>NW_026526732.1:19803342-24803342 GCF_024362965.1 Panthera pardus | reverse complement strand
GAAAGAGATAGCCATCATGGGACTAGCAGAAGATGGGAAACGTATTACAAAGCTAGATTCTGGGAAGGCTGAATCAACAGAAGCAGAATATAAAGTGCATAAGAAAAACCATTGATGTGGGAGAACTCACCGAAGACATAGCACTTAACAACCAGATATATATGTTGGGAGACAAGGTAAACATTCTTCTAGAACAGTTCTTAGACATAGAAAGAAAACTAGGGCACATTCTACATGAACTCAGAAATGTCAGAACTGCTGTGGTAGAGATCAAAATACATGAAGAAATTATTCTGATAGAAGGGATATTCTAAGTCCAGAAAACCTAGCAGATTAATGTGTTTCATAGGTAATCACTGGAATACACTATTTTTTAAAGTAATAAGTAATACATCAATGAGAAGGGCTCCAGCATGATGGAGAAGTACCAACAACACTCTTCCTCTGTAGGTTAGGACTGATACAAAGCAATTATAGAACTGGACTCTTTGGTAGCCATACGTGGTAGGATCCTATAAGACAGGATTGAAGAGAGGTGGGAAAAGGGCAGCTTATTAGAATCATGGTACACAAAGGGCTTTGCAGAACTATGAAAATTTTGTACATAATGATTCTCATTTTTTCCCTAACAGAATGTGTGACAATTACTTGTGATACTTACATATTGGGGAAAGAGGAACACTAAAAATACTATAGAATCTTTGCTCATATGGTCTGAATTGACCTTGACATCCAAAGATCTGAGCATCATTAATTCTCCAATTTAGAGTGGGGCAATATGCAAGCCAGATAACTAATGTACTACTTGCTCAGTATACTTTATAACATCCCACTATGTCCAGGTGCTATCATTTGTCAGTCTCTGTATGACTAGGATGAATGTGCCTTGTAGGGGGGACCATCTCTTCATTGATTTTGTGACTTGTATTTTAAAAAAAGTGTAAGAGCAGAGAAGGACTAATGGAAAGATTGGAATCTGCTACTCACTTCTGGCCAAAATCAACATCTATTGTTAACATCATATACTGGAGGAACAGAGTTAAGTAAAGACCTAAAGGATGCAGAGGTGGTGGTCCCCATTTCTTCTCTATTTAATTCATAGTTGAGTCTCTATAAGAAACAGTCACATCCTGAAGGAAGTAAGTACACTATTGAATACTCAGCTATATAATGGAAGCTCTTGGCCAGGTGTGGCATTTAGGATAATGCACATTAAGACATCCTGAAGTACACAGTATGTGCCATGAAATGGTGAGTGCATTCTTATCTATCCCAATCAAAAAGGACAAACAGAAACAGTTTACATTCACATAGAATGGATCAAAGTCTACATTTTCAGTCTTCCCCAGAACTATATCACTAGTCATGATATAGTCTGTATGAACCAGGACCAACTATACTTTGTGCAGAACAGCTTACTAGTCCTCTACATTGATGAATTCATGCTAATATAGGACTAGTTAGGCAAGAAGTAACTATTACATTGGCTTGCTAAGATGTATGGACTTCAGAGGGTAGGAGTTAAATCCTAAGAACTTGACAAATATTTAGACATTTTTACATGCCCATTGGTGCTGGACATGCTAAAAAATCTCACCACCACACCCCTTTATCTCAAAATATATTACTTCACACATTGCACCATGGAGAAAAAAGTATAATACATTAGAACTCTCTGGTTCCTGTAGACAATGCATTCTATACTTGGGTGCTATTATTATCTTATGCCAGGTGACATGAGTGGCTGCCAGCTTTGATTAGAGCCCAGAGAAGGAAAGGGCTCTGCAGTAGGTCCAAGAATTGCACAAATATAAATCTAAGAAAGAAATAAACATCTGACAGGACCCTTCAGGAAGAATATTTCACACCTATGAATAATGCTTTGACCCATATATCAGGTGATATCAATGGGTGATAGAATTAACTGTACAAAAAGATAGAAAGGGACTTGGCAGCTGGTTCAGGTTATGCTATTAAGTGGCCCTGACGCTTGGACCATATAGTCTGACAAACCCAATACTATTAAAGGTATTGATAGTAATAAAGCATGCTTGTGGAGTGTATGGCAAGACCCAATGTAATACTAACACAAAGCAGAACTTCAGTGTTCCTGAGCAAAACTCTGTCATCTGTGGTGAAAAACACAAAAGGCATACACATACATGATATATCCATCAGTTCATGTTCATTAAGATACTACAAAAAATTATTAGTCCCAATTGAAATCTGTTAGTGAGGGACTCATTACTTTTTCCCTTTATTAATTTTCAAACTATTTATCCTGCCTTTTCTAATAAAATCTGATTATAAGAAAGCCAACTAGGGGTGCCTGTAGCTAAGTTGGTTAAGCATCTGACTTCAGCTCAGGTCATGATCTCTCTGCCCCTCTGCCGATTGCACCCTGTGTCTCTCTGCCTCTCAAAAATAAACATTAAAAAAAAGATAGTCAACTAGATAAGGCAGCTTCATTTTTAACAGAATTCTAGCTAATAAATAGACAAAGGATAATCAAGATAGAAATACACTATTTGACAATATCTAGTAAAATAATGAACACAAAGGATGTAGGCAAAAACTATCAATGGATGCAAAAACCATCACATGAAATGCTGGAGAAGTTTATAATGATGAGATTTTGTGACTAATAACTTAATATCTTTATAAGTAGGACAAATGGACTTCATATGCATCATGTAATGTGATTTGGTAGGAAGTGCATAGCAGCACCTACAAAACATTGTTGCCAGCCAAAACACTTAAACAAGATCTTAAATCAAGCATCTAGTTTATAGGAAACAGTGTTAGAGGAATAAGATAACACACCATGCCAAAGCAACTACCCATACCCAGAATGTGAGATAGTCTACAGTATGAAAGACCTGGTTTTCAATTAAACTGTGTGTCTATATATGTACACACACACACACACACACACACACACACACACACACGCAAGGCCTATTCTAGAATACAAATTAGACTTTGGAATAATAGCAAAGGCAGTGTGACAATGTGTGGAATTTGTAGGAATTATGTGACTTGAGCAAACCAACAGTAAAATTGGTCTTTGAGTTGGGGAAGTTTTAGACTTATTAGATGATAATTATCCATTTATTTTGGTGTTGTAGTGGTAAATTTCCATTCAGAAATAGTAATTATTATTAGAAAATAGATATGAAGAATTATGAATGGTTGACTTGACTTGCTCTTACATACTCCCAACAAAATAGCTGTATCTGACAGATAAAGTTTGTAGAAGGTACAGAATTGGTGAGAATGACATACAGGAAAACAACACTCTGGGCCTTCAGTGTACTTTTCACCTACTCATGCATGTGCTTAATAATTTCTCCAAAAGAATAAAAGAACTCTTGCTAATCTGGAAGACCAACATGTAAAAAATATTTATGAATAAAATTTTAAAAATATAAAATAGGTTTGTCTTCTCTAACACTTATTGGAGATTGCACATGTACCATTTATTAACAATGAAAATCAATGGTGTGAATATCAAATGCAAAGATTAGTTCAGGAACACAGACATATTTGCTTTAAAAATGTGAGTGCATTTTCATATAGTGCGTTTTCTACAGGCAAAGAATTTATGAATGTTGCTACATGGTTAAATGGAAGATACTCCATTGTGTACCAGTCAGAGATTTCTCAGTTTTGAAATTGCATGAGTCTTCACATCTCCTATCTTATACATCCCTCAGTTCAATCTTTAATTTAACGTTAAAGTTTGGGTTTTTCCTGAAATTAACTAGATAGTGCATCTGTCTCGTTATCCACTCTTCTCCCTCCCACCCCATGGGTTTTCACATCCTCATGTCTCCTTATCTGCTATCAGCAAATCCCATAAATAAGTGTCAGCAGAAACTGCAGGAGTGAGTTCTCAACATCCCTGCTGATTAGGCAGAAATCAGCCTGATTCTTAAATCGTTTTTATCAAAATGAGAAAGGTCATGCAAAACACACTCTGCTTAAGTCTTGAGTCAGAGCTGGAAACACAGGCCACTGAAATGTGTAGTTTCTGAACAGCTCTGTAAGTTTAAATTGTATTGAATATAATTCTGACCAACTACTTAAAGTCATTTTCAATATTCTGGCCTCGGAGTTCCCGGTGCCCTATGGGCAACAGCATACCTTCCAACAGGCATCTTTTGCATTCTTTGATTTGTGCACCCAGGAGACCAGCTACCAAATGTCCTCCCTGGTCCCACCCAGCCATTGAATTTAAGGGGCTCTGAGCTCAGCACCCCTTCTTAAAGTTGTCATTAGCTGTACTATGGCTGCTAGTCCTTTGCTTATTCCAGTAGCCTTCCCTTTCACCAAGAAACTGAATTGTAATGCATAAACTACAGCTTTGTTTGAGCCTATGTCCTGCTCCTTTATCCTTTCAGTGCCTTGGTCACCTCAGTCCCCCACAAGCATGGAAAAATACACATACACAGACTAATGCCTACACAGAAGTGTTGGTCATGTTTGTTTAGGATGTGGTAATTTTAATACATGACGCTTTTTGTTGTCTTTGGATTAATTCAACTACTTTCCATTCTGGTACAAAGTGTGATTGGAATGAAGTGGATCTTTCTCTTGATGGCTATAGTGTGCTCAATAAAATCCAAAATGCATGTAGGGGCTTCAGTTAATGAAAACAGATCTACGAAATGTTCATAGTAAATGAATTTGTGAAAGGCAGCAGCTCTTTGTCTTGCTCTAGTCTTTCAATTTCAATAACCAGAGTCAAAAAGGCAGCAGCAAGAGGGAACATAACTACATTGCCAGAAGGGCAAAACATATTTTAGGTCTTTCCGAGAGCTGCTGTGTGTATCTCTTGTGTTCACGTATTACCCTTCCTCTTTGTAATGCCAGGCTAATTCTCCTGAAGAGAATCTCAACTGAAAACAAAATAATTGAATCAGAAAAAGAACAATTGCCAATTAACACTGAATATTATGGGATAATGCAGAGAGCAAAAATCTTAAGTTAAATGTATAATCCTTCAAAATTCCTACAGATTAAATAGCAAATAGGCACTCATGGGGGGGTGAGGAATTATATAAATATGGATATAGTTATGGTCACACAGAACAATGGCTAGAGACAAAAGTTCTAAAATGCCCCAGTAATTCAATAACATATGAGAGAGAATTTGTCAGAGCTACTAAGTGCCAATAGCAGTAAATTCCAAGGACAGTGAATCTTCAATTAATTTTCCTTATAAAGCTTTTGAAGGGCCTCCAGGCCTATTCGGATCATTAGAATTGCTTTACAGGCCCTAAACAAGAAACCCTATTTGCTGTTAATGGAAGAGAAAGTTTGCAGCTGGGAGCCTATAATGCCTACATTCCTGTAAAGATTTAGAGGACTTTATTTTTCCCTTCAAACTAGAAAATGTCTCAATCTTAAACATTAAAGAAAACATTTTCCCTTATAGATTTTTGGTTTTTTTTACTATTCTTTCAGAACTCAACAAAAGCCACTTAATTCAAAATACAGTGTTTTTGTTTCTGTTTACTTTTCCAGGAGGATTGCCTAGAGAAAGTCATAAATGATTGCAGCAGATTACATTTTAAAGGAGAAATGTTTAGAATGTTTCAAAAAGTTGGCATCTAAAATGCCACAAAATACTGGATGGATCCTCACATACTTTCTCTTATAGTGATTCCATATGCCCCTCCTTTTTCCCCCCTCTTTTTGTCTTTGAAGTGAAGCTCATTTGCCAAGACTTAACAAGACTTCTGAACTTTTATTCTTGATGTGTCTTTCTGTATTTTGCAAAGGCATTATCAATTTCATCTTAGTTTAAAGACATTTTATTTGTACTCAATGTCTTCATTCTTCCTAAAATATTGTCAGGTCTCATGGGGTTCCTGGGAGGTTCAATCGGTTGAGCGTCCAACTTTGGCTCAGATCATGATCTCACAGTTTATGGGTTCAAGCCCTGCATCGGGCTCTGTGCTGACAACTCAGAGCCTGAAGCCTGTTTTGGATTCTGTGTCTCCCTCTCTCTCTGCCCCTCCCTGACTCATGCTCTGTCACTCTCTCAAAAATAAATAAACATTAAAATATATTCTCAGGTCTCACCTCGAAAAAGCACACTTCCTTTATGTCTACAAAGTCCTTGATTTATTTCTCCCGTCCCTATCCTTCCATTCTTAAAGCTACTGATGAGAGCTCTATCTATACTTCTCTCCTGTAATTCAATACTTTATTCCATTTATTCCTCCATACTTTGAAATCTGGTTTCTTTCTCCTCCATATAATTTATAGCTGTCCTTATCCTACTGAAGTATTCATAATCATTTCTCATGGGGTTATGTCAAGCCTTCAACTAAATAAAAATGGTAAACTGTGTTAGAGCATAAACTTTATGTAAAACTGCTTTTCTGGGAAAAATTATTTTAATTGGGTAGTTGCATTGGGTTAAATAATGCCCCTCTCAAGATTCGTGCTTTCTCAGAACCTCAGAATGTGATTTACTTGGGATTTGGGTCTTTGTAGATATAAGATGACATCATATTAGATTAGAGCAAACCCTAAACACAAAGAGCCAATGACATGGAGACACAGATAAGAAAGCAGTGTGTAGATGGAAACAAATTAGAGTGACACATCTACAAGCCAAAAAATGCCAAGGATGCCAGCAACCACCAGAAGCTAGGAGAGAAGCATGGGGTGATTTCTCCCTCAGAGCCTCCAGAAGGAACCAACCCTGCTCTACCAGAAATGTGAGAGAATATATTTCTATTGTGTTAAGTTACCCAATTTGTCTTAATGTGTTATGGATACCCTATGAAAAAATATGGTAGTTTAAAAATACTTTTCCATATAAAATGAAAGATCTACTTGAATGGAAAATAGTTTACATTTTTTAGAAATTTAATAAGATAAAAAGATAAAGTATTATTATAATATCACCACTTTGTCACCCCTTCCCCCAGGCCCAAATAGCTTTGTTTTCCTCTCATAGTGATATGTCAGAGAGAAAGTTAAGAAGTACTATTGTTTGAAAACACACAATCATTGCTAGCTGTTACATCTGATAGCCTCTTGATTTCTGATATCCTCAATGTAAACAACATTCAAAACTATGGCCTAATTAATTAAAAACAAATTTTCCTATTTGGTCTTCTCTGACATGGAATCCCCTACTTTTACTTCCTGTCCTTCCCTGTCTACATATGAGGTTCTTAATTTTTCTCTGACCAAACAAACATGGCATTACTTTTATAAGTGTATCTTTCTTTTATTATGTGCTGTTTCTCATCTATGTCTGAATTGATCCCAAATATCAGTTTCAACAAATCACTTCTCCAGCCTGCATTTCCAACAGGCCTCTTCAGTTACATGTGATGTTGATTCTTGTCCACCACATGTCTCATTTATCTCCATATCCCACACTGAACTCTTTTTTTTAACATGAAATTTATTGTCACATTGGTTTCCATACACTGAACTCTTTATCCAATCTTCCTTATATTTCTGACAAACTATATATTGGACTTCTCATTCCTCTTAGGGCACTAGAATTCTATAATCACCAGGTTCAAAGCCTTATTATCCCTTCTTACTGTGGTCTCTTTCTTTCCCATCTCTTTTTCTCCTATAACGGTAAAACAGATATAACACTTAGTGATTGCCTTCCTTGTGGTAGAAACTGAGGTAGGTGTGACTGCATTAGCCATCATAGTCCCAACAGGTATACCCAACACTGGGTATACTTAAAAGGAGTAATCAAAATAATTAAAGCAGGAGGACATGAGTAGGGTTAAAGGAAATCAACAGGATGAACAGATCACCCTGGATATAGGAAAAATTGGGAGCTGGTTATTGTCACCCCTAGGCCTGAGGAGGAAAGAGCTGTTCCCAGAAGCCAAAGAGAGCAAAAAGGGTAACAAAGCTGTAAAAGATGAGTTGTGAAATGGGAAAGTGACCTTTTATAAAATGTTCTGCAGAAGGAAACTTGAAGGGACAAATATCCCAAGTTTACTCTCCTCACACTCCAGCTCTTATCTCTTATAGTATACCTCCTATTCACTGAACACAACCAAGAACCAAAACGAAAGGGGTCTTCTTGAAGCATCCCATAGAAGTCAGCTTCTTGGGGCACAGAATCTGGGAGTTAATGTGTGCAGCAATACACATTTTATTGTCAGACATCTCAAACCAGTATTTTTTAAAGCATGTACATAATTTTTGCTTCTGGTAGATACATCCTATAACCTCTTTATAATCTATACCTTTTCTTTCCCCAAATAATCAAAGTCCTGAATCGCATCTGTCTAGACTTTCTCTATTGTCTTTTTTCACTTCTCTTCATTCCAGTCCATTTTTAGGTGGTGGTAGATTAATCATTGTAAATAGCAATGACAACACAATGTTTTCTCCAACCAAAAATATAGAGGGTTTCGACTCCAACTACAAAGAACTTGATAGTCATCACTCCTATCTCTGCAATGAGAAGGAGCTGAAGAGACTGATGATGAATGACTTTCTTGGACCCATCAGTGAATCAAGGTTGCAAGGCATACCTGTCCACCACCATCTGGACAAACAGATCAATCTAAAGAGTCACAGCAAAGAAGTGCTTACCTGAAGCAAAAGCTTCTGCTGTCATAAACTGATATGAACACTTACATGGTTATTTTGATGAATGCTGGAGACTGAGTATACACTACAATGAGGGTGAGGAACTCCTGGAGGCCACAGTCTTTGAGGAGTTCCCACACTTTTATAGGTTTTACCTCTAGGAGCACCAACAGGTTTTCAGTTTAAAATCTCAGGAAAGATCCTCTATGACTCTATCAGGGTAAGAAGAATAATCTGGGTAAAATACTCAGGATATCCTTTATAAGCAAAGCCTACTCCCCAGAGGGGAGAAAAGCTTTCACACCAAACCCTTACCCCAGCTAGGGGAAGAGCCACGTTCCCATTGTAGCCAGTTACAGGCTTCCTGTATCACCTAATGATGGGGGCTGACGGAAGCTAGCAAAACACTCGTGAAGGTCATAGCCTAGGGACAAAGGCCCACTAAAACACTTCCTCCACGTATCACAACCTCCACCACAGGACATCTGGAAGTGCTGCAGGATAAAAATCCTCTCTGACGAGGAATACCTACTACCTAAGCCAAAAAACATGAAGGGAGAAAAAACATGGAGATTGGAAGGACAGGACTTTGAAAAGTGTGAGCACAAAAAACATTAATTATAGCCCATCTCCTATCTCAATTATCATAAACCCTCACTCTTAAGTCTTATTTCCCCTCAGTTCTTATTTCTTGATACAACATATCTGCTTCCAACAACAACAACAAAAAAACCTTGCAATACATGTCAAGAGACATGGTTTGAAAGCATCACACTTAAACTCAGATATGATACAGATGCCAGAATGATCAGCCAGGAAGTTTAGTCTAAATATGATTAACATATTAAGAGCTTCAATGTAAAAGTAGATATCATAGGCAATATAAGTAGAGAGATGAAAAATCTAAAAATAAAAATAAATGCTAAAATAAAAACATTGTAACACTGTAATTGTAAACAAAAGCACTATAAATAAAGAATGTTTTTGCTGGGCTCATTAGCACAGTCAACAAGACCAAGGAAAGAATCAGTGATCTTGGACATAGGTTAAAAGAAACTTACCAAACTAAAATTCAAGGAGGAAAACAGAAATAAAAACAAAATAAAAGCAGAGCATTCAAAACTGTGGGACAGACT
The DNA here is from genome assembly GCF_024362965.1 of Panthera pardus. Taxonomy (NCBI): domain Eukaryota; kingdom Metazoa; phylum Chordata; class Mammalia; order Carnivora; family Felidae; genus Panthera; species Panthera pardus. The sequence continues at coordinate 24,793,611 of NW_026526732.1, read as the reverse complement.
TCTGGAAAGAAGGTGGAATAGGAGAATCCTAAGCTCACCTGGTCCCACTGACATACCTAGATAATAGGTACCTCAGTGCATCCAGCCCAGAAAATGACCCAAAGACTGGCAGAACTTTCCAGAGTTAATTGTCAAAAGGAGGATATATCCAAAAGAGTAGGAACAGTGGAGACACAGTTGGAAACCAAAGTCCTGGTGAGACCAACCACAAATAAGAGGGACATCACAAGTACAAAGAAGGAAGGGGAGGAGACTCCACAGGAGGTACCCCAGACACAGGGGGTATGCACTGGGAAGATGAGTCCCCATAACATTTGTCTTTGAAAACTAGTGAGCTTAACCTCATGAGTTTTTTTAGCCAGCAGGGCTTAACTCCTGCTACCTTAAAAATCAACAGGCTCAGCTGTGGGAGAGCTAGAGGGCAATCAAAAACTGAGTTGCCACCCTTATAGAGACAGCTTAACAAATAACCCTACTGAGATACAGCATAGAAGCAGCAGTTTGAGAGCCACCTGGGGTATACATGAAGGAGACATATTTACTAATCTCAGAACATCTGCTAAAGGTGCAGACACACCTTCAGGAGGCTTCTCCAAGAACAAAAGAGCTGGTAGGCACTATTTCTCTCCCCTCCCAGCATAGATAGCCTCACACTTGCAGGAAAAAGCATGAACACTTTCCATTTAGCTTGCTAACAATGGGAACTCCCCCCCCCCAAGTTCTCCTACGGATCTGTCCCATCCAATCTGCCCCATATGATCAGAGGCCCTCCAAAGCAGCTCCTTTATTGCAATATTCACTATGTTCAAATATTCTATTTCCTCGAGACTCAGTTTTGGAAGATTATGTTTCTAGGTATTTATCTTTTCTCTGCTTTTCAGGGTCCCTCCAAAGCAGCTCTCATCCTGCAAGCAGCCCCCGTAGGGACCCACACCACCCCAACGTGACTCCTTCCCTTTGGAGAAGCGAAGATAACCACACACACCAGTACTTTCAGAAGCCAGACCTTGTAAATGACAGTGCAGAGAGAATGTCCTGCAGTCAGTGCCTCTGCAGCCACAGCAGACTGCCAGCCCTGCGCACCAACAAAATCCTCTCAGGGGACAAGGCAGGGAATGCAACCTGCAGGTTTATGCTACCAAAGCCTCAACAGCTAGCCTGGGAGCAGATACTTGGTTTGCCTGAAGGCCCTGCCCACCAATAAAAGCCCCTCAGGAGATAACACAAAAGAGTGCCCTTCAGTTCAGCATGATTACAGCCCCAGCAAACAGGCTGAGGTTAGGCATCTATCTGGTCTGACTGCTAACACTGCCCAACCAGAAGCCTATGACTGGTCTCTTAACAGCACAGGGACCAAAGCTGGCCCACAGCAGGCACAATGGGATATTGCAGCCAACTGGACTGAAGGCAAACAAGACTCAGCCACAAAAGTAAGGTGTACATAACCCACACAGGAGACACTCCTGAAGTGCCTGGTTCTGGTGAGCAGGGGACATTGTACCACAGAGTACCACAGGAGCTCTCCTACATAAAGTCATTGCCTTCAAGATCAGGAGATGTAACAGACTTTCCTGATACACAGAAATATTCACAGAGTTAGGTAAAATGAAGAGACAGAGGTATATGACCTTCAAATGAAAGAACAGAACAAAAACAGAACAGATTAGTTTTAAAACAGATAGATAAGCAATATGCCTGATGAAGAATTCAAATTAATGGTCATAAACTACTACTTACTGGACTTGAGAAAAGAGTGGAGGATCTCAATAAGACCTTCAACAAAGAGATAGAAAATATTAAAAGAATCAGTGAGAGATGAAGAGGGAATCAGGGAAGATTAGAGGAATCAGAAGAATGGACCCATGAGCTACAAGACAGAGTACTGGAAAGCAACCAAGATGAAAAGAAAAAAAGAAAAAAAAAGTGAAAATAAGTTAAGGGAACTCAGTGATATCATTAAGTATAATAACATTTACATTATAGGGATCCCGTAAAGAGAAGAGAGAGCAAAAGGGACAGCAAATTTATTTGAAGAAATTATAGCTGAAAACGTCCCAAATCAGTGGAAGGAAACAGACATCCAGATCTGATCCAGCAGGCACAGAGAGACGTGCAAACAAAAACAAAACAAAACAAAGCAAAACAAAACAAAATCAACCCAAAGAGATCCACACCAAGACACATAATAATTATCACACAAACAACTATATAAAAATAAAGTTTAAATTATCACACTAGTGATAAAAATAAAGTTTAAAAACATTGAAACAGTTACATCCAAAGGAAACTCCAAAGGCTATGAGATGATTTTTTTAGGAGAAACTTTACAAGCCAGAAGGGAGTGGAATGATATATTCAGAGTGCTGGAAGAAAAAACAAAATCTAAAACCAAGAAAACTCTACCAAGAAAAATCTACCCACTTAAAAAAAATCACAGGGGTATACAAATGCAATAAAAGTAATAGATTAATCATTTTTACAATCAGTACAGAGGATAAAGCACAAAAGAGTAAATCAATTATATCTATACAAATCTGTCAAGAGATTCACAAAATAAAAAGAATGTAAAATATGACATCATATACATAAAAATTGGTGGTAGGGAGTAAAAATTTAGTGCTTTTAGAAAGCTTTCAAACTTAAGCAACCATCAACTGAAAATAGACTGCTATGTGCATAAGATGCTATACAGGAGCAAAATGGTAACTATGAATCAAAACCTGTACTAGATATGCAAGAAATAAAGAGAAATAAATCCAAGCAAATCATTAAAAAGAGCCATCAAATCATAAGTGAAGAGAGTAAGAGAAGTACAAAAATAGCATTCAAACATATAACAACATGGCAATGATTCTATACCTATCAATAATTACTTTGTAAATGGACTGAATGCTCTAATCCAAGATGTAAGGGGACTGAATAGGTAAAAAAAAAAAAAAAAAAAAAAAAAAAAAGAAAAAAACAAGACCCATCTACCCACTGCCTACAAGACACTCACATCAGACCTAAGGCACAGGTAGATCACAACTGAAGGGATGGAAAATCATTTATCACGCAAATGGAAGTGAAAAGAAATCACTTATCTAAAACAAAATAGGTTTTAAAGCAAAGATTATAACAAGAGACAAAGAAGGTCACTACATAATGATAAAAGGACCAATCCAACAAGAGAATTTATGCACCTACAGTAATAGTAGGTGACGTTAACACCCCACTTACATCAATGGATAGATCATCCAAACACAAAAAATCAACAACGATGGCTTTGAATGATACAATGGACCAGGGGGACCTAATAGATATATTCAGAACATTCCACGCAAAAACTGCAAAATACACATGTTTTTTCAAGTGCACATGGACTATTATCCACAAGAGATCACATGTTAGGCCACAAACAAGTCTCAATAAGTTCAAAATGACTGAAATCATAGCATGCATGTGTTCTGACCATAACAATATGAAACCAGAAATAAATCACAAGAAAAAGTCTGAAAAGAACATAAAATACTTGAAGACTAAATAACATGCTACTAAACAATGAATGAGTTAACCAAGAAATCAAAGAGGAGATCAGAAAATTCATACAAGGAAAATGAAAACATAACTGACCAAAATTTTTGGGGTGCAGTAAGAACTGTTCTAAGAACGTAGATTACAGCAATACAGGACTACCTACAGAAGAAAAAACTAAAATAAACAACTTAAACTTATGCCTAGGGGAGCTAGAAAAAGAACAACAAATAAAGCACAATGTAGAAGGAAGGAAATAATAAAGATTAGAGCAGAAATGAATGAAATAGAGAATAACAAACAAAAGAACAGATCAATCAAACCAGAAGCTGGTTCTTTGAAAGGATCAACAAAATTGATAAACCTTTAGCCAAACTCATAAAAAAAATCAAGGACTCAAACAGAATTAGAAATAAAAGGAGAAATAACAACACCATAGAAACACAAAGAATTATAATATTATGAAAAATTATATGCCAACAAATTGATCAACTCAAAAGAAAAGATAAATACCTAGAAACATAATCTTCCAAAACTGAGTCTTGAAGAAATAGAATACTTGAACATAGTGAATATTGCAATAAAGTTTAATCAACAATCAAAAAACTCCACTAAACAAAATTCTAGAACCAGATGGCTTCATAGGTGAATTTATCACTTAAAAAGAAAACTAATACCTATTCTTTTCAAACTATCTCAAAAATAGAAGAGGAAAAAAAGCTTGCAAATTCATTGTATGAGGCCAGCATTACCCTAACACCAAAACCAGATAAAGATACCACAAGAAAGAGAACTACAGGCCAATATCTTCAATGAACATAGATGCAAAACTCTTCAACATAATATTGCAAAACAAATCCAACAATACATTAAAAATATCATTCAACATGATCAAGTGGGACTTATTCCAGGGACGCAAGGCTGGTTTAATAATCATAACTCAATCAAAATAATACACTAACAAGAGCAAGGATAAAAACCATATGATCATCTCAATAGACGCAGAAAAGGCATTTGACAAAGTATAACATCCGGTCATGATAAACAAAACAAAACAAAACAAAAACCCTCAGCAAAGTAGGCTTAGAGGAGTTTACTTCAACATAATAAAGGCCATATATGAAAAACTTAAATGGTGAAAAGCTGAGAGCTTTTCCTTTAGGATTAGAAATAAGACAAGGATGTCCACTCTCATAAGTTTTATTCAGCATGATACTGGAAGTCCTAGCCTCAGCAATCAAACAAGAAATAAAAGGCATCCAAATTAGTAAGGAAGAACTAAAACTTTCACTCTTTGTAGAAGGCATGATACTACACAAGGAAAATCCAAAAGACCCCACCAAAAAACTACTGCAACTGATAAATGAATTCAGTAAAGTCACAGGATACAAAATTAATATACAGAAATAAGTTGCATTTTTATGCACTAATAATAAAGTATCAGGAAGAGAAATTAAGAAAACAATCCCTTTTATAATTGCACCAAAAATAATAAAGTCTCTCAAATAAAATTAGCCAAGGAAGTGAAAGACTTGCACTCTGAAACCTATAAAGCAATGATGAAGGAAACTGACAATGACACAAAATGTCCAATGTACCCAGAGCAATCTGCATATTAAATGCAATACCAACATTTTTCACAGAGACAGAAAAAATAATCCCAAAATTTATACAGGACCACAGAAAACTCTAAATGGCCAAAACAATCTTGAGAAAGAAGAGCAAAATTGCAAATTCCAGATTTCAAGACATACTACAAAGCTGTAGTAATCAAACAGTATGGTACTGGCACAAAAATAGACACAGATCAATAGAATGGAATAGACAGTCCAGAAATAAACCCACGGTTTTATGGTCAAATAATCTTTGACAAAGTAGGCAGGAATATGGGGAAAAGACACTTCAATAAATGGTTCTGGGAAACTGGACAAGTGCATGCAAAGGAATGAAACTGGCCCACTTTCTTACACCAGACACAAAAACAAACTCAAAATGGATTCAGAGCATAAATGTGATACCTGAAATCCTAAAACTTCTAGAAGAAAACATAGGTAGTGATCTCTTTGACAGTCATAGAAAGTCAAATCTTTTGACAATCACATTTTTCTAGATATGTCTCCTTGGCAAAGCAAACAAAAGCAAAATTAAACTTTTGAGACTATACCAAAATAAAAAGCTTTTGCACAGTGAAGAAAACCATCAACAAAACGAAAAGGCAACCTACTGAATCGGAGAAGATATTGGCAAATTATACATACAATAAGGGATTAATACCCAAAATTTATAAAGAACTTATACAACTCAACACCAAAAAATCTAATAATCCAATTAAAATGGGCAGAATATATGGACACTTTCCTAAAGAAGACAGATCGATGGCCAACAGACACATGAAAAGATGTCCAGGATCATTAGTTATCAGGAAAATGCAAATCAAAACCACAATGAAATGTCACCTTACACTTGTCAGAATGGTTTAAAAATAAACAATACAAGACGTAACAAGTGTTGGTGAGGATGAGGAGGAAAAGGAATCCTCATGCACTATTGATGGGAATGTCTGGACTTTAAACACAATCCTATGTAATCTTGTAAAACAGGTGAGGAGGTAGAACGGACACAGACAGAAGAGAAGAAAGCAGGGTGACCACCATGGCAGAGATTGAAGTGATAAAATCACAAATCAAGGAATTTTGGCACTGACAGAGCTGGAAGAAACAGGGGACAGATTATCCTTTCTAGATTCTAGAACCTTCTTTACTGCCCTACTGCTACCTTGACTTTTAGATCAGTAAGTAATACTGATTTGGGGATTTTAGACTCCACAATAGTGAGAAAATAATTTTTTTTTATTGTTTTAAGCCACAAAGTTTATGTAATTTTTATAGCAGCCACAAGAAACAATAGCATATTCAAACTATAAAAAGCCAAAGGCCAAGAGAAAACCACAGCCATGATATGCAGAAAAAACAAAAATAAACTAAGTTAAATCCAATTAATTAAAAACACTTAAAACATAGTAAACATTCATCCATATCAATAATCACTTAAAATGTTAATTGTCTAAATACACTAATTATCAGAGTGGTTAACAAAACATAATCAAACTATATGTGTTATGCAAGAAAGCCCTTTTAAAATCAAAAGTCAAAAATAAAGGAATGGAGAAAGGTATAACACAGTAATATAACCAAACCAACCTGAGGTCTCTCCTCGGTGAGTCCCAGAAACTATACTAGGTGAGTTGTCACACAAAGCAAATTTTATTTGCAACAAGTAAGGAGATCATGAGGAATAGCTTCCAAAGTCATGACTCCCTGAGATTTGGGGTTGAATGATTTCTTTTTATTTGGGGTTAGAATGAATATTTACATAGGGAAGCATTGTCATCATATGTGGAGACAGGCATAATAAGACCATGCGTGCTCCTGAAGGCCTATACATACATTGTATATTAGGTAAATGAGCCTAAGGCATCTCCTTGGGTGGAGATTTTAGTATTATAATGAGGTAAATGTAAGTAGGTCAAGCTCAAGTTAGAAATTTAGCTCATAGGGTCTGGGTGGTCTTTGTCAGCAAGAGGTATTGTCAGGACAGTCTCTATCACCTGAGGTATGGTTTTGGGTTTCATTTGCCTGAATTAAGAAATAAATAGAAAAGAAGGACTTAAGGAGAAATGTAAAACAAAAGTTACTGAGTATAAACAGGCAGACAGTAAAGGTCAGGTCTTGGGGGGGGGTAAGCTGGTGACACTAAAACTAGCCAAAAGGATGGTGGAGTAGCTGTATTAATTTCAGACAAAGCAGGTTTCAGAACACAGAGTTTTATCAATTTTCAAGGACATTTTATAGTGATAAAGGGATCAATTACCTATGAAGACATAACAGTCCTAGACATGTCCGCACCTAAAAACAGACCAAAACACATGAGGCAAGAACACATACATCTGGGCCTAAACAGATTGAACATAACTCTCCACTACTTAATTTTGGCTGCTAATAATGACTTGCTTCCAAAGAGTGCAGTGTGTAAAGACAGGGGAAAAAAAGGATATGTTGTAGTGAAGAAAACTACAAGCACTACCTCAGCCAGTTGATCGGAGTTAGCATCAACGGTGATAAATATATCCATGACTTGTTCAATCATGTTGACAACATGATGTAATAAGAACAGCCCTTTACCTCTGTAGTCTTCCCTCCAGAACACATAACCTCAGTCTAATTGTGAGCAAAGTAGCAGACAAATCTCAATTGACAAAATTTTGATACAATTCCTGACCAGTATACTCCTCAAAACTCTCCAGGTCATCCAAAACATGGAAAGTCTGAAAAATGTAACAGCCAGCAAAAGAAAAAGGAGACATGTTAAGTGAATGTATTTTAGTATTCTAGATGAGATTTTGGTACAGTAACAAACAGGCAAAACTAAGGATTTTTTTAATAGCATATAATTTTCAGTTACTAATATGTTGATCTTGTTAATTTTAATAAATATAGCACACCCATAGAAGATTTTAATAGGGGCATCTTTGTGCAGAGTATACAGGAATTATATACTATCTTTATAACTTCATTTAAATTAAAAATTCTAAAATAAAGTTTTTACAAAAGTGTTTTCCAGGAAAATATGTAGATAGAGTGCCTCATCTGTGTTTATAGAAATCTGTATAAAATTTTTAGTTGCACATTTTACAACTTCTAAACTAAGTTTTCTCGCCCTTTTAAACCTAACACATCCTTTCCATAATAAACTCAGAATAGTCAGAACACTAAGAACTGTTTTTTAAGACAAAATAGACAAACCTTTAGCAAGACTCACCAAGAAATAAAGGACTCAAAATCAGAAATGAAAGCAGAGACATTACAACTGATACCACCATCGAAATACAAAGGATAAGAGATTATTATAAGCAATTTTAAACCAAAAAATGGAGACTTAGAAGAAGTGGATAAATTCCCAGAACTATACAACCTACCACAACTGAAGCATGAAGAGATAGGAAATGAATAGACCAATTACTAGCAAGAAAACTGAATCAGTAATCAAAAACCTGCCAGCAAAAATAAAGTCCTAGCCCAAATGAATTTACTGGTGAATACTACCAAACATTTCCAGAAGAATCAATTATCAAAGTTCAATCTCAAAAAAAAAAAAAAAAAGAAAGAAAAAGAAAGAAGAAAGAAAATTAAGGAACTCCAACTTTGATACCATTACCTTAATACCAAGTCAGAAAAAGACACTACAAGAAAATTATACACCGATATCCCTGACAAACACAGATGCAAAAATCCTCAACAAAATATTAGTAAACTGAGTTTAATAGTAGATTAAAAATATCATATGTCATTATCAAATGGGATTTATTCCAGGGACCTAAGAATGGTTGAACATACACAAAATCAGTATGATATATGAGATTGACAAAATGAAAGATAAAAATCATACAATAGTTTCAACAGATGCAGAAAAAAATGGACAAAATTCGACAGCCTTTCGTGATAAAAATTAACAAATTTGGTTTGAGGGAACATACCTCAACAATAACAAAGGCCATATACGACTAGCCCATAGCTAACATCTTACTCAACAGTGAAAAGCTGAAAGCTTTTCCCCTAAGATCAGAAACAAGACAAAGATGTCATTCTTATTCAACCTACTACCTGAAGTCCTAGCCAGAGCAATTAAACAAAAGAAATACAAAGCATCCAAATCAGAAAGGGAAGTAAAACTGTCTCTATTGCAGATGACCTATTACATATGGAAAACCCTGAAGATAACCACCAAAAAATTGTCAGAATAAGTGACTTTGGTTAAGTTGCAGGATACAAATCAACACCAGAAATCAGTTGCATTTCTAGACACTAACAAACTATCAGAAAGAAAAAATAGGAAAACAATCTCATTTACAATAACATGAAAAAAATATTTAGAAATAAATTTAAGAGGTGAAAAATCCATACAGGCATAACATGGAGATACTGCAGTTTCAGTTCCAGACCACCACAATAAAGCATATTTCACAATAAAGTGAGTCAAATTATTGTTTTTGTTTTCCAGTGAATATAAAAGTAATATTAACACTATACAGTAGTCTATTAGGGTGCAATAGCATTATGTCTAAAACATTGTATATGCCTTTAAAAGTATTTTGTTTAACAAATGCTAGCCATTATATGAGGTCTCAGCCAGTCACCCTCTCCTTGATGGTGGAGGGTCTTGCCTTGATATTGATAGCATCTAACTGATCAGGGTGTTGATTGCTGAAGACTGGGATGGCCGTGACTACTTTTTAAAATAGAACAGTGAGGGATCCTGGGAAGATGGCAGCATAGGAGGACGCTGGACTCACCGCGCCTCCTGCTGATCACTTAGATTCCACCTACACCTGCCTAAATAACACAGAAAACCGCCAGAAGACTAGCAGAACCCAGTCTCTGGAGCCAAGCGCAGACGAGAGGCCCACGGAAGAGGGTAGGAAGGGCAGAGGCGGTGCGCGCTCCACGGACTGGCAGGAGGGAGCCAGGGCGGAGGGGCGGCCCACCGGCCAAGCAGAGCCCCCAAGACTGGCTGGCAAAAGCGGAGGGGCCGGATGGAGTGTGTTCCGACAGCAAGCGGAACTTGACATCGGGAAGGTTATAAGTTAACAGCTCTGCTCCAAGAGTGGGAGGGCTGGAGGACAACTGGAGGGAGAGTTCTTGAGCCCCGGAGGACAGAGCTCAGCTTGGCGGGGAACAAAGGTGCTCACCAGCGCCATCTCCCTCGCCCATCCCCCAGCCAAAATCCCAAAGGGAACCGGTTACTGCCAGGGAACTTGCTTGCACCTCGCAAACACCCAATGCTGTGCTTCTGCGGATCCATCCCTCCAGTGGGTCTGACTCCCTCCCGGTGCCTCAGGGCCCCTCCCGAAGCAGATCTCCAAAGGAAAAGTGAAAAGCGAGCTGAGCCTGACTCTCCCACCCCTGTGCACCTTGCCCATCCACCCCAGCTAATATGCCAGATCCCCAGCACCATAAGCCTGGCAGTGTGCAAGTAGCCCAGACGGGCCACGCCACCCATTAGTGAATCCCGCCCCTAGGAGAGGGGAAGAGAAGGCACACACCAGTCTGACTGTGGCCCCAGCAGTAGGCTGGGGGCAGACATCAGGTCTGACTGCGGCCCCACCCACCAATGCAAGTTATTCAAGACAACACAGGGAAAGTGCCACACAGTCCCACACCACTCCAGGGACTATCCAAAATGACCAAACGGAAGAATTACCCTCAGAAAAACGTCCAGGAAATAACAGCTAACGAACTGATCAAAAATGATTTAAACAATATAACAGAAAGTGAATGTAGAATAATAGTCATAAAATTAATCGCTGGGCTTGAAAACAGCATAAAGGACAGCAGAGAACCTACTGCTACAGAGATCAAAGGACTAGGGAACAGCCAGGAGGAGCTAAAAAATGCTATCAACGAGTTGCAAAATAAAATGGAGACAACTACGGCTCGGATTGAAGAGGCAGAGGAGAGAATAGGTGAACTAGAAGATAAAATTATGGAAAAAGAGGAAGCTGAGAAAAAGAGACATAAAAAAATCCAGGAGTATGAGGGGAAAATTAGAGAACTAAGTGATGCACTAAAGAGAAATAATCTATGCATAGTTGGTATTCCAGAGGAGGAAGAGAGAGGGAAAGGTGCTGAAGGGGTACTTGAAGAAATAATAGCTGAGAACTTCCCGGATCTGGGGAAGCAAAAAGGCATTGAAATCCAAGAGGCACAGAGAACTCCCTTCAGATGGAACTTGAATCGATCTTCTGCACAACATATCATAGTGAAACTAGCAAAATACAAGGATAAAGAGAAAATTCTGAAAGCAGCTAGGGATAAACATGCTCTAATGTATAAAGGAGACCTATAAGACTTGTGACCAATCTCTCTATTGAAAGTTGGCAGGCCAGAAAGGAATGGCAGGAGATCTTCAATGTGATGAACAGAAAAAATATGCAGCCGAGAATCCTTTATCCAGCAAGTCTGTCCTTTAGAATAGAAGGAGAGATAAAGGTTTTCCCAAACAAACAAAAACTGAAGGAATTCGTCACCACTAAACCAGCCCTACAAGAGATCCTAAGGGGGATCCTGTGACACAAAGTACCAGAGACATTGCTACAAGCATGAAACTTACAGACATCACAATGACTCTAAACCCATATCTTTCAATAATAACACTGAAGGTAAATGGACTAAATGCACCAACCAAAAGACATAGGGTATCAGAATGGATAAAAAAACAAGACCCATCTATTTGCTGTCTACAAGAGACTCATTTCAGACCTGAGGACACCTTCAGATTGAGAGTGAGGGGAAGGAGAACTATTTATCATGCCATTGGAAGTCAAAAGAAAGCTGGAGTAGCCATACTTATATCACACAAATTAGACTTTAAATTAAAGCCTGTAACAAGAGATGAAGAAGGGCATTATATAATAATCACAGGGTCTATCTATCAGGAAGAGCTAACAATTATCAATGTCTATGCACCGAATACAGGAGCCACCAAATATATAAAACAATTACTCACAAACATAAGCAACCTTATTGATAAGAATGTGGTAATTGCAGGAGACTTTAACACTCCACTTACAGAAATGGATAGATCATCTAGACACAGGATCAATAAAGAAACAAGGGCCCTGAATGATACATTGGATAAGATGGACTTGACAGATATATTTAGAACTCTGCATCCCAAAGCAACAGAATATACTTTCTTCTCGAGTGCACATGGAACATTCTCCAAGATAGATCACATACTGGGTCACAAAACAGCCCTTCATAAGTATACAAGAATTGAAATCATACCATGCATACTTGCAGATCACAATGCTATGAAGCTTGAAATCAACCACAGGATAAAGTCTGGAAAACCTTCAAAAGCATGGAGGTTAAAGAACACCCTACTAAAGAATGAATGGGTCAACCAGGCAATTAGAGAAGAAATTAAAAAATATATGGAAACAAACAAAAATGAAAATACAATCCAAACACTTTGGGATGCAGCAAAGGCAGCCCTGAGAGGAAAATACATTGCAATCCAGGCCTATCTCAAGAAACAAGAAAAATCCCGAATACAAAATCTAACAGCACACCTAAAGGAAATAGAAGCAGAACAGGAAAGACAGCCTAAATCCAGCAGAAGAAGAGAAATAATAAAGATCAGAGCAGAAATAAACAATATAGAATCTAAAAAAACTGTAGAGCAGGTCAATGAAACCAAGAGTTGGTTTTTTGAAAAAATAAACAAAATTGATAAACCTCTAGCCAGGCTTCTCAAAAAGAAAAGGGAGATGACCCAAATAGATAAAACCATGAATGAAAATGGAATTATTACAACCAATCCCTCAGAGATACAAGCAATTATCAGGGAATACTATGAAAAATTATATGCCAACAAGCTGGACAACCTGGAAGAAATGGACAAATTCCTAAACACCCACATGCTTCCAGAACTCAATCAGGAGGAAATAGAAAGCTTGAACAGACCCATAACCAGCGAATAAATTGAATTAGTCATCAAAAATCTCCCAACAAATAAGAGTCCAGGACCAGATGGCTTCCCAGGGGAGTTCTACCAGACGTTTAAAGCAGAGATAATACCTATCCTTCTCAAGCTATTCCAAAACATAGAAAGGGAAGGAAAACTTCCAGACTCATTCTATGAAGCCAGTATTACTTTGATTCCTAAACCAGAGACCCAGTAAAAAAAAGAGAACTATAGGCCAATATCCCTGATGAATATGGATGCAAAAATTCTCAATAAGATACTAGCAAATCGAATTCAACAGCATATAAAAAGAATTATTCACCATGATCAAGTGGGATTCATTCCTGGGATGCAGGGCTGGTTCAACATTCACAAATCAATGTGATACATCACATTAATAAAAGAAAAGATAAGAACCATATGATCCTGTCAATTGATGCAGAAAAGGCCTTTGACAAAATTCAGCACCCTTTCTTAATAAAAACCCTCGAGAAAGTCGGGATAGAAGGAACATACTTAAACATTATAAAAGCCATTTATGAAAAGCCCACAGCTAACATCATCCACAATGGGGAAAAACTGAGAGCTTTTTCCCTGAGATCAGGAACATGACAGGGATGCCCACTCTCACCACTGCTGTTTAACATAGTGTTGGAAGTTCTAGCCTCAGCATACAGACAACAAAAGGAAATCAAAGGCATCGAAATTGGCAAAGATGAAGTCAAGCTTTCACTTTTTGCAGATGACATGATATTATACATGGAAAATCCGATAGACTCCACCAGAAGTCTGCTAGAACTGATACATGAATTTAGCAAAGTTGCAGGATACAAAGTCAATGTACAGAAATCAGTTGCATTCTTATACACTAAGAATGAAGCAACAGAAAGACAAATAAAGAAACTGATCCCATTCACAATTGCACCAAGAAGCATAAGATACCTAGGTATAAATCTAACCAAAGATGTACAAGATCTGTATGCTGAAAACTATAGAAAGCTTATGAAGGAAATTGAAGAAGATATAAAGAAATGGAAAACATTCTGTGCTCATGGATTGGAAGAATAAATATTGTCAAAATGTCAATACTACCCAAAGCTATCTACACATTCAATGCAATCCCAATCAAAATTGCACCAGCATTCTTCTCAAAACTAGAACAAGCCACCCTAAAATTCATATTGAACCACAAAAGGCCCCGAATAGCCAAAGTAATTTTGAAGAAGACCAAAGCAGGGGGCATCACAATCCCAGACTTTAGCCTCTACTACAAAGCTGTAATCATCAAGACAGCATGGTGTTGGCACAAAAACTGACACATAGACCAATGGAATAGAATAGAAACTCCAGAACTAGACCTACAAACATATGGCCAACTCATCTTTGACAAAGCAGGAAAGAATATCCAATGGAAAAAAGACAGTATTTTAACAAATAGTGCTGGGAGAACTGGACAACAACATGCAGAAGATTGAAACTAGACCACTTTCTCACACCATTCACAAAAATAAACTCAAAATGGATAAAGGACTTGAATGTGAGACAGGAAACCATCAAAACCCTAGAGGAGAAAGCAGGAAAAAAACTCTCTGACCTCAGCCACAGCAATTTCTTACTCGACACATCCCCAAAGGCAAGGGAATTAAAAGCAAAAATGAACTACTGGGACCTTATGAAGATAAAAAGCTTCTGCACAGCAAAGGAAACAACCTACAAAACTAAAAGGCAACCAAAGGAATGGGAAAAGATATTTGCAAATGACATATCAGACAAAGGACTAGTATCCAAAATCTATAAAGAGCTCACCAAACTCCACACCCAAAAAACAAATAATCTATTGAAGAAATGGGCAAAAAACATGAATAGACACTTCTCTAAAGCAGACATCAGGATGGCCAACAGGCACATGAAAAGATGCTCAACGTCGCTCATTATCAGGGAAATACAAATCAAAACCACACTCAGATACCACCTCAAGCCAGTCAGAGTGGCCAAAATGAACAAATAAGGAGACTATAGATGCTGGAGAGGATGTGGAGAAACGGGAACCCTCTTGCACTGTTGGTGGGAATGCAAACTGGTACAGCCGCTCTGGAAAACAGTGTGGAGGTTCCTCAAAAAATTAAAAATAGACCTACCCTATGACCCAGCAGTAGCACTGCTAGGAATTTACCCAAGGGATACAGGAGTACTGATACATAGGGGCACTTGTACCCCAATGTTTATAGCAGCACTCTCAACAATAGCCAAATGATGGAAAGAGCCTAAATGTCCATCAACTGATGAATGGATAAAGAAATTGTGGTTTATATACACAATGGAGTACTACTTGGCAATGAGAAAGAATGAAATATGGCCCTTTGTAGCAACGTGGATGGAACTGGAGAGTGTGATGCTAAGTGAAATAAGCCATACAGAGAAAGACATATACCATATGTTTTCACTCTTATGTGGATTCTGAGAAACTTAACAGGAACCCATGGGGGAGGGGAAGGCAAAAAAAAAGAGGTTAGAGTGGGAGAGAGCCAAAGCATAAAAGACTCTTAAAAACTGAGAACAAACTGAGGGATGATGGGGGGTGGGAGGGAGGGGAGGGTGCGTGATGGGTATTGAGGAGGGCACCTTTTGGGATGAGCACTGGGTGTTGTATGGAAACCAATTTGACAATAAACTTCATATATTAAAAAAAATAAAAATAAAAATAAAAAAATAAAAATAAAAAATAAAATAGAACAGTGAAGTGTGCCATAGTGAATGACTCTTTCTTTCATGAAGGATTTCTCCATAGCATGCCTTGCTGTTGGATAGCATTTTACCCACATAAAACTTCTTTCAAAATGGGAGTCAATCCTCTCAAACCCTGACACTGCTTTATGAATTAAGTTTATGTAGTAGTCTAAATCCTTTGCTGTCATTTCAACAATCTTCACAGAAGATACTCCTAGTGAAGATGCTATC
Source organism: Panthera pardus (assembly GCF_024362965.1). Taxonomy (NCBI): domain Eukaryota; kingdom Metazoa; phylum Chordata; class Mammalia; order Carnivora; family Felidae; genus Panthera; species Panthera pardus. The sequence goes on along the minus strand of NW_026526732.1, from coordinate 24,777,615 downwards.
CCAAGAAACCACTTTCTCTGCTCAACCATAAGAAGCAAGTGTTTATTCAAGTTTCATCATGATATTGCAACAATTCAGTCACATCCTCAGGCTCTACTTCTTCTTTTTTAAAATTTTTAATGTTTGTTTATTTTTGAGAAAGAGAGAGACAGGGTATGAGCAGGGGAGGATCAGAGAGAGAGGGATACACAGGATCCAAAGCAGGCTCCAGGCTCTGAGCTGTCAGCACAGAGCCCAACACAGGGCTTGACCTCATGAGCTGTGAGATCATGACCTAAGCCGAAGTTGGATGCTTAACTGACTGAGTCACCCAGGTGCCTCCAGGCTCTACTTCTAATTCTAGTACTCTTGCTATTTCTACTATATCTGCAATTATTTTCTCCACTTGAACCCCTCAAAGTCATCCATGAGTGTTAAAACCAACTTCTTCCAAGCTCCTGGTAATGTAGATATATTGACCTCTTCTCATGAATTACAGATGTTCTTAATGGCATCTAGAATAGTGAATCTTTTCCCGAAGATTTTCCATTGATTTTGCCCAGATCCATCAGAGGAATTACCATCCATGTCAGCTACAGCCTAACAAAGGCATTTCTTCGATAATAAGACTTCAAAGTCAAAATTACTTCTTGATTCATGGCCTGCAGAATGGATGTTGTGTTAGTAGACATGAAAACAACATTAATCTCATTGTACATCTTTATCAGAACTTTTAAGTGATCAGGTGTGCTGTCAATGAGCAGTAGGATTTGGAAAGGATTTTTTTTTTTCCTGAGCAGGTTTCAATAATAAGCTTAATATCTGGTAAGCCATGTTGTAAACAGATGTGCTATCATGCAGGGGTTTTTCTTCCATTTATACAGCACAGGCAGAGTAGATGTAGCATAATTATAAAGGGCTCTATGATTTTCAGAATAGTAAATGAGCACTGGCTTTGACTTCAAGTCACCAACTGAATTAGTCCCTAATAGGAAAGTTAGCCTTCCTTTGAAGCTCTGAAGCCAAGCTCTGATTTGTCCTCTCTAGCTATGAAAGTTCTAAATGACATCATCTTACAATATGTGGGGAATAGCTTAGGAATTCCCTGAGCTTGCACCGATGGGTTAACAAAGCATAAAGATATAGAAAACCACAGGATGAACATGTCCAAAATTAGGTAAATAACATTAGGTATTCAGGGCAGAAATACCTCCCAACTTGATACAATAGCAGAAAGCTGCTTTCACAGGAAGAAAGGACCAAAATAGGTAAACAGGTAAATAGATAGACCACAGCTGGGTGAAGTTGCCTAGAGCAGAGCTAATTAGCAAAAGAAAGATGCCTTGTTGACCCTGAGGTAGCATGCTCTGTCTTGTCCCTTAAGCTAAGATAAACAAACATGGCACCTCATGCCTGCAGTAAACACCCATCTGCCCAACACCAGGACTTTGACTGTATTCACCCAAACCCCTAACACCACATATCTTCAAAATCCCCTTTCCCCTCACACCCATGAATTAACATTCACGGTTTCACTATCTCTTTGTGCATATCCATCACACTTGTAAGCCTTCTGATCCTAATAAAAATGGAGCAAGGATGCTTACTCAGGGCTCTGGTCTCCTCCTGGACATTAACCTCTCTCACATTTTAATCCTGCATCTGTTCTCTTGCTGGACGAGAGAGAAGTCCAGACCCAGAGTTAGGACCCAATATCAGGTTATTTCATCTACATTGAAAAACTATTGTTTAGTGCAGCAAACTTCACTAATTATCTTAGGTACATCTTCTGACTACTTGTAGCTTCTACATCAGCACTTGCTTCACCTTGCAATTGGTGTTTTGGAGATGGCTTCTTTCCTTAAACCTCATGAACCAACCTCTCTTGGCTTCAAATGGCTTCAAACTTCTCTTCTGCAGTTTCCTCACCATTCTCAGACTTCACAGATTTAAAGTTAGAAACTTGTTCTGGGTTATGCTTTGGCTTATGGGAATGTTGTGGCCGGTTTGATCTTCTATCCAGACCACCAAAATTTTCTCCCTATCAGGGATAAGGCAATTTCACCTTCTTATCACTCATGTGTTCATCAGACTGACATTTTTAATCTCCTTCAAGAATAATTTCTTTTGCATTCACAAGGTGGCTTATTGTTTGGCACAAGAGTGTATCCTATCTTAGCTTTTCACATGTCTTTCTCACTAAGCTTAATAATTTCTGCCTTTTGATTGAAACTGAAAGATAAGTGAACTCTTTTCACTTAAATATTTAGAGGTCACTGTAGGATTATTAATTGGGCCGATTTCAAATATTGCTGTATATTAGGGAATATAGATGACTGAGGAGAGGAAGTGAGATGGAAAATGGCCAGTCAATGGAAGAGTCAAAATACACACATTTTATTAAGTTTGCCATCATATAGAGCAGGATACATGGTACCTGAAAATAATTATAACCAGTAACATCAAAGATCAGTAATCGAAGATCACCTTGAAAATTAAAATGACAAAGTTTAAATATTGTGAGAATTACCAAAATATGACAGAGACAGAAAGTGAGGAAATGCTTTTGGAACAAAATGGTGCCAACCAACTTGTTCAACACAGGGCCACCACAAACCTTTATTGTATAAAAACAGTATCTGTGAAGTGCATAAACATAAAGCCAATGTGCCTATACATTGAACACTATAAGATATTAATGGAAGAAATAGAAGAGACACCAATAAATGGGAAGATATTCATTCCATGTGAATGGATTGGAAGAATATTATTAAAATGCCCCCACTTACCAAAAGCAATCTAAGATTCAGTGCAATTTGTATAAAAAATCCAATGGCATTTTTTACATTAGAAAAAAATAAAACCAAAAAAAATTTGTATGGAACCACAAAAGACCATGAATAGTCAAAGCAATCTTGAAAAATGAATCAAAGCTGGAGACATCACATTTCTTGATTTTAAGCTATATAACAAAGCTACAGTAATCAAAATAGTACCCTATTGGCATAAAAACAGATACAGAGATCAATGGGACAGAAAGAGTGCCCCCAAATAAGCCCATGCATATATGGTAAACTAATTTTCAACAAAAGACCCAAGAATATAGAATTGGGAAAGAACGATCTCTTCAATAAATGATACTAAGAATTCTATTAGCCATATGCAAAAGAATGAAGGGGGATCCCTATCTTACACCATACACAGAAATCAACTCAAAATGGATTAAAGACTTAAATTTAAGGCCTGAGATCTTAAAACTCCTAGAAGAAAAAAAGTAATTTCCTTTACAAACATTAGCGATGATGATTTTTTTTTTATTTGACACCAAAGCGAAGACAACAAAAGTAAAAATAAACAGGTGGGCCCACATCACACTAAAAAGCTCTGTACAACAAAGGAAACCTTAACCAAATGACAAAGCAACATATGCAATGGAAGGAAATATTTTCAAAGAACGTATTCAAGAAGGGGTTAATAACCAAAATATGCAAGAAGTTCATACAGCTCCATAACAATTAATGGACTTGAATAGACATTTTTCCAAAGACGACATACAAATGGCCGACAGGTACATGAAAAGGTGCTCATCATCACTAATCATCAGGGAAATGCAAATCAAAAGCATAATGAGATATCCCTTCACATCTGTTGATGGCTATTATAAAAAAAAAAGGTAAGAGATAACAAATATTGGTGAGGATGTGGAGAAAAGAGAGTGCTTGTACACTATTGGGGGGTGTATATCAGCTATTACGGTCACTATGGAAAATTGTTTAGAGGCTCCTCAAGAAATTAACAGAGCTACCATACGATCCAGCAATTCTGCTTCTGGGTAAAATTAAAGAAAACAAAACCATTATCTGTCCTTCCATGCTCATCCCAGCATTAGTCACAACAGCTAAGGCTTTGTCAACAGATGAATGGATCAAGAAAATGTGATGTATATGAAGCGTTTTAACACACATACCCTATTGAATATTAATCAGCTTTAAAAAAGAAAATTTATCATTTGAAACAACGTGGATAAACCTAGAAGGCATTATATTAAGTGAAATAAATCAGATCAAGAAAGAAATACTATATCCTATCACTTATATGCAGTCCAAAAATAAATTAAACTCATAGAAACAGAATAGAAAAATGGTTGCCAGGGGCTGGGGGACTGGAGAAAGAGGAAGAGGTTGGTAAAGGGGTATAAACTTTCAGTTATAAGGTGAAGACGGTCTGAGGATCTAATGTAAAACATGGTGATTATAGTTGATAATACTGGCATATGCTAAGACTAAAAAATATTCTCACCAAAAAAAAAAAAAAGCAAATATATGAGATGATGAATGTGTTAATTAATTTCATGGAAGAGAATCGTTCACAGTGTATATATATAGATCAAGTCACCACATTGTATACTTTAAGTATCTTACAATTTTGTCAATTTTCTAATCAATAAAGCTAGAAAAAAAACCATTTGAAAAATAGATCCTACATGAAACTGGATCAAGCCTAGAGAATGGTGAAATAAATTATGTCTTTTTATTTTGTATTGCCTATCTATTCTTGAAAAGGTAGATGAAACAAAACAAAAAGAGGGAAAACACATACAAATAATCTTTTTTTTCTAAAGTCAGCTCTACTTCATTTAATCTTACTTCACTCAGTATATTTTCACATACACATAAAAATGTAGACAAAGAGTTTAGTTTCTAATTCTTTTTGCAACACAAGGTAGTGGCTAAAGTCAAATGCACTATGATTTTAGAGGGGTAGATGGCTAAGGAATAAGCCAACTACTGTTTACCTTTTTTTTTTAATTTTTTCAACTATTCTTTATCTTTTAAATGAAGTATTTTTACTTCACCCTTGATCATGTCCATGTAACAGATTAGAAGGTAAATTACAAAAGGTAGGGGTGCCTGGTGGGTGGCTCAGGTCATGATCTCGCAATCCGTGGGGTCGAGTCGCATGTCGGACTCTGTGCTGACAGCTTGGAGCCTGGAGCCTGCTTCAGATTTTGTGTATCCCTCTCTCTCTGCCCCTCCCCCGCTCACACTCTGTCTCTCTCTTTCTCTGTCAAAAATAATCATTAAAAAAATACAAAGAGTATTTGTAAGAATCTTTAGGGAGTTTGTTAAGGAGAGATGGAAATACAAAACCAGATCCATATTGATATTATTCATTATAAAGCTGGCATTCTTTCAAGTGGTTAATTACATTAAAGTAAACATTTTGGGGCTTAAGATTTCTACCTGTTTTTATTATTGTGATGACACCCTAGTAATATAACCCCCTTTATAATATGGAACATATATTTCTTATATTACAATTGACTATCTACTATTTTCCTGTAGAAGAAATCTATAAAATTGAACTTTAAAAAAAAAAGTTTATTTATTTATTTTGAAAGACAGAGAGAGAGATCATGAGCAGGAGACGGTCAGAGAGAGAGAGTGGGGGAGAGATGGAGAATCCCAAGCAGGCTCCACACTGTCAGCACGGAGCCCAATGCTGGGCTCAAACTCACCAGCAGTGAGACAATAACCTGAGTCGAAACCAAGAGTCAGACACTTAACCGACTGAGTCACCCAGGTGTTCCTATGAAACTGAACTTTTTAATGGTCACTTAAAAGTACTTGTTCAACTCAGTTGAACTCAGTTCAACTCAGCACACTGAGTGTGCTCAGAACATTCTGTAAATTATGTAATCACGATACAATATAAAGGATTACAGATGACAACTAATTTTATATTTTGTAGGAAGTAAAATGTAAACCTTATAACTATACAATATATAAAAAGAGCAGTGTGCAAATAACAGAAACATGATTAACCTACTGTATAATGTTTTCCTAGAAAAAAGACGTGAAGTGTATGCAGAAACACAGATGATCGAGCTAGAGTGTTGGAAATACTTTCTTCTCCACTCTCACAAATAATTTTCAAGTGGCCTAAATGTGTTTATATTACTTTGTAAAAAATATATTTTTATTAGTTCTAAGTGTTTTGGTGGCATTCACAATATTCCCCAATTTTCATTTTGATATTTAAAGTAGAAAACTCCTCACATACTTGTATCCACAATAAGGTCAATTAGAAATGTGGCATTCCATTTGCTTTGCTAATATCTCCCATGAAAGTAGAATGGAAGGCAGTTTGTAAAACGCTTTTGCTTTGAACTAAATCCATACGTTCCTTTTTTTTTTTTTTTTTTCAACGTTTTTTATTTATTTTTGGGACAGAGAGAGACAGAGCATGAACGGGGGAGGGGCAGAGAGAGAGGGAGACACAGAATCGGAAACAGGCTCCAGGCTCCGAGCCATCAGCCCAGAGCCTGACGCGGGGCTCGAACTCACGGACCGCGAGATCGTGACCTGGCTGAAGTCGGACGCTTAACCGACTGCGCCACCCAGGCGCCCCTTTTTTTTTATTTTTTTATTTTTTATTTTTTTTTCATACGTTCCTTTAAAGTCAAGATTTATTCTGAACTAATCATTTACTTAAAGGAAAATCTTCTTAATTTACAATGTGCATTTAGCTGCTGAGATTCGAGATAATGTATTTGTGCAATATCAAGAAGATATGAAAATATCTGAAAAATGCTGAAACGAATGACAAAGTCTCAAGCAGGAGGCCACCTTTCGCCAGTCCTAAATATTATCACTGATACATATTAGTGATATAAATGAAAATCATGGGTAGCCTGATATGGTTATTTATATTTGAAGTTAACACACATAAATTCTTTGTTGTATTACAAATATCAAAGAAGCATCATATCTAATGGAAAACTCATAATTATGATGATAAGCACATTAACATCTTATTTGTTATTGCTTTTAGGCCAAGCCATGAATTTGTTATATGTAAATATACATCTTAGATGGTGCAGGAGAAATTTAAGAAATAATTTAGGAAGATAAACTATTAAAAAGATAAGTCTCTTGAAAAAATGTATAGCTAATGAACACATAGGGACAATGAGTGCTTTGAAATGCAAAAGAAAAAAGGTATTCCTGTATTCTCTGTATTTGTGAAACTTGTAATGTGGAAGGTGTATAATATTGAAATTCAATATTGAATTTCAAATAGTGAAATATTTGAAGGTATTTCAAATACTTAAATCTACAAGACTTGGTTATGAATTAAAAATTGGGGTAAGAAAGAGGAAGAAGTCAAAGATGATTCCAAAGTTTCAGACAGATGTTGTTTTCATCTGAGTGGGGGAAATAAAGGCAGTCTGAATGAAGGCAGGAGTGTTTGATTACAAGACTGATCTTGAATAATTTGTGTGTGGGGGGCAGGGGGATGCCTATGAAGCATCCAAGTGGAGATATGAACAAGACAAGTCATTTAAATAAAGAATGTGTGGGCAAGTCAAGGGATCTGGTAATGAAAGATGAGAAAGCTCCAGAGTGGTACCTTTTACTTTATTTGGGAAGCAGAAAAATAATTTGCCTTTGAGAAGTAAGATATGGTGAAGAGGGAGTTGGAGGTGAGAAGAGATCATAAGCAGTTTGAAGTTTACATTCTTCAAAATACTAAGAAATAAAGTTTATCAAAAAACAAAAAATTGGGGGCATCTGGCTAGCTCAGTCAGTGGAGAACATGGCTCTTGATCTTTGGGTCGTGAGTTTGAGCCCCATGTTGGGTGTAGAGATTGTTTAAATAAGTAAACTCAAAAAAAAAAAAAAAAAAGAAAGAAAGAAAAAGAACAAGAACAGAAGAAAAGATGGACAAGAGTTGAGGTTGAGGTTGGTGATCATGAATTTATACTGTGCCACATTGCAAGTTTCTCCAGCCATGCTTGGCAGTTCAAAGGCAAGAAGAGATGGTAGGCTTTTTGGTAAAAGGTATATAAAGGGAAAATAAAGTATTAAAAGAATTTTATCGATATCATGAACAATTATGTCTCCACTGTATAAAGAGGAGAATGAATCAATGAAAAAGGTGTTTTACTGCAACAAAATGGATGGGTCATTGGAGAGGACAGCATTTCTAAATCCAACAATGACCCTGTGGGTTGGTTGAACAAGGGAATTGGAAGAAGAAGTTGTGGTGAGAGAATCAGATACTTGAGTTAGTAATTTTAGAAATGAACAAGAGGGAATCAGGCAATTATCCAGGGAAGGAGAGACCTGCCATGTGCACACAGGAACATAAAGTGTTGGTCTGATTAAAAAGGATGAAGAACATACTAGACAGGCTGGAGGGAAAGGGGGATACATACTTAAGCAGAGCTTATTTACGATCCAAGAGGCAAATAGCAGCCATTTTAGTTTCTTAAGCATATGTGTGGTTCAAACTCCTTTTTAAATACAGGCTTGTATCTTCCTCTCCCCTTCACCCACTTTGTCAAGGGTTAGGGAACAGTATGACTAATAAGGCAGAATATGAGGTAATTTCTTTGTGGTGTGCCCTGAGTATGATGATTGTTCACCAAAATCTAGATATGATAAAATTTCATAAAACCATACATCAACAAATTTTTGAGAGAGCATGTTAAAACTGGTGAAATCCATATAAAATCTGTACTCAAGTAATAGTATTGTGCCAATATCGATTCCCTGGGTTTTATAATGTACTGTGATTATGTAAAGGTACTGTGGGTGACAGGTACACAGGAAACTTCTCTACTATTTGTGCAACTTCTCATGAATCTTAAACTACTTCAAATAAAAAGTAATAATAAAAATAATTTTTAAAATACAAAAATAAATATAGCCTTGGAAAAACCCAACATTAAAAACCTAACAATATTAAAACTTACCTTGCTACTCACAACTGAGGATGGAAATGTATGTAGTAATTCAAAATCAGTGCCATAAAATAAAGAGAAGTAATGCCTAACAATAACCAACAAAAATAGGGAAAAATTAGAATCAGTTTCCAGACATGTTTATAGGAAATAAAATAGGATTGTGAATGTTCAAATTGTCAAATTGTTGATATAACAATTTGAAAGGAAAGGTTGTGAAAATTAATCTGAATACCAGTGATACAATGCACAAATATGTTAGCTGTAGGACATTTTTGCTGTATTCCCTCCATGGTAGACTAATAACCTAGATCCATATTTGAGTTTTACAATTTCACAAGAGAAAACAAGGTTAATCAAGTCTTCTCATGTACATGGTGGATTTTCGGCAAAGGGAGAATAAAATTATAGCAATTTTGGCTAAAATGAATGTAATTCTAAAAGTTAAAAGAACTAAAATACAAAGGAAATGAAACTAAATAATTGGGATGAAAAGATGTCATGAATTGTAAATGAGATTTGCTTTGAGGAGCTGACTCACACATGCAAAGCTTTCCATGAAACCTTGGAATAAAATAGAACATAATTTCACTTATGAAGAAAAACTCTTATTTTTTTTCTAATGCCATTTGGATAATTATGAAAAGGACAGGGTAATTTCTACATACTTCTTTGACTTGTAAGACTTTGATATTAGAACAAAAATTTGGTTTTGCAAACAATCCTACATTTTAGTTTTTCCTTCTTTTATAATAAAAGTAAAGGCAATGGGTTAAGAAGAATATCAGAAAAGAAAGAAGTTGGTTTATTATCTACATATATAGAGAGAAGCTCTCATTTTCAAATAAAAGTATTTCATTTTAAGTAGTTTTATCTTTTATTCTAGAAAACAGAAATCTATCAACTTTAATAGGTTCTCCAGGCATCAGATCATCAGACTGAATTCCTAATCACAGAGAATGGAAGCCTTCTTTTTGCCTCATCCCATTCCAGTTCCCCCAATCCTGTACATGCACATGTATTCACACTATGTCAGCCTGTGTAATGTAGGTTGATGCACATGTATAGACTCCTAGGAGACCGTATCAAAGAAGGCAACTAGGAAAACTAAGGAGACTCTTAAAAGAAAATGTAGGTTAAATGCCAACCTTGTTATTAGATGGACATGCTTTGATTAATGAAATCTCTGCTTAAGGGACCTGCTACCTCTTCAAATATTAACCCTTAAGTACATATAATGTACAAACATTCATTTACCACCATTTACCCATCGCTCTATTTAGAAAACACATGCTTTTCTAGTGAAATTTCAACTATTTTGTATTTGGTGTATATGCACGTATGAGTCAGGGGGTTGCAGATGTGCTATAAGGATAATATACTACCTTTGTACTCTCTTGAATGACTGTTATTAGGATTTATGAAGAAAGATATTATATGAATAGAGACACTGGCATCCTTCCAAAAAAGGAACAAAATGTTCCCAAAATACTGTAGTTATGTCTTTTCCTGATGCTCCTGAGTGAGCTAACATTTTAGAAAATAGTTTTTAAATAGACACTTTAACAAAGTTCTACAAAGTTGAATTGTTAAAATATGTCCACTTAAATATGCTTACATCCCCAGAATTCTTGCTGTGTCCACCTTCTTATTCTCTCTTAAAGTGTTAAGAACATAGAACTTAAAATTCCCTACTATTAATATCAAAGCACTTTATAAAAAGCATTAATACTTATCTGTGTTTTCATTTGGCCTCCCTGTATAAAATCCCTTGCCAAGTGGTTTTCTTGCCTCTGCTTGATTCATTTTCTATTAATGACCTTTTTACAACAGCTCTAATAATTAGAAAACAAGGTGCCATTTTTACCAAAATGCACCTTTCACAATATCCATGATATGGTGCCAGCCCCGTTTTCTAGAGCAATACAGACTAGATCCAGTCCCTCATCAGCAAAACAAACCTATCTCATGGTTTTTGAGTAGTAGTAGAGTCACGTTAACAACAAGAAAACACTACTGGCTTCTGAGCTCCCATTTATAAAGCAGGGGATTTTACTTTTATTAAAAAACTCTCACTCCACATATTGAGAGAAGTCTTTAAGACAGAGGTGACATGTTTTCATGCGCAAATCCTGTGCCCAGGTGCTGCTGTTCTCCCCCAAGCTTGTTTGTTCACCAACCTATTCTAGAGGTTGTCATCTCCCGGCCTTAGCTTGCCAAGTCCCTCACTGTCACTTCTATGGAACAATGACTTCCCTCTGCATTCTGAACCAGCAAATTTACAAAATGGTGGTGGAGGGGTAATCAAGCCAAATAACATATGGCCAAAGAACTTGAATAGACACTTCAAAGAAAATATCCAGATCACTAGTTGTTTTATAGATTCCTTAGGATCTTCCTTAACAGTCGCACCATCTTGGAAGAAAATTCGTTTTATTTCTTTGCAATCCTTATGGCTTTTAGTTTTTTATTGCCTTATTACAATGGTTAAAACCTTTGGTCAAATTTTAAGTATAGGAGCTATGATCCTGATTCCATGCCTTATTCTTAATCTTTTGGATTTATGAGCTTATTACTTCAATTTGTGAGCAGTTTGCGAGATACTCTGAGATTGATTCAATCACTCTTTTAGACACAAATGATGATTTTCTAACTCTTATTTCTCCCCTATTTATTTACTGGCATTCTATTGTAAATAAGAACTTTTATTTTATATTATTAAGGATTCAAAGATTTTATTTTACAGTGGCAAACACTGAACCAAGTCATTGAAGTAAAAGTCACCGATACTGTAATATATTAGCATCACAGGCCTACATGCCTAATCAGCAGCAGCAAGAAAGACAATTTTGTTTTTGCAGTATTCATGCAGAAATGACTGACTAAAGTAATTATGAAGAAACAACAGGCACACCATTTGATGAATATTTTACAGAATAGCTTGACCATGCAATATCAAGATGAAGAAGACAAAGAAAAGGTGAGGAACTTCCTACCTCTAGAAAGACACTAAACTGATAACTGCAAAATAAAATGTATCTCCATTAATTGATTCATCTGGGGAAAATATCCACAAATATCCATTGCCAAAACAATGATTGTGGATATGATTGCATCAATTAAATCTATCAGTGTTAGAGTTCCTAATTTTTACAATTGAGTTGTGCTTATGTGAGATCATATACTTGTTCTTGAAAATACAGATATATCTAGGAGAAAAAGGTCTTAGTATCTCCAACCTGTTCTCAAACTGTTTTGAAATATATAATATACATAAAAATACGTATATGAGCAAAACATAATTGGTGAAACTTGGAAAAATATAGCAATTCCAAAACTTTAAGTTAAATTATTACAAAAACAAAACTTAAAAAGCTAACTAGAATAAATAAATAAATTTCCATGACGCAGGGAAGAATTTTATTTAAAACCCCCAAAGAGGCAACATAAGTGGTACTCTTTGATACAGAGTGAATTCTTGTCTATTCTTGTGTAATTTTTTGAGGATCCATCTCTTTTATTCTCTGTATCTCTGTCTATATTTTTCTTTCTATATATTTTATATTTTATGTATTTTAAATATCAAATCTACTAGAGGAAGTATTCACAAAATCTAATTGCTGAAACCTTTTCATCATTAGATTCATTTTTTTCTGATATGTTGGCTCTGAAATATAGTATTCTTTAGATATTTACACATCTGATACTGTTCACTAAATTTTTTAAACACACACATTTATAATTTTCTTAAAGCACTGTTATGTGGCACACCAAAATCAACCCATGAGAACTGCCCAATAATTCTTCCAATGGGAAGTAGATTATAAAGTTTTATAAATCTTATGAACTATAAATTTTCATTCTGAAATTTCTTCCAAAATAAATGACTGCACCCAAATTTTATCTTTTTAAAGAATCTGACAGATTAGCTACATTTACCAGTATTTCAGATTTCAATTTTCAAACAAAATTTTGTATGTCATCCCTGAGGACTGGGCCAAAAAGCCCGCAAGAAACTGTCCTTTTCCTTATCTGTTTCCTGTAGCAAAATTTTAGAAGTGAACATTACTCTTAATCATAATTTTGTCTTTTATATTCACTTATGACTCTAGGGAATAATCATTTACATATAAAACTGTCCGTTAAAAAATTGGCACAAAATTGTTGACTACTTTCAATTCAGAATGGTTGAGACTTTCCAAAAGAATATTTTAAGATGAAAATTAGTTTACAATATAAAGTGAATATGAAGAGACCTGAAAAGTACTTTTTTCCGTCCATTTGGGAATGTAGTATTTCAACTTAGTAAAATAAAGTTTAAAAATATATTTAACTATGACTTTTTTTCCCTCTTAGATGCTGAAATTGAAAGAAATGTGTCAGAAGTTAAAAGCTTTTTACTTGTCAAGAGTTACAACACAGATGCCTAACATAGTTAATTGATGAAAATTGGCTTATAATCTAGAACTCACTTGTTCAATTACATTTAGTTTACATGCCTGCTCCTTTATTTGATTAGCATGAAGACTCTGTAGGCCTAAATTGTGAGACACAATCATAAAAACTTTTCTAAATGTGTATCTATTCTACTTTTTATTTTTTTTTGCAAAATTTGCTATCCTAGTTAATGACTTTTTTGTGACATATTTGGAATAGTATGTTAACGTTAGAAGTATGCATTTATCATGCAATTATATTTCATAAAGTTCTGAGTTCCTCATCTTGAGTTTAATTTCTCAACTTTCCTCATTCTAAGCATCCAATGGTTTATGTGGTATTTACATTTAATTTGAAATTTAATAAAATGGGTGCTAAATTAGGGACAGAAAATATAACTTGCACTTTCTTTGAAAGCAGAAAATAATGTATTCCACTGAACAGCTGGGTAACTTTCATGCTTTATGCAGATTAGTTTAAAAGTAACAAAAGTAGAAAAAATGTGAGTGGATGACAATTTCAAAGTGCAAATGAATGCAAATTTTCTGCACATTAAAAAATGTGTGCATGCACTTATTTTTTTAAAAAAATCTATTATACAATCTTTGACAGAAAACAGGAATTTTATATTTTTGCTGCATAACTATAGGAGATCCAGCTAGGAAATATAATATTTTCACCTGGAAACATAATAAAAACATGAACTAGATCAGTTTGAATATACAAAATAGAAGGTGATGTGGGACCACTATGGAAGCACAAATTATATTTAAGAATCCCACTTAGTATTTTAATCTTGCAGAAAAGATAAAAAAATATTTTATTTTTTATTTTTATATCTGATCCATTCTCCAGCAAGCATTTCTGTCTCCAGAAGGAAATAATCTTGAGAGTTCCATTAATCATTATTACTTTCTGAAATAAATGCTGTATTCCTATGTCCTTTATTATGTCTCATACATCATCTTTCACTTATTCTATAAATACAAAAACAATGTAATGACGATGCATTTGAAATGACTTTTATACTGAGATCTCTGATATTCAATGCTGATATTCTAATTACCCATATTTTAAAATTATGCAATATATTGTATTATATCCAGACAACCTGCATATACTATATTTGGATCACTGTAATTTTAATATTCCTTTATTATTTAGGTCTGAAATTTTCCTACATGGAGTTTTCTTGGGGCAGATGCTTATAAAAGCTAGAACACTGCCTTAAAACATGTCAAGAAAATTGTAGTTTTGCCTCAATATACAGCATTTCTAATATCACATACCGAAATTAATGATTAATATTAATGTAAAATAAGATTAGCAGATAGTAAATAAAACCAATTTTGTGCACATTTTCTATGCCCCAACAATAAATACAACCATCCCATATATATCCATTTTTAAGTTTGGCTTAATTGGAAATAAACACTTTTTATTTTTATTTTTTTAAGTTTATTTATTTTGAGAGAGACAGAGAGCGACTGGGGGAGGGGTAGAGAGAGAAGGGGAGAGAGAATCCCAAACAGGCTCCATGCCATCAGTGTAGAGCCTGATGCAGGGCTCGAGCCCATGAACCATGAGATCATGACCTGAGCTGAAATTAAGAGTCGGACACCTGACTGAGCCACCCAGGTGTCCCCAAATAAACACTATGTTTTTAAAAGAAACAAATGATGAGGAGCCAGTCTTCTTTCTCTGATCATTTTCAGTTATTCCTAAATAGCATAAATTTGGTTTTATTTTATTTTTTAAGTTTATTTATTTTGAGAGAGAGAAAGAGAGAGCACATGTGAGCCGGGAAGGGGCAGAAAGAGAGGGAGAGAGAGAATCCCAAGCAGGTTCCGTATTGTCAGCACAGACCTCAACAGAAGGCTCATTCTCAGGAACTGTGAGATCATAACCTGAACAGAAATCCAGAGTTGGCTGCTGGCTTGACTGAGCCACCCAGATGCCCCAGTGTCATTTTATGTTATCAAATATTCAATCTTTGAGTCTTAGAGTCATAACTTCATTGCTCAACGATTTTAAATATGCTTAAGACGAATTTAGGAGATAGTATACCTAAACCCATGCCAACAAAATAATAAATAGAAGAGGATTAAGTCCATATCAAAACATAAATCACCAGAGTGCCTGGGTAGTTCAGTCTTTTAAGTGACCAACTCTTGGTTTTGGCTCAGATCATGATGACCTCCCAGTTGGTGAGTTTGAGCCCCACATCCAGCTCTGTGCTCAATGAGGAGCCGGCTTGGGATTCTCTCTGTCCCTCCTCTGCTTACACTTTCTCTCTCTAAAAATAATTAAAACTTAAAAAAATGCTTTAAATCATGACACCATGGGATATTCATATTTTCATGTTCTTGATCCATGGCTACTTGATAAAGGATTTCTATGATTCATACACAAGTAAAATGGTAGCTCACTACCTAAATATGAATGCCCACAAATAAAATGTCATTTTTCCCATGATACTTTCCCTAAATGGGTTTGCTAGTCAGTCCTTTGCTTCTAAATACTTTAATACTTCTGCTTTGCGTGGCAATTTGTTTACATATCTGTCTGTCACTTAGATAGTGAGTTCCTACCAGCACTGGGGCCAGAAACAAGATATCAGAGATGTAGGATCACATTTAATTTGTTTCATTTTATTTGAGAGAAGGAGCATGCACATGTGAATGTGGAAAGGCAGGGAGGGGAGGGGGAAGAGACAGAGGGAGGAAGAGAGAGGGAGAGGGAGAGGGAGAGGGAGAGGGAGAGGGAGAGGGAGAGAGGGAGAGGGAGAGGGAGAGGGGGAGAGGGAGAGAGGGAGAGGGAGAGGGAGAGAGGGAGAGGGAGAGGGAGAGAGGGAGAGGGAGAGGGAGAGAGGGAGAGAATACCAAGTAGGCACCATGCTCAGCATGGATCTTGATGTGGGGCTTGATCCCACCACTCTGGGATAATGAACTGTGCAGAAATCAAGACTTGGACACTCAACTGACTGAGCCACCCAGGTACCCCTAATTTGTCTTTATATGTTCAGAATTCCATGACAAAATGATCTTTCCAAAAACACAAATTTAATAGTTTCACCTGTCTATTTCAAATACATTGATTTCTTATGTATCTACAGAGTGTTTAGCATGAAGACTTTCCTGGTTAGGTCCAACCTCATCACCACACCTCTGCCCAGAGTAACTACTACTTTTAGCTCTATAAACTACCACTATGTACACTGAACTCTCATGGCTGTTTCACACTTGACATAGGATACCTGAGATCTAACCTTCAAAAAACTCTCAAACTTCATCTGATACCAGAAGCTCTTCACTAGACAAGATGCAGTCCATCTAGAGAAAACACAACAATCTCTTTTCACACCTCCTCTTCAATACTTCTCTTTTCCTCTAAGTTAATCACTGTTGAGAATTTGTATTTAAAGTATATAAAAAGGAAATGGAACATCAAATATATATTTAAACTTATTGGGATTATCTTTATATTCTGCTTATGGAGACTTACTTATTAAATATAAGGCAAAAAATAAGGCAAATATTGTCTATCAATTCATTTTTTTATTTAAGTCACCTTTTATGTATAATTTGCAGTAAAAACGTTTTCAGAAAGGTGAATTATAGACATCTTTTCTTTATTGCTCCTAAGGATACCCTAAATTATGTAGGCACTCTTTAACCTCACAATTTTATTTAATGGCTTGCTATATGTTTTTACCATGGTCCCAGTATTTTTTTTCATTCACAATTTTAGCCTCTTGAAGTTTTGTTATAATTTTTAAATCATTTCTGATACCTAATTTCATCCAACTCATTTATGAATAATTTATCCTTCTCTCCACTGGTATGGAATGTAAATTTTTTTCTTATATTACATACTCCCATTACATGCAACTTCTGTACATACATAATTTCATTTTTTAAAGTTTACTGTAGCATAAAAACATGGCTTCATTTTGGCTGTTAGAGCTCTCTTATTTTTACTTTTTAAATATTTCATGGCTACTAATGACCTCTTCCACAGAACTTTAGAAGACATGTGTCAGGTTTTGTTCAGTATGCATACATTAGGATTGTATTTTCTAGGATTGTATATATTAACTTCATAACAATAGTTATTTTTACAATACTGAGTTTCTTCTCAAAGAAGATGACACCAGTGCTTAAGATGATCAATAAATTTCATTATGTTAATAAAAATAAAAATACAGAAGTGAAATCTAGCTACCTTTCTAGATAAAAACTATATAATTATTTTTGTGTATATATAAATATATCTAAATTTAAATCTAGTTTAAATATTTATATATGTGAATATACAGGGTTTTTTTTGCCAGGTTATAGAGGTCCTATATAAAATATGAGAAAAATTATCTCTCTATTATCCAGAATATTTTGTGCAAGACTGTAATAAGTTATCCTCTGAAATTTTGTTGGAAAATGCTCAAAAATCTCAAGGCCTGGTGTCTTCTCTATATCAAAGTGTCTAAGTGGTGTTTCAATTTCTTAAATGTACAGTCATTCAGGATCCACATTTTGTCCTGAGTCACTTTCAACACTTTTTCTTATTTCAGGAATTGGGTCTCTGGATACAAGCATTGAACATAATGACAAAATATTTATTTTTTAAATTTATAGTTACGCTTAAATTTTTATTTATGACATATTTGCTCATTTCTCTTGGACTTTGTGTTTTGGCCAATCTTACTATATTCATCTGTTTTGTAATTTTTTTAAGTTTTTATGTAAATTCTAGTAGTTAGTGTAATTTATATATATATGTACACACACATATATATTCTAGTGTAATTTATATATATATAATATATAATATATAATATATAATATATATATATATATATTATATATATATATTCTAGTGTAACATATAGTGTAATATTGGTTTCAGGAGAATTTAGTGATTCATCGCTCATATAACACCCAGTGTTCATTACAAGTGTCCTCCTTAATGCCCATCACCCATTTAGCCCATCTGTAAGTCTTTTCAAATTTGTATTTGGCTTTATGTCCATTCTAGTTTTCTTTTCTCTATCACTGATCCTTGCTATAATTTTTATTTTATTATTTTATCCTACCTTTATTTTGTGTATTATTTCAGTTTATTCAGTGATACTCCTTTTGTTGTGTTTCTTTTTCTAACTTCTTAAGATGTTCTTTAAGCTGATAATTTCCAACTTTTCAATATAATAGTATCAGATTTAGATTTCACTTGAAACTTTTGCTTTTATTGTGGTTCCAAATTTTTAATATGTATTTGTTTAATCATTCTATTCCAAAAATTTTGATATTTCTATTTTGATTTCTTCCTTGACCCTTGTGTATGAAGATCTTTTTAAATTTCTAATAGGGCATTTTATAATACAGCTTTTTTTAACTCCATTTATTGTCAGAGAATGTGGAATTTGTGATAGCTAATATTTGATATTTGTATAATTAAGTGATTTTGTTTGCTATTGATTTTTGAGTATTTAAGTGCGTGAGAATAATGTTGGATGTAGAAATCTACTTATGGCCATTAAGCAAAGCTTATAAACTCGGTTGTTCAAGCCTTTTGTAACATTGCTGGTGATTTATTTCCCACAGAGATCAGTGATTGAAAAAATGTGTTTTTTCTCGTAGTTCTATAAGTTTTATCTACTTTGTTTGATACATACATGTTTAGAAGTTTTATAACTTGTTTTGAAATGGGTATTTATCATTATGTATCACTCCTATTTCTAAGGCTTTTTTTCTAAGTATTTTTGTCTTTATACAACCACAGTAGCTGTCAGTTTGTGACATATTTCTCCATACTTTTACTTTCATCCTTGCCAATTCTTTATGCTTTACAGGAGTCTTTTGAAAATAACAGTTAGTTGCTTTTGAAAATTGTTGTAATTTTAATCTATGTAAACAATCTTATTATAAGTTTACTCCATTTACATTTAATATCTGAAAGTGGCTTAATGTAAGAAACAGCAATAGGTAAGTTTAAACTACTCTTAATTCCTAGAATATATTCAGCATGAGGAGGATATCTATTTTAATATACTGATTTAATTTATTATTTTAATTCTGAAATCTATAATTGTTTAAAAAGATACTTTGTATTTTCTTTTTCTTTTATGGGCTGAACTGTGCCCTTCCAACATCCATATTTGAAGCCCTAATCCTCTGTATGACTAATTTAGAAACAGAGCCTTTAAAGAACTGATTAAGTTAAAGTGAGGTTAGGTTGGGCCTAATATGCTCGTCCTTTCTTCTCACATACCAGAAGAATACACTTATAATAAGAAAATTAAGTGTCCCATTTAGCTACCTTGAGACTTTTGATTGGTGACATTAAATATTTAAGGTTTTATTATACAAGGAGCTTTACACTCACATATTTGAAAATTTAGAACTTTAATAGAATAAAAAGTAAAAATTCCCCTAGGTCTGATTTTTAAAAACCTAGGTTCCTGACCCAAAGGCAACCGATGTTGTCAGTCCATTCCACATCCCCCAGTAATATTTTATACATACACATGTACACCCAAACATATTTCCCAAGTCTTTAACCTTTATGATAGTATCTCACAATTATAGTCTTTGGTAACCTATTTTTTATTTAATATGTCATGGAGGGTCTCTTATAATTTAATATATTTTTCATAGTTGTATGGAACCTTATTCCATAGTGTAAAAACTTTTCAAGTCTTGTCTTGATGGACTTTTTGGATATTTCTAATAATTTGCTACTGCATACAATACTGCAATAAATAAGCTTTGAAAATCATTTTTAACATTGATCAAACTCTATTATGCTTTTTGAGAAGTATATTTGCTGTGAAAGGATTTTTTTTAATTATGCAAGGTATTGGGAAGTCTTGCTAAGACAATTTAGGTAATTTAAGTTTTCCTACCTTTAAATCATATTGAAATGTTAATTTCCAAGTAACACTAAATCCAGTGTAATGTGAACTGTGCAAGGGCCTTGTGATTTTTGTTACTACTGGAACCTGATAACATGCCTGGTATATAGTAACCACTTAAACAATATTTCTGAATGAATACATTATTTTTATAACACGTACATTAAAAACAACATACATTTGTTTAACACTTGGCACTTATTTTCCTTTCTATTGTTGACTAACATTAGCATCCTGATTTTGCATTTAAGAAATTACCCTTCTTCAATCTTAATCAATGGGCTTAAGGTTGTTTCCAAATCCACTTCCAGAGTAACCCATGCAGTTGAAATATAAGCAAGGAAGCTTGTCGTTACACTGTACCCAGTGATTAATTCAGTGATAGGTACTTGGCTCAGTCACATCCAGTGAGACATGGTGAGACTTTTTTCTTGGACAACAAGGATGGCAGAGGTACACCTCTAAAAGGGTTTGAACACGGGATGATACCAGCTAAAGTGGCTACTAGAACTACGGCACTGCAAGGAGGTAACTCCTTAACAAATGAAATATACAGAACATGTGTGTAGCTGAGAAAATGAGAAAATATGAACCTAAAATGCCTCTAATCAACTCAACCCCACTATTTTTCAATTATTGTGTGCTAATAGATACTTAAGCCACTTTGAGATGACTTTCTTGTCATTTCCAATCAAACACTTTTAACTGATTCATGTATTCTTTAATGTAATATTTATCTCTGTTTAATTCTCCTACATATCACTAATACATTTTCTTTTATCCTTTTTTTGTTCTTGGTTAATAATGCAAGGTTTATCAGAGTATTAGCCTTCTCAAAATACTTTTATCTTTATTCTTTCTACTTACTTTCCTTAGAATAATTTAATTATAGTATTTTTAGTTTCTTGATATGAATATTTAGTTCATTTATTTCATTCTTTTTGAATAGATGAATTTGAAAGTTGAATGCTTGCATGGGAAAAACTTTCAAATCTATTCCATTAGTTTTGATACAAAATTATCCAATGGCCATTTTTCCTAAATAACCCTTCCCACTGGATTTTTGTGAGTTGTTAGTGATTATTAAGGACATTTATTTTTCTAGTTATTTGCATATACTTTATTGCATAGAGGTCAGTGTATGTAGCCTGTATACATTTTATGCTTTAATACATTACAGTTCTTTGTATAATTGGATGTAAAAGTTTACTATTGTTTTATAATCATTTAAAAATAATATTTACTTATAACTCATGATCCATTTTATAAAAAGACATACATGCTAAATATAATTTTCATTACATTAATATCTTAGAAACCCAACATTATGCTTGATATTCTATATAGCTTTACTGCATAAAATATAAAATTATTAGAAAAAAGTTGTATCAATGGTGAACTGAGTTTCTATCAGTTTTAAACTTCTTGACTATAAATACTACTTAAATACTAGTTTTTATAAACCTCATACTAGTGGTTTATAATTAAATATAAATCAAATAAGATTTCATGAAATAAATGACAATATGGAACATTTCATGGGTCTTTTACATGAAGTGTGATGTGTAAACCTAAATTTTTAAATAGATCTCTTTCTAACTGAAAATTTTAAGTAGTTCTACTTCTATTTTATTCATTTGACACAGAAAAGTTATTTAAAACCTATACTTTAAAGTACAATTGCTGTTTATTGTCTGTCTGGAAATAAAGCATTAAGACATTTTTTTCCATTACAAAAATCACTTAAAATTTTTACATGTGTATAAATTCATATGTGTCAAATATGGCAATTATAAAGTATTGAAAGATCAAATTTTAAAGACTGTCTCATTCTTGTGCCTTAGTAGCCTAACCTTCGTATCAGGTAATAACCTATCAGGAGACCAACAATGACAAAGGAGAAAAAAAAAGTGGGGCAAAGGGAATAGGAGTAGATTTTCCAGTGATTACAGTAGACAATATAACAGTCATAATTGAATGAACACCACACTGTAAATAAAAAGCAGCTATGGACTATTTCAGTTTTGGTTCCAGGAAGAATGAGTAATAATGTCCACAGGAGTTAATGGGGCATTCACTGACTCATGAAAGTTTAGCAAGTAGAAATGAACCACTCATTTAGCATCCAAACCACTCTGAAGTGGTACTTGTGGATAAATAAAGCCATCCATCCATGGGGCTCAAATAAGATTTAGTATTGACTTGAGTATACACTATCAAAAACCATCCAGGTGAATCATGACCTATTACTTCTCATAAGAAAGAATTTCAGAAATTTGAACAGAAGGAGTTAGCAAAGCAAACAACTGAATTGTAACTTACACATTTGAAGATTTTCAAATATGTAAGCATAGGATAAATTATTTGAAAAGTATAACTATGCATCTGTACTGTTTGCCTGGGGAATTGAGCCTATTAAAACTCAGCCCATCTTTCACATTTTTGTGAAATAGATGTGCATGCTAAGTTATTTGATCTTCTATCATTCACTTCTAAAAAATATATAACTTATATGGTTATAAAATAATGTTTATATAAAAAGTAATTTGCAGTACGGAGAAAATGAGAAGTTTTAAAAATACTTGGAATTCCACTTAGAGGCAACCTTCATAAAGTTTTGTTTCATTGTGTTGACATATATACATACACATTTTATGATTATGCTCCTTACATAGATTTTAAATCATGACTCCAACTCACTACACTTAATCTTCTTTTGATGGGCTTTTTTCCAAAAGCAAATTTATCACAACATTGTGAAATGTTATTATTTTTCAGAGACAAGAGTCCTTCCTCTTCACTAAATAATAAAGAATTAGTTTTTAGGGGGCCAAAAACCATGCAGATTGAGCCTCAATTACTAAATGAACTTTCCAGAATCTGCACTCTTTCTGCTTACCAAATGTTTCCACTTTAAAAATACAAATAGCCTACAGGAAATTTTGCCATAGATGAGAATAGTCCCGTGTATGCACATATGTGTGCATGGAAGTGTGTATTTATACCTCAGCATTGGGTTCTTTTCATCAGCATTTCCTCACTAAGAAAGAGGATCCGAGTCCAGAGTTAATTTCTCCCTGCAGTTGAACTGGCATGGCTTATTCTGAAAGGAGCCCCACTCACTCTTCTTGGACTGCTTTCAGGTTCACTGCACAATTTCAGGCCTCAATCTACATAAGAATGCTACCTTGGCCGTGGGCCTGAAATATCAGTGGAATAAAGCTCTGACATCAGCTACTCTCCCTACTCAGAGCGTAATTGTGTTTTACAAAAACGGTGCCTCCTGCTGGGCCAGGCTCCTCACAGTCCGTGTACACAGCTCCAGAAGCCAAAGATGGTCTTTGAATGTCCTTGCCGGTCACAGCTCCACCTAAACCTACAAATCCCAGAATTTATCAAAATGCTCTATCGTCGCCAGAATCTGCATCCATTTCTCCCTGTGTTTCTTTGTAATTCAATTGTCACCCAAGCCAGAAGCCTTAGAAATACTATCCGTGATTCCTGCCTTTTCTTAGCTGTATCTAATAAGTCTACTCCCCAAATGACTCTCTAAATCAATCTTCCTTCATTTCTTTAAGCGAAGTAGTAAGTATCTAGTATGAGTATCTAGTATATAATTAGTTCATATGTACAAAAAGTAGTTAAAGACGTAACAGATCATCCATACAATGAATTTTATTTTATATAGAACTCCAGTGAGGTCTTCCCTGTCTCATACAGTTAATCTGAAATAAAATCTGTGATAGAAGGGAGTTGAAGATATAAGTTCACAATATATTTGCAGAACAAAAGGAAACTTTAAGTAAGCCACACAGGATCACGTCCCAACAGTGCACAGTTATGATCCTGTCTGTGCAGGGGAAATACGAATAAACATGGGTTGGAGGAATCGGGAAAAAATAGAATAGTGTAGGACTTTTCTGAGCTATGAAAAGTAGGTCCAATTAAGTTTCCGTTAGTCTATAAAACATCAGGTGAAGAAGAGGATATGGAAATATATGCATATATAGAGATGAGGCCACTATGAAAAGATTTCAAAACAAAATCACTATAATATAAAAAGGGACTGATAGGAGCTTTTGACATGAATGGGATTTCAGTACACAGAATTTCAGGAGTAGAGCACAGAGTACCCGAATTCCAGGAGATCGAGTATCAAGTAAATTTTCCTGTTTTGAAATAGGTCTTGGGACATCTGAATGGTTCACTCAGCTGAGCATCAGCTAGGTCATGATCCCAGGTTCGTGGGATCTAGCTCCACATGGGGCTCCGCGCTGAGCATAGAGCCTGCTTGGGATATTCTCTCTCTGTCTTCCTCTCCCTCTCCTTCTCTCCCCCACCCCCTCAGCCCCTCTCCCTGGCTCATGCTTGCACTCTCTCTAAAAAATAACATAAATCTTTAAGAGAAATAAAACAAAATGTTATAGGTCTGGATGAAATGACTGGATGGGTAGATGAAAAAAGCTAAAGCTAACTTTATGGTTATCAGTACTGCCCTTGGGATTTGGTATTAAAAAAACAAAACAGAACTTTGGATTAGGTCAGTTTGAAAGGAAAGTTACTAGGGAAGAATGCAGTTATGGTATTTGCTGAAGTAAGTTTTCTATTTTTAGGTAACAAATGGAAAAAAGTACAGAACTATATAACTAATCAATAGAAAGCAGACCTTCACTATGAACTTGAAATATTTATCTGAGATCTGTCTTGGGTCCATTTCAAAAACACTTTTGAATTTACCCCAAATCTTCATTTTGAAACAATAACAGTTGCTAAAATGTATCAAGTGTGTATTATGTGTCAGGCACTTGTAGGATAGGCCTATTACGTTCAATTTATCATGGCAAGCCAATAAAGTAGAACCATCATTTATTGCAATGTAACAAACAAGAAAATGGAAATAAAGTTTAAAACCTCTTTAAAGGTCACAGGATTTGGGAGAGTCTAAGCTACAATTCAATCCAAATCACTCTTCAGAATCCAAGTTTGCAACACTATTATAGTGCCTCTTTTTCCTCATATATAAAGCCCTATCTATAAATCTTACATTCAAAATAGACCATTAATGTGGGCTAATAATCCAATTTTAATGAAGGCAAAATACTATGTCTAATTATTTAATCAAGATGGATAAGGGGAGCATTCACTCATGTTATATACCTTTATATTTTGTCTTAAATAAAATCCCACCTTAAGTTTCAAGATGATCTTAATGGAGCCTGAGACAACAGATAATGTTATCTTATTAGGCCTAGAACATAGGATAACTTTAAAGTTTTGTCTCTGTTACCTGAAATTTCAGTGATTTTTCTGTAAAAAAAAAAAAAATCAATGTTACCAGAATACTGTGGAACAGTTTCTTCTACAATGACCAACAAAATTTGTTTGATTTCTCCTATTAAACTAGATTTACAAGTGAGAATATTCAAAGTTAAAAATTTGGCAAGTAGACTGCATAAGTGGAATATTCATCATAATATGTACAGATATAAATGACAGAGGAGCTAGTAAAGCATTTGTTATATTGGGAATGGACCCAAGCCAGAGGATTAGTAATAATTTTACTGTAGACTTTTACTTAGCCAAGTGTTTGAGAACAGGGGAGAGAGAAATTCTAAGCTTAAGACATAAAAAAGTTTATTTTCTCTTTGGTACATTTTTTTTCTGTTCCTTACTAGGTTCTTTTAAATAATCTCCTTCATTGAAGTTTTTTCCTCACATCTCCAAAAATGTTGGCTAATTTTGTGACTGTTCTTTTCATTCTCTCTAATTACCCTGAAAATATTAGTGATACTCAATCTTTTAAGCCATTTCACTGATACGAAAAAAATATGCTTCTAGAACACTATTCCTACACTTCAATTAATTTTGGACATGTTGCTTTAAATATGACATCTATAGGGGCTCCTGGGTGGCTCAATCAGTTAAGTGTCCAGAATCAGCTCAGGCCGTGATCTTGCATTTAGTGAGTTCAAGACCCATGTTGGGCTCTGTGTTGACAGCTCAGAGCCTGGAGCCTGCTTTGGATTCTGTGTTTCCCTGTCTCTCGGCCCTCCACTGCTCACACTTGGTCTCTCTCTGTCTCTCAAAAATAAACAAATACATACATATGTACATACATACATAAACAAACAAACAAACAAACATGAAAAATGTTTAGGGATGCCTGGGTGGCTCAGTCAGTTGAGCATCTGACTTCAGCTCAGGTCCTGATACCATCATTTAGTGAGTTCAAGCCCCATGTCGGGCTCTGTGCTGACAGCTCGGAGCCTGGAGCCTGCTTCAGATTCTGTTTTCTCCCTCTCTCTCTGCCCCTCCCCTGCTCACACTCTGTCTCTCTCTCAAAAACAAATAAACATTGAAAAAAATTTTTAAATGTTTAAAAATAAATGAATGAATAATATGACATACATAAGAAAAGTAATGTTTATGAGTAAAAACATACCAAATGATGGAATTTTGAATAATTAACAGACCATACTTAAACATTATCTGAATATAGAGTCAGTTCTCTTTTACATATTTTCAATTTAAATATCATCTGTAAGTCCTTGAGGTCAAACAACATAATCTTAATTAGCTATAAAACCCTATTTTTCTCATGAAAGAATTCAAAATTAGCTATTTATGATAAGACTCTATTTGCAAAAATCAAAGGCTTTTACCTCCTCAATATAAAGTTTGTGCATTAGGTAATAATACGTAATTTCTAAACTCCACTTTAGACATTGTTAAAACTACAACCAAAATAACACACTTGAAACATTTTTCCAATGCTTTATACATTGGATATATAACACATTCTAGCTTATGTGGTCATATGAAAATGACAATTAATATGAACAGTTTTATGATTATCTGAAATAAGCCTGTTTCAAACATCCCTATGTCTCCCTTCAGTTTGGAGTCTTAAACACAGCAAAATTCATGGCAAAAATCAACCCAAATATACAAGAGACATTTTTCTGTATCCCTGACGAGGGAACAAGTGAAAGCTGTCAGACAAAAGCAGAGAAACCAGAGAAAATAAAAGATCCAGAAGTAAGGTTATCAACAAGCAGAGGTCTCTCTGGCTAGAGGAATAACCTTGGGAGAAACAGTGTAACCAGGTCACTGGAGAATAAGTCCAGATACTTGAATCCTGTCTGAAAAAGTGTGTAGGTTATAAAGACAAAGAAATGTAGCATAAGTCAAGCGGAGGGGGGAGTGTTTTCAGAAGACCAACAATTGATCTGATTAAGAAAAATGAAGAGGAGAGTTTAACAGTATTTTCTAAATTCTTGTTATCTTCGTCTTTGTTTCTCACATTCTTAATACTTTTCATCAAAGGAGCAATATTGAAACTAAGTTTGCAACTTTAACAAGTGATAAAACTGAACATATCTTTCTGGTGTCCCCCTCAATTCTAATCTTATTAAAAAATTCATTTTCTACCTAGAATTAAAAAAAAAAAAAAAGCTCTTCTGTGAATGATTTCTAAAAGGGGAAAAGAGCAAAAATACCTCATTTTCCTCATTTAAAAATATGTATTTTCAGGTTTGAGATATTGACATAGAGCAAGTTTAAAGTACACAACGTGATGATATGTGTATCTATCACTAAACGATTGCCTCATTTATTTTTCTGTTTATGTTAAAATTTATAGGAGGTAAGATATTTGCTTTTGTTTATTTTCAAAACATTCGGGACTTTTTCTCCTACATTGCTAATGTAGGAACTCTTAATAGAACTATGCTATGGGCCGTGCTCCATTACAATGCCTAATTTCAAATCTTTATTTCACTTGAATTTAAAGGACAATGTTGTCTTCCTGGAGTTAAAAAGTAATTGCCCTCTTATGCCAAGAAATGTGTATGGATTCAATGCTGGTTGGATATTCCAAAGCTAATTTTCCGGAAGGAAGAGAACAACTAACTCAGCCTATTCATGTCTAAACACTGCTGCCACGCATGCATGAAAAATGCAGTCTGAAGCAGGTCCAAAGTGTCTGGCTGTGCACCTCATCATGAGAAATTCCTCTGACTCTTCACCATGTTTCACAGCTCCAAGTCCATTCAGATCCCCTAGGAACTTTGTGGAGAATTGAGAAAATACAAGGGAGTCTTAATTCTAAATCTCTGGGTATGCTCCACTAGTGACCCTTGTGTGCAAAAGGGGAAAGCAAGCCTTGTGTGTTCTCATTCATCCAGGAGCCAGCCTCTGACTCAGCCTTCCAGTTACCTGCAGAGCAGCGCTGAAATTGCCACCCTCTTTTTCTACTTTTGAAAGCTTTCATGAATACGAACATTTTGCTAAAATTAACCTTCACTTATAAATCTATTCGGTGATACATATTGGAGACATATACATCAACAATTTAATAGATATTTCTCTGTGGAATAAGGAATCACTGTGTTAATCTACCAACATTGAATGCGACCATATTTTGACAATGGAGTCATTTCCCTGGCAAACAAGAGTGATGCCACAGTTAGAAAATTAAATGGATGAAAAGGCAATAGTACTAGTAACCTAAGGAATAAAGGTACTATCTTTACTTATAATCTAATAATTATAAAAGCATTTAAGGAAAACAGAGAATAAACTGTTTATGAAAATCAAAGATTATATCCTGTAGAGCATTTTATAGTAAATATTCTATTGTATTACTTTTCTAACAATTTATAGGATAAGAAAAGGGGTTGATATTTTCTTTAAAAGGGAATATTTCCCCAGGTATTTCATTTTTTCTATTTAATTACTAGTGGATCTATAAATTTCAAAACTACACAGAATTCATCTTCCTACAAATAATATGTCAAGTAATTGGTACTTTATATCTTTGAAACAGCAAGTTTATTGCCAATAAAAATAAAGGCAGTGACCACCCATAGAAAATAGAAGTATGAAAAGCCAGGAAATTTGATAAGCTAATCTGACAAATTCCAATCTTCATTAAAATAGTGCTCAAAATACTCCCACACATCAGATTGTATTAAAAGAAATGTGTATATTCAAGTGAAAACGAATGAAATGATAATCCTTGATAAACTCTTTTGTGAGGGACAACAAACTCCTCAAATATATTGCTTTTTCACCACATCTAAGTGGTAGGGTTTATTTAAAATGTTTTTTTTTCTTTATCATTCTATTATTGTGAGTTTTATCATTCAAGTTTCTTCAGTCCAACAAAAGCAAAATATTCTCACAGGAATATCATTCTTCTCCATCCTTCCTTTTGTTTTCCTCTTATTGGAATTTAACAAAACTGATCCAAATGGTACAAATCTCATATCTATTTCTCCTAGTTCCTTGCAAGGTCTCTGGATTTTTTTCTATTGTCAAATAGGGGGGTTAATTAGGTTGTTGCTTAAATAATTTAACAATGGACAGGAAAGTATCTTAAAATTCGCCTAACTATAATCCTGCATGATGGATGATTTTAAAGCATATTTAATTAGGTTTTACTAACTTGCTTTTAGTTTCATAACACCTAGTGAAGCTAATTCCACCATTAACCTTTTCCTGATGTTGGTCTGAAATCTGAAGCCTTAGAACTCCATTGATTTTAAAAACTATTTCCATATTTTTGTTTCTTTCAGGCTTTCATTATTTCTCCAATTCTGGGAAGTCCTGGGAACTTCTGGTCTTTTAAAAGAGATTATTTCATTCCATCACTTCAGCTACTCTTACCTAATAATATACATTCTCCCTTAGCCACTGGGGAGGGGGCAGGCAGGAAAAACCATGAAAACTTAGACTTGGGCCCTATTTCCCCTTCTTGTAAGGACACCAAGCACAGTGAAACAGGGACCCATCCTACTCTGGTAGGACCTCATTTTAACTAATTATACCTATCCACAAGGACCTTTTTTTCTAAATAAGGCCACACTATGAGGTAATGGGGTGTCAGACTTCAACATATGAATTTGGGAGGGATTCAAATCAATCCATAACACTCTCCAGGGTCCCATTCTTTTCTTTCCTCAAAGTGCACTGTTAATACTTGTCAGAAATATTACCCATTAAACTTCTGTTTTTTCATGTTGAATCTAAGGTCTATCATTCCAAATTGCCATTAAAAAATGTAAGGTTGGTGTTCGCCTGCTCCTTTTCCTGTTATGGCTTTTCTTTTCTTTTCTTATTTTAAGTAATTTTTAAATAAATTCATTAGGTTTGGGGGGGTGTAGAATTTTGTCAATTAGCTATAATCAACCATGTTGCCCCTGTTAATATCCATTGTTAATAAAGCATTTAAGCATTCAAGTTGCTTTTAAATGGGATTACTGCTCACTAGAAAGAAGAAATAGAATCAGAAATTGCTGAAGTAAAATCAGTAACTGCCTGCTGAACAGTTACTTCAGATTGAGAATTTTCATCATCAAGTTGTTGGCTTGTTCTATATGTGAAAGTTGTGTGTTTGATAATCAATTTTATTTTCTGAAAATGTCCAGAAACAATATTTTTTTCCTAGAAATATTGGACCAATATTGGAGAAACTAATTAAAATGTTTCTGTTCCCTGGATAGAATTCATCTTCCATGAAAATCTAAGTAGATTTTGCCTCATTTTCTTTTTCAAATTTTACAACTGAAAACACATAATTCTTACCCTGAACGTAATGATTTCCTTTGCAGACACTTTGTAAAAGCTTGAAAATAACTATTTATGTTTTGGATTATCCAACATATGATGTTTTTGAGTTGAGCTAAAGGATATAGGGTGGAGCATATGTGTTTTTAGGAGGGGGCAAACAGCATACTGATATGTTCAGCTCTGCATTTCTTTTATAAACAGCAAGGATAGGAGTGCCTGGGTGGCCCAGTGGGTTAAGCATCTGACTTCTGCTTGGGTCATGATCTCATGACCTTGTGGGTTTGAGTCCTGGGTCGGGCTCTATGCTGACAGCTCAGAGCCTGGAGCCTGCTTTGGATTCTATATCTCCCTGTCTTTCTCTGTTACCCTCCCCCTAGCCCCCCAACTTGCGCTCTCTCTCTCTCTCAAAAATAAATATTAAAAGATTAAAAAAAAATACAGCAAGGATAAATAGCTCATAGTGGGCTCAAATTATGTGAAGAGGCACTGAATATTATCATATTTTGCAACATACTATAATTACCAGCATTGTTTAGCATTATTTGACTAGGAGTTTCACAGCCACTATGAGCATTGTCAGTTTTCATTTAAATGTATAATATTCATAATTTTAAAAATTGATGGCTTGTATATGAATGCCCTTTTGAGAAATTTCAGAATTGCCACTTAAGATCTGTCCTCAATTTAACATCCCTTCAGAAGCTTATCAAATCCTTAGTAAGATTTTTTCAGAAATCTATAGTGCCATAATTTATCTCTAAAATACACAGAAGTTTGATGCTAAGATGATTTTTAGGTTTTATTAGGGATTGCAGTCAGACCTTGCTAAAGTTCTGCTTCTCCTCTATTAACCTCTCCCAATAATCAGTAAACAAATACCAAAGCTTTAATAATTTCCTGTTGGCTTTCATCTTGTGGTACATAATTGTTAGCCTTCAAAATGTTTAATCAACATTGAAATTTCTTTGAAATGTTAACCATAAATTGTTATTACTGAAGACATTAATCAGAGCTCCTGCACTAGAACCCCTGATCTGGAGGTATGTGAGAAATGGAGAGGGACTGAGGACAGGCATTGAAAGAGATGCAGCTCATTAAAATTAAATATCGTTAGGGACAAGGATTGGCATAAATTAAAAAAGAAAATAGATTTACTTACCTTATGTAATCACAATACTTTCTCTTGAATAGCAAACATCGTACAGTGGGTTTTGTACCAAAATTAACACATAGAAACTGGAGTGTTATATTTTAAAAATATTCTAGTATTTATAAGTAATGTTATAATGCATTGTTAAATACTTAAGCTTAACTAGTATTTTAGGCTTTATTGATATACATTTGATGTTCTTAATCTCTCCAATTTGTCTCATTTGTTCAAAAGACAACATTTTTCATGATTTAGTTAAGTAGTAAAGATCAGAATAGGTCATGAAAGCTAGATATTGAAAGAACTATTAGGATAATATAATATTCAGGTAGATCAAGGGAATTATATTTAAACACACACTCAAACACACACACACACACACACACACACACACACACTTATATTGGTAGTGATTAACAAGGTAATGGAGATCAATTCCCCCGGTGAGAACAACTAGAAAAGCTAGACAAATTATTAAAAAATAAATTCTGCATAAAGTCAGAGATACAAGACAGTTAAATTAAGATTGAGACACCAAGACAATTAAATCAAGATTCACACACACACACACACACACACACACACACACAGTGAAAAAGAGTGACAAAATATCCAAAGAGTAAAGATAATCACAACTCATATCTGAAAACAGAACCCTACCCAGAGTATATGAAGAACTCTTACACATCAACTAAAAAATAGTAAAAATGAGCAAAAGACTTAACCAGATACCTCATAAATGGCAAAAAAAAAAAAAAAAAAAAAAAAAATCGCTCAATCCCCTTAGTTTCAACGTAATACAAACTAATACCAGAAACAGATACAATTATAGTCAACAAGAACAGCTAAAATTCGAGTGCTCTAATACCAAGTGTAGATAAGGCTATGGATAACCTGGGACTCTCACACACAGAGACTATAATTGATACTGCCACTTTTAAAATCTGTTTGGTATTTCCTACTAAATTTGAATGAATGCATACCTTACGACCCAACAATTTCATATACATATGCTTAGACCCATGCACCAAGACACATGAATAAGGATACTCTTAGAAAAATATACATAGCAACACATAGCAAGACAGATACCTATCAACATTAGAACTGTTAGTGAATTTCAGTATTTTCACAATATGGAATACTCTACACAATGAAATAATAATCTATAGCTTAGTGTATACCATGGATAACATCAAATTATAATGAGGGAAAGAAGCTAAACACAAAATTATACACCCTATATGATAGCACTTGCATAAAGATTAAAACCCTGTTAATCTGTGGTGCTAGAAATCAGAATTACCTTTAGGAAAGCGTAGATAGTAATAATTTCATGGGTCATGAAGATTTTGGTATGCCACTAAAATTATTTTCCTTGACTCTGTATGGACCTATATGGACAAACTCACTTTATAATTTTGTTACATATTTATGATTTATGTACCTTTTTATACCTATACTTCTTCAATTTTTAAAAATTACATTTTTCCCCAAAATGTTGTCTCAAGTACATTTTTAACTTAATCAAATAATTTACATAAATGTCCACCATTCAGCTAAACAACTTTCAGTTTAAGTTTATAAAGATACTTCAAAGGAATATTTGTGATTTTTAAGCCACTGGGATTAAATATACAAATTAAACTTTGCATAATTGGAAAAATTATTTGATGCCACTTTAATGTCTCATAATAGCTCTCCTTTATATCACTGAGAAAATAACATATCACAGTATGATAAAGCTATTAAATAATATATGCTTGCTTTCATATAATTTTATGAATTTTTAGAAAATTAGCATCAAGGCCAAATAAATTAACACAACTGATTTAATTTTTAAGTAAAACTGTTGACTGGCTAAATGTAGGCACATGGAACCTTGCAAATAAATTTCTATAGATAAGTCTAGTAGTTTATCATCTCATGTGGGTTATTCTAGTTTATATGGCCATTTTGAGTATTAATCCTAGAATAAGAAAACAACTCTGACTATAAGAGTAACTTATGATCATTTAGACAACTTGATAAGTATATAATGTAAGTATCCATAATTATCTTCCAAGTCTATGATCAGAGAGAAGTTTTTTCCCCAATTTTTTAAAATTCAGATTATGTGTATTTATCACAGTCAGTATGGACATATTGTTCTTTTTTCTACTCATAATTGTCTAGTGAGACTTTTACCAGGTCATTAAAAATGCACTGGGAATACAAACTTTAAAGGCTGCCTATGCCACTGTCTAAATAGAACACTTAACAGACATTCTGCTGTTTGTTATTGGGTATTTCAGGTTTTTGCTCATTTTAAATAGTATTTTTTAAATGCTGTTATGAAAAAAAGTCTCAAGCTAATATTTCATCATAAATGTGCTCATTTCAAGTGGAAATATTGGAGTAAAATATATTTATAGGTTTTGATGGGTGCATTTTGTTAAGTTACTTTCTAAAGAAAGCATTTTGTTAATTACATTTCTAGAGAAAGCATTTTGGAGTTCTTAAAAATTATAACTATGATCAGGTTTGACTACTTTAAGTTTACTAGTGTTTGCTACTTTAGATTCGAAAGATGGAATATAACTGGCTAGTATTTGCTATCATTTGATAATCAACTTTAAAATGGTTACTAGATTTTAGTGGGAAAAAAAAAACATTTAAAATAGTATTTAAAGGGTTTTAATTTATCTCCCTTCTACTCCAAACTCTCCATTATTCATGACCAGTTGAAAAATGAAGTCCTTGGTGTCTCAATTTTGTACGGAATACCTTTAACGGATATCTTTGTACGGAATATATATAAAGGAATACCTTTATACATATATATATATATACATATACATATATATATATATACGTGTATATATATATATATATACATATACATATATATATATATATATACGTGTATATATATATATATACACGTATATGTATATATATATATGTATATGTATATATATATACACATATATATATGTGTGTGTGTGTGTGTGTGTGTGTGTATGCCAGTACTTTTTAAATTAATTCAAAGATTTTTAATTTCTTCCAAGGTAATATCTCTGCTTACCGTGTCCCTTGTTTTCAGGGGTCCTTTTTTGTAATCTGCATTTTTCTAGAACATTCACAGTTTAAAAATTATTTTGTACAAGATTAAACAAGTTGTTCTCTCTTTTTTTTGTTTGTTTGTTTAAATGTTTACTTATTTAGAGAGAGAGGTAGCTCGCCATCAGGGGAGGAGCAGAGAGAGGGAGAAAGAAAAAGAATCCCATGCAGGCTCCACTCTGCCAGCACAGAGCCCCACACAAGGCTTGAACCCACAAAATGTGAGAGATTATGACTTAAGCCAAAATCAAGAGTCAGACCCTCAGCCGACTGAGCCACTTGAGCTCTCCCAAACAGATTATCTTTTAATTTTATTTTGATAGAATACACCTGTGTTATTCCCCCTCTGAAATTTCAAATTTTGTTGATCTTATGCTTTTGCTCTTTTTCCTTGATAAAGTGGTATAATTAGTAAATTCCTTCTGCTTTCATTTTTTGAAGAAGCTGTTTTAATTGTAATTGTTTTGTCTAATGTAGGTTTTACGTTTCTAATTTTTGGATGATTTTTAGTATCTTATTAATCTGGTTTCGCTTTCTCAGTATTTTGAAATATATCAGTTGTTCAAACCTACGTTTCACTGTTTTTACTGCAATATTACTAGGGGAAAACGTACATTCTTATTGATTTGCCAATGTTTGGAATAATGGCAAAGAAATTACTTGATGGCTGGACTGGGAACTAGGTACTTGTAAAATTAATAATTAATTCGCCATCTAACCTCTACATATCTTTTTTAGTGCTGATTCCACATGAAGCTTACAGGTACAGCAATGGCACAATGGATTTTATGAATGATCAAGAAATTTTAAGCTAAAATGAACCTAATTTGTGATTTTATTCATTCCCAGCAATAAAGATTTCTTTGCATTTCATTTCTGTGCTTCACTTGAATACCTGAAGGATCTAACATGTTAGAAATCACTTAGGAAAACTTTCCAGATAAAAATGTGACTGGCTAAATCATTAATTGCAAATTATGTCTAACAGAGGGGGAAAAAAGGATGAAGTCTTCCAGATAACTTCAGATATATTAAATGCGTGACATTTGTTTCATTTTCCATATTAATATTCTAGATAAACCTTATGAATAGATGAAAATATTTACATTTTTTCCATCTGCTGACCTGCTGTCTTTATTTACCCGAATATCAATACCTACAGATCTAGTACATACTTCCTGTCTTCACTGATTCCTTAAGACACTTCAAAACTGATGTCTGGGGCATGTTCTATTGTTTTGATACTTTTATTACCAAAAGAAATAGTGTCAGGGTTATTTTTTATTAGCCATAAGTTTCAGAATGAGTATTTTAAAATTTTAGGCTTAAAAGAAAAGTAGGATTTTCACCCTGGTGGAAACTCTACTCCAACACAGGCTTTCGTCCATGTTTGGCACAATTTCAGTGTTCTTTTCTAAAGGAATTAACTTTTATAAAACACTAATTTGGATCCATGCCATACAGTTCTAATTTTTTTTTTCTATTAAGTATTTGAAAAATCACATTCTTTAATACAATTCTATTTTTCAAAGATGAGAAAGTATTTTTTGGCAGCATGAGCAAGCTCTGGGAATGAAGTTTTTAAAAGGGCTGCCAAGGATTTGATATATAAAGAGATGTATCCAAGTAGGGCAGTCAAAACAGCTATTTTTTCTTCCTTTGGAGTGGGGAGGGGAAAAGAGTTTGTTCATTTTCATTTCATTTCTTAGGAATTAAACAATAATAGGTAATATTGTTAAAGAAATTAAGTATTCCACTAATAGGAAGTTTGCAAGTTATGTCTCTAATGGAAATTTTGATTTGGCAAAGGTACAAAACGTAGGTATTCAATATAAATCAGCTGTTATGAAATAGTAATATTTGAGTGTGTATATTTAATAAAATCACTGATAAAATAGATCTCTGGTATGTAATTCAGGAAATGTTAACATTATCTGGAGAAACTTGATTTGGTCTCTGAATAGGTTCTTAAATTCAATATTTTATTTTACTGTATAAGTACATAATATGCTATTTGCTTTCATTGCATTTGCTTAGAAAAAATGTAATAAAGTATATCTGATTTAAAATATTTTAAACAGAATTATCTATAAAATGTTACACATTAATTCTTAGAAGAATTTCATGTTGTGGCATATATTAATCAATTTATTATCAATTTAGCCTAATGTACTTGAGCATACTGAATAACTATAATTGAGTTATTGAATAACTATAATTAGGTATTTACTAATTACCACATATATTGACATCACTGTACAAAGTACCATAGAAGCAAAAAGTCACTTTCTTCAACATGTTTATATACTTAAATTTTGGATTGGATTTTAAAGAAATGTAAGCACACAATAACTTGTTAGTTTGAATGTGGTATATCCATAAAGCAACTAAAATAGTATTATGGATTCAAAATAACAGACATCAATAAGGACTATAAAGATGGAAATGGAACTCCTAAATATTGACTACGTGTTCTTTGGAATAATTATTCAAAATTGAAGGTGAATTATGTAGCAATATGGAAAAATGTATTATGGAAAGCCTCCATGGAAGAATTGTATGCAGAATCTTGAAGTTTAAAAACAATTTGAGAAGCTGGCACCCATGTATAAAAAAGAAGACAAGTTTACTGTGGGCTCAAATTAAATAGGCCTTAGCTGAATGTAAGAAGGGAGATGTGGGAGGTAATATGTGAAAAACTCCTGGAATGCTGTCTAGCAGGCCTTCCAAGGTAGACAGTAGAGCATAACGGTGGTCTTTGGGCTCTGGTACCAGGCTCCTTGGGTTCCATATCTCAATCCTGCCATTTAGGTCAGTTACTAACACCTCCAAAACCAGTAAGAAGTGCCACTTAACTGAAAACTTACCATGTGCCAGGCACAATTCAAGACACATTGCATACACTAATTTACTTCTCACAAAAGCCTTATTAAATAGATATAATTATATTCCACTATATTATAAATAAAGGCATTGAGGACAAGGGAAAGTAAGTCTTCAAAGTCTATGCCATTAAACATTATATACACTGGCTGTCTAGGCTTCTATTCCCTTCAACATGAAATAAAGATATTAAAAGTCTGTATCTCCTTGGATTTCTGTGATAAGTACACCTGGCATGTAGCAAACATTCACAAATGTTCATTTTTATATTAAGTAGTAAATAGCTCCTCAACGTACTCTGGGTATTGTGACTATAAAATGCTAGGATAAGGAGTATGGACACTAGCTTTCAGTCAGTGGGGATACATTAATAACCTACACACACAATTTGGAGGGCTGGAAAACTCCCATATCTGGAGTATACTGAATGAAAGCGATGGGAAGTTATGAAAACAGAGGGAGTGATTGTCCTTGCCCAATAATAAGACATTAAGGGCTAAACAAGAATGCTAACGGGAAAAATAAAGTTGATATAAAATATGGGTCTCACTGGCATGGAGAATGAGAAGGTATGAGGGAAAACAGAAGACATCCTCTGGACTCAAATCATATAAATAAAGCATTACTGCATACAAATCAAGCATTAGAAGTATTGTTTTTGGATGAAGACTAGAATATAGTTTCACTTTTAGATAGGCTGAGTTTAAAATGGGCAGATATTATTTGCTAGGAAAAATATGGTAAATAACCTGAGTCAGGTTTTGATGGAGGATTTATGGAGGATGTAATCACAGGGGATGATGTATAATGGAGATATGAAGAAGGTAGCTATTCCCAAGAGTTGTAAGATGTAAATAATAAATGTTAAATAATAATAATAATAATAATAATATATAATTCATGTGTACTTATGTGTCAAGCACTATCTAAATGACTTTGCATGAATTATGCTGTTAAATCCTCACAACCCCATAAAGTAGGAATTATTTTTAGCCTTGTTTTATAGGTGAATAATTTAGCCACAAAGTTTTAGAAACTTGCATAAGATACCAAGTGCTTAGTAAAATGACTAGATGGTGATAGATACTCAATAAATGAAACTATAATATGGCCTATAATATTTATATTTAAGCCATTACTCTTGTAACCAGAAATAAATATTTTATAATAAGAAAATAGGAAGAGTGTTGGGAGCTAAAAATATATAATTATTCATAAAATTCACCACATAAAGCCAAGAGAATAACTATGAGCCAACACCGAGTTGGCTTTGAGTTTGAGAAAATTCTAAATGTCGTAAAACAGGAAGAGAAATTTTTGACAAGAAGTTTTTCTTGAGATTAGAGCTAGTTTAAATGTTTTAAACAGACTCCCAAACTACAAGGTACATATGAATACTTCCAATTATGATGAAATTAACATTATGGTCCCACCCCACGTAAAATTCCTTCATTATAATGAGGGTAAACTGCACTGTAGGCAGGTTTGTTGCAGTTATTACTAAGTAATAAGCAGCATGGTGAGCAACTATTGAAAAAAATGTTGACTGTCACTGGCCATCACAGAAAAAATGAGTTCAGATTTGCCTACTGCCATAGCAACGATGAACCTGGACAACATGCATGAAACAATTGTTTCCAGGCTTTGAATAACTGTCAGCACAAGACCGTAATACTTGAGAGAAAGCAAAAGCACAAGACGAGCCTCCCCAGGTGTTTGCACAGTGGCATTTCCTTTGTCCTATAAGAAGGTGGACTAGAAGTATATCTGGGTGAAGGAGGTAATTACTGGCGTTCTATCTTGCAAAAATGGCTAGAATTTGTGGAGCAGTGTCCTGGAAAAGAGAAAACAAGAACTGCACAGGAGGGAGCTTTAGAAGTCTAAGTGAAGATTTATCTTGGTCCTTGGCTAAAGGCAAAGGAGAACAAGGCTGTCTTAGAGATGGTTTCCATGGGGTTGGGAGCTGAACAGAGATGCTACAGCAAATGCATTTCTAGGACACTGGAAACCTGGAGTAACCAGAGTGGAGGGGCCTCCCTGAACACCACAAATAATTGAGACATCAAAAAAGCTCATCTTACAAGTATGAAGCATGTCCATCCCTAAAGACCACAACTAAAAACTAAGGGGAAAAAGAAACATACATAACAAAAAATATACACAAGCCCAACAGAATGAAAAGTACCTCGGTATTTTAACAGTCTGTTAGAGTAAGGTTCAACCCTTTAAAAAAAAAAAAGTGATAGAGTCTCTAAAATGTAACCACCCAAACATAAAGGTTTATTAGATATCCAATGAAGCAGAGAAATGTGGCTTTAAAATCATTTTTTAACAGCCACAATAAAGAGTTTCAATGATTTAAGGTAAAGGTGACCATAATGAGTAGATATTTGACTCAGACATGGAAATAACGAACCACACAGAAACTCTAGAACAGAAGGGTACAATATTTAAGATACAATATTCAATGTGTATCTATAGGATATACAGGGCATCCTGATTTGTACCTTGTCATTTTTTTAAATTAATCTATTTGAACAAATTTTAGTTTTATTGACTTTGGGTTATAGTTTTTACTTTATTTTCAGTCTTATATTTATTATTTCTATACTTCTACTTAATATTTCTTCTTACTAGAGGAAAGCTTATCATAAACTTGAGACCTTCTTATCTATTTTTTCTAAGCATTCAGTGGTGTAATTACTCATAAAAAATGGTTTAATTATATTTTGTAAATATAGATGGGTTGTCTTTTCATGAAATTTTCTAATTTTATATGTAATTTCTTTGATTCATTAGCAATTTAAAAGTGTGCTGCTTGATTGTCAGGCATTAGAGATTTTATATATAGTTTTGTTATTGATTTATAATTCAGTTCTGTTGTGGCCTGAAAACATACCTCGATTGAGTTCAGTCCTCTTCAATTTATTGAGAAACATTTTATGATCCTACATGTGGTCTATCAATTTTGGTTCATGTTACATATGTATTTGAAAGCAATGTATACTTTGTTTTTATTAGGTGTAGGATGCCTATAAATATTAACTAAATCAACTTTCTTGATAGGTGTTCAAGTCTTCTAGGTCTTTAATAATATTTTGGATTGATTAACATTGGTATGTGACTGGAGACAAAGTGTGACTAATCTCAAAAATAAATTATCCAATTTAAAGAAAGAAAACTATACTAAAGGTATGACTAGAGTCTCAGCATATTGTAGAAAAAAAAACAATGAGTGACATCAGGTGCTAGATCACATGTATAAGTAGTGACTTAAAGGAGAGAGATAATGGGCTAGAAAAATTATTTGAATAGTGGTTGAAAATTCCCAGTTCTGTGAAAGGCAATTATTTTACAGATCCAAAAATCTTAGTGAAACCCAACTATAAAGAAAGTTACATAAACAAATATTACAATGCTGATGAAGATAAAGTAAAATCTTTAAAGAGCCAGGGGAAAATAAAAGACATTATATTGAAAATATCAGTGACATGAATGATGGCTATGTATCAGAAACAATGGAAGCTAAAATAATTTTGAATAATCTTACAATGAAGAAAAAATACTCAAATCTATAACCATCACAAGTATTCTACAAAAATTAAGAGGAGATATATTTTAGATAAATAAAAGTTGAAAGCAGTCATCCTCAGCAAACATGCACCACTAGATTTTTTTAAATAATTCTTCAGGCTGAAAAAAATGATACAAGTTGGAAACTCAAATTATGTATGCACATTTAAGTTATGTATCCATAATAATATTTTATAATAGATATTATACATGATGGTACAAAATATTTGTCATCAATAACAAAAAAGTAATGGAAGCTAAAATGGGATTTTACAGTTTTAAGTTTCTCACATTTTAGAAGAGTTGGTACATTGTCACCCCTAATTAGTTTAGAATAAGTTCACATTTGAGAACAAGAACAAAATGGACAGAATATATAGCCAACAAGGCAAATGAGGAGGTAAAATGGAATTGTATAAAATAACTAACCCAAAATAAGCAGGAAAAGAGAAATAGTGGAAGAAGGAAACAGATGGGAAAAATAGATTACAAATATATTTTCAAATTAAACCTAGCCTAGTAATATTTTATGTAAATAGACCAAACACTCCAATTAAAAAGGCAGTCATTGCAAGACAGGAAAATAAAAGTAATACACAATTGCATGTTGCTTGTAATATAGTTTAAATGCTAAACAAAGATGCTAAAAACAATAAGAGAGAAAAAGATCTAGTATGTAAACATTAAGCACAAGGAAGCTACTGTGGCTATATAGTTTGCTGACAAAATAGACTTTGAGACGATTACTGGAGAGAAATGAGGACATTTTATAATGATGAAAAGTTCAATTCAACACTAAGACATAACAATATTTTCACACTTAATGACAGAGTGTCAAAATACATGAAGCAAACAGTGACAGAAATAAAAGGAAACAGACAAACCCACATACATAGCTGAATATTTTAACCACCCTTACTTTGTAAATGATAGAGCAACTAAACAAAATTTATTAAGCATATAGAAGACTGGAATAACAGAATACAAATTCATTTCTAGTTCACATTCAAAATTATCAAGATGGGGCACAGTTAAGCATCTGACTTCAGCTCAGGTCATGATCTCACAGTCCATGAGTTCGAGCCCCGCGTCAGGCTCTGTGCTGACAGCTCAGAGCCTGAAACCTGCTTTGGATTCTGTGTCTCCCTCTCTCTCTGCTCCTCCCCTCCTCATGCTCTGTCTCTCTTTCTCTCTCTCAAAAATAAACATTTAAAAAAACATTTTGAAAAAAGAAAATGATCAAGATCGATCACTTGCCAGACCATATGTGAAAATATATTTCAAAAGATTATAATATGGCAAATAATATCCTTAGACCAAAGTAGAATTCAATTAGAAGATTCAGATATTTGGAGAGTCAGTAACATTACTAAACAACCAATGGGTCAAAGGGATATCAAGAGAAAATTAGAAAATAATTTGAAGGGGAGGATAATGAAAATAAAACATCACAATTTGTAGACTGCTAAGTGGCACATATATAGAAATATATAGCTTAAATATTATTTGAAAAGGAAAAAAGGTTTAATAATCAATGGATCATGTTACCATTTAATCTACAAGATTAGAAAAAGGTGGAAAAAAATTAAACCCAAAGTAAACATAAGGAAGTAAATAATAAAGATCCAAAATCCATGACAAGAAAAAAGAATAAACATGAGATAAAGTCAGAGTTAAATAATACTTTCAAAAAAATAAACTTAATTTGAGAAATCCTTAGAAGACAGTTTTAGAGAAAAAAAAAGGCCCAAAATACAATATTAGGAATATATGAGGAAATAGTAAGATACACAGGATAGAAGGAGCAGTTATTAAATTTATTGGCACAAAGTGTTCATAAGTTAACAGATTCTTTGGAAAACACAACGTGTCAAAACTGAAGAAAAAAATAGGAAATCCGAGTAGCTCTTTATCTATTAAATTATTAACAACTTTCCCACAAAGAGAAGCCCAAACTCACACTATTACACTGAATTATATGAAGTATTTAAGGAAGAAATGACAACAACATTATATGTTATACATTTTATAATCTTTCAGAAAACGGAGGAAGTAAAATTCACAACCCATTTTATGAGTCCAGCTTGACCTTCATGTCAAAACCTAAAAAAGGCTCAAGAAAAGTTGCAGACCACTTTCTAATGTATATTGACAGAAAATTCATTAAGAGGATATTAGCAAATCAAATACATCAGTGTTAAAAACATATCTCATGACTAGTGGGGTCTACTCTAGGAATGCAAGGCTGTCTTCATGTTAAAAAGTCAGTCAATGTAATTTACCACATTAAAGGAATAAAAACATGGTTATCTCACTCAATTAAGGAAATGCATTTGACAAAAATTGATACATTAAAAATAACCTCTGCAAGGAAAGATTAAAGGAGAACCTCCTAAATTGATATAAAGGTACTAATAACCTCAGTTGATAATAGACTTGATGATAGAAAAGGATACAGAATAAGGCAAGAATATCTTCTCTCTCCACTTCTATTCAACTTCTAGTGAGCATTGTATTAAAAGTCTTCAGTGTACATGAAGTATAAAAAAACAAATGAAGGTATAGATACAGGAAATTAAGAATTTTACATAAAACTATATCCCCAGTCAACAATTTAACAAGCTAACAATTTAGTAAGTTCAAAGAATACAGAGTTAATAAAAAAATCAACCTTCTATATTACTTACATTTTAAAGGTGTAATTATAATTAAGAAAATTGTATATACAAAAGGATTAAAATAGAAACTATTTTGAAATAAATTTAAGAAAATCTGAAACTAAGACCATTGCTGACAGAAATAAAGAAGACCTAAATACATGGAATTATATATGATCTTAATGTATTGGAAGGCTCAATATTTATAAGGTAT
This sequence comes from Panthera pardus, assembly GCF_024362965.1. NCBI lineage: Eukaryota > Metazoa > Chordata > Mammalia > Carnivora > Felidae > Panthera > Panthera pardus. The sequence continues at coordinate 24,733,389 of NW_026526732.1, read as the reverse complement.
CAATTACCCATAGATTTATGAAAGCACAATAGTCACATACCTACATATTGTTTGAGAAGTTAAAGGTGATTCCAAAATAGAATAAATACAATTTCAATGACTTAGAAAAGTTCAAACTATCCAGCAAAAATAATAATGTTGGAAAAGTAATAAAAGGGAAGTAATGGAGGCCACGTAGGAATGATACAAGGACAGATACAGCAGCTAATTAAAAACAAAAAAAAAAGAGTAGAGATTCCAGAAAAAGATATACGTAAGTATAGACAACATGCAAAGGTAATTCTCTAGGGAAAAGGGAGTCTTCTTAAATAGTTTTGGAAGAACTGCACTGATATACAGAAAACCATAAGTAAACCTTGTTCCCTAATTTAACCATATAAAAAAATTAATTCCAGGTAGATATAGGCCAAAACATTAACGCTTAAATTTTAAAGATTCTATAAGAAAATGTGGATAATATCTTTCTGATCTTGAGATAGGTAAAAGCACAAATCTTGAAAGAAATTATGATAAATTACACTATCAGAATTAAAACCTTACCTAATGACATTAAAAGACGACAAGGTAAAGAGGAAAAAATTATGTGCAATATATAAAGTTGACAAGAGACTCGCATACAGAATATACAAAAACCTACAAATCATAATTAAAAGAAATAAAATGTGGCAAAAGTGTATATACCTAACAAAAGAGAATCTATGAATAATGATTAAATACATAACAAGTTGCTCACCATCACTGATTGCAAATGCAAATTAATACTACAATTAGGTATCATCACAAACACTAGAATGGTTAAAATGAAGAGACACATTAACACCAAATGTCAGCAATGACTTAGAGCATCTTAAACTCATGACCTGCTGTTGAGAATGTAAATTGTGTAACCACTTTGGAAGGCAGTTTGGCTTTCTTTTCTTTTCTTTCTTTTCTTTTCTTTTCTTTTCTTTTCTTTTCTTTTCTTTTCTTTTCTTTCTCTCTCTTTCTCTTTCTCTCTTTCTCTTTCTCTCTCTTTCTCTCTCTCTCTCTCTCTTTCTCTCTCTTTCTCTCGCTCTTTCTCTCTCCCTCTTTCTCTCTCTCTCTTTGTCTCTCTCTCTTTCTCTCTCTCTCTTTCTTGTCAAATATACACTTACTCCCTTACCTAGCAATTCTCTCTCTTTCTCTCTCTCTTTCTTGTCAAATATACACTTACTCCCTTACCTAGCAATTCTACTTTTAGCCAGTATGCAACCAAGAGAACTAAAAATATATGTTCAGAGAAAGATATTTATAATAATGTGGGAAAACCTTTACTTTTAATAGTCCAGTAATACAAAAACTGATGTCCAACAACAGGAAAGTGAATAACCATCATGGTGTATCCCTCCTGTGCTCTACCACTTAAGCAAAAAAAGGAAATTAGAAACGGATATATGCAATGACATTCATAAAAATTAAAATGAAACTTATGCTAAGTGATAGAAACCTAAATCAAATGGGTACATGTTACTCCATTTATCCGAATTTAGTATCAGAACTAAATCCATCATGAAAAACAAAACAAAACAATCTGGATGGTGGTCGCCAGTTGCTGTGCTGGGAAATCATTGTGATGCAAGGCACACAAAGTTTCTGGGGTGATATGCATATTCTTCAACCTGATTAGTGTGTGGGATTACATGAAGCTATGTGCATAACGACATTGTATTTTACACTTAAGGTCTTTGCATTTCACTGTGTGTAACTAGGGGAGGGGGAGGAGGTGAAGGAAGAGGGAGAGAAAAGGAACTTATTTCTCTAATACAGTGATTCAGTAGCTTCAGACTTCAGTTTTATGAACAGATAACATTTTAAAGGCAGTGGGACTAAAATAGATTGCCAACTTTTTGTTCTGCCAATAATAGACATTTTAAAATATACTCACACACCAGTTCTGAGAAATCTTTGCTCTTTCTAGGAAAGTTTTTGAAAGGTTATTCAACATTTTAAAAAGTATAATAAAAGCCATTCTGCCACATATTTTAGAGAGGAACATCACTATTCTCTACAAATACTGTATTTCTTTATATTCTCTTAAGTATTTTGTATAGTATAGTTTGTTTTATCTCTATATTGTCTATAAACAATGCATTTTATAATAAATGTAGGTCATTGCCAATAATTTCAAATGTCAAATTTACAATCTACATATATAGAGAATTAACTTGTTTCTTAACTCCGATTTTTCTGAGAGAAATGGACCATAGTAAAGATGAGAAAAAATATATAGGTAGCAGTTATTAAATAGAACATTAAAGTGATTTCAAGCCACCTTGTCCTGATACCTCTGCCTTATCATTAAGGATATAAAAAGGCTGTATTTCTTGGCTTCGTTTTCTTTTGAAAGCCACTGGGATATGAGCAACGTGTCCTTCCAAGGTCTGAATGAAATAATAAGACAAATTCTTTGAAGTGAGAGAAATTAATCTCAAACTGGCCTCCACCCTTCCTTTCTCCATGGGCTCATCTCCATTCAGATAGCTTAGATGCTACGTCCCACTAATGCAGGGATCATATCAGGGAGTAACAGTAACAGTGTCAACTAACAATGAGGTGAAGGCCATTTTCTGTCAAAGCTGACAGATGGCAAGACATCTGTCTTCTCATCCAGCCTCTGGACAGTAACACAGAACACACAGGTCATTACTATGAGCTCTTTACCGCGACCATTGCCAGGACCTGTTCAGGCCCACTTGCTGTGTGTGCTACATCGGACACATCGCTCACATCACCTCTTCCCACTACACCAAACAGACAAAAAGGAGGTATTCCTAGTCTAAGCCACTGAAAATTGCTTCTTTGCCTTAGCATAAATTCTCCTCATTTTCCGAATTTCTTTTTGAAAAATCAAAGGCCAAGCACTTGACTTTTTTTTTTTTAATTCTGAGGTTTGTAAGTCACTCTTTGAGGCAGCGAACACTAAATATCCTATCTTACGGGGCAGAGAATCATGTGCACAATAAACTGAAGTGGATGTAGCATCATAAACCAAATCCCACAACCTCCATATGTTGAAACATTATTGTATCACAATATAGATCTTATATATCCTTCAAATAAAGTCCGAATTAATCACAGCACAAAAACGCCCAAGTTGGACTTCTATATAGCCCTTTAAACACATACACATCTAATCCTCAAATACTTGACTCTAGCCCTATTGATCTTTTTCAGTGCTCAAATGGTCCAAGTGATTTTCTGCTTTTAGAGACTTTACACATTCTCCTACCAGGAATGCTTTCCACAATGTAGGCATACTAGCAAATCTCACGTCCTTCTTGACATTTAAAGACAACAAGTGATGAATGAAGAAGATGTGTTATAAATAAAGGAAGGAATATTACTCTACCATAAAAAATATGAAATCTTGCCATTTGCTAAACAAAATAAGTCTGAGAAACACAAATACCATAGGATTTCACTCGTGTGGAATTTAAGAGCCAGACAGATGAACGAAGGGGAAAGAAAAAAATAAAGGGAGGCAAACCATAAAAAGTACCCTTAATTATAGATAACAGGAGGGGAGGTGTTTGGGGGATGGGCTAAATGGGCGATGGGCGTTAAGGAGGGCACTTGTTGGGATGAGCACTGGGTGTGGTATGTAAATGATGAGTCACTGCATTCTACTCCCGAAACCAATATTATACTATAGGTTAACTAGAATTTAAATAAAAAACTTGAAACAAACAAAACTACATATTACTGAACTAATCCATGCAACTTCTGACTGTTAATCTCTTTATTTTTACCTTTTACCAAAGAATGACCCACAAATAATTTCACTTAAAAGGAAACTTTTAAATGAAACGGAGAGATTTGGAGGGTCAAATATAGTTTATTTTGGTCAAGGAAGTGTTTCCATGTAAAGTAAAGGGGCCTGGGGCCACCTGGGTGCCTCAGTCAGTTAAGCATTCGACTTTGGCTCAGATCATTATCTCAGGCCATTATCTCTGAGTTTGAGCCCAGTGTTGGGCTCTGTGCTGACCACTCAGAGCCTGGAGCCGGCTTCAGATTCTGTTTCCCTCTCTTGCTGTCCTTGCGCTTGAGCTCACGCGCGTGTGCTCTCTCTCTGTCTCTCTCTTTTTCTCAAAAATAAAGCATTAAAGTAAAGAGGCCTGGCTGTCTTGTGTCTTAGATTATTGGGCACTTAGTCATCTGCAGAACTTCAGTGAAACAAATTCCCTCTTCCCTCATCTAACTACAAACAACAACAACAACAACAACAACAATGCAGAAAAAAACAAAGTAAAAAAGACCCATAAAAACAAAAACCCTGATACTTCTCTGGAAGCAACCAATCTTCAATACCTGCCTATTCTGATCCTTTTGCCCCTGCCTTTTTTTATGGAAATCTTGTGCTGCACTCCACAGACCAGAAGATGTCTGTGTTCTGGCTTCTTACCAAGTTTTGTCTGCTCCTGTTGGTAAAGGAGAAGGCCTCACCTGATATCTAGCCAGCCTAACCAAAGATTTGTCTCTTAGGAATTGGGCTGACCCTTGTCTCAAGACATTTCTAAACTTCTATTCACATAAAATTGGTTTTCACGGAAATTTACTCATGTAATGATTTCTGTATATATCCTTGGGGAAAAAATGGGCATATGTTTATAATATTAAAGCATGAGTATGATTTAATGTCATCACTTGATATCAAAGTAAATCATACATCTATAATACTGTGTCAAAAGCATTGCTATCAGGTTAACTTTTCAATTACAAATGTGGCAGTTAGCGTATATTTATAAAGTACAAACATATGCAATTAATGGCCCATGATCTATGCACTAAAGAGCATAAATATATTTCATTGGAATGAATTTTCTGATGAAAGTATTCTCATTCTCAGTTAAGAATGTAGAATATATTTCAGATCCTTCCTGTGATCAAAAGTTTGGTAACCTTCGAAAGAAAATGCTGAGAAACAATTTTTTGATTTATAGTGAAATAAATAGAGCAGTAACAGACATTTTTCGGGTTTAGAAATTCTCTACTCAACGACATGGCTCCATAAAGACAGAGCCTCATAAATTATTGGGATAATTTCATTCAGAGTTCAGGTTTATTACACTGAGGCCAACACACTGGATATAATCCTTAGGAAAACAATAGCAATCTGGCCTGTTTTATGACTACATGGGAAAGCGGGTCAGGAGCAATTTACTAATTCACTCAGCAGTAAAGATAATTACTGTTTTTAATGATAATGTACTACAGGCCTGTCTAATTGGTTCATGCCTCATGTTTAAACCGTTCTAGCTTAATAAGTGCAAGAACATTATATTTACTTTGCTGGGTCTAAAAGCACATGATACTGAAAACTGACCTTTAAATGATCCCCTGTGCAGTTCTGTATTATTTGTTTTGGATTATTGGAAGTCTTGAATATTTTTAGCTAAAATGTGTACTTGCATTATATATTTTCATAGGTCCTCATTTCCTTTCTCTTGTGCCCATTAGGACACCCAGAATACATTAAGAAAAGCATGGTCTCAAAAAGCACACACCAGAAAATTAAAAGGAGAGGACTGTTTAAATTATGTGAATTAGAGAAATAGGGTCAGAAAGAACTTTAAGCTTCTTCCATTAGATCTCTTTCTGCAGAACTAATGAATTCCATTTATTTTTTCTCAATCATTTCAAATGAGTACTGCCTGGCATAAACTGGTGTATTTATGACATCAAAAGGGTCATGCTTGGAACATGTTTATTCTTGTTCAAGAATAGGTGATTTCTGTAGTTCTTCATTGTCCCTGCTATACAACTCATTTATCATTTATAGCAATACTTCTGCACAGTTATCTCATCAATGCTAGAGTGGCGGGGGATACCGAAAGCAATGCTAAGCTCTACACTCCTTCTCAACACCAACCTAATTGCAGGACTGAAACTCTTACTTCCCCAGCTGTTGGGTATATTGTCAGATTACACCTTACAGTTTAGTCTCCTTTAATGAAAGCTGTCCTTAACTTAAGTCACTTCACCCAAGGTCATGTCACCTTCCTGATGCAGCATATTTGCTGAAACTAAAATAATCCCTAGACTGTTCTATATATATATATTTTTTTTCATTGAAATAGTATGGGTTTCTTCATTTATTTTGCCAGGAATGATAATACCACATTATAGATAATTCTGGAAAATTGCCTAAAATAATGCACACCAATAGAAGTTGTGAAACATTTATCATGTCTACAAGATGTATAATAAATGTAGGTTTTTCAGAATTGTTGTGTTCAAAATAAATGGTATCTAATGGGCACTCAGGGAATAGGACATATTATGTAAATCTGCCTCCCTTGCGTACAAGCTGGTGACATTTTTTAGTCTGTTTCTGCTTCTGCTTGAGTTTGGGGCATAGAGGAATGGAGGAGAAGGTTAAGGCATTGAGAACGCACCAGGCCTTGAGGAATAGTGAGAATAGTGGAGATGGGAAAAAAGTGAAAATGCACAATGTTAATACTATCTTCTATTCTTTTCTCCATCAATAAATCCATTGATGGATTTTCTCCATTGATAATTCCATCAAATTAAGTGGGGCTCGTAAGACTTTCTACACAATGGCTCACAACTACATTTTCCCAACTCTATGAAATTTACCATAATTTTCTGGAATGCAATTTCAAATTCCATTGCTGACCAAGAATAAGAACTGCTGGCCAACTTTTGGTTTTGCACACAAGAAACTTAGAAATCACCACTCCATCCTAACAATAAGTAAAATGCTGAACAGGCTGAAAAATCCACAACTCTTCTGGAAGCCATAGAGAGACTAGGGCAAACAGAAGCTCCCAAGACTGGAGACCAACAAGCAAACAAAAAGAATAACTTACCTGGAGAGATACTCAGGGGCAGAACCAGTAGCGGGCATGTGGATGGGGCGCCTGGGTGGCTACGTCTGTTAAGCCTCCGACATCGGCTCAGGTCATGATCTCCCCATCCGCGAGTTCCAGTTCCGTGTCTGGCTCTGTGCTGATAGCTCAGAGCCTGGAGCCTACTATGGATTCTGTGGCCCCCTCTCTTTCTCTGCCCCTCCTCCACTCATGCTCACTCACTCTCTCTCTTTCTCTCTCAAAAATTAAACAACATTAAAAAAAAAAAAACAATGGCAGAGTGGACAAACAAGATCTAGAGCTGATGAATTGTTAGAGCTCAGTGTAGGTAAGTCTGAGACTTAAAACTGCAAGGGTACCCAGTCACAGGGATACCCCACAGTTTTGTGAGGTTTACCTCCGGGAGCTCACCCAGCTCCTCAGCATGAATGTGGGAGAATGATTTTCTTCTGCTTCCCACAAGAAGCGGAAAAGGAAAGGGGACTCAGTTTTTTAATGTTTTTTATTTTATTTTTGAGAGAGAAAGAGCGTGCATGTAAGCACGAGCTGGGGAGGAGCAGAGAGAGAGGGAGACAGGGGATGAGAGGAGAGAGCCCCACCTGGGGCTGGAACTCATGAACCATGAGATCATGACCTCAGCTGAAGTCAGACACTTAACCAAATGAGCCAACCAGGAATCCTGAAAGTGGCCCATTCTGGAAATACACCAGAGCCCTCTGTTCTCCTTAAAAGGCCTGTCCTCAGGAGAAACTACTTAAGCAAGCCTAATCTGCTGGGGTATTATCAGAATTTAATCCACCTGGAGAAGAGACTCACTCAACTCCTTTCTGGAATAGACAAAACTTTGGCCATCAAAACCATGGAGTAAAAAGTACTGGTTCGCAATCCTTTTGGGAGATTTCCTGGTGAGACCCGAAACTGGTCTCCTTAATGCAGAGAGCAGGGAGAGACCAAAGAAAAAGCTGACCTACTCCAGGTTGGTAAATTGCAGATTTAATAAGCTAAGGGAACTAACATACATATGATGCTTGTCTCAGGTGGCAGCAAGAGGAGTGGATCCTCACCACCTGTCTGCCAAATCATAAACATTTATAAAGAGGCCTTAACTGGGTTCAGTCACATATACCACGCAGGTGGTCTCAACACCACATCACTGTCTCAAGGCTGTGTACTTGGAGCACCTCTGGGAGTAAGAAAGGCAAGTGGAACCCACATTCCAAGATGGAGGAGGGGGTGAGGAGCCTCTCATTGCCTGGGTCCAGAAGTCAATTGGTGGTCATGTCTTATTGATGGCCTCTCTCAACACTCCAACCATTGTGACCAGCTCTCGCAATCCCATGTTCCCTCCTCTTCTGCAATGGGCCCTGAGCGGTCAGCAAGGGGTCTCACTAGTGTGGAGGTGGCTCCTTCAGCAGCTACCTGGCTACCCTGGAGGAAGATGCCACAGCAACAATGCAGGTGCATGCGTGGGAAAACATAGATTAAGACAATGATTCCCAAAATCCTTGATAACTTTTTTCCATAAGCAGCCCCAGCATCTGAACCACAGATTTATTAAATCCCATAAACTGGAGGTCAGATCACTCCAGGCATTAACTTGTGTCCTTATGTGATTTAATAAAAATGATACATTAGCAGACTTATCAGGTGTGAACACACAACATTCTGTTTGGGTGATGGCACCGGAGCCTCCTTGTGAGGCAGTGATAAAGTCTAAGGCCATCCTGTTCCGGAGGACAGCGTTTCTCATTGCAATCATTTCAGTGTTAAGTAAGGACAGGCTTTATTGGCTATCATTTAGGGCTTGCTGACTAAATCTCGTAAGGGCTTCTATGTGTGCTATAAAACTGTCCAAGTCGGGGCACCTGGGTGGCTCAGTCGGTTGAGCGTCCGACTTCGGCTCAGGTCATGATCTCATGGTCTGTGGGTTCGGGCCCCGTGTCGGGCTCTGTGCTGACAGCTCGGAGCCTGGAGCCTGCTTCAGATTCTGTGTCTCCCTCTCTCTCTGACCCTCCCCCGTTCATGCTCTGTCTCTGTCTCAAAAATAAATAATAAAACATTAAAAAAAATTAAAATAAAAAAATTAAAAAAAATTGTCCAAGTCAATGGAAGGAACAAAGATTGTAGCCAAATGATCATACAAGTGGTAAATAAAAGAACGTTCCCCCATCCCCCTGGTCTTGAGGAGAAGGAGGTTGGCAGCTTTGGAAACTTAACCTCATAGTCTATACCATACATCTTGGCTGGGGGCAACAGTGCTGTCAGAAACGAGGGGGTAGACTGGCACAGGATATGACAGACCAGGACCTCCGCATATTTCATTACAGGTATAGAATTCCTTTTTAACAGTTCCAGCTGGATAAAAGGATTCTAGTGGAGCTTAAGTAGCTCCCCTTTACCCAGGGGTGCAAATGAACTCACCCATCCCTGTGGGACATCCCATTGCAAATTCTATAGATAATTCCTTTTCCGAGTGTGATGGGGCTTAGTGTTCTCAGCAGCATGGCACATTGGTTCTCAGTGAGAGTCCAGGTGATGTCTCTTTCAGGACCTCGATACCCTCATGGTGGTGAGGGTCTCAGCAGGGGTCCCCAGTGTGGCATATGGGGCAATAGGCTCTACTGGTTGCTTATTTAAATGCATTAAAGCCTGGGGCAGTTCTTTAGTTCACCTGGCCAAGGTGGGTTTAACTGTTAGTAATTTAATTTGTGTTTTCATATTCTGTTTTGCTTTTTTGCCAACCCTGCTGCTGTGGCTTATAGTGGAGATGGAACCTACATTCAATGTCATCTTCTTTTGCCCAGTTTTGCATGTCAAGACTTTTGAAATGTGACCCACCCCCCCAACTGGCTGTCTAGTCAATAAGGGAATCTGTACATGGTATTTAGCTTCTCTAATCCCTTGATGGTGGCAGCCTGGTTTGCACAGGGACAGGATAAAGCTTGGGTTAAACCATATGCAATGTTCACACAAACCACGGGATAATTAGAACCTCAGTCAGGGGGAGGGGAAGGATATAATCAATGTGCCAATCCTTCACTGGCTGGGAACTCTGGTGGATGACCCCAGATTCTCTTAGCAGTTGCCTTGAGTGTTGTTTAGCACACATGTGACATATTGTGATTACATTAACCAAGTCACTGTATTTTAAGAGCAATATAGCATCCCTAGCAATAAGCCATCCTACTTGGGCACTGCAGTGGCCACTCTTTCTAGACATCCAATCTGCTGTATCTACTGAAGGGTCGGTAACTAAAGCTTGTACCTGAGCTAAGCTACCAGTTTTCTGATTGTCAGGGGTATGTCAGTGCCTTATGAGCTGTGACAGAAAAGGCAGTGGGAACTGCCTTGGGCTCTTGCACATGGACCCAAATGTCTTTTCACATATACTGACTTCATAAGGGCATATTTATACTTATCCACCTCTTGGTTTCCCATTGTCCAAGCCGTAGGTTTCATCCCTTTAGGATAGCCAGTCAGTGCAAAGGATTAAAAGCTAGGGTTCATGAGTAATCTGTCACTAGATAGATTATCTGAGCTCAACACACTGGTTGTTGCACTGGCTGCTGTGTGAGAGGCTCAACCTGGAGGAGAGCTGTGTGCATTGCTAGCAGCTGTTACTGTAAGGGGGTATGTAGAATTTCTGCCCCTATCCAGAGGCAGGACCAAAATCCTTGGTGGGATTTCTCCTTCTGTTGAGTCTGCCACAGTGCCTGAGCCACGCATACCAGAGCCACAGACACCTCTAACTCAAATGGTAGCCCTATTTACCAGATGCCTGGAGCTTTAATCTGCTTCACTAGTATTGCTACCTTCTCAAAGGCTACTTGCTGTTCTGATTCCCAGTCCCACAGGTATCCTTCCTTGACTGGGAAGCATAAGGGATAGGGGTACTGTGTTAGGTGGGAAATAGAAGTCCTCCCCAAGTCCAAATAGAGGCTTGTATCTCACATTCTTAAGGGTTGGATAAACTTACATCTTATCAATTACAGATTTTGAGGCAACATGAGTCTTATCAGACCTGAGGACACCCCAAACTTTATGGTAGTGCCTCGCCCTTGAATTTTCTCTGGGTTCATTTCCCATCTTCACCCTCACAGACGTTCCAGTGAAACCTGTGTGGTGTCTTGCAGCAGAGGGAAATCTTCATATGTTAACATCATATCATCAATGTAACAATCCCATTTTACTATTGCGGGGAAGGAGAATGGGGACAATTCTCAGGAGAATGGGGACAATTCTCAGGAGAATGGGGACTATTGTGGGGAAGGAGAATGGGGACAATGTCATGTCATCCCATGATATATTGTGGGGTTATGGAGGTAGTCTTGGAGGAGCACTTGAAAAGTTCATACTGTCCCTCCCACATGAAGGCAAATTGATCTTAGTTATCAGAAGCCTATTATCTGTCACCATCTTTTCCGTGAATCTCTTGAAGATGGATTACTTTTACAGGAAGTTTTGCTAAAGTATCAGAGTAAACAATAATTGTGTGCAAATGACAAATGATTTAAAAATGTTTATGGTTAAAGATCTTCAGGAGAGTTCATTATAATGCAATTGACAAGGGAATTTTTACAAGTCTGTACCTTTAAAAGACCACCCCCCCCCCCACCCCTGGAATTTTTTTTCTTCAGTTTCTGTGGTTAAAGTTTTGGTTGTCTCCAGGGGTGTTTACATTTCAAAGACATGAAAAGATTTATAACTTTAAGGTACAGAGAAAGAATATAAGAAAGCAAGTTTTCTTCTAGGAGTTTTGGAGTAATTGCTATTTAAAATTTTCCTTTGTATCAGGGTTGAGAAGGCCCCCTGACCCATGCTGATATGGGGCATTTCATCTGTTTTCTCATCAATTACCACAATACCTTCCTTTTCATTTTTATCACTTTCTCAGAGATTCTACCTCTTAACATCCTAATCAGGCTTTGTCACAAGGGCCTGGGCATCTTGAGCCCTCCTAGCTTTGCAAAATGGCATGCCTGTCTCTAACTTATTATCTTGCTCTCCCATCTTGTCTGCCAGCACTGAAGTCAGCAGGCTAGTGGACACCCTCAGGTCGTTTTATAATCTTAGTATGTCTTCTAACTTCCTGACCCAAGCTTCAGTCTCCAGTAGGGCACTGATGGCCAGCCGACTGCCCACAGTAGGCCACCCATTCCAGCTGCCATTTGCTTTTTGTCTCTACTGCAATGCACCATGTGCCATTTCTCCACAAAGTGCACTGGACAGTGTTTCAGGGTGTCTCTGTACTCATGCAGTGGTCCACAAGCATCTCACATAGAGGTTAACCCTCCCCACACAGAAGTCCATGGCAACATGGGATTTCCCCCAGGATGACTCATCCCCAAGGCCCATTTCTTCAGTTTTCTGGCTTGCTTACCAATTGTCAGGTCATAACCCTCTCAGGAGCTTCCCTGGTATAATCTGAAACCAGCCCCCATACACACAGGACAGGGAGAGACCAAAGGAAAAGGTGGGCCGCACTAGGTTGGTAGATGGTGGTTTTTATAAGCAAAGGGAACTTACATTCGAAGCTTGACTTGAGCGGCAGTAAGATGAATGGATACCTACACCCACCCACCAAATGATAAAAGTTTATAGAGAGGACTTAACTGGGCTCAATCATATATACCATGCAGGTGTTCTCAACACCATATCACTATCTCAAGGCTATGTCCTTGGAACAGCCTCTGGGAGTGGGAAAGACAAGTGTAACTCACATTCTAAGGACGAGGGAGAGGAGCTTTCAATTGCCTTGGTCCAGCTCATGGTCAATTGGCAGCCACTTCTTTTTGATGACCTCTCCTAGCAAAAAGATCAGTGGTTGCTAGGAAGGGGGGATGAATAGACAGAGCACATTGGGTACTAAGGGCAGTAAAAATAATCTTTGTGATATTATAATGATGGATACATGTTATTATACATTTTTACAAACCTACAGAATGTAAAACATCAAGAGTGAGCCCTAATATAAACTGTGGAACTCAACATCCTAATTAGGCTTTGTCACATCCCAAGCTAGGAGGGCTTGGGCATCTTGAGCCCTCCTAGCTTTGCAAAATGGCATGTCAGTCTCTAACTTATTATCTTGCTTGACACAGGGCTCGATCCCACAAATGTGAGTTCATGACCTGAGCCAAAATCAGTAGTTGAACACTTAGCTGACTGAGCCACCCAGGCACCCCAAATGCACATAATATTTTTAATATCCTTTATTTTCATTATTTCTGTGACATTATCAAATGTATCACTTATAAATACCATATGGTTGGATTTCACACTTCTTTAATCCCTGAAAGCCTTTGTAAGGTAATCAGTTATAACAAATATAAAAAAAGAGTACTATTACTCTGTTGAATAACGTTGATAATGGGGGAGGCTATGTATTTGTGGGCATGACGGTTATATGGGAAATCTCTGTAGCTTCCTCTCAATTTTACTGTAAACCTAAAACTGCTCTAAAAAAATTAAATCCTTTAAAAAGATGCTCATTGGCCTAAGACACCCTCTCTGAAATATATGCTAGAAACAATGGACATATTATTACATTTTGAAGAAAAAAGCCAAATTCTTCCATATATCAAGTTGTAGTTCATAAAATATATCACCCATGTAAACCCTTGAACAAAAAGCCTTAAGATAAAATCTAGCTTTGAAGGTTGAATCCAAATGTTTTAATTAATGAAATAATTGTTGATTGTTTTCGGCACCAAATCCTATTAAATAAAATATTGTCTATATAAATGTGGTAAAGACTTTTGTGATATAGAAAATAAATATGACAGTATCTTAAAACTGGAAACGAATTTTATTTTTTTATTTTTTTATTATGAAATTGATTGTCAAATTGGTTTCCATACAACACTCAGTGCTCATTCCAACAGGTGTCCTCCTCAATGCCCATCACCCACTTTCCCCACCCTCCCACCCACCAGTTTAAACCCTCAGTTTATTCTCAGTTTTTAAGAGTCTCTTATGGTTTGCCTCCTTCCGTCTCTAACTTTTTTTCCCCTTCTCCTCCTCCATGGTCTTCTGTTAAGTTTCCCAGGATCCACATACGAGTGAAAACATATGGTATCCGTCTTTCTCTGCCTGACTTATTTCACTTAGCACAACACTCTCCAGTTCCACCCACATTGCTACAAAAGGCCATATTTCATTGTTTCTCATTGCCAAGTAGTATTCCATTGTATATATAAACCACAACTTTTTTATCCATTCATCAGTTGATGGACATTTAGGCTCTTTCCAACATTCGGCTATTGTTGAGAGTGCTGCTATAAACCTTGGGGTACAAGTGACCAATGCTATGCATTAGCACTCCTGTATCCCTGGGTAAATTCCTAGCAGTGCTACTTCTGGGGCATAGGGTAGATCTATTTTTAATTTTTTGAGGAACCTCCAAACTGTTTTCCAGAGCAGCTGCACCAGTTCGCGTCCCCACCAACAGTGCAAGAGGGTTCCGGTTTCTCCACATCCTCTCCAGATCTATAGTCTCCTTATTTGTTCATTTTAGTCACTCTGACTGGCGTGAGGTGATATCTGAGTGTGGTTTGGATTTGTATTTCCCTGATGAGAAGTGGCGTTGAGCACCTTTTCATGTACCTGTTGGCCATCTGGATGTCTTCTTTAGAGAAGTGTCTATTCATGTCTTCTGCCCATTTTTTTCCACTGGATTATTTGTTTTTCGGGTATAGAGTTTGGTGAGTTCTTTACAGATTTTGGATACTAGCTCCTTATCCAATATGTCATTTGCAAATATCTTTTCCCATTCCATCAGTTGCCTTTTAGTTTTGTTCATTGTTTCCTTTGCAGTGCAGAAACTTTTTATCTTCATGAGGTCCCAATAGTTTATTTTTGCTTTTAATTCCCTTGCCTTTGGAGATATGTCAAGAAAGAAATTGCTGTGGCTGAGGTCAGAGAGGTTTTTTCCTGCTTTCTCCTCTAGAGTTTTGATGGTTTCCTGTCTCATATTCAGGTCCTTCATCCATTTTGAGTTTATTTTTGTGAATGGTGTAAGAAAGTGGTCTAGTTTCATCCTTCTGCATGTTGCTGTCCAGTTCTCCCAGCACCATTTGTTAAAGAGACTGTCTTTTTTCCATTGGATATTCTTTCCCTCTTTGTCAAAGATGAGTTGCCTGTACTTTTGTGGGTCCAATTCTGGAGTAGAAATGTATTTTAACAAGTAGCTATAGTAGCCTGGCACAATAATGTGGGAGTATATCATCAAAATGAGGAAGTGAATGTTGGAGAAAATAAAAGAAGAAAAAAATGGGCTAATTTACTCAGGTTATTTTTTAATAAGTCATCAAAAAGTAATAAAATGTATAATAAGAATTAGACTATAAGAGAGACAGAACATTTTCTAAAAACAGATAATAAAACTATGTATATATGGATATCTATATATCTATGGAGATATATAGAATAATAAAATAATAAGATGCTAAAAGTAAACTGAACATATGAGCTAATAAATGCATAGTGTAATCTTTAAAAAGTGAAAAACAGATATTTTTCAGGGATTAAAAAAGTGTGAAATCCAACCATATGGTATTTATAAGTGATACATTTGATAATGTCACAGAAATAATAAAAATAAAAGGATATTAAAAATATTATGTGCATTTGGGGTACATGGGTGGCTCAGTCAGTTAAGTATTTGACTCCTGATTTTGGCTCAGATCATGAACTCACACTTGTGGGATCAAGCCCCGTGTCAGGCTCTGCACTGACAACACAAAGCCTGTTTTGAATATTCTGTCTCTGTCTCTCTATGCCCCTCACCCATGCTCGCTCGCTCTCTTTCTCTGTCTCTCTCAAAAATAAATATATCAACATTAAAAAACTATTATGCACATTCAAAAAATGTAGACTACATCATATAAAATTATAGCCATCATAAACCTTTCTAACAAAGGCTGAACAAGGTATTAGCACCATATACAAATATTAAAAGTTGACAAACAAGAAGCACTTGAAAAGAAAACCAAAGTATCAAAAAACTTAAATCTGTCTTAATTGTTCACAGACCAAGGACTGAAATCATGCTTGATTTCTGATGGATTATAAAACCTCAGTAAACAATAACATTAATGAAACAAATGAAGTAACATAGGTTAGTTAAAAAAAAATATTAAATTGTGCACAAAATATGTAGAATAAAATCATATAGTTAATAGTGTTTATCTACAGACATAATGTTAAACGGTTTAACCTGAAAGCAATGACTATGATTGCATAGTACCTACCTGTTCAGTGATTATTTTGATGATTAAAAACTTAGAATGGGCCATCGTTGTAGAAATTTTGAAAGTATGTAAATATAAATAGAAAAATATTTAAATATCTGCCAATATGTAGGTTTTCTATGCCTACTAAACACCCAGAATTTCTGCTTTCAATGTTAGTCGTAATTTACATCTTGTCATTTGTAATGCTAGTCTCTTATGTTATTTTTAAGATGAGTGGAATGCATTTTGAATTATCAGAATTCAGTTACTTATGAAAAGTATTTATTTTCCCATAAGATATTTAAATAAGGCTATTACTAAGGATTTACTATATTAACACTGGATATAAATAAGAGACACTGAGATAGAATGGAGCAAAAGTAGTGCAGAAACAGAAAAGTGTATAGTTTCCACAGTCAATGTTACAAGCTATAGAAACATAACAACTCCCTATAGAAATTTGCAACACTATTCATTATTTTGTAATGATTCTCAAGCCAGTGTTATTTCTAAAAGTCTAATATGAGATTGCTGGTCCTAAGAGCTGTACCATCACTGCTTTAAGCATTCCCCCTCCATCCTTTGTGCCTAGTGATGCCACGGCAAAACTGGGAAGCAGGGGAGTCGTTCTGAATTCTGACAAGCAAGTAGATGACTACCAAAGTAATGGATGGGAACTATTACTTCTGTGTTCAAAGATTCTTCTGATGCTGGCTATGGTTCTTTAAATACCAACATAAAATATTAGTTTATTTAAGTTTAAAGCTTTCTGTCTTCAGAATCCCCAGAATAAGCCATTTTTAATCATTAAGTGCCATTTTGGAAATTATTTTATTGGGTATTTCCTTACATGACAGCTAATTGCATATGACTAGGACTATGGTTTATAGAACCAAAATTGGGACAATGGCCATTACATGGAGAATGTTAATCCTGACTGGAACAATATAGTGAGAGTTTAAGACAATAAAAGGTTGACATTAAGTCTACTGAGAACCTGAAGGAAGGAATACCCAAAAGGAAGAACACATGCACATGGTAAAGAGGTGTGGGCTGCATTCATACTGTTACCTAACGTATATATATGTATGTATACATATGTATATATGTGTGTATACATGTGTATATACATATACACAAATATACATATATGCCTATATATATATATACATACATATATGCCTATATATATATATATATATATATATATAGGCATATATGCCTATATGTATATATATATATATAGGCATATATATATATATAGGCCTATATATGCCTATATAGGCCTATATATATATATATATGCCTATATATGCCTATATATGCCTATATATGCCTATATATATATATATATATATATATATATATATATATATTTGAAATCCTTATTCTTGGGATTGAAAGAAACCTGATAACCTGATAAGAAGAAACCTGATAACTTTCCAGTACATCTAGGAATCTTCAAATTTTATTTATATTTCCCCAACTGCGATAATTACTCTTATTTATCACTAAGTGCTTTTTCTTTGATAGTCCATGACCAACTTATGCTGGTTATTCATTTCTGTCCATGATTTCCTTGGTTGTTTGGTCTCAAAACACAGATACAAGCCTCTACATTTCTTCCCAATGACAGGAGTTCTGAAGTCTTTGACAAACTATATACTACAGACCTGGCAAATTTATCTAGTCTAATAGAATTGCTAACAGAATTGCATGCAGAAAAGAAAAACCTAAAATTGGCCATCAGACATCTTTCCAGTGACAGTGACAGTGGCAGAGAGGAGATATATGAGAATCATTTAGAAAATTTAAGATCTTGAAGTCCAAAGACTGTATCTTGTTCACTGTGGATCCCTACCTAGATTTAGTCATCGATGCACACGAAGGCACATGATGCTAATGAACAAGTAAATGGCCCTTAAGTCCAATAAATTATGTCCTTTCGTCTGGAACCACTCTCTAGTCATCTGCCACTTTGGTCTTGTGTCTCCTTAAATCTAAGAGTCCTGTCTTCCATCTTCTTTCTCTGAGTTCCCAGCCCCCAGCCACCATTCTGTTGTTTACCCCTTCTGCATTTCCATGTTTTTATTGAGTATAATTTTCCTTCTGTTTAGAAAACTCCTTTATACTTAGTTTAGTGATGGCCTAGCAGACATGAATTCATTTGTGTTTGTGGTATGGAAGTGTATTTGTTTTGCCTTTGCTTGTAAAGAAAATATTTTTTGCTGTGTAGAGATTTCTAGATGGCAAATAATTTTTGCTGGGTAGAGAATTCTAGTTCTTTTTCTTTAGTACTTTAAAGATATAATTCCACTGTCTTCTACTTTTTATATTTCCTGCTGAAAATTTGTCAGTGGAAAATTGGCTCCTTTGAAAGTACTGGGTCTTTTTTGTCCCTCTGCCTACTTTAAGTTTTTTTTTTTCTTTCATTTTCCTCCTTGTCCTCCCTTCCCTCTATTCTTCCTCCTCTTTTTCTTTTCCTTTAGCTTACAGCTTAAGTATAATTTTCCTACTTGTTTTCCTGTTGTTTTTCCTGCTTCAGGTATATAGTGCCTCTAAATCTGTAGACAGCTGCCTTATCAGTTTGGGAGATTTCTCTGATATCATAGTATTTCTTCAAATATTGTGTTTCTCCATTATGTTTCTCTTTCTAAAACTCCAATAACAAGTTTTTAGACCTGTTTCATTGATTTCATATCTATTACACTCTTTCTTCTTCTTTTATTTCTTACAACCATAAAAGGAACATGTTCATTTTTCAATTCTATTAGCAAATTACATTTTTAGTCACTTATTCACTTATTTCTATACTTTAAGGTTTTTTTAAGTTTATTTATTTTGAGAGAGAGCAGAAGAACAAGCAGGGGAGGGGTAGAGAGAGAAAGAAAGAGAGGGAATCCCAACCGGCCTCTGAGCTGTCATCTGAGAGACCCATGTGGGGTTTGAACCCATGAACTGTGAGATTATGACCTGACCTGAGCTGAAGTCAGATGCTTAACCAACTGAGCCATCCACTTGCCCCTACTTTAAGATTTTCTTTAGTTCTTATTTTAAATTATTTTTATTAATATTTATTTATTATTATTTTCTCCTTAAGATTTTCTTGTGTCCCTTAGAAGAATAGAATATCCTTTAAACAATCTTGTTAGCTAAAGTTGCACTTGTCCAGTGTTGACTAATGCAATTTTGAAACACTGTGTTTGGAGTTAGCTATAGATTTGCAGTTTATTTCTGTCACCTAAGAATTAGAGGCATAAAGCAATCTACATAATTTCACTAATCTCAATTTCCTGATAATAATAGTCATATAAAATGTAATATGAAGATTAGTTAAATGGCATATCTACAGTGCCCAAGCTGGTTTCTGGCACACAGGAATACAATAAAATTAGTTTTTATATTCCATTCTTGCTAATAATATTTATATATTTCTTAATATGTTTTATAAACATAGTATACAATTGTTTCATATATCAATTGTCCTAATAAAACTATAAATACCTTGACACCAGATACTGTCTTTCATTCTTTTTTTTTTTTTTTTTTTTTGTCCCCTGAAGCAGATAGCTTAGCTCCTTGGAAGTGGTAGGCATTTAACATATATTTGGTGAATTTTATTGAAAACTTGAAATAAATGAGTAGATCAGCACTGTTGTGAAGAAATTTGTTAAAGCATTTAAGAGAAGATAATAAAATTAATTTTATTGTTTTCATTGATTATTTTTTAGAGTTTTATGACTTAAGAGTTTATAGGGAGAGCTACCACTGAAATTAATTGTTTGAAATGGCTCTTTAAAAGTTCTACTCACTCTTGTTCAGTTATAAACATTTCCACTTTAGCCAACTAAAGGAAATTTTCAAACTTCAAGACAGATTCCATTAATTAAAAAAAATCAACTGACCTCCTATTTGACAGTCCTTTCTGAAAGTCCCTTTTTAGTATGAGCCAAAGACTAAGATTTTCTAGCAAGGCATTGCTTTCCCACTTTAAAAAAAAAATTACAATTCTTTCTAAAGTGCCGTCAGAGTACTGTTTAAGTACTGGCCATCATCTTTGGCCAAGAAAACCATTTTTAAATAGTTTTGTGGGGCGCCTGGGTGGCTCAGTCAACTCAGGTCATGATCCCAGGGTAGTGGGATTGAGCCCCACGTTGTGGGCTCTGTGCTGAGTGTGGAGCATGCTTAAGATTCTCTCTTTCTCTCTCCCTCTGCCTCTCTCTCCAATTTGTGCCCTCTTTCTATCTCTCAAATAAAAAAAATAAATTAAATTAAATTAATAAAATAAAATAAAATAATTTTGTAATTTGCAATATTTGGATAAGAAATCCTAAAAAAGTATGTGTAGGCAAATATAGTTGGATGAAGGAGAAAGAATTTAAAAAGAAGAATACAAAATATAATAGAGTAATACCTTGAATTATCAAGATTTTATTTACCATATAAAATATATTCTAAATTAAACAATATAAGAACTTCTATTTTTCTTTTTATCCATCTTGAAACCACTAAATGCAAAAATGGAAATCAGAAAAAGAATCAACTGCTGTAAATTGCTCTACATAACAGCTGAAATTTCTGAAAATAAGTTAGGATTTCAAAAATTATATCCAGGGGCACCTGGGTGGCTCAATCGGTTAAGCGGCTGACTTCGGCTCAGGTCATGATCTCGCGGTCCGTGAGTTCGAGCCCCGCGTCGGGCTCTGTGCTGACAGCTCGGAGCCTGGAGCCTGTTTCCGATTCTGTGTCTCCCTCTCTCTGACCCTCCCCCGTTCATGCTCTGTCTCTCTCTGTCTCAAAAATCAATAAACGTTAAAAAAAAAAAAATTATATCCAGAAACTACTAAGGAGATTTTAGCTTATCAGTAATTACCAATAACTAATGAACTATTGAAGTTTACTAAGAGAATATAGGTAGACAAACAGATAGACAAAACCATGCCTCTTTTTCCTAAATCATTGCTCGATTTTCATTGCTTTAGTCTAAAAAAGCAAGAACACTTACAAATATTAGTTCCTTCATAGCACTTGGTAGTGCTTTATTACTATGTATAATTAAAAAACAAACTGGTATACTATCATTTGTCTAATCTATGGTTAACTCCCTGGCATGAAAGCAAATTGATATAACTTTGGTATCTGCTTCATTATTTGAAACAATTTAACGTAGTCACAGAAATGAAGAAAAAATTAGCTGGTATAAAGTCAATCATTTTATTTTATCTGTTAGTACTTATAGCGTTGACTGATAAATGTAATTCTCTGATATTCTCCTAACTGGATTCAATACTATTTACAGCTTTATTTTCAGCTCCAGAACAGTGTTTTCTCTTTCTCCATATGATTGATCTTCAGGACTGCAAAGGTTCCACCCTTTTTTCCTACCTAAAATGTACCCTGCAGTTATCTCTGATGAGTGAAACTGATTCTATTCTGCCAGGACTGTCAGTAATAAATGATGGGATAAGTGGATGTCCTAAGAAGAGAAGAAAAAAAATAACACAAAACAAAAACAAAGGAGAAGAGAGAGAAAGAACAAATGCAAGAAAGGAAGAAAAGAAAAGCTAATGAGTTTTGAATTGATTCCATTAGAAATGGTCATGACTGCTTGTACAAAAGGATAAAAGATTGTTATAAGATGGTCTATTAAAATGCCAGGAAATTTCTCAGTAGTTTAAATACTCTTAAATTTTTAAATGCTATACTAGCTAGCAGGGCTGTAGTAGATTGAATTAAGCTTCATTATTGATTCCTCAAGACTTTGTTGGTGTGTTGCCCATTTAAACACATTATCAGATACTTAAAGAGTAATTTATAATGCTTTGAAGAACATTTACTTCATTTAAAATAGCTAATAACATCATTCAAATGAGAGAAGGTGTCAGGACTTAATAAATGAAAATGCTGGATGCAGACATAATGTCCATTAAACCAGAAGCCAAACAGATTTTTATAACATCTTGAATAAAATATTTCAAATATAAAACTCCTTTAATAATTGAACTGCATCCTAAACTATAATTATGAAGAGTCAATTAAATAATTATGGCTAAGGATATCTATGACATTATGGAGATATACTAGAAAATAGTCTTAGAACTGTAAATTTCGACTCATCTGTAACTCTAAAATGGCTTTCTCTTTGAAAAGACATTTTAATTTGTTTACTGATACTTTTATATTTGAATACTAAAATTACATGTAAATTTCCAGCTCTCTGTGAAAATGTCTCATTAGCAAACTTCCCTGTTTGGTATTTTACAGAATACAATGCCTAGTCAGAATGTCAATTCAAGTTTTTAAAGAGAAGAAACATTTATTTGAGTTAATATGCATATTACTACATTACTTATTCTGAGTATTAATGTGAGATTTTAGCAAAACTTCCTTCTCTAACTGTTTAAATTTGTATTATGCAAAAATAAATAAAGTCTGGGGTAAATTTTATTTACAAAGTCTTAGTCTATACTTATATTTCATTGGCCAAGTCTCTTGATCATTAAGATGCTTGACTATTCAGTCTAAACATGTTACCATCTAGTTTCATCAGAGTCTAGTATTCAATGGGAGGAATGGATTCTCAGTGTTAAACATTACAATGATGTTTTGTCTTTTATTCCCTAAACTAGTTGTTTTTAACATAGGAGCCTACCACAACACAGTTACAATCAATAATTTGCTTGGGGTCAAAGCCAACTAATTTAGAGTCTATCATGTAGAATGTTCTATCATACCAGTGAAGCATAATGAAAAATTACTAACTTACATATGTTTCCAGTAAAAACCACAAAAACAATTTCTGTTAAGTTTCCATAGTAGACTAATGAAACTTTTCTATTTGTGTTCAACTGGCACACAAACTAATTTTCCAGTCAGTCCCAACATTTTAATTTTAAGGTTATCAGAGTGAAAAACTTTTATCATAGACTTCTACATGCTAATTAACTGATTTAAACCCATCATATTTTAGTTGTATAAAATATTCTAAGGATTTTCAGCAAATACTACATAACAGTACTAATGGGAAAACCACCCTTTGTACTAATATTTATTGAAAGACAAATTCTATTCTGCAATGATATAAATGAGAACAATGTAAGTACACTTTTATACTTCCCAGGCATATTGTATAGTTCTTATTATAATTCACTATGACAAACATAATTAACAGGTTTTATTCCAATTATTGAGCCATGATTGTATCTCATCCTGCCATTTGGAACATACCTAATGGTGAGATAGACAGCTCAAGTGTCTTTATAAGATCTATATTCATTTTGCATTCATATGTATATATATAAACATATATATATAAACATATATATATATATATATATATATATATATATATATATATATAATAGCACATGCTTATTAATTATACAACGCTGGTCATTTGAGAAAATAATGTACTTGAAGACAGATTTGCCCCAAGTGTTCCATGGAATGCTCCCTTTTGGGAAGGTTTTTAAGTGTTTGAGACAGGTTTCCTTGGTATGGAAAAAGTTTGAAAAATGATGGGTTAATAATATTTTTAAAAATAGATTCAGAGATTTTAATAAAGCACTCTGTGACCTTTAAGATGGAAATACTGGAAACAGTTGTTGCACAAACCAAACTAATATTTTTTTTTTCTTCTGCATATGTAGGCAATGTATCTTTAACTGTGTTCAGGAGATTAGAGATGTAGTATCTTTATCTCTCAGTTTTCAGTAAAGTTTAATTTCCATTTTAACTCCTTTTTTTTTTTTGTTTGCTTTTGTGAGCTGAATATAATCAAATTTTATAAATTTCTTTTCTGTGTGCACTAGCAAAGATATTCTCTAATTGTGTGTCATGCTCTCTTAATACCCATAGGTCAACTTTTTAATTTTTTTTAATGTTTTATTTATTTTTGTGAGAGAGAGAGAGAAACAGAGACAGAACATGAGCGGAGGAGGGGCAAAGAGGGAGAGGGAGACACAGAATCTGAAGCAGTTCTAGGCTCCAAGCTGTCAGCACAGAGCCTGACGTGGGGCTCAAACCCACAAACTGTGAAATGATGACCTGAGCTAAAGTCAAATGCTTAACTGACTGAGCCACCCAGGTGCCCCAAGGGTAACTTTTAAATATATTATTGTACTCTTCTATTTTTGGCATATCTTTTTATCTAATTCAGTTATTTGTTAAGAGCACTATGTTAATATTTCACAATTTCATAATAAGATTCAGTTTATAATCTATCTACATTTCCTTTAAATATTTTGAAGTCTTCATTGTGGGTATATATACTTTGGAATAGTAATATCTTTCCAGTGAATTATTTCTTTTATCATTGTATATTAACACTTTACCTAATACTTAAAATATTTTCATATTTCATATTCACATCTGTCTTGTCTGATATTAAATTTTTTACTGCCTTCTTATTTTGAATAACCTTTTAATTTTGGATTTATTCTTTTTAAATCACAGTGTAATTAACATAAAGTGATATACAAGTTTCAGGTGTAAAGCACAGTGATTCAACAGTTCCATACATTACTCAGGGCTCATCATGATAAATGCACTCTTAATCCCCTTCACCTATTTCACCCATCCTCCCCACCCACTTCCCTCTGGTAATCACCATTTTGTTCTCTATAGTTAATAGTCTGTTTTTTGGTTTGTCTCTTTTTTCCCCTTTGTTTTGTTTCTTAAATCCCACATATGAATGAAATCATATGGTATTTGCCTTTCTCTTACTGGCTTATGTTGCTTTGCATGATACCCTCTAGCTCCTTCCATGTCATTGCAAATGGCAAGATTTCATTTTTTATGGCTGAATAATATTCCACTATCTGTATCTATCTATATATCTAATCTATATCTATATCCATATCCATATCTATCTATATCCATATCTATATCTATCTCACTCGCTCTCTATCCAACTACACACCACATCCTCTTTATCTATTCATCTATTGATGGACACTTGAACTGCTTCCATAGTTTGGCTATGGTAAATAATACTGCAGTAAATACAGGGGTCCATATATCCCTGGCATTTTCATATTCTCTTATTTTTTATTTTTTAGTGTTTATTTATTCTTAGAGACAGAGTATGAGTGGGGATGGGGCAGAGAGAGAGGGAGACACAGAATCTGAAGCAGGCTCCAGGCTCCAACCTGTCAGCACAGAGCCCACTGCGGGGCTTGAACTCATGAACCATGAGATAATGACCTGAGCTGAAGTAGCATGCCCAGCTAATTGAGCCACCCAGGTGCCCCATGTTTTCATATTCTTTGTGCAAATACCCAGTAGTGTGATTCCTGGATCATAGGGTAGGTCCATTTTTAATTTTTAGAGGAATTTCCACACTGTTTTCCACAGTGGCTGTCCCAGCTTGTGATCCTACCAACAGTGCACAAGGTTTCTTATTTTCCACATCCTTGCCAACAATGGATTCTTGAGTTTTTGATTTTAGCCATTTTGACTGTTGTGAGGTCGTATCTCATTGTGGTTTTGATTTGCATTCCCCTTATGATCACTAATATTGAGCATCTTTTCATATGTCTCTTGGTCATCTGTATGTCTTCTTTGAGAAATATGTTTATGTCTTCTACCCATTTTTAAATTGGATTATTTGTTTTTTGTTTAACAAATACATTGGCCTGTAGTTCTCTTTTCTTATGGTGTTTTTATCTGATTTTGGTATCACATAATGCCAGCCTCATGGAATGAAATTGGAGGTTTTCCTTCCTATCCTATATTTTGGAAAAATTTTGAGACAAACAGGTATTAAATGCTTCTTTCAATGCTTAGTCGAATTCACCTGTGAAGCCATCTAGTCCTGGACTTTTGTTTTTGAGAGTTTCTTCATTACTGATTGAATTTCACTGCTGGTAATCAGTCTGTTCCAATTACATATCTTCCTGCTTCAGTATTGGTAGGTTATATGTTTGTAGGAATTTATGTTTTTTTATAGGTTGTCCAATTTATTGGCACATAATTTTTCATAATATTCTCTTAACAGTCATTTGGATTTCTGCAGTTACAGTTCTTATTTCTCTTCTTTAATTTGTGATTTTGTTTGAGTCCTCTTTCTCTCTCTCTCTCTCTTTCTCTCTCTCCTTTCTTTTGATGAGACTGGCTAGCAGTTTATCAATTTTGTTGATCTTTTCAAAGAAGCAGCTCCTGGCTTCATTGATCTGTTCCAATACGTTTTTTGTTTTGTTTTGTTTTTAGTTTCTTTATCATTTGTTTGTTGTCTAGTCTTTATTATTTCCTTCCTTCTGCTGTTTTGGGGTTTCATTTGTTCTTTTTCTAGCTCCATTAGGTGTAAGTTTAGGTTGAGATTTTTTGACATTTTTCTTGCTTCTTGAGCTAGGTCTATATTTCTGTAAACTTCCTTTTTACGACTGCTTTTGCCAATCCAAAGGTTTTGAACCATTGTTTGTTTCATTTTCATTTCTCTCCATGTAATTTTTATTTTATCTTTGATTTTTTGGTGACCCATTCATTGTTTACTAGCCTCCACGTATTTGTGTTATTTAACCTCCACATATTTGTGCTCTTTACAGATTTTCTTCCTTGTGGTTGATTTCTAGTTTTGTAGCAGTGCGGTCAGAAAAGATGAGTGGTATGACTTTGATCTTTTTGAATTTGTTGAGACTTTTTTGTGGACTAATATGAGATCTATTCTGGAGAATGTTCCCTGTGCACTTGAAAATAATGCATATTCTGCTGTTTTAGGATGAAATGTTCTGAATATATCTGTTAAGGCCATCTGGTCAAGTGTGTCATTCACAGCCACTGTATCCTTGTTGAATTTATGTTTGAATGATTTATCCATTGATGTAAATAGGGTGTTAAAGTCTCCTACTATTATTGTATTAGTATTGGTTAGTTCCTTTATATTTGTTATTTACTGTTTTATGTATTTGGGTGCTTCAATGTTGGGTGTATAAATATTTACAATTGTTAAATCTTCTCATTGGATTGCCCCCTTTATTATTATATGGTGTCCTTCTTTGTTTCTTGTTAAAGTCCTTGTTTTAGTCTAAAATTTTGGATCCATTTTGGATTTACAGAAAATTTGCAATGATCATAGAAACAAGCATTTCCTTGTAACTTCTTATATTACTATGGTACATCGGTCAAAACTGAAACAACAATGACAACAGCGATATCATTAGTACATTGCAATTAATTAAACTCCAGGTGTTATTTTGATTTTACCGGTTTCCCACTATTGTCCTTTTCCTGTAGGATCCAATCCAGGATACCACTCCAACATCATGTCTTCTTCGTATACTTTGGTCTGTAGCACTTGCTCAAGCTTTTCTTTTTATTAACATTTTATTTTTTTATTTTTTTAACGTTTATTTATTTTTGAGACAGAGAGAGACAGAGCATGAACGGGGGAGGGTCAGAGAGAGGGAGACACAGAATCGGAAACAGGCTCCAGGCTCTGAGCTGTCAGCACAGAGCCTGACGCGGGGCTCAAACTCACGGACTGCAAGATCATGACCTGAGCCGAAGTCGGCCGCCTAACCGACTGAGCCACCCAGGCGCCCCGCTCAAGCTTTTCTTGATTGCCATGATGATGGCAGTGCTGAAGGTTAGTCAGATATTTGTTCAGATATTTCCAGAATGTCCTTGAATTTGTGTTTTTCTAATATTTTTCTCATGACTAGACTTGGATTAGGTATGAAATTGGGGAAGGGAGACAGACCACAGAGGTTAAGTGCCACTCTTACCATATCCTATCAGGGGGTACATGATATCAACATAGTTTATCAACAGCAACCAAGAGTAACCTTGGTCACTTGGTTAATGCAATATTTGCCAGTTTTCAGCATTGCATAGGTAAAAATTTTGTTTTGCTTTTCCTTTTTTTTAATTTTTATTTTTAAATGATGTTTATTTATTTTTGAGAGAGAGAGAGAGAGTCAGAGCACAAGCAGGAGACAACAGAGAGAGAAGGAGACACAGAATCTGAAGCAGGCTCCAGGTTCTGAGCTGCCAGCAAGAGCCTGACACAGGGCTCGAACTCAAAAGCCATGAGATCATGACCTGAGTGTAAGTCGGAGGCTTAACTGACTGAGCCACTCAGGCACCCCATTATTTCCCCTTTTCTACTCTATTCTTTGGAGCAAGATGTTAAGTCCAGCCCACACTCAAGGTGTAGTGATCAAGCTTCAAATGTTAGAGAAGAGAGTATCTATGTATATTATTTGGAATTCTTCTTTAAGGAAGATTTATCTGTTCTTTTCTTTTCTTTCTTCATTTATTTAATAACTTATTTATATCACTATGTATATCACTTATGTACATTTATTTTAGATTTTATTTTTTAGATTATATCTACTTTATTTTAATTGTCATTTGTCTGATATTGCTTTGCTATAAGCATATTTAAACATTTAAAAAATCTTTTTACAATTTGTCTTTTAAATTATGAAATATTTTGGGGCACCTGGGTAGTTCAGTTGGCTAAGTGTCTGACTTCAGCTCGGGTCATGATCTCACAGTTAGTAAGTTCGAATCCCACATTGGACTCTAAGCTGACAGCTCAGATTCAGATTCTGTCTCTCTCTCTCTCTCTCTCTCTCTCTCTCTGCCCCTCGCCCACTCACTCTGTCTCTCTCTCACTCTCTCAAAAATAAACATAAATTAATTAATTAATCTTGAAATATCTTGTTTAATATTATTGAGATATTGACATAGTGGGATTTGCATCAATGTATTTTTTATTTCCCTTAATCACCCTCCAATATTAGCTTAAGTATAAATAAGTTATACTGTTTTTTTATTATTTCAACGGCTACCCTAAAATAATTGTAAGCATACTTGATGCATTATAGATTAGTCATTATTATATTGCTTTATTAGTAATTAATTGCTTATATGTACATACAATTTTTAAGATGACTCTACTGGATATAGATGATAGGATAAACTTTTTCTCCCCACTTTTCTTTCTGTACTTTTAGGATGTCACTATATTTTCTTCTGACTTGCACAGTATTTGATGAGAAAGCTATGATTCAGACCTTTTTTCCTGGCTGGCTCTAAGATTTGTCCTTATCTTTGGTTTTCAGCAGTTTATAATATGTCCAGGCATGATTTTATTTGTATATACTCTTTTTGGAGTGGTCTGAGCTCCTTGGACATGTGGTTTGTTGTCTTTTATTTAATTTGGGAAAACTCTCAGACATTACTTCTTCCAATAAGTTTTTGCCTCTTTCTCTTTCTTTTTTCCTTCTTAGTCTTAAATTACACATATGCTAGTCCATTAGACCCTGTTCAACAGCTATGCACTCTGTTTGTTGTTCTTGTCGCTTGCTTGTTTTATTTTCTCTGTTTATCTTTCCATTTCAGTGTGGATAAATTCTAGTGTCCTGTCTTTAACGATTCTTTTCATACCATAGCAAGTTTGCTAATTAGCCTGTCAAAAGAGCTCTTCATCTTTAATAATGTCCTTTTACTTCTAAATAAAATTGACATTTTCTTTTTAAAAATACTTTTCTTTCTTATAAAATCCCTCTCTATTTATGCATGCTGTCCATCTTTTCCACTAGAGCTTTTCATATATTTACCAATCATTTCATAGTCCTTGTCAGATATTTCCAACATCTAAATAATCTGTGCCTGTTCTGTTGTTTGCTTTGTCTCTTGTTAATGAATGTTTTCCCCACTTGCTTTTTTGTGTGTCTCACCATTTTTGATTCAATGATGGACAGTGTGTATGAAAACCAGTTGAGATTGAGGTAAATAGTATTTATGCCCCCAAACGGGCATATCTTATCTTCTGTCATACTGTTACTGTGGGGGATTGAGTCCATCTACCAAGGAGCTAGCTGAGCTGCTTTGAATTTCAATGTTGCTATAATTATCTTCAGCAGACACTCACTTCAAAATTTTTTTCCAACTGTGTGCAGCTGCTACCATGTGGTTAGTGTGAGCTCTAAAATGCTAAAGACTTTTGCAGCAGTAATGCTCCACCCCTTACTGGAGTGTTCTTGATTGTCACTCAGTGTGATTCTTGCAAGGAGGTAGAGAAGTTGCAAAAGATTTATAAGGCTGCTGTAATAAAGGACCACAAACTGGATGGCATAAAACAAAAGCTGTATATACTCTTATAGAGTTACTGGAGGCTAGAAGTCTGGAATTAAAGTGTCAGTAGAGTCATAGTTTCTCTAAGCTTCTCCAGAAGAATCTCTTCCATGCTTTCCTCTTAGTTTTCCATGTTGCCAGCCATCCTAGCATTTCTCTGCTGGTAGATGCGTCGCTTCAATCTCTGCCTCCATGATCATGTAGCATACTCCCTGTGTGCCTCTCTTCTTGTCTCTTCTCCTCTTCCTATGAGGATACCAGTCATGTTGGATTAGGGTCTACCCTAATGAACTCCCTCTTAACATGATTACATCTGCCAAGACCCGTTTTCCAGAACAGGTCACATTCCCGAGCACTGGAAGGGAGGGTTTAGGACTTCAACATAGCTTTTGAGAAACACAATTCAATCCGTAACAGGAGCTCCTCAGTTCTTCATCAGCCTATTTTAGGCAAGTGCTGTGTACCTGGTTTTTAATATGGATCTATGTCAGCACTGTTCCCCACACTGCACAGTGGGTGCACTCTGCCCTGTATTTTGGAGTGGAGTGTCTTAAGAAGGCCAGAAAGAGTACCACCTCAATAGTAGCAATGTCTTCTTAATGTCATTGCAGGCTCCTGTTCCCTCATAGGTTTTCTTTTACTTTTGCCAGAGGCAAACATCCTTTCTTGCACCAGTCCCTCAGCTGCAGTGGCTGGGCCTTACAGCAGGAAGCGTTTTTACTCTTCACCTAGGAGCTTCGAGCTCTTGATCAACAGGTGAAAAGAGGGTGAAAGGTGGGTGGGCTTTTTGCATTTGAGCCACTGAGGAGAACAGGAGCCCTCATTGGTCTTCTGCCCTGACCTCAATCTTTCTATTGAGCACTGGGTGGAGGCTCATGGAAAATAGCTGGTGATTGACTATGGACTCATGTCTGGGGTTCACAGAGGTTCTTAACCTTCCCAGTATCCCACATCCAACTTTTAGGTATTTATTTTAGCTGTTTCCTTCCTTCCAGGTCACTCATCTTTTCTTCTCCTGATGGTGAAACTATGAATCCCATCTTTGGAACTTAGTTCACTTGGTTGTCTAGTGATCTCACATCTCTGATAAACTCAAGGAAAGCTAGGGTTCTACAGATTATAAGGCCTTTTATAATGGTTGGGAGTGGGGAAAAATGTTCCTTGAGGCTTTCTGTATCTAAGACGAGGCAGAACTCTATTTACCCACAAATTAATATCAGTTTTGTACACATATTTCTTTTTAAGTTTCATTTATTCTGGTCAATTTTCTATTTCTTAAGATTATCATTTGGAAGTTATTTTATTGAAAACATACTCATAGTAAATGATCTTTTCTATTACAGAATCTGGTATCAGTCACATTGCTTCTTTGTAAACAATTTATTTCTCAGTTGAGGACAATTTAGCTCTCACAAGTATCACTGATACTCTAAATTTACTAAGAAATATCTGCCTTGCTTGGGCTGTTATAACAAAAATACTACAGATTGGGTGGCTTATAAACAAAGAAAAAATTATTTCTTACACTTCTGGAGACCGAGTCCGAGGTCAATTCACAGACCGATTCCATGTCTGGTGGTCAGGGCCCACTTCCTGGTTCACAGACAGCTTTCTGCTGTGTTCTCACATGGCGTAAGTGGGTGAGAGAGCCCTCCAGAACCTCTTACAAGGACACTAATCCCATTCATGACATTCTCTGCCCTCATGACTTAAACACTCAAATATCATCACCTAGGGGATTAGGTTCCACTATGTGACTTTTGGAGGACACAAACATTCAGTTTACAGCAACGTCTATGTCTGAGATATATTTTGTGAATCTGTTTGAGGATCACTATGATACCTGTATCTAAGGATTCATGACTTACATGAATTTTGGAGATTTCTCAGCCTTTTTATTTTGAATATTGTATCTCCCCCATTGTCTATCAATCATTGCTATTTCTAAAAGTTTTGTGGACATATTCTATAGGTTCTAATTCCATCCTTCGTTTTTAACTTCCTTCATGTATTTTAACTTGTTAACTTTCCATGTCAGTCTTTACTTCCAGGATAAATGTATTTGGTGCTTTTTAATTATTTTTTAATGTTTATGTATTTTTGAGAGAGAGAGAGAGAGAGAGAGAGCGCGCGCATAAGTGGCAGAGGGGCAGAGAGATAAGGAGACACAGAAGCAGGCTCCAGGCTCTAAGCTGTCAGCACAGAAGATCATGGAGATTATGACCTGAGCCAAAGTTGGACACTCAACTGACTGAGCAACCCAGGTGCCCTATTTGGTGCTTTTTAAATTATTTTGTTACTTTTTTATGTTTTGATTAATTTTTATATCTGTGATTATTTAAGCTTATTTATTTATGGTTTCTAACTATGACTTTATTAACTGATATTCTTTGGTGTCTTGTTCTAATGTTTATGATTACTGCTGAGCCTTGCTTATGATGGATTATTTCTTTACATGTTTTGTAAGTTTGAAATGTGATTTCATATTACTTAGGGCTCTGGCCAGGGGAATCCTGTCTGGATGAGAATGAGAGAGTGTCCTTCTAGATTTATGTTTGTTTATTGCCAGGCACCCTTGGGGTATAAGTAACTAGAGATTAGATTTATATTATGCTTTTCCCTTATATATCCTAGATGAGGTAGATAACACAATTTGAAAAACAATTCTGTAGTTCTTTAATGTTTTTTCAATATATGTTATGGTTGTTGATTTAAAAAACTAGGAATAAAGGAGATGTTTTCCTTAAAAAAGAATATCACAGCTATTATTCATCCAATAAATGTGTATGGAGCAATGACTAACATTCACATCATTATGTTCCAAATATGGAGAGTAAAATAATATTACAGAATTTGCCTTTGAGCAATTCACCTTTGAGTAGTCAACAAGCAAAACAAGTACCTAATAATTGTAATGCAGACAAATCAAGGCTATAAGACACCATTGTAAAGAGGATTCTCAAAATGAAGAGGGATTTCATTTCTCTATTTAACTTTCTTTATTCTTAAAAACTTTACAGAACTGAGAATTCCTACATGCCTAATGTGTTTTCTCTATCACATTTTTTCCCACTTTTTAGCCTTTAGTACAGCCTTCTAACTGGATTTCACAGCTCATAATATACATACAAAACTGTATGTAGCTATAAAAATCCCTAGTAAATTGCATAGAATGAAAAGAACTGAAAGTAGACTAAATGCATGAATTACCATTAAGTCACAGTGACCTCTGACTTTGGACACACTGCTCTCTTTAATTAACAGCCCCTCACATAGAGCAAAACTTTTGTAAACAAAGCTGTTTATACTTTATACTGGTTGGCATGTAAATCATAGGTATACAATATATTAGTTTGGGACATCAAGATTGATTTTGGCTTCTTTCACTGTTTCACTGTTGATTGTACGCCATGTATGTAACAATCCAATATTAGCCGATTCTCAAGGGGCAATTCTATATCTGTTCCATAAATAATGAAGTCATCCTGACAGGAACATACTAGAAACTACTGAGACCTCAATTGGTGGATCTGTATTTTGCATATTGCTTTTCCTGCAGGTTTGATGGGAGCTTATCAAGGCCTCAGTGCCAAAGGAATTTTTCTAATGCTGATGATCTAAGTCGGCAGTTTCCAAATGGGAGTCTCTTATAATAATCTGGTAGAATAAGTTGTCCCCAAAATAATGAGTTGTCCCCGTAAAACCTGAGGTTTTGATCGCTGAATCCGATAGCGTCGGCCATTTCTAGGACAGGAAGAGGTGTATACCATGGGCGTTAATTGAAATAAACTCCAAAATGCTGTACAAGTATTGTTTGCATTCTCTTTAACCACAAAGATGTTAAAATTGTAAACATCTATTCTTGATATTTCCTATTCCCATTTACTGGTTTTTTTTTTTCCTCTATACTTTTCACCATTGATATGCTTTAGGCTTTACTGATTTGTTAGTTGTCTACCACTAGAATAAAAGCTCCATGAAAATAGTTTTTATGTGTTTTGTTCACAGTGCTTGTAGGAGGTTTGGAGCCCACCATCATTTAATTAATTCAGTCAACTCACTTTTACCAACAGTCAGAAAGTCTGATTCTTCCACCTGGAATCAGACATTCACATCTCGGGCATCAGGGAAAGGCCTGTATGGAACATAGGGTTCCTAAAAGAATGGGGTATGACACAGAATGAAATGAAAAGTGTCTGACTTACTAGTACTCTGTAAAATAACTTCTAATTATCTTCATGATATCAAAAAAAGAGAGACAGAATCAGGAAGATCAGGAAATGTGTTCCAGGACACAAAATGATAATCTGATAGAAAATGAGCATGACCCTAAATTCTCAGTTTCGTATTTTTTTTTTAACAACCAGACTAGATCAAATTTCCCCAAATAACCTTTCCTTTCATTTGAGATCATGAATATCATCATACTTTGGCCCAGAATTAAACATCACCATTCAGAGAGGCTAGGCAAAAAAGAAACAGCTAGAGTTTTTACAATAAATTCCAGATTAGAAGGGGATAAAAGATTCATCTGATTCATCTTTCTTGGACAAGTAAAATGATCCAGTTTATAAAGAAAGCAGAAGATGGTTAAAATGAATGCATTGTCTATTCTGTCTCCCAGAGTTGTTTTCATTTTTTTTCTAACTATTATAAATCTACATAAAATTTTATTAAAAGTATAACTAATCAGCAAACTGAGTATTTGGTATCATAAATCCCTTTTAATATGCAGTACAATAAATTTGGGTTATAATGACTGCCAGAGATACAAGCCTTCTTTATTTAGAGAAAAACACAAAGTTTTCAATATTTCAAATACTTTTCAGAGTTAATTATTAATCTCTATTATTATATATGTTATGTCAAGATGCAAATCAGTTAAGAAAATACATGATAAATTCAGGCCTAGATTATTTGGCAATATAATAAACAAAATATTCAATATATGCCATATAGCATAAGCCTTTTGAAAAATATTTAATAGTTTGAATTGTCACAAATTTGAACTGAACTCCACTAAATTTATCAATTCAATGACATTTTACAATTAAGGTATTATTCTTTGTCCTATTTAGCCTGGTGGACAATATTTTCAACCCACCACTGTTCTGGCCATATGCGTTAAAACTTTGTCAGAGGCTGTGAATAATCACTCATCTTTGATAAAGAGTTGATGAGACACAAGAAATAAAGAGTTGCACTTAATTGGATTGGGAAATAAAACACACTTTCAAAAAGAATCTATAATGATTTGCCTATTGTTATCTTTTGCTTGCTTTTATAATTCTATCTCCTCTCCATTTGAGACCATACATTAGTTGACAGATGAAGGTAAACTATTATTGAAATAATGAGTATCTGAAACATTTAAGTCATTAGGAGATCCTGAAGAGTTTCTGCATCCGTGGTCCTTAGGACCACTCAACTATATCCTGCTAAAAAGTGGCTACATTTTGAGAATCTCAGTCTAGAACTTGGACTATATAAAAGAAACAGTGCTTGTTTCACCTTTGATTTAAACATTCCATGCCTGAATATTGATTTTTATATAATTCAGTGTTTCCAGAGTTTCACTGTAGAGTGGAATTGGGGTTTTGTTTCATTAGTGAAAAGATTCAAGGATATCAAGGGCAAAGAGACATCTGATAACAGAGCTAAATATGCACTTATATACACAAATCCACCCCCTAATCTCATGAGATTACATGAAGTCATTAGGCTATCTTTTCCATACCGAGATAGGTGAATTATGCTTTCTACTAGAAAGTGTCTCTGTGCACTCAGTTATTTATAAGGAAGCCACAAGCAATCACATATTCCCTAAAATAGCATCAGATGAACAATATTTAAAAATATGTTTCATTTATTTTTGAGAACTCAATCACTCAATGTTAGCTAAAGAAATCTGCTTATTATTTTTGAGGGTAAAAAATTCTGCGTATCTTTGAACATATTCTTTAAATAGTCCCTTGAAACTGAAGAGAGAAAAAAAAAAAAGACAAAGATTGAGACACAGTTAGCTTTAGCTGGTGTTTAGATTTTTATCTTATCTATTTGTTTAATCTAGACCAGAACTCTTCTTGCAAGGTAACTTGTGAACTGAGTAACATGGGGGCAACCTAAAATGTACTATCAGTGTCTGAGGCAGCGGTAAAGTTGCAGCTTACTGAATTTTGCCTGTAGTCAACTGAAGATAGCACAGGGATTGCTTTGTGTTCCAAATATAAACACAGCAGTTATCCCTGTCAGCAGTTGCTATCTGGGTCTAGGTATCGTCCTCCTCTTAAAACTCAAAGCAATTTCTCTTGCTAGCTTTAATCATTTTTATGCATTAACATTTGGAATACCAACAATGTTAAAGCAGAAGTTCATGTAATCTATTTACATTGTGAATGTTTGAATTATCCTCCAAAATAATCTATACCTTAAGAAATCAGAATAGTGGTTACCTTACAGGCTGAGCAGGGGATTGGAGAGCCCAAGGCATTTCTGTGTACAAGTGCTCATTCATTCCTTGATCTGGGTCTAGAAACAAAGATGTGCTCAGGTTGAGAACATTCATCAATCTGTGTGATTCTGTGCTCTTCACTTTTCTGTATGTATATTTTACTTCACTAATAAGTTTACCCCAAATGGAGTCATGATTTTTGCAGCTATTTTCTAAAACAAAAGTCAACGTAGTACAGAAAATTAGATTTCTTATTCGTGTTAGATCATTCTGGGATATTTTAATAATATAAAAGCAATAAGACTGATGCAAGATAAAGTGATATGGACAGTACGATATTAAATGTCAACTGAACTGCTGCATTATCCTCCTTCTTAATTTTTAAAAAGGCTAAGGCTGGCATGAGAACAACCAGAGCTCGAGAATAACTTTATAATTTATGACCCTGTGCAACATTGTTGTCTGATAAATCTTCCTTAAAAGAGGAACTTGCAGGAGCGCCTGGGTGGCTCAGTCGGTTGAGCACCTGACTTCTGCTCAGGTCATGATCTCACAGTCCGTGGGTTCCAGCCCCCGCGGCGGCTCTGTGCTGACAGCTCAGAGCCTGGAGCCTACTTTGGATTCTGTGTCTCCCTCTCTCTCTGCCCCTCCGCTGCTCATGCTCTGTCTCAAAAATAAATAAAAACATTAAAAAAAATAGAGGAACTTGCAACTCTTTTAAAGAAGATTTATCAGTCAATAATTGTTATCACATATAATTATTACATAGTCATATATACATTATTGTAAATAATTAAATATACAATATGTTACATACAACTATAATTAGATATACAATTATATAAATTATTATATATAAAATTATTATATATAAATTATTATATAAATAATAATAATTATTAACCAGAATAGCCATTATTATTACTTGTTGACAGCCAGTTTTGAAGATTCTATTTTCAATAGTGATATATCTCTTGTATTAACCAAGTTTAATATAATTTATTATTTCTGAAGTCTATTTATGTAACTACATTAAACCTCCGTATTCAAAATACTTAAAAATATTAAGCTAATGGTGGTGCCTGAGTGGCTCTGTCGGTTAAGCTCAAGCAGCGGGGACTTCGGCTCAGGTCATGATCTCACGGTTCCTGAGTTCGATCCCCTCATCTGGCTCTATGCTGACAGCTGAGAGCCTGGAGCCTGCTTTGGATTCTGTGTCTCCCTCTCTCTCCCCCTGTCCACTCATGGTCTGTCTCTCTCAAATGAGAAAACGTTGATTTTTTTTTTTAATCTTAAGGAAATATTTTAAAGACACTGAATTAAATTGGTGATAAACATCTCTTTGTATTGATGATGTGAGAAGACAAACACACACAAAAATTGGGAAATTTGTCAGAAGTCCCACAACAAAAGAACAATCCAGTTGCCTACCATCCTGTCATAATTTCTCAGTGAGCATGACATCACTGATCAACAATATGAACATTTTAACAGCAGAACCAACTCTTCCTAGAGGAACTCCAAGACAGAAATATCAAGAAGTTCCACACGTGGGGTGGGGAAAGAATGCATGTACTCTTTGTTCCTGTCTCTTATTTCTTTCTGGCCTAAAATATTCTTTCATCATTTTTTCCCCCTTAAACTGAAGTCCTCCAATTGCCTATCTACACCAAAAGCTTTCTCAGGTAGCACTCGGCGGATGCACATCACAATACGTGTTGCTTCCCACCACGTTAACAAGCCCTTGCGGAAGAGCAAATGAAAAGATACAGTAATTTGAGTGAAGTGGAAATGTGAGCGAATGTTTCAATTGTTCAGTCACCGATCTGCGTTCGGTGGAATTATCAGCCGCTGAAAACCTGCTGCTTGATTTCTTTGCTGTGTCATTCTGCACATCTGCGGCAGCTTTAAGCTTCCCTGTGTGTTAGACAAGCAGGTTTCATGGCAGCAGCCACCGCAGTGCGTGGCTGCAAAGCCTCTCCAGGGTCGGTACACCAAATGGCCAGAAAAGAGGACTGGACGGGAACGAGCAGCTTGAATTTTCTATCCGGAGAAGTAAACAGTACATAGCCTAGAAGGGTTTTGTTTTTTTTTTTTTTTTTTTCTTTTTCCTCTCCATTTAAAAATACAGATGAAATTTAGCTGCTGGAGCATTGCTCAATCCCCCACCATCTCAACGAGTTCATACTGTGTAAATATTGTGATCTTAATAAATAAATACTGAAGCACAGCTGGCGCCGGCAAGATATCGCTGTTAGGTTGCTGTGGCCCTGTTATCACCCGTGGGTGTTGCTAATTATTCTCAGAATTGAGGCTCTGGCACAGGAGGGGAAAGGAATGCAGAGGAAAGTCAACAGAGGTTGAAACAAAAATAAAACATTGTTTGTTTCGGTCCATAGCAAGGGCATTCCACCCTTGTGAAAACCAGAGATACATGTAGTGTAGGTATGTGAGTTGCTTTTCTCCGGGAAAATGATTTAACAACACTATTTATTTCAGCCCTTGATTGCATTTCAGCTGTTTAATATTCACACCACTTGTTTGTAAGGGCAGAAGGAGGTAATTGGGGTGTTCAAAGGATAGCACTGTGAACCTGAATGTCTTAAATGACTGAGTTTACCAAGAGAAAAGATTTTTTTCCCCTTCTTCCCTCCTATTCTGGCAGGTGTGTTAATGACCTAGCTTTGCAAGTTGCACACAAAGGAGGTTCATTGTGTGTAACTGTCTTGACTTAAGAAAGCAGATGTCTTCAGACATATTGTCAAACAGGAAAGAAGCCACGTCTGAATTGCTACTTTCTTTTTTGAAAATGCCAAGGTTAATTTTTAATTGCTGGCAGCAGGGTAGACTTGATGACCACAGCATTCTACTCAGGTGGAGCTTGTGCTGGCTCATCAAATTACCGGAGCCGCTAAAGCAACGTTTTCTGACTTTGAGCCCAATGGATGAGCAGAGAGAGAACTGCTGAAGGCCTCTAGCATCATGTGTGCTGTTATCTTAAAGAGTCTACTCTCATTACTGCTCTGGGCATTTCATTACACAGCAACAGGGAGGTGTGACCTCAGAAAGTGAAAACCACAAGTACAAGTCAGATTCTTTGTCCTACTTCTCCTCACACCCCTTCATCTCCCCTAGTCTCACTCCTGGCAACCTTCTTTTCCAGCCTTTAACCTCCACCTCCTCTCCCACTCTGTTCGTAGGATTTAGAGTCTAAGAGACCGTTTGGAGCCAACGGTTTTTGTGGCTCTCACAGGGCCATCTCTGTCCCCTCAAATCTACTACAGGGCCTGAGGCTGTTGGCAGTCCCCAGCTGCTTTATTCAAAAGTGTCTCAACAGGAGGCATTACATTGTAGGGCTTTTCTAGTTTAGGGTGGAGAGATCCACCACCTACTGAAACTGCAGGGAAATGTCTGTCAGACAGACTCTTTACAAGAAACTTGTGTTGTCTCATCGTTCTTATTCTTGCCTAGATTACTTGCCCAAACCGTTCTCCATCTTATTCTGTGTCCCAAATATATTTACCAACCAGATAATAAAGCTATTAATGCCTGAAACAGATTGCATTTGTTTTGACTAATCTTATCTGAATGTTGTTTCTATAGTTGTCTCCTTGAGTCACTTTATTAGTAAAATGATATTCACTTCAATTAAAGAGAGAACACAATTAGCATCTGCGTGGTTCTCAGCATGACAAACACTGACTCCAGGGGCACGATTCAAAAAGGCAATTATTCACTAGTGGAATGCGTGCACAAATTGGGCACTGTACAACTTCTCAGGCTTTGGACAGCACCTCTTTAATTTCCTACCGTGCTTGTTTTCAATAATAGCAACCAACTCAATCTCGTCCTTGTGAAGATATGGCATCATCAAAATGAATGTAGAAAATATGATGTTCTAGTACTTTGAATGATATACCTGTGTTTCCCTTGAACATTTGAAATACCCTGTGGCATCCCCTTGAATTTTCTTACGTAGTTTAAGGGCTTCGAGGTTATTTTTGTTGAATGTATTGGACTTGATTAATTGTCTCAATGGTATGCTTCAGAACTTTTTCGTATGAAAGCAAGAATACACCCTGCCAATTGAGATTTTCAGTGGATCTTCATTTGCCACCAAACCTGTAACCAAGGCTACAGATCTTTCTTTCCATGTTTTCCTTAGAAAACATCTTGTATATTGTCTTGTATATTAAAACCATGTATAGTCACTGTCTCCTATTTTATTACCTGTTGGTGGCTGATAAAAAGCAATGGACTCAGCCACAGCATTACATGTAATTATTTGAGGCATGTTGTCATTCATGAGCTATGAAACAGAGTTCTTATTATTACTGAAACCAAAGATAAAACAAAATCCTTTACTAATTTAATGGCCAGCACACCATACTCTCAACTAATTTTAATGAGTCAGGAGCTCTAAGTCCTGTGGCTTTATTTCTGTCCTGTTTGCTTCTCTGGAATTTGAAACTGTAATGCACAAGTGTAGCTCCCCAGTGTCTCCTGGGGATTCCTTGCATCCTTGTTCGGAGACAGAACTGCAGGCTGGGATCATTTTACAATTGTCACGAGTGAAGTGTGTTAGCTATCAAATACTATACTTCTGAGACAAGGAGAAGACTCCCTCGGGCCACTAATGTGTTTGGAATAGTTCATTAGTAAACACTATTCTCAGGTAAATTCACAGTAAAGCTGCCTTTCCCCCAACTCTCTCATCCCTACGGATTCTTCCCTCGCCATGTAAGTGGCAGGACCATGACTGATTTTTGCCAATTTAGTAAGTAGAAGATGATTATTTGCTTCCAGATGGCCCCTTCAGCAAGGTTACGGTCTAGTAGGAAAGGTTCCAAACTAACTTCACATGTGAGGCTCAAGGTTACTTTGTGGTATCAGAGTTTTGTGTTTTATCTCTATATTAAAAAAGTCACTTTCAGGTAAAGAAACCAACTATGGCTAAGTGAAATATTGCCTCCTAAAAATAATGAAAGAATAGGACAAGTACATTATTAGCATAAACTCTGAATACTTTTGCCCTAAATAAGAGAAGACTCTTTAAGCTTTTACATGCTAAATTATTTTTTCAGTATAGTTTGTTTTAATAAACATCATACAGATTTCAATTGATATTTTTCCTTTGTTATTATAGACCTGTTGCGTAGATTTTATTCCTTTTCTTAATGTTTATTTATCTATTTTTGAAAGAGAGCACAAGTGGGCAGGGAGAGAGGGAGAGAGAGAATACCAAGGAGGCTCCACATTGTCAGTGCAGAGCCCGATGTGGGGCTCCATCTCATGAACTATGTAATCATGACCTAAATGGATATCAAGAGTTGTTTAACTGACTGAGCCACCCAAGTGCCCCTAGATTTTATTCTTACATCTGTACCTCAGGAAAATAATAATAGTTGATTTTCTAAATAATCATCATTAGAGTTTTTGAATGATCTGAGAATGCAGTAGCTTGAAAATTTATTTAATATACTGTTCTCATTCGGGATGAATAATTATCTTGTAACATTGAGAATATTACTATTCTTATTTTATCTATGAAAACATTTTTATTATAGAGAAATCCATGATATCATAGATATGACCCCCTATGGGTCACATAATTTAGATCATAATGCATGTCTCATATTTTAGCTTCCCTTGTCCCCCCAAACCAAGAAAATAAAACAAAAAACAGGACTGTAAAACTGTATCTATTCATGTGCTTTATCACTAAGGTATGCTTTCATATTTATGAACATGTAATATATATTTTTAAATAACCACAGTTCATATTTGGCACTTTTTCTTATATTGGCTCAGAAATGCATTACTCTCTATTCTCTCTTGTGAAATTTTCAGGTTGCATAATGATTGATTAGTCAACTTCCCTGTCAAGTAGAACCCTTGGCTATATAATAGAAAGACAGGCAGACACAATAAAAAGGCCACTTTCTTACACAATACACAAAAATAAACCCAAAATGGATGAAAGACCTAAATGTAAGAAAGGAAGACCTAAATGTAAGACAAAATCCTAAAGGATAAAGGAGGCAAAAACCATCTTGGCCACAGCAACTTACTCAACACGTTTCCAGAGGCAAAGGAAACAAAAGCAAAAATTAATTATTGGGACCTCTCAAAATAAAAAGCTTCTGCACACCAAAGGAAACAATCAGCAAAACTAAAAGTCAACCAACAGAATGGGAGAAGATATTTGCAAACGACATATCAGATAAAGGGTTAGTATCCAAAATCTATAAAGAATTTATCAAACTCAACACCCCAAAAACAATAATCCAGTGAAGAAATGGGCAAAAGACATCAATAGACACTTCTCCAAAGAAGACGTCCAGATGGCCAACCAACACATGAAAAATGCTCAACATCACTCATCATCAGGGAAACACAAATCAAAACCATAATGAGATACCACCTCACACCTGCCAGAATGGCTAACATTGACAACTCAGGCAACAACAGATGTTGACGAGGATGCGGGGAAAGAGGATCTCGTTTGCACTGCTAGGGAGAATGCAAACTGGTGCAGCCACTCTGGAAAACAGTATGGAGGTTTCTCAAAAAATTAAAAATAGAACTATCCTATGACCCAGCAATTGCACTACTAGGTATTTACCCAAGGGATACAGGTATGCTGTTTCGAAGGGGCACTTGCACCCCAATGTTTATAGCAGCACTATGAACAATAGCCAAAGTAGAGCCCAAATGTCCATCAATGGATGAATGGATAAAGAAGATGTGGTACACACACACACACACACACACACACACAATGGAGTATTACTTGACAATCAAAAAGAATGAAATCTTGCCATTTGTAACCACGTGGATGGAACTAGAGGGTATTATGCTAAGCGAAATTAGTCAGAGAAAGACAAATATCATATAACTTCACTCATATGAGGACTTTAAGACACAGAACAGATGAACACAAGGGATGGGAAGCAAAAATAATATAAAATCAGAGAGGGGGACAAAACATAAAAGACTCTTAAATATGCAGAACAAACACAGAATTACTGGAGGAGTTGTTGGGGGGGGGGGGGGATGGGCTAAATGGGTAAGGGGCATTAAGGAATCTACCCCTGAAATCATTGTTTCACTATATGCTAACTAACTTGGATGTAAATTATTTAAATAAATAAATAAATGTGTTTTTAAAATTATTTTTCTTTAACATTTATTTATTATTGAGAGACAGAGAGCCACAGAGTGTGAGCAGGGGAGGGGTGGTAACAGTGGGAGACACAGAATCTGAAGTAGGCTCCAGGCTCTGAGCTGTCAGCACAGAGCCTGACACAGGGCTTGAACTCACAAACTGTGAGATCATGACCTGAGTTGAAGTGGGTAGCTTAACCAACTGAGCCACCCGGGCACCCCTAAAAAATTTTTAAAAAGTCAATGAAAACAGTGCAAATAAAGACAAACAAAAATGCTACACAGTGATATACTATAAGTATCATGGAATAAAAACATTCAGAACAAGGAGATAAATGTTCAACTGAACCTTGTCAAGAAAGGTTTCTTGGAGGAATGTTAGAAACATACTGAAAGGCAGAGAATAATAAAGGGGTGAGTGGAAGAAAGTGAGGGCGAAGGGGAGAATCAACAGCTTCAGGAGTAAAACATTGGTGGAATGGAAACTCTTTTATGGGTTTATGAGACTTACATCAATTTGTTATGGCTACGATTTAAGTTCACACACTGGGTGAGTCTGCTTGTGTGTGTCAGGGGTTGTGGAATGGGTGAGAATGAGCGGGTTTTTGCTGAAGAGAGCTGGAGAGGTTAGCCAAGGGCCAGTTCACTAGGACTTTTAAACAAGTGAAGAATCAGATTATGTTTAAGCTTTAATCACTGCAGTAGCCTTGTGCAAGATGAGAAGGAGTGCCGGGAACCTAGACAGAAAGATCATTTAGGAGATTAGTGAAGAGACATATTCCCTAGACACATTGCAGCTACTAACAGCTGCATGCTGAGGGGCAGGTTACTTACCCTTTCTAAGCTTCATAATGA
This sequence comes from Panthera pardus, assembly GCF_024362965.1. NCBI lineage: Eukaryota > Metazoa > Chordata > Mammalia > Carnivora > Felidae > Panthera > Panthera pardus. The sequence goes on along the minus strand of NW_026526732.1, from coordinate 24,688,753 downwards.
TGACAGTAGAACAACTTACAGGTAGTTGGAAGTTTAAATGAGATAATTCATAGATATTGATTAACTCAAAAGATAGAACATAAGTGCCTAGGAAAAGAAGGGAGAATAGATTATTCTTGTTTAGAGGTAGACTATTTAAAATATGATGATTGGTTGGATATAGGAGCTGAGAGATAAAAGAGGCTCCAGAGGCACCTGGATGGCTCAGTGGGTTAGACATCTGACCTCAGCTCATATCATGATCTCACAGTTCATGGGTTCAAGCCCCGCATTGGGTGCTGTGCTGACAGCTAAGAGCCTGGAGTCTGCTTTGGACTCTGTGTCTCCCTCTCTTTCTCTGCCTTTCCCCCACTCATGCTCTGTCTCTCTCAAAAATAAATAGACATTATTTTTTTTTTTAAACAGACTCCAGAACAGAGATCAGCAGAACACCTATGGGCCAAATCTGGCTCTTTACCCATTTTTGTAAATGACATTTTATGAGAATAGAGCCATGCTCATTTATTTACACATTGTCTTTAGCTATTTTCAAAGTTGTGATGGAGACCTTAGGACCTTCAAAGCTGAAAATACTTACTCTCCAGTCTTTACAGAAACAAATTTGTGAATCCTGGTCAAGTACTGGCATTTATCATATTGGCAAATATTTTACAATTAGAAACCCAGTGTTCTCAATGATGAGCTCTAGAATCAGCACTCATGCCTCCCACAAAGGCCAACTTGCCCCTTATCCCCCCTTAGCAAGTCTCCCTAACCAATCGAAGTCTCAACAATACCTTTATTTGTTGTTCTCCAGTAGGATTTTACAGAGAAAGAATAGTGCTTTAGGGCTTCTGAGGCCACTGTAACCAACCAACCAACCAACCAACCAAGCAACCAACGAAATGCCACCTGTAGCCAGTCCTGATACCTTAATTGTATCCCTGAGTGGCCACAGGCATTGTGTTCCAATTTTGACTCAATTTAAAAAAGAAGAAGAGGAAGAAGAAGGAGGAGGAGGTGGAGGAGGAGGAGGGGGAGGAGAAGAAGGAGGAGAAGAACGTGAATATGCAAGCAGAGTTGGCACACTGGACTGCTGACTTTGGCGACAATATTTATGACTTTGAGGTGGTAAGGAAGAGGTGAGGAAAGAAAGGAGTTGGGGCAACAGAAAAGAATCATGAAGAAGGAGAGAGGGGTGTGGTAATGAAAGAAAGAAGCTGTGGAAACATAATTAGAGGTCTAGGAGAAGAGCAGAAAAAGGCAAATACATGGGAGCAGGGATAGAAAGGCTACATATTTCAGTTTTTCCTTACCTTGGTTTTTAACCTTTCTGTTAAAATGTTCATTTCACAGCCACCAGGAATTCACAGTTGTTGGAGAAGAGGGAGCTGACATCTATTTTCACTGACCTGGGAATAACTAGTATTTGCCTTTTCAAACAGATTTCTAATGATCCAATTTATGTAGTGCTCAACTATGAAATTTTAGACCCCATGTCAGGAAAATTGGAGTCATCCTACCTTTCAGAAGATCATATCACCAGGGCAACATTTAGGCATGACTAACGCAATAGAGCAGCATCTTTCAATGAAGAGTGACAGGAATGTTGAGGGAAGGTGGCAAGATGGACTTTGGTTTCACAGAAATGTGAGGTTTTTATGTAGGTCCACAACTTACTAGTTGCATTACCTTAAGCAGTTACTGGAGTGCTCTAAGCCAACATTTTCATATGTAAAATGAGGATAGAAAGGCCTCGCAGGGTAGTTGTGAGAATAAAAATCAGCTATTACCTAAAGAAAGCGTAACGTTGTACCTTTTGCCTGTAGTATATATGATTTCAGTTGCAGGTTTTTGTATCATTGTTGTGATTATTGTCATTAACAATAATGGCTGAATGTCTAACAGAAAAAAAACCAAAAAAGACTAGTAGGTCACTGCCAGGAGACTTGTGTATACCTTGAATTTGGGGGGGTGGGGGGGTGGGAAACAGAAAACAATTGGAGTGCAGCCTTTTGGAATTGAAGAGACACACATCTTTCAATGTTCCCCTGGAAGAAACACTGTCCACTCCATCCACAGTTGCCTAAAACTCCATGAGCGTGCACTTTTCTAGACTAAGCTGACATATCAAATTATCAATTTTCTTATTTAAGAAAAGCTGATGGAACAGTGGTCCACTTAGGATGTATAGTGAGTACCCTAATAAGATCAGTAATCTTGACAGGAGGAGTACACTGACCAGAAATAAGAGGTTCCAGTGCAGGGTATGGATCGGAGTTTGAGAAGACCAGGAGAGGAGAATTTTATTTGCTCTGCAAGTTTTCCCATTTAAGGAATCTGTGTGACTTCCTAGAAATTCACAACTCTGTAGAGATACAGCAAATGGAAAAGTGTTAGTTTCCAAATCTGTCCCCCTCTGAGGAACTCTCCTGCTGGGCTTAAGCTGACTGTTCATTTTAGGCTTCATTTACTATTTAGTCTTTGGAGGTACTTTCAAAAGGAACAATGGCAAAGTTGATTTAATTTTACTTGTTCTTAACCTATTCATGAATAAATAAAATTTTGGAAAGCTTCAGGGCCCCAGGAACAAAACAAACACTTTCGAAGACTGGGTTCAATTTCATTAAAAAATCTCCATGTTCAGAAATTTCATTCAGTAGAATGATAGACCTATTTCCAAATGTCCCCATGTGATATTTTATCATTGCAAAATATTAAAATCCATTAGTTCCACCTCACCAAATCCTTGCTACATTATTAATCCTACTTTACTTAAGGCAGAATTTGATGTACCTGGAAATTGTGATTATCCCAGAATTTTGGCAAGTTAGTCAAAGGAAGGAAATTAAAAATCAGAGTCCTTGATTCCCAGGTGGTTGATTAGCTCCTAAGGCAGTATTACCTCTGCTAGAATCACTGTTAAATCTTAGAAACTTAGTATTTAAAGAGCATAGAAAAATCCTACAAATAAAATTAACAGGGCAAAACTGAATAGGTTTTTGAGGGGTAAAGCATTTCGGGTCTACAGACAGTTATTAAGGTGAAGGCAGAACTAACTTAGTAGCTGTAGCACAAAACTATACATTCAGGATTCTTATAAGGAATATATTTAAAATAGCTACTCTAGGTGGTTTATAACAAGCTAGTTCGCTTGGAAAAAGAGTATAAATGAAGACAGGGTGCACTTGTCTAAAAGTAGACTCAGGAGGTACAATGTGATGCTAAGTGATCAAAGACCAAGAGAAGATCCATTCAATTCTTGGTGGAAGTCATTAACACCGCAGAACCTTGACTTGCTTTATAGAAATAACAGACAGTAGCAAAAAACAAAACAAACGAACAAACAACAACAACAACAACAAAAAAGACCATAATGAATGGCTAGCAGTTTTTAGAAAAGGGGAGTAAAGAGCTGAAAAGCAACTATATGTGGCAATAATTTGCAGTCCTTTTAGCCAGAATCACCTGACAGTTACTGAACTGGGCTCTCTTAGGGTTGTACCAGTGTCTACTTGCAATTCCCAGTCAGCAACCAACCAAACCAAGTATCTCTCCCTCCAATCTCTCATGGGTATTTAAGTTGACTAATCTGCTCAAGAATATGAACGCCTACATTTTCTGTATGTTTGGGGAGTTTCTTAATTCCCTTTAGTGTCAAGGATTCAGAGTTCCCAGGCAGATTTTCTCCCATGAAACTTCTCTTTTAGAAAGGAAAAAAAAAATCCAGTAAAAAGAAACAACAACAATAACAACAACAAGCAGCAGTGTTTAATCTCCCTCTCTTGGATAACCTAGTATTTTATTTGAGAGATTTATATTATATTTGGAAGAGCAAGACACAGTAAAAAGAAGGCAAAGGTCACAGCTATTTGAAAACTTCCTACATAGCCTTACCACACCTGCAAAATGCATAGTGAGAAAGAAAGACTATACCTAACAGCTTAAATGCTTGTGCAGTGATTCTACCCCCATGAAAGTAAGGCCCAAATGGGGTCTTCTATCCTGAGTGTGATGTAACAAAGTCAAGGCATGGAGAGGATCCTTAGCTCCTCAGGATCCAACATTTCAATTCTATCTTATTGTGAACCACATCCATGGTAAAGGAGAGAAAACACGGGAGGCATATCTGAAGACTGTCTCGGCCTTCTAATACACATGCTCCCTAAATGATTCTTGCTAAGGAATTGGAATAGCCCAAATTAGTGTTATGGATTCCAGGGTCCTGCAGTGTGAATTCAAACACAGTGATTCTTAGTGTGCTGCAATGAATAGAAAAAATGCAGTGGCATATCAGAATATATACAGGTTGTTGTTGGAAAAGTTCAAAGAAAACTAAATGTGATTTATATAACTCCTAAGTCAAATTATTGTTAAAGAAAATGAGTCTGTAGAAGTTCCTGGCTTTTTGAATCAGATTGCTACTGGTATAGTGTAAGAAGTGTAGCAGTAGCAGTGAATGTAAGATATTTTTAGTGAACAAAAACTATTTTTCTTGCAGCGGATTTAGGCTTTTTAATTAAACTTTTTATTTTGAGATAGGTGCAAATGCAGTTGTAAAAAATAAAACAGAGGAATCCCTTGCATTCTTTGCACATATTCCCCCAATGGTAAAGCCTTGTAAAATCATGGTATAAATCAGAATCAGCATATTGACATCGATATAATCCACTGATCCCATTAGGTTTCCTCAGTTCCACTTGTGCTCATTTGTATAGGTATATTTAGTTCTACATAATTTTATCACATAGGTATATAGATGGAATTACCACCATCAAGATACAAACAAGTTCCATCAACATAAGATTCCTTTTTGTTACTTTATCAGGTTTAAAATAAACTGAAAAGGAAGACAAGTCTTTTTTAAAATAAATACTGAATTTTAGAAATCAGAGTAGATATATACTTACGGGAAAGTGAAATAATATACATATACATACCTGCTATTAAATGGAAATTGTAAACATTTCTTGCTAGTTATTAGCAGGTCATACAGAGTGATTAGGAACAAATGACATTTTCAAAGCAATTTTATTTACAAGTATTGTATTTACATGTAAAGATGCATTTACTTGAATTCATACAATTGAATGAGTTTTGACAAATATCTTTACCCATAAACCACCATACAATCAAGATGTAGAACATATCCACCACCTAAGGCAAATATTTATCCTATTTATTTCACTTCAGATTTGTTTTGTGTGTTCTAGCCCTTCCTATAAATTGATCATAGGGTGTATACTCTGTTGCGGCTGACTTTTCTAGTGCATCATAATCTTCTTGAGATTCATCCCCATTGACATATGTAAATTTGTTTCTTTACATTGGTGCGGTATATTTCATTAAATGTATTTTCTTAATTTTATATTTAATTTAATTTTACCTTTTTAGTAGGCTCCAAAGCCAGTGTGGAGCCCAAAACAGGGCGTAAACTCGCAACCCTGAGATCAAGACGTGAACTGAGATCAAGAATCAGACATGTAACTGACTGAGCCAGCCACCCATGCACCCTGAATTAAATGTTGATTTATTTAGAATTGTTGGCCATTATGAAAACAGTTGTTATAAACATGTGTGTCCAAATGTGTGTGTGTGTGCATTTGTATGTGTGCATATATTTTCACTGAGGGTATAAATATTTTAAAAGAATTGCCAGGAAGTATGGTGCATATATATGTTTCTTTTTATGAGAATCCTACCTGTTATGAATGAGAGTTCTAGTTTCTTCACATCCTTGACAACACCTGGATTTGTAATTTTTAAAAATGTAGTAATTTAAAATATTAGTAAATTTAAAAATTTAGTAATTAAAAAAAAGTGTAGGGATTACACTTTTGTTTTGTTTTGTTTTTGTTTATTTGTTTAACTTTAATGTAAATTTTCCTGTTACCAATTTTCAGCATCTGTTTATGGCCTATTGGCCATTTGTATTTTTTTATTTTGTAAAGTATTATGTGACATCTCATTTTGTAAAGTGTTTGCTCAAGTCCTTTGTCCATTTTTTTTAACTTGAGTTATATATTTTCTTAATTTGAATTACAATATTTTTTCATATATTTTGATATAAGACCTTTGCCATTAAAAAATCTTTAAAAGATAAGTGGTTCTTAGAAGCCCCAAAATACAAATGTATGAAATTTATAACAGATGCAGAAGTTTATGCTAATAATAGTGCAGCAGATGAGAGGTGAAAATTAAAGTATATTGTTGTAAAGATTTTACAATTTATGTAAAGACATGTAAAGTTAGTTGAAGCTAGACTGCATATTTTATGATCCCATTTATATGAAATGCCCAGAAAAGCAATCTTAGAGAGACAGAAACCAAATTATGCTTGCTTTCGCTAGAGGAGAGGGGTTGGAATAAGGGATCGACTGTTCAAATGATTAAGGGGCCTTTTGAATTTAATGGAAATGTTCTAAAACAAGCTTATGATGAGATAAGCTATTAGTATTATGTTGGACTTGGGATGAACTGGCAGTTGTTAGACTGATCATATGTATTTTGGTTCCTCTCCTTGTGAGCACATTGTAGGGATTTTCCCCAGTCCCTCGAAGTCAAGTGAGGCCCCGTGACTTTCACTGGCATGGTGTGTGTCCCCTTCAGAGGCAAGGCTTAAGAGGCAGTTCATGATTTACCACATCTCTTCTCTGTGCTGTAGCAACTGCCTCACTGTACCTGGCCACTTTGCTGTGTCACTGAGCAAGAAGGGCAGAAGTCACTTAGTGAAACAGGGCGCAGCTCTGGCTGATCCTCAATGAACAGGACAGTATCAGCAAGAAATCAGATTTGTTCTAGGAATCTACTGTTTCGATGTCATTTGTTACTGCATAGTCTTATCACCTCTTTGAATAATACAGCTGGTATTTCATGAGTGTTCATCAAATTATTTGAAACAAATCAATAAAGAAACTTAAAATATTTGTATTCATTTACTAGAGCAGCCGTAACAAAGTACCAGAAATTGAGGGGCTTGAACGGAAATATATTGTCTCACGGTGTTCTAGAGGCAGAAATTTGAGATCAAGGTGTAAGCAGGACTTTCTGAGAGCTGTAAGGATGAATCTGGTGGCTCACTGGCAATCTGTAGTACTCCTTGGCATATAGAAGCATCACCCCGATCTCTGCCTTTATTTTCCTGTGGCATTCTCCCTGCATGCATGTGTGTCTCCAAGTTTCCTCTTTTTTGTAGGACACCAGTCATGCTGGACTTGGGGCCCACCTTACTCCAGTATGACCACATCTTAACTGATTACATCTGCAATGACCATTTTCAAAAAAGGCCACATTCTTCAGTTAGGGCTTCAACTTATGAATTTTGGGGGGACATAATTCAATCCATAGCAAAATTCATAGACATATGTAATCCAACAAAAATGAGCCTTTGTGAACCAAGAATTATGTTTATTCCATACACTCTTTCTACCTCTTTGTCCACAGTTTGTTCTGCAGCTTATAGCCAACATAACGGAACAGAACAGAACAACATAATAGTTAATATAGTTCAGGACTTGGAGCTATTCTTGCTCAGGTAAGACTGCAGTAAGGGATTATACATGGATTATAAACTTTAAAGAGGTATCATTTTGGTAACTTGTTTGTGTGCTCTATAATTGTAGATCGAAGGCCGGTTTTATAATGTCTGCATGTATATTTCTGAAAAATTTTTGGAAAAGTAGGACCTATGAGGTTTTGGGGACAGAGGAGTCATTCAGAGCTGGTACGGTATGTAGTCTCAGTGACATCGCCAGCTGTGGACCTTACATCTGTTCTCACACAAAACCCCTCTGATTTTGGCCAGAGTGTGACGGGAATGAGGGGAAATTTCGTAATCTGAATTTTAAATTGATGTGACTCCAAGTGGAAGTCTTCATTTTTTTTCAACTTTTACTTCTGTCAAAGGTAGGGCTCGGCGATTGGAGAGTTTGCTCGGGCAACACAGCTAAGTAGAATTCAAGGAGGGAACTATAATGTGGGTTGATTGGCAGCACAGTGGGTCACGCAGGCTTGTGTTCAGATCATGTTGTTCTGAACCAGTTTAGAAGCTTCCAGAGAAACCATGGAAGGATAATCAAAAGGTCTTGAGTTTACGTATGTCAGAAATACTATGAGAAAGTCATAGGGATACAGCAACGGGTCTGAGAAGTGGCATCAAAAGTCTGGGAAGTGCTTTTCTGATCGCCTGCATTTCCCCCTGTAATGGGCAGTCACAGCTCTGACTCACTAAAGGCATTCCAATAATTACATGGGATTGACAGGTACGACAGAGTTCTGAGACTAAGCTAATTTTTTTTTTCTCTACCATCTCTTTCTCTTCCCACTGTACAGTTAAAATATAGCAGGTATTGATCTAAATAGATCTTATTTTAGGACCCCTCCTGGGCCTGTTTACATCAAGAGTAGTTTTCAAAGAGGTTTAAAGTTTCAGACAACCACGTAAAAGATGCTGAAGTTAATGTCAGGCAGTCACTTATGAGATTAATTGGAGAAATCTCTCTACACTTCTCCCCTCCAAAACTCTAGAGAAGTATGAAATGATATTGTTTGGGGCCTCCACCTTTCTTTTCAAATTTGCAGCTGGCTCCAGAGTGCTGATCTGTCCTAAGATAAGAAATCCACTGTAGGTTTTGGGCCAAATTACCTCTTTCCTCTTGCCTTGTCTCAACCATTTCATAGGTGAGTACCCAACATTCCTCTCATTAGACTGGTGGAAGCCAAAAGCATACAGTGGTTTTAGAAGTTCTAGGAAAATACATAAGGCAAGCTTTACAACTCTATTTCAAAGAGCTGTTGAGGTAACCTTGTAATACACATTAATGTCATTTAAGTAGGGTCCAGTCCAACCTGTTCAAGATCTAAATGTAATTGTGGGCTAAGCTCAATAAAATAATAAAGTGCTTTTCTGGATGTCTTGATTTCCTGTACGTGAATCCTCCTCTGGGGTTTGAGTAGCAGATTTTCTTATTGTGAGCAGGATTCAGGCATTATTGTCTTGTTAAAGCAATTACCACCATTAAACTACACACATGTAGATCTTATTGCCATGTAAATTTACCACAAGTTCTAATATTCACCGTTAAGTGTTTTAAAACGAATTTTAAAAATCTCAGCTATTTTAAATGAAAATGTCAGTAACAAACCTACAAAATTAGCTTTCACCATGTTCTCACTTCCTATGGTTCAAGGAAAGAATTTCCTTTAAAAATAAAATCAATTAAATATATGTGTACTATTAATTCATTTTAGAAATGGAAGTACATTACACATTAACATAACAAATCTTCATGAAAATGATTGTATTTTCAAAATAAAAATAATTACTGGAGGAGTTAGAATGTTTTACTTATTTGTTAGTAACTTCAATGTCTGGCTTCACAGATGACAGTGGGACTGACATCATTGTCTCACACATGTCTCACGCGTTTCTGTTCTGAAATACTCCATTGTACACTTATAGGAGAATCGATGCAAAAGTGCAAAGGATGTATTATTATTATGAAATAGTTTTGACCTCTCATTTTTATTTGCTAAACCTGGCAACCTAACCCAGGCCAGGCGGCTCCTGTTTGGTGACAGGTAATTTGAGAAAGAGGCAGCTGTAAAGCATTAGCTGCTAGGACGTGCACAGCAGGTGGGGGACCCTGGACTGGCCACTACGGGGAATAGAGCAGGATACCAACAGCTTCCATATGATATCCTATTCAGTTTGGTAATGAGGATTATTAAATTCATAATATACAAGCAGTTATTTTACTTTCATGATCCACTGATTCTTAGTTTTATTAGAAGAATCTTTCTAATAAATTTAAAATAAAAGCCAAAGGAAATTTTCAAAATACGGAAATAACAGAAAAAATAAGACGAATTAAAGGATCAAATCTATTGTTGTCTTCACCATCACAGAGATAATATTTAACATACTGATCTCTCAACAGCAATAGAAACAGTTTTAGATGGACCTGAACCTTGACCTCAGAGCTCTGTCATTTTATGCCATGTATGTATATAAATGCTTTTTATGGAAGACTGAGTTTACGGAAATATTCTTGCCCATAAGATGATCTCTGTGTTTTCCACTCAAAAAAAAAATGTGATAATTACCACATTCCTGGTTGAGAAACACTGGATAGTTATTTATTATTATTATATATAGTTAATGTGCAATATGAAATAGGAAGTTGCAAATGTATATGAATGTGCCCAAAGACACACATGATGTATGGTGTTAGATAATGATATATACTATATCTGGTACTCAATAAATACCCAGAAGAAAATTATATGTGATACCAAATTAGGGGAAAAAAAGCCTAATGGTAGGAACATAGAAAATTGGTGAGTTTTTCTCATATTAAAATTTGAATGACAGGTGGTCCCTCTATGTATGACATTCCCTCCTGTGTGGACAAATATCCCAGGTTTGGGTTATCACCTCTCAAGTCATTAGTACATGCATTAGGTTAGGATCCCCAGAAGTATTCCTCCAAATAAGAGTTATGTAAAAATGATTTATTAGATTGTAATTCCATGAAATTCAACAGGGAATAAAGTAGAACATGGAAAGAACCCCTGAAAGGGTTTGATATCAAGCAAACTTTCAGAGGATCACTCTGGTTCCAACATGTGGAGAAGCTCTGGAGACCATGGAGGACACACCTCAGAGCTGTCTTGAGCAGGGTTAAAGGGGCAGCAGTATTTATGTTCCTGCATTGACATTTGTCGGTTTTCTCCCGGGTACACCTGGGGGAAAGTACACTTCCAGATACTCACAGTTGACTGTGCTCACAGATTAAAAACAACTGCCCTCCACTCCTCTAGCTCCCCACTGTTAGTTGGTGGATATGGTCATAGGTGTGGGCAGTTTCTGTGAAGAGAAAAGAGGTGTTGGACAGAGATGATAATAGGTATCTTCTTCAGTATTCACTGAATTGACAGAAAAAAACTTCCATGGAAAAAATAGGGGCAGATAGAATAAAAAGTTGAAGCAAATGAGAGGAAAAATATTTTCTCCCTTCTTGAATTGAGTGCAGATGGAAAAAATATCATCGGAGACGGAAGTGTTTTCTTTAAGGTGGTGTTACCTTGATTGTCTTGCAAACCATCCTTGAAGGAAACATACTAATTTCTGAATTAACTAGAACACAAAAACACTATGAATATTATGAAGACAAAGACTTGCAGAGTCAAGGATCTTGTTATATTGATTTAAAAGAAAAGGAAATAAAATATGAAAGAATGTCTTTCCCACTCAGTATAGCATCCAAATACATTGGTGACATATTGCTGTCACCAATAAACTTTGATTTCTATGGGAATGACTTGATGATGGTGAGAAAGTTTTCATAAAATAGTGGGAAAATACTCTGCCTAAAAATGATACTGGGCAAGAAAAATAATGGAAAGGAGCACCCAGCTCTCGACTAATTTGGAAGAAATGATATTATTGTTGTGACATCATTGTGACAGATGAGAAAAGACAGAGGCTTAATGGCCCTCAAAGAAAAGTTGTGAACCACTCCTCATGATCCTACTAGAGTAAGATAAACATTGAGGTTCTGGCATGCCAGCTATTCTGCTGGAGATTAGAGGGTAGAAAATTCTGTCATAATTGTAGTTATTCCATTAATACAGTGACTGTACTCTTGGGTTTGAATGGCCTAGGAATTCGAATTCTTATTTTAATCACTTGAGCACATTCATAAGTCATTCAACCAATACTTCTCAGTATGATATAATGATATAATAAATACAAGGAATTTGAAGGTTGTTAAAGTTTTAAATGTCCAACTGGTCCTGCCAAGGGAGAAATAATTTTTATCCCTGAAAGATGGACATGTCTAACATATGGCATTCCATACTTTCTGAAGTAGCTTATTACACTGTTAAACAGTTCTAATTTCCTACAAAATATTCTGACATAGTGCCTCCAAACTTTCACTTATTGGTTTAGTCTTATTTATGTCCTCTGGAGATAAACAAAATCTGAACACTCTTCTATATATTACAGTATTCCAAATATTTGCAAACAATTATTATAACCTGGTAAGTATTCTCTTCTTCATTCTAAATAGTCCCAATTCCCTTAGCAAATGCTGAGCTGGCTTAAAAATATCGCCTACAAACTCAGAGGCTCTCTTCTTCTAAATCATTAAACCCCTAAGCTAAACAATAAAGCAGCTATGTGCATTCACTGAGAATACAGTAGGATTTTTCCTTCCTGGTTAATACAACTTAATATCATGCAAGTTATAAAATAAATCGGTCTATTTTCTTTCACTGTCTCAAAATCATTACTTTTTTGGAAGAAGTTAATAAGTAAATGTTTTAAAAATCTTAAAATTTTCTCCGTTTTGTTATATATGAAAACATCTTTTGACATGTTTCTGAAAGACAATTTTTGAAAAGAAAATCCAGAATTTCCATTCATATATGGTTTCCATTATACAATCTTTTTGAGCCCCAAGTCTGCCATTAATACATTAGTCATCTCATCTACTGTCATCATCAACGAATCCACTTAATACATGTTTTTGAGTGCTGATTAATTATTATATACCATAATAGATGCCAATGAAACAGTGTTAAGGCCCTGCACTCATAGAAATTATATTATGTTTGGGGTATGAATGTGGTATGCATATCTAATTTTAATTAATCTTTGCAAATCTCAGCATTCATTTCACTTGCTATAATAAACTTCATACAGGCACACATATTTCAGTAGAGTGACTGTATGATTTATTGTTTGAACTGGAGTGATTTTAAAAGTGGTTTTTAAAAAATTTATGCCTATATAACATACATAAACTGGCAATGTACCATTCATAACAAATAGTCATCTTACATTTGAAAGATTATAGACCCAATTTCCTTTATAATTTTAGTTTTAAAAACGTGGTATGTTTATTGGTACTCTTTGTATCCAAACAAGGAATAAGTCTATCCATAGGAAAACTATACCAACCATAGAAAAAACTTATATAAAACATATGGTACAACCTGTTAGCCAAAGCCATTTTGAAATATAATTAGTTTTGGTGGAATATGTATTATATCATATGTACATGTAGTATTTGAAATTTCTCATAGATCAGGCCTTTTTATTAATACAATGACTTTCTCATATTCAATTAAATATGTACTTCTCTAACCTGCCACATATAGAACAAAAAAAAATGTCTAATTTGAACCAACTCAAATAAGATTGTGTTACTTGATTACCAATCATAATCTTTGTGATTGTTAAAATTAGCTCTAAGTCTCAGAAACTGTTTCACCAGAGAGAGCAGAGTTAGTGTGTTACTATTTCCTTTTAGGCTTTTGTGTCATTCAGGGTAGCACTGTTATTTGCAATAACTAAAACCATCCAATCTCAATGATTTAACCTCAGTGTTTTATTTCACTATATGCCCAGTGAAGTTAATTAAGGGTCTTTGTTCTTCATGTTTATTTAGGGAACAGGTTTCCATGATTAACTGTACAGGGAGAAGGGATCACTAAAATGGTTTGCAAAGGCAATTAAATGCCTTTACCTGCAAGCAACAAATGACACTTCCATTCATGTTGGCCAATTCAAGCACTCTACCAACTCCAAGGGAAAGTGTAATCCTCTTACATTGCTAAAAGGAGAACTGTACAATTTATGATTAACTCAATAAATTCCTACAAGCCCCTTTTCATTAACAGCATATTGATGACTCTTAAAATAATGTCTGCAAGCACATTACTAATTGGAGTCAAGGATCCTTTAATTTTCTGGGTTAGATCATAGTGTTTTAAGTCACTTTAAACAGATACATTTCATAATATACAGGAAAATCAATTAGTACAAATAATATTTTGACATAGTGACTATTCTTACAAAGAATTTATGAAAGAGGTGCCTGGGTGGCTCAGTCAGTTAAATGTCTGACTTCGGCTCAAGTCATGATCTCGTGGCTCATAGGCTTGAACCCCTGGAGCCTGCTCAGATTCTGCGTCTCCCTCTCTGCCCCTTCCTCCCTCCCTCCCTCTCTCTCTCTCAAAAATAAATAACCATTAAAAATTTTTCAAGAATTTATGAAAATCATTTTTACTGTAATTAGAGCCACCAGAGTCTCACAAACATACAAGTAATCAACTATAGGTGCATTTTTAAAGGAATTCTGGTAAATAAACAACTATTTTAAATCAATATAAATAATGGTAAGGAAAAAGTAATGAAAGAATTAAATAAAAATGCAGGACCTCTTTATTACTGTTAAGTGTTATGGACTATTCATGATCATAAATCACAGGAAAAATATGTTTTTATTGCTAAAATATGTTTTCAGTGTTCTTATCAACCTATCAGTTGCTAGTTATTACAAACACTTTAAAATACAAGTAATGTAATTTTACTATTAGGATCTTCCATACATTCTTGACCACTTTTATTTGTAAAAAAAGAAATTTGGGGCACATACATGTTTAAATTTGGGATTTCGTAAAAATATGTATTGCTAATGGCAAAAAAAATCTCTTTTTTTAAGGCTTAATTATGTTGCTACTTTATGAGAAGTATACCGACACTTTTTTTCTTGAGAAAAATACAAATAAAAATGAACCTCACATAATCCCTATTTAAAACACCTTTATTCCTTTAAGGTTCCATATCAGGCTCTATTCCATGAATGTTTGTGTTTGTGTGAGCATGTATATGTGTCTACCAGCATAAGGCCTCAAGTATGAAAAGTCAATGATAGAAAATGGAAATGCATATAAATGAATCTGTGGGAAAAAAAAGGCAATAACTAGGTAAAATGACTTCTATGCAAGAGAAATCAAAATGCATCCCCTCCCTGGATTTAATAAGCAACTATTTCCCATTCAATAAGAGTTGAATAACTATCAATCATATTTTCTATTTTATGTGTTTTTGTAAACATAGGAGTTACATTTCTGCTTTGGTGAGAAACAAAAGACAAAAGAGTAAAAGTAATTAAAATTATATTACCCACGTAGACGAAAGATAATTTGATACAGGAGTATAGCTTTGATTTTACTTTTAAAACACAATTCTAGATAAAATGAATTTCAATATGTCAGCACACCCTCCAGAAAAGTATTTTCAAGTAAGTTCAAATATTATATGTGGTACTGTTTTATTAGCATCTTTTTTTTTTTTTTGCCATGAGAATAAGAGTGAATTAATATAAACATAGGAAAGAAATTTCATCAGGATAGGCAAATTGCAAGGGAAAAAAACTGCACTGCAGATGTATCAGTTATGTTGATGCTTCCGTTTTCTAAATGCTATTGCTTAGAAATAGAATTCAGTGTTACTCATTTTTTCTTTCTGTGCTACATAGACAAATTTTAACTAGTGAGGAGTGGCAATGTAATGCATAGGTGTATACATGATATAGGAAAGTGATCTGTTACATACACACATTTTGCTATTCCTTCCACTATCATAAAGCTTCCCATACATCATGATTAGCAAACTAGATAAAATAGAATCTCTACTGATATCCTTTCCCCCAGATTATACTCAACACCCTGATATTTGCACACTTGCCCGGTATTCTGGAGTGTAGGATTAGTGCTTAGTTAAAAATTCATTGGTTGATTACCTGTAATTTCCTTTATCTATTTACCTCGATTTTTTTTTAATTACTGGCAGTGCCTTATACAGTAAGAGTCTTTTCTTTTTCTATTTCTGTACTGGTAATAACCTTTCAATCTCTATTATACTTCTCCAAACAGAAACCTGAAGACCATCCTAGATCCCTCCACCCCGTTTCTTTATCCTCAAATCCAAACCCATCTCTTAATAACTCTTCCAAATCTCAATCCATACCTCAATCAATAATTCATATACTTGAATTATTTTTCACATAGAGTGCTGGTGGAATAGAGGCCTTATTCTGGGTCTCATGTGCTCTATCCTCCATACTGTTGCAACAATGAAGAGGGTCCAATGTAACTTCCCTGCCTAATCCTTAAACTAATAGTAAACATTTATTATATCGTGTATGATGGGTTAGAAATCCATTTTACACATGTAGCTCACTATTTCTCCCAATAATTATGCTGTAGACAGGAGAGTATTTTTTTTAACACACAATTAAGTAAAAAATAAATAATATTCTTTAGCAGCATTGGACATCAGCTCTCACTTCCCCTATCTTGAAATATGTGCTGATCTTGACTTCAATGGCACAGCACTGCTTCTCCCAGGGCTCTTTCTTTCCCAGGCCCTTAAATATTCAAATTCCTTAAGCCTTGTCCCAAGGTATTTTTGTCTGGCTCCTGTCATTCTCTCTCTCTAGTCCATCGCATCACCTATGTATCTCCAGCTCAAAATTCCTCTTGGATCTCTCTCTATATATAACAGGAGCCAGAAAGTCATCCTTTATGCTTACCTCTTCATTAATCATGCTCACCCAGGATCGAATCTTCTAACAAGCTGTGACCAAAATGTATTGTTCATTTCCACCGTCACCACCTTACACTAAGCTAGGTGATATCTTTACCCTGGACAATCATTTATTTACTTTACATATTCTTGGGTAGGCTTGAATAATTCAACTAGATATTTTATATGAAGTTTTTCCTCTCAAGTCATTTGATTGCCTTTAGTCTGGAGACCATGCTAAATAGTACTACTAAGCTGAAGAGAAGGCAAGACAGATTTAAGAAGTTTTACTGACATAGGGAAATAAAATTTAAAATTCTAAGATGCCATCGTGGCCAGCATTTGAGGGACTCAAAAGTACAGCTGTTGTCCCCTTGGCATATTTTAAGACTCATGAAGCTAGATAAAACAAGTAACAAGGAGACACAATTAAAAGCCATTGAGAAACAGAGCAAAGTTTCTGTCTATATCATGATATTAAAGAGAGAAGTAAATGGAATTCAGGACTGGTTAGGACCATGCAGGGTTATATCCAAAGAGTTGAAATGAAGGAGGAATGGAATGAACCTTAGAAAATACATCCATTCTCAAGTTCATTCCCTAATTACATGAAGGTCAGGGATCACCACCCTCACAACTTAGTGGAGGATACAATCAATCTTCTCATCATCCAGAGCTTAATAATACTTTATGTAAAATATCTGTCTTTCAATAAAAAATTACTGTTCCTATCAAAAATTATAAATTATGTGCAGAAGCAGAACAATCTAACCAATGTTTAAAAGAAGACATGGGTGGGGCGCCTGGGTGGCTCAGTCAGTTAACCATCTGACTTTGGCTCAGGTCCTGATCTTGCAGTCCGTGAGTTCAAGCCCCGCGTCGGGCTCTGTGCTGACAGCTCAGAGCCTGGAGCCTGCTTTGGATTCTGTGTCTCCCTCTCTCTCTACCCTCTCCCACTCACACACTCTTTCTCTCTCAAAAATAAATAAACTTTTAAAAAATTAAAAAAAAAAAGAAAACACGGCTAAAAAAAGGCAAACCTACGTTTTGGAACTAGCAAAGAACTTTGAAAATGATAAAGCAAGCTCTTTAGATTGAAGAAAATTGATACCAAGTGGAAACCAGATCTAAAGGAAGGAATCAAGAGCACTGGGATAGAGAAACATATGTAAGTAAATAAAATATTTATTTTAACTGATTAAAATAAAAATAAAATATATTTTGTGTTTCATAATAAATATATTGATAGATAAATATACTGATAGAGGAAAAATATATGGAAACAAAACCCGAAGGATGGGGTAGAGTTGATTAGAATTATACTGTTTAAAGATCTACAAATCAATATAATATTAATTTAACTTAGAATAAGATAAGATAATCATCATTGTTTTACTTCATAGAGAAAGAGCTAAAGTAAAATATAAAAAGGTAGAAGAAAAATGGCAATGGAGAAGATAAAATAAAATACTAAAATAATTCTCAATTAATACCATTAAAAGGTAATAAAGTGATAACAATGAAGCAAAGAACAGATGGAACAGCAGCAACAAAATAGAAGCAGAAGGAGGTAAAATGCAAATGCATTCGTAGTATATCATTACATTAAACATAAATGAGGTAAATAAATAAATGTTGAAATTATTTTATTTTTTTTTCATTTACTTATTTTTGAAAGACAGAGAGATACAGCGCGAGCAGGGAAAGGGCAGAGAGAGAGGGAAACACAGCATCAGAAGCAGGCTCCAGACTCCGAGCTGTCAGCACAGAGTCCCACGCAGTGCTTGAACTCACGAACTGTGAGATCATGACCTGAGCCGAAGTCGGACGCTCAACCGACTGAGCCACCCAGGCGCCCCAAGGCTGAAATTATTTTAAAAAGACCCAACTTTATATATGTACATATAAATTTATATATTCTACACATTCTATAATATATATTTATATAATTATATTAGTTATTATATATAACAATGAACTGTTATGTTTTACCATATAATTTTACATATTAATTTATATATAGTAAGTATATAATTTTATTATTTTTTGCATAGAACTATATTTATCATGAAACATTTTATACAAGGCAACACAGATGGTCTGCACATCCTGATCTGCAACACAGATCACATCCTGAGTCATACAAAAACTACCACTCGATATATAAGGATCGAATTCATGCAAAGCATGTTTTCTTATCACAAAGGAATTAAATTAGGAATTAGTAAAATATATCAAAAATAACTAAATATTTTAAAATTAATAAAAATAGGGACAAATACATGGCTCAACAGTGAAATAAAATTATATTTATACTGCATAATAATAAAAGGACATATCAAAATATGTGGGATACAGCACAAGCAGTGATTATGGGGAATGCTCTGTGTTTCTATACTTACACTAGAGTGCAAGAATGTTTTAAAATCAAAGATATAAGCTCTGACCTTAAGAAACTAGATCTTCTGTACAGTTATTTTTTTATCCACTTGAGCTGTATTAAATTTGAAAGGGGATTTAAAATCTCTTGTATACCAATAGATTTCAGTTTCTCCTTGGAGCTTTTGCTGTTTGTGTTCGTGAATGTTTTGCTCTGTTTCTATATGTGTAAATAGTAACCTATATTCTATTTAATTTATAACTGTAAATATTAGCATTATAACATGCTTTCTTATTTTTACCTTTTTTTTTTTCGGTTTGACTTCTATTCTGTCAAATATCACAATACTGATTCTTGCATTTTTTAACTTGGAATTTGCCTATTAACTGTATGTTCTTTCTACTCTTTTAACCTCTTGGAAATATCTTCAAGTGTTCTCTGGCTCACAGCGTAGTGCTGGATTTTTTTGTTAGAAAAATTGTTTTTTCTTGTAATAGTTGAACAGATAAATACATTCAATTCAAATTCTATCAGAAAGAGAAACAAGAAAGAGAGAAGACACAGAGATTTTTATTTTGTGATCGGTTCTTCTCCCACCCCCACCCCCCATATATACATTCACATACAGGAAGTCTTGCATTTTTGTCTTAAAGATTATTTTGTATTAGCATGCTGATAAAATCTGTCCGATCTTTATCTTTTTCTCCTTCTTTTTGCACATCTAATGATTCCCTACATTGAACATTATAAGCATTTTTACATGTTTCCTTCTTGACCCATAACATCAAAATTTGAACTAAAATATTTTTTCAGTAAACGTAGGGAAACATCAGGTTTATTTTTCATATGCTCTTCACACTCCCCACCAACTTATGCTATTTCACTATCAATATTGAAAATATATCACCATACCATTATACAATGTCTCTGGTAGGCCCATCACCTAAGCTGAGTTCTACAGATAAAATTATATCCACTATTCAACACAAGCCTTATGCTGATAATTATTCATTCTACTGGTCTGAAGCTCACTCAGAAGTGATTTTTTTCTTTCTTTCATGTTTTATTTCAGCATTTAACAGTATTACTAGAATGTATTTTGATACTGGCTATTCTGAGATATTTTTCCTAGTTATTTGGTATGATATCCTAATGGGTTCAGGTCACATTTTAGTGCAGAGTTATACATTAAGTACAAATTTTATGATTTGTTTTGTTCCAGTGCTTTGATTTCTCCTCCACCCCCCCATGGACTCCAGTTATGTGTATGTTGGACCTTTGTTGCCTATCTTCTCTATCACCTTTTCACATTTTAAAATTCTTTTCTCTATATCTTTTTTATTTCATTGTTTTATGATTTCCATCTTCTATTTATTTCATAATGCTATTTGTGACATTTATCCACTGATTTGTGTCTTCTAGGTTAATCTTCAATATCAAAGTATGTATTTTTGTCATTTTAACCCTTTCTGCATAGTATCAGCTCCCTCTTTAAGTTTTTCTTTTTTTTAATACCTAATTTCTCAATGTTTTGAATTCTAATTTATGTTGTTCTATTTATACTTTGATTACATCTTAAGTTATGTTATGTTTTTTTATTAGCTTAAATCTTGTATATGTTTTTAGTATGTGTTTCTATTAAGGCCTTTATTGCCTCTTATTCTGCTCATTATTCTTTTGTATCTTATACTAAATTTCTCTTCTCTTTTCCATGACTGATGTTCTTGTACTTTTCAATATAACTTTTAGTGTAAACAATTTCTTCTCAGTGCTGGTTTCTATTCTGGAAAGGACTTCATTTGATTAATTTCAAAGTAATTTCACGTTCTTCATTACAGAACATGTTGGCATTTTGATCTCTCCATAGTCCTCTTATATTTTCCTGCAAAAGGGAGCTTGATAAACCCTGTTAGTTTTGCCTGTGTTCCCAGATTACTCTGTTGAGACTTCCATTTAAGTTGTGACCCCTCAGTTCTGTAGCAACAACTTTGTAACAATAATGTTTTAGATTTCTCTTGCTGTCATAAATGTAGATTCTCTTAATCTTTCCTCTGTTTCTCCCAAATATTTACATGGTTACAACATGTCTTCTTGCTTTGGATAAATACTTTTTATTCAACATTTTGTAATGTTATCTCACTCGTAATTTTGTAAGGTATCTCAACTGTGTTATACAGAGTGCTCAATCTTTGTTAATAGAGGTATTCATAGATTCAAACGCTATATCGCCACTTGCCTGCCTAACCAACTGATATTTTTATCTAAATACTGAACAATGAATGGCAAATTCTTAACAGATGAATCTGGGGATGCAAATGGATGAGCATTTTAAACAAAAGATTTGAGAAATTTGCTGAGTTAAGAGGTTGCATGTCATGTGAACTAGAAATAGAAATCAACTACTTGTCTAGAGAATGGATTATGTGCATTAACACATTAAAAGTTAAAGTAGATTTTTTTTTGCAGTTGGGTCACAGGACTCTGAATGATGGTACAATAAATTTCTTATTATTATTTATTATTTTCTTTCTCTCTTCATATTTCTTCAGTTATTGTTGTAAAGCTTCCCTGCTGCTTTTTTTTTAGCATTGGATTGTGACAGATGTTTAATGAAAGTTGAAAGTGTTTTTATTCAATGCCATAAGCTTTTCAGAAGAAAGACAGTATGCAAATTTAAATCATAAATAACTGAAGTGAGAATCGAGATGCTTCCTCAAAGGAATACATAAGCAGTATCTTAAAAAGAGATAAAAAATATAATGACCTCAGATTTAAAGGATTATGAAATTGAAGAGTGCATAATTCCAAGCTGCTTCATTATTTTGGGGAAAAAATTAACTTTGTTTCACTAGAATGTCTACCTAGGCAGAGAAAATATATGACTATAAGGAACATTAGGTAAATGGCTCTGCCAAAAATTACTGTATAATTAGAAAATACCTGGTGAAAGAGAGAAATAAATACAGTTGACAACAGGTTATCTTCCAAAATATTCAATCTTACAGGGGGACTGGTTACGTAAATTATTACTCCATCCTTTTAATGGAACACCGGTTTTACAATGGGATATTTTTTAAGTTTTAATACAAAAAGAATATATTCATGTTTATGTATAAGTTTATATGTTTCGTTAAGGAGATGCTCACATCAACTTTATGTTTCTTTTCAAGTGGAGAATGTTTCCTTTTTTGATCACTCCTGACCTCTATCATTTTAATCACTCTCTCCTCAAGGTACATGACAAATTTTAATATTACCGGTTCATTTGAGAGGAAATAATTCCTTTCTCACTCTGCAGGGTTCTCTTTGGGCTCAAGCTTTTTGCCTGAAGCAGAAATTCTTTCTTACATCAGACCATCAATGTAACCAGGGCACCTCAACATTGGGGGGCTCAGCTCCAAAGTTGCCAGTAAACAGGTGGTCATTGTAATTGTGGGGTTCAGTCAGCAGGAACATTTGGCTCTCACACTAGGTAACTTAGTGTTTTGGATACCATTACTTTCCCTTTATTTTCTTTCTCTCTTTTTTTTTTTTTCCACAAAATGTATCAAGAAGGAGGGTATTATTTCCTAGGACACCACAAAATAATTTCCTGGGTTCATCCAGTGATTCACAAAATCTCAAAGACAGCTATTTGGAAACACACACACACACACAAACTTAAATTGGGATAATTCATATTTCAAAACTCCCTTCTAATTTCAGTTTATAAGAAACTGATGATTTCCACTACTCAGGAATATAGGAGCTGTTGCTTGAATGTTTGAATATTAATCCATAGGAGTACAATGCAAAACATACATACTAATCTGTGGATCTAGAGAGAAGTTGAAATATTCAACTTCCAGTAAATGATTAAGATAATTATGCATAATTTAGGTTTTTAATTCACCTGAACACAAATTCTCATGATATAACTTTAGAGAGAAGATTCAAAAAATCCTAACAGATAAAATGATGGTACAAGATTAAAAGAGTTAAAGTTACTATAGCTGATGTAATTAAAAACCCAAATTGGAGAATTAGCAAAAATCAATCCTAATTTAAAAACTGTAAGAGTCTGTGAATATCATCCAATTATATGTCTATCATTGACTTTAATAGTATATACACTTCAGTGAGCAGACAAAAATGTCTTATATAAATGTCTTATATAAATAAGACATTTTTGTCTGCTCACTGAAGTGTATATACTATTTAGATGTCTCCTTGAGCTTAACTATAACTACTAATGCTATTATAGAGTATTGTGTGTGTATTTTTTAGAAAGCGCACCATGATAACAGGCTATTTAACAATTAATTAATTAAATAACTTAAATAATAATAAATAAATAATATCAGGATATATTTAGTAATGACGGCAGGCTCATAATAACACCTCAAGTTTATTTTTTGTGTAATACAATAAAACATAACATAATTTAATTTTTAAAATTTGTTTCACCAGGATTTTAGATAAGACCATTTTTGGAGATTACATGAGTGCAAAATTCTGACTTGGCAATCAGCTACAATGTGGCTTTACTCAACATAAACTTTCTTTGCTAGTGTCTTTCCTCCTCTTTTGAGAGAACATGGTTAAAAATTAAAGGCAGTAATATTGCATTGGAATGCATACATTAGGAATAATATTTATTTTATGATCTTTATTTTACTGGCACAAGTGATCCTTTTATCATATGCTGTCCTTGATGTTTAGAAGAAGTTTGATATAGCCTTTGGTAACTTTTAAAGGACTTACTCCCTCTATTCTACTACCCTCTATTGTCCAACATCTTTTGTCATTTGAAAAATATAATAGTGGCCTAACAGCCTAACATTTAAAAAAAATTATGTTTATTTTTTAAAATTTTTTTTAAAAAATTAACATTTATTTATTATTGAAAAACAGAGAAACACAGAGTGCGAGCAATGGAGGGGTAGAGAGAGGGGGAACACAGAATCTGAAGCAGGCTCCAGGCTCTGAGCTGTCAGCACAGAGCCTGACTTGGGGCTCAAACTCACGAACCGTGAGATCATGACCTGAGCTGAAGTTGGTCACTTAACCAACTGAGCCACCCAGGCGCCCCTATGTTTATTTATTTTTGAGAGAGAGAGAAGGAACATGAACAGGGGAGGAGCTGAGAGAGAGGGAGACACAGTATCTGAAGCAGGCTCCAGGGTCTGAGCTGTCAGCACAGCTGACATGGGGCTTGAACTCACAAACACGGTATCATAACCTTAGTTGAAGTTGGATCCCCAAGTGAGAAGCCACCCAGGCGCCCCTAACATCCTAACTTTTATATTATTCTTAGAGCATTAGACTTAATGGCATTTTCCTGTCACTCTAAATCAATCGACATAAGAAGGATATTTATTATATGGAATTGGGTTAATTAGTAGCTAAAAAAACAATATACTTAGTCTGTTAAAATGGTCTTACTCTTCCCTATTTCCCTCTGTAAATGTTATGGAAGCTGGTCACCTTCTTTGTTGTGCCGAGCTTATAAAAGATATAAGCACAAATAAATTGGGAAAAGAACAGAAGCAAATAACGCATAATAGAGGAAATCCAATTCTAAATCAATCAGCATGGTTTTGAAAGTATTTTTTTACGTCTCTGGAAATAAGTTTGCAAATCAATCTGCAAGGCAGTGCTGTAACAAATATTTGTCAGAAGGTAAAACTTTTAATAAGGTTTAAAAGAAACCATTCATATATCTATATGAAAAACTGGTAAAACATATTTTGAATCAGCAATAGGTAACAGCGTCTAAAGATTTGCAGATCCTTGAAAATAGTGATTTTGCATGTGAAGATTTATGCAGAGGATACACCCTTTGGAAGGAAAATGATTTTCCCAAAGATACTCATAAAAATGCTTTATTTATAATATTAGGTTTAAAAAGCAAGTCCCAAAACTTATTATTCTATCATTAAAATAATTTTTAAATATGTATAAAGAAAAAAAAGTTGAAATGCTTTAATGATGATATTTGGTAAAACGCTGGGTGACAT
Organism: Panthera pardus; assembly: GCF_024362965.1. NCBI lineage: Eukaryota > Metazoa > Chordata > Mammalia > Carnivora > Felidae > Panthera > Panthera pardus. The sequence goes on along the minus strand of NW_026526732.1, from coordinate 24,664,014 downwards.
AATTTCTTTACGATAATTTTTCATGAGAAAAATACCATATAAATTGTTAAATAAACAAACTAATATTATCTTTAGTCTTCCTGAAAATCCTCTGTATATACCCTCATACCTACCTAATCCATTCAGTCAAAATATCTAGTTCAATTTTGGTATTAAAATTTCTTCTTTTCTGTAAAAATTGTTAGGTCTTAAAATTTGAGCTCTCTCTACATTGCATAAGGTCCAGAATCTGATGTATAATCATAATAAATAAATGTTTGTTAGTTGTACTAGCCAATGAAGCTGAGAATGCATACCTTGTATCCAGTTCTGCTATTTCAAATCATTTGTTACATTATGATGAGTCTTACATGGTCTATGTAATTGTTATGCACACTGACGTTAAGATTCCTTTTTTTCTGCTTGATTTATGTTAGCACTACTTTAGATTTATATAATTGTATATGATTTTTATAAACCTACCATCTTAGAGGCATATTTTTAGTATACTGACATCTGTTGTTGACTTTAACATATCTCAGCATATATTCCAATATTTTTCTAGCTCTACTATACTACATGTTTTTAATATAAATGAATTCCTAAATTTCCCAAATATTTTCATTTTCACTAGAATGTTTACATTCTCTTTTTAACTATCTCAAATCATTCTGTTTTTTTGAGCTCCTGTTTTCTTTTCTTTTTTGTTTTGAATTTGACTTATTTTTAGACTTGATTGCTTTTATTTCAATGTTGCATCAATACTTTTCTTATGCCAACTCTGTTGATCAAATAGTGAAGTGTGAAGGTGATCTGGCTTGACAATAATTAGGTGCTTTTTTTATGTGCTTTGACTATTTTAATCACTAAGTACAGAGAAGTGAGAAAAACTAAGTCCTCAAGAGTCTTATCTAGCACTATACTCACTCACGTTTGCATATCAATACACCGCATATATCACAAGCAGAGGTAATAATTTAAAATTTATTCTGTGTCCTTTTTATAAATTATGACTAGACTTATTGAAATTTCAAAATATTTCTGAAACTATTGCACTCACAGGACATGTGTGAACACATAAGCAAGGTTTAAGAAGTACTAAAATTCAATAACTTTATAACCAGACCTTCAATCAAGAAACAGAGCACCCCAACATACAGAAGTACCTTTTAACACCAGCCAACTTTGATTCTCCTTCTCTGTTCTTACACAAAGCCACTACTCATAATTTATTGTTAATCATCCCTTTGACTTTTTGTAATGGCATTTACTATCTGTGCATACATTGCTAAATAATATATTTAGTTTTGCCCGATTTTTCTTTCTTCTTTCCTTCCTTCCTTCCCTCCTTTCCTTCTTTTTCTATGTTTCTTTTTTCTTCTGACTTCCTTCCTTCCTTCCTTTCTTTCTTTGTCTAAATTTATTTTGAGAGAGAGAGAGAGACAGAGAGCAAGTGGGGGTGGGGGAGCAGCGTGCACGAGAGAGAGAGAGAGAGAGAGAGACAGAGACAGAGACAGAGACAGGGAGCGGGAGAGAAGAGAAGGATCCAAGCAGGATCCATGCTATCAGTGTGGAGTCGGACTCAGGGCTCAAACCCATGAACTGTGAGATCATGACCTGAGTCGAAATCAAGAATCTGATGTTTAATGACTGAGACACCCAGGTGCTCCAGTTTTGCTTCCTTTAATGATTGTTTACTTATATAGAATCCTCTTGTTTGTATCTTTCTGTGTCCATTTTGTTGTCAAGCCACATTAGTATTCTAGTGGTTCATCTGTGCTAATTTTGGGCAACAGTAATTTTATTCTTTTTCACTGCTATATAATATCCTATTACATGAGCATTTTACCATGCATATGTATATTCCACCATTGATAGGCATTTGAGTTGTTTCCAGCGATTTTTATTTCAATTTAAAATTATGCTCTTTGGGTATATAACTGACATAATACTTAATGATATCATAATGAGACATGGAAAATGTGCTAACGATAACAAAAAGTTTTATAAACTTCGTTTTTAATCTCTTGTTCCCCCCTGGTATCTAATCACTGGAAATTCTTTTATTTTTTTTTTTTAATTATTTTTTTTTTAACATTTATTTATTTTTGAGACAGAGAGAGACAGAGCATGAACGGGGGAGGGTCAGAGAGAGAGGGAGACACAGAATCCGAAACAGGCTCCAGGCTCTGAGCTGTCAGCACAGAGCCCGACGCGGGGCTTGAACTCACGGACCGCGAGATCATGACCTGAGCCGAAGTCGGCCGCCCAACCGACTGAGCCACCCAGGCGCCCCTGGAAATTCTTGATTTCACCTTTTCTATCTACTGTTTCCTGTTTCAAACTCTTGGAATGTAATTTCTTTGTCTTGACTCAGCATTACCAGATTAAACAGTTGATGCCTTCTCAATGACACTGTCCTGATATTATAACTGCCCATAACAAAATCATTTTTCGCAGTGGTGTTCTGGAGATGGTTGTTTCTAGCCACCAATAATTAAATTTTCTTTTCAACTCCATCTTCATTGAGATGATGTTGGTAGATTGAAATCAGTCAAGGCAGGAATATTTATGCCATGAAAATTAGCAAATGGTACCAACCAGGCCCTCCCAACCCCAGCCATATGTGAACTATTTATCAGCACATCACTGAATCTTTGGAAGTAGAAAGGACATAGAGTATAGATTCAAACATATTAGGCTCTAATGCCAACTGTTACTGGATATTTAATCTTATAAAAGTATCTAAACCTCAGTTATTTATGTATATAATACAGACAGAATATTTTTTAATGTAATAATAGTTAAATGTACAATGATATGTAATGACACCAGTCAGTCAATCACTTGGAACAGAATGTGTCCATTTAAGTATTAACTTCCTTTCCTTATGTAATTGGGAAAGTTATCAGTAAAGTTTAGAAAATAAATTGAATACAGTTATATTTTTTTCACCTTAAAGTAGTCAAAATCTGGTATTTTAGTTTCTGGATCCCAAACTACATGTGTGTTCTTTTGGAAAGTATAAACGTGAAAGTCAAGTTTGTGTGCTCATCAAGTAATGGTCTTTCAAAAGTAGAAGAAGCTTTAATGTTAACTGTAGAAACTCAGTTATTTTAAAGAAGTTAAATTTCTATTTATGCTTATTTTCTAGAAAAAAGTATTCCACTTGACCTTACTATTTCACATGATAAAATATACTTAAAATTATAAATTTAATATACTTTGTGGCCTCAGTAATTATACTTTCCTATTTTTCTTCTGTAATACTTTACTTAGAATGTTTTATAAAGACAGCTTAATTATTGAGGAAATAATCATTAATGCCAGTAAAAGCCTTCATATCCTCCCCAAGCCAATGGACTATTTTTATTCATTTCCAAATCCCAATCTAATTAAATGCTAAAAGACTAATAATCTAGGGTTGAATCCAATTTCATTGATAATGTTCTCAGAATCATACAGAATGTTATCTTATGATTTTTACACCATATAATGGAAGCATTTCTAGCAGATAATGTCAATAGCAGTAATTTATTTATTAATCCAATAAACATTTTTAAAATAGAGCATTATGCAAGGTACTGTGCTAGGCACCATATGCATTCAAAGCTGAGTGGGGCACATTCTCTTCTATGAGGCAACTCTCATAAGCAGATAAAGTAGGGTATGGTTCCTAGTGAAAGGTACAAAGCTTTCATGAAACATGAAACATGTTCTGATATAATACAATATGAATGTGGAGAATGGAGATATTGCCTCCAGCTTAGAGTGGACCAATAATGGTGGTTGAGCAAAGTAAGGTGACTCTTTTTTCTAAAGTTATCTAAAAGATGACTGGGATATGAGCGTGCAGCTGGTGGGGCAGTAGACAGGTACAGGGGGAGAAGGGAGAGTAAAACTCCCTAGTATGATGGCAACAGTGAGTCCAGGGAAGCAGCCTTAGATGGTACAGGAAGACTAGTAAGATAAGCGACAACACATGAATATCTGTTCTTTTTTTATATACATGATTATTCCAGAAAATATCTAAAATGCTTCATTGAACCATAATATTCTCTTTGAACTAGGCATTTCAATACAGATAAAATATAAACAGAGAGGAGTTTTGTGTTTTCCATAATTAAACATAATAACTGCTCAGTAGATGTTTATTGGTAATTACACCATACCAACTCATGAAATGAAAAGGAAATAAATTTCAAAAATATATAATATCACTTTCAAATATATGAAACAACAAATACATGAAACAACACTGATAGTTATTATCGGCCCTAAGAGAGAGAGAGACTTAAGCAAGGAGAGCTATGCCTTACTTTGCTTGTGCCCCAAAGGGCTAGCAAAATGTCTAGAATTAATTTAGGATTCAATATATGTTTGTTGAATTTATTCTGAAATGCAAATGTTAAGTGTAAACTTAAAAGTTACATAAGGCTGGGGCACCTGGGTGGCTCAGTTGGTTAAGCCTCTGACTCTTGATTTCGGTCATGATCTCACAGTTTTGTGAGATCGAGCCCAGCACTGGACTCTGTGCTGACAGCACTGAACCAGGCGTGGGATCCTCTCCCCCTCTCTTGCTGTCCACCCCCGACTTATGTGGGCATGCACGTGCTTTCTCTCTCTCTGGTGCTCTCAGAATAAACATTTCTTAACAGTTACATATGACTTACGTATACCATACACACTACATATTTATATATAGCAATAAATAATATTATAAGAATTAATATATCTAATATACATATACATATAATATTTATGAGTAAAGTTAAAAGAGGCCTATGTAAACATGTTTTTCTTCTAAGTATCCCACCAAGAAATGCACGTATTCCCAATTTCTGGGAACAAAGTTTTCTTGGCATCTTTCTCATTAAAGTGAACAAAGCAAAATACCACCAAAGCAGATGGCATGTTTTCAACCAACTTGAAATCTCAATGTATATATATTTAATGTTTTTTCTTAAATAAAATTCATTACCACTTATTTACATATTCAGTTTTATTGGATGTGTGCATTCTGCTTAATTATTAGGAACGATGCCAGTTCATTCCCAAGTTTTTAAAAAAAATCTGAAAACATTTATGAAATGCCTACCATATGTTAGCATGCAAGTAGAGGTTGCAGAGATAAATGAAACATCGTCATACTTTGAAGGTCTTCACAGTTGAGAAGGGTGACAGTCATACAAATGAATGTCATAAAATATGATATATGATAATTATGGAATTTTGTATCAAGTAATGTGAAAGCATAAATAAATGAATGAATGAATCCGCTTCATGATAGCTTGCCTGTGTGTTACTCATATTTAAATATGAGTTTTTTGTGTAAAGTATTAATTAAAACTACAATAACATTTCTTTTTCCTGTAAACATTTCAAATGTCCTGTAATTTGGGGGGAAATATATCTAACAACATAAGCTCATCAAGAGCAGATAATGATCACAAGTGAGAATGCTATTTTTTTTCCAAAACAGCCTTATGATATGACAGCTTTTCCTAATTTATGACCTGCGCAACAATTCTAAAAGTCAGTCTTCATTCCTCTCAGCCTTGAGCTGTACCAGAAAAGGAATTCAGAGACCAAAAAGAATATATCATCCAAGAGATTTAGAGCTTCTCTGGCTCTCTTGAAGAATTAAAAATCATTTATGAGCATTGTCATATTCATAAATTACATTTATTAGAGAGGCTCATTGCTTAGAAACCTTTGGACGCATTTACAAAAGTAAGAAGACAAAATCTACCACTGCATCTTCAATTAATAGGCAGCAGAAAAGCAAAACATACTTAGCCACATGAAACACAAATGAAAAACAGGCTCAAATAAAATATTTTCTAAATCTCAAGAATATGAAGAGCTATACTAGCATTTCGAAGTTGATGCTGGCTTTGGAGAAAGAGTCGTATTTTATGTGCATGTTACCCAGTGACATATATTCTAAGTTTGGGGACATGTACAAGGTTAAGTGTACAGACAAGCCTACTAAAGAGAATGAGAATTAAAACCAAAACCAAAATAAAGAGTACACTTCCAGATTTTCAAATGAGGCCACATAATCACACGGGAAACAAGAGTTTTGACTCAATGAGATCAGCATGATTTTGGGTACACTCCATAACACCAAATGCAATTGTATTACACTGCCATTTAAATTATTTGATCACTTTCCCTTTGCTGGAGGGATTTAGTATTTGCCCAGATTGATGTCAAACAGAATGTGAGTTAAAAACATTGTGTGTTGGGAAAACATATTTTTGAAGTTTCTTTCTTTCTTTCTTTCTTTCTTTCTTTTTTTTTTTTTTTTTTTTTTGTGGTTGTTGTTAGAGAAGGGGAGGGAAGGGCAGAGAGAAAGAGAGATAATCCTAAGCAAGCTCCATGCTGTCAGCGCAGAGCCTGATGTAGGGCTCCATCCCATAAACCATGAGATCATGACCTGAGTTGAAATCAAGAGTTTGGTCCCTTAACTGACTGCCACCCAAGCACCCTGGAAAACACTTTTTTATATCCCTTGATGTCCATTATGGGTTAAACTGTGTCCCCAAAAAGGAGACATGTTGAAGTCCTAACCCTGGGAAATTCTGAATGTCATACCTTATTTAAAAATTGGGACTTTGCAGATGTGATCAAGTTAAGGTGAGATCATACTGGATAAGAGTGAGCCCTAATCAAGGTCTGATGTGCTTATAACAAGAGGGAAAATTAGATAGCAACATACAGAGAAGGCCATTTGGAGATGGAGGCAGACATGGGGGCTATTCATCTATATACCAAGGAACACCAGTGATTGCTGGCAAATACCAAAAGCTAGAAAGGGCAAGGAAGAATCCCTCCGAGCCTTCAGAGGAAGTGCAGACCTATTGATTTGGGGCTTTTAGCCTCCAGACTCAAGAAAATAAATTAATATTGTTAGTAACACTTTGTTATAGCAACTCCAGGAATCTAATTCAATGCTTATTCCAGAGATGAAAACATGATATAAATAAATGCTATAGTTTACCACTCAGATAATTCTCTAGACAAAAGATTAACCAAAGTTTCTATAAAGGGCTAGATAGAAATATTTTTGTTCATTAGGTCATATGATCTCTGTCACAATTATTCAACTCTGCCATTGTCGTACAAAAACAGCCACGGGCAATACATACACAAATGAACATAGCTGTTTTCCAATAAAGTATGATTTACAAAAACAGGTGGCTCACTCATGGTCTAGACTCTGTCTCATTCTGTTTTACTTCATTTTTCTCATTTTCATATATTTTTCCTGTTTTATTTCCTTTGGGCTGGTATGTGGAAACATGCTCTGTTATTGGCTTTTAGATGGATATCACTTTGGATATGTTACCCAGATGTGGCGGACAAAATAATGTCTGAAAGATGTCCATATACTAATCCTTGCAACCTGTGTATATGTTACCTTACATGGCAAAGTGTACTTTACTGATATAATTAAACTAAGGATGTTTTGATGGTGAGATTATCCTGTATTATCTGTGTGATCTTTGGAATGGAATCATAAAGGTCTTTATAATGAGGCAGGGAATTTACAGTCAATAAAGCAATATGAAGGGGGTGCCTAGCTGGCTCAGTCGTTAAGTGGCCAACTCTTGATTTCTACTCAGGTCATGATCTCATGGTTTGGGAGTTTAAGCCCGAGGTCAAGTTCCCCACTGGAGCCTGCTTGGGATTCTCTCTCTCTCTCTCTCTCTCTCCCTCTCTCTCTCCCTCCCTCCCTCCCTCCCTCCGTCCCTCTCTCCCCCCCTCTCTCTTTCTCTCTCTCAAAATAAATGAATAAATGTTAAAAAATAATAAACATTTAAAAAATTTCATGAAGACAAAAGCCAAGAGATAAAGAGACACTGGAAGGTGACACACAGCTGACTTGAATATGGAGTATAGCGCCATGAGTCAAGGAACGTGGGGGATTTCTAAAGGCTAGAAAAGACATGGAATCAGGTTCTTTCCCAAACTCCTAACAGGAAGGTAGCCTTGTCTATCAATTTTACAATTCTGACCTCCAAAACTATAAGATAATACTTTAATATAGTTTTAAGCACTAAATGTGTGATAATTTGTTCCAATAGCAATATTTAGGTTTTTGCTTCTTATATTCCAAGCATTTGTTTTAGACTCATTTCCATGTAATAGAGCCACTAGTAAGTGAAATTCAACAATTTATTCAGTGTTTATTGCTGGGCATACTCCATAATCCAAGGCCTATAAACTGGGGCTCTGCTTTTCTGAAGCAGGGCCTATACACTGGGGCCCTGCTTTTCTGACTAAGAGAAGAAAATATGGATCAGAAAAAACAAAAACATAATTAAACTTCTCAAATGTGAGCTATCCTTGTTGGATCATTGTAATGGCTAAATGCGGCTTTCCATGTATGGTAGAATGTCCAAACCTACTATTGAAAAATAACTGAATTGGATATACATTTCTCTTGATCTTAGATCTACAGGCCTGTGACAATTTTGGGCTGGCATTCCTTTCTCTACTGGAAGCAAAGTTCCAATTGGGAAAGATTACCATTCAATATAGTTAGGAGATGCATAAACCAATATTGGAAATCCATTCTTGTAAGATTACTATAAGAAAAAGGCAATCCTCAGAGTGTTTTCTGGAAAGAGGGATCTCACATACATCTCTGGAGATTGAGTTCAACACCAGTTTACAATTCTTTCCCAAACATTCAGGAGTGAACAACACATAGGATGTGCAATAAATATAGCACTCCAGATCTAGGGAATACAGGTACTGTCGACCGCTCCTGGTATGTTTACATATTCCTTGTGAAATTCAGTGTTGAACCTAAACATGTACCCTTGAGCCTGACAGAAGAATCTCTCCTTTCATTTCCTTCTCATTCCTTCCTCTATGTCATAACAGCATCCCTGCGTCCTTAGTGTCCCCAGCTAGAACCACTTCTCACTCAGGCTCCACTGGGGAGCTGAAATTCCTTTGCTGCTACTTTTCCAGAAGAGACAAAGTGCAATAGAAGATATACCTGAGAGATAAAACAAAACAAAAACAAAAAAAATAACACCCCCACAAATTGAACTTGCTATATAATTTTAACAGATGGTTATCCATATGAAAAGAGAGCAAGCCACTGTAATAATTCAAAAACTCTTTGCATTAGTCAGTGGTGTCTGATGATGACTACATCAACTGGAATGTGGTAATGTCATTGAAGCCTGATTTAAAAGCATAAAGACAGGGTGGTATAGATCATAAAAGAATGATTACAATTCTAAAGACTTTTAGCGGGGGGAAAAACTGTCTGAAAGGGAACCTCAGAGCAAAAGCAAACAGATGACAAGGAAAAGACTGTTCAAGGAAACTATTCCATCATCCATGCTGTTGGTTTCTAAATCTGATGACAAGTAATTTTTACCATATTTCTACCTGCAGAGCAACAGAGATTTCCTAATACATAAAAACTTCATGGTTTTATTACCTCACAGTTCTTCTTATGCATTTTGAAGTGAATACATTTGCACTGACCAAAACTCCATAACTGAAGGAACTGATAAATCGTTTCACTTGTATTTGTGTCAACACAACTCTAGGGTTTATGAAATTATCAATTTTTTATTGTTTCCAATTAATGACTGCAGGTGACAGACACTTTCAGATATTCTTTTGTTTCCCATGAGCTGTTTATTTTTCAAAATATACACTTTAAGATCCATGAACTTTGAACTTTTAAAAAACATTTCATTAAAGTGTAATGCACATTGGGGTGCCTGAGTTGTTCAGTTGGTTAATGACTATTTCAGCCCAGGTCACGATCTCATGGTAGTGAGATGGGGTCCACGTGGGTTTAGGATTAGGATTCTCTCTCTCCTTCTCCCTCTGCCTGTGCCCATGCATACACGCATACACGTGCTTGCGCACGCGCTCTCTCTCTCTCTGTCTCTTTCTCAAAAAGCAAGTGTAACACACATAAAAAACGTAAATGTAGAGATCAACAAATAGTCACAAACTGAATACCCATGTAATCACCACTACATGAAGAATGGACTGTTATTATTGCCAGAAGCCTCCCTCCAGAACATTTCCAACCTCTATTACTTCTCCCTCTCCTCTCCCCCGTCAAAAACAATGAGGCTTCTACCTTGTGATATCATATATTAATAGTTTTTAATCATATATACATATTATAAATATGCATTATTTTGTATCCATCTTTGTTTGCTGATATTACCTTTATGAAATTCACTCATGGTGTTTGTATAAATGTAGTTCCCCTATTTTTTTTTAATTTTTAAAAAAATTTTAATTTTGAGAGAGAGTGTGTATGCAACCTGGGGAGGGACAGAGAGAGAGAGAAAGAGATCTTGGAATAGTTTCCTTGAACAGTCTTCTCCTTGTAATCTGTTTGCTTTTGCTCTCAGACAGTTTTCTTCCCCCACTAAAAGTCTTTAGAATTCTAATCATTCATTTATGATCTATACCACCCTGTCCTTATGCTTTTAAATAAGGCTTCAATGACGTCTTGGGATCAAGGTGGCTGCACTCTGTCAGCACAGAGTCCAAAACCGGGCTTGAACTCACAAACCTAGAGATCATGACCTGAGTGGAAATCAAAAGTTGAACGTGGGGCGCCTGGGTGGCTCAGTAGGTTGAGCTCCTGACTTCAGCTCAGGTCATGGTCTTACAGCTCGTGAGTTTGAGCCCCACGTCAGGCTCTGTGCTAACAAACAGCTCAGGGCCTGGAGCTTGCTTCAGATTATGTACCTCTCTCTCTCTTCCCCTCCCCTGCTCTTGCTCTGCCTCTCTCTGTCTCTCAAAAATAAATAAATGTTAAAAAAATTTTTTTTAAAAAGAGTTGAACGCTTAACCACCTGAGCCACCCAGGTGTCCTTCACCTATTTTAAATTACACAGTATTTAATTGTGCTGCTAGAGAACTATCAAAATTCTTATCTTTGGATTAGTTTTGGGATATTGAAATGCACATTCTTATACACATGTATATTCAAACACATGCAAAATTAGATAAATCAGTCATTCATTATGTTTAAGCTCCTACAGAAATTAGCTATGCCATGAGCAGCTCTGAGGTGGGGAAATTTCTCTTGGTTGAAGCCACATATATAAATAAATAAAGATATTATTTATGTATCCTTAAAGCCTTTCTCATATCCTTCTGGGATATGAGAATCACTGTTTAATTTATTCTGGGAAAAGAATCACTGTTTAATTTAATTGTTAAGAATGCTATTCTCGGGGTGCCTGGGTGGCTCAGTTGGTTAAGTGTCTGACTTTGACTCAGATCATGATCTCATGGTTTGTGGATTTGAGACCTACATTGGGCTCTGCACTGACCGTGTGGAGCCTGCTTGGGATTCTCTCTCTCTGTCTCCCTCTCTCTGCCCTCCCCACTTGCAGTTTAAATAAATACATAAATAAATAAATAAATAAATAAATAAATAAATAAATACATACATACATACATACATACATACATACATAAACTTAAAAAAATGCTATTCTCTTCTTTCATATGGGGAGTTTTGTTAGTTTATAAGAGAAGTATCTATCAAACTGTAGATCAAATAAGAAAATTTACTTTATAGTTAATGTGAAGTTTTGTCATGCCATTCTATGCCAGGAAAGTTCATACATAATTTTAAAGGGAATAATTTATGCTATTTCTATTACTATTGTTACTGTTTTAAAGAGTTGTCACAACCTTTGATTTATAGTATTTTTCCCAGTGCTGGATACAATATAAAGTTCTGGAAACTATTAGTTCTTGTATTATTAGGCATTTTTATATATCTCATATCCTATAGGCATTTCCTAATATGAATGAAGGTATGATCCAAAGGCTTTGATCACTAATACTGGAAATGTTTCCCAAACCTACAGGTCATGATTTCTTAAACATTGAGTAATTAATATTTATTGCTAATTCTACAACCATATTACACATAAAAAAAGAAAAGTCTGGATGACAGAAAAAGGTTAAGTCTGGGAGTAAAATGAATGTGGTTTCACATGTCACTTGTCTCGAAAAAAATAGAGAGGAGCCAAGAGTCATTTTATATGAAACTCACTGAACACCCAACCTGGAAAAATAGGATGTATTGTCTAAAAAACAAAACTATGCTTTTGCTTCTATTTAGGCCAACACACACTATACATACAACTAATGATGCTTATAATCATTGGTTTATTTAAAAATACCTTTCCGTATTCAAATTTTCTGATATTTTTACCAAGAGAAATGTGTGGAGTCATAATTTAGTATCACCATCAATTTTCCTGAAAACTTTCCCAGAAATTATTATTTTAAAGTTTTATTTAGCTAAAAGTGAAGTGTACATTTAGATATCATACTTCATATATTGACAAATGTGATTTTGTGTGTTAAGTATAGTGTCAGAATAAGTGACCAACATGTGAAGAAAATAATATGTAGATTTTTTTACTCATTCTGTGACATAATCTTTTAATTTATGAGAGTTAAATATTAGTCTACTGACCCATTTATTTCTCGATATTTCTTGATTTTTCTTAATATTATGTTCTAAATGGATATATTGACTTCATATATGTTAATTTTTTTTTATAATCTTACTTCATTCCAAGCCTAGATGAATTCTCTGGTGATTTCTAACAACACACCTAAAGAGAAATAACATAGGTTTTATACAAGATTTTCTAAAATAATGAAGGAGAGGAAATAATGTCCAAGTCATTCTAAAAGAACAGCACTGTTCTGATACCAAAGCCTGTCAAACTCATTACAAGTAAACAAATATACAGACCAAAATTTTGATGATCATAGATTCAATAATTATTTTTTAAATATTAGCAAAATGAATCCAACAATGTATAAAAGTGGTAATACATCATGACCAAATATGTTCTAATCTCAGGAATGAAAGGCTATATTCACATTAGAATAGCAATTAATGTAATTTGCCATATTAACAGACTAAAGAATAAAAACATGTTCTTCTTAATAGATGTACAAAACAGTACAGTATTTGATAAATTAACATCCACTCCTGAAAACAACTCTCAGAAAACTAAGTGCAGAAGGTAATTCCCTCAACTGATAAAGAACATCTTTGAAAAACCTACCACAACATCACTAAAAAATTGAAAAACTGAATGCTTTCCCTCCCCTAAAATGAAGAACAATTCAAAGATATCCTGTCTCCCCACTCACATTCATTATTGTACTAAAGATACTAGCCCATGCAACAAAGAAAAAAACACAAAATACTGAGGTTAGAAAAGAGATACTTAACGATATGGGTTTGAATGGCGTGGGTTCACTCATATGTGATTCTTTTTTCATAAATACAGTACATAGAGTACTATAAAGTATTTTCTCTTCCTTATAGTTTTCTTAATAACATTTTACTTTCTTTTTATCATAAGAATCCAGTATATAACACATATAACATGCAAACTATGTGTTAATTGACTGTTTATGCTATCAGTAAGGATTCTGGTCAACAGTAGACTATTAATAGGTAAGTATTTGGGAAGTCAACATTTATATGTGAATTTTCAACTGCCCTCACATTGTTCAGGGTCAACTGTAAAATTCTTTCTTCAAAAACAACACAATCATCTCGGGCGCCTGGGTTGCTCAGGGTTAAGCGTCCAACTTTGGCTCATGTCATGATCTCATAGTATGTGAGTTTGAGCCCTGCATTGGGCTCTGTGCTGACAGCTCAGAGCCTGGAGCCTGCTTCGGATTCTGTGTTTTCCTCTCTTTCTGCCCCTCCCCTGCTTGTGCTCTCTCTCTCTCTCTCTCAAAAATAAACATTAAAAAATTTTAAAAAAATAAAAAAATAACACAATCATCCAAGCAAAAATGTACTATGAGATCAACAGTAATGTACTAGACTAAGTGAATTTAAGATTGCATGATACAAGTATTCAAATATCAGTTATATTTAATAACTACATCAATTGCGATTCAAATAAAAAGGCAAGCATATGATTTACAATAATATCAAGACATATATATATATATATATATATATATATATATATATATAAACTATACTTCAATTAAAACATTTTTAAAAAGAAATGATCTGATTAGGGGTAAATATGACAAAATATATATGAGACTTTTTCACTGAAAACTGGAAAATATTGCTAAAATAAAATAAAAAAGACCTAAATGAATGAAGCTATGTACAATGTTCATGTTTCACAATATAATTAAGTCAACTCTACCCAAAATGACCTATTGATATATCATGAATCCAATAAAAATTCTAGCAGGATGTTCTGTAAAACTCAAGAAACTCATTCAAATAGTTATATCATCATGAAAAGGACCTAACAGAGCCAAAACAATTTGGAGGAAAAGATGACTCTGTATATTTATTTTATCTGACTTTTAAATTTTCATTACACGCAGTTGTGTATGTAAGGAGCTTGGAAGTCATCACTCCATCCTAACAGATAAAAAGCTGAATAGACTGAAAAAAATTTACAACTATTTTTAGATCCACGGGAGAGAGGAGGACACAGGGAAAACCACAGATCCCAAGACTGGAGAATAAAACAAGCAATTACAAGGTGTAACGACTTATCAGAGCAGAAACTCCTGAGGGGAAATTGACACAGGAAGTACTGAGGTAGGAAAAGCTGAGCTGCAATTGATAAATTATTGGAGGCTCAGTGTGGACAAAGTCCAGGAAGACCCATTCCTAGTGCCTCCCCCATCTACCAATATTGTGGGATGCACCTCTAGGAGATGGACCAGGTTCTCATAGTAGATATGAGAGAAAAATCCTCTCTTTTGCCTGAGGTGGGAGGAGAACCATTTTGAAATAAGCCAGAGCATTCTGTTCTTTTGAACAAGGCCTACCTCAGGAGAAATGTGTTAAGCAGAACCTAATATGCTAGGATACTATGTGAACCGAACCTGAGGGAAGGGAAATATTCAAATCCAACTGGCTCTAGCCATGCTAGCTTGCGTAAAAGGGGAGAAAAAAACCATGAGAAATATTTGTGAAGTTCACTGTTCAAAGGCACAGGCTAGCCAACAGACTGAAACCCAATCAAAGGAATATAAAATGCTTCCCTCACCCCACTGCTCACCATCATGTTAATGAAGACCTCTTCATAGCAATTGCTTTTACCTGGTACAAAATGTCTGGCGATCAAGAAAAAGTACAAGGCATACCAAAGTCAAAAAACACAATTTGAAGATATAGAACAAACATCAGAACCAGATAGATCTGAGACACTGGAATTTGAAATAACTCTGATTAATATGCTAAAAACTCGAATGGATAAAGCAGGTAGCATGCAAGAAGATGCAGGTAAGCTAAGCAGAAAGATAGAAATCCTAAGTAAGAATAACAGTAATAAAATACTAGAGATAAACACACACACACACACACACACACACACACACACAGCACTATAATAGGAATAAGAATCATTAGGGAAGAAGAAGGAAATAATTTTTGTTTTCTGGAAAGAGAACAATGGCAGCTGACATGTTCTTATGAGTTCTTAAAATGCAAGTACTTAAATCACACCCCTTACCAGTCATTTTTAAGCACTCAGTAAATGTTATTATAAACATTATGGGTTCTTGGTTATATTCAATAATATAATGATTCAGTTTTCTGGAGTCACTCTGTTCCTATCTCAGCTACCATATCATTAGCTGAATGACTGTAACACAATGGTGTTATTGTTTAAATTCCCTGATTGTTTTAATTATAAAAGTAACATGAAACAATCAAGTTATACTTCTAAAACCAACATCCATCACATGGTAAAGCACTTGAAATTTTCTTGTTTTTTAAAATGTTTATTTGTTTATTTTGAGAGAGAGTGCAAGTGGGGAAGGGGCAGAGAGAGAGGGAGACAGAGAATCCTAAGTAGGTTCTAGGCTCTGAGCTGTCCACACAAAGCCCGATGTGGGACTTGAACCCACAAACTGTAAGATCATGACCTGAGCTGAAGTCAGCCATTTAACCTACTGAGCCACCCAGGCATCCCTTGAAATTGTCATTATTGGCTAAAATTCAATTCATACCAAATATTCATTTTATAAGGATTATCATATTTTATCTTTAAAATAGCCTTATGCATATCATGTTTTTATTATATATATTTCAATGAAAATTGTACTGCCTAGAATAAAGGGAATTCTTTCAAATGCATATAGCCAGCAAATGTAGGATTGATATTTAAACTTCTCAGTGTGACTCCAGCACATATTCATCTTTTATAAATGCCATTTTAAATCATACACATAAATTGCAAAGTTATAAAGTATTCAGTTTTTGCATTAAGAACTTATTTCTTAAATATTGTGGGTAATCACACTGCTGTGGAACACATCTAATTTGAACTCATCTTTACAAATCCTAAAGCATAATTTCTAACTACCTTTATTGGGGGTTTAGTTGGGGGCAGGGATGTGTCAGGTTCCATAGATAGGCTGGAACTCCTGACAAGGGATTCAGCACTTCAGCTCAAAAGAAAATCTACCAAAACATCAATCAAAGAAAAGGCATAGGAAAACCATAAGAAAACAAGCCGAGGGTTGCTGGAGGTGGAGGTAGATGGGGGGATGGGTTAAATGGGTGATGGGCATTAAGGAGGGCACTTTTTGGGATGAACACTGGGTGTCGTATATAAGAGATGAATCACTGGGTTCCACTACTGAAGTCATGACTACACTGTATGTTAACTAACTTGAATTTAAATTAGAAAAAAAAAAAGAAAGACATTAGAAAGTATCTAGTGGAATTTGTTCTTGTTTGGTTATTTGTAACAAGAAATAATGTGATGATCAATACTCAGGTTGATAAATATGTTTTGCGTAAAGAAAAACATAATGCCAGAGATAAGGTTACAAATAAGATAACTGGCATACAGGAAAATATTCTACTCTCTCAAAACACACAAGGAACATATTTCAGAATCAGCATCTCAGAAACAGATTTCTTGATGATTTGTGTGTCTTGAAAATGAATTAGGAAGGTACATGATAATCTATTATAGCTCTTCAAACTACTAATCTTAACTTCATAAGAAACCCTAAAAGTCTGAAACTATTTGTCAAGTGGCAATACACTGAGTACTGTATTATGTTCTCTTGGCAGTGTATTGAAATATTTGTAATTTTCATGTTTTATAGTTCCCCAGAATCATTAGCACACTTTCATTTTAGAGGCTGTGCTAAATTCAGCACTGGAGTCAATCGTTTGAGGAAATGAAAGTGAGGGGTAAGATTCATTTTAATAGTTGGGGAACTCGACTGGGAAAATGATCTGTCAGTATTTTTCTGGAACACAACACTCTATGTAATTAGATTGGTGGAATGAAGGGAGATAGAAAGGACAAGATTAGAGATGTTCTTTGGGGAATAATTAGCCTTGAGAATGCAGTTAAAACTATGTGAGCATAAAAAGTTGCATAGTCAAATCTTGAGGGAAAAGAAGAAAGAATATAGAAAGATTAAGAGCGATTGAGAAGGACATCGTGATAGAAGTAGAGGGCAAAGGGTAGACCTTAGAACTAATGGAATTTTCTTTACTAGAACTGAATCATTAAACATTCTTCTTTGTGGCTGTTGTTAAATTGTGTGTGTTTATAATACACGGATATCTTTTGCACTTTAATTCAAGTTATAAAATATCACTTTGTTCATGCTCTCCATTAAATTATAGAAGGCTCGAAGAAGAAATTACATCTTTTAGTTTATTATGCATTATGCCATGCATATAACATTAATTATTATGTAATACTGTGCAAGAAAATCTTAGGGATTTTTACAGAGATATCATCACAGGTCATAGATAATTTTATTTTTAATGCATTGTTTGACAAACTCAGTACAAAAATTTACTCTTTGCTTCTAGAAAGATAGGTCACTTGCCAAATGCCCACTACAGATCCTGTAAATAAACGCAAACTTATATTGAGTTAGGAGGTGCTGACCTAGGTAGGCTACTACTGGAGGGTTCTTTTCAAAGTATTAGTTTTTACATTTAAAATCCATCTGAATCTTATGTTATTACCACAATGTCTTTAATATAAACATTTTCCTCTGATATATGTGGATTAAATCAGGAGGTAGGAAAATGTTAAACCTTTATCATGTGGCCCTGCCAAATTATCTGGAATAACCCTGAATATGCATAGGGGTGTTGTTATCTGTTTGAGCAGTATAATCGTATGGGAAAAAACATAAACATAGACATGGGAGGGCCACTCCGACATGACAACATGAGGAGCTCCACAGATCGAAACCTCAGTGAAACTGGTGAAAATTAAAAAAACTACAATGGTTTTAAAATTCTTTGGAATAGCCTTAAAGTTATATAATAAATAAATATATGTCTGTTCAAATACATCCACATAAACTGAGTAAGAACTGAGAGTCTTTGATCATTGAACCAAGACCCACGCTCTCCCTTTTCCAGCTAGAGAGGGAAACTCTACACTGAAACTCCACAATGTTTCAACTAAAAACACAGGGTTCCACCTGCACCCAGATCCCAGTAGGAGCGCTATCTTCTTGGGAAGGGAGAACATTAGCATTTCTCATCCTATTCCCTGATATCTGTTGGTGAGGCTAAGTTCCAAGTGAGTGTGATAAACTTGTTTCTTCCACCCACCCCCCATTCGTGGTATGGAAGCTGTATCTTGGGTACAACACTGCGGAAAATTCTGGGGCCTCAATCACCCTTACCCTGACTTATGGGGTGGAGTTTCCACAGCAAGAAAGTAAGCCAAGGAGACCTAAAACTGCTGCCCCAACCCTCCACTAAGCATTCAGCGTCTAAAGTCACTCAGAGAGATACCATAGATAAATGCTTTGTAGTCTTTGCTAGGGTAATGAGGATCTTTTCTTTATACTGGAGAAAGACTTCCTTAAGGAGGGCAAACACATACATTTCCTTATTCTTATTTAGAAAGCAAGTAGAATGTTAGAGGCTATATACATTGGAAAGAAATCATCAGGTTTTGAACCAGTTTTCTTAGGTCCTAGTATTCAGTATACTCAGCAGAATAATGAAGCTTGGGAACGTGGAAGCAAACTGGACTGTGCTACCACACCACCATTTTAATCCCACTCATTGCAAAAGAGCTTCTGAGAGTCGGGAGGACCTGGGTTAGAGAAACAATGTAAATCACTCTCCCAGATCTGGCCTCTCTTAGTGAGATCCAATTCCTCCCCTTTCCTGACAGTCTATACAGATATATGATTTTATTTCACATGGCGAGTCAAAAAGGCTTCCAGAAAAATCAAGGATTTTCTAATCAGTGATTCAAGGTAAAAGAGGAACATTTATAATATCTACACCCTGTGTTAACTGAAGAAACCTGATCTATGTGGGTTTTATATACACCAGAGAAGTGATTTGATTGTTTCTGTTAGAGTGAGTAAAATTTTGCATACAGTAGCTGAGGTGTGAAAGGCAAGGTGCTAAATACAGTGACTAAAGCCTTAAAAGGAAATAAAGTGTTAAATCTGTTAATTGAATGGTTGAAAATGTAAATGCTGTGTATACTAGATTACACACAAAGAGTATGGCCATTCCTGGGTAGTTGTTTTTCACTTTTCTTTTACAACTCTAAAATATATGCTTGCTCAACTCAGTTTCCAGGAGGATGTTTATTTTTTTTTCCCCAAAGAAACTGTTTATCACATTGTTTTGGTATACAGTTTGTTCTAAAATTATTTGCTATGAACCTATTGCTATTCTATTTTATGATTCAGGGTGGTGGTACAGACTCAGAATATTTATATGTTTCTAATATAAACCTTTCCAGATTTACAAGAAAATTCCTTTTCTTGCATGCATATAATTGACTTTATTCTTTTAGCCTTCTATCAGATCAATGTGTTCTCTTTTAATCAGGATATCTTTTTTAAAAGAATAATGAGAGACCAAAAGAAGGATATGACATTACATAATTGTAATGTGTGGAAAGCTGTCTTAGATACCACAAGCCAATCAAAAAAAGCAGATTTCATCTCCTTTCAATATTGAAAATTAGTTTCCTATTTAATTATTTTCCTGACAGTTAGATATTGAGGAATCAACCAAGGGATGGGGAGGGGGGCATAAAGCCTAAAAAAGTATTTCTCTGAAATAGAGCAAGAAGGAGGAGTTTTCTCAATTGGAAAAACTCGTATTTGAAAAATCAGATTAACTTTACCTTATAGGTGTTACATCATCCAATATGAAGTCAGAATTTCATCCTAAAGGAGGTGAATTACATACTACTTTATTATATTTGCCATTAATAATCCTTTCTTTCTCATCAATATATATTCTAAAATTAAGGTATGCCTGGAACCCATGCAATTTGAACTGCTATTTCTCCTAGAGGTATTCCAAAGAATATGTTACAATCTAAAAATTTAAAAAAAGGAACATGTGACTACATTTTAAAAACAAAAATGATTAATACATGAGAGAAACCTGGGAACAGAATTCTGGCAAACGTAACATCTGATTAGTATTTTTAATATTGGTTTCAGATAAGAATTGATAGAAAGTCACCATCACCCATGTCACTAGAAGCATAAAAGACATGTAAGATGAGTGGCCTGATACTCGAGGGACTTAGCCATTATACTAAGTATTGTTGATACGATCTGTAGGTATTAGGGAGCTAACTGAAGGTGACTGCATTATTTAGTGAGAATCACAATACTTTTATAACTTTAAAATATTGAATACATAGGAAACAAATTCATATTTTAAATACAATAAATTTAAATATGCTTGTTATTTTAACTGAATCTGATGTATGACAAATGGTCCCTTCATTATGCTGTTAAATAGTTAACAGTAAATCAATTCAGTTAAAGCAATGTGCAAAAGGAATGAGCAAATCATGATACACCAGAGAGGAGATTCATGTCAGGGCACAGAGGGATTTATATGGTAAGCAATTGTATTTATTTTTATCAGGCATTCATTAGTCTGTTGTGTGCGTTACTATTTCAAAATACTTCATTATAAATCTCCAATAAATTTGACTCTAAATGAAATTAGAGTTCTTTAGCACCAAAAAACAAAACAAAACACCTCTTTGATATGAATTAGCTTTAGTTAATAATGTCTTGTGGCATTTTTCTTCAAGATAATTTTATTTGCTTTTGTTTTCATCTTGTTGTGGTTGGGTCTTTTATCTATCAATTAAATATGTAGGTCCATCAACTGATAAAGTTTCATCAATATTTATATTTGATGAGGCTTAGTCAAAGGAATATAAAAAAATACTTGTCTAAATTCAAGCAGACATAAACATTGCTAGGATACAATATTAATTCTGACATTTTTTTGTAAACTCATTTCTATTTTCCTACAGTGACTAACACAGGACTATGCACAGAGCTGGTGCTTAGTAAATATGTTATAGGATTTAATGAAAGTTTATAGCAAAGTAGTTAAAATGTTAAAACATTGATGTAAACATGTAGACAAGAGATCTAAAAAGTGTACATAGCTTAAGGGTGATTCTGCTAAAGTCATCACTTGATAAAGTGGGGAGAAGGATTAAAAATTCTTGGCATAAGTTTTGAAGATTTGTAACCAGAAAGGACTATCGTAGACTTGGGACTTTTTAAAATGTCCAAACATCTGTTGGATAATGTATACTTATGGTGTACTGAAAAGATGCAAAAGTCACATAGGGGACAAGTTAATGATGCAAAGAAAAAATCTGATTAGTCAACAGTCATTCAATTCTTTTTGCAATGGTCAAAAATTTATCACAAGATAATATTCAGGATATTTGGTATACTTTGTAATCATTCAAAATAGACACCAAAACAAGTAACATTATTTAATGTGCTATTTATCATCCTTTTATTACTCAAAGTTGAGTGGAATAGTTTTAAACAGCCAATAAATTTTGTTTGCCATATGAATAGGGTATTAGATTTAACTAATACACTAAACCGTAGTTGCAAAAAGTCAATCCCTCAAGATAAGAAACACCGAAAAACCTAAAATTTGTCTTTCAATATCTATAATGTGTAACTTCTTTGAGGACATCAAGTCTTGATTTGGGTTCTCTCCCCACCTTTTATTTTATTAATTAAAAAATATAACATTTTTCGGGTGCCTGAGTAGCTCGATCGGTTAAGCGTCTGACTCTTGGTTTCTGCTCATGTCATGAACTCACAGTTTGTGAATTCGAGCCCCACATCAGGCTCTGTGCTGACAGTGTGGAGCCTGCTTGACATTCTCTGTCTCCCTCCCTCGCTGCCCCTCTGTCTCACTCTCTCTGTCTCTGTCTCAAAAAAAAAGTTTAAAAAAATTAAAAACCATAACATTTTAATTAAAAATGTACATGTATACAAATAAAGAAAAATGTACTGTTTAATTTAAATATAAAGAACATATCTATGCAATAGCCTCACTGGTCAAAATAGAGTATTTCAATCAGTCCTGTGGCATCTTAGGTATACCTTAGAAATCCCCAGCTTCAGTGTTCCCCAGAAGTAACATTATCCTAATTTGGGAAAATATATGACAGTAATATACAGTTGAACACATGCACAGTATTTAAGAAAGCAATTCTACCCCCATGTATTTGTCTAAGGGTAAGAAAAATATATGACCATAAAAGGACCTGGAAAAAAAAAAGAGACCTGTATGTGCATGTTTATAGCAGCTCTATTCATAATATCCTCAAATGGGAAACACCATTAATGACCATCAGCAGGTGAATAGATAAGCAAATGGCAGTACATCCACAGAATACTACTCAACAATGAAAGGTATGAACTACCGATATGTGCAACGATGTGGGTGAATCTCAAAAGCATTTTGTTAAATGGGGGTGGGGAGAAGCTAAACATTAAAACTATTAACAGTGGATTACTCTATTCATAAAACATCTGGCAAAAGCAAATCTCTAGAGGCAGAAGTCAATGAGTGGTTGCCAGGAAATGAGAATGTGGGAAGTGGATAGATAAAAGAATAGGAGGAAACTTTTATCTGTGGTGATGAATATATGCTATATCTTTATTTTGGTGATGGCTGTTAGATTTTATATGTTTGACAAAAATCATAGAACTGCATATCTAAAAAGAGAAATTTATTATATTGAAATTTTAACTCAAAAAACAACCTCAAGGGGACAGAAAGCTGGAAGAACACAAGAAAGATGAGGAACATGGAGGAAAATTACCAAGAAACAATTGGCAAGCTTGTCTTGGGCCATGGGAGAGTGATGGCCTAGCCACCCACATGGCAGGAAACCTTCCAAAAGGGGTCACTGCAATACAGGGTGTCAAGGGCAGTCAAACCTTTCATTAAAATAGACTTAAGCTTCCTTCCTCCCACTGCTCAAGAAGCCTATAATCTTTATCAAAAGACACATTATTTTTTATCTTAATAAGAACTATAATTATACCTCCTTCATTCAACAAATAGTTATTGAGCACTTAAGAATTGTCAGCCACTACTTCATGCATTGGCATTCCAGTGGTAAACAAGATAGGAAAAGACATTATTTATTCTCAACGGACATAAATGCTGATCCGGCAAAGCTTATGGTGGTAGTGTTAGACAATGAGCTGAGTACTTTTGGAGAATCATCTCCTTCGAATTTTTTTTCTCCAAAATAGAAACAAATGTTTTTATGATCATGTAAGCAGGGTCATGTAAAAAATATGATTCCAAAAAATCTTAAAAAAAAGTTATAATCACCTGTATTTCCACCAGTCAGAGGTAGTTCTGTTATGATTCTGATACATAGTTTTACACACACACCACACACACACACACACACACACACACACACACATATGCACACACACATTCATATGCTCATTTAACAAAAAATATGTTTTTATGCATTGGTGACGTCTAGGTAGATATACTAGAGCACACAGAGAAGATATTAGCAATTGTGGTAGAGTTCTAGGTTGATGGATATTCATGGTGTAGTTCTTTTCATTTTCTACATGGTTGAAAATTTTCATATCATTTTTGGTAAGTTATGGGCTTTTTTTGTCTAAAGTTTTTTTCCATTTCATGTAACTTGTCAAATTTATTGACAAAATGTAATTTATGGGGTACCTGGGCAATTAAATCAGTCAAGCATCAGACTCTTGATCTCAGCTCAGGTCACGATCTCACAGTTTGTGAGATCAAGCCCCACGTTGGGCTTTGAGCTGATAGAATAGAGTCTGCTTGGTATTCTCTCTTTCTCTCCCTCTCTGTCCCTCTCCAACTCGCAGTCATTCTCTTATTCAAAAAAAAAAACAACAAAAATAGAAACAAAAACTTAAAAAAATTGTAATTTGTAATATCTCCATTTTTTTCAGTCTCTAGAACCCACAGTGATATCCCTTTTTTAGTCTTTTTTTTGGAAATTTGTCTTGTTCTCTTTATTCCTCAGTCTTTCTGGGTGTTAATTAATTAAATATATTATAATCTTCAATTTCCCAAATTTCAGTATTTGGGATGTTTAAAATATCATGTCATATTGTTCTCTACTTTAGTATATTTTTTATGAGAGTGTTTACCCTTATTATTTAACTCATTTCAAGTTCATAAAGATTTATATCTCAGCATATAAAAAGATAAATGTGTTCTGTTTACTTTCAATGAACTATTATTTATGTATTCATTTACTGTTTTTAGTAGTATTTGAGATACAGCTTTGACTTATTTTTGTCTGATATAAATACTAAAAGTACTTTAAATGCATTTACTTCTTTTTCTGTTTTTCTATTATTGTTATTGAAATTGTAAGTGTATTTTAATCTACTTAGGATATTATTATTTATGTACTATGTTAATATTCATTTATGTTTATTCTCATATATGCTCTATTCCATTGGTTTTTATTTCTTTGTATGTATCTATGTTTTCATGTTTTACTATTTTGTCTTAGAAAAATACCTTTTCATTATTATTTCCTTTAGTGTGTGTTTGCTGCTTACAAATTTTCTCAGTTGAAATGTATTCATTTCAACTCAGTTTTAAGGCTATTTTCATTGGTTATACAACTCCAGATTGATAGCTATTTTATTTAGTCAATGGGAAGATGTAGATCCATTATCTGTTAGATACCACTTAGTCATCTTTATATTTCTTTAGATTGACACCATTTCCTGAATCTCCAGTTGATATATGACATTTTGAGTATTCTTAAGCATTAACTTTCAAGATACCAGACTTACCTGTCTGGTCTTATTTTGTCTATTTTATTGTTTGTAATATGATCTTTGTAGGTCATATTAGGGCTATATTTGAAAAACCACCAAATTTTGAAGAATGTTGTGTTCCTTTCCTTATAATTTTTATAAGGCTTACTTATTAATGTATTTTTCTCCTAGAATTTTCATTACAAAATTGAATAGGATTAGTAACATGAAGGTGGATTGCAGGAATGCATGTTTTATTCCTAACTAAAAATAATTCAAAGTTTCACCATTTAGTATTATCAAGAATTTTCTTGTTGCCAATTTCAGTTTAAGAAAGTTCAATTAATATTGCAAATGAGTTTTATCATAAAAGAATATTAAAATATATCAAGTAGCTTCTAATCTACTGACATGATATTTTCTTCATTAATCTGTTAATATAATAGTCCTGTTCATTCTTTAACATCATAAAAGTTTTGAACAGCCAAATCCCTTCTTTGAAAACATTTTTATACCAATGTATTTGTTTAGAAATTTTATCTTTATGAATAATGTAAGATTGTGAATTTCTGCTTATATTCTCATACTATCCTCATTTGGTTTGTTATCAGCATATGACTAGCATCATAAAATTACCTGGTGGGGAGGGGGGGAGGATTCTCACATCTTCTATTTTTCTGCTACTTGTGCTGCTCTTACATGGGAAATACCTGTTATGAAAGAACTCATATTTTAAAGAATCTGAGTCTTTATGGCAAGATTCTTTTAAAACATTTTTATTTTATTTTTAAACAGTTTTAATTTACATACAATACAATTCACCTATTTTAACTGCACAATTTTGGTATATACAAAAGCATAAGCACCACCATAATTGTTATTGTAAACTGCCATCACCTTATAAAGTTACCTTGTTCTTCTTTACAGTGAATTCCCTCTCTCTACATGCACTCTGGAGACCACTGCTCTGCTTTCCATCACTATGAGTTTGCTAGTTCTAGAATTTGACACAAACACAATCTTAAATTATAGTCTTTAGTGTATGACTTCATTCATGCAACATAATATTTATGAGATTCACCCATATTATTGATTGCATGCATCAGTATTTTTTATTGACGGATAGTATTCACCTTTATGTGTATACTACAAATTTTTCATTCATTCACTTGCTGATAAAATTTGGGTTGTTTCCATTTTTTACCATTTTGAATAAAAATTCTAGGAATCTTAAAATCCAAGTCTTTGTGTGAACATAAACATGTTTTCATTTATATCCTTTTGTTACATTTAGATCTATGATATATTTTGAGTTGACTTTTGAGTATAGTATGAGGTCAGATTTGCAGCTCATATTTTTGTACATGATAAGCCCATTGCCCAAGCACCGTTTGTTGAAATGACTATTTTTTTCCTATTAAACTAATTTGGCATGTTTGCTGAAAGTCAATTGACTACATTTGTTTGGGCCTATTTCTAGACTCTCAGTTTCCTTCAATTGATCTATGTTTCTATTCTATGCCAATACCATGCTATTTTAATTGATAGAGCCCTCTATTAAATCGTGAAATAAAAGAGTCTAACTTCTCCAACTTTTTGGTTATTTTTCAAAATTTTTGTCTATTATAAGTCCATTGAATTTCCATATAAATTTATAAACAATTTGACAATGTACACAAAAATGACTACTGTGATTCTGATTGAACCTATAAATGGATTTGTGGAAAATTAACAAAACTGTTGAATATTCTAATCCATGAACACAGTGTATTTCTCCATTATTTAGATCACCTTTATTTTCTCTCAGGAATGTTTAATAGTTTCACTGTACAGAACTTGTATATATTTAAGTTTATTCCTAAGTTCTTCGTGCTTGATGATGTTGTAAGTAGTTCTTTTCCTATTTCAATTTTGAATTATTCTTTGTTACTATACAGAAATATAGTTAACTTCTTAACAAACGGCCTGTCTTTAAAATATATTGACTCAGATTTCTTTATACACTAAAATAATAATTTCAATTCTGTAAAGTTATAAATTGCTAATAATTTATTCATTTAATCTATCAAAATTTGCTACTGCAGCCACAGGAAACTAATACACTGCCTTTCTCATCATGATGAATTTAACACATTTTTCAGAAATCAAGATGGGTATCACAGCAGAACATTCATTAATCTTGCAAATAAATGTTAAAGTGTGATAAATCATGCAAATTAAAATCACAGTACTGAAGAAAATATTAGTGATAGAGAAACAAGTTTATAAAGTAAAAATATATTTTCAATTTAAGTGGTTTCCATTAATTTTCTATGTAATGATTTGGCAACAATATTTAAATGCAACAATACCTTTCATTCATCCAATTTTAATTTTAAATAAATTGTTTTAATTTGGAACCCAATAATTGAATATGTTTTTTGACATAATTTAATTAACTTTGTATTAACAAATTTTAAGGCTAAGAAGCAAAAATGCCACCAGCCTTCTTCATTTACATTTAGCTATGAAGTGTAAATATGTTAAATGTGGTAAATTAGCAAACAAAAATGTTAATCAAAATCATGGATATCATTCAAAATTAAATAGCTTAGTTTATTTCAAAAGCAATCTACATGAGCACCCATGGACTAAAAAGTACTGCATAGAGATACTACATAAGTTTATATTTCAAAAATTATCATATATATATATAAAATTACAATATGTTTTATAGGTGTACACACATATAAATTATTTTATTTTGTTGTAAAATCTAAAAGGAAAGATAAGAGAGATTTTTCTCAGTAAGAATATAGAAGGAAAATTTTATTTTTAAAGAACTTAAAGGGTTATAAATATATAAAAACTAAAATTTGTGAATATGATTTACTTATATCTGTAACAAGTATTTACAAATTTCTTTTTATGTGACAAACTTTGTCAGGTCTTTGTGGATACACATTAGTGAACCAAACAGAGTGAGTGCCTGTTCTCATTGTGTTCACATTGCAGTAAGGTACAAAATCAAAATGAATTTTAGAAGTACGTTTTAAATAAGAATTTTCAAAACTGAATTTACTTTAGGGCGTGTGGGAGGCTCAGTCCTTAAGCTTCCGACTTTGGCTCAGGTCATGATCTTGCGGTTCACACATTCAAGCCCCATGTTGGGCTTTATGCTGACAGGTCAGAGCCTAAAGCCTGCTTAAAATTCTGTCTTCTCTCTCTGCCCCTCCCCTGCTCATGCTCCGTCTCTCTCTCTCTCAAAAATAAATAAAAATATTTAAAAAATTTTTAGATAAAAAAAGAAAATTGAATTTACTTCACTGAGAAATCCTTTAAAATATAATTTCAAAAGATATTGCTCTTGTAGCTAATATCATCATAGATTTTCTTTAAGGTAAGTGGAATTCTTAAAATGATTCCTTTGAATAGTATGAATGACAACTAGACTGACCACTCATGGTCACACATTTGACTTTACACTAAGCCCTAATTCAACCTATCTGGAGACCACTGCTTTCAGAGACATGACTGGTATTAGTCAAAGCAGTATCACTGGGCTGAAATCAAGGGAAAGACAAAGATGCTCTTCCACCAGAGGCTCTAGGGAGAATCATTTCTTACGTCTTCTGGTAATTGCCATCATTCTTTTGTTTGTGATTAATTAATTTTCTCCTTTGTTGGTTAAATTGCCTTCTGTGCTTGTAAATTTTATGTCTCAACTTGGCTATAGCATGGTATCTGGTATACCATGATACCAGATATTTGGTTAAACCCATCTGGAAGACACATTGAAGGTATTTTTAGGGTAAGGTTAAGTTGCTTTGAAGCTATTTTTGACATTTTTAAAATGTTTTTTTATTTATTTTTGAGACAGAGCGTGAGCAGGGGAGGGGCAGAGAGAGAGGGAGACACAGAATCTGAAGCAGGCTCCAGGCTCTGGGCTGTCAGCACAGAGCCCGACACGGAGCTCGAACTCACAGACTGGGAGATCATGACCTGAGCCGAAGTCGGACGCTTAACCAACTGAGCCACCCAGGTGCCCCGTATTTTTGACATTTAAATCTGAAAATGAGTAAAGCAGATGACCTACCATCATATGGATGGACTTCATTCAATCAGTCAATCAGATGAAAGCCTTAAGAAAAAAACTGACTTCTCCCAAGAAAGAGAACTCTGTCAGCAGACTGCTTTCAGATGTTGGCTACAACATCAACACTTCCCTGGATCTATAGCCTGCAACTGTACTCTGCAGATTCTGGACTTGGCCTACGTATACTTTTTATCCCAAATATCCTGGATTATCCTGGATATATAGGTAAGTCCTAAATGTAATCACATGTATCCTCAGAGAGTCAGAGGGAAACAGACAGAAGAGGAAGAGGTATATTAGTCAAGCAGAGTGTTCTAACTCAAGATCTTTAAGTTAACTGTATATATCTGCAG
Source organism: Panthera pardus (assembly GCF_024362965.1). Classification (NCBI taxonomy): domain Eukaryota; kingdom Metazoa; phylum Chordata; class Mammalia; order Carnivora; family Felidae; genus Panthera; species Panthera pardus. The sequence continues at coordinate 24,634,458 of NW_026526732.1, read as the reverse complement.
AACTTTTTTGTTGTTGTATAAGGTAATATTCACAGGTTCCAGATATCAGCACATGGGTATCTTTTGGGAAGCCATTAGTCAGCCTACTATACATAGACTTGAAATTTCTATCATTTAAAAAAGAAAAAACAGGGGCGCCTGGGTGGCTCACTCGGTTGGGCGTCCGACTTTGGCTCAGGTCATGATCTCGCGGTCCGTGAGTTCGAGCCCCGCATCGGGCTCTGTGCTGACTGCTCGGAGCCTGGAGCCTGTTTCAGATTCTGTGTCTCCCTCTCTCTCTCTGACCCTCCCCCGTTCATGCTCTGTCTCTCTCTGTCTCAAAAATAAATAAACGTTAAAAAAAAATTAAAAAAAAAAAAGAAAAAACAGTAGTAGTATTTGCATCAAACATAGGTGAAGAATGGAAACTGGCACATTAATTCTGCACAAGACATATTTAAATTATAACAGAATACCTAATAATCTGTTCTTTTAGGTCTATTGATATGCATGAAAATCTCATGATAATTTTAAATATTTGAATTGCTTCTTAATATATTCAGAAAATGAGAATATGATAGAAAAATGTATGATGTCTTAAGGTATTTTTAATACTATTACCAATTATGAATATAAGCTTTTATTTGCTACATTCTTATATTCCATAATTACCTAAACTATATAAATTTTAATTAGGTGGACCCAAAAATTAAATCAGTTACATTATATAAGAAGGTTATTATATGGAATGCATAAAAAGTATGCATGGATTTTTCTATAAAGACAAATTTTGAGTAAGAAAGAGATCCTAAAAAATCATACACAAAAATGCTGGCTAAGTGGGTTAGTTGATGATAATGAATGGGACATAATCATCCTGACAGCAAGATCTGAGGGGAAAAGGGGTTAATTGGAAAAAGCAAATAAAATAACATGAAACATAAGTCACCTCCTTCATTCTGCACTGATTTCCTTGATAAGCACCCCCTCCCCAGCCTGGTGGTCAAAGAGTTTTAAAGGAACAGAGAAGAACAATAAATGAAGACTATCCCTGTTTCAATCCTATTCATTTTGTAAAAGTGCCATTTCTATTAAACAGGTGTTTGAATGAAAGTAACTATTTTGCATTTTGTGCATGCATAATGTTCTCCCATAATCATTTCATCTGAGGACTGATTAAATATTTTAATAATGTCATATTCTCTAGATTCAGAACTTTATTAAATATTCTATTTAATAAGGTGTCAGGTGTTCTTTAATTCATTTATCTTCTTTTTATGTGGTTAAGTTAACACTATGCTGTATTTAAAATATTAATCATTTTTAAATAGTAGGAGTGCAATAAAAAATTTGTTGGATAGATATAAATCAATCATTCTTATGACTATTACCTAAAAACTGTATTTTTTTTTTTTTGCTTTATGTTTCTATGTTTGGTTTGGTTTTTATTTTCCAAAAGCCTGAAAAACTATTGTTAAATCATTTAATCATTTGTGTATTCTTAAAGGATTTGTAAAGCCTAAAGCCATGACTTGTAATTAGCATTGCTTTAAAAAAAAGGTTGGGGGTGGTGGGTTTCTGGTAGGCAAGAAGTGAATTTCATTTGCTGTTGGCAATTCTAAGCACAACGTTTTAAAATGGATCTGAACCAAATAAATTATAATATTATTTATATATTTTGTTGAACAAAAGAAAAACATGATAATTGTATGTACTATGTACTATTATTTAAATATTCTGAAAGGTATAGCAAAAGAGGTTTTCTTGTAGAATTAATTAATAACACTATTGCAACAAAAAGTCAATTTACTCCTTCAACCATAGCATATTTCTGTCAAGCCTCTTACTCAGTCCCATAAAAGATTATGGGGAAGATGAGACAACAATGATAAGCTTATTCATTACCTCTGAAAAGCTGATCTAAGTAAAACACATATCTAGATCAAATAATACAATGGATTCACTATATTATACTCCTGTGATTTGTGAGGAAAATTCTACTAAATGTTTTTGTATTAACATTTAAAATTGTTACGCTTAATATTGAAAATGAAATTTCTACTTGAATTATGTTTCAGATTTAGAAAGCAATATTCAGAGCTCAGTTTAAGTTGATATCTGGCAGACAGCCTGATGCAACTTCTCTTAAATCCTAACCAAAATGCCCATAAAAACAAAAAGAGAGTTGGGCTACCACATCTCTACCCCAAAGACTGCCCGAGCCTATCAACAGAATGGAATAAGATCATCCTGGTAGATTTAAATTCCATGAGGTTAAATTTTGTGATACAAACTGTGGCCTACTCATGGATTTCATGTGAAACAAAAGAGACCTGTCGTCCACAAAGAAAACAAAAGGCATTCAATCCATTCTACCTTGCTTGTTCCTTTAGGTCAAAGACTTTCAGTCTTTAAGAACCAAACCCTGGGCATTCATCTGAGCTTTTCACCTACATACACACATGTGGTGAAAGGTAAGCATCCATTCACTCTTTCTCCCTCCATTCAAAGAAGGAAACTTTCAGAAATAAAGGGACTTAAAAAACAAATTGGGTGATGCTGACATGTCTGATAGTGATTCAGATTTCTGCACATCCTTAATTTAGAAAGTTAAGTAACTAGAGATGAAGCTAATGGAAAACCAGAACAGAATAAAGATGAAAAGATTTAATGCTGCCATTAGATCTAAAATAGGCTGTGGCTCACTCACATTAATTTTGTGGATTTTTTGCTGATAAAGGAAGGAGAAGTATCAACAACAATAAGGACAAATAGGTAGAATCAAGGTAAGTCAATAGTTATTTGGAAGATTTAAAGTTTAAACAAAATTTTTCTTTTTCAAGAATGAGTAAATAGGGGAAAAAGCAAACACAATACATTTAATGAATCTTGGAGATGATTAATACTGTCCCATTATGAATTTAAAAAATACTGGAAAGAAAGAACAGTGTGCCCTGAAAAGCAATATTGGTGAGAAAAATAAGCATGGCAGAACACTGAAATGTGAGATGTAATTAAAGTCAGCCTCATAGACAAGTTAGAACTGGCAGAGTGGTATTTTAAATTATTAGGAAATCAAACCTAATGTCATTCAAAGTGCAGGGGACAAAGATATTAAGGTGAAAACAATGAAAACAAAAATAACAGGTATCAAGGGAGAACTGTACTTAAAGTAGTTTTTTATTATGGAGTAGGAAAAGAAAACTATATAGACCGAAAGAGGATACAAAAATGAAGCATAATATTCTACGCTTTACAAAGGACATCCCTAATTATTTTTCAGATTTTTAGGTGGTGATTTTTACATACTGTCACAACATTACAGATATTTGTTGTTTTTTCGTTCCACAAGGAAAACAAACCTACCTTCAGTTAGGAAGGGTCAATACCCTTTAAAAGTACCACGTTTTAGGCACAACTGGTGAAGGAGATCCATTGTCGAGCTACGGCAAAGTGTTTTTAATGCTAATATTGAGAAACAGATTACAATCATGGAAGATAGGAACAAAGTAACCGAAAGTTGATAAAAAGCAGACTTTCTTTAAACTGTTATTATAAAGCTGAAAATAAAGAATTACTTAAAGAATACTGAGAGGGAAATTGTGATTCTAGAATTGTATATTTAATCAAGTTGTCAGTTCCCTATGGCAACAAACAATAACAACGGAAAAGAAAATATGCTTGAATATACATTTTAAGAAGTGTAAATTTCCATATTTCAGATTAATATAAAGTTGCTCATGGTTAACATTGATGCTATTTACTTTCAGGATTCAGTTAAATGTTAAATAATGTCTAAGAAATTAAATACATACACCAAAATAATTTCCAAAATGGAAATTCTATACATGAGAAAACATTAAAATAATAATCTATATGGAATGCATATTTTTGTGCATAAACTAAAGGAAAATATTGTTAAATGTCAAAGAAGATATAATTTTCAAAAAGAAATACCCTTTGTGGTGGCTACAGTTTCTGACCACAACTAATTACAAGTAGAATTTAGTAACAGAGTATTAAACCTAATCATTCCACATATTTTTATATCTAAATAGATTTTTATAAATTTACTCAACCAGAAAAAATTGAATATGGAGTAAAGGGCTATCTGTATAACGACTTGTCAAACGCCGTGAAAAACTATAGAAATTGCCTCAGTCCACAGATTCGTTCTGTAAGTTTACTGGTTTACAAAACACTTCTGAGTACATACTCTTGTTATGTGCATCCTTCTAGATTTTCCGGTACTGCATTATGGAACGTAATAATACTATACTACCTGACATAGTGGAAACACATAAAATAGAAATTATAATTCTGGGCCTAACGTCAAGTTTAGAACTCAGAAAAGTAGTGTTTATGTAGTGAAAGGTCACTATCAACAATGACAAGTTTTTGCTGTGTTGGCTTTTCTTTCTAAAAGTTCACAGAAGTGATGATGGGAAAGATTTTCAGATACTGTCACAGCATTATAAATATCTGTTGTCTTTTCATTCCACAAGGAAGGCAAAGCTTCCCTCAGTTAGGAAGTGTCAATATAATTGCACTCTCGCTGGAGCTATAATAATAAACCAAACACAATTATGATTTTATGTAACTGTTGACCTTGTAAAATCACTTAACCTATCTGAACTCACTTAAACTTTCTTCATGCATAAATAAGGTCAATTCAAGCTCAGTTTCCTTTTTTGTTTGTATTTTTTAGTTTTTTTTTTTTTTGAGACAGACTCAAAGAAATAACATCCATGAAATAGTTATAAACCACAAAACAGTGTAAAACTATTGTGTTATTACAAATTTGTTATTAATAATAGCACAAAATAGCATTTAATATTATGCTGCATTTTATATGATGAAAAATATAAGGCGTTACATCAGATGTAAACGCAAGTCCAACAACCCAGAATTTGGCCTATAAGGATAGGTTAATAAAACGAAGAATGTAAGTCATTTATATCAGCAGGAAAAAAATTTATAACAAAGACCCACAGAAAGGGTCAAACAAATTTGAGTTAATGAAAATGACCTGCATTTAGGGAAAGAAGCTGTTGGCTACGTGGTGACCATGATAATGCCAACTGCAGACGTCTTAGTACACAATGTAAAATTAACCAAACTGCTATAGTTTTACATCCATCCCTGTGTTTTTGCAGAATACAAACCTCCCATAGATTATGTTCGCCAATGACTTTGTGTGGAAGGGAGATTAAATCATACCAGTACTTGGGAGAAACATGAGCCCTTTGTCTGCCTTGTCTTCCTTTGTTCAAGGAATCTCTATTGGCTTTTCCAAATCTTCTGTAGAATTCTCAGCAGTCTAGGATGCTGACACCCAACCCTCTCTCTTTGCTCCTTCACTTGAGGTTGGACTTGTTCCAGGGTCTGAGAGCTCTCCCAGCCTTCACTGACACTATCTATCCTATTTTCTTTTGGACAGACCTTTCCCCTCATAAAATCCTGACATGTTTAATCCACTTGGTGTCTGTATCACAGAAGGCACCAAGTGAGAGATTAGTAGAACATAATCTTTTTTATAGAAAAAATATGCCTAAAATAGTAGGAAACTGAAAACTTATTCAAGTTTATTGAATTATTCAAATTGAGCATTATAGTGATGAGATAGATTCATTTTAACTAATTGAATTTTCATGATAATAACAGTAATGCATATTTATTATAGAGAACATGGAAAACAGGAAAAAGGCCAAAAATATCAACAAGAAAGAAAAGTTGTCATTAACATTTTGGTGTGCTTAATCAGTTTTTTTTTAAATGCAGAATTTTATTTTTGCTTAAGTTCATAGTAGAAAAAATATATTTTATTGAAAATATGTGTTAGGAGTAGGCTACAGTGAAAAGCATGTAAGAATAACTGGGAAAAACACATAGTGTGGCTGAAGTGAGAGATTTTATGACACTGTTCATTTTTCAAATTTCTTTTAGAAGTTTTTAAAATGATGACATTTCAAAATGTTGTACTGTCAGTGACAGCCCTCCCCCCAAGCATTTCCTTAAAGGTAAGCTTAAGAAATATAGTAGTCCTCCCTTATCTACAGGACATACGTTCCAAACTCTCCAGCAGTTACCTAAAACTGTGGATAGTCCTGAACCCTATACCTCACTATGTTTTTTCCAATACATACACACCTATGATAAAGTATAATTTATAAATTAGGCACAATAGATTAACAACTAAGTATAAATTAGAACAATCATAACAATATACTATAATAAAATTTATGTGAATGTGGTCTCCCTCTCAAAACATTTTATTTTACTGTATTCACCCTTCTTGTGGTGATGTGAGGTGATAAAACACCTATGTGATGAGATAACATGAGGTGAATGGTGAGGGCATTGTGATGTAGCGTTAGGCTACTATTGACCTGACTGGATACATCAGAAGTAGAATCATCCTCTTCCAGTGCATGGGTAACTGAATGTGAAGAATGCAAAAGGATGGACAAGTGGGATCCTCATAGTTAAACGGGGATCTAGATTCATTTTCAGTAACTATGTGACTATTAACTATGCTATAGATCATGTTGATTATTGTCCTCCTCAAACCAAAGCAGTAATTTGAACTCCAGTATTCTGATTTCTTGAGAATGAATGACCTTGATTATGTTCCCTAGTATTTGTACTCTTTAAATGACTCAGAGAAAATGTATTAAAAACAAAACAAAACAAAAATATGGGCATATGGTAACAACTTTCTATTCTTCAGATAAAATTGGCACACAGTAGAACATTTTAGTTATGGGGAAAATTTACTTTAAAAAGCCAGCAACAACAGTTTATTAAACTTAATGAAGGAAACTATGAAAATCCAAGTACAATTAGGACTATAAAAATTATACACATTGTTCAAATAGAACAATTAATGCAAATTAGAAAAATCCTAGTGATATATAACTAGATTTATTCTGTGGGGGCCAGTATTATGAAGAATGTAAGCTTTGTCTCAGATTTGATTCTTCCCTAAATAAGTGTTTTTTTCTGTTATTATGGCTTCAGAATTCATCTTTCATCCTTGAAGTGAGAGTCATAAATTTTGGGATGAATTTTAAATCCCCTCAACACTGACATCTATTGAGTCTTCTTATTTGATAAATGAGCTTGCAGCTTGGACGTATAATAACCAAAATAAATGAATCTTGAAAGACTTTGACAGGCTTTTGGAAATTTGGCTTTCCTCAGTGTAGAAATGCCATTCTACTGATTAGGCACAAATAAGGAATATGAAAAAATAAGTACTTTTCACTAATACTCTAAATCTAAACTCATCATTTGAAAATACGGCACATTACTGACTTTGTCCTTTGTAGTTTCTACTTTTTATTTTGGATTCTTGACTCTGAGGTGTTGTTTTTTTTTTTTTTAATTTTTTAAGTGTTATTTATTTTTCCCACACATAAACATAAATACTTCCACTAGTTAATTTAATGGAGGGAATTTAATATAAAGTGTAAGAAGTCCAAAAAATCTGGACGAGAGTCCTGAGATCACACTCACATTTAGGCTACAGGAGGTAGTGGACCCTCTAAAGTGGATGAAAATACAGGAAAATGTGGCTGTTTCAAGAACGTTAGAACATGAAAATGGGTTCTTGCAGGGGTGAGGTCCAGGTCTCTGAGAACAGAGGATGGCTTCACCTCACAGGAAACCTAGTAAGAAAGGTTCTGCATGTTTTCTATCCCTATTGCTAGAGCTGAATGCTTCTGGGGAGGAAGTGCTTGTTTAGGGCAATGCTGCCAAGTGTTGAAGACAAGCAGGACGGAGCCCAGCCTGTCCCTCATCTTGCCTTCCAATCTCTGATTTGCGGGTAGACAAGATGGAAAGAAGTAATCTAAGGTGCAGAGTACCAGCCTCAGCCTCAGAGTCCAGAGGATAGATTTGAGCTAAAAGACAATGGTCTAACAACTTTATCCAACTTGTTTGAATTATTACCATTATTATTCAGTGCTCAAAGTAATAAAGCACATCATTTTTCTGCTCAGGCTTCAGTGAAATAGATATTTCTAACTCACACTTGTTATTTCAGGATCCCCATTGATCTGCTCTAGAGCCACTCGCTAAATTATACCTAAGACTTTTCTTTTTACAACATTTATCTTTTTGTTTATTTGTTTATCTTCTTTCTAACCTAAAACAGATGAAAAATGTGGCTCCATGCCATTAAATTTAGAAGCTTATGCTGTGTATTCTGGGTATTCATTTTCCCTGGCATGCTAACACATACTTTCAAGCTTTTACCTATTGGCAAATATCACAAAGTATAAAATTTAGGGAAAAAAATAGATTGTGCCCTGAGAGAAAAACTGAGATTGGTGCCTTCTCTTCATTAGTGTCACTCATATTAACTATGACCTTCAAAATTCTGGATTCACCCGCTTACGCCTTGGCATTCATATTCAGCTGGTTTTCTTATGATTGAATCCTGCCTCCTCTACCCTTATGGTACTTACAGGATTCTTCTCTTGCATGAGTTCCCTTGGAACTTCCAAATTTCCCTTTTTTTGTCTTCCAACCTTCTGTATAATCACTGCATTCCAGTTCTGGTTTGCTTCTACTCACTCCTCTGTAACCCTAGTGGGAAAGACCCATTTACTTCCCACTCAATCAGGCAGGTGTTTAATTGCTTTCTTAGCATTTCAAGCAGCTATTTTTGTATAAGAATTTTTTGCCATTCAATCCTACTTGCTAGTGTATCTCCTATCTTGGTGAAAAGCAGAAAGACAAGGACATTTAAATCATCATAATGCTGTCGATGTATGTAAAACAACTGATAATTCTTTCCCTTGTCAAAAATAAATCTCGTCTTGTTTTCAGGGAGAAGAAACTATGTATCTTCTATCAGATATTGAACGTAGAAGCCATTGATGATTGAATTAAAACCACAGCAATAAACACTCTAATTTGTGCAGATTTGTGTAGTAGTTTATTAGTAATAATTCTAGTATTTTTTCATTTAACTTACCTTGCTATCACTGCTCGAATTTGTTTTTATTTACAACAGAAACTTGGCTAAAAGATTTTAACAAAAAGGGAAATAATGTCTTAGCATGTGTATGTTTGTGTATGTGCTATTTGTATGAATTATACTAAATAATACATATTATACATCTAAACTGTCACATTTGTATTGTGCTCACTTCCAGCTTGCTTTGTGCTATGTAGATGGTCTGCAGGGTATTATTCATCCACAAATGCTTACTAGATGCATTAACCTATTAGAACTTAACAAATATACACTGTTAGGCTCTTCTTGATTTTTTGAAAGCAATTGTGAAACATAACAGCCAATGATCATGGATCATGGTCCAAACAGGCAGAGGGCTTAATACCAGGTCAGGGAATGTAAAATCTCTGATCTAAATATTAAGCCAGAATTCATTTCTCCTCTCTCTATTCACACTTGATACCTTTAACTCAGAGGTAACCACTTTAGAGTTTGTGAACTTGATTTGCATTCTCTTGTTTACTAGCCTTTCCCCCATCATTTTGTAAACCCTCTGAAGGACGAAGTCTGATATTTTAAGCCCCCACAATTTCTCTTTTTTAAATTTTATTTATTTATTTTGGGAAAGAGAGAGAGAGAGCGAGCCGGGGGGGGGGGGGCAAGGAGTTGAGGGAGACAGAATCCCAGGCAGGCTCTGCAGGCAAAGGCCAATGCGGGGATCCAGTTCACTAACCGTGACATCATAACCTGAGCTGAAAGCAAGAGTTGGACGCTCATCCAGCTAAGCCACCCAGGTACCCCAAAGCACCCACAATGTCTACTCAATTTCCATGTACATATTCAGTATTTGTTGGCTTTAGTTGCAATAAGACAAGAAGACATGATCGTATTTTTAGCAACTTTAGATATTTTTCTATTTTTATACATGAACCATTGAGTGCTTATACACTAAGCAGTATCTGCAACCACAAAATTGTTTGCTTATTTGAAATTGCTTGGTAAGTTAAAATAATTAAAAACCCTTTCTATTAAAAGGAACATTGTTGATCTAACTGGTTAATTTCCCTGTTCTATATCTTAGCTTAAAATATTCATATTAGGCCAAATATTTGCGTGTGCTAACAAACTACTGAGATTATAAGTTAAAATCAGAGAGTTTATTTAACTAATTCAGGTAATAATAAATATCATACTATTAAATAGTGGTTATAATGGCCAGGTACTGTCTTAGGCACATATACGAATTCATTTAATTCTTAGGACAATCCTGAGAGGCAAATATAATTATTCCCCCAATTTACAGATTAAAAAGCTATATCTCTGGTGGAAAATTTGAACCCAGGAGACTATCTTAAGAGCCCATGCTGTTAACTATTATATAATATGCCTTCTCTTAAAATAATTATTTTGCTTATTGCTATAGAATATCCAAATTGAAATAAATAGCAGCATCCTATTTATATTTGAGGATTTTAAGTCATCTTCAATTTATCTCCAGTTTCAAAGAGTCCTAATATGGAAATAGAGTGGGCAGAGATTTAGGAGGGAAAGGGCATCAGAGAACTAGAAGCTGTTGAGCTCTCTCTGCCCTAGGTGTCTTCTATCGGGTCCTATGCCCTTAGCAATATTCCGTGAGTGGAAGATTTATGACTGAAATTCTGACAAGAACAGTCTCTTTGGTCCCAGCAGTCACCAGATCGGGAATTCAGCTTTCCAAATATTTTGCTTTAAATCTCACCTTGCAAAAATACCAATCCTGAATATTAACAAGCCTCTGTGAAGAACACAGACTACAGCTCAAGAAACAAAAAGGAGAGACAAGGAAGCATATTTATATCCTATGAGGAATTCCTGCAGATTTTAAACGTTTCTATAATTTCCTTTTGTGTAGTAATAAAAACAAATTAGGCTCATGTTGTTTTTATTGACTTAGGGCTTAATGGAACTGCCACTTTTCAATAGGGTTTCACATAGGTGTCCAATTAACTATTCACTTAGACAGGAGGTTACTGCACAAATCTATGTAACCTTACCCCAGACCATTTGTTTAATGTTTCCTGCCATGTGACAGCATTTATCTGATTACCAGCACTAAAGCAAACAAGTCAGGGTGACCAAAACAACTCTTCATGTGTCCTTAATAAATGCTACTTTCATGATTCCTAGTTTTAGATATAATATTTTGAAATGATTAGTATATTGCACAGTGACTATATGTACACATACACTCATATATAGAGATATAAGGCAAATTAGTATTTATTTTTCAATAATAATGAGACATGAGAAGAAAATGTTGAAAGGTTTATATGGAATCTCCCATGTCAATGATTTCAGATGAAAATTGTATCTCTGCTAATGAATAGATACATATTTCAGTAAATAAACTTTGATACATCTCTAATAATCACATAATTATATGGCTTAAGGAACCTGAAGCTTTCTTTTCATTTCCTTTTCTTCCCTCCTCTCTGTCTCTTTGTCTCTATTTTTTTTTTCTTTTCTCTTTCTTAAAGGATCAGATATCAACATACACCAATTAAGTATATACATCTGCATCAAATAAAACACATATAAGTTGTGAAATTTTACATGTACTTATTTCACACATCACTGTATTCATTACAACATCACAAGATTACAAGCTAGTCACAGAAAGTGCCCATATTTAAATAAACTACTGAAATCAGAATTATCACCATACATTAAAATTAGCACTGAAATAGCCCTTAAGTGTGTCACTGGGATGAAGATAATGAGAATCAGGGCACCTGGGTGGCTTAGTTGATTTAGTATTCGATTTTGGTTTAGGTCATGATCTCGCCATTCACGAGTTCAAGACCCACGTTAGGCTCTGTGCTGATAGCTTGGAGCCTGGAACCTGCCTCAGATTCTGTGTCTCCCTCTCTCTCTGCCCCTCCCCTGCTAACATTCTATCTCTGTCTCTCTCTGTCTCAAAAATGAATATTAAAAATAAAAGATAATGAGAATCATATAAATATTTATATAGATTTATCAATAGAATAAGCTTTAAGTAACTTCTTGAAAGAAAGGCACTTCTCTAACGATGTATTTATTATGTATGTGTAGCTAAATTCATACTCCCATATGTATATATGTTTTAACTTTTAAGAATCACAAAATTACTTTTGAGTTTATAAGAGAACCCAATATTTTCTGAAACTATAGTGAGGCATAGTAGTAAAGAGATCATTTCATATTAACTATCTATCCACAGTTTTTCAGTAGCACAAATGGAAAAAAAGAAAAAAGGAAAGAACAAAACATTAAGAGAGTCTAGGTGAGCTCCCAAAACTGAAGCCTGTGATAGCAACTCAAATCATCTCCAATCTGCAATTGTTCAAGTGCAAGTATGAAGTTTTATTTGTTAATTGGATATTGTAGGTTATATAATATGTACAAGGAATGCTTTCTGTAAGAATATCTAAGATTCTCAAACATTAGAGAGAATAATTTTTGATAATATTAGACCCATGAGTAGATTCATGGTTATGTTCAGAAATAGAATCAACTAAGCTGTAGAAATCCCATTAGTTATAAGTACAGGTTGTTCATTCCTAACCCTGTCAACACCAGTATCAGATATAATTATCTTTTTGGCACAGGAATAAATTAGCAATTATAATATCTATATTTCCTTAAACAAAAGCTATTTTTAGAAGGTCTGCTTTGAGTAGTTAAGGACTTGTTTAAAGTTTAGTTACTTCTTTATAAGTTTTTATTTTGAAATTAGTTTTCCAAAAAGGTTATAATTTGAGTTTTCTTAGAAATAAACAATTAAATAGCCTAAGTATGTAGTTTCTTTGGAGCCCTCTATTTAAAATTAAGCTTGTTGAAATGTATTGCCAGTTCCTTATCTGTATACCCTACAAAAGCATTCTGATGGGCTATAGATATCATTCAGAGAACAAAGCCAAATTTAAAAAACTTTTTGTGTGTGAATTCCCCTGTAACACCAGGGAGAATAAATAATTATTTAAGATAGAATAGTTTTAAAGTACACATCTTGTATATCTTCTGATTGATCAATTACAAATTTTCATTATCAAAAAAATAAATTTAAAAAATATTTTAAGCCAATATTTTTTCATTTACTTTTTGCATTTTAATTCAGAATATGGAATCCTTCTCTTTCCGTCTTCTAATCCAAGATGCTGCATAGGTTTTTAAACAAAAAATAGAATCTTGATTTTGCAGAGAGTAGAAACAAGACTCAAAGCTAATAAGACTGATAAAAATCCCAAACATTCTAAAGAGTGCTTCTAGAAAACTACATGCAAGTCTAACTTATGTATTGACTATAAAAGCTCATCAAAAACCTTTAGCCGATAATATATGCTAGTGAGACTAAAATTATGCTAAAATTAACAAACTTCAAAGCTATTATAGAGGAAGAAAATACTAAAAGGATGGGAAATGTGTTGTTTTCTCTCCCCAGAATCTAAGAAAAGGGGGCTTACAACAAAAGCAAGAACACAGCATAGAAATAGATTACCATGTGATCTAGCAATTCCACTTTTGGGTATTTACTGAAAGAAAATGAAAACATCATTTCAAAGAGAGAATATGTACGCATGTTCATTGTAGCATTAGTTCCAATAGCCAAAATATGGAAGCAACCTCAGTGTCCTAAGTATCCATTGAGAGATGAATGGATAAAGAAGATATGAATATATAGATGTATATATCTCCACACAATGGAATATTACTCAGCCATAGAAGAATGAAATCTTGCCATTTGAGACTACATGGGTAGACCTGTGAACCTAGTGGGTATTGTGCTAGGTTAAATAAGTCAGACAAAGAAAAATACTCTACGATTTCACTTATATGTCAAATCTTAAAAACAAAGCAAACCAACATAACAAAACCGAACCAGACTCATAGACACAGGAAACAAACTGTTGGTTATCAGAGAGGGCCAGAAACTGGGGAGATGGGCAAAACAGGTGAGGGGATTAAGGGGTACAAACTTTTAGTTATAAAACAAATAAGTCATGGAGATGATAAGTATAACACAGTCAATGATTACTGTAATAACTTTGTGTGGTAACAGATGGTAACTACACTTATTGTGGCGAGCACTGACTATTATATAGAAGTCTCAAATAACCATGCTGTAAGCCTGAAACTAATATAACATTGTATGCATTATATGTCAACTATACTTCAATAATAAGTTAAAAAGTTAAAATTAACAATACAAATAATATCAATATCTAAATTAACATTAAAATCCATCAAAAGTAGAAGAAAGAGGCTTTCTGTCTAACAAAGACTTCATATGTAATTTAATGGGGTGCCTGGGTGGCTCAGTCGGTTAAGCGGCCGACTTGGGCTCAGGTCATGATCTCTTGGTCCGTGAGTTCGAGCCCCGCGTCGGGCTCTGTGCTGACAGCTCAGAGCCTGGAGCCTGTTTCAGATTCTGTGTCTCCCTCTCTCTGACCCTCCCTCATTCATGCTCTGTCTCTCTCTGTCTCAAAAATAAATAAACGTTTAAAAAAAATAAAAATAAATAAAAATAAATAAAATGATAGAGACAAGGGGCTCGTGTGTCTCAGTAGGTTAACTGTCCGACTCTTGATTCAGCTGAGGTCACGATCTCCCTGTTCCTGAGATGAAACCCTGCATCAGGCTCCATGCCGACAGCTCAAAGCCTGCTTGGGGTTCTCTCTCTTCCTCTCTCTGTGCCCCCACCCTCCATTCGTATATGTTCTCTCTCCCCTCTCTCAAAATAAATAAATACACTTTTAGAAATAAATTAATAAATAAAAATAAAATGATAGAGATGAATTACGTAGTTCTCCATGTCCAGTCAGTATATATAGTATCAAGATTAATGTTGGAAAGGGGATAATTTTAACATTTTATTAATATGTTGAAAGTAGTCCTTTTTATGGTCAAATTAGCAAAGTAATTTTTAGGATAATTATAGATGAAAAAGAAATGTTACTACATAGAATACATGGAATAAATGTGATATAAAGACTATTCTTGATATGAAATAAAATATCTTCCAAACATTTCCAGTTTAAAATCACATCAAATAGTATGTAAATGACAGTACATCTCACTGTCTTATCTCTCCTTCACATGTCAAATATTTTTTATCCTCCTGAGTTCTTTCAGTAAAATCTACTAATTAGTATGTTTTATCAACATTTACATATAGCAGTGAAAATTATAAATGCTAAATATTTTCATGCCCTAGGCTCATATATGAATTCTCCTATTTTTTTTCCAAGTTTTCATAGTTAGGTCTTTAATCTCCCTGTGGCAAATATATAAGACATAAGCATGGTAAGAGTCTAAACTTACTTGTTTTTATATGATTTGCCAATTGTCCAAGCACCACACACTGAATAGTCACATCCTGTCTCTGCTGGCTAATAAAGCTACATCGGTCACATGCTAGGTGCTGTACTTAGTACTGTTAGTCAATTTGTCCATCCCTGTTGATACTATAATTAGTACAGTTTTCTGTAAGAACAAGTTGCCCCATCACTTTCTTGTTCTTCAAAACTGTCTTGATTGCTCTTGGCTCTTTGTTTCAATGGGTTTTGACATTGCATTGGATTTCTGTTTACCTTAGCGAAAATGTGCCTTACTCATAATTTTACCAATCTGTGAATTCAGTACAATTCTCTATTTAGATTTTTTGTGTCCTTTAGTACATCTTTTGTAATTTTCTTCATAAAATCGTTGCACATCATTGAACTATTTAATTAGTTTTAAAAACCTTGCACATCACTGAACTCTTTCATTAGTATGTATTTATATTCTTTTGGGTTTTCTAAGATGACCATCCTGTCATATGAAAAAAAATGGCTTTATTCTTCCTTTCATTTCTAGTGCCTCTTTATACATTCTTTACTTGTGGAGGAATTATTACATAATGATGAATAGTTGCATGCATAGTATGCAAAATATTCATCACAGATTTTAATGAGAATGTTTCTACCCTCATAATTAGTATTTCATTTGCTGTAGAATTTGACAGATGTCCTTTATTAAGGAAATTCTTTTTATTCCTTTTCGTAAATTGTTAAGTATACATTTTAACCAAGAATGAAATTGCCTCTTTTTAGGTGATCATAAGAATATTTCCCTTTAATTTATGAATATAGTGTATTATTTTAATAGATTTTTAAATACTGAACATCCACACATTTCTGGATAAACTGTAATTGATGCTGATATATTATTCTATGCATGTTTACTTTATCTCAGATTTTTCTTCTATTTGATGTTAGGTTGGCTTTTGATTTTATTTTCCTGTGGAAGCTTTATCTGGTTTTAGTTACAGTATAAGGTTATACTAACCTTGTAAAATGGACAAATAGCTTTGTTTATTTCCCAGAAAGAAATTGAAAGAAACAGAATACCTATTGCTGGAATTTTTAAGAAAGATGAGCCTGACTATTCATATTTGTGGCAAGTATAAATATTTGTAGCATGAAATTTTGAAATTTTTGAGGATTCAATTATCTTAAGGTAATAGCTTAAAAATAACCTTCAAAATTTTCATTTTGATTTTATCTTTATTGAGTTCTGTAGGCATGCATTTTAAAATTTCCAAATACACAGGTTTTTTGGCTATATTTGTATTGTATTTTTTATTTGATGTATTGTCATAAAATATATTTTGTATGACACTGATTTTTCAAAACTTGTTGAATTTTTTTAATTCAATACTTAGTTTCTCATACACTCAAAGGAATGTATATTGTCTATGTAATGGGAGGAAATATGTTTATCTCCTTGACTTATCTGCCTTTAGGAGAAACAGATAACTTACTTCATGTGGTATCCAGCATTTGGTACCCGTTATTTTTTGGCATCCATTGTTTTTTATCTTCATTTTCACTTTTATTTTATGTATGACTCTTAGAGGTAGCATAGAGCTGAGTTTTTAAAGCCAACATGATTATCTGAAGTTTTAATGAATGTATCTAATATATCTTATTACTGATATTTTTGACATATTTCTACATTATTGTGTATGTAATATTAATTTTAAAAATGTTTAATTTTTATTTATTTTTGAGAGAAAGAAAGAGCGTGAGCAGGGGAGGGACAAAGAGAGATGGAGACACAGAATCCGAAGCAGGCTCCAGGCTGTGAACAGTCAGCGCAGAGCCCCAGGCAGGGCTCAAACCCACAAACCACAAGATCATGAGCTGAGCTGAGCCACCTGGGTGCCCCTATAGTATTTATTATCCTGTTTGTTTTTCTGTTTTTCCATTTCCAATGTCCATAGAATTAAGTATCTTATAACTTTATGCTTGAAACTTAACTGTAATTACAAAAAAACAAAAACAAAACAAACAAACAAACAAAAACACTTAGCGGGGCACCTGCATGGCTTGGTAGGTTAAGTGTCTGACTCTTGATTTCAGCTCAGGTCATGATCTCAAGATCTGAGATCTTGGCATTAAGCCCCATGTTGGGCTCTGCACTGGGTGTGGGGCCTGCTTCAAATTCTCTCTCTCCATTTGCACCTTTCTCCTCAACGGGCTCTGGCGTGCAAGCTTTGGCGCTTTCTCTCTGTCTCTCAAAATCAAAAAAAAACAAAAAAAAAACAAAAAAACCCACTCAGCTTCTAGTGGGTGTTTTGCATGCCTAACAAATTTCCCCATCATATTGTTGTTTAGTTTTCATAAAATACACACGTTATTATTGAACTTTTTTACACTCAACAATTTCCGAAAACATTTTATCAAATATTATGTGCCAGTATATTGGCTCATAATGCATACCTTATAATATACCTTATAGTACATACCTTCTATCTTTGTATTCTTAATGGTGCACACCAATTTTTTTATGATCTTAAAGATTTTAATGGTCTTTGGGTGATACATTTTCTTAGCTTTTGTCTGAAAATGTCTTTACATTTCCTTTACTCCTGAATGAAATTTTTATATTTAGCTGCTGATTGCCAACAGAGTTATTTTTCTTCAGTACTTTGGAAATATTTATTTATAATATTACTAATGATACAGGTAATTTTCATCTTAAAAGCTAAGGTGTTTTTTTTTAGTAATAAGTCTTTTTATTGTTGCTGCTATATAGCTTCATTGTAATCATTCTAAAAGTAGATTTAGTTTTATTTGTCACACTGATAACTCAAAATGCTATATCTATGTATTTATTTTTTGCCTTTAGAGAATTTTCAACATTTAATCTAGTGTCATTTTTGTTCCGTTATATCTGGTGTCATTTTCTAGAATAATTCCTGTTAATGTTTAATCTATTTCCTTATCTTTTCAATTATTTTTCTATTCTGTCTTTTGTGTTTTTGTGATTTTATGTCTCAACTACTCTTAGTTTAATCTTCTGAATTAATTAATATATTCTTTGTGTCCAGTATCATATATTCTACTTTCTTTTTAAATGACTACATTTTTCATTTTGAGATTTCTAAAGATTTTAATCTACCTTAGGTTGTTTCATTTCTGATGTTTTTGTTTCATATTTAATTATTTTAAATTAAACCTCAGTTTTGTTTTCTTTTTATAAACTGACAAATCTTTATGTAAAATAAGCTCAATTAAGATTTGACAATATATATAATTTTTATTGTGATGATAGTCTTTCTCAGCCTTATATTTCTTTGGGCATTTGCAATTTTGTTGTAGGGATAGAAAGACTGAATGATCTGTCTCTCTTTTCCAATTCCTTGCTTTCTTCTCTTGTTTTTTGCTCAGGGATTTCCTATTTCCTGAGGGGCATCTCCTCCCTCTGTTCCCTTTTTTGTTTCTAGGAAGAAAGAAGAATTTGGGATTGATTATGAATTATTGCCACCTAGGTTACTAGGACTAAGATAGACTTAAACATAGGACCATTGCCTTCTTAATTTCTCTCTGAAAGACATGTCTTTGTCCCTGCTTCCTTAGGCCCAGAGTTTCCACTTGACAGTAGTTTGCAGACTTTTTGTCGTTGTTTGGTCCCCTTTCAGAACCAAAGTTGAGTGTAACTCAACTTAAACCCTCCAGCCTCAGTGTTTAATCTGGCTCCCTTCCTCTTTCCCTTTACCAGACAAGGTCTGGCCCTTTGGCTTACAGAGCCCAGGAAGCCTGTAGCTTTAGTCTTTGTCAGTATTTTGTATTTCTGTCCCACTGCTCACCCAGAGACACATTTTGCCATATCTTTTTTTATTATTTGGTTTCCTGTTTTATTTATTTTGGTTTTCTCCTGATGTTTAATAAGTTGTTTTTACACTATTGGATTAAAGGTAATTTTCAAAGTACATATTCTCTGTACCACTTTTTTTTATATAAATACTGTTTTAAAGGAACACTGTCATTTTTTACACATATCTTATCAAGTTTAAAAAAATGGCATTGTGAGTGGAATGCTATAATATTTTGATATTCATCTTTTTTATTAAAAATGGTCTAACTAAATCTTTCAGGTAAGATCAAGATATTATTCTTCATCTTTTCTGATCTCAGTTTGTATACTTCTGTAAAGCAATATAGTTTCTTTAGGTAGTTTTTTAGATAGTTTAGTTGCACATTTTGTTAAAAAATAATTTAGGGGAATTTGTAGATTTTGTGCATACTTTGTAGCTATGTCTTATTGCTCTGCTATGACCCATATTACATATTAAGAAGTACATAATTTTACTATATTTAATTAATGGAAACTGGATAGTATTAAACAAACCATCTTTAATTTCTTTTTTGGTTTTGTTTTATAAATATACTTCATCTTATCTATTTTTCTATTTATTGGTTTATAAACATTTTCTCTCATATTGCTAATTCTTTATTTTAAAATATTACATTTTTTACTTATTTATAGTAAGTTTAATCAACGTTAAAGGATAATTTTCAAAAAGGTAAAATCAAGACTTTCATACGCATATAAAACTAACACATTAAAAAAGATTTTCATGGGGTGCCTGGGTGGTTCAGCTGAAGCATGTTACTTCAGCTCAGGTCATGATCTCACGATTTGTGAGTTTGAGCCCTGCCTTGAGCTCTGTGCTGACCGCTCAGAGCCTGGAGCCTGTTTCAGATTCTGTCTCCCGCTCTCTCTGCCCCTCCCCTGCTAGTGTTCTGTCTGTCTCTCTCTCAAAAATAAATAAACATTAAAAAAAATTTCTTACACTAATTAATAATGAGGAACCAATAAGATGTTACAATTCATTCAAATATATTGTATACACTTAACATATATATTCTATATCAAATATATACAATATATTTGAACAGATTGCATATGTATATATGCAATTAACAAATAAATGTGAGGATTATAATGCTGGGTAAGATGCAAAACTGGTCAATAGCCGGCAGGGTCATACACAGCAACCACTGAGGCTACCTCTTCTACTAGACAGAAATTATTTGTTTTTCCACTTGACAAATTCTACAAATTAACCTCTGTTCCTACAGATTAGGGAATTCACCAAGACAATGACATATCAATTCCTACACTATGCTAAAAGAATGCTAAATAATCCCTTTTGTCTCTTCAGGATCCTCATAATTTTTGATATCCCTATATATTTTCCCATGAAGATTTAGTTATTGATGATTAATCTCTATAATATATATGAGTATTCCTTCTACGTCTATCCTTCTTAGTGCTGTAACAGGAAAGGTGGGCATAGCGTGTCAAGTGTTTTTAGGCCATCAATTCTGATATGATAATGTTTTTCTGTTCTTCTCTTAGTGTATCAAACTTTATTACAATGATACATTTCCCTACTGATGAAAGATCTTGCACTGGAAAGAGAACAAAAAATGAACCTACTTTATCATATGCATTATTCTTTAAAACATCAACATAGTTTTGGGGAGAAGGTTGAATAGGACAAGTAGAAGGGAAATTTTTAGGGAAGTGAAACTATTCTGTAATATAAGATAATGGTGAATACAAGTCAAAAGCATTGTTAAAAAAATCATTGAACATGGCACAGAGAATAAAGCTTACTGTATGCAATTAAAGAAAATGATTTAGGAAGTCAGAGAATCCAAGGATAGAATGCAAAATGTGCCAAAAGAGTCTATACACATTTCAAACATCTTAAAGAGCTTCCCCAAATGGGGTTGAGAAATCAGGTACTGTCCTAAGTAATTTTGGAGATGAGTGGAATCTGTAAGAGTAAAGATTTCAGAAGAAAGTGTTCTCAAGTGCTATGCTCTTACTGGTCAAGTTGCTTTTATGTGGGTGGAGGTTTACATTTCTGAAACCAGTACACCTATGTACTGTAACTAAACAACTAAATAAGTAATGGGAAATAGAAGGATCCACATTTCTCACTTTTGGAAAGGGAATTCACAGAGAAGTAGAGAGTATAGGCAATTATGATCCTTATAATAACAGATTAGAGTTAGAGATGTCAGTATAAATTCATGTTTAGCTTACTAAAGATACTGATGGTTACATACAGAAAAGCTTATAAATGTATATACATATCAACCATACCCTGTCAGCTTATAGGACCTAAAAGCAATGCCATTTCAGTTGTGAGGAGAATATTTAACACCCAGATATTGGTTTCTACTACCATTCCCCAGTAAAAGGAACTAGGACTAATGGAGAAATGGCTGATTCTAGGACTGGGGAAGGAAATATACAAAAAGAGCCTGGAGCTTCTTCTAGTATCAAAAGTTAGAAAATTCTCAGCATCAATACATACATACACACATACACAAACATACATACATACAATGAAGGAAGTATGTCAAGTACGTCAAAAAAAGTAGTAGTGAGTTTTAAACCAAAGTACAAAATAAATATCAATGAGTCTATACTCATATAAGTAAATTATTGAATAAATAAACAAATGGGAAAAATAGTCAAATATCCCATACAGAAGAATACCAAATAATTTATACAGTTACCCCATTGTCAAGGAGTTGGAACATAATCATATGCTCTTTATGTATGGGCACTGCACAATTACTTCTTCTACTGGAAGAGAAAAGAGAGAAAATAGTAACTTTTTAAAAATTTTTTAAAGTTTATTTATTTATTTCGAGAGAACGATAGAGCAGAGGAGGGGCAGAGAGAGAGGGAGAGAGAGAATCCCAAGCAGGCTCCACACCATCAGCATGGAGCCCAAAGCGGGACTCAAACTCACGAACTGTTAGATCATGACCCGAGCCTTACCCAACTGAGCCACTCAGGCACCCAAAAAATAATAACTTTTTAGTAGAGAAATACGACAAACGTTATTTCAAGCCAGGTGATCAATGTTAACAATAATAGTTACGTCATGTTGAGTGTAGGCATCCTTGATATGATGTGATCAGAATGACACTTTTGCCTCTTTGGTCTTCCTCCTAAAAACACATTTGCCTAGTGTGATCATAAGAAAAACATCAGGCCAATTCCAATGTAGCAACATTCTCCAAAATACCTGGCCAATAATTCTCAAAACTGTCAAGGTCATCAAATACAAGGCACTGTGAAATAGTCACAGCTAAAAGAAGTCTACACTTAGGGGAAGAAATACTCACAACCAAGGGGAGATCTGACTCTTAAACATAATGTTCCTGAATGGGATCCTGGAACAGAAAAGGGACACTGAATAAAAACTAAGGAAATCTAAATAAAGTAAGGAAATCTAAAATAAATAAAATAAAATCTAAATAAAGTAAATAAATAAAATCTAAATAAAGATTTTAGTTAATAATAATGTATCAGTACTGCTTCATTAAATGTATTACGTTAAATGACAAATGTACCATATGAATGTAAGATGGCACTGGGTGTGGGGAATATAGGGACTCTCTGTACTATCTTCACAATAATTCTCTGAACCTACAACTGGTATAATATACTTACTGAAAAAAAAAAACACCATTACAAGACAATATAAGCTATTTAATATATTTAAGTAAAATATATCGTGATATATCTTAGTAATCTTAAGTAACATCAATTCCAAGGAGATGTTCTTGCTATGCAAGTACAACTTCAAAACAAGTCCCTTAAAACTCATTTCCAACTAAGTTACTACTACTCACTGCTTTATATACAAGTTCTGGACTTTCCAATGGATGTTAAAACTCGGATAATTTTTCACATTATCAGATAATTTTCCAATATTAGCTTGAATGGCATGGCCTTTTTTCCCTATGTCTATAATATATGGTAAAAGTCAGAAATCCTTCTCTGTAAAGTTGGCCAGATAGTAAATGTTTCAAACTTTGAAGGCCATAGAGTGTCTGCTGTAAATATTTAACTCTGATATTGTGGCTTCAAAGCAAACATAGACAGTGTGTAAACAAATGAGTCTTATTTTGTGCCAGCAACATTTTATTAAAACAAAACAAACAAAACAAAAAACAAAAAAAAACAGAAAATAAAACCACATGTGAGAGCCTAGATTCGGCCTGCAGGTCATGGTTTGGCAATTCCTGATACGGGGAATAAATGTTTATATCTCTAACCTTAAATATTAGATAGTTTAGATACCTTTAAAAAGTGTTATCTCTTTAAAGTCTCATACTGATTAAGTATATAGATTGCAAACATATGATTTTAACAGACCATGCTAAAAGACTGGTAATACTTTCTATATTTATAAGAAATATTTTGAGAACAAGCCAAAACAGTTTTCACAATGGGTGGTAATTTTGTAGATTTTTAAATTTTTAAGAAAATAATAATGTTTGATCACATGAAAGGGTTAATCCTTAGATATGATTTAGTCCAGTCTTTCATTTCACAAAAAGAAAAAAAAAAGTGAACTGAGAGGTATCATTAAGATATGTAATTGAGACTTTTGAAAATACTATTCTATATTTTTCTAGTTTTTACGTGTAGGAATATATTGCACTAGGCTGTCATTTACCCAAAACAACTCTGGTTAGTATGGATCTACAGTAGTATAAAAGACTGTTCTCCCTTTTCTACTCTCTGTCCTGAACATTAGAGTAAAGCACAGTGTTTGCCTCCAAGTTTATTGAATATACGCACTAATGAATATTCAAAATCTAATCGTAGAATATTTTATGAAGGTAGTCAATTTTTAATAGATTTCTCCGGGGAAATGAAGTGCTATAGCTTCAAAATGAAAGACATCATGTAATAAATAATCTCATGAATTTACAATGCCATTGCCAAATCTGTGCTGAGCAGTTTCAATTTGAAGTGGTCATGTAAGCAATGCCATGGGGACTGAAGCATTGACATTTGCTATCCCTGCTGATTCATGTTTTTTGTGCAAGTATAAGTATTTTTCTCTGATGGTTTGAGAATATGTTGGTATATTACCTAATCTGGAGACATAAATGTATAACCTCTTCATAAAATTTATGAAAATATAGGAATTTCTATTCTGAATTAGCACTATGTGCTTCTGCAGCTCAAGAGGAGAGTAGCATGAGGGAGAATATTAAACTAAGAATCCAAAGTTTTGGATGCCAGTCCCCTCAGCTGTAACTTTGAACAAGTTGTCAAAATGCATCTATAAAATAACTTAGCCTCATACTTGGTGATAATCATAGGTTCCTGGTAACCCTGATATTTACTAAATAAAATATATATTTAAAATGAATCAATATCTTTATATATATGTCACAACCCACTATAGCATTAACTTTTTTACAATTATATCTTACAACATGATTTCAAACAGTTCTGAAAAACAAATAGTATATTTCAAGCAGTTTCAAAATGTCTCTGAATTCAAATCAGGTTTATTTTCAAAATATGGGCAGGTAAGGGAGTATAGAAAAAGTATAATGGGCATAGCAAGAAGCAAGTAAAATTCTGAGCTAGAATCTGAACTCACAATTCCAAAACCTGCATTTTTAATATGTTTAAAACAAAACGTAAACTTGCTGATGTTTAGTTGTTTTATGCCTTTTAAATCAAGATTGTGTCATCATAGTTATAACTCATTTGGAAATATAATAAATTTTGACTAGTGGAGTAGAGAAATCTCTCATTTTTCCTAAACATATGTTTTGGAGAGTTGAATACAGAGTGGTCTCTATATAGTCTATGATGCTTTGAAAAGGCTATGGGAACGCCTATGAGTTTTTTCAATGAGACAGTCAAGCTGACTCTTAGGATCATAGGAGAAACAAAGACTCTAATTGTCCCTGCAACAGAGGTACACATAGGCACTGGACTTCACTGAAAATAATATCCTGCTTTGTTGTTTGAGACCTCCCTCAAATTCTCGAAGCTCTGTCATATGATCACCAGAAGGCTGAATGAGCTAGACATGCCATTTGGCTCTTGATTTAGGCCAATTACTTGCACTCTAAAGAGGGCACAGATAGACAGCTGAACGTAAGGGGGGCCCCAGCCACACAATAAACAGAATGTGGCCTTAGTTTGGGGAACAGAGGGGCTTATTAAAAGATGAAAACTGGTGGTGAATGGGAAGCTTAGAAAAATATGTAGCCATGATTCCTCTTTCTAGTGTTTTCTGCAGTTTCCATTGTATTTTGTTTTCTGCATAACCAAGTGACCTCTAAACCCTGTAAACAGCCCATAAAACTCTTCTCCTTCTTCTCTGGGTGGATGACTATTATTATCCTTTCATCTTGAAAGGTCATGGGGTATCAATTGAAGAAGTATACCAGTTCGCTTTGAGTGCCCTCTCTGTTTGAAGTGACTTGTCTGTTTGCTTTATAAATGGTGGCCTGTTCCTAAACAAATGGAAAAATAATTAATCATCTTTCTGTCTCTAAATGATAGATGATTTGACCTGAAACAAAGTTAAACATACAATAGGACTGAAATGTTTCAAAATGTATATTTTAGTGATTCAATATTTATTAAGGTTATTAAAACATTTTACTGGAAAATGATGGAGTATATTATTATACTGTATAATGATAGAGTGGATAGGAAAGTCTATCATTTAAACAGTAGGAAAAAATTAATATTTAGATGAAACTAATATGTGCCTGTTTTTCTATGTTTTATATTCTGTGATAAGATATTCCTAAGGCAAAATCTAGTCTTTGATGAAGACTCTGAAAATTCAACACCATGTTTATTTAAAAAGTAGAAAACAATACAATAGTCTTTTATAATTATTTTCAATATGGAGATAGATTATCCTTTGACTTCATATTTAAATCTTAAACTGTTTTTTTTCAATCAACATTGAAAAAAGTATAGGATATATTAGACCTCAGTATAGAAGATGAAGGCTGAGGAAGGATATGACAGACAAATTCAAGAATGTAATAGATAATTTAATATGGATGGGACTGTTTAATGAAGTTCAGAATCATAATACCAGGGCACAGTCACTGGAAAAGAAGGTAATGTTAGGAAAAACAAGATTAGTAAAATACAATTTTTACTTATTAATGTTTTAAGCAATATTTTAGGACTATCTTCCTAGACATACTAGAAGATAAAATACAGATATTTGTGAGAAATCCAGATATTAATGATTTATTGAGTTTTGGCTGATTTGTAAGGGAACCAGAGAATTCTTTGTCAGTATCAGTAAGTCTTGTAGCAGAGGGGACAGACTCGTGTTGAAAAACAGTGTAATGTAAAAACAAGATCATTAGTAAGGGCCCTAATCCAGTATGACTGGTGTCCTTGTGAAAGAGGAATTTTGGACACAAAGACAGGGAGGCACACAGGGAAGAAGTAAATGTGCACAGGGAAAAGATGGCCATATGACTGGAGTGCCACATGAAAAAGCCAAGAAGCTGCAAAAATTGTGAACAAACCACTTGAAGCCAAGAAGCAACAAGGAAGACTCATTTCCCTGCTGGTTTCAGAAGTTTAGCCCAGCTGACAACTTGGTTTTGTACTTCTAGCCTCTAGAATTGTGAGGCACTAAATTACTCTTGTTCTGAGAACTGTATATTCAAGTTCTTTGCCCATTTTTAAATTGGGTTATTTGCGTTTTGCTACTTTAAGCCCTAGGGATTCCTTATATATTAATCCCTTATTAAACAATTTGCAAATACTTTCTACCATTCCATAGGTTTCCTCTTCACTGCATTGATGGCTCCTAGTTTGTTTTTTTTGTGTGTGTGGGGTTTTTTTTTGTTTGTTTTTTGTTTTGGTTGATGTAGTTCCAATTGCCAGATTTTGCTTTGGTTGACTGTGCTTTGGGTGTCATTTTCCAGGAAACTATGCTAACACTAATGTCATGAAGCATATCTTCTATGTTATCTTCTAGGAGTTTTACAGTTTCAGGGCTTGTGTTTAAGTGTTTATTTATTTACTGTTGATTTTGAATATGATATAAGATAAAGGTCCTTTTTTTTTTTTTTTTGAGTGTGGCTGTCAAGTTTTCCCAACACTATTTGTTGAATAACCCATCTTTCCCTCATTGTATGGTCTTGGCACCTTTGTCAAAGACCATTTGACATTACATGCATGGATTTATTTCTGGACTCTATTATGTTTCCCTGGACTGTATGTTTGTTGCTATGCCATTATTATACTATTTTGATTACTGTAGCTTTGTGATATAGTATGGAGTAAAAAAGTGTGAGGCTTCCACCTTTGTTTTTCTTTCTCAGTGTGGTTTTAGCTATTTGGAGCCTTTGTGGTTCCATATTAATTTTAGAATTACTTGTATATATTCCTGCAAGAAAAAAATGACATTGTGATTATGATGGGGATTGCAGTGAATCTGTAGATCACTTTGAGTAGCAAAAATATTATAATTTTAAGCCCAGTGTTGAAACCTACTGCTCAGAAAAATAGATTTCTTTCAAAATATTACTGCTCATTGGCAATGTACCTGGTTACCCAAGAGCTCTGATGGAAGTGCACAATGAGATTAATGTTGTTTTCATGTCTGCTAACACAGCATATCCATTCTGCAGCCTATGGATCAAGAAGAAATGTTGACTTTCAAGTCTTAATATTGGGGAAAAAACACATTTTGTAAAGCTATAACTGCCATAGACAGTGATTCATCTGATGGATTTGGGCAAGATCAACTGAAAACCTTCTGGAAAGAATTCGCCATTTCACATACCACTAAGAACATTTGTAATTCATGGGAAGGGGTAAAAATATCAACATTCACAGGAGTTTGGGAGAAGTTGGTTCTAACCTTCATGGTTAACTCTGAGGCCCTCAAGACTTCAGTGAAGGAAGAAACTACAGCTGTGGTGACAATAGCAAGAGAACTAGAACTAGAAGTGGAGCCTGAAGACATGACTGGATTGCTACAATCTCATGACCAAACTTGAACAGGTGAGGAGTTGTTTCTTATGCATGAGCAAAGAAAGTGGTTTCTTGAGATGGAATCTACACCTGGTGAAGATGCCACGAAGACTGCTGAAAAACAGAGGATTTAGAAAACTACTTAAACTTAGTCGATAAAGCAACAGCAAGGTTTGAGAGCATGGGCTCCCATTTGAAAGAAGTTCTGCTGTGGGTAAAATGCTATCAAACAGAATCACATGCTACAAAAAAAATTGTTCATGAAAGAAAGGGTCAGTCAATGTGGCAAACTTCATTGCTGTCTTATTTTAAAAAATTACCACAGCCACCCTAACCTTCAGTAACCACCACCCTGATCAATCAGCAAGACTCTTCACCTGCAAAATGTTTATGACTGGCTGAAAGTTCAGATGATGGTTAGCATTTTTTGGCAATACACATTTTTAATTAAATTATTTCTTTTTAATTTTAATTATTTCTTAGACAATACTATTGCACACTTAACAGACTACAATTTAGTATAAGCTTAACTTTTATTTGCACTGGCAAACCAAAAAATTGACTTGGTTTATTGTGATATTTGCTTTATTGAGGTGGTCTGGCCCCAAACCCGCAGTATCTTCAAGGTATACCTATACTTTAGACACATGCTCCAACTTTCCCTCCCTAGGGATAAACTGGGAGTTGGGGGATTTCTCCCATTTATTCCGTGCTGAGCTTGGGGAGGGGACTAGAGTTAGTATGTGCTTAGTCCAAAGCATTGCCTTGGTTCTTAGTGGTCCCCCAACCTACCACCATCTCCTAACAATGTTTAGATTCAGGCAAGACAGAAATCATTCTCTCAGATAGCCCCCTGAGAAGTCTGATTATTGGGCATATGTTTCAATTTTGTCTCTCCATCCCCAGCAAGAAGCCAGGACCTGGGAGCTTCCTCTCAATTGTGCTGTGCTATGCTGGAGGGAGAGGCTACAGCAAGGGGGTGCCACAGATCTTCCTCATGGCTCAGATGCCGTGGTTTCATGCTTGTCTGGACTGCAGGAGCCTCTTCACTGGTTTCTGAATTTCTCAAAAAGAGAACCGGTTTATGTGTTTTTGTTGAGTTAGTGTCTCCTCTGGGGAAAGGACAATCTGGGGCTTCTTATTCTGCCACCTTCTAGATTCATTTTTTAAATGGTCATTTCTAACATTGATTTTTAAAACTAACATCTTAAAAATATTTGACCACTATTTATTATATCAAATTGCAGATATTCCTAAATGAATTGTGACTGAAAATGATTGCATTCAGTCTTATTTTCATGGCATCCTCTAATTCCAAAACTTTAAATAATTGCATATGCTTGTAAATCACCTCCCTGTATCCATTTGGAAAACAAAAGTGAATTGAATGAAGTGACAAAGGAACTCACAGAAACATCATTTTTAAACCTTCTAAAAATACAAAAATTGCTAGGCTGCCTAAAACATGCTGGTTACACAACTTGATAATTCTTTATATAAGTCTTTACAAATCGCTGTATTGGTAATCCATATGAAAGAAAATGAAATGGCAAAAGGAATGGTAGTTCTCTTCTTCCTTCTTATTTTTTCTGTGAAGGAATTCGGGGGAAAATAGGCCAATAAATTCTTTTATTATTTTTGTAACTGGAGTCCTGAATGATACAGAAATGGGATAACATAATTTTTAGTTCCCTGTAAATAATGCGTAGTTTAAGAATCATTAAATTTTTTTTTCTCTAACAACTTCTGAAATGTTTTAATTAAAAACAAATCTGGTTTTAGGCCAATCATAAGACAGATTGGTCCTTACTAAAATTATGTCCTATATCATTACCTTACATAATTTAAACTAGAAAGTAAAACTTGATAGTTTACAAGATCTAGATTTGCCATGAAATTTAAATCAGCCAATTAAAGGCTCCCAAACATGTACCTAAGTTGCAGAAAATGAGCATATAAAACACACATGGCAAGACATAAGAAGAGGAAGGAGGGAAATTACAGCAAGTTTTAAGGAAATAACATTTTGGCCAAAGTAAAGTGGCAAAGTAAAAAAAAAAAAAAAATTGGCCTAAAAAGTGGAAACAATTCATGATTCAGATGGAAAATAAAAGTAAGTGGAAGAATATAAATAAGAAATATAAAATGATAAAAATTAAAATTGCACAAAAGAATGTAATGTTGATATTTGTACCAATGGTAAATTGGAGGCTATTTGCCAAGTTGAAAAATAGATACATTTAAATGTGCCCTGATCCAATTATTTCACATGTTTATGATTCTTTAGAGTGTGTGGTTGGTTTTGTTTTATTTTTGTTTTTGTTTTTTTTTTCCCTCCAAGGATCTGCCACCGACACACCAAGCTGACCTGCTGACTATCAATTGACAAGGCCCTTAGCCAATGAATCCCCATTAAATTGAAACATTCTATCCGTGGAATAAAGTTACTGACCCTTAGGGCACAATGTTGTTTTTTGTAGCTTGCAAAACCTGCTATTTTCTCCAAAGAGAACTTTTCATGGGGTCATGTATGTGAGAGAAAGAATTTAAACATTCTCTTGTTTTTCAGTCCAAAAGGTTTGTTTCTTTATTTATACACTTTCAAAGGCTTTCACTACCCCAGGCATATTCTACTTCAACTTTCTAAATATGGTCTTTAGAATTTTGGGGAATGGGTTTGGGAAGAGAGAG
The DNA here is from genome assembly GCF_024362965.1 of Panthera pardus. Taxonomy (NCBI): domain Eukaryota; kingdom Metazoa; phylum Chordata; class Mammalia; order Carnivora; family Felidae; genus Panthera; species Panthera pardus. The sequence goes on along the minus strand of NW_026526732.1, from coordinate 24,603,668 downwards.
ATAGGGGAAGTAGAAAAAGGAAAATCCATTCAGTTTACATAAAATCTTTTGAAGATTTTTTTCTAAAAATTCTATCCCAATGTATCCACAAAGTCACTTTTTTTTCTTTCAGTTTCAATAAAAGAATAAATAGAAAAACCCAACTTCTCAAATGCTTAGTGGTCCATTGAGATTTGGATAACACAGAGAGAGGATAACACTAAGAAATAACAACTAAGTTCAAATAAGTTTGTCTCAGGGTAGTTACAGAATTTATTTTCATGGAGCTTCTGAATTACTAATGTATCCCTACTGTAGCAAAATGCCAAATTTAAAATGACAATTGCACATAATAATTGAAAAGAGTATGGTGTGTATATGTCTATTTTGTGTGTTTATTCAACTTTGAGTCAGAAATAACCAACAATATTGAACAATTTAAAGCTCTTCACACAGGATAAACCCACCAACATGAACTTCCTTTTACCTTTCCTCTAAAAGAAGAGTAAATTTCCAACTTTTGCACTATTGCATAGCATAATACCTTCTGGGAAAACAATAAAAATAAGTTTTATATTTTTCCAAAACCCTAATACTAAACCAAATACGAACAGAAAAGGAAAAGGAAACTCTAAATTAATCTCATTTATAAGCCTCAATGCAAATAAAATTCTAAATAAAGCAAATTAAAGCCATCTGTCTATTACAAGAATAATGCTTTATATACAAATACAGCACATTCCTAACCATGTCCAGGACTATTGCACATTACTCCTTTGTGGCCAAAAGTAACAGACAGAACAGTTCAAAATTTTTTTAATGTTTATTTTTCAGAGAGAGAGAGAACAGGAGAGGGGCAGAGAGAGAGGAAGACAGAGGATCCAAAGCAGAGGCTCGAACCAACGTCTTGCTCAAACCCAGAAACTGTGAGACAATGACCTGAGCCAAAGTCTGAAGCTTAGCTGACTGAACCATGCAGGTGCCTCCAGAGCAGTTCAGTTGTTGAAACCCTGGGCTGTTGGAACCACAACCATCTCAAGAGAAGAAATAAGCCCTAGGAAAATAGATTCCTCTCATCTTTCAAAGTATGTACCAGTCTTTGCAACAATATACATTAATAGAGAACAAAATAAATGGGGATCCAGTAAGAGTGAGTTATTTACAGTTGTAACAAGGTCACAGAGAGAAAAAACAAAAGGTCAACCAAACCACAGACATGTTTTTTTAAACTTGCTCATCTGAATTTATAATTATTCAAGTCCACAACTCCCATATTATTTGATTTTCCTTTTGAAGTCTACTAAGTGTCAGGCGAGCACCTCTGACAGGTTAACGAGCATATGCGGGGTTTTCCCAAAATGCTGTCCCCTTCCATGCCCATGTCATTATAATACAGAGTCACCTGGGATTTTGACTCAGGCCATTTAATTCCAGCTTCCTTTCCTTTAATCATCACACACTAAGCAAACATTATCCTATCGTTGAAGCATTAATTCCATTCAGGTGGAGAAAGGACAATTGATCCAAACCATTAATTTTGTAATTTTTGAAATAATCAATTCATTAAAAAGAATAAATAAGAAGCACAGATTCTGGGAAAGAACAGATGATCAGTCATGATATAAATCTACATGGAAAGTGCGCCTGGGTGGCTCAGTTGGTTTAGTGTCCGACTTTGGCTCAGGTCATGATCTTGTGATTTGTGAGGTTGAGACTCACTTTGGGCCCTGTACTAACAGCTCAGAGCCTGAAGCCTGCTTTGGACTCTGTTTCCCTCTCTCTCCTCCCCTCCCCATGTTCAGGCTCTGTCTCTCTGTCTCTGTCTCTCTCTCTCTCTCTCTCTCACTCTCTCGGTCTCTCTCTCTCAAAAATAAACATTAAAAAAAATCTACATGGAAAAAAATGAATCAAATGAATTGACATAAGAACTAACAGAAATAGTGCAAGAGTTTATCAGGTTGCCAGATACAAGATCAATAGAACACTTAGTTGATTTTTACATAGTAGTTACTGTGAATAGGGCTATCATGCAAAATACTAAATGCTCAGTTAAATGTGAATTTCAGATAACCAATAGATACATTTTTCATGCAAGTATATCCCAAATACTGCATGGGACATACTTACACTAAAAAATTAATCATTGCTAAATATGACAACCTGTATATAAATACATACACTTACACATATATAAAAGTAGATATTCATGTGCCCATGTGCTCTGTGCCCACCACACAGCTTAAGATATAGGATATTACCAAACATTTTACCTCATTTTGTTCCTCTGTAACAGGCACAAATCTTCTACCTCTAAATGACCAATATCCTGAAATAATCATTCCCATGTTTTTAAATATGTTTATCAACTTCAAATGTATCCCTATATAGTGCATTGTTCATTTTGTCTGTTTTTAAAATATTATAAAGTGTTTTCATGTTGGACATGTCCTTGACTTGTTTTTCACAAAAGTAATGTTGGAGTAATAGGGCATACAGAAATATATTTATTCAGTGTGATATAATATGTAATTTGAACGTACCAAAATTATTAATAGATCCTGCTGCCTATAAGATTGATAGTATATTCTTGATAATTTTCATATATTTAAGATATAACTACATACCATGTATATTATATATTCAAAGTACATACATAAATATAAAATTCAAGGTCACATATGTGCACATAAATACATGTGTATACAATTTCAAGATATACACACATTGAAACTGTAGTCTCATTACAGTATGTACCTGATTAACTTTCTCAAGTGTTTTGTTTTGTTTTTTTTTAAAGAAAGATGGCCCCAATTTTCACTACAAGTATACTTGTATTAGTGAATGTTGTGCCATTTCCTCTCTGTCACATTTCTTCACACAACAATATTTACTGAACGTGTTAAAGAAAGTCAACAAGACCATTAGACCAAGGTGGATCTATTGCCTCAGTAGCCTGCCTAAGCAAATAACCACCTAATCCAGAGTCAATGCACTCACATCCAAAAATATTACACTTAAGAGCAATCAGTCACAAACAACGAATCAGGCTTGCCCAAATAAATAATCAAATCAAATAATTTCCTTGCATTGTCTTTGGTCTTTTCTGTAAAAGCTTCTTGGATAGCTCCTGTGGGTAGAGTACTCCTAACCACCATTGGATTGATGCTACCTGATTCCAATCAATCTATGCTCAAATAAACTCTTGAAAATTTTAATGTGTCTCATGTTATCTTTTATCAAATGCTTCTGTACACCAAGCATTGCATTAGATACTAATTATATATATATGTATGTATATATGTATGTATGTCTATATATATATATATATATATATATATATATATAGACATACATACATATATATACATATATATAATATATTACAGAAAAACTTCAAAGATAAAACAGAGAATTCTGCTATATTTTTTCCCTTCACTCATGTCTCCTAAAAGACGTATATATTTTAATATTGCCAGTGTGGTGGATATGGAGTGGTATTTTACTTTATTTTGAGTTTCCCTAAATGATACTGTATTTAGACTTCTTTATATGTATTTGTAGGACATTTGTGTTTTTCCTTTATGAAAGTTCTTTGTATGCATTTTGAGCCATTTTCTATTGCTTTATCTTTTTTATTTTTCATGTATGAAATTATATAAAGAATATAAATCCTTTTTAGTTAATTCCTTCAGTAACTTCTCTTAGTTTAGTGTGTGTCTTTTAACCCTATTTTTAAATTTTTTATATTTGTCTTTTAATATCATTGTCTGAGAAAATTTTATAGTGTTAAATAAACCTTGCTTATCTGAAAGAAACCAATTGATCACAATGTACTCTGTCATATACCTATGGTTACATTATTCAGTTTGTTAATATTTGGTTAAGTATCTTCATCTATATTTATGGATGTCCTTGTCTGATTCATATGCCAAGGTTATGCTAAAACAAAATATAAGTTGGAAAGTATTTACTTTGCTTTATATAAGATTGAAAATACTTGCTTCTTGAAAATTTGATATAATTTATAATTTCCAAATAAAGATGACCTAAGACTTGTTTTTCCTTTGTAGGGAAATTTTAAACTAGAGACTCAACCTCTTTCATAGTGATAGGACAATTCAGATATCCTACTTTTCTTGAGTACATTTTGTGATTTACATGTTCTCAAAGAGGTTTAATTTCACCTAACTTTATAATGTATTGACACACAATAATTATAATGCATTTCTATAATTTTCTTTGATAAAGATATGCTTTAAGCTTTTAGAAATTCTCTAACATTTATCTTCTGTCTTGTATCTTTTCAGTTGATTATTTATATGAGAAGTTTTTCAATGGTATTTTTCTTTCTAGAAAACCAAATTTTGATGTTTTGATTTTCTATAATATACCCATTGTTTCACTAGTTTTTTGCTCGTATTGCCTTTCTTCTGTATTATATAAGTTGGGTACTAGCTTATTTATTTTTTTCATGTTTATTTATTTTGAGAGAGAGAGAGCATGCTCACAGGTGTGTCACGGGAGGGATGGGCTCTGTGCAGAGCCTGCTTGGGATTCTCTCTTCCTCCTTCTCTGCCCTTCCCAACACACACCCAAGCACAAGCTCCCTCCCTCTCTCTCTCTCTTTCTCTTGCCAGAGCCAGATGTGAGGCTCGATCCCACAAATTGTGAGATCATGACCCGAGTCATCAAATCAAGAGCTGTATGCTTAATGGACTGAGCCACCCAGGCGCCCCTAGCTCATTTATTTTTAATCATTCTTCCTTTCTACTGAAGGCTATCTATCTATCTGTAAATATCTCTATAGTTTCATAGTGTACATTTTGGTGTGTAGCATTTTTATTTCTCAGTTCAAAGTATATTTTTATTTCCATTATGACTTGAGCCATAAATTATTTAGATGTGCATTGTATTAAAATTTAAAATGGATAAGCTGCTTTTATCTGTTTTCAATTTATTATATTTAACAGTGCTATAGTCAGTAAACGTGGTATGTAGGCTACCAATTATTTAAAATGTGTTGCAACTTGCTTTAAAGTCTAGAATGTGATCGATTTTCTTGGGTGTACTTGGTACCAGAAAGAATGTGTATTGTCCTATGTGTCTGCATGTGTGTGTGAGAAAGAGAGACAGAGAAAGGGAGAGAGACACTATGCTTATGCAATTACATGTATCAACACTTGGTCTGCTTGATACTTGACAAGAGAAATGACATAAAACCCCATGATGTGAGTTTCTTTAATTTTGCTCTCATCTTTGTTTCTATTGAGGGTATTTTATTAGGGGCATGCTGGTGAATACATTTTGATTTCTTTCATCCTATTTTTACATGTTTTCTCTCACAGATTTTGCCAATAGCCCTCCCTGTGTTTCTTGTTTACCCTTGTTTTGTTGTTGTTGTTGTTGTTGTTTTTGTTTCTTTAGAATTCCCCTGTTACATTTTTTTAATCCCTCTACCTATGATAAGCTCAATTTCTATTAACTTAGTGGTTACTCTATAAATTACCTTATTCATATTTCATATAAAAATGTCTAGAGTGATAGTGGGGAAGCTAGACTTACTTTCCTCCCTATTCAAATACATTAAAATTATTTGAATCAGAATGCCAAATTTAGTGTTTTATTCTTGACAATAACTCCACAATTGAAAAATGATTCCCCTCGTATTATACAATTGGTATGAATTACATATAACCACAAATTTACCAGTTTAAAAAAAAAAAACAGTATCCCTTCTAGTATTTCAGACCTTGGACTGTGGTCTTTTCCCTCCTTCCTGACATACATTTTTAGATTTTTCTTTAATGATAATAATTTTTTTTGTTTGCCTGAAAAATGTCTGTATTATGCTCTCCTTGGTGAGTAATATTTTAGCTGAGATTACATTTCTTGGATGATAGTTCAGATAGTTCAGAGAGAGAGAGAGAGAGAGAGATGATAGATAGATAGATAGATAGATAGATGATAGATAGATAGATAGATAGATAGATAGATAGATTCCATCGTATTCTCTACCTGCCATTGGTAATTCTATTGTCAGTTTCTGGTTCATTTGTAAGAAATATTTTTGTTACTCTGGTTCTTATTTTAAAATATTTTATTTACCTTTAGTGTTTCTACTTTGTTTGATGTGTCCAAATGAGTAATTCTTGCTCACCATTCTTGTCATTTTTGATGAACCAAAAAATTGCAGTTCTTAGCTATAAAAAAATCACAGTCTAGAAGTGAAGGCAGATATTAACTACATATTCTAGTATTTAAAAATTGTGGTGAATTCTATGAAGATAAATAGATTCAATTGGAAAGAATAACAGAAGAAACCACATTTAGGTATTAGGAAGGGTTTTTGGCATCCTTCCTGTGGAAATATGAGACTAGACATGAGATGCCTCAATAAAGTTGACTAGATTAAAAGCCCAGAATGTGGGGATGAGTAGGTTCTGTCTGGCATTTAGTAAGGCAACGAAGCATATGGAAAAACAAAAGCAACTGGTGGGGAGTCTGACTAGGTGTGATCTCCAAATATCATGTTGTTCCTAAAGGCCCTTGTAACTACAGTAGCACTCTGTCTGACAATCTTAGAGAGAAACAGTGTATCTTCTTAAGTTTCACTCAAATATGTCTCTGTTATTTGTAAGCAAGATTCATATTTAATACAAAAGATTTTACCAGGTGATAAATATGATTATATTCAGGTTTAATAAAGGTCTCTCTGTCCGCATTATGAAGAATGGATTAAGAGAAAACTAGGCAGGAGTGAAATTTGAAGTTTCTTTGCAAGAGATGATGAGGCACAGAATAGGAAAATGCCAGTGAGGATGAAGCAAAATAGATGGATTCAAGATCTCTTTAAATGGTAAGTTAATCAAATGAAGTAGATTAGCCATAAAGTAAAAGAAAATAAGAATCCCAGAAGATGCTCAGATTCCTGGCATGAGGAGTGGTAATGGTATGCACTAACAAGAAAAGTAGGGCCAGAGAACACAAACTGATGGCTGGTGTTTGCATGTGAGGGTGTGGGGGTATGAAGGGTTGTTGGAGATGGAAAGTCCATTTTGAGCATGTTCAGGTTCAAGTGTTTGTGGGTATCTAAATACTGATTTCTGGAAAGCTGTTCATTTCACTAGTGTAAGACTCCAAAGAGACATTGGGATGGAAATGCAGATTTTGAATTCATTTATTTATAGATCTAATTGCAGCCATGGGAATGGATTAGAGCTCCTAAAAATTTCGGTGGAGTAAAAACAGAGTCTCTAGGAAAGAAGCAAGGATTCATGGGGCTGCAGAGCCCAAAGAGATTTAAAGGGTCTGACAAGAAATAAATTAAGAGAGCAGTATATCATCAAAGAAAAGGAAGAGAGATTTTTCAACAAGACAGGAATTATTCAAAGGGAGGACAGAAGGCATATAAATAAGACTGGGAGGTTCTTCTTGACCTGCTTCTCAGGGAAGGTTCTTTTGATCTGAATAGAGATTACTTGAGTGGATAATAGAAAGAAATGTGTGGGTTTTCTAGATAAAAAGAAAGACTGTGTATTATGTAACAAATCCTCAAATCTGTTCATCACTCAACAAATATATATCCTTCAATGTATGGTTTCTGGACCAGCAGCATCAACAGTATCTACAAACTTCTCAGAAATACACAATGTGGGGCCCTACTCTAGAAAAAAATAAATCAGAAAGTATAGGTCTAGGCTTCCATCAAGGTGTATTTTAACAAGACCTACAGGTGAACCTGATGCCCACTGAAATTTGTGAACCACTGCTATAATATAAAGCAATAGCATTTGCCCGTTTTCTCAAGCTATTATCTTGCAATATAATGCTGAATATATTTTTCTCATCCTCTGTGTCTAATAAGTCACTGAAATCAAGTCTGAATTTTAAATGTCATTCAATTTATCTTGTATTATATAATGTTTTATAGTATGTTATATTAATATATAAATTAATGTAAAATACAAATATGTAATATTATTACATATATATATTTGACCATGATTTTAAGATGGTAATTTTTTATGCATCTTAAGTAATAGCACAGTGTTGATGCCCCTGAAGCCTTTTATGTGCTTTCCCTAATCATATTCTTCTGTAGCTAAGAGTAATAATTCTTAGAGCTCTGTGTGGATAACTGAGTTAACATGTACAGCACTTGGATAATGACCTACAAAGAATATAGGTGGATAAAGAAGATATTGTATATGTATATTTTCAGTTTCCAATGTAGTCACTGATGTGAATAGAATGACATTACATCCCAAGGTCCTGAGCTACGCCACATGCACCCATCACAAAATTTTCTGATTTATTTAAAAAGATAAACTCAAAAAAAGATATATGCACCCTTATGTTTATTGTAGCATTATTTACAATAGCTAAGATCTGAAAGGAACGCAAGTGTCCATGAATAGATGAAAAGATAAAGAAGAGGAATGTGGAATATTACACAGCCATAAAAAAGAATGAAATCATGGTATTTGTAAAGGCATGGATGGACCTAGAGGGTCTAATGCTATGTGAAATAAGTCAGTCAAAGAAAGATAAGACCATATGATTTCACTCATATGCGTAATTTAAAAAATAAAACAAACGAATAAAGGAGACAAAGATAGAATCTCACATACAGAGAACAAACTGGTGGTTGCCAGATGGAAGGTGGGTAAGGATATGGGTGACATAGATAAAGGGGTTCAAGAGCACATTTATCTAGATGAGCACTGAACACGTAGATTGTTTAATCATTGTATTGTACACTTGAAACTAATGTAACACTGTATGTTAATTATACTTACATTAAAAATAAATTAATAAAATAAAAAGAAAATACGTGGCATACGGCCTGCTTAAATCATCATGAGTAAGTGACAGTTACAGAGGTAGAACTGTCTGGCTTTAGGGCATCCATTATTGCCTCAACTCAAAGAAGACTACTTCCCTTTCCTTAATAACTGTTTGTTAAAAAAATTAAAATGTACCATTCCCTTCCATCGGCTTCTCCAAACAAATTATCTTGTTTCTCAAGCTCTCTAGTCTTATCTTTCCCTGTTAAACGTTAAAGACATAACACATTGCTGGGCATTGAATAAAATGTATATTTCTTCTTACCAGAGAAGTTCAGCATGTGGTCAAGGTCTTTTTTTTTCTTGTTGTTGTTGAAATCCTTCTTTATACCCTTTCCCCTTTTTTATAGAAACTTTTGAAATTAATTATATTTCACAGAAATGTGCACAGATGCTAAGTGAGCAAACTGAGGATGTGACACAAAGTATGAATTGTGTAATTGCCGCCCAGATCAAGAAATTGAATATTGCCTTCACCCAAGAGGACTGTGTTCTCTCCATTTCCCATAACAATCTCTCAACTCCACAAAAATAATCAGTAGTAATTTTGTATTCTTTCAGATTCATATGCTATGTATTCTTTTGTGTCTGATTTCTTTCATATGTTAATCTATTTGAGATTAATTCTTGGTATGGATTAGAGAAAAAGTCAATTCCCTCTATAAAACACACAACACAATAATATTCATCTATATATCAGTTTTCAAGCAATTTGTAATTAATGTTGGCTGTAAATCTAAAGCTGCTGTGAACGTTATGGTACCTATCTGTTAAGACTACTTATATGAACACATTCCATTGAGTATTCAGTTAGGAATGAATTGCCCTGTCATAAGATTTATTAGTTATTGCCGAAAAGTTTTCCAAAGTGATTTTGCAAATTTGTATTTGTATATAGGTGAAGTCGTTTTGCCCTTACCATCAAATGGTAATTTAGTTTTCAGCTCTTTGAAGGCATTATTCCTACATCTTCTTCTGTTGCTCATGAGAGATAAAAATTTCTTTTTTCTTTCTTTCTTTTTTTTTTTTAATAAGTACTACACTTCTTTGGTTGTCGTATTACAACACATCTGGTAGCTTTGCAAGATTTTTAAATCTGAGGGCACATGTCTCCATATAGTTATAGTAAATTCCCAACTGTTACTGCTGTAAAAATACTTCTAAATATCTGCATTCTCTCAGTCTAAAGTCCTGTTATATGGAGTATCATTTTCTTTTCCCATTATCTATTACCCCTTCTCTTTTTTTTTTTACATTTATTTTTCATCAATGTTTGCATTTTTAGTTCCAGCTCTAACTCTTACCTCCTCATTCTATCTTCTGCTAATGTTTCTGTTTAAACCGTTCAGTCCTGTTTTAATTTCAATGAAGGCACCATTTTTGTCATTTTTTAAAGATATTTAAAAGTGTTCCTACATCTTTCTGAATATCAGATAGTTCCTTTTTTGAAAAAAAAAAAATCAATTTCATTGTATATTTATCACATAAAATATGTTTTTACACAGTCCTTATCTGATAATTTCATCTGACACTTTGGCACCGGAAATTATGCTGCAAACCTCCTTCCTCTAATGAATGTTTTGTATAAATTGAGACTACATGCTCCTGAGGACTTCATCTTTAGAAATACAGATTTTGTTCTAGATTTCATCCCTTATACGATGTTTTTGCATTTGTTTTCATTACATCTCCATTAGATATTTGCAGGAAAAACAACTCTCTTGGGTTATTGTCTCATTTTATGGGCCCAGTACCACTGAGAACCCAAACCCTAATAAGAATATTTACAAATGAGTGGAAAATATATATATTTTTTTCTTAGCACCCAGAGCAAGGCCAAGAAAAAAGATTTCCTTCCTGCCTCTTGCTCCTAATGAATAGATTTGATTTTTTTTTTTTTTTTTTTTTTTTTTTTTTTTTTTTTTTTTTAGCTCAGCTCTTCATTGAACGTGTTGCTAGCCACATATCCTGGATTCCTGTGAAGGTCTCAATTACAGCTATCTTCTCAAATTTGCCAAAGGCTTTTCTCCTGCATGTGTAACCCTTAATTCCCAAGGCCCTTAGTTACAGTGATTGGCAAAATTTACTAACAGCTTGAATATTTAGGGTTTTTTTTTTCCTTCTTTTTACAACCTTGGAGATTTTCTTTACTCCATTCTGAGTTTAGGTACGTAGGGGGAAAAATTGGATTTTATGTAGCATTTTAGTTATTTTGAAATAGGGGATTTTCTGGCTATCTGGTCTGAAACATTTCCAGAAATAGAATCCTCTTAATAGTCTTAAAGCTCTTTAGGAATCAGATTGTTTCTGATTTCCTTTGTTATCCTGGTATCAAACAAACTGCCAAGTAAGTAGTATCCAATAAATATCAACCAGTTCCTGGCTGACAGGATGAATAAAATGAATTGATTTATTTATGAAACCATATATGTAATGTTAGCACTGTTAGTACCTGTACTATTAGTCAGTGATGTCAGTAATGTTGGAGAATAAGATGACGGCTGGGATCATGAGAAGCTAAATATCAAGAAGCAGGTAGCAATCAGATGAAATTATGTATTTCATGTAATTTTAAGGAATGTGACTTTAATTCAGGAGGAATATCACTGATAGGTTTAGGATTAGTTGATATTACGGCAAGGTCATGGAAGAGGTCTATAGTATTCAAAGCACAGCTCTCCAGAGAAACAGAACCAATATATGTATACATACACATATATTACACATATATAACTACATATGCATATATAGTGATAGTTGTTATAAGTTTGTGTTGTATATTAAAATAAACATATAAATAAATATATATATCCCCATATCCTGGATATATATACAAGAGAGAGGGGGTGGACTTTAAGGAACTGGCTCACATGATTGTGGGGATTTGAAAAATTGAAATTTGTAGGCTAGGCTGGCAGACTAGAAATTCAGGTGACCCTCCTGGGTGACTCAGTAGGATAAGCTTCCCACTTTGGCTCAGGTCATGAACTCAAGGTTCCAGGTTCAAGCCGTGTCGGGCTCCCTGCTGTTAGCACACAGCCCACTTCAGATCCTCTGTCCCCTTCTCTCTCTGCCCCTCCTTTGCTGGTGCTCTCTTCAAAAATAAATAAACATTACAAAAAATCAGGTGACTTCACGTGGTAGTCTTTGGTCTGGAATCTGTCTGCATGGCAGGCCAGCAGGTGGGCAACTTAGGTAGAGTTTCTATGTTTCTATCGTGAGGCAAAATTGCTTCTTCCTCCAGAAACCTCAGTCTTTGTTGTTAAGGAGTTAAACTGATTGGATGAGGCCCACCATATTATGGAGAATATATGTTTTGCTCAAAGGCTATTGACCATAAATGTTAATTACATCTAAAAAGCATCTTCATAGCAACATCTAGGCAAGCATTTGACCAACCAACTGGGCACTCTACCTAGCCAATTTTACATATAAGTTAACTGCCACTTGCCTGAATATAAACAAAACAAGTAAGATCAAAAGATAATTTTTAACAGGCAAGCAGAAAGTGAAAGCTAATTGTAGTCTGAAACCCTTTCCCTGATGCACAGATATGTCCTCAAAGTCTTCTCAGTTCAGTGCTCCACTAGTCACGATCAAATGGTCACATTCATTGTACAAGATGGAGACTATCAATTAAGCTTACTGTGTGAGATTGACTTATTCTAAATGGCTAGATAATATTTCTATAGTAGACAATCAATGACTGTCACATTTGGGACTGAGGTTGAATAAATAAATTTATATATTGATTATATAAACATATAATACATAAAACATTTGTATTAAAATATAATATAGAACATATTATAATGCAGTACAATTTGAGCTCTTCATTTCCCCCAAATAGCATTTTCTTCCTCTTTGCTATATTTTAGTTCTCTCACCCATGAGGATGAAAGAAAGCTTTAAAATGGTGTTTCTCAGTAGAGGACCATCAAAAATGAATACTTAAAATGACATTCATGCAGTAGCAAAAGCAATACACTGCTGGCTTCAAGTCTTTGAAATTCAGCTGGGATTTAAGGACTCTACATAACACCACACACTATCATGTGTCATTTTCACTGCTCAGAGACCAGAAAAAATGTTCCTTACTACTCAGTTATCACTAATCTAGTATTCTTTTTGCATAAAGGCTTAAACCTAAATCCTCCAAGGAAAAATAATCTGTCAGGACCTTTTTCGGATTCCCTCTTAGAATACTGAATACAACGCATGAATTCCGGGACAGAATCTGAGGAGTTAACATGGGAGCAATTTAAGAAAAACAAATGTTTCTTTTTTCCAAGGGTGGGGGATGGCTAGCACAGAGAAAGGAGTGCTAAGTCAGCAGTATATTTAAGCAATCATATACAAAATTAGATGTTCATCCAAGTCACAACTGAATACATTCTTTTAGAACGAATATCAGCTGTTTTTAGCATATGGGGAAGGAGATAGAAAATAGATTCAGATTTAATTTCAAGTATCCCATGCAGTCTCATAGATAAGGAAGACCAAATGGCCATGTTCCTGTTTAATTCAATAAGCCTTTTCTGTTACATTAGGCTTTTATGCTGCCATAAGGGGAGGGGTTCTACCTTCCCATAAAATCTGAAAGAAAGACAAAAAATTTAGAGATTACTAAGTGCAAAAATTTCACATGAATAATGGAATAATTTTATATCCTTTGAGATTGTGGCTATATAAAATGTCTCACTAGTTTAAATTCCATTTGTGCATCTAGAAACCTAGATTATAATCATATTTTCCTTCATTGAAGACTTTGGTTTTTCTTCCAGGGGAGAAAGAACACTGAATAGATGAAGCTATTTCTCTTCCTTCTCAGGACTGATACTAAAACTTAGCAAATAGTGGCCACTCTGAGTCTCTGGATAATCTTAATGACTCTTTTGGTATTTGTTTCAGATTTAAAAAATGTGATTAATCTCCACCCAAGATATTAATAAAAATGTTTGTTTTTCTTTAAAGCAACACATGTGCCTATAGTATTTTCCTTCTCATAATGATCCTACCCCAAGCCACACACTACTATCTCTGGTCTCTCTAACCGATGCCTTATCTGTTGAAAATATGGCTAAAGCCACCTTTACTTGACTCTGGCAGGTGGAGCATGTTTTGTGGCATTCTGGCACTGGGAATGTGACAATAGGCTACTCTGACTTTTTAAGTTTCTAGAATGAAAAATTTAGTTGGAATGTATACTTCTTTCAGTTACTATCATATGTGAAAATCCAGAATCCCCAAAACTGGTATAGAGTCTATCAATTCTTCATTGGATGTTTTTTTCTCTTCATCTAGGATGATTAATGAGATAACAGAATTGAATCAGTTGACTATTCCTAATAAAGAGTAAAAGAAAGAAAAAAGAGAACTACAGTGAGAATGAGAGGGAGAGAAAACTAGGAAGAAAGGGGAGGGAGAGGGTGGAGAGGAAGAGGGGGAGAGAGGGAGAGAAAACTAGGCAGAGAGGGGAGGGAGAGGAAGGAGAGGGAGAAAAAGAGAGAGGGGAGACAAGGAGGGAACGAAGAAACGGAGGAAGGAAAGGAGAGGGTGAGAGGTGGAGGGAAGGAAGGGAAAGAAGGAAAGAAGGAAGGAAAGAAAGAAGGAAGAAAGGAAGGAAGGAAGGAAGGAAGGAAGGAAGGAAGGAAGGAAGGAAGGAAAGGAGGGAGGGAGAGAAGACAGTTATTCTCCATTTTGGAACATTTTCTTTTAGTAGTTAGCACATCTATTGGAGGTTTCTTATCTGGCAGGAAATGGGATTCTTTTTCTCCCTTATAAATCAATCTGGCTCCTCATTTATTTTCTTTGGTTTTAGTTTCTTTTGGTTTTTTGTTATGTTTTATAAATAAAAACCCTTTAAACTAACTTGTTCATGTTTGAAAATCCAAATGTTTTTCCCTGCGCTTTCAATAGTTGTTATTCCACAGAATAAACCTAAAAAGTAAACATGCATTCAAGTTTCACTTGATCAGCATATGTCAATTTATTTTGTGTTTTGGGTGGTATGCTCTCTGCATAATGTTTAGATCATTAGTGTCAAGGTTAGGATAGTTTAAATACATAGTAGATGAAATGCAGTGATGGTAACGTGTGACGGTTTTAATTTGCTATCACAAAGAACATGAATCTACAGGAAAACTAAAACAATGAAGCTTCCATAGCTGCCTTGGCCCAGCAGAGACCAGGTGGCTCTATAAAATCTCCCTGCATGAAACTGCAACTATCGAAGGTTTGGGTTGTTTTGGAATTGCTGATATTGTGGAGATTTCAGCAACAGTTCCAACAAAATGTGTGCATTCCAACAATTTGTCAGCATCATCTTTTATGTATCACTAAATATAAACTTCGGAAGGAATAAATCTATTCATCCTTCATTACAAAAAAAAAGAAGACAAAACTTGTTCTTGCTATTGTTTATGTAGACAGTGTAAGAAGGAATTAAGGAAGAAAAGATAATGGGAACAGTGCAGATAGTGTTAGGCACAGTGGAAGAAGGAACTAAGGAAGAAAAGATAATGGGAACAGTGCAGATAGTGTTAGGCAGCAGGGGGAAAGGTGCTTTTCTAGAAATGATCTGATGGAAGTATTACCAGAGGAATTGCTGAGGCTCAGAAGACTCTTTCTCTTACAAAAGCTAAAAACAAGAAAAGGACTAAATTAAAGAATTCCTATAAAGGTTCAAATGGAGCTTTGGGACACGCAGCATTGTACGTATTCCTTCCCTCATTGCTAGCTGGCTAACCCAACTGGGGCAATCCTCCTGGACCTGAGACCGAATGCTTCCTAGCAGGAGAACAAGTTCATTGCATTGTGTGATATGCTCCAAAGAGGGCCAGCTGTCCCTGCAGCTTACTTCCTTTTGTTGGAACCTTGCTCTGAGCTTTCCTCGTTTGGCTAAGCATCTGTAGGCAACTCATATATAATATCTTTTATTCTACTTACTACTGTATATCTTCCTGTGTCATAATTCATTGTACATGGTTCTTAGCTCGCTTGGTGGATTGTTCTACATTGGCAAGAAACCAAACTTCAGCATTCCTCATTTTACTCCCTGAATATATGCTTAATCAATCTTTTTAATTGAATAAGATATTGGTAACTATTTTTCAGGAAGCCCTCAAGTCACAATGAATTCCAGGAGAAAGCAGAGAATTTTATAAAGAAAACAGTGTCAGGAAAGTAAACAAGAAGTTACGTAAAATAACTTTGATGAACAATGATGGTGAGCATGATAGGAGATGAACAGAACTAACAATCCTTTAATCCTTTAAAAGTTAACTATCACACAGTAGTATGATAAGACTTCTCACTGCTTCCTGATCTGCCTAATAAGGGAAGCACAGACATTCTTAGAGCATATGGATAGTATTGGCAGGTGAGGAGCTGGGCTTCAGAAGTCACCAGACCGCCAGAATAGAACCTGTGCTCAGAGCAGAATGCAGGACCTAACTTCCCCAGGTTCGTCTTGCCCCACCTTAGGCTGTGAGCAGACCAGTCTCATTGCTCTGGTATTCACCCAAAGCTGGAAGACTCTTCGGGACTTTAAGAGGTTGGCTGGAAGATACCTGCATTGTAACTAGATGTGGTGAAGTAAGGACCCACAGATATCCACTGAGAAGGCTTTCCTGGAAAGATGTGATAATATACATAGTAATGCCCGCTTATCCTTATAATTTTGCTCAGCCTAGACTAAATACTCAATCAACAGTCCAGAGAAAAGTTGCCAACAAAGGCACAGTTTCCATTTAAGAGAGAAGAAAAAAAAAAAAAAAACTTGGATAAAACAGATAAATTCTCTCTTTTTTTCTTTTTCCAGCATGTGGTTAAAATTAGGATTTTGGCTTCCTGCAGATCCTTATTTCATTCATTTATACAGCTGGGCACTTTGTTTTGGAGATGTAGCGAGGCTGCTTGAAAGACCAAGAAAGCAAAGTTTTTAAAAAGCATTAAATTGGATCAGTTTAGAAAATCCTAATGCGATGCCCATATCAACTTCAATGACTCCAGGGGAGTAGTTAAAGATGTTTTATACATTTGCACTCCTTAGCATAAAATAAACCAAGCACATCAAATGGAATAATGTGTGTGGGTTTCTTCTTTCTTGGTTCTGTTCATGTCCTATAATGATAACATGCGCATATGTCCAAGGGAAAAAAAAAACACAAAAAACAAAAAACCAATAATAAACCACCCTCTCTTTCATAAGCCATCTTCAGTTCTGATATGTTTGACTGAATGAAGTTTGTGCAATGAGCTATTCTATCTTTAGAAGAGCAATCTTTTCTTCATCATATGTGGCTTTTAATGTGCCCTTTATGCTATTTTCTGAATGTTGATAGTTTGCCCGTAACAAGAAAAATATGTCTGGCCCACTGATCAAAACTATCAAAATCTTTCTCAAAACGAGGGCTAGCAGACAGAGCTATTTGTCAACAGCATGTATTCCCCTCAGGTAATTCTGATTCTTTCTTTTTCTTATTTTTAGTACCTCTTTTATCAAGCCTCTTAAATTCATGCCTGGCATGTCAAAAGCATTTTAAAAACAGCTGTCTACTTACTATTGGCTTTGGGGAACAGCACAGGATTAGGCAAGGATAGAAAGAGTTAATTCATGCAGTTTTCACACTGGAATAAAGTTAATAGGCTGCCAATAACCTGGGTTATAGTTGAAAAAGCTAAAGTTATAAGTAATCCTAAAGGGAAAGAGGAAAATTGTTCCTGACAAGCTGAAATTACTTTATAAAACCTCTTATGTGTGAGAAGCCCAAGGTGGGTCAGGGCATGAAGCTTATTTCAATGTTTAACTCAGCCTGTTTATAAAGAAAATATCTTGCCCAATATCCATTTTCCTAAAGTGTGCCCTTTAACCTGCTATTTTTTTTTGTTTCTTTTTATTGTTGGCATGGTGACTAAGAAGCACTCCACTAGACTGATCAATGCATGGTTACATCAACATAACATTTTCAGTCAAGTTCCCAGGAGCCTTCCTCCTGAATCTGTCATTTTGACTCAGATAACTAAATCAGGCTAAGCACCGCAATGACAACGGAAGACTTGCCTCATTAGCTGGCTCCCGCTGCTTCATGTTGCCAGGAAGCTCTACAGTGACTGCCTAGGGTCTTGGGAGAGATAACTGTTGTTTGAAATTATTTTGGTGCATTTTTCTTGTAACTCTCATCTCGCATTTTGACAGGAATTTTATAGGATGACATATGTACCAAATCCATATTCCTGGATCTTCTTTCTTTAAATACGTGTCACGTGATTGGTTTTATGAAGACTGAGCCAACAGCAGGCTTAATCTAGGAGACTGTTTAAAAATGCCCTTCAATTTGTCTCCTTCAAACGTTACAAATCTGATAGCATTTTAATTAATAGTATTAGCAACACCAGGATGATCTGTCTTCCGACATGAAAGCGGAATCTGCCGTACATGCTGTCCCAACTCCAAAATGGTGTTTCAGCTGGGCCTTAGAACTCATTGAGCTTGAATAGATATGAATAATAGCTTTAAAGAAAAGATCAACTAATTATTTGTGGAAAATCTGGTGTGGAGGGGAGACTAAGCAAGCAAGAAACCAAGGATTTCATTTAGTCATCATAATCTGAATTTAAGAGACTCAGCGACTCAGGAAATTAGATACAATTATGCATGTAGCTGAAAGCTGCCTATAGAAAAAAAATTAATGGGAACACACAATTGGAAGCAAAAGGAGCTGCAATTACTTTTGTTTGAACCTTCCAACATTTGTTTGAACGTTCCAAGGAGAGAGAATATGGCCAAATTATGGAGGGTTGCTCCAAATTAAACATTATTTGAGTAATATCACTACATTTCAATACAGATCTAACAATAACCAAAAAGCTAATCTTTAAACCTAGATCTATGAGAGCAACATTTAGGCTTCCAGGTATACATGCATCTTCCTCATGACCTCAGCTGATGGCCGTTCTCTGCAACAAATGCCCCCAAACAGTTACTGGTTTAAATTTCAAGCACCCCGCACTCATTTATGCCATATTTGTCAAACACTAAGAAAAACTGGACATGTTTCATGAACCTACAATCTCATTTCAATGCAGAAAAGTTTACAATAGGGTTATGTGGATATAACAGTATTTTGGTCAAAGTTGTATTTTGGCATCCTTCTAAACAGAGGGGAAGAAAAATACTGGAGTAATAAATAGTTTCTTCCTTGATATACTAAAGAAGTCAGTTGCTGAGCCTATATTATCATGCATGGAGTAGTAAGATTGTCTAAAAATATTCGCTGTTAAACATTCAATGTTTAAACAATTCCAATCCAGTAGCTCTGCCATAATCTCACAATCCATCAGTGCATTGTACGGCCCTCCTCGTACCGATCTTGGCCCACTCGCCATAATATACCCTTTACAAATATCCACAAATGTCCAACGTGGAAAAAGCCAAATTCTGTTTAGAAACTATTTTTTTTCTGTCTTTGCTTGTATCTGAGCAGTTGAACTTCACAGGAAAAAATTTCATAAGATAGGTGACTGGCTTTACTCCAAACACATGGTATCAAACGTCAAATAGATATTAAACATTATAAATCCTAAAATATCTCTGTGGAAGCCTATTTTCAATCTCTGAAAAAAACATTTTTTTATTATGTCTTCTTAGCTATGATCAAACTTCTCATCTATGCTTTGGGCCCCACTATCAAGACCAATACAATCTCTTTTAGCTGATGACATTGTGTCTTATTGTGTCTATAGAGAAAATAGAAATCATTAATTAAGGACTTTTAGAACTTTTTGCCACAAAGTTTACTATTCTGTTCAGAAGTATGCTCATGTTCGCATTGTTATAAGGAACTAAATGTCTCTCTAAAGACCAATACCCCCGCTTAGGCTGTATAAAGGATATTTTCTCTTGTATTATCCACATTCATTTAGACTTTTTCAATTTGGCAGTTTCTACATATCATCACCCTAAAATTATGAATATATTCAAATACTTCTCATTGTCTCCTTCCCATATAGCCACTCCCTCATTTTCTTTACATCAAAATGTCTTGAAAATGTAAATTACAATGCTATCTCAACTTCCTTCCCTTTTAGCTCTTTCCAAACTTAAAGCACCTGGCTCATATCTTCACTACAGCACTGGATACGCTCTGTCCTAATCATCGAAGGATGCCAGGTTGCTAAATACAGTGGTCACTCTTCAGTTTTCATCATATTCAAACTCTCAGGAGTATGCTTCACAGTTGACATTCATCTTTCTTCTCAACAGAATCTCTCTTAATTTAGCTGATACTGAAATGATCCTGGATTTATTTGTACCTCAATCTCTGCTCTCTTTCTGCTTTCTGGATTCTGTACCCTGCTGGTGGAGTCTAATGTTTGCAGTTCCTCAGAACTT
Source organism: Panthera pardus (assembly GCF_024362965.1). Taxonomy (NCBI): domain Eukaryota; kingdom Metazoa; phylum Chordata; class Mammalia; order Carnivora; family Felidae; genus Panthera; species Panthera pardus. Next base: position 24,583,448 of record NW_026526732.1, on the reverse strand, counting down.
TACCTTGGGCTTTTTTCTTTATTTTCTGTTACTGGGTAATCTCATCCATTCTTGTTGCTTAATATCTTTATGTAACAGCATTGCCTAAGTTTATGCACGTCTGAGACTTCCCTCCATATATTTTGGAGATATACATTAAAATGAATCCATGGCATCACTACTGGAAAGCCTATAGGTATATCAGACTTAAGGGAGAAGAAAATATTTATTTATTTATTTATTTATCTATCAAATTATCTATTTATATGTTTATTTATTTATTTTGAGAGAGTGCAAGCGGGGAGGAGCAGACACAGAGAGAGAATCCCAAGCAGTCTCCTATCAATGGAAAGCTGAGCGTGGGGCTCCAATGCACAAACCGTGAGATCATGACCTGAGACAAAACCAATAGTCAGAGGCTTAACTGACTGAGCCACCCAGATACCTCAAGAAAACTTTTAAATGATTTTCAACCCTTAAATGATACACTGCATTTGCTTAGTGTCTGTTAACTCCATAACACATGCTAACAGGTGCCCAGACCCTGATTCCACATAAGTCAATTCAAAGCTCATCAGTGTCATTGATATTTGTTCTTAGGTAGGTTTGAGATTTCAAGTACAGAGAATACAACAAAGGAAAAATTAATACAAGAAGGCTACCATTTAGTGGAAACTGATTTTAAAGCTTCAGAAAAATCTGAGAAATGTCAACTGCTAAAAACAACTTACCTAAAAAGATGAAAAAGTTTCAGAGAAATCAAGAAGGATTTAGTTCTAAGATGTAATTGCTAGGGTTCTTAAATTTTGGTTTACACTTCAAAGGATCCAGATATAGAAATTATAATAGAATAGGGTGTGGTTGATGCAAGAAAGAGAAATTCCATCATCAGATGTTACCTTCAAAAATAGACATGTGTCTATATTTCTGTCCTTTAAGTCAAACTACATGTTTAAGGTGTATATTGAAATGAAATTTATAATGGAGTGAGTTTAATAAGTACAGACCAAAAGGCTTTAATTTTATCTAATTGAAAATGCTTTGGAAATTTCTCTTCTCAATATCTTGCCAATATCAAGTAGTCTCATGGAATTTGGGTCCTAATAAAGCTGGTGTGGCCTAATTTTTAAACACCCAACTTACATTCAGTGTAAATATTCTCCCTTTCCCCAGCAACAGGCTAATCTATAGTTGGAAAATTCATTGAGAAAGGAGGAATGGTTTGCCCTTTCAATTAAATTATATAATTTAATTAAATTAATTAAATAAAATAATAATATTATTTTTTTCTCCTATGGCTGCCTTTTCCATGATCAGAAGAGGAGGAAGAGACGAATGTAAAAGGAGTCTACGTGGGTGATGGTCTTACAATCTTATTCAATGCCCTCTGTGTGGTAGGTCCTCACATTTCAATTCTTATGAGTCCTGACAGGATGACTTTGCAAGGTATTTTGAAGAACTCTTCCCTGCAGGGTTCTCTGATGTTAGAGAGGCAATATCTGGCTAAAATAATTTCTCTCTTGGTATTCCCCTAGCAGCTCCTTGCTGGAATCCCTACTTTCATCAAGCTGATGGCTCTACTGATAGATAGCCAGACAGACAGACAGATAGATAGACAGATACATACATACATACATACATACATACATACACACACATGTATATATAGATAGGTAGGTAGATAGACTGATTGATTGGTTTAGCACAAATATAGAAAAGTATGCAAAAATGTGCAACTGAACAACTTATTATAAGCAAATGTTTTGTTACCACCACCCAGGCCAAAAGATACGACATTACCAGCATTTAAAAAGCTCACCATATTTCATTTCTCAATTGCTTTATGTTTTTTTTCATAAGGTAATTATTAACCTAACGATAAGAAAAATCATCTTCTTATTTTCCTTTATAATTTACCATTCAGGCATGTATATCTAAAGACTTTAGTTTGGGTTTGACCGCTTTAAAAAAATTTATAAATGGAATCATGAATTATTTTAGCAAATTTTTATTATATAGTCATAGTAATTTTAAATTTACAGAAAATTTGCAGATGGTTGCAATATTCCCTGTACCCAGTTTCTCATGTCTTTAGATTTTACACAGTATGATATATTCACTAGTGAGCCAGTATTAAGGCATAATTATTAACTAAAGTTCATACTTGTATTTCCTTGTTTTTTACCTAATGCCCTCCTTCCTATTTTCTGTAACAGGATCCCATGAAAGATACTACCTTACATTTAGTAATCATGTCTTCGTAGGCTTGTCTAGACTATAGTTGTTCTCAGATTTTCCTTATTTTTGATGACCTTCACAGATTCAAGGAGCCCTTGTCAGGTATTTTGTAGAATTTTTCTCAGTTTGGGTTTGTCTGGTGTTTTTCTCATTATAAAACAGGGGTTATGGATCTTGAAAAGGAAGACCAAAGACATGAAGTGCCATTCAAATCACATTATATCAAGGGTGCACACCTTAGATCCTACACCAGATTCACATGACCCAAATTTTAAACAGAACATTTCCAAGGTAAGCACACTTCCTCATCCAGTGTTTTAATCTTTGGTTGACATAGCCAATTCCTCCTCTCCCTCACCCCAAGTCATGTGAGCACCTGCCAACAGAAAGCAATAAATGGACACCAGAGCTAGAACATTTTCAATTCCACTCTCTAAGGTGAAGATTCCAATTACATTCAAGAGTTAAGTTCTCTCAATTTTCCCCTAATGGAAGTTTCTGTGTGTGGCATTTACAATACTACCGTACTAGGAGTGCAGGGTCTACAACTCATCTTTGTCTGACTTATCAGTGATAATGTTAAGCTCGATCATCTGGCTGAGATACTGTTTGTCAGGTTTCTCCACTGTAAAGTTACCTTTTTTTTTTTTCCTTTACCTTTTTTCCATAATGTGCTCTTTAGAAGGAAGTCATTATGTGCAGCCTACATTTAAGGAGCAGGGAGTTAAGCTGTATCTCCTTGATGAAAGAATATCTACATAAATTATTTGGAATTCTTCTGCATGAGTAATTAGGCTCTTATCCCCCATGTATTTATTTATTCAACCATTTATTTATATCAGGATGAATTCAAGGATGTTTATTTTATACTTTGGGTTATGATCCAATACTCTGTTATTTATTTTGTTGTTTAAATACGTCCAGCTTTGGTCATTGGGAACTCACTCAGTTGACTTCTGTGTCCTTTTGATATCCCCCTCCATCATTGCCTTAGTTTTTGAGCACTTTAATCCTTTCTAACACTACAAGATGCTCAAGCTCTTCTTGTATATTTCCTTCTCCAGGTCTAGAATATGTCATTTCTCCAAGAGCCATCATTTATTTTATTCGCTTTATGATTACTTTTTTTATTTTTTTATGTGTGATTTCTTCTGTTCAACATTATATTTGTGTATGGACTCATCAATGTTGTTGTGTTTAGCTATAGTTTTGTTACTGTTGTTGTTGTTTGTTTTTCTCTAAAGTAGGATCAGCAAATTACTGACTTTAAGCCAATTCTGGCCTTCCTGTTTTTGAAAATAAAGTTTCAGTGCAACACAGACACATTTATGTATTGTCTTTAACTGCTTTCATGTTACAAGAACAGAGTTGAGTGGTGAAGTCAGAAATATTATGTCTCAAAAAGCCTAAAATATTTACTGTCCTACGCCTTATAGAAAATACTTGGTGGCCTCCACTCCATAGTATTCTATTCATAAATATAGTAGAAATGACTTATTGATTCACCCTCATTTGACAATTGGGTTTTTCCCAGTTTAGAGTTAAGTATTACATTACTGAGAATGTTCTTGTATATATTTTTTGGCACATGAAAATCTGTGTTAGTCTATCTAAAATTTTGCTCAGGTTACCTAACTATGGATGGCCACTGCTAGGACACAGTCTGTCTTCATTTTATGTTCAAGACATTTTTCAAAGTTATTTTATCAGTTTGTGATTTTGGTTCTATACCTTCATATCCTTGCCATATTTGAATTTTTAGAAAATTTTAAATGCTAGCAACAGACATCTAATTTCTTTTTTTGTGATTTTAACTTGTCTCCCTAAATGAGGGAGGTTTAACATTAGTCCACATGTATATTGACTATTTGGATATTCTCTTTTATGAAATGGTTATTCAAAAAGCTTTCTTAATCTTCTGATGGGTTGCCTTTATTGATTTGAATGTATTAGAAATATACTTTGGAGAAAAATCCTTTGCCTTTAGTTCTTTAAGTATCCCTTTATTTATTTTGAGAGAGAGTGCATGTGCGTGAGAAGGGGAGGGGCAAGGACAGAGGCACAGAGAGAGAATCTTAAGCAGGCTCCATGCTCACTGCGGAGTCTGATGTGGGGCTCCATAACACAAACTAAGAGATCATGACCTGACCTGATATCAGGAGTCACATGCTTGGGCTCCTAGATGGCTCAGTTGGGTAAACATCTAACTGTTGATTTTAGCTCAGGTTATGGTCTCACCGTTCATGAGCTTGAGCTCCACGTTGGGCTCTCTGCAGACAATGCAGAGCCTGCTTGGGATTCTCCTCTCTCCCTTTCTTTCCACCCCTCTCCTGTTTATGCTCTCTGTCTCTCAAAATAAATACATAAACTTAAAAAAAAAAGCCAGATGCTCAACCAAGTCACCTAGATGATGTAAAAAAAAAATCCTTTGTCTTTATATAATTTTTTCTTTTTTATAAAAACATCATTTTTTATATATGTTGGAAATATATTTTCTCTTTTCCTATTCTTTCTTTTCCAGTGAAGAAAAACTCAATTTCATTTCAATTAATATCATCTCTCTTTATGTTTAATCTTTTTGTTTCCCATTTAAGAAAACTTGGTCTACTATGAGACCACAAATGTATCTTCTCGGTTATTTTGTCAGACTTTATCCCTTGCCCTTTCATATTGAGTTCTATAACCCAACTGGAATAATTTTGTGCATGGTTTGAAATAGAAATCAAGCTGCACTTTTTTAGGTATGAACATCCAAACGCACCAGCACCATTTATTGAAAAGCCCATCACTTCTCCTTCTATATTGTCACTTTTTATTAAGTCACAAGTCCATATATGTGTGAATCATTTTCTAGGCTTTCTATTTTATTTTGTCAGCTTTCTATATTTGTGACAACTTCACACACTTTTAGTATATTTAAAATAAATCTTGATATCTGGTAGAGCAGGTCCACAAACTTCAGTGATTTACTTTAATGTGTAGCTTTGACTATGCTTGATCTATTATATCCTACAATTATCTTGAATAAACAGAGGCAACAGTAAAAACATATTGGGATTTTTCTGTGGAGAGCATTGAAACTGTAGACCAGATTGAGGAAATAATTTTACCTTTGCTTCTCTCAATATATAAACATGGTGTAATTTTAAATTATTTATGACTAATTTCTGTCAACAATATTTTATAATTTTCTTTGAAAAAGTTTCACACAGCATTCATTAGACTTGTTCATAGATATTGATACTTTGTATGTGATTATAAATGGTATAAAAATTCATTTTCTCCTATTTTATTGATGGTTTTAAAATGTCATTTTATAACCATTAAACTCAAATGCAGAAAGATTGCTAAACTGCCTTATTAATTCTTTATTAATTCTAGTGATATAGCTTCAAATTCTTTTGGTTTTCCTGCTTATCCAGTTATACTGTCTACAGAGAATGAGGCATTATTTTTACTTCACTTCCAATATCAATTCTCCCATTTCTTTTTCTTGCTTTATTGCATTTGCACAATGTAACAGTAGTGATGATAGTCTGTCTTTTTGCTGATTTCAAAAAGCATGATTTCAACATTTTACCATTTTGTGTGATATTTTGCAAAAATTTTTCTTGATAATCTTCATCACAATAATGATAATTCCATTTATATTTAACTAGTTGGAAAATTTTCCTAATTGATTTTGAATTTTATCAAATGATTTTTCTGCTACTTAAAATGTTTTTTCTTTTTTATTGTGTCAGTGTTGCAAACCATACTTTTTTTAATACTAAAATCAATCTTCCATTCATAGAATAATCTCAACTTATCATGCTGTAATATTTATACATTATATTTTTTAATAAATTAGGAATGCAACTGCAACAAATTTGAATTAAATTTTTTTAGGGTTTTAGTCTTTTCCCTGAGTGCTCTTAGCCTGTACTTTTCCTTTTTATTAGTGCTCTGATTACATTGTAGTATTAACAATACAATGGCCTTTTAAAGTAAATTGTTCAGCATTTCCTCTTTTTTGTTCTATGGGAGAGTTCATGTAAAATTTGCATCTTAAAATACATATTGTTAGATATGCTAATGAATTTTTGATTGATTTATTTTTAAGGACAGGTTTTCAATTATAATTTTTTTAATTTTATTTTATTGTGGTTAGAACACTTAACATGTATCTAATTTTAGGTGTACAATAAATCATTGTTGACTATAGTCTTTTTCCTGAATTGTATTTCCTACATTATATATTGAGATGGATTCTTAGTTCAGTGATTTTCAGCTATTTACTTTATTAACATATATTTAAAAACTATAATCTCTTTCTAGATGCTTTTAACTGTATTAGAATTGTAAATTCATAATTGTTCTACCTCAATGATGAATTCAAAGTTTCTAAATACATATCACTACTTGGCTAAACATCTTTTACATCTGATGCCAATATAGCTACATAGCTACGACAGCATGCTTTCACTATTATTTTCATGTTATATATATTTGCATCCTTGTATGTTTTTTCTTACTGTATCTTTACATTTTAGAGTCTTTTCTCTTTTCCATACTACAAAATTGTACACTGTTCTTTCAGTTGTTGTTGTTTGGACTGCACTGCCTATCCCCACTTGTAGAATTCTCCCCAGGTAAGAAGACAAAACCATTCACTATGATTCCTCAAACTGCAGGTAACACATGCCAAACCATCCAAAGATCTCTCCAACTACATTCTTTTCTGCTCTACCAAGGTGGATATTTGTGATTTTACACTTCATTAAGCAGATACCTGAAGAATGAAATGCTAGTCTACCAAATCCCCACATACCATCATGCTCAATTGATGGTATTTATTTAGTGCCTTCTTTCCCTTAACTGGTAGACTGGTATTGGAAGAGAAGAAACACCACAATTTACTGCATTACGTTGACAATTTTTACCACAGATTCATTCTCTCTTGTAACCAATGCTTATTCTGATGAAGTGAAGAGGTAAGTTAAAGGAATATTATGGTCATCCATTGCTAAGCTCTAAAAGGTGTTAACAATTCTTCTGTAACGTCATTAGAATGTGAAGGTGCTTAGTATTGAGTACCTTTAGTTTTAGAACTTTAGCCAAATCCCACATAATATGAATGATCTGTGTATTATCCCGCTATGTAATAATATTTTATGATTCATTAACTTATCATAAAATTATTTTCTTGTTTGTATTGATTATGAGGGTATTTGCTGGATTCATGGAATCCATTCTTTCATTTTCCTTGCATTTCTTAACTCACTGCCCCTCCCCCGCCACACACACACCAAGTCTTTCTTATCTCAGTCTATAACACTGATATTCCACCATTTAGTTAGGGTAAAAATCTACAATTCTTCATTTAGGCCTCCTTTTTTTCTCTCTCCCATCTCATAATCAATATATGGGCAAGTTCTATTGTTCAAAATATATCTTCACCAAAATATATCTTCTTTCTACTTTTCCGTTTCTTCTTTTTTGATCTATATGTAAGTCCATATCATTTACCATATGTCCACACACCATCATATCTACAGACAACACTAATTTAGTGCCTTCTTTCCTTTAACTGGAAGGGCAGTGCTGGGGGAGAAAACTAGTACAATTTACTTTATTCTCTTTAGTATTAGGTAAAAATTATCCTTTATAGTACAATCAGCCATATGTCTTAAATGATTTTGTCATGCTTATTTTGTAAATAATATGATATATTACCTATGTGTAATGTAATAAGAAAAAATATATATATGGCCAAATTTCCAGTTAAGGGGTTATATGGCTTAAAATTACTGAGCATTTAAAAGAATATACATCCGAATCATTAATTTTTTTTTTTTTAATTTTTATTGACCTGTGCAAACTCATTTCTTAAAAACACAGTTTTGGGGGCGCCTGGGTGGCTCAGCCGGTTGAGTGTCCGGCTTCGGCCCAGGTCAAGATCTCCCGGTCCATGGGTTCGAGCCCCGCATCAGGCTCCGTGCTCACAGCTTGGAGCCCGGAGCCTGTTTCAGATTCTGTGTCTCCCTCTCTCTCTGCCCCTCCCCTGTTCATGCTCTTTCTTTGTCTCAAATAAATAAACATGAAAAAAAAGTTTTAAAAACCCACAGTTTTGGCACTATTGTCTATATCAGTTTGATTTTTTATTTTTATTTTTATTTTTTAATATTTATTTATTTTTGAGAGAGAGAGAGAGAGACAGAGCATGACCAGGGAGGGGCAGAGAGAGAGGGAGACACAATCCAAAACAGGCTCCAGGCTCTGAGCTGTCAGCACAGAGCTCAACACCGGCTCAAACCCACCAACCAGGGGATCATGACCTGAGCCAAAGTCAGAAGCTTAACCAACTGAGCCACCCAGACGCCCCTCAGTTTGGTTTTTACAACTAAACATGTCTGCTAGCTAACACTTACAGAGTAACGCACTGAGAATCATAACACTTGCCAATTTGCCAAACATTGTGCTAAAATTTTTTATAAGGAGTAACTCACTTAATATTTATATAAAGCCTATGAAATAAAAGTTACTGTGATCCAGTTTTACAGATGAAGAAGTTGAGTATTACAGTTAATTTACTCTCAGGGAATCTGATTTCAGATTACATGGTTTTAACAGCTACACCACTGCTGCTACTCACTATGTGCACTTCTGTACGTATGTAACATGTATGTGCATTAATACATATTTGTACATGCATGCATGTGCTTCTCTGTGTACATATGTATGAGTGTTCGTGTGTGCATTTTTTTCCAAATGACATAATCTGTGTATTGTATTTCTAAACTGCCTGCCTGGCTTATAAAAGATATGAATTGATCTATATTTTTCATTTAAACTAACTACAATCAATTTACTGTATCTTTATTCCTTAGGGTCTTAAAAATGCCTAAATAATTCATTCTTAAGTATATCTGAAAGACTGCTTTATCTTCTAAGTCTTGCTCTGGGACTAAAACTAAAGAACTATTTTGTAATTAAAAAATCTTTTGTATAATAATGCCTCTTATCTGGGAAAAGGAAAAGGGTATTACATCAACAAATTTGTCATTTCTACACTTAAATATCAAATCATTTTCCTCAATTTAAAACCATGTTTTTCTAAATTCATAATTATATTCTATATTTCTTGGAAATATAATGAATAGTAAAACTTACATTATATGTATTTGTTTTGCAGAAAAGTAATATGTTATATAGAGATGAATCAATGTTTTCCACCCAATAATAATGAAACTTAAAATTATTTTCCTTTTTTTATAATTTTTTAAAATGTTTATTTATTTTTGTGCATGAGAGAGAGAGAGAGAGACAGAACATGAGCAGGAGAGGGGAAGAAAGAGAGAGAGAGAGAGAGAGAGAGAGAGAGAGAGAGAGAATCTGAAGCAGGCTCCAGGCTCTGAGCTGTCAGCACAGAGCCCTATCCAGGGCCTGAACCCATGAACCACAAGATCATGACCAGAGCCGAAGTCAGACACTTCACTGACTGAGCCACCCAAGTACCCCTAAAATTCTTTTCACTTGAATAAAAGAAATGAACGTATGATTCAACACAGATTACATGAGCAGGAAACTTCACTAAATTTTTAACCATGGATTTTTAGGAGTTCAGCAAAGGAAGAGGTAAAGAGCAAAAGAAAACTATAAAGGTTACCACCAGGATGGACTAAGAGGGTACACAGGGAAAACCCAAAATCAATTCCCCATCATACTGTTTATAACGAGGCAAACATTATAATTTTATTTAAGGTACAGTCCACTATTAGATGCTGAATCACGTAACAGAAAGCACATACTCGTTTCTTTGTTCCTTTCCTTTTCCTATTTCATCTTTAAAATAGGTATAAATGTTGGGGCACCTGGGTGGCTCAGTTGGTTAGGCATCCAACTTCAGCTCAGGTCATGTTCTCATGGTTTCTGGGTCTGAGCCCTACATTGGGCTCTGTGCTGACAGCTCAGAGCCTGGGGCCTGCTTCGGATTCTGTGTCTCCCCTTCTCTCTGACCCTCCTCAGTTCATGCTCTGTCTCTCTCTGTCTCTCAATAATAAGCATTAAAAAACACTTATAAAAATAAATAAATAATTTTTAAAAAAATAATGCTTATTTATTTTTGAGAGAGACAGAAACAGAGACACAGTATGAGCGAGAAAGGTGCAGAGAAGGAGGGAGACACAGAATCTGAAACAGGTTCCAGGTTCTGAGCTGTCAGCACAGAGTCCGATGAGAGGCTTGAACTCACAGACTGCAAGATCATGATCTGAGCCAAAGTCTGACGCTTAACTGACTGAACCACTCAGGCACCCTCCCATCTCTTCTTTTAAACCGATAATGTTATTAGAAATGTCTAGGTCTCTATATGATTTTGATAGTAGCTTTTAATTTTTTCTAGTAAATATACTTAGTAAATATACTTTTTGCAGATATTATGTAAAATCATATATACATAGAGATACCTAAATATCTAAATATGTAAATACTTGCCAGGATCTATCTGCCTCATCCCAAAGAGATTGTTCCTTGGTCAGTAAGGCTCTCTCCTTTTCACTTGCTCTGTTCCCCTTTCTGATTGAATGAAGCAATATTGCAATATTGGCAGTTAGAAAGTTCACTAAGCATATTAATCACAACTGCTTTTCACTTATGTGCAAATTTGAAAAAAATTTAAAAAAATAAAGAGGAGATGAGAGTCAATAATTTTCAGGAATTTTTCATAGAAGCTATTATTGACATTAAGTATACTAAACATAAAAGTGTGAGTCATACTTATTTTTTTCTACAATTTTTATCATTAAATAATGATTTATTATTTATGGTAGGAGTTTAGCACACTTCTATTTTTCCACTCAATTTCAATAATATGAGCATATCATTTCCATATTATAAGAAGAAAAGAATTATTTGGCCTAAGGTAATAATGAAGCTTGAAAATTAGATTTACTTCCCATCTGTATCAGAGAAGCTCAATCTATTTAACAGTATTTAATATCTAATTACAATTAGACTTTCCATATGAAAAGAAACTATAGGAGCTAACAAGATAAAATGAAACAAAAATGTATCTATTATGCATCTCCAATGGCTTAGTGCAACATAGAGAATCTTTTATTAAAGTATATACACATGATGTCATAACAAAGTAAATTCTTGAATAAAAAACAGGATGATGTTCAAAATTATTGTCTTCAGCTGCTTGTTATTCTGCATTTGCATTCTATCCACTCTGAGTATCACATAAGATATGATATAAATTGAATATTTCTACTTTATATAGAATACATTAGAGAGGTGTAAAGATGTTTAGGGGTAGGGGAGCCTGGGTGGCTCAGTCAGTTGAGCATCTGACTCTTGATTGCTGCTCAGGCCATGATCTCAGAGTTTGTGAGTTTGAGCCCCACACTGGCAGTGTGGAGCCTGCTTGGGATTCTGTGTCTCTCTCTCTTCCTAGCTCTCTCTTTCTCTCTCTCAAAATAAATAAACTTAAAAAAAAACATGTTTAGGGGTAAACTTTTCTAATCACCTGTATATTATTGTTGAATAAAGGCAAATTTATATTAATAGTCCTATGTCCTTTTTTATTGCTACCCATGGCATAAAAAATAGTATATAATGTTTACATTGAATGGGAGGTTTAGATAATTAAAAATAAAATTATATATAAGTAAATACATATAATACATGTATAAATGTGATATGTGTATATGCAATATGTGTGGGTAAGTAATGTGCATAGATATGTAGACAGAAAGAATTCAAGGGAAGTGTGGTAAGAGTGGTGAGGGAATATATCTTAGATCCAAGTTAATGTTAGAGCTGAAGAATTCAAGTAATTCAAACCTATTATTTTTCAGATAAGAACAGTGAGGTGCAAATATTAACTTCCCCAGGATTATGTGAATAAGTTTAATTTTACATCAATAAAATTAAGTTTCCATTAACTGAATTCTCTAAAATAGTATAGGTACATTCTCTGAACTATGCATGACTAAAAGAGATGTAAAATTAAAGGCTATGGCTTCTTTTCAAAATGATAAACTTCAGTTTTGGGGCTTACCTTTGTCTCTTGGTCAGTAAGTAGTAAGACATAAAAAATTTTTCCAGTAAGTATTTTGGAATAACTTATATTCTCAAAAAAATGTGGTTTATGTTGTCTGCTCAACTTTCTCCAAGCAATTAAAGTGATATGTACTTGTAAATATCTCTAAAAACTTATATTTTTGTCTAACCAGTATATCTAGTATAAATTTTCAAGCAAATAATATAAAATAATTTTTAAAACTTCATAACCAATATATACACCTATAATCAGAGTTATCTGTCACATGTGCCAAATACTTATTTAGATTTTACAAAGAGAACTTTAAAATCATAGCTTTCTCTTCCCTAATATATACTACAATGTAGAAGTTCTAATATAGTAGCTAAAATTAAGGGAAATTTGCAATGTACTTGAGCAATTCAATCCTTCCCTCTAATAGGAGGTAATGTTGGGAATATTGTTATCTATGACCATTGTATTAAATATGAAACATAAACATAGAAAATATCCACTATATATTCAGCAGCTTACCCAAATATCCCACAACTAATAAGTAAGTTAAAAATACCCTTATCTTGACCTTATTGTGTTAAAAGTTCACATATACATTGTGGGACACACACACACACACACACACACACACACACACACACTAGCCCTTGGTCTTAATAAACGATAGGTGAAAATTTCCAAAGCACTGAATATGCAGCTTCAAACATGCTTGTTGTTTCAAGCAAAATTTAATCCCACAACAAACCATATTTTGGTATTTGTTCTTAAAGATAGGGTAAAGCATTTAGGAAAAAACACACAGACAAAAAAGAAAACAAACAAACAAAAATGGCTAGCTAGACCAAAAAATGGAAGAAAAGAAAAATGGAGCTGGCTAACTTCTGAATTAAAATTCAGAAATAATAGAACTGTAGTTTAAAACATAAGAGAACTGATGCAATCTCAAATTTTTATAGCCATAAAATGTGTCTATGATGTGGAAAGCCATAAAAAAAGACTGAAAAAAATTACTTAAACAAAGATATGGGTCTGATGCCCAGAAAAAAAAATAGTTGCAAAGAATGGAAAAACCATGGCATGAAAAATATGAAAATGAGCACTGAAAATAATGCATAAGACACAAATATTGAAAAAGAATATATCTAATACTAAAAAAATCATTAGAAATACCAGAGAATGCCAGAAAAATATGTAAATCATTTTATGTGCTATTCTTAGAATCATATTTATTTATAACATGATACAACTATATGTTATTTTTTATAATTATCAAAATATACATGAGAAGATAAAAAGTTTGATTATAATCCTCAAATAGTGCCAATCTTGTAAACATTTGCAATGTAAAAACAACAGAATTGTCAATAACCTTTAGAATATATAGGAGTCAAAGAAGTTGTAGGAGCAAGATAGGTAATATTAAATTACTTAACTTACAGAGCAAGTAGTCAAGAAATATAAAATTAATAAATGAAGCTTAAATTTTATTTTTAAATGTATGAAGGTAGTGACCAGGCAAGACGTATCAACAATTTTGCTCAAAACAAATAAATGAAAAATTAGAAAATACAGGCAAAATTTTGTCTTAACTTCTACCTGAAGGCAACAAGAAGCTAACAAAGCAGTGAAATTTTATGAAGATGAGATCTCCAAGAAGGAGGAAACCCAGATTATGACTCTAGCATTTTGCAATACCTTTCCCTAAAACCACTCTGCCCAATAGGGTAGACGTTAGCCTCATGTTGTGTACTTACATTTTAATTAATTAAAAATAAATAAAAACAACAATTTAGTTCCTGGGATGCACTAATTCCATTTCAAATGCTCAAATACACATGAGGTTAGTGGCTACCACATTGAAATGTGCAGATATAAAATATTTCCATTGTGACAAAAATTTCCAATGGACAGTGCTACAAAGAGGTGTTTCTGTCAGTTATGGAAGATATAACTTAACGCTGAACAACCATGCAGAGATTTGGACAAATTCATGGAGTTAGGAGAACTAAATTTTATTTTATTTTTAAAATTTTTAATGTTTATTTTTGAGACAGAGAGAGAGAGACAGAGACAGAGAGACAGAGAGACAGAGACAGAACACAAGCAGGAGAGGGAAACGCAGAATCCGAAGCAGGCTCCAGTCTCTGAGCTGTCAGCACAGAGCCCAACGTGGGGCCCAAACCCACAATGTGCGATATCATGACCCGGGTGGCTCAATCAGTTAAGTGAAGTCGGATGCTTAACTGACTGAGCCACCCAGGTGCCCAAGGAGAACCAAGTTTTTGAGCAGTGTCAGTCCAGGGCAGAGATCCCTAGTAAAAACCCTGTTTTTGTTTGGGATCTCCAAAAGGAGACATCTAGAAATAAGGATAAACAAGATATGGTTTATTCCTTGTATGGAATGGGTGCACATTCAAATCATCTCAACACCTATACCTGTGTTAGCTTGAATTTGCTTTGCTAAAGCTGCTAGTTCCTTGACATAGTAAGTAAGTAAGTAAGTAAGTAAGTAAGTAAGTAAGTAAGTAAATTAATTAATAAGAGAGAAAAAAAGAAAGAAAACAAGGAAGAAAAAAGGCAAATACATACATGAATAAATACTGATAAGTTTTTTCTGAACAAAGACACAATCTGTACAGTCATGAAGTCACTCCCTCAATTTCTCCTTAATATCTAGCATACAATTAAAAAATCAGACTGAACGTCCAACTTCAGCTCAGGTCATGATCTCACAGTTTGTGAGTTCCAGACCCACATCAGCCTAGCTCCTGTCAAACTGTCAGTACAGAACCCACTTTGGATCCTCTGTGCTCCTCTCTCTACCCTTCCCCTGCTTGCACTCTCCCCAAAATAAATAAATATTTTTTTTAAATCACACACAGAAAGGAATGCGAAAATACTTATAAAAGAACAAGAGAAAAATAAACATATGACTTAAAATAATCATGTTTAATACTCTCAAAGATTAGGAGATTTTTTAATAGAATACTAAAAATTATTTTTGTGGTGGCTGGGTGGCTCAGTCATTTAAGCATTTGACTCTTGATTTTGTCTCAGGTCATGAATCTGGGGCCCTGGGTTGGAGCCCCCATTGTGCTCTGTACCAGAAGAGTGGAGCCTGCTTAAGATTCTGTCTCTTTCCCTCTGCCCCTCCGCCCAGCTCATGCTCTCTACCCCCCCCCAAAATTATACATACAAAAAAATCAAAGAAAACCTATTTTTAAGACAAATAATACAAAATCAACATTAACAATGATAGTTTCTACCACTGAAAAAATGAGAAAAAAAGAAAGAAAACAAGGAAGAAAAAAGGCAAATCCATGTATGAATTTAACATATTCAAGAGGGATGAATTGAGAAATAGTGAATGAAAGATAGGTCTAAAAACCTGTCCCTAGTAAGAGAGAAGAATATAAAATAATTGAAAATACAGAAGAAAATATATGAGATTTAAGGGATAAAGGAAAAGATCTGATTAAGATCAATAGAATTCTGAAGGAAGAAATAGAATGGATTCTAAGCAATATTTGAAGAGATAATGAATGGATTTTTTTTTTCAAAATGATGAAGGAAATCAAGCCACAGATTCAAGAAACTCTACAAACCTCAAACAAGATGATACATACTTACCCTATCTGCCCTATCATAATATAATGTATTGATACTGCTGAAAATGAAAGCAGCATAGTCAGTTCCTAACAGAACTGCTTCACCTCTGAAAACTACCTGCATCTCTGAAAAATTTACCTCAAAGAAAGAACAACTTCTCAAAACAAACCATGGACACCAGAAGACAATGAAAGAGAAAAATAACTGCTAATTTTTAAGTGTATATATGGTAAAGGTACTTTCCAGACTATAAATGAAATAATATTAGAGAAAAATATAGATAGCTTATCACAGAGACTTGTAATAAAATAAGCATTAAAGATTGCTTTATGAGCAAAAGGGAAATGTTCCAAAGTGAAAATTCAGAGATGCAGGAAAAAAAAATTAAGAAAAATGGAAAGAATAAATATGGGAATATCTCTATAATGTAATACCTATAATGTGATGGGCTTAAAATAAATACATCCTAAAATATGATCAGAAGTGTATATAAATTGGAGTGGTGTTCAAAGAGTATAATGTTCTACGTTCCTAAATTGTTTATGAAGAAATAAAAGTAGCAATTAACATTAGCTAATGACATGTCAATTTAATTTAAAGTTGATAATTCAAGAAAGAAATGTATGAAGCTATTTCTAGCATCATTAAGGTAATCAGTGTAGGAAATATAAAGAGAGAACTTAATCTATATATGCCATAAGGAATTAGACTGAGCGGGTTACAAGTTTTTCTGCACTGCTGTGGCTTTTATTTCCATGTGTATGCATTATTTTTTTCATAATCTAATATACAGAAACTTTTATTTTTAAATGCATTAAAAAAGAATGGCCAATGTTGATGTGAAGTGTGGAAATGTAAATGAGTATTGTCCAGATGCTAAAGCCTCAATAAATGTTGAAATGCATTTGGAATGGTAGTTGTGATTTACAACATAGTAAGCTAAATAGCATAACCAAATGACATAATCTTTAAAGAAGAAAAATGCTTTAGAAGGATAAAAATTAAATTACCTAGATTTTGCACTGGAAATCTAAGAAAATGTCACTGCTGAATGGGAGCCAATTGATGCCCTTGGTACTGAAGAATTATGAGCAGTAACTGTGTTTTCAGGGGGAAAGTGGGACAGTTTTCACTTAAGGCAAGAGTAAAAAGGTAGCATACTTTGAAGTATAGGATAATGTTTTTGCAACAGTGTGAGGACTCCACAAGGCACAGTGGGTAAAGTTGGCAGTGGGGCAAGTGGGCAATTCTTGGCAGAGTAAGAAAGTTCTCTGATGTCACTAAGTATGTTAGCATATGCATTCCAGTGGGACTTTCACTTCTAGAAGATCAGGGATAAAAACATGTACCCTCTAGATGCTGTTGAATAGACATTAAATGTTCCTATGTTATCTGAGTCCCATGTGTTTAGCAGAGTTACAGGAAAACAATTTTGATTGATTGGTCTGCTTCCTGCCCTCTTGGATGGAGTTGAAATTTGCTATTTCAGAACATGCTCCTCAATTTATAAAATTAACAGTGGGCCACAGTGGATTAGAAGACAAATGTAATGCTTAATATAGGAAACTATATTAATACAGCTTATTATACACATTGTTGTTTAGTTAAACCAAAGCCGTTTGCAACGTAGCCCAACCCTCTCAAGTTTTTCTGCCTAGCCAAAGAGGTTTCCCTGTATTCATTGTGAATTTCTCAACTTCTGGGGAAATAATTCCAGCACTTGGACTAAACGGTGTCCAGTTCTGGCCAACAAAATGTTAGGGAATGTGTTGAATTCTTCAGAACTAGCTTGTTTCCCCTAATAACAATACAATAAAGTACAGATGCAAAAATTTTCTTTCACACACTGAGATGTGTTTCTTACTGTAAGAATGGAACACCTAAAGTTGCCACAGCCAACATGAATCCATGAATGGAAGATTAAAAGGAATACATTGATGTTGACCATGGCATTGCTAATCTGCAAAACAAATAACTTGAAACCACTTATTAAGTAGTTAATTAATCCTTCCATTAAACCATGGTGAGCAGAAGTCCTTGTCTGAATTCCATGTTTTAGAAGGGCCTCAATCTGTCCCTTATCAGGACACTCCCCACTTCTCCCTCCCATCCCTTCCACTGGACACACACAGGTTTCAATTTTGTTTTACTTTTTTTTCCAGCAGTGTTTGGCTAGAGTAGTTACTGTCTAAAAGTTTGCTGTTTATTTAGGATGCCTCCTTTTTTTGATTTTTTTTAATGTTTATTTTTTAAGAGAGAGAGAGAGAGACAGAGTGACTAGGGGAGGGGCAGAGAGAGAGGCAGACACAGAATCTGAAGCAGGCTCCAGGCTCTGAGCTGTCAGCACAGAGCCCGATGTGGGGCTCGAACTCACTAATCATGAGATCATGACCTGAGCCAAAGTCAGATGCTTAACCAACTGAGCCACCCAGGTGCCCCTAGGATGCCTCCTTTTAATGTCCTTGGTGACAGAGAGCAGGCTTCTGTTGGGACATTTTTGTTCTGTGCCAGTTGACATTTCCAGTATGCCTGCTTCTTCAGCTATGAGTCTGGGATATATGAGATAGAAAACCCAGGGAACTTACTGTATTATGTCATTTCTTGGGTACTGATATCTTTAGCGGATCTTTAGTCTTTCCTCTACCTTTCAGATTATTCTTTATTTTAAATATAATATGCAACATGTTTATTTGTGCTTATCTTCTGTAGGAGAAACAGAAATCTCCTCTTAACAGCCCAGGGCCAAAGAGTTATCAAGTGGCATCTGTTTGTGCAGTACGTGGGTGAGCCTTTGTATGTGAGCGAGGGTTCCGAATGCATGAACAACAGGCCACAAGTTTGTCACGGAACCTGAAATGGGGCGGGGGGAAGGGAGCAGGATAAGAACTAGGGGTCAGCTCTGCAAACATTATTATCTGAAATGGAATGCAAAAAATATGAGAAGCCTAAATTAAAACCTCATCTTTAATCTTTACAAGGGCTTTTGCTAAGAAATGGTATTTAATCATATTTTATTTAACAGTTTGTTTACTTGACCTTTAACTACCAAATACTTTCATATGATATGTAGGCATATGAATCTGTGTGTGTGTATGGGGTGGGTGTCTGTGTGTGTGCGTGTGAGTGTGTGTGTGTGTCTGTGTGTGTGTGTGTGAGAGAGAGAGAGAGAGAGAGAGAGAGAAATGGAGAGAGAGGCAGGCTTAAGAGTATTCTATTTTAAAAATAATTTAAAATTAGTAAAATGTTGCATGCCTAAATTGTTGGTAAGCATAAAAGAATGTCAACTATTCTATTTCCTTGTTAAGTTCTGGTTATTGCATCATCACAGAAAAACTTACATTTTAAAGGGAATTTGAAAGAAGAGATCAATATTATCCCCAAAGGGGGAAGTACTGGCCTTCTTGCTGAATCTGAGATTTCAACACATTTTTCCGCACTTATGGTTTGTGCTGTCCCCCAAAAAAATAGTATTTAAAAGCTTAACGTTACTGTTCCACAATTATATTTACTTTTTACATTAACACGTCCAAACGTTTATATTATCCCTGTGGAAGAATTGTTTCTCTCGCAAATATTTCTTAACATAAGCCAGATCATAATGCATTTAACATGCAAATTTAAGTTAGTAAGGAATAGTTCAACCTAATTGCTTTCCAAGCCCAATCAAGAAATTTAAGTTACTTGAGAGCTGACAGTTTTGGAATGCAAAAGATTTGTCTTTACATATTTTAACTAATTAAACTTGCAATTATTCAGTACTTTCCTCTTCAAGCACTTAAAAACACTTTTTTTAAGTCAATTTCCTGTGGAGTAGAGCTAAGTGATCATCAGCCACATTCCTCAAATAGAAAACATGGGGTAATAAAAATTATTGATGGTTTCTCTTCTATATTTTGGTTTTGTTAACATAGCTGAGACTTTCTAACAGACATTGAAAATGCTCCAAGGAGCATGCATTCAATTATTTCCCTTAACCTTAAGAAACTCTTTCAAAAAGGGTATATAATTTTTTTGAATTAAACTATTAGAAAACCATAAAACGTTAATGAATATATATAGAGATTCTTGTCAGCATGAGTGATGTTTGCATTATTCTTTCACAGAGAGATTTGAGGCAGCTGCTATTGGCCAGGGCCCACAATGTTTCTGACCCAAGTGTAAGTGTGTGTTTCCTGGATTGGAGAAGTTGGGTGAGAATATGCTGACGAGATGCCTTACATGTTAGAACAACATTGATCTACAGGTCTCAGGTTGCTTACAGACCTCACACATTTGAAAAAAAAAAAAAAAAAACAAACTCACAAATTGGGAAGGAGAGTGGAAGCCTCTCAAATATCCATTAACATAGATTGTCCTTTTATTATTTTTTAAATCTTACAGCTATTATTTTATAGAGAGGGATACATTGATTATGTTTTAAATTGCTTATCGAGTATAGACTTTTGATCTAATACAATGTGAATCTTTTCTATTCCGGTCATAAAATTGACTGGTGAGATATTTTTATTTTCATGAAACACCTCCCTTTTAAATTTGACTGAATAAAAACAATTACCAAGATAACTATGGTGGCCTATACTCTAGTGACACAGTAAACACATCTTACGCAAAGACAGCCTTCATAACTGGCTTTAATTAGTCCTGTTGTTGACAGAGGCCACAGAAAACAGAACGATTTTCTCACCTACACCGGAGGTTCCATGGTGTCAGCAGCATCAGTGGAAGAGTTATAAATAAATTTTGAATGGTTCTTTTGCCCTAACTAGATGAACTTGCTGCTTTCCCATTACAGATACTCAGCACATGATTTGCTGGATGAGCTTCAAAAGAAACATAATAAAGGCAATGACTTACAAAAAGAAAAAGGGGTCATAGTGGAAGTTAGTCTGTATAAAGATGTCGTTTGCCTGATTCCAATTTTCTATAGTTAGGAAGGTTTAATCATTAAATGACACAGATGACAAAATTAGAAAAATCATGTTATCATAAACTTACATATTTTAACTTAAGAAAGGTCATATAAAAATATCTCTGGGCTTTTGTTTACACAATTATAAGTATATCTTCATCCTCAGTTTTAAAGTAATAGATTTTGTTTAAATAATTTTAGTTGGAAAAGAAATCATTTTCTTACTAAGGGTTACATTTATAATTCTTAGGATAGTGTGTTTTTTATATTTATTGGAGAGAGTGAAAACAAATCTATCCTACTGGGAATGAATAGAGATACACGAAATAACTGTTATTCTTTCCTAAGAAGAAAAACCACTCCATATATTTATAACCTTTGGAATATTATTAAAGTTATCCATTTCTTAACTAGTGACATCAAATATTTATTTTATAATAATTTAGTGAAAATATCCTCAAATTGCATAAATTAAAATACATCCTGACACTATATAGTTAATTTGTTCTACTTGGGTGAAACTACATACCCTCATTTAGTGTGGCCTTTGAACATCTCCAAAATAACATGTTTATATTATATTCATAAATAATTAATTCCATTGAACTCTAACAGCTCTGTAGAACATTAATTCCAACCTGCCTTTTTGGCATGGTTTAAAGGTATCCTTTATAGAAAAAAAAAAAAAAGAAAAAAAACGCATTTATCTTGCCAAAAATATTCCACCTTTCAAAATAACTCTTCTTCTATTACTCCATTAAGGTTGTCTTCTTCTCTTTTCTTTTTCTTCTTTTCTCCTCCTCCCCACTTTTCCCTTCTTCTTTTTCCTCCTTCTCCTTTTGCTCTTTTCCTGCTTCGCCCTTGCCCTCTTCCTCCTCCTTCTCAGACCCAATATATTTTAAAGTATTAAAAGCATACAAATTGCTACACAACTGGACTAGAATCAAATTAAAATAAAAAAATAAAAAGAAATTTGAGAATTTACATATATTTGGAAATTAAATGCTTTTCAAAATAGCCCATCAATCAAAGAAATTACCAAAAACGATTAGAATATTTTGAGATGATAGAAAAGAAAAGCACATCAAACTTTATGGCATATAAGTAAATCATGCTTAGAGAAAAATGTATAGCTTTAAATGCCTCAATTAATAAAAATGAGAAAAGATCTCAATGCATAACAAGTTTCTACCTCAAGAAAGTAGAAAAAAAAAAAAAAGGAGCAAATTAATGCCACACACCCAACAGAAGGCATGAGATAATATAGATTAGTGGAAAAACTAAAGAAATATAAAACAGAAAAACGATAGAGAAAATCAATAAAGCCATACATAAAGCTTTACTGGAGAGTTCTTACTAATATTTAAAGAAATAATGTAAATCATTCACAATTATATAATATGTATAAGGCATTTTGCAGAGTCCCAAATATAAGAACTCTTACTGCTATTAAGGTGATTGATTTTGTAAGCAAGAGGTCACTGATACCTTTTTTTAGAAGTGGCATAAAAGCCAGACTGCATGCATTTTAATAGTATGATTCAGTAAAGAGAGATATTCTAGATTATTCTAAAGTAACACTTTAAAGGACAGAAGAAAATAAAATCTTTATCTTAAAATCTTTCTCTCTAGAAACCTAAGTAAATGGTGACTGTTTATTAAACATTAAATATTTACCTTTTCTCGAAGAGAGTTTTGATCCACTCAAACAAAAATGATAAGTAGGCTTTCTATGGCCTAACATAGAAACTACAGAAGTGTATTTCATTTACATGTCATTCAAACAGTAGAAATTGTGTGAGATTTTTGAAAACCCACTTTGTACAAAATCCTCTGATTATCTGTCCCCACTCTTACATCTCACAAGGTCTACTTTGTCATTCAATTCTTGAAGAAATTTGCAAAAGTGGTTAATTTGCATTCTTACAATGGTTATCTCCCCAGTGCATCCCCCAGTGATTTATGGAAGTATGGAATTCTCTGGTAGCCAAAGAAAAATTATGATTATCATCTTCAAAATTTCATATCTAGCATCCTTGAGTGTAAATCATACTTTCTAAATAAAGCTGTCATCATCTTTATTACATTTACACTCAGTAAATGATGCCAGGATGGCTCTATATTTTTAACCAGATTAAAAATAAAACTGTGTTCCCACAATAACAAAAAAGAATGAAGGACACTTTTGTATTTGAAAAGTGTTTCGTTACTTAATAAAATGAAATAAAACATTAAAATGCTACTACTTTACCGAAACTTCTATAAACTCCCTTGGTAATCAGTGATTTAAATTTTTTTCCTCTGAAAATTGACTTGGATTATGTATTATTGGTGTGATGATTTAGATATATAACTTTCTGAACATCACTTTGTTAATAAATTCTCAAGAGAAGAGATAATATTCGATCAAATAAATTCTGCAATTTTAGAAACAGTCACATTTTGCCAACCTATTGAGTATATCACTGTATTTGATTACTCTGCACCTGTGTGAAATGATCATTAAAGCAGTGTGTATTCTGAGTGAATTATAGAGTTTGTTGGTCTTATATTGATACCATCGTCATTTACTTATGTTAAATCTACTTAAAACATTAGACTCATAATAAGGACCACAGGACACAAATTTCTATTACATCTACCAACTTGTATATCAACCAAGTATTGAGAAGTAGGAGTGGGCACTTTATGTATCTTATGTTAGAAACTGTATTCTCTATTTAAAGCTAATAAAAATTCAGTAACTTTATGATTATGTCATTTATCATTAACTGCATAACAAAATTGGGTGCATATTTATATGATCTTTAAAAAATCCACAAATAATTACCCAACTTTGTAAATATAATTTTATGAGTAGAGTTACTTATATTACAAACTCTAGAAAAGTTGCTTGTGTGGGTAATATTTTCTTTATATGGAACTACATTTGTCTGAATTTTGAAACAAAAGAGAAATGTCAAAGGTGAATTTTCTCTCCTCAGGCCACGCATTTATGTTTTATTTATTCTTAGAGTTCAACAGGATTTTCATGACAATAAACATATTAAAAATAGGTGATTGCATTTTCTTTTAGAAATTCTTAGTTTCTCTTTTGTATTAAAAATAAAAGTGCTGTAATGATCTAGATATGGAGTTGACCTGAAAATACTGACGTGTATTTTCATGGTACATGCGCGCCTTAGACATCATCTGGGTTCCTCTGTCTACTTAGGGTCAAATGGAATTTTAGCTCAAACTCCATTTCATGTGGATAGACTGATCCAGTGATTCTCTCAATTTCTCAGAGAATTTTTGAAGTTTGTGTGTGTGTGTGTGTGTGTGTGTGTGTGTGTGTGTGTGTGTGTGTGTGTCTTAAGGGTCCGAATATGGAATAGTCCTGGGATCCTATGTTCAATTTTTTTTTTTTTTAATTTTTGGATCCTCTCATCATCAAATGTCTTCCTTTCTCCTTCTCAAGTTGTTCTATATCAAGAGCTTTTTTGTATAAAAGTCCACATGGCCAAGTTTTCAGCAGTTTTGAAAAGCCTTTAAGTACGTGACTCAAAATTCTTTACATTTTATTTTATTTTTACTATTTATTTTCTAGACTATTTGACCCCACTTGTATATTCTTATTAATTTCTCTTTGTGGAGTGTTTAGTCCTTGAGGTGTGCAATAGTTTCCATCTGTCCTTTTGATCCACTCTTCATTTTTGTCACCCTGTTCTGTATCTTGGGAGTTTTTTTGTATACGGACTGCCTGCAAGGGCTCCTGTGCTCCCTGGTATCAATCTGGCTTCAAGCAGTGGGATATACCAGTAGGGAATCACAAGGTGAAAAAGGAGGAATCAGAGCATCTGTTCCACTCTCACCTTACTAGATTTCCGTGTGTTTAATATATCCCGCTACATAAGAAAACCGCCCCTGTGGGTGGCCATAGCCATTTTCCAGCCTTGCCTTCTGAGTCTTGACTTCTAAGCTAAAAGCAGTCTATTAAGATTTTTCTTTCTTAATGAAAGAATTCTTTCTAGGAAAAGATATGGTGCCTGCAGTTATGGTAATGCTTTTTTCTTACCCTGATGTACACACCTAAAGGTGAGCTTGGTTTGTTTTATTATGACGATGATGTTTCTGAAGTAAGCTACAGAAAAGCAAGATAGCTATGGAGAATTCTGTAGGTTTTGACTTTTTTATGAATTGACAGAGAGATCAAAATTAATGTATATAATTATACCAAGAAAGACATAATCCAATATTTGCTAATTATATGAACTAAAAACTCTTAGAGAATCATTTTCCAAAAGAAAACTTCCCCCAGTGGCATATTTTGTCAGGAGAGGACCTGGAACCTGAAAGAGAGAAGTTTGAAAGAAAAAACAAAACAAAGGAACAAAAACACAAAACTAGGTGAGATAAAAAGAGGGAGCTTGAAATTAAGCAATGTTATTATGTTTTATTATAAGGGTTAGAGTTGATTTAAGCTAATATGTTAGTAAGAAAGCTGATAGGCTAGACAGGAATTTCTGTAATTTATTAGTTTTCTGCTGTTCCTTAATGTTAATATTAATGCTGCTTAATGCAGCAGCTTGAAACAACATTAAAGTAGCTATTTTTTGAGAATAGTTATATTTTTGTGATTTTAAGATGTTGGCATCTCATACATCATTTAACTTTTTCTGAATTACTCCATTAACAGTGAATATGAACACCTTAATTATGTCACATGTATTTACTGATATAATGAACGCTGTAAATAAGCCAGGATGATATAATTCTATATGTCTTGATCTTTAGTTAAGAAAAAAATTATGTTTATGAGTAACAACATTTAATAAAAAGCAAGACTGAATGACTGAAAAGAGGATGGCTACTTTCTTTCTACCACTCTTGTATGTATTCCAAGGACACAATTTAGATGGTCTAGGTACATGTGAATAAAGAACACTAAGAATACACCAAACATTGGATGTCTTAGGACATCAACGGCAAAGCTGTATCAGAGCTCATGTCACTGCTTTGGTTTCTCAGCATCTTGTACTTAAATCCATTTGACCTCACCTGCAGGCTCAAGATAGCCTAATTTCTTTTTCTTTAAAATTTTTAAATGTTTTTATTTATTTTTGAGACAGAAATAGACAGAGGATGAGCAGGGGAGGGGCAGAGAGAGAGAGGGAGACACAGAATCCGAAGCAGGCTCCAGGCTCTGAGCTGTCAGCACAGAGCCTGACACAGGGCTCAAACTCACAGACTGTTGAGATCATGACCTGAGCCAAAGTCGGACGCTCAACCGACTGAGCCATCCAGGCACCCCTCAAGATAGCCTAATTTCTAAGCTGACAATCATCACAACAGTTAAATGATCAAATAGATAATATTTATTAGCTTATTACCAATTCTCATGTGCTGTGTACAGTTACTATCTAATTTAAATCTCAAATGACCCTTCAATATACTATTTTTTTTTACTTTTGTTTTTTAAGTTTATTTATTTATTTTGAGAAAGGGAGAGAGTGCAAGTGGGAAAGGGGCGGAGAAAGAGGGAGAGAGAGAATTCCAAGCAAGCTCTGCACTAATAGCACAGAGCCCGACTTTGGGCTCGAGCCCATGAACCATGAAATCATGAACTGAGCCAAAATCAAGAGTCAGACACTTAACTTACTGAGCCACCCAGGCACCCATAGTTACTATTTATTATTTCCAGTTTAGTGATGGGAGAATTAGGCATAAAAAGATACATAATAACTACGTCAATCAATAAGTGTCTCAATATGGGTTTTGTTGAATTGCAACATGCCATTTTTTGCTGGGTTTCCATTAGGCCCTTGAAGAATCTTTACTAAACTTTGGGAATTAAAAACACTTACTTTAAAGCAAATAATCCTCCTTTCAATTTGTCCGCTTTTTGGCTACATTCTAAGACTAAGTGTTAATATGTCGAGCTTTGGGGTCAGACTTTCAAATCTTAGCTCCATCATCTGGCTTTGAAATGATAAGCAAGTTATTTAATTCCTTTTAGTTTTGGATTATTCTTCTGTAAAATGAGGACGGCAATATTTAACTCCTGCTTTAAGACAGAGTAGGGGTGCTTGGGTGGCTCAGGTGGTTGAGCTTCCGACTTCGACTCAGGTCATGATTTCACAGTTCCATGATTTCGCAGTTCAAGTTTGAGCCCCACATCGGGCTTGATGTTGTCAGTGCAGAGCCTGCTTTAGATCCTCTTTTCTCCCTGTCTCCCCCTGCCCCACCCCTGCTTGTGCTCTCAAAAAACAAAAACGAAAACAAAAAGACAAAAAACAACAAAAACAAAAAAAACCATAAAGAAAGAAACAAAGTAAATAAGATTCTGTAAGTTAGGAGAGTACATCTGGCACATGAAATACTATGTGACTCTTACCAAATTCTCTAATTAATAGCCCTATTTCCCTTCTAATATTACAGTGTTTTTCCTTGAACCCCTGGGCCCTACCTGACTCCAAATGAAGTTGGTGGTCTTTATTCTCTTTCTGCACCACTACCCCCCCCCCCCAACGTATATATCACACAGTAACTTGCTTAATGATGGAATCTCCTAAGAACAAACACATTCCTCAGCAAAAGTGTGCCTTGGGATCTTGCTCTCAAAAATTCATCCCCCAGCCACATTCTTCACTGACATAACAGATGGGCTATAAAAGTTCTGCTGACCATTACTCGAATTAGTATTTAAACCAGTGAAGTCCTCCAAAAGTTCAAGAGTGGCTTCTGTACTTTTCTCCCAAATGTGCATTCCGTGGTATCATGGCTACAGCTAGAAATCAGACATGGAGGAAGTTTATCATTAAAAAAAGCAAACACTTTAGAAATAAGGTTTTTGTTTGTTTGTTTGTTTTTTAAGAGCTGTTTTACCCACTCACCACTGATTCAGACTAATAAGTATTAACAGACCAGTGCTACTCACATTTTGGTCTATAAAAAATGTCAATCACTCAATTATTTGTTATGATTCTACGTCAGATTAAGTGTAGCAATTGGGCACAAGCATTTGGAAACAGCATTTTGATATTGCTACTACATGCAAATGCATGATCATTTTTTTGGTAATTAACGTCTGTTCAATTTTACAAATGCTGCAGTCCATGATGGACTGGGAGAAAAAATAAGCCCATTGATGCATTGCTGTAGACATTGTGCTTAAGTAGTCTCCCATTTCTTGGCATCTCTATAACCAGATCACTTTCAACTTTTGCCCTGCCATGGAAACTGGAGCTCATCCAATCCCTTACTTGCTTCCCCTTCTCACAGTTTAAAGACCAGGAATGACTGATGTCTGAGCCAACTCAAATTACTGTAGTGAACTTTAGTAAGCTCACTTATTGCTATGGTCTATGCCTGCCATTTTTCTGGGAATTCATTTTTATGAAGCAAATAAGAATATTTCTCAAATGTGGAAAGCTATCTAAGAATCAAAAGGAAGAGATTGGCATGGACAGAAAGAAGAGAAAATGGTGTTGGCAAATGTGGCCAAAAGTAATTCTGCAGTGAAAATCTTTGTGGATCTTAGAGACCTGCTTGGAAGTTCTGGTGCAAAATATCTTTATTTTTAAACCCAAGTTTATTTTGAAAGCCATAATTTACTTCAGAAACGTTGGCCCGTATTTCAAGCACTTCAAATAATCTATTGAATATTTTATAGTTAGTATTTTCCCTGGTCTATATTTATACTAAAATAAAAGCTTCAGTGTTATTTTAAAAGTCAGAAACCAGAGATGGAAGGAAAACCTTTGGCCAAAGACTTGGTACACTTCTCTGCTGCACATCCATCTCTGATTATATAACCATCAATCTCAACTCTGGGCAATTTTAATTAAGTGGACCTATATATATTCACTATCTCCTGTCTAACCAGCAAATCCATACCCTATGCCTCCACAATTTGTCTTCCCATAGACTCCTGACTGCCTCACCCTGGTAAAGGAAAATTAATATTTAGATAGACTCTGCAACGTGCCAACCAATTTACATTTAGTATTGCACTTAATATTCACTGTTACCAAATAGAAATATTATGAGCTTCAAGATACAGTCAAAATATGTGAAATATACAGAGGTCACACCATTAATAAATGACAAAAACAGCGTTAAATATGTTTTTTATACTCCACAGACAATGTGCATTCACTCCATAACCATATACCTTTGTCAATCATTGAAGCCACATTAAGCAAAGGCTCAGTTTCCCAAATTTACTTCATGCTAGCAATGACCCAGGGCTTATGAAGAGTTTACTTTCTTTTTTTCCTTTTCTGCCAACTTTAAGTGTTCTGTAGAGCCCTCATTTCACTAACTCACAAAAAATTCCACATCATCTTAATCCTGATTAGTTTAGTAAAATATTGTTTCTAAAATTCTAAAAGCAAATTCATTGTGAAAGCAAATAGAGGAATGAGTAAAGTTCACACTGGAGACTACAGATGCTGTGGAACTTAAGTGTTAAAAATAATACTCAACCAAAGGAAAAAGAAAACACACACACACACACACACACACACACACACACACACAAGCACAGAGAAAAACTAACCATGCATTGACTATCACAGTTATAACTAGATTTCAAAAATATTAATATCAGTTCATATCAACTAAAACCATTAGCTTTCAAAAATAAAAGTGAACTCTAAAAGGAACAAGATGGACAATGATAGGAAACATGGAAAATCCACTTATCTTTTTTGACTGAAAAAAATGCTCAGCATGCATGTACTTATTTTGCTTTTTGACTAATCAAAAGAAATAATAGTGACTCTAAACATATTGTGTACAGTAAAAAATAAAAATGCGTAATCAGCACAAAAATGTGTACTGAGGTATAATCTACACATAACAAAATGTACGGATTGTAGTATACTGTCTACAGTATAAATTTTACAAGTTATATACCTGAGAAAGCACCATTGATTTTCATATACAGAACTTTTCCTTGGCCACACAAGGTTTCCCATTGCCATCTCCCTGTCAGTTTGCACCATTATCACGACACACTACAATTTTGTTATCTAGTAGTATGGATTAGTTTTGCTTATACATGGATCATTATATACAGGCAGTCAGATTCTATTTTGCTTCCTTCTATTCTTCATCATTATATTTTGAGATACTTCCATATCAATGCAAGCATCAGTACGATATCACATTTTATAGCAAAAAAGTATTTATTTTATATCACAAAGTATTTTATTCATTTTCATGTTGAAGGGCATTTGATTTTGTTCTATTTTTGTCTATTACTAATAAGAAATCTATATATAATCCTGAATGTGCCTTTTTCTAGAAAAAGACTTTTATAAGTAGCTGTGGAACTGCAAGGCCATATGATAGGTGTGTGTTTAACTTTATTAAGACAAAAAAAAAACCTTTCTAAACAATTCTCCACACTCATAAATTTTACAGTAATCAGTGAAAATTTCAGTTGCTTTATACCCTCCTCAACAGGTTGTCAGTCTTATTAGTTTGGCCATTCTAGAAGATGTGAAATGGTATCTGACTGAAGTTTCCCTAAAGATTAATGATGTTGAGCACCTTTTCATGTGCTCATTGACTGCTCCTTTTGTCTGCTCATGCTTTCCCCCACTATATTATTGGGTTGTTCCATTTCAATTAGTGAATCATAGAGGTGCCCGCCCATATATTATACATAAATACTCTGTTGGATATATACAATATGAATATTTTCACCCAATCTGTAATGTCCTTTTCATTTTCCTTACGGTATCCTTTGAGAATAGAAATTTTTAATGTTTATGCTAATGTTAATGTTTATGAATTTAGCACCTTTTATTTATATATTATTGTTTGCTTTGTATTCCATAAGAAACCCTTGCCTACTTTAAATTATTAAGAATATCTGTATACACGGGGTGCCTGGGTGGCTCAGTCGGTTAAGTGTCCGAGTTCAGCCCAGGTCATGATCTCGTGGTCCATGAGTTCGAGCCCCACGTTGGACTCTAGTCTGATGGCTCAGAGCCTGGAGCCTGCTTCCGATTCTGTGTCTCCCCCTCTCTCTGCCCCTCCCCCGTTCATGCTCTGTCTCTCTCTGTCTCAAAAATAAATAAACGTTAAAAAATTTTTTTTTTTAAAAGAATATCTGTATACATTTTCTTCTAAAATGTTTTTGTGTTTTGTTCTTAGGTTCAAATTAAAATTATTTTGTGTTATATAGGGACATAGGGCTTGAAGTTCATAGTTATTTCTAACAGATATATAAATCATTTCATGGGATTTATTGGAAATACAACATGTTCTTTTCCCTTTTAAATTCCCATTGGTACCTTCATTCTAATACCTATTCCTCCCATTAGTTTAGGTTTTTCTTAACTATCTATTATACTTCATTTATCTTATTAGTCCACACTTACCCCATTACCACACTAATTTGATCACTGTATATTTATAGTACTTCTTAAAACTTGAAAGTGTAAGTCCTACAAATTTATTTTTTTAAGATGTTTTTGGCTCTTCTATACATTTTTTCATTTCCATATACACTTTAGAATAAGCTCTCAACACATATTAAGCACACTTGCATTTAATTTTCAATTTTTTAACATGGTATAATTTACATATACTGAATTACACTGCACAGATATTAAAATCACACAAAATTGATGAGTTATGACAAATACATATACATATGTAACAACCCACAACTCTCTCAAAATACAAAACATTCCATTACCTCAGAGAGTTCACTGGTCTTTTTCCCAGGCAATCCGTCTCTTAACCATAGAGTGTGTGTCAATGTTCTGATTTATGTCACCATAGATGGTTTTCTTTTTGTCTAGATTTTCACATAAATACATCCATATGAGATGTATCCATTTTTGTCAATTTCTTTTGCTCAGCACCATAAATTCATTTTGTAGATTTATCCAATGTGTTTTGTGTTTGTAGTCCATTCTTTTTATTAAATGTTTTTTTGTGAATGTAACACCATTTGTTTGCCCATTTTTCAAGTAATGACTGTTTGGATTATTTCTAACTTTTGGCTATTATAAATAAATCGTTCATGAACATATATTTTAAAACCTTTGGTATGGATACATGTTTGTAAGTTCACTAATATTTTTAAGTGTCCTTAAGAATCTTTTCTGTTCATTGGCTTCTACTCTTTTTTTTTTTACATTCTGGGCCATGACAAAAAAAAAAAAAAAAATCGCTGCGGTGTGATATACTGTGGGTTTAGCTAACTCTAAAGTTTTCAAAAAAAATCTTCTAGGAATGATCTGAGAGATGTTGGGTATGGGTAGAGGGTGATCGCTTATCTCTTCTCTAGCTGTTCTAACGTCACTCACAATTGTCCTTGCATCAGTACAGAAGCCTGGTGTTTGACTACAGAGGGCAACTCTGGCAATGGTATGTTTTACTAAAGGGATTAAACTTAATGATGCTTAGGACTATATCAAGCATTGTGATAGGTACTAGGGTTACGAATCTGAACAAGCAATTACAACCTTCAGGAAAGTAATATACCAGAGACAAGAGAGACTTTACATAGCTAATTACAATGCAAGGTGACAAGTATAATGATAAAAAGTTTGCCAGGTATTACAGTAGCACAGAATGGATAAATATTTCAAGAATAGTGATTGATTCCTGAAATAAGTGTTAAAATGTGAGAATTATTTAGGCTGAATATAGTATCACTTGCAGGATGCCAAGTGTAATGAAATTAAAGGTAAAAAAATGTAGGTTAGAAAAAAAAAAGGTAAGCCTGAATTAGCAAGGTGTGTGCAAACACAATGTATATATTTTTATTTCACTTAACATAATTTCATTAACATTTTCCATATTTTTACATAATCTGCATAATCAACGTGTTTAAGAGTTGCTTAATAGTATACCAAGTTATCATGTAAAACATTTAAAGATATCTTTCAAAAGATATTTACAGTTTTAGAAATAAAAGTTTATTATAGCTCAAGCATACAATGGATATAAAAGATGTACACTTTTTTAGAACAATGTATTTATTATGTTTTTTATTGATATATAAAGTTATATGTATTAATCTTCATAAATAAATGATACAGTTTTTATTAATCATCATAGTCTTGCTATTTGGAACTA
The DNA here is from genome assembly GCF_024362965.1 of Panthera pardus. Taxonomy (NCBI): domain Eukaryota; kingdom Metazoa; phylum Chordata; class Mammalia; order Carnivora; family Felidae; genus Panthera; species Panthera pardus. Next base: position 24,550,584 of record NW_026526732.1, on the reverse strand, counting down.
CAGAAGTTATATGAAATATTTTGACCATATGTGCATCTTTGTTATCTATTCATTGTTGAAATTAGAACCAGTTTAATCTGAAATTTAAATGTTACAAAACCAAGTTCCAAAAATTAAATCCTGAGTGTCAAAAAAAATGTATTAATGTTTACTATATATTTTTTTGCTTTAAATCTAACAAATAGTTCTCTTTGTTTACACAATTTGTTTTTCCACCAATCTACACATCTATTCACCCACTTTTCATCTATCTATTTATGTACTACACATGCATATTTGTACTGAGATTATTAATGAAGTAGATTCTTAACGAAAATAAAAGAGAAATAACCTTAAATTCTATGTGCCAATATACTTTATAAACTAAGAAAATAAAGGTGAATGAGGTAGGGGTATCAAATGACAGAATGTCTTACTGCCTATCTCAGCATACTCATAATTTTGTATTTATCATCAATTGCTTGCCATTATTTGATTAAATAATTTCATAAAGTTAGGTATTTTAAATTGGGTGCCATTTATTTCTTATGAAATGAATTCTTTAAAGAATGAAGAACTCTATTTCACTTGGATCACCTATAACTAATACACTATGTGAAAAATCATTCTTCGATATCTATACTGTCACTTGTGGGCCATTCGAGTGTCAAGTAATTTCATGCACTGCCTTGATGTGATTTGTTTCCTCTCAGTTATTTAAAGCCTAAATAAAATCAAATTGCATTTCTTATTTTGAAGGGGAGGATAGGAGAATAGTCAAAATTATCTTTCAGTAACATGATAAATTATATGAATGCTTTTCACTTATTTATTATTTCTATAAAATACCTTGTGAATTCTAGTGCTTACAATAAAGATAACACAAAGCAGAAGAAGTTAGAACACTAGAATTTAGAGATTATAAGAAAATTCGATTAAGACCATCTCATGCTAAAAAAACAAAGTATTCACATCAATGATGGTGCTTTATGTTCCACAGAAGGACTTTAGGTAAGAAAAGAATTGATATGCCATCTTATTTCAATCACAAAAGAATAAAATCTTTCCTGGGTTATTAATGCAGAATACTAACTATTATTAAGGTTATATTTGCTTGGTTTTCTGGAATCAAGTTTGTTTTAGTTCCTCATTCATTTATGCATCTTTTGTTTTTGTGTCATGACATTCATTTCATTTATGATTTTATTTTTTTTTATTTTTTTAATGTTTATTTATTTTTGAGACAGAGAAACTGTGAGCAGGGGCGGGGGAGAGCCAGAGAAAGAGGGAGAGACACAGAACTCCAAGTGGGCTCCAGGCCCCATGCTGTCAGCACAGAGACCCACAAGGGGCTCAAACCCACCAACCACGAGATCATGACCTGAGCCAAAGTCGTATGCTCACTTGAGTGAGCCACCCAGGCGCCCCTTTTCACTTATGATTTTAAAATAAGAACGTAGGGGTGCCTGGGTGGCTAAGTCGGTTAACCCTCCGACTTCAGCTCAGGTCATGATCTCACGGTCCGTGAGTTCGAGCCCCACGTCGGGCTCTGTGCTGACAGCTCAGAGCCTGGAGCCTGTTTCAGATTCTGTGTCTCCCTCTCTCTCTGCCCCTCCCCTGTTCATGCTCTGTCTCTCTCTGTCTCAAAAATAAACGTTTAAATTTTTTTTTAAATAAAAAAAAAAATAAAATAAGAACGTAGGTCTGGACTTCTACATGCCTACATGATGCAAAGATATTTGTGAAAAAATAAAAACTTAATACAGCCTACTATTCTTAATTTCTCAAAGAAACTAGTACTAGTCACTATGTACAGCTGCAGTATAAAGCTTTATAATATCTTATTAGAAAAAGAGACGAGCAGTATATAACAACTAAATTGTCATTATCAAGTGACCTCCCTTTCCCCAAAGTAACTACTATGTCACACAACAAAGTATTAATAAAATGAGCAAGTAGCCCAAGACCTGAAGGAATTATTTGTGATTCTTTGCAACAAAAGAACACTGCGGAAATATTTCACGTATTTTATTAACCCTAGGTGCTCCAGTTTATTTTTTTGTTAATATTGGCTTGGTGCACACATTGTGTTGAAATATGCACCCACACCAATGCTACAGAACTTTCATTCAAGTGGTCACACCCTTCCTTTTACAGTTTTGTGTGGCTTAATTTTTTTTTTTTTCTGTTAGCAATGAAGTCTGCCAAAATGTGAGCCAATATTTAATCTAATTAACCATTGACAGGAGGAAACGTCAAGAATAATGTAATGCTGGGGACACCGAGGTGGCTCAGTCAGTAGAGCAGCGGCCCTTGATTTTGACTCAGGTCATGATCTATCTCATGGTTCCTGCAGTCAGTCGATCCCTGTATTTGGCTCTGCGCTGACAGTGTGGAGCCTGCTTGGGATTCTCTCTCTTCCTTGTTCGTGCTCTCTCTCTCTCTCTCTCAAAATAAATGTATAAAAAGAATTATGTAACGCCTTCCTTTTTTTGAGGATGGGAGGTAGTTGGAACAGATTAAAATAAATGAGGAAGTTGGGTGGGTTGGAAATTGAGAGTTTGTGCATAAAAGTTAATGGTATTTACATCAGAGTTCATCATTACGTGTTTTTTTTTAAATTTATAATTCATGATATCTTCAGCAATAAATATACAATAAAACTAATGTTTTTCATAAACTCATCTTTTATTTAGATGCATTCTGTAAGGACTCTTTTCCCTCCTAACAAGTACGAAGCTGGAAGCAGCAAACACTTGCCTCACTTTTGAAAGTATGACTTGGCTTAGCATGTTATGTGTCCCAACTTACAGAGTAACATAGAGGACTGGATGTGATAACACAATTCAGAAAAAATGTTTTAAAATATTCACGATTTATTTCATCCTATAAGAAAAATGTACACATAAGTATCTTGATCACATGCTGATCATGTAACAATTTTTCTCATGTAATTTTTTCCTTCGAATAACTCAAAGGCTTTTGTTTCCAGTGCTACTCTGCATGTTTTAACAGTTTGATTTTACTTAAAACACAGAGGCACACTTATTCATGAAATGTGGAAATGAATAATCATTATGTCTGCCCACAGTACATATTATTACGAGGCTCCTGTTAGGTAATAGATACAAATGCACACTAGTTAAAAGTATTGCACGTTAACATATTTCATTCTAATTGTAATGTAATAATAATCATTATGAGAACTCTCAAAGGTACATCTATATGAACACTTTTGGTTCGGTGAAGGTTATTTCACTGACAAAAGAATGACACTGGAAGTAGAAGATAAGGAAAAAGGAAAATGTACACAATTTCAAAGCGACACTGGACAATTCATCTCCAGAGGCATAAATATAGTTAGTCATACAATGATCTATTTCACATAGCTTTGTAGCTCTGCTATTAATTTGGAGGATTGGTGATTCATGCATCTTCTCTTTTCTTGCTATTTATTTTTATACTTTGATTTAAACATAATCCATGGCAGACAGTTGACATGACCTAACAAAAAGCATCAGATATCAGAAAGACAACAAATAGTTCTTTACTGAATGCCAGTAAAAGAGGCATATATTCTTTTGAGCTGTCACAGTATAATTTGTCACTTTTATAGAATGTCACATTTTTACATTAGGAAAGATAGTTTGCATGAAATTCTAAGGTTCGGAACATTAAACAGGCCAGTACAACAAAAAAACAAAGAATAACAAAATAAAAAAAACCCAGACAATGCTAAAAAAATAAATAAAAAATATATAAAAATTAAAAGTCAAAATATCTGTTTGGGAGGGTTAAGTAGAGGTCTATTACAATCACTCATTTCTCTGACATTAAAATGGTTGCCAATAAAGAAACGATATGGTAGGATAGTTATGAATTTCTTTAATTATTGTCTCATATCCATACATTCCCTGTTATAAAACTACTCGATAGAAGTCTACTTCATCTTATAGAAGACAACATTTCCTTTAAGACCAACTAGAAATGTGAATAATTGTTTTAGAGGTGTTTAATGCTATTGGAAGGTGGAGGAAGGCAGGACTTGAGGGGACAGGAACCCATAAAAAGGGAAGCTTATTAAAGTAGCTTAAACTTCTGTACTACATTTTTGCCCTTGAACCATTTAGTAATATTGAAGCTGTACTACACAAGAAACTGAGTTTAGCAGAAAGCAGCTAAGATAAAGAAAATGTAGCTGAAGAGAGAACAGTGGAAGTTTGGAGAAGAAAGGTCAACACAACTCTAGGGGCTAAGATCTCACAGATACGAAAAGCCCAATGAAGTGACCCCAAAAGGCTACCCTAGTTTACAGCATGAGGCATTCATCTTTCTAAGCTATGCAGTGTTACAAAGCAGCTGAAAAGTTGATTGCAATATTTGAGAGTTACCAGGGAGAGAAAACTAGTTAACAACGGATTAAGCACCATGGGCTCTCAGTTTGGATCTTGGAAGGACACCCTCTAGGAGTCAGTGCAAACCAGAGCTAGAAAAAAACAAGTCAAAAGACACCAGTAAGAGAATGAGAAGTCAAATCACAAAGAGGAGAAGATATTTGTTGCATGTGTATATAATAAAGAATTTTAAGTTCAGCACACATACACATTCTCATATCAATAAGAACAAGACAGGTAACCCAACAGATTAGACAGGCAAGGAACTTTAAGTTCACATTTCAAAACAGAGAAAATATCCATATAATAAACATTGAAAAAGTTGTTAAAGTTTATGAGTATCAGGGAAATGGGAATTAAAACAATAATAAGATTGTACTAAATACCTATTTCAGGGAAAATGTTTTTTTAAAGGCATTTTATTTTTATTTTTTTAATGGTTATTTATTTTTGAGAGAGAGACAGACAGAACAAGCTGGACGGAGGCAGAGAAAGCAGGAAAGAAAGAATCCCAAGCAGGCTTCATGCTCAGCATGGAGCCAGATATAGGGCTTGATCTCACGGACAATGAGATCATGACCTAAGCCAAAATCAAGACGCTTAACTGACTGAGCCACCCAGGTGCCCCTCAGGGAAAATATTTTAAATAACAAGTGTTCATGAGCATTTGGATCAGTTAAGACTGTTTTGTGAGGATGTAAACTGGTACAATCACTCTAAAAATTCAGTGAGAACAAATCCATCCATTATGACCTAGGAATTTCAGTCCTAGGTATATACTCAATGAAAATATATATGGGAAAAATATGGGCAACAGAACTTACAGGACTTTTGTAGCATTGGTATTTATTAAAACCAACAAAACTGGAAACTATCTAGAAGTCTATTAACAGGTGACTGGATAAATACTTTGGTATATCAGTCCCCAGTGGTATTCAAGTAGAAATATATGGTGATGTTAGGAGATATTTTTAATTGTCATAATCTGCTGGAGAGGGTGACTGTATTATAGACATCTGGAAGGTAGAGGCCAGTGATGTTCTTAAACATCATACAATACACAGGATAGCCCCACATCAAAGACTTATCTGGTCAAAAATATCAACAGTGCCAAGGTTTGGAAAACATGATCTATAAAATAAAATATAACATTGTCCTGATTTGAACACATTTATGTTATATATAAATCACCGATTTATTACACAAAAATAAGACCGAGAAAAATAAACTAGAATCAGTGTAGGTATTTTATAATCCCACTTGCATAAGTTCAAAAACTAGCAATTCCAATCAATGTTGATAGAAGACAAGATGCTGGTTCCTTTTGTGGGGGAGTAGTGACAGAGAGGATACGGGTATTATTATATTTCTCAATCCGGTCCATGGGTGTATTTGCTTCTTGAAAATTATAAGGTTATGATATGCATTTATATGCACATTCATTTGACACAAAGCTTACCTAAATTTTTCATTGAATCACCAGCCTGGGATATTTATGGAATGTTTTATATCATTAACATTTTATGTATGTATGTAGTTTGGAATTAAACAAGGCAATTTTAATTTTTAATAAAAGATACAGAGTGCTATTTAAAGTGAAATAAAATCATTCAAACAGATATCATGTTTATTTGCAAGGGGTGTGTGTGTGTGTGTGTGTGTGTGTGTGTGTGTGTGACACACACATTATCAAGGGGGTCTTTTCAATACAATGTTATAATATTTCAAAAAATCATTTCAACTGCTTATGCCAACTTTTTGTATTCTTTCAAAGACAAGATTCTTCAAAGTGTTTTTCATTTCTTAAAAAGTAACTTTGCTTGCACAAGAATAATAAAATAGACAGTGTACCAGGATAGCCTACAGTAAAATACCATGGCAACAGATACGTTGGCTGAGTCTTTTTGACTGTGGGCAAATCTGCCCAAGTCTGTCAAATCCAATATTTTCAAATTGCCATCAGAAACATTAATATTACAAGAAGAATAATGTTCCATCTTACTCATATATTAAGCTAAGAAATGTAACTAGCTATGGATGAATCAAAAATAAATCACCTGATCAAGGACTATAGATTTATAGAAGTAAACATTAAATATAAACCATTTTATAATTTCACTAAATTATTTTATGTTAAATAATATATGAATTAAGTGAATCAACACAGACATCTTTATGCTTATATGTGTTTACATAGTTCTGACAGAAAAAAACATTAGAGAATTGGATTCTAAGTGGTAATTGACACTATATAATAATATATCTCCATGTGTAAATCATAAATAGTAATATATCTACCATATAAAATTTATGTGCATTGTGTTTAAGTTTAATATTCATCTTTTTAAATTCAATATGCTCAGATGTATTTTATTGTTGGTCTGCACCACTTATGCCTCCCTCTCAAGGACAGGGTGACTCTGTAGAAAGATGTGGCCAAGAGAAATTAGAAGTGGGGGGCGGGGAGAGAAAAGCTGGGGAGGGACAAGGAGAAGGGAAAGGAAGGAAATTAAACAGTAAGAAGTCAGAGAAAAGAATGCAGAAGAAGGGATCATTGAGGAAGAAGAGAGGAGGCCCAGATATGCACTGAATTCCCAACCTCCATTGCAAACAGATAATGTCATGTGATTAAATGTTGGTCAATACAGCGCTATTGAAATTGCTTGATGAAACTCTGGGTATTTTTCTTTAAATGATACTTCAGGCCCTTCTTCCATTTTCCTCAATCCTGGGGTGATATTGTGAATGGAAACCACATGAAACAGAGGAGTAAGACAGAAGGACTCAAGAGACATACCACTATGCAACCAACATACAACCCCATTACCTACCCTCAAATTTTTTATGTAAGAAAGAAATAAATTCCTATCCTGTTTATGCCACAATTTTTAGTTCTACCTTCTTTATAGTTAATTGTATCCTGATTAATATAATTCTCATTTCACTTCCCATATGCTGGACACGGAGCTGGAAACTTGGGATACAAAGTACATGAAATGGCCCATTATGCTCAAGAAGCTTACAATCTAGGGCCTGAGAAATAAATTAGTTAATGCAATAAATAGTATAACAAATAAATAATAAATATAAATAAATTATCAATTAATTAAATATAATAAATTAAAGTATTGCAATAGTTATAAATGTTGTAATACTACCCATAATATGTCATACTACAAAATAAGGTCCAATAAAGCTTCATCAGGAAAATGACCAATCAATTGACACATGTCACAATTATTCCCAGGTGGACAAGAGATCATTCCAGACAAAGCAAGCCTCATATTAGAAGGTATAAACTTAATGAATACAAGATTTATATAAATGTTAGCAATTCTTGTTTCAAAATCATGGAACTTGAATATGAGAGAAAGATAAGAAAAGCAATAAGGCTATATGTTTAAGTGAAGGCCAAATAGAGAGACATGCTAGGACTGACTATAGGATTTAAACTTTTCCCTGTAAGCAATAGTGGAATATCTGAAGTTTTAAGTATTGAGAATGAGTAGATCACACATCTCTTTTAAAATATCCTCTGGGAAGATGGACTGAAATAATGAGATGGGAGATAGGAAACCTAATTAGCCCTGCATTTGGAAAGGACAGATACAGAAGGTTCAACTGATATTAAAAATGATAGTTGTAGAAACAAAAAGTGTCTTTTCCTTTATCACACTTGATGGAATATGCTTAGTGAAGCCTATTATTACCAGAGTATGGTTTGTCTGTATTTGACGTTGCTATTTCTTTAAAAAAATATTAGTTATATTTCTGTACTAAATTCCATTCTCCCTGTATTTCCAAAGAATCAATTATTGAATTTTTCTTTTACATTATTCTATTACATTAATGAGATTTTACATTAATCTCAAGGTGATTTCAAACACCTCAAAGTCTGCAACCACCAACTCCATATTTCAGTATTAGAATCCTATGTGTACATAGATATCTACAATAGAAATATTAATGTTATTTAAATTATACATATTTAATATTTGAGCAAAGCCAATAATGAAAATATAGTGTACAAGGACAGAGATTTTTTAACTTGCTAAGTCATTATATTGAAAGTTAATATAGCATAAGTGTATAACTCAGCACACCTGGTTAAAACAAATCAAGAAACCGGATGTTAGCAAATTCCCAGAAGACTTGTTTACACCCTACCATTCACAACTCACTTCCCCAACAACACTTTTGTAGATATAAATTTGCCTTTCTAGTCTGAATACTTCATGTAAATAGAACTACGGAATACAATCCTTTGATCTGCTGCCTTTGCTCAATATTTTACTTGTGAAGTTCATTCATGATGTTTTGTGCACATGCAAAATATTCTTTCTTATTTTTGTATACTATACTTTTTATTAAACATTTATTTATCCAGCCTACTATTGATAGGCATTTTGGACTATTTTGGATAATGCTGTAACAAACATTTTAACACATGTGTTCTGAGGGATGTGTGGCCACGTTTCTTTGGATATTTATCCTGGAATATGTCATAGGTATGCATATGTTCAACTTTAGCAAAGACTGCTTAAAGGTTTATGTATTGTGCAACTACTTCTTTATATTTTTTCACCTATACCCTCTAACATTTCTAGTTTCTTATAAAATTTGCCATTGTCTGTTTTATTTTAGCCATTCTGGTGAGCATGTATAAGTGTGGTATGGCAATTTCAGTTTTAATTTCCTTGATGACTTATGATGAGTTATCATACTTTTTCCTTAATTTGAGATCTCTACATATTCTAATTAAGAATTGTTTATCAGATGCATGTGTTGTGAATATCATCTTTCACTACCTGGGTTGCTGTTTATCTCTCTCAATAGTGTCTTTTGAAGAACAGAAGGCTGTAAATATAATATAACATAGCCCATTTTATAAATTATTTTTCTTCTTGTCCATACTTGTATGTCCTATTTAATAAACTTTTGCCTACCCAAAGTTGACCAAGATAATCTTTAAGGTGAAGGTTTTTCCTTAGGGATTCCATTACTGCTCTATAAGAGATTTTTTTTTCTATTTTATCTTGTAATTTATATATTTCAACGTTTTTCTTTTTCATTTTAAAGAGATTGTCACATTCAGGAGTCATAATATCCAAATTGATTTTCTCCCTTTTAATTTCTGATATTGGTCTTGTGGTCTTTTGTATTCTCTCTCCCTCTCAGTCTCTGACTCTCTTCTCTCTGTGCCTCTTGTCTCTTTATCAATATTCCTAGATATGTAACAACTTTAGAAATAGAAGGATCAATAATTTCCCAGACAATAAAAACTAGAGGAGTTTGTGACCACTAAACCAGCCCTGCAAGAAATTTTAAGGAGGAATCATTGACTGGAGTAAAAACAAAACAAAACAAAACAAAACAAAACAAAACAAAAAGACCAAAAGAAACAAAGACTAGAAAGGAAGAGAGAACATCACCAGAAACATCAACTCTACAGGCAACACAATGGCACTAAATTCGTATCTTTCAATAATTACTCTAAATGTAAATGGAAAAAATGCTCCAATCGAAAGACATACACTAGGGGCACCTGGGTGGCACCCAACTTCATGTCAGGTGGGCATCCAACTTCAGCTCAGATCATGATCTCATGGTTCATGAGTTCAAGCCCCACGTCAGGCTCTGTGCTGACAACTCAGAGCCTGGAGCCTGCTTTGGATTCTTTGTCTCCCTCTCTCTTTGCCCCTCACCCACTTGCACTCTGTCTCTCTTTCTCAAAAATAAATAAACATTAATAAAAAAGACACAGTCTATCAGAATGGATTAAAAAAAAACAAGTATATGTATATGTTGCCAACAATAGATTTATTTTTGACCTAAAGACCCCTGCAGTTTGAAAGTGAGGGGATGGAGACAACAATCTGTTATTTTAGTGGATGCCAAAAAAAAGCCAGAGTAACCATACTTATATAAGATAAACTAGATTTTAAAACAAAGACTGTAGCAAGAGATTAAGAAGGGCATTATATCATAATTAAGGGGTCTGTCCATCAATACCTAACGATTGTAAATATTTATGCCCCCAATGTAAACACCCAAATATATAAATCAATTAATCACAAACATGAAGAAACTAATTGCTAATAATACCATAAGAGTAGGGAACATTAACATCCTACTTACAGGAATGGACAGATCATCTGCGCAGAAAATCAACAAGAAAACAATAGCTTTGAATGATACACTAGACCGGATGGACTTAACAGATATATTCAGAACATTTCATCCTAAAGCAGAATACACATTCTTCTGAAGTGCACACGGAACATTCTCCAGAACAGATCACATACTGGATCACAAATTAACCCTCAAAAAGTATAAAAAGGTCAATATCATACCATGCATATTTTCATACCACAATGCTATGAAACTTGAAACAGGAAAAAACTTGGAAAGACCATGAATACCTGGAGATGAAAGAACATTCTACTAAAGAATGAGTGGGTTAACCAAGAAATTAAAGAGGAGATTAAAAAGTACCTAGAAGCCAATGAAAATGGAAACATGGCAGTCCAAAATCTCTGGGATACAGCAAAGGCAGTCATAAGACAGAAGTAGATAGCAATCCAGGCCTTCTTAAAGAAGGAAGAAAGGTCTCAAATACACAACCTAACATTAATACCAAAGGAGCTGGAAAAAGCACAGCAAATAAAGCCCCAAAACAACAGAAGAAGGAAAATAATAAAGAATAAAGTGGAAATCAATGATATCGAAATTAAATCAACAACAACAACAACAAACAGTAGAACATATCAAGGAAAGCAGAAGCCGGTTCTTTGGAAGAATTAACAAAATTGATAAACCCCTAGCCAAACTGATCAAAAAGAAAAAGGAAAGGACCCAAATAAATAAAAACATGAATGAAAAGAGGAGAAATCACAACTAATACTGCAAAAATACAAATAATAATAAGAGAATATTATGAGCAATTGTATGCCAACAAATTGGGCAATTTGGAAAAGATGGAAAATTCCTAGAAACATATACACTCCCAAAACTGGAACAGGAAGAAATAGAAACTTTGAACAGACCCATAACCAGTAAAGAAATTTAATCAGTAATCAACAATCTCCCAACAAGCAAGAATCCAGAGCTGGATGACTTTCTAGGGGAAATCTACCAGACCTTTAAAGAAGAGTTAATACTTTATTCTCCTCAAATTGTTCCAAATAATAGAAATTAAAGGAAAACTTCCAAACTCATTTTATGAGGACAGCATTACCTTGATTCCAAAACAGGATAAAGACTCCACTAAAAAGGAGAACTACAGACCAATTTCCCTGGGAACATGGATGCAGAAATTCTCAACAAGACATTAGCAAATGGAATCCAGCAATGCATTAAAAAAATTATTCACCACGACCAAGAGGGATTTATTCCTGGACTGAGGGGTGGTTCAATATCTGCACATCAATCAAAATGATGCATCACATTAATAAAAGAAAGGATAAGAACCACATGATCCTCACAATAGGTGCAGAAAAAGCATTTGACAAAATACAGCATCCTTTCTTGATAAAAACCCTCAAGAAAGTAGGGATAAAAGGAACATACCTCAACATCATAAAAGCCATATATGAAAGACCCACAGCCAATATCATCCTCAATGGGGAAAAACTGAGGGATTTCCTCATAAGGTCAGGAACCTGACAGGGATGTCCACTCTCACCAATATTGTTTAACACACCGTTGGAAGTCCTAGCCTCAGCAATCAGACAACAAAAAGAAATAAAAGGCATTCAAATCGGCAAGGAAGAAATAAAACCTTCACTACTTGTAGACAACATGATATTCTATGTGGAAAACCCAAAAGACTCCACCAAATAATTGCCAGAGCTGATAATTGAATTCAGCCAAGTCACAAGATACAAAATTCAATGTACAGAAATTGGTTGCATTTCTATAAACCAACAATGAAACAGCAGAAAGAGAAATCAACTAATTGATCCAATTTACAATTGCAACAAGAACCATAAAATACCTAGGAATAAACCTAATCAAAGAGGTAAAAGATATGTACACTGAAAATTATAAAAAGCTTATGAAAGAAATGAAGACACAAAGAAATGGAAAAACATTCATGCTCATGGATTGGAAAAACACATGTTGTTAAAATGTTGATACCACCCAAAGCAATCTACACATTCAAAGCAATTCCTATTAAAATAACAGTAGTATTTTTCACAGAGCTAGAACAAACAATTCTAAAATTTGTATGGATCTAGAAAAGACATGAATAGCCAAAGTAATGTCGAAAATGAAAACCAAAGCTGGAGTCATAGCAATCCTGGACTTCAAGCTTATTACAAAGCAGTAATCATCAAGACAGTATGGTACTGGCACAAAAACAGACACATAGATCAAGAGAACAGAATAGAGGACCCAGAAATGGACCCACAAAGATATAGCCAACTAATCTTCATCAAAGCAGTAAAGAATATCCAATGAAAAAAAGACAGTGTCTTCAGCAAATGGTGTTGGGAAAACTGAACAGCAACATCCAAAAGAATGAAACCAGACCACTTTCTTATACCATACACAAATATAAACTCAAAATGGATGAAAGACTTAAATGTAAGAGAGGAAATTATCAAAATCCTGGAGGAGAAAACAGGCAGCAACCTCTTTGACCTTGGCCACAACTTCTTTCTAGACATGTCTCGGGAGGAGGGAAATTGGGCATGTCAAATTATAAAGATACATGAATTTAAAATTGTAAAACTTCCTGTTTAATTGGTCTTTTATTTTTATGAAGTATCTGTTATATATTTCCAATCATTTTATTCTCAACTTACCTGTTGTAAAGATTTCTTTGTGATGTCTGTGATTTCTCAAGTTTTCATATGATTCATGTTTGTATTTCCTCTATTGTGAATTACTTATTCACATACTTTATTTTACTTTTTAGTAAAAAAAATATTTACAGGGGCGCCTGGGTGGCGCAGTCAGTTGGGCGTCCGACTTCAGCCAGGTCACGATCTCGCGGTCCGTGAGTTCCAGCCCCGCGTCAGGCTCTGGGCTGATGGCTCAGAGCCTGGAGCCTGTTTCCGATTCTGTGTCTCCCTCTCTCTCTGCCCCTCCCCCGTTCATGCTCTGTCTCTCTCTGTCCCAAAAATAAATAAATGTTGAAAAAAAAATATTTACAACATATTAAGATCTACTCATGTATTTTTGAAAACATATACTGTTGATTTTTTTTTATTATCAAATGACAAATGACATAGATTTTATGAAGTATGGTTACTTTATTTTTATAATCCAGTACTTACAAAGCATGTTACCAATGTTATTAAAGCTACTCATACTTTTTTCACATCCCTTTCTTTTTACTCTGCTCATAGCAGCAATTTTAAATTTTGTGTGTTCATTGCCTCTCCTTTTTAAAATAATACATCATGGTGTGAATCTGAGCATATACCAACTGTCTTCTTCTGAAGCTCTCTTAATGTCTATGTTGATATACCCAATGGTGCCCATTAGGTCCCTGAAACTCTGTTAAATATTTTTCTTTTTTTTTTTTCCTGTTATCAAATCAGATACTTTCAATTAGCTTATCTTCAAGCTTTCTGATTGTTTCTTCTCTCTGCTGCAACATGCTGTTGAACCATTCTGAACATTTTATTTCAGCTTTTGTAGTTTTTAGCTCCAAAATTATTATTTAGTGCCTTTTTATAATCTCTACCTCTTTACTAATGTTTCTGATTTCTTGACATCATTCTTCTGATTTCCTTTAGTTCTTTATCTATGGTTTCCTTTAGTTCTTTGAGCGCATTTAAGACATTTGATTAGTGTCTTTAGTAATCCCAATGTCTGGGTGGCCTTAGAGATAGCCTCTGTCAATTTATTTTTGTTCTATTACTGGGTTATAGTTTCCTGTTTCTCTGCCCACCTCATATTTCTTTGATGATGAAAATAGGACATTTTGAATATTATAATGTGGTAACTCTGAAAAATCACAATCCCCCCTACCTAGGGCATACTGTTGTTGCTTGTGAGCTGCAGTTGTCTATTGTTTTGTAACTTTTCTAAGCTACTTTTTCAAAGGCTGTATTTTTTGACATGTGGCCACTTAAGGTTCTGCTCCATTATTTAGGTCATCTAGTCACCTGACAGAAATTTTCTTACATATCTGAAGCCAAAAAGAAAATTGAAAGAACAAAACAAAACAAAAAAAACAACACAAACAAATAAAAAAATGTCCTTGGTCTTTGTAGATGGGCTCTGAGCTCTGGAAAGCTGAATAAAACTCTGCATTAGCCCTCACCTCTTTCTTATTTACACAGACCTCAAAGATATGTCATATATACACTCCAGTCTTCTCAGGTCTTCTTTGGGTATGATTCTAGCCCTGGTCATGCACATGGCTCCCAGGATTTCTTGGTATACATGGAACCCTTTGAAATCCTTATTCTTCCATGTGTTTTCTTCCCTAGCACCCTCCTGCCCAAGCTTTTCAGTCTATACGTGTTTGCCATATTTACCATTCCAATCCTAATAGTCATAGGTAGTATATATATTTAAATGGTTTCAGCCAATGCTGCCCAGGAGGGTGCTTCAGCCCTAAGAGTTTTCTAGGAAGGGAAAATAAAGGGAAGCCTCTGAGGAAATCCCTTAGGAAACCAGTGTCAAAACACAAAACCATAACTGTTTGAGAACAAGGTCTCTATTGCCCACTGTGGCACCAGTGATCTACACCAAAAACTTGGATCATGACCCTATGACTATCACTGAACTGGGGTATAGGGGATGTTACACGGATAAACTGCCATCATGCTCTATTACCAAAATTTAGTTGCCTTTTTCTTCATTAAGCACTCCCCTGGCTGTTTTAAGTTTTTTATTAGATTTTCAAATTTTGAAAAAGTTGTTTCTGATGGCTTTTGCCAGCTTAACAGTTGCTTTCACAGAAGAGTGGGCCCTTAGAGCCATAGACGGCACCATTTTCAGTGACCTCCTCTGCGTTCTCTTGCTTAAAATTATATGCTATTTTGCTGAAAATTCTAACTTCTATAAGTATGTATCACCTCTAGGTGTGTAATATTTCAAATGTACTCTTTTTACTCAAAACTGTAGTTTTCATGATTCTTCCTGTTGTATGTCTTTTGTGTGTAAATTTTATTTTGTTGTATGTTTTTTGTTTAAAATTCCCTTTAGTAGTATTATGCACACTATGTGTGTGTGTGTGTGTGTGTGTGTGTGTGTGTGTGTGTATAATGTGTGAATATTCCACAATTTATTAATCCATGCTTCTCTCAACTGACATTTGTGCTGTTTTCAGTGTTTTACTATAAAAACTGCTACTATTCCTACTTTTGCTGCACTTTTTGCTGTCAGTTCTCTAGAGTGTGTAACTGGTTGTTGAATTCCTGGGTTGTGAGGGATGCTACACATGATCATTTCATAATAGATCCCAAAGGCTTTGTGCTAAATATTCTGACCAGTAGTACATACATTGTCAACGGTAGTTCTGGGAGGCTCCCGAAGTCTTAAAGAAGGGAATCTTTTTAAGAAAAAGTTTAGCTGAATGCCTTTTTTTAAATAAAGCATTTGAGTGTACATTTCTAATTTTTATTTAGGAAAAGGGCTTTTTTATTGAGGTGTTGTGCAGTGATCAGTGTTCCTCATCTCCTTTAAATAAGCTCTAATCAAGTGGCATAGGTCATGATTACCAGGGTCTTTTTTTTAAGTTTTTAATTAAACTCCAGTTAGTTAACATACAATGTAATATTAGTTTCAGGGTACAATATAGTGAATCAATACTACCACAATGCCCAGTGTTTATCATAAAAAGTACATTCCTTAATATCCATCACCTTTTTAATTCATCCTCCCACCCAAGTCAACTCTGGTAACCATCACTTTGTTCTCTATAGTTAAGAGTCTGTTTCTTGGTTTGCCTCTCTCTCTCTCTCTCTTTTCCCCCTTTGCTCATTTGTTTTGTTTCTTAAATTTCACATATGAGTGAAATCATATGGTTTTTGCATTTCTGTGACTGACTTATTTCACTTAGCAATAATACTCTCTAGCTCCACCCATGTAATTAAATTTTGTTCTTTTTTATGGCTGAGTAATATTCCATTGTGTCTATCTACCACATCATCTTTATCCATTCATCTGTCAAAGGATATCTGGGCTCTTTCCATAATTTGGCTATTGTTGATAATGCTGCTATAAACACCTGGGTATAGGTATCCCTTTGAATTAGTATTTCTGTATTCCTTGGGTAAATACCTAATAGTACAGTTTCTGAATCATAGGTTTGTTCTATATTTAACTTTTTGAGGGACTTCCATACTGTTTTCCACGGTTGCTGCACCAGTTTGCATTTCTACCAACAGTGCAAGAGGGTTACTCTTTCTCCACATCCTCACAAACACCTGTTGTTTCCTGTGTTGTTGATTTTAACCATTCTGTCAGGTGTCAGGTGATTGTAGTTTTGATTTCCATTTACTTGGTGATCAGTGATGTTGAGTATCTTTTCATGTGTGTTGGCCATCTGTATGTCTTATTTGGAAATATGTCCATTCATGTCTTCTCCCCATTTTTAATTGGATTATTTGTCTTTTGGGTGTTGAGTTTTATATGTTCTTTGTATATTTTGGATACTAACCCTTTATAGAATGTGTCATTTGCAAATATCTTCTTCCATTTCGTATGTTGCCTTTTAATTTTGCCATTTCCTTCACTGTGCAGAAGCTTTTTATTGTACCCCAAAATTAACCCACAACTAAATGGTCAATTAACCTTGGATAAAGCATTAAAGAATGTCCACTGGGGGGAAAAAAAAAACAACAGTCTCTTCAATAAATGGTGTTGAGATAACTGGACAGCAATAGGAAAAAGAATGAAACTGGACCACTTTCTTATGCCATACACCAAAATTCAAAATGGACTAAAGACTTAAGTGTGAGACATGAAACCATAAAAATCCTAAAGGAGAACACAGGGGGTAACCTTTTGACATCATCCATAGTAAACTTCTTTCTAGATATATCTCCTGAGGCAAAGGAAACGAAAGTAAAAACAAACTATTGAGACTTCATGATCTCCAGTTTTACTCTATCTAAAGTACACTGATAAATTGAAGACAACTTTGTAACAGTACAAGTGAAGAAAAATGATACACGGTTATAATTTTCCTTCAGGTTTTCACAAAGATTTTGCTTATCTTCACAGAATTCACCCCTACAAATATTTGTTTAATGGATCATATTTATCTACCGTATCCAAATAATTGAAAATCTGTAGTTTTTACGTAAATGATGACACTCCATCTTCCTAATTCATGTCTCAATGGTTTAACTAATACTTAATCTGCTAATATGATTGTATACAAAAAAGCTAAAACTGGTATAAATACGTATGAGGATAAACACAGCTTTCATTTCATAGATAAACAAATAAATGGAAGTAGAAATGACTGGCTATTAGCAATCCTTGTCCTGGGGGGAATTTGCCACTATGTGTTATGGAGGGTATACTATGAAAAAGATTTATGTGTCAAATGAAGGAAAATAGTCTTTAAAAAAACTTCTTGTCTGTGAGTATAACACGAATGTGATTTTTACCAAAAATGTAATATAAAACTGCTATATTTTAGTCACAAAACCACACTATTTGAGTCATTTTTACCAGTATTACTCATTATTTTCATCATGAAGAAAATTCCAGTTAGAGCAAAAGACTAAAAAAAAAAGGAAATAAAATGTATTCAGATTAAATAAAGATCTAAAACTGTCTTTGTTCACATATGACATGATTATTATATAGAAAACACCAAAGTAAAAAAGAAAAAGAGAGTAAAGAAAGAAAAACAAAATACCAAAGTATAAACTCCTGGAACTGAAATGTAAGTATGGCAGGGTGGCAAATTCAAGATCAGTAAAGAGTCAATTTCATTCCTAAATATTCACAATGGAAAAGTTATATGTTTAAAATCTTAACAAGTAACAAGTCCATATGAAGGAACATTAAATATTGAGGGATAATCTATAATTATAGAAGTTTATAAATATTTTTAAGATGTAAATTCTTCCAACATTGATTGATAAATTCAACTTAATCGCAGTCATAATCCCAGCAACCTACTTGTAAATGGTAAAAAACAGTTTCTAAAAAACATGGAATAACAAAGAACTTAGAATAGTGAACAAGTACTGAAGAAGAACAACAAGGCTGAAAGACTCATACTACCTAATTCAAAACTTACTGGAAAATTACAATAATCAAGACAGTATGGCATTGGCAAAAAAAGAAAGAAAGAAAGAAAGAAAGAAAGAAAGAAAGAAAGAAAGAAAGAAAGACACATAGATCAATAGAACAAACTAGAAATTACAGAATCACATGAATATAACCAAATGATTTTTGACAAGGTGCAAAGAATATTAAATGGAGAAAGGATATTCTTTTCAACAAGTGTGCAGGAACAATTGAACATTCACATGCAAAAATATAAACCTAGATATAGACCTTATACCATTCTCAAAAATGAACTCAAAATGGATAGTGGGCCTAAATGTAAAATGCAAAACTATAAAACTTTTAGAAGAAAACATATCAGAGGTGTAGAATATCTTGAGTTGGATGATGGCTTGTTAAAAGTGCAATAATAAAAGTGCAATATACAAAAGAAAAAATATAATGTGAACTGCATTAAAGTTAAATCCTTCCACTCTGAAAGACATACTGTGAAGAGAATAAAAAGACAAGCCATAAACTAGGAGAAAATTTTTGCAAAACACCTATCTGATGTAAATTTGTATCCAAAAACTCTTCTGCCAACAAACATAAGTCCAGGACCAGATGGCTTCACAGGTGAATTAAAAAAAAATAAAGATTAATAGTTATTCTTCTCAAATATTCCAAAAGATAGAAGAGGAAGGAAAGCTTCCACATTCATTCTATGAGACCAGCACTACCCTGATACCAAAACCGTATAAAGATACCATAAAGAAAGAGAGCTAAAGGCCAATCTCCTTGATGAACATAGATGCAAACATCCTCAACAAAACACTAGCAAACTGAATCCAGCAATGCCTCAAAAAAAAAACATTCACGATGATCAAGTGGGAGTTATTCCTGGGATGTAAATGTGGTTCAGTAAAGTCACAAATCAATCAATGGATACATCACATCAATAAAAGAAAGGATTAAAAAAATATGATAATTTCAATACATGCAGAAAAAGTATTTGACAAAGTACAACATCCATTCATGAAAAAACCTCAACAAAGGAGGTTTAGAGGGAACATATCTCAACATTAATAAAGATCTTAAAACTTCTGTCTGCTCAAACCTGCTGTTGAACCATTGTGAATTTTTATTTCAGCTTTTGTAGTTTTCAGCTCCCAAATTATTATTTAGAAAACCTGAAAGACTGCACCAAAAAAAAAAAAAAAAAAAAACTAGAAAAGATTAATTCGGTAAAGTCACAGGACTCAAAATCAATATACACAAATATATACACTGGAATATTATTCAGCCATAAAAAAAAACAAAATCTTGCCATGTGCAACAACATGGATGGATCTAGAGCGTATAATGCTAAGCAAAACAAGCCAGTCAGAAAAAGAGAAATATATAATTTCAGTCACATGTGGAATTTAAGAAACAAAACAAATGAACAAAGAAAAAAGAGACAAACCAAAAACAATTTCGTAAATACAGAGAACAATCAGTGGGTAGGTATGGGGATAGGTGACATAGGTGAAAGGGATTAAGAACATACTTATCTTGAAGAGCCTTAAGTAATATATGGAACTTTGAATCACCATTTTGTATACCCGGAACTAATATAACACTATATGTTAACTACACTGGAATTAATTTTTTTTCATTGAAGAAAAAAATAAGAAAAACTCGTAAAATTCAACAATAAGAAAACCAGTAAACAAAAGGAATAAAAATGGGCACAAATACGAACATATATCACACCAAAGCATATATAAAGAGGGCAAATAAGTGTATCAAAAGATATTACCACTTATTATTAGGTAAGTACAAAAAAAATGTGAGCTATCACTACACACCTATGAATAAGGCTAAAATCCTAAAACTGAAAATACCAATACGTGGCAAGGGTGTGGAGCACAAAAAAAAAAAAAAAAAAAAAAAAAAACACAAAAAAAAACCCCACCAAAATACAAAAAACAACTCCCATTTATTTTTCATGAGAATACAAGTGGTACAGCCACTTTGGAAGACAGTAAGTCAGTCTCTTACAAAGCTAAACATAGTCTTATCATGCAATGTGATCACTCTTCTATGTACTTACTCAATTGATGTGAGACCATACCCACACCAGAAAACTTCATGTGAATTTTTATAGAAATCTATTCATAATTGACCCAAACAGAAAGGAACCAAGATGTCCTTCAATAGGAAAATACATGAAAAAGAAAAGTTGTTGTCCATCTGTAGAATGGAATATTATTCACTGGTAAAAATAAATGTAGTATAGTATAACAAAAATACATAAAAGAATCTGTAATACATATTGCTGAAAGAGGTCAACATGGAAAGGCAATATACTATATGATTCCAATTCTATGATCCTATGTAAAAAGCAAAGCCTTAGGGATAGTAAACAACTCAGTGGCTGTCAAGCGTCCAGAAAGGGTGAAAGATTAAACAGAGGAAGCACAGGGATTATTTTACAGAAGTGAAAATATTTTACATAATACTGCAGTGGTTTATATATGACACTATATAACTTCTAAATGCAAAAAGAAACTCAATTTATGCAGTGAAAATTTATTTAGGAGATTGGTGGATCACAGGGTGGGATGCGGATTCTGACAAAAAAATACAAACTAACAGCAATAAAAATACATGAAATAACTCACTGAAGAGGGTAGAGAACAAATACTGTGACCAAAATAACTCTGGAAATGAGTATAGTCGATAAGACTAAAGGCAAAAGGAACAGTACATAAGCACTGTACTGTTGCTGACACAGTTGTGTTACACGAGAGAATAGATTAACAATTCTGAAACCATTATTCACATATGATGGAATCAAACAATGAAGTAAGGGACATGGATGGTGAGAGCCAGGTTTATCACCATTGGAGGAAAAGCTTATAGAAAAGCAAGGGAAGAAGGTAGAATTATCCATGAGGTAATGGATCTGTGTTGGAGACATGAGTATGAACTCATGTTTAACCTCAAACAGATAGAGATGAAACCAGTGGAAATACTTATAAAGATACACACACACACACACACACACACACACATATACATATATATGTATGTATATACATATATATACATACATACAGGGATTAGTACAGATGCATACATTTCCTTGTTCTGCATGTACATATTTCCTTGTTCTGTCAACTCAGACAGATGTCCTAAGAGAAATAATAGTAGCAACAAGCATACATATCTAATAGTCTCAGATCTTGTTTTTTAACACTACTTCTCCAGCAAAGGATTGTGGGCTCTTTGGAGAACTGGATGATTTTGAGGCTTTGTAACAAATATACAAATGAGCTTGATGTATCATGTGGTGCCTGAAAGTGAGTAAGGGCACGTTGCACAGACACACAAACACACACATGCACATGCATACACACACACACACACACACACACACACACACACACACATACAAAACAGGGATGGGAGTATATCAAAAGAACAAAAGATTCAACTAAACAGCTCCCACTGGCCAAAGCTGTAGCAATCTGGGCAACAAAATAAATAAAACAGGACCGACTATCCCAAAGTATGAAACAAATAACCTCGAGTTCGTATGTAAGCAGATGATTGAATAAACACGTGATTGGGGAGAAAAAACAAATCTCATGTGTAGAGGAACTCAAAATTATTTATGCAGATACTTATACTTCAAGAAGATGGAACATAGCTCCCCATTCCTTATGTGCCAGCTGTGCATAGTGACTTTCTTCCAATGAGTACAGAATGGAAATTCAGAGTAATTTCACAATGGAAAAAAAAAATTGACAAATACTACTTTAGCCAGATAAGCTTAACATAATTGATAAATTATTTTGGCAAGTTCCACTGATTTATTGTGAGGGTGGAAGCTTCTTCCCCCAAATACCTAAGCCTCGTCTAAAAATAAGGAAAACATCAGAAAAATACAAATTGAGGGGCACCTGGGTGGCTCATTCGGTTAATGGATGGTCCACTTCGATTTTGGCTCAGGTCATGATCCCAGGGTCGTGGGATTGAGCCCTGTGTAGGGCTACATGCACTGGGTGTAGAGCCTGTTTAAGATTATCTTTCTCCTTTTCTCTTTGCCCCCACCCCTTGATTCTCAGAAAAAAGAAAAGAAAAAAGAAATAAACAGATTGGGGGCCATTCTACAAAATATTTGGCCAATATTCTTCAAATGTGTCAAAATTATTCAAAAATAAGGGAAGACTGAGAAATTGTGACAAAAGAAAAGCATAAAGAAACAATGACTAAAACTATACACACACACACACACACACACACATATGTGATATACATACATATAAAGTGTATGTGTTAATAATCTATAAGTGTTTATCTTTTGTTACAGTTTTCTTATTCATGGGTATGGGATATTTTAAATTATTTTCTTTCCAATCAATATTGCACTCGAAGTCCATATTCCTATCTTAGTGTGTGTGTGTCTAGAGAGATTTTTTTAAAAGTGTTTTGGATATAGTGGCTTACTTAAAAGACTACCCCTATTTTACACTGGAATTCTAGGAATTTAGTGATTTTATTATTTTTACATTGAACTCATTGCTCTGCATGGAAATTATTTTTTAAAGTGAAACAGGGAAGTAAACCATTTTTTAATCTGGCTTTTGGAAAACCACCTGTTGAATAGAAAATCTTTTCACCATTGATTTGAAAGACACCTTTATACTAAATTGTAATATATTTTATTAACTCTAAATTTTATCTTTGAACTGTATCTGCTCTGTTTGTAGCAAGAAACTAAGTATGTAATTAATTTTGTAAAACAAGTGAGATTGATTTCTTAAAAAGTAAATGGAATTGATATTTGCAGAGATACTGAAAAAAGATATGTCAAAAATTGACAAAATCTTAGAAAAAATGACCCTAAAAGGAGATCACTACTTGTCTAAGTCACCAGAATCTGAATAACAAGGCACTTAAGCTTCTGAATTTTAATAGCATTTGGCCTGTTTTTACCTCCCTCCTACAGACTGGTACTTTTTTTGAAGAGTTATCACTTGCCATCACATAGGGTTTATGTTTAGTAATACAAGAAGCCAAACACTAGCAAAGAGGATACACAGTTGATATATACGTACACAGAGAATTGCATTTATATGTATGTGTGCGTGTGTGTGTGTGTGTGTGTGTGTGTGTATATATATATATATATATAATTCTTCAGATTCCTAAGAATTTATATTCTGAAATGTATTCCTGAAATACAAGATCTTCCCAAGAACATATTTTAAACTACCTCCATGTTTTAACACTTACTTGAACCAGTGAATAAGCACACTAATTAGACTCTTTTCATCAATCATAATTTTAGTTTTATTCTTTTAATGTTTAACACCCATAAATTGAAACTAAAACTTACCAGACTGGTGACTGTGATTAATAGCATTTTCCTTTCAGTGTTAAGAAACCTTCTGCCACTATTTTTTAAAGGATCTCAAAGGTAAGCCCTGTTTAATTTCTTTATGCCAGAATTTATCTGTCTTTCCTTTGTTCTAACACAATTCTTCCAAATTTCTTTCAACAAAATGAAAGATGACAGAACTGATACATACAAATCTGCTTAAAGTGCTACATTAATTATGCTTAGCTATTTCATCCATCAATGCTGGGAATTAATACATAAGAAAATATTTCTCAATGTTCCTTCATGTGAAGCATAGCAGATTAAGCTGCATGGCTAGTAGACACACAGGCCAAAGTCCTTTGGATGGGACAATACTACATAGGAACATGCTGCACTATTTATTGATCTCATTATAACCTGGTCATTCAAAGAACTCTATTCCTTATAAAGTTAAAAGATAGTACTAATGAGAAGCATATTCATATTGGATTATTATGTTGAATATGGCTCTTTAATGAGCCAGGTCCTTTCTAGATTTGTAAACAAAATACTTCTTAATCACATGATAAAGGAAAAAGGAAATACATCACAAAAATATACCATGTACTAAATTTATTTTTTTAATGTTTATTTATTTTTGTGGGCGAGAGCACGCAGGAGGGGGAGGTGCAGGGAGAGAGGGAGACAGAAGATCCCAAGTGGGCTCTATACAAACAGTAGAGAGCCTCAGCAGGGCTCAAAGTCATGAACCAAGAGACCATGACCTGAGCCAAAGTTGGACACTTAACCAACTGAACCACCCAGGTGTCCCCTAAATTTATTTATTTTCTTTTTAATTTTTTTAATGTTTATTTATTTTTGAGAGAGAGAGAGAGACAGACAGACAGACAGAACACAAGTGCGGGAGGGGCAGAGAGAGACACAGAATCCGAAGCAGGCTCGAGGCTCTGAGCTGTCAGCACAGAGCACAAGGCCGGGCTCAAACTCATGAACCATGAGATCATGACTTGGGCTGAAGTCGGATGCTTAACCGACTGAGCCACCCAGGTGCCCCCCCAAATTTATTTTTAAATTTT
The DNA here is from genome assembly GCF_024362965.1 of Panthera pardus. Classification (NCBI taxonomy): domain Eukaryota; kingdom Metazoa; phylum Chordata; class Mammalia; order Carnivora; family Felidae; genus Panthera; species Panthera pardus. The sequence goes on along the minus strand of NW_026526732.1, from coordinate 24,525,568 downwards.
TTTTAACGTTTATTTATTTTTGAGACAGAGAGAGACAGAGCATGAACAGGGGAGGGGCAGAGAGAGAGGGAGACACAGAATCCGAAACAGGCTCCAGGCTCTGAGCTGTCAGCACAGAGCCCGACGCGGGGCTCGAACTCACGGACCGCAAGATCGTGACCTGAGCCGAAGTCGGCCGCTCAACCGACTGAGCCACCCAGGCGCCCCCCAAATTTATTTTTAAGTTGGATTCTTCACAGAACATCTTTCTGAATACTACTAAATTAAGATAATAGTTGAAGACATAGATCTTCTCATATTACCAGGATCATTTAAGATAGAAGAGAGTATATACCTATCATTCAAAGAAAAGGAGTAAATATGAAGTTCATAACAAATATATTTAAAAATCAGCTGCTTAGGGGCGCCTGGGTGGCTCATTTGGTTAGGCAACCAACTTTCACGGTCTCACATTGGTGAGTTCAAGCCCCACATTGGGCTTTCTGCTGTCAGTGTGGAGCTTGCTTCGTATTCTCAGTCTCCCTCTCTCTGCCCTCCCCTGCTCATGCTCTCTGTCTCTCAAAAATAAATACATATTTTTTAAAAATTAAAAAAAAAAATCAGCTGCCTAAACTCAGGTGTGTTTTCCAGGACCATTGCATTAAACTTTCACTGAATTAAAATGGAAGCTGAATCTTAGCTTCTGATATGTAACTGGCAGTGATATGTTTTCTTGAAATATTAATTTGTTTTTCACATATCTCTCCTTCCAATCTTCTTTCTTGACAATAAAAAGCAATATGTATGTGAAAAATTAGATGAACTAAGGGGATAAATATTGAAAAGACCCATCGGTGTGTCTTTTTCCTTGAATAATTAATCTACCAGTATTTTATCAGGATGGGCTAAGTTAGGCTGCTGGAAAAAACAGTCCCCAAATCGTAGTGGCTAACAGAAAAAAAAAAAAAAATTCTTGCTTTCTCTATGTGTCCAACGTAAGTTAAAAAATAACTTCTTATTTCACTCATTTTGGAACAGTTATACCTTCCATCTTACCACATGCATCTATGGTGTTTTGGTCAAGATAAAGGGAATATGGTGAATTACACACTAGTTTTTAAAGTTTCTAAGCAAAAGTGAGATATATATCACTTTTGCTCACCTTGCATTGATCAAAGTAAGGTATGCAATCACAGAAAGTTTCAAGCAGGCAAGAAAGCATAATCCCATAATATGCTTGACAGTGGGAGAATTATAAATATTTGGTATACAGCCATAATGTCCAGGGTCAGCATTTTTACCATCAATTATTCATCCAATTTCTGCATCTCAAACCAAAGCATTCATATCTTCCCAAGCTATTCAACCTCAAGTTCTGTCCAATCACAGAACCAAATCAAAGTCCATTAACCTTGGTGATCCTTGGCTCCTAACTACATCAAGAAAAGCTAAACAAATGAGAATTTTCTTGATGAACTGAAACTAGGTATTCTCTTGATCAACTAAAATAATTAACTAATTAGTTAAGTTAATTGCCACTGAATTTTCACAAAAGTCTTGCATCTTTAAAAAGACAGACACAGTAAACATTGATATGTAATAATTCTGAAACATACTAGGAAAATTTTGAGAATTCCTTTACCTTAAGTGTAGGGAACATTCCTTGAAAGCAGTCCAATTTTTTTTTCTTGAAAAGGATTTCCTAGTTGAATTTTTCCTGAGGCCATTATTTTATTCTCTAGAAGATTCTTTTATCCATATTTTTGCATTGAACATATCTAAGGCAGACAGTGGAGAATAACCATTTCTTGGGAACTGAGCAACTTTTTAAATATATTTCCACGTATAAATTTGGGGTCTGAAAAGTTTTTGTAAGTCTCAAAAAGTTAAAGCCTTCTTTACTTTAGGGGTATGGTTTGTTTGACGGGATAACCTTCTTAAAATCCTACTCGGCCTTTTATCTATTGGATCCCAGTCAGATCATGGGACAATAACTAAACGAAAAAATCCTTTCTAGACTTAATTCTCACAATTGCTAAATTTATTCCTTTTTTGCCCAGTCCTTGTCTTTGTCAATTTAGCTGTGGGAGTCTTTGATGGAGAGCAACATCTTAAGGTTTTTATTCCACGACTGGGAATCTAAATGAAAAAAAAAAAAAAAAAAATTGCCGGTACTAATGTACTCCATTTAGTATCCTAAAGTGTCTTTGGCACTGAAAACATTTCTAATTTTTATCTTTTGCTGTTTTGGATTGAAAAGCAGTTGCCTTACTTAATTCTAAAATCTCCTGGAATTGTGTATCTCTGCATCTCTCCATTAGTCTTTGCATCTGATAGCAGACTGGCCAGTGCTTTCTTAAATTTATCTCTCATAAGTAATACCTTGTCTTGCACTGTGCAAGGAATATCAACAAATCCTTGTGAATAACTTTATTTTCCAAACTTTCAATCAAAGAATTCAAGTTCTTTATGTACACAAAAAGCCTTCCAAGTGATTATAGGCTATTGTTTTACCAAATGTTTTGGCCATTGCAGAACACTGATCACTATATATTCAGACTTCTATAACAGATGTGCCACCACTCACTACTCACCATGTAAGCCACCACCAACATCTTTCAGTGTTTGTTTCTATTTTTTTTTCTGTTAAGAAATCAACTCACTGTTGGTGATTCTAAATTCCCCATTATCAAAATCAATCACATTGGCCAAGGTTTTACCGCTGTAATTACCAACTCCAAATCATAGCACCCTCACAAAATAAGGTTTATTTTTCATTCCTGCTATATATGGAAGTGTTATGTGCTTATTATGCCTATTGAGCTCAACCTTGTACACAACTGATACAATTTTCAAGTAGTAAAAAGATTAAACAGCAAATCTCCCACTGGCTTTCAAAGCTCTTACATGGCCCTGACACACATCCCTTTCACTCACAACTTTTTAGCCAAAAAAAGGTCACAGTGCCATTCCTAACGTAAAAGTGTTGAGAATATATTATCCTATCACGTGCAGATAAGGGGAAAAAAACAACAACATTTTGGTGAGTAGCAATCTGGGATAAAGTTCTTAATGTTCTTTAAGGGATTTTCCATGTTTATGTGTAATACACACACACACACACACACACACACATACATATATATTGTATTTTATATATATATTAGCTCTTTGAATTTCTTTGATTCCCCAAGAAAAGTAAAAATTTTTTGATAAATTTTTCTTTTAATGCTTATCTATTTTTGAGAGAGTGCATGCACACGTGCACACAGGCATGCGAGCAGGTAAGGGGCAGAGAGAGAGAGAGAATCCCAAGCAGGCTGCACTTTGTCAGCACAGAGCCCAAAGCCAGGCATGAACTCACAAACTGTGAGATCATGACCTGAGTTGAAATCAAGAGTCAGATGCTTAACTCACTGAGCCACCCAGGTGCCCCAGAAAAGCAAAAATTTTGTAAGAATATAGTAGCTATTGATTTAAGGCCACTGGAAATTTCCCTCTTATCAATTTCCAAAACTTGTTCAATAATCCAATAATAATAATGTGTAGACATTTAATAAAATTATAGAACTCTAGGCCTCTGCAAAGCAGATTCTGATTTGGCAGACCTAAGGTAGACAATACTTTATCAAATATACCAAATGATGTTCATGATCAAGTAACTTTGAGAAATAATTCCCTACAACAAAATATGGGAGAAAATAATTAGTCTACTGAAAAGATCCTGATATTTTATTGTGTTTTAACTTATTAAAATTTTCAGAATTTTGTAATTTTATTTTAAATTATTAGACTATATTTTGAGCACTTTTAAAAAAGTTTGGACAGAGTACAGTTTAAGTTCAAAAGAATTTATCGTAAGTAGCATATGAAGAATGAAGATTAAGAATGTAAACAATAGTATTTTATCCTTTGAATAAATCAGAGATTTACCTTCATTATAAAAAAGAGGAAATAGATTAAGAGGGGTTTCTCCATATCTACAGAGTTTGGAATACAGCAGGCATTCAATAAATATTTATCAGATTAGTGTGTTCTCTGGAGTGGTAGATCTTGGAATTGATCAGATAACCTAGCTTGGAATCCTTTCCACTGAACTAAACCACATTAGTTCCTTTACAGTAACAAAAAAAGCATAAATATTTTTATTATGTAGAAAACATAGGTAAGTACAAATTTAACAATACAAATAAACCATAATACCAATGATAAATGTTTTTGTCAAGTTAGCATCCCTCACCAAAACTGAATATTTTTTTAAAAAAATAGACAAAATGTTTACTAATTAGGTAATAAAATAGGGGGTTGTGGCTTCTAGTTTAACTTGTGTATAGAGATTTCTACTGCCATGCATTTCTTTTTTCCAATGCAACTGAGGCTAAATAAAATTCATTCATATTCTATCAAAAGTATAGGGAGCTCCCTGAAAGCCACACAATCTCCTATGATATTCAGGAAAGGAGAATGTTTGCCTAACGAGCTGACTCTGAATTCCCACTTGTGCCTGAATTAGTTCAGCTTATGGAAAATGTCTCTAGCCCCCACATCCTGCCCTTGTTTAGTATTGTGAGGCCAGAAATTTGTAAATTTATGTCTTTCCTTGATATCCTTAAAATTAATAACTTTCCAAACTTTACATAAGTTTTTCCATGTGTAAAATAATTTATTGTAGTGTTTTTTAATACAGACTAATACAAATATATTTAAAATTGAACATGAAAATCTCTATAGATTTAACTAATTAGATTTAGTTGGTTAACAGATTAAATAGATTAGATCTCTATAATGTGAGTATTCCTCCCATTACTCCACAATAGAGAAATTCATTTGCTGATGCTAAGAAAACACGCATCTCATTCCTGACAGAAAATATTATTTATTCCTAGATTTTCATTTAATGCAATGTCCACTGTTTCATATACATTTAATAGTACCGTATGTATTTCTCTGCCTAGTTTATTCAAATCAGTAATATTTTTGATAGTCATCTATGTTTTGCAAGTATCAGAAGCTCATTCATTTTGGTTGCTGAGTAGTATTTTATTTTGTGGACATAATACAATTTGTTTATTCTCCAATTGATGGAAAACTGAGTGTTTCCCATTTTCAACTACTATGTGTAAAGTTTCTTTATCTGTGTACAAGTCTTTGTGCAGACATAGGGTTTTATTTATCTTGGATAAATATGAAGGGCTAGGAATGCAAGTTGTATGGTAATTAAATGTTTACCATTGTAAGAAATTGCCAAACTATTTCCAAAATTGGTTTTCTTCTAGAAGTTTTATAGGTTTTCTTTTTATGTTTATGTCTAGGATCCACTTCGAGTAAATTTGGGTATAATCCATGAGGACGGATTTAATTTTATTTTTCATATGTATGCACAATTATTCTATTACCTTATTTTGAAAAGAGTATCCTTCCATTGAATTCCTTGAGTACTTTTGCCACAATCATTTGACAATGTCAATTTCTTGTTTCTGTTCAGTTCCACTATGTCTTAATAAGGCTAGCTAGAAGCTTATCAATTTTACTGATTTTTTTTTATTTCAATGATATGACCGAATTTTTCTATTTTCTAAATCATTCATTTTTATTCTTATATTTGTTATTTATTTACTTCTAGTTATTTTTAATTTGATGATATTTTTCTAATTTCTAATCTTAATCACTGATTTGAAGTTTTATCTCCATTCCACTAAATTATTAATAATCTTTATATTTTTTAATTTTTTGAGAGAGAGAGTGCGCGTAAGCAGGGGAGAGGGACAGAGAATCTCAAGTAGGCTCCATGCTCAGCATAGAGCCTGATATGGGGCTCAATCCCATGATGCTGGGATCATGACCTGAGCTGAAATCAAGAGTCAGACACTCAACCAACTAAGCCACCCACGTGCCTTGATAATCTTCCTAATTTTAAATAATTCTCTATGTACATAAAAGTTGCAAAGTTAGTGCAGAGTTGCTATATAATCTTACTAAGTTTCTCCTATTAATATCATACTGTCATGGTACATTTGTCAAAGTTATTAAATTACAAAACCAACATTGATATGTTACTATTAATTGAACTGGGTTTAATTTGTATATAGCCAGTTTTTCAGTAATTTCTTTTTTGTTGTGTTCCATGATCCAATCCAGGTACCACATTGCGTGGCTCCTTAGCTGCCTCTGGTGTGTGATACAATCTCAGTTTTTCCTTGTCTTTCACAACCTTGACACTTGAGGAGTACTATTCAGGTTTTTTGGTTGCTTGTCCCTCAATTTTAGTTTGTCTGATGTCTTTTTTTGTCTTGATTATATGGGGTTATAGGTCTTTAGAAGAATAGCAGAGAGGGGCGCCTGGGTAGCTTAGTTGGTTGGGCGTCCAGCTTTGGCTCAGGTCATGATCTTGTGGTTAGTGGGTTCGAACCCTGCATCAGGCTCCGTGCTGACAGCTCGGACCCTGGAACCTGCTTCAGATTCTGTGTCTCCCTCCTTCTCTGCTTCTCCCCCTACTCGTGCTCTGTCTCTCTGTCTTTCTCAAGAATAAATTAACATTAAAAAAATTTTTTTTAAGAATACCAGAGAGAAGACAAGTGCTTCTCATTACATTATTTCTGGGGTTACATGACATTATTGGTGATATTAAACTGCATTACTTGGTTCAGGTAGTATTTTAAAGGTTTCTGTACTATGAATGAAACTACTGTTGTTACTTTTCTATATTCTGTTGAAATGAGTCACTAAGTTTACCATCCACATGTGCGCGCGCACGCGCGCACACACACACACACACACACACACACACACACACACACACAGGTCTTGGGAGTTGATTAAATTCTACCTCCTGGAGGGGGACTATTCATATATATTATTGAAGTCATTCTCTGAGAAAGATTTGTGTCTTGTCCCAAATTTACTTATTCAATCACATACTTATAAATTTATATATTAGGTTAAAATCCAACATACATTACATTTTTTGCTCAAATTTTTGTTAAGCTATGGCCATTGGAAATGTTTAATGTTGCTTCTTCTGTCCTTTCTCTACTCCCACATTGTTGTTGCTGTTGTTTGAACACCCCGTTGCTTCTGGTCCTATATAACATTCAAGGCCCATCTTGTATGCTCCCTGTCCCAGGCCTAGAATGCTTCATTATTTCCAAGTCTCTCTAATTCCTTTCATTGGAGAATGTAATTTAGAAATCAAGTCTGGACACTGGTGTGCTTGTTGCTGCTGGAGTGCCATCACTTTTAGGATCTGTCAGTGGTCAGAGAATATATATTATACTAATCTATACATGGTCACTATATAGTACTTGATTCAGTATCTATCCATCTGTATATACATATTAAGCTAAACATAAACTCATTAGAGGTGTCTTATTCTAATAAAGTACCATGAGGATTATTCTAGCCTTCCTTTCTTGACTACTTATAACTTCCCTTTCAGAAAAGGAGAAACCTGGCTCCCGAAGCCCATTACTCATGTACTTCCTTGCTCAACCCTAATATACATGTTCAATGGTCTCAGAATTGTTAACTCATACCTTCATCAAAACCAAATTTACCAATTATAGTACAGTATGTATGTACAGATCCTTTTGTTTTTAGTTTTACAGTTTCTAGTCAAAACATTGTCTTCCAAAGATATATAGGTAAGCTCCTTTTCTTCTTTTTTTCTTTTTCTTTTTTCCCTTCCTCTTCAGTATGGTCATATAAAATATCTGTAGTACAGTTAGATTCATCTGCCCTCTGTATACCATCTCAGTGTTCCCCTCACATCCTAGTTTATCTTTTTCAATAGTATTTTAAATTTTAAAAATTATAAGTTAATGATTTTGAGTTGCCTAAGTGTATGCTAATTTCAAATGTGTATTCACTCATAAATTTATTCAAAAATTTATTGATGTCTTAGAACATAAATTCTAGTAGGAAGACAGAAAATGAGTATAAAATAAAACAAACAAACAAAAAGCAGAACAGGTAGTATCCATTCTAGAAAAAAATAACAATATAGTACAGTACGTAGACAGTGACCTGTGAGCTTTTCTGATGGGTTATTAGTGAAAGTCTGTCTAATATGTAAGAATTCAATAGGGATCGAATGAAGTAATGGTGTGGGCTCTGTAGATTTTTCCTAGAGGTGTTCTCCATTCAAAGTGAACAGTAAGTGAGTGACTTCGAAATTGTAGCCAGGTTGTAGGTGTATTCTAGAAATAGAAAATGGCTACGGCATATAGGACAATGTGAACCCTAGGGAGAACAGGAACAGATGTGAGGCCAGAAAATTTGTAGGATAATTAAATTTTGTAGGTACTAGTAAAGCATTATAAGGACTTTGGGTTTTTTTCCTTAAATAAATGGTGGCTTGAATGGTTTTCAATAGAAAGAGTGTTGGTGTGAAGGTCAAGTGAAGGATGTACTTCAAGGAGGGGTAAGAGGTCAACTTTTAGTGTTGCTAATAGGACCAGTAAGATGTGGACTAAGATCTGAGAAGAGGAATGTCAATGAAGTGGTGAGTTAAAATCTTAACAAATTAAGTTCGAGGAATGCTGCAAAAATCAGAAGTAGAGACCAAAAATATGGAAAATCCTTTGTTTTGTTCTAATATTAGACAGAAAAATGGAATGGTCACCAGAAAGAGATGTAAGCACAAGGACATATTTATTTTAAGATTAGAGATGTTATACTTGGTTTCTATGGTGATAAAAATAATTCAGTAGAGAGCCAATAATGTTGTTTTTTGGAGAAAAGAAATGTCAGTCAAAAGTGAATAAGCAGGAAAGGATAGAATTGTGTACAAATGAAGTTCACTTTAATTCACTTTAAAAAACAGAAGGGCAAGAAGTGTGTATGAATATAGATGAATATTTGTTGACACAGTAAAATATGGGAGTGGATGCAAGAAGAATATAGAAGAATTTGCTATCAGTAAAGTAAGATTATTGGTTGATGATCATAAGAAAAGACATGAAGCTGGAGTTTTGGGAAAAAATGAGGATGCATGAGAGTCATCAATGGGAGTGGCTACTAGGTTAACAGGGGAACCAAGAGTGTATTTGTCAGCTCTAAGGACCTGCTTAGTACTTGCGGTCCTAATTTAATGTGAAACAAATCAATATGGAGTTGTGATTTTCTCTAGCCATGTTCAACTTCTTGGCTGCTGATGTGGTGTGTACAAAGTTCAATATAAATAGGGTAGATTTGACTAGGAATAAATGATAAGGAGAAGAAAGTATAAGGAATTGATGGTGTGTTTAGGGTGATGATTTATTGCTAAAATATAATTTAAGACAATGTAATACAGGTGAGATATAAGACTATCAGTAAATGAAATTAAAAATAAAATGTTAAATCAGGCAATCAGAAGTCTGGAAGTGTGAGGACTGCCATTGGATAACTGGAAGAAATTAGTTGAAATATTAAGATGTTGTGGTCAGGCCCTTAATTTAAGACTGTGGAAGGATTGCAGATCTAGGTTATGACTTATGGAGTACTGACTGAGATGTGGTGGAAAATGAGGTCATGTGAGCTGGGAAAGTCAAACTACAAGTGTGATCCTTTACATCAATATCAAATCCCTAAGAATGTGACGATAATGATAGAAAGAAATAAACCAGTTTTCAGTCTTTGAAGAATGAGAGAGTTAACTGGGTGAGTAATAAATACATTAGGAAATGATGAAGCATGTCTGGTTTGTGTTACTGTTGGGTTTGTTTGTTTGTTTGTTTATTAGAGAGGACTGTGAAGGAGAATGAATAACTTCAAATAACAGCAAGAAGCACAAGGTCCTGTTTTAGAAGCCATTGTACTTGAAATGAGAGAGGAAAACAGCTTGAAAGTACACACGTTAGCCATGTTTCAGTTAAAGCCATGGGTAAAATCAGGTCCACCCCTAATTTTGTAGTCAGCAAGAAAGGGTATGGCTAGAAGACTTCATATCATATGTCTATATATTTTTCATTTTAAATCAAGTTCACAAACTGGTAATAAATTTTATTCTATCCTCTTATCTTTAAACATGTGTATTATTATGACAAAATACATAAAATATTTTTAAATGACCAAGAGTTAATAAAATATTAAAGATTATGGAACATAATCATTTTCTGTATGTATTCTATTGATGGGACAGATATATTAACAATAGTAAGAAAATGAAGATTTCCATTATTTTAGCATTATTATACATTTATTTCACTAAATCTATTTTCCTCATTCCAGAAAAGTCATTACTTATGCTGTTCTAATTAAGATTTTCATATGAGTTCTGTGATTATAAGGAAAAGTGATTGAAATAATATATGCTATTGACTGAATTGTGTCCTCCTCAAAATTTATATGTTGAAACCCTAAGCCCCGACGTTATATCTAGAGATAAGGCTTTTATGAGGGCATGTGAGGTCATGAAGGTGGTGCCCTAATATGATATGATTGGTGGGTCTTATAAGAAAGTGATGTCTCTCTCAGGGAGCCTGAGTGGTTCATTTAGTTGAGCATATGACTCTTGATTTTGGTTCAAGTCATGATTCCAGAGTTGTGGAATCGAGCCCCAGGCTGGGCTCCATGAAGCCTGCTTAAGATTCTCTCTCTCTCTCTCTCTCTCTTTCTCTCTCTCTCTCTCTCTTTCATTCTCATTCTCTCTCTCTCTCTCTCTCTCTCTCTCTCTCTCTCTCTCTCTCTCTCTCCCTATGCCTCTCTCCCCTGTTCATGCTTTCTCTCTCTAAAAGAAAGAAAGAAAGAAAAAAGAAAGAAGAGAAAAGAACAAAGAAGAGGAAGAAAGCACTCTCTCTCTCTCATGAGCACTGATTGAGGAAAGACCATATGAGGACACAGCTAGAAGGTGTCTTGTGTCCAAGCCAGGAAGAGACTTCTCACCAGAACCCAAGGATACTGGCACCCTGATCTTGAACTTTCAAATGCCAGAACTGTAAGAAAATAAATTTCTGTTATTTAAGCCACCTACACTATGATATTTTGTTATAGATGTTTGAGCGAACTATACACATACCTTCATAAAATGAAACTATGATGATGTAAAGTTTTAAAACTATACTTCAAGTGTCTTCAAAAATATTCTTTCTAAAATATTCAAAGTTATCAATTATGATTGAAGAAAGAGCAAATTAGGAATTAAAATTATAAATCAAAATTATTTAATAAAAAAGTTAAAGGTTTATTTTGGGTTAAAAATACAGTAAAACCTTGGATTGTGAGTAACTTGTTCTGCAAGTGTTCTGCAAGATGAGCAAACATTTCTAATAAATTTTAACTTGCTAAATAAGTGATGTCTCGCAACACGGGTAGTCTTGCTGAATGTACATGATCACAACTGAGCCAATGGTTCCTCTCTCTCTCTCTCTCTCTCTCTCTCTCTCTCTCTCTCTCTCTCTCTCCGGCGGGAATGTGGGTGATTGTTTCCCATGCTCAGATGCTTGGTCTTAGTCTGTGGTGTTTGGCAGGAATCAGTGATTTTTCAGAATGTTGGATGGTGCCCACAACTGAAACTAGTGTATTTTTTGTCACTTCAAAGCACCTACGGGCAGTCCTTTGCTTTTCCATACAAGAGTAAGCTTATGAATGCTATGCTTCATTCTAGGTCAGGCTGCCTGCAGACTCTATCCTCTGCTGCCTTATTAGCAGTTACATTAAATACAGTATATGACAAGAGATAATGAATACTGTAGTCAACATCCATGCCAGTGTATACAATGTCCCCCATGCAGAAACAGGTTGAAAAGAAAGGTGCTAAGAAGAAGGAGATGATTACAGTGCAAGTTAAGAAGGAAATCATAAAGAAGTACAAACGAGGTATGGGAGTGGCCGAAATTGCAAGATTTTTATACGAAGTCTACGTCTGCATCTCGTCTGCAGAGGAGGAGAGAACAAGGCAGAAGAATCCCTCACTTCAAATGAGATTAGGGAGATTGGTAAAATGTGGGAAACAGTGCAACATTTTGTAGGAAAGCACCACCGGAACAAAGCTATAGCAGTGGGAGCGATGAATCTGTTTAACCACAATGCAATGAGACATTTCCGCGAAAATCTCAAAAGGAGACAAAAGCAAGTGCCATTGGATAGGTTTCTTGTTAAAGTTGCACGACAAGAAAAAGATTCCATTGAGCCAATCAATAGCAGTGATTCCGTTAGTGATAATGAAAGTTGTCCTCCACGATAACCCTCCTCTCTCTTGCCTCCCTCACATCAACCATGAAGGTTTTCAAAGGTCAGTGGAGGTTAATTTGTCTATTTTTCTTTATATTTTGTATTTTCTTTATTATTTTGTATTATATTACAGTATTCCTATAATACTGTGGAACAAATCATCTGATTTCCATGATTTCTTATGGGGAAATTTGCTTTGATATACAAGTGCTTTGGATTACAAGCATGTTTCCCGAATGAGTTATGCTCACAAACCAAGGTTTTACTGTATTTTATTTCAAACATATTGAACATATTGGAGAAAATAACATTTTTAGCAGGCAATAATCACCTAGTTGTCAATACAAAGAATCAGAATCATAGTCTAAAGGTACTTAATTTCTACCTCCATATATATATATATATATATATATATATATATATATATATATATATATATATTTTATGTAATATGAAATTAATATTATAAAATAATTCTTATCCATGAATTATTGAAAATCATTTACTAAGTTGCAAATGATTTGTTAATTTGCAAATACCTGTATAATCATAACCGTGACAAGAATTAAACAGGAAACTTGGACTACTAACAGCACTGCTGACAGCACTACTTGGAAATGATTCTTCCTTATGCAAGAATCTACTGTATTCTTGCCGACTAGAAAATTTGGAAGTTCACTGATCTTTTTTATTTCTTTTTAATCATTTTTCTTACATAAGCATTTCTGCTGTTCAAATCCTCCCTGCACTTCATATCAACATCCATATTCAAGATTTCCAGAGGCATCATCCACAAAACTCCACAGCAATTTGATTCTAAGATATAGAACAAGAAACACCAAGAAGCGTGTCCTTGGAGCCTGATCCATGTTATTCAGGAAAAAGAATATTTAGAGTTATAGGACATACTATGACAATTCCTAGCTCCAGATATGACCCATGACTCTTTTATAATTATGTGTGCATATGGCTGTAGGTTTGTGAGATAAGGGTAATTTAAAGTAGGTCTTCTAATGTGAAGAGAGACTTTTTTTCTCAATCTAAGGGGGCAGAATAAAACACAGCAGCCCACTGAATTCAGTGGGCTATCTCCAATTCTACGGAAAGATATGTGAAACATTGGGAACGATGATGTCATCAGAAGCCCTTAGAACACTGAACAGTTCCTCAGTATCAGCTTAGAAAACAGGGAAGGACAGACCCGGGAGCAGGGAGAGATGGAGACCCTCCTTGTGTCTCCATCAATTAAAGAGTTAACGCTAGAGAAAAGATCATTTCCCACAATATTTATAATCCCCTGGGTCATTTTAATTTCCATTTGTTGATTATGTCTATCTTCTCTTTTTAATAATTTATATTTTACGTTTTATTGTATTACTTGTACTTCTAGAACGATGTTAAATTCTAGTTTGGGTAGTATACACTAATATATACATATATATATATATATATATATATATATATATATATATAATAACATATATGGAATATAATTACTCTATAAAAGAATAAGGCTAATACTGCAGCATTGAGCACTATACTTTCTACCTAACTAGCTTTATCATGACGATGGTGCTGATAATGTGGTTGTTGTCATCATCATTGCTACTGCTGCTGTTGCTGTTATAGCTTATGTGGGTTTCTTCTCTAGACTTCACTCACACAATAAATCATCTTCCCTAAGAGAATGACATATTCGTTCAGATATCTAATCTTCTTCTATGCAAGTTATGTGAGTTAGGGGAAGCTGATTCTATCCATATCGAAGGGAAGATATTTTAGTGTACAGCTGGGAATTGTTGAAGGTGGTGCCTTACAGGACAAAAATAACAATGCATTTTGTTCCAGCAGCTGTCAGGAATTGTGGTATCATGATGAAAGCCAGGCTACCAAGGACAGCAGGCCATGAAAAACTGAGAAGTGGAGCTTGGGCACTAACTGTATCATATAATTAATCTACGTATCTGAGCTTCCAGTTAAATGATATAACATTTCCATAATTGTGCTGATTTTTCTCTTACTTGTGTATGAAACAATATTAGCCGATAAACACATGAAGGAAATACACTTCTGTTCTAAAATAACATGGATGTCATTCAAGAGAAGAATAGTTAGGTTTTGAAAGATCCATAATGTGTTATACGTTATTAATAATAAACAAAAAAAATTAGATAGAGTCATATACACTATTACAAAAATGCCCTGAATGCAAAAAGATCTTTACTATTAAAACCTAAAAAATCCTGGCCAATAATTATTTTAGTGAAAAATTAAATTTTGGCTTCTAATATTTATATAAGCTTTTCTCATTTGTATTAATAAAGTCAAATTGGTCTATAAATATCTTTAGTTTTTTTTATTACTTCATCTTTGTTGTTGTTAACCGTTATGTTGGCTACATAAAATGGATAGGCAATCTTACATTATTTACTATAATCTGGAATAAACTTAGATAAAGTTGGTAAAACATGTCCCCTGAGAATTTGAAAGACATTTTAGTAAAATGTATACCTTGGAAAGTTTTATTTGGAAAAAAAATGATAATATTTTAAAATTTTTCCTAAGCAAAATCCCTCAAATGCCTAATTCTCTTTCTGGTCAGTTGGTTCTGATAGAGTTATTAAACCTGTATTTTATAGTACACTGGATCCCAACAAAAACTGGCCATCATCTAACTGGTTCATAGATGATTTATTTTACTGACTTCCTTAACTTTTCATTTAAAATTTTTTTTTATTAAATGAGTCCGAAAGATATTATCTTATATAATAAGTACCATAAATATGTGCAGATAAGTTTAGAGTCAAAATACTTTCTTCTTCCCCATTCCAAAACTTATTAAAGTTTTGATGTATGAATTTTCTGTTAAAAAATATATATTTATATACACACAAATATATATATATATATATATATATATATATATATATATATATATATATTTATAAATCCTTTGAGGGTTTGACATACTAATTTTTAAAATATCTTAAGGAAATTATGAAACATTTTTAAACTTTTAATTCTCTTTAAGATTATATGGGCAGACAAGTTTAAAGAGTATGTATTTTTTCAGTTACAAGGAAACATCCATTTACTGTTGTTCAATTAGAAAAAGCAATTAACACCTGCCTAATGATAAGCTATATTGTTTATTTTATTTTTACATTTTCAAACTAGAGCATGCCCATAAGGACTTCTACCTACTAAGGAGCATAGAATTATTTTTTAAAGTCTGTTAAGAATTGATTGAAGTGTGACTTGACCTAAGGAATTTCATTCAGACATAAATAAATAAAAGAAAGGAAACATATATTTGCTTGTCTTCAAGTCTGAAAATTAAGCTTTGATCTACACTTAAATTAATGTCCCCTGAGAACATCTTTTCTTAACTTCATAAACATTATTTCTGAAGAATACATTCATTAGCATGAAGGTTCATTGTTTTTATAATGATAGAAGCAAGAATTGCTTTTATTACCTTCACTAAATACATATTATCAAATGTCACTTGCATCTGTATTCCAGAGGGAATGTGATTTTGTGTGCATATTTGTAGTTCAGAGGTATATAAAATATTATAAATATTTATCCTTTTACTCTTAATTGAATTTGAATGTAATAAAGTCAGAACAATGGAAATAGCATGAGACCGGGAAGGGGGAAGGAAGTAAATGGCACTTTGCCTACCACAAGCAGGTCTTAGTAAAATGGGATGGGGACCATGATACAAATTCAGGACACTACCAAATATGTAAATTTAATCATTCATTAATCTACCCATTCATTATTTTCAGCACTCATATAATAAGTATACACTATGTGTTGGGCATTGTGCTGGCTGTCATGTAATGCACTAATGAGAAAAAGAAAAGGACAAAAAGACACATTGTGGTCATGGAGATTATAGTATTAGGAGCGTGCAAAGCGTAATAACAATTCTCCAAATAAATGTGAAATGTACAAGTGTTATAAGTGCTATAAAAGAGAGCTACATTACACTTTGAGAGCTTACAGTGCAGTCTATTTAACCTTGTAGGAAGATCAGGGAAGTATTCTTTAGGAATTAAATGATTCATTCTTAACATTATATGTAGTGCTTATTATACATCAGATTTTTTTCTGGTTTTTAGCATGAATTATCTTATGTAGTCCTTAAATAACTACATGAGCTTTATATTTTTATTACATTCCTATTATTTGTGTAGACTTGAGGCTCAGAGAGCTTAATACCTTGCTGAAAGTTACACAACTGGTAAGTGACACAGTCAGGAGTGGGATCTATTCAGTCTGGTGCCAGAGCCTGCCATTTTAACCCCATAATACACTATCCCCCACTGAGAACCTAACTATAATGTCAAGAGGAGGAGTTTATTAGGCAAGTCTCATCATGTTGATTAAGCAACAGTCATCAAGGGAACAGTAAAGATAGTTCAGGAGAGAAGTATAATTATAATAATTATAACTCAAATATGCAGCGACCTCCTGAATTAGGAAAAGAGTAAAAAGAAGAAAAATGTATAACTAGGCTTGAATCTACTTGATGAAAACAATCAGTTTTCTTTTAAGTCTGCATAAGAATCTACACAAATTCAATGCATAGAATGAAGATGAGTCATTTTAATAGAAAAAAAAAAAGAAAGAAAGAACCATAGTGTATGATGGAATACTCTGAATCTACTTCTAACCTTACTTCTTAAAGCTGAATGATAATAAGTGGGTCATTTGTCTTCAAAGTTTGGTTTCTTTATTTGTGTAAAAGGAATTGAACCACCTTTGCTCCAGTCAAAGGTACATAGTCTTTTTATCACAAAGGTCTAAAATTGAATTTTCTTTGAAGCTAACATGTACACATATTTGCTTCTGTTCAGTGAAAGTCTATTGTTAAATCAATGCTAAATCTTAAAAAGCGATGTTTTCCAGTATGGGGGTTCCTCAAAAAGGTAAAAGTAGAACTAATCTATGACCCAGCCATTGCACTACTAGGTATTTACACACAGGAAACAAAAATATTGATTTGAAGGGGTACATGCACCCCAATGTTTATAGCAGTATTATCAACAATAGCCAGATTATGGAAAGAACCCAAAATCTATCAACTGATGAATAAAGAAGATATGGTCTGTATCTACAATGGAATATTACTCAGCTATAAAAATGAATGAAATCTTCCATTTGCAATGATGTGCCTAGAGCTAGGGAGTATTATACTAAGCAAAATAAGTCAGATAAAGACAAATTACCATATGATTTCACTCATATGTGGAATTTAAGAAAAATAGATGAACATATGGGAAGGGAAAAAAAAGAGAGAGAGAGACAAATCACAAAAAAGATTCTCTTAACTAGAGAGAACAAACCAAGGGTTGCTAGAGTAGAGATGAGTGGGGGATGGGCTAAATGGGTGATGGGTATTAAGGAGAGCATTTGTGATGAGCACTGAGTGTTGTAAGTGATGAATCACTAAATTCTACTCCCCCTGAAACCAATATTACACTATATGTTAACTAACTAGAATTTAAATAAAAACTTGAAACAAAAAGCGATCTTTTCATTCATTTGTTTAAGAAATACAAACAATAGAGCTTATTTATTTATTTTGAGAAAGAGAGAGCATGAGCAGGGGAGAGGCAGAAAGAGAGGGAGACAG
Organism: Panthera pardus; assembly: GCF_024362965.1. Taxonomy (NCBI): domain Eukaryota; kingdom Metazoa; phylum Chordata; class Mammalia; order Carnivora; family Felidae; genus Panthera; species Panthera pardus. The sequence continues at coordinate 24,507,792 of NW_026526732.1, read as the reverse complement.
AGAGAGAGAGAGAGAGAGAGAGAGAGAGAGAGAGAGAGAGAGAGAAAGAGAGAATTTCAAGCAGGATCCACAGTCTCAGGGAAGAGCCCCACCCGGGGCTCAATCTAACAAACCATGAGATCATGGCCTGAGCCAAATCAAGAGTCAGATGGTCAACTGATTGAGCCACCCAGGCACCTCTTTTATTTAAGAAATATAAAGGCCTATTAAAGATAGTGGACCAATGCAGTGAACAAAATATAGCCTATTTTCTAGAGCAGATGACAAAAATAGCATGTAAGCCAAATTATAAATATAGTTTAAGATAATAATTGATTATGAAACTTATAGAGTTATTATTAAATGGATAACTCTAGTGTGGGTGGAAATCAAACCTCTTTCTCAAATATACCATTGGGAGGTGTGCCTTTGTAGAACAATATGTGAATATTCTTAATAAAAATATAAATACTTATTTATATGCTTAAGTTCTTCACTTTCTGAAAGCCATACACAAAAGAAAAACATGTGTACCTTTCAATTATTTTGTTTATATTAATTTTTGCTGAATATGTATCATATTTATATAAGCTACTCTAGTAGAGCTTCTAGAAAAAGAAAATCAATTGATAATAAATCCTATTATAAAGTTTGCTTTTTCCTTAAGCAAAACAACTAATATCTTTTGTATAAACTCATTTTTTTTCAATCATTGGATTTAAGAGACATAATTACACTTCTAGTATTTTCTATTTCTTTTCTTCACTGAAAATGTATCACCTCACTCTGTCAAAGGGATCAAAAGTTATTATCAGTTAAACACTCAGGATCTCAGTAATCTCTAACATGCTCAAAGTTTCCAGCCATCATGCAGTATTTCTAGTAACTACTCTTACAAAAATACATATTATAACATTTCCTTGTTTCTTTTCTTTTCTTTTTTTTAATGTATATTTCTTGAGATAGAGAGAGAGAGAGAGAGAGAGAGAGAGAGCGAGCACACTCACACAAGCATGAGCTAGGGGAGGGGCAGGGAGAGAGGGAGAGAATGAATTCCAAGCAGGCTATGTGCTGTCAGCTCAGAGACTGAAGCTAGTCTGGAACTCACAAAATGTGAGATCATGACCTGAGCCAAAATCAAGAGTTTGAAGCTTAACCGAACGAGCCACCCAGCCACCCCATCATCTCCTTGTTTCTCACATTTTCCTTCATTCATTTTCAAAAGTCCTTTTCTTTCTTTCCATTAAAAAACTCAACCATTCTTCAAGGTATCAGCTTAAATCCTAACTCTTAAGAGAAGTCTTCCCTGACTACTTAATTTAAATATGAATCCACACATATTATTATTTTCTTTGAGAGTACACTAATGCTTTCCTGAAGCCATCTGTCGCATTTATAAATATTGCTTGTGTGAGTCCTCAACTGTTAAGTTTACAAGTTCCTTTACAAACTGTACGTTCATAATGTCAGTGGTCATATGTGTTTTGTTTATTCTTCTCTATCCAGGGTCTATCATAATGTCTTATACAGAGTTGAAAGATGTTTTCTAGAAATGAATGAGCATGGGGTTTTATAGTCCATCACAATGAGGAAAATCCTATCCCTTGTTTGCGACTTTCTCTTGCATAATAAATATTTCACAATTGTCTATTACTTACTAAGTAATAGCATTTGGGCTATTACTGAGTTCTTCCAACTGCCAAAGATAAGGATGCCTGTGTTTGATAGAATAATTTATTATTACTATTTCCTCCAACAGTCTTAGTGTAAATACAAAATAAAATAAAGACCAATTTTTATCTTCCTAAAGTTTTCTTATCCTTGTGGATTAATTTTAGAGGCTAACATTTAGATAAATGTGTCTACTGAGATTTTTTTCTTTTGATTTCACTTTATCTAATTTTATAGGCCCAAGAGACTTCATAGTGCTTAATTAATTTCAATGGTCAAATTTCTAATCTTTCCATTTTCCCTAAGTAGGTCTTTAAAGGAATAAATTGAAAGGGCATCAGATATATTTCTTTTCCTTGTTTCGGTCTATTCTCCTGTGTCTACAAAGAAGATGCAGTGAATGTTAGACTAACAACATGAGTGTTGGCCAAGGGTAGTATACATGTTTGATGAACCCACATACAATTTAATAATTATTCTGTTTTACTGTGTCTGAGTTTGTATTACCACCTACCCAAAGACAGAAAGAAAGAAAGAAAGAAAGAAAGAAAGAAAGAAAGAAAGAAAGAAAGAAAGAAACTAACAAACAAAGAAACAAAGAAAGAAACAAAGAAAGAAATGAATGAGAGGGAGGGAGGGAGGAAGGAAGTTAGGAAGGGAGAAAGGAAGGAAGGAAGGAAGGAAGGAAGGAAGGAAAGAAAAAGGCTGGAACAAAGGAACTTGAGTTCAGAACTGGCAACAGTGACACCCAAAAAGAATAAATGCCAATCCAAGAGTATTTTTTGAAATGGTTACCACTCTAATCTCCTGGAATTTGATCCCTCTGGAGACACTGCACAGAATATATAAATAGAAAGGACTAAAGATGGATAGGACAGGATAGGATAGGATAGGATAGGATAGGATAGGATGAAGCAATCAAAATACACTTGTTAAGTTTCCGCCCGAAGCACAGGAGTTTTATATCCATCATACCCTGTCCCTTCTTGGTTAAGGATGAGTGAGGTGGTGCACATGTACTAGCAGAGTTGAGCAGGCTTGGCAAGATCCCCATGCACAGAAGTACAGAAGCCTTAAGAGAGGAAGATCAAGGTGAAGTGTTGTGTGTCTATCGCTTATCCCTGTGTGCAGCTAGATGCCCCAGGAATACGGAACAAAGGTGAGCTAAGAGATTGTGATACATGGTGTGACATGTCTGTCCAACATTATGATTAAAAAAGTAACACGTTTTAATTATAGTTCATTATACAGGTATAATAAAGACAATCAAACGAGACCAGCCAGAACATGAAAAGAACTGACGATACCATCAGCCAGATAAAAATTACTTATAACTGGGACATTCTACATTCTACATTCTGATGAGTATTCTTCAAAACTGTTACAGTTATGAAAAAGAAAAAAACTGAGAAGCAGTTACAGATCAGAGCAGACTGAGGAGAAATGATGAGTACATATAATGCGATATCTTGGATTTTATCTCAGAACAGAAAAAAAGACATTGGTAGAAAAATTGGTAAAAGTCGAATAAAGTCTATAGTTTAGTTAATACTAATGTACAAGTGTTATTTTCTTGGTTTCAACAAGTGTATCACTGTCATATAGGAAGTTAACATTAGGAAAACTGGGTGAAGGGAATACAGAAATTCTTTGACCACCTTTGGAAGTTTTCTCTAAATCTAAAGCTATTTATGGTTTAAGTCTACTAGGGCCACTATAACAAAATACCACAGAATGGGTGGCTTATAACAACAGAAATGTACCTCTTCTAGCTCTGGAAGCTGAGAAGTCCAAAATCAGAGTGCCCACATGGTCATGTTCTATGTCAAGTGAGTACCTGTTTCCTAGTCCAGAAATGTGTCTTCTAGTAGCAACTAATATGACGGAAGAAGCAAGGGAGCTTTTTCTGGCCTCTTTTACAAAAGCGCATTAATATAATTCATAAGGGGATCTGCTCCTCATAATCTAATCAACTCCCCATTGCCCCATCTGCCAATACTATCACTTTGAACATTAGGTTTCAGTAAGGAACACAAACATTTAGTCCATAGCATTTCCATATAAAATTGTATTTAAAAATCATATATAAACATGGCATTTTCCTTGGAACATTCTTTTGCAAATACATATGTAAACTATTTTGTATGTGTACTTACCAGTTGTTTGCTGCTGTAAACACCAGACGCTTTGTACCTATATATATTCATACATATATATTCATTTGTGTGTGTAGATGTTTTCTGTTGGGATGTGTTCAAGAACTTTCAAACGATATAGAATTGATATAAATTAAATACTTTTGGTTAAATTAAAAGGGTAAAAAGCCAAATTAAAATGGTTTTTTGGGCATGATTAAAATTTATTCATATATTTTGTATATAGATTAGCCCTTCCTTTCAATAAAATAAATATTTGGAGTTTGGACCACAGGGAAGTTCTCATTTTGCTTCATTAGGTTTCATATGTTTATCCTGAAGATCTCAAATACCTCTGAAGGGGAAGCCTAGAGCTTCAGGAAGACCATCAACTCAGTCAACCAGATCATCACAACTGACATGCAGAAAGTGCTGGCTTCATTAGACACTCCTCATAGGAGGCTCATGTACACCAGTTCATGTAACCCTCCTAAGAACCATATGAAGAAGTTAGTAATAGTAGCATCCATGTTGCCAATAAGAAAATTGAAAAATAAAAATTTTCCCAATGTCACGTAGCTGATAAGTGGTATACTGCCACATAGACTGCAAACAAAGTCACTTTTTTCAGGAACAATTAAAATATGCCTAGAATTTTTTTTTTTTTTAATTTTTGCTTGAGCACTGAATCAGGCAAGTTGATAGTATTTAAAACCTGACAAAAAGTTCAGCTTGTCCAGGTGGATAACCCTAGGTACCACATATTTTTATTTATTTATTTAAAAAAAAATTTTTTATGTTTATTTATTTTTGAGAGCGACAGAGACAGAATGTGAGTGGGTTAGGGTCAGAGAGAAAGACACACAATCCGAAGCAGGCTCCAGGCTCCGAGCTGTCAGCACAGAGCCCGATGCGGGGCTCGAACCCACAAGCTGTGAGATCATGACCTGAGCCGAAGTCAGATGCTTAACCGACTGAGCCACCCAGGCACCCCAATACCAGATATTTTTAAAACACATTTGTAATACTGAAAGACCCAACTGTTTTCTTTACCTGTTGTTTGAGTGCTTATCACACATGTGTTTTGTATTGGTACCTGGGCCTATGGAGATTACGGTTTTAGGAGAGAAAGAAATTCAGTTCAGATGAATTAAATAATTGTTTAGTATACTATATACACCACATGAATACATTAAAAATATCAAGTGGATCATAGATTCATAGAGGGTTAAATCAGAAAGGACTCCAGCCTGATGTCCTAGATAACTTCAACAATAGGGATTCAGTCTATGAGGGGAATACAGAGACAGCAGTTGCAAACGCCCCTTAAAACTACATAAGCAAAATAGGATTGCTAATTTGAAAATAGCACAGAACAAAAGTGTTTCTTCTGAAACACCTGCACAATCAGGGCAAGATAATATCCAACCATTTTATAAAACAATTCAAAAGGGATCTATTGTTTTTATTGTGTTAATTTTTTTCTTCAAAATAATGGAAAGTTTAAAATTAGTCCTAGAAAAAAAATTATTGAAAACTTTGCTTTACAATGTAATAGGAATAGCAACAGTAGATGACTATCTTTTTTTTCTTTAATGTTGATTTATTCTTGAGAAAGAGAGACCGAGTGTGATCAGGGGAGTAGCAGAGAGAGAGAGAGAGAGAGAGAGAGAGAGAGAGAATCCAAAGTAGGCTCCAGGCTATTGGCATAGAGCCTGACATTGGGCTTGAACTCAAGAACTATGAGATCATGACTGGAACCAAAGTCAGATGCTCAACCAACTGAGCCACCCAGGTGCCCCAACAGTAGATAACTATTTTAAATTCTGCCAACCCAGTCTGGCTTCTTAGTAGTTAAGTTTCACCCACTGACAACTTCAATGAATAATATAATTATGTTTTAAAATATAATTACGAGTTTAGTGAATATTTTTCAAATCAGGTAATTTGAGAAATGTATCCAATTAAATAACTTTTCTGATAGAGCACTTATTATGATAAAAGAGCCAAACCAGAAGATACTGGGTAAGATAGGGCCATTACACACATCATGTCCTTTTGCAAAGTTATCTTGGCACTTAATGATCATTTACAACTACTGACCTTAAAACAACAACAACAAAACAAGCCAGTTATTTTACCAGCAAAATGAGTCTATTCAGGAATAGGACAAGCAAACTATGGCAAACCAGAGACAAGTCTGGCGAACAGAGGAGACTGACTTCCTTTTATAGGGGAAAGGAAGAAGCTGGAAGGGCTGTTTCACTGGCTGAGCTGTTGATGGACAAGGAGAAATTCTTCCTTCCTTCTCTTGGGTACATAAAGCAAGCTTTCTATAGTTGGGGAAGGTAAGTTTCTTAGTCAGTGATAGTGTGTGAGAGCTCTCCCTTCAAGTCTTGCCATCTCCATTTAAAAATGAGGTTTCCAGGGCACCTGGGTGACTCAGTCAGTTTAGTGTCCAACTTCGGCTCAGGTCATGATCTCACAGTTCTGGGTTCAAGCCCCATGTCCGGCTCTGTGCTGACAGCTCAGAGCCTGGAGCTTGCTTCCGGTTCTGTCTCTCTCTCTCTCTGCCCCTCCCCTGCACATGTTCTCTCTCTCTCTCTCTCTCTCTCTCTCTCTCTCTCTCTCTCAAGAATAAACACTAACAATTTTTTTTTAATGAAGTTTCCTAGGGGCACCTGGGTGGCTCAGTTGGTTGAGCCTCCGACTGACTTCAGGTTAGGTCATGATCTCCTGGTTGGTGAGTTTGAGCCCCACATCAGGCTCACTGCTGTCAGCCTGTCAGCTCAGAGCTCGCATCAGATCTTCTGCCCCCTTCTTTCTGCCCCTCCCCTGCTTGTGTTCACCCAAAAAATAAATAAATGTAAAATAAATAAATAAAAATGAGGTTTCCTTTATATTCACACTCCCTTATATGATTTAGTAATGTCAGCTTGTCAAGTTCCGGGGAAAATTCTATTGAGAGGTTAACTGGAATTCTATTTAATTTACAGATAATTTTAGGGGGAGAATGGGTATCTTTATAATATGAGTCTTATTTTATAAAAATCATATATTCTCTCCATATATATGTTACTTTTTAAGTGGTCTTCAGTAATGTCTGATCATATACTCTGTACATAGTTTAAAAACATTTACATCATACTTATTTCCATATTCTTTATGCCTTATACTGAAAAGCATACGATTTTCATATACTACATCTCAATTTATAATTATAAATTGTCTTGTATGAAAACTATTGAACTTTACACATATTAATACCTCATGTAGTAACTTTGTTGAAATGGTTATTTATTTTTTAGTGTATTTTCCCCATGGAAAATGTAAACTGTAGTCATAGGCAGTGGTTTCGCCTCCCTTCTTGCATGAAGAGTCCCACTGTGTGCTTTGAGTTCAAACACTCAGCCCTGCTCCAAATACCCATCTCATTAGAAGAATTATTTTTGCCATTGTTCTATGTAATCAAAACTTCTGGTAATATCTTCCTGCTTCCAGACATGGAGTTTGGAAGACCAGAGGGTTCAGCACTCCTTACTGCTTTCTGTTTATTTTCAATTGACACTAGTCCATGGATTCTCTTATGTTCTAACAAGAATATGATTTTCTTAATTTTCTTTATTTATATGTCATATATTTGTTTCTATAAGTTTTAGGAAGAAAACGATTTACTGCCTGAATTTACAAAACTGAAATGAGAAGAAATTCACATGAAACTTATCACTTAAATGTATTATTCAATAATAATCAAATCTTTGTAAGGTATCAAAACCTTCAGTATAATAGGCTAAACTTAGCATTATAACACAGAGAGAAGTGCTCTGGTTCAAATCTCAGTTTTATTATTAATTAGACATGTTAGCTTACAAATTATAGTCTCTTTCTTAGTTAGGATTAATACCTTTTTGGTGTTCAGTTTCTCATGTCCAAATAAGAATATAAATGGTCTTATAGACCCTTCTAGTTATTAAATATTTTATATAAATGCTCTAAACACAAAATCTCTTAACACTGATTCCCTTTTAATGATTCTTCAATTGAGTATTCAAAAGCAAATTTACCTGAAGGGCATAAAAAGCTTGATTTAGATGACATTGTTGGAAAGGTGGCCTCCTAACCAACACTGAGGTTTATACTGACCCTCTAGGTCATCAAGTGTGGCATCCTATAAAACTATCTGAAAGTGAGGACTGAGGCATTGTTTACTGTTGTTTTTATAAACATAAGAGAGTAAGTCCATGAGAAATAGATAATAGAAGTATAATTCTATTATTATTACAAACACCTATTTATAAAACAAGATCCAGGGATTATTCAAGGGTGATTTCTATTCATTTAAAATAAGTACAAGATGATCAGCCTTTGAAAATTAATGTTAATAAATAAGAAACCTAAAAGAATGCATACACAGTAACATTTATATAGCACTCTGTGTTGATTCATATTAATATGGATACTTGAGATCTAGATTCCATGAGAACTTGGTTATAAAAATACTGGAATCATTTTTTAAATAAATTTAGAAACACATTCATTTCATTTTGAAATGAATTCAGAAATCAAAATACAGTATCAAGTAATCCATTAAAATATCAACATTTATTGAACCAACATGCTTGGGAAGTCACAAGAACAATATGAATAAGGAAGAAAATATCCCTTGCCAAAGTCCAAGAGGATGAAAGATATAGTTATTTTCTTTTTTTTTCTGTTTGTAATTTACACCTCCAACATTAAACTGAGAAGCAGCATCACAGACACCTGCTTCAGTATACTCATTGTTTCCATGGTGCCACTTTCCATCACCTATTTTTAATAGTTTACACAACAAGATCAAGGGTGTCCCAGCTGTTACTGCCACTGTTGCTAAGCAACCTTTAAATCGGAGTTCAAGAAGACAAAGAATCATGCTTGAAAAATTTCTCAAGTGTCTGTTTTATGCACCCCCACCCCTGCTTTCTTCATTTTGCACCATTTTTCAATATTTTCATTCAGATGCTTGTTTTTTCTGTTGTTAATTCAATATTCTGTATATGAATCCACCATTCTAAGTGCTGCTGGGATTAACTAAATATTTTTGTTGATTTTCAAAATGTAATGTGTATGTTCAACTACAGGCTACATCTAACACAAAATAAAGAAAATTTAAATAGTGTTTGCTTTACTAGTCAGAATGGGAGGCTGTTTTAGGTCTTCATAATCTGCCGAATGACTGTAGCATCTCTGTGCCTGAGAGTATTGTGCAGTGACACACATATCAACGGCTAGAGATTCACTGCCTGCAGAGAATTACAATACCCTCTTGTGCATTTTGAAATCTAACTATCATCACCTGCAAAAGACAGAGAGGTCAAAATCCTGTAAGAAACAGAAGAAAACGCAGAAAGGAGGAAGTTAGTCACTCTGAACTTGGAATTCCTGACTGATGCAAATTAATTAAAAAGACAGAAAATATTTTTCAAACATTTCTGTAAACAATGATTTTTTTCCTCCAAAAGTAATTATTCAGAAACCAGTGGCACATCTGTCTAGTTAATAGATTGGTAAACATAAATCAGCAGCGTGGGAAGTAAATAGAAAAGGGAGAAAATATCTTAGTTTTGCATTTAGTATTTATAATAAGATAGGGATTTTAAGAGTTCTCATGTCATAACCAAATATTACTGTACAATCTACACGACAAACAAGGTATCTTGATATGATTCAAAACTAGAGATGTGATAAACCTGCACATGTGTGTGCAACTATGTGCATGTACCAAAATTAGTCAATCCAGGTGGAGTTTATACCATTGTTGAGAAGGTAAGTTCTGGTTTATATTGTACTGGCCCAATGCAATTGTCCACACTGACCCAATATCTAGATCCTCAGATTTTTCCTTTGACCAAACACAAAGCTATAGTATTTTCTCTCTGAAAGTTCTCATGTTGTTTGCTCTATTCAGCTACTATTTTTTGGCTCTGTACTTAATTCTACTAAACCTCTAGGTCTCTGTTTGTTGTTTTGATGGTAGTAGAGGTTTATAAATTGGTAAAGGTCACTGAAGTTATTTAAATTATTTACTTTTTTTGTCCTGGTTTCTTTGGTACTTCTCACTTCTATTGTTGTATTTTTACTTCTTTTTTTTTTTTAATTTTCTCCCAGAGTTGGTATGAGCACTGGGTGTTGGATGGAAGCCAATTGGACAATAAATTATATTTAATTAAAAAAATGGGAAGAAAAAATAAAATAAATAAATTTTCTCCTGCAAATGTATTAACTGTTAAAACTGTTAATTCACTATTATTGACCATATTTCCTACTCAAAGCTATGAATGTAATGGCAATGAATTTGAATTGGATACATGTGAAAGTAACTAGGGGATCATCAATGACAAAAGAAATTCTCCTGTGAGTGCATCTATGTAAGTGACAGTCTAAAGTCCAAACTCCCTGAGCAGTAAGTAAATTGTGGAGTGTTAGAAATTAGCCTGAGATGTTCAAGATTAATAAACAGTGACTGAAGTTTAATCTGTGCATTGATATGGCTATTAATTACACTCGCTAAAAAACTGTTACAAGATTTAATAAACATGTTCTCCAGCTCCTATCTTACTCCTCTCCCTCGACACATCCCTTTATCTTTCTGTCTTTGCTACAAAAATTGCCTCCATTTCTATACTGTTTAATTCATCATGTTTCTTCCATATTTTCCTCTTCATTTGAAAACATGCTGTATTAGTTTGCTAGGGCTGCATAACAAACTATCACAGACTAGGTGGCTAAAACAACAGAAATATATTTTCTCTCCAAGATCAAGGTATGAGGAGGGTTGGTTTCTTCTTTTCCTTGGCTTATAGATGGCCATCTTCACCTTGTGTCTTCATATGGTCTTCCCCCTATTCATGCTTTATGTCCTAATCTACTCTTCTTACAAGAATATCAGTCATATTGTTTTGGGACCCATCCTAATGACCTCTTTAATAGTAATTAGCGCTTTAAAGACCCTATCTCCAAATACAGTCACATACTGAGGCACTAGACGTTAAGACTTCAACAAATGAAACTTGGAGGGACACAATTCAGCCCATAACACATGCCTAAAAACCACTCTAAATAAAATCTCTCCATTCAACTTTCCTTCACTTCTCCCCCAGAAAAGCAATCTCATCACTCTTTTTCCTGAAAAATAAAATAAAATAAAACAAAATAAAATACAATAAAATAAATAAAATAAAACCTGGCAAGAGAGTATTCTACATTTACTCTTCCTGTATTAACACCTTTTATTGAACTCTTAAGGTTTTTATCTTCAATGATGAGACAATTCATTCAAAATATCTCCAAATATTGTCTTCATTTTTACATATCCCAAAAGTGCTACATAACATTATTTGATTACAGATCAAATATTTCTGCTGCCTATTTTATAATGGAATTTATTTTCTGTAAAATTCTGCTTTATGACTCAAATCTTGTGTCACTTTTAAATGTCTTTTTCTCCCCTCATGTAGAGTCCAAACTATCACCTACTATGTTATCTATCACATGTCCTGACATAGTTTTATTCAGGAACTCAGTTTAATTGGCCTTTATACCAGCATTTCTACCATATCCTACAGTAAAGTTCATTTGTTTGGTTGATTATTAGTTTTTGTTCTTATGTGCTTTGTATTTATTTCCTTTCCTTTTTGTTTTTAATAAATATTCCAGGATTTGCTCATTAATCTATTCTTCTACGCCTAGAAATAAGGTACAGTTTTCTAGGTAAATCAGTTCAAAATAAGGTGAAATGATGAGCTGACATAATGCACAAGTATTCATTAAATACATTGTATATACTACCAAGAAATTTTACAAATGTTGGCTATTGAGCAGTGACCAAAGCAGAGATGGTCCCTGTTTTCATGGAGTATATAATCTACTGAAAAGAGAGAGAGAGAGAGAAACACTGAATAAATGCAAACAATTATCTATTATGATAGATGGAAATAGGGTTAAAAAGACAAATAAAACAGCATCAGAGGCATATAAACTAATGTAGCAGGCCTTGTATAAAATGGCTTTAGAGCAGAGAACTAAATATAGAGAAAAAATGAGTCATGCAAATATTTGAGAATGACATTTCAGGAAGTACAAACAGTATGTGCTAATCTTGGAATATCAAGGAGTAGGAAAAAGGGTAAAAATGGTTGAAGTACAATGAAGAGTGAAGTAGGAGATGAGAGCTAGCATATTAGATCTGAGTGTTAAGATCAGAGAGAGACTTTATGCTTTAGTAATGACTTTGACTGCGATGTTAATGTTTTGAGTAAAGGACTGATGTGATGAATGTATTTTTAAATGATTACTCTAAAACTTCTTCTGACCATAATAGAAATGTTTGCAATAGACCAATGTTCTAAGCAAGAACAATAGGAAGAGCTGAATAATTTTTTTTAATAAAGACATAAAAGAACTGGTGAATTTCACAGAACTTGAGGAGTCAAGGTTCCAGAGATAAAGGAATCACAGAGATGTAAGCTGATATTTTACATCTGTTTCTCCAAGCAAATTTGCTGATTCCTCAGCAAATATGCTACAGAAAGCCAATGTCAAGAGCCATAAAACCAGAATAATTTTGGACATCTCCCATGACTAATAGGCAAAATTAGAGATAAGAGCTGTCAATAAAGCCACGGCATAGAAATAACTTAAAATCTCAGGAATGAAAGGCAAAGAAGTAAGCTTGAGCCTGTGCTCTGCAGATTTTCCAACTGACCTCAAAAAAGGTTGAAGATAAAGGACAGTACAAATATTAATCTACCAAAATCTATAATAATGTCAAATACATTAATTTTTAGTTAAGAAGTGATATAAAAGGATACTTTTCAATAGTTAATTCACCAGAAAGATTAATTCTGAATTTATAAGCACCTAAAAAATGGCTTCAAAATAGTTAGACAAATATATAATCATGTTGGGAAAATTTATTACACTCTTGGTGAGTGTCTTGGTCTATTTGGGCTACTATAGCAAAAATACCATAGATTGGGTGGCTAATAAACAGCTCTGGGTGTTGGAAACTCTGAGATCAGGGCACTGGCAGATTCAGCATCTGGTGAGGGCCTGCTTCCTGGTTCATAGACAGTCATATTCTCTTTGTGTCCTCATATGGTGAAAGGGTGAAGGAGCTCTCTGTGGTCTTTTGGAAGGGGACCAATCCCATTCATGAGAATTCCATCTTCATGACCTAATCACTCCCCAGAGGTCCCACCTTCAAGTAGTATCATCAGGAATTAGGTTTCAACATAGGAATTTAGAGGAGGGGGCACATTCAGTAAAACGATGGCTAATAAAACATGCTGACAAAATGAAAAGCTATCAAATATGGTTTAAATAATACTTTTTTAAAAATTATAGACTCACAGCAAGACTAATCAAGAAAAGTAAATAAAAACACAAATCACAAATAGCTGACATGAAAAAGAGTATATCATTACAGATCCAATGAACAAAAAGATGATAAGCAGGTACAAACATGTTTATGTAAAATTGTAAAATGTAGATGAGATGAGTGGATTCTCAAAAAAACATTATTCTCTATAATTGGCAAAAAATAGAAAATCTAAACAGACATTATTTACTAAAGAAATTGAATCTTCCAAATGCACCAGAAGGCAATCTTCAAAACAATTTAGTTTTACTTGAGAATGCTTCCATATTTTGAGGAGAAAGTAGCAGCAATCATAACTAACTCCTTTTGAGGTTAGAAAAAAATGAAAGCATTTTCTAAGTCATTGTTTGAAAATGGATACGTTTATTGCTCAAATGTCATAAAAATATTATTAAAAAGAGAAATTCTAGGAATAAACTCAATCAAAGAGGTGAAAGACCTGTACTCTGAGAACTATGCAACACTGATGAAAAAATTGAAAATGACACAAATGGAAAGACATTCCATGCTCATAGATTGGAAAAACAAATATTGTTAAATCCTATAATAGTCAAAGCAAACTACAGATTCAAAGCAATCTCTAATAAAATATCAAAAGCATTTTTCACATAACTAAGACAAATAATTCCTAAAATTTGAATGGACCCACAAAAGACCCCTAATAGGGAGACTAGATTATGCAATGGGAAAATGATCATCTCCTCAACAAACCGTGTTGGGAAAATTGGACAGCAAAAGAATGAAACTGACCACTTTTTTACACTGTAAACAAAAATAAACTCAAAATGGATCAAGGACCTAAGTATAAGACCAGAAACCATGAAAATCCTAAAAGAGAGCACAGGCAGCAATTTCTGTGACATTAGCCATAACAACATTTTTCTATGTATGACCCCTGAGACAAGGGAAATAGAAACAAAAATAAAGTATTGGGACTGCATCAAAATAAAAAGATTCTGCATAGCAAATAAACAACCAACAAAACTAATATGCAACCTACTGAATGGGAGAGGACATATTCAATAAAGGGTTAATATCTAGACTATATAAAGAATTTATCTAACTCAACACCCAAAAAATAAATAATCCAATTAAAAATGGGCAGAAGACATGAACAGACATTTTTCTAAGGACATCCAGATGGCCAATACACAAATTAAAAGATGCTCAACATCACTCATCATCAGGGAAATGCAAATCAAAACTGCAATGAGATACCACCTCACTTCTCTCAGAAGGGCTAAAATCAAAAACATGAAAAACAAGTTTTGGTGAAGATGTGGAGAAGGAACCCTCTTATACTGCTGATGGGAATGCAAACTGGTGCAGCCACTGTGGAAAATAATATGGAGGTTCTTAAAAAGTCAAAATAGAACTATGCTATGATCTGGTAATCATACTATTGGGTATTTACACAAAAAAAACACAAAAGCACTAATCCAAACAGAAAGATGCAGTTCTATGTTAATTGCAGCATTATTTACAATAGGCAGGTTATGGAAGCAGCCCAAGTGTAAGGAGATGTAATATATCCATACTATACACACATATACACACAGTGGACTAGTATTCAGCCATTAAAAGAAAGAAATCTTATTATTTATAATAACATGAATGGTGCTAGAGAGTGTAATGCTAAGTTAAGTAAGTCAATAGAGAAAGACAAATACCATACAATTTCAACCATATGTGAAATTTAAGAAACAAAACAAGGGATAAAAAGAGAGAGAGACAGAGAGAGACAGAGAGACAGACAGAGAGACAGAGAGAAAGAGAAACCAAGAAACAGACACTTACCTACAGAGAACAAACTGATGGTTACCAGAAGGGAAGTGGGTGGGGGGATGGGTGAAAAAGGTGAAGGAGATTAAGTAAGGAGTGCTCTTGTGATGAGCACTGTGGGATGTATGGAACTGTTAAATCACTATATTGTAAACCTGAAACTAATATAACACTGTATGTTAACTGGAGTTAAAATAAAAAAACTTAATAAAAGTTTTCTAAATATAAAAAAAGAATCTCAGAGCACCTGGGGGGTTCAGTAAGTTAAATGTCTGACTCTTGGTGTCAGCTCAGGTCATGATCTCACAGTTCATGAGTTTGAACCCATGCATTGGGCTCCATGCTGACAGCACCTTAGCTTGGGATTCTCTGTCTCATCTCTTTGCCCCCCAACTCGCTCTCTGTCTGTCTCAAAATAAATAAACTTACAAAAAAAAAAAAAAAAAAAAAAAGAACCTCAAAGACAAAGCTGTCTATAAATGCAGAAACCTTAAAGAAATATTAGCAAACCAAATCCATTTATGCATAAAAAAGCAAGTTATTTATATTTCAGGAATGCAAGATTGCATAAAAAATGAAATTCAGGGTGCCTGGGTTGCTCAGTCAGTTAAATATCTGACTCTTGATTTTGGCTCAGGTCATAGTCTCCTGGTCTTGGGATCAAGCCCCATGTCTGGCTCTGCACTGTCAGTGTGGAGCCTGTTTGGAATTCTTTCTCCCTCACTCTCTATGCCTCCCTGGCTCGCTCTCTCTCTCTCTCTCTCTCTCTCTCTCTCTCTCAAAATAAATAAACATTAAAAGTTAATAAAAATATTGAAATTCAATCAATGTGACAACTCTTCTCATGCAAAAAAATAAAACTTTAAAACTGATATTATTCTTTGAATACCTGAACAGAAAAAGGGCTTGATAAAATTCAACATGAATTCCTTTAAAAGTCTTAGCTATAAGTAAATAGAAAGATTTTTTTTAAATTTCTGTTTAAATGTTAACTACAAGAAGCCTATTTCAAACAACATACTTCATAAAACAAATTTTAAGCATTACCCTGAGGTCAGGAATGCAAAAGGATACTCTCTATCATCACTTCTAGAACATTGTACAAGTTCTTGACACTACAATAAGGCAATTAAAATAAACTAAAGGTATAAGGATTAGAAAGGAAGAAGTAAAATTATTTTTCACAGAGTATACGGTCATAATATAAAAATGCCTCAGAATCTACAGATTATTCGAATGGATAAGTTAGCAAGTTTTTAGAAGACCAATTTGCATGTATTATCTATATTATCAGCAATAGACAAAAATTAACTAAAATTTAGAAGTGAATCAACTTATAATGAGCTTGTTAGTCATTAAATACCTAGCAATACCTTTAATGGAAGACAAACCAATATCTACACTAAAATTACAAAATATTATTGAGCTAAATTAAAGAAGACCTAAATAAAAAGAGAGGTTAAAAAAAAACATAGATTGGAAGATTTAATGGTCTTAATATTTATACTCTTCTAAAAGTGATCTGTAAGGTCAGTGTAATCTCAATGAAAAGAAATTAATATTAACCCCTACTCTCAAACTATACACAAAAATTAATTCTAAGTGGATTGTAGATCTAAATATAAATATAGGTGAATAGTATTTTAACTGTGAATTAGAAAACAAATTAATGAACAGGACACAAATATAAATAACAATAAAGGAAAAATGTAATTTTAACTATATTTACACCTTTAAAAACGACAGGACAAGTCTTAGAGAACATGTTTGTCATAAACAATTTTGACAAAGGACTTGGATCCATAATAGTCAAATAACCCCTACAAAATAACTGTCAATTCTATAGAAACTGGGCAAAAGCCTTAAACAGGCTCTTACAGGGTGTCAACGGGTCAACAGACATACATAAAGATATCCAACTTCAATAGTGATGAGGGAAATGAACATTAAACGACAACTAGATACTATTAATCATCTACAATGACAAAATAAAAAGACAAAGTACCAAGTATTGGTCAGAGCATGCCTCAGGTTAAGAGCTCCTACACTGCTGATGGTGTGTAAATCTATACACCATTTCAGAAATTGTTTGGCCCTTATCTATTAAAGTTTATTTTATGCATACCTCCCAATTCCATTGCAAGGTACAAACCTAGGACAAAAGCATATACATTTTCCAAAGATTTTCAAAAAATGTTCATGCTAGCATTATTTGTAAGAGCTCCGATTTGGAAAAAAGATATTGAATGGATATACAAATGTGGTTTAATGAGAACATTAAGTCTGGGGGAAAGATGTTGTGATGTAAGAAAAAAATACAGAATTTTATATTAGACATGGTAACATTAATAAGTCTATCAGACATTCAAGCGAACATTATTTGGCAATAAGAAGCTGAATTTCAGGATTGGAATAAGGCAATTAGATTTGAAATTGAGACATGAGTTTAGAAGACATCACTTTTTGCATGCATAACAGTCATGAAGCTGGATAAAATCAGCTAGAAAATAAATATAGAAAGAAAAGATGGTCGGGGTGCCTGTGTGGCTCAGTCAGTTAAGTGTCCGACTTCAGCTCAGGTCATGATCTTACAGTTCATGGGTTCAAGCCCTGCATCGGGCTCTGTCCTGAGCGCTCAGAGCCTGGAGCCTGCTTCAGATTCTGTGTTTCCCTCTCTCTCTGCTCCTCTCCCACTCATGCTCTGTCTCTCTCTGACTCTCAAAAATAAATAAATGTTAAAAAAATTTTTTTTAAAAGAAAAGTAAAGATGGTCAAGAATTGGGCATTCCTAACTTTAGATTCAATAAGATGAAAAACAAGCTAAGAAGGTTAGGAAGGAATAATGAACCAAGAAAGAGTGATGTCCTGACACTACATGAACTGTACGAAGAGGTATTTTAAATTATTAAAATGAAGACTGAGACTTGAGTTTCAAATTTGGCAATACAGATACCATTGGTGATTTTAACAAGAGTTGTTCATATTGAGCGGTGACATAAAATCTGAATTGGAAAGGATGCGAAAAAGAATGGGAGGAGAAGATATAGAGAGTGTAAGACAATATTTTGATCATTTTGCTATAAACAAAAGCTAATAAGGATCAGTGTTGAATTTTTTGATGGGGTTACATGGTGAGATTCATTTTTAATATTTTTAATATTGGAAATGCTTATAAGTGACAAAAATGACATTGTAAACAGTAAACATTAATTATGAAGGAGTGTGAAATGTTAATTGCACGAGCAACATTCTTGAGTAGATGAGACGGAAACCAGAGTATATGTGGAGGACTGGGCCTTACGTAGCAACAGAAACATTTCAACTTATGCAGCAGAAGACATATGGGTAGGGCTGCAGGAACTGAACATAGATCAGGTGAGGTGTGCAGAAGAAGGACTTAAGTCAACACTCTTATTTCCCATTCTTATTGCCCTGCATTCTCTATATTACATGGAGAGTTTTAAATTTTAAAGTATGGACAATGGATATCAGTATTCACTCGAAGTTTGTTTCAGCCATAGTTTCCCAAGCAAATAATAATTATCTACCAAGTGCCTGTGTACAAAAAAAAAAAAAAATTCAACCAATTTAAAAATTATATTCACCCTCACTGAGCAAAATCTCATAAGATTTTTGATGACATACTGTACCAAATTTCTGCAATTACTTATATATTTAACTCTATTTCCAAGTTAGTGATGCATGTTATTTTTATGACCATGTTTGAAATTGGAATTCATTAAGCCAGCAAAGAGCATCAATGGGAGATATGGCCCTGGATATGGAATTTCAGAGAATAATTGTCTCCTTCCAGCATAGAATCACATCTTTTGTTAACAAAGAATGTAAAATAGAAACTTCTTCAGCTGGAGAATACAGGTCATTGGAAGTGAGAGGTCTCTCCAAATTACCTGCATATTCCAAGATATACTTGACTGATCATGTATTCTTTTTTTAAATTTTTTTAACGTTTATTTATTTTTGAGACAGAGAGAGAGCATGAATGGGGGAGGGTCAGAGAGAGGGAGACACAGAATCTGAAACAGGCTCCAGGCTCTGAGCTGTCAGCACAGAGCCCAACGCAGGGCTTGAACTCACGGACCGCGAGATCATGACCTGAGCCGAAGTCGGCCACTTAACCGACTGAGCCACCCAGGCGCCCCAACTGATCTTGTATTCTAATCAACACCCAAATTTTACAAAACAAACCTAATTGAGCTGTGTACTACATCTAACTTCTATAATATTTCAACACATTTATAATGAATCTCTGAATCTGGATCTTATCCCTGTTCTTCTATTATCAAAGAAGTCTGGATTTATTTATTTATTTTTTGCCCTGCTTAGAGTACAACTTAGGTTTCATTCCATTATTTCAAGCAATATTTGCAAAATTTGGGCTTGTTTTTCTTTATGTTAAATATTCCACTGTATCTGAAGCAACTATTTCTCTCCATGGTTCTGCCATTGCTTATATCCTACAAAAATGGTCTGTGGAAACAGCTATCTTTCCCACAGAGCTTCTGTCACTGGGAATATAGTTTCAAGGGATTAGAAGTCAAGATGTGGCTGGATATTTTACCACTGACAATCATGACCACTATATTACTATATAACATTACTATATTACTATTCCTGTTTGTTTCTCTTTTCCCTTAAGGCACTCATGGTTTGATATGAAGAATTCCAAAACCATATACTTTTTGCTGAGAATCCATTGCTAGCAACCAGCTCTCAGGTACTAATTTCTTTATTACTTTATTGCTTTAACTTATATGAAATCCAAGTACCAGAAACAACTGAATAAAATAAAGGGGAAAGTTGAGTGATAAGAACTTCTTGGAAAAGTTCTTGGGTTGATCATAAAATCAAAGGAAGAGCTAAAGAGATAACCCCTCAGAAAAGCAAATGAAAGAAAAGATCTGGGAATTTCAGCAGCGGGTGTTGGAATTTGCTTCCTTTTCTGATTGTCATGAGATAACTCTAATTTGAACTTAACTCTAAAGGCCTTCACTCTCTGTGTATTGTCTCACAATTTTTAAATCCTGAAAGACAAACTATAAGTGACGCAACATCAGTCATATGCTTGTGACCAGGAGAGAAGATGTTGTACCAGATATTTGGCCAGGGTGGCAGGTGGGGAGCTTGTGGTTACACATAGGAAGTATGTGATATACTACATACATGTTATATGTGATAATATAACAGCTGCCATCCTAGAAAATTTAGAGAACTCCATCCTCCTTTTGTCTTTTGTCTTCCTCCTTCACTTCAATCGGTTGTCAGGTTCTATAATACATATTTTAATTATGCCATCTAACTATATATGTTATATTTGAAATATAACTTTCAAATATATTGCTCCTTCCTATATTCTTGGGATGACAAGGGTCATCTCTTTTCTATTGTTTCATCTTCCAACCCGATTTCCATTGGCTTTCTTACTCAAGTCTAAAACTGTGACATATGACATTCTAGTCTTAAAACAAATTTAAAATCAAACATCTCTTGACATTGCCTGCAGGGCTTTTCTCAAAAAAAGGAAAGTAGGAGAAAAGGGCATTCTGTGCTGAGGGTAAGAAAAGCAGAGGTAAGGAGAACTGTGGAAGTTTGAGATTCATTTGGAGTATTGTGAATATTAAGTTTACTGATATTCTCCTTAAAATGGGAAAGTACAAAAGGTGGATAGATACATAATCACAGAGTATAGAGCCTTGCAAAATCTCCTAAGTCACATGGTGCCTTAACCATTTAAAAATGCATTTCAGTTTAAAGTTTATAATATTCACAAACTTTGAATTATGCCAGCGGTTTTAAAATTTTAGTTCCTAGTCAATAATTTAGATTACTTCATAAAAATAGTTTCCTGCTACTTTGGTCCATAATGTCTTTTTTTGAGCCTATAAAATGGTATATTTAACAAACACCACACAAATTCTGGAGCAGGCTCTCTGAAGACAACAAATTGACAAGAATTCAACTATAATTTCCAATGTTTGTCAATCACAGACATAAATGGACGTGATGAAAACAGTTATCACTTATCGGTTATTATTTGATAATCATGCACTTTTGAAAGGTTGAAGGATGTCTTTCCTCCAGAACTCTAAACTTTTGCAAATATTAATTAATATACTGGTAGACTTCATGTCATAATTAGGAAAAGGAAGATCCCATATTCAGTTATTTATTATCATCTTTCTCTTATAAAGAAATAGAGGGAAACTAAGACTTAGGCATGGTCCCAAAATCACACAGCTACTGAGATTCAGCTCTTACTTACTATTCATTTCACTCTCTTAAACTGCCATTATATTAGCTTTCAAAGAATGCTCCAGAAAAATATAAGCATAAAAAAGGAATAATATAGAGGTTAATTTCACCAAATAATATAAGTATTTTTTTTCTTTATTTTTTTTATCAGCGGAAAGCAGCATAGGAGTGTTATTCCTCCTGGTGTTTTTCAAACAGGCTCTTTTGCATGATAAAACAATTTTACTCTCATTAGCCTATTGTAGCATTTTTCGTTTATTTCCTATCCATCTCTATTCCAAATGCGCACCATAGAGGTTTACTTTTCTATCCATCTGCTGTGGCATTCCCTTCCCGTCTATGCTAATGAAAGAAGAAGGATATAAAAAAGGGTCGTGTGGTTGTTTTAGTTTAGTTTTGTTTTGCAATGCAGAGGCACTTAGAGCAGCAGGTCAATGAATTCTGGGAACTGCATCTTTTTGACACATGAGACCTTTGCAGGATGAATCAAAGTTAAATCCCATGAATAAATGCTAGTGTTTAATAATCATTCCATTTATGGAAGCTTTATTGTGAATTCAGAAAAGCAAGGACAGCACTGCCTTGCTAGTCCACAAATCACCAACATAAGCAAGGCAGTCCTGAGTAAACTGAGCTGGACAATATAGCCTGCTTGGCGGTTGCTAGTATTTAAATATGAGTGGGAGAAGCAAAGACTTGGAGAAGTTGTCCTAAAGCAAGCAAATGACAGCTCCCACAAGTAAAGGGAAAAATGTTAAAACAATAAACGAAAGAGAAACAATTACTTGCTCATTACAAACATGTCATAATGCATTCTTTATTTTGATTGTAGAAAATTAGCCATTGACTACCAAGAACAATTGATTTTCCTTCACAGCTGTTTTCTAATTACATCTGAACACTGAAAATTCTAGTGCAGCCATTCAGCTGTACAAAGAGAATTTTCTTTTATTATTGTGGCTGTTGCTGAAAGCTCTGTCCAGCAGCAGGACTATAGTTAGATGTTCCATACTGTATGTCTGTGGTGTTTGTATTGTAAGCCATGCTTTTCAGGGATGTTATAAGAACTCAAATATTTGAAATTACATAGGGCTGGATTTGGTGTACAAGCTGTTTGCCCAGATGCTATTACGTAGCTTTCTCTTTCTTTATACCACCACCATCAAAACAAGGAAAAAAGAATAAAGATAGCTTAAATCGGTACATCCGTTTCTTAGTCACTGCAGAGTCGTCAATTGGATCTATTTTTGTGATTGTGGTTTCTGATGAGTGTTTTGGCACAATCTTGCTGGGAGGGTGGAGGGTGATGGGCAGTTTCCTGTCAGTTGATGCTGTGGGTAAATTCTAAGCAAAGAGCATGGAGATTATTAACAGGCAGGATTCCAAGGTTTCAAAGTAGAAACTGAAATTTTGGATGTTTTTCCTAAGCTCTTCAGAATTTCCTCCCAAAATGATTTCAGTCTTAAATGAGGCCAGAAATGTGAAACTTACTCTTCATAGTTTTCTAGGACTTGTGGTTAGTGAATTCTGGAAAAAGAGTTAAGCTACTTCTGTCAGAGTTTAGGGTCTCCAATGAACCCTTACCGTAATTTAGGTGAAGTCAGGAACATTAACAATTATACAAGAGTAAAGTGAAATCCTAAAATAAGTTTATTTTTTTCCCAATGACACAGTTTAAAAAAATAATTGAACTATAAAAGCCAGGGTTATTTCAGCAAAAGCTGGTCTCTGCTGTCATTTATTAAATATTTGCCCTTCAACTTAACCACAAAAGTGTTCATCGGATGATGACTCTTCTAGTCTTGAATAAGAACACTAACCTCTGTCATCCCTCGGGTGATACAGTGTAGCTTTACATTTGCTATTTTATGTGGAAGACTTGAAAAATCCTCCATGGTCCATCATCTCTTAATATTACTTTTGCCAAGATTAAGGTTAGGGTCATATTTTTATCTCATTTTTTCCTTTTTTTCCAATTTTAGATTAATTTCACTTGTGACCTTTATAATATAAAGTATAAAAAGAAATAATATAAAACTAAGTTGTTGAAGAAAAACCAGAGCTAGATAGTAGTTAAAGCAGGAAGAAAAAAAGAAAAGAAAACAGATTTTACTCAGGTACTGCTACACTAGGGGAAAAGAGACCTCAGTATATAACTGGGCTCAATTTCAAATACAACATGGATAAGAGGGGATTTATATTGAAGCAGCAGGTTGAGGGGATTGAGGGATGGAAAATTACAACATCAAATATCAGAGGTAAGTGGAGATTCTGCCCTAACATGATCTTGCTAAGGACAGTCCAGAATGAACAGATATCACTCAGGGGATGGGGGAGATGAGGAATTTGGTCAGATATCAAGGATGATCACATATTCAGGATGGGGGATTCTCAGTAAACCCACTTAGCAGGACTCTAGCTAAAACCGGAGTCTTGAGGACATGTCCAAGTATGAGGCCCAGTCAGGTTCAGAGGAGCCAGTCTAGAGTTTGGCCCAGAAGACAGTCTTTGTCAAAATGTATTAACATTATATTAATTTTATTGCATTACATATTTCTCAGTTTTTGACATTATGAAATACAAAATCCATTAGCATTGGGTTTTTGAAATTCTAGAAAAGAATTTTTGAAATAGTGAGAAAAACAATGATAACTTTGGATATGATGAGTACACAGTTAATAGGACCATTTTTTTTTCTGGGATTTTTCTCACATAACCATATAAACCATGAATAAAACAGAAGCATTCAGTAGCGGTATCAAGGAATATCAAATATCCATCATTGAATAGTCAGGGCTCAGTCATTAAAATCTAAAGCACTGTAACTCGTCCACATGTAGATGAAACTGGAGGCCAAAACAACTGTTGGGAAATGGGGGATGAAGATCAGAAAAGTTGCTTTAAGAATCCTTAAGTGAAGGGGTGCCTGGATGGTTCAGTCGGTTAAGCATCTCACTCTTGATTTCAGATCAGGTCATGATCTTGTGGTTTGTGAGATTGGGTCCTGCATCAGGCTCTTCACTGCCAGGGCAGAGCCTGCTTGGAATTCTTTCTCTCTCTCTCTGCCCCTCCCTTCTCTCTCAAAATAAATAAATAGACATCTAAAAATACATATTAAATCCTTAAGTGAAGGAATCTTAGGAAGCCATTCATGACTTCAGTTGCCTACACCACAGAGGATAATTATTAGGCAGATCCCCTAAACCTAAGGACACAAACCCACATCTGCCATCTGCCAAAGCTCAGCCATTTTATTTCCACCACCACCTGACAGCAATGGCTTCTACTCTTCTACAATCTCATGAGATAAACTCTCACCAGTTGAACCCCAAAGGCAAGAAAGGTCAGGATATGTAGTTTCCAGTCTTTATGCCTTTGGGAAATAGGGAATCACTTACGAAGTTAGAGATTATAAATTAAGAACATTATCTAGAAAAACTACATTTAAATACAATCAGAATCCAATCCTGAAAGTAGTGAAGTAATAAAAATAATAACAATGATATCTCATGTTCAATGAGATAGTCATTGAATTTTTTCTCATAATACCATAATATTTTGGACTCACCCTCCATCAACTATTCAACATTAGCAGCAATAGTATATCCCAAAAGAGAGAAGTGAGAAATAAAATCATGTGATTTATTTTTCTCTTCCTCCTTCTCTTCTTTTTACCAAAACAACAACAATCAAAAAAAAAAAAAAAAAAAAAAAACAACTGAAATTTTGAAATGACAATAACATCTGATATGGCATCAAATGAAAAAGTTTCTATATTGTGCTAAAATTCTTTATAACAAGATCATAGGAAGATATTATATTAATTGGCAGGAAATATGCATATCACAGTGTTCAGTTTGGGCACTTGAGTTCTTCTAGGGCTAGAGATACCATGAACATAAATTGTATGTTATGTGGAAGCAGAGAACATGTATGTTCAGCATTTTCCAGATGGCAGATTTAGGTTTAAAGTATGGATATTATGAGAATATATATTAGGGGCCAATATTAGGATGACTTTCTAAATATCCAAGGAAATATGATTCACTGCTTCCAGTGCCTAGAGATACAGTATAATTTTAATACCTCACCAAGAACACATACAGGTAGCTCTTGCATTGGGTGGTTATACTGGATAATCTCAAAGTTTTCTTTCAAATCTTATATTCTACATATTATTATAGTTGTAATAAATTCTTAGAAGTGAAGATCAAGATTAAAAAAGAATTTAAGGGGTGGCTGTTTGGCTCAGTCAGTTAAGCATCCAAATCTTGATTTCAGCTCAGGTCATGATCCCAGGGTTGTGGGAACAAGTCCTGCTTCCGGCCCCATGCTAAGTGTGGAGCCTGCATAAGATTTAATCTCTCTCTTTCTCTCTCTCTCTCCTTCTGCTCCTCTCCCCGAGTCATACTCTCTCTCTAAAATAAAAAAAATTAAAAAATTAAAAAGAAAAAAGAAAAAAAAAAGAAAAAACAAAAGATGAACATGGGGGAAGAAAAGACAAGCAAACCAGTAAACAAAAGGGGAGGTGAGCTGGGGGATGGGCTAGGTAGGTGATGGGTAGTAAGGAGGGAACTTGTGATGAGCTCTGGGTATTAAATGTAGGTGATGAACCACTAAATTCTATCCCTAAAATTAATATTACACTGTATGTTAATAACTGGAATTTAAATAAAAACTTGAGAGGAAAAAAGAGAAAATAACAATCTGTATATAATTTCAAAAGCCTCATAGTAATCAATGGGTGACGGGTTCCTTCTCTCTCTGCCTCCTTCTCTTCTGCCCCACCCTCACCAGAAAGGACACAAAGAGGTCATGTAAATTCAAAGCACATAGGCAGCTGCTACAGCCCCACGGGAGAGCTCACACCAGACACCAACCATTCTGGCACCTTGATTTTGGACTCCCAGTCACCATAACTGCAAGAAAATAAAGTTCTATTGTTTAAGCCACCCAATTTGTGCTATTTTGTTATGGCAGTCTGGGCAGACTAATACAGTGTATAATAAAATTGAATTGTTGAGTCACCAAAGCAAATACAATTTTACTTTCTACTCGATTTGTTGGAATTGTCTTGGAATGAACATTACCATGGTCACTCACACAAAACTTGATATCTGTATTTATTTCCAAGCAAGCATTTAAATCTCATTACTTGGTAGTCACTTGAATGTGTGATCTACACTTCTACCAAATTGTGGTACACTTTGTATTGACCCCATATAAGGTTATAAATTTGATTTAAAAGATTCAGGGAATATGAAACTGATACATATTCTTAATTCTTCTAGATGGGAAAAAAATCTTGATTTATTTTGCTAAGCTACTGTGAAACAACAAAATAAACAGCTTCAATTTTTCACTATTACAAACCATGCTGAAGTGAATATTCTTATACTTTGTTTTAGTTTGAGCACCCCCACCCCAATCCAACTGAGTCAAGAATTTGGATACAGACAATTTGTTTTGGAGAATATCCTTGGCACCACAAATGAGAAAATAGGGAAAGGAAAACAAGAGAGAGAGAATGGGCAAAAAAAGTATGTTTTAACAAGCTGAATACCACAGTGAGCAACTGGGATGCAAAACTTCTGGGGAGTGTATGAAACATGCCTCAGGGTTATCGTGCCAGAGTACAAGGAGGCTGGAACATTTAGCCACCGCCTCTCCATCTCCTATGTTGAGAGTTGTCCTCAGCAGCTTTAACACAGGCATTTCCTAATGGCTCCTGCATCCATTATTGATGCCTCATTTGCTTCCAATAAAAGGGCTCAACCAGTTACAAGAGCTTTAACCCAGGCAAATGAGGTTAGAGTCAGTATGGCAGCAGATCAGTAGCTATTTACAGTAGCCAGTAGGCAAACTCAGGTAGGTCAAAAGGACATGTTTCTGATACTTATCTTATAACTGCATCTTCAACTTCACCACATATAGCAAAATGGTTCCTACCAAGGTGGTGATGCCCAAAGACAATTTTGCAAGAAAAATAAAAGGTTCCAATGGCTTGACCTTGTCACAAATATTTTCTATTGTAAGGATTTTAAATTTCTTGCCAATTTGTTATTGTAAATAGGTAATTAACTGTATGTGAGCTTGTGATTCCCTGATTATTAGTGACCATCTTTTAAAATGTTTAGTTTCCACTTTTGTTTCTTGGTTGATTTGCCATATATATATATATATATATATATATATATACACACTTATATATACATATATACATATATATACATATACACACATATATATGTATACATACGTATATATACGTATATATATATACACGTATATATATATACGTATATATATGTGTGTATATATATATAGATATATATATATATATATACACACACACACATATATAGGTATATACCTATATATAGGTATATACCTATACCTATAGGTATATACCTATATATGTGTGTGTGTGTGTGTGTGTGTGTGTGTGTGTGTGTGTGTATATATTTCCATTTTGGAGGAGTTGTGGTTTTTTTCTCTTCAATTTGTTAGTGGGTTATATACCTTAAATTCCCAGTGTCTATTCCTATTTATTTATTTATTTATTTATTTATTTATTTATTGCTGGTAGGAATGTAAAATGGTACAGATCCTCTGGAAAAAAAAGAAAAAAAAACTACACACGTATTTACGGTATGACTCAGCAATCATACTTCTGCGCACTTACCCTTAGAGATACGAAAACTTGAGTCCATGCAAAAACACTACTGTATGTGATTTTTCACAGTAGGTTCATCTGTGACAGTCAGAACAGAAATAATCCAATGCCCTACATTGTGTGTATGGTTAAAAAAAACTGAGGTAAATCCATAGCATGGAATACTAAACAGTAATTTTAAAAAAGAACAAACTATTGATACTTGAACAAATTTGGATAAATCTCAAGGACACTGATGAGTGAAAATATCTTATATCAAAATGGTTGCCATTCTATTTATATAACATTCTTGAATGACAAAAGTATATAGAGATGGGAAACAAACCAATGTGGTGTTCAAGGGTTAGGGACAGTAGGAGGCAGGTATGATATTTGTGGATGGAATAGTTTTCTACCGTGATTTTGGTGGTTATTTTATGACTCAACACATTATAAAGTGGCAGAGATCTATATACATATCTTATACCAATGTCAATTTCCTCGTTTTGGTATGGTACTATATTATAGGTAAGACCTAACCATTTAGGGTAACTTGGTGAAAGATACAGACCTCTCTGTACTATTATCTTTGCAAGTTCTTGTTAAAATATATTTCAAAATAATTTTTTTTCAAAAGGAAGTAAATAAAGAAAAAGACTAACTGAAAATGTGGTTGTGCCATTTTATATTCCCATCAAAAATGGATGAGGTTTTCTTTCAGCACATTAAAAAATGTGACTCTATCTTTGCATGGTTTCAGGTGTGAGATCTGATATATTCTTACCCTGTTTCTTTCCAAGCAATTTAACTCTTTTTTCTTCTTGTCCTTAATTTTTTTTTTGTCTTTTGCATTCTAGATTTCAATCTGATATACTTGGTTTTTGTTTTGTTCCTTGGTTTTATTTTGCTAAACGCTTCTCTGATTGCAACTAACACTTCTTGCTCTCTGAGAATACTAGAGATTTTGTTTGGTGTCTGTCACAAATTTGGAATGATCTTAACCATTATTTCTTCAAGTATATTTTCATCCCATTTCCCTCTTTCTTCTTCTTCTTCCTCAGAAGTTACAGCTAGGTTTGTTTTAAAGTATATGATATTCCACAGGTCTCAGATCCTCTGTCTTATCTTTTCCCCACTTCTCTCCTTTTGCATTTCATTTCCACCCTCTGGGGGTAGGGAGGAATTCCTATTGACCTATAGTCAAATTGACTAATTCTTTCCTAGGTTGAATTCCTAGTCTGTTCAAAGTCTACTGATGAGTTCATCTAAATCATTATTTATTTTTATTCATGTGTCTTTTACATTTTTATAATTTCAATTTAATTCTTTCCTTATAGCTTCCATTTCTCCACTAAAATTACCAATTTGATCTTTCATGTTGCCTATATTTTCCATTAGAGTCTTTAACATACTAATCATTGCTATTTTTTTTATTTTTTTTAATGTTTAATTATTTTTGAGAGAGACAGAGACAGAGACAGAGTGTGAGCAGGGTGGGGGGCAGAGAGAGAGGGAGGCACAGAATCGGAAGCAGGCTCCAGGCTCTGAGCTGTCAAAACAGAGCCTGATGTGGAACTCGAACCCACAAACCATGAGATCATGACCTGAGACCAAGTCAGACACTGAACCGACTGAGATACCCAGGTGCCTCTGATCATTGTTATTTTTAAATGCCTTTCTGATGATTCCAAAATCTGTATCATATCTAATATGGGTTTTATAATTGGTTTGCCTTTTTAGATTATGAATTTTGTCGTCTACCTTATACATTTTTGTTGACTGCTAAAAATGTTGTATAGGTTAGGTCAGTCAATACTAATATATACACACATAAAGACATATACATACATACATACATGCATACACATATACAAACATTTTGCAGGCCTTTTTAAAAGGCTTTTAGGATTTTCCTATGGGGTATGTTTTCACCTAGACAGAAGTTAGTAATGGTTTGAAGTTTACTAAATTTTGAGTATATTTGCTTGACTTTGGGTTTCTTTGTGCTGTTCCTCAGGATACTCTGTTACCAATATCCCAGCTGTATTCTAATATTGGTTGGTGGTGGTTGTCCCCTTTCAGGGTAGAGGGAGAAGAGAGGAGGGTTCTCTGATGTTCTGAACATGGGTCTAAGAATATGGCCTTCAGAAATATTCCCGTCTTTCCTCCAGATATATGTTGGCTCTAGAAGGCATGCCATCCCCTCCCCTGAAAGTTAGAGGTTTGTTTTTCCTCTATTCCCTAACCTCACCTGCAGTGGGTTCCCATCAATGCCCTCAGCATACAGTTTGGTTGTCCTTCACCCTAAAGATTAAATACTTTGGTCCACAGGGAAGAGAGGGAGATGGGCTGCAGGCAGATTTGACAGTGGCTGCTATTCTCAACCCCTAGCCAGCACCATGATGGAAACTTTCCCACAGGTTTCCCAAAGAGTCCATTAAGCTTCTTGTGGTATTCCTGGAGGGAAAGCTTGCAAGAGCTCTGTGTGTGGCTCCCTTTGGCTTTTGTAGATGTTTTAAAAATTTCTACCTGAAAAAAAAAAATAAAAATAAAAAAATAAAGATTTAGGCTGTATCTTCTTACTGGACTAGATGGTTGCAGGTATTATCTGTGCCAAGGAGGAAAATACTCAGGTTCTGCTTTTACCTGAAGATCTGTCTCTGGATTTCAGGTTAATTGTTTATCTTGTGATCTTAGTCTCTTCTAAAACTTCAAGAAGAGTAATTAATTTGAAGTTTGTCCTTCCATTTTATTGTAAGTGTGGCAATTACCCTCTTTCCATCTTTCTACATGCCTGAGCTGAACTGGACTAATGATAAATTATTTAACCCTGAAAATTACTTGAAAAATTATACTGAGATCCAGCTTTTATTACTTGCCAGTTTGAAAAAAAACAAAACAAAACAAAACACAAACAAAAATAACACTAGTTTTGGGGGAAAACAAAGCCAGAATCTAGACTTGTGAATCTCAATCTAATTCATACGAAACAAGACTGTACATCATTTTTCTTTATTCATACAGTTAATTATGAGGTTTTACAAGACAAATAATATGGAAACCACTAAGGTTTTTTTTAATTTTGTGCATATTACATATAGATGTAACTTTTAAGAAACATGTAGAATTTTTGTGGGAAATCTGACACAGAGTACCTAAGTTCAATGTTAGTGATTTTGTGACATTTTATTTCCTTGGTGTGAAAAAATACATACCCATCATATATTTTAATGACTTTTATAACAGATTATTTCTGAGAAGTATGACTAAAATATTTAAGAGCCTATAAAATCAGAAACTGATTTTATATCTTATATTAATAATTCAAAATGAATCACTGCGATCATTATACTTAGATTTTTATATTCTGTAACCTTCATTGATAGAAATACAAAGGAGTAAAACATCCATTTTTACATGATCGTATTTCCAGTTATTAAAATTGGCTAAATGATTATTCATCCCCTTCTACATTTAGGGGGAAAATAAGCCCCCAAAGGTACTCTAAACACTTCCAAAGAAGCATTACAGATATTTGTTGTATATGTGAGTTCATTTCTTTCTTTTGGTAGAGTTATGATTTGCTTTACAAGTGCAGTTAAAAACTAACTTGTTTATAAGTAATAGCAGTATAGTTTTAGGATGAAAATAACCATATTGATCAATGGGAAGAGACTACAGAATCCAAATGATATATATATATATGGTTATTTTCCACAAAAGTGACAAGAAAACAAGGAAAGGGTAGTCCTTAAAAAAGAAAAGAAAATTCTGAAGGCATTAGACATCTATATATAAAAGAATAAACTTCATTCCATATGAAATGAAAGAGGTCAAACTGTAAAGCTTTTAGAAGAAAAGAGAAAAGAAAAAAACGTGTTCCTGGTTTTGCAAAGATTCTTTACATAGGAT
This sequence comes from Panthera pardus, assembly GCF_024362965.1. Taxonomy (NCBI): domain Eukaryota; kingdom Metazoa; phylum Chordata; class Mammalia; order Carnivora; family Felidae; genus Panthera; species Panthera pardus. Next base: position 24,475,967 of record NW_026526732.1, on the reverse strand, counting down.
ACAAAATTTGGACTTCATAAAAATTAAATTTTAGCTTTTCAAAAACACATGGTTTAGAAAATACAAAGTCATTTCGGAGATGGATAAAATACTTGCAAATCATCTATCTGCTAAGGGATTTCTATTTGAAATATATAAAGGACTCTTTAATAATCATAATAACCCATTAATTGAATAAGCAATAAATAATGGGTAAAGTGTATTACTGGACATTTTACCAAGAAAAATATTCAAATGGAAAATAAGTCCATTAAAAAGTTCTCAGCACCATTAGGCATTAGGTACGTACAAACTAAAACCACAGTGAGATGCCTCTATACCTGGCAAATGGCTAAAACTAGAGACTCTCAAGATAGTAGGTGTGGATGAGAAAGGAACCACTCGAACTCTCATACACTAGTGATGAGAATGCAGAAAGGTAGTCTTGGTGGGTTCTTCTACCATTTCTCACACAGTAATACATTTACTTATCATGTGACTCAGAGATTCCACTGTAGGTATACATTGAAGAAAATGAGTGGATGATTCACAGAAAGATCTGCCCTCAAATGTTTATAGCAAACATATACCAAAAGTCCCTAAATTGTATTAAATTTATTCAATTCAAATGAATCTCAAAAACATAATTTTAAATGAAAAGACACACAAAAGATAATGAAATGCATAATTCCTTTTATATAAAATTTATAAAAGGACAAATCTATAGTGATTGAAATCAGATCACTGCTTGGGATCTAGGGGATGGAATTAACTACAAAGTCCCAGAGAATTATTTCAGGTAATGAATATATTCTTTTCAAAGCTCATCTAATTTTATACTTAAAACTGGTTAAATTCATAATGTATAAATTATACCTAAATAAAATTGATTTGTGGGGTTGGGGGATGGTGCCTGGGTGGCTCGGTTGGTTAAAACTCCAAATCTTGATTTTTAGCTCAGGTCATGATCTCACAGGTGTGAGATCGAGCCATGTGTCAGGCTCTGTGCTGACAGCGCGGAGACTACTTGGGATTCTCTCTTCCTCTCTCTCAAAATAAATAAATACACATTTAAAAAATAAAATAAGAAACAAAAGTATGCTACACAAAGGCAACCAATGGACAAAAGACAGTCTTTTCAAAAATGGTAATAGATAACTGGACATCCTTAGATAAAACAATGAATTGAGACATAGACATTGCACTCTTCATAAAAACTCAAAATGGATTATATACCTAAATGTAAAATGCAAAACTATCAAACTCTTAGAGGATAATATAGGAAAAAATCTAGGTAAACTTGGATATGGAGATAACTTTTTGGATACAACATGAAAGTCATGATCTATGAAAGAAACAATCGATAGTTTTAATGAAGCCCAACTTCATTAAATGTATAAACTTCTGATTGGTAAAAGACCTTGTAAAGAAAATAAAAAGGGGGCACCTGGGTGGCTCAGTTTGTTAGGCACTGGACACTTGGTTTCGGCTCAGGTCATGATCTCACGGTTTCTGGTTTGAGCACTGTGTCAGGCTCTGCACTGACAGTGCAGACCCCCCTTAGGATTCATTCTCTCTCTCTCTCTCTCTCTCTCTCTCTCTCTGCCCTTCCCCTGCTCATGTTCTCGCCCTCTCAAAATGAGTAAATAAACTTAAGAAAAAAGAAAAGGATAAACAAAAAGGCTGAAGAAAGCCTGGAAGAAAACATTTGCAAAGATGTGTCTGATAAAGGATTGATATAGAAAATATGCAAAGAGCACTCTAAACAACAGCCAAATTATGGAAAGAGCCTAAATGTCCATCAACTGATGAATGGATAAAGAAATTGTGGTTTATATACACAATGGAATACTATGTGGCAATGAGAAAGAATAAAATATGGCCCTTAGTAGCAACGTGGATGGAACTGGAGAGTGTGATGCTAAGTGAAATAAGCCATACAGAGAAAGACAGATACCATATGCTTTCACTCTTATGTGGATCCTGAGAAACTTAACAGAAACCCATGGGGGAGGGGAAGGAAAAAAAAAAGAGGTTAGAGTGGGAGAGAGCCAAAGCATAAGAGACTCTTCAAAACTGAAAACAAACTGAGGGTTGATGGGGGTGGGAGGGAGGGGAGGGTGGGTGAGGGGTATTGAGGAGGGGACCTTTTGGGATGAGCACTGGGTGTTGTATGGAAACCAATTTGACAATAAATTTCATATATTGAAAAAAAAATAAATTAAAAAGTGAAAAATAAAAAAAATAAAGAAAAAGAAAATATGCAAAGAATTCTTAAAGCTTAACAATAAGAAAAATGATAAATGGGCAAAAGACCTTAACAGACAACTCAGCAAAAAAAGTACATAGATGGCAAATAGGCATATGAAAAGATGTCTCATATCTTATATCATGAGGGAAATGCAAATTAAAGCAACAATGAGATACCACTACATACCTATTAGAATGGCCAAAATCCAAAACACTGACAACACCAAATGCTGGTGAGGATGTGGAGAAAGAATTCTTATTCATTGTTGGTGGAAACGCAAAATGGTATAGCCAGTGCAAAAGAGGTATAGCCTCTTGGTATAGCCAAGACAGTTTGGTGGTTTCTTACAAAAATAAGCATACTCTTACTATCCTTCTTAATTCAAAAAATAAGAATAATTTATAAATATTCTAAAAGTAGAAAAATTAAACCCAATTGCATTAGCATATTAAGTTTCAAGATGCTCTATTAGTTATCTCTTGCTGCCTAACAAATCACTCCAAACTTTAGTGGTTTAAATGAGAAAACATTTATTATCCCAGAGTTTCTGTTTGTTAGGAATTCAGGAACAGCTTGTCTGGGTGGTTCTGGTTTAAGATCTCTCCAGAGATTGCCAGCATGATTTCACATAGGGCTGTGTTATTATTATTACTTTTTTTTTTCTGAAGGCTTGACTGGGGCTACAAGATTTGTTTCTAAAATGATTTATCTATATAGCGTTAACAAAAATCTTCAGGCCTTCACAATGTGGATGTCTTCATTGTATGCTTAAACATCTTCCACACTTGGCAACTCACCCTTCCAGAGAGCAATCCTTGAGCGAGGGAGAACAAGGAGGAAGTTACAGTTCCTTTTGTGATCTAGTCCCTAAAAACATAGTTTTTTCCAAATTAATTCTGTTTGTTGGAACAAGTGCTTAAATCCAGCCCCCACAAAAGGTGTGTAGGATTAGGCTCTACCTCTTAAAAGGAGGAGTATCAAGAAACTTGTGGACAGAGTTATTTTTTAAAATATATTAAAATTATAATTTAAAGACATTAAATAATTAAAATATATTAAAATTAAAATATTGCCTAGAATATTTAAAGAATGAACCAGTCCACAATGAAATATAATTAAATAAACATGAGTTACTAGTACTTAGTTTTCTCTTAGTTTCTCCTTTTCCTGTATATTGCTCTTTAAATCTAAAAAGAAAACTAATCCAATAAAGAATATAGTGGTAAATGCTTAAATATGTTATTTTGAAAGATGCAATTTTCTACTTAAATAATCGTCTGAGTAAGGTGAAAAGAACATGTATTTTACTGGTGATTATTGCTTATTCTAAATTGACCTAAATGCAGAGATGATGGCTGAGAATGTGATGATCGTTTTACAATATGTACAAATATTGAATCATTATATTGTACACCTGGAATAAATATAATATGTCAATTAAACTTCAGTAAAAAAGACAGTACATTTTACTGTTGCTTAATATTGCATAGTATAAACTGACCCTCATGCAGAGAGGCACCTGGGTGCTGCCAGAGTCTGGCTGGGAAGGGAGCATGAAACCCAAACAAAATGAGTTTCTGATGCTTTAGCCTGTGTTCTCTCCCTCTTCCCCCCATTTCTCAAGAGCTGGAGTAATAACAAACAAGGGAGTGATATCATAAAAGTAGACACATAGTATCTCCTTGATAAGCAGTTCACTTTTAGGAAGAGTGGCAGAAAATCTGAGGATAGAAATTCTCAGTGCAGCTGCTTGTCCGTCTTGACTATATTCAACTCAGCTATTAAATTCACCAGGACAAACACATTTTTAGGCTTTAGCCCCTATTTCTGTATATTTTCTGCTCTAGTTGTTCATAATCCTAATAATATAATCATAAGGATTATAATGGCTATATTAAAAAATCAAATATTTGAAAAGGAAAGCAAAACTACTATAAAAATGATTGGTAATATGAAAATCAGAAAATTATAAAGCAAAACCAAAGGCAAGTAGGTTTTATAAAACATATTTGTATTAGAATTGTAAACAATTCAGTAGGAGGATTCTATAACAGAATAATACAGCCAAAAGCGGGATCTTATTGAATTGGAATATTAAGTTTTAAAAACCCTTCCATAAATCATCAGAAAAGAATAAAAAACATTGAAAGGATACAAACTTCAGGTACCTATAGCATAGAAATAGAGACGTAACTCCCTAAAAGTCCTAGAAAGAGCTAAAATATATACAGAGCAAAAGGAAATATTTGATGCACTAAAGAGAACCAATCCAAATATTAGAGGGAGAGAAAATATTTCCATTTTAAAAAGTCTCATAGTATAAAAATCTTTAAAAATCTGCACACACAATTGTGAAACTAAGATTTTCTTTAAAAAAATCTCATCAAATCAATATTTGATTTATAAACAACACTAATGGATATTTACACAATGGAATGATATTTTCAAAGTGTAAATGATTAAGAATTGTATGTTAATATAATTTTTATCACAAACGAAACTGATATTTAAAATAATGATGTAATTAAAGAACTCAGGAATTTTAACATATAAAAAATATTTATTAGAGGATACTGCATTAAAGGATATAAATAAATTGAGGAAAATCCCTAATTAAATATGTAAAAATAAGGGTAAGAAATTCAATAAAAATTATCATCTAAAAATAATAAGATTGAAAAGGGAAAAGAAATGGAAATTATATTCCTATCACTGTAGACTAAAACCAGAGGATATAATATTATGAGATGGACAGATGAGTGTGGCTAAAAGAATCTTAAAATAATGGCAAGTCTGACTCCAGAGAAGATACAGAAAGCAATGAATGAAAAATAGCAAGGGAATCCAAACACAGTTCTAATAAATTATGAATAACTACCATACTTTAAAATATATGTAATAGTTTCAAATCAGCAAAAGAAAGCTTTCTCTTTTTAAAATGAGAAAATGTAAGTGCATTGAATATAAAATATGAAACATAAATTTTAACATAGTAATGATTATTAAAAACTATAAATCAATTAAATTCACATTTATATTAATGATGAAAAAGGCGAGGCCTTCACATATGGTTGTTGGCCAGGACACCTAGACCCACCTTTCCTTGTGGCCTTGACACAAGTTTAAGTTTACGTATAAAGAGAAGATGTTGTGAGTTGTTTTGAAATTTGTGTTTTGTTTTTAAATCAAACTGTAGAACTTAAAAAGTGAAAGCTTTTCTTGGTGGGATTTCTTGGTGGGGTTTCTATGTAAGTTAGGTTAACCTGAGTCTCTCAGACCTGTTGCTTGTTAGTTGGAGGTTGAGTTCACTTAGGCAGCGAGAATATGGTAGTGCATTGGTTTTCTCCACTTCTTAACAGCAAGTTATTTGCACAATCTCATAGAACAAACTTTAAATTTGAGCTGCTTTTGGGCAACTGAGAACATGGTTTTCAGTGTGAAGATGGGGGACACACAGGTGGGGTGTCCTACTCCTGGTTTTTCCATCTTCTAAAGCTGGTTTTTATTTTCTTATATCTGTAGTTATTTTGTTTTGTTTTGTTTAATGACTGCTGAATGACTTAGTTTATCTTGTTCTTTGAAATCACCACACAAAGTTGCTATGGAATGTCTGAGAGTAAATCGGTACTGATTTAGGAAAAAAAAAAAAAAAAGGTTCACAACATGTACTGATTGCATGGTTGCTCAGGGCTATGAAAGCAAATGCTCCCAGATAATCATATGAAAACCATATTGCCTTTTATGATCTGTACTTGGATGTACCATAGCCTTCTTGCTGCCATACTAACAAGCCTGCCCAGAAAAAAAGGAAGAGAATATAGACCCCAACTCTCAGTGAGAGAGGTGTCAAAATCACATCATAAAAAGAGAGTATGGTATGGGAGATATTATTATAACCACCTTTGGAAAATAAAATTTACCAGTCTGCCTTCTATCTGAAACAATCTACTTCCTTCTCACAAAATATAATAGTACCTGCCCCCCAAATCCCTAAGCCTTATCCTAATGTAGCATCAGTTCATCAAAGCCCAAGATAATCCTCACGTAAATCTGTTTCAGTGATATATTAGACCCCTCATGTAGAAGTCCTTGAACATAATTTCTCTCAAACTGATGACCTGTGAACTAAGGAAACAAATTATCTGTCCTCCACACAGGCAGCATACAAAGATGGGGCAGACATGGAAAAGCTGATACAGATACTCCCATTCAAAAACAGGAGACACTGTCTACAGTGTTTTCAGAATTCAGCTAGGTATATCACTGTTTAGGGGCAAATCCCTCCGCCTGGGAGTTCTTGGTGGCTCTAAACTCCATGCTCTGCGTTCATGGTTTTGCCCTTTCAGGCATCCCTTCCCCCTCTACACCCGCCACCATAAGAAATGGCTTGCGTTTGCAACTGAGTAGTTTTCTCAGGCTGCCTGCCTGTATTCCTTAAAGTTTGAAAGCCTTCATTTATTTTATATTGTCTTTTCTGCTATCAACTCAATATATCATTTCCTTAAAATAACATGTAGGCTTTCTGGGTATCAATTTATAATATACTCCATTAGACAAAAGCCACGTCCACAAACACTTGTCACTGGGGCTCCCTTTGAATCTACCATGAGACAAAGCCTCTCAAGATTGTTAGAAACCCTATTTTTTAACAGAGATGACCACAGAGCATGCCATTAAGATCCTTTTGAAGGTCTTTGTATGTGTTAAAGGGTCTCTGAGGCTTTTTTTTGGGTTTTAACAAACGGTTCTAAAGTTGTACCCTTAGTTTCATTTTTACCATGACACATTTTCCTGACAGTGCCTGGGAGTTAATCTATGACCTGTGACTATTTCTTACTTTATGAATATTTTTCCACCAAAGGAGTTTAGAAATGAGAAACTTTCATTTGCAAACTCTGCAAGTCTAAGATCATTTATATTTATACTAAATTTTTCCCTTTCTCCTTATATATTTGGCAGCCAAAAAAAAGTGAGACAATACACTCAAAACTTTGCCTGGAAATCTCTTTAGCTAGATCATCAAGTCCATTAGTAAGTATATCCCCCACTTTCTACATTACTATAGTTGTCAGCTTTATACTTGCTGCCTCTCCTTTCCTCCAGCTTCCAATAACATTTTGCTCATTTTCTTTAAAAACCCTCACCTACAGTCTCCTCACAATCTTTTGATACTTTTACTAACACTGTCTTTGATACCCTTAAGGCTGTCATTAATGGTCTCCTAGAGGCCCTTCCAGCTTTTTCCCACTGACCAAGAACAATACCACTGCAACATATTATAGATCCTGTAAGGGAAACCTCCCATTACTGATACCATCCGTGGGCCACCTATGTATTTATGTGTAAAAATTTACCTCAAAAGTTAATGGCTGAAAACAACCATTTAATTATTCTCATAGACTCTATGAAACAGCAAGTCAGAACGAGCACAGTGATTTCTCTCTGTTGCTTGTAACGTAAGGAGTGAGTGGGAAGGAGTTACAGATTAGCAATGGCTGGCCAGGTTGGCGCAAGACTCATCCAGGGACTTCTTTATTTACATATGTGCCTGGTAGTTGATGGTGGCTGTCACTGGAGGTGGGATGTGAACAAGCTGATAGTGTATCAGTCACCTACAAATGGCCTTTATATGTGACCTGAGCATCCTGACAGCAATGGTAGGCTTGGCTTTCTTCCATGGCACCCAGGACTCTAAAGGCAAGGGTTCCACATGAACCCGGTGGAAACTCAGTTGCCTTTTATAAGTGCAATTTCATGACATAAAACAAAACAGTCACTTGTTTCGTTGAAAAATCTGAATATGGGCAGGGCTTGGTGAAGCTGGTTCATCTCCTTCCATGTGGATTCATCTGGGGCAGCTTGACCGAGGGCCAAATGATTCAGTCACATAACTGGTAACTGGTACAGGCTACAGCCTAGAAACTCAACCAGCCCATTGTGTGTATGGCGTTGCAGGGGTGTAGGGGGAGGAGAGCCTCATGGAGTTTCTCTCCATGTGAAACTTTTCACAGGCTATTTGAAATTTCACCAACACAGTAACTCTGTTACAAGAAAAGGTTTCTCAAGAGAGTCAAATAGAAACCATTTTGTCTTTGATGACCCAGCTTTGGAAGTCACAAAACATCATTTTTGCCATATTCACACACCTATCCAGATCCGGGAGGATATAACATACTCTGCACTACAAATAAGAAACGTGTCAAAACTGTATTAGAAGAAGAAAATATACAATTGGGGAAACTGATTTACCCATCTTTGAAAAACGCAAACTATTAAGCCACTCTACTATTCCATCCTTGTAGAAGAAGAAGGGAAAAAAAGAACATGTATATTACATCTGATGTATACAAAATATACATATGTACATATATATACATATATACGCATGAACAATCGATTAAGATATCAAGATTTTTATCTTCATCTATACAATTATTATATGAATTTTACTACATTTTACTTATTTTTTAAATTAATGTTTATTTATTTTTGAGAGACAGAGAGAACATGAGTTGGGGAGCTGTTAGCACAGAGCCTGATGTGGGCCTCAAACCCACAAACTATGAGATTATGACTTAAGCCGAAGTCGGATGCTTAACTGACTGAGCCACCCAGGTGCCCCTAATACATTTTAATTAGAGGGAAATCTAAATGTCTTTGTTTTGTGTCCAGTTTAAGCTTATTGTACCAAACAAGTAAACTTAGGAAAATATATATTTAATTTTTTTGTTTGTTTTTAATGTTTATTTTTGAGAGACAGAGCTAGGGGGAGAGAGAGAGAGAGAGACAGACAGACAGACAGACAGACAGAATCCAAAGCAGGCTCCAGGCTCCGAGCTGTCAGTACATAGCCCGATGTGGGGCTTGAACTCACGAACTGCAAGATCATGACCTGAGCTGAAGTCAGACACTTAACTGACTGAGCCACCCAGGTGCCCCAGAAAAAGATACATTATTCAACATAGAGACGTGAAGTCTGTTTTGTTGTTGTTGTTGTTGTTGTTTCTTTGGGCTACAGGAGAAATTAAAATTTTGAGTTTAGTTTTTGAGAAAATAAGTGCCTTACACATTCCCACAAAATATATCAATAAATGAAAATTATCTTAATTATTGTACCAAAGTGGAAATAAATATGGCAATTAACTGATCCCTCTGATTATAAATGGCTGTTAGTAGAATGTATAATATTGAGAAATATTTAATTTCCTTTCATGACTTGATTTTAAAACAAAGTCAATCTTAAACAGTTAAGCTTAGTAATTCACTTAAAATGATAACAAAATAAAGGATTCTTGGAATGGGAACAAAAGATGGCACAGCTGGGTTGTTTTTCATACAGAATTACATTTTATATCAGCAACTGGCAGAAGAAAGTCATAATCAGATTATGCTCAGTTTGTTCCATTCTTTTTTTTTTTTCATGTTTATTTATTTTTGAGAGAGAAACCTAGAGAGCATGAGGGGGAGGGGCAGAGAGAGGGAGACAGAATCCTACGCAGACTCGCTCTGTGCTGTCAGTATAGAGACTGATGAGGGGCTCGAACTCAAAAACTGTGAGATAATGACCTGAGAAAAAATCAAGAGTCTCATGCTCAACCCACTGAGCCACCCAGGTACCCCTCCGTGCTTAAATAATGTAGCACCTTTATTAAAAACACATATAATTCTCCTGACTTGGCTATATAAATATAAATGATGCATTTGCTTATTTGTATTACAAAACATAAGTATGGAATTTAATGCCACAGTTAAAGTGGCACTAAACACTGATTAAACTCTGCATATATTTGAAACCATCATGTGATTCTGAACAGAACAGGTACTTATTTTTATGAAGTTAAGCTTCATAATGTTCAATATGTCTAGGTCATATAATGCTTCTAACAGGCAGAGAAATTGATATATAAGAAAAACAATGTAACCTGATATGAGAAAAGGCTTTTTATCGTAGCTCACTGATAAAAAATGATTAACAAAATAATCATAACTCGGAAATTAAGTATCTGTTTTTAAAACACCACTTTTTCACACTTATGTTTTGAAATATTTGGTGAAAAATTTAAACACTAAAAACCATAAGATATGTCATGTAAAATAAGCTTATTATGTTTTACTAGAGAAAGGACGCGATTTTTTCAGTTGACCTGATTTTATAGTGACAGCTTATCTATGCCCAAACCACTTTTCCCAGAATTCCCTTCCCTCTGTGATTCCATGTTAGGGTTGGGACAGCAAAATTTTTTTGCGAGTCTGAAGATGGACAAGAAGCGTGAACCACTCATCCAGAAGGTTCTTATGACGATCTGCGCTCCGCTAGAACTTGCACAAATTGCCAGTTCATACACTGACTGCCTACTGGCTTGGAAGCTATGCTAACTCTCGTCAACTCTCCTACATCACCTGCTCCAAGTTATGGGTCAGGCACACACACAGCCCCATGGTGATAGATACCAGCATTTTTTTAAAGCTCTTTTTAAATGTTTAGTTATTTTTTTTGAGAGGGTGGGGGAGAGCATGAGCGGGGGAAGGACAGAGAGAGAGGGAGAGACTGAATCCCAAGCATCTTCCACACTGTCAGCACAAAGCCCAACACAGGACTTGAACTTGTGAACTCTGAGATCATGACCCGGGCCGAAATAGAGTCAGAGGCTTCACCGACTGAGCCATGAGGGGCCAAAGAGTCTGGCCTTACTCAGGTTGGAGGCAGTTAAAGGCATGCACATGTTTCAGTTTGTCCCTCTCAGTTCAAATCTGTATTTGCTGTAAAAGCAGGTCAAGCTTTTTCCAACCTGTCATCTGTTCAGACCTACAGCAACTTTATGCTCACCAGCAGACACAGCAGTGTTAAGTGTTCCCTAGGATTATTCAATAGCTTCCACGATTATGCAATTCTTTCACTAAGTAAACCCTGTATTTCACATTACTCACATTTGTATACTTCTCTGATCAAACCCAACCAATACATCATGCAAGCCAGTTAAATCAGGTTTTAGAACGTGCTTACTCTCCATAAAGTCAGGGCTCCAATACTGTGTTTTGATAGTCTTTGTATGTAAGATTTTCCATGTTTCCCTCCCCAAAACAGCTTTCTTTAATCTTAATGAGAAATTCAAGAAATAGTTACTGGATGAGGACACAAATATGTGGGGAAATTAATGAAATATGGACATATCATTCTTCAAACATCCTGAAGTATATATTCCATAAGAATGTTACTATTCTCTAATATTTTTTGGCCATATAAACTACCCTGGGTTTATCTAGAGTGGGATTTACAGAAATTGATACTTAATAAAAATATCAAAATGTTTTATGGTTATAAAAAAGCTAATAACTCCATTAATTAACCATACACTTTTTATGTGGAAAGAGGAAGATTTACAGTAATTGTACAGATAAATTAACAATGTCCCCAATTCCACATAAGCTTACCATAAACTAACTTTGTTGAAAGAATGTCTCTTTCCTGCAAATTTAAAGAGCATGAATAATACAGTATTCAGATGAGGTGACACTTGAACTGGGTCTTGAATAACAGATGTTTTCTGGTACACAAAGGACAAATAAGGGATATAGAGATAGAAGTAGCACCATAAAAGAATGGGGACACAAAGGAGCATACAATGTCCAAGGAATTGTGACCAGCCTGATTGTGCTAGGGCTGCTCAGATTTGTGCTTTAAATAGAGAATTCTGAAGTGGATGGGGAAAATAAACTGGAAGCGAGAATCTGAGAATGGTCATTGGTTTGCAAGCTTAGCCATTAATAGTTCATGAAAGAGGCATTTTATATCACAAGCTTGAGATTCCCACAGGACACTGAGAAAAAGATATCTAGTGAGCTGATTTACATCTAGATTTAAAGATCAATTGAAAGGATGGCTTAAAAATTGATCCATTACTAGCATTTTGATTAAATTGATCAATCCAGCATTTGGGGAATTGCAAGTTAGAATAAGAAATACATACACCTTTTTAAAATGGATTTGGGTGGATGTCTTATATTCAATTAATTTCTAAGCTTAAGATGAACGATAAATAAATGTTTAAGTCAATCTCCAAATAAAGTCAATACATAAAAATACAAAGTTATCTGAATAACAGCTTCTTTAACAGTAAAAGCGTAATATTTTCTCTGAGAATGTATCTTTAGATAAACCTGGGGTCCCAGATTGCTTTTAGTTCTCTAAGATTAAGTTCTTAATGTCTCATAGATCTCTACTAAGATTATAACTATTCTTCTCTCTATGCTGGTGGAAGAAAAATATAGTCAAATTCCTTGGGGGATATGATCTAATCACAGCGGAAACATGGCATCTGAGAAACTATTTCTCATAGACCAATATTGGCTCAATACACACAAGTTATTATTTCACTGGAAAGATGCTTTCATGGGAGAATCAAGGGTAGTTTTAATTTTAATACTAGTTCTATGCCCCTCTTTTTGAAACAGTTTCAAATATCCCTTGCACCTCGTACCTTAAAACACACACACACACACACACACACACACACATACAGATAGATTGAAAAGTATATAGTGAGCATTTTGTTTCCAAAAAATATTTTAGAGCAATAACTCCTTATTGGAATAAAGCAAAATTAACTTGTAATGCATTAATTTGAATTCAAAGATAGAAACCACCTAACATATAGATTGATACTATGGCAAAAGGAAGTAAACCTAAAATTTAAGAGATTTATTTAAGATTGAAGGGAAATTCTCAAGTTACCAAGCAGTGAAATATTAAGAATAATTATGGAAACTTCTTCAGAAAACTTCGGAAATAGACTGATTTACATTTCCTTTGTATGTTCCTGGCTATAAACACATGGTAGGAAAAAAAAAAAAAAAAAAAAAAAAAAAATATATATATATATATATATATATATATATATATATATATATATATATATATTATCTCTATATCCCATACCCCACAAGACCAACAAATCAAGGAATCTCTGTAGATAAATTATGGATTAAAACACATTTTCTTATGTGAAAATAATGATATTTTTGCTACAATATTTTAGAAAATTGAAGAAATCTAAACATACTACAATATTACAAAACCAAGTTCAAAAGAATAACATTCAGATAGTTTCAGGACAGCACTCCTGAAACAAAGATTTCATAGTCTTGAATGAAGTAATTTTGAAATGCTTTTTGGAGGATACACTTAAATTCTATATTTTTTTTTGGTATCAAAACAAAACATTGATTAATTCTGTATTATTTAGTATTTGTGAACATCATACATTTTTTAGCCTAGAAGATCTATAAATAAAAATATGTTGCTACTCTGTTCAAAATATTTTCAGTGCATTGATTAAAAACTTTAATTAGTAACCTACTTCTTCTAATAGTAGCATAAAGATAGCTGACCAATTTTCTTCTACAGAAATCAAATATAAAACTAGACTAAACTGTCCACAAGTGACTATTCAGAGCACTGGGGTGGGGGGGAAAGTAAACAACAAATCTAGAAGTGTTTACTCTAGAAGAGCTGTTACTTCATCAGGCAGGAATTAACGCAAATCTGTGTCATTCTTGCCATATGAGAAGGGCTGGAGAGCCCTGTTGAAATATAATTCAAGTGGAACCACAAAATTTGCTCAAATTCGAGCGGGTTCCTCAAATTCAGATTCAGCTCCATCATCAGATCTTATGGACTTATGGTGGCTGACTATGGTGCACAGAAAAGAGGAGACTTTAGGGAATCAGACTTGAAAAAAACTGAACAGGAACATCAGTGACTACACAGAGTGAGAGAGATATTCTGCTGTTGGAGTTCTTGCAAACAAAAATCAATAAACTTAAAAAAAAAAAAACTTAAAGAGAAGGCAGAGTCTTTACAAAGCATAACCTACAACATAATTTTCAACAAAAAAATATTAGAAAAGCAAAAACAAACAAAAAAATATGATGTCACTCATACTCAAGAAGAAAAACAAATCATTAGAAACAGATCCAATGTGGGCACATAAATAGGACTGAGCTCAAGTAAGTTCTTTAAATTGACTGTTTTAAATATTTTAAATAATTAAATGAAAAATATTTTAATACTAATGGAAATACACTAAGAATGATGAAATAATATCCTAGAGTCAAAATGAATAATAATAATTAAAACAAAACTTCCCTAAATAGCATTTTGGAGGTGGCAGAAAAAAGAATCCCTGAATTGGAAGATATATTAACATTAATTATTTAATATAAAATCAGAGAGAAAAAAATATTGGATGAAAAGTGAATGAAGACACCCAGAAATGTGAAATAATATCATGCAACTAATAGGTGGGTAATTGTCCCAGAAAGAAACCTAATAGCTGAAAATGTCTATAACTGTATAAAACTTTCATTTATAAATCCAACAAGCTCAATATAAAACCCATGGAGAATTGAAACAAAGAGAATTAGATGTAGACACCCCAAATTAAACTGCTGAAGGCTAAGGCCAAATTGAAAAACTTAAAAGCAGCAAGAAGCTAGAGAAAAATGGACCCCTACATACAGAAAGCAACAATCTGTTAATGGCTAATGTCTCACCAGAAACAACAGAGAATAGGGGCACCTGAGTGGCTCAGTTGGTTGAGAGTCCAGCTGTGGATTTTGGCTCAGGTCATGATCTCACAGTTGGGTTTGAACCTCACATCTGGCTCTGTGCTGACAGCGTGGAGACTGCTTGGGATTCTCTCCCCCTCCACCTTTCCCTCACTTGTATGCTCACTATCTCACCCCCCAATCAATCAATCAATCAATAAAACAAATAACAGAAAGTAGTGAAATGACAAGGTGAAATGATACTCTCTCTCTCTCTCTCTCTCTCATACACACACACACAGAATAATACCAACTGTCAACTAATACTTCTATATTCAGCAAAATTACTTTTCATAAATGAAGATACAATACAGATATTTCTTGATTTCAAAGGTAATAAACTGAGAGGATTATAGAAGACCTGTTCTACAGAAATTAGAAAAGAAAGCTGTTTAGACTGAGGGAAAATGACACTAGGTTGTAATCAGCTAGACAGGAAGAAATAAAGAGCACTAGGAAGGGTAAATATAAGGGAAATGCTCAAATATTGATATATATTATTTTATTTTTCTCTTCACTTCTAAAATCCATATAACTGTTTAAGCCAAAAAGTGCACATGCATGCACGCATGCACACACACACACACACACACAGAAATGTACGTTTGCACATCCATACACACACACATGTCAGCAGAAAGAGCAGGCAAGGAAATGGAGCTATTCTGAGAAAAAGCTGTTGTATTTTAACCAATGTAAGTCAATAACAAGAAATAGGTTATGATAATTTAAAGATATATTTGCAAACATTATGGCAACCACTAGAAAGCTAAAACTAGGAACAAGACAAGGAAATCTACTCTTATGCGACTTTTCAACATTTGAAAGGAGGTTCTAGCCAATAAAATAAACAAAGAAAATAATTAAAAGTCATACAACTGAAAAAGAAGAGGGAACAATGTCTTCGTTCACAGTTGGTATAATATTGTATATAGAAAATCCTAAGCACTTTACAAAAGAGCTCCTTAAATTAAAGGTGAACTTAGTGAAGTCACTATTAATATGTGGATTCAATTATATTTTCATGTACTGTTAACTCAAAAATGAAATTTTACAAAAAAATCTATTTAAAAATTATAAGAAATTAATAAAACTTTGCTAAGAGAAAGTAAAGAAAATCTAAGTGGTCAATCATATCTTTTTCATGTACTGGAATACTCAGTCTTGTTAAAAAAGCAATTTTCCCCAAATTTATATACAGGTTAAAAATATTCCCTATCAAAATCCTGGATTTTTTTATTATTATTTCTATTAAGTTTATTTATTTATTTTGAGAGAGAGAGATAGAGCATGAACAGGGGAGGAGGAGGAGAGAGAGAGAGAGATAATTCTAAACAGGCTCTGCACTGTCAACACAGAGTCTGACTCAGGGCTTGAACTCAGGAATCATCAGATCATGACCTGAACGGAAATCAAGAGCCTGTCACTTAATTGAATGAGCCACCCAGGGGCCACAAAATCCTAGATGTTATTGAGAAAGTGACATGCTGATTTCCTATTTATATGGAAATCTAAAAAATCTACAGTAGCCAAAACAAATTTGGAAAAGTAGCACAAAGTTGGAAAACTTATATTACATGATTTCAAAATGTATTATAAAGCTTTGGGGCTCTGTAATGCTCAAGACTGTGTGATATTAGTATAAGAATAGACATGTATTCTTATACACGATAAGATAGGTGAAAGGAACACATTAAAAGAGTCAGATATTGACCCGAAGACATATGGTCAATTGATTATCCACAAAAGTGCAAAGGCAATATAATAGGGAAACATTTTTAATAAGCAGTGTTGAACAATAGGTTCCACAAATGGCAAAAAAATGAATGAATGAATGAATGAAAGAAAGAAAGAAAGAAAGAAAGAAAGAAAGAAAGAAAAGAAAAAGTCTTAGCTCTTCACACACTACATAAAATAATTACCTCATAATGGATCATAGCCATAAAATGTATTAACTAAAAATATAAAGCTTCTAGAACAAAACACGAGAATTATTTTCTGTTTTGGGGTTATGCAGAACTTTCTTAAATAGGAACAAAATCTGGAACTATAAATGGAAATATTGATAAATTGTTCAAATAATAAAAAATAATGAAAGCGTTAAAAAACTGGATAACTACATGTTAAAATAATAACCATCAAAAATTAACAATGTTTGAAGTTAGAAAGACACGATTAATAAAATGAAGATGCAAGCCACAGACTCAGAGAATATGTTTTCATAATATAAATTTCATAAAGTACTTGTATCAAAAATACATTAAAATTCTTACAACTCAATGATAAGACAAAAAAACAATAAATAAATAGGCAGATGATTTAAACCTACACATAATCAAAAGAGATGCTTCAATTATTGTTCCCATAAGAACATTAAAAAGATGCTCAGAAGCACTAGTTATTAGGAAAATTCAAATTAAAATCACAATGTGATATCAATACACACCACTAAAATGGCTAAGATAAAGAGGACTGATTTTACCAAGTGGAATGGAGCACATGGAAAAACTGAACCTCTAAAACATTGCTATTGGGGATATAAAATGGATAGTGTGGTAGTGTGTGTGTGTGTGTGTGTGTGTTTAAAGCAAAGCATGCACTTATATAGGACCAGACAACTCCTGGTCCTATAAAAACATATGTCCTGGACATAAAAACATATGTCCACAGAAAGACCTGAATGTGAATGCTCAAAGCAACATTATTCATAATAGTTCAGAATTACAACAAAATAAATTTGTTTCAACTAGACAATGAGCAAAATAAAATACATATGTGTACTCACAATACTTCTGAACACACAAAAACATCAATGCATCTCAAAAAATATAATGTTAGAAAAGAAGCTAGATACAAAAGACTACATGCTATATAATTTCACTCATGTAAAATTTCTGAAAAAGAAAAAAAAATGTAGCATTCACACACACACACACACACACACACACACACACTCAACATTATAACTGGGAACGGACTGTGAACAGTGATTGATTGCAACAGACATGAAGGAATTTGGGGGTAATGGATATGTCCTAAATTGGTTTTTGGCAAATTATCATCATTGTATAAAATTATGATATTTATGATTAACACTGGTGAATTTTATGGTGTGTAAACTGTACTTAAGAAAGGTGTCCAAAAAGAAACATTTATCAGTGTACTAATATAAAATAATATGAAAAGTAGAAGTATGTGTACAAAGTTACTATATGCAGTGGTATAGAAGAAAAGAGTAAATTCGTTTAGGAGACAGATATCTCAAGTACTCAGACTTCAAAAAAATTTTAAACGATTAAAAAATAATATCTTCTGGCTTATTTAATGACTATGAAATCATGAACATTAGTGAAACTCCCCAAAGCCAAAATAATTTTGTATCCAGAACTGGAGGAGAATAATAAATGCAAACTGCCTACTTTGTCTTTAACTGCTTGCATCACTAATATGTATTTAGGACAGACATCATTATTCTTGAACACTGGGGGGAAAAAGAAAGGATAAAGAACACTTTACAGGTGATAAAACATACATATCTGTCATGCTTAGCATTATAAAAAATGAGGTATCTTTCATGTGAAAACTTCAAAGGCAAAAGGAGCTATACTCATCACTTGTAAATATTTTAAAGGATTTTAAAAGATATATTTTTATAAATTGCCAGACATGTTTCTACATTCAGAAACTTAGTATGTTGAACTTTAATGCAGTTTGATAAATATTGTTAAATTTAAGCATTTATGTAATGAATGAAATAATCTGGAGCTCTAGAGATACATAGGACTCTACAGTGTCCCCCACCTCCCACCCAATGATGCCAAGTTTTTACTAGTATTAGTAACCATCTTGTAGGTTTTCTATCTCTTTCAACCATATCAGCTTCTACCCTTCAGGATTGTTAGGTGTCTGCCTACAGCTGCCCTCCCTTTTGAGACCTTGACCACATAGCCCTTTTATAATTTATGGTCCACCTAAACTCCCAAGGACCCTAACACTTGTCATTTACATTTGTTAATTTCCCACTGATAGCACGTAAGCTGTAATTCAGGACTTGAGGGACGATCCTATGAAAAATGTACAGAATATTAGTATACGGAATTAATGACATTAAATTTGCTAATTAAGGGGTTTATTATCTTCATTCTGGCTTATTCATAAAGGAATATGTTTGTTAAGTGCCCACTATGCTTCAGATGCTAGCATTTTCTCTTATTCAGCAGTGGGATTTGGAAAAGTGTCCATGTGATAAATGCATAATGGAAACCTAAAATTTCCTCATCTGTATGTTTTGTGTCAAAATAACTTCAATAGCTATTAAAACACGCTGAATAGCTTGACTTGAAAACATATGAAACTACATCTAATCAAATTAAACTACATTTTTATTTGCATTTATATCAAATAGCACTGTATATTTAATTCACTATTCAAGAAATAAAAAAGAAATAAAAATGGACATAAATATATATACACTTAAAGCTAAATGAAAACACCACACATATGTTCAGATGTAGCTTTAATTACCCACAAACTGAATAGTCCAGATTCCACTTCAATCTTATCTAAATTTTGTAGTCTTTAGTGGAAAATTGCGTGGGTAGTTTTCATTGCCTGCAGACACAGGGCAATGAGAGCATTGCCGAAGCATTTTTTGAAACCATATACACGTAGAAATTACAGCAAGGAGGAAACTTATTTTGCATGTAAGAACAGCCAAAATGCCTCTTGTGGTACTGACTTGAAAGGAAAATTATTCTGAGGCACCTAGAAGTAATATCTCACAGGATAATCTCAAATGAGATACCTTTGTGAATGCTTTTTAAATTGGAAGGAAGTACAGCACACAAAATTTCACTATACTTTGCTAATAATTGTTCATTAATATATATAATTTTTATTTACTTTAAACCAGTCATTAAAATAAACATTATACTTCTTATCTTAGAAAATGGATTGGTGACAATATTATAACTAAAAGAGAAGGATAATACACTAGGTTAGAGTAGAAATTTAGGTAGCAATTTAAAATTCATATATTAGAAAAGCATGACTGAAAAACAAGGAAAAGCACAGTTAATACTTTTATAAATATTCTGACAGCCACACGTTTTCCTCATGCGAAATGATCTGCCTCTGCCTAATAAATAAAATTTCAATTTTTAAGACATTATTTTCCTCTACATATATTCTTTATGCATGCCTTTTACTTCTAAATAGCTGACTTAAATATAGTTTACTTTGATCTAGAGGAAAAGGAAAGTTGTTAAAGCTGTTTATGATTATTGGACTGGAAAGCATAATTACCTCAGAATCCAATTTGCATTCATCAACTGTATCATTAGGCTCAAACTCTAGCATTTTGGAAATGTGGGTTTTTAAATAAAGAAAAATAAATTTTTAAACGCCTCTCTTTTCAAATAGTAAGCCTATATAAATTACAAAATCAAGTTTTGCTTAATTTTCCTTTTGCCTTTTACATATAATCTCATAGTAGGAAAAGCCATCTAAGCAAATATCCATCAAAATGAGGAATCAGTTTCAAAAGGCCCTTTGGCAATAGAACATTTGGCTATATAGGAACCCCTATTGTGGGGAACTAACTTCTTCAGCAATTTAAATGAGTGTACATTAGCTCTTTTTGTAACACAGTTTTCTTGTACTATGGGATGAAATCTGCACTTTGCTATATCCAGAAAGAAATATTATTTTTCCTAACCACAGCCCTGCCAACATTTAGACAGCTACATCTTTTGAACATCTTCTTTCTTCTCCCAACTAAACAAATGTCAGATTTATAACAACTCATCAGATGCCACAAATAATAGTTACTTCAAAATGCAGTGACCTTGTTTTGGGTGGATTCTGGTTTGTTCATCCTCCTTGCTCTATTTTCTAAGGAGTCTCCTAATTTAAGATATTGTCTGTCCAGTGAATTCAATACAGAATCTTACCCCAGTTAATCAAATATATATAAACACAGGGAAAACTACAGATAGGGACCATTGTAATATGGAACAAAAGAAAGATAACAGGCCCTAGAATACCACAATAAATGCCATAGTTTTGAAAACAATTGAATGATAAACATTTAAAATTAGAAATATGTAGCATTCAAATTGTGCTTCAATAAAAGGTGATAAAGGCAAATGAGATTATTGTGCATAATAACAAAGGCAACAAGAAGAAATAAAAAAGATGAGTAAAGTTTTAAAATTGTGTGTGTGTGTGTGTGTGTGTGTGTGTGTACAAATTATGAGATTTGCTTTAAGCAAGTGGTTCAGGCTGTTGTGGGGTCTGATAAGTCTGAAATCTGTAAGCAGGCCAGTGGATTGAAAAGTCAAGAGGGATTTTTATGTTAGTCTTAAGGCAAAATTCCTTCTCCAAGGAACTAGTTTTTGATCAGAAGAACTTCAACTGATTGGATGAGGTCCACCTACATTATCAAGGCTCATCCTCTTTGCTTAAAGTTAACAGATTGTAGACATCAATCACATCTACAAAATAGTTTCACAATACCTTTATTAGTGTTTGACCAAACAACTAGGCATAGTAGTCTAGCCATGTTTACACATACATTTTAACCATCACACTTACAAAGTTAAACAGTCTTACCACATGATTCGGCAATCATGCTCCTACAAATTTACCCAACTTATATGAAAATGTATGTGCACACAAAACCTGTGTATGAATAGTCATAGTAGCTTTATATACAACTGCCATACCTGGAAACAACAAAGATGTCTTTAATAGCTAAATGGACAAACTGTGGTATACCCATACAATGAATATTATTCAGTGATTAAAAAAAAAAAAAAGATCCCTCAACCCATTAAAAAAAACACGAATGAATTAAAGAATCTTAAATGCAAACTGGTGCAGCCATTCTGGAAAACAGTATGGGGGTTCCCCCAAAAATTAAAAATACAACTACCCTATGACTCAGCAATTGCACTACTAGGTATTTATCCAAAGGATACAGAAATGCTGATTTGAAGGGGCATATGAACCCCAAAGTTTATAGCAGCACTATCAACAATAGCCAAATTATAGAAAGAGCCCAAATGTCCATCAACTGATGAATGGATAAAGAAGATGTTGTATACATACATACATATATACATACATACATAAACACACTCATACACACATATACACACACACACACAATGGAATATTACTGGGCAATCAAAAAGAATAAATCATTGCTATTTGCAACAATGTAGATGGAACAAAAGTCTATTATGCTCAGCAAATCAGTCAGAGAAAGACAAATATCACGTGATTTCACTCATACGTGGAATTGAAGAAGCAAAACAGATGAACATAGGGGAGAGGAAGAAAAACTAAAATAAAAACAGAGAGGAAGGAAAACCACAAGAGACTCTTAAGTACAGAGAACAAACTGATGGTTGCTGGAGGGGATTGCTGGGGGGGGAGATAAGTTAAATGGGTGAAGGGTGTTAAGAAGGGCACTTGTTGGGATAAGCACTGGGTGTTATATGTAAGTGATGAATCAGTGGCTTCTATTCCTGAAACTGATACTACACTGTATGTTAACTAACTTGAATTTAAATACATAAATAACAAATAATCTTAAATGAATATTTCTACAAGAAAGAAGTCAGTCTGAAAAAGTAATATACTATATGATTTCAATTACAGTTTTTCGTCATTATTCAAAGATTCCCTATTTATGAATTCACCAACTTGCTAAAATTTACTTGTAACTCCAAAATCAACAGTTGTGGTAATTCTGCAGTTATTAAAACATATGTGCATATTCAGTAAAAAACTTAGTCACTCGACATGCATGTTCCCAGCTGATGTTGGATGGGGCCACATTCTGCTTTCCTGTTTAGCTCTAATAAGTATCCTGACCACATCCATTTGGTGCCACTTTATTTTTAAAATATATTTTTGTGCTTTTTGTTCACAATTTTACTATTTAAAATGGCCCTCCAATATAGCACTGATGTGCTGTTTGGTATTAAATAAAGACTATAAACTGAAATGCACAGAACACAAGGTTATGTATAGACTGGGAGACCAAAGTGTTGTGACAAGGGGCTTGCAAGAATCTAACTCTCCTTGTCCCCTAGGCACAGTGGTCCAGTACTCATAAGTCTACTGTCTCCAGTGATTTATAAAGACATTAACTACCATTAATGTTAAGACTTGACTATATACGGAAAAGCAAAACTACAGAGAAAGTAAACAGGGGAGTTCTGGCCGTGTCTGTAGAAGGAAAGGAGGGGGTTAAATAGGTGATGCACAGAGGAAGTTTTAGGGCAGTGAAACTTTCTGTATGATATTGCAATGGTAGATGTATGACACTATGGATTGCCCAAATCCACAGAACTTTGTAGCATGAAGAGTTAATCTTAATATGTGCAAATTTAAGGAAAATAATTTCAAGATCAGGAAATTTTAGGAGAGAATGTGGCAAGAAAATATTAAGTGTATTATAAATATATAAAAGTACCTTGTTGAAAACAAAAAGTACCCTGTTGAACAGTGTAGGTGTAAAAGGTGCTGACCTAAGTGACTTTGGAAATGAGTGAACTCTACAAGATTAAAGGCAGAGGAACTGGACATAAGTACTGTATTCAAACTGATGAAGTCCGCCCAAGGGCTCAATGTTTACAATTCTTAGATCATTATATATGTGTATGGGAACTGGCCAAATAAAGAAATGGACCACTGATAATGGGGTCAAGTATCTCAGTCTTGGAGCAGGAAGTAACACACAATAAGTGGAAAATACTAGAAAAATCCAGTAGTAATGGGTTAGAGTTGGAGACATCATTGTGAACTCATGTTTAGCTATACTATATTAACATAGATACAGATGGTTACATACAGAAATATTTATGTGCACATGCATGAGTTAATCCACACCTACTGATTCCCTTACCTGTCAGTTAAGAGGACTTAGAAGGACACTTCAGTAGCAGCAAAGGGCATACCTCACATCCACAGGTTGGTTTCTAAAACTTTTCTTCAATAAAAGGTAATAGAGTCCCTTGGAGAAATGGTTGATTTTAGACTTAGGGCAGGAAAAAGAGAGGAGCTTGGAGCTTCCTGTAGTGCCAATAAAGTATGTACTCAAAAAACAAACTTAAGAAATATTAAGAAAATAAACTTAAGAAAACCCCTAATGAATAGAATATGTCCACAAGACACATGAGCTCCTAGTGGGCAAGGTTGGAATACACTAAGCAATTGAATCAAAGTGATGTTCATTTAAAACCTAAGCCCTTACTGAGATAAACAACTGAGTTAACAAATGCAGAAAAAAAAAATCTCATATGAAAATAAATTCCAAATAATTTATGTAAATTCTCTGCCCTTAAGGACATGGAACATAATTCTCCTTTTAACTGTGTGCTATGCAACAGTGAGTTCCTTCCAAAGAATATAGTATGGAAAGGAAGACAGAAAGAGTCATTTGGAGGGGAGGAAGTTAATAGACTCCTCATGATTAATATGACATGATGCTATGAAATGACACTTTACCTTTGTGGTCTTTCTCCCCAGAACACATCTGCCTTATCCAATAACAGACAAATACTAAGTGAAGGACATCCTCTAAAATACATGACCACTATTACTCAAACCTGTCTAAGTCATCAAAAACAAAGTTGAGTGAAATATTTAAAGTATTGGGGAAAAAGTCCACTAACCTAGAATTATGCACCCTGATAAAATATTCTTCGAAAGTAAAGAAAAAATAGACTTTCTCAGAAAAACAAAAATTGAGGGAATTTGTTGCCAGTGACTTGCCTTATAAGAAATGCTAAAAGAAGTTCTTTAGAGAGAAGAAAAGTAAAAAAGTTAGAAACATGGGTCTACATAAAGACAGGAAAAGCAAACATTATTTTCAATATATTATCTCTTTACTAAAATCTTCAATGGCTGAATTGACCTCAGGATAAAATAAAAACCTATTACCCTTCAAAGCAACGTTCTCCAAAATCTGGCTTCCCCCAATTTATTCAATAAAATGTATCCCTAATAATGGATTGAGTCTGGCTTTGTTGTTCTCACTACTTTTTAAATAAAACAAAACAAACAAAAAGGAAGAATACTAAGAGGATAAAAAAAAATAAAATAAACATTTCTATTTTCTTATTTTTAATTGACCTAACAGATAATAGTTTATTCAAAATAATAGTAACAACAATGTATTAAATTAGGTATACTTATGTGGTTGTGTGTGTATATAACTATTTATACTTATGTATAAGAAAAATGAATGACAGAAATGATACAAGGAGTAAAGAGATAAGAGGGAAAATTAAGGTTATTTTGTAATTATAAGATACTCATACTACCTGTGAAGCAATATAGTATTATTTGATAGTGGACATAGATTATTTGTAAAAGCATATATACTATGAACTCTAGGACAACCACCAAAAAAAATTAAAAAGAAAAATGTACACTGTATATGTTCAAAAAGGAGAAAAAAAATGGACTCACAAAATATTCACTTAAAATCACCAAAGGGAGAAAAGGAGTGGAAGATAAAAACAGACACAAGAACAAAGGCAGAGAAAACAGTAATGAATATTGTAGGCATTAATTCAGTGTATCAATAATCACTTTGAATTTCAATGGTCTAAATGCACTGATTAAAAGACAGACATTGTCAGCATGGATTAAGAAATAAGGCCCAACTACATATTGTCTACGAGAAGTCCACTTTAAATATAAAGACACAGGTTAAAAGTAAATGAATGAAAATATACCATGCTAATACAAAAGAAGCAGGAATGGCTATAATAGTTTCAAACAAAGCCAACTTCAAAGCAAGAAGGGCATTACATTATTATTAAGGGGGTCAATTCTTCAGGAACAATAGAGTGTCAAATAACATGAAGCAAAAACTAATAGAAATGCAAGGAGAAAAAGATGAATCCACTATCATAGTTGAAGACTTCTAAACCCTCTGTCAGATATAGACAGATCCGGCCGGCAGAAAATCAATCAGTAAGGACATGGTTGAACTCAACACCACCATCAATCAACTGGATATAATTGACTTAGACTATAATATATAGACTACTTCATCCAACAACAGCAGAATACACATTCTTCTCAAGATCACATGGAGCATTCACTAAGAGAGATCACACTCTAGGCCCTAAAACACCTTAACAAATTAAAAATAATAGCAATCATTTAGGTTTTCCACTTGAGTGGCTGCAGCTCCAATTGTAAGATCTGGCCTACAGAACAAATGATCATGGAGATCTTCATGGATGCTGAGGCTTCCTCACATATTTATTTTTCAAGTATTAGTGAAAGGTGTATCTTCTGGATCCTCCCAGTGTGGGAGTATGAATAGTTCTTAAATGACAAATCCACTTTAATATTCCCGTCTCTCTAAGCCTCTGAATCTCTTCCTCCATGTTAAACCAAGGGAGATCTGCCATTTCCGATTCTCTCACCTTTCAGTTCACATTGCAACCAACCAGACTGTTAGAGCCCTTTCTATCTCCATAAGCTGCAACACTAAAGAAGAATTTCTGTTTACTGGGCCCATATCAATAAATTCAGTCTAATCCAACTTTATGTTCCTTTCATCAATATCCCACACCCTTAGTATCCATTTCCATACACATTCCTCAGATTTATGTTTGTATAAATTAGAAAATTCAAGTAGTTCTTTTGGAGTGTGGCAAACCTCAGCTTGTGTCATGCTTTGTTCTTCACCATTAGGGGTCTGCAGGGACCTATGTCTAGTTACAGATCTAGAAGCATAGAGAGGCAGGGGTGGGTCCTGAGAAATATCAGCATTGTGTCACATGGAATTGCCTCTGGAGAGGCCATTATCACTACCTCATGCAATACAAGGTAAACTCCCTCAGCTGATGTGGAAAGTCCATACCACTGGGGATGAAGAGGCCAGGTCTACTGGGGTGGGAAGACCTCTTCCATTGGCCAAAAAAAAAAAACAACAAAAACAACCAAAAAAATCCTAATCAGAATTAAGAATCTCAAAGTCCCCTGCTTCACATGAATCTTCCAAAAGTCCCCATCCCAACTCATAGGATCTCATACCTCCCCAAGAAATATCCTCACTTTAACGGCAGACACCTTCTGAGGCTGGGAGCTCAACTTCTGTTGTAATTTAGTCCATTGCAAAATGAACTACTGAGTTTGATTTTCAGACATTTCAGCCCTGTAGCAAGAGGAGACAAGGCTCTTGTTTAGGGCACATCTAGAACCTTTTTGTTCATTTA
Organism: Panthera pardus; assembly: GCF_024362965.1. Taxonomy (NCBI): domain Eukaryota; kingdom Metazoa; phylum Chordata; class Mammalia; order Carnivora; family Felidae; genus Panthera; species Panthera pardus. Next base: position 24,448,880 of record NW_026526732.1, on the reverse strand, counting down.
TGCAGTGCTTATGCTGGGAAGTAGAATCCCGGAGCACATTTTTTTTCTTTTTCCACTTTGTCCAGTGACATTAGAAGCAACCAAGCAACATAATTATGTTTCTTAGTCTTCAAAAAATGTTTGAAACTATCATATACATGGTCACTTAGCTCTTTTTTTCTTACAAATGATTGATTAGGAGGATAAAATGTAGATATTTTGCATATATTTAACAGTTCACATCATGGACTATCAGTGTTCTCTTTATTACTGGAACTAGAATCATTCACATCTTTATATCTAACCAGATTACAGAGCCAATCCCAGGACCTCAGAACAATTCAGAAAATTCTTCCTTAAAATTCTGTTTTCTCTAGAACCACTCTTGGTACTAAAACTGCTTAGCCAGGGTTCTCCAAAGAAAAAGAACCAATAAGATATAGATAGATAAACAGAAGATAGGGAGGAAGGAAGGTGGGAAGAAGGGAGGCTCAGGAGGGATGGATGGAGGAAGGAAGAGGGAATTTATTACAGGAATTGGCTTCTCTGGTTATTGAAGCTGAGAAGTCCCATGATTTGTCCCTGTGAGCAGAACTGCTGGTGAAGATTTGAGAATCAAAGCAATGGTATAATTTCCAGGCAGAGTCTTAAAGCCCAAGAACCAGGAACACTAATGTCTGAGTGGAGGAGAAATGGCCACCTCAGCTTAAACAGAGAGAGAAGACTCATCTTCCTTCTGTTTGTTCTATTCAGGAGAACAAGAGAACAAGTTCTTCCTCAAGAGAATGGATGATGCCCACCCACACTGGTGAGGGCTTTCTTCTTTATTCAATCTACCGATTCATATACTGATCTCTTCTAAATACACCTTCACAGACACATCCAAAAAGAGTATTTTACCTGTGACCTAGGTATTCCTTAGCCCAGTCAAGTTGGCACATAAAATTAAACATTGCACCATACCATCCGCCAATGGCACTCCCCATTATTTATCGAAAAAATTAAAAACATGTCCACACAAAACCTGTCCACAGATGCCACAGCAACTTTACTCATAATTGCCAAAACTTGGATGCAACCAAAATGTCCTTCAGTAGGTGAAGAGACAAATAAAATGTGGAATAACCAAACAATGGGATATTATTCAGCACTCAAAAGAATTTAGTTATCAAGTCATGAAAAGACAAATAGGAAACTTAAATGAATATTATTGAGTAAAAGATGCTTGTCTAAAAAGACTACATAGTGTACAATTTCAATTATATGACATACTGGAAAAAGCAAAACAATGGAGACAGTAAAAAGATCAGGGGTTGCTGAAAGAGGAACAGATGAATAGATGTGGCACAGAAGATTTTTAAGGAAGTGAAACTACTTTATGATACTACAATGGTGGATAGATATGTCATAATTCATTTGTCCAAACCCACAGAATAAACAACACTTCTATATTAAATTAGAGTGACGCCTAATGTGAACTATGGACTTTGGGTGATAACAATGCACCAATGTAGGTTCATCAATTGTAACAAATATACAACTCTGGTATATCTAGGGGGATGTTGATGGGGGAGGCTACATGAGTGAGCAGCTGGAGATACAGAGAATCTCTGTACTTTCTGCTGAATTTTACTGTGAACCTAAAACTTTTCTAAAAAGTAAATCCCATTTAAATAAAAGGTCATGTGAGCCAAATATTTCCAGCATAAACTACAGACAACAGGCTTATTCCTTTGATATGAAGAATCATATTTAATTTATTTTTAAAATAGTTACAAATTGTTCTTTATTGAAAACCAAATATTTCATTTTGTGTAATTAAGGAGTCTCTTTAATTCAAAAAGAATCTGGTTATTCAATGTTTTTATTATTTTCAAACTCATAATATTATTATAGGGCAAGCCAGCTATTCGAATTTTACTAAACTTCTATATTCATATAATTATATACACTAGTTTATGATAGTTCTATACACTGTAAGAACATTTAGTATAGCTGCTTGAACTCAAGTGATTCTGAGAAATTTTTGGAAATACTAGTAATACTATCCTCCCTTCATTGTTGGTTATTCTTTGTGACAATGTCTCTGTTTTAAACATTATAGGCATATACATTTGTATTAGTTAATTATTGCAGCCTAACAAATTACCCTAAAACCTAATGGCTTAAAATAACAACCTTTATTTCTCACAGCATCTATGGGTCAGAAATTCAGGTTTAAATTTTATTGTTCTTCGTTCTCAGATTCTCCTCCAAGACTGCAACCAAGTTTTGGGGACTTGAGTCTCAAGACTCAACCAGAGAAGAACGTGATTTCAAATCTCACTCATGTGGTTGTTGGCAAGACTCAGTTCCTTGTAGACTGTAAGAGTAATTAAGTTCCTCATTGGTCATTGCTGTAAAACCTTAGTCCCTTGACATGTTGGCTAAGTAGGATCATAGGGCAGTTTATAATATAGCAGTTTGCTTCACTGTAGTGAGCAAGTTGACAAGATCTAGAGAGTACAGGCAAGATGGGAATAATAGTCTAGAGTAGTCTTATCTTAGAATTGATTTCCTCTCACTTTACTTTATTCTGTTTTTAAAAGCATATGAGTAGGTTCAGCCTATGCTTATGGAGAGTAGATAACAAAGGGTGTGAATGCCAGGAAGTGGGAATTTTATAAGCTGCCTATACAATGCTTGTTTTCTTCTATCAAACAATAAAATACTACCATATAATATACATTACTATTGGACAAGTGTAAGTTTATTGAGCACCCTATTGTCCCTATATGAAAAATCAGTTTGCATAGTTAGATGTCAAAATTTTTTGAATAAAGAATGAATCCCTAGGCAATCATTTATTTTCACATTGACTATTAAAGGCAACTGCCATATGTCATCACCTAAACTGAAAAGGTCATATTTCATACAAAAATAAATGTATTTGGAAACTTTTCCTTATAAGCTGTAGAGTGACACTTAAAATATTTAAGAAGGGAAATGTAGTCCTAAGAGGAACTGATTCACTCGAGCAGACAATATATCTCTTTCATGAAGCTTTCATTAATTTCCTATCTCGGTTAACAGTGTAGTCAAATTGGAGAACCCTAAGTAGAAGCCGCAATCCCTAGAGGTCTCTACTAATTGTGATCCTAAGGCAAATCGTTAAGGCAAACCTCCCTTAATTAGATATATTTCCCAAGTTGGAGGCAGAATACTCAACAACTCTCACGACTGTGGTAAGGATCTTAGCATTGATTTCTTTCTCTTCCACACTCAGTCAATGAAGTAGGACTCCAGTTCAATCAGATGCATTTATTTCTCAATATTGTTAAGTATTCTAAGTAGCAGGCATGAGTTATCTTGAACTTTCCATCAAGAACTATAATTTTCAAAATACACTAATATTTTCATTGATTGGTATAACCCTAATTGTTTTCCTGTACCCAAGCAAGACTCTGTCATTCCATTTAAATATAGAGTTAAGCCCGGTACATTTCTTTTATTTTACGGCACTGCAGTAAGGACAAAGAAAAGTATGTGCACATATTTTTAAAATGATACTTCTATTAAAAGGGACTATTTTATGCAATCACCTAATTGGGCGGGTGAAATAACTCAATATTGGAGAACAGTTTACCAAAATGCCTCACGATTCAATCTCATATGTTAGGTGCTGAACTAGAGCCAAATTCACACTGCTCTGCAGTCAGTACATATAAGCAGAAGGATAGTCACTCTTCTGAGATGACAGACTAAATGCCAAATAAACCAGACAAGCAACACAGCTAGCTGAATGCAATATCCTCTTACCTTTGTGAAGATGCAATAGCTTTATAATATATGTTTTTCCTAGAGAAACACTAGATTTATTCTCAACATTTAATCCAATTATTTATTTTTTCTCCTAAATCTAGTAGATGTCTTCCTATCTATCCTATACAAATACATTGCTTGTAATCAATCCTATGCTTGTTTACTGTTGGTTAACGTGTTTCTCTACCACATTCTAATGTTCCCTTCCAGGTGGATGAAGTCCATCGCTATTCCAATTCTTTCCATTTTTTTATCCTTTAAGCTTACTTGAAAAGGAGTAACTTAATCTAACGGATGAGTTTTCAAGGAGAAACTTGGTTCAATTATCTCAGGCTTCTCTCTCCACTGCTTCTTGAGAATGAACTTCCCATAGAGAAAGCACATTCTGCTGAGATCCTGACACTATCTTCTACAGGACAGGCCACCACATCGGAAAGCCTGCAGAGATCCAGCACTATTATAGGTTTTAAGTCTCTTTAATTCTTGGATTCACTATTAACAAGAAGGCCAATTTCCTGCAGATTCAGCACATTATTTAGCATCAGCTTACCAGTAATAAAGATTATGTTACATCCTCTGCTGACTTAAAGTTCTTGTTTTGTGTCTTGTTCATTAGCAGCTCAAATGGAGAAAATATGGTATTATGTATTAGACCCATTTAAACAACAATAATTCCTGTAAAGAGTTACTTTTCATTATATTTTTGTAAGTTGTTATTGCCATCATATTGTAAATTATTAAATTATTTTCTGTAATCACAAACTTGATAAAATTCTTGACAGTTTACCAACTGATATCATTTTTGCACTATACAAATACCACATGAACTTGAGCATATATTGATTTACTTCTAATATTTATATCTTGGTTTTCTATTTTATTGAATTGATACCAACTTCTAATGATAAAAGATAAATGCCATTCTTCTATTGAACTTAATAGGAATGCTTCTAGAGTTTATTACTCAGTATGATCCGTAGCTTATTTTTGGTTTGAGACAATTTTTTTAATGTTAAGAATATATTCTCCTGGGGTGCCTGGGTGGCTCAGTCGGTTGAGAGGTTGAGCGTCCAACTTCAGCTCAGGTCATGATTTTGCGGTCTGTGAGTTTGAGCCCCGCATCGGGCTCTTGTGCTGACAGCTCAGAGCCTGGAGCCTGCTTCGGATTCTGTGTCTCCCTCTTCTCTGTCCCTCCCCCACTCACACTCCATCACTCTTTGTGTCTCAAAAATGAATAAATGTTAAAAAAAATTTTTAATGTAATTATACATATATATGATTAATTGATTAGTTAAAATATTCACACTTTAACATTTAATTTTTAGTGAACCATCATGGAAATTTTAGTGTAACTATAGACATATATATATATATATATATATATATATATATATATACACATATATTTTATTTTTTGACAGAGAAAGAGCATGAGTGGAGGACAGGGGCAGAGGAAGAGAAGGAGAGAATATCAAGCAGGCTCCATGCCAAGCAGAGACTGATGCAGGGCTGAATCTCACGACCATGAGATCATGAACTGAGCCAAAATCAAGAGTCAGACATTTAACTGACTGAGCCACCCAGGTGCCCCTTAAAAACTGATATTCAGGACTACCGCTCAGTGTATATTTTAAAACAGAAGCCTGAAAACCCTTGAATTTGACATTCATTTCTACAAAATGTGTAACAACATACATGAAACAAAATGCACAAAATGTTTAATTGTGGTTATACTGGATGGTTGCAAGGAAGACATTTCATCCCTATAGACATTAAAAATAAAGTATCATATTAATAGTTTGTAATTATGTTTTATGTGTTTTAATATTTTCAAAGGTAATATATAAATAACATTATTTTTTATTTGACAAAACAAAAACAACTAAACTGGATAACTTATTTTTGCAGCATCGTGCGTGCATTATTGTTATTTATCAAAATCAAGTTTCACAGTAGGCAGTTTTAATTCTGTTTTCAGAGAATACAGAGAAAAAATATGGTGGAGCAGAGATCAAACTGTGGGCTCTGATTCCAGAGTTTGTGCCTTTTTTTTTAATGACATACTTATTCTCATGTATTGCATTGATTCTTTTTCACTCAGGAGAGATGTGATCTCACGTTATCTCATCTGTCTTACTTTCTGATTCTCTGAACTGGCATACAAATGTGAAGCATTTACTATAACTGGCTTGCCATCATTGCCTACAGTTGTTTATTAATGAGTAATAAAAACATTTCTTTGATAATAGTGACTGCTACCATCCACCCGTCCCATTTCTTTCCCTCCTTTTTCTGCATGTTAGAAACACGTGACCTGAAGTCGGCCGCTCAACCCACTGAGCCACCCAATCACCCCAGTTCAATGTATTTTTTTTAAATTTCCCTTGAGATTTCCTCTTTGCCCATGCATTGTCTATAAGTGTCTTTTTCAGATATTTGGAGATTTTCTGAAAATCTTTCAGTTTTTGATTTATAGTTTAATTCCATTGTGGTAAAAGAACAAGTCTGCATGATTCAAATTCTTTAAATTTGTTGAAGAAATTTGTTGTTTTTGAAAAATTGTGCTTTATGGTTCAGAATATGATCTATATTCATATGTGTTCTCATTATTCTCTTTTTCATTTTACTAGTCTATTTTCTAACCTTTTCTATGGGTTAATTCACCATATTTTACCTTTACCATTGCTTTTGAATTACATTACATATGCTTGATTTATCACAGCCTTCTACTATAGACATTTTACCAGTTCACGTGATGTATAAAATGTTCTCTCTCTTTACAGGCTTTACCCATTCCCATTTATAAAAGAATTATTTAAATTCCCCATACATTTCCTCCAAATGAATATGGTCTCTATATATTTAGAACCACATGAGATATTTTGATTTTTGCTTCAACTGCCAAATAAAATTTTAAAAACTCAAGAAGTAAAGGAAACCTACTGTATGTACTCATATTTTTATTTACTATGTCATTCAGATAGTGTGCTTTCTATTGTTATACTATCAAGTTCACTCATTCTTTTCCCCTGTCCATTCTGCTTTTGAGACCATTCACTGACTTTTTAAAAATTTAAGTTATTTAATTTTTCCAGTTCTAAAATCCCCATTTTATTCTTCTATTGTCTGTTTCTTTGCTGAGACTGTTTTGAATTTATTTAAAAGATGTTTAGAATTTTAACTGAAGCATTCTTATGATAGCTGCTGTTGAAATCCTTCTGAGAGACTTCTAATATCTGTTTATCTCAATGTCAGAATCTGTTGTCTTTTCTCATTAATTTGAGATATTTCTGGTCCTTAGAATAAGGAGTGATCTTTGAGTGAAACACACATTTTAAGTCATCTGTTGTAAGTGATTGTTATTTAAATCTTGTGCCTTAGTGGCTTTTCTCTGACACTGTTCCCACTGGGGGAGGGTGCTGCACTTAGTTACTGCCAAGTGGGGGACTGAGTCCAGGTTCTCCCTTTGGACTTTGTTGATAGTGGCCTCATTATTACTCCTAGACTGGGGATCAGGATACAGGTTCTTCACTGGGCCTTCACTGCTACCGACCAACTTGGCTGTTTGAGTTTTTACTGTTCCTCACGCGGTCTCCATTAATACCCCATAGGAGAAGGGTGGCCTCACTGCTGCCATCCTTAACTCTCCGCTGGACCTCCTCTGATGCCTACTCAGGGAGGAGAGTGAGGAGTGTCTCCCCACCTTTTAGGCTGAGGTGGAAGCCCAGGCTCCCCATATAGCCTCTACCTTGACACTATAGGAGAGTCCTTATAACCATCCAGAGGCGATCAGCGTTCTTGATCTCAACTCTTCCTTCTCTGACAATACTCTGGAACTGGCTATAGCCTAGTGAGGGTGGAAGTTGAAGCTCTCTACTCAGTTTCCTTGGTGAGGGGATTGCCATCTTCATTTCAAATTTACTGGAGTAGAAGTCATTTTTTTGAAGATTTGTGCTTCCCAGGCTGCCTCTTTCTTGGTCCTTTGGCTAAAGAGAATAGGCTTTTCCCTTTTCTTTTCTTTTTTTTTTCTTTCTTCTTCTTCTCCTTCCCCTTCTTCTTCTCTGCAATTGCTAACATTTCTAGGTCACGGACTTCTCCAGTAACTGCTGTGGGATACATGGAAAAAAAAAACAAAAAACAAAAGGAAAGAAAATCCAGGGAACTCATCCCCAGGTTATTCTTCAGATCCTGAAATCCTACTTGGTTTTTTTCTTCTTTTTACCTTTCAGATTGTTCTTATGTTTGTTTTATACGTAATTATCAGGCATTTCAGCAGTACATAGCAGAAGGAGAAGGGAAAGATATCTACTTAATATTCCCAGAAGTAGAGTCTTTTAAGTGTTTTTTTTTTCTTGTCTTCATAATAACTACTATTCAGTGGCCACTTTAAAATAGTGATGGAGAAATAATTTCTTTTAAAATTACATTTTCATGTAATGTATGCCTCATTTTCCCCATTCTAAGATATTGCATATAATATCAACATATTTAGTCTCCAACTATGCTGTGAATCTAATTTAGAAAAAAAGAAAGATGCCTTTCTCTCTTGGAGCTAATGAACACCTTATACTTACTATAAAAATACTTTTCAAAACTAAAAAAAACAATAGACATATTGTTTTAGACACAAAATATGTCAGTAGGTACTCAAGAATTTAGCACTAGGCTCTGAGTTGCCAGTGGAATCCATATTTTAAATAACTGTTGAAGAAGCCATAAGATTTAATGTACGCTATAAGTTGATTTTTTATATAAGAACCTAGCAATTGATTAACATGATTATTCTATTTACATTTAAAGTCCACATTTACTTCGAATTCTCTTAATCTGTACTTAACTACTGTCTACAATATTCCTTTCTAAATACCAAAGAAGTATGAAGAGTTCCACATCTCACCTTTTAAAAATCTTTGATTCAAGGTTCTTTCACTTTTTTTACCAGCATTCTTTCGTTGACTGTTTATACAATCAGATTCATAAATGTTTAGTTTTTGTCTTTATCATAGATACTGTATTTCATAATTCCCGGTTACTTTTTCTCACATCTGTCCTTTGGTAACTACATGGCACTGTGACCAAATACCATATCATCATTATTTATGGAAAGGCCATGCTTTCCCCCAATGAATACTTGGGCATCTTGTCAAAAATCAACTGGCCTATATGTGTCAGTTTTGTTCTATTTCATTGAACTTTATTATATTTATACTTTATTATACTTTATTATATTTATTACTATTATTTCATAATAAATCTGATAAGTCCATCAACTTAGTTCTTTTCTCAATTTACTTTGACATGTAGGTGATTAGTATTTTCAAATATATTTATAATTAACTTGTCAATTTCTACAAAAAAAATCCACTGAGATTTTGCAATTAGCACTAAATCTATAAATATGAGAATAGTATAATAATAGTGAACCTTCCAATACATGAATATAGTGTAATTCTGCATTTATTTAGCTTTGCTTTAGCTTTGATTTTGTTTTTGTAATTTTCAGAGTACAGGTCTTTCATACATTTTACCAAATTTATTTCTAATTATTTTGATACTTTTGATGCTACTATAAATGAAATTGTTTTTACTTAATTTTATTTTCTAATTATTCATGTTTAGAGTTTAGATATATAATTAGTTTTTATATCATAACTTCAAATTTTCCAACTTTGCTAAAGTCATTTTTTAAATTCTGATATCTTTTTATAAATTCAAAATTTTCTACCTTCAAAATCTCATTGCCTATAGATCTTCCTCTTTAATCTTCAGAGTTTTGTTTGTTTGTTTTGTTGTTTTACTCCAATAACTGGAAACTCTAGTAAAAATTCTTGCCTTGTTCCTGATATTCTTGGGAAACATTCAATCTTTAATAATTATAAATGAGTTTGCTGTGTTTCCCAGATGCCATTTTATAAGTTAAGGACATTCTCTTCTATTACTGGTTTTCTGAGAGTTTACCATGAATAGGTATAGAATTTTAAGGACAGAATTGAGCAGGTAGTCCTAATTCTAGTGTGACAGCACTGTGTTGTTTTCCTTCTACCAGTTCAATCTTTGTGTTTCCTTTCTCCCACAGCGAAACCAGTTTCTCAAGAGCATCAACATATTTACCCATTTCTTTGATCTTACAAAAAAAACTGACAATAAATACAAAAAAAAAAAATGCAACTATTACACATGTAGTATGAACAACAGCAAACTCACTAAACAATGGCCAAACTTTCTTTGTAGTTCTGTATCCAATTGATGGTGTATAGTCAGGGAATCAAGTTGAAAATTTCCTTGGTTTAATTCTGTTTCTTCTCTGAGGAAAAACTATCAATTTGATATAGTTAATTTAATATAACTTATTTTTATATACCCTTTGGTGTGTGACCAAATCAATACAAAGTCATTCTAATAATTCAAAGTTTAGTGTTAAAGATACATATTTGTCTGTTAACTCTTTGTCAAATTATTTTCTAATTGTCAGTAATGGAGAATCTATGACACCCTAAAAACGTCCTATCTCTTTCTGTGGATAAATACAAATATCTTTTGTTACAAATTCAAGGTGGCTGATTATTCTGGGTGGGTGTACCATTAAGAGTGGCATCTAGTTTTACGCTTGAAGAAAAAATGCTGGGTTTGTTTGTTTGTTTGTTTGTTTCCTATTGAAGAAGGTAAGCAAGCTAGTCCTAGTTTAAACCACATATATTTGAATTTGTATCTCTAGGATTAGATTTCCCTGACTAGGGCTGGAATAGACTTATTGATGTGGACATAATCAAAAAGATCCATTTTTGTTGCACAAATATCATATTCATATGTGTCTTTTGGATACTATGTAGTTCTACAAATAGCTCTGCGTTCTGTGGAGTTTTATAAATGCCAGAAAGTATCATTATGGTATTCCTGGTTTCCAAATGCATAAACAAACTTGTACCCAGATGCAGCAACATTAAATGCTATTAACAAAGTTCTCTCTAATCTAAAAGGATAGTGGCAAATGTGTTTCTGAAGAGAATGGCTGGTTTTTAATCTGTAGTGGAAATAAATCTCTCACTAAAATTCGAGGATACATTATCATGCTACTGTGTAGGGAGCAATGAAAGTAGATGAGTTGGCAATCAAATTTCATGCTTCAGGGCTTGAACTGTTTTTATAGGGGTTATAATGGGATCTTTTGAAATAAGTGAAGGAATTTTTCTTGCCTTAAAAAGTCTAGAGTTATCTATGTAGATCATGGTCCAATCTGGAGTTTAAAATGTACAGTTAACATAACTATTCAAAAAGAGAATTTGACAAAGTTAATCTGACTCTTAGTTTCCCTCAAGTGACAGAAAAGCATGATATGAAACCTTTTTGGACACAAAAGGATTCCATGAAATTATTCAACTGGCATTATTCCTCATCTCAGAGGGAACTGACATCTCACTCTTCCCTGTACTTGTAACCAAAAGAAACATCTTTATTCACACAATAAGGCTCACCTTCTGCTCTCCAGCTGCATAGATCACAGCTGTATATAGAAGAATCCATAGAGAGCAAGATGGAAAAAAAGAAAGTAGTAAAGAGCTTGTCACCTATGTACCAAGTATCAGTGTTGGTTCTGTCCCATGAATGGCTAACTTTCTTTCCCTTAAGAAAAATATACACATTTTCTTATAGTTCATGGTCTCTTTAAATCACTTCTTATGTGGAAATAAATAATGATCTTATAAAAATAAATTCTTGATTTATTTGCTCTATATGTCTGCTATAATTTACGGTAACCATGTTATATATTCAATAATCTCATGAAATCTCATGATCTCATGAGATGAATAATCTCATGAAATTACCTTACAAGATAACTGTGTGTTTTACTCCACTCTGATATCTAAACACCCAAAGTGTCTTTATCCAAATAATATAAATAATAACAATCTTTTATTTTTAAGAGACTAAGATTATTTGAAAGAAAAAGACTTTTCAGGAGGTATCCAGCAATTAAAATATATTTGTAAGAGGAATCTTTTTGTAGAGCAGGTATTTAATATTCAATGTATATTTCTTAGTAATAATTAAAAATTTTGATCAAGTTAGCTTGTACTCTACAGTAGCATGTTAATTTTCACATTAGAGAAACTGAGAAGTAATAATCAGTAAGCTATTTACTCATGGTCACATTAATGTAGTAATACATGCTCCTTCCCAGTATACCAAAATTGAAATTGTTCACCAAAGCTTAACATACAATTCATCAACATTAGAAAGTTATCTGGCCATAGTAAGAAAGAGTTCAAATCCAAGGTAAATCATCCATACATCATTTTGTTCTTTTCTGATTAAAATATTGTAATATGCCTACCAGGCTGTTCAAAGAAAACAGATTCTATTTCAAGAACTTTCTAGTGTAAATCGCATAGATCCTGAGTTCATAAGTCTTGTACCTTAAAAGTCATGTCTTAGTTCTGATAAATACATTTAACAGAAAATAAAACTAAAATAAGTTTATTGTTAAAAATTATAAGCATTATAAAAAATTAATTTGTCTTGCTAAATTAAAGAAATGTTACTTGTGTTAAACTCCTGTACTAATCAGGAAAAAGTGTTTTCTATTGTAAATTTAATGGTAATGGAGATAGCTATCAATTATGCTTACTTTTTTTTAATTAGTGATGCTTTTTATCTCTACCATAGAATTGCATGTATTAAAAAATACACTTAAATTTGTGATTAATTGTTTTATATATTTAGGTGCTTTCGAATTCGGTGCATAGACATTTATAATGCTGAAAACTATAGAAAGCTTATGAAGGAAATTGAAGAAGATACAAAGAAATGGAAAAACATTCCTTGCTCATGGATTGGAAGAATAAATACTGTTAAAATGTCAATACTACCAAAAGCAATCTACACATTCAGTGCAATCCCAATCAAAATTGCACCAACATTCTTCTCGAAGCTAGAATATGCAATCCTAAAATTCATATGGAACCACAAAAGGCCCCGAATAGCCACAGTAATTTTGAAGAAGAAAACCAAAGCAGGAGGCATCACAATCCCAGACTTTAGCCTCGACTACAAAGCTGTCATCATCAAGACAGCATGGTATTGGCACAAAAACAGACACATCGACCAATGGAATAGAATAGAAACCCCAGAACTAGACCCACAAAAGTATGGCCAACTCATCTCTGACAAAGCAGGAAAGAATATCCAGTGGAAAAAAGTCTCTTTAACAAATGGTGCTGGGAGAACTGGACAGCAACATGCAGAAGAATGAAACTAGACCACTTTCTCATACCATTCACAAAAGTAAACTCAAAATGGATACAGGACCTGAATGTGACACAGAAACCATCAAAACCCTAGAGGAGAAAGCAGGAAAAAAACTCTCTGACCTCAGCCACAGCAATTTCTTACTTGACACATCTCCAAAGGCAAGGGACTTAAAAGCAAAAATGAATTATTGGGACCTCATTAAGATAATAAGCTTCTGCACTGCAAAGGAAACAACCAACAAAACTAAAAGGCAACCATTGGAATGGGAAAAGATATTTACAAATGACATATCAGATAAAGGGCTAGTATCCAAAACCTATAAAGAACTCACCAAACTCCACACCCGAAAAACAAATAATCCAGTGAAGAAGTGGGCAGAAGACATGAATAGGCACTTCTCTAAAGAAGACATCCAGGTGGCCAACAGGCACATGAAAAGATGCTCAATGCCACTCCTCATCAGGGAAATACAAATCAAAACCACACTGAGATACCACCTCACACTGGTCAGAGTGGCTAAAATGAACAAATCAGGAGACTAGATGCTGGAGAGGATGTGAAGAAATGGGAACTCTCTTGCACCGTTGGTGGGAATGCAAACTGGTGCAGCCACTCTGGAAAATAGTGTGGAGGTTCCTCAAAAAATTAAAAATAGATCTACCCTATGACCCAGCAATAGCACTTCTAGGAATTTACCCAAGGGATACAGGAGTGCTGATGCGTAGGGGTACTTGTACCCCAATGTTTATAGCAGCACTTTCAACAACAGCCAAATTATGGAAAGAGCCTAAATGTCCATCAACTGATGAATGGATAAAGAAGATGTGGTTTATTTATACAATAGAATACTACTTGGCAACGCGAAAGAATGAAATCTGGCCATTTGTAGCAACGTGGATGGAACTGGAGAGTATTATGCTAAGTGAAATAAGTCAGGCAGAAAAAGACAGATACCATATGTTTTTACTCATATGTGGATCCTGAGAAATTTAACAGAAGACTAGGGGGGAGGGGTATGGAGGAAAAAAAATACACAGAGGGAAGGAGGCAAACCATAAGAGACTCTTAAATACAAAGAACAATATGAGGGCTGATGGGTGGTGGGAGGGAGGGGAGGGTGGGTGATGGGTATTGAAGAGGGCACCTGTTAGGATGAGCACTGGGTGTTGTATGGAAACCAATTTGACAATAAAGTGTGTATACACACACACACACACACACACACACACACACACACACACACACTTAAATCTATACTTTTTACAAAAAAAAAAGTCTGTCCAAAAGTTATTTATCAATACTTTGAAAAAACTGACATTCTGTATAATCCTCACTATGAGGTGCCACATTTTATCAGGTGTGTGTGTTTTGTTTTGTTTTGTTTTTTAAGATAGAAGCCCACGCATAACTTGACATGATTTTAGCATCTACTCTTGACATGTGCAAATGGTAAGATAAAAATGTCCTATCATATTGTCTGGAAAAGGTTGCTGACATTTTATTTTTCCTGTTCTCTTTTTTCTTTCTTCTCCTCTTCTTCCTCATTCACCTTCTTTAAACATACTAATACCTGGATATTGATAAGATAAATATTTCTAAGAAAATGATGGACTTGCATATATCCTTGGATTCTTTTCCAAAAGGATAATTATTGCTTACCTATTTTTCCATTAAACATGATATTCCCTGAATTGACATTAAAAGTCATTCACAAAGCACACAAATATAAAAAAGGTACACAATTCTATGTAGAGATGACAATTCAGTCTTGGTAAGTTGTATGTTACTCTACAGTAAGCGTAAGAAAATAGTCACTGGAAATATTTGTGCACCCAAATAGAATTGTCTGTTTTATGTGGTCCCAGGGGACTTGTGAATGCATAGTCCCATGAGTTCTCAGAATTTGGTGATTTGGAAAACAATCCCTGGGTAGAACCGTAATAGGGTGCTAGATATGTGGACAAGCTCCTAAACGGGAAAGCTACAGACTTGGTTTCAATGTTGGAATGAGTCAGGTGGAGATGGCAGGGAACCTGCCTACCAGCTCTTTGACGCCCTCAGGGAGATCCTAGTCAGCTCCACAAGAGGGCTTATAAGAAGCAGGAACTTCAAGCAGAAGCTGGGGAAATATACAGGAAAATTACTTCCAGGGAGAAAGAGGGAAGAGGGCATTTTTGCCACCAAGCCGGGGATAGGTGGTAGAATAAATACATGTGTTCCAGATTGGTGACCATAATGCAGTGAAATCCGTAACAGTGCAGTGGTATCACATTGTTTTAATTTTATCTGATGAAATATGTGGCACATCTTCTCAAATGCTCATTTATTTAAAAAAAAAAATTAATGTTTATTTATTTCTGAGAGACAGAGACAGAGTACGAGCAGGGAAAGGGCAGAGAGAGAGGGAGACATAGAATCTGAAACAGGCTTCAGGCTCCAAGCTGTCAGCACATAGCCCCACATAGGGCTCAAACTCATGAACTGCTGGATCATGACCTGTGCCGAAGTTAGATGCTTAACCAACTGTGTCACCCAGGCGCACCTCAAATGCTCATTTAAATCTTAATATCTTCTTTGGTGAGTTATCTGTTAAGGTCTTTAGTCCATTTTTATTTGGGTGATTTGTTCTTTTATTAAGTTTTAAGCATTCTTTGTATATTTTGGATAACAGTTCTTTTTCACGTGTATCTTTTACAAATTTTTTCTCTAGGTCAGTGGCTTGTTTTCTTATTCTCTTGATAATATCTTTTAAGTGGCAGAAGTTTTTAATTTTAATGAAGTTTTGTTTTTTATTTCTTTCATGGGCCAGGTTTTTGGTATTGTATCTAAAAAGGCAACATCATACCAAAGATCATCTAGATTTTTCTCCTATGATATCTTCTAATAGTTTTTAATTTTTTTAATATTTATTTATTTTTGAAAGAGAGAGAGCATGAGCCGAGAAGGGGCAGAGAGAGGGAGACAGAATCTGAAGCAGGCTCCAGGCTCTGAGCTGTCACCACAGAGCCCGATGAGGGACTCGAACCCATGAACCGTGAGATCTGAACCGTGAGACCTGAGCCAAAGTCTAGTACTTAACCAAATGAGCCATCTAGGCGCCCCTCTTCTAAGAGTTTTTAAAATTTTGTGTTTGACATTTAGGTCTTTGATCTACTTGGAGTTAATTTTTGTGAACAGTGGAAGGTTTACATATATATATATACATATACGTATATATGTGTATATATATATATACACATATATACGTATATGTATATATATATACATATGTATGTATTTTTGCATGTGAATGTCCAGTTGTTTTAGCACCATTTGTTGACAAAGTACCTTTGCTCATCTATCAAAGATCAAATGACTATATTTATAGAGGTCTATTTCTGGGCTCTCTATTCTGTTGCAAAGTCCATTTTTTTCTTTGTGCAAATACCATACACTCTTGATTATTATAGCTATAGTAAGTCTTGAGATTGGGTATTATCAGTCCTCCAAGCTGGTTCTCTTCAATATTATGTTGCCTATTGTGGGTATCTTGCCTGATATAAATTTTAGAATTAGTTTTTTCCTTATCCAAAATATTAACTTACTGGAATTTTTATTGGTATTGAATTAAATTTATAGAACAAGAATTGACATTGACAATAATATATCTTCCTTATCCATGAACACTGAATATCTCTCCATTTATTTTTAATTTGATTTGGTTCATTTGTAATTTTCTTCATATAAATTTGTATATATTTTGAAAGATTAATCCCTAAGTATTTCATTTTTTTGAGTGCCAATATAAATGGTAATGTGCTTTTAGTTTCAAATTCCTCTTCATTTTTGTTGTTCATATAGGAAAATAACTGGTTTGTATTCTAACCTTGTTTTCTGCATCTTGCTATTACTCATTAGTTTTAGGAGTTTTGGGGTTTTTCTCTGATTTTTCAGATTTTCTATGTAAATAATTTTGTCATCTGCAAACAAAGCAATCTTATGTGTTCTTTCAAAACTGTGTGACTTTTACTTACTTGTCTTGCCTTACTGCATTAGTAAGGACTCCCAGAACAATGTTAAAAGGAGTGGTAAAGGGGTACATCCTTTCCTTGTACCTGATCTTAGTGGAAAAGTTTTGAGGTTTTCACTATTAAATATGATGTTAACTGCAGGAATTTTGTAGATAATCTCTATCAATTTAGAGTGTTCCCCTCGATTCCAAGTTTACGGAGAGCTTTTATTAGGAATGGCTGTTGAATTTTTTGTCAAATGCTTTTTCTGCATCTATTGCTATAATCATATTATATTTTTAATTTTTAATTCTATTGGTATAATAAATCACTTCAATTGACTTTCCAATATTGAACATACGTGGGATAAATCTCACTTTAATATATAATATATTTAATTATATATAATTCTTTTATGCACTATTGGATTAAATCTGCTTATATTTTTTGAGAACTTTCAGAAAGTATAGCAAGGCCAAAAGCTGTAGGACAGGCTGGCAAGATGAAAACATAGATTGAAATAAATACTGCAGTATTGGGGTAGAATTTCTTCTTCTCTGGGATATCTTAGTTTTCACTCTTAAGGTGTACAGCTGATTGGATGAGGCCCATCCACACTATCAACAGTAGTCTCTATTACTTCAAGTCAACTGATTTTACGTGTTAATGGTACCTACAAAATACCTTCACATTAATACCTAGTAGATTAGTGTGTTTGACTGAATAACTGGTTACTATCATCTAGTCAAGTTAATACATTAAACTAACCATTATT
The DNA here is from genome assembly GCF_024362965.1 of Panthera pardus. Classification (NCBI taxonomy): domain Eukaryota; kingdom Metazoa; phylum Chordata; class Mammalia; order Carnivora; family Felidae; genus Panthera; species Panthera pardus. The sequence goes on along the minus strand of NW_026526732.1, from coordinate 24,431,087 downwards.
GTCCACTATTGCTGTCTTATTCTCTGACCCCTATGAAATTTCTGGACGATTTTCTGTTTGATTTCTTGCCCCAACAAGTACCTTATCATTAGGTGACCTGCAATGTCCACATTCCCTGACTGTCCTCCACTGAAATCACTACGGTTTCCATCAGTGCTCCCAGACGTGATCTTTCCCAAGCTCCCACCAAATCGAATCAGTTCCTCTGTGAGGGCAGGTCCTCACAGCCTGAACTGCCCTGACAGAAGAACTGCACAAAGGAGCTGGGTGCAGGGAGAACATGTGTGCATCCCAATCTGCAGAATCCCATTGCTCTTACCAAAGGTCTCTTGGAAAAATGTGTCTCAATTTTCCACAACTTAAACATGAGTAGTCAGACAGGGATGACAAGAAAGTTGAGGAAGCCATCTAATAGAAGAAAGGGCTTAAAACAAGTAGATTAAAAATATCTTGGAGAAAGCAGAAGCTATGTAAGAAAAAAAAATTAAAAGAAGACTAGCATTTCCAGAAAATCATAAAAGTATAATAAGTAAGCATTCAGGGAACGAATAAAACACACCTATTTTAAATTAAATTTAGAGGTAAAAATGAAAAGCTAATAGGAACTGTGGAAGATAAAGTTAGAAAGTTCCCATAGAAAGATAGCAAAAAACAGAGAATATAAAGCAGGAAATGACAGTTAGGAAAATTACATAATTAGTCAATTAAAAAAGGTAGAAATTAGAGCACAAAAAATTAAGAAGGAAAAATAATAATAATAAATAATAATTCAACATCTGTTTTTTGCTCAGAAACACGGAATGCTGGAAAGACATTTGCTTATAAACTAACAACAAGAACAAAACTGGACAGGCTGCAAAGAAACACCTTCTATTTAATCCTTCAGAAAACTTAGTGCTTAGGGGAACCAACTTGAAATGGGGAAGTGGGCTAGAGAGGCACCAGAAGGGGAAAAATAGGCATTCACTTACTTAGAACAAATGCTAATGAATGACATATAAACCAAAGTGTAAGTTCAATTCGAAATTATTGATGAATTGCTAAGAGCCAAGGATGAACTAATGTGAACCTGTAAAGACACCAGGAAAGACAGATTTAGCAGGGTCCCCATACTCTATGTGCAAAAGTGGGGCTTGTCAAATATGAATTTCATTGTAGTGTGATCTGCGTGGGCCATTTCATTGGGCATTGTCTGACGTCACTGTTTACAGGTTTAAGCTCTTGGTGTATCAAGCTCTTTATAAAATCAAAAGCAGGAAAAAAAGTTGACAGATTAAACTGAAACACTAGTGCAAGGACATGTGCATAAAAAAACATATAAAAAATTGTCTCTTGGACTTGCATTTCTCTAATCCTCAGTATTTTAATATCAAATAAAAGTGTTTATCTAGGTTAGTGGTCCCCAAACTTTTTATTTAAAGTTCTCCAATCTATGTAGCAGAGTAAACAGTACCGGGAATGGTAAAACTTTACCTGGAAGTAGACCACTCCAAAGTGAGTAGTAAAGCAAATTTTATACTTATTTCGTACTCTATCGATATTGGTTGTAATCTGAAATTACATTATTTCCATATTTTTCTAATGTAATTGTTTTTCTATGATACTATGTCATGTCATTGCATTGTTTCTAGCTGTTGATATTCTAAAACATAAAATCCAGTGCAAGTACTCGCTTCAGAGTTGATAGCAATTCATATGAGACAGTTGAAACACTGACTGAATTCACTGAACTGACCTCCTGAGCTTGTGTTTTTAGTCTATATAGAACTTTGAGAATTTTGATATGGTGATTCTGTTTCTTCTATAATGACAGACATTCTGTAGCAATTTATCATTAGAGGAAGAGAGAAGGCAAAAGAGAGAGAGAAAGAGAGAGAAGAATATTACCAAAAATTGCTCACAAGCATGAAAATCAAAATGTCATTGATAAATCGTTTAAAGTTAGATCAACAAGAGATGCAATAAGCTTGTGTTTTTAAGAAAATGCTTTGTTGTAAAACAATGGCCTAATTGTTTAATAATTATCATGGGCATGTGGGAATGAAGGTCAGACAAGATTCTAACTGCCTGGATATCAGATTTCATTTGATGTTTGTCTGCCAAAGCTTTTTCTAATCTCTAGAGAACACTGAAACCTACATTGGAGACATTTGTTAGAGTGACCACACTTCATTGAAATAGGAGAACCAAATTCCTGAAATTTCAATGGTCAATAATGTGTTCCTTCAGGCAGTAATTTCAAACTGTAATTTCAAATCGTATTTATAAAATCATAAAGAATACTAAAATGAAAGGAAATAAATAATAAATGCATGCAATACACTTTTGCTTTTTGAGTAACTTGGTTGATAATTTCCAAACCTTAGACATTTTTCCTTTAGAACACAGTGGTTTGTTTAGTCTCTTTACCCCCTGCTATTTCACCTTCCTTTTACACACACACACACACACACACACACACACACACACACACACACACACTGTGGTTAATCATTGTATAAGAATCTGTAGGACAAGAAATAATTTTTCTCCCCATTAAAAAAAAAGTTTATGTACTCTTAATTACACATAATTTCCATCAAAGTGCTAATTTAGTGAGCAATAAGTTCAGTCTCCTGATATTGAATGGATATGTTATCAGAGAAAACACAGGAACAGAAATAGGAGACAAGTGAAATTTTCATTTATTTTGAAGATATGACATGTATCAGTCATTTTTCTTTAAAATCATCTTATATTATAAATCCATTTTTGAAAGGTATAGAGACTGACAGGGATTTTAAACTATGGGTTAAGAAAGAACTGGAAGGACCAACCAGGATCACTACATCTCATTTTGTGCATTTGACATTTGTTCCTTGATTGAATCTTCAAGGGCGAATATAAATATCTCCTGTTACTACAACTTTCCCAAGATCCTTACCAAAAAGAGTATCTCTCATCACAGCTTTGCAGCACAGTCTCTAAGTATTCACTATTTCCATGAACCTTCCTTATAATTTTCAACTTTCAAACTCTGTGAAATAACTAAGTATAAAAAGTATTGACATACCCAAATATTTTAAATGATTTAGGCAAAATGATGAAATGATTCACAGTTTTTATCACAGCAATAGAAATTGACATTCAATAAATGAAAACCAAATGTTTTTGGTATACTACATATCCTTTATAAAATTAATATTATATCCTCAGCACAGAGTACCCCTCACATGGATACAGCACTTTGCACATAACTCAAATGTAATATATTCTGACTAAATATTAATTAACTTATGGAACATGGGACATTTGAAATTTAATTACTTAAATATTGGACTTTGACTACATTTCCATAATATACAATGAATCAATTACAAGAAAGAGGTTTGAATTATTTCCATAAAAATTTGCCAAAAGCTCTCTCAACATATATATTAAAATTATTGCTCTAATATTCAAAATTTTTTATTAATCAAATATTTGTGCTAATGTGAGTAAATATCTTGTAATTTAGATAATGAATGACTATTGTAACATCTTTTGCCAATAAATGACTGAAAAGAATTATTTTTTCCTGCCAAATGGTTTTTATAAATGTCACATTTTTCAGCTCTATAATCTATTAAAAAGCAAATAAAATTTATTAGTAACACTAGAAAGTAAAGGGAATAGTTTCAAATATAGAAGTCACATTGTCTTTTAATAATTGATTACACAAATCTTAATACATATTTTATATAAGAAAAAATTGTTTTAATTAATTTAGCATAAATGAGACATACTTGTATTTAGATGTAGTCTGCCAGCTATGTAATTTTCAGGTTGAATTATGGTTTTCCCATAATCTCTCAGGAAAAAATTTTAGTCTCATGATTGGGAAATGTTTTAGCATTCCTCATATTGACTTCACTCTTGGGGCCTAATTTAACCAAAGTGGTAGAGGCATAATCAACATTTTTTGGACTCCATGTTACAACTTGTTTTTCTTTTCATTGTGATTATTTTAATACCAAAGGAATTGTTCATTTGGTCTTTAATTTGATGTTCACATATTGAAGGTCAGAAGGTCAAACAGTGCCCTTTTTTCATTTCAGCTCTGCCTGATTTCCAAAATAAAGAATATCCATAATTATACTCTTTCTTTTGTAGCCACAATGATTTTTTTTTAAATTTGTCTTAAATGTTTATATATTTTGAGGCAGAGAGAGACTGAGCATGAGTGGGGGAGGGGCAGAGAGAGAGGGAGACACAGAACTGTCAAGCAGAACCGGATGCGAGACTTGAACTCATCAACTGTGAGCTCATGACCTGAGCCGAAGTCAGACGCACAACCAACTGACTGAGCCACCCAGGCGCCCCATGGTAATATTGTAAAGAAGATTAAGTAAGAGAACCAAAACAAAACAAGACAAAAAAACAAAAAAAAAAAAACAAAAAAACCAGCCAACTAATTGAAATAAAACAAATAATCTATCTTGAGTCAACTAACTGCATCTACTATATTCTCTACTTGTAAACATCTCCTGGCTTGATCACTATTTCTATGGAAAGAAATACAAAGCCAGATAGGTGAAAACGGAAAAGACAGACACTACCAAGTGTTGATAAAGACACAGATCACTTTTAATATTTATATACCATTGATGAGATTGTGAGTTTATGCACCTATTTTAAAGTCTTTTTAGTAAGTCAAAAAATGGAAATGTACAAATTTTATTTGGCATTTCCATACACAGAGTTTTCTGCAAAAGGCATGTATAAGCTTCACAAAGGACAAGTATAAGAATGCTCACACTATCTTTAATATTCCCAAGCTGAAAAATAAATATTGACATAAAATGGATAAATAATTTGTATTATATTTATCCAATGGAACCTAACAGCACAGTAAGAATAAATAAATTACAACTACAACTGCACACACTACCTAGATAAATCACACAAATAAAATATTGAGTTAAAGAAAAAAGACCCTCAAAAGTACATACTGTATTATTCTAATTGTATAAAATTAAAAACTACACACGGTTAATCTATGAGGTTAGAAGTAAGGACAGTGGTTACCACTGTGGTATCAGGTTGGTGAATAAAGAATAAGGAAAGGAGCAGGATGAGGCTTAGGGCACAATTTTGCTTTTTGCCCGGATTTTGATTCCCCAGGTGTGGTCAGTGTATGATAATACGTCAAACTGTATATTTATTATTTATGTACTTTATTTTGCATACATTATATAGTAGTACATTTATATAAAAAGGGACATTTAAATGCCTCATTGGAAGGAAGCATATGTGTATTACTCTAATATAAAAGTTATTAAAATTTTGCTAAAATATATGCATGGTTATGGATACACTAAAATATGCACACTTAATTATATTGTTACAGTGAAGATTATATTGGGATCATAAGTTATTTTCTTCAAAAGTTTTGCCTAAATATAAGAAATTATTAGAAATACAGTATTTCTTAAACTAAATAATATACTTCTCCAGAATGAATACCAATTAATGATTACCTTTATATAATTAGTGTCAGAATTGACTCTTTGTAAAAGTTTTTGGGGATTAACATTAGTTAAAGAAAAAAAGTTTGGGTTTGAGAACATTTTACACTATGGACAAAATTTACTAATTTACAAATATTTATTGTATGAGAGGCTTAATGTCTCTTCATTTTAAAGAGACACATAGTGACCTAGCAGTACCCATCCTTCAATAGCTAGATTATACTTCCCCAGAGAGGGATGAGGAATACATACACTGAAAATACACACACACACACACACACACACACACACACACACACACACAGTGAGAGAGAAAAAAAAAGAAAAAGAAAAATTTGGGCAATGTTTTGTTACAAATGCAAAAACAAAAATACAACATTAAAAAAAATCATTGGAATAAAGAAATTAGAAACTTGGGATTTAGTTGGAACACTACCTGTAGAACTCTAATAGTACTTACATGTCATAACTAGCTATTTATTCATTATTTCAACATATATTTATCAAATATATGCTACATAGTAAGCATCTCTAGGTGTGAGGATTTAAAATAGATTATTCATTTGCTTTTTCATCGATGGACAGACATGAAAATAATTAAATGCAGTGATATAACAATGAAGGGTATGCAGAAAGATTCATGAGGATGTACATGAGAGAATAATAATGGGGTGAAGGCCAAAGTCCAGGTGTGAGTCTTTCCTCCTTCTAGATCACTTGTCTCATTGTATTATGACTCCTGCTGAGCATCTAAAGGACAGGGCTACTTGAAATATCCTTAAGGAAATATATGATCCTGTCTATATGATGTCCAATGACTGTTCATGCTGTTTCCAAAGACTCTTGATTTATAGACTTGGTGAGGTTATGGCTTACACTTTAAAAGGACTGAATAGTTAGATTATTCTCATAAAGTTCACAAAGGAACAAACATTTACTTCCCAAAATCCATTTTGGAATTATATTCTAAAACAAACAAATACCAAAAGTTGGTTTTGCAAATTTTAAGTGAAGAAATGATAATTTCTAATAAAAAGTTTCAATTAAAATCCAACCTGTGTGTGTAGATGCATGTATATATATGTATATGTTCAATTTTTTAGCAATGTTGCATCCTTTCAATAAATTTTCATTAACTGACACAATTGTTTTCAAACACTTGTCTCTAAATTCCAAACCAGGATAAAATAGCTATCTGATCTCTGAGATACACATCAGGGACCAGTCCACTGTCTTTATAAATTGCTATTCATTGGCTGTCTTTTCTGTTTCAATCCCATCAAATAAAGTATTTGTATCTGACCAGTGTCTGTCAGCAAATGAAACTCAGTATAACTGAAATGAGAAGCTATAATACAGTGAATGTGCCCTTCAAACAAGATTGCAAGAGTCTCTTTTTAATGATTTTTATTCTTTGCCTTCTTCCTCTTTGTTCTCTTCCATTCCTATTTCTCTCTCACAATATTGAGACATACACAGAACGACATTTCAAGAATGGAGAATTCAGTCATGTACCATGTTTGCACATAGCTTTAATGTGATTGTCTATGATTCCGTAGGCAAACATAAGAACACTGAATTGCACACAAAGTCTGTAGTCCTATCATCTGTGGCTACAGATGGAAAACAGCCTGCACAAACAGGAGGTATTGCTAACCAGTGGATTTCCAGTTTCAATATGTTTGAGCAAATCTTTGGGTAACAAACACAAAGATATTAGCAACTGGGCTATGTTGAAGAGGTGTCAGAAGAAAGTACTCTCAAGTCCAATCCTAAACATTTTCCATAACATCCAAGAATTATTTGAAGAATCTTAGTATATTTGAGTCACCTGCCTATGTACTTAGCTTATTTCCTTAATTATCACTGTAGCAGCACACATGTTGCCAATCACCCTTCCTTTCTCTTTGAGTTTGGCATGGACTGTGAGATGACCAGCAATTCAAAGAAACAAAACAGGGGCGCCTGGGTGGCTCAGTCGGTTGAGTGTCCAACTTCAGCTCAGGTCACGATCTCACAGTCTGTGAGTTCGAGCCCTGCGTCAGGCTGTGGGCTGATGGCTCAGAGCCTGGAGCCTGCTTCTGATTCTGTGTCTCCCTCTGTCTCTGCCCCTCCCCCGCTCATGCTCCGTCTCTCTCTGTCTCAAAAATAAATTAACGTTAAAAAATTAAAAAAAAAAAAAGAAACAAAACACAACCTAAACTAGCTGAATGTTCTTAACCACTACAAAACTTAGAATCAGGATACATTACTGCTTATGTCTGATATTATATCTTGTTTGCCTTTATTTTCTTAAAAAAATTCTAACTCTTGCACATTCAAGGCCATGAGCAGCAATGCAGGAAAGGAGAAATTTTCCTGGGGTTGTTCTTCTCTTTTCCCCACCATTTCTCACCTAAGTGACCACAGTGACCCTTGATGCTCTTTGATAATGAACCTACTCAACTGTGGCCTGTTACCTACCATAGCTGCTTAACAAACACAGCCTTTCCATTTTTGAGGTGTTCCTGTCCTACACAGATCATTCAAAAGGACATCCAGTTTCAACTTTAATCCTCAGGACAACATCCTCCCTTAGTGACTTATTCAAGCAGGCAGGGGAAATCTCTGTTGGGGTAAGGACTTTGCCCCTTAGATTGAAATGCTTCTGGCTGTTGACAAAATTAGAAAACCAGCTTCAAGGATGAAGTCACTTTGTTTTATTTAATGCTACCAGGAGGGACAAATTTTGAACATCAACACCCAACAAGCATACATATCCCGTTAGGTTTCATCAGTCAACCCCTTCCTTATAGGACACGTACAGCACTTTACCTCTGAAAAACATTTCTGATGATGACCCGAATATCAAAATTAGGCAACAGCCAGAAAGCATTTCCTTTCTTTTACATTTTTTTGTCAGTTGCCCTGAGTCTTTTCATTTATCCTGGCAGAGGTTTGTCTCTTTGCCTTTAAAAGTTAAATCCACCTTCATCGCACAATGTAGAAAGAAGTAAAATTAAACTGCAGTGTGTTCCAGAGGAGAAAATCTACTTTATTCATCTCTCAGCCCTACTTTAACTTACACTGACCTAATTACAGCCCACACCAGGAGAGGCGAAGGAGCTGAAGGAGCGCTTCTGCCACCTAGTGGTCAGTGTCCTGCACTGTGCACTGAGACCCCCACGTTTTTGCTTTATTTTTGAAATGTCTGGCACATAAGTGCAAATGACCTTCCCTAGTCTTTGCATGGATACCGAGGATATGCATCACACAAAGCTCTTTTCCTTTGGAGATTCACAATGTAATGGTCTTCTAAAGAACTCTATTTAGAAAAGGTTGAATTAATGGCTCTTAAGATGACCTATAGCTTGGAACTACATTATCAAAACGTATGCCAGTTCATGAAAGTTAAATTGAAAATTATAATGCAAATATTAATAATCATTAAAGCAATCTTTTAAGTGTGATGCATTGAATGTACTATTTAGGAAGTTAGCACCCTCCCCACTAAATCAATTATCCTTCCTTGTAGCAACCGCATGTTTTAGCTAGCTGAATGATTTCTTCAGCACCACAACTGGCTTATTTGTTTGCTTTTGAGAGTGGTAGTGGACATTTAAGAATGCTTCGTTCTTTTTTCTGGCTTCATTAACGAGCTATTGATCAGTGACTTGAAAGAAAAACTTGGATGAAAAATGTAGTGGCCTTAAATCTCCAATGCTAATTAAAACCAAGGAAAGGAAGGAACATGAAATATACTTACAATGCCCAAATCTCAGGCCAGCTGATCTCTTCCACCAAAGCGTTAAAGCAGCGGCCACGAGCTCAGCCTGGCATTCCTGCCTGTATCACAGAGCAGGGAAATGCCCCCACGCAAAAGTCCCTGTGGAGAAAAATGAAGGAAATGTCTGTGTACAGAGTGAGCAATCAATTCTGGAATCATTAGGGTAAGTAATGGTCAGGCTCACATTTACACTCTTTTCCACAAAGCCTTCAAAGTGGTGTGATAATTTTTAGCGTTTAAGTATATTAGGATGCTCTTCAACACTGTGGGTCCAGAATGCTTGTCAGATTAAATCTAAGGAGAAAATTAGTAAAGAATTGTCATTATTCATCACAAGGACTGTTAAGTATGTACTGCCTTTGAGATTTGGTTTAGGGTAGTGGTGATACAAGAGAGTATCTACATGATTTAGGACTTAACCAGACCTGTTTTATTTTATGAAAACTCCGAGTGTACTGAAATCGATATGGTCATTAATTCATCAAATGTTTACTGAGACAAAACTATAAGCCAGTCCCTGTAAGAGACATAGGTTTATACATTATAGGCAGATAATAACATGGCCAAGGTTTTCATGGGGAATAGTTCAACTTTTTGTCTACTATGCACCCTGTAGACTAAAATAAGAAATGTACAGTGTTTTGTACATTATCTAAAAATCAACCTAGTCTTTTCAATTCTGTTGTCCTTTCTTAAGTCAACCTTCTTTACTTTTAGCCTCAATTATTTCAATGGCTTCCTAACAGGCCTGCCTATGTTCATTTCCTGTTTGTGTGCCCCACAAATGCATATGTTGAAATCCTAACCCCACAGTGTGATGGTATTGGTTGGTGGGATGTGGGGGGTATGATTAAATCATGAGGGTGGAGCCCTCATGAATGGGATTAGCACCCTGTTAAGGAGACCTCAGAGAGCTCGCTCACCCTTTCTGCCACGTGAGGACACAGTAATCTAGACCATCTGTAACCTAGAAGAGGGCTCTCACCGGTATCTGTGCATGCTGAGATCCTGATTTTGGACTTCTAGCATCTAACATTATGAATAATATATATATTTTGTAATTTATAAGCCACCTAGTCTATGATACTTTGTATTAGCAACCTAAAAAGACTAAGAGAAATACCTTCCTCATAATCTGCATTAATTAAGGGAATGAGAGTTGTATATATCTGGAGAAGGGCACTCCAGACATAGGAACTACCATTGCTGGCCTTGAGATTGGACCTCCTTTGCTCTAAGGCCTGCAAAGCTGGATGAGATTGAAAAAGAATGTAGAAGTTGAGGCAAGAGAATTAACATGCTTCAGATCATGTAAGGTCTTGTTGGCTTTTATAAAAACACCGACATATTCTCAGGGAATTACAGTGCCTTTAGAAAATTTAGATCAGGGAAGTGACATCATCCTGATAAACAAGATCTTGGAGATTACTGTGTTGAGAATTTACTTTTTGTGAACAAAAATTGTATACTACTGGGGAAATTCAGATAGGGTATAATAATGCCTTGGACTGCTGTGACATGAGGAGTAGTTGGATTCTAGATATATCTAATGATCCATCGGTATTTCCTGAAGAAACATGTTTGGAATATAGGAAGAAGTCAAAAGTGAAGGGCGTGACCTCTGTGGTTTGATATTTAAAACTGGAAAAAAAGGAGTTGCCATTAATAGTAAACAGGAAAAATGAGGGAGAAACAAGTACTGGGAAAAGATCAGTACACATTAAGTTTGAGATGTCTGAAATGCAAACGAAGATGAGTTGGCAGTTGTATATGTGCAGCTATAATATAGAGTAAGAGATCTGGAGATAAACTTGGACTTTTCAGATTACAAATAGTATTTTAAGCCATGGATTGTATGAGGTCACCATCAGAGACTACAAAGAAATAAGTAGCAAAAACAGAATATTAAAGACATCCACAACTCTCAAGTATCCCATCATTAATAAATCAAGAAGAAAAGCACAAACCTACAAGAAGATTAAAAGGTATGGCAACCCAAGATAGTAAAAAACCAAAATGGTTTTGTTTTGGAAGTCCAGTGACAAGTTCCTTATAAGAGGAAGGAGCAATCAGCACGTCAGTATAGCTTATAGGTCAAATAAGGTTAATGCTGAGAATTGACCATTAGATTTATCAACCTGGAGATCATTACCTTGACGAGATCAGTACTGGTAGAGTATGAGAATGACAGCATGACTGGAGAGGATTCAAGAGAGAACAAGAGAAGGAGAGGAAATGAAGAAAGTAAATATATGGTATAAACAAATATAACAGTATAGTTGCAAGCATTTAACAAATCAGTCATGATTACTATGAACCTCAAGAAAGAGCATAATTAATCACTGTGCCTCTTCAAAATTAAGCAGATAATAAATTAACAGAATCTGAGAGATGCAAAAATGTCCACCTAAGAAAACACTTGTTTTGTTGTTGCTGTTATTAGCAGTAAGTACTCTTTATATTCTTTATGTTCTGTGTTCTTTATATTCTTCCAACTGCAAACTTAGATACAGCTGAGTTAGAGATTTTCACAGATGACCTTCTGTACAAGAATCACCACTGAATAAACCATATATAAAAAAATGTCTTGTAACTTGCAAGGTAATTAGTATGAAAATGAGAAAAAATATATAATGCACATATTCCTTTTAAAGAAAAACAACTGATTTCCCCAAACAAGTTAATACAAATGGCTTATTTTTCTTTCATTTGACAAACTGGTAGAGATAAAATAAAATTTACATGTCAAAAGATAACATGCAAAAAAAAAAAAAAAGAAAGAAATTTAGACTGTGATTTACCACTTATCAGGGATTAGTATCCTTAGAAAGGTTCTTGTCTTCAGAACCTATACTTAACAGAATAGAACACAATTCCTAACTGAGAAGAGGAAAATGTTATGGAGGGAAAATGAATATGCAATTTTAGAAGCAATCACAAAATATAAACATAAATAATAAAAGCACAAATCCTGTATTAAATTTGCAGGGCTTAAAGTATTGAGGCCAAAAGATGAAAAACAGAAATGGTCAATTAAATCACAGAAAGCCAACTTACTAAAAAGCAGGCCATGGTATCTGCATCTGTCCCCCAAAGCATGCTGTTATGGAAGAACCCCATTGGTAGTTCAAACAAGTTGCCTAGAAACAGATTATTTCATGATCTTATTGTGAAATATCATTTAGATTTTAGCCAAATACTTTATAGACTTTTACTTTAAGTTAACTCTGTTTTAGAGCATGAATTTGAGTCTAGTAAAGGGAAATGAAGATTTCACATGAGTATCTTAATCCTTAAAAGCAAGAAAGCTTTCCACTGAAGAAGGAAGAGCGTTTAAGGACATGACTTTCCCAGACTTTGGCCTAAAATATATTAGATCCTCTTTTAAATCCTCCTTTCACTTAGTCTTAAGTCTGTGAAGCTGGGATTTACTATTTCACCTATCTGGAAAAAAAAACATGTGTCCACCTTAAGGTTTTTTGAGTTATAAATAGACTCAATTGAAATCAATTTTAAACATTAGCACAGAGTCTTGGCAGGATGGACTAAAACACACACAACACACATTGAAAAAAGAAATAAAATAGAACATTTGTTTAGTATTAAAAATTCATTAGTATATTTGAGGGAATAAAATATATTCATAAACTGTTTTAAATATTTAATGCTAAAGGTTTTACTACCAAATAAATTCATTAAAGAGTAATCTTAAAATAATGTGTTTTTTTCTTTAATAAATATGCCAGGTTTAATTATCCCAAACTAAATAGTATAGAAGGTAGTGAACATTAAATCCATGGCAATGTTATTTTTATGTTGTATTACCTTCATTGATATCAATTTAATTAAAGTGTGCATTGGCAAGGACCAAAATGACTTAATTGTTTAAAACAAACCTTTTCTTAGTCATTGCCAAACCTAAAAATTAAACACTCCCAAATGACACTTTCTTTAATGTTTTCTACAAAACTATTCCATGGAAATAAATTTGGGAAAAAACATAATTAGTGCATTTTATTTTTTTTATCCAATAAATAGCCATTTTAAATTGTCATTTCAGAAAAATACTATTTTTAGATGGATAAAGAATAAAGCTCAAAATGAATACCTAAGAAAGCCCTATTTTCCACAATTCTGTTTAGGTTTCATTTATTAATAAAATTCTCTTGAACTACTATATATGCATTCATTTGTCTTCTGTTTGATTTGCTTTTAAATAGAAACAAAAATATGAAAGGTGAGACTTGTACTTCTCACAGGCGTATTTTTTTTGTATTCATTTTTTCATTTGTGTATTCCTCGCTTATAGTTGGGTCACTGGAACTTAGTGAACAGTAAATATTGATTGAATATATGTATGTTTGAATGGCTAAATAGTTTGAAAAATGAATGGATGAATAAAAAAATCACATCCTCAGTCATTTGAAAGATGAAAATATTCAGTCTTAGAAATGTTAAGTAACTTGCTTAAGGAATTATTAATGGAAACACTAAAGACCCTGCTACCAAGCTGAGGAATTGTCACTGTAACACTCTTCTCTTAGTATTAGTAGAAATACTACATAAGCAAAAATAGGGGTAGCACTCTGAGGAGGTGGCAATGCTATAGAAAGACAAGATGGTTTAAATAGTATCCTAACACCTGCTTAGACACTGACTAAAATGAATGAGGAGACGGGCAGATCATGAATGAAGTAAACAGAAGCTAGATAATTTTGATATCTGGAGATACCAGGGGAAAGAAAATAGTGTTTTAGATACCTCATAAGAGAAATCTATAAAACCTGACCTCTAAATGGGGGCACCTGGATGGCTCAGTTGGTTGAGCATCTGACTTCAGCCCAGGTCATGATCTCATGGTTCATGGGTTCAAGCCCCACATCAGGCTCTGTGCTGACAGCTCAAAGCCCGGAACCTGCTTTGGATTCTGTGTCTCCCTCTCTCTCTGCCCCTCTCCAGCTCACGCTCTGTCTCTCTCTCTGTCTCAAAAATAAAAATAAAAAACATTAAAAGGATAAATTAGATAAGAGTGCTAGAAATCAAAAGAGCCTCCAATAATTTTTGATAGGGGATCTGGAGAATGATATCTTCATTTTGATTAAAGAGGAAAAAAGTGACACATTTTGGAAAATATGATGATTCCAAGTTTCCAAATTCCATGTTTTGAAGAAAGTGAAGATACCAAAATAAACATGTCTTGTAGGAATTAGTTTAAAAGCACAATTTTTTTTTAAGTTGAAATGGTGAGTCTGCTAATGAAACATTGATCTTCATATACATTGAAGAAATCCTTGATGTCCTCAAGTGAATGAATTAATAATACACTGACTTGCTTTCTGTTCCTCAAGGATGTCAAGATCTCTTATCTTTGGGCCTTCATACTGTTACATCTTCTGCCTAGAATTGTCTTGCACACATCTTCTAGCTGATTTTATCATTCAGCTCTCAACCAAAATATCATCTTCTCAGAGTGGCCTTTGCTAAACTTAGTATGACTTCCTATATGCAAAGCACCATTATATGCAAGACCCATTTAAAGAATTTTACATATATTAACTCATCCAAGCCTAATGAATAGCCTATGATCTAAAGACTATCATAATTACATTTTAAGAAAAAATGAAGACAAAGAAAGTATAGGAAAATTTTAGTAAGTGCTAAAAAGTGGTCAACTTAGTAAGTAGAGAAAAATGAGATTTGAACCAAGGCATCTGTGTCTTAGTACATGCACTCAACAACCAATGAATGCTGCCTAAGTACTTGTTAATCATTACTGACAATCTTTTAGAAAGCACAAACTCTGAAATCACTGTATTTATTTATTTCCTAGTACATTCTCGGCCCTTTCCAGAGAATCTGGATCCATAAAGACAAAAATGCCAAAGGCCTATATACCTTCGCTAAACCTGTATCAGTGAAGCAGGAAGGTTGCAAGTTGTCTTATATTGCATTAGTTTATATATTCATGCCTTTTGTCATGTGATTTTGCAGCTCCTCCCATTATAGAGATGGAATATGTTTCCATGTCTCTTAGACCTGTGTGATATGCTTTCGTCAATGGGAGTATTACTGGTAGTAATTTGACCAAAGGCTGGAAAAGCAGTTTTGCAATATCTGTGCTTTCACCATGAGATAAAGTCCATGAAGTACATGGTTTGGCTAGTGTGCTGGCTCATCTCAGCCTACCACTCAGCATATTTGCAAACTCATGAGCTAAGTCATAATACTTAGCTGTTGTGGTTTGTAGTGGGAGTCTATTAATTCAGAAATTAGCACAAAAAAAGGGGTACAGCCACTATAAAAATCTAAATTATCTGGCATTGTCTCTGCTACAAGTAGCAGGCCCTGAGGAGACAGAAAGGGCTAGGCAAATGTCAGAGCAACTGTTTTAAGAGGATTAGAAATTGGAGACATGTGTTTTGTAGTGATGAAATATTTGGTAAAACTCTCACGTGAAGTGACTTAGAAGATTGAAAATGTACCTAATGAATTTTTGGAATTGTACAAGAAGAAATGTGGGGGAAATAGAATGTTGACAGCTTGGGCTTTGCTCTTTAGGTACAAAAAATAAAAACTAAAAGTAAGAGATGGGCTCAACAATAGTTTGGTAAGCATTATTTTGAGGGCATACACAATCCAGAATTTGCCAGGTTGGAAAATACACCTTTTTTCTCATCTCTAATACCTGCAGTAAACCAAATACTCTCAAAATGAGATAGAGACGGGAGGTCAACAGCCTCTCTTCAATATTATGTTCATGTAGGCCAATGAAACATACACACACACACACACACACACACACACACACCCCTGTCAGGTACTAAGATATATTCTACAACTTTATGGAGGTATCATTGATACAAAAAAATTGATACAAAAAAATACTGCACATAGTTAATGTGTACAATTTGATGAGTTTGAACATATATATACATCCGTGATACCATCACTATGATCAAGGTAAATAAACATATCCATCACTTCCAAACTTTCCTTGTGCCCTTTGGCTTTTTTGTTTTGTTTTGGCAAAAACACTTAACATGAGTTCTACCCTATGAATGACAGTTTATGTGTACAATCCCATATTGTTATCTAAAGGCATTATGTTGTACATATCTCAAAAACCTATTCATCTTGCATAACATTATAGCCACTGAACAAGTCCCTTTCTCCACTTCCACCCCATCCTCTAGAAACCACCAATCTATTATCTGCTTCTGTAAGATTCACTATTTTAGATATCTTAGAGGGGGAAATCATACAGTATTTGTCCTTCTGTGACTTACTTCTTTCACTTAGCATAATGTCTTTCAGGTCCATTACTGTTGGGTCAGAATTAAATTAGTATGAATGGCTTATAAATAAACAATTTGGAGAAAAGTGGTTAACTGGAAAAAAACAATGTATACACTCAGTATCAGAAGAAATGGCATATGAAATAAAAAGTCAAATGTAAAACATTCTCTATTAAAAAGAAAAACATAGATAAAAGAAATATATGAATTACTACAAGATTTACAGAGTATGTCAAAAATATCAGATTATTTAATATGTGAGGAGTTCCTTAAAAAATACAAGTAAACATCTTAATTATAAAATGTACAATACAAACCAATGAATAAATAAATTTGCAGTTAAATAAATATAAACTGCAAGGAAAATACAAAAGCATATTCAACCTCATAAGTATTAGCAGAATGGAAATTAAAATTATTATTATATTTTAAGCTTTTTGTCCTTAACTAATGAATGCTTTAAAAAAATGGGTCTATCCATTCGGGTCACAAATACCTAGTATCCTGTCATATATAGATATAGATATAGATATAGATATAGATATAGATATAGATATAGATATATAGATATATAGATATATGTATATATATACGTGAGTCATATATATATATGACATATCAGTCATGTGTGTATATATATAATATATATATATATATATATTATATATATATGGTACCTAGTATCCTATCAGATACATATATATATGTGTGTGTGCATATATGCATATATATATATACTTATATATAGTCACAGTACCTTTTGAGTGTACTATGTATTCTCACTAAACTGAATGCTCACTTTATTAATAATAAATGCTCACTAATTAATAAATGTATTAAAGGAGATTACCAGCAATATATGAAAAAGAAGTCTATTAAAATATCAATTGCTATTATTTATAACAACCACAATTTGGAAACAATATGAATAACAAATAACGAAGGATATAGTAAATAAATTGCAATCTTTATCAATTTCAGCATAATATATAGTTGTCAAGACAAGCATTATTTTTTTATTTTTTATTTTTTTGAGAACGTGCACATTCACATGGATGCTAGCAGAGGGGGGAGGGGCAGAGAGAGAGGGAGGAAGAGAAAATCCTAAACTGGCACCATGCACAGCATGGGGCCCGATTGGGGGCTCAATCTCACAATCCTGGGATCATGACATGAGCCAAATTCAACAGTCAAACCCTCAAATGACTGAGCCACCCAGGTGTCCCAAGACAAGTGTTTGGAACTATTTTTTTAATGTTTATTTATTTTGAGAGAGAGAGAGAGAGAGAGAGAGAGAGAGAGAGAGAGAGAACAAGTGGGTGAGGGGCAGAGACAGAGTGAGAGAGAGAATCCCAAGCAGGTCCATGCTGTCAGCACAGAGCCCTACACAGGGTTCAATCTCATGAACTGGGGGATCATGACCTCAGCTGAAATCAAGAGTTAGATGCTTAACCCAAGTGACTCTCTGAAATATTTTTGAGGTATGTTTTTGAAATATCTTCAAGTGTTTTTGAAATATTGCCTCATGAAAAAAATCAAAAGAGAAATGGTATAGCTGCATTTTTGCAACTGCATATACAGTAAGAAGTAGATACAGGAATGGAAATCAAGATAGAGATAGAGACAGAGATTAAGGAATCTAATTAAGGAATCTAAGCTTAGGTGGAATGTTTACAATCAATGTTATTGAATTGTAATTTTCATACAATAAAATGCGCTCATTTTAAATACACTTAGATGAATTATGGCAAAGACATACACCCATATAACCACCTTTACCTTCAAAATAACAGAAATATTCCCATTACCCCCCCTAAAAAAATCTCCTCCTGATCCTTTATTTTACTGAATCATTTTTTTTTAATTTTTTCAATGTCTTATTTATTTTTGACAGAGAGATAGAAAGAGCATAAGTGGAGGAGAGGCAGAGATAGGGGGAGACACAAAATCCGAAGCAGGCTCCAGGTTCTGAGCTGTCAGCACAGAGCCCGACGCGGGGCTCGAACCCACAAACCGCGAGATCATGACCTGAGCCAAAGTCGGACACTCAACTGACTGAGCCACCCAGGTGCCTCCTGAATCATTTTTCAAAAAATTATTTTTTAATCAATTTCAATGATGTATAACTAACATAAGATAACTTGGCTTATCCACTATAATTAAATACATTATTTTTCCATTTGTTGTCAATAAGTATTTTGTGGGAGGAAACTTTATAACCCTGTAAAAGACTGTGCCTCATCAAACTTTCACAAACTACTTCTAGCACCATTGTTTATTGTTTATTTTGGCTAAATTAATTAACATAATAGTTGCAAAATGTAGATTTTCTAACTCCATTCTTTGTAGAACATTTAATAACTTCTACCCTGAGGGAGAGATTTCTCTTCTACATGTATTGACAGATATTGATCTATCTCTCTACCTATTATCTGCATTATATGGAAATGCACACATTCAAAAAGATTATCTCATTACTTTCCACAATTCCCATTCAGTTTTAATGTGGACTTTTTGTTCTTAGAAATATTTGTATCATTCAACTTACAGAGTTTATAGACCAAACAAGAAAAATAATTCTAAGATGGTCATGAAAGTAAATAATATGGAATTTTTTTTTCACATTACCTTCTAAATGTGCATACAATGCTTCCAAAATAACCTTTCCCAGTTAAATTGGCAGAAGACATACAGATGGCTAACAGACAAATGAAAAGACGCTCAACATCACTCATCATCAGGGAAATACAAATTAAAACTACAATGAGGTATCATCCCACACCTGTCAGAATGGCTAAAATTAACAACACAGGAAACAACAGATGTTGGCCAGAATGCAGAGAAAAGGGAACTCTTGTAGACTGTTCATGGGAATGCAAACTGGTGTAGCTACTCTGGAAAACAGTATGTAGATTCCTCAAAATGTTAAAATAGAACCACACTACCACCCAGCAACTGCATGATTATTTACCTAAAGTATACCAAAAATACTGATTCTAAGGGATACACTTACCCTAATGTTTATAGCAGAATTATCAACAATAACCAAATTATTGAAAAGCCCAAATGCCCATCAAGTGATGAATAAAGATGTGGTACACACACACACACACACACACACACACCAGAATATTACCCAGCCATAAAAAAGAATGAAATCTTGCCATTTGCAATAAGATGGATGGATCTAGAAACTGTTTCTATCTAGAGTCTATTTCTTTAAAATTCCAAAAAAATGTACTATAAAGTTCACAGTTATAGTTGGTTAAATAAATTAAGTTTTATCTCTTTACTAATAAATGATGACAGGTTAACAAAGCAATGGTCCCATGGCACAGTGAAAAACAGATAAGAATTTTTTTAAGTTTATTTATTTAGAGAGAGAGAATGTGCCAGTGAGTGGAGGAGGGGCAGAGAGAAAGAGGGAGAGAGAAATCCCAAGCAGGCTCCACAATGTCAGCAGAGTCCCACATGGGGTCTCACGAACCACAAGATCATGACCTGAGCTGAAATCAAGAGTCCAACGCTCAACCAACTGAACCACCCAGGAACCCCAATCCCTAAGAGAATTTAATCTCAATGTGTAACAGATCAGCTAATAAGCTTCTTCATTTATAAAGTGGAAATGATAACCATAGTGCCTATTTTACAGGACTGTTGTGAAGACTGAATGAGGAAACTAAAGGAGAAAAAGCAATAAAGTGCACACAACAGTTCCCAAAATGTAGAGTTATTTAAAAGCTATCCTTATTATTAGATGATATTGCTTTAATATCATCTGATGATATTGATTTGATATCATCAATATTAAATATTCTTCAGTGGTTAAAGATTGGTAACAGGTTAAATAGCTATTAGGTATAGTGAAAATATCACAAAATTGAAAATCCATCATTTTGTATGTGAATACTAGTTGTGTTTCTTAGTGATGTTACTTGTTTGCTATGTAAATTTACATGAAATTATTTAACTATCTGCACTATCATGTCCCCTTAGCCATAAAATGGAGATGATAATTATTACAATATGTTTTTACCTTATTTGAGGATTCTTTTAAATTCACTTCATGAAATTTATACTATAAAACATTCCAAAATCAGAAACATGTAACACATACCCATATATTATTATGTAGACTTAGCCAATATTAGCATCTTGACATATCTATTTAAGCTTTTTCTTTTTTTGCCTTAAATATAATGCTATAGACACTCAGAAACTACCCAGTATGAACCTACACAGAGATAAGCACTACTTTAAAACTGGCATGTATGTTTCCTGTCCATTTATTACACAGATAATGTATGTCATTTAATATAGTTTTAAAGATTCATAAATGACATTATTTTATACATCACTTACTAATTTGTTACACATATTTACAGATACTGATAAATCTAGTAGTCTAAATAAGCGTCTAAATGCTAATCTAAATAAGTGATTTTAATTTCCAGGTATTGTAAGTATAATTATGATTATCACCAAACATGGAAGTGTTATACTAGGTTTCTGAAAATTAAGATCATGTTGGGGAGATTTTTAAGATGTTCATTATAATCTAATGAATGATCAATTTTGGGAAATAATCCTAGAAAAGGAGTTTCAAGGATGTGCTTGAAAAGAACATGTCCTTAAAATACATGCTGCAGGCAGCATCCAAGTTATTCTCTTGTTATTCAAATATTTTTATACCCACACTGATATTTGCAAACTGTTTATCAACTTCTGCATTATTGTGTTATAATTTCCCAAAGGATTTCTGAATTTTTGTTTATTATTCCTTATATTTGGTAAAGTTTTATTTGAAACATTTTCAGCCTCCCTTATTAAGTGCACAAAGATCAAGGATTATTTGTCTCATATATTATTTACCTTAGAATCAAGTAATGATCCTGATATCCAATTACCATAAGCTTGTCTGCTATTAAAATTACTATGATAGCTTATTTGATTGTTATTGATGTTATAGTTGTTGTTATTACTATTATCTCAGAATATCTATTGCTTGCTTTTGCTTTCAGCTTGTCTGTGACATTTTCCGTTTGTCTCTATCTCAAATCTAATCTTAAAATATTTCTTAATATGTGACTTTATTCTGTATAAATACACTGGTTGCTAACATGTTTGAATTATGTCCATTTGTTGTTTTTGGTTTTCTAGTGCCTCTTGTTTTTTTTTTTTTTCCTCTTTTCAGATATTCCATTGGATTTTTAAAGATTTTGTTTCTTGCTCCACATATATTTTTTGTTTAATTTTATTTTTTCCTCAACTAATAGATTGGAAATGGCATATCATTTTCTTTTTTCTTAAGCAAAATTTAGCCAAAACTTAAGTATGCCTTCTCTGGAATATTAATATGGCTTTTTGGTTTTAGTTATCCGAGAATCAGATCACATTTCTTAAAAATTCCTCCCTATTTACAACTGTTACTCTTGTATCCTTCATAAAATTACAAGAAGCTTAAAGTTTTTACCTTGGATTATATCCTTTTTTCATATTTTTGCAATATAATATTTTAATTATAATGTTTTGAAATCCCACATTTATCATTTAGAATTATCAACATATTTATTACCCGTGCATCAGCCACTCCTTTTTCTTCCTCATGTGGTAAGTTTTCTTTTTAATATATATATTTAAAACTACCTCTTCAGTATAGATCCCTAAGTGGTCATTTTCTTCTATGCATTAAGCTATCTTTATCCTCATTCTGACCAGTTAGCAATATATTCTAAGTCAATTACTTCTCCCTCAGCATTTGACATATATTATTTCTGTCTCCTATCCTATATATTTTTCTGATGAGAAGTCTTGCTGTTAAGTGTTTCATCCCTATGTAGATATATTCCTTTACTTTCTAGTTGATTTTGAAATTTCTATCTTTTCAGTATTCACTCTGGTACTTGTAGGGATGAAATCATTTTTACTAATCTTAAACATTTATTATGCTTCTTAAAACTAAATATTTCTGTTTTCTTTCCAATTCTGAAAAATTTGCATTTCTTATATCTGTGAATATTACCTCTACCTTTTCTCTCTAATTTTATCTTCTACATTCCTATTGCAAATAATTTGGTCTGTAGCAGCTCTTTCACATTTTCCTTCTATTTTTCTAGTTTATGTTGATTCATATTAAACTTTAACTTTAAACTGTCTTTTCGTTTTGGCTGTTTAATTTTATGCTTTCACATGTCCAACTGTCCACTCATTGAATATCAGTGATACACAGCTATAGACCTGAAAATATGGGTGTATATATATAGATATAAATATAGATGTAGACATTGATATTTTTCTAGATGACTTAGGTAGTTCTTATTAAATGCTTTTGTCCTTTTCGTTCCTATAATTTCTATTAATTTTAGTATAATATCTTTGTTTCTGCTATAATGTCAACTATAATTCTATTCCTCTATTCATTCCTTTTTCATACACACTTATTTTATCATTTCTTATAAATTATTTCATTATATACATTTTGGGGGTATTAATTATTCTATCTGTAATTTCTATTGACTCCTCCTTAGTGTGACTTTTTAAGTCTTCTGACTGCAAAGTTTTAAATGTGTGCTCTTCTAACAAGGTTTAGTTTGGGTTTGTTTCCCTCTCTGGGTCCTATGCGAACTGTTTTGTGGACATGATTCTACAGAACGGTTTGTTTCCTTCTACTGGGACCAGAGCTAATATTGAAACTGGTTTTGAGAGATCTAGGGAAGATGGCGGCGTAGGAGGACGCGGGGCTCACAGCGCGTCCTGCCGATCACTTAGATTCCACCTACACCTGCCTAAAGAACCCAGAAAACTGCCAGAGGATTAGCAGAAGGGAGTCTCCGGAGTCAAGCGCAGACTAGAGGCCCACGGAAGAGGGTAGGAAGGGCGGCGAGGCGGTGCACGCTCCACGGACTGGCGGGAGGGAGCCGGGGCGGAGGGGCGGCTCGCCGGCCAAGCAGAGCTCCTGAGTCTGGCTGGCAAAAGCGGAGGGGCCGGACAGACTGTGTTCCGACAGCAAGCGCGACTTAGCCTCTGGGAGGTCATAAGTTAACAGCTCTGCTCGGAAAGCGGGAAGGCTGGAGGACAAAGGGAGGGAGAGCTGCTGAGCCCCCGGACGGCAGAGCTCAGCTTGGCGGGGAACAAAGGCGCCAGCGCCATCTCCCCCGCCCATCCCCCAGCCAAAATCCCAAAGGGAACCAGTTCCTGCCAGAGAACTTGCTCGCTCCGCGCAAACACCCAACTCTGTGCTTCTGCGGAGCCAAACCTCCGGCAGTGGATCTGACTCCCTCCCGCTGCCACAGGGCTCCTCCTGAAGTGGATCACCTAAGGAGAAGCGAGCTAAGCCTGCCCCTCCAGCCCCCGTGCACCTTGCCTACTCACCCCAGCTAATACGCCAGATCCCCAGCAACACAAGCCTGGCAGTGTGCAAGTAGCCCAGACGGGACACGCCACCCCACAGTGAATCCCGCCCCTAGGAGAGGGGAAGAGAAGGCACACACCAGTCTGACTGTGGCCCCAGCAGTGGGCTGGGGGCAGACATCGGGTCGGACTGTGGCCCCGCCCACTAACTCCAGTTATACACCACAGCACAGGGGAAGTGCACTGCAGGTCCTCACCACGCCAGGGACTCTCCAAAATGACCAAACGGAAGAATTCCCCTCAGAAGAATCTCCAGGAAATAACAACAGCTAATGAACTGATCAAAAAGGATTTAAATAATATAACAGAAAGTGAATTTAGAATAATAGTCATAAAATTAATCGCTGGGCTTGAAAACAGTATACAGGACAGCAGAGAATCTCTTGCCACAAAGATCGAGGGACTAAGGAACAGTCACGAGGAGTTGAAAAACGCTTTAAACGAATTGCAAAACAAAATGGAATCCACGATGGCTCGGCTTGAAGAGGCAGAGGAGAGAATAGGTGAACTAGAAGATAAAGTTATGGAGAAAGAGGAAGCTGAAAGAAAGAGAGATAAAAAAATCCAGGAGTATGAGGGGAAAATTAGAGAACTAAGTGATACACTAAAAAAAAATAATATACGCATAATTGGTATCCCAGAGGAGGAAGAGAGAGGGAAGGGTGCTGAAGGGGTACTTGAACAAATTATAGCTGAGAACTTCCCTGAACTGGGGAAGGAAAAAGGCATTGAAATCCAAGAGGCACAGAGAACTCCCTTCAGACGTAACTTGAATCGATCTTCTGCACGACATATCATAGTGAAACTGGCAAAATACAAGGATAAAGAGAAAATTCTGAAAGCAGCAAGGGATAAACGTGCCCTCACATATAAAGGGAGACCTATAAGACTCGTGACTGATCTCTCCTTTGAAACTTGGCAGGCCAGAAAGGCTTGGCACGATATCTACAGTGTGCTAAACAGAAAAAATATGCAGCCGAGAATCCTTTATCCAGCAAGTCTGTCATTTAGAATAGAAGGAGAGATAAAGGTCTTCCCAAACAAACAAAAACTGAAGGAATTTGTCACCACGAAACCAGCCCTACAAGAGATCCTAAGGGGGATCCTGTGAGACAAAGTACCAGAGACATCACTACAAGCATAAAACATACAGACATCACAATGACTCTAAACCCATATCTTTCTATAATAACACTGAATGTAAATGGATTAAATGCGCCAACTAAAAGACATAGGGTATCAGAATGGATAAAAAAACAAGACCCATCTATTTGCTGTCTACAAGAGACTCATTTTAGATCTGAGGACACCTTTAGATTGAGAGTGAGGGGATGGAGAACTATTTATCATGCTCCTGGAAGCCAAAAGAAAGCTGGAGTAGCCATACTTATATCAGACAAACTAGACTTTAAATTAAAGGCTGTAACAAGAGATGAAGAAGGGCATTATATAATAATCACAGGGTCTATCCACCAGGAAGAGCTAACTATTATAAATGTCTATGCGCCAAATACCCGAGCCCCCAGATATATAAAACAATTACTCATAAACATAAGCAACCTTATTGATAAGAATGTGGTCATTGTAGGGGACTTTAACACCCCACTTACAGAAATGGATAGATCATCTAGACACACAGTCAATAAAGAAACAAGGGCCCTGAATGATACATTGGATCAGATGGACTTGACAGATATATTTAGAACTCTGCATCCCAAAGCAACAGAATATACTTTCTTCTCGAGTGCACATGGAACATTCTCCAAGATAGATCATATACTGGGTCACAAAACAGCCCTTCATAAGTTTACAAGAATTGAAATTATACCATGCATACTTTCAGACCACAATGCTATGAAGCTTGAAATCAACCACAGGAAAAAGTCTGGAAAACCTCCAAAAGCATGGAGGTTAAAGAACACCCTACTAACGAATGAGTGGGTCAACCAGGCAATTAGAGAAGAAATTAAAACATATATGGAAACAAACGAAAATGAAAATACAACAATCCAAACACTTTGGGACGCAGCGAAGGCAGTCCTGAGAGGAAAATACATTGCAATCCAGGCCTATCTCAAGAAACAAGAAAAATCCCAAATACAAAATCTAACAGCACACCTAAAGGAAATAGAAGCAGAACAGCAAAGGCAGCCTAAACCCAGCAGAAGAAGAGAAATCATAAAGATCAGAGCAGAAATAAACAATATAGAATCTAAAAAAACTGTAGAGCAGATCAACGAAACCAAGAGTTGGTTTTTTGAAAAAATAAACAAAATTGACAAACCTCTAGCCAGGCTTCTCAAAAAGAAAAGGGAGATGACCCAAATAGATAAAATCATGAATGAAAATGGAATGATTACAACCAATCCCTCAGAGATACAAACAATTATCAGGGAATACTATGAAAAATTATATGCCAGCAAATTGGACAACCTGGAAGAAATGGACAAATTTCTAAACACCCACACTCTTCCAAAACTCAATCAGGAGGAAATAGAAAGCTTGAACAGACCCATAACCAGCGAAGAAATTGAATCGGTTATCAAAAATCTCCCAACAAATAAGAGTCCAGGACCAGATGGCTTCCCAGGGGAGTTCTACCAGACATTTAAAGCAGAGATAATACCTATCCTTCTCAAGCTATTCCAAGAAATAGAAAGGGAAGGAAAACTTCCAGACTCATTCTATGAAGCCAGTATTACTTTGATTCCTAAACCAGACAGAGACCCAGTAAAAAAAGAGAACTACAGGCCAATATCCCTGATGAATATGGATGCAAAAATTCTTAATAAGATACTAGCAAATCGAATTCAACAGCATATAAAAAGAATTATTCACCATGATCAAGTGGGATTCATTCCTGGGATGCAGGGCTGGTTCAACATTCGCAAATCGATCAACGTGATACATCACATTAACAAAAAAAAAGAGAAGAACCATATGATCCTGTCAATCGATGCAGAAAAGGCCTTTGACAAAATCCAGCACCCTTTCTTAATAAAAACCCTTGAGAAAGTCGGGATAGAAGGAACATACTTAAAGATCATAAAGGCCATTTATGAAAAGCCCACAGCTAACATCATCCTCAACGGGGAAAAACTGAGAGCTTTTTCCCTGAGATCAGGAACACGACAGGGATGCCCACTGTCACCGCTGCTGTTTAATATAGTGCTGGAAGTTCTAGCATCAGCAATCAGACAACAAAAGGAAATCAAAGGCATCAAAATTGGCAAAGATGAAGTCAAGCTTTCGCTTTTTGCAGATGACATGATATTATACATGGAAAATCCGATAGACTCCACCAAAAGTCTGCTAGAACTGATACATGAATTCAGCAAAGTTGCAGGATACAAAATCAATGTGCAGAAATCAGTTGCATTCTTATACACTAACAATGAAGCAACAGAAAGACAAATGAAGAAACTGATCCCATTCACAATTGCACCAAGAAGCATAAAATACCTAGGAATAAATCTAACCAAAGATGTAAAAGATCTGTATGCTGAAAACTATAGAAAGCTTATGCAGGTAATTGAAGAAGATATAAAGAAATGGAAAGACATTCCCTGCTCATGGATTGGAAGAATAAATATTGTCAAAATGTCAATACTACCCAAAGCTATCTACACATTCAATGCAATCCCAATCAAAATTGCACCAGCATTCTTCTCGAAACTAGAACAAGCAATCCTAAAATTCATATGGAACCACAAAAGGCCCCGAATAGCCAAAGTAATTTTGAAGAAGACCAAAGCAGGAGGCATCACAATCCCAGACTTTAGCCTCTACTACAAAGCTGTCATCATCAAGACAGCATGGTATTGGCATAAAAACAGACACATAGACCAATGGAATAGAATAGAAACCCCAGAACTAGACCCACAAACGTATGGCCAACTCATCTTTGACAAAGCAGGAAAGAACATCCAATGGAAAAAAGACAGTCTCTTTAACAAATGGTGCTGGGAGAACTGGACAGCAACATGCAGAAGGTTGAAACTAGACCACTTTCTCACACCATTCACAAAAATAAACTCAAAATGGATAAAGGACCTGAATGTGAGACAGGAAACCATCAAAACCTTAGAGGAGAAAGCAGGAAAAGACCTCTCTGACCTCAGCCGTAGCAATCTCTTACTCGGCACATCCCCAAAGGCAAGGGAATTAAAAGCAAAAGTGAATTACTGGGACCTTATGAAGATAAAAAGCTTCTGCACAGCAAAGGAAACAACCAACAAAACTAAAAGGCAACCAACGGAATGGGAAAAGATATTTGCAAATGACACATCGGACAAAGGGCTAGTATCCAAAATCTATAAAGAGCTCATCAAACTCCACACCCGAAAAACAAATAACCCAGTGAAGAAATGGGCAGAAAACATGAATAGACACTTCTCTAAAGAAGACATCCGGATGGCCAACAGGCACATGAAAAGATGTTCAACGTCGCTCCTTATCAGGGAAATACAAATCAAAACCACACTCAGATACCACCTCACGCCAGTCAGAGTGGCCAAAATGAAGAAATCAGGAGACTATAGATGCTGGAGAGGATGTGGAGAAACAGGAACCCTCTTGCACTGTTGGTGGGAATGCAAATTGGTGCAGCCGCTCTGGAAAGCAGTGTGGAGGTTCCTCAGAAAATTAAAAATAGACCTACCTTATGACCCAGCAATAGCACTGCTAGGAATTTATCCAAGGGATACAGGAGTACTGATGCATAGGGGCACCTGTACCCCAATGTTTATAGCGGCACTCTCAACAATAGCCAAATTATGGAAAGAGCCTAAATGTCCATCAACTGATGAATGGATAAAGAAATTGTGGTTTATATACACAATGGAATACTACGTGGCAATGAGAAAGAATGAAATATGGCCTTTTGTAGCAACATGGATGGAACTGGAGAGTGTGATGCTAAGTGAAATAAGCCATACAGAGAAAGACAGATACCATATGGTTTCACTCTTATGTGGATCCTGAGAAACATAACAGAAACCTATGGGG
Source organism: Panthera pardus (assembly GCF_024362965.1). Lineage (NCBI taxonomy): Eukaryota > Metazoa > Chordata > Mammalia > Carnivora > Felidae > Panthera > Panthera pardus. The sequence goes on along the minus strand of NW_026526732.1, from coordinate 24,402,120 downwards.
GAGGGGAAGGAAAAAAAAAAAAAAAAGAGGTTAGAGTGGGAGAGAGCCAAAGCATTAGAGACTGTTAAAAACTGAGAACAAACTGAGGGTTAATGGGGGTGGGAGGGAGGGCAGGGTGGGAGGGAGGGCAGGGTGGGTGATGGGTATTGAGCAGGGCACCTTTTGGGATGAGCACTGGGTGTTGTATGGAAACCAATTTGACAGTAAATTTCATATATTAAAAAAAAAAAAAATTAAAAAAAAAAATAAAATAAAATAAACAGAAACTTAAAAAAAAAAAAAAAGAAACTGGTTTTACTTTAACATTAACTTACAGTCATAGATTACTACACATCTTGGATGAAATAAATTTGGACTTTTGGATCCCACATCATCATGTGGCTTTAAGTAAGAGTTTAATTTAATCTTATTGGATCCTAACCTCCCATACCTAGTCCCCAAATCTCTCCTCTCAAAGTCTGTGGAAGACTATCCACTTTGTAACTCCTTCAGTGTACTGAGTGAGGTTTCCTTAGTCATTTTCTTATAAAGGGAAATTCCTCACTATATAGGGGTTTCAGTTTCAGCTCTGAAGGGATAAGACTGCATGCAGATTTCCTTATTTAAAACACAGTTGCTTGCCGGTAGGGTAATCCCAATTTTATTCCAGGATCCAGGTCATTTCCTAGTCATATCATGAGTTTTCCATTCCCAGTTTGAGTTCACCCTTCAATCCAGCATCATCTATGGTTTCCTTTTTTTTTAATTTTAATTTTTATTTTTTTGTCTCTTGAGCTCAACTTTAAATGGTGATTCTATTTTACCCAGCATTTCTATATATTTTAAGCAAGGAATTTTTGATCAGGTCAGCCATCCATGTTGCTGGAAGCCATTTCCATTTATTTTTCACTTTGTCAATTATGATTATAAGAAACAGCTACATAAGCAAGATCAAAAGCAGCGGAATTGCCACAGTGTGAGATTTCAATGCCTTTGCAAAATGGAATATGAAAATGCATGCTTAAATTTAATTCAGGAAAGGGACCTGAGCACCACCATACCCTTCCAGCTTTGCAGCATCACAACCGTAAGAGTTCATTTGACTCTGTTGAATCTGCATGAAAGAAACAAATTAAGATACAGCAGCACAAAATGTATCTTGCCTTCAAATTTTTACAAAATTGGAAGGAGACTTAGAAATTTTCTACTCCAAGGTCCTAATTTAACAAGAAAAAAAAAAATCACAAAACACGAGCAGCACAGTGTCAAGTTCTGGACTAGGATCTGATCTTCCTCTTCTATACCAGTGCCCCTTCTAGTTTGTGACTCTTTAAATCTAATTAAAAAAGAAAAAAACCCTCAAAGTCGTTAGGAATAACCATATTCCAATAACCATTACCAATTCTAATTCTGGAAACAACTTTCAATTTGGGTAAGTTAATTGAAAGCTAGATTCCATCCACGTCCTGCTAATGTTCATCCATCATAGTAAGCCACTCGTGGGAAAAATAATCATTGTATCAAAAACTGCAATTCTCAAACAAAATTAAATGTGGGTTTTTTGGGTCAAGTTTTGTGTTTTCATTCAGGGAATTTCCTTCCAACTCCTAAATCCTAAAGAGTGTGTGTGTGTGTGTGTGTGTGTGTGTGTGTGTGTGTGTGCGTGAGCACGTATGTGTGATAACCCCATAAAATATTACACAACTTTGGAAAGGCTCCTTTAACAAAACAAAAACGACTGAAAAACTCTAGTGTATGAATTACAATTCTTCTTAAAGCTAAAAGAATCGTGGAGGCAGAAACCATAAAAAGAGCTATAGTCATCCCAAATGTAAGATATGAAGACACCGTGCTAATATATGGAAAAACAGTCTAAATATAAGGAAATTGATAAAATAGTACATACAGACTTTAAGATATTTAATATTTTATGAGGATTATTTTGGTTTCGTTCACTTTGTTTTTATTATCTCCAAATTACTTACCCTCACCCTCACATCTAAAAGTGGAGTCAGTTTGTTTTCTGAAGAAAATTATGGACCTTATACAAATTTGAAAAGTACAAGTGTTGGTGCATAGAGGCAAAAATGTTACCACACCGATTTACTATACCAAAATAAGAAATTTGTGTGTGTGTATGTGTGTATGTGTCACCTGAAAATTCTTATACTTTCATCAGGCCTCAGGTGAGATGTCACTTTCTTCAAAATTCATCTATGAGCCCCAAGACTGTACTACACACTCCTTCATCCATGTTCACAAGTCCCCATACTCACTCATCACCTGAAATTATAACTGCCAGCTATGTTTTATGTCCCTTAGTAGATATTGTACCTTTCCTAACTCTGTACACCAGCATCTGGCAGGGAGCCTAAAACATGGCACACAGTGAATATATAACTGTCAAATGACTTTGTGTGTACTATTTGGTAAAACCAATCTCTAGCTGAATATTTATTAATTAAATCACAGTGTTATATAACAGGACCACACGAAGCTTCTAGAGAACACAAGAAGCAAGCGTTCGGTAATTTCTAATAAAAAGAAAAAATAGGTAGTTTATTTGAATCTCGGATATAATTTACGCTAATTTCTTTATCACTGAAAGAGGGTCTTACTAGGTGAGAGAAGACAGGATGAAAAAATGTGAAAATATCCATAGAGACAGAACCTATAAGAACAGAAAGTACATCAGTGGTTGCCTGGGCCGGGGAGGCTAGGATTAGCTAGGAATGGGCACGGGGGTAACAGAAATGTTCTATATCTTGACTGACACCGATGTATAAATTCATCAAAACTCATCAAAATATGTACTTAAAAATAGTGCCTTATACCTCAATTAAGTTGAGTTTTTAAATGCCTCAGTAATTTAAACAGCTTCTCAATAACGTTTCCAGCAGAGAAAGTATTCAACAGTTTTGTTATTGGAGGAAAATGCTATGAGATAATATTATTTAAAATTTCTAAATAGTAGTAATAATGCTGAAATCAGTTTAAAGAGCCTTTTTATGGTAGCTTGTATATAAAAGGAAATTAATGGGTCCCACACTAATTTTCTTCAGTGATTAAATCACCAAACTACTGATCTTCCCCTTGTTTATTCATAGACCATCAGGTAATTAGAACTGTCTCTACTATATCATCTGCCAGCTGTGAAGAGAATGAGAACAATAGTTATTCAGTTCAGCAGGATCATTGTCATTCATATAGGAAAACAGGACTGTTAAAAATAGGGCTAGGTATATTTCCTCTCCTTTTTCTCCATACTTATGTAATAAAAAGCCATGACCAACTGGAGACTTAGCTGTTTATGTGCATATATAATTAATTAAAACTAATTTATTTAATAGAATCAACTAATATTATTATAGCGCTGAGGGCAACTTTAAAGGGGAAAAAAAAAATCTCAACCAGGCATGAATTCCAATACCTAGATATCTTACAGACATTCCTTTTCTAATATATACCAATCTGTATCTAGAAAATTTATATCAAGTGTCTAACAAATACTATATCAAAGCAAACTGAGCAAAGTAAACAGAGTTGGCTACTACCTCCTAATACCGTGACTTATGAAGATTTAGGATTTCAACATCAGAATTTGGGAGAATACATTCTGGCCATAGCAAGAATCGATCACAGCTTTAAGTCTCTTATACTAGAAGTATTTTTACTTCCATTGCCTCAACATCAATTCTACTGAACACACACATGTACACAAACACAAAAAACTCATATTCAGAAATAGTAATTAAATATAAAGCATAAGAATATTAATAAATATGACACTAATAAGGCATGGGATATAGTGGTAGAAGGTGACGTGAAATTGACTAAAACCATCCTTTCTTTTCTCTAGATGTAATTTACATAAAATAAAAATCTTAGCACTCCAGCCAATTAATTTTAATACTTGAACAAACATATGTATCTTCCACCCAAAATGTGATAAACACATTCCTGTCATTGCAAAAAATTCTGTTGTGCCAATTTCTGGTAAATACCTAACTCAAAAGTGACTACTTTCTGATTACTATCACCATGAATTAGCTCTGTTTATTCTTAGAATCTGTATAGATGAAATTACATAGCAAGTATTTGTGTGTGTCTGATTTCTTTCACCCAAAAAAAAAAAATGTGTTTGAGATTCACTGTATGTTGTGGCTATATCAATAATAAGCCTAGCACTGATAATATCCCTTTATCTTCCTTTTAATGTCTATGGGGTTTTTGATTGTGATATCTGTATTTTTTTAATCTTGCCATCATTAACAGTCTTACCATGAGTTTATTCATTTTGTTAATTTTGTCAATATCAATGTTTAAACTAATTTTAAAAAAATGTTCCTCTAGGGGAGCCTGGGTGGTTCAGTTGGTTGTCTGACTCTTGATTTTGGCTCGGGTCATGATATCATGATTCCTGGAATCTGGCTCTGTACCAACAGCATGGAGCCTGCTCAGGATTCTCTCTCTATTCCTCCCCTGCTCATGCTCTTTCTTTCTCTCAAAATAAATAAATAAACATTAAAAAATAAATAAATAAAAATAAAAAATTGTTTTCTTTATGTCACTGATTTTCACCCCTATTTTTATGACAACCTCCCTTTAGTTTAATGTGCTTTTCTGTCCATACCTTCTTATTTTGGAAGTCTAGGTAATTCTTTTCTAATATAAGGTATTTATATTAAAAATTGTTATTAATACTATAAACTTCCATTAATTAAAGCTTACCTTAACCCAGAAATAAATGTTATGTTTCCCTTTTCATTCAGTTGAAAATATTTTCTGAATTCTCTCATTTTTTTCAGTGGTTTGTTACAAACATGTTTTTAAATTTTTAGGAATTTATGAAACTTACCAATACCTTAATTGGTAACTTCTAATTTAATAACATCATCACTACAAAACATGTCTTATGTTTTTAGTTATTTGATATTGATTGAGCCTTTTTTCGTGGTCCTGTCTATTGACTATTTTGGGAAATATTTCCAGATATAACTAGAATATTCTACATTTGGGGGAAGCACTCTCTTCATATCACAAGACCACATTGGTAGATAGGGTCGTTCAAGTGTTCTGCATTCTAAGTTTGTGTCTACCTGTTTTAAATATACCAAGGTAAGAATATCCACGATTCTGGATTTCCCTACATTTTTTTTTGCCAATTTTTTAATTCACAGGTTTTGAACATCTATAAATAGCAGCAATGATATAATATGATTGTTTTCTTGACAAACTGGATAATATTTCCTAATATATCACTATGATATATCCATATTTATCTCTGATAATACTGTTTTGAAATTTATTTTATCTGATATTAATATTTCATGTTTTTATGTTCACTATTTGCATATCTTTTTCATGCTCTTATTTCATCTGCTTCATACACACGCACACTCATGTACACTCACATACACAAATATATTTACTTTTCTAGTGCACTTCATTTCTTCTTGCATATCTCAACTTTCATGCAGTATCATTCCCAATCAACTTCAAGAATTCTTTTAGCATATCTTTTTGGGCTGATCTACTGGAGACTAACTTATACCTTTTTTTTTTTTGTATGAAAATGTTTTAATTTCCCTTTTTTAAATTTTTAAAATTAATAAAGCAGTTTTAGTGTTGCAGAAATAATGACCATAAACTATCCCCAGAATGCCCACAATACACACAATTCCCACATTAGTAACATATTGCTTTAGTGTTATACATTTGTTACAACTGATGAGCCAGTGCCAATACACTGTTAAAGTCCATGGTTTACGTTAGAGTTCATTCTTTGTGTTGTACATACTATAGGTTTTGACAAAGGTATAATGACATGGGTCCACTATTACAGTATCATGGACAATATTTGTCAGTGTTCTAAAAATCCCCTGTGCCAAACTATTTATTCTCACCTCCCTCTTTCCACTCGTGGAAACCACTGATATTATTATACTTTCTCCATGATTTTCCTTTTCTAGAAGGTCATACAGTTGAAATTATATAACATGTAGTCTTTCCAGATTGTCTTCTTTCACTTAGGCATTTAACGTTCCTCCGTATCTTTTTGTGACTTAATAGCTCATGGCTTTTTATCACCAAACAGTATCTCATTGTATGGATGTACAACTGTTTATTTATCCTTTCAAGTACTGAAGGATATCTTGGTTGCTTCCAAGTTTTGGCAATTATCAATAAAGCTTCCATGAACAAAAGTGTGTAGGCTTTTGTATGGACCTAAGTTTTCAACTCATTTGAGTAAGAACTAAGGAGTACAATTGAAGAATCATATGTTAAGAGTATGTTTAGGTTTTCAAGAAACAGCCAAACTCTCCTATAAAGTGGGTGTACTATTTTGCATCTGTACCAGCAAAGATTGAGAGTTCGTATTGCTCCATAACATCACCAGTATTTGGTATTGTCAATATTTTGGATTTTAGTCATTCCAATAGGTACATGTGTATTGGCATCTCACTGTTGTCTTAATTTGCAATTCCTTAAGGAAATGTGACACTGAACATGTTTTCATATGCTCACTTGTCATGTGTATACCTTCTTTGGAGAGATATCTGTTCAAATCATTTGCCCACTTCTTAAGTGTATTATCTGCTTATTTTTGACTTCTAAGAATTCTTTGCATATTTTGGATATTAATCTTTTATTAGAGGGTTTTCCTTCATTTTTAAAGGGTATTTTCCATGAATATCAAATCTAAACTGCCCTTTCCCTCCAGCATTTAAAAACATCCTTGAGGAGAAGTTAGCCATCATTTCTTCCTCTGTGTAAGGTTTTTATCCTCCCTGTCAACATTTAGTGCTTTATATCTTTGCTTTCAGCAGTTTGACTATAACATTCCTAGTGTTTTATTTTTTGTTTCTACCTGAATTTCACTGGGTTCCTTAATTTTTTTTTTTTTTAGCTTGATGTCTTCAACCATTTTTAGAAACTCTCCTCCATATTCCCTTCAATTATTTAATATGTTCTATTCTTTTTATCTTCACTTTCTAGGGCTCCAATGACATCTATGTTAGGCTATTTGTTATAAGGCCATACTGAGCATTTATCTTTTTCTTGGTGTTTTATTGTATAATTTTTAATGATCTTTGTTCAAGTTCACTCAATTTTGCTTCTATTGAATCTTTTCTGCTTTCAAGCCTATTGAATAATTTTTTTTCTATCATTATTATTCAAATTTTTTCCATAGTTTCTATCTGCTGATAGTCCCTATCTCTTCAAGCATGTTGTCACCTTAGATCCTTTGACATCATATTATAGTCATTGCAATGTTTCTTCTCTGGCTATTCCATCATCTGGGTCATTTCTGTTTGCTTGTATTGACTATTTTAGCCCTTGTTCATGGACTGCTTATTGTAGCTTTTTAATTTTTCTCTTAACATTTCATTGCAAACATGGAATTCCATATAAAACAAGTCTTAAAAATATAATAATAGCCTTTACTACCAGAAATAAAACTCTCCTTATCATCAGGTTGCTGGTACTGAAATTTGAATTTAAACTTCAGTTAGACTCTCTTCATTACTAGTTTCCAATATTTTGACAATGTGATGAGGAGTTGGTTTTTAAATTTAGTTTTAGATCTCTGAATGGTGCTGTTTGCTTTTCAGTCCCAGTTTCAGATTTTATTTTTCAGGAGATCTCCCTTCACTTTGCTGTGCTGTTCAAGTATTTAGAGCAATACACTAAATAGAGGCCTGCAGTATCTCTGAGGGACTTTCCAGGCTTGCTTCCTGCCTTCTGTGCACTGTACTCAGTGAAGGTATAGAGTGTCACTGAGTTCTTCTCTCAGATTTCTCACCCACCTCCAGTTGTCAAAGGATCTCTGCTAATCCCTCAGTAAAAGTGCATTCAAGGGATTTATTTCTTTATCTCATTTCTCCTTACCTTCCCCCTCTCTTCATTGGGGAGGTGCAACACTTTCACTGACAGTCTGGTAAGCTTTAGGGCAATTCTTTCAGCTAGCTCACTATACTCTCAGCCTTTAGCAGGTAACTGTCTCTAATTGGAAAATGTTCTGTGCCTCAGGCAGGATCTCTCGGATGGCCTGCTTTACACCCTTTGTTAAAAAGGCTACAAATATGTACTCACTGAAGGTCTGTGAGAAAAAATTTTGTTCAGTGCCTGAATTTTTTTCTTTGGCTGGGACTTCCTGAGATTCACTTGTGTCAATTCAATGTCCATTAAAAACTGGTTTCAACTTTAATGTAAATTAAAAGTTTGGTTTTAACAATATCAGCTGTTTTTTTTCCCCCACACAGCCACTTATTGTGGATTCCTGTCCTTCTAGCTGCTGTGCCAAGGATAAAAATTACTCACTTATGAAGAATTCCTCAATTTCTGGAATCTAATTGCTTTCAATTTTGTCTTGTCCTCAGCTCTCTGATTTGTTTTAAAAAGAAAGATTGTACAGCTTATCTCAACTATTCTAATTGTCACAGAGCAACGATCATTTGCATCCTACAATCTCAAACAGAAGTCAACCCAGATGCATCCTCTTAAACTGGATTGTTGCTCATTTTAGTAATTTTGCAGTGCAGTCGCAGGTGAGTGGATAATGGTATGTTACATAGCCAAGCTTCTTTGCTTTCAGGTGTGTATCGTGGTAATAGATAATCACTATTCTATCACTTTGTGAGAAGACGAAATATAGAATTTCTGTATTCCAAAAACATCTTCTGCTTTCCAGATGTGTGTTGACTACATGCTCTGAAGATCCTTCCTGGAAGAAGAAATAGTTCAGAATCCACTGCTCTCCTTCAAATAAGGAAAACATCAAGCCCCCTTCTAACCAAAAACAAAGCTAAACAAAATTCTTGAGCAAAAACTACTAGTTTGAAAAACACATTTTCTCCATTAAAGCATTATTCTTTTTAAAATGAGAGTTTTAATATTGGCTGCTCCTCAACTCCCACCCATTTAATAGTTTCTAGATTTGTCTACTTATAATTTCTATTTCTTCTTCATTGTAAAATAAAAATACAAAGAATTCACCAGGGAGGTGTGCAGACCACGGACCTCTAGAGCAGGACAGAGAATAACTTGTGATGAACATCTACAACATTTGCTTTCAGAGGTATAAAGGGAAACATTCTAATACAGTGGTTGTGCGGGGCCTTCCTGAGGAGATGACATTTTTCTAGGGGCTTTTTCCTCTCTTTTTTTGTTTTTTAATGTGTTGTTTGTTTAAATCAATTTCATCTATTTCAAATGTACAGTTTGGTAACTATATATAATCATGAAACCACCACAAAGATAAAAATATGAAACAGTCTTCCATCACCCTAAAAGTTTTCCCGTGTCCCTTTGCAATCAATCCTCTCCCTGTGAGCACAGACCCAGATGACAACCTGTCCGCTTTCTTTCACAAAATTGTGCCTTCTCCATAAGTTCATATAAGTAAAATCATAATATTTTGTTTGACTTCTTTAACTTAGCATAATGTTTTGAAGATTGATTCATGTTGCCAATATCATACCTGAGTAGTATTTTATAACCTAAAATAATGTTTATCTTTTCATATTCGTAAGTGGATGGACATATGATCTGCCTCCCGATTTTGACAATTTTGAATGAAGATGTTATGAACATTAATGTAAATGTACTTCTGCGGATATATATATTTCCATTTCTGTTTGACAAATTTCTGTTTGAGAGAGGTTGCTTTGTCATATGGTAATCATATATTTAACTTTATAAGATAATGCTATACTTTTCTAAGGAGAATGCACTATTTTACATTCCCACCAGCAATGTATTTAGTCCAATTGCTACAAATCCTTTGCAACACTAGATATTGTTCTCTTTTTGACTTTAGTCATTGCAGTGGGGGCATAGCAGTATCCATTTCTGGTATCAATATGCATCTTTCTGATGTATAAAATAACTGGTACATTATTTAAAAATAACTGTCACTGAGTTTCCAAATACTGCTTTTCTAGATTTTTGTGTATATCCATTTTTATTCTTTTTTGATTGGAGACTATATTTTGAATGCCTGTAAATTTATCAGACTGTATTACTCAGAATGTTACATATTTTGATAAATGTTCTGCATGTACTTAAAAGTGAATCCTGTTACTGCTAGGGAAATTATTCTATAAATAATTAGTACCAGGCTGGTGTTCGACTCTTCTATACACTTCCTGATTTTCTCTTGCTCTTCTATTAATTTTTAACAGGAGGTTATTGAAATCATCCATTAAGATTGTGAACTTGTCTATTTCTCCTTTCAGTTCCATCAGATTTGCTTCATGTATTCTGAAGCTATGTTACTAAGCAGCTGAAATTTTAAAATTCTGATGTCTTTTTGAAAAATAAACTTATGAAATTATACTCTTCAACCCTGATATGAGTCTTTGTTCTAAAATCTACTCCATCTGATGTTTATATAGCCATTCCAACATGTTTTTATTTACTGTAAGCATGCTATATCTTTTCCAACTTTTAAATTTTTACCCATTTGTGTATTTACATATTTTGTGTATTTATATTTTTAATGGGTATCTTTTGCACAGCATATAGTTGAAAACTTTTTTAATCCAACTTCAATATCTGCCTTTTAGTTTAGGTTTTTAGACCACTTAGCATAATCATGGATGTGTTTTTTTGTTCATTTGTTTCAAGTTTTTATTTAAATTATAGTTAGTTAATATATAGTGCAATATTGGTTTCAGGAGTAGAATTTAGTGGTTCATCACTTGCATATAACACCTAATGCTCATCACAAGTGTCCTCCTTAATACCCATCACCCTTTTAGCACATTCCCCACCACCTTCCCTCTAGCAATTATCAGTGTGTTCTCTATAGTTAAGAGTTTGTTTTGTGGTTTGCCTCCCTGTCTTTCTTTTTCTTTCTTTCCCTTCCTTCCCCTATGTTTATCTGTTTTGGTTGTTTAAATCTAGCATCTTTATGTTGCCTGACAGACATGTTTTTGGCTTGCCTTATACCATATCCAAAAAGTCTAAAACAAATTAACAAAATCATCTTATTCAAATCATAAGATATTGTTGATATTCAATTCATTCAAATAACTGTGAATATTTAATTGACCTATTTTGATACCAACATTATCTTGTTTGTACATATATACTAGTTTTGTCCATTGATTTTGTACACTTTGACCAAACTGGCTATATTTGTATTCCTCCTAACACTCAAATCTAGTGGTTACCACAAATTGTACTCTTTGGCCTTTTCTGACAAACAAAACAACTTTAATGTCAATGATCAGAATTCACTGAAGATCACTGAGGTAGAGGAACTGTCTCCAAACCGGGTGAGTCTTGAAGTAAAAGAATTATAAATGAAATAAATCCTTGTGTGGCTTTGTGTACATATCTAGGCATACAATTTATCCAGGAATAAAGCATTAAATATTAACTCATGCTTACAATCCACTTAAATTTGGCAATTTCTTAATGTAAGTGTTTTCAATATAATTATACTCAGGTTAGGTTGCACAAGCCAAAAAGCTAGAATTAATTTTTGATTATTCTTTTTTCTCTCACCAACTAACACATCTGAAATCTGTCCCTTTTTCTATATATAAAAACTCCATCCTACTCTAAATTCCAATCATCTCTTACATGGACTTCTGAAATAGCTTACTAATTTCTCACATTGTTCACCTTTTCTCCTTTAAATCTGGCTGAAAACTTTTAAATCGCTTCCTAAAAAGTTTGGAATAAAATTCAAAATCCTTATATCATTCTATAAGTATGATATGCAGTGATTCCAAATTATCATTATAGATCCTGCCTACCTTCCACTTTCTCATTCCACAATCCTTCTACCTACAGTGATTCCAACTCACTGTTCTCTCTATTCCTGGATAATAGTAAGGTTCTCTCCATCTTAAAATAATTTCACTAGCCACTCTGTGTTGTCATCTAGTTCTTTACTCAAATACCACCTTTGGGGGCGCCTGGGTGGCTCAGTCGGTTAAGTGGTCGACTTCGGCTCAGGTCATGATCTCGCGGTCCGTGAGTTCGAGCCCCGCGTCGGGCTCTGTGCTGACAGCTCAGAGCCTGGAGTCTGTTTCAGATTCTGTGTCTCCCTCTCTCTGACCCTCCCCCGTTCATGCTCTGTCTCTCTCTGTCTCACAAATAAATAAACATTTAAAAAAAAATTTAAAATACCACCTTTGCAAGAGCTTTCCTGCTACTCAGATTCCACCCAACATCCAACTATTCATTCACTTAAAATTTACCCCCTTTTTTTCTTCAAAGTATTTATAATTTTGAAGTGTCATATTTATTGTTATTAACTCTGATAGAATGAAACCCTATGAGAAAAAGAATACCTCCTGTTTTTTTCACACTTTTCCAGGCAGGTCACTAAGTTAAACTTCACTTTGTATTGCAAAGCCTAGAGCATATCTACTATCTATCTTGCTGTCTATCTATCATCTATCTATATAATTTAAGTAATGACAAATGCCTGCGTGGCTCAGTTGGTTGAGCAACCAACTTTGGATCATATCATGATGTCGAGGTTCGTGAGTTTGAGCCCCGCATCAGGCTCTGTGCTGACAGCTTGGAGCCTGGAGTCAGCTTCAGATTCTGTGTCTCCCTCTCTCTGCCACTCCCCTGCTCACATTCTGTGCGTGTGTGTGTGTGTGTGTGTGTGTGTGTGTGTGTGTGTCTTTTCCTCTCTATCTCTCTCAAAAATAAATAAATATTAAAATACTTAAATAATGAAAACCTGTTAAGGTTAATATGCAGTTAACTTTTTTCACATATACTACCTATCATAAAATTTTATGAAGTAGGAGGGCAATACTGTCACTAATTTTTCTGCAGATAAGAAAGCTGAGGCTCTTGAAAAGATAGATGTTTGTATCAAGTTTACATAAAGTAGAGCTGATACTTAAACCCAAAGCTTCTGATACAGAATCCTAAACTCATTTTAATATCTAATTAGCATGTATACCATAGGGACAAGCCTTTATATTTAGTTGTTTTCAATACATTTTAAAATATCAATTTGATAAGAGGTAGGATATGATAGCAAATATCATACTAAATTAAGTTTTTTGTACCTATAAAAGTCTAAGACTTTACCTAGCTTAGCCCTTATTAAGTGAAATATTTAAGGATAAGAAAATCTAATCTCAACTTTTTTCATAATTTTCATAGGACCATGAAATGTAAGTACCAAAATATCAAACATCTTAAAATCCCAGGTAAAAATCTATAATAAAGGCAGTTTGGAACACAAACCTATTTGAAGACACTAACCTAGAAACCAGGCTAAACAAATGTATAGACTCAATAATATTGATATTTTAAAGTTTTGTTCTTAGTCTTCTAATGTTTATCCACCCTTAAGAGAACTTTCCATTTGATCACAGACTGAAAGTAAACCAAAACACACTTATATCACTCACACACACACACACACACACACACACACACACGCACACTCAAAATGGAGAAGACAACACCAGAGACAAAGCCTTTACTGATGCTCATAAATTCACTAAATTCACAAAATTCGTTTGTCCTAAAATGAATTTTATCATTTTATCAGGTACATCATATATATAGTCTTCACCTCAATGAAACTTAGGTTTTAAGACTCGGCTAGAAAAGATTAAAAAGAGAGAAACAGAAAGAAAAGAAAAAAAAGCAAGATAAGAGTTGATCTCCAGTGTATCACTCCAGAGCTCAAAATGCCATTTTCAAGGATAAAAATACACAATATGGCTTGTTAAACTGAGACTTTATTCACTGGACGTCAACAAATCCTGGGAGCATCTATTCTATATTTTGTAACAAAAATAAAAAATAAGACAAAGAAACAAACAGAAACAATAGTATACAAGAAAAAAAGGTGGAGAGAGAGTATATCTTGATTTATTGGCAATTTCATATTGTTGCAAATTATACTGGACAATAATTGAAAAGTGATCATTATCCCTGTATTTGATTACTTTATAAAATGCTAACGGTCAGCAGTGGTTGGTTAATTTTACAATTGCTTTTGGTACACAGGAAAGGGAAATTTGGAGGCCGAGCAAAACAATCATAGAGCTGGTGTCCCAGTTTAAAGTCAGACGAATGTTGGCTCAAAGTGTAAAAATAGAAAATGCTTTAGGACAGCAATGAAAGCATCCAAACACTGTCTCTCAAGGTGACTAGGAACTCTGTTTCTAAATACAGGATCCTATGAGAGAAGAATGATCTAAATGAGCTATGTGGATGAGGAATTTATCTCTCATGCTCATGACTCATTCAGTCCCTTTTTCAATTTCAAAGAGAACACCAGGCATCAGTTAACCTTTACCGGTGATACAAGGTTATCATTAATAAATAGCCACAGCGTAATAAATAATTACAATGCAGAATAACAGGGTTCGGAGCAAAGTATTTTGTACTCACTAGTTAAATTCTACCCATTCACAGTCACAGAAAAAAATTGGAAGTTCTATTTTAATCTTCATTTATCTTCCCAGGATCTATAAAACACCCAATTCCTCTTCTTTTTTCTTACTTATTTGTCCTATAAGTAATTTTAATGTTATTAATGTGTCAATTTAGCCTAGTGCTGTAATTTTTTAAGACAATTCATGAACACACACATATAAAAATCATGAAGCTCATACATGCAAAGAGCTGTAAAAAGTGTTGTCTTTACCCTTTAACAAGTAGAACCTGGAGAAACTGCAAACGAATGACATATTCAAACTCACCAAAGAACTGGAGTGTCAGGGCAGCCATGTAATCATAAATTTGAAGAAAGACAGCTACCTGCAGGGAGAAACAGGACCTGAACAGGTGTTTAAATGAGGAAGACATCACTGGACTTCATATAAGCCAATGAAAGACACAGCTGAATTTTCTGAATTGAGCACTGAATGTGAAGCCCCTAGAAGGCTTTACAGAAGGGAATCTGCACTGTTGCAGGCCTTTTCCACATGAACCCCACCTATACTCACAGGGAACACGAGTGAGAATCTTTAGGGAGCTTCTCTTGTGGTGTTAGTTGAGAGGGAACAACAGAAATCAGTAATGGTATCCCCAACAGATAGATCTTGCCCTATTTTGCCTGTGAACCAAATGCCTTCATCTGTAGGAGAAGGAAAAAAATGCCACTTTTGGACACTAGCAGAAATCAATTGCAGTGAGAGAAGGAAAGTGACCAAAAAAAAATCACTAACCTAGGAGGGAAGCAGGAATACTTACTATGTCCAGCATTGCAGCTGGAAGAGAGCATGAGTGAATGTGTCTTGAGATCCAAAAACACAGTGCTTAACCAGGATTAAGCCTAATTAGAACACAGGAGTACATTCTGCACTGGCCCCCACCATTAGGCTAATAAGCATTGAGTAAAAATAATGACAGAATACAGCTAAGAGAGGTTAAAGATGCAGATTGTTTTTGGAGACCAGCACAAACAGAAGACCAAACCCAGGAGAGCAGACATTGGGAAAAGGACCTCTGGAAAACAAGGTCCCAACCTAAACACAAGTTATCAATAGAGGAACTTGAATCCTGTGGTACACTGAGGCTAAACATAGCAACAACACACTTCAATTCAGCCCAGCCACTAAAGGCCTAGCAGAAAGAATGAAATACTCATGTCTAAGCATAAAATTACATAATATCTCCAGCTTTCAACTGGAAGTTATGAGGCATAAAATTGCTAAGAAAAAGCACATGCTAAATAGATAAAGCAGTCATCAGAACCAGACTCAGATATGATCAAAAGGCAATTTAAAATAATTATGACTGTGAATATATATTACTTATAAATGTATACTGAAAACTCTAGGACAACCACTTAATTTTTTTTCAAGTACTACTATTATTCTAATAAAGGAGAGAAAGTATAATCATATACTCAAAACCCCAAAAGGCAGAAAAATGGTGGAATACAAGTTTTTTTAAATGAACAAGGGCAATAAATAAAAAACACTATGGGGCACCGGGGTGGTTCAGTTGGTCGAGTGTCCGACTTCGGCTCAGGTCATGATCTCACACCTTGTGAGTTCGAGCCCTACGTTGGGCTCTGTGCTGACAGCTCAGAGCCTAGAGCCTGCTTCTGCTTCTGTGTTTCCCTCTCCCTCTGCCCCTAACCCACTTGCATTCTGTCTCTGTCTCTCTCATAAAGAGATAAATAAACAAACATACAAACATTAAAAAAATAATAAAGAAATAAAAATTAAAAACACTAAAAAATATGGTGGATGCTAATCCAACTATACCAATAAGCACTTCCAACATCAATGGTCAAAATACACTAATTAAAAGAAATTGTCACAGTTTGTCAAAAATAACACCTGAATATATGTTGTCTACAAAGACTCACTTTAAATATAAAGACACCATGTAGATTAAAGGTAAATGGATGTAGAAAAATATACCATGTTAACACCAATAAAAAAAAGAGCAGGAGTAGCTATACTAATTTCAGACTGAAGCAAGGAAAGTTATCAGGGATAAAGAAGAGCATTACATAATGATATAGGGCTCAATTCCCCAATAATATATGACAATCCTTAACGTGTCTGCTGAATAACACAAGATCAAACTATTTGAGGCAGAAATAAATAGAACTCCAAGGAAAAACAGATGAATTCACTATCATAGTTGGAGACTTCAACACTATTTTCTCAAAAATACAGTAGGCAGAAAATTAGTAAGGATAAAATTGAACTCACGGTCACCACGAATCAATTGGATATAATTGGCATCTATAGACTACTTCATCCAATGACAGTGGAATACACATTCTACTCAAGTTCACATGGAGCATTCGCTGAGACATACCACATTCTGGGTCACAAAACATACCTTAACCAATATAAAAGAAGAGAAATAATTTGGGTTTTCCTATTAAGTAGCGTGGTACCCACTGTAAGGTCTGGCCTACACAGAAGAGTGATCATGGAGCTCTTCAACTACACGGAGGCTTTCTCACAAATTTATTTCTCAAGTATGATGAAAAGTATGTCTAATGGGTCCTTCCAGTGTGGCTGAGTAGGTCTTAAATAACAAACTTACTCTTGTATTTCAATCTCCTTAAGCCTCTGAATCTCTTTGTTAAGTTAAACCAAACGAGGCTGAGCATTTCTGGTTCACTCATGTTAAGCCATCTGTTGGTCCATGTTTCAATGAACCAAATAAACTGTTAGAACCTTTTTGAACTACTCAAGTGGCAAGTTTAAATGAAGGATCTCTGCTTATTGGTCTCATATCAATAAATCTGACCTGATCCAACTTTATGTTCCTTCCACCATTATCTCAAACCCACCCATTCTCACACACGTTTCCCAGATTTTTGGTTATACAAATTAGAAAACTCAAGTAGTTCTTTGGAGTATAGCACACTTCAAGGGCCACACTTTGTACCTCATATTCAAGGGTCTGTTGTGACTTACCTCTAGCTACAGGTTTAGAAGCAAAGATAGGTAAGTGCGGGTCTGGCTAGAGGCAGCATTATCTTACATGGCAACTGCCTCAGGGGAGGCCATTAACATCTCCTCAGGAAATTCAGGATTATCTCATCCAATGAGATGGAAAGTTCTATTGCATACATTCATACAATATTTGCTCTAAGGCCACAATGGAATTAAATTAGAAATCAATAACAAAAGATAACAAGAAAATCCAAAAAATATTTGGTGATTTAACAAAACACTTCTAAATAATAATGGATGAGTCAAAGAAGAAATTTCAAGAGCAATTAAAAAATATTTTAAACTGAGGCACCTGGGTGGCTCCGTCAGTTAAGCATCCTACTCTTGATGTAGGCTCAGGTCAGGATCTTGCAATTCTTGGGATCAAGCTCCTCATCAAGCCCTGCATCAGGATCCATGCTATCAGCACAGAGCCTGCTTGGGATCCTCTCTCTGCCTCTCTCTCTGCCCCTTCCACGCTCATTCTCTCTCTTTCTCTCTCTCTCAAAATAAATAAACTTAAAAAAATTTAAACCAAGTGAAAATGAAAACACAATTTGTCAAAATTTCTGGTATCAGTGAAAGCAGGGCTTAGAGGAAAATTTGTAACATCAAGGCATATGTTAGAAATGTCTAAAATCAGGGGCGCCTGGGTGGCTCAGTCGGTTAAGCGTCCGACTTCAGCTCAGGTCACGACCTCGTGGTATGTGAGTTCGAGCCCCGCGTCGGGCTCTGTGACTGCTCAGAGCCTGGAGCCTGTTTCAGATTCTGTGTCTCCCTCTCTCTCTGACCCTCCCCCGTTCATGCTCTGTCTCTGTCTCAAAAACAAATAAACGTTAAAAAAAATTTTTTTAAAGAGGAAATGTCTAAAATCAGTAAGTTTCACCTTAGCAAACCAGAAAAAGAAGAGCGAAATAAATCCAAAGTAAGCAGAAGAAATGATAACAATTAGATCAGAAGTCACTGAAATTAAAAACAGGAAATTGACAGAGAAAATTCAATAAAACCAAAAGCTTGTTCTTTGAAAAGTTCAGTAAGCTGATAAGCCTTTGGCCAAGCAAAGACAAAAAAAAAAAAAAAAAAAAAAAAAAAGAAAGAAAGAAAAAAAGGACACAAATTAGGTAAGATGGCATCACTACAGATCCCATAGACATTAAAAGAATAAAAAAAGAACACTATGAGCAACTCTATACCCACAAATTTAATAACCTAGGAGAAATGGACCAGTTCCCTGAAAGGCACAATATGTCAAAACACACAAGAAGGAAAAATGCAAATGGGCTTATAACTATTATATAGATAGAAACCGAATCTATAATTAATAACCTTCCAAAATAAATAACACGAGGCTCAGATGCATTCAATGGTGAATTCTACTAAATACTTAAGGAAGAAATGATTTTACACAATCCCCTTCACAGGATGGAAAGACTGAATGAAAACTTCCTAATTCATAGGCCAACATTACCATAACACCAAACCCAGACAAGGACATTACAAGAAAACTATAGACCTGTATCTCTATGGAACACATATTCAAAATTCTCAACAAAATATTAGCAAATTGAATCCAAAAATATATGAGAAGAATTGTATAGGAAGACTAAATGGGTTTTAACCCAGGTATGCAAGGCTGGTTCAGTATGTACAAACCCATTAATGGAATATATCACATCAACAGGCTAAAACTGAAAAATTAAATGATAATGTCAGTATATGCAGAAAAGGAATTTGGCAAAGTCCAATAACATTCATCGTAAAAGTTCTCAGTAAAGTAGGAACACAGGGGAAGTTGCTCAACTTGATAGAGAATATAAGCCATACCTCAAAGATATTGTGGTTTTGGTTCCAGACCACTACAATAAAGACAATATTGCCAAAAAAGTGACCTAAATATTTTTTTTTCATTTCTGAGGGTTTATATATAAAAGTTATGTTTACTTTTACTGTAGTCTTTTAATGGTGCAATTGCATTATGTTTTAAAAATGTATATACCTTAATTTAAAACATATTATTGCTAACACATGCGAGCCATCATTTGAGATCTCAATGAGACATAATCTTTTTCTGGTCAAAGGTCTTGTCTCATTGTTGATGGCTGCTGACTGATTAGGTTGTTGGTTTCTGAAGGCTGTGGTAATTTCTCAAAGTAAGACAACAACAAAGTCTGCCACACTGATTGACAATTCCTTTCAATGATTTCTCTGCAGCATACTACGTGTTTGATAGCACCATACCCACAATAGAACTTCTTTCAAAATTGGAGTCAATCCTATCAAACCCAGCTATTGCCTTATCAACTAAGTTTATGTAGCATTATAAATCTTTTGTTGTCATTTCAACAATCTTCATGGCATCTTCACCAGGAGGAGACTCCAAGAAACTACTTTCTTTGCTTATCCACGAGAAGCAACTCATCTGTTCAAGTTTAATGATGAGATCACAACAATCCAGTCACATCTTCATGCTCCACTTCTAATTCTAGTTCTCTTGCTATTTCCACCACTTCTGCACAGTTACTTCCTCCACTGAACACTTGAAACCCTCAGGGTCATCCAGGGTTGGAATCAACTTCTTCCAACTTCCTATTAATGTCGATATTCTGACCTCTTCCCATGAACCACAAATATTCTTTATGGCATGTAGAATGGTGAATCCTTTCCAGAAAGTTTTTAATTGACTTTGCTCGGATCCACCAGAGGAATCACTGTCTATGGCAGTGCTAGCTTCACAAAATGTGTTTTTCAATAATAAGACTTGAAAGTCAAAATGACTCCTTGATACAAGGGCTTCAAAATGGATGTTGTGTTAGCAGGCATGAAAACAACATTAATCTCACTGTATATCACCACCCGAGCTCTTGGGTGACTAGGTATATTGTCAATGAACAGTAATATTTTGAAAGGAAGCTTTTTTTTTCCCTAGGTCTCACAAAGGGCCACAATATTCTGTAAGCCATGTTGTAAATAGACGTGCTGTCACCCAGGCTTCCTTGTTGTTCCATTTACGGAGCATGGGAAGAGTAGATTTAGCTTAATTCTTAAGAGCCCAATGATTTTGGGAATGGTAAATGAGCACTGACTTCAATTTAACATCACCATTAGCGTTAACCCCAATAAGAGAGTCAGCCTGTCCTTTGAAGCCTTGAAGCCAGACATTGACTTCTCCTGTCTAGCTATGAGAATCCTAGATAGCATCTTCTTCAAACAGAAGGTTGCTTTGTCTACATTGCAATTATGTTATTTGGTGTTGTTTAGTGAACCTTAGTTAACTGTCTTAGCTAGATCTTCTGGAAAACTTGCTGCAGCTTGGACATCAGCACTTGCTATTTCACCCTGCACTTTTATGTTATGAAGATGGCTTCGTAAACCTCATGAATCAACCTCTGATAGCTTTAAATTTATTTCTGCAGCTTCCTCACCTCTCTAAACTTTCAAAGAATTCAAGAATTAGGGGCATTCTTTGGATGAGGTTTTGCCTTAAGGGAATGCTGTGGCTGGTTTAAGCTTTTATTTAGACCACTAAGATTTCTTCCCCATCAACAAACAATAAGGCAGTTATGCTTATCATTTGTATGTTCACTGAAGTAATACTTTTAATTCCCTTCAAGAACATTTCCTTTGCATTCACAACCTGGCTAACTGGTGCAAGAGGCCTAGCTTTCGGCCTGTCTCATTGATCAACATGCTCACTAAGCTTAATTATTTACAACTTCTGATTTAAACTAAGAGATGCACAACTCTTCCTTTCACTTGAACACTTAGAGGCCATTGTAGAGTTATTAACTGGCTTGATTTCAATATTGTTTTGTGTCAGGGAATATGGAGGCCTAAACAGAGGGAGAGAGACAGGGGAACAGCCAGTTGGTGGAATAGTCAGAACACACACAACATGTATGGGTTAAAAGTTTGCCATTTCATATAAGTGTGGTTGGTGGTGCACCAAAACAATTACAATAGTAACACCAAAGATCATTGATCACAGATCACCATGACAAATACAATAATAATGAAAACTTTGAAATATTAAGAGAATTATCAATATGTGACACAAAAACATGAAGTGAATAAATGCTATCAGAAAAACGGCACCAACAGATTTGAGAGAATTGCCACCAAACCTTTGATTTGTAAAACACGCAATTATCTATGAAGTGCAATAAAGCAAAGTGCAATAAAATGACATATGCCTGTATGTACAGAGATCCACCTGTTTTTGCAAATATTGCTGGTAGAACTATCTTATTTCTAGTTGACTTGCCATCTTTGTCGAAATTTGACTGACACAAATGTGGCTCAAGAATTGTAACAACATGGTAAATTGTGAAGCCAGACAACATATATCTTACAACTCTGGTCTTTTTATTTTTTAATATTATTATTTATTTTTATTATTATTATTATTGATTTCACTATCCTAAAATATTTTCATTGTTACGTATATTTTAGAATCAGCTTATCAACTTCTACAAAGAAGTAACATCTGCTGAGCTCTGATTTGGATTGTGTTGGATCTACAGATCAATCTGGATCAAATTACCGTTTTAAAAATGTTGCGTCATCCAGCACAGAAATATGGTAAAAATATCCATTTACTTAAGCCTTCCTTAATTGCTTTCAATATATTTTAGTTCCCATTACAAAATTATTAAGCATATTTTATTAAACATATCCAAAAATGTATCAGGTTTGAGGCTTTTAATGTTATTGTTCAATTTAAATAATTGTATCTATTGCTAGTATATATACATAGAATTTTTAAATATGCTCTGCTCTGTGGTTTTGCAAAAGTCAGTTATTTAGTAGCATTTATTAGATTCCATAGAATTTCTGAACATACAAATTGCTTTTTGCAAATAAAAGCAGAAAACTTTCAAGTTGTACATATATTTTTTATTTCATTACCAAAATATTGAATGTAAATAATGAATAAAAATAGTGAAAGTGAAAATCCTTGCCTCTTCCTGATAATACAGGGAAGAATTAAGTTAGTTCCTCCTTGTATATTCCATTTCTCTTTCCTGTATTCATGCTTTTATTTAAATATTTATACAAAAACATAATCATCTTTTAAAATTCTTGCTACTTCCATCATCTTTGACATTTCTGGGTGAATTTCTACTAAATTTAAAAAACTGAGTGGTTTTGAGTCACATTTTTCTGCTTCTTGGTATGGTTTGAGATTTCTGATTGGATGCTAACTCCATGAAAATTAAATTGCATATATATATATATGCAATTTATATATATATGCTATATATATATATATATATATATATATATATATATATAATTATATTATATATATATATATAATCTTTCTACAAAGAACATTAGGCATTGTTTTAGCAGACAGTTATTGGTAGATTGCTTTTATTCTGTCCTGTCCATGTCTGTTTTTAAAGCATTTCTAGGGAGGATATGGAATAGCCTCCACTATAGAAATATTTAACTCTACTACTAAGGTGTGAAGATGTGACCCACTTGGAATCCCTTCTAAATTCTCTACCCTGGCTGCCTGGAGCTACAAATGTTCCTCAACATTGTATCTTCTGAGAATAATGAACTTAAAACTCCTTGGTGGCTCCAGGCCCAAAGTGGAAAAATCATAGATCTACCTCATATGCTATCCTTCTCTTAAGGATCATAGTTCCATGTTACCTGTTTTTTTTAAATATCTGAAAATGATTTTTTCATGTATATTTTCTAATTTTAGCTTTTATGGTGGAGGTTATGTCTAGTATTTATTACTCTATCATGGCTGGAAGCAATATTCAACAATTTGTCTTTTCTCACTAAATTTTTTAAAATATACTTTCAAGTATTTTTAGATTTACAGAAAAGTTGCAAGAATATCACAGAGAATTTGCACACATCCTACACTTAGTTTCCCCTATTGTTAACATTATAATGGCACATTTGTCACAACCAATAAGCCAATATTACTACATTCTTATTAAAGTTCATACTTTACTCAGATTTCACTAGTTTCCCTAATGTCCTTTTTCTATTTACGTGTTTTAAAATGTTTTTAAACATTTTACGTGTCATGTTCCCTTATGATCCTCTGGACTAACAGTTTCTCAGCTCTTTCCTGCTTTTGATGACCTCAACAATTTGCTCTTGTCTCCAATTTTCCTTAAACTTTTAAGGAAAGTTTAAAAAGTTTAAAAGTTAAAACTTTTGCATACTAAGGAAATAAATACAATGTTATCCTTTTATCTACCAAATTAATGAAGTAATTTAAAAATTGTAGAATTTAATTTTGATGATTCCAGTATAAAACCACGATACATTGTTTGACTCTTTAGAGTATCTTACATCTGTATTTTATATGCTCCATGCATAGCTTAATTTTTTATTGCAGTATTTGCATTTATTACTATCTTATTTCATAAATATTATTGAAAAAAAAGTTTATTTTTCAGATTTCAAAAACAGCAGCAGTCATCACGGATGGAGAAGAAAGGCAAAGTGGTAAAATACGCTGGAGTCATTTAGCTACAAGAGGGAAGATAATCAAGCTCCAAGGAATCTGACCATGTGGAGTTAAAGGTGTTATTGCAGCCTCAGGGCACAAGGTCCAGTCCAAAGAGCCCAATAAGCTCCATGCCTGATAGCAATGGTACTTTAATAACAAAAGTGGTGGTGGTTAAATTTTATGTATCTATTTGGCTAGGCTATGGTGCCTAGGTGTTTCCTCAAACAGTGGTCTAGGTATGGCTGCGAAGGCCTTTTTCTTTTCTTTTTTTTTTTTTTTTTTAGATGTGATTAACATTTACAATCAGTAGAATTTGTGTTAAAGCAGATTCCCCTGCTTAGTATGAGTGAGACTCATCCAATCAGTTGAATGCGTTAAGAGCAAAGAGTGAGAGGTCCCCTGAGGAGGAAGAAATCCTGTTTCCAGACTGTCTCTGGACTCAAGACTACAAATAAACTATTGCTAGAATTTTCAAACTGCTGTCCTTCCCTGTAGATTCTGGATTTCTAAAGCCTCACCATCATGTGGGCCAATTTCTAGAAATAAATCTTTCTCTTCCTTTCTCTTCAACCACCTCCCTTTCTCCATTCTTCCCCCTCTCTCTCTTTATAAATGTGTAAAAAACCTCCTTTGATTCTGTCTCCAATGAATCCTAATACACTATTTAACAAAATTAATTGTAGGGCAACAAATGATCCAAGTTTGGGAAGGAGATGTATTAAGACAGTGGAGAAATGTCCCTAAGAGGAAGCATATCACTTAATATAGAAAAGTGCAAACCTGTGTTCTTGAGAGTGTATTTTCTGCTTCCCTATGACTTCCCTCACTTATTTCACTCAAGTTATGCATAAACAACTTATATAACCAAATATCCTTATTTCTTTATTCTACTTATCATGAAATCCTGCTGGAATTCTAGCAACAGTAGCCCTGGACCTGGCCAGTGTCCAGGGTCCTGTTTCTTAGGTCAACCCTGAAGGAGGAATAAGGTATTAAATAGTGTCAACAAAAAACAAAACAGAAAAGAGCTATAAATATCAAACAAAATGAATCTAAGGTTAAAAAAGATAAATCAGTAAACAGGACAAAGATGATCACTATTACTCATAAAGACTACAATCTGCATTAAAGCATTAAAGATTAATGTAATCTTGACTTTGCTCTTAATACGCTTTGAAATTATACTCTTCCAGGGCCATCTTAAGCTCTTTATATATACATTAATTTACTCCCAAGCAAACCCTTAAAGTTATGTGCTATTACAAAATCCTTTTTTGTATTTAAAAAAGGAAGGCAGAAGGAGATGAAGTAATTTATTCAACTTTCAGAATTGGTAAGTAGAAGGGTTGAGTTTGAACCCAGATAATCTATATCCACAGGCCACACCCTTAAATATGATGCAGTACTGCTTACTTACTATGTTTCTTTATCATAACCTCAAATGTGTAAAGAAAAACTATAAAGACTACAAAGACAATTTGAGACAAATGTTATACTTGTTTGATATTGTTATAAACTTCATTTCTAAAAGAAACAAGTACCAAAAACAGCCAAATATACTACCTAAAGTATATAATAAGCAAAACTATATTTCTTTAGCTACCTAACCAACTAAGAGTACAAACAGATAAATTTAGACATGAGAACAAGTATATAATCAAGGCACAGAGAAAAAAATAATTACCAGATACATTATATAATCCTATACCTATAACTAAAATCTAGATGAAATAGCCGATTTTAAGAAAGTATGTAACGACAGAAATACATAAAATTGTGCTAATATAAACAGGACAATAATTGTGGAAGATATTGTTAAATTTGTAAAAAAAAAAATACTTCCAAAAGGTCTCAGGCACACATTGTATGGCAAGCTGTTTCAACTTCAAGGGTATTAACAATTCTTTTGTCATTTAAACTTTTGTAGAGCCTAGAGAAAGAATATTTCTCATTTTGTAAAACTAGGAGAACAGGATAAACGATGTAAAAACCATAAGCTAGGATGCCTTAACAGAAAAAAAAAAACTGTAGGAAAATCTTTCATATAAATATAAACCATAAATCTTGAAAATAAAATACTAGGAAAATTAATATTGATAGGTTATACCATTTATAGGATATACCATTTACAGGATATATGATTAATAAAGGGTCATCCCAGAAATATTAGACTGTCTCAATCACATAAATCAATTAATAGTCTTTTCAAATAGCACAAAAACAAATAATATGTAGAGTGGAAAACTTACAAAATGATATGACATATGCCTTATATGACATATAAGAAAGTAATCAAATTCAAAATTCATACCTGATTTTTAAAAGTAAAAACCCTCTTAAGAAAAAAAAAATATTTTAAATGGAAAACATATCAACCCCAAATATCTCACATTTAGAAGTACAAAGTAGAACCACCATAATATCCCTACTATTTTATAACAGTGTCCTAAATGTTTTAGCCCAGTTTCCTGGGCTATATATAGGAACTACATAAGAACTATATAAGAACTACAAGTACTTGAAAGTAAGAGGCAAATTCATAACTACTTACAGATATAATAGTGGCAGACGCCCTTTCAAGGGGCCACCTATCCCTTCTTCCTTGCACAAAACACCAGTCTTTGGAAAAGAGAGTTTCCCTTACAGATTAGAGAAATGAACTTTGATTTGCCTGAGCCTGTCCCAGTGATGCCATTCCTCTCACTAGTGATGAACTTAGACTTGGGCAGGTGACAGGTCCTGGATGGTATTCAGAGTGCCTCCTGTGTGTTCTTGGAGTGCTGCTAGTTCCTGGAGTTCACAGATGGGCAGTTCATTTCAGTTTAGATGCAGACTGCTTTCTTTGGCAGATTTACAGGACCAGAATCCTTGACATGTTGAGAACTGAAAGTTACCAGTCATAGGAATCTCATAGAATCATCTCTATAAATATCTCAAAAAGAAAATCTTGAGGGATAAATGTCTTCCTCCACATAAAGGGGTTATCATTCTTTAGATTTGATTCTTTCTCTGTTTTACTGCCCTTTTCAATCCAGAGTTTCTGTTCTCAGTGTCACTGAGTAATCCTTGGGGATACTCAGTAAGCCAGTGATGTCTTTCCTCCTCTGCTCCTGCTTTCTTTAGAAGGGAAAGTAATTGTGACATAATTTCCCACATACTCTTTATTTGTCCCAAGTACAACCTTAAAACCATCAGACAATATCTATAGCAATTGACACTCAATTACAGAACTCTGATTGGCTAATTAAATCATACTTAGCCTTCTCCATTACATATTTTATGTACACCATTTAATTATAAGCACTTCTTTCTATATTACTACATAAAATAGATAACATAGAAAAAACATAGTTCCATGGCCTATCCTCATGAGGCAACTATTCTCGTTGGTTTTTTGGTGGTGGTAGCAGGAGTGGAGGCAAAGTCTGGTGTTTGTATCCATATTGCTGAAGATTATACTTATAAAGTTACTTCTTGATTTTTAAAATATAAATACTGATTATTTACATCCTACAGTGGAAAATTAGAATTTAACATTCTGAAAACTCAGTTCTCTCCAAACATTCTCTTACCTCTGACTCTAAACATTATATATATATATATATAGATATAGATATAGCTATAGATCTATATATATCTATATATATAGATCTATAGCTATATCTATATCTATATATATATCTCCATCCCCTTCTCTCACTATGATCCATTATATATTCCTATTTTGGCATTGTTTGATTCTTCTGTATCATTGTTCTCTCTTGATTTGGTCTCCACATTTCATTTTATTTTTTTAAGTGTATTTATTTATTGAGAGAGAGAAAGAGAGAGAATCCCGAGCAGGCTCTCCACTGTCAGCACACAGCCTAATGTGGGGCTTGAACTCAGGAACCGTGAGATCATGACTTGAGCTGAAACCAAGAGTCGGACACTTAACCAACTGAGCCACCCAGGCATCCCTCCATATTTCATTTTATATCACTTCTTCAATTTTTGATGATCCTTCCCTCTCTGTTCATAGACATTAAATTACCATTTTGAACCTTATGAGCCTTATTTATTGGAAGACCTCCATAAAGGATACTTCCGTGAGGAGTTGTCCACTTCACTTACAGATTTCCAAATGGAAGAGTCTGTAAAACTTTTCTCTTTAGCCAGCTTCTCCACAGAATCCATACATTACAATTTCTTGCCTACGAGGCAAAGCCTGGACCTAGTCAAGAAATGGAGCTAATGTTGTCACCATTCAGTATCCAGGATTCCACTTAATCCACCTATTTTCAGTAAGAATTCCTACTGTATGATGGGGGTCTGAATGTGTATGGTGCAAACTGGCTTTTATATGAAGAATGATCAGAGATGGACTCTCTGTTGTCAATCATTTCATTATTTTATTTATTTTTAATTTTGTTAATGTTTATTTATTTTTTGAGAGAGAGATTGACAGAGTATGAGCAGGGGAGAGGCAGAGAGAGAGACAGAGACACAGAATCCAAAGCAGGCTCCAGGCTCTGAGCTGTCAGCACAGAGCCTGACGCGGAGCTCAAACCCACAAACCGTGAGATCATGACCTGAGCCGAAGTCAGACGCTCAACCGACTGAGCCACCCAGGTGCCCCAATCATTTCATTATTTTAAACAGAAATAATACTTAACATAGGATACAAAGGTGATAAAAGGACAAATAAGTACAACAAATGAAAAATATTTTTTAATATTTAGCTTATTTCATCAGTCTTTAAGAAGAATAGTGGAATAGGCTCCTTGTTAAATACCAAAGCACATAATTAAAATTCCTAAAACAAACTTCCATTAAAACAGTTCTCAAAATGAATCACTCCCTTAAATAAGTTTAAGTATTGAGGAAATACCTATAATTGTTAATTTCACCAAACTACTAAATTCAAGCAAATACATAGCCTTGCTAAGATCAGATATTTTTTTTACATTGACTAAATGTTAACTCAAAACTTCCATTTCCCGAACAGATTAAAGTTTAAATCCCATGGTTACTGAATAATGACTCATTATAGTGCAATGGATTGTATGTTTTAAAGATTTTTAAATTATCTGAGCAATAGTAACTAAATAAAAGTGTTGTTTTTTTTTTTTCAATTCTTGCTTTTTTTTTTTTTTTTGATAGGAATAGCAAGTTCATTATTTTCGGGTAGATGGAATAATTGGCTAGTTAGCAGCACTTGTTATGTGATGAATATTCAATTACCAAAGTAGAAAAGATAAATGTATCATACCTCAGTAAATTAATTCCTTTTTGTAGAGTGAATTTGCATCCACCTGGCAGAAAACATAAACAGTCTCTTAGTATAAGCCTTGGACAAGTGTGCCAAAATAAAAAAAATTAAGGGGTGTTTAACTATTTCAATCTTTTTTAGAATATGATTGTCCCTCACAGATGTTTTCTTTATAACACCACTGAAATTAATCACATCTGTCTAAAATGTTCTTAGCATTACGAAATATATGGTTTTATAATGCTAAGTACATTAATTAAATCTCCTGCCATATTCAAAGATTCCTGTATTTCATGCAAAAGAGAACTGTAAGGAAATTGTAAAAACTATATAGTTGAATACATGAAGAGTAGATGATATTTAATGTGAAACCATAATGATTTTTAAAAATATTATGAAGTCTATTACTACCCAGGGCATTTTCAATCAGTTGTCAATTTTCCTCTTTTCTTTCAACTGAATCTACTGATTTCCCTTCTTTTGATATTTTTTTCCCCATAGTTAATGAGTTCTTGAAATTTTGGGGTCGGAAAACTGAGATGCATGTCTCCTGATGATTTACGAAGACATCTATAAAACGTATGTTGATTCAGAGAGTTCCAAACCTTCTTACAGTTGTTAGTAGGGGAACAGATTAGTGGCCTAGGATAGAATTAAGACCTTATTTAGGTTTTGGAGACATCACCATCTCTCACAGTATTCAGTAGAAAGTAAAGCAATTGTGCCACTACATCAACCAATGTTAAAGCCCAACATCAAAGCAGGGCCTTGCTTGGCTATGTTGAAAACAGGAACAGTAACTTCTAGCCAGTTAACGCATTAATGTAAAGAAGGTTGAATGATGTGCTGTGAAAAGCCTAAGTTGGGAATCAGGAAATATGATTTTTGCCTCAGCTCAATTGCTAAATCTTTAATCTTAGGCAAACTACAGTATTTAGATTTCCACTTACAAAATGTGGGCATTCCACTGAGAGATTCTACGGATATCTGAAGATCTAATGTACTAGAATGATATGTTTCCTGAATAGACAATTACAAATCTCAATTTATATCCATCACAGGTCTTAAAATAAAGCGGTACCATTTAGACTGGTATTCTGATTTTCCTGAGTTGACTGATCTGTACTCATAAAACAATATTGCATCTACTTAATTGTAGTGGCAATAGCTTATAAAACCTTTCCTTTCACAATGATGTCTCTTCTTTGCAGAGAAATTTGAACATAGAAATACTTAAATGTATCTAATGCTCATACTGAATTTCATCAGGAAACTTGGTCTCATGATACAAGTAAAAATCAGGAGTATTTAATTAGTGCCTATTTTCATTAACTAATGATCCAATTCAAGATTAAGGTAGAGTGCCACTATTAAATTTAATACAACATTATTTAGAAATGATTGTTCATTCTTGTTTTACTAAAATATAACTGATTAGGGATGGCTTTCCAATATGTTTAAAATCACATGTGTTTTTTATTGCCTATCATTTGTTTTCCTAATTACTGGTGTTTTGATGGACTTACTGGAGAGAAATCATGAAAGTGCATGTGAGGGAAGACATAAATAAAATGGACTTTAAATTTACGACATACCCAACCCCCTCTCTCCACATGCAAGCATGAAGGAAAGGCAGCACGAGGCTATAATGAGAAGACAGGAAGAAGGCTCTCACCAGACATTAAATATATCCTCATGTTGATCTTGGACTTCTTAGCCTCCAGAATTGTGAGAAATGAAAGTCTCTTTTTAAGTCACCTAGTCTATGGTATTTTATTACAGGCTAAAGCAGGGGACCCACAGATAAAACTTCCTTACAATCATGGTTTCTCTACCTCTGATAATAGATGCCGTATGACCAGGGCCATGGGACCCAGAGTAAAATTTAGAATTGATGATGAGAAATATGGCAGCTGGAGTGCTGTATTACAAAAACAGAGTAGCCTGTTGGTCTGATCAAAGGATAATGAATAAAATGGTGAAGTGGAAACACTCCCAGGACAAACTCTGTCTTCTGGACTATTTTTCCAAAGGCCAATGTTCCTTAAATCTCTCTATCACTGAATTTTCTACATTGCTTTTATTACCCAATTCTGCAGCTGTCATCCCAACTAGACCACATACTCAATGGAATCATGGATTCTCTTTTATTCATTTTTTTTTCTCTCTCAGACAATAACTCTCAGCACATAATAAATACTTCATGAATATTTGATCGATTAATGTACAGTTGAATTAAGGAAAAATAAAGGTCTTGCCTTTATCTCTATATCTCTCATGGGAATCTAGAAGTTAAAATAGTATCTTGATTTCATTACTTTTTATAAATAATCATGCACTTTAGAATAATTACTGGTTTTAGAAATTAAAGATCCGTAGTTCAGACTCACCAAAGAAAAACCTATGTAGAAAATCCAAGTTCTCTTTTTATTTCAGTAGAATGCATCAAATTTTCAATTGCATATTGTGGCATATATGGAATTGACAGGGCAATTATTTAACTCAGGTAAATAATGTACTTGTATGCCAATCACTTTATCACATTTTATAAAATAATCTACTGTTTGTGTCTTACTTTTGAATGTGTAGAATCTTCTTCTTCATAGAAGTAGAATGAGAATGTAAATGGTGTTACTTACAAAGAACTGTGAGATCCTTAGACAAAGCTAAGTCAAAATTCTACCATTCTCATTTACACATATTTGAAATACATTTTTTCAATTTAAAGAAAGAAAAACATCTTTAACCCTATGATTGTTTTACCTAATTACTTCCTAATGCTACAGTATTCCAAATAATAACATTTTTCATTCAACTCTCAAACACCTTTTCACATTTTTAATTCTCACATTGTACAGCACAGAATATAGTGAGATCATCCCCCTCCCAGCTTCATTAGCATTGTAATTTCTTGGCAAGAGAAAAAATCAACCTGATGCACTTGAATTCAACTTCAATTTGAAGTGTACACTAATCTAGTTAAAGCCTCTACAAATTTGACATAAATTAATGAAGTTTCCAAATGTTTTGTCAAATATACATAAAATGATATAAGAGATCTAGACACATCCCTTTCCTCATGACACCACCGAATATCTCGTTACTAGCCTGAAAGAAGATTTCATGAAATATGTAAATTTAATACCTAAAATAGTGAATAATTGATAGCCTGCTTTATAAAATTATTTTATGACTACCAGATAGTTAATATTCATTTTCTTTTCTTTTTTAAATTGTTTTAATGTTTATTTATTTTTGAGAGAATGAGAGAGAGAGAGGGAGAGAGAGAGAGAGAGAGAGAGAGAGAGAGAGATAGCACATGAGCAGCGGAGGGGTAGAGATAGAGGAGACATAGAATCTGAAGCAGGCTCAAGGCTCTGAGCTATCAGCACAGACCCGGATGTCCGGCTCAAGTTCACGAAGGGTGAGATCATGACCTGAGCTGAAACTGGATACTCAACCAAGCCACCCAGGTGCCCCTCATTTCATTTTTAATTATCAAAGAGAATGACCCTTTTTGTTGAGGTAAATGCACACACCCATACACCCACACACGGTCAATGTAGTTTTATTTGTTTAAATAATATTCAGGGATGAGAAATATTTATTAGACTGGGAAAAATAATTTTCCAACAACCCTTTATAAATAAAAGGAGTATAAGGAACCGAACATATAAACCCTAGTAATTACACACCATGGTAAGTGTGTATTTAAGTGACATATTAATCTTGACAAAAACGTTAAATGAACAAAGATACTCTTACACTATGGACTTTCCAGGCAATTGTAAATTTGGTTTAAAAATGTGTAGGAAATGTGAAAATAGAATAGCATATTTCCATTCCTAATTGAGACTTTCACAATGCCCTACATCAGAAATAACCTAGATTAAATCATTAGTACTTGGTTACAGGCAATCTTCTGCAATAAGATGATGCTGATTCATGAAAGAGTGTTAAAAATGTAAACTCATTCCTGAAGGAAAGAACAGATATAGTTATTCTGCCTTGCACAGTTTTATATTTTCTATCATGGAAACTATTAAATTTCCTTTTGAAAAAAATACTGAGAAGGAAATATTCTCCTTTTAATTGCATTGATACCTGAATATTCCTTAAAATATTTTATCACTTATCTGAAGAATATAAGAGAGTGAAATGAAATTTCATAACAGGATAAAGAATATTTGTAAAAATTGGAACGATGGAAAACATTAGAGCTTTTAACATCCCACGCTATCTACTTCAAGGTACCTGGACACCAAATGGGGACCCCTCAAAGTTTGAATTCCTTGTAGCAGACCATCTACAGTTTTCCAGGCTTAAAGATCCAGACTTATTTCACAATATTCCAAACTAGCTCTTCCCAGTCCTTGGTCAGTCTGGTCCCCTGATTCCTCCTACATACCACATCTTATTCTAACATTTGGGTATGGTTCATATGGTTTCTCTCTCCTTATTTTCTTTCACTTTTTTTCTGCATAACAAAGCACTCATTGTTTATGAAACAACCTAATATCACTGTCTCCTCGGAATCTTCCCTATTTTAAGATGCTTTTCTATGAAGCCTATATTCTCATCACAGCAAACTAGACATATTCAGGTTCGAAAGGGACTATTTGTTTCTTAGTGCTGCCATAAAAAAATATCACAAACGAGGTGGCCCAAAACAAGAGAAATTTATTCTGTGGCAGTTCTGGAGGCAATAAATCCAAAATTTATTGGATTTAGGTGTCAGCAGGGCCTTCCTCCATCCAATAGCTCTAGGAAAGAATCTATCCTTGATTCTTCCTACCTTGTGGTAATCGCTGGTAATCTTTTGCATTCCTTGGTTTGCAATGCATCATTCCAATTTCTTCTTCCATTTTCCCATGACTGTCTGTATATCTGTGTCTCTGAGTCTCTCTCTTCCCACTACAGCACCAGTCATTGGATTTAAGGCCCTCAGTAATCAACTATGACATCATCTTAAAAACTGTGAAGAATCAATTTTCAAATTAGGTCACATTCACACATAAGGAGGATTAGGACTTCAACATATCTTTTTGGAGGACACAATTCAACCTGGAATAGGAACCCTCAAATGCATCTACACTAACCATTCATTATTATGACATAGAGAAACCCCAAGTAACTGTGCTTATATAATTTTGTTAACATGAGAAACTCACAATTTAGTAAGTTACAAGTTTTATCAATGGATACTACAGAATTATCGCGAACAAACAAAAAACCTATCTTCGTAACATAAGGCCTTGTTTCGGCCTTGTTTCCCTAGTTCTTTTCTTGAGCCCATACAGAATAAAGAGCATTGGCTTGTCAATATTATAGACCATTAAAAGATTAAAGACACGTCATTCCCCCCTAAGACTTTCTCCAGGATACACATTCTTATTTTACTGATTACCTTTCCTTAATATGTCATGAACAGAGTAAAAACCATGACATGTGTCTCTCAGGAAAACTGATTTAGCTCCAATTGTCTGATTTTGACAGAATGTCTCTTAATTGCCTACTTTCATATAGAATTAGAGTTTATTGTATCATAATGGCTTTGATATCAGACAGACGTAGCTATGAATTCCAAATTTGCCACTAGGCAATTGTGTTACCATTAAAATTAAATGATTTCTCTAAGCCTCAACGTCCTACTTGGCAAAATCATAATATAATATTTGCCATAAAGAGTTAAAGTAATAATTAGATAATAGATAATTAGCACAGTGCTTGGTAGATCTACTAACTGGCATCTTGTAAAAACATAATTTTTATTGGTCTAGCTAAATAGAAATCTCATTTAACACAACAGAACCTATATTATATTGAGCATGGCCTAGAGCCCTTAGTGCTAATTCATGCCCTGACAGCAACATCACAGCTAATATGGATTTGTACATTGTTTTGCAGACCTAGCTATTCTTATCTTGCTGACTATCAGAGTGTAGGAACAGAACAGTTCCAATCATATCCAGAGTTCGCATGGAGAGGTGTGCTTAAACATTCATTCTTTCACATTGGTAAATGGGGGTAATGCAACTCATCTTCACCACTGCTTACCATTTTAACTTCTCAAAGAGCAACCTCTGAAAAAGCTGGAAAATTTTCTGATTTCTCTAAAGAAACAGCAACTCTTACTTGAGCTTTAACCTTTTGCAGGGTCTTTAACCTTTTGCATATACTTGACAAAGAGGCAGATTTCTAATTGCCACCTAATATCCATTTCCATATATATATATATATACATATATATGTATATATATATATACACACACATATATATATACACATATATATATATTTTTTTAAACAAACAACTTGATGTGGAGAAGTGACACAGCCATCTGAAATGCTAAATTTTGCCGCTAGAATAATCCATTTGATTAAATTCTGGCCAGTGAGATATAAGTAGAAGTGTTTTCAGGACTTCCAAGAAGGGTGTTGAAAGAGACTGGATTTATCTGGGAAACAGATTGAGAACATAGCCTTAATTCTTAGAGCTCTTGCACATCTCTTAGAATATAAAGTGGCCCTGATGATGGATGTCAAGACGGCTTCATAGATTAGCAGGATGAAGCTAGGTTTGATATCCAAAGACTCCAGTCCAGCTTTGGACTTCTTTATGTGGGAGAAAATTATAATTCTATCTTTTTGAAACCACTGCTATTTTGTGTTTTCTGCTATATGAAGATCAACCTATTTCAGTTCTTGTCCTAAATCTAACTGGGGATGGACTTAAAATAGACATCTGGCTCACTGAAAAGATGAATTCTTGGCCTCTGGGTCTTTAGATCAATTGTCCCTTTGTTATGAGTTGAATTGTGCTCCCCACCCCACCAAATTCATATATTGAAGTGCTTCAGAACATTATCTTATTTGAGGATACGGTCTTTACAGAAGTAATCAAATTAAAATGAGGTCATTAGGGTGGGCTCTAATCCAATGATTAGTATCCTCATAAAAATAGTATATCTGAAGATAGATATGCATAGAGAATACTAAAAGACACAGGGTGAACACAGTCATCTACAAGTCAAGGAGAAAGTCCTGGGACAGATTTTCCCTCACAACTCTAAGAAGGGACTAACCCTGCAGACACTTTGACATCAGACTTATGGGCCTCCACAACTGTGAAACAATACATTTCTGTTGTTTACATAACCCAGTCTGTGTTACTTTGTTATAAGGCAGCCCTCTCAAGTTAATACACCCCAGAATTCCAGAAAGACTTGTGGTTTCCACTTCATCTTAAAATTGCCAACCATTCCTCTTAGGCTTTTCATTTATTTCTTTGAATACCATGTATATTACATTATGACTTTTGCCCCAAACTGTCTTTTTAATATTTTAATTTTATTTAAAGCCAAGTTAGTTAATATATAGTGTAATCATGATTTCAGGAGTGAGAGTTTAGGGATTCATCACTTACATGTACCACCCACTACTCATCCCAACAAGTGCCCTCCTTAAAACCCATCACCCATTTACCTCATCCCCTCAATCACCTCCCCTCCAGCAACCCTCAGTTTGTTATCTGTATTTAAGAGTCTTTTACGGTTTGCCTCCCTCCCTCCTTTTATATTGTTTTTCCTTCCCTTCCCCTATGTTCATTTGTTTTGTTTCTTAAATCCACATATGAATGAAATCATATATTTAACTTTCTCTGACTGACTTATTTAACTTAGCATAATACACTCTAGTTCCATCTTCATTGTTGCAAATGGCAAGATTTCATTCTTTTTGATCGCCGAGTAATATTCCAGTGTGTGTGTGTGTGTGTGTGTGTGTGTGTGTGCGCGCGCGCACGCGCACACACACACACACACACACACATACCACCTCTTCTTTATCCATTCATCAGTAAATGGACATTTGGACTCTTTCCATTATTTGGCTATTATTGATAGCACTGCTCTCAACATTAGAGTGCATGTGCCCCTTCGAATCACCATTTTTGAATCTTTTGGATAAATACCTAGTAGTGAAATTGCAGGTCATAGGGTCATTCTATTTTAGTTTTTTGAGTAGCCTCCATACTATTTTCCAAGAGTGGTTGCACCAGTTTGCATTCCCACCAACAGTGCAGAAGTGTTCCCCTTTCTCTGCATCCTTGTCCACATCTGTTGTTGCCTGGGTTGATAATTTTAGCCATTCTTATAGGTATGAGGTGGTATCTCATTGTGGTTTTGATTTGTATTTCCTTGATGATAAATGATGTTGACCATCTTTTCATGTGTCTGTTAGCCATCTGGATGTCTTCTTTGGAAAACTGTCTGTTCACATCTTTTGCCCATTGCTTCACTGGATTATCTGATTTTGGGGTCTTGAGTTTAAGAAGTTCTTTACAGATTTTGAAAAGCAACCCTTTATCCAATATTTCATTTGCAAATAACTTCTCCCATTCTGTCAATTGCCTTTTAGTTGTGCTGATTGTTTCCTCTGCTGTGCAGCAGCTTTTTGTCTTCAGGAGGTCCTAATAGTTCATTTTTTGCTTTTATTTCTTTTGCCTCCAGAGACATGTCTACTAAGAAGTTTCTGTGGCTGGGGTCAAAGAGGTTATTGCCTGCTTTCTCCTTGAGGATTTTGATGGTTTCCTGTCTTACATTTAGGTCTTCATTCATTTTTTAGTTTATTTTTGTGTATGGTGTAAGAAAGTGGTCCAGGTTCATTCTTCTGCATGTTGCTATCCAGTTTTCCCAACACCATTTGCTGAAGAGACTCTCTTTTTTCCATTGTACACTTTTTCCTGCTTTGTCAAAGATTAGTTGGCCATACATCTGTGGGTCTGTTTCTGATTTTCAATTCTGTTCCACTGATCGATGTGTCTGTTTTTGTACCAGTATCATTCTGTCTTGATGATTACAGCTTTGTAATACAGCGTGAAGTCTGAAATTGTGATGCTTCCAGGTTTGGTTTTCCTTTTAACATTACTTTGGTTATTCTTAGTCTTTTCTGGACCCATACAAATTTTAGAATTGTTTGTTCTAGCTCTGTGAAGAATTCTGATGTTATTTTGATAGGGATTGCACTGAATATGTAGATTGGTTTGGGTAGTATAGACATTTTAATAATGTTTGTTCTTCCAATCCATGAGCATGGAATGTCTTCCATTTCTTTGTGGCTTCTTCAGTTTCTTTCATAAGTTTTTTACAGTTTTCAGCAATAGATCTTTTACCTCTTTGGTTAAGCTTAGTCCTAGCCATATTATGGTTTTTGGTGCAATTGTAAATGAAATAGACTCCTTGATTTCTCTTTCTGCTGCTTCCTTATTGATGTATAGAAATGCCACACATTTCTGTATGTTGACTTTATATCTTGTGACTTTGCTGAATTTGCGTATCAATTCTAGCAGTTTTTTGGTGGAGTCTTTTGGGTTTTCCATGTAGAGTATCATGTCATCTGCAAAGAGTGAGTTTGACGTCTTCCTGGTTGATCTGAATGCCTTTTCTTTTTGTTGTCTGACTGCTGAGGCTATGACTTTCAAACTCTCTTTACCTAGATTTAGCCCTCTCTCATAGGCCAAGAATTCTGTACAGTGTGTGGGTTCACTGGACCACTAGATCCAACACACTATGACCTTGATGAATAATTATCTTATTTAACTCTATACTAACAACACAGTAATTGTCAATAAATTATTTTTCATAGGTTGGCATTTTAAAAACATATTTCAGAAATCAAATGGTTTAGAAGTCACATATATTTAGAAGTACAAATATATTTTCTTATTTTTAAAATAAGACAAATAACACTGTTTCATATGTGAAGATATCAAAATGTTATATGCTCTTACAGTTTATGTTATTATATGCTGGTATAAACTATAGCAGATTATTACACCTAGTTACATATTAGTACTTCTCTTTAAGTTTCTGGCCTCAAGGTAGTGACTATCACATACAGAATGCTATGAAAACATCCCCAGGAATAAATTAAACAAGAACAATGTCTATAATTTTTCACACACTTTCAGTAAGTTTATGGACAACTTGAAGACTATTAATAAATACATTTGCTCATAATACAAAATATATTGCTTGATATTTAAATATAGAGTATTTGTTTTGTCAATCTCTTGTACCAGTCACTTGATTCAGGGCTTATTTCAGCTAGTGAGCACAGATATGATTGGTATCATGCTGACTGACAGGCATTGATTATGTGTTACTGGTAGTACAATATTTTTAGTATTACCTCTTTGTTTTCATGCAGATCATTATAGATCCATTTACTGCCTACCAATTACTAGCATTAATTAAAGTAGACCCTATGATTAGTCTGCTGGGCTACCATAACAAAGTACCAGAGACTTAAACAACAGAGACAATTCTTAAACAACAGAAACATTTTTCTCACAATCCTACAGGCTAAAGTTTGAGATCAAGGTGTTGGCATGACTTTTTTTTTCTTTTGAGGCCTCTCTCCTTGTTTTGTAGATGGCCTCTTTCCCTATGTCTTCACATGGTCTTCCTTTTTTGTGTGTGTCTGTGTCTTAGTTTCCTCTACTTATGAGGACATCAGTCATATTGGATTAGAGTTCACCCTAATGATCTTGTTTGAACTTAGTAACCCCTTAAAAGACCATATCTACAAATACAGTTACATTCTTAGTCCTGGGGCTAGGAACTCAACATATGAACTTTTAGGGAACACGATTCAGTCCAAAGCACCCTGCATTCCAATTCAATTTTTTATGTGTGTTGCTTTTCTAATAGGATTAGTAGATTAATATTCAACCAACCATGATGTTGTTATTGATAACAGACTACCCGTTTTATTGTAAACAATTAAATTACTATCCAAAATATATTAAATAACTATTTTGGCACATGACTAAGAGAAGGAAGACAAATAGTAAGCCCTATAGTCACTGTTTTTCTGCCTGGAGACACTTCCCAGACTGCAGTGCAAGAAGTAGTAACTGAAGCAGAGTATAGCAGTATTACTGAGTTAAGGAGATAGAGATCAGGATTCAGGAGGTTTGCATGGCTTTAAAATTAGGATAGAGTGCAAGATAAGAGGGACTTACACAGATGAAGAGTTCCATAAATTTGCACAGTATTTCTTTGAGTCTGTGTTGAATACTAAACTGCATACCAAGAGAGTGAAACTATGAATAATGAGCAAAGAATAACTACTAGACAGAAGTACAAAGGCACTAACCATAAATTAAACAAGGTTGGCTATTAGATAATCAAATTCTACCAGGCATGGTAGAAACTAGTTAACTACCCAAATCATACAATAGAGACCCCAGAAATGCCACACTTTAATATTAAAGCTCTTCTTATAGGTAAGCTGGGTGTGCCCTAACTACTCTTATAACAAAGTACTCTTATTAAAATCAAACTACTTTTATGATTAATCTAGATGTGTTCTAACAAAGTTAGGACTGCCCACTAGAATACATATATGCTTCAAAGGAAGACAACAAAATCCAAATTTTCATCACAATGCCTAGCATCCAATTAAAAATCACCATTTTTACACAGAGACTAGAAAATGTGATTCATGACCAGGAGAAAACTTAGTAAATATAAGTAGAAGCAGAAATGACAGAGATAGTGGTAGACAAGAATTTTAAAAGAGCTGTTGTAAATATGTTCAAGTGCTTTATTTTTTAAAGAATAGACTCAATGAGGATAGAAACTATAAAAATGAATCCAATAAAAATTCTAGAGTTGAAAAAATACATTGTCTGAAATATGTACACCAAACTAGGAGTTCTCAAATGTTTTTGTAATGGACCAGATTGTAAATATTTTAGGCTTTATGGCCCATATTGTCTGTGTCACAACAACTCAACTCTGCCATTATAGCACTAAAGCAACATCCATAGATAATATATAAACAAAAAAGTATGGCTGTGGTCCTTGAAAAACTCTATTAAAAAAGGGGGGGGGTGACTAACTGGATTTGGTCTGAGGGCCTTATTTGCCAACTCCTTCTCTAAACCATCCAAGCATATCTCCCAGGATACTTTTTTGGATAAGAAATTGGAGATATGAAACAAGAACAGCATTTGATGCCTGTAGAAGGATTTTTCTTTGTGTGATGGTAGCTGAGCTTCACGTACTTAAACACTTGGTCCAGGTACAATATTGAATGGCCTCAGACTTTTATTATTCTTTAAGAAAGTTTGAATTAAACCTCTTCTCACATGAATTCAGGAGGTCACTCCAAATCATTGCTTCTGCTGCTGACACCAGAAAAAATAAATTAAAAATAAAACCTCAAAAATTAGTATCATGAATGGTTTAACTAAAATTCCATGGAGAGTGATGTGGGAAACAAAAGCAGAAAGAAATTACAGATAAAATTAAATTTCTTTATAACCTGCAGCCCACTGACAAATACTTGAGGCAGGCAGAGTAAAACTTTTCTCCAGGAACTCCCTACTGTCTTAATGTTAATGCTTTGCTAGAAGGAAAAACAACCTTAGCTTGACAAGAGCTAGGCTTCCAGTCTCCTGTGAGTATTCTTTAGCATATGAAAATCTCTTTGGAAACCTCCCCTTAACTTTACCTCCCCCAACTCCCAAGTATATATCCAGCCTCTCTTCAGGGACCCAGAGCAGCTCTTTCTGCCCATGGGTTCTGTCCCGGTGCTCTAATAAAATCACCTTTTTGCACCAAAGACATCTTTAAGAATTCTTTCTTGGCCATAAGCTCCAACCACCCCCTCCCCAATAACCCCAAAACCTCATCATTTGGCACTCAACGTGGGGCTGCTAGTCTTTACATATAGACTATCAGGTGGTACAAACTTGGTGAGTACTTTCTCTTCCTTACACTCATTTCAGCAACTTTTTAAGGAGTATGGTCTTACCGGAACATTTTCAGATTGATTGCTCAGGCTGCAATACTCTAGGCTGTGGCTACTCCACAGGGAGGAGAAAGACTGCCTTTTGCCTGGCTGGAATGGTAATAAGACCCAAAAACTTGATGCCTTCTCTTTATTCCTGTTCTTACACAAAGTTGTCTCTGTTGTGCATGGGACAGCCACCTAAGTGACTAGCATGGTTGCCAATCTTAAGAGTCCTATGTGAGGTTTCCTCCTCGTTGGTCTAATGTGATCCTCTTCACATCCCTGGTCTAGCCACTTCTGGTCACGAGACCTCTGCTCAGTGACAGCCAAAACTATACCAGATTGAATTAAAACCCAATCAGGGATTACTTCCTAGGAAGTCAGATGTTAAGGAATATATGTGTTAGAATGTGGCTTAGATCATGATGGATTTCTATTTTTACTGTTTTCCATCATTGCCTTCAACTACAGAATTGTATAATTTTGTAAAATTTTTCCAGTGTTTTCCATGGGTTAAAAATGGCAGGTTCTTTGTGGTCTTCCCCACAAGGCAAGCCACAGTGTCACACAACATTGCCTTCTCTGCAAGGTGAGCCACAGCATGACACAGCAAGGCTGCCAATGGCACAGCACAGCATGGCCACCCTGGTGCAGAGCTGCATGGCCTTCTCAGCAAGGGAAACTGGGTCCATAAACCGGCACTCATTTGTAGTCTAGAATCCAATGGGGAAGTGGGGTGAGGGCCAGCCTACCTCCTACAGGGGCCTTTAAAGGCAGTGGTGATCACACTGATTTTGTTCAGGGATGCCTTGGGCTGCTCTGACACCTCAGGAATCTCTGACATGTTCTGTGCATGGGATACCACCTGAGAGTCGAGGGGGATTTTCATGGTAATGGAATTTCTCCACTTTTCTCTCTCTAGGAGGAGCATGGGAGCGCCTCTTCCATCCCCAAGGACTCTCCCTTGGGATAACTTTTAGCCCATTAGAAACAATTTGGATTGCAAAATTTATGAAAGAACCAATCTTTAACACTGCATGGCCTCAATAGGATCTAGCAGTTAGATCTCTTCTGTAAGAAACAGGGCAAATGCACAGAGGTACCCCAGGTCCAGACTTTCATTTCTCTTAATCAGGACCCAGATCTAAGGGCCTCTTATTATCTAAACAGGCCTTCCTTTCTCTAAATCAAGACCCAGAGTTAAGAGTCTCTTAATCTAAACTGGTCTCCTCCCAATAAACCCAGGTTGCTGTAAGAAACATGGGCATTGCCTGACGAATGGGACACTGACCCTCTCACTGTTCCTAAGAGTGGGGGCTTCTCCCTCATTCATTTCCTGGGTAATGGTTCTAACTGGAGCCAACTGTGGTTAGTCTGCCTCAGGATAGGAATTTTAAGGAATATTCCCAAGCAGCTGCCATAACTCCCTATGTTTCAGAGAAATTCCTGGTCTTCTCCAGCCTGACCTGGACTGCATATTTCCACTTGTTGGTGGAAAAAAATATGGCGTCTGCTCCTCTGTCAGAGCTGACATGGTTTAGAACCAGGAACCCTCTTTCTCTACATGCTGGTGGCATCTCACCTCTTCTGCCTCCTCCTGTTTCTGCATCACCTTGGATGTGGCCTACAAACTGGTTCCTGTACTATCCTCAGTATCTCAGGCCCTATTGGCTCCTCCTTCCACCCTCAATATCTGGGAGCAAAAAGCATTCCCACATGGACCCACCATTTCAGATTTCCCCACCAGTGTCCCACATAAAAACTGACAATGGGGAACAGATTGTATTCTAAGTGGGTGCAGCTTATTCGGTGTTTAATGTAATTTGTCAGTTTAATTAATATAGATATGTCTTAAGAGTTATCAGCATTAACTATGGAACTTATTCCATCTAGGTTTACTAAAGGTCAAAAAAGCTTGTTTTGTCTCTATTGCAGTTTGTTAACAAAAATGTAACTTAAAAAGATGGTTAATTCCGTTTCAAAGTTTTCATGGATAATTGTTAAGATAGCTTTCAAAGTCTTTTTTTTCTGTTTTTGTCTCTTTTTTATATATGAAATTTATTGTCAAATTAGTTTCCATACAACACCCAGTGCTCATCCCAACAGGTGGCCTCCTCAATGCCCATCACCCACTTTCCCCTCCCTCCCACCCCCCATCAACCCTCAGCTTACTCTCAGTTTTTAAGAGTCTCTTATGGTTTGCCTCCTTCCCTCTCTGTAACATTTTTCCCCCTTCCCCTCCCCCATGGTCTTCTGTTAAGTTTCTCAGGATCCACATAAGAGTGAAAACATACATACGGTATCTTTCTGATAGCTTTCAAAGTCTGTACTAATCTGAAACTTTAAAGCTTTGCTTGCATGATAATTGGTCATCACTTAGGCCTCTTCTAAATAGGATGAGGTGCTAA
This sequence comes from Panthera pardus, assembly GCF_024362965.1. Taxonomy (NCBI): domain Eukaryota; kingdom Metazoa; phylum Chordata; class Mammalia; order Carnivora; family Felidae; genus Panthera; species Panthera pardus. The sequence goes on along the minus strand of NW_026526732.1, from coordinate 24,357,786 downwards.
AGCATTGATTACTGAACATAGGTTTGTGCTTTTGACTTACTGCAGAGCAACTAAGGATATGTGGGTCTGATGGTAAACATGCTTTGTGCTTTATAACTTTCTTAGGTTTTTTAACAAACTTCTCCAAGATTTAAATTGTAAGTGAATTTGACCAATTAGGCTTATTTGGTATATTAAACTCTGGAAGCACTGTCAAACAAATATAAGCCTTAGGTTACATTTAGGTAAATGCTATAACTAGATTATATTGCAATTCTTAAAGTCTTAATAAATTTTGGCAATAGGTCATCACTTAACTTTACAATTTTTAAGTGTTATGTGCCACAGAAATAACCAAATTTCCTTGCCAGCTATATTGTAGTCTCTCATTAGATCTTTAACTTTGCACATTTTTAAGTCTTTTTGTGAGTTTTGTGACTCTTGTTTTAAAACACTGCTGGTTCTCTAATGTTTGCTCTTCCAGATTAAGGAAACTTTCTCAATATATCCATGATATAGAGTAATAGGATAAAGTACTCCTCTGTGAACAAATTAAAGCATTTAACTTTTCTCTCTACCTGAACCCTCTGAAATTCAAAAACTCTCCACAAGCATTCTTTCTTCCATGGCAATTATAATTAATTGCATAAGTTCAACGAGAATCTTCGAACAAGACACCATTGAAAATATTGGTTATTTTAACAAGACTTGGACTGGAATGTCATATTTGAGACACATGCACAGACTCAGATATGACTACAGAGCTTTATTTTTCAATGTTTATTTATTTTTGAGAGACAGAGAGACAGAACACAAGCAGAGGAGGGGCAGAGAGAGAGGGAGATACAGAATCCAAAGCAGGCTCTGGGCTCTGTAGAGCCTGACGTGGGGCTTGAACTCATGAGCTGTGAGATCAGGACCTGTGCCAAAGTTGGACACTTAACCGACTGAGCCATCAGGTGCCCCATTCATACAGCTTTAAGGAGCTAAGATTGACTTTATGAAACATGAAGCCAACAAAGCCCCTTGAAATGTTGGCCTGATAACTTGTTTACAGAGTTCCCAGCAGTCTTATCAGGTGAGGAAAGAACATCACTTCTTGGCAGGTACAGGAACCTCAGGACACTTAGGTGTGAGAAATTCACCCAAATCAACAGGTATTGCAAGCATGTCTGATTGCAAGTACTTGGCTTGGCTTCTGGCCTGAAGAGGCTACTAAACGTTCAATCTAGAGATTCCTTATAAAAAGTTCCAGCGAAGCAAATTTTAAAAGATCTCTACGATCAATTAATACTCTTACCAAGCTTATGTAAATAATTAGGCTGAGTAGATTTAAAAGACTCTTATATTGATAATGCAGATGACAGTTGGTTTGCTGATGGCAGTAGTTTCATGGAGAAGGGGATAAGGAAGGCTGGGTATGCTACAGTCAGACAGTCTAACTCAGACTACTGAAGCCAAAGTTCTTCCAGCAAACATGTCTGCCCAAAAAGCAGAATTAATAGCACTCATTCTTGCTTTACAATTAGCAAAGGGCCTCAGAATCAATATCTGTACTGACTCTAAATATACTTTCCTAGTCCTACATGTGCATGGGGCTATCTGGAAGGAGAAGGAGTTAGTATCAACTCATAACTCTCCCATTAAATATGGATCTGAAATAATAGCCCTCTTAGAGGCTATATATGAACCCAAGGAGGTGGTTGTAATTCATCTCAGGGGACATAAAAAGGACAGATCCAGAGAATCTAAACGGAATAACCTAGCAGACTGTGAGCTGCACTCATATAAGGCAAATACTGAGCCTCATACCAGTCTTGACACCAATAAAAGATATATCCCCAGTCTATTCAGATAAAGAAACCCAAGTACCCCAGGAATGGGGATTCTCAAAAACTGCACAGGACTGGTTTATAAATGATAGAAGAATAGTCTTTATAGCCAAAGGCAACTAATGGAAACTAATACAGGGTATACACCAAGCTACTCATTTAGGTAAAAAGGCCTGGGACAATTGGTTAAAGATACCTTTGATGGGATTAATTTAACCACTACCATAAAACAAGCCTGTCAATCATGTGCTATTTGTGCATAAGCAAATCCAGAGGGTGCTATTTGCCTCCTGCCTCTTTTAAGGCCACTCCAAAGGCAGGGAATGTATCCAGGGAAGGACTGGAAATTAGATTTTGCACAAATGTCATCATGCAAAGGGATAAGTACTTATTGGTTTATGTAGATACCTTTACTGGATGGATAGAGGCCTTCCTTGTAAGACCAAAAAGGCCACTGAAGTGACAAAAACTTTGCTAAGGGAAATTGTCCCTAGATTTGAACTCCCTTGGTCCCTACAAAGTGACAATGGACCATCTTTTATTGCACAAAACTCAACAAATAGCTTAGTCCTTAAAAAACAATTACTATTTATATTTGGCCTCGTATATACAATCCTCTGGAAAGGCTAAAAAAGCTGACCACACCTGAAAGCAGCATCTTACCAAACTAAGCATTGAAACTCAAGAACACTGGGTTACTCTTTTACTGGTAGGGCTTCGCAGAATGAGAATTGCCCCAAAACAACCAACAGGGGTAAGTCCCTTTGAGTTACTATATGGAAAATCTTTTCTCAATGTAGACCTATCAATAGATGGAGACTATATTGTTCTGTTAAATTATTCACTTGAGGCCAGGTTAATTCATAAATCTCTAAATGAACATGCAAACCATATCCTTCCTAAATTTGATCTGACAGCTACTAGAAATCCACCCCATAGAAACCCAAGAAATACTGTTTATTTAAAGAACTGGAAGTCTAATACAGCAGGGGATATAACTGCAAAATGGAAGGACCCTTACCAAGTCATATTACATATTCCCACTGCAGTAAAGTTAAAGGGGCATTCCTCATGGATTCACATATCAAGAATTAAACCTGTACCTTCCTCATACAGGAATCTAAAAAAAAAATTTTTAATGGTTATATTTATATTTGAGACACAGAGAGACAGAGCATGAGCAGGGGAGGTGCAGAGAGAGAGGGAGACACAGAATCTGAAGCAGGCTCTGGGCTCTGAGCTGTCAGCACAGAGCCCGAGGCGGGGCTCAAACTCGTCAACTGCAAGATCATGACCAGAGCCGAAGTCAGATGCTCACTGCGCCACCCAGGCTCAACCAACTTCCTCTCATAAAGAAATCTAGTATGCCAGTTGATGCATCTTTTTATTCCTCTGAACCAGTGGAAGACCCCAAATTTCTCCTCAAATGACAAGAAAGAACTGGAGGAAAATTATCAAAGATTTTTTATTTAAGCTTCTCTTTTTCTCATTATCAACCTTATTTTTTTGTCTTTTCCTGTGTCTCCCTGTCTGGTGCCAAGACTCCTTCACCACCATACCTTCTAGCTGACAGATGATCCTTTCTACTCAAGGAGGTTCCTATATGTGGTCTACCTTGGACCGGCTGCCTCTGTCTTTGGCACTCTTCTATATAAGTACCCCAACTGACCAATATTCACCCAAAGGTGGAGACATCTCTAAACCTCTATATAGCAGGAAGAAGTTACAAAGGAGACGATCTTCTACCCTCAGCAAACTTAAAGATTTAACTGTCAAAATTGTTCAGGGGGGAATGATGTGGGAAACAAAAGCATAAGGAAATGGGAGGTAAAATTAAATTTCTTTATAACCTGCAGCCCCTTGACAAATACTTGAGGCAGGCAGAGTAAAACTTTTCTCCAGGAACTCCCTACTGTCTTAATGTTAATGCTTTGCTAGAGGGAAAAACAACCTTAGCTTGACAATAGTCAGGCATCCAGTCTCCTATTAGTCTTTTTTACATATGAAAATCCCTTTGGAAACTTCCCCTTGTCTTTATCTCCCCCAACTCCCAAGTATATAACAAATCTCTCTTCAGGGTCCCAGGGCAGCTCTTTCAGCCCATTGGTTCTGTCCCCATGCTCTCATAAAATCACCTTTTTGCACCAAAGAGATCTTCAAGAGTTCTTTCTTGGCCTCAGCTCCGAACCCCCCCCAATCACCCCAAAATCTCATCACAGAGGGGCACCTGGATGGCTCAGTTGGTTGAGTATCTGACTTCAGTTCAGGTCATGATCTTGTGGTTAGTTCCAGCCCCACACTGGGTTTGCTGCTGTCAGCCTGTCAGCATAGAGCCTGCTTCAGATCTTGTGTCCCCCTCTTGCTGCCCCTCCCCTGCTTGTCCTCTCTCAAAAAATAAACATTAAAAAAACATAAAATTCCATGGAGACAAGAACCCTTCCAAGATGAATTATGTAGAAATAAACAAACGAGAACAGAGGTTGTTTACTCAGAGTTTGCTAGAAGAAGGGAACCAGCCACTATCACAGCATTTGTCTGGGACTCAAAGAAAGGCAGGGGAGTGGAAAAGCTTTATGGTGGAAAAAAAAGCTTTATGGTGGGGAAGGTTTAAATTATGCTTTCATTGGGGGTTGTTAGCATAGGGAAGCTGGAGGCAGTCTAACTAGAAATGGAGCATCCTATGTGACTGTTCTGGGGGCCTATCTGGCTTTGTCCAGTTGGTTCTGATTTGGGAGTGAGTGTAAAACTTATGGAAGCTAGTAGTCCCTGTCCAGGTTCTGACTGTTCTGGCCTGACGGCTGCAGAAATTTTGATTTGACTTTCCGGATTGTTGGCTGCAGAATTTGCAGGTCAGATGTCTGCTTTCACATATGGTCTTGCCATTGTCCATTTGTATATTCATCACTCAAGTCAAACTATCTCCAAACATTTCGTTTGCAGATCCTGGGCACTAGCTAAAGATTGGGGTAAATTTATACTACGAGTCCTTGTAAAAGAGAAGCCAACAATTTTTAGCAGCTGTGCATGATGGAGTAACACATTTTAACCTGATGGGTTTCAACCCCATGGCAACACTTCCCCATGATATAACTGCTAAATAGCTATTCTGCAGGAAGTGAGGGGCTGAAGAGTTAATTTGCAAGTTTCTAAAAGAAAGAATAAAATCTCCTGCAGTACTGCCTTCCTGTTTTAGGAAAATAAAAGATCTGTTGGAGAAAGAGAGCCTTAAGTACAGTACAGTTGTTTGCCTTAGGCATTTGCCTGTTTGTGAAGCTGTATGGGGCAGGCAGCTGAAGAGCTAGGCAAGGTATCTCTGAACTCTCAAATTTTCAGAGCTGCAAAGACAGAAAACCATGAGGGTCTTAATCCCATACTGTAGAAAACTTAGAAGGCCACATATGTAAATAAAGGTGAAACAAAAGAAGACTATACCTTCTCAAAGCTGTAATGAAGCCCTGACCAAGATAAATCTTTGAATGGACTGAGAAGATAAATAACTGCCTTACTAGCCTTACACTGAAAAAAAAAGAGAGAGAGAAAAAAAAAACAGAAGGGGGAAAATACATATATACGAAACCCTATTGTTTGACAAAATGCCTAGAATATATCACTAATATTCATAAACTTGTAAACTGGTAAGTATACAAAAGTGAGTATATATAACCAATCCAGAGAACAAAGAGACAATGGCAGCAAACCCAGGAATAATCCAGATATTTAGTTATTTTATATAAATTATATGTCTACTGCATATATTGAGTTGTGAATCAAGTATTTTAAAGCATATTTTAGGATATTTGAATTTTTAAAGAAACTAGTTACATTAATTAAAAGTTATATGTAAGAATATGCAAATAACCAAGTAAACCTAAAGTTGGAAAATGAAATGTTAATTAACCTATCATACAGTAAGACAGAGTGCGCACTCAGAGAAATAAATATCAACAAGAGAAAAATAGGTTACTGGAACAAAATAGGCTACAGATGGACTCATGCATACATAGAAATTTAATATAGGATAAATTTGGCACCATCAATCAATGCTGAAATGAAATATCATCCACAGATATGGAGTAGAGTGACTCACCATATGGGGAAAGTGAAAAGTCATTATTCAATCTCACAGGAAAAAGAGTCCCAAAGAGGTTAAAGAAAACATGCCAAGACAAAACTTTAAAGATTACAAAAGTAAATGAAGGAGGCTATATATGTGACAAAGGGGTAAGAGTGATGAGAAATACTTATCACAGAAAATTAAAAAAACAACTATCAAAACAAAAGTGATTGTGATACTTCTAAATAGGTTTCTCTTCAATGAAGAATACCAAAATTAACATACATAGGAAATTGGGAAAAACATTTTGGTTTGCTCTAAATCAGAAATGAAATGATATTTACAATATAAAAGGAATATACGTAAATCAACAAAAATTCTGCAATCCACATAGGAAAATGGGAAAGGATATGAATCTGCAAAAAAGGATGAAAACACTCAAGAAAACAAAAGAAATGAATAAAATAGAAACCAGAGATACAATAGATAGGATCAACAAACTCAAAAGCTATTCTTTGAAAGAAACTGATAATATTGACAAAAATCTGGAAAATTAAGAAATGAAAAAGAAGGCACAACATCAGAAAATTTTTAAAAATTACTAATTCTATAGATATTAAAAATTACTAGAAAATACTATGAACAAAGATGTCAAGTTATTTAGCACTGAGATCAAATAAGTTCTGTGAAATATATAATTTCTAAAAGCTGAATTTAGAAAAAAAAGTCCTGCGTAATCCCATAAAAATAAATCAGTGTTTTAAAATGTTCTTATACAGATCAACAGCAGTTTCAAATAGTTTTACTTGGTTATTAAACTCTAAAGGCACAAATAATTCTACTCTTAACTTTTTTTCCAGACAACGAAAAAGAAAGGAAACAGTCATCAGCTAATTTAGTAGCATAACATTAAAACCTGCTAAGTCGGTATGAAAAAAGAAATTACTATCCCATCTTACTCATAAACAAGGATACAAAATCATAAGAAAATATTTATTAGCCAAATTCAGGAATATATTTTAAAAAGACTATAAATAATAATATATGATATATAATAAAATATATATTATATAATAATATACATTATATATTATATGTTATATATAATAACTATAAAATAATCATTAAAAATCCAACAAAAGTTGTTACAGAACTTTAAATAAAAATTTTATGTTTATAACATTATAAAGTTTAAAGATTTTTAAATAACTAAATATACAGAGTGATGGATTGCAAAGATGTCAATTTTTACTGAATAGGGCTACAGAATAAATGTAATTCCAGTGCTAATGTCAAAAGATAGTTTCTGGAAATAGACAAACTGATTCTAAATTGTATGGGGAAAGGCAGTTTTAAAAATAGCACATAGCCTTATTTATAACCAGAACATAATAGGAACCCCCAAAATGTGTCTGCACACTCACAGACACACACACATTTGAAACTGGTAAGAGGGGCGCCTGGGTGGCTCAGTTGGTTAAGCGTCCTCAGCTCAGGTCACGATCTCGCAGTCCGCGAGTTCAAGCCCCGCGTCGGGCTCTGGGCTGATGGCTCAGAGCCTGGAGCTTGCTTCCGATTCTGTGTCTCCGTCTCTCTCTGCCCCTCCCCCGTTCATGCTGTGTCTCTCTCTCTCTGTCTCAAAAATAAATAAACGTTAAAAAAAAATTTTTAAAAATGAAACTGGTAGGAAAACAAATTTTATTTGCTTCCTCACCAGCATATATTAAAGAACTTAGAGATGTAATGTAAATATAAAAGTGTAAACTGCAAAATCTAAAGCTAAAGATTCTTTAGGGGTAAATATAGGAGTAAGTCACATTAGTAGTGAGAATTTCTGAACCAATGTAAAAAAATTACTAAACATAAAGGAAAATATGAATAAATACATTAATACATTAAAGCACATTAAAAACAAATACATTAAAATATTTATTCATCACATTTCATGAGAGAAATTGGAAAGGTAGGTTGAAATGACATTTGTATAAATATGGATATTACAGTCATTTGGAAATAGCAACTTTGAATTTCCAAAGATTATTTAGTTTTTATTTTTTTTAACATTTATTTATTTTTGAGAGACAGAGCATGAGTGGGGGAGAGGTAGAAAGAGAAGGAGACACAGAATCTGAAGCAGGCTCCAGGTTCTGAGCTGTCAGCACAGAGCCTGATGCAGGGCTGAACCCACAAACCTTGAGATCATGACCTGAGCCGAAGTTGGACACTTAACTGCCTAAGCCACCCAAGCATCCTGAATTTCCAAGGATTATTTTAAAAGAATTTGTACTTTTAAATCAAGTTCAAGTCTCTTCCCCAAAGTGGATTGATAACATTACTTTTTTTTTTTTTCATAATGAGACTTTTCGTCAGCATTGAAAGTCTGAATTTTATATAAATTCTTGGATGGCTGAGTCATACCCATCAGTTTGTTAAACTTTAGAATCTGTCTCACCCTTCGTAGCTTTTCAGAACTACTACCTTCACTATGAAGTTCCATGAATTTTCCCAATTCAAATTTAGGCTTCTATAGCACTTTTCTTTTCTATCAAAGACATCATGGAGAAGATAAAAAAAATTGGAAAGCCTTTCTGTATCTTCTACAATGCTCTCCACTCCATTTATTGACCACTTCTTGCAAGTTATTCATCTACAACTTTTGGATCATGAATTTCATCAACTTCTTCTGGATTTTGCAGACCTGTGGTCCTGAACTTAAGTCTTTTGAGTCTTACTGTTGCATTTTTTTCAGTAAAACCAACACAGGGTAGAAGAACCAAATAACCATCAGAATTCTTGACTTCAACATGAACTTCAATCACAGCCTGTTTTTTGTTTGTTTGTTTGTTTGTTTGTTTACCACAGAGCACAAAAGTATAATTCATCCTATGGAAGTTGGTCAGGCAGTTTTTGCCCAGAACATCCTTGGTAACGAGCATGATTTTTCTAACTTCATCATTCTGCAAATCAGCAAGTCTCCCTTCAAAAACACTACCCTTGATGCAATCAATATACACATCAGAGGCAATTTTGGTTCCTTGAATCCTTCAGATTAGCTTTTTTCCAGCTCTACTTATATAAAACATAGCTGTTGCTTTCACATCATATCAATGTGTCTTTAAAAAATGGGTCAGCTACTTTCTTTTTGGCTCTCTTTTTTGCTGCCTTTTGTAAGATGCTAGTTGTTGCCATTCATCATGGTGCAGCTCTGGGAGCCAAAGCCTTACACCCTTATTTTATTTTGCAACTTTTATGGGCACTGCAAAGTTGCCAACCCCAGTCCATAATCTCAGAAGCAGGAAACTACTCAGACTTTTTAGAGCCCTTGCGTGTGTTTGTACAAAGAATTAAATAACTATCATTCCACATTATTTCCTTGTAATTGCCATTTTTTTTAAATGAAAAGCTATTTAGGGTATATGTCTTAAGGAAATGATAAAGATTATGGTAACAAGGTACTATAGTGTGACTGTGCATACCCCTGAAAAAAAACCCATATGTTGAAATCAATACCCAATGTGATGACATTAAGAGTTACTTAGGTCCTGAAGGTGTGGTCCTCATGAATGGGATTAGTGCTCTTGCAAAAAAAGACCCTGCAGAGTTAGCTCACTCCTGACCCAGAAAAGGGTCTTTACCCAACCATGTTGGCACTGTGATCTCAGGCTACCAGCCTCAAGAACTGTAAGAAATAATTTATGCACTATTTTGTTATAGCATACAGAATAAGACACACAGCTTATTTAAGCATTATGTTATTTGAAAGTTACTAAGATCATTTTTCAATACAGTTTGGTGAATAAATATTTCAACCCTTCTTATATCAAATAAAAACCAATCTGGTTCTTTAAACTTAAATCATTAGCTTAATATGTACTTTAGACCCATTCTTTGATTTTACCTTCCCCAATTACTAGCATAAGGATTTTTTTAGGCATGTAAACACTCTTTGGAGTATAAGAATATTTTAAATGGTGAACTGCTATCACTTATTTTACAGTTACTCTTGCCAGTCATTTTATTACAATAATTAGGGCTAATAAATTGGTCACGACCTTGGAAACCATAGTGTACAAATCAATATAATCTACCAGCCTGTTGGTTGTCATAGAAACTGATCATAGCAAGCATGTTTAATGCAGCACACATTTATGCATAAATTAACAACCCACTAAAGTTTAAAAGTGAGCCTAAGCAAAATCATTTTTACCACAACTTTTATCATTGGTCTCTATTTTACCTCATGTGTCATTCCTTTTAAAACTGGAACTAAAAAAATACATAATATTGAACTAAATAGGTAAAGGATATACCTTTAGAGCTAATATTCAGTAGTTTTCTCATAAGGGAAGAATTCTCTCATTTCAGATTAAATAATGTATCAATATGACTTGTCCTAGCAATCGAAATGCCCTTGCTTCCAATGTATTTAGCTTCCCCCTTCATTGCCTAACTGTACTAATCTGGGGAATAAAAAGTCTTGCAAAATATAACATTGGGATGCAGCGAACTGCATCATCTTAAGGATTTAAAATGCAATTTCTGAAGAATAAAAAGGATATAATTGGAGCCTTGAAACACATAAGCAGAGTTTTCTGTGCAAATAATGAAATATTCTTGTCATTCAAACGTTTCGTCCATAAACCATTTGGTTAAAATTATATGTCATTCTTTTACACAAAATCCATTTCTATAAATTCCTTCTTTTCATTTGTTTAAATAAATTACACCAAAACATAAAAATATAATCCAAAGAGAGCATCCCTATCTCAATACTGAATATTACCAAGTCTAATATAAAATTTAAGGTATGTTTACATTAAAGAAAATCATTAAGGAAAGAAGTTAAAAGAAATAGGAATACTTCAAGAATATCTATGTAAAACATACAATTATATATGCACATATATATGTGTAAGTATATAAGCATATATAAGAATATACATTCATATAACTATGTACACATAAAAAGAGAGAAATCTAACCATGTATCATGTACCCATCATTTGGCTTCGATGAATAAAAATTCATGACCAATGTTGTTTATTTTTATCCCCACTAATTAACCCAATCTCACATTATTTAAAGAACTATTTTATTAAATTTTTCTTTATATGTTTCATATGTGCTTCTTAAACAATCTTTCAAAAACATGATGATAATTACATCAACTGCCTTAAAGTTAGTTCCTAATTATCATCAAATACCCAGTGAGTTTTCAGACTTCTCCACTTACCTCATATAAGAGTTTTGCAGGGGGTTTGTTGGGATCAGGGTACAAATGAGGTCTACGCAATGGAATTAGCCAGTGTGTCCCTTAGATTTCTCTTTATGTATTTCTCTTTTTCTCCTTTTAATTTTTTTTTCTTCCCTCTGGGAATTTTGTGAAAATAGGTTATTCATCCTACATAGTTTCACACAATCTAAATTTTCCTGATCACCTCTCTATTGTGTCTTTTAACATGTTTTTCTGCCTTCTTATTCTATGTGAATCAACAGATCCACAGATTCACTTTTCAATTTTAGAAAGAATTTTATATAGTAGATGCAAAGCACTTGCATCAGAAGTCCATAATGGCTGGTTTTTGACATTGTTCTATTAGAAACCATTGAGGACAATTACCTATATATAATTAATGACTTCAGGGTTGTAAAATGGTGATACACTAATGCTAATACCCTTATTAATTTATTGGCTGAGGTATGTTTAAAAAAGAAACTTTCTCTCATGAAATCTTTGGTTACCACACAATACAGCTTATATAGGAAAATGGGAATTTAAATACTTTTTTAACAGCTTTCATAATAATAAACTATTTTCCTAGCATCTTCCAAGAAATTCAATAAGATTGTATATTTATATATATGCACCAATATTTAAACCACAGCCATTATTTCTCTTTTACGCTCAACTCGTATATTAATAATATCTTAGTTATCTGTAGAGTCATTTGAGAACTTAAAAGAATACTTATTTATAAATACAGTCCTAGGTGGGTTTTTTTGGTACCTCACTTATAAGAAAGATCATGTGGCTTTTCCTTTACAACATACTATTATGTAGAGTTGAATATTAAGGGTTTTATAAATGATTTTTATATAACTTTAATTTTACTGTATCAACTAGTATTTCCTAATATATCTTATTATAAATATATAAACTTCTGTGTTGCAGAATATGAGACCTGAAAGGGGAAGATGATGTGGTGTGAGAAGGCTGCCTGAATGCATATTATAAAGAAAAAGATACATGGTATCTGATATATATATTTTATTATCTACATTATATATAAACTACATTATATACAATATATATGGATATATATGGATAAGAATATAGATCATAATCGTTAGAATTTTCTTACATTGAAAAAATACTTATATATTACATACACATAAAATAACATTTTATCTTTATTATTTAACATCATTAAGTTCATATTTTAAAGAAACAGGGAGTTGTTTTTTGTTTGTTTTATATTTCCCCCTTATATAATTCTTAATTTAAAAACTTCAAAATTCAAAAATTTTAAAAATTCTCATGGCCACTCTAACATTGATTTCTTTCTTAATAGCTAGGATTAACAAATCTTTTAAGAATAAACAGAAAATGAACCAAAACTGAACAACAGGTTTATGATTTAACTATAGCTAAATACTCAACTAACTGCAACAAATTTTAACGCTATAGTTGTTTATTTACATTGTCATATTACTTCAAAGCATTTTGAAGTTAATTGTTGTAACTTATAAAGAAATAAGCACACATCAGATTAGAATATAACCTCTATTGCTTTTAAAATCAAGTAGATTGGCTACATGATTTCTAGGGTCATCATAACGTTTTAAAAATTAAATAGCAATAATAACATTTTTGGATTATTTTTTAAAGATAAAAATCTACAACTTAAATGATATAAATACAAATAAGAAGTTCTGAGATTTATAAGCTCTTTATGAGCTTAATCAAAAGGAGTACTATGCAGTACTCTGTGAGAATGTATTCTTAACAAAATTTTAATATAATTATTCTGCCCACATGATTTACACATCACTATATGTATATGTGATATTATTATAGCATCTTTTGCCCTATATTGATTATGGGATATATGGTATTTTTACCAATGCATTGTACCTATCAAATCATTCTCTCAGCCCACTTATTCACAAGAGCAGGGAGATCAGTTTTGAGACATGATGAACTAATCACCAAAGAACAGATGTTTGTATTCTACACTGTACTTATTAACTTCTTCAGAAAAACTTTCAGGTTTTATAAGCTATCATCTATTTAATATACTTCCAAAATAATGAGATGTGAAGTAACTGGTCAACTATTACATTGTTATTCAAATTAAAAGGTTTATTTTCCTGATGTTGTCTTCATGTAGAATCCCCAAATAATCTATGCCAAATTATCTAACATAAGTGGAAAATAAAACTCAATAGAAATTCTGAAAAAATTAAAAATGTCTAGCACATAATATGGCCATAGGTACCATGCAAAGTACTGATTATATATAAAAGGAATGTATAATTTATTATTTAATACAGTATAGTTTGAGAGTGAAAGGGGGTACTATTAATAATTATGCTGAAACGATGTCTGTAAAATAAGTCTGTCTATGGCAGGGCATACTGGTTACCCTGAAATAATTAAAACAAATTGGTCCCCACCTCCTTAGAACTTGTTAAAGTATGATAGCCATGTTATACATAAACAAATATAAATTTTAAAATTATTTAAGAGCTGAATAGGCATAGTTGTAAGGGAACTGGGTATGGTACTAACAAGATTTTAACACCAAGCTTGCTACCCATATCAGCAGTGTTATGTGACAATCATATTTACAATTAAAACCTTTGTCTTATTACCTATATTTAGCCTTCCTCTGCTATTGCAATTTTTTTCCACCAGATGGTAGCCAATAAAAGCAGGAAAAAGAGCAATTAACAAAGTTAAAAGAAACAAGATTAAACTGAAACAAAACTTATACAGAGAATTAGATTATAGCTAGAGATGTAGCTCTGCATGTAAAAATTCCATATGTCAAGTAAATTAACAATAACATTTTAACCGGTTTTTTTTTTTCAAAACAAATATTGCCCCAATATTGAATCTGTACAAATCCTTCAAGTTAACTTGGATTTTTAGGTCTCTCAGACGATTAAATAATATACACAGGAAAATGCTAAATTTGATCACTGGAGTCCATGGTCATTTTTTCATAGGTTATTCACAAGCATGAATATAGACTTTATCACAATTTTTTTCTGGGAAGAAATTTTTATTATTATAAATAAATATTTACTTTTATTTCCAGCGTAGATAATATACACTGTTATGTTGGTCTCAAGTGTGGACAATATAGTGATTCAACAATTCTGTGCATTTACTCAGTGCGCATCACTGTAAGCGTGCTCTTAATCCCCTTCACCTATTTCACCCGTCCGCTCCACCTACGTCTCCTCCGGTAACCATCGGTTTGTTCTCTAAGAATACAGGCATTTTAAAATTCCTCAATACTTTATGTAAAAGAAACACTGTGATGTTCTAACATATAATTTTTAGAATATACATTTTCTGACAGTTGTTTTAAAAAATGCACTTATCCTTCTTATCCAGCAAAAATCAGATATGTGGTATTATTTCCTCTGTGTGGAGTCCTCTCCTCTAGCCTTGTTAGTCTTGGTTTGTACATGAAGTATTCATTATTTGCAAAAACCAATTATCATCCCTGTCTGGATACATTAAGATTTTTTCTACAAGTCTTTTCCGATCACATTTTAAGCAACAGTATACATGAATTATTCATAGTTCCCATATTGCAGGCAAGTTTTTTTTTATTAAATTTGATCATAATAATAGTTATTACCCCAGTCATGGCAGTTTTATGAGTCTTCTTCAATGCCATTACCTGGAAAGATTTCAATCAAGAAATATAAAAGATGCAAATCAATTTCCATAATAAAATTAAACTGTACCATCTACTCCTTCATTCCAGCAATAGAGCTGATTGACAGCCTCTTCCTGATAGCTGGAGCAGATAACTTTCAGATAAAGAAATGGAGAATGGCAGATTATTTGCTCTTAAGAATTTCAGTGACTTTTTCCTTATTGTTGATATTTGATGTTTGCTAATCTCACTGGAACATAATATTTAACTCAGGGTCTGTGCACAAATTTACTTTCAAGCGGAGTATTTTCCTCGCTAATACTAGTTAATTTTCTCAGGTAGTTGTGCTTATAACAGAATAAACACAGTGTTGAGTGCTAGGATACTGTTTTGCTCCTGCTGACAAATGTAACCTCATTCTGTACAACAAAAATACTGATCTGGGGAAGAAAGAGTGACTAATTTGATTCTGGGTATCAATTTTTTTAATTAAAAATATCATATTTTTATTGGGAGAATTTTCTCCTACTAAATACATATATCAGCTTCTGCTCTCACACAATGAGAGGTATTAAGCTGGACTCTAAGTTTGCAGATTTAGACTGGAAATTTTTATGATGAGAGGTCATGATGGCTGAGAACAGAAAAACTGTTGTGAATATATGCACTACATACCCTGGTTTAGAAGAGAGGGTCTGAAGCCCTATCACTACCCTTACTTCTTCCTCAAACCACTGAGTGACTAGACGGGTAACTGGAGTAGCACTCATCTAATCCCACTCCTCCCAAAATGTATCACAGGATTTGAGTAAAAGATGAGACAGCAACAATGATCTATTATAAGAATGTCAACATTCTTTAAGGCAATGGGACCAGAGATCTTGCAACTTAACTCTTTCCTGTTCTCTCAATAGTTCTCTCTCACCATTAATAATTAGCATTGGATTAACGTCAAAAATATCTTCAACTTAGTATCTTTACTCTTCTCAAAACTTCTTTCATAAATACTTGTGTTGTAAGATAGTATTAAAATAAAATTTGAGTAATAGAAACAAATTATTTTTAGTGAAGATAATTTAAAGTTCAGTTGGCAGCAGTAGGAATCCTCAGAAGTTCTAATCATATCAGCCCTACTTATCTTCAATGAATTAATTTAAACTTTACTTCTTATCTGATAAAACATAGGAAGATTGTCTATATTTTAACACTTATCACTATAAACAGTTCCTCTTTAATTGTTTATATCTATAACATACTATAAATACTTTCCAGCCATAAATATTGGATATATATCCCATGTCTATAACAATGACCAGTCAATGCTTACTGATTTGAATAATTGACTGATGGATATACTAGTTGCAGAGGTAAGCAGCTTCCATAATTGATATACATTTTCCAGAAAGATCTCTTCTAATCAATAAACAATTGTTCCCCTACTGCTATGTACCAGACATAATGTTAATTTTTGTAACCTATGGTGTGTTCACATTTATGCTGTTCATTCTCTAGTTTAATAAATGTCAATAAGTGTCTCATTCATAAAGACATGAAATTAATTTTAATTTAATTGTATCTTATGTTTACAGGGTAGAAGTATTATATTTTCAAAAAAATTGTTAATACAACATAAACATAAGATTTACATGCAAATAATTTGAATATAAAATTGTATACACTTAAAACTAGCTAAGAATAATCTTAATAAAAAATTTAAGAAAATAAATATCCTGTGACGCCTGGATGGCTCAGTCGTTTCAGCACTCAACTCTTGATTTCGGCTCAGGTCAGGATCTCATGATTCATGAGATCAAGTCCCACATGGGGTTCTGCACTGATAGCATGTAGCCTGCTTAGGAGTCTCTCTCCCTCTCTCTCTGCCCCTTGCCTGCTCTCACTCTCTCAAAATAAATAAATAAAGTTAAAAAACTAAATTTCTTGCAAAGTTGTGGAATGTGGGTCACAAAATTAGATGCCATATTCCCTAGTATATAATGAAAATAAAATATCAAAATAAATTATGCCATTTGTATTACTCATGAACTACAGCCATAAGAGAGGTGACTAAGTTGAGAGATGATTCAGCCATAAGGAGATTTTTGCTATGAATACTGTCCTTAATGGAATCCAAATAATAATAACAAAGATAATAATAAATTTTACTACAAAGCTATGGTAATTAACACATGTGGTACTGGCATAAAGATAGACAAATAGGTTGATGAAAAATATTTTAAAGTCTAGAAAAAAACCCTCACATTCATGTCCAATTAAATTTTGACAAAGGTGCCAAGACAATTCAATAGCGAAAAAAAAAGTCTTTTCAACAAACGGTGTTCAGACAACACAGTATCCACACACAAAAGACCTCATATCCTGTAACTCACATCATATATAACAATGAACTTATATCCACCAAGAAGACCTAACAATTGTAAACATTTATACTCCAAATGTGAGAGCACCCAAATATATAAATTAATCACAAAATAAAGAAACTCATTGATAATAATACCATAATAGTAGGGGACTTCAACACCCCACTTACAACAATGGACAGATCATTTAAACAGAAAATCAACAAGGAAACAATGGCTTTGAATGACATACTGGACCAGATGGACTTAACAGATATATTCAGAATATTTCAAGCTAACGCAGCAAAATACACATTCTTCTCCAGTGCACATGGAACATTCTCCAGAATAGACCATATACTGGGACACAAATCAGTCCTCAAAAAATATGAAAAGATCAAGGTCATTCCATGCATTTTTCAGACCACAATGCTATGAAACTCTAAATCAACAACAAGAAAAAATTTGGAAAGATAACAAATATTTGGAGACTAAACAACATACTACTAAAGAATGAATGAGCTAACCAAGAAGTTAAAGAGGAAATTAAAAAGTACATGGAAGCCAATGAAAATGATAACACTACAACCCAAAACCTCTGGGACGCAGCAATGGCGGTATTAACAGGGAAGTATATAGCAATCCAAGCTTTCCTAAAGAAGGAAGAAAGATCTCAGATACACAACCTGACCTTATACCCTAAATAGCTGGAAAAAGAACAGCAAATAAAACCAAAAACCAGCAGAAGACAGGAAATAATAAAGATTAGAGCAGAAATCAATGTTATCCAAATGAGAAAAACAACAACAACAACAACAACAACAACAACAACAACAACAACAAAAAAAACAGATCAATGAAACCAGAAGCTGGTTCTTTGAAAGAATGATCAAAATTGATAAACCACTAACCAGTTTGATCAAAAAGAAAAAGGAAAGGACCCAAATAAATAAAGAATGAAAGAGAAGTGATCACAACCAACAAAGTAGAAATAAAAACAATAATAAGAGAATATTATGAGCAATGATATGCCAATAAATTTGGCAATCTGGAAGATATGGACAAATTCTTAGAAACATATAAACTACCAAGACTGAAACAGGAAGAAATAGAAAATTTGAACAGACCTATAAACAGTAAAGAAATCAAATTAGTAATCAAATATCTCTCTCTCAAAAAAAAAAAAAAAAAAAAAAAGTCCAGGGCCAGATGGCTTTCCAGGGGAATTCTACCAAACATTTAAGGAAGAGTTAACACCTATTCTCTTGAAGCTGTTCCAAAAAATAGAAATGGAAGGAAAACTTCCAAGCTCTTCCTATAAAGCCAGCATTACCTTGATTCCAAAACCAAAGACCCCACTAAAAAGTACTATACACCAATTTCCCTGATGAACATGGATTCAAAAATCTTCAACAATGGAATAGACAACCGGATCCAGCAATACATTAAAAAAGTTATTCACCATGACCAAGCAGGATTTATACCTGGGATGGAAGGCTGGTTCAATATCTGCACAACAATGTGATTCATTACATCAATAAAAGAAAGGACAAGAACCATATGATCTTCTCAATAGATGCAGAGAAAACATTGGACAAAATATAGCATCCTTTCTTGTATAAACCTTCAAAGAAGTAGGGATAGAAGGGTCATACCTCAAGATCATAAAAGCCATATATGAAAAGACTCAACACTAATATCACCCTCAATGGGGAAAAACTGACAGCTTTCCCCCTAAGGTCAGGAACAAGACAGGGATGTCCACTCTCGCCACTGTTATTCAACATGGTATTGGAAGTCTTAGCCTCAGCAATCAGACAACACAAAGAAATAAAAGGCATCCAAATCAGCCATGAGGAGGTCAGACTTTCACTCTTCACAGATGATAATCTGTATGGAAAACCCAAAAGATTCCACGAAAAAACTGCAAGAACTGATTCGCGAATTCAGCAAAGTTGCAGGATATAAAATCAATGCGCAGAAACCAGTTGCATTCCTATACACCAACAATGAAGCAACAGAAAGAGAAATCAAGGAATCGTTCCCATTTACAATTGCACCAAAAACCATAAAATACCTAGGAAGAAATCTAACCAAAGAGGTGAAAAATCTATACACTGAAAACTATAGAAAACTTATGAAAGAAATTGAAGAAAACAAAAAAAATGGAAAAAGATTCCATGCTCCTGGATAGGAAGAATATTGTTAAAATGCCGATACTACCCAAAGCAATCAATATATTCAACGCAATACCTATGAAAATAACACCAGCATTCTTCACAGAACTAGAACAAACAATCCTAAAATTTGTATGGAACCAGAAAAGATCCCAAATAGCCAAAGCAATCTTGAAAAAAGAAAACCAAAGCAGGAGGCATCACAATCCCAGACTTCAAGCTGTATTACAAAGCTGTAATCATCAAGACAGTATGGTGCTGGCACAAAAACAGACACATAGATCAGTGGAACAGAATAGAGAACCCAGAAATGGACCCACAAACGTATGGCCAACTAATCTTTGACAAAACAGGAAAGAATATCCAATAGAATAAAGACAGTCTCTTCAGCCAATGGTGCTGGGAAAAATGGACAACGACATGCAGAAAAATGAACCTGGACCACTTCCTTACACCATACACAAAAATAAACTCAAAATGGATGAAAGACCTAAATGTAAGACAGGAAGCTATCAAAATCCTCGAGGAGAAAGCAGGAAAAAACCTCTTTGACCTTGGCCGCAGCAACTTCTTACTCAACATGTCTCCAGAGGCAAGGGAAACAAAAGCAAAAATGAACTATTGGGACCTCCTCAAAATAAAAAGCTTCTGCACAGGGAAGAAAACAATCAGCAAAGCTGAAAGGCAACTGACAGAATAGGAGAAGATATTTGCAGATGACATATCAGATAAAAGGTTGGTATCCAAAATCTATAAAGAACTTATCAAACTCAACACCCAAAAAACAAATAATCTAGTGAAGAAATGAGTAAAACACATGAATAGACACTTCTCCAAGTAAGAGATCCAGATAACCAACAGACACGTGAAAAGATGGTCAACATCACTCATCATCAGGGAAATAGAAATCAAAACCACAATGAGATACCATCTCACACCTGTCAGAATGGCTAACATTAACAACTCAGGCAACAACAGATGTGGTGAGGATGCAGAGAAAGAGGATCTCATTTGCACTGCTATTGGGAATACAAACCGGTACAGCCACTCTGGAAAACAGTATGGAGGTTCCTCAAAAAATTAAAAATAGAACCTACGACCCAGAAATTGCACTGCGAGGTATTTATCCAAGGAATACAGGTATGCTATTTCGAAGGGGCACATGCATCCCAATGTTTATAGCAGCAATATCAACAATAGCCAGAGTATGGAAAGAGCCCAGAGTATGGAAAGAGTCCATTGATGGATGAATGGATAAGAAGAAGTGGTGCATATATATACACAATGGAGTATTACTCGGCAATCAAAAAGAATGAAATCTTCCTATTTGCAACTACGTGGATGGAACTAGAGAGTATAATGCTAAGTGAAATCAGTCAGAGAGAGACAAATGTCATATGACTTCACTCGTACAAGAACTTTAAGATACAAAACAGATGAACACAAGGGAAGGGAAGCAAAAATAATATGAAAACAGGGAGGAGGACAAAACATCAGAGACTCTTAAATACAGAGAACAAACAGTTACTGGAGGAGTTGTGGGAGGGGAGGTGGGCTAAATGGGTAAGGGACATTAAGGAATCTACTCCTGAAATCGTTGCACTATATGCTAACTACCTTGGAAGTAAATTAAAAAGATAAATTAAATTAAAAATAAATAAATAAACTTGGGGCACCTGGGTGGCCCAGTCGGTTGCGCATCTGACTTCGGCTCAGGTCATTAGCTTGCGGTTCCTGAGTTCGAGCCCCGCATCAGGCTCTATGCTACAGCTCAGAGCCCAGAGCCTGCTTCAGATTCTTTGTCTCCCTCTTTCTCTACCCCTCCCCTATTCACGCTCTGTCTCTCCATCTCTCTCAAAGATAAATATTTCAAAAATTAATAGAAATAAATAAATAATTAAACAAACTTAATAAAAATCATAAATCCAAATGTAAGGGGTAAACTATAAAATTCTTAGAAGAAAATAGGAGTAAATCTCAATGACCTTCGATTCAATCGGCAATAGGCAATAATTGAATAGGCAATAACTTCTTATATGTGAAATATATAATTAAATTGGCAATAATTCAATAGGGAATAATTTCTTATATATGAAATCAAATATCACAAGCAATAAAAGGAAAAGAAAAAAAGGTAAATTAGACTTCACATTTAGAAACCTTTGTTAGCACAATAAACTGAAAAATGGGGACAATATTTCCCACTTGTATCTATGATAAGGGATGTGCTTCCAGAATAAAGACCTCTTACAACTCAACAGTAACCAAATAAACTAATTAAAATGGGAATGGATTTGTATAGGCTTTTCGCAAAAGAAGGTACACAGTAGGCCAATATGCACAGGAAAGATGCTCAACATCATTAGATATTAGAGAAATGTAAACCAAAACCACAATGAATACCATTTCACACTCACTAGGATGGTCACAATAAAAAAAAAAAGATAAGCAATAACTAGTGTTGGTAAAAACCTGGGAAAATTGGAATCCTCATATATTCTTGGTGAGAATGTAAAATGGTATGGTGCCTTTGGAAAACAGCTTGGCAGTTCCTCACCAAGTTAAACATAGAGAGTGACCATATGACCAGCAATGCCATTGGTATATATTATCTAAGAGATCAGAAAACATTCCCATAAAAAATATGAAAATATTCACAGCAGCATTCTTCATAAGAGCAGAAATGTAGAATAATTTAAACATCCATTAACTAATGAATGGATAAATAAAATATATCCATACAATGGAATACTACTATTCAGCATTGAGAAGCAATGAAGACATATACACGCTACAGCATAGATGAATCTGATATCATTATGTTAATTAAAAGAAGTCAGTGAAAAATTACCACATATTGTAACATTCTATTTATAGGAAAAGTCCAGGAAAAAACAAAGAGCAAACAGAACAAAAGAAAACAGCAAACACTGTGATAGATTTTAATACAACCATATCAATAATCACTTTAAATGTGAATGATGTAAAGATATCTCTTACAAGACTGTGATTATCAGACCAAATTAGATGCTGTCTAGAAAAGCCTCAATTTAAATATAAAAATACAGATAGGTTAATAGTATTTTTACTTAGAAGACCTTAAAAATGTAAAAATTTAGAAACATGTACTAAATTATGTTTCTACAAAATGGTATAACTACAATGTCTTAATGGGATCAATAAATTAAATATACATCCTGGGTCACTTTTGTTCCATTTTTAAAATTTTGTATATTTTAGTTCAAAAGAACAGAGGATAATATTAACCAGTACTAGGGAAAGCCTAATTTGAGATGATACATTTTAGGACCTCTTTATGTCAATTTGTTGCTATTCTCAGGTTTTTTTTTTTTTAATTGCTTTCCTCTTTCCTCAGAAATCTGAGAGTGATCCAACTGCTTCATTGTCTGCAAAGTGCATTTCAAAGCTTCTTCTCCCTTGTAGCAGCAAGAACAGAGTACCCAAAATATGAGGATTTTTGAATTACTATCCTCAATGTAAGTCATTATGAGCAATTTATTCTAATACATATCATTGAGCTCTAATATAAAAAATATTCATTATAACCATTATCAGCTAATACTATTACTCCAGGCAATAGAAAATTTACTCACATTGTTAATGTTTGTTTTAATATGTTTTAAACCTTAAGAAAGATATTCAGAAAAAATAAATAAAGATTTCTAAAATGGAAATTGAATCCTCTTCTGCTTATTGTTAGAATTTTTGTTTTGTTTTTAAATAAGATCTGGTACTGAAAATTTCTGACAGATAGTAAAATAAGCTCCTGAATCTTCCCTTTACCTGGCATTTCCGTTTGAGGATGTTTCTAAATGAGAAACAAAATGAACCACAAATAAACAGTAGCTATTTTCTAGACCAATCCAGTTTTGAAAATCTCTAATAGTTGATGTATGCTTTGTGTTTGTTCATCTTGAAAATTCACCTTAGTTTACTCTATGTATTTCACTTTCCCAGATATAAAAAGAACCTTCGATGGTCTGTTCAATACATGCTACTTGATAGAGTGATTAGCTAGAACTGGAGAAACATCTTGTGTCTGGCTGTTTTACTGAAAATGTTTTTCCTTTCCTACAGGCAAAAATAAGTTAAAACAAGTCAACCTTGGCCAAATATATTTTTATTCAAGAATCTCTGCAGTTGACTTTATTTATTTTTAATATGTATAGAATTACAGATGACAAACACATTTGAGGTTCAACTTTGCAAAGACTTACTCAAGTGAAACACTTGTTTTAGAAGGAAAAAACTAGGGGATAGAATCCCTAAATCTCTGTGAACCCCATTAGTCATGAAACAATGTTATCATTTATTCACTGAAGTCAAAGTATAGACACATAACAATTTGCTGACAAAACAAAAAAGTAAATATGTAAAGATTTCCTTAGGAAGCTTCTGAAAATGTAAATATGTTCCCAGCAGAATGTCTAAAGTACCTAGCAGCTTACCATAATTACAACCAAATAAAATCCCTCAATACTGTGTTACTTCCAACCTGGATCATTAATAAACTAAATATTCTAGAGCTTTGTCAGAATAGCTTGGCTGAACACTTGTTGACACAGTTGTTTTGTTTTGTTTTTCTATTGTGTTTGCTTGTTTAACTAACAAAGCAGTGCAAGTGAAATTCATTTACATAAGTTAGAATTTTTTTTATTTTCAAAAACCAGGGAATGACTATGTGCTAATTAATATTAAGCAAAAGTATTACTGAATCTTATACTATTTTAAAGGCAAATAGTTCAAAGGTGTGATGTTTGTGTTTATGTGTGCATACTGACACAGCATCAATCAGTTCTGGGAAGCAGGCAAAGATTGAGGAAGTGTAAAATCTGCCTCTATGGTCACTGGAAGTATTCAGATGATAGGACTTTAGAATCCACTATTCACTCTCCTTGATCAATCACAAATTTAATCTACTGCTACCATGAAACTACTGACAAAACCAATCCAGTTTATTATTTTACATAGTTAGGGGCTATAAACAGGCAACTAATAAGAAATATGAAATACATATTTAACCAAATCAAATTTTAATTAGAAATGTTAAGGGGTGCCTGGGTGGTTCAGTTAGTGAAGCATCCAACTCTTGATTCTGGCTCAGGTCATGATCTCATGATGCTGGGATGGAACCCCATATAGGGCTCCATGCTCAGGATTGCTTGGGATTCTCTCTCTCCCCCCCCCCCACCTCTTCTTTCCTTTCCCTACTCTCCCTCATGCTCTCTCTCAAAATAAATAAAGATTTAAAAAAATGTTAAAATTTTTCCAACAAGTGCTGATGTTTATTGAAAATTTACTGGGATACGTTCTTTAGAAAACACATGAACCTAAATGACTTGGAAAGGAAGATGGAAAGTCACTGGAATTGACAAATGATTCAGTGCTGACCATATATGTTACAAAATATTATAATATAATAAATATTAATATATCACATATCACATAATATAATATATAATTACCATATAAATATAATTCTGCATTAGAATGGAGAACCTTGTACAAAGATAAATTATGACCCTCAATACTTTCTTTTATTTAGAGACAAGTGTCCCAATATAAGAAGGAGAATATTAGTATTATGAATACTTTTAAATATTAAGAATCTTAGTATTTTAGCATTCATTAGGAAAAGCAGATTTCCAATACGGGAATTTTAGAAGAAACTCTGGCTCATCTAGTCAGAAAAAATATTCAAAAATGAAGTATTTGATTTCTGACCTTTATTAATATGTAATCCCTCTGATATGAATAATAGCTAATTAGCAGTACTTAGTTTATATTATTATTCTACTTCCATGAATATCCCCAACAGAGATAAGGAAAGCATTCCTATATTATACCAACACCATATTTTGTGGAACTTAAATACCCATTTCAGTTAGGATACATATTTATTATGCATTAGGGGTCTTGGAGCCTTCATCAGCACTTACTCTTAAATATGATTTCAAAATAAGCCACAATACTGCAAAACAAAGAATAAATACACTGCATATCTTTGCACCATTAGAGGCTACATGTCTAATATTCTGGTTTGTGTAGTTCCTTTATACCATAATGAAACAGACAGTGGCATTCACTAATTGTTTGGAGTCAGTGTATGGGTTATATGTTGTATATTTGGGAGATAACATCTTTAGAAACGCAATATATGTAAGGACCAAAATGGATGGGTACTTTGTACATGTGGATATAATAAATATTAGTGGTAAAAATGAGCTATGGCAGGAAGGACTGAGATAGTCTTTGTGGGCTGGAGCTGTAGTAATGTGTCCTCTCCTCATTGTAAAACATTATTAATTTAGTGTCAATCAACCATCTCCTCATACATGGGGTTTCAATAATGTTAACAAAACAGGCCAATATAGGATAATAACATGACAATGTGCTATGTTTAACTCTCACCAAAAAAACTGAAAGAACCAGCCTGTAAGAAATTAGATCAAGGCGAAGGGTTTCATATTAACATAATACATGAAAAAAGATGCCAATTTAATAATTGTTGTCTTTGATTTGAATCACATAGAAGATATAATCAAGTCTTATGTCCTGAGACAAAATCTGCAAAGTCTACCACTCTAAAACATTTTCTTTTTTCTTCTGGGTTTCGTCACATCACTTTAATCCTAGGAAAAGTATTAGAAACAGCATAGAGGTAACAAAAAAAAAAAAAAATGAGAATTAAGCTCATGATGTTTATATTTTAAAAATGATATATGTAAATAATACTATTTATTTATCAATACACTGATTTTGAGATCTTTTTTACATTTTTACATGTTCAAAATATTTTAATGTTAAAAATATGGTTTGACATTAAAATGTATGAATTTACCAATGCTTACTAAAATTTATTAATTTGTGATCCATGTTTCACTTGAGATAAGTCATTTATGGAAAGTAAATCTTTTACTTTTCTACCTATGTGATTAGTATACATTTTAGAAATGTATAGAATTTCTAGAATTAAATTAATAGAATAGCATCTAGTAAAGGAATGTTAAATAAATTAACAAGAAAGTGTGTTTAATATTATTTTCCACATGAATAAAATTTCCCTGGTATACTTTAAAACATTAAAAACCATATGTAACATTGAAGAGATCAAAAATAAACCATTATGTACACATACACATATTGGGACTGAGCAAACATCTGATTCAAGGATAAGTAAATATTTTTATAAAAATAATGAAAATGTTGCCTTGATGATGTTAGGAACAATGTGGTTTCAGAAAGAATTATGACATACATATTTAAGAAGCGTTTGTTCTAAATTCACAATTCAAGAAAGCAAGAAATTTATAAAACCAAAGGTAAACCACAAGAACACAATAATAAAGCCACTCAAACAAATATAAAAAGAGAACCGGTAAGTAAGGATATGTCATGATTCAAGTTATGAAAATAAAGAAAGAAAAACAATGAGATATTTCAAGTCATATTAGATTCAAACTGTATAATCATCATTTTTAAAATACCATTATTATGTACAAAGGCAAAAATCAGGAAAGCCTTCAGATTACAATGAAATCATCAAAAGTAAGATAAAATGAAAGGAAATTATTCAAATGTAGGAAAGGTAATATAAATTCAAATTATGGATTATTGGTATTTTGGAATAAATTCATAGAAGTAATAATAATATTTAATAAAAGCAATCATCTCCTGCATTAAATAAATTCCTAAATTTACTTATTTGCAAGTGTCAATACAGGGAAGATTAGTGGTTACTCATAAATCTGTTGGCCTTCAATTTATTTATAATAACAAATGACAGAAAAAAAAGTACATATCTCTGAGAGATAGTTTCAGCAGTTCAAGATTTTATGCTATTTTTATTTATGACAAAAATAAAATATGGTATGCAAGAGTCAGAATCCTTTTTAAAAGATCTCAAAGGGCACCTGGGTGGCTCAGTCGGGTGAGCATCCAGTATCCAACTCTTGATTTCAGCTCAGGTCATGATCTCAAGGTTCATAGGATTGAGCCCTATTTCGGGCTCTGCACTGTCAGAGTTTAGGATTTCTCTCTCTCTCTCTTTCTCTCTCTCTCTCTCTCTCTCTCTCTCTCTTCTCTCTCTCTCCTGCCCACTCATGTGCCCCCTTGTGCACTCTCTCTCACAAAATAAAATAAAAAAAAAAAAAAACAAAAAACTAGGGTGCCTAGATGGCTCAGTTAAGCGTCTGACTTCGGCTCATGTCATGATCTCATGGTTCATGAGTTTGAGCTCCACATTGGGCTCTGTGCTGACAGTTCAGAGCCTGGAGCCTGCTTCGGATTCTGAGTCTCCCTGTCTCTGTCCCTCCCCCACTCATGCTCTGTCTCTCTCTCTCTCAAAAATAAATATTAATATTTTTTAAATAATAAAAAATATTTAAAAGATCACAAAAATAAAAGACATAACAAAAAATTAACTCTGATTTTAAAAAATCATGGTTGAGGAAACATTAAGTTGCAGGTGATCTAGAGTTTAACACTTTCCAGCAAAAAGAAAAAGGCCTCAAAAGTCTGACTACCTTCAAGCATCTATCAAGCTCAGAATAAGTATAAAAGAGTATATATGAAATAAACACCACCTATGTTATATGGTAAACGAGGGCATATTAGCCAATTAACCATATTGATTCAAAAACACTCTTTGCCTATAAAAATTTTGTAGGATAACAGAGGTGTTGAATTCCTCCAATGGGTGGCCAGGTAAAAATGTATTGTGTCTGTAAAGGTGAAGATAAAATAAGTCTCAGAGGCTGTTGAAATAGACAATGAACAGATTAGGTAAATCCATAATAGAAAATATTGACTGGATGGTAACTAGATGGAGTCAGTAACTTCAATAATTTTGGGTATGGGGGTCATAATGGGTAGGACCACAGCAGAATGGTCATGGTAATTCACTATGAGTCAACAGTCATTGTTTCTAGGTTTAAGACCTGGGCAAATTGGGCTGTTAGGAATAAAAGCAGTGAGTTAATGGGGACATCAACCCCTTCAATAATGCTTATATAATATCTCTCAATCCCTAAAGGCCTTATTTTACTTTACATTGGACTGTATTAACTATTTTAATAGAGGGCAGCATGTGGGGAAGGTGAGGGTAGAGAAGCTTCATGGGGTCCCATTTTGTCAAGGCAATTGGTAAGTATCACAGGACTTAATTTCACTTTGTCACTTAATAAATATGTCAGAGTATCCATGCCAACTTTGAGGTTGTCTTAAAATTAGGTGCTAAGATTATCAACAAGGCAATACTCTAGATGGTTACGATAAGGCATATATATGTATTTGTCTTTTTTTTTAATAATAAGTAACTCCCCTAAGATATAGTGAACACATATAAATTTAATGAAATCCTAGGGTATAATTCTAATTTGAGTTCCAGAAGTGGTTAAGGCCATGAAAATTTGACAGTTGGTACATTTCAACAGATGTTAAAGTTAATCCAGAACCTATAGGGATCCAAAAACCAACCAATACCTTTTTATCTATTTGTTATATAAATAATTTTAGTAAATTTTGGATTTCCATTTGGGTTAAATTGTGAAGCCTTTTTCAATTTAATTGTTTGTTTTGTCTTCTTGTATCCAGATTTCTCTCTTACTTTTATTCATTTTTTTTTTCTTCTTTTTGCTCACTGGATAATCTTAGATGAGAGGGATTGTATTTTACTAATATTTATAACTACTTGCTTCAAAGAGCCTCAACTAAGTATCCTAAGGGTTGGGAAACTCCCCAGCTTAATGGTTGTTATATGGTGTTTGAAGACCCCAAAGTTAACTCGGGCTTGAATTAACCCATCGACTGTGCCACACTGGTGCCATAGTTTCTTGTTTGTTTGTTTCTCATAAACCTAAGGATTAGGTTCTTTATTTCAACAGAGGCAAAGACAGGAGAATGGTCCATTAGAAGAGTTCTGGGCCCACAACCCTGAGGCTGGCAGACTGCTGAAGGAGGAGTTTTGGAGGAGTTTTGAAGGAGTTTTGAAGTCTCCAACTATGAATGTTTCTGTTTCTCCTTTCAGTTACATCAGGTTTTGATCCTTGTGTTTTATTAGGTGTATAGACAATTACAATTGTTATATCTTTTTAAAAAATCAACTCCATCAACATTAGGTAATGTCCCCCATTTTCCCTGTTTCTAGTTCTTATTCTGAACTCTACTTGGTATAATATAAATACCACACTAGATTTCTTTTGTCGATGGTTTGTATGCATTTCTTTTTCTATCCTTTAGCTTTTGTCCTCTTAATGTCTTTATATTATGAAAGACTTTTCTATTAATCACATATACCTAAGAATGAATTTCATATTAAATTGCCATTTTTGCCTTTTAATTTATGTTCTTAGACCATTTATATTTAAAATAATCTTATATAGCTAATTTAAAACATACCATCTTGTTAACTGTTCACTTTTAAATTTTTTAAGCATTTTTGTTTTCTTCCTACATTTGTACTCATTTGTATTTTTTATGAATCCATGTTATCTCTATAATTGGCTCTTACTCATAACTATTTTAAAACTTGTAGCAGCTATCTTAAGATTTATAATGCACAGTTTTCCTTCATCAGTCTACCAATAATAGTATTCAACAACAGTATTCCAGTAAGAATATCACACTTCACACATAGCACAAAAAATAAAAGCAAATAACTAGAACTTTCAAAATATTATTAAAAAGAGGAATATAGTCAAGAGACACACCATATGATTTCAAGTCATTTAAAGCAAAGTCATAGTAATTGAAGGAGTATAACATTGACAAAAAGGTGTATAAAGAAATCAATGAAACAGAACTGAGTCAAAAAATATATATATACAGATGACTCCAAATAATTGTGGATTTATCTACATGCCTATTAATAAATATGAAATAAAAAACTGTAATAATCATGAATCCATTAAATGAATTGAAATTAAAATTATATCAACAGGGGCACCTGGGTGGCTCAGTCGGCTGGGTGTCTGACTTCAGCTCAGGTCATGATCTCACCATCCGTAGGCTCGAGCCCCACATCAGGCTCTGTGTAACAGTTCAGAGCCTGGAGCCTGCTTTGGATTCTGTGTCTCCCTCCCTCTCTGCCCCTTCCCCACTCAAGCTCTGTCTCTGTCTCTCTCAAAAATAAATAAACATTAAAAAAGTTGAAAAAATATATATGTCAATAAAAATTTTAACTTTGTATGTTTCACAGGTAATTGCTGACAAGTACTCAAAGAAGAAAAAATGACAATAAATATTTTCAAAATGTGGAAATGCAGAAATGCTTCATAGATATGTCTGTATACAGTATAACCAAAATCTCATCCCAGTATAAGAAGCATAAGAATCCTACAAAAATAAATGTAAAATCCAGTAACAGGTAACATTATCATTCAGTATAGGTCTCAAAGTAATCTAGCCTTAGTAGAAAGTGAAAAGCAGCTAAAATCTACCCTGGTGTAGCATTAAACATGAATCAGAGGTATCAGATTGACCCACACATGCTTGTCAAAACAAAACTGAACACTTTTTAAAGGACATAAAAGTCCAGACACTTATATTTCAGTATCTACTATCTCCAACATCAAATACAAATCACTAGATATACAAACAAGCAGGAAATTCAATCCAAAAAATGTCAACAGAAAAAGTCACTGAACACATAGATAATGGAATTACAAAAATGTTAAAATAGCTATTATAAATGCATATACTTATTTGAAAGGAAACAGATATGTAATGCCAAGAAAAAGTAGGAAAAAAAAGAACGAAGTGGAACTTCCATATCAAAAATATAATATCTGAAGTTATTAGATTATTATAAAATAAAATATCCATAAATGTTACAGAGAATAAACCTGAAAAAAAGTGGTGTAACATACACATCATTAAGGGACAAGAGAAAGTTAAAAGTTAAAAGGTTTGTTTTATTTTTCTAAATAGTGGACAAAATTTTCCCAAATTTGAAGAAAATATACATCAACAGAGTCAAAAAAACAAGTAAGTCCTAAACAAGATAAATGTCCACACAAAAATTAGCCTCCTTCTCTGCCTGCAACAAAAGCACATCATAGCTAAATTGCTGAAAACATGTGAGAAGAAAAATCTTAAAAATAGCTAAAGGAAAAGAAAATATCACGTACAGAGGAACATAAATAAAACTCATTGCAAGCTTTCCATCAGAAACTGTGCAAACCAAAAATACAATGGAATGGCATCTTGAAAGAAAATATTATTCAAAGATGAAGATAAAGTAAAAATTGATTTTCAGACAAACAAAAGCATGATAATTCATTGGCGATGTCCATGCACCAAAAGCGCTATTGACAGGCCTTCACCAGAAGGAAACAATAACAGATGGGAACTTGTACTAACAGTAAGGAGTAAAGAGGGTCAGAAAAGGTAAATATGGGGTACATACATGAAATTTTGTTTTCTCGCTTATATTTTCTATAGAAGATAACTGATTTTTAAGCAAAAGTAACAGCATTATATGTTGATGTTTATAAACATGTAGAAGAAAAAGGTAAGACAGCAATAGCATGAAGGAGAGTAGAAAGGAAATGAAACTATACTATTGTAAGGATCTTGTGTTATAGGTGAGATACTAATAATAATTTGAAGATAAACTTTGAAAAGCTGCAAAATGTATATGGAGATTAACCAATAATAAAAAGAAGTAAATCTAGTTAGATAATGGAGGAAATGAAAATGGAACACAAACAAATGTTCAATTGATATAAATGAAACATCAAAAAGAACAAAGAGTAAAGAATATAATGGACATTTAGAATATACAAAGCAGTATAATGTATTTAAATCCAACCAATTTAGAAGAGACTACTGGAATAGATAAGATTGTCAGACTGGTCTCAAACACCCAATTATATACTGTTTACAAGAAATGCACTTTAAATACACCACTGGCTACAATTAAGCCAAATTAAAAAGCTATATGAACCCTAAGATTTAAAATCCTGAAAAATAAATAAAAAATCCAAGAGTGGCTATATTTATAAAGACATAATAATTTTCAGAACAAGCAACATCATTGGTGATAAAGAGAAATACTTCCTAATAAAAAGGCACCAATTCATCAAGAAGTCAAAACGGACCTAGGTATGCCTTATCAGAACCTCATTTATATGAGACAAAGACTGATGGAATATAAAGGAGAAATGCATAAATCCCAACTACAGTGAAAGTTTTTAACATTTCAGTAGAAGTAACTGATAGAACAAGTGGATAGAAAAGGCAATAAAAGGAAACTCTGAAAACAAAAATTACATTATTGGGCCAACTGGTATTTATAAACTACTCCACCCAACAAGAGCAGCACCCAGATTATTTTCAAGTACTTGTGGAACTCTAAACAATTTAGACCATGTTCTGTCTAAAACAATACATTGGAAGGGATAAAAGTAATACAAAGTATGTGCTCTGAATATAATAGAACGGTTTGCAGAGAATCAGAAATCCAAAACAGAATTCTATCTGAACTACAGACAAACATATCTCTAAATAACCTTTGGATAAAAGAACAAATCATTAGGCAAATTATAAAATATTTTGAATTGAGTAAAAATAAAAACACAACATATCAAAATGGGTAAGATGATGCAAAAGTTATTAAAAAGGAATTTATAGCTTTGAGTTATACAAATTACATTAAGGATGATCTAAAATCAATGATCTAAGCTTCACCATAAAATAAAAATGCCAAAATAGAAAATTAAAACCAAAGTAAAAAAACAAAAAATAATAAAGACAAAAGTACAAATCAACAACAAAAAAGGAGACAACAGAGAAATCAATGAAAACAAAGTTTTTCTTCTGAAAAATCCACAAAAAGTTGATCACACAAAAAAGAAAAGTTAATAATATCAGTAATTAAAGATGGGTTATAACTACAGATCCCATAGGCAACAAAATATTAACAAGAGAATATTACAAAAATATTTATAACAATATATTTGACTTTATTGAAATGAATAAGAATAAATTTATAATTTTATTAAATTTATTAAAACAATTCATTAAATGTATAAATATACTGAAATAAATTCCCAAACAATGAACAAACATCGTCTAAATGGCCCATTTCTATTAGATAACTTGAATTCTTAATTAAAAATCTTCCCATAAAAATATCTTCCAGGACACAATGGCTTATTTGAAAAATTCTATCAAACATTTAAGATAGAAATGTCAGTCACATAAAAAAGAACATTCCTATTTCACTGCATATGAAAATACTATAGCATTAAAATTTCAGCTCTGTAATTTAAGTGAAGCTCAGCCACATTTTTTGCTTATTAATGTATTATCTATGATGATTTTCACACCACAGTGGGAGAACTGAGTAGCTGCAAAGAGACCATACATATGTAGTGCTAATCATTGCTTATCACTGTTGCTAGGTACATACCACCAATCATAGTGATGCAGTAATAACACGATCCCTTTCAAAAAAGTTTTCTATGCTTTGATTTATAAGAAAAATTGAAACTTGACTTCTCTCGCATATAATGGATAAAAACAAATTACAATTGAATATATGTGAAAATTCATACACATACAAACAAAAGCACATACACACAAATTACTGGCAATTTTTACTATATGAAATTTGAGATATTCTAGTCATCAAAACCCAGTTAACAATATGAAAAAATAAATGAAAGAATAACACTTGCAACTTGTATCCAGTAAATACGTAAAGAACTCTTCAAATAAGACATATTATCCCAAAGAAATAGATACACAAAAATTGAGAATGCAGTTCACAAAAAATATTAAGCAGATAGTCAACAAATTATGAAAAGGTATTCAACTTCATTAAAAATGAAAATATCATTAAAATAAAATTGAGGGGTGCCTGCGTGGCTCAGTTGGTTAAGCATCAGACTTCAGCTCAGGTCATGATCTCATGGTTTGTGGGTTTGAGCCCCATGTCGGGCTCTGTGCTGACAGCTCAGAGCCTGGAGCCTGTTTCAGATTCTGTGTCTCCCTCTCTCTCTGCCCTTTCCCCACTCACACTCTGTCTCTGCCCCTCCCTCAAAAATAAATACACATTGGGGCGCCTGGGTGGCTCAGTCGGTTGAGCGTCCGACTTCAGCTCAGGTCACGATCTCGCGGTCCCTGAGTTCAAGCCCCACGTCGGGCTCTGGGCTGATGGCTCAGAGCCTGGAGCCTGCTTCCGATTCTGTGTCTCCCTCTCTCTCTGCCCCTCCCCCGTTCATGCTCTGTCTCTCTCTGTCTCAAAAATAAATAAACGTTAAAAAAAAAAACTTAAAAAAAAAAAAAATACACATTTAAAAAAAATTTTTAATAAAATAAAATAAAATTGAAACATAAGCTAACACTAGCCTCCTACTAGAACATCTAATATTAAATAGACTGAAAAATGCAAATGGTGATTAGAATGGAAAGAAATAAATACTTTCATATTTTTCTAGTTGCAATGTGTTTTAGTTAAATCACTTTAAAAAAAATTAGTGTTTTCTACTAAATTTGTTGAACAAGCATTTCCACTCCTGAGTTACAGCCAACAGAAACATGTATGCACGTGCACCAAAAGATGTGTACAAGCATATTCATAGTAACATTATCCATAATACCTCTATATTGGAAGCAACCTACATGTCTACTAGAAAAGATAAACTGGTATATTTTTACTAGGTAACTCTATCTAACAAAATAAATGAACAATTGTAGTATGCCACAGCATGAGAAAGTCTCACAAAAATAATGATTAAGAAATGAATCCAGGCACACAAAAGTACCTTGTAGGATTGCATTAAAATAAGGCTTAATGATAGGCCAAAAATAGTTTGTTAGAATAACTGGAAAAACAGACATGCAAGATTAGGGACTGGGAAGCAATGTGAAATGAGCTTCTCAAGTATTCATAAAATTCTGGTTCATGCCTATGTGGAAGTCGCACAAATTATTTTACATTGCGATTATTAACCAGCTGTATTGATATTTGTGTACTTTTCTGTATGTGTGTTATATTTCTAAAATATTTTTAATTACAAAAAAGTATAGTGATTTGAAATAATAGGACTCTTGGAGGTATGGTAGATAGCTGTGAGTTGTAAATAATATTAACTATATCACTATTTATACAATTTTACTTCTACCCTTATATTCATAAGTTAGGTCCACATATATCAAATGGTTTCCTCAAAGCGTAATGCAGCTAATCATATTTGCTATATTTGATATGGAATACTCTTATTGAACCATATGATAAAGAAATAATTTACATTCCATAGAAGGACAACTACTTATGAGCAGTAAGCTTTGTAATTTCCTTTCTCTAGAATGAGTAGTTTCCCTCTTCTACCCTCTCAAGAAGAAAATCTGTGTGCTTAATTCACCAGTAAATTTTCTGCTTGTTATACTGGCCAAGTATTTCCTTCCACATCAACACACATCTATGATCCCAAATATGTGAGCACAGAGCCGGCATGGCATTATTATAGACAAGATATCTGGAAATCGCTTTCAGGACTCATAGCTTGTGCAATCCAAAAACACCGATTGACTTTGTTACATAATAGTATACAAACCTACCAATGATAGAAATCCAAACATACTAGAATACTCTCAGGTGTATCCTTTCAAAAACCAGAAAATTCATGCATGCATTGATATTAATATCAAATCATGTAATATATATGTATTCTTTCTTAAATGATACCACATTTACCCTTACCTCAAAAAAGTTTACTTTTTGTTTTTAAATGGTCATTATACATTAATCTTTTGGGCTGAGAT
Organism: Panthera pardus; assembly: GCF_024362965.1. Classification (NCBI taxonomy): domain Eukaryota; kingdom Metazoa; phylum Chordata; class Mammalia; order Carnivora; family Felidae; genus Panthera; species Panthera pardus. The sequence goes on along the minus strand of NW_026526732.1, from coordinate 24,321,699 downwards.
ATTAAAAGTGTTCCTTTTGTAAGTAAAAATATATAAAACAACTTATTAGGTAAGGGCAAGCATTTATTTTGGTGTTTTCGCAAAGTGAAAATAATAACATATTTGTTGTGTTATCCAATAAAGAACCATATGTTAAGTATGTGGCAGACTATATATATGAACTTCCTTTTATGAAATGGATTACTGCTGAAAGGCACATGAATTGCTACTGTAGTTATTGTAAACTAATCCTGATTTCACACTATTCTAATCATGATCTTTAGCCATCATATCATCACGCCCGAGTCCAAATACGCAATAATAAGCTCTCTAAAATAACTAAAAGACTTAATTTAGTCACAGTAAATCTATATCTACATAATAAGAGAAAATCTAAATCTCAATAGTTAGAGAAAGTCTATTTCTACTAATAACTCAATTATTCAGTAGAAATAGAAAACATATAATTCACATGGACAATATCATAAAAATAGTCGTAATTACACCTCTCTCAGAGATTCAATGACATTGCTTCACAGGTAAAGCTGCACCAAAGTTTGCTTGTGAAGACCAAGAAGAACTCTGGTAAGGACCTATATTTTGGGGTTCTCAGTTATAATCAATCCATCAATAAACTAAGAAACAGCCATCATACTTTGTATAACATAATACACCTCGTGATAAAACATTTCTTCTCACCAAGACAATCAGATTGACTTTAAGCAAATTGAATTTTTTATAATATTCAGTTTTTTTGGCTTCTATACATATCAATGGAAAGATTTAAAATGATCCAAATTCCATTTTTCATAATATCTCAAAAGGATAGCCCTTAGGTGGTTTGCTCTCTCATGTATTTTCAATTTTTCCTTCCTTACTCAATTACACATGCCAGTACACTAACATGCTTTGTCCTGAAAAAAACTAAATAAATAAAACCGAAAACCAAAACATATCTCCCAAATTCTTTTATTTATTTATTTATTTTTTTACATTTCATTTATTTTTGATAGAGAGAGCCAGAGCACAAGTGGAGGAGGGGCAGAGACATACAGAGACACAGAATCTGAAGCGGGCTCCAGGCTCCAAGCTGTCAGCACAGAGCCCTACATAGGGCTCAAACTCACAAACCATGAGATCACGACCTGGGCTGAAGTCAGACACTTAACCAACTGAGCCACCCAGGCGCCCCTCCCCAAATTCTCTTACTTTCACCCTCTTTAATCCCACATCTCTCTCTTGCTTCACTATTAAAACTCTCAAAAATATGGTTAACATACTCATTTTCCACTTCCACCTTGCTTTTCTGGTCTACTTTTACGAAGAAAATGATAGCATCTTCCCCTTTCTTTCCACCTCTCCACACTTTTTCATTTTCAAATTTCTTTTAGTTATTACTTTATATTTATTTTGTGAGATTAATAACATTTACATTTTGTGATCATAATCAATTCTCCTGTACTCTATTGATGGCTTCGATCTAAAAGTTGAAAATAAATAAGTTATATTTACATTATTAGTAAAAAAATATTGTTCAACACAGAGCTAACTCATTTCATTTGCTAATTTTCCAATGATGTAACATATAGTCTCTCAAAGAAAATGTTCTAGGGACGCTTGAGTGGCTCAGTCCGTTAAGCGTTCAACTTCAGCTCAGGTCATAATCTCACAGTCCAGGAGTTGGAGCCCCACATCGGGCTCTGTACCCACAGCTCAGAGCCTAAAGCCTGCTTCAGATTCTGTGTCTCCCTCCCTTTCTGCCCCTCTCTCACTCATATTCTTTCTCTCTCTCACACACAAATAAGAATTTTTAAAAATGTTCTCTTAGAGTCTGCCTTTGCTCGCTTTACATTTGCACCTTGGCTTTTTTCAAGTCCCTGTGCCAAGCTCCAAAGATTGTCCGCTACCTTCCATTTTAATGCTGAAAAAATATTATATACAATAAAACCTTGGTTTGTGAGGATAATTCCTTCTGGAAACATGCTTGTAATCCAAAGCACCTATATATCAAAGCAAATTTCCCCATAAAAAAATAATGGAGACTCAGATGATTCATTCTACAACCCAAAAATATTCATAAAAATTATTATAATACTGTAATATAATACAAAATAATAAAGAAAATACAAAATATAAAGAAAAATATTTAAATTAACCTGCACTTGCCTTTGAAACCTTTATGGCTGGTTTGAGGGAGACAAGAGAGAGGAAGGTTATTGTGCAGGATGACTTTCACTATTACTAACAGATATAGACTATACTATAGTACACTATTAGTAAACTCTTGTCATATAATGTATTTAACGTAACTGGCAATAAAGCGGCAGAGGAAAGGGTCTGTATCTTCAGGCAACCTAACCTAGAATGAAGCAAAGCATTCCTAAGCTCACCTGATATGGAAAAGCAAAGGACTGTCCATAGGTGCTTTGAAGTGACAAAAAATACACTAGAGCCAGTAGTGGGCACTTTCTACTGTTCTGAAAAATAACTGATTTCTGCCAAACACCGTGGCCTGAGACCAAGCATCCATGCATGGGAGACAATCACCCACAAACCCTCCTCAGTCAGAGACAGAAGAACTGATTCAGTTGTGATCATATGACATTCAGTGTAACGTGCGGCTAGTATTGCAAGACACTGCTCATTTATCAAGTTAAAATTTACTAGAAATGTTTGCTTATCTTGCAGAACAAGTTTCTCACAGTCCAAGGTTTCACTGTACTTCCCTTCCTATGTCACCAACAATTTCTAGTACTTACTTATTTTCTTTGTGGATTGAAATCCATAATGATCTTTTCAAATACATCATTTTTGAAAACTCATAGATTTTGTGCTCCAAAGTGTACCTCTTGTTTTCTAGGTCTACTGCCTAATATCATCTTGACATTTTTTTTCCATTAAACTTTTTTTTTTTCATTTTCAACTTTGTTCTGTTCCCAGGCTTGCGAAGAAACTTCCCAAGGAAGATGAATGTCCAAAACTTTGAGTCTCTAGAAGTCTGAGAAAAACTGATTGGAAGCCTGTTCGCATAATTTTAATCTTAAAGATTTTAATCATTTTTCCTGAGTATACCTAAGGATACTGCAGCATCCACTGTATTCTAGCATCAATACTGCTGATAAGCAGTCAGATTCCAGTTTAATTCTTATAATTACCCAGTTTTTTACATTACCCAGTTCCCCCCCCTCCCCGGGAAACTTTTGCTTGTCTTGACTATTTATCTGAAAATCCTACCTTTCCATTAGCCAAATCTAAAGTACATAATTTATTCTACTATTTAATCTTTCAGAAGTATTTGCCAGAATTTAGCATGCCATTCTTCTTGAAACATTCCAATCTGTTGGTTTTAAATTGGCATATGCCACTGAAATAATGAACTAACAACTCAACAAATCCTTAAACATCTATGCTTCTCCCTTTTTTTTCAAATATAATTCATTTTATTTTATTTTTTTGTTCAATATATGAAATTTATTGTCAACTGGTTTCCATACAATACCCAGTGCTCATCCCAAAAGGTGTCCTCCTCAATACCCATCACCCACCCTCCCCTCCCTCCCACCCACGCCCTCCCTCCCACCCCTCATCAACCCTGTTTGTTCTCAGTTTTGAAGAGTCTCTTATGCTTTGGTTCTCTTCCACTCTAACCTCTTTTTTTTTTCCTTCCCCTCCCCCATGGATTTCTGTTAAGTTTCTCAGGATCTACATAAGAGTGAAAACATATGGTATCTGTCTTTCTCAGTATGGCTTATTTCACTTAGCATAACACTCTCCAGTTCCATCCACATTGCCACAAAGGGCCATATTTCATTCTTTCTCATTGCCACATAGTACTCCATTGAGTATATAAACCAAAATTTCTTTATCCATTCATTAGTTGATGGACATTTAGGCTCTTTCCATAATTTGGCTATTGTTGAGAGTGCTGCTAGAAACATTGGGGTACAAGTGCCCCTATGCATCAGTACTCCTCTATCCCTTGGGTAAATTCCTAGCAGTGCTATTGCTGTGTCATAGGGTAGGTCTATTTTTAATTTTCTGAGGAACCTCCACACTGTTTTCCAGAGTGGCTGCACCAATTTGCATTCCCACCAACAGTACAAGAGGGTTCCCGTTTCTCCACATTCTCTCCAGCATCTATAGTCTCCTAGATTTGTTCATTTTGGCCACTCTGACTGGCGTGAGGTGATACCTGAGTGTGGTTTTGATTTGTATTTCCCTGATGAGGAGCAACGTTGAGCATCTTTTCATGTGCCTGTTGGCCATCTGGATGTCTTCTTTGGAGAAGCGTCTATTCATGTTTTCTGCCCATTTCTTCACTGGGTTATTTGTTTTTTGGGTGTGGAGTTTGGTGGGCTCTTTATAGATTTTTGATACTAGACCTTTGTCCGATATGTCATTTGCAAATATCTTTTCCCATTCTGTTGGTTGCCTTTTAGTTTTGTTGGTTGTTTCCTTTGCTGTGCAGAAGCTTTTTATCTTCATAAGGTCCCAGTAGTTCATTTTTGCTTTTAATTCCCTTGTCTTTGGGGATATGTCAAGTAAGAAATTGCTACGACTGAGGTCAGAGAGGTCTTTTCCTGCTTTCTCCTCTAGGGTTTTGATGGTTTCCTGTCTCCCATTCAGGTCCTTTATCCATTTTGAGTTTATTTTTGTGAATGGTATGAGAAAGTGGTCTAGTTTCAACCTTCTGCATATTGCTGTCCAGTTCTCCCAGCTCCATTTGTTAAAGAGACTGTCTTTTTTCCATTGGATGTCCTTTCCTGCTTTGTCAAAGATGAGTTGGCCATACGTTTGTGGGTCTAATTCTGGGGTTTCTATTCTATTCCATTGGTCTATGTGTCTGTTTTTGTGCCAATACCATGCTGTCTTGATGATTACAGCTTTGTAGTAGAGGCTAAAGTCTGGGATTGTAATGCCTCCCACTTTGGTCTTCTTCAAAATTACTTTGCTATTCGGGGCCTTTTGTGGTTCCATATGAATTTTAGGATCGCTTGTCCTAGCTTTGAGAAGAATGCTGGTTCAATTTTGACTGGGATTGCATTGAATGTGTAGATAGCTTTGGGTAGTATTGACATTTTGACAATATTTATTCTTCCAATCCATGAGCATGGAATGTTTTTTCATTTCTTTGTATCTTCTTCAATTTCCTTCATAAGCTTTCTATAGTTTTCAGCATACAGATCTTTTACATCTTTGGTTAGATTTATTCCTAGGTATTTTATGCTTCTTGGTGCTATTGTGAATGGGATCAGTTTCTTTATTTGTCTTTCTGTTGCTTCATTGTTAGTGTATAAGAATGCAACTGATTTCTGTACATTGATTTTGTATCCTGCGACTTTGCTTAATTCATGTATCAGTTCTAGCAGACTTTTGGTGGAGTCTATCGGATTTTCCATGTATAAAATCATGTCATCTGCAAAAAGTGAAAGCTTAACTTCATCTTTGCCAACTTGGATGTTTTTGATTTCCTTTTGTTGTCTGATTGCTGAGGCTAGAACTTCCAACACTATGTTAAACAGCAGCGGTGACAGTGGACATCCCTGTCGTGTTCCTGATCTCAGGGATAAAGCTCTCAGTTTTTCCCCATTGAGGATGACGTTACCTGTGGGCTTTTCATAAATGGCTTTTATGATGTTTAAGTATGTTCCTTCTATCCCGACTTTCTCGAGAGTTTTTATTAAGAAACGTTGCTGAATTTTGTCAAATGCCTTTTCTGCATCGATTGACAGGATCATATGGTTCTTATCTTTTCTTTTATTAATGTGATGTATCACGTTGATTGATTTGCGAATGTTGAACCAGCCCTGCATCCCAGGAACGAATACCACTTGATCGTGGTGAATAATTCTTTTTATATGCTGTTGAATTCGATTTGCTAGTATCTAATTGAGAATTTTTGCATCCATATTCATCGGGGATATTGGCCTGTAGTTCTCCTTTTTTACTGGGTCTCGGTCTGGTTTAGGAATCAAAGTACACTGGCTTCATAGAATGAGTCTGGAAGTTTTCCTTCCCTTTCTATATTTTTGGAATAGCTTGAGAAGGATAGGTATTATCTCTGCTTTAAACGTCTGGTAGAACTCCCCTGGGAAGCCATCTGGTCCTGATCTCTTATTTGTTGGGATATTTTGGATGACTGATTCAATTTCTTCGCTGGTTATGGGTCTGTTCAAGCTTTCTATTTCCTCCTGTTTGAGTTTTGGAAGTTTAGGAATTTGTTCATTTCTTCCAGGTTATCCAGTTTGTTGACATATAATTTTTCACAGTATTCCCTGATAATTGCTTGTATCTCTGAGGGATTGGTTGTAATAATTCCATTTTCATTCATGATTTTATCTATTTGGGTCATCTCCCTTTTCTTTTTGAGAAGCCTGGCTAGAGGTTTATCAATTTTGTTCATTTTTTCAGAAAACCAACTCTTGGTTTCATTGATCTGCTCTACAGATTTTTTAGATTCTATATTGTTTATTTCTGCTCTGATCTTCATTATTTCTCTTCTTCTGCTGGGTTTAGGCTGTCTTTGCTGCTCTGCTTCTATTTCCTTTAGGTGTGCTGTTAGATTTTGTATTTGGAATTTTTTTTGTTTCTTGAGATAGGCCTGGATTGCAATGTATTTTCCTCTCAGGACTGCCTTCGCTGCATCCCAAAGCATTTGGATTGTTGTATTTTCATTTTCGTTTGTTTCCATATATGTTTTAATTTCTTCTCTAATTGCCTGGTTGACCCACTCATTCGTTAGTAGGGTGTTCTTTAACCTCCATGCTTTTGGAGGTTTTCCAGACTTTTTCCTGTGGTTGATTTCAAGCTTCATAGCATTGTGGTCTGAAAGTATGCATGGTATGATCTCAATTCTTGTATACTTATGAAGGGCTCTTTCGTGACCCAGTATGTTCTCTATCTTGGAGAATGTTCCATGTGCACTTGAGAAGAAAGTATATTCTGTTGCTTTGGGATGCAGAGTTCTAAATATATCTGTCAAGTCCATCTGATCCATTGTATCACTCAGGGCCCTTGTTTCTTTATTGACCGTGTGTCTAGATGATCTATCCATTGCTGTTAGTGGGGTGTTAAAGTCCCCTGCAATGACCACATTCTTATCAATAAGGTTGCTTATGTTTGTGAGTAATTGTTTTATATATTTGGGGGCTCCCTTATTCGGCTCATCGACATTTATAATTGTTAGCTCTTCCTGATGGATAGACCCTGTAATTATTATATAATGCCCTTCTTCATCTCTTGGTACAGCCTTTAATTTAAAGTCTAGTTTGTCTGATATAAGTATGGCTACTCCAGCTTTCTTTTGACTTCCAGTAGCATGATAAATAGCTCTTCATCCCCTCACTTTCAATCTGAAGGTGTCCTCAGGTCTAAAATGAGTCGCTTGTAGACAACAAATAGATGGGTCTTGTTTTTTTATCCATTCTGATGCCCTATGTCTTTTCGTTGGCACATTTAGTCCATTTACATTCAGTGTTATTATAGAAAGATATGGGTTTAGAGTCATTGTGATGTCTGTAGGTTTCATGCTTGTAGCGATGTCTCTGGTACTTTGTCTCACAGGATCCCCCTTAGGATCTCTTGTAGGGCTGGTTTAGTGGTGACGAATTCCTTCAGTTTTTGTTTGGGAAGACCTTTATCTCTCCTTCTATTCTAAATGACAGACTTGCTGGATAAAGGATTCTTGGCTGCATATTTTTTCTGTTCAACACATTGAAGATCTCCTGCCATTCCTTTCTGGCCTGCCAAGTTTCAGTAAAGAGATCCGTCACGAGTCTTATCAGTCTCCCTCTATATGTTAGAGCACATTTATCCCTAGCTGCTTTCAGAATTTTCTCTTTATCCTTGTATTTTGCCAGTTTCACTATGATATGTCATGCAGAAGATCGATTCAAGTTACGTCTGAAGGGAGTTCTCTGTGCCTCTTAGATTTCAATGCCTTTTTCCTTCCCCAGATCAGGGAAGTTCTCAGCTATTATTTCTTCAAGTATACCTTCAGCACCTTTCCCTCTCTCTTCGTCCTCTGGAATACCAATTATGCGTATATTATTTCTCTTTAGTGCATCACTTAGTTCTCTAATTTTCCCCTCATACTCCTGGGTTTTTTTATCTTTCTTTTTCTCAGCTTCTTCTTTTTCCATAATTTTATCTTCTAGTTCACCTATTCTCTCCTCCGCCTCTTCAATCTGAGCCGTGGTCGTTTCCATTTTATTTTGCATCTCGTTTATAGCATTTTTCAGCTCCTCCTGACTATTCCTTAGTCCCTTGATCTCTGTAGCAATAGATTCTCTGCTGTCCTCTAACTGTTTTCAAGCCCAGAGATTAATTTTATGACTATTATTCTAAATTCACTTCCTGTTATATTATTTAAATCCTTTTTGATCAGTTCATTGGCTGTTGTTATTTCCTGGAGGTTCTTTTGAGGGGAATTCTTCCATTTGGTCATTTTGGATAGTCCCTGGAGTGGTGCGGAGCTGCAGGGCACTTCCCCTGTGCTGTGGTGTATAACTGGAGTTGGTGGGTGGGGCCGCAGTCAGACCTGATGTTTGTGCCCGCTGCCCACCGCTGGGGCCAAGTCAGACTGGTGTGTGCCTTCTCTTTCCCTCTCCTAGGGGCGGGATTCACTGTGGGGGTGGTGTGGCCTGTCTGGGCTACTTGCACACTGCCAGGCTCGTGGTGCTGGGGATCTGGCGTATTAGCTGGGGTGGATTGGCAAGGTGCACAGGGGCAGGAGGGGCAGGCTCAGCTCGCTTATCCTTTGGTGATCTGCTTCAGGAGAGGCCCTGTGGCACCGGGAGTCAGACCCGCTGCCGGAGGGATGGATACACAAAAGCACAGCGTTGGGTGTTTGCACAGTGCAAGCAAGTTCCCTGGCAGGAACTGGTTCCCTTTGGGATTTTGGCTGGGGGATGGACGAGGGAGATGGCACTGGCAAGCTTTGTTCCCTGCCAACTAAGCTCTGTCCTCCGAGGCTCAACAACTCTCCCTCCCGTTGTCCTCCAGCCTTCCTGCTCTCCGAGCAGAGATGTTAACTTATAACCTTCCAGATGTTAAGTCCTGCTTGCTGTCAGAACATACTCCATCTGGCCCCTCCGCTTTTGCAAGCTAGACTCGGGGCCTCTGCTCGGTCGGCAGGCTGCCCCTCTGCCCCGGCTCCCACCCGCCAGTCTGTGTAGCACGCACAGCCTCTCCACCCTTCCTACCCTCTCCCATGCGCCTGTCATCTGTGCTTGGCTCCAGAGAATCCGTTATGCTAGTCTTCTGGCAGTTTTCTGGGTTATTTAGGCAGGTGTAGGTAGAATCTGAGTGATCTGCAGGACGCGGTGAGTCCAGCGTCCTCCTACACCGCCATCTTCCTACCCTCTCCTATGCTTTTCCCTTTTAGTGGAGCCTTATTAAACACTCTTAAAAATGGCATTTAGTATTGAGATACTATGGCTCATTGCCAAGTCTTGAGAAAAGGGTCAGAACTCATTTGTATGAAAATATTTAGAAAGCTTTCCCAAAGCTTGCCAATATCAAATCAAGGCTTAACCTGTACCTAGATTGTACTTTTCAATGTTTACCACCTTGGCTTTGCCAGTTACCCTTGGTAGTTCTCCCATAGATGGTAATCTACCATAGATTACTTAATTGGTAATCTATGGTAATCTACCATAGATTACTTAATTCTTGGGGGAGTATACTCAAAGTTTTACTGTTTGTTTTGTATGGGGTTTTTTTAAATTTTTTATTCAGTTTTTTTAAATTTAAATTCCAGTATAGTTAACATACAGGGTTATATTAGCTTCAAGTATACAATGTAGTGATTCAACAATTCTATACATTACTCAGTGTTCATCATGGTAAGTGTACTCTTTAATCCCCACCATTTATTTTACCCATCCCCCTATCCACCTCCCATCTGGTAACCATCTGCTTGTTCTCTATATTTAAGAGTCTGTTTCTTGGTTTTCCTGTGTTCATTTCTTTCTTAAATACCACAAATGAGTGAAATTGTTTTATCTTTATTTTTGCATATTTATTAGTGGTTTTTATTTTGTAGTTACCATTAGATTTATATATAACATCTTTTGCACATAGCAGTCTATATTAAGTTGATAGTCACTTAAGTTTGAATCCATTCTTTACTCCTCTCCTCCCAATTTTTATGTATATGGTATCATACTTTACATCTTTTTGAGTCCCTTGAATGACTTGTACACACATACTTATTTTTACTACTTTTGTGCCTCTTACTTTTCTTTATTCTTGCTTATGGTCTTTACTTTCCACTCAAATAGTCCCCCTTTAATATTTCTTGTAGGGCTGGTTTACTGGTCATGAATTCCTGTAATTTTTGTTTGTCTGAGAAACTCTTTATCCTTTTCGGAATGATAGTCTTGCTGGATAGATTATTCTTGGCTGCAAGTCTTTATTTTTGTGTTTGTTTTTCCTTTCAGCGCTTTTAATATATCATGCCACTTCCTTGTAGTCTGCAAAGTTTCTACTAAAAAATCAGCTGATAGCCTTATGGGGCTTCCCTTGTAAGTAACTGCTTTCTTTTATCTTGCTTTTAAAATTCTTTCTTCATCACTACTTTCTGCCATGTTAAACACTGTTGTCTTGGTGTGGACCCCTTTGGACTGATTTTGTTAGGGGCTGACTATGCCTCCTGGATTTCTTTACCCTCCTCAGATTCAGAAAGTTTTCAGCTATTATTTCTTTGAATACATTTTCTGTGCTCTTTTTTTGTCTTCTTTTTCTAGAATCCCTATAATGTAAATGTTATTACATTTGATGGTGCTGCTGATTTGCCTAAGTGTATTCTCATTTTTCATAATTTTTTTTCTCTTGCCTGCTTAGCTTGATTACTTTCCATTACTTTGTCCTCCACATCACTGATTTGTTCTTCTGCTTCATCTACTCTCCCATTTATTCCATCTAGTGTATTTTTAATTTCATTTATTATGTTCTCGTCATTAATTGGTTCTTTTTCATCTCACTGTTAAGGGTATCACTGATAACCACCACTCTTTTCTCCCAAGTCCAATGAGTATCTTTATGATCATTACTTTTTCTATCAGGCACATTGCTTATCTCTGCCTTTCTTAGGTCTCTTACTGTGATTTTGTCCTTTTTCTTCTGGAACATATTCCTCTGTCCTCAGTTTGTCTAACTCTGTGTTAGGAAAGATAGCTAGATCTCCACTTGAAAGTAATGGCCTTATGAAAAAGAGGTCCTGTAGTGCCCTGCTGTGCACTGTCCCCTGTTCACAAGAACCTGGAGCTTCATGGGTGTCTCCTATGTGAGATGAACGCATACTGTTGTATGGCGAGCCACTTTTTCCTTCAATCCAATGGCTCTCTTTGCCTGTTTTGGGCAGTGGTTAGTCCCTATGGTGTTAGTGGGTCAGTCTGGGGACACCTTGGGCTTGAGCTGAGTCACACCAGGTGCTTGCCAGAGATGTAGCACCACCAAACTGCAGGATGCTTTCTGTGACTTGTCCTCTAAGAAGCTTTTGTTGGTGGGCAGGCATACAGTCATACCAGTTGTCTGCCTCCAGCACACTTCTAGGGCCTTCATCTGACTGGTGTGTGTGGTTATCTTTCCCTCTTTCTGAAGTAAGAGTCACTCTGGAGTGGTGATGGCTACTATAGAGGCTGCTTGTATACTGCCAGACCTGCAGGTCTACCCTATATGGGCTCTGGCCAAGTGCATATTAAAGAGGGAAAAGCCATCCAAAGCACAGTGTGGGGGAGTGGTACAGTGGGGCAGTGGTGCTAGCAAGCTTTGCACACCCTGGTCCTCTGTGGGAGGTTTCCTGCAGCACTGGGACTGACATGGCTGTCTGAAGAGGTGGACAGGTGAAAGCACAGCATGGGGGGCTGGAGGATTAGGGAGAGGATGGCAGTGCTAGCAAGGTAAGTAGCAAGTCCCTCAGGTGGGTGTGTTTACACTGGGGACACAGGAGGGACATGGCACCTGCCAGTTCCTTTGTTCCTGGAGGGGTTACCCAGAGATTTCTGTCCCTTCAGGACATGCTCTTGGATTAGTAAAAAACTCCCTTCTGTAAGCCCCAGGCACCTTTCAAACTGCTGCCTCTAGCTGTATCTCTGTGGGCTGCTTATTGTGCAGTGTTTTTAAGGGTAGGAACTCAGTTCCTTCTAGCCCTCCTGGCTCTGCTAGGGCCCAGTGTGTTGATTTTTTTAATTTCCAGGTTTTAAGTTCCACTGGTTTTAAGAACTCACAAAATTTGGCCCCTCTGGTTTTCAAAGCCAAATGTTATGGGGATTCACCTTCCCTGTGCAGACTTCCTATTGTGGGGGTATGTTTGTCTCCCCTCCTTGTCTGCAGCATCCCTCCCTCCCATGGACAGTTCTGCAAGTGCGTTTAGTTCCTGAGTTTCCACCCTTCTTACCCTACCTTCTTTGATGTGTCCTCCTCTCTTCATTTAGTTGTGGAATTTATTCTGCCAGTCTTTAGGTCATTTCCTAGGTTATTTATACTGATGAGAATGTTCTCTAGTTGTATCCATGAGATGAGGTGAGCCCAGGGTCCTCCTACATCACCATCTTTCCAATCCTGAGTTATTTTTTGAGAGTTGTCCAAGTGCAGAGCATGGTGGATTTTGCAAAGAAGCACAAAGCACATCCCTGGTCCTCCTGGAGCTCTGTCTAGTCAGGCAGGCGCAGATGTATCTGTGTTGTTTATTTAAATACTTTAATTTTTTAGAGCAGTTTTAGGTTCAAAGCATTTACTTCCTTAATTATTCCCCAGTCTGCTCTGGATTTCTAAATAGCTTAGCCACTGCTACGTTTATTACAACCTTTCTAATCTCTGCCTTGATTTCTTAGTTTCTTAATTAATATTTTGTCTTTTTCTGCAGGACTATCAAAAATTAACTCAAATTTGATCATGTTACTTCTTTGAATATCTCCCTATGATTTCTAATTATATTTAAGTGCCATGCTAAATCCCTACATTTGGCTTATAAAGCCCTTAATGGTCCAGTCCAATCTCATGTTAAACCACCCTGTACAAGCTGTGCTGCTACAAACACAATAGGCATTTTTTAATTTGCTGAGAGGCACACACACTATACTGACTTTAAGCCTTTGCAAATGCAATGTCACATTCTTAGTGAGTCTATCTCCGATGAATTACACTAAATTGGGTTTTCTACTACAAATCTCTTAACTGTTGCCTTCATTTTCCATCATTGCCTGATTTGTAATTACTGATATAATGTCTTTATTCCCCTCTAGAATCTAAAGTCCAGAGGCCCATGAAATGTATGTAGTTTTTTTTATCATTGATTGATCAATGTATCTAAATAAATATATGAGGAATAGACAAATAAATATTATAGAGGATGCTATAAAGTCAAACTGCCCCTCTGATATTTTTCTGTATTAAAATAACACTTCCTTTTTTTTTTCAGAGCCATGTTAGCAACCTGTCCAGCAGACTTCCTGCAAACTCTGTCCAAAAGATTTCACTGGTGTTCAGAATAAGAAATAAAAATATCAATGTTCTAATTTAGACTACGCTTAATACAAGAGGAAAAATATTTTCAAATGAGGACAAGAAGAAAATTAATATATTATTAATATAAATTTAATAAAGACCCAGATGTGAATGAGGAGTTATAGTGAAAGATGTCAAATAGATGATCATAACCAGATGTGGAGAGAAGGATTTGGGACACCAAATTAGGGTATATTCTGATACCCTAATTTTGCTTTGTTACTTAAGGTTGTTAAATTAGGTCTTAACTTTCTAAATAGACTGTAAGTTCCTTTAAAACAAAGATTTTTATCCATGTAATAAACTCATTAAGTTATACAACTCAAAACATGTTGAGATGTTTATATTTTAACTATTATGCATAATTAATGAGTGCTCATTTTAAAAAATCAGTTATTTCAAATAATTCATTAATTATTACCATGTATGAGAAATTTATAAATAATTGATACCAGGTAGTAGGTAAATATAAAAGGATTAGAGGCGTCTTGTGGAAATTAATATCCATAGAGATATACTTATGAAGCTATCAGAAGGTCCTCAGGAGCTACCAGTAGACCACCACTTACAAGGTGAGATCTGCTGTTAGGGTGTTATTGCCGCCACCTCTGTTGCCCCCCAATCTGACTCTCATGCCCATCAAGCAAATGAATGAACGCTTGTATGCAGAGCCCAACTACTGTCATTGTATGTAAACACTGACAAATCATGATCTCACTACTAACTTCCACAGTGACAAAAGATGCCTCTGACTGACTTCTTCCTGAAATCTCATATGAAAGTATTTTCTTAATGGATCAATTTTGCACAAAGAAACCTAGCTGAAATGGAATCTGAAAAATGCTGTTTTTAACTTTCCAACATCTTAAATTGGAATAGAAGGGAACTAAAATTGAGCAAATCAGTCCACAATCTCCTCTCTCTCTCTCTCTCTCTCTCTCTCTGTCTCTCTCTCTCTCTCTCTCTGTCTCTCCCTCCCTCCCTCCCTTCCTCTCTCTCTCTTTTTCTGTGTGCTCTACTTCCCCAATACTGGTCATCTTTTTTCACTCAATAGATACTAGTCTCCTTGATAAAAAACTGGAGTCAACAGAATTAGAAGACAAGCCGCAGATTGGGAGGAAATATTTGCAAAGGATATATCTGATAAAGAACTGTTATCTCAAATGCACAAAGAACTCTTAACATTCAACAAGAAGAAAATGAAAAACTAGACATAAAAATAACAAAAAGCTCTGGACACTTCACCAAAGACAATACACAGATGTCAAATAAGTATATTAAGCATGTAAAATTACATATGCTCAAAACCATATGTCATTAGGAAATTGAAAATTAAAACAATGAAATACTACTACTCAACACAATGGCCAAAATCCAGAACACTGACAACACCAAACACTGGTAAGGATTAATGTGGGAAACAAAGGCAGAAGGAAATGGCAGATAAAATTAAATTTACTTATAATCTGCAGCCCATTGGCAAATACTTGAGGCTGGCAGAGTAAAACATTTCTCTAGGAACTCCCTACCGCCTTAATGCTAATGCTTTGCTACAGGGAAAAACCTTAGCTTGACAACAGCTAGGCCTCCAGGATCCAGTGAGTCCTTTTCAGCATATGAAAATCACATTGGAAACCTGCCCTTGACTTTACCTCCCCCAACTCCCAAGTATCTCTTCATGGTCCCAGGGAAGCTCTTTCTGCCCAGGGATCCTGTCCCCATGCCTTTGCACCAAAGATGTATCCAAGAATTCTATCTGGGCTGTTGGCTCTGGACCCCATGAACCCCACTATCACCCCAAAACCTCATCATTTATCTGGTGCCCAATATGTGGGGCTACTAGGAGTCTTTTTATCTGGACTCTGAGCTTCAGTGCAAGTTCGGTGAGTACTTCTCTTTTCTTCACTTACTCTCATTTCAGGGGCTTTTTGACAAGTATGGTCTTATTGGAACACTTTCATGTCTATTGCTCAGGCTGCAATTCTCTAGCACTACTTTACAGGGCTACTCTACAGGGAGGAGAAAGACTGCCTTTTGGCCGGAAGTTAGTACCCTGGCTGGAATGGTAATAAGACCCAGAAACTTGATGCCCTTTCTTTATTCTTGTCCTTATATAAAGTTGTCTGTCGGGAATGGGACAGTCACCTAAGTGACTAGCATGGCTGCTAATCTTAAGAGTACCGTGTGAGGTTTCCTCCTCATTGGTCTAACGTGATCTCCTCCACATCTCTTGTCTAGCTGCTTCTGGCCACAGGACCTCCACTGGGAGCCTGCCGTCAGCTCCGGACCCCACAAACCCCACTATAACCCCCAAAAACTTCATCAAGGATGCAGAGTGAAAGGAACTTTCATCCACTGCTAGTGGGAGTACAAAATGGCACAGCCACTTTAGAAGACAATTTGGTACTTCCTTACAAAATTAAACACTATATAATTGTACTTGGGTATAGCAAAAGGAGTTGAAAACTTATGTCCACAAAAAGAAAAAAAAAAATCTGCACACAGATGTTTACTGAAGCTTTGTTCATAATTTCCAAAACTTGGAAGCAACAAGATATTTTTCAGTATGTGGATGGATAAACTGTGATATATACAGACAAAGGAATATTATTTAGTGCTGAAAAGAAATGATCTTGCAATGAAAAGACATGGAAGAACCCTACATGTACATTGCTAAGGCAAAGAACAGAATCTGATAAGGCTACCTATTCTGTGATTCCAACTATATGATCTTCTGGAAAAGGCAAAACTACGGAGACAGTAAAATGATCAGTGTTTGCTAGGGGGTGTAAAGAAGGAATGAATAGGGGAAACACAGGACTTTGGGGGGCGTGTAAATATTCTGCACAATACTATAGTGATGGATACATGTCAATATACTTTTGTCAAACCCATACAATGCACAACACTAAGAGTGAAATCTAATGTAAACAATGGACTTTGAGTGATAAAGACATGTCAACATAGTTTCAGCAATTTCAAGGTGGCTTCAGCAATTTTAACAAATGTAACATTCTGCTCTGGGATGCTGTTGGTGAGGGAGGCTTTGTGTGTGTTGGGGCAGGGAGTAAATGGAAACTATTTTCTACTCAATTTTGCTGTGGATTTCAAAACTAAAAGTATATATAATCTAAAAATTACAATATTTTAATAAAAAAATGGGAGGGCAGTGAAAAGAACACCAAACATGAGTCTGATGATTAAATAACTATAGGAATTCACTTTTAGGATGGCAATTAAGATGATGAATTCAGGAAATTCTCACTGAATGTAAGTGCATTGAAAAAGAAGATATTTAATTGACCTCTAAACACAGATTGGAAAGAGTATTAAATCACATGTCATCTACCCTGTAATTTCCTTAAGGATTTTATTGATGTTCCTCAGTACCATCTTCTCTGAGTATCCATCTTACCATTAGTGGTTTTGGTGAATTAATGATTGTGAGGTTAGGAATATTATTATTTAAAAAAATTTTTAATGTTTATTTTTGAGAGACAGAGAGACAGTGCAAGTGGGAGAGAGAGAAGGAGACAGAATGTGAAGCCGGCTCCAGACTCTGAGCTGTCAGCACAGAGCCCAATGTGGGGCTCAAGCCCACACACTGTGAGATCATGAACTGAATTGAAGTCAGACGCTTAAACCAACTGACCCAACCAGGTGCCCCAGGAATGTTATTTTCTAAGATATATACAAATAAGTTAATATAATTGTGGGCAAATTATACATCAATGTTACTTTCTAGAAAATGGAATAATACATAATTAAACATAGATATGCCATTACGTTTTCATGACTTGTAATTTGGTGACTTTGATATTAACATGAAAAGGTATACAATTCTGCTGAAAAAATTATATAAAACGGCTTTGGTAGGACACAGTGATATAGGATTTTGGTTTGGTTTTTTTGTTTGTTTGTTTGTTTGTTTGTGAGGTTTTTTGGCATATGGTTTAGGTTTTATCTGCACTGCTCATCTGCCTTGCAGAAAAGAGGTTTTAAGTGGGACTTTCTTTTCTTTGTACTTAAAGTAGCCTGGTTACTGGAAAATATTCTTTATATGAGCCAACTGGTTTTTTTAAAAGCCAAAGAACATTTACACTTGGTTTGTATATGGACTGAAATGATTAAGGTAAAGAAAGAGTGAAAATATTTTGCTATAAAGGAGTTAAATTTAATGCCCATAGACAGACTGAAGAATCTGGTGTTTCCTTTAATCTGTCAATGTGATCCTCAACTCAGGATCAACATACTTGTTAGTATTTGACAACGTACTAAACATGATATTGACATTATGTGTAGATATCTGTATTGTTTTAAGGTCGAGTAGCAGACATTCACAACCAAACACCATTTGTGATGAGTAATATCAATTGACTAAATTCTTCATTTAGGGGAAGTGCCATTTGAGATCACCTCTTCTATTGTATAAATGTTTTCTTCTATTTTGTTTGAATCTCAGTGTTTCATCATTATCTGAATTAGCTGCACCAGATCGATTCCTTTTATCCTATTTTATCTAACTTGAGGGCCAGCGACTCAAAGACCATAATTGAGATTCTAGAAAACATCTTCAATATTGTTGTCTCCCTGGCTTCCAACTCTGTTTTCAGCATATAGTTTCCTTGTTACAAAAATACATCATGAATTGAAAACAATAAAAAGGAATTGATAAAGCATCTAAATAGATCACAAAGTTGATGGTTCTTCATTGATTGCCTCATGCCTGTATTGTTAGCTGTGGTTACGACAGACCGTGTCATGGGTACAAGCCTGAAATACCCAACGGTAATTATTTTTTTTACAAATACTTCATGAGAAATTAGACAATCAAGATTCAGTAATTTTTTTTAAAGCAGTTCAGCTGAATTCAGAGAAATCACCAAACTGCCGGTGAGTTATTAAGGGATACCATAGAAACATATTTTAGAAAATATTAGAACATTATTGTTCAGAGAGCTACAAAGCGCTGCTCTGGAATTTTCAACAAGACAGGCGTCATTCAAGTGATGAATTTATAGCTAGAAATAAAGTGCCCTTTACCATAAGTTCTTAACTCCTATGTGCACAGTGCCACCAACAGGAAAGACATGAACTATCAAATAATAATGCACTTAATTTTCAAAAGGAAACCAGAAACATTCAATAATCTTCAGAGCATAAAAAGAATTATTCTCTACTATGGCATATATTGAAACCATTCTAATTTTGAATGCTAACATTAGAGTTTAAATAACCTTATTCTGCTTTATCTCTAATCTAGAACAACATTCTTCATCAGGATATCTTGTGGTGATATTCAAATGTTTTCAACATGGACCACAGTAAGACTGTTTTTTTTTTTTTTTTAAATTATGACCTAGAACATATATATATGCACCTACAAACAAGCAAAAATAAAACTCCAGAAAACAATATTTACACTTACTATATGTAATATACTTGATATTTCATATTTCTCTGCCTTCTGATGGAATAACCTCCATCACTACTGCATTCTCATAGAGTAAGCTCCATGAGTGCCTTGCTTAATAAAGGTACCCATATAAACATCCGGGGCTTTAGTCAGTGCCAAGTCCATACTTAATTATATGCACTGAATAAATGTGAGAATCTTCCCAGCAGCTCAAGACGAGCATAAAAATTCTGCCCGTTGAAATTATTTCTTTGAATTTTGAAATACTTTGGGAAAAAAAGTTAAAATCTTAAGCAATAAGTGATAAAATTAGGTACTGGCATTTGAAAGCAAGGTTCTTTGGGAATACAACCCAGGTGGAGAACCGGAAGGAGAAGTGGGAAAAGGAGTCAGAAACTCTGATAGACATTTGGTTTATTAAAAAATAACACACTAACATACTTACCATTCTGTTTTTTTTTTCCTTTTGTGTGGTGGTTCTCTTAATTCTTACATTTGCTAAGAGGTAGATTTCCCCAGGCAGTTCTACAGATATCATATAGGTAGCTTTGATGCTTCTGATGTCTATTAACCAAAAGATATATTGATAACAGTTCACAGAATATGACCATGAGGAAAATAGTTTTCCTTTTGTAACTGAATCAAGTCTCGCCGAAACATACCTTATTTAAAATTATATTTTAGCTAATCATTTTATGACCTTAGCATTTTTAATAATATCTTTAATACATATTCAATACTAAACTCCATTGTATGTATATATGTACATAGATGGATATAGGCATATTTCAACAAGAGAAACATCATATATATTGAAATACCATAAATACACACATATTTATTTTTTAACAAGTAAAAATACTTTTTAAAAATTGTATAAATCATTTTTTTCTGTCACAGTGAACTACATTTACAAATTATAAAATTTTAAAATGCAACATGATTCGTGCAGGAAATAAGTACTGTGTATTAAATGTTAGGCCTTTAAAAAGCTGTCCCAAAGGACAAGTTACAGATACCTACCACAAGGGGGCTCAGTAAGGAAGAAAAGGGAAGAAAACAGAGCACGATATTTTAAAAAGAAGAAATATGAAAATGCCATGTCATAGTTTAAAGATCCTCTCCTCTCTCTAGAAAATAAGAATTAAAAAGTGAAAGTTTCCAAGAGGAATTGCTGAGAGTTCTGATTTATCATGCACCCCACCTACACTGTTACAGGAAAACTGAATTGACATTACTCAGGAATCACAGCAGGGTAATTTTTAGACAATGCAAATGATTAGTACACTTAAAAATGATTTTACAGATTCATACACAACTTTATAAATTCAAAGTTAAAGATCTTTCTTAAAAGGGAAGAGTATAATCAGTGTGGATAATGAGGCTTCTTTTACTTCCTCTTCCTCCTTTTTTCCTCTTTGGCCTTTTCCTGATTCTTCTCTTTCTGTTATTCTCCTCCTCCTTCTCTTTCTCCTTTCCCCTCCACTTCCACATTTTCACCTTTCTTTTCATATAAAAATACTTTTGTTCATGGTATAATGCAAAGCTCAGAGGGGCTGGCATCAGGCATAGTTGTTGAATTTTAGTGTTTTGTAGGACTTTGGATGTATTATTTAATATTTATAAGCACTGGTTTCTTTTTTTTTTTTTCTTTTATTTTTTAATATATGAAATTTACTGTCAAATTGGTTTCCATACAACACCCAGTGCTCATCCCAAAAGGTGCCCTCCTCAATACCCATCACCCACCCTGCCCTCCCTCCCACCCCCCATCAACCCTCAGTTTGTTCTCAGTTTTTAACCGTCTCTTATGCTTTGGCTCTCTCCCACTCTAACCTCTTTTTTTTTTTTTTTTTCCTTCCCCTCCCCCATGGGTTTCTGTTATGTTTCTCAGGATCCACATAAGAAAGCACTGGTTTCTTAACCAGTAAGTTTTACAAACACATCCTTCAGGACTGGGAGAATGGTTGATAATATATGTATAACACCCATCACAGTAACTAGAAATTATTGATTCCTGAATAATAGATGTTTTTATTATGATGATGAGTTTTAACGATTTTACGAATATGAAATTATACAAATGAAGTTATTTAATCTAGTTTTGGTTGTCTTAATTTTCTTAATATTCAGAAGTGTATTATCATTTTAGCCTTTCAGTGTAAAATCCTATAAAACCTTTCTGCATTAAGAATGAAAAATTACAGGTATACACTGCTGATATGCAACCACAGTCAAGTATACGGGAGCTTTAGTACACAGAATTCATACACATTTGAAGATTTCAGAAATTAAAAAAAAAAGATTTCTTGGTAGAAAGCAAGAAAAGAAATAACTCAAATGATTTCATTAAAAAGGCACTAAGTATTGAATTAAAATATACAAGACTGGGAGAATGTCTGTAAGACAGTGTAATGATATATGATATTATGAATTTGCCAAAACTCCAAAAAATATACTATACAAAGTGCAATGCATAAAGTATAACCTTTAGTTAATATTAACCACTGATATTGGTCCATTAATTGTAACACATGTACCACCAACGAGAGAAGTTAAAACAAGGGGAAATTGTGAGTAGGGATGAGAAGAAGGGAGTATATGAGAACTCTCTGTATTTTCTGTTCAATATTTCTATAAACCTAAAAATGTTCTGAAAATAAAGCCTATTATTCTTTTAAAAATCTATACATATTGTTCCAACAAAGGCTGTTTAACACATTTATTTGTTGAAGACAGGCCATTTATTTCTCCATGCAAAGCATTAAGGTCAAATTTAGACTGTGAGATTTAAATTACTATTATATTTGGTATTTAACATCTACCCATATTTTTTCCTACTATGGTTATACAGATATGCCTAAACTTGAATTGAGAAAATTTAAGATTTTGTTTCAGACAGACTAGTCTTTAAATTATTATTTATAATAAAATAGCAATCCTAGTATTGACTTATTTATTCAGCACTGTCTCTGTTCCAAATACTATGCTAGGTACTTTTACAAGCATCATAAAAAGCTTTTCATAATTTCTAAGGGAAAAATCATGATCAAGAAAGACTTCTACTCTGAGTGATATTTATGTACTATTATAACCTGAAGAATTACATAAACGAGATGCAAAGAATTATTTTAGCTTCATTTAAAATCAATGATTTAATAATAGTACTCATTCTGGGCTCTGTGTCACTCTGTGTTTGTAAGATTATGATTAAGATAAAGCTGTGTTAAATATCCATTCCATTAGAAATATTTATATAAATTAGATGTATTTTATTACACACTGGTAAATCAGAGTTTCAACTCAAAAATTCACAAGAGACTATTGGTACTGTGATTATTTCTGAAACTAGAATAAAAATATAGAGTGAAAAGTATTCAATATGTTCCTTTTTCATTTTATATCTCTTTGTCACAGAGCATACTTATTGTGGGAATATTAAATTACAAACACTTAGTGAAACTATACCTTAGTATATCAGCCTAGAAAAGAGTGTTTTTAGAAATCAGTGATATCTATATAAAAAAAATACTTTATTTGGAATAACACAAATATGTCACTCTAAGTTTAGATCTTTATGGGTGCCTGAGTTGTTAAGTGTCCAACTTGGGCTTGGGTCATGATCTCATAGTTAGTGAGTTTGAGCCCACATCGGGCTCTATGCTGACAGCTCAGAGTCTGGACGCTGCTTAGGATTCTGTGTCTACCTCTCTCTCTGCTCCTTCCTTGCTCACACACACTCTATCTCTCAAAAATAAACATTAAAAATATTTTTAAGCTTAGATATTTAAAACATTCAGAAAAATCACTAAGTTACACATATAAAGAACAATCAATGGCATAATACAAACCTATAATTGGGCATATAAAGAAAATATGAACTAGAGAAGTCAAGTGTTGTGCCAAAGATTTATCTGGCCTGGTTGCAAATGGTCTATTGTAACATGATCAAATGGCCCTGCTCCTACGGAGAAAAAGAAACAGTATACGATCATTGGTTCTGATGTTTTTAAAAATAACAACAACAAAACAAACCAAAAAAAAAAGTCTTGTCTATTGTTTTGTTTTGCTTTTTTGCAGACATCTTGTAACTCATCAAATTTCCATTTTAGAAATTTAGTCATACTTCAAATAAGTAATCGTACCATAGTTGACAGATGCTAGCCTTCCATCATTATTCAGTTTATCTACACCAAATCACTTTATAGGGTATTTAAAATATATATTAATTCAATTCTTTTTGGGGTCCCTCCTTCTGGCACAAAGTTATTGTCCCACACGACTTTATGTGATCTTATATGGCCTTATATCTTTGACTCCAATGTCCCAATTAGAAAAGTGAAATAAAGAGCCTCCCTTTCTAAAGTAATGGCTTGTCTAAGAGAATCTAACTACTGAATAGCCCAAAATACCAATTCACCAAAACAAGTACTTTTTTAGTTTAAAAATGACCTTGAATCAAAAAGCTCTCAAAATAATTTGAAATAGCATATTAGAAACCTTGACAATACAAAGTATTGCTGTTTTTATTCAGTAAGAGATTATTTATAATTAATTTTCTCATCTTGAAAAGGTCAATGTAGATGAAAATACCACATCATCCTTAGTATTCGTAAAACTCTATTGCCAAACTTTTAGCCCAACGATGCACACAACACTGGTTCACTAATTTAATCATAATCAGAGAATCTTGGGGGGGAAAGACTTGCTGAAGCCTGCTTACTTATTGTCTAATGGAGGGAATCAAGGGCCATATGATCATTTCTTAAAATCCACGAAACAGGAGAAGAGTGAGGGAGGAGAAGGAGAGAAAAACAAGAGAGGGACCCTATAGGCTATGTTGTGTCCATTTTGTATTGTTTAATACAGTTATGTATTCCCTACTTTGTGCAGCTCACTAAATATTGGCATCTGCTCAATTCAGCAATCAGTTAAATTATTCTTCTCCACAACAGAGGGATCAAAAGGGAATGGAAAAGTGGACATGAAGGGTAACTCTCAAACTCTTCTTCCAGGGCCATAAAGAGCTATGATACATAGAGGATAAAGTCCTCCATTAAATATATTTGATATATTTTCAGCAACAGTTACAGCTATTCACCAGCTATTTATAAAAAAGCAAAAAATAAACTTTATTTAAATCATTCCATTTAGGTGAAAAAAGTTTCTAAATGGGAACATTCCTAATCTCTTTTCAGATTCATCATTCTCAAGAAAAACTTCAGAAATGTATTAATCAAGAATATTGTTTGCCACAAAAAAGATTTTGTGAATACTGTCTAAAAATAATTGATTGACTTCTGATCAATTGACACCACAAAACTCATGGCAATCTTATTGGATGCAACACATCTTACAATAGGGTCTGCAACATTATTCACAATGCCTCTGTCTATAATCAATTCTTGAGATCTTCACACAATTTTAAACCAAATAAGGTATTTTCTTTTAAGGAATCACAGAATTGATCTAATTGTTCCTGACATTTGTTCTAATCTAAATGTTTCCGACATTTTTTTTTTCTGAAATGTTGGCACCTATAGCAGGTGAAATAGCTGTTCCAGTGGACTTTATAAACTTTACATATGGCAAACTGGAAAAATATTCTACAGGCTTAGATAATACAGGGTTATTAGTTAAAAAGCAAACCAAAGAAGCAAACTGGAGTAAAAAAAAAAAGGCATAAAATAGGGTTGTTGGGGTTTTTTTGTAATTTTTTTTATTTTTTCTTAGTCTTATTTCAGAGAGAGGGAAAGAAAATCCCAAGCAGGCTCCACAATGTCAGCACAGACCCTGATGCAGGGGTCAAACTCCTGAAACATGAGATCATGATCTCAACAGAAATCAAGTCTGATGCTTAAACGACTGACCCCCCAGGTGCCCCAAAATAGATTTTTTTTTTATATTTCAAAAACATTTTATCAATAGACTCTAAGCCAAGAAATAAAAGCAGAGATAAAAAGCTGAACAAATTAAAGTTTATCTTGATGAAACAAAAAACTACACTTTATGATTAATTTCATTAGAAAATATGCATGGTCTAAGGGGAGAGAAGAAAGTCATGTTCATAAATCTTTCTTCTAGTTTAATTAAATAGTATATATGTTCTGCTGTATTTAGTTCTTTCTGGATTGAAAAGGTAAACACTGTCTAATTCTCCAGTGTTTCATTGAACCAAGATGTTGTACAAAAACAAAAATAATTGTTAACATGATAGATTATAAGACCTTTGCTTTATTCAAACTTATTTGAATTCAAGACTATTTTAGAAGGAAGGAGAAGTGCACTGAGAGACGAAAGTGTATACGTTCACATTTTCAAAAGGCTTAATATATCTCCTGCTCATGGACCCTATTTAAGAGTTTCACTCTAGTGGTTATTTTTAATATAGTCTACATACTCTATTTGCACGTTCCTGCTATCTTTATGGCTAATTATAAGGAATTTCAAATTCCATTACCTTCACTTAATAATTAAAAATTAAAATTATATGGTTTAATATAAGAATGGTGAGATATTGTATTCTTGAGTTAAAATTAAAATTCCTTTTAGTATTTTTTATACAACCAGTAAATATGTTGATGAGTAACTCAGATTATAAGGAAGAATACATACATATATATAAATATATAGTTAAATTTCTAACAAGAAATATGTTATATATATATACATATATAATATAAATAACATATACAGTTTTAAAATACTTTCACACACTTGTTAATCACTAAGAATGCTCTGTGTTTATAAATAACTAAAAGTAAAGATGTCACATGAGATGAATGTGAAATGAATATATTCTGGTCCCAGGTGTCCATTCTACCATTCCTCCTTATCACTTCCATCCAGTAAGAAATTTCCCCTTGGAGATATCCTTGTGCTATATAGGGTTACTACTAATTTCTTAGCACTGGTCAATGCATAAAACTCTTGCCTCCTACTCTTCACCAAAACAGAGCTTCCTATATCGCATGTTACATAAAAATGGGGTTATGATATCATTCTTTAAATAGATTAATCCAGATTAACAGGCCAGATAGCTCATATTGATGTGTCCCTGGTATTAGTGCAACATTTAAAATGATAGAAATTTTCTTATTTATATACTTTAGGATATGCAGTGTGTTTTATGTTTGATAAGCAAATGAATAAATAAATGTCCCACTAGCCAAGTAGATAAAATTCATGAGTGACAGCAGGTCAGATGGAAGAGAAGCGAGGAAGGAAGAAAGGAAGGTTAATTTTAAACAGGTTGCCTTTTCTACAACATATATTTAATCATATTAACGTCAGCAGGCCCCTACCTAATTCATCTACAAAGAGATATTTTTCTCGGCGTAATGTTTTCATGTCAATGGGTTTTGGATAATTTGGTAGGCAGAATACCCTACTGTCACACTTATGATCATGTTGTATGATATACCAAAAGAGAGATTATTAAGGTAGTCTAATCTAATAACATGACTTCTTAAAAGCAAAAAAAGAAAAAGGAAAGAGAAAAGAAAAACCCCCACCAAAAACATTTTCTAGCTAGTGGTCAAAGAAGTTAAAATTCCAGGAAAGACTCAAATGTGCCACTAATGCACATGTGGGAAGGGGCCATGTGGAAAACATAAAATGAAAATGAACTTGGAAGAGGATCAGAGGATCAGATTTGGCCTGGTGAGTCCAGAAGCCACTCATGTCATGCCAGGCTTCAGACCTACCAAAACTGGAAGGGAATAGATTTGTGTTGTTTAAAGCTGCTGCATTTGCAGTAACATGTTATGCAGCCATTGGGAACTAATACAATAGGATTGACTCATTCTTCTTCAAGGTAAAAACAGAAATGCATCCTTTGTAACTGCAGCTTTGAACAGTGCTGGTAGGAAAAGTATCTTTTTGTTTAGGGTTTTGTGGTGTTTTTTGTTTGTTGCTTGTTTTTTGAGAGAGTATGAGAGCGGGTGCACACACAAGTGAGTGGGAGAGGAGCAGAGGGGGAGAGAGAGAGAATGTTAAGCAGGCTCCATACCCAGCACTGACCCCAATGTGGGGCTTGAACTCACGACCATGAAACGATGTCTTGAGCTGAAATCAAGGGTCCAGACATTTACCCACTGAGCCACCTAGGCACCTCCACCACTATGTTTAGGGGTTTTAAGACTGATGGACATGGCCAGAAAAGTGACCCCCCCATATCTTTAATGAAATTTTCAAGAATAGGACAGAAGATATTTGATACCTGAGCCTTTATGAAGCCTTTATACAATATGTTCTAGTCTGCAATTACATTATTCAAAATCATCAAATCAATGTAACATTTGTTTTGCTGGTAATTATCTGAGGTAGTGTCTAAAATTAAATTAATCAGTGACAAAAACACCATATTCATTTGTCAGAGAACCACATATCAATCAATGTACAAATCAATGAATGTTAACTCCTAAGTATTCATGAAATGCAAAGTTAAAACATAATACCTCTCACCCACAAGACTGGCCAAAATTTGGATTTAAAAATACATAACATTGTTAAGATATGGAGAAATAGTAACACTCATACTCTCTTGAGGTATGTGAGACTTTAGAAAGAATTTGAGATTACCTAATAATATTGAGCATGGGCATACTCTAAGACACATAAATTCCACTTCTGGGTTTAAATTACAGAGAAACTTTTGGATGCCTTTACAAGAAGACAAAAAAAATGTTGATTAGAATACCTGAGCTCCTATTTGAAATAACAAAACAACACAAGGCAAAAAAAAAAAAAAAAAAACCCTAAATTCCCGTTGACAATAGAATTGATAAATAAATTATGTAGTATTCATATATTCAGCATTCTCTAGATGAATGAAAATGAAGTAAAACAAACACTAACTTGAATAAATGAAAATTCACTGCGAATGTATACCATATAATTCTAAAAGTTCAGAAACAGGCAAGAGTATATATATATAAAAAAATAAGGAACTGATAAGAAAACACAGGCTAATAGATACCTTAAGTTGTGGGAATGCTATGCTTCTTCAGTGTGTGATTTTTAATATAAACTATATAAACTATATCTCTTCATTTTATTCTTAGTGCTGTGTTTATAAGCATCATTAATTATCATACTCTGATTTGAAAAAATATAATTCCACTAAATGTGGCATCTCTATATAAAGATATAGATATCCAAATTTCCATCTGGTACCATTTTCCTTCTTCCTGAAGTACTTCCTTTAACATTCACTGGAGTTGAAGGTTTTTTAGCAAAAGTTTTTCTCATTTTTTAGTTCCCTTAACACATCTTCATATTTTTCTTTCTTTTTTAATTGAGGTGTAATTGACACATAACATATTAGTTTCAAATGTACAGCATAATGATTTGATATTTATATACACTGTGAAATGATCACCACAATAAGTCTCAACATCCGTCACCACAGTTACAATTATTTTTCTTGCAATAACTTTTAAGTCACTCTCTTAGCAACTTTAAAACATGCAATATTGTATTATTACATGTTAAATTAATTATTACATATTAAAACACATAACTATAGTTACCTTGTATATTATATCCCCATGGCTTATTTTATATACCTGGAAGTTTGTACCCTTTGACTCCTTTCATCCATTTCACTTACCTCTCCTTCTCCCCAGCCCATCTCTCCCAACTACCAATCTGATCGTTGTATCTAAAGCTTAGGGTTTTATCATTTTATTCTTTTCTTTCTTATATTCCACATGTAAGTGAGATCATGCAATAGCTTTCTCTGTATTATTTCACTTAGCAGAATGCTTTTGAGGTCCATCCACATTGCACAAATGGCAAGAAACTTTCTTTCTCATGGCTAAATAACATTCCAATGTGTGTATATGTATGTGTATTATAATTTCTTTATATTTGTCTATCAGTGGGCACTTGGGTTTTTTCCATATCTTGACTATTATAAGTAATGTAATGAACAGGGTGGTGCAGATATTTCTTTAGGATAGTGACTTTGTTTTCTTGGGATAAATACCCAGAGGCAGAATTGCTGGATCATATAATAGTTCTATTTTTAACTTTTTTTGTCATCTCCATACTGTTTTTCAGAGTAGCTGCACCAATGTACATTCCTAACAATACTACACAAGGATTCCTTTTTCTCCACATTCTCATCAACACTAGGGTGATGCTGAACATCTTTTCATGTACCAGCTGGTCATTTGTATGTCTTGGAAAAATGTCTCTTTGGATCTTCTGCCCATTTTTAATAGGATTATTTTTTCTATTGAGTTCTTTATACGTTTTGAATATTAACCCCTGATATGGCATATGATTTGCATCATCTTCATTTCTGAAAGAGATTTTTGCTGGAAATACATTCCAGTTATTTTTTCTTCTTTTTTATTCCCCTAGCAGCCTTTTGAAACATTCATATTGTATTTTGGTTTGCATAGTTTCTGATGAGAAGTCTACAGTCACCCATTTACTTAAAACTTGGGAGAGCGCATGCGTCTCTCAGTTGGTTAAGTGTCCACCTCTTGGTTTCAGCTCAGGTCATGATCTCCAGTTTCATGAGTTCAAGCCCCACATTGGGCCCTAATAGCATGGAGCCTGCTTGTGATTCTCTCTCTCAGACCTCTCTCTGCCCTTCCCCTGCTCATTCAGTCTCTGTCTTTCTCAAAAATAAATAAATAAACTTAAAACAAAAATTTTAAAAGTTTTAAACTTGGAAAAGTCCAGGAACATATGGCTTACCTACTAAATTCTTCCAAATGTCAAGACTTCTTATGCAAACACTTCTAAGGAACAGTAAAAGATGGAAATGTCCCCTATCCTTTATGAGTTAACCTATTTTTTTAATAAAAATTATTGTCAAATTGGCTAACATACAGTGTGTACAGTGTGCTCTTGGTTTTGGGGGTAGATTCCCATGGTTCATCGCTTACATACACCACCCACTGCTCATCCCAGCAAGTGCCCTCCTCAATGCCCATCACCCATTTTTCCCTCTCCCCTCACCCCCCCCCATCAACCCTTAGTTTGTTCTCTGTATTTAAAAGTCTCTTATGGTTTACCTCCCTCCCTCTCTGCTTGTTACTATTTTTTCCCCTTCCCTTTCCCCATGGTCTTCTGTTAAAGTTTCTCAAGATCCATATATGAGTGAAAACATATGATATCTGTCTTTCTCTTTTTTTCAAGTTTATTTTGAGAGCAAGTGAGTAAGGGAGGGACAGAAAGAGAGGGAGAGAGAGCCAAGCAGGCTCCGTGATGACACAGCAGAGCCCCCATATGGGGCTTGAACCCATGAACAGTGAGATCATGACCTGAGTCGAAATCAAGAGTCAGACACTTAAGTGACCAAGTTACCCAGGACCAAGTCCTGAGTTAACAATCTTAATAGCAAAACATGAAATAACATTCTGAGGAAGAAAAATTCCAGACAAACTCATGTGCATAGATGCAAATTTAGTAAACTACCCAATAATATAAAATAGGATAATATATCATCATCTAGTTTTATTCCAAAAATAAATGGTTGTCCAACATTTGAAGATCAATCAGTGTGATTCACCACAATATCAGAATAAAAGGAGAAAAATAATCTTAAGAAATTCAGAAAAAGTATCTGACAGTATTTAACACCTATAATTTAAAAAACTAGCGGGACACCTGGGTGGCTGAGTCAGTTAAGCATCCAAACTTTGGCTCAGGTCATGATCTCGCAGTCCGTGAGTTCGAGCCCTGCATCGGGCTCTGTGCTGACAGCTCAGAGCCTGGAGCCTGCTTCGGATTCTGGGTCTCCCTTTCTCTCTGCCCCTCCCCCACTCATGCTGTGTCTCTCTCAGAAATAAACATTAAAAAAAAATTCAAAAATTAGCAAAGTAGGAATTAAATGAAATTTCCATATTTATTCTTAAACTGATTAACTTTCAACAACTCCTATACCAAACATTATTTTTAGTTGTCAACTATTAACTGTTAACTTTGGTTCATCATCAAAATAAAGATCTTAGCAGCAAAGCAAGGGAAAAGCAAAAAGTATAAAGTTAACTTTGGTTCATCATCATAATAAAAATCTCAGCAGCAAAGCAAGGGAAAAGCAAAAAGTATAAAATTAGAAATGAAAAACAGAATCTCATTTTTCACAAGTAACAGAATCATGTAAAACACAAAAATATATGTGCATATAAGCCATTTAGAATAAATAAATTTATCAAGTATGAGGACTAACATATAAAAAAAAACAATGCTATCTCTATAAAACATTGACACATTATAGAAATTAAATTTTGTAAATGGTATATTATTTAACATCAAAAATAACAAGCACCTAGAAATAAGACTGAAATGTATGCAATGCTACTTATAGAAATGAGAAACCTTGTTCCTAAAAGAAAAAAATATTGTATAGATGACAATTTTCCACAAATTTTCTGTGAAATTGATAAGCTATGTCTAAAATTTATACTGGACTACATTTGATCAAATTACCCAAGGCACACTTGAAAAAATGAAGGCAGTTACAACACCAGATATCATTACTTACTGAAAGTAACTGTAATTAAGTGTAGTGTTGATGTAAGCAGGGGTAAATATTCCAGTGAATAATTACAGAAGTGTGACAACAGATCCACAGAGACAGATGGTCATGTGACCTATGAGTGTATCAGTGCACAATAGGGAAATAATTATCTTTTTAAATTGGTGTCAGATCAATCGAGTATTGGCATAAAAAAGTAATCTTAAAACTTTATCTTTTATTTAAAAAAATTAATTATAAGGGCACCTGGTGGCTCTGTCGGTTGAGCAGCTGACTTTGGCTCAGGTCATGATCGCATGGTTCATGAGTTTGAGCCCCACATCAGGCTCACGGCTGTCAGCACAGAGCCCACTTTGGATCCTCTGTCCCCCTCTCTCTCTACCTCTCCCACACTTACGTTCTGTCTCTCAAAAATAAAAATAAAATAAAAAACATTTTTAAGAAGTTAATTACATGGCTATATTTATGTGATTTCTAAGGTAGATTATATATCTAAATTTGAAATGTGAAACAATGTTTTTAGAATAAAATACAGGAGATAATTTTTATGATCTTTTGACATGTATAGCTTTTTTAAAAAAAAGACAAATTTGCTAAACAAGATTGCATTAAGACTGAAGTTCATTAAAAGACAGTATGATGGTTAACATCACTATTGATGTAATGTGGACATTTTGTACCTCTTGATGTGATGTGATTAGAAAGGTACTTTACCTTTGTGGTCTTCTTTCCAAAAAAAAACATATCATAATAATAATAATGAGAAAAACATCAGACAAACCCAGTCTGACTGACCAGTATTCAAAATTTCCAAGGTATGAAAAACACAGAAAGACAGAACTTGTCACAGAACTGAGGAAACTAAAAGGGTATGACAACTAAATGCAATATGGTGCTCCAGATTGGATTCTAGAATAGAAAAAGGACATTAATGAAGAAAAAGAAAAAAAAACTGGTGAAGCCCAAATAAAGTCTGAAACTTAGTTAATGATAATGTGTCAATGCTGGTTTCTTAGTTTTGACAAAGGTACTACATTTGTATGGTAACCAGGGGGAACTCAAATCTGATAAGTAGTATATGACAACTATCTGTATTATCTTTACCACTTTCCTGTACTATCTTTACAACTTTACATGCAAACTACATTTTTCCCCCAAATAAAATGCTATTGCACAGACACCTGGGTGGTTCAATCGGTGGACTGTCCAACTCTTGATTTCAACTCCAGTCATGATCCCAGAGTCATGGGATCGAGCCCTTCATCATGCTCCACACATGGGCCCTGTATGAGATTCTCTACCTCCCTCTGATCCTCCCCCACTCGTGTGCTTGCTCACTCTCTCTCTCTCTCTCTCTCTCAAAACAAAAACAAAACAAAACAAAAAGTTTATTATGGAAAATAAGAAAATTCTATTAGATTTAAAATGATGTCAGAGGTGAAGATAATCTCAACAGACATAATGGAGGATCTGTATGCTGAATATATAAAAATTATCAAATCAGAAAGAAATAGGTAGAAACCTAGTGGAGATCAGGCAAAAGAATGAACATGCACCCCACTATAAAGTGCACTCAAATCTAAAATAAATATATGAAAATATATTGAGATTAATGAGTAAATACATTAGGTAACTGCAAGTTAAAATCATCAATGATCCTTTGCATATACTCCAGTATGGCTAAATCGTAATGTGTTAGCAGGAAACAGCAAAGCATTTGACACTCTCCTACATGGCTGTAGGAATTTAAATTGGTGAAACCATTTCAGAAAATTCAGTATCTAATATGTAATTGTAGTTGGGAATGTAAATTGGCACAGCCAGTACAGAAAACAGTATAAAAGTTCCTGAAAAACTTGAAAATAGAAATACCATATGATCCTATTCCACTTCTGGATATTTACCCAAAAAAAATGAAAAAATAATTCAAAAAGACATATGCACCCCTATGTTCACTGCAGCATTATTTACAAATGCCAAGTTATAGAAGCAATCTAGGTGTCCAATGATAAAATGAATGGATAAAGGTGGTATGTATACGTGTGATGAAATATTACTCAGTCATAAAAAAGAATGAGGGGCACTTGGTGGCTCAGTTGGTTGAGTATCTGACTCGATCTCAGCTCAGGTCATGATCCCAGTGTCATGGGATCAAGCCCTGCATCAGGCTCTGTGCTAAGCTTGGAACCTGCTTAAGGCTCTATCTCTCTCTCCCTCGGCCCCACATCCCTGTTCGTGCTTTCTAAAATAAATAATAATTTTTTTTTTAAAGAAGAATCTTGAAAAAAAGATCTTGCTATTTGCAACAATATGGATGGACTTAGAGGGTATTATGCTAAGTGAAGTAAGTCAGAGAAAGACAAATACCATTCTATTTCACATATACATAGAATCTTAAAAAATAAAACATATGAACAAACAAAACAGAAAAAAGACCGATACATACAGAGAACAAGCTAGTGGTTGTCAGGGGTAGGGGGTGAAGGGATGGGCAAAATAGGCGAAGGTCATTAAGAGATACAAACTTCCAGTTATAAAATAAATAAGTCACGGGGATATAAAGTATAGCAATAAGAAATAGAGTCAATAATACTGTAATAAATCTGTATGGTGACAGATGGTAAGCATTTCACAATGTATATACCTGAAGCTAAAGTATTATGCATCAACTATACTTTAATTAAAAAAATAAATAAGCAATTAAAAATCAATATCTACAAAGGCTGAATAAATGCATAATCCACAACTCAGGAATTCCCCTCATATACATAAAACCTACAGAAACGAGTACATTTTGCACCAAAATACATGTACGAGAAGCACTACCTGTAGTAAGCAAAGCCTGGACACACTAGAAAGAATAAATTGTGTTATATCCATACAATGTGTTCTCACGATGAACTGAAAAGGAATGACCTATTACTACATGCAACAATTTAGATGGCCCTCACAAATATAAAGTTAAATAAATGAAGTTTAAAGTTAAATTAATGAAACCAGACACAAAAATAATGTCTATTTCATTTACATAATGCTCATAATTAGGCCACAGTAATTTATGGTGTTAGAAGGCAGGATGGTGATTACCTTTGGGGAAAAGAATACAGTAATGTTAAAGTTTTGTATGCTGGCTTTACAAGTATGCTCACTTAGTGAAATTTTACCTAGCTATCCATTCGTAGTTTTGTACAATTTTCTTTATGTATGCTACACTCAATAAAATGTTTAATAAAAATTGTCATTTTTCTTTTAAGTGAGCTTTTTCTTTCCTTACCTAACAAGTAAATCAATGAATTATTATTGGGCATATTTAAAGTCCATATAGAAATATTGCTTACAGAATATTCAATATTATTCGCAGCTGAATGTATTTAAATTGAACATTCAGTAACTGCTTCTTTCAGGCTAAACAACCCATCTTCCACTTTTTAAGAATGGTATTTTCACCAACTAGCATCAATTAGAGCACAAAGCTCTCAGTGAAAATTTCTCCGTAATTTTAGAATCCATACTCAACACAGATATTCAAAAAATTCTAATACAATCCCTGCCATTGTTAACATTGTTCAATGTGGACTGCGTTTTTCAAATTTAGTAGAAATCAGAATATTTAAAGAAACCAACAGCATGTGAAATGTGACCTTCCAAGAAAGCTGTCATCAAGAATCATGCGGATATTTCATGAATATTTACAAATAGTATCATAAATTCTACTAAGAAAGCTAATTATAATATATAAACTACATATTTTAAATTTAAGAAATTATGATTTTAAATTAAAATGGTATGAACATATATAATAAAATGTCCAGGTATGCTAGAATTGGTCAGAGGTGAAATGTGGTTGAAATCTGCTCTCATATAAAATGCCAGACTGCGGTTTGAAATCTGCTACAATACAAAGTGCCGGACTTTGAAGTCAAAGTAGAGATAGAGATCAGACTCCTTTATTTAGGAGCTATGAGACCTTAAAGATTTCCCTAATCTCTCATAGATCTTCACTTTTCCTCATCCATAAAATTAGTATAATAATGACTATCTATTAGGTTCTCTAATGAACATATTGTAAATGAACTAATAATAAGCACAAATAGAAATCACAGTGTTTGACATACTGAAACACTCAAGGAACATTCGTTTACTTCCTTTCAAACTGCTCGTCATAATTTATTACTAGACTTTTTAGAAAATAACTCCCAGCCATGGGTTCAATTATTATCACAATCTACCTGACACCCCCCCGCCGGATTTTCAACCTCAACCAAATGCCTTCTAGCACTCTGTTTATAAGAAAGCTACTGATTCTCACAAATGTATTATGTTTCCTCCCTCTTCCCATTTCTCCTGCTTTTAACTTACAAATAATGATGGATTAAAAAAAAAAATGAACACAAAACTAAAAACTCTGGGTCATTTTTAACTTATAGTTTTGTTTTCTTTTCACTTTGTTTTATGAATTCTGCCACCTTTTCCTCCCACAGGAAATCTAAATCTACTCATTTCTTTCACTGTAACTCCTATCTTTGTCCAGATTCTAAGCATATTTTAAAATTTTTCGGGAGAGGACCAAAGCATAAGAGACTCTTAAAAACTGAGAACAAACTGAGGGTTGATGGGGGGGTGGGAGGGAGGGGGGGGCAGGTGATGGACATTGAAGAGGGCATCTTTTGGGATGAGCACTGGGTGTTATATGGAAACCAATCTGACAATAAATTTCATATATTAAAAAATAATAAAAAATTAAAAAAATAAATTTTTTCATAGCATTAAATCTTCACTTTACCCCTTGATTTTCAAAAGAAAATACCAGATCAACAACAGCCCCTTACATAAATTCATTCAAATTCTGACAATTATGCCCTACATTTGTGAAGGATACCCTGAACTCTCAATAAAGTTCAGAATCAGTGCACTTATAAATATTGTATTCCTCATAATAACTATAATCTTAAAAATATAGACCCAAATAAATAGGTAGTTTTTCTGGTGATTATATCAGAAGCTGCAGAAATAGTATGCAAGGTTAGCATAATTGAAGTGCTCCAAAGTTTGATCACAGTAAACAGTAACTTAAATAAATCCATATTTATTTTTAAATATCTGTTAAGTTTCCATATATGCCTACCAACAGCTCTTATATGCAATTCTAATATGTGGGCCATAACACTTTTGGGGGGACTAAGATTGTTAAGAAATGGTAGTAGGCTGGACAGTTATAATTGTATATTCACTTAAATTGTAAAGTATCACAGAGCTCCGAAAAAACACAATCTCTGATCATCTATAAAACCAGAGTTGATAACAATGCTGAACAAATGCTGTTGGCATAAGTCCCTGACAGGGAAGCTTTGATTATTGCTGTAGCTTTCATAAGGTGTCACTGAAGAAGATACAGTTCAATAAATTAGAAGCACAAGGAAACAGTGTGAATGCCTGCCAGCAACTGAATGTTTACATGATTTACTTGCCACAGAAAAGCTTACTAGAGGAATTACAAAAAAAGCTAACCATGAAATAACATTCTCTGATACTCTGTCCCCCTAGAATTCAGGAACGAAATTTAGATGAAATGAAATTAACTAAATATTGCCCATTCTTTTGAAGACAGAACAGGCCTACTACAATGAAATATCAGAGGAAATGGACTGCAATAGCTATTGGTTTGAATATTCTCTCAGCAGTCTGGACCCTTATTGAGAAAAAAATAGAGTGATGATAGAAAGGTATAGGAAAGTAAGGAAAAAGGTATGGAGGGAGGGAGAGTGAGGAAAGAGGTGGACAGACACTTAGGTACATATGTAGGCAGACATAGGACTATACCTTTTCCAATTAAGATAGAAGCTTTGATCATTATTTGTAGGTATTATTTTTCAAATAAACATTTAATACTATAGATATCTAATGCATTTTTACTTCATTCCGCAAATTTTGATATGCTTTGTGTTCACATATCTTTATGTGAAAATGTTTTCTAATGCCTTTTGTGATTTTTTTGATCTAAGGTTAATTATGAAGTTTGCTGGTTTAGAATCTTTTTAATGTTTATTTTTGAGAGAGAGAGAGAGAGAGAGAGAGAGAGAGAGAGAGAGAGAGACAGAATACAAGCGGGGTGGGGGCGGGGCAGGCAGTGGCAGTGCAGAGACAGAGGGAGACACAGAACCTGAAGCAGGGTCCAGATGAGTTGTCAGCACAAAGCCCAATACAGGGCTTGAATCCACAGTGAGATCATGACCTGAGGTGAAGTGGGACACTTAACCAACTGTGCCACCCAGGTGCCCCTTAATTTTTTTTAATAGAATTTTTAAATCTGGATGTTTTCTAGATATGTTTCTGTTACTTGTTTATTACTTGTATTTGGTTCAAAATATATGTTTAAAATTTACGTAAAGAGGAGAGATTGATTCTAGATGGACAATCTAGAAAAGTAGGTCAACATATTTCTTTCATTATATATATATATATATATGTGTGTGTGTGTGTGTGTATACACACACACACACACACACACACACACACACACACACACACATATACCATTACATAAAGTTAGCAGCTTAAAACAACACAGGGTTATATCCTGTCTCTGAAGGTCTGGAGTCTTGGAGCAGCTTAAGGTATATCCTCTGCAAAGCTGTAATTACGGTGTCAGCCTCACCTTGGGGGTCTCATCTAAACACTTGACTGGGGAAGGATCCACTTCCCAGCTCATTCAGGTTGTGGCTGACTTCATTTCACTGTGGCTTTATGACTAAAGGTTTTATTTTTCTGCTGCCTGACAGCTGAAGGCCACCTTGAGCTCCTAAAAGCTGCCTACACTTCTTCCCACATGGGATTTTTTAACATGTCTTATTGCTTCCTCAAGACTAGAAAGAGAATGAGGGATTCCAGCAAGAGGACAATACAATCTTCTGTAATATAATCACATAATCACATGCATCCTATCACCACTGCTGTATTTTAGTGGTGTATTTAGTATTTCGCTCAGGACACAGAGTAACAGAAGAAGGGAATGAACACCAGAAAGAGGCTACCTTAAGCTACTCACATACACATATGCATACACACACACACACACACACACATGCACACACACCACACCCTGCTAGGTACCTTCCAAGTGATCTCTTTTCAGTTTTTCTTTGACTCTGTGTGTCATTTTAGAGAGTGACTATTGATGTCTTCAAGTTTAACGATTGTTTCTTTTGAGGTACCAAAACTTCTGAGAGGGAGAGCGAGTGAATACAGAGAGAGATTGTATTTAGCCAAAGACCCAATCTGGGAGTCACCTCTACTGATCTATGTGGTGTCCAGAGGATCATAGGGCCTAACTGTTGCCACCTGCCAACAAGGGGGACTCGATATATGAAAATGTATGCGTGCTCCAATGGCACCTGGTGCCACGCACCAACTTACTACGTAAAAAGGAAATACAGTGTCTGCTTTACCTCTGCCTTCCAAGTCTCAGCTAAAATGTTTCCTGTAGCCCATGCTAGCTAATGTAGAACTGTGCAGAAAAGACAACTGTGGAAATGAGTTCTAGCTTAGCTAAACCAACACAATACACAGGTACATTTACTTTTTAGTAGAAGCTTTACAGTCTTATCATTTTACATGTAAGTCACTGCTGTACCTCAAATTAATTTGTGTATGGCATGAGTCATGAGGCATACGGTTAGGTTGAAATTCATTCTCTTGTCATCTGGACATTCATTTCCAGGATCACTGGGAGAGGGGATTTTCATGTCATTATTGGATTGTATTGGTGATTTTGTCAAGGATCACTTGATTATATGCGTCTTTATTTCTAAATTCTTTATTCTGTTTCATTAATCAGTGTGTCTATTCCTAGGCCAATAACACTGTCATAATTTTGTAAGCACATAATTTTGTAAGTCTTGCAGTGAGTCAGAGTAAGCTCTCCAACTTGTTTTTCCTTTTGCAAGACAGTTCCGGCTGCTCTAAGTCTATTTTTATCCATATACATTTTAAGAATAAATGTGTTGGTTTCTATTTTAAGAATCCTGCTAGAATTTTAATTTAGGTTGCTTTGGATCTGAAGATCAATTTAGGAGGAATTTCAATCTTAATCTTTAATCATCAAACCCATGAGTATAATGTATCATTTCACTCAGACTTCTTGAATTTCTCTCAAAATGAGTTCCTGGTGTAAAATATAGACACTAAGTCTATATTTATCACCATTATTTGTCTTTGTTTCCTAACTTCAATAACTGGTTTTTGTCTGTCTGCTGTAACATTTTTTCTACCTGTCAGTAAGTCACATTTTTCTGTCTTTTTACATGTCACAAATTGTTACTGTTTTAGATATTGTGTATCAAACAAATAAAGTGGCTAAACTCCACCTTTTCCATATGTAAGGGAGATACTGTATCTAAATAAAATGTTTTGCACATGGACAGAACTATGTTCCAGTACACGTAAGAAACCCCAGTATTAATATTATTTAATTATATAATTGTACGATATTATATATAAATACATATATTATGTAATACACACACACACACACCTTTATCACCTTCTAGACAATAAAAGGACTTTGAAATACTTTCAGTTCACTTACTCTACATCACATACGTGCAATTATTGTGCTTAACTTTAATCCTCCATATTAAATTCCACTAGGTATTAATATTTTGGGTTTACATTATAGATTCTTGTGTTTTTATTCATATTTTTACCCTTTATATTGTACTGCATCACATTCTGAACTTCCAGACTTCCATGTGAATTTTTCTTTTGCCTAAAAAACTCCTTTTTAGTATTTCTTTTATTGCATGTGTATTGCTAAAGACTTCTTAACGTTTTTTCTTTGAAAACTTGGTTCAATTATTGAAGAACCCTTTTGTATGGTAAAGATTTTATATTGGCATTTATTCCTTTCATTAATTTAAGTAATCTCATGTTTTTCTAGCTTCCAGTGACCGTTGCATTGTATTAATATTAGAGCTGCTCACTTAATGATAATCTTTTTTTTTTCTTTGTCTTTGTTTTATTATGTTGTCTTTAGACATGGTTTTCTTTGTATTTAACCTTATTGGCTTGGAAAATTCTGTCATTATTTCATCCAATATCGGTTTCTCTCAGGCACTCTTTCTGAGACTAGTTAAAAATGTTAAAACTCTTTCCTATATCCTCTTTGTCTCTTCCCTTCTTTTCTTTTATTCCTTTTTAAGTCCTTCAGGTGAGATATTACCCTCTGATCTCACTTCTAGTCCCCTAATTCTCTCATCTGTGCAATCTGCTATAAAATTCATGTATTGATTCCTAATTTCACCTACCATATTTTTCTTATTTTAGTGATATAATTGTCATTCAATTGTTTCCAAAAATTTACAGCTTGTTACTTAATTTCTTTTTCCTTACTCATTCCTTACTCATTCCTTACTCATTTTCCTTTTGTTTTTCCAATAATATTTTGTCTTTCTGCAAGCTCATTAATTTTATTAATTACAGACAGCTCCACAGGAAAATGCTGTAGAGAGCGTTGTTGATGTTACCTTCCTCTAGAAAGGTTTCCCCTCACCCCCTGCTTTTAGAAGCTACTATGTTAGGGGAGGATGACTCCAATCTAATAGGGATTAAATTGATTTGAAATTGGCCTTTAGTATCTGTGGGGGATGAGCATTTAGCTCTTTGAATTTTCCCCCTGAAACTCTGGGGTATGCACATAGGAGTCTCTTACTTGTAGACCATAAACTCCATTTATCCTCTGAGTCTCACGAAACATTCAGCTGTTCAGTCTCACAGACTGAGTTTTAAATTAAGCAAGTGCCTTAATGGGTAAATCAAAAAAACAATGTTAGGGTCCTATATTTGGATTGCCTTTTTTTTTTGGTCCCCTCCAGGATCGGACCTAACATCATCCCTGTCTTGGTAACTGAAAAGAGATTTCAAAAAAAACAAAGTCTTAGTCCTACACTGCTGTAGCTATAAATATCTAATTCACATTATTTTCAACTTCAGATATACAGCATTGCTGTTTTCCTAGAATTTGATATTTTTTATCCAAGTCTCATTTCTTCTGTCCTAAAACCAGCCTCCTCTTTCCCTCTTGTTCTCATTCTCGCTCTTGCTCCTGCTTTCTCTCATCACACACTGTTGTCTCGATAACTCATTTTGCATATTTCATGAATACAATATTTTACTGGGTTTTTTTGGAAAACATAAAAGAGGTGACTTCAAATTTACTTACCTTTACCATAGGAAAAATTTTTTTTTCAGAATATGCATCTAGCATGTTGTTATCTAGACATACTCTTATAGGTCTTAGGCTAATTTTTGTTGTTTTCTTCTCAGCTTCTCATCCTTTTAGAATGAACTTATTATAATGGGTATTTTACTCAAAGTAGTGTGTAAAATCTCTGAATTATCACTGGATCCCCTTTTCTTATTACTTCATCTACACACACTGATGATACCTAGATAAAATGCATCAATATTTTTGAATAGGTGACACCATTTCCTCTTTCACAGCACTAGATACAACTTTCCCCAATTTTTCTATGAGCAATTTTACTCATGACCTTGCAGAGAAGAGAAAAACTTGTGTTCAATTAAAAAATTTCATACAGATGAGTGCATTAGATTTCCAAGGAAAAAACAGAAGTAATTCCAGAAAATCCTATATGATGGCCCGATTTCTTCCCTTTTTTTTTTTTTTTTCTTTTATGTCTCAACAAGCTTATTCAGGACACCATACTGAAAAGGCCCTTTTAGAGGAGGAATTTAGACCTTTTTGTAGAAAAACGAGCTGACAGAAATATTTTGCTTTTTATCCTAGAAATCTGCATTGCTTATTTTTCTCACAAACATTTCCAGTTGTTTTCAGATTCGATTGGTGAGAAGTTTAAAAACAAAATGTCCTTGTAATGGTTAGCTGTATATGTCAATTTAGCTAGGCCACAATGTACAGTTATTTGGTCAAACACCAATCTAGATGATGTTGTAAATCTATTTTTCTTGATGTAATTAACATTTAAATTAAAAGACTTCAAGTCAAGGAGATTACCGTTCCCCAAATATGAGTGGACCTCATTCAACCAGCTGAAGGTCTTAAGAGGAAAGACTGAGGTTCCTTAAGACAGAATTATCCTCA
Organism: Panthera pardus; assembly: GCF_024362965.1. Lineage (NCBI taxonomy): Eukaryota > Metazoa > Chordata > Mammalia > Carnivora > Felidae > Panthera > Panthera pardus. Next base: position 24,279,177 of record NW_026526732.1, on the reverse strand, counting down.
AAACTGCAACATAGAAACCATACCTGAGTTTCTAACCTGCTTCCCCATGAAATTTGGAGTCAAGACTGCAACATCAACCCCTACCAGAATTTCCATTCTGCCGGCCTGTTCTATAATTTTGCCAGCCCTCACAATCTTAAGAGCCAAATAAATTTAAAATAAATATCTATCTCCATCTTTAACTGATTCTGTTCCAATAACAAACACTGACTAATGTAGTTCTGGTGTGAAGAAGAGGTGGACTAGTTTAGTTTAGTTCCTTCTTCAGGAAAGAGAAATATTGGTATCTCTGAGACTTTAGTACAGACTAGACTTCAATTATGTATCAAGAGATACATAATTAAAATGAAGCAGGCTTCTTTTTTTAAAGTATATTTATCCTTGAGAAAGAGAGAGAGAGAGCACAGTGACAGAAGGGCAGAAAGAGAGAAGGAGAGAGAGAATCCCAAGAAGTCTGTGCACTGTCAGCAGAGAGCCCAACACAGGGGTCAAACGCATGAATCATGAGATCATGACCTGAGCTAAAATCAAGAGTCAGATGCTTAACCCACTGAGCCACACAGGTGCCCAGGAAACAGGCACCTTTTTTAAAAAATTTTTTTTAATGTTTTATTTTTGAGAGAGAGAGAGAGAGAGAGAGAAAGAGAGAAAGAGAGAGAGAGAGAGAGAGAGAGAGAGAGAGAGAGAGAGAGAGAGGAGCAGAGCAAGAGAGAGACACAGAATCCAAAGCAGGGTCCAGGCTCTGAACTGTCAGCACAGAGCCCAACGCAGGGCTCAAACCTATGAACCGTGAGATCATGACCTGAGCCGAAGTCAGACACTTAACCAACTGAGCCACCCAGGCGCCCCGGAAACAGGCATCTTAAACAGAGAAAGAAATTGCCCTCCCAGTTCCAATTCTGGGAAACAATCAGTTTACAGCTTAGAGAAAAGTAATAGACCCTGCCAGGTGAATCTTCTGGCTGCTAAGACAAACAAGGGCATTCTACAAATTGGCCAATGGATTCCTTGGACAGGAATATTGGTTCTAAGTACTCAGATATGTCAGAATTAACTAACATTGCCAAATTTTATTGACAGTTCATGGCTAAAAAGACTATCAGAAAAAGAACCTGAGACTCACTGAAGGATTCTCCATATTCTCTGGTAAGAATGCTGGGCTAAAGTGAAACTGTATAATCTCAAAATCATTGATCCAAGCCATGCAAAGAGTGCTTTTCTGCTATTTAGAGAATCTGAATAGTTTAGACTAACATAGCCTAGAACAAAATACCTACCCCCGTAAGGTGTTGTAACACACAATTGATATTATTCATGGCAAAAGCTTTAATGCTGAAATGCATTTTGAATAGAGAGCTTTCACATATGGCAGCAGAGAAGAATATACGTTTCTTTGCATAATCTAAGACTATCAGAATATACTAAATAAAATAAAAAAGATATAGACACTTCCTTGAGGAACTGAAATACTAACACATCATATACATTTCAGGTGGTATTTCATAATGTGTCTAGTAAAAGGTACTTGTTTGAAAATCATCAAAATCTTCTTCTGACTCAATTCTCTACTTCTCAACTTTCAAAATACTATTAATCAGTATTACTTAAAAGAAAAAAAATCTGCTTTCTCAATGCAGGAGGTATTATAATTAAAACCAGTTAAGACATAGAAAAAGCTGTCTGCACAGTAGTACACTCAGGCTGAATATTAAATATATATATATGAAAGACTCCCTAGGGCAGATGAGCTTTTTAATCATAGTGTTTGACTTTCCACATCTGATTTGTTGCTCCTTCTATGGCAGGAGGATGGACTTGGTAGCACATTTTTCTCTAATTTCTTGATAAGCACTACTATCAACCTGACAGGCTGGACTGATTAAATATCCCTATTCACATGCAGACATAACCACTGCCTTTAAGGACCTCTGAGGCTAAAATTAAATGGAAATTAACAAGGGCCCAAACCCCTCTTCAGCTTCTTTCCTCTCAGGCAATTAATACATTCTACTTTGTGGGGAAGACAGGGTTCTAACAAACCACACTTATTGTTTCTATTTTACTGGTCCAGTAGAGGTCAAATGAAATCCAACCAGGGGAAGAACAATAAAAGAACATACTTAGAGCAAGCCAAAATTGAATTTAGAAAAAGGAACAAATGGATAGAGAATCTGAGAGATACGTAAGTTGGAACAGGGAAGTTCAGAGTTTAGGAAAGTAGGAAAAAGTAAGCATATCTTTCTCATTCTGTGAAAAACTAGCACTAGTTTAGCAAATATTAAAATGATTAGGGAAGAGAGAATGAAAGACTGAAAATCCAGGTTAGAGTCCTAGGCACAAAAATGTCAGGCAGCTATTCTGGACAGTGTAGGGCTAAGATAAATAAGGAGTAGACACAATAAAAATATGTAACTTTGACCTGGACTTGTGATCATCAATAGAGATAATGGGGATCTATAGGTTCTGTAAGCAAACTGAAGTTTCTAGGAGTGAGGATTCTCCTTGTCATTGACTTAGGGTCAAAGCTGATCTGAGTCCCTCAAAATGCCTAAATTCAGTGGGAGAGAACTGGTTACAGGTGGATCAAACTGGAGGAAAAGGTTATCCAGAAAGATGAGTGAATGCAGGATAAGACCACCGCCAATATCGTTTCATATAACCTTTCTTCTGCTATTAAATTACTGATACACTCTTGAGTGTTCATGCATCTAGATGAGACTATGATTCCATATTAACATTGCCTGACAATTCTGCTACATTTTCACCATCAATTTGCTTTCCCAAGCACTGAGAAGTATTCTAACTTTTTCCATGCTTCTCAAACCCCCACATTTATCTCCCTACCTTTCCCATATCTACACAGTAATAGAAATGGTAATAGAACCATTCGAATCCCATATCTACACAGTAATAGAAATTATCCTACCTACATCCTCCCAATCACAAACCTACAAACTTCTCTTTTCTTCCCCCTCAAAAACCAGGTGGTTTGTTCCAGCATCCTCTGAAGTCTATCCATACACATAATTACAGAATATTCATGGTTATTTTTCTTCTGCTCACTTCTCTGTCTCCAATTGCACTGTTTATTTTGTCATTGCCATCAGCAGGTAAATGTGCTCAAAAGTTCATACCTTGAAAAATGCCTTCATTTGACCGATTCACCCCATACCTTATCAACTGCATTTTTCATCTTTGATGGGCAGATGTCATTATCTCACCCCCTTTACTTATTTCAATCCCATTAATGAGGGATAAGATATGAGTTTTGTGGTATCACATAGTTTCTGGCCAGAAAAGGAAAGAATCTCTGAATTCTTTTCTATCAAACACACCAATACTCATGAATATCATGAAAAATTCATAGAAGCAACAAAAATAAAATATAATAAAAACGAAAATCAAAAGAGAAATGACAGAGCATTTCATCATTAGCTAAGTCAGTAACAAAAGGTGGAAAGCAAGTAAAAAATGGGTGGGAACATGTAGTTTAAACAAGCCTAAATGTTGCTTTCTACCTCCTTCCTAATCCAAAATCCAGTGATTTCAAGAAGTACTTCTAAATTAAACCTCCAGAAAGACTTGTCTTCTGAATTCCAAACTAGTATATCAAGCTGTTTCTCAGCATCTTGGATGTTTCACTGGAACCTCTAAGTAACATGTTGAAAACTGAAATTATGACTCCCTCACTATAGAAAACAAAAGACATGCTCCTCTTCCTCTTCATAGTTGTAGTAAATGGCATTGCTCTGATCCTGACTGTCCTGATCCTAACTCCTCATTTCCATCACTCCCCACATCAAATCAAATACCAAATCTTGTTAGTCTAACTTCGTTAGTTTGTAATTTTTGCATTCGAGTCCATTCTCTCTTATCACCCTATTTCAAACCACCATCATCTCTCTGTAACCAGATTCAAACTAGTCCTGTTGTTTTTATCAATGCCTTCCTTTCAACTGTTCTTCTGGCAGCTATTAGAATACAAATTTTAAAAGCATTTAATTATGATCACTCTCTGTTGCCATCATTTTATGCATAGACAAAATCCTTAACATGTTCTACATACCTCTGTGTGATCTGGACATTCCTTGTCTCTCCAGCCACATCATCATGGATGAGCTAGATCAATGTTCTCTCATTCTGTGAATATGTGAAGCTTCTTCATCCATAGACTACATTTTACTCAGAACAGGGTTCCTCAAAAAATTTTGTTGGTATAGAAAGCCTCAGCGTAATGATTTTAGGCTTTGTGGGCCCTAAAGTCTCTACTAAAATGACTCAACTTACCCAATATAGTGCAAAAACAACCATAGACAATACTTAATGAATAGGTCTGTACTCCAGTCCACTTTCATCTACAAAAAAGGGCAGCAGGTGGGATTTGGCCCACAGACCTTAGTTTGCCAACTCATGGCCTAAAATACCTTCACTGTCTTTGTTATTCATCATGTTCATTCATACCCATCCTTAAGTGTCATTATAAATTCATTTCCATCAAAAAATGTTTAACCTTCCCACATACTGTTAAGCCTTTCAATCCTGGACTTTCATTGTCCCTTTTAATGTTGTTCTCTGTTCCTAACATAATCCTATTTAGCTAATAGCTTTGTAATTATGTACGAAATATCTTTATTCCTGACAATGTAATCTCCATGAGGGCAGATGCTATCTGTAATTCAGTTAAATGCTAAATTTCCAGGCATACTTGGCATACATTATACACTCAGAAATATGTGTTGAATGCATGCATCTTCTCTTAAACTCTGTATCCATATCAATGAAACTTTCTCTAATTCTGATGCGGTGGCCTGTATTATTTTTTTAATGTTCACTGAACCTCACTGACCCTGAGACTTGGTTTGGCACATGAAATGAAATGGAAATATTATGTATGAGTTAACAGCATGGGGTCAAAGAAACAATACTTGGTTAAACACAGCCTCCATTTCCCATTCTTGCAACCATGAAACTGACTGACAACAATGAACAGTGCTTTCCTGATGAACTATGGGGTGCTAGATCCAGCAAATAAAAATACAGCACATCCATTAAATTTGAATTTCACAGAAACAGTAAATAACATTTTAGGATGAGTATATCCCAAATATTGCATGAGACTTGTTTATATTAGAAATTGTTTTTTATCTGATATTCAAAATTGGACACTTAGTATTTTATCTGGCAACTCTACCTACAACGGACATGTAGACTGAATAAAAACTAAACTTTGCTTTTGTAAGCCACTGAAATTTGAGGGTTGCTTGTTTCTACAATATAACCTAACCTATCCTGACTAATACAACCTGAGTTCATCCATCAGAAAGAAAAGAAATCATGGGATTAGACACTACTGCCTCATTTTTAGGGTTCAGAGATATTTCCTCCCTAAATGAAGACGAATATTTTAAACTGCAAAAACATTGTCTTAGACAAGAGACTTCCTTCTTTCCAATCCATACACTATGGGCATAAAAAAAAAAATCCATACACTATGGCCATGACGTAAACTTTTAGCATTCCCCTCCAAAAAAATGTTTTAAACTAAGTACTATAAGATACAGGTAATTCCTTTGATATTTTCAATTCATGGGAACGCCAGAAATCATATACAGATCTGACTAATATAAAGTTACACATAATTACAGGGAAAAATGATGATTTCTTATGATTGAAAAAATGATGGCTCTGAAAAAGAAAAGTTAAGGTAGAGGGCTTTGTCTTAACACTTCTTTCTCCCTCACTTTGCCCTGGACGGTGTCAGGCTAGGAGTTTTAGCCTGGGGAGCCAACCCTATTGTATTCACCTGCTTAAGCAGCACTCCCTGGTAAAGTACAAAAGGGAGGAAAACCAACAAAATTAGGCAAAGCAAACTGCATAAGAACACAACCATGCTGTGAAACTCAAATTCTGGTTGATACGCTCCACAATTGATCTACTTTAGCAGAATAAGCAGCTGAGATCAGGGCAATATACTACAAAGCATAGTGATCTAGAAAGACAAAGTAATCAAGTCTTGACCCGAGATTACATTAAGCATATTGGTGATTAATCTTTGCAATGTGTGAAATAGAAGAAAAAGGTCTGAGAGGAAAATAGTAAGGAAAAGGGGTGGGATGCAGAGGTAGGAGATAAACTAACCAGAATAAGAAATTACCATTTATCCACACAATGGAATCTTACTTGCCCATAAAAAGAAGTACTGATTCTATCTACAACATGAATGAACTTTGAAAACCTCATGCCAAATGAAAGAATCCAGATACAGAAGCCAAATACTGTATAATTCCATTTATATGAAATGTCCTGAATAGGTAAATCTATAGAGACAGGAAGCAGATTAGTATTTGCTGGGGATAGGGGGAAGGAGAAATGGGGAGTGACTGCTAAAAGCTATAAGGGAGTGGATGATGTAATATTTTGGAATTAGACTGTTGTGACTGATGTACAACTTTGTGAATCTACTAAAAACCACTGAATTGCACACTGTAAAAGGTGAACTTTATGGTATATAAGTTATATCTTGATAAAACTCTCATTGAAAATATTTGTATTTTGAACTATTTCTGTAATGTCTCCTGAATAAAAAATAATAACTTTTTTTTTAAAAAGAGAATCAGGGGAATTTTTCAGGCACTTCAAGGGAGAATACAAAGAAATGACAGAAATTAAGATACTCTTCTCCCTTGTTTTTCTTCATTTTCCAGATTTCACTATCATAGTAAAAAGTGAAAAAAAATTCTCACATTGATGGATCTTAAAATAAAGGAAATTTGAGTAACATTTTTCTTAAATGTTGGACATCGATTTTACCATCTATTATGAAATATGGATTCTTATACCAATTTTCTTTCATACGTTTTCATTGTTTATAACATGTATAATTCATTCTCAGTTTATAAATCCTGGAGGAGGAAATGAGGGCCTGTTATTTTAGAGAGTGATTAGAAATTGATCCTTAGAACACTCTTCACTTTATCTAGTTAGATATAAACAATTATCTAAAAATTCCCCAAAACAGCCTTTTCTCAGGTATATGTTTTATGGCTCTAAACTCAGGCTATTGATCTGATTCTCAGTTACTGTTTTTCATAATGTAATTAGAGTGAGTTCAGTTGCTTCACCAGATGCTTTTGGGTATAATTTAAAGAATTTGATTGACATTTTAATAACTATTGTACTCACATCAATAAATGTTACTTGGTACATTTTCTAGGGAGATATTGAAGTTAAAAATGCATTCAGTTGGCTCAGTTATTAAATCTGAGAATGGAAAGAAGCCAGAATATTTATCCTAACAAATTCAGTGTACTTTAATGAAAAAAAAATGCCCAGTAATGAAATTTAGTCTAACAAATTATACTCTTCAGAGAAAATCATGCACAAACAAGCATAACCTAACCTTTACACATAGACACATACATCTTTTATCTTTTATCTTTACCATCTTTTATCTTAACCATCAGCATTTCTCCTTCATTTCATTGAATTTCATAAAGAGAATATAAATAATTCCTCTCAGAAAATATGTCATAAATATAACCCACCTTTACATACAATCTTATTATTTGGAACAACTAATAAAAGGGAAATACAACAGTTGTTGCTATTAATTTTAGGTCGAGTGTCTTAGTTGCTCAGTCAGTACATAGTCATCTTAATCATAATCATCTTTAAAACTCCTCTACCTGTGATAGTCAGAATTTTTTATAATATATATATGGAAAGAAGATAGGATGTGGATGCTCCTCAGACAAGTGGTGGCATAGACATTATGGATATCTGTTAGGGTTTGTCTACCAAGAATCTCTGTTCAACCCTTTGTTCATGTATGGTTGGCCAAGAAAGAATATCCTTCTGTAGGCATTTTAATCAGAAAGGAATTTAAGTGCTTACTGGTTTCACCCTTGCTAATGAAGGGTTTCGTTGTTTACTTACAGAATTTTCTAAACAAGTGGGTCCTAGGCTGGACCTCCCTCCTTGAAGGACTCACAGAGCAGTACATAATACACCCCTAGAGCAGTTATTCTCTCCAAGTCTACCACTGTATGCTATAAGAAAGATCATACAGCAACCACCTCTGGGGAAGCCAGAGAGTGGATATCGGAAAGATATGCTTCAGAGAGAAAGAAAAAAGACAAAAACAAACGAACAAAAAAACCTTCACATTTTCACAATATTGTTTGTCAGTAGGAACACTCCAAAATTACAGGAACATGTCTTCCTTCCCGTTCCCTCTAAATTTTGCTTTATTGAATCTAATGTGAAAACCTAATTCATGATCAATACCCACACTGCAAGCAACTCTTAGAGATATAATTTTAGCTCTTCATTTTCTACAAATAGCAGACTGGAATAAAGTTTGAGGGAACCAATCCAGAATATCTATTTTACTCTCATTTGAGAAAGAGAATCTCTCCTTCCTGAGCAATCTATTCCACTGCTTTAGTGTGTTTATATCTTTTTTCCTTAACCATCACCCCGGTGAGTATATAACCAGGCAATCAAGGGATCTGGTCACTCTTTCATGCCTGCACAGTTCCAGAGAGCCAGAGCATTCTCAAGGAGTTTTCTCACAAAGTGATGGAGGGGAAGGTATATGCTGTTATATGACTAATGGGCTGTTGGTGATCATGGTGTATCCATATGGAAATACTTTCTCCAAGAGACAGAGATATGGAGACCAGGTTACCTCGTTTGAGTCTCTAAACCCAGCATTCCTAATTCTAGGAGTATCAGATACATAAATTAACACATTTTCCTTTTCTCTTGAGCTATCTTGAGTTGGGCTTCTGTCTCTTCCAAGTAAAAGAAGTCTGATTAATACACTCTCCTTTGCAATGTAATCTTTGAATATATATGCCTAGCAGCATTCCTGGCACATGTTTGTTCATGTGTTCAACAAGTGGGTGGATATATGGATGGATACACGAATGGATGGATGGTTGGACAGTTTGTAGTGCTATGTAGGGGTCCTTAATAAAGGCATAGTTTTCAGAAAGGTATGAGAGTACTTGTTTTATGGCATTCCTGCCAGCTGTGGTGTTACCACCTCAAAAACATTAACCAAATCAGTGGTATAAAATGATACACCATAGTTATTAATTTTGAATTTCCCTTATTAACAAGAAATATGAGTATTTTCATCGTATGAAATATGTTCATAGGCCACTTGGTTTTGTGCACCTATATATTACCTATTATATTTAACAAACATTAGGGTGTTATCTTTGTGTTGTTGGTAATTAAGTATACTTTGCGTGTTGAAAAAAAGTATCTATCTGTCTCTCATGCATAGAAAATATTTTTGCACTCAAACTGATTTTTAAGAATTTTTATGCCACTGGGGTACCTGACAGGCTCAGTCGGCTAAGTATCTGACTCTTGATTTTGGCTCAGGTTATGATCTCCTACTTTGTGAGATCAAGTCCCGCATCAGGCTCTGGGCTGTCAGCATGGAGCCTGCTTGGGATTCTCTCTCTCCTTCTCTCTCCCTCAAAATAAATATTTTTTTATGCCACAAAAAATATAATTAAAAATTAAGGTACATTGACTTGTCAATTTATAGGTACTGCATCTTGACTTGACCAAAATAAGCTCCTCTCATAACAGGATAAACATATATACCCTCAACGGTCTTCTTTTTTTTAATGTTTTGTATTTTATGGTCCATATTTATGATCCACGCTGAATATATTTAAGCATTTTCAGATAAGGACACCCTTTATACTTCTACATTACCATCCTTTTCTCAGTGAATTGAAATCTAATATTTATAAAATGTTAAATTGTTTCATTTACTTCTATTTTCAAAGGCTTTAGTCAGCTCCAATGATACATGTCTAGTTCTCTACAAATATGCAATTTTTATTATAATATGTTTCAGTACCTGAAATGACAATCAATCCATCACTATTTTCCTTTCCTATGAATTATTTGGTAAGTCTCAGACTTTTAGTCTTCACATGTAAGTTAACACTTGAAATTTGAAAGTTCTGGAATTTTTATTAGAATTGCAGAAAATGAATATACTATTCTTTGGAAAACTGACAATTCCTCCTCAGGCATATAACTAACTGCCTTTCCATTTGTTCAGCAACTGCTTCAGTTTTTCAACGGATTTTTTGTTTGTTTTCTTCATTTAGGTCCTAAACATTGTTGCTAAATCAATTCTTAAGAGTGGCAAATTTATTTCTATTCTAGATATTTTCCTCATTTCCTATTTCTAGTTGTAGATAAATAACATAAAACTATTTTAAAAATGGTATTTGCTTTGTTTTTTGCCACTTTAGCAACTTCCCTTATAATTCAATTTTGTTTCATTTTACCTGAAAGTCTTTAATTCTGTAGACACATTATCAGAAAAATGAATAGATTAATCACCTCTTTTCCAATATTTATACATCTAGATAGGTTGAACAATATTAATCCTATTGGCGTTCGTATGCTATTGCTGAATATTACACTTGGTGTTTAAACCAGAATTTTTCATTGGTACTGCTATTGCAATGGAGGTAGACATGCTATTAAAAAATATAATTTATTTAAGGTATATTTTTGGTCATTGTTCTATTTCTCTATGTACTACTTTTAGTATTTTCATTTTCCTAGAAAATCACTGATTTTATTGAAATTTTTGATTTACTGAACTAAATGTATTCATAGCATTCTCTGTATTTTTAAAAATATGATTTCCTTTATGTGCAGCTTTGTTTTCTCCTTCATTCCTAACATCATTTATATGTTTTTTTCTTTCGCTGCTAATAATCTTTGTAGAGTTGGGACTACTTCTTCAGTCCTTTGAAGAAAGTAACCTTTTTGTTACTGTTGATCATCTCTACTGTTAATTTGTTTCAAAGTCTCTTCTAATTTTCTAATTTTCTTTTATTATTTCCTTCTTCATATTTTATTTTAGTTTACTCCATGGTTACTTACTTTTGTGACTACCCAACTCATTAATTTTATATTCTTTATAATTACATCCACCGAAAATACACATCTCTGTAATTGACATTTTAGTCATGTCCCCAATTTTACACGTACTGATTTAATATGTAAATTCAAATTATTTTAAATCTCCATTGTTCCCACTTAACATGAATTATTTAGCACTTACACATTTCTAAATGATTAATTCATTGGTTATTTTGCTATTGATTTCTAATTTTATGAACTAATGGGGACTGCGTGTGACTTATAGAAATTCTTTAGAATTTGTTGTGATTTCTTTTTTTGCCTGGGACATGTTCAACTACAATTGGATCCTTTAAGTACAAGAATTTATATATGTTAATTGTATCATGTATGTTCATTTTGTTGTTCAAGTATTCTGTCATATCATTTCTTGATTGATGTATTTCTGAGAGAAATACAATAAAGCCAACTACATAGCTTTTCTATCTCTCTTTATATTTCTTCCATTTCTTTAAGTCCTAAAATGTGAGGCTCTATCACTAAATGGATACAGATCCATGATTTCTTGGTTTTACATTTTTCCTTAAGAAATGATCTTACAAATAATACCTATTGCTTTTCTTCAGTTCAATAAATTTTTGTCTGGTACCAAGATTCATAAAACTGATTTATTTTGCATAAGGTTTTCCTGGTAATATATTTTTTCACTACACTTGCATTCAACTTTTCTGTCATAATATTTAAATTAAATTCAACCTTCAAAACAGCATGACAAGAATAAAGTTTGATTTTTTAATACAGTCAAGTAATTTTAACCTTTGCAAAAATTAATTAAGAGACTTCTGAGCATTTAAGTTTACAGTTTTGTGATGTTCTTGTGCCATTCTGCTGAAGCCTCTCCATTCTCCTTCAATCTGCAGGCTTATCATCTTCAATTCTGAAAATCTGTTAGCCACAATTTTCATAACTTGCTTCTGTCCCATTTGCATTAATCTTTTTTCCCCCCTCTGGAAATATTATTAGAAATAAGTCATTCTATGTTTCTCCTTCTGTGTCCTTTTCATTCTATCTCACATGTGCTTTAATATGATTCTCTCATATTTATTTCCTCTTCCTATGTATTCATCATGCATGTTTGTCTATGTCAATACTTTTTAATACTTTCTTCCTTTCCAGAATTTTTATTTGGTTTTCATTCAACGCTCTTCTAAATAAATAAATAAATAAATAAATAAATAAAGGCGAGGGGGGTTGATTGCCTTGGTATCTGTCTTCATTTGCATCCATGAACATTTTAAACCAGTTGCCATCGTTGTTTGCTGCATCTATTTACTGTCTCAAATAATTTATTTACTCACCTCTTTTAAATTTTTGTCCTTAATTAACTCATCTTCAGTAGGACATATTTTTCCTTGGGAATCATATGTGCCCTGAGTTGTAAAAGCATTCTAAATGTGTTTTGTGTTTGCTACTTTGGTAAGCCATAGGTGTTTCACCAGTTTGAGGCAAGATGATTTTCTGAGTTGTACCAAAGTGGGTATTTTGGATATAAACTGAAACTGCCTCTGGAGTAAAATTGTGAGTTTTCATTTCTTGCAAGTTACTCTACATTATGGACTGAATTACATCCCTGCCATGTTCATATATGAAAGCCCTAAACCCCCACTGAGACTATTTGGAGATAAAGCCTTTAAAAAGGTAATTACCATTAAATCGGGTCATAAAGGTTGGTTCCTAATCCAATATGACTGATGTTCTTACAGGAATAGGAAGAGACACCAGATTTCTCTCTCTGTGCACACACACACAGTGAAGAGGCCATGTGAGGACACAGAGAGAAAGTAACCATCTAGGAGCCAGGGAGAGAGGCCTCAGGAGAAATTTACTTTGCCAACACCTTGATCTTGAACTTCCAGCGTCCAGAATATTTTTTTTCCTACTTAATTTTAAAAAATGGCATATTTTTTCCACTCTAACTTATCCCTGAATCAGACAATCTGGCTCAGGCCTAGGCTTTCTCTGCACAAAATGTTTTTAAGGCAGTTGATGACTACCACTTTACTAAAGCCAACAGATACTTCATTATCCTTATATTCCTTGACATCATGCCAGGGGTTGATTCTGTTGACAGTAATCTGAAGTTTTCTCAGTTTAGTTGTTTTTGGCTTTTTTTGTTTTGTTTTGTTTTGTTTTTTTTAGTTTGTTTCACTTATTTTGAGAGAGAGAGCGAGCGAGCATGGGAGGGGCAGACAGAGAATCCCAAACAGGCTCAGCACTGTCAGCATGGATCCTAAGGCAGGGATGGAACTCACCCACCATGAAATCATGACCTGAGCTGAAATCAAGAGTTGGTCGCTTAAGCAACTAAGCCACCCAGGTGCCCTTATTTTTTGTTTTTTAAAGTAGGCTTCACACACAGAGCGGAGTCCAATGTAAGGCTTGAACTTACAACCCTGAGATCAAGACGTGTGCTGAAATCAACAGACACTTAACCAACTGAGCCACCCAGGCACCCTTTCTCACAGTCTTTTAACTCAAGTTCAGAGAATTAAGTTAAATCTCAGAACAAAGACACACTATTAACATTAATACAGGAAAACACACTTATTTTTTCCCTTTTCAAATTCCTAACTTCCCTTTTCTTCTCTCTATAGATAGCCAAAGTAATGGATTTAATATCTTTAATTGGATATGCATACATCATTTAAAAACACATAATGTGTGTGCACATGAGTGTGCACATTACTTGTGTATAAATAATCGCACAGTGGCAATGTTCTATATATATTATTTTATAGTCTTGTCACTTAGTGCAATATTTTAAAATCAACCGATTTTTGTATTTTTAGTTCATTATTTTTAAAAAAGCATAGTAACACATGGTACGCTTCTATCACATTTATCCATTTTCCTAATGATGGATATTTAGATTGATTCCTCATCCCTGCTACCATGAACGACACTGTGATAAGCATTCTCAAAATTTACATTTTGCCATCCATCCTCAGGGTGTTGCAGACTTCTGTTGCTCTAGCCATATCTAAAATTCTGTTATCATGAAGGCATTCATTCTCCTAGTTAATCTTTTATTCTCACTTTGAAAGATCTCACCAGTCAAATTTCTTCCAACAGCTTTAACTAGTAGTAATAGTTTCAGTGTGCTAAGAAATGACAAATCTCTTGCCCAAAAGATATTTCTCCAGAGCGTCACATAGATATGTCCTCTGTGCAAAATGGAACATATGATTAACCTCCTAAAACGTGATTCTCCTATTTTCTATTTTCCCTGTGGTTAAATGGCAGCAGGATCAGTCACTCAAACCAGAATGTAGAAAACCCTCCGTTCTATGCCTCCCCCTTCCTCATCTCCAGTATCAATCAACATGTGAGTCTAATAGATTCTACTCCTGAATGTCTGTGCAGTTTTCTTCATTTTCACTGCAGCAACCCTAGTTTAAAACACTACCATCTCTTGCTTAGATTACTCTACTGCTGGGTAGCATCTCATATTGCCTACTTCTCTCTTACTTGCTATTAATCTATTCTTTGCACTGCATTCAGATATTGAAAATGTAAATCTAATCATGTTTGTTAACTGTTGAAGACTTGAAGACTTTGCTTCCCAATATCTTAAAATAAAGTCCAAACACCTTAACATGAACTCTAAGGTCCTTTACAATAGAACTCCTAGATACTTTCATAGTCTCCTTTCTACAGGTCTTCCTTTCTACCTATAACTTCCAATTGTATTGGAATTATATTTTTTTATATTTGTTAATGTTTATTTATTTTTGAGACACAGAGAGAGAAAGCAGGGGAGGGGGAGAGAGAGAGAGGGAGACACAGAATCTGAAGCAGGCTCCAGGCTCTGAGCTGTCAGCACAGAGCCCAACATGGGGTTTGAACCCATGAACCGTGAGATCATGACCTGAGCTGAAGTCGGACACTTAACCGACTGAGCCACCCAGGTGCCCCAATTGTACTGGAATTTTAACTACTTAGTTCAGATGCAGTCTCACATGTTACACTTAACACATCTAGTTTCCTAGGTCAGGGAAAGTCATTTCCCCCAATTTATCTGGATAAATTCTAGTCAGCCCTTTAGGTCTAGAGTAGACTTCAAAGATTTTTTTACAACAAGATGTTTTAACCTAATCTAGTCAAAATTATGTGGCCATGTTAAACTCTGTTTCCCTATATAATTTTTGTCAATATTTGAAACTAGGTACTTATTTTTGAGGTTATTCATTTAATATCTATTTCATCTTCTCTCCCGACCTAAGAAAAGCTATAATTTTTTGATCTACTACATTACCTGGCCCACAGTTGTGGATCAGACATTAACTGAGCATCTGATAGATTCCAGACACTGTTTCTGGCACCTTAAGTATAACTACAAATTAAACAGACAAAATTTCTGCTCTTAAGGGAGAGACAAATAATAAATAAGTGAAACATAATAAATAAGTGAAGAGCATAAGCATAGGGTTTTAGAGTATGGAATGTGGAGCTACACTGCCTAGATTGAAATCACAGTTTAGCCACTTTCTAGCTCTCTAATATTTGCAGGTCAGTAACCCTCTGTGCTTGTTTCCTTAGTTATTAAACAAAGGTACTTCATAAGGTTATTATTAAAATTAAATAATATTTATAAGTAACTGGGGATAGTGTCCAGCATAGAGTAAGGACCATATAAGTGATTGCTAAATAAAATGTATGTTAGGTTGAAATGAAGTACATACTATTAAAAAAAAAAAAAATTAAAACCAGGGTGAAGGGAGCTGGGAATACAGGACAGGGCAGGCATGTGACAATATTCAATATGATGGTCAGGTAGGTCTGGTAAAAAGGTGACATTTGAGCAATAAATTGAAGGAGGTTCAAATACATATTGTTAAAATGAATTAAAGAATGATGGATAGCATTTTGAGAGTGTTGGGTAGCATAATGAAAACACCAAATAACAAAAAATTAATAAATACATGGGAATTGGTAGCTGGTGAATGAAAACAAAAGGTAATCTTAATGGAGAAAGAATGAGATTCTGCATGAATACAAATTATAATGCTTCCTTCCTCACCTCTCCACCAGCTGGCCAGGGGAACAAAAAGCATAAGAAGAAAAATTCCAGTACATCATGAAGGAACTATAATTCAGTATTCCCACAAGGAAGTATAATTTTAGTGAAGGGAAGGAGATGAGAGAGAAAGATGACCTGGTCAGGAAAGATGCTAAAACAAATAAAATTCCCTTTCTTAAAATTACTATTTCATACGGGGCACCTGGGTGGCTCAGTCAGTTAAGTAATTAAGCGTCTGACTTTAGCTCAGGTCATGATCTCGCGGTTTTAAGTTCGAGCCCCACATCAGGCTCTATGCTGACAGCTCAGAGCCTGGAGCCTGCTTCACATTCTGTCTCTCTCTCTCTCTCTCTCTCTCTCTCTCTCTCTCAGGCCCTCCCCTGTTTGTGCTCACTCTCTCTCTCTCTCTCAAAAACGAATAAACATTAATTTAAAATTACTATTTTATATATGTAAATAAAAACATTTGCCTCCCTTTACATTCCTGTTATAAAATTTCTATTTAAATTTACATTTAGAGGAGCCTGGGTGGCCTAGTTGGTTAAACATCCAACTCTTGATCTAAGCTCAGGTCATGATCTCACAGTGGGTTTGAGCCCTGCATGGGGCTCTGCACTGACAGCACAGAGCCTACATAGGATTCTGTCTCTTGCTCTCTCTCTGCCCCTTCCCTGCTCACTCTCCCTCTCAAAGTAAATAAAAGTTAAAAAAATAAATAAGTAACTTTACATTTAAAATTTACATTTTATATATAAAAAATAACAAAAATTTACAGTTAAATATAGTATTTTTATTTAGTAAATCACATTAATTATCAATTACTATTTTTGCATTTTCCTATGTGGGTTATCACATTAAACATAACTGGTTCTAAAAAAGAATGATGATGATGATAAAATGGAAAATCTGAAGGAAAAATGTATTATGTACTATAGAATCTAAAAGAAGTAGAAGTGAGTATGAGACTTCCAGATGCCATTGAATTACTTTGCCAATATTTTGCTGTTTTTTTCTTTTTGTCAAATGTTACACTAATGAATCCTCAAAAAGACATCAGTATAAATCACTCCATACTATATTGTCCTTAATGTGGAAGAACAGACAGTTTCTATTTCCACCAGTTGCCTAAAAACGTGCGAGGTGTTAAAACTGGTATTGCCTTTCCTCTCATTGGGCAGAGACCTTGTCTTTCCTATTATCTATTCAGAACTGAGTCATAAATAATATTCATGCCATATACGAAGAACAGACTCTTCTCTGTTCAAATCATTTGCTCATTAAACAAACCTCTCTGGCACAAAGTTTTTCAATAAACATTTAATAAAATGTATCTGGTTTTATAAATTTGCTGATAAAAATTATTAGACACCCTCAGACAACAGACTCAAAGACTTTCCCTAACATTTTACTTACTAAATGTAGAAGATTCGCAGGTAGAAAGCCAAAGACGAGACAATTTATTTTTATAGAGCATGTCAAGCAACAGATAAGTCAGAAAGGAGAAATTGAAATTTCGAATCTCACTGGCCGTAGAAAAAATCAGAAAGCACCTCCATTACACACCTCCTGCACTTTTTGGAAATCATATTTTGAATGTGTCTCACAGTCTGGGCTGAAAGTAGAAGTGATTTCTTAAACACTATTTTTAACTCCCCAGAAATTACTTCACAGAAAGAATACTAAAGTGTTGCCAAGAATAAGTGAAATAAATATTTAACTTCCTTGGAATGGCATTATTGTGAAAATACAGAAAAATATGGTCTTATTCCATAAAGAAAAATATGCAGATACACTGAGAAAGCAAATAATAAAAGCTATTCTGAGGCTTAGAAGGATTGTGTACAAAGGACAATGGGGATTCTTATCTAGTAATTTTCCCTACTGCTTCAAAAGGCATCTTGAGGTTCACAGTTATAAATCTTATAAAACATATCTTTTGCATGTTATTAAATTTTAAATACAGTAAACATTTTTACTCTTCACTTGCTTAGCATAAGATACATGAGCTTAACTTTCCACGTCATATACATTTCTAAAAAAGCTCTTTATCTTTTACCCCAAAATATTTTGATATTATGATTATCAGTGGGAGGAAAAAAAGCCCATTATGGAAATTATGTAGGAAATGAATAATTTTCCCAATTTAATCTGAGACCTGGATATCTGATGATAACACTGTCAAGATGTTAAATAAGTCTGTCAAGGCGCGCCTGGGTGGCTCAGTCAGTCGAGCATCTGATTCTTGATTTTGGCTCAAGTTATAATCACAGGGTCATGAGGCTCTGCTCTGAGCATACAGCCTGCTTAAGATTTTCTCTCTCTCTCTCTTCCTCCGCTCCACTCCCACTAGCGTATAAAATAACATAAAATAAGTAAAATTAAAACTGGCCAAAAGGATCTATAGATTCAACAGCATCCTTATCAAAACTCCAATGTAATTTTTCACAGAAAAAAAGAATCCTAAAATTGACATGGAACCACAAAAGTTTCCAAAAAGCTAAAGCAGTCTTGCACAAGAAATAGAGAATCTGAAGGCATCATACTTCCTGACTCCAAATTATATTTCAAAGCTGTAGTTATCAAAATAATACGCTATTGGCATAACAGACATATAGGCTGATAAAGACATAATAGGAATCCAGAAATAAATCCATGCGTGGGCTAACTGAATCTCTAACAAAGGTATTGAGAGTACAAAATGGGAAAAGGATAGTTTCTTCAATAAATTGGGAAAAATGGATATCCACTTGCCAAAAAATGAAATTGGACTCTAATTTTATACCATATACAAAAAACAACTTGAAATGGAATAAAGACTTAGATGTAGGACCTGAATAATAAACTAGAATAAAACTTGGGGGTAAAGTGGCTAAACTGTGATTTCAATCTAGGCAGTGGAGCTCCACAGTTCATACTCTAAAACCCTATGCCTATGCTCTTTTGTTTCATTTATTGTTTGTCTCTCCCTTGAGAGCAGAAATTTTGTCTGTTTAATTTGTAGTTATACTTAAGCTGCCAGAAACAGTGTCTGGCATCTATCAGATGCTCAGTTAATGTCTGATCCACAATTGTGGGCCAGGTAATGCAGTAGTAAAACTGCTTAGTTTTAAAAAAATTAGTAAATAGAAACCATAAATCACACACCTCAGATAAGACATAGTTATAGAGAAGTTACTACCAACTAATTTTTTCACAAACTATCTTTAATGCCATATTTCTCTGAAGTCTCCTACTTTTATGAAGTGGACTGGCCATGTGGAGCCTTAAGGACAGCATTTTCCCCTGTTAGCTTTAGGCCTGAATCAGAATCAAGCCAAACATACCCTGATACCCTGGGCTTAGAATTTTCCATCTTAGCACTGTGAGTACTGGAAAATACCAGAGGAATTAGAATACAGTGCCAGTATACTAGTGGAACAACCTAATGAAATCAAAGAAAATCAGAAGTAATGACCCCTTGGGAGAAGTATTTGTTTCTGAGATACATAATCTTTACTTACTTTGTTTTGAACCTCACTGCAGACACAGTGAGGCCCCTCAGTGGGTACTCCTACCAGATCCACAATTCCAACTAGGTAAGAGACAAAAGAGAGAGAGAGTGCCAGAGAAAGAAATATTTCACATTCTAAATAATTTATTATAAAAGCTCACTGATGCTGTGAAAATTCTAATCCCTGTATAGTTTATGCTACCATCTAAAATTTAATAATTCACTTTTTGCTAATAGGAATGCAAAAGATTCTACCTCTATAGAGAATAAGAGAAAAGTGGGATCATAGGCATGAAAACATAGGTAGCAGTGTGTAGGGTCTAAAAGAGAAGGAAAATGCAGGTGACCATCCTCCATGAAATCTGATTTTCAGATATTTAAACAATTCCGGAAAGAATGCAATTACAGTGAGGACATGAAATGAAGACACAGAAAGAAAGATATAAAAGGAGAATATGAAAACTAGACTATAAAAATTTTGAGTGTGGAATTTTTTCATATATCTCTAGCAAACCATGAAGTGCCTAGTGCATAAATATTCAACAAATATTGTTAAATAAATGGATTCTTGTTGATGATTATTAATTTCAAATATATCCATTAGAAATACTTAATTGTAAGACCAATGGATATCTACTTTAGCACAAGCAAGAACAGAATTTATTTGAAAAATTATGGGAAGTCCAAAGCAAAAAGAAAACTGATGCACTGGGACTCCAAAACGACAGGCATTTTGGAGAATCTAAATCACACCTATGAAAGGAATTTTCAGAGTACCACCACTTTTAAAATTGGTAAGGTCCATCTTCAGATTGCTTGGTTCAAGATTCAAATTTATGGGGTGAGCAAGTCCCCCTGACTTAGTCTGGCCAGGAATTGGAACTCTGAAGAATGATTCAAAGACGAATGTGAGGAATAGAGGAAGGGTAGTTTCCCAGATGCAAATGCAGGTGCTCTTAACAGAAGAGAGGAAATCCAGGGAGGGGCACTCACCGTACTTCCTCTCCAGGCATTCTACTGGACTTTTAAACAGATTACTCATTTAATTCTTTCAACTAGCTTTTGAGATCAAATTTGTTTCCCATTTTATACTAAAAAATCTGGCAATAAAAGAACAAGAATTTATCAGATTATAAAGATATCCTAACTTTAAAATACTTGCTCTTGGAACAAAAAGGTGACATAACATCTATCCCACACTCATCATAACAGGGTTTGTTGGGTTTTTGTTTACATATTATTTTTTAATTTTTTAACCACTCTACTGAGGTATGATTGATATATGTAAAGTATTTAATATATACAAATCAATGAGTTCGGAGGTACATACCCATGAAACCACCACCATCATGAGGCTACAGGCACGTCCATCACCTCCCAAAATTTCCTCCCACAATACCACCACCACCATGTCTTCTTCCTCTCCTTATACTTCTTCTTGTTACTATGTGTTAAGAAAACATAAGATTTACCTTCCTAGCAATTTTTAAGTAAACAATACAGTATCATTAGCTATAAGCACCACACTCTATCATAAATCTCCAGAACTTATCGTGTATATCCTATACCTTTTGACATCACCTCCCCATTTCCTCCTTCCCTTAGTCCTGCTAACCATCACTCTATTATCTGCTTCCATGAGTTTCAATTTCATACATAGTGAATTTTAGATTTTATTTAAAATGTTTAATTCCATACATAGTGAGAACATAAAGTATTTGTCTTTTTGTGTCTGATTTATTTCACTTAGCTAAATGTCACCCATGTCCATCGATATTGTTACAAATGTTGGAATTTCCTTTTTTAAGGTTGAATAATATTCCATTGCATGTATATAAATTTCTTTATAAATTCATCCATCAGGACATTTAGGATGCTTCCATGGCTATTTAAATAGTACTTGAATGATCACAGAAAAGCTAATATGTCTTTAAGATCCTTTAGATAAATACCCAGAAGTGAGATTTCTGGATCACATGGTTCTATTTTTAATTTTTTGAAGAAACTCAATATTCTTTTCATAATGGCTAGACCAGACCAATTTACATTGCCACCAAGAGTGTACCATAGTTCCCTTTTCTCCATATCTTTGTCAATGCTTGCTATCCTTTTTTTATTATTATTTATTCATCCAAACAGTGTAAAGTGATATCTCATTGTGGTTTTGATTTGAATTTCCCTGATGATTAATGATGATGAGTACACTGTCATATATCTGTTGGCCATTAGTAGGTTTTCTTTGGAGAAATGTCTATGCAGGTCCTTTGCCCATTTTTTCAATAGGTTAGTTGGATTTGGGGGTTGCTTTTGTTTTGTTTTGCTATTCAGCTGCATGAGTTATTTGTATTATTTTGGCTATAACCCTTTATCAAGGATGTGGTTTGCAAATATCTTCTCCCATTTAATAAGTTGACTTTTATTTTGTTGTTTCTTTTGCTATACAGAAATGTTTTAGTTTGATGTAATCCCAATTGTTTATTTTCGCTTTTGTTGCCTGTGCTTTTGGTGCCACATTCAAACAGTCTTTGCCAAGACCAATATCAAGGGGCTTTCCCCCCAAGTTTTATTCTAGGAGTTTATTATTCAGGTCCTACATCTAAGTCTTTATTCTATTTCAAGTTGTTTTTTGCATACGGTATAAAATTAGAGTCCAATTTCATTTTTTGGCAAGTGGATATCCATTTTTCCCAATTTATTGAAGAAACTATCCTTTTCCCATTTTGTACTCTCAATACCTTTGTTAGAGATTCAGTTAGCCCACACATGGATTTATTTCTGGATTCTCTATTATGTCTTATCAACCTATATGTCTGTTATGCCAATAGCATATTATTTTGATAACTACAGCTTTGAAATATAATTTGGAGTCAGGAAGTATGATGCCTTCAGATTCTCTATTTCTTGTGCAAGACTGCTTTAGCTTTTTGGAAACTTTTGTGGTTCCATGTCAATTTTAGGATTCTTTTTTTCTGTGAAAAATTACATTGGAGTTTTGATAAGGATGCTATTGAATCTGTAGATCCTTTTGGCCAGTTTTAGTTTTAACAATGTTAATTCTTTCCAGTTCATAAACATGGGATATTCTTCTATTTGAGTCTTCTTCACTTTCTTTCAATGGTGTCTTACAATTTTCAGTATAGAAATATTTCACCTATTTGACCAAATTTATTCCTAAGTATTTTATTGTTCTGATACCATTGCAAATGGGATTGTTCTCTCAGTTTCTTTTTCAAATAGTTCATTGTTGGTATATGGAAATGCAACTGATTTTTGTATGTTGGCTTTGTTTCCTGCAACTTCATCTAATTTGCTGATTAGCTCTAAACCATTTTTGGTAGAGTCTTTAGAGTTTTCTATATAAGAGAACATTTCATCTACAAAGAGAGACAATTTTACTTCTTCCTTTCTCATTTAGATATCTTGTATTTCTTTTTCTTACCTAATTTCTCAGATTACAGCTCCTAGTACTATGTTGACTTAAAGTGGTGAAAGTGGACATCCTTGTCTTGTTTCTAATACTCAAGAAAAAGCTTTTAGATTTTATCATGGAGTATAATGTTAACAAGGGACTTAGCATATATGATCTTGATTATATATATATATATATTTTTTTTTTTTTTTTTTAATTTTTGCGACAGAGAGAGACAGAGCATGAACGGGGGAGGGGCAGAGAGAGAGGGAGACACAGAATCTGAAACAGGCTCCAGGCTCCGAGCCATCAGCCCAGAGCCTGACGCGGGGCTCGAACTCACGGACCGCGAGATCGTGACCTGGCTGAAGTCGGACGCTTAACCAACTGCGCCACCCAGGCGCCCCTGATCTTGATTATATTGAGGTACATTCCTTCTATACCTAATTAGTTGACAGTTTTACCATGAATGGGTGTTAAATTTTGTCAAGTGCTTTTACTGCATCTATAGAAATGATGTGGGTTTTATCCTTTTTTTTTTTTGCTAATGTGACATATCACATTTATTGATTTGCATATATTGAATCATCCTCATATCCCAGGAATATGCATTAATTCTCACAATTTTTGCTTCCCCAAGGTGCTAGAACCTCTCAGCTAGACTTCTACACTCGTAAAGGTCTTCTCATCAAGTGATTATTAAAACTGGTGTTTCAGTGAGGGTTTAGAGGCTGGCTTCTCCTATCCTGACATCACTCCTGGTCAGGGTTTGGAAGTCCATCTTTGTGAAACAAAAAAATAATACTTGTCAAAGGATATGAATTTATTAAATAATTTTATAAAGGAAATTTTGAGCTTACAGATATTAGAATAGAAATAACAAGTGGCAAGTGAACATGGACGTCATAACTGTTCTTAGAATGAATGCCAATAACAGGACCCCAAGGTTTTGTTGCTTAAACTCAAACATAGGAGAATAACCTTTAGGGCCATGAAAAATGGAAAGCACTATATGTGAATCTATCATAGAGGCAAAAAGCTATAAAGACTGCATCCTCATTGAAAGGATGATCTGGAAAACATCAATCAGGAAAAAAACTCACCAGGGAATCCTACTGGTTTTGGTAACTTCAAGGTGGTAGAAGACGATAGCAGTAATAGTTTCAACAGGGAATTGGTAGCCAAGAACTACTCTCATGAGAGGCTGAGCTCAATTTACATGTGAAATTACCATGGGAAACCATGACAAAATTTATACAAAATTATCACAGAATTAAATAGAATAAAAAACTTCCAAAGAGGGGGCTGACAAAAATATTTCATGAAAATGTAAGAAATTGCAAAATTTCTTAAAAATTATTTAAAAATTGAAATATATAAAGATACAAAGGAAAAATCCTCACATGCCAGTAATCATAATAAAAGAAGATGAATAAATTTATCAGTTAAAAGGTAAAAATTACTGTCATAACTGTAATGTGATTTTGTCCCACCTAGAAGCTATTAAGTTATCCTATTCCATTCATGGGTGTTGGGAGAACACCTGAGACTTCTGAATCAGAAACAGAGGATGTTATTACATACTATACACCGAGGGGCATGACCATCATTGATTGTCAGTTTCCCTTGACCCCAAGTCCCACAGGTAACAAAATGTGATGCAGAGGAGTGCTGTGCAAAACTGTTCTTTGTACCAGATGGAAAGAGTAGCTTGTCTCTCAAGGTTGCTCACTTAAACCCTGAAAAGTGGCCAGATAGAGAGCAATCAGGGCCCTGAATTCTTGGCACCACAAGATTATGCAGGGATGCTTAGGGCCCGTGGTAGATTATGTCTCCCTACAATCCACCCCTTGTTCCTATATGCTCTTGGCTCAACTCAAATTTCCACTTGTGTATGCTATTCAGTTGGCCACTATGATTATTCTTACCAGTAGAGGCCAGGACCAAATTGATCCCATTTTTAGTAAATATTTGAGAAAGGCTGCCTTTAACCAGAATCTAGGTGTTAAAATGAGGCCATTCTGCATTTACCTAAACTAGACCTCTTATAGTCACAGATTCAGCCAACTGTGAATAAGCCCTAGAAGAGACTAATTGGTCTTAATTCAGATGGCTTAGATGTAGTATAAGTTCAGTCTTTTATCCATTTCAATTCACAGTGAAAACTGAATTTCTGATTTATCATATCAGTGTCAATTATTACAGTGAATCACAGATGGGCCAAAAGCACCATCCCATAAAGGAAAGTTATTCTATGGCCCCATATCTTCTAACTACAAACATATAACCTGAAGGATCGCAGGTCACTGCAATTCAGGATTTATTGTTAAACCTGACGTGGGTCATGATTGCATTTATTTGGTTAAGCCACATGGGCCAGGTCACCAGATGACTGAAGCTCCTCTTGCCATCATGCATTAACCCAGAGCTACTCAGGTATCAGAAAAAGCATTTAAATTTGTATCCACTGAACTGAAACAAAATTGTACTGGCCCATATGTTTGGTGGAGACTCCACATTCAGAACATACCACTGATAGCATCTAATACATCAGAATATTCCAGGACTGGTCAAGTCCACATGACTAGTTTATATTTTCAAAGCACATGCATGGAGATGACAAACTGAGTAGCAGGTCAATTACTAGTCACAACTGCTGCTCAGTGATTGTTTTATCAGGCTGTACTTTGGGACAAAGGGGACAAAGAGCATTGCTTCCCACTCCCTTGGAGTCTAAGCTGTTTCCTCCTCAAGCATTGGGATCTTTGCTCTCCTTTCATGTCTCTGGAATAATAAGTGTCTCATATTACTAGCTATTAACTCCACCATTTCTCAACTCATACTCTACTTACTCCTATACCTTTCATCTGGAACAGGCCAAGTATAAAGGAAAAAAGGAATTTTTATAAAATTTACAGACTCATTATATACCCTACCTTGGCCTACATAGGTCATTATGTGGTACTCGGCTAGCAGTGTACCAACCAAGTTGTCATTATCTTTTTGATCTAGGATGTCAATCCAACAAGAGAATCTGGATGACTAAGTCAGAATTTCGCTTAAATACACTAGCCTCTCTTTTAGCTGGGCTGCCACCAAGAAGACATACACACCAATATGGCCTGGATTTGTTGTCAGGGGGAAAAAAAAAAAAGATGCACCATGCTTAGGAATGGTCAGAGTGCAAGGCAAAATCTTCAAATTAAGTCTACATAACTCCCCACTATTACCCTGGTCATTAACCAGTAGGTGACCAAGAAGTAGTGAACCCTGTCAGGGGATGGCTACATTCAGTGACCAAACTGCTTTATTAAGGCTTGTGGACCATAAAGAGGGAGGGAGGTAGAATCAGAAATCCTTTTGATTTGATTCTTAGGGAGTTAATTAGAGGGCTCAGCAGTGCCAGAAACCTGCAGTTGATAGAGAATATGAATGCTCATGAAATACACAGACTATCAGCCCATTGGTGGGTGTCTTTCAGACTAAAGGCATAATAATGTCAGACTACAAATGGTTAAGATGAAAATGGAACAGTTAAGTTTGATGAGCCATAACAATGGCCAGAAAAAGCTCATCAGATACAAATAACATAAAAATGTGTCAACAGCAGGGAGGCACCACTGGTAGCCTGTACAGGGTCAAAGATCAAATATAGTCAATTTGCCAGAAGCAGGCAGAGTCAGTATCTCGTTCAATATGGCCTCCTTCATTGAGACAAAGGGGCCTTTTGGCAAAAGTTCCAAATCTAGAATGCATTGCAGCTTCTTAACGATAAGTATATAGTCCTTTACCATACAGCCATTCTGTGTTGGTAGATGTGTTGGTAGATGTCTGGTGCAATGATAAATCCAAATGGCAATGGTGATGCAGGCCTGATCAACAGCTTTATTCCAGTAAGTCTTAGGGAACAGGCTCTTACCATGGGCATCAACAAGAGTGAATCAGACTGTTGGATTGAAATTAGAATTTATTTTCGCAGTTCTCAAGTCCCAACAGGCTGATTTTTTAATCTAGTAGTCTGCAATCTTTGAAGTAAATGGCAGACAAGATGGCTGGGCCATTGGCAACAGCCCAAGACTCAGGAAAAATATAAGCCTGGCCCTGGAGAGCACTGTCTGAGGCAATGGAGTTTTCTGAGCTGCCTAGCTCTTACTGTAGTCAGTCTTCTACAACTGAATGGAGCTGGCTGGTTCCTCTCACCCACTGGGCACCATTTACTTTCACCTTAACCAAACCATCAATGAAACATGCCCCTGTATTCATGGGAACCTCTATGAGTCAATGTTCTTATGAACCAGTACTTTTGCTTCAGGCAGTGAAGAGGGGGATAAGGATAGCTGCCACTTATGTATGTAAATCCAAATTTCTGGCTATGTTCCTGAAAATATCAAATCCATTTCCTGAACAAAGTCTGTTGGACACTTTCCACCTTATTCATCACTGAGTATAAGCTGACTCACTCCAAATATGGACATGCCAGGCCAGAGAGTCATGGATAATACCTCCATGGATTATGTATTCAGGTTTAAAAAGCACTTAAGAGCAGATCATTAGCTGCATTAAAATAAAAGGAGGTATAATTGGTGTCTTTGTTAGAGGCACGTCTATTTTCTTTCTTCTAATATTCAGTGCAGCAGTTCCCTGGATTGATTATGTTGTGACTTAAACCTAGTTATTGGTCCAATGGCTATGACGAGTGGGAGTGGAGCCTGAAGTCTGTGTTGTCTTACTAGCAGTAGTCTTCAGCAAGAATGGAGGGGTGAGAAGACTGCTATACTTTATCAGGGAGTAGTGAGCTAGCTACAGTTACAAAGATGAGGGTCTCTTTAGCATACAAGGGTATCCACAAGAGATATGCATAGAAAACTCACTTCTTGCGGTATTTCATTCACTAGTTTCACATCACTCCCAAAATGCTACTTAATTTTATTAAATTTTGGTTTATCAATCCAGGCTGGGTTTTTTTTATTATTATTATTATTACTTGTAACTTCTGCAAATAGTTTACTTCTTTATTTGTCTTTTTTTTTTTTTTAGTTTATTTAGTCCTTTTAAGAGACAGACACACACAGCTTGAGTAAGTGAGGGGCAGAGACAGAGGAAGAGAGAACCCCAAGCAGTCTCCATTGTTGCAGAGCTGGACGCGGGGCTCCATCTCACAAACCGTGAGATCATGACTGGAGCCAAAATCAAGAGCTGGATGCCCAGCCAAATGAGCCACCCAGGGGCCCCTTTATTTACTTTTTCACAATGCATGAGACTTCATTATTAAACATATCCCATTCAGGTGAAATGCATTTGTTTTTTTCAATTTTTAGGTGTTACAAATAATGCATGGTGAATATTCTTGCACATATGTTGTTTTGCATTTATAGAGGCTTATCTTCAGGGTAGGTTCTTGCAAGTTGTGATGCTGGGGAACAATGAAATGCATAGTTAACTTTGTTAAATATTGTTAATTTCTTCCATAGCAATGGTAACATTTTATACTCCTCAGAGCATTGTGTTTCTCCCTTCTCCAAAACTGTAGCCATATGGCTTGTTGTCAAACCTCTGTATTGTTCCCTGATACTTGAGTTTTACTTTTAATTTATATTTTATTATAAGTTAGGTAAAGCAACTTTTCATGTTTCAGAGTTACACAAAAATTCACTCACTTTATTCCAGTACTTCTGTTTTACATTTTTAGAATTATAATTCCAGTTTATTTGACATTTATCCTGCTACCTGTTGAGGAATATAGTTTCAACATCATGATATTGAAATGGCTATGAAGAATTCCTAACATGATTTATGACAAAGTCCATCATTTCTCCAATGATTTGAGATGTCTTTATGATATGCTATATTTTTAATATCTACCATTATCTATTTGGGGATTTTTACCCTACTTATTGGTTTGTTCATTTACATTCTGACACTACACTCTTTTAATTAGGGATGTTGGGTTATTAATTATAGTCATTGATTGGATTAAGCCCTCTTCCAACATTACTTTTTAAAGAAATCTCATTAGTGATATTTGTTTTTCCATATGAACTTCAGAATCAATTTATCTATCCCCATAACCACCACCCCAACACCCCCCCCAAAAAAAAAGCTGATATTTTTATTGGGATTGCATTACATTTTATTGACTTGGGCAAATGAACATCTGTGATATTCAGTCATCTTATCCTATACCACTTCTGTGTCCTTCTTAAGTGTTTTACAGTTCTCCTCGTTTCAGGTTTTGTACCTTTCTTGGTCAGTATATTCATGGGAATATTACCAAGGGATACTACTTTTTTTATTATAATACGTCCTTCCATAGATTACACCTTCTAACTGGGTACTGTTTTTATATATGAGGACTGTGTTAGCCAGGATTGTCCAGAGAAACAGAGCCAATGAAGCATAGGTATACAGAGAGAGATTTTAAGGAACTGACTCACATGATTATGGAGGCTGACAAATCCAAAATATGCTGGATAGACTGGAAGACTGCAGACCCAAGGAAGAAATGATATTGCAGCTTAAATCAGAAGGCAGTCTGTGCAGAATTCCTTCTCCCTCAGAGAAGAGTAGACTTTTTTCCATAAAAATATTCAACTGATTGGATGAGGCTCACCTACATTATAGAGGGTAATTTGCTTTACTCAAAATCTGATTCAAATGTTAACCTCATCAAAAATTACCTTCACCAAAGCATACAAGATAATGTTTGCTTAAATAACTGGGTACTGTGGACTAGGTAAGGTGACATAAAATTAACCATGAAAAGACCTTCGATATTAAAATATTTGTTTTTTTATTGGTACTTAATTGCATCTCTCTCTCCCCCTCCCTCCCTCTTTCTTTCCACAACCCTCTAATTTTCTTTGATTTTTTTGATAGTATTCCAGGTAAACTATCATATCATCTGCAGGGAGAGTTTTACCTTTTTTCCTAACTTTCACACCTCTAATAATTTTCTTTTATCTGATTATATTTTTTAATATCTTCAACACAATATTGAAAACTGGAGTAAAATGAGCCTTATTTACCTTTTCTCTGAATTTAACAGAAAGTAGTCCAGCATTTCCCATTATTTAAGATATGGATTATTCATATTTGAAAAGCACTGAATCCATTACTCTTCTATTGAGTGTTTTTATTAGGAAAAGGTATTTGATTTTGTGTAGAACTTTTCATGGTAATTAAATGATTTTTTTTCTCTTTGTATCCATTTAAAACATAAATTATATTAATGGATTTTCTAATTTTGTTCCATCCCTGGATTACTAAAATAAATCTCATATATAGTCATTATTTATTAATTTTAATGTCTTTTTCATCTACTGGCTAATACTATTTTATTTCAAATATCTGCATCAGTATTTGCATAAATAAGAATGGTCCACAGTTATCCTTTATGTGAAATCATATTGGATTTATGTATTAATATTTTATCAGTGCATCTGTTATGATCTATTTGAAATCAAACAATTCTACCTACTTCAAACAGAAGGAATAAAGTGCATAGAGTTACAGGAGTTACAAGTAGTAGAGGAATAAAAGAGAAGAAAGTAACATTACTAAAACTCAGTCACTGCTTCAAACCAATAAATAACCCAACTGCAAACCCAGGATCTCTGTGTCACAATTGTTACAGCTTTTATTCGAGTCAAGCTGCCAGATATGGAATCCATAATCACGGGCATCTAGGCCAAGGCTGTGTGCTGGGAACCACACTGCCCAAGGAGGAAATAAGGAGACAACATTCCCAGGCTCTTGTTACTGGCTGCAGCTGTCTCTGCCATTCATCACTCTGAACCCAACCACTGCTCCAGTTTCCCTGCACTGTGAAACGCCATGGGAAAAAAAGGAAGATAAAATTGCTTCTCTACTTCTGCAAAATTCTACCAAAATTTCCACTGGCACATCCCATTTGCAGAACCTAAAAATCATTTTGCATGGGTGTCTGGAAACTGTGGTTTGTGAGGCCCAAGACCCTGTATTATAGAATAGATCGCAGAAGGGCAGGAACAAAGCTGAGAACACAGAGAAATTACTGGGGAATCCGAGTACATAAAAGGAATTTCCACCTCCTTTATTCAGTAGGGCAACCTAAATAACAGTGGTATTTTTTGATGTTTAAAGCATCATCTAGGCCAAGTGATCACTTGGAGGGGGTAGCTCTTTGAGAATATACTGTTTCTTATATAAAGACTGGGCTGTTTAAAACTCTTTCCTGGGGTAGTTTTAATTAAGAATATTTTTCCAGAAAATTATACATTTCAAATGTGTTGGTATAGAATTGGGACAATGCTCTCAGGATTATTAAAATGTTTTGAGAGTTATCTTCTTCTTGCTATATCTTATTTTGGGTATGTATTCTTTTACTGTTTTCCTTTCCCTAGATTTATTAGTTATTGTCTATTTTGTTCATTTTTTAAGACAACATTGGATTTATCAACTGTTTTTTGGGGTTTTTTTTTGGTTTCTAATTCACTGATTGATTGATTGGTTTTACTATTTCCTTCATTTCACTTTCTTTTGGTTTCTTGTTGATCTTTTCCTAACTTTCTTTCTTCCCTAACTTTTTGAGTTGCATATTTAGTGCCTTTCTTTCTTTTAACTCTTCCATAAAGATGCTGATATAAGAAGTTTCTATAAATGTTTTATTTTTCAAAGTTTGGATTGTATTTTTCCTTGACTCAAAAATTATTTTAAGAAATGATTCTTATTTCTAACCAGGTAGATTTTTTTTGTCACATTTCTAGTTGCATTGCATTTTTATATTAGTAAACATTACTTGTATCATTTCTAATTAGTGAAATTTAATAATGATTTTCAGAGCGAACAGAAGAATACCCTTAACATTCTGTTAATCTGGATTTGGTAAAATACATAAACAGAAGTTGCTGCCTGTTTACAAACCTTTAAGCCTTATGTATTAGTGTCAAGGTGCCAGTATGGTTGATTTCTTCTGAGGCCCCTCTCTGACTTTTCGATGGCCATCTTATCCTTGTGTCTTCACACAGTCTTTCTACATATCTGTATTCAAATTTCCTCTTTTTTTAAGGACACCACTCAGATTAGGACTCAGACTAATGACTTTCTTGTAACTTAATAAACTCTTTAAAGAATCCATCTCCAAATACAGTCACTTTCTAAGGTACTGGGGATTAGGACTTCAACAAGATGCCGAAGGAAGACATGATTTGGACCATAACAACATGTATTCTTTGCATCAAGGTACTCCACAATATTCACCTACCTCAGGTAGCTTCCTTACAGGAGATGTTGCTCAGAAAAAAACAAATGTATAAACATGAATTATCCAAATAAGTTCCTTATTATTAAATATAAATGAACAATAAGGTCATCAGAAAAGGATTAAAAAAAAAAAACCTTGTAAAAGAGATCAGAATAGAAAAACAGGAAACCTGACTGTAGGAAATAAAAGATATAAAAAAGACATAAATAAATAAATAAATAAATAAGAGATAAATATTCAACAAATTAGTGAATATTTTGAAAACATCTAATTAACTGATATAATCATTTATATTTATATTGCAACAATACAAACAGTATGCTGTTGGCTAATTAATTAGAATGAAAAATTCTATTTTCAAGAAAATTAGCTTGAATTTAGAATTCTATACAAAACCAAAATACCAATCAAGTGTGAGGCAAAAGCTTAGACATTTTCAGACAAGGAAAGACTCAGAAAACATTCCTGTCAAACACTGTTAAAATACTGGTAACTTACTTTAAAACACATCAGCATAAGCATTGGGGTATAAATATATGCTATAAAAGGTATACAATTTAGGGAGATGCTTTTTATGTATCAGAAGTTTCTACTTAAGATATCCTTAACATTCCCTCAACTTGAAAACTATAAAATGGTTTCTTCCTGACTATAGGTCCCTGACCTCCATTTTCTTACAGCATTTATCTTTATTAAAAACTTATAGGGGCACCTGGGTGGCTCAGTCGGTTAAGCGTCCGACTTCGGCTCAGGTCATGATCTTGTGGTTCGTGAGTTCAAGCCCCACATCAGGCTCTGTGCTGACAGCTCAGAGCCTGGGGCCTGTTTCAGATTCTGTGTCTCCCTCTCTCTCTCTGACCCTCCCCCGTTCATGTTCTGTCTCTCTCTGTCTCAAAAATAAATAAATGTTAAAAAAAAAAAAACTTATAAATTCTTTCTCTGCCCCTCTAAAATATAAATCTTTGCTCAGCCTCTTGTCACTATTAAAACTCAGCAATGTCTCAATCAGTCATGCATTTGAAATGTGAAACAAATTATTAATATCAGGTATGAAAGAGGGGGACATCACTACTACATCGAGAGCTTTAAAGAATAATAGGGAATACCACAAACAACTCTATACTCATAAATATGATAACCTACATGAAATGGATCAATTCTTTGAAATATACAATTTCCCAAAGCTTACATAATAAGGAGGAGACAATCTGAACAGGCCCATATCAAAGAAATTAAATCAATACTTAATAACCTTTGAATATAGAAAGCACTAAGCTGGAATGGGTTCACCGGTTATTTCTACCAAACATTTAAAGAAGTATACCAACTCTCTAAAATCTCTTACAGAAGATGAAAGCAGAGGGAATACTTCCTAACTCATTCTACAAGGCCAGTAGTATGCTAATACCAAGACCAGGCAGATACATTATACCCACAAACCACTATCCCCAATGAATAAACACAAAGTCCTCAATATAATATTAACAAATAAAATGGAACAATGTATAAAAAGAATTATACACCATGACCAGGTGTTATGTATCCCAGCTATGTAAGACTGGCTTAACATTCAATAATCTATTAAGGAAATCCATAAAATCAATAGGTTAAAGAAAATTCACACAATCATCAGTAGACGTAGAAAAGTAATTTAAGGAAATCTAACACTCATTCATGATAATAACTCTCAATACACTAGGAATGGAGAAATATTTCTACAACTTAATAAAGGGTATCTACCAAAAAAACCTACAGTTAACATCAAACTTAATGATAAGCAACCTGAAGTTTTTTGGGTTTTTTTTGTTTTTGTTTTTGTGTTTTTTTCCAAGATCATGTATGAAGCTAGGATGTCCCTCTTCTCATCACTTGTTTTCAAAACGGTGCTGGAAATTCTAGCTAATGCAATAGGACCAGAAAAGGAAATAAAAGGTATACATCTGCAGAAGTAATAAATAAAACTTTATTGTTTGCAAATGACATGACTGTCTATATGGAAACTCTGAAAGAATCTATGAAAAAATTCCTCGAACCTTGCAATTATAGCAAGGTTACAGGATACAAGGTTAACATAGAAGAGTCAATTGTTTTTTATATATCAGCAATGAACAAGTAGAATTGGAAATTAAGAACACAATACCATTTACATTAATACCTTCAAAAATGAAATACTTATGTATAAATGTAACACAATATATAAAGCACTATATGAGGAAAACTGTAAAACTGATGAAAGAAATCAAAGAACAAAATAAATGGAGAGATACTTCATGGGTAGTAAATTCAATATTGTCAAGATGTCAGTTGTTCCCTAATTAATCTATAGATTCAATGCAATTCCAATCAAAATCCTAGGAAGTTATTTTGCAGATATTGGCAAGCTAAATTTAAAATTATTAGAAAAGTAAAAGACCCAGAATAACAACACAAACTTTTAAAGAGAATGAAATCAGACTACTGACACTACCTGGCTTCAAGACTTACTAAAAAGCTACAGTAATCAAGACACTGAGGCATTGGCAAAAGATAAGACAAATATATCTGTGAAAATTAATATAACGAAGCCTCATTTAGAATGGAGTTTCATACCCAGCACTAGAGTCAACTGCAGACCTAACA
This sequence comes from Panthera pardus, assembly GCF_024362965.1. Lineage (NCBI taxonomy): Eukaryota > Metazoa > Chordata > Mammalia > Carnivora > Felidae > Panthera > Panthera pardus. The sequence goes on along the minus strand of NW_026526732.1, from coordinate 24,244,427 downwards.
GGAAAAGAGGAACCCTGCAAGTCAATGCTACTTTACTATCCCTGCAGGAGAGAGAAGCAAGAGTTCTTCCTTCCCCAGCAACATTCCAGCCAATAAGAGATGGCCAAACCTCAGCCAATGAGAAGCCACTACACTTCAAACTCCCAGTTTACACCAATGGACTTTTAGTTTGTAACAGTCTCTCCCAACTCCCCCTTTCCTCTATAAAAGAATGTTCTTCTTTGTTCTCTGGACTTGCCTATGGTTTTGCTGCAGCTTGCTTGTTCCAGATTGCAATGCTCTGCTATTCCCAAATAAACCCATCTTTGGCTGGTAAAACTAATTGGCAGTTTTATTTTTAAGATTAACATATCAATGAAACAAAAGAGAGCCCAGATATGGCCTCAAATAAATGGAATCAACCAATATTTGACAAAGGAGCAAAGGCAGTACAGTGGAGTAAGGATAAAGGTAGTCTTTTCAATAAATGATGCAGGGACAACTAGAAATCCACATGCAAAAAAAAAAAAAAAATTAACCTAGACAAAGACCTTACATCCTTCACAAAATTAATTCTAAATGGATAATAGGCATAAAAGTCAAAACTATAAAACATCTAGACGATAACATAGGAGAAAACTTAGATAACAGAGTGTGGTGATATCTTTTCAGATATAACACTAATTGCACAATTCATGAAGTAATTCATAACGTTGAATTCTTTAAAACTAAAAATGTCTCCTATGCAGAAGACACAAGAGAATGAGAATACAAGGGGGGTGGGAAATATTTCCAAGGGGGAGAAATATTTCCATGGGGAAATATCTGCAAAAGACCATTCTGATACACTGTTGTCCAAAATACACAAAGAACTTTGGGGCACCTGGGGAGGCTCAGTTGGTTAAGTGTCCTACTCTTGGTATCAGCTCAGGTCATGATCTCATGGTTCTCGTAGGATCTAGCCCCATGTCAGCCTCTGTGCTGACAGCATGGAAAATGGGATTCTCCCTCTTTTCTCTCTGCCCCTTCCCCCATTTGCACTCTTTCTCTCTCTCAAAATAAATAAATAAACATTAAAAAAAATACACAAAGAACTTTTAAACTCAATAATAAAACAAGCAACTTAATTAATGAACAAAGGCTGTGCACATCTCATCAAAGATAGACAGATGGCAAACAAACATATGAAAAGATGCTTTACCTCGCGTCATTAGAGAATTGTCAATTAAAGCAATCAAATACACACCTGTTAGAATGACCAAAATCCAAAACACGTATAACACTAAATGCTCATGAGGATGCAGAGCGATAGGGACTCTCATTCATTACTGGCAGGAATATGTAATTGTACAGCTACTTTGGAAGACAGTTTGGAGGTTTCTTACAAAACTATTCTCTTATCATACGATACAGCAGTTGTGCTCATTGGTATTTCACCAAAGAAGGTGAAAACTTACGTCCACACAAAAACCTTCACACTAATGTTTAAAGCAGTTTTATTAATAATTGCCAAAGCTCTGAAGCAATCAAGATGTCCTTCAGTAGGTAAACAGATAAACTGCAGTATATCCAGACAGTGGAATATAATTCTGCACTAGAGAGAAATGAGCTATCAAGACAAGAAATGGAGGAACCTCAAATACATATTACTAAGTAAAAGAAACCATTTTGTAAAAACTCCATACTACATGATTGTAACTATATGACATTATGGAAAAGGCAAAACTATGGAGACAGCAAAAACATCAATGGTTGCCAGGGATAAGGAAGCAGAAAAGGATAAACAGAGCACAGAAGAGTAAAATGATAGGGGAACAGGAGTGAAATTATTGTTAGGGGAGTGAAATTATTCTGTATACTATACCGATAAATACATGTCATTTTACATTTATCAAAGCCTAAAGAAAACACAACACCAAGAGTAAATCTTAATGTATGTTACTGTCTTTAGATGATAATGGTGTGTCAATGTAGGTTCATCAATTGTAACAAATGTTCCACTCTGGATATTACAGTGGGAGAGGATGTGTGTTTGTGGAGATAGATGAGTATATAGAACCTCTCTGTACTTTAACTTTTCTGTGAACCTAAAACTGCGCTCCAAAATAATGTCTATATTAAAAAAAAAATGAGTCTTTGTTGATAAAAGTAGTATATTCAAGATATGTATATTGGGTAATTATATTCAAGGTGTTAATTATATACATCAGAGACAGTAACACCTGTAGCTTCTACCATTAAGTATGGTGCTCCAAGTTTGATTCCTAAGCAAATCTCACTTTGAAGGTTTTTCTGGTTGCCTGATGGCAATTTTAAGGATTAGAGCATATTGCCTCTGGACTGTTGTCAGATATCCCTTAAATTTATGTCTAGTGGCCACTACACTTAAGATAAAAGAAATTTATATCAAACTTACAAAAGTTGTTTTACCAATGTTCATTGCCATCTTATTAATAAGTACTTGTTAATAAATGCTTTTATTTTCAATATAATCTGATAGTAATATGTGAGAGAATTCCCAAAGAGAAATTGGCTTAAGTTGGTTTCCAACACAACCCTTTAAAGAAAATTAGTGAAGACATTATTGAAACAAAACAGGAGTACTAATAAAGAGGAAAATTTAAATTTCCCATAGATTCCATTACAAAAATAGGCAATTGGTCTTAAATGCAATGGGTTCAAATTAAAACAGGAAGTCACTGAAAGCTTCAAGATGAATGCCTTCAAGAAAATTACATAGGTTTTTAGTAGATACAAATGAAGAAACTGGAAAATATAAGTGGTAGTGTTTCTTTTTTCTATAAAAATAATGAGAGCAACTCATCACTACAAGAAAAACAAACCAAACACAGTTTATAAAAGGAATGCTTAAATTAGAAACCAAACTAGGGGTACCTGGGTGGCTCAGTCACTTAAGTGTCCTACTCTTCATTTCAGCTCAAGGTCATGATCTCATGGGATTGAGCCCCATGTCAGGATCGTCCTGGGCTGGAGTCTGCTTGGGATTCTCTCCTTCTCTCTCTACCCCTACCCCACTAGCCTTCTCTCTCTCTTCCTCTCTCTCTCTCAAAATAAACTTAAAAAAATAAAAACAAGAAAGCAAACTCAACTATGTCATGCAAATGGTTAAATATAAATTGGGAGAACTGATTATATCTTGAATTAAACACTCTACTTTGGGTGGTGTAGAAATCAAGATGTTGAATCTATGAAGGAAGATACGTCAGTATAAGATGATTGTTTAATAGAGCTGACTGACACAGGTTGGGAATGGGATAGGGAGAGCAGAGATAAAGAGAAAAGCTGACACTACTAAAAAGTAGGGAATCAAGAGACAATATCCAAAGTTGATAAAATAATACCAAGGGAAAAGAGGTCCTCCCTATGTATAAATACAATATATAATATTATATTTAGAGGTGTCTGGGTGGCTCAGTCGGTTGAGCGTCTGACTTCGGCTCAGGTCATGATCTCACAGTTCTGTGAGTTTGAGCCCCACATTGGGCTCTGTGCTGACGGCTCGGAGCCTGGAGCCTGGAGCCTGCTTCAGATTCTGTGTCTCCCTCTGTCTCTGCCCCTAACCCACTCGCATTCTATCTCTGTCTCTCTCAAATAAACATTTAAAAATTTTTAATAAAAATATTATATTTAAGCAAGACATACAGACATACAGAGGAATAAGGCAGAATAGACAATTTGGAATAATCTCAAATATATATTGGAAATGAATACATTATAAAGATCACATCAAATTTCACTGGTAAAAATAGATTATTCAGTTCATAGTGTTGAGGTAGAAAGACATCTAGAAATAACTGGATACATGCCATATCCTTTAATCCAAAAAATTTCTAAAAGTATCAAATAAATCTATAAAAATTTTATAAAAATGCTAGAATAAGGATGAGAATTTTTTAAACATATGCTCAGAATGAACCCTGAAATAAAAAAATACTGATAAATTTTACCATATTCAAATATTATACATTTAAAAAATCCATAAATAAAAGATAAACACAGAATTATGGTACCAGCTTATAATTAATACCACAAAAGAATAATTCCCTAAATACATAGAGTTAAGACAAATCTACATTAAAAAGACCAATAAATAGCCCAATTGAAATACAAATAAGACACTGTTTATTGAACAAGAGACAAAAATTCAAATGGCTCTAAAAAATACTAATTATTCAAAATGAGAGAAATAGAAAGAGATATCACTTTATCTATATCAAGATGAAAAATATGTTGGTAATCTGTTTTCCAAGTATTCTCAGATGTCAGTGAAAGGTTAAATTGACAACGTCTACAGAGAGCAAACTGGCAATAATCTATCAAATATTTGCCAAGTATTCTCAGATGTCAGTGAAAGGTTAAATTGACATAACCTCTACAGAGTGCAAATTGGCAATAATCTACCAAAATTTAAAATAACATATATCTATGATCTGGCAATTCCATTTCTACTCCACTTCTAACCTAGAGATATATTTCAAATGACACATATCATTGTTTACAGCCACAAATATTCAAAACTACTTAAATGACGATAAGGATTATCCACTTACATGCTGTTTAAAACAAATTGACCAAACACACTTGGAGTTAACCTAGATTCCTCTACACCATGTGGCCTGTATGCAGAAACTTACTGCAATAATTAATTCTCCCCAGTGCCCCTAGATATTTGGAGAAGCAGTGGGGAACTAATTGACGTATATATGGATTTTCCCTAAATTTTCAGAAGAATATTTAGTAACTTCACGCTTAGGATGAAGCCAATTTCATTTCTTTTAATATTTTTTAATGTTTATTTATTTTTGAGAGAGAGACACACACACAGAACACAAGCAGGGGAGGGGCAGAGAGAGAGACACAGAATCTGAAGCAGGCCCCAGGCTCTGAGCTGTCAGCACAGAACCTGACATGGGGCTCCAACCTACGAACTGTGAGATGATGACCTGAGCCAAAGTTGGACACTTAACCAACTGAGCCACCTAGGCACCCTGAAGTCAATTTCATTTTGAATGGGAGAACCAGTGGCAATGAAAATCAACATTTAACGATGGTTTTGAGGTGATTAGCTAAGTTGATCATTAGAAGAGCTGGAGATAAATCTAATTAAACCTCTACCCACACCTTAAGCCAAATAGTTTCAAGATAAGTAGAAAGGTAATATGTAAGAGAGAGAATGAATGTAGACAGATATGGATATAAATCATTCAATTGTGCAGAACATACACAAATATCTTCAATACATTTAACCAAAAAAGAATTAAAAGTTTCTGTATTTTGAAAAAACTGCAGGTTATCCTTTTACTATGTGAGAAGTGAAAAAGCAACTTCCAAGACTGGAAGGAGAAGGTCATTTTTCTTGAGGTAGATTTACAGCCCTACTGGTTGTTTTTTCACAACGTCCAGATCATTCCTCTTCTCTAAATTATCAAAGTGTAAAATGGAAAGAAAAAAAAAAGGCCCAAGAAAAGTCAATGACAGCACCTCTGAAGAAAAGGGTGAAAAGGTCTAGAATGGCAGGTCAGGTGGCCAATAAGAAGCTTTGCCAACTCTTTGGTTTTGTCACGGGCCAGTTCTCATGATTCTAATAATTCGGGATCAATTGTTTTATCTGAATCAGAATTGCTCTAATCCCATGAATTTGCAGCTGGCAACATCAAAGATGAGAGAGAAAAATTTGAAAATAGATATTGCCAGCCCGGTGTATTTTTAATTCAAGTGAAGCTTTCTATTCCCATGGTGATGTGAGGATGTGATACTTTTTATACATGTGTCATGATTCACCTTGCAAAGCAGCAGAGTCAAGTCTGTCAGAGAATGAAGACACCTTAGTACAGACTCTGACAGCTACAGATGGACTGGTGATGCAGGGAAATGAAATAAATGATTCACCTCACTATTTTTGTTCTGTGATTCTTTTCTTAGAACATGAGGCTTATTTTAATAAAAAGAAATTAAATTGCAAAGAGTTTACAGTTCAGTTCAACCAGCTTCACCAGTTGGGGTAACAGTTACAATCTCTTCTGCATTTTTTTTTTCTACACTTAAATTTCAATAGTCCAGAATCCATTATTTTATTAAACACTTGTTTTGGCCTTGGCATTTTCAAAAGTACTGTCTGTGGAACCCAGATATACATTCAGGGACTTTTTTTAGTAAAACATAAGCTGGACAGATATTCACAGAACATGTAAAAGGAAAAATTATTTCCCAGCTGTGCAAGATTTCAGTCAGCCTCAGTATTATAAAGCAAATCACTGAAATATATAAAAGCCCTTATAACAGAAGGACCTAAAAGCATTCTTAGATTTCTAATGCTACAGGATTTTTCTAGAGGCTAATTTGTAAATGGGGACACTTAAACTAAATTCAAATGAAATGAAAGAGTAACTGGATGTTTTGCGTTCTGATTTGTGTATAGTCAAGGAAGTTTATTGTAAGGAATCGTACTTTGTTTTTATTTTCCACAAATGAAAACCTGTAATTTATAAACTTATTTGTGTATGCTCAACTAGTGGCTTTTTATTTCTGTTGTATGGCAGGCACTGTTCATGGTGTTGGAGACACATCATGAATGAAACACTTCCTCCTAGGGATGCCTGGGTGGCTTAGTCGGGTAAGCCTCCAAATTCGGTTCAGGTCATGATCTCAGGTACTCCTGAGCTTGAGTGCCGCATAGGGCTCTGTGCTTACAGCTCAGAGCATGGAGCCTGCTTTGGATTCTGGGTCTCTCTGTCTCTCTCTCTCTCTCTTTCTCAAAAATAAATAAACATTAAAATATTAAAAAAAAAAAAAAAAACACTTCCTCCTTGCTGGGGAACAAAAATACAAGAATGTCAGTGTTGGTGAGAACACCAAAAGCAAAACAATTGCGGTGCAACATAATGAACATTAAAACACAAGCACAGGGGCGCCTGGGTGGCTCAGTCGGTTAAGCATCCAACTTCGGCTCAGGTCATGATCTCGCGGTTTTCAAGTTTGAGCCCCGCGTCTGGCTCTGTGCTGACAGCTCAGAGCCTGGAGCCTGCTTCAGATTCTGTGTCTCCTTGTCTCTCTGCCCTTCCCCCGCTCGCACTCTGTCTCTGTCTCTCAAAAATAAATACACGTTGTTAAAAAAAAATTTTTAGGGGCCCCTGGGTGGCTCAGTCGGTTGGGTGACCGACTTCAGCTTAGGTCATGATCTCACTGTCCTTGAGTTCGAGCCCCGCGTCGGGCTCTGTGCTGACAGCTCAGAGCCTGGAGCCTGTTTCAGATTCTGTGTCTCCCTCTCTCTCTGCCCCTCCCCTGTTCATGCTCTGTCTCTCTCTGTCTCAAAAATAAATAAACGTTAAAAAAAAAAAATTTAAAACACAAGCACATACAGGATTCCTGGAAATCATGAGGAAGGGGCACTTGGGCCCTTCAAGGCCCTGGCTGGGGGATGCTGCTGCAAATGCTGCAGACAAGAGCAGTATAAGAAGACAGGGCTGCAGGCACCACTAACCCTCACTGCAATCAATGCATTTTTGCTTTGCATCCTGGAAATCTGTGGAATGTTTTATTTGGAAAAGAGATTCCACCTTTTACTTTCTTGGTTTGAAAAGCATTCACCTAACTCTTCCGAGTGAATCTCAAAAAGATTTCATAGTAGAAATATTTGGTAGTGTGAAAGCATAGAACTATTTAAACATCTGTACCTACCACACAGGTAGTAACATCAGTTACTACCGGATTTTAAATGTGGGGTAGGGGTGTACAGGGAGTTGAAATAATCTGTTTCACTGGGGAACCAAACTTTGTGCTTATCTCATAATTTCTTAAATACTCTGCAGTCTATGAAAAGGTGAGACATAGAGAAAATAGTGTGTGGTTTGGCAAATCCAACAGCAGCGTTGGAAAGGAGTCTACACGTGAGTTTGGAGTTAGTCCCTAGATTTGCACTGCATAATTAGGAGAGAGTAGTATCTTTGTGATTGCTGCAAGGGGGCAGGAGTAAACCAAAGTGCCAAGCTGCATATCAACAGACAGAAGCCTTGGTACATAAAAAATTAAAAGATGTTTTGAAGGACAGGGATGTCTAATAATCATTATGAAGATATGTGTGTAAATCAAGAAAAAGGGGACAAGTTCAAAATATGGGTCAGTGTGGGGCTGCAAGAAACAGATCCTGGCAATAAAAGGCAGGTGAAACAAGATCCCTCTGGGAGCAAGCGAATCTAAATCCCTTAGAATATGCAATAATCTGGCAGAAGAATATGGATTATAGATCTGTTTGACATCTGAGTTATAAATGTTTGAGCTACAACGTAAGGGTGACTAGCATTTTGTAAATTTGTATTGGTACACCAAAAGGTATGACCGGGAACAGAATGAGAGGAGGAGTCAATTCAGGTAGAGGAAATGACACATGCATAACAAACACCAGAGTCCACAGATTATCCAGTGAAATATTATATATCAGAACAGTGAAAAACAAGCTGACACTCATTGTCTCTTGCTCTTAGTTTACTCACATAGTACTGTTTGGCTTCTATACATACTAGATAAATAAGATTTACCTAGGCAATCAAATGTCATTTAGTTTACAGGAACCTGGATATATCCATTCATTTAAGTTTCACAAATCTTTCCTTTGGGAATTGTATAAATAACTGACTGTTGTGGTGTGCACTGATCTTTTTGCCACACTTTCACTAGCAGGGCTTTGCAACACTGGTTTTAGAAGAGAACTACTTCTCAGCAGTCAGCTAAAGCATTTCTTTTTGTGGTTCTCTTTTGTGTTTCTGCACCATTTTTAAGTGCAAATCCAGGAATCTGCCCAGTGAAGATATTCTAGGGTATTCTAACATTCATTCCTCAATTATGCTGTTGGTGCATGAGAATACTACTAGTTCTTTAAATTCCTGATAATAACTAAGTCACAGACATATAATTAAATTTATTCAAGCCTAAGCAAATTAAGTCAAATAAAATTCTAATGTTCTTCTCATCTGAGAAATGTAACAAAGTTTATACAGAAAATTCCATTCTTGCATAGTAAAGAGTTATGTTTTACTATGCAGTTGTTTTATAATTTATTATATGTCACAGAGTCCACCCTGTGAATATCTTTATGTTAAAACACTATCCGTGGTTAGTTAAAAATAGTTGGAGGAAAGTATAAAAACACTATGAAGAGAAAGTCCTCTTACAAAGTGACAGTGAGCCATCATATGCCCTATATTAATAAATAAGACAAGCTTGGAAGAAAAAAATTAGGAATTATTTTTACAAATCTACCAACAAATAATTTAATTAAGTACTTATTGAGAGCCTTTTATGCCATTCACTGGGGACATATATCAAAAAGATTTAATCCTCATCAAGTTTATAATCTAATGAGGGAAACACAGAAGTTGAGAGTTCACATCAAAATGCTAATCATATTAACAAAGGTATGCAGGAGATACACTGAGACCATGAAAGAGAAGCCACCAATCTCTCTGGAGTTCAGGGAAGATTTCACATAAATGGAGATAAGCATGGTAGAGTAATGGGGGAAACAAGTGCTAGAGAGTTAAGACGCTCTTTCAGAAAATATTAGTATGACCGATTTGACCATCTGACAGTACAGAGGCGGTACATCTCTTGTATTTTTCCAGGTATGATAAAACTCTGACTTTGTTTCTTTAGTTGCCATTTGTATTATTTATCTCAAGTTTCAAAGTGGCTTTTAAAATTATTTTCTTTTACTTTTGACAGGGGAATGTTATATCCCTGCTTACCAATAATGACAAGGCACGGTGTCTATTTGCTGTTTATCATTCCCTCCTTGAAGATATGTTCCACCTTTGGAGCCCAATTTGACCACATAACTGCATTTAGTAATTTTCTGTTTCAATATCATTCATTTAATGCTTTGGGTTTCTTACTCTTTCTTTTCCACAGATGCCACAAGACACAATATAATAATATATAAAAACTCTATGTCATGGTTAACAAAACAAGAAAAGTATGATACCACGGCTTTAGAGTTAATGTCTGTATGGAGATACTCCAAACTTTGTTGATTGAATCATAACTGAGTGACAGTTATATGCTAGAAAAGGTTTTCATGGTCCTTAGAAGCTTAGAGTGACTCTTCAAGGCTACAAACAGAATATGACTCATCTGTACCAGGTCTGTCTGCAGACCAATCTAGAGATAGCCTCTATTTTTTTTTTATTTTTTTTTAACGTTTTTATTTATTTTTGAGACAGAGAGAGACAAAGCATGAACGGGGGAGGGGCAGAGAGAGAGGGAGACACAGAATCGGAAGCAGGCTCCAGGCTCTGAGCCATCAGCCCAGAGCCCGATGTGGGTCTCGAACTCAGGGACCGCGAGATCGTGACCTGAGCCGAAGTCGGACGCTCAACCGACTGAGCCACCCAGGCGCCCCATATTTTTAAAATTAATATATGTGTGAATGTAATTGGCCTGTAAGGAAGAAACATTTGTTATGACTTATAAGTATAGGTTTCCATTAGCTATAAAATACATACTATGCTAGTTTTCTGAGAAGACATAAGACATTTATGTGTATCAAATACACAAACGAAGTACAGCTCTCATCTGAAACACAGATTCTTAATGAACTTACTAAATAACCACATGGTCATGAATAACAGTAAGAATACCTCTCATAAGAGTATTTTGTTTATATTTAACTATAGTTCTGAGTAATTTGTAGGTAAGGCAAATCTATTTATCTAGTTACCTATATTTACACTCTCTGCAGATTCATTATTAAGTTTTCCTATTGATTCATTAGCTCACACTTAAAAGTTTTATGCACTGTATTTTCTGAATTGTACAGGGTCAATCTGAACAAGAAACTATTTAGAGAGTGTTTCATTATAGTTCATACAAATATAATCTGTAAAGTTAATGTTTAATGCCAGCTAAAGAAGAAAAGAATGGGTTATTTCATTTATGTTCATTAGAAAATAGAATTTTGGCCACCATTAATGGTTTATTCAGTCCTAGGAAATCAATTATTCTTGATCTGATTATCATGGTATATTTAAGAGTCTACATTCATGAAGTTGTCTTAGAAATCCTGACCTGGTTCCACATAATGAAAAGGATCTCTTTATAGTGACAATGTCAGCTCAAACTTAAGAAACCAGTCAATGTATCCAGTGCCTGAAATATTAGACAAAAATACCTAGTAAGCACTCTTTACTGAGACTATTATTCTTCTGAAATTTTTTCCAGAATACTTTTTAAGGGGCCTATAGACAAGTATAAGGGAAGAGCAGAAACTATCTGCCAATAATAAGACTGAAAGATTCTGGTTAATTTATTATAAATTATTGATATTTCACATAGAAGCCTGGAATCCTCTATTGAGATAATGATCAACTTTTAAAGATTAAGTCAATGATAACTCTGAAGTAAGAAAGTATTAACAGTGAGCTACTGACAAATCTCCAGAGACTTTCAATTCATCTCATAACAGGTCTGTCGTACTTGTCAAGAATTGACAAGAGATTACAAAATAAATTTATAAATCAATTTCATGACAGTTTTCTGACAGTCTTTATACATGAACATGATGTGCTTTTATCTATCCTATAAGGGACACTACTGTGAAATAATTTTAACATATCACTGGTAACTACTTAACCCAGGGACCATGTTTGAGTTTCTTTTGATTTGTCAATACTTTCCAGAGTGAAAGCTTTATAACTAGAACAGCTGTTTGTATATTTTAAGCTAATTAAAAATACAGAAACTGCCAGGTATACATAAATTTTTGGCATGTCTTTTTCTTTTATAAAGTAAGAGAAAAAAAAATGTTGGCGTCAGTTAATTAACTATCAGGGAAATCTCAAAGGCAGTATGGGTGAAGAAATCTAAACTTTTTTTTCCTGAATTTGAGTTCTTAAATTTGAATTTAAGTCAAAAAGACTTATACAAGACAGGGTCATAGTCTTACATATCTAAAGAGAATAAATTGTTTCAGTTTTGATTTAGAAAATCTTTTGTTCGTGATTGAAAAGAATAAAAAAAAAGAGGCTCATAAAAACAGGCTTTTAAGTGAGAGCATTTGGTGATATAAGGAATCTCATAGATCTAATCATGGAATATCCTTTTTGCATTTTCATGTAATGAACAGGATATATAATCAAAAATATGTTTGTCATTTTAACAGAAAGAAAAAAGTCTTATTTATTCTTTGCATACAATCCATGTAACATTTGGCATTAAAGGAGTCACAAGCAAGTGGTGCCTGGGTGGCTCAGTTGGTTAAGTGTCAGACTTCAGCTCAGGTCATGATCTCCTGGTTAGTGAGTTTGAGCCCTGCCTTGGGCTCTGTGCTGACAGCTCAAAGCCTGGAGCCTGCTTTGGATTCTGGGTCTCCCTCTCTCTGCCCTGCTCCACTGATGTTCTGTCTCTCAAACATAAATAAACATAAAAAATTTTTTTAAATAATAAAGGAGTCACAAGCCATACTATGGATTAATCTAACTTGACCCAACTACCTAACTTAGTCAATATTTAATAAACTTTAATTTTTTTTACAAACTTGTTACTTGAAAACAAATTTCCTTCAAGTTTTTTGATAACAAACTATATCTTCTCGTATTTTTAAAGGGTTATATCTACTAGAGTTAACAAGTGTAACCAACCTTTGTTCCCATAAACAGACAAAGTATAAAACTGTGGAGGTAAACAGAGCACTGTCATTCACTAGCACTTTAGCAAATCACCATTTTCATCCTCCAGTCAGACCATCTTTACAGAGCTATACATGTTGCTTGTTTTTTGTTTTTAAGATTTTTAAAGATAGACTAATTTTTAGAAAAGTTTTAGAGAGAAATTAAGACAGTACAGTGGATACTCAAACACACCACACCCCGTTCTCCCCCTTAGCATCTAACATTGGTTTGGTACATGTTACAATTAATTAAACAATACTGATAAATTATTATTAACTAAAGTCTGTAATTTTTCAGATTCCCTTTGTTTTTATCTAATCCCTTTGTAATAGTTCCACAATCCCAAACAGGATACTTCTGTAGGGCCAAGGGCAGGCTGCCCCAAAATATGCCACTTTGGCATATTATTTTAATGTTTATTTATTTTTGAGAGAGAGAGAGAGAGAGAGAAAAAGAAAGAATGCAAGTGGCGGAGGGCAGAGAGAGACAAAAACACAATCTGAAGCAGGCTCCAGGCTCTGAGCCGTCAGCACACAGCCAGACGCAGGGCTCGAACCCACGAACCATGAGATCATGACCTCACAATCATGACCTGAGCCGAAGTCAGACACTTAACCGACTGAGCCACTCAGGTGCCCCTGGCATATTATTTTAAACAAAAATTACTTAAGAGACAGCCTGTATAAGATGGATACTCAGACCCTCCTCTGTTTCCCTGAAAGCAGGAAATAAATCTCCCATGTGAAAGGTACCCCCTTGAATCGGGAGGTTAAGAGACATCCTTGTCACCAGAAATAGGAATTTAGAGCCGAGAATGCTGTATAAACAACCCTTGTTAATTTTTACTAATTTAGTACTCCAACCCAAAATCTGTTTAAAATGGCATACTAATTGAAGTTCCTAAAGTTAAGTTTTCTCTGTCCTGTTAATTCCTCCCAGATCTACTGTATCTTTGTCCAAAATATATATAAAAACTGCCTGCCTGCTTGGCTCATTTTTGTGTGTCTCAATTTCATTATTGGGCCTCTGTGTGGACATAAAAAAAAAATTGTTTGTTTTTTTCCTGTTAATCTGTCTCATGTAAATTTAATTCTTAGTCCAACTGGAAGAATCTTGTACTGAGGAAAAGTTCTTCCTCCCCTCTCTTCAACATATTATATTTACTTATCCTGTCTCCCTAGGCTCCTCTTGGCTAAGGCAGTTTCTTAAGTCTTCCTTCCTTTTGACAACCTTCATGTTTTGAGAAGTACTGGTAGGTATTTTGTAGGCTGCCTCACTATTAGAACGTGCCAGATGTTTTTTATGATAAGCTGGAGCTATGGGTTATTGAGAGGTAATTCTCAGAGAGGACACCATCATTTTATCACATCTTACCAAGGGTATATCCTGTCAATATGACTTATCTTTGTCAATTTTGACCTTGATCATCTGGCTGAGGTGGTGTTTGTTAGGTTTCTCTATTCAAAGTTACTCTTTTTTCCCTTTTCCCATGCTGTATTCTTTGGAAGAAAGTTAACTGTATGTAGCCTACACTGAAGGAGAAGAGAGTTAAGCTCTCCCTCTTTGAGAGTAGAATGCCCATATAAAATACAAAGAATTCTTATGTTTGGGAGATTTGTCTCTTCCTCTATTTACATATTGATTTATTCTATCATCTATTTATATCAGTATGTTATCATGGATGTGTATTTTCTACTTCGAATTCATTTTGTTGCTCAAATTGTTCTGCCTTTTGCCAACGGAACCTCTTCAGTTGGCTCCTCTATCACGAGAATCACCCATTTCTCCAAGGAACCTGGTTTCATCTTATTGGAGAATAGAATTAGCAAATAAGACCTGTGCTCCTTGCTGCTGGAATTTGTTTCTTTTAAGCCCTCTCAGTTGAGTGTATACAAATATATTTTTACAAACCTATGTGTGTGTGTGTATACACACATCTATAAATATTTCTATACATAATCATCAATATCTACATATTAAGCTAAACAACAGTTCATACTGATGGTTCCAACTCAAACCATTACGACTTGGATCACTCACTCTAGCCTCCACCTTTTGAAAATCTGTAGATTTTCCACTCCAAAGGTAAAAAACGTAGCTACCATCATCTGCCATCCATTTACTTAACTGTTCAATTCCAATACATATGTATGGCTAAGATCAGAACTGTTAGCCTGTAGCCCTACAGATAAGAACTTTATCTGTCAGATACAGTGTTATGTGAATTTTTTTCCCCTTTAGTCTTACAGATCTCATTTCCAAAGTTCCTTAGATCATCCACCTTTCTTCCCAGTCTCTTCAGTGAGGTCATTTTATGCATTTTAATACACAAGTTCTTGTCATAGTCTTTAGTCTTTCCTCAGATCCCCTGACATTTTAAATGACATTTAAAAAATTACATACATTAACGTTCAACCCTTGTGCTATGAATACTCTGGATTTTAATGAATGTATAATGCCATGTATAGCATCAGACAGTATAGTTTTACTGTCTGAAAAATCATCTATTCTTTACCTATTTATCTCCCCAACTCTTTCCAAACCCCTGCCAACCACTGTTTATTTTACTAGCTCAATAGTTTTGCCTTTTTTGTAATTTCATATAATTGTAAGCATAGGAGATGTACTCTTCATAGTCTGTTTTCTTTAACGTAGCAATATGCATTTAAGATCTCTTTCTGTGGCGGAGTAACTCACAGTTTCTATTAACTGAATAAAATTCCACTGAACAGATATACCACAGTCACCTATTTAAGGGCATCTTGTCACCTCAAGTTTTGGGTAATTATGAACAAGGTTGCTATAAATATTTACATGCAAGATTTGGAGTGGATTTAAGTTTTCAAATCAATTGGGTAAATCGTGAGGAGCTCAGTGACATTCCAAAGTGGCTCTTCCATTCCCACCAGCAGTAAATGAGAGTTCCTGTCACTCCACATTCTTGCCAGCATTTAATACTGTCGTGGGGGAGGGAATAGAGGGGGAGGGTTTTAGCCATAAAAAGTTTGTAATAAGTAATACCTCATTGTTTTCATTTGCATTTCCTGAATGACAAATAGTGTTGAACATCTTTTCACATGTTTGTCATCTGTATTTCTTCTTTAGTGGGATGTCTGTTCATGTATTTTTCCCATTCTCAATTGTTTTTTTTCTTCTTTAACTTTTGAGTTTTAAAAGTTCTCCTTATATTCTGACTACAGGGTCTTTATCAGATAGGCAGTTTACAAATATTTTCTTCCAGCCTAATTGGTCTTGATTCTCTTTTTTAAACTTTTTTTTCAGATTTTTTTTTTTTTTGAGAGAGAGAGAGGAAGACAGAGACACACAACAAGCAGGGGAGGGGCAGAGAGAGACACGCACAGAGAATCTGAAGCAGGCTCCAGGCTCTTCTGTTAGCATAGCCCAATGCGAACTCTAACTCAAGAACTGCAAGATCCTGACCTGGGCTGAAGTCAGACACAACCAACAGAGCCACCAAGGCACGTCTTTAGCAGAGCACAAATTTTACTTTGAATTAAGTCTTATTTAATCACACTTTATCATTTTTATATTTCTGGATCATGCTTCAAGGGCCGTTATTTACAAACTCATTGTCAAACCCAAAGCCCCCTACATTTTCTATGTATTTTTCTAGAAATTTAACCTAATTTAATCTGGTTCCTATCACACACAAAAAACACAAATTATTACTGACATTATGATATTTTCCCCCAAAGAAAAAGGTTTTGCTTTTTCCAACAGAATTCCCTTAGATATTTTAAGTGGGAAAACTAAGTTTAGATAATGTTCAACAATAACCGAAGCCGATAAAAGCATACAGTTTTAGTAGACGTCAGTTACTATCTTTTAACTACATATTTTTTATACTTTCGTGACTTAAACCATTTGTGAAAACACAAACGCTGCCGTCAACAAAATCTGACGAAAAAAACGCCTTAGGAAATTCAGAAAATACTAATTCGACTTCCATAAGAAAATGAACTCATCTTTTGTAAATTATACTATTATGCTTCCAACATTTCTCACAATTTTACCCAATCACAACACACTTGATTTATTTTTTAATTTTTTTTTTTTTTTACATTTTATTTATTTTTGAGAGAGAGAGAGAAAACACAAGTGGGGGAGGGGCAGAGAGAGGGAGACACAGAATCCGAAGCAGGCTCCAGGCTCCGAGCTGTCAGCACAGAGCCCGATGTGGGGCTCGAACCCACAAACCGTGATATCATGACCTGAGCCAAAGTCAGCTGCTTGACCGACTGAGCCACCCAGGCGCCCCACACTTGATTTTTTTTTTAAATTAAACTAATTTAAGTTTTTCAAGCATTCACATATATTAGGATATATACGTATACATATTTTACATGTTTTACACATTTTATACATATATACATATTATATATATACATATGTACATATTTTTTAAGTCTTAAATAATTGTTTCCATTGCATTGGACAGACAATTGTATTTCTACTTGTCATTTATTAGCCTAAGGTTACTTCACATTCCCTTACTCTATATGTTACAAGCAAAGTCGTTAAGATAATTAAGATAATTCACAGCCAGACAATCCTTTATCAAGTTACCGCTTCAGCAAGTGTCTGAATCTTTCTTAAAGGTCCAATATGTTTAAATCAAGTTTTTTCTTTGCTCAAAATTCTTGAATTGTCTTATTTGAAAGTTACATGTGCACTTTATTATTTTCTGTAAGCTAATCAAAACAGATTTTTTTTATATATGAGAGATTGCTAATTATCAGTAATCTTTATTACTACTCTTCTTTAGGTGTAAATTAAAGTAGCCATGAATTCTTTGTAACTCAGTTTTCTCTTACCTTGAAACTGGCCGACAGAGTTCCATGTCTGCAAGAAATCTGAGGATAGGTCACAAATGTTCTTCAGCTTCCAGATGAACCTCATGAAATGCTGGCTGTTAGGATGTCCTTTCCTTGTGCCACCTCTCGTAGGTAGTTGTGGTTTTTTTGTTTTGATCTGTTTTAACCTCCTGACATCTTTATTGAGAGGACTCAGAGGCACTGGGGTTTGCAGGCAAATGAGCCAACACAGATAGCCTGGGAGCCACGCCGCCCAGGTGGCACCAAGTGAGTTCGCCAGGAGTCCCTTGCAAAGCCTCTCGCAAAGAAAGAAATCTTAGTCCCCGCCATCCATCCGCCACAGCACCTCACACCTGACTGCCTTACCATCTCCAATACCGGGAAGGCCAAACACTGGGACAAAATGCCTTCTCCGAGGCACTTCCGCACGTGGGTTGCAAGAGCTTCTCCAAACCCCGTGCTCTCATGCAGAGCAAGGGAGGCAATTCAGAAAACAAATCAGCAATAAAAAAAGAAAGAACCCTTGCTGCTCCAGATGGCTTTTTTCCTCCGGGATGGGAGGCCCACAAAGCTTGCCAACGGTCGCCTCCCCAGCGTCCACGGAAAAGTAGTCCTCGGTGCTGTACAACACGGGCAGCAGAAAGCCTCGTGGTCCCTTTGGGCCTGCACCACATGCGCTTCCAGGAAGGATAGGTGGCGCCCAACCATCTTGAAGAAGGTCCGCTTAGGCCTGCAACAGCGGCTGAGCGTCACTCCTCAACACGTCAGTCAGGCTTCCAAACCCTTTCAGCCTGAGGAGCATCCCCTCCATGGTGTCCTCCACCCCCTTCGCCCTCAGCCCAGGGCTCCCCACAGTCCAGCGGGACCCGCGAGCTTGCGCTTCGCTCGGAGCACGGACTCTCGAAGACCCGGTCCACCTGCAGCCCCGGGACCTGGGTAGGTGGGGTCGAGGAGGCGGAAGTTGCCGCGGAGCTCGTGGCCACGCCCCGGCTCCAAACCTCCGCCCCTGAAAGGTTGCCTGCCCCTTGGCTCCGTTATAAATGAGTCTAAACTCAAACACAACGTGAGAAGTTAAAGTTTTAAAGGGCAAAAACAAGATCTCAGGGTGGCTTAGCATAAATTCCTGATCCAAGGTGTAGCTAACACCTTTGTTAAGGCCTCTGAAAAATTTAAGGAGAGACTCTTAGACAAGGCAGTTAAAAAGAATTCTAAGTATCTTAATTGTGCACCCCTAAACTCTCTCAGCTAAATAAAAGGGCTTGTGAGGGTTCTAAGTGTGTGTCTCCTTGACTTTTAGAGTAAACAAAAGGTCTTCAGCACCCACACTTCCCTCTGTCTCAAAGGGATTTATGGCAGTAGCTTTATCTTAGGAGAGTGAATCTGAAAAAGATCTCGGGGAAACTTATAACCATGTTAAGAGTTTGGTATCAGTAGTAGCACTGTCAACTTAGACTGAAAAGATGAGAGATAGTTCAAAATGAAAAGATGTTTTCAGGCCCTCAACCTCCTTGCAAAAAAAAACCACAGGCCATTTCTTATAAAGTGGCTCACAGTGGCAAATGATCTGGTTCAAGGATCTGTACCTGAGGACTCCATTTAAGGCAGTGCCTCCCACCTGGACTTAATTAACATGAGCTTCTGGATCTCAAGTCTGGTCTAGATACCGCAATAGGTGAAGCGTGTAAGGGCCTTGAGAGATGAGTGTCCATTCCATGTGTGAGAAATATAAATAATTTTTGGCCAACTATAGTTAATTAGCTATGACCGCAATTAATTTGCAACACGCCCCCCACCCCCCTCGCATTGGGATGTGGAGTCTACCTCACCTCACCTTGAATCTGGGTTGAGCCTGTGAACTGCTTTAACCAACAGAAAGTGGTGGGAGAGACATGTGTGACTTCCAAGTCTCAGTCATAGGAAGACTTCTGACATCCCAACATCCAGTAAGCAGGCCTCTTGAAACATTTACTCTGGGGATATTCCCTCTCAGAACTCAACTGTCAAACCATAAAGAACCCAAGCCACATGGATAGTCCGAGTATAATTTTTCCTGCCAATGATCCCAGCCTGAACTTCCAGATCGTAGGAAGCATCAATTGCCAGCCATGTGAGTGAACACTTCAATGGAATCTTCAGTTGTTTGCAGACCCAGCCACTATTTTACTAAAATTTCCTGAGATATCTCAAAGGATAACCACAAATCAAGTCTAGTGGACACACAGATCCAACAGGGATAATAAACTGATGTTTTCAGCCACAAAATTATGGACTAGTTTGCTAAACAGCAATAGATAAGGAAAACAACAGGCAAAGTTATAGTAATCTGTTCACAAAGTATTTTATATTTACACAGTGGAAGAACCTTAGAATCAGGAGCAAGCTGTAGAAATCTGAAGGAGTTCATATTTGAATTTTTCCTTATTTGATTACATTTTATTTTCTTTAGTAATCGTTCAGTTAGATTGTAGGTCAAGCTATAGGTTTATTAACATCTTTTTTTTAGCACACACAGCATTTTCTCACATATTGACTTGGCTTATCTACGTATTTCTATAGAGATTTTCTATTTTCTTTTAAGATAAGAGGGAGGCAATGTTATGTACTTTGAGCCCTTCAGATGCCTCAAGAAGTGATTAAAGCTTCCTGCAGAACAGAAGCAACCAACGCTGCGTCATTAATACTCTCACTCCAAAACATACTCACATTGATCCGTACAACTGTTATTTTAACTGGGCAAAGTTCTTACATAGGAAGTTAGAGCTCTGCCTTTTCTTTGTGTGTTTGGGGGGTGGGGGTTAGGTTTATTTATTTATTTTGAGAGAGAGAGGCATGGGGGAGGGGGGAGGAGCAGAGAGAGAGAGGGAGAGAGAATCCCAGCATGGAGCCTGATGTGGGGCTCAGTGTCACAAACTGTAAGACCATGACCTGGGCCAATATCAAGAGTCAGACACTTAAACAACTGAGCCCTAGTGCCCGAGCTCTGCATCTTCTAAGCTGTAATTTAAAAGACAAAAAAAAAAAATACATCTATTTCTCTCTGTTAAAAATAGATACGAGTCTTTGAATTAGTCACGATTGAAGGATAGACCATTTATTAAATGTTTTGGCCAATTAATAAATACAAATTTTCCAAAAAAGGAAAGAGGAAAAAGAGAGTGAAAGAATAAGGAAGCTACACAGACAGAAAGAGCTATAAATCTAAACAAATCATGGTAAGAAAGAGACAAATCACATTTCTTTTTGGAGAGGAACAACACTTTTATTTCTTTTCTCATTTAAGCATAGGCAGACACACAGAGATTGCTAACCTCAGTGTTACAATTTTCAGCCATCGGTCAAATAAATATAGGACACAAATTGTTGTATCTTAGTAAAATGGACTGATTGGTTGCATCAGTTCCAGAACAGAAGGTCAGAGTGACACAGACAATTTCAAAGGCATATCCTGATGTTTTCTGTGTCTCATGTGGGCTCTTTATTCTACTGGACATAAATTCTTTTTCTTTTTCTTTTCTTGTTGTGACTTATTTGAGTTCATGGTGGCACATAAGTAAACAAATAACATAAGATTCTATCAGCAGTTGGCAAACAACTAGGCAACAGCATGGGCTGTGACAGAAGCTTTACTTTCAACTTGACTAAACCACAGTCTTGTGACATGATAAAACAGAAGCAAGTGACTCAAAGGCCAGGAAAACTCAGAATTCTCAAGACAAATAGAAAAACAAAAACATTTGAAAAACTCATCAAACATAAACACCTAAAAATGCTTGGACTATACAAGCAAAACCACCAAAACCAAAACCAAAGCCCGGAGTAAAAATGGTGGCCTGGGGCGCCTGGGTGGCTCTGTTGGTTAAGAGCCCCAAGTCAGGCCCTGCGCTGACAGCTCAGAGCCTGGAGCCTGCTTTGGATTCTGTGTCTCCTTCTCTCTCTGCCCTTTCTTCTTCTCTCTCTCTCTCTCTCTCTTTCAAAAATAAACATTAATTTAAAAAAAAATGGTGGCCAAATAAAAGCCAAACCAGATTTGGAATCAGAAATCATCTTGGGAAAATACTAGAGACAATCCAGAAAGAGAGTCAGTGAGAGGCAAAGCACCTGATTCAGAAACTCAAACTCTCTCAGGATTGGAATGGAAGCTCTCTAATAGAATGATGGAAGCCAGTGTGCAAGCTGAAGAATGTGGCGCTGGGTGCAAGAAGCCCATGGGTGGTGCCTTTGTCAACAGCGTGAGATCATCAGGGCTAGTGACTGGATCCACTGGAGCATCTCAGTGGAAATGTTATTTGTGAAATAAAGACTAGAAAAAAAGTAAGGAAAAAATTTTACTTTCAAATGTTTTTTTTAAAGCACAGACTTTAAGATTCTTTTTATCAACAAGTTTAAAATTACACTAAGTACTTTAAACAAATGTGTTTAATAAAGTTATAGATAGTCTGATCATATTGGATAGTTATTTGATAAAATAATATCTGGCAATGATTGTCACAGTTTTAGGAAAATCAAAGATAAAGCTGTTTTCATCAGTGAGCATACAGAAAATGACCGAAAACTACATTTATTTTGTTATCCTGATTCGGATATCTCAGGGTAAAATTAATATATCATTTTTATCACTCTCTGGTTATAAAGAATAATGAAAATAGACCAAGTGATATCAGGGTAAGATGTCTGTTTGCTTTCCCAACATGCTTGGTCATTATTTATAAATCATTTCACTCCGTCAGACTTGCTGGACTTCCGATATTAATATAAACTGTTAGCAGATCAGCAATTTCAAACCAATCCTTGTGTCTTTGTGTTGAGCTCAGTACACCAGTTCAGACCTTTCTTTCATATTGTTGAGTTCTTTTTATGAACATTGATACTCATGTTTCCCCTTTTCTTGTAATGAGCCTTCTCCAGGCTATCCTTCACTTTCCAGAATGAGGCATTGTGTATCTATCTGGTTTTGATCATTTATTTCACAGTAAATTTCTTGGTTTCTTAGATAAAACTTTCTCTCCTCTTCTCTTGGGGTATAACAGGAAGTTTTTACTAGATGTATGAGCAGGTGCTAATATAACACTCCTGCAATGCTTGGGTAAAGTAAAGCACCCATTTGTATGATGAGGTCCATTAGAACTGTTCCATTCTCTGTCAAGATTTGTTCTGGTGTATCTTTCTTCTGTACAACTTGGAGAATTGAACAAATGATGACAAATGAAGCTGCAAAGTCAGGCAGAAGCAAGATCATAATAATCATGCCGTGCTAACAGCAACAACAATAACAATAAGAATAGGAAACCAAGTATAATAAATATATATCAGTGGTTACTAATAGCTAGCTACTTACTATGGGCCAAAATTCTACATGCATAATGGTATTTTCCCCCTAGCATAATGCCATGAATAAGAAACTATTTTTATGGTTTTAAGTTGTCACACATTGCTAATGTAAAAGCCTCCAGTATCTAATTCACCAAGTGACTGACTTGTTGAAGATCCAATTAACTAATGATCAACTTGAGTCTCAATTTTCCAAATTTGCCAAATTAAAACATTTATTAGTTTACTAAAAATGGTTTCAACAGAATTAGCAGACAATATGGTAGCATTAGCAAGAATATGAAATATGATTATAATTGATATATTTTTGAACACTGAAATTTTAATATAATAGTATTATTTATAATAAAGATTTCATCATTTTTAAAAATGATTATTTCTTATGGAAATTCTTGGTCCATAGTGATTTTTAATCCTCTGTATCATTTAGTCTTGTCAAACTTTTCTCTTTCATCTTTGTAACTTTTAAGATATTAATCAATTTTTAAATTCTTTTCTGTCTCTTTATAATTAAATGATATCAAAATTTAAGTATGAAACATATAGATCATCACATTACATTAATATTATCATTCCTTCCTTTTCCTACACTCAATGGTTTCTTCTTTACCTGCAACTGCCTCTTCTCGTTGGCATATCCAAACTGTTTTTTTTTTTAATTTTTTTAAATCTTTATTTATTTTTGAGAGAGAGACAGAGTGTGAGCAGGGAGAATCAGACAGAGAGGGAGACACAGAATCTGAAGCAGGCTCCAGGCCCTGAGCTGTCAGCACAGAGCCAGACGCGGGGCTTAAACTCACAAACAGTGAGATCATGACCTGAGCCAAAATCGGACACTCAACCAACTAAGCCACCCAGGCGCCCCCAAACTGTTCTTTATTACAGACATGGAATTTTAATACATCTGATTTATCCCAGATATTTTAGAAATCTAATTTAATTGTAATGTATGTTTTATTTCTGATAAATAAAAATTAGATATGATACTAAATCATTAGGTTTGAAAACTATAAAGTGACATTCAATGATTTAAAATTGAGAAGAGAGCAATCCTATTATTGCTGTTAAGTTGTCCATTCAATTAATTGTATTTTTGCAAGTTGATTTTTCTTAGTTTGATTTGAACAAATTGGCTCTTTAGGAAATTGTATTTTCAAGAACGGGCTTTTAGCAAACTCTTTCTCTGAATCATTTTGCTTACAGTTTTATACCCACTGATAGAGGTGAGAATGGAGTTATAAATATGAGTTTTAGTTGCTTGCCCAAGGTAAACTGGGTAGTAAGAGGTCAATCTGGTTTTCAAATTCTTAGGATCTATACTATACTTTAATATTTACCATATCAATGCATACCATACTTAAATCATTACTCTATGCTGCCTTTCAGATTATTAAACTTCTGATTTTTAAAAAGTTAATTCATTTTAGTTTCCATTGTTTACAGTTCAGGGATTTAAATGGAATCGTGAAGCTAAAAAATCTGTTACTTCCTGATGAGTGATTATTATAACATACTCTGAGGATCTTCACTAAGTAGGCAGACAGCCAGGATATATATGGTCAATTTGGGGATATTTTCTTGAAAAGCTAGCACTGGTTGACTAAGAATAACTTAGATGACTAATAGTGTTAGCTTTTATGCTAAAAGTGACATTGTAATATGAATATAAACACAAGAACGTATATACAATTGTATTTTAGAAATATCCATCTAGTAACATTATAGAGAAAAAAAAGGGTGAGGCTACAGACAGAAAGCTCAGATAGGACACATTGATGCACCTTACAATTAACAACAAGAGTCAACATGAAGGTATTAGAAACAGTGATGGATAAGTACAACAAAGACTAGAAGTAAAATAAATAGGATTTGGTAATTTATTGGGGCAAGATTGTAAGAAGAGGGTAAAAGGTTATGGTCTGAATACCTAGGTCAATAGTCTTACCTCCCATCACGATAGTAAATTGAGATGGAATGACTCTTGGCAAAGGAGATTATGAAATTAGTTTCATGTCTGTTAAGTTTGAAGAATTGTGAGTCATTCAGTGTAAATGTGCACTAGGTAATATCAGTGGGAAGCTGTGTGTGTGTGTGTGTGTGTGTGTGTGTGTGTGTGTGTGTGTGGCCTCAGAGAGAGGCTGAAGTAGTCTCTATAAATAAGTATTTTTGAATCATCAGCATATGTGTGGTAATTGAAGCCATGGATATGAATGAAACTGCAAAAAGATAACGTCAGGAAGAGATATAGACCAAAATAGAACTTTGGGAAACTCAAATATTTAAAGCATAGAAAAAATAAAAAGATCCTGGAGGGGAGCCTGGGTGGCTCAGTCAGTTAAGTGACCAAACTCTTGGTTTTGGCTCAGGTCATGATCTCAGGGTTTGTGAGATCAAGCCCCACATCAGGCTCTGCACTGACAGCGCGGAAAACTGCTTGGGATTCACTCTCTGCCCCTCCCCCACTCACTAAATAAATAAATAATAAACATTGAAAAAAAGAAAACTAAACTTTAACAACAAAAAAAAAAAGATCCTGGGAAACTGAAAGTGAGCAATAAGAGGAATAGAAAGAAATCTATTTAAGTAGTGACTTAAATGTCAAGCAAGAAGAAATGTCAAGAAAGTAGTTCTTTCTCAGGAATCAACTGACAAAATAAGGAAATGCCCAGTGTATACTGAACAACTTGAACAAGTAAGCGAGACATGGGCAAATGTTCAATGTGTGTGTGTCTAAATAAATCATTGGCAATAGTGGTAAGAGTAGCTACCATAGTAGAGTGGAACTAGATGTGGACCACGAAGGATATCTTCAAATTCTTTTATCTCCTAAGAACAAACAGGTTTCTAATGTATTTTTTTTAATTATGATTAAAAAATTATTTGAGGATAGGAAGAGAATAGCCCAGATAAATGCTGGATAAGTCAGTCAAAGCGACCACATATTCCTTTTTTTTTCTACCTTCAAGTTTCAATGTCATCTATTCCCGAGAAATATAATAGTGAATCAAGAAAAATGGCATCTAAAGATAAGGAAATTATTACATAGTAACAAATAATTGTTACACTTTGGTAAATCTGATGGAGATTAAAATAGATTTACTTATTATCAATTGAGCCTTCATAATAATAAGCATTTATATAACTCTTGTCATGAAAACGCCTGATTATTAATGATAAATAACCACTTATAGAAGATATCAATTCATATGTATAATTTTAATCTAAGGATTGTAACTTTTTAAGTCTTTTTAAAAATTTTTTAAATGTTTATTTATATCTGAGAGAGAGAGAGAGGAAGAAAGAGAGACAGAGAGAGAGAGACAGTGTGTGAGCAGGAGTAGGGCAGAGAGAGACAGAGACAGAATCTGAAGCAGGCTCGAGGCTCTGAGCTGTCAGCACAGAGCTCAACATGGGGCTCAAACTCATGAACCATGACATCATGACCTGGACCGAAGCTAGACACTTAGCCGACTGAGCCACCCAGGTGCCCTGGAATCTAACTTTTTTAAAAAAACATTGGGAAATACACATGCAACTGTGAAATACTGTTGTCATCATGCAATATTTTAAAGCTTTGAAGCAGAACAGGAATGTCTTTAAAATATACTGCTGAGAAAACTCAATTTCATAATAAAAGTATCTTGAAGTGCAAGTTTAAAGGTTAAAAGAAAAAATGAGTCTCTGTCTCTCCCTTAGACATTAAGATAGCTTATTTTGTAATAAACATTGCACTGTGTGGTTAGAAAAAAAAAATTAAAAGATCCTGTGTCGTGTCTCCTCTTTCTAAAATTTGCTACTAAGTTGAGAAGGTGAAAGGTATACAAATATATAAATATAATTCACTAGTGATCAGTGCTTTATTAATATGCAGTTATAAGTTGCATATTTACTTCAGCACATTTAATTATCAGAATAAGTCTATGGTAAGCAAATGTTACATTTGTGTTACATATGAGGAAACTGAAGCTCAGATAGGTTTATTTTACCCTGCTAAGAAGTCATCATGATCTATATTTGTGGCTCAATCAGTTAAGTGTCCAACTCAGGTCATGATCTCAGTGTTATGGAATCAAGCCCCACATCTGGCTACATGCTGGACATGCAGCCTCAAGGTTCTCTTTCTCTCTCTCTCTTTCTTTCTCTCTCCTTCTGCCCCTTCCACACTCATGCATGTGCTCACACTCAAAAAAAAAAAAAAAAAAGAGAGAGAGAGAGAAAAGAAAAGAAGAGAAAAGAAAAGAAAAGAAAAGGAAAAGGTTAGTGGCATGTTGGTCTATAACTTACATGCCCAAAGATGGACCAGGTAAATAAATAAATGACTTGGACCAACCTCTGTCCCCTTAAAGAGGCTCTGTAAACATACTAGTGCCATAGAAAACAGACAGTTCCTGTATATAAAAGGGTTTGAGCAGGACATACCAACTTTACCCAGATAACTTACTGTAAATTAGTCTAGAATATGCATATATGGGGCAGAGCAGGCTAAAGAAAGAGATTAGTCATGTAGACAATCTTCTGTGTAGTTGATAGGAAAACCACTGAAACAGTTGAGTAATATATCTATATGCATTACACAAATTGTCAATTTGTTATTCAAAAATCAAAATATGCATAATGCAGAACACAGAGGGTATTCCTACAGAGCTGTGTATGCTTAGTTTACACCCCTCATGGGAAGGACTGTTTCACTATGGCTAAAATTTGCCTATATCCTTTGAACCATTAGCAAGTTTGTTATGGGCAAGATCTATGATTTCTGTGATCTGATTTGGTCAGGTAGTCCTGAGAGCCCAGAGGTCAGAGCATCAATTTGGCCTGAAGCAGAGTTCCAAATCAATTCCCAGAGGAGGTGACTACTAGGATAGTTTGTGAAGCCTAAGTACATTTACCAACTAAGGGAGTGTGGATAGAGCACAGATGGCTGAGGGAAAGTGTGTCAAGCAGTCCTTTATTATTTGCAATGAAATAATAAAGCATTCTCTAATAATATGTTTAATAGCCTTTTTCTTTCAAAATAAAAAAGATATTTGTAATTGACAAAGGCAGGCCATTTTGTCAGGTTGATATAATCATCTATGAAAACATTTTGTACAAATGATCAAAGGCTAAATATAAAACAAAATCAAGTTAATGGATGAACTAAAGAGCAATTATTCACCACCATTGCAATTACTATGTTTATTATAACTCACATTAATTACCAGGCATTATCTTAAGTGCTTAACATTGACCACCTTATTTAATCATTAGAATACCTTTGTACATTTGTGCTACTTTTCTATTTCATTCTACAGGTGAAATAAAGTTATTTAATAGAGTCAAACATCCATCAGAGATTAAAGACTCCAATCAAACCAGCAACAGAAAATAACTTTTTGAAACAGATAAAGTCTATCTACAAAACAAAACTAAACCTAAAACTAGCATCTTAATAGTGAAACATAAAAACAATTTCCCTTAAAATTAAGAATTGGAAAAGGAATCTGCTTTCACTAATTCTATTCAACTTTTGCAAAAATGCTTTGGTCAATATACTAAGTGAACTTATTTAAAAATCATAAACATATAAAAGAAAATTGCAAATAGAAGAAATAAAGCTCTCATATTTTGTAGATACATTTGACCCCATGAAAAGCTGTAAATTATCTAAATAAAAAGTATTAAAAACAAGTATTTAGCAATGTCATTAGATACAAGCCCAATTTACTAGATAGCTGCGAGATTTAAGATCAAATGCATTTCTATGTATCAACATACAGTTAGATATTATAATTTTAGAAAGATACCATTCAAAACAGAACCACAAATTATAAAGTGCTCAGTAATAAATACTAAAATATATAAATATGTACAGTTAATTCTTCATTTAACTCTCTATTCTATAACTTTGTCATATAGTTAAGACTTTATCCATATGGAGGTAATGAGAAATTTTACTGAAAAACATTAAAAGGAATGAAAATAAATGAAACTACATTATTTCTACAGATAGTCTCAAAGTCAAAACTTCTTTCAATAGACCATTAAAAAATAATTTCCAGATAAAGGCAGGGTTTCCTTTTTTTTTTTTTTTTTTTTAAGTTTATTTATTTTGAGAGAGAGCCTGAGCAGGTGAGGAGCAGAAAGACAGGGAGAGAGAGAGAATCCCAAGCAAGTTCTGTGTCAGCACAGAGCCTGACATAGTGCTCAAACCCACAAACCATGAGATCCTGACCTGAGCCAAAATCAAGAGTCAGATACTCAACTGACTGAGCCACACAGGCGCCCCAAGGCATGGTTTCTTAATAGCAACACTACTGACATTTTGGGTCCAATTACTCTTTGTTGTGGAGGGCTGTCTTGTGCCTTTTAGAGTGCTTAGCAACATCCTTGCCCTTTGTTCAATAGTTGCCCGTAGAATTCCTCACACTGTTATTATAACCAAAACTGTCTACATATTTGCAAATATCTCCTGGAGGGCAAAATGACCCCCATTTGAGAACCACTGGATTATGGACATAGACGTGAATGACAGCTTTTAAATAAGCATATAAATGTATAAGCTCACTTTTAAATAATGATACAGAAAAGACTCTTGGAGAGAAACAAAAGCGTGTAACGTGAAAAAAATATACAATTGATAAATTAAAAAAATAAATTAAGATTTAATTTAAATTTACTTGAATTAAATACCAAAAAGAAATTGCAGAAGCCAAAAACTGGGTGAACATATCTGAAGGAAAACATTATTATCTTGAATGCACAAAAGACTCCTAAAAATAAAAAAGACGAAAACTAATAAGCTAATAGGAAAATACAAATTAAAATTATAATCAGATCAAAATTTATATACTTCACATCCACACTCTCATCTGGACATATTCACAAACAGAATAGAGAGAAAATAAGTGATAAAAGATTAGCATACATAGATTAATAGGTTGCTAGATACAGAGATAAGATGTTTTCTGTTCAAATAAAGTTCAAAATGCATAATTAAATAATATATTTAACCGATGTATCAAAAGTGCATACATAAGTAGTAAAACTACAGAAGCATATGCACAAAATTCAGGCCTGCAGCTGCCATTAGGGAAGAGAACACAAAACTTTGGGATTGTTCTATTTCTTCAGGTAGAACTTAATAATATGTGCTTACTTTATAATAATTTTAGGCCATACATGTAAATTAGAGAAAATCTTTTGAAATATGACTATTCCATAATAAAAGAAAATACTAAAAAAACCCTCAACCTGAGAGAGGTTAAATATATTTTTCAAGGCAAGCGTGGAGCATGTAATATTATCCCATCTGTCACACTCCACAAATTGTGTTTTCACCCTTGAGGCAAAGATAAATATTTAATTTATTATTGTTCTCCTTCTGTGTTACCTCGATGCATACTTTAAATAAAAAATGCTCAGAGCATCATTAAATTCTGGTAATTCTCCAGTGCCAGGCCAATTAGGTATAAATTCTTTAGTTATGCATTTAAGCCAGATATTGTACTTGACAATTCCAATCTGTTGGCAGGGACAGCCAGGGTCGCTGTAACTGAGCAGCTCTACTAACAACAAGGGAGACTTCAAAATGAATTCTGCTAGAAAAACAAGATATATGTAACAACGATAACAGGAACAATTCACCAAGAAAAAAATTCCAAGTGTTTTTACTCTTAATAACAAAGCTTCATTTCACTCAAAGCAAATCTTGAGAGAATTAAAAGGAGACAAAGACAAATCCACAGTCATGTTGATGTCAACACCACTTTCTGAAAGAATGATGGGAGTGTGTGGAGTGAATAGACAACAAAATCAATAAGGATATAGAATTGAACAATATTGTGAATTAACTTGACCTAATTGATATTTACAGAACATTCCAACCAACAACTTAAATGTCCACTTTTTTTCCCCCCAAGTACACAAGGGACATTTGCCAAGAAAGACTATATGCAGGGCAATAAAACAACTTGTATCATATGGAATATGCTTAATCTTCACAGCAGTTAAACTGAACAATAAAAGGTATCAGGGAAACCTCCGAATATTTAGAAAATAAGTGATATAGATTTCTAAGTGACATTTCAATCAAGAAGAAAACTATAAGAGATATTATAACATCTTTTAATCAAATAAAAATACTTTATATAAAAGTTTGTGGATTGCAGGTCAAACAGAGTATATGAAAAATTTATGGTATTAAATGTATAGATCAGAAAATAAGAAATATCTAAAATTAATGATCTAATCTCAGTTTAACAAATTCTAAATAAAAAACAACTGAGCCCAAAGTAGGTAGAAAAGGGAAATGAAAAGATGCAACATAAGTAAATGAAGTAGAAAATAGAACTGTACACTTACAATTGGTTTGTGTGTGTTTATGTACCTTTTACCTAATGAGTTCGATTTACTAAAAAGGCTGTGCAGAGGTATGCAATTTATAGGAAATTATTTCTGGTGATCGTAGGCATAGAGTGTTTTGCACCAAGGAAAAAAGCTGCATATACAGAAGTATTTTAGTACTTTTTAGCTTAAGAATACTTTAACAGAAAAAAATGGACAACAGTATAACAGTACCTCTCTTAGTGATTCCCATTTTGTGTGTGTTGCCATCAACTGACCTCGATCAGATTCCATGTTGTGGTTGAACATAAGAGGTCTCCAGAATAAAATGCTATGTATATTTACATATAATTGCAAAGTAATACATAAATTTAATTCTTTTGGTTCAGTGTCAAGCTAAATCTCAATTGATTAGCAAAAAATAAAAATTTCAGAATCCTATCATGTACAAACAACTTACACATATATTTATGTTCAAGCCTTGTAATATCCTTCTAAATGCTAAATCTACTTTTTAGGATGAGGACATGAAATATAATCAAATTTATGCCATTTACCCATCATATAGCAGTCTCTGATCCTATGTTCCCAAAGACAGCAATCCATCTGCTATTTTACATTGCCTTTCTCTTAACCTACATATTTTTATTTACTCTGTCTTATAAAACAGGGATACAGAGGGTAATTAAACTATAATAACAATCATTATACACAACTGGTTTAGTAGACTTCTTTGAAACATACTTCTAAAAGGAAGAGTTAGGGAAAACTTATATATATATATTTAATACTTTTTTATGTTTATTTCTTTTTGAGAGACAGAGAGAGGCTGGAGGAGGAGTAGAGTGAGGGAGACAGATGATCTGAAGCAGGCTCTGTATTGACAGCAGAGAGCCTGATGCAGGGCTCAAACCAACGAACCTCGAGATCATGACCTGAGCCGAAGTCAGGCGTTTAACCGACTGAGCCACCCAGGCACCCCAACTGATGTATTTGTATACTATAAGGAACTTTTAAATTTTTATTTATTTTTGAGAGAGACAGAGACAGAGTGTGAGCCGGGGAGGGACAGGGAGAGAGGGAGACACAGAATCCAAAGTGGGCTCCAGGCTCTGAGCTGTCAGTGCAGAGCCTGACATGGGGCTCCAGCTCACAAACTGTGAGATGAAGACCTAGGCCGAAGTCGGACGCTTAACCAACTGAGCCACCCAGGCGCCCCTAAAAGGAACTCTTAGATCCAAGTTAATGGTTCTTTATTCTAAATTTATTTCAACTGGGAGAAATTTCACATCTATTAATTGCATTAATTTAGAGGAAATGCTTAATTTTTATATATCTAATTTCAAATGGATAGGTATAATGTGTGTATTTTTTAATCCAACTAATCCTGAAAGAGTTTAGTGCCAGATCTTGGAATTGTTTTACTAATGTACCAGTTACAGAAAACAAAGCTGGTAATTCCAATATAATACCAATACCAAAAGACCATGATTTGGGTCATTTATTTAAAGACATTTTAACTGTCCAATGTATCAGCTATGTACTAAGGATACAAAAATGATTAAAACAGACTCACAGAGTTCATCAGCATATTGAGGGAGAAAAATGTGGAAACAAATCAGAATGTGATAGGAGTTCCACTAAAATATGAACAATGCATTATGTTGATGCTAAAGAGGAAGTGATCAATCCTATATTTGAGCTGTAGGGGAAAAGAGGGTGTGAAAAGTTGATGCTTAATCTGGTTAAAGAGATGGGCATTTTAATCTGAAAGAAAAACATTTGTTCAATGTAAACTACTTCCTAAATTCAGAAGTTAATAGTTTAAACTTTTGATACTAGTGTTCAAATAAGTTTTCCATTATTAGTGAATCCATCAGTGACATTAATTTTAAAGTTAACCCTTCTTCTTTAAATATTTTTTTCTTATTACTATTGTCCTGAATCTGACTTTGACCAAACCAAAATTTGTTTGTAGGCCGGTATGCATTTATAAGCAATATTGTAGAGTTTGGGATTTTTATTCCACTTCAGCCCTTTTCTAGGTGAGATTTCCCCTACTGATTTTTTAAATACTAAACACTTGTGGTTAGAGTCTGTTATCTGAAAAATTCTAAAAAATTTTGATGGATTGAAAACCCAGAATAAAACATGAAATATTAGATATTTATTAGATGTCATTATCTCACTTCCTTTCACTTTAACTTGGACCTTTAAGAAGAAGGCATCAACATTCATGGAGAAGGAAGCACATACCACGCACTGATTCAGAACAACTTTATAGCATAACTTTTATTATAACTTTGGTGCATATAGATACCTTTAAGAGTTTCATGACTGTCTTCTGTTCAGTATCTCATATTACAATGCTAACCACAATCTCTAGTGACAAATCCAAAATATACCTTAGGACATGAATTATATAGACTTTAAAAATCCTAAGTACTAATGTTTGAGGGAACTGATACATGTCTGCCTGATCCCTTGATACCCCTTTTTTACTCTGCCCTTTCTGTATTGACTTTCAATGAAAGTATCTTTGATGTATCTGTGTGTGAGTGGGGGTATATTTTTAAAAATATACTTTATTCTGGGGCTCCTGGATGGCTCAGTTGGTTAAGCATCCAACTTCGGCTCAGGTCATGATCTCACGGTTCATGAGTTTGAGCCCTGCGTTGGGCTCTGTGCTGCCGGTTCAGAGCCTAGAGCTTGCTTCAGATTCTGTGTCTCCAGCTCTCTCTGCCCCTCACCCACTCGCACTCTGTCTCTCTCTCTCAAAACAAACAAACAAACATTTAAAAAAGAATTTAAAAAATATATACTTTATTTAAAAGAAAACTCTTAACATCTCCTATTTCTAATTTGAGAAAAAGGAACACTGTTCGCCAGCAGCAAAATACATATACACTGTGCCAGATGCTCTGTTTCAAAGATAGAAAATATGCTATGCAATCTTCTGGAAAAATGTGATTCAGATTTTTAAAATAACTCTGAAGCTAAATGATCTGGAAGATGACACCCCTATCAGAACAATTCTGAAAGAATAACCAAAGATGAAGACATCATCATTTCACATAGGAAAGAAATTAGTAATCATATATATACACTGTTTTTCTCACAGGAGAATACTATTCTATTGTAGTCTAAAGAAGAAAATGTAAGAAAAAAATATCACTGGGCATATTACTATGAAACACAATTAAGTGGGCAAACTGTAAAAAATACTTATATAATGTTATCATTGCAACTCTGATTTACTGTATGGTTTTCCAATATTCAGTAGCCTCAGGAGATTATAAACTGATATTAGATAAGAATTAAAAGATGATGATTTTAGGCTTTATTTTATTTTATTA
The DNA here is from genome assembly GCF_024362965.1 of Panthera pardus. Classification (NCBI taxonomy): domain Eukaryota; kingdom Metazoa; phylum Chordata; class Mammalia; order Carnivora; family Felidae; genus Panthera; species Panthera pardus. Next base: position 24,209,924 of record NW_026526732.1, on the reverse strand, counting down.
AAAAAATTTTTTTTTACATTTATTTTTGAGTGACAGAGAGAGACAGCGTGAGCAGGGGATGGGCAGAGAGAGAGGGAGACACAGATTCAGAAGCAGGCTCCAGGCTCCAAGCTGTCAGCACAGAGCCCACAAACTGTGAGATCGACTTTAATTTATTTTTAAATATTTATTTATTTTGAAAGAGAGAGCATGAGCCAGCAAGCACAGGTGGGGGATGGGCAGAGAGGGAGAGACTCCCACAGAGAGATATGGGTGGGGCTTGATCCCACAAACCTTAAGATCATGACCTAAGCCAAAATCAAGATTTGGATACTTAACCGACTGAGCCATCCGAGCTCCCCAATTTTGGGCCTAATTTTAAGCAGAAAACTTATTCCAACAAGAGCCATCTAAGCTGTTTTTCTCAAAGGCACTCTTCTTTATGCCACATTTACTTGAGAGAGCCTTGTTCTATTCTGTTTAGCTGAACAGAGGTCAGAGAATCAACTTCATATATTTCACTGACCTACTATACAATACATTTTCTTCACTGCTACTGGTTGCTTGGAACTTGAAAATTGTTTCAACTATTTTTTTGTTATATATGGAAGAGAAAAAGGCAGCTTAAGATAGTGTTCTAAAGGCAAAGTTTAGCTGCTTTCCTGTTTTAACCATCTATGTGATTTTATGCCTTAAAAATATTACTTGTAGCTTTCATTGGGGATCCAAGATGGAACTTAAAGACACACAAGTGTTCAATTCTCTATAATAACCAAACTATATATTAATTTTTATCAGACAGCTGTAAAAATTATTTCATTTGGATAAAATTCATTTTCTAATTGTTAATTTTCTTGGCTTTCTTAGCTTTAGATCTTCAAATGCCTATTTATGTTTGGCATTTCATTTGAAAGCACATTTTTAGAAAGCTTTGCTGTGTTTTTCTGTTTAGTTTTGGACTTTCTCTTTCTCTCCTTCTCACGTTTTCTACCTTCCTGTGCTTCCTGTGTTTGGTCTTTCCTTTCCTGTATGTGTTTATTTTACATTATATTTTTGGTTGTCCCCAGGTGACAGTCTGTGCCCTAGTTGCACCACTGAAAACCAGATCTTACAATATTACTTTGGAGGTGGGGCCCTGTTGTGACACTGGTAGATGGCAGATTCAGTTGGAGAGCTGGTGGGCAACTTGGCTCAGCTCTGGTGTTAAAGCTATGCCCAATTCTTTTCACACTGCCAGGCCTATGGGTTGACATTAATCCCAAGCAGTATTTTGTAGAAGCTTGTGTTTGTTTTATTTTGTAGATGCATTTCAGAATGAAATAGGGGATGAATCATTTATTTTGGGAGAAAGCAGCTGTCAACTGGTAAGGATACTCAAATAGCCAGGTTGAGACTCCATGGGGTGAGAAAATAAGGCCTCTTACCAACAGCCAGAATGAACTTGCCCAACCGTATGAGAGATCATCCATCTTGGATATGAAAACTCCATCCACCCAAAGCCTACAGATGACTGCAGCCCTCACCAATATCTTAAATGCAGCTTCATGAAAGATGCTGAGCTAGAACCACCAGCCAAACCACATTGGATCTCCTGACCCATAGAAACTGGGTGATATAATGTTTCTTTTAGGCTGCTAAGTCTTGGGGTCATTTGTTACACAGCAATAGATAATTACTATATCCATTTGTATTGATAACTTTGTCATGCCTCAATCTCCATCTCCATCTTTATCTATGTCTATTGGGTAAATTGATATCTCTTTAGAAAATAGCACTAAAAATTATTAATTGAAGGTAATAAAATGTAATGATCAGTAAAAATTAATTTTCTATTAAATCCTATTTTGTGGGGAATGAGCTTAGAAATTCCCTGGGATTACACCCACGGGTTAACAAAGCATAAAGAATTACAAAGCCATAGGATGCACACACCCAAGTTTGGGTAAACAAGATTAGGTACATAAGTATAGAGAAGGGGCGGCAGAAGCTCCAGTATAGAGAAGGCGGGGCAAAGGCCTCAATATAGAACATAGGCATATGAAATAAACAAGATTAGGCATTAAGGGCAGAAGTGTCCCCCAATTTAGTACTATATCAGAAAGCTGCTTTCACAGGAAGGAAGGACCAAATTAGGCAAACTGGTAAATTAGGCTATAGACCACTACTCTGTACTGAGTGAAGCTGTCCAGAGCGGAGATGATTTACAAAAGAAAGGTGCCTTGTTAACTCTGGGATCACGTGTCCTACCTGTCTCATCCCCTAGGCTAGCTAAGATAAACAAAGGTGATGCCTCATATCCGCAGTAAGCAACTTCCACCTGACTGCCTGCTGCCAGGATTTTGTTTTGTATTAACCCAAACCCCTAACCCTGAATATCTTCAAGACCCCCTTTCCCTCATGTCTGTGAGTTGATGTTCACAGATTCATTCTCTTTGTGCACGTCCACCGCCATGTTTGTAAGCCTTCTGATCCTGATAAAAACGGAGCAAGGACCCTTATTCAGGGCTCTTGTCTTTTCCTGAACATTAGCCATCTCTCGCTTTTTTTTTTTTTTTAAGATTTATTTTTTTTATTTTTAACATTTATTTATTTTTGAGACAGAGAGAGACACAGTATGAACAGGGGAGGGGCAGAGAGAGAGGGAGACACAGAATCGGAAGCAGGCTCCAGGCTCTGAGCCATCAGCCCGGAACCCGACGCGGGGCTCGAACTCACGGACCGCGAGATCGTGACCTGAGCCGAAGTCGGACGCTTAACCGACTGAGCCACCCAGGCGCCCCCATCTCTCGCTTTTAATCCTGTGTTTTTCTCTCTTGCTAGACAAGAGGGAACTTGAGACTTAGAGTCTACGACACTATGTAATGCCTTAATCTTTGACAAAGATTACTTGGAAATAGTTCTGAAAATGGGTATAAACTAAAAATTAGCAGTCATACAATGCTCATTTCTTAGATAATATCACTAGGTTTTAGCAGCCAATTTACATAAAGTGTTAATGGGATATAAGTTACAAAAGTAACACCTAAATCCTGAGCCAGGACATAGTGTTGTCACTAGATCTCTGAATTATATTTCCTTTATAAATGGTTTACTGAAGAAATGTATTTATTTACTAATTAAATATCATTTAAAACTCTTCTACTGTAAACAGATTATCAGAGACATGATTTAAGGACTTCATAGTCTAATGTCTTCATACTGCCCCATAACATTGAGGGGTGCTTTACAAAATACCCTTCTCAGGAACTGACTGAAATTTAAGATATTCGGATCTGGACACTATAAAACAGATCTGGAGCTAATGGAAATATGTCAACAAAATCAAATCCTCTTCTTGGTTTACAGATATGCAGTCCTCATGTCCTACAGCTGAAGCTATGTGATAGTTCACGTGCAGATTCAACACACACATAACATACACACTCACATGTTCTCAGAAAATTTACTAGATTTTAAACCTGCAGTTGAAGACACAGTATCAAAGACAATTTTTAACCTGTGTCCATTTCTGGTGTATTAATCAGTACTCTTGAATTCTGATGACAGAAACCCAGCCCAAAGTAGATTACACAGAAACTTAAGTACATTATTTGATGTTACTAAACAGGTGGATTTGATTTCAGAGATAGTTAGATTCAAGGATTCAAAAAATTATCCACCAGGGCCCTATCTCTGTCTGTAGCTCTAGGTTCCTTTTGCTGCTCTGGGTTTAATTCCCAAATAGACCATCTCCATTTGGGAGCAAAGAAGGACACCAAAAACCCCAGCCATGAACAACACTGCTTTTATTGTGTGCTTACCACTAAACCAATCTGGTGGAAAGGAAATATTCTGGTTTCCTTGGACACAAAGTCAATGCCTATTCCTGGCAAAACATGGGGGAAAATGCAGGCGGGTTACCCACTCCAAAATCACAATGAGCAAAGTCACTGTAGGATAGGAGATATATTGTCTCTCTATGGATGAGAGCCTGGATAGACAAAATCTCAGATACTGTGCACTTCCTATCTGAATTACTGTCTAGTCCTCAGAGCCAATGTTGATATTCTTTTTTTTAATATTTATTTATTTTTGAGAGAGAGAAAGAGACAGAGCACAAGTGGGAGAAGGGCAGAGAGAGAGAGAGAGGGAAACACAGAATCTGAAGCAGACTCCAGGCTCTGAGTTGTCAGCACAGAGCCTGAAGTGGGGCTAAAACTCAGAAACGTCGAGATCATGACCTGAGCTGAAGTTGGACGCTTAACCAACGGGGCCACCCAGATGCCCCTGTTGATATTCTAGTTATCAACCTAAGAGTATTTTCAAAATGTGTTTAGTTGTCAATCTATACTAGCATGATCTTAGCTTATTCTTTCTTTTTTAATTTTTAATTTTTTTTTTAATTTTAGAGAGAGAGAGCATGAGTGGGGGAGAGGGACAGAGGAAGATAGAGAGAATTTTAAGTAGGCTCCACACTCAGCCCAACACAGGGCTTGATCTCATGACCCTGGGATCATGATCTGAGCTTAAATCAAGAGTTGGACACTCAGCTGAGTCACCCAGACACCCCATTTTAGTTTATTCTTTTATTCAGTACTTAATGAACAGATATTGTAATCCTGGAACTGTTCTGGGTTTTGAGGATATATCAGTGAAAAAAAAGTTACAAATTTTTGTTTTTGTTTTTCTCACAGAGATTACATTTTATGAATCTAACATTCTAGTTTAAAAGTGCAAACCTCCAGATACTTCCATGGGCTTACTGAATTAGAAACAAAAAATATGCATAATGAGTGGCACATGTATGCTCTTGGGCATACTGATGTTTCAAATCTAAACTACTTTTCTTTTGCCATTCTTTTTCTCATGCTCCATAACTCTCATAATTACTATAATGTTTTTCTATAATCTGCTGGAATGACATTTCATCTTGAATTGTATATTCTGATAGTCAAAACATCTATTGGGATATCCGACTGCTCTTGTGTTACCTTTAGATTTCACTTGTAAAATTAAAATGTGTCTTTTACAACACTCGATGCTTACCATGTTTTATCGTCCAATCACCTGATACAAAAACACAGGTCTTCAAAAGCTTGACCTACAATGTGTTTGTCACGTAAAAGCACTAAAACGGTTGCTATCTTTACTTTTGTGTGCCTTGTATTGTGGATAAAGAAGTAATTATAAACAACGAATAAAATAATACTAAAATGAATCTAAAAATATTCACTACTTTTATGATCTTTTTAGTTAATATTATGGAAGTAGTAAATTGGTAAGTTATAAAAATGTTGTTTATTGTATACTTATGGTGAGATGATAAGACATTGTAGAGGAAACCAATAAAATAGAAAACAAATGAAAATTTTATGTACTTTTTTTCCTTGCGTATTACACAGAAAAATATTCAGGCATATTCCACCAGACATGATTACAGTAAAAAAATACAAACATGGAAGCAAAAGTGAGTACCAAGTGAAGCATTTAGTAACTTGAAGAGATTAGACATGTTTTGTTTGCTTCTCCATCTGTCTTCTCTTCTTTCTTGAGTACACTTTGAACATCTTGTCTACTGGGTTCTCTAATGTTTCAAATCTAAAATAATAATTGTCATTAAACTGGATAATAGCCAACCCCATTTTAGAATGCCACTCCAATTCTTGGTCAACATTTCATATCCAATCAGTGGATATAATGAAAGGATATGGCTTATTTTACTCTTAATTTATACAGTAGATACTCTCTTAAGTAACAATCATTGAATAATTGTGCCAGAAAGACGCACCCTACACATTCCTCATTGAACAACAACGAGGTAATCCACAGGGCAGTGCAGTCTGGTGGCTTGCTGTCTACTTTTGCATAAATCCATGTTCTTCTGCTTGTACTACTTTCATCTCTTTATGTCAAGTTGTTATGTGACTACATGTTTCATTAAAAATGGTGTCAATTTATTAAATATAAATGGGAAAAGTGTAGCAGTTTGTGGAGAAACTAAACTGAAGGTTTTAGACTTGATAATGACCTATTCCTGTCACCATTAGAAAATATAGTTAAATAAATACATTCCAGTCAGTAACAAATGTAAAAACATTGGTGTGATTTTTAAAATTAGAGAGCAATTCTAAAAGAAATTACTTTGCAACTCCCTTTATGTTCTCCACTTTAAACAAAAATAACATTAAAAGTAACATTTAGGATACAATAGACATGCCATTCTCACTGGTGTGAGGGGACATCTTATTGTAGTTTTGATTTATATTTACCTGATGATGAGTGGTGTTGACATCTTTCATGTGTCTGTTAGCCATCTGTATGTCTTCTGTGGAGCAATGTCTATTCATGTTTTCTGCCTATTTTTTGACTGGATTATTTGTCTTTTTGATGTTAAGTTTTATAAGTTCTTTATATATTTTAGATACTAATCCATTATCAGATATGCCATTTGCAAATATCTTCTCCCATCCCATAGAAAATAATAGGTGTTGGCAAGGTTGCGGAGAAAGGGGAACTCTCTTACACTGTTGGTGGGAATGCAAACTGATGCAGCCACTCTGGAAAACAATATGGGGGTTCCTCAAAAAGTTAAAAACAGAACTACCCTACAATCCAGCAATTGCACTACTAGGTATTAACCCAAAGGATTCAAAAATGCTAATTTGAAGGGATACATTTACCCCAATCTTAATAGCAGCATTATTAACAATAGCCAAACTATGCAAAGAACCCAAATGTCCATCAACTGATGAATGGGTAAAGAAGAGGAGGTGTATTTATACAATGGGATATTATTCAGCCATAAAAAGAATGAAATATTGCCATTTGCAACAACATGAATGGAGCCAGAGTATTATGCTAAGTAAAAAAAAGTCAGTCAGAGAAAGACAAATACCATATCATTTCACTCATGTGTGGAATTTAAGAAACAAAACAAGTGAGCAAAACAAGTGAGAAAAGAGAGAGAGGGAGAAAGAGAGAAATCAAAGTAGACTCTAAACTATGGAGAACAAACTTAGTGTTGCTAGAGGAGAGGCTGGTGGGGGGATTGGTTAAATAGGTGATGGATATCAAGGAGGCCAGTTGAGATGAGCACTGGGTATTGTAAGTGAAGAATCACTAAATTCTATACCTGAAACTAATATTACACTCTATGTTAACTAATTGGAATTTAAATAAAAATTTGAAGGAAAAATAGCAAGAAATGAAAGATATTATGAATATGGATATTGAAGAAATGTCCAGAGAAAGCCCAAATATACTCATGTTAAAAATGGGCTTTGCTTTGTATATGGTCAAAGGATGCCCATGCATATGCCTCAGGTAATCATCCAGATCTGAGCCTAAATTTCAGTCACTGTGACTTCACAATGTAAGACTCACTAACTGTTATCTCCTGTGTCCCCTTCCCTCTAGAGATGTATTTCCTGTTTTTTGTTTTGTTTTGTTTTCTTTTCTTTTTTCCTACAAAAGTAGACAGTTTCTAAGAATAAGTGAATAAAAATGATAGGGCACCACAGGAGGTGATAATTAACTTGATAAAAGCTATGTGGTTAATATTACTAGACATAACCCTATTTCAAATTACTCACTAAAAAATCCCTTGAAAATAACAATTTCACCTATTACTCAAATTAATTCTTCCAGTGCCTTGTGGATTAAATTGAGAATTTAAAAGAGATTATTTCCTAGATGGTACCATGGGAGGCATTCTATTGTTTGTTGTTTGACTTTAATATCAAGCCACATTTGGTCACCCCTAGTCCCTGCAAATTGAACTGCATCTATTATGACTCATGAGTCAACATGAAAAGTAATGACTCAAAAATTGTCATATTTTTTAGGAGAACTAAACATTTATTTTTTGAAAAGTTTTGAATTCAAGATAAAATGCAATGGTGTTTTGACCTTTTCTTTCCAGATTTTTGAATCCTCCTGCTCCTTTTCTTTTTTTTTATTCCAATGTTAAAAAGGGAGGGTATTTGGTTTATACACAGGTTTTCTTAGTAAATGTCTTAGCATGCTTGGAAGATAAAAAATGCCTAATATTATCATCATTTTGACTTCAAAATTCTGCTTGCTGGAGGTGGAAGCAAATGACAACTCTTCTAAAAGCAAGCAGGTGTAGGCCTGGCTCCAGAACTGCTCAGTAGGAAGCTGACATTTCAACATTAAAGTTCAATGCATTGGAGCATTGTTCTAGTCATAACAAACCGTCTAAATTACAAAATCCTGGCAACACATTCTAGCCATTAAGCTGAATATCCCCCTATTTTCAGTCTGGAAAGCTTTTATTAATTCATAAAAGGATTTTCTCAGCCGAAAGAAATTGGAAGCTGGCAGAGCAAACAACAAAACAGGTCCACTCATTTCCCAGCTGAAAGATTTGACCAGATTCATTAGCATTTGAATTACTTCTGAAAAATTCCACCCATCACTGATTACCATATATAGTTTTAATGTATTTCTGCGGACTCATAATTCTGTCTTTTCATCCAGTTGTGCTTTATAGAATAATTTTCATTTATAATATTCTCAGCATAGTTTATTACACATTACTCCAATGTTATATATATTTTTTTCTTTTGGAAAGTTTACAAATAGAATCACAGTAAAAATATTACCCAGAACAACAAGTGATATTCTTTAAACCTGAAGCTGTTCAGACTTTGCTCCCTAAGCTTTTTCTCAGCCACCCTACCATCAAGGTCATGACAAGGAAAGAGAAGGAAATTGTACTGTTTGCAGTTAAATAATTACTGACAAGTACATTAATGATAATGATAAGCAAGGTAAAGGAAAGTAATTGTTTATGAACATTGGAGTTTTCCATAAAATTAAATAATACCATATTACATAACTCTCTATATAATTTTACAGTGTAACAAATGGTGTTGACTCTTTTAGGGATATTATATGTGCAAAAAATTTCATAGAGTTCAATAATCCTTAGTGTGTGTTGTTCTTTATACATTTATATATGCACTTCTATCATCACCAAAGATATGGAACATTTCCCTGAGATACACTCAAATGCCACTTCCACATCCATCCCGTCTTCCAGAAGACATACATTTATTCTGACTTCTAATTGTCCTAACTATTCTTTTTCATCATCTATGTATTTTGCCTCTTCTTGAATTAATATAACTGGAGGAAAAAAGCATGTACTCGTGTATCTGTTTCCTTTAATTAGTATATTTTTATTAAACCATCTTGTGGTGAATACCAGTTTTTCATTCTCTTCAATTGCTGTGTAATTATTATCTTGTTATTATAACAGTTTATTTTTTAACAGTTTTATTAAGATAAAATTCACATGTCATAAAATTCATCCTTTATAATTGCTCAATTCAGTCATTTTTAGTATATTCTCAGAATTGTGCAACTATCACCACTATCTATTTGTATTTATTTTTTTAAGTCTATTTATTTATTTCTTGAGAGAGAGAGAATATGAGTGGGGAAGGGACAGCAAGAGAGGGAGGGAGAGAATCCCAAGCAGGCTCAGCGCTGTCAGTACAAAGCCTGATGCGGGGCTCGAACTCAGGAACCATAAGATCGTGACCTGAGCTAAAACCAAGACGGAGCCACTCAGGCACCCCTCTCATTTTAGAACTTTTTCATCACTCCAAGAAGAAACCTCATGCCTCTGAGTGATCAATTGTGATAACCTCTCTCCCTAGCCCCTGGAAACCACTCATCTACTTTCTATCTCTATAGATTTGTCTATTCTGGACATTCGAAAAAATAGAATCATACACTATGCACCACTGTTTGTTTATCCATTTATGTGTTGATGGACATTGAATTGTTTCTAGTTTGGGGCATCATGAGTAATGCTATTGTGGAAATTCTTATGTAAGTCCTTTTGTGATCATTCATATTAATTTTTGGATTTTATAAACTATAAACTTAGTTGACTAAAAATTGCTGAACATTTTTCTGTAGTATTTGTACAATTTTCTAATGTATGTATGAGAATGTATGAGAGTTCTTATTGCACTATAACTTCTCAAATACAACTGGTGCTGACATTTTTTAGTGTTGTTATATTAACCTGTATAGAAGTTATAGAGTATGGGCTGCCTAGGTGGCTCAGTTGGTTAGGCATCCGACTTCAGTTCAGGTCATGATCTTGAGCCCCACATCGGGCTCTGTGCTGACAGCTCAGAGCCTGGAGCCTGTTTCCGATTCTGTCTCCCTCCCTCTCTGCCCCTCTCCCACTCACGCTCTGTCTCTTTCTCTCAAAAATAAACAAACGCTAAAAAAAAAAAAAAAAAAAAAAAAAAAAAAAAAAAGAAGTTATAGAGTAGAATCCCAGTGTGGTTTAATTCATATATCTACGATAACTACTGATGTTTAACTGTTGGTTAATTGCCCAGCTTCTTTTATGAAGTACCAGTAAATATTTGGGTATTTTCATTGGATTGTCTGTCTTCTTCATAATGACTTGCAAGAGTTTTGAAATATGTTTTTGATATATGACTTTGGCACATATATGCTGTCTTTTCATTTTCGAGATTCAATAGGTAGCTTCCCTTGTCATTTTCTTTATGATGTCTATAAATTAAACTTTACTTTTTTTTAAAGTAGACTTCACACCCAGTATGGGGCCCAGTGTGGGGCCTGAACTCACAATCTTGAGATCAAGACCTGAGCTGAGTTCAAGTGTCAGACACTTGACTGACTGAGCCACCCAGGTGCCCTGACACTTCCAATTTTGATGTATTTTGTCTAATAAATGTTTGCCTATAGCAATTATGCATTTTTCTAAATTTTATCTTTTGTTTTCTACATTTAAATATATAATTGATTATAAATTTATTTTTTATTTGATGTGAGGGAAAAGGTGAAGTTCATTTTATAATGGATACCCAATTGTTTAAGCACCATTTCATAAATAGATTGCCCTTTCCACATTTAATTACCTTGGTGCCATTTTTGAAAATCAATTGACCATACATGTTTGAGTGGACCTGTAAATTGCACATTCTGAAGAATCTCAATGGGCTATGTGTGTTTGTTTATGCCAACACTACATTGTGTTGAATACAATAGTGTTGTAGTAGGACTTGAAATCAGATTGTGAAATCCTCAAACTTTGTTCCTGTTTTTCAAAATTGCTTTTGGCTATTCATTTTTCTTTGCATTTCCAAATGGAATTGATTAAGTCACCATGTCAGTTTCTAAGAAAATGGATGCTGGGAATTTTATTGGGATTGTTTTGAAGCCATGAATCAATTTGAGGAGAACTGATAGCAATAATGAGTTATCCAATTACTGATTATGATAAATCTTTCCATTTAGTTATTTTAAATATCTGTAACATGGTTTATGCTTTTAGGCGTGCAAGTTTTGTGCATAATTTGTTAAGTGTATTCCCTTAATTTGGTGAGAAGCCATGGATCTGGAGAAAATATCTTAAAATCACATATTCAGCAAAGGATTAAAGCCTGATTATATAAAGAACTCTAAAACATGTAAGGATGTTTTAAAGGGAAATTACTGTGTATCGTTGGTGTAGTCATATTTACATGAATCTATCCATATTTTAAAACACTGAAAACTATAGAAAGCTTATGAAAGAAATTGAAAAAGACACAAAAAAATGGAAAAAGATTCCATGCTCCTGGATAGGAACAACAAATATTGTTAAAATGTCAATACTACCCAAAGCAATCTACATATTCAATGCAATCCCTATCAAAATAACACCAGCATTCTTCACACAGCTAGAACAAATAATCCTAAAATTTGTATGGAACCAGAAGAGACCCTGAATAGCCAAAGCAATCTTGAAAAAGAAAACCAAAGCAGGAGGCATCACAATCCCAGACTTCAAGCTATACTACAAAGCTGTAATCATCAAGACAGTATGGTACTGGCACAAGGACACTCAGATCAATGGAACAGAATAGAGAACCCAGAAATGGACCCACAAACATATGGCCAACTAATCTTTGACAAAGCAGGAAAGAATATCCAATGGAATAAAGACGGTCTCTTCAGCAAGTGATGCTGGGAAAACTGGACAGCGACATGCAGAAGAATGAACCTGGACCACTTTCTTACACCATACACAAAAATAAACTCAAAGTGGATGAAAGACCTTAATGTAAGACAGGGAGCCATCAAAATCCTCGAGGAGAAAGCAGGCAAAAACCTCTTTGATCTTGGACACAGCAACTTCTTACTCAACATGTCTCCAGAGGCAAGGGAAACAAAAGCAAAAATGAACTACTGGACTTCATCAAAATAAAAAGCTTCTGCACAGGGAAGGAAACAATCAGCAAAACTAAAAGGCAACCAACAGAATGGGAGAAGATATTTGCAAATGGCATATCAGAAAAAGGGTTAGTATCCAAAATCTATAAGGAACTTATTAGACTCAACACCCAAAAAACAAATAATCCAGTGAAAAATGGGCAAAAGACATGAATAGACACTTCTCCAAAGAAGACATCCAGATGGCCAACCGACATGAAAAAATGCTCAACATCACTCACCATTAGGGAAACACAAATCAAAACCACAATGAGATTCTACCTCACAACTGTCAGAATGGCTAACATTAACAACTCAGGCAGCAACAGATGTTGGTGAGGATGCGGACAAGAGGATCTCTTTTGCATTGTTGGTGGGAATGCAAGCTGGTGCAGCCGCTCTGGAAAACAGTATGGAGGTTCCTCAAGAAACTAAAAATAGAAGTACCCTACAACCCAGCAATTGCACTACTAGGCATTTATCCACGGGATACAGGTTGTGCTGTTTCAAAGGAACACATGCACCCCCATGTTTATAGCAGCACTATCAACAATAGCCAAAGTACAAAAAGAGCCCAAATGTCCATCGATGGATGAATGGATAAAGAAGATGTGGTATATATATAGAACAGAGTATTACTCGGCAATCAAAAAGAATGAAATCTTGCCATTTGCAACTACATGGATGGAACTGGAGGATATTATGCTAAGTGAAATTAGTCAGTCAGAGAAAGACCAAAATCATATGACTTCACTCATATGAGGACTTTAAGAGACAAAACAGATGAACATAAGGGAAGGGAAACAAAAATAATATAAAAACAGGGAGGGGGAAAAAACAGAAGAGACTCATAAATATGGAGAACGAACAGAGGGTTACTGGAGGGGTTGTGGGAGGGGGGATGGGCTTAATGGGTAAGGGACACTAAGGAATCTACTCCTGAAATCACTGTTGCACTATATGTCAACTAATTTGGAAGTAAATTGAAAAAAAAATTAAAAATAAAATAAAAAAACACTATAAAAAAATTCATAGAACTACATACCAAAAAAGTGTATTATTATTAATAGAAGTTTTTAAGTTGGCAATTTTTTAATGAAAAAAAAAAAAAACTAAGACATTGCTATTGTTGCTCTTTTAATAATCATTGAAATGTTTGTTTAAACCAAATAATTTCCATTTTGGGTGTTCTTTATTCTGTTCTTAAATTTTCTGCTTTTATCCAAGATTATTTAGATTTAGTCAAAGATCTTCTTTAGTGTATAGTGGTACAGCTCTGTTGGCAACAAATTCTCTCAACTTCTATTTTTAAAAACATCTATGTAGCATCTTGGTTATTCAAGGATATTTTTGCTGCTTAGAGAATTCTAGAGAGCAAAAATTTTCTTTTATCACATTTAAAATATTATTTTATTGTCTCCTGGCTTCTATAATTCTGCCATCAGGTTTAATGTTGCCTTTCAAAGATAATTTGGCTTTTTCTCCCTCAACTAATTTTTTGGATTTTCTCTTTATCTTTCATTTTCAGCAAATTGATTATGACATACTTAAAATAACTGATCCCCTTCCCACATTAATTCCAAATTGTTTCTTGGAATTTAACAAATGTCTTTAATATATGGTTGATCTCTTTCATCAGTTTTGGGAAATTATTTACAGTTAGTTCTGAAAACACAATTTCTTCCTTTATTATTTTTCTCTTCTCCTTTTGGAACTCTAAAGTTTATATATTAGAACACTTTATATTGACCCTTCATGTATCTCATGTTTCGTTGGGTTTATTTTGTTACTTTTTCATTATTTTTCTCTGAACTTAAGTTCTGATAGTTTCTATTGATTTTCTTCTGCAAGTTAATGATCTTTTCTTCTGCTGTTTTCTTCTGATGCTGAAACACATCTAATGAATCCTTAATTTCACATACTATTTTCTCAGTTTTAGTTTGCGTATTTCATTCTTTTTAAATGAATATAATTTCTCTGTTTAAATTATCCATCTTTATCCAAAATATTTAAGCTTTTTCCCAGTTTCATTAACATGTTTATAGTAGTATTACTAATACCTTTTCTGCTAGATTTAACATATAAATCATATAAATACACAGGTTCTTTTTCCTTAGATCAAATTTTTTTACATTGGGTCACAAATCCTTGCTTCTAAATATACCTCCCAATTTTTAATAAATGGCAACTATTATTTCTAAAAGAGGCTAAATTTGAAGTGAATTTCCTCTGAGAAATTTCTCTTTTTTCTTTTTCAGGTAGACAGTGATAAACTAATCACCTTAATCCATTCAAGACTTAAGTATGGCCAGGAACAGGCTGAAACTCATATTAGTCTCATTTTTTATTCTGGTTTCAAAGATCTTAAGGATATGACCGATGTTTATTGAACCCTCTGTCTCTGCCAAGACTTTGACTTTTACGCACTGTTCAACTGTATGAAATTTCATTCCATGTTTCCATCCCAACTCCTGGCTGCCTCAGCACTCAGCAGAAGTCCAATGGGAGAAAATTGGCAGTTCTGCATTTAGGCTCTCCAGATTCCAAACTGTCACAACAGCCAGTGCAGCAATCAAAAGCCCTACTGGCTTATCTTTACACCAGCAGAGTCCTTCTCTTATGGCAAACCTGATCCACAGTCCATGCCCAGATCCCAAATGCCCTCTGGGAATTAAAAAAAAAAAAAAAAAAGCAGTGTGTAGACAAGACTTCCAACTTAACTGGGAAGAGCTCTTTTCTAATGTATTCCAAAATAATATGATTTTTGTAGTAACCATTTTTTTTCTAGTTGAAATAGTGGAAATGATGGTCTACCACAGCTTATGCATAATAATTGGAAACAGAAATACCTGTGATGGACGTTTAAGTGGGTTCTGCTATACATTTTAGGCATATGCAACATAACTAAAGATCACATATCACCGTACCTACCTTTAAAATGAAACTGGGGTAACTAGGTGGCTCCATAGGTTAAGCATTCGACTTCAGCTCAGGTCATGATCTCAGGATTCGTGAGTTTGAACCCCACGTCAGGCTCTGTGCTGACAGCTCAGAGCCTGGAGCCTGTTTCAGATTCTGTATCTCTCTCTTTCTCTGCCCCTCCCCTGCTCTCTCTCTCTCTCTCCAAAATAAATAAACATAAAATAAAAAAATTAAATTCAGCTTATTAACAGATCAAGTATCAAGGAATATTCCTCAGAATGATGCAGAACTTTCTGAATACAATTACTTATTCCTAAAAAGAAAAACTTTCAATTAAGAAATAATCAGTCTACTATGAAATAATGACTTGCAAACCATTGGAATGCCTGGATGCCAAGTACTAGTTATAAAAATGAGAAGTAGATAATGTCACATTTTCCTTTGATCACTAATTTAAATAACCCTGCCATTTGGTTTTCATGGTCTTCTAATTGTGCCTTCCCCCAAACATTTCTTAAGTACCAACTATGACCTACATAAAATAAACATACCAGTAATAAATAAACAGGGCTATTGAGATCCCCAAATTAACAATTCCTTCCATAGAGTAGACTTGGTAAAAACAAACATACACATACTGTTTAGTTCAGGTTGCTCAGTTAACAGATTAGAAACTATCAACTATTGGTAGTTCTTTTTCCTTTTTTTAATTTCTTAATGTTTGTTTGTTTGTTTGTTTGTTTATTGAGAGACAGAGTGTGAGCAGGGGAGGGGCAGAGAGAGAGGGAGACACAGAACCCGAGGCAGACTCCAGGCTCCAAGCTGTGAGCACAGAGCCCGACACGGGGCTTGAACTCATGAACCATGCGATAACTATCAGTAGTTCCTGAATGCTTTCCTGGTAAACTTACAAGTAGTTACTTTTCCAGAACTCCTCCTCTTCCCTCTCTTCCTCTTCTTCTTTATCTTTTTCTCATTCTTTTTAAATTGACTTTTGAACTCTACTGTTTAAAACACAAGGAAGAAAATGGGGCAAGCAGCAAGTATCCTCTCTTTGCTTAGCTCAGAGACTTTACTTTAACATTCCCTTGTCTTTAAATCAAATCAAGTCTAGTACATAGTAGCTATACAATAAATATTTCTTGAATAAATAAATGAATTACATTCGGGGAGTACAGAAATGAATAAATAACTGAATAAGTAAAAACATCATGTTAAGATTAGAAGTTCTGAGAAAATTATTTTTCATTTAAGACAACAGATCACATAATATTCACAAAATATTCCCATTCCTTTCTTTAAATTTGAATAGAATGTAATATCTCTCACCCATGGTACTTAACATTCCTTGCATGTCCCTGCTGTCTTTTGCTATAACCCAAGTATCAATTGTCCTTTAATAGTTTATCTTTGGTGGTTGTCTAAGTTATATTTCATGGCATGTAACAACATTTGTAATGCTATTCATAGTAGATGGATTCAATTTGCTGTCTCAACGGTTTTATACTTGAATAAGCACCTGAGCTTTTTCCACTTGTCTTATGAAAAGATTCTTACCAAAATATGTGCTTTGTCTGTAAGCATACCATTTTATTTAATATTTTATATATCTTATTCCATATCAAATATGTTAGCTAACAGAAAAAAAAGATTAAGTAGAATGGAAAAATTATAAATTAACTTCAGGAAAATTAAGCTTCTGCTAATATAATTAGAACCATTAAGAAGATAATTTGGCAGATCTTAGACTGAGGAAAATTATTTGCAATTCATTTACCAGATAAAGGACTTGTACCCAGAGTAGATAAGAATTCTATAGGTTAATAATAAAAGGACAAACAAATCAATAAAACTGGGAACATTCTTGAACAGATGCTTCACAAAAGAGGACAAAGTAGCTAACAAGCGTATAAAAATGTGCTTAACATTACTAGTCAGGGAATAAAAGTTAAAATTAAAATGAGTTGCCACTACGTACTGCTGAATGGCTAAAATTTTAAAAACCAATAATGCCAGAGGTTGGCATGGATATAGAGCAAGTGGCATTCTTCTAATACTAGTGGGATAGTAACATGGTAAAATAATTTGGGAAAATTAACAGTTTCTTATAAGCATAAATATTCATCTACTTTATGCTCTAGGGATTTCACTTCTATATATTTATGTAAGATACATGAAAACATATGTCTACAAAACTATTTGTATAAGAATATCCATAATAGCTTAATTCATTGCAGGCAAACTCCAGTATGCTCAAGAACAGGAAATAAATGACTAATATGCACATAATATGGAGTACCACTCAGCAACACTGTAAATGGATCTCAAAATTATTATTTTAAATGAAAGAAATCAGACACACAACAGTGTATAACATGTGATTCCACTTATATGAAGTTCTAGAATTTGTGAAACTAAGCTATGGTGATAGGTCCAAATAATAGTTGCCTCAGGAAGTGGGGGTGGGGATTGACAGGGAACAGGTACAAAGACACTATACAATGATAGAAATGTCCCATATCATGACAGTACTGTGGATTACTAAGGTGTATGCATTTATCAAGTTCATCAAGCTCTAAATATAAGATAAACATATTCCACTGTAGGGGTCCTGGGTGACTTAGTCGCTTAAGCGTCCAAGTCTTGATCTAGGCTCAGGTCATGATCTAATGGTTTGTGGGATTGAGCCCCACATCAAACTCTGTGCTGATAGCACGGATTTTCTCTCTCACCCTCTCTCTCTCTCTCTGCCCCACCTTCATTTGCCCTCTCTCTCTCTCAAAATAAATAAATAAATTTAAAAAAATCTTTATAAAAATATATTTCACTGTATAATTTCACTATATTTAAAACATATCCCACTTTATAACAAATAATTAAAAGAATAAAACAAAAGAAAAACTACTTTATTAAGTGTAGGATTTCAAGATATGTCTATCAGAAATCCATTTAATACCATTTCACAATATGAAGTGGAAATATTCTAAGGAAATATTAAGAATAACCTAACTGCATCAATTATCTCCATTTCATAGAAAGGAAAATTCAAATTCAGAAAGAATATATAATTTACTCAAAGCCACACAACCCTTAAATGAATAGATCCAGGATTTATTTTAAGGTTATTTTGTTATTACAGCCTGAACTCCTTCCCCTATGCTCTGATACTTTTGCATATCAAATCATGTAATGTTGATTTTGCTAACATAATAGGCTTATTTTAAATGGAAAACAAAATGGATATTACAACTTTAAGTGACAAAAACTGGGTACAGCTTATGGAATATGCTAATAATATAGGATTGTATGATACTGAATTGATTCAACAATAGAATATAAAATTGACCTCAGAACTTTATGTTGATGTGGAAAAGACAATGGATACATACTTCTTAGTTTGGAAAAATACAAGAAATAAAGAGATAAACATTGACTATAACTATAGATTACATTTTTTTTTATAAGGATAGATGAAAAATCACACACGCATGCTGGAGAAGTACAAGGATAGTGCCAGGAATCACAGAGAAACTATATTATTTTTATTCTAAGTTTTCACAATAAATTGTTGGACCTACAGAAGTATAATTTACATAGAGGAACATTAAAACTTTCTAGTTCTACACTCAACTCTGTGATTTGGAAAAACTCATACAATTGTATACCCACAATCTAAATATAAGATGCTTCTGTATCAACAGAAGTACGTAACCTGAAAGCTCCCTGACCATTCAGACTTTGTCCCTGTCCTCCACCCTCAGTCAATAGCAACCACTGATTGGATTTCAGGCATACGGTTTTGTCATTTCCCAGAATTTTTATAAATGTAATAATACAGTATACAGTGTTTTGATGCCTACCTTCTTCCACTCACATCATTATTTTGAGATTTACCCATGTTGTTGTATATCACTAGTTCATTCCTTTTTATTACTGAGTAGGATGCATTGTATCAATATTCCACAGTTTGCTCACTATTCACCAATTCATATTTGTGTTGTTTCCATTTTGAGGATTATTAGCAGAGCTGCCCTAAAGATTGGCATACAAGTTTTGTGTGAGTAATGTTTTCATTCTTCTTTTTAAGTATCTAGGAGTGGGATTCTTGAGTGATATATAAGAACCTATCAAACTGTTGTGCAATGTGGATATAATATTTTGCATTCCTATCAGCCATGTATGAGAGGCCAGTTGTTTTTTAATCCTCACCAGAATTTTTTTTTTCAATGTTTATTTATTTTTGAGAGAGAGAGAGAGAGAGAGAGAGCATGAGCAAGGGAGGGGCAGAGAGAGAGACACACACACACACATACACAGAATCCCAAGCATAATTCTCACATAATTTGTAAATGTCAGTTCTTATTTGTTTGATCAATGCTAATAGGCATGTGGTGTTACTTATATGTAGTTTTAATTTGCATTTCCTTAATGACTTATGATGGTCATATGCTTATATGCCAGTAGTATATCTTCTTCAGTAAACTACTGTTCAAATCTTTTACCCACTTTAATTGAGGTGTTTTCTTTGGAAAGAAATTTAAGAGTTCTTTCTATATCTTCTTAACCAATTCTTTTATCACCTATGTGCATTACCATTTTTTTCCTCCTGCATAAGGCTTGTCATTTTCTTTCAAGTAGCTTTGTTTTTGAAGAGTAAAAATTTTTAATTTGATGACTTCTAATTTATACATCTTTTCCTTAGTTGGTTGTGCTTTTTTGGCCTAAGAAATCTTTTCATAACTAAAATTCACAAATATGTCCTCTATATTTTCTGAAAGTTTTATAGTTTTGTGTTTTACATTTAGCTCTATGATTCATTTCAAGTTATATGTATGTATAGTGCAAAGTATGAGTTGAGGGCTTTTTTTTTTTTTTTTTTGCATATGGTTACCAATTGTTTTTAGTATCACTTGGTGAAAAGAGTATTTTTTTTCTCTATTTAATCTCCTTGGTAAATGTGTCAAAATTGACCTTATGCCAGAGGTTACATTTCTGGTTTCTCTCTCGTCTTCCATCTATCAATATAGCCATCCTATCACACCACATTACCTTGGTTACAGTAGATATATATTAATCTTTAAATCAAGTAATTTAAAACGTGTCAACTCCTTTTATCATATAATATCTTAAATTTCTGAATACAGCTGCATTTTTCCCCAGAACTCTTTCTTCTCAATTATTTAATCTATTCTATATTTAAAATATTAAATACTATTAATATTCCAAATATTATTCCAAATATTCATATTAATATTCCAAATATTATAAATATTCCAAATATTATAAATATTCCAAATATTATAAAATCATGTTTTTAGTCCCCATTTAGGACTTTTATAACTTGATATATTTCCAGGATCATTAAATCATAAACACTAACAAAGTCGATAGCTTTATCTGATTTGAAAATATCTAACTATATAATTTAATTTGCTTAGTACAAATGGAAAGTTATATAACATACTCATACTAGATTATTTTCAAAGGTGATTTGAATTGGATTATAAGGAGCAAGTGATGCATATAGTAAGACTAATCAAATATATGTGATTAAGTTTTTCCCAAGTCTCTTTTAATTAGAAATAGCTTAATGGTAGTAGTCATTCATCACTTGATGAAAGAAAGAAAGAAAGAAAGAAAGAAAGAAAGAAAGAAAGAAAGAGGAAAAAGAGAAAGAAAATGTTCTTAATTCTATTTACTCATATAAAAGCCATAAATCACATTCAAAATCAGTCATTCATTTCTGAAAGTCCCCATGCAGTTGCTCCCATCTTATTAACAACCAGAATGTCAACCAGTTACCCTGTAGTGTCTGTCATATTTTCTATATCTGTTCTGTTTCCTAATCTCTGTCAATGTCAATTTCCCTTAAAATCTCCTGCCATAGTCTTACCTTTGGCATATGGTCAATATAAAAGTCAAAAACCCTCTTAAAGTTTTATAGTAAAAAAAGGTCAATTATATGACTCTTTTGTGGTGAAGTTAAATGTATAACATTACATGTTTCAATGAAAGCTCTCTTACCGAAGTTTCTCTAACATGCTTCAAGGATTTATAAGTCTGCCAGTCTAATTGAATCCACTGGAGAAAATACAGAAAAGGAAGGAATGGGATTAAATATCTACCTCTGAGACTATACACAAATTATTTCTTATCCCTTTATGTCAGTTTTCAATATACCCAATATTCAAATTTCTTAAACATATTATCTTGATGATATAGGGCTTCCATTTCTACCTATGTGAAGTATTATTGGTCAAAACAAATGCAAGTTAAATATTACATTATAGGTTGAGTAAACAATGAGTGCCATAGTATATCGGGTCTTTAACATATTGTAAGAATCAAATTCAAAGAACTGAGTATTAGCAAGTTAATCTCTACAAATTTTTCACAGCTAAATGATTAGTAGGAATCTAGCTGTTCTTTCTGCCACATTAATGAAACTTTTTTTTTTTAAGGTCATCTGTGATCCTTTGAATACCAGATTTAATGGCCAATTCTTAGTCTTCAAATTAAATATCCCTCTGAAGCATTTTATTTATCTGACCAGCTGATATTTCTTAAATATTTATTTTTCCTTGGCTTAGGAAACACGATCAGCAACTAATTCTCTCAAAAATTTCCCTTCATGATTTCCTTAACCCAGATTTTTAATGATCTGTCATCTGGACAGTTGGCAAGCTTCCTATTTCATTTCTGAATTACCTGTCAATGCCCTTCTAGCTTCTCCCACTGGCAAAAAGTACATCTTCCAAAAAAAAATAATCTCGTTATAGCAATAGACTCATAAATTGTCAGATTCTGAATAAATTTGGCAGATTGAACAAACAAGTTTAATAGAGCCCTCTCACAAATTATGTAAGAATGTAACAAATGGATAATAAATGGATAAATTGATCAGATAGAGTCACTGGTGAATTATACTAAATATTTAAGGATGAAATTACACCAATTTTCTACAATCTCTTCCAGATAATAGAAGCAGAGGGAATATTTTACACTCTATGAGGCTAGCATTATCTTAATACTAAAACCAGACAAAGACATTACAAGAAAACTACAAACCAGTATTTCTTATGCAACATAGATACAAAAATCCTCTACAAAATATTAGCAAAACAAATCCAACAATGTATGAAGAGATCTATGTACCATGACCAAGTAGATTTATCACGCATATGCAACATTTGTTCAACATTCAAAAATCAAATAATGTAATCACATCAATAGGCTAAGAAAGCAAAATTATATCAATAAATGGTGGAAAATAATCTGACGCAAAATCAAATGCCCACTTATGACAAAATTGTTCAGCAAAGTAGGAATAGAAGTGAACTCCTTTAAATTGGATAAAAAACATCCACAAAAAAACCCCAAAAACCAAAAAACAAAACAAAACAAAAAAAACCACCTACAGCAGACATCATACTTAATGATGAGAAACTAGAAAATTTCCCAATAAAATCAGGAAAAGGTAAGGAAGTATCCTCTGACCACTCCTTTTCAACCTCATACTGGAAGTCCTAGCTAATTCTATAAGACAAGAAAAGGAATTAAAATGTATACATATTGGAAAAGTAGAAACAAAACTGTGTATGTTCACATTTAACTTTGTTTTCTATGTAGAAAATCCGAAAATATTGTCCAAAAAATTCCTGGAACTAAAAAGTGATTATAGCAAACTTGCAGGAAAGAAGGCTACAAAAATAGATATTCTATACATCAGCAATGAACAAATAGAATTGGAAACTAAAAACACAATACCATTTACACTAATACCCCCCCCAAATGAAATATTTACTTAAAAGTTTTAACAAAATATGTACAAAATCCATATGTGGAAAACTACAAAACTCTGATGGGATCAAAATATTAAATAAATGGGCAGATAGCTAATGTTTGTAGATGGGAAAACTCATTGTCAAGATGTCAGTTTTTCTTAACTTGATCTGTAGATCCAGTGAGGTATTTTGTAGATATTGACAAATTGATTCTAAAGTTCTTATGGAGACACAAAAGATTCAGAATAGCCAACACAATATTGAAAGAACACAAATTTGGAGGAATGACAATAACCAACTTTAAGACTCACTCTAAACCCACAGTAAAGAAGATAGTATGGAGTTGGTGAAAAAATAGATAAATCAATGGGACAGAATAGAGAACCCAGAAATAGACTCAAATAAATACTGTGAACTTATTTTGACAAAGGAATAAAAACAATACAGAGAACAATCTGGTGATTGCCAGAGGGGAGGGTAAAATAGATAAAGAGGATCAAGGTTATACTTATCTTGATGAACACTGAGTAATGCATAGAATTGTATACCTGAAACTAATGTAACACTGTGTGTTAATCATGCTTCAATTTAACAAAAAAAGTGCTAGAGCAAAGATAGTCTTTTCAACAAATGGTGCTAGAACAACTACATATCACATGCAAGAAAATGGATCTAGACACAGACCTTACACATTTCACAAAGTTAATGAAAAATGGATTATAGACCTAAATGTAAAGCACAAAACTAAAGGCTGCCTAGGACATAGGAGAAAGGCTAGTTGACCTTGCGCATAATGATGGCATTTTAAATACAACATCAAAGGCACTATCAGTGAAGGAAATAATTGATAATCTGGACTTCTCAAGAGCAAGATTTAGAAGAAAATGTGTTATTACTTTGTATTTCTGAGGAAAAATAATTTTACAACTGAAATTTTATTTTACTTACTGATTTTTTGAGATTTTATTTTAAGTAATCTCAACACCTGGGGCACTTGGGTGGCTCAGTCGATTAAGCACCTGACTTCGGCTCAGGTCATGATCTCGCAGTTCATGAGTTCAAGCCCCACATCAGGCTCTGTGCTAACAGCTCGGAGCCTGTAGCCTCCTTCAGATTCTCTCTCTCTCTCTCTCTCTCTCTCTCTGCCACTCCCACACTCATGCTCTCTCTCTCTCTCTCAAAAATAAATAAAACATTGAAAAAAAAGTAGTCTCTACACCCAACATGGGGCTCGAACTTACAACTCCAAGATCAAGAGTCACATGCTCTACCTACTGAGCCAACCAGGTGGCCCTACATCTAAAATTTTATGTATAATTTCTGAAGTTCAACTTGTTTTCCCTTAGGCTACAATGACTTTCGTCACTTGATACATTTGGTAAACTCCATTTTTTCAAGTTCCAAGTCAATCAACTGTGCCACCGCTGGGAATATTCACTCAATTCATTTAACAGAATTAAGTACTCTTCATTCTAGCACTTACTCATATTGCACACATTTCTACTATATAATTGTCATGTAGTGTTTTAATTATGTTTGCTTGCATATTTTTCTTTTTTTTAAGTTTTGTTTTAATTCCAGTTAGTTAACATACAGTGTAATATTAGTTTCAAGCTTCAAGTGTACAATGTAGTGATTCAACAATTACATTCATCACCCTGTGTTCATTAAGACAAGTGCTCTCCTTAATCTCCCATCACCTATTTCACACCCCCCCCCCCACCTCCCCTCTGGTAACCATCAGTTGATTCTCTATACTTAAGAGACTGTATTTTGATTTCTCTCTCTCTTTTCCTTTGCTCATTTGTTTTGTTTCTTAAATTCCACATATGAATGAAATCATATGTTATTTGTCTTTCTCTGACTGCCTTAATTTGCTTAGAATTATACTCTCTAGCTGCATCCATGTTTTTGCAAATGGTAAGATTTCATATTTTTATGGCTGAATAATATTTCATGTATATATGTATATATATACCACTTCTGTCTCCATTCATCAGTCAATGGACACTTGAGCTGTTTCCATAATTTGGCTACTGTAAAGAATGCTGCTATAAACAGGGGCACATGTAAACTTTTGAATTAATATTTTTGTATTTTGAGGGTAAATACCAAGAAGTATGATTGCTGAATTGTAGGGTAATTCTATTTTTAACTTTTTTTTTTTTTTTTAATTTTTTTTTTCAACGTTTTTTATTTATTTTTGGGACAGAGAGAGACAGAGCATGAACGGGGGAGGGGCAGAGAGAGAGAGGGAGACACAGAATCGGAAACAGGCTCCAGGCTCCGAGCCATCAGCCCAGAGCCCGACGCGGGGCTCGAACTCACGGACCGCAAGATCGTGACCTGGCTGAAGTCGGACGCTTAACCGACTGCGCCACCCAGGCGCCCCTATTTTTAACTTTTTGAGGAACCTCCATACTGTTTTCAGGTGGCTGCACTAGTTTGCATTCCCACTAACTTTGCATGAGTGTTCCTTTATTCTCCACATTCTCACTAACACTGGTTGTTACTTGTATTGTTTATTTTAGCCATTCTGACAGGGGTGAGGTGATATTTCATTGTCGTTTTGATTTGCATTTCCCTGATGATCAGTGACGATGAATATCTTTTCATGTGTCTGTTGGCCATCTGTATGTCTTCTTTGGAGAAATATCTGTTCATGTCTTCAGCTCATTTTTAAATTGGATTATTTGTTTTTAGGCATTGAGTTGCATCAACTCTATATATTTTGTATACTAACCCTTTATCAGATATGCCATTTGGAAATATCCTTTCCCATTCTGTAGCTTGCCTTTTAGTTTTGTTGATTTTTTCCTTCACTGTGCAGAAGTTTTATATTTTCTCAGTTGACTACAGTTTCTAAAAGTAGAATACTATTTATTTATTCATCTCTGAATGAATGCATGCCTCACACAGTGATTGTTAAGTGTAGAAAAGCTTGTTAACTTCAATCATCATAAAAAATGTAAAGTTATTGATAATTTTGCTTCAATTTCACTCTTTGTAGCTGCAATTAATTTTTCTTCTTGGCTGTTTACATCTACACATCATTTGTTCTTAGCATTTGGAATATATATGTGATTTTATAAGAAAAAAGTAATCCAAGAATTCAACTCACAGAACATACATATAAAAATCTATTTCAATGTCCAAAACCATATTTAATATTGAATTTTCATTAAGATTAGTGTACTCATAAAAAATTAAAACAACTTTAGGGGTGCCTGGGTGGCTCAGTCAATTAAGCGTCTGACTTAGGCTCAGGTCATGAGCTTACGGTTTGTGAGTTTGAGTCCTGCATTGGGCTCTGTGTTGACAACTTGGAGCCTGGAGCCTGCTTCAGATTCTGTGTCTCCCTCTCTCTCTGTCCCTCCCCCACTTGTTCTCTGTCTCTGTCTCTCTCTCTCTCTCTCTCTCTCTCTCAAAAATAAATAAAATGTAAAAAGAATTAAAACAACTTTAAAAATAATATTTTTTTCTTAAATTGGAATCATTATGCAATTTATCACATCTTTGATATCAAAGATGTTGACAAAAATTATTGATGTACAAAAAATTGTAAGGCAATGCTCTTCAAAACAAATTATGATTAAATTTTACAGTGTCATCTGGTTACTATGGCAATGAGTTAATCTGCAATTTAATTTTGTGTATTAGCATTATTGCCTCATCCACTTGCTAATGGAACTATAATTATAGTATCAGGAAGAATATAGAAATCTGATACTATGTGATGATTTGTAAATGTGTGATGTTGAAATACTAAGCAAATCAAAACCTCATATACATTTATATAAATATACAACAATGTTTACCAACAACTTAAAAATATTTCTTTTTGAAAATACTTTAAAAATATCAGTCTCAATCTCTTAATGTGCTCCCCTGGATTCATTACAAGACATATTCCCAAGTACAAAAAACTGAAAATAATAATATTCAGTCACAGTTTTCTATGAAAAAGTTCATTTAACAAGAAACATTGCCCTCCTGACTAGTTGGTCCTGCCCACTGGGATAATGACATCTAGAGCAGGTGCTTCCAACTCCGACTACTTTACACAACTGTTATTGAGACTGTTGACATGTCCCCCCCCCCAACCTCTTTATTTAAGTATAATTTACATATACTAAATTTCACACATATGAGTTATGAGTTTGGTGAACTTTGAGATCTGTACACAGCCATTTAACTACTACCGCATCATGATATAAAACATCTCCATCACCCAAAAGGTTTCCTCATGCCTTTTGCATCTCCTTAAACCAGTTACTTTTTTGTTACCATTTTGCCTATCTCTTACTCTTCATGATGTTTCATATCCACTTATATTACAGATAATTTCCAGAACATACTGCTATTTTCTTAAAATACTCAGCTCTTTCTCAAATCTTCTTCTGGTTCTGGCTTCCACTGGAATTGTTCCGAATAACACAACTCATATATGACCCATCTCATTCTTATATATACTGAACTCATGAAGAGTTTGTCCAAATAATCCATCTAAGATAATTATGTTCTATATGTAACTTTTGTGTTCCATAGAAATTACTAAGCTCACATAGTCATTTCAAAATTGCAGACAGCCATTGCCCTGAGTTCAAATTTTTACTTTACTTGTCAAGTACTATGAAGGTCATTAGGAATCAAAGAAAACTCAGAAAAGAAAGGTCATCTTAGAGTGCAGTGACTTAAAATATATGAGTAATTGAATGTGTTGCTTAAAGAAACAATTTAAAATATTTATGTAGAGAAAGCATCATTAATTTCTACATAGATACGTTATATTATGTTAATCTCACAAAGTTGTCATTTCAAGTTTCAAAAAATAAAACGAGATCTAAAATACGGTTCATAAAAATACTAGATTAAAAACCATAAGGTCAGTAATAAATAAAATTCACACAATATTTTGTTGCAGATACAGAATTAAAATATTCCAATGATAGGAAATAAATATCTAGAAATTTAAAATATTCCAATGATAGGAAATAGATATCTAGAAATTATTTCAGTCTTCAGTTTCATATTTTATAATGATCATGGACAATCTGAAGAACCAAAACAGGAAGGGATGCAAGATGTTGAAAGGTACGGAAACATGTTCCCTTAAAAGAGTTGAAAAAAAATTATGTGTGTCCCTAAGTAGAGGCAAGACTAAAAGAACTCTTGGTAGATATCTTGAAATAGTTTATTGGTTCTCATGAAAATGAATGAGAAGACAGGATGTATGTTTCATTTTAAGGCTGAACTTCTTTAAGGAGAACAGAAGCAGAATTTACAAAGAAGAAAAATTTGTCAATATAATACACAAGAAATCTGTCCAAAGCAGTGTGTTTCTCAGCTGGGGGTGATCTGGTGCCTCATGGGACATTTGGTAATGTCTGGAGACATGTTGTCACAGGGAGAGAATAGTGTCACTGGCATCTAGAGTGGAGATGTTTTAGACGTTACTATTCATTTTACGATGCGCAGACCAGGCCCTCTCAATAAAGAATTACCCAATCCAAAATGGCAGCAGCAATAAGATTGTTGGTCTAAATTGTGGAGATGTCCCAGAAGAAGATTAGCTTTCCAACAGGTCCTCAGATTACCTTTTACTATCATTACTTGAGAAAAACTCAGCAGATTCTTTTAGTATTACTACTGTATGGTTCTCTGCATCCTTGTACGCAAGAAACTTTACATCCAGCTTTGTAAAGTAAGATGCGTATGTATGAAAAGATGAGTAATGGCACAAAAATAAAACAGAATAAAAGTATAAATTAATTAAGTAGACCAATGCTTCAAAGAAGAGAGCCTCTAGACATGAGGATTAAGCATACAGATTTTGGATACTCTGAATTTGGATCCCAACTATAATGCTTTCTAAGTATGAGACTGAATGCTAAATCGGCTTTTAAAAGTCTCCAAGGTTTCATATGTAAAGACCTAACTTTTCAGGTAGCTAGGAGAAGTAAGTAAATTAATTGAAAGATGCTTATAAAAATACCTGGCACATAACGTCAGCTATTTTCATGACGATGACACCAAAGCATTCAGATGTACTTTTATGGAGAAGATGGGATTTAAGCTGAAATCATAAAATAGGCATAGACTTTAGACAGGTAAAAAAAGGCATTTAGTGAGAGAACATACTTAATGAAATACGCAACCCTCTCCACCCACATCTCTTTTTGTTTTCCTGGGAGTTTCTACGTCCTTCTCTTCTCCAGAATTTCTTACATGGTCACTTCCAATCTGAACCAAGATGCTAACATGTGTGACTTGACTAAGTAGGTGGGAGAGGATCACACAAAAATTATCTTTTTTATGCTGCAAAATATTTTTTCTGAATTTTACATGTCAATTTATTTTGATTTCTAAAATAAACTATTTTTGATGTTCTAAAAGTATTGTTAAAATCAATTTAAGTGTCAATTATATGTCAGCATAAGGATTAAAGGACTGAGCTACTGTAAAAGGTATTTTATTTTCCAAGTGCATGACACTTTTATTCCAGAAATAAACAAAAAAATCTGCATAGTTACCAATATAATGGTAAATTGCTTTATGTCCCTCGTGTGGGTTTGACTATATTTTGGATGGGGGATATTTCATATATTAAACTAAAATCCAAAATGAAGTTGTCTGTGACTCACTTAAACATCATATAAACATCATAATTCATCTTCATCTGGAAAACAGAAAGAATTCTACATATATCTTAAATTGAGGCAGTATAATAAAACACAAAATGAAATACCAAGTGCATTCATCTATACACAGGCAATTTTTAAAATAGTCCAGTCTCAATAACAAATATTGTTTTCTCAGAAAATAAATAAGACTGGAGAATAGAAGCAATCACTTCCAAGGTCATTCACCACAGTATTTTTAAGGGTAGAATCAGAAATGCAAGCCCAGTTTGCAACAAGATTTTCAAACTTGTTGATTCTACAGATCTTATGGATTGCTTTCAAGGTCAGGGACCATAGCCTTTGGTGTAAGTGATAACATAGATAAATCAACACCTGCCACAGTTCATAATTTATTTTTTGGAATTCTTGCTTTCAAAAATCCACAATGCTAGAGCATATTGCTTTTTTTTCTTCTGTACAGTTTTCATCACCTATTATCCACCTCAGTGAAAACTGAAAAATCTTTAAAACCCTATTAATATGTGACAACTTTAAAAGTTTTCAAAAATATTTTTAACAAAGGAAAATGTATAATCTAAATGAAAAAATCACTGGCAAACAAATATGGTAAAAATGGAAGACTTTCTGAATCAAGTAACTTTGAACAGTGACTTACAAGAACACAGGAAGGTGAGCATTATGTTATACATGTGTATAGATATGCATTCTTTATGTATTAATTTTGAGGGAGAGTGCGACTATTTCCTCTTTTAGCTCTACAGAATAGTTGCATCATAAATGTGTTTCTACTCTAAATGGTCTCAGGATATTTTGAGAGAACAGTTTAAAATGATTTTAGTGCTCTGGCAACATAGCTAGAGTTGAGAAATTGAGTAGAAAATGCATATAAATTAGGTTATTTTGCAAATTGGTAACATCTTCAATATTATCTTCCCCTTCTTAATGGATTTAAATTAGAAACACTAATGACTATGTTAGCATATTTTGTGCTCAGTAGGAGACACGATAGAAGGGTTCTTTGGGTACATTTGGAGAGAGATAAACAGTTGAATATCATTAGCGCCAAAATCAAAATAATATTTCACTGAAAATATAGAGATTTAAAGAAATGTTGAATGCATCTCAGAGAATTTTAAATAAATTTATGGATAGTCGCTGAAATGAAGAACTTATTGAGAAACATAATTTTCCTCTTACTAACTTAAAGTTAAAAAATGTATTTTCCTCTGTGAATCATTCCCAAATGAGCTCTGTCCTGTGTTAGAAAAATATTATCCTACATATTTGTTCACCGGGTCTATGGCATAAAGTCTTTAACATTATTTTAGTAGAAATAATTTGCTTCTATTTATTCCTTTGCTTTCTTTTACATTATCGTTTTTACATTTGAAAACTGGAATATGAGCTAGTGGAGTCAAGGCATGTTTGGTTATTCAGGCAGAATTATTCTTAACTGGGATTCATGATACGCAGAAACGGGAATTTCACACAACATAAAAGCTGTGAACACAGCTAAGGGGACTAGAGCTGGGGACAGAAAAACCAGAAACTGAAGCTTCTCTCTTGCTCAAGGACCACATGGTCTGCATTTTCATTTCTTTTGTCAGGCCTGTTGTATTGTACTTTTTCTTTTTTTCTTTCTTTATTTCCTGCAAGATCGTTTTCTCCATCTGAATACTACTGACCTCAGACATCCAGGCATGTAACCAGTATGTTTTTACTCATTCAGTTCAGCACTAACCAGCCAGTGTTCTGCTCTACCATAAGTTCCAAAGACCTAAGAAGGAAATCATTTACCCAGATCAGCTCTCTGTCTTCCTTGGGGTTGTATGCCTAAACCTGACATTCAATTGATTGAATACAAATACTCTGTGTCATGAAGCAAAATCTTTTATTCCTTGAAGAAATATTTGCACTTACTAGTTGATAAACACTGTGCCTAATGCAGAAATGAAAGTCATTCTTTGATCTCATGAACCGTATGAGTAAGTGGAACAGAGACTATTTTTCAAATGATCACAGTTATCAAAGTATAATTACATAATCTCAAGAAAGTCTGAGTTTTCTGTGAGAAAACTGTGCATTTCTGTAAGAGTACACAACAAAGGAAGTTCATCTAGAACGGCAGGTCAGGAAAATTTTTCTAAGGACGTGAAGTTAGAGATGTGATTAGAAGAATTACTAGTAGTTCATCAAGTTAAGGAAGAAAAAGAC
The DNA here is from genome assembly GCF_024362965.1 of Panthera pardus. Taxonomy (NCBI): domain Eukaryota; kingdom Metazoa; phylum Chordata; class Mammalia; order Carnivora; family Felidae; genus Panthera; species Panthera pardus. The sequence goes on along the minus strand of NW_026526732.1, from coordinate 24,178,135 downwards.
AGTTGAAAACAGCATTCCTGAGAAGAAGAAAAAATGTGCAAAGGTCCTATGGTAGAACACAGGATAGTACATCCAATATATTGTGAGAAGGCATGAGTAGCTGCCAGAGAGAGCAAGAATATGATTGGATTCAGTAGAGACTGAAGAGATAACCAGGGACCACTTCACTTGGTCTTACCAGAAAGGGTTTGACTGTATTTTCTATCCTCAGAACAATGGGAGTCTTAGAAGAACTTTGTTTGAAAAATATCCCTAATTGCAGTAAAGAGAAGAGATTTTATGGGCGGCAAAAGTAGATGCAAGACTAGTTGGTAGGCAACTTAGGAGTGCAAATAAGAGATGACAGAAGTTTGGCTTAAAGACATAGTAGTAGCGATGAAGGAAGGTGTTTAGAATCGAGATATATTTAAGAACAAAACGGATATGACAAAGTTATGTTCCACCTTGGAAGTGGGAGACAATGCTAGGAAAGGAGATAAGGGCAGAGTGCATAAATTTACTAACATGTCTGCAGTACCTAAATTGTTAGGATTACAGATGCCCATATTATGGGTTGAATTTTGTCACACAAGAAGAAGTTATGTTGAGGTTTTAACCCCCAATATTTCAGAATACTTATTTGGAAACAGGTCTTTATGGGGACAATCAAGTTAAAATGAGCTTATTAGAGTAGGTGTTAATCCAATATGACTGGTGATTTTATAAAAGGAGGAATTCAGACACAGAGACAGACATACACAGGGAAGATGATATAAAGACACACAGGGAGAAAATGGTCATGTTACTGGAGTGCTACATCTACAAGCCACGTAATGTCAAAAATCATCAAGAAATCACCAGAAACTAGGAAAATAAAAAGAAAGATATTTCTCCTAGTTTTCCAGGGGAGCATGGCCCTCCAGACAGCTTAATTTTGGACTTCTTGTCTCTGGAACTTTGGACTTGTGGTCTCAAAACTTCTGTTGTTCTCAGCCACTCAGCTGTGGCACTTTGTCAGGAAAGCTGTAGGACACTAATTCAAGCCATAATCCTAGAAGGGATTTTTCTAATTCTTCTGAGGATTCAGCTTATAACTTTGCTATATTGTTAGGGTGCTTAAAACATGTAAGGTAATGTGATACTGTAGATTTTATATCTTCTACAAGTCACTGATTTTACATATCTATTCATAGCTTCAGTTAGATTTCAGGTTATAGAAGGTCTAGTTTTCTTATAACTACCATCATTTTAAATAATTTTGCTCATTTGAAATCAATTTTAAAGAGATGTAAAAGAGGTTTAGGCCAAATAGAACTCACTGGACTTCTAGTTAAAGATGGTCCGGTAGGCAGAATTCTAGAATGGTCCTCAAAATATCTGCCCCCCCCCCCGCCGATGCACATTCCTGTATAATCTTCTCTTATTGATGGAATCTGTGAATCTAAGATGATTTCATTCTTGTAATTAGGTTACAATATATGGCAAATGTAAAGGGATTTTACAGATATGATTAGGGTTCCTGATCAGTTGATTTGGGTTCATCAAAATAGTGATTGTCTTGGGTGGGCCAGGCCAAATTAGGTGATCCCTATTAAAAAGGGTCCAGGTCTTCCCTGGAGGAAGAGACATGAAGTAAAAGTTTCCTTGTTGGCCTTGAAGAAGCAAACAGCTGTGCTGCGAACTCCTCATGGAGGAAGCTGCATAACAAGGACCTATGAGTGACCTCTAGAAACTGAGAGCAGTACCTCACTGACAAGCAATGAAACAGACATGCTTATAACTTGTTATTATTGTTAGTGTGCTTAAAACATCTGAGGTAATATGACACATTAGATTTTATGCTCTAGAAGGTATACTTGTACTGTATAAAGTTTATTTTGTGTTCATAGAAATCTAACACACTTCTACACATATTGTCCTTTTATATTTTGAACATTCTGATACAGTTATTTTTTCATTCTTGCGAAACTGTTAATTTCATCTAGACTAAGCCTATCATAAAATGCTTCATTTTATTGGCAGCCCTGGTTAGCATTTATATTCATCACTTGTTTTAAATGTGGTTGTAGATGCCTCTCTCTCTTTTCTCCCCCCCCCTTTTTCATCTTTCTTCTATTTCTTCTCTACCCTGTAACCAGCCAGATATTTTGTTCTTTTCTTCAGCCAGCTACTAAAATATCAGTTCAGAAACTAAACTTTGTTTTTAGCATTTACAAGGTCCTGCAACAACAAAAGCAACACGTGTAAATTGCCAAATCAAACCCTGAGACAGTAGGAAGATGTATTTCATATCTAGTCGCTGTTCTGTGTATACCTTCCCCCCTAAGTCTGCAATTTTATTAATTTTGGGTCCCCAGGCAGTGTTTAGCTCTATCTCAATGTGTGATTTGCTGTAGTGGGATTAGCTCCAGTCCTTTACTTCCTGTGGAGCAAATTTTCATCCTTTAATTCACAGGAAAAAAAAATTTTCCAACTGCCTCTGACTGCTTTCAGGCCAACAGTCCATCCAGTTCAACACTACATTTTTTAAGCAGAAGAAATAGATCCAAGAATGAATGCTTCATTCTCTTTAGACTGGTGATCTACAAATAGAATATTTGCGCTACTGGGTTTTTTTTAGTTTATTCTTTATGCTGCTATTAGTAAAGGGAGCACAAACAGGTAGATAGGGAAAAGTGAGAAAAAGATTTGAGAGAGAAACAAAATTTGCAGTATACAAGGAATTACGTCTAAATGGAATAAAAGAGAAAGAGTGAATTCATTTTTATATTTCCTAGCTACTCTAGGGATTAAATGACACATAAATTACTCATTTTTTAGGCCTTGTCAGCATGCATACCTCATACTTACCAGTTGAGGAAGACAAAATATGTTATACGGTTTCAGCATTTTAACTTTTTATTGGCTTTGAAATTTAATTTTTAAGAGAGAGATGGATGGATGGGTGGATGGATGGATGGACAGACTGATATAGAAATAGATGTAGATTACATATAGTGTTATTGTTTCTCTCAAAGTTCCTTTTACTTCTCCAACACATCAAGAGGTAATGTCCATGAATCAAAATTCTAGACTGAGTCTATCACAGTTTTTGGAAGTTACCACCTATTGCACACAGCACACTTTATGCCTGATATCACCTAACAGCAACCAATATTTTAACTTCTCATTTACCAGGGGCCCCAGAAAATTGTAGTGGGGACAATATGGTGATTGCCAAATGACAGCAAAGACAAATCTCACTTTCCCTCCCATGTGTCCACTTTATTCTTTTTTATCCTATTGCTAGCTATTTCCTGCACATGTATTATATCAACTGCTGTATCCAAAACCACTAGGACTTCAGTTTCTTGTTCTGGAAAAATGTATAGGATATGAAAAGATGCTCAACACCATATGTTATATAGCAACAATAAGAAAAAAAGCAATCTGATTAAAATATGGACCAAAGACCTTAATAGACAGCTCCCCAAAGAAGATATACAAGTAGCAAATAAGCCTATGAAAACATACTCTACATCATATGTCACCAAGGAAATGCAAATTAAAACAACAATGAGATAGCATTACACACCTATTAGAATGACCAAAATCCAGAGCGCCAACAACAAATGATGAGGATACGCAGAAGCAAGAAATCTCATGTGATGCGGATGGGAATGCAAAATAGTGTAGTCACCTTGAAAGACAGTTTGGTAGTTCCTTACAAAATTAAAAAAAAAACCCAAAAACATTATCTCCCCACATGAATCAGCAGTCATGCTCTTTGGTAACTACCCAAAGGAATTGAAAAGTTACATCCAGACAAAACACTGCACGCTGATGCTTACAGCAGTTTTATTCATAACTGTCCAAACTGGAAAGCAATCAAGATCTTCAGTAAGTGAATGGATACATAACTGTGATATATTTAGACTGTGGAATATTATTATAATGCAAAGAAATGATTTACCAAACCCATTAAAAGAAATAGAAGACATTTAAATGCATACTACCAAGTGAAAGAAGCCAATCTGAAAAGGCTACATACTGTATGATTCCACTATACATACTAGTATACTAGTATATACTATATATATAGTAGAGTACTAGTACTTTACTATACTAATACTAGTACTAGTATTCTATAGAAATAATAAAAAGATGAGTGGTTGACAAGGTTTGGGGAGGCACAAGATGAATAGGCAGAGCACTGAGGATTTTAGGCAGTGAAACTATTTCATATCTTACTATAATGGTGGACACATAGTAGTATTCATTTACCAAAACCCATAGGATGTACAGTACCAAGAGGAACCTTAATGTTAACTATGGTTTTGGATGACGATGATGAATCAGGGTAGATTCATCAACTAAAACGATATATCACTCTGGGAGGTGATGCTGATGATGGGGGAAGTTATGCATGTGTAGAGGCAGAAATATACGGGATATATGGGAACTCTTTTTTTTTTTTTTTTTTTTTTTTTTTTAGAGAAAGAGTGAGAGCGGGGAAGAGGACCAAAAGGAGGGAGAGAGAATCCTAAGCAGGCTCCACACTCAGTGCAGAGCCTGATGTGGGGCTCGGTTTCATGAGCCTGGGATCATGACCTGAGCCAAAATCAAGTCAGATGCTTATGTGAATGAGCCACCCAGGTGCCTATATATGAGTACTCTTTGTAATTTCCTCTCTATTTTGCTGTGGACCTAAAAGTGTTCTAGAAAAATAAAGTCTATTTTAAAAATATATAGAGCTTTTCATATTAATTTTTTGCCTGATTTATGATTGATAAATGTATGAAGGGTTTCAGCCAAGTCTTCAGAAAACTCTGTAAAATAATTTTCTACTGAGGTGTATTTGTCCCCAAAGAGAGAGTAAATGCCTATATGTTGGAAAAGGGAAGGGCTTATTTGGAAAGATTTATTTAGATTTTTTGGGGGAAAGAACTATACGTCAAGCCTCATATCTTGAGAGAAGTAGAAGATGAATTGGATTAAACTGGGGGGAATTGTGGAGTGCAAGAGCTTGCCAACGTTGCACACCTAGGAAAATTGCAGTATTTTCCAGGATTTGCCTTACATTAATCCAATGCCCACATGGGATGCAAGAGAAATTTTGGAAAGTTGAAATGATCATGATCCATCATAAAGACAATAAGTTTAGCAGAAGAGTTCAAGAAAAAAAGACAGTCCAAATTCTGCTACCTTTTAAAAGTTGCTGAAGTAAAAAGTGCCATTGTATTTTGGTTCCTACACACAAAAAATACTATGCATCTGATGGAGCATGGGCCATCAGCATTTGCCCTGCAAGTATTTATGAAGCAAGGAGACTTGAAATGTTGGATAGTCTGGCAAGGCTTATTGAGGTCAAGACCAGCCAGATGAACCAGAACTGTCACATGCATTCATTTCAAGCAAGATGTAGTTTGGAGTAAAGATTGAGTGCACCCATGAGATTGATAACCTAAGGGAGAACTTACAGTCAGAAGCTGTGAGAAGAAAGCAAGGTAGCAACTAGACATGTAAATGTGAGGAAGACAACTACAGTAGTTATTACTGCAGTGATCCCTGAAGTTCTTAGTCCTATTAGAGTCCTTGTTTCTCTTTTGTTATCATTCCATCTAAATATTTCCAAGTATAATACACAACAAGACACCAAAAGTACCTTTTAATTTTCTTCTCAATGTTCTCTATTACTTTTCTTTTCCACCATCCTCATTTTCCCTTCCTCAAGACTTTGTAAAATATGTTCTATTTATCACCACCTGTGAAGAGTAAGAGAGTTATTTTTAAAGGTCAGACAGGGAGGAAAATGACACCAGCATCAGCACATGGTAGGTTAGGTCAGTTCTTAGAGTGTCAGGCCCCTGGGCAAGAGCTCAGCATCCAAGACGCTACTGCTTACTCACCCTATTAAAAGAATTTAATGAGATTTTACTTCACAGAAAATAAAATTCACAGACAATAAACTTACTTCACAGAAAATAAATTTAACTGTAATGGGTTTTTAGGAAATACTTTGCTTTCTGGAAAGAGGCATAGGTTAATTTAAGTTGGGGTAAAACTTTCCTTTATATCCACAGCCAGCATTCAACACTGACCCCAGAAGAAGGCACATGGTCTTAGACAGTGACTACCATTTGCCTTTTTGCTTTCAATGAACATGTTGGGGACTGACAAATAACTAGAAGATATCCAAGCCAGTCAAAATTCTAAGGCAACAGAGAATGAAAAATCTCATAATACTTAGTTTTAGGGATAAAGAGCTGAGGTTCTTTGGATAAACTAATATTAACATATGAAATGCTCAATAGCTGTACATAGTAAATGGCAACTGTAATAAAGATTGCAGACATAGAACAATTCCTTATTGCAAAGAGTTTTGTTGGATAGTCTCACAGAGTGCTAGTGGTATTACTCATCCTTTGTAATGGGAAAATGGATTTATGGAATATGATTCACTTTAAAGGAATAAAGGGTGGCCCAGGAATTGGACAAAGTTTGATCTGTTTCCTGTGATCTGCTCTTCCTTATGGATCAGGTGAGACATCTGCTACTCTAAATGAAGTATAAAACTGCCAGTTCTCATAGAGACTACACAGGTAAAATAGTGTGAAGGGATTTATGGTGAAGTTGGTCAATTGGACTGTGTCTTTTCAGCCAAAACCATTTATAAATGAGTTTAAAGATAATTTCACTATCCTAACACGACAAAACACATCTGCTGGTTTGCAACAAACACTTTATATGCTTATATATTAATTCAATGTCATGAGATTTTTAAAGGAAATGGCAAAGGATACGTTACTCTCAAGTAGTAGAAAAGTTATAGGAGTCAGAGAGGTCAGATCATGTTACTCAATTTGTAGGTGAGATTAATCTGAAATGAAAATGGTGTACCATTAAACAGAATTGGATTTTTTAAACTAAAATATATAAAATAAATTATATAGGTGAAACAAATTTTTTAAATGAGGTGCAAAGTATTTCCTGGAAATTAGAGTTGATAGAATTGGGATGTGGTGGGGGATATAAAGGACAATGAAAGAATTCACCTTCTATTGGCTAAAATGTAAATAAAAAAACTTGAAGATGGTTTTCTAATACTTCATTGGCTCTCAAGCAGCAGCAACAATAAACTACTCTCTGTCCAAGGAAAGATCTCACCTTCAATACTGCATAAAAAACACATAAATTAATATGTTTTAAAGTGTAATTTATAGTGACAGTCATAGTATGCATTGCTATAATATTCTTCTGCCTTTACATCCTGTATTACTTGATAAGAAAAACATGTTCTTGTGGTCCTTACCTGATCCTGGAACAATCACTTGAAAGAATTTGGAGATAGATAAGAACACTGAACCTACCTCTAAAGGAAAATAACTCAAGTCCACAAATGAAACATGGAAAATTGGGAATTAGGTGCTAATAAGAAGAAATGAAAATCAGACCCTGAAAAAAGATGTTTTGTGGCTTAAACAAATTCTAAATTAGCTCCAAATGGGAATAAATCATTTTGTAATTCTCCCAATTCCCCATTTTGACCCATATTAATATTTTTAAGTACTTTCATCATTTCCTGAGAATCACATCATGGCGACTGTAGAAATAGTTTTTCCAAAGAACATCAAGGAAAAACCAGGGAGAGAGACTAGCAATATTTTACCTTTTAAAACCTATATTTACCATTACCCATTTTTGCTTCAAAACATATTCATTTTCAAAATGAACTTTAACTCCTCCTTTCATTTTTGGATTACTGGTATTCTGAGGAATTTCCTTAATTCACTCTTTTCCTTTTCACCAGTACCTCTGAAATATATACAAAATAGAGCCATGAAAAAATGACTGGACAGGTTTTATGCACCAAGGCCCTGCACCTCAAATGTAGTAGTGTTAGTTATTCTGGATAATTTACTCTCAGAAACTGACATTGTTTCCTTCCAGCACAGGTCAAGGGGTACAACTGAATGGAGTTCTATGTGGTGAGGATTATTTTTAACTCCTGATACCACAGGCCTAGATGGCAAAGCCTTGACAATCATTGTTCCCCCTGCATACAAGTCAGCATGCCAAACTTACCACTGATGCCTAATGCTGCTGTGGGCTGGGGTGAGAGGGCAGGGTAGCCACTATGACCCCAGCTCCTTATTCTTGCTCCTTTGCCTCTACCCGCATTGGAGCCTAGCGTTAGGCCCATGCTTCATCCTTTGCTGATTATGAATAAATATAGTTTTGAAGTCATTAATCTAAAATGACAAGAGGACATATAGGAAGCCAGAATACAAGTATCCCTATTCCAGCATGGCACTCATTAGCTTTGTTATTGCTATTACTCTTGTCTTACACTCTTATGTCTATACTTGTCATTATAAATCTATTTGATTTCACGGATATTACTCTTCACTATTGTTAGTTAAAATACCTTGAAAACCTTCAAAAAATAGTATGCTTTCTTATGTCTCAGCTATTTCCCCAGATTCTGATAACTTCAGCTTGCTCTTGACCAATGAAATTGGTAAAATTCCTGGTTGTTATTCTAGCTCCCTAGTGTTCATAACCCAGAATTTTTTATTCTTGGTCATGACTGGAGTCAAACTGTTGAGAGTAACTGTAATAGAAATGGAGACCATTATTCTGGAATCTACACACACTTCAGAATGTGAACTCAAATCTTTTAATTTCTTTGTTCTAAATAAACAGGTATAAGGTAATTCTCTCTCTTTCTTCATTACCATATGAATAGAATTTTAAAACTCCAGCCCCAAATTATTTTCCCCCTGGGGATGTGTTTAATTAATTTAATAATTTATGTATTCATTCATATAGAGATTACATTATACACTGGTGATAAAGAATGACCAAAAATAAATGTTTTTATCATAATAAAACCCTTTGAACTGCTGAAAAGACATCTCTTTCTTTCTTTCTCCCTCCCCTTCTCCCTCCTCCTTAGGTTAATATCTCCATGTACCTACTGTGTATTTCTTCACATAGTGTCTAGGTCTCAAAAGTATTTCAAAATAATAGGCCCCAATGTATGTATGGTTATCAAGTGGCTGTTTGCAGTGTGGAAGAGAACTATATAAGGCAAAAATACCAACAGGCATGAGGATCACATCAACAACAACAACAAAAACCACTTTAAAAAGAAAAAAAAAAATATCTGGGATTCTTGGAGGATCTTTATAATGACACGACATTGTTTGAATAAAATACATAAATGGTGGAAATTAATCTTTTCAATAATTAAGCAAAACATTATCAGATGAAATTCCATATTTAAGTTCATCTCAATATTACTCTTCATGTATATATAGCCATCTCTATACATTAAATCTTTCTTTCATCCTTCCTACATTTTTAATATATGTTTTAGGAAAATTTTTTAAAGATTATTTACACTTTAAATGTATTTTTACTTGTTTTCATATTTTTATTTGCTAAAATCAATAAATATTAGTGATGCAGCAAGGTAGGTTGTGTTGGAAAAGGTAAAAGTATAACTGTGTCTATGTCTATGTCCCCTCAAAGAAAATATAACCATTGTATTTATCTCTTAATTTTCCAGACTTTTCTACTACAACAAGTTGGGTTTTAATTTCTTGCAAAGCTGCAAAAAATAAAACTTTCCATGATACTAAAAGATACACAATCTTATGCATACAACTTAGAAGCTCCTTTGAGCAGAGAAATGATCTATCTGAATGTCAAAATTGCTATTTGCAAATTACATATCATTCTAAATTAATGCCATTGCTAGCTGCAAGATAAAAATTTTAAAAACACATTACAAGTTTGAGACACATTTTAAGTGAGGCATGATAATGGTGTTGGAAGCAATGCAATTTCATATTTGAGTCAAATAACATTTCTATAGCACATGGGTATAAGGACAAATTTCAACATAAGCTTACAAAGTAGTAAAAGAATTCCAAACATTTTAAAAACTCTCTAATTATGATTGCCAGTAGGGGTTTGTGTTTTGCCAGAAAATAGAAATCTATTTTTTATTTCAAAGAAATCACTAAAAGTTTATTTTTTTTAAAGAAAAATAATGTTTTGTACCGTTACAAAAACATATTAACTAAAGATACTACATGTTGGAGAAAACTCATGGATAATCAATAAATCATCTATAAAATAAATTTGTTATTGACTGAATTAATTGAAAGGCTCCCTTCTCTGTTATTTGCAGTATTAAATTAACCTCTGTTTTATTTTCTTCTCTCTTGTTAATGTAAACTCAGAATGAAAAAGACAGAAAAAGAAAAAAATTATAAACAATTCTTTGATGAATTTATACAAAGTGAGTAACCCCCTAAAAATCACCCATGTCAAGAAATAGAGTAATTTCTATAAACAGTTTCCCTTATTCCTCCACTTATTCTGTAATATAACTTGATAAAGTTAATCATATTTTAACTATTATCATAAAGATTTGGTTTTGCCTATTGTGGAAAATTATATAAATACAGTTTATATTCAACTCTAACTTACCTCTTTCCCTCCCAATTATGTTTGTGATATCCATCATACTGTATGTACTAGAACTTTATTCATTTTCATTTCTATGTAATATTCCATTGTATAAAGATACCATATTTTATTAACCCATTATATTGTTGACGGGCATTTGGGTTGTTTCTAATATGGGGTTCCTATGAATAACAGTGCTAACAAGATTATTATTAATATCATCTGTTGAAACTAACTTCACACAAATCAGAAAAAAAAGACACAAGTCATTTTAAAAATGTGGAAAGATATCTTGTATAATTACTAGTAAGATTTCCAAATGATCTAACCATGTGAAAAAGTATTCAGAGTAAATAGTCATTAGGAAAATATGAATCAAAAACCACAACTAGATACCAAAACACACTCTACAGAATGATATAAACAGGAAGTGATGCAGAATATTGATAAAGATGATGAGCAACCCTAAGATTCACCTATTGTTGGTGATTGTATAATTTGGTATAGCAGCTAACATTGGGGAAACTTTAACAGTATCTAATAAATCTCAACAAATACACAATCTAAATTCACTCCAATGTAGATTTCCCAAAGAAATATGTTCAACAAAAGACACATAGAAATGTGTTTATTCTTTATAATGATCACATTGATTTCTTAGATATTTCAGCTTAATCAGTTGAATACTCTAGATTGATATATATTTCTTTCAGTACATCACATATACCATTATCTTCTGTTTCTATAATTTATATTGAAAAGTCAATAATTATTTATATATATTTTTATAGTAACCCATATCTTCCCCTCATATGTAAATTGTTAATTTAGTTCTTGGTAATGTTATCTCAACCTATGAACACTTTTCTTCCCAGGCAGTATCTCTTCAAATATTGTTTCATTCTTTCTCCCCTCTCCTGTTACTCTAAAATACATGCATGGTAGAAACTTTCACTATGCCCAGATGTCCTGTACTTTCTTTAACAATGCATGTTTCCTTCTGTTCCTCATTTGGGATACACAAATATTCCTCACATTGTTTACTGAACTCCCATTTTTCCCCTGAGCTTTTGATATTTTGATATTTTAACAATCCCATTGTTAGGGATGCTAAATACTAACACTGTATTATATATAATGCATATATATAAAATGCATATATATATAATAAATTCATACATTTGAATGATGGCAGTTGCCATCATACAGTTGCCATTTCTGGATATTTCATATAAATTTAATCTTATATAGTCTTTTTTGTGATTGTCTTCTTTCACCCAGCATAACATTTTTGAGTTTCATCACTGTTGTGCTCTGCAAAGTTGATTCATTTCTTGTTATTTTTTAAGAGTATTCTGTTGTATTGATATAAACATTTCACTTATCCTTTCATCAGTTAATAAATATTTGAATTGCTTCCATTTCTTTTTTATTAATTTTTCTTAGGAAATACTTAGAAATGGAATTTCTTGGGTTTATGCTCAATTCATTATTAACTTCTTAAGAAACTACCAATTTTTTTCTGAAATGCCCATACCATTTTATACATACACCAGAAATGCATGAGAGTTCCAGTTTTTATGCATTCTTGTCAACCCTTGTCATTGTCTATCTCCTTGATTTAAGCCATTCTAGTAGCACAAAGGAGGCAATTATTAAATATTGGATTGATAAAGGATAAATAAGTACATGCATTAATAAATGCTAGGAGGCAAGTGTAAGCTTGATCAGACAATTTTACAAAACAGGATTGCTTTTATTTATGACTCTGCTTGTAAAAATCCTGACTATAATATGACAAATTTAAAGTGCATAAAAAGCACAACATAATATAATCAGGCAAAATCATCCCAGTAGTTCAAGAGTAATCCAACATTTAATAATTTTCTTTAGTTAATCTGAGTAGTACGTGAGTAAAACACCACCCGTGATTAAAAATTCATGGTAAGCCAGACAAAAACTTCCACTAAAAATAGTCGTCACATCATATAGGCATTGTCAAAGGAAAGGAGATACAAGTTTTATCAAAGAAAAAAGAAACTGTTATATTATGTATGTTCCTTAATCTTAAGTAAATCTCTACTCTTCTCTCAAACTCTTTCATTCTAAACTCAGATACGTTTAAATTGCAACCTTCAACAGGACTTTCTGTAGAAAAATTATTTAATTCTACTTGCGTCCCACCTGACAAATTTTAAATAGTTATAGGCAACAAAACTTATTAGGCCGTATTCAGTCACTCGGACCACAGTTTTGTTATGATAATATTTTTCACAAGTACATTTTGAAACGAATATGTGAATATACTAATAACTGACATTTGAACAAAGCTTGGGAATGTTCATGTACAATCATGTCAGGGTCCACAAGACCACCCTCAGAGTCAATGATTCACTTGAAGGACTTATGGGACACAGAAAAACTATTATACCCATGGTTATATGCAGTGAATAGATACAGATGAAAATCAGCCAAAGGAGAAGATGTATGGAGTGAAGTCCAAGAGAAGTCAGGCATACTCTTGTAGGTGTTCCCTCTCAGTGGAGTCAATACAGGGACATATAATTCTCCCATAAATATTGTATGGTTACTCATGCAAAGTCTTACCAGCCAGGGAAGCCCTTGATGTCCAGGTGTTTTATTGGGGTTCAGTCACGTAGTCATGCAGCACCCACATGAGTGAACTAAGCTACTCAGACTCCAGGCATCTTACCTGGGAGAAAAAAAAAAGCAGGCATTAACCATAAATCACATTGCTAGAATGTGAAGGACAACTTTTCTAGTCAGTCTGGTACTACATGGCCCATGGCTGCTGGCATATAAAAACCCTCTTATCAGACAGAATATTCCAAGGGGTCAGAGGCTATCTCCAAGAAGCTGGCTGAAGGATAGTCCAGAAAACAGATTTTTCTTTGGAATGTGCAGGATGTGAATAATCAAAGCCTACTGAGTTAACTCATTCCTGCCAAAGAAACTACACAAATGATTGCTTTTGTGACTATAAATTGTCACTAATTTTGATGTTGCTACAAAATGGATTCTAATATCTCTTCCTTTTAAATTATTCAACTTTCATGGGACTCACCGAATTTTATGTAATATATCCCTGATTATCACATGTTACTTAATAAACTATCAAAACAAGGATTTTAGCAATATTCAACGTTAAATGCATGCTACTTTTACTAGAGATTCTACTGTTTTCAAATAACTGCAAATGTCAAATCATAGAACAAACAAACCTTTCCTTTTTTCTGAGTTTCTTCAAAACTTTATGGCATGAAAGCACATTAGAAATAATAACAGAAACTATGAAAAGTCCTTCACTATTAAGTAGAAACTAAAAACCATCATAAACATCATTCCTTCACAGATATATTCCAAATATGGTTTAAAAAAAGATGTCTCTTTTTTGCCATTATCACTAAAATTTTATGTTTTTTTTTTAAATTAGACCTTGTTTTTGTAGAGAAGTTTTGGATTCAAAGCAAAATTGAACAGAAAGTTATAGATTTCCCATATATTCCCCACCCTTACACATGCATACCTTCTTTTCCCATCAGTATCTTTCATCAGAGATGTACACTTGTTACAACTGATCAACCTGTATTGGCACATCGTCATCAACCAAAATCCATAGTTTACCTTAGGATTCACATTTTTATTGCCTCCAAAGTTTTGTCTTTTCCAGAATATCATAGAGTTAGAATCATATACTATGTAGTCTTTCCAGATTGGCTTCTTTTGCTTAGCAATATGCATTTACATTTCTTCCATGTCTTTTCATGGCTTGATCGCTCATTTGTTTTAAGCACTGGATAATATTTCACTGTCTAAATGTATCACAATTTATACACCTACTGAAGGACAACTTGATTGCTTCCAAGTTTGGATAATTATGAATAAAGCTGCTATAAATAGCCATGTGCAGATTTTTGTGTGGACATGAGCTTTCAACTCCCTTGGGTGAATAAATACCAAGGCATGTGATTGCTAGGTCATATGTTAAGAGTATGTTTAGTTTTATAAGAAACTGTCCAACTATCTTGGAATGGTGCAACAGTTTTTATTCCCACTAATAATGAATGAGCGTTCCCAGTTGCTCCACATCCTCTCTGGCATTTGGTATTATCAGTGTTCCAGATTTTTATAATTTTAATAGGTATGCAGTGGTATCTCATTGTTGTTTTAATTTGTATTTCTAATAATATATGATGTTGATAATGTTCAAATATGCTTATTTTCTATCTGTATATCTTCTTTGATTAAGTGGCTATTAAGGTCTTGGCTCATTTTTTAATTTTTATTTATCCTTTTAAGTTTACTTATTTACTTTGAGAGAGAGAGAGAGAGAGAGAGAGAATTTGAAGCAGGCTCCACACTGGCAGCACAGAGCCCTACATGGGACTCAAATTTCCAAACCTCAATATCATGACCTGAGCCTAAACCAAGAGTCAGACGCTTAACCAACTGAGCCATCCAGGTGCCCTGGCTCATTTTTTAAAAATAATTTGTATTTGCATCTAGATGACAGAATGTTACATTATTTTCATTTGCATATAGATGACAGAATGTTACATTATTTTCAGATGTACAACATAGTGGTTCAACTTTGAGCCATTTTAAAAAGTGTTTTTAATGTTTATTTATTTTTGAGAGAGAGAGCACAAGTGGGGGAGGAGCAGAGAGAGAGGGAGACAGAATCCACAGCAGGCTTCAGGCTCTGAGCTGTGAGCACAGAGTCCGAAGCAGGGCTCAAACTCATGACTGTGAGATAATGACCTGAACCAAACTCGGGTGATTAACCGACTGAGCCCCTCGGGTGCCCCAGAGCCATTTTTAATCCAGTCATTCATTTGTTTAATTGCTGTTTTAGTATTTTTGTATATTTTGGGTAATAGTTTTTCATCAGACATGTGTTTCGTAAACATTTTCCCTGAATCTGCAGAATCTCTTTGTCATCACTATGAATGTTCTATGTTGTAAGTACTTTTTAATACCATAAAATGGGATGAAAAAATAAGTCTTTTATATATTGGAAAGGAATAAATAATCAATATAATTCATATTGTATACAGTAGTCTACATTAAAATGCAAGATACTAGTTGAATAATTATTAGGTCTCATATGGTATTTCAACTTATAAACCCACTAATTTTCTTATTCATCCGTACCAACAGAAAAATGCAAAAAGATAAAAAAACCAATAAAAGACTGTAGAAAAAGGTACAGAGGAGGATGATTAGAAAGGCAATAAAAGTATATAAATAGCCTAGTAACAAATCTGTTTTGAAATGTCCAAGCCCAGAATGAGTAATAATTCATAATAAAGAACATATTAGAAAGTGGAATAATGGAAACATTTGCCAGATTAATCTGAAATATTAATATAATGTCTGTTTATTTTTCACATTAAAAAAATCAAGTATTTCAAATAAGTCATTTGAAATGGACTATTTATCTGAAAGAGAGTATGTACAAAGAGGAATAAAGACATATTTAAAAAAAACTAGAGGTTCCTGATTTCCCAAGTTATCAAAGCTAATGAAAGGCACAAATCTTCAGAAGGAAAGAGCCTGCAAAATACTAAACCAAATAAAAGAAGAGCACTCTTATTTATCAGATATCAAAATATTCTAATATCAGTGCTAAATAAAACCATATTCTATTGCTTCTAGAATATTAATACAGAAAAAAATTATAATAGAACAAGGTAGCCATATTAAAACTAAGAGATACGTATGTATATACACATGTGCGTGCACACACACACGCACACACACACACAGAAATACACTCACCTCTGTGAGTACAGGGTAAATGTGGTATTTCAAATAACATAGAAATGATGAGCCATTAAAAAACTGTCTTTGGGAAAACTGTTATATACATATGGAGAAGAATTGAATTAAATCTCTAATTAGTATCACAAAAAATATATTGGTTCGTTAAGGATGAAAATGAAAAACAAAAAATTGCAAAGGTACAAAAAGGCATCAAAGGAATAAAATACAGTATAAAAATGTAATAATATGGAGTTAGATGAAATGTTCTAAAAATATATGAAACCCAAAAATTAAAATGAAAATATGTACTTAATCATGTAAAAAATCTGTATGTCAAAGACACAATAGAAGAATTAAAAGATAAGCAACTAATAAGAAAACTTATTCTAAAGTCAGTAACAAAATTCAATATAAGACACTCTGGCAAGGGAAATGAGTAGATAATTAGAAGAAAAATACAAATAAACATGCATGAACACATTTGGCTACACTACTAACAAGGAAATGCAAGTGAAAGCCACAGTAAGATAACATCTTACTTCTTTTACATTGGTAATAATTACAAAATATTGCAATATCTTCTGTTAGCATGTGGCAAAATTATTGTATTTTATACTTTAATCTTGAGAAAATAAATTAATACAGTCATTTGGAGGGGTTAGTTGTTCTCAACAATTAAAAGTATACATAGCCAGTTCTAGTTCAAAATGATGAATAGGCCTCATGTTTCTTTCCTGTCTTGCTAAAAAGTCAATGACAACAAAAGAGGGAGATGTCTTAAGAAAGTCATAAATTCACAATGGCACTGAAAATGATAAAAGATACTTCAGCAAATCAAATATTATGAACTTCAAGTGTAAAAAAACAATTACCAGATCAAAATTGATGGTTAACTCAAAAATCAGGAGGATAGATATAAGCAAAAAAAGCTGAAGCAGCGGAGGAGCCCTCCTGGAGTATCAGAGGACTGGCAGACAAAGTAATCTGACTGGTGAACTCATTATAAGATGAATGTGGAATTTATCCCTCATTGACCCACAACACACACATTTACTATTCCCAGTCTTATACTTCCATTGTTGAAACTCAACCTCCAGTTGAAATCAGAAAAATAACTTCTAGCAAGGAAGCCAACTCTTAGGAGTGACGGGGTGGAGACTAGTTGACAGATGCAGGTTGATGTCCCATCCAACCTAGATATTTGGGGCTGAAAGCCCATCATCTCTGATTTCTTCCATTTTACTCAAATAAAGTATAACCTGTCTGATAAGCGTGCACACACAGAGAAAGCTCCTCATTCAAAGATGAATCTGGTCATTGTACAGGAAATGACTTCCTACTATTTTAATTAATTAAGCAAGTCTATAATTTATAAATATGCTCAGATATTACCAGGCAAATGAGGTAAACCAACAACAAATGTATAAATGATCGGTGTAAACAATAGAAAAACTGTCCTAAGAATAAATACAAATAAGTTACTGGAAAGATGGAAATAACAAGAACAATAAAAATCTAATCAGAATTCTCAGAAAGGTTTTAAAATATTGCAATATTTATTTGAATAAGTCAAGGAGAAATCAAGAAAATATACAAAGGAGGCAATCAGAGGAAAGAAAGATGACAAAAATGAGTGATCACTGCATTATAGACTCAAAGTATTTCTGTAATCCTCTCCTAGTCCTGTAAGACACTCTGCCAGGTCTGTTTCCAACCGCAATAATGTTAGACTTGGCCTTCTTCTGTGAATTACTTTGTGCAATAGAATGTGAGGTATACCACATCTAAGAAGAAACTTTAATAGCTATTGCATGAATACACAATTGTTCCTGCCATGAAAACAGCAGGTCCCAGATGACTAGCTCTATCTTCACTGTGTCTCCCAAAGGAAACAAGACACAAAGAACACAGCTATAGCCAGCATGTAACAGCGGCCAAAAACCAACCATAGTTGTGGTAAGCCACTAAGATTCTAGAATTATTTGTTACTACAGTATCACATAGAAAAGTCTGCCAACATAAACATTTAAATTAAGATTAAGAGAAAAAGCCAAGCAAATAACCCAGAAAATAGGTCCAAAAAAATGGTGGGGGGTTGGAGGGGGCGGAGGGAGAGGAAGAGATAAAAAGCATGAGAAAATAGTGCAGGAGTCATGGAAGATCAATTCAGAAAGTCAATGTCACCTAACTGGGCAACCAGAGGGAGACATCAAATAAATTAAAGGGATGGGGGAGTAATTGCATAAACAACATTGCTAAGGCAGGAGAAAGATACAACTTTTCAAAGAATAAAAATCAAAAAGCAGCAAGTAGAATTTTTGTAAGTACTCATTTTAATACGATTTCAAGGAAAAATTGAAGAGCATAAAATCCTACAGAGAAGAAAAACCAGAATAATTACAAAGCACAAAATTGAGATTGGAAACAGCTTTTTAATAGTAGATGTTATAAGGTAATGAGATAAGTCCTTGAGTTTTTAGGGAAAACTATTTTTAAGCCAGAATTTCATGCCAAAGCAAACAACAACAAAATTTAGGGAAATAATACAGAGAAAAAAGAGTGAGACATGGGATCCTAGGTATAGTGGACCTAAATCTGAGCATGTAATAAAAAGAATTTGGAGTGTGACAGTTAGGAAGCAGGCCTAGAAATGATTCAGTGCGTTCCAAACCATTTAACAAATAGGGTGACTAAATACCAAAAAGCTATTAATTGAATGAAGAAAATGTATTTCTTTTTATTTGCCTTTCTTTCGAGAAAAAAAGAAAACAAAAGTACTAGAGAAAACCATTGTGCAAGAAAACCATGGTCTAAGTACAAACATTGAAATTGTACGGTTGAAGGAAGTATTGGAAAAAAAGAAAAAGAATCCATTCATTTTGATACTTAAAACAGTTCTGGTGTGATATTAGTTACAGGATTATATTTGAATCTGTATGAATTCATTCCAAATACCTTGCTCTAAAGTGAGTAACACTTACTGAAAATTAGCATCATACTTGTTCCTTGTCCTTTTATAATTTCACTTTTAAGGTTATTATGAAATAATTCAGATAAATTAAAATTTAAAATAATCATATAAAATCCATACCCATTGTTTAATTTAAGAAACGTTTCCGATAGAATTTAGGCCTCCTGTGTAGGAAACTCCCCAAGCTTCTTCTCTGCTACATTCTCAGGAGGAACGAATGCCATTATTTAGTATTTAGAATTTTTACATGCTTCTATAATGTATCACATATGTATAATTCTGTAAACAGATATAAAAAGGTTAAGCATATTTTAACCTTAATATAACCTATTCCATACTGTAATATCAATGTATAAGGTATTTTGCATTCCATATTGTTTTGAGAGTTATGTATATTGATACTTGTAGATTAGATTTATTCCTTTTAATAGGTATGTAGTGTATCTGGTATTAAAAGACCACAAAGTATCTGTTTTCCTATTAAGAGATATTATAGTCCCAAAATTTAGTCACACTAGAATGAACATTCATGATTATGATATACTTTGGTAAAGGACAATTGTGTTGGTGACTTAAAAACTGTGACCTGCTTTACTATTATTAGTGGCAGTTTCAAATGGTAAACAACAGCATGGTAAATTTCCAAACAACAACAACAAGTTCAGGGTATATTTAATCATACAAAAATAATGCTTTATTTTTATTTTGCTTGATTTAAGTAAACATGGGGATCGAACTCATGGACTGTGAGACCATGACCTGAGCTGAAATCAGATGCTTAACCGACTGAGCCACTTAAGACCTCTATAATAATACATTATTTTTAAATGTAAAATGGAGTTATAGTCTGAGCTCAGATTACTGAAAATAGATATTTCATCTAGGTAAGCATCTAGTAGGACATCTGAAAGAAAATACAATCATGGACAAAATAATTCTTTGTAGTATAGGATTTTCCTGTGCATTTCTGGATGGTTAGCTTTCTTGGCCCTGCCCACTACTCATAAGCAGCATCCTTCAATCATTGTGGCAATTATCTGTACCCCATATGTTTTCAAAGCACCCGTAGGTTAAGAACTACTCAGATATATTCTCAGGAGATCTTTTAAAGATACACAGGAATTGTAGTAAGTAGGAAAAGAATTGCTAACCACAGGAAACACACACCTTCAAATTTACCAGTGAAAATTTCTCCAGAGAAGTCCTAATTTACACATCAACCACCAGTACATGTGAGTTTCCATTTCTCCACATCTATATCCATATATGATGTGGGTAAAATTTTTCATTTTTCATTTTTGGAAATTGATATTTCCATGGATGTTTGCTTTATTGAGCATTTATCTAATATACACTAACCATTGAAGTTTTTCCCAGTATTGAATATTAAAACCATGGTTTATAATAGTAAAAATCTGTTAACAACACAGATGTTTACCAATAGAGACACAATTAAATTATAACAATTATTTTAAAAAAAGCTGTGCAGGGGCGCCTGGGTGGCTCAGTCGGTTAAGCGTCCGACTTCGGCTCAGGTCATGATCTCGCGGAGCGTGAGTTCAAGCCCCATGTCGGGCTCTGTGCTGACTGCTCAGAGCCTGGAGCCTGTTTCAGATTCTGTGTCTCCCTCTTTCTCTGACCCTCCCCTGTTCATGCTCTCTCTCTGTCTCAAAAAAAAATAAATAAATGTTAAAAAAATTTTTAAAAAAAGCTATGCAACTGTTAAAAAGAATAAAATACAACTGTCAGTACTGGCATGAACAAACTGATTAGACATGGTGATATCAGAAAATAAAGACACAGTCGGTTATGAAGAATATGAACTCATTCTGGTATGCATGTATATACATATGCAAATGTTAGAAAAATTCTTAGAGAAAAAAAAAACTTCTTGGAGGTGTATATTTCAAATATAAGTAGTACTGTCCATTGGCAAAAGAAATCCAATTAGAAAGGATGAAGTGGCTTGTCCATCTTTTCTCTATTGTTTTATTTGAGATTTTCAATGTTTTGGGATACTGCTACTATTATATTTGTGTATCTTAGCGCTCCCAGATTCCAGAAGCTATGCTTACATACTAAATATGTACCCTTAATGATAGAAACATGTTCCCTTGCAAAAGCAAAAAACAAAAATCAGCAGTTTCATTTTTTATTTCCATAACTATTACTATTGTGTGTTGGCAACTGTGTTAACTGAAGCACTTCTTATATGATCATCTTGCCTAATACCATATGCCTAGTGAGATGACACAACATATACAAAGCCAATTAATTGGGCTATAGCATCTTATTCCAGCTTCTTTCACATCATACACACAGGGCATATTTCCCCTCTCTGTAACCATAGCTTGTGAAGCTAATAGCAGATGGAACATGCATGTAAAGAAAAACATACTTTTCTAAGAAATTTTTGGAGCAGTATGTGTAGTATATAATAATTCTACATAATAATATTTAATAATAATACAATATTAAATATACTTCTGTTAGCTTTATCTTATAAGTATTAAAGTCTGTGGGTTGGAAGGGATTTATTTTTTCCTTGATTTTGGAGAAAAACTGTAGGCATTATTTTCTCCCCAATTATTCCCTTGATGGACATACCATTTGTAATGACCTACCAGAAGCTCAAAGACAGCAGAGTTAATAATAATTATAGTAACATATAGGAGGCACCTACTACCTCTCAGGCACTATTTCTAAGCACATTTTATGTGTTGACTCATTTAAGTCTCCCCAGAAACATCGATGAAGTAGGTATCATTAGTTTCACCTTACAGATAAGGAAATGGACACACAGAGAAACCATGCATCTTTGCCCTAGGTCCAAAGCCTGGTCAATTTGAACAAGAATTCAAAGCCAGGTGACATGATCTAGAGTCTTCTCTCTGAACCACTGAACTATAGTGCCCATAACTAAGACAAGTGACTGCAATCCTATGCTACGTTTATATATTATCAGGAATGTTATTTACTCTTTATGAGGTTGTCTTTGTTTTTCTTTCCCTGATGGATTCTCCAGAGGCTGATTATCTCTGCCTCCAAGACTTTCTTCAACAACAGTCAGCTAGGGATTTATCCACTCAGGAGGAGGATTGTTATTTTGTGAGATTTCCCAAACAACTGAAGTAGAAGAGGCAGTATGTAATTTGTATTTCTTAAGGGGAGTTTGTGGAAGTTTCATATAAGAAAACTTATGAAAATAAAGTGTTATAGCTCTCTTACCACTCAGAAGGAACCTTGATCTATTTCCCTCCCCCACTCTCCACTCCCTGGAGAGAAAACATGATCTCTAAAGCTGACCTTTTGCTAACATAAAACTTGGCTAAACACTCCAGCCAGTTCTGTGTCAACATTTCCCTTATAACATTTTCAGGAAAAATTCCACTTAAATCCTTGCCAGTGTCCCCTGAAATTATGATGTAGGAGTCAGTGGATGGTGATACATACACGTACACTTCAGCCAACATTCATATTGCATGAATATTATTATTTTGGAATTTATAGTCTATTCTCTCCACTCATAATTTCAGAAAGATTTTTTGTGGAAAGAAGAAAAATTGAGTACATATGGTAATCTTACATTTGTTTAACCCTCAAAAATACTGGCCAGTTATATTTATACTTTATCAGAAACTAATTTTATTTCATAGCAGTGGGAAAGCTGAGAACAAAAATGTTTTTCTTTATGACAAAGTCTATCATAACAAAGCAACAAAACTGTACTGTAGGGAATTAAGAGAAAACAGATGTGAATGCACACCCACATTTATTTCTTCTTTGTCTATAAGATTATCATTTTCTGCTCAAACTCAGCTGTCAAGTAGAAAATATTTTCATTAAAGCAGAGTGAGTCGTGCAGTCATTCCTCTCCTAATAGGATCTTCTACCTTAATTTATTTTATAATGTTCTTAATTAACTCATCTTTCTTAGACAAATAAGTTGACTGAAACTCAGCATACACAACAGATGATCACTGACTTGATCCACCGGGAATTCTTTGGCATTCCATCACAGATATCTCACTAATTCACAGAGATTTAGATACTTGTCTATGCCATGTGCAATCAATTTCTGTTTAGGGTAGCTAGGGATACAATATGTTTATACAAAGTCCCACTATCTTTAAATTTAGTTTAAAGAATGTGAGAAAAAAAAAGGAATATTCTATTGGGTTGTTTAGTAATACTGCTTTGGGGATAACTATGCGAGTTTCATGAAATTCAATAACTCTTGAAACAATTTGAGTTCTGCTGACCCAGAGAAACTACTGTAATGTCCAATATCCTAAATAAGTTGTTTTAACCACTTTATATGGTAGAATATCACTTAGGGCAATGTGTCATTTATTTAGTTGGGAAACATAAATAACCTCATTCAATTTATCCAATAGAAGCAATCCACTGATTTCCAAGGCATGACCAAAGGGCTACAGCAGAAGTGTTAAATGAGGCTTCTCACCTTTTCAATGGCATAAAAACACTCACACTTCAGGTTTTTTTAATCGTCTTGTACATTAGCAAAAGTAAGTAAAAAATGAAGCAATACTTTAAATGTGAGGAGTCATATTTATGTCAATATTCTTCATCTAAATAAAAATGGGGTAGAGAAGATGGTTCACATATTATCACACTAAAACCTAGTTATTTTCTCAATGAAACTGTTTTAGAATTTTAAATATAAATATGATAGTGATAATGTCAAAGATAATTGTACCTTTTTCCTGGATTCCAGTGTAAGGTTCCAAATGCCCACTGTGCAGGCGTATAAATTTCTTTTTTATTTTTTTAATTTTTATTTATTTTTGAAAGAGAGAGAGTGTGATATAGAATCTGAAGGAGACTCCAGGCTCTGAGTTGTCAGCACAGAGCCTAACACGGGGCTCAAACTCGTGAACCGAGAGATCATGACCTGAAGGGAAGTGGATGCTTAACCGGCTGAGCCACCCAGGCGCCCCAGGCATGTCCAATTCTAAGTTATACTGTTACATCTTATTTAATATCTCCACTTCCTTTATCCCTAAAGCAGCATATTTTCTGGACTTCTCCATATTCATTGAGAATGCTCTCATTTTCTATTCACTTGTAGCTTACCTTATTTCCCTCATCCTCTAAATACAATTAGCAAGCATATTTTCTGAGCTGTAGTTCAAGATATTCATTGAGTGTATTTCTTCCTCCCATCCCTATATCTGGTTCTCTCGTCTTTAATTCTGAAAGAAAAACATCCTAGTTATCTTATTGGTTTTGGTGCAATTGTAAATGGGATTGATTCTTTTTTTTTAAGTGTATCTATTTATTTTTGAGAGAGAGAGAGAGAGTGAGTGAGCAAGGATGTAAGTCAGAGAGAGAGAGGGAAATCCAGAGCAGGCTCTGTGCTATTAGACTATGTTGAAAAATGGCGGAAGAGTGGACATCCTGGTCTTCTTCCCAACCATAGGGGAAAAGCTCTCAGTTTTTCCCCACTGAGGATGATATTAGCTGTGGGTTTTTCATATGTGGCCTTTATTATGTTGAAGTATGTTTCCTCTAAACCTACTTTGTTGAGGTTTTTATCATGAATGGATGTTGAACATTGTCAGATGCCATTCCTGCATCTATTGAAATGATCATAGTTTCTAGAAATGATCATGAAATTGAAATGATCATCTATTGAAATGATCATGTTTCTGGAAATTTATCCATTTCTTCAATGTTGTCCAATTTGTTAGCATACAATTTTTCATAATACTTTTTTACAATTGTTTGTATTTCTATAGTGGTGTTGGTTGTTATTTCTCCTCTCTTGTTTGTGATTTAATTTATTTGGGTACTTCATTCTTTCTTTTTGGTAAGTCTGACTAGAGGTTTAGTAATTCTATTAATTTTTTTCAAAGAAAAAGCCCCCTGGATTCATTGATCTGTTTTATTGGTTTTTTAGTTTCTGTACCATTTGTTTCTGCTCTAATCTTTATTATTTCCTTCCTTCTGCTGGCTTTTGACTTCATTTGTTGTCCTTTCCCTATCTCCTTTAGGTGTAAGGTTAGGTTGTTTATTTGAGGTGAAAGACTTGTACTCTGAAAATTATAAAACACTGATGAAAGAAATTGAAGATGACATAAATAAATGGAAAAATATTCCATGTTCATGGATTGGAAGACTAAATATTGTTAAAATGTCTAAACTACCCAAAGCAATCTACACATTTAAGGCAATCTCTATCAAAATACCAACAGTATTTTTCACAGAGCTAGAACAAAAAATTCTAAAATTTGTATGTAATCACAAGACACTCAAATATACAAAACAAACTTGAAAAAGAAAAGCAAAGCTGGAGACATCACAATTCCAGACTTCAATTTATATTATAAAGCTGTAGTGATCAAAATAGTATGGTGCTGGAACAAAAATAGACACATAGATCAACAGAACAGACTAGAAAACCCAGGAAGGAACCAACAACTATGTGGACAATTAGTCTTTGACAAAGCAGGACAAAAATATCCAGTGAGAAAAAGATAGCCTCTTCAACAATTGTGTTTGGAAAACTGGACAGCAACATGCAAAAGAATGAAACTAGACCACTTTCTTATACCATATACAAAAATAAATTCAAAATGGATTATAGACCTAAATATGAAACCAGAAACCACAAAAATCCTAGAGCAGAACATAGTCAGTAAGGTCTTTGACATCAATTGTAGTAACATCTTTCTAGATATGTCTCCTGAGGCAAGGGAAACAAAAGCAAAAATAAACTGTTGGGATTTCATCAACATAAAAGTCTTCTGCACAGCAAAGGAAACAATCAACAAAACTAAAAGGCAACATTTGAAATGGCAGAAGATATTTGTAAATGACATATATGATAAAGTGTTAGTATCCAAAATAAATAAAGAACTTACCAAATTCAACACCCAAAAAATGAATAATCCAATTAAAAAATGGGCAGAAGACATGAATAGACATTTTTCCAAAGAAGAGAGCCGAATGGCCAACAGACACATGAAAAGATGCTCAATATCACTGATAATCAGGGAACTATAAATAAAAACTACGAGATAATACTCACACCTGTTAGGATGGCTAACATCAGCAACACAAGAAACAACAAGTGGTGGCTAGAATGTGGAGAAAGAGTAACCCTCCTGCACTGCTGGTGGGAATGTAAACTGGTGCAGCCACTCTGGAAAACAGTATTGAGATTCCTCAAAAAGTTAAAAACAGAACTACCCTACAATCCAGCAATTGCACTACCAGGCATCTACCCAAAGAGTACAAAAATACTAATTAAAAGGGATACGTGCATCCCCATGTTAATAGGAGCATTATTTACGATAGACAAATCATGGAAGTGGCCCGATGTCTATCAATTGATGAATGGATAAAGAAGATGTGATCTATCTATCTATCTATCTATCTATCGACACACATATAGTGAAATATTACTCAGCCATAAAAAAGAATGAAATCTTGCCATTTGTAACAACATGGATAGAGATAGATAGTATTAAGCTAAGTGAAATAAATCAGCCAGAGAAAGACAAATACCGTGTGATTCCACTCATATGTTGAATTCAAGAAACAAAACAAATGAGCAAAGGAAAAAAAAGAGAGAGAGGCAAACCAAGAAACAGACTCTTAACTATAGAGAACAAAACTGATGGTTACCAGAGGGGAGGTAAGTGGGGGGATGGTTTAAATAGGTGATGGGGATTAAGGAGTGAACTACATTGTAATGAGCACAGTGTGTTGTATGGATGTGTGGAATCACTACATTGTATACCTGAGACTAATATTACATTGAAATGTAAATAAAAACTTAAAAAATAAAAATAAATAAAATGTAAACTAAGAAAAGAAAAAGAAAAGAAAAAAATCCTAAAATTCAGATTATATATCCGTAATATATCTACAGGTGGAATGATGAAACTAAAGTTCGAGAGCAACAATGTCTTTCTGTGATTCAAACAAAGTGTAATAAGATATTAGCCTGGGAAATTGAAAAGGAACAGAGGACACTTCAAAGAGAATTCCAAGCAGGATCCGTACTGTCAGAGCAGAACGCGATGTAGGGCTTGATCCCACAAACTGTGAGATCATGACCTGAGTCAAAATCAAGAGCCAGACGCTTAGCCACCCAGACACCCCAAACTATAATTATTAAAAAGGAAATCACACTGCCTATGAAAGTAGCTCTGCCTGTCCTTTTTCTTCCGTTTATTATGAAGCAAGGATTATTTTACTGACCAGAGAAGTTAGAGAAGAAATTTTAATATTGGGGTCTGTAATTTATTTGTGAAGATTTCCTTCTTTCACACCTATTTAAATAAGACAAATATTGAATGAATTTTTTTTCAGTTCCCCTAACGCTAACAAAAGATCCTAATATCCAATAACACAGTAATAGTGATAAACAGTCTTTACAGAAACCACTGGTAAAAAGATAAGACTTCTCCAAATAGCGTTTAACAGCAACATCATCAACAACAAAGCAAAGCAAAACAATATTTATTTTGTGAAAGGAATATCTGCTAACATCACTCAAGTCTTCAGTACAGAATAAAGAACACATGTTTAACAATATTTGACTTTATGTGCCTAGAATAACCTCAGTTTTTATGGCCATCATTGTGTTAGTATGGCATATTTGGACATATTTGGGCATAATACGGGCATATTTTGTTAGCAAAAGAGAATACAAGTATAAAAGACTAAATGAAGATATATTACACATTTTTTCTTCTTCCCAAGCATTGTTAGTGTATTTCTGTCTCCATTTATTCCATTTTCCATTTGTAAAAACTAGAACTCTTGGGAAATATGTCTACATATTTTATAAAATTCTTATAACAATAAATGTTTTACTGAAGAACAGAAATACTATTTATATCATAAAATAAAATATATCAAAATAAAACTACTCAATTTTACACTTTTTTTTAGCTCATCGACACAATTATGTGATGCAAAAGTCCCAAATCTAAGGAAGTTGAAAACAGACTGTAATTGGTTTTATTGATTTGTGACCAATGTTCTTACCTCAAGAGCTTCATAATCTCAATTTCATCCTGAGAAACACAAGATCGAGATGTCTGTTTGGCAAGTTAATATATCTCTGCCTTATAAAATCTAGCAATTGTATTTCCACTTTATTTCAAATCTCTCCAAAGAAGTTGAAGTTGACTACCTTTGCTGATCCCACATGATTTCAGCACTTTGTTTTCTTTGAGATATTATTGTAAAATCTCTGAAGACAGACTACATTGTATATTTATAAGTAATAGCAAATCAACACAATAAAAAATGCATTCGCTCTCAGGCCATACTTTCATAATCCATTTTTTATTTAAAAAATGAAAGAATATATTCTTCTATCCACAAAATGATATGGTCTAACGATATTATAGATTGACCTATTTTGTCGGAACTATTTGACAAAAAGACATATGTTTTGTTGCAAAATGGTAAACATAACAAATATCATCATTCATCCTACCACAAGTACTATTATTTACTCATGTTCTAGTTTTGAATTACCTGGGTTGATTTTTTTTCCCTGTGTTTATTTATTTATTTTTTTACTGTTTATTTTTGAGAGAGAGAGAGAAAGACAGAGCACGAGCAGGGGCAGGGCAGAGGCAGAGAGGGAAACACAGAATCCGAAATAGGCTCCAGGCTCTGAGCTGTCAGCACAGAGCCTGATGTGGGGCTCGAACTTGGGAATGGTGAGATCATGACCTGAGCCGAAATCAGATGCTTAACCGCCAGAGTCACCCAGGCACCTCTCTGTGTTTATTTTATAACCTTTTAGATTATATTCCTTAGATACATCCCTAGTCAGAAAATAATAGTTCTAATTAATAGCTCTGTATTGAAATTTAGACCACATACCAGGAGATATTCTTAACAGAAAAATATGTTTCCCAACTAAAGCTCTAGAAACACAAAGCATGATTCTTGGTGAAAAATTATCCATGAAGGGAAGGTAGACTTGCTGTTTTCCCACATTTCCACCAGACAAAACTCTTCTCATTTGGTTGGGATGTCTGGAGATTTCGAGGGCATTCCTCTAATGGATATGATAGATCAGCTTTTTAATATCCTTTCCCACATTAGTGTACATGCTCACCCTGCAGATGCTGGAAAACCAAACAAATGAGGTGCACTTGTGTGAGACTTATACGGAGTGACTTGGGTAGAAAAAGAAGATAGTGTATACCTGGCATTCATTTTGTTGATATAGAACTAGAATAAATATTCATAGCAGATATTTGATCCTGAGATCCAAGTTCAGCTTGTACAATGAAGAAAGCAGCAGTTGACAGCAACTATTTGATTTCCCAACTTTTTGAATGTGGTAGAGGTGGCAGCTCCCTTGGCTAACCCATTCTGTGGTGTTTTCTGGCAATTAGTACTAGAGAGTCCATTTAGAGCCTCTTCTCCAGCCATTCTAAAACGTTTGTATCAGGAATCACTTGTATTATGTATTGTTGTGCTTCATACTGAATATTTTCTGTTTATCTGAACTGAAATTTGAGTTGAAATAAATTTAGAATGGATGAGAATAGGCAAGAAACTGGAGTTGGTAGACTTCGGTGCTTCTGTGAGGTGAATATTTAAACATCTATTTTGCAGGGTAATCTGACAGTCTCCTAAACCCAGAACTCATTGTTCCCTATAATGATATGTGGTTCTCTCCTCCCTTTGAAGGAATCAAGATTTGGAATATAGATATGGACAGAGGGAAAGATGATATAGTTCTAAAGGACATATCATTTTATTGGTTTTATTTTATTCTTGTTGTTAGAGGAGAAAAATCAAGTGACCTCTATTAACATTTTTTTGAAAATATTCAACACTCTGTCAGATGCAAACTGCAGAAAACCAGGAATAGAAGCCATTTGAGAAAAATCCCCAAATGTTGTATGTGATTTTTCATTATACATAATGAAAACAGAATGAAAGTTTTCTATCTGATTTCAGGAAGAAGGCAAGGATGTTTCATTTCACCATACCTTGTCAAGAGTGTCCTGAAAATCTGAAGTGCAATAAAGCAATTAAAAGAAATAAAGTGTGTGAATATCAAAAGCAGAAGTAAACTGTCTTTATTTGCAGATGACATTTTAAAAATTATATATTTAGAAAATTTTAAATAATATACAACAAAAAGACTCAATCTAAAAATGAACCTACCAGAACAGAATTCTAAAAAATCAATAAAGTCAAACGTTTCCTTATTTTCTAGCTCCAAACAATTGCAAATAAAACATGTAAATTAGAGTAGAATAATATTAAAAATAAATAAGAAGTTTAAGAAAAGATGTGGAAACCTCTAATGCAAAACTGAAAAACATGGCTAAGAGAAGTTAAAGACCTAAATAAATAAATAAATATTTCATGTTTATGGATTTGAGGACAACGTTATTAACATGTCAAACCAATCTCTATGTTTAATGCAATCTCAATGAAAATATCAACTCATTTTTCTTTTGACATGTCTATCCCCATAGTTACATAGAAATGCTAAAAATCTAAAATAACTGGAACAATCTTTATGGAAAGAGTAATGCAGTTGAAAGTGACTTTGCATAGACCTCCAGCAATCCAAGCGATGTGGTATCAAAATGTGAAGCGATAAATGAATCAATGGAAGAGAATAGAGTCCACAGTAGACTCATACAGGGAAAGTCAATTGATGGTCAATAAAAGTCTGAAGGTATTTTATTAAGGAAAGGAATGTTATTTCAACAAATTATGCAGCAATACCTGGATATATCCATGAAAATAAATGAATATTGAACCCTACTACTCAACATAAAAAAAAAACTAGAAAGTTTTATAAGAAGTTGTAGGTAAAAATATTCAAGATGTTGAGGTAAAGATTTCTTAGAAAGGACACACAAAATATTAACCATAAAATAAAAAGATGATAATTCGGATTTCATTAAAATTTAAACATCTGTTCACCATTAAGAAATAATTCATAATATATATAAAAATAATAAAGGAATTGTTTCTAGCATATCCTTAAAAAAACAGCCACAAAACAATAATGCAAAAGAGAAATCAACAACACCAAAGGCATATTTCATGAAATAAATAATTAATAAGGTGGGCTTCATTAAAATTAAGAACTTCTCAGTGAAAGATAATGTCAAGAGCATTAGAAGATAGGCCACAGACTGGTAGACATTTGCAAAACAAATGTCTGGCAAAGGACTATTATCCAAAATATAGAAAGAACTCTAAAAACCCAACAAGGAAATAAATCCAGTTAAAAACTGGATCAAAGGCCATAATGGGCACCTCACCAAAGATGGTACACAGATGGCAAATAAGCATATGAAAATGAGCTCCGTATCCTATGCCTTAAAGGAAACACAATTTGAAATAAGAGTGCAATACCACTACATACTATTAGATAGACAAAATCCCAAACAACAACAAATGCTGGTGAGGATATGGAGCAGCAGGAACACTCCAGCCTTTTGGAGGGAATGAAAAATAGTACAGCCATTTTGTAAGACAGCCCAGCAGTTTCTTAAAAAATTAAAAATAATTTTACCATATATTCCAGCAATCACGATCTTTGGTATTTACCCAAAGAAATTGAAAGCTTACATCCACACAGAGACCTGCACAAGGATGTTAACAGCAGCATCATTCATAGTTCCTAAAACTTGGAAGCAACCAAGATCTCCTTCATAGGTGAATAGATGAATAAATTATGCTACATCTAGATAATGGAATATTATTCAACACTAAAAAGAAATGAGCTACCAAGCCATGAAAAGAGATAAAGGACATGTAAATGTATATTACTAAGTAAAATAAGCCAATGTGAAAAGGCTCCATAGTGTATGATTCCAACTATATGACATTCTGGAAAAAGCAAAACTATGGAGACAACGAACAGATCAGTGGCTGCCAGGGTTTGGGGGAAGGGATGAATAGCTAGAGTATAGAAGACTTTGAGGGCATTAAAAATATTCTGTATGATAGTATAATGATGGATACATGTATTATACATTTCTCAATCCCACAGATTATACAACACCAAGAGTGAACCATAATGTAAACTATGGATTTGGGGTCATTGTGATGTGTCAACGTAGGTTCATAAATTGTAACAAGCGTACCACTCTGATGAGTAATGTAGATAATGGGAGAGGTTATGCATGTGTGTGGACAGGGGATATATGGGAGATCTCTGTACTCCCTCTCAATTTTGCCATAAACCTAAAACTGCTCTAAAAATATAAGTTATGGGTATTGACTGGAAAGTCACAAAGGACTTTTCTGAAAGGCAGAAATTTTCTATATCCTTAAGATATAACAAAACACT
This sequence comes from Panthera pardus, assembly GCF_024362965.1. Lineage (NCBI taxonomy): Eukaryota > Metazoa > Chordata > Mammalia > Carnivora > Felidae > Panthera > Panthera pardus. The sequence goes on along the minus strand of NW_026526732.1, from coordinate 24,145,607 downwards.
TCAAATCATACATTTGAGATCTCTATGTTTATGTATGTAATGTTATCTTCAAATAAAAGATCAAAATAGTAAACTAGAAGCAGAAAATAATAATCAATTCCAAACTTTAATAAGTGACATTTATGGATCCCCCAAAGAATCACAGATATGATTGGGGCACCTGAGTGTCTCAGTCGGTTAAGCGTCCATCTTCAGCTCAGGTCATGATCTCACATTTCATGAGTTTGAGCCCTGTGCCAGGTTCTGTGTTGACAACTCAGAAACTAGAGCCTGCTTCTCTCTCTGTCCCTCCCTTGCTCTCTCACTCTCTTTCTCTCTCTCTCTCAAAAATAAATAAACATTAAAAAAATCACAGACATGATCTTACAATCTTTATCATTTGATTTTCTTTGTTTGTTTAATATAACTGGTAAAGGTCATCTTTGGGGCAGAAGCTTGTGGTGTGTAGACAAGTGAAAATATTTGAACCCAATATCATAACAGCAGAAGTTAGGAAGGAGTCAAAGGGTATTCACCATTGATCTCTCTCAAATTTACCTCTGCTTTTCTTTTGCAAAAATGAGGAAACATTTTTAGTACCAGCCCAAAGCAGTCTTAGGTAATGTGAGACAATGGGGTTCTAGAATTCCTTCCATCATTAGAGAAAGCAGTGAACTCAGCTGCCTCTGTGAACCAATGCTGATTTTCACCTAGGTGATGTAAACAGAATGTATGAGGACTTAGGTTAGAACTATCCATAGCAGGTGCACAACAATCCTGAATAAAGAGAAATGGTGCCAATAGATTATTTTGAGGAAGTATATATGCAGAGACAAAGATTAAACCGGAAGTGAAAAATAAACAACTACCGCAAAAAAAGAGAACTTTGGTCTAAGATATTGTACCTGGAATTCTGGTGATTAAAAGAAAAAGAAAAAAAAAGTAGCCCCTATTGCACTAACCTACATTGTACTGAACTATAGATTGCACTGAAAATGCGTATATTGAAGAGATCATAACTTCCATCAATCTAGGTCTCTGAAAGAGAATGCAGAAAAGACCTTCCCACTGACATGTTCATGCTTCCAGCGCTATTATGTAGACAAGAAATAAACGCACCATATTTTTGAGCCAGTATTCACTTTGGGATTTTTTTATAGCATTTACCCAATAAAGAAAGAGGAAGTCATTGGGTGCCAAAAAAAGGGTTGGGGGGGAGAAAAGTAAATGTATATAAAGCAATCAAGAAAAAGAACTACCAACAAAGCAACTTGATTGGGATTTGATCAGGAAGATGGATGGTTCTGGGACAGTGGCCTCCTATGACAAAAGATATTCAATATAACAAAAGGTATAAGGAAGGATTGGAAAATGTAAATATATGATACATATACTTCTAATACAAAGAAAAACAAAACTTTCTAAAAAAAACCCCATGAAACCATAACTCAATTCAAAAGAAGCTAAAGAATGTAGGTATTTTGTCAGGAAGTCTTCTTGAAGAGGATGATATTTTACCTATGACCTGAATAACCATGGAGATTTTAGGAATGAGTATTTCAAGCATAGGTTATAGCAAATATAGTAATTGATAGTACAGTAATAAGCTTACCATAAAATGTGCAAATAAGCAAATTTATAAAACATATAGCCTTGTGGGGATGGAAGAGAGTAAATTGGGGCTAGAATGTCATGGAATGATGTCAAAAAGGTAGGAATAGTCAGATTATGAAGAGCTTGCAAAGCACAGTAGGGAATTTGGTTTTTATTTGATATGTAATGAGCAACCATTTGAAAGGATTAAGCAGGGAGTGATATATGTATAGAGTTACACGGTGTGGTGAATTTTCAGATCTATTGACTAAATGAGATACTCTCCTGATGTCATTAGAACTCCTGCTGTCACTCAGGCTCCAAGTATTAGTCATATGTGAGGCCATTCTGCCTCACATCTAGTGAGTCACAACATCTTCCAAGCTAACTCTAAAAAACTCCAAACTCTTCCCTTTTTTCAACCCTAATTATTATTTCACTGGATGATGTTCCTATTATCTCCTTCCTGGGTTATTCTGCAAATTTTTCATTTACACTCAGAATTTGTCCTATCCAATATATTCTCTTCATGCAACAAAGTCTCTTCAAAATCTCTCCCATTCACAAAAAAATACTGGCTGCCCGGACTATAAAATCCAAAGAATGTAAATCTGAGCCCTCTGCAGGTCAAACCCTGCCATTAGGCCTTGACTCATTAAGAGAAATGCCTCAATGCTGCTTAAATATTGACCTGGGATTGTGATCAATATTTGATCAATGATGAATATGTGTGATGCATTGTCCCACAGTAAAGAATGGGAGCCAAAAGGTGAACTGCACATGAGGCAGATTTCAGCTGAATATTAAAAATATATTATAAGGAAGTAGAACTACTTAATACTGGAAGAGATTGTCTCCTAACACAGGAGACTTTAAGTACAATTGAGCGATGCTATGTATGAAATAATGGAAAGGTCATCCTGCTTTACAAGAAAGGTTAATTAGATCAGTTGGATATTTTTTTAAATTACATGTCACTGACACTTTTGATAAAAGCTTAAAAGTTCAAAATTCCTACTTTAGAGTTTAAGAAGTAATAAACTATGTTGTTCATAATGCTCTCAATATAGTGTTTTCATTTTTAACATTTCAGGGATTGTTTAATTTAAACAGAAAAGAAAGCATCAGAATTCACAAGAATGCTGTGATGTGTGGGATAACATATTATCTATCGCTTTTGGGTTCTTTGAAGATAAACTGTTGAATAATGTCACTACATTATTATTATAGTTAGAATATAAATACGGGTTTAGCATCTTGTCATGATGATACAACTTTCGAAAGAGTACAAACTGAGAAATTCACATGTGCAATTTTAAAGGAAGCATGCAAGATTCAAAAGATTAAATCAAGCAAAAGATATTGTATTTTATCAATATGCACACTTTTCACGAAAATAAATTATAGAAATATACATAATTAGATCAATTAATTTAAAAATTAGGTTTGATTGCCCTTTATTTTATGTGAGAGTGTTTTGAGTGCTTGTGATGACCTAATTAAAATGAATTGCAGGGGTGCCTGGGTGGCTCAGTCGGTTGAGCATCCGACTTGGGCCCAGGTCATGATCTCATGGTTCGTGGGTTCGTGACCCCCCCCCCCCCCCATCGGGCTCCATGCTGACAGCTCGTAGCCTGGAGCCTGCTTCGGATTCTGTGTCTCCCTCTCTCTCTGCTTCTCCCCCACTCATGCTCTGTCTCTCTCTCAAAAATAAACATTTTTAAAAAGTGAATTGCATATGGTACTTATTTACATTTATATCAATATTGCTATTTAAACTGGACATTTTTGTAACGTTTATTTTTAAAGTAAAAATTTGTCATAATTAATAAGCCCTTAATTACTTAGTTAATTAAATATCATGCCGAAAATGAAAAAAATGAAATTTTAGCATTTTTGCTTTGTTGCCTTTAAAACAAAGCAATATTTTTCCAGGGTATAGTTCTCTAATGTAAATCATTTGAGTTAATCCTCAAAAATAAACAATTGCTTAATTACCCCAAGGCACAAAATCCACACTGCAATTTTAAAACATCAAAATGGGAAAAGTAATTAGTCTCTTGGGTATAATTAACCCGTCTAATAAGAAATGAGCCAAATTGTAGTTTAGTCTTTTTACAATTCAGAAGCCAATTTTAATTATACTGAAACATTATGCTTCTAACTGAGGAGGTAGCTCTAAAAGTAACTTAAATCTTCATATTTACTGTGGACTTGGGAAAACACAGGACAAATAAAAGGAAGCCTCTACTCAGAATTAGACATTCACTGAAAATTTTCAGAATTGTTTATACTTTAACAATCTAGATATGGTTTGTAGACATACTAAAAAACAGGTGTAATTGGGGCGCCTGAGTGGCTCAGTCAGTTGAGCTTCTGACTTTAGCTCATGTCATGATCTCGTGGTTTGTGAGTGCCAACCCCACACTGGGTCCTGTGCTGACAGCTCAGAGCCTGGAGCCTGCTTAAGATTCTGTGTCTGTCTCTCTCTCTGCTCATCCCCCCGCTCACACTCTATCTCTCTCTGTCTCTGAAAAATAAATAAACATAAAAAAAATATTTTAAAAGCAAGTATAGTTTATTTCTACTGCAGCTTCATTTAAAAATATCAAGGGGCACCTGGGTGGCTCAGTCGGTTAAGCGTCTGACTCTTGGTTTCGGCTCAGGTCATGATGTCACAGTTTGTGAGTTGAAGCCCCACATCGGGCTCCGCTTGGACAGCATGGAGCCTACCTGGGACTTTCTCTCTCCCTCTCTCTCTGCCCCTCTTCTACTCTCACTGTCTCTCAAAATAAATAAGCTTAAAAAAATTTTTTTAAATATCAAGCACAGAGTTACTGAACACCAACATAGAGCAAAAGAAATAAAACTTTAAGAATTTTCACATTAAGCTTTAGAGAAAAGAGAATGTTATTAGCAGATATGGATCATTTCACTAAACAGCTGTTTATCAAATGATTGTTTCACCAAATGACCAATTCAACAAAAAATTACCTTAATTTAGTAAAGCAGCGTTTCTTTTAAGAATTTATAAATTTTACATTGATTTATATGTTTTTTAAAGTTCATTTATTTTGAGAGAGAGAGAGAGAGCACATGAGCAGGGGAAGGGCAGAGAGAGGGAGAGAGAGAGAGAATACCGAGCCACATTGCCAGCACAGAACCCAATGTGGGGCTCAAACCATGAAATCATGACCTGAGCTGAAGTCAAAAGCTAGATGCTTAACCGACTGAGCCATCCAGATGCCTGACACTGCTTTACATTTTAATAGCTCTGTAGGTTTCTGAAAATTTTTCAATTTGTATTCACAGTAGCAATTTAAGAAATATTCTATTTGTCAAAAGCCAAGGGCTATATGTAAGTTTAAACTTCCTGTCTTTATACGGTAAAACTTGGTTTGTGAGCGTAATTCATTCCAGAAGCATGCTTGTAATCCAAAGCACTTGAATATCACATTTCAATAACCATTGGCTCAGTTGTGACCACGTGATGTTTGGCAGCATATACTACTCCTATTGTAAAACGTTGCTCGTTTGTCAAGTTAAAATTTAGTAGAAATGTTTGCTTGCCTTGGGAAATACTTGCAGAACAAGTTACTCGCAATCCAAGGTTTTACTGTATTTGGTATTCATAAAAACCTTTTTGCTCACCTGGAGGCTAAATTTAAGCATCACTTTGTAAAAGTTTCAATTTTGGCTTGTCTACTTTGAATCATTTGCAATATAATTTCCTGTTTGAAAGCCAGGTATCATGATCCGGATATTTTCTCAACTTTTTCAAATAATACATTAATCTTACTCTTTTTATGGATGCCATTCAGAAGTGAACATTTGCTGCACTTAGTTCATTTATTTATGAACTATGTTTTGATTTTTTCAAGAATTCCCAAATAATGCTTTCCTTCACCATTTGGTAGGTATAGGTAATGTATATAAAATTTGAAGCTCAACTTATGCTGTAAATTTAGTAATCCCTATAGTGATCCTTCTAGGAAAATCACAAGGAATAAACATAGTAAAATCAGCAGGATATGTATAGAAAGACAAACACTTACTGAGGCATGTAGAAAAGATGTAAACAAATGTAGGTTGTACTCCTTTCCTGACTGGGAAGATGACACACAAAAATTCCATTATTTCTCCCTATGTTAATCAGGTCGTTTAATGGAAAAAAGTAGCATCAAATCAGCACTATATGCTAAATAATTTGGATGTAAATTTAAAAAAATAAAAAATAAAATTAAGAAAAAAAGTAACATCAAATAAAATCAAACTGGCATTATGGACCAAGGGATTTATTGGTTCATGTAACTGAAAGTCTAGAAGAAAACTTAAATTCAAAGTCGGCTTAACTTGTTGACTATGTCCAAAGTCTCACTTTATTTTTCCCTCTCAGTGTATGTTCTTCTTGGTGTGTTGTTAGCTTTATTCCAAGGTTTTTGTGTTGTTTTGTTTTCCTGATTTCAAGTTAGTTACCAAAAGCTCCCTGGGCTGTAGAATTCCTGGTCTACGTGGCAGGTGGTGGAGGCCAGACATTCACAACTTTCAAATAAAATTACTGAAATACATCCTAACAGGCCAAACTTCAGTTATGTACTCAACTCAGCTCATCACTGTGGTGGGAGAAATGCCAAGTGCTGATTGGTTTAAGCCTACAAACAGCTACCTTTGGAATCTGAACCAAACCACGAAGCTATTATCCAAAGATAATAGTAGAAGTGATACTGGGAATGGAAATAAAATATCCTCCACACTTTCCAAATCACTTATAATTCAATGGATATTCATTAAAAAATGCAGTGGGATATGTGGAGCTTGACAATCTTACTCCAGTGTTCATCTAGAAAAAATATCCCTGAATTCAAACTCTAATAAGGCCCAAGTAGTTAACCTAAATAACAAAGATCAAATGCAAGGGCATTTCAATATGCAAAGATACAGTAAACCTACAATTTGTCTTCCTATCCAGGACATTTATCAGAGTAAAAGGAGATACCATTAATTATTATTCCAGATGAGAGTTATAACCCACACTATCCCAGACAAACCAGGACATATGTTAACATTCTCTCACAAGAGGGCAGCCTCCTAGTTCCTGCCAATTGATGAAATATGGTAAATAGTCTCAGTATCATTGGATCTTCTGATATTTCAGGAGAAAGAAATAATCCAATTTTATATAAATATCCTGATTTTAAAATTGTGGCATATTTTTAAAATATTTAGAAAATTTTTTTTTGTCTTGTAAATTCTGTTCTAGGAAGTAAATGAGCAAAAATAGCTTTTTTTATTTAAAGAAAAAAACCAAAAAATTAGTATATTGCCAAATACTAAAACATACACAAAAAGTAAGGTAATTAAGCAGTATGATATTGGTGTAAGAATAAGGGGATAAATCAACAGACTAGAATACACAAATCAGAGCCAACTGTTTATACAGAGCCATTTATCACATTCATTGTGTAAAAGTCATTCAAATATATTTCTTTCTCTTAAACATCACAGCCACTACCCTCATCTTAGTCGCCATCATTTCTCACCCAGATTACTGAAGAAGTCCCTGAGCTGCACTTTTAATCTCCTCATGCTCCACTTCAATCTATTCTATATTCTGTAACTAGTGTTTCAAAAGTGGCAAATCTGAACTCATTGTTCCTCTCTTAAAGCATATCAGTAATTTCTTACTGTTTTTAGGACAAAGACAAAATTTCATAATGTCTGTGATGAAATTCACGGCGTTGTCCTTACCTGCTCTTATACTTTAGATTGCCCAGTGGTTGGTATTTGTTTTCTAACCTGGTGAGTTTGAAATCCTTAATATACATATAAGTTGGAGAAGTTGAATCAATAGTGCGACATGCAAGTCTGAATTTCAAGAAGAGCGCTAACCTAGAAGTATCAATTTGAGACTCAACTGTGTTCTTATATGCTTAATGCAATGAGGTGAAATGCATGTACTTAGGAATATAGATACAGAGGAGAGGAAATCAAAGGTCTGATTACTGGGACACCCAGCATTGGAGGTCAGAAAAACAAAGGAGAAGCAGTCGAGGAGAATGCTATAAATTTGCCAGCAAAGGAAGGAGGAAACCAGGAGAGGGTGCCATTTCTAAGAAATGAGGAAGGTATAGAGGTCTAACCATTATATAGGTCAATAGCCAAATTATGGAAAGAGCCTAAATATCCATCAACTGATGAATGGATAAAGAAATTATGGTTTATATACACAAGGGAATGCTACATGGCAATGAGAAAGAATGAAATATGGCCCTTTGTAGCAAGTGGATGGAACTGGAGAGTGTTATGCTAAGTGAAATAAGTCATACAGAGAAAGACAGATACCATATGTTTTCACTCTTATGTGGATCCTGAGAAACTGAACAGAAACCCATGGGGGAGGGGAAGGGGAAAAAAAAGAGGTTAGAGTGGGAGAGAGCCAAAGCATAAGAGACTGTTAAAAACTGAGAACAAACTGAGGGTTGATGGGGGGTGGGAGGGAGGGGAGGGTGGGTGATAGGCATTGAGGAAGGCACCTGTTGGGATGAGCACTGGGTGTTGTATGGAAACCAATTTGACAATAAATTTCATGTATTAAAAAAGAGAGAGAAAGATATAAAAATTTGGAAATTATGAATGAAGAAGCAGAGCTGTCATGTTTACCAAGTATGTTAATTTCTGTATAGAAACCTCAAAGGAATCTAAAATCTTTATAATTTGTGAGAGAATTTAGCAATTTGCATAAAGATATAATCAATATAAAAAAAATCAATATTTTTCTATCTGCAACAACAAAGTTAGAAAAACATTTTTAAAAGGATTCCATTTTTCATAGCAACTTCTTTTCCCTCTCAACCTAATTCAACACAATCTCTCAATTCAATCTCTTTCTTTCCATATGTATGTTTATGTATGTATGTGTGTGTGGTATGTGAGTAGGTATCAGAGGCATATCTTTCATAAAAGGTGATCGTGATCCTTATGAAACAAGTTATACAATTTTATTGAAATTTATTAAATACATAGAAATATGTATCCATACATCATATTAATACATAAAATTTTAATATTTTAAAGATAGTCTAACATTTGCAACACAAGCTTTGGTGAAAATATTAAATAAATGTAGTGTTGAGATATATATAGATCACAGAAATGTGAATTTGAAATTTTAGTATATGATGGAAGTGGCATTTCAGATCAGAAAAGGATGAAGTACTTAATAAGTTATACTGTGATAATTTTCGATGTTGGAGTAAGGAATAATAGGTCTTCATACAAACAATGCCAAATATTGGTTCCACTAAGACTAAGCACAAATATGCAAGAAGAAACATTTAGAGCTCTTACTGTATTTTCTCACAACAGTTTAAAATATATTAATGAAATAATTAATGAAATTCATGAAGTCAAAAAGTACATAAAATATTGTTAAATTTTATGCATTCATATCCAGACTACTATTTTTCAAAACGTATTATGAGATAAATAAGACAGATGGCCAACTAGGAAAAGATGTTCCAAGGACATATAAGCGATAAAATGTTAGTACACCAAGGATATAAAGAAAAAAACAAAACAAAACAAAAACTCCATGGGGTAAAATAAACTGGTTACTCATAAATGAAGTAAGGCTAGTGACCAATAAATACATAATAAAATATTGAATCTCAGTAGTAACACCTGAATGAGAGTCCGTTTCACTTCCATTAGTTTGGCAGAAATTAGAGACTATCATTATCAGGTGTTATGATGGTGTGGTGCAAAGAGAACCACCATCTAATGCTGCTAGGGATATTAATTATTTAAAACCATCTGGAGAATAATTGGGCCCCATCTGTATAGATAAAGCATATTTACCCTCGACTCAATAATTTTTCTCTTAGGTATAAACTTTAGAGTAGCTAATGCACAGACACACAAGGACACATACAAAAGAGTGTTATTAGAAATTCTGGTTATAAAGAAAATGGAAGTGGCCAAAAAGTCCATCAATACACACACTCATGTGTGTATTTATTCATGCAGTGGAATCCAATATAAGCAGATAAACTAAAGCTATATTTATCAACATACATAAAACTCACAAATGTAAAGTTGAATTGTTAGAACAAGTTGCAGAATAAACACACATAAATTACAACATCATCTGCATAACATGTTTTAAAGCATGGGATAGTAAAAAACAAATTCCGAGATTTTACTTTTGCAGCTGGGAAGAACTATATGAGACCCAGCAACTCTGTTGGCGATGCTTTAGAGTTCATGTGTGGGATAGGTCCAGGGAGCTGTTACTATTACTCATACATTTGACTATGTTGAGATTTTATCATAAAATTTAAAAGAGGCTTTAATCTAGATTAAAAAGTAAAATCTAATTCCAGTTTCTGGTTCTATATGTAAGAAGCTTTTAAGTCACCACTCTATCTTATCAAGTAAAAGGCTGAACAGACTAAAATGTCAACAACTTCTTGGATCCATAAGAAAGGCAAGGACACAGAGCAAACCAAGGTCTCCAAGATTGGAGAGGCAGATAGGAGAACACAGAGGGTTATGATTCACCGGACAGAGGCTCACAAGCAGAAACGACTGTAGGAACCAGAACCAGGATAGGAAAACCTGAACTGCAATGCTGGAGGCTCAATGTGGACAACTCTTGAGCATTAAAAACTTCTCCAGGGGGACCCAGTCACAGGGAGATCCTCAAAATATGAGACTTACCTCCAGGATTTCAACCAGATTCCCACAGGGAATATCAGAGGAAAATCCACTCATGCTTTTGGCAGGGGGAGGAGAAAAGGAGCCATTTTGAAATATACCAGAGTACTCTATTCTTAACAAGGTCTGCCCTCAGGAGAAACTAGTTAACAAGAGGCTAAGCTGCTGGAGTATGGGAAATATTCATCTTTAGCCCACTCTCGCAATCCTGTTGCACCTAAAGGTGTGTGTGTGTGGGAGGGGGAAGTTCACAGTCCAGAGGCATAGGGTTGCTAAAAGACTGAGACCAAATCATAAGACTATAGTATGCTTCCCCTGCCCCAACACCTCACTACCACATTAATAAAGACCTGTTTAAAGCATTCCTTTTATACAGAACATCATGCTGAGTTATCAAGAAAAAATTATAAGGCATATCCAAAAGGCAATCCCCACACATAATTTGAATAACTGGACATGGCAAGGATGTTGGAATTATCAGACTAGGAATTTAAAATAACTATGATTAATATGCTAAGGGCTTTACTGGATAAAGCAGACAGCACACAAGAACAGACAGGCAATGTAAGCAGATAGTTGGACATCCTAATTAAGAACCAAAAAGAAATACTAGAGATCAAAAACACTAAAAGAAATGAAGAATGGCTTATTATAAACTGAATACATATGAGGAAAGAATCTCTGGGCTGGAGGATCTATCAACAGAATCCTCAAAGAATGAAAAGCAAACATGACAAAGCCTGAGAAAACAGAACAGAGTATCTAAGGACTGTGGGGCAACTAAAAAAAGTGTGGCATACACATAATGAGGATACCAGAAGAAAAGGAAAGAGAGAAAGGAAGAAATATTTGAGTAATAATGACTGAGAATTTCCCCCAAATTAATGTCAGACATCAAACCAGAGATCCTTGAAGCCAGAGGGAAAAGACATCTTACTTTAGGGTAACAACATAAGAGTTACATCCAGGGGCACCTGGGTGGCTCAGTCAGTTAAGCATCCGAGTCTTGATTTCAGCTCAGGTCATGATCTCACGCTTTGTGAGTTCAAGCCCCACATCGGGCTCTGTACTGACAATGCAGAGCCTGCTTAGGATTCTCTCTCCCTCTCTCTCTGCCCCTCCCTTGCTGGCTATAAATCAATAAATCAATAAATAACATCCAACTTCTCCTCAGACACCAGGCAAGCAAGAAAAGCAGAGTGAAATATTTAAAATGTTGAGAGAAAAACCCACAAGTGTAGAATTCTGTACCTTGAAAAACCATCTTTCAAAAGTAAGGAAGAAATAAAGTCTTCCTCGTATTAAGAACAATTTAAGGAAACTTGCCAGTAAACTTTTCATAAAATGGAAAAGCAACTTACTGAAGGAGAGATGATATTTCTAAATCATTTATCTGACAAGGAGCTAATATCCAAAAACAATAAAGAACTCATATAACTTAATGGCAAAAAAACAAATAACTTGACTTAAAAATGGAAAGAAGATCTGAATAGACATTTTTTTAAAGACATGCAGATGGCCAACAGATAGATGAAAAGATGCTCAACATCACAAATCATCAGGGGAATGTCAATTAAACCACAACAAGATATCCCTTCATATCCTTAAAATGGTTATTATCTAAAAGACAAAAAATAACAAGGATGTGGAGAAAAGGAAACCCTTATGCACTGTTAGTGGGAATGGAAAACAGTATGGAAATTCCTCCAAATATTAAAAATAAAATTACTATGTGATCCAGATGTCCCACTTCTGGGTATTTATCTGAAGAAAACAAAAATACTAACTCAAAAAGATGCACAGCATGTTTATTTAAGCATTATTTATAATGGCCAAGATATAAAAGCAACCTACATGTCCATTGATGAATGAATGGATAAAAAATTACACAGATAGATAGATAGATACATAGATATTATTCTTCCATAAAAAATGAAGTCTTGTCATTTGTATCAACATGGATGGAAACTGAGGTCATTATACTAAGTGAAATAAGTTAGAGAAAGACAAACACTGTATGATCTCACTTATGTAGAATCTAAAAAAAACAACAAACCGTAAAATAGATGCTGAGAACAGACTTGTGGTTGCAAAAGGCAGGAGTGGGGAATGGTCAAAATAGGTAAATGGAGTCAAAGGTATAAACTTCTGGATACAAAATAATTAAGTCATGGGGATATAATGTATAGCAGGGAAATTATAGTTAACAATTTTTTATTTCATATTTGAAAGTTGCTAAGAGTAAATCTTAAAGTTCTCATCATAAGAAAAAAAACTATGTAACTATATTGTTGATGGATGCTAGCTAGAGCTGTGTTGATCATTTCGCAAAATATACAAATATTGAATCATTATGTTGTACACCTGAAATTAATATAATGTCACATGTCAATCACACCTCAGCTGAAAATAAAAAAGGATGGGTGGCTCAGTCAGTTAAGTGTCTGCTTTGTTTCAGATCATGATCTCGTGGCTCGTGAGTTTGAGCCCTACCCGCATCGGACTCTGCGTTGACATCTCAGAGCCTGGAGCCTGCTTTGGATTCTGAGTATCCTCCTCTCTCTCCCTGCCCCTCCCCTGCTTTTGCTCTGTCTCTCTCTCAAAAATAAATAAACAATAAAAATATTTTTAAAAAATAGAAAAGAAAAAAATTTAAAGTCTTTCCTCATGCAAAAACAAAAACTCAAACCATGAATGTTCATATTCTGAAATAGTCACTAATTAATGAAAGGAACTAGTGATATACTCAACCACTTGGATGGATCTCAAGGGCATTATGTTGGGTGGGATAAGCCAGGTATAAAAGATTACATGCTACATGATTCCATTTATGTAACATTCTTGAAATGACAAAATTATAGTGATGGACCCAGAGATTCGGGATTTTCTCTGTTTTGATGGAACAGCTCTGTCTTAATTTTGTTAGTGGCTGTATGAATCTAAACACACGATAAGACTTACCATGGTACATGCCAAAACAAAACAAAACAAAAGCAAACAAAAACAAGTGCATGTAAAAAGTGAAGTTTGAATAAGGTCTGTAGTGTAGTTAATAGTATTGTATCAGTGTCAGTTTCCTGACTTCGATTAATATTTTATGGTCATGTTAGATGTCATTAATGGGGACAGCTAAGTGGAGGGTACTCAGGTAAGCTCTGTATTGTTATTGCAAATTACTATGAGTCTTAAAACATCTCAAAATAAAAAGTTATACAAAATCTTCATACTTTTTCGATTGTTTCATCATGCGAAAGAGGCCTAACCATGTACTCCAGAAACCATGTTTCCCTTCTGCAGAAGCCTGAACATATTTTCACAAAAACATAAACACTACATCAATAAATCGTATTTAGTAAAGTCGTGTAGTAGTCTTTAGCAACATAAGGTTTTAGCGAATTGCCACTAACAGAAAGTTATTATGAGTGTGACTTTCCTCCCAAAGGAATATAAACTCTCTCACACACTCACAACAGGAGTAGATTTCATGCAAGCTAATGTACTGAAGAAAGAAAACAGCAGCAAGGAGGAAATAGGGAAGGTGCAGAGGAGCCTTGCACCTCACTTGCACATCACTGGCCCAAATCTGTTCTCCCATTATGGCATGTTTGTCTCGTTATAAACTTTAGGGATTTTTAATGATAGTAAATCTATACAAACCAAATTGCATCAGTATCTGTGAAAGCCCTAATATAATATAAAACTCCTTGTATATATTGATTTGCATTCATTGAACACTGAACACCCCCCCACACCATTCATTAGCTATCTTGTTGTCTTCAGGAAAATCATGAAGCGAAAAAACTTAATTGGTATTTCACCTTAAGTGAATAGATTGAATAAGAAACCAATTAGTATTTAGACAATAGAAAGCCTAATTCGCTACCAAGCATCCAACAGAAAATCTTCTTTATTTTCTTTCCGTAACTGAAACAAGAGTATATGGTAGGTCAGCACCTCAGGAACGTCTGTTCTAATCCCTCTCCTGCCACTAATTTATTGCTAAAGGCACAAACAAGGAACTTAACCAGGATATTAAGGCATTCGGCAAATATACTTGAGGCTGGTTCTGCTTTGGATGAGTTGGGTGTGTTTGAGAACACTGTAGAAAACAAGCTTACCTCTCTACATGGTCTAATATACATTTGTTTTGTGAAGAAGAGGGAGAGAAGAAACAAATATGAAAAACATTCTACTAAACCTGAAAGATGTGTACGTGTGTGTGTGTGTGTGTGCGCGCGCGCGAGTCTGTGTGTGTGTATATGTGTGTGTGTGTGCGCGCGCGCGCGTGTGTGTGTGGGGGCGTGCGTGTACTCAACAAGGGCAGAATCAGTTTTTAGGGCAAAAATAATGAAGACTACTCTTTATTAAACTTTGAACATTCTAGAAGCATGGTTAAAACATATATGATAAGGATTTCTAGTTCAATATGTGGAACATAGGACTTTTACTCTATTCACCATGCGCCCAATTCTGGATGAGTTTGATTTGCCAATCGTGACACAGACTAGATCAGTGCTGCTCTGGTGAGCTTCCACATGGCAACAGGAACAAAAAGTGGACCCTTGGCCCTACACGCAGGTGACTCTAAATGTGGGAGTATCATGAAGTATAAGGCTATTCTCATTTTGCACAACAAAATGAAGTACTCCTCTGAGGATTGAGAGCAGCTTCCGGATGCCTCTCATGACCTTATTCATGGTCCATCTAGAATGGAGAGAGATGGAAAGGAGAGATCCCCTATGAAAATTTAAGAAATAAAAAGTGAGGAGCATTGAGAGCCTTAAAATGTCTCCAGCAATATATTTGCTATGGGTTAGTTAGCAACCACAAGTTTCATATTTCAGAATTGAGTGTTTTCATAGCATACTGTTTCCATAGGCACTGCTTGAGTTTACGAAGCAGCAGGATTATAAACTCTCAATCCCATCCCAAGTGGTTTAACCTCTTTGAGCATGAACTCTTTCTCAGTTAAACATGAATAAGAATGGCACTTCATAGAATTAGATGTGATTGGTCTATGTTTTGTGAAGAAAAATAGTATCCCATCATCAGCAGTCATGATTCTCGAAGAACGCTTCAGCTCTCCAGTTTTCTGACTAATAGAGATCACACTGATCTTGTGGAGTTCAGTACATCAAAAAAATATGAGATATTCCAGACTGACTTCAATTGGGAGTGTTCACAAGCATTCAATGGGTCTCTCATCTACATTCCAGGGTTTTCTAATGGCTTTGCAATTCTTCCCTCTCCGCCTACCATGATAACTGAATCCCCTAACCAGAAATAAAGAGCTGGAAGGAAAGTTTGGAAAGTTTTTCTTTACAGGGAATATGCCATTCTTCGGCAGTCATTGATCACTGACCACAGACTTCCTGTGTCCCTGTGCTCTCAGTAAATACAAGGAGGGAGCATTATGTATTTCAGCGTTCTTCTATGCAACCCTTTGATCATAATCACAAATTCCAAAGAAAAATGCTTTCTGACTTTCCATATATCAGTTGAATAAATAAGGATCATCTTTGAAAAAAAAAGAGTTTTGAAGCAGTAAAAATAAATGCTGAAAGAATATAAGAAAAGAATAAAAAACACTAAACCTTAATTTCACTCAGTTTCTGTTTGAATGTAAACCAATGCATGGTGAGTATTAGATTCCTAATTATATGATGAATATAATATGCCTGGCTTTGTGCCAGACCCCAAGGATTCAATAAATGGCATTTATTTTAGTGTGTGCACACATATGCATGTGTGGATAGATACACAGATGCATAGATAGACATCCATACCCACACATACCAATAAAATATCAATAAAGTTAAAATTACATTTTCATTGTAACTTTTGAATAGACTCCCAAGGGTTGTGAAATTGCCAAGTGAGTTTTTAGTATAATATTCAAAGCTCTCCAGTTATTACGGCATTTTTCATATTATAATTTAATGACACCAAATATCACAACCCCTCAGTTTTACCAGAAGTCAGCCAAAGTAGGATTTCCTCTAACATGTTAACAAAAATATGTTTCTAAAATTTACATCACAAAGAAAGTCTTCTGTTATAAGAAAAACTAATAATTTCTTCATTTTTCCTAGATATGAGGTAAAGTTTCAAGAATTAATTACTCATTCTTATTTTTTAATTATATTTCAGATATTTGCGGATTATATCCTCAATCACTGCCTCTTGTCCACATAAGATCTTCCCTTCTTAGTTCTTGGGGCTAAATAGTATCAGTGCTATTATTATCATGCATTAAAAAAAAACTGTGGCACCACATTTAAATTTCTGTAAGATTTTAACATATATCTTATAGCAAAATAAGGCTATTAATATTTTTTAATTAACTTGCATCTTTATGAAATATATTCACTTTTATCTATATAATTAGGAGGGTATTCCAAATTAAATATTGAAAAACATATTCTGAATTAAATTATTAAAAGCATACATGTCTGTTAAACTCATATTTACTAAATTATGAATAGTGTTAATCTCTTACATCCAGAAGGTATTAACATTCAATAATTTCTTAAATTGGATTATCCATAGCCAAGGCTGACTTATTCTGGTGAGTATTTTATGTTTTGGTAGCTTAGCTCTCAGCATGTTGCCATATATGAAAAATTCCTAGAGACAAGTAAATAAAACTGCATAATTCTTTTTTTTCTTCTAAAATTACTTCACCCTTTTTGTTTCAATATCACTCAATCCTTTCTTTTGTAAAAAAAAAAAGTAATTCGACAAGCATCAGTTGACATGAATGTTTATTTTAACAAACTAAATAAGAAAACTGTCTTAAGTTGATAAAGGTTATCTAAACAAAATTTATAGCAAACACATCATTCTCAAAATATCAAAAACCTTCCTTTTAATATTGGGAGCAAGAAAAGGATGTCCATTATCACTTCTCCTATTCACAGTGGTACTGAATAATTATAGGCATGCCAAAGTATTTGGGGGGGAGGGTTTTGACGTCTGCAACTACTTCAAAATGCATCTAAAAATAATTTAAAAAATGGGGGCGCCTGGGTGGCTCAGTCGGTTAAACGTCCGACTTCAGCTCAGGTCACGATCTCGCGGTCCATGAGTTCGAGCCCTGCGTCGGGCTCTGGGCTGATGGCTCAGAGCCTGGAGCCTGTTTCCGATTCTGTGTCTCCCTCTCTCTTTGCCTCTCCCCTGTTCATGCTCTGTGTCTGTCTCAAAAATAAATAAAACGTTAAAAAAATTAAAAAAAAAATTTAAAAAATGAATGGATTGGTGGATGGATAGAAAGACCGATAGATGTGTAATAAGGCAAGTGTGGGAAACTTAGTAAATCTAGGGTGGTAGAATCCAGGTGGTGAGTGTACAAACGTCTGCGACAGAATTCTTTACCTTCACTGTACATTGGGATAAGATAGTATCTGAGGTTTAGGCCAGGACAATAATGTTTTTTAAAAAATTAGGTTGAGTAAGAAGAAAATAAAATATCATTAATTGCAGATGACATGATTAAGTAGATAATCTGAAAGAATTTACTAACAAACCAATAGAATTAGCAAGATTTCTGAATACCAAGACACATACAAAAATCACGTGTACTTCTATATGCCAGCAACAATAGAAACTGACATTTTTAAAGTGTACCATTTATAAATAGCATTTAAAAAAAAGCAGTAAGTACCCAGAGATCAATCTAAAAAAAAAAAAAAAAAGTTAGTAAAATAAAAAAAAACCTTAAATAACTGAATAGTTGTTAGACTTATGGGCTGGAATATTCAATATTATAATTCCTTCAGAACTGATCTATAGATTCAATGTAATCTCAACCTGAACTTTAGTAAGTTTGGGGGTATTTTTGGTAGAGGGAGAAGATTTGACAAATTATTTCTAAAATTTGTATGGAAATGCAAAAAGCCAAGACTAGCCCAGAAAATCTGGAAAAGGAACAAAGTCCATTCATTTTTTAATCAAATCAAATCAAATTATTTACCCCCACTCTCTGGCCTTATGTTCTCAGATCCCACTTACTTTTCCCTCCAACAAAAAATAGTAATAGTTGCTTTTTTGACTGTTAGTAATATCAAACTTTAAAGGCATTCTGTCTCACACTATGCATGGTTGTTTCAGTGTGGATTTGGGATTCAGATGGATGTGAATTTGAATCCCAAGTTATTTCAATAAGTGGCGAATGAATAGGAGAAAATTATTTGTCTTCTAACTTCATTTTCTTCATCTATAAAATAGAGCTATTAATGCTACTAACTCACATCTTCTCTAGAATAGAACGTACTAGCTCAATTAGCCATACTGTATCTTTAGGAAAATGGCCAGAAATGATATCACTGAACACAGAAGCAAAAGTTTTTATAAAGTTAAGAATCCATGGCTGCTGTGAGTATGCCCCAAACACACCTCCAACTACAGAGTGTAATGAACCAAGATGCTGGAATGAGAGCTCTGAAATCCACGACTGCATTTGGGAAAAGGCCAAGCTTCCCGTGGGCTGATCCTAACTGGTGACTGAACCCCACAAAAATGGTGAGGCATACCCACTCCTGGGAGACATGGGACTCCTCTGAGGGACATTTTTGGCTTGAAGGCTCCACGATACATTTGTCAAATATTCCTAACACTGTGGACATCTAGGAGACTTTCACCCAACTTTTTCTGCCTCCACTTCATTCAGGGTCAGACTCTCCCTATGTCTGCTATTTCTTCCAGCTTTCCCCGGTAAATGCTCTTTTTTTTTTTTTTTTTCCTTCAGAGAGGCATTTATCCCAATAAATCCTATTTTGGTGTCTATATCTCAGAAGACAAGAAACTAGCAGCAGTAGTCCCAGGAGTAATCCAATCAAGCAGGTGGTAACTTGAGAATGGCTCGACTTTTTTTTTTTTTTTTTTCCAAAACAGAAAAAGCCATCCTGGTAAAAGGTGGTGATTGCTTGTCAGGGGTGTCCTCAGAAAATGTCATAGTAGAGAGAAATACTGCAGCAGGTAGAACAGTACAGTCACTTAGAATATGGGAAAAACATGGGAAAGCACGAATGCCTAAAAAGACATCAAGCTTGACTGGCTACTGCTAAATTGTCTTCTTGTTGTTGTTACACCCTTAGTTGAACTCTATATATTTTAAGAAAGACTTTGGAGAGATTCACAAAAATCTACGCTGGTTCTATATTCCTGACCCCAGAATTTCTTCCACTTAGTTTGAATTTAGTTCAAAATGATTCTAAAATTCAGTCAATTGATAGAGTTATGGTAGGATTTGCCTGATTATAAACATAGTTGAGTTAGACCAAGGGGAACATAAAGTTTATAATCTGAAATAACAATTATTCTTCTTTCCAAATTCTCAAAGCAAGCACAATAAAAATACAGATTACCTTTAAAAAATGAGAGAATGACAGTTGATTTATTAACAGCAAGAATGAAGCCTGAAGACGGTGTAATTCTAGCATCAAGGTGCTAAAACTCATAACAATCAAAAAAGAATTCTGAACACTGAAAAAATATAGTCGTCAAAAATGAAGGTAAACAACACAATCACCTAACAAGATCTAATGAACCTGTATAGAAAATTCAACCCAAGAACTGGCGAATATCATTTTTTCAGAGAACCCATGGTATATTCATAAGATAGGTTATAACCTGGGCCATTAAAAAATCTAACAAGTTCAAAATAATTGAGATGATAAAGAATCTATTCTCTAAATTTAAGGGGCTCAAACTAGGAATCAGTAACAGAAAAACAACATGTGGAGATTAAATAACCCACTTCTAAATAATTCATAGGTCAAAGAAAAAGGCTCAAAAGAAGTTGTAAAAACCCATGGACCTGAGTGAAAATAAAAACATAACATATTAAAAATATAGGATGCAACTAAAGCAGTACTGAGAGGGAAATTAACAGCACTTAATGCTCACATTAGAAACAAGGAAAAGTCTCAGAAAAATAATCTAGGTTCCTACCTCAAGAAACTAGAAAAATAAGAGCAAAATAAATTCAAAAAATAAAAAGAAAAGGACATAAGAGCAGAAATCAATAAAATTGAAAACCAATGGAAAAAATCAATGAACAAAATGTTTATTTAAAAAAAACCTTTAAAAGATAATAATTTAAGCAAGGTAATAATTCATTGTAAACTTTATAATATATACAAATCATATACTAAAAATAAGCTAGGTAAGAGGAGAAGCAAAATGAAAGTGTATCTTGATAGATTCCTATACTCCATATGAAATAGTTTAATATTATTTGAAGATAGATGTTGATAAGTTAAATACGAATATTTTTGACTCCACAGCAACTACCAAAGACCAAAACAAAGTAGTATAGATAATAAGAAAAGAGTGAAGATAAAATGGAAATACAAATTCAATTAATTCCAAAGAAGTCAAGAAAAATGGAAAAACGACAATGTGTTTATGTGACAAATATAAACAAAATTGGCATAACAATTATTAAGACTGTTATAACTATTAAATGTAAATGGTTTAACCTTAAAAGGCTAATATTATCAGAGAGGATAAAAGAAAGACTAACAAAATGCAATGAAAATCCATTGTAAATGTAATTATTCAGTTAAGTTAAAAGTAAAAACATGAAAACAAAATAGACGTGCTTTCTAATACAGAAGCTGCTAGCCAAATATGGCTGTTGAGCAATAAAAATCTGCTTCAGACAAATTGAGAATGCTAGTACTGTAAAACACAGGAGTTGCTTAAGACTAAGTAAGAAAACTAATGTAAAATATATGGCTAAAACTAAAAATCAGTAACAAAAGAAATTCCTTGAATATTGGAAAAACTATGCAACATATTTCTAATTAACTCATGGTAAAAGAAGAATTAAAAGGTAATTTCAACATTACACCTGTCAGAATGGCTAAAACCAAAAGCACAAGAAAGAACAAATGTTGGTAAGTATGTGGGGAAAAAGTAACCCTTGTGCACTATTGGTGGGAATGCAAACTGGTGCAGCCACTCTTAGAAAACAGCATGAAGGTTCCTCAAAAAATTAAAACTAGAGCTACTCTACCATGCAGTAATTGCATGACTGGTTATCTACTCAAAAAATATGAAACACTAATTCAAAGGGGGCAGTATTATTTACAATAGTCAAATTATGGAAGCAGCCCAAGTGGTGTCCATTGATTGAGGAATGGATAAGGAAGAAGTGGGGTGTAAGTGTGTGTGTGTGTGTATAATGGAATATTATTCTGCCATAAAAAGAATGAAATCTTGCCGTTTGCAACAACATGGCTGGAGCTACAGTGTGTAATGCTAAGTGAAATAAGTCAGTCGGAGAAAGACAAAAACCATATGATTTCACTTATATGTGGAATTTAAGAAACAAAACAAACA
This sequence comes from Panthera pardus, assembly GCF_024362965.1. NCBI lineage: Eukaryota > Metazoa > Chordata > Mammalia > Carnivora > Felidae > Panthera > Panthera pardus. Next base: position 24,123,974 of record NW_026526732.1, on the reverse strand, counting down.
AGCAAAGGAAAAAGAGAGAGACAGAGACAGAGAAACTAAGAAACAGACTCTTAACTATAGAGAACAAACTGATGGTCTACCAGAGGAGAGGAGGGTGGGGCGATGGGTGAAATTGGTGAAATAGACTAAGGAGAGCTCTTGCTGTAATGAGCACTGGAAAATGTATGATTGTACACCTGAAACAAATATGACACTGAATGTTAGGTATATTGGAATTAAAATAAAAACTTAAAATGCAGGGAGTCAGGACTCACCAGAGCAGACTCATGAGAAGAAACCACCTTGGAAACTAAGGTAAAACAAGACAAAACAAAACAAACCCAAACCGTAATTGATGAATTTCTGGAGGCTGAGTGTGGACACTCTGGGTGTTAAAAACCCTAGGGGAGCCCCAAAATGTTGTAATATTTACCTCCAGGATATTGACCAAATCCCCACAGTAAATATTGGAGAAAAATCCCCTTGGGCTTCCATCGGGGAGGGGGGAAAAGAACAATTTTGAAACTGACCAGAGCACTGTGATCTTCAAAGGCCTGTCCTCAGTTAAACAGAGCCTAACCTGCTGGGGTATTATCGAGCCTAACTGACCTGGGAGAAAGGGCATACTCAACTCAAGTCCCCTCTAGCCTTCCACTGGAGAAAGGAAGTACCCAACTCCAGCCCACTTCAGTCATTCTGTCTCATCTCCAGGGGCAGAAAAAAACCTGAAACATGTAGGAAGGTCACAGCAAAGGCTCACTAAAAGACAGACCTAATCACAGGTCTAGACGCTTCCTCTGCTCCAACTCCTCACCAGCATGTCACTAAAGGCCTATTTAGAGCAGTTCTTTTTACCTGTAATAACATGTCTGGATATCAAGAAAAAAATTACAAGAGATACTAAAAGGCACAAAACATAACTTGAAGAGACAGAGCAAGCATCAGAACCAGACACAGCAGAGATATTGGAATTATCAGTCCAGGAATTTAAAACAACCATAATTGACATGCTAAGGATTCTAATGGATAAAGTACAGCATGCAAGAATAGGCAGACAATGTAAGTGGAGAGATGGTAAACCTAACAAGGGGCCAACAAAAATGCTTGAGATCACACTGTAACAGAGATGAAAAATACCTTTGTTGAGCTTATTAGTACACTGGACATGGCTGAGGAAAGGAGCTCTGAGTCTGAGGATGTCTCAGTAGAAATCACCAAAACTGAAAAGGAAAGGGAGCAAAGAGAAAAAAAAAAACAACAGTATATCCAAGGACCATGGAACAGCTACAAAAAGTATAACATCAGGCTAATGAGAATAATCAGAAGGAGAACAAAGAGAAAATGGAACAGCTGAAATATTTGAAGCAGTAATGACTGCAAATTTCCCCAAGTTAATGACAGACACCAAACCACAGATCCAGGAAGCTCAGATAGTGTCAAGTAAGATAAAGCATCCCCACCAATAAAACCCAAACAAACAAACAAAACAAAATCTACACCTAGGCATACTATTTTCAAGCTATACAAAATCAAAGGTAAATAAGAAAATTCTGAAAGAAACCAGAGGGAGAAAAATACCTTACCTATAGGATAACAGATAAGAATTACATACATTAAAACTTTGGTTTGTGAGCATAATTCATTCTGGAAACATGCTTGTAATCCAAAGCATTGTATATCAAAGCAAATTTCCCCATAAAAAATAATGGAGACTCAGATGATTCGTGCCATAAACCAAAAATTTGTATAAAAATGATTACAATACTGTAATGTAAAACAAAATAATAAAGAAAATACAAAATATAAAGAAAAATAAATTAACCTGCACCTACCTTTGAAAAACTTCATGGCTGGTGTGAGGGAGACAAGAGAGAGTAGGCTTATTGTGTAGGATGACTTTCCCTGTCACTAACGGATATTGACTACAGTACAGTACAGTATTAATAAACTCTTAACATATACTACATTTAATGTAACTGGCAGTGAGGCAACAGAGGAAAGGGTCTATATCTGCAGGCAGCCTAACCTAAAATGAAGCAAAGCATTCCCAACCTCATTCCCAACCTGAAAAGCAAAGGACTGTCCATAGGTGATTTGAAGTGGCAAAGAATACACTAGTGCCAGTTCCAGCATTCTGAAAAAATCACTGATTTCTACCAAACACTGCAACCTGAGACTTGAGCATCTGAGCATAGGAGACAATCACCCACAATCCCACAGCAAGGGGGGCCGGGGAGAAGAAACATTGGCTAAGTTGTGATCACATGACGTTCAGCATCACATACTACTCATATTGTAAGACGTTGCTCATTTATTAAATTAAAATTTAGAAATATTTGCTCCTCTTACAGAACATTGGCAGAACAACCTACTCAGAATCCAAGGTTTTACTGTATATATCCTTGTAAAGTAGTTAAAGACAGAGAGAGAGAGAGTGTGTGTGTGTGCAATGACTATTCCAGGAACAGATGTATTCATTTATTCAAGCTAAAGTTTAAAAGTTAACTCTCTAGAAAAATGAGTAAGGGTTGCATGGAATTTGTTATTTAAATGTGTTGTTTAAAACATAACATTTACAATAAAATAATACATTTTATTTTAAATAAACAAAACTAAAGTTCTGTACTATTATAGCCTTTGTCCAAGAAAGATGAGACTCAATAATCATCAGTACCTGAGAGTGACTAGGGTTGATATGAAATGTCTGTAATGGTATCTGAGTATTTGTATTTTTATAATTTTATGCTAATTACATATTGGTCTTTTATAATTATTATAGATATTAATTTGAATTTTATAACCTAATACATTGAAAGATAGCATTTTGTTTTATTTTATTTTTTAGCATTTAAAGATTTCTTTTATTTTTTTAATATAATTTATTGTCAAATTGGCTTCCATACAACACCCAGTGTTCATCCCAACAAGTGCCCTCCTCAATGCCCATCACCCACTTTCCTCTCTCCTCCACGCATTTTATACAATCCATTATAAAAACATTTTATTACTTTGATTGATTATATCACCAGAAATCATTGGAACATTAGGGATTTAGACTTTCAGATCCTAACAAGAGTAACTACTCTTTCATCTAAGAAGATGAACATAATTGAAAACAAATCACTAGACAGTAAATTCTGCAGTAAAACTGTGGACAGAAATCAATAAAGTATTATAGCTCTTTTAAAGGGTTAAGAAAAAGTGCTATAATGCATCATTACAAACTACTAGATTTTTCTTGATAGAACTGAAGAAACTTTTTATATGAACCTGTTTATTCATTTCAATATCATTCTAAACTTTTGTGATTTACTCCCATCCATTTACTGCAATTAAGGACACAATACCTGGGCACCTGAGTGGCTCAGCTGGTTAAGCATCCAACTTCATCTCAGGTCATGATATCATGGTTTGTGGGTTTGAGCCCACCTCCGGTTCTGTGCTGACAGCTGGGAGCCTGGAGCCTGCAGCCTGCCTAGGATTCTGTATCTCTCTTTCTCTCTCTGCCCATCCATCACTTGTACACGTGTGCACTCTCTCTCTCTCTCTCTCTCTCTCTCTCTCTCTCTCTCTCTCTCTCAAAAATAAATAAACATTTTTAAAAGAAGAACACAATTGGGGTGCCTGGGTGGCTCAGGCAGTTAAGCGTCCGACTTGGACTCAGGTCATGATCTCACGGTCTGTGAGTTCGAGCCCCATGTCGGGCTCTGTGCTGACAGCTCGGAGCCTGAAGCCTGCTTCAGATTCTGTGTCTCCCTCTCTCTCTGCCCCTCCCCTGCTCATGCTTTGTTTCTCTCTGTCTCTCACTAATAAATGAACGTTAAAAAATAAAAAAAACAGTATCAGTGGAGAAAAAAAAATGTCAAAAAACCATGTCCTTCACTTGCATTTATAATAATATAAAAAATAAGTGAGATTCTTATTTTTAACAAGTAGATGTTTAATTATGTATATCCTGGGCAAAAAACACTCAATATCTTTAGTATGCTATTGTTTTATAATGATAGTCCAGGAATGTTGTCTTACATAACTATTTACCTTGAAAACAATTGATAAAAAATTACACAATTTTGTGAAATATAGTACTTTATAAAAATGATTTTCAAAATATTGTAAAATAGTTCCTTCCAATGGAGAAGAGAGCATTTATTAGGTAAGTAATGTTCACATTAATGTAAATGATTTCAAGGAGAGTAAACAATGTATCTATTATTCACTGCTATTCTTAGAGACTTTGATTGTGAATTATCACAGTCCTCTTAAGTATATTGTTTACATTGTCTACAAAAAATAATTTAAGAGACACAAAGAAAAAATTCAAAAAGAGCAAGCAAAAAAATGTAACCCTTAGTTTTTTCATATACATATTATATGTATATATGCATATCGCACACATACATATCTTAGTGGAAATGCATGAGGACAAAACACTGTAGATAATCTCAATTCACCAATTTGACACACTTGTCACACCAAATCCCACATATAAGCAGTCTTTGATTTTCAGGGATGAAAATAGAAATGCTTAGCCAGTTATTACCACCTTATCAATTCATGACACTCACAGCAGAACTAATGTGAATTTATGAATTTATTTTATTCTGCTTTTGACAAGCAATGCATAAAGCTCCACTTTTTTTTCAGTTGTTTTCTTAGTCTGTGTGGGTTGTATAATAGAATACCATAAACTGGGTAGTCTATAAACAACAGAAATTTATTTCTCACAGTTCTGGAAGCTGAGAAGTCCAAGATCAAGGTGCTGATAGATCAGGTGCCTGGTGAGAGTAAGCTTCCTGGTTCACAGTGAGTTGTCTTTCCACTGTGTCCTCACACGGTAGGAGAGCAAAGGAGCTCTCTGGAGCAGCTTTTATAAGAGAACGAATCCCATTCATGAGGTCTCTAACCTTCATGATCTAATCACTGCCCAAAGGCCTCACCTCAAAGTATCATCACTCTGGGTATTAGGATCCAACATATGAATTGGGAAGGCGGGCGAGACACAAGCTTTCAGGCCATAGCAGATGCATTTTCCTACAAAGAGACTCGCTCTCTGCGAGTTATTGAAAACCTTCCAATTTAACAAAATTGTAGCGGAAAAAGAAAAAAAAAGACTTTGCCATTTTATACATACGATAGGCAAGGTGAAGTGCCTATAAATGACACTACAGGGAAAGGTACATCTCTGCCATGTCTTCTAGGAACTTTTACATTAACAAGAAGATAGACAGATGAGCAATTCAACCATTACAACATTGTGAATGCTACAGAAGACGTAAGTTCAGTACAGAGCACCTAAAAAACCCCCAGGATTATTACTAACTTCAGTCCTCACAGAGGTAAAGAGTAAAATATCTCAGAACTGGTCCTTGTGCAGTCAGAAAGGATGAATAGATCTTTGCAGGGAAATCTCCTGTCCCTTTGAGGAAAAATGGCTTATTCAAAGTGTGAGATAAAAGTAAACATGACATCGTAGGAGTGACAAGTTTTCCGATGTGACTGAATTATATCAGGGAATAGTGGAAAACAAGACTGGAAAAGTAGAAAGTGATCTGCTCATGGTCTTGAGTGGATATTTCAGTTGGGCTGACTAAGAGATTGCAAATGAATGACCATTGGTGCATTTTACACAAGTGATAGGAGTGCCTGTGGATAACACATTAAAAAAGAAGTGTGAATGGAGGCTATAGAGAGTACTAAAATGGAAGGAGAATGGGTAGCGTGTGGCTCAAACATGTTAAGAAATAAATGGATAGCATGTGGCTCAAAGAATTTAGGACATGAAGTAAAAAAAACAATAAACTTGGGGCGCCTGGGTGGCTTGGTCGGTTAAGCGTCTGACTTCGGCTCAGGTCATGATCTCACGGTCCGTGAGTTCGAGACCCGCATCGGGCTCTGTGCTGACAGCTCAGAGCCTGGAGCCTGTTTCAGATTCTGTGTCTCCCTCTCTCTCTGCCCCTCCCCTGTTCATGCTCTGTCTCTCTCGGTCTCAAAAATAAATAAACGTTAAAAAAAAAAAAAAAAAAACAATAAACTTTATTTTCAGAATGAGAGGACAAATCTATGATTCTGAGTCCAATTTCTTGATGTCAGTTGTTTCTAGAAAATGATTCTGTTGTGAAACCTTATGGAATGAATATATATTCTCACCAGAGGATTACTTACAAGCAGATCTCATATACTTGCTTTAAAATTAACTTCATTTCTGCTTTAGAATCCATATTTCATTTAGCCATTTAAATCATGTAAAAATGATATAAAAAAGTGATTTTTCATAAAAATTGTAATCCATTCCTCTAACAAAAGGGTCAGAAAAGTTTTTCTCTTAATGGCAAGATGCTAGATATTTAGGCTTTGCTGTCCAAGAGGCAAAGTCAAGGATATTATGTGGAACTGAGGTACAAAGAAAGAACATTTCCACAAACATTTAAATTTCAAAAATTCAAAATTTTATGTACACATACAAAAATTTAAATTTTATATTATTTCAACTTTTCACTAAATAGTATCCTGTCAATTTTTTCCCCAACCATGTCAGAACATGAAAACCATTCTTAACTCATAGCTGTACAAAAAAGGTCAGTGGGCTGGATTTGGCCCTCAAGCTGGAGTTTGCTCATTCCTGCCCTAAAAGTAAAGTCAATCACTCTCTTTGAGACAGCGTACCAGTCAAAAGAAATTGAAATTTTGATAGCGAACTGTAACAATAGGAAAGAGAATAGCGTGTTCAAAGAAGTGCGTTCAAGAGCACGCACGCAATGTGCAGTCATTTGAAAAAATGAAACAATTAATGTGAATGAGAAGGCAATTCAAGAAAGGGAAACAATCCTTATTTAAAAGCAGAAGAATGGCTTAATCTTTAATTCCATTATTTGGAAGAATATATAGTAAAAGAAAACCAGCAAACTAGAATACATTTCTCCAAGTATAATGAGATGTCACTGAGACTCATAAAAAAAAATGTATGTGAAAAACCACCAAAGAAACTCTCTCTGAATCATAACTCTCATGATTTGTTGCATTAATTATGAATTTTGGACTGAAATTGTAAAGAAGAAAAAATTCAAATAATATGCATTATGGTAAGGCACTGTATCGTAAGACATTCAGTTTAACATCACTGGTTACCATGTCAGTTTTCTTAAGCTAGTTAAATACCATCTTAGTACTTTATAATACAGTGCCATTAAATTATTTGTTTAAAATGAATGATATTTTGTTTCATTTCTATAGTAAATTGGGGCTTAAGCCTTTGGTTAATAAGAGAAGTATTTATTAGATTATTCTTTAATGTTAAAATTTGATTTTACTTTTATTATTTCCATTTACAAAATAGAAAAGTTCAAGGAAATAATAATGTGAAGACTGCTCAAAGTTGAATTTATACATTCTATTCTCCTCCCATAAGAGAATTAATAACAATTTATTCACATTTAAGGATCTCAAAAGTATAACAGAGTTTTAGTGAAGCAAACACTAATTCGAATTGTACATTTGTAATCAGTTCACTTCAAAAAGTTATTCGGTTTTGCTTCAAAATAAATATGCTCTATATGTGATGTTTATTAGCTTTCTAAATTAGTCCTCACCATGCAGAGAAGCATCCAGTGAATCAAGTCCATTAAAGCATCACAAGTGAGGCATATTTGGCTTTACAACACAGGCAGGGATAAGATATCCAACAGTATGCTCTACATGGGGCCTTTCAAGGTAGTTACTAGATGCTAAATTCTCCCTTCAATCCAGCTCTTGTTCAATAGGAACACATATGTCATTTCTGAGCATCAAAAAATCCCAGCTCTTATATCATATCATGATAGAAGTGTTTCTCTCTTGTTTTTCTAATCAAATGCCACACAAATTGAAAACCAGTAAAGTACAGGGGAGCCTGGGTGGCTCAGTCTGTTGAACATCCGACCTTTGCTCAGGTCACGATCTCACAGTTTATGGATTCCAGCCCCAAGGGCTTTGCGCTGACAGCATGGAGCCTGTTTCAGATTCTCTGTCTCCCTCTCTCTCTGTCCTTCCCCAGCTCGTTCTCTCTCTCTCTCTCTCTCTCTCTCTCTTTAAAATAAACATTAAGAACAGTAAAGACCAAAACTTTAAAAAATAAAAATTGCTTAATGAAATGTTGTAAAACACCAGAATAAGCATGTTATCAATCACAATATTCATTGTACTAGAATTAATGAATAGCTACCATGAACTTAATGCTCACCACATGCTAGCAATGTGCCAGACACCTTACCTGCAAAATCTCCTTTAATATGCATAATCTTATCAAGTGGATATACTACCTCAACTTTATAGATAATGAATTTGAGGAAAGTTTACGTAATTTCTCAACATCATACAGCTGATACTTCATAGGTCACGAATTTGGATGTAGGTCTTACTCTAGATGTCCACTCTACTGTAATGTATTTGGCATGCAAAAATCTCTCAAATCACTACATCATGGATATTATTCACTTGTCTTTGCAGAAAATTACAACCTAACACAATTACAAAAAGAAGAAGAAGAAGGAGGAGGAGGAGGAGGAGGAGGAGGAGGAGGAGGAGGAGGAGGAGGAGAAGAAGGAGACTTCAGGAAATAAAGACAAAGAATATGTCTGGTTAGACATAACCATTTTGGTGATGACAAAAAAAAAATCATAGCCTTTGCTCAGAAATTGAATGCTATAGTGCTATAGGATTGAAGGCCTTGCTTTTTCCCACTGAATTTTCACATCTAGAATTTTTGTTAGCATCGTAACATCATGTATTAATTAAATCCAAAAAAAGAAGAAAACAAATAATAAATATGAAAGCAGAAAAATACAAAACATTGAAAAGGGTCGTTGGGGCTTTTAAAGAATTAGTGACTATTGGTACCAGCCAAGCTGCAGTGAGCTGACTATGTCCTCTCTCCTACTCATTACAACTAAAATCTCTAGATAGAATTCAAAAGGCAACTACCTGAGGACTCTGAAAAGTAAATAAGAGACAGATTAAAGAGCATAGTCAACCCGAACAAAAGCCTATATGGAGGCGAATTTACAAGGTTTACTTTTTTCCTTACTTAGGGGCTGATTTTGACTCAAGGACAGGTATTGTTTTATATTTTGTTTTGCTTTTTTAAAGTTATTTTGGCTACCTTTGCATTTCCATATGAGACTTAGAATCAGCTTGTCAATTTTTACAAGGATACGTGGTGATATTCTAATTGGGGTTATGTTAAATATATCTCTTCCCACCCTTTCAGTTTTAATGTATCTATACCTTTATAGTTAACATTCCTTCTTTGTAGACAGTATACAATTGGATTTTGTTCTTTTATTTAGACTATTTCTGTCTTGTGAAATTTTTATTTGTACTTGTCAGCTCTAGAATGACTTTATGGTTTCTTTTGGGTGTTCTCTTTATTGGTATTGTCATTTTGTTCATACATTACTTTCTTGACTTTCTTGCATCTTCCATTAGTTCTTTGATTGTCTTTAAGACAGTTGTTTTAAATTCTTTGTTTAGTAGATTTGCCATCTTGTCTCTCCCAGGGGCAATTTCTCTTTGTTCACTTTTTCCTTTAATGAGCCATAGTTCCCTGTCTTTTTGTATGCTTTGTGATTTTTTGTTGAAAACTGAACATCTGAATCTAATAACGTGGTAACTCTAGAAATAAGGTTTGCCCCCTTTCCTAGAATTTGCTATTTTCTGTTTTTGTTTTTCTACTTTTTTTTTTCTTTTTGTGTTGTTGATTGTTGTAGGAGGTCTCTATGCTGAGAACAGTCTGCAGTGTAAACCTAGAATTTTTCGATCTTTTCTGAGGCTGCACCTTTCCCTGGGCATGCACGGTAACTATTTCCCCTGTATATGCAGTTGCTTTTGATTCTCTTTAATGTCTGTCTCTCAAAAGCAGGAAAAGAAAAAAAAAATATGAATGAAGGGGTAAGGCCACCAGCCCTTTATATTCCTTACGAAGATTTTAATCACTTTAAGGGGTTCACAACAATGCAGCAGTGGCTGTCCACCTCTGTGTCTGCACCTCCCTAATCAAAAGCAGCCATCAACAATCAGTACTCCCGCTATGGCCTCTGCAAACAGTGTGCAAGCTGCTTCCATAACAGGCGCCCAGCTACCTGCCACAGGGCTGGAGTGTGGTAGAGGTAGTTGCTGCTGAGGTAGGAGATGATAGTGACCAAAATTAACTAGAATTTATTGTCCAAGACTTCCTGTAGAAGTTGCAAGTCTTCAGTCAATTCCAAACTTCCAAAATAGTCATATTAGATTCTACTAGTGCGTTGTTGCCTCATCAAGAAAATCGATTCTTGGTGCTACCTACTATGCCATATTCCTGGAATCCTCCTCAAATATTTTTATAAACATGATGTTATAGGCACTAGGGATTCCTACCCTAGAGGAACAATCTAGTGAGCACAGAGGAAAAAAACAACAAAATAAATCAATTATATAGTGTATTACATTGAGATAAATATTTGGGGAGAAAATATAGGAAGGTGAGGAGGATTAGAAGTATGTTTGGAAGGGTGTGATTTTTTAAAATTATTTTTCTTAATATTTTTAAAGTCTATTTATTTATTTCGAGAGAGACAGAGACAGTGCAAGTGGGGGAGGGGCAGAGAGAGAGGGAAACAAGAGAATCACAAGCCCTATCAGCACAGAGCCCAAAGCAGGGCTGGAACTCAGGAAGCCATGAGATCATGACCTGAGCCAAAACCAAGAGTTGGAAGCTTAACCGACTGAGCCACTGAGGCATCCCAGGTGTGATTTTTTAAATGGAGTACTAAGTGTAGGCTTCATTGAGAAGGTGATTTTGGAATAGAATTGAAGGTAATCAATGTGGAAGTAAGGTAGATAGGTAATCAGAGCACACACAGCCACAGCAGCATATTTATTCCACATGGACTCATTTAGAGAATAGTTTTTGTAAGGAAAGGAAGAAAGAAAGATTTTTAAAGATTATTACTCTTGCCAACAAACTATTTTAATGTCTCTTTCTTCAAGGACTCCTATTTCTGAACCAATAGTCTTACATAGAATGTTTTAAAATTATTCCTTAATTAAATGTTTTGAGGTTTTGTAATCTGGAATTCTTTCCCAAACTTCTACTATTTCTTAAATTTTACTACATTTAAACAAAAGAAAACAAATGCAATGGTATTTCTCATTGTTTTGTTTTTCAAAACAATGTATTTATCCAAAGAAGAAAATGAATTTTAAAAGCTAATATTTTTACTACATAATATATATTCTTCTCATGTAAACATCTATTCCTCAATTTTTTTTATTACAGCTATTTCCCTCAACATTATATATGTGCTAAAAAGCTAGAAAAAAACTGGGTCTGTCTTAACAGTATTTCAATAAAGAGTCATATCAATAATAAAACCTTCTATCATTATTCATGAAAACTGATTTCTTTTTTTCTTTTTTATTCAGACTGAAAGGGAGCCAGAATCATTAACTCTCTGGCAGAGAGGAAGGAGAGTCTTTAGTTAATAATCAGAGACACCAAGTCTAACAAAAAATGTAGCTATTTTAATGCTTTGGAAATACAGAAAATACATAAGGGAACTCACTTTTGATAAATATGACTACAATATGCATTTCTTCCAAATATGAGCATAAAGTAATAGGAAACATGAAAAATACTGAAAATGTTAATGATGTATTAAGGCACTGTAAAATAGAAATATCTAACTACATGATTTAAATACCCTTATTGTAAAGATATTTCAAAATATGAAAATGGGATAAAGGAGTAAAGTTTGATTAGAATTAACAAATGAACCGAAAGGGCACATTTTTTACTTGCTTGTATAAACAGTTCAGACTCATATAAAATATTCAAGGGGTAATTAAGTTCTTCAGTCCCGAAAACTCAGTTATTTTCAAATTAGAGTCTTATACATTTTCCAATGTTAATCTTGGTCCGGGTTTTTCAGGCCTACTTTCTATGTCTTGTATTATGTTTTCTAAATGATGTATTTGTTAGTGTATGAATTCCATTAGTATTGAAAGAGTTTAATTTGTGTAATATTAACGTGGCAATATCACATTTATTAAATGTACTCATGGTAAAATTTTAAAGCATAAATGTAAAGTTCCTATGAAAGTATATTAATGTAAAATAAATATGGTTATGGTAGCTTTATATATTTGACTAAACCATATTTTTATTCACAAGTAATACCTTGTCACAATGACATTAAATCCTAGGGCAAGAAAGGAAACATTAAATGGCAAACTAATGAATTAACAAAATATAAACCTGTCTCTCTATCTTGTTTATTATAAACAGATTATTATAGACCATTTGGTGATTGTTAATCAACTATCTTTCAATGTGTTGACCAAGATAATATCCTTAGTATATATAAATTTTTTTATTTTTCTATATACCCTTAATACAACAATTAACTGAGAAACATAAGAATATCTTTAAAATGTAAATAGGTAAACAATTTTGGAATTGAAATATGGATTTGTATTACTTTGCTCAGAAAAACTGAGTTCACATGATTAAGAGTCCTTCAATGGATAAGAAAATGTGATTATTAGCAGGTCATATCACTGCAACACAGTAGGGATAAAATAGTTTAGACAGAATGCAACCCCACCCCACCCCACCCCCAATATAAGAGAGTTTTTAAATGAAGGCTGAAGGGTTAGGGAAGCTCTTAGTGAGAATTCTAGGCCACAGCATATGGAAGGTGGAAAATAGCCCATCTCATAGAGATGAGTACAGAAAAAAGCCAAGTTTAAATGAAAGTAAATTGTACAGAAAGCATTTCATCACCAAATTAATGATGTGGGATATCCGTTTACCAGGGAATGGGATGCCATAGGGAAAAAAAAAAAAAAAAAAAAAATTGAATTGGGAGACTACTTTACTTGGTGAGTGTTAATTAATATTTTGGATTTAATGAGTAAATACGCATACCAATAAATATTATCTCATTTAATTCTTCAACATCACTCTGAAGACAGTATTATTATGTCATCCCAATTTCAAAGATAAGAAAACTGGGTCTTTGTGATGTTATTAACTAATCCATCTAAGTTTGCATAACTAGTATATTCAAGAGCCAAAACTCATCCCTAAACAATGTGACTTCAAAGTGTGTCCCATAGAATCTGGTCTACACTGCTCCACAACAAGGTGTGGGGTAATCAATACACCATGGAGTTTTTCTGAACACTTTTTCCACAAACATAACCTAAGATTTTATGAACACTATTGACAACACCATCACGCTAACACAAATAGAACAGACAATAAACCAAACATTCCTAAACATCTTTCCCCATTGTACCACTAAGTTGTATTTTTCTGAATGTATTTTTAAAGATATAAACATAGAATTTTACATTTGTCCCTCTTACAGTTCATTTTATTAGATCTAAGCCATCATTCCAAACCATCCTGAAAATTAATCTGTGGTTAAACGCATAGATATCTTCCCCAGGCAAATTTTGAAATAAATTTTAACTAAACATAGCAGAATGTGAGATTCAGATTATACAACTATAAGAATGTAACATTATTTAAAAGGATATTAAAAAAAGTATTCATGGGGCGCCTGGGTGGCGCAGTCGGTTAAGCGTCCGACTTCGGCTCAGGTCACGATCTCAACGTCCGTGAGTTCGAGCCCCGCGTCAGGCTCTGGGCTGATGGTTCGGAGCCTGGAGCCTGTTTCCGACTCTGTGTCTCCCTCTCTCTCTGCCCCTCCCCCGTTCATGCTCTGTCTCTCTCTGTCCCAAAAATAAATTAAAAACGTTGGAAAAAAAAAATAAAAAAAAAACCTCACACCTTCAATACAAAAGTGTAAAAAAAAAAAAAAAAAAAAAAGTATTCATATCACAACCAGTAATACCAAAAGGAAAGAATTACCCACTGAATGAGACTCTTTCCTAATTAAAGTTACACTTGGATCTTCTGGGTCATATACTGAATGTAGAGAGGGAAATTTCATTTTAGAGGATAAATTCACAAGTAAAGGGCCACATGTATGTGGACCTGGATCTAAGGATTACAAATGGGAGATAAGTAATAACTAGAGAATTGGTTACTTCCTTAAAACCAAAAATGGCAAAGAATTTTTCTGTGCCAATTGTTTGCGTTAATATTAAAATTTTACATGCATAGAGTCATGTGCAGTATAAATGTAAAACTTGATTATTATCTTCAGGAGTGCCTCCACTAATTATTAAAAGGATTCAACTGAATATGGGGTAAAGGAAATCCTATAATGTCTTAACTTCCTTAGGTTATTAGAATGAGCCTGCTTTTGCAGAAAGTGAATCAGTTCTTCCAGTGTTAAACTATGTAATTTTTATGGACAGTGGGAAACTAGACATGATTCAGTTTTGATGTTATAAAATTCACTAGAGTCTCTGTGCCTTTCCTAACCACCTGAGACTTGTTGGCCTTTTTGGCATCACCAAGTAAAGAAATGAAAAGGTTAAACAAATAAATAAATAATTCTGAGCTTATGTACAATTTTCTTAATTCTTTTGACAAATATTTGGTCTTCAACATCTACTGTAAACCCATCCATCCATATTTAGAGTACTTTGATGATTTAGACAACAACTGAACGCCTTGTAAGGATTAGCTGCAATTGTCCACAAGTCAATTACTGAACATATTTCTGAAACCTCCCTTAGCTAATTAGAGCATTCCATTGAACCCCAAAAAGGCACTAAGCCTGCTATTCAAAACAGAATTAAGGTATGCACTGTTGCTCCTGTTACTATATAATTCAAGCAAAGAGTCTTGAAATATATTTGCCCAACCAGAAAACATGTGAAAATTATTTTGACTCTCTTCCCCCAGCAATGTGCAGGTTTGAAAGAGAAATGTAGTTATCTTTCATGTCATATTGATTGCTTTTGGCTTTCATGGACTCAAACAGGGTAGATCAATGTGGGATTTTACACTTTGCTAGAAACAGCTTTAGCAAAACGTGTTATTATTAGCTTCATTTGCAATTATAATTTTAAAGCCACACTTTGCTGGAGCAGGAAGAGAGGGCAACGAAAACAGAAACCATAAATGAGAGAGACAGCCTCGTGGATTCAGTGTCTGAAATTTTTTCATTTCATTGGATTCAGGTTGCCTCTTCCCAACACCCTTTATGAATGAACTAAGTGGCTGTTCTAAAGGAATTTTGGGGCACCTGGGTGGCTCAGTCGGTTAAGCATCCTACTTCAGCTAGGGTCGTGATCTCACGGTTCGTGAGTTCAAGCCCTGTGTCGGGCCCTGTGCTGACAACAGCTCAGAGCCTGGAGCCTGCTTCTGATTCTGTGTCCCTTGGCTTTCTCTGCCTCTCCCGCCTTGTGCTCTTTCTCTGTCTCTCAAAAATAAATAAATGTTAAAAAAAATTCTTAAGGAATTTTACATTTGGGAAATTACTTTTACTTTACAACTAATATACAGGTCCTAGAATATTCATCACTGCCAAAAAATTGTTTACATTGTTCTCATGTAATTCCCTTTATAAATATATAAAATAACTGTTGTTATCATCCAGTTATAATACTGAGAATTGCCCTAATTTCTTTTTGCCTGGCAATGTTTGTTCAGTTGGTAATAAATTTATCTAGTCAAACTATATGATACCTCTACTAAACCCTTTGTACTCACGGATACAGGGTTTTTAGCTCATAGCAGTGGTCTTTCTTCCAAGTTAGCTCAGAGCTTGGGGTTTGTAGGACAACTTCTGGGAGTTTTTATTTATGAAATATAGAAATACAGTTAAATTTTCAAAATTTTTATTTTGATTTTTCTTTTGCCTTGCAACTACAAAAGATCTATCTACCATCTATCTATCTATCATACTTGACTTATCGTAGCTTGAGGTACCTGGGTGGCTTAGTTGGCTCAGCATCTGACTTTTGGTTTGGGCTCAGGTTGTGATCCCAGGGTTGTGGGATCCAGGCACGTGTCGGGCTCTGCACTGAGAATTGAGCCTGCTCAAGATTCCCTCTCTTCCACTACTCCTTTCCCCTACTCACATGTGCTCTCTCTCTCTCTCAAATAAATAAATAAATAAATAAATAAATAAATAAATAAATAAACAAATAAACAAATAAACAAAGTTTGTGTATTTTGCCTCAGTAAGATAATAAGGAACATTTCTCAAAGAAGAATTTTTTTGGAATTTTTCCCCTTCCAATGAATATTGGGCAACTAGTCAGTCACCATCACATATCTCTGTTGTAACAGTGATGATCACAGTGTACTTAGCATTAAAAAAATGGTGGCAATAATAGCTTTCATAGTTTTTGTTTCTATAGTTGCAGTTTTGTTGTTATTGCTACAGTTTTTGAACATTTATCAATGATTTTATTTTGATTTATCGATTAATGAAGAAACCAGTAAGAGATTACAACGGGTACCTATTTCTATTTTTTTAATGGGTATCTCCCTCAGTTTCTCACTACTTTTCCATTATTTCCCCTGGATTTGGAGCTTTGGCTGCTTCCCAACCTGTTGGTCAACCTTACCAGCTTTTGGTAGTCTTTTTCTTTGGGGAAAAACTCTGTTCCCCATTTTTGATATGGTTTTCCCTAAATCATAAAGATTTTACCTATTTAATTTTAAGTGTTGCTTCCCTGATAAATCTTGCTACTGTATCTCATCCATCAGGTACAGACTTTTTATATTTCAGCTGCTATTAACAGACTAAGTTGCTATTAATTTTAGATGCTATTAACAGATCAAGGTACTATTCTTCCACAGACCTTGTGATTTAGACCCCTGCTAGCCACCTCAATCAGGGAAGAATCATTTACCTATATAAATTTTTCTCAGTCCACTTTTTAATGTTTATTTATTTTTGGGAGGGAGGGAGAGAGAGAAAGAGAGAGAGAGAAAGAGAGAGAGAGAGAGAGAGAGAGAGAGAGAGAACAAGTGAGGGAGAGGCAGAGGGAGCCACAGAATCCAAAGCAGTCTCCAGGCTCTGAGCTGTCAGCACTGAGTCTGATGCGGGGCTCAAACCCATGAACCATGAGATCATGACCTGAGCTGAAGTTGGAAGCTTAATTGACTGAGCCACCCAGGTGCCCCTCTCAGTCCACTCTTAATAAACCCTACTTCCCTCTGCTTTGCCACCAGTACTTTGTTAAGATTCTGGTTTACTCATGGTAGGTTAAGCATGAGGCTAACAAGAGCACAGTGGTAAAGAAGGACCAGCAGTCAGGTTCACTGTTTTCAGTTGTATGTTCTTTTGAGAGTTTCTAAACAATTATGTACCCCTGATATACATCTAAATGTTTTCCTATGTTGCTAATTAAAAGATACAACCACACTGGTAACTGAACACAGATAACAAAATCCTTTGTCACATTTAACCAACCAATCTCTGGTTTAGGGTAACTAAAAATTGGGCAGTATAAATTTTTTCTTGTATTTCAAACTGAACTCATTAAGTTGGGTATAAAAGAAAGAAAACTTAACATGTGGCCATTGTGGTTCCACCAATAGAAAAAGAGGACAGTGGGAGCCTTGGAAGGACATTCATCTTCCTTGCTCAGGTATTTGCCTACCAGCCCCCCGCCCCCCGCCATGGTGGTTATTAATAAAAGTTCAGGGAGAAGTAAAGGAGAAAAACAGCATTCAACTTACAAAATCTGATGATATTTGATTGAATTAATTATTCCTTTAATACTTTCAACATCCTAAAGTATCTAGCCATTGCTTATATCCCCAGCTTCATTTCATACCAATTTTCTATTTCCATGCTTACTCTTTACCCTTGATTGAGCCATGCTAAGTATCTCTAAGTTCCTCAAAAGTGCCAACAAATTTACTACCTCAAGGCCTCTTTGCATGGAATATTCTTTTCTGAACTCTTCGCTTAGAAAAACTATACATCTGATGCCACTTAATCATGATCTCTCCAAAGAGGCCTCCTCTAACCCCTAAATTAAATTCCTAGCCACATGTATTTTTCATGTTTATCAGGTTGTTTTTACTTGCATATGTTTATGTGACAATGTGTTTACTATCATTTCACTAATGTTTATCTCACAAAACTGGACTTTCTTAACAGTGAGGAGACACATTAGCTCACATGAAAGCAAGACCCAAGGTAGGTCAGACTTCAAGGTTGTTTAACTCAGTGAAAAATCAGATTGTAGAATGACTGCCAGAACTTCATATCCCCTTGCTTTCATATTTAGCAGGAGGGAGAGAGCTGGTTTGCAAAGACTTAAGACCAAGGGAATACTTCCCCCAAAGATTCCAGAAAACCTAATCTGTTGAGCAACATTGGATCACAAACTTATTCTTGAGTTGATCATTGGCAAGAGAGGTGGGATTTCTTTTAGTCCAATCTGAGCTATCCTTGGAATTGAGGGGGGATCATATTTCCCTGAGGCAGCATAAGGTATATGGGAGAGAAATACATACATAAAGCAAGTTAGCATTCTGTTATAAAGAAGAAAGAGGATACTGGGTAAACAGCTAGCAATATCCACCCCATTACTGTATACGCAGAACTTGTTTATCTTGTTTAAACTGTATAATGTTGTCATCATGTTTGATTTTAATGTTTTAAAATGTCATGATCCCATTATTTACTATTCAAGTTAAACCAACAAATGTCATTCTGACTACCTTGCAGGATGAGAATTTAGATGCACTTTTATATGTAGCCAGAAGCAAACTTCCCATCCAAAACTGCCTATTAAACTTGTTTCCAAAATCTGTGTCCCTCACACAAAGGTTGAACATAAATAATGCATGATGTTATCTATCAAGAAAGCTGTTTCAATCCAACACTCTGAAAAATTCAGTTTACCAAGAAATTAAGAGGTAAATTCTAGAAGAGTGAATTGGAAAATATATGTCAAATCATGTACAATTAAAATATCATTAATGCTGCATAGGATTTATGCAGCCACATGGTTGTCCAACATAATAGTTAACTATGAAGCTATAAGAACATAAGAATTTAAGGAAGAGAGGCTCAATAGAAAAGGGCATATCTGTGCTTTGCCTGCTGTATCCCAAGGTCACAGAAGCATGAGTCAAACTGCATCTGAGGATCCATTCACTAGAAGCAATGGGGTAGCACATAGAGTCTGTAGGAGGTTGGATTAAAATGAAACATTAGAGGCTCAAATTCTGCCCTTAGGTCAGCCCAGTTCCAGCAGCCTGAGCTAACTTTGCTCAGCGAGAGAGGAAAATCTAACCTAGAGTGACAATTTAAACTAAAATGAACTACCTTGTAAGTTCCTCTCCAAAATAGATTATTAAAACCAACAATATAGAAAAAATTTGTGTTTGGAATATTTAGTAGAGATGAGTCAGATTTCATAAGATACATGCATTTGACATCAGCAATTTTGATAAATACAACTAATCAGCTTTGTAAACAGAAGATCTGTATACACATGCATGCATGGTTACACACACATACACATATACATGCACACTTGAATTTAGCTCCATTGTAGCTGTTAGTAACAGTACCCAGGATCTCTGGATAAGGAAGAGAAATTATAAATTACAAAACACAATGGGAAAAATTCAAAATTGATGATCATATATCAGTTGCTACTTCTCTGCCATACGTTATGACTCATCACTGCCATGGGGAAGTTCATAACTGCCTATGAAGTTCCACAGCCCTAGCCTGACACCATCATTTCAGGGCTCCATTTCTTCAAACCAAATCTCTTATCCAAATTCCTTTATGATCTTCCCCAAACAACCCTACTGGGGAAACAACTCTAGCAGATGGTTCAACATTTCTTAATTCGTTATTATACAGAATAATTGAATTCTTGCTTTTCTCGATTTTCTTCACTAAGACTAGATAGGACCTACCCTTTCATAATCCCTTTCCCTTAGATTAAACCCCTGCTTTCCTAAACTGGAGATGAGTTTTCAATTGCCATTATTTTAGATTGCATCATTTCTTCTCTAATGCATTCTTTCTATAGATGAGAAAATTGAGAGTCAGAGCCCCTGTAACTTGTATGACATCACTCAGGCTTCAAAGTCTACTATCTTTTCATTTATCACTGATTTTAAACCAAATTAGCAAACAAGAAGAGGCCCCACACATCAACAGAACCTTATGCTAATATTCAGGGGGTAAACTATTACATGGACTTCACACATTCAACACAATAAATATGATTGAGCACAAGCAATGCTCAACTAAACAAGAGAAGCAGATCCTTGTAATTACAAGGTTATCTTCTACTAGAAGATACAGACATTGGACAAATAAACACAAATAAAGATATAATACAATTAGTACTAAGTGCTATTAAGGGAAAGAACAACATGCTATAATCCAGTAATAGAAAATATCTATTTGAGAGTGCAATAATCTATTCTGTGTTCTTTGAATACACAATATAAAATTCACAGAAATTTTTAATGCCCTAAATATATTTTTTTAATCTCAAGAACTACATAAGTCCAATAGACACATTTAAGTACTACTCTAGTCTCCTAATTCTGTTCCTGTCAAAAACCTATGCCAAACACAATTTAGGTATATAAAAACAAGCAAGCAAACTATAGGTAACTGCTGTGAGTGAACAATCACCTACATTCTCTGGTCTCCACTCCCCAAGCTGGGTACTAGGAGCCTTCTTTGAAACAATGTACTTGTACTGTGATTCTTCTGAGAGATTTCCAGGGGATAGCTGTTGCTTCATTGCTACTTTGCCTTCCTTTGTTATATGGTTTTGTGTTGCACTTCTTTCCTCCAGAGAGATTTTATAGAGACTTTTGTTGCAAACCAGAATAATAATGGTATCCTACGCCATTTTTAATGCAAGCCTTATTTTGCTTAACTTCTCTGAGAGGATTTACTGTGCACAGAGTATGAAGTAGGTGTGAAATTCTGTGCCTTTGTCTAAATACCATCCTGCTTAATCACTTTTTTTGTTATTGTTTTTTTTTTTTCCTCAAAATGTCAGTAAACTTTGTCTTGCGTCCAGTAAATCATAAGACTGGTTACTTGTTTCCATTCTGGTAACATGTTGCAATAAATATTACTTCACACACATGATATCCTATCACAGGGCATCAAACAGGGATCATGCATAGTGCACACTCAGTGTGCATGTGGATGAAGTCATGAGACCCTAATGCTTCCCCTGGTTAATCCCTTCCCTTACCACTGAACCATTCACCACCTAATTTGGCAAGACCCTAGACTTCTTCACAGAGAAAATTTGAACTTCCAGATGAGAATGCTTCTTCATCCCTCCACCTCTAAACCTCATTGCATCCATACCCAATTCCCCCTGCCTTTTAACTGATACAAAGCAAACATTATCTAATCTAAAGCCAAGCTCTCTCTCTGCTCTGGATCTCATCCCCTTCAGCCTTTCCAGAAAACACATGTCATCCATTTTCTCTGCTCTTTCCTCCCATCTTGATCTCTTGCTTCCTACTTGATCAGTCTTATTGTCTTCTTCATGTAAAATAAATGAATACACAGAATAAAAACCCGACTTTCAATCTATGTGTTCTAACTGTTGCCTTATCTCATTCCACACCTTCCAGGCCAAACATATCATAGGGAAACTTATTAATTCCATTTTCTGACATATGTCATAAGGATAGGACCTGACCCAAGAGGATTAGGGCTTCTATGACAAGAGACACCAGAGAGCTCCTTCACACTCTGCACACACAGAGGAATGGCCATGTGAGGATACATTGAGAAGACGGCTGTCTGTATCAGTTAGGAAGAGAGTAGGTTCATCAGAAACTAATCTGCTGGCACCTTGATTTGGGACATCTAGTCTCTAGAGTATGAGAAAATGCAGTTCTGCTTTGTAAGCCACATATCTGTGGTTTTTTGTCATGACAGGCCAAGCACACTAATAATACCCAACTCTTGGAACAGTCACTGAAACCACCATATTATAAATCCAGTGGGCTTACCTTCAGTCTTCATCATACATAAACTGCTTCATTCATGTTGACTGAACAAACACTTTTGAATACCTACCACTGTATTAGACACAAAGAATACAGAAATTGAAGGTCTCATATTC
The DNA here is from genome assembly GCF_024362965.1 of Panthera pardus. Lineage (NCBI taxonomy): Eukaryota > Metazoa > Chordata > Mammalia > Carnivora > Felidae > Panthera > Panthera pardus. The sequence continues at coordinate 24,101,963 of NW_026526732.1, read as the reverse complement.
TAGTAAGTGGAAGACTAACAAAAACATGAAACAAATTGTTTGATGATACCAAACATCAAAATGTGTCATTTATAGGATAAGAGCATAATCATATTTTCATTTACAAAGAGAACTCTGGGCCTACAACAGGATAGAGTAGTGAGTTGGGAGAGAGTTTGTTCCTATAAAAGAACAAAAATGATATCAGATAATGAGAAGTTCTATGATGTCGATAATTGTGTTAGTCACTCTGTTCCCTTAAAACACTTTTGTTTTTAAATTTATCTAGCTTTTCCTCCACATCTCTGGCCATTTTTTTCTCTCAGGCTCATGTTCTGGCTTGTGTTCTCCCAACCGTAATTTAGATATTAACAGTCTTCTAGCCCTGATCTTGACCATTATTATCTTGAAATACAACATCATGTTTTTATTATATTGCAAATTGCTCTAAATTCTATCCTTTCCTCTAAGACCCTTCCTTGGGGAAGTATATGTCCAAATCTTTCCTGGGATATCTTAAACACATCTCAACCTGTTTTTTTTTTTTTTCAAACAAGCCTGAAGACATCTTAGAAAAAAATGTCTCAACCATAATAAATTCATTGTTTCTTCAAATCCTAAATACCTTCCAAATCTCCTCTCCAATTTTGATTGTTTCTTGACTACATTGTTAGGTATCCTCCCAAACAGTCTCCTTCTCCCCCAACTCATTACCCTATCGTGTTGTGGGCCCAGGTTCTCTTTGTAAGTGAAAATATGAGTGTGGAGTTATCTTATAAAAGACACATCCTGCTGCTTAAAAAATAATAAGGAAAACCTGTAAAATATTCTAAGGATGTCTGAGTGGCTCAGTCGATTAAGTGTCTAACTCTTGATTTTGGCTCAGGTCGTGATCTTGAGTTTGAGCCCAGGATCTGGCTCAGCACTAACAGTGGGGAGCCTGCTTGGGAATCAATCTCTCTCTCTCTCTCTCTCTCTCTCTCTCTCTCTCTCTCTCTCTCTCTCTCTCTGTGTGTGTGTGTGTATGTGTGTGTGTCTCCCCTCTTTTCACTCTCATTCTGTCTCTAAAATAAATAGACTTAAAAATGATATTCTAAAGGATGCAAAAAATCTTTAGAATCTTCTAACATGTTACTTTCTAGTCTCTCTCTAAGCTCTACACACGTGTTTCATTTTCCTGGATGCACCGTTCTCTTTGCCACCTCCAGTGCTTTTGAGCAGGCTTTTCCCTTCTGCTTGAGAAAGGATTTTCCCAACTGTATTACATAGTTAGGTACTACTCATCCTTAACATTTCAACTCTAATTTCTTTCTCTACGAAAGCATTCACTATTCCACCTTCTAACATTACAGACAAAACCTTCTGTATTCATTAAACTGTACTCATATTAAGAGGGGAAACAGTCAATAATCGAATAAAATAAGTAGAATATCAGCAATCCAGAAAGTTCACTTTGGAACATATAACTAACAGAAATGTATATTGTTTATGTAAATACATAAAATTATCAAAAACATATACAATAGTGTTTATAGCAATATGATTAGCCCAACACAGAAAAACCCAAATGCTCATCTATAATAGAATGGGTAAACTACAGTGAATTCATATAAAGGAATATCATATTGTGATGAGGACAAGACTCCAACTACATGCACCAACAGTAAATGAATCTCATGAATGTCGTATTTAGTGAGAGAAATAAAAGAGTGTAAACTTTCTGTTTTATTCCATATATGGAGAGTTTAAAAGCAGACAAAAATTCATGCTACTAGAAATCAAGAGGATGATTACCACTCATGGGGTAGTGGTGATTAGAAGGGAATAATGAAAAGTTTCTTGGGTGGTAGTGATATGCTGTTATTCTTTTTTGGTGTAAGTTTTATGGATTTGTTCACTTTGGGACACACCTTTTATGTTCTATGATTCTGCTGTCTGTATGCCATACTTCCAACTATTTTTACTTAAAAATAATATGTTAGATGCTAAATACATGAAAAAAAAAAGAAGTAAAAAATAAGAGTAGACATGCCATAGGAGGATCATGGTTTCAGTAGGATTGGTGGCAATTTTAAATAGGGTAATCAGAAAACATCTCACCCAGGTGACTTTTCATCATAAATATGAAATGGGGGGAGTTATGTAAACATCTGGTAAGGAATGTCATGGAAAGAGGAAATTAGGGTACAATGTTCCCTGTTATTGTTTTCAACCTAGTATTTTCAGTGAACAATGAGGAAGCCAGAATAGCCGAATGGAATGATCAAGGGATGGAGAGTATAGAATTAGGACACAGAATTAATAGGCAAGTGAGTCCTGAGATTTATTTCAGAGGCCTGAAAGTCATTTGAAGGACTTTGAACTTGTGAGAGTTAGGCTTCCTAGTAATCACATTTTTGTAAAGACACCTTCCACAAGGAACCCAGAACCACTGTATGCAATAGTGTGACATTCAAAACTTAGTCATAAAGTGTCTTGCTTCTATCTGTGTCTCTTGGGAAAGTTAACTATGATAAAAAGTCTATGTTGAGACTTCCATATTCTAAGGACACCCAAGCTATCCAATGGGGAAACTACATGTTGAGAGAGATTCTGGCCATCTCCAAGCGGCTCCGGCCATTCAGTTAATGCACATGTGAGTGAAAAGTCATCTTGAATGTGTAGGTTCATCAAGCCTTCTATGAGTCTGGCCCCAGCTGCTTTTGATCGCAACCGCATGGAAAACTTCAAGAACCAGCCCCTCGGAACCCCGTCAATCCCAAACGTAAGAGATAATCATCTGTTATTTTAAGCTATTAAGTTTTGAGGTGGTCTGTTACTTTGCAACAAGTAATCAAAGTAGGATTTTTCTCTAAGTGAGATAGAAAGCCATTGGAAGATTCTGAGCAGAGGAATGACTTATGTCTTCAAAGGAGCATTCATTGATGCTATGTTGTGAAAAGACTACAGGAGCTGTTGGAGGGCAATAGCAGAAGAAGGAAGGCTGCTTAGAAGGCTATTGTGTTCTTTGTACTTATAACAATCAATCACAGTTTTAATTAACTAATTTATTTTGTAACCTTGTGATATATTTCTTTCTGCTAGATTATAGCATTATGAAAGCAGGGAACATTTAGATCTTGTTCATTCACAAATCCTCAATGTGTGACAGATGCCCAATAATAATTTACTGAAAGAAGGTATAACTGTATGGACGAACGAATGAATGAACGAACGAATGCTTTAGATGCTTAACTAAATAAAGGCTTTGTTCCTGGATGTTATTTATGGTTTGGGTTCCTCATTGTCTTCTTCTAATTTCCATTTCTGTTGTTTCTTTCAACTTCATGTCTGGTTTTAAATATAAATGCACAAACAATGCATAAAAAATGAGAATTCAGCCAGCACTGACGGAAGAGTTTGAATATAAAGTAATTTTAACATTTTAAAATCCAAATGCAGATATGATAGGAAATGAGACAAAACTCTACTGCACTGAAATATGTATTCTTTCTCATGATGAAATTTAAAGCCTAGTGAATGTTAACACATTTTCTGTACTACTTTGTAGAGTAAAACTGATCATGGGTGAAATATTCTGCAAAATCAAAGGGTTCATCTCTTTGAAAAATTGCAGCAGAATAAAAATTGGCCTATTCCCATATGGCAGATAAAGAGATCACTGCTAAGAGGACCTAGAAAATAATATTCAAAAAAAAAAAGAAAATTAAATATCCATATAACCAATGCCATCAGTTATAAGAATTACCCACTTAATTGTAATTTATCTTTGTCTTATTTTAAGTTATTTGTAAATGATTTATTTTATGCCATATGGTTTTATATTTCAGCATTTCCACATCACTGCTATCCACCATTGTTTTACCCGGGCTTCAAGAAGTGATACCAGCACTGTATTAGGACCAGCTTCAGGTGTCAATGACAGGATATTAAATTATGAGGTGTGCAAGAGCTAGCTTCACAGCAAAGACTTTCTCACACCCACTTTAATATTCTATCTTCCCTGTTTCCATATCCCCCAAATCTGTTCCAAAACACGTTCTCCTGTTTGCTGCCAGAAAATACTGGCAAGGTCCCACACATTTTTATTTAATAGTTTCTTTTTTCTCAAAGAAGGCACTGTGCCTCTCTGATTATGCCAGGTGACATTCTTTACAACGCCACACTAATCCATTACGTTGATGACAATATATGACTCAGAAGTAAGCAGAAACTGCCAAGTATACTACGTATATGATGGTTAGCCACATGTGAACCACAGTGTGGGAATTAAACCCTAAAAACATTCAGGTGCCTGCCACTTGGGTAAAGTATTTAGCAGTCCTGTGATATGGGGCATGACAAGGCCTTCTCTCTGTTCCAATTATCCACTGCTGCATAATAAATCAATCTAACACTTTGTGACTTAGAAAAACAACAATCACTTATTTTACTGATGAATCTGCAATTTAGCAGGAAAGGGCAGGAACCCACCTCCCCTCTCCATGCAGCATCACCTGGGGCTGGAGGTTCACTCACATGGCTAGCAAGTTGAGGCTGGCTGTTAACTGTGGACTCAGCTGGAATTGTCAGGGGGGACCTCAGTTCCTTTTCACATAGACGTCTTCTCGGGACTTGTTGACATTCCTCACAACACAGAAACTAGATTCTAAGAGTGAATGCCTCAAGAGTGCTGGGCAGAAGCTGCAAGGCCATGTATCACTTGGCCTCAAAAGCCCCAGAGAATTAGTTTTGCTGTAGGATATTAATAAAATAAGTAACTAAGTCCAGCCCAAATTCAGGGGAAAGGGAAATTGGATTCAACCTCTTAATGAAAGGAATAGCAAAAAAAAAAAAAAAAAAAAAAAAAAAAAAAAAAAAATGCAGCTATCTTTCAGCTACCATGTCATTCACAGAAAATGGGAAATTATTGCACTTTGAGAATTCTACAACTAAAGGAGCAGTTGAGAATTGAGAAGACCTCTTCAGATTTGGGAAATAGCACATTCTATGCCCTTAAAGGACTGCTTCATCTCATTTATCAAATGAACCAAAGAGATATAGGTTTAGAGGGGAACCCAGAGCAAAAAAGTTCTCTACAACAGGTTCAGAGTACCATACCCGTACTTTGTCCATATCAGCCTGTCACTTGGTCAATATGACGCAGCAGATCTCCTGGTTCTAGAACTATCTGTGGTAGAAAAGAACCCATATGCAGCTTTTGGCAAGCCCTATAGAGGATTATAGAAGATGCCTCAAAGATGCGGGGGCAAGGCCATCTGCAGCAGAGATCTAATCAGCATTAACAAAGCAGCTCCTGGAATATTACTTGGTCCTAACTTAGACTGGCATCCTGACTATGGGATATTAAATAACTATGCAACTGGTACCACCTTTCATAAGCTAGTTATTGTCAGATCATCCAAATTATATGATGGAAGTGGTATATTCAAAGTGGAGCATGCACAGTTTCTAAAGACACAAGATTCCCTTATTGCTTTGGTTGTATGGACATCAATCCTTGGACTTACACCTGTATTTTAAGAAGATCCCATCCAATCAGCTGATAGAGCAGGGGGAAAACCCAGGCCTGGTTCAGGAATGGATCACAATAGTTGCAGTGAATAAAATATGAACTGTTGTTACACCTCCATTTTGCTCAAGGAGGCAATGCTGAGGAGAAATCCTCCAAGTTTGCAGAATTTTAACGGGACACCTGGACACATGACTCATCAAGAGTTCAGCCAGCCTCTTTCCTCATACACTCCAGTGCTCATACACTGGACCTATGGATGAAATAGCCTTGGTGGCATAATACATGAGCTCCCCAGCATGGGCTCTCTCTTGCTAAAGTGCTACTAGGTGCAACTGCCATTGACTGTCAAACCAGTTAAAAGTAGAGACCAATGTGAACTTGTCACTGTACCACCCATCAGGGAGACCAACTAACTGCTTGGTGACAATGTCCTAAACACATCCTTCAGCTGGTGCTTTAGCTTTGACCTTAGAAGGCCACATAATGTATGAAATGGTAGAATCAGCATATACTTGATTATTTACCACCATTACTCCTACTTTAAAAAAAAAAAAAAAAGTAGAACCCTTAATCTAAGGAGAAGTTTGGAATATTTTATGATGATATATCAGACACTCTATAAGCCCTTTAACAGTGATACTGTCCAAGATGCTATAGGAAAGAAAGGCAGTTCTGTGCCCCAATACCTATTAATTCAAGTTAGGACAAGTCACTATTCACTCCAGGGTAGAACTGGTCTGATCTTTTAAACTTGTCTCTCAAGGTGAAGTATATTAATTGAACCAGGGGCTATTATGTAAACCTGTGTTCTCAACAGCTAGGAAACATGAGTCCAGGACAAAAGAGGTAGGATTGGGATTGGTCCTTATCATCATTCCCAGTTACCCACATGAAGAATTAGTGATTTCCATTCCTGCCAACTTTAGGCTCTTCTGGACTGAAGATCTTAGTTCTTGGAGTGGAGAGGGAAGGGAGGAAGGGATTCTTCTCTCAGCATCTTTGGTAAGAATTCTCACTCCTGAGAGATAGAGGCTCAATAAATATTTGCTAGTTGAGGATGTGTGTGTGCATGTGTGTGTATGAGAGACAGAGAGATAGAAAGAGACAGAGACAGAGATTTTTTTTTTCCTGTGCTTTGCCTATGTCTTCTTTTCACTGAGACTTTTAGGTCTCCTGCTCTTGGCTCTCTGAACCCACAGGCTGGAAGCAGCAGGCAGCAGGAAGTCTTTAGGAATTTATTTCTCTGCTTGTAGATAAGCTGTGGTATTCTCTCTCTTAGTAATGCTGAAGTTGTGGATTATGTGTAGTTTTATTTGCTACCTTTGCTGATTTCATGTTTGTTTATTGCTTTGTTTTATTTATTCCAGGGAGTGTGATGGAGTATTGGAATCAGATTACCACATTATCCTCCAGACCTACAGGCCCTCCTTAAGTATGTATTTATAAATTTCTTCAAACTCTCTGTGGGCAATATATTGCACAAGAAGGAAAAGCAACTTTACTGTTATTTGTTGAAAGTATTTAAGAATGTACATTGCTCTTATAATTGTAATTCAAAACCAATATTTTATAGGTGTTTAACAAAAACAATGTATATTAAACACAATTTTTTGTTTCTCTAGCCATAAAGTTTTATCTTTTGCTAGGTCTATAAAATTATTCATTTTAACAACCACAATAGGATTTAATTTGATTGATCTTTTACTAGGCTTTCTGTAACTATCACATCAGGTGACATAAAATGTAACATAACATAATCTATTTTCTTTATTTCGCTGCTTGTAAGAATCACATCTTAAAGTTTTTAACTATCACTCAATACAAAGTAGTTTATCAGGAGCATCAACTGGTTTCCTTTTGCCTATTAAGAACTGAAACAAATTGAAAGAAAGTCTGAGTTTATTTTCACCTAATGTTATTGTGCAAATATGTGTTTTCATATAATACAAAAAAGGAATTCATGAAAACAATGACTCACCAAGCAACTAATTATATTTTCCATTCTTATACCTCTTGTATTATTCTTTAGAGGTGATGAGTTAGATTCAAATCCCAGTTCTGATATTTAATAGTTATATGATCTCAGTGAGTTATTTGTCTTCTCTGACATTCAATTCCCTTATTTGTAAAATGACAATATTAATCCTAGAGGCTGTTTTAAGGAGTGAATTTAGACGTATTAGTGAAACATGTTTCCTGGTGGTAAGCCTTAATAAATGTTTAGTTGATTCTTTCCTCCTTAACTGCCTATCACCTTCTTTCTTGTTTTTCCAATTTTCTTCCTTACTTGTGTTATTTAAATTTTACATTAATTATGTAGATATATATTATATACCACTTATTTTCATACATATCAGTCCAAATTTAACATCATTTTGATATTTTGTTCTTTTCCTGGAGGACAATGACACATATACTATTTAAAAAAAAAATAGTTATCACATACTACATAAAATATAACTTTTATGCATCTCTTCCTGGAGCACCAAATCTTGAAGAGCAAAATAACATATCACTATGAAAATATGCTTTTATTTTTAGTTTATCTCTGTATTAACTTGCTCGGGCTTCCATAACAGGTACCATGGACTAGGTGGCTTAAACAACAGAAATTTAGTTTTTTCAGTTTTCGAGGCCAAGTCCAAGATCAAGGTGTCACCTGGCTGGTTTCTTCGGAGGGCCATGAAGGGTGTGTTCCAGGTCACTCTCTCTGGCTTATGGATGGCCGTCTTCTTGTATCTTCACATGGTCTTCCCTCAGTACATATCTGCAACCAAATTTTCTCTTCTTATAAGGATATGAGTTGTATTGAATTTGGGGCTACTGTAATGACTTCATTTTACCTTAATCTCTTCTGTAAAGAGCCTATCGCCAAATGCAGCCACATTCTAAAATACTCGTGGTTAGGTCTTCAACATTATTTTTTTTTTTTTCTTCCCAGAGAACACAATTCAGCCCATAACAACTCTGCACAGGTCCCAGAAGCCCTTTTCCATTTCATCAATCAACTTGCCCCAATTCTTAAAATACAATTCCAACATTCTCAGTTTCCAAAAACTAACAGAGAGCAAATAACCTATCAGACGCTAACTTGGTCAGTATTCTTACTTACAAATTCGTCTAAATCTCAATCCACTCTCCTTATTTCTCCCATTCTCAAAAAGCATTGCCTCCTTTTGGCTCCTTCTTCTTCCTGTGCTCATTATCTGATCTGTTGCCTTCTCATGTCAAAACTTGCTCCATCAACAGTCCTTTTCTTGTGTTTTCAATGTTTCCCCACTTCCTGGAGCTTCTTGTTCATTTTTCTTTATGTATAACTCCCAAACCCCTCCACCCTATAATTCTGTCACTCTTCTGTTGAAAGCAAAGCACCTGAAGAGAACAGCCCACACTCACCGACTATACAAGAGTCTAAGCTCATGACTACATTCCCTCTTCCCAGCCCAGCCTTTCACCTTTCAGTGCACGTGGAACTTCTACCACAATTTCTCCACGGATACCTCTCTCCTCTAGCAAGTTTACCAATGACATCTAATCACCAAGTTCAATGACCTCATCCAATTTATCAGCCTTTGACTTCTGATAATATTGATGACTCTCTTTTTCTTCACATCGCCCTTTGATGAGTCCTTTTCCACTTAAAAAAATTTTTTTAAATTTTTTTTAATGTTTATTTATTTTTGAGACAGAGAGAAACAGAGCATGAACAGGGGAGGGGCAGAGAGAGAGGGAGACACAGAATCCGAAACAGGCTGCAGGCTCTGAGCGGTCAGCACAGAGCCAACGCGGGCTCGAACTCACGGACCATGAGTGAGATCATGACCTGAGCCGAAGTTGGACGCTTAACTGACCAAGCCACCCAGGCACCCCTCCACTTAAAAAAAATTTTGATCAAAAAAAAAAAAAAAAAAAAGAAGAAGGTTTTGATCTTGGCCCTCTCTTTCCCTATTGTATAATATGCCTGCAACCATATATCTATTTTTTTTTTAATTTTACTCTCTAATATATTTATTCATCCCATACATTTTTTTCTGGTTTCTAGAATCATATATTGAACTGTCTACTTTGAAAATTATGTGTCTCAAAGGAACCTAAGAGTTAAAGGGCCAAAGTGTTTACCTGTAAATCTTCTCATGCTCAGATCTTTTTCTGGTAAACCCAACTCAATCTACCTAATTTTTTCTCTTTCTTTTTTTTTTTCTTTTTTAGTTTTTATTTATTTTTGAGAGAGAGAGAAGGAGAGCATTATCAGGGGAGGGGCAGAGAGAGAGAGAGAGAGAGAGAGAGAGAGAGAGAGAATCCCAAACAGGCTTCATAATGTCAATGCAAAGCCCAAGGCAGGGCTGGAACCCACAAACCATGAGATCATGACCTGAGTGAAATCAAGAGCTGGGCACTTAACCCATGGAGCCACCCACGTGCCCCAACTATCTACCTGGTTTAACAAGCCAGATGTGAGATATGCTAACTCTTTGTCAAAACATGAAGTTCTACTGAGTGATTGATTTCATCATATTTCCCCATCTTTCCACTTCCACTGCTACTATGTTAGTTCAAAACCTCATTATACCAAATCTACTTCATCCTCCATGTGGTAGAGATTTATTTTCCTTTTTTCATGTTTATTTATTTATTTTAAGAAAGAGAGAGAGAGAGCACATGCACACAAGCAGGAGAGGGGCAGAGGGAGAGGGAGAGAGAGAATCCCAAGCAGACTCCCCACTGGCTCCACAGAGCCTGATGTGGGGCTCAATCCCAGGAACCATGAGATCATGATCTCAGCCAAAATCAAGAGTTGGACACTTAACCTCCGGAGCCACCCAGGCACCCTGGTAGACAGGTATTTTTGAATCACACCTTAATTTAAAGTGTTTTATTGGCTCTCAAGGCTCATAGGATGAAGTACAAAATACAAGTCTGGTAGAGATCTTAATATTTTTCTTACTTGTTTCTCTGGTTATATCCCTATATTCTCTATACCTCTATGATCTCTGTAGCTCTGTAGGAGACATTAGTTTAATATTAATGAACCATTGATGCTGCTTCCTATCCTGGAGTATCTTTTTTGAGGCCCCCACTCTTTCTTTGTATCTTTCAAGATTCCTGTTATATCTTTTGTGAAGAATTTCTACCATGCACATACCTTACCTTCATCCCCGAGGAAGACTAACTACACTCTTCCCTCACAGCATCATTTATCTTTTCAAGCACCACCCCTAACTTCGGCATACATATTGTCAACCTACCAAACTGCAGTCCTAGGCTAGGGATCATGAATTACTTATTAATTGTAACTTTGTTTTATGGCACCTGTCACATAATAGATATTCAATGAATATTTGTTGAATGTATTGAATTAAAAGACCTCTGTGCTCATTAATTCCAAATATCTGTGTAATGAAGGAGTCCCTTCTACAATATTTCACAAATATGTTTATCCATCTAGAGTTTGAAAACTTATGTATCTCATTTCTTACAATTTTCTTGCAACAGGTTAGGTGACTTCAAAAAAATATTTATCGAAGACCAATCAATTGGCATGTATTTGGGTTATAAATTACATAGGTTCTCAATTTATCAGTGCCTAATTAAATAACAGCTCTTATTTTAAAAAGTTAAAGATTTTAATTTAATATAAATTAGCCAATGTAGCAATGCAATTATTGGTTGTAGTAAGTGCATTATAGTTTTAAGTCTAAGGTATTATTATTCTCTATCCTCTACATAGGGAATTCAAAACTGGGGTGTCATGTCCAAGTCTAAATATCTTAGACAAGAAATACTGATGAAATAGTGCTCCAAGAAGAGGGTTTTGGGAGTTGAGAGGAGAGTACAAACCATGTATTGTAGAAATATAACATATACACATTTAACTTATGTCTTATAATCTTCTCCAAAGATGTCACTTCACTCATTTCTTTAATCCTTGCAGGAAGAAACAAACACAGATTTATAAAAACTAGAGAGACTCCATATTAAAAAAGAATGGCATAAACCCTACAGGCAATTAGGAACATGCTAGAATTTTTCCTTCCTTTTCCATTCACCACTGTGGATTTGTAGTCACATATGAGATAAAAGAGCTTCAATTCCCACATAGCTACATGTAGACTTTGCTTTTGTTGCCTTTGTCGTGGCTCTCCAATACAATACTGCATGCATTAAACAATGTATACATGTTATATGGATGGTGTAAGTGATTTAAAATGTAATTTTATTTTAACTATGCTCATTTCCACCATTCTTGCTAACTTTAGAATCTAAACTACCCCATTAGATATAACAGGAGAAATTCTTGATAATCTTGTTAGCTAAAACTGGAGAAGAGATGAGTTAAAAGGAAAATGCTAAATGTATTCAAATATTTAAGGAATACCAAACCATGCTCTGGAGAGTTAAGAATAAGAATTTGAACAAATGTGAGAGTCACAAGGAGACACATTTCTACTTTGCAGGAGAAAATGAGTTAACAAGAGGTAACCTTGCTTTAGTGGTAGAACTGAGCTAGATATAGATGATACATATATAAATATAGATATAGATATACAGTTATATTAACATAGTTAAAAATATATACCTATATACATTATATGTAAATGTGTATAACACTATATATAATATTATACATGTGTAACTATTCATTCATTCATTCATTCATTCATTTGTTCATTCATTCTCTGGATCCAGTTCCTACCATTATCATCTTTTTCAATGTCCTTGGAGACTCTTCCACTTGGCCTACATCACAGGTTTCTTTGCCCACTGGATTCCGGGGTTCTGCCAATTAGTGTATGACTATGAGAACAGAAAGTGAAATGAGAATGAGATCAGAGTATCTTCTGGCTCCCACCTGGGAGGAAGAAGGAGAGATCACCTTCAGATGGTATCACCTATCAACTGAAGTTCACGGTTACTGTCAGGAAGCTATCTCTGCATGGGCCTCTATGCCTCTTCTTCCAGTTACCTTTCCTTCTTACCACTTTCCCTCTCCTTGGTGGTTCTCTTCTTGTATGGTATAAGCCCAAGAATATTGCATTATCAACATGATTTTCCTATAACTTCCCACACTTTATACGTAGTCTCCTATTTAAATCTCTCCAGACTATCTCAATTTGTGTATGCCAGCTGTTTCTGGCATATAGGAACCCTTTGAAAATTGTATGAATGCTATGACCTTCACTTCCAAAAAAACCCATATTTTTACAATTTTCTATTTTTCTATTCATGAACCAACCAAAATTATATATTCATAAATATAAAAAAGAACTTAGTATTCTGAAGCATTAAACAGAAACATGTTCTGTCCAGTCAATTTCAGCAAACAAGGAAATTAATATCAACTTACAGATAGTATCAGCTAATCTTACAGCCATACAAAATACAGCTTTCTTCTGAGTATCTGATGGGTGAATCATTGTTCACATGAAAAGCAAAAGATAAAATGTAATTCTCTCAATTCTTTTGACCTTGGCGGATATTTCTGACCTTTCCAGCCACTAAATGACTTCTGTTATAGTTGGAAATCTCTTTTGCCATGGTTTTTCAAAGGCCATTTATGATCTTTTGACAAGCGTAAATTTGATTCCATAGATTCTACTATAATAAAATGTCAACCTTACTTTTTTGGGCTGTATTTTTAGAATACATTATTCATCACTTGATATTATCTCTTCATATCCATGCAGCAGATATAATACTAATAGCAGCACAATGTGTGAGCAGAGGCTTCAGATTAATCTGGAGCTTGAAGAATGCAGGAGAACATTTCCAGACAGCATCAGAATGGAAGGCGTCCTTGCCTTGCCACTCACAGTGATTGCTAAAGGAATGTGCTATTGTTAACACAGCTCCCAGGAGAGGAAAAGCAGCTTTAGTGTCATTATAAGATAGAGTCTCTTCTCAAGTACCAAGAATAAATGCTAAGAAGGGACGCCAATGGCTAATGAAATGCTCACCCTTATCCAGGGCAGGCCTACAGTAAAATTGCGAAGCAAGTGGACTTGATCTCTTACCTCTAGCCATATCTCCTATGGAGATCTAAGATACTCCTTGTTGACACTTTTAAATTCCACTTTTGAACAAACATTTATTTTGCCTGTGCTGCCCTTTCCAAGCTTATTTATCTAACTTATATTTATCTTAGAGTATCAGCTGGTAAAAGATTAATGAGTATATTTATGTTTTTGATAAAAATTTTTGAGATAAATGTCCTTGACATGCCAAAAAGAATATTTATTGATGCAATGTTAGAATTTCAAAGAAATGACATCCTATAGAATGTTATCTACCACAGGACTTCTGTTTGCACAGCCACACATTTCTTCATGTAGGACTCTCTCCATTTCCTTAATTCTCTGGGACATTAGAAACTGTCCTTGAACCCTGCTCCACCCCCACCCCACTTCGCCACACAGCTCAGGATAACTGTAAAATAGTCCACGAGACATGTTTGAAAAGCTGAAGAAAGATTTAAAAGCAAAACCTTAGTAGCAATATTTAAACTTTAGAAAGTTAAAGCTACATCTTAGAATAGCAAAGACAGCTAGTTGGCAAGCTGCCTCCATCCTTTAGAAGGATGTTAGGTAATAATGCTTGACTGTGAGTTCTATCCCGTAATCTTGCAAAATTTATACCGATCATGCTGGCAAATTTCATCTTCCTCCCGGAAAAATCCAAGGAAGTAGAGGTTCTGACGGAAAAATTTTGGGAAAGGTTTTTATTAATCATGATTTTGAATAATTTTTTCAATATTCAAACATGTTTTTAACCAGATACTGAGCTAGGTGTTATAGGAAGAAGGGGAATATCCAGCTTGTGCCTAACCTGGAGAAACGTACTCAGCAACAGCTTAAAAGGACTATAAATTACTCTAGAGTAATGTAATTCATTACAAGTATCTCAGGATTGCACAAAGTACTATCAGATTTCAAAAGAGGAAATGAGGGAACATTAAGAGAAAAGATCAACACAAAACTACATTTTTCTCTTCATTAAAAACCCTCTAGTTATATACACTTCAAAACAAGACACATACGCTGTGTTCTAACAAAATCAGCCATTTAATTCCTATTGCAGTTTTCACAGGTCTGTTATTTTCTTCTTATATCATCAATAGATTTAACTAGTAAAAAACAATTGACTGCTATCTGCCACACAGTCCCCAGCAAACTCATTTATTTCATAGGATTCACAAGAATCCCTGAAATATCAGCGTAGCCCTCAGTAAATTGCTAAATACACATGAACCCAGAAATGTTATTAGTCAGATAAATCCTGATTTGAGAGATAAAATGAAAATATTATTTTGTTCTGGTTCCTTCAGCTTAATATTATTTTCTAATTTCAATCTCGGTGGAGTTTCTTTGGCATTTGCTATGAAGATAAAATATCAGCTTGAGAATCATTATGATACATAGAGCACTTTGAGTATTAATTTTCGTGACATTTTTACAGAGCTACATATTTGTTTCCTGATTGTTTTAACTGCTTTTCTTTGCTCAGTGGTTTAAGATATTGAGGTGGAGGTATGGGGAGGCAGGCCAGCCTGCTTGCTTCTGCCATAAGTTGTAGGAGAAAGGAGCGGTTCTTCCAAGGATTCTGTCATGTTCAAAACACCTGTCAAAACTGACAGAAAAGAGGAAGACTGATGGGCAGAACACCAGAAGGATGGTTATTGCCTCAGTCCTCCTTCCTATACATATCTTACTGGACAAATTCTTAGCCATCTCTGTATATCAATTCTGGCATTTGTATATGGGAGAGAAGGTAGCATCTTTATGTGCTTTTTATTAGCTTGTTTGGGAAAACGCTGTACAAAAAGGGGACATGTAATAAAGACATCAAGGAGGACATGTAAGAAATGTTATTGCTTTCCAGAAATATAGTTTTGCTTCATTTAGAAGTTCAGAAATAGGCAATATTCAGTATAAGCATGTAACTTTTAAGAAAACATGGCATGACTAGAAATCTGTTTCTAAGGCAGTGCTAGAAAATTAACTTGGGATTTTCCAAGACTAAGAATTTTTATGACCACAAGAAAACAAGTGCTTTTACCTAAACAAGATGAATTCCAGAATGGAACTAATAATCCAGAAGGTCCTATTTGGGCAAATGGAGACTGGGCTTAATCCTCAGGGAGATCAGTCTCTCTGTTCCAAAGGTTAGAGGAAGAGGGCGCCTGAGTGGCTCAGTCAGTTGAGCATCCAACTCTTGATTTTGTCTCAGGTCATGATCTTGTGAGACTGAACCCTTCATGGGGCTCTGCAATGACACCATGCAGCCTGCTTGGGATTTTCTCTGTCCTTCTCTCTGCCCCTCCCCTGCTCCTGTATGTGCTCTCTCTCTCTGTCTCTCAGAATAAATAAATGAACGTTTAAAAACCCCTGCAAATGTTAGTGGAAGGACCCAGTTTTAATATGTGTCCAAGAAAACACTCTAAGGGAAAAGGTAAGGGGGAAAACTTGTCTTTGCCTTTCATAAACGGATAAAAGTTATTTTCATTTACTCTTATACCTTACAAATTGAGATACTGAATTGTCCACCTTCCAGACCCCTCTCCTTGCCCCAGGGCACTCCTTCCTGAGCCTCTGATATTTCTAGAAACTATTACTTATCACCATATTTTGCTATTTTGTATACCTTTAGATATCTAAGAAGAGATGAATCGATGTTTAGTGAATCAAGTTAATCACAATTCAATCACTATAGCTTGAAAAGTTGTGATTCTGTAATGCTTTTCCTCATTGCAGATTTCGGTGACAGGAACCAATCTAAAAGAAAACACAGCTGAAGCTAAAACAAATATCATAAGTAAACATTTCAACAAGGTAGAATTACCATTATACAAGATCATAAAATCATGTGGCAAGATAATTGATATAAAATAAGTGAATAGGGTTTGTATAATTGGTGTAAGTCCCAATAAAATATGCTTTTCTCTTAATATTTTGGGTTTTGGCAGCTCTGTTCAAATCCTGGTGCTGACTTCTAGGTGTGTATATTCTTGGACAGCTTTCTTAGCATCAATTATATCTATCTCATAGCAGAGTTGAAGATTAAATGTAAGAATGTAAGTAAAGTGCTTAGCACGGTACCTGGAACTTCAGGATGAGGCAAACTGGGGACTAGGTCTGAGAAGTTTTGACTGCAATTCATTAGCTAGAAATGGAGAAGGACCCTGCAAGTGAAATGGATCAGATGAGAAAAAACATATGATGTATGTTTCATGTTGAATATTTAGAACAGTAGTTTGCAAATTTATCAGATATCAGAATCAACCATTTATCCTGTGAAAAAAAAATTCTTTTGTTCCTAGTCAAACATAGGATTCAGTCTTCAACAGCTTGGATATTCTGATCATTGGCTACATTTGGGAACCAATAGCATAGAATCTTTGTAAAAGACATAGACATGAGGCTCCTGGGGGCTCAGTCAGTTAAGCATCCAACCTCAGCTTGGGTCATGATCTCACAATTCATGGGTTTGAGCCCCATGTTGGGATCTGTGCTGACAGCTCAGAACCTGGAGCCTGCTTCGGATTCTGTGTCTCCCTCTCTGTGTCCCCTCCTCCTCTTGTGCTCTGTCTCCTTCTGTCTCTCAAAAATAAACATTCGAAAAAATTTAAAGATATAGTGAGAGACATACTTAAAAATTAGGGAGGCATGGTGAGAAAAATACAAAGGATTGAATGCCCAATTAAAGAGTGTAGATTTCACTTACTAAAAGCATGGCACACCATGACATATTTTTTAAGGAACTATGCCATTGATGCTCAAAGCTCTGCCTCACTAAGATAAATTTAGCAATAATGAGAAGTAGATTAGGAAAAGCAGCTTGGGGAAGACTAATTATGATTTTACTGGTAGACTGTGTAGGAGTCTATTAGACTAGTCCAAGAGAAAATTAAGAATGTCTGGGGTTGGTAGTGAACTTGAGATGGTACTGAACTTCATGCAAGGGAGCAATGAGGTTAAATGATATGCAGGCAGTTAAAACAGGCAAACAGGGGTGCCTGGGTGGCTCAGTCAATTATCTGACTCTTGGTTTCAGCTCAGGTCATGATCTCATGGTTCATGGGTTTGAGCCCCATATTGGGCTCTGTGCTGACAGTGTGGAGCCTATTTAGAATTCTCTTTCTCTGCCCCTGCTCTGTGTATGCACTCTCTCTCTCAAAATAAATAAATAAAACTTAAAAAAAATAGGCAAAACACAGAGTAGTGGGAAGAGGGTCAAAAGGAAAGTAAAAATCTGAACTGTAATTTAATATAAAAACAATACTTACAGTTTAAATATTAAGAAATTGCTATGAATAAAGCAACTCTTGCAGCTTGAATCAAAATCCAATATAAAGTAAATTATCAGCTCCTCAGTGGAAAGCATGCTAGTGAGTGTGTTGCTTCTTGGCTATGAGCTCCAACTGTATACCACTTCCCCTCCTCCCTGAGGTCGTCTATAAAATCCTCCACTCATCACTTTTCATTCTTTGAGGATGGAGATCCTCGGTTTATCGGTATGTATAACTCATCAGACACGTCTCCTGAAAAGTCCTTTACTTCTTAGGCACTAATGGGCTGCACTTTTTACTACACTTCAGCAACCCACAAGTTCCCTTTTAAAATCAAAAAGCCAATTTATGGCCATAATCTTCTATCCCTTTGCAAACCCATTATTAACATCAGTCTCCCCATGACCGTCCCTAGTCTGACATCCACTTTCTTCATGACTTTTTCTTGTTATACTGCAAACTTTATGGCTTTGACTTCTCTTTTCTGCATTTTTTGATGCCCTTGTCCATGTCTCTTGGTGATTTTCCCAGAATACCCTAAGTCATGAGTCAGACTCCCTTCTCTTCTTTTATACCCCAGCCATAGGGCTTACTGCAGAAACTAAGAGTTTGGCCAAATTGATATCACCACAAATTTATGACCACCACTTAAATTGGGCCATTAATAATGCTAAGAACAATTATATTTTAATATTCCTTGATAGGCTCTCTTTGCCATCCTCCGAAGTAGCAAATCGCCCTGTCCCAACAAATAAAATCACCTACAAATTCACAGTGAAAATTGAGGCTTAATGGAGTGCCATTAACTTTAAATCCCACACCCATAAGAATACTGTGTATATTTATTTCTATATATTTACTTCTTTCCCCTGTAGTCTGAAAGGACAATTATTTTTTGCATTCAAAGATAATACATCAAGCAGTCCTATGAATCCTATCCTATCTCCTCAGGGAAGTTGACCCTTCAATTACTCACTCTTTCCCCCTGTGATTTCCACATTAAAGTGTATCCTAGCTCACTCTGAATAGATTGCAAACACCTTCAAGTCCTTTCTGTCTTAAAAAATCATTCTCTATACACCTAAGAATATTTTGATGAACTGAAGAATTCATAATAAAGCATAAATAAGGACATACAGAAATAATTTAAGTATAAATATGTTTTCTAATAAATTCAGGGGATGTGTGGAATTAGAAGCATAATGATAAAGTTGAAGATAAAGGAATCTCAGTCATCACTGACACCAAATTACACCACAGAAAGTCTTTTCTTATTAGATTTGTAATTATTGAATGTGAGAGAGAAATTAACTATAATATATGTAAGCCATTTTTTTTTCTGGCATTCACTGCTGAATTAAATCCTGCTTAATATACAGATCTGCATGTGTCTACTTTTACCATGTTTACTTTCTTTTCCTTTTTCCTCTTATACTGAATGCAATAAGGCTTT
The DNA here is from genome assembly GCF_024362965.1 of Panthera pardus. Taxonomy (NCBI): domain Eukaryota; kingdom Metazoa; phylum Chordata; class Mammalia; order Carnivora; family Felidae; genus Panthera; species Panthera pardus. The sequence goes on along the minus strand of NW_026526732.1, from coordinate 24,082,733 downwards.
CATTGACATCACACCAAAAATGGTCCTGGCTAATGACCTATCGACAATTACAGAGATAAATGACTCTATGACATTTAACACTTGTTTGGTTTCCTGTTTGAGTAGCTTCCTTCATTAATTTATTCACTCAAGAGATATTTATTTATGTCCTAAGCATCATTTTGTGCTAAGTTTGAATACATAATGATTAAAATTTTGGTTTGCTTCCAAGTTTGGAGGGTGGGCAATGTAGGTGAAAGTGGTCAAAAGATACAAGCTTCCAGTTATAAGATAAGTAAGTCCTGCAGGTATAATGTACAACATGGTAACTATTGTTAACAATACTGTATTGAATATTTGAAAATTGTTAGAGAATTGATCTTAAAAGTTCTCATCACAAGGAAAAAATTATTTAACAATGTGTGGTAATGGATCTTAACTAAACTTACTGTGGTAGTCATTTCTCAATACATACATATAGCAAATCATCATGTTGTTCATCTGAAACGAATTCAATGTTATATGTCAATTATATCTCAGTTAAAAATAAATATCAGTAGAGACAGCCCCTTCTATATCCCTTTGATATGACCAGTGATAATTAAAATTGATAATGTCACTGCACCTAGGATGGTCACAGTATTTGTAGTAAACCATTGTGCCTTTTACTTGTATGAAAAACTTGTGAGTTCTGTAGCTAGTGGATTGTGTGATGGAAAAAAATTTTGAAGGTATAAGTCCTGGCTCTGTCAGTAGCTCTGTGATCTCGAATGAGCTACTTACTCTAAGGGAAAAATGATCCAGTGAGATTTCTGAGAGGGCGTGAGACTCCAGTGAGAATAAAATGATACTATACGAATGCCCTTTGCAGAGTAATACACTTATAGTGCTGAAGCCAATAATTCTAATCCATTAAATTACAAAATCAGAAGACAATTTCTCATTCTCTTACATACTTTGTCTCTGGTACCTAATGAGCAAACATTCATAACTACCCTAGACAAACAGGTCCAGGCTTAGGCAGTATGTATGTAGGTATGTATTCATTCATTCATTCATTCATTCATTCATTTATTTAAAGGTTTATTTATTTTTGATCCAAGCCGCAGTCGGACACTTAACATACTGAGCCACTCAGGCACCCCGGGGAGTTTCTAAAATAAAGAAAAATTAGGTGGTGGATATGTTCAGGCTCCCCTGTGTTCTTAAGTCTTGCACTGCTTCCTCTGGACCCTGCAGACCGAAACCCACCCTTGGTCTGATTGTTCTGAATGGTACCAATCAGGATGTAAGAATTTTAAAGTAGGGGCACCTGGGTGGCTCAGTCAGTTAAGCGTCCAACTCACAGTCCGTGGGTTTGAACCCTGAGTCAGGCTCCGCACTGACAGTGCAGAACGTTCCACAGTTCTGCCAGGTGATCCCCCCAAACCTATGGCTGACTGATCTATATATGCGTAGGGTGCTTACTTCTTATACCAGAGTGCCCACAAAACCTCTTCCCCAAACATGCACCTACTAACTTAACATGCTAACTTACTCTTTTATGCTTTAACTCACAGGAAATAGTTGGCATACTTTAATTCTGAGCAATACCTTTTTTCCTCCTGTGATGTACAGCCTATAGACAGTCATGAGTTTTGCTCATTATCCCCCAAGTCGTATTTCTGAAATGATTATCTGACACATTGTTTCCTCAAATGGTCCCTATCATTTTGACAATTAAAATCAAACTCCCTGAGCAAAATAAAGTCTTTCATTACTGTCCCCATAGTTTTCTCAGCATGATCTCTTACCACTTCTTCCCTATACTCTAAAATGTAGCTATAAGTATCTCCTTGCATTTCATTGAATGGATCTGGATTCATTTTATTAGCAATAGTCAAACACTGAAAACAACTAATGCTCATCAACAGGTGAATGAACAAACACATTGAGATATATTCATACAAATGAGCTATCACTCAGAGACAAAAAGAAGCAAGCTACTGATATGCAGAACATATCTGTATATAGAAAGCTATATAATTCCTCTCTATATAGAAAGCAGAACATTATCTGTATATAGAAAGCTATATAATTCCTCTCTAGAAGGTTTGGGGAGAAGCACAAATTATCTAAACTAACAGAGGTCAGAATAGAAGTTGTCTGGGGCACCTGAGTGGCTCAGTAGGTTAAACATCCAACTTCGACTCAGGTCATGATCTCACAGTTTGTGAGTTTGAGCCCCATGCCGGGCTCTGTGCTGACACCTTAGAGCCTGGAGCCTACTCTACATTCTGTGTCTCCCTTTCTATGCTCCTCCCCTGATTGTGCGCTCGCTCTCTCTCTCTCTCTCTCTCTCTCTCAAAGAACAAATAAACATTAAAAAATACAAAAAAAAAAAAAAGAGGTTGTCTCTACTCAGTTGGAGAGATTGATTGCAAAGGAGCAAGGACTTTTTCTAGGAAGATCAAAATATGCTATATCCCGATTGGGTATGGGTCACATGGATATAATCATTTTTCGAGACTCATTGAACTGTACATTTAGACTGTGCATTTATGCACTTCACTGCACATAAATTAAATCTCAATTTAGGAAGAAAATTGAGAGATCTCAGATTAGAAAAAGAAAAAAAAAAAATAATGGTCTAAGAAGGGTAATAAGAGTAGCTGACTTTTACCAAGCACTTGCTCTGTGCTAAAACCATTACTATTCTCTTCTTGAACTGAATCTTCCTTCGCTAATACATTTAGCTTGGTGGTATCTCATATAAAGTGCTCAGGTGATAGTGGCTATTACTATAAATGTGTAAAATATGTGAAAATATTTTGAGGATAAGTGTTATAGTACAAACTTCAGGGTAGTCGGTCACAAAATAAAAATTTTCTTACTCTTTTATGTCCAAAGGGGATAATATAATTGCAATGATACTATAATGTCTTTTATGGAATTTGTTTTCATAGCATGCTGGGGTTTTTCCCCCCAATTTTTATCTTCGGTACTTCAGTTTTGATAGCTACTAAAAACTTGAGATGTACTTTTACTTGCAACAGTAAAATGGAAAACTGACTAAAACTGAAGAGGTCAGGACAGTTGAACCAATTTGACTAGCTTTTATAAAAAGCTTAAAGAAATAACCTTCTGAGGCTAGGAATGCCTTTTTCTCTCTAAATGAAAAAGGCATCATAAAAGGACATTTACTGGGCTCATAAAATTCAAATGAATATATTATTACCAAGTTTCACAATATTAAAAGACAGATGATGGAAGGAGAAATAAAATACATGAAAGCAAATTGAAATTGATCATCAAAAATGCCAGAAATAAGAACCCGAAAAAATTCACTGGTAAACCAATTAGAATTATATTACAGCTCAAATGATTACCATAAAATCTGATATAATTTAATATGTGATTTCATTTTTCTATTTTCCCAATCAAATGACAGAACTTAGCCAAGTATACTTAAAATTCTTGTCATTTATCAAGTGTCTGGTAACCTAAAATAAATCAAACTCTGAAATGGTTATGTGATATAGTTATTCAATAAGATTCTGGTTAATTTGACTAAATTTATGTGCCCTTCATTCATTTTTTATCTAGCAACAAAAATGAACAAAAAGCTATCTTTTGTATCTCAAATGCTAATCATCATTTGCTCTGTCATTACATGTCTCTTATAATCACTTGAGTTCTACAAAATGAAAGCAGAAGTCAAGTGAAATTTTCACTGCTTCTTTGACCAATATTAACTATGAAGTATTCTAAGAAACTGCAGCTACGTAGAAAATCATGCCTTCAGGTAGGCTAACAACTAACAAAATAATTTCTTCTCTTCCACATCAGCAGCTTTTTGTCATTTAAGTGATGTTAAAGGAGCAATCATTTCTTTTAAGTACAGAACTATAGAGTTATTCTACACCTTACCACACGCTGTCTGATATTTTTTTAAGCAACAATACTATTTCTTTTATTAATTCTCTTCATGAAATTAAAGCTTATTCAAGATAACAACAAAACAGTAAAGATGAACTGTTTAAAATTAAATAGACTTTATCTTTAGAGCAGTTTTAGGTTTATAAAAGCATTGAGCAGAAAGTACAGTTTCTGTATAGTCTCTTTTCTTCCCCCCACCCTCCACAGTTTCTTCTTTTATTAACATCTTGCATTGGTGTGATACATTTGTTACAATTGATGGACAAATATTTAGACATTAGTATTGACTAAGTCCATAGTTTACCTTAGACTGCACTCTGTGAATGCATAATATCATCTATTCATCATTACAGTACTATACAGTAAGGTTTCACGGCCCTAAAAATCTCTTAGACTTCACTTAGTCATCCTTCTCCCTAACCCCTGGCAACCACTGATCTTTTTACTTTCTCCACAGTTTTGCTTTGTCTAGAAAGTCATATGGTTGGAATCACATAGTATGCAACCTTTCAGGCTGGCTTCTTTCACTTAGTAATATTCATTTAAAGATCCTCTGTGTCTTCACAGCTCTTTTTTTTTTTTTATCACTGAAAAATAGTCCATTAAATGGATGCACCATGGTTTATCCATTGACCTACGGAAGGATATTTTGGTTACTTCTAAGTTTTGGTAATTACAGACAAAACACTATAATAAACATTTGTGTGCAAGTTTGGTGTGGACATAAGTTTTCAACTAAATACCACAGAGCACAGTTGTGGGATTGTATGGCAAGGTTATGTTTAGTTTTCTAAGCAACTTTCAAGCTCTCTTCCAAGGTGACTGTACCATTGTGTGTTCCAACCAAAAATGAATGAGAATTGTTAGCCCACATCTCCATAAGCCTTTGGCATCATCAGTGTTTTTGATTTTTGCCATTTAATGTGTGTAATGTTATCTTGTTTTAATTTGCAATTGCCTACTGACATATGATGTTAAGCATCTTTCCATTTGCTTATTTGTACCAGTGGGTTCACTGGTTAACTCTATCAAATATTTAAGTAGAATGATACCAATTCTCCACAATCTGTTTCAGAAAATAGAAGCAGAGAAAGTACTCCTTAATTCTTTCTATGAGTGCAGAACTATCTTCATACAAAATAGGCAAAAACATCATAATAAAGGAATGTTGGAGACCAATATCTCTCATGAACATAAACTGAGAAATTCTCAAGAAAGCATTAACACGTTGAATCCAACCATATATAAAACCAAGTGAGATTTATTTTAGGTATTCAAGACTGGTTCAACATTCAAAAATCAATTAATCCAAATTGATTGCAAAAATCAATGCAATCCACTGTATAAACAGGCTAAACAAGAGAAATCATATAATCATATTAATAAATGCAGAGAAAACATTTTACAATATCCTACACTTATTCATGATGCAAACTCTCAGCAAACTAGGTCATGTCTATTGCACTGATGAGTCTGTAGAAGGTATTCTTTATTTCTGTTAGGAAATTTGATTTCTAGCATTTTTTTATTCTTTCTTTTGAGTTTTATTTCTCTCCTGACATTGTCCTTCTGTTCTTCCATGTTGCTCATTTTTACATTTCAGCCCTTAGCTTATTAATAACAGTTACTTTAAATTCCCAGTTTGATATTTCCAAAATTTCTACCACACCTGAGTCTGGTTTTGATGCTTGTTTTATCTCTTGAGGTTGTGCTTTTTGCCTTTTAGCATGACTTACGATTTTTGCGGAAAGTCAGATATGATGTGTCAGGTGAAAAGAACTGAGATAAGGCATTTAATGTGAGGCTTTATGTTTATAGCTAAGAGTGCGATTGTGTTTACTGTTTCATTAGTTGTGGACTTTGAGGCCAACTTCCATCTAATTACTTTGTTTTTGTTGCCTCTATTGTCTTTGGGTTTCTTTTCAGACACCTCCTACATAGGTTCTGAGCCTTGTGGTTCTTTCAGCTGTAACACCTTGATGTTATATAGGAACCATATTCTCATGGTGGGACAGTGTTGGGGAGGGAAGGCATTCTATCTATAATCCAATGTTAAGTCTTAGGCTTTTGGGATCCTATGTCCCTGGGCTGTGATCTTCACAAGTTCTTCTCAGGTTTGTTTTTCCCCACTTGGTGAAATGGAAAGGCTAGAGGGCCAGAGTCGGCATTTTCCTTTCCTCAGATTGGTTAGGGTCTGTTAAAACCCAAATTAAATCTCTTGTGAAATAGTGTCCCTTGATGGAAGGCCTTTGTTATGGAGACCAGAGTGTTCTGGACTTATTTGAAACTGGTTACTTTTCCTCTTTTTCTGCCAGAAGCATGAGGGGATTTTTCTCTGATCTTCACCCTAAGAACCAGATGGGGTTCCTGGAGGTAAAATTTAGAAAATGCAGGCCCTCACTCAACTCCCCCCAAAACACCCAGCCCCCCATGAGTTTTTATCTCCCAAAGTAGTCCACACCCAGCTTCCAGCAATCAGTCTATTGCTCTTTAAGCATTCCTGCCAGGCTCCCACCCTGGCTTCTGCTCCCCATAAGCAGTGATTCTCTTTATCTGCCTATCTTTCCAGTTTGGGGGGCTTTGTTATTTTAAATTTCTGATGGATTTCAGACTAGTTATTGATTTTTGGTTTATTCAACTTTTACCTTGTTTTGAGGATGGAAGTGATGATTCCCAAGCTCCTTAAATATTGGACCAGAAAGAGAAGTCAAGAAGAGTTTTTAAATCACTTACTATGTTCAGTCTTATACAAATAAATCAAATGTAAAGGAAACATTCCTTTCCACTCCCAAAACTTAATAGAAAATGTCAAATGGTATTTTCAGAGTCAACAGAATTTTTCTGATAACTGCTTATCTTTTGGTGTCTAAAGTTTTCTTCTAACTTCAAATAAGAGGGATAAGAATATGTGCAATATTTGCAAACTATCCAGATAAATTATCCCATAGAAGTATATCTTTGACCTGCAGTGTTATTTTAATGCTATGAAAATTTCAAAATATTGTGAATCAAGTATTAAAGATTAGGATCATAATTATGTGATTATTAGTAATGTAGTAATTGTACCTAATGCTACAAAGTAAGCAATTTTTTTAGATAGAAAATATAAATATATGGAACAATAGACATACCACCTAAATAAGCAAAGATTTTTATTATTATTGTAGCTTCAGAAAAAAATTATTTTACAAATGCCAAAAAAAATGTACAAAACCTCATTGAGATAGGTTGTTGTGATTTAATAGGTTTTAAATCTCAACATTCATGATAAGTAAGGTAGTAAAAAAAACCCTCAGAGTATTTAATACTCCTGTGGCTCTGCATTTGCAACTAGTTCAGCACTGACCCAGTTTTCAAGGGAAAAGTCTTTTCCCAATTACATTTCCCCTGGGTTGCAGCCTGAAACCAACATGGCCCCAAACAAACAGCAGCAATAAGAAAATAAATTATTGAATAAGGATATTGTCTGACTTACCCTCAGCTTTACCTTCTGTTCACCCCTGACCCTGACATTCACTTCCTAGAGGAGTCCTTGAAGCCAAGTTTCTAGTCATTTCTGATATAGGTTCTAGATCAGAGAAAGATCTAGGCTGTTAGAAAGAATGAGCCTTCTCAAGGTCCAAGGCAGATGGGAGAGGATGGGCTAGACTCAGTGGAAAGGAGGCCAAGGCTTTGATTGATTAGCAAATGAGAGGTTCAAGCAGAGATTGTGCCAGGGAAGTGAGTGAATCTGGGCTAGAGGAAGCACATTTTGGAAAGAAAACAACAAAAACAAAAACAAAAACAAAAACAAACATTGCTGGAGTAATATTTCTGATTTTCTTGAAGTTGTAAAACATTGGAATTCCTTTTAATGTTTTAATTGCTGGATTATTCCCTTAAACAATAAGCATTTTCTTATTTCTCCTCCATATTTTCCCTCTTGATCTCATTTTCCCCACTTGGTATCACCTAACCTCCCTACTGGCAACAAAACATATAGAAAGAAATTGTCTAGACTGGCTTTATCCATTTTCTCTCTTCTCATTCTCTCTTAAACCCATACCCCTCAGATTTTCATCCCAACACGCCACCAAAACTGCTCATGTCGATGATGCCATGACTTCTACATTGTTAAATCCTGTGATTATTTTCTAGCTGTCATCTTATTTGACCTGTCAGTGGTACTTGCACAAAAATTGTGACTTCCTTCTTGATTTGTCTTTTTGTTACTTCCAGCACATTCCACATCCTTTTATTTATTCTTTCATAGCTGTTTTCACATGTTTGCTGATTTCTCCTCTTTTCTTCCAATTTCTTAATATTGAAAATTTCCAGAAATTAGTATTTGATCTTGTTTTGTTCTCCATTCAAACTCTTGGTGATCCCATCCACTCCCATGCCTTTAAATGCCCTCTGCAAGCTGATGATAAAGTATTAATAAAGTATTAATTTATATTACTGGTCCAGACCTCTTCCCAGTTTTCCTCATTAATATCTCAAACTGAGTGTACTCCAAAATGAATTCTTGAAATTATTCCCCCAAATCTGGCTCTACCTACAACTTTCTTCTTAATTGATATAAACTCCATCATTCCTACTGTTTCGGCAAAAATATCGAGGCCCTCTTTTACTCTTTTCCTTCTCTCAAATATCGTATCCAATCAATCATGAAATCCTGTTAACAATTTTAAAAAATACATTCAAAACATTACCACCTCTTAACACCTCTGTCACTACCACTTTGGTGTAAGGGGCCAGTATCTTTCTTGTTTACGTTATTACTCCAGTAATCTCTTAGCTGGTATATGTGATTATATCATTGCCACCCTCCTTCTCTGCCCCTCCTTCCCAGAGTCCACTTCCAACACAGTAGTCAGGTTCATAGATGAAAATATTTTGATATGGTAAAGAGGGCAGTTCTTCACAATTTCATCTATCAGTTCTATGCAATTCTAATCAAATTCCAAAGAGTTTATTTATGGAATGTATTAAGCTTACCCCAAAATTTGTAGGAAATTTGAAAGTTTTAAGAATGGTGAAGAAGAAGAAGGAAGAAGGCAGAAGAGGAAAAAGAAGAAGAAGGAGGAGGAGGAGGGGGAGGAGGGGGAGAGGAGAAGGAGGAAAATGAGGACGAGTATGGCAATGATGGAAGAGAAGAAGAGAAGAAAAAAATTAAAAAGTAAAAAGACAGGGGAGAGAGAAGAACAAGAAAGAAAGAAAGAAAGAAAGAAAGAAAGAAAGAAAGAAAGAAAGAAAGAAAGAAAGAAAAAGGGAGGGAGGAAAGAAGGAAGAAAGAAAAGAGAGGAGAGAGGGTAGGAAAAGAAAGCTTGCATTAATCAAAATTTATCATTGAGCCTTGGGTAAATGAAAGAGTGTATTATTGATACAGATGTAAGCTTGGGGCACCTGGGTGGCTCAGTTGGTTTAGCATCAGACTCTCTGTTTCAGCTCAGGTCATGATCTCACGGTTTTGTGAGTTCAAGCCATGCATCAGGCTCTACGTTTACAATGCAGAACCTGCCTGGCATTCTCTCTCTCTCTCTCCCTCCCTCTCTACCCCCCCCCCCCGTTTGTGCTGTCTCTGCCTGTCTCAAAATAACTTAAAAAAAAAAAACAAAAAAAAATTTTAAAAGCTGTAGTTTGCTATATTTGAGATATAGAATTGAAAATCGATGAAGAAGGAATTATTAATAATAAACTGGAATGGTACAGTAGATTGTCCACATGGAAAAAAATAAAATTAATATCTTACTTCATACTAGACACAAAAGTAAATTCCAGACAGCCTAAAGCTTCAAATATAAAACACAAACTAAATTTTTAAAAGAATTGAGATTATCTTTATGTCTTTGGCATAAGAAAAGATTACTTAAGGGGGTTACAAAAGTATCAACCATAGTATGCGACTGTAGAGAAATTATTTTTTTGTTTCTGCACAAGTAGAACTTCTGGATTAAAACACAAGGTATGGAAGTTAAATTGTGACTGAATAGTCAGTGAAAACTCCAGAGATTTCCCTCCCTTGAGGCATAGGTTCACATTTCAAGAAAGGGATGACACCCAGCACCATGGAGCCAACCTTTGGGTTGTAAACTCAGAGAAACTAGTCTTAGCTTCTCCCTGGAGATGTTTATTTACATTCTAAAGGGCAAAAACCAAGGATCCTTCTCTATGGGTTCAAAGGAAAATTCATTTACACTCGGGAGATGGAGTTTCTCTTTGTCTCACAGGGGAGGGGTTAAGAGACAGCTGTACTTTTTCTGGCTAAACTTCTAGATTCTTACTTTGTGGTTCCTTGCCCATGGAGTAGACACCAGTTTAGGTAGATTGACATCAGGCCTTCATGGAGTCACCCCAGAGAGGGGTAACTGGAGTGTGGTAGACTCAACAGAGTTATTACTGTAGACAAGCAATAAGTAATTTGACCTTGACCCAGGACCCTTGTATCTACTTTCAGGACAATACAAATACTATATTTCAATCTGATGACAAAGAGAAAATGATTGATAATCTTGACAATATTAAACTTTATTTTTTGTAGAATGAAAGACATTATAAATAAGTTGGAAAAAGATACTCAGTTCTGCATAAAATATTGATTATGAGTGAAAAACAGAGAGACGCTAACAAGTGTACCATATAACAAAACCTTCTATAATGCAAAAGGTATTATCCATAAAGCTACAAATAAAGCTGAACCACTGACCCTTATCTGTGGCTGTATATTAGTATCATCTTGAGACATTTTAAAAATTATGCTACCCTGGACTAATTACTTCAGCATATTTGGGGGTGAACTAGGCTTTAATATATAAAAAGAAATATATAAAATTCCTATGAAAAAATAAGCCTAATATAATAGCATAATAATGAGAAAAATATATAAATTAGCAGTTCACAGAAAATAATGTAAAAATATTTCTAATCTGGGGTGCCTGGGTGGCTCGGTTGGTTAAGCATCAGACTTGGGCTCAGGTCATTATCTCACAATTTATGGGTTCGAGTCTGGCGTTGGACTCTGCGTTGACAGCTCAGAGCCTGCACCATGCTTTGGATTTTGTGTGTGTGTGTGTCTCTCTCTCTGCCCCTCTCCCACCCATGTGTGTGCACGCACGCACGCAGCTCTCTCTCTCTCTCAAAAATAAACATTTAGGGAGGAGCCAAGATGGCAGAACAGCCTGGAAGTTTTTTCTCTGTCTCGCATCCATGAAATACAGCCAGACCAACACTAAACCATCCTGCACACCTAGAAAACTGATTGGAGGATTAACACAACAATCTGCACAACCTGAACCACGGAATTCAGCAGGTACACAGCACCAAGAGGTGAACTTGGGGAGCTAGAAGGCGCAGGAAGGGAGGTGCTTTTGCGAGCAGAGAGAGGACCCAAAAGCAGCTGGAGAGAAAGTGGAAAATTGGAAACAGCTGCAGGGTCTAAACTAAAAAGGGAGAAAGGAGAAAGGAGAGGGTTTAAATTCCATTAAGACTGTAACAAGGGGAGCACAAAGGCTGCAACTCTGCAGCTCCATACCTGGCGGTGCTCTGGTGGGAAGGGCGAATCCCCAGGAACAGAGTGGGGTCCGGGAGGTTCTCGGGCCAAACAGGGAAAAGCGGCTCCACTGCTGGAAGGACACTTGGTAGAGATTGTTGAAGCCACCTGGTCCCAGCAGACCCCAGAAAACGGCCACATTCGCTGGTGCTGGAACAAGGTGGTTAGAGGTGAAGCCTGGTGCCAGATGTGTGTTGTGATTTTCCACAATCCCTGAAAAGCTGCTGGTACACTATCTCACTAACTTTTTCTGGGGCGGGCTGGCACCTGGCCATAGCCTCGGGGCAACGGCAGCAGCAGGGTCGAGCAAGCATTCCTGGGTGCAGCTGACATTCAGCCATTGCTCATTTGGCCACTGCTCGGTGAGACCTTCCCACAGAGGGGCAGAACGGGTCAAAGCCGCAGTCCTTCAGAAGTAAAGGGCTGGGGAAAACAGCTGCATCTGAGACAAAACTCGGGAGAGAGGTACTGCCTGGGGCCTGTTCACAGAGAGTGAAAAAGCCGGGAGTGGATGAGAGCCGAAGACAGAGGGTGCGCGATTGGTGATGAGAGAGAACAGAGTTCCCATACTGGAGACCGGGTGACGCCATTCTCCCTGCTCCCGCGCATGCGCACATGCACCTACGAGTGCCCCAATACTCCAGCCCAGTAGGCTAGCAGCGCCATCTAGTGGAGAGAGGAGCCATTACACTAAGCCCCACCCAACTGGGCCAACTTCGCTCTTCAAGAACATGTCTCACCACCGGGGTAGTTTATGGACTATAAAGTGCTACATAGACTGACTTCTAGGGGAAAATGAAGTAATTTCAGTCCTACTTCAATCTGTTAGCAGGTCCATCTATTCAATTCTCTCTTTTTTTTTCTCTTTTACACTTCTTTTTCTTGAATACAGAAAGAGAAAAAATTCATTTTTATTTTCAATTTTTATTACAAATATTTTTCTTTAACTTTTATTACTATATTTTTCACTTTTGTGTAAATTTTTTCAAATTCTATTTTACTTCCATCATTTTATTTTAATCTACTTCAGTGTATTCACCTTTTCAAATTTTCAAATGATTTCCTTTTTTCTTTTTCTTTTTTTTCTCTTTTTTGTTTCTTTTCTTTTTCTTGAGTGCAGAAAGAGAAAAACTTCATTTTTACTTTTAATTTCTATTTAAAAAATATTTTTCTTTAATTTTTTACTATATTTTTTGCTTTTATGTAAGTTTTTTTAAATTATATTTTACTTCCATTACTTTATTTTAGTCTACTACAGTGTATTCACTTTTTGAAATTTTAAAACTACTTCCTTTTTTTCTTTTTTTAATCTTTTGTCTCTTTTTCATTTCTTTTCTTTTTCTTGAACACAGAAAAAGAAAACATTCATAATTATTTTTAATTTTTTTTAAATATTTTTCTTTAAATTTTTTCTACTATATTCTTTACTTTTGTGTATATTATTTCAAATTCTATTTTACTCCCATCCTCTCATTTTAGTGTACTTCAGTGTATTCATTTTTTCAAATTCTCAAATGATTCCTTTTTTTTCTCCCCCCCCCTTTTTTTTCTCTAATCTGTCAAACCACTTCCAACACCCAGACCAAACACACCTAGGATCTAGCATCATTTATTCAATTTGTGTGTGTGTTTAATTTTTTAATTTTAATATTTTTTTGATTTTAATTTTAATTTTTCTACCTCATTAATTCCTTTTCACCCTTCAAAATGACAAAATCGTGGAATTCACCCCAAAAGAAAGAGCATGAAGAAATGATAACCAGGGATTTAACCAACACAGATATGAGCAAGATATCTGAACCAGAATTTAGAATCATGATAATAAGAATACTAGCTGGAGTCGAAAATAGATTAGAATCCCTTTCTGCAGAAAAAAGAAGTAAAAAATAGCCAGAATGAAATAAAAAATGCTATAACTGAGCTGCAATCACAGATGGAGGCAGTGGTGGCAAGGATGGATAAGGCAGAACAGAGAATCAGCAATATAGAAGACAAACTTATGGAGAATAAAGAAGCAGAAAAAAAAGAGGGAGATTAAGGCAAAAGAGCACAATTTAAGAATTAGAGAAATCAGTGACTCATTAAAAAGGAACAACATCAGAACCATAGGGGTCCCAAAAGAGGAAGACAGAGAAACAGGGGCAGAAGGGTTATGTGAGCAAATTATAGAGGAAAACTTTCCTAACCTGGGGAAAGACACAGACATCAAAATTCAGGAAGCACAGAGGAACCCCGTTAGATTCAACAAACACCGACCATCAACAAGGCATATCATGGTCAAATTCACAAAATACTAGGGAAGGAGAGAATCATGAAAGCAGCAAGGGAAAAAAGTTCCTAACCTACAAGGGAAGACAGATGAGGTTTGCAGCAGACCTATCCACAGAAACTTGGCAGGCCAGAAAGGAGTGGCAGGATATATTCAATGGGATGAATCAGAAACATATGCAGCCAAGAATTCTTTATCCAGCAAGGCTGTCATTCAAAGTAGAAGGAGAGATAAAAAGTTTCCCAGACAAACAAAAATTAAAGGAGTTTGTGACCATTAAACCAGCCCAACAAGAAATTTTAAGGGTGACGCTCTGAGCGGAGAAAAGATGAAGGCAATCCAGGCCTTCCTAAAGAAGGGAGAAAGATCTCAGATACACAACCTAATCTTACTCCTTAATATGAATTATATAAATAAATAAATAAACAAACAAATAAATAAATACCAAAAGCAACAAAGATTGGAAAGGACCAGAGAACACCACCAGAAATTCCAACTCCACAAGCATCATAGTGGCAATAAATTCATATCTTTCAGTACTCACTCTAAACATTAAGGACACAATGCTCCAATCAAAAGACATAGGGTAACAGAATGGATAAGAAAACAAGATCCATCTAAATGGTGTTTACAGAGACCCACTTTAGACCTAAAGACACCTTCTGATTGAAAATAACGGGATGAAGAACCATCTATCACGCTAATAATCAACAAAAGAAAACCAGAGTAGCCATACTTCTATCAGACAATCCAGACTTTAAAATAAAGACTGTATCGGGGAGCCTGGGTGGCTCAGTCAGTTGAGCATCCGACTTCGGCTCAGGTCATGATCTCATGGTCTATGAGTTCAAGCCCCGTGTCAGGCTCTGTGCTGACTTCTCGGAGCCTGGAGCCTGCTTCAATTCTGTGTCTCCCTCTCTCTGCCCCTCACCCGCTCATGCTCTGTCTCTCTCTCTGTCAAAAATAAACATTAAAAAAGTTTTAAATAAAGACTGTGTCAAGAGATGCAGAAGGGTATTATATCATATAATCAAGGGGTCTACCCACAAAGAAGACCTAACAATTGTAAACATTTATACGCCAAATGTGAGAGCACCCAAATATATAAATCAATTAATCACAAACATAAAGAAACTCATTGATAATAACAACATAATAGTAGGAGACTTGAACACCACACTCACAGCCATGGATAGATCATCAAATCAAGAAATCAACAAGGAAACGATGGCTTTGAATGACACACTGGACCAGATGGACTTAACAGATATATTCAGAACATTTCACCCTAAAGCAGCAGAATATACCTTCTTCTCCAGTGCACATGGAATGTTCTCCAGAATAGACCATATACTGGGACACAAATCAGCCCTAAGTAAGTACAAAAGATCGAGATAATACCATGCATATTTTCAGACCACAATACCATGAAACTCGAAATCAACCACAAGAAAAAATTTGGAAAGGTAACAAATACTTGGAGACTGAAGAACATCCTACTAAAGAATGATGCTAACCAAGCAGTTAAAGATGAAATTAAAAAGTATATGGAAGTCAATGAGAATGATAACACCACAACCCAAGACCTCTGGGACGCAGCAAAGGCAGTCATAAGAGGTCGTAAGTATATAGCAATCCAGGCCTTCCTAAAGAAGGGAGAAAGATCTCAGATACACAACCTAATCTTACTCCTTAAGGAGCTGGAAAAAGAACAGCAAATAAACCCCAAACCAGCAGAAGACAGGAAATAATAAAGATTAGAGAAGAAATTAATGCTATTGTAACAAAAAAAAATAACAGTAGAACAGATCAATGAAACCAGAAGCTGGTTCTTTGAATTAACAAAATTGACAAACCACTAGCCAGTTTGATCAAAAAGAAAAAGGAAAGGACCCAAATAAATAAAATCAAGAATGAAAGAGGAGAGATCACAACCAACACAGCAGAAATAAAAACAATAATAAGAGACTATTATGAGCAATTATATGCCAATAAAATGGGCAATCTGGAAGAAATGGACAAATTCCTAGAAACATATACGCTACCAAAACTTGAAATAGAAACAGGAAGAAATAGAAAATTTGAACAGACCCATAACCAGTAAGGAAATCAAATTAGTAATCAAAAATCTGCCAAAAAACAAGAGTCTAGGACCAGATGGCTTTCCAGGGGATTTCTACCAAACATTTAAGGAAGAGTTAACACCTATTCTCTTGAAGCTGTTCCAAAAAATAGAAATGGAAGGAAAAATTCCAAGCTCTTTCTATAAAGCCAGCATTACCTTGATTCCAAAACCAGACAGAGACCCCACTAAACAGGAGAACTATAGACCAATTTCCCTGATGAACATGGATGCAAAAATTCTCAGCAAGATACTAGCCAACAGGCTCCAACAATACATTAAAAAAATTATTCACCACGACCAAGTAGGATTTATACCTGAGATGCAGGGCTGGTTCGATATCTGCAAAACAATTAATGTGATTCATCACATCAATAAAAGAAAGGACAAGAACCATATGATCCTCTCAATAGATGCAGAGAAAGCATTTGACAAAATACAGCATCCTTTCTTGATAAAAACCCTCAAGAAAGCAGGGATAGAAGGAGCATACCTCGAGATCATAAAAGCCATATATGAACAACCCAACGCTAATATCATCCTCAATGGGGAAAAACTGACAGCCTTCCCCCTAAGGTCAGGAACAAGACAGGGATGTCCACTCTCGCCACTGTTACTCAACATAGTATTAGAAGTCTTAGCTTCTTCAATCAGACCACACAAAGAAATAAAAGGCATCCAAATCGGCCAGGAGGAGGTCAAACTTTCACTCTTCACAGATGATATGATACTCTATATGGAAAATCCAAAAGACTCCACCAAAAAAACTTCTAGAACTGATTCATGAATTCATCAAAGTTGCAGGATATAAAATCAATGCACAGAAATCGGTTGCATTCCTATACACCAACAATGAAGCAAAAGAAAGAGAAATCAAGGATTCGATCCCATTTATAGTTGCACAAAAAAAACATAAAATACGTAGGAATAAATCTAATCAAAGAGGTGAAAAATCTATATGCTGAAAACTATAGAAAGCTTATGAGAGAAATTGAAGAAAACACAAAAATGAAAAAAGATTCCATGCTCCTGGATAGGAAGAACAAACATTGTTAAAATGGCAATACTACCCACAGCAATCTACATATTCAATGCAATCCCTATCAAAATAACACCAGCATTCTTCACAGAGCTGGAACAAATAATCCTAAAATTTGTATGGAACCAGAAAAGACCCTGAATAGCCAAAGCAATCTGGAAAAAGAAAAACAAAGCAGGAGGCATCACGATCCCAGACTTCAAGCTATACTACAAAGCTGTAATCATCAAGACAGTATGGTACTGGCACAAGAACAGACACTCAGATCAGTGGAACAGAACAGAAAATCCAGAAATGGACCCACAAACATATGGCCAACTAATCTTTGACAAAGCAGGAAAGAATATCCAATGGAATAAAGACAGTCTCTTCAGCAAGTGGTGCTGGGAAAACTGGACAGCAACATGCAGAAGAATGAACCTGGACCACTTTCTTACAGCATACAGAAAAATAAAAGTAACACAGGAAGCCATCAAAATTCTCAAGGAGAAAGCAGGCAAAAACCTCTTTGACCTCGGTTGCAGCAACTTCTTACTCAATACGTCTCCGGAGGAAAGGGAAACAAAAGCAGAAATGAACTACTGGGACATCATCAAAAGAAAAAGCTTCTGCACACCAAAGGAAACAATCAGCAAAACTAAGAGGCAGCCAACAGAATGGGAAAAGATATTTGTAAATGACATTTCAGATAAAGGGTTAGTATCCAAAATCAATAAAGAATTTATCAAACTCAACACCCAAAAAACAAATAATCCAGTGAAGAAATGGGCAAAATACATGAATAGACACTTCTCCAAAGAAGACATCCAGATGGCCAACTTACACATGAAAAAATGCTCAACATCACTCATCATCAAGCAAACACAAATCAAAACCACAATGAGATACCACCTTACACCTGTCAGAATGGCTAACATTAACAACTCAGGGAACAACGGATGTTGGCAACGATGCAGAGAAAGAGAATCTCTTTTGCATTGTTGGTGGGAATGCAAGCTGGTGCAGCCACTCTGGAAAACAGTATGGAGGTTCCCCAAAAAACTAAAAATAGAACTACCCTACGACCCAGCAATTGCACTACTAGGCATTTATCCACGGGATACAGGTGTGCTGTTTCCAAGGGACACATGCACCCCCATGTTTATAGCAGCACTATCAACAATAGCAAAGTATGGAAAGAGCCCAAATGTCTATCAATGGATGAATGGATAAAGAAGATGTGGTATATACAACGGAGTATTACTCGGCAATCAAAAAGAATGAAATCTTGCCATTTGCAACTACGTGGGTGGAACTGGAGGGTATTATGCTAAGTGAAATTAGTCAGAGAAAGACAAAAATCATATGACTTCACTCATATGAGGACTTTAAGAGACAAAACAGATGAATATAAGGGAAGGGAAAACAAAAATAATATAAAAACAGGGAGGGGGACAAAACAGAAGAGACTCATAAATATGGAGAACAAACTGAGGGTTATGGGAGGGGTTGTGGGAGGGGGGATGGGCTAAATGGGTAAGGGGCACTAAGGAATCTACTCCTGAAATCATTGTTGCACTATATGCTAACTAATTTGGATGTAAATTTTAAAAATTTAAATTTAAATTAAAAAAATTTAAAAAATTAAAAATAAAAGTAAACTTTTAAAAAATACTTCCAATCTTGCTTAAAATCAAAGAAATGCAAATTAAACACAGTATAATTTTTATCCATTGTATAGAGATGATTAGCAAGATGGATAATACCCAGCATTTTTTTTAATGTTTATTTTTTTTTTTTGAGAGAGAGAGAGAGAGAAGACAGAGTGCGAGCAGAGGAGAGGCAAAGAGAAAGGGGAGAAACAGGATTCAAAGCTGTCAGCACAGAGCCCGACATGGGACTTGAACTCACGAGCTGTGAGATCATGACCTGAGCCAAAGTCGATCGCTTAACTGACTGAGCCACCCAGGTGGTGTGATAATACCCAGCATTTATAAATCTATGGAAAATGGAAACTCCTATAGTTTTGATGGAAGCATAGATACTTTGAGGGAAAAAACTGGTGATATCTATGGAAAACTTAAATTTTCAAACTCTTTGAACCCCTAATTCAACCTTTTGTCATACAAAACAGCATGTAAAAACGAGGGGTTGAAATTCTAACTGACCTCCACTTAGCTAATATACCAGGTTAGCTGACACTTTCTCATTTATAAACCACTTGAAACCATGCCTTGCCACATGTTGATGACCCAGCTGCTTTCTAGTACACTCGGATATCCTGTTCACACCAATGAATTTGAAGTTTACTCAATTAGTTGTGTTTGTTCCCAAACCTAGTACCTCAGCAGAACTTGTAACTATGTAATTTTATTAAATATTATACACACCAGAAATAAAACACACCAGAAAAAAAGGGATGCACTTGTTTCTGTTAAAAACAAGTTTTTGAAAGTTTTAGGACGATCTGAAAACCAAAAACATAACCAAAAACAACGCATTAAAACGTATATGTCAGATTGCATGCAAAAGAAAAAAATCTAAAATTATCCTGCCGTTAAAGACACTTTAAATGTGCTTAAATTCTCGCATGATTTTTTTACAAAAAACTGAATGCAAAAGAATAGTGGCTTCTGCAAAAGAAGATGGTATGGTAATATAATTAGTGTTGGCACAATTAAAGAGTATCAAAAAGTAGTACATTCATATGCATGCATATTCAAGAATTAATATTCTTACATACCATTTCTTTTAAGTCTTTATTTAATTATCTTTGAATTTCCCAACCTTAATCCCTTGTGCACTGAGTAAGAGTGCTTTGATTCATGTGCATAAGTCTTTACCATTGTAACAAGAAGCTGGAATCAGAATGAATGAAATACAAAATACCATATAAAGAATCAGAGCTATATAAAAGACTGGGAAAAGATATAGAAAATAAATTGCTAATTAAAAAAAACAAAAAATAATCTGTAGAATATTAGATGGACTCTCTCCTCCAATTTTTTGTCTTCAGAAAATGATATCCTAACAGATTAATACCTAGGTAAGAAAAGGCTAAAAAAATTATGCATCTATGATAAATAGTGGTTTCTTTGGTTCTTAATCTTCTTTTTGCTTGATGTACTTTATTGCTTGAAAAGTGATTTGTGAAAAAAAGTCACTAGTTTTTGTTTTCAAATAATCAATACCAGTGTGTAATCAAATTATCCTTTTTTTTTGTTTTTCTAAAAATGCTTTATACTACATTTTATTAGTGTCAAGCTAATAAAATGTATTTCAAGTAAATGACATTTTCTTTCTCTACCACCTTTTGCATTTGGAGACTACTGGATAAGCATATAAAGTTGCATGGCAGAGCCTTCGATTTTAAGCAACATGTCAGTCACTTAGATTGCTGATTAATTTTGGCTTGGCACCACTTATCATTTTAAATTGAGTACCTGATGAAATAATCAGTCATCTGTAGCTGCTCGGAGAAATTAGCACGCATGTTTATTTGTCAAAATGTCAAAGTGAGCCTTTAATCCATAAGTACTGTCCTGGGTAGCATATGCCAGCATCTCTCAACTTTAAGAGAGGAATAGTTTTAAAGTCAGGAAAAGCACAAGTGCTTCTTAGAGCCAGGTCAGTGTTGGACACCTTCCTCCTCTATCTGTCATTTGAGATTCAGTAGTGCTGGAGCCACAGACTGATGTGATGATCTCCTCAAGTTTTTCATCAGAAACCATACTAGCTAAACAGGTTTAGCTAAAACTAAACAGGTTTTTTTTTTTGTCTTTTCTTTCTTTCTCTTTCTTTCTTTCCTTCTTTCTTTTCTTTCTTTCTTTCTTTCTTCCTTTCTTTCTTCTTAAGGCTATCGGCATTCTTTTAGTTACTTGAATTATGAAATGTTGCACAAAGTGCTATTTTAGGTATTGGGGGAATGAGCCAGAAATTATCCCTCTCACTGGGCGTAGGGAGTGGAGAGTGGTGAGCATAGGTAAGCACTTTGAAATCAAGCCAAATGGGTAAATATGTATCAAGAGTTATTGAAACCATTATCTGTGTAAAACTCAATCTCTACATTACAAAGAAAACCAATGACAAAGGTATACATAATTGGCAGGCACAAATTACAATCAATCAGTGTCAAACATCAAGACAATGTGACTAAAAAGAAAAAGAGTAATGATGTGATTAATTCACAAATAGGATCTAGGGTTTCAAATACTTTTTCAATAGTAGATGAAATTTAGGCTGATATGATGTATTCTTCTAAGAATAATTCTATCACTAAAACTTGTGTGTTTATTCAGTTGTCTGTTTGTGGAGAGCTAGTATAAGTTTTGCCATTCTCTAAATTGTATTATTTGCATCTTAAACATTCTTCTCATACAATGTATGCAGGTGAAATGAAAATGAAGCTAAACAGGAATTTTTGTTAATAATTTTCTGTAACGACATGAATATACTTTCATAAGGAAAAAAAAGATTAAATACACTTGAAAAGAAATCACCACTCTCATGATCGGGAAGTATAAAATCAAACCCAGAAGTGAGAGAGTCTTATGTTGTAGTTTTTTATTTTTACACATTTTGTAAATGAGATAAACAAGAAAGAGTTGAATGAGAGAATATAGTTAGAAAGTGTCAGAAAACAAGTGATGTATAAAGAAGTTGATTCCATAAATACATATTTATTTAGGACTTACTATGTTATGTTCCGGACATGTGGATGCTCAGCAAACAATATCTACTTTCATGGAATTTACTAATGTAAGCATTAAAAATTACAAATACCAAAACGACAATGAGATGTCACCTCACAGCTGTTAAAATGGCTAAAATTCACATAGGAAATACAGATGTTGGCGAGGATGTGGAGAAAGGGGAACCCTCTCACACTGCTGGTGGGAATGCAAACTGGTGCAGCCACTCTGGAAAACACTATGGAGATTCCTCAAAAAAGTTAAAAATAGAACTACCCTAGGACCCAGCAATTGCACTACTAGATATTCACCCAAATGATACAAAAATACTAATTCGAAGGGGCATGGGCACCCTGATGTTTATAGCAGCATTACCAACAATAGCCAAATTATGGAAAGAGCACAAATGTCCATCAACTAACTGATGAATGGATGAAGACGTAGTGTGTGTGTGTGTGTGTGTGTGTGTGTGTGTGTGTTTGTACACATACATATGCATATATACATATACATATATACAATGGACTATTACTCAACCATCAGAAAGAATGAAATCTTACCATTTGCAATGATGTGGATGGAGCTACAATGTATTATGCTAAGTGAAATAAGTCAGTCAGAGAAAGACAAATACCATATAACTTCACTCCTATGTGGAATTTAAGAAACAAAACAGATGAACATAGGGGAAGGGGAAAAAAGAGAGAGGGAAGCAAACCAGAGAAAACTCTTTTAACTATAGAGAACAAACTGAAAGCTGCTGGAAGGGAGGTGGGCAGGGGGTAGGCTAAATGGTTGATGGGTATTAAGGAAGGAACTTGTTGTGATGAGCACTACGTGTTATATGTAACTCCTGAAACCAATACTATACTACATGTTAACTAACTAGAATTTAAATAAAAACTTAAAAAATTACAAATATCCCTTTATGTGCTGCTTTAGCTATATCCCACAATTCATATGTTGTGTTTTCATTATCATTCAGTTCAAATGCTTTTTAATTTCCCATGTAACTTATTCTTTTATCCATGAGTTATTTAGAAGTTTGTTGCTTAATTTCCAAATATTTGGGTTTTCTCCAAATATCTTACTGTAATTTGATTATCAGTCAAATGTAATTGACTTCTAATTTTACTTTATAGTCGTCAGAAAAGATACTCTGAATGGTTTCAATCCTTCTAAACTTATTGAGGTTTGTTTTACGGCCCCTTATGTGGTCTGTCTCTCTTAATGAACCATGTGCCTTTGGACTGCAGTTACTGGGTTACAGGAGTTGATAGTTAATTGATTGAGGAGTGTAAGGATGAAGTAGAGTGAAATAAGAATAGCATATTTCTTTCTCTGGATGGCATTGCCTCTTGCTGAAATGAGAAACAGAAGTTAGGTAAGAAGTGTGAGATGTGGATATGAGTAATCTTGTGTGATACGTACACAAGCATGCTGCAGAAAAAAAGATGGTGGGCAGATATTATCCATGTCCTGGGCATGTGGAATTTTAGCCAATGAGAAACCCAAGTATGGATGTCCAGTGACAGTTTGCTCTGCAGATATGTCACTCAGGTGAGAGGTTGAAGACAGAAATATTACGAAAATAAAAGTGAAGCAGATCCAGGGGAGGGTATCTATGTTAAAAGAAAAAAAAAAAAAAAAGAAAAAAAAAAGCAAGGAGCAAAGTCATGTTTCCTGGTTCAAATTTTGAATTTTTATTTTAAAAAATTCATTATTATTTAATAATTCATACATGAATGACATTGTCTCATTCTGACAATTTATCTGATCTTTGTTAATATTGGTATATGGTAGGAAACAGCTCAGGGAAACGTTGATAGGTCAAGTAAGCTTTAACGATTTCACTATTGGTACAGTATCTGATTTCTAAAATGTCTATATATACTCACCCACCCCATATATTTACAATTAAATATTTATTGTAGAGTTTTGTTACTATTTTTATCAGAACTTCTTGTCTTCTGATGAGAAAACAAACTCTTAGTTGCAACTCTCAGGCAACATTT
Source organism: Panthera pardus (assembly GCF_024362965.1). Classification (NCBI taxonomy): domain Eukaryota; kingdom Metazoa; phylum Chordata; class Mammalia; order Carnivora; family Felidae; genus Panthera; species Panthera pardus. The sequence goes on along the minus strand of NW_026526732.1, from coordinate 24,059,190 downwards.
TTAATTATTCCATGTAAGGAAATGTAATGTCATTTTCATGGTGAAAAAAAAAATGGCAAAGTTGTTTATCCAGAGCACCACATTTCCAAAGTCTTTCCTTCCTAGAGAACCTCCCCTCCTTCTCTGTGGGGAAAGGTCTTCCTTTTTAAAAGAAACAAATATGGAACACATCCAAATCAGTCAATCAACATGGTGACCAGTGGAGCACAGAGGTCTCAGACACATATCTTCAGGTCTTTCACACATAGGTTACAGAAGCCTTTTCTCTTTATTTGAATCATGGCCATGAATAATTTTTCCAGGAAAATAAAAAGCATTAGTCATAGCTTAAGCAAATCTGCTTAAAGTCCTTGAAATCACAAGTCAATTACTCTAGGTTTGGAAGTAGTGACATCTAATTAGAATGTTAAATTAAGTCCAGTAGTGATACTGCACTTGTTTATACATTCAAATTCATTTCAGTAAAGTAAATTTAGCCAACAGAGATTATTTACTTTGTCACAACCTATTATAATAAAATTATGAAGGAGATTCAGAGGTTAGATGAGAAGTAGCTAACTCTTCCAACTTCTCATTGAAAGATTCATTGAGAAGAAGGAGGAAGAAAAATAGGAGAAGAAAGGGAAGAAGAGAAAGAGGGGTAAAAGGAGGAAAGAGGAAGAGGAGAAGAAAAATTACACCAGGAGATCAAAAGTTCTGACTTTCTTGGAAACCAGCAATGTTAGTCAATGCGTTAGGACTCGATGAATTTCCACTAATCAAAGCATAATTGAATTCATAAAAACACACTAAGAAAAACCCACACATGTCCTACCCCAGTAATAGAGAACATTCACAGGCCAGAAAGTCACTGCAGGCACCCTTCATCTATTTTATACCCTTCACAAGATTCTGTTTGTTTCTGTTTTGTAGTGAGAGATCTACATATGCACCAGCTTGGATGTATTAATTAGGAAGTATTTTGTGCTTTTATGAAATAAAGCAAGGTTCACCTTGATCTTTTACAAAGTTAATCACTCAAATGTGAATATGTTCTATTTTTAAAGAGATTCAGATATAGATACTGAATCTTTTCTTGTGCAACAGAAAATCCTGTTTTTATAATGTAAATGAAGTATATTTGTGTATTTCTTTCTACACCAATACCAATGCAAAATACTTGGTCTGTGTCATTGTCGTCTACATGATATTATCATCACATGGGAGGCTAATCTTAAGTAAATTTGTGAAGTTTATTTTAGGTTACCAAGTTCCTTAGTTTTATACAACTTTCAAAAATTTACCTCACAAATTGCAACACTGTCCTCTGACCCCACTGCAATTTAATTTTCAGGTCATCCTGAACTTGCAGCCTTATAGGAGAGTCAGTTGTCAAGCCTGAAATGACTTCATGGTAGAGTAATGTATGGCATTCCCTGTTGGGTATAATCTCAGAAACTCATCCCAAGGAATGGTATCTGGTAGATATAAAGGATGTTGCCACCATGGGACATGGGGAATATTTAGGAGGCAGAGTGACATGTTGAATGGGTAAATTTTAACAGAGGGATAAAGTGGGGAAAAAAAAATCCAAAAAGTGAATCACTGTCTAGAAGTGCAAGGCTTGGAGGGTCCTGGATCTCAAAGGCAGAGCGTGAGGAAATCCAAAGAAGCAGTAAGAAAATGAAGCAATGTGTCATTGAATATGCAGCTTAAGAAAGTTAATTGTTCTAGTATAAATATGCCCAGGTTGGGATATAGTGGTAAATATGCAATCTGTACAGGTTTTCTTCTCATATAGCAAAGCAATTCGCTCTTATCTTATTTGGTTGAGTCTTTTCCTCCTTCCTAACTCTCCTGTCCTAAACTGCACCCACTGCATTTTGTGGCACTGATTTCTGGCCACCGGTTTGATTGCAAAGTGTTACACCTTTTCTTTCTTCTTTTCTCTTTCACCATAATGTTATTCATGAGGAAGAGTGATTAGATCTCAGGCAAGTGCAGAAGCCTCACTTCAAAAGCAAGATAAAAGTAATCTTTTTCTGAATTTTTCTTTTTTGCTCTAGTCCCTTTATGTGGTCAAAAACCCCAAATCAAGTTTTATTGTTAACAAAATACTGCTCAATAAATTTTCCTCTCTCACCTGAGGCTTCATATTGTAAAAATGTGTTCTTCATTATTTTTAATAAGAGACAAAAAAGCTTACTGTTTAGTTAAAAATATTATTGCTTTTTATTACCAATGAAAATGGGATTGGAAGAGGAACCAAATAGCACAATGCCATATAAGTATCCCCTAATTTTTATTGTCCTGTATTTTAGAAAAAAAAAACTGTCAACCAGAATTTTCTTCTAACAAAACCATGTTGACACAGATAAATTCACTAAGAGTCTGCGAATCATTCAAATAAGTTATATTTCACAGTGCTAGAAATATCAAAAACAAGATGGCTAAATCCATTAATCATTTTTCAGTTTGGATCCTGCCCAAGCTCTCAATGAAATCAGGAGTTATTTCCAGTTTAACATCATGACACTGGATTTTCTTTACTTTTTTTGTCTTCATTAATGAAAATGACCATATCTCTATCTCTTATTATAAACAACTATTGTGCCATATTAAATATATACATATGTATTAGTAAAGACGAGTTTGTGTTTAGCTAAAAATGGCCTTAAAATGCAGATTTGTTTATTTCATTGCCATTCTCTCACAGGATGATTGGTTGATACTTGAAATTTCTTTATCCGGAAAAAAGACCACCTCTCCCAGTTGAAAGTCCTAAGTGAAAATAGCCATTTTCTGGCAAATCATTTCACTGCTTGAGGCCTCCATTTTCTTATCTGCATAATAAAGTGTTTCTATACCCTCCAAAGTCTTGTAGAAATTTTATATTCTATGATTCTATGTAAGATTCAATATCATCACCTCCCTTAACCCCTAAGATAGGTGATGTGCTGAATTAAAATTGCATAGAGCTACATAAATGCTTGAGTTCAGAGGCATTGTGAAGAATGGAGTGAATACAGAAACTAGAGAAGTGGATGTTCTAAAGAATAATATAGCATTAAAGTGGGGCCAAGGGCACCACAAACCTCACCCAGTCTGTGTATTTGTTCAGACACAGTGTGAATCCTGAAGGAGGAAGAGACAGATGAAGGTCCAGAAAAGTTAGAAAGAGAAAAACTCACTGGCCAGGAAAGCCTCAGAGCCAGATATTCAACTCACTTATTTACACTTAGCTATTTAATCTTTAAGCTCACCGATGTCACCATATTTTAACATCTAATTCTCTCACCTCTCAACAAAGGAAGTCCCTAACTAGATTCCCAGAATGAATTGTCTCGGGCATCTCCATTCACATCTGTAAACTATTGCCAAACTAATACCCCTCGAAATCATCATTGTGTTCAGCCATTTCTCTTGCCCAGGAAGTCATGATTCTCTGAGAGTGAGATCTAATACTTTCTTTCCCCACCTTTGAAATATACAGGCTCCACTGGTACAAGCAACCACTATGTCACAGAAAATTCATTTTCTAAATATTGATTTACAAACTAAGAAATTGGAATTCAAGACAGCTTTCTCCTGTTGAGGTTCCAACTAGTGGAGCTGCAACACCAGTGTTTACATGTGTTTCTGAGACAACTGTGTTGTCTCTAGTGGTTAGGTTCTCAGTGAGTTTGAGCACACCTCTGTGGTCTCCCCTTGTTAATGTGACAGAAAAGTATCCTGGACCAAACTTTGAGGCAGGTTGGAGAAGAGGAGGAGATGGAATAAGGCCTCCTCTGGTGGATGTCCCACAGATGGCGATGTAGGATGAAGAGAGGCAAGAAATGCGTGAGCATGGTCAGGGACTGTCCTGTTGCAATATGTTGGTGAGACAGTGAGGGAGAAGGAAGGTTAAGCTCCCGATGAAGCACCATCTGTGAATAGAGCAGCTAAGTATTTTTAAAATATCAAGTAAGAGGAGTGCCTGGTTGGCTCAGTCAGTTAAGCGCCCAGCTCTTGATTTCAGCTCAGGTCAAGATCTCATTGTTCATGAGATGGAGCCTCATGGCTGGCTCTGTGCTGACAGTGAGAAGCCTGCTTGAGATTCTCTGTCTCCCCCCCTCTCTCTGCCTCTTTCTCTTTCTCTCTAAGAATAAACATTTAAAAATTAAAAAAACTAATAATAAAAATATCAAGTGAGAAAGGAAAGTAAATCTGTGTGCCAAAGAACATTTCCTACAGCCACAGCAAGGATTAAAATCACAGGGATAGCCCACACTGAACATGTGTACTAAGGAACTACCTCAATTTCATTGCTAGCTGGAGCACCCATTTCTGTCCCTTATATTCTAAGCTCCCTGAGCATCAGCAGAGTATAGGAGCCTCCTTTTTTAGTTTTTTTTTCCCCTCAATTTTCTGCTTGGCCTTTTGATCCTCTGGTACAACTCCATTCATTCTTATCTCTGGTATTTCTGTATTCAAGCCTTAAATGGTTCTCCCAGGACAAATATTATAAAATATTAGTTACTGAATTGAAAAAAGTGCCTTGAATCACAGGAAATGTAAAAAAAAAAAAAAAAAAAAAAAGAGGGAGGGAAGTGAGGTAGATATAGATATGGCTCAGCTAGATTTTAATCACTCTGACATCAGGGATCATGTGTTATAATTCTTCTGTCACCCCCATAGCACCTGACTCAGTGGTGCCAAAGAAAAGTTTGCTAAATCTGTTACAGCCTTTCTTTGAATAAACAGAATACTCACAAACGTGTTAGACCCTGAGAATGGGCAGAGTCTCCAAAGGAAGTCCTGGTCTAAAGCAACACTCCATCTGGTGGGAGAGACTGACAGCAAAGCAACGGGTTCTGATATGACATGATAAGAGCTAGAATCAAATAGAATAGGATATGTAGGAAAGGCATCTAGGTCAGCTTGTGAGTAAATCAAGGCAAACTTTTCAAAGGAGGTGATGTTTGAGCTGAGTTTTGAAGGATGAGTACGAGTGAGCTAAAGGGATATATATATGTATGTGTGTGTGTGTGTGTGTACATATGCACACATATATATGTATGTGTATATATATGAACATGTATATATATGTATGTATATATGCACCCATGTATATGTACACATGTATAGGTATATGTATAAGTATAGGTACATGTATATGTATACACACACACACACACACACACACACACACACACACACACAAGATTGACCCTATTTATAGGAGCAAAAACTGTATAGGCAAACCCCAATGGGTTTGGTGAAGAGAGGGTGGCAAAATATAATTACCCCTTTAGGTCTGAGAATGTACCAGTAATCTGTTTCTTGTCTATGATTTTAGAATCATTTTTCCTATTATAACTGCTTTGGAATTTCAGTGTAAAGTACGCATTTCATTGTTGAAGCACTTGAGTGGAGTCTTTAGTTCAGTGTAGCCAAATCAACCTTTTTGCTTTAAAATAGATCTTTTTTTCATATTTATCAGTTAGCAGAAGCAAATCTATACACAAAACAGTAAATGGGTCTCCAGCCAGATCATCGGAACTTCTCTCTTTCCTAATTTCTCCCCTGTGTTGAAGAAAGGAAAGACTATTGATGTATCTGTTCACGGCCTTCTTTCTTACAGTTTTCATTCTTCTACTGACTCCAAGGTCTCTGTGGAAAGAGACCAAAATTGGCCTACGCTATGCCCAGACATTAGCTGTTGTGAAATGCTCCTCTGTTATTGTCTTGGCATACTGTGCTCATTTTTAATGCTGTTGACAATTTCTTCTTAACATTTGCATTGTAAAATATCCTCCAGTAAACTGGATCTAGTAGCCTGCCTTTGGCCATACCCAATTGTCTTTTATCCTTTAAGTGGTGTGGCTGACTTCCCCAAACTCTCCCTATTCAGGGGCTCTCCTGTCTTAGATTTGGTGATAATTTATTCTTTGTACTGATACTTGACTTACGTTTCCCCACCCCATGCCTCTTGAACTACTTCTGCAAATGGGTCAAGGTAAGTCCCAAACCAAGACCAGGGACAAAGTCCTTTCATTTTCCCTTCAAGAGCATTTGTTTCCATCATTCCCCTCACTTGATTACATTTCCCACTTCCCAGGATCCATCCACCTTCCCTTACTAACTGGAATTTAAGTTTATTTTCCTACCGTCACCATTACAGCCAGTACTGTCTGCACAGTAGTTTGAAAGTTTGAACCTATACCATCCCCATTCACGTAATCTTCCATGGTAATGATATTAATGACCATTTAGTATGTTAAAATGAGAAGCCAACTCACTTCGTCTTTCAACAAATATATATTGGATACCGTGTGTTTTAGACACAGTCTTGAAAAGCACTAAATATTGAAAATGCCATTTTCTTCAATTATGCAAAAATTATCTACCTTTCATGTCAATATTGTGAGATGACAGAGCTTTAATTGTGTATTCCCACCTATACTTAACATAAGATTTGTTAAAATTAGTTAAAATATGCAGGCATACCACTTACTTGGGACAGTCATACATCACCTTCTCTAATTAGAGATAATTTAGTTAATAACTAATATTTATATTGTGCATATTCACATATCATATACAGCAAATTTTTTTCTTTTTTCTTGGACAATAGAAGACTTTATCAGTTAATTTAATGAAATATCTACATCCTAAAAAGAACTAAATACTAATTCTAAGGTAAGCTAATCTGTAGTTTAAAATATACTTACAAAAATTACTTTTATTTAAATATATTATCATCTCCAATATCTGTTTGCTTTTTCTTTTAAAAATTACAAATTAAATATTTGCTCTCTGGTCTCTGGAGTTTCTGGTATTATAAAAAAGTAACAAAACATGGGGCACCTGGATGTCTCAGTCGGTTAAGTGTCCAACTTCACCTCGGGTCATGATCACACGGTTCATGAGTCTGAGCCCGGCATCGGGCTCTGTGCTGACAGCTCAGAGCCTGGAGCCTGCTTGAGATTCTGTTTCTCCCTCTCTCTCTGCCCCTCCCCAACTTGGATTCTGTCTGTCTCTCTCTCTCTCAAAAATAAACATTTAAAAAAAAGAAAAAAAGTAACAAAGCATAATTTTATCTCTGCAAATTAGCGTCCCTTACTTTTCTGTGCAGAGATGAGAAGATAATTAAAGCATGAAAATGATGTCATCATTTAAAAATGAAAATGTCCTACAGCATTTTCACTTCCTTTCCAACTAACTTTTAATCTGAACTCCTAAATTCCAGTTTAGGAAAACTTTTCTTGTTTCCTGCTAAGGGTCAGTCACAGAAGTCATCTCACATGCTGGCACTCCTTTATTCAACTAAATTATGAGCCACACATAATTTTGTAGCCTCTATGCCTAGCGTAGGGCTCAAACTGACCACCGGAGATTGAGAGTTGCATGCTCTACCAACTGAGCCAGCGCCCTCACACATAATTTAAAGTAAAATTCAGGGAATCAGAAAAGAAGAGTTTTTCATGTTTTATTACCCACAACTAAGAATTTAACTGCTCCTAGTTGGAAGGCATTGCATGCTACTTGGTAGATGGATAATTACAAAAATTATCACTTGGATTCTACCCAGAGCTGCCTGATACCTTAATACACAGTGAAGTGAAAATTTTGTAATTGTCACTATTTTAAAAGGTGATAATTTAAGTAGTTGCCCAGAGGGATCATGTGGTCCCCTCAATTGGCAAGATGTGATACCAGTGCATACCTACGGATGAATTCAGAGGTTGTCATGGCAACACTGAAATCTGGTGAACTGCTCAAAAGAGCAAATATATTCCTGTGAATCCCAAGAATGTGTGGCTAATGGTTTCTGTCTGCAGGCCTCACTGATCAACTGGTCAGAGGATTGCAAACAAGGTGCAATCAATTTCTTGGCTGTCTCGTGATTCTCCCGGCTTGTGGTTCTAAGAAGCTGTGTTCCTTTGACCTTTGTTTCACTCACTTTATCACCATTACTTTGAGTATTTGGAAAATATGTACTATCCAGTCAATATCAAGATGGATTTTTGACTTATCAGGGGTTTGTAGCAGGGTGTAATTTAAAAATATAGATAACTTAATGTTAAACACAAACATAAAGACACCTGTAATGTATTCAGAGCACAAAAATGATTTCCAAGGTTACTCCAACTGAACAACAGTTTGCTTTTTCTTTTCCTTTTCTGGGGAATGGAGACAGGTGACACAAATTATTTTATAGACTCAGAACAGTTTAGAGCTGTAACCAAATATATATACATATATATATATATATATATATATATATATACACACACACACATATACATATATATATATGTAGTTGATCTCACATCTGAGTAAATGCATACATATAAATAAATGCAAATGGCCTTGCAAAACAAAGAGTTAATTTCCTTTCTTACAAAACTCAAAAAAAAAAAAAAGAGTAAGATGTTTTGTAGAAATTCAATTAGTGACTCCTGTATCCCTTGGGTAAATTCCTAGCAGTATTGGCAGTATTGCTGGGTCATAGGATAGATCTATTTTTAATTTTTTGAGGAAACTCTACACTGTTTTCCAGAGTGGCTGCACCGGTTTGCATTCCCCTCAATGTTTATAGCAGCACTTTCAACAATAGCCAAATTATGGAAAGAGCCTAAATGTCCATCAACTGATGAATGGATAAAGAAATTGTGGTTCATATACACAATGGAATACTACTTGGCAATGAGAAAGAATGAAATATGGCCTTTTGTAGCCACGTGGATGGAACTGGAGAGTGTTATGCTAAGTGAAATAAGTCATACAGAGAAAGACAGATACCATATGTTTTCACTCTTATGTGGATCCTGAGAAACTTAACAGAAGACCATGGGGAAGGGGAAGGAAAAAAAAAGTTAGAGAGGGAGAGAGCCAAACCATAAAAGACTCTTAAAAACTGAGAACAAACTGAGGGTTGATGGGGGGGGGGGGGGGGGGAGGGAGGGGTGGGTGGGTGATGGGCAATGAGGAGGGCACCTGTTGGGATGAGCACTGGGTGTTGTATGAAAACCAATTTGACAATAAATTTCATATTAAAAAAAAAGAAATTCAATTAGTGAGCCAACACCATCTATGCACCTTATTTGATGATTTTTAGCTGTTTCTAGTGTGGATTTTAGAATACTTTCTAGAGCTTCTGAGAGCGTACCATTTGTACTTTTTCATCAAATTGTTTTTCATAAAATCTCCAAATTTCCAAGTCCTGGGTGTTTACTATGAACTTGGTACTATGTGATCTGTCTTCAGAAAACAAAATCAAACAAGGCTGTTGGACTTTAACTCCAACAACTCTTAGTGTATAAGTTACCACACTACACTGTAAATATTTCACTGCATTGTAGTTGATGATTTGGGGAGGAGAAAAGAGACAAGATGCAGGCAGAGAGGAGAATGGAAGCATTCAGTTCACTGAAAAAGTACAGGAAGTAACATATTTACAGAAGAGCCTGCAAAGGAGTAAAGGGCCTTGAAGTGTAAGACCTGGGAGGGCTTGGTTTCAGGAAATGAGCTTAGGAAGATAGGTTTGAACCCTGTGATGAAAAGCATTGCATGTTTTAAGAAGGGATGTGATACAAACAGACTTGTTAGTCTAGGGCAGTGTGGAACAGGATTGAAATAGAGATCAGAGCTGGGGAGACCAAGAGGGACAATTACAGTGTCAACAAACAGTAATATTCCCCATGGCTGCCCTTGCATTTTCAAGCCAAATGTATTTCAAAATAGCCTCTCATTTCATCTGCCATAGACTCTCCTCAGTCACCGTTAGCATCCTTATTCATAGATAAGAAAACTGAGGCACTGAAAGATAAAAGAACTTCCCACAAGGTCACACAACAGAAAAAAAAAGATTTGGAATCTAATCTATCTGATTCCAGAGCTACATCCATTGAATAATTGTAAAGAAGACAGTAATGAGTTAATGTTTCTTTTTTTCAACAGTAAATCATTCCTCTCCATCTCTGCTTTCTTATAAACAGTACTCCTTTCATTAAACATTTTCATTAAAGAGAAAAAGTAATGAATCCTTTGAAATGCTTTTAATTAATTTCTCAGGATAATAAAGAAACCGTGGTGCAGTCTAATGGAGACTCATTAACAAATATTAGGATATTATACTATTTTAGAAGCAGAAGAGATTTATAGAGTATAATGGGTTTTTTTTTCTAATTTTATCTTCTCATCTACAGTACCCCTCACAGTGGACCAGACAGACACACAAATAATTGTTCACTGGAGAGGCTAGGATGTCAGCTAGACCAATCTCCTTTTTCACAAATGAGGAACCTGAGATTCACTTGATCCAAGGCAAGGCATGAAACTCGCAGTTTCTGACTTCAATGAGCCCAGGGTAATTTTTATGAAGAGTTAATTTGCTTAAACAGAATACTTATAGGAATAACACAGAGAACCAACATTATAAATGAGTACTTGCATGTATAAGAACTCATCTCGAAAAGTATCGTCAGGGGGCGCCCGAGTTGCTCAGTGGGTTAAGCATCCGACTTCGGCTCAGGTCATGATCTCGCGGTTTGTGAGTTCGAGCCCCACGTCAGGCTATGTGCTGACAGCTCAGAGCCTGGAGCCTGATTCAGATTCTGTGTCTCCCTCTCTCTCTGCCCCTCCCCTGCTCACGTTCTCTCTCTGTGTTTCAATAATAAATAAATGTTAAAAAAATAATAAAAAAAAAAAGTATCATCAGTAGATGGAGCATAGTATGTAATGAACAGTCTATGAAAACCACTTAGTTGCCACCAATGGGAAGTTTTCTTGGTTTTAAAATATCTGAAAGCTGGCATTGTGCAGAACAATTTTATAAGTTTATTTATACATGCTATAATGTGGCATTTCTGAAACCTATTTACTGAAACATTTTGACTTGTCTCAGTTCTTTATGCCCATGTATTTGTATTAAAATTCACACTTGAGTGAAAATGGAAAATAAAACAACTTGCCAATATCTGATTCTGTGGCCTGTGTTTTCATTAGCTATCATATACACCTTCTGGCTTCATTGGGCCACACTGGAAACTACCAATAATAGAAAGAAAACCTTTGTTGTTTAGTTACAAATGAAACATTTCCTCCCATAGATGACTTTATTATATTCTCCACATATGCAGTGTGTTAGCAAGATATCTTTTGGCATAATTGTTACATATTTGCCATAGGTAGCACATAGGAACCAACCAGATAAGTCCCACTTTAGTCCCATGAAGTTCCCACAGAAGTAAGAATAGATCTAAGGCCCAAGTAAAATTTTTGCACTAGGACCTAGGAGTGAATTTTATTAGTCAGTAGACCTCTGATGTTATCAATTTCAGAGTGCCAAATTAACAAGTAATAATGAAAGTTCTTAAACACTCCTGGAGAGGGCACATGTTCGTCAGCTTCTTTAGTAGCTGGTTGCTTCTTGGATGTTTTACCTTTGACTGATCTGTGGGCAACAAGCCACCCTAGCAATGCTGTCAAAGTGTGGACCCCAAAATGACTGCTGACAGGAAACTGTTGACAGATTGATACCACATAAGGAGCTGGAGCCAGAATATAAATCAACTATACGACTAAACACACTATTTAGTTCAGCTGACTAAATTGTATGTGTTGGAAAGGGGCAAGACTTTTTCAATGAAGGGAACAGTGCATTGATTTTCATTCTGGGGCAAGCCAGCTAATCTTTGATCAGGACTTCAGAGAACTCCTTGCATAGCCCTTTTCCTTTCCAATGGAGATCTGCAACCTACAGGCTATGCTGAGGCTAGAAAGCAAAAATAAGGCCCCAGGAAAATTTTTAAACGATTCATTTTCTTGACTAAATTGTACACGATATAGTTAAGCTAACCTAGGTAAGTATTGCATGTTATGATATTGGGAATAAAAAATACATACCTTTAGTTTTCCTTTGATTGAAGATGATGTTTGACTATTTTAAATCAATTCAATTTTTTCCTATTGGTCTTCATAATTTATTATTTCATCACTATTCATACTAAGAAGAATTGAAAATTAAAGATGTTCTACACCTCCTAGAAGTTTCCACTAGGTGTGCATACTAAGGTGTTTAGAGGGGTTATTACTGATGGTGTACTCACGACTGCCAAGCTGAGTCAACCTTTAAATTGCATGATTAAGAGAAAGGAAATTTTGTTTTCAGGATTTCTATAGATTTCACTCTTGATGCAAACCAGATTTCTCTTTCTTAATATGGGGAAAATTATATTTTTAATTGTTAAAAATGTTCTACAATAATCTAGATTGTCACCCTGAATGCTAGCCAGTTACAATATAACAGAGATGCAATGTTTTAATGATCACTGCAAAACAAATTAGGTGCATTTGGTGGCTTCTTGAGTCTCAAACATATTTTTTCATTTTAGTTCTTTTTTTCAAAAAGCAATTTAAAGAGTGGAATCAAGTTAACATAAATATTTTGCTTTCACATCAATTTCAAAGATAAAAGGAATAATTTAAAGGAGTGTGAGAAATAGGAACAGTTTTATAAAGAATTTTATTATCAGTGTTGAAGATTTTAAGACATTTTCTTTTAAAAATAAAACTGTATAGAGGCACCTGGGTGGCTCAGTCAGTTAAGCATCTGACTGTTGGTTTCAGTTCAGTCATGATCTCACTGTTGGTGAGATGGACCCTATGTTGGGCTCTGTGTTGACAGTGGGCATCCTGCTTAAGGTTCTGTCTCTCTCTCAATCTCTCTCTCTCTCTGCCCCTCCCCTACTCATGTGCACTCTCTCTCTCTCTCTCAAAATAAATAAACTTTAAAAAATTAAAAAGGAAACTATGTAAGAAAAAATTCATACTCAATTTTTTTGTCTATTTTTTTAAGACTATGGTGTTATCATATTTTACACACTATTCTAGATTCATCAATAATCTCATAGGTCTATAAAATTGAGCCAGAATACCAGCACCATTTCAGGACTAAGCAAGAGCATTATGAAGAAATAATGTAATACACTTGGTAGTTGTATAGGTAAAACTAGATTCCCTTAACAAGATATAGGATTACAAATTTATAACAGTGTTCCCTATAGGTTTTCTCATCCTTCCAGTCATATGTTCAATGGCTTAAAAGCCTGGGTGGTATTAATCAGAGAGTTATACATTATACACTATCTCCTAAAAATACAAACTTATTTGAAATAGTAGTTCATATGGTTGGTCACAGACTTTTCAGAAAATGAATTACACCAATTTCAGCAACTTCTTAGGATCAACTAAAATAATCAAATACACATTTGAGCACATTTCATACAATGACTATGTAGAAATCATTAGCTAAAGCATCTGTTAATGGTTGAAATTAGCAATCTTATCTGTCTGCAGATAATAAAGTTTGTGAAACATTCCTCCAATTAACAGCTGTTGCAAATTATTTTATCTTTTACATGTTGAGCTGTTTTGAAATCTTTAAAAAAAAGTCCTTAAGATGAGTTTTTCATGGAGAAAAATAATAGTTTTAATAATAACTTCACACATAGATAAATCTAGGTGGCCTCACTTTAATTAAAAAAAAAAAGAGGAGTGGCCCACATTCCAAGGGGCAAGTTTTTGCTGTTTTACTTTATTTTGATGAGGTCTAACTTATCAATTTCCCCTTTTATAGATTATAGTTTTTTAAAATCAAGTCTAAGAACACTGCCTAGCCCTAGATTCTGGATATTTTGATCAATGTGTTTCCTAAAATTTTTATCATTTTATATTTCACATTTGTCTGAAATCCATTTTAAGTTTTGTTTTGTTTTTGTATAAGATGTGAGATTTAAGTTGAGTTTCCTTTATTTCCCCTATGGATATCCAATTCTCCAGAGCTATTTCTTCAGTGAGCTGCCCTTCCTTCAGCGAATTGCCTTTGCACCTTTGTGAAAAATCCGCTGAATAACTGTGTGTGGACTTATTTTTGTGTTCTCCATTCTGTCCCATTGATTTTTTTTTTGTCTGTCTCTTCACCAATATCACACTGTCAAGCAAGAATTACCTGAATTATCTTAATCTTTGGACAATTCTGTTCTCTCTGAACCCGATTATTCCTTAATTTCCCCCATGACATTTTCAAAGTCTTTGTTCCTTTCGATAAATACTTTGTCAATAAATAACTTATTTCGCTTGCCTTTTAGCTTAAGCTTCTTTCATTTCCACTCAGTTCAAATATTAGTGCCCAAACTTTGATTTGACTTTTCTATTACAATATGATGTGATTGCCTTTAGGAGTTTTAATATGAATATCACTTATTCATTGATGGTCTTCTTTGGATTCTATAATTATGCAGAGAAATATGTAATTGTACCCTTAAAATTTGTTTTTTTTATACCCCACAGAAATTATATTAATCTTATATATCATATTATTTGGCATGGAAAAGTCAAATGATGTTAAGAGGCAGGATATGATCAGAACAAAATGTATATTGCCAGTTGCGTCCTGTACAATGATACCTAGCCAAGGGGCTGCTAGGGGATGAAATTCAGCTCATGTTCCACCTGCCAAGCCATATGTTCCAGTCGCATCTGCCAAAAGAAGCATTGTCCTGTAATTTTCACAAAAGTGTAATACAGGCAAATGGTTGCCTCGTGTAGCACAGAAGAAGTGGTGGTGGTCTCAAAGCCTCCCTCCATCTCTGTCATTCTAAGGAAGTTTCAAGGAGGCAGACATCACTGGAGACTAAGGTGTTGGAACAAGGCTTCATGTACCATGTAGAACTTGAAATGGCCCTTGAAGAATTGGCACAGTTTGATTGAAAAGATCAGGCAGAAAGTTGCTCATGAAAGGAAAACAGTTAATACGCAAAGGTGAGAATATATGTAGTGTATTTAAGGAACAGAATTATTTCTAGGAATCTGTAAATCCATATTCAGAGAGCTATTGTCCCAATAAATAAGTTCTGAATGTAATATGATTATAGTATGTAGATCCGTAAATTTTTTTGCCTTCAAGAAACTATCTTAATGTTCGAACAAGTTATGCATGACTTCTAAGAACAACACACTCTAAAAACCACATGGCTACTTTCTCTCTAAGTTTAGATAAGGCTAATAAAATCAGACTAATACAATATTTTTTTCTGACTTGAAATGTTAATAAAATATCTGATCCCTTTTCATGTATGATAGAAATATTCTATTCCAGGGGTGCCTGAATGGCTCATTGGTTGAGCATCCACCTTCAGCTCAGGTCATGCCTCAAGGTTTATGAGCTCGAGCCCCACATCGGGCTCCATGCTTACAGCTCAGAGCCTGGAGCCTGTTTCAGATTCTGTGTCGCCCTCTCTCTCTGTCACTCCCCTGCTCATGCTCTGTCTCTCTCTCTCAAAAATAAACATTAAAAAAAAATTTATGGAAGTATTCTATGCTATTTCAAATAATGTGATGTTCTTTCACTTGTGTGCAAAATTATTATTGCTGCTTCCATGGTTTACTTTTTTCTCCTCATATGCAATTCAACTTATTTGCTGTCTTATACCTTTTAATTCTAAAGGCTTTACGATGTCATATTTTCTTGTTTTTTCGTAGAATAGCTTTATTAGTTCAAATCAAGGGATGATCACATGGTCTAAACTGTCATGATGATACAATATTTAGCTCTTCTGTGTAGCTGAAACTGAGTATTTCTTTCCTCTCTACCTGCTGGCTGTTTCCTGAACTTTACAGCATCTGCCTTGAATCTGTTTGAAACTTTGTAAATACTTTGGTTTTCCTTTTCTGATGGTTACTTTCTCATGACTTGTGAGAGGCTCTCTTGGACTCTAAGCTCTCTATTTTTTACTTTTAATTTCATAATCACCTTTATAATCCTCTAAAACAGTTGCAACATTGACTCCTTTTCTTGTTAAAGAGCACTCTTTGAGATTAAGGACACATTTGTTTAAAGAAAAAAGTATCCCCCAAGTATACTTACTTTCTACGTTAATATTTGAACAAGTTATGTGCATTATAGTTTATTGAGAATACTAATATATTCATCATAAAAAAAGTAATGCTCAGGGAGCCTGGGTGACTCAGTTGGTTAAGCGTCTGACTCTTGATTTTGGCTCAGGTCAGGATTTCACGGTTTGTGAGGTCAAACCCCGTGTTGGGCTCTGTGCTGACAGCTAGGAGCCTGCTTGGGATTCTTTCCATCCCTCTGTCCCTCCCCCACTCACACTCTTACTCTCTCAAAATAAATAAATAAACTTTAAAAAACAGTTGATGCTCTATTATTTTTCCTTTTTTTTAATGTTTCTGTTCTGAATAATGAACCAAATAAAAATTATCTTTTAGGAACCGTCACTACTGATTAGATTGTCAGTATCAAAATCACATAACTAGAAAGAATGTTGAGATATTGCTAACCAAGCCCATCTAGACCACCTTAAACAAAACCACTCAGTCTCTTGTCTCTACTACCGTTTCACTGATTTCATACACTGTTGCTTCCGTTAGTATCTTGTAAGATACCTGTCACTCCCACCGGACAGAGTGGTGTTCAAACACGAGGTCTTGTAACCAAGCACCAAAACTGAGTGCCAGATATAGCAGGAATACCAAAAACTACTTGGTGGAAGAATGTTGGCAAAACAGAAGCAAATAGTAGCTTATAACATTTCACCATCATGCATTGATAGCGGCAGGATCAAGACGAAACCTGTTCCAGTTCATAGAGCAGGTCCTTTTTAGTTCTCACTGGTTTTTCTGTAACATTTCTTAACATTTTTTGATTATGAAACTCATTCATATTTATTGTGAAATAAAAAAGTAAAGCATAATATGGATGAGAAAAATAATATACTAAATGTAGATACCCAGGTATAAATATCATTAAATTATTGATGTCTTTTTTGTGTGTTTGTGTGTATGTGTGTTTAACTGAGGTCATTTGCCATATATTGCATATTGTTTTCTGGCATAAAAAATTACTGGTACCGGGGTGCCTGAGTAGCTCAGTTGGTTAAGTGTCTGGCTTCAGCTCAGGTCATGATCTCACAGTCTGTGAGTTCAAGCCCCCCATAGGGCTCTGTGCTGACAGCTCAGAGCCTGGATGGAGCCTGCTTTGGATTCTGTGTCTCCCTCTCCTTGCCCCTCCCCTGTTCATGCTCTGTCTCTCTCTCTCAAAAGTAAATAAACTTTAAAGAAAAAATTACTGGTGCCATTAATTGTGAAATAAGAAATGGTGTATAGGAATGGTTTAGGGATGTATATTAAATTTGCTTTCTAAATTACATCTAAGTGGAGGTATTCAGTAGATTATGCATTTTCTCAAGTAGCTCTCAGCAAATTTGGGTGTAAGGAAAAGGTAGAACTTCTAGAGAGTCAGCATTTTGTCACACGGGTAGCACAAAAAGGTAGTACAAAATAGCACCCATAATAAGGCTTGTGCACCTCTGGTTACTATACTCAGGAAGATAATGATGCAACCAGGCAAGATTGCAAAGATGGGAGAATAAATGTATGATATTGACATCAGTATGGGGAAAATGCAGACAGAAAAATATAATAGAAATCTGTATGAAGAAGATAAAAATTAAATAAGCAGACAAAAGGAACTGCCAGAAATTAGAAATAAAGCAATGAGAACAATATCCACAAGGCCAAGGAAGGAGATAATGATAGTAAGACAGAAGTTTCAGTAAACAGCTCAATCAAGAAACATCTATTGTGAATTACCGTATGTCGGGTATGGTATTATGGTGTTATAGAGCTAAGTGTGAGGAAAGGAGAAATACAAAGATGAGGAAAGCGAAGCTTCTGATCTCAAGAAGCCTGCAATTAAGCACAAACATAAAACAAGTACATCAATTACTATATTTCAAATCTAATAACCAGAACCCTGATTAAGGCACACAATTACAAGAGCCCTGAGTGAGGAGCAAAATGAGATATCAAAGGCACAAATGAAACAACAGTTGGGAAATCAGGACAGATTTCACAGAGGAAGGGCAAAATAAACTTTGAGGGATAAATTAGAGTCATATATGTGTAGATTTGAAGGCAGGAAAGCAAACAGAAAAGCCCTGGAAATGACTGAGAATGAAAAGCTGGAGCATGCCCAGATGGCAGCAAGCAATGCAGGTGGGAGAACTAAAGGTAGCAGACAATTGCAATAAAGACCTTTTGAAATTTCGAATCAATGGAGGCATTATTTCCTTTGCAGGGTTTTAGCAGTTCAGTGCTTCTGTTGTGTAAAAAGGAATATATATATCTTCCTATCTGCTAAGCCTCCATGGATGCTGAAATGTTTTCGTCACTGATATTATGAAGAAATTGTTATTCACACACGCAAATAAATCAACCATTATGGCGTTTCCTGCTCAAACATGGCCAATCATTTACAAAAAAAAAAAGATATGAGCATATTGCCTACCATGTTTGGCAACTATCCACCAGACTGATGCCATTTTATGCTTCAGGGTTTTTGCAAATATAAATACATTTTTCAGGGTAGGAGCAATTTGAGAAACCACAGTGTTCCTTAGCTCATCATCAGAAACGGTAATTAGCACATCAGTAAATTACCTGTAGAATTTTATTTCCGTGAACAAGAAAATAATGTTATCTCACTCAGTGCAGCAGGCTGATGTGAATTATGACTTTCAGGAAAATGAAGCCTTATGATTATCTGCCAAAGGTGCACATTCACACTGGTGATGTTGCTGTTCCAGCAACTTGTTATTCTGAAGTACAGGGTAGTGCTCATGGAGTATTCTGAAGTAGTCCCTAGAACAATTTGAACACAAGTATGTTCTGCTCATTTCCTTCCCTCTGAGATTAGGGTGCTGAACATTTTACTATTTCCCTTTGTTTAGTTGGTGTTCTTAAATACCCCAAGAAAGCCTCTTCAAATGTGTCTACAACAAACTGCTATTGTACCATCAATAGATTTTTCCAGTTAAATTTCAAGAAGAGAGATCATGAAAAGACTGATGAAATGATATGGACTATTTAATAGTCCAATAGAGTCTGGACTATATGAAATAGTCCATATCTTTTAATATAGTCCATATTAATTGGACTATATAATATATAATATGTATATATATTATAATAACCATCTGCACAGTATTAACAAATCATTTCAATCCCGAAATAGCTTTTAAAATTAAAAAAACTACCAGTTCCTTCATTTTTCAATTGTTATTTTATTTTTTATTATCAAGCAGTTTATAGAAAAAATATGTAATTTTTCTCTTTTTCTGCTAAAAATTACTCAAAAGAAAATGTGTTTTATCAGATGGCTTTGAATTCTCCATTTAAGAATCTAAAAATTCCTGTGACTAATTGCTTTCCAGAAAAAAAACAAATCATGAAATAATAGAATTAAAGTGCTGAAGTGGGATCTTAAAAGTAATCTAATTTTTTAAAACTAACATGTGCTTAAATCCACTCTACAAGGACGCCAGCAAGTCTTTATGTTTCAATAGCTATATTCACCAAGGACTTGTTATCATTAATACAGAGTATTCCTTTTTAACACACTTGTGGGAGTTACTGTTTATATCCCCCATAGGCTTTATTTACTTTATCTTCCATTCTCTACCATTGTAAGGCAAGATAAAATCTGCTTGTACATTATATTCCTTTTTATGTTTTTAGTTGGAGATGATAGAGCAAAATTTACATTATCAGAAACCACCTAAAAGGAATGTATAAATAATAAAAACAAAATTAAAAAAAGAATTTCATCTTTAATAAAACTAGAAAATAGCTGCCAACTCATACCTTAAAGATGATGATACATATCAAAGATAGAGAATTGGGGTCTTGAGAAGATGCAAAATGTAAACATGGACTTTAAGCAGCAGGCTGGAGTCTTCAAAAATTGCTGGAAGTTACTTGAAGAATCTACTCAACCTAGAGAGGACAGAAGAAATAGGGCTTATAAAGAATCATTATAAGGCACCATAATAAGAGAAAAATTAAGCATATTCTTTGAAAAAGAAGGGAAGGAAGGAAGAAAAGAAGAAAAGAAGGAAGAGAAAGAAAGAAAGAAAGAAAGAAAGAAAGAAAGAAAGAAATTACTGCCAGCTTTACCCTGATGCCAAAACCAGACCAGGATGTCACAAGAAAAGAAAATTACACCAATATCCCTTATGTACATATGTCTATGTAAATACTCAACAAAATACTCAACAAAATATTAGCAAAACAAATTCAATAATACATTAAGAGGATCATTCATATGAAAGCATTATTTATTCCAGGAATGCAAGGATGGCTTAACATCTGCAAATTAGTCAATGTGAAACACGACATTAACAAAATGAAGGCTAAAAATAATGTGAGTATCTCAATAGATACAGGAAAAGCACTTGAAAAAAATTCAACATCCATTTATGATAAAAACTTGACAAAGTGGTTATAGAGTGAATGTAGCTCAATATGAAGGCCATATATGAAAGCCCACAGCTAACATCATACTCAAGGATGAGAAGGTGAAAGCTTTCCAAGATCAGGAATAAGATAAGCATGCCCACTCTCATCATTTTTATTCAATATAGAATTGGAAGTCCTAACCAGAGCAATTAGGTAAGAAAAATAAAATAAAAGGTATCCAAATCGGAAAGGAAGAAGTAAAACTGTCACTATTTGCAGATGACATATTACATATAGAAAACCCTAAAGACTCCATAAAAAAAATTGGTAGAATTTATAAAGTTTCAGGACACAAAATCAAAAATATGTTGTTTCTATACACTAATAATGAACTATCAGAAAGAGAAATTAAGAAAACAATCCCATTTACATCAAAAAGAATAAAATATACAGGAATAAATTTAACCAAGGAAGTGAAAGACCTGTATAGAGAAAACTACATGACATCAAGTAAAGAAATGGAAGAAGATACAAATAAATGGAAATATATTCCATGGTTATGGATAGGAAGAATTCATACTGTTAAAATGTCCATACTACCCAAAGCAAGCTAGAGATTCAGTGCAATATCCCTTTCAAATTTCTGATGGAAATTTTTCACATGCATGGAACAATTCTAAAATTTGTATAGAACCACAAAAGACCCCAAATAGCCAAAGCACTCCTGAGAAAGAAGAACAAAGCTAGAGACATCACCATCCTGATTTCCAAATACATTACAAAGCTATAGTAATTAAAAAGTATACTATTGGCATAAAAACAGACACATAGACCAGTGGAACAGAATAGAGAACCCAGATATAAACCTATGTATACATGGTCAATTTATGACAAAGGGGCCACAAATATACAATGGGGAAATAACAATCTCTTCAATAAATGGTACTGAGAAAACTGGACAGCCACTTTTAAAATAATTAAGCTGGACCACTATCTTACACCATGTAAGAAAAATTAAAATAGATTAAAGACTTGAACTTAGATTGAAACAATAAAACTCCTAGAAGAAAGCATTACCAATAAGCTCCTTGACATAGGTATTGGTGATGATTTTTAAATCTGACACCAAAAGCAAAAAAAACAAGTTACACTATATCAAACTAGAAAATTTCTGCACAGAAAAGAAAACCATCAACAGAATAAAAGGCCAACCTAGTGAATGAGAGAAAGTATTTGCAAATCATATATCTAGTAAGGGGCCAATATCTAAAATATATAATGAACTCATACAACTCAACAGCAACAACAAAAAAAATCTGATTAAAAAATGAGCAGATTTGAATAAACATTTTTCCAGAGAAGACACACAGATGGATACATGAAAACATGCTTTCCATCATTAATTATTAGGGAAATGCAACTCAAAACCACAATGAAATATGCCCTCACACCTGTTAGAATATTTTTTTCAAGTTTACTTATTTATTTTGAGAGAGAGAGAGATAGCAGGAGAGGGGCAGAGAGAGAGAGAAAGGGAGGGAGAGAAAGAATCCTAAGCAGGCTCTGCACTGACACAGGGCTCAATCCCACATACCATGAGACCATGACCTGAGCTGACATCAAGAGAGGGCTGTTTAACCAACTGAGCCACCCAGGTACCTCTAGAATTGTTATTTTTTTAAAAGACGGGAAGTAATATGTTGGCAAGGATGTGGAAAGAGAGGAAACCTCCCGCACTATTGCAGGGATGTAAATTGGTGCAGCTACTATGGAAAACAGTGTGGAGTTTTCTTTAAAAATTATACGTATGTATGGTAAAAAGGAAAACAAAAAGGTTGGCAAGATAGGCATAATTATTTTCTATACTTTTGTGTATATCTGAAATGTCTACATAAGAAGTAAATAAATAAATATATATATATATACACACATATACACACACACACACACACACACATATATATATATATATATATATATATATATTTGACCAGTAATCCTCAAAGCTGTCAAGTTCATCAAGACAAGGGAAGTCTAAGTAAGGGACTTCTCACTAAGATGATTACTAAATGTGTGTGTGGTATCTTAGATTGGCTCCTGGGACAGAGAAAGGACAGTAGGAAAAAAACTGAGGAGATCTGATTTACGCATTTTAGGACATGATGTCAGGTCATTAACTGTGATGCATGTATCATACTAATGTAAGACTGGGGAAACTAGGTGTGTGGTATGTGAATACTCTTGGCAGAAAAAATGGTAAGTAGATGAAGTTCTGAAAGAATTATTAAATTTCTATTGTGAAAGGCTAAAGACAGGAGTTCTTTTCATTTCCTCAGTTAAGTGGTAAGAACAAGAATCAGAAGCAATTACCACCACAAACAGGAATAAATCCGTTATACAAATCCTTGCAACATGCCTAACAAAGATTGTGCCAAGTACAGTGAGTACAAAAGTAAGTAAAGGAAACAATATTTGCCCACATAAAACATACAATCTACCAAGAGATTAAAATATACCAATATGCGTTACTACTATATCTTTGAATAATGACAGCATTTTCTATTTTGCAAAATTATTTAATAAATAGAAGAAATAACATAATTACAATATGCAGAAATTATTCAAAGCCATTTCTAGATTGGCCGTGACAAAACAATCTAAGTAAATGCAACAATGTTGATTTGAGAGGATTATATTAATAGATCATCTTTTCCCCCAATTAGTACCACTTTCTTTTTATGTACAATGAGTATTTTGCAAAGCCTAACGTTGGGATATACTGTGTGTCACCTACAAAATTTTTAAAATGTATTATTGGAATGTCAATTCCTTTCAATGAAAGATATTTGGCATTCATAAATGCCACTGAAAACTTCAAAATAGTTTTGTTTAAAAAATAAAAAAATAAAACTATAGAATGTAGTATTTTGTCCTCGTTTGAATGCCTAGGCAAAGACACATTCATCATTCAAAAATAGTTATTATGAGGGGGTGCTTGGGTGGCTCAGTCGGTTGGGTGTCCGACTTTGGCTCAGGTCATGATCTCACAGTTTGTGAGTTCGAGACCCGCATTGGGATCTGTGCTGACAGCTTGGAGCCTAGAGCTTGCTTTGGGTTCTGTGTCTCCCTCTCTCTGCCCCTCTCCTGTTCATGCTGTCTCTGTGTCTCAAAAATAAATAAAACATTAACAAAAATTTAATAGTTACTACAAGCCTACTATGCAAAACATTCCAATGTATTACTGTGTATTTTAAGTCCAGGGTTTTACTTCTAAATAATTTCTCAATTAAAAGAGATAAAATAGACACAGCATTTGTTTATTACCTAATAAAATACTTAACTATAAGAATACTATGTACTGATAAATGTCTTTAAAAGCAGATGAAATGTGTTAAGAATTCAAATAGCAAAATTAAATTTATAGTATAAAAGGTGAAATTAAAGAAGTTTTCCTCATCTTCTTGGAAATCATCACTAAATTACAAGAATAAAGCATCAGAAATACAACACCGTCCTTTAGATCTTCGCCAAAGCTTGGGACGCCTGGGTGGCTCAGTCGGTCAAGCGT
Source organism: Panthera pardus (assembly GCF_024362965.1). Taxonomy (NCBI): domain Eukaryota; kingdom Metazoa; phylum Chordata; class Mammalia; order Carnivora; family Felidae; genus Panthera; species Panthera pardus. Next base: position 24,035,339 of record NW_026526732.1, on the reverse strand, counting down.
CTGACTTCACCTCAGGTCATGATCTTACAGTACATGGGTTCGAGCCCCACATCAGATTCTGTGCTGACAGCTCAGAGCCTGGAGCCTGTTTCAGATTCTGTGGCTCCCTCTCTCTGCCCCTCCTACACTCACACTGTCTCTCTCTCTCTCTCTCTCTCTCTCTCTCTCTCAAAAAGAAATAAACATCAAAAAAAAAATCTTAGACAAAGCTCACAAAGCACCTTTCTCCAAAATGGTACCTGTGGGAGAAAAACCAATAATTTCTCATTAGAACAAGAGGAACAAGTACAAAGACTGGCTAAGAAAGATAACTTCTCTGAACACAGTTTGGCATGAACGCTTGAGAGGTAAAAATAAGTGGGGCTGTATGTAATATTAAATGGAAAAAGAGCATATCTTCATGGAGCAGTCTGCTTGTGAAGTTGAGCGAGAAGAAAGGCTACATTGAGATATCCAGCACTCTGTGTTCAGACACAACACTGCTGTTATTCTGGACTGCCTGATATTTAGCTCTAGCCCCACTCTCTCCCCATGAATCATTTACAAATGGCTGATCTAGGGCAACTCATCATGAACAAGAAAACTTTAAAATAATTGCTATAAGATATTTCCAAGGATATTACAACCAAAAGGTTAAAAGGGAACGTGGAAAAAACAAATAGTATATTAAGATTCCTCACTAAATGTACATATACTATATAATATATAATATAATATATACATAATATATAATATAATATATTGCTGCTAATTAATAGGGCTTAATAAATAAATCTATATAGATTAATAGCACAAGATATTAACACAAGAGTTTAAAAATTATGTGTCACTGGTTCGTGAGTTTGAGCCCCACATCAGGCTTACTGCTGTCAGCACAGAGCCTGCTTTGGATCCTCTGTCCCTCTCTCTCTCTCTGCCCCTCCCCTGCTCATGTTCTCTCAAAAATAAACATAAAAAAATGATGTGTCAAGACCTAAAATATGGTCAGGTTTTTGATTATGTGATGTTGACTGAAAAGAAAGCACCCTATTTATATCAGGGTGTAAACTTCAATACGCATATATAAGATCTGCCATATTGATTATATTGCTCATGTCTTGTAGATATTTATTATTTCTGCCCTCCTGGCTTGGATTAAGAGTAGTGTGTTAACTATCTTAACATTATGCTGTATCTATACATCTCATTTTGCATTTCTGATAGTTTCTGCCTTATGATGAATAATTGCTGTGATAATTGGTGTATTCACAGGTTTTATATCTTCACTGTAGTCTGTAAACCTTAGCATCATTAGTATCTTATGTAACTACTTTCCTAGTCTTATTTTTGACTTTGGTACCCCTCTAACCCTATGCATCTGCCATTCCAAATATCTTGCAGTTTCATTAATGCACCATGCTCTGCATCTGGAACATTCTACTTCAATAAGTTCACCTGGTGCTTAACTCATCCATACAGACTTTGCTCAAGGTTACTCCCCTCATTTTTCTCTTACTAGAAAGAGCATATAAATATCTCTGTGATAGTGTAAAATAATATGAGGCCAACTATTATTTACCATGTATGCCTTCTTCAGATAATGGCTGTATGTGTTATTTATTTGTGTGTCCTCAGGACCCGGCATATAGCAAAGTCTCCATCTAGATATTAATGATTCTAAGTGATGTGATAAGGTTAAACCTATATATCAGGCATAAACAAAGGGCACAGGAAAAGAGGTTTAGTCCCTGTGGAGAGCACAGGGCAAGACGTTACTTGAGAAAATCTAGGCAAGTCATGGCCACAGCCAGATAGGCTAGCATTAGACTCTGAAAAATCAAAATATATGCTTAGTGCTTGAGTAAATAAGTAATGTCTGATATTAAATAATACCTGGCATAATGTTTAAGTAAATACAACAGAGTTTTGGAGGACTATTAGCTCTCAGGAGTATGGCACATAGTTGCAAAGAAGTCTGTCTCACATCCCGGAATTCGGACAGATATTAACAACTTTCTAGGAGGCCTATAAGCCCCTGCTCCCTGATATACATACACCTTCTTTAAGTTATTCAATCAAACATTAATCTAGGTGGTTCTATGAAAAGATTTTGGGATTGTAATTAGATCCCAACTTAGTTGACTTTAAGAAAGGTGACTAGGTTAGCATATCCTAATCATGTGAGTCTTCAAAAGGAAATGGGTTCTTTTTGATAAAAGAAATTTGAAGTGTGAGAGCTATTGGATACAACAAAGAGTGACCATCTCTGGCTTTGAGGATGGAGAGAAAGGAACAAGAGATTCAAGAGATTGAGAGTGATCTCTGCCAGCCGAGATAAGCCTTGACTGACAACCAGCAAGGGAACAGAGGCCACAGTCCTACAACTATAAGGAACCGATTCTCTAACACTTGAATGAGTTTGGAATAAGGACCCTGAGCCCCAGATGTAAACACATCCTGCTGACCCCTTGATCTTGGTCTTGGGAGACCCTGAGTGGAAAGGTGAGTTACTCCAGGTCCATACTTCTGACCTACATAACTGTGAGCTAATAAACATACAGTTTGCAGCTGTAAGTTTGTAGTGCTACACTGCAGCAATAGAAGATAAGTACAACAGGTAGCTAATTTTCTATCCCAATCTCTTCCAAATGTGCTTAGGGTTGTGTCGAGAGCTGAGATGGGACTTAGTTTCCGGCTTACAGATCTTTGACGTTTACATCTAGACAAGGTTTAGGAAGGCAGGATTAACTTTAGCAAGCCTTCTAGAGACTGAGTCTTGCCATTGAGACTCTTTCCATGCCTGAAATCCAACCTCTCACAGCAGAAAGAGAAATCTGCTACCTCTGGGGGCCTGCAACCCATGTCCTACTGAGTTTTGAAGTTTCACAGATTTTTTTCAAAACTCATTGTATCTTTTAGTTGCTAAATGATCTTGGGCAAAATATTTAACCTAAGATATTCAACCATTTGTAAAATAGCAATTGGAATAACTATTTCATAAGGTTATTATGAGGATTAAAGGAAATAACACCTTAAAGCTTTAAGTGCATTTTTTAGAATATAGCAAATCGCCATAAGCATTAGCTAATATTAATTCTCTATCCCAGACAAATATCTTTCCTTCTCTAATGTTCTTTCCTGGCTTAAAAACACAAATATGTGTTTAATGCCAGAATAAATACCCATGTGTTCAGGACATAATAAACAAAATTTTTAAATAATGTCTGTCTATAAACGTTAGCATATAAATGCAAATAAACACTTATCTGGCTTCAACAGCAGGTGGGTTTAGGTAAGCATAACACAGTTAAATGACTGGGATTGTGTCCATTTTATCAATACATTTTGTAATATGCTGTCTGTATTTTAATTGCAACACCTGCTTTCTTTCTGAAAAAAAAATATTTATTTTTTAATTAGGTTAGGTGGATAAATATTTCCATGTTGCTACTCATCACATATTCTACAGTTATTTATTATTTCTAGACAAAATATTTTCACTTTAAAAAAGTTCAATAGTAAAATGTAACTCAAGAACTCTGTCAAACATCCTACTAGATGCAAGGTAGTCCCTGTGAATATACTAAGATAAGTATTACCTTGCCCTAAACCTCAGGAGATATTGGGGAAAGGAGACAAGCTTTTGCAATAATTACTAAAAGGGATGAACTAAGGAAGAATGGGCTGAAAGAGAAAAGGAGATACTGATGATGTGTTGCTAAGATAAAGCTAACACTTGGAAACTGGCTGGATGTGGAGAATAAGGAAGAATGAGGAATGAGAATGCCTTCCTTCTTTTCTGTATCCTTGGCCAATGAGTTAGCAAGCCCCATCAAGCCCATCCTCACAACTCTGAAATCAGAGGTAAAAGAACACAATCCTTTTAAATTAGACAGACCTGAATTTGAGGCTCAGTTCTAACATATGCGAACAAAAATGACCCTGGGAAAACTCATTAATTTTCTTGAGATTGAATTTGATTGATGGTAAAATAGAGATGATAACTGTATTTAATTATCTCTGTCACTCAACTTGCTCAAAGTTCAAAGTTCAAGCAAGTTGCAAAACACTCCTTCGGTGTTTTAGGAAGATAGTAATGTCCTTGACTGCAGTGGTTATCAGAAGTAGGAAAGCAGATTCCTGGCAAGCTTTGAGAAAGATTGGGCATTCAGATCAGTGCATGTTATATTTAAGAAAGCAGCAGGATGTGAAGGTGTGAATATCAAAAAAGCCATTTGGAGATAGCCTGGGAGTCAGGAAAACAGTCATGGCCACGCACGCACACACACACACACACACACAACAACAACAACAACAACAACAACAACAACTGGAAAAAGATTTAAAAATCATGTGGAACACTGATGGCTGAAACTGTGAGATTATATGAGATGGTAAAAGAAGTTTAAAGAATTTGCCATAGATTTAAAAAGGAGAATCATATAATGACTAGCTCCTCGTTCACTCTTTCATTCATTTATTAATTAAAAAATATTGAACATCTATTATATGCTAAATACAGAGTTAAGTCAGCCTACACGAACATGATTAGGATGCATTCTTTGCCCTCAAGAAACTCATGTTTTAAAGATAGAATCACACTTGAGCACAAACTTCTTGATTTTAAATTTTAGTTAACATACAGTGCAATATTGTTTTCAGGAGTAGAATTTTATAATTCATCACTTAAGTACAATACCCAGCACTCATCACAACAAGCACCCTCCTTAATACTCATCACTCATCTCCCACCCACCTCCCTCCATCAACCCTCAGTTTGCTCTCTATCTTAAGAGATTTTTGTGGTTTGTTTCCCTCTCTTCTCTTCCCCCACCTTCGTAACTTCCTGTATATTCAAAGCTAAAAATAGAACTACCCTATGATCTAGCAATTGCACTATTAGGTATTTTATCCAAAGGATACAAAAATACAGGTTCACGCACTCCAATATTTAGTTTATAGCAGCATTATCAACAATAGCCAAACTTTGGAGAGAACCCAAATGTCCATCAACTGATGAATGGATAAAGAAGATGTGGTAAAATTACATATATATATATATATATATATCAAAAAGGATGAAATCTTGCCATTGGCAATGATGTGGATGAAGCTAGAATGGAGCTAAGCAAAGTAACTCAATCAGCAAAAAGCAAATACCATATGATTTCACTCATATGTGGAATTTAAGACACAACATAGATGACCACAAATAATTTTAATTCAGTGACAGGTAATAGGATATAGAAGCTCTTCTGAAACTTTCTTGGGGGCAGAGGAGGTTCACAAAGTTAAACCGATGTTTGAGGGACTGAAAAAAAATAAGCAAATAAAAAAGTAAAAGGCATTCACAGAAGATGGATTAATTCTTGTACATAAACATTCACATGCCCACACAGAGACAAAAAAGCTCATGATGTGTCCATGAAATAGTAATTGTATAGCATGGTCAGAGTCCAAGGGTAGTGAAAAAGGAAACATGGTACAGAGGGGGAGGGTCATGAATGACAGATTCTTAAGGAATTCAGCTTCTTTTATTTTGTAGATGATGAACAGTCATTAAAGAACAGAAGGTATCTAGAGAATGGTGAAAGCAATTAAATTATATTCTATATTTTAAAACAATTAACTTCGTCAGAAATCACCATGCCAACAAATATCCCATATCATGAAAAAGAGAAAAAGAATAGCTTATTTTGACAACTGCTGTTCTATTTTGTGTAAAAAAATTTCTACCATTCTGTGGCAGATTGCAAAAATGGCAACACCATGGCTACCATCAAAAATCGGTGAAAAGGATTAAAAAGTACTAAGTACCAGTTATAAAATAAGTAAGTCACAGGAACGAAAAGTATAATATAAGGAATATAATCTATCGAATTTGTATGGTAACAGATGGTAACTACACTTATCATGGTAAGCATTTGGTAATGTACATAAATGTCAAATCACTATGTTGTATACCTGAAACTAATATTCTATTGTATGTCAACTATGCTTCAATTAAAAAAGAAAATCCATGCTAAGGAACTTCCAATTTCAAAAGATAAATATGCTTGTAATCTTTACATTGCAGTTGTTAAGGTCTTGACCAAGCCAGAAGCAGCACCACTTTGTGTTACTACATTTGTGTCATACATTCAATGATAAAAGCAAACAATAAATAAATAAAGCCAAGAGTTCATACATAAACTTAAAAAAGAAAGTGAAATGAGGCACCTGGGTGGCTCAGTCAGTTAAGCGCCCTACTCTTGATATTGGCTCAGGTCATGATCTCACAGTTCGTCAGTTCAAGCCCCATGTCAGGCTCTGTACTGACAGCACAGAGCCTGCTTGGGACTCTCTCTCCCTCTCTCTCTGCCCCTCCCCTTCTCAAACTTGCTTGCATTCTCCCTCTCTCTCTCTCTCTCTCAAAATAAATAAACAAACTTAAAAAAGAGAGAGAGACAGAGGGAAATCTATTCTGTACCCCTTGAAGGTGGAATGACCTTGTTGTTAACTGGCCATTCGAATGTGGAAGAAACAATTCCATGTGAATACCAAGCCTGTCCCCTTTGCACGTTTCCCACAGTGTCTTAGACTCCTGATGCTACCAGGTGAGTAAGCCCAAGATGGCCTGCTGGAGGATAAGAGACATGTGAAGCCACCTTAGACCAACCAGCCTCCAGCCCCGCTGGTCACTGACCACATTCATGATGGAGCCTGGCCAAGATCGACAACCCAGCTACACCTAGCCCAAAGTGCTGATCCATAGAATAGGGAACAAAATAGAGGATACTATTTTAAGCCACTAGATTTTGGAGTAGTTCGTTACACGGCAAAGAAAATTGAGATACAGTCTACAAATTACATGTCCGCAAATGCAACATTTTCAGAAAGAAAATTCCCCATTTATTGGTCTTTCTGTAACAAACTTAAACAACACCATTTGGTAATCAATCATTCATGTTCAGTTATTCACATATACAATGTAGTAAAAGTAAGTTAGATTCCAGTCATTTGAAACGGTATCATTCAAACACCAACTGGGGCTGTTTGACTTAGTCCAAGGAAAAGTTTTTGCTACAGCCAATGAATAATATAAATAGGATTCGAAAGGGAAAATTTATCCTACTTACTAAAATAAATTGTTTTCGAGTACTTAGAACTTTCATTAACCTACATATAACAGAAAAATTAATGGACTAAGTCAAATCATCCTTATATGATGTGTGAAACTGGTGTGAAACCAGTTCATTAGCTTAGAATATTACAATTTGTATGATAAAGCATTAGAATTGCAGTTGAAAAAAGTGTTCTGTTTCTTACTTTGTTGATTCAAATGGATTTTCCTGTCATCTGGTATTAAATTAGTGAAATGTTCTGATATTTGCAGATCAATAATTCTCCTACTGACAGGCAGTCAGGTACACACTTCACACTTAGGGTGACCTAGCTCTCTCTGTCTTCAAAAATCTAAGTCTGTCTCCTGATTTATGTCTTAGCCCCTTGCATTGTTTTTAAACTAAATACTCTTTTGATTGTCTCTCAACATCAAGCCCATGATCTGAGTTCACCATTCTGTGACCATATTCTTTCATCTAACCTAGAAAGTATTGTGGTGATAATTATGGACAGTGAAACCTAGACAAAGAGGAAAATAAATATGGAAGAAAGATATTTTGAATACTTGACCTTCTAACATGACATCTCATAATAGTGGAATTTATTGTTTTTAAATCATTCATACTACTTATAGTACTTATTCCCAGTCTAAAAATTCCCATTTTTGCCGTACCTTCTATTATGTCAGAAATTATCATTGCCAAAACTGTTGTCAATTTCTTAAGTAGAATGTGGTACTTTATCATTTCTTTAATTTGTATTTATTTTATCATCAGTGAGATTGGATATATTTTCAAGTTTATTTGAATCTTTTCATATCAATTTCCTAGTCAGATCCTTTGATAGTCTCTTAAATTGTTAAATATTATTTTGTCTCCAATTCTCCCATCTATTCTCTCTCTTTCTCTTTCTCCTTTATCTTCTTATATCTCACTTATATTTGCCTTTAAATATTGGGTTTATATTAAAAAATAAAACACAGAGTAAATAAATAAAAGTGCAGAGTTGGTGGTAGTTGGAGAAAATCTACACTAGAAACAAATAAATTTGGAAATTTTCTTCCCCCATGCTTTCCTTTCAGAAGACACCAATAGTTTTGCCAGGCTCCAAGAGTGGGTCAGTCACTCCTCTTTTTAAAATTTTATTTATTTTAGAGAAAGACAGAGCATGAGTGGAGGAAGTGGAGCCAAGGAGGCGGGGGATGGAGGGGGAGAGAGAGAGAGAGAGAGAGAGAGAGAGAGAGAGAATCTTAAGCAGGCTCCATGCTCAGCACAGAGCCCAACACGGGGCTGAGTCCCACAACCCCAGGATCATGACCTAATCCAAAATCAAGAGTCAGTTGCTCAACTGACTGAGCCACCCAGGTGCCCCTGGATCTTTCACTCCTCTTAAGGAAGATTTCAAGAATATTGATTCTGGGAGATTTCAGAGAATGAGAAACAACTACAATTCTATATGGGCAAATGATTTACTTGACCTGTTGGAATGTTGTTACTCTCTGAATTCTTATAGATAAAGACCTGATTGCTTCAGAATCCCAAACAGCAATATTTATAAATATAGATAATATATATCGTAGTTATAAAGATATGTAAAGAAATATAAATATCTAAAACTTTGCCAAGAATCAAGATTCTAAACGAAATGGTAGAAAGGAGGCCAAGCAGAAAAGCACAGAGGAAGCATTTATTCAATTTTCCAATTAAAATCACAGAAAGAGGCATAGCAAAGCAGTGGTTCTCAAAGCACGGTTGCCTGAACCAGAAGCAGCAGCACCAGAAAACTTTGAAAATGCCAATCCTCTGGCCCCACCTCAGAGCTACTCAGTCAGAAGCTCTTGAGTAGGACCTAAAATCAGTGTCAACAAGTCCTCCAGGTGATTGCAAAGCACACTTAAGTTTAAAGACTACTTGTCTTGATAACCATGTGCTTACCTGCATAAATAAATAAATAAATAACATCTTCTTTCCAAGTTGTTCCAGTTTGTCTTATACCTCCTGGTATGCAGTTCTTTTTATGCTCACCACCCTTATACAACAGTTAATTTCAAGCTTCCCAGAGTGGGAGTAATCTAAAATTACCTTTTAAGACACAAACATTTACACTCCTGCTTGGAAACTCAATTAACTTTTAGGGTTCTCATTGGATTTTCTGAGCCTGCCCAGAGATTGGAACTTTAAAAGAAAGAGAGGATATCCTTTTTTTTTTTTTTTTTACTTTCAGATCATTACCTGAGGTCCCTCTTAGAATGATTCTCAAAGACTCTTCCTCCCTCCCTCCCCCTCCCTCCCTCTCTCTCTCCCTCCCTTCCTTCCTTCCTCCCTTCTTTCCGTTGTTCATTCACGCCTGTACTGCATGCCAGGGCACTTGCCTTTCACTGGGTTAGGTACAAAAAGTTAGCCAACAGATAGGTACCATGGTCTCACAGTAACTAAAATCAGAAGGGATGATTGATGTGCATTATAAAGCTACACGTTCTAAACTATAATAAGTGCCACAATAAAGTAGTACAGGACACTGTGTAAGAAAGGGGATGTAATCTCTAAATTCGGGGAAACTTCCCCCAAGTGAGTAACAAGCCTAAGATAATATCAAGACTGTCCTCTAGATGTCTGTCCATCTCCTCAAAGAATAAAAAGACACGCCTGTGGGAAATTTGAAGGGTGGTAAGAAAAAAAAATTGCCTTTTCTTCCTTTGGATAAAGTAAACATATAAAGGGGAAAAAAATGTTGCCTTATTGTGTTACTTCTTATTTCTGTCTATCCTGATTATTTTCAGGATTAGTATTATGTAAAAGATGCCAACCCATCCCTTTTGAATGAAAAGGTGTGTTATATCAACCTCCATTTATTATAAAGACTGAGTTTTCAACTGAGTGGAGGTGAGGCATTTCTTATCTGTAGATATGACCTGATAAGAAGCGGGTCTACCCATCAAAGCCAAGTTCAAATAACTGAGCATGTTCCAGCATCCGAGTGGTCAAGATGACACTCTGTCATTAAATCCAAGGAATTGGGAAAAAAAGAAACTGGTTAACAGCCATTGTAGTCAGTAAAAGTGGTCAGCACTGATGAACTCTAACAAAGTAGGTCAAAAAGAAAAGGACCCTTGAATTATTTCATAACAAGTCAATAGAACAAAATCACATTTTAATACTCAGTTCCTGTAGTCAGTTTAGGTGGAGGAACAAGTCATGGTTAGAGTGGTTAGAAATATCAAAATATCTACAGAGGAAGATCAACTTGAGGATAAGACAATGTGTTCTATTTTTTCGGTAAATAAAATGTGTAGAATTATTGAATCACTAGATTGCACACCCGAAACCAATATAACACTGTGTGTTAACTACACTGGAACTAAAATAAAAAACAACACCCACACATATGCGTGTGCATGCGCACGCACACACACACACACAAAGAAAAAGAAAATGTCTTCTACTAACCAAGATATACTAACCAAGATAACAGCATTATGGTTTCTACAAAGGAGAGGTTCTTCTGTGACCAGAGGGAAAAAGAGTACCATTACTCTCCCTGGAAAATGTAAGATGTAAAGTTAGGCTAATCTTATGAGTAGGCAAAATAGAGTGTAGCCTGTGCAGTGAGATATATTTTTCTCTTTGTTTTATGGCTACACTTTTATTGCATTTTCTTACATCTTTGTTTTTATTTAATTTTAAATAGCTAATGCATTTAACATTGTTCCAAAACAAACAAAGAAAGGTAAAGAAATGTATGAATAAGAAAAGTCTCTCTCCCTCCACAGTCCTCTGTTTGCCCAGCTCTTCTCCCCCTATTCTCACCCTGTACCAACATTATCACTTTGTTGTGTATCTTTCCAGAATTCCTTCAAGCATATATAATAAAAAAGCACATCATAATTTTTTCTACATTTATCTGCTATTTTTATACCAGGCCAGTATGCTATACATACTGTTCTACACATACACACACATACCACAGATAGTTTTCATTTGACAATGTGTAATCTGATCATGTTGTTACAGATCGCTTCGTATTTTACAGTTAAACATCACTGCCTTATATTGGACACATCGCATTATATACTTATGATGAGTGAGGCTGAGAATCTTCTCATATGTTAAAAAAAACATTTTGCATTCCTTTTATGAGCTGTTTATATTACTTGTCCTTTCCTCTGTCAAGTTATTGGAAAGTTTGATGTTCAAAAATTTTAACCATCACTATTGGCACCATCACCAGCCAATAGCAAAGGATGCCAGTCTAATTCAAAGGGATGCCAGGTGGAAACACCTGGAATGCCTGTGGCATCATGTTCTGGTGGAAAATTAGCCCTGATTGTTGGTCTTTTTCTAGTTGCTTTCAGCATAGAGACTATTGAAAATAACTTTTTCCAAATGTGTCGTTTATCTTCTGAATTTGCTTATGTTATTTTTTTGGAAGGCAACCTAAACTTTTTACATTTTAGATCATTAAGTTTTCAGACCCTTCTTTTATGCCATCCACATTTTCAATTAGAAAGAGTTTTCCACTCCACCAATTCCTTTTTTTTTTAAATACATATATTTCAAATTTTCATGCTTAAATTTTAAAAGACTGGGATGTTATCTTAGTACACATTGTGAGATATGAATATGTCTATCCTTATTTTCCCTAGGTAATTGCTTAGTTACCTGACTATACTTACTGATTAGCCCATCTTTTTCCCCACTGACTTAACAGCAACCTTATCCATATATTAAATTCCCATATGAATGTGGGCTTATTTCTCTCCCTTCTATTTTGTTTCATTAATCTGCATAAATCCACCCATACTAGCACGACAGTGATTGAATTAGTGAATATTTATATTTGAAACTTGAAATCTGCTCTACTCTCATTGCTCTTCTTTTTCAAAGTTTTCCTATTTATTCTTATTTTCACGTATTAAGTTTAATGCCAGTTTGCAAAGTTACCCTCTTTAAAAAAGATGTTGGTGCCACTCGTATACACTACTGGTGGGAACAAAAAAAGCAGGAAGGAAGTTGGTCATATCTAGCAAATTGCATGTTCATTTGACCTTTGAACAAGCAATCCGAATTCTGGCAACTTATCCCCAGAGGCTCATTAGCAAAAACCTGAAAATATATATGTACAAGAAAATTCACTGAAGCATTTTTGTAGTAGCAAAAAACCTGGGAAATCCTAAATTATTATCAATAGGTAGCTAGTTGAATAAAATATGTATATGTACACAATGGGGTAAAGTGAAGCTGTAAAGAAGGTTAAGAACCAACTCTATATTCTACTACGGAGTGATCTGAGTAAAGTAATATCTAATAGGTTTCTTAAACTTCCTTTGTTTCTCTGTCTTTTTACCTCTTCTCATTTCTTTAGGGTGTATTTTTCTTCAGTAGATTACATAATGATTTATGTAATTTTTTTCTCAAAGAACCAGCTGTGGTATTTATTAATTGTATACTTCTTTGGTTTCTAACACATTTTAAAGTTCATAACCTCTAGATTCAGATGCTTATTTGTTTTCTTTTCTCTTTCATTTATATAAATATTTCAGCTGATAAATTTTTCTTCTATGCATTCCTACAGTGAATCTCATCAATTATTATGTATAATGTTCTCATTTTTATTACTTTACAGAAATTCTGCAATTCCTGTGTGCATTCTACATTGACTCTAGAGATGTTTGAACTTATTGTTTTGTTAGTTTGTTTTAATTTCCAAATAGAAATCTCTTTTGTTTTCTGGTTTAATTTTTGGTTGTTTATTATTTTTCCATCAGAAGAATGTTCTATACTATTTCCACTTTTTGGAATGTTTGAGGTTGCTTTGTGACCTCTTATATGATCAATTTCATGAGTATAACAAGGACGCTTGAAAATAATGAGTATTTTCTATTTTCAGGGTTCAAAGTTTGATATATACCAATCAGACACACTTTTTAAATTATATCATTTAGGTCACCTACAATTGTACATTTTGTGCAGTTAGATCTATCAGATTGAGAAAGACAAATTAAATTCATCTACTGCTAATAAGTAGATACATTTTTCCTTTTAATTTCCTGTATTTTCAGCTTCCTATAGTTACTTGTATTTGAGGCATAACTACTCATAATGTTTATCTCCATTATAAATTCCTCATATTAACATTACAAAGGAAGCTTCTCTTTCTCTTTGAATAATTATTGCCCTAACCTGTGTTTTGTTTAATTTCTTACAAGTCAAGATCCCCACATTATTTTTTGTTTGCACTGCATGAGAATACATTTACCTCTTTTTGTCCCAAATTCTCTGAATTATTTTACTCATTGACTTTGGCTTCAATGTAGAGTTAGGTTTTCTTTATGCTCCAATCTGAAAATCCGTGTCTTTTAATAGGTGTATTCTTTATTGACACACAGATATCAACAAATATTGCCTTGCCAGAAATATCTATCTGTTGTACCACTCAGATGAGTGCTCTAAGAGAATCGTCCTTTTAGGTTTGAGACATTACCTTTCATCTCTCTTTCCTAGGTATCTCTGCCCTGCTCTCTACCTGGTTCTCCCTCAGAGATAACACCACATTCAGTCATCAGCTCTATGAGAATACCTTAAAAGTCTGTATAAGATGTGCGTCAATCAGGTAATTAAATGGACTTACAAAGTCATAGTCGGTACCACCTGGACCCTTTATCTCTCCAATTCTGGTCCCAAGCCTACAATCTAAGATTTCTACTTTCCTTGGAAGAAAATTGACCATCCTGCTTTCTAACCATAGCAATATAAAATTAAAAAATCTCTGCCAAATCGCAGTTCTCCAGGATGAGCCCCACCTTATCCCCCAAAAAGAATTCAGCAAAATGAAACACCACTCCCCCTTCATTTCCTTATTCCTCCATGGCAGGCAGCTTACTCTTCCTTTAATATCTACCTTCAGTTTAAAACTTTCTCTTGCCCTCCAGTCAAGTATGCTCCCGTCCTCTCCAGAACAAAATCCATTTAGGATATACCACCAAATTTTCTACTTCTAAAATTCCTTCCTGGATAGATGGTATTGTAAAAAGCACATGAACATATTTTTTTTTCCACCTTTAAATTGAAATCATCTCAGGAAAACAGAATTTCCTTAAAATCTTGTAGACACAGAGTTGTCAGCACTAGTCAAAGAGAGCAGACCTCATTAAGAGTTTGTCTATAGTTATTAGCACCTTAATGTAAATTGCTTTTTCAGTTAACTGGTTTTAGTGCAGTGAGCAAATGAAAAAACGTAAGAGTTGGAGGAAGAGTGATTTTGAAAGAAACTTTAATGGAGAGATTTAGTGATGAGTAGAAAGCTTATTATCACCAGGAAGCAGACAGGAGGCAGCCAGAGAAAGAGGAGTAGACAAAGAATGGGAAAAAAGGGAAAACAATGTACTTTGTTTAATTCACATTTTTACCGGGGCAATCCCCTTCTCCAAAGTCAAAACTATGCACTAAAGCACACCTGATAAATCTGTGCACTTAAGGATTTTTTTTCTAACATATATTATGAAAGTTTTCAAACATACAGCAAGGTTGAAAGAATTTTAATATATAAAAACTGGTATATCCACTAACTGGATTCTACCATTAACATTTTACTTATTTTTTTTTTTTGGCCACATATCTATGCATCTACCCATCCAGCAATCTAACTTTTGATACATTTTAAAGTCAATTGCAGAATTTGCATGTTATAAACCAGAGTTCATTTTTTTAATAGTTTCGTTTCTGTAAAGGTAAAATTTACAGTGTAAAATACTATTATCTGACATCTAAACTGTGACAGCTCTGTGCTTATCTCCAGAGATGCCTGGAAGTCTAGTACCAAGATATGAACAAGCGGGCTAATTAAAAATTCATAATGTGCTGTTTAATTTCGAACTTTAAACTTTACCCAGGACCAACTTGCTTATTGACCACTTACACTTGGTGTAAGTGGTCAAACACCCAGGCTTGCCTCTGTGACTAGTGGGGCATAAAAGACTGCTGGAAATCTTTCCTCACGGTCTCCTAAAACTGATTCTTCACTCACTCCTCAGTGGCTCATAATCCACGGACTAAGTGCATTCTGTGAGATCCAAACATTCTATGAGCTGAGTCTGGGAGTTTCTCTGACCCCATCATTACCTACACTTTCCTATGTCATTCTTCTTGCCTTGATTAAAGCCATAAGTGTGCTTTGTAAAGTATTGTAAAGCTTTTCATTTATCTAATCCTGTAAACTTGCTGCATTTATATACAACGAAATACATAAAGTTTAATGATGTTTACTAAGTTTTGACAAATTCCTACCAAGACAGAATGTTCCCTCATACTCCTTCCTAGTCAACACATAGCTCACTTCCAGGGACACCTGCTGTTCTATTTGTCGATTTTTCCCCCAGTACAGATTAGATTAGCCTATTTCAGAACTTCATATATATGGAGCCATATAGTATGTATGGGCTTTTGCGTTTGGCTTCTTTCCTTAGCATGTTTTTTAAAAATTTTTTTAATGTGTATTCATTTTTGAGAGACAGAGATAGAGCGTGAGCAGGGGTGGGGCAGAGAGAGAGGGAGACACAGAATCCAAAGCAGGCTCCAGGGTCTGAGACGTCAGCACAGAGCCCAACACAGGGCTCGAACTCAGGAGCAGTGAGATCACGACCTGAACCAAGGTCAGACACTTAACTGACTGAGCCACCCAGGCACCTTAGCATGTTTTTTGAGATTCATTCTTTTTGTTGTTCTTATCAGTGTGTTGTTTCTTTTTATTGCTGAATTAATATTCCTTTGCGTGAATACACCACAGATGGTTACTCCATTTTCTTATTAATGTACACAAAGGTTTTTTCCAGTTTGAAGCAATTTTGAATAGAACAGTATGAGTATAATTGCAAAACAACAACAACAACAACAACAACACTTTCTGTTTTTCCTACTTTGGAATAAATATCAGAGGTATAAACTTCTGGGTCACATGATAAGTGTGTTTTATTTTATGAGAAACTGTCACATTTTCCCAAAGTGGCTGCTGCATTTTAGCTTCCCATCAGTAACATGTGACAGCTTTAGTTACTCCATATGCCTGCCGACATTTGATGTTATCAGTGGTTTTAATTTTAACCACTCAAGTGGATGTAAGGTGGTATCTTCTAGTTTTAATTTGTGTTTCCCTTATTACTAATGTTATTAAGCAATTTTATATCTGTTTAATGAACATTTGCATATGTTCTTTTGTGAGGTGTCTACCAAAAAAGTATGTCCATTGTTTTAAATTGGATTATTTGTCTTCTCATTATTGAGCTATGGGAGTTCTTTATATTTTGGCTATCAGTTTCTTTGCACTGTATGTTTTGTAAATATGATCACTGAGGCTGTGGCTTGCTTATTCATTTCTCTTATTAATGATGTCTTTTGAGGAACAGAAGTATTCAACTTTAAAGAAGTCTAGCTTTACCAATCCAACCTGCAGAAAATTAATAAATCATTGAAAAGCAAAAAATCATTTTTTAAATGTTTATTTATTTTTGAAGGAGAGAGACAGAGTGTAAGTGGGGAAGGGCCAGAGAGAGAAGGAGACACAGAATCAAAAGCAGGCTCCAGGCTCTGAGCTGTCAGCACAGAGCCTGATGCGGGGCTCGAAATCACGAGCAGTGAGATCATGACCTGAGCCGAAGTCGGATGCTTAACTGACTGAGTCACCCAGGTGCCCAAAAAATCATTTTAAAATTTGGGGGGGGGGGGGGTCATTTGATATTCAGTAATAGTAACAATATTAGCCTATGTCCCCAGGCTAAAAGTTAATTAAAAAAAAAAGATGGTTCATTATGAAGAGCCCTGAACTGTGACCCATGCACACCTAAAAAATACTGGACACGTATAAAATGGAACATTTTTACTATGAATAAATATGAATTACGACCTTCTGTTATATTACCCCATCCTTGCATGAATAGTAAAGAATTCAAATCCTTCATGCATTATGCAAGAACTGACACAGAAATTCTTGAAACCTCACAAGAATGGAACTCCATTTTGTAATCTTGATTAGTACTTTTTTAAGTGCTAGCTCTTGATAATTTCCTTGACATAACCAACGACACCTCTTCAATGTGAAAAATCAGTTGACTAAAATTATGTGAACCACACAAAAAAATTGAGACTGGGGTTCTATAATTATGGTTGTGCCAGTTATAATGTAAAACAATAAATTAAAAAGATTGTAAGAGTGCCTTTTCTCCTTCACACCAGGGGATAATACTTAATGATATGATAGACTCTTACTGAGGGTATTAACTAATGTCAATGAGGATGGTGATTTTTTTTCCTGAGAACACAATTACAAACTATAAAGCTGTATTTGACTCACTTACATTTCAATACAAAAAGATTAACATAATAAAAAACATTTTGTAGAGACATTATTTTGTTTTTCAAAGCCCCATGCTTTTTAGAAAAGAAATTAAAAAAAAAAAAATCTTAAGAATAGAATGGCAATCTGAATTTCAGGGAGAATATGAAACAGTTAAATAGTTTTCTCACATTCAAAATCATGAAAACATACAGTCTAATCATGAAATGATTTGATTATGAAGAAGATAAGTTTCCAAATAGTATTATTTTATTCAAGCTAGATTGGGTCCTTTAAGACTCGATGTTTATCCTAAAATGGTAGGCTAGAATTCATATACATTCATTCATTCCACGTATATTTTAGAAGATACTAACTGTATGTCAGGCATTCTGAAAGCTCCAAAAATACAACATTTAGCAAACTAAAAATTCCTGATTCTTATAGAGGTCATTTTATAATGACAGGAAATAATTAATAAGTGAATGGCATGTCTGGAGATGATAGGAATCAAGAGCAAAATAAATGAAAAAATACTTAAGGGATGTGAAAAAGCAAGTCACTTAGCTTGCTTAAGGAAAAGCAGTCTAAGAAAAGGAAAAAGAAAAGAAGGAAAAAGCCTTAGGACAGGATTATGCATCCGTCTTCCATGAGGTTGGAATACAGTGACATTATACAGATGGAGGTGGGGCTAAGTCAGATGGCGTCTTTAAGGCTTGCATTTTCCCCGACTGACAAGGGCAGCCATTAGATGATTTTTTTTTCATTAGGTGATTCTGAGCCAAGGACTCACCTGATAAAACTGTTTTATAAAGCATTCTGTCTGCTTCCTGGAAAAGAACACACTAAGAACATAAGAATGGAGTGACACCAGTTAGGAGACTACACAATCCGGTTGAGAGATGATTTTGCCTTGGGCCAGGAAGGGTAACAGTGGACATGGCCAATAGGTGGTTTGATAAGAGAATCGAGACTTCAAGGAGAAGACTGGATTAGAGATACAAATTTGAAGGACCAAACCATATAAGTGTGTTTAAAGCCTCAAAAGTAGATGAAGTCACTTCCTAAGTAGTGTGGATAGAGAATAAAAAGATGAGGAAAACAAAAAACTAGTTAAAAAACTAAGAAGTAAAGCCAGAGAGATTTTAGGTATAACAAACAAACGTGGTGTCCCACCAAGCAGGTGAAAAAAGTGTATCAGGAAGTCAGGAGAGAGAAATTGTGTCAAACGTGGCTGATAGGTGAAGTAAGGTGAGTACTGAGAATGGCCATTGGTTTGTCAAGATGAAGTCACTGGTAACAGCAACGTGATAGGGGCAAACAGAGAATAGGGTTGGAGTCAGCAAATACAGGTGACCCTTGTATAATGCAGGGTTAAGGGTGCTGACATCCTTGCCATCAAAAATCAACATGTAAATTTTGATTCTTCAAAAACTTTACTAAGAGCCTACTGTTGACTGGAAGCCTTACTGATAACACATATTTTGCATGTTATAATGCATTATATACTGTATTCTTACAATAAAATAATCTTAAGAAAAGAGGATGTTATGAAGAAAATAATAGGAAGAGGAATGCCTGGCTGACTAGGTGGGTAGAGCATGTGACTCTTAATCTCTTGTGAATTCAACCCCTGTTGGGTGTACAGACTACTTAAAAACAAAAATTTTTAGAAAAGAAAATAATAGAAAGAGAAAATATATTTAAAGTACCATACTGTATTTATATGTAAAAAAAAAAAAATCTGGGTATAAATGGACCCATGCAGTTCAAACCTGTGTTTTTCAAAGGTCAACTATATAGACAATTATTTCTTGGGCTTTGGTGTACAGGGGAACTGATAAATGGAAATGCCAACTGCAGGAAAAGGATGGCTCCTCAGTCCTGCTCTCTTGCCTCAGTAACATATGCCCCCATCTATCACTAGACAGCTCTAGAATTTTTTTCTCTTTACTTTCTAAGTGTGTCCCACCCCTATTTGTGAGTCCAAATCATCTTAAGTAGAATGTTTAGTAAGAGATATTTAATTTAATTGTGAGTACATACCTTTGCATTATTTATAAGGAAACTGAATTATAGTATTATAGTCCCACTAACTTCAGAATGAAAGAAAATTTATTTCTTTGTTAGAAAATTCTGAAATATATTGAACAATCTTTGAGAATACACACTAGATTTCCCACTTGCCTAGATAGAATTCACATGGATATAATTTTTCCAACAGGAAGTGATCATCCTCTTGAGGGGAGCACTCACCTCTGTCCATATTATCTCTATTCTATCCCTTGTTCTCTAACACATTTTTCCTCCCCTTACCTCATTTTTGAAAAAGAAAGAGGAAGAAAGAAGAAAGAAAGAAGGAAAGAAAGAAAGAAAGAAAGAAAGAAAGAAAGAAAGAAAGGGAAGGAAGAAAAGAAGGAAGGAAGGAAGGAAGCTCTAAAACAGGCAAACAACTTATCTGAGTGCAAAAGGAATACATCTACACTGTGAAAAAGAGATACTTGAGAAATATAGAGGAGTAATAAAGAAAAATTACTCAGATTTTTACTCTTCAACATTTTGGATTCATTACCCTATTACTGTTGCAAACTGCTTAGCAAACAAGATATCACACATATTTGCAGTTAAAATAATGCAGCCACTATTTTCTAATGATAATAAAATGTTAAACCTGTTTGTATTATTTCATGGTATACTACACCATGGTAGAGTTTGGAACATTCAGAAGCTTGCTGATATTTTGCCATTATAAAGCAGGCATTTTTAATTCTTATTCTTTAAATCTTCCCCTGTTTTTAGAAATTTTCCTCAAGGTATGTATTCACAAATAGAATTTCTGGGTAAAAGCACATGAACCCAGAGTTAGGCTCTGGGTCATAGTAACAGTTTCCAAAAAACTTGTTTTCCAAGTTATACCTCCACTAGCACTAAGTAGGGGTGGAATTGTTAATGTTTTGCATATTTCACAATTTGCTGAAAATGGTTTATCATAGCTATGATTCATCTACTCATTATTAGTAAGAGTAATCTCTTTCCAGTGTTAATGAACCACACACCTTCCTATTTTCATAGTTTGTGTGCCTGGCTCAACCAGCTGTGGCTTACTTTAGGGCATTTTTCCCTGTGTGAAGTGGTTTAATGTCTTTGTAAATTAAGAATCCTAACTATCTGTCACATTTTATTTCAAATACACTTCCATATTTTTTCATTTAATTCAGGTTTTGTTTTGCTTTACTTTATTGACTTGAAGGAATTTACATACCGTGAGGTGCATTGGTCACTTGTAGGTGTTTGATTTTATTCAGATTCATAAAGTTTGTCTCCACTGACAAATTAAAATGATATTCTCGGTTTTTGTTTTTGAGTTTCAATCTCTATGTTTAGCCCTTTCATCCTTTTTAAATTTATTTGGATAAAATGGAGTGAAGTAAAATCGAAATGGATTTTTTAACTAGCTCCTCAATACTCTCAGCAATACATTTTGAAGGATCCTTCTGGTTCACCTGATTCATCAGGTCTCATTTATCATGAATTACACTAAAGGATCTGGTTTCATGAGAGCTATTCTATTCCATTGATCTGCCAGTCTATTTTTCACCCAGTAATTACTAGAGTTTAATCATTTAAATTACACATTTAATTATACTAGTCTAAGAAAAAGTTTTATCTTATAGGACTAGTCCCTACATATTATTCTTCCTTTCTTAAAGTTTTGCAATGTTTCACATCTTCGTATTAAGATAGGAATGAAGTCCCCATTTTTGTTGCCATTTTGTACAGTGATTAAGAGCATGGATTCTCAACCAGTCTGCACAGATTCAAAACCCCAGGTCTATCACACACTAACTCTATAAACTCGGACAAATTATATGAACTCTACATGCCTCATTTTCACATTTGCAACATGAGTATAATAATAGAACCTATCTCATAGAGCTGTTATAATGATAGAGTGATTGATTAAATATATGTAAAGCATTTAGGAAAGTACCCGGCAACATAACAGAGAACATTACATAGAAGTGTTTCCTATTATAATTTAGTGGCATCCACTTTGCTAAGCTTTATATGCATCCATCATTGAATCCCTGCTTGGGCCCACTTCTTAGGACTCTCTCCTTCTGACTTAATGATCTTGTGAAAGCAACCAACTTAAAATAATTCCATGTTTGGTCATAAGAATAGTCTCACAGGAGAAAAAAAAATCCAAGACTTATTTTCCTATCTCCACTGAAATTATTTATAGGTATTACCTCACCTGAAGTTACTGATTCTCTTGACTTTCCACTCCATAGGACAGGAAGAAAAAAACACAAAGGCTCACAGAAGTGTGAGTATGCATGTTTAAAATAACTCCCAATTCATTTTTGTTGAAACACTGCATTATCATCTGTCTTCCGTTATGATTTTATGCAATCTATAAAACAAGATTTTAAGAATAACTCTTAAAACTATCAGATCATAGTTTGTCCCAAGTATACACTCATATATACATAGCATTATCTGAATTGGCCTGTTATGATGCACTCCCAATAGTTTGGGTTCTCAAATGCTAAGGGTGAGAGAGAGAGAGAAAGAGAGAGAGAGAGAGAGAGAGAGAGAGAGAGAGAGGAGAGAGAGAGAGGAGAGAGAGAGAGAGAGAGAGAGAGAGAGAAAGGAGATTTACCAGGAGAAGAGAATAGGTTAAAAATGGAGATTCAAAACAAAAAAAGGAGGGGGGCACCTGGGTGGCTCAGTTAAGCGTCCGACTTCAGCTCAGGTCATGATCCTGCCGTTCGTGAGTTTGAGCCCCACGTCAGGGCTCTGTGCTGACAGCTCAGAGCCTGGAGCCAGCTTTGGATTCTGTGCCTCTCTCTCTTTCTGCCCCTCCCCTGCTAATGCTCTGTCTCTGTCTCTCAAAAATAAATAAACGTTAAAAATTTTTTTTAAAAAATGGAGATTCCAGAGATTCTGGGTTTGCACATTCAATAAGTCCTTGCCTTGCCTCCCAGGTGATAGAATACAGATGGTTTCAAGGAACATATTTTGAGAAATACTGCCCAAAGGAAGGACCTAAAGGGAAGCATTTTCTATCATTATGATCGCTTCCTTAAGAAAAGAGAAAGACAAACTTCTCAGATTAAGGAATGTTATCAGATTACCTGTGGAACACAGTCAGTCAGGGATGGGAAGAAGATAGACACACCCAGATATGCTGCTGGTGTTGCAAGAACAGATACTTAAAATCAACGGCTGCCATGTCAAGCAGAGTCTGCAGATCATTTTTCTTTCTCCAAGACGTGGAATCCCTGCTGCAGGGAGCTTTCTTCCTCAGGGCCACCTCTTCTGATTTCCACTTCCTCACAAAAACAAAAACAAAACCAGATTGTACTTAGGAAAAGTACAATCTACAATCTCCACCTTTCAGATAGTGTCTCAACACATTCCCTATTCAAATTTTGTCTCTTCATAAAGACCCCAAAAGTATGGGTGTAGCGGTTGTGTTTTCACCGTCCATGACTGGCACCTCATCAAAGTATGGCCAGTTCAAGAGGAAGATGGAGATATCATTAGGTGTCTCTATACTTACACATAAATATGTGGACATTCTCTTTCAAAATGCTTCCAATACATATCCCGAATTCTACATTCAATGATTTCCATACAAATTGAGACTTTAACTCAATACCATCACCAATATGTCATGCAATACAAGTTAAACCGTCTACTTTTCCAGGTGGCCAACTCAGATGTCTTCTCTTGCATATATTACCTCCCTCTCTTTGCTCACTTCTCCTACCAACAGCACTTAATTGTAATGAATTCCACATGTCAGTGAGATCCATTGGTATTTTGAGAACTAGTCTAAGGATTAATGTTTCAGCAAGTTCAGAAAAAGTAGAGTAAGAATTATGAGAGAAATGGGTTCCCAGAGAAGTATTAATCATGTTTAACTTGAAACAAGTTAATATTCTCATGGTCTAACATGCTTCAAGTGTATGATGAACTTTTATAGACAGAAAATTATGCCAGCCCCCCCCCCCCAAATTGGTTATCATTCACTGAGTTTCTCTCAATGGTTTAATATTTGCTTAGAGTTTTACAGACCATTCATTGGGTTATGTGAGAAATATTCATCTTTAAAAGATACTTAAGGATGGTAGTTTTTAACTCAGTCAGTATCTGGGCAGTGATAAAATAGTCATAGGTAATAACATCCATCATCCTCAACTCACTGAAGGCAGGTTGCTTTAGTGAATGAGTTGTACATTTCACGGACCAATTTGCTTCACTTAGGGAACAACCTTAGTAGTAACATAAAGCCTGTGGAGGAATACTTCAAAGGAATACAGAATGAGCAAAAAAGAATGACATAAAGGACAATGGACCAATATCTATGACAAAAAAAAAAAAAAATACCCCACAGGATTTAGTGAACACAAAAGTCTGAAGTGTGAAAATAATTAGCTTCTAAATAGAATGAAACCGATTCTTTTTTTCTTAGGCCTTTTAACACACTTTTATGATGTTAACTATACCTGAGAATAATTTCTACCATATCGAGGAACCAATTAGGAACCAACAACTGACAACATTTTAAAGTTACTAGAGTAACATTTAGGAAGCATAATATGACATTTTAATATCCTGAAAACTCTTTTTATGAGCAGGAATCTTCCCTCTGAAACTTGTCATAACCTGGTCAATCATACATAGAACAGTCTCCTATCCTCGGTGATTATGACTTTCCTCACTCCCGTCCTTGTCACACAGACTTGTTTTGAGCCGATAGATACCACAAGACTCTCCTAAAACGCCAGGGGAACTTTAGAGCCGAAACAGAAAACAGCCCAGGAGCACCACCTCCTGACAAGGTCAACTTTTAGCTGGGTAAGGCACAGTGAGAATCACCCCGGACCTGAGATCAGAATTCCCTGGGATCAAATTCAGATTCCTCCGTGTTCTATATGTGCCATCTTGAGCAAATCGCACCACCCTCCAAGCCTCGGTTTCCTTTCCTAAAGCAGTGATGGCAACATCTAAGTGTGAAATTGTCTTGTCCAGAGCTTGACCTGTAGCAGCTACTCAGAATTGTGGCTGAACCTAAAGGTAAATGTTGGGAAAATTCCAGAATCCCTCATTTAATTTCTACTCTTCCTCAAACCTAAGAGTTTATGTTCACCTTAACATAAGGGACAGTTCTTCTCCAGTGTATACACAGTTTCAGTGATTGTCCTGTTTGTTATACATAGGGGTGTGCAGAGCCCTGCCACATATTTCATTTACTGGCAGAAGTATTTAATAAATGTTACTGACTTGAATGCAAATAAGAGCAAACACTATGTGCCAGGCACTATTCTAAGTGCATTACCTGTATTAATTTATTTAACCCACACAATAAGCTAATGAAAAAAAGAGTCAATTTATTTGTGTGTGCCTAAAAGCTCAGGCAACAAAGAGAACAGAATCCCTTGCGTCTTAGAAATGCTTCTAAATAATGAGGAGCCTGATTTCGTGCAGCTGTTCTTTTCTGCATCCCCTAAGCTCGTTTGTTTTGAGAATGCATGGAATCACTCCAAATCCAGGATGCAGAATTCCATAGAAATGGTCCAGGTGGCTGGCTGTTGAAGAGAGAGGTAT
The DNA here is from genome assembly GCF_024362965.1 of Panthera pardus. Taxonomy (NCBI): domain Eukaryota; kingdom Metazoa; phylum Chordata; class Mammalia; order Carnivora; family Felidae; genus Panthera; species Panthera pardus. The sequence continues at coordinate 24,010,313 of NW_026526732.1, read as the reverse complement.
ATAACAGCTATAGATGTAAGCATTTGCAGCTAAGGAAGAGGAAAGGTCAACCTAATTCTATCACAATACCATTAATCAAAACAACTTTTCCATAAATCACTGGGGATTATAAAGGATGAAGGGAAATTTTCTTCCCTTCACTTTTTAGCCTTCCTTGATTTTGTGTATGCTCCAAATCAAGAACTCTTTTTTTTTTTTTTTTTTTTTTTTAACTTTGATGGTGGGTATAGTCTTTTCTCAGATCCATCAGATGGTTGGGAGTATTAAAAAGATCTCATTTGAAGATGTCAAAGAAAGAGACAGAATAAAGACAGGCTCATGTTGAGAGCATTCAATGGCATTTGGTGACACTTTCACCTGTAAAATAGTGTGCTTCTTATTGTTCTTTTTATTCCATTAAACTTGCAGCTGTTATATAAATGTTTCCCAGGATATCAAATTTTTGCTTAAAGTATGAAATTAAAAAGACAATTATTGAACCATCCACCAGCTATACATAGCTTTATTATTCAAAACAGACATAAAACACTGAGACATTACCAGAATATACAATGCTTTTTAAAAATCAACAAATTTTGACAGCCTTGTTTATATTAAATTTTCCAATATGATAAGGAGACAATGTTTCTTTCTATGTTATAATACTTCTTGTTTCTTCGTAACAATTCTTTTGCTTTAAGTTTATTTATTTTGAGAGAGAGAGAGAGAGACAAAGAGAGAGAGAGAGTGCACATGAGCAAGGGAGGAGCAGGGAGAGAATCCCAAGCAGGCTCTGAGCTGTTAGCACAGAGCTTCATGTGGGGCTCAAACTCACAAACCTATGAAATCATAACCTGAGCCTAAGAGTGGGACGTGTAACCCACTGAGCAACCCAGGCACTCCCCCACCCTTTTGTTTTTTTTTTTCAATACACTATTTAACTATAGTTACCCTGTTGTAAGTTGCTTCTCCAGATTTATTTACCTTATAACTGAAAGTTTGTACCTTTTGACCACCTTCATCCACTTCTCCTCACCACCCACCAACTTCTTCAGCATATGATAACTCTATTTTCAAAAGTACAAAGCTCATTTTTTTTAGTTAATGTTCTCTTTTTCAGTATAATGCCTTAATATAAATCCAGGAACTATGTTATTATATTGCCAATGTCTACATTTCCACATAAATTGGATTCTCTCTCATTTTATAATTAATTTTTTAAGAGGTACATTGCTTTCCTGTGTCTCTAAGTTTATTATTGATAAAGATACTAAACAGCCATATAGTTTTAAATAAATTTTTACTGAAATATTATTTCAATGTTAGGAGTAAAGTGATTTTTCAATTGTTTAAATTATTTTCTGTCAATATCATGTGATGGGGTTCTTGAGCAAACAGCTAAGAATTTTTGAGACGTCTTTGGTGCAAAAAGGTGATTTTATCAAAGTAACGGGATAGGACCCATGGCAGAAAGAGCTGCCCTGGGGTTGTGAGGAGTGACTCATTTTACACTTTTAAGTTAGTGAGGGTTAGGAATAGCATAAGTCTCTAAGGAATTTGAGAGCAAGAGCTTTCAGGACCTTGAGGGGCTAGCTACTGTTAAGATAAGGTTACTTTAGTTTTAATTTTTTTATTTTTTTTTTATTTTTTTTTATGTTTATTTATTTTTGAGACAGAGAGAGACAGAGCATGAACAGGGGAGGGTTAGAGAGAGAGGGAGACACAGAATCTGAAACAGGCTCCAGGCTCTGAGCGGTCAGCACAGAGCCCGACACGGAGCTCGAACTCATGCTCTGGGAGATCATGACCTGAGCCGAAGTCGGACGCTTAACCGACTGAGCCACCCAGGCGCCCCACTTTAGTTTTTAATAAAACAAAAACATCAAGGAAGTAAGGCAGCTATGAATTGCTTGAGGAAGGTCACTCTCTGTATGTTTCAGGTGACTATCTGTGGGCTGCAAGCTGTAAAGAGATTTAATTTAAGCTACATTTCTCTTGCCTTTGTTTCCCTCATCGTTTTCCTACCTGAACAACCTTGACCCTTAAATCTTTAAGGTTGCTGAAGGCTGAAGGTCTTATTTTCTTAGCTTCTTCCTGCTGAATAGGGGCACAAAGATGTCTCCACCCATGGGTCAAGGTTGGTCAGTTGAGAATTTAACAGGAGTTAAGAAAAGCTAAGGCAGCTGTATCTAGAGTTGATAACATTTAGGAGTTTTCTTGAGTAGAAAGAATCATCTGTTGGCTTGAAGTTGTGACACTGAAGGAGTCTTGGCACCAGGTGGAGAGACATGGGAGAAAACAGCAAAACATGATTAAAATAACAAAAGAAAGAGAAGCCCAAATAAGAATACTTTGATATCGACAAATATCTCTCTTTAGTCCAGGAATTTAACCAGCTCCTAAAGGAAAGAGAGGAATAATTTAAAGTATCAATTTGAGTATTTGTTAGAAACTCAGAAATATTTTTGTGTAATATCGAATGTATACACAGCATTCTGTTTTTATGAGAGCACAAGCTCCACCTTGTGCAGCAGTTAAAACATCTAATGCCATTTTATTTTGTAGAACTGTTTAATGCATTTGAGTTATTTTAGTGTTTAATAATATACTGTTATTTTTTGAGAGTCATTTAAGGTCTTGATTGTGTAGTAGGTGGTGTTAACCATCATACAGACTCTGTTTCGCTCAGTCAGCAGTCAGGTAATTAATAAGAAGCACTGTTATAGAAACAAGAAACATATAGGTTAATGGTTATAGCAAAATTATAAACCCAGTGTCCGTCAGTGCCATCAGTGAGAAGATTTCTGGATGTCAGGCTTGAAGCATCCTCAGATGGATCGGGAATAGGCAGAATCAGATGGGCTGTTTGTTTGCTTGTCGGTTTGTTTGTCTTTAGTTTGTAATTCACATGTCTGTGGTGATCTTTTAGAATGGCCCATAGAGCAACAGGCACAAAGATTGTCTATATATGAGTTTTGGGCTATTTCTCTGAAGTGTACCTCAAGTTGCCTAGTGTGGGCAAACAATAAACATTTAAAGACAATCAGAACTAGAACTTATCATCCATAAAGATGCATTATTGAAACATAATTTTTCTCTCTAATAACTCTCATTTCTAGAGATAGCCAAATCAAGACTAATTCATATGTAGAACAAGTGCAGTTTTAACAAACTTGGCCTAATTATTTACATAAGCTCAGCAAGAGCAGTGATTGGTCATATAGATTTTTTAAAATCTGCTTTGCGGGAACTTTTTATAAGGAATCTATATCGAACTTTTAGTAGCCCCTCCAGGCCAGAAACCAAGCCAAGTACTTACCATCAGACATGCCTGCGATACCTGTAGATTTGGGCAAATTTCTTTTCACATGGTCCCCAAGATATCCTGAGGTTCCTGCACCTGCCAGGAAGTGACATTCTTTACTTGCCCGGTAAGGCTGCTGGGAACTCTGTAAGCAAGGCATCAGGCCAGCATTTCCAAGGGGCTTTATCGCTCCATGTTTCATAAAGTCAACCTTAGTTCCTTAAAACTGGTCATATCTGAATCTATGCATGTTGCTCTCAAATATGACATTCTAGTCAAAGACTTGGTAAAATAACCAGTATTTCCAATGGTGACCTGTTACAAGGAGAACAGATTTTTATTGAACTTATGCAAATAACTGTAATTGCCATGAAAGAAGGAATTCTTACTGAGAGCTTTTGAATTTCAAAGGGTTCAGGTAGAAGAAAAGTTAAATGCCTCAGTTTGTTTATAAATGAATACTTTATCACATTTTTGTATGTCATAGATATTTTAAGAGAAAGTTTCCTTAATCTGGAAGAGCAAACATTAGAGAACCAGCAATATTTCCAACAAGAGTCACAGGTTACTAATTCTTGTTTAGTTTGAATGCAGCTTTTTAATTCTGAAAATGTTTACGCATTTGTTTTTTGATCTTAAAGATGTCAAATACTTGTCTGTGTCCTAAAAGTCCTTTTATAAATCTCCTTGAAGATGAAACACGTTTTTTAAGAGCATCAGAACAATAACCATAAATAACAAATACTCAGAAGTGGACATGGTTAACAATCTGATATGAGAGTTCACTATGATGCAATTCACAAGGAAATTCGATTATTTCTTGAAACATAACACTTTGATAATCAGAATATCAACCAATGACCTCAAATCAAAACAAATTAAAACTTTTGGAATTTTATATATATATTTGAGCATTTACTAAGGCAATATAACCTAAAGTTTACTATTATTTGTTTGACAAGGCTTTCCAGGTAGTATACCAAATAAAAAGGCCCAATTGGTCAAAAACATTTTATTTAAAATTTAAATCCTGGGAGGTTTGTTAAAACCTTAGAAAGTTATAAAGCTCATCCCAAATAGGATAACAGATCATTATAAATCTTATTTATTTAACCAACATGGCAATAAGAGATTCTCAAGGCAAATATGTAGGTTTATATAGTTGTTAGCAAAACCTAGCTCCTTTAACTTTGAGAGTTTTAAGTAAGCAAAGACTTTATAAAGCTTTGGTTTTCCTGGTAGACAAAAGAGAAAAAACTTTTGATTACATTTTTTTAATCAAGAGCAGATCCACAATCCAAGAAAGAGAAAAGCAGAATTTTAATCTTATACCAGTGTATTTTTAAAATCCATCCATTTCAACCTTAGTCTGTCTTAACCCCACATAAAATTCCTTTCCAAAGATTTCCTTTCATGAACCTTATACAACTTTCCTTTGCATTCAGATATTGACCCAAGCATTTTTCTCCAAACAACGATTCTTATTTAGGACAAATTTACTTTCTTTTACCTTTAACAAAATTTATTTCCATTCCTTACCTCTTTCTTCCATGTCTTCTGCTCTTTGATATAGCAAGTTGTTTTCCTCATTTCCATCAGTCTTAATTACATTTAGCAGTTTTCACTCTTAGAAACTTTAGTCTCCAGTGAAAACTAGGTAGTAACCAATTGTGAACTGTGACACCAGAATTTTTTAGATGGCAAACTTATGAATTAATTAAGCACAAAGCAGGTTTTCCAACAGACCCAAATATCCTTAGTTTCACTGTAAAGGCACAAATCTATGTTTAATAATCAATGCTTCAGCATTTACCAAAGACCCTGAAAGCTGTTAACAATTACCCATGAACACTTTGAGACAGACAAAATTAGCCATCATTTTAAGTTGTCTTTTTGTTAATAAATGTCTATCTTAATTAAACCAACGAACTTAAATTACGTTAAATGCCAAATACTTTCCACTTGGGTCCACTTAAAAGTCAAGCAATTTGTTCACCATTGTCAATTTTTGCCTGGGACATTGGTGGGGAGATCTGAAGTGGACAGTGTAAGTCCAAGAGGGTGCTCTTCACTCCTTGACAGCGAGGGAAGGCAGAGGATCTGATGGTGCCAGAGGCATGGAAGATGCAGGTTGCACCCAAGGTGGTAGAGACACAGGAAGGAGAGGGGAAGGCAGAAGAGGTGAGGTGCAACCAGAAAGGCTGGAGGTGTATTAAAGCCCAGAGGACAGAGAAAGATGTCTCCCAGTCTTAAAGTCTGTCAGCTCGGACAGATGAGCAGATGCAGATTTTTTTTTCCCACCAAGTGGAAATAGGCCATGTCAGGCCAGAGAAGACAGGGGACTTCCCCAAAACAAAAGGAGCTTCAGCAGCTGCTTAGGAAAATTCCTTAAAGTCTCCTTCCTGAGGTAGACTAACCAGAGACAATTGGCTCCAATTAGCATAGTCATTAACTCAGTAAATGAATGAAGGAGAGACCCCACATACAGCTAGAGTAACCCGAGTCTATTAGGAAGGAGGAACAGTGAGAGAGGGTATCAGAGTCCTTTTCATTATGGATGGCCTGTGTTTCTTCCAGCAACCTGAGTTTATTGGGAAGCTTGCTTAAACAATGTTCCAATATATCACTAGGGAGTTTATCAGCCTGGTCAGTGGCCAAACACACTCTGCAAAAGGCCCTCAGTCCTGGATCCTGGTTTAGGACCATGAAACCTGGACATAGGGTACCTCAGTCCATTTGCCCTGTTTCTTGCAGAAGAGATCTAACTGATAGATTGTATTAAGGTCATTCAGTGTTGCAGAAGATCAGTCCTTTCCTAAATTTTGCAATCCAACTCGATTCCAGTAGGTTGAAAGACATCCCAAGGGATAGTCCTTAGGGACTGAGGAAGAAGATCCCATGTTTCTAGAGAAGTAGAGAAGGTCCATTACCAAAAATTCCCCTGACTCCGGGGTGGTGTCCCATGCACGATATGTCAGAGATTCCTGGTATCAAAGCTACAGGAGGCATCCCTCAAACAAAAATTACTATGATCCCTGACCAGCCGCTAAGGGTCCCTGGAGAAGGGATCCTAGCATCCCTTCACTTCCCCATTGCATCCTAGGCTACAAATGGGTGCCTGGCATATGGACTGAAATACTGTGCCATGCTGTGCCATCTGTGCCTTGAAAGCCATACTGTAAAAGGCCGTGCTTTAGTTTACCTTGTCTTAAGAAGCATGCCATGAAGGTCATGCCTTCGTTTTCTTGAAGGCTGTGCCATTTTTAACCCATGGAAAACACTAGAAAAGTTTTACAATGGGGAATACCCAATTCTGTAATTTAAGTAGTAGGTAAAGGACATTGACAGAAAACAATAAAGATTGCAATCCATCATGATCTAAGTGACATTCCAACACATAGAGTCTTTACAGCCAACTTCCCTAGGAAACATCCCAGTTGGGTTTTAATTCAATCGGGTACTGGTTTCAGCAGGCTCTCAGTGGAGGTCTCACAGACAGAAGCCACTAGACCAGGGATGTGGAGGGAGTCTTAAGATTGGCAGTGTGCTAGTCACTTAGGTGGCTGTCCCGTGCCCAAGACAGACAGTTTTGTATAAGGACAGGAATAAAGACAGGGCATCAAGTTTCTGAGTTTTATTACCATTCCAGCCAGGGTACTAACTTCCAACCAAAAGGCAGGCTTTCTACTCCCCACAGGGTAGCCCCCGGCTAGACGATTTCAGCCTGGGCAATCAACGTGAAAATATTCCGGTAAGATCATTCTCCCTAAAAAGCCCCTGAATTGAGAGTAAAGAAAGAAAAGAGAAAACACTCACCAAGTTTGCACCAAGGCTCAGAGTCCAGATGAAAGGACTCAAAGCCCCACACAAGGGCGCCAAAGTGATAGGGTTCTTGAGCAAATGGCTAAGAAAGAATTCTTGAGATGTCTTTGGTAAAAAAAAAAAAAAAAAAAGTGATTTTATTAAAGCATGGGGACAGGACCCATGGGCAGAAAGAGCTGCACTGGGTTGTGAGGAGTGACTAATTATATACTTTTAAGTTTGTGGGGGTTAGGGATAGCATAAGTCTCTAAGGAATTTGGAAGCAAGACTTTCAGGACCTTGAGGGGCTAGCTACTATTAAGATTACTTTAGTGTTTATTAAAACAAAAACATCAAGGCAGTAAGGCAGCCATGAGTTGCTTGAGGAAGGTCCCTCTGCATTTTTCAGGTGACAATCAGTGGGCTGCAGGCTGTAAGGGGATTTAATTTAAGCTACATTTCTCTTGACTTTGTTTCTGTCATCATGATGTATAAGGCTATAGTTACAATTTATTTGAAATACGCAATTATGAATTTGAGGATAAACTGGGTCATATTCCACATTGCTCTATTTGGACATGTAATTGTCATTATAATCCTGAATTATAATCCTGAATTATAAGAATGGTGAAGCATTGTTCTAATGAAGAAATGGGGAACAGGAAGATCAAAGGAACAATGCCCAGGCAAGAGAAGATAGAGAGGGAAACTTAATCGCTGGCAAATGCAAATGGCCAGTTACCAAAGAGGACTTGGTGAAAGAGAAAAAAACCCCAAATAAAGGAGCTGAATGCATTTTTATATTGCAGGAGCAAAGAATTCAAGTTAGCAAGAAAAGGAAGCTTAAGGGAGAGGTAAACCAGAGCAGATTTTTAGAGACTCTATAACCACTAAAGGAGTTTGAAGTTCACCCGGTCAGTGGTTCTCAAACTTAAGTGTGCATTGGAATCACTTGGACGGTTTGTGACAACAGATCTCACCTGGACCCCACCCCAGAGTTTCTGATACAATAGGTCTGGTTGTGTTGGAGGGTAGGAGGGGGGGCTGGGAATTTGCATTGTTTGCAAATTTCTGGGGTTGCTGATTCTGTTAATCCACAGGTCACCTTTGAGAGCCTCTTTAAGGGAAAACCTCTGAAGGATTTCAACAGAGGAAGAGACTAATTCTTTAGAAAATTCACCTTTAATCTATAGTAGAAAATGGATTCAAGAGGAAGAAGTGTGGAGGATATCAAAAACTCTTGCTGCAGTACAGGCAAAGCATCTGTACTTACCAAAACATCACTAGTCAAGAGCTAAGAGCTTTTCATAGGTAAATGTCAAAGATCGTTTCATGCTTCTGGCTTGAACACCTAGGTGAATGGTTGCAACATTTTCTGTAATAACACTGGCTAAGGAAACACTTTTAGGAGAGGTCAGGGTTGGACAATTAAAGGTTGAAGGATAGTGATGCTCTGGTGATTGTTTAACAGCAGTTGTCCAGAGTAGGGGATGGAGGAGGGAAGCATGGTTTGTAGGGCTTGCAAATTTACATGGGGTAAAATTCTCATGGTGGCTGATTTCAGGCTACCTATGTGATGTCGCAGAATAGGGAAGAGGTGTGCAGTAAGACCCATTACGTAGTAGCATTTCAACCATATAAATACAAAACTGAGTTCCAGAACCAAGAGTGCTACTTTGGAGTTGTGGGCACAATTTAGGAGCATATTTAGTTGCAAATACAGCTGTAAGTTTCCATCAGACAAAGAAAACACAGATAAGGATCTATTAGTGATGCCAGATCACAGTCTAAGTGGGTCCATGGGTAACCAAGGCATTAGGGGAATGGTCTCAAGAGATGTGGAAAGAGAGGTGTGGAAGGGGTAGTCCTGGAAGAACAGAGTTTCAGTGGGTATAAGCAGGAATCAACCATCAGATAGCAGACCCTTAAACACTGATCTAGATGTGGTTTGATGCCAGGGTTCTTGTCTCCCGAAAACAGCAGGTAGAACAAAGCAGTGACTTAGTGTTAAGGAATAGGGATGTTAGCTCAACTAAACAAGGGTTATGGTATTGAGGCAAGAGTCCAAGTAATAGAGGAAAGACACATGATGGGGGTAGGTTTTAAGGGAAGTGAAAAACCCAGTTATCTAGACTGGTGTCCAAGGTATGGGGAAAAAATGCTAAACTGTACAAATCTGGGATAAATCCAAGCCTTGGATCTAAGAGATTCAGCAGAGAGTTATACACCCCAGGTGAGGCTAAAGGAGAATTTTAGAGGCTGGGAATCAACCAGGGTGAAACAGTTATTCAGCTTGTTTGCACTAGCTCCTCTTAATTATTCTACAGAGCACCTCTTCCTCGTGACCATCTCTGCCCATGGCCATGCGACTGTCTACTCCCAGCATAAAGAAGAAAGTTGCTTTCTAAAAATGCAGTTTTTATGTGTATTGCTTAGCTCACTAGTTAGTGGACTCTATGTAAAATTAGAATGTAATAAAACACAGACTTCATCAAGTTCTAAATACAAAGAAAGACATTCAGTGCCCTAATGTTGAATGTGCTATTGGAATAGTCAAAAATGATCACTGTACCTTGTAGGTCACATAATAAATAAATTCAGCTAAAGCGGTTGCAAATTATCTGAATTAATAACAGCTTGAGAAGGAGGCAAGAAACAGAACAATTTTGTTTTCAAAGTCTAGCGTTGTTTTGGACTATTTCTGCATTGAATTCTCTATACCCAACTAAAAAGCATGAAACGTATCCTGGTCTCTTTCTTGTACTGAAACAAATAATTTCAGATTCCTACTTGTATATTTATTGCACTTAAAACAATATAAATTAAACTTGTTTTAAAGCAGTAGACAATTTTGAAATGAACTTGAATATATTTCTGTTTTTAAAAAAAAGAGAGAGAAAAGAAAAGAAACTGTCCAAAAGAATTTTAAGAGCCTAAAGATCTCACAATGCTGCCATGAGAAGAAAATAAATAAATAAATAAATAAATAAATAAATAAATAAATGTTTTATTTTCCCTAGAACTTTTCTCATAGTATTGTTTTTACTTGATTTCTGAGACTGTTTCTTTAAAAAAAAAAAAAAGGTTAAGCCATTCCATTTGGTTTCTATAGCAACAAAAACTAATTTCTGGCTTCCTTCATGAGCTATGATCATGTTGAAACCAAAGAGGACTCATGGGTCTTGCAAAATTCATAAAGTTCTGAACAAATAGGACTGCCATCTTCTGGTATTCATCTGACATGACAGATAATTGTATCAGTTCTACATCCTAACCTTAAGATTTTCCCCCTCATATTTCCTTCTGTTATTTCTAACACAGCATAATGATGTGGCCCAGTTCAGACAGTTCTTGGGTGACCTCATTAAGTTGCAAATAAGCCTTTTGTCCCAAAGGGAACTTGAAGAAGTGAGGATGTCTTAGTGCAGATATTTGTTCCAGAAAGTTGGAAGACAAATACACTAGGAACTGAAAGAATCAGAATCTTTCCATTTCTTTCTAGCGGTTATTTAATTGTTTCAGATTAAAAACAGCTCACAGCATAAGCCATGAGGTTCAGAGGGAAATACTACCAGTGATTACTTTGACAGAGCTTTTCTCTCCCAGGAAGGACTGGAAAGAGGACTAATGGAAGAGGGCATATAGGACCAAGGGACTTCCCCCACCCTTTTCAGCTGACAGCCGTGAGTTATGAGGTGTTACTGAGTGAAACAGAGTTACCGTAAGAGCTGTCCAAATAACTTATGGCATTGAATCACAACACCATCTTCGGGAGATAATTCATGTCACCAGTGAGTGTTCAGTAATATGGATTTTCTCCAAAACACCATATTTAACAGGCAGCACCATTAATGGCAGAGTGAATTATTTAATAGAATTGAACTATACTCCAACATGGAAAAAGAGCTGATTAAAATGTATGCATAGTTGATAAAGCCATTTAAACTAAATACTGGTTGTGGGTAGCAAATAATAATGGGTCCAAAATGTTAAAAGATGCCAGCCAAATCAAAGATTAAAGAGGGTAAAGAGTAATCTAATTAGAACGTGTCTATATTTCAACACCAGGTTTTTATTATTATAGACATAATAGTAAATTAAACTTTAAATGCAAAAGGCAGATACTATTCTAGCAGAAAAGTTCATAGATACAATACCTGTTCTTTATGATATCAAGCACAATAAATGATTATTTAAATAAATGATTAATTTATTCTAATGTTGATAAGATATTACTATCCTAAAAAAATATTCCTCTGTGATTAAGTCCAAAGCAGTTGGGAGTTTCAGACTTACAAAGTAAAAATGGTTTTATGAAACCTTTAATTTATGAATTAAAAATTATGTGTAGTCTGTCCCAAATATGAGCTAGAGGCTTCTCATCAATAATAGATGAATTGAGATAACTATGGAACATTCTAATATGCAATAGTAGTAAAATATTATTGATTCCATTTGAACAATATTACTACCATTTGCCTCAAGAAAAACTGGCTCAAAAAGACCAAAGTGGGACTTTAAAGCATTTACCCCTGGATCATGCCTCTATAAGAATAGTCAAAATATCATAATTAGCTATTGTTTTTGGCTCCATGATCAATGTGACATTCTGCCTCACTATGAACCCCCACCTCTGATCCATTTTTAACTGCATCTGATCAGTTTACTGCATGACTATGAACATTTCTCTGTATAAACATAGAGTTTCTTTCTCTGAAATTTGAGTCTCAGAGCACCTTGCTCTCTTTCCAGATCAAGTAATTTTCCATTTCATAATTTCCCTAGAACTAATTGTACTAGTTGGGAGTCTTATACACAGGCAAATACTAACATAAAGAATAAATGCCTAACACAACTCTATTTACCCCATTGAATAGTCTGTGTACTCGGTTTATCTTCAAATTATCTTTTGCATTCACCATCGTCTTTCTATTCCCACTTCCAATACCCTAGTTCAGGTCTCCACAGATGTTCTTCTTCACTATTCCAGGCAATAGTCTCCAACTTGTTCCCTAACAATTTCCTTCTTCTATAAACCATCCTCCCTGCTACTTTCATATCGATCACATGAAGGAACAAGTCTGATTGCCTTTAACTAGTAACACGGAATCCCGTCATGGCATGCTTCTCGAACTGTGCACAGTCTGACACCAGCTTACCTTCCTAACTCTTGTTTCTGCAATTTGGTCTGGGGAGTTTATGCTGCAGGCAAAATAGACTGCTTGCCATTTCCAAGACTTGCCTACTATGCATTATTCTTTCCACCTGATATTACCTTATCCCAGATCTTACTACATTGTAAATCTTCAAGACCCTGATTAAATGCTCTCAAAATATTATAATTATTAGTGCTTATTGTTAGCTCCACCTGAGAGAATATAAAACCCTCCAGTTAGCTACAAAATCAATTTTCACTCGCTCTTTTATTCATAAAGTCAATAAACACTCATGGAGAACCTGCTGAACACCAATCCCCCTGACAGGCACTAGGAATGGAGTCACGCACATGCCAGAAAGATACCTGCCCTCATGGAACTCGGTTTAGTGGGCAAACACTGTACATAAGGTAATAAATAAATAAGAAGCCTAGATATTGGTACAAATTCTATAAAGGAAATAGATATGGTGTTATAAATTTAAGAGGTAATTTTACCTAGGGTAACAGAAAAGACTGCCCTGAAAGAAAGACAATTAAGCTGTGACTTGTAGAGTAAGAAAAAACTAGCTTATGAAGTGCTCAGGATGGCCATTTCAGCTGAAGAAACTACAAGAATAAAGTCCTAGATTTTAACGGTTTGGTACATTTTTAAAAGTCCAGGTGAACTGCTTAATAGGGCATGAGGTCCACTTGGAGAATTTGTTCTATCATGACAAACTGTGCAGTTCATGGGTTTCATTTAAGGAGAAATGGGAAAACAGTGAAGTTTATTTATAATGATATCCCTTCATTCATTCAACAAACATTAAGTATCCACTTTATATCAGGAATAATCCTGGCTAGTTATTAAGAACTTACAGTTGAATAAATGAAACTGCCCTCTAAGAAAGGGACAGACATTCAAAAAATCATGCAATCTATATACAATTCAGTCATAGCTGGTTGCTAAAGAACACAGAAGAAGCAACAATTTCAATAAAGACCATCCTGAAATTGTTCATCCCATTTTCAAGTGACAAAAAAAACTTAACTTGCCTGAAGCTTCAACCTGCCTTAATGGCCATGAAATAGACGTAAGCAAAGGTGATTCCTTTTTTCAAGACTATGGCCAATTTAGGGCTGGTACAATCCTAGAGAAAAATCTGGAGAAAACTGTGAATGATTAAAATTAGAGAAGGCCTCAGGAAGCCTGATGGTATTGCGCTATCAGATTGATTGCTAAAGTGAAGCACCGTGGCTTCCTCATTCATCAAAGAATTGGGACAGGCATTATGTCACAGTGGAGCCAGTTAGTGTATATAGTATGTGGGGAGTGACATAGTATCACATATGAGATCAAGTGCATCGCCATGATAGTAATGGCATGGCGATTACTTAACTCTAGACTCCTCATTACTGCTGGCTTTTGTATCATTCCCCAAAGTGAAAAGATGAGGAGAGAAAGAATTCCAGGCAGGGCTGCATGAAATTTACTGGTTGCTACTTGGTCATTCCTCTGAAACTTGAATAAAGATTTTGTTGTTGATGTTATTGTTGCTTGTTTTGTATTTATCAATGATAAAAATACTGATGCCGATGCCCTCTAGCTAAAGACTACCAGGAATAAAGCTATCGTTGAATGAGTTGAGTTTCTGCTTGTTGTTATGAGGATAAATGCGTATCATCAGGACCCATGGGGTATCTCGGTAGGGGGGTGTTGGGGAGGACTTGTTATAGGACTTGGGTTTGTATTAAGTGATGTGGGGAAAGGATCTAAGAAAGCGGGACTGGGTTCTGGATTAGATGCCATCAGGAAGCAAGGGTAATTCTTTGATTTACCCAGGCTAACACTGTAAATGGCAAGGAAGCAATAGTTACTCATAGTTAGTCAGGATAGCTTAGGGGCAATTTGTGTGACTCAGAGAATGCACATATTTTGTGTTCAGGCATGACTACATGATGGTATTGTTTTTTCTTTGATCCATCATGGTCACAGTATAGCCTTATCGGTGTTAATGTTACACAAAATGGTATACATTCAACAGGACAACATTAAGCGTCTTGCTTGAGTCTGGGCCGGCTCCTGCGTGTCAGGTACTACTTTTGTCTTTCTACGGGTTGTTCTGTGGATGGTCCCCTCCAGCTGAGGGAGATGTGGAGTCAGCAGGCCACTCGGATAGAAACCCCTCGTCCTTGGGGCTCTGTGCGGGGTGAACAAACGTGTCCTCTCTGCAGTCTGAAAAAAAAAAAAAAAAGCTGTGGATTGTCACAGCTTTGTTTGTTTGTTTTGGTATGCAGAGTTAAGTTTTCGCTCACACCTTCACGGGGTAAAAACCGCTGCCCCCCAAGAAGTAAGCATATGCATCAGACCTTAGACACAAGCCTTGGTCACTGCAGCTGCACAGACCACCCACGAAGAGCTTATCAGAATCTTTCTCAAATATTCTTGTTTCTCTTCAGATCAAATAAATCTTTGTCTTTTACGAAAAACAAAAACGAAGAGGGAGAGAGAGAATCCTTCTCAGAGACTCAACACAGATTGTGGATGAAGAAATTTCTCTGATTCCTCTGATATTTTTAACTTAATTCTGCCTGAGATCATGTGCCCTAAATCTTGAAGAAAGGAGAGTAACATAGTTTTTTCATTATTAGATTTTTAAAAATTTATTTTATTATTTTTTTTATTTTGAGAGAGAGAGAGAGAGAGAGAGAGTGCGAGGTGAGGGAGAGGGGTGAAGGGAGACAAAGAGAATCTTAAGCAGGCTCCACTCTTCTGGTACAGAGCATAATGGGGGGCTCCAACCCAGGGCCCTGGGATCATGACCTGAGCCAAAATCAAGAGTCAAACACTTAACCGACTGAGCCACCCACGTGCCCTGAGAGTAACATATTTTTTAAATACAGAAACAGCGGTGCCTGGGTGACTCAGTCAGGTAAGCAACAGGCTCTTGATTTTGGCTCAGGTCATGATCTCACAGTTCATGGGTTTGAGCCCCACACAGGACTCTGTGCTGACAGTGTGGAGCCTACTTGGGATTAGCTCTCTCTCCCTCTCTTTCTATCCCTCCCCTGCTTGCTCTCTGTCTTTCTCTCTCTCTCAAAAATAAATAAATAAACTTAAAATGTTTTTAAATAAAATAAAATACAGAAACAGAGAGAAGAGGTTGATACAACATTCAGAAATAATCTATGAGCTTGGGCACAGTTTTGCCTAAAGCCCTAATCCACCTTTTGATTTCCCAGTCATACCAGCCAATAAATTAATAAATTAATAAATTAATCTAATTTTAAGTAGATTTTGGTCATTTGCAGTCAAAAGAGCCAGGAATAGTGCAAATGTATTGTACACATAAGTGAAAGTTCTCCATTCAAGAACCAAATATCACCTTACTAAAATTAGTATATAATTCATCAACAATTCCTTGCATGTATATTCTCATATATCTTGAATTCGACCACTTCTCCCCAATATACTTTGCCACCATGTTGATGCAAGACATCAATGACAACATCTTTCACCGACATGTGTAACACGGCTCATCTCCCAACTTTTTTCTAATCTGTCTTCCACACAGCAGGCAAAGTCATCTTTAATAAATAGAAATAATGAATATATACTGGCTTGGTTAAAACTCTTTAAAATTTCCATTTCCCCTCCAATAAATTCCAAAGTCTGGAGTCAGGACCACTGCCTAACTCCCAAGCCTCATCTCGGTTTACCCTCTCCCTCCCCCACTCAGTCTCAGCCAAACTGGTCTCCTTTAGGCCCATCAAAGAAATCCTGTTTTCTTTCTGCCATGACAACTTTATAAGCACTATTTCTTCTACTTGGAGTCCTTCCCTAACCACCACTGCCCACCAAACCCACCCGAGCCCCAAGGTATCAGTCATACCTCCTTCAGATATAATGATGCAATAAAAACAACATTAATAATAAAATAATTTTTAAAGCAAGCATTTTGAGAGTCTTCTTTTTATCCTTCTTCTCAGCTTACATGGAGTTTTTTTATTCTCTCCCAAACATTGTTATTCTCTATTTCAGCCCCTATTTCTTTAATAGCACCAGCATCACATTATACTTATATATCAATGGTTTTTGTTTTCTTGGTTATTGTATTTATCCTGCACATCTCTATAAGACTCATGAGGACTGACACTTTAGCTATTTGACTATTCAGCATAAATTATTTGTTCTTGCCTAGTTTTACACTTTGAATTAATTTGGGGGAATTCTTAATACTCTTCCCCAAGATTTCCCTTCTGCTTGAGTTAATCACTGCCTGTTGCTGACAATTAAGATTTCTCTCATCATGTCTGTTTTATTTACAATGTATAACCAGGACTTAATAGAGCACCCATATATACTTGTTGGTCCATAAACATTTGTTGAAATGAAATTTTTATGATATTTCAAGTAGAACACAAATATAAGAACTGTTGCCATAATCCTCCACACACAAAAACAAAAACAAAAAACAGTAATCAAATCAATATAGTTGAAGGCTTTCTCTGCACACGTTCAGGCAGAGTCTTATTATAAGACCTTGATCTCAGGCACAGAGAGAGATTTCAAAAACCTGGAGACCAATGATTTTCCATCTGGTAAGGGCTCTACTCATCTGGGGACTGCGAGGTTAAAATCATCATCAAATATAAGTAGTCATAGTAGACCACTGTGTAAAGTAATAATTGATTTACAGGAGTTTCATAGGCTTGTATTATATGGTTTGTACATGCCTTTCTTACTATTTGGGTCTGTTGGGTAGTTATCATAAAATGTTGTCTTGGGAGGCTTAACCTTGAGGTCACCAAAAAAGTTTTTTTCATCCCTAGTTGAATCATAACAAAAGAAAAAGAAGGGTAAACAATTAAGAAAAATGTTCTGACATTGAAGCTGTACACTATTATACATTACCAAGAAAGCTGTATGATTCTTTCTCATGGAGACATTAAAGATAAGATACCACGATTTTCTTACTAGTGGTTTAGATGTCATCTTACACACAGATAAAGCTTTGACACAGATTATGATTCTAGTGATTTATGGTTGTTTAGAAGTTAATACAATGAATCAATAAGAAACCATCATACTGAACCTTGCTCTACAGTTTAAATGCCATTTTAGCATGCAAAATTTAGGGATAGGAGTAAGATCAGAATCTACATTAGACCAGCAAAGGACAGCCTCTTGTTATCCTGATGTGTTAGACTTCACATTTATCCCAAGGCTGATTATTTCCCCACTTACTAATGTTTTACCAATGTCTGATTCTGGGCAACTTTATTTTTGTTTTTATTACTCTGCATAAGAAGATAAAAAAGAAAAAAGACCAACCATGTTTAACTTCATCTATATTTTCTGTAAGTCAGTGAAATAGTCTCTCTCAATCAACAAAACATCTGGCACCCAGCTAGAGAAAAAACAACAACAACAACAACAACAACAAAACAAGAGTTATAATTCTAGCTTTTCTCAGTGCTGTTGTTCATTTGTACCCAGCCTTTTTAGGCAACATGCATCCCAATGGATAAAAGAACTGAATGTGGATGGGTGAAATATTGGTAAATCATACAAAATATGGAATTTACAGCATTCAGAAGTTCAAATTTTTTGATTCAAGAACTTGATTAGAAAAACAGACACTCATCATAGCAAATGCCCACAGCTGACCCCAAATCTCTGTTCTTTATATTCTAACCGGTTGACTATATCCAACTGTTAGCATCTAAATTGGAAAATATTTGGCAGGCATTTCATAGATTTTATACATTATCTTTAAAAAAACTAACTTATCTGTACTGTGTATAGTATTAAGAACACAATCTAAAATTACATTACACAGTCACTCTTCTTAAAATTTTTCTTACTTAGACAAACCATCAAACAGAATAGAATGCATCCAGGTTTTAGTTACAAGTCCCTAAAAAGGGCAGAAAATTTTCATGAAGATATAATGAGAGTCAGTGGATTACTATCCAGCTGTAGTAGAGTTATGGTCCCACATCACAAAGTGACTGCTTTTACCTTCAAGAAGGATTCTTGGGGTACACAAAGAGTTGTTTCTTGATGAGCAGCTGTGAGCTTTCTTCTCACTTCAAACCATGGAGCATTTAAGATTAAGGCAAATCCTAAAGGCATGAGCATCCCATGTGGTTTCAGGAAAAAACATTCCAGTTTTGCTTTATGCCCTTGGCATTTTCCCTGAAAGATATAATCTAAATGATATTTTATAAGAAACTCCAAGCTTTGGGAGGCCAAAGATACAAAGCTGTAAAATTCTATCAGTGCCTGACAGGAGGAAATTCATGTTTATTGTTGTACAGTGGTGTAGAGCAAAAGATAATGATGAACCCAACGCTTCACAGACTTGGATCAATTGTCTTCTAACTCTTATTTCAAAGGAAGTATGTCCGTTTAGCTCAGTAAGAAGAAGTGGTGCAGGATGATCCCTTGAGACATTTCACAAAATACTTCCATTCCTTATTTCCAAGTACCCTCTTTATCTTGCAGCCTAGCACCATTCAACTCTTCATTTATTCAATCTTGAGTTGGTGAGCACCAACTACATTAAACTACATTCCAAGAACTGTTTTAAGCCTTGGAGATATAGTATACATCAACACAGATAAGTGGCTGCTCTGGTCGGACTTATGTCTGAGACCATACAAGTGAGTAAAGAAAAAAAGTAAGACAAATGCTATAGGAGAAGAAATAAGAACAAGGAGATGTGATAGAATGATTTGAGTTGGCTACTATAAATTTTTGATCAAAGACAGCATCTCTGACAAGAGTCAGCCATGTGAATATCTCAGAAAACTGAGTTCTAGACACAAAGCAGAAATGTAAAGACATTGAAGTGGGAAGCTGTCTGTGTGCTGGTGGAACAAAAATGAAGGCCAACAAGGCTATAGTTCAGTGAGCTAATTAGGAAATGAATTTTAAAAGGTAGTCAGGAGCCAGATTATGTAGCCTAAGCAAGTAGTTTTATTAGAAAGCCACGGTGTGACATGATCTAAGTGTATCATGCTTTCTGTTTGCAGTGTAGAAAATGGATTTAATTGGGGACTAAACAGGGAGATCCATTAAGAACTTATTGCATTAATCTAGGGGAAAATTTGGTTGTTTAGAGTATGTGGTAACAGGCAAAGAGGAGTAAGAGTGAAAGACTCAAGATACATCAGCAGAACCTGCTGATGGATTGGACATGGAGAAGAGAAAGAAGAATTAAGAATGACACCTCTGGGGGTGCCTGGGTGGCTCAGTTGGTTAAGCACTGGACTCTTGATTTTGGCTCAGGCCATGATCTCAAGGGATCAACTGAGCCCCTCCCCCCACTGTAGATTGCTGTGCTGAGCTGACAGCAGGGAGCATGCTTGGGTTTCTCTCCTTCCTCTGTCTCTCTGCCCCTCCCCTTCTCTCTCTCTCTCTCTCTCTCTCTCTCTCTCTCTCTCTCTCTCAAAGTAAATAAATAAACTTAAAAAAAAAAAAAAAAGAATGACACTCCTGGGTTTATTTTTCTTCAGTAAAGGGTGAGAGGCACAACATTTACCAAAATGTGTAAGAAAGAAGGATCCAGTTTGGAAACAGAAGGATGCAGTTTGGGAATAATGAGTTAGCTTCAATCACACCAACCTTAGGGTAACTTTGAAATATCCAGAGCAGGGGTGCCTGGGTGGCTCAGTGGGTTAAGCGTCCGACTTCAGCTCAGGTCATGATCACCCGGTTTGGTTCGTGGCTCTGTGCTGAAGGCTCAGAGACTGCAGCCTGCTTAGGATTCTCTGTCTCCCTCTCTCTCCGCCCCTCCCCCACTTGCACTCTGTCTCTGTCTCTCTCTCAAAAACAAATAAACTTTAAAAAATGAAAAAGCTAAATGAAATATCCAGAGCAGATGTTTGGCAATACAGTGAAATTTGCAGATCTGGCCCATACCTGTTGCCCTCTCAATGCCAGCCCAGTACCCATGTCCTTGCCCTTGGGAAAATCAACCTTAAGTGACTCAACAATCCTTCCACTTTTCTTCTCTTTTATTTCTTCATCCTTAGTGGAAGTCTTCCTTTCCTTATTCCCCAAAAAGTTGAACTGTTCAGCCTAGGATCCTATGACATATTTCAACATAGCTTTGCAAGTTTAAAGGACTGTACTTGATCCTCAACATACCTACTCTACCAAAAAGAGTCTATTCTTACTTCTGTTAGCTTTGTAATGACTGATGATGAGCCCGCCTCCCTCAACCTAACCTTAATGCACCAACTTCAGACAGCCACTTCCAAATCAAACCCATACCCACCCAGTCTCCACTTTAATTGGCTGCTTCTACATAAGTCTTAGGGCCCTCTTCAAAGTCTTCACTACAAGTTAAAACAGTCAACAATGTCCTCTTGATTTTTTTTCACAAATGTGGGCATTTTATGAAATATTTATTGACTGCAACTCTAAAAGGCAGTTTTTAAAGTTTTCTGGAACCTTCATAAAGAATGCATTAAAGATGCCCGAGAGTCCATACTAATACAACAGAATACTCTTTGAAATACATAAAAGTGATCATATAGAACATTTTGACTATGTTTCCCTGATAAAGAAAAATATCTTGTAAAGTAAGCACCATTAATTATACTTCTTATTTTGGTCTTACTCTATGAATATTTTTAGCTAAAATAAAAACAAGAACAAACAAAAAAATGCTAGTTTCTGATTTCTTTCACAAGAGGTTATTACAAGAAGGCAATGACTTTTTTAAACCCATCATTGTTGTTGTCTCCTACCTTCTATATTTAATAAGCAGAACAACAAAGGCTTTCTCTGAATATTACTCACAATGGTTATTATTATTATTCTTAAGAGCTCAGAACAGAATTCTCAGTTATCTAGATAAATAAATTATATATTCATTATTTTTCTTTCATCATGATTAAAAAGTAGGCATAGATGTTAAAAATGTCGATGTCATATATATTAAGGTAACTGACTCAATCTAAGAAAAACATTAAACTACACCTAAACTAGTCAAACAATTAATTTGTACTTAACTTAGTCACTAGGACCTAATATGAAAGTTTAAGCTGTATCAACACTAAAATATTGAGATAAGATGGAAATAATCACACAGGTGTTTCATGTAAAGCCAAATAGTAAGAAACAATAAGACAATTGTATGGATGTTTTATTTTCCATCCAGATGTTTCACACTCTGTCAAAATACTATTGGTTTGTAAGTTTCAAGTGAAAAAGAATGTTATCTAGCCATAAAGTATGTGTAAAAAAGGGAATGAAAAATAGCCTTTGAGACTGATTGAGTATTATAACTTTTGCTTCAAGATTCCAGACCCATTCTCTCACTTTATCACATTACCTCATGAAAATTTGAGTGAAGACATTCTTTCATTTGTCACCACTTTTCCAGTCTTTCTAATAGGAGAGATTGAGGTACAAATACACTTTAAATCTTACAATAAACTTATGAAAAATATGTGTCAAGATAGACTTCCATTAAGGGTAGTTTTAATCATTACAGAAGACAGTCACAGCAACAGTGAAACATGATGGTAATTCATATATTTACCAAACATCATGATACATCAAGCAATTAAACTGTTAAGAGCACAAGAGACTTCTCACATATTGAACTTTGAAGTAAAAACTCAACTATACTGAGGGGCAAGATTTTCTGTTTTCTTAGAATATGTAGTTGAAATCAAATCCAACTTTTCGTCAATGGAAATATTTGTGTCTAAAAGGAAAAACCAACTTTATTTTATTTCTCTGTAATCCTTACTGATTTCAAGTTTCTGACATATGGCTTTCTCCTCTTTGTAAGGAAGTATAAATTTTATACATTCTTTTTATGTGTTTTATCTGAGACAATACTCCACAAATTTGAGTTTATGAACTGTTATTACAAGAAAAAAATTAATTCAGGATGCACGAACACTCATTTTGCTTATTAAATCAAGAAATAAAGAAAAGTAATCACACATGCTTTAAAGAGGCAGAATAACTACAGTCAGTCCCTGGCCTCTGCTCATCTATTAGTGACTATCCTGTTACTTTTAACTAAAATGTTATATAATTACCTTAATAGGAAATGATATTTCAGTCATATTTAAATTTTGAATGGTTGCAGGATATGTTAGTAAAGGAAAAATTATGATTATTAGAAAATTTAAATAGAAATTTCCCCACTCGACACCAAAAGAGTGTTCTAAGGAAATTGTAGAACTTGGCCCTAGAACTTTGTGATTTTTGTCTTCATATGTGTAACTTTCCACCCTAAATTTTATTAAGTAATATTTTATTGATTAAACAGAAGCCAATATGGTATTCTAAAACTGAGAACAATATAAAGAACTAAAAAGCATAATAGTGTTCAGACATTTATCTTTATTTTCTATTTCTTGATTTCATTCACTAATAAATTCTCCTAAAGAAAATGCATCCTCTCAATTAGAAGCAAAACAACAGAATAAGAGAAGAAAAAAAGGAAGGAAAGAAGAAAGAGAGAGAGGGCAAAGGAAGGAAGGAAAGAAGGAAGGAAGGAAGGAAGGAAGGAAGGAGAGAAGAAAATGTATCCTCCTGTCCTGTACCGAATCATTTTACTTAAAAAGTGATACCTTTCATTGATATGCTTCTTGGCAAACCACCTGGAGAGGGGAAATAAATTCTAATTTATAAATACTCTAGACAGCTTATTATAGCTGAAATACAAAACTAATGCAAATCAAGCACACCTCATATCTAGCATGCGCTGTTACATGGTCCTTGTTAATTCCAAGAGATTTATTTGATTAAACATTTAAGCAGAAATAACACTGCTCTTGGTAATTTGCTATTTGAATAAATTTATGTTTTTAAAATAAGTTAAAGGAGCACACTAAATTTAATTTCTTATTGAATTTTATTAAGTATCTTCAAGATACCACGCAGTTGTTTAACCAAACTTTTCTTGCTGTTCCATGGAGAAACTTTACCTGTTGAAAATCATAAACTTAAGTGAGTGAGTGATTCTAATGGAGCCAACAAGGTCATATTAAAATGACTTTGGGCGGTGGGAGGGGGAGGCGCCTGGGTGGCTCAGTTGGTTAAGCATCCAACTTCAGCTCAGGTCATGATCTCGCCGCCATTCACGAGTTTGGGCCCCACATCGGGTTCTGTGCTGACAGCTCAGAGCCTGGAGCCTGATTCACATTCCGTGTCTCCCTCTCACTCTGTTCCTCCCTCACTTATGCCCTGTGTCTCTCTCTCTCAAAAATAAGAAACATTAAAAAAAAAGATTAGTGATTTTTTTTTTTTTTTGGTTTTTCCTCCTACTTTTATGTTCTCATAGGACCATGTTTACTTATTCTCTTTTATATAACCAGATTAATAAATGTGCAAAATGATAAAGGATGGGTCATACTGCTGAGGACTTAATACTTTTTGGTTTGAAGAATGCAACAAGGGGCGCCTGGGTGGCTTGGTCGGTTAAGCGTCCGACTTCGGCTCAGGTCATGATCTCACGGTCCGTGAGTTCGAGCCCTGCGTCGGGCTCTGTGCTGACAGCTCAGAGCCTGGAGCCTGTTTCGGATTCTGTGTCTCCCTCTCTCTCTGCTCCTCCCCTGTTCATGCTCTGTCTCTTTCTGTCTCAAAAAAATAAATAAACGTTAAAAAAAAATTAAAAAAAAAAGAATGCAACAAAATACTACACACTCAAAGTGAATAGATACATTTCTAACATTCAGCAGAAATTTAAAAGTTTTAAGCATACTCATGTTTCCAATTAAACTTTGCAGCATATGAAAACAACAGTTTGAACCTTCTAGTACTTGATTTTCAGATTTGATTGTGTACAGTTGCCAAAATACCGCAGGTGATTACAGGTTTCCCATTTCAAATAGTTCTAAGTACCATTAAATATTTTGTAAAATACTTTTTAGGATCCTAAATGGATTCAACTTATATTATTCTTCTACTCAGAGGAGTAATGGGTGACTGTTATCTGCTTATTTCTCAAGAGAAGAATTAGTTCCCAGAAATAAAATCTTGGTTAAATTTTGCTGTACATTGCTTCAAACACAAATTACCCACCACAGATTAAGACTTGGCTCTGTATATAAGAAAATTTCTCGTTTGAAATTTTGGTAAAACACCACATATGGAAAAAATAGACCTCTTGGAATAGCTTGGTAAAATAATTTAGAAAATGAAATGGTGTAAAATGCTATAACCACAGCATGTAAGTAATGTTTCCTCCAATAATCATTAAAGACCCACTTATAACCAGACTTTCTTTCACATTCTTGTTATTCTTTTACAACTTTACTTAAAAAAATGGTTTTCTGCACTAAAGCTGACCGTATTTACTTACACCTTGCCCCTGGCTTTGAAAACGTTTAAGGAAAATGTGCACAAATATTAACTTATTTAAAGTTGAAATACACAAGCTTATTCTATTTTAAGAGAAGTTTAATGGCTGGAACATTTCATTTCTCAGAAACTTAGTGGAAATATTTCCTGTGTGTGCAATGAAGCCAGTAATAAAATATTAGTAAATGGAAAAATTATGCTTGTTCAAAATCCATTAACTGTTTTACAGCTCTATACAATCATATAAACATTTAAGACATGTTCTAACAAGCAAACAGTCAAATAAAATATGTGTTTTGGTATAAATAAGTTCCATTAATTTTTATTTTATCTCCTCTTTCTTTTTTTATAGGGCATGCACAAAATGGAGAAAGAAATTGGGGGCAGATATTATGAACCCACATTTTTGTGTATGAAATTATTTTTGTAAAGTATTCATATGGGTGACCCAGAATGTAAGCTATTATTCTTAGCCTAGAATGATAAAGGTAAACTCAAAGATCCATTTGTTTTTGTCCTCCATCATTGGGTAACCTCCACATTCTAGGGAAGAAAATGATGTCGTGCTTATTTCTATCATCCAATGAATGAACTGAATTGCAGATTCCTGGCACTGTTGACTAACATAGAACATATGAATTTGAAGTCTTCTAGACAAGAGTTCAATAAGCTCTTCCATTTTGTCTACCTGCTTATTAACCCCCAACTTCCTCACCCAGACAATGGGAATCAGAATAACACCTGCCTTATAAACTGATGTGAGGCATTCCTGTAAAATATAGAATCTGGCACACAGTAATTCTTTAGTGAATTTTGTTACTTTACTACATGAGGAAAGAAAACTTTTAAACACAATAAGAGAAGCTACTCTTATTGAACACTTACTATTATGCCAGGAATCATGTGAGTACTTTACAGACATTACCCAATTCAACCTTTACAATATTGTTAACCCATTTTTTAGACAAGTAAGAGGCAGCATCCTCTGGTCCCAAGCATTGCAAAGATCCTATCATTTTCTAGTTCTTTTGAACAACACCTGGTTTAAAGAAGATATTAACATATAAGGACATTCTTCTACACTAAAAATAATAATTTGGTGGAATTTCCCTCCAATAAGGCAGATATTACCACACTAGACATAATTTTTTCCTAATATTACCTTGAATCAAGATCCTACTAGATAGAAATACACAAATCAGGAAATTTAATTACCTTTTCAAAGATCTGTTTCACTCTTTGTTAACAGATTTGGGGGTTTGCATTTTTGTTCTACTTCTGACTAATATGCATAATTTGTTTGATTTCCTTCTGTAGTTTGATTTCATAGAGAAATTTGGGGATTACTTCTTTAAACTCCACTCTCTGGAAATTAAAACAGTTTTCAAATGCCCAGAAATAAATTTAAATAGCTTAAAAATAAATATGTGAAGCACGTATAAAAAAAAACTAAACATATAAAACCCAACCAATGCCAAAGTTGAGTTCTTTTTTAAAATGAACTCAATCTCATATTCATGTGAGTGTATGTATGTGTGTATAAGGCATGAAGTTTTGTTTGACTTGAGAAGTATATGATAAAAGTAAATGTTAAATACTTGCCTTCATCGTGCTGTATATAGAATATATACTAATATCTTAATTCTCAGGCATCTATTCCCAAGAAAAGAAGTATTTGAGAAAATGGTACAATTCACAGGACTTCTTGAAAATGAGAAATCATTACAGTTAGTGAGTGAATTAGGATTATAACCCAGCGGTAGAGTGCAACAGCCAGACTCAAAACAAAGTTTGCATAGGGGCGCCTGGGTGGCTCAGTTTGTTAAGTGTCTGACTTCGGCTCACGGTTCTCGCGGTTCACGAGTTTGGGCCCTGAGTCTGGCTCTGTGCTGACAGCTCAGAGCCTGGAGCCTGCTTCAAATTCTGTGTCCCCCTCTCTCTCTGCCCCTCCCCTGCTCTTGCACTAGCTCTGTTTCTCAAAAAATAAATAAACATTAAAAAAGTTTGCATAGATAATCCTCAGCCTGTTTTTGTTTTGCTTTTTTTAATTTTTTTTTAACGTTTATTTTTGAGACCGAGAGAGACAGAGCATGAATGGGGGAGGGGAAGAGAGAGAGGGAGACACAGAATCAGAAGCAGGCTCCAGGCTCTGAGCCATCAACCCAGAGCCCGACGCGGGGCTCGAACTCATGGACGGCGAGATGGTGACCTGAGCCGAAGTCGGACGCGTAACCGACTGAGCCACCCAGGCGCCCCTCCTCAACCTGTTTAATGTATGAACAGAGTTCTGAGTTTTGACAGATTCTCTAAACTTCAGGGCTCAACAACTTTAAGAGAAAGTTTGATTTTCAGTAATAATAGTAACCAGAAAGAAAAATTTTAAATGCAGCCAATAAAATAAAAAATAAATAAAATAAAATAAAATAAAATAAAATGCACCTAAGAGTTTGATAATATTGATAATATTATATAATCAGGCATATAGCTATTTTTAAAATTCTTTAAAAGAGGAAAAACTGAAATTTGATACTATTATTACTCCATTAGTGTCATTACATAACATTTTTAACAAAATATGTATAAATAAAAAAAAGTTCTAAAATATCTCATGAAAAATGTTTTTAATTCCTAAAAAACAAATCAGATAACAGATTATATAAAAACATTATTCACTTAAACTTTAAATCTTAGGACTTTATAATTAAGATGTATAGATATCCCTTTAGCTTTATATATACATACATATATATATATTTAGTTTCATACATATATATATAGCATATGTATCTTGTAATGTATATGTATATATCAGAAACTAAAAGAATCTTGCAAGATATATTTGCATATACCTTGCAGTCTTTCCTATATATACTTCTACTCTCATCTTAATACTAGCAAGGAGAAAGATTCTGCATGGACCAAGGATTACCCTTGGTTCTTTAGATTTTAATGGATGAGGCTTGAAAGACTCAAAGATACTCAGAATTCATGTAAAATTGGTGTGTAATATTTTGCAACTTTCTGATGAGTGGATTGACCACCTTTGCCAAGGTTAAGAACAATCGAGATAGAAGAGAGTTACAACTGAGTCATAAAGGAATAGTGGTGCACGCACCATGGTAAGGCATCTGGCTTCAGATATCACCTTCCCCACAAGGCTGTGTAACTCCTGTTTGACTTTCTTAATATTCCTGAGGCTCAATTTTCTAATCTATAAAATAAAGATAATGACAGCACATATTTCAGAGATAATTCCATGAAGTGAAGAAAGCCTAAGATCGGAGCTCTGGCAATGTGTTTATGTGATCGGGTAAAATTTATAAAATTTACTAGTGTATTTCTTTAATAGACATATTCCTCAAATTGTGTAACTTTTCATACCCTACCAAATTTGATATTTCTCAGGGTTTATACTGAGTACTAAATTAGATATATAAAATAGGTAAAGCTTTAGGATTATGCCTAGAATAAGGAAAACACTTGATTCATGTTCATTACCATTATTATTATTATCATAGGTAATTTGCTTGTGTTTATTTTTCCCATTACTGCATACAATTATTTCACATCCTAAATAGTACAGCTTAAGGGTGTTTAAGAAAGAGCTCAGCTATGTAATATAATAAGAAAACACAAAATATTAAAAAATAAATCTGTAAGTACCTTTGGAAAAAAAAAAAGAAAGAAAGAGCTCAGCTAATTTGTAAAGAGAAAGAGTATATTAATAATTTATATTAGTATATATACTATTAATATACTTTATAATAACTAATAATTATAAAGCATATATATTAATTCAGATGTTAGATTTACTGATACAAATCTGAGAAAGGGTAGCTTTTAGAATTTAATCAAGACCATGCTTGCATTTTAGAGAAAACTTTAAGATGGTAAGTCAGAGGAAACTGTGGTACTATGCCAAATAAACTTGCTTAAATGAGATTTCACACACTTGTTAGGTGGCTATTGTAAGAGAAGACAAGTAAGTGACTGACCTCACCAGAATTACACTAATCTTCTCATATCTATACAGAAACATCGAAATGTTAAAGGACTTAGAAATGTATACACAAATGGCCATGCAATTTTCTGAATCATCGTTTTGGGACATATGATACCCGTTTTACATCCATAATGTAAAATCATATTCATATGATATCTATTTTACTATTCATAATCAAATGTCATCATACCTTTTAATCACATACCTAAAAGTTACAGACATAAGCTATCTCTATAAATTATGATTAATCACACAAAGAATCACAATAAATGTTATTGACTTGTAATTAAGCTCTACCTTTTGAATTTTCTATTTTATTTAAATAAAGGAGATATATACATGCAGTGGTTATGAATAAAATTCACCAGGGAAATATGATTCCTTTTTCAAATAATAGGAATTTGAATATTACCATCACTGAATCAAGTCAATATAGGAATACATTTCAAGATAAAACAAACTTAAGATAAATACAGTAGAGTTGGCTCTAACAACAGCTTAAATCCTGAAGCAATATTGATTTATACACAAATAGAGCTTCATTTGACTGACTTTTAGTGTGAGATATATATTTTTCAAGGCAAAATCCTGTTCAGAGAAGAATGCTAGCTGTGTTTGTCTTGCCTTTTCTGAGTCAATCATGAAATCGCCTGATGAACCAGCTGAGCAATAGTAAGAATGAGAAAATTGTTTCTTTCTGCTCTGCTCCATAGAGATAGCAAGGTAAGTTCTTTCCAGGTAGTGAGTTGAATGGCTGAAATCACAGTGTCATTTCCTGCTTCATGCTGTTCCCATTTAGTAAAATAGAATTGGTCACCAAGTTCTTAGCATTGCTTTTCAGAGATGTCATACGCACTGCAGAAGAGCTGAGAAGGTAGCTCGTTGATCTCTCTTGATAGGACTTCCTCCCACAACACAGCTGGCTATTGAAATGCCTCCTGAAGCTTTCACTGAGTAGATAGAGAGCAAATGGATTGACACAAGAATTGCAAAAGCTCAGAACTCGGGCAACTAAGGTGACAATCATGTGGCCTAGAGATGAGTCAATCTCATTATAGTTGAAAGACCTATACATGTAGAGAATGTGATTTGGAAACCAGCAGAAGACAAAGCAACCCACAAAGACCAGCACAATTTTAGCCAGGCGTTTCCGTGTTTCCATCTGCAAATACAAGCAAACAGTCCCTTTGGTTAAAATGAAAATGGAACCATCGACATGAGAAACATTGTGCAAAAGAAGTGAAACTTGCCATAGCATGCAAATGCATCCCAAAATACAAAAACTATTTTCCTCAACAAAGTGATGATTTTAACAGATTGACAAAGCTTGTTTTGGTCACTATGCTCTTTCATTAAATATATTTAGCAATATGATTTTAAGCATATATGGAATTTAATAAACAAAACAGATGAACATACAGGAAAGGGAAAAAGAAGGAGGCAAACCATAAGAGACTCTTGATGACAGAAAATAAACTAAGGGTTAATGGAGGGAGGTGGGCAAGGGATGGGCTAAATGAGTGATGGGTATTAAGGAGGGCACTTGTGATGAGCACTGGGTGTCATATGTAAGTGACGAATCACTAACTTCTACTCCTGAAACCACTACTATACTATATGCTGACTAGAATTTAAATAAAAACTTGAAACTAACTAAATAAGTAAATAAAATAAAATTATTTGACAGCTTATGTGAGACCAGATGATAAATTACTAATAAATGGCTATGTCTTCAAGCTAAACTGTGACCTATATAAACTCTCTCTTTTTTTTAACTACTTTCCTGTTGCTAAAGTCTTATTGTGCTCACTTTAAACATTAATCATTTCTGTTTGTATTAAATCCACTGAATTAATGAACCACAAAATATATTCGGTATTAGATTTTGTTTAAATCAGGGTAATTGAAATAAAGCATGACTTTTTAAACCCTTATTAAACACACACACAAACACCCACACAGACACACAAACAAAACTTGAGATTTCAACTTCTGACTCACGTAAATCAAAACCATCTGACATAACTGTCAATCCTATAAGTATTAACTATGTTAGATTACCTTTAAAAATAAAAGTACATTTTCTTTCTTTTCATAAACTTTACATACTGTGTTCACTGTTTTATAGGAAACTCTTCAGGAATGTGATAAAGAGACAAAATTCAAATATTGGACATATATCTCTTCTAATTCAAAAATTATTTTCCAATATGTAGAGTTCAAGGTTTAGCTCGTATTTGTCTTACTTGTTTAAATATTTAAATACGGCAACATGAGTATGAAAACTTAGTTTATCAAAAGATATTGATAGGAGGCAAAATGATATATTCTGGGCTAAAACTACTGGTAGTCAACTAGAACATACCAAAACTGGAAAGGTTTACAATCCAAACATAACTGGTATTGGGGGGTAGTAGTGAGTGGTGACGGGGGCAACAAAGAAAGGTGCAGTAAAGAGGAGGAACGACAAATGCTGTGGTCCAGATGTATCCCAGCGGCATGAGTTAACCAACTTGACTGTAAGATAAATGTGAAATTTATATTACAAAGCAGTGTCCACACTAACAGGTGGAGTATGGGTGGAAGAATTTCATGCCAGTCTGTGTCTGGAGACACACAGGCAGGCCATCAGCACTGAGATTACTTCTCAGCAGATACCAAGCCCCGTTACCCAGCCAGGGTTTATAAGTCCCAATAGAAAACTCACAAAACACAAGGCAGAACTAAGGCCATTTAAAAAAATAAAATAAAAGTGGAGGTTGGAGGGTGGGAGGAACTCAATTTTAGAAAACAAAGCAAAAACTCATATACCCAAATTGAGATACAATTTGGATCATAGGGCAAAGGAAAAAGCGCAGTGAGTCTATGAACTGGATTTTTTGGCTACCATGAGGCTAGATATTTATTTTTACTTACCTATCTATGTATCTATTTATTTATTTATTTTAAAGTCTATTTATTTTGAGAGAGAGAGAACCAGCGGGGCAGGGGCAGAGAGAGAGAGGGGGAGAGAGGATCGAAAGTAGGCTCTGCCTTGACTGCAGGGAGCCCTATGCAGGGCTCACACTCACAAACTGTGAGATCAGGACCTGAGCTGAATTCGGACACTTAAGTGACTGAACCTCCCAGGCGCCCCACGATGCTACGTATTTAGATAATGAATGTATTAATTTATCTAACAACTCTTTTAATGATTGGTTGATTTTTTAGCTTTCAAAAAAGATGTGGATCTCTGATTCTGATGGTCATCAATAAATAGAGGTTACCTTCCATGCAAGAAACCCTTCCAGAATCTGCTGTTGCTGAAGTGTGCAAAGCCCCAGACTGTGCCTCCAACTACAGCCCAGCAAATTTTAATGATCCGCCATTCAACTTGCCTTTAACTTGGTGAAGGACACCCATCATATCCCTGTACCTACAGAGCCTTTTGGAAGAGGTTCTTCGCTAAAAATTGTGTACACAAATGCACAACTTGAAACTGTCCCACTAGAACAATATTTCCATCTCTTTGTGGATTCACACAACTGGTTTTACCTTAAGTTAGTATCTCGGAGTATTTTCTAAGGAAGAAAGACTACATAAGGTGCATACTGTAATTTTTAAATTAATATATAATTTTTATAGGAAAAGCTATAATGTTGAGTTAGAGAAAGTACAACTTCAGCATCAACCACCTCTTGATCACTCTCACCTTTGTTCTCTACCTGCTGTTCCTCACCTTTGTTCTCTACTTTCTGTTCCCAGAGCCCCATTCTGGCATCCTACCAAACCTCATCCCCAGATCCTAGGTCCTTTCCTGATGAATCCTTGTCCCAGACTTTCTGTCATCCTTAATGGGCTAATGGGAGAATAGACAATAATTAAATAAATTTATAGTTAATTTTCTGGTTTATTATGTTGTTTTTTGCATGAACATTTGCCGGTAAGGAAAAGCCTTCAAAGACATTAAATTTTAATAGCTGTAGGCCCAGATGGCAGATACGCTGGACCTCAGTGGGCTTTTACAAAGCTCTGACATGGCCACATACTGGAGATGCCCTCCCCTCCTCCTCCCACCCCAACATCTCTTCTAGTTCAGGCTAATGCTTGTGCCAGTGCCCTGGGATTCTGTTCTAACCATTCATGGTATTGAGAACCCATGCCATAGAACAGCAGACAGCAGTTATTGCATCTGACCCACACACCCCCACCCACACACCTAACAAGCTTACCTGTTTTTTGGTATGTTCATTGTATTCTCCAGGAAGATTATGTGCACTTTTAATTAAGGTCTTTGCAATATGATAATAATAAACGCTAATAATAGCAAGTGGTATGAGGAAATAGACCAAGAAGATGAGCACTGAATGAATCTTTGGATGTAATTCATCCGTCTGAGGGTAGGGTACACACGCCGTGAAGCTGCCATTTTCAACGCCCTCAATTCGCGTCACTTCCGAAAACACGGCTTCCGGAAGTGCCAGCAGCACGGAGACCACCCAGATCCCCACCACCTTGACGCAGGTCCACAGCAACGCCCGGGACGTCTGGATGTCCATGGGGTTGACGATGGCTCTGTACCTGGGAAGACAACATGACTCATATTACTCTCTTAGAAAGAAAAATGTAAAGGAGAAAGAGGAAGGAAGGGAAGGAAGGAAGGAAGGAAGGAAGGAAGGGAGGAAGGAGAGATCCTACTGGCTGAGAGAGAGGTGCTAAAACTCTGTTATTCCCTAGCTGTTTTGCAGTATATGGAATACTTAAAATCTCTGATGTCTGTCTACAAGACATTCCATAGCTTATTAGCACAGAAGACGGAGAAAGGAAAAGATTTTAAATTGTCATTCCCCAAATTCCATTAATTTGCTTACCTCTTTTGCAAGTATTTTTCTAAATCACACATAGTACAAGTATCATCAGTTATTGAATATTTTCATTTTTTTTTCATTTAAATCACTGCATTTTCAAAAAACTATCACCGCTATAATTGCAATAATAGACAGAAACCCTAAAATATAAAATGTCTACAAAATAATGTTACCAACTTCTATTTTGCTGCTCTTCACCTTCTGTGACTTAGTCTCCCACTTTTTTTCCCTAAGGGCATTAGTAAACCTTAAAGACTGGGATTTTCTCCATAATTCAATCATAAGAACTGAAAGAACTGAAGATGAAATAACATCCTGTCTTTGTAGCTGAAATTTATTTCCTGTTGACACCTCATGAAAGCCTCTCTCTTCCTATATAACACCATCATAATGGTAAAGGAACCACACTCCAGGACACAAGGGCTTAAAGAATATAAACAGCTAACTCAATCACACACTTTAGGGTAATCGTAATGCAAACAAACCAAAATTATATGTGAACATCAAGTTATTTATATTTTTCTGAAAGTAATTCAGGTTATAGGACACCTAGGAAGTTAACCTGACACAGTAAAAAATTATTTTAGTCAAACAAACCTGAGCCATTTTCTTAACTCTAATATCCTTTGGAAAAATCACTTAAGGTCTTTTTCTTCATCTGTAAGGTGGGGATAAAAACATTTTTCTCAAAGTTTTGTGATAAAAAAAAAAAAAAAATGGAGAGACTACCTATTACTGTGCCTGCCAATTAGCAGATACTAACCATGCCATGACTCTATACCTTCTCCTTATTTACAGTTGATTTAGAATGCTGTTCTAAAAATTCAGAATACTTCAAGCAACAGAACAAGCAGATAAGGTCTGAGGTTCTGTAAAGATGTTTCCCATTGCCCGGAAGAGAGAAACAGCTCCTGGCCTCAATACCTCTCTGAGGGGAGCCTCTCTTTCTTCTTCCTGATTTGCATCAAGCATCATTCCCAGACCCTCAATCAGAGAAAGACAGTTTGCATTTTGATCTAGAGAGTCTACCCCTGTATACCAGGACACATATAAAACTTAAAGTAGAGCAACAGCAAAGGGCCTCAACCCCAAATTAAATAAAGTAGCGAACATACTGCATTTGTTTCACCTAGACTTTGCACGTGGCAGAAAAAAGTAGGCATGTGTTTCCCACCACCCCCCCACTTCTGCTTAATTACATGTTCAGAAGAAAGTAAAAGTCGAATTACAATCGGTAACTAGAATTAGCTGTTTTTTTCTGTTTCTTTTTAATGTTTATTAGCTTAATACATTCAAAGAGGTGGGGTTTTTTGTTTGTTTTGTTTTGTTTTTAATCAGAGAACACTAAGAGCCTGTAAAGAATAAGAAAAGCAGGACCTGATTTCATTTCAGGTCCTGCTCCTGAGTTGAACCAAATTTCATATCATTACCTCCACATGTCTAAGAAATGTCCTTCTGCCACTATCTCCTGAATTAAATATTGTAGACATTTGCTCTTGACATCCTATTACGGAAGTTGAAGATTTTCTCTCTTATATACTTCTATCTCTCCCATTACCAACTTCCTAATTCAGTAAATTATATTAAATGTTTATAAAATAGTCACTAGATTGCTATTATGACCAACCAAATATCTCTTACTGTAGAATTAAGTAATATATTGTTTTCTTTCCTAAACATGTCTTCGATTTACCTACAGTTGCTACTTGATCTTTTTTTTGCATAATTTTCCCTGTACCTGAATTTACTTCTTTCTGTTTTTTTACCATCTTGCTTTATAATTGGAGTCTCAGTACTTGAGTCTAATTCCTCCTTCACTTTATCAAGCTCATCTCCACCTTCTTATTGGTTTTACTTTCTAAGATGCTTTATTAGCCTTAGCGTCCATTCTTATAATTTTTTTTTATTTCCACCATTAGATTTTTAAATGTGTTTTTCAGTTTTATTTTGAGAGACAGAATATCCCAATCAGGCTCCACATTTAGTGTGGAGTCCAATGGTGGGCTCGACAACCCTGGATCATGACCTGAGCTGAAACTAAGAGTCAGATGATCAACTGACTGAGCCACCCAGTCAGTGGTCCCTCTGCTATCATATATTTAATTTCTAGAAGTTCTTGTTTTGCAAGTGAATAGATAATTAGAAGAAACCGTTCCCTTTATGGATTCAAGTAACTATATTTTAGTACCAATATACATTATTTTCACTTGTGGATTCATTTTTTTTCTTTTTTCATGTTCAGATATCTCTCTTTGCCCTTTTTTTTGGCATTAATTACAATGATGTTATTGGAATTCATGGAAATATAATTAAATCAGATTTTTAAACAAACCAAAAATGAACCAATACACTTAAAGATATTTATTTGGTGGTGTGTTTGCTTAGCTTCTTTATGCTGGAATTTCTCCTCAAAAGTTAGGTATCTACTACCTCCCAATTCCTATTTAAGATCAAAGTGCCAAAAAGCCGATCACAAATTCTTTTGTACGTAGAGGAGATGGAGAAAGAGCAGGGAAGTTTTGGGGGTGATGGTTACCAAAAATTAATCAATTAACTAGCCTTCCTTGTTATGTTGTCAGAAAACTCAAAGAATATTCTGAACTTTCCTTTGTGGACTAAAAAGGAGGAAAACATCACTCCCCTATTCCCATTCCCACCTTATCTCTGAGCACATAAACAGAAAGCATGTTGGGGAAACTGCAAAGAGGAATGGAAGTTATACCTCCTTCATTGTAATAACATTGCCAATAACATGCTGCTAACATTGTAATAACAGAGCTGTAGCAACAGCTCTTGGATTCTTGGTTTAGGGGAAGTAAGAAACCTAGTGGGAGTGTAAGGAAGGGATAGAGAAGGCCTTTTCGACAGGTACAGTTCTTAGCCATGTCCTGCAGGAAAGGGAAATAAACTTTGGATCTTCTTCTAAATGATATACATTTGCTAGAAAGGGGAGTACTGACAATTCTATAAAGCTGGAAATTATAGTTTAAAGCAACAGATTAGTGAAGCATCAATATTAGTCCTTAACCATGGTTTATAATTGTCAGAGAAGAAGGTTTACACCAGTGTTTCATGTGCATCTTTGAAAGGATAAAAGGTAAAACAATACAGAGCAAATATGGACATGTTTAATCATCCTTTATTTAAAAATTTATGAAAATATAGGAATGAGGGGGTGTCTGGGTGGCTCAGTCGGTTAAGCGTCTGACTCTTGGTTTTGGCTCAGGTCATGGTCTCACATTTTGTGGATCTGAGTCCCACATTGGATTCTGCACTGACAGTGCGGAGCCTGCTTGGGATTCTCTCTTTCTCTCTCTCTGCCCCTCCCCCCCTCAAAATAAATAAATAAACATTTAAAAAATATAGGAATGAAACAGTCCGTCAGTACGAAAACCATCTCATTAAATTTAGTAGCATAATACATATGTGTGAAAAGTTATGTTTGTTTTCTTTTAGATAGTCTTAGAAAGGTATCCCTAATTGAAAACTTAAAAAATAATGAATCAAAAGGGATTAAAGAAAACATAATCACCATTCATGTATTAAATATCAATAAATACGTATGCTTCTTCATTAATTTCTGTTTTGAATCTTGCACTTACCATATCTGTATATAGTCTAAATTTAATGTAAGGGATAATGAAATGTCATTGTATTAAAATACATATAATGAAAATTAGATCAATTTTAGCTCATATAAAGTCATCTCAATTTCTCAAAATCTCCTTCTACACATTTCTGCACACATACTAGTTAGACTATCCATAATCTTTTTTTTTTTTTTTTTTTGCTTGTCATTCCTTCATTTATAAGAGGCCAGCAAAGAGTTTAAATGTGAACATTCTGACCAAGGAGAGAAAGATATCACAGAAGCAAGAGAAAGAGGAAATTTCAAAAAGAAATGTAGACCTCTGTGTCAAATGCTCCTTAAAAATAAAAAAAAACCAAAAACCTCCTTTGAAACTGGAGTCTATGTCTTACTCATTGTTGTATCTAAAGTGCATAACAATGACTGACCCATAGTCATTTCTCAGTAAATGTTGAACTAATAGGGAAATGTGGTCCAAGCAGCAAGGAGATTGCTTATTAAGACAGTTTTGGTAGAGTGGGATGGTCATCGGGTATTAGGTTGAGATGAAAATGATGTCAGGGATGGAGACAAAGTCTAGTGATGCCCAAGCTGGATCAATATTCAGAACCACCTAGAGAGCTGAAGAAAGATAGAGTCTTAGGTTTCTCTCCAGACTTACACATTCTCTAAGATATAGAATGTGAGGCTCTACATTTTACTAAGATTTTCAAATGGTTCTGAATATAAACCAGGTTCAGAAACCACTTTTCAAGGAGATTGACTGTGGCAGTAAGCATCTTTATGCAAGACCCCTGTGAGCTTGTCTGGTGCAAAGGACATATGTTCAGCAGTAGAGTTTCCGGAATCCAGCAAAAGTTCAGCGTTAAGAACTAGATGCCTGCCCTTTATAATACGTCACATCATGTTTTAAAAAGTATTTATAGCTCACAGCAGTAAAATTTATTCTGAATAAAATTACTAAATTTATTATTTAAAATATCTATTCATGATCATAGAACAGAATGTCTAAAATGATAATCTTTTAAAAATAATGTAGTAAGTGGGATGTCACCTTGGAAAAAATGAAAAAATACTGGATTCAATTACAGAGGGCTCAGTAATTCCATTTGACACAAAGGGATCTACCCTCTGGCCAAATCACTTTGTTCTTAACCCACTAAAGTGTGTGACTTAAATGACACATGAAAGTCTCATGAGAAGGGGAATGACAATGACAAGTCATGTTGATGAAGGCAATAGGTTGGAACTAGCCAGTCTATGATTAAAGGAATTGGGGAAGGGCTATAGAAGGTAGAGAGATCACCTTCATTAATTTTACAATAGACTCATTTTTCACCCCACTTTACTGCCTATTATCTAATAATTAACTGCATATGTGAATAAATATTGTTTTGAATTAATGGGTCACTTGTCATCCTGACACATAGATGACATAGCAGAAGTAGTTACACAGCAACCTACTGTTTATATTAATTATGTTAATTATGTTCATGTTAATTATGTAATTTGATAAAATAATCCTGTGTAGTAAAATTGATTGGTGTACCCATTTTACAGAAAAGCTCATTGAGACTATGGGATTAAGTGATGTTGAAATAACCACAGAGCCAGTAGGCAGATGACTTAGAATTCACACAAGACTATCTTGTGACTTCAGATTCTATATTTTTTCAGCTATGGCACATCACAGAGAATGCAACTGAAGAACTAAATTCTTTACCTCGTCTACCCATTTTCTCTTAAAATGTGATTCTTTTCCAAAAATTAACTTAAATTAAATCACAATTATTAAAATTTCATTTTCAAAATATTCTTCTCAAATTTCCACAAATGATAAAAGTAAAGAAGCTCTACATTGAAAGTTGAAAAAATATTCTTGTTTGTTTATTTTAGAGAGAAAAAGAGTGAGCAAGCACATTCACACACTCAAGTAAGTTGGAGGGGCAGGGAGAGGAGCAGAAAGGGAAGAGAGAATCTTAAGCTCAGGTCCATCTGATGGAGATGTGGGGCTCCATCTCATGACTGTGAGATGACCCGAGCCAAAATCAAGAGTGGGACGCTCAACCGACTGAGCCACCCAGGAATCCCTTGAAAAAAATATTCTTAATGAAAATCTGCAGAAGAAAAAAATCAAAACTTAATTGCACATATATTAATGAAGATAAGGACTTGGGATAAATAAATGTTTAATGTTTATTCTTGTTCCCCTTGAAGATCCATGAATAACTAGAAATAGAAAATACTGCCCGGCACATCAATAAATCAGTGGCTTTCACAAAGATGGGCTATGAGCCTAATAGCATTGAATATTTTGTATCAATAATTAAAACAATAAGTTAAAAGACAGTTCATTAAGCTTGAACCTAGCAATATTAAGCTCGGTCATCACTTTGGAGCTTGGACTGAAACTGAAAATAACTTTGGTCATACAGAAACTAATAAGAATACAGGCATAAAAACAACAAACAATTAAAAAGGGAAATGTAATGAAGACGTGTATCTTTTTGTATAGAAAAATAAACAAATAAACTTTCCAAATACCAAAGTTGTCAGTATATTTGGTATGTGGGTGGGTTCTCCATAGAGCTTACAATAATCTACTGGTTAGATAAATATTATCTAAAACCTACATACTATTTCACAAGTAAAAGTAATAATGGAAAGTAAATACACAAATATAGCATATAACTATCTCGTACTGAATATTTGATCAACACCTTCTAAAAGAGAATCATCTACAACCCATATCAGCATCAACTTTTCTAGAAATGCACTAAGTAAAAGTAAGGACTAACTAAAAAACTTTAAGTAAGAACTTATTGAATGGAATATTACACAGCCATAAAGAATGAGATCATGCTATTTGTGACAACATGGATGGACATAGAAGGTATTATACTAAATGAAATAAGACATATGAGAAAGACAAATAAATACCATATGATTTCATGCATGTGTGGATTCTAAAAAACAAAACAAATGAATAAAAAAAAAAAAACAATCAGATCTACAAATACAAAGAATGAGCTGATGGGTGCCAGAGGGAAGAGGGGTGGGAGATGAGCAAAATGGATAAGGAGAGTGGGAGATAGAGGCTTCCAGTTATGCAATGAATGTCACGGGAATAAAAAGAACAGCATAGGGAATATAGTCAACGGTATTGTAATAGCATTGCCCAGTGACAGATGATAGCTACACTCGTGGTAAGGATAACATAACGTATAGAGAAGCTGACTCACTATGTGCTACACCTGAAACTAATATAACATTGTTTGCCAACTATACTCAAATTTTAATTTTGTTTTTTTAAAAAAAGAGCTTGTTGAGAATGAAAAAATAAAAATGCAATTAAAACTATTAAAGACCTTGGAGATCGGTCAGTCCTCCTGAGGAATCAGCAACCAAAGGACCAATGTAAATCCTTATGTTTGTTCTTTAAACACACAAACAGGAAGTGTACTGGTGGGACAGCTAACAATAGGGAAAGTGTTGAACTTCACTGACTTCCTGGCTCCACTGGAGCGGATGGCCCCCTATTTAAATGCACCACCGCAGGCAAAAGACTGACAAGGTACACCGCAGAGAGTGTTTCCACTGAGAAGTGGACCAAATAGAATCAGCGTAAGTGACTGAAAGACTTGTTGCAATGTGGAGGACAGTGATAGAGCCCCAGAGACAGAACTCACCGTTCAGCTGCCTCACCAATATAGTGTCTCTTCTCCTCTTTGGGCCTTTCTCCACTCAATACTCAGGGAGGGAAATAATAGGATCCTACCTACAGTCCCTTGGCTCTACAGTTGAAGACATTATTCTTATTTTGCAAATGAGGAAAATACTGCCTTATGAGCATGTGTTTTGCACTATTTTATCGTCTCCAACTAGAACAGTGGAACCTAACAGACACAGGATTAGCACCCACATGTCCGGGGCATCCCTCCTTAGTTATAGTGTGTCCCAAAAGTTTCAGACCAAGGTGCATGAATAATGTTCAAAAACTATAAAGTAGTACACAAGTTATGGCAATAGTATGAATATTGTGAGAATTACACAGCCTCTCCAATGTCTCAGATTCCTTCTAAAGAGAAGGAGAAAGGACATAAGCTAGAAGCATTTGAGACTAATGAATAAAAGATATCTGAGTTATTGGAGTCAAAGATAGCAACTTTTATTTAGCAAAAAAAAACATATAAATTCAGATTAAAAACTGATAAATTAAGTGCAGATTTCAATTTATCCTGTTTTATGACTACATAAAAATAACAGCTGAGCACTTCTTATGAAAAATTATCCTTTTTGCATTGGCAGCTAGAAAGTTCACAAACACGTGACTCACATTTGTGACGGTATAGCTCACCTTATAGTCTTCAACTTTTATTTTTCCTCTCCCTGGATTTCCTCCCTTTTTTATATCTGTTGTGTGTTGTTTGTATCTTTGTTTTTAAGCTCTCTTAAATTCTTTTTGGAACAAGTTGAAAATAAAAAAAGTCCTTGCTCTGGTAAAATGGGTTATCTGTAGGGTGAGTGTGGAGTATTCTCTTAGGTAGGTATGGCCAATCTGAACTCCCCAGAAGAGTTTAGAAACACACTCTAAGTGCTAATCTCAGCACCAAGAAGTAAGGGCTTCTCAGCTTACTATCCAGGGCTCCAGACCAAAGAAGAAAACATCTCCAGTGGGGCCAGCTGGTTAATCAGTACCTGAGCTTCACTCAGGAGTTTTGGTGAAAACCCAGAAAACAGATTATGGCATTCCCTCCCATCACTGGACTAAGACTCATAAAAATGCTTCTGAAGGCCTTGGGACTGTTAGATCCACGGTGTACATTTGATCTGTTTCAATATTTTAACAAATAATTATACCGAAGAGAATATCTGTTTGCATTGTTGTAATATCCAAATAATGTTAATGATTCAAGGTTCATCATACCTAACAGAACTAGCTTAGTTATGGAATTAAATCTGAGTATCCTAACTTGCAACTAAAAGCTTGAAATCATTAATATGTTAACACTTTAGTTAGATTTGGCAAAAAATTATGTTTGCATTCAATCCAACATTGGCTATTCAATACCAGAAAAACAACATAATCTGATACATTAAATTAATATTAATTGCATTTTTATTATTTTATAGGTTTTTAATATTTAATTTAAAAATGCATTTTAGGGGCGCCTGGGTGGCTCAGTTGGTTGAGTGGCCGACTTCGGCTCAGGTCATGATTTCATGGTCCGTGAGTTCAAGACCCACGTCGGGCTCTGTGCTGACAGCTCAGAGACTGGAGCCTGTTTCGGATTCTGTGTCTCCCTCTCTCTGACCCTCCCCCATTCATGCTCTGTCTCTCTCTGTCTCTCTCTGTCTCAAAAATAAATAAACATTAAAAAAATTTTTTTAAATAAAAAATAAAAATGCATTTTAATTAACAGTTGTATTTAAAAAATAAGAAGAATTGATGCCTAGTTTTACATTGGTAAATACATAAAATTATTAAGTTTATAGTTCAGCCCTAGGAATCTGGGAAATTTTTCCTCTAAAGGAAAGAGGAGAACTCATTCTCAAAAGTTATTTGCATTTTAATTAGGGGTTTTTAGAAGCCAAATGGTCTTCAGGAATCAAAGAAATTATATCCTAAGTTTGGAAATGAAGCCACTGTAATAGATAGTGAAGGAGATACCTGTAAGCCAACCACAAACAAAGTATGTTTATGGGATCCCACCTGCTCAGTATCCCAGCGTGTGTGTGTGTGTGTGTGTGTGTATGAAAAACTGTTAAAAACATAATACCACAGAGAATATGCACATGCCTTTAATCAGCTATTTCATGTGAGCAAGCAAACAAGTACATTTTCAAAATATAAAAAAAATCATCAAGATAAAAGTAGAAAATAAACTAAAATCACCAGACTCACCAACTCGGATCGGGCCCTGTCTCTCCTCCTCCACTGGGGTTATGAAATGCCCCTGAGGCACATCTACAGTGGACATAAAAGATCTTTCCTACGGATGTACCCGTTGAAACTTCTCAAAAAAGCTTGGCAATTCAAGGAATAATAATCTCAAGAACCAAAAGTGTCACCCGCCCAACACTTTGGTCATATCGAACAAGGTGATTTAAGCCCAAGGTTGATTCATAAATATTATACTTCTTATTTCAGTCTCTGCTCTCCGGTGATGCTGTCATTGATGCTCTATAACACTGAAGTCCGCTTCACATTGGGATGTGCTTTCTGAAATAGAATGATCTTCCTGTTTCTTTTTCTACATTACAGTGATTTTACTTCTATACTCTATTTTCTTAAGGAAAGACATTGAAGCCATCTAGTGAAGATAGGATATTTGGTTTAATGAACAATTGAATTTGTTGCTTAAAAAGTTTTCCTATTGCCACTACCACTGCTTAATTTTGAATTTTTATGATATTATTTCCTTTTGTTGAATCTAATGAATCAGCTTTCAAAATCATTGTTCCTTTTGTACTCTTGGGTGCTTTGCTTTAGATTGAATTTTTCAGTCTATTTACCATTAAATAGGAAAAATCATTAATAATTTCTTAGGCTCAGAAAAGTAATACTGTGGCTTAATGATAAAGAGTATGGACTTTGAATTGAGCTCAAATGTTGGCTCCATCACTGTGAGATCGTGAAAATGTTGCTTAATTTCAAGGCTTAGATTTCTTCACTTTAAAACAGTAATAATAATAATGCCTGCTTCATAGTATTGCGAGGGTAATAAACTCACACACAGAAAAGCACAGTGCTAAGTACAATTAGTCCTCTACTTGTTTCCAAATTCACAGGAAATCCAAACATTTGGTGAGATAAAATGGGAGGAGATTAAATACTTACCAACACTTGATCACTATGTTCTGGGAGAAAAATAGAAATGTAGACAATATATAGCAGAACGTTTCCAAACCACTTTAATTGACTATTGGAATGT
The DNA here is from genome assembly GCF_024362965.1 of Panthera pardus. NCBI lineage: Eukaryota > Metazoa > Chordata > Mammalia > Carnivora > Felidae > Panthera > Panthera pardus. The sequence goes on along the minus strand of NW_026526732.1, from coordinate 23,966,378 downwards.
ATTGGGTAATTTCATCACCAGTGATTCCAGTTCCTTAATTTATATTTCCAAAACACACAACGTAGAATGTGGACGAAGCAGAAGAGGCGACCCACCTTTCTTTATCCTTATTATTAAAGTATCCACGCTGCATTTACAAAGTACATGATATATATAACAAAGCAAAAAGGTCAGTAAATACATGAGTAATAGCATGTTCTCAGACCTTGGTCAGAGCCAGCCAATTTACCTGTGGGTCTCCATGACAATAGATTGAGAAAAATGGCATAAAAAAAACTCTAGCCCTGGATCTTGCTGCTAGCAGAAATCAAAGCACAATGATAGTAACTTTAACTATTGTATTCATAGCTATTCAATATGTTTTATTCTAATTATTAAGTAGTATTCTTTTAACTTTCTAATTAAAATGGGTCCTATAAAGAGGGGCAGCTAAACTAAAAAGTCATATTTTAATTACAGGGTTCAAAAAACTGTATAAAAGGTAACAGAAATAGTGTCGTCTTAGCAAAATGAGGTACATATAATTTACCCAAAGGCACCCATTTTTATAGGAATGTGGTTTTAGAAAGAATATGACACAAACTAAAAAGTCAATAATATTTGGTTTAAAAAGACAGAAGCTCTCAACTCGCCAGTGATTGTTGTCTTTCCTTCAACAAAGATTAACTCTTCAATGTCAGAGTGATGGAAGGGTATTAATGCAAATACCGGGACACTTAGATGGAGTCATTTTCCACTCATAACATGTAAATTGAAGAACAGGAGTGCATCCACCACCTTAATCATCCAAGTTCAATTGTTTATCTAAATAGCTTAAGTCAACCCCCCATCCCGAAGAGAATTAAACCAGGGCTCCATGCACAGTTGCCTAATAGGACATTTTGTCCGCACCCCCATGCAGACATTTCTCCTGCTTAAATGCGGGAAAGCATGATGATAGAGAGACTGAGGGAGAGGCATGGTCCAGCAGTCAGCAGTCCTGGATTCTCCAGCCTGCCCTGCCAACGGGATTCACTTTCCCTGGGCCTCAATATCTTACCTTAACACCTAAAAATGACATGGTTGAACTTAGTTGGTCTGCAAGGTAAAATACTAGACATGTCTCACCTTTAAAATACGTGAAAAGCAGGTTTGATATCAAATTTGTATTTTTACACCACCATTTTAAGATACTAAAATTCAGTACCTACCTGTTTGCAGGGGAGGGGGATCACTTAACTTGAGGCATTAAAGCAAGAATGTGTAGTCAACTGTCTGAAGAGCATTTACTATTGTAGTTGTTTGACTTGGAATAAATAACAGAATTTGGTTAATAAGTATAAATGATGTTTCCCCATATTTGAAAAAAAAAAAACCTCAACATCAAACACTTTCCTAATATTAAGTTAGACATTCTTACCTATTGACTGAACAAGGAAAGTGCACTTGTAAGATTTTAGCACACAGGGAAAGCTCCTACGTGATAGGTGCCCTGTTGCCCAATTATTCTATAGCTTTTCTATGAAATAGTAAAGATTTTCAGAGTGTGTGCAGGGGAGGAAGGAGACTAGGCTATGCAATTTTAGAACTACTTTCAAACTAATACAATGTTAATTATTTTTAAATTTAGGAATATTGTTCTTATATATTTTTTCAAGCTTCACAACTCAGGCCGTTTTTAACTCCTTTTACTCCAGTTCCCAGATACACTCTCTCCCTCTCTCCCTGCCCACCTGCGGGCTTTCCTTTCTCCCTCCCCCCCCCCCCCCACCAGGGGCACCCCTGACCCTCTGCGCCGCTTTTCCAGGCCACCACTACCTGCGCCCTTACCTGTCGGCGCTGAGGGCGGTGAGAGTGAACACGGAAACCCCCACCGAGGTGAGCTGGATGACCGGGATCAGTTTGCAGCCCACCTTCCCGAACATCCACTCGTCAAAGAAGTAGCGCGAGGCATCCACCGGGACGCAGGTGAGCAGCAGCATCAAGTCCCCGGCGGCCAGGTTAGAGATGAAGATGTTGGGGGCGCTCCTCATGGCGCTGTTGCTCATGAAGATCTTCACCAGCATGATGTTGCCTAGCAAGCCCACCGCGATGATGAGCAGGTAGAGGGACGGGATCGCACAGCGGATCGCGAACTTGGCGCTCGTCCCGTCGGCGGCGGCCAGCAAGTCCCCCTCGGAAACCCCGGGAACGAAGCCGCTCTGATTCGCTCCTGCGGTCTGGGAGAGGTTGTAGAGAGACTTGGGGGGCATGTTCTTTCCAGGACAGTCCGCTGGGTTTTCATGCGCCCAGGTGCCCTGAAAAGTGCAACACCCACTTGGCCTTAATCAGTTTCCCTCTCACGGGGACAAGTTTACCGTCTGGGGAGAGCGAGTCACGCTGCCGCGTCCCGAAGAGGATCGGGCTTTGGGGAGAGGTCTGCCCACGCTTCGGGGCTTCACTTCTGGAAGGGGCACATGGCTTCCGCTGGCTCCGAATTAAAAAAAAAAAAAAAAAAAAAAGCAGAGCAATTGCGTCTTCGTTCCAGTCTTCAACGGTTTGTTCCCTTTCACAGAGGAACCAGTCCTTTTGTGAACAAAGATTTTTTTCCCTCCGGAATTAAAAAAAGTACCTGCCGGACAGTTCGCGGGGAGGGGAAGAAGTCACCTTGTCCTTGCCCAGCGATCCGCAGGTGAAACCCTGGGGGCGGTAGGCACTTTGCTCTTTGCACAGTTTTGCTCTTGTTTCTGCTGTGCCTGCCGTAATGTGCGGAATTGGAGGGGATCTGAGTCCTCTCTCGCTCACTCTGCGCCCCTACATAGTTACATCCTTACCCGCCTCCAAGCGGGAGGAGCCCCAATTTGCAATCCTCAGGATTCAGGGGCTGAGCTGTCAAGGCCTTGGCACTGTAACACTGAATTTAGGAAAGAGAATGAGTGACAAAGGACGGAATAAATGAACGGAATTCCGCAACCCCCCCCCCCCCCACACACACACACACTCTCTCTTCTTTTCTGATCCATTTTTCTCACCCCAAAGATGGAGACTCTTTCCAACAGCTGCGTATTAGTTTTAAACATATTTATTGAAATATAGCATGCATAAAGTACACAGTTCTTAAATGTACAGCTTAATGTAATCACCATTCAGAACCTACAATCTAGCTGCTATCTCTTGAAATAACCACTATTTATTCTGCCTTTTATCATCTAAGATTAGTTTGCTGCTTTTGAGCATCCTATAAATGGAACCATAAAGTGTTTAATCTTGTGTCCAGTTTCTTTCAGTTAACATTGCATCTGTGAGACCCACTCATGATTTTGTTTGTAGCATTTTTTTCATTGTTGCATAGTATTCCAGTATAAATATACCCACTGTATTTATCCCTTCTAATGAAGACATTTGTATTCTCTATAGTTTTAACTGATTTGGACAATGTTTCCATAAATACTCTTTGCCTGTCTTCTGGTGCATATTTGAATCCACGTGTAGATTTCTACATGTAGATGTCACAATGATTGAATATGTTCAACTTTAGCAGAGATGGGAAATTTTCCAAAGTGAATTCTGCTTTTTTTTTTCCTTCTGGAAACTTGCTGGACGATATCTATTAAGGCTGAACATACATGTGCCTATGATTGGGCAAGGATTCCCCTAAATACATACTTGATATATATGTAATACACTATTTTTTAGTTTCAGGTGTACAATAGAATGATTTAACAATTCCATATGTTAGTCAGTGCTCATCCTAATAAGTGTACTCTTTAATCCCCATCACTGACAACGTTGCTTTAAATAGGGTGTTCCTAAAATCAAAATGACTTTCCAAATTCACACTATCTGAGTTTAATGTAATCTTCTCAGAAGTGGCACAGTTCTGAAGTGAGCCAAATAACACTCTTCATTAGGAAAAACATTAGGCAGGTTCTTGGTAATTAAAGAAGAAAATTATGTGATAAAAAGAAAATTAGTCAAGAACTACCTACAATGATGTAGCCAGAAGCTAATGAAATGTGCCAACCCATTTCTAAAATGTACACATTTTTTTTCAGATGTTTCTGATCAAGAACAGCATTTAATTATCGTAGTTCCATTAGACAAGTTAAACATTTGCACTGTAATGAATTGTATGTTTTTTAACTCGATTACAAGTCTTTACTACACTCTTCTTGGATTTCATTACTTGAAATAATTTGTTATTAGGTTAAGTTTGGCTAAATAAAATAACTTTGGATATATGTATATAAATCACAATTTTTATAAGTCACTTTTATATATCATATATCAAGGCCATTCATATTACTTATTTCATGTCTCTAGGAATTTTATCTTCAAAGTTATTTAAATTTTGTCTTTTAACATCCAACCTTATCATGTGAAGTAAATTAACTACTAAAGCAATCTTCTACATTATGAAATCTCTCACTTTCAACCTGCAACTATCCCATTTTAACCTATTTTATATGAAAATATATTATACTCTAAATTGCTCTATGAATATCTGTATTCTCCTCTAATTGTGTCTGTATGATGCTAAGCATTCAGATGAAAAAAATGTGTAGTCTAAAAATTGGATTAATAAATATCTAATTGCCTGATATTGTAGAAATGAGGCATCTTGATCACTAAATTTTTGCACTTTAAGTGAGTCCATATGTATTAACTCAAAATCTTAGGTTCATGGGATTGGAGAGTATAATGAATGACTTAATAATGATAGCCTTACTGATATTTTACTAAAATGTTATGAAGTTATTATTTGGATATATCACCAACTTATATTTAGGTGTAGGGGTATTGTCTCTTTTGTATAGAATCAATACACCTCAGAAAGACATCTACCAAAGGGACATTTTTTTAAATTATAGTCAGTGCTTTATACATCACATTAGGTTCCTTAGAGTCATATCTAATTTAATGTTTGTAAGTGTTCTGTGAGGTACATATTTGAGTCTTAATTTAACATATGAGACAATCAAAACCCATAAAGATAAGATAACTTGCTTAATTTTCTAAAAACTTTGGTAAAACAGTATTTTGACGTTTATTATATATGCCTTCAAAGTCTACTGTATCTCTTTGTACCAAGAGAATAAAATTGCATGAAAAAATGTGATTTCTATATAACTGAAGGACACATTTTAACTGAAGTATTCAATGTTTATAAAATATATATTATACATTTCATTTCCCTGAACTGAACAAAATCTATTCAGAAGTATATGTAAACATTCCTTGTTGTTTAAAATTCATGCAAATAAGCTGTAAACCACAACCAAAAAAAGAAAGAAAGAAGTCAATGAAAACTAAGCTAATAATGATACAGAGGCTACAACAAGTAGGTAAGGATATTAAAAATGTAACCAAAACCTTACACCATGTGTTTGAGAAGGGAGAAGAAAACATTAGCATTAACAGAGAAATGACTATAAAAAGACATATACCAAATTTCCACAGGGGAAAAAAACAATGTCTGTGATGGGAAATATTACAGGATTAACAGCAGACCAAACACTGCAGAAGAAAAGATTGGTGAACCTGAAATATACTAATAGAAGCTACCCAAAATAAAATACCGACCTAAAAAAAAAAAAAAAAAAACTGAACAAAAATGAACAGAGTATCAACACACTGTGGGAAACATTTAGTGGCCTAACCTTTCTGTAAGTAGGTCCCTGAAGGACAGGAGAGAAAGATTTCAAATAATGGCCCCATATTTTTCCAAATTTGATGAAAGCAAATCCCAGGCAGAAGAAAGATGAAGAAAATTCTACTAAGAAGAAAAACTGGAAGCTTTCCCACCAAGATTAGGAACAAGGAAAAGATATCCTCTTTCACCACTTTTATTACACATTGTACTGAAAGTCCTAGCAATGTGATAGGACAAGAAAAGGAAATGAAAGTTACACTGATTAGGAAGGAGGAAATAAAACTGTCATTATTCAAAAATGGCACGATCATTTATGTAGAAAATCAAAAAAAAAAAAAAAAACCAAAAATCTGCAACTAATAAATGATTAGTCGCAAGGTTGCAGGGTATAAGGTTAATATACAAAAATCGACTGCTTTTTTATATACCAGCAATGAATAAGTAGAATTTGAAATTAAAAATGCAATACCATTTACACTAGCACCCCAAAAATAAAATACTTGCACAAATCTGACAAAATATATGTAAGATCTATATGAAGAAAACCATAAAACCTTGGTAAAAGAAATCTTACGAATAAAGGAATAAATAAATGGAGAGATAATCCTTGTTCATGGATAGGAAGACTCAATATTTTTAAGATGTCACTTCTTCCATCCTTGATTACAATGCAATGTCAATCAAAATCTTAAGTTAATTTGTGGATATTGACAAAATGAATCTAAAGTCTATATGGTAAAGCAAGAGACCCAGATTATTCAACATAATATTGAAACAGAACAAAGTCAGAGAACTTACACTACCTGACTTGAAGACTTACTATCGAGCTACAATGACCAAGACAATGTGGCATTGGCAAAAGAATAAACAAGTAAATCAATAGGACAGAATAGAGAGCACAGAATAGACTCACGTAAACATAATCAACTAATCTCTGACAAAGAAGCAAAGATAATATTTTGGATAATACATAATACTATGGAGCAAAGATTGTCTTTCAGCAAATGGTATTGGAACGATTGAACATACACATGCAAAAAAAAAAAAAAAAAAAAGAATCAAGACACAGACCTTATACCCTACACAAAATTAACCATCAACCTAAGTGTAAAACATAAAACAATAAAACTCCTAGAAGATAACATAGGAGAAAACCTAAATGACCTTGAGCATGGCAACAATTTTTTAGATACATAAAAGAAAGAATTTGTAAGCTTGACTAAATTTGTGAGTCAAAATTACATACTTCTGTACTGCAAAACTGCTGTCAAGAAAATGAGAAGACAAATCACAAAGTGGGAAAAAGAAATATTTCTAAATCATATAGCTGGTAAATGTTATTCAAAAATACAAACACTTAATACTCAACAATAAAGAACGAAAAAACTCAATATTAAATAGGTAAAAGAATCTGGACAGCTTACCAAAGAACATGTACAGATGGCAAATAAGTAAATGAAAAGATGCTCAACATAATTAGGGAATTACAAATTAATAAACAGTGAGCTTTTCCACCCATTTCCCCCTCCTCCAGTATGCCCGTCTGATTGCATCCCACTTACTTCCAGCTCTGGGCTCATGCTAAGCTAGCACCACCATTGACTCTCTGCAGCCATTGTCATGATCATCTGCTGGGACCTCATCAACCATGAGGTCTGTAAGACAGAGAGTAAGACTGATGACTCACTCATTAGTGGAAATGCTTTCACTGGAGGCCCTGAGGACAAAGGTACTGGAAGCATGCTAATTGCTGATGTTGATATTGTCATGAACTATCACTTGCAAGAAACCAGAATCACAACAGAAAGCTACGAGAAGCACATCAAAGATTATATAAAATCAATCAAAGGCAAACTTGAAGAACAGAGACCAAGAAAGAGTTAAACTGTTTATGACAGGGGCTGTAGAACAAATCAAGCACATCCTTGCTAATTTCAAAAACTACCAATTCTCTACTTATGACAACATAAATCCAGATGACATGGTTGTTCTGCTGGATTACCATGAGGATGGTGTGGCCCCATATATGATTTTCTATAAGGACGGTTCACATGTGACAAAATGGTAACATAATTGGCTGCTACTTTGGATGTTACTGCCCGTTGCCATAATTGGCTGCTGCTTTTCATCCACACAATGCCAGAACTTAGACAAAGGGAACGTTAGCATCTTGAGTTCTTCATTTATTTTGTCCTTGATTTATTTGAAGCAGAGGAATTGTTTTTAAGCAGAAGAAACATGTCATGTAGGCTGTCTAAAAATAAAATGCATTTAAATTCAAAACAACAATGACAACGAGATGCTACTACATGCCTGTTAGAATGGCCCGAAATCCAAAATACTGATGATATCAAATGCTGATGAGGATGTGGAGCAACTAGAACTCTCATGTATTGCAGCTGGAAATGCAAAATGAGACAGCCACTTGGGAAGACAGTTTGGACTTCCTTATAAAACTAAATATATTCTTATCAGAAAATGTTTCAGTTGTGCTTCTTAGTATTGACTTGAATGAATTGAAAACTTAAATCCACACAAAATCCTCCCTAAGGAAGTTTATAGCAATTTAATTCATAATTGCCAAAACTTGGAAGTATACAAGATGTCCTTTAGTAAGTGGGCATATTAACTATGGTATATACAGACAATGGAATATTATTCAGCATTGAAAAATTAGCTATCAAGCCAAGAAAAGACCTGGGGAAACTTAAATGCATGTTGCAAGTGAAAAAAGCCAATCTGAAAAGACTACGTGTTGTGTGATTCCACTATATGATATTCTGGAAAACACAAATCTGTGGAAACAATAAAGGATCAGTAGTTGCCAGAGGTTACCTTAGGAAGGATGCAGAGAAAAGGAGGCAATGCACAGAGACGTTTTGGGGCAGCGAAATTACTCCATATGATATCATAATGGTGGACATATGTCATTCATTTGTCAGAAGCCATAGATGTTCCAAAGGTGAGGTCTAATGTAAATTATGGACTCTTGGTGATAATGATTTGTCAGTATTGGTTTGTTAGGTATAAAAAGTGTACCAACCTTTGCAGGACGTTGATAGTGAGGCTATGAGGGGAGGTAATGTATAGAAAATCTGTAATTTTCAATCAACTTGTTTTGTGAACTTAAAGCCACTTTAAAAATTGCTGTAAAAAATAGGGGCACCTGGCTAGCTCAGTCAGTTAAGTGTCTGACTTGGGCTCAGGTCATGATCTCATGGTTTGATTCGTGAGTTCGAGCCCTGTATTGGGCTCTGTGCTGACAGCTCAGAACCTGGAGCCTGCTTCAGATCCTGTGTCTCTCTCTCTGCCCCACCCCTGCTTGCACTCTGTCTCTCAAAAATGAATAAATGTTAAAAATAATTTTTTTAATTGCTCTAAAAAATAAAGTATTTTTTAAAAAAGATAACTATGATAAAATCATATTTAGTTACTAAGGTGCTGCATTTTACCTGGACATTTATGTCTATAAGAACTCCTGGTAGAATTATCTGTTCTACATTTTAATGTCAAAAGAAGTCTTTGGGGGATTGTTCTTGCTTTTTTTGTTTATGTTTATTTATTTTTGAGACAGAGAGAGACAGAGCATGAACGGGGGAGGGGCAGAGAGAGAGAGGGAGACACAGAATCGGAAGCAGGCTCCAGGCTCTGAGCCATCAGCCCAGAGCCCGACGCGGGGTTCAAACTCACGGACCGCGAGATCGTGACCTGAGCTGAAGTCGGCCGCTTAACCGACTGAGCCACCCAGGCGCCCCTTGCTTTTTCTTTTTTTAATAAAACCTCTACCTATGGTTTAAAAAAAATGGTACCAAGGTACATCATAGTCAAATCAGCACTCAATGACAAAGAGATTCTGCACAAGGAAGAGATAAGCTGTGAAAGCAGAGGGCTCCAAAGCTCTCCCTAAGGGAACTAACCATATCAGGAACAGAGTATGAGGAAGTCCAAGCTAATAGATAGTCTTGAAAACAATGAAACAAAGAAAGTGACTCTGACAGTAGTTCAAATCCACATGAAAAATTAAAGAATGTGGGTAAATTTAATTAGAAAGGATAGCGTATCTCTTAACTTATTTTTAAAAGCAGTTGTATAAAACAATACATATAAAATTGTATTGTTGGGCCCATAATATATAGAAACATAATAATATTTGACAATTAATGCACAAAGTAGGTGGGTAGGAACAGACCTAGATACGAGTAAGAAAAATATGCTAAATGAACCCACAAAAACAAATGAAAAGAGCCAGGATGGTAAATCGGAAAGGTACTATAACAAACAGGAAATACATACTCACTCTTTCCTCTCCCAGCATCTTTAAAAGAAATAAATTATATAAGGTAAAAATTATAACAATGTATTGTTGGGCTTGTACCACACTCATAAACAGGTATTAATTTAGTGTAAGTTCGAAGTAGATTCTGATAAGATATATGTGATAAGCCCTAGACAAACCAAGAAAAAAGCAGAAAACTGCGGTGTCTGGGTGGTTCAGTTGGTTAAACATCCAACTTCAGCTCAGGTAATGATCTCTCAGTTCACAAGTTCGAGCCCAGCATTGGGCTATGTGCTGACAGCTCAGAGCCTGGAGCCTGCTTCAGATTCTATGTCTCCCTCGGTCTCTGCCACTCCCCCGCTCATGCTCTGTCTCTCTCTGTCTCTCAAAAATGAATAAACATTAAAAAAGAAAGAAAGAAAGAAAACATATAGTAAAACAACTATTTAAAGCATTAAAATGTTAAACTAGAGAACATTTACTTTATACAAAAGACAGCAATAAAGGAGGAACAGAAGAACAAAAAAGATATGACACATGCAAAAAACAACAAGAAAAATTTCACATAAAATCCAACTGTATCAATAAGAACATAAAAGGTGAGTGGATTAAACAATGCAAGTCATGAGCAGAGACTGGCAAACTGGAGTAAAAAAAAAAAGAGAGAGATCTAAATTTGCATGAGGCAGACACACTTTAGACTCAAAGGTACACATAGGTTGAAAGGGAAAAAAATGGAAAAATATATGCAAACAGCAGCCATGAGAGAGCTGGAGTGCTATACTAGTATCAGACAAAATCGCGTTTAAAATGGGGGTGCCTGGGTGGCTCAGTCGGTTAAGCCTCTGACTCAATTTGGGCTCAGGTCATGATCTTACAGTTCACGAGTCTGAGCCCTACATTGGGCTCTGCGCTCTGCAGTGACAGTGTGGAGGCAAGAATCCTTCTCCCTCTCTCTCTCTGCCCCTCTCCTGCTCATTCTCTCTCTCTCTCTCTCTCTCTCTCTCTCTCTCTCCAAATAAGTAAACATTTAAAACAATAGCCTTTAAAACAAAAAGGGTACTAGAGATAAAGTGCATTTTATAATGATAAAAGGGTCAGTCCATCCAGAATATTTAACAATTCTAAACACATTTGTACCTAACCACTACATCTCAAAATACATGAAGCAAATATTGGTGAAACACAAAGGATAAACTGATAATCAATAGTAATAGCTGGAGTCATTAATATCTCACTTTCAATAATGACTACAAGGAAGCAACAAGAAACTGGAAGGCGATAAACAGACTAAACCCAACAGACATCATTAAAACAATCTGCTCAGCAACTGAAAAATCCATATTCTTCTCAATACATATGAGACATTCTCCAGGATAGATCATAGGCCAGGCCACAAAACAATCTTCAATAAACATAGAATTATTAAAATCATACAATGTATGTTTCCTGACCACAGTGGAATAAAATTCTAAATCATTAACAAAGAAATGTAGGAAATTCACAACTGTGTGGAAATTAGACAACAAATTCCTCAGGAACCAATGTGTCAAATAAGAAATCACAAGGGAAATGAGAAAATATTTTAAGATGAAAATAAAGATGCAACATACCAAAATTACAGGAATACAACCAAATCAATGTTTAGAAAGAAATTTATAGCTCTAAACACCTATATGTAAAAAAAAGAAAAATCTCAACTTACTACCCTAACCTTTCATCTTAAAGCAATGAAAAGAACAACCTAAACTAATCAGTTCATATCCAATTAGGGAACTTGTGGGGACAGGAAACATTAAAATTTTCTCAGAAAATCCTACCAAAAAGTTGAATGGCTGTCTTAGCAGACTCCTTTCGTTGAGAAACCATTTCAACTTGATCCTATGAAATTATCAAAGATCTATAGCTATGGCCATAAAATATTTGTACCCTGAATTCATTAATGTATGGCCTTTGGTTACACCACTATGCACAACAAAATCTGGTACCAGGAAGTGATCATTTCTATTGAGAAAGGGCAATGGATACAACAGTCATAATCTCTGATTTGTTGATAAAAACCAAAGTTAAATATGTTTCTTCATGAGAAAAAATTGATCTGGTTATATAATAATGTGATTTCTATGAGTCTCCAATCATCAATGTTATTTAGGGAAAAAAAAGAAAGCTAACTAGACCATCCTTTATACAGCAGTCTCTTAATCTTAGTCATTTAGAGGGAACTTCCTTGAAGCAGTTTTATCTATCACTAGTTTCAAATAGGATACACAAAAATGTGAAATTGACCACTTTATTCAAAATAGAACATAGAATTGGGATGATATTGGTTCTTACTGGAAGAAAATTAAACTTTGAAAAACTGAGGATACCAAAATGTCCATGGACACTTAATCTATGTAGAAATGTAACTTCAGAAAACATGTATTAGTATGTTTTTTTGTGCTAACTCTGCTGAATTCCCCATTTAAAACGCAACTCTTTATTTCTTGGTGGGATATTGCTCAAATAACTTGCTCAGGGGCCACCGAGGCACTTTATAACACAGGAGTGTATGCTATTTGTGTAGCTTGTTAAATTGACAAAATGAGCAAATACTTCTATCTTTTCTAATTAAATAGTGTTTCCTTATGCTGAAAAGTTCGTTTAATTGCCACAGTACAAAGGTTTTTATTCTGAATGGTTAGTAGAGCCACAAGACAAAAGGAATTTCCCCCCTTGGAACACTTGGCCTAACTCTTAAACTAGTAAATAATCTACTAAGATTAAGATTAAAAATCCTCAAAGATAAAAAGGATTATAATTTCTTGAGAGTTAGTAGCTCTTTTGAATTCCACATTTTGTGCTTAAAGGAATAACCACAAAGTGATTCAGTTTTTTCCAGCATATGAATGGAAGAAAGTTCATACGGGCAAAGGAGCAAACTGAAAGTTTAACTTTCAGTGAAAGAAGGTGCTTTATTTTTGTCAAATATTACGAAGTAGAAAAGAAGGAATAAACATTATCTTTGAATTCAGTATAAAGTAGGGGCTGAATAAATCTTTAAAATCATTTTATGTGGCCTCAGCACTCCTCAAATGAGAAAAAATGTGATCAGACTGTCTTTACCCCCAACATTCTTATTGCTAAACTAATACATTTCTGGCTGTAGTTTACGATTCAGTATTTTGTGTCTCATTAGCGCCACCTGCTGAGTGCTGCTCACATTTCGTAAATCTCAATTACAAATCAACTGCTTGTAAATGCAAGAACCAAATCAAAATAACAAAAGAATGACAATAGAATTATTACATCTCCAGCATTTTCCTTTCATCTGTGCTATTTGAGTATAGATGCAGTAACCAGACCTTGAATGTGAGGTCAGAAAAATAATTAGCTTTAAATTTTATTTATATAAGGATGATACTTAATTTGATTAATAGAGGCTTTACCTTGACAAAAACAAATATTATTAAGTCATAGTTACCTTACACACGTCATGGATTTATGATATAAATTACCTAAAATAATGCATGCAAAAAAGAAATCTTTGCAAGCCACAAAACATTAAAAATGTAAAACATGCTATATAATTCAACCCACAATGGGATGGTATTTTCACTTTTATTTTTATTTTCTTCAAAAATTTTTAAAATTCCATAGCTGAATTTATGATCCAAGCTAGACTGATACTTTAGGTTCCATTGAGCACTTCGAAAAGCTGAAATATTTTATTTCACTGGAAAGCATTTTCCTGCATTTGACGGTTTGGAACACCCTTCTCTTATCTTCTCATTTCTAAAAACAAAAATAAAGGAGTTAGCCTTATAGCCTAAAGTCATATTTATTTTTCAGTTCTGAAAACACACTGAGTCTCACACACTAAACACAGCATAAGATGATTTCATTAACAAAAACATAGTTGGTAATTCAAACTTTTTATTTTGCTGCAACTACTGAGTCACCAAGCACATGAAAAACTCAGTGTGGTTAAGTATCAAGTTCATTGACTTCTGACTGCTGGTGAGTATTATGAAACAGAATGATCTCATGTAAGAAAAGTTCCTCCCACAAAGTCTGGTTCTTTCACCACCTACCTGTGAATCTTGTCTGAAGTAATAAGATAATAATAAAAAATAAAATAACATAAAATAATAATTAATAAAATAAAAAGGAAATAATTCCATATATCTGATTAAGTGAATTTATTACTACTCATTTTTTTTCTACTGTAGTACAGGTAGAACACCAGGACTGAGGAGTCAAACAAAGGCTTACATTGTCTATTTTCTTATCCACAGTATCCAGTTTTATAACAAGCAGATTACAGAACTTGGGAGCATCTAAATATCTATAAACATTCAAATATTTGTCATTTTTGCCTGAATTGTCAATTTTTACCTGAATGCTTCCTTTTCACAGGGAGGCTTTCATATTTTATAAATATAAACATAGCCAAAATATTGAAGTCACTTACACTCTCCCAAAGCAAATATACGAATGTTTAACAAATATCTTCCTTTGGCCCAATTCCCTCCTACATTCATATCTTCCTGGCTGCCCCTCCTCATCCCCCAAAGGTTTCTTGGCATGAAGAGCTCAATTATGAAATAGGAAAAGTTCCACTCAAAGCCGATATATACAGTTACAAAATGCTCTGGAGAGGTTAAAAGACTGATATGAATTTGGTCCACTGAATATAACCTAAAGCAATATTGCCAGAGAAGACAAGAATTTGAATGAGCTTAGGTCGGAAAAATAAATTACTTTGTTGCCTTGAAGGCAATCTCCATGGGTCAAGGCTAAGGTCTTTTTCTTTGGGTTGTATGGAGAATCATCTCTATCGCTGTTTCTTCCAGATAACTAGGTGGTTTTGACATTTTTGTGGTCAGTAATCTGATATTTTTTCACAAATTGTCTTTCAGAAAATGGAAAATGTTCTCATTAGTTGAATGGGAATGATTGATCATACTAACAAATGTCTTTCTCAAAATCTATCGTAACTTTAAATCAAGGTCAAGGTATTAATAAGACTACTACCTTCCTCATATTTATTTTCTCTCTCTCTAGGCTCATATGTCTATATGTATCTAGCTAATATCAACAGCAGAAGAAAATAACATCTTGGCTCAAGAAACATAGTCTTGTTAATATTTATTTAAGAGGTACTGATCTAATAATGATCATCAGTAAACATTTCAGTCAAAGAAACAAAAGTGCATCTGTGTCTACAAATATATTTAATTCCCATACCCCAAACTTTAATTCAAGGAGAAAAACAGACTAACCCTGAAACTAACCATGGTAGCATAAAACATAATAATTGTGAAGGTCAATACAGTTTACTGATTAGAGTTTGTATGCCAAATATCCAGCTAGACATCTACATTCATTATTTTATATATTATTCTTATCGATAGTATGAATTTCATATTATTATCCCCATTTCCCAGGGAAGAAAACTAAACCTAGAGAGGTAAAATAATATATCTGAGGTCAGCCAGACAGTGACAGAAAAGAGAACTGAAGTCTAGCAAATCTCTGTTCTTTAAGCCCCGCATTCTGGCAAGGAGCTTCATCTACAAGGTTTAGGAGGTCCTTTTCCTAATCAGTCTGCTCACCGTGCTGTGTGCCTATGGGACTGTCCGTCCAGATGAAGTGGGTTTTTCTAATTTGTTTAGTATTAGCCCTGTATGTTTCCAAATGTTTTGAAAATTCAGAGAGAAGTTTGCTGTTTGCTCAGTTGATCAGAGATGGAATCATAGATGTAAGAAATTTAAATTTAGCCATAAAAAATAGGTAAGATTTTAATGAGGAAAATAAACAGTATGATAAAAAACAGAAGATAAAATAGGAGGACATTTTTGGAAAATGCAAAGGATCTACATATGGAAAAAAAAAGCGCCACATTTGAGGTATATAACATGGTCTGAAGTGGCTGAAGCATAGAATTTTCTAGAAGGATGGGAGAACAGACTGAAAAAGGCCAACTTGTAGAATACTCCAAATGCTAAATTAAGGCATGTAGTCTCTGGTGATTAAGATTTGGGGAGCAAAGAGGATTTTGGAGGGAAACAACAAAACCACATGTAGGACAATTATTCTGACATTGGGTGTAGAAGCATTTGAGCAGGTAATATGGCAGTAAGAAGACAACCTCAAACTATTAATACCAGACCTGAACTACACTAGTAGAAGTAGAGGAAGAGGAGGGGAGAGATAATCAATCACTAGAAATGCATTATTGTTCTTTCTTCCTATGAACGCTTTTTTTTAAAGTTCTTATTCTAATATTTTTCCATGCAGACATCGAGTTAAAACACTAAGATCTTTTGAGGTTTGATATAGGGTTAATGGTTGTGAAAAACTATCCAAAGACCTTGAATTGTGATTTTATAAAAATGTTAAATCAAAGAAAGAACCTCAATATCCATGGCTCTCTGCAGTCTCTTAATCTCACAAAAAGACACCCTTACCCAAACACATATACCCACATCTACACAAAAATATATCTTCAGCCTACAGTTACTATAAGAAGCTATATATATAGGATATTTGGCTCCAAGGGGGGTGTGAAGAGTTATTAAAATCTTATTTGGACACAGAGAAGACCAAGGATTTCTATATTTTACGAAGGACTCACGGGTAAACTAATAGAACCACACATCTACTGATAGTTTTTTTTTTAAGTTTATTTATTTTGAGAGACAGAAAAAGAGGGAGAGGGAGAGAGAGCACACAAGTGGAGAAGGGGCAGAGAGAGGGAGAGAAAGAATCCTAAGCAGGCTCCACACCACCAGCCCAGAGCCCCATGTGGGGCTCAAACCATGAACCATGAGATCATGACCTGAGCCAAGTCAGACACAACTGACTGAGCCACCCAGGTGCCCCTACTGACAGTCTCAAAACCCTAATAGATTGTTAATACTTTTGAGTTCTCACGTATCAGCAATCAATGGAAGGGCTCTATATCATGTCTGTGATACCATTCAATTCCAAATTGCTCTATCAACTCCAGGGAATTGACCCCAAAAGAGTCTTGCTTTTTTACAAGATCTTTTCAGGTCATTTGATAACAAATGAACAATTTTCATTTTCTTATCCATTTAAGTTTGTATTCATAATTCAGTGTTACAAGTTTTTAACAGATCTGTTGGCACAAAGTCATCTTTCAGCTTATTGTTACTTACCGTAAAGTTGAATGGCTGTTAGCCAAATAACTCCATATTTATTGTCTTCATCCTTAATATAATTGCTTTTAATAAATAAACCTCTAACATTATCATGATTAATATTGCTAGAAACCTGCCACCTCACCCAAAATAAGTGAAGAAGTCCCATATTAATTTTACAGATAAAAAATGTTATTAGAAACAGCACAACACTCATCTTAAGTTATTTGTATCTTGATAACCAACAAAAAATGGCATTGGTATCCATTCACTTCAGTGTCTAGATATCACAGGGTGATAGACAGGGTGATCATAGGGTGACTAGATATTCACAGGACCTTTTAATACACCTGGAAAAGTTTATACTCCTAACATATAAAGCTGGAAAAATCATTTTTTTGAAACTATCAGAATATGTGATGGTTTTAGTTCATGTGACTCATAAAACTCAAATAATTATAGTCAGTAGCAGATTAACAAAGTCGTCTCACATATGGTTTCATCTTTTACTAGCTCCAGTACATTTCCATCCCAAGATCTATATTAGCATTTTAAAGATAAATTAGCACATTCCAATACTTAATAAGTAGGAATTCATAGAAAAATGGCCATTAAATTTTCCTTATAAAAAGAAGTAAAGGTGGCTTATATATTAGGTGTTCAAAACAGAGAAAGGCATTAATCAGCTTTCAAAGGCTAAATTTGTCTCCAGCTCATTATTATTCAAAGCAATGAATTTTCCCTGGTAACATGTCACAAAGGGAATAAGGAATGGAAATTCTAATGATAGCCCAACAATTTAGCACGGGGTTTTAATTCAGTAATCTGGAGTTTGTGCACATAAGACTGAATATATGCACTAAAGTTTGATTCTATAAGCATTTCACAAATTAAAGGAATGCTATGAATTTCAAAAACACAAAATAGGAGTCAACATATAGTAAAATAAAGCAGCAGTTACCAAACATAAAGAATCACAAATTCTCCCCACATGAAAGCATACAACAGGAGTATTTACAATTTCTCAGTATGTTCAACATTGAAAACTTATAACAAATTGATGATTTACAGAACTTATATTGATGAAAATTGGTGTGAAATAAGGGAAAGTCACCAACAAAGAGTAGTATTAGGCATGAGCTTTCTGAGTTTGAGTTTACAGGAAATAATTAAAACAAAGCAAAACAAAACAAAACAAAAAAAACCTTGTGCTATCAGATGTGTACCTCTTTACAGAAACCTGGTTCATGAAAAATAAATAAATAAAACTGGGCATGCCCAAATTTAAAAATTCAATATTTTTCAGAAAGATGAGAATAACCTCCGATAATAAATCTAAAGGATCCAGTCACAGCGCCATAATGCTCACTAACTCTTTTAGCATCGAAATAATTTGAAATAACATGAAAACTTGAACATGTTGGAAGGTGTATGCTAACACACTCCTATTCATAGTCATCATGAAGTTAATCATGTTAAATTCTAATTAAGAATATTAATCATATGCACATAGCCAATCCGGATGTCAAAGGTTTTCGTTTACTAATGGCAATTTGTGGTCACTTCAGATAAGAGCCCTCCAAAATCACATCTATAAGATGCAGGTTCTCATGTTCCCCAAGTGTCTTAGTCTGGGTTTCATAGAAACAAATTCTGAAATGGCAACATGTATGCAGGAGGTTTATTGAAGTGCTTTCAGGAGTTGACCCTGGAAGGAAATGAGGAAGGCAGGACTGAGCACATGAAGAAACACCTGTAAAGTGGCTGTACCTGAAGGCTCCATCATTCCAAGAGCTGAGATGCCCTTCATGGTTGTTCTGAAATGGAATGGGAGTGGGCCTTTCGGCTCTGCTTTAGGACGTTTCTGACCATGTGTCACCCTCTGGGAAGGAACACAAGCTCAGGTGAGAAGTCTCCCTGCAGAAGAGGGCTATGCTCAGTGAAGGATGTAGTCATACCCGGCCAGCAGCCAATATTCCCAGCGGTGGGGGGATAGCATATAGGAAAAACACCATAGCCTTTAATACACAAGGAAGGGAGATACGACTCAGTCAGGCTAACCCCATTTAAATAAGAAGACCTTGTTAGGCTTGACC
Source organism: Panthera pardus (assembly GCF_024362965.1). Lineage (NCBI taxonomy): Eukaryota > Metazoa > Chordata > Mammalia > Carnivora > Felidae > Panthera > Panthera pardus. The sequence goes on along the minus strand of NW_026526732.1, from coordinate 23,947,247 downwards.
TTCTGAGTTAAGTCAGTTCATGGAAGGCTTTGGCTGGTGCCCTAAGAGCTGGTCCAGTCAGTTGCAGCCAAGTGAATTGGTCTGCTTTCATCCAAATGATAAAGCACAAAGAATTTCCAGGGACTCTAGCACGGTGGGTACTTAAAGGCCTACAGACTCATTTTCAGTACAATAAATGACCACCTTCTCCATAACAATCATATCAACAACAATACAATAATATCTATGTTAATATTGTACTTACAGTGCTAGATATTATGTTAAATACATAATCTATCTCATTTGATCCCAGTAGCAACCCTATGAGATGGGCATTACTTTTTTGTAATATAGATTATTACAAATTTTGTTGTTATAGATAGGAAATCGAAACCCATGAAACCATAAATACATAATCTATCTCATTTGATCCCAGTAGCAACCCTATGAGATGGGCATTACTTTTTTGTAATATAGATTATTACAAATTTTGTTGTTATAGATAGGAAATCGAAACCCATGAAACCATAAATACATAATCTATCTCATTTGATCCCAGTAGCAACCCTATGAGATGGGCATTACTTTTTTGTAATATAGATTATTACAAATTTTGTTGTTATAGATAGGAAATTGAAACCCATGAAAAAAAGAAGAAACGTCTCCAACATCACACAACTGATGAGTTGTACAGCTTGAAATGAAGGACTTCAGACTTCTTCATTCTGAGCAACTTTACTAAACTATCAATGCAGCTTGACTTGTTGCTGACCCTATACCACTTGACACTTGGGTAGTATTCTGTTGACTTCTAAATTTTAAGTATAAAGTAAGATCTACCGTATTACACATACTGCAAAATTGAAATTATATTTATTCAGAGTGCCCACGACCTTTAGTCTTCCGAACATTGTTGAGAACCATGAAACTAGTTTTAAAGGCTTTTGTGTTATGGTAGAAATAGAGTGATGAGGACTGGATGTTCTTTCTGCTTTCTGCTACAAACAACTAGAAAACTGGACCCCAAAAAGGAAGGATCATTGTAAAATATGAGACAGCCATTGGAAAACAAGCAGCACAGGACTGAAGTCACTGGGGAAAGGGAAATAAACCAAGCAAGCCCACATGCAGCTCAGGTCATGGTTCAGGAAATGGAAACCCTAACAAAGCTCATTGGCCTCACTGAATTGAGGAATTAGAAATCAGTGTTTGAAGAGACAAAGATGGCTAGAATTTGGGGAACAGAGTACAATAGAGGCAGGAGTTAAACAAAGAGAACCCTGGAGATCAGCAGTGGGGGTTCGTTTGAGGCTTTGACTGAGTACTGATCTGCTCGAGCTAGAAGAAACTTCCCAAGGGTCAGAGAAAGAACCACCCACAAAGAGTTGAAGTACAAACTGGATTGATAATAGTTTGTGTCTCCACAGCCAGAGTGGAAAGACTTTGTAATGCAAGGTATATCCTGTAAAATACACAACATACATACATATTACTTTAGTTGTGAACCTAGATTTGCCCTACTGCAAGTTAATCTAAACCCATCTTAACACGACTGAAAGGTAGCCAACTGATTTGAGTAGCCTACCTGCATGTGAGGAAAAATTCTAACACCACTGAAAGGAAAACAACAAAATGCAACAACCCACAAAATGTTAGGAATCCAGTTATAAATTACCAGGCATACAAAAAATAAGAAAATATAACCCACAATGAGGAAGATCGATCATTAGGATGACACAAAAATGACAGAAATGATGGAACTAGACACAAGGACATTAGACAGCTGTTAAAATGTATCCCATTTACCTTTAAAAGGGTAGGGAAAAATATTAACAAGATGATATGAGAAATAGAAGATTAAAAAAAGACCCACATTCAACTTCTAGAGCAGGATTGGCTCTAGAAAGGTTGGCAAGCTTTTTTCTTAAACAGCCAGATGGTAAATATTTTAGGTTCATGGGCCATAATCTCTGCTGCAACTATTCAACTCTGACCTTGTAGAACAAAAGCAACTGCAGACAACATGAATTGGCATGGCTATGCTGCAATGAAACCTTACTTCACGAAAGGGGTGGCTGATCTACGGGCTTCAGTTTACTGACCCTTGTCCCAGAGGTAAATATACAATATCACAGATAAAAATGCCCTGAATAGGATCAACTTTAGATGAGATCCTGTAGAAGAAAAGATCAGTTGACATTACAATAACTATTCACACAATGAGAGAAGAATTTAGAGAGGATCAGGTACCATATCAAGCATTCTAGCATATATGTAATTGGAGTCCAGAATAAGAGGGGAAAAGGACAGAAAAACATTTGAAGAAATAATTCATTGAAAACAAATCTACAGATCCAGAGAGCTAAGCAACTCCCAGGAAAGTGAGGTTTAATGTTGTTAGCTCATTTTCCCTAGACATTTTTTTTTTAATGTGTATTTATTTTTGGAGAGAGAGAGAGAGAGAGAGCACAAGTGGGGAGGGGCAGAGAGAGAGAGAGAGAGAGAGAGAGAGAGAGAGAGAGAGAGGGAGACAGAGTCCAAAGCAGGCTCCGGGCTCCAAGCTTTCAGCACAGAGCCCGACGCAGGGCTTGAACTCACAAGCTGTGAGATCATGACCTGAGCTGAAGTCAGACATTCAGTCAACTGAGCCACCCCAGGTGCTCCACCTAGGCATTTTTATCACAAGCTGTGATTTAATCTATGTTTGCCGATTCAAGTATACCTATCTGTATACTTCTCAGGTTTGATACAATGAGTAGAGTCTCCATAACAAGAACAAAAATAATATTTATTGGGAAATCAACTATGTGTCAGGCATTTTGCTAGATATTACCTCATCTATTCTCTCAATCATGTCATCTGTTGGGTAAGAGTTTGTAATTAGAAAAACTAAAACTTACAGAGTTAACACAGAATGTTTAAATAACAACTAGTAATGGTAAAAAAGACACAAATTCAGGTCTTCTGGATTTATAGACTGTATTCTCCTATGGGGCTTGACTGTATAGATAAAGCATCCAAAAAAGAAAGAAATCATATGTGTTGTATAACTATAAGCCATACAATATAGGCATATTGGAAATATCTAAAATGTATAAACTCATGATAAAGAAGAAAACTGAGGTCTTCAATTTAACCATTAGGTCAAGCAATTATTGGCAACATACAAATTACTGACAATCAATCTCACAGCAAGTACAGTAGCTCCAAGAATGTTTACAAGACTTAGAATCCTAAAACCATAATATTGTAAAGTTATTTACAGATTGTTGCATCCAGCCTACTCCTTTTGGAGACCCGGAAATGCAACCCAGCAAGTTAAATCATTTGCCTAAAATAACATGATTGGCTATTGACCCTTTCTGCTAAGGCATTCCCAGTTCCATTCCAGAGAACATAAATTATTCATGCAGAAAGACAAACCCAATTTTGGCAGGTCAGAGATTTCAGCGAGATATGAATTGGTTAAGGATTGTGATTTATGAATTGAGGCAGATGTCCAGATTGCCTTATCTCAGCTGTCCTTCTGTGAAATCTACTATTGGGAGTACCTAAATTGATCTCTATTTCATCCCATTCAAAAGTCATTGGATATCTCAGGAGGAGGAGGGTAAATTACTGTAACACAATGAGAACTTCTGAGAATCAAAGAATGCTAGAGAGGGAACTTATAAAGAGATTATTTCTCCTTGTTTCCAGATGTAAAATAAGCCAAGATAGTCTGTGACCATACTCTGAAGGATTGCACATAAATCATTCTTCATTTTAAGCAAATTACCAGCATTATATAAACCACATATATTTATACATATGTACATACATACATACTTACTTATACATATAAGCACATATGCTATTATAAGACCCATGAAAGCAAGGTCTGTATTATTCTCACACATTCTCAACAACGTACATAGAAGCTGACATTGTAGGTACTCAATATTTACTGGGTTAATGAAAAAAATAAGGGTGAATAAGCACAAACTCTAGAAAAGCATAGGTCTAAAACAGTACATGCAGGGGTGCCTAGGTCGCTCAGTTGGTTGAGTGTCCGACTGGATTTCTGCTCAGGTCATGATCCCAGGGTCATGGGATCAAGCACCTCATTGGGCTCTACACTGACTGTAGAGCCTGTTTAAGATAATCTCTCTCTCTCTCTCTCTCTCTCTCTCTTTCTGTCTCTCTCCCTCTGTCTGTCTCCCCACTTGTGTGCTCTTTCTCTCTAAAAAATAAAATTAAAATAAAATAAAATAAAATAAAGACAAAACAAAACATATGACTAAATTTAAAATGTTAATTTAGAGTAGCTTGTAAGTAGTAATAATAAAAAATATATATGGGTTGATATGTGTTAGCCAGCATAACGAGTGCTTTTCTACACCTTTATTTCATTCAATCCTATCTTGGTTTCTGCACAAAATTAGAGGTTTATCCCCTTTCTGGTCTAGACCACACAGGTCTTAAATGGTTTTAATCTCAGAAATAAGAGTATCTGGCCAAAGATTATACGAGACTCCCATGGTTTAGAGCACTACTGGAAACAGTAGTAATGAATAAATGTCAGCAGTTTGTGTATGTGTGTGTACATGTGTGTATGTGTGTGTATAAGAAGTAGCAGCAGTAGTCATAGTAGAAAAATGCCTGGGCCTGGGGCGCCTGGGTGGCTCAGTCGGTTAAGCGGCCGACTTCAGCTCAGGTCATGATCTCGCGGTCCGTGAGTTCGAGCCCTGTGTCGGGCTCTGTGCTGACAGCTCAGAGCCTGGAGCCTGTTTCAGATTCTGTGTCTCCCTCTCTCTGCCCCTCCCCCATTCATGCTCTGTCTCTCTCTGTCTCAAAAATAAATAAACGTTAAAAAATTTAAAAAAAAGAAAAAAAAAAGAAAAATGCCTGGGCCTTTCTTCACTCCTTTGCTACAATGAAAAGCTCTAGGCAAGCTAGTGCTACTGCCTCAAATTTTAGACCATTTACTTAGGAAACTGATGGGAGTGACTTGGTCATTTAAAAAACCTTTGGAGCTAGGCTCACTAGTCTTGCTGAGCAGAAGCCTATATCTTGGCATTTTAGGAGGTTCTAAAGAAAGAGACACTCCCTCCCAAAAAGATTAAACAGAGATAGAGGAGAGACATTGGAAATAGACATGCATATTTCAATGTTACTGAAAGAGTAAATCTTAAAAGTTCTTATCTGGAGAAAAAAACATTTTTCAATGTATACAAACATCAAATCCTTACATTGTGCACCTGAAACCAATATAATGTTATATGTCAATTACACCCCAACAAAAATGTTAAAAAAAAAAAAACAAAAACAAAACAGATATGGGATTTGCATATGTTATTCATTCTTTCCTAAAATGTTCTTATGGCCAACACAAATATTCTTTACGTTAGAGAAAGCAGTGACTCTTCCTTGCTTAAAAAGGATTATTAATTTGTTAACATTATGTAATCTGCATAAAAAAGAAAAATTAATAGAAAATAATAGATTCAGATCTCAGTAAAGAAAGGAAGAATATTGGGGCACCTGGGGGGCTCATTTGGTTAAGCATCTGACTTCGGCTCCGGTAATGATCTCACGGTTCGTGAGTTGGAGCCCCACATCGGGCTCTGTGCTGACAGCTCGGAGCCTGGAGTCTGCTTCGGATTCTGTGTTTCTTTCTCTCTCTCTGCCCCTCCCCCACTCACTCTCCCTCTCTTTCTCTCTCTCTTTCAAAAATGAATGAAAATTTAAAATTTTTTTAAAGAAAGGAGGGATATTCTCCCAAATGCTTTAATAATCCCCATACAGTAACTCTGTGAGGTAAATACTACCATCAACCCTAGTTGGAGAAACTGAAATTCAGAGATGGTAAATAATTTTCCTGAGATTTCAAATCTAACCACGTTGTGAAACCAGGGTTCAAATATAGTTTTTCTCATTCCAGAGCCCATGGCCTTAGATACCACATGGTTCCTCCTCTTCACATGGACACCAAATGAGAAAGCAACTTAGCTGAATTTCTGTGGAAGCCTTCATGGTTCTCAAGTGCTCCCCTGGCACGCGTTATACTTTGTTAGTTCTCTGCTTGGCTTTTCCTCTTCCTGTTGAGGTCAGGCCAGGAGCATGGGATAATGGCCAAGCTCTGGAGCACCATCCAGCTGCTATGTATCCCAATAACCCCTGAGATCTTCCCGGGAGAAAATAAGAAAGTCTGGACTTATTTCCCCTTAATTCCTCATGTTTCAGGGTCCTAGTAATCAGCCTAATAATATTCTCATGTGCCTGCAGCCCCACCAGTTAACAGGCAATTCATTCACTATCTTTCACTACCTGGTTTTACAACACTTACTAACTGTAACTCGGGATAAGTTACTTAACCTCTCTAGGCCCTATCTGTAGAATAGACCTGTAAGAGTACAGATTGCAAGAATTCAGGGAGACCATTTGTTTTAAATACTTAATAGCAAATATAAACCATTCCATAGGCTAATACATTGTTACTGGATGTTTATTGTAGACCAGTTTTTTTTCCCCCATCTGCTCTAGTTATTTTCCCGTCCCTTTCACATCAGGAAGAAAGAGCTCAGTGGGCAGCATATACCCATGGCCCCAAACTGTAGTTTTCATTAATTGATTCTAGGCTTTTCTAGGAAGAAAGCACAAATCCTTGATTTCCAAAATGCATTTTGAAACAGACATGATTCTTGAATATTAGATTTCCTCAATTAATGCCCTTCAGTCTCAGGGTTGATTGTAAAATCACTACAAATTCTTCGCCATCGGAATGTAACTTCAGATCTTCCTGCTGAGAGCTGGAGTCCAAGTTTGCTGTGAGACTTGCTTTAGCCAGTGGGACATTAGCACCTCTGAAGCAAGCAGAGGCTTGAAATGCTCTCGCACTTTGGCCTTTACAATTCTTTCTGCTTTGGAAACTCTGTAACTCCCTCCACAAGCAGAAGTCTGGGCCAGTCTCCAGAATGACAAACAGACATGTGCTTTAGTCACCCTGATCACTCTCCCCAAAGTCTGCCAACCTCTAGGCATGTGAGTTAAGTCATCCCGGATAATCCACATAGCAGCTGACCTGTTGCCTGACCACATTCGCATGCAAGAACCCAGCAGAGATCACTGAGCCACCCAGACCAGGAGAAATAACCACTCAAACCATGAGCTATATGAATGTTTGCTATTTGGCCATTAAATTTGAGAGTGCCTTGCTATGAAATAATTCTTAACTGGTACGGATATTGGTACTAAGCAATATGACTGCAGATCCTTCAAGCGGTAGTAGCCATTTCTCAAATCTGGGTTGGCTTTGCCTAATGTAATATTAGCAAACCTAAAGCAAGCAGAGGACTAAATGATGCTTGCGCATTGGGGATTGCCCTTATTTTTTTATTTATTTATTTATTTTTGCTGTTCCTGGTACTCTGCAAGTCTTAGCATGTAAAGCAGCTCAGGTTGTCGTCTTAATTAACAGCTCTACTAATTGCCATGCATACGACGAGGCCAGCATCACTATAGCCACTGTCTTCTCTAGTGAGTTTATCTTACATTTGGAAGGTAAAACTAGGCTTTCATCGTTTCTTGGGACTTTCCCCTTGGGAGCCAGTTGTCCACAGAGATCAGCACTTCTACTCTGTTCTCATGCATAAATCTCATAGAGGGAGGGAGGCACTTCATGCAGGGAAGGCAGCCATGATACAGCACTGACCAGGCCTGCACCTGTGTCTGCCTAGGAATCGCACTTTCCCAAAGAGATAAACCATGTTCCTCCTCCAACATAATCTTTATGATGATAAGTATAATAAGGGCACTATTCTGGCCTCCAACTGCTTTACTCCTTTGTCTTATGACTCATTTGAATCATAACCTATAAAGGGAAGAGCAGTATTAGTTATTTGGCCTCACATGGATCCCAACAATGAAAATGATACTGTGTTTCTCCCATCTACACATGCAATTTCACACAATTAAGGTCCAAGCCAATTTTGCTCATCTCTGAAAAAACACAGGAAGACTTTGATGGTTTCTACCTGTCTGACCCTAGCATATGTTGGTCTAAATGATCACATTCATTACTGTACATGGTAGAAATCAAAGAAGGATTCCTCCCATGCAAAAGATTGTTTTGGCTTTTGGATGCTTCTTCATAGGAATTGGCACACAGCAAACCTGGAATTCTTTTTCTGAACAAGATGAGAATATAGACCAATTACTCTCATGCAACAGCTCTGAGGGATCATTACGTTGTCCATGTTTATTTTTCCCTATCCTCTACAACACCGATTTAACAAGGCCACTGCCCCTTGCCCGTTGGCTACAACTGCATGTGTTAGTTATACAGTTGTTTCTTCACTTGCTGAGGAAAGCAGTGCAGTTGTCTAGAGTTACAGCTCTCACAGAGTGCAGATCACAAACAAAACAAAGATGAGAAATGCAGGTAAAGAAAGCAGATCGGATTCACCATTGGCTGTAGGGAAGTATCAGTGGGCGGAAGATATTATACAGATGTATCAGTTGGAAGGCATCTCCTTATCTGTTTTGGCCTCTGCTGATCTCAGCACCCATAATAATGCCTAGCAGATGATGTATCTACTGGAGGACAAAAGAAAGGAAGGCAGGATTGTTCACACGATTTGTGCCAGATCCCGGTTTTATCTTGGTTGGTAGGAAACTATCTTTTACTTAGAATAGAGATCTAACCACAGATTTTTTATGTCCATGGTAAGCGTTTGACAAGAAGATAAATATGGCAACACATCAGTAATATCCGATGCTGTAACACCTATCATAATCTGTTACAATTTCTTAAATGTCCCAGAAATTAGTTCTATTCCATAAAGGTAAACAAGAAAGAATCAGGAATATTTTCTATGTGCTTATCTTTTCAGATACGCCTAAATGGAGGGGGAGGGGGAAAATCACTTGACATTTTGGAGAAAACTCTAAGCTTAAGAGTCCACTGATTTACCAATAGGCAATTCTCAGGTAACTGAGAGGCACTGAGTGTTCAGAGCCCTTGTTGAGCTGGCCTCTTGCTTTGCTAGCATGCCCGTCTGTCTGGCTGGCTATGCTGACAGTGTAAGTCAAGGGATTATTAGATTGAACACATGCCCTCAGCTTTTCTTTGTTTTTGTTTTGTTTTGGGACAGAGATAGGAAAGTTGACTGGGGCCCCAGAGATCTATGAAAAAAAAAAAAAAAAAAAAGACAGAAAAGGAGGAGGGGAGAGAAATTTGCAGTGATAAGTGTTTTCTGCTGTAAGAGTCATGGGAGAATATGAGTTTGATTCTGGCAGAAGCAAAGTGGCAATGTGGGTCAAGAATTAACCCACAGGGATGCCAGGATAACAACACCTGAGACATGTCTCTAAATTACATCAAAAACTTCTATGAAGGATGTGTAAGTATTATGCAAACAAAAAACAAACAAAAATAATTGAGTCTTGTCTTGTATTTTAATCTGATTTGCATAAGTATTGATGAATGATAACATCTACATATATAAGAATAATATAAATATCAACCATATATTTCAAAATATGTTGAATTTAAAACTATATCCTGAATAATTCAGGGAGTACTTTTAGCTATTAGTGTTTTAAAGTAGCTCACTATCTCTCAATTCAATAATTAAGAAGTAGAAAATAAGCTGTAATGACAATTAAATAAACATCATTTGGTTGTTAAGATAGTATGCATACCAATGAGTTTAATGTTAGATTTGTTATCTAATTTTCTAAAAGAGGTCCCAGATATTCTCAGATTCTCTTGATTTTATTGCAGAAGGATTAGGGGGGTAAGGATATTCATTGAATTCAGAGCTGTTTAAATATTTCCAAAACTATACATTTGATTAGCAACGTGTCCCTGATAGTTGCATTTCATATTTTCAGAGTTAAAAGGGCTGGGCAATCTCATAATGCAGAATTTGTATTGGGCTTAATGATGTCTAAAGTTATATCTTGCTTCAGAAATTCATGAATGTTAAATATTTTTAAATGTGATCAAGAAAACATCCTTTAACATGTGCTTCTTTAATGTTTGTTGTCAAAACATTTTTTTCTCCTAAAATCGCTAACAGGTGAAGCCTCCAACTGTGATTGGTCAATTCCACACCCTATTCTTTGGATCAGTAAGAATGTTCTTCCTTGGTGTGTTAGGCTTTGCGGTCTATGGGAATGAGGCTTTGCACTTCAGTTGTGATCCAGACAAAAGAGAAATAAACCTCTTCTGTTATAATCAGTTCAGGCCAATCACTCCACAGGTAAGTTTTTCTGTGGGCACGTAAGCCTTACTCTACACTGGATAAAAATTTGTTTCTTTTTAAATGTAAGATAATGTCACAATAAGATGAAGAATGTCCTAACAGGCATTGTTTGTAGAATTATTACTTTTTCTCTAACTGGCTGTATAATCCAGGTGAATTAATATGAGTTGGTCAAGAGTTTCTTCCATCTCCAGAATTCTGTTATCTATTGATGTTAGAATTATACTCTAGACCTGTAATTGGAAAATGGAAATTGGGTAGCTACTAAAATAAAGTACTTCATTATAATTAATAATTGGTAGATGATGACAGCAAAATATGACATTTTCACAATCACTAAGATGTTTAACATTTTAAATATCTTAGTAAGTAAACATGTTCAATAATACTATCTTCATTATATTATTTTTATTGTTTGCAAGACTTATGAAACATAGAATTCTTAAGTTTGCTTCTGTTGAGAGACAGTCTCTTTAGTGTGTTTTTGGTAACATGTGGACTGATTTGACTAAGATATTTCTGACATACTTTAGGTGTTCTGGGCGTTACAACTAGTGATTGTCCTGGTTCCTGGCGCTATTTTCCATCTTTATGCTGCATGTAAAAGCATCAATCAAGAATGCATTCTTCAAAAGCCTGTCTACACTGTGATTTATATCCTCTCTGTTTTATTAAGAATTAGTCTAGAGGTGATAGCATTTTGGCTTCAGATTCACCTCTTTGGTTTCCAAGTTAAACCTCTCTACTTGTGTGATGCTGGATCTTTTGGGGAAAAATTTACTATTATAAAATGCATGGTGCCAGAACACTTTGAGAAGACCATTTTTCTCATTGCAATGTATACATTTACTGTAATTACAGTAGTATTATGTGTTGCTGAAATTTTTGAAATCGTATTTAGAAGATTATGCTTTCTAATTAGGCAATGACCAAAAGGTTGACTACCTGCCAATATGTCACAATTCTTTATCAGTCATGTTCATTTAGTTTCATCTTATTCACTGACTATCTCAATTTCACACATAAATATCTATTCTTTAAACTTATCTCAGTGTGTCTAAACTTTATGTCCAATATAAAATAGAATACTAAGTTCCAAGGCAAGTATTCTTGAACAAACATTTCATTCTATTTTAATTTTGTCACATATTAGAAAATATATACATAACTAATGTTAATTCTTTTAAAAATAGAACTTGTATAGAGTTCTCACACATATAACATCTTAATCACAGTATTTTGTGGCCAGAGAAGTTTTATTATCTCTTTTACAGAGTAGAAAATTGCATCTTAGGGGGGTTAATATGTATGCCCAAAGTCATACAACCACATTAGAATTAAGATCCCCTAAATATAAAGGCTGAACACTTTTGGCTAAACTTTGAGGGTGTAATTATATTTGCATTCATATAAATATAACTTACTTAAGTGCAAAAGTTGTAAATTAATTACTAAAAGTCATTCTATAGTTTGATCACTAACTTAAAGAAATGGAGTAATTACATTTTTAATATTATACTGTTTTCTTGAAATTTTTAACATCAAATGATATGGTAATATAGCCACCAAATAAATTAAAAATGCTATGGCAAATATTGTGAATGGTTTCCTTGTTTCTTTTTTTTTTTTTTAATGTTTCTTTATTTTTGAGTGGGGGCGGGGGGCGGGGAGGTACAGAGAGACAGGGAAACAGAAGATCAGAAGTGGGCTCTGTCCTGACAGCAGAAAGCCCTATGTGGGACTTGAACTCAAGAACTGTGAGACCATGACCTGAGCCAAAGTTAGACACTCAGTTGACTGAGTCACTCAGGTGTTCTGGTTTTCTTGTTTCTTATTGAAGGAAAAACAAAACAACAAAAAACAAAAAACTCTGTGCTCACGGATATCCTAATAATGATAGCTTTTATGGTCAAGATTATTGAAATGGAAAAGTATATTTATATTAAGTTAGACTTCCTAAAGAGTTATAAAATTATTTCAAAGAAATTTATATTAGTTCAGTGTATTCTTTTTATCTTTACCAATAATCATATCTATTTGATATCATTTGAAATCTTTTTTTTAAAGTTTATTTTGAGACAGGGACAGAGAGAGACCGCAAGTGGGGGAGGAGGTAAGAGAGAGGAGAGAGAGAATACCAAGCAGCTCTTGCTGTCAGCGCAGAGCCCGATATAGGGCTTGATCTCAAGAACAGTGAGATCATGAGCTGAGCTGAAATCAAGAGTCAGACACTTAACCAACTGAGCCACCCAGGAGCTCCTCATTTATAATCTTTATGTATGACTGCCTTGTACTGATGCCTCATTAGTAAAGAAACTATAGTCAGTCAAATACTGAGGTTTTCAATTTTTCTTAACTATTATTCAGCCTATGCTTAATATCATGAATTTCTCGACTTAAGGATTTTAAATAATTGAGGCTTCCTCCACATAAAAAGCACAGGAGAAAAGCCAACTCACTTGCATTCAACAAAGAGCTGCTAAGTATCTGTCAGTTAGCATGTACTGCATTAAGAGTTCATATACAAAGATTGGGGCACCCAGGTGGCTCGGTTAAGCGCCCAACTTCCGCTCAGGTCATGATCTCATGGTTCATGGGTTCCAGCCCCGCCTCAGACTCCACGCTGACAGTGTGGAGCCTGCTTGGGATTCTCTCTCTTTCCCTCTCTCTCTGCCCCTGTCCAACTTGCACTTTCTCTCTCTCTCTCAAAAATAAAAAATAAGCTTAGAAAAAAAAAAGAGTTCACATACAAAGATAACCAAGATTACTATCTTTATGAAATGTTTAGTGAGTGGTCGGTGACATCCCAAAAGAGTGGGGCTGTGGAAATAGCCCACCCTGAAGGGAAGAAGTATTTATGTATTCACTATCTTTGTTTCAAATCACTGCAGGGCACCTGGGTGGCTCAGTCAGTTAAGGGTCTGACTTCAGCTCAGGTCATGATCTCACAGCTCCTGTGAGATGGCATTTCTAAGCCACCATAAAAACCTTGCTTACCTCTGCTTCCTTTCAGCAAACAGTACCTGTTATTATGTTTAAAGATACAGATCCAGTGAGAAAGTTGATTTGGACAATCTTTAATTCCTTACTATTCTACTTTTTTTATGATTTCATTTCATTGGTAATTATATCAGGATTTTAGCATACAGCTATATACTCCTGAATAATAAATGATATATATAAATATGGCATTTATAAAGTAAATATAAAATATTTATAAAAAATATACTTTCTAACCAAAATGCAAATGTAGTAAAAAATTAGTAAGAATGTAAAAGCTAAACAAATACTTAACCATTTGAAAATACATTTAAAATTATTTCATAAAAAGCTCTTGGATCAAGTAAGGTAATTTAAAATGAATTTTTTTTCTGTATTTATAAATGAACAGTCAAATGCTACATATTAAAAGCCATGAGATGGGACCAAATCTGTAGTACACAGAAAATTGACAGCTGAAAATATATTTCTTATTAAAAAGAAATAATAAATGCAATTTAAAAAGTAAAAATAAGAACTCCAAAATAAAACTAAAAAGTACAAAAATAATTCAGGGCACCTGGTTGGCTCAGTTGGTTAAGCCTCTGACTCTTGATTTCAGTTCAAGTCATGATCTTACAGTTAATGAGTTCGAGCCCTGTGTTGGGCTCCACCCTGACAGTGTGGAGCTTGCTTGGGATTCTCTGTCTCTCCTTCTCTCTCTGCCCTCTCTCTCTCTCAAAATAAACAAATAAACTTTTTTTGAAAAATGTTAAAATAGTTTAATAAGGATAAAGTAAGAAAGTACAGTAATAAATTAGAAAACAAACATATAAAACATATAAAATACAAATATAAAATGGTACTAGAAAACAGTAATAAAATAGATAAATCTGTGTGTGATAGTATACTATTATCAGGTCCTTACAATATATAAAGTTGTATATTATCAGTTAAAGTATATTGTGGTAATATATCTTTAGATATATACTATGACATATAAGCTGATAAAACAAAACAAGAAAATTTGGGCTGAAAAGCCAACAAAGTATATTAAATGGAATCATAAAACAGCAATTAGTCCAGAAGGTGGCAGAAAGAGAAAAGGGAAACAAAAAATCATGGGACAAATTGAAAGCAAGATAAGACAGTTGACCTAAACCTAAAAATATCGATAGTAGCAATACGTATAAAAGCTTTTACCACCCTAAACAAGAACAAAGATTAAACGAATGCACTCTTTTAAAAGCCAGACCAAACAATTAACAAGAACCCCACTTTAAATATTTTTGAATACTTAAAGATTTAGTACTTAGGCCATTCAAATATTTTTACAAATAGATTTTAAAAAATGGAAAAAGATATATCATGCAAAAGCGTTAGAGAGCTAAAGTGGCTATAATATAAGAAAACTCAAGTAGATTTCAGGGCAAGGGATAATGACAGGGATAAAAGAGACATTTAATAATGATTAAAGTGTAATATCATCAGGAATCATAACAATTCTGTAATGTCACCAGTTACAGAGTAGCAAACTACACGAAGCAAAACTTGATAAAATTCAAAAAAGAAATAAATGCAATTATAATTAAAGATTTCAACACCCATCTCTCACTAATCAAGAAGATAGAAAGAACATCAGAAAGGATATGGGAGTCTTAAACGTTACTAGTAGATGACTTGAACTAATTGATATTTAGAAATCACTTCACCTAACCACAGCAGATTATATATATATTTTTTTCATGCATATATGGAACATTCACCAAGGGAGACTATTTGCTGGGCCATGAGAAAGTCTGAAGGAATTAAATCACAGAGTATATAAGCTGATCACAGTGGAATTAAACTAGGAATTAATATGCCCAAGTATTTGAGAAACTAACAGTACAATTTTATTAACCCATAGATTAAAGATGAAATTATGTGGAAAATTGAAAACTATTATAAACAAATGCTAATAAAAACACTATTTCTGAAAAATTATGGAAAACAGCTAGAAGACTAGTTAACAGAACATTAAAAGTTCTAAATGTTCTGTTAGGAAAAAAAAAATTGAGTTATAAAGTGATTTAAGCCTCTCACCTTAAGAAATTATAAAAAGAACAGTTTAAATATAAATTAAATAGGAGGGAAATTTTTTTAAAAAGCACAAAACTTTGAAATAGAAAACTGAAAGACAATAGAAAAAAATCAGTGGAACAAAAAGTGGTTCTTGAAAAGATTAGTAAAACTGATACATTCCTCCATAGACAGATTGAGATAATAAAAGAGAAAATGAAAATTACTCAGATCATAAATAAAAAAAGGGGCATCACAACAGAATATTTAAATGATTTTAAGGAAACACCATGAACAATGTTATGCCAATAAGTTTGCTACTTATATAAAATGAACAAATTCCTTGAAAAGCATATATTATTAAAAACTTAATTAAGCAGAAAACATGAATATCTTTATACTTATTAAAGAAATTACATTAAAAATCAAAAGTCTTCCCACAAAGAAAATGCTAGGCCCAGGCAGCTTCGCTGGTGAATTCCATCCATGCCCTCCTCTACCTTGCGTAGATTCAAACCCCAATCTGGAGGGTGATGTAAGATCCTTGAGCAACTGTTCAGAGCTGGACGGAGGAGAGTTTGGGTCTGTCTTCATAGTAACTACTTCATTATAAAACATCAACAAGAAAAAACAACCTCATGTTAAGATTTAATATTGTTTCACAGCATAATTCCAATGTGCTGTTAAGCTAACAGTCTCTGTTACTTTTCTCCCTCATATCAATTATCCTCTCCTAATGGGAGTTCATTACTTAAAAAGAAGAGAGCATGTGTTGGCAGATGGAGTAAAATCCAATTTTAACCACTTCATTTACTTGCTTACATTACCTTTCTTCCTAGAACATATGCCAATGAGAAAGAGACCTGAGCAACCTCCAGTCCTGAAAGGAGAGATCAGGAGAATAACAGGAAGGGGTGCTGGGTGGCTCAGTCACTTAAGCGTCTGACTTCGGCTCAGGTCATGATCTCACGGTTGGTGGGCCCGAGCCCCAGTTGGGCTCTGTGCTGAAAGCTCAGAGCCTGGAGCCTGGTTCGGGTTCTGTCTCCTTCTCTGTCTGCCCCTCCCCTGCTGACGCTGTCTGTCTCTGTCTCTCAAAACTAAATAAATATTTAAAACTTAAATATTAAAATATTAATATTAAATATATTAAAAGTAATAAATATTTAAAATATTAACATTAAATATTGATATTAATAATAAAAAGGAGAATAACAGGAAGGTATAGACTTCATTAGGAATAGGAACACATGATTTTCAGACACAGGATCATTCAATAGGAAAAACATAAAATACAATAACATACTGGTCTAGAGATATTAAAGTCAAGTAGTAGTGACTAGATTTACAGGCTCTGAAACCAAAGCACATGGATTTTTAATAACAAACATTCATATTTACTGGCTGTCATCTGGTGCAAGTTACATAACTTCTAAGTGTCTCATTTTTTCTCTTCTGTAAGATAGTGAAAACAATAATACCTTATTCATAGGGTTGTTGTAAAGATGAAATGAGTTGACGTTAAATCCCTAGAAACATACATGATTCATGATAGATGCTCAGCCAGTGTTAGCTAGTTGTTATTACTTTGTCGTGGCAAAGGTGAGGTCAAACAATTCCTATCTGGTGACCTTAATCTCAACAGCAGGAACTTTAGTGTCCCATCAAGGCAATCAGGGCAGAGGGTCTAGCTTAAAGACAGCGGAGAAGACTTGAAACATCAGCTATGTGTTGAAGATTCGTTATGGCACTAGTCCTCACCTCTAGATGTGTCATTAAAATTCCCCAAGACCTTTTAAAAATACTGATATTTAGGCTCCAACCAAGAGCAATTACATCTGACTGTCTGGGGGTGATATCTAGATATAAGTCTTTAAAACAAACAAAACAAAACAACAACAAAAACAGAACAAACTTCTTAGGTGAACTTTAAGGATAAGCACAGTTGAGAATGAAGAATAGGAAAATAATAAATGAGAAGTCATAAGGACAGAATGATGACATTTATGGTTATCCCACTCTGCTTTAGTTTCTACCAATCCAGCAACTTATGACTGGAAGTTAGAATAGTGAGAATAAGAGGAGAGAGAAACCATACTCTCTTTGTCCATTCAAAATACCACAGACTGTGTGGTTTACAAACAATAGAAATTTATTTCTCACAGTTCTGAAGGCTGGATGTCTAAGATCCGGGTTCCAGCATGGTCAGGTTTTGGTGAGACCGCTCTTCTAGGTTGCAGACTCTTGCCCTCTTACTGTATCCTCACACAGTGGGAAGGGCCAGCTAGCTCTCTGGGGTCTCTTTTATGAAGGCATTAATCCCATTTATAAAAGCTCTGCCTTCATCACCTAATCACCTCTCAAGGACTCCATCTCCTAATACCATCACACTGGGTATTAGGTTTCAACAAATGAATTTTAACATATTCAGTCTGTAGCACCTACATTCTCAAGTGATAGTGAATGTGTTACTGAGATTGGGGAGAATACATAACTCAGTTTCTGTCAGGTAAAAACAGACCTAGAGCAATGTACTCTGCCAACAGAGAGGGACAAACGAGGGGAAGTAGGGATAAAAATACGGACACAGGACACAGGGCAGTTTCTGCAGGGATTGAGGGAGAGGGGAGGATGATTTGGTGATTAGCAAACAGCATGCAGGGCAAATTTCAGAGCTTGAGATCTTTTTCTTTGGAGATAGTATGATTTCAATGAAAACTAGTTTTAAGATGAACCTTCAAAACTGGGAACTGAGGAAATAAAGCAATAAAGATAAAGGTTACTGGAGGAGGCAAATGAAGTGTAAAGTCCCAGAAGATGACAGAATGAGAAGAGAGAAAAAGAATTGAAGTCATTGGTTGTAGAAGGAAAAGTTGATGTCTACAATGGTATGAGTTAAAATACTTGACAAATTGTTCATCATTATCCAGAAATAAATGACCTCCAGATTATTCATTCGCTAGTGGATACCGACCCAGTTCAGATGGAAAATTCAATTTTCTTTAAGCTTATGTGCTTAAGTGCTTAAGTTGGAAAAAAGTCTGGGTATTTTATCCACTGTATCAATATAAAAGAATTCAATATAAAATTTTAAACACATCATCTCTCATCTCAGGCAATAATTGAATTTACTGTTTCTACAATCAGAAAGGTTTCTACGGACGCTATTAAAATAATCTGAGGAACTGGAAGTGATAATTCCTGAATGATGTCAACGACAATTCACTTTACCCTTTCTCCCAATCAACAAACTTTATTCTCTTCCTGTTTTCCCCTTTCTACTTTCCGTCTCGCTAAAGAGAAAAGAAAAAAAGAAAAAGAAAAAAAAAAGGAAAGAAAAAAAAGGCCAGGGGGACGCGAGAAAGTAAAAGAAAACAAAAACTCTTTTCCCTCCCATCCGCAGCCAGCAGAGAGCGCTGGTGCCGCTTAGCCTACACTGGTATCTAACACCCCCCCCCCCCCCCCCCGCCGGAGCCGGGTACACTGAGGATGTCCCTGCTGGGAGCCCGTAGTTGACTTGCTGTCGCTGAGCAACGGAAAGTGGGCGGGATTTTTGCGCGTTCGTGCGCGCGACCTGCCGGACGGAAGCGGAAGTGTCGGTAGCGCGCGAGTAGGAAGTGGTGATTCCTGGAATAGAGATGGCCGCGCTTGCTCAGCTGCCCCCACTCCCCCCCCAGTTTAAGAGCATACAGCATCATCTGAGGACGGCTCAGGAGCATGACAAGCGGGACCCTGTGGTCGCTTATTACTGTGAGTCTTTCCGAGTCGCCGTGCCTCTCCTTACCCTCCGGGGCCCACACACCACCCCTTGGTTATTAAGGCAGGCCCCGCCCCTTCAGCTTTAGACCTGAGCTTTGACCTCTGGCCTGCCCTGGGAACACAGTGCGGCCCCGCCCTTCTCTGGGATTTCCCCACCTTCCCCCCTCTTTCCCCCTCGCAGGCCCAGAGAGACAAAACTTAAAAGCACCCCTGGTTTTCGTCGCCTCTCCAGTCTTGGGCTTAAATATTGCCAAACTGGCTGCATGGGCTCATGAGCTCAGTGACACACTGTCTTAAGGTTTTCTGTGTATACTCAGCAAGTCTCCTGTCTCCAGAATCACCTCGACAGTTAAGTAATTGTGTTGGGGCTAAAACAAAGGTGAGTGTCCCGAAGACGGTAGTGATGCGGACAAAAGGAAGAAGGTAGACTAATTGAAAACATAGTAATAAGTGCAGGTTAATTATGACAACATGAAAGCCCATTCAGAAACTCATAAATGATGAAATGGAGATGAGTTGCTAGGAAACTAGCACTTGAATTTGACCATTTTCCCACCAGTGGGAATTTTTTGTCTTTGAAAAATACCTGGGGCCAAGACATTTGGTAGCAATACTATCACTTTGGTTGATTATGAGACCTATAATCTACAGTTGATAGAGAACAAATTAGGTTGTTCAAATTTTTTGCTTCGTAGTATGTCTAGTAGTTTTTTTTATGTAAACTTTAAACTTGATGGCAAATAAAACATGTTACCAAGCAATTGTAATCTTCTGTGAAGGACTTATAGCATTGAAAAGCTCAATATAATGTGTCCTCTGTTGTGAACATTGAAACGTTCACTAAAATCTGGTCTACTTTCATCCCTGTCAAACTCCAGTACCCCTATTTCTCAAGTATTCAAGGCCCTTTCACACCTCTACGTTCTTCAGTTTCTTGGAATGTCTACCTGTTTTTTTTCCGCTTGGCAAACTCCTCATGATACAAGATCTAACCCAAATGTCACCTCTTCTGTAGGCAGTAAGTTGATTATTCTCTAGGCTCTCTCCCACTTTATTCAAATCATACAGTGTTATTTCCATTATATTTGTTTTTCAGGTTCCACAAGTAAGGAAGGACTATTAATCATTTAATCACCTTGTACTTATTGAACTTCTTCCTGTATCAGGCATTACTAGGCACTGTGGTTGCAGTTCTTGCATTCATGCAGCATATATACAAGTAAGGAAGAGAGGATATTAAACAATAACATGAGCATATTATATGGACTAGTAGAAGGTTTTGAATACAGACAAAGCAAGGAAAAGAGAAGGGAGTACTAGGAGTAGGGTGGTAGGGAGCAAGGAGGGGATTTCACTTTCAAGGTAGTTATGGAATGTGTCACTGAGTTCACATCAAGCAAAGACTTGAACGAAGAGAAAGACAGGCTTTGCATCATCTGGAAAATATAGAGGGAATAATATATGCAAAGGTCATGAGGCAGGGGCTTGTTTGAAGGAGGATCAAGGAGCCCATTGTAACTGGAGTGGCTATAGCAAGGAGAAAAATGATGCGATAAGGTCAAAGAGGTAATTTCTAATAACAATGAAGTAACCCTTGAAGGAACAATTCAAGGAACCCTTGAAGGAACAATGAAGGAACCCTTGTTCCTGTCTAAAACAAATTCCCGTTCATGAGTTCTGTATTACATACCTTTGTGAATGAATACCTAGGGACTTTTATGTTCTGTGTCGTCATCTTCCCCCTTTTGCTATTTCTTTCTAAACTTGCCCCAGTTTTTTTTTTTTTTTTAATTTAAAAAGAAAAAAAAGCTGCCACTAGATATTCTTGTAAAGTTATAGTCCTGTCTGCCTAACTTCAAAGGTAAGCTTGAAATAGTCGTGGGTATTGTCTTTACCTCCCTTTCTCCCAGAGCCTTTTCAGTTCATTGCAGTCTGCTTTTCATGCCTTTTATTTCACCAAAACTGCTCTCAACAGGGCCATGAACAAACATTTGCATTGCTAAATCAAAGTGGTAGCTAAAGAATATTTTTGTTATGAAACATGCATATTAAAGAATACATATAACGTGTGTATGGTTTAAGGAATAATAAAATGAACACTGAGGTACCCACCATACTTGAAGTTATTAGACTTTTAAATTTTGTCCAATCTGGTGAGCATGAAATTCAAGCTGAATTTGCAATTCACTGAGTCTTAATGAGGTTGAACGTCTTTTCATATGTTAATTACCATTTGTGATTCCCTTTTGAAATACCTATTTATTGCTTCTATTTTTTTTAATTTCAGTGTTTATCTTTTCTTAATAATATACTAATCATTTGTTATATGTGCGTGGCAGATGTCTTCTCCAAGTTCATAGTTTGATTTTTTGTACTCTGTGAAGTCCTTTGATGTTCAAAAGTTCTTAATTTTAAAATATAGCCAATTTATCACTCTCCTGATTTATATTCTAATTTTCCAGGACTTGATTTCTTTTCATCTACCTTGTTTGGGACTTTGGCATACTGGATTTGCAGATGGGTGTCTTCAATAAATTCTGGAAAATTCTCTATTATCTGTTCAAGTATTACTTCTCTGTTCTCTACTGAAATTTTGATGAGACACGTGCTTCACTTTTCTCCTTTGTCTCTTAATGTTTTCATCCCTTTGTGTCTCTGTGCTACATTGTGTATAATTTCTGCAAGTCTGTGTTCACCTCCATATATCCTATTGTATAACCCATTTGTTGAATTTCTGTTTTCATTTTTTATTTCTGGGTGTTCTCTTTTTGTTGTTTTTAAATTGGCCTAGCCGTTTCTGATAGTCTTTTGTTACTATATTTTTAAACACTTATTTCTTTAAAAGGTTTATAAATATTTGTATTTGTGTTCTGATCATTCCTGTAGCTGCTGTACATGTGAGTCTGATTCTGTTGTGTAACAGAAGACTGCTCGTGGTGACCTCTTTACTTGTGATTTGTGCTTTACACATACCAAACCAGTGTTCTTCAAACCTTGGGGTGCAAATAATTCTACAGGAATCATATCCCCAGTTCTCAACTTCTGTGTTTCTTTTCTAACAAAGCTCCTTTGATCAGGATAGCAAAGTAGTATGCTGCTTCTCTTTTCCCACATCCTGTTCACAATTGCCCTTCTCCTACTTTAAAGAAGAAAGGCATACTCCCATGCCTCGTGAGTATTTTTATGGTGTGTTGCCCTGGGGGAGAAGGTGGAAAACCTTCCAGGGTGTCTGGAAAAAAGGGACAATTCAAATTACTGGTATAGTGGAGTTTCTGTTAATTAAGGTATTAAGGAGAGCTTCCTGCCCTTCCCTTTTTTATATGGAAGAAAATCAGAGCAAAGAATAAGCCTTTATTTGAAAACGCTGGGCATGAGAAAAGATGTCAAAAGCAACATTCTAATTTGGGGAATGAGTGCAGAACATTTTATGAGGGGGAAGAGAAAGGATTGTCCTTAGATATTAGTAGCCATTGTTTGATCATTTGGGATTTAATCCAGAGGGGTGGTGAGGGACATTTTGGGATCAGAGTCATGTGTGAGAGAGTGTGAAAAGGTTTAGCTGTGAGGACAAAGACATGCAAGGACCACAGTGGAAAAGTCTGTCTTTCAGAGGTCTCGTATGTTTATAAATATATCTGTTTAAGGGCAAAGCCTCGCATTAAAACCTGGCCTGAGTTGCAGTGTTCCGAATTCCCAGAATGTAAGACTTCCTGAAATGACCTCACCTTTTCATTTTCTATTCATTATGAAAGAATATCATTCCTGATAGAAGAGCAAACCCCAAAAAGCAAAGGAGAGATGCTGGGAAGGGTAGTGCCTTGTTTCATCCAAGTGACATAAGGATTTGTGGCTGACTGAAATTTTGGAATTGGAAGTCAGATGAGATGCGGTGAATGGGGACATGGGTTAACATCTATTTGATTGGAAAATTAAATCGTATTTTTCTGAAAAGTAAGCCACCATTGGCAGGCTGGTTTGGCATTAGCAGCAGGTTTTGCCATTTATGTTACACGATAGACATGCTCCAACTAAATGAGCCTAATTTTCGGCTCTGAGGTATTTTGTTTTTTCAGAAATACATTTAAAGCAAGTAATAACATAAAAACATTTGAATTGGTTTTGAGTTTTTCTGACGTTTTTGTTTTCTCTGCCAGAGCATGTTGAAATGAACAGCATTTCAGTTTTCCCAATCTTGTTTCAGTGTCTTAGAATAAACAAGCCTCTGAATGAAAGGACGTGATGAATCCTCGTAAGATTTTTTGGTATGCTTCACAGAATTGAGAAAATGAATAACTCTAATGATGGGGTGACAAGTCCTTTTCTCGTTTTAAAACAAATTTTGAGGCTGACCTATATGAAGTATCAGCTAAGAGAGATTATTAAAAATAGTATTTGACGATAGATGATTTTATGCTTTTTAGCCTGTAACCCAGAAGGAATGAAAAGAATTCTGTGATTCTGCTGTGACAAAACTTCCATTCTCATCTACTGCTTTATGTGAATGAACTTTCTCTGAAAGAGAAAGTTTCTCTGAACTTTCTCCTATGTTAAATTCGTAAAAGTGGGAATAGAACCAATACATTACTCTGGTTCATTATGACAGTAAATCATACTGATTCCTAGATACACAGTTTAGCTCATTGTAAGACACATTAACAGTAAATTTTACTTTTTCTTTTTAATTATTATTGAAATGTATAACATATTGATGTTGTTTTGATCAATTATTCATTACAATAATCACAGAAACCTCAAATCCAGAGGAAAAACTTTAATGCTTAGCACCTTATTTCACAGGAAGTTTTGATAAATTTAAATTTCCGTTTTTATACATTTTTAAAATTGTTTTAAATGTTTATTTTGGGAGAGAGAGAGAGAGAGCAGGGGAGGGGCAGAGGGGAGAAAGAATCCCAAGCAGGCTCAGCACTGACAGCCCTTAGCTGGATGTGGGGCTCAATTCCATGAACTGTGACCTGAGCTGAAATCAAGAGATGCTTAACAGACGGAACCACCCAGATGCCCCCAATTTTGAGACTTTTTTTTTTTTTTTTTTTTGCAGAGAAGTATGCTAATCAGGTTAGGACTTTTGAGCATACAAATATATTCTTTTATAATAAAATTCAGTAGGATAAGTAAATGGAAATGTAGGTTAAAAGAAATAACAAAATGTATCATTTCTGACTCTTGAAGAAAGAGCTTTTTCCATTTTAAAAGAGATTATGATACCAAGTTGTTAATGATACTTAACAGCTGAAAGAATGATATAATTTTAGATGTCTGAATTTGATGTACAGAAGTTACATCTTTTATACTTGCTTAAATATCTGATGAAAAGTGATAGATGTCAACTTAAAAGTGTGTGAAGGGATACATTTCTATAATCTTCGTGCAAACAATTTTCTAAATTTCCTAGAGCAAAGAATTTTTGGTGAGGAAAAAAAAATGAAGATTATTATGCTGAAGTACTTGCTGACCAGTAAAGCTCCCTGTTGTCTTTTACTTGTGAGGCTTTGCCTGGCATCCCCCTGACTTCCTCTTCACCTGGCTAACTTACTAGTACTGATTCAGTACAAATTCTACATTCTATAGGCTGTTTTTCATTACCTCCAAAGGATAGCCTAGAAATTGTTCCAGTGTGCCCCTCATCTTAATTACATAGTGTTATAAACACCTTTTTACCTTTTAATCTTCTAGATTCTCCTGAAGGACAGGGAATAAGTATCTTGTTTTCTCTCACCACCTGGCACATAACTGACATTCATAAATATTTAATGAATGCCATCTCTCTAAATGTTACTAACATTTCGCTAGAGCATAAGCTCTATGAGAGCAAGAAGTATGTCTTACTTGATAATCTTGGACTCTCTGACTCCTAATATAGTACCTAAGACATGGTGGATATGTGTAAATTTTGTGTGTTGATTGAACAAATGAACTCTTTAGTGACTAGAGAGTAATTTATAGCTTTTTGACATGCTCTAGCTACAATAAGGAAATGTAATGGAAAGAATTCCAATGCTCTGTTTTATAATTTACCTTACTATGTTTAAAAAATGTTTTAATGTTTATTCCTTTGTTAAGAGAGAGATAGAGCACACACAAGAGAGAGAAAGAGTGAGGGAGGGTCAGAGAGAGAGGAAAACACAGAATCTGAAGCAGGTTCCAGGCTCTGAGCTGACAACACAGAGCCCGATTCAGGATTTGAATTCATGAACTGCAAGATCATGACCTGAGCTGAAGTCAGATGCCTAATCAGCTGAGCCACTGGGCGCCCCTTACCTTACTATGTTTATAATGAGTTTTAGATGAAGTCATAGGTGTAGTATCTAGCATAAGGTATAGTTATTGTGCCTCCTCCATTTTGGTATTATATGATTTCCAGAAACGATTTATCTATGGGCTTAATGTGAATACCCTAGTGTTTTATCATTTTTTAAATTATGACTTAATATTTCTATATTTTTATGTTGTTTGGTCTTATGTTTTCTTTTTAAATCAGGAATGTATATTGAATGCTATGTATCAAATTACCTTTGTTTTACTATTTGTGCAAGTGCTAATGTGCTTGTGCTTACTTCTTTGAACTTGTTAATTTAGTAAGTTACAACAAAATAGTAAATGTTCTCATTTAAAACATCCTTCCATTCCTGAAAAGAATCCCATTAGTTTTTTTTTTAATTAACCTTTTTTTTTTCTTTTTTCTTTTTTTTTTAGATAATTGTAGATCTGCATGCATGTCCCAAAAATAATACAGAAAGATCCTGTACCCTTTACTCCATGTCTTCCAGTGGTAATGTCTTGCAAAAAAAAAACAAAAAACAAAAAACGGTAATACTATGACCAGAATATTGACATTGAGAAAATCCACCAATCTTATTCAGACTTCCCCAGTTTTATGTATATTCCTGTGTGTGTGTGTGTGTGTGTGTGTGTGTGTGTGTGTATTTAGTTCCAAGCAGTTTATCAGATACAGGTTCCTGTATCACCATAGTCAGGAAAACAGTTCCCTACGAAGGATCCCTCATGTTACTTTTCTAAATCCACATCTGTCTCTTGTCAACCTTACCCTATCCTTGTATCCTAGCAACCACTAACCTATTCTTCATTTCTAAAATTTTATCATTTAAAAAATATATAAATGCAATCATACATTATATACCCTTTTAGACTTGACTTTTTTTCACTCAGCAAGTAATAATTGCCCGGAAGCTCGTCTAAGTTGTTACATGTATCAATATTTTGTTTCTTTTTAATGCTCAGTAATATTCCATGGTATGAATGTACCAGAGTGTAACAGTTCAGCCATTGAAGGACATTTGGGTTGTGCTATGATCTGAATGTTTGCCTCCCTCCTCCCCAATTCATGTTGAAATCCTAACCCCCCAAAAGTAATGGTATTAGTAGATGAGGTGTTTGGGGGACGAGTAGGTCATAAGGATGGAGCCCTCATGAAAGAGATGTGTTATGAAAGAGATCCCACAGAGCTCCCTACCCCTTCTTGGTATTTAGTTTTATAAGAAACTAGCAAAACTTTTCCAGATTGGCTGTACCATTGTACATTCCAGTCAGCAACGTGAGTGGCGAGTGACCCAGTTTCTCTATGTTATTGCTGGCATTTGGTATGTCACTCTTTTTTTATTTTATTTTTTTTAATTTTTACAGAGAGTGTGTGTGTGAGCAGGGGAAAGAGGCAGAGGGAGAGAGAGAGAATCTCAGACTTCCATGCTCAGCACAGAGCGTCTGATGAGATCAAGAGTCAGATGCTCAACCAGCTGAGCCACCCAGGCTTCCTGTGTCACTATTTTTATTTTAGTCATTCTGGTAGTTATGTTAACGTCATGGCTTTAATTTTTATTTCCCCATGCTACTGAAATTAACATCTTGTGCTTATTTACTATCTGTATATCACCTTTCAACAAAATGTGTTTTTGCCCCTCCCCCCCCTTATCTTTAGTTTTGAGAGTTCTTTATATATTGTAGTTACTGTAAGTTCTTAGATATGTGTTTTGCAAATATTTTTCCCAGTCTGTAGCTTCTCTTTTGTCTTCATAACGGAGTCACAAAGTTTTAAATTTTGCTAATAGCCAGTTTTTCAGTTTTTCCTTTTTTATATGCTGTTGGTATCAAATCTGTATGCTTTATTGTGTATTTTTCTTAGTGTCCTAGTCTGTTTTTTCTGTTTTTCTCCCCCAAGAAGAGTTCCTAAATAATATTGATTTAGCTCTTTTTTTTTTTTTTTTTTTTTTTTTGAGTGTTATCGTTGTCAGATTTTAGTAACAGTGTCATGCTGGTTTCCTAAATATTTGTTGAAAAGGTTCTCCTATCTGACTTGGACTAAAACACAGTAGGTCTGTCTCTCTCTTTTGATTAAAGAAGTCCTTGTAGAGCAAAACTTTGTTCTTTCGGGGGAAATTATTTTATATATTTACCAATTTCTTCCATTTAAAATATTTTTGGCTTGGGGGTACCTGGGTGGGTCAGTCAGTTAAGCATCCAACTTGGACTGAAGTCATGATCTCATGGTTCGTGAGTTCAGGCCCCACATCGGGCTCTGCACTTACAGTGAGGAGCCTGCTTGGGATTCTCTCTCCCTCTCTCTCTCCATCCCTCCCTCACTCGCACTCTCTCTCTCCCAAAATAAATAAGTAAACTTTAAAAATACACATTTTTGGCTTGAACCTGTGTTGATATATTAAAGTTTTCTAAAATATCTTCCATTTCTGTCAGATTTGCAAATTTATTAACTAGAAATTACAAGCTTAACCTTTTTTCCCTTCCCTCATATCTTTCACAATCAATCAGTCGTTAAATTTTAAAAATTTTACTTATCTCCTCATTTTCTTTTGGTATATGCCATACCCTTATCTTACACCTAAACTACTGACAGAGGTTCCAAGTTTCTACTTCAAACAGGTCATCCCTTGAGCCACTAGATTAGAACAGGTAGTCTGTTTTAAATGCTTAGTTTAAATAAATAAATAAATAAATAAATGATAGAGTTAACTGTAAACACTCAAAAATTCTGTATGACACACACTACAATTTTAAAAACGTTGCATAGGAAAAATATTTCCAGTAGATGAGACAAAGGGCCAATATCCGTGATATATAAAACACTCATATAAAATCATTTTATAAAACCTAAGATACCCATAGAGAAATGGACAAAGAACATGTATATACAACTGCTGAAGGAAGGAATGGTAATCAATAAAATTCAGCATAACTAGTAATGTAAATTAAAATCACTTACGTTTTGAGACTAACTCAGTAGGTTAAGTGTCTGACTCTTGATTTCGGCTCGGGTCACGATCTCCTGGATCGTGTGTTTAAGCCCTGAGTCTGATGGTGCGGAGCCTGCTTGAGATTCTCTCTCCCCCAACCCCCGTCTCTGCCCCTGCCCTACTCAAGCTCCCCCTCTCTCTCCCTCTCTCTCTCTCTCTCTCTCAAAATAAATAAACTTAAAAAATTTTTAAAACAAAAAATCACTTACTTTTTTTGGCTGTAAAATTTTAACAGTGCAGATGAATATACAGTGAAATCTCCATTGACAAGGCAGTGTGAATTGGTACAAAAGTTTTGGAAAACATTTTGGCAAAATGGATTGAATCACAAAAATATCTGTAATTCAGTAATTCTAGTTTTGGAAAGCTTGTGCTTGGGAAATAATCACAAATATATTGAGGGCTTTATGTGGAGTTCTCTGGATGATTATTTACACATTTGTGGAAAATGCGAAATAACCAAAATACAGATCACTGTGGAGATGGTTAATTAAGTTATGGCATATCTACTGGGTGGAAAGTAATGTAATCATTTAAGAATTACAAAGCATCTTTTGTAACATGGGAGGAAGTTTGTATGAAAATGCAGGATATAAAATTGTGTGTATACACACACACACATACATAATTTGAACTGTTTAATGTGTATATACTTGAAGAAAAAGATTGTGGCTTTTAGTTTCATAGATAGTGTTTCTTTTGAATTTTTTGTTGTTTGTTTTCTGTTCTGTAAGTGAACATATTCCATACCATAAAAAATTTCAAAGCAAAAGCTTTATTAAAACCAAGTTGTTTTTTAAAAGCCCCCTATAGGGGAGCCTGGGTGGCTCAGTTGGTTAAGCATCTGACTTCAGCTCAGGTCACGATCTCGTGGTCCGTGAGTTCGAGCCCCGCGTCAGGCTCTGGGCTGATGGCTCAGAGCATGGAGCCTGCTTCCAATTCTGTGTCTCCCTCTCTCTCTGCCCCTCCCCCATTCATGCTCTGTCTCTCTGTCTCAAAAATAAATAAACGTTAAAAAAAATTTTTTTTTTTTAAATAAAAGCCACCTATAGTAGCTCCATATGTAAGTGCCCTTAATTATTTGAACTCTGAAATCGTCTTTAGCAGTTCTAATCAAGCTGAATTTCATTGTTTCCCGAACCTTTCTCATTTGTCTCTTCAAGTCTTCCAACATTTTGTTCGCTCTGTCCTGACAACTCTTTACTCCTTCACCACCCTTACTCTACTTTATCCTTACGTACTACTTGAATGTCACTTTTTCTGGGAGGCCTTCTCCTAAACTTCCTAAGGTGCTTCTTTTCTTTGTCCTCATTGTGCTTTGTATGGCTTTACCTTAACTGCTTTTCATTTTCTTTTGTCTCTTCCAGGCTTTAAACTTGAGGCCTATTGTGTCTTCTAGGCTTTAAACTTAAGCACCCTTCTGGGTGCTTTTTATCTATTTACAGTGTCACTTAGTGCTAGGCCACTAGAGATATTGACACAGTAAAGAAAAAGGGCTCAAAAATGTCTGTTAAATTGACTTGGATTGTAAGGCAACCTGTGGTCCCTAGAGGGAACTATGGCCATCGAGTTGTCACTGGATAAAGAAGCAGACAAATAACATTCATGTAGCTCTTGGCATTTGTAACAATCCTTTCTTTCAGGATATCTGATTTGAACCCTACAATCATCCTGATTCTTCTGTTAGTAAGTGATGGAACCAGGACCTGAATGGCAGATGCTAGTTGAGAAATAGTTGTATGAAAAATCGTTGATAGTAGGTGGTAATTAGAAAACCAGTTGCAGAGTGAGTGAGGGTAAAGGGACTATCCTAATTGGTGAAAAATGAAAGGGGGGCAAAAAGCCAATGCAGTGTAATCTGGGAGATTGTAATAACTGAAGGGTAGAAATGGAAGACAGGCTTGATGTTATTAACATAATTTTGAGCAACGTGTGTGTGTGTGTCTCTCTCTCTCTCTCTTTTTTTTTTTTTCCTTTAATGAAGCCAGAAAATATTTGAGTCTCTAAATGTGGACTCTTTATGGTAAATATTTTGATTCTGTCAGATTTGGTGTTGTAGATAAAGCTAAACCCCATAAAGAGTCCTTCCCTTGGTATTAGCTTAAGTAACTAAACATAGTTTCAAGTTCGGTTTTTTAAAGTTTCCTCTAGAGGGTGACAGTGTACAATTAACAGACTTAATGAAAGCGTAGATGTTCTTGGAGAGTCATTTATGATCATAGGAAAATTAAAAACAGTTGTTCAGGAAGTTGTAAACAGGTATGGCCATTTCAGTTCTGAGCTGTAACAGAACATGCGGTGTAAAATTGTAATTTAGTTTAAATAAAGGCTAAATAATACGGGAGTTTTTAATTGATATGTTAAATCAGACGGGTTTGAGGATTAATAACCAGTTGCCTATTATTTTTTTTCTGTTGTTAATCACACAGAAATTAGATCTTTTGAAGCCAGTGAGACAAAGTTAACTAGACCAGTAAAGATCTCCCCCTTACTTACTGATTTGTGAATCTCTGTGATTAATTGAAGTCTGTAGTCCTGTTGTCAGAGTACTTATCATTTTTTATTACAGGCTGACTCAGGCTACATGATTGTCGCAATCACAGGTTAATAATAAAGCAAAGTTGGACAGCTGATTTATCCATTAACATTCCCCATTTATTTACCTTTGTTTTTGGAAATGTGTTGCAAACATGAATTTTATTTTTTTAAAATGATCATTGTAATAGTTCCTCCTAGTTTTGAGTGAAGTAAATCATTTCATTGTTAGATTCTCAGTCTGTCCCTAAGGTTGAAGGCCCAGGGGGGTGGTGTCAGGTAATTCGTCCTTTACTGTCATCGTTTTGCTTTGGCACCCATGCAGGTTTAAAGCGCCTTTTTTATGACAATTATGTTTGACGTTCGAGGTGAAAACTTATTTTTGAGCAGCATGTTATTACATGAAAGAGGCTTCAATGCTTGTGAAGTTCCTGCTTTCGTTCACTTCATCGTTTATTTTTCTGTGGCTTGTCAGGGTTTTTTGGTTTTTAGATGTTTTTTAACCTCAGTTACTGCTTCTCTTTGGAAGCACTTTGGATTCCCTTGTGCCTCAACTATGGGCTTCTTAGATATTCCTCCTCGTTTTATTTTTTTAGTGGTTGCTCTAGCGTTTATGTTAACTTATCATAGTCTACTATCATATAACATACTGCCTCAGATTCCAAGTAAGAACTTTTCTTTTCCCTTCTCCTATCCTTTGTTTCCATACATTTTACTTGTAGATATGTCATAAACCCTAGCATACATTTCAATTTCTTTAACTGTCATTTTTTACAAGAAATTTATAAAATGAAATAAGATGTTGAAATATTTTCGCACATAATTACCATTTTCAGCACTTGTTACTCCTCTCGTTAGATCCCACTTTTAAATCTCGTATCATTTTCTTTCCTGTGGAAGAACTTTATCATTTCTTACACAGGCTTGCTGCTGGTAAATTCTTTCAGCTTCTCTTGTGTGAAACAGACTTTAATTTCATATCTATTTTTGAGATATTTTTGCTGGATAAAGAATTTTAATTTGTTTATATTTTTCTTCAGCACTCAATTCTTTTTCTTTCTTTTCTTTTCTTTCTCCTTTTTTTTTTTAACCACACCTCCCCACCCTCTTTGGAGAATCCAGTTACACATACATTAGAACATTTTTTTTTTTTCATAACTCACTGAGACTCTGGTTTTCTTTTTCTTTTTCTTTTCAATCCCTTTTTCCCTGCGTAGAGTAGTTTTTATTGCTGTGTTCTGAAGTACACTAATCTTTCTCTCATGGTGTCTAAACTTCTGTTAATCCCTATCCAATACATTTTTTATTTCAGGTATTTTTCACCTCCAGAAGTTCCATTTGTGTTGTATATGTTCTGTTTCTCTCCTCATTCATGTTTTCCATTAAATACTTCATTATGATTTCCCAGTAATTTAATGTCACTGCTATTTTTAGTCACTTTCTGTTATTTTGTCAGTGTTTGATCTTATTGGGCTGTTCACATTCTCCTGCTTATCGCCACCTTAGTAATTTTTGATTCGTTGTAGGACAGTGAATTTTAAGTTCTCGAACATCTAGAGTTTATAGTTTTGAACAGATTTGATCTGGCCGACAGTTAAGTTCGTTGCAGTTCAGTGTGATATGTTTGTGCCTTATTTTGTTTGTTATTAGTTTTGGCAGCCGGTCTAAGTAGCTCTGAGGACACGATAATCCTCTACTAAAGCATACCCCAAATTTAGGGTCTCTACTGAATATTTTGGATAAGCATTAAGGGCTCTGCACCCTGGCTGGAACTTGAAAGCATCCCAGTTTTGGGGATGTGCTTTGGCGATGGTTCCACTCACGGCTTCTGCTCACTCTTTGACTTTGTGGAGTTTCCCTGTATACCTACACCTGGTAGTATTCAGCTTAGCCTCAAGTTTATCCTTGGTCAGATTTCTGGGGTTCTTTTCTGCATGGATTCCACTCTTCCAAACTCTGCGCCTCCATTTATAGCTGCTTCCGGAGACCTGAACTCTATAGTCTGTTTTCTCAACTCTACTAGACTATGCTCTGCTTGGGTCTCCCCCTACTCCTTAGTTTATAATGTGCCTCCAAAGGGGCACCTGGGTGGCTCAGTTGCTTAGGCTTCCGACCTCAGCCCAAGTCATGATCTCATGGTTCCTGAGCTCAAGCCCCACATCCAGCCCTGCACTGACAGCTCAGAGCCCGGAGCCTGCTTCGGATTCTGTGTCTCCCTCTCACTCTGCCCCTCCCCCACTCGCGCTCTGTATTAAAAAGAAAAATGTGCCTCCAGGAAGAATGCTGGGCTGATCATTGATGTGGTCATGTCATTTGTTTCCTTTCTCCAGGTGTCATGGTCTTCCCATCTGTTTCCATTTGTGAAAATGTGGTTCATATATTTTGTCTAGTTTTTTGATGTTTATGGTGAATGGCAAGTCTCATTACTCCATCATGGCCAAAATTTGAATCTGGTCTCGTTTTAGTAATCAAATAGTCACTTAGTATTTGCTCTATACCAGCATAATCTTCTAGTAAGAATTCAAGAGTAGTTCACTTTTTCTTAAAGCTACTATATTATGACAGGAGCTTAAAAATATTGTTAAATGAAGGAATGAGCAAAGTAAACACCCTTTATTAGTAGACACTCATTCATACTTTCTTTTTAATCTTTGGCTCAGAAGTCCCTTCGCAAAAGCTAATACTAACCATATAGCAAATATTTACAATATACTTACAAATAGAGTAATATATTCAGTTCTATTTATTGGAATAAAATCTTCTTTTAAACATCAGTGTAAATCATAATGATTCCTATTTGAGTGCCATGTTTATTTCACTTATCAAAGCATCACTCTTCACAACTGCTTTTATATATCTTTTCTTTTTTGTATATTTATATCATGCATTTCATAGTTTTATATTTCTCATGTTTAAGCAAGGATGTGTTAGAATGTTAATGTTTAGATTTTATGGAACTTTGAATTACACATACCTTCAGGATTTGTAAATGTTTATCTCCTAAATGCTTCACATTAAATTAAAGTTAGGTTGGAAAGTAGTTAATCCTTTTGCAAATGTGCCTCATTACTCATCTTCAAATAATATTTATTCATAAAAATAAACACATTTCCTTGATGAAATAAATCAAATATATTTTCTTATACATGATTTTAGCTACATATTTGTTCTGTTTTAGTAGGTAATTTTCCATGTTAGACATTAATTTTTCATCATCCTGCTGCTGCTACAATGAATTACTTGTCTCGAGCTGTACATGAAAGTGATTCCTTTTCCATCCCTTCTGGCAAAAAGATCTTTTTGTGTACATATTAATTTTCACAAGTAGATTTAAGGTCTTCTCACTTTTATTAATATTAAAAAATGTATCACAAGATAATTTTCTATATTTAAGAAATCAAACATGTGAGATATTAAAAAATGTTAAAGCCAGGCCAATTTTATCCTATTTCCAATTCTGTGATGATTCTTTCCAGTTCTTCAATTAAAGGTGTTACTTGTATTTGCAAAGACTAAATTATGCACGTAAACCAAGAAAGAAAATGCATGAAGGCAAAACCAATGAACTGTATTGTCATTACATTTTATAGCAAGTATCAAACATCTGTGTTAAGGTTAACTTGTAAAGGACAGGAGCTGATACTGTGTTGTGAGGAAGTATAATAATGGTTGTGGTGATAGTGAATTGAGAATAATTTGATTTTTTGCTTCCGAAGAAATAAGATTTAGATACTCTCCATTTTTATTATAAAGAACAGTGGTAGTTAAAAATAACAAATTAGAAACTGAGAATTGTACTTTAAAAAAAAATTTTTTTTAAGGTTTATTTATCTATTTTGAGATAGAGAGCGAGCCGGGGAAGGGCAGAGAAAGAGAGAATCCCTAGCAGGCTCCACGCTGTCAGCACAGAGCCTGACTCAGTGCTCTATCTCACAAACTGAGATCATGACCTGAGCTGAAATCAAGAGTGGGATGCTTGGGGCGCCTGGGTGGCGCAGTCGGTTAAGCGTCCGACTTCAGCCAGGTCACCATCTCGCGGTCTGTGAGTTCGAGCCCCGCGTCAGGCTCTGGGCTGATGGCTCGGATCCTGGAGCCTGGAGCCTGTTTCCGATTCTGTGTCTCCCTCTCTCTCTGCCCCTCCCCCGTTCATGCTCTGTCTCTCTCTGTCCCAAAAATAAATAAAAAACGTTGAAAAGAAAAAAATTTAAAAAAATAAAAAAATTAAAAAAAAAAAAGAGTGGGATGCTTAACTGACTGGGCCACCCAAGTGCCCCCTGAGAATTGTACTTTTTGCATATGAATAAATCACTTAAATCATTTTCTCGTGGTAAAAAGAAAACTACTCAATTAATTTCTGCATGTTTTCTTAATGGTTAAGTCCTATATGGCTGCCACTTAAGCCATTGGAAACCTAAGAATCCATCTCATTTTTTCAACCTGTCTATGCTGGATAGCCATTTATCCCCAAAGTTGGTTCACCAAATAGCTAATTACACTCCATGGATTGTAGGATTCATATAGTGTTCACTACCATGTTAAGAAGGTAAGGAGAAAGACCTCCTAGGAAAACCAAACTGTCTGTATTGTATTTCCTCACATTTTCATGACATCATGTTAGCCAGTAGTATATATAGGTAGTGAATAATTAACTAATGTTTATTACATTTTCAGTGCATGTTTTTGAGGTTGTTGTTTTAAAGAGATTGACCAAAGGGTGCCTGGGTGGCTCAGTCGGTGAAATGTCCAACTTCGGCTCAGGTCATGATCTCGCGGTTCATGAGTTCAAGCCCCACATTGGGCTCTGTGTTGACAGATCAGAGCCTGGAGCCTGCTTCAGATTCTGTGTCTCTCCCTCTCTCTGCTCCTCCCCTGCTCACACTCTGTCTCTCCCCCTCTCAAAAATAAATAAACATAAAAAAAAAAACACAGATTGACGTATGTTTGAAATAGTTATTTGGGAGGTTGGGAAGGCATGTGTTAAGCTCATTTGAGGTTGATAATTTGAATAATTATAATGGTGCTAATCTGCTAGTGGTATTTCTCAAATATAGGCATAGAGAATGAGGATTGTTGAGTTTATATATGAGTGTACTTTTGCCAGAGGAATATAGTAAAAAGATTATGGGATAGAAGGACATAGGGCAGTGAAGTTCTAGAAAAATACGTTGTAAAATAAAAGCTGGTTGCCAAGAGAAGTTAAAGGAGAAAAGACTTGATTGTAAATGAAGAAATAGACATCCATGAACTGGACACCTGTTTTAATAGGCATAGCTTTAAGTTGGAAAAAAGGGAAATTGTATTTAGACTTGGTACTTAATATACTGATTTTGGAAGTACAACAGTTTGAGGTGGTAATTTAATTCTGGAGTGACTGGCATATAAGGGAGAGTGCGTACAAATTTTGGAGACCAGGTCAATAAGAATTGAGAAGATGGTTCTATGTATTTTTAAGATTAGATTTGCTTTCTTATTGCTGAAAATCCAGAATAACAATGGTTAAGTAAAAGAAGGACTTGACTTCCTCATTTAAAACAAAGTCTGATGTTGGTAGTACCCAGTGTGTGCCAAATCCATGAAGTCTGCAGGGACCAAGGTGCTTTCCAATTTCAGCTCTACAAGCCAGCACATGATTATTACCATTTGCAGGGTTGCGTTGTGATCTAAGGTATCTACTAGAGTTTCAGTCATACCATTTCTATTTTAGGCAGCAGAAGTAGAAGAGGGAAAGGGTCAATGAGACCTTTCCCCAGCTGTCATTTCCCCCTTTTAAGGTGACTTCCAGAATTCTCTTCCAACAACTTCTGATAATATGGTGCCAGTTTTAGTTACTTGGTCGTATCGTGCTTTGAGGAATACTGGGAAATGTACTTTTGGCTAGGTACATTACAATGCCCTTAATAATAAAGGGGTCTCGTTAGCAAAGGAGGTAGGAAGAAAGAATGTGGGTAGGCAGTTAGCAGTCTCTGCCACAATTATTAATTATCCACGTGAACAGGAAAATTTTCAGTGATGGACACAGAAGGACCTTGAGGTCCTTGGGCAGTTACAGGCATTAACAAGATCAGGTGGAAGAGAGGGGCTTGAGCCCTAGACCCGTGTTTTCAGGAAACATGGAGAGAAAACTGTAAGTAGCAATGGAATGCACAGAAAAAAAAAACCATTATACTTGCCAGTCCCGAGATACGAAGACTATAAGAGAATTTCTTCAAGTGACATCAAGGTTTAGTGAAGACAGGGAGAAGGAATCTGAGGACATGTAGGGGATTTTCCCAATTATAAAGCAGTAGCTCCAAGGGATATGGTAGAAGGAATGGGGCCCTGTGGAAGAGGTAAGTGGTAGGTTGGGGTAAGAAAATATAGTTGATAGTTGAGAGGAGTAAGGATGCTGTGAGTAGTGATTCTTAACCTATCCATGAGGTTTTTTTTTTAATTAATCTTTAATTATATTGTGTAAATTACAAATTATATTTGCATATTGATGTACTAATGTATTATAAAAACACTATATGTATTTTTAAAGATACAGAAACACAGAAACATAAAGAATGATATAAAAATTATCAGTAGAAATGCTAATATTTTCTTTCCCACACTCCAGCTCATTTTCTTGCCAATCCTTGGGATCATGTAGGTCCCAGAGGCTGCAGTTTCAATATAGCATAGGGCGGGGACTCTGTTAGTGTGACTATAAACAGCCTGGCACGAAATTGATCCCTACTGCCAAGCAGAAGCCTTCCTCTTAAAAATAAGAGCAAGAATACTTAAAATTCTTGGTAGAATTTTGGCAATACCGTAAAACATGGCAAGATTAAATTTGGAGGAAGAAAAAGCATATTACCAGTTACAGATATTGTCATTTGTAAAGATGGCATTTGATCTGTGATTTCAGCAAATCAAATAGCCAGGAAATCTAAAAAATAAAAATATATTAAAGAGGGAACCACAGATCATTGGAGAAAGGAAGGATCATTTATTAAGTTTATTTGAGATTGGTGCTAGTAACTTGGGAGGAGAGGAAATGTAAGTAGAAGAGTTTAAAGTTGAAAAATTAAAATGTAGGAAAAACTAGAAAAATCATGTAAATGAGTCAAGTCCCTTGGAGATAAAAGAACTTTTCCAAGCACAGAATTGACAAGAAAAAAAAAAAAAAATCACAAATAATAGCTTTGAGTACATAAATATTTCAAGCCTCTGTGTTTCAAATCAGCATTCAAAAATTGAAAGACGGCATGATATTTGCAGCCAATATGTTTGTTTTCCAAAGAGCTCATGTGATGTACTTTAGAAGAAAAAATGCAGCAAAAATACTGGAAGAAAAAACCTGAACAGCTCACAAAGAGGAAGTCTTGGGGAGTTCAGTCACAGTCATAAGAAGAAAAGGAGTTTAAGGCAGGCACAGATCTTGATCAGCTCAAAAGAGATGTGACTGGTTTAAAAGGAAAGGGTGTTCAACCATGTTTTAAAAGGTGTGGGGGGAAGGGAGAGATGACTGAAACCTAACAGACAACATGCTAAAGAAATATGACTGGTTAAAAGAGAGAGAAGAAGAAGAAAATTTGGTCACATTTGTGACCAATGGATGTTTAAAATGATCGGGTTTTTTGCTTTTCAAATTAGAACCTGGTTTTGGGTCAAAGTGATACCCAGTGCTGGCTGGTGTGCAGGGAAAATGAAAACACCATGCTTTTTAAACTGTGTAGCAGTATAAATCTGTACAGTACTTTTGGAACTCCATTTTTTTCTTGCATAAAAACCTAGATGGATCAGACCCTTAAATTTGATATATGAAAATAAATACATTAATAAACATCAAACTCTGTATGTAACATGGAATAAACTAAAAGCCTAAGCATTAAAAAGTAGTTTCTTCAGATTAAGCTATTAAAATTAAAAAGAGAGAGTAAATAACTGCATATTATATATGTATATATATCTTAATATAGTTTTAAAAGACATGATCGAGTAGACATAATTGAATTGGAAATCCTGAGAGTAACAGATACCAAGCCATGTTATAAAGCTGTAGTAAATAAAGCAGTGATAGGCCAGGAGACAAATGAAACAGGACAGACAGTATACAGAATTGGGCCCTTTTATCCCACGGAAGCTTAATATATGATAATGAATGTTAAAAGTGGCATTTCAGTCAGTGGGGCAGAATGAGCCATTCTTTCGTCCATGTACTTATCTATTCAGAAAATGTTTATCGAAGGCCAAGCATTATCCTACATGCCAAGCCAAGGGTACATCAGCAAACCGAGTAGACGAAAATCGCCATCACCACAGGGTTTAAATTTGAGTTGGAGTAGAGATAGTGGATAAATAAATAGAATATGATTACGTGCTGAGGAGAAAAGTAAAGCAGGGAAGAGGGATGGTGTTCACAAGGTGCCATTTGAGGGGAAAACATTTTATTCCTCCTTTATACTGTGTAAAGAACTGCCACAAGACAATTTGTTAAAAAGCAAACAACAGAATTTGACAGATTTTCTTTCTTTCATTGATAACTACTCCTAATTGATAAAGGGGAATATAGAGCTATGCAGTAAATATGCAGGACTTTTTTAGGAATGAAAATGAAAAATCACTTAAAATCCTGAGACTGATAGGAAGTTTAATAATATCAAATTTTCATGGGTTTGGGGAAATGAGTGCTTGTATATGTTGGTGATATAACTGCATATTGGTAATCTGTTTTGGAGGACAGCTTGAGAGTGCTTCTGAGAGCTCTCAGAAGTGAAAAAAATACATATACTGTGACCCAAGAATTCCATTTCTTGGTATTTGCCTCCGGGAACTCTTGAACGTATCACAAGCAGGTGTAGTAGCACAATATGATCTGTAGTCCTCAAAATCCAAGAACTACCTGAATGTGAATGTTGTGTCTGTCCACAGGGTGGAGCACTGTAGCACTATCACAGATTTCCAGAACATATTTATAGACTGTAAGAGTAAATCACAGGTGGTATATGTATACACCAATGGTAACAACAACTACCACAGAACTGTTCATAGCTCCCATCACTGGGAAAGGTATTAGGGTCATGGTGTCACAAAAGTTTTTAGCTTTAGCCTTTCTCTAATTTTATTAACTTTTTAAAAAGAAAGGGTGTGTATTTTATATATATATACACGTATATATATATACACACATATATATATATATATACACGTATACATATATACATATATATAGATAGATAGATAGATAGATAGATAAATGACTAAAACAGTTCTCCCTGTTAGCCTGAGCTCAAGATCCATTTCCCAGTATTCTATCCCATATTATATATTCTATCAGTATCACTTAACTGGCACTTGGATGAGTGCTCTTGTGTAAGTGGTTGTTTCTCTGAGTGCCTTAACTTGCCAATTAAATTACAGGCCTTTTGTCAGCTTAGGACCTGGTCTTTTTTTGTTTGTTTGTTTGTTTTTAATCATAATGCCAAAAAAGAAGGTCTTGGTAAAAAATACTGCTTATTATCATTATGAATTTCTTGCATTCTTTGCATAATATTTGTGTGTTCTTTATTTTTGTAAATAAGATCTATAGTAAATCAAAGTTTTCTTTCTAAATTCACTTAAACTTTAAATTATTTATTAGAACACGTATTTTAAACATTCAGTAGTAGAGGGGCGCCTGGGTGGTTCAGCCAGGTAAACGTCCGACTTCAATTCAGGTCATGATCTCGCGGTTGCAGTTCGTGAGTTCTAATCCCGCCACATTGGGCTCTGTGCTGACAGCTCATAGCCTGGAGCCTGCTTCAGATTCTGTGTCTCCCTCTCTCTCTGTCCCTCCTCCACTTGTGCTATGTCTCTCTGTGTCTCTCAAAAACAAATAAAAACATTTAAAATATTTAAACATTTAGTAATAGAAAGGAACATTAAAAAATGAGATTGTTCAAACCATCTTATTTTTCTTTGTAGGTCGTTTATATGCAATGCAAACTGGAATGAAGATTGATAGTAAAACTCCAGAATGTCGTAAATTTTTATCAAAGCTAATGGATCAGTTAGAAGCTGTAAGTTAAACACTGATCATTGATTTTCTGATTAATGTTTTAAGTGGCATTTTATTGCATTTGTGTATGTGTATTTTGCCATTTTTGTGCTTCCCCTTGACAGCAATCCACAAAGTTTTTACAGCTGAGAAAAAATTAGACGCAATTTTTTTTTTTTGGTTTTTTTTTTACATCTTACTGCTAAAGGAGTTAGTTGTAAGCATAGTTTTCAGTGTCTTTGCATTTACCACTATATCTTGTTATTATAGATGTTATAGATGGCCTTTGAGTCATTTTTCACAGGTGACAGACCCTTTCTAACTTTACTTCATGCAGTCACATGGATGATGGATTTGAGAATTCTTAGATAGCTCTTATAATAATGAAACAGGCTATTTATTTAGTGAAAGGGACATTGAAGAAAATGGTATCAGTTGCCTGTAGTCTCTTTGTCTTACTTTCGGTACCAGGACACAAGATACTTTTATGGTCCAGGCATTCTTCCCTGCTAGCAGAAATGTGGTAGGTGACTAATGTATGAGTCACCTTCTTGAACCATGATATAATTTCACAGGTTATATAGAGGCATCGATCCAGGGAAAATTGAATGGGTTTGAAGTACAGGAAGGCAGGGGCAGCCATAGTAATCCCTCTTAGTAATCAGGGCTCCACCCTGTGCCTCCTCTCCCAGCCGTCCTGGTTTCTCTTTTAACAATGTCAGGGTCTACTCCTCATTAATTCATCTCTTCATCTCTTCAGAGGCTGTTATATTAATAGCTGCAACTTTTTATTTGCTTATTTAATTATATGCTCCTGCTCAGGAGAATTATAAATCTAAATATTTATTTGACTAGTTGCATTATTTATTTAGAGAGACAAAATTTAGATATATTAAAAATCAAAACATTTATAATAGTCAGCCCAGAGCTTTTATAAATGTTGAAAGTTATCCAGATCAAAGCCTTATTAGATTAAACAGCCATGGGCAGTAGGGTTATAACTTGATATGGGTATCTGGCCTTCTGACCCGGAATCCCTGTCATTGCAACTTTTAACCACTGATGGTGAGCCTAGTGGCACCACTGATGGAAACCCAGCTGCCCTTGAAGTCTGTCTGTCCTACTTCTAACATGGGTTCTGTAAGTACAGGAAAAATTTGAGTACTCTTTTTTTGGAAGGTGGGGTTAGGAGAGGAGAAATATGTTCCACACATAACAATATATTTTTAAAATCCTGTCACTAATAGACTATATAGCATATATCTCTTTATTAGTTTCACAGTATAAAAATAATAGGTAAAATAATAGCTTACGGATAAGACAGAACTCAGGATAGTTCTTTATAGTAAGTGAAGTGTAAAATCACATTTATAAAGGGACTCGGCAGGAGTGTATTATTACCTAAATTGCACAGCAGGTAGAATAAGCATATTGCATGGTGAGAGCCCATCGGCCTGTGCTGTAATGTTTAGTGTATGTGCTCCCGAAGTGACCACTGAGCTGTAATGTTTAGATTGCAGTTAGTAAACTGAATGTATGATGGTTTTGCTGCCGATATTTCACGTTGAAGATGAGATGAAATGACATACTCCCACTAAATTTTTCTAGAATTAAATCTAGAATTGAAGCATATCATAGTATGGATACAGTAAACTAGTGTTAGATGTGGGTTTTTTCTGTTTTTGATCAGGATAAGCATAGGGAAAACATTCTTAAATTCCAACATTCTATCTCTTCTGGAACTTAAATTATTCTGTTGTAATTTTAAGGATATTTATTTTCCTGATTTTGTGAAAAATCCTGAAGCCTTTTTTAAATTTGATTTTTTACTTCATGGTGTCTTTGAGAAAAACCATTTTTAAACAGTAGTGTGGTACTCAGATCTAATATTTCAGAAAGTCATTTCATTCCAGTAGAACAGTCTGGGTAAGATGTAGGAACTTAATTTGTTGTGTTTAAAATATTTTAAATTATTGGGACACCTGAGTGGCTCAGTTGGTTAAGCATCTGAATCTTGATTTCAGCTCAGGTCACGATCTCACCATTGTAAGATCGACTCTACACTGACAGTGTAGAGGCTGCTTGGGATTCTCTCCCCCTCTCTCTGCCCCTCCCCCGCTCACTTTCTCCCCCTTCCTCCCTCCCTCCCTCTCTCTCTCTCTCTCTCTCTCTCTCTCTCTCTTTCAAAATAAATAAATTTTAAGATATTTTAAATTATTGTATGTGTGGGAAAGGGATGTACTGACTGAAAATTTACAGTTGGGAATTGTGTTTTAACTTTGAGGTATTAGGCTAAATTTTAAAAACTTCTGTAATCCTAGTCTCAGTTTGTGATCTTATACTGTAGAAATAGATCTTTTTTTTTTTTTTCCACACTATCCTCTGAGTGATACTATTTTAGGATGTAATGATTTCCCTAATCTCATTTTTTATATTTGATAGAAGAAATTGAAATGGGAATAAATTAAAATTTTAAATTGTAATTAGGAATTCCTAATCATAAGAAT
Organism: Panthera pardus; assembly: GCF_024362965.1. Taxonomy (NCBI): domain Eukaryota; kingdom Metazoa; phylum Chordata; class Mammalia; order Carnivora; family Felidae; genus Panthera; species Panthera pardus. Next base: position 23,903,896 of record NW_026526732.1, on the reverse strand, counting down.
TTCCCAATTCTGTTTTTAGGATACCTGATAGTATATTGACTATTATCTTGAAATAATTGTCTGATGCTTTACATAGATAGTTGGATGTGTTATCTTTTCATTCTTGCTTATTTTGATTTTTAGAGCTAAATTATCCTTTCAGGTTATTATAAATATGTTTCTTCAAAATTTTGTAAACATTGGATTTTCTAAAAACCTTGGGCTGAGGGAGAGCAATTTTTATGAGATTTCATTGATAGATCTACTGAAATGGGTGTAATTTTTAAAATATAAAATGATTATTAGGATTATAGGATTATTTGTACTTAAGTAGACTTCTTGTGAGTCCAAATCTTAAGCTTTGTACCTGATTTAATTTTAGCTTAAGAAACAGTTGGGTGATAATGAAGCTATTACTCAAGAAATAGTTGGTTCTGCCCACTTGGAGAATTATGCTTTGAAAATGTTTTTGTATGCAGATAATGAAGATCGTGCTGGACGATTTCACAAGTAAGTAAGGCAGAAAAATTAAATTAAACTTAAAAATTGAAATTACTGTGTAACTGGAATTATCCAGTCTTCCACTGAATGCTTTCAGACCTCTTGATTAATGATTTAGATTTTTTTTTAATTACTTGTAGAATCTCAGAATCATTTTAAGTTACAAGAGCAATCCTGCCTTTTTGGAGAAAATTGCTGAAGGAAGAATACCAACGGCAGATTTATTTTTTCAGTGAATACTCTGCAAATAGCCATTATTTAACATTTGGTAAAATCTAAGAGTTGATTTTAGCCAACAACAGCCTGTTTCAGTGAAACTGATTTTTTTTTAATTACCACAACCTGCCAAGTGAAATGATTTGTCATTATTTTAATAATAACGCAAAGAAATGAACGTAGCTTGATACAGATTTGAATAATACTATAATTGCATTTTTTAATGAAAAGTAGACTATAAAACTTTGCTGTAGTATATTTACTTATGAGTGTTGTTACTTTCCCCCAATACAGATTATAAAAGGAGCTTTGTTGTGGTCTTGAAATCTGATTTTATTTAAAACATTAATTTTTGACTGCTTTTATAAAACACTAGAATTTTTTTTCTTATAGTTACCTGACTAATTCTGCAGCTTAATGGTTTTCATTTAACTCAACCAGCTCTCTCTTCTTGTTTAGAAACATGATCAAGTCTTTCTATACTGCAAGTCTTTTAATAGATGTCATAACAGTGTTTGGAGAACTCACTGATGAAGTGAGTATGCATTCTTTATTGTTTTATTAGCTAAAGATCGGTATTGTCACGCTTTTTTGGTTTTGTTATTGCCTTGCTTAGTTACAGCAGCATGCCTATCAGAAATGCAGTGTAAGCAAAAAATGTTCCACTAGCTACATTTGTAAAAGTAAGAAGATGAAACATTTCTTAATAATATATTTTATTTTTAATAGTATATGTTCTTTGCATCTAGTGTGTATTTTATAATTTGGCAAAAGCATAGCTACTGTATTGGGTATCACGGGTTTAGGGTTTGATTTTATTAAGTGTTTAAATATTATTAATCCTGTATACTAGTAAATTTCTACACTGTTATTTCATCAATATACTGGGGGCAGAGACTTTTAGGACCTTCTTCCTATTTCATTTCTAGTCAGAAATACTATGATTCGTCTCATTGTAAAGTACCCATAGAACTTGATATTTTCTGAGATGCTTCATATCCATTTTATCATGTTGTTTCTCATAACCTCTAAGGTAAGTAGAGCATATATTCATTTTATACATGAGCAAATTGAGGCTAAGTGATGAAGTTATTGCTGTGAGTTCAGTGTTGTTTTCACTGTAGCAGACTTTACCATTGGCGTGGAAATTGTGCTTTTTGAGAGGGGAGATACTAATCTAGAGACAGGAAAAAAAACAGCTACAAATGAGACTGATAAAGCCATGTTGTATTAATGATTTGGAATTTATGGAGAACATTGCTTTCTGTGATGTGAGTTTTTTCCAAATGATGAGCAGCTCATAGTATAAAGTTCAAAACAAAATGGAATATTACTTATGAGATGTTTCCATTTTCATAAAACAGAATAGAAAAACTGTGTAAAACATTATTTATGTTTAAAAATTTTTTTTAACGTGTGTTTATTTTTGAGAGAGAGAAACAGAGCGTGAGCAGGGGAGGGACAGAGAGAGAGGGAGACACAGGATCCAAAGAACACTCCAGGCTCTGAGGTGTCAGCACGGAGCTGGATGCAGGCTCCAACTCACTGACCGTGAGATCATGACCTGAGCCGAATCGGAGGCTCAACTGACTGAGCCACCCAGGCGCCCCACCATTATTTATGTTTATATGTAAAATTAAGTTAAGCTCTAGGCTTGATGATTGTAAGCTAGGTTTTTGCATTGGCAGAGATGTACAGGACGTTTCAAGGCTCTGCCCAGTAAGGAACAGTTTTTTATTATGTGGAACTGTACTGTCTCTTTTATTTCAAAACATCAAGCATCCCTGGCCTTGCCCACATAGCATTTCCCAATCATTCAGATAACCAGAAGCCACCCCCAGATATTTCCAAAACAATGCCTAGGGTATGGGGCAATGCCCATTGTAAGTCAGTGTTTTTGAGTCTCCTTGAGACAAAGTAGTGTAAGAGAAAACAGACTTGGAGTGTGAAACCTGAAATGCTTCTCAGTGGGTATCCCTTCTTTGTATTCTGAGGTCCCTATAGAGCCACTCTGTTTTAGCTCCCTTTCCCATCTTTTATTGCTGATCTGATGTTCTTTCTGTTTTTCCGGTGTGCAGCAACATACTAGATACTTGAGGATACAGAAGTGGCTTAAACATGATGGTGGAATAGTCACGTTTAAAGCTTTAGATAGTTCAGTATGGTTTTGGAGAGTAGCAGGTGGGTGACGGAGAATAATGAGGCTTCAGATTAGACAAGTAAGTCATAAGACAGATCAGAAGGAAGATAGAAGGCCTGGAATCTTCAGTTAGTGGGTTTTTTGAATAAAGAACTATACTCGGGTGTGCTTTGTATGCTAGGAATCTGTAGAATGGACTAGCGGGAGGAAGAACTGCAAGTCATTTGATGAAAGAACTGTTCATAATTATTGTGGAACTTTGTACAAGGTAGGTTTTTTTATCTGAGGAAAAACGATATGTTCAGACAGATTATAAAATTTGAGATGCAGGTATGACATCCACAAATAAATCAACACAAGACTCTTAGAAATAAAGACAAGATGGAGCGCCTGGGTGGTTCAGTTGGTTGAGCATCCAACTTCGGCCCAGGTCATGATCTTGCGGCTGGTGAGTTCAAGCCCCGCGTTGGGCTCTGTGCTGACAGCTCAGAGCCTGGAGCCTGCTTCACATTCTGTGTCTCCCTCTCTCTGCCCCTCCCCTGCTCATGCTCTGTCTCTCTCTGTTTCTCAAAAAATAAAACGTTAAAAAAAAAAAAAAAGGAATAAAGACAAGAAATCTGCAAAAATAGAGGTGACAGTTCAAGTTAGATTATACAAACACTAGGGGAAGAAGATAGTTTGAAAGAGTAGATGGTCAAGTAAACATCCTAGTAAACACCTATTGAAAATGCAAGAGGAAGATGTGAATTAAGAAATAGAGAAGTGAAGAAAGTCAAGATATGAGAGAAGATCATGATAAGGCAGAAAAGCAGATCGAATTTGCCCAAGACTTCCAAAAGGACTGGCCTTGCTTCTCCCTCTTCTACTTACTTAGGGAAGCTGCTTTTGTTCCCGTTTCAGAAGAAAGACCACAGTCCTTTAAACTTTTAAATGCCAACTGTGAGGATCCCCAATAGTAGATAAAGTAACAATACAGGGGAAAAGAACAAAATGTCCAGAAGTCCTAAGTGAGTAATGCAGGTTTTGTTTTGTTTTTTTTTTTTTAACTTAAAAGATACATGGATACTTGCACATATAATTAGCATGAAGTTCATCTGCATTTCAGAAGAAAAATCTAGGTTTACATTTAGGTATCCCTAACAGAGAACAGCTTCCTTAGTTATTTGAATATAGTAACTAGGGCAGGAACTCTGAATATTTGGGTAAATGGGAGGGCTTCAAAAGGAGTTAGGGGAAATTGTTTAGAGACTGAAGATACTGAAGAATATATGTAGCAACAGAGTAAAGAGACACTTTCCCAAAATGTTGACGCTCTTTTCTTTCCCTGTCTCACCACACAACCTGCTACCTAAGTTCTTCTGCCTTGCATTGGTACTAGACTCAAATAGCATCTGTGTTGGTGGTTAGAGGATCCAGGTAGCTGGAGGGGTCTAAGATGGTATAGAGAAAAGAAGTTCGGCATTCTAAGGCCAGCCTGAAAAGAAAGTGTTACTAATTACTTGATTGGGGTGAGGTTTATTCTTTCACCTTCACCATGTAAATCATGCATATTGATTGACTGATTAAAAGCAATCTTGTTTTTTAAGTTTATTTATTTAGAGAGACAGAAAGTGCCAGCGGGAGAGGGACAGAGAGAGAGAATCCCAAACAGGCTCCACGCTGTCAGTGCAGGGCCCGATGTGGGTCTCGAACCCACATACTATGAGATCATGACCTGATCCAAAGTCAGGTCGGATGCTTAACTGACTGAGCCACCCAAGTGCCCAGTTGTGCACATTTAAATTGGGAAATGTGTGTACGCACAATTTATGTGTAATTATATCTTCACTGCTTACATATGTTATAACGTGCAAAGTTTGTACATCCGTTGAAAGTTGTGCATATCAAAATCAACAAATTGCTTGACACACAGTGCTGACATTTCTCATATTCATTATCATACAGTGCTCTTACATGACTTGTGAACTGATTTTTGACCATGAACTAAATACAGAGAGTCGGTCAACAAGGAAAGTAAAATAAGGGTGAGGCTGACTGTCCATCTGCCATTAACATAATGCCTAGGCCTACCAGTTTATCGGCATACTTGCAGATTCTCTTTTCTCTTACTTTTAATGTTGGATTTTTGTTTCATCATGTTCCATGTCTGCTAATGGCATCTTCATCATTATTACTGAGATTTAGGTTTTTCCAAATAATGGTTTGAAATGTCAGATAATTGTAGGTAAAGCTCCACTGGGTGGAATAGGGAGCAATCCACTCTGGCTGTGACTTTACCAGCTGTCACCAGTACAGATGAGCAGGATGGTGATTGGCACCAACCCTCTCCCCTACGTCTTCGCGGGTGTCCTAAGAAAATCTGAGGCTTGTACTTATTTACTTGTGATGTAAGCCCAGTATGCCTAAAACAAGACACTAACTCTTATAACATTTCTTATTTCAAAATAACTGTTAAAAAGATGAGCTATTTTAGGAGTGCCTGAGTGGTTCAGTCAGTTAAGCATCACAATTTCAGCTCAGGTCATAATCTCGCAGACTGTGAGTTCGAGCCCCGCATCGGACTCTGTGCTGACAGCTCAGAACCTGGAGCCGGCTTCAGATTCTGTATCTCCCTCTCTGTCTGCCCCTCCCCCACTCACGCCCTGTCTCTGTCCCTCTCAAAAACTGAATAAGACATTTAAAAAATTAAAAAAAACAAAACTGTTTCAAAAGCTATGGGTATAAACTGGCTACTTGAAGCATTTAGCAGTTTTAACTCATTCCCTCCTTTCCACTTCCACTTAGTTTCATCCACTTGAAAAACACTAGCAGGAAACAAGTGGGAAAAGAATGAGTTTAAGGATTTCAGGTAGGCAGATTTTTTTTTTTTAATATATACTCCTGTAGGTATAGTTCAGGATTCTGTAACTTATTTGTTCATGTATAAGGTGAATGCAGTGCTGCATTTAACTAGATATATGCCAAAGCTTTTTAACAAATCTGCAGCTTTCCTCAGAAATACTTGTTTTCCTTGCTTCTCAAAGAATGCTGTTTTAAGAAACGCTAAAATCTGTAACAACACAGTGGGGAGGAGAAAAGCATTATAATTGTCTCATACTTTTTATTTTGTATTTTTAAATTATCTTTTAACTTTATTATCTTTACAAACAAGGGAATGGTGGTTTTTAAATTAATGTTTTTTAAAGTTCTTAAAATGTTGCTTTTTTTTTTTTTTTTTTTTTTTTTTTTTTGCTATCAGCCCTGAAAATTTACTTTAAAAGTAAAGAGATAGTGGTTGTCAAACGCAAGCCCCACTCAACTCCAAACCAAGAAGTTATTTTACCTCTTTGGACTTGGTTTTTCTTCTGTAAACTGGGAGGCCAGCTCCACCAGTCTATGAGTATATGTGCCTTGTGTGGGAGAGGTGCTGGGAAAAGGAGAATGAAAAACAAAGATGAAAAAGCAGACAAAATAAGGAGAGAAGCAAAGCAAAAATAGTTTTAGGTTAGAAGCTACAAAAGGAGGGGTGAAAAGCTAACTTACATCGTTACATAAGTGAAAGTGGGAAGTAGACCCACTGAAAATATCACAAAGTACAAATTTCTAGTAAGAGGAAGGGAGAGGAAAGGGACCATTATCCGAGTGTTGTAACACAGAGAGTGGGCAAGCTGAACACCACCTGGGGCCTAATGTATGACATTTGTATATGAAAATTTTGAGTCTTCTATAATGTATTGCCTTGCAGGGGGGACTTTGTCTCATTCTACTCTTACATCTTCTTTGGCATTAAGTGTAAATTTCCACCCTGAGGAAAATCTCAGAGTAAAAAACAGTGGCTTTTTTGTACCATTAACATAACAGTGATTAGTTGGTACTTCAGATGTTGCTATAGTTCAGCTTTTCATTTTTCTATCTATAGATGGAGATAAGGTTCAGACTTGTTTACACAGAACTTCTTTCCTAACTCTTCTAAAATGTAATAGATTTCATTTACTCACAGCATTTTTCTTGGTCTGTTCCCTGATAATTTTCATTTTAAATTCAGGTCATAGTTGCACAAAAGTAAAGTCTGTATCTTCTTTAGTTTTTGACTTTTTTTTTTTTTAAATATTTTATCTGCCACCATTCTGTATCTTAACTCTGCTATCTCTGTTTTAGTTGTACCTGTGTAACTCTTTTAACTGTGCCTTCTATAATTCCATCTCAGTATTTAAATTTGTTGTTAAAATAAACTTCTGGCTTTTCTGTAGCTACATGGAAATCAGTGTCCCAGTTTTAGCAATAGAATCACCAGAGTATATATTAAAATTTTTAATTTTGTATTTTATTTTATTTATTTTTTTTTTTAATTTTTTTTTTCAACGTTTTTTATTTATTTTTGGGACAGAGAGAGACAGAGCATGAACGGGGGAGGGTCAGAGAGAGAGGGAGACACAGAATCGGAAACAGGCTCCAGGCTCCAGGATCCGAGCCATCAGCCCAGAGCCTGACGCGGGGCTCGAACTCACAGACCGCGAGATCATCGCGGGGCTCGAACTCACGGACCACGAGATCGTGACCTGGCTGAAGCCGGACGCTTAACCGACTGCGCCACCCAGGCGCCCCTAATTTTGTATTTTAAAGCAAGGGATGTTTAAAACATAAATACTTTATTTTCCTTCTATGGTATCTTGTGCAGTCTGTTCATGACCAGTATTGTTGATAGACTTCTATTGTATTTTAGATTTGTTTCACTTCTGGCAGTGTTGAGGAGCAGACAGCATTTTGCCCTTTTTCCTTCATGGTCTTTGGTTTAGGTTTAATACTGCAGTTTAGGAAGAGAATAAAAATCGTAGGTAAAAGGTAAAAATACTATTCTTATCTATTGAGTTTCTGCTAATTTTGGGGGGAATCAAATGAATATGGCATGTTTTCTTGCCCTCACGGAGCTTGTGTTCTAATTTGAAAAGAGAAGCAAAATAACTAATTATGAGGATATATGGTGTAGTAATGATAAAGTACAGGGAAGAGATTCCACTCCCGCCACTTGCCTGGCACTGTGCTTACACAATTTAGATGAACCTTATTTCACCTTTTACGACTCTGAATTACAGTAAGAACACCAGTCAGAAAAATATAAGTACTTTGTCCCCAGGTGCTGTGGCCCGGAACAGTATTCTCAAACTCTGATGAACATCCAGCCTTTTTTTTTCTTTCTTTTTTTTTTTTTTACTTTGGACTTTCCATTATGTTGCAGACTGATAGTTTCGTAAAATACAAGTAATAATTGAATTACTAGAAAGGTGAAATTTAAAAAAGATGTGTAAGGGGCACCTGAATGGCTCAGTCAGTTGAGCATCGGGCTCTTGATTTTGACTCAGGTCATGATCCCAGGATCCTGGGCTTGAGCCCCATGTTGGGCTCCACACTGAGCAGAGCACGGTGCCTGCTTGAGATTCTCTTTTTCTCTCCTTCTGCCCTTCTCCCCCAGTCACAAGCTCTCTCTCTCTCTAAAATAAAAATTAAAAACAAAAAATTTTTTAAAAAGACATATAAAGTACAAGCCTAATTTGTTATAAGTTTCCTAAATACTCCGAATTTCTGTACTATCTTGTCACAAACTGGTAAACAGTTTGCACACCCGTACTGGGTGTCTTTTGATTGGCACTGATCATTGGCTTCTCTTGAAGCCCCCAGGGAATCCTGTTTATATCCTGATCTGACTCTCCCTGCTCAGAAAACAGAGCTTTGCAACCTTACCGCAGTGATTATATATATGAATAGCAGGCTGGGAAGGAGATAATCTGTCTAAAGTATCCATTTGCACTAGAAGGTTCTAAATTAAGCAACATCTTATTGCTAACCTAGAAACCATGGTGGATCAGGAGTAATTTATCTAATTACAAAAGCATGCGTTCAGTACATACACCATACCTTAGGTTTTTATACTTTTACTGTATGTACACTGAAGGTCTCAGCAATTATAATAACAAACAAAAATATGAGGGTAGTATGTCTTACTAGAGTAGGAATTCCATATATTTTGTATTTGTTTCTGTGTAATAATTGCCAAGAAGTGTGTGCACCTCATATTCATTTAATTGTGAATGAGTGGAGTATGTTTGCATGTAGTGTTAGTACAATGTGACTAAGAATGCTAAGGCATTGGCTTCACAATTCCATACGCACTTCATCACTGTGTTACTTTGGTAAGTTATTTGATTTATATAAGCCTGTTCCTATGTTTGTAAGGTGAAGAAAATTATAATAGTTATTCTTTCAAGTTTTTCTAGACTTCAAATGAAAAACTGCATGTAAAGCCTTTAGCAAAGTGCCTAGCATATAGTAGATGCTTTAAAAACATTAGTTTTTGCTTTCACTCCTTGATGGATAATGTTGTACTGTACTATATTTATAAAGGGCATCAGCAAATACATGGCAGTTTTAATGCAAACTATCCTAAATTGCTCAATCTTATGTATTTACTTAAGATGAATTTATGCCTTATTATACAGAAATACTTATTATACAGAAATAAGTAAGCATTATATATCATTACCACTATGTTTGGAGACCCATCATGTGCAGTTGGAGTCCCAAGAAAGAGAGTAGAAAGAAAATATAGAAGAAAAAATATTTATAGAAATAAATGACCATAGATTTTCTAAAATGAATCCAACAAAGTCAGTGAACCCTAAGTAAAATAAATACAAAGAAAACCATACCTGAGAACATTTTGGTCAAACCAGTGAAGTTCAGTGATGGAAGGGAAAATCTTGAGAGAGTGGTCTTGGGAAATAATACATTGTACAAGGTATAATGTGCTTTGAAGGTAACAGTGCTTTGAAGGATAGTTGACTTCTCATTTTTTGAAAAAGTAGTGGCAAAAAGATAATGAAATTCACATATTCAAAGCACTGAAAGGGAAAAGGAAGAAAAAGCAAGGAAAAAAACCCTGTCAGTGTAGAATTCTGTATAGAGCAAAACTATCCTTCAAAAAATGAAGGTAAAATAAAGGACATTTTCAGGCAGGTTAGCTCACTGCTAGCAAATCTGCTCTAAAGAGCTAAAGAACAGCAGAAAGAAACTTTCTTTGGCCTGAAGGAAAATGATACCAGATGGCAGCTTGGATTTCCAGGAAGGAATGAAGTACACTGGACATAATATGTAAATAAATATATTTAAAAGACTATATATTTTTTCTTTTCCTTCATTTCTTTAAAAGATCTATGCCTATTTAAGTAAAAAATTATTATAACTATATATACATATTTGGTAAACCCAAAAGAAGGCAGATAAAGGGAAGAGAGGAAAGTAAAAACAGGTGGGAGTAATATAAAACAATTTAGCAAATTTTAGGCCTAAATACAGCTATATCAATACATACTGTAAATGTAAATGGACTAACACTCTAAAAGTAGAGACTGTCAAACTATGTAAAAAAGCAAGCTATAATTTTATACTGTTTACAAGAGACACTTTTTAAGTACAGAAACATATTTTGAAAATGAAAGGACAGAAAAAATACTGAATGCCAATACTAAATAAACAAAATTCTTAGTGAAATATTAATATTAGACAAAGCAAACTTTAAGAAGATGTGTTAGTAGAGGTAAAATGGGACATTTTATAACAATAAAGGGTTCAGTTCATCAACAAGGTATTATAGTTATAGATGTGTACATACTAAGTTGTAATCTACATAAAACAAACATTAATAGAAATAGAAATATAGAAAAATTCATAGTCACAGTTTCAGATGTTAACACCCCCAGTATCATTAGAATGAGTAGTTTAAAAACAGTAAAATTAATAAAGACTGGCCAAATATTGGTTAGAATGTAGAAAAAATAAGAGCTTTCATACATTGCTTGGTGAAAATGATAAATGTTATAACCACTTTGGAAAAGATTTGGCATATTTTTATGAAGTTAAATATACACCTACCCTTTTACCCAGCAATTCCTCCTTGGTATTTATCCAAGAGAAATGAAAACTTATGTCCAGAAAAAGACTTGTTCAAGAGAGCTCATAGGAACTTTATTCATAATAGCCCAAAGCTGGAAAGATCCCAGATGCCTACCAACCTGTGAATTGATCTCAGCTGTTACTGAGATGTAAAAAGGTACTGCCGATATACCCTGCAACACGGATGGATCTTAGATTATGCTGAGCAAAAGAAGACTCAAAAGAATGCAAGCTGTGATTCCTTTCATATAAAGTACAATATACAAATTTATTCTAGTGAAAAAGTTAGGGTTTGTGTCTGTGTATGTGTGTGCAAGGGCAAATTGATCTGGAGAGAGATATAAAGGAAACTTCTGGGGAACTAGAAGTATTCTATTTTGATAGGAGTATGTTTTATATAGGTATATCTATTTGTCAAAACTCATATACAAGATTTATGCATCTCAAGGTGTATCACTATTACTGCAAAAAAAAGTTAAATATTGAACTATCATTTATAGGTTTGGTTTTTCTTAATGGTATTAGGTTGGCAATTCCAAAATTGCTTATTCTGTAATCTAGGATGGAGCATAGGAGTAGAAATGCATTGAGAGAGCCAGTTTTCTCACTTCTGGGGAAAGAAGTTACAATAGGATGGGAGAAGACCAGATTGTGTTATGCTGTTGGGTTGGAATTGGAGATGTCCATATTATTTGTGCTTATTAAATATATTAGATAAATAGAGCAAAATGGATACATATAGTATAGTAATTGTGTAGTAGTATAGGTAGTATATATACTATAAATGTATGTATAATATATGTATTTGTGTGTATACATATATCATACATACATAGATATGTGTATGCATGCACATAAAATATAGTTCTTATAAGGGACCTAGAAGCAATGATGCACCAATAGCAATGAGAGTACCCCAGTGTCTGGTTTGGGGTTCTAAATACTGTTCATCTATAAAAGGAACCAGGACTCTTATAGAAAGGCTGAATCTAGGACTGGGTCAGGGAAGACACTAGATGAAGCTGGCCCTTTTCTTGTGCTAGAAAATAAAATGTTTATATGATCTTGGGGACATGTCAAAAGGATCCAGAAACCAACTAGAAAGGGTTTCCACTGTCCATGCTGGGGACAATTTGAGAATCAAAATGAGAATGATATTAATGATAACTCAATGAATAAAATAAGAATCAATGGGTCTGTACTGAAACATACAATGAAATACATGAATGAATGAATGAATGAATGAATGAATGAATGAATGATGGAAAAACAGAGAAGGCCTTTTACAGTAGAATTCTAATAAATGTAGAAAAATGATAAAGGTAGAAATAATCGGGTTTAAAACGAATGGGTGGGAAGTTTGATGAAGAGTGAGGTATTTCTATTAGTTTCTAAATGTCTCCTCTCAAACTGCATACTAATTTTAAAGGAGAAAATAGTCTCAATGGAGAAACCTGTGTGACATCACTTTAACCAAGTTATCAAATCTAACACAACCAGTATTGGAACCAACCAATACCATATGCCTTCTAATAAGATAAAGTGAAAAAGACAAACATCACTTCAGTGCTAATCCTGCTAAAAATGCATAACCTGAACCTAATCATAAGGAGATATCAGACAAATCCTAATAAATACATGCTTTACAACTTAGGCTGTTTTGTTTTGTTTTGTTTTGTTTTTTAATGTTGAGGTTGAGAAGCAAACACTAACAAAGGCTGGCGGTTCCAGATTAAAGACTAAAAAGACATGACAACTAAATAATGCAAGCTTCTTAAATGATATAAACCCAGAAGAGGAATAACTACTGGGGGCATTAATAAAATTGACAGAATTTGTTGGAACTGTGGATCAGAGAATATTCTTATATAAGTGTTAAATGTCCTGATTTTAATAACCATCGTGCATAAGATTGTCCTTGATCTTAGAAAATGCACAATGGAAGGGTAAGGGGCACAGTGACTTCTGACTTACTCCTAAATGGTACAGAAAAAAAATGCATATATATAAATAAGCATTTTGCATATTGATATATGCATAAATATGTGTATATTAATGGATTGATAAAATGTAAACAATTGGGGCATCTAAATGAAAAGTATATGAGAGAGTGTCTTGTAAAACTTTCTTCTAAGCTTCGTGAAGTTGTATAAAAAATTATTTCACAAAGCTGTGTGTGTGTGTGTGTGTGTGTGTCTCTCTCTCTCTCTCTCTCTCTCTCTATATATATATATATATATGTATTTTAAGATAATTTTGGTTCTTTCTTACCCCAGTGGATTAAGTATTAAACAGTTAATAATCATACCTTCTTTGAAAATCTTTTGGCTAATTTGAATGTACATTCCAAATATTATAAAACTAGGATAGTTAAATTTAAGTATTTGTGTATTATAGTTTTGTATATTTATTTATTAAGTACATGTAAATTTAAATGTTTATGTATTATGGGTATGATTTTTTGGTACAGTTTTATAAAATTCTAGTTGTTTTGAAAAATATAAGTAGGGGCGCCTGGGTGGCTCAGTCAGTTGAGCCTCCAAAATTTTGGCTCAGGTCATGGTCTCACGGCTTGTGAGTGCAAGCCCCTCATGGGGCTCTGTGCTGACAGCTCAGAGCCTGGAGCCTGCTTCGGATCTGTGTCTCCCTCTCTCTCCACCCCTCCCCCACTTGTGCTCTGTCTCTCTCTGCTTCAAAAATAAATACACATTCAAAAAAAGAAAAATCTAAAAGTATAAAAATGTTAAATAAATCTTAATAATACATGTAATTGTGTACATGTAATTTGTGATTATAAATACTTCAGTGTTTGAGTCATTGTGGTAATAAATTTGTTGAATGTGTGTTTTTCAAGCATTTCTCATTGTATTTTGTCCAGTGTTCCTGGGAATTTAATAGAGCCCTTGTTTCTATACTATATTTGGGAGCATCAAGGGGCTAAATATAAATATATTATCTGTGGTATTGCCACAGAGTTAGAGATTATTCCTCTCCTTCGTATCATTAAGTGCTTTGAAATGTTATGAAAGCTATGGATTCTCTCCCATGCATTTGTGCATCACATTTTTGCATATAATTCTGCAAGTTTCACAGACACCCTCTACCCTAACCACTGACCCTTCTTTGCAAGCCTAAGTCAAACTGTATACTCGAATGTAATATTCACATTTATTCCTTAGTGAAAAATGTTTTATTCCAGTTTAGTGTTTTTCGTAGTATAGTTCCAAGACAGCCACCTTCAGAATCATTTGGGGTATTTGATTTTAAAAAAACATGTATTTCAGAATCTAGTATCCTTCCATTCATCAAATATTTATTAAGCTCTACTATATATCAAACATGGTTCTAGGCACAAGTAATGCAGCAGTGAATAAAATCCCTGTCCTCGTGGGAATCACATTTCTCTGGTGGAGACAGACAATGAAAAAAATGAATAAATAAAATACATAGTATGTCAGATGGCAAGTGCCATGGAGAAACTCAAGGTAGAGATAGGAAGGTCTATTTAAAACAGGTGGTTGGGGATGGCCTTACATTTAGCAACATTTAACAATGCCTTGAAAGATAAAGGGAATGAAATACAGAGATGTTCAGAAAGAGGCAAGAGAAAGTACAAACCTTTTGAAATAGTAAAGGAGGTCTGTTCAAGTTCAGGTAGTAGCAGTGAAGACTGGCTGAATCTGGAGTGAGAGAGATTAATGGGAGGTGAGGCTGGGGAAGGAGGAGTTCAGTGAGAATTGATAGGATTTAAGTGCTATTTTTAAAGTATTTCTATCACTCTAATGGTCAAGTGTGGAAGTAGGGAGACCCATTAGTTCATTACTAAATAATCAAAACCAGAAGTAGTACTGTCTCAGACCAGAATTTGCAGTAGTAGATGCTGAGAAGTGGCTGGACTCTGGATATATTTTGAACAGAGAGCTAACAGACTCTAAAAGATTCGTTGGTAGATTGTAAGAGAAATTGAGGACTAAAAATGACTCCAGTGGTTTGGGCTTGAACAACTGCAGGAATGGAGTTGCCATTTACTGGCATATGGAGGAGCAAATTTAGTAGGAAAAGATCAGAAGTTGGTGTTGAACTTTGAATGTTTTCAACTCTCTGCCATACAAGTGAAATGTGCGGTGAATATAAGTCCTGACTTTCACAAGACAGAACTGAGCAGAAGATACGAATTTGGGAGTTGGCCGCCTAAGGTGGTACTTAAAGCCATAAGAGTAGATGAGATCCTTCAGGTAAAGTGTCAGAAGAGAAGATGAGAAGTCCAAGCAAGAACTGAAGCCTCTGGCCTTCCCCACCCTGGAGCTAGAATCAGGAGCACCCTGCCAGGCAAAGAAAACCAGATGACCTTGATAACCCAGAAACCAAGTGAAAGGAGGTTGCAAAGAGGAGGAAGTGCTCAACTTTTCACTCTGATGGAGTCAAGTAAGATGACCTCTAAACTCTGGATTTTGCAAGAGAGAAGTATCTGTAACCTAGACAAAAGCAAGAACTTGACTGGGTGGGCTCAAGACCAAAATCCAAGAGGAAGAATTGGAGCATTCTTTTTCAAAGTGGCTTTTTGGTATGCTAATAGAGAATGTTTTCATAAGATTTCCCGTAGTTTAGGCTAAGAAGTTTTGTTACTGTATTTTCATGGGATTCTTAAATGCACCAGGTTTGAGAACCTCTGCTGTAGCCTGTGCTTGGTATTTGCTAACCATTCTTCAGTGTAACAAGCGCAAATGATTTAAAAATTAAATGGAAATTCTACTTACCACTGCTGACTCTAGTGGCCCAAATTTGCAGTTGTCCGTGATTCTCATCAATCCTGTAACAAAACAGGAACTTAAAGGCCAAGGACAAAAGTAAAAGTTCTTTTTGTAATTCCTGTTTCCCAGAAAGGATGTCTAATTAGCCAAAAAGAGTTAAAAGATGTCAAAAATATTGGCATCTTGAAAATTTCCTCTTAAAACATTGTTTTATATCTAGCATCCTTTATTTTAAAGAAAATAAAATTAAAAAGCAAATTCGTTTTAACAATTGCCAAAATTTTCTGTATTATATATTATAAGCTCCAGGTTGCAGGGGTGTTTTGAAAACAGTGCGGAATAAAAAACAAACTGTTGTATGGATTTATCTGCTCTGGGGAAATGTTTTTTTAATGTATATACTAAAATGAAGCCATCTTAGGTTAGCGTAACATTTTTAAACTTCACATACTAATGAAGGAACCCAATGTGGTTTAAATATTTACACTATTTGTACTATGATATTAGGAATGAAGGAACCTCCTGAGGTTAACACCATACAACTTAACCCAACTCAGTCTTTAGCATTAAATTATTTCATGCCAAGAATAATCTGTCCTATTCTTAAAGCTGAAGAAGGCAAATTAAACTTTCTTAAGCAATTTATTCATTTTCTTTCAAAGGGGTCCTCTTTATATATACCAAAGTACAATCTATATAACATGCATTAAGTAGCTGACCTTTTTTTTTTTTTTTTTTTAACTTTTTTTAACGTTTATTTTTGAGACAGAGAGAAACAGAGCATGAACGGGGGAGGGTCAGAAAGAGGGAGACACAGAATCTGAAACAGGCTCCAGGCTCTGAGCTATCAGCACAGAGCCCGACGTGGGGCTCGAACTCACGGACCGTGAGATCATGACCTGAGCCGAAGTCGGCTGCTTAACCGACTGAGCCACCCAGGCGCCCCTGGTAGCTGACCTTTTAAAGCTAGTGTTCCCTTATTTCATATATTCCTAAGTTGCAAAGTGCACTGTGCTAATTATAGCTTATTAAGGCAGCCCTGAATCGAGTGGTTGGCTTCACTGCAAAATAGTGTGACCTTGGGTAAACCATTTACTTTTGTATTGCCATTTCCTCATATTTATAATAACGGGATTGCAGAATCCTAAGAGAGAAAGGCGAAGGAAATATTACAGACTTTGGGTAGTACAAGTGCCACGTGTAGTAATGGAAGTTATTGCCCAGCTTTCACTTTGGATTCCAAAGTTCACACCTACTTTGTTCATCGTTATCCCCAGCACTCAGCATAGTGCCTGACTTGAATAAATGATAAATTATGTGTTGACTTGCTGGTATTCAGGGAGCCCGATAAGGTAGTAAACATTTGAACTGAGCCTAAGGAGACTTTTGTCAGAAGAGGAAACCATCTTAGATAGGGAGACTAGCATGAGAAAACACTGTAGGTGAGCCAGTCCTATCTGGACTCTGACCTTTTGTGTGATGAAAATGAGAACCAAACAGAAGAGAAACAGAGACTTTTTTCTCTAGAGTAACTGTGAAGAAATGAAAACTTTAAATGTGGATGCTTCTTTTGAAGAGCTTCTTTGTGAAGTAGAATAAATTATAATCATACCTGGAAGAAAATGGAAACCCTGTACAAAAGACTTTTTAGTAGAATATATGAGGATTGTTTGATAAGAAAAGGGAAATTAAATATGGTACGAATTCAGTAATCTGGGAGTTAACTTTTTTTTTAGGTATCTATATACTTATCTGTAGTAGTATCTAGATCATTTTGCATAAAAAACTAAGTATCTGTGCTGTGTGCAGTATTTCTATTTATTGGCGACTCAGTGGATCTTTGCAAAAGGCAAATTATAATTGTTTCCAACATAATGAAACCGCATACAAGTCGCCTGGAGATCTTGTTACGGTGCGGATTCTAATTCAGTAGGTCTGGGAGGTGCTTAAAGATTCTGCATTTCTAACAAGCTCCAGTCATGATTATCATAAAGGTCAGTTGGAATATAAACTAAAAATTACTAACCCATCCAAAATTCTAAAAGGTTTCACATTTATAAATTTTTGTCTTAATTTTATAGTGTGTAAGCATCAATTTGAAGGCAGGAAGGAAGAGGAGGCAACTCGTAGGTTCTTTATTGATATTTTCAGTTCTTATAACAACCCCATGAGGTGTATTATTTTTCCCCTTTTTGGAATTGAGGTAACTGAGATTCGGAGGTGGTCAAAAAGTTAAAAGGTCAGATTTGCCTAGCTGTCTGTCTAGTGTCTGTTTTAACAACTGCATCATCTTATTTTTCTTTTTGTTTTCATAAACGTGTTTTCATAGATTTGTACGGGTCAATTTTTTCTTCTTTGGTGGAAATAGTTGAATCTGTTGTTACTATCTTTTACATTTAATTTTAGAATTCCATTTAGCTTAGTTCTCCCCTGTCCATTAGAGTTACAAGTTTTGCTGGAAGGACACTCCCATATTTTCATTGCAGACCTTTTCTAAAATTAGAAAATCATAAAAGGGAACTAGGCATGTGTTTTGAGGAAGATAGTTTTTTATGGTCTGTCAAGCACCAGACAGCTGGTAGGATCCAGTGGGGAAAGGGGATTCTTTGCCATATTCTTGCAGAGATACAACATGCAAAAATGGGTTTTATCTGAGAAATACCGTGTAGGTTATCACAAATGTATATTTTCATTTGACTTATTTACTGCAGTCTAATACTAAAATATTCCTTCTAGAATGTGAAACACAGAAAGTATGCAAGGTGGAAGGCAACATATATCCATAACTGTTTAAAGAATGGAGAGACTCCTCAAGCAGGGCCTGTTGGAATTGAAGAAGATAATGGTATGTATTTATTTATCTAAGCAAAATGACTTAGCAGAATCATAATTGTTCCAAATATTATTACTCAAAGTTTTTGGAAGAAACTGTACACTTTTGTTTGTCGCGTTAGTTCTAAAATCTGTGAAAGTTAAGTGTGAAATCATAAATCTAGGGACAGTGAGAGATTAGGGCCAAACTGCTCTAATGTCTGTGTCAACAAAATGGCCTGCCTCTCTCCTACCTATAATCAGATTTTGTTCCAACATAGAACAGGTAATCCATTTATAATTCATAAAATATTTCCAAACCACAAAGACACTGTTATTTTTTACATATCTGTTTGAGGTAGATTTTTTTGGCAGAGGGGAAGATAGTACATTCACATGGTTCAAAAGTTATAGAGGATATAAAATATATGAAATGAGTTTCTCCTTTCCACCACATCCCTCATTTGCCCAGATTCTACTAAAACCCAAATAAACATTATTTTCAGTTTTTTGTGTACCTTTCCATATGATTTTTTATGAATTTACAAGTATATAGGAATATATATCCTCTTTTTTTTTTTAAGGTTTTTATTTATTTTTGAGAGAAAGAGCGGGGGAGGAGCAGAGAGGAAGACAGAAAATCTGAATTGTAATTTCTATTCGTTACTTTTATTCTGTTTTTGTGGAGCTTCTAGATAGTAGAAAATGATGAGTTACAGAATACCAGTAATAAATCCTTCAAAATATGAAGAGTTTTTTTCACTCTATGCTTTTTCAAAACAACTTAAAATGTAACCTGGTGGCATAATCAGTGTCAATGTCATAACCTCTAACAGTATATGCTCAGAAGTGGTGTATGGCTCCACCAGAGGATGTCCTTAAATCTGAATGTGTAAGAGAAAAGTCGTCTTTAAACTGTGATTTTCTCAATGTACCATTATATTCTCTAGTGTTCTTAAATTAACTCCTGACTTACATAAAAAGTATTACATTTAACAAAAGTCTAATTCTCTGGAATTTAATTTCTAGTAAAAACATTTAAAAAAAAAAGTAGATACCACACCTTAGTTAATTTAGAGTAAGAAAAAAGAGAAATATACTTACTCCTGAAAATAGTACTGTATGGAATTAAGCCCATAAAGAAGCCACATGCTTAGTACAAAAATAGCATTCTAGGGAAAAGGCTCAACTGAAGGGAATTCTGTTAACATTCAAACTCTAGGTTTTCACGTCCATTTGAATTCAGTATCTGCAAAATGGTATTACTTCTGACTGGTCATTATTAACCTATACTCCAGCAATAAAAACTAAAGAAGGTAATTACATATTTCATATTTCTAGTGATTTAAAATTACTCTCTCTCAACAAACCATAAGATACAGTTAACCTCAGCATTTTTTAGCCTCGATAAATATTTGCTCTTAAGACCTGTAGTTGAAGAATATGAGAGATATAAAATAAGTCAATACATTATGAATCTAAAATGTAATCTTAAAGTGTCCTAATCTAGTGTTAATGTCATAACTTTAACAGTATCTTCTCAGAAATGGCTTATGGCTCTACAAAAGGATATAATTTTACAAATACACATTTTTTGAAGAATTTGAAAATAAATTGGAGATACACTCTTTTACTTCTAAATATTTCAAATATTAAGTTTGATCAGTTGATTCAGTAATCTCCTTGGTGGCGTTTTGTGTCCAAGATCCAGTCTAGGATCAACCCATTACATCTACTTTTCATGTCTCCTTAGTCCCTTTCACCTGGAATGGTTCTTTAGCCTTTGTAGGTGTTTCTTGGCCTGATGTTTTTGAAGAGCACAGGCTAGTTACTTATAGACTGTCCCTCATAATTAGATTACTACTATGCATTTTTAGCAGAAATACTCTAGAATGAGATTGTGTTCCTTACCTCCCATTGGAAGTGTATAATATTGTGACATATTGGTGAAATAATGGTGATATTAACTGATCACTCAGATAATGTGGTATCCTCTGGGTTATTATACTTTAAAATAATTATCCCTTTGTTATTAATAAGTTGTTTGTGGAAGATACTTTGAGGCTATGTAAATACCCTATTTTTAATGGAATATTACCCCACCATCGTTAGCATCTACCGATGATTTTCTAACACCATTATTCCTTCTATATTAATAAGTTGGCATTATACTGTAAGAGTGTTCCTATCTCTTTCATCTGTGTATTTACTCATTTAATTATTTATGTCAGTATGGGCTCATAAATTTATATTCAGTGATTATAATCCATTACTATCATCTCTTTTTATGTTGGTCAAAATTGTCCCAGATTCAGACAGTGGGAGTTTTTCAGTCTGGCTCCTGTGTCCTTTTTGTGTGTTTCTGTCGTTCTTGGTGGTATACGCTTCCTCGCTTTCTGACACATCAGAATGCTACAAGTGCATCTAGTTCTTTTTTTGACCCAGCACTAGAATCAGCTTTTTCTTTAAAGAGCCCTTGGGGGCACCTGGGTGTCTCGATCGGTTGAGTGTCCAACTTCAGCTCAGGTCATGATCTCGCGGTCCGTGAGTTCGAGCCCCGCATCGGGCTCTGTGCTGACAGCTCAGAGCCTGGAGCCTGTTTCAGATTCTGTGTCTCCCTCCCCCGTTCATGCTCTGTCTCTCTCTGTCTCAAAAATAAATAAAAATGTTTAAAAAAAAAAAATTTAAAGAGCCCTTGGTCCTTTTTACTGGAGAATGGAAGCCAAGACCTGGGAACCTGGGCATGATAGGCACTAGGTGTCTGCATTGCTGCGGATATATCATTGCTTCTAGGCCTTCTCAGAACACAGCAAGGGAGACACACACACACACACACACACACACACACACACACACATTATTTTCATTCTTCAACACTAAGTATTCTAGCTTTCATTAGCTTCAGTTTAGTCATCCATTTACTCATGTCTGGAAAACAAATGATAGAGTCAGAATTGGTAATCTGTACCACTGTAAAAAAGCAAAGATAGAAATTAAAGTTAACCTGTTTACTTAGAGTAGTTCAGTGACTCGGTGACTTTTGACACATATCCCTCTAAATAAATAATATTTCCATTACCTCTCAAAATTCCTCATACTCTTTCCCAGTCCATTCCTACCTTGAGAAGCAACTGATTTAGTTGTTTGTTTAATCAAAATTTAGTTTTACCTGACCTGGAGCATTGTGTAAATGGAGTCATACAATATTCTTTTGCACCCAGCTTCTTTCTCTCAGCATCACATCTGTGAGATTCATCTATGTCTTGTGTATGAGTAATCCATTCTTTTTTACGGCTGAGTAGTAGTTCACTTTGTGGATACAAATAATTTATTTATCAGTTCATCTGCTAATGAATATTTTAGCTGTTTCTAGTTTGAGGTTATGAAGAATTAAGCTTCTTGACACTTAAATACATGACATTTAAATGCAAATACATGTGGTTTTTGACATACTTCACATTATATGTGAACACATGGCATGTGTTCCATTGCTCTGGGTCAATAGCTGGAGCAGAATTGCTAGGTTATATATGTTTAATTTTTAAGGAATTCCCAAACTATTTTTAAAGTCATTGTACCATTTACACTTTCATCAGCCATGTATTAGAGTTTCTGTAATTCTATGTCATTGCTAACACTTGGTATTGTTAGCATTTTTAAATTTAGCCATTCTGACCCGTGTAAAGTGACTCTTCATTGTGATTTAACTTGTATTTTCCCAATGACTAAATGTTACTGAACTCTGTTAAATGTACTTATTAGCTTTTCCTATATCTTTATTGGTGAAGCATCTGTTTAAATCTTTTGCCTATTCTTTTTTGTTGTGGTAAGATATACATAACATAAAATTTACCATTTAGTTATTTAATTGTGTCGTTCAGTGGCATTAAATACATTCATCTTGTTCAGTTTATCATCACCATGTATCTCCAAAACATTTTTCATCTTCTTAAATTGAAACTCTGTACCCATTAAACTGTAAGTCCCCTTTCCACTGTGGATCCCCAGCCCCAGGTCACCACCATTCTGTCTTCTGTATCTGTGGATTTGACTACTCTAGGTACCTCATACATGTGGAATCATATAGTCTCTGACCTTTTGTGACTGGTTTCTTTCATTTATTGTAATGTATTCAAGGTTCATCCTTTTTTTTTTTTAACGTTTAATATTTTGAGAGAGAGAGACAGAGACAGAGTGTGAGTAGGGGGCAGGGGGGACAGAGGGAGAGGGAGACACAGAATCCAAAGCAGGCTCCAGGCTCCACACTTGTCAACACACAGCCCGACATGGGGCTTGAACTCATGAACCGTGAGATCATGACCTGAGCTGAAGTTGGACGTTTAACTGACTGAGCCATCCAGGCATCCCAAGGTTCATCCATGTTATAGGATGTTTTAGAATTTCATTCCAAAGGCTGAATAATATCCCATTGTATGCATGTACACATTGTATTTATTCATCTAGTGGTGTACATTGTGACTGTTTCCACATTTTGGTTGTTGTGAATAATGCTATGAACATTAGTATACTTGCCTGTTTTTAATGGATTATCTGTCATTCTAGTATTGATTTTTTTTATAAATTATGAACATAAGTCCTTTGTCACATACATGTTTTACCAATATTGACTCCCAGTCTGTTGCTTACCTTGTTCTTTTAATTATCTTTTAAGTACAAGAATCTTTAATACTGATAAGTATAATTTATAATTTTAGAAAATTTATGGCTATTTCTTGTGTCCTGCCCAGTCTTTTTTTCTACCTCAAAAATTCTTTTATATATATTTAATCACGAAGATTTGTAGTTTGCATTTTTACTTTTAGGCTTGTGAGAGACCTTAAATTTTTTTGTGCACGTGGTGTGAGGTAGGGATTCAGGATTCTTTCCCCCATAAGGGTATCCTATTATTTCATCACCAGTTGTTACACATTGTCAGAAATTCAGTTAATTGTGTGATTCTATTTCTGGACTCTGTTCAGTTACATTGGTATATTTTTTTGTCTATACTAATAGCACACTGCCTTCCATCTTTTTACAGTAAATCTTGAGGTCAGCTGGCAGAAGTCATCCCCCTGTTCTGGTATCTCCTTTATCCACATGTTCTTAGCTGTTCTGTGTCCTTTGAGTTTCCACATAAAGTTTAAAGTAGGTTTTTTCAGTTTCTGTTAAGAAAAAAAAAACAAAACCTACTGGAATTAGGAGTGATATTACATTGAATTTATACATCAATTTAGAGTGAATGTATACCTTAACAAAGCTGAGTCTTTAATTGTACAAATATGATACATTTTTCCATTTATTAAGCCTGCATTGATTTTTATCAACAGTATTTTGTATTTTTCAGAGTATAGATTTTGAACCTCTTTTGTTAATTTCCAAGAAATGTGTTTTTTCATTCCCTTGTTTACTTCTAATATGAAATACAGTTGATTTTTGTATAATGTTGTATCGTACAACCTTGCTAAATTTACTTGTTAGTTGTGGTTGCTTTGTAGATAAGGTCCTTGAGAGTTTCTGTGTAGGTAATCATGTTATCTGTAAGGAGAGACAGTTTTGCTTCTTTCTTTCCAATCTTTATGTCTTTTCTTTCTTTTTCTTGTCTGTTGCACCAGCAATGATATTTATGTGTGTGGTTTTGTTTTGTTTATGGCCCCGTCTCATCTAAGGAGTCCCCTCCCCGCCCCACCCAAGCCCCACTTCCAGGGAACTGAAAACTTTTGTTTTAAAGGGAGGTTAAACTTTATCAAGTGCTTTTTATGCATTTATTGAATTATCATATGGTTTTTCTTTCTTTATTCTGTCAATATGAATGACATTGATTGATTTTCAAACGATAAATCAATTCTGCACTCCTTGGTAAACGCCATTTGGTCATGATGTGTAATGTCTTTACAATATACAGCCAGGTTTGGTTCTCACACTAAGGATCTTTGGATATGTGTTCACATTTATGAGGTTTGCTATCAGAGTTAGACCAGCCTCATAACTAAGTTGACAGTGATTCCTATTCCTGTTTCCTGAATGTGTTTGGATAAGATAGATATTATCTCTTACTTAAATGTTTGATAGAATTTGCCACTTTATCTAGGCTAGGCATTTTCTTTATAGAAAGTTTTTTTGCTGTGAGTTCAATTTCTTCAATAGATACCAAACTATTCAGATCATTTCTTCTTGGGTAAGTCTTGGTAGTTTGTGTCTGTATTTTTCATAATGATGATAATCATACAGACGTTGAAAGGATAATGACATTTCCCTTAGATTGTGTAATTCATTGACTTTATATTTCCTTTCTTTCCTCATTATCCTTTTAATATCTGAAGAATGTGTATTGATAGTGCCTCTTTAATTACTAATATTTATATTATCCATTTCTCTGTCCTTTTCCTAATCTGGTTATTTTTCAGTTGTTTTAATTGTTCTAATATCTTTATTTTCTATTTCCTTTATGTTTGTTTTTATATTATTTTTTCCTTCTTTGTACTTGAGATTTAATTTTCTTTTAGTTTTGATTTTGTAGCTTTTTAAGAGAAAATGTAGACTTTTTATTTTAAGCTTTTCTTCTTTATTAGAAAAAGCACTTAAAGCATCATTTATCTTCCCTGTGGGGACTGATTTAATGACATCTCACAAATTTTGATATCATTTAATTCAAAATATTTATTTCCTTTGTTCTTTGAGAGATGGATTATTTAGAAATATGTTGTGTAATTTAAAAATATTTGGGACTTTTCTTTTTGATTTCTAATTCAATTCTCTTTGGTCAGGGAACATACTTTGCAAGATTTCAATATATCAGAGTTTACTAAGATTTATTTCATGGTACAAAATATGATCTGTCTTGGTGAATATGCTACTTGCATTTGAAAAGAAAATATTCTGCATTTATTTGTGTGGTGTCCCATGAATGTGAGTCATAGAAGCATATTAAAGTTTCAACTGTGAGGATTTTACTAGTTCTGTCAGCTTTCGTTTCATTTTTATTAGGCACATACACCTTTATAATTGTTTGATTTTTTTTTTTTAATGACTTCACCTTTTTATCATTATGAAACATCTCCTTGTATCTCTACTAATATTCCTTGAAATGAATCCTATTGTGTCTATTATTGGATTTAGCCATTTCAGCTTTTACTTGGTATTTACATAGTATATCTATTTTCATCATTTTAGTATAAACATATCTGAGTCTTAAAGCATATAGGGTTTGTTTGTTTGTTTTTCATTTTTTAAAAAAGTTATTTATTTTGAGAGAGAGAGCAAGAAGGGAAGGGGGAGAGAAAGAGGGAGAGAGAGAATCCAGAGTGGACTCCATGCTGATAGTGCAGAGCACGACTCAGGGCTCAAACTCACAAACCGTGAGATCACGACCTGAGCTGAACCCAAGAAGTCAGGCACTTAACTGACTGAGCCACCCAGGCGCCCCTTTTTTGTTTGTTTGTTTTTTGTTGTTGTATTTTGTGTCGGCCAACATCAGCCTTCAAAATAATATTTGGTCCATTTAATGTAATTATTTCTATAGCTAGATTTAAGCCTAT
Source organism: Panthera pardus (assembly GCF_024362965.1). NCBI lineage: Eukaryota > Metazoa > Chordata > Mammalia > Carnivora > Felidae > Panthera > Panthera pardus. The sequence continues at coordinate 23,878,037 of NW_026526732.1, read as the reverse complement.
TATTTTTACCATTTGTTTTCTGTTAGTCCTGTTTTTGTCCCTCTTACAGTTTCTTTTCTCTGGTGAGTTTTTCTTCTTTCATTATGACTATATTTTTTTCTGTGATTCTGAACATATTTATAATACCTGCTTTAAAGTGATTATTTATTTATGTGTTTATTTATTTATTTATTTTACTAATTTTGGTATCTGGGTCTTTGTGGTCTATTTCTATAGACTCTCTTTTTCTCCTGACTCTGGTCACATTTTCTTCCTCCCTCCCACCCATATTTCTATTAATTATTATTGCTGATCCCCTCTTGTAGCTCCTTTGCATTTTGTTATCTTCCCCTGCAAGTTCTTGCTTACTGTTCTAATGGCATTTAACTTGCCTGAACTCGAACACCGTCCGTCTTTCACCTTTAAGGCTGTTGCCTTTACCAGGACCCTCAAGAATCTCTCTGGACTGTGCGTGCATAATTCAGGGTCCTACAGCATTTAGTTGGGGTTCATACACATATTTCAAGGCTCACTTCTCTCCAGTTCTTTCTTTTGCTCAGACTGTTGAGTGCTGCAGGTGAAAAGCCACATGAAAGCAAACCTTGCCTGGTGAGATTTCCTCTCCTGGGGGCCATCTTCACCCTGGTTTCTTCCGCCTTTTAGTCACTTTCTAGTGCCTTTAAACATTGGACTGAGAGGTTCCTTCCTATCTTTCATTTAGGATGAATTAATGTTACAGTTCTCTAATAGAAGAGAAAATTATTTTAGTGTATATAAAATATAAATACATGTACACGGTTACTTAGTAACATATATTTCAGAGTAGGTAGAGTTTTTTGGTTGCTTAAAATTAGCTGCATTGGATATATAATGTGGCTATGATCAGACAAAAATGTTATGTAAAAAGTTGATAGGAAATAAATTGATTTCAGAAATCTGTTGCTCTAGTTTGCATTTCAAATTACTAAGATTCCCAAAAGTGGCTAATTGTCATTTTTTTTCTTTTTTTTTTTTTTTTGATGTTTGTTTATTTTTGAGAGAGGGAGAGAGCATGAGCAGTGGGAGGGGCAGAAAGAGAGGGACACAGAGGATCTGAAGCAGGCTCTGTGCTGACAGCAGAGAGAGCCTGATATGGGGCTCAAACCCATGAACCATGAGATCATGACCTGAGCCAAAGTCAGCCGCTTAACTGACTCAGCCATCCAAGTGCCCCACTAATTGTAATTTTTAAATAGACTGTCAATATTTAACTTTCCCAAGGTAGTTATCAAATTCAGCTAATAATATAGTATATTTTAAGTCTGTATCTCAAAACTTCTCAACACAAGTCTCTCACTACTCCTTTCTGTGCAGGTAGCTCAGTGTGAAATTTCATTTTCTTTGTTTTTGTTGATGAACCTAATACTTGAACAACAAACACACAGGTAATCATTTTATAGCTAGTGTAACAACAAATGCTGAGTAAAAGGCTGCTGTCAGAAAAATAACGTTCTTATGGATAGCATTAAATGTGACATGTTTTGCCAAAAATATCCTGTTTTTCGTGAGTTTAAAGAGTGAGTTTAAAGAAAACTGATTTTTAAGAAAAATATACTATATGCAAAGATTTTATATAATTGTAAAAAGTCTTAACTTGAAAGAAGTGACAATCATATTGTCAGGCACAATTAAGTGTTTCAAAAAAAGAAAACAGTTAAAACTAGTATTTTAAGAGAGAAAGCCTGCTTATCGACTACATTAAATAGAATTGCCTTTGAAGGTCTGTCTTATCTGTATAGCGAGATAAGAATATTTGGCGTGTTTACTTCAAAATACCTAATTTCGCTTTACATATATGTTATATGATAGATGTTGAAGAAAATGAAGATGCCGGGGCCGCACCCCTGCCTACCCAGCCACCCCGGCCTTCATCTTCAGCTTACGACCCAGGCAGCGTGCCGTCCAGCAGCTTCACGGGAATCCAGATCCCCCCCGGTGCACACGCTCCAGCCAACACGCCAGCGGAAGTGCCTTCCAGCGCAGGTAGGAAGTTCAAGTTAACCAGTTTTGAACTCTTCCTTTCGTAAACAAGAACCGCACTTTTCCTCATGTTTATGCCTCATAGTGATGGTCATAAAACATGGCAAGATCTTTAAATTCTATTTGAACCCACAAAAAATGTTAAATCCTTTTTGTTGAAGTTTTAATAGTAATTGTCTTTCCTTTTGAGAAATGATAAAACATTTACATATGTTACTATTAACTTTGTGTATTTTATTACTAAGAACTTCTGTGCTTTTCATGAGTCATATTTTCTTTTTTTCCTCTCCCTTTTTTTGCCCTTTAGTGCTGTTCAGGATTAGCAGTGAGGTGAGCTGGTCTATTACAGGAAGTGTTGGTCAGCGTCCCACTGTATGAGCAAGATTTCATTTTTCTTGCTTTATTTCCTTAGGACCTGACCTCTGCCCTCAACATAGACATTATTGATGGAGGGAGCAGGCACTGAGGCACAGAATCTCAATAGCAGTGGAATCACAGACAACTGAAAACAGGGGATTTGGGTTGTTTCCTTTAATATTACAAACAGTTGACTAAAGGAAAAAAAGGGAAGTGATAACTACTATCCTTGAATAAATCAGTATCATAGGTCTGTGCTTTCATGGAAGAGATCTGACAACACTAGTCTCTAGTAATGTCAATGTCAGTAAATGAAAGATACTTTTAAAAATTGCAGACATGTACTTGCATTGTTGACAAAAGATCACCCTTACTTTTCAAATAGAAGGGCATTTAAAACCATGATTTAATATCTTGATTTTTTTCCAAAAATTATTCTTACGATATTTCTTTTATCTCCGCATAATCTATGGTAGTAAACTGTACAAACATTTCAAAATATATTTTTTAATGTTTATTTATTTTTTGGTAGCATGCGTGTGAGCAAGGGAGGGGCAGAGAGAGATTCCCTGCTGTCAGCACAGAGCCTGACATGGGACTCAGTCCCACAGATGAACCGTGAGATCATGACCTGAGCTGAGATCAAGGGTCAGACGCTTTAACCAACTGAGCCACCCAGGCGCCCCCAAACATTTCAGAATATTTGATCGATAGGAAAGTCATCCTTTGAGTCCCATTAATAACACATCATTACTTCATTGACTTTTAAATTTTCAGCCTCAGTTTACCCAAACCATTCTAGGTTATTTTGCATGAGTTGACCACTGTCTAAAAGTGTTCTACTTGACCATTGTAGTACCAGTTATTGTTAGTTTCTTTCCTCCTATTTTAAAACTTTTTTAGCTTTAGGGGCACCTGGTGGCTCAGTCAGTTAAGTGTCCGACTTTGGCTCAGGTCAGGATTTCCTGCTTCAGATCCTCTGTCCCCACCCCTCCCTGAGCCTCTGTCTCTCTCAGATAAATAAAAGAAACAAACAAACAAAAAGAAAACCTTTAAAACTTTTAGTTTTATATTACCTGCAAATATTGCTGTCATTTTTGTCTTGAAGAATATTGATGAATGTGGTCATTTTAACACTGACCTCTTTTGTGTCACCATTCTGCATATTTTAACCTGACTTTGTTTTATGGTCTGTATGATGACTTTAATAGCACACCAATTTGAGTTTGTTCTGTAAGTATCATGGAACAGAATTATAAATATTTTCTTTTCTTTTAGAAATACTCAATATTTTCGGGTAGAACAATATAAGCAACACCACCAACTACTTATATGTATTTGCTTTAGGTTAATACTATTCTAATTATACTACTGAATTTAAACACTAACCAGGAGCCTCAGACACACCAGTTTTAGAAAATAAAATGCATTTTGAAGTCAAATTGTATTGGTTATTAGTGCCTACCCCTTGCTAAAGCACAGACTCAACTGTTATACAGCTTCTCCTAACCTAGGTTTTGCCTCTTTCTAAAATGAAATTAACCATACTCTCATACTGATTTTAATTATTAAAGGGGAAAAAGGTTGAAAATTCACTACTACTATGCCTAACACAAAATCAGTGTTCAGCAAATTAGTTTCCTTTTCCTTTTTTTTTTTTTTTCGCTTCCTTCCTATTTCTGTGCCAAAGACAGGGTATTTAGCAGCAAGCTAATGAACACTTAAAACCATTTTGTGAATCAAGGGAAGTGTCACCTTCGGGGGTAGGATATTGACCTTAAAAAAAGTTGCATGAGGGGTGTTGGTTTAGACAAAATATCTTTGGGCAGAATTCTGTATAGGCATATATTTGTATATTTAATATATAGTTCTACAGTACATATATAGAAGAGGGAAAGCATATTTCTAGTAGGAAGGCTGAATTAGGTTTGGTACAACAAAAGTGATCAAATATTAGTAGTTTCATACGTTCAGACTAACAGTATCTCCTGCTTAGAATATCCATGACATACGTAAACATAGATATCGAGGTAGTTTTCTGTTAGGAAGTTTTCTGGCATAAGCAGTTAATTTTGATCCAGTTAACTGGCATAAACCTTATTTATTTTATTTTATGTTTTCTCTTTTGTTCCTCAGAGTGAGCACATAAAACCAAAAGCCTTGGAACTTATTTAGGTTGAGGTTCTCTTGTGTTACTTTATATACACTCTAAATAGACTTAGCATTTAAATAATTGCCATAGCTATTTTATAAGTTAATTCTTACAGCAACTATATTAGAAATTGTTGTCTCTTATTTACATACTGTAAAGAAATTAAGCAATTGTCCCATGAAAACAAATGTACAGGCATACCTGTTAGTGACAGAACTAGAAACTGAACCCGTGTCTTTCTGATTTTGTTTTTGGCACCTCCTTTCTGTCTCTTCCTCCAAGGAACTAAAACCCTGTTAAATCAAAATCTACTTTTCCCATATAGTAATTTACCCCTTAATACTGGTTTAAGATTTTGGAATCTCCTCTTAGCTGGCAGATTTTTTTTTCTATTATATTTAAAACAGTTAAAAAAAAAAAAAAAAGAAAGTCCACAGTTGCCTAATAGCAAATGAAATAACATTTCTAGTTTATAAATATAGCAGATGTTTCCCCTCTTACTCACTTTAAGATTGATTTACTTTCCCTCATATAAAGATCCAGGATGCACTTTTATCAAAGGGAAATCCTTAAGATAGCTGAAAAGAATAGTATGTACTAATATACGGTTTTTAGTTCTTCCACAAAACGCACCGAGGTGCAAGGAGGGCAGCGATAACGTTTGTTTAAGCAGGGGGAGTGTTTGCCTCTTGTATTTAACCACTGTGGACTATCAGAAGTAGGTGATGGAGCAGATGGTTTTTCCTTTCTCTTGAAACATACGCTTTACACAGCCTGTAAGTGCTCAGGAAGAAGAGCTCAGTAATAAATCTAAATAGATTAAATATTAGAACTGTCTTATAATTAATGCTAGCCTTTTGATGATAAATGTAGCTCAGCACATACAGAGATCAAAAACTTAGCGCTTTTATTGTTGTTCTTTTAAGTATCAGCACTGCATTTGAGTTCTCCTATACAGCTTTCAGAGTTGTTAATATTTTGTCCTAACCATTTCAGTCAATGCTATTTTCCGTGATTATACTGAGGTTTTACTCAACCCAATCCTCCCATTTTCTTACCTCTGCTTACAGTGTTCCTTGTAGATAGCATGTCTTTTCTTTGCCTCTCCAAATGTTACTCTTTAGGGTTATACTTTTTGGATAATCTTCTAGTTTTCTAACCACTACCTATTTTTTCTCCCTTTTCAGAATCCCCACATCATGTAGGCAGTAGAACAATTCAATACTTAATTAGACATTTTTTAATGTTTAATTCTTGAATGTATATTAATGCCATTTAATAAGCTATGTAACCATCTACTTAAAAATTAACCAGAAGTTACTTGTTAATACCTCTTTTTGTTAAATAACAGAAGGAAGGAAATTTCCAACACAGTTCTGCTTTCCCCAGGAATGTTTTTATGGTCACATCACTCCAGCATATTGCAGTCTTGGGGGCTGCGATCCATTTATGAATTGACAAACGAGACCTTTCCAAATCCCGAGAGAGAGAGAGAGAAAGAAAGAAAGAAAAATAGATTTGGGCATCTCGAAAAAAAAAAAAAAAAAGTAACATAAACCACAAGCTATTTTTACAAATTTAACAAGTATTTATGAGGGGCGCCTGGGTGGCTCAGTCAGTTAAGCGCCTGACTTCGGCTCAGGTCATGATCTCACGGTCTGTGAGTTTGAGCCCTGTGTCGGTCTCTGTGCCGACAGCTCAGAGCCTGGAGCCTGCTTTGGATTGTGTCTCCCTCTCTCTCTGCCTCTCCCCCACTTGTGCTCTGTCTGTCTGTTTGTCTGTCTCTCTCTCTATCAAAAATATATAAAATGTAAAAAAACAAAACAAGTATTTATGAGCTTGTGTTGGGCCTGTACACTAGGTCCCCCTGGGAACATGTCATGATGGCTGCCAAAGGACACCCCTTGGCTCATGCATCAGGACAAATGGAGGCAGTATCTTCTTACTGCTGCGTGAGGCGCTGAACAGCCTGTGTTGTCAGTTCAAGTCTTGGTTGAACGACTGTGACCACAAGTTCTTAATAAAATACACACCACATAATTTTTTTTTAGTATTGCTTAAATAAAATTTTACTACATAACTAAATTTCTGTGCAAATTCTGTTTTGTTCTTGTTAATTAATATTGTCTAGTTAGTCATGTGAAGATGTACAAATAAGCATTTAAAATTTAATAACAAGATGCTGATTGGGGCATCTGGGTGGCTCAGTTGGTTAAGTGTCCAGGTTAAGTGTTTGGCTCAGGTCATGATCTCGAGGTCTGTGGGTTTGAACCTCGCAACGGGCTCTATGCAGACAGCGCAGAGCCTGGAGCCTGCTTCGGATTCTGTGTCTCCCTCTCTCTCTCCCTCACCCACTCGTTCTCGCTCACTCTCTCTCAAAAATAAATAAACATTTTTAAAAATTTTTACATAGCAAGATGCTGATTAATAAAAATATTTCTTCTCCATAGAGAAAGGGATTTGTTTGGAGAACTTAATTTAGATAGAAACACAAATTATTTAGCAAGGAATGGCAATGATATCTAGATTGATCTGCTCATGTTTTTTTAACATCAATATGAAAAATATATAGTCATGTCTCTATGCTTTAGATACATCAAAACACTACACTTGATTAGGTCGTCTTGAAGATCCCTCCCAAAGGTTGCATTCCCTTTTTTTTGTTAATGTTATTTATTATGTGCCTTTAAAGGTTAACAAGTTTTGTGGGAACAATTATGTCAGATGTGGATAGTTTAATATATTTGGTTAGCAATTATCAAAATCAAGCAAAAGATAGTCATTAAATTGGTCAGTTTAAAATTAAAACCTGACTTTGCAGTTACACTTCTTTAAATTTTTCCTATAAATAAATTCATACACATTGTACATATGTATATGTACACACTGTATAAGAATATTCACTGTAGTGTTATCTATAGTAGCAAAAGAATGAAAGCAACCTACATGTCCATCAGTAAAGGACTGCTTTATAAATTGTGGCTCATACATGAAATGGAACACTTATGTACCCATGTAAATTAATAAGGTAAATTGCGAAAATATATTAAGTGAAAAATGTACAAAATAGTATAGTATGCAGACATATTACCATTTGCGTTAAATACGTATGTAAGCACTCAAAATATATTTTCCTGCATGTTTTCCATTGCAGCTTCCAACATCAAATAAGTATGTCAAATTATAATTCAATAAGGTTCCAAAATACTAAGAAATGAAATTCCTTCATGATCCTCTAAACGCTTTCCTAGTGTATAATTAAGAGGTATAACTGTAATGCCCATTTGTGCTTCTCCGATTTGCAGGTGTAACAAGTAATACTATCCAGCCTACTCCCCAGACTGTTCCGGCTATTGATCCTGCACTTTTCAGTACAGTGTCCCAGGGTAAGTCAGCTGTTTTTGTGATATATTGTATCTCCTGCTTTGGGCGTTGTTTGGTAATTTTACCTTAAGAGTGTTGTATATTTGAATGCCTAGGTAATTTGAAACACGTTTCTTTGAATGGCTGTGTTCACTAGATTCTCCAGTGAGCCAAGATTATTTCATATTATCCAAAATACCCAACTTTGAAGGCATTCCCTTTTTTTTTTAGTTTTACAGTTCCTTTTTTTGCATAATGCTGGATATCGTGGCACAAACATATAGCCAAAGCTATCATGAAAGCTTATACTAGATGACTTTACTTCAGAATTACCATGTGTTATGATTATGGTCTTCCTTATCTACTACATTAAATTATTAGATTATCCGAAAAGAGAACTGACTGTAATTGAAAATAAAAACAAAAAAGAACCTTTAATAAACTGGCAGATTACCCAACAACATAATGGAAAACATATCACCTGCCCAATGAATACCATATTCCTCTGTTAAATTTGGTTTCCAGACTCCCCTCTATAATCCCCCTCAATTTTATTTATTTTTTTTTTAATTTTTTTTTTTTTAAACGTTTATTTTTGAGACAGAGAGAGACAGAGCATGAACGGGGGAGGGTCAGAGAGAGGGAGACACAGAATCTGAAACAGGCTCCAGGCTCTGAGCAGTCAGCCCAGAGCCCGACGCGGGGCTCGAACTCACGGACCGTGAGATTGTGACCTGAGCCGAAGTCGGACGCTTAACCGACTGAGCCACCCAGGCGCCCCTAATCCCCCTCAATTTTAAAAGCTCTGTCTAAAATCTGCTGTGAAAATATCTGAAAAAGATAGATCAATGACACAGTAGGGAATCTGGAAACCAGGCCACCCAGTATGGAAATTAATGATAAAGGTGGCATTTGGAGCAATGTTGCGAGAATATATATTCAAAAGTGATGTTACAACAGTTGGTTATCAGGAAAAAATATATATTAGATTCTGTCTCCCAGTTCTCATATCTGATTTAGTTGCATCTTAACAGGCTTAACTAGTGAAAAATAATAAATTCCATACCACGGAAGATTCCCTCTTCCCCATTACGTTCTTAAAATGCAACTAATAGACCAGGAGGGAATTGAAACTTAAAGAATTAATGTCCAGAGCATATATAAAGAGCTTCTACAGATGAATAACTAAAACTCAGTTCACCAAAAAAAACCCAAAAAAAACAAAAAACCAAAGAATGAACCTGGACCACTCTCTTAGACCATGCACAAAAATAAACTCAAAATAGATGGAACACCTAAATGTAAGACAGGAAGCCATCAAATCCTCGAAGAGAAAGCAGGCAAAAACCTCTTTGATCTTGGCCTCAGCAACTTCTTACTCAACATGTCTCCAGAGGCAAGGGAAACAAAAGCAAAAATAAACTATTGGGACCTCATCAAAATAAAAAGGTTCTGTACAGCAAAGGAAACAGCAAAACTAAAAGGCAACTGACGGAATGGGGGAAATTTGCAGATGACATATCAGATAAAGAGTTAGTATCCAAAATCTATAAAGAACTTTTCAGACTCAACACCCAAAAAACAAATAATCCAGTGAAGACATGGGCAAAAGACATGAATCAAAGAAGACATCCAGATGGCCAACCGACACATGAAAAAATGCTAACCATCACTCATCACCAGGGAAACACAAATCAAAACCACAGTGAGATACCACCTCGCGCCTGTCAGAATGGCGGACATTAACAACTCAGGCAACAATAGATGTTGGCAAGGATGCGGAGAAAGAGGATCTCTTTTGCACTGCTGGTGGGAATGAAAACTGGTGCAGCCACTCTGGAAAACAGTATGGAGGTTTCTCAAAAAATTAAAAATGGAATTACCCTAGAACCCAGCAATTGCACTACTAGGTATTTATCCAAGGGATACAGGTTATGCTGTTTCAAAGGGGCACATGCCCCATGAAAACCCCCATGTTTATAGCAGCACTATCAACAATAGCCAAAGTATGGAAAGAGCCCAAATGTCCATCTATGGATGAATGGATAAGATGTGGTAGATATATGCAATGGAGTATTACTCGGCAATCAAAAAGAATGAAATCTTGCTATTTGCAACTACGTGAATGGAACGGGAAAGTATTATGCTAAGTGAAATTAGTCAGAGAAAGACAAATACCATATGACTTCATTCATTTGAGGACTTTAAGACACAGAACAGATGAACACAAGGGAAGGGAAGCAAAAATAATATGAAAACAGGGAGGGGGACAGAACATAAGAGGCTCTTAAATATGGAGAACAAACAGGGTTACTGGAGGGGTGGTGGGAGGGGGATGGGCTAAATGAAGGAATTAGGAGTTAAGGAATTAAGGACATTAAGGAGTCTACTCCTGCAATCGTTGTTGCACTATATGCTAACTAACGTGGAATGTAATGTTTTTTTAATTACAAAAATTAAAATATATTTTAAAGGATTGATAATCTACAGTGTCAGTGAAGACCTAGGGAATGACTCTTGGCATGCTGTTGCTGGGCAGTATACGTTAGTAAAGTTTTTTGTAGCAGTATTATATCACTAATTTTTTGACCCGGCTATGTTCCACTTTTAGGAATCGTCTTAAAGAAATACGTAGACATAAACACTAAACATGTTTACAAGGATATTTTATTTCAACATCATCATAGTAGTAGAAAATAATCTTATGGTATTATTTGATAATAATGAAAATTATGGTCCATTTGTCCTATGGACTACTGAGCACATATTAAAAAAGAATATAGTAACTCTGACATGAAAGATCTCCTCCATATACTGAATTAAAAAAGCAAGTTGTAGAACATTCTGTATAGTATGACCCTGTTTGGGGAAAAAAATTAAAACTCTATCTTCCCGCATGTACATATGTGTTTAAGTACATAGAAAAATTCTAGAGAATGCACAGACTACAACTAGTCATCTCATAACCATCACTAGCTTCACCACCACCTCTAATACTCCCTAAACCCCTTTGCTGCTACATTTTTCTCTTTAGTGCTTAGTACTCATCACCTTTTAGTTCCCATATTATATGTGTGTTAATATATTAAATATTTTTGTAGTGAGTCTGTGGCTGACTGTGGAGAAGAGAATGGGATTGGAAAGGTGGTAGATACAGGAAGCAGAGCATTTCCCTTTTGAACTTGTTTATATAGTATTAGAATGCGAATAACAACGTACCTCATAGGTTTTTTTGGAAGATTCAATGGAATATCTGAAAAGTATTTAGCACAGTGCCCGATGCAGTCAAATTCTGCCTCAAATCATTACTGCTGTTGCCATTTTTAAGTGACATATCTTGGCAGTGCCTGGATATGAGGGTTTAGTACTGAGGTTTGTCTTTACCCTTAAGGTTTACTGGGTATCAGATGGTTCCCCTATGATCCTGCCTGTGCTTTCCATTCAAGTCAGAGGATTATAGAGTCCACTAGGGTCAGATTATCCAAAGTCCCTGACGTGAATTTCTAAAATTACCCAGTTAGATAGAAAAGAGTCTTTAAAGACCCATTTTGGAAATTTTTACAATGAAATATTCTATGCTCTGTCATGACATTAGATAAATCAGCCTTGGAAATGGATTCTTCTATCCTGTCAACTGAGTGTGCAGAGATTTTCTCTTTACACCAAAAATGTTATCTTTGATCCAGTGCTGACCCAGGCTCTTTCTGCTGCAATAGGGAACTTCACTAATAGCCCTAGCTGTCTTCTGCCTTCTCGTACTGCCCTGTAAAGGAGAAAAGCAGCCCTGTGATGAGGACTGTCTTGCCTAAAGCCACTGGAAACATATTAGGCATAGAGTTCAGAAAAGAGATATTCTGTTAGACAGCCTCTCTAATCCTTTAAACACCTTTTAGGTCCACAATATGCTCTCTCTGGTCTGATTATGGCCTCTAGTAAATTTTAGTAATTGGAAAAACAGCTTCTATATGGGTGCATGAAGAAGTTTTTACAATTTGGAATATAATATCAGATACTGAAATTGAACACTTGTTCTCTTATGTATTTTCCACTTCAGTTTTCAACTGCTAATTTAAAAGAATCATAATTAAGCAGATTTTATTTTTTTTAATTTGAAAGTTTAATGACATGTTTTATTATTGATGACTCTTAGATGATATTTGTTAAATGAAGGAAAGCCTGAAGTGTTACAGAATAGCAAAAGTAACTATTTGACATGGCTTTTTAAGTTCTTTTAATTGTTGAAAATAAATCTAACATCTCTATATAAATCTGTAAGTTACATTTTGTATCTGAATGTGTAAGATGGTTATTATCTAATGATATTTTACCTGCTAGTTACATAATTTCATACAAGTTTATAAGATACATATGTATCTGTAATGACATTTTCCTGTTAAAATACTTCCATTCATATTTTCTGAATATTTGTGTTTTAAAATAGTTTTATCATTGGTGTATAAGTTTAGTTTGTAAAAACTAAAATAGTCACAGAGTTCTTGCCACTACAGACATCTTATTAATAAGTAAGTGGTATGTCAGCAAAACAGTGCTAAGGCTAATGGTATAAAAATATTAGTTCTGTGCATTGGATTTTCTTCCAGCAAGTCCAGTAAATTCTAGATGGATGCCCTACATATTTAAAAATTGCCCTGAGATAAGAGGATAGGCTGTTAAAGTACAAAATGATGAGTGGGGTAAACTCAGTTTTCAAAGATGTCTCACACACCTAGATAGTATGTCTAGCTCTAGATGACCAGAGCCTCTTAATATATCTAGAAAAAACTTTGAAAAATCTAGTAGGTATTTTCAAGAAAGAAATACAACCTAAAGTGTCCTGACTAAATTGTCAATAGAGCTGCAGGATAATTGGTTTTTAAGTTTAAGTGGTAACAAATGCCAAGTCACTAAATACTAAAAGAATTTAGTACTTTCAGTAGTACTAAAACTTTTGGTACTACTGGAGAACTTTTTTTTTAAATATATAATTACATTTTATTAGTTTATTGATTTGTATTTTTTGCTTTTTAAGCAAGACTGGAACTTAAGAAAATTGAAGTAAGTTCTGTCAAAATTGGAATGTGTAATTTCTTACAATAGTAAGATTAACCATTATAACTTTAATAGCATTCAACAAGTATTTGAAGAATTTATATGTAGCACACTGGCTAGTTACCGTATGTAGATATGTGTATATTTATATTCTCTTAAAGTCAGAAATTAATATGTAATTCTGTATGAACTTGATTCATTTTAAAATGTAGGAAATAATGTGAAGTGGAAACATATTCATTCATTAAAGTTCTTCAGCACTTATCGGTGCCTGACCCTGCCCTAGAAACTTTATGATCCATTATTTCAGAACTCTTTTGAAAATTTTAAAGAAAACAATAATTTGGATCAGAACTTAGTGTCCAGATACCTGCAGTTGCTATATGTATAGATATGTATAACATACGCACATATATCTTTGGCAAAATTAAAGGTAACTAAACAAAAATAGTCTGTGTATAAGTACAGACTTATAAATAGAATTTGCTCGTTATGTTCTGTGCCTCAGCCTCCTATCACTTCTTTTTAGAATCCTCATAAAAAATTCTAAAGAAAATGGTATTTCAAAAGACAAGACATAAAGTCAGTTTTTAATTTCATCTTTAGAAATATATATTCAGGTATATTCAAATTTTAGATTAAATGAAATGTTTTTAGCATTTTGGTTTTCTTTTTTACCCAGATTATTTAGTTGAGCACTACCCATATTAACCATATATGTAACTGGAAAACTTGCCAAGAATAAATTTTGGACATAAATTGTAAAAGTTGTTCGCGTGTTGAATTTTGTAGTTCAATGATAGTATGTTCGTTAAACCTTAGAGTTTTATATACGGATGGCACAAAAACACAAAATATTTTCATGCTAAAATAAAAGTCAAATGGCTTATGTAATTTTTTAAAAATGTTATTTATTTTTGTCATTGAGAATTATATTTATATTCTAGTTCAAATGAGGGTTCAATGGTTTAGTCTGTGTGTATTGTTCCATGAAAAGAGAGGCTTAGCAATTCTAACATAAACACCTAAACTACTGTCCTTATTTTACACAGAATATAATTTTTTTTTTGCAATTAATCTACCAAAATACAAGGGCCTCTAGTTTACTACTTGGGGGAAAAAAACCTTTTCATGTAAGTTATTGTGTAGTGGCATGTGTATAGTTTATATGAGTAAGAAAAAATTTGAAAAGCATGGAAAAAACTTATTTAAATACCCTGGGGTTGAAAAAAGCCTTCATGTTTTTATATAACCTTAAATATTTTTTTTATAATTTTAAATGTAATAAGCATTGAACCGAACAGAATACGTTTCTATTCTTACGGATAGTCTTAATTATTCTGTTTGTCTTCCAGCGGATGTCCGTCTAACACCAGAGGACTTTGCCAGAGCTCAGAAATACTGCAAGTATGCTGGCAGTGCTCTGCAGTATGAGGATGTCAGCACAGCGGTGCAGAATCTACAGAAGGCCCTCAAGTTGCTAACTACGGGCAGAGAATGAAGCCTTTGTACCACACGTCCGTACATTTTTGGCTTAAAGAACTAACAGTCCATTACTCTCTCTTCAGCCTATCAGGAGCACAGTTTTAAGGAAGACTTCAGTCGCATTGACTATAACAATGAAATCTGTGTCTGTGTATCAGATTCCTGTTGAAGCATTCAGCAGCAGCCTCAACCAGTTTTCATTGTCCATTTAGTGGATCCAGTAATCTCCGGGTATATCGGGCTGATGTTAGCAAGATCCAGAAATGCCCATTGAGCCCTGCTTCAGAGAATGAAATCACACTTCTATAAAATGTATTGGGATTCACATTGTATCTTAATATACATAAATTAAAGACTTTTAAAAATCTTATAATTTGGACGCACAGGCTATATTACTTTGCTATAAAATTCTAAATTTAACTTTTAATAGAAATTGCCAGAATATTCTAGATTAGAGATCATGTTTCCACCACCCCCACCCCCCCCCCCGGATTTATAAAACAAATATGAACATCCTAAACTGTTAGACGAATTTGAAAGGGATTATGTTCAAAATTAAAATATGTTCATGTTTAATAGAACTACATTAAAAGTGAAAATTGTTACAGAAGAAACCAAGGTAAAGAGGTAGAATCACTTTCAGACTTAAGAATAATGTTGGTTTCCCAACAGCTTTCCCTTCTCCATTGAAGCTTAAAGTGAATTGGTATTTATTCATAGGCAGTTTGACTGCATGTATTAGGGAATGAAAAGAAGACATTTGTAGTAATGCCTGGAAACTTGGTGCTTTAAGTTAAGGTTCTCCTCTGCTGCTATGGAATGGATTCCATAAAGTGGATAGCTCTGAGCGCTGCAGAAGACTATGAGAATTTAGACTCTCAGTTGTTCAGTTTATAAGTTTTGTGGGAAGTGATGGACTTACTGTGTGTCACCTACATTTGTGCTGTGTAAAAAATAAATACAAGGATTCTTTTAACTCGTTCCGTTTATTACAAAGCCAAATGTCTGTTTTAATTTGCATGCTAGAGTTATCTTTTTTTTTTTTTAAGTCATTATGTTTAGTTACAGGAATATGGATGTTTCTAAAGTAAAAGGAACAATTTTTAAAAAGAGGGAGGTAAATTTGCTAAATTTACCTGAAATTTATCTGGTCTATTTCATTCATCCCACTGAGATTGGAGTCTTTAACGTAGGGGTCCACAAACTATGTATGGTCAATGGGCAGACCACCAGTTATGTAAATAAAGTTTTATTGAACTAAAACCTTGCCCATTATTTATGTTTAATCTGTGGTTGCTTTTCCTGACTATAGAATCACATGGCCTGCAAGTCTAAAATATTTACTCTTTGGCTCTTTAAGAAAACATTTGCTGAACCTGTTCTAACAGTCTATTCCAAAGAAAATGAATCATTATCTCATAACCATTCGTCTTTCAGTTTTTCTTTGCGTAAGTATAATGCTATTGCATAGCACTTGATAGAATGAATACTCAGACAGAATAAACTATTGTAAATCATTACAAAAACAAGCCCACAAACCATGCCTCCTGAAAAACATTTTTATACCTTTCACAACTAAATTCCTATATCATTTGTGGAATTTGATGTTTGCATCTAGAACTCCAGTGCTCTGAAACATTTCTCTAGCACTTTATTGTAGTACAAGAGTGTGTAGAATGATCTTTTAATGTTGTAAGAAGTAAATAAATTCAGTGAAGTTTAATTCAGATTTTAACATGTGTGGATACCAGAAAGAAAACTGTCACCTCCCATCTCACACCCTACTTTGTTGCTCCCTATTGGGAGAGCACATTGAGGGGAAAAGATAATGTGGAAACCCCGGAGTCCGCTGACAAGTGTGCTGTGTTATAACAGCCCTTATCTCTATCTCTAAAATGGAAGCCACATCGCCAGCCTCCTCAGAATTTGTTAGAGGAGATACTTTACATGAAGTGCTCAACAACCAGTAGCTTACCATAAATGTTTGTTGTTAATGTTCATGTTATGATAATGTAAATTATTAATAATTTGTTTTCCAAATATCAGGAAATCCCAGTTGTCTCTGGCAGTGCTTTCTTACCTGAGAGGATTGAACTGGAGAGATTTTTGGCTTTGCATGTCTTTATATAAAATCTGTCAAACTAAGGTTAAAATTGTTTGATGTAGTGCTAGAATAAGCGATTTTCATTTAGTCACTCAACGTGTATTTATTGAGCAGCTATTGTGTACCTAGTATTGTCCTTTGCATGAGAAAACAGCAGAGAACAAGAAAAAAATTCCGGCCTCTTAGAGTTTATATTCTTAGGGAAAGGAAACAAACTTAATAAAAAGTTTATATTCAACTAGTGGTTTTCAAAGGGTAATTGTTAGAAATGGCAAATCTTAGGCTCTGCCCCAGTCCTATCCAATCAGAAAGTCGTAAGGGTGGGGGCCCAGCATTCTAAGAAACACTTTAGTCTGATGGTCCCTAAAGTTTTCAGTAATTCAGTCCTACCCAAATCACAAATAAGAACGTGAGAAGAGAGATTCTCCTGAAGCAGTAGCTCACAAAGTGTGTGGTTCCTGGACCCCTAGCCATCAGCATCACCTGGGAACTTGCCAGAAAGTTCTGGGGATCATACTTGAGTTTATGTAGTAGTGATAAATTCAGTGGGGAAAACAAGAGGATGGGGCAGGAGATGCTTAGATGGGTGTAGACCTGCATGCTCGTGTTTAAGTAGGACAGGTTGGGCCTCACTGAGGTGACTGCCTGAGGGAGGTAGAGGAAGAGCATTCCTAGCAGAGGGAGGTAGACAGAAGAGGTCAGAAGGTACAAGCGACAAAGGCTGGCGAAGGGAGCCACAGGCTTAGGAACATATACAGGCTTTTTATAAGAGACCAGACTTTGAACAAAATGAGCTGCTGAGAGGTTTTGACCAGAAGAGTGGCCTGATTGTGACTTAACTTTTAAGAGGATCGTACTGGCTACTGTGTGGAGACTAGACCATAGGGTGGGTAAGCGTGGAAGCCGAGAGAGCAGTTAAGAGTATTGCAATAATGAAGGTGAGATATGATGGCTTACATCAAGGGTAGCAGTGGAGGTAATAAGATGCCTTTGGTTTCTGGCTGTCCTTTAAGTAGAGACATCGAATTTCTGATAAACTGGATATGAGATCTGAGCATGGAAGGAGTGAAGATTGACTCCCAAATTTGCAACCTGAGCACTTAGAAGAGTAGTTGTTAATTGCAATATGGATAGTGGCCAAATTCTGCTGACGTTTAGGCTGAAGTACAATGTTCCCAAGTTCTGGTAACCATCCCAAGTAAAGCTATTCCATAACATTGGTTTGCCAATGCAGACAGAGGGGGAAGAAAAAAGATAAGTTCTGCCTATAGTGATTGTCACAGACATCTCACCAAATCACTGCTGAACTGGAGCTGGAAGCCAAGGACAGAGCCCATGGTTAGCCTGGCCAAGGAAGTATTCAGCCTTCAAGATTACTCCAAGAAAAAAATCCTGGTTACAGGTCCTGAAAATTAACAGCCTAGGGTGTTCATAGAATTGATCTCCCTATTTATATGATGTGTAGAAATTTGAGGTTACTGTGTATGCACTAAAAGGTTATATGCTGTTCTTTCTAAAGAAACTTACACCCTATTAGCAGCATCGTTATAAATACCTTCAACTGAAAAAATGATAACTGACAAGGGGTTGAAGAGTTTTGGTTATCTGCACAGCTTTCTTTAGCCATCCCCATTAAAAAAAAAAAAAAAAAAAAATCATTTCATGTATCCGAGCAATTGGAGCAGATCATCTACCTTGGACCATAAGTAAACCTCCACCAGTACTGCTCACAAAATTTTAAGACACCCCTCACGTGGAGGTATGCTTACCTGGTTATAATCTCTGATGTGTGTATGGAATTCTGAGACCAAAACCTCATTCACTGGACTCTATTTAAGTAGGAGTAATTCTAAGTAAGAATACTTTATAATAATAAATATAGTAGCTCACATTTAGGTGCTTACTAGGGACCAGGCACTATTCTAAGTATTAGAATTAATATTAACATTAATACTAATTAATAATATTAATATCATTAATGTTAATCATTAATATTTTATTATTTAATTGTATTAAACATTTAATATAAATTTATATTAATATAAAATTAAATAATATAAAATTATATTAATGTAAAATATTAAATATATTAACTTATTTTTTATTATAATAGTAATATAATAATCATTAATTAAAATGATTAAAATTAATTAAAATCAATAATTAAAATTATTAACTAATGATTAATGTTAATGTATTAATACATTTAATCCTGCCAGCGATCCTGAGAGGGGGTCCTATCATTCACTATCCCCGTTTTATAGGTGAGAAAACTGAGCCACCAGACAGTAAATGTGGCTGAAGCTGTACAGCTAATACTGAAAGTTTCTAAGCTCAGGTTACCTGTTTCAGACAATATGTATCACCCATATAGGTAAATCACCCATTAGGTAAATCATCAGTTAAACTATTGTAAGTGTAGTGAGATGTTCTAAGTGAACCCCATATTATCAAAGTCATGGGTCACAACCAAGGTCACAATTCCTGTTATTAGTGAGAGGTGTTCAGCTAGACTTTTCTGTTATCTAGGCTATGTGTTCCAATTAACTGGGGGTGCTAGGCAGTGAATAAAAAACGTGAACACAAACTCTGGAGCCGATGGCCTGGCAGCAAATGGACTGAGTCCAGGGAGAAAATACCCAGGATACAAATGGATTAATATATTCTCTTGAAAAGCATGTCCCACATTGCTAGGGAGACCCGAGTTTCCCATTTTTTAAATAGCATTATTATCTTCATTCCAAATATATAATGTCTATTTTAAATATTTTTATTCTAAAAATACATTAGACTTTACCTTCAGGAAATGCAATTGGAATATGAACATCAATATAAAATTAACAATAATCTTTATAATTAGTTATTTCCCCAAACTTCTCTCTGAAAGTCTGAGGCAGGAGCATCTGTCTCTTCAGAAACCCCCTGAAGTTTGGAGAGGGGGGGTGGGCAGAGATTATTGTATAACAATAGTCCACGACAGAGCTTTCTAGAGAATTAGCTCTGTAGTTCAACGATATTAGGAGATCCTGTAAAAATATTAGTATCTTCCATATGTTCAAAAATATTAATATGTATTGAGCATCCTTTGTCAATTAAAGTTCAACGTGATAATGCTATATCCTTGGAGGTTATATACAAGACCCAGTAATTCTTCCTGGGAAAAATCAGGGAAGGTCTCGAAGAAGAGGTTGAATTATAGCTATGCCAGGCAGAGAAGCAGGGAGAAGTGAGCAAAAATAAAAGCATGCACAGCAGCATCAGGGGAAAAAAAATGTAGGAAATTAGGAGAATTTGAATAAGTGTTGCTATGGCAGAACGCCTGTCAAGAACAGGAGTTGTAAGTGTGAGATTACACAGGTGAAGAGGTGTTAAGGACTAGATTGTGTCCCGCCAAACTGTATGTTAAAGCCCTCCCCCACCAGCGCCCCCTCACCTCCCGACACCCCGCCCCCACAGTGTGACCTATTTGGAGATAGGGCCTTTCCGGAGATAATTAAGATGAAATGAGGGGCGGGACCCAAATCCCATAGGACTGGTGTCCTTATGAAAAGAGGAAGAGACACCAAATATCTCTCTCTCTCTCTCTCTCTCTCTCTCTCTCTCGTGTCTCTCCTCTGCCCTCTCTCTCTCCCTTTTTCTCTCTTTTCCTCTTTCTCTCCATGCACACAGAGATGAGGCCATGTGAGGACACAGCAAGTAGGCAGCCATCTACAAGCTGGAAAAGAGAGACCTCCCCAGAAACCAGCCATGACGACACCTTGCTCTTGAACTTCTAGCTTCCAGACTGTGAGAAAATAAATTTTCATCACTTAAGCCACCCAGTCTGTGGTATTTAGTAATGGCAGCCCAGGCCGAATAAAACAGGGGCAAAAGGATAAAGGCACTGAGAGTCCTGCCAAAGAATTGATATTTTCATCTTGAAAGTGATGGAAAGTATGATTTCCAATTCTCAGTTTCCTCTAAAATCTGTGGCTCAATTTGCACTTTTGAAAATGGTCTTTATCTACAAATCTCTATAAAGGCTTTGCTCAAATATGCATTCGACCATATTGATTGCTTGCTTTATTGGGTAACCCATAGAATTGTTCTTGGCTCTGACCCCTCAGATATGGTATTTGTGTGGCAGTATGGGGGACATTCAGATTTTCTTCAGAAGGAAGAAGGACATTTAGATGTGTCTGTTGTGCCGTGCCTCTATACTTTCTCTATGAAACTAACTATACCCGTCTGACTATAACTTGGCAATTTACCTGTTCACTTTGTATATCATGTAGGTTAAGCTTTATTATGACAAATCTTTCATTAGATGCTAAGCTCCTTAATGGTGAGAGCTATTTAAATCTGTAAATCCCTAGTACTTTGTGTGATGTCTGATGCAGACTAAGTATCTCTAACCTGTAAATTAAAAAAAAATTTTTTTCTTAGTGTTTATTTATTTTTGAGAGAGACAGAGAGACAGAACGTGAGCAGGGGGAGGGCAGAGAGAGAGGGAGACACAGAATCCGAAGCAGGCTCCAAGCTCTGAGCTGTCAGCACAGAGCCCAACATGGGGCTCGAACCCACAAACTGCGAGATCATGACCTGACTAAAGTCGGTCACCTAACCAACTGAGCCATCCTGGCCCCCCACTAACTGGTAAAATTAATAGATGATTGAGTGAAGAAATTATACTGAAATCATCAAATTAAGGTTCAACATGTTCAGAAAACTGTTCCCTGCTATTGTAGTGTGAGATATAACTATAATAAGAATTGCATCAAAAAACTCTGAAATCATTAATCATTGTTATCTAAAAAATCCTCATTTGGTAATATCAGAATAGTGGGATATTGGGTAGAGTTCATCCATGCCACCCAGAAAGTCTTGATTACTAATTCAAATGCATGGTTCTTTATCTGTTGAAATCGTGAAGGGTAACAGATGTCCTCAGAGCATCCTTATACACTAATAATATCCGAATAACAACATCCATGTTCTCTGCAGATAGTTTATGTGTTCTTGGTCTATCCATACTCTTGGAGAGATTAATATGCTCAAGCCATCCGAATTATTTAACAGAAAAACCTGCATGTATTAAAAATAGGGGAAAAATACGTGGACTGTATTGTAATTGAAAATAATTAGTGTGAGGGAATTGTAACTGAAAAATTATTTTTACAGGTGAATGGACAAAGAAGCAGACGTTTAAAATGATAGAAACTGCCACTGAACACTGAAACCCGAACACTTTAGGGGAAGTTGGAACTCATTTGAATTTTTTTCCTCAATACATATACTCTCTTCTGTCCATTGGTCCAAAGACAAACAACTGAAAAAAGGAGTGACAATTATAAAGCCATGGGCATAGGGTGACATAACGTAAAGAGTATTCTTTTGTGAGACAGGAAACTGGGTTTCTGGTCCCCCTGTTGCCATGGTCTGTTCTACCACAGACTTTGCCTTTCCTGACCCTCCTCTAAGCATTAATCCTGTCACGGATAGCGTGAGGGGGCGGGGCTGGAGACCTAACATCCTTCTGAAGATCTAAGATTCTTCATGCTTCTGAATAATTCTTAGACTTCTGTAGACAAAATTTGAGGTCTGCGGTCCTCGAATCGCCTCTTATTGAACTAGATTCATTGTTACATTATGTTTTCAAAATTGAAATCCTTACATCCATCCTATTTCATAAATAAATATCCCCTGAATATCTTAGGTCAATATGTCAAGAGTTCAGCAATACATCCCTTTGAATAAATATTGAAACGAAGGATCAGGACGGCTAAATAATTACTGTTCCTTTGGGTAGAGAATTTTCTTCTGCCAATGTGAAGATTCCCAGTGAGCAAAAATCTGACAACGAAGGTTTCAGAGCAAAGAATATCCCCAGGGATAAA
Source organism: Panthera pardus (assembly GCF_024362965.1). Classification (NCBI taxonomy): domain Eukaryota; kingdom Metazoa; phylum Chordata; class Mammalia; order Carnivora; family Felidae; genus Panthera; species Panthera pardus. The sequence goes on along the minus strand of NW_026526732.1, from coordinate 23,855,653 downwards.
GAGAGTCATTTCAAAATGATAAAGGGGTCAATTAGTCAAGAGAACATAACAATCCTAAAGGTTTATGTTTCTACCAAGAGAAGTTCAAAATACATAAGGCAAAAACAAATACAACTGCGAGGAGAAATAACAAATCCACAATTATAATCAGAGATTTTAATACCCATGTCAATAATTGATAGAACAGTAGGAAAATAGGACTGGTATACTGGACCCTTAGATTTGTCCTTATGACCCTGTTTTTCTCATGATTGGAGAGTTTATTTCTATATGTGTGAAGATTGCAAACATGTCTGCCTCTTTTGGTGATGAATTAAAATGGGAGTGGGGGCACCTGGGTGGCTCTGTCGGTTAAGCCTCCGACTCTTGGTTTCGGCTCAGGTCATGATCTCATGGTTTCATGAGTTCAAGCCCCACATCGGGCTCCAAGCTGACAGTGCAGAGCCTGCTTGGGATTCTCTGTCTCCCTCTCTCTGCCCCTCCCCCACTTCACTATCTCTCTCAAAATAAATAAACTTAATTTTTTTTAATAAAATGGGTGTGTTCAGTTATTTATAAACGAGTATATATATTTATTGAGTATATATACTTATTGATTATTTTCTTAATACTGTCTTGCGATGCTGCTTGTAAACAACCCATGACAGGGGCAGCTGGGTGGCTCAGTTGGTTGGGCATCTGACTCTTGATTTTGGCTCAGGTAATGATCTCACGGTTCATGAGTTGAAGCCCCGAGCTGGGCTCCACGCTGACAGCATGGAACCTGCTTGGAATTCTCTCTCTCTCTCTTTCTCTCTCTCTGTCTCTCTCTCCCCTACCCCTGCTCATGTGTGCACTCCCTCTCCTCAAAATAAATAAATAAACATTAAAAAAATTATTAGTGTTTATTTATTTTTGAGAGAGAGAGAGAGAGAGTGTGTGCACATGAGTGGGGGAGGGACAGAGAAAGAGAGGGGGACACAGAATTGGAAGCAGGCTCCAGGCTCTGAGCTGTCAACACAGAGTCCAACGTGGGGCTCGAACTCACAAGTGGTGAGATCGTGACCCGAGCCAAAGTTGGACACCCAACTGACTGAACCACCCAGGTGCCCCAATAAATAAACTTTTTAAAAATCCCTGATATTCTATGTATTTTCAAAATGAATTAGTCTGAGAGTTTTTGCTATAGTGACTTAGAATACATTTTTTCCCAAGCTGCCTGTAAGTCTGCAGCTTGGGAAAAAATGTATTCCAGGTTACTATAGCAAAAACTCTCAGATTGATTTTATTATTTATTCGTATCATTTTTGAGAAAAATACCAGTACTGCAGATAGAATAACATAAAGAATCCCATTAAGTATATATTTTGTGTGTGTTTATAAAATATTATATATCATATATATCTCATATATGTATATATTGATGTTTATGTATCAGATAGTAGTAACCCTTTTGAAAATAATCTTTAAAATTATATGGACCAAAAAGCAAAGAAAATTAGGAAATAACTTATTTTCTATTATTGTAACCTAAGAGCACGAAGTTTTATTAGAAGTCTCTGCTGCTCAGGAGTTTAAAATCTATGTAAGGAGGCAGATGTGCACAAGTAAACATAACTGGAGGCATAGTTTTAAGTGCCATGAAGAGAAAAGTCATGAATTGCTATTGAAACTTAATAATTTTTTTTTTTCCCCAGGGCACCTGGGGTGGCTCAGTCGGTTGAGCATCTGATTTCGGCTCAGGTCATGATCTCACCATCAGTGGATTCGAGTCCTGCATCAGGCTTTGTGCTGACAGCTCAGAGCCTGGAGCCTGCTTTGGATTCTGTGTCTCCCTCTCTCTCTGCCCCTTCCCCGCTCACAGTCTGTCTCTCTCAAAAATAAGATAAGATAAGATAGGATAAAATAAAATAAAATAAAATAAAATAAAATAAAATAAAATAAAATAATTTTTTTCCCCAAACTACGGAATCTGGACAGGACATTTTCCTGGGGTGGTGACCTTTGAGCTGCACCTTATTCCAATAAAATGAAGTGGGTAATTAAGGTAAAGGGAAAAGCATAAAAAGAGAAATATAGTAGTGGGAAAGTCCATGATAACTTTTCTTCAATTATAGCAAAACAGCCATAAGGAGAAACCACCTAACAGAGTATAGTCATGTCGTCCCAGAGAGATAGGCAGCAAAATCTCTTAAAGATGGAACAGATTCGAGTCTAAACCCTTTCCTTCTATATAAATCCTAAGGAAATTCTAAATCCTCCTAAATAAAGTGTTTTTATTCTTTCTGAAGCTGAACGTGTATCTGCTTGTAGATGCCAACTTGATATAAGCCCAGTTCTCTTGACAATCTTCATCCATGCTGCTCTGTGCCTTACATCTCCTAGAGACTAGGATAGAAGGAGGGAAGGGTTCACCCTGAGGAGAGTCCTGTGGAACAGACAAGACAGAACAGGGTTGTGGGGAGAGCAGGGTAGGGAGGAAAATGGGAAGCAGGTGAAGGGGTGGATATAGAAGACAGAAGTAAGGGGGCAACTCCGTCTCAACAGTTTACAGGAAAAGTCACTAAAGTCCTGCTCGGAGACTCACTGCTGCCCTGTCTGTTCAGGGAGTGCTTAAGGTATGTTATCTGGATGCTTAAAGTTCTGTAAGAAAGTTGTAGAAAAATTCACAGCACGCTTTCATAAAAAAGTTTCTGAAGACCTTACCAACTAATCCCTCTTTCATCTGGGCATGAAAGAATCAGACTCGGATTGGAGATAGCCTGTCACTTCAAATGAGTCTTTTGAAAGAAGGAATAAATTGTATTAGGAGAGTGTGTGATAGAGTCACGATTTACCTTCTCAGGAAAGTCTCAATCTTCAGACATTTAAATTGTCAAACGGCTTGGGGAAACTGAATAATCCTGGAAACTTGAACTCAGTCCTAATGAAGTGTTAAAAATTTTAGTAATGTGACATGAGCTCTTTGATTCCCAGCTTTATGGAGAAAGCAGAGCTTGAACATAATAGGGTTTCCTGGCGTTATTGAAACTCCCACTTACCCGCTATCTTCACTGTGCCTCATGCTCCAGGATACTTTACTTGACTGTATAAGGCTCTGTGGTCTTTCTGCCACTATCAGAGCGACATCAGGGTATCATTTCTTGATGTCTCTTTAGAATATTTTTTATTTATCCTGAAAAAGGATCTGTGGTTTTGGATGAGAAAAAAAAAATACATCTTTTCTTTCTTAATCTCTAGCTGACATTTAATATTCCCGCAGTTATGAATACAAACAATAAATCAGTAGAATTAGTATAGTTTTAAGTGCCATTAAAGAAAAATTACAGAGATTTTCCTACCTCATTACAGCCATTGCAGTTGTTACTGATATATTGAAAAGTCATTTATAGGGGCACCTGGGTGGCTCAGTCAGTCGGATGGTTGACTTCGGCTCAGGTCCTGATCTTGCAGCCTGTGGGTTTGAGCCCCACGTCAGGCTCTGTGCTGACAGCTCAGGGCCTGGAGCCTGCTTCGGATTCTGTGTCTCCCTCTCTCTCTGCCTCCCCCGCTCGTACTCTGTCTCTCTCAAAAATAAATAAACATTAAACAAAAAAAAAAGAAAAGTCATTTATGGTTACCACTATTTTGAATTCACAGACAATATTTGACCTGTTCTAGATATTAGTGTGTTAATAAAGGCAAACATATATTATTATATTGCACGTTTGGATTTTAATATATCTTTATTACTTATTTCTGCATAACTATTTCATCTATAATCCTAATTAGGTAAAATAATGGCCTTCAAGGATGCCCACACCCTAACCCCCAGGATCTGTAAATATGTTACCTTACATGGCAAAAGGAACTTTGCAGATGTAATTAAGGTGAAGGCCCTTGAGGTGGGGAGCTTATCCTGGATTATCCAGGTGAGTTCAACCTAATCACAAGCATTCTTAAAAGCAGAGAACCTTTCCCAATGTGGTCAGAGAGGAGAATGTGAAAAGGACTTGATCAACCTTCGCAGATTTTGAAGGTGGAAAAAGGAAGCCAGCAGCCACGGCATGTGGGTGGCCTTTAGAAACTGGACAAGACAAGGAACACAGATTCTCCCTTAGATCTTCCAGAAAGAAGTGCAGCCCTGTCAACACCTTCATTTTAGCCCACTGAGACCTCTGTGAGACTCCTGACCCTCAGAACTTGAAGATAGTTTATTTGTGCTGTTTAAGCCAGCTAACTGTGTGGATATTTGTTCTGGCAGCAATAGAAAGCTAGTATACTATTTATTTTATATATTTAAAAATAATACTCTGAGAAACTTCTCCAAAGGCAATTTATGCACAAAAATAGCTTGAAAACTCCTGCCCACTCCTGTCTGTTGCTGCAGGTCAAAGGAAAACCTTAGGTAGTTGCCCAGTGACACCTGTCAGTATGTATTGGGGCCCCAAAGGTAGATTGTATATTTTTTTGACAATGGTTCAAATATTCCCGTAGAAATTTTTGTAGCAAAATCACAACTAAAGTTCTTATTCAAGCTTTACTTTTCTTCCCACCTTCTTTCTCAGTGCTTCTTATTTTTTCTGGCTTCCAACATTTCCAAATCTGGATTACATTCATATATGCAGCTCATTCATGTGGGAATGAGAGCCAAAGGAGGAGTGATTTTAATCCTTTTAATCGACATTATTACTTTATGAGCTTCCAAATGAACCCAGCAGCCTCCAAAATATCATGCGAGGGAACTGTTGTAAGGAAATGAAAACCGAATAAAGAGGATCTGTGCCAAAGGAGATGTGTTTTCCATTCCCAGTGGTGATAGAGTCTCTGAAGATTCTTTACTGAAATTCTTGGGATCAATTCCTAATTTGTTATAACATGTTAATGCAAAAATGATTTTAAAAAAGAGTTTTCATTTCCTTACTTGTTAAAAGTAAATGGCACCTTTTGAAGTATCTGATTAATTAGAATTAGTAACAATATTTGGGTTCTGTAAAGTTCTAGGGAAGTACCTGATAGAATTCTACCAGTGCATTCTTATCTATTATTTTGTGTGTATCAGAATGAAAAAAAAAAAAATCTTTCTTTGTATTTCCAAAAGAGATGTTTCTTCCTCCATAGAAAACCACAATCATGAAGCAACATGAATATGCCTTTGTCAACAGCAGCGGCATCTGTCTGCTCTGAGGCACAACTTACAACACACCCCTCTGCGTGTCCGCGTTCTCTTGTTACCAGCAGTCTTGCTAAATGTGTGCTTTTGGATCTTAAGAAAACAAAACAAAACAAAAAAATTAGAACTGCCAATGCAAACATTGTAAAATTCTAAATTATTGATCAGTGTGCTTTGGAAAATATGCATAAAACAATCTAACCTTCCTTTCCCAGGACTGGCTCCTCTGGGTGATTAAAGACAGAGCTGCTAGTTCTGCTGAGGTCAAGTACATACAGTATATAATAAAGTATGATATCTGGACCTTGGACAAAATGGAATGCCAAACCTAGAATGTTGCCAGCTTTCCACTGTGCAAGGTCTAATTTAGTTGATACATCTGCTTTCCATACTTCACGAACCCCAATGCATTTTCAGGAATTCAAAGCTAATATTTCTCATTACTAAAGATGCATAGTCATTCTGGCCTCAGGGACATAAAGTTGTGTTAAATGACGCGTATTTTACACGGAAGATTTTTTAAATGCCTTATACAGAGTTTTCTAAAATGTAAAAAAGTATGGGGTGCCTGGGTGGCACAGTCAGTTAAGAGTCCAACTCTTTATGTCGGCTCAAGTCATGATTTCAGGTTTTGTGAGATCGAGCCCCGTGTCTGGCTCTATGGTGACAGCACAGAGCCTACTTGGGATTCTTTGTCTCCCTCTCTCTCTACCCCTCCCCCACACGTGCGTGCTCTCTCTCTCTCTCAAAATCAGTAAACATTAAAAAAAAAGATTAAAATGAATAACATGTGAAAACGTGATGCTAAAATCTAGCTTAAAAAATCCATAAATATTTAACTTGTGTTTTATAGGAACTTTTTTTCACTAAAGCAGTTGCATACTTTCACACCTGAAAAACATCTCACATCTCTAATAGCAACCCTCAACTGAGACTAGCATTCTGTTGGTATTTTCATATAACTACACACTTCCTAAATGCTTGTGCATTGTATGGTAAATGCTGTTAACAGGCAGAAAATGCATATTGGTGATGCAAACAGTTTGCACCTAGCAGCTCTGATTTTTTTTCTTTTTTAATTAATTTTCTCTCACAGAAAATGGCATACTACCAAAACCAGACAAGGATGCCCCAAGGAAAGAAAATCACAGGCCAATATCCCTGATGAACACAGACAGAAAAATCCTTAACAAAGTATTAGCAAACCTAATTCGCCAGTGGTGACGAGTTTGAAGAAAAGCTCTCCTCCCCAAGAAATACTGATAGCTCGCTGCTTATCTCACCCACTCACCTCTTTTAGCATCTGTGTGTAAAGAGAAATCCCAATGTCTGTTGTACTTTTTTAGCTATATCTATGTAGAAAAAGCATGTCAAAATCTCCTAGGCTGGCCTGCTTTTCTTAGTGAAATTCCTTTTGTCTGTGCTGGTCTGTCTTCCACTCTCTCTGGCCTAACACTGTGGATAGATAAGAATCATGAAAACCATAACCCCCACTGTACACAGTTACTTCAACTCTTCCCCATGAGACCACCTTCCACCCTCATCCACCCACTGCACGGAGCTTGGAGGATGACACCCCCCCACCGCCCCCATCATGGCTGACTACTTTCTGCGATGTGTGGGGAATTGGGATCTCTGACAGGACACACAAGAAGAAAAACCACCGGGAGGAAGAGGAGGGCACTCGTGTGATCTCAAGAAGCAATACTTGCTGAGCAGAGGTCAAGTTTCTGGATAAAGACCAGAATCCTTCACCATTCCTCTCAGGTGCTCTGTCATCTGATCCACACCTGCCTCTCTAGTTGGCTTCATATCACTCTCTGCCTTGCTGTTTGGGTTAAGCCACCCTAGGCTTCTTCTTGGTCCCCCAAAGTCATTGCTGTATCCTGTCCCAGAATTTTCACATGTACTGAAGCTATGCCTAGAAACACTCTCTCCCTCAACTTCATTCTGTACTTAATCTCGTTCAATCTCATTCATTTTTGACATCAGATAGATTGCATATGGAAACATTTGTGTTTTAACACACTTTTGCAAGAAGAGATCTTAAGTTCTAGATTTTACAGTTATTTGAAAAATTACTAATGAATATATATTTTATTAGTAATTTAAGTGTTTCTCATACTTCACTGTGTATTCAAGTAAAGTTGACATTTCATTATAAGAATTAAGAACACTAAGAGTATATTTGCCTGGAGAAGATGCATCCCTTCATTAGGGCAAATTAGCACTGATTCTGTCAAGGTATTAAACTATGCTACCCATAGGAAGAAACCTCAGGACTCTATATCATAGAACAGAGATCAGCAAAGTATGATCTATGGGACAAATCTGGCCCACCACTAGTTTTTACCAATAAAGTTTTACTGGAACATGATCATTCTCATTCATTTATGTACTGCCTGTGGTTATTTTCATGATGCAATGCAAGTAGTTGAGTAGTCATGACCAAAACTGTATAGCTCCCTGCCAAAGAAAAACTAAACTATTTCCTTTTTGGCCCTTAAGAGAAAGTTTCCTGACTCCTGTCATAAAATATAATGACAAAGATTTTAATCTAGAAAGTTCAATGCCAGGAAGTACCAGTAATCCTGAAAGACATAAAGCATGAATTCTTCAGAAAATCTAGTATAAATTATACTCTACTCTGATGGCCCCAACAGGAAGAGTTGCCCTCAAAAGTCTCCAAAGTAACAGAATCAGTTAATTTGTCTAAAGAGTGACTGAGAACTGTAGTTTTTGAATGTTAGATATGTATACCAAAATGTGTGTGTGTGTGTGTGTGTGTGTGTGTGTGTGTGTGTGTGTGTAGAAGTTAATGTTATGATGTTGAGCTCTTCTATTGGGAGTAACTAGTCAGTCACCAGACCCTACTCTTAAGAATGTCTTAGTTTATGATGGGAAAAAGCCATCTTCATTGAAGAAAAGGATTTTTCTTATTGTGCATGTGTCCAACTTATCTAAAAACCAAATCCTTTAGATATGTTAACAAGAGGTAGGCAATGGCTTTCACCAACTTCTTTTCCATCCCTTAGCACTGGATTCTGATCAGCCAAGAGAATATTTCTCTTATCTCCAATTATAACTCTAACATTTCAATACTTCTTTGAGGCAGTTGTTAAAAGTATGTCTTCCACTCTCTCAACCTCAGTAGAATCAGTAAGTGCATGCTTATGTACATAAACTAATCTCTAATTTTGTATTTCTGGGTGTATGATAAATGCCAATAATTATCTCCTCATGGGGAAAAATAAACAAATATAAAAATACAGGCCCCGGGTTCCAGTAACCAAAACAAATTCAAGCTCAGCAACTTACTAGCCATGTTGCCATGGACCAGTTACTTAAAACTACAAAACTTCTGTTTCCTTATTTATGAAATGGAGGATATAATAACACCTACCACATAAGGTTTGCTTGAATAAAAATAGAATATTTTTGAAGCACTTATGTGATGTCTTGTGTAGAGTAAAATATATATGGACATGTTTTAGGGCATGCTGGTGATGAATCATGCAGATGGGCCCATCAACTTTTCCCATCTCTGGACACTCAAGTTGGTGATAAATCAACACAGGATGCAAAGAGTCCTAGTCCATGATGATGAAAAAAACATTGTATCTTCTGAATCTGGTTCTCAGCGTGAAGTAAGAGCACAGCAGTGACCATTAGTGGAAAAGCTATCCCTAAAATCCACTTCTTCCCTTTCAAGCTATAGAATCGACATATCCAAAACTCTAGTCTCTGAAGAAAAAATATGTTAAAATATGGGAAAAAAAGTCTAAATAAAGTGGGAGACATAATTTGTAAAGGGCAGGGGATTGCTTTTTTGAAAATAGAATAAGTCGATGCTTCTCGAATGTTCTCTGGAAGGCAGAGGAGAATGAATGGACACCTGCCAAGTGTTGTGGAGCAGAGCAGAACATGACATGTCTCTGAAATCATGAGGTGTCAATCATGATGCATAAAAATGTTATATTCTACGTCTTATTTTTTATATTTGTTAGCTTAAAAATTTCCTTAAAATCTCAATGAAAAGGTGCATCTTATACATTTCAGGTCTTTCCAGCACACTGGTATTTTCCCAGTAAGACGCACAATTTGAACAGGGCTTTGTCTATGGTATATATATATACCTGTTGAGGGAATTTTCTTTAAGGAATAAATTAATCTAGGAAGGGAAAAAAATCTATCACCTGGAATAGCGTCAAAACAGTTATAATGATAAAAACAATTTTTCTCTCAAACCCTATAAAGCTAAAAGTGAGAGTAGAGAGTCACTATTTAAACAATCCTTTGGGGAAATTGTTAGATTTTTATTCAAGGGAAGCCAAGGCAATCTTGATCTGAGGAAGCTGGTTATGTAATACAAAAAAATGAGGACTTTTCAGTCAATGTATTATAAACCTGGGCCTGCCATTTGTTATGTGAAGCAGAGTTATTTAACTTCTCTGAGCCTCAATTTCTTCACCTGCAAAGGGAAATAACAATGAAGAGTTGTTTAAACAGCCAGAAATAATGGTGTGAAATGCCTGGATTGCTTACTACATGGAGTTGATGCTTAATGTAATAGATACAGTAATACTTTAGGAGCTTATTAATTCATTTATTCATTTTGGTAGAACAGTGTGTCACTGAGACAAGGTGAAAAGTAGTAGTATGAATACTGTTCTTGACATTTTATTGATGTCTACTTGCAGAGGCTTCTCCAGGTACAAGCATAGATCACAGGGGGCATCAGCCACTGAGTAACCCAGAGCAATGTGAACAACCTGTCTATAAAGCAATGAGGTTATAAGTCCATTAGGGTGGATTTGCATATAGGTTCACCTAAAAAAAAATAGTTATTGAGCTTTGACTATGCAAAAAAGCATCATACTAGCCATAAAGCCCATAAAATGGAAGGACAAATTATAAAGAGAGCAAAAATTGCTCTTCCTAACTTCTAAGGAGCCCACCTCTGAAGGAGTGTAAAATGATGAACATGCAATAAACCCAGTGCATTTGTTCTTGGAAAAACACAATGAATCTAGGCTCTGGGAAAATTCTCAAAGCTCATGAATAAAATTTTCACATCAATGGAATATTTGCAGTTGCAGAAAGCACTCAAATATAACTTAGCACCATCAGCTCTAAAATTGCTATGTAGCTGGGCCTAGAGGCCATCTACTTGGAAGGAGAACCAGACAGATCTTCTTTGAAGCGTGGTTGACCTGTACTCTGACTTTATTTAATAATGTACCTTTGGTGGTGGTAAAGACTATGGAGAATGTTTAACCACAACCTCTACCCACCACTCAGACCCAGTGACCCCTTACCACCATCTCAGAAATTTGGGTTGAAGAACTGGTTTTATCCTTACTTTTGGAGCCTAAAGAAAACACCTGTCCTTTGACTATATACTGAGTACCTCATATGTACTCTACCAAGTGCCAGGCAAAGACACAATATGTTTTCCCAAAGGGCTCAGGGTCTAGTTCAAGGGACAGAGACCTGAAAATAAATAAGTACAGCAGTGTGATAAGCATTCATCTGGACTTAATTCTTTTCAAGTTGGTGTACATGGAATGGGAATCAGGCTTCCATCCAGAACAGGCAGGGTAATCTTTCCCCAGTTGGGGTTGGTTGGCATAAATCCAACAAGATCCTGGAAATCTTTCTCCACAGCCCAATTTCTAAAAAATAAAATGTTTATTTTCAAAAGTCATGTTTCCTGTAAGTATTATCTTCACTGGTAAATTTTTAAAATGGCTCAAAATATAAAAGATTTATACATAACTCTCCTGAGAAAGCCAAAAATTGAAAGAAAAAAAAAAAAAAGGAAATCACTAGTGCCTTAATGTTGCATTAGGAGAAAAAGAAAAGTACTTTGGCTGCCCATTGCTAAGGCAGTTAATGAGTACCCAATGACAGTTAAGCCTTGTTATAAAAAGTTAGATATATTGAGTTACTATCATGAGCCAGAGATGGTTCTGGGTGATTTACATGTATTATCCCTATCAGAATTCCTCAGAATAGTCTTCTTTTTCTTCTTTTTTTCCCTCAGAATTGTCTTTTTAGACAATTTTTTATCCTAGAGCCCTGAATTAGTCTTCCCAACAATGTTTTGATTTCTAGGAACAACCTTCCCTTCATCTACCAAATACTACTTCAAGGGCAGAGTTTGAAAAGCAAGGCCCTAAAAGCCTTAATTTCCTTTTGATTTTCATCTATGTGGGATCACAAGTATTTGGTTTAGAATTGACCATTTCTACGGTAAGCTCTAGGCGAGAAAAATTTCAATGTGGCTCTGACTGAAATATTTGACAAAGCCCTGAGGCTGTCGGGAGAGTATTGACTTTATATTTTCATTTTTTTTACTTTTTTAAGTGTTTATTTATTTTGAGAGAGAAAGAGCACATGAGCAGGGGAGGGGCAGAGGGGGAGAGAGACTCCCCAGCAGGCTCCATGCTGTCAGTGCAGAGCCTGATGCGGGGCTCCATCCCACAAACCATGAGATCACGACCTGAACCAAAATCAAGAGTCAGATGCTTAACTGACTCAGCCACCCAGGCAACCCTGGATAGTATTGACTTTATAAATAAATGGATGTCACTGAGGTGTAAATGTGCTCTTCTCCTTTGCCTAAAAGTAGTTAGTTTAGGAGGACGATGTTTACTGATATATAGAATAAAATATTTATTTGTATCTCAAGTTTATTCAATACCAAACCTTGTACACTTCAGATCACATAACGTAATGAAAGACATGTAGGGTGCAGCAAGCCCAGTCTGCACCTTACAGGTGCACCTTATAGGTGGTGAAGTCAACTCAGAAGAGGAGTCGTCTCCCTGTGACATCACGCAGCTTGAAGAGAAATGCAGCTCAGGATACTGTGTAGCTCTCCTCACTCCATTTCCTGCCTCTCCTACTGCACCTCTGCATCTCTTACTGATGGCGTGGGTGCTATTTGTATGCCGAACTCCCAAGGAATGTTCTCCCAGTGTATCATTTTGGAACACTATTTGGCTACTCATCCCTTAGTTTTCTTCGTTACCACTGAACTTAAAAGAAGCTCACTCAAGAAAAGTCTTTCATAAGACAATACCCAACTGTAGTCTAAAAGCATATGACACTTTGTTACATCAGGAATCCCTGCCTTCCATTGGTTTGTGGGATGCCAATTTGTAATAACGGTAGTAAAGAATTCATTGGAAAACCAAGATAACACATGGCCAGAGTTTAGTGGAGAGGCAGGCATGTCAACTGTGGGAATGGCTGAGTTGACAATGATATAAACTCAAAAGAACATGTTCTAGTTTCTGTTAATTAATAGGCCTCCAAAACTTCTTGTATTTTTTGACAGTGTTTAAAATCTTTCCTCCTTTTGAAACTGTTTTCTATTGGCTTCCAGTGCATTATTCTTAGTTCTCCCTCTCTCCCTCCATCTGTCTCATCTTCTGAATATCTGCTGAATATCATCCTTCTACGACACTGATGTCTTTTTCTCTCTCTTTCTCACCATCATTTTTCCATGGAGCTACAATTTTACATTTTCAAAACCCAGAGAGTATCCACTATTTATTTCTATGGCATCCCAAACTCTGTGTGTCAAAACTGAATTCATTTTTGGGGCACCTGTGTGGCTCAGTCGGTTAAGCGTCCGACTTCGGCTCAGGTCATGATCTCACAGTCTGTGAGTTCGAGCCCCACGTTGGGCTCTGTGCTGACAGCTCGGAGCCTGGAGCTTGCTTCAGATTCTGTATCTTCCTCTCTCTCTGCTCTTTCCCTGCTCACATGCTGTCTCTCTCTCAAAGGTAAAGATTAAAAATTTTTTTTTAAAATTCATTTTTTATACAAACTTCTCTTTCAAAGGAGTGAAGCATATTTCTCCATTCCTTTAAGTGTGAGCTGTGCACAGTGACTTCCTTACAAAGAGTATAGTATGAAAAAGAGGGGAAAAGGATTGTTTCACAGTGGAGGAGTCTGGAAAACACCTCAGTCAGATAATCGAGATCAACCACAGTATTGATAGTACATCCCCTTAACATGATGTGATGAAAATGGTACTTTTTCTCTGTGGTCTTCTTTCCAAAATGCATAATCCTAGTGTAATCATAAAAAAAAAAAAAACAGACAAATACCTATCAAGGGACATTCTACAAAATACTTGGCCAGTACTCCTGAAAACAGACAAGATCATCAAAAACAAGAAAAGTCTGAGACACCATCACAAACAAGATGAGCCCAAGGAGACATAACAACTAAATGCAATGTAGTAATCTGGAAGATATTCTGGAACAGGAAAAAAAAAGACATTAAAACTAAGGAAATCTGAATAAAGCCTGGACTTTAGTTAGCAATAATGTATAAATATATGATCATGAATTGTGACAAATGTACCACACTAAGAGGTTAAGAATCGAGAAACTGAGTGTGAGTAGATGCAAACCCTCTGTGCAATCTTTACAAATTTTCGGTAAATCTAAAATGATTCTAAAATAAAAATTTTGTTAAAATAATGAATTCATACGGGCCCCTGGGTGGCTCAGTCATTTGAGCGTCTGACTTCAGCTCAGGTCATGATCTCGCAGTTTGTGGGTTCGAGCCCCGCGTCGGGCTCTGTGCTGACAGCTCAGAGCCTGGAGCCTGCTTCCGATTCTGTGTCTCCCTCTCTCTCTGCCCCTCCCCGGCTCATGCTCTGTCTCTCTTTGTGTCTCAAAAATAAATAAACATTAAAATTTTTTTAAATAATGAATTCATAAATTTCCCTCCCAAGCCTTTTTTTTTTCTTTATGCTCCCTATTTTCGTCAGTGTAATTGTGGTGGGACAACCAGAACTTTGTCCCAGCTATTCACATTTATAAGGCACACGGCTTTTAATAAACAATGTTTTCTTAATTCCGAAATTTAATATCTGAGTTTAGCACCTACATATTGAGAAAAAAATAGGTAACATAGGAAGCTACCAGATAGCCTCCATTTGTTAATGACACAAATCTGGGTACCACCCCATAAAGTACAAAGTTGATTTGAGATCATCTGCAGTGGAGAAATCAGAATGGATACACTTTAACTCAGATTCAGAAAACTTTAAACTTATTTTTCTTTTAAAATCTTCTTTTTTTATAGCATTTATTTATTTTGGGGAGAGAGAGAGAGCATGCATGCACATGAGTGGGGGAGGGTCAGAAAGTGGGAAAAAGGATCCAAAGCGGGTCTCGAACTCTCCTTGAGATCATGACCTGAGCCAAAGTCGGATGCTTAACCGACTGAGCCACCCACGCGCCCCAAGAAAACTGTAAACTTTTTTTTTCTGTAAATTATCTAAACTGCCTCGTCTGAAGATAACCCCACATGCCGTTCTGCCTTTTCTGCCTGCCAATTTATATTCATTAATGTCTTTCCTGTTTAAATCCTAGAATAAATTTTATGCTCCTCCCTCAACTGTCTCTGCATCTTCCCTTTCTGCTTGTCTGACCGGAGGTGATGTAATGTCTCGTGTAGCCTCTGTGCCCTGCTGCGTGAAGAGGAAAGGATCACCTGGTCTGTCGCCATGCCCTGCCCTCATGGCCGCTTCTGAGCTCTAGGTTGATCTCACTGGTCACTAATGTCGTGCTTGGGCTGCCACCCACAGCAGGTGGCACAGCTAGGCCCATCCTGTTCTTTCAGTTTCCATCATTCAGCAATGACCGCTAGTGTCGCTGTTCCCTCACTCTTTAGCCTCTGTTTCCTGACCTTTGGCTTCTGCTGGGTCTCATACCACTTCCGTGTTCCTTTCCAAGGCATACTGAAAGTCCTGGATACCTTGCAATCCACACACAGGCTCTGGGAACCAGGAGGGACATGGAAGGCCCATCTGCCTAAACCCCTTCTTTGTCACTGACATTACTGTTTTGTTCATGACTGTATTCTTGGCATGTCATTCTGCTCTGGGATTATGCTGAATGCAGGCCTTTTCAGAGGGCCCATGCCATAGGAAAGAAAGAACAGTCCTCTTCTTTGGGATTTTCCCAAACCAACTGGGTTTTTTTCCACCACAAGGCCTGGCACCAGATCCTCTACTCCTTTACCTTGGTGAGGCAGCAATGGAGCATGGACTGGATCCCCAGTTGGCCCATCTGCTCCTCTCTTCGTATTTCACTGCGTTCATGAGCTCTCTCTTCTACCCTCTCTCTCCCCACACACCCCAGCTCCTCCCCCTAGACTTGGAAAGAATTTTGATTTCCTTTTCCTCCCTAACAGGAACTGCCTTCATGTCACAACCACATCCTTCTTTGTTCCATAATTTAATATTAAGACTTTATGCTATAGTCCTGTTTATGACTCTTAACATTCAAAGCCTAGCTTTGGAAATTCTAAGAACACTCTTTCTCTCCCACAAAGAAAGGCTCTGACAAATCAAAAGACTTCTTTCAGACTGTCATCTCGTGACGGACTTCAAAATTTTCTTTTTGAACTTCAAAGCAGAACAATGATTATTGTCTAAAAATTTCTTTGTCTGGATCTTCCCTCTGCTGCCGTTGAGTAATAAAATCAGGCTTAGGTCTTAGGCTTCTTGGCAGAAAGGCTGCCAGGGACTAACCTCAGTTACTCAGAGAAAAATGCCACAGGTTGTATTTAAGATATTATCTCAAAGTACATGGTTTTTCTCTGCTTGGCTTCAATTCCAACCGGGCAGAATGCTTAGCATGGCAATTGGCTGCTACGAAGCAGGCACACATCGTTGACTCTAATAACATTATTGTTGATGTCATTGTTACTATTGTTATTCTCAAAGGTCTGAGATGTTTTAAGAGGTTCATGATGAGAGAGACAGTGAAGGCAGAGTAGGTAGGCTTCAGGGCCATGCAGCTGGGGGGGAAAGATCGTGAACACAGGTGGGAAGGCAGGAAATCACGGAGCAGTAAGAAGGCAGCAAGATGGAAACAGAAGGAAGGGAGGGAGAAAAAGATTGGAGAGGTAAGTGACAGAAAAGTTACAGATGACCATAATTTCTAAGACTAAGAATTTGTATTTTATTTCATAGGCACCCAAGAAGTTTTTGCTTTGTCCTCACAGTCAAGTCATGAGTGTGTGGTGCGAGCACACGCATTCACCTGTGAATTCTACAAACTAAAATCAGCGTTCAAAGGACAGCAAAAACGAATGGATCTGCCTGTTGAAGCAAACATGCTCCTCACATTTTCTGAGTAGTTACTTCAGAGTTTTTTAACGAGATAAGTCCTTACACACGAAGTTGAAGTACCATAATCTTTTATTCCCATTCTATTTGCCAAATACATCATCGAGTTTGTATGTAGTACCTGTTAAATACTGGGGTGTGTGTGTGTGTGTGTGTGTGTGTGTGTGTGTGTGTGTGTTTATGTGTGTGTGTCTTAAGTTTATTTTTGAAGGAGAGAGAGAGAGAGTAAGCAAGGGAGAAGCAGAGAGAGAGAGAGAATCGAAAGCAGGCTCCAGGCTCTGAGCTGTCAGCACAGAGCCCGGTGTGGAGCTTGAACCCACAAACTGTGAGATCATGACCTGAGCCGAAATCAGATGTTTAACACACTGAGCCACCCAGGCGTCCCTAGTTACCTGTTAAATATTTTAATATTTTTTAGCCTTCATTTTAGTTTTGCAGCAAGGTTTTGCCTTCTGCCTTTGGTTTATTCTTAACAAAAAGAGAGAGAAATGTGTCAGGACCAGGGATAAAGAGAGAAGGAAATTAATAATATATGGCTTGGAAAAACCCAGGGATAAATCTCAAGGGCAAGAGGCTCATGGAAAGCAAACTTGCTTAAGTGAAATTGCAATAAAGAGACCCATATATCTAGAATAACTATTCAATAACCACTCCCGCCAACAAATAACCCAAATAAAAGACTAAGACATATAGTGAGGCAGGTAAGAAACTGAATCTGTTTTATCTTTGGAAGCAAAACTCCACACGAACCCAGGGCTGCACCGATAGTCAGGTTGGGAAGAATTCAAGGTTCAGTTCATTGGGTGATCAATTGCCAAGCTCTTAGCAGGAAGAAACCATATGCCTTATGTACTGTATCAGCACCTGTCACTAACACATACCTGGCCTTCAGTGAGTTTATTGAACTGAACCAAACTGAATACCTAAGCACTGGAAAATATAAAATCTGGCCCTTGAGGGGCGCCTGGGTGGCGCAGTCGGTTAAGCGTCCGACTTCAGCCAGGTCACGATCTCGCGGTCCGTGAGTTCGAGCCCCGCGTCAGGCTCTGGGCTAATGGCTCGGAGCCTGGAGCCTGTTTCCGATTCTGTGTCTCCCTCTCTCTCTGCCCCTCCCCCGTTCATGCTCTGTCTCTCTCTGTCCCAAAAATAAATAAAAAATGTTGAAAAAAAAAAAATTAAAAAAAAAAAAAAAATCTGGCCCTTGGATTGTGCTGACTCTTCCCAACCTTTACGGGGAGTTCTGTATTATCCTCCATTGGCTATATGATCCCTGGCCTGTAGAACTTGTTGAGTGAAGTCTTGTTTAATTTTACGTTCTTACCAAGGAATGTGTTATAGGGCTGTTTATTCTCTTACTGGCCCTTCAGTATAAAGAGCATTTACGTATCATGATTTCAAACACACTCAAGGATCCAGTTGCCTCCTTGCCCTGAGGTTCTCTGGAGCTTCAGAGAATGGACCAGACTTCCCAAGAAGGACGGTGTTCTAAATCCACTCTTGATTAAGTCCATCTTGCTTCCTATTGGGTCCTTCCTAAAAGACCATGAGATGTTCTGCAGAGGCTTCAGAATTACTAATGATAACGAAGGATAAGGAAAGAGGTTAAGAATGCTAGGATTGGTGGGTTAATAACAAAATAAAAACTTGAAATACTGTTCTGTTTCTTTACCCCATGTCCTTTAGCCTCTTAATTAACCTCTTCAATGTATAAGAAAAATAGGACCTTAACTCCCGGGGGATCAACGTTCTTTGAACCTTTATGGTGCACTTGAATTACAGCTATTAATACTGAGATCATGAAAGAATGAGTAAGACATTCCTACTCATTAAAGTGCTCCCAAACGATACATTCAAAACTTTAAGTCCTTTAAGTGGATGTAACTTTCCATTAATAATGAAGAAAAGCTCCTTATTTTAAAATTTCTAGAAATTGGAGCCTTGGAATACATCTAACATAAAAAAGGTCAATTCATTTGTTATGAAATATCCTTTTCCCCTCTCTTTCCTATTATTGGGAAGGAGTGATAGAGTCCTATCTTTTATTCCTAGGCCTCTCAGGGAAGTTACATGTGGATCAGTGAAGATTATGTTAAAGATTCAAAAAGTCTAAAGATGTAAAAAAAAATGCAGATACTATTGATATTTTTGTCTTTGCTATCACTCCATTAACTTCCATTTTACCCGTTAACTTTTTATTCCCAGTCAGTGGTTTTATTCTGCTCAAAAAAGTCTTAATTTTTCATCAATGTTCGCTTTTAAATATCAGTTAAATAACAGAATGCTTTCCCCCTGAATTTAGATGGAAACAAAACCAAAACATTTTTTTTAAAAGGGAGGGGGAGGGCGTCTGCTCCTTGAAGGGTTATCAGACACATTTTGGGGACATCTGTGTCCCAGAACAGCTCTGGTTACCCAGATCTTTCACACACCAAGTCTTCTTAGTTTGAAAAGTAGTTGCATAGTTTTTAAAATTATTACTCAGTTTGCAAGAATCTTCTCAAAAGGATGAAAGTGTGTGTGTGTGTGTGTGTGTGTGTGTGTTTCAAAGACAAAGAAAATCCATAATTAAAAAACAATTCTAATCTGCTCAGGCCTGAAAATAGCCCCAATTCAAGTTCCTTTTTCCCACACAGCTGAGGTGCTTCAAAGTTGTAATGGAAACAGAATTGAAATGAACCGAGAATGATTTTGAGTGTAAGGGAGAACTTTCCAGTTTTACTTTTGTTCAATTTCCTGATGGATGAGGCTGTACCACAACCTGACAGGGGAGGAGGTAAGGCTGGCCACTGTGCAGGCTGGAATACTCCTGCAGGGGCGCAGAGTAAAAATCACAGACCGAGCCAGATCCACATTTCTGCTATACACTGCTTCCCAGGAGCTTCACAAATCTAAAACACGTGAAGAAAGTAATTGAGTAGCTATAAATTCCATCATAAAACTTTCCTACTGGGAATAGGCAATAAGTCCATTAAAAATAAACCACAACAGGCATGCTTGATGGTGGAAAACATTACGAATAACTCACACGCTGGCAAGAAATTACAACCAATAAGTGTGTTCTAAAAATAGTGGGCCAGGGGAGGGAAACTACCTACAATAAGTGATTTCCAAAGGAAATGCCAATTATTACAAAAAGGCCAACAAAAATGGTGAGGATGGCCCGGGCTCCAGCCTGCAGGGCTCTGTCTCTCTCCACTGGCTGCAGTTAAAAGGAAGGATTTTTTTTTATTTCCCCATTATGAGTAGTTCCCATGTTTTAATATAGTCAGAAGATTTACATGTTTTTCCCACAATGTAAAAGGGAGCCTTGTTCTTTTTTTTTATATGAAATTTATTGTCAAATTGGTTTCCATACAACACCCAGTGCTCATCCCAACAGGTGCCCTCCTCAATGCCCATCACCCACCCTCCCCTCCCTCCCACCCCCCATCAACCCTCAGTTTATTCTGTTTTTAAGAGTCTCTTGTGGTTTGCCTCCTTCCCTCTCTGTAACTTTTTTTTCCCCTTCCCCTCCTCCATGGGTTTCTGTTAAGTTTCTCAGGATCCACATAAGAGTGAGAACATATGGTATCTGTCTTTCTCTGTATGACTTATTTCACTTAGCATCACACTCTCCAGTTCCATCCATGTTGCTACAAAAGGCCATATTTCATTCTTTCTCATTGCCAAGTAGTATTCCATTGTATATATAAACCACAATTTCTTTATCCATTCATCAGTTGATGGACATTTAGGCTCTTTCCATAATTTGGCTATTGTTGAGAGTGCTGCTATAAACGTTGGGGTACAAGTGCCCCTATGCATGAGCACTCCTGTATCCCTTGGGTAAATTCCTAGCAGTGCTATTGCTGGGTCATAGGGTAGATCTATTTTTAATTTTTTGAGGAACCTCCACACTGTTTTCCAGAGTGGCTGCACCAGTTTGCATTCCCACCAACAGTGCAAGAGGGTTCCCATTTCTCCACATCCTCTCCAGAATCTATAGTCTCCTGATTTGTTCATTTTAGTCACTCTGACTGGCGTGAGGTGGTATCTGAGTGTGGTTCTGATTTGTATTTCCCTGATGAGGAGCAACGTTGAACATCTTTTCATGTGCCTGTTGGCCATCTGGGTGTCTTCTTTAGAGAAGTGTCTATTCACGTCTTGTGCCCATTTCTTCACTGGATTATTTGTTTTTCAGGTGTGGAGTTTGGTGAGTTCTTTATAGATTTTGGATACTAACCCTTTGTCCATTTGCAAATATCTTTTCCCATTCCATCGGTTGCCTTTTAGCTTTGTTGATTGTTTCCTTTGGAGTGCAGAAGCTTTTTATCTTCATGAGGTCCCAATAGTTCATTTTTGCTTTTAATTCCTTTGCCTTTGGAGATGTGTCAAGTAAGAAATAGCTGCAGCTGAGGTCAGAGAGGTTTTTTCCTGCTTTCTCCTCTAGGGTTTTGATGGTTACCAAAGCGGGAGGCATCACAATCCCAGACTTTAGCCTCTACCACAAAGCTGTAATCATCAAGACAGCATGGTATTGGCACAAAAATAGACACATAGACCAATGGATTAGAATAGAGACCCCAGAACTAGACCCACAAATGTATGGCCAACTAATCTTTGACAAAGCAGGAAAGAACATCCAATGGAAAAAAGACAGTCTCTTTAACAAATGGTGCTGGGAGAACTGGACAGCAACATGCAGAAGGATGAAACTAGACCACTTTCTTAGACCATTCACAAAAATAAACTCAAAATGGATGAAGGACCTGTATGTGAGAAAGGGGGCCTTGTTCTTAAAGAAGAGGAATTGCAAATGATTCTTACCATTACCATGCCCAGAGATGTTCATATTTCTATATCTTGAAGAACCATCTGTAGAGCTTACAAGTGAAGCCTGATGGTGGCCATAAGTACTAGTCATTTAAGAAATGTAGGCATATAAAGAGCACGTGTGTTGATTGCCCACCGAGAGGCACTGGGGATTTGGAGTCAGACAAAACCTTGGCCTGTCTCCTCAATGGTTAGACTTAAATAAAAGAGATGGACAAATACGAAGGTTACAATATAATTTGTGCACTAAGAAAAGTATGCAAAGAAGCCCCAACCAATGAGAGACATCTAACATATTGGGAGGCCAATTGCTTAAACCCTGGAACCTGGATTTTCTCACCTGAAAAATGGAAACAAAAATAACTATACCACATGTATATTGAAAGGATCAGATGAATTAGAATGAAGGTTTTTGAAAGTTAAGAATACCATACAGATGCAATTGATAACTAATTTACCTCTAAAATGAAAAGATTTTTGCTATGTGCTAAGCACATTATTAGCTATTTATGTATATGAACTGATTCTCTCAATGACCCTACGAGGTAGATAATATGATTATTGCTACTTCACAAATGAGGAGACTGTGGCCTGGAGTCACCAGATAGGTAACTTATGAAAGGTTACATGGCTAGGATTCAAACCCAGGCATCTGGCTCTAAGCTAAGAATTTACCATGAGTTAATGAAGCTTAAACTTTGGGACTTCTCATTTGCATGGACCACTCCCAGGCTCTGGGTGGAACCCCAGTAGTATCTTCACATGGTCATATGTTCTTACAAGATTTGCAAAAATAAGATATTTTAGCCAACTGATCAAGAATACTCTCCCTCTCCCTTTCCACTCCAACTTGAGATCTCTCAAGTCGACTAGAGCTGGAGTAACCACGTCACTTTTGAAATCCAGCTAAGGGGGAGTTGAGTCGACGATACATTTGGTTTAGGTTTAGCAAAATCTATTTATATAGTTTGCAGTCACTCCTATGTCTGGCAGGGTTATAGGGAGGCATCACAGTCTAGTGGAGGTAAGATTTAGAGGTTTGTCTGGCTCCATTGATAATGCTCCTGACCCTTCCCTGCTTTTCATGTGCTTAGTGATCCATACACGAGTGTTTGCTTCCTTCATTTAAAGTCTCTCCTCAGCCACCAAACATCATGTGGCACTACTTTCCATGTCCTACTTGGCTGAAACAGACCTTTCTAGTTGATGTTCCCTTCCCGCTCTCCCTATACAGCACACTCCATCCAAACTTCACTCCTTCCTTTCCTGGACCATGCTTTTTGTTCATGTTCTTATTAATTTCATCAACGACAAACTGGTTAATGAGTGTTGGCAATTCAATGAGCATTTAAAATAAGTCAATAGACGGGCTCCTGGGTGGCTCAGTCAGTTAAACATCCAACTCTGGCTCAGGTCATGATCTCACGGTTTGTGAGTTGGAGCCCCGAGTCAGGCTCTGTGCTGACAGCTCAGAGCCTGTTCTGATTCTGTGTCTCGCTCTCTCTCTGCCCCTCCCCTGCTCACGCTCTGTCTCTCTCTGTCTCAAAAATAAATAAAAAAACATTCAAAAAAATAAGTCAATAGAAAACTTTAAATGTCAAAAATCCTATAACTTGTAAAAAGAAACTTGATAGAGGTTCTCTAGATTTGGTAAGAATCCTAAAACTTGGGAAGCTGGGTGGTTCAGTCAGTTCAGTTTCTGGCTGTTGGTTTCAGCTCAGGTCATGATCTTGGGGCTCCTGGGTTCAAGTCCCATGTCAGGCTCTGTGCTGAAGGCACGGAGCCTGCTTGGGATTCTTTCTCTCCCCCTCTCTGCCCGTCCCTCTCTCTCTCTCTGAAAATAAATATACTTTAAAAAATCCTAAAAATTTATAACAATCCTAAAAATTTATAACATTATCAGTATTGGGTTTTGAATCTGAAAGCTTTCTAAGATATCAAAAACTAATTAATGACTAATCATTTTAGCCTCTCATAATGTTGGAAAGATTGAATTTTCTTCCCTTTCTTGTCAAAAGAGTAAAATAACAGTTGTTATATACAGCAAAAAATAGATAGTAAAAATGTATTATAAGGTGGCTCAGCAGTTAATTAATGAAATACCTTTTCTGTATTTTCACGTTTGTGGTATCGGTTTTTGAAAATTAGTTATTATTTCTTTTTAATTTTTAAATAAGTATTTGTTTTCCTACCTGATTAATTCTTCTCCATAATGAGAGTCCCACAAATTATATGATATTGGAAATCCACAAAACATAGATTTTTCTCCATTCCCAGCCCATACTTTTTAAGAAGTCATTCTGACGGTTAAATAATTGCTTTGTTATATGGATTACAAGTTATTTGATTTTGCTTTAAATGAATGTTTATTTGAAGGAAGATGGCAGCCTATGTTGGACAGAGCTCTGCCTGGGCGTGAGCAGAGCTGAGTTCTCAGGGTGTCCAGGTGGGTTTTCCACGTCTCTGTATCTCTTTATGCTAATGCTACCTTAGACTACATGTCTCCAGTGGTCCTTCTATGTCTCTGGGTTCTGGGTTCTCTGACAACTCTGGGAAAAATATTCTCTCTCTCCCCTTAATTTTCTTTTGGCTAATAATAGGAAATGAACAGGAGAAACCAAATAACCAATGACTCCCTGTCTGACTGTGTAAATTCACTGTAACCCTATTAACAGCATCACTGAAACTTCTTTATCAATATCAATTAGACTGAAACTCTAACAATTGCTGTGAAGTAAAGAAAAATAAGCAGGTTGCTGGGGCCAAAGCAGAGTTCACGGTACAGCAGAATCTGCTGTGGGAAGGCTGGCTGGGCTAGGGTATGGCTGTAAATCATAAGTCCAGGAACAGGTGTGTGAGACTGGAGGGCTGGCAGATGACCGTGACAGAGGAGGGAGGCCACAGCAAGAGCAGCAAAATCAGCAAGCTCGCAGATCAGGCCATGCCAGGCCACCACTTAGGTCTGTGGTTCCCAGGGCCAGCTGAGTATGAGAATCACCCGCAGAGCTTTTAAAACCAATAATGCCACCAACCCACATTATAATTTACATTTCTCAGGTGATTCTAATGTGCATTTAGTTCTGGAAAACAAGGGCCTCAGTGCTGTGCTTTGGGGGCAGCCCAGAGGCTGGATGCTTATAGCTCCCTTTTAAAGAAAGGCCAAATAATAATAATAATAATAATAATAATAACAAAATGAAAAATAAATAGCAAAGGCTAATATCAGAGTTGGATTCATTTAGTAAGTGAATTTAGTTAAATACAGATCTTCCTGAAGGAAAAATATCATTAGTCACTTACACTTTAGTACATCCCTGTCCAAGAAATGGAACTTTCTGTGATGATAGAAATGTTCTGTATGTAGTGTGGAGTCCCATTCAGTGGCCTGCTAGCCACATGTGGCTATTGAGCACTTGAAATGGGGCTAGACTAATGTAGCAACTAAGTTTTTAATTTAATTATTTTTTTTAAAAGAACACTGTTTCAATGCTTATATATTTTTGAGAGAGAGAGAGAGAGAGAGGCAAAGAGAGAGAGAGAGAGAGAGAGAGAGAGAGAGAGAGAGAGAGAATCTGAAGCAGGCTCCAGGCTCTGAGCTGTCAGCACAGAGCCCAATGCAGGGCTTGAACCCACGAACTATGAGATTGTGACCTGAGCCAAAGTCGGACACTTAATTGCCTGAGCCACCCAGGTGCCCCTTAATTTAGTTAAATTTAAACTAATTTAGATGGAAATAGCTACATGTAGCTAACGGCTCCCATTTTATAGGTCAGTGCGGTTCTGTTGTAAATGGCTGAGGAATGAAAAGGTAGAGAGAATAAGGTTCTGGAAGACCCAGGGAAGGGAGCAAGAAGGCAGATAGGTAGGGAAACAAGGGTATTTATTAATGGCTTCAGGGCAAAATACTGTGGGAGACAAAGATGAAATTAGATCTGTAGTACATATCAAATATTTTCTTAAATCCTAGAAACATAACCAAGTGCTTTCTTCATTCAATATAATTTACACTGTCATTGAATTAAAAAACATCTGTATAGATCAGCATAGATAAAGTAAAACATAAAATGCTGAGAAACAGATAAAGTTGCAGGAGTATGTTTGGCATGCCCCCACTTATTCAACACTTTAAAGTAGAAAAAAACAACAGTGCATATTGTTTGCAGAGACATGCAAATGTGCTAAACACTTGAAAACGTTGGACAGAAAACTCCCAGCTTTCAGGTAAGGGTTGCCTCAGGCAAGTGAGCTGGGGAAAGGAGAGGGGGTGGAGGAAATTTTAGTTTACAGACCTGAAACAAATATGGCAAACTACGAATGCTTACTATCAGCATTGGGTACACGTGTGTTCTAGTATCTTCTGTGCTCTTCTCTGTGTTTGAAGTGGAAACTGAAATTTTCAAAATTGAAAATTTACTTATTGTTAATGAAATAAAGGTTTGCCATCAGGTTGGGGCAGGCTTCTGGGAAGAGTTGGTGGGCAAAATTCTTTCAGTCCAAAATCAAATTATAAAATGTCAGATATCTTTAGATATTTTTATAGGTAATTGAAGATATTCAACATTATTTTGTTTTTAAGAAATTTTTTTTCAAAATCAGACATAGAATCCGAAGCAGGCTCCAGGCTCCCAGCTGTCAGCACAGAGCCTGACGCGGGGCTGGAACCCATGAACTGTGAGGTCATGACCTGAGCTGAGGTCGGACACTCAACTGACTGAGCCACCCAGGCGCCCCTCAACATTATTTTGTCATGGAAAGTAATCTATGTTACTTTCAGGGAGCATTCTTCTCTACTCTGTGCTATACTACATTGTACTACAAATTCTACTGATCTACCAAAATTTTCCCATAATTAAAGGTTTATGTATAAACATCCCTGATCGTTGCCCTAGAAAATATGGAAGCCAAAATTTTATCTTTTAAAATACAGAATCATGAATAATAATAAATGAACCACTATTGCTATATATCAACAAAATGGTTCATATCTATACTTCACGTTCATCTTTAAATATACTGACAAACTCTTTACAGTTTTAGCAAAAATACAAGGTAGCAATTTGTACTCTTACCACTAACTGATCACATGACTAATTAAGCAACAATAAATGGTGAAATTAATATTTGAATCCACGTTTATCTGTTTCTAATTCTTACTATGAAATGATATGCCCCGATTCGAGAGACCCCCCGAAAACAAACCACCAGAGTCCAGAGCTAAAGGCAAGCGGCAAGGGTCGTTAAGGGTCATTTATTGCAGGTTCGAAACCGGTTCTCCGCGCACTCGTTGCCGGAGGCCGTTGCAAGAGGCCCCGAGCAAGGATCTTACAGCTTCTTTTATAGACAGGCACAAACAAGTTAGGGATTTTTTTGAGGTTACAGAGCTGTTATAGGTTGACATTTAAATTTGAACGCTCAGCAGAACTTGATTGGTTCCCGCCTTTATTTCAAACCATTCAGCAGAACTTGATTGGTTCCCGCCTTTATGTCAGACTACCACCGGGCGCGCCCTGGCTGGTTTCCAGAACGGCGGTGGAAGGGAAAGATCTTTTCTTTGCAGTTGTGAGTACACCTGGTAATTTTTCTCTTAGCCTCTCAGAAACACTAAAGCTACACTCTCTTACTTTCCTTATCCTTAACAGGGAGAAGTATTAAAATGAAAAAAATCATCGAAGACACATCACAACTTTTAATGGTGGGTTAATTGCCTTGGCTGCTCTTGGCCACTTAGTGGTGATCGTTCTTGCCCAGTCTTTATAAAAGTGCACAGGCGTGGGCTCACTTCAATCTAATTCTGTGCTCTGAGACGGGAAGAATGAGTACATTCCAAGATACTGGTTTGTTATTAAAATTTTGTGCTGAAGCTATTTTGTGTGTGCAGTTCCCCGGTCAACTTCCCTTCTTACTAATCCGAATCCTAATAGTAATAAACACAAATAAAATGCTAACGGAAGTGTAATGAAAATATTAAAAAAGAATGATTATAACATGCTAGATAGAAAACCCTTCTTCATATAACTTTAAATGATACAGCTATATTCTCTCCTGTTCGTTTGACTGAAAAGACCCAACCTCCCTCATCTTGACATTCTTCACGTAAATGTTTGATCTTGCAGATACTGTCCTGTTCTTCCATGCAGTGCATCTACCAAGGAGAATAGTTAATGTAGAGAAATTATAATTTAGAAAAAATGATGATCAATAAAATATGATACAGCAGTCAGAGCACTGCTATGAGAAGGCTAAAGATATTAACGTAAGGGTGGTTTTATATGTGAAAATTGTGTATCTAAAAAGAGATCACTGTTCACTGCCTCCGGATAAAGTTACAGATCTGTGTAAATAGTAATACATTAAACTTAGCAAAATTCAGAGTAAACGAATTAATTTTTCTTCATTACAGGACTTCTCAGAGCCTTTATTTTGTTAACCTGATTGATTGTTCTTCAAGAGAAAGGTTTACTGTGGCAAGACTGTGTGATCCTCCACTTAGTTCAGACCCTCTTACTTGGTGTTTCCAGGAACATACATTGAGCACTGCTGCTCCTAAAAGCTATGTCTTTCAATATCCTGTCTTGCTTTTTGCTTAGTAAGCATTTGTTTATCGAATTCCTGTTAGGTACCTTGTACTATGTTGGAGTCTGGAGACCTCATGAAGTTCAAAGTGTACTTGCAAAAGCAGATATCCAAACAAAATTGTTACACAATAGGCTTAGTTCAAGGTTGACTCTGGGTTAGAAAAATACTAGCAGATAGGGAAGAAAAATCTTTTGCATTAACAGCGCAGAGGAGAGTAAAACATCCCAACTGCAGGCAGTCGGAGAAGTGAAATTTAGGGTTGCCCCCACGCCAGACTGAGAAGTAGGGAGTTAACCTTTAGTATCCACGATAACACTGCAACTCCACCAGGAAGGAACCATGATGTTTGTTTTTCTTTTCAGCAATACTATTCAATGTATCTAGCATAGAGTAAACATTCAAATGTTTGTTCCTTAATTACTAAGTGAATGCATGGCCCCCACTTTATAAGCCCACATCCTTTCCAGTAACTCACTTATAATACTCTCCTCTGGAGTTGTGGCTCTAATTCTTTGTTTCCAACTCACTCCTTATATTTAGGGCTGGACACCTCCTGAAACTCTGGTCTCCTTATTCATAACTGAAGATCTCTTTCCTGAACCAATTGAATAGGACTTCCTTTAGTTTCTCTAGAAATGTATTTTCTTATCTGCTCTCTCAAAGCTGGTCTTTTTCTATTTTCCAAGGAAACAGCTACTCTGTCTGATGTACTGATTCTCACTAATGTGCTAATTGGGAGTGTGTTAGTTTTAGACTTCTGAGAAGCAGATGCCAAAATGGAATTAGGAGTGCAAGAGAGTTTTGGGGGGACATGCTTCTGAAGGCTAAAGGGAAGGGAATAGGGGAGGATGTGAGAACCTTCCATCTGACCTGAGTGAGGGCAGGAGGACTGGGGTGGGGAGAGAGTGTCAGACTACAGCAGAGTTCTGAGATTTTGGCCAGGTCAATGGAGGGATCTTGGGACAAAGCTACCCATCACAGCAGACCCCGCCAGGTAGGAATGGCTGGCCCTGATGCCCCTGCAGTGCTCAGCCATTGGCTGGGAGGGAACCAGGGGTGGAGATGTGGGGTGTGATGGGAGCAACAGCTGGAGCCCTTGGTCAAATAGGCTTCCCACTGCAGGATTGTTTTTATGATCCCCACTGGGAAAGAATAGAGATCTGCCCCTTTTGTGTCTCTCTCCTTGCCCTGGTAACAAGTGGGCATTTTCTAGTGCTCTCTGGAAACAAGGCTCTGCTCTCATTTACATTCACATTTCCCAGGCGTTTTTGTGTGTGTTTGGGCACACATAGAAAAGGATAATATATTGGCAGCACATTATGGAAAATAGTGGAGGCTGCTCCAGGCAAAAGTTCAGGGGCCCAAGTAATTCAGAGGACTGAGGGAATAAGTATCTCAAACTCTCTTAATCCCTTTGAAGCACACTGTACAGAATCTGCTTTACCCCGTCAGTTATTTTGCAGAGGGATTTTCTCTGCACGGTGGTTCTCAACTCTGGCTGTACATTAAAATTACCTGAAGAGATTAAAAAAAAAAAAAAATGAATTCCCTGATCCCACTCCAGACCATAGGCAAATCACAAGCTCTAGTGGTATACTAGTGGTGTACTGATTTTTGTGTACAAAGTTGAGAACCACTATTCTGGTGTCTCCTATAATGCCAGGGCAAGACCATAGGGCAGGCAGTCCCTAAGGCATACATCCTTTTCTCCAAAATGAGGGGGTCCTGAGAAGAATGATAATGTGTGAAGAGTATTAGGGTAGTCATTGCCTTCACCATCTTTTTTTTCCCCCATTCCTCTGGGTTTTCTAGGAGCTGGGAAGCCTGTACAAGGCTGAGTTTCATCGCTTACTACCTAAACCTGACTTGCAATAGTGCTTTGGTACTGAGTTCATATGGAAAGGCAAAAGACTCAGAAAAGTCAACATGATACTGAAGAGGTCTTGTGGTTTTTGAATTTTTCTACCGGGAAAATTGGCAAATATTACAAATCAGTGACTTTTCTTTTCCCCAGTCAGTTTTACTGTATACCACTGTTTTTATGTATATTTTTATACTGAGATTTCTCCTTCTAGTTCTATTTATTTTGTTGTTGTTGTCCAATTTATTTGTTGCAGATACCTGGTTATTTTTGCAGGTTACAACACACTGTGGTGCGGTTTAACATGTATTTTCTATAAATAAGCACGCAGCATGACCAGATTCATGTTGATAGTTTTGAAGACCATTTTATTGGTGGCATGCTCTTCCATAAAGAGGCACATAATTAGTGCTTCTCCTTCTTTTTGTGATGTTTACAGCCAGTGATACTCAAGGACCTGACTCATTAGGTCATTACAGGTTACAATGTCATTCTTACTTCCATTGCCTGCCTGGAACCCATCTATAAAGAGAAACTCCTCTTGACTATGATTTGGTTGTACAGTGACATCTATTTTATAGGAAAGGCAGAGCACACATTCAACTTTTTTCCTTTATTTACCATCCTTGTAATAACCAATCAGTTCCACAGCATCCTCTAGTGACAAACATTGGGTTGTTTTGGGTTCCCAGAATTACTAGAACTCATGGATATAAGCATATATGATATGTTTTCACCCATTGTAGTCATCATCCTAATAGATGTCCCACATTTGGTTGGTGGGACCGCTTTAGGTTAGAACCTGAGTCCTTCTGACCCAATTCCAGCCTTTCACAGGTTCATTCATCTGCTATGATAACATGTTCCAGGCTCATCTTATATACTTCCTGTCCCAGACCTAGGAATTATATATATCTTTAAGATAAGATTCTTTTTTAGTGAAAAATAGCACTCAGGGACCATAACTCAGGGTCAGGCTTTTCTACTACTCACTATTTCTAGGCCTTTTCAATGAACAGAGCTACAAAAAAATATAAATTAATTCTGGCACAATTATTTCAATGCAATTTCAGAACTGTATGGGTTTTAGGTATCCTCAACTATCTTAAATTTTTGTCTCTTTTCTCCAATACCAAGAATTCTAGTTTTACAGGATAATGGGATGCTGAAATCTGAATATCACATAATTACTCATTTGATTTAATACATGTGATTCACAGAACACTCTCAGAATAATGACATCATTACTGCTAACAATGTAATTATTGAAAGAACTAAGCATTTTAGCAGTTCTTGTGTCCCTTGATAACCTACTAAAACTACATGAATTTCTGTATTTTAAAGTAATTTGAAATATTTCTACTTGGCACACTCGTGGCATTAATAAATGCGAAGTAGATTTACTTGTTTCTTAAGATAATTTTTGATATTTAGAAACACTTTTTTAAATTTAAGTTTTGTTTTAAAATTATGTAACATACATATATGCCCTAACATGCAAATCTACAAAGACAAGAAGTATACAACGTCAAAATTAAAATTTCCAAAATAGTTCACACGAAACTTGAACTTGCTTTTTTGAGTGTAACTTTTCAAAGTCAGTTTAAAATAGCAACATGGAATTCCTTATCTTTGATGAAGAAATACTTGGTTCACAAAGCAGTGATAGAAGTATTACAACCTCTTGTTTTACCCACCCAAAAACTTACAAAAGTTGAAATTTTACTAAAGAAACTGATGTCTCTTTTTCTTCTTTTGTGGATAAATGTACTATGACAATGTGTCCTGATTAGTGAGCACACAGGCTTGGAGTCACCACCACCTGGTGCTACTGCTGCCGGGGGATCTGGCCAAGCTTCCTCACGTCAGCTGACCTTGGTCTGTCACCTGTCCCTGGGGCACCTGGCACATAAGGTCATCCCACGGCTTCCCCACGGGAGGAACATGATGGGCAGTGGCGTCCTCTGAAGCTGGTTGCTAATGGAGTTGTCCAAGTGGTATGACAACTTCCCGATGATCTTGGTTTACCAGTCGTATCACTGAGGGATGGGAAGTGCCGGATGCTTGTCACCTGCAGAGACAGGGAAGTGTGCCACTAAGCCCCGTGTCACCACTTACCATTCGAGAAGATCCAGACAAATCTGCTCTTGGTCAGAAATGACCATCCCCAGGGCTCTAGCCCCCCAGAGTGGTGAAGGAATCAATATCTCTGGTACACAAGCAGCTCATGCTGGTTGAGAAGAGCTGCCATCATGTACTTTAAGTAAAACACATTTGAGAGCAAATGTTCTTTTTAAATCCTTTCCTCACCACTCTCTGGTGGGTGCCATAAAGGGAACGTAGGCTCAAATAGCTATTTTTAAATGGCATGTTTGAAGATATTTTAAAAATTGAGAAACAACCCTACTGTAGATTGTATCTTATGTGGGTAAAAAAGAGAGTTTTTAGGTGGAAAACAAAAAAAACTATGGGCATATGAGTTGTTTTTCCTAGATTACTTCTCACTTTGTCAACCAACTGTACTTAAGTGGTTATGACCATCCCAACTGGGGCCTCACATTGGGAAACTCATTGTGGCCTTGCCTTAACATTCCATTCACTACAACTAAATCAGAGAAATACAAAAATTATAGAGAAAGTTCTACTTTTTGAAGAAGACATCCCATAAAATCATCACTTCCATGTACATTGAAATCTGTTAGCTTATGGGCACCCACATTCTGTCAATAGACAGAGAATAACATAGCAAATTTCTCAGATCTCCAGACAGAGCTCGGGAATAATGTAAAGAAGTGTGCATGCGTGTGTGTGAGGGTGGGTTGGGGGTGGATGTGTATGTGTGTTGGATGGTAGAGGATAGGCAGTAAAGTAAGAATATCGTGGGAGGAGAGGGAAAGTAAAGACTGAGGGAAAGGCTGGAGATGGAAAAGATTTGGTTACAATAGAGAGAAATATGTGGTCAGAGGTAGAGATTGTTATCATAGGCACAGAAGTGCCCTTTTATAAACTGTTGGTTAATTCCATAAAAACTTTGTAAGTGCCTGCCGCACTGGCAGCTGAGATACAACGGGGGTAAAACCAGGTAAACCCCCTACCGTTCACATTTTACATTCTTGGCACATTTGGTGTAGCTCCCAAACCTCAGTGAATGATCATCTTATAATATATTTAGGAAAAATCACTATTAATAGTGTGTCTTGAAGGAAAGACGTACATTCAATTTGATTTCTAATCTTGAGAAATGTAGCAAAACAGAAAATAGTGTACAACTTGTCTTCATTTCAAGAAATACGATGATTTTTAAAAATGCATAAAATGTCACAAATGGTTTCATGAAATGTTATAAAAGCAAAGTGTCCGTTGCATTATCACTCTATAACATGATATATATTTTCCTTCCTATATTTTTATAGGAATTATGTGAAGTCTGTGTTTTCAGGAAATTTACTTTCTGATTGCCCATTGATCCCACTATGCAAAATTACTTTATAAACTATTTAATTATATACAGAGGAGACAGGAGGCGTTCTATCCCCCACTTATCGTATTTCAGGGAGCTTCCCTACTCTCCTCCAGGGGCCCTGACCTACGCCAGGTCAGGGTAAACAAAACAAGGCATCTTATCACTCTTTAGTAAATGGAACAATAGTGCCAGAGGTCTTGGCATAGTGATGTACCAGAAAAGCTTCAAGAGGCCAAGGAGACATATGTCTGAAGACATACGTCTATTTTAGGTAGAGTATTTCAGGAAGGATCAGTTTCTGTCACCCCTTCCAGATACACACAGGACCTGAAAGTACTCACTCTTCCAGCTCCATCAAAGGGGAAACCAGATGGAATTCCCAATTCTTAGCTCAAACGTAGAGAAAGAAGTGAACTACTGGGGACAAGACAGAAAAGGGAATATGGCCAGAGAAAGACAATGAACACTCTCATGCCCATACGAATTTATCAATTTGGACCAGGCTCTGGAATCCAAAATAGGATTTTCAACTAGTAAGAATACGGCTAAAGAATTTCACAGATACTTTATTGTTATTATTATTGTTGCAGTTGTTGTTACCATAGAGACAGACTCTAAACATGCCTCTCGTCACACCTCCCATGAGATCAATGCCTGCCCCTAATATTCAGAAAACGGGGTGGGGGGGGGGGTCACAATGAATGTCAGCCAGAGCAGACCACGCCCACTACACCATGTCCAGGGGATTGAGGGCGAAAGAGCAAAGCTGTGCACATCGAAGGACCCAACCGTCATCTTTCTCTTCTTTGAATTCTCAGCATGTCCCTTTTGTGTCTGTCCTGCTTTTGGATTAGAATTTGACTGTAGGCTGTGGACTGTTGTAAAATAAGAACTATCCAGTGAAAAACAACAGAGTCGTGGCAAAAGTGCGAGATGCCTGAAGCTTTACTTTTCTCATTTAATCCTAAAAACAATGCCACATATTATTATTTTTATTACTGTTATTTTGCAAATGAACCATCAGGCTCAGAGAAGTTAAGTGAATTGTAACATGTCACCTTGGTCAATAAGTGGGAAAAACAGAATCTATCCCTAAATCTATCCAATGCCAGAGACTATATATTTTGCACTATGTATCATTGTCATGTTAATTTAAGGGGCTCTGTGAAATTGCTTTATGTGTCTACAGTTGCATAAGTGCTGTGAGGGCCACGAATGAGTCACTATTTTGTGTACTTGGTTAAGTAGCTCTGATCTGTGGGCTTACATGTTAGCCAGACTTGTTTCACTCACAGCAGGCATTCAGCCTTCTGAGGAGGGAATTCTAAGTGTTTATCTCTTCTGATGCTATGAAGATTGTTTCCTGAGGAAAATATTCTTTGATCCCTTCTTTTCTAGGACCTGCTGTTATTTCTTTGGGTATGGAAGTAAAGTATATGGGTCAAAAGATGCCCTTTGGAGGCAGACAAGATTTGGGTTCAAAAGCTGGTCCCATCACTTTCTAGCTATGTGATTTCAACCTAAATTTTCTCATCTGCACAGTGGGGATAATGCTAATATCTATTCATGGAGTAACTGAGAATTAATGAAATAATGTACTTAAAATCATAGCACAGTGTTCCGTAGTAATCCAGGCAGCTGAGCGAATCTACTTGGAACAGTAGGCATACCTTGGAACAGAACTAGGCATACCTAGGTCAAGACGTTATTATTTAACTTTCATTGCCAAGGGCACTCATTCTGACTCTTTTTAAAAACTGCTTCCTACTCATTTTTTCTGCCTAAAAGGTCATAATTTCTCTGTAGATGGTTCTATTTCTTCTGGAAAAAATAATTTCTTCATAAATAACAGCCCTGTAATGATTTGGTGCTATTCTAATCTTAGCCATGCAGAAAACGCATGTTTGCAGACAGTGATGATAACTCTCCATCTCAATTTTCCATGGTGAAGTTTGTTGTTCCTTTTCTTCTTCAGCCAGGCCACCAAAACAGAAAAGCTCTTAGCTATGTGAGTGGATCAAATATGTGTCAGACATCTCTAAAAAGCATGCTTGTCTAAGAAAACATGGCTCCCTCTTCAATGCCAAGACATGGGAAGAGCTCAATTGTTCATCAGGAAAGTGTTCAGGGTAACATTTTTAACCAGCCACATCCTTCTTTTCTAAATATTTTGGTAAGCTCAAGTGGATCTGTATGAATTTCACTTAATTCAGAGATTTTCCAATTATAAATTGCAAAGTCCATCCCCAAAGATGCCTTTCTTGGGTGGGAACTGAGACCCAGACATCAGTATTTCCATGTGATATACAAAAATCTGGGGAAATGAGAAGGTGGCTGCCAGATGTTAAGAAAGTCAGCCTGATGTGGGAGGAAAATAGATCAAAGGGCTGCCTGCAACTAGTTTGCTCCAAAAGGCCAGAGGAATCCCTTTTAAGTAGCTTCTGATTCATGTATGCTATATTCTAATGGCCAAGTCCTTCCTCAGCTCTTCAGGTGTCAGGATGAAGTCCATAATGCACATACCTAACAGAGATTTTATTGACTCCCCTTGTACTCCCAGCAGGCTTCTCACAAAGAGAAGAGGAAGGCATATATCCTGCCTTAGGAGCTTATATTTCAGTTGAGTAGACTTGAAATGACTCTTCCCTAAGACAAACTTGCAAGGCTTGTTTTGACTTAATATCAAGTCAAATGCATTTAGACTCCTAGAAGATGAAGTGTGGCCATGAGACAGAAGTGGGAGGGTTACTTGGATTTAAAGTCAAGAGATCTGGACTTTTAGGTCAAGTTTGTCTCAAACTTTCTAGATCACCTAGGGCAATCACTTTATGTATTCTAGCCTTTGATTTCTTTGCTAATAAAGCCCTGAATAAATAATCTTTAAATCTCTTTCAGTAATCTATTTCTACAATTCCAAGTGCAAATTATATAATTCCAGGCAACAATACTGTATGTAGGAACCTCTAAGCACTGTGCATCCTGTCCCCTGGAATGGTAGACTGAGGGATGAATGAGTCATAGATCCTATGGACAAGGGCTTACTTTCTATTGGGCAAACTTGATGTGCATCCAGTGTGGACCTGTGGCTGTAGAACAAAGAGGGCTACATGTTCTAACAGAGGCCCAAGAAAACTAAGACAAGAGTGTCTGGATATATTCATTGATTTTATGTCTTTTACTTTCTCAGGAACTGGAAAAAAGACAAAAGGTCATTCATACCAGATTGATAACTTCTCCCTGATCTGAACCTCTGTTACTATTTCAATCTATATAGAGATCTCTCTCTCTCTCTCTCTTTCTCTCTCTCTCTCTCTCTCTCTCTCACACACACACACACACACACACACACACATCACATCACATCACATTGTACATCATGGGCAAGATGTGTTTAAATCGTGTTTTGTTTTGTTTTTATATTAACCAATGTTCTAGCTGCACAGGGGAAAATGGTACCTTCATCAGGGTTCTTCAGTTGCAAGCAGAGTAAACAGACTCCGGACAATTTAAGTAAAAGGGAATTTATTGTAAGTTGCTGAGTGAGATCACAGAATTAAAGAAGTATAAGACCCAGGGTAAGAAAGTTCAAGAAGCAGTTAGCTCCAGGGGTCCTTGTGGCCATAAAAACCCTATTGCCTTTATCAGTGAACCACCCAAACTAGAAGGTGTAAGCTCCAACAATCTTTTCTGACTTTAGGCTCAAGAGTCAAAATCCTTAGAAGACAAAAGCTCATTAGCATAGCTAAGGCTTTCTGCTAACCTTTTGGCAAGTCAGGGAGGGCACACTGTTTTGTGACAGCTCCAAGACTGCAAACGATGAAAGGCTATGGGAACTTCGGAGATGTAAATATCCAAGGAAAAAAAAGAGTGAATGGGTGCTGAGGAGTGGACACCAACATCCATCCACTGTAGTAAGCAATTTGAAGAAAGCCTGAATTTTTCTTTAATGACCAATCACCCTTGAAGTTTTCCTTTGCCAATGCAAAATGAATAAAACTTGTAGAGATTTTAGAAGAGAGTTTTATTCTAGCCCAAATTAGGATAGCTGCTCAGGAAACACAATCTTCACAAGGAAGAAAGTGCTCTGGGGAATGAACAGTTTTTACAGGACTATATACCTTTTTACATCTTGTAAAAGCTCAAAAGATTATAGATTATCATACGGGCAGGGACCACAAGATTTAAGGCAAGGCATGCAGGGAGTGGGAATATTGATTTCCTTTAGGCTACTCATTTACAAACAGGTGCACAATGTATGCTTGGTGGTCATAAATCAGGCTTATGGTTTAAACAAAGTTTATGTGCAGTCATGTTGACTTAGAAAGAAATCTAAAATGGCCACCCTTATGCCTCAGGCCTTTAGAGAGCTTTTTGTCTCATCACCTTAAAGACCGAGGTTTGATTACTTTTTTCATTTATTTTTAAAATTAACGTTATTTTTAATATACCTGTGATTTTTTTTTTCAGATTTTTTTGGTGGGTAAATGGATGTTCCAGAAATATATACCATGTTTATTCTTGGCTGTCAGTAACCCCTAACACATCCTGTGAAGCTCCTGAGAACAATTATGGTTATCTAGGGAAAAGGAAATGTTAAGAGCTGATGCTGGTGTCAGAGAATCTACATTTGAATCTTCATTATCTACTTGGTGTACAACTTTAGATAAATCATTTGACTTCTTTGAGTCTCTGATTTTTAAAGTATAAAGTGCAAATAATCCCCGACTAATGTGTAACGAATATAAAATGCATAGAACAGTTCCTGGTAGCTACAACATGTTAGTTATATTGTAGTTGTTACTGCATCGATCGATGATAGGTCAAAGGAGAGAGGTAAAATGTGTATTTTACTTTCTAAGGAACTGGAAGAAGTCAAAAGACCTCTCAGGCAAGACTGATAATATCTTTCCCCTGTTTTAAAATGTTCCATAAAATGCGGGTTTCATCATTCTCTATTCTTCTTAGAATGTGCCATCTAGCCAGGTATATCTCATATTTCCTACTTATATCAACTGGAATACTTTTTGATGATAGTGTCTTTGCCTAGAAGTATGTTTCCTTCCCCCCGACCCTTTTCACATTTATCCCATTCATACATCCAGATGAGTCACATCTTTCACTTCTTTTCAGCTTTCCAAAGAAGCTGGCCATCTGCTAAGTGCATTCATGGGATGTCAGTCACGAACAATTGAATTCCACAGAAAGGAAGAAATGGGGAAAGAATCATATCTGAGGAGTGAGAGAACTCAATGTTGTTCTGGGCTTTTTCTTTTCTAAAGTGAATCAAACTTGAATATGTATCCAACTGTTTTAGCTCAGAATGTTCATGGAACAGAGATCAGAGTGGTTCCAGAGATGGTCATTACTTGTCATTCGTGTTCTGTTTCAGAAACCTCAGGACCTCCATGAACCACCCCCCACATAACTTTTCAGTATGTTATGGGCAATTTGAGCGGCTGCCTCTTCAGTAGCTCTGGGATCATTTATACCTTTCTCTTTTTTTTTCTTAGTTAGGAGCTTCTGAGGCAGCAGAAGTCAGAGCTCTGGCTCCTTACTCTAACTCAGCAGTAAACATAAATAATCAATCACAGAAAAACAAAAAAGTCAACAGGTCATCAGGGGTTTCACATCTTTGTATCCAGGCAGAATTCTCCTGGGATGATGATTTATACCCATATCAGCATTCTTATTTTTTAAAAAACAAGTTCCTTATTCCCCTTTTATCAGTAATTTATTTTTCACTGATTTACTGATTTAGCTCGATGATATTTCATGCTTTTTTCTATCACCTGTTGTTGTTATTTACCTTTTAAGCCAAATGACTAAAAACTTCGTTCTAAGACAACATTAAATTTACTTTATAGGATATTTAGAAATATATATATATACATATATGATATTTAGAAATATATATATATAGGATATTTAGAAATATATATATATATATATTTATTTATTTATTTTGAGAAAGAGAGAGCATGAACAGGCGGGGAGCAGAAAAAAGGGAAAGAGAGAGAATCCCAAGCATGCTCCACACTGTCAGCATAGAGCCCCATGTGGGGCTCGAACTCATAACCGTAAGATCATGACCTGAGCTGAAACCAAGAGTTGGACGCTCAACCGACTGAGCCACCCACGCACCCCTTTACATTTTCTGTAGAAGCTCCCTGCCCAACCTGGGTCTTTACATACTTTTATCTCTAAGTATATACATCGTGTTTCCTACAAGAAACAAGATGCTTTTCAGTTTGCTCTGGTTTCCATTGTGACCACTGACTTGTACCGACCACCCACCAGATCCTTGTTTTTCATGCATAAAAAATTTTAAAACCACATGTTTCAGCGAACATTTCTGGTAGAAACTCCTACCTCAAGGGAGGGAAATTAGGTATTCTTTTGATTTATTAATTAGCCATTAGGCAAACGCATTTACGGGAATGCAGAGAAACACATGCTGCTATGACGTCCAGGTGGCTAAAGAAAAGTTTCCTGCAAACAGAATAAAAGGAAACAAAAGGAAACCTCATAGAAACCACATTTAGGGAAGTTCCAGAGGGCATATCTTTATTAGCCTCAAGTACAGAGACAGTATACAAATTTCTAGTGGAATTCTAGGCACTTATCAAAATATTCCCTTCACTCAACCCATGGGATATTTTAAGGAGGAATTTAATAACGACTTGGCCGTGAACAACTGCGGGGCATAGCTACCAAGTTAACATTCAGGTTTGTCAACACTTTAAAAAGCAAGTGTCCGTGATGCGCATTTCTGTATACCTGGGAGGTACGTAAATGGTTTCTGTTTTGTTTTGTTTTGTTTTGACCTTGTAGTGCTCCAGACACAATCCAAGCGAAAGCCTTTACAGTCTTTTTTTTTTTTTTTTCCACATCCTCTTATAAACTATTCGGGTTCTGTATGGACATGGGCATGCTGTATAATAATAAGGTGCTGTTTTCTTTTCATCTTTTTAAGGATGACCCCCCCCCCCCCAAAATGTCACATTCCAGTTGCCATTGTGATATTTTTCTGACTCACACTAGAATGTAGCTGCAGGTTGTGAGCCACTTAAAATTGGTAGACAAAACTGATTTCCCTGGTGCTGGCAAAAGCCTTCTCCTAAAAATTACCTTTGCTAATATTATCAATTTTTGAAATTTTACCATTAGATATTTATCAGTTTTGTTCCCTATGTGTTAAACTATAAGTACCCAGGGAAGAAGGCAGCTGTAACACTTCTGGTTTTAGCACTTACTTATGGTTCTCTCAACTTTCTAGTTGGTGGTGGATTTTTTTTTTTTTTTAATGTTTATTATTTTTGAGAGAGAGACAGAGAGACAGAGAGACAGAGACCAAGCAGGGAAGGGGCAGAGAGAGAAGGAGGCACAGAATCAGAGGCAGGCTCCAGGCTCTGAGCTATCAGCACAGAGCCCGACGCGGGGCTCGAACCCACAGACCGCGAGATCATGACCTGAGCCGTAGTCGGCCGCTCAACCGACTGAGCCACCCAGGTGCCCCGGTGGTGGATTTTGATGAAGGGAGAGAGAGAAACAGAAAGACCATGAGGTACCCTGGATCAGAGGCATGGGGGAGATGGTATAAGATAAAGAAGGAAAAAAGGGGAGGCTTTATAAAAGGGAGATTAGTATGAATGTTCACTTTTTTTTAAGAGCTCATTTAATGCCACTTTCTCCCTGAAGTCTTTCTCGTGTGATCCAGTCAGAAGCAAAATGGTGCCTCTCTCCTATCAAATCCAGGAGGATTCAGCAACCAATGTCATGATATTCACACGTACTCCCTTGCACTGCAGTCATTTTTGCAAATGTTTAATCTCCTGATTCGTGAACACATGTATTTTGTAAATCTCTCTCCTTCTTTTCCCTCCACCCCCTGCTTCTAATTCATAAGAGAGTTGGCCTAAACCTGGAGCAAGTCATTTTCACAGTGTTTAATTCTGAAGTCAAGAGATGAGGAGAGAGAACAAAGTGTTCTCTTTCATGAGAACAAAGGATGCTTCCCTGAACTATGACTTTAGAGAACCCTGTCAACACAGTCTGCCTTTGGCTATAAGAAAAGCATGCTCTACACCAGAAAACAGCCTGGCTTAAGTAAATGCTCTATATGACTAGATTATGTGCCATGTGAGTAATAACAGTAATATGCATGTTGACATAGGTCTTTATCCTCACTGCAATATAGCAATTCTGTGATGATGTCTGGGGTTTGTTAATTCCTCTCTCTCTTTTTACATTTTCTGTTTCAATAAAGAATGAGTCATCTGAAGCTTAGACAAGTTAAATGACTTGTTTAAAAAGCAGAAAGTTCTCATGTCTGCAAAGCATACTATACCCAGAAAGGGAGAGTCGGATCACTTTAATATCATAAGTGTCTTATTGAACCTTTTTTTTTTTTGCCTACGCTTCTTCCTCTATCTCATTTTATAATGACCATCTTTCTGTTTATCCAGATACAAGCTCAGAACCATTTTGTCTCTTTCTTTGTCCCCAGAAAGCAAGATCCTTCTCTTCTGTTTAAGGTCTGTTTCCTCGCCCAAACTACTGAAATATGCATACACTAATATCTTAACTTTCCCACCCATTATCTACACTTGTCAGACTATTCTTAAAGTTTTGA
Organism: Panthera pardus; assembly: GCF_024362965.1. NCBI lineage: Eukaryota > Metazoa > Chordata > Mammalia > Carnivora > Felidae > Panthera > Panthera pardus. The sequence continues at coordinate 23,814,014 of NW_026526732.1, read as the reverse complement.
ATATTTTGCAACCTGCTTCAACTATCCATTGATAGATGTGGGATAAAATGCACATTCTACTTAGCAAAATCTTCAAAATATGGCCTCTTATTCCCCATCTCACGAGTTGATTCCCTTACTTCACGTTGAGTCATCCAGGAAAAGAAGAATGTATCTCGGTCTTTACCAAAACAGGTCCGTGCTGTTCTAATTCTGTGCTCCTTCTCACGCTTTTCTCAGCCTCATTTCTGTATCTAAAACTTATTGACCTTCTTCCATATCCTGAGGTCTGTTGTAAGTTGTGTTTATACATTATCTATCACTTATTTCTCACAACAATCCGATGACCTGAGTTTTCTTCTCCCCATTTTAGAGTTGGTACACAGAGTTTTAGTAAGCTTCCAGAGTTATAATGCAGGCAGAATGTGAATCTGCCTCTACCTGACTTTAAAGTGATGCTCTTCGTGTTTCTTCCTTTCATTTGGAATTTTTCCAACTTACATACTTCATCTCAAATGCAAATATTTTGTTCCCCTTCTTACACTCTTTGTGTCGCATTGTATTTAATTGGCTGATGTCATTAAGGATTTTTGCAGCTGAACTTCTGAGGAATATTTGTAGGGTTTTTTGTCTTGTAATTTTTTTTTCTTTCTGATTTTTCTGACAGAGGAATAATGCAAGTTGGTACATATCCCCCTTTTCCATTTTCTGATAGCATTTGTGTAGGCTTAATATTATTTCTTTTATGTTTGGTAGGATTTATCAGCCACTCCATCTGGGCTTGGAATTTTTTTGTAAAAAGCATTTTAATTATGAATTCAGTATTTTAATTGGCACTGGGACATTCAGATTTTCTGTTCCTTCTTGGAGTCAGATTTTAGTAGTTTCTTTTGAGGAAGTTATCCATTTAATCTAAGTATTAATTTATTGGCATACAGTTTTTCATATATGATCCTTTTAATATCTATGGAAAACTCTCTTTCATCTCTTTCATTCCTGATATTGATAATTTGTGTCTTTTTTTATTGATCAGGTGAGCTAGGGTTTTACCAATTTAATCAAAATTTTTAAAAAGCCACCTTTTTGTTTCACATATTTTCCCTATTGATTTACTCCTATTTCATTAATTTCCACTCTTTTTTTGTTTCATTCATTCTATTTAGATAGGGTTGTATATTAGCTTTTTAAGTTAAAATTTTATATCATTGATTCTAGATCTTTCTTCTTTTCTAAGGTAAGCACGGGTTGCTACAAATGTCCCTTTGGCCCTGCTTTATTTTCATTCTACAATTTTGCTATTATGTGTGTTCACTAGCATTCATCTCAAAATATTTTCTACTTCCCCTTTTGATTTAGTTTTTGGCTAATTTGTTAATTTGGTTTCTAAAAACTTATTTACTTTCCAAATTATTTAATTTCATAACATTTTGGCAAATTTCCACATATGTTTATGTTTGAATTCAAGTTTCCTTTTGTTATTAAATAATACACTTTGTACAATTTCAATCTTTTAAATTTATTGGCAGTTGTTGTATGGCCTATGGTCTGTATTGGCAAATACTCCATATATGTTTAAAAAGATTGTAGATCTTCTTGGTTTATGTGGTGTCTTCTGTGTGTGTCAACTAGTTGGTTGAGAGTGTCATTCAAGTCTTCTATATTCTTCCTGATTTTTCTATCTATTGAATACTGAGAGAGGAATATGAAAATGTTCTACTATGGTTTTAAATTTATTTCCTCTCTTTCTCCTTTTATTTCTGCCAGTTTTGGGAGATCTGTTATTAGATGTATGTACATTTACAATTGTTGAATTGACTCTTTCAACTTCATAAAATGTTTCACTTTTTTTGCAGTCACATTCCTTGGCTAGAAGTTTATTTTGTCTTATATCAATATAGCAACTCCAGTTTTCTTATGCTTGCTGTTTGCATGCACATTATTTTCTATCTTTTTTCTCTCAGCCTATTTGCATCTTTGTATTTAAGGGTGCCTCTTTTAGGCCACATGGCATAGAGTCCTGCCTTTTCAATCCAGTTTCACATTCTCTGTCTTTTATTTTGTGTATTTGGTCAATTCACATTTAATAAAATTATGTCTATTATGGACTTTAAGTCTGCCACTTTGTTGTTATTTTTATTTGTTTCATTTCTGTTTTGTTCCTCTACTCCTCCTTTCCCTGCTTCTCTCTGTGTTGAGCAAATATTTTGCATCCTGTATTTACTTTTTAACATATATCTTGCCAATTTGTTAGTGGTGGCTCTAGGGATTATAAATGCTACTTTAATTTTTTAATTTTTTTTTTTTTCACTTAAGACAGGGAATACTTTATTCAAATCCATGAGAGAAATGTAGAGCTTGGATCTATAATGAAGCGTTGTGTTTTAATGCATAGGTCAGAAATAGTATATTAGAGAATACACTGCTACATACAAATTAACTGATCAGAGCACAACTTTTCAATATTCAAAACAGAATAAGCTTCCCTGTAAAAGCAGCACTTTTGTGACATTTTTAACTTTAGTATTCCTCTCCTTCCTCTTCACCCTCTCCTTCAACAGAATCCACACCAACCTCCTCATAATCCTTCTCAAGGGCAGCCATGTCCTCACGGGCCTCAGAAAACTCTCCTTCCTCCATGCCCTCACCCACATGCCAGTGAACAAAGGCACGCTTGGCATACATCTGGTCAAGCTGGTGGTCCAGGCGAACCCAGGCCTCAGCAATGGCTGTGGTGTTGCTTAGCACACACACAGCTCTCTGTACTCTGGCCAGGTCTCCATAGGTACCACAGTGGGAGGCTAGTAATTAATGCCAACTTTCAAGCCAGTGGGGCACCAGTCCACAAACTGGATGGTACGCTTGGTCTTGATGGTGGCAATGGCAGCATTGACATCTTTGGGAACCACGTCACCATGGTACAACAGGCAGGAAGCCATGTATTTACCATGGCGAGGGTCACATTTAACCGTCTGGTTGGCTGACTCAAAGCATCCATTGGTGATCTCTGCTACAGAAAGCTGTTCATGGTAGGCTTTCTCAGCATAAATGACAGGGGCATATGTGGCCAGAGGGAAGTGGATGGGGGATAGGGCACAGGTTGGTCTGGAATTCTGTCAGATCAACATTCAGGGCTCCATCAAATCTGAGGGAAGCAGTGATGGAAGACATAATTTGACAAATCAACCTATTGAGGTTAGTGTAGGTTGAGCGTTCAATATCAAGATTTCTACCACAGATGTCATAGATGGCCTCATTGTCTACCATGAAGGCATAATCAGAGTGCTCCAGGGTGGTGTGGGTACTGAGGATGGAGTTGTAGGGCTCAACTACAGCAGTGGAAACCTGGGGAGCTGGGTAAATGGAGAACTCCAGCTTGGGCTTCTTGCCATAATTGACAAAGAGACATTCCATCAGCAGGGAGGTGAACCTGGAACCAGTTCCCCCTCCAAAGCTATGGAAAACCAAGAAGCACTGAAGACCCGTGCTCTGGGTGGCCAGTTTCCGAATTCGATTCAAGACAAGGTCAATAATCTCCTTGCCGATGGTGTAGTGCCCTTGGGCATAATTATTGGCAAAATCTTCCTTGCCGGTGATGAGCTGCTCAGGGTGGAAGAGCTGGCAGTAGGTGCCAGTGCGAACTTCATCAATGACTGTGGGTTCCAGGTCTACAAACACTGCCCTGGGCACATGCTTGCCAGTACCCGTCTCACTGAAGAAGGTGTTGAAAGAGTCATCTCCTCCCCCAGTGGTGTTGTCACTTGGCTTGTGGCCATCGGGCTGGATGCCATGTTCCAGGCTATAGAGCTCCCAGCAGGTGTTGCTGATCTGAACACCAGCCTGGCCAATGTGGATAGAGATGCATTCACACAAGGTTGTTGCTTTGCAGCTGCCGAGAAGATGGCAGAGAGGAGGTGGAGAGGTTGTTGCTTCTTACAACGCGACTCTTAGGCGGTGGATGTAAGAGAACCTCTACTTTTATTTATTTAAAAACCATTTTTTTAATGTTTATTTATTTTTGAGAGAGAGGGAGAGAATGTGAGGGGCAGGGAGGGGCAGAGGGAGAGGGAGACCTAGAATCCGGAGCATACTCCAGGCTCCAAGCTGTCAGCACAGAGACCCACATGGGGCTCAAACTCACGGACCGTGAGATCATGACCTGAGCCTAAGTTGGACACTTAATGTATGGAGCCACCCAGGTGCCCCTATAACATGCTTATCAAAATTTACCTATTCCACAATGAATGACTTCTAGTTGAATATAGGAAACTTCCAACAATATGGTTCTGTCTACCTCTCCCTTCTTTGCATTGTTTTCATCTATATATACCATAATTTCAACAATATAGTAATATACATTTGGTTTTAACTATGCACATATGTTTTTAAAGAAGCCAATAAAAAAGCAAAAAATACATATATTTATATGAACTCACATGTCACGTACTTATCCTTTCCAGTGCTCTTTATTTCTCCTAGTATATCTGAAATACCATCTGCTGCAATTTTCCTCTGCTCTGGAAAACTTCCCATTTTAAATAACGGAGTTCTGCTAGCATTAATTTCTCTCTATTTTAATTGAAAAATGTCTTAATTATAGCTTTAATTTTGAAGGATAATTTCTCCATGAATAATTTTGAATAATTTTTTTCTTTCACTACTTTTAATATGTCATCCCAATATCTAGCCTCCATTGTTTCTGATGAAAGGTTGAATATTAATCATACTGTTATCTCTATGTAATATGTCATTTTTCTCTTACTGCTTTCAAACTTTCTATTATTTTTGACTTTCGTTAGTCTGAATTTGATGTGGCTGGATATGACTTTCTCTTTTTTTATTCCAGTTAGGTTTCACAGAGCTTCTTGGACTTGTTAATTTATGTTTTTTTAAACATAAAATTTTTAAACATAAAATTTAAGAAATTTTAAAACATTTTTTCTTTAAATGTGTTTTTTTCTCCAGCCAATTTCTTTTAGTCCTTTCCTTCTGGGTCTCTGATTACATGTGTGCTGTATCAATTGATAGTGTCACAAGCTTTTTTCATTTTCTTCAATATTTTCTTCTTTTCTATTTGTCAGACAAGATAACTTTTCAAATACATGGGTTTTTTTCTCTTGCATCATCTGAAATCTGCAGTTGAGTTTATTGCTAGTTTTTAAATTTCAGTTATTATACTTCTTAGATTTGGATTTTTCAGTTTCCTAAAAGTTTCCATTTCTTTTTTGGCATCCCTACATATTTACTCATTAATATGATTTTTTTTAATTATTTGAACAGATTTCCCTTAATTATTTGAATATATGTACAGTAGTATTGTGAAGTTTATAACTATTAAATTCAACCCCTGGGGCCACTTTAAATTAGTGTCTATCTATATCTTTGTTCCTTGATTTTTCTATATAACGCTTAGAATTTTTTTTTAATGTTTATTTATTTTTGAGACAGAGGGAGGCAGAGCATGAGCGGAGGAGGGGCAGAGAGAAAGGGAGAGACAGAATCCGAAGCAGGATCCAGGCTCTGAGCTGGCAGCACAGGGCCCGACGTGGGGTGGAACTCATCAACGAGATCATAACCTGAGCTGAAGTCCTATGCTCAACTGACTGAGCCACCCAGGCGCCCCTGTATAACATTTCTTTTATAACTAATAAATTTTAGTTGAAAATTAGACCCAGTGGCAGCTATGGAATCTGTTTTGCTTTTCTGAGGACCTTCAGATTTATTGCTTCGTAGCCTGTAACTTGCGTGGATTCAAATTACAAAACCTGTCTTCATGTAGTGTATTGTAACTGAGGTTTCTGCTGCCTAATTTTGTGGGGTTTTAGTTGCTGTCTTTTTTTTTTTTTTTTTTTTGGTTTGGTTTTTGTTTTAGTTGGCATCCTGGAAATCGCTATTGCTCAGGAAAAAAATTCATATGACAAAAGACGTGTGTGTGTGTGTGCGAGAGAGAGAGAGAGAGAGCACACCTGCGTGTACACAAGTGACTTGTCTTGATTTTATCTCCAGTTTGCTTAATGAAAATTGACAGCTGAAGGGCTACAATGCACTGAGAGTCTCTCCACTACACTGCCATGCCAATGGACTTTTTCTTTCCAAGGTGACATGTTTATCCGTTTCCTCATTCAGTCTTGCTTCCACTCCCAGATGGTGCCAAGGGGGTTCTAGGGTGCTGCAGAATCCATCCGGTCTACCCCACTCTGCTTCAAACAACAGGTTACTGGTTTGGGCCATGAGTGTTCTACTTACACGGAACCACCTGAGCTCTGCCAACTCGGTTCAAGGTCTTCTGTTTGTAGTCTCTCCTATAATGGCAGGATTTTATCACACTTAGAGGCCCTTCTTTATTTACTATGGTTCAACATTCTAACAGTGTGCCATACTGTCACCAAAGATGAAGTTGTTGATGTTTTTTATGACATTCTAAACTAGAAATCTGAAAACAATTTCAATCACCTGGAAAATACTCAAATAATTACAGACACCCAACACGTCGTAGTTTTCAAGGCATTGCCCCATCTCTTATTTAATGTGATCCACACAATATGTAGAACAGGTGTTGCTATAATTCTAACTTTACCAAAATTAAGCTAAATGTTCAAAGTCTTTTCAATAGTTACGATGTAGATTCACAGAATGCAAGAGACAATGCTTTAATATCCCCATGGTCCATGCCATACTCCATTCAACTTAGCTTCTCTGAAACTATGGCAAGGCTCCATACTAATTTTCATGACAAAATTAATGCTTCTTTCATTTTAAACTGTTTCCAGAGCCTTAAATATCATAGGACTAGTAATTATATCAAAAATATTAGTCTTATAAATCTTACAATTAAACCTAAAGGACAAATATTGAAAAAATATCCTTACGTTTTAAACTTAGATTAAATTTGAATCAGATAAATTTATATATAATTATAAAACATAAGTCTCACACTTACATTTATGTAACATACAGTTCATCAGTTTAAGCCAAAATATTAATTTTACCATATCATTATTTTGAATATGAATATTAAGGAAAATACATAATGTAAATAATTATAAGCTTCATAATATATGCAAAGTAAAATGTGGCCAAAAAGAAAAAAAAATATGGTATAAACTTATTAATAAATTGTCTATAATGTCAGGAAGCAATTTGGGGTTAAGTTTGATTAAAGGAAAGAAGTTTACATTTTTAGGAGTAAATTTAGTTGCATAAAAGAATAAATAACAAATTATGAAAACATTGTGGTCAATCCTTTATTTTAATGACTGGAGAGTATTTCGAAGACAAAGTAATCCTAAATGTAATACTTTTGTTAACAATAACAGCTATTGTAATTTTTTGAATCCCTAGTCTGTCCCCGGCTACATAATTAATAAGTGTTTTATATTTACTGCTTTTTTTTTTCCCATTAGGTCTAAAAAGGAAACTTTATTACATTGTTAAAATCTGATTAATAAATTTGAAAAGTGACTTTAAATATGAGCACACACATAAAAATAATCTTGCAGTCTGGGACTATCATTCCACTTTCCATGAAATATTGAATAATATCTCTCATTAAGTTTTTCACACATGAGACGCTCGGGAAATGTTGATTTGCTAATAACTAAACATAAGAAATTCCCAACTGCTTCATGACTCTTGCTCTGAGGGTTACATACTAATAATTACAACAAATTATTTTACATTTTCTCATCTACTTTTATAATGATTCACTGAAAGGATAATTTGTTCCTTAAAAGACAGTGACCATTCTAAATATGTTTGAAGACTAAATCTAACCACTTCAGAATATGACTTTATTTTATGTTTACTGTGTTAGTGCGATGAAAAAGACTGAAACCCAAGCAGTGCTTAACAGGAATAGATTAATAGTTCTCTTGTGCTCCATTGGAATCAGTTCCTACCCAAAGCAATGACCTATGCCTTGATTATAAGAGTAAAAGCTTGTTGAGTCTAGCTGAGTTGGGAAAGCAAGATCTGTGATTCAGGGTCATTTGGGGAAAACATAAAAATGATCAGGCGCTCTCAGACATGAATCTTGTTAATTTTGGCACAGATTTCCTTCCATTTAAATCAATGGCCAGATTAAAAAAAAATATATATAAGTATGTAAGCTAGTGTAGCAATTCTGTAGATCATAAGTAGTATTTAGCATTTAAACAGTAGCCATGTTAAATTTCACATATGTGTATGGGGATGCTGACAAAGTAAAACAAAAAAACAATTTGTGGTTGTGAATGGTGATTTCTTTGATGCCAGCCATAATTTTTTAAATGGGTGAGGAGAAACTGATGATAGATTTATTAATGTGGTACAGAAACGATTAAGAAAATATCACTATGGATACTGTTAAATATACTGTTTAAATTATTTTTAATAAAATACATTAAGAAATACTTTATTGGTTGAATTAGTTTGGATTCTAGACATAGTTGCCCATGCCCAAATGCACTAGCATTTTCCATGTCAAAATATTTTTTTTCCTGAAACTACCTATTAGCAGCTGTCTATGTGAGAATAGAGGGAGGATTGTGTTCACTTCACTCAAAGATTAATGATATTTTACAGCTTCAAAAGAAGTTTTTAATTCTGGCTTTCATGGCAGGCACCTCCTTCTTGTCTCCTTTAACTTTACTGCCATTTTTAAAACATAATTATTCATTCTGTGGCATATTAAAATGGTCTACAAAGCAAAAGTTTTTATTGGAAGTAAGATTTTGCTTGCTGTTAGCTCTGTAGAAGTACACTTCCCTCTTTCTCTCATTTACCAGGTAGCATTGTAATCATTCCAATCATTTTTTGTTTTTATTTTTGCTCAAATATTTAATGCTGGCTAATGGAGACAGGGAAAAGAAGTGAGAGAGAGGAGTTGAACTTGTTCTATTTTCCTCTAGCTTCTCCAAAAAATATGTAGCAACATTTCAATGATAAAAATTAAGTTCTGAAATAGTGAAATTCTTTTTCACATCCACGATCTCTGATCTGTTATCAGAGCTGGAATCGGGTAGCAGAAGGTTCATAAACTTGTAATCCGCATGGTCTCCACCAGCACTGTCCTGTTTATGATCACCACTTAACTCCATCTCAAAAACCTGGGGTTTACCGGCCACTTTGTAACGTTATGTGTGATTTCTGCAGGACACGTTCTAAACTTTAAGAATTAAACTTTTAAAAATACATGTAACTATCAATCACAATCTCAGCAAGTTACTTTGTGGATGTTGATAAACTCATTCTAAAATTAATGTAGAGAGGCAGAAGACACAGACTACCCAACACAAAGTTAAAGGAGATAAAGTCACAAAACTGACAAGACCTGAAGTCAAGACTTACTATAAAGAGACAGTGATTAAGAGTGTGGTAGTAGTGAAAGAACTGACAAAGAGATCAGGGGCACAGAGGAGAGAGTACAGAAATAGAGCCACATAAACATAGTAACTGATCTTTGACAAAGGAGCAGGTACAAGGGGGACGAGATATTCTTTTCAGTTAATGGTGCCAAAACGGTTTTTTGCCACATGCAAAACAACAACAACAACAACAAACATCAATTCTGGACACACCATACACCCTTCATATAAATTAACTCAAAATAGATCACAGACCTAAATGTAAAACACAAAACATTAGTCTCCTAGAAGATAACATAGGAAGCATTAGATGGCTTTGGGTAGAGGGATGACTCTTTAGTTATAACACCAAAGGCACAATCCAGGAAAGACTTCATTACAATTAAAACTTCTGCTCTGCAAAAGACAATGTCAAGAAAATGAGAAGACAAGCCACAGACTGGGAGAAAATATTTGCAAAGGACACATTTCATAAAGGACTATTATCCAAAATATATAAAGAACACTTAAAGCACAATAGTAAAACAACTCAATTAAAAAATGGGCCAAGTCCTTAACAGACACCTTAGCAAAGAAGATATACGGATGAAAAGTTAATATATGAAAAAAATGCTCAATCATATGAAATCGGGGATATGCAAATTGAAATATCACTACATACCTATTACGATGGTGAAAATCCAGAATGCTGATAAAACCAAATGCTGGCAAGGATATGGAGCAGCAGGAATCCTCATTCACTGCTGGTAGGAATGCAAAATGGTGCAGCTACTTTGGAGGACAGTTTGGCAGTTTCTTACAAAACCAAATACATTCCTACCATAAGATTCAGCAATAATGCTTTTTGATATTTATGCAAAAGAGTTATAAACTCACATCTGCACAAAAGCCTGTACGTGGATATTTATAGAAGATGCTTTCATAATTGTCAAGACTTAAAAAGCAGTCAAGATGTCATTCAGGATGGCTAAAATCAAAAACACAAGAAACAACAAGTGCTGGCAAGGATGCAAAGAAAAAGAAACTCTCTTGCACTGATGGGAATGCAAACTGGTGCAGTCACTGTGGAAAACAGTATGGAAGTCCCTCAAAATGTTAAAAATAGAACTACCTTATGATCCAATAATTGAACTGTTGGGTATTTAGCCCTAAAATATTACAAAATTACAAAAACAGTAATTCTAGGAAATATGCATCCCTGTGTTTATGATAGTATTATTTATGACAGATGAATAAAAAAGATGTGATATATATATATATGTTATATATATAATAAAATATTATTCAACCATAAAAAAGAATGAAATCTTGCCATTTGCAATGACATGGATGGAACCAGAGATATAATGCTAAGTGAAATAAGTCAGTCAGGGAAAGACAAATATTGTATGATTTCACTCATACAGGGAAGTTAAGAAGAAACAGGAAAAAAAAAATGAGCACAAGTAAACAAGAGAGAGAGAAATCAAGAAACAGATACAACTATAGAGAACAAACTGGTGCAGAACATCTGGCTGGCTCAGCCAATAGAGCACATGACTCTTGATCTCAGGGTCGTAAGTCCAAGCCCCACATTGAGCATAGAGCTTACTTTAAAAACAAAAAACAAAAAAGCAAAAAACCCACACTAACAAAGTGATGGTTTCCACAGGGGAGGTGGTGGGGGATGGGTGAAACAAGCAATGGGTATTAAGGAGTGCACTTGTGATGAGCACTGGGTGATATACGAAAGTGATGAATCATTGTATCATATACATGAAACTAATATAACACTGTATGTTAACTATACTGGAATTAAAATTTAAAAGAAAGGTGTCCTTCAGTTAGTGAATGAATAAACTGTACTATATCCAGACAATGGAATATTATTCAGCACTAGAAAGAAAGAAGCTATCAAGACATGGAAGAAATTTAAATGCATATTACTAAGTGAAAGAAACCAACATGAAAATGTTACATACTGTATGATTCCAACTATATGGCATTCTGGAAAAAGCAAAACTATGTAGACAGTAAAAAGATCAGTGGTTGCCAGGGATTAGGGAAAGGAGGGATGGATAGATGGAGCACAGAGGATTTTTAGAACAATGAAAATACTCTGTGTGATATTATATAATGTTGTATCCATTAGACATTATGTATGTCATTATACATCAGTCCAAACTCAGAATGTATAACAAGAATGAACTCTAACATAAACTATGGGCTTGGAGGCGATTATGATGTGTCAGTGCAGTTTCATCAGTTTTAACAAATGTACCACTCTGGTGGGCGGTATGATAATGGGGAAGCCTGAGCCTATGTGCGGGCAGGGGATAGATGGGAAATCTCTGTATCATCCTCTCAGTTTTGCTTTAAAAAAAAGTTCTATTAAAAATAAGGTTAATTGGGGGGGCCTAGGTGGTTCAGTCGGTTAAGCATCCAACTTTGGCTCAGGTCATGTTCTCACTGTTCTTGAGTTTGAGCCCCACATCAGGCTCTGTGCTGATGGCTCAGAGCCTGGAACCTGCTTTAGATTCTATTTCTCCCTTTCTCTCTCTCTCTGCCCCTCCCCTGTTTGCCCTTTCCCTCCCTCTCTCTCTCAAAAATAAACATTAATTTTTTTAAATAATAAGGTTAATTGATAAATTATGCCTTTGGAAGTGAAAAAAATAACATAACTTTAAAAGGAATGAAATTCTTTTTTTTGTTTATTTACTTATTTTGGAAGAGAGAGAGAGAGAGAGAACAGGGGAGGGACAGAGAGAGGAAGAGAGAGAGAGAGAGAGAGAGAGAGAGAGAATCCTAAGCAGGCTCTGCACTGTCAGCACGGAGCCCAACTCAGGGTTCCAACCCACGAACTTCGAGATCATGACCTGAGCTGAAACCAAGAGTCAAACAATTGAGCCACCCAGGCACCCCAAAAAGCAATGAAATTTTGATACGTGCTACAACATAGATGAAACTTGGAGACTTCATGCTAAGTGAAATAGCCAGACATGAAGGGAAAAATACATGATGCACCTGGAATAAACAAAATTCATAGAGAGAGAAAGTTAGAATAGACATTGCCAGAGTCCGGGAGAGGTGAGAAAGAGGAGTTACTGTTTAATGGGTATAAAGTTTCAGCTTGGAAAGATGAAAAAGTTATGAAGATAGAAAGTAATGACGGTTGGCTCAGTCAGTTGAACATCCAACTTTGGCTCAGGTCATGATCTCGTGGTTTGTGAGTTCGCGCTCCGCATCAGAATCTTGGGATTCTCTCACCCCCTCTCTCTCTGCCCCTCACCTGCTCTCTTGCGTTCTCTCTCTCTCATTCTCAAAAATAAATAAACATTAAAAAAAGAAAGCAATGATGGTTGACAACAATGAGAATGGACTTAATGCCAGCAAACTATACACTTGGAAATGTTGAAAAGGTAAATTTATGTTATGTGTACAGTAAAAAAAAAAAAATGATATAATTCACTATATTCTTTTAACTTTAGTTTAAAAAGGAATTTTAGAATGTTTCAACAGAAGAGATAAGAAATTATAAAAAGCTATATGTAATGCAAACGGCAAATATACAAATGGCACTTAAAGGGAATCATGAAAGCAAGTCTTGTAATTTTCTTGTCAAAAACAGGACTGGTTTATAGAGGACTCAGAAAAGGTAGTTTCTGGTGAAGGTATTGCTCACAAGATTATTGTATTGGAAGGGTTTCAGTTCAAGTGTGCTGAATACCCAGTTTACTTGGTTTGTACATTTGTAGTAAATACAGAAACATCGAACAATCTCCAGTGGATTTGTCACACTTCCATAGTCCAAGATCTCTGTCTTGACTCCATGGCCGTCAGCCAGAACATGAACATTTGAGATGGCCAAATCTGTTACACCACTATTCAAGGAATGCTTCCTACAAACTATACATAGGATGGGAACATATGGACACTCGGTTTGATTTAACAACAAATTTTTGCTATTTATTCTGTTAGTGAATCTTGCCTTCTTCAGCGAGGGGATTTTTTTTCCATAGAAAGATCTGATTCTACCTCTAATTATTATTAATAATAATAGCTTCTGTCATCTCTAAGTTCTGACTCTGCCAAACATTTTACAAATAGTGTCTCTAAGCATAATAACAATTAGTGAAGGTGGGCATCGTTTATTCCCATTTATAGATATGGAATTGGGATTGAGACCGATATTTGCCCAAGGCCACCTAATGAATGAGTGATAGAGCCTGGGTTTGTATTCCTGCTTCTGGGGTGTTTTCCCACTGTGCTGTGCTTTCTACTGGAGTCCCAAGTTCAATGCTCATTCTGCTGGATCCAGGTTCTAGAACCTCTTGATTTCTTACTCTTTGAGACCTCTGTTTCAAAGGTAAGTTCAGCGAGTAGTTATTCTCTGTGCACCATTTTAAACAAATTTGACAGCTCATTCATTTTTTTTAACAACCCTTATCTACAGTGTAGTAGACCTGTCTTATTTTCAGTCATATTTCTTGGCCTGGAATTGTGCTTTCCTTTATTCCCAATTGTTCTGGCCCCACCAGGCAATTCAAACAAGAAAATTAGGTTCTCCAAGACCAGCATATAAAATACAATTAAAGGTACCATTGAAGAAAAGAAAAAGAGAAGTTCAAACTCTGGCAATATTCCATACCAATTAGCATACTAAATATCAAAATCGATAATCAATGATCTAGTTTGAACTCAGGCAGGCATAAACTTTTAGAAAAAATATATTCAAAAGTTTACAACATGTGAATAGATATCTTGGACTGAAAAATAATTTGTATAAATCTGTAATGAAAAAGCTTATGTTTTCAGACAGTTGAAATTTAAACTAGTCACCGTTTTTCTAAGGAATTTGTGGATTCAAAAATCTAAGATCAATTTTTCCTTCCTAAAAAATCCACAAAGTTGACTCTATATAGACTAATACGTCTACTGAGTTTTTTCTTTAAATACTAAGACAGGAATTTTGTCAACTGTGTACATGTTTGATGTATTTTGTGTGTGTGTGTGTGTGTGTGTGTGTGTGTGTGTGTGTGTGTGTGGCATTTGTTAGTGTTCCTAGAAATATAAGCAATATGCTGATTTTGATTTTTGTTTTACATCTTCTAGACTAAAACTTGGCACAAGAGCTGGTTATTTCAGAACCATTTAGTAGCATTGCAATAAAATTTAGTAGGATGTAATTGTTATGTTTTAGAAACTAGCAAAGGAAATGGTAGCTATCGTTCTTGACAACTCATATACTTATTTATGCACTGGGACAAGATTGTAACACATAGGTATGTTAAATAAAATGTGCTAAATAAAAAATATAAGGGGTGCTTAGGTGGCTCAGTTGGTTAAGCATCCAACTTTTGACTTTGGCTGAAGCCATGATCTCATGGTCGTGAGATTGTGAGATTGAGCCACAAGCTGGGCTGCACGCTGGGCATGAAGCCTGATGAAGATTCTCTCTCTCTCTCCCCACCTCTGCCCCTTCCCTGCTCATGCTCTCTTTCTCTCTCCCTCCAAACAAGTGATATTAACTCCATCAATGTTAAGAATGTGCACTTAATTAAAAGGTATGGCATAGAAAAGGTATTATTTGTCTCAGAGTATAAATTCATTTGGCTCAAAAGGGTGAGGAGTTTACATATTTTGAAACTTACACTGTAACTGAGTTTTTAAGCATGGTTTTTGAAAAAAAAAAAAACAGATGCACTAAAATTCAAACTTTTAATTAATTCTCAATAAATGTGCTCAAGTTTATATTCTTCAATTCTTAAATAATCATTTCCACCATTGAACCCACCATTTACATTTTTTTTTCATGACCATGAAACATTGTATTATCAAACAAACTCCACCTTCAATGAGAGTTGGAGATACCTGTCCTCTGAAGATCAGTATGTGAGCCTGGAAAGCTAATGGAGGAAATAGTAGTCATTTCGCAGATGGAGGTCAAACCTAAATGCTTGCTGAGATAGAGACCACTAGCGAGCAAGCATTACTGTTTTCAACCCAGGAAGGCTCAGAAATGGGAGGCATGCAATTCCTTTGATGTCACAAGCGAGGTAGGTGACTGCTTTAGGATCTATATAAGGAGCAACTTAGGACCACAGACCTACTAAGAGGAAACATCAGGGGTAAAGGGGGATTCTGACTAAACCAACTTGACAGGATTCTTGTGCAGGGACGTTAGGATGATCAGATACTACCTGGGGAATGACAGGGATGCATAATTTGAAAAATTGGTTGTTTATTCGCCTCTATATTTATTCTTGGCCACATACTATATGTGGCCACATACATTCATATCTAAATGAAATGGCATGATGTCCTTTGTGTTAGAGAGTGTGTTTATTTTTTTAATTAATTGGCTTTTCAAAAAAAATTTTTAAATGTTTTTATTTATTTTTGAGAGAGAGACAGAGGGTGAGTGGGGGAGGGGCAGAGAGAGAGGGAGACATAGAATCTGAAGCAGGCTCCAGGCTTCGAGCTGTCAGCACAGAGCCCGATGTAGGGCTCAAACTCTCAAACTGAGATCATGACCTGAGCTGGTCGGATGCTGAACCGACTGAGGCACCCAGGCACCCCGTAATTAATTGGCTTTATTAATTAATCATTTTTCTCCAATTGTAGAAAACTATCTCAGATATTAAGCTCTGTACCAGTAAAGGATATTAGTATTGGTTTCACAAAGTGTTTGCTTCCTGTTTGCTTGTCTCTTTTTGGCCTGAGTTATGAGTATCATTACAATTCACGTGCTATAACTATTGCTCAATACTTTTTTTTTTTTTTTTTTGAGCAGCAGGCAAAAGTTTATTAGAGTAGAAGTTTAGAAAGTAAGAATAGTAGGAAAGCTCTCTTTACAGAGAGGGGACATTCAAAAGTGAATGCCTCTATTGCTTAATACTTTTGAAATGAAAAGATAAGATTGCCCAGATAAAATACGTTCCTTTAAGTTATTTAAATATCTTCGCCATTTGATTGTATAATACTTTATCAATTCTTTCGATAACAGTTGTTATATCAGTCAGGATCGGCTAGATTATACCCTCGTAACAAATAGCCCCTAATCTTAGTGGCCTACAGGAACAAAAGCATATTTTACCCACTCTCTTCCCTAAAGGTTTGCTACAGGTCCAAACATCCTCACTCAGGAACGGATGAAATCAGTGGATGAAATCTCCACCCTTTTGTAATATTGCCAGTTGCTGCATCAGGAAGAGACAGTGACAAATTGCACTTTGCTTTTTAAAAACTTCTGCCCCAAAGTGATATATGCCATTTATGCTCACATCCTATTTCCCAAAGTAAGTCCATTACCTGGCCTGACATCCTAGGGAAAGGAAAGAGCACTCCTACCACGTGCTGAGAAAGAGAAGCACCACCCTGGTAAACATCCCACAGCTATAGCATCTGAAAGTAGCAAAAGATCATGTATAATCATGTAAATTAACAAAAACACAGTCAATCCTATGTTGTCTGCATGATGCCAAGCATCAAAGAGCTCAGATGTCTGTTATGTAGGTTTGGACTGGATAAGAACCAAGTCTCCTTGACTTCAGAAGTCTCTGGAGCCTGTTGCTTGTTCTCCATTTCCATTCCCACAATATTTATTTTCTCACTTAGGGCTACTGCGGTCCTCCCCTAGCATAAATCTTCTCTACTATAGTCCATCCCAATTAATTTATAAACACTGCTTTCATCCTGTGGCTCCCTTGCCAACAAGCTGAACAAAAACAGAAGACAGTTAAAAATGAGTCAAACTCCTTAGTCTGACCCTCCAAGTCTCCCACAATCTGCCATCAATTAGTCTTTCACTCCTTATCAGCCTCCAGAATCTGTAACTGCAGCCAGACCATTTGCTCGCTTGCCCTCAAATATTTATCACCATTTCCTATATTGTGGCAAAAACAGTCTCACTGCTTCAAATTCTCGCTGTTTTCCTCTTGCACTGAAAATCAAACCTATTCTTTAAGACTTAATGGAACTTCTCACTCATCTGTGAGAGGCTATTCTACCATTGCCAAGGCAGCTTGACAGAGATTTTTAGAAAAATCTTAGAACGCAATGCTTGTGTTAAATAATTAACTTTTATCAAGCACCTAATATTTTGCAGGCAGTGTGACAGTTGCATGTCTTAGATTGTTTAACACACATCTCACATTCACCATGTCCAAATCTGAATTCTTGATTTTCCCTCCTAAACCTGCTTCTCCCTCAGCCTCCTCCTTCAGGTATTAGCAATTCCGTTCACTCATCTATAGAGGTGAGAATACCAGAATACTCCCCACCTCTGTTTTTCCTCATACTCTGTATCCAGTTATCAGCAAATCATCTCCAGAATATCACAAGTTGAAGAACTTCTCACCAATTCCATTTGTCACCCTAGTTCAAACCATTATTGTCTCTTTCTTTGATTATGCACACTGCTAGATAGTCTGCTTCCATTTTTGAACTCTTTAGATTCTATTTTCCAATATGTCAGACCATACTTTTGTCTATTCAAAATTACTCCAAAATTTACTTATCCTACAAAAAAAAAAAAAAAAATCCAATGCCTGTTATATTGCCTGTAAGACAAAAAAAAAAAAAAAATTGGATTTTTGTTATCTCTCAGATCTCATTCCCTCTTTTTCCTTCAAGTCCTGCCTCTCTGTTTTCCTTGCTGTGATATGCAGGCCAAGCCCATCCTACCACAGAGCATTTGTACTTGCTTGTCCTTCTTGTTTGGAACACTCTCCCTTCATATAACTGCCTGGTTCTATTTTCCACTTAATTCAAGTCTCTTCCACGATGACCTCTTGTTCGAGAGGCTTTCTCTGACCACTGTACAGAAAATAGCACCTGTCATCACAATCTCTTTTTTTTTTTTTTTAATTTGAAACAGGGGGGGGAGGGGGGGAGAGGGAGAGAGGGAGAGAGGGAGAGAGGGAGAGAGGGAGAGAGAAAATTCCCAAGCAGGCTCCGTGCTATCAGAGTGGAGCCCAATGTGGGGCTGGAACTCACAAACATGAGATCATGACCTGAGCTGAAATCAAGAAACAGATGCTTAACGGACTAAGCCACTTAGGTCCCCCATCACAGTGTTTTGAAACAACATCACAATGTTTTGAAACCTCTCCTTGCTTTTATTTCATGGAACTTATCACCACCTTTATAGCATGAATCTATTTTTCATTACATTACCATCTACCTCTCCTCCATACCAGGTGGAATTTAAGCATAATGAAAGCAGAGACTTTATTTCTGTTTGTTGCTGTAATGACAGCACTTAATACTTGACATAAAGTAGGCAATCAATATTTTTCTTGATGAATGAATACATGAATGAAAGGGAAATTAATAATTACATGAATAAATGTGGCTCTTATTATTGCATTCATTTATGCTTGGTCTTCTTATATAACGCAGGATTGTTTCCCAGTTTTTGAAACTGTGAAGTTTATATATTCAGCTGGACTCTCAGAAACACTAATTCTCACCATGCTAGTGAAGGCCAGTTTTGGAGTGCTTTTAAAAGCAGGGTAATACACGGGGCACCTGGGTGGCGCAGTCGGTTAAGCGTCCGACTTCAGCCAGGTCACGAGCTCGCAGTCCGTGAGTTTGAGCCCCGCGTCAGGCTCTGGGCTGATGGCTCAGAGCCTGGAGGCTGTTTCCGATTATGTGTCTCCCTCTCTCTCTGCCCCTCCCCTGTTCATGCTCTGTCTCTCTCTGTCCCAAAAATAAATAAACGTTGAAAAAAAAATTTTTTTAAATAAAAAAATAAAAAAAATAAAAGCAGGGTAATACAATGGCCGAAACACCTGTATGCTTGTACTTCCTGGATCCATCATCTTTTTTCCTTGCGTTTCTTCTGACCAGACTACACTCAAACCTCTATGTAAATGCTCCAGGCAAGTATAGCTGCACTTGGTTTGATTGGGCAGGGGTGTAAGTGTCGACTTAGAAAAAATTGCATTTAAGCTCTGGTTGGCTAGATGCTTTTAGGCCAAATGTCTGTCTGTATAACGCTGGCATGAAGACTAAAGGAGGTGCTGCATGTAATTATCTCAATAGAGTTTCAGGTGCACAGGCAGCTCCAATGGTGGTAATTGCGTTCAATCATATTTTTATTATGAGTGGAAGACTACAGAGCTGTCAGTACATGAAAGTCACAGCAGCCTACGTTAACCACCGAACTAGGAGAGTCAGACTCACAACGTATGTCATGTCAGCTTTAAAACAATAACTAATTTGTTTTGATTGTATCACAGGAAACAAGGGTTTGCAGGAAGTAAACTCGAATGAACTTGATGTTTCTCTTAGACGTTGATAGGAATGGATTATACAAAGGATCGTTTCTGAGCACTTGAACAGAATGAAGTATTACTAAGAGCCAGTAAAAGCTCACCAAGAACAAGTCCTATCCTCAAACTTATGTTCGGGGTTGAAAACCGGAATGTCTTGATTGGTAAGTAGATTAGGAGAATATAAAAACCATATGAATTTTCTGACGGACATAGTGACCTGCGATCACATGCGGGCTCCTGTTGGGGAAAACGTATAGGATCAGAGTAAGGCAAGACAGATAACTGGTCGAAAACGTGTGTCTTCCAACACTAATTATTAGTAAATCAGTACTACTAAGTAGCAGGCCCCTCATGGAATCCCACAGGGCTTTGCTTGGGCCAGTGTTGTCATTTGTAACTCCAATGTAGGAAATAGAATTATTAAATTTTCAGGTAACAAAACTCGGAAAATACTGCTGACAAGATTAATAAAGGAATCAAATTTCAAATGGATTTCTACAAACTGATACACTGGTTTGAATGCAACAAACTAACATGTGCTGCGCCCCCTGACATGGGTCCAGATTATTGCCTTAGGGCAGGATGGGCTGTCTGACCTGGAACAGCTCATGTGAAAAGACATGGGGCCAACAGTGAGGAGAGGCCATGGGAGGGAAGTACAGCACCGGAAGTCAGTCACACGTTGGTGTGGCCTCAGCTTTCTCTTGCTTGCTGTGTGATCCTGGGTAAGTTGCTCAACCACTTTGAACTTTAATTTCCTATCTTTAAATAGGAGTAATAATCATTTGCCAAGCATTTGAATTTGTAGAGGCATCGTATTTTTGTGAGACTTTTTGTTTTCTTTTTTCCCTTTATTTATTTCCCCTTCTGCTTCTTCCTGCACAAGCTGCTAGTTGCTGTATGTTCACAACTTCTGGAAATAATGGGGCAGAAAGGAAGAAGAAGAAGAAGAAGAAGAAGAAGAAGAAGAAGAAGAAGAAGAAGAAGAAGAAGAAGAGGAGGAGGAGGAGGAGGAAGAGGAAGAAGAAGAAGAAGAAGGCGGCATTTAGGATCCCTGGACTGGTTTTTCAGACCCTAAAGCAGAACACCAAGAGAACTGACAGGATTGGAGGGATGAATGAAATGTTGAGACACAGCAGAGAAAGACAAGCTATCTCCCTTCTCAGGACAGAAAGGGAAGTAAGAGAGATTGTGGGCGTGTTAGAGTGCTGAGCCCTTTGTTTCCTGCCTGCCATCTCTCTGATCTCTATGGGATCCCAGACAGGGGCCAAGGGTCCAGAATGGGAAGGGCTGCTCCAAGGTAGCAGGATGGCAGACAGCGATGGCCCATCAGGAAGTCAAGAAAAAGCCACAAACCTGGAGGGGCCTCATTGACAAGATTGATAACCTTTGCAGACTGATGACCAAGCACTGAGCAGGTTGATATCTGCTGACATAAATAAATCAAGGACCATATTTTTTTCTACTCTCCCTGCTGAAGAAATCAACTAGCCTGTTGAAATGGAAGGAATCGAACCGGTTAAGGCAGAATGAGAGATTAAAACAGAAATTGGACTGAAGAATTACTTATAAATTAAGATATATGTCTTGCACAACTAGATTTGTAGTCTGAAATGTATACACTCCCTGCCACGTAGTAGATCAACATAATACTAGGTGCTCCTATTCCTACTATAATTATGTTATGTGGTTGCTCAAGTGGTCAACATTAACTTTGATTTAGACAAGAGTACTATCCAGTTCAGGAAAGGTAAGGATCTCACTGTTATCAAGGGCAACAAGTAGAATCCACTTTGAGTACATTGTCACGAGGGCTGATACTGGCTCCTGTTTTGACAGCAAAGGGTGAATCACATGTGTAGTGAGGAGTCAGGCACTGAATGGTTAAAATAGCCGTGGTTGCGGAAACTGAATAAGGAAAAGCTGAGTGGAGAGAGATGATAGCTGTCTTCAGATATTTGAAAGGCTTTTTGTGGAAGATAGAATGTCCTTGTTCTGAATGGAAGCTGATGGCATGAATGTTTGATTCAATCAACAGAAAGAGGAAGTTTCTCATAGCGAAGTGTGCATCAATGCTAAGGATTCAAACAGATGTTCAATATTCATTTTGTCTGGAATGTTGTCAGAGGATTCCTGTGTGCAAAGGAATGTGGTCCTGGCACTTTCAGTTTTAGGATGATATATGAGGCAGGCAGAGGCAACCGATATTACCAAATTCCAGGAAATACGCGGGGTGCTCTGTATTGTTAGCTCACTGAACCTGCCTGATGACCCCATGAGTTAAACATTGTAAGTATTATTACAAATCAGGTTTATAGTTTACATAGTAAACTACCAGACTTCATAGTGCTGATAAATTACAGGAATAAGTTTTGAACCCAGGTTGTTTCATTAAAAGATCATGTACTTTCCTCTTCACACTCTATTTCCCTAACATGCTCTTTTAAAGAAAAAGAACAAATCCTTAGTTTGAGGACAGAGTTACCAAAATACACAGATTTTACTAATGTACTGATTAATGACAGGCACTGTCTCCAGAAATATTTTACCTATGATTCATGTAAACATATAGAAATAACAAAAGATACATTTATGAATGTTGTAACATATAATAGCACACGTAAATACACATGGCTTTTAGACATTAGGTACATTTGTTTCAGTTACTATGATGGTTATTTTTTTTTAAGTTTATTAATTTATTTTTAGAGAGAGAGAGAGGGAGAGAGCATGAGCCAGGAAAGGCAGAGAAAGAGGGAGAGAGATATAATCCCACTTGAACTCACAAACCATGAGATCACGACCTGAGCCGAAATCAAGAGTTGGCTACTTGACTGACTGAGCCACCCAGGCACCCCTATGATGGTTAATTTTATATGTCCACTTGACTGGGCCATAGAATCCGGATATTTGGTCAAATGTTACTCTGGATGTTTCTGTGAAAATGTCTTTTAGATGAGGTTAACAGATCAGGAGACATTGAGTAAAGCACATTCCTTGCCATAATATAGGTGGGCCTAATCCAATCAGTGGAAGGTGTCAACAGAACAAAGACTAACCTCCTGCAAACAAGAAGGCACTCTGCCAGCACACTGCCTTTGGACTTGGATGGCAACTCTTCCCGTGAGTGTTCAGCATGCTGGCCTACCCTGAAGATTTTGGACTTGTACCTCCATAATCATGTGGGCCAATTCTTTAAACCTCTCTTTATATGTGTATATACATCCTGTTTGTTCTGTTTGTCTAAATCACCCTAATACAGTTATGTCTATTTCCTTGTCTGCCCTTGTGTTTCCAGCTTTAAAATTCTGAGTGGAACAACCAGATGTATGAGTTTGGGAGCAGCTCACTCCTCATCGAGCCTTCAGATGAGACCACAACCTTAGCCAGTCTTGGGAGACGCAGTGGGCAAAGCTGCCCTCAGATTCCTAAATCTGGGGACTGTGAAATAGTAAATGTCATTGCTCAAAAGAAAATTCTATGAGTAAATGTCCTTGGGACATTCTGGCGTTAATAGAGACCAATTTGAATTGTGCAGTCCTCACATCTCTGGGTCTCATTTCCCTTTCTGTCACAAGGGAGCGCTGGACAGAGGAACTTCGGTTTTCCTTAAGTGCTAAATTCAACATCTCTATTAATTATACTGTTTATTCATCAAAATAAACATTGATAAAAGTCATAAGAAGAACACACCCTGGATTTTCAGGCCTCTGCATTTGGTGGCAGCATTCCAGCTTCCTTTCTGCCAGGAGCGGTCTGTGCTCAAGTCCTGCTCTTCTTCTTCTTCTTTTTTTTTTTTTTTTCCACCCCAACAGTTTTCTATCACCAGCCAATCAATGTTACATAAATTTTTTGGCACCTTTGTGTGGCCTGCGCATGTATACGTGTGCATGCTCACAGTTCAAGTCGGGCTGAACTCTGGATGTGTATGCTGCCCTATCACCGGGAAGATTTGCCTCCAGCATTTCACAGATTAACTCCCGCAGTTCATTAGGGGAAGGGAGCTACTTTCCAAGTGTGAGTCCTTTTTTTTTTTTCTCTTCTCATCTCCAAGGAGGTGTGTCCGGATCTTTTTGCCAGTCGGCTACTTTGTAGGAGCACTGGAATCCAGGCAGTGGACTTTCCCCAGTGAGTAACCGGATTTGCTTTGCAAATCGATTCTGCTGAATGAGATGTCATGGGAACACGTTCCCAGCCCCCCTGTTAATATCTCTTCATTTTTCCTATCTCTAAGTCCCAGAGGAGCAGTTCTGGTAGGTGGGTCTCAGCCAAAACTGTGCACCAGTCTGCCACTCGTTCTAAGTTTTGCTTTCTCGGGATCTCTATGCACCCACTTTCAGCCCCCCGAGTCTGTTCCTGCCTCATATCACACAGTACCCACTCCCCTTTCAAATACTTCTTTCCAGAAGGGATGTGAACAGTTCAAATTAAGGGCAATGGCAAAGATTTTAAGTATTATCACTCTATGGGTTATGGAGAGGCATTTAATGAAGAAGACTAAATTCTAAGCCCAAAGGATGAATCTCTGTTTGTGGCACTAAAGGCGGCAGCAGATCAGGGGCAGAAGGCGGTGGGTGTATTTGTCGTGGGTGCGGTGGTGGCCACTGCGACTGCCGCCTTCTCGGCCTCTTCTTAAGTCCGGTCTTCATCCTCCCTGGAGAAGGGTGTGGTGGGAGAGCATCCCCTTTCCCCGCAGAGACCAGGGGATGCAGCGCCGGTATGGGGCGGCCGAGGTCGTTCGGAAGACAGACGGACTCCCCCTTCACTCCGATTATTAGAAAGAAAAAGAACAGAAGAACGAAGAAAGAAAGACTAGAGGAGAGAGGTGAAAGAAAGGAAAGGCAGAAACCAGGGAAGAAAAGGACAGAGAACAAGAAAAGGGGAGAGAAGGAAGCCGGCGGCCCCAGAGCTTGGCGTAGGGACCCGCTGGGCTGGGGACACGGAATCCCAGCAGGCGGGCAGATGCCCACATCGCCGCCGCCTGCATTCTGAGCTCTTTTTTTTTTTTTTTTTTTTTTTGCACAGTCTCCCGAATTCAGGGCTCGAGGCTTTCTGCTGACCTCGGGTCTGCCCCGTCCCCTCCCCCGCCTGGGAGCAGAGCCCGGCCCGGCGCCAATCGCCCACCCCGGCTCGGCCCCCGCAACGTGCGCCAGGCGGCCCGTCGGGGGAGCGCCTCTCCCGCCCCGCAGCCAGACTTCTCCCTCTCTGCCCCGGGGCAGGCGATCCTGGGTGGGGCGGCCGCTTTGGGGACGGCCCCCGCCGCGGAGCGTCGAGACTGGGGCCGCCCCAGGGCCGCGCGGGGCCCGGCCAGACGCCGCACGCCGCCTGGGCAGCCGCACCTGAGCCCCCCGCCCCCCACAGCTCGGGCCGAGCGGACTGGCGCGGGGAGCAGCCCGGGCCCGCGGGCGGGGGTGGGGGGGTGGGGGACGAGAGCCCCGGCGCGGTGACCACGTGCCGCCTCCCGCGGGCGGGGGCGAGGACCTGCCGGGTCGGACCCCTCCACCCGCGCGCGGCCCAGATCAGCCCGCGCACCCAGCACCGGCTCAGGGGCAGCCCCGCCTGCCCTCACCTTCTCGCCCTAACTTTTCTTAAACTTGTCTGGAAGGAGGAACCTGCCGCCCTGTCCGCCCCCTAGCCGCCGCGATCCGCACTTGAACTCCGCAGCGCCGGCCTTCCACCTTGCGCCGCCCCGGGCGCGGGCGTGGAGTGGCTGCCGGGAAACCCCGATGAACTCTCCAGAAAGTGCGTGAAGGAGGGTCGGGCAGCCGCGCGCGGCTCGGCGGGGGGCGCGCGGGGTCTCCATCGGGGAGCTCGCAGCAGCAGAGCCGGGGAAGGACTGTGGACCATGACCGTGCGGCCCCTGCGGACCTTAATGCCAACATGTAAGTCTCACCTTTCAGCTGAGAATTCCTTCACACCTTTACCTGTATCTACCTCCTCCCCCCACCCCCCCACCTCCACTAAATGATTTTGCAAGGACTTCAACTGCATTGACAGAATAAACCGGTTTGTCTTCAGTTTGACCCCCGAGGCACCGAGGAGCGAGCAGGTATTGCCAGGCGGAGCTGTGACATGCGTGTGCGGCTTCCTTTTTTTTTTTTTTTTTTTTTTTCCAGCGAGAGGTAAACCTCACATTTGGGCGGTGTAAAGCGTAATAAAAAAGGGCAGGGCTTCAAGAATGGGGAAAACGTGTTTTCGAGTCAAATTAAACAAGGAGTAACCGGCATCGCTCCTCCATCCAGGGGCCTTGCCCTGCCAAGAAAGAGCGCTCCTGGATCAACACCTGGGGGCTTGGAAGGTACTGGTTTTACCGGGAAAATGTTGACTTTACACATTGTCACCCTTGACTGTAGAAGTTATTCTTGGATCTTTGGGTTATTTGAATGGTTTAAAAAAAAAAAAAAAAACGCGCAGAAAAGTTTCTTGGTTGTCTTGTGTAGATTAAAAAGTAATGAAGGACTATGTCATTTTACAGGATGGGATGTGGGAGGCTACTTGTCTGGAATTAGAAGCGGGGGACATAGGGTTATGAAGGGTCAGAGAAACCTAAAAGGTTTTAATTTTACGGAATTACCATCGAAGTTCTGAGGTTTCTCCAAGCGACCCCGCGAAAGGGCCGTTGAGCGCAGCCTGGGCCTTCCAGAATGGAAAAAAAGGAAGATGGTTCTAAAAAGGCCCTGTTTTTGTGTCTTTCTGAGAAGCTGCCTTTTCTTGTAATATGTAATTTTCCCTCTGATGTTTTATTTAATCTTGGGCAGATACGCTGACATTTTACTCCCTTCCACTAACATCCAAGAGTTTCTAGAAGTTGATATTCATCCTCCCTCCTCCAGCTACCGGATCCTTATGTGTTTCCATCATAATTTCCTCTTTCAGCTTAATACCTGGGTAGAGACTTGCGCCTCAGGCCCTGTCTTTCCCTTCCTTGCAACTTCTACCCAGCATTTTTAAAACAGGAAGTGTAGTACCCACAAGCCTAGCCCTCTGCCCCTCTGTTCCTGGTGGTTAGCAGTAGAATTAGAAAAGAACTACTTATTTTTATTAAAAGTGCATGTGCAGTAAATCCACACCTGTGAATTTTAGGGTTTCATTTATGCCAGTGGATTCAGCGAGGTATAACCTGAAATAATTTATTTTGAGATGCAGCCAACAGTCTCACAGGAGACTTGTTCTCATATACAGGCGACACATTTTGAATGAATGTGAATTTGTTTTAAACTTCAGTTTTTCCTAAAAATATAGGAAGGCTTTTAACAGCAGATATTTGTCTAGTTTCCTTCAGCTTTCCTAGGTAATTTAGATCTTATGGGAAATGAAATAAACGTATGAATACCAATTTTTTAAATATAACATGAAACTGATCCACAGGTATTGTAAAAATTTCTTCATGAAATTAAGTTATTTACTCCATTTGAATTCCACATGTTTAGAAACTCTTATGTCATAGAGAGTCAAAATATGAACATTTAATCACATAAAATATAGTTTAATACCCTGATTTGAGTTTCTTTATGGAGCTATTCTGTCTGAAAGTTTTTCCATTTCTTGCCAGATCAAAATGGTTTCTTTTTTCCATTTTGCTGTTTATAATTCATATGGAATGGTTTAAGATGATCTGATTCTTTTTAGATATTAGTATGTTAGAATATATGGAAATAATACCAACCTTTCCAAAGTAAACCTTCTTACTATCTTGTTGAAAAATGCTAAAATGGGGAACACAAACGATATTATCTTTTAAATTTTTATTTTAATGGGTTCAAGCACACAAACTAAGGTATTTTCTGCCTACTCTGTGGGGGGAGAATGTTAATATATTCTTACATTCAAGTTATGAAGTTATAGATTTCATAAATATATTTGGAGTTGTACTGACTACATATCTTTCATATCCTAAGAAATTTAGTAGATTTAGCAAGACTTGTGTTAACTGATCTCAGGCTGCATGAAACTCCTGTTCCATTTATGGCTTATATAAATTACATGACACTGTGCTTTTCCAATGTGAATGGTGAATGAGGCTATTGTCTCTTGGCTTATGGGAAATATTAGAAGCTTGTAGTTTTACTGCCTAACTGGACACGTCACTCTGATTTCTGGAAATAATGATTTGAAAGAGAATCAGTTTATACATTAAAAATAAACTGACAACTACTTCCTTAAACTTGACCATTTTTCTAACTGCCCATCTCTTCCAGAGTTTATATTTCTGATGGGATGATTAAAAGTTTCTAGAGACTATTTAGACTTTAGACTAAATAGAATAAGGCTTTGTTCAATGTGTGTGGCATGCTTGGGCAAAAACCCGTATCTTTCCATTTCATTTCTGGTGGGATAGCATTATTGCATTATCTATATTGGATGGCATTAAGATGCATACTTAGTGACTGGGGTGACAGCATGTAAAGGACATTTCAGTGGTAACTAAAACACCAATAAAACTTGAGCCTGGTTACCTGAGTATCATCTCACTT
Organism: Panthera pardus; assembly: GCF_024362965.1. NCBI lineage: Eukaryota > Metazoa > Chordata > Mammalia > Carnivora > Felidae > Panthera > Panthera pardus. The sequence continues at coordinate 23,785,961 of NW_026526732.1, read as the reverse complement.
TCCTTTACAAGCATCACTCAGGATGCAATTATTTGGAATGCCTAGGGCATTCAAGATTACTGTATTTAAAATATTTATAGTGAATATGACAAAAGCTTAGCATATTTAGTATAGCATTTGTAAAAAGAAACCACAAATTAGGAAGAAAAATATTCCTATTGTGATTGACAACTACAAAAACAATTTGAACATGCCAGTCCAAATAAAGGAAACCCAAATGAGATGCTACTTCTACCAAACTGGCGGTGACTAAGGCACTCATACTGATGGGAGTGTCATGAGATAAACATGGATAGGCTTCAGTGTAAATGTGTGTGGGTGTGTTTACATTTATTTGGAAATAATTTTATTTAAAAAAAAATTTTTTTTTTAATTGAGACAGAGAGAGACACAGCATGAACAGGGGAGGGGCAGAGAGAGAGGGAGACACAGAATCGGAAGCAAGCTCCAGGCTCTGAGCTGTCAGCACAGAGCCCGACGCGGGGCTCGAACTCGTGGACCGCGAGATCGTGACCTGAGCTGAAGTCGGACGCTTAACCGACTGAGCCACCCAGGCGCCCCAATTTGGAAATAATTTTAAACTGGGATGCCTGGGTGGCTCACTGGGTTAAGCTTACAACTCTTGATTTCTGCTCAGGTCGTGGTCTCACGGTTCTTGAGTTCGAGCCCAGCATCAGGCTCTCTGCTGACAGCACGGAGCCTGCTTGGGATTCTCTCTGTCTCGCTCTTGCTCTGCCCCTCCCCCACTCGGGCATGTGCATTTGCTCCCTCTTTCCCTCTCTCTCTCGAAGTAAATAAATCAACATTTTAAAAAAATAAAGCATTTTAAACCTTCATAAAAGTTGCAAGAATAATACAAAGAGCACATGTATATTCTTTAATGTGGAATCACTTAGTGTAAATGTTTATCCCATTTGTTTTATTGTCCATCCTCTCCTCTTCCCTTCACCCTCCCCTCTCTGTACATGCACCACAATATTTTGCCTGAATCATCTGATAGTAAGTTATATGTGCCAAGGCTTCAGGGTTTACTTTTTTAATTGAACATTTTATTGAGATAGTTGTCGATTTACAGGCAGCTGGATGAAATGGTAGAGATCCTATGTACCTTTTACCCAGTTTCTCCCAGTGGTAACATTTTGCAGAACTGTAATACAGTATCACAACCAGGAGATCGATACCCTATCCTTTTTTCAGATAGTCCTAGTTTTACATGGAGTGTATGTGTGTTTCTCAGGGTTGCCTTTTAATTTCACCCGGGGTACAAGCCATGGTGCAGTGGATGCTTCTGCTCACATAAGAGTCAAGATTTGTGCAGATTTGAAGAATAAACCTTTCTACCTTTTTGAAATGGGGGGTGAGCCAAACTTAATAAAAGAACTTGAGTGATAGAATAGCACTTTTTCTTTTTGTTCATTGCTTGAGATCAGGAACATGATCTTTAACCAAAAGGAGAAATACAATTCTGCTTAGACTTGAATAAACCAAATTCTATTCTTTTCATTCTAGAAGAATTAAGGTACTCTCTTTGCCACTCCTCGTGGTCCTTTGTGAAAAGATTTGACATAGAAATACGGTTGGGATCTGAGGAATAATCTGTAATTCTGACTATAGCTAGTAATGATAGAATTGGTGCCGTGTCAATTTCTCCACTGATTTTAAATTTTCTTCATCAATTTCTCCTTAAGTTGGACTTTTAAGGAGTGAAGAGGTGGAAGACGTTCGGTTTTCTAGACTACAGATTATTTCAGTGATGCGTTTGGATTGAGTCACGTTCATAAGGGGTCATTCTGACATTAACAACAATTCAATAACAGGGTTAGGTTCTAAAGTTCCTGAAATAGGACTCAAACGTATTGTATGTTGTGGCCTGTGCCGATTGAAAAGTGGAGCAAGTTTGCAATGGAGGTGTCTTGGTTTTCAGGGACAGGTGAATTGGAAGCCAGGTGGCATCGGGATGTGTTAGCTCTCCCACCACTGATTATGTGATCTTGGGCAAGTTGTTTAGTATTGTACTTTCTTTTTTTTTTTTGCCTGTGAAATGATAGGTTTTATTGCTTGGATTTAAATTTCACACTTAGATGGTTTTCAGGTGACAGAAGTCTATGTAGGACTCTCCTTTACTTAAAAATGTTCTTGGTCTCTTCAACAGAACTTTGAGGCTACGACTCAAGTAATACAAGATTGTATTATATTTTTTTGTAGCTCCTATTTAGAACCTTAGTAACCCTGATCTGGATTTTCCGTTCTTGTGAGAAAGTTATTTAAATCTCAGGGATGTGTCTTTGCTAAGTGATCCCCTGAGAAGACACATAGTGCTTTCCTTCCTCTGTTCTATTCTTAATTTGTTTGTTTCTGTTCTTCAGTAAACAGTCAAGTGGATGAAAGTTGACCAGTCATGAGGTTTAACTTTGGTTACGAGTGCTTGCCTTGTGCTGGGTTCCTTTTCAATATGAAGTGATGGAGTCTTGGGAACCAGAATGCATGAAGCCCTTGGTCATTATTTGCAGCTATTGTCTGAAAGGATACAGCTTCAGGATTGACTACGGAATCCCTAAATAAGAACCTGTTATAGCAAAAGAAAGTTGCGTTACGAAATAATACTCAATGTTGCCAAGCTAACAAAGATGATTCCTTAAGGATTTTTTTTTAAGTTTATATATTTATTTTGAGAGAGAGAGAGAGAGAGAGAGAGAGGAAGCATGAGAGAGGCAGGGGAAGAAAGAGAGGGAGAGAGAACTCCAAGCAGGCTTTGTACTCTGAGTTTAGAGCCCAACGAGGAGCTTGAACTTACGAACTGTGAGTTCATGACCAGAGCCAGAATCAAGAGTTGTATGCTTAACCGAATGAGCCACCCAGGAGACCCTCCTTGAGGATTTTTTAGAGAGCACATAAATTTGAGAGGAGACCATTCTCCAAGTATTGACAAAGGAAAATGGTCATGTGCCGTAGAGATTAAGAGGCTGGGAGTTCTCTCGTGCTGATATTCTCGAATATAAATGGTAGGGCCGGTAGCCAGGTTTGATTGCTCTGCCCCTTTATGTTTCTGGGCCTCAGTTTCCTCCTCTGTGGGATGTGAAGGTTAGACTTCATCTTTGATATTCCCAGCTCTAAACTTCTTTGAATATATAATTGTGTGTGTGTTTGTTTGTTTGTTTGTTTGTTTTAGAAGCATGCTAATTCATCCATGACCTGAATGGGAAACACCTCATTCATCCAAAATGAATGGACCCATTCTTCCAAATGAGTGAGACTTTCATGTGATAGAAGTTTATCATCTCCCCTTTTTAAAACACTTACTAAGTGCCATGCAGTAGTGACTCTGTCTTTTCGATGGATGACATCCTATACACAGAAGAGAAAATAGTCTCAGCATTTTAAGGACTTGCCTCTAAAGTCACACAATAAATTGAGGCACCAGGTTGTAACTCTGTGCTATTCCAAAGCTCACATCCGTTCTTATTATATTATTATGATGTACTGTGGCATATTGCTTCCCATTAAGCAGTAACATTGCTTCAAATTTCAACTATTTTCAATGGATGTATTTTAAAACATACCCTCCATACAGAAAACTACTCCTCAGCTCTTAAGCTTTACCTGGTTTAGAATTTCCATTAGGAACCAAGTGATGCTAGAAATTCTAGTTGGGTGAATATAAAAACATGGCATGAATATCAGGTACCGCTCAGAATTTCTGGATTAATGGCAGGCATGAGTAATCCATTTCATTTCTGTTCCCAGGTGATCCAGAAGTAGTCACAAAGTCAATTGATGGGTGTTAGTTTAAAACATCCTATGGTCCATTCTTGTTTAAGGCTTTTCTTTTGATTTTACTGTGGACAGAGTAACCATACTTACATTAGAATGCCCAGGGTAGTAGTAACAATAATAGCTAATATTTGTTGAGCACTTGCTAGGCAAGTGTCAGGCACTGTTCTCAAAAGACATACTCTGATTTCATCATCCAGCAGCTCTGTGGATTGGAGTTTCTGTTTTACAGATGGAAAGTTGGAAGTGCAGGGAGGTCAAGTACATTTCCAAAGGGGTGCATAGTTTGCAAGTAGCAAACCCTGGTCTAGCTCACTCTGGAGCCTGTTCGCCCTGCTATGTAGGTGGTCTCTAACAGTAAAGGATGGACTGGAAACGAGGCTTGAGGCAAGTGCAGAAATCATTTGATGTCTATTTTTTTCTCCTTTGAGTATTTCCTTCCCTGCGTATCTGGTTTTGTGATTAGTATGACGTGTTTTACTCCAGATAAGCAACCTTCAGGTAAAGAAGGTATTACTGTGATCCTAAAGTATCTGATTAGTTGTTTCTCTTTTTAGAAATAAAAAAAGATTCTCAACTGTCACCTGGAACCATGGGAACTCCCTTTAGAGACTTTTAAGATCAGGAGTTTTTGTTTTTGTTATTGTTTTTGTTTCACTGCTACGTAACCATTTTCCTGCTTCATGGCTGTCTTGCTAACCAGTCCTTTTGTGGGCCCTTACAGTGGCTTGCTGCCCCATTCACTGACTTGTCTCTTTTGATGGAGGTGAGTCAATGAAAGGTTTCATACCACTGTTTTAAGCCAAGATAATATGGATGTTCCTGTCTAAATTATTGGTAGGTGCAATTTTGAGTTTAAAGACGAGACCACTGTAGAGTTAATTGTAGTTTCTATAATACTTGGTGTTTAGTGGCCACTTAAAAACATTGATAGCTATCATTTACAAAGTAGTTATTCTTTTTGGATGTTAATGCTTCATTGCTTAATTTAAAATAATTTTTTTATTTTTTTTAATATTTTTTTAATTTTTTTTAACGTTTTTATTTATTTTTGAGACAGAGAGAGACAGAGCATGAATGGGGGAGGGGCAGAGAGAGAGGGAGACACAGAATCGGAAGCAGGCTCCAGGCTCTGAGCCATCAGCCCAGAGCCCGACGCGGGGCTCGAACTCACAGACTGTGAGATCGTGACCTGAGCCGAAGTCGGATGCCCAACCGACTGAGCCACCCAGGTGCCCCTAAAATAATTTTTTTAATGTTTATTTATTTTTGAGAGAGAGAGAGAGAGAGAGAGAGAGAGAGAGAGGGAGACAGCCAGGGAGGGGCAGAGAGAGTGGGAGACACAGAATCTGTAGCAGGCTCCAGGCTCTGAGCTGTCAGCACAGAGCCTGACAGGGGGCTCGGACACGCGATCCTGACCTGAGCCAAAGTCAGACACCTAAGCAACTTAGCCATCCAGGCTCCCCTTCGTTGCTTAATTTTAAGGGAAAGAAGGCAATTGGGCACCTTATTTTTATTTTAAATTGCTTCCATTTGTAACACAGCAGATGTCATAAAATGAAAGCATTTCCTTGAAGTCTACATTTTTGGGAGATTATAGGAGAGTTTGATATAAAAATCCTCTGGGGTAAGACGGGCATGTGACTGGTGATGCTGAAGGTTGAAGCTGAAATTGCTTTATTTTTTGATTAATGAATTTGAATTATCTGAATATTTCCCCACCTTCATTGGGAAACCGCCTATTCTATAACGATTGCTTTTTTCCAATCTCTGCTGAAAACCTGCACGTTGACTGTTATTGTCCTACTGCCTTACTGGATGCTGAATGTCCTGATGGTTGCTTTCTTCCATTGCAGGATGATTCACTCAGATCAAATGTGGAACTGTCGTTGGAAATGGAAGCCAGGTTCTCTTCCGTTCTTCATTGCTCTGTGTCTTGTGTATGTTCCTCTTTCAGGTGAGCAAGACCCTTTCTCTTTCAAACCCTGAATTTAAGAGTGGTCACATTGCTTTTAGTTTCAGTGTGCTATTCATTTATTTGTTATCTTTTTCTGTTTCCATTTCGGTCCTTACAGGCTTTTGCTGCCCATGGCCTCTCTGACTTCTGTACGCATAGTATGACTTTGATCATTGTTCTGTTTTCTAATGAGTGTATTTCTTTAATCTTTGCTGCATTTCTTTTAGCTTTATTTATTTGTGTAGCCCATATTGAATGATGAGATAGCTACATATCTGACATTAAAAATGTGCTAGCTGTTTCTTCAACCATTGAATAAATATACAATATTCAATTCTTTCTCTTTTCAAGTTTTCATAGAATCATTTATGGAAAGTAAAGACTTTACTGTTTTTATTTATCCTGATTTTCTTACCATGTTGCAGCATGAGATAGGAATTTGAAATTAAGTTTTTAGATCATGAGGTTTATTTAGCTAGCCTAAAAGGATATGAAAAAGTTAATTTTAATTACAGTATTTTTGGAATAAAAATATCAAATCTGTGTAATTACAGTTTTTTTCTGAACTTTGAAATAAGGTCCTTTTAGTTGTGGTTGCAAGCTACATTTTCTATCGTCAGCTAATTGTATGAATGAGCCAATCAGAACCTGAGGAATGGGAGTGATGTTTAAAAGTTAACTGTTTCTTCATTATCTGGTTTTGTTCCTGAGCAAACTGCATTTCTCTTAGGTCCATTTTCTTTTACTCTTTTTTTCTTTAATTGCTGTATTCATTCAGTTTACCATATTTGTTTTTAGAGGAAAATTGTTACTCATATAGTGTTATGTATTACATGTGCTTAATCAAGGTTTTATACATTCCATATTTATGTTATGTATCTATACATTATAAACAATACATTTAATGAATCATGAAAATAGATTACTCTAAAATTGTTTATTCACAGGTTAAGAAATTCAACTTGTATTTAGTATATAAATATTTCTTTGCAAGCCATCAAGTATTTTAAGAGTTTCAGCTACTCGGAAAATTCCTGGCACGTGGTTTAATGGCCTCAAAACAAAACAGATTCTTTGAAGTTTCTTTTTTTGTGTGTGTATTTGTTTCAATTCCATGATAAAGCCACTCTTTCTTTGTTTTACTTTCATTGCCAAAAGAGGAAAGAAACTTGTGAGGAGAAATGAAAATTAAATATACATTGGATTTCTTTGGTTACAGTGTTGAGCTTTTTCTTAGCTTTCAAAAGTGACTCACCAAGAACCCATCACATGATGTGAAGTAAGTTATGAGATTAAAATTAGTTGAAGTCTAGTTACTTTCATTTGTGTTAGGTCATGGCATTTGTCAATTTTCAAGGCTACCTCAAACCTTAAATTGAGACTTTTATTTTCATGTCAGTGTTTTAATTGATATACCCACATTCATCATTTTAATCACTGGAATAAATGAAATGAAACACATGTTCTCAGACTAATTAAAAGGAGTCAGCTGACTGGGGCTTGGATGAGGCAAGGGAAGCACCTAGGTTGCAGAATTGAAGGAGGCACTCGTTATCAGGGTCTTGGGAAACAAAGTCCTTACGTTTGTTTTTAAGTTACTGTCTCACACAAATCTTTTTTAAAACTTCCTTTCATTACTCCACACTTTGTGTGTATCACGTAAGGCTTTGTGACAGACAATAATCTGTGTTTACTCATGAAGCCAGAACACTTTCTACCTATTTATCTGGAACCATCACTCACTCACAATGCCACCACTTTACCCGTGAGGATCTGATACCACAAAAAATACTTTAGGGATTATTACTGGCATTTTAATATAAAATGTTTGCCTTACAACTCAATGTAAGTTTCCCTAAAATAATGCGTATCAAAACTTTAGATGTATGTAATATTCAGAGTCCTATCTTTAAGTCCTAGGGTAACTCTGAATAACCTGTATTTTTGAAGAACGTGTGGTGCTTAACTGTGAGGTTGTATCACAGTGTGTGCACCCTCTGACTCTTTCACTTCTCTGTGTGACCCCTATGTGATCTTTTGGAGTCCAGTGGCTTTTAATGGCATCTTGATGCCAAATCCAGTTTGTCAGCCCTGGCCCCTTCCTTGACCCTGGAGTCACCTCTATGGTTGCTTATATATATCTAAAATGGGTCTCAAACTTCACGTGTGCAGACAAGACTCTTGATTCCTACCTCCTATCCCCAAATCTACTTCGCTTTCAAGCTGTATAATCCATACCACTACATCCTGCTGTTCTCCTCTTCACCTTACTATTTTCTAGACCTATTGGCCCACCTGTTTCTTGACCGTGCCTTCCTAGGACCCTCCTCTTCCTAAACTGCACACACCTGGTTCTTTTTTTTTTTTTTTGACACTCAGATCTTAATCATTACCACCTCAGATAAGCCCTCCTGTCCCCGAATTCAAAGATGCCCCTTTTCACTCTCTTACCATGTTACCCTTCAGTGATAATCTTTATAGATTTTGGTTGCTCCCTTGATAATGTTTTGGTAATTTGGCTATGACAGCTGGAGTAAAGGGTTGGCAAAAAACCTCTTTTGATTGTTAAGATTGACACCTAGGTGAGAAGGTTAAAAATTAGAATACTGTAGTTTAATTTGGATAACATCCTTAGTTCAATTCATATCATAGAATTGCAAGAAGAAGTCTTCTGCTAGGTACGTTAATGTCTGTAGTTTCATGGGGCATTTACCAAGCAAGTAGTATAAAGTTTTATGCCCTTCAGTATTTAAAAAAGCAGGGTCTCTTGACAAGTGATGAATATAACTTTCAATAGGAACTACAACCAAATTACGGCTGAATATTGAAACTAGTCCCACAGAAGCATAAATTAAAACAATAAGACACGATTTTTTAATACACTAGCTCTATACTATTTAGAAACGTTGATAATATCCACATCCAGTATTATCACCTTTGTTGGGGAGAGGGCACATGCTAACATGGTTGGCTCTGTCCCTTGGGAGAGTTAAGTAGGCAACATTGTTTAAAAATTAAGAATTTGTATTTTCTTTAATATATCACTCCCCCGGTGTAGGTATCTATCTGACAGAAATTTTAAAAACAAACAAACATAATATGTAGAGAAATATATACCAGTATGTTAACTGTAACATTGTAATAGTAAACATTGTTCTTCAACAGGGGAATGATTTTGTAAATTATTTTATATTAATACTATGAAATACTGTGCAGTCATTCCAAACAATGTGGTCAAACTGTGTATATTGGCTTTGAAAGATGTCAGTGATAATGTTAAGAAACAAATTGCCAAACAGTATCCCAGGTTTGTAATAGGTTGTATTACAAAACTGAAATGTGTTAAGTATGTGTACGTTTGTATCAGATTGTATAAAAATTATAGTAAAACATAGACGCATGTACACGTCAGGCTTTACAATGGGTCACCCTCAAGAGCATAGGTTGGAGCGAGAAGGGAGAAGGCAATGGAACTTTATACAGCTCAGAATTATTTGCCTTGTTATAATGAACGTTACTTTAATAACTTGGAAAAACAAATAGAAGAAAACCTGATAATTTTTTTTTTTTTAAAGCCACATTAAAAATGGCCAGAGAGGCTGTGGATGTACACAAATGTTACAATTTTCTGTTAGACACGTAACCGTTACTCTGGCTCTTCCCTTACTTGATAGGCATCTCTTAAAGGTATTTCAAATAATAACCTCTTTTTATGTAGCATGACACTCCATGACTCTGAAGATGAATGATGGTATCTCAGGCAGACTAAAGGTTACCGCTTCAGAAACAGGCGAGAGCCAATGAATTCCTAAGCAACCAGGGGCCTGTTTCCATACAGATAGCCTTAGTCATGAACGCTGAGGGAGGGGCCTCCCTTCTCTCCTGAAAAATCGATGATATCAGCAGATTATTTCAAAGCTCAGTGATAGATCAACAGCTAAAAGGGGAAATGTTTTTGAAAGTGCAGTCTGGCCTGAATTGTGTACTTTCTAGCCCGGAGCGCAGCGCAGTTCTAGAAAGCAGGTAGGTAATTGGGTAAAAGCAATCTTGTGCTGTTTGTTGATTTTTCTCATGATCAAAGGAAGCAATTATTCTATAGCATCAATTACACTGAAGTCTGAATTTATGTGTTAGGCATATAACTTTATACTATTTTTGTGTTTGGTCAAAGAGGCTTTCAAATGCATAGAAAAATAATCCTTTTACAAATCTGCCATGTGTTTTTGGCTATTTTATTATTAATGTGTCTGAAAGATAAAGAATAAGGTTCTGATTGTGCAAACCATTCTTTTTTTTAAATTACAGCATAGTTGGGGCGCCTGGGTGGCTCAGTTGGTTAAGCGTCCGACTTCAGCTCAGGTCACGATCTCACGGTCCGTGAGTTCGAGCCCCGCGTCGGGCTCTGTGCTGACCGCTCAGAGCCTGGAGCCTGTTTCGGATTCTGTGTCTCCCTTTCTCTCTGCCCCTCCCCTGTTCATGCTCTGTCTCTCTCTGTCTCAAAAATAAATGTTAAAAAAAAAATTAAAAAAATAAATAAATAAATTACAGCATAGTTAATATACACCGTTCTATTAGCTTCAGGTGTACAATGTAGTGATTCAACAATCCCATACATCACCCAGTGTTCATCATGACAAGTACACTCCTTATTCCCCATCACCTATTTCACCCATCTCCCAACCCACTTCCCCTCTGGCGACCATCAGTTTGTTCTCAGTAGTTAAGAGTCTGTTTCTTGGCTTGCCTCTCCCTTTGTCTCCTTCCCTTTGCTCATTTGTTTTGTTTCTTAAATTCCACATGTGAGTAAAGTCGTAATGGATTTGTTTTTCTCTGACTGACTTATTTCACTTAGTATAATATGTTCTAGCTCCATCCACATCATTGTGAATAGCAAGATTACATTCTTTTTGATGGCTGGATAAGACTCCGTTGGATGCATAAACATCCCACATCTTGTGATATACATAGCATGTATCATACCATACCAAATATACATATCACATCTTATTTATCCATTCGTCTATCAATGGACACTTGGGCTGCTTCTATAATTTGGCTTTTGTAAATAATGCTGTGAATCACTCATCGTCAGGGAAATGCAAACCAAGACTACAATGAGGTATCACCTATCACCTGTCAGAATGGCTGAAATCAAAAACACAGAAACAACAAGCATTGGTGAGGATGTGTGGAAAAAGGAACCTTCTTGCACTGTTGGTGGGAATGCAAACTGGTGCAGCCACTCTGGAAACAGTATGAAGGTTCCTCAAAAAGTTAAAAATAGAACTACCCTACAACCCAGCAAACTGTTTCATCAAATGAAAAAAAAAAAAAAAAAGAATAATGATCAAGTGACTAACAGAAAATTACACTATCTAGTAATAAAGTTTGTTTTTCAGTTAGAGTCAAAATGCTCCAAATTACGGTCCCTAGGTTGCCTTCAGCTGAAAGGCTGTTTTCTTATTCTGCACTTGAGATTGGAGGAGCCAATGTGATCGAATAAACAAACCCCCAAGTTTGTACACAGAAGTTTCCTCAACGCATCTTCCAGATAATTTCCCATGTGTACCTTTGAGATGATCTGAATTTGATGTAGGGAACTATGAAATCCTGCTTTGGATTTATGTCATAAAGCCAATCGCATAGATGTGGAAAGAGGATGACTAGTCACCACGGTGACAATTTTACGTGACTGGGCAGCGTGATGGGGCCACTGATGAAACGGGCCCCACTTAGACGGCATCAGGAAAAGAGGGTAGTCAGCTGAGTCCTGCTGCTCCCTGGCCAGGTCACACCGCCTCTGGGCATGGTTGCCGTCCTTTAGACAGAATCCGTAAGCAGGAGCAAGAGCAGGCAGAGCCGCTTGGTGATGAGCCTTGAGCGGTCAGAGGAGCGTTTCGGGGCATCTCTGTCTCCCCTGTGCCGTGAGAAGCCTGTGTGGGGGTGGGCTGCCCCTGGAGACTGGAGTCCTTTGTCGGATACCGCATTGTTGCTTTTGTGTAACAATTTGTTTTGTGCTTTAAAGAGTAAAACTCCTGTGGAAAAACAGAAATCAGAGAAATGTCACATTTACTTTGGAATCCTGGAGTCAGAGTAAGGTGGTGGTCTTCAGATGTTTGAAGCGTGGTCCGTTGGAAGTGATAACGGACTTTAGCTTATCTCCCAGCAAAGATAAGACGGTTGAGCTGGTCCTTCAAGTACCAAAGGACTCTCCTAGCGATTGGTTGCCAAGAACTAAAACCAGCTATCCTTCACATTCCTCATCTCTGGAAATCAGGACACAAAGAAGGAATCTTAATAGTGAAGAAGAATTGATACTAAAAATCTTGAAGGGCCCCTCGGTCTACTGCTTAACTATAGAGAGAGAGTGTGTGTGTGTGTCTAGTTTTTTGAGGCACATATAGTCTTAATTGTTTTACGTCCAGAGTTTCCTCTGTGTGTGTTTCCTTTCAGTTTAGCAGGGAATTTTTACATGGAACTGGAGATTAGGCAGGAAACCCCCTCTGACAGGAGAAGCCTGTGGGAACTCTAGACTTTGGCAGGTACAAACTTTTCCTCAACTTTCGAATTAATAATTCTTTAAGGAGTTTTCACTTTATTTTCAGCAAGTGGAACATGTGCTCTTTGACACCTTTCTCACTCCGACTGCAATGTCATAGGATTCTGTAAGGAAGGAATGTGGAAAAGAACAAAATGGAAAAGAACCAAAGGGGGGGGGGGAGAACTTATTCCAAATTTAAGAAGTAAATATATCTTGCAGGGTGGGGCAGCAGAGGAGGGAAGTATAGAGGTTAGATGAGAAAACAGATTAATTCCACAATGAGCATGAAGTCACAATATTATAAACATCCTTTGTCTTCCGCTGAACTAAGACAGTTAAACACCTGAAAGGAGAATAAGGTCTTTTGCCAGCACACAGGTAGGGCTATCACCAGTTCAGATAAACCTTTCTAACTATTAAAAAACAAAACAAAAACAAAACAAACAAAAAAACCCCAACTCTCTGAGAGGAGTGAATTAGTCCAGTGGGGGCTACAATAACTATCCTATTTCTATGATTAAGACTAATTATCTTGTTTTTTTTTTTTTTTTCAAAAAAATCTTTTAAATTATGTATAGCCAAGTAATCTCTCTTTTTAGATGAGCTCATTTCTTGGGAAAATAGGGTGAATTATGATGCATTTCATGTGAAAATATTAGTTTGCAGTCATTCTTAAATCAGCTTCCTCTTAAACTTGTGGTTTAGAAATGATACACTTTTTAAAAAAAATTTACAAAATTCTTTTCAATACAACTCTTATGTAAGAGTCAAAAAAGTTGTTTCTAACGCAGTCTGCTTTGAGCTTGTGCTGCTAGTTTAGATAAAGAACTGTTCACACTAGAGCTCAGATGATAGATTGTGTCTGCTCAATTAAAAATCAGGTTCTCTTTTTCTTCTCTGTAATTATAAAATTACACGAGTAACTATTATTAGTCTGGGCAAAGCTACAGGAATCAACTACTTTTCGTATTTTTTGCAAATCTCTAAACAAAGAGATCTTTTTAGATTTCTTTACCTGGTCACAACTTGAAAGAGTATTGTCAGAGTGAAATTACAGATCTGAAAAAAGAAAACAGTCTGAATGGTAATATTAATCACTGCTTTTAAACACATTCACAGTTCTTTCTTTTTCTTTCTTTTCTTTTCTTTTCTTTTCTTTTCTTTTCTTTTCTTTTCTTTTCTTTTCTTTTCTTTGCCTGAGGTATGTACAATGAATACTGGCCTGTATTGAGAGTAGGTTACCAGTTTTGCTGCATTACTGGCTTTATCAAACAGAATTGTAAGGCACATGATGAGAGTTTTCTGGTCCTGCTGATTTTGGTGGCCTCAGTGATTGTGCTATGGGGGGAAGAGTGAGACTTTTAAAGATATTTTGCCTTGGCGTTAGGTATTTTACAGAGAATGAGCTCCAAGTCTGCTCACTAAGGGCATTGTGGACTGTGGCCCCCACCCGTCCCGAATGCTCTTAATCACCCTGTGTCTTAATCACTCATCTCCTGGCTGGTCAATATTAGCTTTTTACTTGGACTGCTCATCACATCTGTCTTTAGAAGGGGAACCTGAAAATTCTGTTACTTGGAGGGAGCTCATGACCACAGCATTTCTATTCCAATACTGATGTCTCAATAAACAATGCAGTTTGTGGCTTTTCTCCTGGAGCCTTTGCTAATTTGACATCAGACATTTTCCTTCCAGTTCCCCCTTGACGCTTTTGCTGGTGTTTGGTTAGGACTCTCATTACTCACCATTTGACCTGCTTACATATCTCTCACACACGTATTAGAGAGGTCTGCACCTTTTAGTCAGGATGTCAGAAGAAAGTCCTCTCTGAATTTTCAACCATTTCTTACATTTAAGGCGCTGTCTGTTTATACATATAATGCTATGATTGTGTGGCCCCAGAAGAAGTCTTCAGTAAATGTGTAGTGAATGAATCAAACTGCTTTCCAAGCTGCCCATCTGTGATGGGATTTCCCTTAGCAGGGAGAGTCTAGCTGATTTAAGAGTTAGGCCTTCTTAATCAGAGCCTTTCCCCTCCCGCTAATATTATTAAAATATGTTAAACATTTGTAAGAGCATTATAGTATTTAAATACCAGACAGAGAACACAGAGTTAATATTGCTTCTCCTAAGTGCTTTTAAAAACTAAGGGATATATTATGGTAATATTTGAGTGGTGTGTGTGTGTGTGTGTGTGTGTGTGTGATATATATTAGAGAAAAATCATGGTCCTTGATGTCAAGGGGTTTTTGACATTGTTGATGAGGAGACTAACGTGAGACAAATAGGAAGTACTATGATATATGGTCTAATAGAGTTGCAGAGGTGATATCAAGGGATAGCAGAGAAGATCTCAGAAAAGTTTTCATGGAGGGAGCGATGTTAAAACTGTGTCTTCTGGGGCGCCTGGGTGGCTCAGTCGGTTAAGCGGCCGACTTCGGCTCAGGTCACGATCTCGTGGTCCGTGAGTTCGAGCCCTGTGTCGGGCTCTGTGCTGACAGCTCAGAGCCTGGAGCCTGTTTCAGATTCTGTGTCTCCCTCTCTCTGACCCTCCCCTGTTCATGCTCTGTCTCTCCCTGTCTCAAAAATAAATAAAACGTTAAAAAAATTTTTATTTTTAAATAAAAAAAAACCTGTGTCTTCTAGCAGGGGTGATGAACAAAATATTTACAAAGTGGTGTGGCTTCCTACTGACCATTTGAAGACATTTCCCTGCAATCAGATTGTGTGGCTGGCTGTAAAAACTGAGGCAGTCATGGGAGTGGTTTGTACCCATAGGAAATCCCCTCTGGTGGTAACAGAGAGCAGGAAGACGCAAAATGAGGTTGGCAATAGAGATGGGCAGTGTAGGGGGGAGAAAGGGCCAAGGCAAACCCACGGATACATTGAAAATGATTTTCTGGAAGGATAAATACTTCTTTTACTAGAATAAAGGGTCTCTGCAGAAGACAGTAAGGAGTGAAGCTAGGTGATGGGAGGCCAGACTGTTAGGGATGTCAATGGGGTCTGCGCTGACAAAGCTGAGGGACGACTGCCAGCCCAGGAGGGGAGAGAGACTTGTCACCACAAGCTCAGATCAGGAGGATATGTGCCATCAGAAATGCCCGCGAAGGGAACAGAGGTGAAGAGCTTCTCTGGGATTGTAGTTAGGTAACTCAGGAGCAGACTGTTTTTTTGTTTTTGTTTTTGTTTTTGTTTTGAATCCATAGTTTATGCTTTTTCTCTATCATACCATTTCGCTTCAGAAATGGCAGCCTCACTTTTCTCACTGATGTGAACAGCATTGATATACATATCAAAAAGCTGAAGATAGAAGTTAATAGAATTCCAGCCACCCTTGGTGTTTTTCTTGGTCAAACCCATATTTGATTGTGACCAAGAGTTGCTGAATCCGCATTAGAAATGTGTCCTTCCCTTTAGAGTTACTGCCCCCAAGGTGCTCATCTCCACCGGGTGTGTTGAATGGGCTCCTAAGTCATCTCCCTGCATCGTGTGTGTGTGTGTGTGTGTGTGTGTGTGTGTGTGTGTGTTAAACTACGACTGGAATATTGCCGCTGCCCTGATTAAGTTCCTTGAAGATTCTTGTCCCCTACAGGCTACAGTGCACAGTCCTTAATTTAGGTAATTTCATGGCTCCCTAGCCTCTTATGCCCTACCCAGTGTCTGCCAAATAGTAGAGCCTCAATTAAATGTTGAATGAGTGCTGAAGGTGAAGAATTTGTATACTTTTGCTAAGCAAAATTAGGATTTAGCCACGGATATTCAGTTATTGAAGAGAAGAAGTTTGTGTGTAGCGTAGATGCTGTGTTGAGTTTAACACTAGTGAGTCAACCCTTCTATCTTT
The DNA here is from genome assembly GCF_024362965.1 of Panthera pardus. NCBI lineage: Eukaryota > Metazoa > Chordata > Mammalia > Carnivora > Felidae > Panthera > Panthera pardus. Next base: position 23,769,848 of record NW_026526732.1, on the reverse strand, counting down.
GTGGAAAACCAGCTATTTGAGAGAGGAGATTTCATAAAACTTTACAAGAATTACGTGTGCCAAAAGAAGAAGGTGGTCACTGTAAATGTGTACAATAACCAGAATAGTTTATTTTCACTTGCTTCAAGGACTGAGTTTCTGGTGGAAATACATTGTTTTAGCTCTTTTGTAAAAAACAGAGACCAGTCTTTTTAAAAAGTGTCTGCTTTTGTTGAAAATGCAAAGAAGGTGATTATTGTCTTAAAATTCTTAAAAAAAAATTTTTTTTTTATATTTATTCATTTGCGAGAGACAGAGAGCATGAGCAGGGGAGGGGCAGAGAGAGAGGGAGACACAGAACCCGAAGCAGGCTCCAGGCTCTGAGCTGTCAGCACAGAGCCCAACGTGGGTCTCGAACCCACAAAGTGCGAGACCCTGACCCGAGCCCAAGTCTGACATGCTCAACTGACTGAAACATTCAGGCACCCGGGTCTTAAGATTCTTTCAGCTAGCCTCTTCCTTCCTCTTGGTCCGTCTTTTCCACAGCTGTCCCCACTATTACCTGTAGCTTAAACTTTGATCTTGCTTTATGCCTTCCAGCTTAGTTCACAAACATATTCAGTCTTGTCTTTTCAAGACAATTTTCCACCTCCCCTCAGCCCTTCTGTTCTTTTAGGCTGTCGTTTTCATTTGTTACTTCCTTCGCTTCAGAATGTCTTGAAGGAATACTCTACATTTGGATTTATTACCTGCACACCCTTACAAAATAGATGATTCTGTTTTAGAGATGCATTGACAGGTATCGATTTGAGGGGGGTGTGTGTATAAATAATTATGTTGTTTTTCTAAAGCCCTAAAGGTCTCCTGAGTTTCTGCTGTTTTCTGAAGGTTTTTTATTTTTAAGAAATTTTTGAAATAGGTGGAACATATTTGCTATGATGATGTTTGTTATTAAGGGAAGAAGAAAACACTTTCTTCATAGAAAGTCTGTCTTAGGATGAAATTGTGTCACAAAATGAATGACTAATGATTTGGAATTTAGTTTATTTGCATTTAACTTTTGCAAGATACCATTTTCCATATTCTTCAAATTGTTCCTTTAGATGCCTCTGACTTCCTATCAGCTTATATTCTCCTTTTATTCTCATTTAAATCAAATTTATATTCTGATTTACCTAATTGCTTCTGTTTTCCATTCCTGTTTCTTTCCTTTTCAATATTCCCATCATATCTTAAAATTTTCTGTTATTAGGATATTAGGCAGTTCTGAGGATATTTATTTCAAAGTGGTTGGTTCAAGTGAAACTGAAAAAAAACATGTCTTTAGTGTTTGTTCAGTATGTATGCTTGGCTTCACTTTACAAAGACCTTTATTTTTGTTGTAATTATATTCGAAAGAATTTTAAACTGGGAGGTTTTGGTTAATTTACATTTGAAGCCCCCATTTGTGGGAAGCAGAGATACATAAGCTATAAAAAATATAGTGCTGAAAAGTCACAACTATTGTTTTGGTCAGAAAAAACATAGAGTTCATTAGGCATTGTTTAAATAGGTTGGAAGTCTTTTAGCTCTGAAGGCAGAATATGTAAACAAATCTGATTTTGCTATTCATATGGAAGCAAAAAATTAGTTTTGAAATCTAATAATAAAATTGAATCGGTGTGATTTTGTTTTCTGTATTATTAAAGGAGGCCTTGTCATTTTTTCAAAAGTAAGACCATACTGCCTTCTGGGTGTTTTAATGTTAGTGATCCTAGTTAGAAATAAAATCAGAAAACATGCTATGGGCTATTTCAGGTTAAAAATGCTAGTGAATCTTGTATTATTTGACAGTAAAAATGTGCCTCTGAGAAACATACTTTAAAAATTCAGACCTATGTTGGATTTTATTTAAACTTGAACTCCATGTACTGGGACATCAAGTTATTTTTAGAATGCATCTAAACTAATGATGATAATGAAAAAGTTGGTATGCTGTGGGCGGAACTGCTAACTTGATCAATCAGTAACATGAGTTAAATGCTGGCTCTGAAATTCAGTTTTACAAAGATGCTCATTTGCAGTCAGAGATACCTTTTCAGTGTGTTCTGGGGCTTTGTTATAATTACTAAATATTCAACATAGCCTAAATATCCCACAATATGTGATTTGATAAATTATGGTATGTTTCTAACTTTATTTTTTCAAATATTTAGTGAAATGTGGAACAGGGGGATCAAGATTCAAATGTAATTGAAAAGGGCAGGGCATCAAACTATGACTAGTATGATTTTTTTTTGTTTAAACAATGGTCTGAATTAAAAAAGAAATAGAAAGAAATACAGATAATTGCAAACTCCGTGCCCTTCAGATTCAGGTGTTTCCTTTTTCATCATATTTTAATGTTTCTAGCAATAACATGCATTGATTTTATATTATTATGAAATCGATGCATACTCAGCATTTTTGTAGTTTTATGTATGGATATGATTATAAAACACCATGATTTTAAATTGGCATATATATATTGGCGTATATATACTTATAATGCTCATTAGTTATATGTACATAAAGTTCCCTAATCTAATTCTACTGGTTAATGGTTTTGCATAAGAAAACTGGTTTGAATAGTGGTAATATCATCCTGAAAACTGGAGTACACTTCATCTCCACTAGGTTAGCTAGAATTTAAAAAGACTGACACATACTAGGGGTGGTGAAGATGTGGAACATTTGGAGCTTTCATACATTGTTGGAGCAAGTGTAAAATTGTACATCCGCTTTGGAAAACCAGTCAGTAGTTTCTTTAAAAAGTTACATACACACAAATCTACACTGTGATTTAATAATTTTATTATCGGGTATTTATCCAAAAGAAATTGAAACATTTGCCCACAAAGCCTCCATAAGTATTTCATAATATTCACAATATAATATTCACATTTATTCACATAATATTCACAATAGCCGCAAACTGGGAAAAATTCAAATGTGCATCAACATGTAAATGGACAAACAGATTTTGGTATATTCATACTACAGAACAGTACTTGGCAAAAAAGAAATGGAACTGCTGACATGTGCAACAACATGAATAGGGATCTGTAAAACATGTTGAACAAGGAAGGGACATAGAGTGTATTCTCTGTGATTTTATTTATATGGAGTTCTAGGACAGGCAAAAGTAATCTCTAATGATAAAAATCAGAACACTTGTTGCCTCCAGGGAGCCACGGACTGGAAGGAGACACAGTAAGATACACTGGGTAGATGGAATTGTTCCAAAGTTTGGTTGGGATATAGTTATATAGGGGAATTCATCTATCAAAACTCCTTGAACGGGACACTTAAAATCAGTGCATTTTATTGCATGTCGGTTATACCTCCCAACAAAGAAATCTCTGCTAACTGGAAAAAATGCCAGTTAATAGTTCTAGGGCACAATAAATAGAATTCCAATGCCCTCAGCTATCAGGATTTTACTAGTTATATCAAGAATTAAATAATAGCTTTTTGAAAGCAGAAATTCTTTGCTGTATTTGCTGTGCTTTTTTTTTTTTTTTTTGCCAGCAGGAAAGGAATATTCAATATTACTATATATGGATTAGTTATAGTATTCAGATATTTTTAGTACTTAAGAATATTCTTTTTTGTGTGTGGGAGAAGAAATTTCTACAAAGGATATGAACTTCACCTAGCTCAAGCGTAAACTTGCATTTCACCCTTCTCTAGCCCCTACACACATTCTCAAGTTCAAGTTATTACACCTTTGCCTGGCTGCATTTTCCCTTGAGAGCTTCTTTCCTCCATCTAATAAAACGAATGCAATGATTAGCAAATCATTTTTTCCTGTTATATTTTTCATACCTACATTGGATTTTGCCTTTTAACTAAAACCTTATGGTAGACTTATTGTATTTTTGGCTTATTACCTTTAATTAAAATTAAAGATAAAAAAGGTGGCCCAGGAAAACCAACTCCAATTGCTGTTGTTGTAAGCATGTTTTCTTCTATTTTGTCCTGTCTTCACTGAGGTGTTTATTTATTTCAAAAATTCGTGGATCTTGTGAAAAACTTCACAAATCTTTTTTGTAAATCTGATTGCTCAGCAAATATAAAGCATGAATCAGAAAGTAAATTTCAAGCAAACACTTGAAAATTCCGACCTAGAGTAGAGTCAGCACCTGGCAAGTGGTTTCTGAGGGGTTATTTGTTCTGCCCCAGCTACTGACTTGAGAGGTTTACCTGGGTAAATAGTGGGTTGAAAGCATCAGTCAAGACGGTCTCATTTCTGGAGAAGCACCTGCTATGACTGTATCCCTGCATGAAGGTCGCTATTTGCTCATGAAGGGTGTAATGTGAATGTGGCCATTGATTGAAGCAAAGTAATGAGACCCTAATCATCGACTGTTAATATTAAGATCCAAGATGATGCAGCAATTATACAAAAACATCTCTTGAAGGCAAGAATGTAACCTTATTGGATGGATAGTTTGAGGAAGCGCTATGTATAATTCAGTAAATCTAAAGGGGGAAGAGTGGTATAATTTCAAACTTTGATAAATACTACAAAAAGGTAAAGCTCAACTCTTACATCTTAAATTCTGATCTCACTTCTGAGTTTCCTACAAGTTTAAACTTAAGCTGATTTGGCAGATATTTTGCCATGTAGGACCTGTGCTAATAATTATAATAACATTGGTGTAGCCATTGAATAGGACATTTTATTTTCTTAAAAATCTTCACACATTATTAGGGTGCCAGGGGCACCTTGGAACCAAGCTTATAACATGGTAGAGTAAGAGAAATTTTATAGATCTTCTGTCTTGTGAAGCCACTGCTCTCTGTTTGAGTTCCAGTTAGCTGTGCAGGGGCTTGGAAAGTACTCTCAGACAGACATATGGGGCTCACCTAATGTGTTAATGTGTTTCTTTTCTGTCAAGGATCAGAGCCCTTTTCTGTCAGTTTTACAATGTCTCAAAGCAATTGTTTCATATATTTTGTCCTCTTCTAGTTTTTCTTATGCTGGGAGAAGTCACATACTTATTACTTCATCATGGCTGGAGCCAGGAGTCCTTAACATTTTATTTGAACTTAATGTAAGCTTGAATTTATTTGCTATTCTTTTCATATAGCACCAAGTCCTTTGAGGATAGATCTGAATTAGAGCTCAGTGTTGTCTCTCTTGCTTAAATCATGCCCATAATATGTCCGTGATTTTGAATTTTCCTTCCTTTACAGTGGAGAGAGATTGCTTATGAAGTGTTCTGAACAGAATCTTTCAGGTTCCCCACCAGTCAGTCATTAAAGACCATCTTCCCCATAACTAATTGAATGGCTATTCCATTTACCTTTATAAAAAACTTTCCTAACCGTTCAGCTAAGTTTTCATGGACTCCTATATCCTTTTACTTTTGTATTAATATTGCTTCATGTAAAATACAATGCGCTTTGTAACTATAATAGGAAGTACAATTACTAAAAAATAGTCTGAGGACAAACATAATAAGCACAACTCCACTAGTGAGAAGCAGCTGACTTCAAACCTCACAAGACTATTCGCTTCCACCATTCAGCTTGGATCTTTCTTCAATCTAAGCTGCTTTTTCCTGGTTTCAGTGTCTCACTAATCCCAGTATTTTTCTTCCATCCAGAATCACTTTCAGAGGTATCTTTGTCTCTTTTTTAGCCACACTTCTCAGAGATCTTATCCATTGGTAAATTTGTGAGTGTCTCTTGTATCCCCCCCCCCCTTTTTTTTGAGTCCTCTTTATTTAATGCAGACTCTTAATTGCTTCTTGCCTCAACTTTTGTAATAATAGAAAAAACTGATGGCTGTTGTCTCCTGTCTTCTTCCGTCATCTACTAACAAACCACTTTCAAATAAACCTTTAAAAAGTGTAATTTTCTTGGGAACCATGGAGAGCTTTCAGTTGCTGAATGAAATGCTGCCTTTATGGATTGACATTCAAGGTTCTTCACCAGGTAGCTGCAACCAGTATTTTCTAAGCTATTTTTGAGTTTTCTTATTCCTAATCTAAGAAAAAAAAATAATTGTAAAACTTGTTTTTCTCTGACATGCCACTGATTTCCCTACCTCCAAGTCATTCTTCATACCTTGTCCTCAACTTAAATCTCATTCCCCTTTGCTACCTAATAAAGCACCTCCCCATCTCAAGACTGATGGTAAATGCATGCTCTTGATGTCAGAAGCATTTAAAATGAGGCTAGTAAGATGGGCAGTTTCTTTTCCTTAATTTTCATGTATGTGAATACCCATGTAAGCACATATCAGATCCCATTTTAAAGGTAGAATTGGAGCAAGAAATCATTTTCTAAATCTACAATTTTTCTCCATCTCTCCTTTGGGACTCCGTAACAGTTTGTACTTATTCTGTGTTTTGTTGGTGTATTGTGTTTCATGATTGTTCATGTTTATATTTTTTCCTTATTAGTTAAGAGGTAGGGACCATGCCTTCTTTGTTTTTTTATTTGGCACAAAACCAAAAGAGTGTAGGTACTACAATATGAATGAACTAAACCACATTATTTAAAAGGAGACATTTGAGACTAGGGTAACCCATCCCCACCCTACAGGTTTGATGTGAAAGGCACAGAAGCTGTGTGAAAGGCACACTCGTGCTTTTCACTTGTACTGGAACACGTTCACTTGAACTAATCAGATTGCTGCACACCCCAGGTGGCCCATTCTGCATTTCATTCATTTTGACCTTGTTGATGTATAGACAAAATGACATCATACTTCCTCAGAAGTTGGTAACATAAAAACCGTGGACTTAACAAAACAATGTGTCTAAAAGACAAATATCATGAAGCTTGCCTCCTCCTGTTCTTTTTTTTTTTTTTTTTTTTTGACCAAACTATCCCTGGTTTGTGCTCCAAGAACTTCCTTCTGCTGTCACCCATGTTCCTTCCCTTTCCACAGGAGAGGAGCAGAGGTACCAGAGTTTTTCCTACTCTTTACATCTCCCATGAGGCTCATAGCTTAGCAGAGTCTTGGGCTGAAGTTCCAGGGTATGAAGTGGATTTGGGATTCTGGGTTGCTATTAATTTTGTTTTAGCTATGTTATGAGTTGGCCTGGGATTTTAACAGGATTTTATAATGTTATTTCCATGGGAAAAAGAATTTTAAAATCCAAACAACCAACTAGGAACTTATTTTTTGCAATATAAGAATTAGTACATTTTGGACTTGGTATTTTTGACTTTTTAAGACCAAATATGTCAAAATCTGTTGTGTCTCTTCCTTATTTTTAAAACATCAAGTTAAAATGTCCTTATTGTGAATTATTAAGAAATGTGATATAAGTGCTTTAAACTATCAGTTTATCTAATATGCTTCTTATTTGAATGAGATTTTTATTTTATTTATTTATTTAATTATTTAATTATTTTAAATATGAAATTTATTGTCAAATTTGTTTCCATACAACACCCAGTGCTCATCCCAAAAGGTGCCCTCCTCAATACCCATCACCCACCCTCCCCGCCCTCCCACCCTCCATCAACCCTCAGTTTGTTCTCAGTTTTAAGAGTCTCTTATGCTTTGGCTCTCTCCCACTCTAACCTCTTGTTTTTTTTTTCTTCCCCTCCCCCATGAGTTTCTGTTAAGTTTCTCAGGATCCACATAAGAGTGAAAACATATGGTATCTGTCTTTCTCTGTATGACTTATTTCACTTAGCATAACACTCTCCAGTTCCATCCATATTGCTACAAAAGGCCATATTTCGTTCTTTCTCATTGCCATGTAGTACTCCATTGTGTACATAAACCACAATTTCTTTATCCATTCATCAGTTGATGGACATTTAGGCTCTTTCCATAATTTGGCTATTGTTGAAAGTGCTGCTATAAACATTGGGGTACAAGTGCCCCTATGCATCAGCACTCCTGAATGAGTAGCTTTTTAAAAAGGATTTATCTCTTATGATTAGTGGATTTATTACACTAAAATTAAATGTATATATTTGATTTTTAAAAATAGCCTATGATGGATGTATCCAGGAAGATGATACTGTACCTTCTGATTAATTACTGGGAAATTTACCTGTAAACTTAATAGAAACAAAGGCTTTATACATAAAGATGCTTATTTAATACCATCGATGGTAGAAAAAAACATCCACCTAAAGTTCCATTAATATAGAATAATTTTATTAATTATTTCAAAATGAGTACAATTATAATGTAGAAATACAGGGTTTGGAACAATAAAATATCAGCACTAATATTATATACCATGTTTGCAAAGTATGCATGCATATGCTGCTGGGAGGTAGTAAGCAAATATTAAAATAGGGGAAAGAGAGTTAAGAATAATTAGCTTTATTTTTTCAAAATGTGTCTTCGAAGTAATTCTACTAAATTTTAAATGGATTGCTTCTGGAGCAGTAACGCAGGTTGACTTAAAGCAGTATGCATCTGGATGATTTCGGAATTAGGATGTTTCTCTGTATTCCCTCCTAACAAGAAAAGTGACTGTTAATAAGTGATCCTTGTTGTTCCCTGCATTGCTATTCCACTCGAGACTTTTCAAAACTCCCATAAAAAATACATGGGAATTAAAAGTCATAATTTTAGAAAGATAATTGGCATATCTCATCAGGCCTAATTATTTATAATATGCAGTGTTAAATCATAATTTTTCAGACTCTCTGCCTTTTTTTTTTTTTTTTTCCTTTTTGGTCTTGAATGTGGTTCAAGATAAGTGTCATGCTGAATGCTGACTCCTTTTCCAGAACAGAGTTGTTTTGTTCTTATGTACCCCTTGACTGTTCACTGTTCTTTTAAATTAATGGTGCAAGGACAAACTCATTCTATGAGCCTGAGATCATCTGTTATCAAAACTTAGTTATTAGGTGGGGACAGAGACCTCATGGCTGAAGTGATCACAGAAGCATCTGTGAAAAGGGCCATACAGTCAAGTTGTATAAGGGTAAAGTGTGTGTGTGTGTGTGTGTGTGTGTGTGTGTGTGTGTGTGTTGGGCAGAGGGGAGGGATCAGTGGTGAGTTGGCTGTGAACCCTCTGTAGACTTACAGGATCTGTATTTGCATACATTTGCTTTTTATTTAAAAATCTGTTCCCTTTTTTTTAAATTTTTTAAAAATATTTTTATTTATTTTTGAGACAGAGAGCGAGCATGAGCAGGGGAGGGGCAGAGAGAGAGGGAGACACAGAATCTGAAGCAGTCTCCAGGCTCTCAGCTGTCAGCACAGAGCCCGACGTGGTGCTTGAACTCACAGACTGTGAGATCATGACTTGAGCTGAAGTCAGACGCTTAACCGACTGAGCCACCCAGGCGCCCCTAAAAATCTGTTCCCTTTAAGAATCCTTTTCAGATTAATTGACATAGTCATTCTTTCAGAAACTGTCACCATCCAGAAAAATCTTAGTACGTTATTTAATGATTCAGTACCAAATTGTGGACATTATGAAAGTATAATGTTTCATCTTGATCTGATTATGAAAGACTAGTGGAGGGGCAAAAAAATGTTCCCTTCTTCTCTTCTAGGTTGTTTAGCTGGCTGATAGTTAAACTGATATAAGATGGGTTCACAAGAGAAAAACAAATTTAACTTTGTACCTACTGGATCCCTCAAGATATGATGCTCAAGGGCAAGTCCGTCAACTGAGGCTTATATACCATCCTGAGCTAAGGAATGGTCTTGGAGCCTGGGGCTTCAGAGGGGAGGAGGGTGATTCATAGGCCTGATAAGAAAAGTAGATGTCTGGTAATCAGATGTCTGTCCAGCCACATCAGGGCAGGTCCCTGTCTAGATTTTTTTTTTAGGTTGTTAAAGAAGAGGCAACAATTTGTCTTGAGTCTGCTGGGTCTTGATTTCCTTTTGTTCACAATAACCCACATGCTAAAGTGGCACATTTTGGGGTGGCATAGTCAGCTTCCCCTCACTTGTGTCCCATCTTGTTTTAATACTTTGGGTATTTATATTTTATTAATTGTTTCCAGATGTAATGCAGTCATCAATGGGATATTTTTCTAAAAATGTTTTGATCTTTAAAGTGTCATAAAATAAAAGACGAGGCAAATAAACCATGGCTTTGACTAAAATAATGACAGAGAAGAAGAGAAAAAGAGGAATTTACGTTTTTTTAAAATTTATTTTCTTTTAATAAATCATTGAGAACTAGGAGGAACTGGAAGTACTATAACAGCAACTTTCTGTGTAAACTGGAAACTCCCCTAATTCAAATTTAACAACTAAAGTCCACCTTTTACATTAAGAAATGTTTGTTTCTTTTTTGAAAGGATGTTATTTTTTTTTTAATTTTTTTTTTTTTAACATTTATTTATTTTTGAGACAGAGAGAGACAGAGCATGAACAGGGGAGGGGCAGAGAGAGAAGGAGACACAGAATCTGAAACAGGCTCCAGGCTCCGAGCGGTCAGCACAGAGCCCGACACGGGGCTCGAACTCACAGACCATGAGATCATGACCTGAGCCGAAGTCGGACGCTCAACCGACCAAGCCACCCAGGTCCCCCGAAAGGATGTTATTTTTAAGTAATTTCCACACCCAATGTGGGAGCTCGAATTCATAACCCCAAAATCAAGAGTTGCTCACTCTACCAACTGAGCCAGACAAGTGCCCCAGGAAGTGTTTCTGAACACAATATAAAGATCGGTGCCGGTAAAAATCAAATTTTGTTAGCACTGACTTCAAATAGACTTCCGAGGCTCAACAGTGTTCTTCAGTTTGACTTAAAAATAGCTATTAGAGAGGAGTGACTGGGTGGCTCAGTTGGTTAAGCATCCGACTCTTGAGTTCAGCTCAGGTCACAATCTCCCGGTTGTGAGATCAAGTCCCAAGATGGAGCCCTGGGTCTGGCTCTGGGCTGACAGCTCAGAGCCTGGAGCCTGTTTCAGATTCTGTGTCTCCCTCTCTCTCTGCCCTTCCTCCACTCACATTCTGTCTCTCTCTCTCAAAGGTGAATAAACATTAAAAAAAATTGAAAAAGAAAACAAGAGCTATTAAATACTTTTAGGAAATATATATTACCTTTTCTTGATAATTACATAACAGCACAACTCCTTTACCTGTGTCTAGCAGTAAATGTGGAGGACTTCTTACCCATCACCTTTCTCTCAAGAGAAATTTATTTCTGTTCCTTCTCCTCAAGAGAATTGTGTCATCAGTTTCCATTCATTTTATTTCTCAGAAGTTATTTTTATAAAGGATAAACGCTTTTTCATCTTTCCCACTAAGTTCTTTTCCATGGTTTCCTCTCTTCAGGAAATTTTTGAGTTAAAATGTGTTCTAATCATGACTCACAGTGATCAACAGTCATAAATTGGTATAAAATTTAATTTTCTCTGAAGAAAACAAGTGTCTTACATTTTGAGATTAAATCAAGTGTAATCAGAATCACAATGTTACATTATTTTGTGCATTGTTCCTTGGTGTTTGAAACATTTTTATTCAGTTATTTCATCAGATGCTTATAGTGTTCCAAAAAAGAAGAAGGGGGAGGGGGAGGAGGAAAGGAATGATTTATTCCTGTGTTGCACTGAAGGGGGAACTGACTTCAAGAATAAGCACAGCTATGTAGTTCATCTGGCTCCTAGTCTTGATTCTTTCCATGTTGTTGGAGGTAAATCCACAAAGGGCCCACAAATACCAAGCAAGCAAAGGTTGTGAAGGTTCGCACAAGCTCACATGCCTGTTCTTCTCTGATTAAATGTACTTCATCTCTATAGCCATGATTCAGGGTATGTATTTTATGCCTAACTTTTATTCATGACTAGTACTTAACAAAATATCTTCCACCATGTTTCAATTTACGTATCCCTGCTATGATGGTATGCAGTTCTTAAAGTGGGGTCCCGTCTTGGGACTAACAGTTATCAGCATCACCTGGGAACTTGGTAGAAATGCAGATTTTTAGGCCCCATTCCAGCCCTACTGATTCAAAAACCCTGGGTGTGAGGTGCAGCCATCTATGTTTTAACCAGCCCTCTGGGCCATTCTGATGGAAGCTTAAGTTTGAGAACCACTGTTTTAAACTCTTGTTCACCGCATTTGAAATTCAAGTTAATTATTATTTTTTTTCTGAGACATGTAAGGAACCCACACAGCATTTATAATGTATTTTTTAATGTCTGCACCCCCCACTTGGGCTACCTAAAATGGTAGAGGGTAATGGTTCAGAATGTGGGCCCTCAAGACAAACTATGAGACAGAGTTCTGGTTCTATTATTTAATAATTCTATTATTAAATCATGTGGTTTGGGGGAGAAGTTACTTCTGTGAAAAGAGGTCATGACAGTTTCTACTTCCTAGAGTTGTGGCAGTTAAATAAGGGAATCCATGCAACGTGTTTATCAGAACCTGATCCCTTGGAAAGCACCAGTGAAATGTTAGCTATAATTTTTATCATTAACTCAGAACGGTGGTTTGCACAGCGAATTATTATGCACCAAGTAAATATTATTTTGGAAAACAGTATTTTGTTTCAACCACGGATCTTAAAAATCAACTTTTGAGGAAATGACCAATTTAGAAGACTTTCCAACGGCAGTAGTACATAATGTGCGTGTCTCATTAGCAGCTTTTTTCCTTTCTAAATACTTGTGATTTCATCGTAATAAATAATGCATTAATAAGTAAAAGTAGGCACAAAGAGATTATTATCCCCCCCCCCACATCATTTGAAGGTAATATTCCTCACTTTCTTTCCTCTAATATTTTACTTTTGGAAGGGAAGCAAAGAATAAGCACATGACTGCTGGGCATCACCATCTACTTTTGTTAACCCATGGTTTTCATGATCTTTACCAAAGGAAAATTCTAACGAAGTAAATTTAATCTACAACTTCGAGTGTTTCCTCCTTGCTTCAGTGACTAATTGTCACTTGTAGAAAGTTCCCATCGCTGAGTCATGGCTGTTGTGATCCACACAAAGGGTGGAGGAAAGGACCTGTAAGTGACGGAAAGGCGTGCTTACCCTGAAGGTTTCTTTTTCATTTAACCATCGGTGGTTAAACATTGAGGTAGTGAAGGCATTCCGAGTTTACCCCTTAAGATTGCTTGCTCCTTCTGTACTTTTTCGATAGTGGGGAGTTTGCCACCTGTGGTAAGAAGAGGGGCGAAGAGAAGCCTACGGCAGGGAGAGGCACCTGCGCAAAGGTTAGAAGCCAAGTGCCACAGTGCAACTTCCTCTTCAGGGCAGCCCACGGCCAGCAGCTGTTTTTCCTTCATTTTCATCTTTAACAGCTTCTGGCAAGAAATAATCATAATAATTTAAAAAAATGTTCTGCTGGAAGAATTTTTTTTTTTTTTACTTGCCACTGTAGCTTTTTTTAAAAGCAGAAAAACAGCATAGAGGAGGGCCCAAGAACTAGGTGGTGAGAACATTATTTTCTTGGTGGTATTCTCAGCCAGAAGGAGCTTATGCAAGCCGGAAAGATGTAGGAGTAAATATGGTAATGTCATTCATTAATCATGAAAACCATATTAAGAAAAGGGCTTCCCTACCCCTCAGTGTCAGATACTAGGTCACTGGATCCCTTTTTGGACTGAGTTTTCTATGTACTCTGTTCGGAATCAAGAAACAGCTAGTGTAGCATTTTGATACCTTGCCTTTCCCTCCAGGAAAAGAAATAACATGTGCTTGAGAAGAAGGCAGATTTGATTTACTAGAACCTAGTAGTGTTGAATGCATTCAGTGGGCTGAAAGTTGAAAACGGTTTATGTGCCTTTTTCCCCTAATGGTCATTAATTTGGGATTTTGAGGAGGAGGAATTTATAACGTACTCTTTCCATTTTCATTACCAGAGTATAAAAAACATGCTCTTTCTCTCTTGAAAAATCAATTTTCAATTTATTATGCATCAGAGGAACTACAGCCCAGTGTTTTTAAAGCATAGAATTCTTGCCCACATAAAAACATTTCAGAATTGTTTTCAAAAAAGGGGTTTTCAAGCCAAATTTGTGTAACTGGGCCTGATTAACAGTTTTGTCTGTGGGAGCTCAGAAGCAAAACTCAAAACTCACCTTTGCCTGGAAGTCACCATCGGGACCCAGGAAGGCCAGGTCTCCTTCAGAGTTGAGATCAGAAATGCCTGCAAGGGAGATGGATATTCTAGAGCATATAGCAGGAAAAGAAAAGGGAAAAAAAAAACCCACAACTATCAGACTAGTGTTTTTCGGTTGTCCTGGATTTTTTAGTGTTGCCCCACTAAGTTCTAAACTTTGCCACCCCTCTCCCTCCACTTCTGAGAAGATACAGTGCCTGTTCTTTCTCTTCTGCTTCTGCCCCCTCCCCGCCTTGAATCTTATGGCTCCTTTAAAGTGTGTAGTTCAAAGAAAAGCCACAGTGAAAAAGGGCTGTGTCTTTTTAGGTCCAGTGAAACATGTCCCGCAGCCCATGAGCTTTGTGTGAGGCTTTCTGTGATCCCATCTTGCAGGGTCAGAAATGAAAAGAGATTCCTCTGTTCTGTGTTTGCCGGTATAATCATCATGCTGTATGACGAAAATGCAGTGGGAATCCAACAATGACATGACCCTCTGAAAAGGATGCTAAAAGAAAACTTTTTAGAAATGTCATCAACTTGACCTTGCTTTATTTTCATTGATGAAAATAGTTCTGAAATGCACTGTATTCACAGACTGTGGATCTAGAGTGGTTTATTAAAAAAACCATTTTTTAAAGCAAGAATATTGATCACTATAGGCAGGGTTAATGGAACAGAGTAGTTGATAAAAACTTTTGCCCTATGTTCTTTTTTTTAAACTGCCTTTTTTTTTTTTTTTGTACTTCTGACTAAGTAGGAAAGTATGTGTCACTGCTTCCCCCATCCCTTCTCCATTAACTAATCAACTTAATTCACAGCTTGTGGAATTTGGCATGTTTTCGTGTTAACGTTTTTGTCTAGAATGTTAGACCATCTTTTAATGAGACGTGAAGAAATATTGTTACAGCAAATAAGTTAACGGCAGTTTTACGATTCAGGACTCAATTGATATCTTGTGTTAGCAAGAGCTTCACAATGGGGCAGTTAAGTAAAAAACCTTTAGACCTTTAGAATAAAATACTGTCAAAGCTAAAATTTGTATCATTGGTGTTTCAGAAAAAGAGAAAGCATATATAAATTCAGGTATGACATACGATTCTTCTTAAAGTAGATGTAACAATTTAATGTCGAAATACGGGTAGATTACCCCTTGTTGATTACTTTAAGATGACTACATCTCTGCGGTAAAACATAGGTTCCCATCCTTCATTTCAAAAGACTTAGATACAGAAGTGTTGTAGCAGAAAGGCTGTGCTTGTTAGCATAGTGGTGAGTAGGTAGCATGTCCTCGAATATTAGTGATAACCTCTTTGCATTCAAGTCACAAAGAAATTTAAACATATGTAAATATTAGAAGACATGCCAGAGATGGAAAATTTTTATTTTTAATAAAAGTAAATTATGTAAATATTAGCTTGATGACCTTTCTGTGTTCTCCGCTAAACCAGAATGTTTTTAACTAGGATGTTTTTTGCCTCATTTGTGAAGGAAGTCTGGGTTAAGCACAGTTGACATTCTGCTGGCTTAGATAATGAGCCACCTCATTCCAAGGCAGTTTCTCTAGGAAATGATTTCCTTTCTTTATAAATCTTGCTGTGAGGCTTGGATGTTGTGTGGACATAAAACATTATTATTTACTGAGCCAAGATGGGATAGCTTTTTTGAGAGAAATAAAGATAGGTTATGTTTATTGTATATACATCTGTTTGGTTTATCTTTGGACTTTAATCCAGATCTTCCTCTGTAAATTATTCTGTGTAAATTAGTGAGAATACCCTTGAGCCCTTTTTCCTCCCACTCCTGAGAAGCAAGTATAGAACCACAATATGGGCTGAAGGATCGTGGCAGGAGGAACTGGCCAATAGGAGTTCTTGAACCTTCCAGGGAAGGGCTTCTGTCCAGAAGCCTGGAAATTTAAGCATATGGCAATGCCAGTGTGCTGTCTAGTTAGGATCCTAGCTCAGCTACACTAGGAAATTGACTGAGCATAAAAATAGCCTGGCACTTACCTTACTGGCTGAGAGGTATTTGAACTGTTCCAAAAGCTAGAGAGGAGAGATGGTCACAGACTTCCATCACCCAAATGGTGATAACATTACAGAAGTATGATCCCGTAGTTTGCCTCAAATTTCAGAGCAAAGAGAATATATGAGACTTGACTGAAACAGATTAGTTTATTTTATTGCTTGCGTTTGTTTTTTTGTTTTGTTTTGTTTTGTTTTTATTTTTAATATGAAATTTATTGGCAAATTGGTTTCCATACAACACCCAGGGCTTCTCCTAACAGGTGCCCTCCTCAATGCCCACCACCCGCCCTCCCCTCCCTCCCACTCCCCATCAACCCTCAGTTTATTCTCAGTTTTTAAGAGTCTCTTATGGTTTGGCTCTCTCCCTCTCTAACTTTTTTGGGTTTGTTAATTAGTGTCTCAGGGATCACACTTGCCTAGGGAACACCATTGGACAGGATGGGAGGCCCAGGTGGTTAGAAAAAGAGCATTGTTTGTTGACTCATTTGTTTTAATTCATGACCAAATATATTTAATGTTGGTTTTTCAGGGTTATATTCCTTCTTAACTATTTTGTTTCCTTCAGTGTTTGCATCCATCATTAGAATCATAAAATAAAAGACACTGGATATCAGGGAATTCTTCTTCCTCATTTGAGCGTATGATATACTCAAGAGTGGGGGTTGGGGTCAGGTGCCCTTAGAGCCCTAGAGCCCTTAACTCACCTTCATCACCTTTAAGCTTCAGGCTCTGGGAACTTGGAAACAGTACTTCAGGTTCTGATCTTTTGAGGATAGGATCAAAAAATACCTATGTTACACTATGGTGAGGTTGAAACAATATAACAGACGGCTGTGGGACATTGTAGTTTATTATTATTTAGGGATGAGGAAGCTTGAGTTGCAGAGAAGTTCATGGATTTGCCCATCATCACACAATAGGACTTAGTGGCTGGGTAGAGCTTAAATTCAGACCTTCTGTCTCTAACCCTGTGTGTCCTATCCACCTATCATTCCTCTTAATTCAAATGGATTTTAGTGACTACAGTCTGTTCCAAGGGATTGTATGTATGTAAACTAATGGTGTTTGCTGAAGGAGAGCTGATACAAATTACCGCCAGTTAATGATTTTAGATCATTGACTTGGGGAGGAAAGCGGTTTTCCAAAAATTCCCAATGAATGGATGTGGCAGTCTGTTCTGTGGTAGTTTCAGGATATTTCCAAGGTGAGCCCCAAGGTATGGCAGCTCAATCTGAAATTCTAGGAATATGAATGTTAGAAGAAACACAAAATTCCTAGGTGAAAGATGGAAAAAAATAATGAGGAAGCTAGAAAGAATAGCATTTCATGTAAGAATCAGGGAATCAAAACAGTGGCTAAAGGAAGAAAGTGGTAAAGAAAGGAAAAACAAAACAAATTCTCATTATCAGGTATACTAGACAAATACCATATAGGTTAGCAGCTAGGAGATCCAGACTCTATCAGCCAGTGCCCTCTAAAACAATAAAGTAGATTCACAAACATTAACAGATTGTAGAAATAACAGAAGCCCAAGTGTTTGTAGCACTAGAGTTGGGAGTGATGAGGAAAAGTTACCAGGAAGTATGTCTTGGCCCAGAGTGAGGAAGAACTTTCTAACAATAAGAGCTGCCAACAATGGAATGTCCCATTCCCCAAAGTAACGAGCTTCCTCTCACTGGAGAGTCAGACAGCAGCCAGAACATTGTCTGGCAGGGGTACCATTAGGGGTTGTAGCACTGGGTCACAATTTAAATCGGATGAACTCAAAGGTCCCTTGCCAACATTCTGTGATTCTATGACTGTTTTGGTTACACCTTATTTCTCTTTCATACTCAAAGTTGTACTGTTTTTCATAAATATCCTTTGATATGCACAGAGAGAGACTTAGGCTTATGAAATGAGATTAGCTGTGACAGTCCTTTAAAAAGAAGTAACTGAATGAAATTCAAAATAATGTATGTTTCAGGAAAATAAGCAGAATGTGGGATTCTTTCAAAAGTCATACGGTATAAAGCCTATGGGAGTGTTTATAACTCTCAGTAGGATTAATGCAATTTGCAGTGGACACAAACACGTGTAGGAAAGAGTTTATCATCGCATTTAGTATTTGGTATTATTCTGGCAGAGACAAGAGCTTACACAGAGCAGGCGGAAGGTTGTATTAGGAGCTACATGCAAATATTTTTATCTAGTATAGCTGATGGGAGGACAGTATCAGTAAAAAGGCAGTCAGAAATAGTGTTGGTATTTCGATTCAGATGTTTGGCCTTTGGACACCTGATTTCTATCGAAGGGTTTTTATTTTTTAAATGGAAGCAGACATGCTATGAGGTTTGTTTTACAAATACTAATTTGTTATTGATGGGGAATAAAGGTTTAGGAAAGAAGGATCGGAAGGGAGGGATACAAAGTCTGGGTGAAGTAAGTTGAAGGCCAGAACAGAAGTGGGAATTCAGGTCCAAGGAAGACAAAGTTGCCTTTTGCTAAAATGGGAAAGCCATGGAGAGGAAAGGGTTTGGAGGGTATCCGTGAAGGCACGTTGTCTTCTTCATTTGACAGCCACAAATGCAGAACAGAGGTCAGGAACTGCAACAGAAGTCAGGAATTGGAGCAGAGATCAGGAACTGAAATTTCTAATCGGATTTCATAATCATGTTTGATGAAATTCCAAAAGGAGAAACTGTCAGTGGAAAAGAGACCTCTAAGCTGAACTTTGGGGAACAGCAAAATATGAGGAATGAGAAGGAAAAAATCAGAGAAGGCAGTAATAAAAGAATAATGAATAAGGAGAATAACCGAGAGATAGTATTTCTTGGAAGCCAGGAAAGAAGAGAATTTCAAGCAAATGTAGTCAGGAACCATCTGAGAGACTATAAAGGTGGGAAGGAAGAAAAAAACCTAAGTTGGAAGTTTCCAGAGAGGGTTTGAGCAACCCTTCCAGAGCCTGGAAACTGAGGTGACCGTATAATTTTTTAAGTGTGAGAGAATAAAAAACCACCACGTTATAAATTAGTTACAATTTCATTTGCTACTTGTAGTGACTTTTCGTGTTGTCCTTTTTTCCCCCTTCTGGGTGATAGCAGTGCCTTTCTATGTATGGTATTCTGCCCCACACTGCCGCTCACATTTCTATCAGGGATGAACCTTTAAGTCAGACTTAATTCATAGTTTTGGATAAGCTCCATTGGAGATGGTGTTTCTCTTGTTTTTCTTTCTTGGAGGAAGTAGGCAGCTGGGGCGTACTAACGTGGGACTTCCAGTTATCTCTGAAATAAGGTACAGGTGATAGCATTGTTGGAAGACTGACTTTGATCTAAATAGTTGAGAAAGGTCAAATCCTTATTCACAACTGGTTTCACTATGCATATGGTTAAGACTGGAATTGAGGACTATTTACAGGGTTTCTTTTTTTTTTTATGCTTTTCTATTTGATATGATAAAAGTAAATAACTGCTCTAGTTGAAACTTAAGTACTTGATTCAAAAAGTTACCTGCCAGATCATAGCAAATGTAGTATATGTGACTGGTAATCTAATACACCCGTTTTATTAATATCAGTATAGCAGCCACCACATGTTGAGGCATTCTCTAAGAGACTTTGGTATACATTATGTATTATCATACACACACACACACACACACACACACACAAACGTGCATCTTCTTTTCTTCTTTTATGTCTTTTCTTCTTTTCTTCTTTTCATATTTTCTTCTTTTATGATAGTCTTAGGTGCTATTATTGTCATTATATGGATGAACAAACTGAGTTTGTAACAGTCTGTTTTCTGATCCAATATTCTCTATCCCTGTGTCATGTTGCACTTCCTGGGATATGGAGATATTAAAGTGGGGACCACGCAAGGACTTCACTGCCAAGGTGTGAGAATGAGTGAGCTAACATGCAGAGAAGTTCAGGACCAGCCTGGCAGGTCCTGCATCACCCAGTGCAGCTTCTCTTCCACTACAGTGTGCCTCAACAGGGGCAGGTTTTTCTCTTAAAAAAAAAAAATTAAGTTTATTTATTTTGAAAGAGAGAGAGCAGGGTAGGGGCAGAAAGAGAGAGAGAGACAGAAAGAGAGGGAGGGGCGCCTGGGTGGCTCAGTCAGTTAAGCGTCTGACTTCGGCTCAGGTCATGATCTCACAGTTTGTGAGTTTGAGCCCCGCGTCGGACTCTGTGGTGACAGCTCGAAGCCTGGAGCTTGCTTCGGATTCTGTCTCCTTCTCTCTCTGCCCCTCCCCACTTGTGGTCTCTCTGTCTCTCAATAATAAATAGATGTAAAAAATAAAAAAAAAAATTAAAAAAAGAGAGAGGGAGAGAGAATTCCAAGCAGGGTTCACACCATCAGCACAGAGCCCAATGTGGGGCTCAAACCTACAAATATTGAGATCATGACCTGAGCCGAAATGAAGAGTCAGGTGTTTGACCAACTGAGCCACCCAGGTGCCCTGATTTTTTTCTTTCTGAATACACTTCAGAGACCTTTTTGTCCAGTTTTAGTCTTCAAAATTCCTTGCCATTAGTATTCTTTAGGCTCATATGCTGTAATTTTATTATAATTCTATGTGTTTTCAAGAATTTCTTGTGGCCTGATATTCTTTGTGAATTTGGGAATGTGTGGTACCAAAAAAAAAAAAAAAAAAAAAAAAAGCCCGCAACTCTTAGAGTGAACAAAATTTCCACCTCCTAGAAATATTTCAATGGTGTCAGAGTTTAAGAAAAATTTCTCACTCTGTCTTTTGGAAGTTTTAATTCAAACAAAATAAATTGTGGTTCGTTTTAATTTTCTATGGACTGTTTTTAGTGACTGCTGCATGATTCAAGCAATGAAACCAAAACCAGAAAAATGACAACAGTGAATAGTGTAGGTAAGGGAGAATCATATCTTTTCGTCTGATGGCTCCTCCCTGTGAAGAGAGCTCCAGGTTTTATTACTGGAGGTTTTAAATGATGGGCGATTTGTGGAAGGTATAATGACATGCTCAGCTCGACTCCGTCCTCCTATGTGGAGGTGACTTCCTACCTGAAGTAGGAGGCATCCTATAGCATAGTAGCAGATCCCTAGGAACACCTATCCATGTATGCAAAATGAATGTTAGTGAGTAGTTAATATCTGATTGTTCACGTAAATGTCTAACACTGAATTTAAATATACTTCTCATGTTGAAAATGAACAAATATTCTAACAATAAATCTTTCTTTATGCCTTGTGTCTCTTTGATACTATATTGAAATTGAGGTAAATCTGTGCTTTCAATTATATTAAAGTTGTTTCTTAAACATTGTTGAGAATATCTAATCTTTGGTTGTAGTTCAGTTAGAGCACAATTTAATTCTTAATGAAGGCTCTGAATAAAATATTTATTATATTACATAAATTTAGAAATTTAGAACAAATGCTTGGTATTTAAATAATGGCTAATAACTTCACATTGATATATAAGATTCATCTTAGCCATAAAACTTTAAGTTATCCAAATTAATTTTCTTTGATATAATTTTCATATAAAAAGTTCTCAGCAAAAATTTTACTAAGGTAATACCATTTCAAAGACAGTTATAGTTAACATCATTAAATTTATATATTCAGCCCTATAAATAATCTAAAAGAAATTAAGCAAAGCTCGTAATTTTGTCTGGTATGTAATTAAACCATTTTAATTATTTTTTCCAGTTCAAATAATAATACCTATCATTCATTTATCCATCCTTTTGTCTATCCACCCCCCGCTCCCCGACTCACAAGCTTGGAAGCAACCCAAATATAAATGAACTTTTCTCTCAGTGGCTAATTATTCCAAAAATTTGTCAGCTCCCCTGACAGACACAAACACAGTCCACATCCCATTGGATATGACTTACATTGTATTAACTCTAAGCTAACATAAGGATTTTACCGTTTTATTCTTAAATCTTCATATTCAGGAACAATTATTAATTTGTAACCCTGCCTTAGCCAGCTAGTGTACAAATCTCAGGTATTAATTTAAGTATTTATATTCATTAATAGTGTTGTTCATATTTTTGAGCCAGAGACCCTGTCGAGAATCTGACACTTGATATGTGCAAGCTTTTACAATCATTTGGTGGAGGTTAGTAGAGCTCTTAGAACTCATGCAAGGACCAACCAGGTGGAGAATCCCTTCTATACTATAAACCGCCCATTGTCATCGGAGATAGAACAACAATGTGAATGCCTCCAAAGAAGCGGAAATCAACAGGCAATCAAAACTGACACGAAGCACTGCAACTAAGGATTTGATTTAGGAACTATCAAGCATGGTTATATCAGGACTGATCTCAGAGCTTTCTAGAAACCACACTAAAACTAGAACCCCTTCTTTCCCTCTGCAGTGCCAAGAATGAGTACTGATACAAACTTTTGGTCATTTCTTTTTCTCTTCTCCTGCTTTGCTAGAGTACCCCGATTTATCATTCTTTGTTATTACTGGCATTGTCTTATGTTAAAAAGCATAATCCTTTTGTGATTTCCAGGGGTGGGTTTGTGCAACACTCTCTCACACTTGGCAGTCATGAGCAGGCCTTCTTCAAGACTATCCGTGCTTTTAGGATGTTTTGACTTTAAGAATTATTATGTGCCTTACTAGAAGTACAGAATAAAAACCACTATGAAATTACCTACATAATCTTTTCATTACAGCTGTCTATATTTAATGCCAGATAATTGTTTCTGGATTGTCTTACATCACTGAAACTTTAGAAACCAGGTGCTCCCCCCACCCCTCCGCACCCCACACCCCCCTGCCTTTATTCTGTGTATTACTTGCTCTTCAACATAATAGGGTAAGTATTCCCTTCTGTGCTGCACTGTTACGTGGCATGTGTGCTGCAGGGGTGGTTGGCATTGGGAATTCTGGCTCCTGATCTGCAGACAGAAAAGCTTTCAAACATTAGATGCAGAGTTAGGTGATGCTAAGCCACTCCTGTTTGATAAATTTAACTCTTTACATTGTCTTATTAATGCTAAATGTTGCCTATTAACAGTAGCTTGTATGCACAGTGGGATTGGGCTCTTGCCTGTATGTAACTATACCTCTGTGGAAAGAGGAATACTAGAAGTGGGTGTTACATTAATATGTGTTGTTATGCTGACATACCAACAACCACTGCAAGTTATTTTATAAGGAAGACAATGTGAAATGCAGATGTATTCCCAAGAACGAATGTCCATCTGTGGCAGTCTGTACATCATGAAATATTTATTGCCTTATCCACCAGGTACCAGTCTCCCTGTTCATGAATAACCCTGAATTTCTTCAATTCCCAGTGTGTGCATTTAACTCACTGTAGGAGGTTTTATGATAGGAACATCACTTGTAAGAATTCAGAAGTGCTCATAGAGATTTAGGTATATGACATTACAGAGCATATAATCGTAAGTGCTCCATGTATGTCATGTAAAACAAAAACTTGAATGTGCTAAGAAAAAATTCAAAAGGCTATCTCCTTACCCTTTAGTTAGGAACAAAACAAAGAGATAAAGAGCCTTCCATTCTTTCTGGACTTTTTAGGCTCTTTGAGTCATAGACTTTCCCAGAGAGAGAAGCATCCTGTCTCCCCACCTATTCCAGGTAGAATCAGAGAAATCTTTATTTCTTAATCAGTGATGCTGCTGAGTTACAAGTGGGTAGCTTTTAAAAACTTGGAGTATCTATTTGAAGTTTAGATAATGCATGTTTCTGTTATCATAAGGTCTCTGAGGATACTTTCATAGTAAATTAAGGGATTTAAATGAATAGAGTATTGCTCTACTATATTACTCTCTCTGTTCATCTTCACCTGCAAGGCACTGTAGGATGACTTGGGCTGTAACATTTTGAATCTTTACAGAAAATAACAGTTTGATAAAATCCAGAGGTCGGAATTGGTATGGGAAGTCATTATGGAAAGATGTATTAAAAATTAAAAGGAACGTGATAAGAGAGTCTCCTTCTTGCTGGTGGATTTTGAGAATGAAGGGGTCTTCAGAATGAAGAATGATAGCCTAGAATTGACTTCTGTATTTGAAGGTAATTAATAATGGGACTCCTAGAGTGACAGAGAAGTCCTGGAGTGGATTTCTTGAGTCTGATTCCTGGTTCTGCCACTCAGAAGCTTTGTGACTTGGGTACAAAGCTTAATTTTCTTTAACCTTTGGTTTTATTCACTCTTCAATAGGGTTATTAATAGTGTCTGCCTCATTGAGCTGGTTAACATATTATAAGAGCCTAATACATTTTTTTAATGGAAAACTGAGATCTTGGTTTATTACTTGCTTGGAAATATGAATGGAGAGGTCATTGGAGAGCAAGATTCTAATCATAGTTGTACCACTGACTAATGTGTGAGTAACGGTGTGAGTAATTATGTGGCCTTGGACAGGTTACGCTGTCCTCCTTCCCTTTCTTCCTTCTTCTATTTTATAAAATGAAATCGTGGGTTGTCTGGCCTCTAATTCTACTCCAGTTAGAATTCTGTAATTCTATGAGTATTCTATCAATGAATACCAACTTTTTAAAAACCTCAATCACTCAAATTTGAAATGTCCCCCAAACTGTTTTTGTTTTGTGAATGTCAGAAGTAGAAGCTGGTGTAAGATCCAGCGCCTAGAAGGTGTGCCATTTAGGGCTAATCTAGAAAACACATTTTTGGTGTTTGGTGACTCAACTTGTTATAAAAGCCTGCCTTGCAAGGACCTGTGCGCAAAGAAGGACTAAAATGAAGTGAAAGGGAAGCAGGGCAGTGGGAGTTTTGGGAGGAGGAGCAAGTGGTAAAGAGGCAAAGTGTAACTGTGTGGAAAAAACATTCCCCAGAGACTAGAGAAAATTGTTGAAAGGAAAAACATTAGGAAACTAAGTTTGTCTCAGGGATTTATTCCAAAAATCAAATTCCAGAGGAGATCCATTTTTACAATGCCTTCGCAACCCATATTTATGCTGTAGTTGATTATTACTCAAAATGAGAAATTATAATATCCTGAAGAACCAAGGGGGAAAAATGGATGATTTTTATTCTTTCGTGGCACATAGTATGTTCTGTTAAAAAGAATTTTAGGAGAAATGATCCTTATCATTAACTTGAGAATATTGATTATGAAACCTTTAATTTCGTGAGTATTCTTATTGAAACATTACCATCTAAATAAAGCCTATAGAAGTGTTCATAATTACCTGACCATTTCAGCTGTTCTTTTACCGAGTCAGAATAATAAGCCACAAAGCTGACAGTAGTGTTCTTTCCATTGAGTTTTCTTTTTCATTTTACTAAGTTTATAAGCATTTTTTTAAAAAATTATCAAAATTTCCTAGAGCCAACCATATAGTAGAAAAATGAATGAAATCATTTTCATTCATACTCATCTGGCATGAATTATCTCCCTACACTAAATATGTTAAATATATTTAGAAGAGAAAAGTAATGGAAAAGACCAAATTTTATTTATTTTAAAATATATTTAGACAAGTAAATTCTTTGCTGAGAATACAGATGAGATTCCGACTTCTAACTTAGTCACGTACTATTGCTTTTATATGTATCTCAGTGTGGCTCCCAGATACACATGAATGGGTGCTTTGTATTAAGCTGGATAAAAATATAAATATTTGTCTGTAAATCTATTCTCTGCATTTTCTGTAAAATGAGATTTTTTGACAAGTATATAAAAGTATTGCTTGCTATTCGTACACTTTTATTTAATAATTAAAAAAATTAAGTTTATTTTGAGAGAGACAAAGACAGCATGAGCAGGGGAGGGGCAGAGAGAGAGGGAGAGAGAGAGAATCCCTAGTAGGCTCTACACTGCTGGCACAGAGCCAGACGCGGGGCTCAAACTCGTGAAAACGTGATATCATGACCTGAGGTGAAACCACGAGTCAGTCACTCAACCAACTGAGCCACCCAGGTGCCTCTATTTAATAATTTTTTAAGTTTATTTATTTATCTGGGGGGAGAGAGAGAGTGTGTGTGCAATCATGAGCAGGGGAGGGGCAGAGGGAGAGGGAGAGAGAGAATCCCAAGCAGGCTCCCTGCTGCCAGCCCAGAGCCCTACATGGGGCTCGATCTAAGGAACCATGAGGTCGTGACCTGAGCTGAAACCAAAAGTTGGACACTTTACCAATTAGGCCTCCTAGGCACCCCTCACTTATTTATTTTAACGTGGTACAAAAAGTCAAGACTTTTTGTGAATTATTTGGCAAAAGAAAAAATTCAAAAAGGGGAGTTCTCAATTTATATTCTGCTGAACTGAAACATTAAGATTTATGATACCCCATCATATTATATATTTAGTATACTTCATTAATTTAAAATTCACAGCACTGAATTCCTGTTTCTAAAGCTTATCTAAATGCTAAATGAAATATGTGAAAGATATCTCTGCTGAAGAAGAGTTACAGGCCCTACTGGAGTTTTTTTGTTTTTGTGTGTGTGGTTTTGTTGTTGTTGTTGTTGTTGTTGTTGTTGTTGTTGTTTTTCAGTTGAAAGGCTGAAAGAGTATTTAGACAGAAATCAGAAGGATCTAGCTTGCATGCTAATACATGATTTATTATTCTGGACTTAATACTCTGTGAAATGAGAAAGGGAAAAAAAAAACCTTCTGTAGATGGTGTCACTGATTGTTTTGTTTCCAGAGTATTAGTGATAAGAAAAATATTGCATGAGGTCAAAATGGTAAAAAAAAAAAAAAAAGAGAGAGAGAAACCATCTAATAATGTGATAAACCATATAAATATGTTTTTTCTTTATACTGTAACCTTGTACTAAAATATGTGAAATGCTTTATTCATACTATCTGAATATTTTACATGAGTTTTAGCGTATCACACAGAGCTCTCCTAGGTCATGACTTGAAAGGCATAATATGGTTTATCCTTTGCATTTAAGATTAACTTGGCATTTAATTACAAACATTTTAAAGAAAACAGTGTGGAAGAATATTTAAAGAGAAGAAAACTTCTGAGCCTAGTCTAATAATTTACAATTAGCTAGTTAATGTTTTCTTTAGACTTTTGATATTATGACAAGAGGCACTGCCTCCTTCAAAACTTTTGTTAACGTAGTTGGGTGCCTTAAAATGGTAACTAAAAACTGTTTCCATTTCTGTTTCTATTCTATTTTAGGCAGTAATTTGTAGGTAAGATTTAATGGAAAGGAAACATAGAAGAGATACCCACACACACACACACCTTGTTTAACATATCTAACATTGTGATACTCAATTACGGTTCTCTAGTTGTCATTGTGATAAAATAGATTGATGAATACAGGATATTTGCAAATCTCTTGAAATGACAGTGATATGAGGAAATGAACTGACTCTACTCCCTCTTCAAATAATTCCTTGTACTAAGGGTAGAATGAAGCAGAAAGGTAAGAGACAGATTAGAAAAACTGAGTCCTATCAGTCCAAATAAAGATAAGAATTAGGAGTCATTCAGTAACTGGATGGTAAAATATTGTCCATTACAAAAGCCAAAAGGGACACAAGGAATATTCCTTTTGCATTTTAGAAAACTTTGCATGATTGAGAAATTTTCTACAGAGTGGCAAAGGAGAAAAGAAATGTGTGCTGCAGATTTGGTGATGTGTTGAGTTTTTGATATAAAAATGCAGTTGTCTCTAATCTGTCTTCAGTTTTCAGTTAGGAACTAGATGAGGGGAAAATGTATATCACAGGAAAAAATCCCTTAGTATCCTTGTCAGAGTCTGTTCTGCCCATACTTGTTGGCTGATCTCTATAAACATAGTATACGTAATGAAAATATGGAACAAAAGTTTGGTTTGTAAATATGAAATTAAACATGGTATTCAACCTCTTGCTTTTTTGGTTAGAAATCCTTTTCACAACATGACCAACTGTGTTTGGATTCAAAAAGTCTTTCTGGCTTACATGCCAGCTAAACGCATGAATTTTTAGTGGGTGTTTCTGACATGCAATAGAGAAAGAAACAATAATCCTAAAGATTAGCCCCTCACCCTGCAGGCATGTTCTGAATATGCCCTCTAAGCTGGTGTATTTTATGTTTCATGTAAATTTATGATCAAGTGATTTCAAGTAAAACTGCATTTTTCCCAATGGCAACATGGCTAATAGTCTGGGAGTAAAGCGTAACAAAGTGAAAAAGAAAGTTTTATTATTTCATAATTAAATTGACTGTTTCAATAAGCAGACTTAGAACTACGAGCCAGATTTTCATTTGCAGCAAAATTGGCTTATTATCTTAATCATTAAATTAGTTGTTATGTCTTAGATTTGTGTTCAGAAGGCAAAAAATGTAAAGTTGTTTTCTTATGTTGGTAACCTCGCTGTAGGTTCTGTGCGGGGAAATCCCATGGTGTCTGCAGGGCTGAATCAGAATAGTGGGCTATCTGTAGGGAGGTTGATGAAACTTTCTCAAGAGACCTCTCCAAAGGCTACTCTTTGCCATGGTGAGTTGGTCTAACCTGCAGTCTAGAAGGCTCAGAAGTTTGAGTTTAAACCCACTGTGAAAGTATATCTATCTCCTAACAGTAGATTCATCCAGACTAATGTTTGTTTGTTCATCCATTCATGCATTCTCAGAGCTAATGCCAGGACCAGGAATTATACTAGGGTTTGGAAATATTGTACTAAATGAGACAGTCCCTGTGCTCACTGACCTCACAGTATAAGAGGGAGGGAAAATATTAAGCAAGTAACTGAAAGTATACTTACAAATAAAGGTAAATGCAGAAGTTACAGTCAGAACTGATATTCAGCTGTTTTTAATGCTCTGCTTTCCTGGCCAGTGTCTACTCTGATTGACTGGGGCCCATGTCTAATTGTTATGGGTTGTTAAATATTTTTGATATTGCCCCTGTTTATATTGCTGTCATGGGGATCTCTCTACTTGAGAAACCAACTTGTAATGAACAAATTTGTTGATATATAATGAGTAATATCAGAGGAACCAGAAGAGTAGATGGTCCACCTGTGTAAGAAACCAGACGATGGTCTGAACATGACTTAGAACACTGTGATGGCTCCCATTTGTAACCTTTTCAATCCAAATGAGCCTTGTGTATCCATCTCCTGAAAGACTTGATCTTATTAGTGGCACCCGGTCTCTGGGCCATTTTCTAAGATTTTCGTGCTGGCCCATTATAGTACTTAGATAGGTCGTACCGTTGTGTTCTTATTTTACCATATGAACTCACACCCTTATACCATACTCACTGTTTTTCTCTGCATTCGTTCTAATAGTCAAGTCTTAGGAAGACTTTTTTCTAAGATGATTATGTCTGTTAGTATCAATGCAAAAGAGTTAAAATCGAATACTTTAAAGAACAATCTGATTTCTAAATTCTTGGGGAGCTCTTCATCATGGCACCCAAGTACCAACGAGAGTTTTTATTTGAATAAAGTTGCTGAATATTCTCCTGGATTCCTGTGTTAGTTTCTTTTTATATTCTGGACCAAACTACCATGTTTTTTCTGGCCAACAGATTTAAAATCTAAACATAAAGGTTTATTTTTCATAAATATGTTTTGAATTTGACCTTCACAGGGAACATTTTAAGTGTTGTGATCAATGAGGTTTCAGGTACCTCTTTACAGAGAACTACTGTGATTATGTTTTTGTGGTTGGATTTTTCTGAACCCATTAGCTACATGGTAATGGAGTGGTGAAGTTAAGGTTTTGAGAATCATTACACCACCCGCTTACCAGAAATTCAATAAAAAAACAAACATGAGTGATAGCTTTATGTTCTAGTACAGTATATTTTTAAAATGGTGTTCGTTAAACCCTCTAGAGAATACATCAAAGGAAATATAAAAATCCAACTTTGAACAACTGAACCTTCTTATAATTGGACTCAGCATCAGATGCTAAAAGATCAAATGGAAGAGGCAAATTTAGATACAGGCATGAGATAGGTC
Organism: Panthera pardus; assembly: GCF_024362965.1. Classification (NCBI taxonomy): domain Eukaryota; kingdom Metazoa; phylum Chordata; class Mammalia; order Carnivora; family Felidae; genus Panthera; species Panthera pardus. The sequence continues at coordinate 23,739,914 of NW_026526732.1, read as the reverse complement.
CTTTTTCCAGCAGAAAAAAATGTATGCCTTTGGATTGGTAAAAAATAGGATATTAGGAAAATGTCATTTTCTAATTCCCTAGATTATTTAAAAGTATCCTTCCACTGTTCATTCCTGAATCATTTGAAAGCATCTGCTACTTCACTGTGCACAAAAGTGCGCTTCAGTAACTAAATAACTTCCTCTCTGTGCTTCAAAAAATTCATGAGTCATGAGCACAGAAATATTTAATCATGGAGTTTTCTTTTGAAATACTTAGCAGGACTAGTTTCCTCAAACCTACTTTCAATCTTAATGGTAATATAGGAAAGTTTACTTACCAATAATACGTTTTTATTAATGTTCCATAATATATTATTTAGCAAATTTCTACTTGGTTAGATTAATCTGGAAGGTTCTGCATTCCAAATATGTTAAGAAAAACATCAGAATCTTTATTTTATTTTTTAATATTTATTTGTTTATTTTTGGGGGAAGAGGGGCAGAGAGAGAGAGAGAGAGAGAGAGAGAGAGAGGAGGGAGAGAATCCCAAGCAGGCTCCATGCTGTCAGCATAGAGCCTAGAGTGGGGCTCAAACTCATGAACCGTGAGATCATGACCTGAGCTGAAATCAAGAGTCAGATGCTGAACCAACTGAGTCACCTAGACACCCCAAGAAAAGTACCACAATCTCTGTATTCATTATCTTGGGTCTGTAAATTGATTAGGAATTGATAAAAATAAAAATATTAATTTTTTTCAGTACAGGTAATTTTTTCCTTGGCCTGGTAGAAACACTAGGGCCTAAAGACAGAACTAAAATGAGGGAACTTAAACTTTATGTCAGAGTTATAATCCATCACATTTTAAACCGTTAAAACTGAGACCTTAAGCAACCCAACATACCCAGGTAGTGACTGGCATCAGGCTTACATACATCTTTTACTTCTCACTTCAGTATTTTTCTGTCACATCAGTGCAGTTTGAATGGAGATTTCTTTGTTGAGCATCCTCAATGCCTGCTGTTTCATTCGAGCACAAGACAATGAGATGATCGGATGTTACAGGTTGAGTTCTTGCAGCTCAAACTCTGAGATAGAGATTAGCATGTGTACTCTTCATTCAATGCCTGTGAGGAAGGGAAAGAAGAACAGGGCAGAGGGAGAAGCTGGGCTTCAAATGGCCACAACCATAGCCTCAGCAGACACTATAGGCAGCTCGGGAGCTAGAGTGCCCTTCAGAGTTGGGGCAAGGGGGCCGGGCCTTGTATTGCTACTTTGGTCAGTCACCAGATGGGGGTCTGACTATGGGTGAGGTGTCTGTCTTCAGCTGATGGCAGTCTTCTGAGGAAGACTCAACCGTGAACTCTCAGTAGCTCACAGTCCTAGCATCTGAGAGAAGGGGGATCTCAGGGGAATCTGGCTGGTGCTTTGCAGCATCCATTGCACCATCGGTAATCAAATAACTATGTCATATTCCAGCTGTTGCATAAGGTACTTTGTATAGAATTTCACTAATCCATTCAGTAGCCACAAAAAAAAAAAAAAAAAAAGAAAGAAAAGGAGGTGATATCTTTCCTTTTCTAAGAAGAAATAGAGGTTTAGAGGTTAAGTAACTTGCCCAAGATCACATACAAATGGCAAGTCCCCCTTACTCCAAAGCTCATGTTCTTTTCATGTTGCTGCTTCTTAGGGTAAGAAACATGGTGGAGTGGGTTATCTAAACTCTAAGATTCCTTGAAATCCTTTGGTTCTAAAGAAAGTTTGGATTAAATTCATTGTTATTAATACTGTGACCATCCATGCTACCACCACTTAGAAGCAGATGTAGCATGCAATGTTGACTAAACCCAGTTAGATGTGATCCCTGGCTTTGAGAGGTATGGGCTAGATTGTAGAAGTGAAGAAGTACGTTCAAACAATGCAGAAATGTCTGTTTTCTCATTCACAAAATAGTGCAATTTGCAAGATTATTGTAAGTATTTAATTTACACATGGAAAGATAATTGTGCATGACCTCAGGTACTGTAGGCACCCCGAATTTATTTACTATGTTTAAATTGAATAGAAGCATACAGATATTAGACACTATTTGCATTTACCCTAGTTGGGAAGCAGAAACAATTCCATTTTGATTTTCATTCATGGTGTTCTCGTGGGAAAGCCTCCTGGGCTTTAACTTCCACATCTGTAAAATGAAGGGCACGAGCTGGGTGAACTAGGAGCAGCGATAGCCTACTGAATGTTACAATGATAGAGATCCAAGTGGTTCAAGTTGAAGAAGCAGCGCATGAGGTCCACAACTGTCCTGAAGTGAAGCAGCCTCCTACATCAGCAAGTTTCCGGCATCTCTGCTGTGGCTTCTTGTTATCCCCAAGGGAAATGATTTTCCTCTTTAGTACCTATAGTGTGTGCCTTACACATAGTAAGTAGAGATTGACTAGAGTGTAGCAAACATATTCTATGAATTCAAATAGAATCTCAGCCTAGAACAGAATTCAATTTAATTTTTATCATGAGCAGGAAGGAACAAATGACTTGATGCTCTTCTATCATGTAAAACTCATGGTTATTAAAAATTATCTTGTAACACATATATTTTAAAATATATGTAAACACAGATGTGTTAATGTTGTGTATATTTTGAAGTATACATGTGTGCGGTATGTATGTCTGGTTTTTCTCAATTTCTGGGTGTTTGGTGAATCCTTGCCACGTGCCATTGTGCACTAGAGATTTAGAAGTAAATTGGGGAGACATGCTGTCTGACCTCATGAAAATTGTCTACATATATATCATGTATAAATCCAGAATGCATACACATTATGTGATACATGTAGAACTTTGCCCTTTTCATTCTTTACTGTTTTGTTTTTAGCTTGACTCATCTTATGAATCCGTGGTATTTAATCCAGGAAAAAAATATTTGACAAGGAAAGAAGTGACTAAAATTCGATGAAGGATGCCAAGAAAAATAGTCTTAAATTTCAGTGGTAGTACCAAAAAATTTTCAGATCCCCCACCCGCCAGATGCAGCAACCAAAAACAACCCAAAAAACAAGCAAAAAAGAAAAAAACCCAAAACAACAAAAAAAACCAATCCTTTCTCTATGTGGGATGAAGGAAGTCTGTAACTTTGTGTACTGGCATTACACAATGTCACATTCTGAACTCAAGATAAGGGGGGTCATCTTAGAGATACCATTTCTTTTTTTTCTGTCAACTTCCATTTTCATTGGATAGAACCCAAAGAATCAAAGGGGAAGCAGACAGCAAAAGGCTCCCACCCAAGCTGTGTCCAGAATATATTTTATTTTACTTCTTTGTGTTTCTTATTACCAGCTACCAAAGGAGGATGACAGGAAAATGTAATCGTTTAATCTGCCGTAACACATTTCCACTTGTGGCTAACGAGATACCACTCGCCTTGCAATGATTCAATCCCATCTTCTATCAAACACTCTTAGTGTAACATGTTCCCTCCCGGCCTTTTCCTAAAACCCTGAATCACATCAACTGAGCATTGACATTGTCTTTTCTTTTTCTATTTTTTTAATCCACAAAAGACAGCAAAAGAATAAGCACATTAATATTACTTGGATGATGTACCAAGTGGGAGACAATCGGATGTACTTTTTTCATTAAAATTTCATTAGCATTCGCATTTGCCTTTGTTAATGGTTTTATTTTTATTTTTTAAAATTTTTTAATGTTTATTTCTGAGACAGAGAGAGAGCATGAGTGGGGGAGGGGCAGAGAGAGAGAGGGGGACACAGAATCCGAAGCAGGCTCCAGGCTCCGAGCTGTCAGCACAGAGCCTGACGCGGGGCTCGAACTCACAGACTGCGAGATCATGACCTGAGCCAAAGTCAGACACTCAACTGACTGAGCCACCCATGCGCCCTTATTAATGGTTTTAATAGACCAGTTACTCCAACTTAGGAGATTTTCTAACCAAAGTCCTCATATTTCTGAAATGAGTGTACACCCGGAGGTAGATGTACATCTTTTTAAGTGACTTGTACATCACTAGAAGCCACGTAAAAAAATCAAACTGTGAATTGAAAGGCTGCACCTAAGCATGACATCATGAAGAAAATTGATTGAATGGAACAGGATATAGTGCCGCCTTTGTCTTTTGCATCGGCAGCCCAAATCTAATTGTTGAATAATGTGCTTTAGAAGACAGTAGTGTCTTTCACTGAAACACTGTGCAGAAAGTTCCAGCCAGTCAATGTGCTATTTCTAGTCAAGTGTATGCAGGGTTTACATACTGAGAGCAGCTGTAAAGATGTTGGCATAGGAGCAACTTCAAAGCCAGTTCAACTAGAAATTTAGATTGGTGCCCAAAAGAGCTTCTGTGAACTACAGGTGTTTAATTTTCAGCTTTCCTGGGAGCAAGTGTTCAAATATAGTAAACAAATGGCAAGACAGGCTGTCCTTTAAGGTTTTGCCTTTTTTTTTTTTTTCCCTCGTTCTGTGGGCAGGGCTTTGTGGTGTCTGAGTTGTTAATGACCACATGTGATCCTCCGTTTGTCAACCCTATGTTGTCTTCCATCCAGGCACTTAGAACCTTTGCTCTTATGTTTTAACCAGGAGCCTCTGGCCTGCATCTTAAGTTCTGTGTGATACGTATGTTTCTTACAAATTCTGTTATGAGACAAATAGCGACTGAGGAACTTCACCCGCCTTGTCTTCTTTTGAATCGTGACTTAATTTTATAGAAAATAAATTTGTGAAGTATCATAAAATAATATCCATAAAAATGATGTAGAGAAAAAAGTATTTTTGGTAATTTAAAACACTATTCCTTTCAGGCAAAATCGCATGTATGTAAGCTATTTCCACCACTTTACAAGCAAATATTAACTTTTGTTAAAATATCAACTTTGCTTTTTGGCCCATTTTGCATTGTGAGGCTAACAGTCTTTCCACACAGAACAGGGCCACGCTGGCTGGGTGGTCCTTCACAAAAATTCCTAGTGTCTTGCTCATCTAAAAGACTGAAAGTCAAGGGGCACCTGGGTAGCTCAGTAGGTTAGGTGTCCAACTCTTGATTATGACTCAAGGCATGATCTTGCAGGTTTGTGGGATCGAGCCCTGCACCGGGCTCTGCACTGACAGCATGGAGCCTGCTTGAGATTCTCTCCCTCTCTTTCTCTCTCTGCCCCTTCCCCTGCTCACATGAGTACATGCATGCTCTCTCTCACTCTCAAAGTAAGTAAATAAACATTTAAAAAAGAAAACAAAAAACTCTGAAAGTCAGCTGTGTATATTGGAGGGAGAAGAAAATCCTTTTGATTTTCTTGAGTAGAGACTCAACTCAAATTATCTTAGTAAGTAACTTTCAGAAAGATATGTTATCCAAATATCTCCTATTTACTTTAATGCATTATTAAAGAATCCCCAGATCGAAAGTTTCTCATCTTTTGGGGGGCTCAGATTTGATGCCAGAAGGACAGAGTCTTCCCATCATATATACCCTTCCCTAGAAAGATGATATATATGTATCTAAAGCTTTGTATTTACATTGGAATCCCAAACTGCCATTATTTGAAATTTCCCTTTCAGTTTTTCTGTAAAATGGACTTCCCTGTGTCATTGCAAAATTCTCTGGGGCTCAGTCTGCCTCTTCATCAGTGTTATTATAACACTCTGTGTTATAACTTGGCACTATCCGGGATAATGTTATACCTATTATTGTTCCAAAGTCACTTCCTTAGTGAACACCCTCCAAAAGTTGCCTACTTGATATTCTACATGGGATCATGAAAGGAATCTGTATGTTAAAAATAATGTTTCCCTTTTTTCTCAAACAACACTGCAAAGCCAAATAGTCAGGAGCGTAGAAGCAATTTGACAGAAATTTCGAGTGATCATTAAGCCCCTCAAATAGTTGAGCAAAACAGATGTTTGCAGCTTGAGCACTCCTAGGCTCTCCAGTGACAGTCAGTTTGCCCCAGTTCAGACCTCTACAAACTTCTGTTCTTAGGTCTGTGCCTCCAAAGGGAAACACACTACACTGTTTGCTCTGTAGACCACCCAGCCCGCCCACTTTTGGTGGTTTGGCCTTCTCTCTGGCTTGCCTGCAGGTGCGACCTTATTCACCCACCTATCACAAGTCACTCTCCCAGTTTTCTGGAGTTTAAAAACAAAACTGACTAAAAGACAGGAAGCAAGTAGATTCTTATACTATCCTGGAAGTTTGTGATTACAAAGTTCGGTGACCTTCATGAACTTTTTCAAGTGTGTTTTTACTGCAGATTGTGTGGTTGATGTGGAGGGTCCCCGGGGTAGAGGTGAAGCAGTGTAGATGTGGAGAAGTTGATGGAGTCTCCTGGATGTGCATCGCCTGCCAGAGGCACTACAGAGTTGGTGCCTACACCACCTCGTCCCCAACCCGGAGAAATTCAAAATTAGATAAACATTTTGGCAGTGGTGTGGCAAACCAAAATTCAACTTCACTTCTCAATAGGTGTATTAACTTTATAAAAGTAATAAACTGGTTTTTCTTTTGTAAAGTAAGCTTGTAGGCATCAAGAACACACTAAAGCAGCTACATTAGGTAGAAACTAGGTGATTTTCCCCCCCTGATGTAACCACACTCTAAATCTTCACAATCTGAGACAGCTTGCTGTGTAATTTTAAGCCAGCAATATCCAAAATAGTACAATAACTACTGTTGGCAAGATGTGGAAATTTTCTTGAGCAGTCAGAATATATCCCAGAAGCCAGGATGTTTGCTGACCATTAGGTCTAATTCCATTCAACCTGTGTTGCCTGATTTACAGCTCCAGAGCGGACAAATGAACTCAAACAGGCGGGGACTCGTGAATGCTCAAAAAGACCCTGTTGCCTCATAATCTGGTGAATTATATATACATCACATTCTTTCCCTTCCAGAAGTGTCAGATATCTCCATGACTCTCCCGGAAGCTTCCTCCTGCTAAAGGGAGCAATTGAAGCTCTACTGTGTGTGAGGAACTGAATCTATCACCAAACTAGGGTTTTAGAACTAGAAGAGACATTTTTTTTTTTTCCACACGTGGATACCAAGGCCTCCATGGCTAGTGACTAGCCCAGATCCCGTGGTTGGTTAATGGAAGAGTCAAGACCAGAGTCTACTGTGATCCACTTGTAGTATTACCAAATAGTCACATAAACAGATTATTTCAAGAAGAAGCCAATGTACTTTTCTCTCACCTGGCACAAAGTAATCACTCACCAAATTCTAGTGGTTATTATAGTTTTTGTAATTATCAATTCTCTGCTTCTGTGTATACGGAAGTATTGTTTGGCTTGTACTGAAATTTTAAAGAAGTATTTTACCTTCTTGGAAGGTACAATTTTAGATCTGGAGGGGATCTTGAGAGAGCTTCTAGTTCAGCATCACGAGTATATTGTTCTTGCCACAGTGTTGTTTTTCAAAAATAATAACAAACCATTTTTTATTAGATCTTTGATTTAGCTAGAAAGGAGTTGGAATAGAAGATATCTTTTTAAAGTTTAATTTCAGAGAGTGTTGAACAAACTTAAGATCATCTATTTCTCTTCCTCCCTCTCTTTCAGACTGTCCTCTAATATATTATTCTTGAGATCTGTGTGCAAAGTTGACATTATATAAATATTTTGAAAAGTAATTAATTCCAGTGATGGATTAAGTTAAGGCAGTGAGACAGCATATTTAAACAACCTATTTATGTATAAAATGGAAACTCTTACTGAAAAAACATTTTTATTTTAAAAATCTATATTATGGAATTTTTACATCAGCCCTTATTACTAAAATGTTTACATAAAAAGTATTCCATAAAGGGACAAAATTATGCCAGTTGCGTCTATAATTTACTTTTCTCTAAGCTATCACTATTTAAATGGCTGTCATTTATATGTACAAGCCTGAATGTGTGTGTGTGTGTGTGTGTGTGTGTGTGTGTGTGTGTGTGTGTGTGTGTGTGTGTGTTTAATGCCCTGAAATTAAAGACTCATTTGGAAAAATTGAGCTACAGTGCACATTTACTCTGCCACTGCCATCTTCTTCCCAATATATTCTCCCAACTTATTGGGAGGGTAGGTTAAACCAAAACTTGTTCTAGCTACTAATTTCGGGTTCTTCACCTGCACCACATAACATGGAATAAATTGGAAGCAATAACTTTTCACTCCTACCTTCAACCCTGACCATCTTCCGATAACCATATGTAAAGATACCTAAGACAGAACTAGAAACGAATGAAAGTAGGGGCCCAGAAAATTGAATGAATGAACAAATGATCTGAAACATTGCTAACATGCTCCACTATTAATAACCACAATCACAGCACCAAAAACTAATGTTATTTGGGCATCTTACTGACAACCAAGTGCAGTCCTAGTATTTTATATGGATTATCTCATTAGCTGCATTCATGTGCTCAAGAAGTTAGTAATGTGCTGATGAGCCAATAATGACATCATTGCCTTCATGGCTATTAGAACTATAATTAGCTGTAATTAGGATAAGATATTCTCCACTTCTGTTGGTTTTATTTAGCACTATTTTTCTGGTTTAGTGCCAAAACAAACCAGTTTTACTTTGCAGCACTGCCTCGATAATCCATATGGAAAAGTTTTCTGTGACATTCTCAAGTGAAATGAACATTAGGTGGGTGCTTGTTTTTCATAGTTCCCTCAGTTTTTCGTCAGGGGCGATAAAACACGGAAGATCAGAGTAAGACAGATCTTCGATGAACATGGGATTGGTCGCTTTGCTGCTTTTATATCTTACCCATCGGCAGTTAGGCTCTGCTGCAGGAAGTCCCTGTAGAATTAGTCTTCCTACTGCTGGGACTGTTCTTTGCTCTCCCCAAATAAGCTGCCAGGGTAGTTCGCTGTCTTTTTCTTCTGGTCCTCTGTCAAGTCCCTTGAATGAGGCTGCAGTGATTCTTACAAGGATCTTTGTTCACTGGTAGTTTTCTGTGGTTTATGTATGCAAGAGTAAGGATTAAAAAAAAAAAGATCTGTGTTAAATACAAATCTGATTGTTTTGCTTTCCATAATTAAAACCTTTTCATTTTCTGCTTTTACTATAATTTTTCTTTTTTTTTTAGTGTGGCTTACAGAATTCTGCCTACCTTGATCCTTTATCTCCTCTTTCACCCCACTTTAGATACTACATTTCCACAAAACTAAACTCTTAGGTTACTTGAACAGTCAGCTAGCTCTTTTACCTGCTGGTCTTTGCACTTGTTGACCTACTGCCCAGAACACTTCTCTTTTTCTCCCCTGCCTCCCTCTTAACTTGGCCCACTTCCATGCTGCATATTTAGGTCTTAGTTTCTCTCATCTGTTAGAAATGGCACTGTTTCTACGAAGTCTACACCTAGGTGATTGCATTCATCTACCTGCTCTATCAGAGCAATTTGCACAGTGTGCTATTGCTATCTATTTATCTGTATTTGAAATAATCTGTATGTTCCATAAAGTCAGGGATTATATCCTGTCCACGATATGCTTGGTATTCCTAGCAGCCAGTACAGTGCCAGGTGCAGAGATGCTTACTTAATAAGTATTTATTGAGCGAGTTGATATGGGGATGGTAAGGGATGAGTTAGACAGTGTGAACAGGACAGTCTAGAGTGCTGTATGTGTCATTCAAAGAGGGCTTGTCCGGGGCGCCTGGGTGGCGCAGTCGGTTAAGCGTCCGACTTCAGCCAGGTCACGATCTCGCGGTCCGTGAGTTCGAGCCCCGCGTCAGGCTCTGGGCTGATGGCTCGGAGCCTGGGGCCTGTTTCCGATTCTGTGTCTCCCTCTCTCTCTGCCCCTCCCCCGTTCATGCTCTGTCTCTCTCTGTCCCAAAAATAAATAAAAAACGTTGAAAAAAAAAATTTAAAAAAAAAAAAAAAACAAAAAAAAAACAAAGAGGGCTTGTCCTTTTGGATCCCAGAGAAGATTTTGAGTTAGAGAAAACATTTTTGTCCTTACATTTGCATTTTCATAGATCTTTCTTGTAGTGATGTGGAGGATGAGTTGGAGGTGACAAGACTATTGACAAAGAGGCTAGCTACTGAGCTTTTGTCCAAGAGAGAAAAGATGTGAAGCTTAAGCTAAGTAGCCATGGGAATGGGATAAGGAGATGAATTAAATAACCATGGATAAGATAATGTCATAGTCTTGGATAAAAATTCGAGAAGGCGTGGGAGAAAGAAGACAGAGGAGGATATTCAGAGGTCTAGTTTGGATGTTTCTTATGCTACTAACAACTATAAAGTGGATAAAAACAAATAATTTGAGGAATGGTGTTTGAATTGAGGGATCTATGAGACCTTCAAGTGGAGACATTGAGTAGACATTCACAAGTGTGGGTGTGGTGCTAAATAGGACATGCATGTCACCAGCATTTGAACATAATGAAGGCCTGGGTTTGGATGACATCATCCAGAGAGAATGAGTGTAGACATAGAAAAACTGAAGGGAGAGGAGAGCCCTGTAAAGTACTGCCTTGAGGCACACTTGGTTGTAAGGAACAGAAATCTACTAAAGCCACATAAAGAGAAGTGAGATGGTAGGTATAAATTCTCATCATAGAATTCAATGAAAAGCCACAAAGAACAGCTCCTTCCATTGATTTCTGGACATGGAATGTTAAAATTAAAGTCTCTGTGCTTCTCACAGTTTTGATTTTCTTTCGCCTCTCTGTTTTCTACATCTGTTCTCTTTCTCTTTTCTCTGCCCATCAGTGCCCTTTGTTTGCAAGTGGGCAAGGTAGCCACTGTTTTTCAGTTTGTATAACTTTGGCATTCTATTTTTCATCATTCTCTGAATAAATTATCTGTGTCCCTAACTTCACTTTCTCAGAGAGAGAATCTGACTGAGTAGCTGAGACTGTGATTTGGTTCCCTTCAGGTCAGGGATCCTTCCCTGGGGTGATGGTTACCAATATGACTGCGTGAGATGTGGGAGGGGCAAATCCCTTTAGGAGAAGGTGTACGCACGGAGATTGTGACTGGCTTCCGTAGTATGTTGTGATTTAAGGGAGTACCTCTCAGATTTTGATGTACTTATGAGTCACCAGAATATCTTTTGTAAAATACAGATTTTGTTTTGTAGGTCTGGTTGATTCTGTGTGTCTAACAAGCTCCAGGTGATGCTGAAACTGTGGGTCTGAGAATCACGCTTGAAATAGAAAAGATTGTGAGGGCAGTTAGAGCAGGTGCCTGCTGAGAGAGGGCTGAGAGAAGGGCAGGAGGAGAATAAGGAGAAGGTAGGAACTATGAGTGAAAAGACTACTCAAGAATCTGGGAGTGTTCAGAGACATCAAGTGTTGAAAAGGGTGAGTGAGATAAAATTGGAAGCCGCTATAATATAAACAATCTGAACAATGTTGTGGATTCTTTTCAGCAGTGTTCAGAAGCCTATGTATTAGAGAGGAAGAAGGTCCATGGCTGGATTAATACAGAGTTGGGGTTTGCAGTGCAGGAATATGGAAGGGGATAAGAGACTTGAACATACTAACCAGAAAAGGTAGATTAAGTGATCGGCCCTACAGCTTTAGGTTGTTTCAAATTATGCATTGCCTTTAGATTGTTTTTTTGTTTGTTTTGTTTTTTAAACGCTTGGAGAAGGATTCAACCACTGGTTAAGAGAGAACAGTTTCCCATGAACATGTGTGTGGGTGTGTGTGCATATGCATGCGCATGTGCTTGTGTGTTTAATCCTCTTGCAAGGGAGATATAGCTACATAATGAAGTGAATCTGGAAGCCTTTCCATCATTTCACTCATTGGTTCAGAAAATATTACCTTTCAGAGTTACGTATGGAATGTTCTTAATGCTCCAGTGGTTATGGAAAGGCAAGACTTGAAGTTTAAACATGAACAATACTATAGAAGATAGAAATGTATCTGAAGGTGTGGTGCATATGAATCGCTTTGAAGATTCAAAAAAAAGTTGTCAAGCTTAATGGTGCTTCATCAAGGAACTTTCAACTTCTTGTTAATTTTCTAGCCATATCAGACTTAACTGATTCAAGTAAAATGGTACCCTTTTGAACTAATGTGCAAGTCATTGCGATAGCTTCATATTCGTGGTGCCTCCAAAGAATGTTTTGAGGCTGAAACATCACAGTGGGAAATCAAACCATTTTCTGGTTAGCTCTGGGGAAACCAGTATTTTAGGAGGACTTTGGGAGTGAATTGATATCCTTGCTTGGCTGCTGGAAATTCCAGCAGGAGATTGGAATGACCAGTGTAACCCTGGTTTAGGAGGGATCCTCCCGTCCGTGGAAATGCCGTCTTTGAGTGTAGGGTTTGCAGAGGCGGGGTGGGGCGGGCTGGGGAGGGGGAGCTTGCCAAGTGTTTCACATTGACAGAAACACAGATGTCACAGCCAGACTGCCTTCAGATTCTTTGCTGTCCTGAAAAAATATGCACAGAGGCCTGAAATCACTTAAATTTAAACACTTCACTGTAATGACTCTGTATTATGTATAGTTTTGTATATTATCAGTCAATCAATATATGCCAGCATCTAAAGTATTATTTCTATTTGACATTTTAGCAGCGTTACATCTGGCAGCATTTTACTTGATCTGGAGCAATCCTGTGTGGCTCTTCCTGGCTTTGTGAAGGGTTAGGCATTAGAACCGATCCTGGAATTCTCAGTGGTTGGCCTTTACACGTCATCTTCAGAAACCACCACGGCTACTAAATATTTTAAACCTTTTTAAGCAACTAATAACCTTTATTCATTAGAATGTAATTTATTCACATAGATAATTCAAACAATGACTCCAGATGGATGCAAACTGAACAGGCGACTTAAGCATCATTTTCTGGAGATGGTTTTCACCAGCTAGGTTTTCCAGCAAATTCATCAGCGACAGTTTTATACACATTCAAATAAAAAAAAAATAAGATTTAAGTGTATGCATTTTGTTCACCACTTAACACATTATAGGAAAACCAGTTATCCCATCTACAGATCTGTGTTGAAAGCAGCTAAAATGGATTTCTTTTGATTTATCTTTTGGAGCCGGATACTCCTGCCTTAGATTTTAAAGAACATACTATTTGAGTTACAGGCAAGTACTTGAAACCAGGTTGGAGTAAGAATCCAAATCTCTGAGATTTAAAAAAAAAAAACAAAAAAAACCCAGCAGAACCAAAGATAACGATTATTAAATCTGGATCTAAATGCTCTTTATAAATCGAAGTAGGCTTTGGCATGACTGGGAGGTTTTCAATCTTAGATTGGAATTTCTTTGAAGAATAAAGTTTTGCAAAATAAGGGAAATAAGTGTAAGTAAATTCTTGCTAAACCCTGTCAGGCATAGGCAAGAGCTAGGGGTGGTGTTTGGTTTGTTGTTTAGATTACTGGAAAACTTTGCTTGTATAAATTTATAGGTGTGAATATGTTACTGTATCCGTCTTTGAAAACCATTGAGCCAGATATTTTGAGTTGAGTATTGTTTAGAAAATATGTTAACTCTGGTTTTACCAAGACCTCATTCAGTGGCTACTTCAGGAGCCATCTTTTTAAGTAGGTGTGCCTTTAAATTTTTTTTTTGTTTAACATTTATTTATTTTTGAGCGACATAGAGAGACAGAGCACAAGCAGGGGAGGGGCAGAGAGAGAGAGAGACACAGAATCTGAAGCAGGCTTCAGGCTGTGAGCTGTTAGCACAGAGCCTAACATGGGGCTCGAACCCATGACCTGTGAGATCATGACCTGAGTGAAGCTGGCCATTTAACCGACTGAGCCACCCAGGCACCCCTTACTTAAGTAGCTATGCCTTTAAGAGAGAACTAATTAATTTCTTTAAAAAAAATGTTTATTTATTTTGAGAGAGAGAGAGGGAGAGAGCGTGCAAGCATGGGCAGGGGAGGGTCAGAGAAAGGGAGAGAGACAAAATCCCACAACTGCTCAGCACTGTCAGCACAGAGCCCATTGCTGGGCTCGATCCCATGAACCATGAATCATGATCTGTGCTGAAATCAAGAGTCAGATGCTTAACTGACTGAGTCACCCAGGCATCCCGAGAGAGAACAAATTAATTTCTTAATGAACTAGTTCATTGTATAGGAATCAATTAATCGTGACATATGATTGCTCTAAATGGGCAAATTCAAATCACCATATTTTAGACTACCTAGTATTCTTTACTAAAATATTTCAAAATTTGTTTCTTAAAATATATTGATATCAGGGTGATTACACTATGTTTAAGAAATTGCCCATTAGAAAACATTGTCTCTTAAAATAGTATTTGAGCCCACCACTTTGCTGTCTTTTGTTTAGTTGTGGAAATTTTTTTTTTCCCTAGGAAAACACTAGACTTACATTCAGAAGAGCTGGTTTGAATCTTGGTCCTCTTATCAATTAGATGTGTAACTCTGGGCAAGCTACATAATCTGTATCAGCCTTATTTGTTTCATCTGAAGATAGAGGTGGTATTAATTCCCAGGGTTGTTATGATGTCAGATAGTATATGTGAAAGCCCTTTACCGTGAAGTTATCTATAAATATGATTAACATGATGATACTATACCTAGTTTAACCGATTTTTCATCCAGCTAAAATAATCTGTATTTAGTAGCTCTATCTCTAAATGCTATCTTGCAACTATAGATGAAAATCATACAGAAGAATGCTGTAAATATTTTTTTTTTAAATAGATATTATGGGTGTCTTCCCTTTCTCTTTTTCATCCTAAAGAGGGCCTGAGGGAAAAAGAGATTCTATTAAAGTGGAGTGCTGTTTTTTTTCCTCTCTTAAATTATTGATGCACAGATTTTGTGTTATAGTAATGATTAATAATAGTTAACATTTATATAGTGCTAACTGTGTGGCTCCAAGGACCTTGCATTAACCTATCTAATCCTCTCAATAACCTTGGGAGGTAGGTGCTTTTATTGTTGTGTGAAGATAGTGAAACTGAGGAGATTAACTTGTTTGAGATTACAGCGTCCAGATTGAATTTTCCTATACCTTTCATTCAGATCTTAGAGAAGAATTTGACCAAAAATATGTACATCAGGCTAAAGGAATTCATGAACAGTATTGGGTTTTGGATGTAGTGGATAGCATTTTATTTTGGAAAAATGCTGTTGTTTCATGCATGTTGAGATGACACAGAGATTGTATCTTATTTTCTTTTCTCTTTTTCTTTTTTAATCTTCAGTGCCTTTTACTGGATACATTCCTGTTAATCTATTAGGATTATTTCTCTCTCTTGAGCCCAAGGTACAGTAACAGGAAGCTAACGTGTCAGGCCCAGTGTTCTCAGTCCTATACTATGAGTGAAATAACTGGAAGAAAGAGCCCTAAAGCCCCATCCAAAGAGATATTCCAGAGTTCATGCATGCTGTCTTTTTCTGACTTAGACTTTGTTTGGCTTATACCGTACTTCATCCTTCTTTAATTGAGACATGTTTCCATTGATTTAAGTTATTCATTTATTTGTTCATAAATTTAACAAATTTTATTGAAAGTCTCCCATGCACCAGGGATGCCGTGAGGTCCTGAGGAGTAAGACAGTGAGTATAACAGTACATACTCTGCTTGTTGGGCTCAGAGAAGCCGACAAGAAGCAAATAATGTCACAAGTGGAAGTAATACACTGCTCTGATTAAAGCTACAAAGGAGACGAATGTGGTGGCTCAAGGATGGATGAGAGAAGGCATTTGGCCAACACTTAGTGATCATAAATTGTTTTCCTCTGTCTTCAGCCCTGTACAAGACAATGGAGACCCAGGGAGGAAAAGCAGAGGGAGGGCAAGTTAGAAAGAATTGATGGGGAACAGAGTTGTCAAGGATACAGCACATAACACAAGGTGGCCACAGGGGAAAGAAAAAAGAAAAACCTAACTTGAGCAGTGTAGTATATCTGATAAGTCCTTGTTTCTTTCACTGAATCATGGAAGAATAAGCAGTATTTGTAGTAACTACCATGTTCAAGAAAAGTTATTGCATATTTTATTCAACCCAGTAAAAGAGGGAGGAGTACAATACATTTAGAGTGATTTCCATTAACATGGCCAAAGCATTTTACTGTTTGAAAGTGTAAATGTCAGTTTTATGGCACTTTATTTATCCAGAATGTTGAATACATGAAATTACCGCCTACATTTATACAACTATAGAAAGAAACGTGAATATTAATTGCAAAAGCATGACTAGATAGAAAGACAGTAGACCTTGGTTTCTGGTTCCAACTGGTGATTATGGCCTGGAGAGCTAATAGTTGAGAAATACGTGATTTCTTTACTTTTCTTCCTACCTCATATTACCTTCTGTCATTATATTGTATTATTTATTTGGGCCCAAAACTGAATTGTAAGAATCATTCTGGCATAGACTTTGTCTTTCTTGTTGACTAATCTATACTATTTAGAATAGTGTCATATAACAGGCACTCAATTATTATTCACTGAATGAATGAGAGATAATCACACAAGTATATACGTAACAACTGTAATGAACAAATGAAACAAGTGAAAGCATTTTCAAAACTATAAATATTCCACACATGCAAGGTGATGGCTATTTGAATTTTAGAAAAAAAATACAGTCTGCCCGAAGATAACTTGTTTGCTTGTTTGTTTATTTTGTATTGGTAGCTTTCTCTTTAAACATGTATTTCCTAAGTATTTATCTTCCCTTATATCTGTGGTTATAGTATTGACTTCTACCTTTGCGTTTCTATAACTCCTTCCACCTTGGTTCAATTACTCTCTAGAGTAGAAATGCTTAACCTGGGCCAGTGCACCTTTGGGAAATCCATTGTTGCCTCTTGAGGCCTCATATACTCCCTAAAACAATGTACTGGCTTTCATGTGTTTTACTAGAAAGAGTTCCTGTAACTTTTACCAGATTCTTAGAGTATATGACCCTCCCTCCCTGCCAAGTTTAAGAATCATTGCTCTAAAACTTTGTATTTTTCTTTTACTTTTTTGTTCCTTTCTTGCTTTTTCTCCTTGAGATGGCTTCATTCTCCTTTTATTTTTCATGGTTATATTTTGGTATTTTTGTAAAATATATTGGTATATTTTGGTAAATGTTTACTATTTGATTGTCCCCAGTGTGTGGTATTCTTGGTTTATTGTATGCCTCTAATCCCCACCCTTGTCTCTGTTTCTCTTTTGTCTGGCCAACAGTGTGGGGCTGTGCCAACTGCAGAGTCATCCTATCCAACCCTTCTGGGACATTTACTTCTCCGTGCTATCCTAACGACTATCCTAACAGTCAGGCTTGCATGTGGACCCTGCGAGCCCCCACCGGCTATATCATTCAGATAATGTTTAATGATTTCGACATTGAAGAAGCTCCCAATTGCATTTATGACTCATTATCCCTTGATAATGGAGAGAGCCAGACTAAATTTTGCGGAGCAACTGCCAAAGGCCTATCGTTTAACTCCAGTGCGAATGAGATGCATGTGTCCTTTTCAAGTGACTTTAGCATCCAGAAGAAAGGCTTCAATGCCAGCTACATCAGAGGTATGTAAACCAAAGACGACGCCAACCTTCTGCTTTCATTTAGCATGTTCTACAGTAAACACAAGGACCAGAAGACAAGAGTTACGCTCTTTTATGTGAATGTGAATGATTAGGATTAGAATTTAATGGCAAGAATCTGTTAATATCCTTCAGCATTCTCATTAGCAATATATAGTTACCAGATCCAAAATCTGGTTACAGTAGAGCTGAATTCTTTTATATTGTTTATATGCAGAGCATTTAAAGGCTGCTTGGAAGATATTGTAGATATTCCACAGCTAATAATTAAAAGCTGTACTTCTAACATCACTGAACATTTAAATTTTCCTATTCAGAAATCATTTTATTTTAGGCTTTTAAGATGCTGCCCTTTTAAGGAACTATGCTATGGAACAAATATAAAAAATTAGCATATAAATTAAAGTTAGTTATTTATAACTTAAGCTAATAAACAACATAGCCTGAGGAAAACACCTTAAAAATTTCTTTTTTTTTTTTTAGTTGCTTAAAATTTTTTTAAATTGTGGTAAAATACATATAACATAAAATTTATTATCGTAAAACAGTTTTAGGTGCACAAGTCCGTAGTGGTAAGCATATTCATACTGTTGTGCAACAAAGCCACAGAACTTTTTCATCTTGCAAAATGGAAACTCTGTCCATAGAACAGCAACATCCCATTTCCCCCACTCCCAGCCCTTGACAAACACTATACTTTCTGCTTAAGAGTTTGAATGCCCTAGACTATAAGGGGAATCATATAGTTTTTGTCTTTTTGTGACTGGATTATGTCACTTAGGATAATGTCTTCAAAGTTCATCTATGTTGTACCATAAGTCAAGTTTTCTGTCCAGTCTAGGGCTGAATAATATTCCCTTGTATGTACATACCACAATATCTTTATACATTTATCCATTGAGGGATGCTTGGATTGCTTCCACCTGTTGGCTATTGTGAATAAAGCTGCTACGAACATAGGTATACAAATATCTCTTCAAGGGGTACCTGGAAAGCTTAGTTGGTTAAGCTTCTGACTTCGGCTCAGGTCATGATCTCACAGCTTGTGAGTTCGAGCCCCGCACTGGGCTGTGTGCTGACAGCTCAGAGCCTGGAGCCTGCTTCGGATTCTGTGTGTCTGTCTCTCTGTCTTTCTCTGCCTCTCCCCTACTTGCGTTCTGTCTCTCTCTCTCTCAAAAATAAGTAAACATTAAAAAATTATCTCTTCAAGACCCTTCCTCAATATTTTTGGATATAGCCAGAAATGGAATTTCAAGATTATATGGTAACTGTAATCTTAATTTTTTAAGGAACCCTCTTACTGTTTTTTAATGAACCAACTGCAGTGGCTGCACCATTTTACTTTCCCACCAGCAGTGCACAGAATTTACAACTTCTTCACATCCTTGACAGCACTTGTTATTTCCTGGGGTTTTTTTGTATGTTTGTTTGTTTTTTATTTATTTATTTTTTAACTTGTTTTATTTTTTTAAATTTACATCCAAATTAGTTAGCATATAGTGCAACAATGATTTCAGGAGTAGATTCCTTAGTGCCCCTTACCCATTTAGCCCATCTCCCCTCCCACAACCCCTCCAGCAACCCTCGGTTTGTTCTCCATATTTATGAGTCTCTTCTGTTTTGTCCCTCTCCCTGTTTTTATATTATTTTTGTTTCCCTTTCTTTATGTTTATCTGTTTTGTCTCTTGAAGTCCTCATATGAATGAAGTCATATGATTTTTGTTTTTCTCTTACTAATTTCACTTAGCATAATACCCTCCAGTTCCATCCACGTAGTTGCAAATGGCGAGATTTCATACTTTTTGATTGCCAAGTAATACTCCATTGTATATAAATACCACATCTTTATCCATTCATCCATCGATGGACATTTGGGCTCTTTCCATACTTTGGCTATTGTTGACAGTGCTGCTGTGAACATGGGGGTGCATGTGTCCCTTCGAAACAGCACACCTGTATCCTGTGGATAAATGCCTAGTAGTGCAATTGATAGGGTAGTTTTATTTTTAGTTTTTTGAGGAACCTCCATACTGTTTTCCAGAGTGGCTACACCATCTTGCATTCCCAGCACCTTAAAAATTTCTAATGAAAGGAAAAAATATATTTCTATCAAATGTATTTCCCAGATTCTGGCATATCATAACATTTGAATAATCTTGGTCTCTCTAAAGCCTCTCTTTACTTAAGGAAAACTCAGGATTCAAGACTAGCTTCTTAAGTAAATATCATGAATGAAAGAAAGAACAAAAAAGAAAGGCACCATTATGAAAATGACTGACCCTCATTATTTGGTGGTAGAGTTATTTACTGTTTGTGAGTCACAATCACAAATGTGATTCACATTAGGTGTGTGTGTGGTTAATTGGAAAACATGTGCTTTAATTTTTCACATAATGTTTTCAAAATTATAAAACCCTACAGGAAATTAGAAAAAAAAAAAGAAGCAAGTTAGAATTATCCATACATCTGTCATCTAGGCAAAACTACTAATAAAACATTGATGGACATATTTCTT
The DNA here is from genome assembly GCF_024362965.1 of Panthera pardus. Classification (NCBI taxonomy): domain Eukaryota; kingdom Metazoa; phylum Chordata; class Mammalia; order Carnivora; family Felidae; genus Panthera; species Panthera pardus. The sequence continues at coordinate 23,719,927 of NW_026526732.1, read as the reverse complement.
TCCAGCCCTTTAAACAATACATGTAGTATACTGGGTTCATATTACGTAAGTATCCCTTTGGGTAAATAGACCTATAAAGTGCTTTATATTTAAAAAGTAGACTGAAATCCACAATTCTATTAAACTCCATCATGCAGTTTTTACTAGAATATTTACATGAAAATGATGCCTTTACCATAGACCTATATTAAAATCTATTCAATCTAGCATTCCTTGAAGCCAGCATTAAAGAGAATTTTTGAGGAGAGCTACTTCTGTCTCAAACCAGTACATGTTTCACAGTGTCTATTATATTAACATAGGGTGAAATCCATTGTATTACTTAATAATTTCACATGTGTCACAGAAAGACTAGGCTAACGCATTTTATTTTGACTATATTATGCAGATGATAATAATCATTATTAGTAATCAGTAACATTAGTAATCAGTCCTAGCTCTATACTGATTATAGCAGGCACTGTTCTAGTGCTTTCCAGGTATTATTTGATTCCTATTGACGACGTGTGCAATAGGTGTCACCGTCCTTCATTTTATGGATGAGGAGAAGAAGGTAGAGAGAGGTGGAGTAACGTGTCCAAGGTCACATTGCATTTTGTGGAGGAGCTGGGATTGGAGGTGGCTGTGTCGCCCTTTTTACCTCTGCCCCTTGCTGTCCCTCACAAAGGAACTCAAATACCCAGCTGTAAAGTAAATATAGCTTAAAATTCCATTTTTATTTTTACTTTTTTACTAGACTGCCTCTCCTTCATAGAATTATCTTTACCTTTGCTCCTGAAATAGCCAGGTGATGGGGAAAATGAATAGGATATGGGGTCTCTGAAGGGGAGAGGGTAGCAGAGGACGGTTTGGGAAGAGTAAAAGGCAATAATTGTTAATGAAAAAAAGAACTATTAGCTATTACGTTTAGAAATTATTTGAAAACTAATATATTTTTGAAAATTTTAATGTATAAACAGCTTTCCTGAAACAGTAGTTTCCTGAATTTGGGTTTTTGGGATTTTCTTTTTCAGTTCAGGGATTAAAAAAAGATACTTATCAACTGGGTTGGCTATAACTCAGAAGTTTTGCTGTGAGATCCCACATACTCTAACGATTAGAGTTACTATGGATGGGATTACATTTAGTTTTACTGATATAAGGTAATGGGTTTGTGACAGTCATGAAGGAGGTGTGAGGCAAAAGTCAGTTGATCCAGAGTGGTGGGGGTGGGAGGGCATATCAGATGTTTTGCATCTCATTAGTTCATATTTGACGTTAATACATTTTATGTGTTATTATGTTTTGTCCTAGTTGCTGTGTCCTTAAGGAACCAGAAGGTCATTTTACCACAGACACTAGACAGTTATCAGGTATCTGTTGCCAAAAGTGTCTCTATTCCAGAGCTCAGTGCTTTCACTCTCTGCTTTGAAGCAACCAAAATTGGCAAGGAAGACCATGAATGGACAGCCTTCTCCTACTCAAATGCGTCCTCCACACAGCTACTCGGTTTTGGAAAGGCCAAGAGTGGTTACTTTCTTTCTATTTCTGGCTCAAAATGCTTCCTAAACAGTGTGTTACCTGTAAAGGATAAAGAAGACATTTTCACAGAAAGCTTTGAGCAGCTCTGCATCACTTGGAATAATTCTCTGGGCTTTATTGGTGTAAATTTCAAAAGAAACTATGAAGCAGTTCCCTGCGATTCTACCATTAATAAAGTGATTCCTGGAAATGGGAAATTGCTGTTAGGCTCCAGTGACAATGAGATTGCCTCTCTAAAAGGGGACATTTATAACTTTCGACTTTGGAATTTTACCATGAATTCCAAAATCCTCTCTAACCTCAGCTGTAATGTGAAAGGGAATGTGGTCGACTGGCAAAATGACTTCTGGAATATCCCAACCCTAGCTCTGAAAGCAGAAAGCAACCTAAGCTGTGGTAAGTCTGGGCATATTCACACTTCGTTTTTTAAAGCATTGTTCTATGGATGTTGGTCAACAAGAAATTATACATAAACACACACCATATACATATATATATATATATATATATATATATATATATATATATACACACACACACACACATATATATATGTATATATAGGTAGTTGTCATTAATGAGCTTTTTTTTTTAATGTTTATTTTTGAGAGACAGAGTATGAATGAGGGAGAGGCAAAGAGAGAGGAAGACACAGAATCCAAAGCAGGCTCCAGGCTCTGAGCTGTCAGTACAGAGCCCAGCGTGGGGCTCGAATGTATGGACTGTGAGATCATGACCTGAGCTGAAGTCGGATGCTGAACTGACTGAGCCACCCAGGTGCCCCTGAGCTTTTTAGTTTCTAAAATTTTGTATGCTCAGCCATACACAGCATACATTTGATTACAAACCATATTTATTCAATCAAAGCTTTTGGTCCTACCATATTAAAGTTTTCCTTATGTCATAAAATGTCACACAGTTTATCACTGATGTAACAAGAGTGGTAACTATGACACCTCAAATAGAAATGTTAACACCAGGACTGAAATAAAAGAAATTAATAAGTGATTGTTTTTAATCACAAAGATATCGTGAAAAGTTGATCTTTATGACATTTCTAGTACCTTATTTAAATAAACAACCACCACCTAAAATAATGCTGTTTACTCAGCCAGGATAAAATACCAAAGATATCCATTTTATGGAAAAATCTTCGATAATCAGGAATTATCAATTTTTTCTTTGAGCTTTTTTTCTCCGTTTGAAAATGACTATTTGTCATCTGTTGCCCTTTATGGTTGCTCTTTGAGAGACTTAAATGTGATATTACTGGAAGTAGCTAAATGCAAAACATTTAGGAAAATAATTCTATGTAGCAACGTTATATTAAAATAGACTGCTATCAAACATTCTTTATGTGCATGAGTTAATTTTAGAAATCATTATTTTATTACAAGACTGATTAAAATACAAAAGTAGAAGTTTCATTATCACTTTTGAATGTCATATGACTAAATTGTTGATAATAGATACTTTTTAGTCACAGAGATAACTTTCCTTAAAAGAGGAAAGCAGTGGGGGTCGCCTGGGTGGCTCAGTTGGTTGGGCATCTGACTTCAGCTCAGGTCATGATCTCACAGTTCGGGAGTTTGAGCCCTGCATCGGCTCTGTGCTGACAGCTCAGAGCCTGGAGCCTGCTTTGGATTCTGTGTCTACCTCCCTGTCTGCCCCTCCTCTGCTTATGCTCTGTCTCTCTCTGTCTCTCTGACTCTCTCTCAGAAATAAACATTAAAATTTTTTTTTTAAAAAGAGAGGAGGAGAATAAGGGGTCTAATATTAGAAAGAAATCCTCATGTGACTTTGGAGGGGATTTTACCAAAAATTCATTCCCGATAATTTGAACAAAGTGGGACCCATTTGAAGATCTGGAACCACCTCCCCAGTTTCCAACCGGTGTGTATCCTTCTGGGGAATTCTTGTCCCCTAACCCTCAGGGTAAGTCACTCATTGCTCTGTGTGGTCCATGGTACGTCTGCAAATGGTGGGAGGCTATTAAGTGATGTCATTGGAGAGATTATCTCCTTGTGGGTTGTTGGACAGAGGGTAAACCACAACCGTGTTCCAGAAGAAGACCGAAGAAGTTTGTAAAGGAGCTAATGGTGTTCCTCAGCATCCCCTCAGTCTGCTTAGCTACAGAGGATGTTCAGGGACTCCTGAGAAGTCTTTCACTCGGTGATGAAATGGAGAAGATCAAGTGTGTGGGTTTGGTGTGAGATGGTGAGCGGTGAGAGGGCAGTGATGTTCTTCCTTCATCCAGGGTGATTCTCTTTACTCCAGGGGCCTGTTTTCACCATAGCCCATTAAAAAGTCATAATACAGACCATTTAATAGTTGCCTTTCTATGGGGTTATGTTTGAGGACTGTGGCAACCAAAAAAAAATTTTGAGTAGATATATTAATAATTGCTTATACTTAAGTTATACACTTAATTTGAATACTCAATACATATTATGTACTAGGTACTGTTTTAAGGTCTTTACACATATTAACTGTTTTCTACAACACAGATCCCATGATGTGGGTTTTATTACCAACCCCATTTTGCAGACGAGAAATCTGAGGCACAAAGAAATTAAGTAATTTATGCAGTGTTACTTCATTAATTAGTGGCCACGCCAGGACGTGAACTCAAAAAGTTAGGTTTTAGAGCTGTGCTCTCTTATAAATGTAAATTAGACCGTCTTTTGGAAAATGCAGCACTAGAAGGTGAGCCACACTAGAGTAGGTGAGCTGCTTCTTGCCTGGATGAGGAGTATGATGGTTCAGGTGTGATCAGTGGGAAAACACTAGCTTTCCAGGGTATGAACACTGTATTTGTTTTTTGGTTTTTTTTAGACATTTATTCATTTTTTTTGAGAGAAACAGTATGAGCGGGGAAGGACAGAGAGAGAGGGAGACACAGAATCTGAGGCAGGCTCCAGGCTCTGAGCTGTCAGCACAGAGCCCGATGTGGGGCTCGAACCCATGAACAGTGAGATCATGACCTGAGCCAAAGTCAGAAACTTAACTGACTGAGCCACCCAGGTGCCCCAACATTGTATTTGTTTTAAGCAAAATTAATAAGATTTCTTTCCTGTGTTGCTTCTTGGGTACATTAGTATGATAAAATGTGAAGGATATACATGGATTCCTAAACTTCTGTAAGAAATCCTCTAGACCAGAGGTTGGCAAACTAGGAAAGTTTTATTGCAACCCAACCATGCCTAAGAGGTTTTGTATTGTCTAAGGCTGCCTCTGGGCCACAGTGACAGAGTTGGTGATTGTGAGAGACAGAAACATGGCCCGCCATCCTGAAATTTTTCTGTCTGGCCCTTTAAGAGAAACTTTGCCCATCCTTAAAACTAGTCCAAAGAATCATGAGGGTCCAAGTTTCTGAAGCACATACTTGGGATGACACTGGAAAAGATCTGCTAGATCTCCTGGCCCACATGTAGTTAAACCAGCCACTTATGGGCTCATTTAGCCTTCAGACATTGATGATGGCAGTGGCCTTTACCTGTTATCCTTTATTTGTAATTGTTCCACATAATGCTTTTAAACAATGATTTATTACCAACATTAACAAATTAGACTTGAAATAAAGATAAATTTTTGGATTCTCTGGCAAACGAGAAACTAAACCTGGGTTAGTACTGGTGCCTGGCCAACACAACTGGGGGGAAGTGGTATCTGCTTCTTACAGAGGGAGGGGACTTCTCAACCCTTACCATTCTTTGTATTCTTTCCACGCCAACCCCCTTCCATCTTCAGATGGCCTTCTCGCATTTCTGCTTGGGAATCCCAACTTAAGCTAGTCTCTTCACTTAATACAAGGCAGGAAACTGAATTTTTTTTTAAAAAGTGGCCAAGGCAGTTGGTGAGCTAAAATGTAGATCTCCTCTCTCCCTTCCCCAGGATTCATTTATGGATATTCTTCAACACTGTCTTTACAACTCCTTTCCCAAGGCTTAGGATTACTGGAATGCATCAAACACATGCTTGGGTAACTTAGCCATCTGTAAGTTTTCAAAATGATTTCATTGAAAGAGCACAAGTTACAGAATCCGTGTATTTGAATTCCTTTAATTTTTATGGTGGTCCTCTTGACATTCCATGATGATGCAAACACCCCATTCCATGGATTCAGATATCCTGGGCTGTGTTTCAGGAGTCATAACAGGAGAGGGAGTTTCCTGCTGCTCAGTCATCAGCTTTGGGAGTTGAAGAACCCAAGTCACTTATTAACTGACAGGAAATACCTGTCACAGAGATCATATCTAAGCTTGTTAGCTATGCAGAACTTCAACACATAAAAAAGTTTGCTCTATTAACATTTTAACCTTTCTTTCTTTTTTTTTTTTTTTTTTTTTTCTGGAACATTTTGGCTTGCTCTTTGTGGTAACTAATTTCCAAAAACTAATGATCGGTACAGTAACCAATGGGAAAATAGAATTTCATGCCTGACATTCCATTGGACTGACAATATCTGTTAAATATGACCTTTAATTCCAGAATCAACTTGCGGTAGAGGAATGAATAGATTTTCCAAAGGTCTATTGCCGAGTAAATTATAATGTGAAAATACGATGGTAAAATAGAACTGATTCCATCTAACGTTAAAACATTCTGTCATTTGTTTCAAATAGTAAATATCCTAGCCTTCATATAATCAACGTATAATTAATTAATGTTTCAACAAGTTCAGAATTATACTTTTTTTGTTTTCCTACACTAGCCTCGTTGGGGAATTACACCTTAATTAAGAAATTTTCAGCAGGTCTTTTTTATTATTAACATAGTTAATCTTGTCAGCCTTTTCCAGAAGGAAATGCTTTATTTAGCAGTAATTCTTTTTCATTTTATAGCATCATTCTTTTTCTTAGAACAATTTTATTAAGCATATTCAGTTTTATGACCTCTATGGATAGACGGTTTTCCTAGTGGACTCTTTAATTATAATGGCAAGTATTTGCCTGTGTTATGATTCAGTTTAGATACTGGCTAATGTCCATCAATTTTCACAAAGAACAGACAGTGCCTTCTATACCAGTTTTATTTATTTTACTGATGACTGCTCTTTCCTGAGGAGTGGTACAGTATAACTCCGTGAATAGTCCAAGTTCACACAAACTACATTTAGTTAATAAGCATTTATTAACCACTTCCATTTATTAACTGCTTGTGGATGGAGAGATAAGACACAATTCTTAAGTACCCAACTTGGTTGTTATTCTTTTCTAGAAATTTTTGGGTTGGTACTGATTTTTCTTTTCACTTCCAGCATTTTGCGCTTAATTATCAAGGCTTCATCAACTCTTGGATTCCTACCCTCCCATTTTCAATTATTACGGTTCTGTCTTCCACAGCCATAAAATTCTGACTCATTGTTGGCTCCTTCCTTTCATCTCTAAAAAAAATTACTGAGTGTAGCATTTTTAGATAACTGAATTATTTTTTAAATAATAAAATAAAGATGAAATTACTTTATCTTTACAAAGGACTTTATTCTTTGAAGATGTCCAAACTCTTTATGAGCACAAATAGCTTCCAGAAATAATGTTGTTGTAAATATATTTATGAAAATTTATAAAATTCTATTTAGTAATCCTGCAAAGAGGACTTGAAAGCATTTTTTTTTTTTTTTTCTCAATGTTGCAACTCACTGAGGATTTAGTGCTACTGTTATTTGGATTATCATTGTGTAGAATGTCAGATGAGCTGTTAGGTGTGCATCAGTCTTTTTTACCACAACTTGTGTAAATAGTGACTCCTTTCAAAGCGGCAGGATTTGGGAAGAACAACAGAGAGAGAAGAAAGATTAATAGCTTTGCAGCTTTTCAGTGATTACGTTCCCCCCCTCCCAAGGAAATTCGGCTCTAAATGTTACAGTTACTATTAAGTAAATACCCTTAAAAACCTTTCTGGTATCCATAAACATCAGTGAACACACATAGGTCACATTTTGAAAATAATTCCTTGATACTAATTATATCATTATCCAGGAATGAGAATTGATTCTTCTTCCTTAACAATCTGGCCTATAAATATGTCCAGCTAGGAAAATTAATTGCGAGAGTAACTTTTTTTATGCAGATGTGCTGAAAATGGAACCAGGTGGGAATAAAGAGTTTGTGTGCACTTTTTATATTTTAGGTATTTGTTTATGTAATTTGGTATATTTGTAATGGAAGCTTCATTTATCAGTATAATTTCCTTTTGATTAAATTTGTCACTTGTACTTACACTATTTAGTCTTCAGATTTAATTTCTATTGCCATAGTGAATTGTCATAAACCAGTGTTTATTGAGTGTTTTATAATACAGTATCAATTTGCTAAACTGTGAGTACCCAAAAAAAGAACAACTGATCAGTTTAAATAGTGAGAAATGTTACTTTTTCCCTGACAAGGACGTCACATATTGGAACTTGCTATCATACAGTGAAACTGAAGAAATGTTAAAGAAAATTGTTAAATATCTTGCTCTAAATCATAACTCTTCTGATTTTCTTTCCTCATTTCTACCCTGAGTCCTTCAATATACTGCAGTGGAAGTGTAGTTAGCCTAGAAATTTCTTTCCCACAGCACTGTCTCCTTATCTTTCTTTGTCTTCCAGAGATACTGTATCAGTGCCAGAAGTGGCCTAAGGAACCTTTGACTGCCAGCATTGTGCGTAATCTGAGCAGCACAGGAACTCCATCCAAGGGTCTCTCTCTCTCTCTGTCTCTCTCTCTTATGTTGCAGTGGCTGACATTTTCTCATTTTGAGTTTTAAAGATTTTTTTAATTTTCAGAAGTTCCTCACTAAAATGTAAGTGCCTAACAGAGAAGTGAGACTCTTCAAGAAGGGGGGAGAAGTTGAGTGTGATAAGTAAGAATAGTGGACAGAAAATATTGATGGTAAAATCCTACCTGAATCCTGACTAAGGCAAGACTCAACTTCTGCCTCTTCAGATGCCTTTTTCCATAGTCCATTTGTCTAAGTTTTCAATCTTTCAAACTCGCCCTCCCTGTCTCTGCTTCCTTTCATAGCCAACCTTCCTCTTTTTGCATTCACATCTCAAATGGCGGTCATTCGTTCTTCATTCCCACGCTACTGAAACTAATTCCTGTACAGCTACTACCAGAATTCCAATGTAAAGTTAAACATCTTCTCAGTTTTGATCATTCTTGACCTTTCTAGATACTTGACACAGCCACACCCTCTGTGAAACTTCTGTAAAACCACCTTCTACCAGAACTGGTTTTGCTTCTCAAATTTAGAGCTCTTTTACTTTTTAAATAGTATGATACTTAAATATAGGAATGTCTATGATTCCATCAAATCTACACTCTAGCTTGAGTCATCCCAGACACGTCTGTAGATTCTGTGGCATAGTTTCTTGGCTAGACCTCTCAACAAAAATGTGTACACCTGCCCGTGTTTTCAGATGTCACACAGGCACCTCATTTCTCATTACTGGACTTATCGTTCATTCCACCTCACCTAAGTTTTCTTTTAGTATTTCCTCTTTCCTTTTATGAGATTATGTACCAATTTCTCAAGCTGGAAACCAGAAAAATATCCCCTAGTCTATCCCCTAGCCTTCTCCTCCAATTAGTTACCAAATGTTGTACCTTCTATCTTCAGATGTCTTGTATCCATCACTTTCTTGCCATCCTCACTGTACTCAAGTCTGAATTACTAATAGTATTTATTATTATTGTATCTTTTCTTTTACCTGTCCATGGAGACTCAAAGGCGGTTTCAAATTTAAAATCTAATTTTCTTACTTAGTTTCTTTTCATAGTTTCCTTTAAGAAAGAATTCAAAATGTTATCAACCGTTGATGATGCATCTAGAAATTTGTTCAGTAAAGCTTGAGTACCCATCTACTAGGTGTGTGGGATTCCCCAATGGAAGACAGAGCCCCACCGTTCATGGGGCCAGCATTCTATAAGGCCCTCCACAAGTATCTGTTACCTATATATCTGATCATTCCTACTCTACTCCAGTAATGCCATGTCACCCAGGTTCCCAGAACTTTTACTAGAAAATCAACTCTAAACTTCTTTCTTGCTGAGGATGTGTCAGTAAAAAAAAGTTTGAAATGAAAAGACACAGAGACCAATTTGAAGTCACAGAAGCGTATTTCTGGGATTGCAAATAGCATACGCTGGTGCCTGTGAACCAGAAATATGCATTTTATGAATATTAATAATATCCAGATTCACTTTTGAAACTTACCTTTGATGTTTATATTACTTTATTTACATGAATTTCTAAATCTATTCTATGAAAAGGCCCTGGACTTTTTACACAAACTCTAATGGGCAGGAGCACTTGTCTTCCTTTCATCTGTGAAGTGTCAATAAATGGAGTTACAGATTTTGAAGGAAATGTTGGTAACTTGATTTTACATTTGTGGAAATGAAGACCCGCAGATTGAGAGACTTTCTTGATGTTGGAGTGTTATTGCTGGACACTTCTAGGTCTGCTCCTATTATGCCAACCAGAAGATTCATGGATTTTTTTTTTTCTTGGATAATGCCATTAAAGCTGAAATTTAGGTAACTTGTGTCATCCTTTTGTATTGATCAAGGTTCCTACCTGATCCCACTCCCGGCCACAGAACTAGCCAACTGTGCAGATCTGGGGACCCTCTGCCAAGGTAGGGAGCCAGCGTTGTCCTCTGGACTCTGTGTCCTACTTGCTATTTTGGGTAATGTGTTTGAAGTTATTTTGATTATTATCTTAATTTTCACTTGAGAAGCCAAAGCCCAGCAAAACAGAAGAATTTCTGGCTGTGTCTTAGTTGTGTGGGTGCACAGTACATACACTGTGGAGAAAGAATGCATTCACACACTAGATGACCGTATTTCCATAAAGCATGAGGTTTTTTAAATGTGAATGATTATATGCTATTAAACAGGGATTTATTTAATTTTTTTCTCTTTTTATTTTCAAGATTATTGCAAAGGTCCGGTATAAATATAGTCACGCACTATTTTGAAAAAAGTATTCATGTGCGACAAAGAAGGGGATAGTTAAGTTAAATATTCGGTTAAGCTTATGACAAGATTATAAGGCAATTTATGGTGTATAATATAACTTAAATATTAAGATGAAAATACTTATATTAAACTAATATTAATGTAATTGTATTATTATAATGCACATTGACTATATTATGGCCAGTATTCCAATTATATATTATTATTAGATAGTTGCATGCTAATAATATATAATTAAAGTCATGTAAGTTTTGAGATAATAATATAAATATTTTGCTTTAATTTTATCATTGCTCCTCCTAATTACTCATGACCCATTTCATCCATTTGTTCTATTAAATATTTCTTTATGACGTAGCATGTTCTATGTACCACATTAAGAATCATGACAGTGCCTTTGAAAAAGCTGGATCTCTTATTAAGAGAATCGGAGAATGATTCTCCGATTATAGAAGGGGTTATAGAAGGGCTTCGAAGTGGATCAAAACCTCAGCTCTCTTCTGTGGTTCTAGTGTAGGGGTAGATGTAATTCAGCATTATCTTTGCTTCTTTTCTGATACATTATTTCTTGATATCATTACTGATGAATAACCTAGAAAAATAAAGTCATTTGAACGACCTATAAAAATAAAGTCCTTATGCGGTGTCCACAATCGGCATAGTTTTAAAATAGTTCTATAAAATAGAAAGAAACATTAATTGTGCTTAGTTCAAGATCTGAAGGGTTTAAAATTTTTTTCTTTTAATCTGAGACGTCTATCGAACTGATTCCTGAGTCTCTGATGCTGGGCAGGAAAGCCCAGCATTTTCCCCCTCGTGTCCTGAGTGACCAAAAAGCATTTTCATGTTCATTGATGTATTTTGCACTACGATAAATATAGTTGATTGTCCATTATTTTAAAAAATAAATTCTTAAGCATTATTTATTATTTTGAAATGGAAAATCATTTTAGTTAAGGATGTATATTTTGAGTCAAAGAATTTAGCTTTCAGAAGGTAGTCATAATCACTTAAACGTTTTTAAATTTAGGTAATTGTAAATTGAGACATATAAGAAATGGCCATTGTACATACAAATGTACATCTAATACAAGCATACTTCTAAGATAAACTGATATTATTTTACTACATATATAACTCTTTGAGTCTCTTAGAAAGCTATGAAAGCACTACATAAAGGTTTAATCTTGGAAGTTTTAATAGTATAAAAAGCATAGCTATGACATAATTCCTTGAAAATGGCCTCCCTGTAAGGCTTGTCCTTATGAAATTCATTTTATCTGTCAATGTTTAGTAGAGTTACTGAGATCCGTAAATGGTTGATTCTATACATTTATATTCCATATAGTCTATACATTTCATTCTCTTTGTTTTGTTTACATTTATCTTCTCAAGGAGATATACATTTTCTTCTGAGACTTTAGTTCTCTAGCTTCAGCATATCAGGAAGACTAACTTAGTTTAGAAAGCTGACAGGTGAGGTGCAGACTGCCTTCTGCGACCTTTTTTTCTTTGTTTTTTTGTGTTTTTTTTTGTTTTTTTTTTAAATTTTTTTTTTCAACGTTTTTTATTTATTTTTGGGACAGAGAGAGACAGAGCATGAACGGGGGAGGGGCAGAGAGAGAGGGAGACATAGAATCGGAAACAGGCTCCAGGCTCCGAGCCATCAGCCCAGAGCCTGACGCGGGGCTCGAACTCACGGACCGCGAGATCGTGACCTGGCTGAAGTCGGACGCTTAACCGACTGCGCCACCCAGGCGCCACTCTTTGTTTTTTTTTTAATACAAACTTAGGAAATCGAGTTCTAGAAAGATTGAATTAGTAAACCACTACGTGGTCATTAACCTGTTAATGGCAGACCTGGGTCTAGAACCTCGACGTTCTTTCTCCTGTTCCTTTGTGCCAACTCCAGACTCCTGTGCATTCTAATACCAAAGGCCATATGAAGTGATTCTTAATGTGCCATAGGAAGCATTGCTTCATTTTACGCATTATAACCCTAGAGTCTGTTGTAGTTAGTAGCAAGAAATGGTTCCTATTCCTCCTCTATATATTTTCAAGCATTAATTATAGATTGCTTATCCATATTAACTGTCATTGCTCCTTGCAAAATTACATCTCTCTCATCTTTATTACCAGCTACTGTAGACTCTCCTAGTACTACACCACCCACTGTCACCACTAACATGCCTGTTACTAATAGAATCGATAAACAAAGGAATGGTAAGAAATCATTACCTTTTATATTTGTAGTATGTCTGATGTGATAACGAATTGTATTCTAAGAGTGGGGATACCTAAGAGTCAAACAAAATTTCTGCTTGTGGAATAATTGGGAACATTTGTACGTTTGTAAGGTTAGTAAAATAAATCGATGTCCCTTGAATCCCTGGAGTTCCTTTTTCTAATGACCAGTGGAATGACCACATTTCCAGTACTACTCTCATGCACTTTTCGCTAACATTGCTTTCAAAGGAAGCTCTAAGAGAAAGGCACTTAATTAAAAGGAATTAATTTGCTTTATATGAAATATCTGAAAAAATATTCAAGGTATTTTGTCAGACTATTCTCTTCACGAAACCAGTGTTTTAAGGAACTTTATAATTTCAAAAAAACTAATGCTGGTGATGTAATTTCTCACTGAAATCAACTTTTATGTTTAAGCATTGGTGACATTTAGATCAATTTATATGGTAATACGTTGCTGTTTTTATTTGTTGAAGAATAATGGTTAGAATGTGATTGCGTATCAACTAAGTCCATTTTTGGCTGACAAAATTTCAGTTAAGTGCCAATACTTCTTGACTTTTTTTCCACATATACTTCACTATATATATTATTTGTAATTTGCAAATATGGCAGTTAATAGGATATAAGATACGAGCAGGGAAAATGCCAGGTAACTTGAATTATTATTTAGTCTGCTACCTATATGGACCACATAGCCTTTTGGTAATTCGGAGTAAATGATTTAAGTTTCTTCTAGAAAAGAGAAATTCCAATCAGGTGACCACAGCATTGCCTTGAATACAGTAATATTCTCAAATATGAGCTATTAGAAACAAAGGAATTTTCTCAACCCCAACCATTTCACTTGTGAGGCCAAAACATCTGCAGTATATCACCAAGGACAAAAACCCAGAGAAAAGAAACCCACATAGTTCATTTTTTCTTTGGCTTCGGGGGTTATACCAACTTCCTCTGTAAGGACATTTAAATTGGAAGTATGGAATATTTTACATGAAACATAGATCTAAATTTCACTACAGTTATAAAGACATCGATTCAGGGAAGTGTTTATGGTTATTCTGGTAGTTACACCAAGGAGATTTATGATGGGGCAGACATTCCAGCAACCCCCAGGAAAAAGCAGCAACAGCTGAAGTTTCCAGTGCATATTTCACATGGACTCCAGCCAGTAGATGGGAATATTATAATTCTAACTAAGTATTTCGCTCTTTGTACGAACATACAAAGAGCCTCTGTGGCATTCTCCCTCCAGGACTGGCACGTCCTCTACTGCCCAAGAACGTTTATATGATGCTTCAGAGTCCTTGACTTGGTAGAGTGGAGCTGTATTCACTCAGTCATGTCATTTCTGACATTCTTGAAGAGAGCCTTGTTCAGCCGTCTCTCTCTGCGTCATAACCTTCAATGGGGTTTCAACAAAGCGAGCAAATGTTAGAATCAGTTAAAATGGTTTGACTTGACTACATTAGAGGGAAAAACCTAATTTAGATGATTCTTGATAAAAAATGCAGTCCTAGCATTTAAAAATATTCAAAAGTCATCATGTGGTAGAAGTATTCTCAAAATCACGTCCTCCAATCTGTGTACCATCTGAACAATTTTTACCATATATTTAGCCACCTATACTATTGATGTAATAGGTTTTGTTCCTAAATCGACTCACATTTTTACTTAAGCATTTGTGTTTATTTGGGAAGATTGATATTGCTGTTGTAAAACTGTTGTAAAATAGAAATGAAAAATGAAAATGAATATAATGAAAATATTATTAAATTCTCTCCATCTCCTATTGTTTTCTTGTATCTCTACACCTTCACTGCGCCTTCACTATCTTTTTAAAAAGGGAGAGTAACAAAGTGTTAGAGGCAGACTGTAATCTAATTAATATTTTTTCTTTGATGTAGTCAAGTTGGAAATAATTGGAAAGAGAATTACTTGTTCACCTTGTGAATAAATGGAACTTAAGGTCATGTCTAAATCATTCACATACTGTCAGCAACTCCAGATACACTTCTCTTATTCCTCGGGAAATGGATACAGTAAACATTCTCAGGCTTATCATGATCTGATATATTAGAGAATCCTATTTTGTTGACTGTAAGAAAGATAGGTACAGCTATCAAATTTGTCATCTATCTATCGTACCCAATCCTTTAAACTCCAGACTATCGAAGAGTTTTCCTGAGCCTACCAATGATGATATGCTGGTGTAGGGGGTGGGCAGGGATCGAGATTGTTTGACAGACAGACTTCTTCGGTGTATCGATGAAATGCGTTTTCCTAGACTTTGTGAAATGTTCCTATGTAAAGTTCCTTTTGTTATTTTCAAAAGGACTTTTATCTGATACCTCAGATTGTATACTAGGAAAATCTTTAAGTTACTTTTCATAAACAGATATTTCAGTCTGTAACGGATAACCGAGGTATTCCCACAAATAATTTTTTTGTGCCTTTTACATTACATTCTTAAGGAAAGCTCTTGAGTCAGTTATTATTTGCATACCAAATCTTATTTTCTGTGCTTGAAGCATCACTCCAGTGCCCCTGGATATTAAATTTTGTGGGGTCAACACGAGTAACCCAAGCAAGGAACTAACTCTGTTAGTCCTTATTATTGTTCAAAAAAACCTAGCTTACAAGTATTCATTGTACCACTGCTCCTAGTTTCTTAACATAAATTTACTCTCTGGGTGTATGTATGGACCAGACAATCATTCTAGCTTTACATTCTTGTTATCTAAAGAAATCGTGTGTATAGGATGAGCAGGACTCCAGTCTTCTTATAAATGCTACTTATGTGTTATAATTGCCTCATCACTGGTCCAAAGACATCATTTTGACTCTAAAATAACATTTGGTTTATATTTTAACATCTGTCTTTTCAAATAAATATTTTAAAATCTGCCTTTCAAACCTATACTTCACACCCTTCAATATAGAATAAAGTAGTCTCATTTCTATATCTTTTAAGAAACTCCGAAAAGAGTGTTAAGGACCAAAAAAATGATTAATTGGAGAAAGACCTATAGACAGCAATACCATTTTGATGCCATGCCTGTAATGATAAGCAATGATTTCTGCTTTGAAGTCCTGCATGGATGAAAGAGTTATCTAATTGGAAAATGGATATACTCTTAAATACTTTTTTTTCCCCCCAAGAAATGTCTATCATGAATTCTTCTGGCTTGGATGCCATTAGTAGGATAATACATACAGCTTTTGAAGTCTCTGGAATATATGAAAATTTGTAATAAGCTTTTCTAATGAGACACTGTGAGAGTTGTTACATCTATAGAGGACCACTTGACCTCTAGAATGACATGGGAAAGCCTGCCTTAGTGTGTCTTAATTGTGTATTTTCTGCAATGGCAATGCTTAAGCCAATTATTTTGCTGCAAACCAAAACCCTTCTTACCAGTTCTTTGGTGGACATTTTATCTAGTGTTGACAGTCCACTCCTGGACATTTCTCATGTTTAGTTGTTGACTGTGTTATTCAGAAATTTTAAGTAAGTTTAACAAGTAGACTCCCTTGAGTATATGGATACTTCATTCCAAGGCTTCTGAAAAGAAATGACTTTGAAAGTGATCTATAACACAGGAGAATCTGTAACACAAGATTTTAGGTTGTTTTCTGTGTTCACATATTTTATTTGCTGTAAACAATATAACTCTAGGGAAAGTACTATATTTATAAATTCATTTAGATTATCTCTGATATTGGAGGTCTTTCTCCTTTATAAATAACAGCAAATTGAAAAATGAGGCAGCAGATATCTAAAATTTAAATAAAAACATCCTAAATGTTTCCAAAACATTTCAGAAATCTCAGTGATTAAAAATAATGATTTTTAGTATTTTGCAATATTTTCCTGAGAGGGAAAGAATACTGGTCTTAAACACATGCTTTACGTCTCCATCTAGTGGTGGCTTTTCAGCTACTCTGCTGGCACAAGTGAACATTCCCAGAATTGTCCTTAGGATCCTGGAATAACTCTGGGACCTCTGCAATTTGAATTTCTTCTTTCAGAATATCCATAATTTTATATGATGAGATATACAGTCTGAATGGGCTTTGTTAATCTGAATTATTATCATTGTTTTGAATATATTCCTCTAAGTATTTTAAATTCAGAATATTTTTAGAGGAACATAAAATCAACTTCATTAAAATACCTGAAGAGTTTTAGAAGCTGAAATAACCTAGTCTGCATAAGTTAAACCCACTTGTCCTTGGACTTGTACCAATTTCATGTATTTAGACTATTACCTCTGGGAGCGGTAAAAGTTTTAGTATGAGATTCTGACCCCATACTGGAAAAACATTCCTTTGGTAGTGGGACTGGAATTTGCATTTTGGTAGATATGGGGATTTCCAGAGGCAGAGTTTTATGTATTTTCTACTGACTTTCCAAATTTTTCATTAAATCTATTCCCCAACAGTATTTAAATTATATACTTTCTACATTTTCTATGCATACTTTGCTGAAGACTTACCAAAATATAAGCATGAAGAAAGATGATTGACAAAGTAATGGAGAATCAATTTGTTTCTATATATAACCTAACATATTTTAAAATGATATTTTTCTCATTAGCTATTTATAGTAAGGTATCCTATAACACACATCTAGAGAGATTCAGCAAACCTTGGGTGGTGACTTTGATTTGCATTTACAAAAAAAAATACATCAGACTACTTTAAAGATCCCCAAAAGAAAAAAGCAGAACCTTCTTCTCACATAAAGTTTTCTTTTTAAAGCAACTTAGTCCAGTTAAAATTCTATCTGCAAATATTCTTTCTTCCCTCCCCCCTTTATTTTGATACAAGCGACTATATTTATGGAATTTTGATGAAAAATCTGGTGAATGACTTAGAAGTAAATGCTGTGGGGGGGGTGGAGAATAAGGAGCAGAGGGCAACAAATATGTGTGTATCTGTTCTTTTTCAAGCTAACTTCTGCCCATCATCCCACTTAAGTTTTCAACCCCCAAACCCTGTCATTCTTTATAAGGTACCAAAAAAAATGATAATTTCTTATTACATGAGATCAAATTGTACATGAGAAAGTCATGAAAAAATTAGAGTAAATATCCAAAATCTATAGAATTAAAGAAACATATATAGGTGATAATGTAGGAGAAATGGGTTATTTCTCAGAATAAACTAATTGATAACTCTTGCTAAGCAGTTGCAAAGGTCAATGAGCATTAAGTCAAAATATCTCAATTTTCTGTACCTGTGTAGAAAGTGTTTTTTTTTTTATTTTTTAGTTTTTTCTTAATCGAAGTGTAGTTGACACACAATGTTAGTTAGTTTCAGGTATTCCACAAGTCTGTGTGTGATGCTGTGCTCACTGAAAGTGTAGCTACCATCTGTCAACACACAACACTATTACAATACTATTGATGGTATTTTCTATACTGTACCTTTTATTACTGTGACTTATTCCGTAACTAGAAGCCTGTTTCTCCAACAGAAGTCATTTCTTTTACATTGTGTGAAATTGTGTGATTGTATATTTAAATTGATAATTGTAGGACTATAAAAGGTAATTAACGGCTAAATCCTATTTCCAATGGACAGATGGAATTATCTTTAGAATTTCCATAGTGATTCAAAACATCCTTCATCACCCTGAGGTTAAAGTACAGAACAAGGTGGCAGAATGGGTAAGTGAACTTATATAATTTCTTTTGTGATTTGAAACCTTTCACCTCTGGAAACCTGCAAAGGAATCTACTGTCTGGGTTATTGAGTCCATAGATCATACTGAAACGCAGACACTCTTCCTTATACTTACTATGAATAGACATAGAAGTAAGGTGTATGCTCATGCATAGTGAGGGAGTGACATTTGAATCAAGGACAAGCCTCATAGATGATTAATGTCTAAATAAGGAAAGTACCACACAAATAGAAATATATTTTGATAGCTATCTTTATTTACTATTATATCCCTACATTTTCAGCATAGCTTTAAAAAATTGATTCTGTATTTTTTATTTAATTGTTTGAATGTTTGATTCATAAACCAAAAAGTATAACAAAATATATCATGAAAGTATTCTGACCATCTTTGTAGCTCATCTCCCTGGAGACCAACCCATCTGCTTAGAAGTCATTGTTAGTTTTTCTTGTTTGTTCCCCCGCCCTGAATTTCTTTGTGCATATAAAAGAAAACAAGGCTATATGTTCTTGGAGTATCTGGGTGGCTCAGTTGGTTAAGTGTCCGACTTTGGCTCAGGTCATGATCTCATAGTTCATGAATTCGAGCCCTGTATCAGTCTGTGTGCTGATAGCACAGCAGAGCCTGCTTTGGATCCTCTGTTTCCCCTCTCTCTCTCTGCCCCTCCCCCCCTTTCTTAAAAATAAATAAACATTTTTTAAAAGGACTATAGATTTGTATTTTTCCTCCTGTTTTTCACTAAGAGCATATCTTACATATCATTGTACTTATTTTTGTAACTGCCAGGTTTCCATCAAAGTACACAGAGACCTTCCTTATCTAAGTTTTCTTTTTATTCTTTTTTAAAGGTGCATAATATTCCATTATGTGACTGTCTGGTCATTTAAGTCTTCTGTTTTTGTTTTTGTTTTTGTTTTTTTTAATCTATCTTTATTTTTGAGAGAGAGACAGAGTGTGAGCAGGGGAGGGGCAGAGAGAGAGGGAGACACAAAATCCGAAGCAGGCTCCAGGCCCTGAGCTGTCAGCACAGAGCCCCATGCAGGGCTCGAACTCACAAACCGTGAGATCATGACCTGAGCTGAAGTCAGAGGCTCAACCGACTTGAGCCACCCAGGCACCCCTTAAGTCTTCTGTTGAGGGAAATTTAGGTTATGCTAATTTATTTAATCAGTATTCTATTAATGAAAATTTTGGTAATTTCCAATTTAAAAAATCAGCATTTTATTTCATTTTCCTTATAGATACCACCTATCGTTTTTTAATTTTCATCTCCAAAACAAAAATTTTGTTTTCCATAGGCTTCTATTTTTTCTATTTTATTTTCTATCTATAGTATACAGTGGGACTTTGTACTGCTTTTTATATACAGCACTACTACAGTTCACACAGTTTTTGTGATTGAAGTCACTCGAGTATACATTTTGAAGAAAAATGGGTTTTCTTATGCTGAAGCCTGGCAAATATGCTGTTCGTAGCAAAACAAGGCTAAATACGTTGAGAGGTAGTGGTGACTGTCTAATCTATCTGTCTATCTGTCAATCATCTATCTATCATCTATCTATCATCTGTCTATCTATCTATCTAAAGAATAACTGATATGACAAAACGGTCTTATTTTGAAGAGTCCATCATAAGAAAAGCCTTATTTTGAATATGCTTTAAAACAAGTTGACCACAGGAAACAATAGTATGTAATTAAAAATTCTGTTACAAACTTGAGGGGAGGAGTGAAATTGTCTAATAATGACAAATGCTGCTGTTGACTTTTTGCACTGGCATATTAAAGCCAGTAATGAATTCAAACACTAGGATATATGTATCATTTCTAAATGGAGAGCAGCTTTCCTAAAAATCCCTCTGGAGGTGATACACAAATAGGAAGATCTCATATCAGTAAAGAAATCCCATTTGTGATTGTATTGGACAATGTAATTGTTACTTATACTGAGAAGAATCTGTTCCTTCTTTAAAAAGTCTGATGCTCAGACCCATGAGGCTGTTAAATAGCCACACAATAATAAACATAGTTCCCAATAATATTGAACTCATTTTGTTTTTTTAAAAGGTTTGTATTGTTAATTTGTAATTATTCTTACTAATATCCTTATGAGATGATAGTTACTAGAAAAAGATGTGTTATTGCTACAGTGTTTGTTGAATGAGGAATACGAAGGTGTTTATTGTGCTAATCCTCCTATGTACCCTCTTACAACTGTGTAGCGTTCAGTCTGTGGGCTAATTTGAAGAACCATTATAGTGGAGCCCATTAGAATAAAGGCTAGAGAGGAAAGTATACTGTTTCCAGACAGACTTGGGTTTCAGTCTGGGATCTGCTACCTCTTAGTTGAGGACATTGGGCAAGCTATTTCTCTCCATGAAGCTCAGTTTCTTCATAAATAAGGGTGAAGGAGTAGATAATACCTATCTCATTAGTTGTTGTGAGATCGAAGAAATAACCTTTGCAAAGTTCTTGGCATATAATGATCCAGTAACTGTTATCTTCACCTTTCTTTCACTCTGGCTCTCTGGGATTTTCCCAGGGCCTTATTCCAATAACAGCTTATCTTTTGGGAGGGAAGAAACTTGATTCAGATTTTTTTTTTTTTTTTTAGAAAGTATTATCAAAGCTCACTCTTTCCCATTGTATTTTTCAGCTCAATTTAACCTTCCAAAATTGGAACTACACTGTTTATGTGGTCAATATCAGGTAATAACAGAATTAATTATTTAAGAAATAAAAAGTAATTTATTTACTTATTTATTTAAGTAAATAAAAAGTCTCATTTAACGCTATGCTCTCTCTCTCTGGTTATACCCCACATACACAGCACAAGTACACACATACACACATGCACTATATTTATAATCTTTCTAAAACAACTCTATATTTTGTGATTTCTGTGCACAAAAATCTTTAGGGCTGTATTAATTGGTTTTAATTTTTTGATCATGGATCCCAACCTTTAAAAAAAATTTGTATGTATTCCCAAAATATGTTTGCGATTTCAAATAAATTTGTGTGTGTGCATTACTTAGCCAGTATATGTTATAATATACCATAAATTAAAAGAAGATAATCACATATACATAGAAGTCCTGTTAGTTTCATCTCACACCCCAGTGGACCATCTGTAGCACCCCAATTTGGAGACTGTTTTTCTGTTAGATGAGATATCTATAGTCTGCACCTAGCTTTTCAAAAATATCTTTTACTATTATATTTAAATACTTTAACTACCTAGGAAATAGTATAATCCACATATCCTCCTCTGCACCTTGTTTCCATAGTTTTATTCTTAGTTTTCAAAAGTATGTTTCATGAAACCTAGATGTGTATTCTGTGAACCTGACAAATGTCGTTAACACAGAAGAAGGATCACGTTGAATTAGCCCGGAAGTACATTCTTAAGCTGAGTGCATCTCTAGATATCTGAACATCTCATATTCTTTAGTATACTAACATGTGTTGTGAATCTTAAAATCTTGGCACACGGCTGCCAAACTTACTTGACCATGGAGCCATTTGTTCTCAGACATGTGAAAGAACTATACTTTCAGGACACATATTTGGAAATAGTGGCCTAGAATGTTCATTTTGCTTCTTTCACCTCCTCAAATTTTGTTGTTGATGATGTGGCAGATGAGGTTGATAATGAATGTACATATTTGTATTTATAGTTTTCACCTGAGCACTGGAGAGGACAAGATTAAAGTCAAGAGAAGCATTGGAAATGATCCAAGGTAACACTGACAAATTCTTAACAGAAAGTGTAACATCCTTACTCTCACCTGTTTTGACTGTCTGGTAGAGAAATGAGAATAATGAAATAGGAGAGAAACATTTTAATCAAGTAGCACTTTTATTTCTTTAGCACTAATACACACTGTTTTTTTTTTTTCTTGTAGTCAAAACCATCAAATAATAGAGTGGATAGAAATGTACATCTGATGAAAAATAATTCAGAAGTAGAACACTTAAAATGTTTGAGTTTTTGTATTTAGTATTTCTAGCTAATTTATGATAACCCATTACATCTTATTTGAAATTTCAAAAAGACCATCAAAGAAAAAAAGATAGTTAAAGCTTATGCATGGTAGCATCTAATAATATGGGTAATAGCTACTTTTCAGAAGTTTTCATTTTAAAATTCGTATCAAGACCAGGCAGGTAATTTAACAGATCTGTCCACTTTGCAGAATCCACTGGCATACACAGGCCAGCTTCAGAGGGTGGTATAATTAAAAACAACTTTAACTCCTAAATGAAATAAATTTAGTTGTGGTCAGGTAGTCTATTACATCTCCAAAGAAGAAAAAAAAAAGTAGTTGAAAAGGAAAAGTTCATGTAATTCTTATTCAGTTTCAATTGACTGAACTGATTTTATAGATTTACAACAGTAATGATGGAATATACTTCTTTTAAGGTGACGTATTCTTACTAGAAGAAGACAAAAATAGAATTTCATATGAAAGTTAACCAGAGAATTTCTTCTTACTTTTTTTTTGTTTTCTGTTTAATATTTAAAAAGCAAATGTTTTTTTTTAATTATAGTTGAAACTTTTCATTTCTGTGTATCTTCAACAGATTGGCTTGAAACATCCGATTAGGGAAAGAAAGTTCCTTTTCCTTTATGATCTAAAGAACAGAATAATTATGTTAATGCTATATTCTTGAATGGTGGCTGGACTTCTCTGGGGATGCATGATACGGATCCCTTTGTTGGACACTTTGTCGAACAATCGGGGCAGCCAAAGTTGAGGGTGTCCTCAATGGTATATCCTCTGGAGGAAGTCAGCATTGCCCTTTTTAGTGTACCTTCTGTGATTTTTCTACTACCCAGCGATACTCAAGTCTGCCATCACTGGCATACGTCAGTACCTCGGAAACTCTTGCTTGAAAGACATTTACATTCATGGAATTTCAGTTGTCTGTCAAACCAGTGGGTAGCTTCACAGAAAATTATATGGAGAGGGAACCAAGACCGTATATATGGGAAAGTCCACATGTGTAGTTTTTATTTGGTATGAATCTTTGTTTCACAATTTTTTGAAACTGTTTAAAAGCTTATTGTTTGAAAAAAATTTTTAATCATTTTAAAGTTATTTACAATGTATTCTTACAGACATTCTCGCCTCTTTTTTTTTCCTACTCTCTACTTCTCTTATGCTCATTGATAAATTTTTAGTCTCTCATAGTGTTTTCTCAAAACCACAATCTACTAGTTTTACACACACTTTTTTCCCCCAAAGTTTTCCTTTCAATTTGATTGTAACACTTAACACAGACCATAACCTCAGATAATACTATCATCCTCTATCGCCCAGACAGGAAACCAAAGCTGCAGAGACTGGTTTATTCAAATAAAGGGTGATTGATGGTAACAACTGATGGAACTTTGTGGAACCATGAAACAGTTTCAGTTTTCAGGAGGAGAGAGGAAAATACAGAGATAAGGCCTGTGAAAATGCATGGTCATTCTTGAATTGCTGAATTTGGGTATTCAGTATCATCCCAATACATAGTGTTCATTATGTTCTCAATATTCAACAGAAGTAAAAGGTCATGTTCCCAACTCTAAGCTGTCAGTAACTAGAGTGGCAAAGCTTATCTTCCAACAATAATTTAATCATAAGATACTTTTTTTATAGGCCATTTAAAAAATTATTAAGTGATGACAGTTCACCATTATATTTATATCTGTTTGTCTTGCTCATCCTGAAATATGACTTATATATGAACACTAAGCAGTAGATCATTTTAGAGATAAATAGCTTTTCAGACTGAATTATGAGAACAGTTCAGCACTTTGCCCTTGAGATGAGCAGATATTTAGGGGGAAAAAATAGAACTCTTCTTTAATTTCACCTGAGCTTGAATAGCATAATTTCAAGGAATCTTTCTTTTTTTAGCACCACAAATATATCAGTACTCTATTTCATTTTTATTGATACCCACATAATTTTATAGCTTAGATATGCCATGCCTCTCTCCTGGGAATACTTATTTCAAAAGCATTGCTACCACCTTGACTTCGGCATGTTTTGATTTCTGCTATTGACTATGGCTATGATTACAGTTGAACAGAAAATTACATTATTTTGAAATGTAGAACCAAAGGTTTTTATGGGGCTTTTAGGATGCATCTCTGCTTCTCTTAGAAATATTTTCTTTTTAAAGACGTTCAAGGTCAGACAGTCTGTAGACTTCTGCAGGATGCTGGCCAATCATCATGTATATTTTAAGTATTTATTTTATAACTTTTCACCATATAACATACTTGGCAAATGCTTCATCAAGATGGAAAATCATTATTACAGTTCGGGAGAAATTGGAACATATTTGTAAATGGTAATACCCTTAATAATCTTAAAGTCAAATGGTCATTTTAGTCATATTTGTTGGAATTTAATTTTTCTAAAAAGCTTTATTATTGGCTATAAAGAAACAATGTAGAATTAGTCATAAGTGTGACCCTTTCTTGCATGTACACTATAAATATTACTTAAAACATTTCTCAAAAGAAATGAGGTTATATGATATGATATAATAGAATTATACATGCAATAATCAATATAATCTATTCATATGTAGATATTTTTAACATTCTAATTTATCCAGTAATAGGAGTTTTTGAGTGTTGTGGCCTGTTGAGTCTCCACACTCCATGGTCATCCCTCTTACTACTATATTCAAATATACTGTTATTCCACACACCCCCCGCCCCCCCAAAAAAATCAACCAACAATTCCAACCATTACATCTGAAATGTTTTTCTAGGTTGGTGATTTGGGCCCTTCTAGTTTACAATGCTACCAACAATCCCAATTTAGAAGGAAAAGATATTCAACAGAAGCTCTTAAAAAATAATGAGTCCTTGGATGAGGGCTTGAGGCTATATGCAGTGAGTGTAAAACAACTGGGTAAGTTCCTTTAATTTTTTAATAAGTATTCTATATAACTATTCAGGTTTAACTGAAACAGCCACAGAAATATTCTTCCATTGTGCATCGTTTGCTTATTTAAAACTATTTTTTCTGATGATGAAATTCATCCTATTGGTGGCGTTGTAACAAATGGGTGACCTGGTTAATGTAAAAGAGAACAACTCAACAAGTATGAATCTAAGGGAATGAAAGGGGCAGAGGAGAGTTTATACTCTTGTGGGGGACATATTCTGGAAATGCTAAGAATATGAGCAAAGTGCCAGGATAGCCTTGACCAGAATTGGCTTCAGCAGCAGGAATAAAGAGTGTGTACATGTACTTCTAATGAGGTAAATCTTGGAAAAGGCAATTCCATGTAAGAAAGCACCTTATGTTTTCTGTCTTCGTTAATGATATCACTGTCTCCACAGGGATAGGCCAGAAATCTGGGAGTCATCCAGGGTTTAGATTGAGTTCCCACCTAGACACGATTCACATTCTGAGCTCCAGCCACACACACGGGAACGCTTGCCCTTGCCCAGACATGCCATGCCCTTTTATGCCTTTCTAGGTCTGGCTCACACTGCTCTGCTCTGCTCCCACCACCCACCTGCTTCTCACACCATTGTTTTAAAGACAACCCAAAGTCATCTTTTCTGTGATGTGTTTTGTGACATCATCATGTGTAAATAGGGGTCATTTGAGCCTCTACTTCATGCTGTCCAGATACCTCGAGCACTGTACAAATCAGAAGGTCATAGTGTTTGACTGGACTTGCTGGCATTCTTACGGATGCTTTCCTTAAACAGGAATCTCTTCTCACTTGAGCACACATGTTAGTTTTTTTCACACCCTCACTCCCCACCTCCCCTGGAACCTAGCACATTCCCAGCACTTAAATACTTGAATGAATAAATGAATGAACTTTGATGGAACTATTTTAGAAAAATCAGTGATCACAAATATGGACAACGAAAAGTAAAGTTTTTACTCTGTTGCTATGTGATTATAATTATATTACGATTAAGTGTATTCATAGAGAGAAAAGGAAACTTTGACACTTTTCCTTAGACACGTGCAGGAGGCTGAAGCGAGGGCCGTGGGCAGCCCTCAGTCTCAAAGAAGCTGATGTAACTGAGGCCACAATCCCGGGGTGATAAAGAAGCAGACAATCTCTGTTTCTGTGAGGAGCTACCCATATGTAATGTGTCAACATACACAGTTACAGAGAACTCAAAGAGGGCGGAATGCAAACCGTCCGTGTTGTCACCACAAATAGTTTCTTCTCCTCCTCCTCCTCCTCCTCCTCCTCCTCCTCCTCCTCCTCCTCCTCCTCCTTCTTCTTTTTAAGTTTATTTATTCTGAGAGAGGGAGAGAACACAAGTGGGGAGGGGCAGCAAGACGCGAGGAGAGAGAGGATTCCAAGCACTGTCAGCACGGAGCCTGATGCAAGGTTCAGACGCGTGAGACCATGACCTGAGTGAGCCAAAACCGAGAGTCAGACGCTTACCCAGACTGAGCCACCAGGCGCCGCAGCATGGACAGTTCCTGAGCCTCTGTGGGAGAGTGCTTGCTTGTTCACAGATGGGCCACCCTTTCACACATGAGTCTCCACGAGGAAGGAACGTGAGGAATAGTAGCTTACATATGACCAGGAAGCTGTGTGAGTGTCAGCTGGCCTCGTCTTTGTTCTAGAAACCTGAGGAAACCCCGAAAACTGTCCACATCCCTAGATGTGTAATTTCTACTACTTACTTTAAGTTCTGCCCTTTACTGTTTTTCTGCCCAGTGGGCCTATGAGGAAAAGTTTGTACCAATTGAAAAAAATAAAGGTCAAAACCCTGGCAATTTGAAGCCTTAGAATGTAGGTGGGAGAGTTCTTTGAACGTTCAGTTGGTGACTGTAACACCAGTTCCCAACAGTCTGTCTGGTATAACTTGCTGTTTTTCAGTTCTGAAATAACAAGATTTTGTTGATCTATTGCTCTTATTCTGGTGTTTTAAAAATCGTAAAGTCTGAGTCATTTATGTCATGACACTTGCCCAGAGAGTTTTCAAACAACAGGTGGGGTGATTTGAGGGTGAGGGCATGTGTGAGAGACATGTGGTGCTGGTTCACAGCTCTCTTTTTACTATCCTCTCAGCAAACTTCCAGACAGAAGATGCTTTCCGAACAGCTGGAGATTTTTCCATAAAATATGCGAGCAACTCAATGACTACAGTATTTCATAGCCTTTTCCCTTTGGAAAAATATCATATTACATTTTGAATTTTTCAGGATCTTCATTGTATGTAGAGTTTACTATTTTTTTTTAACATTTTTTTATTATTATTTTTTTTACCATCGATTCATTTTTGAGAGACAGAGCATGAGTGGGGAAGGGGCAGAGAGAGGGAGACACAGAATCCAAAGCAGGTTCCAGGCTCTGAGCTGTCAGCATAGAGCCCGACATGGGGCTCAAACTCACAAACTGTGAGATCATGATCTGAGCAGAAGTCAGACTCTCAACCAACTGAGCCACCTAGGTGCCCCTAAATGTTTATTGATTTATTAAAAAAATAATAATGTTTATTTATTTTTGAGAGAGAGACAGAGCATGAGTGGGAAAGGGGCAGAGAGAGAAGGAGACACAGAATCTGAAGCAGGCTCCAGGCTTAAGCTGTCAGCACAGAGCCTGACGCTGGGCTCATACTCACAGCCCTGAGATCATAACCTGAGCCAAAGTCGGATGCTTAACCGACTGAGCCACCCAGGCGCCCCTATTTTTTAACTTGAGAGAGAGCGTGCGAGTGAGCAAGTGGGGGA
The DNA here is from genome assembly GCF_024362965.1 of Panthera pardus. NCBI lineage: Eukaryota > Metazoa > Chordata > Mammalia > Carnivora > Felidae > Panthera > Panthera pardus. The sequence goes on along the minus strand of NW_026526732.1, from coordinate 23,691,766 downwards.
GAGGGGCAGAGGGAGAGAGAGACAGAATCCCAGGTAGACTCCCTGCTCAGCACAGAGCCCGATGTGGGACTCGATCCTGGGACTATGAGATCATGACCTGAGTCAAAATCAAGAGTTGGACGCTCAACTGATGGAGCCACACAGGTGCCCTTCTGGTGTTAATTTTTTGAATAAACCTTTATTTTACTAATTTTATCTGCTAATAATTTACATTAGAATAATGCTGTATGTTTCATGATTCTACTCCCATACAGGTGTGACTTTGATTTGGATAATTTTTGTGTCTGAAACGTGCTAAGTGTTTCTTTTTCCTAATTTCTAAATTTTTGCAAATTCTGAACATAAAAGCTAGTATTTCAGTATTATGTGAAACAAATACCTAATTCCCAATGTCGTCGTTTTGCTCTCATCTTGCACCTCTAACTTCAAAGAATAGATTAACCTTTCTGTGTTGGTTGTTATTTTCACATAGGTTTATGTTATGCCGATGAGGATCCCAAAGGCTATCAATGGCCACTCATCCCACCGTCTGTATACAACTTCCCTTGTCCAGGGAAGCAAGGCTTTTATGCTTCAAGGACATGGTAATGCTTTTATTGAATCGTGCCAGGAAAGCTCCACATTATCCACCTCCACATTTGTGCTGTGCCGTTGTTCCCATGTGTCATATATTGATAGGAAAGGGCAGCAAAGTCTGTGAATACCTAAATCATTCACTTCAAGGAGGGCAAAGATGATATTACCAAAAAAAGCTTTTTACTCTAAGCAACAGGCTGATTCAGGCTTTTCCAAAGAAAGATGGGGAGACCTGGAAACGAGAGTGTGTCTGTAGAGCAAAGCACCTTGTATAGGGATGAATAAAGCGCCTGCTCACAGCTTTGGAACATGTAGCTGAAATTCCAAGACTTTAAAAAAAATTTTTTTTTTAATGTTTACGTATGTATGTATTTTTTTTTGAGAGAGAGAGAGACAGAGTGCGAGTGGGGGAACGGGCAAAAAGAGAGGGAAACACAGACTCTGAAGCAGGCTCCAGGCCCTGAACTGTTAGCACAGAACCCAACGCAGGGCTTAAACCCATGAACTGTGAGATCATGACCTGAGCCAAAGTCGGACGCTTAACCCACTGCGCCACCCACTGAAATTCTAAGACTTTTAAACAATTTGGAGGGGGAAGGAGGCAGAAAAAGAGGGAAATAAAGTCAGAATGCAGGTGAGGGCAGGCTGCTAATGGAGACTGTCAGGGTGTAGATTTTCCCTAAGTGTTTAATAGAAACCCCAGAGACGGGTCAATGGCAGGGGATTCAGTGAAGAGCAAGTTGGACCCAGTTCTTCATGCTCTACCTCACCCCCCAGCGAAGAATTTTCTCGCAGGGGTGGAGGGGTTCAGAAATGGAAAGTGCCCAGACCTTGCACCTTCTGTCGTGTTTGGTACGTGCTAGGGAGGAAAGAAGGGTCTTCAGAGAGTCACTGACCCTAGTTTGAAACAAAGCTGTACCTCTTCTTGGCTGTGAGACTGGAATATTCTTTGGTTTCTCTAAGTCTTTTTCCTCACCTATAAAGTATGGATTATAATGTGCTATACAGAGTTATGGGTAATCAATCAGATTTTATCTGAAAAGTTCTCAAAGAGGTATCTGACCTGTGTTACCAAATATGCTTTTAACCTCAGTAACCTGATATATTCTAGCTTAGGATGCCGGCTATTGCTAGGATTTTGTTTCTAGGATGCATGGCTTCTGGTTTTTTTCTGGTAAGAATTCTTAGTAGGACTTTTATTTCAATATATTGCAGTTTTATTTTCAAATGAAATTTACCTAGCTATCAAGGCAGATTTAAAAACTTATTATTAACTAATTTTGTCAGTTATAATGTCATTGATGCCAAATAGTTGAACGATCTTGTTTTGTTCCATAGTTACCGTGACCTTGCCAACACATCTTTAGCCTACTGGGGGCCTCCTGACATCTCTAATTGTTCAAGTAAGTGAGCAATTTTTCTTCAGTTCTTAAAGGCAAAATGAAATGACTTCATCCTCTTTATCCTCTTCCGACATATTTTTCTGCTTTGTCATAGCCATTGTGATTAAAAGCTAAGCAAATGATTGTTTCACTTAAGGTAGAAAATTCTGTTTTTTCCTGATTCTAACTTTCTGTTCTGTTTATTCTATCAGAGATTGAAAATAATAAGACAGTTTTAGAGAAGACATAAAATATAAACTGATATTTGTGTCAGTGTCTTATAGTTGTGTATTATTTTTAAACAGTAGGTATATACTTATTTTTTGTGATTCTGGGGACATTTCTCTTAGAACTGTATATGAAAATAGGTTCCTCCAAAGTTGAGACTATGAAGTGAAATATCATAATAGGTTTTGGATTCCTGAAATATTCAAAACTCTGTGTGTTGTTTTTCTGCCTTTTTTTAGGGGAAGCAAATGAAGTAGCCAACCAGATTTTAAATTTAACTGGTGATGGGCAGACCCTAAGCTCAGCCAATATTACCAGCATTGTAGAGCAGGTCAAAAGGATTGTGAATAAAGAAGAAAACATTGATATAATGCTTGGTTCAACTTTAATGAATATATTTTCTAATATCTTAACCAGTCCAGACAGTGACTTGCTTGAGTCTTCTTCTGAGTAAGTGTTCTTTGATTCTTTTGGAGAGTAAAATGTATTGGATATATGTTATATAATTTCTCACTTATCTGAATGCTTGGTACCCACCTTTCATAATTCATTTATTTTTTAAGTTTATTTGCTTTTGAGAGAGAAAACACATGTGCACGTGAGTTGCCGGAGGAGCAGAGAGAGAGGGAGGGAGAATCCCAAGCAGGCTCTGTGCTGATAGCATGGAGCCCAACATGGGGCTCGAACCCACGGACCCATGAGATCATAGCCTGAGCTGAAATCAAGAGTTGGGTGCTTAGTTGACTGAGCCACCTAGATGCCCCTCAGCTTTCATAATTTAAATGTCCATAAGACCCATTTATATTTCTCAAGATAATTCACAAAGTGAACTTCAAAGTTCTCTATTTTCTTTTTTGAGAAATATAATCTACAAAATGATTAGGATTGTCCATCTGCCAAGATATATAAATAGCTACAGGAAGACATAATCAATATTTCATTTTTCATCTGAAAGAATGTTTACTGGAATTAATTCACAAGATAAGCTATTATATATATTAGCTGATGTCACTTTGCAAAGGAGACACTTAGTGAACAGTCCACTCACATCTATTTGGCATAACTTGGTGACTGTCAGTTCTGTCCTACAGACTGTGACACAGAAATGCTGTAGCTGTGTGATCGTTGTACTTTGGGAATGAAAATGCCAAGGGCAGGGTGATCTGTACCTGTTTTTACACAACTAGTTTTCATCCATTTATTTCATTTAATGTGTTAATATTTCTTCTGTTTCCTTCCTTTCAAACAAATTTCTTCAATGAAAATTTTATGTTTTTACAACGTACTTTCGAACTTACCTTATCTATGTAAAGATAGCAAACATTTTTTTATAGTGTCTTAGAGTTTAAGAAATGCCTTCACACATTATTTTCTTTGATTCTCACTCAGTTATAAAGTAGAAAACATATTTTTATACGAGAAAAAAAGCCTAAGAGTCGAAAAACAGTATCTTTTTAGGATGATTTAATTGTTGGTATTTCTTAAAGCATAATATTTCTCCTGAGGATGCATTCATCACTATGATTCTGTGTTTTAACTGATGTTATTATGATTTGGGATGTCAGTATTCATGTTAGGATCAGAAAATTTAAAGACAATTTTATTTAGTTTCTATTTTGTCCTACAAGTCACATGTGTACAAGTTTGTAAAACATGTTACTTAAGAGTGGTGTTATCATTTCCTTAGAGCTTTAAAAACAATCGATGAATTGGCCTTCAAGATAGACCTAAATAGCACATCACGTGTGAATATTACAACTCGGAATTTGGCGCTTGGAGTATCGTCCCTGTCCCCAGGGACAAATGAAATTTCAAATTTTAGCATCGGTCTACCAAGCAATAATGAATCCTATTTCCAGGTAATGAGCCAGTGGTTTCTTTAATTCTAATTAATTAGGCAAACAAAGACTGATCTGATCACTTGCCAGTTTCTACTTCAAGATCTTGGGTGGTGGGGTGGCAGGCAGGTAGGTCAGAATGTTTGCTAAGGTTGTCGGTAGCAGTAGCCGCAGTTATTTGGACACCGAGATGTCCTTTCAGAACCTGGGTGACAGGGTGGTCAGCTTATCTTCTACCAGAGGTGATAATAGAAGGAAGAGTTAAACCACAACTGGGAACTGCCCTATTGAGAGTGAGGGGAGGGCATCAGTTCAATCAGAAGAAAGGGCTGTATTAAGGCCCCAGGTGGGAAGAAGCTTCATGTATTCTCTTTGCCGGTGGTTGTCCAGCTGCATTGTATCTCCTGGAGGACTTGTCAAAACAGATTGCAGGGTCCCATCCCCAGAGATTCTAATTTAGCAGGTCCTGGGTGGATCTCCAGAGTTTGCACTCTGAACAATTTCTCAGGTATTGGTGATTCTGCTGGTCTTTGAACGAACTCTGAACTGGTTCATGAAGCCTGGGAATGGTAGGCAGTGATGAGGCTGGGCCGGAAAGCTGGGCCAGGTTAGTGGAGAGCCACTCTGACCTGTTGAAGCGACCTTTTAGCAAATATTTTTCAGGTTCCTACTGTGTGTGTGTGTGTGTGTGTGTGTGTGTGTGTGTGTGTGTGTGTGTGTTAGGGTCCTACTGTGTGTGGGGGCAAATGAAATGTCACAACATCATCCTTGACATAGGAGAACACATTAAGGGGCATGTACTACTACTCAACTGTGGACATAAACCAAGATAAAATATTTTAAAATCTGGTTAAAAAGAAGATTCCTCAAGATTTTTCTTGAGAGTATGGGCTCTTTTGGATAATTCTGTTTCACATTTAAGGGTGAAAACTCGGTCAGCCTCAGTCTCATCCCACGTCCATTTGCGGGAAGATACTCTTTGGCCTGACCCGTGGGTTCAGGGAAAACGATATCCAAGAGTATTCACCAAACTTCAGCTGCTTCCTCTACCCAGAGATACTTATTCTCAGCAATCAGACAAACTAACTCCAATCTTTTTTTTTTTTTTGTAGTTATTTCACTATGTGTTTTGAGAAAAGCTCAAAATCTATTAAGTGTAAATCTAACTCATTTTTTAAAATGTTAACTGATTTGTAGACTTCTCATTTTGCCTTAGTTAAAATCAGTGCATCTTCCATTTTTCCACCTTTGCAAAACTCAGATGAGACCCAGGCCTTTGTCTGTAGCCATTCATTCAGGAGGGCAGTGCCTACAGTGGAGGTAAAGGGGAGCCCTGGCCCTGGCCAAGTGCTGTTCTCCTGCCTTGTTCAGTATGTGGGGTAGTTATCACTGTGATTTGTCATTAGTCAATCAGTGTATTTCTGTGTGTCACAGATGGATTTTGAGAGTGGACAAACCGATCCACTGGCTTCTGTAATTTTGCCTCCAAACTTACTTGAGAATTTAAGTCAAGAAGATTCTTTACTAGTTAAAAGAGCACAGTTTACTTTCTTCAATAAAACTGGACTTTTCCAGGTAAGGTTCATTAAATTGTTTTTTAATTGCAGATTGATTTTCTTTGCTCCAAAGGCAAAATAAAAGTTCGGGTACCTTGAAAATTTATCAAGGGGCTTAAAAAGTTAATATATCGTATCTTCAAAAATGAAACATTTTATCATAATTATTTAAACATTTTATTTCAGGTAATCATATGCTTATTTAACAGATGTGTTCATGTAGGGTTTTTTCTTCTTAAATAAATATTGGATTGAGGCTTGCATGGCACAATTAGAAATGGAATTTGTGGAGGAGCTACTATTTATTATTCCTTGTGTTAAATATTTTATGCTCTCCAGCAATTTAGACCTTCAGAGTTAAAGAAATTGTGTGCCAAAGGAAAGGTTTGCTTTTTGTTTCCTTTTTTTTTTAAATTCAGCAGGAAGCACTGTTTACATAATGAGCAGCATTCTTGGCTTTAATCAGCTTTCCCATTAATATTTCAAGTGGCCTTTGGCCTTCACACATCCCCAGAGTCGAATGGCATTGTGCAGAGCACATATTGTCATTTTTATTGGCATCATTTCTAGATACTAGAAAGTTCCCTGCCAGCAAACACTGGTGACCTCTGGTTGCCTTTGAAAGTACAACCAGATCCAGAGAGTTTCACTGGGCCCTTATTAAAAAATCAAAGTTATTTATTAAATTAAAGATACCAGCCTATATGAAACAATGCCATCTATGTAAGAGAAACTAGCCAAGTCTCAAGGCCAGTAGAATTGTTTCTAATTGTTATGTATAGAGGTGTGGAGGTGTAAGTTACGGGTAAGAAAGAGGAATACCATGAAATCATTTCCCAGAATTCTAAAATGTTAAGACTTTTTTTTTTAAAGGTTTTAGAAACAAACTGTATAAAATTTTTGAGTAGATTAAGAATATAATTACTAATTACTCTGAAGGCTTTAATAGCTGTGTACGCATAAAACTGCATTGTTAAAATCACTTGAGGCTTACGACGTCACTTTTAAAAAAACAGAACAGAAATGCAGTAGGTGTCACCAAAAAGTCACGGGTGGCGGGGCTCTGTTCAGAGGAGAGGTTGCACCCAGTGGGAAGGATTTGGGTTAGAACTGTAAGAATCTGTTGTTTCATTTTGAGTCTGCCTTCTCCACGCTACCTTTCCCTTCTCCCTTGGGATCTCCCCATCAACGTATCATTAGGAAACAGGTGCTTGGTTTTTAATATGAATTTATAGCAGAGTCAAAAAATGTTAAGGGTTCTGTGATACTTCCCTAACATAGTGAACAAGATATGCGTATTTTTTAAATAAAAGACAAGGTATCCACAAGCCATTGCCGACTTTATTGAGCGTGGTCACGCTATACAGTATCCTGCATGCCGAGATTTTATTTGGCATGTAAGAAATCCTGTAATTATTCCCAAACAACTGATTTATAAGCTGCAATGGAGAAATGCAGGATGTTTGACAAGAATAACACAAGGGAAGAAGGAATAAGAGGTGATCTTGCGGAGAGAGACACTGTTGACCCCAGTCATTCTGCAGCACGGATTCACTGATTTGATTTCCTGACAACCTTGTCTCTGAAGGGGAAGCTATGGAGGATGGCAAGTGTACAAGCAGACAAGGTAGAAGTTCTGGATGGGACTTCACCCACCAGAATTACATTTAGTAATAAGTTACTAAACACATCAGGCTATCGGCATGGATGTGAAATCTGAATTGTTAATTTTTGTTGTTGTTTTATTTTTCACACCATATTTCCTTTATACTTCTGTAACAGCAGACAACTTCATGTAGTTTTCTAGGGCAGGGAAATGGTCTAATTGTTTCGTGGCTTTTTATGAGTTTATATTATTTCTGGGTTCACATTGTTTCAGATGTTAACCGGCTGACATCAGTCACAGCAATCAAGAGTGAGGTTTTATGAACACTGCCTTACAGCATTGGCTCATAATGTTCCCTCAATGTATTTATTATAATAAGGGAAATAGCAAAGCTCTTTCAGGAAAGCCAGCAATTTAATCTTATAAACAGGATGTTCTATAATTGAAGATCTTAAATGTAAAAAGTGCTGACAGTTTGTGTGTTTGGGGGCACCAAAATCAAACAAAAGTGTACTGAATGATATAATACATTTTTGTTTTCTTTAAAAGGATGTAGAAACCAAGAAAGGCACCTTAGTGAGTTATGTGATGGCATGCAGTATTGGAAACATTACTATCCAGGGTTTGAAGGATCCTGTTCGAATTAAAATCAAACATACAAGAAACCAGGTAAGAAAATGCTACAAAGAACAGTGGAACAGAGGCAGACCATTTCAGAGAAGTGCGGGGCCTTTGTTTGTTTCTACATGGTAAGAATTTTATTCTGGTACTTTCTCAACAAGGCAGTTTTCCAAAAAAGGGGAGAACGGTTAATCAGGTGGTGCCGTAATGTCACAGTAAATGGTGGCAAATGGAAGGATTCATCCCCTTTAGGATTCAGACATGGGGAGAACAGGAGTGAAAAAAAGGGCCGTTCTTTTTAAGGAACAAACAGTGTATTACTTCGAGAAATTAGATACAGATGCAGTTGCACAATCCTGCCATTAAAGGTTTGGTTTTTTGGTTTTTTTTGTTTCGTTTTTTTTTTTTTAAGTCAGAAATTATTGCTACTGGGAAAGCAGAAGGGAAAGAGGGCAGAGTTAACTCATTTTTTTTGAGAGGTTAGCAGTTATCTGAAATCTTGGCAAACGTTGCTTTTTTGTTGTTGCTTCATTACCCTTCCTATCATGTTTATTCGATAAAATTATATGGGGTTTCTTTTGGTCCCAGGTGAGGCTAGGCACAGTCTTTCCCGTCTTTTACAGAGGGTCCCTCTCTTGATTCTGCTATTTGTTAGGCAAGGCAGGAAGCAGGCAGGCAGGAAGCTGGCTGATAAGGACTAAGGCTTGGAAGTTAAGTCATCTAAGAACTAGCCTTGCTTTGTCACTGGGCCCTCTGAGACCTCGTTGTTGTACCCTTTGGCGTCCCTTGTTTCAGTGCCTTCATCCATGAAGAATTTTTTTTTTATTATGGTAAAATATGCGTAAATCATATTTACTGTTTTAACCATTTGTAAGTGCTTTCACATTCATGATGCCATCCACTTCGGGAACTGCTCTGTGGTCCCCAGCTGAAACCGGCAGACCCTCGTGTAACAGCTTCCCTGCTCCCCTCCCCTGGGCCCCACACCCACCATCTTACTCTCCATCTCTGTGAATTTAACTACTCGAGGCAGCTCATGTAATTGTAATCATACAGTATTTGTCCTTTTGTGACTGGCTTATTTCATTTAACATAATATTTTCAAGGTTCATCCATCTCATACATTTTTAAGGAAGCATGTATCAGAATTTGCTTCCTTTTTAAAGCTGGATAATATTCCATTATATATATATATAGAGAGAGAGAGAGACCTAAATATCTCTCTCTATATATATCTCCCACATTTTTTATCCATGCATCATCCATCCATGGGTACTTTGATTGCCTCCGTGTTGTGGCCATTGTGAGTAACGTTGCTGTGAACATTGATGTGCAAATATCTGTTTGAGTCCCTACTTTTAATTCTGGGCACATGCCTACACATAAAGGAAAATTCTGGAGACGAAGTGAAATTGCAATGTAAAGAGCTTTGATAAATGCCAAGAAAAGCTTTTTAGGACCGGACATATAGAGTAACCTTTAGATAAATGGAAGGCGTGCTTCCTTATGGGACTACGGTTGACTTGCAGTCAGTGTCTCGGGACAGGAGATCCTTCTGGACCGCCTGCCATTCTTAGGTGGTATTGGCATGACTAAACCTGGTCTATTTCTTTGCGAAAACCTTAGCATTTTGACTCCTTTCCCATATTCAGATCATAAGATTTTTCACTTATTTTAAACACAATTTCACATGTTTATTCTTATGTTAATATAGGCAGTGCCTCATCCCATCTGTGCCTTCTGGGATCTGAACAAAAATGGTGAGTTTTAAAATATTGGCTGTCTTAAGAACAACTGAATTTTAAACACTGTTCGACACCCCCATTTCCTTTCGTTCCATCCTAACCAGAGTGAGTCACTGTGTAAGTATGATGGCAACTGGACTGCAAATCTTAGCGTAGGTAGCTTGGGAAGTGAACCTTAATTTCTGTAACTTTTTACTCATTGCAAGAAGAAATAAGTAAACTTGACTTTTTTTTTTAACCAAACAACCTCTTTGATTTCCATTATTTATAAAATACACTATGTGTTTTTATTGCCTGTTTTTAAAAAACTTTTTTTAAAGTTTATTTATTTTTAGAAAGAGCATGAGTGGAATAGGGACAGAGAGACGTGGGGAGACAGAGAATCCCAAGTAGGTTCCTCACTGTCAGCGCAGAGTCCAGTGCGGGGCTCGATCCCACCTAAAATGAGATCATGACCTGAGCCAAAAATCAAGAGTCGGACACTTAACTCACTGAACCACCCAGGCGTCCCTTATTGCCATGTTTTGATGAATGTCGATATGAGCTCATTCTTGGAAGGACATCTCTAAAGAGACTATTTGATATGTATGAGGCATGCAGTTTAGAATCCAGCTTCCAGATCTCATATTACAGAGAAAGCATACTAAAGGTTTATAAATTTAGAAGTGGTTATATTACACACACACACACACACACACACACATATCTTGAAAGAAATGAACTCCTTCCAAAATGATGTTGGACAATTAAGAGAAAAAGGCAACAGTAACAGATGAGTTACTAGGTATAAGGTGTGGGGATCTCTTTGATGGGAAGGACAAGCTATGAACCTCCCACCTCTACCCCATAAGAGTCACCTTCCCTTGGGGATCTGCAGGGGGATTATCGTGGCCACATCAAACCAGCCCCAGTACAGGCTGCTGCCTGGTAGAAATGGAGTCTGAAGGTGTCCAGACCCCTGTTTTTGATATGCCTTATCATAGCTGGGAAGTTTTTTGTTGTTTGGTTTCTAGTTGCACAGTTTTGAGAAAGTCCTGATTTACTGGACACATAATTAAAAATGATACCACCTTGCAGTCTTAAGATATTCTTTAATTATATGAGTCGCTCATCTTCCATATCCTGCCATAAAAGTCAGACAAGGTACGTTAAAGGCATTTATAATAAGTTGCCACCCTGCATGGTTGCTGTGTATGCAATAGTGTGTTACAAGAACGCAGACCTCTGTCCTCGTGTCTACAAAAGCAGAGGTGGACGCACAGAAACAAATGTTGATCTTCAGAGACTTCATTTGTATGTAATATGTTCAAAAGGGGATATTCTTTTCATGGAAGTTTATTTTGTAATACATACATTAAACCCTAAACTCGAATCAGACTTTTGCAGGACCCCAGAGGCACTTCAGTAGAACACAGTTGCAAACCACTGACTAGGATAAACTCTCCTGCCAACCCAGCACTAACCTTCCATGATTCCAGGAATCTAAATCATGCTAAGTATTGGCAGAATTAAGAGTAGTATCTGTTTTACTGCTAAACTTAAGGCAAAAGAGACTGAGGCATATTTTCCTGAAGAAGCTAATGTCTATTATAGAAAAGGAACTGGCCTGCTATTATTTTCACACTGTTTGTGGACTTCCTTTTACAGAAGGTTCTGGATTTTGGAACACATCAGGATGTGTGGCACACAGAGGTTCAGATGAGAGCGAGACGGTCTGCTTATGTAACCACCTCACACACTTTGGAGTTCTGATGGTAGGGGAGGAATTTCTAAACTCATTTTGAAATGATATAATTTGGGAAGGCATACTTCTTTTCATAAGTCAGCCTTTTTAGATGATGTGTTTGGGGAATTATTTCCTGATAATTGTAATCTGTGCCTTGAATCTTGCTAATTAGCAGAGATCACATATTTAAAATATGTAACAGTAATTATAGAAAAGAACCCTACCTTTTTTTTCTATTGTATTAACAGTGATGATAAATAATCCTAGAAACAGAAAATCACCATGAGACCCTTGAATTAAGAGAGAAACAGAGTCGGGGAGACAGAGAGAGGAAAGGAGGAGGGAGAGAGAAGAAACAAGGGAGAAAGAGAAAATTTAAAGAAGAAAATGTTGGTTTTACTAACATGGAAAAGAACTGTGAAAAGTTTTATAAAGTATTGTTCTTGTGTTATCACTCATTATTTTGAATGTGACTTTATAGCAGGTACTGGGCTAGGTGATCCAGTGGTGACCCAAAATTATGCGCCCCCCAAGCCCTGCTGGAGAGCACAGCCTGTTAGGACAGACTAGGGACTAAGGCAACAGGGAGACCTCAGGCCTGCAAGAGGGTTGATGGGCATGACATGTCTCTTACCACTAGGCCCTCATACTACTTTTTCCTTCCTTCCTTCCTTCTCTTCCGTGGCCCTGTTTTTATATCATTAGCCATCCCGTACAACAGTTTTAAACCAAAATTAGATCACACTAACATGTTTTTTCTCATCCCACCAAATTTTTGAGAGCCACCCTACATGCAACAACTTATTTGAATTTTTCATCCACAGACTTAACACCTCTGCTTTATGTCTGATACACTCGTGCTCTTATAGATAATTTTCTGGTGCGCAGCATTCCCTCCACACTAACAGAGCCACTGTTTCTGGTATCTGGTATAGTTCCAAAGGATCATTACCAAAGGATTTTTTAATGGTGATGGCAGCAGTGTGTGCTGAGTCAGTAAAGCTCTTTAAATTAGAATCACAATGGTTATGTTTCTCCCCTCCCTTAGGTCTCACCCCCACTTCCCACGGGACTGGGCGGGAGCGGTGAGGGACTGTGGGGTGTGGCATTGGGCTCATGAACCCACTTGGCCTATGTACATGGCCACTGCCATATAGCAAGCCTGCAAGTAATTTTCCTGACCGTCCACTGCATAAATGCCCTGGGGGATAAAAACAAGGCCTTTAAAAAGGTGACAATCATAGCAAATCATTTTTGAACTTTTCCAAAATACAAATATTTTCTTTACTGCCAGAGCATGAAAATGAACAATTAAACTATGGTATGTTTTCCCTAAGTAATAAAAACAAAAAAACACCCTCAGTTTTAACTGCCATGTTCTCCTTTCTCCAAAACTGACAGTTGACATTCTCTTAGAAATCACTTACTTTGCATCATCCTCATTCAGGTATAAGCTTTAGCTTAATTCATTTAACTATTTGAACTGTGTACGTGTGCATGTACATGCATGTACGTGTGTGTATGAGCATGTGTGTTTGAGCATGACTGTGTATGTTGTAGGTATAAGTTAAATAGATAACAGTAATACAATTCACTTTACAGTGGTGACTTATATGTAACCAAAGTTTGGCTTACCATTTCTTTTAATGGTCAGTTTCTTCATCTATTGTTTGAATTTTACTGTGAATTTGTAATTGTGTCTTTTTCTGTTGCCATTTGATTAAATAATTAGTTTTACATATATGTGAATATATGCATTTTTTGGTACTATCCTTTCTACCTTGGCTGCTCTTATAATATTATAAACTGCTGGAAGAAAAACTTTCCAGAATTTATCCTTCCTGGAGGTGTGCCCACATCCTTTCAGCTTTTCCAGACCACCAGGACTTTGTTAAGAGCCTTTCTTGATTTACAAACTCTTTATTAACTTGTGCAAGATATTCCCAGAGTCTAAATTGCCCTATGACACATTTACCGTATGAGAAGTTAAAAAAAAATGCACCCCAGCCCCATAATTCTATCTTCTAATCTACTAACATATGATGGATTTACTGTCCCCTACTACATTTCTTCGTAGTTTAAGATTGAAGATTTTTCACATTAGTATATTTTCGTGTTGGCTAGTTCAGAGGAAAAAATATTCTCATATTCTTCATTCTCAGAAGTACAAAACAATGTGAGAGTTGTGTGTAAATGTATATTTCACTTACGCTTTAAATTGTGGTTTCAATCGTGGCTTGCAAGTCTACTGCCTCACCTAGATGGGGGCCATAGGTTTTCAAGAGGTGATGACGAGTCACCTGAAGATTCCTCAAGACCATCTCTCTGTTTCATGAAATCCCGTAGTAACCAAAATGTCGATCAGGTGGCCTATCTGGTGAGTCCACTGGCACCGACTTGAACCCCATCCCATGTGCCAGGGAAATCCCAGGTCCTCCCAGTCTTTGGAGAGAGTCCTTGGAGAGAAGGTTTGGGTGAGCCCCTTCTGACCCTGGGCCTCTGTGTCTGCTGAATTCGGCCATTGTGCATTTCTGGGAGCCACTGAACTGCTGTCACCTGTTTTTTACTGCGTCAGTCAAACCTGAAACAATCCCACATCATCATGTCACATATACATACTCATATGTAGACACCACTTACTGGAGTCTTTGTGTATGAGTAACAAATTTTACGGACATTTTGATGAAAATTAAAGAAAATTAACACATAGACTGAAAAGCCTATTAAAACAAACTTTCTTTTTCATAATTTAAGACCCCAAATTTCATATCCTGTTTGGAATATGGCCTTCTCCAAGAAGACTCCATTTTTTAACATGCTGCACATTGGAAGTGTCTTTATCTTCCAACCAGGATTGAGTGGATGGTCTTAACTCAAGATTTATCCCTAACCCACTTCCCTATATAAGGAGGAAAATAAAGATTTCCCTACCAGGCCCAGATTTGTAAATCTGCTTCTGCACAGTGAAATTAATACTTCATGTTAATATTCTAGGAAGTGTTCAATTCTTTCCATTCCACAGCCCCTAACACTTTAAATGGTGCTCTTTCAGGTCTACAGATATATATATATATATATATATATATATATGTATACATATATATATATATATATACGTATATACGTATATATATATATATGTATACATATATATATATATATATACGTATATACGTATATATATATATATGTATACATATATATATATATATATATATATATATATATATAAAACTATGACCTAAAAATTTGTAATGCCTTCTCATTTATGAAAAAAATAAAGACTACCTAACCCAGTACATACCAAGCTTTAAAATAACCATAGTTAAGATCCTCAGCACTAAGCTCAGAGGTCCCTGACTCTGGGTGTCCACTGGCTGGACCCCCCACCCCCGCCGCCCCGCACTGGACAAAAAGAACCCAGTGTGTGCTGAGGGCTCACATTGGCCATGGTGGCCTCCATTTGTATTTGTGCCGCTAGCCCTGCAAATGTGAGGAAGGGGCCTGATCATTTGTTAGCCAAGGCAGTGACCTCCTCCCCAATTTCTGGTGGGTGACCAACCCAGTGGTTTTGCTCTTCATGCTATCCCGGTGTGCAAAGAGCTTCGATTACAAGGTAATGATAGAAAGCAACATGGAACTCTCTCAGTAATGCTATGCTTTGGTTTCATAGAATGATCTGTAAGAGTATAATAAACACAAGTTTCCATATTGATTTGCACTGTTTTTCCACCTAAGATTGAGCTAAGATTGTAAGTGCTAGCAATGAACTTTCTAGTAAAACACCATTCTCATGAAAAGAGATTCTTAACAGCTGTTTCCCGTGTCTTATATAGGACCTCCAAGGAACTGCCTCACAGATAGATGCAACAAACACCAAAGTTCTCACCTTCATCACCTATATTGGGTGTGGGATATCTGCCATTTTTTCAGCAGCAACTCTGCTGACATATGTTGCTTTTGAGTAAGTATTTTTTATCTGTCAAAACCCAGTGCTTAACTATCCTAAAATGTGAATAAGAAAATTGCCTTTGCTTTTAAAGACACTTACATACTTTTTGAATCGTGTGGAATGGTTCAACTTTAATGTACAGGCTTCTCATAACATATATCATGCAACACAAATTTTCTAGCTATAGAACCTTGATTTATAATTACTGTATTTCTATGGAAAAATGCATTTAAACCTGGAAGAGATTTTTTTTTTAAGTTTTTTTGACGTTTATTTATTTTTGAGAGAGAGAGCACGAGCAGGGGAGGGGCAGAGAGAGGGAGACACAGAATCCAAAGCAGGCTCCAGGCTCTGAGCTGTCAGCACAGAGCCCAACACGGGGCTCGAACTCACGAAATATGAGATCATGTCCTGAGCTGAAGTTGGAAGCTTAACAGACTGAGCCACCTAGGCCCCAAACCTGGAAGAACTGATCAACATATAAATAAAAATTGTATAAAGTGCTTTTTTACCTGGTAAAAGGTGAAAACTTTGCTTCACAGATCTTATAAAAGTAGTCCTGAATCAGAAACTTGTTTTTAAAAAAAAAAAAAAAAAGGATCCCTACTTCATTAAAAATCAAAAAACCTCCCAAAATTTTAGGGAAATTGTTTTTTTTTTTAAACAAAAATCTCATTGTTATAACTAGAATTTTTCTTGAGTTAAAAAAAAATTCAATCTGTTGAAACTAATTGGAAATTTGGAAAACACTTAGAAACAGCTTTGAAATAAAATTAATATTAAAAAAAGTTATAATTTGCCAAATACTCATAAATATCTTTACTCACAAGTCCCTTCCTCCCGGTGGGGCTGCATTGCAAAGATGATGCTATGTAACCTATTACAGAGCTTTATAGAAGATATGAATTTACCACCTGTGCTTAAAAGATTATTCGTTCTCCTCTTCCTGTTTCCCTTTGCAGGAAATTGCGAAGGGACTATCCCTCCAAGATCTTGATGAACCTGAGCACAGCCCTGCTGCTCCTGAATCTCCTCTTCCTCTTGGATGGCTGGATCACCTCGTTTCACGTGGAAGGCCTTTGCATGGCTGTCGCTGTCCTGCTCCATTTCTTCCTTCTTGCAACCTTTACCTGGATGGGGCTAGAAGCAATTCACATGTACATTGCCCTGGTTAAAGTATTTAACACTTACATTCGCCGATACATACTGAAGTTCTGCATCATTGGCTGGGGTAAGCCGCCTCAAAAGTTTTGGTTCTGTTTTTACTGTCACAGAAATTGCCAGGTTCTCAGAGGAAAATCCTATTTCAAAAGACTAGTGCTGCTAAAAGAAACTTCAAAACTGTGAATGATGAGGATTTGATATACACATCCCAAGGCAGGGATGGTATTTTTAATTTTTTTTTTTAATTTTATTTTTAATTTTTTAAATTTTATATCCAAATTAGTTAGCATCTAGTGCAACAATGATTTCAGGAGTAGATTCCTTAGTGCCCCTGACCCATTTAGCCCATCCCCCCTCCCACCACCCCTCCAGCAACCCTCAGTTTGTTCTCAATATTAATGAGTCTCTTCTGTTTTGTCCCCCTCCCTGTTTTTATATTTTTGTTTTCCTTCCTTTATGTTCATCTGTTGTGTCTCTTAAAGTCCTCATATGAGTGAAGTCATATGATTTTTGTCTTTCTCTGACTAATTTCACTTAGCCTAATACCCTCCATTTCCATCCACGTAGTTGCAAATGGCTATTTTTAACTTTTTTAATGTTTATTTTTGAAAGAGAGAGAGAGAGAGACAGAACATGCATGCATGACTAGGGGAGGGACAAATAGAGGGGAAGACACAGAATCTCAAGCAGGCTCCAGGCTCTGAGCTGTCAACACAGAGCCTGACGTGGGGCTGGAACTCATGAACTGTGAGATCATGACCTGAGCCAAAGTCAGATGCTTAACCGACTGAGCCACCCAGGTGCCCCTTGTCTCTCTTTTTTATTTATTTATTTATATATTTTTTAATGCCAGAATGGTATTTTAAAAAACTGTGCAGCCATCCTTCCTTACTAAATTCAGGAGTAAAGGAAAAAAGCTTTAGCCTCCTGAGTCACCACAAACTTATTTCCTGTGACCAACGCCAGCCCACCCAAGTCTGAAGAAGCAACTGGCAGACAGTGGTGCCTTTCCATTATGTTTGAAAATATAAAGGCCAGCTCAGACTATCCTAGCTATCCTCACCCTCTAAACAAATGCCCATGTTTTGGAACCAGTGAGAGAAGGTTATTTTTGTGTGTGCAACCAGAATACTAGCCAGAATTCTTGACTTGAACTTCTTAACATGATTCCTCAGCTAGGCATGGATGGTAGCATTAGCCTGTTTGGAATCTTCTAGATGGACTCCTTTCTTTATCTGGCCTCTTATCAGAGCAAGCATTTAGAGCCTTTTTTTTTTTTTTTTTTTTTTTTTTTTTGGCAGCTGTCGATATAGAAGTATAGGACATTTCCAAAGTGCTGCCGCCATTCTCAGAGGCACTAAAAGCATTTTTCAGGGAATTAGGGTGGTGTGGCCTTCCCCAATGAAATATACATGAAAATGTGTATTTGCTTCAGGATTCAGAATAAACCAGATTTTGGCTCTCTCATGAGTGCCAGTAGACAAACAGAATACTTAAATATCTGTCATTTAAGAGTGGGTTTTAATTGTTGCCCGTTACAGTTGGATGTTTGGTGTGAAACAACCAAAGAGGGAATTTTATTGTTGTTTTGAATCAAGTTGTCAGTTTGAAAACATTTGTTTCTGTGATGTGGAGGGTTTTCTTTCTCTTCTTTTTTCCCCCTTGCCATTATCAGTCACATCAAACAGTTTCAGATGCTTCAGAAAAGTCACTTATGTCATGATCTTTCTGTAACAGGTCTGCCTGCCTTAGTCGTGTCCATTGTTCTCGCAAGCAAAAACCAAAATGAGGTCTATGGAAAAGAAAGTTATGGAAAAGAACAAGGCGATGAATTGTAAGTAATAAAAACTTGTTGGGAATTTGTTTGTGGTGAGTACATATCCTTTGCTTCCTAAAGTTTAGTACAAGTTTCCAGGCCAGTAGTGAGCCTCGTATTTTGGAAGGTTGGAATGCATTTGCACGCCTTAGCTGAGGTCTCTGTTGTCTCACAGCTGTTCAGCTGGGTGCCCTGTCCTGTGACCTGCTTCTCCATGGTGACCTGTGGTCTGTCACCTGGGAGACTGACGAGGAAGTCTGTTATATGCTCTGCTAGGCTCAGAAGACCCATTCCCTTTGAGGAGATTCTGTAAGGCTCCCTTTCCTTAAACTCGCACACATCTTCAAGAAAATCAAATCAGTGTTTGTATTTGGAAAATTCCCTTCACACTGTAGGATCGTTGAGGCCAAGATTTGCATATTGTTCATGTCTGACAGTTCTCTCATACTTTATCTAGCCAATAAGAGGTCCTCAATAAATATCTGTTGATTGAATGAATTATTGATGCACGAAGAGCTTACTCCTGAGATGAGGCCTGTGAGGCCACATTTCTGTGCACATTTCATGCATGGATAACACGTTCATATCCAGTCAGTGTCCAATCTGTGCCCCATTCCCTCATGGACTTCTTTCTCTTATCTTTCCAAAGCAGCACTCAAAAGACCCCACAAGAACTAGCAGAAAATAAAGGATCCAGGTCAGGCATTTCAGGATCCTAAGGGGGGACTTCTGTATGTGAAGGAATATTAGCTCCAGAGATAAGCAGCATCATTTGAGGGATTTTTATAATAAGATATATTAAAAGTAGAAGTCAATGCATCAGTTCCTAAACAAGGGAATTTTGCAAGTATGTTAGTCAAGTCTCACAGGACTTTAAAGCACATTTAGCAAGTTGCTGTGCCATCAACGGCTGTCATTTATCGAGCATTTATTCTATGCCGAGAATCACGTTAGGTTCTGGGATTCAAGCTTGCTCAAGATAGCCTTTGCCTTCGTGGCAGTAATGTGTTGGTGTGGGACACATAACCCAGAATGGTAGCCATTTACTTGAGAATTTTAAGTTGAATTTAATTGCTTTAAATAAATGATCCAATTTCTGAGGCACCTAAGAGCTTTGATAGTGTTAATTAGGAATGGGGGCATCTGCAGGTTGTGGTGTTTGTCGACTTTACTCATAGGACACTTTATATAAGTATGGTTTTTTTTTTAATTTTTCTTAATGTTTATTTTTGAGAAAGAGAGACAGAGCATGAATGGGGGAAGAGAGGGAGACACAATCTGAAGCAGGCTTCAGACTCTGAACTGTCAGCACAGAGCCTGATGCAGGGCTCGAACCCACAAACCGTGAGATCATAACCTGAGCTGACATCAGACACTTAACTGACTGAGCCACCCAGGGCCCCTAGATGAAAGTAACTTAACACACATGGTATAGTTTTTTTTTTTGTTTGTTTGTTTTTTTTAACGTTTATTTATTTTTGAGACAGAGAGAGACAGAGCATGAACGGGGGAGGGTCAGAGAGAGAGGGAGACACAGAATCCGAAACGGGCTCCAGGCTCTGAGCTGTCAGCACAGAGCCTGACGCGGGGCTTGAACTCACGGACCGCGAGATCATGACCTGAGCCGAAGTCGGACGCTTAACCGACTGAGCCACCCAGGCGCCCCCACACATGGTATAGTTTTTAAATTACTTTCATCTCAGTGTGCCTGGGATGGCTCAGTCGGTTAAGCATCTGACTCTGGATGTCAGCTCAGGTCATGATCTCATGGTTCGTGACTTCAAGCCCCACAGTGGGCTCTGCACAGTTAGTGGGATTCTCTCTCTCCCCTTCCCCCCACCCTTCCACTGCTCCTTCTCTCTCTCTGTCTCAAAATAAATAAATGTAAATAAAAAATAAATTGCTTTCATCTATTTTCTGATCTATATATACCATTCTGAATATCAAGTATATTCCTCCTCATCTCATAAAGATGTAATTGGTGTAAACTTTTTAACTGTTCATGAGAAGCGTCCCTGTGGGAATATCACAGTTCTCCAGTAAGGTCTTGCCTCAACTAGGCTAATTATGTTAATAGGAATTATTCTGCAGCAGAAATGGAATCCATGATCGTGTGTGTCTTAAGTAGGAACTGGCTCTTTCCATATGACAAGAGATGTAGAAGTAGGCAACAGCCAGCATCGGTTTCATGGCTGAAAATGTCAGGACCAGCGATTCTGCAGTGATCTTGGCCTTTCCCTCAGAGATGTAAAGGGAGAGCTGCAGCTGCAGACCTTGCATTCATGTTGGAAGCAGAAAGAACAAAGGAGGGCCTTGCCAATTCAGTTTATTGAGAATAGCTCTCCCAAAATTCCCGTAGCAGATTTTGCTTCCATATCATTTTGTAGAACAATTGTCCACATGGCCACCACTTAAGTGCAAAAGCGATTGAGAAAATGAGTACTTAAATTTCCCACTCTCGGAATGCAGTCACATAAGAGAAAGGGGGGTTAGGCATGGTTTTGAGGGAGCCAAGAGTGTCTTCACATAAAGTCAGAATTCAAGATGCTACTTCATTTTCTTTTTTAACTGTTGATTTAAATAACTAGATATTAAGATGATGGCTATCTAAAACGACCCCCCCCAAAAAAAAAAAAAAAAAACCAGACAAACAAAAAACCGTGTAAACATCAAAAAAGAAACTGCGGCCCAAGAAAATGAAGTGACTGTCTAAAGACACCGAGAAAGGCCCAGCTGTGAAATCTGCAGAAGTCCAAACTAAGCCAGGAGAAGTCTTAGGTAAACAGAACATGGTAATAAATCTTTTTCTTTCTTCTTTCTTCTTCTTCTCTAAGCTGTTGGATTCAGGATCCAGTCATATTTTATGTGACCTGTGCTGGGTATTTTGGAGTCATGTTTTTCCTGAATGTTGCCATGTTCATCGTGGTCATGGTGCAAATCTGCGGGAGAAACGGCAAAAGAAGCAACCGGACCCTGCGCGAAGAGATTTTAAGGAACTTGCGCAGTGTGGTCAGCCTGACGTTTCTACTGGGCATGACGTGGGGTTTTGCTTTCTTTGCCTGGGGACCCTTAAATGTCCCTTTTATGTACCTCTTCTCCATCTTCAATTCATTACAAGGTAAGGTATATGGTACCTTGGTGATATCTGCATTCTAATGTTATCGTGTTTGCAAGCAGTTTCTCTGTGGGGCCGATGCCGTGCTAAGTGTCCACTGCATTGTTCCAGGTGATGAACACAGTCCCAGGTACAGGGCACTCATTAAAAGGATCTTGACTTTTTTGTGGTGATGTGTATCCCAACCACTTGGAACAGTGCCTGACGGATAGTAAGCACTCAATAAATCTACATGATTATATGACTAAGTGGGGTGTTTAAAGGGAGGCGCAGACAACTTTATCTTCTTCACAGTTTCGCTTAGTATCCATGTGGATGTAACATGGCCCCAAAGAATTTGTAGAATCTATGCAGGAACAGAGCAATTCACCTTGATTCCTTGGCTCCTTGGATTTCAAAATAAATACCAATATTCTAGTTCAGAAATGCTCATTTTCTTATGAGATAGAGCAGTTAGCTCAACAATTTTGCAAACATTTGCGAATGGCTTTCTTTGTACAGAAGTCAAAGGCTTCCTTCAAGGAGCTTCCTGTCATGCTTCTGATTCCATAACACATACCCGAGTATACTCTATGAGGACTTCAGCGTTTAAACTTAAGTAAATATAAGTCATATTTTTTGAAAGCTGAGTGACATTCTTTAAGATATTAGATGCCCCTTGGGTCATTGATAAGCTCCCTGATGTTTAGAAGCATGGTGAGGCCCACACTACAAAAGGAAGGGGGTGGCAAAGCTTGGGATTTTTGAGTAGGGCAGTACTACAGGCTTAGCAGCAGCACCTGGCCATGCCCTGGTAGGTATGGGGGGAAGGAGGGCTAAGGAGAGCTGCGCTGATCTGAGCTGGGGTGGACAGCATGGGAGGATGCAGGCTTGCTCATCAAACTCCCCAAACGAGATGTCTGGGCAGCTTCTCCCCTACAGGTGCGTTCTAAGAAAAGCTGATATTTACCAGCAGGGGAGTGTTTACCGTTTCGTATTGTACTACCGTATCGTATCGATACTTCGCTCTGCCTCCTAGTTTTCCCACCAGCTCGTGAGCTCTTGAAAAAAACAAAAAAATCTGTCATGAAGCAGGTGCTCAGTGATTGTTTGTTAAATGAATAAATGGATTGCTGGATGAAGAAAGGGGGGAGCAGCTTTGGAGATGGCTTAAATCCAACCTGAGACTCTTCTGGCATAAAGAGGCATTAATTAGTTCAGCAAATTTTATTCAGGTTCACTGTCCCATAATAGAGGAAATATGTGGGCTCATTATCTTTAGTAAATAGAATAATAAGCCTGAAGCACCCCTCCTAAAGATGGAAACTGGATAGGTAGCATTATGAACACATCTTCATTAGGATCTAGCTTTGTAAAGTGAGCATTCCCCTAGTTAATCTCTTCTATAATATACAACTTAAAGTGCCTAGATAAATATTGACAGAAATGTCCATTAACATTAGAAATTCCATGGTTTTATGTTTCGGGCCCATTAATCTGCCAGCCCAACCTTGTTTTTGCTTTTAGAATTTCCTGGCAGTTTCAGTAACCTTCAACAGCTACAGTTGTCTGTTCAGCTCTGTTTCCATTAATGAGAATCGGGATGTTTTATTTTTCCCAGGATAGGTCTCCTGTCAGGAGGGAAAAATGTTCTAAACCATCATCAAGTCACAGCTCTGCATGAATCGCTAACTTTTAAGACTGATGTTAAAATTACATAAAATCAGAACAGATTTCTGCACATCCCAGGGACATTAAAAACACTTCCTGAAAAGGAAATTTACATTAAAACACAGTGGTCCAGAGCACACGAGCCCACCAACAATTGCTTACTGGCCAGGTCTGTACAAAAACTTGTCAGGACGCTACAGAAAATCGCTTGATGGTTTTTATTTGAGTCACTTTCTGAACCGTCTAAGAGAGGCTTGGCTGTTGTTGAAAGCATATGCTTTATTCAAAGATGCATATAGAACCTAGGCAGTCTAGAGAAACAATTCAGTGAACTCAGGTAGTACTTAGGCAAACTACTTTGTCTTTTTTATTCTTTCTGATATATTTTTTTTTATTCCGGCAAAAAAAAAAAACAAAACCAAAAACAGACAAACAAAAACCTTGACACGATCCCACTTGTTTCACGGAGTTTCTATTCTAGTAGGAAAGACCGACATTAATCAGATAGCCACCATATGAAATGTAGCTGGTGGTGTTGGGAGCACATGACAGAAGCCATGGTGTCTAAGCTGGAATCTGAAGGACCGGCAGGGATGAACGAGGTGGAGGTGGATGTAGAAACGGAGAAGAGATGATTCCGGGTGGAGGACACTCCGTGTGCAAAAAACCTGCTATCATTAGTGATTATAGCGTATGCCCCAGGAATTAAAAGAAAGTTCCTATAACCAGAGAACCAAGAATGAGCCGTAGAGTGACAGAGTGATGTGCATGGCACAAAAGGGAGCCTGGGGCTGGACCATAAGGCCCTGTATTTTGATCTTTCTAAGACCAGTGGAAAGTCTTTGAAATCTTTTAGGTATGGAATGACATGATCAGATGTGCATTGTATAAAATGAAGCTGGACCTATGGAGAAGGGATTAGAATGGCCCAGCAGTGGCTGTATGGCAAGCAGAGAAGAGGCTATTCCAATGGTCCGGGTGAGACAAGGCAGTGAAGTATTTTAGACTGCAGTGGGGATGGGGGAGCTGGAAATACATGAATGGAGTCAAGAGAAATTTTGGAAGTATGCTGCCCCAGGACACTCATCACTGGTTTGCTCATTAAAGTAAACTCTTGGGTGCCTGAGTGGCTCAGTCAGTTAAGTGTCTGACTCTTGGTTTAGGCTCAGGTCACGATCTCACGGTTTTGTGAGTTCAAGCCCCACATTGACCTCCACGCTGACAGTACGGAGCCTGCTTGGGATTCTCTGTCTCTCCCTTTCTCTTGCCCCCTCCTCCACTTGTGCTCTCTCTGTCTCTCTCAAAATAAATAGATAAACTTTAAAAAAAAATTATTTTTTTAGAATGGTCAGGGTGAGTGGTCTTCTTGCTTAATGCGATATTCTAGCTAACTGAAGCCTATTATTATTAGACTTAGCAGTGGCCAAAGATGTAGAGTGTAATGCAATATTATGAAAATTAAGTTTATGCCAAACAGATTTTAATCTCAGATGTAGCTTGTAATGAAACATCTGAAAATCGGACCCCTCACCTTTTAGCGTTCTAGAGATGCTGTGTGCAGGAATGACAGGTGTCCAAGCTGGGTCTGTAGTCAGATCAGGGCATCTGTGTCACATGAGTGGCTTTGGCGAACAGGTTTCTTTCCATTTTTGTGTATGTCTTCAAAACTTTGGTTCAAACATGCTAAAAATCCATTTTATCTTTCAGGACTCTTGGAAATAAATGCATGTATGGATGTGAGGGTGCCCAAACACACATATACATGTATGATCATATGGGTGCTTACATAAATTTACATAGCCTACATATTAAAAGGTTATACATGCTTTATTTTTATATTTTATTTTAAGGGTCAGTTTTAATATGTATTTTTGTTATTATATGTATTTTTAATTTTTTATGTATATTTACAGCCATACAACTTAACTGCCAAAAATGGTGTCAGAGAATTATTATAATCTGTGTGTCATAGCTTAAATTTTACCTACTTGAATAAGCAAATGAAATCATGAGTTGAATCCAGCTTAAGCCTAAGTCTATTATTTTCTAATTTTTCACAGTACATTGCTTTGTTCTTTTTATTTTTTCTTCTTCGCTTGAGTAAGTTATATTTTAATCAGTCCACTGATTTTTTTTTTTCTCTTAAGATGAAAAGATAACTGTGTCTTCTCTTGCCATGGTGGGGTTGCATATCTGTTCTTACTGTCTTCGCTGCTTTCACCAGATAAACTGGCAGATCACTGCATTTGAAATTTTAATTTTTTTCTGAAGAATACAACTTGAGAAAATGGTATGGTGTACAAATTGCTATTTAAAAGGGAGCAGATGTTTGACAAAAGCATATCATAATTCACATGCCTGGGAACATTAGCCTACACTTCAGGAAATACAACGTAACGCATTTTAAAGAAGTAAAAGGCAGTTCCCTGATTGTTGAGAAGGTCTTGGCCAGAGTCCCCTTGGGCACCTCTGTCTCTTAACTATATTGACATACTTGTAGGATTAGATTATTGTCTGTGATTAAATAAGTGCACATAGTTGCTTAAAATAAAAGCGATAGAGGTTCCTGGGTGGCTCAGTCGGGTGAGCATCCAACTCTTGATTTCAGCTCAGATCATGATCTCACAGTCCTGAGATCAAGCCTCACATTGGGCTCTGCACTGGGCATGGAGTCTGCTTAAGATTCTCTCTACCCCTCTCCCTCTGCTTTGTCCCTCCCCCAGTTTGCATATGCGCATCTCTCTCAAAAACAAAATAAAAAAAAAATTTAAGTGATAAACAATGGGGCGCCTGGGTGGCTCAGTCAGTTAAGAAGCTGATTCCTGATTTAGGCTTAGGTCACCATCTCATAGTTTGTGAGTTTGAGTCCCATGTTGGGCTCTGCACTGACAGCGTGGAGCCTGCTTGGGGTCCTCTTTCTCTCTGTCTGCTCCTCCCCTCTTTGTGCTCTGTCTCTCAAAAAATTAAAAAAAAAAAAAAATTAAGTGATAAACAATATTCAGACTGTATGTTTTTTTTCATTAACTATACCAAAATATTTGATACTATCAACTAGATTAGGTTTTTTCAACACATAGGGAAGTTTAACACTCCTGGCAAGTTTATCAAGATCTGTTATTAGTCCCATAACAAGAACTTGGTCTTCAATTTTCCTTTTCCAAGCATGTGAATTCTCCAATATTGATTGCTGGTCTCGGGCACAATCAGCCCATCTTTTATAATTCTGAAAATAGAAGCTGCCGTTGCGAACACACAAGGTTATTATCAGTCTACTCAGAGATAATGTTTGCCATTAATTTGAACATATGAAGATACCCAGAGCAACAGAAATAATTTATATTTTCACAGTTGCATTGTGGCTTACAAAAAAACTCTCACACAACATCCATGATTTGATGTAATTCTTAAAACAAGCATAGAAAGTCTGTACCCAAGAAAGAGGGTATTGTCTCCATTTTATAGATGAAGAAACAGGCTCAGAAGAGTTCACAACTCCCCTAAGATCAGTTGGAATCGACAATGTAATATTTATAACATAGCATATTACATATTAGGGGATAAAGCATAAGAAAAATAAAACAAATCACTGCCCTTTCAGTTTTTTGTTTCAAAGTTTCTAGTGAGTATCTGTATCCATTGAGAAAATCCATTAGTAATTACATGTTTAATGAGTAAATGGTAATTTACTCTTACCCTTATTCAGAAAAAAAAACAACTTAGGGACGTATATTTATTAGTATTATTTTAACCTTATTGGTAAGCTAAGAAAATTAAATCAAATTAAGGGTCAGGAGCCTCCTGACTGTTAAACTGTGCTGTAATCACATGTGCAACATTAGGAAATCGGTGCCAAGGTAAATAGAGGAACCACCTTTAAACCCTAACATCTGAGACGACATCATGTTGGCTGAGACGTTACACACTGAAAGGAAATAAATTACTCATCTTTTGGCACGGCATTTTCTGCCACAGAGAAATAATTTTCTAAAGGGCATCTTGGTAGTATGAAAGCAGGATTCAGGAGGTTCCCAAAGAGAGCCATAAACCCAGCCCCGCAGCCAGCTGGCTATGTCTATGTGACAACAGAATATATGAGCTGTTCAGATACATGGACTCAGGCTTGCTGGGGGACTTAGAGGTAATCTAGACCATTGGTATCGAAAAGCAGTTATCTAGAATATGCATCCTTTTTTGCCCACACGTGGTTTGATTAATTCTTGATTGATTTTCCCATCAAAACTCCAGAACCACTTGTGCCTGTGGACCTAAGATACCATTCACTCTTCATTACTACCCGCACTGAGTCTACCCTGCATCCCTGAACTTACCTACATCTGCAATCTTCCCCCTAATTGTGACTCTGGATCTTTATTATCCAGAGTAAGAAAAAGTTAACTGAGGCCATTGGTCGGAATTTGTTGATGACAGTCTTGCTCCAAGTGTCAGTTGCTTTTAGTTAATAAAGCACTCATTAGGAGCAGAGGACCTGAGGTTTTTGGTTTTGGTTTGCTTTTTTTTTCCCTCCACCACGGCTTCTCGAAAATGACCTGTTAGAGCCGCAAAAGAATGGCAATATGTGCTGTCCTGAATTGTACTGTACAGATTTCATTTTTATATCCAAGGGGAACTGTTCCTTGACAATTATTTTTTTTTTCAACTTTTGATAATCAGGCTAAAGATCTGAGAACATCCCTTTGGCTGCTCATTTTACATCTGCCTCAGAGAGCCACAGTCTTTGCCAGAATCAGCCAAAGAGAATGAGTCCCATGTGGGGGCCAAATTCCTAGCCAAAATATTGAAGCTCAGAATTTTTTTTTTCTAAATACATAGTTAAATAGCTTTTTTAAAAACCAAGGTTAAACACAGATCATAACATCTGCAGCGAATATAGCGCCAGTACTTAGAAGGAAGTTTATTATTATTATTTTTTTCCAACATTCTGCTTGAAGGTGTTCTCAGGTCAATGAAAGGACTAGATATCAAAAACCAGATCCACTTTTTTTTTTCTAAAGAGCATGAGTGGGGGTGGGGGGGGTGGGGGGAGGTAGAGAGCAGAGGAACAGAGAGGGAGGGAGGGTGGGAGAGAGAGAGAGAGGGAGAGAACCCTAAGCATACTCCATGCTCAATGTAGAACCTGACTCGGAGCTCAATCCCATGACCCTGGGATCGTGACCTGAGCCGAAATCAAGAGCTGGACGCTCACCAGACTGAGCCACCCAGGCATCCTCCAAATCCGATGAGAGTTTTCAGAATGTTTCTCACTCCAAGTTTAGATGGTTCTTAGAGGTGTCACTGCACCGTATTTGCTGACCCAGCTTTGGCCTGTGGTGTGCTTCCCTGGGGGGATCTGAGGAGGTGGGGTTCCTTACCTTTTCTTCCTTGACAATGCTCAAGGGCAGCCCCACCCTCCCACACCCTTGGGACGCCATCCTCTGTCAGGATTGAAAAAGTCATTTATTTTAAATAAGAAAATTTCAAAAGTTGCTGAGAAGTAAGACATCTTGAATTTGCATAGTGGTCTAAATTAAAAAAATTTTTTTTAAATGTTTACGCATTTATTTTTGAGAGAGAGAGAAAGAGAGGGGAAGAGCAGAGAGAGAAGGAGACACAGAATCCAAAGCAGGCTCCAGGCCCAGAGCTGTCAGCACAGAGCCCGACACAGGGCACAAACCCATGAACCGTGAGACTGTGACCTGAGTCAAAGTCAGACGCTTAACCCGCTGAGCCACCCAGGAGCCCCTAAATTTTTGGTTTTTTAGTGATCAGATACCTCTAATTAGTGAAAGATGGTAGTAAAAGGAAAATAAGGGTGAGGGGGATGGGTGGGTAGAGAATGGGTTAGATATCTCTTCATTTAAAATTGGTTCAAGTTTTTGTTTTTCTTCTTGTTCCAGCATGGGATCTAAATCCATGTGAGTAAATTAAAGAATCAAGGCAGTTATCAAGCTTAAGAAACTATTGCTAAGGAACTTTGGCATGGATTCATTAGAGCAGTGGTTTTTCAGGCTAAAATACACCCAAAGAGGGACTGACCATCATGAGCTCTGTTTTGTGAGATATGAAGGTGTCCTGGAACTAGCACTAACCTGTCAAGATGAAGTAAAGGCTTTAATTCTGATTCAAATCTTTTCAGCCATTTCAGCTTCCAACTTTTATGGACATTGTCCCCTACTCCCTGGTCAGTTAAATAAAGCTGTAAGTCAGCGTGAAGAATAAAGGCCAATTATCCTGGTCCCTGGTCACAGCTTAAAACCCTTCCCAGAAAGCTAGAAGAGCATATTTTTCCAGGTGGTGTGGAGATACTCTTTGAGGTGCTGTGTGGTTGATAGGAATATCCTCAAAGGGAAAATATTTGCTAGAAAAGAGAGCATAGACCGGGAAGAGAAATCAAACAGATTCCCTTGGATGTCAGTGTAGAAGCCTAAAGTTTTATGATTTCAGTTGTGCTTCTGGCACCAAGATCTATAAATAGATCAAAAAAAAAAAAAAAACAAAAACAAAAAAAAAACACCAACCCTCAGAATTGACGAGGGAATAGCCCTCTGTTTTCTCACTTTGGCCTCCAGATTCCCTTGGCTCTCCTGCCACATTTCTCCTCCTCCTCTCTGAAGTGTTTAGAATTTCTTTCCATACCGAGTATGTGCGTTCTTCCAGATGTACATACCTACCACATTTCCCACAGTTGAACTGTAGAAGGGATGGTTTGTCCTGTAAGAATTTGGGTATAATATTTATTGTCAGACTAATTTAAATTCACATGAAAAGGTCTAGTTACTATGACTAGTAAAATAACCTATTACGAGAACCCTGTTCCGATTTAAAATGGAAACGTATCTCAAGGCTAAAGAATGAGCATAATACTTTGCCATTTAAAAATATATTAAGTCCTAAGAATTCGAATTGCTCATGCCTGTCATCTAATTTTGTCTCGTAGCATCACAATTCATAGTGGGGGACGGAGCATTTCAGTGACTGCTATCACAGCAGTTTAGAGGAGATGTTCGGATTTTGAATCTAATTTGTATTCCAGTGTCTCTTGAATTTATTGGATGCCTGTATATTTACTGGCAAATGCAGATGCTTAAAAATAGGCAATGTCATCTAATGCCGTATAATTATAATTTAGAACAGCACTGCGCAATCTAAAAAATTGTTTTATTAAGCCAGTTTTATCTTTAACCTCTTCCTCTGTGACTCTGGTCAGCATCAGACCCTCAAAATAATTCACGTTAGCATCCCAGTAAGGGTGACAAAGCGAATCCAAGAATTAGTTCTCTCCCGGTGTCCTCGAAACACCAGACATAACCTCTGAAGTTTTTTTTTTCCTCCAGTAGATACGACATTTATAAAATTTGCTGAGTGTAACGCAAGGGAAGCAACATCTGGCAGCTTTCACCTTCTGCTCTCAACGAATGAAAATCATTTACTCAGTGGGAGGCCCTGTCGCCAGAGATGCTTGGGAAAGAAAGTTTCTAACTGAAGTTTATAATCTCTTCCAGCCCTAATATGTGACTTTGCTAAACAATTGTTAAAGAACACATGGAGAACACATAGTTACCTGTATTTTCAGCTGTGTGTCAAAAATACGAAACCTACGGATTCTGCCCCAGTTAACAAAAATAGAGTAAACCGAGGCAGGGGCCCCTGCATCTGTCACTTGTGTTCACCTTTCCTCAGGCATCCATGCCTCTTGCTCCCTTTACTCAGAAACTGCCACCACCTCTCGGAAACTTAAAAAGAGCTGTTAACCAGTTTGTATCATTTATACACCTTGACTATTCACACTACCAGTGATAGTAAAAGGCATGTTTACTTTTTAAAGGGATTCTGTGTATTAGCAAACTGCATAGGGAATTGGAGTTGTAGGTGCGGGAAGGCTTTGAAAAGCCACCCGATTTCATCAGTCAGTGTGAAGGTGAGATCCAAACCCAGTGATGTCTACCCCCTGCTCCCCAGGAAGGTGGATTGCCTGCAGGTACCGACTCTGAGGGTTTCAAGTGTGGAAGAAAATCCTCCCCCTGCTCCGAGATTTGTCGTGCCTGGGCCAGGCCAGTCTGCAGGCAGGTCTCCTCTCTTTAGCTCCTCCTGCCCAAGCAGACTGGCACCCTCCTGTCCATAGCACAGGACCTTCAGGAGCTGTGTGGGTGCCTGTTCGTTTGTGGTCAGAATGACTGGAATTTGGTTCATATTTATCAGAGCTTTCTTTTAAAGTTAGAACTTCCCAGAGCGCCTGGGTGGCTCAGCTGGTTGAGCGTCCGACTCTTGGTTTCAACTCGGGTCATGGTCTCATGGTTCAGGGGTTTGAACCCTGCCTTGGGCTCTGTGCTGACAGCACGGAGCCTGTTTGGGATTTTCTCTCTCCCTCTCTCTCTCTGCCTCTCCCCCAGTCACACTTGCACTGTCTCAAAAATTTATAAAAAGTTAAAAAAAAAAATACAATTAGAACTTCCCTACCCTCTCTGATATCATTCCAGACAAACAACTAAGTCACTAGGATATATTTCCTTCACTGATTACTTTATTAAGAATAAAGTAGTAATGGGGTACCTACGTGGCTCATTTGGTTACGTGTTTGACTCTTGGTTTCAGCTCAGATCACGATCTCAGTTTTCATGACATCTGACAGTGCAGAAGCTGGTTGGGATTCTCTCTCTCCCTCTCTCTCAAAATATATAAATAAACATTTTTAAAAAGAAAGTATTAGTAATAAAAATAATAGTTATATATAAATATATATAAAAGATATAATCATAAAAAAATAATAAAATGGTAATATTACTGATGCCCAGTATTACTTCATTTAGGTCATTGTACATCTGTTTATACCCCTCAGATAAATGCATTTGCATTTCCCAGGAGTTGTTTTTTTTTTTTTTTTAATGTTTATTTATTTTTGACAGAGAGCAAGAGACAGAGCATGAGTGGGGGAGGGGCAGAGAGAGAGGGAGACACAGAATCCGAAGCAGGCTCCAGGCTCTGAGCTGTCAGCCCAGAGCCCAACGCGGGGCTTGAACTCACAGGCCGAGAGATCATGACCTGAGCCGAAGTCAGATGCTCAACTGACTGAGCCACCCAGGCGCCCCTCCCAGGAGTTTTTTTAATAGGCTACTTGTCCATTTGAAATCGATGACCAGTAATTTCAGTAGGAAGTTATAGAGCACCTCCTAAGTGTCAGGCACTCACTGATGACCAAACAAGAAATCAATCCCAGAGGAAGAGAATCAGCCGTGGTCCTTCACTGCAGTCCGGGCCCATCCAGTAGGCTCCTCTTCTAATAGTTCATGATGTAATGTATTCTATAATAAGATTTTGAGCATTTCGAGTTACGATATTAAACCATAAAAACATACAAGCCTAACTTTAGACATATTTTGCAACTTTCACTATATACAAAAAAAGAGCACTTTCAGTACTTTTCCCAACTTTTCTGATTGTACACACTACAGTGTAATTTAGTTTTCTTGATGAATACAACACATTAAAAAAGAACAGATAAGTCAATGTCCCTTAAATGTACTGTCATATTTTTACTTTTATACCATTCCATGCTAAACATTTCACTTCATGAAAGCAATAATCGTCTACCTTGTTGACTTGTGAATATCCAGCTCCTGAAACAGTTCCTCCTGTTTGGCAGTGCGTAAGGGTCACTGAATGAATCACCCTTCTTAGACACTTCCCCTCCTTCCCACCCAAAGCTTTCTTCAAGTTCAGTTCAAGCCCCACATCCTCTAAAAGACCCTCCCTTATGTAGATGTTCTGCTTCATATGGTACATTACTAAGGCAGTACCTGTGCATCTAACTTGCATACTTTTTAGAAACTTTTGCCGTAAACATATTTTCATTATAGTCTATGGATCCTTAATTAGTGTTCTACTCCTGCGTTTCATCCCCCATCCCCAAATACATTTAACACGTACAAATATACATATAAGTATTCAGCCAACTCATGTAAAATAGATGAGCAGTTAATCATACTATTCATTCAACAAACATTCATAGAGTTCCTGCTTAGTCCCTGGTATCCTTCTGGGAATGGTCACTACAGCACTAAGTGACACCTATCCCTCTGCTCTTGGAGCTTATTATCTACCAACAGGAGACAACCAAGAAAACAAATGAATAAATAAATGAGGAATACAAGAATATCAGGTACTGATAAGGGCCATGAGAAAAGTATGTGCAAGGGTGTGACTAGAGGTTAAAACATAAAAGGAAAAGGAAAAGGAAACAATCAGTTGATGATGCCCTCTTTGAGGAGTTAGCAATTGATCTGACACCTGAGCAGCAGGGAGCAGTACTGGAAAGATTTGAAAGAAGAGCCTGTGAAGTAGTTTTGGGTAGGAATGAGCTTGAGATATTGGTGTGAGGGTAGTGATGAAGAGGATGTCTGTGTAGAACATTAGTGGTTTAAGATGCTGCTAAGTAGAGATACAGCCAGTGAAGGTGTCCTGTAAGCAGCATGGGTTGGCGTCCTGGTGGGGGTGGTGTGACAAGAAAAGGGTTTGGGGGCAGGTGTAAAAATTAGCATATGGCACGCAGACAACATGCCCAGAGGAGATGAGAACCTACTGGGACTCTACAGCCATAGAAAAGATAGAAAACAGGAACTAAGTCATGGACATGTCTACATTTACAGGTAAAACTGGGGAATCTGCTAAGGAGACCAGGAAGCAAATAAGGAAGATACCTAAGAGAAAACAGTATCAGGAAGGAGAGAATAGTCAATCGTGCTGAGTGCTGTTGAGGGGTCTACTCAAATGGGAACAAAAAATAAGTTAGTGATGCTGGGGTTGTGCTGACCTTTACAAGAGCAGTGGCTTTGTAGCTATGGGTAGTAGCCCGTTTGGAGTTGAGAAGAGAAGAATTGAGAAGAAGTGGAGATAGCAAAAGTTAACCATTTAAGAAGCTTTGGAACTAGGAATGAAAAAGTTGAAGCCGAAAGAAGATTGGGGGTTAAAGGAGGACCATTTTGTGTTTAATTTTTACAGAGAGTTACTAGAATATGCTGGTAAGCAATGGGAAAACCAAGTATAGAGGAAATGAAGGAGAAATCAATTAGGGGGTGAAAATGCAGAAGCAAACTCCTTAGAAAGTTGAAAGTGGTTGGCTTCCAAAGCCGGTTAGTGATCCGGTTCGTTTTTGATGGGTTCGGGGAATACCTATAAATATGAAGACTGTTTCACAATACAGAAATATTTCTGTATTAAAATGTTGAGAAATTAAAGCAGGCCAGTGGAGCCACCCGAACTTGCTGATTTTTCGCCATTTTTTACATGCAAAAATACCATTTTCCTGTGGCCCAAACTTACAATAATATGCATATATAAAACAGCTGAGAATACACAAATTACAATAGATGAAGAACTTATGGATATTTTCCATTTTCTCTTTTCTCTAAGTTTTATGAAGTACTTTCAAATAATTTTGAAACAAGTATAAGGGAAATATTAAATGCCTCTTATACTGAATACTGTGCATTTCGCTTAATCTTCAGGTTAAGTCATAATAATTGCTTAAAAGAACAGCAAAGGCAGAAGCAGCTCCGTGTTATTATTCTAGTTTTAACTGAACCTTTGCGTTCTGTTCTAAAGGATTAAACCATCTAGTACATACTTCAAGATTCCTTAGGATCTTTGTTTCTTAGTGACTCAGATGTAAAAACAAACAAAAAACAACTTCAAGTGAATCTATGTGTTTTACAAGATTTATCTTTAAAAATGTATCTTTTGGCTTAAATGTTTGCATTGTTTTTTGTTGCAGGCTTATTTATATTTATTTTCCACTGTGCTATGAAGGAGAATGTCCAGAAACAGTGGAGGCGTCATCTCTGCTGTGGTAGATTTCGGTTAGCAGACAACTCAGGTAAAGGGGCATGTTGGCAATCGGTTTTATACCTGAGGTCAATCAGAAACCTTTCTCATTTGGTCTTCCATTGTCAGAACAACCCAGTCCCGATGGCAGAAAATTGTAAAGGTGGAGGATGTGAAGATGCTTAGTTGGAGTCTTAGAACATTAGGACTGTAGGAGATCTGAGGGCTCTGGCCCTCACCCTTCTGTTCTGCAGAGAAGCATGAATTCCAGCCAGGTGTGAGTTGCCCAGGGCTCTGTGTCTACTTTAACAACTCCGACATCCAGGGGTTCCACTATAACATGTGCACCTTTCCATGTTTTTGAGGTCCTCAATCACATTATTAGGCAAAGAGATTTTTCTTATTATAAAAAAAAAATACTTGAAGAATAGTATTACTTTTTTTGGCAGTGATTGCTTCTCACCCTTACAAAATTAAAGTCAGATTTTAAACAATACGCGCAACGGGTCAAATTAAGAAACTTACTTCAGTTTATTATTGTTCATATGCCAGCCTCTCCTCTGAGCCATTGCTAGCATATAAGAAAATGGGAGGCCTTGGATAAATTTCTTAATGTGGTGATGATTCTTCACAGGACATATTCCCCCGAAAGCAGGTTCATGAAGAGATATTATTTCTTTCAGACTGGAGCAAGACAGCTACCAATATCATCAAGAAAAGTTCTGATAATCTAGGAAAATCTTTGTCCTCAAGCTCCATTGGGTCCAACTCAACATACCTTACATCCAAATCTAAATCCAGCTCTACCACCTACTTCAAAA
This sequence comes from Panthera pardus, assembly GCF_024362965.1. Classification (NCBI taxonomy): domain Eukaryota; kingdom Metazoa; phylum Chordata; class Mammalia; order Carnivora; family Felidae; genus Panthera; species Panthera pardus. The sequence goes on along the minus strand of NW_026526732.1, from coordinate 23,656,156 downwards.
GGAATAGCCACACCGGTGAGTTATTCTGGCGGTGGGAAAGATGTTCTCTGGTACATTTCTCATCATATTTTTATTGCAATTGCCATATCATGAAGATTGATAGATCACAGTGCCCGTGAGGGTGCTTATGTTAGATTTATGAAAATCAAAATGTATTTGAAGACCTTATCCGGCACTTTTGTGAAGATTTTGTCTTTTTTTTAAACCTTTACAACCAAAATTGAATCCACATAGCCATATTATTGCCTCTGAATATGATTTGCTTCATTTGATTCAAAGCTTAGTTTTCTTTTTAAAATATGGTATCTGAGTTTAAAAGTTATGTTTTTACTTTAAAAATATAGAAATTGAGTTGTAATTACTCACAAGAAAGCATATTTCATGTTTCATAACTTACTATGAAAGTTAATTGGCACGTTGACATAGGAACAGGTGGAAACACCATCCAGGATGTACGTTACATTTGAGAATCAATTCCTTAACCATTGGATGTGTTATTGGAAGATGCTATGTAAGTCACTGAATAAATATGATAGAGAACATAATATTTGGAAAGTGATACAGGATGGTGAGAAACACCATCTTTGTTCATCTCCTGGTACTACTTGATATTTACAGTGACCACAGGTTGTAACACTGAGCATGTGTATGACCAATCCTGAAGACAGTGTGGAAATAAAGACTCTCTTGCAGTACTTGATAGCCAGCAAATGGTGTGAAATGTTGCAATCTTTTAATAGTTCTAAGGAAAATAGAAGAATTTCCACTTTGAAATACTAAATATACCTCAAGCAAACAGCTGTCACCACTTAGCACCCAACACTTTCCTCACTAAAGATGCTTCTAAAAGGATAATAGAAATAACTTTTTAACTCTGAATTTGTTTAGTTATTAAACATAAGCAGAGGCAAATGGCACTGAAGAGATTAATATTTGGTATTTTGCAAATAGTATGATGTGCAGTGTATATGTAAATGTTCACATTGCAAACACTTAAATTTCAAATGACCTGCATATACATTTGAATCCTTCCACATGTCCCTGCTTGCACCACGATCTGTGTACCTTGCCACTGGAATGGCCACTGCCTGAGATTTAAGATAGCATTATGGAAAAATGTTTGAGTGGTTAGAGAGTTTGTTAATTCCAAAATTCTTAAAGATCTAAAAACTTGGAACAGGTTAGGCCAGCAGTTTTCAAAGTTTCTTAGAGCAAAGGACATTTCTGAGAATCAAATAAAAGCTGTGGACTCTCTTCCAGAATAAGATACAGCCTCTGAGTCCTGTACGCAAATAGTCTACCTCAATTAAGAGGTCTGTGTATCCTTCTTTAAATACCTCTGTAAGAAATTTGGTGACAGGTATATAGTCTGACATAGGTTATTCTACCTAATTGGTAGTTTCCTGGCACAAAATACATTTTAGTTATAATGAATGAATTTTTTACTTTATTTAGTCAACCTTAAAATTAGATACATATATGATCATTTCAATGGATGCAGAAAAAGAATTTGACAGAATACAACATCAATTCATGATAAAAACAAAGTAGGTTTTAGAGGAACATATCTCAACATAATAAAAGCCATATATGAAAATCCCACAGCTAACATCTTACTCAGTGGTGAAAACAGACCTTTTCCTCTAAGATCAGGAACAAGACAAGGATGTCCACTCTTACCACTTTTATTCAACATAGTATTGGAAGTCCTAGCCATAGCAATAAGACAAGAAAAAGAAAAGGCATCCAAGTTGGTAAGAAAGAAGAAAAACTTTCATTATTTGTAGATGACATGATATTATATATGGAAAACCCTAAAGACTATCAAGATTACTATAAGTGATAAGTGAATTCAGTAAAGTTATAGGATACAAAGCTAATATTCAGGAATCTATTGCATTTTTCTATACACTAATAATAAGGTGGCAGAGAAATTAAGAAAACAATCTCATTTATAAGAAAAAAATAGATACTCATTTTGCCTACCCTTTGAAAAGGCAAATAGTGTGTATTCTATATCAGTTATGAATGAATAGGGATTTGACCAATCAAATTGTTGTCCTCTTAACACATGTGAGAATAGCTAGAAAAATGTCACCAGGGGAGAGATGATGACAGATAGATCATTTGGAACAGGGGACATTTTGGAAGTAGTAATGAAATATTTAGAAGTAAATAAGGATCATGGATAAAACTGACTAAAAGATAAAAGGAAATTCAGAAATTGAGGTACCAAAGAAAAACTTTGCTATTTTAAAATGTTATGTATGTTTTTTTAAGGAATGTATTAATGTTTTTCTGTTTCCCATAACAAAACCCTTGGGGTTAAATGAGTTCTTGTCATCTAGCATAAAGATATAGTCAGCTATATGACATTACTTCTGCGATATAGTAATTGATGGTTTCCAATCAACTGATGTATGAATGACCTTTAGCTACATAGCCATTTCTCAGTAGGACTGCTGGTGTACTTGGGTCACTCAGAGTATGCAAAAAGTCACTGCATATCATCATGGATATCTAGTTAATTTATTTCTTGGAATTGATCTAGAAATTCATATGTTTATGGTGTAGATAATGTCTTCTAAGAGCATTCCTTCAGCAAAAGTGGATCATTCAGGTAAACTTCTATTACTTTTTGGATGCATGAATTTTTTGCAAGGTAATAAAAGAATGTTTGCATGGATTAAACTAAGACTCTTGCTGCGCCAGCAAAATTGCTTGTTCTTTACGATACTTCTCGGCTAGCACAATGACAGTCCTGCACTGAGCTGGAATTTCTGAAATTTCAAATGGTTGTGGCTGTGCTGGCTCTTCTCTGCATGGGGGTGTCTGCAAGCTGCTCCTTCTAGGAAATGTACCATGCTCTGGAGTTAAGGGATCACATATAAGGTAGAATAGTGGGGGGAAGAAAAGCAGTACTTGAGAAGTTTGTTATAGAAGTTTGTTATAGAAACTCTTTACTCTTCCATTGCTCTTATGAATTACTGGATATGTCATGGTACATTCATAGAAGTCATAATAGAGAAATTGTCAGTTCCAAGCCTGCTTTTTGAAGATTTTTGTCTGCTTGACATTTCAGCCTAGGTCAAATAATAGTTCATTTCCCTAGCCCCTGGTTTTCAAACTTGCAGCTACAACCAAAATCTCTATTGTTACTGATGTAATATCTAACCAGAGGATTGGGAATAGCATATATACTGAAATATAGCCCTTGCTCAGAGTTTTACTTTATTCACTATGAAGACCCAGAAAATTGGGTCACATATTTGGAAGGGACCTAATCAAAATATCTGAAAAGTGTCAAGCCACTGAAAGTTGTCACTGAAGCAAAATGAGTGTATCCTTGAAGCTTCTTTGAGTGTGTGTGGTTTTCTAAAAACGTTAAGCACAAATTATTTGTTACTGATATCTAAATCAATAGAAAAATCCCCAACAGAAAACCAATGGCTAGTGAATATATGAACTGAAAGAAACACAGAATCAATCAGCTTGCTGAGAGCTAAATGGGGAGGGGCCCTTCTACAATGACTCCCTAAACCTTTTTCTCACCAGTCCTGGTATGTGATCATTCTGCCGTGCTTCATGAGCCATCTATTCTCTCTTTCTTCCTTTAGTATGGGATGAACACAACATTTCCTCTTTTAGTCTTCATTTTATTTAGTGTCTGTTTCAACATAGGACAACAGTTAAACAATTTGAGTCATTTCCAAAGACAACAGATACAGTGATGATGGCTTTTATCAATTACTGATGGATTTTTAATGTTGTGTCACATACTGGGTGCAGCTTACTCAAAGCATAAACATGCCTGCAATGAACATTCCAGATTTGGAGCCATGATTCCTTGAGGCAGTTTTTCATCATAGAGTTTTAGCTTCTTCTGCAGTGAATAGAGAAGATACAATGTAGAGAACTGAATGCTTTGTAAAAGGTCACATTTGCTCCTTCATTTGGTGTGAAATCTCTGTGGTTAATTTTTGAGTAGAATTTTTCTCCAAAATGTGCTGGGAAGGGGAGGAGTGTAGATACTTACAAGAAGGTACTTACAGGGTAAATGAAAACAGCCATATGTATTTATAAATAATAGAGCTTATGTGAATGTCAGAGTCTATCTGAACCAATTTTAGAAAGGTTTTGGGTCTAGAGAAATAATATTTAAATTGTATATGATATTGAGTGTTGAATCACTGAACTGTACACCTGAAACCACTATTACACTGTATGTTAATTAACTGGAATTTAAATAAAAACTTATACATAAATTAATGAATTAATTTGAGAAATTCAGAGCAGAAATGTATTTAGCAGTCCTTTATTACTATCAATTATTTTGATATTATTGCCATCAGCAATAACATCATCCTGAGACTATGGCATAGTTAATAAAATACCCTTTCATGTTTATTTTCATTCACTTTATTCCCCCAAATCCTTTAAATTATATTTTATAAAAACTTCCTTTATGAAAAGTGTCAAACGTATATAAAAACTAGAGAGGACAGTATGATGAATCCCCTTGTGCCTATCAACTCATGGTCACCTTCCCATTTCTCCCCCCTGTATAATTTGGAAATCATATCTTGGACATCAAACATTTCTTCCATAGATGTTTTGGCATCTTTTATTTGTTATATAATCTGTCCCTGCTTTTTTTGAGTTATTTGCCAAGTATATTTTTGTAGCAATTTTCTAATTATTCTATTCATTGGCTCTGAAAAATACCACTTACGGTAATATTTCTTGAAACAAATTCCAACACAAATTACTAGAAGGCAAATTAGCATTCATTCATGCATGGGAATGCACTTTGAAGATGAAAAGCATAAAATTTTGGAGCTGCCTGTTACCTAACCTAAGAAAGAAACAGAGCTTCATTTCCTTTATGTATTTCTTTAATGTGCAAAATAGTGTCCAGTCTGGTGGCCCTTAGGCATGTCACCCACTCATCTTGTAGCCTAACTCTTCGTATCATTTCTTTCAGACAATGCTTCCATGAACAAGTCCTTGTCCAAATTGACCCATGCCGATGGAGAACAAACATCAATCATCCCCGTCCACCAGGTCATTGATAAAGTCAAGGGTTATTGCAATGCTCATTCAGATAACTTCTATAAAAATATTATCATGTCAGACACCTTCAGCCACAGCACAAAGTTTTAATGTGTTTAGTAGAATAAAGAAGAATCTGTCTACAGAAATGTGAAAATCTGCAAGCTGTGGAAGCTATGACTGGCACTTGTGAACGTGCTATGACCTAGGTAACTGCATGTTCATATAGGAGGAACGGATTTTGTTAAGAAAGCTTTTGTAAAATTTTAAAATCTGTCTTTCAGTGTATTTCTTCCATGGGGGCATTTCCACCATCACTAAAACTTTAGTACTGAGAGTAACATGACCCAGTAGGTACAGGGGATATGAATTTTTTAAATATATAATTGGATCAGACTCATCAGAACTCGGGGAGCCAGGGGACATTAAAGTTAGCAGACAAGGGAGGGGCAGAGCTAGGAAAGTGTAGTTTATGGCTCATAAACACCCCACTTTTAGGTTTTGGATATGGCCATTGGCTACATCATCTTTCTCAACAGTGAGAAACATACAACTAGTCATAACTAAGTTCTGGTGCTAGTTTCTATGAATGCAGTAGCATTTCTACATTTTCAGTAACATTTCAACCACAGATACAAAAGAATACTTCATGTCTGATCCAAAGATTGGGAAGGAATTCTTTCTTATTCTACCAAATGCTTAACCTTCAGGACATTAATATGCTTAAGAAAGAAAGAATTTCCAAAATTTTGACCCAGTTAATATGAGACCCTGTAAATTTCTACTATTTCACTTATCCTACGCAAGACACAAGGCTTAAGCGTCATCATTAATTAGAATTTAATCCCATACATTTGAATCAAGTATAATGTTGATTTTCCATTAATGTAGACTTCCCACTACTTGTTGAAGAATGAATCCCTTAGACCTCTGGTTTTTCTCCCCTACTGTCGTTTGAACCCACAGACTTATGGGAGGAACAAGAATTTCCATTAAGCATATTGTGTATAATAGTCTCTCCCTTTTAGGAAATATAATCATTGAGACTCTATGGTCCTGTTCTTGCCCTAGAGACTAAGACATTTCCATTTGCACAATTAGAAAGCCTCTTCCTTTTCAAGTGCTTTGTTCCAGAGAATATAAACTGAGGCATATGGGTAACTTGTCATAATCAAAATAATTTATAAGCACGTGGGTCTGCAATTGCTAGTCTAAAAACCATTTGTACATAAGTCCTCTGATTCTAAGAGCCAGAGCAGATCTGGCAAGATAGATGGTGTGTTTTTTATGAATTAGGTTTCTGCATGCAAGGCATGTATATTAAGCAGTTTTCTTAATTTTCAAACTACCCTAAGTAATATGCTTGCTAGTGAATGTGTTGGAGACGATATTTAAATTGTTTTTAAGTGATAGAGTTGTATCTAGGTCCTTAGAAATTGGTCTCAGTACATATTGTACCTTTATATTTGCTCTGAGTTATCTGTGAAGTATCAGGTTCTGGGAGACATCAGCCTAAGTGACCAGGAGAGAAGACATTCTGGCACCACCAATCTACTTAAAGGCAGAAGCCAGGACTGAGCACTTGAGAGCCTTTCTCTCTGCTCAAAATACAGGTGGCTCTCAGTCTTAGACCTAGGAGAGTTGTCAGGCTGTACAGCATCTGAGGGGCCTCTCACCTTTTGTTGATCTTTAGTCATAAAGCTATTTGCCAGACTTGACTGGATGGTAAGATAATATGGTGTGGGGTTTTATTACCATTTCATTTTGCAGCAGCATGGAACATTGCCCTAGGAGACATGAGCATTCCCTGGCTTGGCTTTCACAAGGGAGGAGTGTATATAGTAGGAAAGGATAATAAATCTTAAGGTCACTAAGATTCACTACAGTAGAGCCAAATCCTTTTCTATAGGCATATTATTAACAGGCTGCTTATTCTGGCAGAGGTTACATGTAGATGAAAATCAATCATAAATAGTCACTGAATATTCATACACTTTTCCCCAAGCCTTAGAGATTCGTGATAGAATTTCATTAGCTTTCTACTATGATATTTCTATCCCAAAGCTCCTATTTAATTAATAGTAACTGAGAGATAGCTTCCAAAGTGGCTTTGATTTCTACTCATATTCATTCAGATCTGGGAAAATGTTTTCTTTTTTTTCATATTTGACAACGATGTCAACTCTGAGTTAGAAATTTCCAGTAATCAGGTAAGGAGAGATGAAGAAACAGCTGAGTAAAAGCATTTGCAGGTGGATTTAAGACTGAGCCAAATTCTACGCTCCATTCCGTGCATGGGCTTTGCACCTTCGTTGGGTTGCCTCAGAACAGAATTGCAGGAATTTAGCTGTGGAGCCAAAATTTAGGTTAGCCTAACCTTGAGAATAATATCAATTCAGCTCCCCTGTTTTTGTTTTTAATTATTTTTCTTTTTTTTTTTTTAACTGCATTGTGTTCATCTAGGGTCCTCAGATACCATCGTCTATTCTTATCATTGTTCCCTGCATCGTAAAGCTTTTCTTTGTCCATCATTGGCATAGACTCTTTTGTACATATTTATTTATTTGTGTTTATAAATGCCAGCTCGTTTCGTATCTTAGCTTTATATTGCCTGGATTTGTTATTTTTATAATTAACTTTCTTTGGGAGAGACTGTATGTATACATATGTTTTTCTGAATACTTTGTGAAATCGTTTTCTGGAGCAATATCTTTGAATATGATGAATAAACATGACTGTGAGTGCAAATTAGAATTAGTAGTAAGAAGCTACTATAGCTGATTTGCCATTTTAATTAAATGGAAAGTGTTTTTCAAATAAATACTTATGTTGTTCATGTTCCAAATTATTCAATTCCTTTATGAGTAAGCATTTTGATTTCTGACTCTTAAATAGGAAAAGATCATTTGACAGCCGGAAAATAACCCGCCACCAATTAAACCAGTGACATGATGCTACTTTGCCAAAACACTGAGAATGAATATATTACAAAGATCCAGTTCACTGGGGATTAATGCATGTGGAAGTTCTTGAATTTTCTTAAAACGATTGATGTGAAGCCAAGCTTTGGAGGATGAGAAATAATGTTGGTTCCTTTCTGAGGGTGTCTTCAGCATCTTGAAAAAGAGAACCCAGTCAGTAATATTATGTGAAGTTAGGTCCTGAGGTGTTTTTTTCACATTTATAGTTGCTGCTTTCATTGTGGGAATCTTAGAAAATGACAGAATTTAGCCAGCTTCACTTGCATGATTAGAACAGAACCTCCCCACATCCCTTTACTGTGGTTATTTCGGATAACTCTTTTCTGCAGAGGGCCAAGGCCAATTTGGCTCACAGCCCTACTCAGTGCTAAGTTGTGAGGCGTGTTGGCCGGTCACCGTGAAATCAGGTCTTCTGAGCCAATGTTCACAACTCCCGGCCAAGCCGTGGTAAGAAAACTGACAAGTGGTTTCTTAAGATTCATCTACAGTAATATAGAAGCAGGCCACTTCGGAAAGCCCAGGGAGTAGCCACAGCAAGCAGACGGGAAACACTGATTTGATTCGCAGGCTGGCCTGTGTTTGTAACATTGTGAAATGTGGAGGAATTGGGCTTTACACACACAGTGTTTTGGAAGCGTTTCTGTTTTCAGTTGAATAAAATTCTACTTTTCTCCTATAAAGGCATTTAAGATCTCTCTTTTCACTCTCTCACCCTCCCTCCTCACAAGCTTCCTCCTTTTCTCCCTCTGCCCTTCTTCCCTCTCCCTTCCTTTCTTCTTCCCACCCTCTTCATTTTAAGAGAGAATACTTAAAGTAACAGTTTTCTTTTTCTGTTTCCCTAGAGAAAAATAAGAATAAATGTGAAATATTCAAATGTTTGCATTTATATTCTATAGCCTGTCAAAACAAAAAATGGGAAAAAAACATGATGTGCTTTATTACCCCAAGCAGCTTCAGCCCAACGTGGGTAATTTGGACTTGGTAGGAAAAAAATCAAATTTATAAACACGTTTGGATACCAAATACTTCTTTACTCCCTCTTCTAATTTTCAGTAGTATTCTCTAAGGGAGTATTGTTGTTCTAATCTTCCATTAGGGGAAATTGTTGATTAAAGATGGTGAGTAGCCTGCTGTGGCCACATGGGAGGTAAGAGTGGGTTCAGACCTAAGTCCATTGGACTTTGGGTTCACTATTCTACATCAGAGTGCCTTGTGGCCTTCTTCAAAGAACCTGCACCTTAATGAAGGCAGGCATTCCAGGGATGGGATGCATGTCATGAGATTGCAGTGAAAGCTTCCAGAACTTCAGATAGAAGCTCTGGACCAGCAATATGTCAGTGACGTTTTGGTCTTTGAAGTTCCAAGAGATTCTGGTAGGCTTCTCCTGACAGTAAGGAAAGTCATTCCAGGCATGGAAAGTCCATGGCAGTGAGTGCAACACAGCTGAGGTTGGCTTGACTGTGGGGTGGGGAGCTGTGTGGAATCATCAAGAGGCTGAGTCCAGCTCACAATGTAAGACTGGGTGTCTGGGGCAGACACAAGGGAGACCTACAGGCTCTAGGCAGGGAAGGAGCTGAATCCTCACTGCAAGGTGACTTTAGGACGGTGAGTGTAGAAAGCCAATTAGAAGGCACAGGGCCTGGACCCAGGAAGAACAGTGAAGAGGCCTTTGGAGAACTTGTCAGAAGAGCAAGGGAATTCAAGGAATGGTGTGTTGGCCCACAGGTCTTAAGGGAGTGATGACACCTTCCACAAGGCTTCCAAAGCAACACAAGCCCACCTTTACCAGGCATCAGCCCACTGTACTTAGAATGGTGGTGAGAGGTGCATGGGTGGCTCAGTCGGTTGAGCAGCCGACTTCAGCTCAGGTCATGATCTGGTTTGTGAGTTCGAGCCCCACGTCAGCTCGCTGCTGTCAGCACAGAGCCTGCTTCCCATTCTCTGTCCCCTTCTCTCTGGCCCCCCTCCACTTGCAGTCTCCCCAACATAAACATTTTTAAAAAGGGGGTGAGGTCCCCAGTTGTTCCAGATGCCACAGGGTTAAAGGAGCTAAGAAACAAAGTAAGTCTTCCATGAAACAAAAGCTGCTTATATCAAGAAATGTGGCAGAAGGGGGGAGAAGAAGGGTGGTCTTATGTGAAGGGGTACAGTTGACCCTTGAACAAGATGGGTTTGAACACAGATCCACATACACATGGGTTATTTGTATAAATACTGCAAATGTGTTTTCTCTTCCTTGTAATTTTAATAACGTTTTCTTTTCTCCAGCTTACTTTATTGTAAGAATACATTTACAAACTATGTGTACATTGATTGTTTATGTATCAGTTAGGTTTCTGGCCAACAATCTGCTATTAGCAGTTAGGTTTTCGGGGAGTGAGCTTATGGTGGTTGTCAACTGCATGGAGGTAGGCACCCCTAATCCCATGTTGTTCAAGGCTCAACTGTACAAACATAAGGGACAGGTGTCTCATGGAGTTTTGTTTCTCATTTATGAATGGAATACAATTAGTTGAAGGTGAAAAGGAAGGCAGAAGAGGGTGGATGTGTTTGTGGAAGGGTTCCAGAGGTGAGAGATTGAGAACTACAGGGAGAGAGTTGGCCTTGGCAAAGGGAAGAGACCGTGTCCTTTGAAGGTGGAAAAATGATTATTACATGAGACAAGGCGGTGGGGGGGGGGGGGGAGGGGGGATAACCAGACCGATAGTAAGGAAAGTTTGTTGAGTTTCCTGATTTTTATCAGTTAAAATAGTTAGAGGCTCATTTCACCTAAGAGAGGTAGTATCCAGATGAAGATCTGAGTAAAATTTAAAAGATTTAGAACAACCTTACAGGGAATGCAAATCCTTGGCTAATTTACATTAAATAAATTAATAAGTGGTGTTTGCCCTTAGAGTAGCTTTTACAAGTATATTCCCTAAGTCATCTCATTCAAATATTTTTATTTGATGTTTTTGAAAAGCTAGTTTATTTCAAGGTCATAACCAAACAATGTTCTGAAGTCTCAAACCTTATTGATCAAGGATTTACTTTAAACATTTATAAATAATTGGATGATGAATTATTTCAGACAAACTCCAAAATCTTTTGAATCTTTCAAATGACATCTTCTGGTTGGCTTGACTTACTTTCATTCTGAATTCATTTAAATGATTTTTGTAAATTCAGGATGTAATTAGAATAAAATATTTGATATTCACATTAAATATACTTTAATATTAATATGGATAGTGTCTGGTCACAGTGCATTGAGAAAATAACAAAACAAAATAGAGTTTGAATACTCTAGGAGCAAAAGAAAGACCTATAGAGCACTGCAGTATTTTCCTGATTTTCCTGTTTCATCGTCCTGAATAAAGCTCAATCAATGATGGATATTAAGTGATTACAACCATGTAGCCTTCCTACAACGAATTCACTGTTCAGAGCTAACAGATATGTCATGAAACTCTTTTAACTCAAAAGATAATATGTTTACCTGTAAACATTTGAAATAAAACCATTACTGCCAAATTAGAGCTAATGGATCATCTTCCTTAACACGATAGCAATAAAATGCCCACATAAACTTGACACATTATATTATGCTGGTTTTTTTTTTAATTTCACATGTGTATGGCTTTTCTACTGAATGAGGTTAATATTAAAGGTTATGTATATGCTCATCATTTTCATAGGTGATAGCATATTGCTAGCCACGTAACAGGTGTGTGTTTTTAATGTTTATTAAATTAAGCTGAAATACATATGTAGTTTGCTGGGTCCATTTGCATTTTATATTTTGCAAAAGTTGATCTCCAAAGTACCTTGGATTTTGGTGGGCTTGCAAGAACATAGATTAGAAATACAAAGTAAAGAGGAAAAATGTATTAGAATTATGCTATCCAAGACCTTTACCCTAATTACTATCTGTCACCTTATATGGTACAGGCAAGTGCAATAAGAATTTAAAAAAATATCCATCAATTTGGTATTAACTCTAAATCCTTTTTAATGGTATTGGAAAAGGAACTAGCTTCAACTCAAGTCTGAGATAAATAAACATATAAACCTGCTTTTGAGCAGTTGTCTTGGGAACTGTTTAACAGCTCAAACTAACTTCAATATTAGGGAATTTAATGTAAAAGCACAGAGGTACTCATGGAGCCTGGCAACCACATGTGCAAACAGACTTGGAAATCTGGGACCAAGGGATGATGGTTTGAACATCAAGCAGTAATTTTTTTTGTGATGCTATACTTGTTGGTTTTGTTTTTTAAGACTTCATTTTTTAGAGCATTTGTAGGTTCATAGCAAAATTGAGAGGAATGTACAGAGTTTCCCCATATACCCCTACCCCCTACTCATACTCAGCCCCCACCCCATAATCAACATCCCCCACCAGAGTGGCACATTTATCACAACTGGTGAACTCGCACTGACACATCATTATCATCCAAAGTCTGTAGTTTACCATAGGATTCATTTTAGTGGTGCACATTCAATGGGTTTTGACAAATGCAGAATGCTGTGTGTCCATCACACAGAGGATTTTCTCTCTCCCAGAAATCTGTGCTCTGCCTATTCATTTCTTCATCCCCCAACACCTGAGAACCACTGAGTTTTTTACTGTCTTCAGTTTAACCTTTTCCAGAGTGTCAGATCGTTGGGATCATATAGTATACAGCCTTTTCAGATTGGCTTCTTTCACTTTGGAATTTGCATTTAAGTTTCCTCCTTGTCTTTTAGTGGTCCGATAGCCCATTTCTTTTTAGTGCGGTATAAGAAACAATGCATTGTCTGGATTCACGGCAATGTATTTATCAGTTCACCTATTCAGGGCATCTTGGTTGCTGCCAAGTTTGGGCAATTATGAATGAAACTGTTACAAACATCCGTCTGCAGGTTTTTGTGTGGACATAAGCTTTCAATTCCTTTGGAGAAGTACCAAGGAGCACGATAGCTGGATTGTATGGTGAGAGTGTGTTCCATTTCATAAGAAGTCAGCAGACAGTAATGTAGTGAAGCTGTGGTGTTTCATCTTTGCACACTGATCCGTATCCGCCGCAGACTCACTTCCTCTCAAGACCTCATAGCTATGTTGTACATGAGGTCTGAAATTATCATTGTGCCCATGCTGGCCTCAACCCCAAATGTGAATTTACATCCCTGGTTCGGAATACCGTGTAACCTCAACTTCGGTATCTCTTCATTTAAATTCTTGAGAAAGACCCCCTGATTGGATTAAGAGGTACAACCTTCCAGTAACAAAACAAATTACAGGGATGAAAGACACAGAATAGGAAACATAATCTGTAATATTGTAATAACGTCACGTGGTGATGGATGGTACCTACACTTCCTGCGGTGAGCACAGCATAATGTATAGAATTGTTTTATCACTATGATGTACACCTGAAACTAATACAATATTGTCCGTCAGCTATGCTTCAATAATAATGATTTTAAAAGAACAATAAGAACCTTACAAATCAGAAAAAAAATAGTTAAAAAAGGCCCTAGTTGACCCAGCTTTATTCGGGGTGGGGAGTATACCTTGTCCAAGAACACACAATATGACTGGCCGCCACAGGCTTACCCATCAAAGAGGCTGTGGATGGGAGAGGGGTGAACTTATTCAGACAGGACAGGTGGATTATGAAAAAAAAGCGAGTTATTACTAGCTCACTGTGTCAGCTTGGGTCATCCAGGGAGCAGTACGGATATAGAAACTCAAGTGATTTACTGGGAATAACACCCGTGAAAGACAAAGGAGCTAGAGAGGGAGAAGGAGGGGGCAAAGGAGCGCCTGCCTGCAGGTGTCACACCCATTTAAGGAGAGTTGGAGGGAGGAGGATGGTGTAGGAAGAGCCCTGGAGTGCAGTCCAACTCTGAGGAAGTCCTGGCAGCCCAGCGGGGCACCCTGGCCCCAAGATCTCTCATCCCTGTGCTCATGTTGGGTGGACACGCTGGCCCCTCCACTCCCCCCCCCCCCCCCCCCCGCCCCTCAGCTACTGGCTCGGACCAACTAGGGAGAGACGGTCCTCAGCTCTACACGGGCAGCAGACCTCTGAGGCGCCGAAACTAGAGGCCGTCAGCCGACTCTGCTTCTTGCAACAAGTTCTCTTTTGAAAGATCCAAGGGGCGTGCCCCTGGGGGCACCCATCCAAATTCACAGAAATGCAAAATGGCTAGACAGTCTGCCTCGAAGGCTGTGCAGCCAGGAGCCATGCAGAGTCACCCTGGTGCAATGCTACCAGGCACCTTCCAAGTGCTGCTGACACGTGCCCAGCGGACGCCAGGTGCAGGACACCACCAGTGAGCAGTGTCTTCAGCCAGAGATTTACAAAGAGAAGAGATTTTAGTAATTAAAAGGGGGGTTTAGAGATCAAATGGGACTATTCATTATTCACATTTCTCTCTCTCTACGTTTACCGTGTGAAATCAAGAGATGTTTAGGAAGCATGATGAATTGAGCATTTGAAAATTAATTTTTATCCCCATTTTGTAAGCTCACCGGTTTTGTTGAATGTCTGTTGGGTTGCAGAGAGAGCAGTGGTAATTTGGCTGACAACACTCCAGTATTCTTTAGACTTGCTTTGTCTGAGCTTCTGGTAAATACGTTTTTGTTGTGGTTAACTTGTTGCAGTTAAAGAAAGTCTGAGATCCCGAATAGCTAATTAGCCTGGGCTCTGTTACTATCTGTTCTAGCAGTTTCTACAAGTAAGAAAACCACGGTAGAGCTTGCAGAAAGGAGAGTAAGGTACGTTAGTGGTAATTCGTAGGGTAAGAACTAGAGAAAACAGTCATACAGAATTAGTATTGTTTAAGGTTTAGAAAGATGTGTCGGTCCCATTTTGCTAAAGTCAACAGTTCTTCACTCTGAAGGAATCATACAATGTAGAAGAAACATCACAGGCTTAATTTTTAGGAAAAATTTACTCTTTTAGCAATGGCCTATGCTGCATGACTTTAGTCTGTCACCTATCTGCAGTGGGCCTCAGTTCCTCTGGTGAATAAAAGAAGCTGATTAAGAGCTCAAACGTTTTCAGCCCTGGAATGTTGTAGTTCCCTTTAATTTCTTTAAATATAAAAATACTCATTGTTTCCATTTAAGCACAGAATCCGATGTCTAAAAACAAATTGTCAACCAACACATCTGATCTTCAATCTGAATTTTTCAAAGGAATATATGTATTCTATATCTTTTTATTTTCAAAATAAAAGCCTTTTCTATACACATACTTTAATATTTCCAAGGCACTAATGAAATCTTTAGGGATTAAATTAGTAAGAAGATTCACTCTCAAATACAAAGGAGAAGATGGCCCACCAGGAAGTCAGTACTCATTGTGAAAATCAGAGATAAAAACCCCAGTTTTCTTTGAACAAATCAATGGAATTAATGATCCCCCCCAACATGGATACAAAAAAAAATCCCATTTCTCCTCCCCAGCTGTGTTACAACAATATGCACAGCCACAGGGGGAAAGAAGAGAACAGATCAACTGGAAACACAAAGAGAGCGAGGAAAACAGATTTGCCAGTTGCCAAGAATGGTCCTCAGAAGTGCAATACAGGATCTCTTGCTGGGTGAGTGAGAAGGCAAAACCAATAGGTTTCATTTAATACATACACATGTACGTGCCTCACAGCAGAGAGGAGTATCTTACCTTTGCCCCTGGATGCCTAAGTCAGGTCTGCATTCAAATTAGAGAGAGCTGTTTGCACATAAGTTATGGAAGGCAGTCCTTAGCACAGATCCAAAGATCTGCCAAAGATCCAAGATACACTTTGAAGAGGTAATATTTCATGTGATTCCCTTTCAAGGGCCCTCAGAGTCTCTTAAATTGTGAAATAGGAGTTTACAGACATCATGACAATGGGAAATCGTCTATGGCAATGCAAATACTGGGGTGGAGCAGGGGAATGGGTTGAACAACTTGGCAGTCAATACAGCTATTAGATTAGTATCTTTTTTTAATGTTTCGTTTTTTTGGTTTTTTGTTCGTGTTTTTTTCCTTGTTTGGAGAGAGAGTGCGAGCAGGAGAGGGGCAGAGAGAGAGGGAGAGAGGCTCTCCACTCTCTCCGTGCAGAGCCTGGCGGGGCTCGAACTCACGATCCGTGAGATCATGACCTGAGCCGAAATCAAGAGTCAGACGCTTAACCACTGAGCCACGTAAGCACCCCAGATTAGTATCTTAATGTTAATGCAGGTATATTTCTGCAAACAGAAATTGTCACTAGTTTGATTAGTCTGCTTCCAGTTAACATTCTAACCTGAGGGTAAAAAAAAAAACTTGTTTCCTCAACATTTTTGCTAGAGATCTATCTATGTATGAATGTGTATACACATGCACACAGACTGCTTTCCAAATAACGTACTCAGAATTGTTAAAAGAATATTTTCTTGGGGTGCCTGGGTGGCTCAGTTGGTCAAGCGGCCAACTTTAGCTCAGGTCGTGATCTCACAGTTCCTGAGTTCGAGCCTCACATCGGGCTCCATGCTGACAGCTCAGAGCCTGGTGCCAGCTTCGGATTCTGTGTCTCCCTTTCTCTCTGCCCCTCCCCCACTTGTGTGCACTCTCTCTCTCTCTCTCTCTCTCTCTCAAAAATAAACATTAAAAAAATTTTAAGGATATTTCTTCTCAGAAATAATTCCAAGCAAGTACTCCAAACATAAGAGTTAGAAAATGTTTGGGGCACCTGGGTGGCTCAGTCAGTTAAGCATCCAACTCTTGGTTTCTGCTCAGGTCATGATCTCACGGTTCATGGGACTGAACCCATAGGGCTCAGCACTGACAATTTGGAGCTTGCTTGGGATTCTCTCTCTCCTTCTCTCTCTGTCCCTCTCCCTACTTTCTCACTCTCTCTCAAAATAAATAAACATTAAACAAAAATTTTTAACAAAAAAAAATGTTTTACTAGACCTTTGCCACAGTTACAGAAAAATCCATCTGTAGTTACAAACTATTGAGTTTTTGTTTTGTTTTGTTCTGGTTTGATTTGTTTGGATTTTTGTTGTTATTATTGTTGTTGTTGTTGTTGTTGTTGCTGTTGGTTTTATCCACAAAAGCTATAAAGAATTACTAACATAATTTGGCTTTCATTCTCAATTGATGCAATTGAAATTGAATTATTGATGCAATAATTCTCAATTCACTTGGGAATATTTTTCAAAGGATCTTTCTCTCTAACTTTCGTTCTGCTATCTTGCATAGTGTTTACTCAGTAAAAGCACTAAGCATTCTCTCCCGAATCCTTAAGTTGATTTTTTTCCCATATCTCGCTTCGCGTGTATTTGGAATGAAAGTGGTCACGATTAGCCTGGAGTCACAGTGAGGAGTAGGTATTTCCATAGCCTTTCCTTGTTTTTAGCTGCCTCTTTTATCCACCAATCTCCCCAGTGTGAGTGACTGCCAGGGTCTCTAAGCACATCCAGAAAGATCTATAATGTGCAAACCCTTGCTTTCTTCTCCGTAGTCACAAAGAAGTAGCAAGGTAAATCCATTGCACCCTAACCCCTCCCTCCTTCTAAATTCTCATGAGCACAAACCTCTGTAAGTGCAGCATGGGTTTTGGGAAGGATCTGGAATATAATGTTTCCCGAATAATAATAGTGTCATATTCTAAAATTCATGAAAATGGGCTGTTAGTTTTCATGAAACATTCCTTCCTGTACAAATTGTTGCCTATTGTTTAGGCAAATGAAAATGGTCTGCTAGAGGACTGGAAGGCAAACTGAGTCCTTATCTGTTTCCTTGTCGGAGAAGGAAGCAACTGAGATTATTGCCTTCTTTCTTGAACCCTGAAGCTCAAACCTAGAGACAATCAGGTGGTGGTTGGCATCATCTTAAAATGATAGTCTGTTTACTTGATCAGCACACTGGGTTTGATTTTATATGGGGACAGTAAAGCTCATTCATTCAATGGTTGCATTGAGTATATATAGATATATGTGTGTCTATGAGTTTATGTGTGAATATATTCATATATGTCAGAAACTATATAACACACCTAACATTATTGATTATTTAGAGTTCTCCAGAGAAACAAAACCCCCAGATACAGAGAGATTTATTTTGAGGAATTGACTCATGCAACTGTGGACACTTAGCAGGCCCAAAATCTGACGGGAGAGGCCAGCAGCCTGGAGACAAAAGAAAGAGTTGCAATCTGCATCCAAAGGCAGTCTGCTGGTAGCATTCATTCTTGCTTGGAAGAAGGTCAGTGTTTGTTCTATTAAAGCCTTCAACTGATTGGACAAGGCCCACCCACATCATAGAGAGCAATCGTCTTTTCTCAAAGTCCACCTATTTAGATGTTTATCTCACCAAAAAAACACCTTCACAGAAATACACAGAATAATGCTTGACCAGTTGGGCACTGTTGGCCAGCCAAGCTGACATGTAACATTAACTATCACCAGTATATTAATAGAGAGGGACTATGCAAGGTGCTTTTTGCAGAATGGAGTGATATTAACCACTTCATATATCTCTTCTCATTCTTGGCCCCATATAGGGTTAGGACATTTTTGGAAGGCAAATACTTTAGCACTTCCTGGAGTTTATAAGGGGCAGTGCTAGCTTATGTCTTTGGAAACTGTCTCTGAAAAGGCTAACCTCATCGAATTGGAAGGAAGTCATATGGCCCTGCCACCAACTCCTAACTTGTCTGGACCTTATTTCTTCTTAATACTATCTTTCCCTTCATTTGAGCTATGGAGTGCCCTCCAAAAGCTTTACTGTCCCCATATAAAATGTCATTAATTTCAAATAAAAATGTTAATACTGATGGTTCTTTCTGTCTCTTAAGTGTGATTGCCTTAAATCAGAAGTTGATAGTACAATGTTGTGAAAACAGTAAAGGATTTGCCATTAAGAAATAAGTTTTGCAGTCCTGACTATCACTTTGTAGGAAATATCTTTCTTTCCAAGCCATGGCTCTCTCATCTCTAAAGGGAGGTTGATTCTGATGATGATAAAAATAACTCGATTGGAAAGATTAGTTGAGATAAAGTCTGGGAAAGTATTTTATAAATGATAAAAGATGATGGCCTTGATTAGTATAACCAGTTTTCTATTAAGTCAAATTCCCTGAGTTGTAGAATCCTGAGCCTGATTCAAGGTCCCAACTCTCTGAACATGACTGGAAATTGTGATTCCTCACAGAAACAATCTCTTGTATCTCCATGGGTTACCAACTTGTCACTCAGGAATTTGACCTTAGACTTAGGGACTTCTACCTAGTGACTGGGTGGCCCTGGCCAATACACTGTCTCCTTCCTGGAATATGGAATTCTCTATCAGACAATCCCTCACTTCAGGCAATGCTTTTCTCCTACAGCACAGCCAGCAGACTCTGCAGTGGCTGTAATGTTCTCAGAAAATTACTAGATATACCTTCTGTCCTGCCCGGATGGAACTAAAAGCAGAAGTGTGAAGTGTCATCAGGCTTTGTTGCTCCTGGAGAAAACGAGTGTTCCTGATGCTGGTGACAACCTTGTGCCTCCAATGCCCAGGCTCTCACATAGCAATGTAAACATAAAATCTTAGCCGCATTCTGCAGACGTTGCCAACTTGTTAGTGGAAAAAAACCCGAAGTGCATAATGTCTCCAAAATTTATGATGTTTTCCTGTCAGAATCCGGGTTTCTAGCTATGCTAACATTCTCCATCTCTTAGAAGAATTTCCTTTTCGTTGTGGCTGGTCTAGAAGATATGTTTCTGTTTTACTATGATCTATCATGGCATTTTCATACTTCAGTAAGACTCGTTACCCTACTCTATCCTGATCATTTCTCAAAATAACTGTCAAATAGTAATACTCTATTACTGGAGTAATCATAGTAATCGCAGAAAACGTTCTCTATTTATTCTGCACATAAATTTCTATCTGTGTGTAAAATCACCCACATCCCTGTTAGATCCTGTAGCAAGTGTATATACCATATAGCATAACAAGTACTAAGATTTTGTGAAACATCATGTTACTGTTTTATCAACTTTCGTGGAGAACTCTTTTGCATTGATTTTTTCCTTTGTTTTTAGATTCTGTATTTGTAAAGCTGTATGTTCTAAAACTCATCCAAACTTTCATTGAGTATATCATGTCATATGTGTATTGAACCTCACACACACAGAAGCCTGATTAGTTTTCCTAAATCTGGGTTCTGACTGTATCACCACCTAGATCTGAAATCCTTTCCCTAGAATTCAAGGCTTTCCTAATACTCAGGTCCCATGATTTGTCACAGACTCTAAATCCAAAGTTCTCTCTTGTCTAGCAAGAGAGCAGAACGCAGGATTAAAAGCGAGAGATGGCTAATGTCCAGGGAAAGACAAGAACCCTCAATAAGGGTCCTTGCCCCGTTTTTATCAGGATCAAAGGCTCACAAACATGGCGATGGACATGCACAAAGAGACAATGAATGTGTGAACATTAACTCATGGACGTGAGGGGAAGGGGGTCTTGAGGATATTAGGGGTTAGGGTGTTTGGGTTAATACAAAACAAAATCCTGGCGCTGGGCAGTCAGGTGGAAGGTTGTTTACAGGGGACATGAGGTACCACCTCTGTTTATCTTAGCTAGCCTAGGGGATGAGAGAGGTAGGACACGAGATCTCAGAGTTAACAAGGCACCTTTCTTTTGTTAATCATCTCCACTCTGGGCTGCTTAACCTGCAGTGCTGTGGTCCAGGGTCTAATTTACCTGTTTACCTAACATGGTTCTTCCCTCCTGTGAAAGCATCTTTCTGCTATAGTACCAAATTAGGGGGCACTTCTGCCCTGAATACTTAATCTTGGTTATTTCATATACCTATGTTCTATAGTGAGGACTTTGCCCCACCTTCTCTATGCTTATTTACCTAATCTTGTGTACCCAAACTTGGGTGTGAGCATCCTATGGCTTTGTACTTCTTTATGCCCAATGGTTAACTTCTTGTTAACCCATTGGTGGAAGCCCAGGGAATTTCTAAGCTTATTCCCCACAATGATTGATATATATCTATATGGAAATTTGTTATGGGAATTGGCTTACATGATTATGAAGGCTGAGAAGTTTCAGTAGCTGCTTTCTACAAGCTGAAGCCCAGGAAAGCCAGTCAAAGTCCAAGTCTGAAGGCCTGAGCACCAGGGAAGCCAATCGTCCACCTTTTGTTTCGTTTAGGACCTTGACAAATTGGGTGATGACCACCCATACTGGGGAGGGCAATCGACTTTACTGAGTCCACTAATTCAAAAGCGCAGCTCATCCAGAAACATCCGTACAGATATACCCAGAAATAATGGGTAATCCGGGCACCCATGACCCTTGCAAGGTAACACATAAAATTAACCATCACACCAGCCCTCATGAAGAGCAATGCAGTTAGTGATTGTTGAATCCCAATAAGAGAGGAAACACCTGTTAAGAGGCCTCATGGTAAGCCAGAGTCATTGTGAGAAACCTGTGGTAAGGAACTTAACATTCCTTAAAGACACAGTTCTGGTTTTGGATTAGTATACTTGTGTGCCTTATATCTATTTTCTTTCCCCCTGAATCACCTTTATTGATTGCATTCATTTTAAGTGCACAATTCAGTAAGATTTGACAAAAGCATAAACCCACGTAACCACTATCACAAACTACAGAATATTGCCGCCTTCCTGAAAGGTCACTCTTACCCTTTGAAATCTCCTTAATCACAGAAAACCACATTCCTGTCACTACAGATTCATTTTGTCTATTCTAAAAGTACAATACTTATTACATAGTATACAGTACTTATTACATACCTATTCAGTACATACATATTTATTTCATTCAGCACGTTCTTGAAATCCATCCACACTATGGCCTCTATCAGTAGCGTTTTCCCTTTTATTGATAGTGTTGTTCCTCCAAATTTTTTTTCTTTTTCATAGTCGCCTTACCCATCATAAGTCCTTTGCATTTCATATAAATTTTAGCACAGATTGGCAAATATTTTCTAAGGGCTGGATAGTAAATATTTCAGGCTTTGTAGGCCATAAGATACGATTTCTGTTGCAACTACTCAGCTCTGCCATTGTAGCATGAAAGCAGTATTAGGCAGTGTAGAAATAAATGAGCACGGCTGTGTTCCAGTAAAACTTTATTTACTAAAGCAGATGGCTGGCCAGATTTAGCTGGCAGGCTCTAGTTTGCTGACCCCAAGATTTTTTTAATAAGTTGGAGGTAGATATACATATCTATACCTACATCTATCTATCTGCACACCACACACACACACACACACACACACAAATACACACACACGTAACATACACATATGCCTGCTGGGATTTTAAATGGAGGTGCATTGAATCTATAGGTCAATTTTGGATACTTGACATCTTAAGAATACTGTCTTCCAACCAATGAATGGTGTACATATCTCCATTTATTTATGTCTCCTTTAATTTCTTTAGTTATGTCTTATTTTTAGTGTGTGTATATATACATATATATATATATATATATATATCTCATTTATATCTTTTGTCAGAGTTATTGATTCATATTGTTAATGTTATTATAAATTGTATTTTTAAAATTTCAACTTTTTATTATTAATTGCCAGAATATAAAAACACAATTGCTTTTGTATCCTGCAACATTGCTAAAGTCATTTATAAGTTCTAGCAACAATTTTCAGGATTCTATTGGATTTGTCATCCAGAAATAAAGCCAGTTTGATCCTTTATTTTCACTCTGGATGACTTTTACTTCTTCATATTTTATTTCACTAGCTGAAACCTTCAGTTCAATTTTGAATAGAAGGGGTAGCCAAGATGAATTTCATCTTAGAGAATCACTCACTGTGATGTAAACAGAGTCAGGTAGAAAAGTCATACGACCATCTCCATAGACACAGGAAAGTCCTCTTTATCATGAACACCAGTTGGCAAGCTAGGGATAAATGGAAACTATTCTCATCTAAGATATCTACAAAATAAAAGCCACTGTAAATATCTGACTTCATATTAAAATATTAAAAACTTTGTTTTTACATTTTGGAACAAGACAAAGACGCATGCTAACACCGCATCTATTCAACAGGTCTTATCAGGACACCAAGGCAAGAAAAAAAAAGAAATTATGAGGATTCAAAAGAAAGAAATAAAAATGTAATTATGTGTAGATGCTGCGATTCTGTACACAGAACATCTAAAAGAATCATAATATAAATTCTTAGACTTCATGAATAAATTTAATAAAATTACTGCATAATTTGTCAAATAAGATATCAAATGTATTTCTCTCTCTATTTTTATATATCTGCATCCTATGTATATCTATATATAAGCAATAAGTTACATGAAAATAAAATTATAAAGAGTGCCACTTGAAATAGCATGATAATCATAAATGTGGAGATATCCAAGATCTTTACACTGAAAAGTATAAAACATTGTCGACAAAAATTGAAGATGGCCTGGATAGAATAGGGATGTATACCATGTTCATAGATTTAAAAAGTCATTAATATGAAAATATCAGTTCCCCTCAAATTGGTCTATACATTCAGTTCAATCCTATTTAAAATCCCAGTGGGCTTTGTTAAAATCCCAGTTTAAGACAAACTTAAAGATCCAAAACTAACATTTTCATCTATCAAGTCTTATTATAAAGCTACAGTAATTAAGACAATGTGATATTGACATGAACAACTGACAAATACACACATAGAATGGAGTCTACATATAGACCTGTACATTCATTATGGTGTCTTGATTTATGACAAAACTAACAGCTTACAGAGCATGGTTTTTTCAATAAATGATGCAAAATCAACTGAATACCTGTATGGAAAAAAAATAGAGTTTGACACCTACTGCACACACAAAAGTTAAATATAGGTGACTGATAAATCTGAATGTTGAAGATAAAACAATACAGCTTCTATACAATAACATGCAAGACAGTCTTTGTGACCTTGGAGTAGGTACATATTTCTTAAAGAGACCACACAAAAATATTGTTAAATTTTTGTCTTTATGTTTTAAATTGCGAACTTCCATTCATTGAAAGCACCATTTAAGGCATTGAAAATGCACACTTATAAAAAAAATGAAATCTATATATCCTGAAAATGACTTATGCCCAGAAGATTTTTAAATTCCTACATAAAAAAAAAAGAAGTAACCTAACAGAGAAGTGGCCAAAAGACTTCAACAGGAACTTCACAAAATGAAAATTTAAAAAACATCGAGATATGCTATAGACCCCCTAATGGCTGCAGTGAACAAACTGTCAATATCAAAAGAACCTAGAACTCCTGTGCATTGTTGGTGGGAATGTAAATTGATAGAACAGTTTGGAAATCTGTTTGGTAGTAATTCCCAAAGCTCAACATACACTCACTTTCTGCCCAGCTAGTTCATTGTTAGATATGTAACAAATAGAAATACTAATTGTGTGCACCAAAATCTGTGCACAAGAATGTTTACCACAACCCTGGGTAGAAGAACCCCAAACTGGAAACAATGTTAATTACCCCAAACTGGAAACAATGTTAATAACCCCAAACTGGAAACAATATTAATGTCCACAAATAGTGCACTAGGTTAAATGTTAAACTGCCTTATAAACACATAACAAAATATTGTTCAGTCGGGAAAATGAAGAAACTCTAGCTATGAAGCTCAAAAACATAATTTTGAGTGAAAGAAGCCAGAGAGAAAAGAACACCATTGACTTCTTTTATATAAATTTCAAAAATAAGTAAAAGTCAAGATAGATACAACTTTGGGGGAAGGCTGGTAGTGACTATGAGGTGACTATGCAGAAGCACAAGAGGGCTGCCTGGGACACTGAGAATGCTCTATTTCCTTTTTTTTTTTTTTTAAGTTTATTTATTTATTTTGAGAGAGTGAGAGAGTGCAGGTGCATGAGTGGGGGAGGGACAGGGAGAGACAGGGAGAGTGAGAATCCCAAACAAACTCTGTGCTGTGAGCACAGATCCCGACACGGCTCGATCTCATGAACCATGAGATCACAACCTGAGCTGAAATCAAGAGCCAGAGTCTCCACTGACTGAGCCACCCGGGCTCCCCTATTCTATTTTTTGATGGATGCTGATAAATCAGGAATACCCACTTTTTCAAAATTCACCAAGCTGCAGTTACAATTTATAAGCTTCTTTCGTGTACATATTTTTTTTTAATAAAACAATGTGATGGTTGCTAGAAAGCCAGTTCTCATTCTTCTCGGAATATTCTGGAATTTTCCTGAGGTTCTGTAATACAACATCTGCTGTTAAAAGACAATGGAAAAATTGATTTGAGATGCCTACATACTTTTTGGGAGTATTTTCTGAAGCGTGCCTTTACTACAAACTGAAGTACTCCTGCATTTAGAGATAATCTCTT
Organism: Panthera pardus; assembly: GCF_024362965.1. Lineage (NCBI taxonomy): Eukaryota > Metazoa > Chordata > Mammalia > Carnivora > Felidae > Panthera > Panthera pardus. The sequence continues at coordinate 23,630,767 of NW_026526732.1, read as the reverse complement.
TTACCTGTTTCCTATGGCTGCTCTAACACATTGCCACAATCTCGGAGGCTTAAAATGGTTATTGTCTTATGATTCTGGAGGCAAGAATTCCCAAGTCAGTTTCAGTGGGTTAAAGTCAAGGTGTCAGCCAGGCTATGCTACCTTGGAGCCTCCAGGGAAGAATCTATTTCTTTGCCTTTCCCAGGTCCTCTGCATTCCTTGTGTTCTGGCCTCATGAGTTTTTCCTTCATTTCTAGAGACAAATCTTTCTCTGCTTCAGTCATATTGTCTTCTTGTCTGTGCACATCATTCCTTCCGCCTCCCTCTTGTACGGACACTTGTGATTGTGTTTAGGGCCCACAAAACTAACCCAGGATGATCTCCCCACCTCAGATCTTTAATTCAATCACATCTTCAAGTCCTTATTGCCATACAAGTTACCATTCACATATTCCAGGGTTTAGGACTTGGATCTCATCAGGAAGCATACCTTAGCCAACCACCGTGAGCAAGGGGACGAGTGAAAAATCTAATTGACATCCAGGAGCCTTACCATAACATAGCCTTTGAAGGGTTTTATTTTGCTTTTTCTGCCGCTGATACTTTTGTGTGTATGAGAATGACATTCATTCTTACTCAATTGTAATTCAGGAACTCAATGACATTTTACATTAAATATTAATCATCACTTTCCAATTTGCCCAGCTTCAGGCACTCTCTCTGCCAGTCTGTCTCCACCCACAGTTCTGCCACATGAATTACAGCAAGCAGCAGTTTTGTGGCCCAAGCGTTCATGCTTTATTCCCTGTCCTGGTTGCTGTCGCACCTGCAACTCTCTAAGTGGTAGCTATTCACGAAGAAGGTGGGGTGGCTCACTACAGACATCTCTAGAATTTGAATCTTATCGTGTTAATCGCCTGTTGAGTGATGTTAATCCAGTGACTGACCTCAACATTTCAGTTTGACCAACCACAGGCATACCTTGGAGATGCTGCAGGTCTGGTTCCAGACCATCTCAACAGAGCTAATCAAGTGAATTTTGTTTTGTTTTGTTTTGTTTTCCAGTGCATAAAAAAGTTATGTTTGCATTATACTGTAGTCTGTTAAATGTGCAATAGCATTATGTTGTAAAAAAAACAATGCACGTAAACATCATCATCTGGCTTTCAGTGAGTCATAATCTTTTTGCTGGCGGAAAGTCTTGCCTTAATAGTGATGGCTGCTGACTGACCAGGGTGTGCTTACATGCGTGTGGTTCCCGATGCCCCCAAACTATTACCATAGTAACATCAAGGATCGCTGATCACCATTACACCATAACAGATATAAAAATGGAAAGTATGAAGAATTTTGAGAATTGCCAAAATGTGACACAGAGACACAGAGTGAGCAAGTGCTGGTGAAAAAATGGCACCGATCAGCTTGTCTGACACACGGTGGCCACAAACATCAATCTGTAAAATAATGCCGTATCTGCAAAGCATCATAAGGTGAAGCACAATAAAATGAGGTGTGTCTGTGTATATGTATGTGTGTGTATATGCATACCAACACACACATATATACACACACATTAATATATATGTATACATATACACACACACACACACACACACACACACACACACATACGTATATATAGAAATACTACCCATTTCTCAGAGCTGTTATAACAGTTAAATTTATAATGACACATAAAAAGAGCTGTCAGGGGCACCTAGGTGGCTCAGTCAGTTAAACATCAGACTTTGGCTCAGGTTATCATCTCATGGTTCATGAGTTTGAGCCCCACATCAGCACAGAGCCCAATTCAGATCCTCTGTCTCCCTCTCTCTCTGCCCCTCCCTGCTTGCATTTTCTTTCTCTCTCTCTCTCTCTCTCAAAAATAAACATTAAAAAAAAGAGCTGTCAGATTGGCTACTCAGTAAATAGTAACTTTGTGTGATGTCTTTCTGATTTGGTGTGTACAGTATAGTCATGACAGGGATGATGTGGTTTCAGTAATTTACAATCAACGCTATCATTGCTGTGATCAATTTCAAGTTAACCCGCCTTTATTAGTTGTCTACTACCTGCTGTGACCCGGGCACTGTAAGGGATACATTGCTGAACAGCATCAACCCCTCTTAATAAGCTCATGTCTGGTGAGGAAAGCAGCTGTGTGAAACAGGTGATGACAATGCACAGCGATTGAAGCTATAAACTTAAGGAAATTTGAATATGGCATTTGGTATGAAGGAATTATTAACTTTGTGAAGTCTGATACTAGCACCATGATTATATTAAAAGTCATTATTGATCAGAAATGTGTATGGTATTAGTTTCTTATTACTACTGTAACAAATTAGTACAAATCTGGTGACTTGAGACAACACAAGTTTGTTCTCTCTTAAACGTCTGGAGATCACAAGCCTGTCATTTCAGAAGACTCATTTGTCTTCTGGAGCAAGGTGTCGGTATGGCTGATTCCTTCTGGAGGCTCTGGGGGAGAATCCACTCTGCTTCTTCGAGCTTCTAGAGGCTGCTAACACTCCTTGCCATATCACTTCAGTCTCTATTCCTGCTGTCACATTGCCTTTTCTGGTCCCCCTTGCCCCTCCTGTGAGGATACTTGTGATTACATTGGATCGATCTGGATAATTCAGGATAATCCCCCAATCTGAAGATCTTTAACTTAATTACATCTGCAAAGTCTCATTTGCCATGTACACTCTCATATTCACAGGCACTGCATCCCAGAGAAGGGAGAAATGGTGATGACACTTTTTCAACAGGAAAGCTGAAATGCTTAGCACATTTAATGGGTTTCAGAGCTCTAATTACTTAGAAGCTCTCTAGGACAATCCATATTTTATAGGACAAACTTTCCCAGAGAAATCACACATCACAGTAACCTACCCTGGCTTCTAAAAAAACAAACTTTGCTCACAAGGGCTTATATTAAATATGGTGGGAAGAATTTAGGAATGCCAACGCCTACTTTTTTTCCTAAAGGACCAGGCCCCATAGTAACCGAGACTTGAGAATTTTCTAGGGAGTCAGAAATCTTAGTGTTAATTTGAAATCCTCTAAAAAACAGGGGGAAAAAAAAAAAAAAAGTCCCATCTAACCAATGGCGTCTTCATCCTTTCAACCCAGGTAAGCCTCAGAATGTCCACAGGGGGGCGCCCCTCACCATTGTTCAGGTCCTTCTTCAGCCTTCAGGTGTATTTGTTCCCTTCCAGCCTTTCTGTTCCTAGGTTTGCTGAGATTTCTCATTATAAGTGAGGGTTCATGTTTTGTCATTTTGCAGGGAAAGTGAAAAGATTTTATGATCTACAGAGATCATATTTTTTATTTTATTATAAAAGACATAAAATGTTCCCACACTATTTTCTCTGTTAAAGCAATATAAAGCAAAAAAGGAAAAAGTCCCTCAAGATTTCATTTTCATGGTGCAACTGTAATTATAGATACTGCCAGCAGATGGCATTGCACCATTAATAATAGCTGAGCATATGCTTAGAACGAGGTGAGTTCAATTTTTAGAGATGGGTAGATCTATATACTTGGGTGTTTATGAATCTCCCACTGTGTGCAAGGTTCTTATCAGACTCTGGGTTGCACTGGTTAATAAGCAAAAAGTGCTCTGACAGAGGGTAGTCCTAGTGAAGTAATGTGTGTAAACTGGAAGAAAGAATAGTCCAAGCTTCTCTTTTTAAATTTCATCTCTCCCTTCCTCACCTTGTTGAAAGCCACATTGCTGAGACAAAATGCTATAGTGAAAAGAAAACAAAACACAGCTAAAATCCTCTTGTATATAAGGAGACTTAAGGGAAATGATTTTTCTAGACAAACAACTAGTGATAATTAGATACATATCAGTTGACCCAACATTTTCTCTAACATTTCGCCACATTGATTTTCAGAGTCACAAATTCAGTGTTAAAGAGTTCTAGCCCTGGGGCACCTGGGCTGGCTCAGTCAGTACACCGTGGGACTCTTTATCGCCCAGGGTCCCAAGTTCAAGCCCCATGTGGGGCGAAGAGCTCACTGAAAAAAAAAAAAAAAAAAAAAAAAAGTGTTCTAGTCCCATCACTGACCCTGGCTTCCTAAGCAAGTTATTTAATCTCTCTGGGTCTAAATGTATTTTTCTGTAAAAATGAACGCATTGGACTAGGTAAGTAAGTTCAAATATTTTTCCCAGTGGAATCTTTTTTAAAAAAATCTTAGCTCAGCGTGTCTGTGTGGTTCAGTCGTTTGAGTGTCTGACTCTTGATTTCAACTCAGGTAATGATCTCACGGTTTGTGAGATCCAGCGCTGTGCTGACAGTGTGGAGCCTGCTTGGGATTTTCTCTCCCTCTCTCTGCCCTTCCCCCACTCATGCACGCGTGCTATCTATGGCTCTCAAAATGAATAAACTTAAAACAAAAATATTATCCAAAAGTTCAATACATAAAATAAAGTGCTGGACTTGAAGGAGACTTGTACCCCACTTTGTTTCCATCTCTCTTTGAACTTCCTCCCCTTGAATCTTGAACCTCCTTGGAGCACAATCTGGAAACTACCAGCCTGAGTGATCCTGCAAAATCCTTCCAGCTCTAAATAGCCATTATTCCCCAAATTTGTCGAACTAAGTGTGAGGTAGTAATAATCTCAAAAAAAATCCTTGCTGCTTGGTAAAAACAAAAACAAAACCTAAATCCTGATTATGACAAACTGGTGCCGTTAGTCATTAAGCACAAAGGGAAACTGATATTTAAAGCATCTTTGATATTTTCCACACAGTATCTTCTGAATAACGACATTATCTTCGTGCTTCACTGTGCTCTCAAACACACTCAGCCAGATTTCAGCTGTGACCCCCCTCTGGCACGTGCTCTCAGAGGTGTGGCATTTGCCCATGGAGAATGCTGGTTCCTCTGCATTTAGGCATCAACCACACAGGCTTTTGGCTGAGGTAAGTGCCAAAAGCCAGAGGTATATGGCTTACTGCTAAATCAGAGTCGATTGAGCCAAAGAGTTCTGGAAACCACTGAGCCACATGGCCATAGGCAGTGATGGGAAGGGCGACTTAAGGTCGAAGGATGTCGGGAGAGTGGCTAACACAGACCTGAGAATTGGTCGTTCCTGGGTTTACATTCCAGCCCCCTCGACTGCTTCATAGGAAATAGAAGATCTTAGAGGGCAAATTGCAGTAGTCACACAAGAGGAGGATATGGACATCAAGTAAAAGGCTCAGCTGTCTCTCAAGGATTCTTGCAGATGTCTCCAGGCTGGGTCCTCACTGCCCCTCTAGTCGCCTTCCGATCTGTTCGCCACGTAACAGACTGCATGGCCTTTAAATTATATGTCAGGTCACATCACTCTGTGTTTAAAACCCTGTAGTGTCCCTTCTTTGCACTTGAGGGAAAACCTAACTCTTCATGCTGACCTACAAGCCCTGTATGACCTTTCTCGACCACTCTCCAACCTTCACTTACCACTTGCTGGTCACTCTCCAGCCCTACCAACCCTGCCGGCGGCTTCTGGAGCAGCGCGTGCCTCTCCCGCCTTTTAGAACTCTAATGCTTACTACTTCCTTTCCCAGAAGACACTGGCATTTCCTAGAGCCTCAGCTAAAATATTTCTCCTCAGAGAGGTCTTCTCTGACCATTCTGTCTAATGTATCAAGAATAAAGTGTGCTTTATTCCCTAGCACAGGGTTTGGAAAATTTTGACCCATGGGCCGAACCAGCCCACATCCTTTTTTTTTTTTTTTTTTTTTGCATAGAGTTTTATTGGAACACAACCATGCTCATTCATTTGTGTATCATCTATGGCTACTTTGGTGCTCCAATGGCCAAATTTAATAGTTGCAAAGTTTAAGACACACTATGATCTTTACATAAAAAGTTTATTGACCCCTACTTAGTGTACTATCATGTGTATTCTCTTCATCACACAGATCACATTGCGGGTGTTTTACCTATATCTGTGCTTGCTCATTTTCAGGCGCCTCTTTTTCTCTCCATGAGGCTGAAGAACGTTTCTGTCTTTTTCTGTTATATGTCCAGGACAGTGCCTAAGACAAGTTCTAAATCTGTTGATATTATAAATCACGTTGCTTGAGGAAAGCGATACTTGTTGGAGAAAAATAACAGAACCCAGAATCTCATAACTTACCATGTCCAGGATGCAATCCAAAGTACCAAGAAAAAAATATATATATAATTGTATCTCCCATAAGAAACTCATTAATTAAAAAGGTTAAAACAGTGGGGCACCAGGGTGGCTCAGCTGGTTATGTGTCCGGCTCTTGGTTTCAACTCAGGTCATGATATCGCGGTTTGTGAGCTTGAGCCCTGCATCAGGTTCTGTGCTGACAGTGAGGAACCTCCTTGGGTTTCTCTCTCTCCCTGTCTCTGCCCCTCCCCTGTGCACTCTCTCTATCTCTCTCTCTCTCTCTCAAAATAAATAAATAAACTGAAAAACATTTTTAAAGGTTAAAATAGTAACTTCACAGTGAAGAAATCTGAAAATACTACCTTAACCTGGTGATTATAGTTAATATCACCAGTAATAGGGTACATATTATGTGCTTCCCAATATAATGTAATGAGAAAGATGAAATATTCTATGGTATTTTTGTCAACAATATGAAGGCTGAATCTAGCTATAAGGAAACATCAAGCCAACTTCACTGGAAGGATGTTCTACAAAATAAATGGCCTGTGTTCTTCAAAAATGGAGTAACCAAAAAAGGAAGCCTGGGTTTTCCATATTAAAGGAAATTTTAAAAAGCATGGCAATTAATCGTAGATTGAATTCCAAACAAGAAACATTAAATACACACGCACATACATACCCCTATAATTTATTTTTGCTATAAAGGGTATTAGTGGAACAATTGGAAATAATTTGAATAAGGCCTGTAGATTATATAATATTTCTGTATCAATGTTAATTTTCTGATTTTGATAGTCATGTGTGGCTATATAAAGAGAATGCTCTTATTTTTAGAAAATACACACTGAAGTATTCATCAATAAATGGGTACCAGGTCTACAACTGACAACTTATTCTCAAATAGTTGAGGAAAAAAAGCTATCTATCCATCTACCTCTCCACTCATTTATTTATCTGTCATCTATAATCCACGGAAGAGAACCTACGACAGGTTGAATGATAAAGCAAACCCGGTAAGATACTGACATGTGGGGATCTGGGTTAAGGGTGAACAGAAATACTTCATACTATTTTGTACTTGTTTACAAAACTAAAATTGTTACAAAATATTATGCTAAAATATGAAGAATGTAGGTTTTAGGGTAGCCTATGGGAAATGTTATAATTCACACTCACACTTCAACATCATTTCACGGTCAATTATAGTTACCTTTGCAAGACGAAACACAATAATTGTTAGAAAGGCTTGATAATTTCATGCCTTCCTCCCCCTCCCACACACAGTAGAAACGAGCTGGAAGGGTGTATAAAACATATTAATAGTGTTGATCTGTAAGCTGTGGATTTCCCGGTGCCATTTATTTTCTTCTTTAAACTCTCCCATCTTTCAAAGTATCTATGATGACCACTTACTACTTTTATTATTGAATCTTTGAATTTCTTCATATTTCCCACAGTCTGAGAGAAACAGAAGGGGTGGAGGGGGGAGACACACAGACAGACAGGAGGACAGAGAAGCCCTGAGATCTTCCCTGGCTGCCTGGGAGCTACTAAATGCACCTGGAAGGGAAACTTCCTACAGTTGCATAGTGTGGGCTAATGCTTGCAAACTGGGGCCTGAAGCCCTGTCATGACACGATCTGGCTGGCCAGAAGGGAATGTAACTGTTCAGCTCTCCAGGCTTGACCACGTAGGAGTCATTGACATCTGTCTGGCGGCTAGCCTCTAATTCCATTCCTCTTCTCCTCGTACCACCCTACAGAAAGAAGCTCAAGTCAAAGGCATGAAAGCAGTAATATCCACACACAAAGTCAGTGATGACACTGCCAGCTGGAGCCTGACACAGCGAGGTAGGCGTGAAGAATTGAGACTGGCACAGGGCTGGACAGTGACAAAGGAATGCGTGCGAACTCCTGGAACGATTCAGATACTTGCGCGGTGGATGTCTGTTCAGCGTTCAAACCCTGGAAGAGTACCAAGTACCGCAAAATTCACAATTTCCTTTTCCAGGGACAATTTCTTTATTTAATAGCAGCCATGGCAAGCTAAAATAAAGCCTTTTATCCACTAGCGATTTGACTTCTCTCTTACTCAAAGGCACGGAGAGGTTTCTTCCTCCACGCCTGTCTCCTACTCCTGTAGATAGATTTACACCCCACACCTGGCATTGCTCAGCCCGCTAGAGTGTGGCATGTTCTCATTAATAAAGCCACGTACAAGGGTAGGAGCAAGTGCGGGAGAAGGGATGTCGCACAGTTTAATTATTTGGTGGGGGAGGGGCGCCTGGGTGGCTCAGTCAGTTAAGGAGCTGACTTCGGCTCAGGTCACCATCTGGCGGTCCGTGAGTTCCAGCCCCGCGTCGGGCTCTGTGCTGACCGCTCAGAGCCTGGAGCCTGTTTCAGATTCTGTGTCTCCCTCTCTCTCTGCCCCTCCCCCGTTCATGCTCTGTCTCTCTCTGTCTCAAAAATAAATAAACGTTAAAAAAATTTTTTTTTTTTTAATTATTTGGTGGGGGAAGAACTCAAAGTGCTCTAGTCTAGAGGGATCTTCATGGCGTATGGTAAAGAAATGCCTGGACTCATTAGGCACTGAGCTCTCTGAGTCTCGCCATTCTAGAAGACACCTGTTCTGAAGATGTTTTATAGACTGTGGGGTGGGGGTGGGGGGCATTACCTCACTTCCGAGAGGCCACGTTGCTTCCTGTTTCCACTTTCTTTCTAGCTACATTTCACTCATTCACCCACTGGCCGTTTGGAGCCATGGTGTCAGGAGAACACACATCATAAAAAATTATTTTTCCTGTCATGGCTCAGAGAGAGACAAAAAAAGCCAGCGTGCAATGCCTCCTTAGATTCAGTTCAACCAAATACTTCAGGGAATCAACGATTTGGTCTGGCGTTAAACAGTCTTTTCTGCAATCACTCCATTTTAAATACCAAATCTACCCTAAGCCTGTCCTCTGAGTTTCTGCGATAGGCCGCATGAGGAAGAAACATAGATTTTGCCTCCATGTGCACCACACTTCTGATCCCAGCTCTAATCCAAGGTCACTGTGTGACCTTTAGCAGGTTCCTCACTTCCGAGAGTTTCACTCTCCTCATGTATAAAATGAGATTAACAACAAGTACTTGTTAGAGTGTTTGTATTAGGATTAGAAACAGTGCATAAAAAGAATCTTGCATACATTAGGTGCTTAACCAGGGCAGTGCCTCTTATAATTATTACTACATGAGAATGTGGCTTATCCTTTGACAAGTCCCAGGAAAAGAGGTTTTGTTTTGTTTTGTTTTGTTCTGTTTTTAATATTCTCTAACCCAACTGGCACAAAGAGTTGAGAGGAAATGTTGGAGGGAAGAGGGTAGGAAGGAAGTAAGAAAGGAAGTGAGGGAGGGAAGAAGGAAGGGGAGAGAGAGAGAGAAGGAAGGAAGGAAGGAAGGAAGGAAGGAAGGAAGGAAGGAAGGAGAGAAATGGGAAGGAAAGAAAGGAAGAGAGAGAAAGGAAGGAAAAAGAAAGGAAAGAGAAAGAGAGAAATAGAAAGAAAAAGAAAGAGAAAGAAAAGAAAGACAAAAGAAAGAAAGAAAGAAAGAAAGAAAGAAAGAAAGAAAGAAAGAAAGAAAAAGAAAGAGGAAGGAAGGAAGGAAGGAAGGAAGGAAGATTGATTCAAGAAAGAGTCTATTAGGATATTCTGGAGACCTGAGCTCTGTTCCCTGCAGAAATTTAGACATAGCCCCTGGGGCTGTGCATTTCATTTTATACAAAATGAGGGCATCTCTCGTTGAGGGATGCAGTTTTGGAGGAAGCAGTTGCTGGGCGCTGGCTTGAGAAAGAGTACACTGCCCCTGTGGGCTGAATGGCCAGCACTCTCTCCTCTCCCCATCCCCAGTGGAAACTCTGCACAATTTATCTGAAGGTACTTCATTTCTCAAGGTGAGATTTCTCCCACAAGAAACTTCCAACTGAGAATTCTAGCATCCAGAAGCCCTCACCTGCAGCCTCATGATAAGAAGCACTCCCTGCATTTAATCTGTGTCAGCTCAGCACTTAGTTCTTTGAGAGTTAAAAATATTTTATTCAAAGGAACTTGTGGCCATTTCCTGCTGCTGGGTTTTCATTTCGCCTGGTAAAATTTTACTCTTTTATCTTGTCTTTCTATTTGAGTACTCTTTACATTGTTTTATTGCCTTTTTTTTTTTAAGTATATTTATTGGGGCCTGGGTGGCTCAGTTGGTTAAGTGTCTGACTCTTGATTTTGGCTCATGTCATGATCTCACAGTTCATGAGTTCATGCCCCACACAGGGCTCTGTGCTGATAGCACAGAGCCTGCTTGGGATTCTCTGTCTCCCTCTCTATCTAACCCTCCCCCACTCCCTTGCTCTCCCTCTTGAAAATAAGTAAATAAACATTTTTTTTAAAAAAGTTTATTTGCTTATTTTCAAGAGAGAGAGCACCTGAGCATGAGGAGGGTGGGGCAAGAGAGGGGGAGACAGAGAATCCCAAGCAGGCTCCATCCTGACAGCGAGGACTCAGACCCTATGGACTGAGCCACCCAGGTGCCCCTGTATTTTTAAATGAGGTTTAGGAAATGGCTGCAGGGAGCAAATAATCCTGAGAAAGGATCATGCCGCAACACAGATGTGTCTTCTTTCCGGTTTGCTATGCAGAGATCTACCCAGCCAGCAAGGGGCACTGAGATGCCCACCTTTGATAAAACTCTTAGGGAAGATGTTGAGTTTAGAATTGGTTTTCAGGGGATTTCAGGAGAACAAGAGTCCATACCACCACCTACAAAGAAAGACTATGGTGACTCCGAAGAGAGTACTGGGCTGGAAGAGGATGAAGGCTTTGTTTTCTGTGTTCTCAAACTCAACAGCAAATAGCAGTACAGTGTAGGGGGTGAGAGCATGGGTTCAGGTCCAGGCTGCTGCATTTGAATCCCAGCCCTGCCATTCACCAGCTGTGGGACCTGAGGTCTGTACGTGATGTATACTTTCTGCGCTCCGTGGCCTCAATTGTGAAATAATACCACTCCAACAGTTGTTAAGAGGATAAATGAATTAATTTATAAAACTCTAAGAACCGGGCCTGACACATAGAAAATGCTATATTTGAATATTAGCTGCATAAAAGCCACTCTCCCTAATAAACATGATTATGAGTTTGGATCTTCCTCCTGAGCTGCCTGTTTCGTGGAGGGTAAAGGACGTAAGTAGGGGTCTTTGTTATTCCTTTTCCTTCTCCCTCCATGTGTACGTGGGTCTCCACCCTTGCATCTCTGGCTTTACTGCTCTCCATTAATTTGCTTATCAACCATGTGTGATTAGCATTGTCACCAGTTGGCAGATAAGGGTCACAGAGGTCAACTGATCCCTCAGGTCACAGGCTTGTAGAGAGCAGGGACAGGATTCGCATTCCTGTTGCCAGTACCCAGGGGCTGTTCCTTCTCCGTTTTCCGCAACGTGCAAAGGTACAGACACGCATCCTCAAGTTCTATTTGTAAGAACAATTTTGGGGAACAACCAGGTGCCTTTTCACAGCAGACGTTCCGTGACATAAGATAGGCCAAAAGGCCCAAAGTGGTTTCATTAGAGTGGGGGGGATCACAGACTTTTCTATTTTCTCTACTTTTTCAAAATTTTGCTTTATTAAATTGTATTCCTTTTACATAAGATCATGTTTATTTTTAAAGCATCAATTATTGGTAGAATTGCTTTAATGGTCTCTACTTAGACTAACTCTGGCTATTTGCTTTTAAGGAAGAGATTCAAAGACTTCCCCCTCCCCGCCCCCAGACATGAGAACCCAAGAGTCTGGGCTACGGCTGGAGGTGGTAGGATGGGGCAGTAATACCTAGACGTATGGGTGTCCCCTTTTTCCAAATCAAAACCCGTATACTATCTTCTCCCTTTCAATCTGAGAGGAATTGTTGACCATCATCAGTTCAGGGAAGCTGCTTTAATTCACAAACGGGCCAATCCCCAGCGTTTCCCATAAACATTCAGAGAGTGCGGCTGCCATGGAGATTGAAGGTAGGCCAGACGCCTTCAGAATACAATGGCCAATAAGGGGCCTCAGGCCCTAGGTAGCTCAGTCATTTCAACTGTTGAACTTATCAACCTACACTCTAAGCATGAATCATTTTGCGGAGCAATTCACATAGGCACCCTTGGTTCTGAAATACACCTGACTTTAATCCCATCCTCTTATAGGGGACAAAACATTGAAGCTGATCAGCATGTCATTTTCCTTGCTGTACTTGGGATTTTCCACCCTATGAGTCACAGTGGGTAGAGCCGACTCCCATTTAGAGAGTGAAAAGTGTGCCTGCTCTACTGGGCCCTGCCACTGATCGGAGCCATCTCTTCAAAACTCTGAATTGAAAGACTGATGCAAACGAGTAGACAAAGTGACAATGTATGCCTTCCAGGAACGGCAGCAACTCTAGGCACTTCGAAGGGCTGGCAGAGGCCAGGGTGCCCAGGCTGTGTCTGCTGGCATCAGCAGGCAAGTTCTGGCTAGTGATTTTGGAGCCTTTCCCCTGGGCTCCACATGTTTCTGCTTGCGGACCAGCCTGTGTCTCCAACAATTCCATGAAGAGTTGACATCACTCGTACCTCATCCCCAATTCTAATTACATCAGTCAAGACATGTTATGACCCTTTATAGATGGATGATTCCTTCAATCCTTAGTGATCCGTCTTAGAAACCTTTATCAATTCTTCCGACACCAGTAGTGGTAATCACAATGGCTAACATTTATAGTGGCTGTACTATTTGCTATATACTTTCTGGTATTGCATGAGGTAACACTTAGGAAAGACAAATATGGGTTACTTTTTATTGCAATACCAACTTTACTGATTAGGAAGTGTGCCAGGAGTGATTACACAAGTGTCCAGTGTGCACAAGCCAGTATGTGACAGAGATGGGGACCGAATCCAAGTCTGTCCGATTCCAGCCCCTGAATTCAAACCACGTCACTATCACAACTCTGGGGAACCTGACGAACTGTGTTCTACTGCAGCCTGGAAAACTGGGTCAGGCTACAAATCAATCACTATAGAAACATTTCATCCAAATTTCAAAAGGCAAAAAGTAAAAGTTTTGCGAATCTGAGAGATTTGCTGAATCATATTCTACAATGATTAAAATATTTTCTCTTTTTTTTGCAGAGACGGAGGGAAACATTGGAATGTTAACATTCCTTTGTAGCTTCAAGAGTCAAGAAAGAAGGAATTTAGAGAAAAAAAATTTTTTCTCTTGCTCTAGGTGTCAGGTCCTCTTGCAATATTTCCAGTAGGCAATGTGACTTTGCTAGAACACAGGTCAGGGTGAGCATACCAATTTCTGTCAATTCAAAAATCAAAGCAATTCTAATCAGTGCAACTTTTTTAGTGCCAATTAAAGGCATTATGGGTCAGGCAGAATAACCCAAAAGACTAGATCTGATCTAAATGACTTGAACAGTAAAAATATATATTTTTTTCCTCTTTCCAATAGGACGCTGATAAAACAGACTTGGAACTCTTAGTGTAAAAATTCTTTCCTAGTAAGGAAGATATTGATAGACCCCTAGTTCCTCCTTCATAGTCATTTAATTCATATTCAGATAACCCTTTAGTGGACCAAAAAAAAAAAAAAAAATCAACATCAGGCTCAGAAGTGGTACTTCTTGAGTCTCATTCATTGGTGTTTATCTCCTTAAAGGCAATTTTAAAATTTTCTTTTTTTATGTGTTTGGTCTATCACTATTACTTTCAGGCTGTACCTATTTTTTGATGATGGTGATAATTAAGAACAGGGCAGCCAAACTCTAGAAACCACAATAAACTGCACTGTCTTTCCTGGAAGGAGGGAAACATACTAAGTCCAGCTAGTAAGTGACAGCACATGAGTTGGGCCACAATCCCATATAAAGCTTTGGCTAAATGACTTGGTTATATCATCTATATTTTCCCAACCAAAAGCTGGGAATGGTACCCTTGTGTCCTACAACTCAAAAGTGTTGCTCAAATTAAGTGACTATGTGATGTGTTGAGAGTACATTTATAAAAGAGAAGATTTATAAACTTGTCTAGTATCTTCCCTCATGTTTTTCTGTCTTGAAGAAATTTACTATGTCATTTATGCTTGCCTTACTGTAAAATGATGATATATCAGCTATGGCAGGAGAACAAGTTTGATAATGTATTCTTCAAGAAGAACATTACCACTGACTTATGCGATAACCAGCCTTCACAGGGCAAACTAATCCATATTCCATTAGAAGCCCAGAGGAGCTAATGAAGCATACCATTGACCTTCAACCCTTATGTTCTCTGCTTGTTACTTTTTTTTTTTCTTCAAGTTACTATACCCAGTTTTATTTCTAATGAGTCTCTTCTCTGCTAACTGCCTTCCTACCTTTTCCACTCTGCCTGTCCAAAGTAGAAACACAGAGGCTTCGAAGTGGCCACCATGACATGAACAACCCCCAGGGAGGTTGTGAGCGGCACCTACAATTCTTCACAGGACTCTGCTCCAACACTTACCAGAGCTTCACTGTGGGTAACAAGAAGCAAGAGATGGGCAATTCTGCTTCCTTGTTAGGGTCAATATTACCTCTGAACTAAACTTTGTTTCTCTGAAATCAGCTTTAATTCTGCCTGCTTTTTAAAATATTTTTAAATGTTCATTTTTGAGAGAGAGAGAGAGAGAGCACGTTCAAATGAGCAGGGGACGGACAGAGAAAGGGAGAGAGATGATCCAAAGCAACCTCTGTGCTGAGAGCAGAGAGCCCAATGTGGGGCTTGAAGTCACAAACTGCGAGATCATGACCTGAGCCAAACTTGGACACCTAACAGACTGAGTCACCCAGGTGCCCTCCCCCTACTTTTGAGGAGAACGGACTCAACATAGGAAGGGTGTCAACTGCAGTAGAATGCAGAAACTTTTCTCAAGATGAGAATCCTGTTTTCCCCTCTAGCAGCTGTAGTGTAGACCATTAAAATAGGCACAACTGGGATCGAATCATCCAGATTATATGCCACTTTACAATGTGACAATTTCCTTAATTTCTCAGAACCTCGATTTTCTTTTCATTTCTCATAGGATTGTTCATATCATGCAAAATCCTCGCGTACCCAGTAGGCACTCATGGCATATTGGGTCTTTCCCCATAATAATTTTGGAGAGCTAGAGCATTTAAAAATTAATATATCGGGGCGCCTGGGTGGCGCAGTCGGTTAAGCGTCCGACTTCAGCCAGGTCACGATCTCGCGGTCCGTGAGTTCGAGCCCCGCGTCAGGCTCTGGGCTGATGGCTCGGAGCCTGGAGCCTGTTTCCGACTCTGTGTCTCCCTCTCTCTCTGCCCCTCCCCCGTTCATGCTCTGTCTCTCTCTGTCCCAAAAATAAATAAAAAACGTTGGAAAAAAAAAATTAAAAAAAAAAAAAATTTAAAAATTAATATATCAACGTCAACTGAAGAATATTTTTATAACAAGCACAAATCACACACACACACACACACACACACACACGCTTAGCACTCACAAAGCTGTATATTATGTAAAATATTTAAAAAGTGTAGTCAGACTCTGAATGCTTTTCATGATTTCTCTGGGAAGGGGGTGGGGTGTAGAATGCAATGCATATGAGAAGAAGAAACAAGGATTTTTTAAAGATTATTTTTTAGAGCAATTTAGGTTTTATAACAAAATTGAGAGGAAGAAACAGGATTTTTTACTTCTAATGTTTTTGAAAGGGAAATATTAGCACAAGGCTGATGTTTTACAGAATAAGATCTTCGGGCCAAAATATATCATCAACAACTGTTCTCTGTCCCCAGGAGAATTAGTATTGTTTGGATCATAAAGGAATAAATATTATGAGTCCCAACTGACCAATTAATAGCATGCACAAACCAGCTACTGAACAAATATAGATCAAAAAAACATCTGGCTTTTGGCAATAGGAGGGGGTATACACAGTGAATGCAGTGGGAAATTACTCAGGGAACTGTGGAGAAATTAACTGTTTTGCCTTTTCTCAAAGAAGCCACATCCAAGGTCATGTTATGCAAAAAAAGTATTGGGATGCAACCATCCCGTCTTCCTGATACAAGCTTCAATTCTATTCAATTCTAGAAGTACTTACTGAGCACCTACTATGAGAATCCACTAGATACGTCAACATTTCAGTTGACATTTGTGGGAAGCAGGGACACAAGAACGGTGACAAACACAGACTTTAGTGTCAGGCAGAGAGGGTTTGAAACAAAACTACATCACTTACTAGTTTTTTGTTTGCTTTTGCCTTGGGGAGTTTGATAGTTTTCTCTGTCTAGAAACAGACACTGAGGAGGGTGATGTCCAGACAGATGGACCTTCATGGGGACACGATGATAAAGAGGTAACAATAATAAAGACCATTGGTTGCCTGATGCTTGGTAATTTGCTAAGTACATTTTATACACTATTTTTCATTTTGATAGAATACTGAGGCTAAAGAAATCTAACTTTCCATTCTTGTTTTCTACATCATGAATGATTAAAGATGATCCAACCATAAAGAAGCTATTGTTTGTTTGTTTTTTTAGAAGCTATTGTTAAATTTAAAAGAGTGTGTTTGGGTCATTAGCAAGGAAATGAGGACTTTTACAGAAACAGTGGCTGACACATAGCACGACTTCATGTCACCTGGCTCTACTTGGCTCCGATCACAGTTGTAGGAAGCAATACCATTTTAGCAAGGATCAGAGGTGAAGAAGCAATAAAGCTTTTAACAATATGAGGGAGTACGTGCAAAATTAGCCTAAATACAATTTGCTGTGAATAAACTGGAGGTGTATGCCTGGATCCAACTACCTTAGAAGGTAAAAACACCTACCCAGGAACTAGTGGGATGACCAGCTCTTCTTAGAATTTTCTTTTGAGAAAATAATTTTTTATTTCCCCTATTAATAAAAAAAATAAAATAAGTATGATTATAAAATAAGCTTTGTATTAGTCATGTTGGGTTTTAAAAATCTAAAATGCTTTATTATAGTCTTTCGTCTACTCTAACAGGGACACATACCTCAGGATTTGTTTGAGGTGTAATTGACATGCAAGCAACCGCACACTTTGCAAATGGCCAATTTAAAATTTTTGTATAATCGTGTACAAAAATAGTACAATTTTCAAGGTTTTGGCCTATGTATACAACTGTGAAGTCATTACCACAAACAAGACAGTGACCGTATCCCTTACTCCCAAAAGCTTCCTGTCATTCTTTCTAATCCACACCTGCCTCTCTCCGTGCTCTACTTCTGCCCCCAAGCAATCACTAAACTTACTTTCTGTCAGCGTAGTGTAATTTGCATTTTTTTCAAGAATTTTAAATAAATGACATCATACAATATGTGTTTTTTCA
Organism: Panthera pardus; assembly: GCF_024362965.1. Taxonomy (NCBI): domain Eukaryota; kingdom Metazoa; phylum Chordata; class Mammalia; order Carnivora; family Felidae; genus Panthera; species Panthera pardus. The sequence continues at coordinate 23,613,251 of NW_026526732.1, read as the reverse complement.
TGTCTGGCTTCTTTCACTCAGCATAAATATTTTGTGATTCACCAATGTCACTGCATGTGCCAGTAGTTTGTTTCTTTTTATTCCTGAGTAGTTTTCTATTACGTAGATAAATCACAATTCATCTAGAGATGACATTTGAATTATTTCCAGTTTGAGGATATCTTTAATGGGGCTGCTGTGAACATTTGTATATAATTCTTTGCATATGAAAATGCTTTCTTTTCTCACAGGTAAAAATATGAGGGGACTGGCTGGATCATATAGAAGGGGTGTGTTTATCTTTTTAATAAACTGATGAATTTTTTCCAAAAAGCCATACCATTTTATATCCCCACCAGCGGTGAATAAGAGTGCCCATTCTTCCATATTTTGTCAGGGCTTGGCATTAATTTTAGCATTCTGACAGGTATCTAATTATGGTTTTAATTTGGGTTTCCCTGATGACTAAAGATGTTGAGCATCTTTCCGTATGCTTTTTTGCCATCCCTATGTCTTCTTTGGTGAAATGTCTGGCCAAATATTTTGATCATTCTTTTAAGTAGGCTCCATGCCTAATATGGGAGTTGAACCCATGACCCCAAAATCAAGAGTCACATGCTCTACCAACTGAGCCAGGCAGGCATCCTGATCATTTTTTAATTGCCATTTTTTCCCTTATTATTGGGTTTTGAGGATATTCTATATACTGGATACAAGTTCCTTATCATGTATATCTTCCAAATACATCCAATCTCTAGTGTGTCTTTACATTCTCTTAATAGCATGTTTTGAAGAACTAAGGGTTTTAATTTTGGTGAAATCTGGTTATCATTTTTTTCTTTTATGTTTGGGGCTCCGAGTGTAGAATCTAAGAAATCTTTGTCTAACCCAAAGTCACCATAATTTAGCCTATGTTTTCTTCAGAAAATTTTATCAGTTCAGGTTTGACATTTAGTTCCATGATTCACTTTGATCTAATTTTTGTATATGGTGTGACGTATAGCTCGAAGTTCATTTCGGCGGAGAGAGCATGTGGATGTCCCATTATTCCAGCACGATTTCTTGAAAAGAGTATTCTTTCTCTACTGAATTGCCTTGAACCTTTGTCAGATACCTGTTGCCCATATATGAGCAGTCTATTTCTGGATTCTCTATTCTGTTCCCTTTATCTACTTATCTGTTTTTAGGTTAACACCACACTATGTTGATTACCATCACTCTATAAAAAAATCTTGAAAAATTATCCAAATTTGTTCTTTTTCAAATTTGTTTCACATATTCTTGGTTCTTTGCATTCGCATATGAATTTTAGAATCCGATTGTCAATCCTTACTAAAATAGACTGCTGGAGTTTTGATCAGGATTGTTTGCAACCCGTAGGTCAATTTTGAGAGAATTAGTATCTTCATATTGAGTCTTCTAACACATGAACAAGGTAGTATGTCTACAATTATTTAGATATCCGTTATTTAATTTCTCTCAGAAACATTTTATAGTTATCAGTATACAAGTCTTGCACATATTTTGTCAGATTTATCACTAAGTAGTTCATGTATTCTTTAAAATTTCAATTTCTGGTTGTTCATTGCTTGTGTGTAACAATACAGTTGGCTTTGTATATGGAGCTCATCTACAGTTGTGTAAAACTCAGTTCTTGTTCTCGTGATGAGAGTGGACATCACGTGTGGTTTTGTTGAAGAATGGAAGATTGGTTAACACTTGAAAATCAATCAATGTAATCACCAATTTATTAAACTAAAAATATATTCTCTTAAACGATGAAGGAAAAACATTTGACAAAGTCTAATATCTATTTCTGAAAAAAAAAATCTCTCGATACGCTAGAAATAGAAGGGAATTTCCTCAGCTTGAGAAAGAATAACCAGGAAAAACAAAGAGCTAATATCACAGTTAAGTGTGAAAGATTGAACGCATTCTCCCTAAAATCAGAAATAAAGGTGCTGTCACCTCCGTACTGAAACCACTACCGCCTTTCACATGGAGGGCTTCAATGACCTAACCAGCCTTGTTGCTTCCACTATTTCTCCTTAAAAAGGATTCTCCACACAGCACCCAGAGTGATATATTTTAATTTCTTTTTTAAAGTAACTCGAGTTAGAAAAGAATTCCAGTAGTTCAATAAACTCCTGCTTAACTTTACCCCAATATATGAATTTACTAATATTTTGCCACATTTACATTCTTTCACTCCTCTTTATCCCTAAGTGCTTTGGCATTAGTTTCCCAAGAACAAGGATATTCTCTGACATAAATACTGTGCAATGACCAAATTTGGGACTTCTGCACTGATCCTGTAATAGTATTTAATAATACATACTTAAAATTTGCCAGTTTCCCAGTAATGTTCTCTATAGCAACCCCACTGCCTTCAATGCAGTATCCTATGTCAGTACTGCACATTGCATTTCATTGTGTTGTTGTCTTTTTAAATCTCTTTTAATCTGGAAGTGTTCTCTGTCCTCCTTTGTTCTTTGACTTCGACATTTTAAGAGATTACATGTCAGAATCTGGGCTTATCTTTTCTTTCCTCGCAATTAGATTCAGGTAATGTATTACCAGCAGAAGTATAGCATGATGTATAGTGACATGACACATATATAATGACTCCACACTGGCTGGCTCCTTTTCCCTACTGCACCCAGTCTCTTGCTCACTCTACTCCAGCTGCCCTTGCTCTGCCCACCACAGAGCTTGGGTCATTAGATTCTCACTGCCCGGCCCCTCCTACGATAGGTTTCTTGAAGTCCCTGTTTGAATATTCTCTCAGATCAGTATATACCCCATAATATCAAAGTAGCACCACCTTGCCCCACCCCCACCCCCCTGCTCAGCCATTACTTTCTCTCTTACCACCCAGTTTCCTTCATGATGTTTCACATGTTTGAAATGATTGTTTTTATCTATGTGTTTACTTCTTTGCTGTCTCCCCAGATAAGAAGCTCTTTGGGTGTGGGAACTCCTCCGTTTTATTAACTACTGAGTTTCCAGCATCTAGAATGGAGAGAAAAAAAAAAAAAAAAAAAGTTGTGACTTTCTATTTCTCCTTCTGCACTTTGCTGTCATTTTAATTTCAAATATGAAATAAGAATGAGCAATACATTACTGAAGCAAGATTTAGAGTTCGAATCCTAGTATTTAAAACATCAGGCAAGGGGCGCCTGGGTGGCTCAGTCTGTTAAGCGCCGACTTTGGCTCAGGTCATGATCTTACGTTCTGTGAGTTTGAGCCCCCGCATCGGACTCTGTGCTGACAGCTCAGAACCAGGGGCCTGCTTCGGATTCTGTGTCTCCCTCTCTCTCTGACCCTCCCCCATTCATGCTCTGTCTCTCTCTGTCTCAAAAATAAACATTAAAGGGCGCCTGGGTGGCTCAGTCGGTTAAGCAGCCGACTTCAGTTCAGGTCACGATCTCGCGGTCCGCGAGTTCGAGCCCCGCGTCGGGCTCTGGGCTGATGGTCAGAGCCTGGAGCCTGCTTCCGATTCTGTGTCTCCCTCTCTCTCTGCCCCTCCCCCGTTCATGCTCTGTCTCTCTCTGTCTCAAAAATAAATAAACGTTAAAAATAAATAAATAAATAAATAAACATTTAAAAAAAATTTTTTTAATGTTTAAAAAAAATTTTTTTTAATGTTAAAAAAAAAAAAAACATCAGGCAAGGTATCACAGTTGTTGACGTAACCAAATTGTATTTCCATGAAATTTTTCTCTTCTCGATGTTGCTAAGTGTCCCACAACCACTTCTTTTTCTACTTTGTGCCATAGCAAACACACACTTGGCAATGAAAATGAGACAGTAATTTTCTTTATTTATTAAAAAAAAATTATTTTCTTTTACTTTAGGGAGAGAGCACGCACAAGCAGGTGAGACTGGAAGAGGGAGAGAGAAAGATTATCCCAAGCAGGCTCCAAGCTCAGCACAGAGCCCAACACGGAGCTTGATCTCACGCCCCTGGCATCATGACCAGAGCCGAAATCAGGAGTCAGTCGCTCAATGAACTGAGCCACCCAGGTGCCTCAAGACTAATTTTCTTACCCAATTCCGATTCTATTACAGACAAAGTTTTGAATAGTTTTATAGTTTTGAATAAGTTACTTTCTATAGCTTTAGTACTTAACTCAATCACTGGATTTGATGGAAGGAAGGAAGGAAAAGAGAAAGAGAAAGAAAGAAAGAAAGAAAGAAAGAAAGAAAGAAAGAAAGAAGAAAGAAAGGGAGAAAGAAAGGAAGGAAAGAAAGAGAGAGACAAAGAAAAAAGAAAAGAAAAGGAAAAGAAAAGAGAAGAAAAGAAAACAATTTTCCCAATCATAGGTATAAACATTCATTTACTTTAAAGACCAGAACATTTTGTCTGTCTGTTTCAGGATAAAATCAGGCCCTCCAATCACTTCCTGGACCCAGAAGTTTCTTTAGAGTTTTAAGCACAGAGTATAGAATAGCAACCTGAACATATTACAAAACGTCTCTGTTGGAATCATTCTGGAAATATACACTTAATGTGATGGGAGTCATGCTCAGTTGCTAGGAAATAGGAGGTTTAAAAATATATTGGAATAGTGTAACTATAGAAAATTTCCAAATACTGTGTTCAAATGCTCATTTAAAAAAAGAAAGAAAACCTGGACAAAGATTCACTTATTTTTTTAAAGTTTTTATTTAAATTCCAGCTAGTTAACATATAGTGTAATATTGTTTTCAGGCATACAGTTTAATGATTCAACACTTCAATACAACACCTAGTGCTCATCACAACAAATGCCTTCCTTAATCCTATCACCTATTTATCCCATCTCCTATCTACCTCCCTTCTGGTAACCATCAGTTTGTTCTCTGTAGTTGAATCTGTTTCTTGATTTGCCTCTCTCTCTCTTTTTTTCTTTTGCTCATTTGTTTTGTTTTCTGAAATTCCACATATGAGTGAAATTACATGGTATTTGTTTTTCTCTGGCTGATGTATTTTGCTTAGCATATTATTCTCTAGCTCCATCCATGTCATTGCAAATGGAAGGATTTCATTCTTCTTTTATGGCTCAGTAACATTCCCTTGTGTATATACCGCATCATCTTTATCCATTTATCAGTCGATGGACTTCTGCACTGTTTTCATAATTTGGCTGTTGTAGATAATGCTGCTATAAACGTTGGGGTGTATGTATCCCTTTAAATTAGTGTTTCTGTATTCTTTGGATAAATACCTAGTAATGCAGTTGCTGGATCATAGGGATCTTTAACTTTTTGGGGAACCTCCATACTATTTTCCAGAATGCACCAATGTGCATTCCCACCAATTATGAGAGGGTTCCCCTTTCTCCCCATCCTTGCCAACACCTGATGTTTCTGCTGTTCTTGATCTATTCTAAAGAGATGAATTTTAATTAAGATTGTTGCTTATGCTTTCATTTATAGTTAACTTAATCCATTTATTTCCTAAAATCACCATATAAACTCATCAGTACTCTGGGTGCTTGTGCATTCTTTAAGTCATTTCTCATTTGTAACTGCTACCAGTTAACGGAAACTGGACTAAAGCTTACCTGATTTTTTTTAGTTCTAGCATTGCAATTCTTTATTCACACACTGACCTGAGAAAAATCTCTTTAAGTTGATAAAATCATGCTATCTTCTCTTATCAACTTATAAACATGTTTCTAAGATTTTTTTACCTCCATAGACAAAGGATGGAGGCAACCTTTTTCCTCCTTCATTCATTATTCAACCAATCATTCAAGAACACGTGTTGAGTATCTCCTATAGACATAAGACCTAAGTCTGTCCCTTGTAAACTAAGAATCCAGGACAGTTCAGGCTTGTGCACAGCATGGCAATTACTATGACAGAACTATGGGTGAGTTACTCTGGAAAGTCAGGAAAACAAATGGAGCTAACTGAGGCAGGGAAAGTAGGAAAGCCATCACAGAGGAGGTACTGGACTTGACACACAATGTATGTGTTCATCAGAGGGGAATGAGTAAAAAGTTGTTCTGGCTGACACCGCATAAGAAAACAGACATGAGAAAGGGCAGTCAGTGGCAATGCCACTTACTGAAATTAGACAACAGATAAACTGGAAGATTAACATGTCAGTTAATCTCCAAATAGTTGTGTAACACCCACTAATTGAAAGCTCTGGGCCAAGGGCTGGGTGTGGGGAAAGTGGATTGTGGGAACCATTCCTGTCTTCCAGGTTATATTCTAAATGGGAAAAGAAAACATAAGGACATTAAACATAAGCAATGACACAAGGCTATAATGAATGCTAAAACATTTAGGAAAATGGAAACTATGCTGATTAAAGCAGTTGGTTCTCAATGTCCTCATTACTCATTCCTACCAGTAAGAAGTGTTTGAGGGGCGCCTGGGTGGCTCAATCGGTTAAGCGGCCGACTTCGGCTCAGGTCATGATCTCGCGGTCCATGAGTTCGAGCCCCACGTAGGGCTCTGTGCTGACAGCTCAGAGCCTGGAGCCTGTTTCAGATTCTGTGTCTCCCTCTCTCTCTGCTCCTCCCCTGTTCATGCTCTGTCTCTCTCTGTCTCAAAAAATAAATAAACGTTAAAAAAAAAAAAAGAAATGTTTGAGGGTGCATGCCTTTAGATGCATATTTATTTACTTAGAAACAGTGCACTTACACTATTGCCCCGATTCATTGAGATTAATAAAGTTTAGTTTTTCTTTTTAGATGAAAGCAAATAGAAATAGAAATTCTCCAATGGATGTCCTTGTACAACTCTTAGGCTGCACACACCTCCTTGGAAGACCACTAACTTTGAGCATTTAGACAGAGTTTCACAGAGAGCATATTTTCCTTTTTCACAGCATGGCATAGATTTGGCCCAGAAATGAGTGACATTTTTAAGGAAGAGTGAAAATGGGAACAGGATGTGTTCTAGAAAATTCAGGAAGAAAGAACTTACTAGATCTTTGATTAAAAGAGCCCATTATATGAAGCGTAGTACATATAACACAGGATTTCTCAAGTGCAATCCATGTATCCTCTGCATCAGAATGACTTGGGCGCATTTATGATACATGCTGACCCCTGGGTCCCAGCCAAGACTCACTGAATCAGAATATCTGGAAATGGGGATAAGGAATGTAATAAGTTGATTTTTTTTCATCACTAACATTTAAAAACAAATAATCTTAATAATTTTTTAAGTTTACTTATTTATTTTGAAAGAGAGAGAGAGCAGTGGAGGGGCAGAGAGAGAGAGGGAGAGAGAGAATCCCAACCAGGCTCCATGCTGTCAGCGCAGAGCCCAATGTGGGGCTCAAACTCATGAACCGTGAGATCATGACCTGAGCTAAAACCAAGAGTCAGATGTCTAAACGACTGAGCCACCCAGGTGCCGCTAAAAACAAATAATCTAAACAATAAAGACTTTAAATAGCCTAAATGACATTTCAGTTATGTAATCTTAAAGAGTCACAGAGATTATAGATATGTAAAAATAGTCTCTCACAGAATCCATAGGTCACACTCAATATCGAATCTGTGAAAAAGACCTCTTGTCATTGTTTAGTTTTGCCAAAAAAGGGAAAACTTGCTATTCTGATCTTCACTCAAAATAAAAAATACTTTCTCTGAGAGTAGTGTGCACATTTGCAATTAAGGTTATACTTTTTCCTGCCCCCCATCCCCCCCCGCCCAGCAGACAAGATGCTATATTATGCAGGAAAGTGGTTTTAAGTCTTAGGAGCTACTTGCTTTTCACGTAGATGAGTATAGGCAAATAGTGATGCCTGATTGAACACTTCTCTGTAATGATCATTAGTAAAGCTTACTCTTTGGTTTATAGCTCTTGTCATATTTTAGAAGTTCTGGTACAATTATACTTCAAATTCTGTGTCTCCCTCTCTCTCTCTCTCTCTGCCCCTTCCCTGATTACTCTGTCTCTTTCTGTCTGTCAAAAATAAATAAATGTAAAATAAAAAATTTAAAAAGAAGTTCTGGTACCATTAGCTCTAAAGCTAATTATATATGAGATAATGGAATTAGAACCAAAATTTCTGATTTGCTTATTTGATCAGTATATTTTGCTGCACATTGGAACTTTCACGCAATAATACAAACTGATCTTTTACCTTAAATTGAGAGGAAACCAAATATTCATGTTGCTATTCATGACCTAATTCTAATTTGTACTCATATGTCCCCTGATTGAATTGGAACACAGACCTTGTTTGTGTCTCAATGACCCCATATTTAGATATAGATTTTGTTGGGTTTAGAAAAACTGTGAGCAGCTTTTTAAAAAGTCACATCTCTACTACCTCCAACTGAAAAGTAATGATTTTCTAAACTCCCTTAACACTTTATCTATACTTCTACGACACATGTCACGTTCTCACTTGTATGTCTCTGTATATGTATGTGTCTATGTATATCCTTGTGATGATGTATGCTTTACAGAAGCAGTGCTTGGGTTTATTCACCTTTGTAAATCCCACCATAATTAACAGTAGCTTAAAAGATAAGTCTCAAAAGTATTTATTTAATATGAAATTCGCCCCCAACATCTAATCAAGGGTCAGAGAAAATCAAGTTCATACCTACAAAAGTAATGCCTGCTTTTAGGTCCTATTTTGTACCCTCCAAGTTCAAACCATAAGCCTGCAGCTCTACGCCAGGCAAGGCAGGGACCTGCGTGTACCACGTACCCACTCTTGGCCACCCATTTATGTCTTAATTACTAAACGATAATTAATCTTTACTGTGTTACTTTATGGAGTTGAAGAAACTGATACTTACGGAGTTTAAACAAGTTGTAAGGGTCACATAACATAAAGTGGACAGAGTCAGTCTTTCAAAGCAGGTCTGTTTGACAGCAGAAACCACGACCATATTCTACCTGTTCTCTGTTGTTGACTCATCCGTTTCTCTATTCTGGTCTCTGCTGCTTCCTAAATTTACGCAACAGAAGCAAAACATATTTACAGTATATTTACAGTATTTAACACCGAATCGTCATGGTCGGCGAGAAAATATTATTTATCAATGAACTTGTGCATTACATTGGTTTGCTCATAAAAAGTGAAGAACGTTGGCCACATTAGACAGACACATAGCAGTAGCACTATATTATTTACACCCCGAAGTCCGAGACACACCCCAAGCATTTGCTGGGAAGTTGTATTTAAAGGTATGAACATTCTCTGAAATAACTATAGGTACTATTTGTTGAGCATCAATCACACATCAGGCATTATACTATCCATTTTCAGAGATAACAAAACTGCAAAGAGAGAGTGGATAAATTGCCTGTTTTATATAAAAGCAAGCAGACTCTGGTTGAGGGTGGGTTGGGAGAAGGCTTTGTGCTCCTTGAGGCACAGTTGGGAAGCGATTCTCAAATCTTTCCCCCTCCAAAGCCTTCTTCCCTCCAATAAACCACATTCTGCTCCCCCGCATGTGTTTCTCTTTCACTCCAAAGTCCTCCCTCTGCAGGGTGGAAAGGGGTGCCATCCCTGAACATTTGCTGTGCATGAAGTATCAAAACTCTCCTGTGCTCATTTCTTAATTTTCTACGTTGGAGAAGTTCTGTAAATCTTTAGTTTGTACTTCTTTCCCTCTGACTAAAACATATATTTTCTCAATTAGCTGGGCATCCAACATCTGATTAATCTCATAATCTTGTTCTACTCTGTTTTTTTTCCTTTCTGGCACGTATTCCCCATATATTTATAATTCTGTGCACCCGCCGCCCCCAAGAATGGGCAGATCCTTCCCATTCTCTTTTGCTATTTTTGAAAATCATTTTTCTGCTGAGTCTTTCCTTATTGCATTTCTTTATTCCTCACACATTGGCATTCTCCTCAGCACCAGTACCAATGAAAACAAGCAGTATGAGGCGAACTGCGAGCCTGCCTCCCATCACCTGGTCTATAGAGAAATCCACATCCTTGCTTAATCAAAATCCATTCTAGGGCTGAAGGAACACTGGCCATATAAAATATTAACAGTCCAAACCCCTGCCAGTTACACATCTAGAGTAAGTTGCTCTTTTCCCCAAAGGATTCAAATTATGCTTAACATGCTCTCACAGGGAAGACGTTTACTGAATTCTCTCTCCTCTGATTGTGACCAAGAAGAAATAGGAAAGAAAAAAAGAAGCTTGCTATTTTAGCTCTGGTGGAGGCTATATTTGGAGAGGAAGCTTGTGTTCTATTGGAGGCTAATTTTGGAGAAGATTACAGTGGAAATCAAGGATAACTAAGATGGAGGGCATTAAGTGCATAAACTTTAAAATGTTACTTTCCCTTTAATGAGTCAAACTGGGAAACACTAGTACCTGTGTGTAATACTTCTTCAATGTCCTTTTGGAGATGCTATAGATTCTGTATTAGAGATATAGTGCATTCGCCAGTTTTTTAAATTTTTTTAAGTTAATTTATTTATTTTGAGAGAGAGAGAGAGAGAGAGAGAGAATCCCAAGCAGGCTCCACAGGGCAGTGGGGAGCCCGATGTGGGAGTCAAACCCATGCACCATGAGGTCATGACCTGAGCCAAAACCAAGAGTTAGACACTTAACTCGCTGAGCCACCCAGGCTCCCCTCACCAGTTTAAACCCTCTCATCCCTCATTCAAAAAACTGAAGCCTACTTTTAAACAGCACACTTGCATTGGAGAAGACGAAATATTCTGAGAGGATAAATGAATAGTAATTTACCACCCAAAGAATAGGTGGTAGGCAGGCTAGGCGGGACACACAATGGCCATGAACATCTACTCCTGACATACTCAGACCACCTGTACATCTCCTGGTCTGGAATGGAAAATATGAAATGTTTGCCACACCATTTCACTCCTCCCAGATGAATACTACACTGCGTGAACAGTGTTTTACTTCGGGAGAGATTTAACACTGGAGATTTAACTGTTTTTTGCTTGTGAAGGGTGGAGGGAAACGTGGTCCATGAAGGATGTCAGTGATGGAGAATTATAGGCCACGTAAGTAGAATGTTGTAGGAGCTGATAGAATACGCAGCAAATGTGTATTTTTCTCAATTAAAATTGATACTTAAAAATCAAATTTTTCTCAATTAAAATTGATACTTAAAAATCAAAAGCAGTATCTTTTTATTGCAAAAAACTAGAAAATTTAGATAAACAAAAAGAGAGAAAAGAAAAAAACACCTATGATTTTTCCTATATGTAGAGAAAATTATATGATATTCCAGGAATTTTCCAATGCACAAATCTATATTTTTCCTAAAATATTTAACGTATGATTTGCAAATTGTTTATTTCACTTAAATATATATCATAAACAGGCTTTTAACATTAAATATGCCTGTTCTCTTATTCATTAATTTCATATTTAGCAATATATTTATATATTTATATTGTATAGAATATATTTAGCTATATTAAATTTAGTAATTTTTAAAAAGAATTAAAAATTTTTTTTTTTTTTTTTTGAAAGAGAGAGAGAGAGACAGAGTGTGAGCTGGGGAGGGTCAGGGAGAGAGAGGGACAGACAGAATCCGAAGCGGGCTCCAGGCTCTGAGCTGTCAGCACAGAGTCTGATGTGGGCTTGAACTCACGAGCTGCGAGATCATGACCTGAGCTGAAGTCAGACGCTTAACGGACTGAGCCACCCAGGTGCCCCAAAACTTAATAAATTTTTAAATCTAATTCCTTTGCTTCCAGTTTTTAAAATTATTAATAGTGTTGTGATGAATAATTATATAATTTAATCTTTCTACTTAAAAATTATTCTTTTTAGTGGAATTATTCAGAGCAAATATTCAAAATCACAATTTTGAGGGCTTCTCTATATGCAATAAAATTATTAATTATTTTGAAACAGATAATTGTATAAACAGCATTTACAACCCCCTTTCAAAAAGGTTGCAAAATTATTTAAATCCATTTCAAGTCAAATTGTTTGCAATGAAGAAATTCAGAGGTAATTTTCAATTTACAAATGAGTGTGCTCCAAAGGACAACTTGTAATCCAGTTATTCTTTCCTTTGGACATGTTTTGTGTTTTAGGTTTGCACAGACTAGTGCAGTCTCTAGGTCATTCCTCATTTATTATTCATTCTACAGATCTATTCCTTTGGGCTTTCTGCTTACAGAGGTATGGTTAAAGTCTTATCTCTGCTGGGGAAATGGTAACAAGAGCTTCTGGAAAGATGAAAAGGAGTAAAACAGAGGAAGAGGCAGACATGAGGCTACTGTAGATGAGCCCCCCTACCACCCCATGCTCCAACCTTGGCCCAGCCTTTCATTTGTGTACCGCACCCTGTCTTCTCTTTTAGTCTCAAGGCCACCACTTTACAACTCTCCCCTCTAATTGTGCCATCGATTACTGCTTCTATATTGGGTCAGTGGGTCACTTACACTAATATACAAACATGTTTTCCTATTTCCCATCTTAAAACAAACAAAACAACACACACACACACACACACACACACACACACATAAAACAAAACAAAAAAACCCCAATCCTCTTTTGACTCAATTCCCTCAGGGCTTGTGCCCTATTTCTCTGTTCTCCTGTACAGAAAATCCCGCAAAAGCATTAACTATACTTTCCAATTCCTCTCCTCCATCTCCTCCTTTAAAACTCAGCTCAGGCATCTCTTCAACCCCAAAATCTCATACATAGGACTCTCTGAATTTGAGATAGATGGTCTTCCCCTGTCTTCTTCTGCCCATCACGGTTCCTACTACCTGGTGTGGTAATGATCTGCTTACTGGACACTTCTCTCATTAAACTGCAAGTATATCCTGAACAGATACAATGTCTTATAAAATATTGAGTCCCCAGTGCCTATAGTGGTGTCTGGGCAATTATAAGCAACCAATAAGTGTTGCTGAATAAATGGAGTCTTGAAAGATGATCCAGAGTCCACAGTGAACCATGAGAAGAGTATTCCAGGCAGAAAGAACAGTATGTGCAAGAGAAAAAGGCCAGATAGAACATAACAGTTACAGTCAGTACAAGTCATTCAGTTGTGGTGGGAACACAGGCTGGGTGTGTGAGGACACAGAAGAACAAAGTCGAATTTATTCCATCATAGGTCGTTAAGATTCTAATACCCAATGGTAAGAGATTAGGCTTCATCTTATTCACAATAAAGACTCACAAATGAAGTATAAGCTGGCTAGTAATGTGATCAAATTTTTATTTTATTTTATTTTAATTTTATTTTAATTGTGTTAACATTTATTGAGCTGCCCTATGCTTATTTTACATAGAAGGACATTAACAGAAAATTTATTTGAGTTACTAGGGTACATAACCAAGAAGTAGGAGAGGAGGCATGCAAAGCCAGATCTCTCAGAGTACAGAAGACTCTTTAATCTCCATATTCAGTACAGAAAGATCACTTTGGCAATAATAAGGTACATTGGAGAAATGCACCCGTTAGGAGGCTATTGCATAGGCTGGCGAGACATCATGATGGCATGAACTAAGCTAAGCACGCGGAGGGCAGAGACCACATGTTCGTCACCATTGTCTGCCATCATGTTCCTGACACATTTATATGTTTAATAAATATTTTCTTAACTAAAAAGTGACTGAGAAGAGGACAGCATAAATTTACTTAAGAAGTAGAGTTGACAGGGGCACCTGGGTAGCTCAGTCGGTTGGGTGACCGACTTCAGCTCAGGTCGTGATCTTGTGGTTTATGGGTTCAAGTCCTGCATTGGGCTCTCTGCTGTGGGCGTGGAGCTCACTCCCTTTCTCTAAGAATAAATAAACATTAAAAACAAAAAGAAGTACAGCTGACAGATGGGAGGTAAACTGTGAGGGTTACTAAAAAGAAGTTGAAGAGACTAGTTTCTAGTAGAAGCCATGAAGTCAATAGTGATATCGTTAACTGAGATGTGAAGCCCCAGAAAAGGAGCAGCTTCAGTGTTGTTGAGGAGGATAGCTCCATTTTGGGTTTTAGGAACTTGTGTAATGCTTGGATGGAGATGTCTAATTTGTAGCTGCAAATACAGATCTGGAGTTTGGGAGAGAGGTCTGAAAATAGTCATCAGCATATTGGCAGGCATCAGTATAGATTACAATATAAATGAACATGTGTGGATAGAACTTTATGGGCAAAATGTGCAATAAAAGAAGTCTTCCAAGGATCAGATCTGAAGTATGGAAACATTTTACGAATGGGCACAGGGTGCTGAACCTGTGAAGGACACTAAGAAGGAGTAAGAAAACTCAGAAAAGAACAAGGCCATCAAAGCCAAAGGGAGAAGTTCAAGGAGAGAGTGGTTCACTCTGTCAGATTCTGCAAGAGTCCTTACTTAAGTGTATCATCCAAAGAAGGTAACAGAAAACACGGCAGGTATTATAAGCAAGAAGGGATGGAATTCAGGGTGCCTGGGTGGCTCAGATGGTTGAGTGTCTCACTCTTGATTTTGGCTCAGGTCATGATCCCAGGGTTGTGGGATCAAGCCCTGTGCTGAGCATGGAACCTACTTAAGATTCTCTCACTCAGGGTACCTGATTGGTTCAGTCAGTTGAGTTTTCAACTTCGTCTCAGGTCATGATCTCACAGTTCATGAATTCGAGCCCCACGTTGAGCTCTGTGCTGACAGCTCAGAGCCTAAAGCCTGCTTCAGATTCTGTGTCTCCCTCTCATCTGCCCCTCCCCTGTTCATGTTCTGTCTCTCCCAAAAATAAATAAACATTAAATGTTTTTTTAAAAAAAGATTCTCTCTTTCTCTCCATCCCTCTTTCTCTCTCCCCCCCCCCACTCTCTTTCTCTCTCTCTCTCTCTCTCTCTCTCAAAGAAGAAGAAGGAGGAGGAGGAGGAGGAGGAGAAGGAGAAGGAGGAGGAGGAGGAGGAGGAGAAGGAGAAGGAGAAGGAGAAGGAGAAGAAATAGAATTCACTGAATTAGCTACTTACAAAATTGTGGGAAGAGCTGAAGCAGTAGATTCTAGGCTGTGCTTTCCAATCAATACTGGAACTGGGTCATGTCTTTTTATCCTGGGACCCAGGCTGATGGAGCATCTCTGGTTTGGCAAGGGGGAGGGAACAAGGACATAGGAAACACTGCTTCCTAAAACTTGGTCCAGTAATGGCATATGTTGCCTCTATTCATATTTTATTGGACAAAGCAAGTCAAATGGTGACACCTACCTTCAGGAAGCAGAAGTGTGCTGACCATGCACTTTGGAGGAGAACTGTAGTAGTGGTGGACAGACTTAATGACTCCCACGGGGAAGTTATTTAATTTTCTACACCTCCCCTTATTCATCTGTAATAATTCTACTGTACTTCTCTTTTAAGGTCTGTAGAGTATTAAATGAAGCAATGTGTGTAAGATTCTACAAACTGATTATTATAGATATTATAGATCAATATAATAAACCCCAAATAACTTAGGCATTGTTTTGTTTCTCTATTCTTTTTCCTTAATGCTTCCCCCCTCCGGTGCCTTCCTTTCAGCCCTGGACTTGATCTGGCCAATGTGCATTTTGTTCTGTTCTGCCAGTGAATTCATTCTCCAAATGAGAAGAGCCCTTCTGTCCGTCCCCTACCCCACAAAGCCACTGCTAGGGAAAAAGAGGAGAGCAGAAAATTCCTCTTTTTCCTTGTGAAAATAAATCAGGCTTCTTTCTTAAAAGATAAAAACTCAAGGAGATTGTAAAATGATATCTAGGAAATGCCCTGTACCCTCTACATCCCCTAATCAGTAACAATGGCCTGGCACAATGCACACTGAACAGGAATTTGGGGCCACTTGATCCCTTACCTAGTTAGCTCTATGATAAGCCACTAAGAGAAATTTTACTTTTAATCAACCCTGAACGGCTTAGAACTGCATATTCTCTGAGGCAGTATCTCAGACAAGGTAAAATGGGTGTGGACAATCTTTCTCTCACTGTGAATTCTCTCTTTCTCTCTAAACCAGGGAATTGTCCCAACCTATTTCTGTCCTCTCCCTGAGAGCAACAGAATCCATCACAGCTATAGCCTGGAAGGGGAAGTATCCTGAGTACAAACAGCTGTCTGAGCTCCTCAGACTAGGAGAAATGCGGAAGAATTTACAGAGCCACACAAGGTCAGGGAAGGCCATTGCCCTGAGCCTGAGACCCTCTTTCCTTCCCACCCACCCCTTCTCTGAATCTCCAGCTCCATAGCAGTCTAAGGCACACTGGGTGGTCCCCTGATGCCATAAGGTTTTCTTCTTTTCCCTAGTCTCTTGGGAATCAAGAGACTGATGAAAAGTATCTGGCAACAAAATACCACTTCTTGGTTCTGACCTTGCATTCTTAATGAAGGAGGGATGGTGATATTTTTCTCCATACTGTCATCCCCATCAGAAAGACATTGTCTGGGATGTCTGAACGCTCCTACTGCTTTCTTATAGAGTGCTTCAGAATGAGTAAAGACATCAGTCATAAGGCTGTCCCTACCAACCCTGCCCCCCCTCTTCTTACAGGCCTGAGTGCCCTACCAGTTTATCTCCTGCAAGGCACCTGCCATAGCACACACTCTAATGGCATCAATTAGTCCACTGGTTGACTAGGCACCGAATTAAGCATCGACTACATCAGCATGCCCTAGATGCTGAGGATATGGAAGAGACATGATGCTTTGTTTTGCTCTCAAGAAATTAATTTTTATTTTAAAATAATTTAAGTAGTCAAAAAATACACCAATTAATATAATACTAAACAGATACAAACATCAAAATTTGGCCAAATTTTCTAAAGACTTCATATTGGTAAAAAAGAAAATGTAACCATGAGAATCAAAGAGCCAACAGTTTAATTTTCCTTCCTCCCTCTCTCCTTCCCCCTCTCCCTCCATCCTTTTCCCCAAGGTAACTACTAGCCTAGTTACCTGGTGGTCATGTGTTACAAAATGCATGATTTTGGTTTTTAAGGATATATCAAAGTGGTATCTTACTTTATAAGCCCTCTCAGACACTACATCTTCCATTCAAAATTATGTTTGTGACATTTTTCCAATTTGACACATGTAGAGTTAATAACAGTATATTCTGCCAGGTTACTTTTATTCTGTTCTATGAGTTTACCTTAATCTATCCTTTCTACTTTTGATGAATATTTACAGATTTAAAATTTTTTAATGTTTATTTATTTTTGAGAGAGAGAGAGAGAGAAAGCATGAGGAGCAGACAGAGAGAGAGAGGGGGACACAGAATCCGAAGCAGGCTCCAGGCTCTGAGCTGTCAGCACAGAGCCCAACACGGGGCTCGAACTCATGAACCGTGAGATCATGACCTGAGCCGAAGTTGGACACTTAACTGACTGAACCACCCAGGCGCCCCAGAATATATACACATTTAAAACTTTTCACCATTAAGAATAGTGCTGTAGTGAGCATTCTTGTATATGTCTCCTTGCTCATGTGTGTGAGAATTTTCCTAGAGTGGTATTTTTCAACGTTGTTTTGACAAGGGCACAGTTTGACTACATTTTACATCATCATCCACAAGCCCAAGTGCAAACACACATAAACATATACATGTGCATCTAACTTAGACAAAATTGAGGTGCAATCTGATAATATTCTATTCTATTCTATTCTATTCTATTCTAGTCTAGTCTATTCTATTCCTTTCTATTCCTTTCTAAATTCTGAGAGTGACTTACTATATTGATTCTATAACCCAGCAATGAATCAATGCCTAAGGTTTGAAAAGCACTGGCTTGTTTTCAAAGAATTGCTCACAGAGTATGATTGTCCTCAACTTTACTAGGTATTATAATATCTATATAATATCAAGGTATTATAATATCAAACTGTCCTTTCAGTAGCAAGGTGTATCCAGATTTAGAGATATTAAAATATGAGAAAATGTGTATTTTATAATTTAGGTTATGTGAGATCTGAATGCTAATTCTTTGCCCATTGTGTGAGTTTCCAGTATTTTGTTTACTTGCTTTTTACTTTCTTTAAGTGCATTTTTTTTTAGTGGAAGTTTTTAATTTTAGAGTAGTCAAATATATACTTTTTTTCTATAAAGCTTATTTATTTATTAGGCTTTAAGGTATTCCTACTTGGGATCATAAAGATAATCTCCATCTTTTTCTGAACTTCTGCAGCTTTAATTTTTTTACTGTAGATCTTTAATTCATTTGGGGTTAATGTTTTGTTACAGTGTGACATAGGGATTAATGAGAATAACTAATTATCAGAAAAAAAACCATTCTGAGCAAACTATCCTTTCCCTATTCATTAAATATTTTTTTAACTTTTATTCATCTTTTGAGAAACAGAGACAGAGCACAAGTGGGAGAGAGGCAGAGAGAGAAGGAGACACAGAATCTGAAGCAGGCTCCAGGCTCTGAGCTGTCAGCACAGAGCCCAATGCAGAGCTTGAAGTCATGAACCTTGAGATCATGACCTGAGCTGAAGTTGCCTGCTTAACCGACTGAGCCACCCAGGCACCCCTCCTCATTCATCTTTCATGCCATCTCAGTCATGTACCAAGTACCCCAAATATGTGAGTTTGTTTCTGCTCCATTTTTTTTCCAGTTGATGTATTTATTTATCCCCACACCAATATTACAGTATTATTTAATAAGGCTTTTAAAAAAATCTCCTGTCAAATTGTGTTGTATCATCTTGATGGTTCATTTTCTCATAATCTTTTAGAATCAGTTTGTCTAATTCCATGAAAAACCATACTGAGACTGACTGGAATTACATTGAATTTATAGATCAATTTCATAAGAACTGTCAGTTTATTTATTTTTCCAGTCCATGAATGTAGTATATTTCCTTATGCATTTAGTTATTCTTTTAGGTGTTACAATAAAGTTTTTATAAATTTCTCCATAAGTCTTGCATATTTTTGTTAGATTTCCTTCTGTTGTTTTTACATTTTGATAAGTGACATCTTACTTTGTTATTGCATTTTCAAGTCAAATAATGCAGTTGAGTAAAAATATGATATTTTTATCTTTTATCTAGAAAAATTGCTTAACTATGTAATTGGCTGTAGTAGTTGGTCTGTGCACTGTCTTCGATTTTCTATGTAGATAAGCATTATCTACGAAATCAGATAACTTACTGTATTCATTCCAATTCTTAAACTTTATTTCCTCACTTACATTGTCTTGTTGCTCTGACTAGGCTCCCATTACAAATATTAAAAGCACATCTTCTACAAATGGATATACTGAACCATTTGAGGCACTGAGAAGGACACAACCTTATTTCTGTGTTAATCGTACCAAAAATGCATAATCTCAGCCCAGTTGTTAAAGCAAACAAAACAGAACAGCAAACAAATCCAAACTAAGGCACATTCAACAAAATAACTGATCAACATTTGTTAATGTGTCCAGATCGTGAAAGACAAGCAAACACTGGGGAACGAGTGCAAATTGCTGGAGACAGTTATGTCTAAACAAGGAAGTGTGACAGAAACCTCTTTAGGAAAGTAGACCAGAAAAAAGGGTATTATGGAGAAATTTGAATAAGGTCTTTAGTTGATAGCATTATACTGATGTTAATTTCCTGGCTTGATAATTGTACTCTGGGTCACATAAAATGTTAATATTAGGGGATCCTGGTGAGAGATATAAAAAAAAATTCTGTACTTTTGTTTTTCAACTTTTCTGTAAGCTTAGAATTTGTTGAAACTAAAAAGTTAAAAAATCATAAGGTTATAAATCGGCATCCTTGTGTTATTTGGGACTTTGCAGAAATACCTTTAATGTTTGACAAATAAAGTATGTTGTTTGCTATTAAGTGTTTGTTAGGTAGATATCCTTCACCTGTTTAAGGGGTTTCCTTCTTATTCCTAGTTAGCTAAGTAAGTGTGTCTGTGTGTGTTCGTGTGTGTAACAACATCTGAATGTCGATTTTCACCTGATACTTTTTCTACATCAACTCAGATATTCAAGTACTTTGTTTTCCTCTTCTTTTTCCTTTTCAAATGTGGTTACTACACATTTCTGATCTTACTACATTTGTTAATATCAACATATCCTTATCTTTCTGTGATAAGCCCTCTTTTGTCACATGTATTTCTTTAAGATGTCAGTATTTTAGAGAAGTTTTCGATTCATAACAACAATGAGAGGAAGGTACAGGGATTTCCTACATACCTCTGGCCCCATGTGTGTATGGCCTCCCACGTAATCAACATCCCCCAACATAATGGTACATTTTTTACAATTGGTGAACTTACTTTGACACCATATTATCATCCAAAGTCTGTAGTTTACTTTAGGTTTCATTCTTGGTGTTGTGTATTCTATAACTTTGGACAAATGTATAATGACACGTATCTATCACTATCCATAATGACATGGTGTTGAGTATTCTATAATTTTTGACAAATGTGTATTCATCCCATAATTTCACTCCCCTGTACTATTCATCTTTTGCCCCAATCTCTGTCTTTATTCTTAACATCCACTGCTAGATTTGGTAAGCTAATGTATCATGCACTGTTTTTATACCTATGTTGATTAGATAGATTACTAGTAATTTTACTTTCTAAAATTTCTATTGCTTCATGGGCCATGGTCCTACTCTTTTTTTTTTCCCCTCCCTGGGTTTCATTTTACTTCCTCAGTTATGGCTTTCATATTGCTTATGACTCATTCTCTGATTGATTGATTCATTCATTCATTCATTCATTCATTCATTTATTCATTTATTTAGCAGTTTAGCCTTCTCTCACCCTCCTGCTTGAATCACCTGTTGTAGAAATCTAGTTGACTGTTATTTTCCTTGGTGCTTTAAAGGTATCCTATTGTCTCCCGGTCTTTACTTTTACTGACAACAAATTTTGTTGTCAGTCCCATTGATCTTTCTTCTTAGGTGACCTGTTCTTTCTGTCAAGTTAGTGTGTTTGTTTGTTAAGATTTTTTCTCTGTCTTTGATAGTCCACAGGCTACTGAGCATCTGTGATGCTCAGGGATGAATCTGAGGGTCATAACTTTTCTTAATTCTAGAAAATTATCGGTCGTTATCTTTTAAAATATTGCTCACATATATTAATTCTCCTTTCTTCTCTGGAATTATTTGAATATATATTAGATTTCTTCTTCAGTCTTTCATGCTTCTTTCTCAGTCTTTTAAATATTATTTTTATGTTTGGTCTGTTTGTGCTTTTTTCTGAGCACATGCACCAGACTCATCTTCCAATGAACTGGTACTTTCTCTCCAGTTATGGTTAATCTACTGTTTAACCAATTTATTGAGTTTGTTAGCTTAATAACTACATCTTTTTATTTCTAGAATACCTATTTTCTCTTTTCTAAGTCCACACTATTCTTCCTCCCCTCTTTAATTCCTGTTTATATATATCTTAAACACGTCAGTAACTATTTTATGGTGTATGTTTTTCATAATTTCGGACTCGGGGGATTTTTTTTTTATCATTTCCAATTCTTGTCCCTTATTGTTGTGCTTGCTATTTCTTCCTTGTGGTAGATCATTTCCTTGTGAGCTCTGTAATGTTTTTTTACTGTTCTCTCATCTTTAGGTGTGGGTTTGTATATTTTGTATATGCCTTGATAGGAGGAGATTGTTCCAGTAAGATATTTTATATTTGTTTTGAAGTGGCATTATAGGTAATTTACTACTCTGGGACCAAATTTCATATTAATGTTCTTGTTAGTGGGTTGAATTGTGCCCAATGATGGGTTTTAAACCATAACCCCTTATATCTGTGAATGTGACCTTATTTGGAAATAGGATCTTGATAGATGTAATCAAAATAAGATGAGTTATACTGGATTAACATGGACCCTAAATCTAATGACTAGTATCTTTATAAGCAAAAGCAGAGGGAGATTTTAATACAGAGTCCCAGAGAGAGACACAGAAAGGAAGGCCATGTGACAATGGAGACCAGGATTGGGGTGATGTGGCCACAAATTAAGGACCACCAAGGATCACAAGTCACCACCAGGAGTCAGGTGAGTGGCCTGGAACAGATTCTCCCTCAAAGCTTTCAGAAGGAGCCAACAGTGTCAGAACTTGAATTTTGGACTCCTGGCATCCAGATCTGTGACACAAAGACATTTC
Organism: Panthera pardus; assembly: GCF_024362965.1. Lineage (NCBI taxonomy): Eukaryota > Metazoa > Chordata > Mammalia > Carnivora > Felidae > Panthera > Panthera pardus. The sequence goes on along the minus strand of NW_026526732.1, from coordinate 23,591,269 downwards.
TGTTGTTTTAAGCCACTCAGTTTCTGCCATAATATGGTCATGGCTTGAAATTTCCTGTAAGGATATTAAACTTCCAGTTTTTAGCCTTTAGAGTTTTATCTGGGTTAGATACTCCCTGGCGTCAGCTTAGACATTCACTGCTTTGACTTTAAAATCTCATTTTACTCCTAGCACTTGAGGGTTTCCTTTTTCCTTATGAATGAATTCTATAGTATTATAATTTTGTTTTAAATATTTTATCCGGTAGAAACAAGTGCATCTAAAAGGAAAGATATCTATGTGTGGTAACTCAGTCTTCCGTATTTCTGGGCCCTGAATCTGATTCTCATTTACAGGCTTAGAAGAGAAATCCCAGTGGAGTGCTACTCAGGAAGAGTAAAATGCCCTATGGATACAAAGAGGTAGAAAGAGGTGGAAAGTAGGAAGGGGGAAGGGATGTCATGCACCTCCCCAAAGTCTTCCACGCCTTCAATTACTCTCATGTTAGAGAAAGCACAAGCTCCTACATAATCTCTAAGACCCTGCCTGCATTTCCTGCCTCGCCTCTCACTGCCTCCTCCCTCTCATGCAGGCACAGAGTGGGTGTGTTTCATTTCTTCAAATGTACCATTGTGTCTTTCACTTGCTTGTCTCGCATGTGAATTTCTTCTGAGAACACGCTTAGTTCCCTTGAGGAGTCTAAGTCCTACATAAGCTTCAGGTTTTGTCCAGATGAGAAATGCCCACCAGCTACTAATTCAAGAATGGACAAGAGAGAAGCAAGACTGGTCAGGAGACCAGTCAGGGCATATGCGGTCGAAACTAAGGTTTGGGGATAGAGAGAAATAGATGGCACTTGGTTGGAAAGCATCATTGACTTCCTGTTATTAAACATGCGGTGCTGTCCCATCAGCAAATATCTTCCATATATTTTGTCTTTACCTTTCTTAACAGATCAGAGATTCCTTTAGGTCAGGATTATTATGGAAACACATTTTTACCCTACATAGAACCTATTCCAGGACTTTGTGCTGCCACAATAAACATTTTTTGAGCGAGGAGATAAAGGGATAAGTTCATGAACATATATTCACAGAAAACATATTTTCCCGCATATTCTAGTACATGTGGTCTGACTATCAATCAATGTGCCTCACTAGGGGGTTGCATTTTGGTTTTTATTTGGGGAGGAGTGGTATTTTGTGTTGTTTGGAAAATGGCTGGTGGAATTCATTGTATAATTCTATAGTTACGTCTCTCGTTTTAATCTTTTATTTTTCTAACCTCATTGTGTCTTGTGAGACCTCAGAGAAAGGGCTTTGCTCATTCTATGTAACCGCGGAGGGCTTAGTGTATTTTTGGCGCTCATTAAATGTTAACATCAACAAGAGCATCATGAAGAACGATTACACAAGAGGGAAGTAAACAGAAAGCAAGAGTTGGCAAGCGCCAAATGGATACACCCACTTCTGTCCCCAAACTCATGATTATAGAAGGTATTCATGTTTTCAGCATCTTTAACTCTCTCATTTCTGGCTACAAGCGCGGAACTGAACAGATTGCAAAACTCGCTTTTCTAAAGAATTCATCAAGAACTCAAACTATTTTTTCACAGCAGCAGCTATTCCAAGAATCATAAAACAACATTTATTCTTTTGAAACCTCCAAGGTCAGCAGCATCCATATTGGTAGGAATAGTACACGCAGCTCTAGTTTTCCTTTTCCTCTAGTTTTCCTTTTGCTCCAGTGGGAAAGAAACTCTCTGGTGCCAAAGGACTGTGCTTCTTCCCTCCCGTCTGTAGCAAAACCAGGGAAATATATATATATATATATATATATATATATATATATGCAGGATCCAGCTACCAAACACCTTGTCTCCATCAACAGTTCTGGCTGGATCAGCTGCTTTCTGATTCTAATTAAGTCTTTCCCAAAAAATTTATATGTCAGCAGAAGTGAGAGAAATAAAGGAAGCATTTTTACTTGGCAACGGTGAAACTTTTCGTTGGCCAAAAAATATGTGAATGAAGTAAGCTTTTAAGGGCTTATGGTTTCTTTGTCAACATGAGCCTAATAAATTAAAATTGGAAATATTTTCTGCCATTCCCCAAGATCTCATCAATCATCAGTGTTCTTGGTCTCCCCACATCCTCCCTCCGATCCAATGAGGAAAGATACCTGGCAGGCTCTGGGGCTTAGATAAGTCAAGCCACATTTTTAGTAAAGAAACAGGACTCTTGCTAAAGGAAGTTTGAAATGCTAGCTGCAGGTTTACTTAATTTTTTTTTTAATTTTTATTTATTTTTGAGAGAGAGAGAGAACGAGCATGAGCAGGGGAGGGGAAGAGAGAGAGAGAGAGAGAGAGAGAGAGAGAGAGAGAGAGAGAGAATCTGAAGCAGGCTCCATGATGTCAGTGCAGACCCTGACAGGTGGCTCAAATTCATGAACTGTGAGATCATGACCTGAACCAAAATCAAGAGTTGAACGCTGAACCGACTGAGCCACCCACACACCCCAGGCTTACTTTTTAAATGTGCAAATGGAAGAAAGGATGTTTTTGATGAGACAGGAGGAGAAAAAGAAAAAAGAAAACCTTTGGAACCTTCAAAGTTGGTGTTTGTTGAGCTCACAGCTCAGTATTAGCACAAAACCCCCAAAGACAAGAAAATGCGAGTAATGAATTAAATATTGCCCTCACATCTACATCCTTCTGCTTGAATGGTGCATCGCATCACCCAGACAGAGAAGTAGGTGTTCTCTGAGGATAAATGTCAAAAACTATTTACTAGGTAAAATTTACACTCTAGTTAAATCATAAAACTTTTTTTTCCCTCCCAAATATCTTCTTAGGCTCCAATATCATTAACCTGTTGGTGTATAGTGTAAATATAATATGGACTGAAGTCCTAACTGCCGTCCTTGTTTTTTAAAAAGGAAAAGAAATGAAACGGCTTTTTTATTTGGATCCCTTGGATATTAAGCACTAAACCTATCGAATCGTGAAATTCAGAACATCATAAGAAATTATGGAAGGCCTAGACCAGGAGTTATAAACCGAGGTGTCTGCAAATCTTAAATGAGTGCTGCAGGGCCAGTACAAATTATTGCCAAGTGTTGAGGACTATGTCCAAGTGTACAGCCCAATTCTTATCTTCAAGGTGTGATTCTTAAAAGTTATCAAATAAGTGAAAAGTGTTTTAGAAAGTACATTGAAGACCAAGAAAGACTCATCTGCAAAGTCTCTGGCTTTTAACTTATAACCTCTGATCTGATAAAAGACCTGCAGAGTTTCTGACCATTTTCAGATTTCCAACCAGAAAGGCCAGTTTCTTAGAAGACTGGGTAGAGTACTCTGATGCCAACCTGGCTTTTGCAGCCACATTTGCTCGTCTTTATAACTTATATATATTCTAATGCTGACATATGAACCAAAACAAGAGATTTTCTTTACTTCTCTAGCTAAAATAAAATCTCATGTTGCAAAAGCCCTTCCCTACTGAGAAATCCACAATTGTCTTCTACACTAAAGAGAAATGATTATATCCTAATAACACTGCAGCTGCTCCATAGGAAACCAGAATCTAGAACCCAAAGTTCCCATTCGAGCTCTGCAGACAACATTGCATGAGGAAATGACTTCCCCCAGTGTACATATGTTAGCCAACATTGAAGAAGTAATGATGTGTGGTCAGTGGACAGATCATTGGCTATGAATAGGACAGATGTGAGTTCAAATTCTGACTCTGCTTACCATCTGATGGGCACACATATCTATCTAACTTTATGGGTTTAGGAACATAACTTAAGCCCCAAACTTACTAAATGTGGAGCCTGGGATATTTAAATGTCTTACATATGGTTTGGTCCTTGTCTGGAGAAAGGTTGAGTCTGCAAAAGACAAAACCCATAGTAAGGAATTTGGAATCTAAGCTGGTAAGGACCTGGAAATGAGATGGGGGCTGACATCAGCTCCCTTGCAAGAATTTAACGGGAACATCATTTGCCCAGTTTTTGTAGCAGTGTTTGATAATGCTGTTTCTTATAAATGCAGTTGCATAAAATCTCATTTAAAGAGCTGGCTTTGCTATGATCTAAATATTTTCCCTTCATATTCAAACAAATATTTCCTTTGATCTCCCTTTGTTTGTATATTAATTAATTGACACTGATAACTCAAATTAGAAGTCACACCTTAGGGGTGCCTGAGTGGCTCCTTCAGTTAAGTGTTTGACTTTTCTTGGCTCAGGCTTTTTTCTCTATCAGGCTCTGCACTGGCTGTGCAGAGCGTACTTGGGATTCCCTCTCTCTCTGCCCCTCCCCACTTGCTCCTTTGCTCTCTCTCTCTCTCTCTCTCTAAATAAATAAACATAAAAAACAAAAAGAAGTCACACTCTATCTCTAAGGAAGAAGTATGATTTACTTTGCTTCCTGGAAAAAGGGATAAAAGAAATCTTTAGCATAGTCAGATGGGCTATGGTAGAATTTTCATTTGCCCCTCCAAACCCACTCTTTAACTTTTTCCACATTGTTTGGTACCCTAGGAGGCTGACCTGTATGGAGTAAACAAAGGAATCCATTGACCTCTGGCCTCCAGGTTAGTTCTACCAATGGTAGGAACCAGCAAAAGTTCAAAGAGTGGGGGGATGAGAGGTGGGGGTTGGCTGGTCTTGGCCTTGTGCTTCTGATAGAATTCTTACAACCTATCAGTTGCGTTTTCCTATCTAGCTTTTATTCCAGGCTCCTTTTCTTATCCCTTCAGGCCTGGAAGCAGTAGCAACTACCCTTTTCTTTCCCTAAACTTTTCTTCTATCTATGTAAATTGATCTGTCCCAGGGAATGGCCCCTGGGAAGCAGACTCCAAGATGGAGATGTGTTAGCATGAAGTTTGTTAAGGAGTGATATTAGGATCAAAGCCTGTGAAAAGGAATAACAGAAAGCAAGAAAGGACAGAGGAAGAGATTGGGCCAACCCAAAGCAATTGGGAGCTCAGAAGCTGGGAGGGACATTCAGTTACCTTGTTGAGGAAGAGGGGTAAGTCCTTATGCCCCTGTGCTGACAAGTTACTGGATACAGACAGCCCCAGTAAAGAAGTATGACACTGGGTGAGTGACTGGCTTCAGCCTATGGGAAATAGGTCCTGCAAACCTGACAAGAAACTTGAGCAGGGCAGTGCAACAACCATGGAAATCCACTCTTTGTTCTTCCTGGATCAACGTCTTTTTATAAATTATGGAGAAGCTCCTCCAGGATACCAGTTAACCTCTTTTCCTGGGTGAGACTTATAAGAAGAAAGCTAATGGGTAATAAACCTTTGTTTCAGCTGCCCTCAGGGTCACATTGTGACTTATTATCTTCCTCTTTAATTTTACATTTTAGATTCCCTCTCTCTTGGTTAGCACTTTGGCTGGTCTAGTTGGCAGGTAGGGTGACCTAGATTCTCATTCCTGAGGACTCCAAGCCCCTCATCACCGTGGCTTTATCACATTAAGGCTGTTGCCATTGTACATTTATCACCAAAATGGGAAAGGAGATTTTAAGGGACACCCAGCTAATTTGCTTAGGTGCCAAATATAATTCCCCTCTACTCCCATTGTGTAAAAATAGCCCCATCTCCTTTTGAAGGTCAGTCCGATCTCTTGACGGGGTAGAGATTCCTCTTCTTAAATTCAGGTCTCTTGACATGAGAAACCTAATATTTCCAGATGGCGGCCTTAGCTTAATATTCAGTTGGATGCTTGTTGTATTCCCTGGTGGAAACATGTCCCCTTTGGGCACCAGGACCTCTAAACCCACAGAGCCTAGTCACAAACTACCCAATATGGTTGGTTATATTAATGGGAAGTGAAACTATTACTACTTATGCCCCTTGGTTCCCAGACACATTTGTTTTACCTGTTGGGGACACAGCACCATATAATGGCTGTTTATTTAGTGTATATACTACATCTGGGAGGATGGTGCTCCATCCTTACAAGATAATGGCTACATGATGGCACATCTGCTATGTCTTCAACAAGCCTTTCCATCACTCGCTAGTCTGGCAACTCCAAGATGGTGCAGTATGTGATAACACCCATAGATCCCATCATGGTCACTTGCCCATTATTTCACCTCTTTTCCTGTGAAGTGACTCACTTGTTTTGATGGAACGTTATATGAGATACCATGTTAATGGATCAATCACTCCCCCAGCTTTCAAATAGTGGTGCCAGCTGAGTCTCTTCAGGCAGGAAAGGTACACTCAACCCACAAATATAAATCAATTCTCATAAAAATAAATCACCACTCTTTCTAACATAGATGGTATCCAATGTAGCCAACTTTCTGCCAAGTGGCTAATTGGTCTCAAAATAGAATTCCATACCAAGGAAGAGTGTGTATGTGGGGAGTAGGAGGGAGGGAGTCATCACTGTTTTCTGTTACTGGGAGGTTGGATATTTGTCAATACCAATGGCTATATTAGCACTGGAGAGTGGGAGCTCGTGTTGTTGGACCTATGCAGAGCCTCCATTTCTGCCACCAGGGCATTCACACATTGTTTAGCACTGACATCTGATGATAGAGACTGGCTGTTACCAACTGGTCAAGTTATTCTTTCCTGTCCACTTCTTGATTTAGTGATAAACGGGTTTTGTTTTGTTTTGTTTTTACATAATGGATGCTCTCAGATGATCATTATCATGGAATACAAAGATCTTTGTACTTCCTTCTCACTCCCATAAGTTCATACATAGCTCTCTGATCCAGACCCTCTTAATCCTGATCTTTCCACCTGTCTTGACCCACTGGCAAAGTCATTTGCTTGTCCATGAATCTGCATATATTCTTATCCAGAGAAGAAGAAGGATGAAAGAGAAGAAAGGAGGAAAGAAAGAGAAAGAACCATTGAAATATTTGTTACTCATTTCATCACAGCGCTACGGCAGATATCGCATATTCCCACATAGTTTAAGCATCTGAAGACTCTAAAGACAAATATTTTTTTTTCATACTTGAAATATTCAGGACAAATAATGCTGATATTGAAGTTTCTTCAAACATGAATTATTTGACACATCCATAAATCATCTTCTTTTTTAAAATTTCCAACAAATTAAAAACAGGCAGATAGAAACAGTGTTCAGAATGAGGTAATTCCAAATAAATTTATTTCCCAGGCCCAGTGTAAATTTGTAATTCCAAATAAATTTACATGAATTTCCTCCTTTGTAAAATGTTAAAGTAGAGAAGAGGAGGAGGAAGAGGGGGAGGGATGAAGAAATGTGCAGGACTTCACTCGTGATGTAACACACCTCACCCTCCTTCTGCAGCTCACAGTAGAAGGGAGCAGAACACAGGGAACCGCTACTTCCTTCCCAGGTCCAAACATTCTGAGCAGCTCGGGGTTTTCTGCATGATGGTTCCTCTGGCATTTTCAGCCTTCTTCCCCAGTATCAATTATGGCTTCGGCTCTTAAATCAGTTTTTATCCCTGTGAAAAAGCACACACTCTATAGAGAGAGGATAAAACTTTAGTGTCCTTTTTGACATTTATTATTAAGATTCTTAATAACTTTTGGTTGAATGTCTCATAAAATGTTGGGTTCTGGACGTGTATGGATGAACAACACAGCCTGTCCAGTCCCAAATACAACAACATATCTTGCGCATGATAAAAGAAGTAGAAGGGATTATAGAAGCCAATATTGGGGCATTTGTTCCAGTCTGGAGGGCATATAAGGGTGGGGTCAGAGACTTGAAATTGAAGCTGAGACCTGAAGGGTACTTAGGAGTAAGACCAGAAGGAGGAGAGAGCTATAGAGGCAGCAAAAACAGGTAATAAAAGACTGGAGTCTATCACAAAGCCAGTAGGAAGCCACTGATGGGTTTTAAGCATCTTTCTTTCTTCTCTCCCTCTTCCCCTTCCTTTTCTCCCTCTTCCTGATTACCTTCATCCTCTCTCTCTCTCTATTTCTCCCTTTCTTTCTTCCTTCTTTCTTCTCCTTCTTCTTCTTTGGTTGTGTGTGTGTGTGTGTGTGTGTGTGTGTGTCCTTTTAAGTCGGCTCCATGCTGGGCATGAGCTCACAACCCTAAGATCAACACCTGAGCCAGAATCAAGAGTTGGATTTTTAACCAACTGAGCCACCCAGGTGCCTTTTTTTTTGGGGGGGGGGGGAGCATTTTTGAAAAACAGCTCTTACTGACCCTTTGAAAATGGAAGAAGTGCATCGATTTAAGAGTTGTTTTGAAAGTGGATTCAACAAAACTCGGTTACAACTGATGTTGGAGTAAAAAAAAAAAACAGGCAGGTACAAAGAAGAACACTCTGGTTTCTCTTTCCGTCTGCGAGTAAATGGCGGCTTTGCAGACTGAGATTGGTAGCAGAGGAAGAGGAGCGGGTTCCCTTTCTGTTCCCCTATCACAAGTATAAATACGCCGTTTATATGACAGACTAGAGTGAGGATTCTTTCGTTCACGTGTTTTTACCCTCAGCACCTAGTCATAGATCTCATTTCAGATTTCATTTCAAAACGAATTGATGTGGAGCCTAATTCCTACATGATGGCAGGGAATAAATTCTTTTCATTCAAAAGTCTATTAAATTGAAAATTCACTTTCTCATTTATGTATGTATGTATGTATTTATGTATTTATTTATTTTTTAGAGAGAAAGCACAAGCAAGGGAGGGGGGAGAGGGAGGGGGAGAGAGAGAGAGAGAGAGAGAGAGAGAGAGAGAGAGTCTTAAGCAGCCTCCACGTTCAGCACAGAGTCTGATGAAGGCTTCTATCCTACTACCCTGGGATCATGACCGAGCCAAAATCAGGAGTTAGATGCTTAATTCACTGTGCCAGCCTGGTGCCCCCAAAATTCATTTTCATGTAGAATACAAGTGTGGGATAACCTAGAGAAGAAGAAGAGAAAAAATAACAATAAGAATTAAATAAACACTATGGTGCATTTACACTGGGTCTGGGAAATAATGTCTTTTAGTTTTGGAGTGTTCCAGGATTTGGGCTTGGATTTCCTTGTCTTCAATACCTATGCTCATATTCATCTGATTCAATATCATGGATTTTAATACCATCCACACTTTGAGAACTCCTAAGTTTGTATCTTCAGCTCCAATCTGTCTGTTCAACTCCAGAGTCATGTATTCAACTCCCTAATCAATGTCTCTACATGACATCTAACAGAGGTCTGAAACTTAGCATGTACAAAACCTTGTCTTCCCCCAGATTCCACTTCACCTGAATTCTGCTCCATTTCTATTCTTAGAAGGTACAGGAGGGACAGTAAACTATCCCCCAAATTGAGAAGGCGCCTTGAAACCAGAAAGTGAAGCAGGTAACTCCATACAGTTGACACAGAGTTTTATTCGGGGTAGCTTACTGACAGCGGGGCTCTGGCAGAAGGCAATCTATGGCAGCTGTGTGGTTGTCCTCCACAAAATCCAGACCTTGGCCCACAAATTTTACAGAGCAAGAGGACGTATGGAAGAGTATTACAGCAAGATTAAAGGGTTCACACACACCTCGATGGGAGGCTTGCATGCACCTAAATGACAACTAATCTTCAATTAGATCTATGCCACAGACCACCTATGCCTCAGGAAGGGGAAAGATGATGACATATCTCACAGATTCATGGGAGGCCAAAGCAAGCCTTCCCCCATCCTGGCCTTGGTGGCATGCCTAAAGTGTATATATTTATGTCCAAGGGATCCAGAACACGTAGTGCCAGGAGAGGTCGTTGAGCAAACATGAACAAGACAGAGGACCAAAATGGAGTCAGTATCGTCAGCACTCCTACACTAGCCATCTATTCTTTGAAGACACCGAGTCTTCAAAATGACAAAATGACCCGCCTGTCCATTGTTTTGCAGCCAGTGGAGACATTCTTAAAGCCTACACAGAGCTCAATTTGATAAACTTAGAACCAGGGACTAGTTGAGCAATGGATGGCTATAGCCCCAGACCAATTACCTCTAGCCGTGGGCAACTTTATTCAATTAGCCCAATGATTAATTCAAATATTTTATTTTTTTGTGCATTTTATGAGCTGAAAAAAATCAGAAATGATTGTGATGAATTTAATATAAATTTAACTCTTAATATAAATAAAACTCTTCAGTACATAAACTTTCTCTCACATCCCACATTCAGTCCTTCCCCAAATTTGTTGTCTCCACCTTCAGGAAATGTCCAGACTCTATTTCCCAACATCTCCAATGCTGCCACGCTGGTCTGAGCTGCTGTCATATGTCACCTGGATTCCTGAGATAACTTTCTAATGTGTCACCTTTCCTTCATCCTGAAACATACAGTCCATGTTCAACAGAGAACTTCCTTTTAAAACACATGGTAATGTGTTTAAGTTTAATGTTGATGTGTTTAATGTTTAAGTCACATGGTAATGCCACTTCTTTGTTCAAAGCCATCAATGGTTTCCTAACTCACTCAAAATGAAGGCCAAGGAAGCCCTGTACGATCATATATACACTTAAGTAACTCCCTGACCTACTTCAAGTTTTTGCTGAAGTTTTACTTATTTGGTGAGTTCTTCCCTGACAATTTTATTGAAAATCACCTCAAAGGAGGCTCAAAGGAGCCTCCAATATCCTGGCTTTCTCAGTGTTGATGGTGAAGAGGGCCCTCTTGCAGATCATCATGGAAATGCAGTTTAATGATAAATGAACTTTGGTGTTACAAACTATCCTCCCTGATACAGAATCAAAGTCTGGGATCTTCATACTCAAGTTTGATATTATGGGGTGGCCGGACTGCATTGCGTTCTATTAACATTTCCGTATGTTATGCTCTCGCAGTTAAGGTAGAATATCAGAGAGTTCCTCTAGACCTTTAGAATCGAGGGTGATTGGAATGTAGGTAAGAAAAGGTTTACATGTTTTCATTGTCTCTTGAAACATCCGTGTGCATGGAGACTGTGATGCCAGAGCAACTGCAGTAGTGATTCACTTCCCAAGGCAGTGTGCACATAGTGGCCAGGAAAAGGATAAACCAGATGTGGCAGTTAAGCAATCACAGTGTAAATGAACCTTGCCTAGATTGGGATCGATGTGTCGTCAAGTCAATGCAGGTCTCTCCACAATGACACTTTTAATCTGTTTGCAGAGCATTGTTCACCTGTCAGTGTTCCACACTATGCTTATATAAGAGGGACACCGAGTCTTCAAAATGACAAAAATGACCCACCTGTCCATTGCTTTGCAGCCAGTGGAGACATTCTTAAAGTCTACAAAGAGCTCAATTTGATAAACTTAGAACCAGGGACTAGTTGAGCAATGGATGGCTATAGCCCCAGACCAATTACCTCTAGCCGTGGGCAACTTTATTCAATTAGCCCAATGATTAATTCAAATATTTTATTTTTTTTGTGCATTTTATGAGCTGAAAAAAATCAGAAATGACTACATAAATTGTGATAAATGACACAAAGGCATAAAATACTTTAGAAGTCACAGAGGGACAGCCCATCCAAGGGCTTGTCAACCAAGCCCTTGATTTCATTAAAAAAATTAAAAATCAAAATTTCTGTCTGAATCCAACCATAGTGCAACTGTACATGACTTCTCAGGAGTTTACATTACAGCCATTTGAATTCTTGTCAAAATCTTTGCTTAGTTTTTAAAATTATATATATATATATATATATATATATACACACACATATATATTTTGATAGAATGTGATAGGGATTCTAATGAAAGAGCATTCCAGAAACGTAATTGGATTTATCAATGACTAGAGAGGAAGTTTTCCCAGAGTTTGGAGGACTAGTGGACAGAAATCTTATATGCAGAAATCTGTAACATCATCAACAGCCATGCCCCTCTAGTGTGCTCATGGCGGCCAGATGAACACTTCTCCGTCAACCAACAACAGTTCACTGAAGGCTATGACCCTTCTGTTTGTAGCTAAGTTTCTACTCTCTTCTCTCCACCATTCCCACCCTTATCCATTACCGCTTGTCCAAAGGTCCAGAGAACACATGTGACCAGACATTTTGAGGCAGTACAAGGAAGAGGACCCACACTCATGTTTCCTTCTTTCCCCACCTCAAGCCTGACCCAAGAGTCCCAGGGGGTGATCTTCCCTACTCAAAGTGGGGCAAAACCCCAGGTGGCCACAGGCTGCTGTCACACTTATTCTGACCCACATCTCTGCTTAGTGTGGGTGAGAATGTGGGAGAGTCCCAAAGTGGTATCCAGGCTCCTAACATTGATGCAACATCTGTGAAACATTGTTGGATAATTGGAAACATTGCTGAGACACAAAGACCTTGGAGCACATGTTTCTGCCTCAATGTTCAACAAATGGTCTGGGAAAGGTTATATGGTAATTCACTTACCTATAGCCTGTGTTGGAACGTAAGTAAAGGATGCACCCACATTTTAAAAAATATATGATAGTTCCCAGGGACTGTGAGCACTGAGACATAGGTGGCTTCCCTAGAAAAAAATGGTCAAATTGGGATGGGGCATCTTATGACACTCCCCTTCTCACCTGATCTTGGTTATCAGATAAAGTAACATACCATTTGACCCCTTCAACATCCCAATTGGATAGCTTCTCTATGCCTCACTTGGGCTTCTGGAAAAAGCACATTGTCTGGGGCATGAAGAAGGCCTGCAACATGTTCACCTCTTGCGAGAGCCAAGCTCATTGAGACATATGGGATGGCCATACACTTCTGAGCTCCAACCCCAGTGTGAAAACAAGGTTCTGGGTTGAATACACACACACACACACACACACACACAGTGCTCAGAAAAAAAATGTAAAAACCCTGAAACTTGGGCATTGTGTATAAATCTATGTGGGATGAAGACTATGAAGCAGTCACGTCTAGAGATAATTTTGAATTCAGCCAACTTCATAACTTGCTGGAGAGGTGTTCCTGCATTCTGTATTCCTTTTCTTGTACTTCTTTGTAATGTGTAGAACATTTTTCTCATATACACCCATTCACCAGTGGTGAATGTCTTAAACTTCAAGGTACAACATTTAATGGCATGTTTTTTTTTATTTTAAAAGAACGTATCTATTCAAGTGTTATTTATTGAAGAGACTTTACTGAAACCTCTCTTGGTTTACTGGGGCTCTGTAGGTATTCTCTCGGAGTTTATTTAGAGTGAGCCTCTCTCTCCAGAGTCCTTAAAAGACAATCTCTGTGGGGGACTTTGGTAGAATCTGTGGTAATTGTCATCCATTCTATTGTCCCTGTCTCAGGATCATCCACCAAGCAGGACAGGCCTACCCTCATCTGTGTGCTCACTGGCATGCACACACCCATATACAGGCATAGACATGCATTCATGCACATGTATTCACGTGTGCGTGCGCACACACACACAAGGTGCTTTAAGGATAATGCAGCCTTTTAGTATGTAATCCCTCTTCTGAATTCAAAGCATATGGTTAAGTTCTGATTTTTTAAAAAATGGCCAATTTGTATGCTCGCTGCACGCAAAACTGGTTTGACTTAGCTTGACTTTTTCCGGCTGAAAACTTTCAGTTGCTGCCATCAATGGGAAACAGATTAAGAGACAAATTTCAAATGAATGCTTGAAGCCCTTTCTTGAAAGGGGGAAAACAGAAGGGGAATGCTGTGCCGGGTCTGGTTTTTGCAAGGCTTGCTGTCATCAATACCGGCCTTATTCCTCCACAGTCACAGTATATATTTAACTGGTGCTGAAGTGTGCTGGGTTGTGAAAATGTGATTGAGCCCACCCCAGGAAAAGTTCAGGGTCACATCATTTACTGGAATGCAATGATTTTTTTTACACAGAAGTTACCTATGTGTCTTTAGATTAAATGTACCAACTCCCCCCCACCAAACTATTCCACATCATTATTGAATTGCCATTTCATGCACTTAACCTGAAATTTCCATTCAGTCAGTATCACTCATATTACCCACAGCTTCAAAAGACTAAAATCATTTGCACTGTAACTATATATTTTTTTCAATACTAACCCAAGGATAAATGTGGTTACATTGATTTCTCACAAATGAACCTCAAACCCCTGATTTAAAATGAGAAAAACATTGCTCACTATCATTTTCAATCTGAGGTCCCCTTAATTGGCTTTTAAAGAAACATCGCCAACTCATTTGCAAAAAAACTTTTTGGACTGGCTCTCACTCCCAATGCCCTAGAACAAGCTTGACCATGAAATAACCCCTCCTTCTTCCCTGATTTGATCTACTTCATCCTTGTGGTTGTTTCTCTAGGAAAGTGAAAGCCATTGACCTCCTGCTGGATTCCCTTCTGAGTGCCCCACACGCTTTGGCCCAGGGTTGTTAACGTGCAAGCCACAACTCGAGTGGTCCCAGCCCAGACTCCAGATTCAGACAGTGATGTTTACTCTTTGATTCAGAGGGTGTTATTAACAGCAGATCTCTGCTCCCAGGAGCCATTCGTTTAAAGAATAATTATCAAATATTCTTCAGTCAGATAGGACCAGCATCGGTCCACCAAAATCAATTTGTCTTAACCTCACTCACTGCCATCAGCTGCACTGGGCACTGTCTACCCCTCAGATGCACTCCCCTTACCTGCTCCTGATGCTCTTGGAGAATGACCTCCATGTCTGCATCAAAGGGTCTCTTGACATCTGGCTTCCGATTGTGTTTAGGAACGGAAGCACCGGCTAGAGATGAGTGAGGGGGTAGAGTAACATCAGGGTGGGTATGTTTCCCTGAACTTGGTCCTGCCGGGTCATTACTAGGGTTGCTTGAGTTTTTTCTTTTCTTCCTTGTTTGTTCACTGAAGCCTGCAGCTCATGTCTGACAACTTGTTTACAAAGGCTTCACCACCGCACTCTTTAGATTCTGTTGGCTTTTTAGTATCTTTGTCCCTTAGACAAAGTGTGGTGATATCATGCCTGGGAGCTTTGTAACTGTGTTCCCTCAGTCCTACTAATTCCCTTATAAAACTCAATTCAACAGCTTCTTTCAATGACTTCTCTGTTTCTGACGAAGACAGCACTGATTTGTTACTGTAACCTACAACCCGTTCCTTTACCTACACCTTCCCAGAAATTAGAATGCAGGATATACCTGCCACTCACTAACAAGTAAGTTCATTAGTCACTTAGAGATACAAAACCTGATAATTACCCATGCATGCGTGAGGGAAGAAAAAGACATGGCCAACTCTCCTGGTATTTCTTGTTACCTGAGGATGCCCGGGCTAACTGCTGCACTCCCTTTAAGGCTATTCTTGAATGTTTTTTTTGTTGTTGTTGTTTGTTTGTTTGTTTGTTTTTGTTGTTGTTGTTTTTTGCCTTGGGAACTGGAAATAAAGCTTATTTATTTGTCTGATTAACATTCCTTCTAAGAAGATTAAAAGATCAATGATTAATTTAAGAAAGGTACACATCATTGAATTCGAAGCTACAAATTCGAAGTGTAGCTGATCTGGGTAACATAGACAGATATATGAAGGGAATATCAAACACCTCAAGTTTCTGCTTTGAAAGGGGATCAAACAATGACAAAGTAGTTCAGATGCAGATTGCTCCAATGTGATCTACAGATGGAAGCAAACCGGAAGCAAGGGATCCAAAATTAGTATTGATATTTCAGAATCGGATCATCTGGGTTTAGATGCTACTCTTAACAGCTCTATTTTATTTTGAGTTTTTATTTATTTTTGAGAGAGATAAAGTGTGAGTGGGGGAGAGGCAGAGAGAGAGAGAGTCCCAAGCAGGATCTGCCCTGCCAAGGAAGAGCCCAACTCGGGGCTCAATCTCAGTATCCTGTGAGTTCATGAGTTGAGCTGAAATCAAGAGTTGGATGCTAAACCCACAGGGGCACGCAGGTGCCCACCAAACAGTGGGATCGTAACCATTGCATTCCCTACTCTATACCATAGCTACTAAAACATATGTTTTGATTCCTGTAATTTAAAACATTTAAATTAATAATAGGCTTTTGTTTATTTTTCTAGAATACCTAAGACCAAATTCCAAATATCTCATATTGACATTTAATCTAACCTTTCCTCTTCACCAAATCAAATGTCCTCCAGTCTTCAGATTTCTGGCATTCTCACCATATGCAAATACATTGACAGGGACATTTTAAGAGAAGGCTAACCCTAAACCCTCCTTCCTACTCATTTCTCTCACTAGTTAGAGAATAGGGATCCCCCCAAACATCTTATACTTGATTTCTTCTATACATTCCACTCTATTAAAATTCTGAAGGCTCCAGTATTCTTTGCAATGGCCTATCTCAAATCATTGGCTTCCTTCATTAATAACAGTTACATCAAATTGAGGGCCCTCATGGGGGACACTTGCAGCTTGTCATGGCTTACTGGCTTTCTCCTTGGTCTTGTTCACATGCACCATGAAGGTTTTTAGGAAATAAGTCTTCTGAATCAGGGTTTATAGATTGTATAATAGAAAAACCTGCTGGCTCTCTGAGGTAATGCTGAAAAAGCTGACTTCATTTTACTATTGACAAATATACAAGATAGAGCCAGTGAGTTTAATAGGGGTATATTTCTTTATAAACAAACCAACAGATGAATAAGTATAGATACATGTGCTAGGGGCCAGTTCAGACCTATCTATTCACATTTATTACTCCAGTAAATAGAGTATTCACAACTTACTCCCTAAGAACCACCCTGCTGGGAAAGAGGCATCCTTCCACACACACAGGAACAGCAAGTCACAAATCAAGAATGGCCATTCTGTGGTCATTAGCATACCTCCTGGACCCTTTTGCTTGTGCTTCCTGACATTGTTGCTAATTTGCATAATCAAGATCAAATCCATTATTCACAATATAATCTCTCCCCAATTCCTTAATTCTCATTGAAATCTCCATTATCCTGATCATCCAAAATGTGTTGCCTTTTTCATATCCCTATCTTTCATCCATATACCTATTTCATTACTGGTCCTGACATTCTTACAATCAATGAAAAGTTCTTCAAAATATCTATCATATTATTGCTGTAAACAGCCATGATGTAAGAAGACTATACCATTTTTAAGAGGCTGTAAGCAAGAATGCCATTCGGAAAGCTGATTTTCAGGAATAGAATCCCAGAGTCTTTCAAAAATAAATACCAGCTGCCAGCTGAATTATTATATTTGCATGTGGCATATTGATAAAATAAAATAATTTTAAATAAATATTAAGATTTTATATCTCCTTCCATATTCTTTAGTGTGGTATCTTTGACAATAGTTTTTCTTTTTATATATAGTTTTAACATTTTTTAATGTTTATTTGAGAGAGAGAGAGAGAGAGAGTGAGCAGGGGAGGGGCAGAGAGAAAGGGAGACACAGAATCTGAAGCAGGCTCCAGACTCTGAGCTGTCAGCACAGAGCCCGACTCAGGGCTCGAACCCACAAACTGTGAGATCACGATATGAGCTGAAGTCAGATGCAGCTTAACTGAAGTTGGACACTTAACTACTGAGCCACCCAGAAGCCCCTTGACAGTGGTTTTCCTTAAGCCTTTGTGTGATTTCCATTTTACTTCCTTCAGCTCTTTTGCAAGGTTGGCTCTCGGTCCTATAAGCACTGACAGTTTTGCTTTTGTTCTCTTTTTTGTAATGCAAGTGCCTGACTTAAGCTTTGATTACATAACATTCACTTCAAAGAGGCATCCACTTTAAGGATGGTTATCTCAAATAAACACTTGGCCAGCCTCAGGACTAGACAAGGAATCAGCCTGCCTTCCCACATTGAAGTGCCTTTGGTTTAGATGTTGGTTGATTTCAATAACTGATCATTTAGGCCACTTGTTTTTTTTTTTTTTTTCTGTTCTGCTTTAAACTCCTGCTATTACACTTTAAATTACACAATAAAGAGTAAACCCAGAAATGCTAAGTACCCCCCTTGATCCCAATAAAAGCAGAACCCCAGACCCATGCACACTCTCCCTCTTTTTCTCTTTCTCTTTCTTTCTTTTTACCCTTGAACTCACTGTGTGAACTCAGGTGTGCTATGTAACTTCCAAGTCCTATAAGCAATAAGCCTTTGTTTTGTAAAAGTTACCTGATGGTTATTACTGAAAAACATCTTGCAATGATAAAAAGAACCACGAGGGCTGGTCCAGCCACAACACTGGTTATTGACAGGCGGTGACCAACACATAACAATTGGTGTAACTGGCAGGATCACACCATTGCCCTTGGAATTAACCAAGTGGAATGCCCTTTACTTGCAACTTGCTTACGAACCACCTAACTCAGGTGGGTAACACCATCTGGAAAAGGAGCCCCACTTGCTGTGGGTCTGTCACACGCTATGCATTTTCGCATATGGCCTCCATTCTGTGTTGCCTGTGATATCCAACCCAAAAGGTGTCCCAGTAATCCAACGGTCTCCCCAGAGCAGCATGATCAAGGCCATATGGTCTAACAAGATGATTAGGCTACTAATAATAAAGGCCTTAATTGACTATTAATGTGTGCAAGTGTTCTCAAGGCCTCAAGGCCAAGGAGAGCTAAGGAGAGTGGATTGGACTGCAAGGTTATTGTCTGTCACCACCCAAAGAGAGGTTCTGGGGTTGTTATGCCCAGAATTCGTGATCCCCAAAGACCGCCAGGGAGCTGAGTCCGATGTAAAAGCAAAAGAGCCTTTATTCGAGCTAGCTCGAGCTCAATCCCCTACCTGCACCCACGACGCAGCGGTGAGATGCCAGGGAGAGAGAGCGAGTTTCAAAAGGACAAAGGTTTTATTGGGGCCTAGGGGCAGTTGGTGAGGTAATGGCTGTGGCCTCAGCCGATTGGCTGGGGAAGGGTCCGAGTCCTGTTAGGCAGGTGAGCAGGGGGTGGGGGGAGGTTACTCAAGGGGAGGAGGTATGGTCTAGGTGAAGGACACAGAACAAGATGGAGTCGGCAGGCGTAGGCCTGGCCTTTCAGGGTAAAGGCCCACAGAAAAGACTTCCAAAGGTGAAAAGGACAATGGGAGAATTTTACCAGCAACCACTGAGCTGGTGCGTCATGCCAGGACTACATGTCCTAAACCAGAAAAGTAAAATAGTCTTGCAACTGGAAACTAATAACATCTCTAAAGGGAAAATATCTCCTAGGCCTATGGTCTATGTGTCACCATTTCACTCACTGTTGTTGTTCTTTGCCCTCTGACCCGCTGGGATATCGTGGGTCCAATCCCTGGTGTGATGTTGCTAAAAGATTAATGGATAAATATAAATGTCCTAAACCTCTGGTACTATCGTCTCCTAAGAACCCTGAGGAGATACGCCAGCTCTTTGATAAGTGCAAAACCCCACAAACACTTCCTGGGTGCTATTCAGTGCCATGCACACCAGCATCCCCAGACTCGGATATTATACTCCAGACACCTAGGACCTTTCCCCAAAGACTCTGTGCATATCTCACGAATGGAGATGGACCCTAATCCCAGAGCAGTCTCTTGGGACACCCTAAAAAGGAAAACATCTACCTATGAAGAAGGTTCACAGTGAGGGAGGTTATCCAAAATTTTCATAAGATTAAGGTAACAAGATAAAAACAAGAAATAGAAACTGAGATCAAAAGCTATAGCTTACCTGAAATTCAAACCTTTCTTTAAGATTTTATGCAGCAGGAAGGAGAGAGGGGAACTAATTGCCTAGTGTGGGTTTTCTCATTTGTTTGGAATAGGCTCTGAATTGTTACAGCTGCCAAAATGCAACTGACCAATACCTCTAAAGACCCTAAAATCCGTCATTTTCCTGAAGATCCAACTGGGCTATATGCTTGTGTCCTCTGAGATACAGATGCTGAGCCACCTCAGCTTTTCCTTTAACAGGGTAGAGCCAGAAGCACACTTCACAGGGCATCAACCCGTCACAAAGAGAAGGGCTGACAGGGTGATTGAGGCTTCTAGTGAGAAGGAAGGCAAAAGCCCTGGGGCCACTGATATTCATAGTAGGGCCCTCCCTCTGCTCATTTGGATATTTATTACCGGTACACTGTGTCCATTCCTCCTTCCCAATGACTGCTGCTAAGGCTCACAGGGAAGGAAAAACATTAAGATGAAGCCCATCTCCTGTTGCACAAAACTGACACGGTCCAGGGGATTTATCATTTTCATGACCACAGTGACCCAAAAGACCTGCTCTTTGTTTCTAACCCTGAAGAGGTCCCATTTGACCTGGAGTCAAGAGAATTACTTTTATAGGGCACTCTCCCTAGCTACAAAGGCAGTGCTACCGCGTTTTATTGGGACTGCTGAAACCATCCAAAAGACCATAAAACTCCTGGAAGAACACTTACATTGTTTGGCTGTCCCTTTCAGATGTAAATCTTACAATGTCTTTGAAATGTAACCACCTTAGAAAGTAACAAAAACTGCCCACAGTTGCTGGAGACCGAAGGAAAAAAAAAAGGTGGGGTGAGAGGAGAGGGCTAAGGGAGAGGCCTTTTAAATTACAAAACGCTGCACTGTGAGCACAGCATAATGTATAAACTTGTGAAATCACTATGTTGTACACCTGAAATTAATGTAACATTATGTGTCAACTACACTCCAATATACACAAAATGCTATGAAAGCTTTTTGCCCCAAATTCAGTCCTCAGCCTCCTCAAGATTGCAAGTACAAATCTTGCAAGTCTTCTCCGCGAATATTTTAGTAAAATGCTTTAGCCATAGGAGGAGATAAGCTTAACTTGTTTCATCTGGAAATTTGGATTCAACTGTTATTAGAAACTTGTGAGTTTTATATTATTGTACCTGATTTGTGCTGAAAAGTTTGGAATGCAGGCTATAGAGTCTCTGTTTCTGCTATGTTTACGCATGTCTATGGACGTATGTTATGTATATGTGCTTTGTCCCCCTTTTACTTCCAAAAAGTACTACCAGAGTTAACTTGTAAAAGAGCTCTAATTGGCTTAAAAATTAGTGCTTGTGAGCCATAAGAGACTCTTAAATACAGAGAACAAACAGGGTTGCTGGAGGAGTATTGAGTGGGGGGATTGGCTAAATGGGTGACCACTTGTTGGGATGCGCACTGGGTGTTATATGTAAGTGATGAATCACTAAATTCTACTCCTGCAACCATTATTATATTATACATTAACTAACTTGGATTTATACAAAACTTTAAAAAGGTAAAAAAAAAAGTGCTTATGAATTAAGTATTTCTAAAACTCAGAAATATAGAAATTAACTCAAATATTTTTCAAGTTCACATCATCTGGGATAATCTTTGGCAAATAAAATCTAATTTAAATTTGTTTTAATTAAAATAGGTATGTCTTCAGAGTTATAAATTAAATATTATGCAGAGAAGCAACTATAATTCTACCTGTGTTTACTAGTCAAATAAATTCATGCTATCTCTATTACAGACCTTGTCAATAAGAAAAGTAGCTTGGGACAATGGCTGGCTTTGGCTACTATTGTAATAAATTTTCATTGGTAGTCAAAACATAATCTTTGGAAACAACTGACTTACACAGATTTAAGTGGCATAAGAATTTAGGTAAACTTTTCAGCAATAATTGTATGTTATGCTATATCTACTTCAAAATAGTTTCCTAAATCTCTTTGATAACTTGAAACTTTAGAATTTTGCTAAATAATTGATGGGAATTCCTTGAATATCTAGATCATTTCCAAATAAGATTAAATACAAAAACATTAGGGGCGCCTGGTTGGCTCAGTCGGTTAAGTATCCGACTTCGGCTCAGGTCATGATCTCACAGTTCATGGGTTTGAGCCCCGCGTCAGGCTCTGTGCTGACAGCTCAGAACCTGGAGCCTGCTTCGGATTCTGTGTCTCCCTCTCTCTCTGACCCTCCCCCACTCATACTATGTCTCTGTCTCTCAAGAATGAATAAAGGTAAAAAAATTTTTTTTGAGGGGCACCTGGGTGGCTCAGTCGGTTGAGCGTCCAACTTTGGCTCAGGTCGTGATCTCGCGGTCCGTGAGTCCAAGTCCCGCGTCGGACTCCGTGCTGACAGCTCAGATCCTGGAGCCTGCTTCAGATTCTGTGTCTCCCTCTCTCTCTGCCCCTTCCCTGCTCACACTCTGTCTCTCTGCTCTTAAAAATAAATAAACATTAAAAAAAAATTTTAAATCTCTTGTCACCTTGGTTAAGTAGATAATTAAGTATTGTTTAATAATGAGCTGTGATCCCATAGAGTCAAGTGTCCAAAACCTTTAATACTTTTCACAGACTTCCCCAAATCAAATCCTAAATGAAATCTTTTTGACCTGGAAATAACTTTGTGATTTTCCAAAGGGTCACTGGAACATCTCAAAGGAGTTGTGTTCTCTCCACGTAAAGAGACATTAAACTAATTAGGCTTATTTGATATGTTAAGTTACATGGGAAGCATTGTCACATAAGTGCATACGCTGTGGATATAAGTGTTCCAAAAATTATATGAAATTCTTAAAAATCTGATATGAAATGTTATTAGTTGTAATCCCAGTTATCTTGAAACACTGTGTGTCACAGCAATAATCAAATTTCCCTGTTAATTGCATTATAATGAACTCTCATCAAATCTTTAACCATGGATGTTTTTAAGTCTTTTGTCATTTGCAGTTATGGCTTTACTCTGATGCTTTTTCAAAAGTATTTCATCTGCAAGGAGATTCGTGAAAAGGACTCTGCCAGGTACAATTTTCTGATAACTTTCAGAAAATACCACTGGACTGGGTAAGAATTTACAGAGCTCTAAGGAAATTTTGGGTTCATAGAACTGCTAACAAAAGATTAAGATCAAGAATTAATTACATAAGGGGGCGCCTGGGTGGCTCAGTCGGTTAAGCGTCCGACTTCAACTCAGGTCACGATCTCGCAGTCCGTGAGTTCGAGCCCCGCGTCGGGCTCTGTGCTGACAGCTCAGAGCCTGAGGCCTGCTTCAGATTCTGTGTCTCCCGCTCTCTCTGACCCTCTCCCATTCATGCTTTGTCTCTCTCTGTCTCAAAAATAAACGTTAAAAAATTTATTTTTTTAATGATTCTTACATAAGGAGTTTAAAAATTGCATTCATCTGGTGTGCCTGGGTGGCTCAGTTGTTTAAGTGTCTGACTTCGGCTCAGGTCATGATCTCACAGTTCATGGGTTCGAACCCTATGTCGGGCTCTGTGCAGACAGCCCAGAGCCTGGAGTCTGCTTCAGATTCTGTCTCCCTCTCTCTCTGCCCCTCCCCCATTCATGCTCTGTCTCTGTCTCAAAAATAAATAAACGTTAAAAAAAAAAAAAAAAAAGAATTAATTACATAGGGACGCCTGAGTGGCTCAGTTGGTTAAGCATTGGACTTCTCAAGGTTCTGAGTTCAAGTCCCAGACTGAGCTGAGAGCACAAAGCCTGCTTCGGATCCTCTGTCTCCCTCTCTCTCTGCCCCTCTCTCACTCACGCTCTGTCTCTCAAAAATAAATAAACATAAAAATATAATAAAAATAATTCCATTAAAGAAAGAATTAATTACATAGGGCTGGTTGATCTCATGAGGATAATTATAATTTTTATGACTTTTTAAAAAACTTTGTTGGTAATCAGTCTGGTACCATGCTTACAGGTTCCCAGCAGCCTTACTTCCAGGAAATTCACTCCCTTCCAGGTTCCTAGGCCAAGGTTCAGAATATCTTGGAGGATCTCAAGAAGTCATCCAAATCTATAGGTACTGCAGGCAAGGTCTGATGGGAAGTCCTTGGCTGGGCTTCCTAGCCTGGAGAGGTTTGTTTGTTTGTTTGTTTGTTTATTATTTATTTATAGAGTGCACAAATGGGGGAGGGACAGAGAAAAGGAGAAACAGAATCCTAAGCAGCCTCCGATGTGGGGCTTGAACTCACAAACTGTGAGACCATGACCAGAGCTGAGATCAAAACTCAAGACACTTAACCAACTGCGCCACCCAGGCACTCTATGGAGACGTTATTAAAAGTTGAATCTGAGGTTTTTTATGAAAGATTCCAACAAAGCGGACTTAAAAGAGCCTATATGGTCAATCGCTACTGTTGTGGCACTTATGTAAACAGGCCAAGTTTATTTAAAACTAAGCTTAATTTGCACACAAGTTAGTCTTACTATGGGTATCTTTGACAGAAATGGGGATGATTATGAAGAGAAAAATTATTTTTCAGTAGAAATTATAATATACGCTTGTGAATATTAGATTCTAGTTCTGTTAATTGTCTGTAAGATTTTGTTTTCCACCT
The DNA here is from genome assembly GCF_024362965.1 of Panthera pardus. NCBI lineage: Eukaryota > Metazoa > Chordata > Mammalia > Carnivora > Felidae > Panthera > Panthera pardus. The sequence continues at coordinate 23,567,134 of NW_026526732.1, read as the reverse complement.
GTAACCTGGACTGGACTCCTCTTATTCCTCCAATATCTGGCTGCAACTCTCCAAACTAATGTTTCCAATTCCCGCCTCAGCCCCCCCCCCCCCCCACACACACACACTTCTGACTTGGAATTAAACTAAAACTGCCCTTTCCCAAATCCGTGCAAGTTAAAATGGCACGGCTTGATAGTAACTTCAGAGAAATCCCCACAACAGCTCCTGTATGGACAGTCTTCATGCCTGTTGCTGTCAAGTTGACTCAGAAAGATCACCAGACACGGGGCACCTGGGTGGCTCAGTGGGTTAAATGTCAGACTTTGGCTCAGGTCATGATCTTGCAGTTCATGGGTTTGAACCATGGGTCGTGATCTCCCAGTTTATGGGGTCGAGCCCTGCATCGGGCTCTGTGCTGACAGCTCAGAACCTGGAGCCTTCTTTAGATTCTGTGTCTGCCTCTCTCTCTGCTCTTCCCCTGCTTACGCTGTGACTCTGTCTCTCAAAAATAAATAAACATTAAAAAAATTGTTTTTTCCAAGAATGATCACCAGACACATAATCTATCAGATTGTCCCTGTCTGCCATCACTCCATCTGAAGAGGTTTCGAGCCATCTGACATCTAGAAATATTCTCGACTGGCTGTCTTTAGAACTCAGAAATTGGGATTACTAACCTCTGTGGGGTTTTTTCTTTTGTTTCTATAGAAATGCCTCTTATTAAATACCTGATGCAAATACTTGCATCATACAGGCCTAACTTTGCAAGCCCACCGTCATCAGTGACTCTTGAAATAAGTCACAATGCTTTAACTGAACTGACCTGTTTTTAAGACTAAGAGATTAGTTTGATGAGACATGAAATAGTCTATCAACTCAGGGCAGGTTCAAATCTCCTTATACCTGATGGCTCAAGATGTTAAAATATTTCACATTACTCAGATCTTTGTACAGATTCCCAGGGCCAGCCCACAAGATCACTGGCTTGTTTTCATGGCTGAACACTTTCAAGTTGGGGACAGTGGCTACAGACTGGATTTCAGACTATTGCCTGTATAATGGTTATAGGATTTGTAATTATGATGCTATTTAGATGTGCACTTTCTGGGTTACAATGTGCCCCACCCCTGACTTTTAACATATCAGCTACCAGGCAGTCGATGTCCTCACCATTGACTCTTTTGCCATGGCATCACAGTGTAGCCAAGTGTAGCCCATTATACTGTAAGCGCTGACTTTAAATCTTCTTTTTTTGTAATGTAAGTGCCTAACTTAAGCTTTGATTGATGAGGCATCCACTTCAAAGATGGCTATCTCCAATAAACACAGGGCCAACCACATGATTAGATAAAGAACCAGGCTGTCTCCCTGAACTGAAGCTTTTGGTCTAGAGATGTAGGTTGATTTCAGTAACTGATCATTAGGTCACTTGTTTTTTTCTCTTCTGTTTTAAATTCCCTCCCCTGTATTTTCAAGATTCCTTTTTTTGTTAAGTTTATCTATTTGTGTTCAGAGAGACGGAGAGAGCGAGCAAGGCAGGGGCAGAGAGAGAAGGGGAGAGAGAATCCCAAGCAGGCCTGCACTGTCAGAGCAGAGGCTGACACGGGGCTCGAACCCACAAATTGCAAGGTCACGACCGAAACCAAGGGTCAGATGCTCAATCGACTGAGCCACCCGGAGCCACTCCCATTCTTACGTTTTAAATTCATCAATAAAGAGAGAGCCTGGGAAACCCTAGGCACCAACCGTCAACCTCGGGTCCACGCAGGTCTTTGTCTCTACCTGAGACCTTGCTATGTGGCCCCAGGTGTGCTGTGTAATTTCCAGGTCCTGTAAGTAATAAATCTTTATTTTTTTCAAAGTTTCCTGATGAGTATTGCCAAAGGCATCTTTCAGTGATAGATCCACAGGGCAGGTCCAGCCATAATATTGGTTACTGATAGGCTGAGACCAGCACACAACACTCACTTTATGGTCCCTTTGCAGAAATATTGGGCAAGGGGGCATCCAGAGAAGGGAGCCAGGTTTTAGTAATCATTGGTTTGTGTCACCATGTGGCCACGTGGAAATTCTAACCTGCCTTTCCCTCTGCACCTGGAACACTTGAAACATGGCAAGCATGATTCACTTGGACCTATGTAAACTGACCACTTATTTCCTTTAAAAAAAAACTTATTCCCATTACATCTACACTCTTAGTTTAATATCATGGAAGGGGAATTATAGAAGGGAAAATATTGTAATCTTCGATTAAAGAAAAAACTCATCAGACAAGAACCTCATTATCTGCAAATGTAAAATAAAATAACCTCTCGGCTGTCCCAAGCCCTGAATTCAGCTTCTTTAGACTCAACTTTTCATAATGTTTTCAACACCTAATAGCGATGCCCTAGCATCTAAAGTTCAAGTCTTGACATCTAGTTGTTAAGGCCCACCACAACTGAGGCTCACCCTACTTAAACTATGGAAAAATAATGGAAAATAATGGAAAAATAATCCGTCACTTCTTGTTGTATGTTTGTCAGCCAATCTTCTAAATGTCCTCTTCTCTCCCAAGAAACATGTCCCTGCTTTTTTTTTTGCCTCTATTTAATTGTTTCCCTTCCCTATATGCCTTGCTCTTTTCTTCTCTTCATTAAATCGTCTAGTCCTCAGAAACCACCATTGCTATATTACTGACACTGTATCCTTCTCATTCTTCCCTATACTTCTTGGTTTCTTATTGACAGTATCATGTGATTTAGCACCTAGCTTAGCACCCTTACATTATTCCAGAATTAATGAATGTGTGCTAGTCTTGTCTCCTCAAGTAGACTGAAATCAGGGACTGTGAGGAAAGTTATTTGTTTATATATATCCACGTGTGAGATCAAGTTCGTTTTAACATATGTTGTGCGTAAAACTAACTTTGGTATTTTTAAAAGATGCCAAGTGATGACATCATTCACCTAGTATCAGACTTAAAGATTTGCAAGACCGAAGTCATCGGCGCTGGCCAGCGTAGGCATGGGGTACAGAAAACTATCTCAGAATGTAGAGTACCAGTTTTGATCAAGGGGAGGGTTTTTAAGGTTCTTCTAGGAAGGGGCGACAGACTTCTTTGCAACCCAACAAATAAGCAAAACTGGGATAAAAGGTATTTGAACTCTAAGCGGTATTAATTTATAACTTTTATTGGGACTTGAATCATTTAGAACAGAAGATAGTAAGAAAAAAATGATAAACTGGCCAGGGGCCCAGATGGAATTAGGTCAAAATAAGCAATTACACATCCTGCAAAGAGGCAATATGTGTCAGCTTTCAGTTGTGTGTGTATCGGGGTGAGCGGCCAGGGTGTGCAAACCCAGCAGGGGGAAATGAGAGGAGATGAATACCGGGAGGCAGAGAGGGTACCATGAGAGCACGCTGACAGGTGAGAGGCGGCAGACAGGTAGGCTGGGAAGCAGCTTGAGGAATGTTTGGCGGCAGGTGCCAGGTAACTATTTATGTGCGTGAAGGTAAGAGGCAAAATATGGTCTCTCCACGACCTCAAAAGAGGAAACAAGAGGCTAGTTCCAAGGAAATTTGGTCAAGGCGAAATGGTCAAGGTAAGTGTCCGCTTACTTTTTTTTGGAATGCAAGGTCAGGTTTAGTGCAGAGGACTGATGGTCTGTCACTGGCTAAGGACCCTTGGAGTGCTTGAACCAGGAAGAGGGCTAAGTCTTAGGTGTTAAGAACGCAGACTGGTGTAGGAGCTGGAAGGATGCAAAGACAATTGGTAAAACCACTTACTTTGCTTTGCCTTTAGATATTATTCATGCCCGCTGCCTTTAGAGTTGAAAATAAACTAATAATTTTGCTTCTTTTAAGATCATTTTTTCCTTACTATGGGTAATGGTGGCTTGGTATTTCCCCAGAGGATTTTAACTCGTTCAGCACCAAATCATCTGTCTTCCCTTCTGCACTCTGTTCTCCTTTCTCATAGATGGCACTATTTACCCTGGAGGGTCGTGGATGGGGAAAGGGCTGCATTCAGAAGAAAAACTCTGCTGCACTGTCAGGGCTGGATTCGGCCCTCACTGTTCTGGCAAAGTCACGGGGGCCCTTCTGTATGCTGTTTCTGAACGCAGCCTCTTCCCACCACCAGGCTGAGCACACGGCAGGGGCTCAGAAAACACTTGGAGGGGTTGATTCGCTCCACACAACTGTTAAAAGATGATCTCATTTGCAAAGTTTACTTGCAGGAGTCCCGTTCATCGAATACAAGATTTTTGCCTTAGTTGCAGGAATTTAAACGTCACCATCTTCTTTCAGGGGTGTACGTTTTACTTTAAACCAGCCTGCATTTATCCATTTTGCTTTCATTCTGTGATGCTGACCTTCGGATTTCATGGCCCTGTAATTCTACTGCTTGCCGAGGGGCTTCTAGGAATAAGGGTCAGTCTGAAGCTTAAAGTCACATAAAACCTCGGCTATCTTCATCTTCTGCTAGCTACTTGGGGACACTTCACAGCCTTTCATAAATTCATCTCTCCCCTGGTAGAGGAGATAAATCTGCTGGCACAGCTCTTAGCAGAGACCATGCTCCATCCCTGAGAATACATGTTTAAATATTTAATAAAAGCATAAATTTGAAGAGCGTCTAGCAGCTGTAGAGAGAGCAACTGAATAGAAGGCAAAAATAGTCTTCATTGGGGGAGATTAAGAGAGTTAAGGAAATGGCCGAGGTATTACACAGCTCTATGGTAAACAAACACTCCAGGCAAACGGGAAAGGGGAAAAAAATACATGGAATGCTCGCCCCACGCAAGGGAGGGAAGGCAGCGCAGAATATTCCGGAGGTTCAAAGCTGAGGTAAAATCCAAGCTACGACAGTGCCGAACACTGTCTATAGCCTTGCTTGTAAATCAGCCTGGCCCCTCGGGAAGACAGATGGCTCGCTGGATGACACTTACGTAACCACAACCTGAGCTGAGCTGAAGCTGCCAGAAGCAACAGAACAAGGATGCCTCTGAGAAAAGATAAATCGTGGTCTCTTTAAAACCCACTGGAACTGCTCTCCCTGGCAACCCGGGTTTCAGCAGGGGGCATCCGAATCTTCCAACACACAGGCAACCAGCTGTACAACCTTGGCAGAGCAGCCCGTAACCACAGCCAGGCGGTTGTGTGTCATTAGCTCGAGCCTCCAAGCCCCAGGGAGGCTCCCCTGTCCCCCGGGGCTGTTCAGGGGTGTGGCAGGAGCCGCCTTCCGAAGGTGGAGAGAAGTGGGCATTCCGGTGCCTCCGGATGGGGAATGTTAGTCAGCCTTCCCGAGCACAGGCAGTACCAGACTTGCACATTCCCAGTTTATAAAGCAATGATCCAAGAGAGACACAGAGGGTCACTCCTGCCCAGGCTGGAGGCAGCACCGGCGTTTCTGTTTCCAGGAAAGTCAGAGTGCAATAACAGAGCACTGAGAGACACTGTGGGTCCTCAAAGCCAGACAAAATGTGGGAAACTGGAGAATAGTTTAGAGGATTCACCTCAATCACCACTCAAGAGAGCAAGCGTCTCACAGATAAGTCGTTCACTTTTGTGGGATTCATTTGGATCAGCTTGTTTTATGCTGAATGCAAGCGTGAGATCTTGTACAGTAAGAAAATCTGTGTTATGATTGAAGTTAAAGGGGATATTTTTAAAGTGCAGCATTTTAGGAACTAGGACAGATCTAGGATGAGGCAAAAATCATGTTTTAAGATAAATGGGGAGAGTCTCAAATATTCCCTTTTCCAAAATGTTGCCAAGGACCAGCCCAGCCCAGATGGGAGAAGCTAGGGCCCTTCTCTTCATTTCTGCATTATGAACCCCCCACGTCCAGACTTCAGGCTTGTTACATGTGTCTTTTGATGTGGTGACATTCGCTGTTAGGTCGAATTTTATAGCTTGAGTGGGAACTTACCCACCACATATAAAAAATGTTTCTCCAAAAAACCCTTTCCAAGCCTTCCACAACTGACTTGATAAAATGAACTTTCGGAAAGCCACGTTTGTAAATTGGGGGCGGCCTATCTAGTCTATAACATACCAGCTTCTCATCTGTTGTGAATAAAATACATCTAATAGAGGAATATAATAAACATTCTCCCAATTTTATATTCTTCATCAACGGCCATTTGATAGTTTCTTGGGTACTTGCAAGATAGCTGTGCAGAAGTGTGTAAGACATGATCCCAGCTCTCAAGGAGTTTATCCGTACTCTGAAAAAGCAGTTACCACATGATACATGAGGGCTGTGGTTGAAGAGAGAATAAGATGCTTTCTTGAGAAGGGGGGAGTGGGGATCGGGGGCAAGCATAACAGAAAACTTTTAGGAGGAAATGGATCCAGATTTGTACCTTGAAGGACAAGTATATTAGATTTCTCCTGAGGAATGTCTCAAATGATACTCTCTTAAAGGGTGGGTCTTGAGTCTGTAATTCTAGTGACCATTTAAAGCAATTATTAAGTGCTGCAATGATCTGAAACCCCTCTGGGCAACACCTTTTAACTACTTTCCTCCAAGTCTCCCTCCCATGCCACCATGTCCAGTGGGTTGTTTGATTTACTTTTTTGAACTTAGCTAAGATTTATTTCAGTGGAGGTAACTAAATAGAAACATTTCTACCAAGTTCCTGGATACTCTGAAAACAGTGGGCCCATGGTTTAGAGACATCTGGTAGTAATGAAACCTTGACGTATTTTGTGACAGCTTCCTCTTTTCCCTTCAGTCTGTATGTGCCTTTAGGGTCAACTGAACTGCTAGAACTCATGGAGAAGCAATGAGTGGAATTTAGCATTTTGTTGAATATTTAAATGCCTTCATTAATTTAGGGGCACAGAATCTTCACATATTATAGGCACAGAGTTTTGTCGGTAGGTACACATGTGTTTCACCAATATAAGCAATGTAGATTAGCACTTCTCAACTGGTAGATAGTAGCACAATGCTGTGCCATGGACCAAGGGAGTGCCGAGATACTGCTTTCCTTGCCTTATGACAGCCATATGTGACCTGGAGTTGCCAAAGTTCCTGGACTGGTGGCCTCGGGCCAAAAGCATCTTTATGCATTTATCCAAATTCCATAAAATATTACCACTTTCTAATTTTGCATGAATGGAGAAAGATTGGAATGGCTTCATTGGTACTCTAAACTTGGTAATGGGACTTGACCTCACATTGTGCTGGACCGAGGGCAAGGTACAGGCTGACTGTCGTGCCCCAGAACAGTTCTCAGAAACACTGAACTGAGCATTGGGTCATTCATTCCAACCATGCACCAACAGTGCTTACAAATTGTGTTTGGTGATGATGATGGTGAAGACAAACATGTAATTGTGTTTGACGATGATGGTGAAGTCTAGATTTCACACTCCCCACTCACATACTCATCTGAGGCCAAGGAGCTCAATGAGTTGCTATCCACTCTGTACTCTTCCATTTGCCTCAAACACCCCCAATTCACAGAAGCAATTTCAAAAACCTGCTTCGGATTCTGTGTCTCCCTCTCTCTCTGCCCCTCCTGTACTTGTGCTCTGACTCTCTCTCTCTCTCAAAAATAAATCAACATTTAAAAAAATTTTACTTTGTTCTGACTTGTGAGCAATCAGATAAAAGATTGAGAAAAATATACAATGACAAAGATAGGGACAATATTCATATAAACTTGAGGCCAATATAATGTCAAAGCTCAGGCTTAATGATCCAATGGGAAAATTAGTCATCAAAATCCTGCCAGGGGGGTGCCTGGGTGGCTCAGTCGGTTGTGCACCCAACTCTTGATTTTGGCTCAGGTTGTGATCACAGGGTCATGGAATCAAGCCCCATGTCAGGCTCCACACTGAGTCTAAAATAAAATAAAATAAAATAAAATAAAATACAACACAATAAAAACAATCCTGCCAGGGACAACAGTAAATAAGAGAAGGAAAGCCGTGGTACTGTTCAGTGTAGACGGGTGTTACCGGTGGTAATGATGGCTCTGGGGCAGCCTATGGAGCCCTTGTAACAGAGCGTTTCAACACTGGAACTCTGGACACCTGGCATCCATTTGCTACATAGTCCAGAGGTGTGAGGGACAATGGTAAGGTAGCTACGTGGAAGCTACCTCATCTAAGCTATTTTATGCCAGTTTTACCCACATGTGTCTTCTACTTCAGACTGAGGAGTTGCCCCAGCCACACAGCACTTCTCTTCCTCAACTTGTTTAACCGTCCCAGTATTGCCTCTGCAATGAGAAGTCATAGGCTTAGGACGCAGGAGGTCACGACAGTAGGCTTACAACCAGGAAGACTGGCTCAGCAGATGGGCAGCATATTGCCCTGAGACACGGGCTATAACGACAAGCGGACAAATCTGTGCTTTTGAAAAATAGAGATCTGTACATCACGTAGCCCTAGACTGATGGGGAATATATTTTCCTAGGTCTTAAAAGGTAGCCATATATAGGAATTTTCCTGGAACAGAAGCCTAGATGGTCCAGGTTTTGAGATGACAGTTGACACTTAAAGGAAAATTCTCAGAAAGTGCTGTTCAATATGGGTTCTGAGTGAGATTAGTGTATATTTTGAAACAGAATGGAAAGAAAAATACTATGTTGGGTGTTCACAAGAGCTGTAGAGGAGTCATAAGACAAATCAAAGGTTTAAGAATAATGATTTGTTTCACATTGATCTTATTGAAAATGCCTCTAGAGTATATATACATATGTAGATATGTACATATATATTGCTCTACATATGGGCATACATAATTTACATGTATGCACATTATATACACATGCATGTATATATATATATATATATATATATATATATATATATAACATTAATATATACATGAGATGATTTCATCTACAAGAGAAATGAAGTCATAGAAATAAGTAGCCTTACTTCTTTACTGTAGATGTGTGTGTGTGGGAGGGTGTGTATTATAGTATATTTATCCATAGGTGGTTCATTCATCCTTAAGACATGAAAAGATACTTCTTTCTGTTGTGAAAAAAAGAGAGGCCTGTGAACTTAAAAGAAAAAAATGCAAAAAAAAAAAAAAAGAAAGAAAATAATAAAATTCAATTGCATTAACTCAAAAGCTAAAATAGAAAATTTCTAAAACCTTAGAAAAATCCTATGAGTGAATTATGAATGTTGTTACATGACGTCTTAAAGGCAAGAATTGATTTAAAATTAATTTGTATAGGCTACTAGACATTAGGTACAAGGTTCACCCAGACCTCTTTTACATGTGTTGCTCTTGAAGCCAAGTGAATAATTAAGTAACATCAACTAAATGCCAAAAGTAAAAAAAAAAAAAAAAAATTAACAGTTCTAAACTCCTCTCACCCAATTTACACTACCCGTAGGGAGGCAGCAGCATGTAGAGAACAGACATAGGTTGGCAGATCAGACACAAAGGACTGAAATGATGGCTTCATCATTTACTAGCTAGATATGGATATTTAAGTATTTTGAGGCTTGGCTGATCTATATAAGTTACAGACTATGACCTCACAGAGTTATTGTAAATAGTAGATGAGAAACATAGGTATTTCTAACATGTGTATGTATTTCAAGTACTCGCTAAATTTTTTTCCCAGAAATCCTTCACCTCAAAATGATAAAGATACACTGAATTTTCTCTAAGTGACCAGAATAGCGTAGGGAAAAATCTTCAGGACAGCGTTAGGCAGTTGCTTTTCCAACTGCAATGACCTATAGTACTATTTAATACGTCCTCCAATTATGTATGTTTCCATATCCCATTTTATAAATGAGTATGCTGAAGCCCTGAAGTTCTGTATTCAAAATCTAGGTCATTGCAATCACAAAGCTTTTCTTCTGTTTATATCAAGGTACCCTGACTTTCTGTTGAAGAGAAAGTCCTATGGCAGCATTTGCTCCAACAGCTGCAGGAGGTGTCAACAGCGTTAGGCTGGGGTTTCACAGCCTTGGATGCAAAGAGTCCTCCTCAAGCTCTGCCTAGGCTAAGCGTTCCTTTGTTACTCTTTCAACAGACATTCATTGAGCATATCCTACATGGCAGGCACTGCCGTAAACACTGAAAAACTAAGGGACTCGCCTCTTAAGATACTTAGGTAATCCAGTAGGTTGGAGCTTAAATCTTTAATTTTTTCATTCTACTGCTGTCCTTCCAGAGCATAATGGTGGCTTTGATGGTAACCATGGGATCTTTCCGTGATCAACATTGCTGCACACCTTGTGACTCTACTGTTTCCTTAAGCTTCTGTGGATGCCATGTAATAGCAAACTTATTTCAGATGCCACTTTGAGAACTGGAACTCAGACTCTTAAAAAAAAAGCTTACTCTTTTCTGTAGTCAGATAAGTTCTGAGTGAAAAATCGCTTGGATAACGGACTTAATGCAAGTGGTTAATGCAACATGTAAGTGCAGCCTCTAGTGCATGGGGAACATTAAGAAATGAATAGACGTCAAACAGCAATGCAACGTTACAGAGCACCTTTTTCTTGACTATCAAGCTCAAATCCCAGTAATGTGGCAAGGGATTTTAGTGAACAGATACCCAGGGTGCTCCTCACAGCAGATAATGTTAGCAAAAGTACAACACAAGTTATCATCTTTCAGAGTAAGAGTTATCATCAGTCAAGGGGAACTTCTGGCACTCAGTTGAAATTCCAAGGTGCTCTTAGTTCGTGGGGTAGTAAGTGGATGAGAATGATTACAGAATTTGTAGTGACCCAAAATTATCTTGGGAAGGATTTTCCAGCCTGAAAGCTTTTGGCCGTATGGAACAGCCTCAAACCCTTTTTTTTCTCTCCATGGGAACTCTACCAGTATCCTAAAGTTCCTGGAATTCTATGGTTCCCTCACACCATACTACCCTAAAGCAGTCTTCTTATCTCTTTCTGATGGAAACGATTCCCCCTGGTTGCCAGTCAGTCTTAGTCAACGCATTGGGCTCTTTGGGAGAAATATCTGCCTAATAGCCCAACATGCCCACTAGCCCAGAAGTGAGTATCAGAAGCGTAAGAATCAAGGGCAATAAAGAAAATCACCACAGCCCACTCAGAACATTCCGTGAGCAGGACTCTAATTTTAAGTGAAGAACCTTCTTTGCCAGTTGTCTCATCACCCTTTTTGCTTTATGGATGCTTCAAGTATTGGCCCCTTTGTTCCAAATTCTATTCCTGAAAGCTCTTTGACATGGCCCGTAATTTCTTCCATTTGTTGGATTAGTGTGTACCACATAAACCCACATATGCAACTGTGGGAAATGAACAGGAAAATGATGTCACAAAGGAAAGGAAGTAAGGCTGCTGCAAACCACAAGTCAATACAGAAGCATCAGCAAACCATTTATGAACAATCATTATTAGTTTTTGTCTCCAGGTAGAACAGATATGGAAAAGACAGAGAGTTGTCTTCCTGTCTGTGAATCAACTTACCTTAATCGACATTTCTTTTAGTAGAGGAAAAGAAAAACAAAAAATAAACAAAACCTCTTTTTCTGTTTAATTTTCTCTGGATTGTCTCTCTGTAACTCTTTACAGAATCAAATAATGTTTAGCATGAGAGCACAGAGTTGCTGATACAGATAACAGGAGATCTCTCAAATACTTAAGGACTATTTAGAAAGGTGTCTGATGCAGGCAATATTATGGGTTGTGATGATTTTGTATTCAAGTCTTGAGAGTTGATGAAGGAGAGTGGATGTAATTGAAAGGGATTTAGGGCAGTGGCTCCGCCACACACACACACACACACACACACACACACACACCCCTCAGTCACCAGAAGTGTCGTCAAGAAACTTCCAAGGTCTTCTGAGCAGTTTCACGCCTAGAACACCAACTAAAAAAAATATTTGGGGACAAAGACAAAATCAATAGAGCAACACTTTCCCATTTACACACAGGTCATTCTCACGATGTGATCTCAGTGGCCCTAAAATTTATTTTAGTTGCCACCATTGCAAACATTTTACCTTAAAAAAAAAAAAAAGAGGGGCTCCTGGGTGGCTCCGTCAGTTAAGCTTGTGACTCAGGTGAGATCTTTTGGCTTAGATCATGATCTCACAGTTTGTGAGTTTGAGCCCCCATTGGGTTCCATGCTGTCAGCGCAGAGCCCAATTCAGATCCTGTCTCCCTCTGTCTGCCCCTCCCCAACTCGCACGCTCCATCTCTCTCTCTCAAAAATAAATTTAAAAAAAAGAAAAAGAAAAAGAAAGAAAGGACTGCTTGGTCTCTAATCAATTTAATCACAAAGTAATTGTGCAGAGATAATCCCCAGGAGACTGGAGAGCATCTTAATACCCTGTAGGGCAAATCCAGTAGTAAGGGATGAAGGGGAGCAGCCCAAGGCAGCCACACAGGCACTGGTGAGCTTGTCCCTAAGGCTTGGGACACTGCAGTTTCTGGGGGGCTTATCGCTTTCGCTCTCTGTCTCACCTGCAGGTCTCTTGCCTAATCCAAGTAACCCTTTCAGATATCGGGGGCCTTGCTAATATTTCCCATCAATTCTCTGTCTTCTTCCCTTTGGAGGTACTTGCTGCTCTGATCTGAGGGCAAAACTTCAATGAAAATCTCCCAATGTTCACAGCTTTATCAACCAATCCTCCCCATCCCCAAACTGGATGAGGCTCCCAAGGCTTTCTAATGCTCAGGGACACTCCTCAAAAGAAAAACAAATGCAAAAAAAAAAAGAAAAAAAAAAGGCCTAAAATTGTCTCCCTCACAGGATGCTCAGAGCATTGAGAGAAAGATGAGACTTCATTAAGATTATGTGCAAAAGGACCTCCCTTAGGGGCAGGCTCAGTGCTGGAATTCACGGGGCGTGACTTCATAATACTAGAGGGAGCAGTCCTAGAGTTTGTAGTCAGATAAAACCAGGTTAGAATCCTGATCCTATTTATATGTTTGTTTGTTTGTTTTTAGCTATGTGACCTTGAGTAATTACTCAACTCTGAGATTCAGTTTCCTTATCCATAAAATAAGAATAAGAAAATTTATCTTCCTGGATTGTTGCACGGACTTAATTGAATAATAACTGAAAAGTACTTTGCATTGTACCTGCCATACAATGGGTACTCAACAGATGATAACCACTTAAAAAATAGGATCTTTGGTGCTTCTCAACATGTTGGTTGAAAAATGCTAATGGTGGTATTCTATGATCTCAACTCATACAGATATAGAATTATAATAATAGCTACCACATAGTGTTTCTGTGTGCCTCGTGATAGTCAGCACTTTACATATGTAAAGCATTTAATCTTTATTTCAAATAGCTAGTTTTACTCTCATCCCCATTTAAATATGAACAAATGGGGTCAAAGGGAATTTAAGTAGCTTGCCCAAGGTCCCGTGGTTAGTACATATTGGAAACCAGATACATTTATGGGTAGTTTGACTATAACTAAACTCAATGCTTTTAATCACTACACCCTCACTACACTCTCAGAACACCTGATGGTTTCAAATAAAACATCTATTTATTGCTTTCAGATCTACCTATTATAACTGTCCATAGACTTCTCTGACTTTAATTCTGATCCTTGGACTCATAAATTTATTCCTGCTCCAGCCTTCTTATACAAAAACACATACAAATAGTTCACCTTCTTAGGTGTAACTGAGAGTCAGCTGTCCCTGCTGCTTTCAAATAGGCAATATTTTGCTTCACTTCCATAGTAAAGCTCATTTTTTTAAAAAAAGTTCTACCCAATTGTATGACTCCTTTGCCCATAGTGATAAAAGTCCTAAATAGGTATCCGCTCTCTCTTTCTTTTGTGCTGCTTGTCATTCTCTTTCCCGTATGAATAGACTTAAATGTTATAAAGTGAGAAAGCTTGAGTATAAAACATTTCTTAGAACACTCCAGAAAACAATCACTTCTTAAATTCAAAAAAAGAATGACTCCAAGGTAAAATGACTGCTGTGTTTAACATACTCAATAAAACCTAAGAATCTAGGGGCTCCTGGGTGGCTCGGTCCCTCAAGCGTCTGACTCTTGATTTCAGCTCAGGTCATGATCTCACTGTTGTGTGATCTAGCCGTGAGTCAGGCTCCGTGTTCATAGCACTGAGCCTGCTTGGGATTCTCTCTCTCTCCCTATCTCTCTGTGCCTCCCCTGCTCACGCTTTCTCTCAAAATAAATAAATAAACGTTTTAAAAAATTATTTTTTAAAAAAGAACTTAGGCATCTAAAACTACCTTTTGCCTGGATCTTCCTGGAAAACGGGTCCTGCTCCTATCTCTGCTAGGACATAGAGTGCTCTAAGATGGGCACTGAAACATCTGCCCAATGCTCAGGAAGGACTCTTGTGGATTCAGATCTTCAGTCTGACCGATGGTTAAGATACTGTCCAGTTGGCATGTTTCCTTTCTTTCTACTTTGTGTTAATTCCTGTGGTAGATTTGTATTGTGTCAATTTAGCTAATCTACATTTTCTAGAATTTCCATCACTGCATAGTTCTGGATTGGCATGAGCCACATGAGACATTTTGCATGAGATCTGACAGGTAATACTTTTTTTTTTTTTTAATGCTTGGAAGGTTGGCACAGACCATGAAGGATTGTTGATGCTCAGATATATTGTCACTTATCTGCTGGGTCATTTAGCAGAGGGCAGGAGCCAGACCCACAGCCCCTTTGGCTTTGCCAAATCTTTTCCACTTTGCCAAGTGCACGTTTAGGTCTATGACAAAAGGGTATCAGCTGATTCTTTAGGTCATCTCATCATCAAAGTTGGTGGCCTACAGGTGGTGAGGGACCAGCAAGTTCCAGAGCATCCCTGGGACTTCTAATTCATCTTCATAGTTTCTAGTTTGTCCTTGCTTTTTTTACTTCATGCCTGTCTTTTCTTCCTGACTACACACTGCATTATCTGCAACTTTAGGATTCAGCACCAGATATAGAAGCAGTAGCCTCATATGGATTATTTAACCAGTTCCAATAATTGTGTTTGGAGAAAATTATTACATATGTTAGTCTTCTCAGGCTACCATAACAGAATACTACAGACTGGGTGGCTTAAAGAAAACACTTATTTTCTCAGTTTTAGAGGCTAGATGTCTAAGATCAAGTGCCAGTAGGATTGGTTTCTGGTGAGAACTCTCTGTCTGGCTTCTAGACCTCCACCTTCTCTCCATGTTTTCAAATGGAGTTTCCTCTATGTGCATGTGTAAAGAGAAAGAGAAAGAGCTCTGATATCTCTTCCTATCCTTACAAGGACATGAGTCCTATCAGGTTAGGGTCCCATCTTAATGACCTCACTTAAATTTAATTACCTCTTTGAAAGCCCTCCTCCCAACTACACTCAAATTGGAGATTAGGCTTCATCATAGGAATGTTGGGTGGACCAAATCCAGTTCATAACATTCTGTCTTCTGGTCCCTCAGGATTCATGTCCTTGCATATAAAATACATTCACCCCATCCCAACAGCTCCAAGAGTCTTAACCCATTCCAGCACCAATTCCAAGTCTAACATCTCATCTAGACATCACCTCAATCAGGTATGGGTGAGACTAAAGGTGTGATTCATCCTGAGACAAAATTTTTCTCCAGCTGTGATCCTATGAAATCAGTCAAGTTATGTGTTTCCAAAATACATCAATGGGACATATATACATTAAGCATTCCTATTCCAAAGAGGGGAAATGAGAAAGGAGAAAGAGGTGACAGCTTCCAAGCAAGTACAAAAGCTAGCAGGAAAAATTCCATTAGAACTTAAGCCTCAAGAATAATCTCTTTGAGGGCACCCGGGTGGCTCAGTGGGTTGAGTGCCTGTCTAACTCTTGATTTCAGCTCAGGTCATGATCCCAGTGTCATGGGATCAAACCCCATATTGGGCTCCATGCTCAGCTTGCTTAAGATTCTCTCTTTTAATGGGGTGCCTGGGTGGCTCAGTCGGTTAAGCGTCTGACTTCGGCTCAGGTCACGATCTCGTCACGATCTCGCAGTCCATGAGTTCAAGCCCCGCGTCGGGCTCTGTGCTGACAGCTCAGAGCCTGGAGCCTGTTTCAGATTCTGTGTCTCCCTCTCTCTGACCCTCCCCCGTTCATGCTCTGTCTCTCTCTGTCTCAAAAATAAATAAACGTTAAAAAAAATTAAAAAAAAAAAAGATTCTCTCTTTTAAGAGAGAATCTCTGTCTCTCTCCCCTGCTTGTGTGTGCCTTCTCTTTCTCTCTTTCTCAAATAAAAAGGTTAAAAAATTAAAAATTAAAAAAAAAAGAATAATCCTCTTCGGATAAATGCTCTCCCCTTTGGGATCACTTCATGGGGGGATGGCATTGCCCCCCATGGCCGTAGGCAGTGGCCCTATCCTCATGGCTCTTTCCAGTGGCTCTGCTCACATAGATCTTTGCTGGTGGCCCTGCCCCTGAGGCACTAGGTGGGCATGTGATGCATCACTCTCTGAAACCAAGGAGAACCAGTGCTGTCCCCTGGGCCTTTACAGTCTGGGCTTGTGTTATACGTGACAGACCCAATGATCTCTAAATCACCTTGAGAGTCACTCTTAACCTTTGCTTGAAGAATAAAATATGTTCATAGTTAGATACTTCTTTTGTCCTCTTCTGTAGAATCCCAGGGGCTTAAAAGCCTTCCTTTATTCCATCCTGTCTCTATTCACTTTAGTTCAAACTAGCAGTATCTCCCCTAGTATAATCCCAGCTCTGTTGCTGGCTTCTGCTGATTTGGCTGATTAAAATCATGGGTAATCTCTTTATGGAGTGATTGTCTAACCACACCCTTGGTATTTTCTCCAGATCATGCCTTCTCATTTTTTTCAAATATGAATAGGCTGAGAATTTTCTAAATCTCCAAGTTCTCGTTCCTTTTTGCCTAATGATTCCTTCAATTTCTCTCTCTCCTCTCATGTTTTACTGTAAGAAACAAGGAGAAGCCAAGCTAGACCTTCAACATTTTGCTTAGAAATCTCTTCAGCCACTGGGGTGCCTGAGGGGCTCAGTCAGTCAAGTGTCTGACTTTGGCTCAGGTCATGATCTCCTGGTTTATCAGTTTGAGCCCCATGTTGAGCTCTGTGCTGACAGCTCAGAGCCTGGAGCCTGCTTTGGATTCTGTGTCTCCCCCTCTCTCTCTACCCCTCCCCTGCTCTTACTCTCTCTTTCTCTCAAAAATAAATAAAAATTTTTAAACATTAAAAAAAAAAAAAAGAAATCTCCTCATCCAAATATCCAATTTTATCATTTGCAGATTCTACCTTCCACTGAACATTAGAACCATTCAGCCAAGTTCTTTGCCACTTTATAAGGAGGCCCACCTTTCCTTCAGTTTCCAATAGTGGTTTTGTTACCGTCTGAGTTCTTACCAAAATCACCTTTAATATTTCTATTTCTACCAGTAGTGTCTTCAAGGCAGTCTTGGCTTTTTCTAGAATGCACGTCAGATCTCTTCCAGCCTCTCACACTACCCAATTCCAATGCCATTGCTGCATTTTCAGGTATTTCTTACAGCAAAACCCCACTTCTTGGTACCAAAAACTGCTCAGGTTGCTCAGGCTACCATAAAAAAAAAGTAGCATAGACTGGATGGTTTAAAAAACAGAAATTTATTTTCTCACAGTCTGGAGGCTGGAAGTCTGAGATCATGACCTTGTTTAATCATAATTATTTCCTTCAACATATGGAATGGGGTGGAATGTGTGTGTGCATGCGTGTGTGTGTGTGTGTGTGTCTCCATCTCCCGGTGATTCTGCTTTTCTGATCAGATACTGATTGATATAGTTCCGTATGCCCCATAAGGAGTTAACTTCTCCCACTGTAGTGAGAGGCATCCATTCCTTTCATCGCTTTATTCCCAAACCTTAACTTTCTTATCCATTGAGCCATCCTTAGCTACAGGAGTGGACCCTGACTGATCTGAGCCAATCAGTAAATTCCCAATCTCTTACAGCAGAGATTGACTCAGGGCTGTGACCATTAATTTAGTTAATCTAGTCAGAGGGAAGCCCAGGTCTTTTATCGAATAATATGAATGAGAGAGCACATAGCCCTGGGATTTTGTTTTGTTTTTAATTTTTTTCTAATGTTTATTTCCGAGAAAGAGAGAGAGAGAGAGAGAGAGAGAGAGACAGAGAGACAGAGCACAAGTGGGGGAGGGGCAGAGGGAGAGACAGAATCCAAAATAGGCTCCAGCCTTTGAGCTGTCAGCACAGAGCCTGACATGGAACTTGAACTCACGAGCAGAAGTCAGACGCCTAACTGACTGAGCCACGCAGGCCCCAAGCCTTGGGATTCCATTGCAGCCATCTTACCAGCATGTGTGAAGTCAGTCTGAGGGCAAAGCATGCAGGAGGGGGAGGGCAGAACCAAGAGCACCAAAATCGAGCTATAGCTCTAATGACTTTGTGACTTCTGCATCCTGAACCCCATCTTGGCTTTCACTTAGATAATTCATTCCCTTTATTAAGAAAGTAGGGGAAAATAGTTGAATGTTCTGTAATAAGGATCCTTTCTGGTACACTCATCCTTGTGGGAGTCATCAATATATAACCTCAACGCCTGATGCAGTAGCAAATCTCAGTACCGAACAGGGCCAAACAGAGTCTTTTTATGGATGGGTAAAGGTGGTGGGGAAGGAACAGAGACTCAGCCAAAGGGAAAAAGATGTCTCTTTTATGAGAGTCTAGCTTTATTTACCATGCAGACCTGGATGTCTTCTTCTGCAGCTCTGTGGAGAGAACTTACAGGATATAGACAACAAATTTTAACCAAACCTGAAAGATGAAAAAAGAGACAATTCCTGTTGACGTTTTCTGAACATCTACATCTGGTCCTACTTCAGACCAGACCCTTACATTTTAAAGATACATAAACAAAAGATTCTCATTTTTGCTTTAGTTAGAGTTGGGTTTCTGTTGATTAGAACCTAACGATTTTCTGATGAATGTATATTATTCTCAAGATGGCTCTGCTTAAATACAAATATAGCCTTTAAGATACCAAAGAGGAGTCCACACGCACAGTGAGTTTATCACAGTAGTTGCTTAACTGCTCCATGGGGCTGCCTCCCCAAAGAGGCCAAATGGATATGGCTGCAGGTTCTCCTCCATTCAAGCTAAGCAGTACATTACTTCTGTTTTACGTACTGGGCTTCTGCATGAAATGCTATCTGGAAAAAGGATTTTGCAATTAGAAGCATTTGAAAATAGCTTGTCAGATTTAATAGAAGAGAGCAGAACAAGAAGACAATGGGATGCCGAGCAGTCTGTTTTCCAAGGGAAATTCTGTAGACTTTCTGCCTAGAAGAGGCAGCAGTACAGGCAGGGACAGCCAGAGGGCAATCTAGAGACACAGGAAAGCTGAGCCCTGGTTATAAAAAGGTAGGCTGGAGGGCATTGAGAAAAGGGCTGGCTCAGACTGCCTGCCTTACAATTTTTTTTCTTAATTTTATTTTTATTTATTAGTCCTATGGTGATTCTCTGAATTCAACTATAGTGAGAACAGATGCCACAGTATTTTCCGCTGCCTTTGTTGTTAGTCATTATGCTTCTTGGCATATATTGGCCAACGTAATTTATGTGCATTTTTTTTTCTGCTTTACCAAAATCATCATTCTGGCAAAAGGGCAAACACCTCTGTACCTGTATGTTGTTCTTTCCAAATTATTCACCAGATTTTATGTGTTTGCCTAAGCCCATTTCCCACCACAACCCATATTGGATAATTAACCACTCTGGGTTCTTCTAATAATGGGGACCACAAAATCAATCTCTCAGCCATTTCAACCTAAGATCCAAATACTCAGGCTGAAGCCAAGGTTTTTAGATTTCCTATAAATCCAGGCAAGTTTCCCCCTGGATGTTCTTCAGTCTTGGAAACACCAATTCAGCTGGAATGGTTTCTACGTAAGTGAATAAAAGTCTGTGATGAGAACACTAATTTCCCAGTCACCTGGCTCTCCCTGTGTCACAAGGTCTTCTAGCAGAATAAACATTCTTGGTCTAACTACTGACAGGAGTATGGTGCTCTCTCTCTTTCCCTTGGCTCCCCAAATCTCCATTAGTCATTTCCTCACTGAGACCATTTGCAAAATTCTCCATAGCTTGAAAGTTGAATCTATTCTTGCTGCTTAATAGGCCATCTTATGATCTGGTTTTCTTTTCAAAAGCTTTTTATGTTCCCTCTTCTCAAAATCATTTCCACTTTGCCAAATGATACTATTTTGAATAACAGTAAGAGCATTCTAGAAGTAAATTATGATTCTAAAATTGGCTTCATCAAAATAGGAGCAGATGAAAAAAAAATTAATGGGTCTAACTCAAAGAACCTGAGCCAAGGAGGAGAAGCAGAAATCAACTGAATTTCTAGAACTTCATTTCTCAAAGAAGACCACCTGCTTCAGAATCTCCTGGACTGCTGGTAAGAAATGCAAAGTTCTGGGCCCGACATCCAACTTTTTATTTTTTAATTTTTTATTCACTTTTACATTTTTATTATTGAAGTATAGTTCACATACAATGTTATGTTAGTTTCGGGTGTACAACATAATTATTGGACAATTTTATACATTATACAGTGCTCACCATGATAAGTGTAGTTACCATCTGTCAACATACAACATTATTACAGTTATTGGCTGTTCCTTATGTTGTATTTTTCATCCTCATGACAGTGACATTTATTTTACAACTTGCTCAACTTTTTAAATCGAAATGTCTGGGGATAGGGTCTAGACGTTTGCACTGTGAACACCTTCTCCAGGGGCACTATTATTGCCCCTGGACTTTTGAGAACCATTGTCCTAACAGCTGGGCCCATGCCTGCTGAACCTTCATTATGTGGCCCTTTCCTCAGCTGGATAGCTACCACACCCAGAGGGCCAAAAACAAGACTTTGAGCCCTCTTTAGCTTAATACTCTTTCATGACCACAGACTATGCCTGAGCTACTCAGAAATCCTATTTCAAAGGTCACGAAGAGGGTACATCAGCCAAAAGCCATCTCCAGTATTGGAAAGACCATGTGAGAACATCCCCTCCTGATCACAGGGCACTGGTATCATGAGAGAATACTGTGTAGCTGGCTATGTAAGTCAGCATGGCCCTGTGTGTATAGGGGAGTCTAAAGAACACCTCTCTCAATTCTTATATTTTCCTATCAAGTGATCATACCTCACAAATTTCTCTCTGCTTACCAGCATCATTCTCAGCCTCTTCTCACATCATTATTGTTTCTTAGACACCTAATTTGAATTCACATATTTATTATTACCTACAGTAGATGTGCTCCTGAAGAATTTTATGAAAAGGTGGGGTTTTTTTGTTTTTGATTTTGCTTTTGTTTTGTAAATCAAATCATTCTCCACTGACTCAAAATTTTATACAATCTCAAGAAAAAATATACTTCAACAAACAACCATTCTAACTTCACATGTTACAAATGAGGAGACTGAGTTCTTCCTAGTTCTAGAATTATAGGATTCTAGATGTCTTTGCTCTTCAGTTAAAAATTTTATTTTTAAAGACTAGTCTCTTTGTAGAAATATGTGGGTTTAGTTTATTATTTAGATATCCCTGGATCTTAAGCTATTTTTTTTTTATGATCTGCACCTTTAAGGAGGTCTCTTAAAAGGCCAGATTTGGGTGGCTCAGTCAGTTAAGTGTCTGATTCTTGATTTCAGCTCAGGTCGTGATCTCACGATTCATGGGTTTGAGCTCCACATTGGGCTCCATGCTGACAGTGCAGAGTCTGCTTAGGATTCTTTCTCTCCCTCTCTCTCTCTGCCCCTCTCCTGCTTGCGTTCTCTCCAAGTAAATAAATAAACTTAAAAAAAATAAATAAAAGGCCGAATTTGAGACAAAGAGAGAAAATGCTAACTCCTGTCTCTCCCTACCCACAATAGTCCAATATGAACCCAGAAGCTTTTACAGCCTTAAGTCCTTAGGCTTTATAATTTCCAAAGGTAATTTGCCCATAGGCAACATAGCTCCTTTCTTTCCTAAAAGTCAATTGATTTGATTCCTTTGGTGGAAGGGCTTAATATTTCAATATATATCTACTTCTTATTCTAAAATTGATAATGACACATGGCCTACCTCTGCCTAATCAATTCTTTCTTCTAAATTACTCTTCCCATTTTAGCCTAGAATCACTTTTTAGAGTATGCATTATCAAAACTCAAAAGTTCCAGAGTTCTATTTCCCCTGAGCCTATGAGCAGGAAAGGTGAAGGAGCTGGGCTTACTGGTGGGGCAGAAGAAGAGAAGAAAAGTGTGATTGGATATCTAATGACATAAGCAGTCGACCTGTGGGGTAGCTCATAGTACTGCAGTATTATCTTCTTGAGCTTTTCAACTGCAATGCTATGCACTTAACACAATTCATTAAACAATACTTCCTTCCATCTACCTCTGCTCTAGGTCCTGGGTGATGCCGAAATCAATAGGCAGTATAGTCCTCAAATGACACATTGTTAGTGAAAAAGAGAGACATATGAGTAGTAATACAATGTGATGAGTGACATCAGAGTTTGAAAAAAAGGAACTTCAAAGCAAAGAAAGAACTCTCTTCTCAAGAAGAGACCAAATGTTTCTTCAAATAATGAATAACATAAAGAAGGGGGACTTGGGAGGTTTTGAGATTTTTAGATGATACAGAATAAGCTGCAACAATCGATGGTTAAGGGTAAATATCAGGTAGACAAAAACGTATGTAACTATTGTCACTGTTTATTCAGAAGGCATTTGAGACAGGCTGATGTCACATACAGGAAGATAATGGAAGTTGAAGTACATGAAAACATAAGATAAAATGGACTTTAGAGCCAAGGAGGGATTGGGTCACACATAAAAAGATGTCAATTTTAAGAATACATAGAATGTGTTACACTCTTCTACTTCTCCGAGCATTGCATCAAATAACTTTATACAGCAGACTGGCTGCTACTGAGAAGCCAGAATCTTGAAAGAATGAATGTTGATTTAAAAAAAAAAATAGATTCTCTTATTCAGGGACTATGGTAAGTCACAAGAGAAGATGGCCATTCTAAAATGCAATTCAACAATTTGTACATGGGTGACTAAAGTAAAATGTTTCTTAAAAAAGAAAATAAAAATAAACTAAAAGGTTCCTTACAATCAAGTGACCAAAGAAATTCTAGGTCAGTTTTGGTCTTGACACTGTCTGGTGTCCTTTTCATTGTCATGACTCGGGGGGGTTGGGGGGGGTGGGGGTGGGGAGAAGGCGCTACTGGCATCAAGCAGGTAGAGGTCAGGTATGTTGCTAAATGTCCTGCAATGCACAGGATGACCCCCACAACAAAGAATTATTCAGCCCAAGATGTCGATAGTGCAAAGGTTAAGAAACCTTGCTCTAGAGTTTAACCAAAATACTATGGCACTGGTATATTAAGTCTGTTGAATTTGCATGTTTATAAAGAAAATAAAAATTGTCACTGGTAGATAACCTGAATGGAACATTGGAAAAAAGCCTGCGTTAGAATTTTGTCAAGAGTGTATTTGGAACCACCCAAGTGAGAATATTCGTGGCCTTTGGGCTATAAGTACCTTATCCTATGAGCAAGATTATCCCTCTTTCAGCTGAAGGACTCTTTATGAGATCATCTGAATTTTTTTTTTAATTGATCTCTGTGTTCACCTAAGAAACATTCTGATTATGATCTTGCTTCTTACATAACTCACCAATAGTGAGAAAATGCTGAGAGTTTGCCTTCTGCGTTCTGGAGAAATCGTTTACCTTCAGTTTTAGCCAATGACATTTTGGTCTCCCTTTGATTCAGAAAATCCCCCCACCCCCACCCCGTAAGTTCTTTAATAAGAGCACTACATAAGGATGCCTGGGTGGCTCAGTTGGTTGAGTGTCCTTTGGCTTAGGTCATGATCTCATGGCTTGTGGGTTCAAGCCCAACAATGGGCTCTGTGTTGACAGCTCAGAACCTGAAGCCTGCTTCAGATTCTGTGTTTGTCTCTCCCTGTGCCTCCCCACCGGCGTGCTCTCTCTCTCTCTCTCTCTCTCTCTGTCTCTCTCATCCATAAATAAATAAACATTAAAAAATTGTTTTTAACTAAAAAAAGAGCACTACATAGCATTAAACAAAAACTTCTGGGCTACCTCTTTCTTTTCTTTGATTTCTTTTTTTTTCTTTTCTTTCCTTTTTTTTTTTTAGTTTGCTTCTGACTCATCAATGGGTGTGAAATAGAGCTGTAGAAGAAAAGAGATAACAAACTCTAATCAAACATCAAGTATCACACTTTCTTGAAATTCACAGAAGACACATAATGAGGTATCACCTTACATATTCTTCACAACTTGCATTTACCCAAAAGTACCAAAATGCAAAGCAGTCCCCAAAGAACTCCTTCCTTCTTATAGGCTGCACAACCTCAGAGACTAAATAAATTGGGAGCATTTGAGCTTCAACTAAAACCTCTAGCGGACATTTCTACTTCTCTAAATTAAGATTTGCCACTGAATTCAAGCATCTATTTAAATTTCAAAAACTTATGATTAATATCTAAATTGCTGATTGGATATTTTTCTAACCCTGAACACTGCTGAACAAATGGCCTGACATTAAGAGCTGGAAGAGCAAGATTTATTTTCTAAGGGACTGTACTCAGAACTGAGAGGGAGGCAGGAAGGAAAGACGAGGAAGAGCCTAAGCAGCTGAATGATAAGTAAAGAACGCTTTTGTTCTTGGCTGTGCGCTATGGAATCAAAGGCATCTCAGCTCACTTCCCACACCTGAGATGTTGTCATTAAGCCACTTCCTTCTCTCTGAAGTGGTTTTAGACAGTTTGCTTCTCTACAACTCACATCCTATTCTTTTTCCAAACCACATCCATCCATGCTTTTCTCAGCTCATCCTCCCCAGAAACACTCTCACGGAGAGTTTGCATATGCAAGCATAGAGCCTTATACAGCAGATAGAAAACAAATTAAACTAGGGGAAAAAAGTCTCTTTCCAAGGAAGTTGTAAGACCTTTTGAAATGCAGCCTCTTTTGCCAGGTTTCTGATCTTTGGCAGCTTGAGGGCCAACCAAAGCAAATTACGTTGTGAAAAATATCGTCAATCCCATTGAGTTTTCTTTAAACTGAGAATGTTGATAGAAGCTGACAATTTAACCTTGTTTCACTGGGATGCTTACCCGAAACTCACCTCACACATTCCAATTACTGAAGTACACGACAAGTTTTGACTTGTTCATAATTTTCTCCTGAGCTTTGAAGAGTAGAAACCTGGTATTTAACTTTGTGGTTTGCTAGGGTTTAAATTTCTGTTGCTATTGCAGCTGTCGTAGTATGGCTAATCCCAAAGCAAAGAATGATGCAAAAAATTCATGCTCATTTTGAAAGTGTTAGAGAAAAATTTTTTAAACGTTGATTCCTTGGACTGTACAGGAAATGATGTCATCCAGTTCAAACAAACACCACTTTCCACAGAGCTGTTAGTCAAAGGCACACGCTGTTCTATGTTCTTGGAACTTACTAGGTTGGTGTTATGAAAGGTGGACAAAGCCATTAATAAATAACAGCAAAGAAAGATTCCTAAGGAATTTGGGGGATGGATGAGTTCTTAAGTGATTATCTAATTCATTCCCTTAACTTCAAACAGTTCTATTGATAAACTATCTCTGAAAAATGTCTTTCTATATTGTTTTCAAATATTTTTAGGGAATATCTGCCTTTTGGGTTAGATAAAATAGGGAGTCAACCTTCAGATGGGCACTAAATGGATTAAATATATCCATTTTTCATGTCTGTGAGCCAATTCTAGATTTGACTAGATACCTTTACATTCAAGAATATGTAAATAGATCTTAGAGAAATGAAAATTATGAGAGAACACAAACAGGGGCACCTGGGTGGCTCAGTTGGTTAAGTGTCCGACTTCAGTTCGAGTCATGATATCATGGTTCCTGAGTTCAAGCCCCGCATTGGGCTCCATGCTGTCAGCTTGGAGCTTGGGATTCTGCTTGGGATTCTCTCTCTCCCTCTCTCTCTCTGCCCCTCCTCCACTCATGCTTTCTCTCTCTCTCTCTCTCTCTCAAAAATAAATAAATAAATCTTTAAAAAAGAACAGAGACTAGAAACATAGTTCCAAGACTCAGAGAAAAACTTGTCCATAAGAAATAACGTAAGAAAGAAATAATTTTAGACAAGATTTTCTTAATGTCATTAAAAGAAGTAAGACTACATGGCAACTGTGGAAGAGAAAGAGGAAATTACAGGGAAAATTCATTAAGATTAAGACAGAAATTTTACAAAAACACTCTGAAATCTGTTAACATAGGACCAAAATTAATATCTAAATTAAAGGCATTAATGAATAGAATTGAAAATGCACAAAATAAATGGGTCTTATGGAATATCGACATAAATGTTTCCCAGAATGTCAAGTAAAAAATAAGAGTTTAAAATATTGAGAGTGAAGATGATGGATGATCCCTATTGAGTCCTAGGGAAAGAGAGTAATACAATCATAAGTGTTCCAGAAAAAGATATGTGACTCACAGGAATAAAATAGAAATCAAAGATTTAATAAAACACTATAAATACAAGAGAGGTCAAAAAGGAGAAGCATAAAACAAAAGTAAAAGAAGAAAAAAACAAGTGAGATAGTTAAGACAAACATAAAGGTAAATGGGAAAAAATTACTTTCTAAAAGGCAAATACTTAGGATAAACAAAACTACTTAGGCTACTAGGCTCTCAATATATACATCAAAATGACAAAGAAATATTAAATATAAAAGAATAAAGAGTTTGGGCAAATATTAAACATTTAAGAGGCCAGGTTATGGTATTTCTATCCAGAAAATGTAAAACTATAATTACAAGGAGAAAGGGAATCTTTTCATAAATTTGTAAAAGTTATAATCAAGAAAAAGATAAAGCAATCAGGGACATTTATGTGACAAAAACAGCATCAAAATACAGAAAGCAAAAATATTAGATGATCAAAAAATAATTAACAAAACCCAAACACAAGCTTAAGATAATGGCACATTGAAGAAACAATAACCATCTATTAACTTCTGTACTTTATAATAGTTTCCTTACATCCTAGGGATGTCCTAGGATCCCTATGTCCTAGGATCTCCCAAGCCTCAGTCACTTGTGGAGCTTGGGATTGCTGGAAACTTCAGGTTGGCCACCTCCAACCTTGAGCAGCTTTTTCTGGGACTGCTCTGGGAATAGCCTGAACAAAGGGTAATCTGACAATATGGCCCACAGACCCTGACACCAACGAACGCAATAGCAATATCTCTCTGTACCGCGAGATGCAGAGCGCGGTCAAAGAAATGCTCACCTCTTAGGCATCTGAGTCAGCAGCCACCTGAAGAGGGAGCTGCTGCTGCCTGTCATAGACAAAAAGCCATGAAGCTGCTAACAAGTTCATGTGGAGATGCCTGAGGAGTAGCTTGTGCATCTCAGATTATGGCTGAAAGCTAGGTAAGACGAACAAGAACATGCCCAGACAGCAGTCCTAAATCGCCGTTACATGCCTTTGTGGTTGATGTGCCTTTCAAGCCAGCAGCCAGCACAGAATGACTGCACCAGCGCTGCATGCACACACTGCAAATTAGAACTTCATTATTATCTTAAGATTTTGATATACAAACTTTAATTGCATATAACTCATTTGTCTTATCACAATTTATTTCAAGAATGCATTTGTCAGGGAAATGAAAGGGAGAACTGTTAGTTTCTTTGAATATGATTTTAACTGCTGTAAATTAATTTGGGATGGTTATTTTTAAAAATTTAAATTTGTGGGGTGTACTGGGTGGCTCAGTGGGTTAAGCATCTGACTCTTGATTTCCGCTCAGGTCATGATCTCACAGTTCGTGGGTTCGAAGCCTGCATTGGGCCCCGTGCTGACTGTGTGGAGCCTGTTTGGGATTCTGTCTCCTTCTCTCTCTGTTCCTTCCCTGCTCGGTCTCTCTATGTTTCTCTCTAAATAAATAAACATTAAAAAAATTTTCTTTTAAGTTTGTTATTGTCTATTTGTGTAAACAGTTTATTGCCAATGGTAATGATAAATTATTTGAAGAAATTATCCTTAAAGAGTTGTGGCTAAAAATTGCACGTACATATAACCAGAGAATAAAAACCAATGTTCATAGGAGTAAGTTCAAGGGCTCAATAAAAACGTTTGGGGAAGATTTTAAGTTTAAAAATACCTTACCAAATTAGAACTAATTTTCTTTTACAATCCTGGTGTTCTATTTTGCTTATTAAAATTGTATAATATAAGGAAAAATGTACTGTTTTTCCACCAAGCCCATATATATATATATATATATATATATACACACACACACACACACACAAAATCATTCCCTTATTTCCTCAAGTTTACCCCACTATGTCATAGAAGTACTTACCTTTCTCATGTGTCATTATATGTAAAAATTGGGAAGTATTGCCCTGAAGAATAATCTTTTTTTTTTTTTTTGGAAAAAGAAAAGATGTTTCTTCATGATTATTATCCATACCTAAAGTGAAATGTTATTAACTTAGTTGTTGTTTCTTTCTTTTTTTTCTTAACTTAGTTATTGACCATTGTGCTCTCACCTTCCTGAGAAGAGAGGATCTGTCATCACAGGGACCTTTCCTGCATGGTTCGTTGTTCATTGCTGTAAGCAGAGAACATGCAACAGGGCCACATGTGTACTAAACTGAAAAACTTTTTGATTTGTAGACTCAGTTCTTCTATGCAGTTTCTTTCTCCTGAATTTTTAAAAAAATTTTTGTTTATTTATTTTTGAAAGAGCAAAAGCAGGAGAGAGACAGAGAGAGAAGGAGACACACAATCTGAAGCAGGGTTCTGGCTCTGAGCTGTTAGCACAGAACCCCACGCGGGGCTCGAACTCACAAACTGTGAGATCATGACTTGAGCCTGAGTCGGAAGTTTAACCGACTAAGCCACCCAGATGCCCCTCTGGTATTTTTTTATTATTGCTTCTATTCCAATCATCTGCATTTCTTTCTTTAGAACAAAGAGAATTCTCTTTTGTTTGCTGTTCTTCTTCCCCTGTGATGAAAGTTCCTGTTACTGTTTTCAACATAGTTGACCATCTGAGAATGTTTCAAACTGACCCTCTACATTATATTACCATCTTAGTCCATTTGGGATGCTAAAACAAAATACCACAGACTGGGTGGTTTGTAAACAACAGATATTTGTTATTCACAGTTTTGGAGGCTACAAGTCCAAGATCAGGGTGCCAACATGGTTGGATGGAGGCCCCTTTTTTTGGGTTGCAGACTTCTTTTTTTTTAAGTTTATTTATTTAAAATAAATAGAGAGAGCAAAAGTGTAATTGGGGAAAGGGCAGAGAGAGGGAGAGTTAGAATCTCAAGCAGATCCCGCACTGCCAGTGCAGAGCCCAAAATGGGGCTTGATCCCATGAACTTGGAAGATCATAAACCTAGCCAAAATCGAGAGTCTGACTCTTAGCCTACTGAGCCACCCAGGCACCCCTGGGTTGAAGACTTCTTGTTATAGTATCACATGGAAGAAGTGAGAGATCACTCTGGAGCCTCTTTTATAAAGTCACTAATCCCATTCATGAGCGCTCTGTCATCACGACCTGATTCCCGCCGCACCACCCCCCCCCACCTCACCCCCCGCCCCAAGGGCCCCACTAACCTAATACCTTTGGAGGTTAGGATTCAACCTTTGATATTGATACATTCAGACCGTAGCAATTACTGATGTATTTTCTTGTCTTCTCAGTTTTTATGGTTACTGCTTCAAATGCATATACTTTGATTTTTGCCACGACACTTGGCATTTCCTTGCATTCCTTGTTTTATCTGAGCTTCCTTAATCTGCATGTTTGCTGTGATCTCATCTTTTATCTTAACTCGCTTCTCTTTATTGTTCCTTGTTTTTCAATCAGTTGCCATGTATTCTTGCTTCTTTTGGAGACATTAAGCCCATATCACTTGAATGCGTTATTTCTAACATGGCATATGGATTACTATCGTGGGATTTTATGATCATCTTCTGTCTTGTCTCTGCATCAAGGATCTATGCAAGGGACTCAAGAAATTCAAAACTTATTTTAAAATTTTGGTAATAGATTAGTAACATATCAGGCAAACCTTTCCACAGGAAAAAAATATGCTTTAGATAAAGCATTTTTAAAAATAAATGGTTGAAGGTATTGTAGAATAAACAAAAAGCTAGAGGAAAGTTGAACCATGAAAGAAGAAAAATTTACAGGGTGAGGTTTGTGTTTATATGGCTTTTCACCTGAAGGATTCTCCTGTCTACACAGTGCAGAGGTATTGGGAACTGCAGCATAAAGATTTGGTTTTACTGGCTTAAGGGTCAAAGTGCACAGGTTTCAAGGATGCCAGAGCAGCTGGAAAATATGAGGATAATTCCAGAAAGAAGAGAAGTACAGAAGAGGAGACTCTAAAATCTGAGCATAAGCACCCTTCAATTTCATGGCTGAACCCTTATTCATGTATGAGACACTTCAAGAAGTTCAGAAAACAGCTGCAGTGAAAAGACAAAACAGCCATAACAACAACAAATTGAGATAAGGTTTCATCCTTCTCACTTCAGGAAAGAGAGTTTGGATTTGTTTCCAGACAAGATTACTTTTTTTTTAAAATAATAAATCAACATTTTTTCATAAGAAGATGACAGAATCAGGAGTTCTAAAATGTATTTTTTATTATATTCATTGTTATGGGCTGAATTGTGTTCCTTCAAATTTTAATGTATCACAGAATGTGACTTGCTTTGGAGATAGGATCTTTAAAGATGCCATTAACTTAAAATGGTTTGTAAGAGTGATCGCTAATCCAGTAGGACTGGTGTCCTTATTAGAACAGGATATTAGGAGTCAGACAACATAGACAGAGGGAAGACCATGTGTGGACACAGTCAGAGAGTAACTATCTGCAAGCAAAGAGAAAAGAGACTTCAGAAGAAACCAAACTTGCTGAAATCTTGATCTTCAACCTTTAGACTACAGAATTGTAAGAAAACAAGTTTCTGTTGTTTAAGCCAACTATTTTGTGGTATTTGTTATGGAAGTCTTAGGAAACCAATGCCAAAATCATGCAATAAAAACTACTAGACATGTAAGGAAATGAAAATGTGACCCACAGGACAGAGGGGAAAGCAATCAATAAAA
This sequence comes from Panthera pardus, assembly GCF_024362965.1. NCBI lineage: Eukaryota > Metazoa > Chordata > Mammalia > Carnivora > Felidae > Panthera > Panthera pardus. Next base: position 23,536,035 of record NW_026526732.1, on the reverse strand, counting down.
CAAACTCTTGAGATGACAGCTGTTTTGCAAAAGAACAGACAAGAATCTTAAGGGAGTGGAGGCACCTGGGTGGCTCAGTCGGTTAAGCGTTGGACTTCAGCTCAGGTCATGATCTCACAGTCCCTGAGCTCGAGCCCCGCGTCAGGCTCTGTGCTGACAGCTCGGAGCCTGGAGCCTGCTTCGGATTCTGTGTCTCCCTCTCTCTCTGCCCCTCCCCAGATCATGCTCTGTCTCTCTGTGTCTCAAAAATAAATAAAAACATTTAAAAAATTAAAAAAAAAATCTCAAGGGAGTGGTTACAAATATATTCAAAGATCTAGGGAATTATAACTGTATGTAAGACAAATTGGGCCATAATAAATGTACTTACAGGGAATCTCATCAACAGAATTTCTAAAATTGGAAAATATAATGTCTGAAATGAACAATTCACTAGATAGGCTTAACAGCAGAGTAAAGATGGTAGGAAGAAAAAGGAAGTGAACTTGAAAGTAGAAAAACGAAAATTATCCAATCTCGAGAAAAGAGAGTAAAGGACTAACAACAACAGCAACAAAGACACAGAGCCTCTTCACTCTGAGGCAATATAAAAACTGATACACATGTAATTGGACTTTAAGAAAAAGAGAAGAAAAGGAAACAATGGGGGACATTTTAAAGAAATATTTATGAAAACCTTTCCATATTTGGTCCAATACATGGACTTAGCAATCAAAGAAGTTTAGTGAACTCCAAGCAAGATAACTTCGACACAGACACACACATATATGCCTGCAAATATGCACACACAACTTGGCACTTCATAGTCAAACTGCTGGGAAAAAAAGGTTAATAATGTTTTGAAGGAAGTCAGAAAAAAATGGCATATGGCATAACAGGGACCAAGATACGAATCATGGTTTCCATCTCAAGAGCCATAATGGAGGCCAGAAGACAATTAAATTAAAATCTGTTAACCCAGAATTCTATACTCATAGAACATATTCTTCAAAACAATGCTAAACAAAGACTATTGCACATAATACAGAAGTAGGGGAACTCACTACCAGTACAGCTTATTTACAATAAATGCAAAAAGGAAGTTCTTATTTCTTATCTGAAGGTAAATGACATCATATGAAAACTTGTCTCTACATGAAGGAATGAAAAGCCCTGGAGATGATAAATTTGTGGCAAAATATCAAAGGCTCCTAAGTTTTTCTTTTCTTATTTTCTTTAAAAGGCATATGACTGTTTACTGCAAAAATTATACCACATTGTGGGGTACATAATATATGTGGATATATTATATATGAAAAATTCACACAAATAATGGGGGTAAAATAAACTACACTATTACAAGGTTCTTATATTTCACATGAAATAATATAGTATCAATTCTAAGTATATACAGTAAGTTAGGAATGCATATCATGATCCTTACAACAGCTTATATAAGTAAATAAATGGCGCAAAGAAATATACTAAAAACCAATAGAGAAATTAAAATAGAACCCCACAAAATGCAACAAACAATTATTGTAAAAAAGAAAAGAGGCAGAAAAGGAAAAAATGGCACATTAGGAAACATATAGAAAACTAGTAGACATAGTCCAACTATATAAAACTTAAATTAAATTGAAATAAATGCTCTAATTAAAAGACAGATATTGTCAGTGGATTAAAAATACATAGGCTCAATCTTTTGTTGTGCATGAAGAGCATTTTTTAAAGGTTTATTTACTTGAGAGAGAGAGAGCAGAGAAGGGGCAGAGAGAGAGGGAGAGAGAAAATCCCAAACAGGCTCTGCTCTGTCAACACAGAGCTCTACTCGGGGCTCTCTATCATGAACCGCTGAGATCATGACCTGAGATGAAACCAAGAGTAAGACATTTAACTGATTGAGCCACCCGGACACCCCAAGAGCACTCTAGATGTAAAGAAACGGAAGTTGAAAATAAAAGAATGGAAAAAGGTATACCATAAAAATAGTAAGATAATAAAGTTAGAGTAGCTATAATATCACACAGAATAGGTTTCACAACAAGAAATATCTTGAACAACAGGGAAAGACATTTCAAAATGATAAATGATCAATTCATCAGGAAAAAAATCATGGTTGTGTAGATCTCCAAATAACAAGGCTTCAAAATACATGAAGGAAATAACCAACAAAACTAAGGGGAAAAATAGCCAAATCACTGATAGAGATTGAACAATGGTCTCACCAATTGATCAAACAACTAAATAAGAAATCAGTTAGAATACAGAAGATTTAAACAACATGATCAATTATTATGACCTAACTGACCTTTGTAGAACAAATTACCCAATAATTGCAAAATAAACATTCCTTTTAACTGCACATAGAATGGTCACCAAGAATGGCATTAAAACAAGTTTTAATACATTTCAAAAGTTTAAAATCTTACCAAATATGTTTTCGACCACACAGAATTAAATTAGAAATCAATCATAATGAAATATTTACAAAAGCCCCAAATATTTGGAAATTAATCAACAAATTGTTAAATATCCCATGGGTCGTGGAATAAATCAGAAGGAAAATTATAAAATATTTCAACTATATGATAATAAAAGTATAACATATAATATATTGGATTTAGGGTAAAGCAATGCATAGAGGGAATCAATAGCATTAAAGTTTATATATATATATATATATATATATATATATATATATGTTTCTTATAGACATTTTAATTAAAGCTATTACCCTAAGAAGGTAGAAAAAGGGCAGTCAAATTAAATCCAAAATGAATAAAAGAAAATAAAAAGGAGTAGAAATGAATATAGTAGAAACCAGAAAAACCATAGAAAAAAATTAAAAGGCCAAAAGTTGGCTCTCACCAGTTGCATTCAATATTTTACTAGGAGTTTTAGACAGGATAATACTGCAGGAAAAATAAATAAGTGCATAAGGATTAGAAAGGAAAAGGCATATCATTTTTTAACTTACAGTTTGATTATGTACATACAAAACAGTTAGAAACCTACAATGCAAATATGAAAATGAATTAGAGAATCTAGCAAGGTCATAAGATATAAAGTCAATAGAGAAAAATTCTTTCTATACACCAGCAGTGGCCAATGGAAAAAATAACATTTAAAATTTTTTGCAAAATAACATCAAAATCATGAAATGGGAATAAATTTTGTTAAAATGTAAAATCTCTACTCCCGAACAATAGACTATTGCTAAAAGAATTTTTTAAACACCTAAGTAAAGAGAGCTATACCTGGCTCATGGATGGGAAGATTAAACATTTTTAAGATATTAATTGTATCCAAATTTCTATGTAGAGTCAAGGTAATACTAACTACATTCTCAGCAGATAAAAAAAAAACAAAACTAAGAAGTTGTTTTTGGAAATTTGCATAGGTATACAAAGCACTTATAAGAGCAAAATTTGAAGACTTACTTTATCCGAATTTAAAATTTACTATCATAATCAACACAAAGATTGGTGTCAGGACCGAGTTATAGTTCAACAAAATAAATGTAAAGCCCAGAAACAGATTTAATTTTGTCCAGTCAATTGATTTGGACAGTTTTTCAACCATTTGGTGGTTGAACAAATGAATATCCATATGTAAAATAAATAAATAAATCCTGAGTCTCCCCCACCCTCACACACACACACACACAAACTAAATAATGTTAGGTAACAAATTAAATCATGTAAGCTAAAATCACAAAGCTTCTAGAAAAAAATACCAAAGGATATCTTCATAAACTGGATGTAGCTAGAGATTTCTTAGAATACAGAAACGGTAGCCCAGTAGCCATAAAAACAAAAGAGTGATGGGAGTGCATTGAAACTCAAAATTGCTTTCATTAAAGGACAATGTTGATTAGGAAGAGGCAAGCCACATGTTGGTGGAAGATATTCTTGATACACATAGCTAATGAATGACTTGTATCAAAAATATATAAAGAACTTCTACTGGAGCACCTGGGTGGCTCACTCAGTTAAGCATCAGACTCTTGATTTCTGCTCAGGTCATGATCTCGTGGTTCGTGAGTTCAAGCCCCACATCAGGCTCCGTGCTGACAGTGCGGAGCCTGCTTGGGATTCTTTGTCTCCCCCTCTCTCTGCCCCTCTCCACTTGCTCCCACTCTCTCAAAATAAGTAAATAAACTTAAAAAATAGAACTTCTACAAACAATAAATTACTGGCAAAAAACTTAAACAGACTTATCACAAATGAAGCTGTATGAATAGCCAATAGTACTCCAAATTTATCTCTGCATCATTAGTCATACTATAAATGTAAATTAAATCCATAACAAGATGCCATTTTGCATGTACTAGAACAGCTAAAATTCATATGACTGGCAACACTTATGTTGGTGAAAAGGTAAAGAACTGTCATCTATAGCTGTTAGATGTATAAAATGATGAAAACACATTTGAAAATGGTTTGGCTATTTTCCCTAAAGCTATACTTACATTTATCCTATGCTGCAGGAACTCCACTAAAAGACGTCTACCCAAGAAAGATATGCGTGTGTGTATGTGTGTGTGTGTGTGTGTGTGTGTGTGTGTGTGTGTATTTTAAAGACTGTACACAGATGTTTATAGAAATGCTTTTCATAATAACTCCAAACTGAAAAACTGGAAACAACCTAAAAGTTTATCAATCAGAGATTTTTTAAACTGTGCTACATTCACAAAATAGACTACTACTTAATGAAAAGGGATAAACCATTGATACATACAACAGCAGTGGTGAATTTTACACTGTGCTGAGTTAAAGAATAAGTTCTCTAGGATTTCATCCATGTGATGTTCTACTATAGGCAAAACTAATCTACGATGGAAAAAATCAGAAAGGAGTTATCTTTCACAAGGGATATGACTGGAAAGGGAGACAGAAAACTTTCTTGGTTGTTGGACATGCTCTTTATGTTCACAGGAGTTTAGATTACACAGCTTCATGTATTTGTTAAAATTCACTTAATTTTACACCTAAGATATGCATTCCACATTCTGCAAATATTACCCCTACATCAAAAAAAGTGGAATATAAATAATATTGAACACTATTCATATGTTTGCTCTTTTTGCCGAGTTTTGAGTTAGAAGTTCTAAACTGTGTGTTCTACTCTTGAGCAAATGAATAAATATATTAAGAATAGTAGAAATCAATTTTCTTAACTCTTGGATAAGGGCACTGAAAATACAGAAAACAATGAAACTAGAATATACCCTGTAGTATTAGGCTCGAATTGGAGATGTCAGTATCAGCTCATTAGAGTTAGGATGCATGGATGGATGGATGGATGGATGAATGGATAGATAGATAATAGATAGACAGATGATAGATAAGGAAAAGCTATTCCTTATAGTGGGAAGCCAACTAATAAATACATAAAAAGTCATGAAGATAGAAAAGCATGAATGTATGCGGAAACTAGTGGTTGAATATTCTGAAAATATATCCTCAAAATTGCTTCAGAGAAGAAATCTATCAGATACTACTTTAACTTAGTGATTAAAGTTAATATCACCAATATTGTGATCAATAAACATCATGTGCCTCCTAATATAATGCAGACTAAAACACATGGCATTAAATGCAATGCGTGATTCTGTTTTAGACCTTGGATCAGGATTTAAAAATAGTTGCAGAGAACGGCATTATGACAAATGGTAAAATTAAATCTAGACTAGATTAGATAAGAATATTGTATCAATATTAAATACATTGATTTTGATCATTGTGAGAGAATGAATGAAGATTTAGTGATGAAGGGGCACAATGTCTCCAATTCACTCCTAAATAGTTCAAAAGAAAAAAATTATGTATGTGTATACACACATACACACACACACACACACACACAGTGATGATAAAGCAGATAAGGCAAAATTAAACAATCGATGTTAATCTGGAGTGATATACCAAAGTCTTTGTACAATACTTGCAAGTTATATGTTCAGAATTATATCAAAATTTAAAAGTTACATAAAAATTACTAAAATAACAACTCCAAGAAAAGTAAAATATATATTGTATATACATAATAAGCACACAAGCAGAATGATGAAATTGAATTTGGGCAATTAATGGAATGAGCAAATTCTATAGATCTCTCTCTTTGAAAAATAAAACAGCAAAATATGCATTTCCCAGATAATGTTTTTAAAAGAATAACTACAATATTACAAATTAGAAAACAAACGTTAGAATTAATATACTGAATAAATTTTATTAATATAGTGGATTTCTATACCTAGACACAAGTAGAAAGAAGAAAAAGTCTTTCTAGAAAGATAAAATAGTGTAAGCCAACAAGACATCATTTCAAGAAAAAAACTAGGTTAATGAGACTGAAACAGGTGGTGCTCGAGAATGAGAAATGGATGAGAGTAAATAACTAGAGTGCCCAACAAAGTGGACTTAAATCTAAAGATCTGAGACTCTATATTAAGGCAATGAGGTGTCTATAAAGAAGGGTAGGGATTCAGTTGCTAGTACAGGAAGAAAATTAACATGCCCAGTACAGGAATATATTTCTAACAGGAAATAGCTTTAAGGCTGGCCTTTAAAACACTAAAGTCAGTAGGAGGTCAGGACATTAAATCTTCAGTATGTGCCTCCTACTGGGTCAGGCTCTGGAGATACAGTGGTGAGTTAAGAGTCACAGACTCTGTATCATGGAGGGGTAAGATATTAATCAAAAGATCCAACAAATGAAGGGTGAAATGGCAACCATGCAAAGGTGCTTCACAAAAGAAGTATGTGGCACTCCATAAGAACTAAACAAAAAGTCTTTTCTAGGTATCTGAGCAACTGAAAAAAATTATCAAGCGAGTGATTGTTAACTATCTAGAAAACGGAGGGAAAGACATTCTAGGCAGGAGGACTAGCATGTGCAAATATCATGTGCTGAGAGGAAATGTGGTAAATGTATCCGTTTTCTATTTGCTGCCACAACAAATTACCACATAGTTTCTTAAAACAACACAGATTTATTATCTGACAATTCTTGAGGTCAGATGTCTACAATGGATCTCACTGGGTTAAAATCAAGGAGTCAGCAACATTGTTTCCCTTCTCTGAGACTCTTGAGGAGAAGAAACTATTTCCTTGCCTTTTTCAGTGTCAAGGGGCTTTCTTTGGCTCATGGTCACCTTCCTCCATCTTAAAAGTCAGAAATATCAGATTGAATTTGTATCATACTGCATCACACTGACCGGCTCTTCTGCCTCCAATTTTCACATCGAAAGATCCTTGTGATTACACCAAGCCCACCTGGATAATCCAAAATAATCCCTATGTATTTCCAGTCAATTCTATCTGCAACCTCCATTCCTTTTTCCCATGCAACCTAACATAGTCACAGGTTCCAGTGATTAAGATACGGGCATCTTTCAGGGACCGTTTTTCTGCATACTGCAGTGAGTTTAGTGGATATCAAGAAAACAGGTGCAGCTGGAGTGCAGAGAATATGGGGAATGTTGACAAGGGCATGATGGAGAGGCACTGCTAACACAACACCATTAGTTATTAAGCTACAAGAAAAAGTATAGACTCCCAGTCTTCCAAACCTATTTCCCATCCTGTTTTCCATAAAGTACCTGGAAAAAGGGTGATATTTTATCTAAAAACTAGTTGGGAGTTTCAGATTTTTAGCTGAAGAGTTAGATATGCAAAGGCAATGAAAGCTGGAAATACCTGAAATGAGAAGATTTTTTTTTTTCTTAGAGAAATGGAGCAGAAGAATTAAAAAGAGAAGGGAGGGTGATAAGAAGGAGAAAAGATCATCAAAAAACCCAGATTAGATGTAGGATCTTGAAGAACAAAGATGTTAAACAGTCCATGCTCCTAAAATGTAAATTTCTAACTTATGGCAAAATTTTTTATTCGTAAGAAAGCCTTTGAGAATAGACTTGTTGTAGAAATCAAGAACTGGCTGCATTGCATCTCTGGAAGACACATTGGTAAAGAAAAATGAAAAGTGTAAAATGAGAAGCTGAAAATAATAATTTGGTTGAGGCAAAATTCCAAACCAGAGGTCATCCTGAAATGGCACAGATTCCCTCCCAGAAATTGATAGAAATCTTGGGAGGGCGTTCAAGGCAAACTGACCAGATTTTAGAGGTCTGAAAACCCCAAGTTGACATATGACCTACAAGTCTGCACTTTTCCCCTAAAACCGTATTTTTAAAAAAGATACCAGTTTTCAGTAGCATTTCAAATTCTCTCATTCCTTTTGCAACTTCTTCATCTTGCCAAGATTGCTTTTCCATCATTTTAGTCTAAAATAGTTCTTTGACTAAATAGGTGTGGAGAAAATCAAGGAAGAAAAGAGAACATGTTTGCAAGAACAAATCAGAACTGAAATGGGAAATTGAGCTTGGGTCTCTTGAATCATCTCCCAGGGCAGAATGTACAGACAGCATGGAAGGGTAACAGACATTGTATTTGACCAACTGAAGAATTTTCCAATTACTTCTCAAGCCATTGGTTAAATTTTCTATTCTGAAATAAATAGTTGTATAGTGTTCAGTTGCTCCGTTCAGGACAGAGACTTTTACAAAGCAATCAGTAGTTTAGTTTCTTGAATTGTTAGCCAAATTGAAATCACTTTGGTGTCTGACACCTCATTTTTCATGAAGTTTGGAAATGAGATGTAGTGAGAGGAGACTGGTCTCCAAGTTAAAAGGGTTCACAGCTCTAGAGGGAGTGAATAGAAGCCAACTACCCCCGTCCCAAAAAAGAATGCTTCCCAACACCTACATATTTTTTCTAAAGTTGCATTTTGCATGTTATTTTATTTTAAATAAAAACAGCTTGAAAAACTTCATAGTGTCATGCACTACAGCTCCTTTTCCTACATATTTTTTTCTGATTTCCCAAGATTTAATTTCTCTCCTCTCATCTTCAACTCTGTATTTATCTTCAATCAGAGCAGCTACTCCCCTTAAAAGTGTTTGCACTCCCAGCATTTCAAGGGCCTCTAACAAAACGGTTACAGGAATCGTCTAGGCTTTGTACTTTACCTTGATTTCAGTAGACCTCTATAATGAACACCCAGGTGTCCATCCTACAGCCTACAAGTTGAACTATTACATACGCTGCTGTGGAAGAGCACCATTTTCAGTGATAAGGAAACGTAGTTTAATAGCCAAGAAGAAAGATTATGGACTGTGGTAAGTATTGACATAATTTGGTGCATCCATAAATGAACTGGACTTTTAAAATGAGGAAGTGGGGTCAGTTTTGTTGTCTGTCAAATCATGTTTAAAGACAGGACTTATATACAGCTTTTAACATCTCATATCTCACTCTCATGTACAAAAATCATGCAACAAGACAGAACTCTCATTGAAAACAAGATTTGATCTAGACCACATGAAAAACAAATGATTCTCTCAGAGATATTTATGTATGCTAACAGATCTGGCTGCTCCCAAGTCTTCATCTGTATCTGAGAAATCAACATATTAGCACAGAAATAAATTTACCTTGGGTTACTATTTCAAGAGTTTGGTTTTTTGTTTTAATTTTTTTTAAATTCACTAGCCACCCACCAACCTTTGCTAAAGACTCACAGTGTTGAAAATAAAACATGGGACAAAACAACATCATTTAAGGTGGTCGATAATATCTTGTTACTAAAGCCAGGATGGAGAGTTTCTGCTTCTGTTTAACCTATGCTATTGTCTAATTCTTTGCTGAATCATAAGAATATAGATTGAAGTTCAGAAATGACTCTGCCCTAACTCTTATCCCACAGCTCTGTCCTCACTCCTGCCCCAGAAGTTTGATTCAAAGGATGGCAACAGATGGCCTACAATGCTTGGGACTTTGAGGAATAGCCAATACTGTGAGGAAGAAAGCAACATTAGCATAAAATAAGAATGAGATGAGACTGAATGAGAAATTCATAAATACTTTTGTAAATCACACCGGTGATCCCTAATTGAGAGGGTTAACTCTCTATAAGGGAAGGAAAGAAAATGAATACACTTGAGACCCTACAATGTTCTCTCATTTAGTTTTCAAAAAAATGATATCCACTTTTGTAGGCTCAGAGAGGTCAGGTTATTGTCCAAAGTGTAACTACAAAAAAGAGTGATGGAATCAGGATTAAATCCACAGCCACCGGATTCCAACATCTTTCTTTTATTTTTTTTAACGTTTATTTATTATTGACAGACACAGAGACACAGAGCATGAGCAGGGGAGGGGCAGAGAGAGAGGGAGACACACAATCTGAAGGAGGCTCCAGGCTCTGAGCTGTCAGCCCAGAGCCCGACGCAGGACTCCAACTCACAAACCGCGAGATCATGACCTGAGCCTAAGTCAGATGCTTAATCGACTGAGCCACCCAGGTGCCCCAGAGTCCCACATCTTACTCTTCACTGGAACGTGTAAAAATGTAACATGTTTGTGCATCCACAGTGGGGAAAGGAGGCAGGATTTCAGACAAGGAGTGATGAATGTAAGGGGAGCAAGGAGAATGCAGTATCTCCAAAATGGAAGAAAGACATAATTAGGAATTTCTGAGCACAGAGGTCAAGAAAAAAATGCCAAGTTGCACTTCAGGATGCTACTGGGAACACTGATATGGATTTGTTTATTTATGTTTGTTTGTTTGAGATTTAAGGGTCACCCACCACTATGCTCTCGTTCTCAATGCTTCCTGCTTTGTAGACCCTGTCCCCCCACCTATTACTCTCTTCTTTTCTGTAATTTTATCCTCTGCATCTTTATGGACTTTTTTACACCGTCATTTAAATATCTGTGTGTCTCTTTCAACAACAAACATCTTTTTCTCTGCCCTATATACCCATTCAACTATGGCTTTAATTTCTTGCCTACTTCTCAAGCAAACTTGTTGAATTTGTTGTTTTTACCTCCTCACTCCCTGTTCGCTCTTCAGTCCGGTTTCCTGCTCCACCAAAACCAATTGCCAATATATCAAAAACGCCAGTGAACATTTCCAGACCTCCACCTTGTTTACGTTCTCAACAGCATTTGACACTTTTGTCTTTTTTTTTTCTCCTGGCGTCACTCTCTCTTGCTTCTCTTCCTATGTCTTCATACGTCAATATCCTATTTCAACCTGTCCTTCAGGTACTGGTGATCCTCAGAGTTTTGCCATAGGCCCACTGCCTTCCCTACTCCAATGACTGCCCCAGGGTCATGCCCATAGCTTTAAGTACCAGCCATGTGCTGATGACTCTCAACATCTCCATTCTAATTCTCCCTCAAAAGTTTCACAGACTTATTTCCAACTATCTCCTGAACATGTGCCTTGGATATCTCATGGAAACGTGAAACCAAGCATCTCTAAATCTGAACATATTCTATTATTGTCCAAACCAGGTATTTCTAGAGATTTCCACATTAGCAAATCACTCCACTCTTTGGTTGTGTAAGGTGAACACCTGGAAGTCAGCTCTTGACCTCTTCCCTCCTTCACCAACCCATTCCTACCACATCTTATCTGATCAATTGCCCAATCAATTTTACCTACCAAAAATTCAAATGTATCTATGTTGCTCCGTTGTCACTACCACTATCCCAACCAAGCCAACATCATTTCCCACCCTCACAACAGCTGTCCATACTGGCTTCTCTGCTCCCAACTTTGTGCCCTTTAACTCATTCTCCACACTGTTCTCAGAGTCCATCATGTCATGTATCTTCTTGAAATATGTAACTAGATTCCCAGTCTGTTTTAGATTAACTTCAGACTCTGAAATAGCTTACAAAGCTCCGTATGATCTGCTCTCTCCCTCTCTCTCCTACCTCATCTCCTGACACACTCCCCTCCCACTCTATGCCTTATGACAGAACTTTCTGGAATGCTGTTTGTCCCACCACATTCCCCTTCCTTTGCATTGGGCAAACTATTGTTCATCCTCCAGGCCTCAGCATAAATATCATTTTTTTAGAGGTACCTCCCTGACTGTCAGGTTAGTTTAGATTTTGCACTCTCGTGACATCAGCATTTTTCTTATCATACTATTAATCATACATATATAATCATACATGATGGTAACTTATCACTGGATTGTCTCGCCCACTGGATTGTGAGTTCCATGAGCACATGTCCCACGAGAACATTCTCGTTCTCATTGCTATGTTTGCAAAGTAGTATGTCTGACACATAGTCAGTTCTTAATAAATACGTGTTGAATAAATAAACTCAAGCCACTAAGGTGGCTGGACATAAAGTGGTACCTTTCAATCCCATTGCTCTGACCCTGTTTATTCTTTGTTCCACTCACTATATATGACAGTGAGTACATGGTATATACAATGTAATCAGAAGTGCAGAGAATAAATTGATCAGTAATAGAATTTTTAAATTCTAAAAACTTCTAATCATGAGATGTGTGGAAAAAATTGCTTACCACCATGTCATAAGATTACTAAGAAATAAACACAAGCTAATAGTCTCTTATTCAATTCATAGAGAATATTATCAATTCAAAAACATGTTTAATGGAAATGACAAAATAAAAATATAAGTAGCTAGACCAGGCTATAAATTTTGTTATTGTCAAAATGTTTGTAGAAAAAGGAAATATCTTAACAAAAGTTATAGCGGTAACTTTGGCTCCAGAAAATCAGACTTGGAGAAATGACCACAAGAGAGAAAATTCTAAATGGAAGAACTTATACTTCATAAAACTTAATGTGGATTTCAAAGGTGATTGAATCAAATCCATGGTAAAATTTATTAATCCCACTGAAAATAATTTTAATAAGATGAAAATGGAAAAAGAGTTCAAAATGGCTTAATTGCTCCTTAGAGGGAAACGAACAATAAACTAAGTTAGCTTAATGTTTTCTATCTGGAAAATAATATTTGGCAAAGGTTTATTATTAAATGTGTTAATATCCATATCATTAAATATATATATACACACACATTAATATATATCATTAACTTTATATATGCATGCATGTGTATATTTGTATATGTAAAATCAACTGTGTACACATGTGAATGTATATGTATATAATATATATACAATATACACAATATATGCATATATACACAATATATATTTACATACACAATATACACTATATATACACAGTATACACAATATATGTATATATACACAATATACACAATACATACGCAGTATATACAATATATATGTATTATATACAGTTTATTATACATATAATATATATCATGAAGATAAAAATATAATATATATAATAAAAAATATTATCTATCTATCTATCCATCCATCTATCTATCATCTCTCTGTCTCTTTAGAACAAAGAGCAAAATCAGCTGGGTCAAAACAGTTGGACCAAAAGTCTCTGTGGTATTATGTCTTAGTCCAACCTCACAAACTCATAAGAATGTCAAGTGAGAATCAGAGGATTGCTTGGTGAGCACAGAATCAAAACAAAAAGAATTAACTCATATTGAAGTATTAAGAGGGAATAGCCTGAGATAGACTAATACGTCTACCTTCATAGCCAGGACTGGACAGCCCAAATATCTTGGCCTATAGCTGAAGTTTTCCAAAGTTATGTGGGTTGTGTGGTTTTGCTAGATTTGGAATGTAAAATTTCACCCCCTACTCCTCAATATAAACCTTATTTAACTCCCAATAGACAAGTTTTCTCATTTAATCACAAATAATGTCGTATGCAAACCCATCTTTGCAGCTTGGCTCCCTGTTTGGAATTTTCCCCTCCCTTCCTCTTACCCACATCTAATCCGTGCTCTCTTTTTCATAAGGTCTACTCTGATCAACACAGCCTCATATTTACATTCTATACTGCTCTCTGAATTTCTAGAAATTTTTATAGTTGATAGAAACGTTTCCATGGCATTTACACTTGTCATGATTTGGAAGAATAGCATTTATGGGAGGAAAGTATACTGTCTGTTTCTCCTGACTAAACAATTACTTCCTTGAGGAAATGGAAAGGTGTTATCTTAGACAGCTTTGTATCTCTCGTACTCTCTTGTGCATAGTAAGCAATGGATGCTAGTGTTATTGCCTTTTAGAGTCTAAAGGAAATAGTCAAGATCTTCAGTGAGCATTCTATCATAGCATTTGCTCTGAGAGATGTCTTTCTCCATGAATCCTTAAGAGAAAGTGATAAATACCCTTTTTGATAATTTTATTTTAAGAAGCCCAAACTGTGGGATGTCAGACCAGAGACTGCAAATAGCATTTGTACAGACATCTTTTGTTTAGCATTTAAATATTGTTGTTGTTTCTGACCTAATTCATCATCAATCTTTAAAACTCAGAAAAAATTTATATTAAGACCTGGCTTTATACTTTTTATTGAAAAATCAGAAGAGTTGGCAACACTTGCAAAAAAGTGTTGGGTCCTTATGGTTCAGCATGGCAGAAATTGCCCAAACCCAAGCATTGATGCCCTTTTTAGATGACACTCCCACATCTCACCATTTCCTCCACTCAGCCCTCTTCACTAGTTTTCCACTGCTAGCCTGACCCATATGTGCATTTGAGGTTACTGCCGTGACCCACTGTGTCAGTCTGAAGCAATGGCAACTTTGTGGCCCGTTTTAGAATAACTTATTTTCCTAGAAGCAAACGTCCTTCTCATCAGAAATGTGCCTCTGTTTTTCTGCCCTCAAATAGGTCAAATAAATTATGACTCAGATCCCATTCTACTGATGTCTGTAGCCATCCAAATAAAAGGTAGCATTCCAAGTATTCAAGGAAAGAAACCAAGCTGCTATTTATGTGATGAAATCATCGGATGGCTCAAGAAAAAAGGGAATATATCATTAGTCAGCCAGACAGACCGTAGGATCTGTAGGAACCAGCAGAAAGTTCACTAAAATTATAGCAGAGGAGCATATGCTTGCTCCAAGAGATGTGCAGAGATTTAGATGGAGCAAGGACAGATTACTAGCCCAGCTCTGCAAACACCTGTTATTGTTATCACACTCAGAATACCTATTTTCAAATGCTGTAATGAGCCATGAATGTCATATAATTTCTCAGAAACATCGTACAGCAAATCCACACCAAACGACCCCAAGATTTCAGTAATTTATTAAAAGTTGGTTCATTTATCACAAGAATACATTAACGGTGGGATCCAGAAAGACAGAAAGAACTGAGTTCAATGGGGAAACAGAAAAAATTATGTATGCATTTTTATATAGAAAAAAAGATGATATTTAGGGAATTTGGTAAACATCAACTCCAAGAGGCAATTGTTTGTTTCTCACTGAGGACACTGTAAAGATTTGAAGTAAGAAAAAAAATTGTATGCTCTTACCTCTGCCCCCCAAACTATCAGGCCGTGGGATTTTTAACAAGTTGTTTAGTGAAAAGGCACTGTCTGAAGAGACTCGGGAGATTTTAATCCTCTTGTTTCATAAGTGAGGAAACTGCAGTCCAGACAATGTGCTAAGGTCACGCATTCAGTAATGACTCAGTACCTCTTTCTGATGTGCAAAGATGAAGTATCCAAAGTCACTGCACCCAGAAAACTCACATTCTAATAGGGCAGGAACCCCAAAACAATATATACTCATGAAATAATTAATGGTAATGGTAATTGTTATCAGTTACGACGTGCTGCAATGTGTCAGATGCTGTTCTATGATATATTTCTGTCACCTCATTATTCTCCCAAACCTCTCACAGATAAGTATAATCATCCAGACTTGACAGGTGCCGTGACTGAGGCCTGGGAGTTAGATACATTCATTGATTCATACATTCATAGTCAACAAATAATTTTAATTCAAGGTACTTGAAATATAGCACTGATCAAAAAGAGAGACGATTCATATACGTATATATGCCTGGTACTGTGGCATGAAGAAATATAAAGCAATGCAAGAGGATGAGAAAGAGAAGAAGTTTTCCTTGAGAGGTGATACTTAAGAAGAGACTTAAAGCAAGTGAGCGAGGGAGCCATGAGGAGACCGGGGGAAGAATATTGAGGCACTTGGAATAAAAAGTGCAAAAGCCCTAGGACTGGAGTATACATGAGAATTATTAGCTCCCCATTTCCTAGTTCTTAAGGGATACCAAGATAAATCAGTTGTGAATCCTTCCCTCAAAAAACTTAAATTTACTAGAAGGGTAAAACAAATGCACTAATATTAAAAAAGAACACGGTAGAACAATAAAGGGTAGAAATAAAATTAAAGGTCAAAAAAGGTAGAGACTTTGCTTAACTTGGAAGAGGGAAATTACTGCAGACTGAAGACTGTACTTATCCCAGAAGTGACTTTTGAACTCTACCTTTAAATGTAGAGTAGACCCCTGGGAGTTGGATATGGGGTAGGTTCTTGAGGGTAAGGAACACTTTCTAATCAGCAGCAAGAACTTGATCAAAGTAGAGCATGGCAGAAAAAGTAGTTCAATTTGGCCAGAGTATAGTGGAAATGGAAGCGAAAAGAGAGGAAACAAAACAATTGGAAACACTGAATGAGGGTATAGTCAGTCCAAGGAAGGCACTTGCAAGTCTGTCATGGCAGGATTTGATGATTTATGGAATGTGGGGATTGAGAAAGAAGGATGAGTCAAAGAGGACGCTGATGTTTTGCACCTTGGTAACAAGAGTACAGGTTAATAGAAGTAAGGGAGTCAACAAGAAAGCAGGCTGGTGATCTCTAAAACAACCGATGTGTTCAGGAGGTAAATCTGAGCTCTTGCAGTGGTGGCTTTCAAGCATGAGCATGCATTGGAATAACAGGGAGTGCTTGTTCAAACTGATCGCTCAGCTCCACCTGCACCATGTTTGCATCCCTAATACAGTATAATTTGTGTTTCTAGCAAATTCCCAGGTAATTCTGATGCTGCTGCAACTAAAGGCCACCCTTTGAGAACCACTATCTTGGAAGAACATTTAAGTTGAAACCGGAAAATTCAGGACTACAAAAAGATCATCTGCCAAGTGTCAAAAAAAGAAAAAAAGCCAATCAGAGCCTAGGGAAAAGTGACAAGGTTTTTGCAAAAGCCACTGCAGGCATCTTTCTAGAGAAATGGGATTACATCTCAGCTCATCTACTTAGGTTTCTCCCCACTTTCACGGTCACACATCTCCTGATCTTTAAATGCCAATGACAGTGACTGTTCTAGGATTGAGAACAGATGTTTACAGATTCATTTGAAAGTGTTCAGGAAAGCACCAACCAATAGAAACATAATGCAAGCCACATATGTGGTTTTTAATCTTCTGGTACACTCATTTAACACATTTTTTGAAGCAAAAAGTAACTAATAAAGTCGTGCATAAAATACATTCATTTCAAAATGTAATAAATATAAAAAAATATTTAGGAGATGACTTACTTTTTTGAAATAAATATTTGAAATCCAGTGTGTGTGTTATACTTACAGGCCGTCTCAATTTGGACTAGCCACACTGAAAGTTCTCAATAGCCACATCTGAGAGGTGGCTATCATACTGGACAGAACAGTGCCAGAGCTATATGATGGAATATGGAGCCTAATAATAATGACAGAGTTAAGTACTCTTGAGATTTAAGAGCATGAGTCAAGGAGATGAGACCGAACCTAATTTACATGTAACTGATCTTAACTTGTTTATGCCAAGGCAAACACCAGTAAAAGGTACATAGATGAGATTAAATAAAGCTAAACTTATTTCTCTTTCTAGCCAAAATGGAGTAACAGGAACCAGATCTATCTTCATGACTGAAAGACTTTTAAAAAGGACAAAATATATAAAGTCATGGTTCTCAAATATTAAGTATCAGTCAGTGCAGAATATAATTCCTAAGAGAAAAGAAATAAACAAGGTGAGCCTTGCCAATGACTCAGCTCACTGTTGGGGGAGAGTTTCTAGGTCATGGTAGACTTCGTCTGAACTAGAAAATTATTAAAATAGGCCAATATCCACTTTGCTTTGGCTCTAAGGATGGTGAAGTGTGTTGGTTCAGATGGATGATGTAAATCCTACCCAGTTAAAGAGACTTATCTTAAGGTTCTTCTAATTTGCTACTGTCAGCTATTAACTTTATGAGTGAAACTGCTATTACTGAGTTTAAATTTTAAAGTTAACATAATCGGAAGAACACTCAAGTATTTCCTGGGAATTGCTTAGAGCCACAAATGTGATGCTGTGGATTACAAAATGCATTTCCTCTTTCTGCTAGGGCACATCACTGCATTTGTTTTTCAGCTGTCTATTCTACCCACCTTGCTCATCCTCGTCATAATTTTTTTTGGCTTAAGTTTTCATTTTAATTACAGTTAGTTAAGATACAAGGTTATATTCGTTTCAGGTACACGATATAGTGATTCAACAATTCCAAACATCACCCAGTGTTCGTCACAAGTGCACTCCTTAATCCCCATCACCTATTTAACCCATCCCCCACACACTTCCCCTCTGGTAACCATCAGTTTGTTCTCTATAATTAAGAGCCTATTCTTGATTTGTCTCTCTCACGCCCGCTCTCTTTTCTCCCCTTTGCTCATTTGTTTCTTGTTCCTCATGCATCGTCACATATGAGCAATATATGGTATTTGTCTTTCTCTGACTGACTTATTTTGCTTAGCATTATACTCTCTAGCTCCATTCATGTCATTGCAAATAGGAAAATTTCATTCTTTTTTTAAAAATGTTTTTTTTAATTTATTCTGAGCTCTGTCAGTGCAAGCCCAGCATGGGGCTTGATCCCCAAAACCATGTGGTTATAACCTGAGCTGAAATCAAGAGCCAGACACTTAACTGACTGAGCCACCCAGGGGCTCCAAGATTTCATTCTTTTTCATGGATGGATAATATTCCTGTGTGTCTATTTGTGTGTGTGTGTCTGTGTGTGTGTGTGTGTCTGTGTGTGTGTGTGTGTGTGTTTATACTACATCTTCTGCATCCATTTATCAATGGATGGACACTTGGACTATTGCCATAACCTGGCTATTGTAAATAACCCTGCTATAAACATAGGGGTGCAAGTATCCCTTTGAATTAGCATTTTTGTATTCTTTGGGTAAATATCCAGTAGTGCTATTGCTAGAACATAGGGCGGTTCTATGTTTAACTTCTTGAGGAATCTCCATACTGTTTTACACAGTGGCGACACCAGTTTGCACTCCCATCCACAGTGCATAAGTGCTCCTTTTTCTCCACATCCTCACCAACACTTGCTGTTTCTTGTGGTGTTGATATTAGCCATTCTGACAAATGTGAAGTAATATCCTATTGTAGTTTTGATTTGCATTTCCCTGATGGTAAGTGAAGATAAACATCTTTTCATGTGTCTGTTGTCTTCTTTGGAGAAATGTCTGTTCATGTCTTCTGCCCATTGTTTCATTGTATTATTTGTTTTTTGAGTGTTGAATTGTATAAGTTCTTAATATACTTTAGATACTAACCCTTTATCAGATATGTCATTTGTAAACATCACCCCCACCTTGCATACATTGCCTTTTAGTTTTGTTGATTATTTCCTCTGCTGTGCAGAAGCTTTTTGTTTTTATCTAGTCCCAATAGTTTATTTTTGCTTTTGTTTCCTTTGCTTCAGAAGACATATCTAGAAAAAAGCTGCTATGACTGATGTCAAAAAAGTCACTGACTGTGTTCTCTTCTAGGATTGTTATGGTTTCAGGTCTTACATTTAGGTATGTAATCTGTTTTGAATTTATTTTTGTGTATGATCAAGAAAGTGATTCAGTTTCATTCTTTTGCACATTGCTGTCCAGTTTTCCCAACACCATTTATTGAATAGACTTTTTTTTTTTAAATGTTTATTTACTTTAGTGACAGAGACAGAGTGCAGGTGGAGGCAGGGGGTGGGGAAGTAGAGAGAAAGGTAGACACAGAATCCAAAGCAGACCCCAGGCTCTGAGCTGTCAGCACAGAGCCTGACATGGGGCTGGAACCCACCGACCTTGAGATCATGACCTGAGCTGAGACGCTTAACCAACTGAGCCACCCAGGAGCCCTGAGTAGACTGTCTTTTCACACTGGATATTCTTTCCTGCTTTGTTGAAGATTAATTGACCATAAAGTTATGGGTTTATTTCTGGGTTCTCTATTCTGTTCCATAGATCTATGTGTCTATTATTGTGCCAGTACCATAGTGTTTTAATCACTACAGCTTTGTAATATAACTTGAAGCCTGGAATTATGTTGTCTCCACCTTTGCTTTGCTTTTCCAGGTTGCTTTGGCTCTTCAGAGTCTTTTGTAGTTCCATACAAAGTTTAGGATTACTTTAGTTCTGTGAAAAATGTCGTTGGTATTATTACAGGGATTGCATTAAATGTGTAGATTGTTTTGGGTAGAATAGACATTTTAACAATACTTGTTCCTTCAATGCACCTCATGGTAATTTTATTTACTTAAAAAATTTTTTTTAAATGTTTATTTATTTTTGAGAGAGACAGAGAGTGAATGGGGGAAGGTCAGAGAGAGAAGGAGACACAGAATCTGAAGCAGGGTCTATCTAGGCTCCGAGCTGTCAGCCCAGAGCCCGATGCAGGGTCTAAGCCCGTGAACCAAGAGATCATGACCTAAGTTGACATTGGACACTTAACTGACTGAGCCACCCAGATGCCCCTGCCTCATGGTAATTTGAAAATAAGATATTCCAAGGAAAGGCATCAGTGGTGATAGTTATTTAGCAACTTGTACTGTTATATTCTTACTTTAAAATATGGTCATTTTTCGGGGCAAATGGGTGGCTCAGTCGGTTGAGCGTCCGACTTCGGCTTAGGTCATGATCTCACAGTCCGTGAGTTCGAGCCCCGCATCGGGCTCTGTGCTGTCAGTTCGGAGCCTGGAGCCTGCTTTGGATTCTGTGTCTCCCTCTCTCTCTGCCCTGCTTATGCTCTGTCTCTCTCTCTGTCAAAAATAAATAAACATTAAAAAACATATATGGTCATTTTTCATGTATTTAATTTCCTAAGTTTCAGATTTATTATCTGTTTCTTAATGTGTTGATTACCAGAACATTGGAATTTACCTAGTTGATTGTGGTGGTATTATAAAAGTTCTGGTTAAATTATAATGTAAGGATTTTTAAAAGCCAAAAAAAAAAAAAAAAGAGAGAGAGAGAGAGAGGGGAACCCAAATGGAGCCCATAAATCTCCCTGAGTTGAGGATATTGTGTTCAAAGTCTGAAGAGACCAAGGCAGGTTGAGTTTGTAGGACAGATAATAAGAGAAGGTAGAGTTGCACACAAAGAGAACTCCAGAAATTCCTAGAGCATTCTGTGTGAATCTGTAGCTGTGAACTGTAAGGAAATGACCTAACACTGGAGAAAAAAACTCCCTGAAGTATTATAGGGAATAATCTGTGGAACTCACACAGAGCTGCAAATAGTTTGTGTTCATTCCAGTGAGGGGAAAAGCCTTGTAATTCACAGGACATTGAGTAGAGAACACAAAAGCCATTGCCTCAATAGCTGGACAAAATTAGCTCTAAACTAAGGGTGTTCTGATCCAAGTCATAAAGCTGAAAAGTAACCTTCAAAAGTATAAAACTATTTCCAAATAATTTTGTGCCAGAACAAAATTTAGAAATATTTATATAAATTCAAAAATTTATGTAAATAAGATAAAATTCACAAAGTCTAGCATCCAATAAACAATTACCAAGCATGAAAAGAAGCTGGAATATGACCCATAATGATGAGGAAAAAAATCAGTCAATGGTGTTAATAGGTTTTTGACAATGGTTTCCCCCTTGGAAGCACGTGTTAGCACTGGAAAGGATATGGATTTAAAGTTAGACCAGGATTTTAATTCAATCTTTTTATATGTGTACTTGGACAATTTACTGACCTCACTGAGCCTAGTATTCATTAACTATTACATGGAGATGCTAGATAATTACTGTGGTAATATAAATTAATAATGGCATATATGTGGCAGTATCAATATTTACATGTTAATATTTGAATTGCCTGAATATATAATATATATATATATATTGCCTATAAGTATATAAATAATAACTTTATTATTTATTTCCTTTATTGAAATTCAACTTTTTTTATTAAAATTTTTTTTTAATGTTCATTTATTTATTTTGAGAGAGAGAGACAGACAGAACATGAGTGGGGTAGGGGCAGAGAGAGAGGGAGACACAGAATCTGAAGCAGGCTCCAGGCTCCGAGCTGTCAGCACAGAGCCTGACGCGGGGCTTGAACCCACAAACTGTGAGATCATGACCAAGCTGAAGTTGGACGCTTATCCAACTGAGCCACCCAGATGCCCTGAAATTAAACTTTTTTCTGAAGGTTCCAATATCCACAGAGTGGAAAAATTATTCTATCCAATTTTAATAAATCTAGAAAATCCAGTAATCTTTTAAATCAAATTCTCATCTCAATCACTCTCTAATACTTAGACACTTTAGGATACATATTCAGTCTTTGGGAGTGTCTTCCCTTTTCCTTTCTCTATTATTAAGCCCAAAGTTGACCCAAGTTCCCAGGGAGGTTCATCTGCTCCCTGGAATCAGGGAGGTGCTCAACAATGCCCCTGAGCCTTGGTTGGAGATACCTCATCCCTATAATCTCTGGCCTTTGGTATGGTCAGCTGCTACCCACTGAAGTTGGTCTAACCTCACTGGCCTTTTGAAAGTTGTGCTAACATCCATCATAAAAGACAATGAATTTGGTCATTGCCTCCAGATGAGAGCGCTTGCCTTTTTCAGCTTTTTATCTCAAACTTCACCTTTAGTCAATTGGTTCTCTCTGCACTCCCCTGCATCTTCCTTAGGTGCTCAGAAACTATCAGAGCTGCTTTCCCTGAAACTCCACCACACTTTCTCTAGAGCCCACTTACCCAGAAATCTTCCCGGACCATGGCTACCTGACCATGCCCACACTATGCTGGCTTCTGGGGCTCTCATATTCCAAAACAGAGAGTGGAGCACAAACCTTTTCTGCTTTCAGACTCTCAACACCATATTGTCTGTGGTTTGCATTGCCTTACCTCTTCCCATCCTGGTGGAGGCACAGAGAATGAGATGTTAGTTCCCGTAGAACCCAGGTATCATCTCCAACCTAAGCCCAGTTGCTGCTGACTCCGTCCCCAAATACTTCCCCCAACTCCAGAGGCTCTTTTGGTTTCTACCCTGTGGTGAGAGAGAAGAGACTTCCTTTGTTCTAGGCTTTATTTCTTCCTGATTTATACCATAGCCAAACGTGTTCCATGTATTTAACTCTTCTCATATTTCTAGACACCAAGAGTCCAACATTAGTTTCACTGGGGCTGAAATCAAGTATCTGTAGGGCCACTCTCAAAACTTTGTAGGAAGGGACTCACTCCCCACCTCTTCCATGTTCTGGAAATATACTCTCTTGGCCTATGCTCTCTTCTTCCACATTCAAAGCCAGCTTCAAATCTCTCTCTCTCTCTCTGCCTGCATCATCACATCTCCTTTTGCTTCCTGAATGTGTCCAATCTTCCTCTCCCTCTTTCTTAGCAGGACACATACAATGGCAGTTAGAGACCACCCAGATAATGCAGGATAATCTCCTTATCTCAAGAGCCTTAACTTAATCACATCTGTAAAAACTTTAGCACAGAAATTTAATATTCAGTTTCTGTGACGTAGAATCTGATATGTTGGGGGTCACCATTCAGCTCATAATAGGTGTGAGTATAATTTAATTAGAAAGAAAATCTTTTCAACAAACTGTCCTGGAACAATTGGATACCTTATGGAAAGATGGGGTGCCATCTCTATTTCATGCTAAATGCAAAAACTAGTTTGAAATGAATCATAGTTGGGTTTTTAAGTTTATTTATTTATTTTAGGAGAGAGAGAGTATGAGCAGGGGAGGGGCAGAGAGAAAGGAAGAGACAGAGAATCCCAAGCAGGCTCTGTGTTGCCAGTGTAGAGCCTAAAATGGGGCTCAAACCCACAAACTGGGAGATCATGACCTGAGCTGAAGTCAGACGTTTAACTGACTGAGCCACCCAGGCACTCCTGAATCATTGTTTTAAATGTAAAAGCTAAAACTATAAAATTTTTAGGATTGATACTTTTCTGAATGTGATGGTCCTCAAAATAGCAAGTATGTTGCCTAACATAATTATGTTGAGTTTGGTCAGCCTGAGTATCTCATTCTCTCATGCAAATATTTAATGGAAATGTTAAACAATGATGTTTTGTATGCCTCCCTCTTACAATAGAAATGCACATCAATTTATAAATACATACACTAGAATAAGACAACTTGATAATAACCAAATAAGTGAAGGTATTAAGGGAAAAAAAAAGTTGAGGGAAAATTAACGTAAGCCAGGAAAGAGGTTAGTAAATAAACTTCATGTTGGGACTCTCATACCAAGTGGCTCAAAATTTGAGCTTTTTATCTGCCAGTGCAAAAAGGGACAAAATATATATGGTATCCATAGAATAAACACATGTTTGGTACCCCCAAAGTCATAATTTTCCTGATACTGAGACATGGGAAAAATTTATGTCAGGTTTTTATGAAGTGAAAATAGGACCATACTGAACATCAATAGCAGTCTTGATTAATTCATTAAAGAACTTCCCTGACAATATCCCAGTACACCCCTCTGTGTATGCATGTGGACGAAAGCCAAAGGACAACTCAATAAAGCCAGTTCTACAGAGGTTCCATTGCTCTGTCATGATTGAGTTTGATCCAGGGTGAATAGGTGTTATGTAAAAGAAAAGAAATGGGGCATCACATCTTTAAACAAGTTTGAGAAACATGGGATTAACAATGTCAAAGAGATTTCGTTGTTGTGGGACTTTTCAGAGACTTGACTTTATTAATACATATAGTGAATTTCAAAAAAAAAAAAAAGACATTATTTCCCATACTATCAAATTACTTTGCCAGGAATTAATTTCCCAGCCATGTTTGCAGAGTTCACTTTGTGGAGAATACTTTATTTTAGAGATCTGTAGGGGCTAACATTTTGTCAGACGTTTTGATTAAAATTGATCCAAAGAAATAATACATCTATGTAAGTGCTACCCCTTATGCCAAATTGGAGATATGTATTGTGAATGAACTGTAGACTTTAAACCATGAAAGAAGGTCAGAAGCAACCTCAGTTCTAGCACTTACTACTACAACAGAGGGGCAACACCCAGAAGACATTGCATTTTTCTGATGAATGGACAAGAGAGTCTCTTGAAAACTAGTCACCAATAGATATGTCTATATGAAGAAATACTGATGTGGAGTTTGGCAAAATGTGTATAGATCTGAAGAATTTTTTCCAGTGGCATGAGAAAAGTTAAAGAATCAAAGGCTTTCATTTGGTTGGGAATAAAAACAATTTTAAATCAGAACCTAACAACGACAGTTAAAAAAAAAAAGGCTTTAGAAAAAGACAAAATCTTGAAAACAACCACACTATAACAGAATAAAAAATTAATTGCTGTGAAAGTAAAAGCAACTAATTCTGAATATGCAAAATAACCTCACAGATTCCCAAACCTCCATGCCCTGAAGCTTTTTGCTTAGAGAACAAAATGCTTCTCACTTCACTAAACTAGCTGTCTCTTAAGACATAGATAAGAACTGGAAACTGGGATTTTAAGTGCCTGCTGGGAGGTCTCAGGCTTTGTCCCAAAATCACTGTCTCTGAGGGCACAGTACTCTTGGTCCCCATTTTGATACACATAAGCATCCTATTAGAGGGGAGAGCACATGTTAAAATGACTACAAGAGATTTCCCACTGCTTGAGATGTTTCATCCAAGTGTCCCAACAAAGGTCAACAGGATTAAGCAGTAATTTTCAAGGGAAAAAAAATCATCCATGAACTTCCTTATTAGACATTCTGATCTACTGTATTGGATACAAATTATTTGCCAGACTAATTCTTTGTCTAGGCTAGTCTGTTCTTGCTCTGAAAAAACTGAGGGAGAAGCATATGTGGTTTACTTCCCAAAACATAGAGTTTCATCTATCATGATTTGAGGACACATGAAAAGACCTTTATGCTCTACAAAATTTACCCCACCTGTTTAAGTGGTGACTTTTTGCTATAAACTTAGAAAGATATTTTCCTTCAGACCTGTCTGATGTAATAATACATAAAATGAGTTAAAATACTCTAAGTATGGACTCATTTTTTAGAGTCAAACTCAGAGTAGAAAGAGCAGATACTTTTGGAAGTGGATCCCTGAGAGATGTTAAATAGGTCTAGAAAAAACAACAAAATGGAATAGATCAAAAAAAGCAGGCCTAATGTCCTCTATAAGGGGAAGGAAGCATAGTCAAGTCACCTAATGTAGGAAGGGGAGCAAAAATACCTAAAGTTCAGAGAGAAGAGTTAAGGCCAAAATAAAGATGAGGAAAGTAGATAGGATGTTTCTAAATAGAGATTGGGTTCAACATCCAAGAGTTAGAAGAAAGACTAAAGATGTCCCAGATTCCAAGGGCACAGGTCAGTTGGCATCTTCCAAGATCAGCATGGTCCAGAGAGAAGAGACTAAAACTGACAAGTGTGGTCTGAGAGCAGTCAGTCCAGAGCCCATATTCTTATAAGAGGTTCCTTGAGAATCTGAGGGCTGAGCCTAGGAAAGCCTCTCTTCCTGTTGCTTGTAAGCATCCTGCATAGGATGGCTTGAAATGGACAGGAGTCAGAGAGAAGCCTGTCTCCATAGGTTACTTTCATCCTTTAACCATGGTGCAGAGGGAATCTCAAGGAGAGTTCAAATAAGCGTTACAAGTGACACTGATAATTCTATCTTATCAAAAAATGCATGGCTACATTTGCCCTTGATTTATTTTCTGAACTCTTTTCTTTCAAAATATTGAACTCTGAGACTAGGACATTCTAATCCTGATCTTCAATCCACTCCCCTTTCTCATCAAATCTCCTCTTTAATAATGTTACACTTCAGTCCTCTGATCTTTCCATACTGGCTCTTCTCATTTGTTCAACTCCCTGTCCAGCATGAACCAACCTTTCTCTCTGAATTCTTACCAGAACCCTCCTGTGCCACACCCCACTAAACCTAGCAACCCTCCTCTCTTGGGTCAACTGAGCCATCTGTTTGGTTCTTGTATCTGCATGTTGGGTGCTGAGAAAATCTAATTACATCACTCAGCTTCTTGGTTATACTACAGAATAGTGGTTTCTGGTTTGCCAGAATACTGGCATGGTTTGCTTTTCAGAAACACACTTTTTCTTGAGCTCATCAACAAACTATCATGGCTCACTATTTCCCCAGAATGTGCAAAATATGTCAAGTGCTGTGATATATGTCAAAGTACTAAATATTTATGCAAGTTTGAAAATTGAAGAGCTCTTATGAGATGCTTGAAATGATTAAGATACATTAATTATCTTTTTTACCTTTCCTTTTACCATAAGGATGATAGCATCTTAGAATCTCTAAAGATACTCAAAAATAAAAATAAATCTGAACAAGAACAGAGGCAAGTTGTCAGCATCCATGAAGAACTCATAGATCTCAACACCTGCTAGAGACTGAACTTAAAGGAAGAAGCAGTGATTTCCTGTGACTACCTCTGTCTCCTTCCCCTTCTGAGACCTGGGATCACCAACATTCTTTGGCTTGCCAAGAGTTTCTGGCTATACTACTCCATCTTTCCTCTTTGGACAATACCCTGACCTAGAAATCTATCCTCCGTCTCATTCCAGTTTGTTTCAGAAAGTATTCATTGGATATTTACTATATGCCAGATCCTACGGTGAGGAGATAAACATGAATATGGCAACTTCAACAAAGTCACGGAATCTCCTTTCAAACTTCCAGTGAATTGACGCTTTATCATTGCTTTTATCATCTTAATTTAAAAAGGTATCATAGGGGTGCCTGGGTGGCTCAGTCGGTTAAGCGTCCAATTTCAGCCCGGGTCACGATCTCGCGGTCCGTGAGTTCGAGCCCCGCGTCGGGCTCTGGGCTGATGGCTCAGAGCCTGGAGCCTGCTTCCGATTCTGTCTCCCTCTCTCTCTGCCCCTCCCCCGTTCATGCTCTGTCTCTCTCTGTCTCAAAAATAAATAAACGTTAAAAAAAGTTTTTTTTTTTAAATAAAATAAAAAGGTATCATAGTGGGGCACCTGGGTGGCTCAGTTGGTTAAGCATCCGACTTCTGCCCAGGTCATGATCTCATGGTTCATGAGTTCAAGCCCCGCATTGGGCTATGCACTGATAGTGCAGAGCCTGGAGCCTGCTTCACATTCTGTGTCCCTCTCTCTGCCCCTCCCTTACTTGTGGGCTCTCTCTCTCAAAAATAAATAAATAAACATTAAAAAATATTTTATAAAAAGGTATCTTAGGCTTATATGCAATTTATATCAAGAGCAGGCTTTGAAAATGAAGGTCAAATTTCTTCGTTGAAAAAAGTAGGAAAGTCAGAAGGATAGGTAAACCTCTAGATAAGATCTCAGGTGAGTATGAGGAAAGTAGGTAACTGTACACACTGGCAGCCTACATTTCCCATCAAAAAGGACCTATAAGTGTATAGTAAGAGTGATGGGAACATGGATGAAGTTGGAAACTTTAATGAGAAAGAGATCTAGGGGAGCTGCTATTGATACGGGAAGGACAACATAACATGAGCACATTTTAAAAAATCTAACCTACTAACTTAATACGTTATTTAAACTGTCTTTTCTCTAGATCTGAAGGCTAGTTTACCCAAAGGTCAATGCTTGCTTCTTAAGGACCTTCCTTATATTCAAAATTTTTCACTTGGCCTCTTTCAAATTAAAATATGGGGCATTGTTATTGAACAGTTGACTTATCTTTTAAACTGTCTTCTGGTTTCTGTAATGTCTGAGATAGGAGATTAGAAAAGTGAATGGGACTCACCCTCCAGAAGAACACAGTCATGGGAGGCAGTCTGGTAAAACGGCTAAGAGCATAAGTTCTCACATCGAATCCATCATATGTGAATCCCAACTCTGTCATTTTTCAGTTAACAGATGTGAGACAAATGGCTTAACTTTACCGTTCTTCAGTTACCTTGTATGTAAAGTGGAGATAGTTACGACATTCACTTTATAGCATTATTGTGAGGATTCAGTAAGATGCCACACATAAATATCGTTCACTAGAATGCCAGGTATAGAGCAAGTGCTACACAAATGTTAGCCACTATTCTTAACCCTGGTGCTCAAGCTATAACCAGTTAAGGGTATGAGAATGTCAATCACGGAAAGTGGTAGAAGTTTCGCATGGATTTACAGATTTACAAAAGATCATGTCTGAGTTTACTTCAACTGCATCAATTTTGTTTATATTCCAGAGAGGGATACCCATGTCCCAAGGCAGGGATCATCTGGAAGAAGAAGTCTGCTTCTCTAGGCCATACATCATGATTTACCTCTTGTCTCCTTTCTCATCTTTTCTCTCTTCTCTCTTTTCCTGGAAATTTCATTTATTTCTATGGCTGTAGTTATTACCTTAAAAGAACTGACTCTCAAATATTTTTTCCTGAGCTTCAGACCCATATTTCCCACTTCCTGAAAATATTTCTACCTGGATATCCTGCCAACCCAGAAAACTATATCTTTGTCTTAGTCATCTTTGTGTCTAGCGTTCACCTATAAGAGCATAAAAAATATTTATATTTAGGTGCTTATAT
Source organism: Panthera pardus (assembly GCF_024362965.1). Taxonomy (NCBI): domain Eukaryota; kingdom Metazoa; phylum Chordata; class Mammalia; order Carnivora; family Felidae; genus Panthera; species Panthera pardus. The sequence continues at coordinate 23,506,500 of NW_026526732.1, read as the reverse complement.
TAAACTTTTTTTCCTTAATGTTTTTATTTATTTTTGTGACAAAGACAGAGCATGAGCAAGGGAGGGACAGAGAGAGAGGGAGACACAGAATCTGAAGCAGGCTCCAGGTTCCAAGCCGTCAGCACAGAGCCCGATGCGGGGCTCGAATTCACAGACTGTGAGATCATGACCTGAGCCAAAGTCGAACGCTCAACCTACTGAGCCACCCAGGCGCCCCTTAGGTGGCTATATTAAATTAAGTATACAAATATACATGTGAATGAATGAATAAAAAATTGTGAGAAGTTCTTCCATTTAGGCTAAGTAAGGTTATTAGCATACTAAAAGCCTTTAAACTATATATATCCCTTTCACCAGTCGAATTTAAATTGAAAAAGACTTCCTTCCATTGCTGACTTCCTTCTTCAGTTTGGAATGGATTTTCAAAAGCAGGGTTCAAGGAAGAACCTGTTTTACAATGCAAAGTCAGCAAAGAAGGTTAATAGGCAAACAATGGGATAGAAAGAAGGTCGTCAGTCTCAGCCACAACTGATGACAAACACGTATCTGCATAATCACTGGCTCTATTCCCAAGGAATTTCTGATAGGGTAAAATTAGACATTCCAAATCTAGTAAATTTGGCTGTGCATTGTAGGAATCAACCTTCTTTATTAAAAGCATGTGAGCCGAGGGTAAAAGTGTTCGGAGATGACTGGACCAGGAACTAAACATAAAATATCCTTTCCTCCATTTTTATGATCCAAGACTCCAGAGAAAAAAGTGTTATACCCAGAATTCGTGATCTCCAAAGACCACCAGGGAGCCGAGTCCGATGCAAAAGCAAAAGAGCCTTTATTCGAGCTAGCTCGAGCTCAATCCCCTACCTGCACCCATGCAGGATAAAGGTTTTATTGGGGCTTAGGGGCAGTTGGTGAGGTAATGGCTGAGGCCTCAGCTGATTGGCTGGGGAAGGGTCGGAGTCCTGTTACGCAGGTCGCTGGGCTGTTTTGATCAGGAAGTTTGAACGGGTGAGCGGGAGGTTACTCAAGGGGAGAAGGCGTGGTCTAGGTGAAGGAAACAGAACAAGATGGAGTCGGCCGGCGTAGGCCCACCCTTTCAAAAGGTAAGGAAGTAAAAAGTTGGAAAGAGTATGTAAGGAAACATAACCCCACTCATTAGTTTTATTGATTCATTCAACAAAAAGTTCCTGGATTTCCAACATGTCTCAGGCATTGTCAGGTGTTCTATCAGATATCCAAACCAAACCCCAAGGTAGCCATGGCATTCACCTATCCATCAGTTCTACTCTTCTCACGAGGACACACTTCTCTAATATTTTCAAGTCTTTCTGACTCTTCTGAAATATGCCCTCTCACACACTTGGGAGCACGAACCACTAGGAAACTTAAACAATTAACAGAAGCAAGATAATCATGAGTTCAGTCAGACCTTGAAAAATAAAATCACCCGTGGCTAAGTCCTTGTTACATGCCAAAGAAACAAACTGTAACTATGACTGCTGATTATGCAAAGACCTCATTTTTACTGTTCTTCTCATCCATGAACCGTGCTTGGCATGGTTGTCTGGTACTACTGATGTCTTGGAGTGGAGGGGACACGCCTTTCTGCTGGTCTCCCTCACCAGGAGCACACACTGACGTCAGCCCCATGAGTCCTATATGATTCAGCCTGCACTGCAGAATTAAATGTCAAACAGGAGCCAAATGGAGACTAGACACAGATTTTGGTTACTTGTCCTGACCAGGTTCAATATTTGCGTAGATATCAGAGTGTTATGATTGAATTATGTCCCTTCAAATGTGTTGAAGTCTCAATCCTAGTGCCTCAGAAAGTGACCTTGTTTGCACATAAGGTCTTGATGGAGGTAACCAAGTAAAAATGGGGTCACGAAGCCCTAATCCAGTATGACCGGCATCCTTACAAAAAGCGCAAGTTTGGAGACGCACACATACACAGGGAGAATGCCACATGAACATGAAAGCAGAGACCAGGGATGCTTCTACACCCAAAGAAATGCCAAAGATTGTCAGCAAACCACTGGAAGCTTAGGAAAAGGAACAGAACAGATCCGTCTCATGGCTCTCGGAAGGAACCAACTCTACTGACCCCTTGACCTTACGACTTCTAGCTTCTGCAACTCAGAGATAATTTTCTGTTAAGCCACTCAGTTTGTGGAGGTTTATTGTGACAGCAAACTAATAATACACAGGGCTCATGCTTTAAGCTTTTTAAAGTACTGAATTGTATCCAGGTTCAAGTGCAACCTCCTCACAGATATAAATGCCTGTCAAAATCTTTTCAAGTTTATATGTTAAAAGCTTTGAAAATGAGAAGAAAAAAGAGCAAATATGATCTCTTCAGAATGATTCTCCCCAAATAATGACAGTGTGCGATGTGAAAAGCCCCCCTCTCTCTGGAAAAGTGCACTCTATATCCTCATCATTTATTTCCAGTGGAGACAACTAACTGGTCTTTTGTTTCAATGTCAGATAACCAGGTTTCAAGGATCAAACCAAAAAAGCAGTAATTGGCACAAATTGTTGTATGTGATGCTTGTCATTTTGCACTACCTCATTTGTCTTATGAGCAGGGCACTAATGAATTAAAAAGCCAGAACAGACAAAGAGGGGCAAGTTTGGCTGCATTAATATCTACTATGAAATCATGGTTGTGATAACTCTTGTATAAAGTGAAAACCATTTAAATAAGGAAGACTTGTTTCCTTCTTGAAGGCTTATGATCATCACCATTAAAATTGAAAACAACAAACTAGGGCACAGTGAGGTCTTGTATTCTTATGACAGAAGTTAGGAGAACAGATTCTAAACGAGGCCTAGGAGGGCCAATTACATAATTTGCAAGGCTGAATGCAAAATAAAAAAGCAGGACAAGAGATTCATTGAGGGTACTAAAATATAAAGCTATTTCCTTTCTTTTACATCATGGCATTTTTATTTTTATTTAATATTACGCTAAATAAAGAAAAAATTAAAATTTTAATTATTAGCATGAATTGTACCATTTGGCTCTATACAGTGCACTGATACTTTTAAATGCAAATATAAGAGCATGTAATTCATATGCAAAAATCCTTGAGACTACACAATTCATATTTCATAGTTTTTATGTGCATAAGTATCTTATTCTTTTTTTTTAATGTTTTATTTATTTTTGAGACAGAGAGAGACAGAGCATGAGCAGGGGAGGGGCAGAGAGAGAGGGAGACACAGAATCTGAAGCAGCCTCCAGGCTCTGAGCTGTCAGCACAGAGCCTGACGCCGGGCTCGAACTCACAGACCCTGAGATCATGACCTGAGCTGAAGTCGGACACTCAACCGACTGAGCCACCCAGGCGCTCCAGGTATCTTATTCTTACCAGACAGTGGAAACAGTTTCATTGGGATTGAACTCAACTGTATTTATTTTTTTTATCTTTATTTTTGGGGGGGGGGGGGAAGGGCAGAGAGAGAGGGAGGCACAGAATCCGAAGCAGGCTCCAGGCCCTGAGCTGTCAGCACAGAGCCCGAAGCGGGGCTTGAACTCATGAACCGCGAGATCGTGACCTGAGCCGAAGTCGGACGCTCGACCGACTGAGCCACCCAGGCGCCCCTGTATTGATTTCAATTATTAATGTACACACATCCTACCAAAATTCTCTACCTCAATGTAGTGAGGGGTAAAGAAAGATTAAAAGGAAAATGAGCTATGAGTTTCCCCATCTTTGTCGTTCCTTCTGTGTCATCTAGACAGTGCATCATTGACTTCTCTGTGTCCAAAGCAAGCTCTCATTGGAAAGAAAAGTGTAGTCTCTTGGGGCTGTCAAGACCCCCATCTCCCCCATCCCCAGTTACTCAGTCATAGACCTAACACGTTTACTTTGTACCTGCTTTGAGTCTTAAACTCCATGCATCGTGGGTCCACCAGGACTCTGTGTTTACGGGCTCCACGTGCAATGTGCAAATGAAGTGGCAAAGAATGGTGCATGCTCCAAGTTCCATTGCACTTCTACAAATAAGTTCAAGGCTAAATGGTTAAGAATTTCTGTACAGTGACAGCACAGCATCAAATCACACTGTTTGCAAACCCATAAAGACAGCCCAGGGTTCTCACGTGGCTTCTCCCAGGAACTTCCCATACGTTTGAGCAGTTGTCTAACTTCCATGGGACTCATTGTCCTTTCTGTGAGATATGAACAGTCTCTCATACCACTCACAGCTATGGATCTGTCCTCCTCATGGCATTTCTTTCCAACTTAACATTTTTTTAACAATCTCCCCACTCCTGTTCGCAAGAATATAAACTATGAAGGCAGAAAGTTCATCTTATTCACAAATGTATACACAGTGAATAAAACTGGGACTTAGAATACAGTATGTTCTCCATAAATGTATAATGAAGGAATGAATAATAAACACACCCTCTTCACCATGCTACCTAATCCCCCTCATTCTCTTTATCTATATAGTAAGATCTGGGATCAAGCACTTCAGAGACATAGTACATTGAGGTCAAAAGCCAATAATGCCTAATAACGTAGTTTTGATAATCTATGCAATTGACGCAAATACAGAGCCAAGATTTTAAGTTTGGGAGCTTTCACATCATAAAACAGAATTTCAGTTATTTGAAAATATGTTTTATTTGAGTATAATTGGTGCACCATGTTACATTAGTTTCAGGTGCACAACATAGTGATTCCACAAGTCCATAGATTATGCTGTGCTCACAACAAGCATAGTTACCATCTGTCAGCATACAACACTATTACAATACCATTGGGTATATTTCCAATGCTGTGCCTTTTAGTCCCAAGACTAAACTGGAAGGCTATATCTCCCACTCCCCTTCCCCATTTTGCTCATCCCCCAGCACCCTTCTTTCTGGCTACTATCAGTTTGTTCTCTGTATTTAAAAGACTTAGTCTGCTTTTAATTTGTTTGTTTCTTCATTTCTTCATGTGAGTGAAATCATATGGTATTTGTGTTTTTCCTTCTTTTTTTAATCTAAAGAAATGGAACTACTCATTTGAAGTATTGCCAAATCTGTCACTGCTCTATTAGGCTAGTTCGGGTCTGAATTTCACCTGCAGAGTCCCCTCTAGATACTTGAGTCAGTGATCCCCACCTTAGACCATCTGGAAAGGAACAAAATAGATGATTGGGGGATTTCAAGTCACCCCATGGCTACAACTCCTTAAGCATTTTTTTTTTTTTTTACTTTTTTCTCAGGGCCAGAGTTCTAACCAGCACCATTGAACTAGTGCCTGCACAATGCATGAGTAAATGTGGATCTTCTCACACCAAATTTCATTCTGTATACCCCTGACAGTGTCTTTTGGCACCCCCAAATCTTTGAGTGCTATGGAAACTCTGATAAGTAAAAAAAATTATAGCAAGGTCATAATATATCAGTGAGCTACCCCCTCTCCAGAGCATTTTTAAGAAGCTCTGGCTAGAGGTTTGTCATGCTCTATCCATTCTTAGGTAATGATCTACCTGAGTCTGTGTGTGTGTGTGTGTGTGTGTGTATGTGGAAAGAGACACAGAGGGGAGAAAACATAAGAAAAGGGGTCATATTTATGAACAGGTATTATTATTTCAGAATATATAGATGATATAAATATATATAGTAGAATCAAAAACATTATTATGAAAGAAAAATACAGTTTTCATTTGATAATGATAATCTATATATGCTTACAGCTCAGGACCCTACACTATTTTATAACAAGATATTAAAAACCAAATCACACCAAACCAAATGCTTCAAAATATGTTTTCTAGTGGATGAGAAAACCAACATTAGTCCTAAGCACATGCTTATGCCAAATCCCTCATCTTGAGGGTTTTACCATTCTCCTTGGAACCCATTTTAAAATTCAGTCTTTTTCAAACTGCACAAGGAAAAAAAAAGAAACTCTCTTCAAATAAAATTAAATTTAGAATGAAAAATTAATTTGAAATCTAACACAAAGTCTGACTGTTACTGGTATTATTCTGAAACTCATGCCAAAAAAGTGGGCATTTGTACCATTTCATGCCTCACACCCAATTTCTTCTTAAATAAAGTAATGGAAAAATTCATTAATTTTGTTCTTGATTGTTACCTTACAATGGTCTCATTTAACAAGACCATCAACTGATGTTATTTTATCTATTTCATGGTTTCCACTGAGGTTAAATTTCTATTACAAACTTCAATATGTGCTATTGTCCAGACAAAATTTCTATTTGCTGACCTGTTTGTTTGAATAACTGCAATAGCGTGATACCCTTGGGACAGTAATTTGTTTAACGTCCCTCTAAAATCTTGCAATTTTTTTCCCAGGGTAAGGACGAGTGCTCTGAAGAAGGCATTAGACTCTACCTACCTTCTTGCTTGACAGGGATGATGGAAAAGAATGGGACACTTCCTCTTCCCAAGCTTTTCCCCATTGGGTTTGTCCTGTTATTTAAGAGGCTCAGGTTCTAAAAAGTCTCCACTGCTGTGTATCAGATACACAGATCTTGGAATTTGAAGATTATAAATCACCTACAATATGCTCTTCAGTGATGTGGGGAAGAAATCCTTTCTTCATTACCTATTCATGCAGGTTTTTATATTGTGATATTAATTTAGTTTAATTTTTTAAGTCTATTTCTTTCTTTCTTTTGAAAGAGAGCACAGTGAACATGCACGAGCAGGGGAGAGGCGGAGAGGAGAGAGAGAGAGAGAGAGAGAGAGAGAGAGAATCCCATTCAGGCTTCATGCTGCCACTGCCAGTGCCGGGCTTGAACGCACAAACCATTGAGATTATGACCTGAGCTAAAACCAAGAGTTGGACGTTTAATTGGATGAGACACCCAGACGTCCCAAGATATTAATTTATTTTTAAAACTGAACTTCTCACTTCTGTTCTTTATTTCCCTGCTGGCTTCCCTGACTCTGCTAGCCAGACAGCAAAAGAAGGACCCAGGAATGCACAGAACATGGACTTTGCCCCCAGTCAGATCCAAGTTTGAATCTCTGCTGTACTTCCTGGCCATGTGACAAGCAAAGGAGTCTCCCCTACCATCAGTTTCCTCAATTGCACAGTTGCAAGGGTTAAAGAAGGTAATGTGGGCACAGAGTACAAAGGAAGTGTCACAAAAATTGTTATTATTTAGTGTTAGTATTATTACTCTTTGTCTACTTTACTACCAATACATTAGTGGTATAAAAATTACTTGTATAAAATTTCTGGAGGAATCTGAAACTGTTGCCTGGGTAATGTGAGTAAGGGACACACACACATACATATCCATATATATACACACACATATATACACATGTATCTATATGTATCATGCTATATCCAATTTTATTCCATGTTTCTGTTAGTCCTATGAAATAGATAAAACAGGTAATTTTCTGCAACTATATAAGTGAAGAAACCACAATTAGGTCATTTAAGGAACCACCTCCCATGATTAAAGAGCTGTTCATTCCAAGGGTTTGACCCAGGCCTTTTAACTAAAGCTCTATTCTAGGTTACCTCACATTCTTAGTGCATTTAATTTCTGTTTCTCAAATGATTTATGAGCATGCACCAAGTAACTGTGAAGTGTTTGTAAAGTGGTGTAGCTGGAGTAATCATAGTACATTTCTACATTTCCAAGAAAAAAAAAGATACAGGTTAAGAGGTAGTCCACTGGAGGGGCACCTGGGTAGCTCAGTTGGCTGAGCGATCGACTCTTAATTTTGGCTCAGGTCATGAGCTCACAGTTCATGGGATCAAGCCCCAAGTGAGGCTGTATGTTGACAGCTCACAGTGTGGAGCCTGCTTGGGATTCTCTATTTCTCTCTCTCTCTCTCTCTCTCTGCCCCTTCCCCCACCTCTTAAAAAGAAAAAGAGAAAAAACGAGTAGCCCACTGTAATTGGATTCATGTTATGCTTCGAATATGACATTGTGTAAAGAAATGGTGGGATAAGACATGACCAATAAAGAACAAGTTTCATCCATTTTACTTGGTTAAATTTTTGACATCGGCAATCTAAAATTCTGAGCAAATCCCCATTTCAACAATGAAAAGATTTTGTCGTCTTCCTCAGGAAGTCCAAAGAATTAGAGAAAATTCTTAAAGCTGGAAGACCTTAGAGACTGAGGTCAAGAAAAGTGCAAGATGTTCCAAAGAATGCTGTCTGGGCAATCCATTTCAAAATATTAAATGGGTTATTGTCTTTCAAAACAACACCACTGGGAGCTATATAATTATATTTTATAGATGGCATGTCTCATTCTATTGATATCTCCCAAGAGGTCTGAAGTGCTTTGTCACCGACTGGCTCCCCACCCCCGACCTCTGATCAATGACAGAAGAGCTAGTGGTTCTGACTTGTCCATATCAACTGCTTGCACACATGCGTTTGATGTACCTAGAACAGATTGCAATGAATGTGCTAGATGCTGCCCAATACATGTTCTACTTGTTTTTCACAGTTCAGGTGATAGCATATATAGATACAGATTGACTTTGGAATATAAAGAACACTGGCCTCATGATAATGTGAAATATTAGCTTGCCAACTAAAGCATCAATTTCACTTGGTTTCTACACATTTTTGCAGGAAACATTTTTGCACCTCAACCTTAGAGGTGGGGCAAGCACGGGGCTGGAAGAAGACTTCAAAGCTCTGCATTCAACCTTCACAGTGATTGACTTCACAAGCACCGACTGAGCACCTAATGAATGCTCCAAGATGAGAGCAATGCATTCTCCATGCAAAGAAGATTCCCACCAAAAGTGAGAATGACATTCACAAGCAGTTCCACATGTTCACAGATGTATGACCTGCTTACAGAGCCTGATCTTGTGAGTAATAAGTTTGGTCACAATGCTAGGGAACTCCCTCTGACATCCAAGAATTAGATGACAACAGGGCCTAGAAATGCTATGCATCCAGAACATTTGTGCCCTGGGGTATGCAAAGTTCTTGGGTGCCTCTATCTCTTCTGGTCCCTTGACCACCATAACACACTTCCTGTGTTATTCTAAAGTGTAATGGTTTTTGCCTAAAGAGTTACAAAAAAATGCTGGTAAGATTTATTTTGTTTTTGTCCGTCCCCTGGGAAGCCTAGACTAAGAGAAAAATATAAACCAGTAAATTTTCATTATGTGTGAGCACAATCGATCTGGACATAAAATGGAGCTCACTGATACGGTTGAAATGTCTGCAAAAATTTGCAGATGTGCCTTACAAAGCCATGTGTCAAGGTCTTTTGATGATATACATCCAGAAGAATGTAGTAAAAACATAAAAATTATCACAATCCTACTGAGAATCTGGGAAATAAAAACTAAACCATATATTTTGAAATGTGTTGTTTCTCACTCATAAAGCTTTAGTTAAGTAGTTTCATACAAATTCATCCATACTCAGCCTTATTTGACTATTGACATCTATTTGTAATTAATTTATAACAAGATTACTGAACTCCATCTCCAGTCACAGTGGCCTTTCTTTCTTGCCGTAAACAGCTAGATAATAGAGGTAGAAGATAGAAACTGAACAGTGCTCCCCCCTAATACAAGTAAAAATCTAGGGGCACCTGTGTGGCTCAGTCAGTTAAGCGTCCAACTTTGGCTCAGGTCACGATCTCATGATTCATGGGTTCGAGCCCCGTGTTGGGCTGTGTGCTGACAGCTCAGAGCCCGGAGCCTGCTTCAGATTCTGAGTCTCCCTCTCTCTCTGCCCCTCCCCTGCTTGTGCTCTGTCTCTCTCTGTCTCTCAAAAATAAATAAATGTTAAACAAAAATTTTTTTAATGAAATAAAAATCCAGATAATTTACACAATCATAACTTTTCTTGAAGTCATTGTAGAACTGAGGTCACAGAGTTACCAACTAACCTAAAATCTAAGGAAAGATACAAACTCTGAGGAGAGATAATTGTCAGCCCTTGCTTCCTTGAGACAGAACATAGGAGAAAGAGTTGCCAGAAACCACACAAATTGATAAAAGAATTCTTATATAGCTTTTAACGTATTGCTAAACATCAATTCTATTCAAACTCTTCTAGAATATAGAAAAGCAAGGAAGCTTTCTAACTCATTTTATTATGTTAGCATTACCCACATACTAAATAAAACTAGACCAAGCCATTACAAGAAAAATAAACTACAGGACAATATCCTAGCAAATATAGACCCACAAATCCTCCACAAAATACTAGTGAACCAAGGCCAAAATTATATTTTAAGAATATATCATGATCAAGTTATTTGATCATTCAAAATGATCATTCAAAATCAACATACAATCAACACTCATTCAAAAATCAACATACAGGGGTGCCTGGGTGGGTCAGTCGGTTGAGCGTCCGACTTCGGCTCAGGTCACGATCTCACGGTCCGTGAGTTCGAGCCCCGCGTCAGGCTCTGGGCTGATGGCTCAGAGCCTGGAGCCTGCTTGGGATTCTGTGTCTCCCTCTCTCTCTGACCCTCCCCCGTTCATGCTCTGTCTCTGTCTCAAAAATAAAATAAACGTTAAAAAAAAAAAAAATTAAAAAAAAAATTCAACATACAGGGTGCCTGGGTGGCTCAGCCGGTTGAGCTTCCAATTTGGGCGCAGGTCATGGTCTCACGGTCCTTGAGTTCCATCCCCACGTCCGGCTCTGTGCTGACAGCTGAGCCTGGAGCCTGCTTCGGATTCTGTGTCTTCTCCTATCTCTGCTCCTCCCGTGCTCATGCTCTGTCTCTCTCTGACTCTCAATAATAAATAAACGTTAAATTAATTAATTAATTAATTTTTAAAAATCAACATACAGTATTCAAAAACCAAAAATAATTATCAACACGCTAAAAAAATATACATTATTTGCTTGTTTCAATTGAAGCAGAAAAAGCATTTGTCAAAATTGAATATTCATCATCAAAATAAAATTCTCAGCAAACTAAGAATAAAAGGAAATTTCCTCAACTTGAAAAAAAACATTTATGAAAAAAACTATAGCTACCATAATACTCAGCAATGAAAAAATGATCGCTTTACCCCAAGGTCAGAAATAAGACAAAACAGGCTTTGTTATACTTCTACTTGATACCATTCTGGGAGTTATAGCCAGTACAATAAGCCAAAAATTAAAAATAAAATATACAGAGATTGCAAATAAAATGTCTCTATTTACCACAAAACGAGAATTTATTGATATAAAAAATTCCAAATAATCTACAAAAATTTATTAGACCTAATAAGTGAGTTTAGCAGAATTATAAGTTATAAGATCAATATCTACAAATCAAATGTATTTCTAGGTACTAACAATAAATATTTGGAAATATTTGGAATATTTAAAAATATCATTTATGATAGCACCAGAAACCATGAAATTAATAAATAAAAAGCTTAAAAATTATGTGCAAGAATTGTATGTGGGTAATTGCAAACACTAATTATAGAAATCAAAGACCTAAATAAACGGAAAGATACCATGCTCATGCATCAATGACTCAATATTGTTAAGATGTCAATTCTCCCTAAACTGTTCTATAGATTTAACACAATCCCAATGAGGTTTTTTTGTTTGGATAAATCGTCAAGCTAATTTAAAAGTTTATACAAAATTGCAAAGGAACTTGAATATACAAAACAATTTTGAAAAGGAAGATTTAGATTAGAAAGTGTACATCACTAGATTGTGAGACTTACTAAAACACTACACAAGTCAAGATAATAGGTTATTGTCAAAAGAAGAGCCATATATTCAAAGGAAGTCCAAAAATAGACCCACACGTATATCAAATGATTTTTGAAAAAGACACCAAAATAATTCAATGGGAGGAAAAGGTTATATTTTCAATATAGTGTTAAAATTTAGAAAACAAAAATTAACCCTTACTTTCACTTCATACCGCACATGAATATCATTGTTAAATGTGTCAAAGACTTAAGTATGAATAGAAAAAATATAAAACTGGAAGAAAACAGAGGTAAGAAGTCTTTTTGACATTGGTTAGGCAAACATTTTTTAGACAAGACACAAAAAGAAGTAAACTTAAAGCAAAAAATTAAAACATTTGAATTCACTGATTTGAAAACTTCTGCTTTTTGAAAGACACCATTAAAAAATGTATTAGCAAATCACAAACTAGGATACAATGTTTACAATACATATGCAGATACAAAAGACCCGTATCCTGAACATATATATAAATTTTAAAAGCTTAGCAATGTGGTTAAACAGGCACCTCACTGAAAAAGATAAACAGTTGGCCATTATACAATTGAAAAAATAATCTACATCATTAATCATCAGATAACTACATTTAAACCACAATAAGTTATCCCTTTATACCCACTAGAATGCCTAAAATTTAAAAGCATAACCACCAAATGTTGATGAGAATGTAAGAAATTGGAATTCTCGTATATTCTTTGTGGAATAAAATCATTGTAAATCAATTAAGAAAACTGGCAGTTTCTTATAAAGTTAAATGTGCACTTACCAAGAAAAATCTACAAAAAGACTTGTACAAGAATGTTCGTAGAAGCTGTCTTTTTAATGGCCATAATAAAAATAACCCAAGAACATCAGCAAATGAATGCTTTATTTATACAATGAAATATTACAACAATGAAAAGGAATAAATACACTACTACACATAAGAATATGGATGAATCTCAAAAACATGTTGAGTAAAAGAAGTGAGACACAGAAGAGTATATCCTATATGATTTCATTCACATGCAGTTGTAGAACAGAAAAGCATAATCTATTATTGCAGAAAGGAGGTAGGTGGTGTCCTGGAGCCAGGGTGGGTATATGACCTGTAGAGCAGCAGAGTCATGACCCCGGTGTGCCATGTCACATGAATGTGGACAGTCGTGATCTACCCTGGATATAGGCAATTAAGAGGGTGTATTTTCTGTAGAAATTTTAAAACAAGAATAAAACTAATTAAAAAACAAGTTGGATTTGTTTTTATTACTTCATTCTGTGGATTCTAAACAATGTCAATGACAAATTTCTCTTCACCACCAAGCTTTTCCACCATCTCCCACCCCTCTTGGTAAGCCAGTGGGTGGATGGAAATGTTCACCGGGGGTAAGTGTAGACATTTGTCAAAACTTATCAAACTGTATGCTTAAAATTGATTTATGTTATTTTATGTAAATTACACCCAAAACAGTTGATTTTAAAAGTTAAAAAAATAATTCATGAGGATCTTTTACACACAATGTGCTGTTCCAGGAATCATGAAGCATGTAGAGATGAATAAAATATGTTCTTATTCTCAAGGAAATCATCCTTTATCGGAGGATAGGTGGGTAGTCAGGGAACGATAAGAACGTGATAAATACTGTTAGTAGAGATATTAGTAAAATTAGTGAACAACAGTATTATCTGAGAATATCTAAAGCAGTTTCAGAGAAAAGACAAGAAGACTATGTCCATGAGAGAAAGAAAAACTAACTGGCCTCCACAGAGGCCACCTCTATCCACAGGAGCTGAGTGAGGGAAGGTTTCTCATATAGAGCACTCTGTGGCACTTTTGATCTACCGTTGTCATGTGAGAGCAGAGGCAAATGAGCAACCACAGACAGAAAGAGTGCAATACCAATATGCTAAGATAGATCTTTAATTATGGCTAAAATTTGTGATGTGCAACCTGCTAACATGAAAATAAAACAAGTATGCAAATTACTGCACAAGGCTATGACCTATGAAACATCCGGCTGTCTAAAATTCTGAGGAGGGGGAGATTGCTTCCGGATAGGGGGCTCAGAGAAGATATCACGAAGGGGATGCTATTCAGACAAAATTATTTAAAAATGGGTAGAATTTCTAAAAATTGTGGCAGCACAGAGTGGGTGAAGGCGACATTCAGTGAGGCATTCCAGGAAGTAGGTTGGCATTGACAGAGATGCAAAGAGAAGAAGGGATTGAATGAGTTTAGGAATTTAGAGAGGTTATCTGGACCTTAGCCTGATTATCTGAATTACTTTAGGTTTCTATTTACTGTGATACAACAAGAAAATGCTAAACTATGGAAAGACTTAAGTTCTGTAGGATGGTAAGGAACACATAAGAGAGAAGAGAAAGTTGGAGTTGGAAAAGTAATTTGTAGCCAAATTATTAAGAACTATAGACAGGTTAAAAAAAAAAAAAAAAAAGAACTATAGACAGGTTCACACACCTACATGACCAAGACCAAGGAAATTATATATTTGCAAGCAAGATGGCACAGCAGATGTTGTAAGCACAGGGGCCTTCAAGCTGGGGGGCACTGATTACTATGCTCCAGCTCCACCATATCCCTCTGTGTGACCCTGTCAGGTCACTTAATCCCACCGTGCCTTGCTTTCCTCTGAAAAATAGCTACAGTAATATCACCTAATCACAGGTTATGTTGATGACTAATTGAGTTAAGACAACCAAAATGTTCTAGAAGTGTTAACTATTAGCGTGTGTGTGTGTGTGTGTGTGTGTACACACACTGACTTAAATATGACCTTCTGTTTGTCTTTCTGCTATACACTCTGTGGGAAGTCATCGTTCCTGACAGTAGAGAATGAAGTCAGCAAGCATCTAGCATCTACCATGTATATGACTTCCTTCCATCTGAGTTCAAGGAGTCAGTCTGATTACTATCACCACTTTTCTCCATTCATCCGACTCTAATTGGAACCATATGGGTGTTATAAAACCTTAACCTTGAGCTGCCTCCTAATACAGACAGGGGTCCAGCTTTTTAACTTCCGTTTTCCTTATGCATGAGATAGGAGTATTTCTCTATCAATATTTAAAAGCTAGTACCAAATGACCTTGAGTATAGTTAAATAGTTTTCTGTATCAGCTCATCTTTTTTGGTTTGGCTCCAGTGAAGTTTAAGGAAACAATTTGATGATAGAGCGTTTGGGATTCTACCGACTACACGTTTCTAATCTTAATGGAGGCGGTTAGTCATTTCATTAAATGTCCACCCGGTGTCTAAACCCCTTGGAAGAGTTTTTGTCATGTATGCTAGCCAGCGTTCAACTAGAAAAGCCTAACCATTAGGAGATTTATACATGTGACTATGCTTTAATTTTAATGTTTTAAATTTGACAATTGTGGGAACTGGGTAAGCAGTTTTTGCAAGGCTATTTTCTTCACATCTGATGCTGTTGTTAGAAGTCCAGAGGACAGACTATAAGAAAGAGAAGATAGTTATAAAGTGGAGGGGAGTAAGAACAGGCTGGGGCTCATGTACATGGAGCTAGACCTGGAGGGCACAAGGATATGATATGAAATTCATCAGTTCATATTGACTCTGGTATTGGTGGTATGGGTATCCAGAAAAAGTCAGGACCCTTGCTCATGGAGGTAAATACATAAATCTGGCTCAGGAGCCAGAGAAGGTGAAGAATCCAGAGAAAGTAAAGCAGATGCAGACTCAGATGCTGCTTCAAGCCAATAGGGTGAGTCAGCACATCAGTGAGGCTAAGGTACAAAGTGACTGCTGCTTCCCTTCTGCTCACTCAATCTCCAAAGAACAGCCTCTGTGGCTCATCAGCTGGAAACCACAAGAAAGAGAATTCTGGGAAATGTAGTTCATTCTAACCAAAGTGACACATTACAAAGCCGCCATGACATACAAGTAAATAAACTAATTTTAAAAACTTTTTTAAAAGTGAATAGTCTAGTCTTGGGGCACCTGGGTGGCTCAGTCGGTTAAGTGTCCGACTCCAGCTCAGGTCTTGATCACACGGCTTGTGAGCTCCAGCCCCGAGTCGGGCTTTGTGCTGACAACTCAGAGTCTAGAGCCTCTTCAGATTCTGTGTCTTTCTGTCTCTCTTTGCCTCCCCACTCATACTCTGTCTGTCTCTGTCTTTCAAAAATAAATAAACGTTTTTAAAAAGTTAAAAAAAAATAAAGTGGATAGTCTAGTCTTGAATATTATAAACCTAAAAATCTCTACTTTCTTTAATTTTTTTCTTTGCATAAAGTCTGTGCTATTTGGTTATGACAAAAGAGCTGTGAATGGAGCATTCTTAATGCCCACTATGGAGAGAGTAATATCCCCCCTAATTTATTCCCTACAGAAAAGTATTGTCTATTATTGGTGTTGTAAAGCAACAAAAAACTGTGGAATCATGAGGCTGGTAGCAATTGCAGAGGTCGCTTATTCCAGTTTTCTATCTCTGGGTAGGTTTTGTGAAATCCTTGCAGACCAAGTTCAGGCTTCTCTCTCTTTCTCTGTGAGGTATCCTCACATAGACTGATTAACCATTCTTGGCATTATTTAACACTGGATGTGACTCAGTTTAGGTATCCATTAACTGAAAAACTGAGATAATGTGGAAAAGTCAGGCCTTCATAACACTTTTTAAAAATTAAAGCAAAAATAGTATTTGGGGGATTGGGTCGATGAGATTGGTCAATAAAGAGCCGCTGGGATCATACAAGCAGAAACACTGCCAGTTTCAGCTGACGGGGCTGGAGAGAGGACAGAATGAATGAAGGCTGCTAGACTTCTCAGACTCTACAAGGCAGGACCATGGAGCTATCTGACTGCAAATTGGTGCTGTTCTTCAAGAAAAAGGCAAAATTTCCCAAAGGCAATTTGGAGATCATCTGGGTTGCCACTCCCACCACAGGGACAGGGTGCAAGTCTATTTCCTTCCCCATTTCAGAGGCCAAGGCCCTTGCAAAGAATGGGCAGGTGCTCAGACAGAGCTGAAGTGGGGGGGAGGTGCTGCAGAGTCTCGGCCTTGACACTGTGACCTCAGTAGGTTTGAAAGATGGGACAATGAACCAAAAAGGATTATCCTCTAGACTTAAGGTCTTTTTAAAAAACGTTTATTTATTTATTTATTTATTTATTTATTTATTTATTTATTTATTTAGAATCTCAAGCAGGCTCAGCACTACTCAGAGCTCAATCCCATGAACTGTGAGATCATGACCTGAATCAAAATCAAGAGTCAGATGCTCAACTGATTGAGCCACCCAGGTGCCCTAGACTTAAGGTCTCATGGAAGTTGCCTTGCTATGTTTGGTTTTGCCTGGGACCTGTCACCCCTTTATGCCTTCCCACCCTTCCTTTTGGGAAGGAGAATATCCATCCAATGCCTGTCCCACCATTATATTTCGGAAGCAGATCATTTGTCTAGCTTCGCAGGTTTACAGGTGGAAGAACAAAATTTTGTCTTAGGATGAATCACATCTCAAGTCTCACCTATACCAGATTTAGATGATGTTAAGATGAGACTTTGGATTTTAGACTTTAAAGATGGTGCTAGAATGGGTTAAAACTTTGGGGGCTGTTGAGGCGGAGGGGTTATATTTGCATGTGAGAAGACTCTGAATTATGGTTGCCAGGGGAAGAATGCCATGGACTGAATGCTTGTGTCCCCACAACATTTATATTTTAAAGCCCTAATCCTCCCTGTGACTATATTTGGAGATAGGTGAGGAGGTGACAAGGGTTAAAGGAGGTCATAAGGGTGATGCTTTTATAAGACAAAGAAGAGACACCGGAGCTGTCATTCTTTCTGCAGTGTGAGCACGCAGCACGAGGCTGCCTTCTACAAGCCAGAAAGAGAGTCTCCCCGGAAACCGAATCTGCTGACAGCTTGATCTTGAACTTCCCAGTCTCCAGAACTGTGAGAAATACATTTTTGTTGTTTCAGCCACCCAGTGTGTGGTATTTTGTCATAGCATCATGAGCAGACTAAAACAGTATCCATTTCATTTCTTTAGAGAAGCTCTAACTCTTCTCGAGTTAGCAGGGTAGCAAAGGATATGATCCCCGCCTCGTGCAGGATTCCTATCAAGACCGCATTTACTTTTCATCTTCAGTAATGCCCCTGGTAGGGGTGGGCTGTACACGGTTACTGTTCTAGTGTAGCTTTCCTGTACAATTCTTACTTCAGAATGCGTGGCAAACAAAACCTCACCACTTCAAGATAGTGAGCTGTTCTTTTGCTTGCTGTGAAGAAAAAAGATGCAATTTGCCCTGCAAGGGCGCTTTACAGATTGATTATGTCATAACGGCAGCTTAAGACATTAAAATAAAGCTTTTAGGGCTACCCAAAAGCAGTGGGAAGACAAAGGGATCAGGTGAGAGCAGAACTGAGAGGCAAGCCGAAGGGCTGCTAACTTCCTGTCCGTGATTCTGTTTAGAAGGTGACCACGCTGAATATTGAAGCAAGCTACTCTGCACCAAGGTTCTCTGTAAATCCTTAAACTGTTAATTTGAAACAATGTCCTCTGCACAACTTTTCGTTTTAAAGCCTAGGAAATATGAAGAGAATGCGCCAAGATTTTAGGAGAGGGAGGGAAACCATGATGGAAGGGCTGGAAAATAAAGAAGAGAAATTAGAAGTTCAGAAAATTTGGGTGGAAGTAAAATGTCTTTATATATGCAAAGGCCTATTTTTGGCAATAGGTGTTGAACAGTCTGTTTCTTATTCTACCTGAATAAAGAAAATGGAATTATTAAAGTTGAAGAGATTTAGGTTAGAAGCAAGAGGAAATCATCTCACTAGAAGCGGCAGCGTCTACTCACAAGATGAAGGTGTGGTCACTGGACTTTGCAAAAAGTTTTTTTTTTTTTTAGGTCTTAGGGCCTGTTATGGCCTCAGCACAGACCATCTGGCCTTATGAGCCAGAGCAGTCATGAAAGTCTAGAGTAGCCAAATTGACCATTGGCCAAATGTAGAAATAGCCCCTATTCGTGCTTTTTAAAAAACACCTTAAGTCTAGAGGATAATCCTTTTTGGTTCAGTGTCCCACCTTTCAGGCCTCCTGAGGTGGCAGGGTCAAGGCCAAGGCTCTGTCTTGTAGAATCTGAGAAGTCTAGCAGCCTTCACTCGTTTTGTCCTATCTCCAGCCCCGTCAGTTGAAACTGGCAGTGTTTCTGCTTGTATGATCCCAGCCACTCTTTATTGTGCGACAGTATAGTCACACTCCCGGTGTTTCCTTTAGAACACTTTCTCCTTTATCCGCAATATGGACAGGCTGAGAATTTTCCAAATATTTAAGTTCTTCCTCCTTTTTGCTTAACAATTTCTTCTTCAAGTCATCTTTCTCCTCTTGCATTTTCCTCTAAGCAGTCAGGAGGAGCCAAATCACTCCTTCGACAATTTGCTTAAAAATCTCCTCAGCTAAATATCCAATTTCACCACTCACCAGTTCTGCCTCCCACTAAACACTAGACTACAGTTCAGTGTATCCTTGCCATTTTACAAGGAGGACCATCTTTTCTTTAGTTCCAAATCACATGTTCCTCATTTCCATCTAAGATTTTGCCTTTAATGTCTATATTTCTATCAACATTCTGTTCACGATTATTTATATATTCTCTAAGAAGACGGAAGCTCTCTCTCCAGCTCTCTTCTTTTCTTTCCTCAGCCCTTACCAGAATCATCTTTAATGTCTGTATCTCAATCAACAGTCCCTTTCAGGTCAGTCTCCACTTGTTCTAGTGTGTACCACACTCTTCCAGCCTCTGTCTGTTACCTCGCCACAAAGCCACTTCTGCCTTTTTAGGTATTTGTGAAAGCAGAACGTTCTCCTCAGCACCAAAATCTGTATTAGTCACGGTTCTCGAGAGAAACAGAACCAATAAGATGTTTGTTTGTTTGTTTGTTTGTTTGTTTATGTACTTAGTTACAGTTACTATTTAGCTTATTTACTTACTTATTTAACTTATTTACTTACTTATTATAAGGAATTGGCTCCCACAGTTGTAGAGGCTGACAAGCCCGGATCTGCAGTCAGCAAGATGGAGACCTAAGAGAGCAAATGGTGTAAGTTTAGTCCAAATGCTGGCAGGCTCAAGAGCCAGGAAAAGCCAATGTTTCAGTTCAAGTCCAAAAGCAGGAAAGAACAGATGTCCCAGCTCAAGGCAGTCAGGGAAGAGGACTTTCCTCTTACTTGTGGAAGGGTCAGCCTTTTTGCTCTATTCAAGTCCTCAACTAACTGGAGGAGACCCACTCACACTGAGGAGAGCAATCTGCATTACTCAATCTACTGAGTCCAATGTTAACATCATCCAGAAACTCCCCCACAGACACACAGAGAATAATGATTGACCGAATGTCTGGGGATCCCATGGCCCGGTCAGGTTGACGCATAAAATTAACTATCACAGGTACCTTCCATTTTATTTCCATAATTTATCCAGATTTGTTGACAGGATAAATGCTTTATTATCTGTTTTATTGATTCCTCCAACAGACATTCATGAGTTACTATTATGTTCAGAGGTGTATGTATTTCTATACTCTGCACACAGTTCTGCCCACTCAAAGCAAGTCTTTATTTATTTATTTTTTTTCAGTTACCACTTTAGCAGAAGAAGGGATAATTCATTTATCTTTTCCTTTGAGAGAAATAACATGTTTGGAAAAATACTAGTTATTGGACTACCTGTTCTGCTCAGCAGATTTTTCCAACACTCTGGGCTCACAAATCAGCAACTTGTGTTCTCAGATATTGTTGCTGGCATTCTCGAGACCCAGACCTGAATGAAAACCTACAGTGCAAAATATCTTTGTTTAAGTGGCCTTTTAACACTTGCAAACACAGACATGTGCTGATGGAAGGAAATGAGAGATGAAATGACCGGTCAGGCAAATTGTGTGAGGGTACTGCCTCAGCCCTGACCCTGTCCAGAGGAGGGCAGGTTTCCAGAGGCTCTTGATTTGAGGCTCTGACTCTGGGGAGGTGAGCAGCATTTGTGTCATTAAAGAGAATGATTTGATGTTGGCCTTGTTTAACGGGTCACTGGATAACTGTGACTCTTGACCTTGGCCTGCTTCTGCCAGATTGATGCAGAAACCAACCAACAAAAAATGTTGACTAAACTACCTTCTTCCCAGAAAAGCTGTACAGGTAACTCAGTCTTCTTGATGCTATTTAGATGTGGACAGAAGAGAGCCACAGTAAAGAGTGCCAGTCCCTAATGACTATGAGATTTCATGGCAACACACTGGATCTTCACACAACATGACTCCATCTAAGCTACTTTATTGATGTATACTTTGGAGCCCATTGTGCAATATAAGCCCTAAGCTATTATTTTCATTTTAGAGGAATCTATAGATATATTCATTGAATTTTTCCCAAAACTTTACTTACGGAGAGAAAAAGAACACCATTTCCTAACAAACACATCAGAGAGTTCTGTGAGGATAAATACATGCATAGGTAAAAGGTGACTCCGTAAGTATATTCTGAATATACAAAACCTTCAAGAGTTAACTCAAAAACCAATCATGCAAACTGAGTCACAGAGTCACTTTTTCTGTCACTGGTGACTGGAAAAGAGTTTGATTTACCCAGAGCAGAAAAATGCTTTGGGTAGGGACAAACAGGCACTTAAGTGGAAGAAAAGTTTTGACCATAAAAAAAGGTCAATATTCTCACTAGTCTATGTAATAAATAGGTGTCGTGGCAGAGTTGCGGAGGAATGTCAAAGATTGGAAATGGCATTCAACTCTTTGGTAGTGAAAACACCAAACTAATGAGGAATCAGAGATTTCACTGGTCCGATGAACGGCAGCAAAACTAGATGAGTTCATTGTGGAGAAAGGCAAAGTAGTGGAATGGTAGCTACAAACTGATGGGAACTGAACTATCATTTACAGCACAGGGAAAGGTTTGGGGAAGTTGTGAAAAGCATTCCGAAAACGTAATGTTTAATACTCTTTTAGTAACATGCAAGAGATAAATAAATAAATATTTTAAATAACTGACAAGTTGAGGTGCTGTTTTTAAAGCCCAGGAAAACATTGAATATCATCAAAGATGTCAAATCCCAAGCACATCCACTAACATTTGTTACATTTATCGAGGTTCAATTTAATACAATATGGAGTTCTATATTAATGTTATATGTCAAGCAAAGTAACCACACCAAACATCTAAAAATGCCTGAAAGTATATTTTCAGATATTTCTAAAAAATACTGAAGAGCGAGCAAGATAGTAAATGAGAGCAGGAACCCAAAGAGATAAAGAGTACTGAAGCCATTTTGGCCCTGAGGACATCTGCCAGTCTCTGAAAGCTCTGATTTTGTTAACTCCACAGGGCATGGATGTTAGAAATCAAACCCCAAGGCCAAATAGGGTGGAGAGTCTAAGAGGAGTCCCTCCCAACACAAAGGGCTACAGTCTCAGGTGAGGATGAACCAGATAAGTGAGGCCCATCACTTCCACCATCAATAGTTACATCCACAAGCATACTCTTGACTGACTGCACAAAATCACATCACATGAGTGGCCCCTAGACCTCAAGCCAAGAATCTAAAATTTTAGAGAGAGAAATATAACAGCTAAAAGTTACCCTCTAACAAAACGCTACAGCTAGACTGTCTGCATTTAAATACTGACTCATCATTTGACCTTGGGCGAGTCACTTAAGCTCTGTGTGCCATTATTTTCTCAACAGTGTATTGGGATGATAATAATGCCTCAAAGGGCTCACTTAAGAATTAAATAAATTCAAGCACTTAAGGCAGTATCTGGCATATAGTTAGCCATATAGAAGTGTAAATGAGTTTTAAAATCGAAGCATAAATCAATACAAGATGGGAGAGAGAGTTTGTGATTAAGAGGCAGGTTTTTTTGGGGTTTTTGCAACGTTGCTCTTGACCACAATGAGGTTATATGGAAGAAGTTTGTTTAATAGCATTTGGCAAATTATATATCTGATGTAAATTATATATTACATTATATTATGTATGTACTATCTTATGTATATTATACACTTTTCTCTATTGTGATTGTATCTTATTTTTTAAGTGGAGTAAATCCTGTAGAAGGGGTTCTCAAACTTTTTGGTCTAAGTTTCCCTTTATATTCTTTAAAATTGTTAAGCATTGCAAACAGCTTTCCCTTCCCGGTTGTATCTATCGATGTTTACTGTTTTAAAAATGAAAATTGAGAATTTTAAACTGTTTATGAGTTTATTTAAAATAACAGTGAGCCTGGGGTGCTTGGGTGGCTCAGTCGGTTAAGTGTCTGATTCTGGGTTTCTGCTCAGGTCATGATCTCATGATCATAAGATTGAGCCCCTCAACAGGCTCCGCCTGAGCCTGCTTAGGATTCGGTCTCTCTCCCTCCCTTCTTCCCCACTGACACAGTCCCTCTCTCTCTCTCTCTCTCTCTCTCTCAAAAAATAAAAATAAAGAACAATAAGCCTATTATATGGTAATATAAATAACAGTGTGATAAAAATTTGTCACATAAA
The DNA here is from genome assembly GCF_024362965.1 of Panthera pardus. Taxonomy (NCBI): domain Eukaryota; kingdom Metazoa; phylum Chordata; class Mammalia; order Carnivora; family Felidae; genus Panthera; species Panthera pardus. Next base: position 23,483,299 of record NW_026526732.1, on the reverse strand, counting down.
AATAGAAAAACTGGATTGTTCAGTCTGTAGGGCATGCAACTCTTGATCTCGGGGTCATGAGTTCAAGCCCCATGTTGGGAGTAGAGGTTATTTTTTTCATACATATATGAAAAAAGAATTTGTCACATATTACAAAATAAAAATTATAAGAGGAGTGACATTTTAAAATGTTTTTAGTACACTGCTTTAATATCTGGCTTAATAAAAACGTGCTGGATTCTTGCATTTTCAGCATTCAGTGCATTGCAAAATGTTGTTTTGGTTAAAGTATAGTACCAAGTGAAGTATCCAGCCTTTTACAAATATGCCTTTGGAAAGAGGAAGAATATTTTAATGGTCTTTTCAGATATTTATAAATATTTTTTTCTTTGATACAATACCAAAAATTGACAAGTGGCACTTTCCTAAAGGTTGGTTGCAATGTAAAATCAGAAATGATACCAATGAAATTTCATACTCCATTACATTAATATCTGTGAATCTAACTTTTACTTCAGATGGATCTTCTATCTATGGAAACTACTGAGTTAAGCAGGCATTTTATATTTTACATTTTAACCATCAATATAAAAAAAATCACATTCATTAATATCACCACGATTTCATCAGTAACTTTTTAATATTAGAAAACTGTCACACTAAATGTGGCAGATACAAGTTTTCCAAAATTCTAATTTTTGCTTGAAAGCTTTAATTTTATAATTAGCAACCAAGAGTGATAATTATTTCCTTTGAAATGACAGCCTGATTTCATTAATTTTCAAGAAAATGTCTGCCAAATCCCCAAATCTGAATAACTATAGTCTGTCAGTTGTTCTTTCAAGAAAAAAAAGTGGCATTCCATGAAAAAAAAGCAGCTAGTTCAGCTTGCAACTGAAACCATCTGCTTTTCATACTTTGGTACCCAGCAGAAGTACTTCCTGTACACTTCCCATCTTTTCAAATCAAGTATTAAAAAGACCCGTCCTCGACAATCAGAATTTGATAAGTAATATTTTTTGTTACTTCATCGAAAGCATTCCTGAGTGAAATTGGCTTTCCCTTTTTTCTTTTCTGACTGCAAATGAGTGATTTGGAGGCGAAGGAAAACACCTTTGGCCTTTCACGCAAGAGTCTATGGTTCCCGTCAGGGAGACACAGGCTCTGGCCATTTGGAAAGTCATATGTCCATCGGCTGTGGGACATGCAAACACCCGGAGAAACCAGGTCCTGTCACAGCACTGTGAGAGCACAGGAGCCAGCGTTGTGCATCTTTCCCATTGAAAACACATGCCAACATTGTCCTGGAAGATACATTTTATACTTATTTCAAAAAAAAAAGAAAATATTTGGTCCAATTTAAACTTAGAAATTATACCTCTACTATAATATTGTAAGCATTGATTCTGTTGGTCTTCTTACATATCTGAACTGTCCTTGGATCAAAAGATGCATTAATTTATATGTTCCAGTTTTCTGAATACCTCATACCTGGATCACTAAAAATATGTTAAAAAGAGAAAGTTCAAAGAAAACAGTTAAGACTCTAATTCACAACAGAATTAATTTCATGAAATTTAAAAACATCTGCATCCTGTGGTTGAAACACTTTCTCCACTACCCACACGCACACACACGCACACACACACGCACACGCACATGCATGCACACACTTCCCAGATGTCGTTTTGTGAAAATAAAAGCTTTACCTTCAGAAATATTAGCACCGTGAAAGCATGTACAAGGCTGAACATAAAATCTGGAGTATACATGCGCGGCTGGCACCAATGGGGATGTGAGGAGATGAGTGACCTGAGCGTGGAGGACGGGTTGGTTTATTTGGTGAAATCATTGCCATTCATAATATTTGAATAGAGTACATTTTGTATGTACTAACTGTGGGAAGAAAAATGTCTAGGAAAATTATGTGTAATCAGTCGCGGCAATTTTATACATTGTAAATAATAATAATAAATTGAATCTTAAAAGCATGAACTTTGGGTTCTGTATTAATTTCCTACTGCTGTGTAACAAATTATCACAAATTAGAGGCTTAAAACAACACCCATTTGTTAGTTGACAGGTCTGTATGTCACAAGTCCTGGCACAGAGTGACTCTGTGACACCAAAATCTGTAAAAGTTAGCTATGGCTGCCATAACAAAATACCACAGACTGGGTGTCTGCTTCTGCCTCATTCAGGTTGTTGGCCAAATTCAGTTCCTTGCAGTTGTAGGATTCACGTCTCCATTTCCTTCCTCCGTGTCAGCGGGAAGCCACTCTCAGCTTTTAGAGGCCACCCACATTCCTTACCCTGTAGACAGCAATGGAGAGACTCCCTGGCATCCAATCCCTGTCAAGTCTCAAATCTCTTTCGTCAGGGAGAGCCCCACCCCTTTAAGGGCTCCCTCATGCTGAGACCTCTGCTTCTCCTGTGGGGCCTTCATGGCTGACAGGAAATGGTTCTAATCCTTACTTTACTAGTAAGGCAAGAACTGCAGCTCTCAGTCCCTCTCAGGTGAAGAACATGTGACGTAGGTCTCACTCAGCTGCAGTTTCCCCACAGGTCAGAACTCATCTCTCTACTATGGCCATGGGTGGACATTTTTAAATGCATGTGGTGCAAAGAATGACTGAATTTTTGCTTAGTGGGAGAGTTTGAATAAACCCCTTGTTGTGTAATATGTATATGCAGTGTATCTGTAACAAAGCTAATACTTCCCTTGGCAAATGATACTTGGAACATTAACATTTAATTGCTTTACACCCAATAGAATGTGGGCTGCATTTACTCTTTTTTTTTTTTAAGTTCATTTATTTGAGAGAAAGAGAGAGAGAGAGAGAGAGAGAGAGAGCATGCATGTGCAACCAGGGGACCAGCAGAGAAAGGGAGAGAGGGGATCTCAAACAGGCTCTGCTCTATTAGAAGCCTGACTCAGGGCTCGAACTCACAAATGCTGAGATCCTGACCTGAGCGGGAACCAAGGATCAGATGCTGAACTGACTGAGCCACCCAGGTGCCCTGCATTTGCTTTTCTTGAAAGCTAATTTACAATAGAATTTAGTGTAGAGCAGAAGGCAGCATAAGTCTGGCTAGGGTCTAGCATCTTTTCTTTCAGGCTTTATGGGGGTTTTGTCTCAGTAGTTTTCAGTCGGCTTCATCCCATGATTCATCCCTAAGCTTTAAACCTGTTGGCTCCTCTCTCAGGCAAAAACAAATCTCAAGTGTCAATGCTGTGTGTCTATGTGTGAGGCAAAGGAATTGTCTGGAGAGTGGCAGCTTGACATACACTCAGCCATTCTAAGAAAGGAGAGAGGGAGCTAGAAGCAGGATGGCAATAATGAGAACTGGAGGGCATCAGCTCTCACACAAGGACAGACACACACACATGCAGGTAGGTGCACATACAACATTGTGACAGATCCTTCTGAGAAGCCTCTTTATATTTTTTGTTTTTGTTTTGCCAATCTCTCGAACTGCCTGCCTAGAATTTAACAGAAACATGAATTTTTCTCCAAAATAACACCAGTGCCAATGCCTAACGGGCCGAAGGAAGCAGCCAGAGCCCTAGATGCTGGAGTTTGGGACTGGACGACATCGGTATCTCAGCCATGCTGAGGGGAGGCACATCCAAGAAGTTTGGCAGAGCAGGAGAAAAGGAGTCTCAGCTCCTTACCTGGACTGCAGGTCTCTTAAATGAAAAGACTATTCTCCTTACATTTGTATCCTCATGACCTAAAAATGTCACTTCAAAATGAACTCAGTCAATGTCCTGTGATAATGTGAATTTTACGGTAAATGTTCCAGTGATAATGATGTTGACAGAGGCGACAATGATTACGGTAAAGAAATCAAAGTCAGTGAAAGAAAAAAAGAAGATCCTATCCTACGTGAGGGTCTACTGAGCTATGGCCCTGAGTCAAGAGAGCCTTTTGGGTCAAATATTCTGTTTTGTGGATAAAAGGTGAAAGACACAGGAATTACACATATTCCTCTATAAATGGGTTAAACGGTGAGCAACATTCAGTTAAAGCAAGGAGGGTTTAAGGAATGCCTGCTATGTGCCAAAAACTTCTCAAACACCACCACATTTAATGCATCAAATTACCTAGCACCTAAGTATTTTATGCCAACTTTTCACTTGAAGCTCATTCCAGGATGCTGGGCTTTCCAGAGATCATTCTATAAAAGAAGGGAATGGAGTTGGCAGCCTGATCTTCTATCCTGCGAGACTTCTTGCCCCTGTTCCACAACTGCTGAAACGCACCCCTATGGAACACAACTGGTGGGTCATTCTCATGGAGGGTAAGTCCAACCAGTATTTATTTAAGACAGAAACTTAGATTCCTTCCCAACGGTAATATCACCTTCAGCCAGTTGTTTGCACAAACATCTCTGCTGCCATCCAGAAATCCGTGCACATACTTTCTCGGTGCTTTCCTGCCCTTAGCGAATGCTGTCCTTCCTCGGCAAGCAAAGCATGGCAGCCTGAAGCAAAGACTAGTCAGACCTGACTCTTAGTTTCTCTGTTCGAAAGCCCTGGAGAAGTCACTCGACCTTGAGCTAGAGGGACCTCTAGCCTCTGGGAAATGCTGTTCTTTAACCAAACCAGAAAGATTGTTGTCTCCCTTTTTCTTCACACTCAGATAAGGAAACGCCGCTGATCTCCTCAGAGATTCATCCTGGTCAATCAGGAAGTTGTCTCCCAAATGGCACCGGCAGTAAAAATAGAAGGAATAATTATTAACCTTCACATAGGGGTTCCAGATGGCAATCTGGCCTTTCATCTTGACTAAAGAGAAATGGCAGAGGCAAAATTCAAGAGATGGAAAATGGAAGAGGTACTGCCTGTGGGTGCCTCAGCTGAGCATTTTGATGGCTTTCGAGATGAATCCCTCTCATGCACAACCGAGGTCTCTTCTCAGAAGGCAGACGGCAGCTTCACTCACAGGATGTTGAGTGCTGTTATTCCCGACCCCTAGAGCACATGTATGGCAAACGCGTCTCATTACACAAGAATAAGGCAAATAAAATCGCTTCCAATATTTTTTGGATAAATACAGTGGGAGGCCATTGAGAAACAGAAGCCAGATTTCACACATATTTAATTTTCAAAAAAAAAAAACCATTTAAATAGTATTAAGCTTTTCCACACATCCATATTGGCTTAAAATTCATAATGTTATGATTCAAAGCACTTTTTTTTTAAAAAGCTTCATGATTCTCAATACATGCCAATTAAAGGAAATGTATTGTGCGTTGACCTTACTCACTTTTCTAACCTTGTTGGATTTTAAAAGCTGAAAAGCATTTAACGGACAGAGCCTGTGGTCAATAGTCAGGAGACCTGAGATTTCACTACTGGCTATGGAATTAATCAAATGCAATTCAACTCTGTATTCTCCTTGACTCACCAGTGCTAGCACTTAACTGGAGCCATTCTGAGTCCTTGAGGGCTCTTGAATACTAGTTGTGTTTTCCCTATTTTGTTAGAAATCTTTTGAGGTCAAGTTGGGCTTAGGAACCAGACAGAGCCAAAATCAAACTCCTTACTAATTGTACGGACCAATTACCTCCTTGAGTTTGTTTCCTCTTCTGTTAAGTAGGGACAATAATAATAAATGCTTCTTAAGATTCTCATGAGGAATTTTAACTAATATATGTAACATAATAGGGGTTCCATTAATGGTAATTTATTTTTATTGTTATTGTTTTTTTCCCCTCTGGTAATTAATTTCTTCTGCCAGACAATATATTGTCTCTCCTACTTCTTATATTTTCATCCATTGAAATTCTACCTATTAGCCAATGTCTTTTCTCAAGTATATGCTCTCCATGCTGCCTTCTCCAATCCCCACAGCTAGAAGTGAATGTTCTGATCCTAGGCCACTTCTTTTAAATATCCCATGGAGCATTTGTCACTCAGTGCTTTGTACTGGAGCTTGGTTACTTCCCCCCCCCCCCCCCCAAAACCCTGTCATCCTAATTAGAATGATAGCCTCTAGAGGGCAAGAAGCAAAATGTTCCTCCCTTAAATTACTTCTTGAAAGTGTGTTGAATGAATATGCATATACTCTTATAATGTTGTTTGGTTTATATAGTAATTTGTTGAATCTAAGCAGAAATAATTTTTTATTTCAGCTTTTTTTTTTTTCAATTTTAGCACTTAGCTATTCCAGGTCAGTAAATATATCTTTGTCCTGAAGTTACCACATAATGGTTGAAGTCAGAAAGAAAAAATATATTGCCAGAAAACCTTATTCCTTTGCTCTGACAGGCACTATAGCTGTCAATCTTTGATTGCCTGTAGAAAAACATAATTCCTTCCAGATCTAGGTGGTAACACTTCCAAGACAATGGGCAACACAGCCATAAAACCCCCACCAAGCCCCTTTGCCTTTTTCTGCTTCCTCTTTCTCACCTGCAAAATGGGTGGGGGGATATGATCAGATGATCTTTTAAGGGAGTTTCCTTCTCTAAAAAGTTTTAGTTTGCCATTCTTAAAATGAGAGCATTGAACTTGGTGACCTCGAGTTTTCCTTTCTATGGTGTGATTCTTTGCCACCTGCTCTTTCCTAGACTACATAGGGTCCCAATAAGAATAACTAAAATTAATTTTTCAGGTGTTGCATCCACTATTCAAGAATTTCCTAGCTACTTCTGAGCGTTCCCCTGGGGTTTCTCATATGTGTTAATAACCAAGTTTCTCCACTACCTAAGGATTCTCTTACCATTTTCCCTTATTATAACCTTGTCTTCAGTTGCTCCCGCTTCTCATAAAGCTACCTGTGCTGTTGGAGTGTTACTGTTTCAGCACATGTTTTGCCTTGACTCTCTCGTCTTTTAAATTAAATACATCTCATTGTCTTTAAAATGAACTACACCTTGAATGTTCTTATGCAAAGCTAGGGGTGAGCGAGTCTAGGATACACATAAGTTAGACTACCAAAAGAGACACTCATTCTATAATGGTAAGGTAATTTAGATGTACTGTAAGATGTTTGGTCATTAAAAATGTTAATATAAGAGTGTAACAAAATAATTCGTATTAGAAATCCCTGAATACAGCCAGGAATGAAGGGAATTGGTCATCACTGCAGTTTGAATGATCCAAATAATTTTGTGATTATTAGTGTAATTATTAAAAAGATGGCATCAACTTGGCTAGGCCACCTTGGATACTGTACTGCCGGTAGGTTGAAGATTCTCTACCAGTACCTGTATGGAAAATAATTGAGATAATCGTGCAGGGAAGAGTTTCTGCTTTTCTTCATTCATGCGAATAATATGTGGGATGCATATTCCAACCTCCACAAACAAGGAGTCTTAGGTGCCCAAACCCATTGTCCAACCGTTATTCCACATTGACAAAAATTTGGAAGAAGGTCAAAGATTCAAATTTTAAGCCAGGGTACTAGAGATTGGAGCATTCACAGAAAGGAACAAAGAAGTTACTAAAATTTTTTGGCTTCAGTGGAATGTCACTTTGGGGAATTTTCCTTTGGATTGCTTTTCTTGTGACAGGAAGGTAGTGGTGTCAGATGCTTGGGAGAAAGTGTGCTCTCAGCTGCTGAGTGATGAGATCTTGCGAACGAAGCTTCAAGAAGAAGTTGATGGTGACAAGACTGTCAACAATCCCCCTGTCCAACTTCTAACCTGGGTAATAGATTCTTCAGAGATAATTCGTACTACAAATCATTATCTGCATAAAAGTTTAGAGCCAAAACCTCTGCTAGTACTGGCATGTTGATTTTCCCAGGGGGTCCCGTCTGCTTGCTTTCCTAAGGACTTGCGAAGAGAGTAGGCAGATGGTGGAGAACTCTGGGTTTTAGGATTCTCGCCAATTCTTTCTATCATTAAAGACCCTACTAATACCTACTATGTGCCTGGCACTGGGCTAAGCACTAGAAAGATGGGGAAATATCCACGCAAAGTCATTGCTGAGAGTCGTCGCTTGGCCGCAATTACCAAAGGCTGGGGTCCCTTCAGGACCCCTACCTGCGACCTGAACAAGAGGTCCGGTTGCATCAGATGGTGGGTGCTCACCACCTCGTGCAATGTGCCTCCTGCCCTATGAGCTGTGGCAGGAACCCTATAGCTACACAGAAAACCACAGTGACTTACTCTCTGTCTGATGTGCTTGCTGCTTTGCTAGGAAAGAAAAAGAGAGATTTGAGCCAACTGAAGAATATAGGTGACAAATAGGTTGCAAAGAGAGGACTGTTTTTTGTTGTTGTTGTTGTTGTTGTTGTTGTTGTTAAAGGAAAGTGTTTTACTCTGAAGTATTTTCCCTTAGAAAAGCTGGATCCTTGTCTTTTCTCCACCCACTATTCTTTAATGAATTTATAAGAACCCTTTAGAGGGGGTGACATTCTGGCTATCAGAGCACTGTATGTTTCTATTCTTGAGTTAAGGAAGCCTGTGCAACTAGCAAGACAGGTTGTGGAGCTATAAGAGAGACTTACAAGAACACACAGAGAACTTATTATGAGCAAGATGAAGCATTGAGTGATGGTCAGCATTTCTGAGAAATTCCAGGAAGAAAAACACTTGGCACTGAGATGGAAAAATAATAACGCAGTAGTAGTATTTCTATCCCTCACCTAACCTCTTTACCCCATCCCTCTTCCTATGAGCAACTCGCTGTGCCCATTTTCCCACTGGAGGAGAAAACATTGACTTAGGTAAAACAGCCGTTCTTTGAGCATTCAAGGTTGCACAAGTGCTAATAAATGCTGTCCTTGTTACTTCAAATCATTTCCCCAGGGTATTTGTCATTTGTATACTGAGACATTCTGACAGCCATTTGGCACTTGCATTTTGTCATGTTGTAATGGAGTACATTTCCATTGCATTCAATATTTTTGCACTCCAATTACATGTGCTGAATCAAACCCTCACTATAGTAAAATTTGTCTGAAGCCCTCCCTAGAGCCAAGATCCACCAGAGAACCTTGCTCTGGTAAGTGCCAGTGGGTCTGTATAGTGGCTTCCTCTTGATTTGAAGAGTAGCTGATTTGATTTGGTCTCTTATTTGAGAGTGAACCAGATCATTTGCATTGTAAATAAAACCATTTCTTGTCTTTATTTCCTTCATTTTTGATTGCTTTTGGCTGCGTAACTTGGATAATTTAATCATGGGCCATATGAAAGAGAGCAGAGAAAGATTTTAAATAAGTTTAGGAGAGAGCTCAAAGCAAGTCTATGGCAATAACAGATGAGTAAAGCATCTCTGGTTTCAGACTTTGTGAGCATTATATGGCACATGAGTTATCATCTCTGCTTCAAGAAGTCATAGGAAAGTTGGAATAGAAGCCTCTCAAAATGTAAAATAGATCCCTTGTTAAATCCAGGCTTAGTACCACACAGCAGACAACATTTCAGTGAGACCTGGGTGTTGTATCAGTGGTGGAAGAAAGACACAAGCTAGGCAGCCAGGCCCTGATGCAAGGGCTCCCTCTGCTCCACTCAGCCTAGAACCCAAGTGAAGGCAAGGCATCACTGAGTGGAATTGGTTTTCAGCAATGATTGTTATGATATAGAAAGTGGGAAAAAAATGGCTCTTATAAGTATTTGCCTTTTTGCTACAATTTAATGATTTTGAAAAGGCAGCCATTCCTCAGGATAGCGTAGAGATAATGAACTTAAAGTAGTCTCAAAGATCTTTTGACAGCCTCAATTACCTCTGTTGTACTGAGTCCTTATTGATTTGATATTCCCACAAACTACGATTATTTCTCCAGATGATGATACTTGAAGATGGGGCCTTCTAGATTCTCAGGAAGAGCTCAGAGGTGTTTCTTGCAAAATTTCCAGCAAAGATTTCATTCCTTCCTTGCTTTATGTTGGGTTTTGGCAATGGCCATGAACAACAGGTGCTGGGTCAGAAGTGCTGCTCCAAACAGTCTGAAGACAATTATCCCACTTACAGATAATGTGAAAAATCTCAAGGAGAGCTAGCCTTTCCTTGGAAGATGCAGTCTAACCCAGCCACAGCTGATTTTCCAAAAAGGCAGGATGGCACCCACCCTCTGGAGACACTCTCTTTGTGAGAAGGGCAATGTCCCCAGGCACAGCTGACTCTTCACGGCATGAGGGCCATGTCCTGTGAATCCACTAGAGGACTCCTGGGTCCAACCTTGGCAACTTGTGGCCAGATAACCCCATCAGGCTCACCCTCCATGACCGTTTGGTTCTGATCATCTCTCCTCTTTCAACATTTGGTTCCATATTGCTTTGAGCTGCCTCTTTTCTTACCCAGACTTCTATAGTTTTCTTTTCTTCTTAACATTTCTTCAGTGCTTCCCAAAGCTCCATATCTATGGTGGGCCAATTCTTTTTTTTTTTTTTCCAACAAAGGAGATAGAAGTTTATTGAATACACTACAAAGAAGAAGCAGGTAGGACAGCAAAGCAGAGACTGTCTGGAACAAGGTGGTGATGAGAGGCGACAGTTATAGGGTAGAGTGAGGGAGTATGGGAATGTATAGAATTTTCCCCTTTTTGGTAATCTTAGGAACTATGCCTGGTTGTAACTGATCAGATAGGGCCTATGGCTATTTCAAGGTGGGTTGCTTAATGGACTTGTTTGCACTCAGCTCGGTAGTCACTGTGGGCTTTTTTGCCTTGATCAATTTTCCATTTCTCAAGCCTGTTGCCTAAAAGCAGCCTCTACATCCCCCCCTGACCCCCAAATAATTTTGACCCTTAAATATTTCAAAACTTTTTTAATGGTTCATTTATTTTTTTAAGAGAGAAAGAGCGTGCAAGTCAGGGAGGGGCAGAGAGAGGGAGAGGGAGACACAGAATCTGAAGCAGGCTCCAGGCTCTAAGCTGTCAGCACAGAGCCCAGTGCGAGGCTCCAACTCACGGACCTCGAGATCATGACCTGACCCGAAGTTGGATGCTTAACTGACTGAGCCACCCAGGTGCCCCTTGACCTAATCTTTAAGATTGTTGAGAGTGGAAGGTCTTATCTTCTGTAACTGCTTCATGCTGCATGAGGGGTGTAGAGATGTCCCTACCTTTGGGTCAAGATTGGTCTGTTGGGAATCTAACAGAAGTTACCAAAGGTCAAGGCAGCTGTGTCTAGGGTTGTAACATATGTGAGTCTCCTTGAGCAGAGAGGATCACCTGTTGGCTTGAAGTTCTGACTGTGAAGGAGTCTCAGCACCAGGCAGAGAGACATGGGTGAAAACATCAAAACATAATTAGAATAACAAGAGAAAAGAGAAACCCAAGTAAGAGTGCCCTGATAGTTGACAAAAATCCTCCTCTTGTCCAGGAGTTGAACCAATCGTTAAAGGAAAAAGAAGGATCATTTAAAGTGTCAATTTGAGTATTCATGTCTTTTAGTAACCCTGTCATATTTTTGTGGTAATCTGGAGTATACACATAACTCTCTGTTTTAGTAAAGCATAGGCTTCCTTTTGAGCTACAGTCAGGATATCAAAGGCCATTCGGTTTTGGAGGGCCACCTTTTGAATTTGTGGATGACTGCATGTTGGGCTTAGTTAAAGGCATCTGCTGTATGCCTGGCCCTCTATTTGCAATTTTATATCAATAGGGGAAGCTCCTGGGACAAATATGGCTAACAGATAAAACCATCAAGAAGCCGTCTTTGATGTCTAGCCTTACCAATATCCTAATTACAAGGAATTACTGGCAACTGGGAGATGCCTGTATGGCGACCTGGGCTTCTACAAGTGCATCATCCAAACCAATCATAAGGAAAGTGGGGCCATCCACTATCTCCACAAGTCCATACTTAACCAGCGAAGTACACTGTTTTGTTTTTTTCTTTAATGTTTGTTTATTTTTTGACAGAGAGAGAGAGACAGAGAGAGAGGGAGCATGAGCGGGGAAGGGTCAGAGAGAGAGGGAGACACAGAATGTGAAGCAGGCTCCAGGCTCTGAGCGGTCAGCACAGAGCCCGACGCGGGGCTTGAACTCTCGGACAGTGAAATCGTGACCTGAGCTGAAGTCGGACGCTCAACCGACTGAGCCACCCAGGCGCCCCTGAAGTACACTGGTTTTAAGCAGTGATTTTGTCATCCAGCCACACAGAATTGGTCAAAGTGATAGTCGAATTATACAGTTGTTGGGTAATCTATCCCATTTTCCATTTGTTCAAATAATCATTTGCCCGGGGGATCCTATTATTCCCACAGAATAACAAGCATGAAGACTGTCTATACATAAGTTATTGTGGCAATTTCTCTGAAGTTTACCTCGAGTTGTCTAGCTTAGGCAAACAAACATTCAAAGACAGTCAGAACTAGAATTTAACATCCACAAAGGTATGTCACTGAAACATAATTTTTCTCTCTAAAATCACCTTCATTGGTCAGCCGATTCTTTTAATTCCATTATTATTCCTCTTAACTCCTAGACTTTACTGAAAACTGGCACTTCCCTAAGGATTCCCACCCCCAGAAACTTCTCAGAGGGAAAGGCTTCCCATTCCTGTGTTCCTTGTGCCACATATTTGGGAAGCTGGATCAGCATGGTCCTCATTTCCCACAGCCTTTTCAGATTGTTACTTTCTTCCTTCGTGCAAAACTCTCTGTTCAGCTGAGGCTCCCACCAACCATTCATATAGCTCTGCACACTGATGTCAGTGCTTACTGAGATCACTGATACCTGTGTCATCTCATTGTGAATATGCTGCATATTTCATTGATTCAGGGCTCTATCTTTTATTTGGAAATAACATAACATTATTTTTTAGTTGAAGTATGATCAACATATAGTATTATATTAGTGTCAGGTGTGCACTATAATGATTCAACAATTCTATACATTTCTCAGTGCTTAAGTGTACTCTTGATCCCCTCTGCCTGTTTCACCCCCTTAACACTTATCTACGACCACAATATTTCCTGATCCTTCCATGCACATGCTACTCCTCGCTTTTGCCATCTCTATGGGTGTACCTGTCACTTTGCTCAAACCCCTCCGTCCCATAAGTCAAGTTCTTTCCAATTCATTAAGTCTCTGTTCAGGTCCTACCTTTTTCATGAAATGTCTTCAAGCGCACCAGACCAGAGTGGCTTCTCATCCTGCATATCCATAGCATTTATTTTCTTTGCTAGGTGGTAAAAATAAAACATGTGTTAGCAGTGTGACACCCTCTGATTCTGTGAAACTTACCATTGAATTTTTGGTCCTTTCAAATATCCTGCTGTTACCGTTTGATGCCACACAGGAGGTCCCTGTTAGGCTAGTTCATCCTCTGCAACGCCACCATGGGGAACAAAAGTGAACCCTACAAGGGGCAGGCAAACACCCTGGACCCAAACAACAGATTTATAATCACCATCACACATCTGGTGATTGGAAACAAAAAACTGATACCAGAACTCATCTCAAATAGTAACTTAATCACTTCATTTGCACACTTACAATTTTTTTCATAATTGCAAAATAGACTGCTAATTAGTTTTTTTTTTAAATGCACATATAGAGACAAAGCTTACTCAGGATCATAAAATTTTAGAGATGAAGGACCTTCACTTCCTACATCTCTCACTTTACCAAAAAAAAAAAAAAAAAAAAATGAGGGGCGCCTGGGTGGCTCAGTCAGTTAAGCATCTGACTTCGACTCAGGTCATGATCTCATGGTCCGTGAGTTCGAGCCCCATGTTGGGCTCTGTGCTGACAGCTCAGAGCCTGGAGCCTGTTTCAGATTCTGTGTCTCCCTTTCTCTCTGACCCTTCCCTGTTCATGCTCTGTCTCTGTCTCAAAAAGAAATAAACGTTAAAAAATTTTTTAAAACTGTTATTTTATCAGTTAGTGTAATACCCACAAATACTATATATAAATAGTATAATAAACCACAAAATGTTGATTTTCCATTCACATTATGAATCAAGTGTGGATCAGAGGAGAGGTTTTGTTCATCTTAGTCTTCCGGAAACACAGGATGACTGAATCTTTATCTGCACTGGGTCTGGGGCAGAGAATTCAGACCTCTACACGGTCTTTCTCTAGTGACTGCAAGTTCTTGCCCACAAATGACATCAGATGCTTTTCTCTACAGAAGCCAGAACCATTGGCCAGAACAAACCCATAATCTACCCACCCACAAGAATCCAGAAAGCTCAGTCTACCATGTGCAGGAAGTGCTGAAACTGATGAGCGGCACTAACAACTACCATAACTATAGCTAATGTTGAGCTGTTTGTGTTGTGTTTATGCCATATCATTATAATACGATGAGAGTAACGGGAAGGCAATATAATGAGTATGCATTTTGGAGCCAGAAAAACCTAAGTTCAAAGCTCTACTTTGCCACTTGTTAGCTGAGCCTCTGTGACCTGGAGCAACACACTTGACCTCTCTGAACCTTAATTTTACTAACTGCTAAATGAATATTTAACAATATTTTGTGAGGATTCAAAGAGACAGAATTTTGTTTTTAAATCCAGAATAATTTCTGGCAAGTCATAGGTACTTTATATATATATTAGTTCTTTATCTTTTCCCCTCTATATTTATGTTTTGTCCACCTCTTGTTGTCCTTCGTGACTTCCCTTATGGCTATGAATTTGTTCTTGCCTTGAGTTTGACAGAGTCAACCCCATTTCCCTCAGCTGTAGATGAGTACATTCACTTCAATGCTCTACCAATACTGTGTTTTCATCAATACTTCCACCATATTTATCATTGCCAAGGCTGTATTGTGTTAAGCAATTTTCCCTTCTTGATCTGATCCAGCTATTAGACAAATCCCTTTAAATATTTGTGAGTCACTTCTCACCTAATCCTCACCTGAATTCTGTTAATTTTTCAAGACCACATTGTATCTCGCCATATGGATCATAAATCTTTCAGGGGTAAGAGCCCCATTTTAAACATTTATATCACTAACAGAGTCAAGCATTTTACTTTCGGTTACCCGCACGGTGTCCGGTATCAAGTAGTTCATTAGTAGCATCCATGGTGTGCTAGTGTTCCAGGGTTGCTTGAGCAACATACTGGGGGGCTAAAACAATTGACGTTCATCTTCTCACCGTTCTGGAAGCCAGAGGTCCAAGATGAAGGTGCCAGCCAAGTTGGCTCCTTCTGAGGGCTGGGAGGGAGGTTCTGTTCGGGCCTCTCACCTGGCTTCTGGTGGTTTGCTGCCAGTGTTTGCATTCCTGGGCTTGTATTAGCGTCTCCCTAATCTCTGCCTTTGTCTTCACAGGGCAGTCTCCTTGTGTGCACTGCTGTATCCAAAGTTTCCCCTTTTTTATAAGGACACTAGTCATATTGGATTAGGGCCTATCCTAATGAACTCATCTTAGCCAAGGAAGTTTTGGAGTTAAGACTTCAGCACATGAATTTTGAGGAGACACAATGCAACCCATAACCCATGGGTTACTACAAGATGAATACTTAATGATTTTACAGACAAAATAGTATGACGTCAGTGTTTCTGCCATGTCAAAGTAAATTTTTCAGAATGTTAAAAACTTGATACGGACGGAGAATAAACATGTGTCAGACATTAATTTACCTAATTTATGAGACAACCAGCAGAATGATAAAACTTATTCCAAGAGCATTTGAGGAATAGAAGTTTACATATTCCTCAGAGAATAAGCTGAAATAAGGTTGCCAAGTGAGAGACAAACTAGAAAAGGACAATAGACAATAAAGCCACATCCTTTGGAATCATCTTTTCTACCTGACGTAAATTATTTACCTATCTATTGGACAAAATTGTCAAAAATTAACATGTAATATCACAGAATCTGTGCTTTAATCAATAGTATATAACAGGTCAAACAAAGTTGCATACTTCTATATAATTAAGTGATTCGTGGGTGGAACAGTATGATAGTAAAAGGATTCAGCCATCTTTTTCCCTTATTTCCATGTTTTGGATGTTTTCTTAGTAGTGCTCCCTAAATAATCTCCAAAGATTATTCCTAATCACAAAATGGCTGGTTTCATAATGTATCATCCCTGTTATGTTATACTGGAGAAACAAGGGGTGTTATCTAACTGTAAACTTCCTTGTAATTATCAAATCTAGAGATAGTTACTAGGACCATAAAATTAACTTTTGTCTTGAAATTTCATAGAAACACCTGGACTCTGAGTAGACTTTGAAAAGAGTCCATTAGCTGTTCTTCTATCTAGAAGCTCAGAATCCAATCCCAAGACATTCTCTCCACCAGGTTTTCCTTGTGCTATGGATAAACAGAAGTGACTTCTCTCTTCAAAGTCTCCAACATCTACTAATGTACCCTTCCTGCAAAGAAATGATCTTTCTTCCTACTTATGATGCCTTTAAGGATGTTATCCATGACGGGTATCAGACCAGTTTCCTGGGAGGGCTTTATAGGTTTGGGTTCCAAATGGGAATTAGAATATTTCTTCTTTAGTCATTGTTTTATCATAAAGGTATTAAAGAAGAGGAATCCTCAAACTTGATATTCCAAACATGTATTTGGTTACACAACCAATTAGTCCAATTATGTCCTGGTTAAAAAAAAATTCTTATGTTAAATTCTTATTGAACTTATGCAAGTAACTATATTTCCATGAAAAGTAGAGACAAAACAAAAATATCTGTTTCTGTATCCTCAGAGGTCAGGAATAAAAAGATGACATCTAGAGAGTATTTCATGTCAAACTACAGAAGTATTTTTAATTAAATTAAGGTACAGAGAGAGATCAAGAAAAAGGAAAAGGGGTTTTCTAGAATACCCAGTAAAATATAGAACATTAAAAAGACTATCAATAATATCTTAAGACAAATAACCATAATTCTGCTTCTTTCCTCATCAATACTAGTTAATCAATTTTTTTTTCCACTGGATCTTGGATCTGCAGTTGCTTTGATAAATTCATCTTATTCTGGATTGAGAAGAGTTCTAAAAATCCTCACTTACTCCCCAAACACAGCCAGAGTTGCCCAAGTCAAATCGATTTGAAAACTTAGACTATAGAATATCAATAGTTAAGTGTATTCATTTACTAAGGGTGCTATAACAAAGTACCACAGATTGGGTGGCTTAATAACAGAAATTTATTTCCTCACAGTTCTGGTGGCTAGAACTTCAAGATCAATGTATTGACATGATTGGTTTCATTGTGAGGTTTCTCCTTCGCTTGTAGATGGCCACTTTCTTCCTTTTTCTTCAAATGGTCTGTGTCCTCCATGTGTTTGTGTCATAATCGTCTTATAAGGACATCAGTCATATTGGATTAGGGCCCATCTATATGATCTCAATTTACCTTAATTACCTCTTTAAAGATCCAATCTCCAAGTAAAGTTATATTGTGATATACTGGAGATTAGAACTTCAACACATGAATTTGGGAGGGTACACTTTAATCTATAACATTAAGTTTATTTGGTTTAGTCTTTTCCAAGAAATTCCCAGGTTGTCCTTTGTTGACAATGAAATTCATGACTTTGGGCTAGCTTGAGAGGAAAATAGAAACAACTTGCTGTTGCTAAGACTGAATGGTTGTTAATTCATTATGTTAACATCATAATGAAGAAGAGTAAAATTCTTTGTAGAAGTAAGGAACCTAACTCTTTTTAAAGGAGTAAATTGATGTCTCTACTGAGGGTAAGAGTCCATTATAAACTGACAAATTTCCAGGGCCTTCCAAAGCATAAAGTGAACAACCAAGAAGACATATTTATATTAGTAACTCTTTCCTGTACAAAATTAACCTAAAGAAAACTGAACTTCTTCTTTAATTTAAGAACTATTCTCATGAAACTTATACAACAATGTTGAGCTAATTTAGAAAAGTAGAACATACCAATAAACCTGATTATTTTTATTATCTCTCTTTTTTTTATTAGGTGAAAGAGAAAGTCTTTATGACTTTCTGATATGTATATAGAAAATCTCAAAGACAGTTTTGGGGTTAAAAGACATCTTAACATTTAAAAAAAAATATGACTTACTCTTGTGAAGAGAAAATAAAATGTGATATTAGGAGAACATTATTTGATTAAGATTGAAACATAGGTACATAAGAATAGTAAATACTTGAACGAATACTGGTTGAAGTTAACTACATGTAAATTGAATGGTATTATAATATTTTTAAATAAACATAAAATAAGGAATACAATTGGAAGAAACCATAACAGTTCAGAAGGGAGAAAGTTTTGTTGTTTTTGAAAACAAATTAAAGATTTAACAAAATCATTACAAAACATGGAAAGTCATTTTGCTGACATTAAAATCCTGTTATCTGGTAAGATTATCTAATGAGTACAAAATACCCTTTTATTAATTCTTGTTAAGACCCGACTGGCTATTCCATGAAAAATTTATCATTTTAAGGTTAAAAACAAATTAAAACTTCACTCTTAACAAAACGTTTTTTGTGAATGAACACAGCAAAGTGAGCCAAAATCATCTTCTTCTAACAATGATGTAGTAACAGAGACAGGATTTACCACTCCACCCTAAACAACTAGACACTGAACCAAATTACCTGAAGCAATGATTTTTCAGACATGGGACAATAACAAACATAGGACCATGATTCCTAAGAGAAGACAAACAAATGAGGTGAGCTCCATGATTGCCTCAGTTTACTGCCTAGAGGCAGGTGCATTTGTAATTAAAAATTTCCAACAAAAAATTTCCAGACCCAGATGGTTTCACTGAATTCCTCCAAACATTTTTAAAAAGAAAAAAATTCAATTCTACACAAAGGATGCTAGAGAATTGAATAGGAAAGAATATTACAGTATTTGTAATTCAGACATTACAAAAACTGAATACCAAAATCAATATCCTTCATGAGCATAGAAACAAAAATCCTTCGTAAAATATTAGCAAATTGAATCATGCAATTTATAAGAATGATAATATCATGACCAAATTATGTTTATCCTAGGAATGCAAGTTTAGATTAGCATTAGAAAATGAATCAGTGCATTTCATCATATTAACAAACTGAAAAAGAAAAAAAAATATGATCTTCTCAACAGATATAAAAAAAGTATTTGACAAAATTTAATACCCATTCATGATAAAAGCTAAATAAAGAAGAAAAAGAAATTTCTCAACATGATTAAGGACATCTACCATAAACTTACAGCTAACAACACACCACAATTAATTGTGAATTTAATGAATGTGTTACCCCTAAGAAAGGACAATTTGAAACATGTTATCTGCTTTTACCATCTCTATTCAATATTGTTTTAGAGGTTATAGACAGTGCAATAAGGCAAGAAAAATAAAGCAGGCAGATAGAAAAGCTGAGGGCCACATATGCTTTATTCATGGATGACATACTCACCATTGTAAAACATCCTACATAATCCACAAAAACACTATTCAAACTAACAAGGGAGTTTAGCAAGGATAGAAGATACATGAACACCATACAAAAATCATGGGTGTATCTGTATATTAACAACAAACAACTGGAAATTGAAATCAAGAAAAAGGCCATTTACAATAACATCAAAATATATGAAATATTTAGAGGTAAATTTGACAAAAACTGTGCAAGACCAGTATACTGAAAATTATAAAACATTGTAGAGAAAATTTAAAGAACTGAATGAATGGAAATACATAAATCAATCAATACAGAGCCTTTTTGATTTTTAAGGTTTTATAGTTTATTAATACCTTCAAGAAGTAGGAAAGCATTTCAAACTTGAACAATGAGAGACTTTTCTCAATAAAGCCATATAACACATATAGCATCAGTTCTGCAACTTTAGCCATGGGTTAAAAATGAGCATAGAACATAAAATCTTACTAGTCCAGATCTCAAAGAGCCATTCTCCTTTCCAGGGGGTATAAAACATTGTCATAGTTGATTTGAGTTCATTAAATGGCAAACAAAAAGACTAACCATTTCCATTTCTCTGTGGTATGCCACCCAATAGAAAATCTCTACTGTCCACCTGAGAGAGATCATTAAGTGATGAGACCATAAAACAATATTTCCAGTTATCACTGTCCTCAACAGGGAATAAATGATCAGTTGTGCATAAACTATATTCTGATATACTCTCCTGACTACTCAGTTGAGTCCAGCTTCATGGTCTCATAATCCCTATACTCTGGACCCAGTTGTAGAATAACAGAATTCCCATAAAATAAATTTTATATACAGCTCCTTTATTGTTTGTGCAGTCACAACCAGTTGATCAGATAACTATTAGTCCCTGCTCTCAGCTGTAGAAAGGAATATAATCCTACCCTAATATAGACAGACATCACAGGCCAACACACCTAACCAAGAACAAGAAAGAAAACCGCCGAAGTAGAAAAGAAAAACAGAGAAACTGAGATTCAACAAAGGATAATTTCTATGGCCACCTGGAATTCACTCTTGGAGGCAACTGTGTGTCCCAGCTTAAACATCCAAAGAGAAGCACTTCTCTAGCAATATAGTTTAATTGGCTCTGATAGATGTGTCCACTATGACATCTTGGTGAGACCTAATGTATAATGCTTAATTGTGTAATTTTCTAAAAGACAAAAACACATTGCCATGTGACAATGAATACATGTCAAAAATTTAACTCATTAATGAGGATATCAGCCAGATATTAAGACAGGTTCCAACAGGATTTCAGGAGCATAGTCTCTGAGAAAGCATGTTGAAATAAGTTCTCTAAATTAGAAGAAAATTTAAAAACAGTTAATGTCCAAATATCCAATGGGAAATAAAACTGTATCCTTTGGAGTTCTCTTGCTTCTAATCTCTTCTAGACAAAATGGACAAAGTAACATCTTCAAGTTTGTAAGTATCTTCACAGAGTGTGGGTTATAATCAAGGTAAATAGCAAGTCAAACAAAGATACATGCTTCTAGAGGATTGGGTAATTTTTGGATGGACCATTTAGACAATCCTCTGAATGACAGCCTTACTTTCCTCTAATTTCCATCTATTTGACATTTTTTCTTTTTCTTTTTTAAGTTTGTTTATTTATTTTGAGAGAAAGCAAGTGAGGGAGGAGCAGAGAGAGGGAGAGACAGAATCCCAGGCAGGCTCCGCCCTACCAGCGCAGAGCCTGTTGTAAGGCTCAAACTCCCAAACTACGAGATTATGACCTGAGCCATGATCAAGAGTCAGACACTTAACCAACTGAGCCACCCACGCACCATTTTTTAACAGCTGCATGAGATATATTTGTTTTTAGCATGGATACCAACCAGGAAGTGATTCTTCTCACCAAAAGAGTAGAATGTCCCCTACTTTCTATCACCACATTGTAAGTTGAAATATAATACAAAGGTGTGGATGAAAAGAATGCCTTGAGATGCAAACTGAAAAATAATCTTTTTTTTTTTTTTTTTTTTTTTTTTTTTTTTTTTTTTTTTTTTTTTAGATCAGAGTAAACCCATGACAGAGATTTGGCACTTACTACAGTGCACTGGTGAGCACGAGCCTAGGGCTCTCATTTATGAGAAAACCACTTAGGATAAAATTTGAGAAACCATGGAAGCAAAGGTTAAGGATATTTAATGGTATTTATCAACACTCTTCAGGAGCACCTGGGTGGCTCAGTCAGTTAAGCATCTGACTCTTGGTTTCAGCTCAGGTTATGATTTCACGGTTTGTGAGTTCGAGCCCCATGCGAGGCTCTGTGCTGACAGTGCACAGCCTGCTTGGGATTCTCTCTCTCCCTCTCTCTCTGCCCCTCCCCTGCTCACTCTGTCTCTCCCTCAAAAATAAATAAATAAGCTTAAAAAATTTTTAAAAACCTCTTCAATATTTGGATGAATTCTCTATGAGTTAAAAGAGAATGACAAAGAAACACAAAAGATGTGGATTTCAGAAAATATACTCACTTTAACAGGAAAGTACCAGTATAGAAGGGACACACATATGTACAAAGACCCATAACCACCAAGTGATTACATATTTTCCCTCTCTCTTTTCACCTTTAATCTACAAAGTGAAACAATTATTTTAAAAGTATCTTACGCCTATAACATGCAAGTGTTATGCTAGGTGACATGAGACATTCACAGGTAAATACGACAGAGAGTTCGAGTTTAGTTCCACTAACCATCTATGTGACATCAGTTATTCCAAACCTTTCCAGGATGAAGTTTTCTCATGGGTAAAAATCTGCTAGTGTTCTTGAAATTATAAAAGACTATAAACCTATGATTTTATAATTCCTGTCCTCAAAGAGCTTGGTAAAATTTCTTGAAGACTTTTAAAGTGTACAGAGTGGGATGGGAAGGTGGGTTCCCAACAGAGAGACTATTTCATTCATAGTTTTTCAAATTTTTATCTTTACCACAGAGTTATTTGTTCAAAAATCACTATTAACTGGGAACATAAAGAAGTAGAATAAATATGTGGAGATGTTGTGATCGGATCAGGTGAGAGGTACCCAGACTCCGAGTTGGCAGACCCTCCCATCTCAGCCTATAGACTTCTGTGGTCTCCAAGCAGCTCCATCCAATCTCTAGGACTCTCCGGAGCATGTTTGAAAATTATTTATGAAGTTCAACCAATTTAGTTCAAGGATAATAAAATAACAGGCAAAGAGAAGTTAAGTTTCCTTAACTAGGAAATGTTCTTCTCCAAGTTCACAGAAATCAGAGAGAATTTGGTCCAGACCACCGAGCTGCCTCCTCTCCAGAGACTCTCTGGTGTGCTATGTCAATTGCATGTGCAATACCAACTTATCAACCCTCTTTTCATAGTAACTCCTCAAAATGCAAAAGGGACTCATATTTGTTTTTGAAATTACTAAAGGTTATTATTTTTATGGCCTTGCAAAAGGACCATTTGACACCAAGATCAATACATCTGAACACTTTCATAAGAGTTATTTTGTAAATGGAAAAAAAATATAAGATGGCTTGGAACTAATACACTATGCTTGGATAATACTTAACTCCTAAACCATTTTGTAGAATTTTCTTTTTTGTTCATGAACATACTGATGGAGGATCTGTATATGTTTTCTAGAGCTTCAAAGATCATTTTCAAATCTTTCCATTTTCTCTGTCACTTTATATTACTTCCTGCTCCTAGATCAGGTTATATATTTCCTGCTGTGTCTCTATGTTTTTAGTGAGGCAGAATTTCATTGTTTTTTTTTTAAGTGTGTCAACTTAATGGACTACTTTATTATTTAGACCCAAATAATAGTGCTTTTGTGAAGAAGGGCAGGGTGTGGGAGACAGGAAGGAGGAAAGGAAAGAGGGGGTGTGAGGTAAAGAGATAAACTCTAGCATATTGGGATTGCCTTTTAAAATCCTACACAGATTTTTTCCCCCATTCAGATAACTTGCTGACCTTATCCTATGCTACATCTGATTGCAATTACTTCAGTTTGTTAGGCTGACCAATTTTAGAAACTTGGACAATGTACTTCGTTGCAATCAGATCTGCATTAAATCCCAGAAATGAAGGATAAATCAGTTATTGCCATTGAAGTTGTTATGTTGTATTTTTTCCAAAAGAAATACACTCATGTCAGCAGGCCTGAACTTTCATTTCTCTAAACTTCTAACATGTCTTCTGCAAGTAAGCCTGGTATCTTCTACATAACTAATCTAACAATCTCATGAAAATGGAGGACAAGCCTAATTCATCATTGTTCTTGTCCTTTGTAAATTTTATAATTATTGACAACACATTTGAAGGTACAGAACACACAGAGAGCAAAACATTAGAGGAAAGTCATACTATGCACTTTCCAGCATTAGAATGTAGACGCTCTCTGTTCACCAATAAATTTCAATTTATCTTTCCATCAGGCTGCCATGCCCATGGGTGGAGTGATTTGGCAACTTCTTAACACAATATGATATGAGGGGCACAAAAGAAGATATCTCTGATTTTTAAATTCTCTCCATGAATTGCCTTAGTTTCCAAAATCCCCACACTTTCCCTCTAGAGTAAGGACTGGAATACAGAAACCTCAGTTAAAATACAGGTATGTCACCTAGGAAAGTAGACTCTAGGATCTCTGCTCGATGCTTTGTAACTTCCCAGCCAGAAAGCAAAGCCCTGAGATAAGATGCGATTTCAGGGAGGTAGAGTGAGTCAAAAAAAGGTGCAGGGCCTTTAGGGCAGCTAGTCAGACACTCTTCCAATCATAAAACTATACGCGCTTTTGTTGGCAAGGAAGAACAGGCCCACAGGAAATATTTTGACAGGGCTACCAACAGGTGTGGGATAACGAGAGTGACAACTACTCACCAGGAGCTGGTTCTCTCAAGTACGTGATCTTGTCTCACTGAATCCTCAAGGCAAACTGGAGTGGTAGGGGCGACTATACTCACGGAGAGAAGAGAAAATGAGCCTCCAAAGAACCCAAGTTCACTGAGCTACTGTACATTAGCATCTGGGTTTGAACTCATGGTCAAACACCTCCACCTTCACTATCTCATGGAAAAAGCAGGAAGGTGTAAGATGTGGAGCATGACACCTGCCAGGGAGAGAGAGGAAGCTGAAAACCACTGGTGCCTACTTCTTGTATGCCTGGCACAGGAAGGTGAAATGAACTCTATGTCTGATTAATGCTGAACAGTGTAGGAAAACTGGTTTCCAGATGGTAAGTAGTCAGCTTCAAATTCATTTCATGAGGCTCCTCTCCCATCTCTTCCCTGTGCTCACTCTGTGCTCCAATATTCTATTCTATGCCCTCTCTGCCCTTGTTCGTGTCGCTGCTTCTGCCAGGAAAGTTCTTTTCATCATTTGTGTTGTCAAACTCCTATAAAGTGGAGTCACTTCTGGTACTTCTCGTTAGATTATAAAGTCCACATATAGGCATAATTCAGCTTAGTCAAGTTTATCTGTGAAACTCCTGAAATCACCCCTGGAGTTTGATATTCCCTGATTTGTCCTTGCAAACTTCCAGGGCATAGGACAACCGAGGTGACTGAGGTAAGGAAGATTCATAGCCATCATCTCCTGCTCCTCAGGGATGCTTTGTCACTAGGCAGAAGCTGGGCGGAAATGGCCTCGCCCTGATTTAGTTGCTTTGTGTTTTTCCCCCTTGCTTCCAATTGGATCATCCATTCATATGATACAGCTTTGCTGTGATTCACTCAAAGTGGATGGATATGACACTTCAGCAGATATGCCATTATATCCTCTCACCTCTTTGACACTTTCTCTCACCGTGTTATTTTTATTGGATTGATCTTCTACATGGATTATAAGATTTCTGTGGTCACAGATTGTGTTTCACTCATATTTCTAGGGCATAACAGTGGCACAGGGATGTTGGGTGGAGTAGGGAACTCCTAGCCAGAAAGGCCCTGGTGTCAGTTTACAGCCTGGCAGCCTCAGAGAGGCGAAGTTGGTAGTTCCAGGTTAAGGTGGGGAAAGGACCTAACTCTTTGCCATCCCTCAGGAAGTGCCAGAGGCCTCACTCTGTAGAGGTGGCTCTGCCTTGGGATTGATGAACTGTTTACGGGAGCCAAGAGGATCTCAGTGCAGACAGAACCCTGGTGATGAAAGGAAGTGAGCCGAGATCATTGAAAGAGTCTTAGGCACAAGTGTCACAATAAATAGAGAGGCAGACTTTCAAAAATGTTTCCTTGCCGGAAACATATGAGTATATATCTCATCTAAAGAAATTATCTGACATCAGCATAGTAGGGAAACATTTTCATTCCACTCTCATATGAGCTCAATGCCGGCCTCAATATTTAAATATCTGTTCATCCTGAGTTTGTCTTTCAACACTGGCAACTTTTAGATACATGACCTTGAGTGAGTTTTTTTTTAAGTTTATTTTTATTTATTTTGAGAGAGAGAGAGCAAGCAGGGGAAAGGCACAGAAAGAGTGAGACAGAATCCCAAGCAGGCACCAGGTCATCAGCACAGAGCCTGATGCGGGGCTCGAACTCACAAACCGTGAGATCACAACTGGAACCAAAATCAAGTCAGACACTTAACTGACTGAGCCACTCAGGCATCCTTGAGTGAGTTTTTAGACCATTCTGTGCCTTAGTGTTTTCATCTTTCTGGTGGAAACAGTTATTATACTTACCTCAGAAGGTTGTTTGGTGGGTTAAACGAGCTAGTTCCCACAAATCACATAGGATATTTGTTCCTTAGCCAGCTCTCTATATTAACCTGCACCTCACCCATCATCATGAATTCATTTGTTAACTGCAGCTCTACTTTCTACCCTATTTCCCACTGCTCCATTTCACATACCCCAGTCTCTGTAGTCAGCCTGCACCATCTCAGTTGCAGGACTCCACTCACATTCCTCCCTCAAGTTTACTGGCAGAACTATTGGTTGCTCCTACTGTATTTTCTTTACCTCCTTCTCCTGAGTTTTAGCTGCGCCCTGGGGCACCCAGGTAAAGAATACATTTCCCAGCCTTCCTTGAAGCTAAGTGTGGTCATGTGACCATGCGTTGGCCAATGAGACCCGAGATTAATTGATGTGTACAATTTCCAGAACGTGCCATTAAAAAAGAAGGGGTATGCCCTCCACTCCACTGGCTGAAGTGTGGACATACCACAAGATGGAAGGCACATGGTGAAGAAAACAGAACAAGAAGACAGAGGCCTAGACCTAAGTTGACTTCCAAGAGCAGAGCCACCCACATGTAAACAGGCACAGTAGGTTATCGTACTTTCTCTTGTGACTTTTTTTTTTTTTCTGTTTAGTATCTTTACTCTTTATGGCCTATTATTACTTACATTAGAGAAAAACACATTAACACAGAGAATCAATATCAGGGTCCGAAGGACATATGATCTTGAGAGATGTTAAAAGTGAGAAAAATGTCAAGTGGATTTTTTCCAGATTCCACTATAAAGATTTACTGAGGCCTGCTCCTTCCTCCTTCTTTGCTTCTTTTATGGTTCGGGTCTTTCCTGCTAATCAGTATGATGTTTTAAAAATTGAGACACTTGGCTAAGTCATAACTTTTTATTAAAATGTATTTTCTGTAAAAATTTGCCATGACTCACCTATGATTGCTCCCAAGACTTATATGACCAATTCGTGTCAGTTTTTCCACAGCGTGATCTTCCATTTTTTCCGAATATCTAGCAGCACACATCTGCGCTGTGTGTACAAAATTTCACCTCCTGAGAGCCTCACATTTGACAGAATCAAGTTTGCCTCATTTTTCAAACAGTGTTAATTCAGTTTAAAAATACTTTTCTCATTATGTTATTGCAAGGGTCTTCTTTTATTCTATCTCATGCTTTAATCTATCCTGGATCTAACACTTATTTCATTAGAATTTTACTGTTGGGAAGGGGAGCTCAATAAAATTTGCCAACCACTTCCCACCCCCTGCATATTTCTTGTGGTGCATCAAAGAGTTGAAGGAAGGTATTACTTTCTCAATACAAACACTAGAGATTCAGTCCATTTGGAAAATGTCTCCCTCACATCTTCTTTTATCTGCAGGGTAATTTCCTTTGTAGTGGGTTTGACAATGCAAATTAGGCACAGTTTATTTATACCCAAGTGCACGAAAATGAATTTAGATGTACCCCAGAGAAAAAGTTCCATGGAAACATCGGCTTTTCCTCACTTTCGGACTATAAGAACCTCTGCAATATATCATCTTCCATAAAGACCTTAGGGCTATGGAACCACTTTTCATGAGGCAAGACAGCCCCACCCTTGCTCTCCAAGGAAGACTAACTAGAATCATTGTTACCACTTTAAATCTCTTCAATTGGTTTAGGGTGTTGTCAGTAGTATAACTAAACCGACCAACATACATTTATTGGTTTCCAGTTAGAAGAAAGGTTCTGCCCTTTATAAGAAATACAAGAAAAGATATCATTTCTGCCCTTAAGGAGTTGCCCATCTAGTTCTAGGAACTTGTGAGAGATCTAGTTTTTCAAGTCAACTTTAGAAAAACAGAAACATGGCTCTCTGATGCCTCACAAAAGACCATCCCTGAGAATGGCTACACTCTCCCGTGGCTGTTTAAATCCATTATGTTTGTCATTATATCACCCGAGTTGGAATAGACTCTTCAATCTTCAGTGAATTCAGTTCTCAGTAGGGGCTGCATCCAATAAGTCCTTGTTGTCCTCAATGCCTAACCTAGTACCATATTAACAAATACATGAGAGAGTGAAAGAGTGAATGAGTAAACTTTTGGTATACGGTCAATGCAATTAAAACTAATTCATTTTTGGGGCGCCTGGGTGGCTCAGTCGGTTGAGCGTCTGACTTTGGCTCAGGTCCTGATCTCACAGCTCCTGAGTTCCAGCCCCATGCGTTGCACTCTGCTGACAGCTCAGAGCCTGGAGCCCGTTTCAGATTCTGTGTCTCCCTCTCTCTCTGCCCCTAACCCACTCGCATTCTGTCTCTGTCTCTCTCAAAAATAAATAAACATTAAAAAATAAAAAAAAAAAGATTTATAAAACTAATTCATTTCCAGGTCTATATGCAGGACATGATACAATCATTCCTATTCATGCTCAAGGACTAGAGACTGGTTGTTTCCATTTATATCCAACCAAATCTTTAACAATTATTTTCTGAGGGCTCAGGATATGACAGTTAGTATTTTAGATGCTGGGAATACAGTGATAAATAAGGCAAGAATTTGCCCCAGTGAAGTTTACATCCTAGAAGAAAGTAATGCCGAGGAAAGAATTTCCCTGTGGTAAATGAAGCAGCCAGTAAGGGAAGGAAGGAAGACGCCATACAACCATGTCTTCCTAGGCTTACAGGTAAATAGAACTTGTTTACTTAAGCTTTATTAAATTCAACAAGAAAATAGCTCCTGTCTCACAAGTGAATAAACCAAAATGAATTGCTCCTTGAAAAGTAGAAATGAAAAATTATTACAATTCTCCTTTACCTAATTGGTACATCCATAAGGGAGACATGTTTAAAATAAACTAAAATAAAAATTTTAAAAGCACCTCAGAATGAAATAGCTGAACTATACTTTGCATGAAATTTTATTCTGTGCTTTAAGCCAATGCTTCTCTAATTTATGTGCTTTCCTCTCTGAATTCCTTCTGTCTCCTTTAACAGCCTCTTACCAATGCATTAATTTCTTCACTAAAATTTTCATGAGGAGAAAAACACTGATAAGATGCCCAATCTAAAAAAAATTACTTACATCTTATGTAATCTACTGAATAAAATATGGTTAATGAAGAACACAAAAGTGATGCATTTAACCCATGTGGAAGTTAACTGTTCATAGATTCCTCCCTGTCACCCCTCCTGCATGAGTGATGGGGCTAGAGATTAACGATGAATGTGGTGAATGTTTCTTTCTTTTTAAAATTTACATTTCTAATTTGCTATATTTGAATGATGATCAGGCAGGTGCTTTTGATCATCAATGGTAGATAAAGATGGAGAGTAGAAATACATCCTTCACTAATTTGAAAAATTATTTTTAAAGTAGGATATCTGAATTTAAAATGTTACTGTTATTCATTATACATTATAAATATCGCCAAATATCAAACTAGGTTAAATATAATTTTTTCCATACATTTGTGACTGCTGAAAATATTTGGCTAAATTTATTTTGGAAATATTTATTTCTGTGACATAATCTACACAAAAACTATCTCAGGAATTTTTCATCTTTTCCGTTGAAAATAATATATTGATGACATATATGTCAGCCATATTTCATTCATATTTTTATCCTTTTATCTCTTAATGATTAAACATTTTTAAAAGTAGTGTTTTTGAATTTCCTTCCAGATCATCTGTGCATCACGGTGTTAGGTTTCCCAGTATGGAAGTTCTGGTACCCAGGTGCGTTCAGGGAGGGGCAGAAAATGGAAATCTCTCACCAAAGCACCTGAAACTCAGTAGACTCTGAGAAGGAAGGAAGGAAGGAAGGAAGGAAGGAAGGAAGGAAAGGAAGGATAGAATAGAGAGGGAAAGGGATGGAAAGGAGAGTCTGGTATCCAACGTAGAGCTGGCCAGATATTAACAAACTAATTTCTTCTCCTATGCTTAGAAATAAGCCATATTTGCCACACACACACCCCACCCCTTGCAGTTGGGAGCAGCCATTAGACTGAGTTCTGAGGGATGGAATGTGGGAAGAAGTGAGGTTTGCGTCTCCAAGCTTGACCCATAAAACTCCCTGCAGAAACCTGCACACATTCCTTCTTTTCTGGGTCACCAGCTGCGGAAGATTAAGGAAAGCCCTCTCAGGAGGCTCTAGGGGGTGTTGGAGCCACTAGATGGAGCAAAGGCAGCAGAGTACCCACACTGAATGGGCCATGTGAGGAAGAAATAAAACTTGACTGTGTTATGCCACTGAAATTTTGAATGTTTCTTATAGCAGTGGTCTTCTCTAACTGATACAGCACCTAAAAAAATAAATCAGTAATGACAAACTCCACACCTTCTCGTCCTGTGAACTAGTTGATCCTCATTAAAAAGACTTATTTAGGGCATCTCTAATGAGAAAAGGAGCCGCACTAGAGGCTTCTCCATGTCCACCGAGCAAAGGGTGCAGCCTGTTTATTTATACACCATAAAACATCAAGGGGAGGGTTTCATTGCTCTGTGCGGGAATTTAATATTCTTTGATGCTGTACTGATGGCCAATGATCTCTTTATTCCTTTGGGGGGAAGCAAGAATCCTGGGGCAGTAATGTTAGATTTCACTGACATATGAAGCAATTTTGGCAAACCTAGTGAGCCTTTTGGTTGTGATTTATATCTAGTCAGGGAGAAATGACATCTGGGATGTCTGATTTATTCACTAGCAAAATGCTGGCTGAACCTAAAATAAGAAAATAGAGATTTATGTAACAGATTGCAGAGCCTTAATTTAAGAATGGCTGGGAAACCAGCAGACACTCCGTGGCTCTGCTCGGCTTGGAGTCACATGCTGCAAGTTAATATTACCTTTTCTCAAAGTATTAAGTCACATGTTGAGAGTTATGGCATTATTTTATCACCTGAACATTTTCAAGATGACTATTTCGTGTCCAAATAAGTCCTGGCATTCAATTACATGCCGACTGCCATAAAAAAGCAAACAGCTTTTGTAGAATTTAGCAGACAGCTAGAGTCTATTGTAAGTCTGCCAGGAAGCCCACAAGCTACTTCATACTAATCACGCCGGGAGAACCAAGGAAATACTGGGACTTGATAGTAAGGAATTCTGTCCCTTCTATTAAGAGACTACTTGAAGTCAATGTCTTGTTTCCTTTTCAAAACTTTGCAAAGTTTTCCTGGATCACACTCAATGTTGTAAACACCAAAAATGCGATTTCTCTCTGGTCTCAGCACCATCATTAGATGTGCTCCTCTTAAGCTATCAATGTCTTCTTGTGTCAGGAACATGGAGTTATGTAGCAAAGTCCTGCTTCCTGCTCCCTGCTTTGCATTAGCTATGAGAAAGCTCAAAACCAACACATAGTCCCTTCTAGAGAATGCCAAAAACTCATGGTGTGACTGCAGTCAGTGCACTAACCTTATTCAGACGCCTCTCTGCATTTTGCTGTCTATGACACTGTGACCTACGTTCTCATCCATGCATTAGTTGGTCAAGCAATACATTTATTATGTTGGCTGGCTGAAATTCTTTCTGAATAAGCCTGGGGATCCACAGAGGGAGCAAGAAGTGCTAAAAAGGAGAATAACAGTGAAATAAGAAGGAAAGGAGAGAGAGAAGAGAAAGAGGATAGGGAAAGAACAACAGAATAGAGGGATGAAGGAGAGAGGGATATAGTCCACATGTCTATCAGTGTTCAGCAGGTGAAAAAGTTGAGTGCCTTATCAAAAGATCGGTAAACAGGTATGTTTACTTTTTTCCTTTAGAGAAAACTAAAGCCCTTGCCAGTGTTCTTCTGCTAAATTCCCCATAGAGTAAAGAGATTGCACTGAAGAACTCCTCCTACAATGAGATTCTGTTACTTCATCATGCCTTCCCTAATGTCAAGGTTTGGGAAGAGTCATCATCTTTATGATTGGGGATGAGATCTTTATCCCTAGCAAGACTAACCTTGGTAAGCCAGTGAAGGCTGTTTAATTGCCCCCATTCAGTTCTACCTTCTTTTGGGGACAGATTTTCAAGTGTCTCAAGGAACATGGTTCCAGCTTCTTCGTACCCTTCACTCTGGGCAACATGGCTCCCAGGACAAATGGTGAAATAAGTCATTCCTATCCACCTCTCTTCTTCAGGAATTTAGCCCTTTGCTCAGGCACCTGGTGCCATCCTGCTGACTCTGGATACTTCCCTGGCTTGGCCGTGGGCCTCTGCCTCTGTATGTAACTCAACAAGTCCCAGAATGAGGACTCAATTCTTTCTCCCGCCAAGATTAAGTGCTTTCTTCTTTTTCCTTGGTAAAAATTTAATAAATGTTTTCGCCATTAACTGCTAAGAAGTTATAGTCCCAGTTCTCAAGGCAGGAATGGAAGGAAGATAAAACTACAGAATCTGTCAATATGGACTTTTATAAGCATGTACAAAGCATGACCTGAAAAACCAGGCAGGTGGCATTGAAGGTAAGCTGTGTACATTTGTTGTTTCATCTCTTGGGATGTTTGATCATGGACACTAGGTTATACAACTTCTCACAGGAATATTTGCCACTTAAAAACAAAATTTTGTCTTTAGCCTAAAGGAATGGATCTGTAGTAGATATGCAATTTTGTTCATAAAACTAAAATGCAAGAAATGTCACTTTAATTTCTTTTCTTAATCTGTTTCAAGTTCACTTTTCTCCCAAATGGTGAGAAATACAATCAATATCAGGGCTTTTTTTTTTTTTTTAAGTTTATTTATTTTTCACAGAGAGAGAGAGAGAGAGAGAGAGCATGGGGTGGGGGAGGGTCAGAGAGAGAGAGGAGGACACAGAATCTGAAACAGGCTCTGAGCTGTCAGCACAGAGCCCAATGCGGGGCTTGAACTCACCGACTGCAAGATCATGACTTGAGCCGAAGTCAGATGCTCAACAGACTGAGCCACCCAGGCGCCCCAATATCAGGGTTTTAATCCCACCCCCAGTCATGCAAGATTCTCTGTGATCTTCTGCATTTGGCAATGTTGGAGAAGGGCTCTCATTTCTATTCAGATATGGTCATCTCTGATATACTTGCTTCCTAAGCCCAAAACATCCCCCAAAGGCAGGGAATTCCTCAACATCCATGCCACACCTGGGCTCTCAGAGGCTCAGCTTTAATGTCAGCCTACCCTCAATCCTCTGAGAAATCCCTCCCCTGGGGGATGATTGTGTGGTGTAGACAGTATCTGGCACTTTCTTGAACCTCCAGTTTCCTTTCTTCCTTTCCAGCCCAGTCAATTTTTTTTAACCCCAAACACTACAGTTCATCTGCTGTCTCCACTTTCAGGACCATCCAGCATGACTGGCTTGTTTTCAAAAAGAACAGGAAGCATCTAAAAGGGAGAATTGCCTTTTTTGCCTCATAACTCCTGCTTTCCTCCCTGGACCATACATTTTCCCCAAGATAAGGGAACACAGAGACCTAGTCATGGGAACAAAATAACAGTCAGCAACTCAATAAACAATCCCTGCACAAATAACCAGAGATGGAACAAGAGGCACCAATGAAAAGCTGAAGTGGACTAAAACGTGGGGCAGCATGGGCTTTGCCTCACACCACATCCTTCCCCCAAAGAAGGAGGAATGACCACATGTATCCAGACAAAAGGACAAAAGAACTCCTTGGGGAAGGGCCTCAATTTAGTCTTGGAAAGAACAAAACTTTTTGATTGTGGAAAAGGGGTGCTCAAATATGAATTCTACCATTCAGCACCTCTGTGACATTGTGCGAAGTGATGTCTACCCTGTGTCTTCGAGTTCAACCCATAAAATGGGATAGAAATGACTTCTGGCAAAATATTCATGAGGAGTAAGTGAGTCCCCTCTCTGTTTGACTCCTGTCCCAAATATACTACAGTAATTTCTAAGAGGCTGGTAAAAGGGCAGGAAATGGTAGGAAAGCCAGAGGAAACATCCTAAAATTCCAAAAAGTTTATCCTCTCCAGCCCATGTCTTATTAAGTTCCACCTGCCAGATCAAGCAGGAGCAAATGAAAGGCCACTGCTCCTAACTCCTCCCCTCTCTCCATAGCCCTGAAGGTGATCCACTCAAATGCAGAGTCATGGTTAAACCCTAAAGCCCTGCAGTCAGTCATACCTGGGTTTGGATCTCAACTTCATCTCAGACAGTGAGTCTACCGATATGTGAAACAGGAATAATCCCACTTATGACAAGAGTTATCATAAGAAAAAAAAAATGAGATGACACACAAAAGGTTTAGCCCAGCGTCGGACAACAATAGTGGCCTTCCTACTATTTTTATTATTATCATCCTCCTCTGTGGACTTGCTAAGAAACCTTTCAATAAGCGTATCGGTTACTGAACCTTTTCCTTTTCCTTCTTGTTCAATCGGTTTTATTCTCAATCTTTTTAGCCTCTTCCTGATTCTGTTCAATCATGTCTGGATTCCATTAATCCACTAATTTAAAATTCTAATAATTAACCGTCATTCCAAAGCAGCTCCAAGGTACAAGAGCTCACAAACAAGAGAGAGCTGCTTCCATGGAGCTCCAGTGCTCGTCCTGCCCGACATTTGCAAAGCCAAGTGTACACAGGACCTATGCTTATAAACAGCCTCACCTTCACCCAGGATACCATCTTTTATTATGATTATTACCCTCTTTTTTCCTTGTCAAGGCTGACAAGTTGCACCAGGTATTTCCTTCTTACTTAGATACCAAAATAAAGTCTCTTCCAAACTTCTGGCTTTTGAGTTCATATGCCAGGGTGTCAGAGCCAGCCCCTGAGTCATGCAGCCCAGAGCCAAGCTGAGGGGAGGTGGTTTTCATTTCAGGAACTCGGCCCAGCTTCCTGGAGACTAAACACAGCGGCATCAATAAATAAGGGAGAAAGGAGGCAGTAATAAAAGAAGAATTTCAACTTCAGGTTCAGTGTTAACTAACAAGTGTACAATAGTTAAGTGTGGCTAGACAAGAGAACACATTTCTATATGGTGGGAAGAAAGGATCAAAATCAGAGGCAGAACAAGGCCTGATTCTGCCATCACACAGCCGACATGGATGGAAATAGCATTTTCCTAAGTGCACAGCCTTTTTTTGAAATGAACCAGACGTCTCTTAATGGGCATTTTTAAGTCCTATTTTTTTCTTTCTCTTTCATTCTGTAGATTTCTACAAACACCTCCTATGTACCCAATGCTGGAGACACAACAGGGAACAAAATACACTTCATGGAGCTTATATTCTACTGGGAAAGACAAATCATAAACAAGACTTTGTTCTTAACCAAGGGACTACGAACTCACCATGTGACCCTGGGCAAGTGTCCTAAACTTCTTATGCCACCATTTCCTCATCGGCATCAGGAGGCTATTAATAGTCTGTACACCAGAGGCTTGGTGCGGGGGTAAATGAATGGCTATGTGTTCCAAGCTGAGAGCAGTGCCTGGTGCAGGGTGAGTCTTTCCTCAGTGTTGGCTGTTAGGAACCGCACTGGAATGCAGGCGCAGAGGACAGGCCCTTCTGAGGTTTTGGTTATTGCCATATCCCCAGTGCTGAGAACAATGCCTGAAATAGAATAGGTGCTCAATAAATATTTGTTGAATGACCAAAATCAAGTCAAATCAAACATTGTGACCAGAGAGGTGAACAGGGTCTTCTAAACAAAAAATGGGAGAGCAGGGAGCAAGGAAGCTCTATGGCCGGAAAGTCTCTCGGTAAAAAGCTAATAAAGTATTCCAGGAAGAGGGAACAAAAGCCAGGGCCTCATGGCGGGAAAAGCTTGCTGTGTTCAAGAATCTCCTACCCCGGAGGGCAAGCACATACAGCTGCCTGGCCACTGGCTTCCAGACTGTCTCCTGCAGCACTCCGATGACCATCGCCTGCCCTTTCCTTTCCCCGGCCTGTTTTCCCCACACAGCAGCAGAGGGCTTCTCTCAATATGAATAGCTCTCAATGTGAATATTTCCTTTAAGGAATAGTATGGGAATGTCAAGGTGGCAGGAAGTAGAGGAATATGTTTTTCTCAAATATTTCAGCTCTCTGCAGACTTGGTGGAACCTGCTTTCATGCAGTGTTGTTGGTCACCCATGAGTTTTTACACATCTCTCATTTTTCTCTTCTGTGTTTCACACCCCTTCCTGATGACGTGTAGCAACTTGGAATTCCTAAGACTTGTTTTTAAGCATCTAAGCAAACAACTTGTGTTGCATCTCAATAAACTCCTTCTCCAGTAAGAGATTTCCACCCTCTGTGTTTTCATCCCCATAAGCCCCAAATTCTTCTATAAAGGAGTTGCTGGTAATGTCTTTAGAAATGTTCAGATTTGCTCAAAAGAGAAAGTGGTATTTGTTTTCTCATAATAGAAGTGAAGTAGACTTCCCTCTGCTTTATGAGATCTCATATAGTCTAGGAAGGATTGTTTCCCACTAGAAAGAGAGGCGGGGAGGAGGACCTTCGACTCCTCCTGAGAGCCAGTGGATGGGTCCAGCCACCAATGTGTCCATCTAGACAATGAGACATCTCAGCAGCCATCACACAGTTCCCAAAACTGAGCCCTTCCCCCAACAGATTCACTGTCCACCTTCACAAATTCATTGTTTTCCAGCCATGCTGAGGCAAGAAAAAAGGAGTAACTGAAGACATGTCCATTTCCTCTGATGGCCAGAGTCAAAGAAAGGAGCAAGAGAACTTCTAAGTAAGCTCTCTGCTCACTTCTTTGTCATGGTTGTTTAACATTCAGGTTCTGCTTACATTACGCATTATCTTCCTACTGGAAAGCAACATTGATTCCCCTTTCTTTTTTCCAAGACTGTTTGGTATGGTTGTAAAAGTACCCAACTGGGAGCTGAGGCTTAGGGTTCGAGTCCTGGGGGTGAAATTCTTTTCCTCAGGAAGTCCCCTTGGCCTGCAGCATCCTTGCCTATAAAATGAAGGGCGTTGGACATGGTGTTTGTTCTAGCTCTCAAACATTCCATGGATCTATTTAACAGGCATAAACTTGTGGATGCTCACTTGGCACACCCAGAGAGGAATTTGCCATGCTCGGGCACCATTTAGTGAAGGCTGCTGCTTACTGCCTCTACCAGTATCAATTGGACTTACCCACTTCAGATATCTTTCTGTGGCAAGATCAGATGGGATTATTTTTTGTCTAGATTTTTTTAAGGAAAAAAAAATATATATCTTAAGGGAAAAAAATATATATATATATCTTGAACTGATGCTATGGAATATAGGACATACAGTTGATTGGTATTATGCTTAAAGATCCAGAGTTGTAACAACTAACATATAGATACAACTATAGGGTGGTTTGTTATATTACCTTCAATCTTTCCGTACTAAGGTGTTGATAAAACACTTAGCCAGGTACCTGTAAGGTCTAGCATGGTCCTGTCCTTACTTTCCTTTTGTAAGCCTTATGCTGAACAGGGCAAGACCCCTCTTATATACTGTACCAATCTGTATGTGACCCTCCTTCTAGACTGATTTGAAGAATTCTTAGCATCTTCTATGATTTCACAACATTCACACATTAAAGTTCAGAGTCCCCATCAGTTGTCTTTATATAACTCCAGCTATTTCTATTCCTACTTGTGAAGGCACAGACTCATGCAAATGCAAGAACTATGGAAAGCATGGCTCATCTCCAGGGCCACTCTCCAACTTAGGAGGGGTTGCCACTTGCCTGCTATAAAATATCTTCTCTTCTCTGTCCCACAGCACAGAGGGCTTTTGGAGACCACCCTGACTTTTGGAGAGAGAACATCCACTAGGCGGAAGCCATTACCCTAAGGTACTTCCTGAGACTCACCAGCCAATGGCCCCAGAAAGACAGCAGCTGTGAGCAAAACCATGAACTTTCTGGCCACGGGGATTTTCTTGCTTAACTGCTTTACCCCCATTTATTCCACATTATACTGTCCTGGTTGTCAGGGATTTGTCTTCTTTAGCTTATGTCTTTGGAACTCACGGTTATCTGTGTGCATCCAGTGATTCACCATTTGTTGGGAATTACAGAAGAGGAAGCTCAGCAAAGCCTCCTTTCAAAAGTTGGCCCAGAATTATGCAAGTGGGTTGAAATGAGTAGTAGAAACAGATGATTTTAATTCATCTCATCTGTTCATTACCTGCAGTGCAGATGCATGTGTTTTGTGAGTACTGCAGCATATGTTCCATTTTTCTTTTACCACATCCCTTGACCCTGTCAGTGCACTAGAGATCCTTAAATTCCCCTTCCCAGAAAGTTATATATAATCTCAGCATTCCTGAATTTCCATCCTATGCCTTTCATGTGATCAACAAAAACATATAAATGATTGTGGAACTGCGAAAGCTACTTCTTGTTTCTACTGAGAAACTGGGATTCATTCTCAACATTTCCTTGTGATGTATCCCCATGCCCACTCCTTCCAAAATGTGTGACTGTAACTCATTATTCTTACCACTTCTGTTACTTTCACTATGAATGCTTGTTCGAATTCAACCTTAGGAGTCATCAGTTTATGGCGCATATAGATTTCCCCTAACTCTCCCTGGGCATTTATCACTTAAGGAGAAATTGTCTTTGTACTATACAAATCTCCAGGAAATATAGGTGGTGGGATCCGTTCCCTACAATAGGTTAATATTCTTGTCCTGAATTTTCCTACTTAAGATGTACAAATGAAAACATCGTCAAAACACCGTCTTGCATGGTGCACACAAGTCCCTACAAAAAGGCTTCCATACCGACTCCCTCCTTCATGGACCACCACCTCCTCTCCAGTTCCATAGCACAGAGGCTCTGTGTCTCCATTCGGTGCTTAATCAGATCCTGTGTCAAACTGATGCCTGTTACTCTGTGTGGGGTACTCTTGTCTTGCCAATTACATTAGCATTTCCTTGAAGGCTGTATACATGCAGCTAGTTCTTGGAGTCTTCCCTGGTTTTCTGCCTCCTCCCCATACAAAGAATAAAATAAACCTTCTCTATGATCCCCTTCCACTCTCTTTCTTTTTCTAGAATGATGGTTTTCACATTGACTATAAATTTTTCTTCTGATATTCCTCAATAGACCACTAGACTGTGAACTTTTTGAAGGCAAACTGAGGTATTGTTCATCTTTATATCTTCAATGTCCAGGAGAAGAACTTTTCAATAAGTTGTTCAATGAGTAGATAAATGGATAAATGGGTGTATAAATTTTTTCAAGAATGTTTTAATTGCCTGTAATGCTTTAATATAATGTGTTAACAGAACGCTTGTTAAATATTAGAGAATAATAAGTACTACATTTTAACAGTTCAATGAGCCTTATATTTTTGACCAGCCAACATTTTTTTTTCCCTGTTCAGATCTTCCCAATGAGCAAAGCATGCAATAATATGCAAGAGGAACTCAGTCATTGCTAAGATGCAAATAGAATGTAGCACTCTGTGCTGAAAATGTGACCAGAAAATAGTTGCTAGTTTATACATAACACACTTAGAGAAGTGCAGAAATGTTCAAACAGTGATTCCTGTGTGTTTGATAGCTCCAAGAACGACATCAAAGTATCATAAAAAAATTTCCTGCTAAATGTGAAAACCTGACAGTCTGCCCTGTCTCCTGCTGAGGGTCTGCCTCATGTCTGGTCTCTGGGAGAAACATTTTCTTTGTATCATCAAAGTTGGCAGTGAATATCTGAGTGGGCTTTGACCTTGCCTGAGACCTCCAACAACATACCCCTCTGCATACCTCTGCTCTCCAAGCTCTCTGCAAATGAGCTAAGCTAAAAATCACATCACCCAGTTCAACCCACTGTTATTTCAAAGTGCAACCCACATGTGAGAAAGAAGCCTGTGGCAAGCCATTCAAGGTATTAAAACCGTGACTCACTGCCAGACAGAAAAAAAGTATTCTCTGCCCAGAAATTCAGTAACATGTTACTGCTAAAATTAAAAATAAAAAAACTCTCGAAACAGACTTGTGATGAATTTGTATTAATGATGGCATTACAACAGAAATCTGAAAAGAAAAAAGTCGAATTTTCCAGTAAGTGCATAGAACATTAGATAATATCAAATAGCAACAGCAAAACACAGGAGATTGTCCCTGAAAAAATGCTTTCTTTAACTGAATGAAGTCATAGAGTTAAAAGAAGGGAAGGACAGTCTGGCTTTCTTGGCAAGACTGTATTTAAACCAAGTATGGAAGTAGTTTCAAAAAGAGTTATCATATATATTTATGTGTGTGTGTGTGTGTGTGTGTGTGTATCTCACATATATCTGGAGGGCAGATATATGAGATATATATATCTCAACTATATCATTTCAACAACAGTGACTTTGCCCCCAGGACAGAGATTCTTCCTGGTGTCTCTGGCTCATCAGTAGGATTGATCTGGTCACTAACAGTAACCACAGGGTACTTGGTACTCTGATACTCACCACATTTTACAACAAGACACCCAGTCTCTCTGGGAGCTTACAATCATGTATCAAAAGCACACCAACATGATAAACTAAGGCAACAATACACGAACAGAAATCAGTGTTACTATTAGAATATATCACTTTACCTTTTTTCCATCCAGGTAGTTGTTCAAGATTGGTGAGAACAAGGAAAGATCAACATGTGCCTCCACAATGTCAAAATTGGTTGAGAAGTTGGAAGATTCATCTAGTCTCTCCGTTGTTTGCATTTGTGATATAAACACACAGCTGACTGTTTGGGAACTGAATTGGTCCCTTTGGATATTGCAGAGTTAGAGTAAGACTTGGAGGAATGATGAGCACACAATTATTTAAAAGGGCAAAAATGAGCATAAAAACATGGTCAAGAATAATGGAGGAAGTCTGGGAGCAAAGGCTACAGTATGTGGTGAAAAGCACAGTTTAATATGCTCACCAGCCAGCTGAGGGCAATTTCAGAGAACACCACCCAAAGAGCTAAGAAGCTTTAATCGCAGACATTCGCTTCATAAGCCAGAGCTCATGATCAACAGCTCACTTCCAGAGCATCGGGGGCTGTTTGAAATGTTGTGCCCACACTTGTCCAGGATACGTTTTCAGAGGCTTTAGGCATGTACGTGACTTAAGCAAGGATTCATAAAATCATTCATTCTCTACATTTCATACCATAATGTGGATGCCATTCTACCATTCACAAAGAAAAATGAAAGACATGATTGAATTGAGGCCTGGAGTTGTCTCAACAGCCTCAGACAATAGGCTGAATCTCACAAAAATGAATCTCATTCTTTCAGGCCTTTGCCTAAATCGTATTTTTTAGCAAGGTCTTACCCAAACTTTGGACCGTGTAACATGTCTGTGTGCTCCTGTAGCATCTTGCCCTGTCTCTTTCCTTTTTGCAGATTATAAATTTGTTGAGGGTGAGAATACATCTATCTCATTCACCATTGTATCCCTAGTGCCCACAGCAGTTCCTGGCATACAAGTCCTCGATGATTATTTGTTGCATTAATGAAAGCATCTACAAACCATTATGCATTCAAGATAAGAGCACTGAATGCGTCATTAGAAGACGTAGCAGGCGTGGTGGAGATCGTGATAAGCTAAGCAGCAAGCCGGTGTGACAGCAAGACCTGGAAGCAGATCAGTAATGAGCCAAGATTTCAAAAAATGTTTAGTATGTTGGCCACATAAATAAATTCAAAATTCCACCACAAAAGGAGGGCATAGCTTTCCTCTTCCTTGGAATTTTGTATCCAGTTCTGGGGAAAATGGCAAGCTGAAATTAATCCACAGGAGAGCTATCATGATCGTGGGGTCTGAGAACCACGAAAGATGTCTGAACACCTGCAACCGATGAAAACCCAAAACTAAGATTCGGAGAGACCTGTAAGCAGTGGTCACATATTTGAAGTGCTGACCTGGAAAGAAAGGATTACACTTTTTATTGCATGCAATTCTGGAGGGCAGAGAAAGGACCAATGCGTATAAATTACAAAGAGGTAAGTTTTGGCTTGATAGAAGAAAAAAAATTCTAATAATTATAGCTATTTAAAAAAATGAAATGTGCTTATTCAGCCTTTGAAAGTGGTGTTATGGAAAAATACTTAATGACAAAGGATGATAAAATCTGGTTCCAAAATATGGATGGTATGATTTTTTTTCAAAATAAAAGTATACACATGCACACACACGCGCACGCACACACACACACACACACACACACACATACATCTGGGTACATAGATCAAAATGTTAATAGTGGTTATCATGTGATAGTACTATAGATATTTTGGATTTTTATTTCATGCTTTTCTTTCTTGTTTTCTAAAATTATTGCAGTGATGAAGGATTATTTTTCTAATGACAAAAAAAAATACTGTACAACAAAAATTGTTGTTTTGGAACATGGGGAGTTCCTTTTTGCTGAAGGTGTTTGAGAAAAGCTTGTATTTGTTTTTATAACTCTTAGGGCGTCAAAGGATAGCCCTTATTTAGAAAAGAAAACATACCTTAGCTCTACCAGCTTTTAAGTTGTCTTTAGGTTCTGAGAGTCTATTGCACAAAGTATTAATTATGGATAACTATTATAATTATTAATAATATATAACATGTGTAGACATTAATTATTATTATTAATTATTAATAAGAAGTCATAGACTCTCATATTTGTTAGAGAGCTCAGAAGTCATCTTTTCTAGCCAATACAGATGGAATTGAAGAACCTTTAGGCAATAAGTGCAGGTAGATGATTGCGTATGTCCAGGAACCTGTTGCCCATTCCAGCATGATCTACCCTTGTAGGTAAGAGACATGTCTGTCCTAAAATCACCCAGCCCAATGGTAGGTGAAGGAATTTAATATATTCCCAAGCGACAGAGGACGGCGCATTCAAGTCTATGGCATTATTACTCCTCTCTGATCTTTCACAGTGAAAATAGAGAAGGGTTCTTCACTTTATTTATACAATATTGTTTCCTTGACTTGAGAATCTCATCTTTTTATAATTTTTATTTTTATTCATTCTTTTGAAAGAGAGAGAGAGCAGGAGAGGGGCAGAGGGAGAGAGAGAGAGAATCCTAAGCAGGCTCTATGCTCAGCTCTGAGCCTGACAAGGGGCTCAGTCTCACAACCGTGAGATCATGACCTGAGCCAAAATCTAGAGTTGGATGCTTAACCAACTGAGCCATCCAGGTGCCCCGAAAATTTCATCTTTTATTGCTTCAAAGCACAGACTGATTTTTTTTTCCTTTTTTGTGTGTCTTGTGTACTGTCAGCAAATCTACTTTCTGTTTTTCGCTCTACTCAGGATGTCTGAACATTGTTACATAGAGTGATTTTAAGTACAGACCTAAGCAGAACTCAAGACACCTAACTCTAAGGAAACCCTTGGGTAAAGTTTTAAAGTACAGGATACATTTTTCTTGAATACTGGAAGATGTCCAAATTCTCCTTGGGCATCCTCTTTCTGCTTCCCTCAGCGAGCCAGCGCCTTTCCAAAGTTTCTTCATTCCGCCACCTTAGAATCAAACTCCACTCTTTGGAAAGAGTTCCGAAATGTTTTCAAATCAGAGCCTAGAGTAGAAAACCAATCAACTGATCCTGTTATTGTCTCACATAGGCCCTCCCCTGTGCAAGACCCCATGGAAGAAACGAAGTGATATAAGACAGATCCTATTCTTATGAGCAGACAACTGTGTCGGGAAAACAAACTCATGAATCATGAAATCATAAAGTAATATGTAGTAATTAACATTACAAACAGTAAATGCTATTGGTAAATACTACTTAAGTTCAGAAAATAAAATATAGTTATCTTGAAGCTGACAAATTTACAAGGTGATCAGATGAATGAGGAAGCCATTACATGGTGCACTAGAAAGGCTGGCAGAGGGGTGGTAGAGATTGCCGCCCCAGCAGAACTCCAGAAAACTACCAAACAGGCCTGGTGGAAGGGACCAGTCAGTGCCCTGTGCTACTTAAGTGCCATCAAAGTGTTGTCTGTGGACCAACATCCTCTAGACCACTCAGGAGCTTGTTAGAGATGCGGAATCGAGGCCCCTCCCCCAGAACTACTGAATTAAAATCTGTATTTTAACAAGATCCTTGGATGATCCACATGCACACTAAAGTTTGAGAAGCTCAGGTCTAAACAACGGAAGTCTGCCTACTTTCTTCACACTGGAGCTCTGAGTATATAAAAATGGCTTGCTTTTTAACACAGTTATTACTTTGTCACCTGTGATTGTCAGTTGCAAATTTAGCTCATTGTTTGCCTTTGTTTCTAATTTATTTCCCCTCAATATCTCCTATTCATCAAGGGAGGTGATTAAGAACGGCTGACGTATTTTCAGCTCCAACCCAGTATCCAGGGAACTACCCTATGTTCTACACTAGGGGGTGTGTGAGGACTGGGATTTGGAATCTTCTAGGCCACCTTCTCCTCAATGATTTTTATCAGCTACTGCCCCCTTGCTCCAGAATTGGTTTTCCAACGTCATTACTTGGAAGAATGAGAGCAGTTCCTACAAGCCTCCTCTCTACACTCACAAACCAGGCCATTTCCTCAACCATGGCTGCTTTGTCCACTCGCCACTATAGGCCCATTTGCTTGAGGGACACACATGCCATGATCTATCCACAAGGAGGGCCACCTCTGGAGCATCCTGTGTGGAACCAGGGACCAAGAGAAGGAGAAGCATTGCATTAAATACAAGAGCACATCAGAAGCCT
The DNA here is from genome assembly GCF_024362965.1 of Panthera pardus. Taxonomy (NCBI): domain Eukaryota; kingdom Metazoa; phylum Chordata; class Mammalia; order Carnivora; family Felidae; genus Panthera; species Panthera pardus. The sequence continues at coordinate 23,438,727 of NW_026526732.1, read as the reverse complement.
TTCACTCAGTATTGCTGCTTTCTTTTCTGGTGGGTTTCTCATTTTATCCCCTTATGCAGCACTGGGTCTTTGACAGATCTCCTCTTCAGATGCCATGTCAGAAGGCCACAGTCTTTCATCATCTAATTAAAAAAAAAAACAAAACATTAGAATTCTGTTCTTTCATTTAAAGATATTAAGAGACCCACAGACAGAGAGCACTAAGTGATGTGTGGATGAGGAATATCCAGAATCCTCTCTGGATTCCCCACTAAGTTACTCACTCAACCTTTGGCCTGGAACATAAGTAGAAAATTTAACATTTCATCTCTTTAGGAAGTCTTTCCTTTTCCACAGTGGAACCCAATACTCTCCCTTTGGTTGTGTTCTAGAGAAGGTCTAGTAAAGCCAATTTACTCTGAGTCCACAAAGTTTGTCGTTGCTCATCCACAGTGCCCTCGGCATCTTGGCAGGATGCAACTCATAAATGCATTTTGGAAATTGCTATAAATTTCCAGTGGTATAAGGGTCTTCCGCCTCCAAAAAGCCTTTGTTCTGGTAGGATGCTTTAAACAATAATCTCGCTGCATTTATTCCTAATAGGGCTCTATTTCAAATTTCAAAACTTGTGACTATTTGTATCAGTGTCCAACCCCACACTTTAACAAATTGGAGCCCACTCCAAAGTAAAATTAAAACGGTTTCAAAGACTGACAGAAAAACATTTTTTTTTGGCAGGGAATAACAGGAAGCCAGAAGGAATAGAGGAGAAATCCAGTGGAGAGTGTAAAGCAGTGAGAGACCTTTTCCATATGTGTGGCCATTAAAGAAATTATTACGATTCCTTATGTTGCATATGTAGAACACAGCTCTATCTCATAATAAAAATAGTCTCCTTTTTTTTTTTTTGCCATTCCTGCAGATATTACCAAAGAATTTGTCCTATAAAAGAGAAATAATATGATGAAGCAACCATATAGAACATAAGAAGTAGGGCCCAGGGCTACACAGTACACCCAGCCGACACCCAGTAATTTCAAGTGGATCACAACACTTGACTTAAATATGCCTGTGACACAGAGTGGGTTTCTTCTGCATATATTCAGAAATTCAGAACTGGCTTCCTCAGGCTCCTTGTCATAAATATGCAAAATATTTCACGGCACAGTCCCATGGGTCCTAAAACACTCGATCCTCAGTGCTGTTTTATGTGAAAGTGTTATCAGCCCCCTCAGCAAGAGAACATGGCATCTCCAGAATCTCCTGGTTATATTCTAATCAGATGACTAAACAGCCATTCTGTTGACCTTTCCTCCCATTACCTTTGCTTTCATTTCATGATGTCATGTGTTGACCTCAAATGGAGAAAGAAGTTAGATGAAGTAACATTATATACTGTGTACTCATCCCCAAACCTTTTCTGCCCTTTACTCCCAGAAGAACACGGTCATTGCCCAGTTAACTTCCGTTTAGGCTGGATACTCCTCAAGTCTTCCTCTAGTGAAGAGAATCTGGCTGTCCAGATGAGCCAAGGACTGAAGCAAACACTCCTTTAGCTCATTCATTTCCTCAGGAGTTTAGATATTTTTTTTTTTAGTTGGGAAATTCTCTAATTACCATAAATACAAATATTAGTGGGGCTGCATATGCTGTATCAGGCACACAAGAGCCAAGTGCCTATAGGTACTAGGTCTCACCAATAACCATTTTTTTTCATGGTGATAGTTTCTGTTTCTTTAAGTCAGCAAGTAGAAAAGGAACCATCCCATTTGCATTTAAAAAAAAAGTCTAGTGTCCAGTTTTGTATGACCAAGAAGAGAAGGAAAACCATTCTAAGCTGGGGAGCAATGGTAGCAGAAACAGAGAAAGGAAACCAGAGGACTGGGTTCAGAGAAGTGTGAAGAAAGTTATCAGACCCACACAAAGCTACATGTGGCAGTGGCAGGGGGAAATCTTTCTGGATGGGTGGGTAGGACAGTGTAGAGAGTGCCCTGAGAGCTAGATGAAGGGTCATGGTCATAGTGACATAGGCAGTTGGGAACCATGTCGTGACTTTGAGTAGAGTTGAAGCCTGCTGACAAAGGGTAAGTTTAGGCATGCAGATTGGATTGGAGCCACAGATGTCTACAGTGAAACTCAGTGTCTTTTCAAAGTCCTTTTGGTTAAAAGTATCATAAAGCCAGAGAAGTCAGCCTAATCATTAAATAGGAATTTTTTATAAAGATGCAAAGTCATCTTCAGAACCCAATAGAAGGAAGTGTATCCAGGCCTCTTTTCACTCTGCTATCCTCTGTATATTTGCAATTTTCTTTTCCCCCACAGACCAGCTTGTTCTGCTTCTCTCTGCAGATGACCACCTTGGCTCCCAAATGCATGTCTGAGCCAAACTCAGATAATTCCTACGAGAAAGAATATAATTGTGCACCTTGGGTCAGTAGGTGCTCTGATGGAATCCATGATCAAAGTGGAGGGTACTCAGTGAATAAATGGTTACCTGAGTTGATCTTGTGGAGAGGAGGATGATTCCTATAGAAATGTAGTTACATCATGGCCTTGGCAGGGACTCTGAAAAGTGTTTACAATGACTGGCCAGAAGTCTGCTGGTGTATTTCAATCCTACTTGGTGTCAGTAAAAATGAAAAAAATTTATATATAAATATAGGAAATTTTTGTCTTATTCCTGTAACAGGGCCAGTTTAGGACACATGGATTGTCAGCCACGGGCGCAGCATCAGCATAAGGTGGTCTGGGCAAAGCTGAACAGGGAAGAGGCATTTACACAAGACTGCCTGAGATGTGTACCATGCTGGGGTCAGAAGAATTCAAAGACCTATAGAGATTTTCTACTTAGAATAACCCAGAAGATCACATGTGTGCTGGCTTTTTCCTTTAATGTGGAGATGAGTGTGGGGTTCTTAGAAAGCTAAGCAAGACCTGACAATTCCCAAAACATGGGAGGAAGAGTTTCCCTCAGTACATTCACAGTATTATTAATCACTTCCCCAAATAGTTACTAAGGTCCTAGTCTGTGCCCTATTGTAGTGTTGAGTTTGGGGCTATCAAGACAAAGAGGCTATCCCTAGGCTGTCCTGGGGAAACTGGGCCCAGCATTGCGGGAAGTCCCCTCTGGGGTTCTGAAGGCAACTTGATGCCAGGAAGTTTCTAGTCTCCTCTCAGCTTCCTTTCCACAGCTCAAAGGAGCACGTGCTCCTTCCACCCTCCTCTTCTGCCTGCCAGAATTTCCAGATTTGTTCTGTTTTGCAGTTGCATCAAGCCACACTCAATTCCAATCCTAGCAGAAGGCATAAATTAACATTTTATTATGTGTACTTATTAGGGTCTCTTAAAGTAGACATGCAAATGTAAGGCTCCCATAGTAAATTACAGCATACCCAGATTAACTGAAAATAAGCCAGGTTGTCCTGGCCAAGCCCTTGGAAAGCAACACCTCGCTGAGCTATCCTGGGATAGACACTCACCTCAGCTTCTGCCCCCAGTTGTTTACCCTGGCAGTTGGCCATTTCCGGCTCCGTTTGGCACCCCAGACCTCTCTGTCCAGCTGCCATTGGCTCATATGACTCCTGGTTGACTTTCATTTACAAGGAACCAATTTCACAAGCAGCTGTAGGTGAGCCTTTTATAGGCCTCTGGCGAGTGAGCGAGAGGCCTCGGGGCCTTCTCCTTCAAGCAGCTGGACAAATACATCTGCCTTGGCCTTCCACAGGGACCAGGCTATTTTGAGGCTGCCCTTGATTGGCTCTTCTTATTACTGTGCCTTTAATTCTAGCTTATAGCTCTTAAAACCTTATATAACAGGAACTTCAAGCTAGATGGAGTTTGATTTGATTTGGCTTGGCTCTAGTGGAGGAATTAGTAAAACCAAAAGTGAGAACTACTTGATATACCACTCATAGTTCTACCAGGTTGACTTTTAAGCTACTCTAAGGTATTTCTTTCCTAAATGCTGATTTGCTCATACATTTTTGTGCATTCACTGGGGAGACGTGGACTGGGGAAGAAGAAAAGAAACTTTTCGATGGCCCCTTGACTCTTTGAGATTCTCTTTTGTATCCCTTGTATTTGATGTTATAAACATCTGCCTTCTTGTGAGCCTATGCGGGCAGTCCCACCCAGCAGTGAGAGAAGGCAGTAAAGGAACCGAAGACTAGAGGCTTCCATAGCTCCTCCACAGGCGTTGGCCATTGATTGGAAATCCTGGTTCTAACCTCAAACGTGAGAGAGTTGGATTCCAGTGGCAGCCTAAGCAATTGCAGGGTGTAATGTTGGAGCCTCCTCACCTTGGAGGTTATGCCCAAAGCCACCTTCTAGAGGGTCCTGTGTAGTGAGGGTGTCTAGAATTGCCCCCCGATTCCTGCCCCCTGCTTCCAGGTGAAGACTGTATGAATCCCCCCACCCCCCACAACCCCTGTGGTTCTCATGAAGTGAACGTGCTCTTTCCAAGTGCTCAAGGACACTGCTGTCCACAGGAGTGCCAGTCGGCAGGTCCTGGTTTTCCCCTGCCATGTTGCTCTGCTTGATTTTTACTTCCAAGCAGATGTCTCTGAACCTCCCTCCTCCCTTCTCCCACCTCTACTCCAGCTTTTCCACTTCCTTTCTGTCCTGATTTCACTCAGTTTTTCTTAACATCTCATTCATTTCACCTCTCTGCTCTGTAGAGAGCTATGAGCGGTTCTTACCTTCCCCCAGTGGCATTTAAAGTGTTTCTTAGTGCAAAACATCCTATTCATTGCCATAGAAACAGGAAGCTCAGTGTGGAAGAAAAAGAAAAAAAGAAGTCTGGGAGTCTGAGCTTTGCAATTCTGTTATTTTGCCCAAATCCATAAATGGCAACGTGCTGGGAGGCATGCAAAAGCCTGCTCACCGCTGGGACAAGAGAAGTCAGGGCCTCCCATTCTAGGAAACTGGGCACATGTTTTAAACGCTGGTTTAAGCCCAGAGAGAGCCAGCTTAGGCAGCAAAGATCTCTGCTTTTCCCTCCTATCGGAGCTCCCAGCTGAGTCGAGAAAAGTCAGACAAACCTGCATTCTATGGTCATGTCTGTGTCTCAGGAGCTGCGGCACCCAGGACATTTGCTGGACCCCTCGCAGCCTTCCCAGCTGTAGAACAAACATCCCCACAGCCTTCAGGTCAGGATCACATGAAAGCATGTGGAGTTGCAGCCTCTTTGCTCCCCTCGATGGACTCACCATTTCCTCATCACACCCTTGGACAGCACTGAGTTTAGATGATCTGTACATCGGGCCATCTCTCAGATATAAAACCAGAAGAACTTCACATTCACATTGTTCCTAAAATAAAGTCAATGAGCCACAGTTTCCCTCGATAGACAGTAAAATGTGTTTAATGTTTACATCTTCATGAAGAATCTTCAAACCATTGATTTCAAAGATGTATCTTCAGCTTACCCTCAACTCTGCCCTTTTCTTCTGGGTCCTCAAGCACACAGGGCCATTATTTCTATGCTGACAATGGGCCAGCTGACTGCATAGACTGGAGCTTCAAGCTCAGGACATGAAGTTTGCTGGTTCAGTCTCTATGGAGCAGTGAGTTTCTCAGAGGCAATCTATATTCCATTTCCAGAAGTGCACCCTACTTTCAAGCAACTGCCTGTGATTCGACTGTGTTTTCTCAGATTCTGTATCTGTCTAGTTGGTATCCATTAATCACAAGCTGAACTAGGGGCCAAAGCTGTTTATATCTCCCCTGTGATCCAGCTTTTGCAGGGGCACAAAAATCATATTAGAGACTCTCCAGCCAGTTCTGAGCCCATACCCCAGCCACCTCTCTTGATTAATGCTCACTCACCAAACCAATGTTCCCTCTGCTCTAAATCACCCAGACCCAGGTACAAGGTAACTAAACACCACCCTTATAGCCGAAAGCCTCTGGATATCATTCAACCCAGCCAATCCTAAGCCGTTGGCCCTGCCCTGCTCTGCCCTGCCCCTCCCACGGAAAGCACAAGAAAGGCTCTGGGCTATCCTTTCCCCTGGATCCTACATCTGACTCCTGATCAAACCTGGTACTTTCCCATGTGGCCCTGCATGACATGGCATGTCCCCTCCACTTGGAAACTGTAAGCAATGAAAATCTTTCAATAGCATTAGCCTCTCTGTGCCATCACCCGATCACCTTTATAAGTTAAGACCCAGGCAGAAATCAACTTTGCCCACACCGGTTTTTTCAGCTACAAGAATATCCTGGTAAGGAGATGTAACTGTCTCATCGCATATACGTCACAGCTGTGGAAGGACTGTCCCGAGGCATGTTTATTGGTGCCAGTTCAGCAGCATCTTCATCTATAAATAGAGTGACCATATGTCTCACTGTGCCCTGTAGAGTCCGAGTTTATCCACCAACCTGGGCAATTAATAGGGCCCTCATTCACTCCCAGAGCAATCCTAGTTTAGAATGTATATCATACAGTTACCCTAATACAAAGCACCAAAAATTAGTCACCCATTAAATAGGTAAATGTCTTTGTTAGAGAGGACTAATTGCAATGTAAACACTTAGTCCCACATTTCCACTTGAGGAAAAGGTCTAAATGAACGTTGCAGACTTTCTAATAATATAAGTGTTTGTCTTCACATAATATGCAAGAAGTTAAAGAGGAAAAACCAGCTGCATGAAGTATATACACAAAGCAAAGAGATGAATCATGATTACTCCGAGGTTTCGTTCGTGAGACCTGAGCGAAATAGTGGTACCGTCCGCCATGTCTGAAAAGTTGGATAGGGATAGGAGTCACTATGCGCCCGCCAATTGTGCCGCCTTCTCCATGTGTTGTTTTTATTTATTTTTGAAGGTTTATTTATTTATTTTTGAGAGCGAGCGAGAGAGAGACAGAAAGAGAGTGAGTGGGGGAGGGGTAGAGAGAGGGAGAGACAAAATCCCAAGCAGGCTCTGTGCTGTCAGCAGCAGAGCCCCACACAGGGCTCAAACCCACAAACCATGAGATCGTGACCTGAGCCAAGATCAAAAGTTGGATGCTTAACTGACCGAGCCACCCAGGCACCCCTCTCCATGTGTTTTAATGTTTAGTACCTGAGACGAGATGTAGGCACTCAATCATCCCACAATATATTTTGTCTCTAATAAGTTCTGGAATTTGTTCTAAATGCCAGGGATACAATTAGAACCAGCTTCAGTTTCTATCCTCAAGAAGCTTATTCTATAAAGGGAAAAGTTAGCATACAGAAGTATTGCAAAAGGTGTGAGGACAAGCTATTACAAGTCCATTTAAGAGAAACACTTACCCTAGTCCTGGGAGCTATAAGTCACTTTTCAGTTTAAATTTAGAGTGCGTGGGGAGTGCGTTGTGGGGAGAGAGGAGAGTGAATTATAAGACCCTTGTAGTAGCTGAACCGATGATTGTAGAGCCCATTGGAAGGTTCCAGAAGCAAAAGGCCAGTATCCGAGGGTATTGGAACACCAGTCTAGGGGGACAGTCTAATATCGAGCATCCCAATAAACAGGATATAATGACACCTGAATGCTATGAAGGTCTGGCCACAAGTCTTAGCATTTTTTGACATTGAGAAATGAGGAATGTTCAGTCCCTAAGCAACCTACATTATTCCTTAGGCTCTAGGACTGGTGCTGATAGCTGCCCTTAAGATCATCAGCCTCAGTTCCGTGGAGGGAAAGGATCAGCTGTGTCACAGGGACCACTTCTTTGCCATTCTCCCAGGGATGTCTGTCGAAGGCCATTTATAATCAAGCCCTAAAAATCTATGACACACAGCTGCACTGTGATGGCATATACGTCAATGAGAAAAATTCATGATTTAGGAATGCATCTGAACTATGTTTTGCTTCTCCACACCCTAGTCAGATGCAGGGTTGTTTTGGTCCTCTACAGAGTTATAAATAAAGAGCCGGCTCTAAAGATTTGCTGAAGCAAACCCGAGGCTGGAGGAGCAATCCTTCTTAATTGACCTGACTTGCACAATGTTTTTGGCATATGGTCTTGCTCTCCCCAGGCAAAGAGAACTCCTATAAAAAGAAATACATAATATTGGCCCTAGCATTATTTTGGAGTCCTGGAATGTCAGACACAGAAGGAACATTAGAGATCTTTCTGCCCTACACTTTTATCTTAAAGCTGAAGATGCCAGACATTGTAGAGCCATTTAATGGAAGTCCTCAGCTGGGATTCTTTTTTATTTCAGGAGCAAACACAATTAGATTCAACACCTCGGAAACCGGAATTCTGTTATATTGCTGAGGTATAGGTAGTGATCTCTATTGTATGATTAGTACACTTAGACTATTCTGTACCTCAAAGCATTCAATGCCTCAAAATATAGCCCCCGGGATCTCCAGGGCCCATCATGAGGCATATCATTAGTGTTCCCTACTTGGGATCCCTTCTCCTACCCATTATCAAATTTCCTTCTTATGCTCCCTGTTTTCAGAGCTATGGCAGATAAGAACTGGTCTGATAAACTTATTCACCCCGAGATACTCACATATGATAATATTCTTTTTTTTTTTTCAGTTTATCTATTTATTTTGAGAGAGAGAGACTGCGAGCAGGGGAGGGGCAGAAAGAGAGGGAGAGAGAGAATCCCAAGCAGGCTCCACACTGTCAGCACAGAGCTCCGTATGGGGCTCAAACTCACGAACTGTGAGATCACTACCAGAGTGGAAATCAGAAGTCAGACGCTTAACTGACTGAGCCACCCAGGTGCCTCACATCTGATAATACTCTAATGAGAGTAAATTCATAAAATATTTACCTACTGAATCACATTTAAAAAACTAGAAGCCAGGATTTTTTAGTGTGAAGAGCCAGGCATTGCACTGACCATTTTAAATATATCAGCTCATTTAGTCATGACAACTCTACAAAATATCACATTATTCCTATTCTTTGGATGAGGAAAGTCAGGTTAGGACTGGTTACTCAATGTCATATTATTAGTAAGTGGCAGTAATGGGATTTGAACCCAGGCTATTTGAATTCAAAGTCTACGTACTTTATCACAGTACCTGCAATGAAGCAGCTACTCCATGAATTGTGAGGACTACAAACAATAAAACAATGACAATGGCATGTCTGCTATCGTGCATTTCCCCAAGGCACAAATTATGACCCTTTCGATTATGACAAATTCAGGTCCCTTTCATTAGCCTTTGTGTTGAGAGTTTAACTAAACTACTCTCCATAATGCTGCTGCCTTGGCATCCATTTGGTGTGGCCAAGTGGCCTGCGGGGGCCCTGGACTGATACAAGCCCCTCATGCAAGCACGTGCCCTAGACAATAGCTCTCAGAGTCACAGATAAATACAAATTCCTCATGTGACTCCCCACACCACGCTGGTGATAGTCTCCCCCACCTCCCAGGGCCATCCCCTTGTGCATCCCTTAGATAAGACCCCCATGAAGCTCCTTTTGGTTTGAATAGACCAGATAAGCCTTAGCCTGGGAACCCCAAAGCACTCTATTCCGGGACCCTCACAAAGGCGTGAACCTCAGGTCCTGCCTTGCTCTCTGCCTGCACCCTGCCTTGGCCTCCCACTGTGGTCCCTGGAGGCATACCATGTAGCTCCTCTAGGACCTGTGGGTAAGAAACTTCTCTCTTTCAATTCCCTTGTGGGTTTTGCTGAACCTGCGGCTCACCATCCAACACCCCAGGGTACTGCTTAACAAATGTTCATTCGACAAAGTCACAGCCCCTCTGCATCCACTTTCTCAGAAGCTTCCTGGACTCTCCATTCACTGGTTTAATACTGATTATTTGGGTAGATAGTTCAGTAGATACCAGCGGCCAGTAAAGACCTCTTTGACTCAAATCTGCCTCCACTTTTCCAAGAAAAAGTGCAACATCTGCTTCCATCTTTCCTGCCCTGTTTGTAGTTGGATCATCTTCATAACTGTCATTACTGATCTGTTTCCTCCCTTGGGATTCTGCTTATATGCCACAGGCCCCTGGAAACAGTGTCTGTCACAGCAAAGGGCTGTGAACTGGCCCTAAACCACACTGGCAACCCCATCACCCCTTGAGCTTCCCCTTTCCTCACTCCTAGCTCTACTCTGCTAGTTAACTTCTTCATCTGCAGCCTGAGAATTTGTGCTGTGCAAAGGAGCACAGGACAAATCCCGGAACACACTACACATTTGACTTTCATGAAGAGAACAGTAACCTCTAGGCCCAGATGTGCTCAATGTCTGAGAAGGGTCCCATTGCATCAGCCTCCCTGAGACACTCAGCCACTCTGGCACCACCACACATGGCCATACTGCCTGTTGTGGTGGGGGGTGGGGGGGTTACCATCTCTACCCATCTCTGAAGCTTCTGCAGCTGCCTACATTTCTTTAATCCAATCAAAGCTACACTGTCCTGTTTCTTTTCTCATGATGAGATTGCCAGAAGCAAGATATTCATCCTTTCTGGCAAACCCATCTCTCTCAAGCAAGACCATCTCTGAGGCTGCCTAGCTTTCCTTACCTGTCTAGACTGTCCAGGGACTGTCTCAGGTAAGACCCCACTCCTTGGTACTTTCCCATATCATTCACACTCTCTCACTCTTTCTAAAATCCTTGGGGGCAATTCAGTGTCCTTGATAATGTCTTGATTGTGAAGGAGAGCCTCATTTCCCACCATGTAATAGAAGGGAATGGTGCATAAAGGCCGAGCTCTATCCACAACACTCAACCAAGGACCTACTCTCTTGTTTTCTCGAATAAGCCACCTCTAAACCCTCTCTAGGAAAGACAACACTTAGAAGTTCCCTGTGCAATTTTTGCCGAAATTATAATTCCATTTTTTCTTTGAAGGTAGGCAGAATTACCACCACCACCACCACTCCACACACAGAGATGTTCACATTCTAATTCTAGAAACCTATGGATAAGATTATCTTACCTGGCAAAAAGAACCTTGTGGGTGTGATTCAGTTAAGCATCTTGAGATGGGGAGAATTGATGAGACTATCCATGTGTATCCAGTCTAATCACATGGGGTTTTTTAACAACAGAGAACCTTTCCCAGCTGCGATCAAAGAACAATAGGGTAATAGAGATGAGACATTGCTAGCTTTTAAGATTGGGAACAAAAAAGCTGCAAGTGAAGGAATGCAACCTCCACAAGCTGGAAAAGCCAAGAAAACAAATTCTCCCTTAGACCTTCCAGAAGGAGCACAGACCTTCAGACACCTTGATTTTACCCCCAATGAGACCTGGGTTGGCCTTCTGACCTCCAGAAGTGTAAGGTAATAAAGTTGTAGTGTTTTAAGCTACTAAGTTTGTGGTAACTGGTTATGGCAGCAATAGAAACCTAATATAGGCTGAAAAAAGAGTAACAGGCAATTCAAAGCCTTTGTCTTCTCAGAGTCCATTAGACTAGACATTAGCAAATGACTCCCTCTCAACTGGCACTTATCTTTCAATAAGCAACTGTTACAACAACTATGAAAAATACCAAATAAATTTCAAGAAAGAAAGAAAAAATGTACAATGTCATCATTATCCAGGCTACTGAGGAATGTATAGTGCTATGGATAGAAAAGGGCATGGACTGGTATATGTTAACTCCTGAGATCATTTTCAATGCAAACTGATAAACTTAACATGAAAGTTCATTTTTTTATTACAAAGTACATGAGTACATTACAGAGTTAGGAATTTTGTTTGTGAGGTTCCGAAAGACATAAAATGGCGCTGAAGAATTTTTGAGATTGTTTGGAGTCAGGGCATCTTGGATGATCTCAACTCGCTATTGAACCTGAAAACTTGTTCACAGACCCCTGAGAACTCCATATCGTGGTGTTCAGTGATTGTGTAAAGTCCAATCACCAAACTCTTCCAGGAGAGAGAATGTGACTCAGTGCTATCCCAGTATGTAATGAAGCTTCACCAAACTGGGTCAAGAGCATTTAAAGCAAGTGTCAAGGTAACTGATGCTTCCTCTTATCATTAGTGTTTCATTTTATATCCTTTTTCAAACACTAAAAAAGTGATTTTTCAGGGGTGTCTGGGTGTCTCAGTCAGTTAAGTGTCAGACTCTTGATTTTGGCTCAGGTCATGATCTCACAGTTCATGGGATTAAGCCCCATGTCGGGTTCCATGCTATCAGTAGAGCCTGCTTGGGATTCTCTCTCTCCCTGTCTTTTTTGCCCCTCCTGTGCTTGTTCTCTCTCCCTCTCTCTCTCTCTCTCCAAATAAATGATAAACTTAAAAACAAATAATTAAACAAATAATTAATAAATAAGCCATTTTCCCTTCTTCCCTGCCTCCAGCCTTGAATACGGCTTTAAAAAGTTTCATATTCCCTCTTACTATTTACTTTTATTTATAAAATTGTGAAAAATTAGGTCAATAAAAATTCCTGCCATTTACTGAGTAACTACTATGTGCTAAGCACCTGACATTCACTGTCTCATTTAATCTCTTAACTAAGGGTTATTATTCCTATTGATTGGAAGGTGAAACCAAGACTCGGGAAATTCAAGTAACATGCCCAAACTCACAGAGGAGAGAGGTGGCAAAAGTCAGGGCACCTTCCTTCCTTAGTCAGAGGCCTTTTAGTTTCATATATTATTCTCCATGTTTCTTGAACGTGAAATATTCACATTAAATGGATCAGTAACTGGCAAGTCCGGTGTTAGGTCATGAGTCCATTTCCCCATCCCAGGTTAGGGGTTCCCCAGAGCAGCACACAAAGAGGTTTCCGTCTACAGGATGGACAAACACAGAATTAATAAAGTTTTCCTTGTTTCTCAGTGTGGCTTCTGTCACTCTGTGATTACCTTTCTTTTGTGAGGGGTCCTCCTTAGAACCCTAGAAGGGTAGAAATACCTACATGACTTGAAGGTACCTATCACAATTGAGGGTCACAATTAACTCACCATTTCTATCAGGTAAGAAAACAATGTTGTTTGGTTACTAAGATAGAACACCTCATTCTTTACTTTGTTGCTTTAGTTTCATTGAAATAATACCATTTCAATAAATATTCAAAAACTATCTTATTAAATATTTTATTGAATTTCAAAAAAACTATTTTGTTGGGATAGTTTTAAAGAAATAGTATGCTGATGCCATGTAAATTGAACAACTTATTCAGTCAAGAGAGTTAGCCCCCAGATACTCCCTCTCCTACCATTTACCCTCCACTCTGCATCAAAACAGTCATTGCATAGGGGTTTTCTACAGCAATGATTGTTGGAGAATAATTCCTAACTCATTCTCCTTTCTGAGCTTTCCTTTAGCTGTCTTACTTCTGCTCCTTCTGTGATTTCAGAAACCATTTTTAATTTCCTCAATTTGCTGTAGAGTTGCCATGATGTTATGATATCCTTGTGAATCACATTACAAGCCCTGGAGCCCTTTCAGATGGGTAGATTTACACAAAGAATTGGTAATAATAGTATGATTGCATCGGCTGCTATAGAAATGACCAAGCATAAAGTAAAGGGAATTGGTTTCTTTCTGTTTCCATTCACTAAGGAGCCAACTTTGGCTAATTTGTATGGTAATAAATATCTGTAACAGTTTACCACTTATACCGGTATATAATTAATATAATACAATTGTTCTTCAATCTGTCTATGGCAGTAGATAAAAGAAACAGGAGAGGTGATGAGAAAAAACTGACTTTTTTTTTTTAGGATCATATTTACAGGCTCAGAAGAATCACAAAGACCATGTGCATCATACCTATAGTTGGATCAAAATAGAAGAGTAATGGCTTGTGAGGAAGTAAGTCACTTCTTGTGGAGGTTATCCTAATGCAAGGAATAAAAAAGAAAGCAATTGATCTGGGATCTGGCCTTTGGTTTTCTGATTTAGGGTTCAGGGGTAGAAGTAAGAAAACCTGCATTCTATTCCTGTACTTGGTACTCACTTCCCCAGGGTCTTTTAGGGATACAAATAATGAAACAGCAGGGGATTGTAAGCAAGAAGACACAAACTTCCTTCTAAAACATTGGACAAGATTGGGATGTTCTACAAACTAACAGAGAGTGAAATTCAGGAAAGATGATATTGGCAAACAAAAATCTTTATGCGAACTCAATATCAAAAAATCTAGCTACCTATAATTTGCCTCAAAAATGCCTGAAGTGAAATGTAAGAACTATAAACAAGACTGATGAAAAATAAATTGTAGAATTTGCAGGTGCTGGTCTAGGTGCAATCAGACCTCAAACACATTCATATTTAATATCAAATTTCTTGATGCAAAATATTCCCCAAGGGAAGATGAGAAAACCTTAGTATATTAAAATAAAAAATATTGTCTTTATTATAAGGGCAAATGATACTTGCACATATAGAATCTTATTGGAAGTTATTATTTTCCCCAAATATCAGGGTTTCTAATGTCTATCTCAGGGTAATGATTTTGCTCTCATTTCTAAAGTTTACCAAAAACATTACAAATTATCTTGAATGGGCTGTAGGGTGGGAAGATGAAGGCAAGATACTATTATTTTTTTCAGGTATTGGCCAAGAAATAGACAAAGATATGTTGAGTGATATTTTCAAGATCATATGTTAGACTTTTACTTCTAGCTAAGATAAAGTAGTTTGCACTAGACCAATTATTCTGGGAAGAACAAATAGAAAACTCAGATAAAATGTAAAGAAAAACAGCAATAACAACAGCTGTCTGACTGAAGGCATTGGAAAATGACTGAAGCAACCAGGAATTGAAGGGCCAAGATCAAGCAGAGTCAAAAAAAGGGAACCACAGAGAGCTGAGATGATGTTCTTCAAACAGCTTTTCGCCTCAAGCCAATTGCTAGTTTTTGGCTTGGAATTAGAGGCTAACAATCTACCCAGAGAGCTGTGGCTGATAAGCAGAGAAACAAAGTTTCTGGAAATCTCACAAGGGTGCAGACAAAAAAGGGAAAAAAAAAATTGAGAGCAAAGGGGAGGTTGGGAGATTGATTGGCCAAAGTATCCAAAACTTGAAGTAACAGAATCCTGAAGAGAAGGAAAGCATGGAGAAGCACATTAGATACTCATTTTCTCCCACAGGCATATGCTAAATCCTTAAACTGCTAAGGACAAGAAGCGAGGCAGGAAATCACAGAAAATCAGAGAAGTTTTGGCCTACTCGCAGAGTTGAAGAGACAAAAATAGGAGAATACAACCTGACAAGGAGAAGCCCAAGTCAATACTCTATGCTCAGGAGGGACTCCTGGGAGCCATACCACGGTTGAGGAGCTAACCAGAAGTATATGTAACTTTCCAGACTTCAACCCAGCCTCAAATCTGTTCAGTTGCTAACTGAATCAAAGTGATCAGCTTCTTCCCTGAATACATATGAAAAGAGAGGGTAAGCCCCCTCAAAGGAAGAGAGTGCCTCCACAGTCTTTCATATAGAATATATAGCATTCAATCAAAAATTATGGTCCTATCAAGGAAAAGAACCAAGAGGAAAAAAACAGGTAATATAAACAGACCCACAAATACTACTGTTATTAAAGTTATTATACTTGAACGTTTAAGGATATGATTAATGTGACAAATTAAGAAAATATAACTCAAATATAGTCCAACATGAATATATTATCGATAAAACATAAGTTAAAGATGGAAAATTTTTACTTCTCTGGTTTTCTACTGGTATTTTAGAAAGAATTAAATGAAAATTATAGAGTAGAAAAATAAAATACTTGAAATTAAATACCCAACACATAAACTGCAATTTAACAGCAGTTGGGACTCAGCAGCTATGTGGATTAGTGAAGGAAAATAGGGAAGTAGAAAATCCACTTCCATCTTTCTGTATGGAAAATACAGAAAGAAATATGTGATAGATAATCTTATGGGTAAAAATGGCCAGGCCATCCCGCCCAGATATTTGATCAAGCATTATTCTGGATGTTTATAAGAGGGTGTTTTTTTGTAGATGAGAATAACATTTAAATTACAGAACTTTGAATAAAGCAGTTTGCCTGACATAACATCAGTGGGCCCCATTCAATCAGTTAAGGAAGGCAAAGACTGACTTCCCCTCAGCAAGAAGGAATTCTGCTGGTGGATGGCTTTCAGACTTGAACTACGATGTCAGTGCTCTTCCTTGGGTCTCCAGCATGCTGGCTGGTTTACTCTGCAGATATTGGACTTGCCAGGCTCCATAATTGGATGAGCCAATTTCTTGAAACAAATCTGTCCATATATCTATGCATATTGCATTGGTTCTGATTCTCTGTGAAAGTTGACTAATTTAGAACATGAGAGACACAGAGGCACAGGAGAAAGGTTTAAAATGTGTAATTAAAATGCCAGAGGTAAGAAGAGAGTGATAAATGGGGGGAAAAGACAATTCACAAAAGCTCCTGGCATACACATATATATTTTATAACAAATTAGTTATTACATTAAATATAAAGGGATTAAACATTCCTATTAAGGGGCAAAGATTGTCCAATTGAATTTTTAGAAATTTATGTACAGGGACTGATCTACAAAAAAAAAATGAGCTCTGTTGTCAGTCAACTCTATTTTCTATGACAATATTTCTTCAGTCTTCCTTAGCTTGTATAAGAATCTTCTAACAGTCTTGTTAAAACACAAGTTCCTGGGAAACATCCTCTAGAGGGTTGAGGATTCGAAGGGTGATCATTTGCATTTCTATGAGCTTCCAGCTTCCAGGTCATGCTGTTGCTACTACTCTTTAAATGCTAAAACCATTTTGTGCAGCTATTATCTACATGATGATAAATGTAGATTCACAGAGGCTGTGGTCAAGATCTGACCCTTCTCTTTCTTATGAGCTCATATGAGAGGTGAAGTCAGAAGAACAGATAGGCCCATGTTTTGAGTTTGGGTAAGACCTCACTCTGCGTTATTGTTTTGCAAAGAAATAGCACATGGATACGACCATCTTCATCTTTTCCACAAAGAAAATAAGACTCTCCTAGTCAGCTACACCAATCTCTATATTAATAGGGAGCTCTCACAGTGCAAGATAAAATTATGATCTCATTTCACTAAAAATTCTGCTGATACCACTATTAAGCCAAAATGGCACCAACCATTATCTTCATGCTTAAAAATGCACCAATGCATAACCAATCATGTCATGTATGTTTTATCTCCTCATCTAAATTATACACTATATGAGGGAAGGAGTCATCTCTGCCATTTTTTTTGTTTTTTTGGTATCTTCCCAAACATTAAGCACAACAATCTCCTTCAATGAATTATGAAGACTAAGAGGCAAGGCAATCACTAGGAATTAGCATGGAGTTAACCTAAGTTTGCCTTCTGCCCTACCCAGCGTTCCCATGTATCTTATTCATCACCCCTCACCAGCAACACCCACCTGACTTATAGCAACGCACTCAGGACTTCCACTGTGGCTGATGGAAGCCTCATGCTACCAAAACCTGAGTAGGAAATCATTAATTAACCTCCTACATTTACAACTATTCAGAGAGCATACCAAAATGACGGTACACTCCCTGCCATCCCCATGTGGCAGCAACATTCAACAGTGAGAGTCCAGACCCTCCAGCTCCCGAGTACAGCAGACAAACCAGAGAGAGTTGCTGTCGGAAGGTCAAACCCCTTCAAATTATATTTGTAAGTGACCATCTAGCTGGTTCCTGGCAGGCCAGACAGCCTTTTCCTGACTTCAACTCAGTCAGTCCAGGCCTAACTGAAACCAAGCCTCCGAGACTGTTTTTTGTTGGCTCGAAGCCGGTTGCTTTGTTTAATTGTTGTCTTTATGGGTGCCAGGCACTGTGGTGGACACTTATGACTAACACCTCACTTATTTGAATGATACCAGTTATCAATGGTTTCATCAGGTAAATGGCACATATCATAAACAAATGATAAAGCAAGATTAATGTGTAAGTTCTGAAAGAAACAGTCTTAAGATGGATTTCAATTTTATTTCCAGAGCATGGCATGAAAGTCAAACCATTTTCTTTTCTTTTTTTTTTTTTTTAGCAAGAGAAGGGAGATTACATGCCTCTTCATTTAGGGTTAGAAGGACCCCAGAAATATTAAACTAACTTATAAGATTCAACAAGCTTTTCTCCTTAAAGTTAAGTATGTCTGCTTTAAGAAAATGGATATCTGACCCCAGGTAATATTTTATTTTTTGGAACCCTGCTGAATTGGGAGTAAGCATTCTTTCAGGCCAAAGAAAGTCCTGTGAGATCTTTCTTGAGACAAGTATATTGGTTGAGAGCTAAACAGCTGTCCCTCAAGTAAGCATTTACAGTTATGGAGATATCCAGGAGAACCAGGGGAAATGAAGAGAAATGCTACTTTTCATTTCTAGTTATAAAGAATGTATGACTTGTTTGTGTAACTTGTTTTTATAAGCCTATCTGGAATATAGGGGACCTACGGGATAGTACTTCCAATAGGCAGTGAATACTTCGTATAAATATGGACCTCCTCGTTCTCAAAAATAAGTAACGCCAGTTGTTTCTATCCTGCTTCCTCACGGGTCTCTCTCCAAGACCCTGTTCCCAGATTCCCGGTCATGAAGTCACTACCTATGGGATATCACCTGCTACAAGGTGTTAACCCTCCAGACCACTGAGTACCTGGTAGTCACCAAACCTGACTGACCATTCACTGCCTGGCTGCCTGGCTGTCCTTAGAAGGAGGCACAATGCACTCCCAAGACCTGTATCTTTCCATACCCTACCAACGAATGCATAGCATTTCCAAGTTTTTATCACTGCTAGTCTGTCTCACTGTATCTACTACCTCTTAAGCCTGAAACATCAAACTCAGTGTGCATGTGTATATATGTGCATGTGTGCGTGCATTTGTACTCAGAGAATAATACAGTAGAAAAGACCTGAACTAATTAGTGCATATACTTTCGACCTTCCTCTTTATATCCTGCGGATTCCGTGGAATCACTTCAAGGTTAGGGGAGGAGATGAGGAAACCCAAGGGGCTTCAGGTCCTCCCAAAGCCCCACAATCAGTACAGCTTCCTGACAATCAGATTTATATATTGACTTTTATAGTAAGCATGCTTTTGAGGAAAGGGTACTCTCACTGTAAAAAGGCGGGTAGTGTTGAAAACCAGATATTTACTTCAACCCCCTTTGTTCTACAGAAGAGTGAATCAAGAAGAAATGAAGGTTGTCCCACAATCACATAGCTATTTAGCTAGGGTTGGAAGTACAGCTGAGGTTGCTTGATTCCCAAGTGTGCGTTTTCTATGTACCATCCAGCAGGGAGAAAGGGGGAAAAAAAACATACTGTGTGCTTATTGCATGTGTTAGTGATCAGGATATGTCTTGATGACAATCTAGGGTTTAAGTGGCAAACAAAAATGTGGGAGTGGAATGTACCATTCTATAATGTGTCCCAAACACATTTCAGGAAAATCAGAGAGTAAGCAAAGGGTTGAAGTCCTGGGCTAAGGGAGATTCTTTCTAGACATGTTTGGTAAGCCACAGCCTACGTCTCATAGCATAAAGAAGCTGCACGAATCCTAAAGAGCCCTTAAAGGAAGTTCCCCACTGGGAACATAATGAAGATGCACCGTATAAACCAGCAGCGTTTGGAGTTTTCTGCTTCTCGGTTATTTGTTAGGAGTGTCCATAGGATTGTGGCAAGGCTTATGAACAGAACGTCAGCTTTATCTTATCAATATCATTCTAGTGAAGAAAGCTGC
Source organism: Panthera pardus (assembly GCF_024362965.1). Lineage (NCBI taxonomy): Eukaryota > Metazoa > Chordata > Mammalia > Carnivora > Felidae > Panthera > Panthera pardus. The sequence goes on along the minus strand of NW_026526732.1, from coordinate 23,419,112 downwards.
CAAAGTCCAGTGGAAGGGTCTTACTAATCAGAATCTTTATATATCCAGCCTTGCAGAATCAAACCGTGAAGGATTCTCCTGAGTTTTAGATTTTTATTTTGTTGGCAATCATGGATACATATTAGAATCACCTAGGGAGTCTTAACTATACTGATGCCCAGGCTCAACCCAGAAGAATTAAGAATTTCTGCAGGTAAGCCTAACATTTTTTTTTATTTTGTTAATGTTTATTTATTTTTGAGAGAGAGAGAGAGAGAGAGACAGAGTGTGAGTGGGGGAGGGGCAGAGAGAGGGAGACACAGAATCCGAAGCAGGGTCCAGGTTCCGAGCTGTCAGCACAGAGCCTGATGAGGGACTTGAACTCACGAACTGTGAGATCGTGACATGAGCTGAGATCAGACACCTCACTGACGGAGCCACCCAGGCGCCCTGTTATTTTTTAATGTCCCATGTGACTTTAATATACCACAAGGTCAAGAGCTACAAAGTCAGAGGGTTCAAAAGAACCCAAAAGGTGAAAGAAGAGGAATGAGAGGTAATGAGAAGTTACTATGCCCGAATGAGCCAAAATGACCCGCTGTCCAAGCAAATCTCCAGGCTGAGTGACCTGTGTCACTTAACAGAACCCTGCTAGGAATATGTGGCTACCATGTCACCACCCCGGATGTCTCACTGTCCCAGTGCGTCTCCCTCTCGGGGTAAACCTACCTCTAGAACTCTGCCTATTGCACCACTACTCAATCCTCACTCACCACTCCTGCTTCCACTTCCAGCAGATACTGCCTTTACCTCCCGTCTACCAAAAACAGCCAAACCTCTCATTCAGAAGACACGTATGTTTCTCCACCACGGGTAAACAAGAGAACTTTACCACACACTACTGGTTTTTATGAGGCCCTAAGAGAATCCTTCTCACAGGTCGTGCCCACCTCTAAGGGGAACGGAGACCCTCCTGGGAACAGATCTTCCTTCTTGACTGAATCCATGTTTAACTCTTGCATTGTCCAAAGATACGGCTGCTCAGAATAGCTGCAATGGCCAAAAGAAACTCACCACACCTCTGCTGGCCCCGGCGAATGTTTAAGTGCTGCCGGCCCTGTAAATAATATCGAATCCTCGATATCCCTGGTTCCTCTGAGTTAACAGGAGCTTACTGAGGACCTGCTCCGTGTGGGTGGGGCGCTTGCGGAATTAGAGTTTGTCAGAGGCAAGTGGGACAATGGGATGATACTAATTCCAGGAGTCAGGAATGATGAAGTCTGGTCCCAGCTTCATCAATCATGTGCATGGGACTAAGGGCAAGGGTCTATTTCCACATTCCAACAACAGAATGATCTCCAAGGAAAGCACAATGGGAAAGGGAGGGTTTGGCATTTCTGCAGCTAGAAGTCCGAATAGGAAAACAACTGGAGCACAAAGGAAATTACGGGTTTCCCTTGCTGTCCAGAAGTGGAGCATTCCTATGAAACTTTTCCCAAGTTGAAACGGCAGAAAGCAAAGAAAGTAATTACCATTAACTCCCACAGAAACAATTTTGAGCATCCTCAGGCCCCAAACATAACCTTTCTTAGACTTTTCAGATACCTTAGGCCACATCTTGTTAACGGACACGCAAAATAAATTGAGATAAAGCACAGATGGTCACAGACACGGTTCGAAGCTATGGCGGCTTGATGCTGAGGTGTTGAGTGCAGTTTCAGGGGAGGGGGCTTGGAAGCGCCATTCTCACTGCCCTGGGCACGCTGCCTCCGAAACAGCTCTCTGCAAAACAGGCGCTGAACGTTCTGTTGGCTTTTCGCCTTTTTTTGTAAAAGCAAAAATCCTCTTTGGATTTCTTCCGGTTAGCAGAAACAGGTCCTATTAGTTCTCTTGTAAAAGTGAGTGGTGTAACGCGAGCTTTTGGGAAGTGGGGGGACACCTGTTTTTGAGAAGAGTCACGGGACAACATATGCAAAACTTGAAAAGCGCCCTCTTCGATGCCTTAAAAATGAATAAAGTAGATGATTGTGATCAATATGAACAATAATATCAGAAATTCCAAAAAAAGTGAGAAATGAATAAAGTGATAGCTATATTAAAGGGGTGGTGTATCAAACAAGAATTGAGGGCTCTGAAGAAACGGCGATTAATATTTGGATCGCTCATGGCACGTGGAAGAATTGAAGGTCCCCACTTCCTGAACACGCAGACCCTTTGTTCTCCATATACTGTCTCTGTTCCATGCACCTGCTTCTCATCAGAAGTATTCAGAGTGCCCAAATCTTGGAGAACTGGGATGATTTTGCATCTAACAATTTCCAACTTGGATCCTCTGGGAAACGAAATTCTAAAGGGAGGTTTAGTCCAACTGGAGCCCCCACAGGGAAAGCTTGCGGGACGCCAGCTTCGGCTTTTCAGAGCACCCTCGGTAATGCTGAGAACGGCAGGCAACCATCAAGAGGAGACAGAGAGCCAAATGTGTTTCACAGATACATCCACCCTGGGAACGTGCCAGTGAATGTCTGGAGATGTCCCTGACAGCACGGCCTGCTCCATCACGGACCCGAGGAAGCCCAATCACTTGAGAGAGCTAAAACTGGCCAGAGAGGAGGCCGACACACATCCTTCGTGCCCCGCGCCGTTCTGACAGGGAAAACCCACAGCGTGTCCTCATCCAGAAGGTCTTTTCCTCTGCGGGTATCTGGGGATCTGCGGGCTGGGAGCTTCCTAGGAGGAACAGAAGGACGGGTCTGTGCATGTTCACACATCTCATTTCATTCATTCACACTTCAAAAGGCTCCAGATTCTGTTAAAATTTTAGCTCCCTCTTATTCTCAGTCCATTTTTGAAGCTGGCACCAGTATGCCTGCGTTCCAGGTATAATATATAGCTCCCCGCCGCCTCCCACTTCCAAGTCTTGTTACCAAGAATGCCACTCACATTTTCCTCCTTTCAACACAAACATGATGCTTTTCATGCTTCCCTTTGCAAATGATGGATGGAAGCTGAGCTAAATATGGAGACAGGGGCTACAGACACATCTTGTTCCTATTAAACGTTCTACTTCTGTGTCATTCCCCTCCTCGGCTTTCACATTAACTCGCTTCCTTCCCGGTATCCAAAGAGTAGGTGCCTGTGATTGGAGTCCTGGAAGTGAAGAGCTAGACTCCATATTCTAGACCTATCTTTAGGTGTAAAGAGTGTCTCTATCTGTAAATTCTTTTTTTTTTTTTTTTTAGGATGGAGTAAATCACCTGTCACTTCTGTGGTCTAAGATAAACACGGTCCTTGAAATTTGGGACACCTGGGGGTTTTTTGTCGACCGATGAGACGGAGTGGGTTGTGAAAACGGCACTTCTGAAACACCAAGGTTTAAAATTCTTCTTTAACGTTCAACAAGCTAACCGTGAGATTTTGTAAAAACCCACGAATAGTGACAAAAAGTTGAGCCTAGGCTTTGGAGATGAGCACAACCAGCTTGGTCTCCTGTTTCTGCCTCTCACTGCCCGGTGACCCTCGTGTATACTTAGAATGCCTCAGTTTCCCAGTCAGGGTTCCCACATCGCATCTGAGTGTCATGTCTCTTTAATCTCCTTTAATGTAAGACAACTGCCTTGTACTTTTAAAAAATTCATTGCTGTTGTCTGTCTTGACATTGACCTTTTTGAGTAATTCGGGACAATTGTTTTGGAGAATGTCCTACATTCTGAATTTGTACTATTATGTCCTCATGATTAAATTCATATTTAAAATGCTTGGCGGGGCGCCTGGGTGGCTCAGTCAGTTAAGTGTCCGACTTTAGCTCAGGTCGTGATCTCACGGCTGGTGAGTTTGAACCCCTCGCCGGGCTCTGTGCTCTCAGTGCAGAGCCCGCTCTGGATGTTCTGTCTCCCTCTCTCTTTACCCCTCCACCCCTCTTTCTCTCTCTCAAAAATAAATAAACATTAATTTTTATTTTAATGCCTGGCAAGAATACTTCAAACTTGATGTATCCTTCTCATTGCATCTTGCCAAATGGCAAATAATAGTCCCATTACTACGAATACCAAGTTGATTACTTGTTTAAGGTAATTTCTGTCAGAGCTCTTTATTCCAAAGAAACTTCTCTTTGTAATTAATAAATAATATTTGGTGAAGTAAAAATTTTAAACTGTATGAATATTTAGTTCCTCAAAAAAATTTCGCCCAGTGGTTTTAGCATCCATTAATTATTCTTCCATGAAACATTTATTCACTTATCATTTATTTATTTAGGTTTGCAAAACAGCAAATTTAAAAAAAAATTTTTTTTAACGTTTATTTATTTTTGAGACAGAAAGAGACAGAGCATGAACAGGGGAGGGTCAGAGAGAGAGGGAGACACAGAATCTGAAACAGGCTCCAGGCTCTGAGCTGTCAGCACAGACACCGACGCGGGGCTCGAACTCAGGGACCTCGAGATCGTGACCTGGGCCGAAGTCGGAGGCTTAACCGACTGAGCCACCCAGGCGCCCCACAGCAAATTTTTTAAGCCTGTCATTTCTTCTTCGTGTACTCGTTGGCATTCTGTTATAAAAAACAACTTTCTTTTTTGTTGTTTCTTCTCCTCTCTCTCTCTCTTTCTCCCTTTTTGATCATCACTAAAATCTGAACGGATTTTTAAAAATTAATGTGCTAGGACTCATTATCCTACTGATGTTCAAATTTGCCACAAATGTAATTAGCAGAAGCCCCTTCAAAGGGGCTTCTATAAAATTTTATCTATTTCTTTGTTTTGTTTTGAGTGGTTGCATAGAATTTACAATGTGCATATCTAACCAATCCCATGTACTTTCAAATATTACACTACCTTACAAACAGTGTAAGAACTTTACGGCAATATGTTTCCGTATCTCCCCTACGGTCCTCTGTGCTTTTGTCGTAGTCATACAAGTTACTTCTGTATGTATTATTAATGCAGTCACAGTTATTTTGGCTCTAAGCAGCCAATCATGTTTAAAGCAATTAAAAATGAGAAACCTTGGGGCACCTGGATGGCTCAGTCAGTAAAGCGTCCAACTCTTCATTTTGGCTCAGGTCACGATCTCAGGGGTTCGTGAGTTCGAGACCTGCATCGGGCTCTGAGCTGACAGTGTGGAGCCTGCTTGGGATTATCTCTCTCTCCCTCTCTCTCTGCCCCTTCCCTCTCTCTCTCCCTCTCTCTCTCAGAATAAATAAATAAATAAATAAATAAATAAATAAATAAATAAAAGCTTTTCTTTTATTTACCCACATACACATCATTTTCTAGCTCTTTTCACTCCCTTTGTGTAGATCTAAACATCTATTTGGTATTTTGCGTCTACCTAAAGAACTTTCTTTAACATTTTTCTAGTGCAAGTCTGCTTGGATTTTCATGGTCAAAAACATCCTTTATGTTGCTTCATTTGTGAAAGACATACATATTTGCTGGTTACAGAATTTTAGATTTTTTTCTTTCAGAAATTTAAAAATGTCATTCCTTCATTTTTTTTTTTTTTTTTTTTTTGCGTAGTTTCTGACAAGGAAACCGAAGTCATTCTTAATGTTTGTTTCTCTGTTAATAATGTGTCTTTGTATTTTTAGTTGCTTTAATGTCTTTTTTTAGCACTATTTCATCAAAGGGATTATGATGTGTTTCAGTGTGATTTTCTTCTAGGTGCATCCTGTTCAGGGTTAATGGAGCTTCTTGCATTTGTAGATTTAGATATATATTATAAAAATATATAATTATTATTGATAATGCATACAATTATATATAATTATCCTTTAATATATAATATATAAGTTAATATATATAAGCTAATATATAAATATAACTTTGGGACATTTTAGCCATTCATTTTTCAAATATTTTTTCCTTCTCAGAGTTCAACTCCATGTATATTACACTGATTGATATTGTTAAGTTGTTCAGGGAGCTTTGTTGTTCTTGTTATATTTGTTGGTTTTGTTGTTGCTAGTCTTCTTCCTCTTCCTCCTTCTTTCTCCTCCTCTCCCTTTTAGCTTTTATTTTTCCCATCTGTGATTCATTTATTAGCTCCTATTTCTATGTCTTCAAGTTCATTGACATTTTTTTCTTTGGTTAATCTGCTATTAATACCATCTAGTGGGGTTCCTGGGTGGCTCAGTCTGTTACGTGTCTGACTTTGGCTCAGGTCACGATCTTGTGGTTCGTGGGTTCGAGCCCCACATCGAGCTCTGTGCTGACAGCTCAGAGACTGGAGGCTGCTTTGGATTCTGGGTCTCCCTCTTGCTCTGCCCCTCCCCTATTCATGCTCTGTCTCTCTCTGTCTCTTAAAAGTAAATAAAAAAAAAAACACCATCTGGTATATTTAGCATTTCAGATATTATATATTTTTCATCTCTGGAATTTCTTTTGTTTAATATAAATCCAAGTTAGAATAACATAGTGTAGTAGTGGTTCAGGAGTAGAATTTAGTGCTTCATCACTTACATATAACACCCAGTGCTCATCCCAACAAGTGCTCTCCTTAATGCCCATCACCCATTTAGCCCATCTCTCCACCCAACACCTTGCCAACAACCCTCAGTTTGTTCTCTGTATTTAAAGAGTCTCTTGGGGCGCCTGGGTGGCTCAGTCGGTTGAGCGTCCAACTTTGGCTCAGGTCATGATCTCACAGCTCGTGAGTTCGAGCCACACATTGGGCTCTGTGACGACAGCTCAGAGCCTGGAGCATGCTTCAGATTTGGTGTCTTCCTCTCTCTGCCCCTTTCCTGCTCTGTCTCTGTCTCTCAAAAATGAATAAACATTAAAAAAATTAAAAAAAAAAGAGTCTCTTATGATTGGCCACCCTCTCTGTTTTTATCTTATTTTTTCCCCTCCCCTATGTCCATCTGTTATGTTTCTTAAATTCCATATATGAGTGAAATCATATGATATTTATTTTTCCCTCACTGATTTATTCCACTTACATTAAACACTGTAGTTCCAACCACGTTGTTGTAAATGGTAAGATTTCATTCTTTTTGATTACCGAGTAATATTCCATTGTATGTATATACCACATCTTCTTTATCCATTCATCAATCAATGGGCTTTTTCCATTTGTCTACTGTTGATAGTGCTGCTATACACATTGAGGTGCATGTGCCCCTTCGAATCAGCATTTTTGTATCCTTTGGATAAATACCTAGTAGTGCAGTTGCTGGATCATAGAGTAGCTCTATTTTTAATTTTTTTGAAGAACCTCCATACCGTTTTCCAGAATGGCTGCACAATTTGCGTTCCCACCCGCAGTGCAAAAGAGTTCTGCTTTCTCTGCATCCTTGCCAACATCTGTTGTTTCCTGAGTTGTTAATGTTAGCCATTCTGACAGGTGTGAGGTGGTATCTCATTGTGGTTTTGACTGTATTTCCCTGATGGTGAGTGATGTTGAGCATGTGTCTGTTAGCCATTTGGATGTCTTTTTTGGAAAAGTGTATGTTCATGTCTTCTGCCCATTTCTACACTGGATTGTTTGTGCTTATTGTGCTCATGTTTTCCTTTACCTTCTGATGCATATCAAGCATATTTATAATAGCAATTTTAGTGTCTTTGCCAATCTGAACACTTTAGTCATTTGGAGGTAAATTTTTACTGATTTTTTTCATAGACATGGATTATATTGCCCTATTTTTTATATGGCTAGTCATTACTTATTTGATGCTGGACTTTGAGATTTTTAAGTTGTCAATGCTGTATTTTGTTGTATTCCTGTAACTATTGTTGGAACATGTTCTAGCGGTATGTGCTTGGAATCAATTTTATCCATCACTTCACTGGAATAAGTTTTGTTGGGTTAAATCAAGAGTAATTTTTCATCTAAGATGAATTTATCCCCATTACAAAGATGATATCTTTCTGAGAATTCTATCCAGTGCCCCATGTGTTATGAGGTCTGTCTGCCCTGTCTGGTAGAAACACAAATTATTCTCAGCCCCATTTGAGCTCTAAGAATTCTTCAGCCTGCTTCTTTCCATTGGCCTTGAGTATTTGCTTCCAAACCATACAAAACAGCACTCTGCTGCAGACTTGAGGTGACACTTTCCAAACCTTTGGAGCTCAGCTGCCCCTGCTCCAGTATTCTGCCATGAAAATTTTGGCTGCCTCGGCCTCCTTGAATTCTAATTTGTTTTCTCCTCAATTTAATGAGACCCCCAAACTCTGTTGGGTTTCCCCTCCCTATGCTGCAGCCTAGAAATTTCCTTCAAGCATTAGGCCGGGTCAGTTGCAGGTTTAACTTTGTTTTCTTTTCTCGGGAATATATCTCAGGATATATGTATATCCCAGTTTTCTAGTTATTTAAGATAGGAAGGTAAATGAGGTGTCTGTTACTCTGTCACTGGTAAAAAGAAAAGTCCCCCTTGTCTTCTTGTCTTCATCAGTATTTGATTATCTTTTTGCTTTCTAAAGCAACTGGATATTCTATGCTCATCTTGTATTTTTCTAGTCTTCAATGCATAATCAGTCATTTCTGCAAGGAGCTCTGGATCTTTAGTAGGCAATAATATTTAGAAAGCAAAATATGGGCGCTGCACTTGTTCATTTATACTGTGGTATCATTTGGTCTGTAACTTTCTAAATGATTATGTTATACTGATTTCTTGAGTTCAAGCCCAGCAGCGTTCTCCTCACACTCCCTCATGTTATCTCTCTCTCTCTCTCTCTTTTTTACTACAGTGAGAACCCTAGTTCCCAGAACATCAATATATTTACTCATTTGCCCAGTATACACAGAAATAATCTCACAACTATGCTACCCACACCACTGCTATGGCAAACGTAATAAGTAAAATTTAGGATTGTTTTTTGCGATTATTCTTATCTTTAAAGTATTTCCCACACAAAATACACAACCAGAGTACTGTGTTCAAAATTATTTAGATTGAGACCCCTGGGTGGCTCAGTCAGTTGAGCCTCCAACTCTTGATTTCAGCTCAGGTCATGGTCTTGCAGTTCATGGGATCGAGTCCCATGTCTGGCTCCACACTGACAGTACAGAGCCTGCTTGGGATCCTCTCCTTCTCTCTCTCTCTCTCTGCCCCTCCCTTGCTATACTCTCTCCTTCTCAAAATACATAAACTTAAATTTTTTTTAATTATTTAGATTAATTTTTTTCTATGTGATTTTGGTATAAATTTGCTATATAGTTAAGTTTACTTTGTTGTTTTTATTTAATTTTAGGGTTTAAATTTTAGGGTTTAAATTTAGGATTTGCTCTTACTTCCCTTCGATTTTATGTGTTGGTCATGTATTATATTTACATGATACCAAAGAATATATATATATTCTTATTTCATTATTCTTTTCTCTTTTGCCTTATACAAAAGAAAAACCACTATATATTCTTTTATTTTTTTTTTTTTCATTTAACAAGGGCACACTACATATAAGATGTCTCATAGGCATCCAATTGTGGATGTCAAATAGAGTGTTAAGATTACTTGCTGATAAGTTTCTCTACCAATAATCACATAATACTTACTCTGCCAATTATCAAGCAATATTTAATTTTGGTTTTGTTATAAAATCAATCTTTCTTGAAGTGTCTTGTATGTAACCTCAAGACAAAAACTGATTCTGTTTTGAAAGACAGACTTCTCTTTATCCTGACAAATTGGAATTACGTTACCTTCTTATCATTGACCCCGTTTTGCAAAACTCAATTCTCTCTAAGTATGACCTTTCAGAACTCTGCAAGTTAACCACAGCTTGCTTAATTTAAGGAGGCCCGTGAATGAAATTGCCCCAATTCAGATTCAACTTCCTTATTTTCTTCTAAACATCTCTCTGAAGATCAAGGGCAGTTTGAATTCTATGTTTGTTCTACAAGCAGGTTTCCATAGGATACAAACTGAAATTGGGGGCAAAGAAGAGTTTCTGTTACTTGATCAATTAAAGCAACCTTAGCGCAAAACAAACAAGTAAACAAAAACAGTATTTGCTGAAGAATTAACATTGAACAAACGTTGCTAATATTATACAATGAGAGTGGCTGATATTGATAAATTTAATAGGCTGTCTTAGAGCACTTTAGGGCTATGACCTTTTTCATTTTATCAACCGTGCAACACTACCATGTGGAAGGTCCAGGCTGGGGCTGGGCAATTGCACACCTGAATAAATCAGAGCTTTTGCCCTCAAAGGTGTTACTGACAGGTGAGGCGACAAGTATATTCACAGACATTATTAAAGTAAGATGTAATGCATATTATCATGAGAAGAGCCGTAAGTAAAAGGTGATGAGAGTTCAGTGACAAGGACATTAATTCTGATAGTGGAATCTGATACACTTCCTCTGGAACATGAGATTGAATCTCAGTCTTTGAAGGCCGAGCAGGATTTTGACAACAATGAATGACAACGGGCTTTGACTTGTGCTAAAGAGACCTATTGGAGGCTGCTATAAGATACAAGACACAGGACAGTTTTAATTAAGACAATTCCAATGGGAGTGAGAGGAGAGATTCAAAGGTCAAATGTCTAAAACCAGGAAGATCTAGCAAAATGTCACTGATGGCCCCGCACTGCATATTGTTGCCAAGAACCTAAAATTAAGATTTAATACCTTGGAGTGCTGAGAAAACACAGTGAGTTTTCTGATGGATTTGTTTTACTTTCCTCACAGGGTTGTTGTGAATATCAAGACAAGTGAATATGAAAAATATTTTGTTTGTTGTACAATGTTCTTGTTATTTCTATTAACAAAAATAACAATTATAATATGGCTATTTAAAGGTGTCTTTTTTTTTTCTTTGTGAAAGCCTGGAAGTGAAATGCAAATAAAGACTGAAGTGAGTTTTACTGTAGAAAATAATCCTATCACAGGTTTCAAAGCAAACCATTTGCAGCTGCTGAAGTTGAACATACTGGGTTTTTCTATGGAAGAACAAGGACCTCCAAACTCACTTTTAGTGGGAAAATGAGCTTGTTTTTTTTTTTGTTTTTTGGGTTTTTTTTGTTGTTGTTGATGAGAAGGAATCTGTTGGCTTCAATACAACAGTTTCATTTTTTCTAAGAATGTAAGATTGGTTGTGGTAATCCAGCATTTTCAGGAATCTTTATTTCCCTCTTTCATGGGGAGACAAGTGAAGATTAGTTGTAGCAAGAAGAGTTCCATTCTATGACCACCTCCCTTCTGGCCTCAGAGGGACAAATTCAGGTCTTAAACACCCCAAATCCCTTCTGGCCTCAGAGGGACAAATTCAGGTCTTAAACGCCCCAAATCCCTTCTGGCCTCAGAGGAACAAATTCGGGTCTTAAACGCCCAAAATAATGTATGGTAATCACCATTATCGTTGCTATGGACCGAATATTTGTGCGCATCCTCCCCCGAATTCTTATATTAAAATTTGGGAGGTGATTAAGTCATGAGGGTGGAGCCCTCAAGAATGGAATCAGTGCTCCCATAAAAGGGACCCCAGAGAGCTCCGTTGTTCCTTCTACCATGTGAAGATACAGTGAAAAGACAGCTGTCTATGAAGCAGGAAGCAGGTTCTTACCAGATACCAACTCTGTCAGCACCATGATCTTGGACTTCTCAGCATCGAGAACTATGAGAAATAAATGTGTGTTGTTTAAGCCACCCAGTCTATGGTTTTTGTTGTTGTTGTTGTTGTTGTTCTTGTTATAGTACCCTGAACAGACTAAGACAATCACCTAAGCAGCATTTTGATAAGTATCTGGTTTCACATGACAACGTGATGAGTGGAACTGACAGTGATCTTGGCCTTGCCAGTCCCTGCTGGTATAGATAACCATAGCATAGACATTACAAATCTAGCTCAACAACATATACAGTGCAGTCTATGTTTCTTATAAGCAGAGAAAATAATAATGCTTAATATTCACTGAGTGCATGTTACACACTCAAACATTGTTGCAACAGATTCTCATGTTTTGTCTTATTTGATTTCAAAGTCAAGTAACCATTTGAGGTCTTATTCTTAACTTCATTTTACTGATGAAAAAACTGAGGCAGAGAGGATTAAATTACACAGCTAATACGTGGTGAGGCCAGGATTTAAACCCAGTTACTATAGCTTCAGAGTTCCCCTTTTTAAACATAGCTTCTTGTCTCCAACAGTGCATTTTAAGGGTTAAGAATAGGAAGGATTTATAACTTATTTGAGTCTAAGTAAAGCAACAAAAAAACCCCATGTGTAGATACAGGGGTGAAGAGATAAGGTCAGCTTCTTGGTTCAGAGGAGAGAGAAGTAAGAAAATAAGACAGTCCTGGGTTTGAATTAGAGTTCCACTGCTTACTAACATTGTGAATTTAGGGAGCTACTTAGCCTCTGCACATCAGTTTCTTTATCTGCAAATTGAGGATAAAAATCACAGATACAGCAACGGCTTGCAGTGAGGTTTAAAGGGCATATGAAAAGCCTACGGGTAGTAACTGGCACATAGAACATATTCAAATTACTATCACTGTGATTACAGGTAACTCTTCAACGTTGGAACTTGTACTAGGTTGGTTGTTCACATATACCAGAAAATTTTCTCTTTGGTTAGGGAAAGATTTGAATATAGGAAGGATTGAGGGGAAGGGTGTTTGAGAAATCAAAGGCTCATCCTAGCTGGGGCTCAAGCTCTCCACCGCTGACTCTCCAGTCATGACCTTGAGGTACACCTCTGAAGTGGCTTCCTTCCCAGGATTCCAGCCTGGCTTCTGGCTTTCATGGAGTAGATTTTCTGGACGTTAGGCTCATTCTCAGTGACTTCCTCCTACAACAGCTGCAGAGCCACACTGCCACTCAGTCTCCTGGGTGTCCATCTCTCAGGGGGAAATAGAGAGATGCTGTCTCACTGAGGACAGGCCCTGTTTTGAAGAGAAGCTCAGCATCTTAGAAAATGGAAAGAAAGTAAAAGTATGAAGACATAAGTGAGGAAGTTTATCATTTAGAACAGAAAAGGTCTTAACAGATCTGGCTCTAACTTCTCTCTCAACAGATGAGGACATTTAAAACTAGAAGGGAGATTTGCCTGACATCATTTAGCCAGAACTCAAATGGTCAGACCCCTGGTGGAAGAGTTGACAACATCAACATCAACATCAGGCACCAGGACTTCTCTGATGGTCTCTGGAAATGTCCAATAGAAAAGAGAGCAGGGAGGCTTCTAGACATTTCCTCAACGAGTGCACCTCCACCACAATATGGTTTATATTAGGCCTTCAGACTAACACTGAGTTTGTAGGAAGGTTTCTAGGGCAAAAAGGAATATTTGAGAACCACTCTCTTAGATTTTTTTGTGTCTCAGACACTCATCATCAATTGAACAATTTATAGAACGTAAACTCGAAAGCATCTCCATTTATGGAGCTTTGTGCTAAATATTCCAGGGGCCACTGAGGCCATACAATTATACTACAGGCCGTCAGATAAATGTTCAAATAAATGTGAAGATAAAAAGGGGCATAAACCTCAGGATGTTTGTATAGGACCTACATATGTTTATGAATTTTATTATTTTTCAAGTTAATGGCAAATAATTTGTCTGAAGAAGACAAATATGGAAAGAGTAATAGAGACAACCTCTTCAACATGTTTCAAGTACCTACTATGTGTGTCACAAAGACTTTGCCTGTAGCCTAAATAAGTTTCTTACATATACGTGTGTTACCATCATTCAAATACGTCTACATGACTTGACCACTGATAAAATCCAATTGTATCCGAAAATGTTGATTTTAAGTTCTGATATTTTCAGATATTTCAGATATTTTCTCAGTCATCATTTCCCTATTATAGGTCCATGACTGTTTTTCTTAATCATGAAAAAGACATTCCCGTGTGTGAAAATTTAAGGGACTCTGGTTAGACTGCAAGACAGGAATGAGCCTTGAGTAATAAATTCTGCTGTGCCATGAACATCAGACATACGAAAGTTTTCTGAGCATTTCTGGGTTATTTCAGGTTATCACTTGTTTTTGTGAGACTGGCCATAACCTTTCTTTCTTTTATATATTACCACTTGAGTTCAACACTCATCCAAGTAGAACAAAGACCGAGAGAAGAGAGCTGGTTATGTTATCCGGATGTTCATAAGAATTAAAACGTTTTGAAAAGCGATGTAATATAACTTCTTTATTTCTCCCCAATCCACAACGATCCCATAATTGTACAGGGGGAAAAGCACTGTACAGAAAAGTTAGCGTTTGCTTAAGAAAAACGTTAATCATAAAAGTCGAACAAGCACAAAAAACCAGCTAACCCAGTCGCTTGCCACAGTTAGTGTTAGCATGGAAGCATGGGACAGGCAGTCTGATAAAACTCGAAGGACGTGAGGTTGCCCAATTAGTGTTTATTTGCTGCCCGGAGGAAAATCAGAGTAGGGTTCGGTTGTAATGAAAATCTAAAGGAACTAGGGTATCACAATACAACACCTCGGGAATATTGGGAATATTGGATAAGTAATCTTTTTGTAGGGTGCTTTTTTTCTGTTCTTAATCTCCAGACACAGTGGGTGGTGACCACAAGACTGTTCGAGCCTGGAGGAGTATCCTGTCTGGAGTGAGGAGGTAGTCCTAGAGTGAGAGGCTGTGTGATAGCCAGGAAAGCAGAGCCTGTCACCAACGGGTGAGGCAGTGAGAGAATCCAAGAATGCACAGTCACTTCAGTAGACTGGAGATACCTGAACAGAAGGGAGAACCAGAAGCCCCAAATGCCTGAACTAGCATCCCTTTCTCCTGATTCTCCAGTCTTGAAACTTGGAAAGACACAAGTCTGAAATGTGCCTCAAGGGCTAAGCTGTCCCTAGTGTTTGAGTTACAAACAACTTTTGCAGTAGAAGATTTTTTTTTTTTTTTTTTTTTTTTTTTACCCTGGGCTTTGAATGAATACCCTACATGTCAGGGAAACACCCAACACTTTTTCAGCCAAGAGAGCCAAGAGCAACAAACGTTTTGCTTCTCTTGAACTTCTTGAAAATGCTTAGGGTGGTTACCTTCCCAGATGATACATATTCTTGTGTCAAGGTGGCCTTCTACAAACCAGGAAGAAGGCTCTCACTAGAAACATAATCGGCCGGCACCTTGATCTTGGATTTCACAGCCTCCAGAA
Source organism: Panthera pardus (assembly GCF_024362965.1). NCBI lineage: Eukaryota > Metazoa > Chordata > Mammalia > Carnivora > Felidae > Panthera > Panthera pardus. The sequence continues at coordinate 23,404,067 of NW_026526732.1, read as the reverse complement.
GTATGAGAAATAAGGGTCTATTGTTTAAATCATTCCGTCTATGGTATTTGTTACAGGAACCCAACATACAGTTACAGGAACAGTGAGGTAACTCCTGCCAATACATTGGTATGTATTATATTCCTTTTATTTTCACAAATTCACTGAAAAATCTTTTGAGAATAGACAGAGATATGTGAAGAGCTCTCAAAAGTTTCACTCAGCTCTTGGAAATCAACCCTCTAAGCAGTGTGGAGAGTTGAGTGTGTGAACTCATGCTAACTAATTTTTTTGGTTCATAGAGCATATAAAAGGATCTTCAAGAACTAAACAGAAAAGAGTTGTACCAAACCGGATTCACTGGGGCTCCTCAAGTGAGGGCAAGCCCAGAACACCTGCCAACAGTTAAAGATTGTGACCTACAGTCATTGTAACAAATTGCATAAGACTGATTTGGCAGAATTCCAGGTAACACCTCACTGAGAATTGCTACCAGGAAATTGCTAACAAAATGCCAAGAAAAAGTGGCCATGAGGTGCAAGATGCAGCCCCCTTTCTCCAGTATAAGAATTTTATTTTTTTGTTCCCATATGCGTGTGATATTTTGAATTTAGAGGTTCACATTCTGATGTGTTTAACAGCATTCTCTTAGAATAAATGTTAAAATCTCTAGGCTCGTGAAGTTTTAAATATATCATCTCCTGGGGAGGGGTGCCGAGGGGAGTATGCAGCCAATCAAGCCATAGTGGGAAAACGAGCAGGAAACCACATTCCCACAGATTTTGCAGTTTCAAAACAATTGGCTTGAAGTTCTGTGTTGTTTCCTTTGCTTCAACTTCCTTCTCCTCTCAGTAAAGCCCAATCAGGTTTCTCAAGTGATTGAAGGTCAACATATCAGCGTCTATTCCACACCTAAAGAACCTTCCTTTACATTTTCTGGGTGAGTACATCACAGACATTAATGTTTCCACAAGCAGAGGGAATCAACATCCACGCAGACAGTCTGGGGTTTGGCGATGCATGGGCTGTAGCAAGAAGCATCTTAAGAAAATCACATTCGCTATTTCCTGTTCCTGTAATGCAGGAAGTGCTGGTTCCACAGTCCCGTGAGCTCTCAGAGATAAGGAAAGCTCTACAGTGTTCAGAGTTTTTAGATAGAGCTTTGGAATTTTGTACGAGATATGGAGTATGCAGCCCTAGACTGAACAGATAGGAAGCCGTTCTCAGGTGTCATCACCCACTGGAACGGTCTATCTGGGCCTGGGAAACATGGATAGCTGGGATTCCTCTCTGGGTTGGAGATAGGCTGCTGTGTGTATGTTTAGATAAATTTAAATCTAAGTATCTATTCAGCCATTGTTGTGGTATTTCATTCATGGGAGCAATGTCCATAGTGAAGAAAGCAGATCGAACGGTGTTTGGTAGGTCTGCATAGGAAAGCGGGCTTAGATTTGACATCCCAGGGTCTGGTGAAAGAATCAAATGAATCAGTAGATAAATTATGAATCGTTTTTCCTTATGTGACTTGAAACACATTCCCATCCTGAAGCAAAGGTAGGATACAAGCGATAAGGTAAAGCATGGTAATGAGAGTTGTGAAGTCCACATTCTGCAAACTTTTATTTGTTTGGAGGGTTCTGGCGGTGGGGGTGCAAAAGCAAATATCTATATTATGAAAAGACGACATGAGTAATCTCAAACGGGGAACAGCCAGAAACATTTCAATGTTTCTCGTATAATGCTCAATAAGAATAAAGACAGGAAATAAAGTTGAAAACATCATAAAATGGGCACTGATGGCTTCAGTGTTGAAATTGGGTGTCTGTGAACACGGCTGAGGGAAACCTAAAGAAATGAAAGTAGTTATATTCCCGATGGGCAGTGGGTCTTTTGTTCCCCCGTGATTGTCATACAGATGGTGTCCAGCTATCGGCAAAGTGGGCAATGCAATTCCTGCTTTCTTTGCAATTGCTTTGGAATATGCATTGAATGCGTCCTGATGTTAAAAAATTATTCAGGGATTACTGCACAACACTGTACCTCTACACAATGGCATTGTGTTGTACACTTAGATTCGTTAAGAGGGTAGAGTAAATCTCATGTTAAGTGTTCTTACTGCAATAAAATAAGTTTTAAAAAAGAAAATAGAAAAAAAGAAAAGAGAAGAGAAGAAAAGAAAGGAAAAGAAGAGAAAAGAAAAGAAAAAGAATGCTTAGAAAGTGGGCTTGTTTTCTTGCTTTGCTCCCAGAAGTGCATATGAAGAATGTCCACATATTTCCCTCAGCTGCACAGCCTCCCCTCTGGGATTTATGTATCCCAAACACTTCCCTGAGGTGGGGAAAGGAAGTATGTAAGTGTTTGACTTTTAAAATATTTTCCTAAGGAAAGAATCTGGGTTTATGGAGATTTCATTGGTCATCGTGAATATGTGCTCACTTCCATAATTTATATGGATCCTACTAAAAAGGGGCTTTAAAAAAAGAAAAAGTATCAAATCAATTCCAATGAAAACTCTGCCAGTTGAGTCAGACCCAGTGATCAGATTAAATCTCCAGGAGTAATGTATGGTTTCTTTTCTTTTCTCACATAGCATATACTGTCCTTAACGGTATTATCTAAACCTTAAAAATACACGTGTGACCATTCCTCACGACATCCACCACTGTCACCCTTGTCCAAGTCACCATCAATTGTTCTTTGAACTGCTGCGATATCTCCCAATTGGCATCCCTGCTTCCACACTTCCCCACCCTACAGTACATTGTCCACAGAGTAGTCAAAAAGATGTTTCAACATCCCATTATGACGTTGTGGAAGAAAGACAGTACCTTGAGAGGATGGGTTGGAATTGGAGTTCTTGATGTAGATTTATGATTTCTAAAATGTTTAAGTATTTGAGTATATGTATGTATCCACACGCATATATAACATAGATACATACACGCACACACGAACGTTTCCTAGCTCTGTTTGCTGAAAGAACCTGGAGCAATGACACTCCCAGTAACAAAACATTGCAGCCCCCAGATCCTGACTTTTGACACCATCTCCACTAAAAGGCATCGGAGATTTTCCGAGAAATGTCAGTCTCTTAGGCTGGGTAAGATTAATACAATAAGATACTGGAAAATTGCTTTTGTTGAGGAACATAGTCAAAAAGACACGACCACCAGCTGACCCATGAGCTGGACCTGAGCACCCCAAGGCTCTTCATCCCCTCCTCCGTCCTTGGAATGTGAGCTCACCTTGTCTCTTCCACTTCCAGAGATTCCTCCAAGGACACAGCCTTCAAATGGTGATGTTATGTTGAAAGCACCTGCACAGTATACGTGATTGAGCCCAGTTAGGGTCTCTCAAGATTTGGAGGCAGGCATGGGGATACATTCATCTTGCTGCTGCGCAAGACTAGCCTCGTATATAAGTTCCTTTTGCTATTATTAAAATTGCATGGAGTGGCCTGCCTCTTTCTTTGGTCTCTACCTGCCCTCTGCATACGGTGGCTGATTTCAGATTACATCAGGAAAACTCCTGAGAAGGTTGTGAACCTATACCTTTATGTTGAAAACTTAAAGAAATCCCCACCCCCCAAACTGACGAGGATTTGTCACAAGGACACAGGGAACATATTTAAGGAGCTCCCACTGGGACAATTTGAGAAATAACATAATTATTATCATAAACCATTAAAAATAGGAATCTACAAGTCCACACTGATAATAAATAATGAGATAAAGGGTGAAGGAAGGAAGGCTCTTGCTTGTAGTAGCATACTGTAAATGTAGAGCGAACATGGAAAATCTTCATTTTGCAAACATCACAGTAAGGAGGAATTCAGAAAAGGATCATCAAGAAATATTAAATCTAGGGAGGAAGTTTTGGTAAGGACCAGGATATCTGCAAAATTTTTTATTAGCAGCAAGGAGAAAATAATAGCTATACAGTGGACACTGGATAACACAATGACTGAGTGATTAAAATTAATATCACAGAGGACAGGCAGATGGACATTACATGTCTCCAGATGGGATATCCTGAAAATGGCAAACATCAATTCTGTTATTTCTGCCAAGAATGCATAACTTGAATCTAAACATGAGAAAATGTTAGACAAATCCAAAATGGGTATTGATCTGTTAAAATGGGGTGGGTGGTCAAAGCAGGAATGGAAATGGGGGTGGGAGACTGAATGTTTCAGAACTGTCAGTAATCATAAAAGAAAAAAAGAAAAGCTGGGAAATTGTTCCAGATTAAAGTAACTAAGATATGAAAACCAAATGCGATATGTGATCCGGGGCTGGAACCTGTACTGGAAGAGAAAAAGAAAATGCTATGAGGGCACTATTGACTCAATTGATATAATTGGAATACGGGCAGTATTCTGGATAAAAGTACTATATTAATACTAAATTTTACTTAAGTTGATAACTATTCTGTTGCTATGTCAGGCATATTGGTCAGGGTTCTCCAAAGCAATGGAATCAATAGGAGATAGATAGACAGATAATAAGGAATTGGCTCACATAATTATGGAGACTGCAATTCCCACGATCTGCAGGGCGAGTCAGTGAGCTGGAGACCCAAGAAAGCTAATGTGTAGTTCCAGTCCCAAGGTCAGCAGTCTGAAGATCCAGGAAGAATGAATGTTCCAGTTTGAATCTGAAAGCAGGTAAAAGACTGATATTCTAGCTCAAAGACTATCAGGCAAGAGTAATGCTATCTTACTTGGAAAATGTCAGTCTTTATTTTACACATGTTTTCAACTGATTGGATGGAGCCCACCCACATCAGGGAAGGCAATCTGCTTCATTAGATCTACGGATTTAAATGTTAGTCTCATCCCAAAACACCCTCAGGAAAACACCCGGAATAATGTTTTCTACCAAATATCTGGGCACCCCATGACCCAGTCAAGTTGACACATCAAACTGACTCTCACATAAGGGAATAGTCTTTCTTTGGGAAACACACAATGGAGTATTTAGAGTTTAAGAGCCACAATGTATGCAATTTATTCTCACATGGTTCAAAGAAAAAAAGGTTTTGAGAAAGACAGAGATAGCAAACAATGAAGAAGTTCAGGCAAAATGCTAACAATAAGTAAATCTGAGTAAAGAATATAGATATTCTTTGTGCTGTTTACATTTTCTGTAATTCTGAAATTATTTCCAAATGAAGTTTTCTTAAAAGCTTTTCAATGTCTTGCTAAACATACTCTAGCTGTTTCCTATGCACTATGGCTGAATACAACTTTTGTCATTTGTCCTACAGTCCCAGTCTCTGCTGACTCCTCACGCAGCTAATCCTACTCACCTCCCACATAGACCCCCACTTGCCCTGTGTGCTTTCTGCTCCTAGAATAAGAGCGTTCTCTCCATATAACTTTCACACCTGCTTGCTCTCTATCTGGAAGTTCTTCTCCAGTTTTTGAATAGCCACTTTTTCTCATTGATCAGGTGTTTTGTCATATGCCATTTCCTCAGAGAGTGCCTCTGACTGTCATGTTGCCTTATTTCACCTTACTCTCTGAACTTACAATGTTTATTCACTCTTTTACTTGTTTATTATACCTCACTGGGATATAAACTTCAGAAGGGCAGTTGGCTCATCCGTCCTATTTACTGCTACATCTCCAATATCCAAAACATTGTAGGAGATATGGTGAGTCCTAAAGAAATATTTTTTAATAAATAGATACATGGTTAACTGCTTATAGTGTCCAAACTTTTGAAATTAAAATACTTATATTATTATTATTATTATTATTATTATTATTATTATTTGTTCTTCACTCACATATATAGGCTTTTCTAGTTTGTGACAGGAATTTTAGTAATAAATATTATGCTAATACAGGTGAACATCAAACACAGTGTTATCATAGAGAAGTTAAAGAGAAGTACTAGTGGCTGAAGAGAAACTTAAAAAAAATGATTCTGATGATCTTAAAATGGAAGTAAGCTGACCTAGTTAATGTGAAAAATCCAACAGTCATAGCAGTAATAAGAAAATCTCTCTGTAATGGGTGCTTGAATTCCAAATATCTAGTACAATGCCTAGAAAATAGTAAAGGATTCACACTAAGTACTCAATAAATGCAAGAAATAACCTATCAATAGTTCATAAGCGGGTCACTCCTGGGAAAATAAAAAGAAGAGAGATGACTAATTTTGCACCTTCAAACATTCAACAGACTCATTTCTTTTTTTTTTAACTAAAAAAAGGAGCTCATGATAGCCAGAGGTAAGGTTTCCCCAGTGGAATAGGAACATTAGAAATAACAATAACACAGAGAGTTCCCAACAAAATCAACCCATGGAGGTCTACACCAAGACACATACTAAGTACAATGGCAAAAAGTAGTAATAAAGATAGAATTTTAAAAGGAGCAAGACAAAAGTAAACAGTTACATACAAAGGAAACCCCTGATAAGGCTATCAGTTGTTTTTTTCAGCAGAAATTTTGCAGATCAGAAGGGAGTGGCATGATACACTCAAAGTGCTGAAAGGGGCACCTGGGTGGCTCAGTTGGTTAAGCATCTGACTTCAGCTCAAGTCATGATATTGTGGTTTGTGGGTTTGAGCCACTGACAGCTCAGAGTCTGGAGCCTGCTTCAGATTCTGTGTCCCCCTCTCCCTCTGCCCACCCCCACTCTCTTCTCTCTCTCAAAAGTAAATAAACATTACAAAAGAAAGTGCTGAAAGAAAAAAACAAACAAACCTGTAGCCAAGAATACACTATCCAGCCAAGCTATCATTAGGAATAGAAAGAGAGATAAAGAGTTTCTGAGACAAACAAAGCTAAAAGAGTTCAGTATCACTGAACCAGTCCTACAAAAAATGCTAAAGGGGACTCTCTGAGTGGAAACGAAAGACCGTTAAGTAGGAGTAGAAAGTAGGAAACACAAAAGCAGTAAAAATAAATACATCTATAGAAGTTAGTCAATGGATTCACAAAATAAAAGGATGTGAAATACGACACCATATACCTGAAATGCAGTGGGGGGAGGTGTAAAGAATGGGTTCAAGCTGAAGTGACCATCAACTTAATATGGAGTGCTATATGCATAAGATGTTACATACAAACCAAATGGTAACCACAAATCAAAAATCAGTAATAGATATGAAAAAATAAAGAGAAGGAATCCAAATATATCACTAAGTAAAGTTAGCAAACAGTGAAAGAAAAGAGCAAACCATAAAACAAATAACAAAATGGCAATAAGTACATACCTATCAATAATTACTCTGAACATAAATGGACTAAACACTCCAATCAAAAGACATAGAGTGACAGAATGAATAAAAAAGCAAGACCCGTCTATATGCTGTCTATGAGAGACTCATTTCAGACCTATGCAGACTAAAAGTGAAGGGATGGTAAAGCATTTATCATGTAAATGGAAGTGAAAGGAAAGCCAAGGTAGCAATACTTATATCAGACAAAATAGACTTTAAAACCACAACTGTAACAAGAGATAAAGTACACTAAATAATCATGAAGGGAATAGTCCCACAAGAAGATATAGCAGTTTAAATATGTATACATCTAACATGAGAGTACCCAAATACATAAAGAAGGTAATAACAAACATAAAGGAAGTAACTGACAGTAATACAATAATAGTAGGAGACTCTAACACCACACTTACATCATCCAGACAGAAAATCAACAAGAAAACAGTGGCTTTCAATGACACATTGAACAAGATGGATCTAAAAAGATATACATCCTAAAACAGCAGAATACACATTCTTCTCAAGTACACATAGAACATTCACTAGAATAGCTCACATATTAGGCCACAAAACAAGTCTTTAAAAGTTCAAAAATGTTAAAGTCATACTATCCATCTTTTCTGACCAAAACACTATGAAACTAGAGATCAACAATCAGGAAAAAAAAAATCTAGAAAAAAAAGAAATACTTGGAGGTTAAATAATATGCTACTAAACAATAAATGGGTCAACCAAAAAATCAAAGAGGAAATTTAAAAAATGTATGGAGACAAATGAAAAGAAAACATAATGGTCCAACATCTTTGGGACCCAGCAAAAGCTGTTCTAAGAGGGTAGTTTATAGCAATACAGACCTACCTCAAGAAGCAAGAAAAAAAAAATCTCAAATAAACAACCTCAGATAACTTTCCTTAGTGATATATTTGGATTCCTTCTCTTTATTTTTTATATACTTATTACTGATTTTTGATTTGTGGTTACCATTTGGTTTGTATGTAACATCTTATGCATACAGTACTCCATATTAAGTTGGTGGTCACTTATACCTCAGGGAACTATAAAAAGAACAAATAAACCCAAAACCAGTTAAAGGAAGGAAATAATAAAGATTAAGGCAGAGATAAATAAAATACATACTAAAACAACAATAACAACAATAAAAGAGATTAATGAAACCAGGAACTGGTTCTTTGAAAAGGTCAACAAGGCAGACTTATTCAGATCGGGGAGGCGGGGGCGGAGAGAGAGAGAGAGAGAGAACTCAAGCAAAATCAGAGATGAGAGGGACAAATAACAGCCAACACCACAGAAATACAAAGGATCATAAGAGAATATTATGAAAAATTATATGCCAAAAATTGGACAACCTAGAAGAAAGTGATAAATTTCTAGAAACATACAACCTCCCAAAACTGAATCAAGAAGAAATAGAAAATTTGAACAGATTTCCAGCAATGAAATTGAATCAGTAATCAAAAAACTCCCATAAAACAAAATTCTGGGACCAGATGGCTTCACAGGTGAATTCTACCAAACATTTAAAGAAGAGTTAATGCCTATTCTTCTCAAACTATTCAAAAAAAAAAAAAATAGAAGAGGAAGAAAACTTCTAGTCACTCTATGAGGCCAGCATTATCCTGATACCAAAACCAGATAAAGACTCTGAGAGAGAGAGAGAGAGAGAGAGAGAGAGAGAACTACAGACCAATAACTTTGATGAAAATAGATACAAAACATCCTCAAAAAATACTGGCAAGTTGAAATCACACATAAATTGAAAATCATTCACCTTGATCAAGTGGGATTTATACCTGGGATGCAAGGTGGTACAATATTTGCAAATGAATTAATGGGGGTACATCATATCCACAGGAGAAAGAAAAAAACATATGATTATTTCAGTAGATGCAGGAAAAGCATTTGACAGAGTACAACATTCATTCCTGATAAAAACCCTCAACTAACTAATTTTAGAGGAAACATATCTCAACATACAAAGGCCACATATGAAAAACCCATAGCTAACATATAGTCAATGGTGAAAAACTGAGAGCTTTCCCCTAAAATCAGGAACAAGACAAAATGTCTACTCTTTCCACTTTTATTCAACATAGTTCTAGAACTCCTAGCCACAGCAATCAGATAAGAAAAAGAAATAAAAGGCATCCAAATTGATAAAGAGAAATTTTCACTATTTGCAGATGACATGATACTCCATATAGAAAACCCCAAAGACTGCACGAAAAAACTAGAACTGATAAATGAATTTAGTAAGGTTACAGGATACAAAATCAATATACAGAAATCTGTTGCATTTCAAAACACTATTAATGAAACAGAAGAAAGAGAAATTAAGAATGCAATCCCATTTACAACTGCAACAAAAAATAATAAAATGCTAACATAAATTTAACCAAGGAAATGAAAGACCTATCCCCTGAAAACTATAAAATATTGATGAAAGAAGTGACACAAACAAATGGAAAGATATTCTATGCTCATGGATTGGAAGAACAAATATTGTAACTACTCAAAGAAATCTACAGATTAAATGCAACCCTTACAAAAATACCAACAGCATTTTTCAAAGAGGTAGAACAGATAATCCTAAAATGTGTATGGAATCACAAAAGACCTCGAATAGCCAAAGCAATCTTGAAAAAAAAGAACAGAAATGGAGGCATCATAATCCCAGATTTCAAGACATACTGCAAATCTATAGTAGTCAAAGCAGTACGGTACTGGCACAAAATTAGACACATAGATCAATGGAATAGACTAGAGAGCCCAAAAGTAAACCCAGGATTATATGTCAATTAATTTTCAACAAAGGAGGCAAGAATATGTAATGGACAAAACTCATTTTCTTCAACAAGTGGTGTTGGGGAAACTGGACCACTTTCTCACCTAAAGCACAAAAATAAACTCAAAATGCACTCAAGGCCTAAATTTGAAACCTGAAACCGTAAAAATCCAGAAGACAGCTCAGGCAGCAATTTTTCGGACATCAGCCATAGCAACATTTTTCTAGATATGTCTCCTCAGGCAGAAACAAAACGAAAATAAACTACTAGGACTACATCAAAGTAAAAGGCATCTGCACAGCAAAGGAAACTATCAACAAAACTAAAAGACAGTCTACTGAATGGGAAAGGATATTTGCAAATGGCATATAAGATAAGGGTTAATATCTAAAATATAGAAGAACTTACACAACTCAATACCAAAAAAAACCCAAATAATCCATTTAAAAATGGACAGAAGACATGAACAATTCTCCAAAGAAGATATACAGATGCCCAACAGATACATGAAGAATTGCTCAACGTCACTAATGACCAGGGAAATGCAAATCAATACCACAATGAGATATCACCTCATACCGGTCAGAATGGCTAAAAATAAACAAACAAAAAATAAAAAACAAAGAGAAAAAAAGACACAAGAAAACAAAAAATGTGGGCGAGCATGTGGAGAAAAAGCAACCCTCATGCACTGTTGGTAGGAATGCAAACTGGTGTAGCCACTGTGGAAAACAGTATGGAGGTTCCTTAAAAAGTTAAAAGTAGAAGTACAGTAATTCCACTCTTGGTAATTTACCCAAAAAATATATGAAAACACTAATTTGAAAAGATATTTGCACACCTATGTTTATAGCAGCATTATTTACAATAGCCAAATTATGGAAGCAGCCCAGTGTCCATTGATAAATGAATGGAAAAAGATGTGCTATATACATACAATGGAATATTACTCAGGCATAAAAAGAATGAAATCTTGTCATTTGCAACAACAGGGGTGGATCTAGAGAATGTAATGCTAAGTGAAATAAGTTTATCAGAGAAAGACAAATACCACATGATTTCACTCCTATGCAGAATTTAAGAAACAAAATAAATGAACAAAGAAAAAAAGATAATAAACCAAAAAACCAGACTTTTAACCATAGAGAACAAGCTGGTGGTTACCAGAGAGGAGGCGGGGGTGTGGATGGATAAAATAGGTGATGGGTTTAAAGAGCGCACCTGTCATGATGAGCAGCAGGTGATGTAAGGAACTATTGGATCACTATATTATACACCTGAAACTAATATAACACTGTATGCTAATTATACTGGAGTTAAAATTAAAAAAAACAAGCAATATCAATAAAAGCATTTCCTTCTGGATTATTGCCACCTTCTCAACACTGTTTTGGTTTGGTTTGATTTGGGTTTTTTGGTTTGTTGTTATTGGTTTGGGTTTTGTTTGTTTGTTTGTTTGTTTGTTTTTGGCACCTCTGGGTCAATTGACGACTCATACTTCCCAAGAAGCCATATGTTTCTGTGTGAGATATTCACCCTCTGCATTAACTAAGGACAAGAGCCAAGCAAATATAATAAAATCTCTCTTCACCCATCAAAAATAAGAATGCAATTCTATTTGCAACAAGCTTTAATCAGCAGGCATAAGTCATCTTGGTATTGAAATCATACAGTGCTCAATTTGCACTCTCATTCTTCATTTTAACATTACACACAATAGGTATACCATGTAAAGGTGCTCTCATCATTTTTACAAAACATCTAGAATTTTTCAAGTTCCATACATTTAGGTAAAACTAAACAAAAAAAAAACTAAACTAAAAAAAAAAAACACCCTCTTGGAAGTCTTCTTTGGATGCTCACCTCCCCTGTTTTCCACTTCCCACATGCAGCAACGGAGGTAGCTCCGTTGTAAGGACAACATTTACTTAAGTATAACTATGCTATTTTGTACTTAGTTTTAAAACTGGAAGTTATCACTGGATTGTATTCTTGTGAATATACAAATGTATTCCTCTTGGCCTCTTCAATATGTAATGGAAAGCCAGTGTCACTCCTAACATTTCCTAAGGTTAGGAGAAAACCAAATTATCAATTCAATCTGTTTTTTTTTTTAATTGAGATATGATTTGTAAAATTCACCTTTTAAATGTCAACTCCATTAGTTCTGACAAACGCATGCTGTTGTATAACCACCACCACAATCAAAATACAGAAGAGTTCCGTCATCTGCCAAAATACCCTGATGGCCCTTTGTAGTTATTTCTTCTCTCCATTTCCAACCCCAGATAATCATTGATCAAGCCAATCTTTGTATATGAACATGTTCATCATATCTCACTCTTTTACCCTAATAAAAATAAGACCTTATTGGAAGGAATTCAGAAACCAAAGTGAAAATTTATCTGTGGAAAGTGAGAAAAAGCCAGTTAATGATACTCTTACATTTGCTTTCATCATAGCGTATTTTTAATTATTTTCTCTGTATTCTGATAGCAAAACATAGAAGTCTCTGTTAACAAAAAAGGATGATAGTGTATGTCATGGCAGATATGCAAAAAAAATCATTAGGGTGCCCATGGTGAGCAAATGTCAGTTCCATAACAGTATCTAAATTATTAATTAGCTTCTATTAACCTTCTGAAGTGATTGATAATAATTAACAAAGCATTCTCCTAATCAGGAATGTAAAAATGGTCTCAATTTGAATCGTGACTAATTGCTTATCGCTGCCAAGAGTTCTGGGTAGCAAAGAATTCTGAGGCTTAATAGGAAATATTAATATGAAACATTTAAGTTTTAGAAATTATTAAACATTATGTGTGGGTTATCTTATGTAATCCTAACAGGAAACCCAAGCAAACGTTCCTATTGTTATCTCTATGCTCTGAGAGGAGAAACTGAGTTTTAGAAAGACTGAATAAGTTGCTGTGGCCAAGATCAAAGAGGTTTTTGCTTGCTTTCTCCTCGAGGATTTTGACGTGAGGACTTTAAGAGACAAAACAGATGCACATAAGGGAAGGGAAAGAAAAATAATATAAAAATAGGGCGGGGGACAAAACATAAGAGACTCATAAATATGGAGAACAAACAGAGGGTTACTGGAGGGGATGTGGGAGGGGGGAATGGGCTCAATGGGTAACGGACATCAAGGAATCTACTCCTGAAATCATTGTTGCACTATACACTAACTAATTTGGATGTAAATTTAAAAAAATAAAATGAAAAAAGAAAGAAAGAAAGAAAGAAAGAAAGAAAGAAAGAAAGAAAGAAAGAAAGACTGAATAACTTACTCAAGGTCAAGCAGGGTAGAAGTCATGAAGCTACGATTTGAACCCACTCAACCCGGCTGTCACAGCTTTACCATTGTGTACCCAAGCAAGTAATTTCACAGTATGGGGGAGGGGGCAACGCAAATTTTTTTGAGGAAGTGAATCTGGGCTGAAATCTGAAGCATGTGTTAAACAGGGAAGGAGAAGAGGGTGCAGAGCAAAGAAGTACTTTTCTGACAGAAGGCAGAGCAGGTGCAAAGGCCCAGTAGGTGGAGGAACAAGGCATGTTAGAGGAGCTGACTGCCAGGTTGCCTGAAGCACAGAGGCCCAGGGGAGGAACATCACAGGAAGAGGGTGGGAGAGGGGGGCTTGCACTATAGCCATGTGAATGACTCTGATCTTTCTCCCAAGGGCATCAGGAAGCTCCTGCATAGTTGTCAACTGGCTAGTGACACAATCAATGTAGGCTTTCAAAAGGTCACTCTGCCTGCAGGGAGGAAGCGTTTTTCACAAGGGTAAGGAAGAAGAACGTTGCAAGCAATGCATTTGAGGGGCAGTGGCTGTGTTAACCTTTTTACTTTCTATATTCTAATTCTTGGCATCTGGGCCTTGGCTGACCTGGAGGGACTGCCCTTCCCAGGGTTAGCTAACCCCTAGGGATTGTGAAAGACTGGCCCACAAGCCCGTCTTCATAGGCAAACCAAACAATTCAGAGCCCATGCTCCCAACTCTCTCCTTTATCAAGCTCTTATATGCTGGGCCACTCTCCCCCAACCTCAGTCACTCCAGGGGTAGGTACCCGACAACTAGGGAGAGCCCTAGAGCTCACTGAAATTATTCAAACTAACCAATCCTAAACCTGCTTACCCTGCCTGGCCCATTACTCTCACCCTTTGCCTCCTGACCAACCAGGGTGCTTCCCTATGTGGCCCTCTGTGGAGTGCTGTGTCCCCTCTTTCTTGGGACCTGTGAGTTTAATAAACTATCTTCAATGGCCGTCATCTCCAGATCTGCTGGCCTCACCAAACCTGACTAACAGTGAGACCTATATTTTGAAAGAGTGGCATACTGGAAAAGAAGTCACATCTGAGCGATATTAGAGGTCGATAGGACATGGTGACAGATTGGATATGGGGCCATGGGGGAGAGTAGATGTCAAGAAGGATACTCATATTGCTAACCTGCAGGCACAGAGAAATAACAGTAAACACACTTACACAGCACCTACGATGTTCCAGGCCCTGTTCTAAGCATTTTATATATACTAACACATTCAGTTCTCTAAAATCCTGTTTATTATTTCCATTTCACACAGGTTGAAATGGAGACACAGAGAAGGTAAGTAATCTGCTGTGGCAGAGACTAGCTTCCATCCCTCCTCTTTTGCTTCCTGGGAAAGCAGCTGGGCTATACTTCCCAGCCTCCTTTGAAGCTAGATGTGGCCAAGTGACAAGTTTCGGGCTATTAGAACATGGCAGGGTTGGGGGACTGATGTGCGCCTCTTCTGAGCCTGACTCATAAAACCCTCTCATGTACCATCCATCCCGTGTACTCTTCTCCCTTCTAGTTTATTGAATTGGCCCTAGACGCCTCCTGTTGACAATGGTGGAGACCTAAGGTAGACGGGGCTGGGGTCCCTAAATCAAGGAACAGCAGACTTTTTCTGTAAAATACCAAACAGTAAACATTTCAGTCTTTGAGGACTGAAGAAGCAGAATTAAAGCTATTATGAAGATACTTCTATAACTATTTAAACTGTGGCCATTTAAAAATGTAAAACCAGGGCGCCTGGGTGGCTCAGGCAGGTGAGCATCTGAATTCAGCTCAGGTCATGCGGTTCGTGAGTTCAAGCCCCATGTTGGGCCCTGTGCTGACAGCTCAGAGCCTGGAGCCTGCTTCAGGTTCTGTGTCTCCCTCTCTCTGTGCCCCTCCTCCCCACCTCTCTCTTTCTCTCTCCCTCCCTCTCTCTCCCTCCCTCTCTCTCTCTCTCTCTCTCTCTCTCAAAAACTAAATAAACATTAAACAAAATAAAATGAAAATGTGGAACCATCCTTAGCTCATTGGTCATACAAAAAACTTGCCACAGGCCAAATCCAAACCACATTTCACGGTTTACCCAGCCCTGGCCTATATCATCATGTAAAGAAAAGGCACTGGGAAACTTTCCGTGAGCAATTAATACACCCTACTTATTTATCAAACCACTGTGATTTGGGGGCCATTTGATCCAGAGTTGGCCTTCCGTAACTTAGCGCAGGCCACATAGCTACAAAGTAGTAAAGTGCAGATCTGAACCCTGGTTTTCAAGTCTCTGCTCGCTGACAGTGCACGAAGCTGTCTCTGGAGAAGGAGGGTAAATTTGATTATTAACATCCACCGAAGTGTGGGAAGGGGCTGAGGAGGCTCAGGTGCTTCCTATTGCCACCCCCATTCTAAATCTTGAGTTAGAAGGAAATGCACAGAGACAAGCAATAAGAGTTCTAGAGACAAGCAGTAAGAGTTCTTTTTTGCATAATTGTGCCTTGAAAGCCCACCAGAGGACCGATCTTAAAAAAAAGAGATCTCATTCGATAGTGTCAAGGAGAGAAGGCCTGTTACTGTTCCTTCAAGGAGCAGGACTAGTATTTTTCATTTTGTAACTACCCTGAAGTGCCATTTCTTCCACCTCTCCCTACCACCTTCTCGGGTGAGTCCCCAGTTCCAGAAGCCACCCAACTCTGGAAGCATACTGCGTTTCTGCTGGAAGGAGGTAGAATGGAGAGATGTGTAGGCCCAGCTCTGGGATCATCCCGTACTTTCTAAGGTCTACCTCCCTTAGAGATTTTTGACACTGTATTTAAAATGACTAAGGAAACAGACAAAGGATCCGTTTCTGCAACTTTCCAGAAAATAAAGATGAGAGGAGGGAGTTCTGGTATAGATTACTCTGAGCACGTGCACGTCCCAGGTGTCGGAAGGGAACTGAAACACAGGCAGGTCTTCCTGGGGTAAATTTACAAGGAAACACATCGGCATTCTAAATACCGCGCCTGCTCTTTCTTGCCATCTTTCCCCACCATGCAGGATTTGTTTACATTGGTGTTTATAGTTACCGGTTGGATTCAAAATAGCTATTTTAATTCTGAGGTCTCACTCATGGAAAAAGAACGTGAAAAGAAGTTTTTTGTGATGATGTTTGCATTTTTTAATTAAGGGTGCAGCTAATTAATCTTCCCTATCCATCTCAGGAAAATGAGGATGATTAAGAGGAACACAGAGGTTGTTAGGAAAGAAAACAGTCAATAAGCATCCATTCTGGAATTTTCTTTAGACTTTTTCTGGTTTTGGGTTCTGGTTCAGGAAAGTAGAGAGGTTATTTTTATGTACACCGTACCTAATGTTATGAAGACAAACAAATGAAGATCTATGTCTATATAATTTATGCTATTTGTGAACGCTCCATTATTGGCTGGTGTGGCTTGGTTCTTTCATGCCAAATTCCAGGAATCCAACAAGGCACAGGAAAAGTTGTCTTACACAATGTGACCAGAACTAGTAGTTGGTTGGTTAATTTTAAAAAGTCAAGGATCATAAAAACTTGATACATACATCTTTAAATATGTTCTTTGAATTTAAAAGTCTAAAACGTCTATATATTTACCATTTTTTAGTGTGGTGTAATGCATTACCTTGTCTTGGAGCACAAGTCTGTGCTTGGAGACCTGGTCAGGTAGCTCAAATACAACCCAATCATAAAGTATTACCTAAATTCCAACTTCATTTTATTTAACAAAGAGTGAGAGCTTAAAGACAATCAAGAATCAATCGGAAGGTTAAATCATTATTTGTTTTTCCTGTTATTTTAAGTGTTTTATAACTGTATCACCCACATGTAATTCAATGACAATTTTTCATGGCTCGTCTTTATCAAGTCCTTTGAAAGCACTTAACTTAGTAGTTATAAGTGTAAGCACTCTCTCTTTTTGCACTGATACTTCACAGCTTTATTGAAGATTTAAATTATGTAACCTTGATAATCCACAAAACTTGCATAAACCGGTTTGGAATTCAGTCCAACTGCATATAATTCAAGTGGTGACAGCAAAAATGTGCAGATGTATAGAGAGCAGCTTTGAGCATTCAGCTTGGTTTGCAGAGAGAATGAAGAAATATAGTAAAGCTTCTGAGTCCATCAGGTAGCGCTCACTTTGGAAATCTTGGAATGTGTAAAGTGATGTTTTCATGTTTGTAGGTTTTCCAAATGCTCTTTGTTACTACTAAATAAAGGTGGTAATAGGGCCACGGCACAGACTAGAAGAGTATAATAGAAACAGGAGAGATCTTGGTGTCTGGCTTAGATGGGTTTGAACTTGAGCATCTTCATGATAGCAGCAAGATGTGGTAGGTAAAAAGCAGTTATTGCCATCGTTATTTTTAAATTGATTGAAAGAGTGGGAGTCTTCTTAACACACTATCAGTGTACTTATTTGTCAGCAACTGTATTCAGGAAAGATTCACAGAAACTGTCAAATGCTCTGAAATATTTTCTCAGACGTAAGACCCAAAATGTTTGATTCTGAGTTATTGCGGGTGAGCTTCTTAGGATAACTAAACACATATCTGCCTGATGGATTTCTATTCCTCTTTATCTGCTTCCCCCGGCTTCAGACCAGTGGTTCTCAACTGGGACAGTATAACACACACCCTTCCAGGGCATTTGGAAATTTATGGAGGCTTTTGGGTCAGTGCTGCCATTGCAGTATATGACTAGCATTTAGTAGACAGGTTCTGGGTTGCCGATGCCCCCGCAATGTGTAGGGCAGTTTTGCACAGCTTTCTAACGTCTCTCCAGACACTCGTGAAAGTGGAACATCTATTTAGGTTTATATGAACATTAAACCCAACTCTGTTTTATTATAAAGACAAATTTTTTTGAGGAAGGAATAGATGTTTAGGAAGTCTTTTCTGCCATACGAAGACATGTGCGCTCCTAAAAAGGATTGTGTTATGCAAAATTGTGCAGTAAAAACCACAGGATGTATGAGAAAAGTGGGGTTAGGCACGGTACTCACCAGTGACACGCAAAGAAAAGGCTATGACCCCAGTAAAAATAGTAGCACAGTTTTACACACATTAAATGGTTAGGAAATATACAAGTACTACAATGAATACAATACCTTACTTGGAAAAGACCTGAGGTTTGCCAGTGGAAGTGAGCAACACGAGAACTGCACTTGGCGTTATCGGGAAGTGCTGTGAGGGGGGGTATCTGAAATCGGACGGTAAGCAGCAACAGCATGTGCGCATGCGGCTCAGGACGCAGGCGCTAAAATGAGACGGCTGGTAGGTATTTGAAGTGTGTTAATGTGTACACGTGTGTAATCCCACAGGGCTCACCTAGTGTTTCTCACCAAAAAAGTCATGCATAAGCAAATGCATTATGTCCAAATTGTTCCCTGACGTAACAATTCCGCTGGAACAATTTTTAAAACAAGTGTTACAGCAGAACTAACAATTGACTCATTCTTTTTTAAGGGCAATGAGGGTGTAGATCAAGAAAAGATTGTATTTTGTTTTGTTGGGAACTTTGCAAGATTCGTTGACCATTTTGGAAAATCATGCCTTAGAGGCAATGTTACTTGTGGTGCGTGAGTCTCCATGCCATTTGTAATTGGCCAAATTCCTTCATTAGATCTTCTATTATAATCTTGAATTGTAATAGTTTAAGACTATTTATTGAATAAATAAGTAAGATTTTATTATAAATTACTTTGCTGCCTTTTCTCCCTTGTATACAGTTAGGATGTTATATTGAAAATTTTGAAGAAGCCCTATAAAATATGTATCAGGAAAGGAAGGTGGCATGGGTTGACAGGGCTGTGAACCACTGATACAGAGCAATTTTTTTTCCAAAAAGAAAAAAAATGGCAAAAGGAAAAGCTACCATCATCTCCTGCCTTAATTCTGGAAATGACTTCCTCGCTGAGCTCTCTCCCCCCACCCCACCAGATTTATTATCTCCTCAGCGTCATGCAAAAGTAGGATGTGAGCCACATATATAATTTTCAATTTTCTGTACCAATACTTAGAAAGGGAAACATGGGAAATCAATCGTAATAACATTTTATTTTACCTACTATATCCAAAATTGAATCATTTCAACATATTATCAATATGAAAAATTATAGATGAGATATTTTGGCATTCTCCTTATGCTTTGTCTTCAAAATCTGGCATACAATTTACATTTATAGCACATATCAATTCAAACTAGCCACATTTCAAGTGCAGTTTGAGATAATTTTATGCTTTCCTGTGATAGTCAATACATAACTTCTGGTAAGCCAGATTTGACAATGCGATGGGGCTTTCACTGAGTTGGGGAACATTCTACCGTCCACCTCTTTACAAACAGGGTTCTGTCAGAATAGTAGGCGTAATGCCCTAGGGCATCCATTGTGTGTAATGAATTAACTTCTACCCTATGCATCAGGATGGTCCTAGTTATGTACTCTACTTGGGAGATTTGAGAAAATAGTTGCTCAAATCATTTCCTGATGAGCTTAATTCTCTCCAGAAAAGGCTGCATGGTCTGATTTTTTCACCTAAGATGCAGTTATTTTATTTAATGTATTTGTTTTGGTTGAATATCACTCGATTTATAATCTCACCGGTTTCAAGAGAATAGATAACATCATAGAATGTGTTTTGGGAGAGAGGGTCCTTGATGATGGTGGGTTTACTCCAAGAGGGGAAAGTTCACAATGTGGTCGTCCGTACATCTGGCTACTTGGAACAACGGGAAATAGTGGAAAGGGAAGCCTTCCCCCCCGCCCCGCCCCGTCCCGCCCCAGCCTAGGTTTCTCACTTAGGAGTCAGCGTGGCATCTCAGGGAGAGAAAGGAACACCCTCCATTTCTTCCCTCCCTCTGTTCCCTTCATTTGGGAGTGAAAATGGCAGAGCTGTCCTATGACTTCAAGACAAAACCCCTATGCTGACTCTTTTCTGCCCCCCTCCTATTTGCTTACATGTAGTAAGCAGAAAAGGAAAGTGGGATTTCCAGGGCCTAGAGGAGGACAGCTCTTTCCCCTAGATCTCTACTACTTGTGTGGAAGCTGTGGCTGAGCCAGGACCCTTGTTGGAGCCTGGACACATCTCTCTTGAGCCCACTGGAGGGTGGGCCTTTAGGCTAAGGCAGGAGGTGGAAGGCTCCACATCAGTCCGGAGGATATGATGTATCTGTATCCTTGCTTTTGACAGTGATTTCCAGCAGGAAAGAGAGGACTCACCTATAGCGAGCCTGTCTACCCCTTCATAAAATTATGGTTTGGCTGTTACCTCTTGGGTGAGTTCCAAGGTCCAAAACTCAATAGAAAGAGGAGGAATTGATAGGACCGCATCACCAAATTCCTTAGCAAGATATTTAATAGTAAGCACTGAACACCGTTCTGTGAAGGCAGACGTCTTGTTTTGTTTTTATTGTTCGCTGATACATATCCAATACCAAGAACAGAGCTTGGCACATGATGGGAGCTCAATATTTATGAAGTGAATGAACGCAGGTAGAAGTGCAGGGTATAGCTTGTGCTGAAGATACGTGGGCAGTCTCTTAAGCGGGGCTGTCCCATTTAGGACCGACTGGCCACACGTGGCTACTAAAGATTAAAATAAGTATAAATAGGTAAAATTTCTTTTTTTTTTCTTTTTTTTTCTTTTTTTTTCTTTTTTTCAACGTTTTTTATTTATTTTTGGGACAGAGAGAGACAGAGCATGAACGGGGGAGGGGCAGAGAGAGAGGGAGACACAGAATCGGAAACAGGCTCCAGGCTCCGAGCCATCAGCCCAGAGCCTGACGCGGGGCTCGAACTCACGGACCGCGAGATCGTGACCTGGCTGAAGTCGGACGCTTAACCGACTGCGCCACCCAGGCGCCCCGGTAAAATTTCAAACCCAGTCTCTCAATTACACTCACCACACTTCACGCGGTCAATAGCCACAGGCAGCTGGAGCTAGATGATTGCATTAGAAAGCGCAGGTATAGAACATTTTTGTCATTGCACAAGGTTCCATGGGACAGTGCTACTCTAGAACCCAACCACTTAGTAGCTGTGTAAACTTAAGAAAATTATTTCTCTCAGTTTGGGGACTTTTAAATGAGGAAATAGATGAAAGCACTTGAAACAGGGCCAGCACATCTTTCTTACCAGCATTAACTTAAAACACTTTCGTGTAGGGATGCAGTTCCAATCCCAGGGACTGGGGCCCCAAACCACAAGCAGTTTGTGGGTACAGTTTTTCCTACATTGTACAAAAAGAACTGACTCAAGGCTAACGAGTTAGACTCTGCAGAGTCTCAAGTCACCACCTACCCTCAATCATGACAAATGTTATTACCAGAATTGATGGTTGCTGTCTTGTAATCAGACGTAGAACTCGAGATAGATTCTCCTTAAGGATGATGGTGCTCAAGATGAAATGATTTCCATGGTCCTTGCTGTTCCCAGCACTGGGCATATGGCTGCAAATGGGCAATACCTGTGTGGATGAAGATTTCCATCGGCAGATCAGGTGCTCAGAGTGAAGTACCCCAGGCTCCTGCTGCCGTGCTATATGCAAGCAGCACCACAGTTATTTGGGTCATCCCACGTTTTGCCCCCATTGGAGA
Organism: Panthera pardus; assembly: GCF_024362965.1. Lineage (NCBI taxonomy): Eukaryota > Metazoa > Chordata > Mammalia > Carnivora > Felidae > Panthera > Panthera pardus. The sequence continues at coordinate 23,382,132 of NW_026526732.1, read as the reverse complement.
AGCCCTGTTGCACATTTTTCACTTTTCCTCTCTTAATTACCCACAAAACACTTTGAGCTTTTCATTGTGCTTTGGAGACATGAATCAATCACTGATATTATTATATAACTGCTTAAGCATTTCTTAATAGAAAAGTTTTTATTTTAGAATATTTTACCCATTCCCTGATTTTTTTGAGAAAGAGAGTGAGCAAGGGAGGAACATAGGGAGAGAGAGAGAGAGAGAGAGAGAGAGAGAATGAGAATCCCAAACAGGCTCCACGCCCAGCACAGAGCCCAATGTGGGGCTTTAGGTCCCACAACTATGAGATCATGACCTGAGTTGAAATCAAGAGTCAGGCACTTAACTGACCAAACCACCCAGACACCCCCATTAACATAATTTTTAAAGAGTTAATAAAAGGTATCATTAATCATGCTACTTTTTTTTTCCTGAAATTTTATTTGCATCAGACCAGAAACTTATATTTCAGCAAGATAACAAAGTTTGGAATCTACTTGAAATATAAAACATGCCAGGGACTTATACCTGAATTTGAAATACATTTTAGGTATTTGGTGAATGAAGAGAGAATCTGATGGTTTGATTCATCTTAATGACCAGCATGTATTTCTGAATGTGGTTCTAATTACTGCTAAGCAATAGATACGTACTCATAAAATGATCCATAAAGAGTTCTAGAAAACTGAGAGCTGTACCTTCTGCTTGTTAATCCTTGGCACTTTTTAATGCCAAATGAAAACTTTTCTGTCATTTTCCCTGCCACATGGCCAAACCAGGTTTATTAATGAATATAGAGTAGGGGTGAGCATAAGTTTCTCTATACTCAGGAAGCAATGGGAATATTTTCATGCTTTAAATGATACCAATGGTCCCTGGGGGGGAGGGGGGAATTATACTGTGGCAAAGTAGATCCAACCATATTTAGTAACATATTCCAAACTAATAATACCCTTGGTTATCCAGGGCAGAAATGGATTTGGTGCTGCTTATATTACTCCGAGGTCATCCAACTATAGCATTTTCACAGTCAACGGGTGTGATCGTAATATTGATCTAAATGAGAGCAACGTAAGTAATCAGAAACTTCATTAAGGAAGTCTGGACAGGCTGCTGGAGGAGCTTGGTGTTAGCCTTGGTTCCTCAGCAAACAACCTATTTCTCCTTGGAAACTTCACCTCACTTCTTGAAGCACGGGCTTTGGAGAGGCATTTGTAAATGACAGGTTAGCTTAATGACCTCTAATTGATGATTTAATAATAAAGCTGCCATGATGCTGCTAAGGAAATACCATCACGTTATAATGCCACAACTAGAGTTGGCCTCAAAAGCGGCACTCTTCAGGTTTTGCTTTCTAGAAATTGTCTTGGAGAATTTATGGAAATCCGATTTTCAAAAATCAGGTTTAGGTAGAGCTCAGCACTTGAGATGTGCTGCCATCTGAGATGCATCTTCGTGGTTCACTCCAGGTTGCCTGTCCTCCCTTTGGAGGTCCTCAGACACCCTCTTCATTCCCTCTGTATGCCCTGAGTGATTTCCTCGATTCGGCACTCTCAGCTATGAATAAGTGACAAGAAGTGACAAACTAGTCTCCAGCTTAGGTCTTTCTTGAGACTGAACTCATTCTAAACTGCTTAGGGAGCTCATTTCATTACCTGCGTCGGGTACAAATCCTCTCTGGCGGCTAAGGACACCACCCTCTTGCCACTGCCCAATGAAGAACTCTGGTCGTCTTCACCTGTCCCATCTCTCTCATCCCAGACACCAAATTAGTCACTAGTTATCATCAGTTATTCATTGAGCAAAACTGTCCCTTCTTTCTCCATGACCCCATCGTCTTCTTGGATCGTTGCTGCCATCGTTTCCAAGGAAATGACACAACTTCATAAATCTCCTAACTGGTCCCCTGCCTCCACTCTTCCTGCCTCAATTCCACCATCTTCATGGCTTCCCCGGTGATTTTTTTTTTTTTCCTAAATAAGAACAGCACTAGCAATGGCAATGCTATTGCTTCAATCCTTCCTTGGCTCAGCTCCCCATAGCTTATAAAGCCAGATCTGATGTCCTCAGGCTGGATTAAGAAATTGGACCTCAATGTGTCTTTCTGGCTTAAGCACGTACTACCCGATCACGTACTCAGGGAGCTAGCTCCATCTTGCTTTTTACCTACTCTCTGCGTTACACATCCTTGATCATCTAACATGTCCCTCCCCAGCTTTTATTTAAATGCACCTCTACTAGAATATAAACTCCATGAAGACAAGAGCTTAATTTGTTTTGTGCAGTACTGTACAACTTGCACGGAGAACAGTGTCTTAATGTAGGTGATGAGAATTTATCTGTTGAACAAGTCAATCTGTTATTTCAAGGATCTGTTCCAAGGCCACCTCTGTGATGAAGCCTGTCCTGCCCTTCCTTCCATTATTGGCAGGGTAGGTGCTCTCCCCTTTGTGACAACAAAGCACACCAAATATGCCATCTTTTTTTAGCTATAACACCATATTACACATACTCATGTGCACGTCCTGCCTTTTACTGGAGTTCCTTGATGGCAGGAATACTTTCATCATCCTCCGAGCCCATCATAGTAGCCAGTTCATAGTAGGCACTCAAAAACCGTTTTATGAATGAGTGAATACAAGACATAAATTAGATAAAGGAGGAAACAAAGAGTGATTTCATTTGGCCTGGGTTCACACAAACACACACACACACACACACACACACACACGCACACGCCCCAGTGAGCAGCAAGGCACACAAATCACCCTACGTAATTCAATAGTTCAGGTTTGTTTTTTTTTTTCCTCAGTGAGAGACTGATTTTAGGCTGGCTGCTTGTGTTGACCTTTAATTCACTTTTATAAAACGTAATTTTAAAAGACGCTCTGGCTCATAAAACAACACAGGTTAAATTGCAAATCCTCTAATTTGAGACTTTTATACTGGAACTGCTGATAGATTTTGATCGTTAATGAGCTTCCACTTTCGTTAAAAGGTTCTATTCTTTTGTAGTAAAGAACTGTGATTTGTGGACATCTTATGGTATATTTATTTCAGTTGGTTTTTGCCTTCAGTCATCTCAGCAAAAATAAGGAGAATTCCCCAGTGGAATTTCAGATATGTATGCATACTGAGAGGGAGGCAGAAGAGGAAATTATCGTCTGATTTATTCATGACTATTTGCAGATGCAATGTATTCTGTCCATGCCCACACTTAGAATCCGGTGACTGCGTTTCTAGAGCTCACACCGTGGTGACCACTCTCTGTCCTAATCGAATGACATATGGAAGCCAATGACTGTCTTCTCACTTGTGAAAAGCAGTCATGCTCAGCATACCTCAGAACGGGCAAAGCCTAGCAATTAAAAGCACAGATGGTATGTTGGTGGCATCAAAATTTCTTTAGCAGCAAAATTGAGAAATTAAAATGTAAAACAACACATTAAAAACTAGACACCTCAAGCATGTAATTGTATATTTATTTCTCTTTTTAAAGAACACTCCTTAATGTAATTCAATATACAAACTTGGTTTCACAGAATTATAATCCACTATATAGCACAAAGATAACCCAGATTGTGTGTGTGTGTATGTGTGCATGCACACACATGTGCGTGTATGCACACGTGTTGTTGTACCCCCTCCTTTTCTTCCATTCTTCCGGACCTACAAACAAAGGCTCTGCCCACCTCCACGCTAACCAAAGCCCATACTGAATGTTGTGTACAAAAGACATCATCCTCCCACAAATTCTTTTCCCTGGAAAGCTTCATGTCCCCGTTCCCCCTGAGATAGCCAGGAGCCTGACCCTCTTCCCCTCTTCAAGAGGGTGAAGTGGCTTCCCCTAAAGCTGATGCCAACCCTGTTACCATGTGGACCGGCTGAGAGGAAAGGCTGCCGAGAGGTCTCTGTGCCCCTTCCCCGGGTCCACTCCTAACCCTCAAGTCCAAACACATCCCCTCCAGAGCAGCCTTAGTTCTGGTCACCATCTTGTGCAGCAAGAACCAAGGAGATCTGTAAGCCCAGGTCTTTTCCACGGGCAGCGCACAGCACTGCCTGCCAAGCCACCGGGCCGGCCGATAACCAAGCTCTACACAGTCCCATGTGCTTTGTCACTTTAATTTTTAAAGACACCCTAGCATAGGTCTGTGGCAACCTAGTGTCCAACTGAGTTACATAAAATTGTACCAGTGATGCACTTGTACATATTTACATGGGGCGGAATGTTTTCCCATATTTTTAGATGAGTATATAGATCAACATGTTCACATAAGACCAAATACTTTTAATATTATTTATAACTGATTTATAAAGCTTTGAAAAAACTCACAATAGCACATTGTTTACTTTAATGCTTTACGGTACTATAAGTTTAAAATCACAATCAGCGCTTAAGTCATAGTCAATCCGGCAAACAAGAGACAAAAAAAATGTACAAGAGTTAAGAACTGACTGATACATCCTTTATCTTCTTTTTTTAACTAATGCATAAGTGCAGAATAAGATACTCTAGTTTAAATATCTTGTTTACAATATACATTTTTGTTCTAGTTACGCAACAGTAAATCCCATGCTTCACATAGAAAAGCAATCCACAACATTAAGAAAAAAATGTACAATTTATGAAACAAAGTAAATAAATATTAGTATTACAGAATCAGAGCTGTACATAAAAGCTGTTCAGTTTTAATCATATAAAAATATGTTTTAGTGCAACCTCACATATATATTGATGCTGTTTTGCTTTACATCATTTAGATCCAAGTGTCCAAAAAAGGAAAGAAATTACATTTATTACAAAGCAGATACACAAATTCTAAAATATGTACAAATTACTGCTAAAAAATGCTTATAAGAATATAAGCAAAGTAAAGAAAAGGCACAAACATCTGTACAGTTTTAAAAGTACCAGACCCAATAGGTTAATTTCAAATTTTGTTTTGGTCAGGCTCATGGTGACTTGTTAATTTACCTAATTCTTTTGATATAACAAAAGTATATATAATAGCAAACTACTGTAACTTAAGACAGGCATGCTATAAACTTGATTACTTCTATTTCTAGAAAAACAAAACCAAAAACAAAATGGGGAAATGTGGAAATGAAAGTCTCCATGCATCTTAGATCAATGTAATTGACTCTTCTCTGATGAAGGCTCATTGCCTCCCTCTGTGCTTGAAGGTAGCTCTTTGCTGCTGGGAAAGCCCGGCTGTTTGTCATCCACACGACTCTTGCTGTAAAACGTGGAGTGAGCTAATGCAGTCTGTGATGTACCAAAATTGTCCTTTTCACCGTCATGCAAGTCAGGGTGGGTGGCTGAGGTACAGGGCTGACCTGGCTCAGGTCCACTAAAGTGTCTAATGCTAACATGTGCACTTTCCAAGGGTTTCTGGTGGGGTTCCTGCACCCGTGCTGGCTGATCTGCCCCAAGCAGAGCGGCCTCTTCTGTGGCAATCCGGAGAGAGGCAATGGCTTTTGTACAAGTCTGTATATTTTCCTCCTGTTCCCTCTCTGTTGCATTTAGGCTGTCTTCCGAAGTGCTCTGTTTCATCAATAGCCGAGGAGAAGAGGGTGTGCTAGGTGGACCAGATGACTGCAAAACGTGAGGAGATCTTTTCTCGTACTGCTTACAAAGGACATAGGGATCCTTAGGGAAGGATTCCCCGGAAGCTCCTTTCTTCTCCTCAGAGCCCTCCATTGGCAGAGGCAATGTGGGTGGAGGATGTAAACCGGAAAGGGCCGGCGGCATGGAGTGAACCATTTGGATCCCACCAACTGGCACCATGGGGATAGGAGCTCTCACTTGTTGCTGAGAGTGGAGCGGAAGATGACTGAAGACATAGTCATTAGGACCCTCAGGGAAAAGGCTGGAGCCTGGATGTTCATAAGCACCTTCTTGGTCTCCATAGAGACTGAAGTAAGGAACCTGAGGTAACCCTCTTCTTAAATTCTGTGCGAGGAAGCAGAGAGTACGACGTTTAGGACCCAATACTCTTCATGCTTACATCAAGTTATCTCATTCACACAGTTATTCACTCACTCACTCACTCGTTCAGAACATTTTAAAACTCCCTCATCCCTTTATTGATTTTTCACTTTTTATGATACAAGAGACCACTCAGTTTTTAGAATCCTGGGATGAAGGTGTTGGTCTGTGAAAAGTTACTTTTTTTTTTTTAAGTTTATTTATGTACTTTGAGAGAGAGAGAGAGAGAGAGAGAGAGAACAAGCAGGGAAGGAACAGAGACAGAGGGAGAGAATCCCAAGCAGGCTCCGCACTGTCCGTGCAGAGCCTGATGCGGGACTCGAACATGACCTGAGCAGAAACCAAGAGTGAGATGCTTAACCAATTGAGCCGCCCAGGCACCCCAATTTACTTTTGTTTCTAAATATGATAAAACATGCAGTGTGTTTTCCACTAGGTACAGAGACACATTTCAGTTCTGGTTTTTTGTTTGTTTGTTTTGTTTTTTATAAAAAGAAAATAATGGATAATTACCAGAAAAAGTTTGCTGAGCAAAAAACGCTAATAGTAGGTTTTTAAATTCAAAAGGAAGTAAAAAGATTGCCATCTGTTTATATACTGGGAAGATTTTTAATATTTTTTTAAGTGTTGATGAGTATAATTGGAATGACAAGTCTGAAAACTGCCTTTTTTTTTTTTTTTTTTAATTTCCACAGAGCAGATGATAAGATAGTGGTGATAGACAAACTGGTTCCTACAATGTGCAAGACATTGGTTTAAAGGAATAAATTCCTTCTCAAGAGGCACCCTAGCTGGAAGGAAGACCAGCTCCTTTATCAAGTGATAAATCAGGGCCAGTTTCTGTAAGGTAACTATCCATCAAAATAGTTAATATTAAATGTCAAGCATTTACAACTCATATTCGACTACACAGTTGGGAACCAAAGATTATTAGGCGTTAATATCTTCTTTTTATGTTATTATTTTCATTTAAATGTCTTCTTGGCAATTAATGAATTAGGACACTGACAACTGGGGGCCAGAATTCCAGATTTCACGGTCCCAGTCCTGAAAGAGAACTTATTTTCTGTAATTGCTTCTGTAGCGAAACACCGCTTGACTACGAGATTATCAGGCTTGCAAGAGCTTATCAGGTTTCAATTTCTGAGATTCACCCTTTCAATGGACTGGCATCTTTAAAAGGTACTCAGTTTATTTTATTTTGGGGGGAACTTAAAATCAGATAAATATAAACCTATCAAGCATGGTGGAAATCCAGGAGAGAGAGAGAAAAAAAAAAAGTTCTAATTCATTTCAAGGATGTTTCTCAAGCTCAAGGTATGCTCTGTACCATTAATGATTCATCCAGTTCTATTTAGACTGTGAGACCAGCCTGGGAACTATAAATTATGCATTATCTCTGTCACTCTGTGCCATGCTAGGCCCTTACCCTGTTTGGGGCTACGCCTTATTCAAGCTAGAAACAAATGAATTGTCCTGGAAGTGTAGAGGAAGAAATGAAATCATCCATCCTATAATCACAAGAACCCCACAAGTTAAAGAAGGTGAGAATTTTACAGTATGAGAGTTATTTAAATGCTGCTACAACAGCAACAACAACAATAAATCCCTCCCACCTTTGCTCTAATCTAGAAAATGGCATGTTTCCTACAACAAACACCAATTATGGTGGAAGAACTGGGATACTTAGAATAATAATCTTGGAAGATAATCAAATGAACCTCAATCCCCAAAGACTCAGATCTTTACTGACCAGCAATTAATGATTACAACCACAGAAGTCCGCCTGAAAGTAGAATTTTTACCGTGTCAGTACTTGCACTGCTCTAAACGTTACCAGGCCTCGCCACACAGCTTCTGTCCCTGCATTCGCCCATTTCACCCTCCAAAGAATCTCTCAGTAAGACTTCTCTACCTTTTTTGCAGCCCTATTTTGTAATCTGAACCTTATCATTGTGATATTGTGAACAAACTCTCATCTTCAATCTTGGTGAGAAACACCTTGATTTGGAAATGGGAATAACGAACCCGTGTGGGTTGTATTATGTGTACGTATATGTATTCCCTGTCCCAGCTCTGTTACCCCTCATCTTTTCAAGAGTGTCAGGAGGTGCTCTGGAAGCAAACGCAAAGAAAGAGGTAGGAGTGCAAGTAGTTCAGTGCGGGGAGGAGGAGGCAGGGGAGCTGACTGCACGTGTGAAGGTAGAGAGGAGAGGAAGCAGGTGCTCGGCTGGGACTGATCCAGGCTCGTCACTGGCTGGGGGCTGCAGGGGAGAGTATAGCCTCAGTTTGAAAACTGAAGCCTGTCCTGATGGCAGGAACAGCAGGAGGCTGTCAGTTCACAGCATTCCGCACAGCTGAATGGCAAATTCTTTCAAGGACGGAAATCTGCTCAGCCCGCCTCCCTGCGGCCACAAGCAGATCAAGAAACTGTGGCCGAGAGGTTAAGTGACTCGCTCAAGATCACGCAGATAGGAAGGGACAGAACTGAATGTCGACTCTGTGACCAGGCACAGTGTTCTTCTATACTACATACTGGAAACTAGGACACATCTTCCTTTCTCTTCGTTGCTAATTTATCTACTTAAACTTTAAAAATGGAATAGGAAATTTTTTGTTTAAAAAAGATGAGGCCAGAAACCATAAAAATTTTTCATCATCATCCTTGAGCCACACGTATTCGACCTTCAAAAATATTTGCTGATGAGAAAGACTCTTACCTTCCCTCCCTTTTCACTGCTTTTCTTTTCTTTTCTTCTCTTTTCTTTTCTTCCTCCCTTTCTTTCCCACTTCTTTCTTTTTTCTTTCCTTCCTCCCTCTCTCCCTTCCTTTTCTTTTCTTTTTTCTTTTCTTTTCTTTTTGTTTCGTTTCTTTTCTTTTCCCCTTCCTTCCTCCTTTCCTTCCTCCATTTCTTCCTTTTCTATCATCTATCTATCTATCTATCTATCATCTATCTATATTAAAATTAAACTGAGAGCATAAGGGCAGACACAGCAGGGAAGTAGGATTCCAATGAGGGAGTTTCATCGTCTACAAACCTGCTCGCTAGGTACTCCCACTCCAAACTGAACCACAGGATGAGTGTGCCGTGCTGGACTAGAAGATCCTTTCATGCCACAGTCACTGACCTATTAGTTCTTGGCCAATGTTAAGCAACAAGACAAGGTATTTCTAAGAGAATTTCCATGAAAACCGTTTGTTTTTAGGGCTACTCTAATTTAGTATTTTCAACATTATTCAGACAAGGTGCAGCTCTCATTCAATAGAGCAACCAGAAGATTGCTACTTCTCATACTCTCATCAATTCTGTTTTGCCCTGGCAACAAAAATCTTGTTCACACAGCACTAAAAGATAAACATCTTCCTCTGCCCTTCAAAAATGGTGTGATAAAACATTAAATGGGAAGTGCTTTGGACCAACTGCCCCTTCTTCAGAGAGCGTTCCCTGATCTAGTCCCTCATATCACGTGAACAAAGCAGCAGGCCATAAATGCTCTAAAGATAATTGAGCTGAGTAATAGAGGCCTTCATAAATGGTAAAGTTGAATATTTGTACTGAATATCCAGGTGAATCAGTATAAAAAAACAATTGGTTGCAAACTCAATGACTAATAAAGCCAATCTCCTCCTAACTTTCTGGTCATATGTCCAAAATTTAGATGAACTTTGTTAGTCCACTCCCTTCAATTCCTTTGCCCGGGTTGACTGAGTTAGTTGCTATTAGTTTTTAATAACCATGGTGTGTTGACACTAAAGGCTATTATTTTTGGCACCACCGTTGACTAAACATGCCCCAAATTTTCACAAATACCCTAGTCTCAGTCCACCTGGCCAAGGCCAGTACAGGAGAGTCTCATCGTACATGCTCTGCCAACATCGTTGCTCTATACCAGAGAAAGCATTTTATACCCCATGTGATATCCTGGCATGTGTCAGATTTGTGAATCTATGACTCTGTATGCCACAGTGGCATTAACTTCAGAAGCTCCCTCTTTTCTACTTAACACCCCACCAAGACACAAAAACCTGTGGAAATGCACCTTTTTTCCTTAGCTTGCTAATTCATGATCTTGGGAAATAGATTACGTCTTGATCGCATGTGTGTTTCTGCAGTACTTGCACCATAGAGATTAAGTTGGTATCCAGTTGGGAAAAGAGGGTGTTGGAGGAAGGGGAGTGGATTGCAGCAGGGACCTTTCCTGAAGTTTAAAAATGATAACCTAAGCTCATGACTCAAGGTGGCAAAAAGGCAACGAGAGGGAAGAACCTGGCCGCCAGGGCAGTGAGAAGACAGAGCTGGAAGGGGATAGTGCCTTTGGCTGGCAGGACAGTGCTGAGCCGCACAATAGAAACCCTTGAGCAAAGAGAGGACAGCAAAAAGTAGAGACCAGAAAACAAAAATACATTTAAAGCTTAGAAATTCAAAAGGTATCATTCATCTGTCTATGCTGAGTGTCTGCTTCATTCATTTAAAAAAATTCCCATACAAACTGAGAAACATCAAGGTCTGCCAGGGCACGGAATGAGGCAGGACAGATGCTTTTTTATGGATTTGCATTAGACCTACTACCTAAATTTAACCCATGATTGTTACTGTTGTTATTTAAACTTATAATGAGCGCATACCATAGAACTCTCTGAAGCTTTCTCCCTGGGCTCTCTAAACTTTCGGTTCACCATCTCACTGAGCAAGTGCATTTGGTAGCAGAAGGTAGTAGTAATGGCAAGAAAAGCAGATAGGTTCATGCCTTTGACTTACAATACACCAAGGAGGTCACTTTCTCCTCTCCCAGTCACTCACCAGCTTCACATGTCCACTCACTGCGGGCAAGGTGATGAGTATATTTAAGAAAAAAAAAGGTATCGAAAGCTAACGCTAATGGCTGACCCTTGCTCGGCAAAGTTCTATAACTGACACCCAAATGGCCCTGAGAGTATGTGTCTATGTAGCCATGTCATTCCAAAGACTTCACTTTTCCTACTCGTGTAAAGGTTTCAACTCATGCCCGTCATCAGTTAAGCTTAGAAAGCATTTAGAAAAGCCTCACCTATTCCCGGTTGGAAACACTACTGCTTTGATGCATTACTACACTTGGGGTAATGTCACAGCCATGTTAGCGACAACAGCATGTGAGAAAATGTCTTCCTGTTGTTTTCAGTAACCAAGTTCACCACTCCCCATGAGAGACACCCATGTTATAGCAAATTTCACACTAGTGTATTATCAAGAGGCTCCAATATGCTTTGGCTTTAGACGTGAGAAAGAGAAAGCTAATCATACTTACAGGAGGCCCCAATACGATTGGTTCTGCTTGCAAATACTGCCCCATGGACAATGGTGGGTTATGGTATAAAGCCCTTCTGGGAGATGGCGCTCTTATGGTGGTCATGTATCTTCGTTCTCTTCTGGGAGAGAGGTCTCTTCTTGCCGTGATGTCTTTCCCAGGTGACACCGGCCTCCTTGGGGACAGATGCCTTCTTGGTGAAACATCTCTTTGTGACATCTCTCTTCTCAACGCAGCTTCCTTTCTTGGTGAAAGGTGTCTCATGGGTGACAGATCTCTCCTAGGTGATAAATGTCTTCTGGGTGATACATCTCCTTTGGGTATCAGATACCTCTTTGGTGAATTCTCTCGACGGGGTGAAGAGTCATATCCTGGTGAGGAATGGTGGCTTGAGGGTGAGAAGTCCCTCGGAGAGGAGCTGGGCTCCGAAGACAACATGTACTCTTCATCCACACAACTAGGTATGTCTAACCTGTCTTTGTCTGGTTCTGAGTCTGTACTTTTGCTCTGGAATAACCTCTGGTATTCTGTCATCTGAGTATCTTCACATGAGTCACTTGGCGTCATCAGCTGAGTAACCTGAATACTTGGCAAAGTGACCAAATAGCTGATCAATGAAGAATGCCCCAGGGAACTCTCTGAAGGAACTCCATGTGGCACGGCGCCAACATTCACAGGCAAGGATGAGAATCTAGGAGGCTGAGGACTGGTGCTTCTTGATCTTGTTTTTGGTGTCAAATCTCCCTGATCATCGAAGTCATCATCATCTTCATCATCTTCGTCATTATCATCTCCATCCTCACCATCCGATTCTTCAGCATCTGAGAACTGATGATCAGTTGAAATGCTGGACATGCTATGCTTCTCAGCTGCTTTGTGCAAATCTTCCATAGTTTCTGAAACAATTGAACAGATAGTGGAGATCAAGGTTCAAATGTCAAGATTAGGGGTTAATTTGGACCCCATCTCTTCCCAAAAGCTTTCCTCCAACCCTGCAGCGCCAAGAGACGGTTCCATCTCTGAACTCCTTTAATACTCACTGGGGACTCATCTGGGTGGGAGACCTTACACGGGTTCTTGTCTTTTAATAACTAATCCGACTCATCCCCACCCAACAAAAGAACTCTAGAGTGACACCTTATGTCTCAGATGTCACACAGCCCATAGAAAACCCTCAACAAATGGGGATGGATAATGCTGCTACTGATGAGGCTGGAAGAAAAAGAAAGTGAAGACCTGTCTCTGTGGATATAAACTTACATAAAAGTGATGTATCTCAGGAATCCTGACTGACCTCAGGTTTTCTATTCAGATTAATGATGGATTTCTTTTCCTCTTGATAGGAATAATAATACATTAAATTGCTTTTCAAGTTTCCCCAAAGTTTCATAAAATCTAAATCCCTGTCACAATGCAAGTATAATTAGATTTGCTTTACGATTCTAGATAGAAGTGTTTTTATAGTGAGGCCTTTTTATCCCTTTCAGTCAGAACTGAAATGGATTTATTTCTTCCCGGTATGTTGTAAGCAATGCAACATGTCAGATTCCTTTCTCTATTTCATATTTAATAAAATGCAACGTGATCAGTTTTTCTTAAATATCAAAACTTGTTTTGCCACCCCAGGCACAAAGCTCCAGTGTGCAGAGTGAAGAGGTCAGTCAACTAAATTTTGAAGTACCTGCTTCTTCGGTTTCTGTATCATCCACTGATGTCATTGAAACTCCCAACTCCAAGCATTTCTTCATGTGCGCTTTAGATTTCATATGCTTCGTTAGGTTTCCTAGAAAACACAGGCAAAAAAGGAGGAATTACTTGATGACAAGAAGGTGATGATTGTTCCCAAATCAGAAATGAACTAATTTGAAATAGCATAGATTTGTGTCTACCCACCACCCTTTGTCCTGAACTTAGGAGGAACAACCTGGTTCCTGAACATATCAACCACTCAGAACTTTGGCCTAATCTCAAGTCTCCCTCATTCCAGAGGACTTGTAGCATAGGGTCATACCTTTTCAAGAGTAGGCTCCCAGCCAAGACTGGGAATCCCAGACTTTCCTGACTGAGAAGAGATCTAATATCTTAGGCTCAAATGGGCCAGCCTCCTAGGCTTCCATACAAACACGGTGACATAAGCCGGGTCACACATCTTAGAGAAAGTTCAGATCAAACATTCTTATCAACACACCCTGGACCCCAGACTTTTGGCAGTGATCAGATTTGGATCAACCTCCCAGGCTTCTCACTGGTCAGAAGAAAAAATTATGCAACCTTATCTGAAAGCCAACCTTGTAGACAAATTCAAAGATCCATACAAATAACTTAGCTAACTACTTATAGGGAACATTATACTCAGTGTTTAGCATCTATCTGTCTGGTATACGTTAGCAAACTTTACGACAGCAGTTTCTAAAGTTCTACAATATTCCCTATTTATCTTGAAACTCCCATTGTTTTAAGGAAAAAGAAAGGTTTTCTGTCAACCTTTGACCTAGGATCTATGAAATTATATGTGTATCTCTATCTTTATCTTTATATCTATCTACCTATCTATCTATCTATCTATCTATCTATCTACCTATCTCAGTCCATGTCATGTATATAACTTATCCAAAGACACGCAGGAACCAGTTCAATTGTAAGCGCCATATTATTATCTGTGCCCTTTCATGATGCTGTAACAATGTACCAGTAAATGCTTTATTTTTAAGAATAGGCTTACTGAATCTAAGTGGAAACTCTTAGCCTGCGAAAATAGTTTGTTCCCTTGTAGAGTTGTTTAGCCTATCAGTAATGTGATATATGAGCCACAATCCTAACCAGGACACTGTTGTTTATTATTTTACTTATATTACTTTATTTACTTAGTATTTTACTTATTGCTTATATACCTATGAATTTTACGTGCTATTTTGGTAACTCCAAACATAAAAATATTTCCGGACCCCTACTGCTATTAATTGTCTAAAAATATTTTAAAGATCTCAAACAAATTTATATATTTATTTATTTATTTTTGAGAGACAGAGACAGAGCGCGAATGGGGGAGGGGCAGAGAGAGAGGGAGACAGATTCTGAAGCAGGCTCCAGGCTCCGAGCTGTCACCACAGAGCCCAACACAGGCTCAAACCCATGAATGGCGAGATCATGACCTGAGCCAAAATCGGACGCTTAACCGACTGAGCCACCCGGGCACACTGGTCGCCAACATTTTTATAGACAGATCATCAAGAATTCCTAAATCTATAAATTAATGAATATATCTGAATATATATAATTTATATATATAATGAATATATAAATTAATGGAAATCACCTGTTTCTGCAAGGGTACATGTAATCTGTGTATGTGGCTGGGTGTTAGGTTGTCAAGATCATATATTTAGATCTTGATCTGTGTTTCTCCTCTATTTTTCTCTCTTTTCTCCACTTCAATAGGCAGTCAGGCTTTGGGCTCTCATCTTCAGGGTAGGTTTGGAGTTATATGATGGGAAAAGATAGGATAAAATAGGCAGAGAGGGAAAGATTAGGACCTGAGGTCCTAGGGTGGGGAAAAACACATATTTTGGAACAATGTTGGGAGGGTCTGACCATAGCAAAGCCCCTCAGGCGTAAGGTCCCTCTTAAGAATGTAACAGACACCACCTACTCTCCTTCAGGTTGCCCTCAGGGATTTGACAAAAGTTTTAAGTAGACCATAAAACGATGAATGAACCACAAGGAATAGTATGGCCAGAGACCACCCCTCATACAATGGAAAGGAGCCAATCAGGAATGGACAACCCAGCACCTAGAGTTATCCAGCCAATAACGGTAAAACCTGAGAAGGAACAAGGGGGAAGGGAAGGAGGGCCTGAACAGAACCTTAGAAACGAGGACCCTTGCCTATTGTCGTGCGCATTCACTTTTGAATGCCCCCTCTCTGCAAAAAGAGCTTTCATGCTATTACTTTCTGATCACCTATATAAACTTTTGCCTGCTGCTCATTTTATTCTGTGTCTACCTCTTCATTCTTCAAACAGGCGAGACAAAGAACCCTGGATATTGAGGTAAAAAGCATCCTGCAACGGTTAGAAATCTGGCTCTGAAACAACTCCACTCTGGCTTTGGTTGACCTAAGTCTTGAGCTTCCGAAGGGATTCTAGCAAGGAGGGGGAAGGGTCTGGCTAGGCAGGGCCCTTGAAGGAGTGGGCAGGCGTGACTTCCATAGGTGCTGGTCCTCTGAGAGCACTGAGGGTCTGTGCTCACAGGGCTTGGGGTGGGACAACAGTTACTTCAACTGAAAATTTACACATTCTTGAAGGGTGACAAGGAAACTCCAATAATGACCAAGAATAAATGATTTCCTGCTAAAACTCCATGGCAATGACGCAGAGCCAAATTTAATTTGATTTTTAAAAACCTAGAAATGTGGTGTTACGTCACCCAGCGTCTCACACAGCCATTCCTGTCACCCAGCGTCTCACACAGCAAACTCCTGTACCCCGTGAAGATAAAGCAGTTGTAATGACTAGCGGATTTGCAGGTTATAGAACCAAAGTTTATATTTTCTTCTGTCCTAGGGAGTCTCTCAGTGAAGTTCTAAATAAAAGGCTAGGTTGTACAAAGGAGGATGGTATTTAAAGGACCTTATGTTTACCTCTTTTGAAATGCAAATGAACACTTCCCCCTCCTTTATCTGCCTTCAAAGAAAGCATCCCCTGTATTACAGACACCTTTTTATTTTTTTAAATTTTTTTAAATTTTTAAATTTTTTTTTTTAACGTTTATTTATTTTTGAGACAGAGAGAGACAGAGCATGAACGGGGGAGGGTCAGAGAGAGGGAGACACAGAATCTGAAACAGGCTCCAGGCTCTGAGCTGTCAGCACAGAGCCCGACGCGGGGCTCGAACCCACGGACAGCGAGATCGTGACCTGAGCCGAAGTCGGCCGCTTAACCCACTGACCCACCCAGGCGCCCCTACAGATACCTTTTTAGTAAAGAAGAAACAGGTATGTTGGGAGTCTACACATTTATACTTCTGACAAACCAATAAGACAATTTAGGATTTGGGCTATAGGAGAAAATTGGTACATATTTCCCTACCAAAGATCATTTTATTTGATTATTATTTTTCTTGATGGGGAGTGGAGCAGAGGAACTGGTATGCAAATTTAAAGTTAAAACATAGGAAATCATACGAGCTTAATGAGGGGGTAAAAATCCATGATAGCTAAAGTACTTCTACAGCAAGCAGTAAGACGTACTTCTCCAAAAGTCAAACCCCCTCTAATTCGCTACTTCTGTAATCTGAGAACACTGGGATCAAGAACGTTTCCTTGATTTTATAAAATGAAGAAACTATAATCAAAACAACCTTCTTGTATATGTTCATATAAACCTACCTGTAAAAAAAACAACAACAGATTTTTCTTTTAAAAGAAAGAATATCATTTTAAGGCAAGTCCTGATATTATGAAATTCACCGTTGTGGCCTGAGAGTAAGAAATTGTCTCTGTGCTGATAAATACACGGAACACAAGCTATCAAATTTCTATGCATAATTAATGCAACTGTGGATGGAGGGGCCCACCTGGGAGTCTGTGGGTCTCTACATTATTCATAATCTTGAAACTGACCATGGGCACATGTTTTCTTCCCAGCTGCTGCCTTGCTTTTCTAATGCCACTGCATGGATTGTCTCCCTGTGGTATTTCAATACTGGTGCAAAGATTATCTAGACCGCACAACATTTCTAACATGAAGTAATAGCAATAACAATCCGGGCAATTCTTAGCCACTTCCTTCGGAAACAACTTGCCTGGCCCTATGTCTACAGCTCTTACTCAAGTCATAAAAGAAGCCTTGCTGTTTCATGTGTATCCTTTGATTACTTACATAAGGGAGAAAATACATTTCACTCACAAAACCGTCTTACTCTCAATAACAGTTATAAAATGGTATTTAGAATCCAAAGTGACCATAAGAAAAGTATGTCCTCGTCTAAAAAGATGATAATTGTACCTTTCGTTTTGAAAGCAAAGTTACATAACTTGCATACATATGGCCGGACATCAGTGTGAGTGCGG
This sequence comes from Panthera pardus, assembly GCF_024362965.1. NCBI lineage: Eukaryota > Metazoa > Chordata > Mammalia > Carnivora > Felidae > Panthera > Panthera pardus. The sequence continues at coordinate 23,364,788 of NW_026526732.1, read as the reverse complement.
ATATGCTTTTTGAGCATGCTTGGCTTCTTACAGCGAATCCCACATTCTTCACAAATGTACTTTCCACGTCCACGTCCTCTGACATATACATAATCTTCATTTGACTTATACCTGTTTAGAAAAAGGGAATGCAGTGTGTTTTCAAATACTTTAGTGGTTTATGTAATCAGACCAGAAGCAAATCTTTTGAGAGGCAAATTATTAATGAGGGTCTTTTACAAACAATTATTCAACCCTACTTCTATGAAACCTGAGAAGGTTATGCAGTAAATTCCTGAAAGAACCAGATGACACATTGGCACTGTAAGCAAAATGTAATTTTCTACATGGTGTTCAAAATGGAATGGGTCCCCCTATTAAGATATGTGGACTTGGGATATAGATGTTCAATTCCAATGGACTTCCATAAGCCTCAGAGAGTTTCAGAGTTGTGCCTTACTACTTACTTTTGGATTCTAGTACAGCCTCCACACAAGAAATATCCAAAAAGTTATACCAACATATTCAAATCATCATATATCACCCGTTAACATTACATCGTCTAAGACGTGCAAGCAGAACAGACACACACACACACACATGCCTGTAAATATGCTAAAATAAGTAAAACCGATAATAGAATTCTTCATTGCAAGTTTTTGCTCTATTTTTACAATCCTGGCATGAGAGTGCCTCCCAAATTTCTAGCTTACACGGGCTGAGCTGAGCTCACCAACTGTTGTCTACAGATTTGATCCGCTCTTTCCCAAGGACCATGAATTTGCACTAAAGTGGAGTCCAAATTTCAAGTAGCTTCTGGTAGGTACTGTTATGTTACATAATAAAAACTAGAGATTCTATTTTTCAACCAAATTTGCATTTGTTTGCAGAAGAATTTAATAGAGAGGTTTGAAAGGATGTCTGAGGTCAGCTAGTTTAGTCAAATCAATTAGATAAACAAAATCTTAGGTATTCACTGTGATAATCCATGGAAGAAACCTACCCAGGGCTCAACTATCATATTTTGTTCAGATTACAATGGAACAGGATCAATCATAGAGTACAGTAACATTCTACTGAATAATTCAGTGAATATCATTATCTTTTAAATCAAAGTGAGGCTAGAATTATGGGTCTGATGTCATTCTTGGAAAGATATTCTTTTCAAGGGGCTCATTTTATAATTCCAAAATGTAAACTGACATATAAAATGCCCTAATTCACTGTGGATTTACTTAAAGGCACTAGATTTATAGGGTTTTTTGTTTGTTTGTTTGTTTTTACATTCTAGGAGCATTGCACACTTCTGTATTTTCAGAAATGAAAATTCAACTTCATTCGTCCAATCCAGCGAAGGATTTTTAAGAGAGAAAATCCACCCACATATTTAAATATTAACTCTTTTATGGATGCTATTCAATGTTAACATTATTTACTTTTTGGTCACTACTAATCCAGGTGGGAATTAAGTAGTATCAAAAATATGAATAGTCAATTCTGTATGTTTTTTCATTAAATCTTTCCCCTGTCACAAGGAACTTCCCACCTCAACTTGTTCTTCAAAACTTTCTTGAACTTTAAGTTTCATTTTACGTTGTCTTCTGTAACAAAGTAGAAAAGAACCTCAGGATGCAAAAGATCTTTCACCGTTTAATTTCACTATTCTCTGTCCCTAAATAGATAAAATTACCAAAGAAATACAGAATAAAACAAATAAATTTATAGAAAGCTAGTTTTCTTCACAGAAGGATACCTTAAGCTTAGTGTAGCCCATCATCATGGTTGATGGGAAATGCATTTTATCTTCAAGTAATATAATGTTATTTTATTTTCTTTAAATAAGCTTCACATCCAGTGCAGAGGCCAACACGGGGGCCTGAACTCACCACCCTGAGATCAAGATCTGAGCTGAGATCCAGAGTTGGACGCTTAACTGACTGAGCCACCCAGGGGCTTTAATCATTTTATTTTTAATGTCTTAGCTGACCTACTTGTAGACAGTCAAATTCAGTACAAAATGAAACTATATATTTGAAAAATCTGTAAAAATAAAATATCTACCGTGCAACAGATCTACAGACCTTAGATTCTACTTAATACAAGAATTAACGTATTTTGAAAAAACCCCAAAAGGTATGTTTAAACCTAGGAATTGGGTAATATAAAGAACATACACACTTAAAAATGTGGTCAGTTATACTTCTTTTTTCAAGTTATCACTTTGCAATCACCAAACTAAGAGGCAGTAACACACTGCTTGGAATGAACACCTGGTCACCACCAGGCAGAAGTCGGGGCACAGATTAAGAAATGACTGTGATGTAGCCCATACCACAGGGAAATGAAAGGGGGAAGAAATGATATATGGGCACCGTCCTTGTGGATCATCAAACCACAGCAATAATATGTTCATATACGCTCTTTCACTTGTGTCCTTCATTAGTAGAGATGGGTTCCCCAAAGCAAATATAAAGTATTGCTCATCTAGTACAAGTGCACTACTAGGGAGACTACTGAACATGAGGGTGTGGATTCATTCACAAGGACACCTCAGTTTCTGAGGAAAGATAACATCTATTTTGTTTTCATTTGTGTTAAAAGATGAGGGATGTCAAAAAAATATCAAGACCCACTTTAAGACTCCATACAATTGTGGATTTAGTGGTGAAAATACTTGACATCCAAAGGGGCCGAAACCAAGAGGAAAGCAATTTTAATAATTCATCTCCAAACTGGTAAATCTACGTGGGAAATAGATATTTCATATCACTAAACAGTCAACATTTTATAATTAAATAGATAACATTTTTCGGTCTTCCAACTATAACTGGAATCAATTCGTGCTCATGGAAACATGTAAATTACAGATCTATTGCAGAGATAAGGCTAGTTACAACATAATCACCCTAATGTGATTAGTATGCTTTAAAGTTTTTAAATTTTAATAGCGTAAGTCTGAGATTTTTCTCCCATGTGACGGAGGAGCCTGATACAATACAATTCTAATGAAATCTAAAACTAGACATTACACATATGAGTAATTTTTCTTTACTGTACAGATATCAAAGTCATTGAACCTTATTACTTGTATTTCTACAACTCAGGATTCAACACTTAAAAAGAAATTCCCAGGGGCACCTGAGTGGCTCAGTCGGTTGAGCATCCTACTCTTGATTTCGGCTAAGGTCATGATCCTGCTATCGTGGGATCAAGCCCCGCACTGCTCCCCATGCTGAGTGTGGAGGCTGCTTAATATTCTCTCTTCATCTCCTTCTGCCCTTTTCCCCTGTCCTCTCACACACACACACACTCTCTCTCTCTCTCTAAAATAAAATGAAAAGAAAAGGAAACTCCCAAAGAAAAAGAAACTGCCACAAATCAGAAGAGACAGAGAAAACATGACAACTCAATGCAATGTGGTACCCCGGCTTGGATCCTGGAACAGAAACAGGACACTAATGGAAATGATGAAATCCCAATAATATCTGGTAAAAGCAATTAAATGAACAATCAAATTAACTAGTTCCTAGGATTATACATGAGTGTGCAAGATTGCATTTGTGTTAGCACAGAATAAAAATATCCATTAATAATACCAAAATGCCCACGAGAATAATATTAAAGCATGAACAAACTTGACGACATCATGAGGCCACAAATATAGTCAATTTCATACTGCATGAGAGGCGTGGAAATTTGAAGCAGAAGTTCAAACCATATATAACGGGGACATTTTCATTGAAAGTAAGCATTGAAAGCAAGTGCATGAACTCATTATCTGTTGCCAGCCAGACTTCAGAAATGTGAATAGAGAAGGAATCCGCCTTATACCCAACCAGAGTAGGTACTATTTTTTCCCGTGCATACATTCGTGACCATTTGCTCTGACTTATAACTGAATATTTTACACATGCACATATTTCCTTACCCTCCTTCAAAGATTTTAATTCGGATTGGCTCCGTTTGTTTGGATCCAATATCTTTATCTCCATGAATATCTCCCTTCCCTCTTTCCTTTAAGATATTTCCAACTAGTTTCCTTTCTAGTTTGCTGCCAAATAAAAAGGATGCATCAGGTTTCATCTGTAGGAAAAAAGAGAGAATCATTTCATACGCTTTCTCTAAGACACAGGAGCAGCCCACATACCCGCTCTCCTCTGACCTCTGAAAATTAGCCTAAATTCCATGTTAAAAGGCCATGGCCTGGCTACATAAAACAAGGGACACTAAGGATAAAATCAGAGAAATACAGTTTCTACAGAATTAATCAACATTTTGTTTAAAAAAAAAAAAGAATATTCCTCTGTTGGCACTTAATCTATGCAACACTAATAAAAACAGAAAACATGTTCTATATTCTGAAGTAACAAAACACTATCAATTAAGGAAATATTTTCAAAAACTGAAGGGAAATGGTAACTGGATTAAGTAAAAACCATTTTTAAATCCTCTATTTGCTTCATCAATAATTTAGGAAAAATTCCAAAGTGCCCCTATTAGTATTTTTGCAATTTGACATGTAAGGGATTAATTGTTCATCTAGGAACAAACCAGATAATCACTTGGAAAAAAATGAGTTTTGAGGGAAAACTAGAGACAATAAATTTTAGTAAAAAGTACCGTCACTGGAAATAAGCCCTCTGAAGCGTGCAAAGCTCAGTTCTGACACCCATCCGCCTCCTTCCTGATCTTTCCACTCAGTGTCCATTCCTACATTCACAATGTTCTATGTCCTATGTCCACATTTCACAATCCCCTGAATCCTTCATATCAAAAGAGAATATGACCGGCTAGGTCACTAACACAGGCCAGAAGAGAGAAGAACCCAAAGGAATCGATTCCAGTGGTAGAATTCCATGGCAGCTGGCCGAAAGAGGGACTCCCCCAAAACATAGTGCACGCCTGGCCACTGGCTTTTTCTCTTACTGAGAAAGGGAGATCAGTGTCACAGAGGGTTCCCTCAGCTCTGACCTTCATTTCCCTTGTATGTTTTAGACCTTCTGTCCTTCACTATGTATTCTGCTCAGCAATCAAATCCACACTACGGTGCTTTTAGAAATGGTATTCATTACCTGAGCAAACTGCTTCCATGCACTTGATGACGTAAGCTTGCCAGTTCCAGGTCTGTGCATAGCAGCCAGAGTATAAATTTCTGCAGTGATTTTTTGCTTGGACCTCAGAAGAGCCAGAGTGGTCTTGGTGTTCAATCCTGATGGGTTTGGGTTACAGGAACTAATGCACCATGAAGCATAAACTGAGGATTTGAAGGTGGCCTGTTGTACGTAATTGGGTTTTGTATAATTCAAGAAGCACCAACTCACAGTAGTTGTTGTCCGCAGACTGGGGAACTGAAGAATCTGCTGGAAATCTGCCACGTCCGTGAAAAGAAGAGTTGAGTTTGCCATCTTCCTGCTTGGGCCAGAGGCCATGTGCACCAGCATGCTGACAGGCAGCTTCTGGCCCCTTCCATGCTCTTCAAGCTGACTGTCTCCGGGGGGCAATGAGGAACTCTGTGGGCTCATGCACATATCAGATGCCGTCTCATCAATATCTAATTCATCTGAGGACTCTCTGCTTTCAGAAGGCCCACTGGACTTCTGGCCTAGAGGAGGTGCCCTGGAGTTGGGCGGGAACGGCTCCCTCATGGACAGGCTGGCAGACGGATGGTCTTGAGATGAGGAAGGGGGCAGTGAAGAGAAGGAAGATGACCCGGACTGCAAGCCATCCTTTGGCTCAGAAGCACAACCTTGTCGAACCAGCTGGGGTTTCTGTGGGCGGGACAGATCCTTCTTGATGTCTGAGCTGGTTAGCTCCACAGCACTGAGCTCCTCAACAATCTGTCCATACATCTTTTCTTCCTTGACCCTTTTCTGCTGCTTCGTTTCCATGAAGAGCTCCAAGCTGCTGGCTGGAGAAAGCATACGCTTGCTACCCCCCAGGGTGGCCACGCTGTCCGAGGTGGAAGGTAAACATAAGGGGATTGAGGATTCTAAGCCAAGGGGTAAGGTCTGAGGTACTTTCCAAATGGGGTATTTTTCTAAGCCTGCGTGCTGCCCCAACACCTGGGCAATGTTGAATCCGATCCCTTGCATGGCCGCGTTGGTCACCAGTGTTCTTTGGGTAGTATTCTCGTCCACTTTGCATATGACAATTGCAGGACTGTTCTGCCCAAGTATCTGAGAAATGCTCGTGTACATGACACTCCCGTAGGACGGGACATGGGTCTGGATCCTAACAGGAACCACTGTTCCCGGTAAGGACTGTAAAGGCCCAGCGTTTGCAGAGGCAAAATCTTCTTGAAGAACCTGTTCAGAGGGAGTATCAGGTGACTTGGTGCTCTGGTCTGACGGGAACTTCGGAAGAATGTTCTTTGAGTGTAGCCCTGATGTTCCTGAATAACACGGGTAGGTTTGCTCTTTCGGGTGTGCGTGCTCAGCAGATTTCTTTCCAATGTGCTCTGCAACATGCTCTAAGGGACAGCTAGGATGGATTTCTGCCTGGAAAGAAGGCTTGCCGTAGCTCTTCTGAGGGTGTTGCACAAGGGGATGTGGGAAATGTGCCTGCCACCAGGGAGGCTGCTGAGCTGGTAAATGAACCATACAGACGGTAGGATACTGAAACTGAAACAAGGCATTCTGGATTGGAGAAAACGGAATAGTCTCTTGATGTGGAAATAAATGTGGCTGTTCAGACAAGTGCTTGCTTGCAATATAGGATGTCGGTTGTATCAGGGGATTTCTCAGGGATTCCTGACCGTCCATGTGCATGATCTGTTGCTGGGCCAGGTGGAGCTGACCTGAGCTCAGCTGGGCACAAGGACCCACAACCTGCTTCCCAGGGTCCTCTGCCTGGAGGGGAGGCAGCACGGAGGCGGGGGCAGGGTGCCACGCGGCCCTCAGGCCCGCGTGCAGGTGCTCCATGTGCTCCTGCTTTACACCCAGATCTGCACCAGCCTCCCCCTGGGCGATCTCCGGAGAGCCACTGAAGGAAGCCTGCCGCACCAGAAAGCATTTCTTCCTCTCCCGCGATGGGGATAACGTGGCGGCCGATGCCCCTGCCGCCGGGGCGTGGGACAGATTCCCGTAATCAAATGATTTGCTCCGGATTTCCGGAACTTCCGTTGGGTGAGGGCAAGGCATCTGCTCGGACGAGCAGCGCCGCATCTCTTTTTGGTGGTGGTGGCCCGGGACGGACAAGGAGTACGACCCAGCAGGGACGGTCAGAAACTCTGAGTGCTTCCCCAACTCGTCTGGCTTAGGAGGTGCGGGGAGCTTAATGGCATCCTCTCTTTCGAAAGACATTGAAAAACTGGAGCTGTGGGACAAGTTGCTTTCCTGACTGGGGCTGCGGGAGAGGCCCGTGCCTGTGGATTCAAAGCTGGATTCCCCTGAAGAGTGCTCCATGTCTGCAAGTCGCAAACGCTTCTTTTTGGGTGGCAACTTCTCAGCTGGGAGCTGGGAAAGGGTCTCACTTCTCTGGGGCCACTGAAATTCCTCCACGGGCTTTTCCGGCTCTTTACTCTGGGCGTCTTTCTCCTTCTCTGGTTTATCAGGCTCCTCCGTCACTCGAATCTCAGGAACCTGAATGTTGTGCTGGCGAACCAGCCTAGGCTGCGCGTGGTAGGGCTGCTGCTGGGCCTGCTGGGAAGGGGACGGCTTCCCCCCGCTGTCAGCACCGTCTGCAGGTGGAGCCCACTCTGGACTCACCGGGGCTTCTGAAACCTCGCTGTCACAGGTCTCGGAAGGTGAAGAGGCCTTGTCCTGTGCGCTAGCCATCAGTTCAGCTGACTCAGACCTTTCAAATGAGTTGGGGCGGCTCAGCGAGTTTGTGTGCTGAATAACAGAAATCACATTTCCAGGAGGTTTCCTGCCCGCTAGGTCTGAAATCTTATCTGCATCGGTGGCTGAGGGCAACTCCTCGGACCCAAGAGATGGACTTCCAGATTGGAGTTGAGGTCGACACGGGTCAAAGCGCTCCGAGTGACCGTGGGAAGGGTTCTCATGTCCCGCCATGACAAATCCACCTCTTACGCCTTCCTGCATCGGCAGTTTGGGGTCGTAATCCGCAGTCATTATGCCCATGGGTGCGCTCACGATGCTGCTGCAGATCATGGGGGTGTCCTCCTCATCTCCCACGCTCTTCTCTTTCCGGCGTTTTCTATTTTCACAAGTAGTTCCAAACATGGTTGGCACTCCCTGCAATGGCACCGAGGGATCCATGAAATACTCACCCCCGTGTTTTAAAGAGCTTAAGCAGGAAATGTCCCTGTAGCTTGGCTTTGGTGTTTCGGAGTCTTCCCACTTCTTGTAGGGTTTCCGGCAGACATCATAGTCATACCCCATGCGGTCCCCAGAAATCAATTTCTTTTCCTTCAAGGATAAGCCTGTGACACTCTTGGACATCCTGCCATGGTGTTCTGCCTCCATGTGCCCCTCCTGTACTGAGGGCAGCTCAAATGCAGCCTGTCTCCTTAACATGCGCTGAGGGGGTATCCCCACCGTTCCCGGATAGAACACATCATCGGAGCCACTCATCCTTTCATCAAATGAGTGACTTCCTCTCAAAGAAGGAGGAATGCTAAGATTAGTTGCTGAAGAAGTTGGCATCGAGTTGCTTCTAATAAGGGGTGAAGAGTCCACAGGAGCTTCTAAGAGAATTGGGCTGCTGCCTTGGAAATTTGCAGGAAAAAGCTTTCCTTCGTTCCTGATGGATGACGGAATAGTCTGGGATTGTCTGGATTCACTGTTGAATTTCGTGGATTTCAGCATGCTTGCTTGACTGGGGTCGATCTCTCCCTTGCTTGGGATCAGCTGTGATGCAGGATCTTCAAACATCTTGACATCTAACCTGGTGTTTACGTGAGGTAATGATTCCATCATGCCCTTCCTACCCATTGTGGCACGCTCCTGACTTGCGGTCGTAACACTGAGTGTATTTCTGGGACTAAGCCGACAGTATTTTCCAAAGATGATTTCTTCATAAGACTTTGCATTTGTGTTTGGAGGGCTTATTTGCTGCTCCGCACTTTCTGAGCGAGAGAAGTAACCGGAGTCAGTGCTTCCTTTACTGTGCGGGCTCAGAAGGTTGAGAGATGGCTCAGAATCTTGTCCTTTTTTCTCTGACAGTCTTAGTGCAAGTTTCTGTTTAACTGTGTGAGAATCATCAGGCTTAGTATTTAGTGACGGATTCGGTAGCATATCAGAACCCATATACTGAGAGCTTTCGTTAGGTAAAGGGATCCCGCTTTTGGGGATAATCAAAATCGGCACTTTCATCGGACCTCCCAGTGATTCTTCCAGTGATCCATGATAGCCACCTCGGCTGGCAATATCCAACGGGATTGGTGGGCCGGGACTCATTTTCTCAGAAGCCTCAACAAATAAAGAGCTCTCCTCGTCCGTGTCTGTACTCTGCTCACCGTCTGAATGTATTTCTGCTTCTACGTCAATAAAACCAGCCTCTAGGTCCAATTTAGATACAGCTGACTCTGTGAAAGGGACTAATCCTGCCTTAATTGCATGGGCATGTGACTTCCTGTGCTTATACAAATTGCTCTTTGTCTTGAAAGAGAAACCACAAGGTATACATGGATATGGCCGCTCCCCAGTATGGGACCTGATGTGTTTTTTTAGTACGCTTGGTTTGGCACACGCCCTGCTGCAGTAGGGGCAAATGTATTTGCCGGGCTTTTTGGGTTTGTGCTCTTTCTTGTGAGCATCTTCGGACTGTTCGATACTTTTCTGAGAGTATTGGCTATAAGCAGGGTTCAGGCTTGAAATCTTTTTTCTGGGGTAACCACCACTGTGGCCATGTATAGGAAAAGAAAATAAGTCCTCGGAGGCAACGGACGGCAAAGGGCCAGGGAAAAGCCACGGAGGGCCTTCGAGGCTCTGATGTGGCTTGCTGCTGTGCATGACCCCCTGTGGCAATGAGTGCTGAGGGAAAGAGAGTGAATGTTGGCATGAGTAAGGGCTCGGACGAGGCGGTGGGTATTGCTTCTCTGTGACATGCTGTGCCACGTCGCTAGGTGAGGCCAGTTTCCCAGAACCAAAGAGTTGTGCGGACGCTGTGTCTCCGATTTGCTCAGGATCTATTTGTGGTTGCCGCTGTCCTTCTTGACTGCCAAAAGTGCTCATCTTAATAACAGCTGATTGTTCCTGTCTCCATCTACCTGATGCTGTATCAGTTTCTCCAGACCTTGAGGTAGCTTTTTGTCCTAGAGCTGTGTCCCCAGTGTCCATTTTGTTACAAGGTCTTAAGTGCTAGTTCACTTGAAAGCCATGCAGACTCATGGAGTGTCTTCAAAGCTGTGCTTTTCAAAGCTTGTTAGCTTCCATGGTCCAGGGTGTCTGCAAACTGGCCGAGTGCTCCTTCTCTTTGAACCTGCCACACCCACCCCGTAGTCTTATGAGCATGAGATGGTAACGGCCTTGGACCAGGGCTATAACACAGTTCTCTCCATTGTAGAAATGTCCATCCAAAAGCTAAGTGCAAATCTATGAAGATTCCTTATGGCATTTGAAGATTTTCAACTAGCATGAAATTGGGATGAATAGTCTGGGAGCAGTTTTGCCCATCAACTAGAGCAAAGTTCAATTGCCAGTTTCACTAAGATAAAACGATCTGAAAGAAAAAGAAACACAAAGAGATTATCATAACAGTTATCAAGTTACAAACCAAAACCAATCCTAAATAGCCAGCCTGACCCTGGATAAATTGAAAATGATTTTTTTATGCTCCAAAGATACTTTTTATAGCTGTTACATTAGTTCCACAATTAAAGGATATTAATGTCAAACATGGCATTAAGTCATAAGCTAGATTTCTTCAATGCTCTAATTTTGGTCATCCTTTTAAATACTCCTTAATTTTGGTTAGAAAAGTATTTAAAAGAAAGCTTTTGATAGATATTATTTATAAAATCATAAACTTTTTAAAAGCCTTCATTAAAATAAATTTAGAGCTATTTCCGACCAAGTTGTATGACGTGGCTGCTGAAGTGTACTACAGATTCCTCTATATGGACATATTTTATAGACAAATATATATATAGGTATAAATATATTTTATATGCAAAATAAAACATACATATAAAATATATGTAAATAGTAAATATTTTTAAATATTATATTAAATATATTACATATATATTTAATATTTAAATATAGAATATATTTTACATACATCCATATTTATATTAACATACAATACAGGTATATTTTAAAGCAGTGATTAGGAGAGCTAGACTAAAGCCATAAGAATCAAAGATTGTCCCAGAACTTTGGCAAAGGTGGTAAAGTGAATCCAAATAAACTATTATAAAGCCTTCATAATATAAAAAAACAAAACATATTTTTGGACAGTTTAAAAATGTAATGACTACCTGAATGGTTTAGCATTCTCATGGACATGATTGTCTTGATGCTTCCTGGGTAGAAAATAAAGGCAGTTAGGAAAAACTGTTTCATTAAACCACAACACAGCTGTACATAGATGTCAAATTAAAGTTCATATATATAGAGCTCACAATGCTATGTACCCTAAGAGAAGATTAATAAGTGACTGCTTTGAATACACTACACTACAGCAGTAATGTGTCCAAAAACAGAAAAAATTATAAAAGCTTTAGAGTAATATTTTCTAATATATAAGATTATTATATCAAAACATCATTTTTTTTGACGCAATTAGCCTGGTTCTGATCCCTTAGATATTAAAAAGTTGAGAATAGTAGGGTTTTTTTCAACGTTTTTTATTTATTTTTGGGACAGAGAGAGACAGAGCATGAACGGGGGAGGGGCAGAGAGAGAGGGAGACACAGAATCGGAAACAGGCTCCAGGCTCCGAGCCATCAGCCCAGAGCCTGACGCGGGGCTCGAACCCACGGACCGCGAGATCGTGACCTGGCTGAAGTCGGACGCTTAACCGACTGCGCCACCCAGGCGCCCCCGAGAATAGTAGGGTTTTTTTATTGAACGTATAGGTTTGCACATTTAAATTTACATCACAACAAATAAAGGAGTCCTCCGGATGGCTGTGAATAGCGCAGGGAAACTTGACAACTTGGAAACAATTAGATCTTAACTGAATACTCATCTTCCATAAGCAAATGGCCAGAGGATTCTGAGTACTTCAGTGCTCAACTGTGTCACTTATGATGAAAGTTGAGATGTTTCCTTGAGAGGCAACGTGAAGGTGCTTATCAAAGTAAGAAAGCACATACCCTTTGGCCCGGAAATTCCATTGCTGCAAATTTATCGTTACAGATGTACCTGCACAAGTGCACAAAGATATGTGTACAAGGACTGCCTAAGTAAGTTATGACTCCATCATAAAACTCAGCCATTTAAAAAGATAAAGCACAACAGTACGTGCTGATATAGGAACTCATCCAGAAGATAGTAATATTGGATGTTGAAAAGCAAAAAAACAAGAAACAAAACCCCACCACCCCCCACCAAAAACCAAAAAAAACTCATTGCATTTAATAATCCCATGTGTGTAAAAGAGAAACAGGTGATAAACAGAGCATTTCTGCAGGGATGCCGAACAGCTTTTAACTCCAGTTAAATTAAATTGCAGAAGTAGAATCAGGGAGTCAAAAGAAGGGGCAGGAAAGACATTTCTACTTTTCACCACATGACTTTTGGTGATTTTTCTTTCTGTACCGGCCTAACTTCTATGTCCAATTTGCCCCCTAAGACAGACTGCTGCTGTGATGGTGGTGATGGCAGGTGCACTTAGGAAAGGGAAAGAACATGCCAATTCCCACGGGAATGAAAAGACTTTTGGGTGAGAAATCAGCAGCCCCCATATATTTGTAGCAAGACATCAAAAGTTCCTTCTGCTAAGAGCCGCAAATTTATAATGCAGTAGCTGAAAAAACTAAACAACAAGCATTAACTTCGGTTTGCTGGCAAATTTTACTATTGGATTGGATTTTCCCCGCACAGTGATCTTCCTATGCATCCCTTTATAGGTAATAAGAAAAAAACCGAGGGGCGCCTGAGTGGCTCAGTTAAGGGTCTGACTCTTAATTTCGGCTCAGGTCATGATCTCATGGTTTGTGAGATGAAACTGCCATGTAGGACTTCCTGCTGTCACCTGAGCCTGTTTGAGATTCTATCTCTCTCCCTCTCTCCCTGCCCCTCCCCCACTCAGGCACGTGCTCACTCTCAAAATATATAAATAAACTTAAAAAAAAAAGACAAAAGCTGAATGAGAAGTGAGGCCCTTATAATAGTGTAATGCAAATTAACTTTGGTCAGTTACAGCAAGCATGCTAACAAGAAGAATGTGCAGTGTCAAACCCAAATTGACTGAATTTTTGTTTAATTAACTAAATATTTAAGGTTCATGTAGACACAACTGCTGTCCGACTTGTAAAGGTGAACAGCACCCTCTAAAATGGGAGTAAAGTGTATTTTCAATTCAAGACAGGAATATTTTGCATCTTTCCTTAACTAGGAGTCACAGCTTGAACTGAATATTTCTTTTTCTTTTTTTTTAAATCTTTTTTTAAAACAGAGAGAGAGCGCGCGCGCGCGCGCGTGCACACAAGTGGGGGAGGGGCAGAGAGACAGGGAGACAGAATCTGAAGCAGGAACCAGGGTCCAAGCTGTCAGCACAGAGCCTGATGCGGGGCTCGAACCTACAAACCATGAGATCATGACCTGAGCCAAAGTGGACGCTTAACCGACTGAGCCCCCCAGGAGTCCCTGAACTGAATAATTTCTAAGTTGTTTTTCATATTTTGCCACGGTGTTGACCCGTGATTGCAGATCCATTGTTAGGAATAACAATGATAATGCTTGTTGTTTATTGTGTACTTACTATGGTACGTAGCTTCATATATGTTAACTAATTTGATCTTCATGACTACCCTATGCAGTATGTATTATACCTGTTTTACAGTAGAGTATGATCCTAAGGGAGGTTGATGGTTCAGAACCAGAATGAAACCCAGCTTTGGCTCACCCCCAAGCCTATAAGGTCTCACTTCTCCCATCCACTTCTGTCAGTCAGTTTATCGTAACTTAAAATACTGCATCTTCAACAATACTTTCTCCTAAATATTGTCACTTGACTTCAATATTTCCCATGCTTAAATTTTTCATGGTCCTGGGAGAATATATGAGTTCTGCATGGCTGGAGTATAGAAAGTGGCCTCAAAAATGCCACTTCTTTGGGGCGCCTGGGTGGCTCAGTCGGTTGAGCTTCCGACTTCGGCTCAGGTCATGATCTTGTGGTCTGTGAGTTCATACCCCGCGTCAGGCTCTGTGCTGACAGCTCAGAGCCTGGAGCCTGCTTCGGATTCCGTGTCCCTCTCTCTCTGCCCATCCCCCACTCATGCTCTGTCTCTCTGTCTCAGAAATAAATAAACATTAAAAAAAATTCTTTTTAAATGCCACTTCCTAGAAATCACACAAATCCATAATTTAAATAAGGTACACAATCTTATATTAAAGTATTAACATAAGTACTTATATTAAAGTATTAAGAACTGTATTGTAAGGACAACTCCTTGTTAGAACATGATAAACTATCATGACAAACAATTGTTTTATTTTCTGCCTTAGAAAGCATTACATTTTAAGAAAGTAAGAACTTGACAAGTGAAAATGAGGCCTATGTTCACTTCCCATTCATTGGTTTACACAGAATATATAATTTTGCTTAAACCACGAACTTTAAGTTAAATAATTACATAAAATTTTGTGAAAAACAAGACTGGAATAATATATTTAGTAATTAAATAGATTATAATGTTTTCATTTAGCAATGAGGTAATATCTTTGTAAATCAGGCAGATTTAATTTCTGTGGTTTATAATAATAAATTATAACCATTACACCCTAAACAACATATGTACAATTCTTATTCACTAAGAACATATCCTTAAAAAAAGAGATGCACCAAAGTAGATTCTTACAAAGGCAATAACATTTTGCTGTTAAAGAATGGACCAGAAGAGAGGTGCCTGGGTGGCTCAGTCGGTTAAGCGTCCGACTCCAGCTCAGGTCATGATCTCGTGGTTCGTGGGTTCAAGCCCCGTGTCAGTCTCTGTGCTGACAGCTCAGAGCCTGGAGCCTGATTCAGATTCTGTGTCTCCCTCTCTCTCTGCCCCTCCCCCACTCATACTCTGTCTCTGTCTCTCTCCCTCAAAAATGAATAAACATTAAAAAAAAATTTTTTTTAAAAAGAATGGACCAAAAGATGAAGAAAAGTTACATACGTAAGATTTAAAAGCTGATATTTAATGGCCAGAACAAAAATCATCTAGGACATTTAGTTAACTGTGGGATTTAAATTTCAGAAAAAGAGCCTAATCAGAAAAAGGCAAATCTACTGTTTTATTTAAAAACTCAATTTTGCTGATATTCACATAGGATCATCTTATATTCTAACAGCATTTATTATCTGGACAATTTTTTAAATTCAAAACTTTGATCCCAGTAAAAAAATACATTGACTCAATTATGCAAATAGCTTCTGTCAGGAAAACTTCTTTTTAAACTTCTAAGACAAGCCTACCTAAGCTGTCCTACCATTTTATCATGAAACTGGATGATCGCTTGAGCCACGCTTTCTCCTCCTGGTCATAACAGGAAAAGCTCCTCTGTCTGTGTCTGAGCTAGAAGTCCCAGGATCCCAGTACTGTGGATCGATCCCTCTGGTCTCCCTCTGGTCTCTGGGCTGGACCTCTGAACTTTTTGCTTCAGTGAAAAGCTTAAGCATATCACGAGGGAATTGGAAATTATTCCTACTTCACGTGAAACTTTTACATCAGATTTTAAACATGTTTGAGAATATAGTATTTCTCTTCAACACCAGCCTTGGAGAGGCTTCAACTAACTGCTATCCATAAAATCACTTTCCTTTTGCAGTTTCTGAGGCATATGGAGAAAAACAGAAGAGAGAAAACATGAGTGCTGGGTCTTTTGAGGAATATACTGATCGTATTCTTTAGCCATTAAAAAAAAAATGTGGACATTTCCCTTTAATCTCTTGTCCACACCTGCTTTATCTTGGAAACGGAAAAAAATCTGCAGTGTAAACTGGGTCCACCCTAGATCTTTTACTGGGCATAGCATGTTTGTCTCTTTAAAACCAAACAGGCTTGGGGGTGTTCAAAAGTCTCTTTACTGCTTTCCTCAGCTTACAATCAGGGAGAAGAAATTCACTTTTAAAATCTTAAGGCTTAAAAAAAATAAATAAATAAAATAAAATAAAATCTTAAGGCTTTCAAAATTGAATCCAAGATGTCACAAAGACATTCGTCTTTTTTTGTTGGGTGATCCTTTTACGGAGCAATCTAAGTCTACCAACAACGGCAAATGCCTAAGCTTGCATGTTATTGTTTAAATGCTAAGTAATAGGGAAATAGTTTCTTTGGGCTATTTTAGTTTCGTAATTTTATTACAACCCATCAAATGCACCCTCATACAAAAATCAGCAGCTTTAGTTGCATTTTCCCAATATAGATCTACTTGGTGCTATAAAATCCACAGTAACGTGGTTAATTATACTACATTACTTCTTTATCACCGCATAGATACATTTCATTTTTCATATCCCCTAACTATATGTTAAAAGTATAAATTTCCAGTTTTCCCAATCGATTGATATGTTTAAAAATGTAATATTAGAGCAATCATCCCATGGAAAACAAAAAACAAAAAAACAAAACAAAAAAAACAAACCCAGTCGGTTATTTCATTCTGTGAGATTTCTTTTTATGGTAACCAAACCCACGCAGAGTCATTTTTGGCACCCATTGCCAACAAAGGAGAGATATTCCAAACGCAATTTCACATTCACATTTAAAATTTTCCCAATGTCTTTGAGTGCTGCGAAAGGAGTGAGCTATTTTGTTGGAGGATATGACTCTGGGGTTTCCTGTGGATAGTGCCCCAGCCCGTAGGAGTCTTTGAGGCAGTCAAGACAGGCATTGTCTGGCAGCTTAAGCACATTTTTCAGAGGGGGACAGTGTTGAAAAAGATATTATCCTCCGCGTGGCTATTCCATGGAAAAGCTGCCATTTTTCTAAAAGTGTGCCCTCTCCTTTGGCTACTCTTCACAGTCCCACTCAAATAAATTTGGCACCCAGTTAAATAATTTCCTCAGACAGGCCTTGAAAGCAAAGGCACAGCAACAGCCTCCCGTATAGACCTCAACAGAGGTCTCTTCAGGATAACAGCTGGGTGGGATTGGCAGGAAGGCAAGCTTGCTCTGTAGATGAATAAAGGCTTACAGTATCCACGGTTGTCAATCTGGGATCTTTTGCTTAGGAAAACACTATCTTACAAAAAAGCTTTACCTCAGGAAATTAATCATTACTTGAGTGGTGGCAAAAGTCAAGAGAGCATTAAATAATAACATCCTAAATAATAACGGTATAACATGACTGGTAACAAACACGGCCTCTCTACTTCTAAAATTTTAATAATAAAACATTTAGAAAAATTAAAATGGTTATCTGGCCCTGTTTTGAGAATTGGGGGGTATTATGCTTATAAACAAACATATACATCTTCAAATAGTGATTACTGAATTACATTTTAGAGACCATTTCCATCTATTTGCTTTTAAAATGCCAGAGATCAATTACCAAATATTTTAAGAAATACGCAAGTGTCTCAGAGCACAGTGATGGTCCCACAAATCGCTACCACACAGGACTGGATAAGGGAAAGAAGGATCTACAAAAAAGCCATGGCCATTGCCAGAGTCCAGCTGAATACAGACTTATTTCCACAGGATGATTAAAAAAAGGCACCATCCTGAGAGCCAAATTCATTATAAATGCTTCTTTTATTAGTAAAAATCCCCATAACAACCTTAGTTCTCCCTAAAATAAGCAAGTTGTCAATATGAGCAGGGTACTGTATATTATATAAAACCCTGCCAAGCAATCCAGAGAACTTTTGGAGAAAAGTAAAAATATTTTGATGATCACCCTCTAACTTGACATACATTAAAATCCAATTTGATATTTAAAACCTAATGGAAAACTGAACTAGATTTTTTCCACACTGGCTACACTGAGGGCATGATTGCAGATATTTGCATAGTTTGCATATTTAGTCAAGGTATTTATAACTTATTTTGGCTGTAGCCCACTACTTTCAATATTTTGTTCTAAAGTTTTTTTGCAATTTTTTTTCAAAGTCATGATTTTGTTTTCCCCATTACACAGCCAGAGTAATTAGGGTTCCCTAAGTAGAATTTAATATGAAAATAAACTTTGCAAGAAAGAAATGCTCTTAAATGCAGCTATCTCAATTAAGAGAATTGTAATTAAAACTGGTTTGGAAAACAAGACAAAACCTTCACAACACTTTTCTCTCTAAATGGCGTGTGTACACTGTTTCCTCCCAGATTTAATGACAAAGTTGGCTTACATATGGGTACAAAGTAGGCCAAAATTGCCTTTCAAGTTCAAGGCAAAAACAATGGAATAAAATAATAAGTTTTAGTTATTAACCTGTTATCCACATATCAAAAAACTGTATCACAACCATCTATGTCTTCCACGGTGCCGACTCTCCTCACAGGAACTCATGCATAACTTCTGGAAACCTAAAAGATGAACAAGAAGATTTTTTAAATGATAACACTTGTAGTCAACTTAATAGGCATGCTTATTCTTCATTCACAGAAACTGCTTTCCTTGAGGAAGGAAAATTTGGAAGTGGATCTCTCAAGAAGACATTTTTTTTCCCCGAAGAAAACAATTTCCTTTCTTTTAACATAGTTTAACTCTTTTGAACAAGTACTTGTATTAAAAGAGAATTGCTGGGGTGCCTGGTGGCTCAGTCAGTTGAGCACGTGACTTCGACTCAGGTCATGATCTCACGGTTCGTGAGTTCAAGCCCCGCGTCGGACTCTGTGTGGACTGAGCCTGGAGCCTGCTTTGGATTCTGTGTCTCCTTCTCTCTGCTCCTCCCCTGCTCATGCTCTGTCTCTCAAAATAACATTAAAAAAAAAATTTAAAGAGGCAT
Organism: Panthera pardus; assembly: GCF_024362965.1. Taxonomy (NCBI): domain Eukaryota; kingdom Metazoa; phylum Chordata; class Mammalia; order Carnivora; family Felidae; genus Panthera; species Panthera pardus. Next base: position 23,345,805 of record NW_026526732.1, on the reverse strand, counting down.
CTGGGTGGCTCCGTTGGTTAAGCGTCCGACTTTGGCTCAGGTAATGATCTCATGGCTCCTGAGTTCAAGCCCTACATCAGGCTCTGTGCTGACAGCTCACAGCCTGGAACCTGCTTCGGTTTCTGCATCTCCCTCTCTCTCTCTCTTCCCCTACCCCACTTGTGCTGTCTGTCTCTCTCTCTCTCTCAAAAATGAATAAACATTGAACAAAATTTAAAAAAAAGAATTGTCTATACCAACAAAAGTAGAGGCAATCAGGAAAATAATGGTAGAGTTATAACTTAACATATTGGAACTAGAAATTATGCCATGACAGTGCCTGACACAGTTCTGCCTTAAAGCTGAGATTCTCAGGAAACTTCTTTTGGTGCATCAGCTGCTAAACTCCACAGGATGAAGTCTCAGATAACCTCATAGCGAATTCTTCTTTATAGTTTATTTCAGCAATGTTATGTTCTGTGCTAAAATTAATTTCTGAAATAGGAAGCCAAAACCAACCAAAGTAAAATCCTGAGACTTAACAAGAAATAAAGAAAGGGACTTTCTCATACTTAGAATTAATATTTACCCAGCTCTGATCCAAAGAAATGCATGGAAAGTCAGTCAAACTACTTGCTCCAAATAGAGTAATCAATGAACCATCTTAAGAGGGTTTATCTCCCAGTACACAAGGCCCACATAAAAATATTGTGACACTATCCTTAGATGGTTATTGTATATTTGTTCATGTTTAAAAATATTGCTTTTTCTTCCAGACAAGTTATTGTCTCACAGGAAGGGCTGCAGATTCAAGACACGGCAAAATGTGCCTAAACCCAGTCCCACTTCATGGGAGCATTCAAAGTGCTTAAAGGAAGTAGTTTGCTTTAACTTCCCTGTCCCCCTTTCCACATCACTGCTGTAGCACTTTAGGACACCCTGCACACTTTGAGACATGAATCATTATAAGCAAGCAGGCCCACTTGGTTCCTCAAAAGACACAAAAGGTACAAAAATAGCTTCTGCAATTGAAGCAAGGACGTCGTCAGCAGCCAGATGAATGTGGGTGGTCAGATAAGATTCTGTTACTGCAAAGGACAAATTATTAAGCACATGCTAGATTTATTTTCATTTTTAAACCATGTTCTTCTTGCCTCAAATCAACCATTTGCTGGTAACTTAAAATGATACCTGACAAGCTCTACTACTCTCAAAATGAAAGCTTCATCAAAGCCTAAGAGCATGATTGATTAAGCACTGAAAAAAAAAAAAAAATAAAAGACATACATATTCTATAAGACATACAACAAAAGACATAATCTATAAGACATGTAAATTCTATATATTTTTAACAAATCAAATAGCACCTCTGGGGGGAAAAAGTTAAACAAATCAAATAGCTAATAGTTATTAAACAATAGTTAAACAAATCAAAAAAAGTTAAACAAATCAAATAGCACCTTTGGGGGAAAAAAAAATAACACTATACTTTGGCATTATGACCTAATGTAAAGTAAAGCATGGCATCCCTCAGGGAAAAAAAGTTAATAAATCACTGAAGTATTTTGCACCCTGAGCAAAATTCACCCACGACATAAATGGGCCAAGATTCTACAGATATGCTATTTATAGGGAACAATAACTTGCAGCAATTGGTGACTACCTATGATTGGCAATCTGAGTCACCGAACTAAGAGGTAGGAAGGGAGAAGGAGAAAGTAACCCTCAGAAGGCCAGCACTGACACCCAGCCCTTCCAACGGAGTTTCAACTATAGACAGGCACCCACCCGCTCCCAATCCCAGAAATCATCGTTCTTGCCAACAGCTTTCACACGCAAAATGGAGCACAAGCATCTCTCTCAGACAAGCTGTGATAGGGCAATGACTCTGCTCTTCCAGTGTTACTTTCCAGAACTATGGCTACTGGAAATAGGAAACACTTATCTCATGCCATGTGCATACATCTGGAATTTTAGATTACCGAAGATCCCTCTTTTCATTCAGTAAGAAGATTCAAAATTTCTTTTTGTCTCATGACTTAAAATTCATGACCCCTTAAATGTTTGGTTTTCCCTGGGAGAACCAAAAATCAATGGCAATGATACTGCGTTTATATTTTACCTTACAGAAACTTCCAGTTAATTAGTGTGATTCTAAAGCAAAGAGCTGGATGATATTAATTAATGTGAAAGATGCGAAACTAACTTCGATGATTTTACACAAATAATGTTGTTGCAAATTAGATGCAGTAATGGGGGCGCCTGGGTGGCTCAGAAGGTTAAGTGTCCAACTTTGGCTCAGGTCATGATCTCGCGGTTTGTGACTTTGAGCCCCGCGTCAGGCTCTGTGCTGACAGCTTGGAGCCTGGAGCCTTCTCAGATTCTGTGTCTTTCTCTCTCTCTGCCCCTCCCCCACTTGTGCTCTGTCTCTCTCTATCAAAAATAAATTTTTAGAAATGTAAAAAATAAAATAAAAAAAAATTTAGATGCAGTGATGGCCTCCACAAGGGAGGCAGTTACTACTATTAAAATAAAGACACGAAGATAACCATCTCAGGAAATTATTTTTCCATTAATTTTCAGTGAGTTTTTGTGCCTTAGTGTATTTATCAAAATATAAGAAAAATCTTTCCTCAAATAGCTCTTGAGAATATGGTATGACACCTTATGTCTCTGTTCCCTAGAAATCAAGAGTTCACACAGTATACTCTTAAACAATGGAATAAATGAAGAGAGATTTTCATTTCTTTAACTTTACTTTTAGGTTATTCGACTCACCAGAAATCATCAAGCAGTGAAACCTTAATATTTAATAAAGTTAACAATTTTATTTCAGGAAATAGTGTTAACAGATCTTGTTAAATTTCCTCAAGTCATTTAAAATATATTCCTAAATATGGGGTGAAAATTATCTTTCACTTTACTAAGTACAGACTGATTTTTCTGACACCTGCTGGCTTATAGGAGAGTTCCTTAAAAATATTTTCCAATTCCCCTATCTCTAATTTGTAACAGACACTTGGAAAATGTGAACATTATCGTTTCTATCCCAGTGGTTTCTCAACCTTTCTACTCTTAAAAAAACACCTTAGCATTAGATATTTATTCTTAGATCCCTACAAGCTATTGTCACTAAGCTAAGCAAGGAATACATTGAGCTATGATAATGGACGATAGACAGAAAGATGATAGATGACTAATAGACAGGTAATGTTTTAAAATGTCCATTGTTAGATTCTTCATTATTTCGATTTTCTATTCTCCCAAATTATTCTAAGACAATTTATGGCTTAAAGGTTTAATATGACTTGTAGATGAATCTTGCAAAAGGTTTCATTGGCAAACTTCTTGTGCAAATGTAAGTACCTTCCATCATTCTTGATTTTTTTGCTGAGGTTAAACAAATGCACAGGAGATCATAATTTTAGTAGAAGAGCTGATAAAAGAAACCAGTTTCACTTTCGGTGAGAGTTGGCACAATTAAAAAGGATTATTATTCACATCAACTCTATGAAAAAATGGCAAATAGGACTGGAAACAAGATATGATCCTTGTATTATTTCTCATTTAAAAGTAGTGTTTAAATATGACATGTGTAAAAGAATGAACACTGCTCTTCACACACTAGAGAAGAGATACTCATATTTAATAGTAGTAGAGGAAATTCCAAAGTGGTGGGTAAAGATGGGAGAAGGGTACTTAAAGAGAAACGCATGTTCAAGATAACACTTGAATTCCTCCCCAGGTTTTTGAAGAGGGGCATCTTTTCCCCACTACAAAAAAATAAGTCTCTGAATGGACGCCTGGTTCCACTTTGGAGTGCCTGGAGTGGCAAGGTAAGAGGTGTGTCTGGAAGGTGGCAGGGAAGGCAGACACAGATGTGTGTTTGTGACGATACCACACACACACACACACACTTTGATCGGTATGATGACTATAAGCTTAGGTCTTTGGAAAGAGTCTGGAAATGAAGGTGATGCTTACAGCTAGGTTTGGAATGTAAACAGGAAGAAAAAGGGTTTAAAGAGATTCAGATAGGAACGGGAAAAGGTAGTCCTGTTCGGAACATGGGGCAATTCATTACTGGGGCGAGGCAGAGGCTCTGAGAAGTCAAAAAGGTGTGTGTGGGAAAGGAGAGTTTCCACAAGAGGAAGTGAGGGCAAACTGAGTCAAATTCGCAGATTTTGTCCTTTCATTTAGGGTTCTGGTTCTAGAAAATGCTTGTAAAAATGAACCCAGAGCTACCTGTGGTCTATTGCTGCTTCTCAGCAGGTAGTTGGCGCTGGAGCAGCGACAAGATACAAAATAAAACATTGTGCAAATTAAAAGGAATAAAAACAACCAAAAAAATAGGTACACGTGAATAAGTGATTGTAACTTAAGTCTTCTTAACTAGGTGTTTTGACCATTTCCTGACACTTTGGGGCATTTATTGATGCTTACTATGTGCCAGAAAATGGGGTAAGTTTACAGAAGACAAAAAGAAAAATGGAAGCTCTCTATTTAAGACTTCAGAGCCTAGCAGAAGACATTTGTGAACAAATAAGTTCAACAAAATGTTTGGGTGCTTTGACACAAATATAAACACAGTATAATGAGACCCTAGAAGAGGGGATTGTCAATCCTGTCAAGAGAATTAGGAAAGGTTTAGAGAGGATATGACACTGAGTAAATCTTTAAAGAAAACTATGCATGATATATACAAAAGCATACAGTTCTCAATGTTAGGTTGGGAGATAAAAACACTTGTCTGAAGAGATAAAAATATAAGCCTCTAGCATTTCAGTTTCTCTCTGGTTGCATATACTTGTAGTGTGGTGAAATGTTAGCTCATGGGGTTGCTTAGGGAGTAAGGTGTCCTAGTTAATACAACCTTATGGTTAGGTAAAGACCACAGAGAAAATAATTTTTATTTTAACATCTGCTAGTGATTATTTTCCAAAGTACATTAGCCTTCTCCATGAGTTAATTAGTCTCCTGAACATAATTTAATCTTTCTTTGATGATTCAGTATTGAATAGTGCTCTCTAGTCCGTACTCTGCATCTGGGCGGTGATCATCTGGTATTGGCCATGCAAAATTCTCCCCACATGTGTTCCTAAGCACATGTCACATTTTCCAAGATCACAGTTACAACAGAGATTTGTTTTCTTGACGACATATTTGACATCAAATAAGACATATCTAACTAACTTGTTTTAGGAGCAAATCTATAACTCTCCACTTCTATGACCATTAAGTTTTGAGTCCATTCTGAATCATACAGGGAATGTTAAGTACTGTGAAACGTTTTAGAAATCATCTAGTCCATCAGCCAACTAACAGAAGAAAGAGGTGAAAACTAGAGAACTCAAAAGACCTGCTTAATACAGGTCATTATAATGGCTTTGGGCTATTGTTTAAGTCTTCAAACTTTCAAGTCAATTATTTCCCACTCTCCACACTACTTCCTCTTATTGAATGTTTACTAATCTTGCCTTATTGCAGAAACTGATTGAAAGGAATGAAAATGGAAGAATAAATAATATTGAACTTAGAATGAGTGAAGACATTTATCATCCCTAATTTCAAACTAATCAGCCAAGGAAACATAAATAACAGTAGCTAAAAACCAATGTTCCCATTGAGTTATTAATTTTTTTTAAATTTTTTTAACGTTTATTTATTTTTGAGACAGAGAGAGACAGAGAATGAATGGGGGAGGGTCAGAGAGAGAGGGAGACACAAAATCCGAAACAGGCTCCAGGCTCTGAGCTGTCAGCACAGAGCCTGACACGGGGCTTGAACTCACGGACCGCAAGATCATGACCTGAGCCAAAGTCGGACGCTTAACCGACTGAGCCACCCAGGCGCCCCTTGAGTTATTAATTTTTACAGAAAATAGATTCAATGAAAAAATTTAACTTTTCCAAAATGAGTAAATGGTTGGCAAATTAGTTGTCAAAAGAATCAATTTCTACAAGTAGTCCATCATTTAGTATTTAAAAAAATATATATTTTGAAGTCTCAACTATTTTCCAGCATAAGCTGTTTTCCATTATCAAGCTTCTTATGCTCTTATAATAAAAAAACTTTTTTAAGTAAATATTTTAAGTCAAATTATGAGATCATCTTCTCTCAAGCAAGGTTAACTCTCTCACTGACAGCCAATGGAGGTAAGTCCTTTGGTTCATCATACCAAAACTTCACCAAGGAGGTCCATGGTGACATGACAACACTATGTGCACAATTATTACTTCTCTGACAGAATGGTGTATGCTGTTTTGTTTTTAAAAAAGGGCAGGGCCAATTAGATGTTTTGTTTAATTAAAAATATTCTTTTTGGTGCAACTTTAAATGGGACTCCTTTCTTTTTTTAAAAAAAAATTAAAAAAAAAATTTTTTTAATGTTTATTTATTTTTGAGACAGAGAGAGACAGAGCATGAACAGGGGAGGGTCAGAGAGAGAGGGAGACACAGAATCTGAAGCAGGCTCCAGGTTCTGAGCTGTCAGCACAGAGCCTGACGCGGGGCTCGAAATCACGGACCGGGAGATCATGACCTGAGCCGACGTCAGACACTTAACCGACTGAGCCACCCAGGCGCCCCAAATGGGACTCCTTTCTTAATTTCTCTTTCTGCCTCTTCATTATTAGTGTATAGAAATGCAATGAATTTCTTTTCTTTTTAGAAATGCAATGAGGGGCGCCTGGGTGGCTCAGTCGGTTAAACGTCCGGCTTCGGCTCAGGTCACAATCTCGCGGTCAGTGAGTTCGAGCCCCGCCTCGGGCTCTGGGCTGATGGCTCAGAGCCTGGAGCCTGCTTCCGATTCTGTGTCTCCCTCTCTCTCTGCCCCTCTCCCGTTCATGCTCTGTCTCTCTCTGTCTCAAAAATAAATAAAAACGTTAAAAAAAAAAATTAAAAAAAAAAAAGAAATGCAATGAATTTCTCTATATTGATTTTGTATCCTGTGACCTTACTAAATTCATTTATCAGTCCTCATAGTTTCTTGGTAGAGTCTTTAGGGTTTTCTTTTTTTTTTTTTAAATTTTTTTTTTTTTCAACGTTTTTTTTTTTTTTTATTTATTTTTGGGACAGAGAGAGACAGAGCATGAACGGGGGAGGGGCAGAGAGAGAGAGAGGGAGACACAGAATCGGAAACAGGCTCCAGGCTCCGAGCCATCAGCCCAGAGCCTGACGCGGGGCTCGAACTCACGGACCGCGAGATCGTGACCTGGCTGAAGTCGGACGCTTAACGGACTGCGCCACCCAGGCGCCCCTCTTTAGGGTTTTCTATATGCAGTATCATGTCATCTGAAAATTGTGAATTTTACTTCTTTCTTTCCAATTTGGATACCTTTTATTTCTTATCTGGTTTCTTGCACCACAAAAAAAAAAAAAAAAAAAAAAAAAATCTTAGGAATAAATTTAACCAAAGAGGTGAAAGACCTGTACTCTGAAAACTACAAAATACGGATGAAAGAAATTGAAGACAACACAACAAATGGAACAATATTCCATGCTCATGAACAGGAAGAACAAATATTGTTAAAACATCCATACTACCCAAGTCAATTACAGATGTGATGCAATACTTATCAAAATACCAACAGCATTTTTCACAGAACAAGAATAAACAATCCTAAAATTTGTATAGTACCCCAAAAGTCCCCAAATACCCAAGGCAATCTTAAAAAAGAAGAACAAAACTGGAGCTATCACAATACCACATTTCAAGATATATTACAAAACTGTAGTAATCAAAACAGTATGGCACTGAGACAAAAATAACACATAGATCAAAGGAACAGAACAAAGAGCTCAGATATAAACCCATGATTATATGGTCAATTAATCTTCAACAAAGGAGGCAAGAATATGCAATGAGCAAAAGACAGTTTCTTCAACAAATGGTGTTGGGAAAGTGGAACAGCTACATGCAAAAGAAAGTGGACCACATTCTCACACCACAAACAAAAATAAATTCAAAATGGATTAAAGACCTAACTGTGAGATGTGAAACTATAAAAATCCTAGAAGAGAGCACAGGCAGTAATTTCTCTGACATCAGCCATAGCAACATTTTCCTAGAAATGTCTCCCAAGGCAAGGGAAACAAAAGCAAAAATAAACTATCGGGACTACATCAAAATAAAAAGCATCTGTATAGCAAAGGAAACTATGAATAAACTAAAAGACAACCTATGGAATGGGAGAAGGTATTTGCAAATGATATACCCGATAAAAAGTTAGTATCCAAAATATACAAAGAACTAATACAACTCAAAACAAAACAAAACAAAACAAAAAAACCCACAAATAATCCAATTAAATAATAGGCAGAAGACATGAACAGATATTTCTCCAAGGAAGACATCCAGATGGCCAACAGACACCAGGAAAGATGCTCAACATCACTAAACATCAGGGAAATACAAATCAAAACCACAATGAGACATCACCTCACATCTGTCAAAATGGCTAAAATCAAAACCACAGGAAACAACAAGTGTTGATGAAGATGTGGGGGAAAAGGAACCTTCATGCATTGCTGGTGAAAATGCAAACTGGTGCAGCCTCTGTGGAAAACAGTATGGAAGTCTGTCAAAAAATTAAAAATAGAACTACCATATGATCCAGTGACTCCACAACTAGGTATTTACCTAAAGAATATGAAAACACTAATCCGAAAAGATATATGTACCCCTATGTTTAGAACAGCATTATTTACAATAGCCATGATATGGAAGCAACCCACATGTCCATCAATAGATGAATAGATAAAGAAGATGTGATATATACACAAAATGGACTACTACTCAGCCATAAGAAAAGAATGAAACCTTTCCCTTTCCAACCACATGAATGGATCTAGAAGGTATAATGCTACATTAAATAAGTCTGAAAAGGACATAGACCATATAATTGCATTCATATGTGGCATCTAAGAAACCAAACAAATAAACAAAGAAAAAAAGAGACAAACCAAAAAATAGACTCTTAACTATAGAGAACAAACTGATGGCTACCAGAGGGGTGGTGGGTGGGGGGGTGGGTGAAATACATGAAGGCAATTAAGAATACACTTATCACAATGAGTACAGAGTAATGTATAGAACTATTGAGTTATTATATTGTATGCATGAAACTAATATAATTTTTATGTTAATTATAATTGAATTAAAAGAATTTTTTTTATTTTCTCAGTTGTGATAAATTTTTATTTTTATATTCCAATTCTTATGTTTCTTCCCCTTCCTTTCAGTTCCCTCTATTCTATTCCTCAATGTCATTATGGTAGGTTTTTGCCAAGCTATTTTAAATATTTACTCTAACTAAATATTTGGAGAATTAAACCAAAGGAGGACTATTTGGCTACTTTACTCTAATAAGAAATATAACAACGAAGTCAAAATTCCAATGTACTGTTTCCTGAAGTTTTATCTTTTACAGTGCTTATGTTTATTCTTTGGTTGCTACAGGGGTACATAAATAAGGTAATGATTCCTTCTCAAATTTTCCTTTTACTCAGGATGTGCCACAATTAGCATAAAGGCCAACGTTAATTTTGGATTATGTAAATAAAAAGAATGGAGAAAATAAATCATAAAATACTTCTTTCATAAGTATGCATAAAACAGGCTAACCTTCCCTGGAGGAAAATCCGTCTCTCACAGTAGAACCCCCTACCCCATGTCAATGGAGATAATACCAAAAGTAACTAAAAGCTTGAATTGCATTCCATATCTCATGCTACAACTAATTCTCAGGTGTGTGGAGAAAAAACGTCCTCAGTCTCCCTACATGCGGTCTGCATACAATAGACCTCCCTGAAAAAGAAATTAAGGCAAGGCCTAGTACATAGCGTATAACCTGAATAGATGGGAGCTATCTGCCTCTAATAACTGAGCAGCTGAAATAATCAATTCTATCTCCTCTCTAGAAAATTTTTACAGAGTGAGGAAACTGATCCATGTGTCAATGTAGAGGTGTACAACCTCGGTAAATCCAGAGCTCATCTTGACTTAGTACTGTCCCTGGATCAGTGAGGAACATAGACTTCGGAAGTGAACATAATGTTAGCACACAGTAAATATCCTGTATCTCAGTTATTGTCAGAGTTTAAGAAAACATCTGATCAAAAAGGACTTGAACAACCAAGTAAGACTCAACAGAGGTAAGTAGTTCAAATAGAAGCCATGTTTTACCCAAAGGAAGTAACCAGAAAACCTTTAAAATGCCCTATGTTATGTAGTTATTCAGGCACTCCCCTGGCACTTTGATAAACTCTGAATGGCATTCATATTTTCAGCCTCATCTTGGAATATATCATTGCCCACGAAGTTTAAGGTTATAAAAATACTCAAGTTTCAAGCAGGTGTTTCTAATATCCTACTGGGCAAATTCTGTCAGACAATTCCAGAATTCCATCTACAGGCCCTTTCACTCAATCAAATGACATGTTTTTGAAAGCTTTTATATATTAATGAAATGAAATACAGTATCTTTAGAATGTAAATTTCGTATTTATTTGAATTTGAATCCAGACATTACTGTTTTATTTACAATACACGTATTATTATATAAAATATGTATTTTATAATATATGAAATTTAAATCCATTTGAATGAAATTTACCAAAAAAAATTGAATTAAGAATAATGTCCAAGTGTGGAATTCAAAGATAAGTAAGACAAGACTCCTGCCTTCAAAGAGCTTACTGTCAAGTAAGTGAGAAAACCATATAAACAAGCTATAAAAACAACAGAGGCATAAAACGATATTATGGGAGCACAGAAAAAAAAGAGATTGCTTGGGAAAGCTGCATTTAAGAAACATGATCTTAGGCCCCGAAACGCTAGGATTTGGCAAGTAGAGATTAAGAGAAAAGGCATTTAATGTGAACATACTATGCAAGAGAGAAAAGCAAGGGATGTTGAAGAAACAGTGACTGGAATATTCACCGTATGGAGGCAATGGGAGTTAGGGCTGAGAAGGAAAGGTGGTAGCAGATGATAAAAGAACTTTATTTGGTAGATAAAGAGAGCCAACAGAGGTTGTGAACAGATTGCCACAATCACAGAGACACTTTAGAAAGTTCACACTATAAGCTCATCTTCTTCCATCTCTTTTTAAGCAAACTTCTGCAAACGTGTAGCCTGAAAAGAATCAAGATTGAGAAGAAGTTTGTTTTAAGACAAGGGAGATGAGAAATTAAGGGGGTAAAATACAGGTAATAATTAGTGGAATAAACTCTTGGAAAAGTGGAAAAGAAAAGGAAACTCAAAAGCACCGATTAAGGGATCAGTTTCAGAAGAACGAAAGGAAACTTTTCTGTTTTAGACTGGAAGGAAGGAAGGAAGAAATGATGAAGAAGATAACTTTTTATATTGAGAGAAAAGAAATGGAGAAATTCCCTTAAGATGTTTTTAACCTGCTCAAAAAAGCAGAAGACTGATGAGGGTTAGGAGAGGGAGCCAGAGTTGGTAAGGGCTTGATGAGTTTAAACATCCATTTGTCTTGAGTTTTTAAGGCATTTAACAGTCTTAGGAAGAACGCTATTTCTTATTAGGCTGTTCAAAAAGAGCATTTTGCAACAGAATACATGCAAAATTTATCTAAGTTGATAATATATCCAAATAATATATTATTATTGTATACCAAAAAGTACAACAAAATGTTACATTTATTGTTTATTATTCAATAAAACTCTGAGGATGATAAACTATAAGCCACTCTTTATGAACAGTAGATTTAAGACAATTTTTAAAAAATTTATATACTGTTTTCTTTTTATTGTTTCTTTGAAAGCACAGCTGCAGATCCCTTTTATTATAGTAAACATGAAAACTGACCTATATTGATTTTAGGACTCTCATTGAGTTTTAGAAGGTCAAACTATCAGTTAATATCTGGAATATGAATTCCTTATCTTATTGAAATAACATACATATATTCAACTACACTGGAAATATATTGAAAGTTTAACAGCCATTTGTCCCACGGGGCGTTGGACAGTGGATGATGTGGATGACAGAGTAGGAAGTCATTAGATACTTGTCAGTTGTGTGAATGGATGAAAAGGATTATGTGAATAAATACAAACAAATGAATGCATGAACTAATAATTGAATGTGAGCATACCGCGCGCGCGGTGTGTGTGTGTGTGTGTGTGTGTGTGTGTGTGTGTGTGTGTCCAGCACAAGGTTTGCTTCATGACTGAAAAAGAGCATCATAAACTCTCAGATAAAGAGCATGGAAGGGATCTTGGCAGGTCCACCACCATATCCAACAATGGAGGACACAGAAACCCATCAAAACTGACAGACTGACCTGAATGGATTTCAAGAAAATTGAGCATCCCAAAACCTCAAAAAGGATTAGTTTTATAATTTCTGGCTCTTTTTCAGTTACCAAACACAAAGGAAAAAAAAATGCTCTGCAAGTATGATGTTATGTTAGAAATTTAGGTAGAAAAAAAGTTAACAGAAATGTGTGTTTTTTACCAAATAGGAAGTATAAACATCTCACTGCTTTACCTTTTCTTAAGGATCTCTTCTCAATATAGTAATTAAATTAGGTGATTAAGAGGTAGGCTTAAATGTCTTTACCTCTCTCTAGTTTTTTCAGTCTTATTTTCCTACCTCCTTATTGAATGGAGTGGTCATTTTAATCACCAAAACCTGGGAGATTTGATGCTGATTCTATGTACACATATGCCAAATATGTAAATGTGAAAATCACAGGGAAAGGAAAGATAGCTCCTGGGTTAGAAGTTGAAGCCCCGAGGCAACACATTAGCAACAAACTTCTACCTTTTTTGCCCTGAGTGATGGTCAAGACAAAGAAGGCAATAATGACATCAATGGTCCTCAAGCTATAAAAAGTCACCCCTGGGGTTGTTCATGAATATTCCTAAATCTTGAAGAAGCTGATCTAAGTGCTAACTACAAGGATTCAAATAAATCTTGAACCAAGCATTTACTAGCTCTGTGACCACAAAAAGCTTAGTATAAACGTAAGTAATAATATTAAATGTCACCTACCAACCTCATTCAATTGTGAGAATTCAATGAAACATAATGAATTCAATGAACCCAAAGCACTTAGTAGACTGACACATGGCACTGTTCAAGTATTATTATTGTTATTTTTACAAACTTTGTATTTTTTTTAACATTTATTTATTTTTGAGAGAGAGAGAGACAGAGCACAAGTGGGGGAGGAGCAGAGAGAGAGAGAGAAGTCAGACACGCTGCTGTGTGCAGCGCCCCTGTTGTTATTTTTATGGGTTACAATTGTTCTCAGAGACTTAGCCTGGGCCTTGGTCATTCCAATTCCAAATGCAACCAGGGTGCAGAGCCAACCTAGAATGCCAAGTGACTGCACTGGATGACACTGGCTCACTGAAGCCTGCTCTGGTAGTAACCTAAGCCCTTGAGCCTAGACTGAGACCATCATGCAGGCCTCAGGCGTAGCAGTGAGGATTTTATCTCCCCCAGCTTCATATGCTGATGCACTAGCCCACCATTGGGCTATATTAGAGATGGAGTTCTAAGGAAGTAATTAAGAGTGTAAGGGTGGGGCCCCGATTCCATAGGATTCGTGTCCTCATAAGAAGAGATATCAGAGAGCATTCTCTCACTTTCTCTGCACGCACACCAGAAAAGGGTCCTGTGAATACAGTGAGATGATGGCCAACTATAAGACGAGAGAATAGGCCTCAGAATATGACCAACTCTGCCAGCACCTTGATCTTGGAAGAGTGAGAATTAAATTTCTGTTGTGTAAGCCACTCAGTCTAAGGTATTTTGTTATGGGAGCCTGAGCAGATGAGTGCAATAATTTAACACAGTTTTACAAAAGTACACGAAGTTTTTGAGATGAGGGAGAAAAGATGCAATGAAAAGAATACTGGATTTTGAGTCAGGAAGTCATACTCCTGTGCCATTTCTAATACTTGGTAGCTGTGAAATCTTGGACAATTTATTTAGCCTTTTTGATTCTTCTTTCTTCACTCAGAAACCAAAACAAAACTTCTTCCCAATCATGGTTGTTGTAACCAGGATGTCTGTCATAGTAGGTACTCAATAAATTGATTTTTAAAAGGTAATGCGATCAAGGGGGAATTCTATGAGGAAGAGAACATAATAGTTAAAGATACTATATCTCATAATTCTATATTACTACCTAAAGCATAATAGTCTAATAGTCATGCTATGTTTCATTTTATCAACATTTAGAAAATATTATTAGTGGCCTAAATATTCACTTTCTGTGGTATCATTAGTGATTGAAGTGATTTTTCAATGTTTTAATCAATAACTTATCAAAGAAAATTGATGATAATTCTATGCCACATTTTTTCCCCAATTCAGTGGTTACTCAAATAAGCACCACTTGCCACTGTGGACAAAGCAAAGTGTCTCTTCTAGCTTATTTAGCAATTAAACATAAGTGTGATTTGTAATCTTTAATTGTCTACTTAAAGTGAAGACATATGGGAGAATTTTATCTGTTGTCAGTATCAAGAAGAATTTTATTTTTATTGAAAATTGACTTTATAGACACTACATTTTAAGCCTATTTAGTGTTCTTTTTTAGAATAGCTGCTAGAAACCTAAGAATAAATTTGGGGCCTTCCTCTAGAAAGAACATAGGCCTTCCTGGAGCATATTTTGACAATAACATCATTTCTAGCTTCAAGTATTATTCCTACCTTTCTTTCCTATTGTCTTGTACTCACAGTTACTAATATGTAAACACACACACATATGCACACCTCAGTAATGGGAATGATTACAAAAGACATAATAAATGTAGCTGGGAACCATTTCCAAAATTAAATCTATTTGTATATTTCAATAGTGTTTGGGCAGCACAATTGTGAAAACTAATTGGTTCCAGGAACATAAAAAGTAATGTGGAAACTCCCCAAATATTTGTCTTTTCCTTCAGCTTTCACCTGTATGGATTCCAAGAAAAGAAAGGATTTCATAAATACACCAGCAAAGGTACATGTAACACAACTCAAGAGAAGCATTAATTATTTTTCCTTCTCTAAGGAATTGCATATGAATAATATGGTAATAATATGCTCAAATTATATTATCTTTGAGACATGGTCAAATTTCCAGCTACTGTCAAGGCTCAGCAGCAAACATGGTAACTGCATCTGACATATTCTTGGACACAGATGACTGACACTGGCAGATCTTACACATGGATCCTGTGCGGCACATTAAAGGGATTGGATGGATATTTTCTATTTGTTGACAACCATGAGGTATAAAATCAGATTTGGACACGTGTACTTGAACAAGTTTAGAATCCATTTGATCAGAAAGCATTTCAAGTCTCAAATCAATCTCTACTTGTAAGCATTAACTATCCTAAACGTTACAAAAACTTTAAACAATGAATAGGAGTCTAAAAACCATTTTCAACGCCATTTTGATTAACCAATTACATATGATTTTAGCCTGATCTTTGTTTTCAAATAGATCCAAATGCTAGAAAATGTGTGGGATCCACAATTCTGGGTTTGAGTCAACACTGACCAATATCCAATATGCACATATTGACCTAATTTCTATATTCTTCACACCACGTAAATAATTTAAAGAACACAATTTAGGGGTGCCTGGGAGGTGGTTAAGCATCCGACTTTGTCTCAGGTCATGATCTTGTGGTTCATGAGTTTGAGTTCCACGTCGGGCTCTGTGCTGACAGCTCAGAGCCTGGAGCTTGCTTCAGATTCTGTGTCTCCCTCTCTCTCTGTTCCTCCCCCGCTCACACTCTGTCTCTCCCTCAAAAATAAATAAAGATAAAAAAAATTTAAAGAACACAATTTAAACAATGCAGCCAAAAATAATTCACCTTGAAAAAAATTACAAGAAATCAAAAACATATAAGCTTTTGTTTCAGCTTTAAGAGCTGTTTGCCAAAATCTGCAGTCTTAAGTCAGTGACTCCCTTTTATTAATGTTTGGAATCTCACTTTCATGGTCTTGGATACATCACTGAAAAGTAAAAAAATTTGCTTTAAAAATCTCATTAAGAATTCTTCCTTAGCACAAATTCTCACCAAATAAGCAAAAGTAGAGAAAAACAAGCAAAAACAATTAAGCAAATAAAAACACAGAGAAGACTGCAGAATTAAACATTTTATCATCTTGTTTAATTTATCAGGCTTGCTCTGATTTCATTAAGGGCTTTAGACAAGGAGCCAGAACTAATTTTATTGCAGCATCTGCTCTCTGGTTTTAACATGGGTGTAAATTATTTGAATAGATGGATTATAATATTTCTTTGAATTGATATGCACCAATACAATATACAGAAGAAAATGTTTTAATAATACCTTGCATATGTGCATTATGTTACATGTCAAAGCTTATCATTTCATTCTCATAAAATGCTCCTGGGGTGCCTGGGTGGCTCAGTCAGTTAAGTATCTGACTCTTGATCTCAACTCAGGTCATGATCTTGTGGTTCATGAGTTTGAGCTCCGCATCAGGCTCTGTGCTGACAGTGTAGATCCTGCTTGAGATTCTGTATCTTCTTTTCTCTGCCCCTCCCCTGATTGTGCTCTCTCTCTCTCTAAATAAATAAATAAACTAAAAAAATTTTTTTTAATGATTAAAAACAATAAAATACTCCTAATGTAGAAGAGCATGAGGAAATTGAGCCTCAGAGGCTAAGCAACTCTCATAACAGTATCTTATAAGATCACACAGTCAGCAGGTAGTTCCCTGGCCTCCTGTCCTCCAACATAAGGCTCCTTTTGTGGACCAAATAGATCCTATTAGCCAGTTTCAAGAGAGCATATGTGGGATTTTCAGGCAGAAGACATAGGATTAAGATCTCCTCTGCTATGGATTGCCCTTGAGTGGTTTCCCTTACTTTCTCTGAACATGAATTTCCTCGTATGTAAAATGGGAATAAAGATGCTGGCCCCAGTTTTATATAGTGTTATTGGTAAGACGACAATTGAGATGACATAGGAAAGTCGGCTGTCAACTTTAAGGAAGCAAATAGTAGATATTGTTGTTGATACTAACAAAGCAGCTTTTAGCTGAAGAAGCCAAAACAAAAGGGATCAAAAGGCCCGAGCCCTAATACTTTCTACCTCCCTGAGTGCCCTGGGTAAGTTCTACCAACATAGTAACCAATCTGAAAGCTCTTTATACAACAGACTAATGTGAGTGCTCAATGGTTCATCAATGTCAGCCAAAAGCTTCTTCCGTAAATATCTATCAGCAGCAAACTTATACCATTTTATTCATTAATTAGAAACCAGGGCACCTAGGTGGCTCAGTCGGTTAAGCGTCTGACTTCAGCTCAGGTCATGATCTCACAGTTGTGAGTTCAAGCCCCACATGGAGCTCTGTGCTCACAGCTCAGAGCCTGGAGCCTGCTTCGGATTCTGTGTCTCCCTCTCTCTGCCCCTTCCCTGCTCATGCCTCTGTCTCTCTCTCTTTCTCTCTCTCTGTCAAAAGTTAATAAACATTAAAAAAAAATTTAAAAAAAGAAGGAAATCACATTAGCATCCACTTAACCATGAGTTTCCATGGATGAGGACCCATAAAAGCTGGGGCAGGCTCTAGACATGAAAGCCCCGCAGAGGCACAGCGGGAAGATACAGCAGTGCTGGGGGGATTTACTATTCATCTGGTGCACGCATTGCATCATTTTCAACCCAGAAATTCTTATTTCAGCTGTGCCTGGTGTATTCTACATTAGACATCAATCTCTACTTTAGAAAATGGGAAGGGCCCCATGAAACACACATGTGCGTGCACGCACACACACGCACACACACACACACACACGGCAGACACCTGCCCATAACTAGTTTTCTTAATTGTAGGGAACCACTGACACCTTTAAAAACCCATAAATATTCATATTTGCTTAGTGGTACCTAGTCCATAGAAATGACAAGGCTCTGCCCTTGAACACACATGGCACATTCACTCTAAGATTTTTTAGTATTTTGACCATGGTCCTTTTGACTATTATGATCTTTTCTCTTCAAAGGTGTTAACAGTAAAAGCATTTTTTTTCAGAAACTGAAGAGAAGTGAACAGTAGGGCAGTGCCATAAACAAGCTTGTGGGAAACCTTACTTCGTTACCTGCTACCGTGACTTGTTTCATACAATTGATCTTCCTTTCTTTTTTTCTCATCAAGAAAAGGGGACAGAAGGTGAAACTCCTTACTTATGAGAAAAAAAGCAAGAGAAAAAAAACAACACAGAGATAGTACTCAGAACCAAAAAATATAAGCACATCATATGGAAAACATTTATAAATAGTACCTCGTCACCAACGGTTTACTATAAGTGGAGGGTGTTTGTATTCTTGTCAGCTTATTTTCTCTGACAAAAACATCCCAGAGAAAATTTCAAATGACTATATTGTTATTTGGTTTAATTTCTATGGAACACAAAATGGAGTATGAAATAGTTACATTTGAAAGTTCTGGAGAGGGAATTTTTATTTTTTATATTTTTAGGCGTGAACTGAACTTGATCTACACAAATGAATCCAAATTGAATTAAAATACTTAGCTCTCAATTATTTCACAACTTTAGCTGGAACAAAGGAAAGAGCTGTTAACTCATCGAAAGTAATGCATTTGAAATGCTTTCTTCAAAAAGACAGTAATTAGGACTTTAAGTTAAAATGGACACAAATCATTAGACAGTAAGTGAAGATGATGTCACTCAACATTGTAAACAAAGGGCTGTTGTGGAATAACAGTTCTCATGTTGTGTACATATGTGCTTGGTGTACCCAAATAGTATGTACACATGCCTGGAAAATCCTTCCCTTTGTTTCTAATGTAGTGATTTTATGGCAATAAAGTATCTGAACTGGGCTTCTCAGTAACAGGAGGCAGTGCCTGTGAAACATGAGAGAAGATTTTCAACCTGAGAAGCCATGAGAAGTTTTCTCTTCCATTGATTTGGTGGTGAAGAGAGGAAGTCAGGAATCTCTTTTGTCATTGCTATTGTCAGGAGAGAGGCCAACCTAATGACAAATCTGACACACAGAGTGTACAGAGTCAAAAGAATCTCAACAAAAGAAACCAAATCCTGAAGGCTTCACAAGTGTCTGGATCAAACCTAGCCTGAAAGAAAGCACACTTTCCCTGGATGATTCAAGATCATGAGTCAACAATGTCAACATTTTTGCTGTAGACAGTTTGGGTCAGGTTCTCTGTTCTTTGCTATAAAAGGCATCATACAAATGCTATGATTAAAACATCTTGGTTGGTGTTTCCCATTTCTTTTTTTTTTAATTTTTCTTTATTTTTAAGAGACAGAGAGAGAGACAGAGAGAAAGAGAGAGAGAGAGAGTACAAGCAGGGGAAGAGCAGAGACAGAGGGAGACACAGAATCTGAAGTAGTCTCCAGGCGCTGAGCCATCAGCACGGAGCCCGACACGGAGCTCGAACTCACAAACTGTAAGATCATGACCTGAGCCAAATTCGGACACTAAACCAAATGACATCCAGGTGCCCTGGTGTTTGTCACTTCCTAAATCTACCTGCATGCCCATGAAGAAGATATGACACTGAGAGAACGGGAAGTTTGTACAGTTTTTCACCTGGGTTGCAATTTTCTGCCTACCTTATTCTCTTAAAATGAGAAGTAATTCTGCTCCTGACTGCTTAAGTGATCAAGACTGACCCCACAAAGAGAATGTCAGGATGATGAAGTCCCTGAACTCTGGAATTAAGATAGAACTGGGTCTCAATTCTAGCACCCCATTCACCAGCAATGAACCTTGGTTAAATTACAATGCTCCTAACATCTGTTTTCTCACTATAAAATGGGGATAATAATGGCTCTTATGCCAGAGGGTTGCTGTGAGTATTAAATGAGATACCACATATAAATCATTCAGGACAATACATGGTACTTATAAATGCTCATAAAGGGGTGCTTGGGTAGCTCAGTTGGTTAAGCATCTGACTCTTGATTTCAGTTCAGATCATGATCTCATAGTTCATGAGTTTGAGCCCCATGCTGACTCTGCACTGTGTCAGCATGGAGCCTGCTTGGAATTCTCTCTTCCTCTCTCTCTGCCCCTACCCCACTCATGTTCTCTCTCTCAAAATAAATAAAGTTAAAATATTTTAAAAATAATAAATAAATGCTCATAAAGTATTGGCATTCTTATTTATATATTAGCGATTAAATTTGCGGCAGCTGTAAATATGGGCAAATATTATATTTACAGAAGTAGGTATTTGACTTTTATTATTTGAGCTATCCTAATAACAAGTGTATCAAATTAGTTTAAAGTGGTTATTTCATTTTGCATGTATGCAAGCATATGTAAATGTGTGTATATGTGTCTGTAGATTTTGTCCCCAGGCATAACTTAAAGAATGAAAATACTAACGGCAAACTGTTTTTATTGTATTTTATAGAGTAAGAATTATTAACTGGAATACCAATGTTGTAGGAATTTCTGTGTATATATATGAATAATTACTGAAGGATTAGCTATAAAATATAGCTCATTTCTTGGCTTGTCAGCCAGAAAGCCATTCAGCCCCCAGTGAAGCCCGCAAGAAAACACCTAAGTATCTGTAAAAGCACATGGGAATGTGAATCTTGTCAACTTCAGACACAGGCAATCTTCCGTGATGGACTAAAACACTGAGAAAAGGGGAGAGAAGGCATCATGCATTATTTTTTTTTTGGAAACACTGGATACTCGGACTGCTATTCATTGTGTCCTCTCATCCTATAGAATAGCAAATAAAAATTAGTGAACTTCTGGTCACTAGTAGTTGGTTTCCAAATGAATGAATTAGTTGGAAAATTCACACTTGCTAAAAGCAATCCCTCCCTCCCCCCACCCCTCCACCCCTCCCCCACCAAATAAATTGCTAAAGTGCCAAACCTCAGAGCTCTATCAGCTAACTTCTATCATGCAACCTGAAACTGTAGTTAGAGGAGCCAACTGGTGACATCTCTAAGTGGGGAAACCTCTGGGCAAAGATCAGATTCATGGGGGACAACAGTCCCCTTGCAGGCTAGCAAGGAATGATAGATACATCAAGGCCAAGCCCGGCACTCAGCCCCTGACCCAGCGCCACGGATTAGTCTGGAATTTACCTTAGATGCCACATTTGTACATGAAAACCCACCGGCCACTTAATGCCAATGAATAATGGCTTCTCTTCAAATGCAGGTCAAAGAGCTAAAGTCAGTTTCCAACCCCGCCCCCCAGTATGTTAAAAATCTTATTGCCCAAGAACTTTCCCAGAAATCTGATTAAGCAGCAAATATTTTCCCTTTTCTTCAGAGTTAGTGCCTGAGTTGCAACACAACTGGATGGCAGCAAAAAAAACTGAAAATGTCTGCATTGACTGGTGCAAAAAAAAAAAAAAAAAAAAAAAAAAAAAAAGTCTGAAGCAGTTATTTCCTCACAAATAACTGAGGCACGGAATCTAGGAGAGAGATTCACCTGCTGAAGCGTGTCCCCATTACTACAACTTTTAGATACTTATCAACCTTCAATGAACATCCATGATATATTGGTCATTATAAGTACTTATTAACTGGCACCTCTGCCTCTACTAGGCAAAGTGCAGAATTCAAGTTCAATGAAGTGGTACTCAAACTGCCAGGTGGCAGCTTCACATGATTTACGCTTCTTTATGAAACATTTGATTCCTTTCCAAAAGACTCACCTCAAGTCTCTAAGTATTTGGCCTTCATTTTTATATATATACCCAATATGCTGAGACAAGAAATGCATGACTGATCATAATGAGCATTTATATATGAAAACTTATACAACAACACATTTTCTTACTACTTAGAGTATCTATTTGATGAGAAAGATTTCAATTTGTTTCTCAATTTTGAATTGTTCATTTTTCCAATTTAAATTAAATTTAAAACCATAAGATGAAATCTTAGAAGTGGCTTCCTTTTCATGTCCTGAAAGATGTTAAGCAGAAGAAAAGGGAGAATATAAGAGATTTAGGAGGAAAAATTCCTAAAAACACATGGAAGGTATTAATAATGTCCATGGAAATAAATTAAAGAACTGGTTCTCAGGGTGCCCGGGTGGCTCGGTTGGTTAAGCATCCAACTTCGGCTCAGGTCATGATCTCGGGGCTCCTGAGTTCGAGTTCCACATCAGGCTCTGTGCTATCAGTGCATCCTCTGTCTCCCTCTCTCTCTGCCCCTCCCTTGCTCTCTCTCTCTCAAAAATAAGTAAAACACTAAAAACAAAAATGTGAAGAACTGGTTCTCTTTTTCCAACTGGAAATGTCCTTCTGTTTTAATATTGAGTACCTCTCCCTGAACTAACCACAGGCAATCCAAATGGCAGAGAATTTGTCATCTATACCAAACAATAGCTTTAGAGGCATCATAATTTTATCTTTTGCTGCTTCATGTTAATGAGTAAAATAATAGCGTTGTTTGACAGAGACTGGTTCCGTAGCAATCATTATGTGGAAGCCTTCACATTTGGAACAGACTGAGGCCGGCCGGAGCATCCTCACTGCACGGTGTGGAGAACACCATGGCACAGAGGTGCCGGCCAGATGGCTCAAACAGCGGCCAGCCCACCCCTCCACCCTGTTCTGATGTCATCTGCAGATCAGAAGGGAGAGGTTCTTTCCTGAGGCCTCCTCGACTGTGAGATAAAGCAGTGGTCAGTATCAAAAAAAGTGGGAGCAAGGGGGGCAGAGAAGGCACAGCTATAGGTAAGAGATTACGTAATATGTCGAGAGACAAGAACACTAGATAACAGCAAGTACCAGTACACTTTAAAATACTTTACTTCATAAAATTCTCATGATAACACTGAAACATAACTGCTTTGGTTGAGAATGTTAGACAAGGCCAAAGGATAGACAGATAGTAAATGTCAGGAATAGGATTCTAAGCCAATTCGCTTTCACTCTGGAATCCCAGTATTTCCACTGATCCACGGCACCTCTCGTTCGGCACACTAATTCAGCTCTCCTGTTTATGTATCCCTGGACAAAACACTTAAAACTGATTGGCCTTGGTTTCCACATCTATAAAATGGGCATCATAATTCCTGCTCTGCTACCTTCCTTAGTTATTTTACAAATTAAATGAAACTATATATATGAAAATAATCTTCAAATGAAAATCACTAGGTCATGGGAAGATCTGAATGTTATATTCATGGCCTTTTTCAGTCACTCTTTTCTAGATGTCTTTGCCACAGGCCTTCCATGTCATGACTTAAGCTCTACCTTGGGATTTTGGTCTTTCACAGATCTAGGGATGTATCTGGTTTATTGTTATTCATCTGTAAGTCTAGGTATATCCCTCTTCCCTGAGGTATCTGACGTCTTCTGTGATGTCTTAGGATAGACAGCGATTAATGATTCATCACAATGTACCATAGTTTTGATGTACTTATCTCTCAGACTAGAATGGGAGGCTCTCGGAGGTAGGAATTCTATCTGTATTTGTTAATGTATTAATAACTTCTGTAACAAACAAAATCAAAATGCATTCTGCTCATTCACAATAACAGTCTAAAAGGAGTATTCTGATGGATGGATGGCTCCCCTCAAACCAAGAACCCAAGCCCCTTTCACCTATGACCCACCATCTGCAACAAAATTTCCAAGGCCACCATGATTATCCTGTCTCAAGCTGGCAAACAGAGAAAAACATGGAGGCTCATCCATGGGAGAGTTTTTGGAGTCAGCCATTCATGTGGCACACAGCACTTCTACCCACATTGCATTCACTAAAACTCAGCCACATGGCTCACCTGACTGCAGGAGAGACTGGGAAATGTAATATAACTATGAGCCCCAGAAGAACAGGACACAAGTTCGGTGAACAGCCAGGCATTCTCTGCCACACTTATACTAGAAACTTCAGAGATACTTCCTGATGTATGAAGGAACCACAGGTACACCCAAGTTTTGGCAACATAGATAAGAAGGAGGAAAAAAGTACTGTATGTAAAGCGTAAAGTATTTAGATCTAACTCACTTAAAATTCACTAATTCACTGCTTTCCTTCCACTTCCTAATACATCCAAACCTATTATTAAGGATGAAAAACTACATTATCAAGAGAAGAAAGAAAAGCATCATAAATAAATCCCTAAGTTTTCAAAAACAAAAAAAAGAGTCACCCCATAATACAGGAATATCACAGAGAAAGGAGAGTCATGAACAGAGACAAAAGGCACGAGCAACACATAAGGAAAAGATAAAGCATGACAGAGTCTACTTGCTGTGCAGCTTATTAGAGAGTTTTACATTTGTATAATACTAAGAGGTAAAGTCCTGTCATGTTCTGTAGCTAAGCTGGACTCTACGTCATTCAAACTCTGATGTTGATGCTTTCATATCTAAGTAGCTTTCCTATCAGTTAAGTCTAAAAGCTGATTAAATGTATGGATAAAAAATACACCTAAAATTTTTGTTTTAAGTCAAGTCACTACGTACACCAAGAACAAATGCATGGTCTTTTAAAGCCACGGTATGAAACGTGTGTAGAAGTATGTAAAATACTTTTAAAAGTCCGCATTTGACCAACTCAAGATGGCTAGTATTTAATTCTTACCAAAAGAAATCTATCAAGTATAGTCTTAAGCTCCAATAGGAAACCAAGCCCGTACGCCAGCATTTCCTCATCACCTGGAAATTTCTGGTGATGAAATGCTATGGTTCATACTCCACTCCACAGAATCTCTTTCCTTTAGTGAAATCTGCTTCACCACACAAGCTCTCAAAATAGGCTTATTTCTGCTCTTTTTCTGACTATATTTTAAAAGACAAATGACATAGGTTTCACAGATATTGGTGAAAAAATAGCAGTTGCACAGTCCGGGCGTATAATTAGCTGAAGAAGAGGGTAAAAAAAGACTTCACCTACACTACATGGGCACAGAGACTGAAGCATCTGCTGTCTGTATCTTGCACAGCTGTGACCAATGCCGAGGCAAAAGCACCAGCTCCACACGTGCACACACAAGCACACATGTAGTTTGGAACACAAAGAGAAAAAATCCTTCCCAAACTCAAGAGAGTGCAGATGACTACGCTACAAAGAAACTCAGTAGTTACCTTCACCCCTTAGGCGGCCGATTATCGGGGGAGCAAACACAGGGGAGAGAACAATGACATGATTCTTCCCCTCCAAGCAAGGGCTGCCCAAGTCACAGAGAAGGAACCTCTCTTCTTCGGCACCCAGTGCGTGAAAATGGTGCACCTTTATGCACCCAAGTCCTCAGGGATGGGAGCCTGGAAGTATTGGAAAAGGAACCAAAGCCTCTCATTTTCCTGTCAGCCTTTGTTGAACTCTTAAGGGGTCCAACTTCTAAGCTGAAAGAGTTCTTCAGCCTGAATACCAAAAGTTATTGTTTTATCTGTTTTTACAATCTCCATTGATTATTTCATGAAGTTTGTGAGCAAGCTTACAGTGAATGCAGCGACCTCCAGTTCAAACTTTAATTGCACCCGGAAGCACGATACCAGTTTATTTTTACCCAACGTGTATAAATTCCAAT
Organism: Panthera pardus; assembly: GCF_024362965.1. Classification (NCBI taxonomy): domain Eukaryota; kingdom Metazoa; phylum Chordata; class Mammalia; order Carnivora; family Felidae; genus Panthera; species Panthera pardus. The sequence goes on along the minus strand of NW_026526732.1, from coordinate 23,320,300 downwards.
GGGAAGATTTGTTCACAGCTTCAACAACTGTGTCTTAGTGGCTGAAGACAAGTCAAAGGACTTGAAAATAATTATAAATGAACACTACAGATGGTGGTGGCCTAGCAACTCACTTAAAAATTGTGTGAGTACTGAGCCAGATTGACTGCCCCACAAAGGCTGAGTTTGGGAAGGTAGGTACAACAATAGGTTCACACTCTCCTGATTTAGCTTGATACCAGAAGAAATTTTAGAAGATCAAGGTACACAATTCCAGTCCCTCTGGGGCCAGGCAGATAATAAAAATGTGTGGAGTGGCATGGTGAAGACGTGAACGAGAGTAGTATCCAAGAACCAACTGAAGAATGAACATCTAGCTTTCGTGTGATTTTAATGTGATGGGCTATCTGTGAGCTCCCTACCCCCAAAATTCACAAGTTGAAATCTAAGCCCCAGTGGGATAGTATTAGGAGGTCAAGTCTTTGGGAGGTAATTAGGTTATAAGGATGGAGCCCTTGTGCCAGGATCAATGCCTTGTAAGACACAAGAAAGCTTGCATCCTCCCTCTCATTCTGCCATTTGAGGCTACAATGAGAAGCTGGCCATCTATAAGCCAGGAAGAAGGCCTTCACCAAGAGCTCAGCCATGCTGGCACTCTGATCTGGGACTTCTAGACTCCAGAACTGCGAGAAGTAAAGTTTTGTTGTCTATACCAAATTATGATACTTCTGTTATAACAGCCCAAGCTGATCAAGATAGATGGTTAATGGGATAATGGCACAGCTGACATTCTTTGAAGGAAGTAGGGCAACTTAATAAGAACATTTGCTTGAATATAAGGCCATTTCACCTCAGCATGGAGAAAGGCTGAAGGAATCACCACAGGAAAAGTGCTAGAAAATTATTTTGAGTAGACTTGAGAAAGATGAATGGGGAATAGCAATCCTTAAAAAAATTTTTTTTACATTTATTTATTTTTGAGAAACAGTGAGACAAAGCATGAGCAGGGGAGGGGCAGAGAGGGAAGGAGACACAGAATCTGAAGCAGGCTCTAGGCTCTGAGCAAGCGGTCAGCACAGAGCCTGACGCGGGGTTTGAACCCACAAACTGTGAGATCATGACCTGAGCCGAAGTCGGACGCTCGACCAAGTGAGCCACCCAGGTGCCCCGCAATCCTTGTCCAAAAAATAAGCAAAGAACAAAAACAAGAAACACATTCTCAGCAAAATCCCTTAGCATCACACTAATACAATGTCACTTTGTATGATGCTAGATTCTCAGGTATCTATCCTTCAAGATGAACTATATGCAAAATGTATACCAGGTAACTGAATAGGAAGATGTGCTGTAAACAGAAGAGCAATTACGTGGGTTGGCAAGGGCCAGCAGGCATCCTTAGGGAAATAAGGAGCCAGAGAAGCAAGATAAGCACGGCTCACGACCTTGTGCCACTTCTAGCCAGCCCCAGCATTGAGAGGATAGCCTGTACTCCTCATGCAGAGAAAGAGAAGCAAGTAATGCTAACATTCCTTTTCAAGGAGCCCTCCAACTCCCCTCGATCCTCAGAGATTTCAAGAGGCCTCAGAGAATATAATGGTTAAGAAGCCAGATACCCCTCTACCTAAAACAGGAACGTTTTGCACAGAACTTGCTCTTCCCTTAGTTGGAAGGGAGGAACAGAGAGGCAAAGGCAGGCATTCTGCCTTCATTCGCTCTTCACGTGCTCTCTGATCAAGTAGGGCAAAGTTTTTAGGCAAAGAAATCTTCCACTTTCCTTCAAGAGGAGCTCATTCAGTACAAAGACTACACGGGAACAGTTTCCAGAGGTCTGAGAAGGCTAGGTGTCTCCTGACCTAGCTCTATTCTTTCATAAACTTTTTGAGCTCATTTATAGGCACACTAGAGCTCTTCAGACTCTCAGTATATTTTAATATGCCATCTACAAAGGATCCAAGAAGAATCTTGGAGAGATTCATGAAACACAGCTTATGTGGGATGTCAAGATCCTTACTATTCACTCATTTTTTCAACAAGTACGTTATTAAGCACACATCATATTTCAGGTGCTGTGCTCGGTGCTGATCTACTCTGGAGAAACAAATAGACATGAGCTCTGCCTTACAGAAATTTTGTCTGGTGGACAGACCTCCTATCATACGTTAAAATTACTATTCTCTACTTGCATATCACTTAATATATCTACACATTAACTAATGCTTTCATTAAAAAGGCAGCTTTTAAATCATGGCCAATACCTGTAGGACCTTAACAATATAATTAAAAAGTACCATGAACAACAAAAAACTGCAAATATTTCATGAATAGGGTGCCCATTAAATGTATTATCCAAACCATTGCACTTTTCAGAGCAAAAGGCGGGGGTGGGGGCACTATTTAATACTGGGACTTCTCCTAGCAAACCAGAGCTTCCGGTCAGTTTTTAAATAAATCCTCTTTTGGGAGATGAATTCTGAAACTTAAAAATAAAATGTAGTTCCTTCTTCAAAGAAATATTAATGGAATATTTACTATATTTGAAACACTATGATAGGCTTTTTTAGAGAGAGGCTTTGGGGAGAAGCTCACAAAGATGAATAAAACACAATGCTTGACCTCAGAACTTATTCCTAGAGAAGACATAAAAATTTCTCACGTGTTCTGAATACATATCATGTGACAGATAACCGAATTTGCTAAGTTTTTTGTATACATTATCTCATTAAATCATCAAAATAATCCTAGGAGGTAAGTGGTACGACTTCCATTTTACAGATGGGGTTTATAGTGGTTACATAACTTGTCTAGGGCTCTGCAGATTGTAGGGAGCTGGCATTGTAACCAGGTATGTCCCACTGCAATGCCTCAACTCTTAGTCTACGACAAGTACTGTAAGAATGATCCAAAGGCGGAAAAATTATATTTGTCACTGGAGTGATGATGGATGGTTGAATGAAAGACGGTGATATTAGACATGGAATGTGAAGAGTTAGAAGGCTTTTAGAAACAGTTATTAGAGGGGAAAACAACCCAGGGAAATGGAACAATGAGCCAATAGCCTAGAGATAGGAAAGAGTGGTGAGCAAGAAGGAGTCAACTTGGCTAGTAGTTTGTACTTTTGCATAGAGGAATTGAGAACTGGAGGCTAGGAAGGTCAGCTGAGGCCACGTTGCCTTCATGTTTAATTTAAGCAAATATGAAACTCAGTTTGCATGCCCTAGGTACATTCTGTATTTAATTTGCATTGAAGATGACCAGTGCATCCAGATCAAGATATCTTGGAAGCAGAGTGCCTCCTAAGACTGGGCTGAAGGGAGCAGCTAGAAGGAAGACCAGCAGACATGTATATCATCCAAAGACAGGCAAAGGTGCCAACTTGGTGCTGTATGCAGTCCTAGGAAATCCTTATAAGTTAAAATGATGGGAATCAAACTTTACTTTTCCAGAGAAATGTTATAATGAGGGTAGCATTTCTTATCAGTGTTCTAATAAGAAGCACCCCAGATAATATAACAATAGTCTCATAACTTGCATTTACTAAAGAATAATACTTTCAGTGTGTACATATAATTAAATAGAGAGTGTCACAGTCGTAATCTTAATGAACTTAAACCATCCCTAAAGACAAAGCCTCTGCAGGACTGGGAGGGACTGTGGGACTAGAAGCCAAAATAACTCCCAGGAAGAAAGCTATGCACAAGTCCACAAAGCCCACCAGTTGGAGGAAAACAGCCATGAACAGAAGGAGTGACCAGTGGCCCCAAACCTGTGGAGTCATCTTGGGCAAACTGCCTGGGGTAATGGAGGGTAATGAGCTACAGGAGGATCTCGCTATTTTCAGGCTCTTCCTCCACCAACTTAACCCACACACCATGGCTGCCACATGAAGCTTCCTAAAGCAGTATCTCTAATCTTATTCTCTTGCTCAAAATCTTTCAGTAACTCCCCATTTCCTACCAAGTTCCAATATTCAGGACTGTCATTTATGACCCTCCAGAACCTTGTTCTTACATGTCTATCCAACCTAATCTACTACATCTACCCCAAATAATCTAGGCTGGAGAAAAGATGGCACAATCATTATTCCTGAGCATGGCCATTTCCCATCTTTATGCCTCTGTTCAAGCCATGAGTTCTGCTTGGCAAGCTTTCCTTATTATTTCCATCAAGATCTTTCAACTTACCTACACAGAAGATACAACTCATGTGCCGGCTCTTCCATAAAGTCTGATATGTAATAAATGCTCTGTATATATATCTGTTGGATGGATGGGTGAATGGTTGGATGGATGGATGGATGCATGGATGGATCTTTTAGCTTGTCAGTGTGCCATAGTACACTTCTATTCCTTTTATGAAGTTCTCTGTGTGCTCCTTCTTTCATAAACATCTGAATACAGCTTTTCTCTTCCTCATTAAATGGAAGGCCTTTGAAGTTTGAACTATATTCATCTTTGTATCCCACATAACTCTCAGTACAAGGTCTTTTATAAAATACACGTTTCAAGAAATAAGAAACAAAGCAATATGGCTTACTGAGCAGTAGGTGGCAAATTTGACAATGGCAAGTTTAATCCACGTGAAGGGTAGATACTAACTACAAAGGGGCACTTCAGTCAGTAAATGGGACTGGGTTAGCTTTAACTACAGCAGACAAAGGTTAGGTCTCTAGTCTGAAGTTAACTTTGGCCAGATATGGTCAAGGTCATCACCTTCTACTTCTCCTTCAAGACTCCATCTCCACCTTGACATCTTCTGAGAACATTCTCCCCATCACACTCCCCCAAAGATTCCAGGTACCCCTCTCCATGCTCCCTAGGCACTATGTGCATGCACCCTTCAAAAGCAAGGCTGGCACACTACCGACTACCTGTTGCTCCCCTTGGCTCTCTAAAGTTTCTTAGTAACTACTTTAGACGTATTTAGTTAACACTCTGGTTTTTTTATCTACGACGTACATTCATCACTTTTAACAAACCTAGGATATGTTGCTAAATCTCTAAGAGTACTAGAATTTAGTCTGACATCATCTCTGCTTCTTACTAGAGGTGGGATCTTGAACAAATCACCCGTATCTCTGGGCTCATTTCCTAATGTCTCTTATGAAGATGACAGTATCCACCATGCAGGCCTGGTGAGAGCAAGAAGTTATGTAAATAAGGCACCTAACACAGTTTCCAGAAATTGATTAGTGTTTCTTAATGACAGCAGTTGCAAGCATTACATTAAGAGGACAGGTAAAAGTAAATAGTGATATATAATTTTTTCAATAAATATAATATTTTTAAATTTGGATTTTTAAAAAAAATCAAACATAAAAATTTGATTTAGAAACTCATAGCCTACATCTTTGGGGCTATAAATTATTTATCATGGTCCCAGTAAGAATCTCAATCCAACTGGTAAAGAAAATAAAAGGGAATTATAGGTGCTGTATTGAGCTGATGGAAAAAACATGCAAAACATGGCACAAGAGGTAAGGTTTAAGGTCTGTCTTCAATCTGACTTTTGTTGCACGGTTTGCCAAGGAGAATTTTTAAAAAATCAGTGGGGAGGAAAGAAGATGTTTTCTCAACATTAAATATTTAAAGTGGATCGATAAGAGCACTTCATATCAAGAATTCTTCATCAGTCCCCATGACTCCCAAACATTAAATATGTAAGTGGTACATATGTATGCCATATTGAGAAAAACCAATGTGGAAAATGTGTATCTGACACAATTTCCAAAGAAAAGAATCTAGTGTCTAGCTTCCTGTGTAAACAAATGTCATCACATTCAAAGAACAGTACATCAGGAAATTCTCTGGAAGAGTCTGTGTTTTCATGAGGTGTGTGCGTGTGTGTGTGTGTGTGTGTGTGTGTGTGTGTGTGTGTGTGAGACAGAGAGAGAGAGAGAGAGAGAGAGAGAGAGAGAGAGAGAGAGAGAGAGAGAGATCTGATAGCATTCCACCACAGAATGACCTCAGAAGCACTATAAGACAAATCATTAAAAATGCAACACGAGCAAACTCTCTTCCATTGTAGATGCAGAGAGGTTAGTGAAAGCAAAATGATCACTTAAGATCAATTTAAGAAACCTGGCTTCTTACAAATAGGAGTAAGTAGGTGGATTTGTCCAAACCACGCTATTTACATCTTCTAAACCCTATCATTTTGTGCAATGGCTAAAATTTCATGCATGTCACAAGTCTTTCCCCTCTTCCCCCACCACACAATGTGGCTGCTTTCAAACATGGTCAGATTGGGAGTAAGACAATCAAGAGTCATAATTTTGAAATCTCACAAATTCACAACTGAATTTAAATCACACAACTTTTAGTTTAAGTATTTAAAAATGGATGAAAGTTTTCAAGAAAGGAAGAGCCAGCAATACTTTGCATCATGCTATGAAAACACTTCCTAACACATTCTCTCAACAAAGATTTCACAAACCTAGCTCCCTATGTCAGGTATGTACATTAGGTTAAATCCTTTATTTAGCAATTATCTAATGATGCCTTAAATTCTTGAGGCTAGTGAATATTATATAAATGAGTAAATAAATACTAAAATAGGCCTTGACTCAGCCTCAGGATCAACATGGAGTAGCAGGCACCAGAGTTCTTCTCCTGCCTGCAAAGCACTATAAAGGTAAACAAGTATGAAACAACAGCTCTCAACATACTGCACCCCCAACAGCAAATGACAGTGATTTCCAAGAGAAGGGAAACCAGTGAGGTGAGCCCTAAATTACCCCAGATTCTGGAGAAAGTTTTCAATATGGTCAGGAAGGGGGAAACTTAAGAAGAAACCAGCAATCTCCTTGAGTTAAGGTAAAGGACACAGGAGTGTTGGAAACCTGAAGTGTTTGGAGATAACAGGGCTCAGCAAGGACAGGACTGCACAGAGAGAACTCCCGAGATCAAGGATGCAGCTTAATCCAGCATATGTATATGAAGAAATCACCCATAGTCAGGAGAAACACCACTAAAAGTATGAGAGGGAACAGTGCACAGTATTCACAAAGGGCCAAGAAAAGTGCCTGTTCCTCAAAAACTGAGAGGCAGAATACACGGGATGGCAGAAGATGGCATTACTGAAGAAGACCACCAAACTCGAAGACATAGCAATAGACATTATCTAAAATGAAGCAGAGAGTCAAAATACTTGGTCCTACTCAAAGTCCACAGCTCCAAACCTGTGTTTAAAAGTTAAATGAGGCCAATTGCCTGAAGGCTGAGATAAAATTCATATATAGTTGAAGACCCATTTAATACTACGAAAAGAAACACTATATAAGAAAAGTATATGCCTTTATAGACTGGCCTCACTTTATAACCTTTCTATTGAGGATTATACACAGTTTATAAGACCAGTCACTGCTACAGAATCCTAAATGAGAACTAACAAAACTTATAAATAACTTTACAGTTTTAAATGACTAGTTTGACTTTACCAGATAGATAGATAAATATGCATATATTGTATATATATATATTGCAATAATAAAACCCATGGGCAGACTATTATTTTTCAATAGTAGACATTTATATTAATGCAATCAAAATTGTTAGGAGGATTTATTTCACTTGATTAATGTTCTTTGTCTACTTTTATCCAGTTTCTAACTGAACCATCATTTGGTTTATCTACACCTCCTAGTTTGTGTTACTGAATCTTCTGGATTCTGAAAATATTATTCGCACTCAAGATTTTATTACCCTATATACATGGATGACACACATATTTAATTAATTCTCCTTAAATTTGCCCCTTTAGCATAGTAAGAAATAGTATATTTTCAAATCATTTAAATTCAATAATTTACAGACTACAAACCATTTAAATCTGGGGATGCCTGGGTCGCTTAGTCTGTTAAGTGCCCAACTCTTGGTTTTGGCTCAGGTCATGATCTCATGGCTCATGAGTTTGAGCCCATGTCGGGGTCCACACTGACTGTGTGGGGCCTGCTTGGGATTCTCGCTCTCCTCTCTTTTTGCCACTTCCCTGCTCATCCTCTCTTTCTGTCTGTCTCTCTCTCTCAAAAATAAACTTTAGGGGTGCCTGCGTGGCTCAGTTGGTTAAGCGTCCGACTTCGGCTCAGGTCACGATCCCGTAGTCCGTGGGTTCGAACCCCACGTCAAGCTCTGTGCTGACAGCTCGGAGCCTGGAGCCTGCTCCAATTCTGTCTCCCTCTCTCTCTGCCCCTTCCCCACTTGTGCTGTCTCTCATTCTCACTCTCAAAAATAAATAAATATTTAAAAATTTAAAAAAAAACCTTTAAAAAGAAGACATTTAAATCTGGATCCCTCCTCATCAATTCAGATATTTTATAACAGAACATAAATTCAGCATCTCTTCACAATCTTTCCTTTATTACTTCATTGAACACCTAGCAGGCCCATGCTGGTCACTGGAAATAGAATGATGAATAAGACACAATCCTTAAAGTGTTTATGCTCTCGGGTCAGATGGGGATGGGGGGAATAAATGTACATCATATGTGTGGTCAAGTATGGACAAAATGCTATGGGAGCAGAAGTGAGAAGTTGACTATGTGCTGGGGTGAAGGATGAGGGAAAGGAGAAGGAAGAAAAACTCCACAATTGAGATGCCTCGAGTTTTCTGAGGAAGTTCTCCTAATGGAGAAATTGGAAACAACATTCAAGGCAGAGGAACTAGCAGCTGTAAATGCACAGAAGTTTAAGGAAAAGAGATACAGTTTAGGAAAAAGTAAACTTGTGTATTATTGAAGTATAAATTATCCGTGGCATAATAGTGAGATGAGAGAAATGATGTAGGAACTAAAAAAATGGGTCAAGATATAAAGCACCTTTTATGTTATGGTAAGAATTTTGAATTTTATCCTAAAGCAGAGAAAGCTTTCTTTCTGAGGAATATAATAGCTTAGGAAGCAGTGTGGAGAACATACCGGAGGTGGTTGAGCTTTAAGGCAAAAACACCAGTCAAGAGCCTCCTGTAATAGTTCAAAAACATATGATGAAGACCTGAATGGGGAAGAGGGCGGGGCCACTGATTAAAGGAGTGTGTAGGAAGAAGAACCAATGGAATTTGAGAAGTGTTTGTGTGTCTGTGCGACATGAAGGTAAGAAGGAGGGTTCTAGCTTGAATAACTTGCAGGGATGGTGGAGCTTTTAATGGGAAATGGGAGGAGGGAACAAGCCTTACAGGGAAAATACAGTTCTGGATGTGTGGAAACTTATTTGGGCTACTTAAGCAGAGACATCTAGTATATAGTTGAAAGTGTGGAAGTAAGAAACCACAGCTTTCGCTACAGAATAGTAGTCAAAGAAATGAAAGAGAGCACTCAGTCCTTGTAAACATGTACAGTGAAAAGGCCCTACGACAGAACACTGTCCTTCAATGCCTACTGAGCTGACAGAGGGAGGAGCCAATGACAGAGATCTAGAGGAGTAATCGGAGAGGCAATGTGAGAGAGGTGTGAACACCAATGAAGGAGAATATTTCAAGGAGAGAGTTCAAATGTGACAGAGAAGTCATATTAAGCAAGAAATGAAAAATGTCCACTAGAGCTGCCCAAAGAAAAGATCACTGGTGACTTTAACGTGGATACTTAAAATGGAGTAGAGGTGTTGAAGCCAGAGTCCCATGAAGATACAAGGTAAAGCACCTGACATCACTAATATAGATTAATCTTTAAGAATTTCGGTGATGGAAGGCCTAGTCAATGACTTACAAGAATATTAATAATAATGATTTTAAAAAGTAATTACAGACTGAGAACAAACTGAGGGCTGATGGGGGGTGGGAGGGAGGGGAGGGGGCGTGATGGGTATTGAGGAGGGCACCTGTTGGGATGAGCACTGGGTGTTGTATGGAAACCAATTTGACAATAAATTTCATATATTAAAAAAAATAAAATAAAATAAAAATAAATAAAAAGTAATTACAGAGTACCTACTATCTGTCAGGCAGTATACTAAGAATTTTACATGTATAAATTTTCATTCTAGAATACGTAGATGTTTCTAAAACATTCTTTTTCTGATGCCAAATTCCCATCAAATTGCTGATCTTGTAAATTGGGCACCTGGTTGGCTCAGTTGGTTAAGCATCCAAATCTTCATTTGGGCTCAGGTCATGATCTCATGGGGTTGGCAGGATCAAGCCCCATGTTGGGCTCTGCACTGACAGCATGGAGCCTGCTTGGGATTCTCTCTCTCCCTCTCTCTCTGCCCTTCCCCTGCTTTCTGTCTGTCTGTCTGTCTGTCTTTCTCTCCCTCAAAATAAAAAAACATTAAAAAAAATCTTCAAAGTAAAATATCCAGCTTTGTTATCTGTACTTTAAGAATAAGGACTGTGTGAAGGGGTGCCTGAATGGCTCAGTTGGTTGAGCGTCCAACTTCGGCCCAGGTCATGATCTTGTGGTTCACGAGTTCGAGCCCCACGTCAGGCTCTGTGCTGACAGCTTAGATCCTGGAGACTGCTTCGGATTCTGTGTCTCTTTCTCCCTCCGCCCTTTTCCTGCTCATGCTCTGTCTCTCTCAAAAATAAATAAAAACACTGAAAAAAAAAAAAGAATAAGGACTGTGTCTTACCCTCTTTTTTGGTCCCATCCAATAAAGCTTATAGGATATAGTAAAAACTTAACATCCTTTAAAAGTCAAAAAATATATTGAGTGCTTGTCATTATGCATGACTTCATATTAGGCATTAGAGAATATTTTTATTACACCATCCAATTCTACACAAGTGTGGAGGCTCATTGAAAAGACAAGACATGCAAGTGAAAATTTGAATTACAGCTTTAAACATCAATTAAGTGCCACTAGATTTATAATAGCACGATATGAGCTCAGTAAAGGAGAGATTGCTATGAGCTAGTGTTGTGAAAGAAATATTTATGCAGCTGGTAGAAGTTAAATAAGGGCTTGAAAATTCTGACAGGAAGAGACAAGGCTTTCCAGGAGGTGGAAATGCCTGGGTAAAGGAACAGTTGTGCATCTCATGAGAGCCAAGAATTCACAGCCAATGATTTATTGAGCAAAATCTTCAACAGTACTGCTCTTTGCCCTGAGTTCAGCCCATTTCCAACATGTATGTTTCCCCCTTCTATAGATACCCTACATTCATCTCTTTATCTGTATCTCACAGGCACAAGCCTCTGTTCATCTTGTTTCAACTAGGACAATCCCATCATCACTCAACTCCACACCATTAGCACCTCGATGGATCCTCAGTGCTACTTCTGAAGTCCCTTTCATCGATCTGGTTTGCAAAACACCTCATCCCGGGGAGGAGGGATAAAGGGGAGTCGAAAAATGACAGTTCTTTGATGATAGGTTACATATTTTGTCTACCTGGAGTTGAAAAGCATCAGCAAGGGCGTATGAGGACTTAATCCAAAGAAAGGCAAATGGGTATGTCCTTCAAGCTATCGTTAGACCCCAGATTCTAAAACAATAAAGTATAAACTAAGGTTTTGGGGGACCAAATTTTCTTCTGAGATTCACGTAATGTATAGGCCTATATATTACAGAAATGTAATAGCACCTTTTTACCCCCAACCACTTGATGATCAACCTGACTGAAACTCTAGCCAAAGTACTGTGGCTTTGGTTTAGAATACATTCTGTTTGCAGTCAAAGCTTAGAAAAAACATACTTTCAATTCCAGACTCTGTTCTCCCACTAAATTTCACTTTAGATGTACACTGATCATTTGGCCTCTCTTCTGAGATGACTGGTAGTCCTATCAACACAATCTAGTAATAATCACAAGCCCATATCCAAATTATTTCATTTCTAGTAATCATTAGATTATTACTACTAATGTAATGAATAGGAAGTACCTGTGTGTCTGAATCACTATGCTGGTTACAACATGCACAGAAATGAAGAGGACATTACTAATAAGATACAAGATCATCAAAACTCACACCTGGAGATGTAACCAGGGAAGGGCAACACAATCTTAAAAGTACAGAAATTTACAAATAAGAGAGGATCACTGAGGGGAAACTAGGGGGGCAGGGGGGGAGTGGGCGGGGAATGTGTCTTGAGGAGTAGCAAAAAGATGTGCAAGACAGTGACATTTAAACTAGATCAGGAGTGCCTGGCTGACTCAGTCAGTACAGCTTGGGACTCGATCTCAGGGTCGTGAGTTCAGGTTCCACCTTGGGTGTAGAGCTTTTAAAAAAAATTGCATTTAAAATAAATAGGGGCACCCGGGTGGCTCAGTAGGCTAAGTGACCGCTCTTGATTTCAGCTCCGGTCATGATCTCACAGTTCTGTGAGTTCAAGCCTTGCACTGGGCTCTGCACGCTGACCGCAAGAGGAACCTGCTTGGGATTCTCTCTCTCCCTCTCTCTCTGCCCCTCCACTGCTTACACTCTCTCTGTCTCTCTGAAAATAAATTTAAAAACTTAAAAAAAATGAAAACAAACAAACTAGATCTCAAAATAGGAAGGAAAGAAGAGAAGGGAGCGTGGACTCTCTGCCAGACACAAGTGACTTACTATCACCTTGTTGCCATCATTTTAGAGAAGCTGAAACTGAGGCTGGACGGCTGAAGCCACGTGCTAAAATGCCACACAGCCAGCTTCAGATTCAGCTTTCTATGTTCTGTCTGACGTACAAGCTCCCTTCCAAGGACAAGGAAGGATTTTCACGTGGAAAAAGGAAAGAAGTATTACTGCTACAGTTAAAATTTCTTAAGAAGTGCCTCTTGTAATACTTTACTCATAAAGAATTAACATTTTATGGCTGTAGCTCTTTTCTGTCTATAAAATAGAGCTTTAAAAACCCAGTCCTTTGACAAAAATGCCTGGGGCTCAAGGTCACTTAAGGGATTTGTGAAACTTTAAAAATCAGATGCAAAATGCTGGGTATATATACGTTTTTCTGGGGGAAAGAGTCAGGAACTTTCATCAGAGTCCAAAAGAGGTCTATGAACACCTCCTTCCAAAACACTAAGAACCACTGAGCTACAGAGAGTTTTGCTAGGCTTTTTAATGGTTTCCAAAAAGGGAAATACATATGTACAATTTAGTTTCACATATAAAGAAATACATTTTATGTGTAATAGGGAAGAACATTAATATATTCTATTAATAATGTAGCCACTTGATAATGAAACATTGAAGGGACCCTTTCCCATGTTCTAATAACTACTCAGGATGTTAGCAGTGAAAGGGTCATTTAGAAGGCTAATTTCCTTTTCATCATGCTTGTTAAGTGTTTACTTTAATTCACATCCTGTGTGACCCTATGGGAAAATTTTTAACTAATACTGGGGAAAATCCCATAGGGTTACACAGGATGTGAACTGCGCCCATACTGAACTACCTTTGGCTCGAAAAATAAAATTAGATAGGTGAGTTTCACTTTCTGTTTGTCATAAGTTCCACTTTCTGGTTCCCAAAGTTTAGATTCATAGCATCTCTATGTTTCTGAATTTGGCAGCTCGATAAAATCCCAAAATTCTCACTCTTTTTAAGGAATGATTTCTCAGCGCTGTATAGCAAACTCCTTCCTGCTGAAAATGCAAATCTGTAGCACAAATCCAGGCGAGCCTGCTGGAGCACTCCCGCAGTGCTCCTCCATAACTGTGCTCACAGTTCAGCTGTCGTTTTCCATTTCCTGTGGAGAACACACATCATACCACTTCCCCTATAGAAAAAAGAAAGCAGCCAGCTTAATTGCTGATGGAAACACTGTCATACTTTCCACTGGCCAAGCTTGAAACCATTACTGATCTAACCTTCATTAATTTTTCCACAACAATTTGCAGAAATGTCAGGAAGCAGCTGCACGAAAACTGATTAATTGCGCTTATCACCGCTACTTCACCAGGCTATATATATATATTTTTTTTTTTTCCAGTTTAAAAATAAAATTTGGGATTTTTCTGTTTTGATTGGTATTGGCGGTGGTATATCTTGTTCTGAAAAACCCAGGTCTATTTTTGACCACTTCCAAAGGCCCAACATTTTCAAATCTGGAGTAAACCCCGTGAAGTTTGGGACAGCATCCATGAAGGAAGAGATTGCTTCCTGCTGATTACTCAGTTATATCTGTTTAAACAGACGCTAATGAATTCAAGTCTACGGCAACACTGCATTTATTAGTCAATCATAGAAGCTAAAATTCACTTCCGAAATGTGAATTAGAAAATAAAGTGCCCCTTTTCTATTTTTTTTTCCACCTTCTTTCTCCCTCATCATTTTAGTTTGAGCTATACCATCTGTCTCGCCCTATCAAATAATGTACTGTGCGTGGCTGGCAAAAACCAGCGGAACACTACACCTCATAACCCCAAGTATGCAACCAGTGAGCATCTATAATAGTGGTACCAATGGAATCTGGCCATCTGGGGATAACTGGTTTCAGCAAGCTTCACTTCTCAGCCAGCACTCAGATTTGCAGACCTTTAACTAGTTGGCAAAACATCAACTAGCGTTCAAGAAAAGAAACACTAACAAACTTTATTTTTCAAAACACAAGAATTCAGATACAGATTCTCAAAGGTGTATTTGTCAATGTTGCTGACAAGAAGGCTTCCAAAGCAACGATCAGAGCAATGTCACTATCCTTCACGTGGAGACAAAGTCAACCCAGATCTAGCGTTCTGCAGCACTACCAAACTTTTTGCGTACGAACACGTTTTTCCTTCTCCATATTGCCTGGATACATACACGCAAGGGATTAAAGCTGAACAGACTTTGAACCAAATGACACAGTACCTTTCAGAGCCAGCTCCAAGAGACTGCAAAGAGTTCCTCCTAGGGCTGCAGCAAAATAATCCAAAGGCCGCCTTCACCCCAGGTATGTAGATTCTAACCCCAAACAAAGGAAAACAGAGATTGGACAATAGTAACTGATGTAACTGCTGAGCATGTAGCATAGGAGCCCAGATCATGGACTCTGGAACCAGAATACCTCTTTCAAATCCCACTTCCAGCACTTCGTAGACATAGAAATAACTTCTGGCAAGTTACATAACCCTTCTGTGCCTTAGTCTTCCCATCTGTAATATGTGGGTAATAATAGCGTTAGAATTGGTAAGAGAATCATGCAGTGCTTAGAAATGGCACTAACAAGGAGAATCTAAATATTAGTTACTAATTCTAGTATTTTCTGCTGATATTTCAGGCGTGTGTTAGTCGAAAATAAAGAGGAAACAATCTGACAAGATTTCCTAAACTAATTCAAGACAGTCTATTGGGTTGGCTACTAAATTTCCCCTGCTAGTATGGGGCTACCGATACTGCCTAAAGTACCACCATTAAACCTGGGCCAAGCAACTAGGGTTAAATTTTCTATTCTTTCTGTTGACCCCCTCAGGTATCTTAGGGCAACATGCTTTGGGATGTTGTGGGACCTAGGGGCAAGCACTGCTGGGGATAACTACCTCTCATCACCAGCAGCAGGCCTGGAAAGGAGAGGTGGGAGGAAGGCCACCACAGGCTCGGGAAGTGCAAACAAAGGACACTGACTTGGCCTTCATCACAAAAATCAAAGGGTTTGCTGAATAAAACAAAGGAGCTAATTCCCTGGCACCGAGATCAGGATTGAGGTGCCAGGAGGCCACATGGCGCAGGAAGGATACCTCTTTTAATTCCTGTTGTGCTGTGTGACCTTAAGTAACTCACTATACTCTCCAAGTCTTGACCTTCCATAGAGAAACATGGGCTCCCATGTACATGGAAACTTCTCAACCTTCTTGCTGCCACGAGCCCCTGTGGCATTCTAATGAAGCCTGTGGATCCCTGCCTAGCATAACGTTTGAACTACATAAAATTAAATAGACAGGATTATAAAGGAAACTAAGTATACTGACATGCAATTATCTACAAAAAAGTTAAACAAATTTGTTGCCAGTAATATATGTGATTCTTTATTAAAAATTAGGAACAACATACAGGGCAAGATAATATCCACTCTCATGTTGAGCAGTCCTAATCATAAAGATACTTTGAGATATTAGCCACAACAGTAATGTGATGTGAAAATACCTGTTATTTCTACTGGACACAAAGGCACAGATACTACTAAAACTATTGTTTTGTCTGTTGCCTACATTAAGAATGGAGGGAGTGCTGAATGAAGTTGAGCTAGAGGTTAGTGAAAATAAAATTATAATTTTTTTCTAAATCAAATTCTCAGATCCTCTGAATTCTATTTGTAGCTAAGATCCCCAATGTGGGTAAATAATAAATCCATTTACGATTTTAATGTCTAGGATCAATGATTGAATTGTGTCCCTAGCTCCCTCCCTCCACAGAGAATATTCACAAAGAACTATCTTATCCTTTCCAAATATGTGGAGAGAAACAGATTTATAGGATAGAAGGATCTGTCCCCAACCCTATCTAAGAGGGACTTAGAAACATTTCCAGGCCCTCTCACCCTATGGGGGGCCACGGATGAAGTGGCATCAATACCAATTAACCACAGATCCTATTCCAGCCCTACCTGCTCACACAGGACCTTCAGGCCTCTTGAAAAGTCCCAACCAAGTATTTCTAGAATGCCAGCAGGGGAGACTAACAGGAACCCACAGGCAGGCAATCTGACAGGCAGTCAGTCACAACACCATTTGCCATTTCTTCCTTCCTGCACCAGCTCCCCCTAGTGTCCTCAGCATGGAACCCCTCAGACCCTCCGCCCATGGTGCCCCTCATGAGAATGCTAATGCCCACACATTCCCACAGCCAGGCCTGAGGAGCACCTGCCTTGGGTCCCACACTTTAGAAAGCCCACACACCACAAACACACACTAAAGAAATGCATTGAAAAATACATGTGCACCTCTGTCGCGGGCATCCAAATGTCCTCCAGCCCTGAAAGACCCAGCTCCTGACTATAGCTCTTTAGGCTCCAGGGAAATGTTTTTCCACATCTTGTGAGCAATCTCTTTGCCCCAGTCAAAAAGTGACTGAGTTTGAATGCCCTGAAGGTTTGTGGGTTGTGACATTGCAGTGTGGAGTTAGACACCATTTCAAAAGCAAGGGGGAAAAGGTGAGCAACATTCATGCTTAAGTAAAAGAAAAACAGAGTATATAGTCATGGCTCGTAAATGGCATGAAGGCAACAGTCTCTTGCATAACAAAGTACTGAGAAGCATGCCTTTTCTTGCTTCTCTTAGTGCTCTGATCAGTAGTTCTGGAATTATCAGTGCATTGGTGCAGTATTTGGAAAAACTACACTTGGTGCCCAAAGAACATTTTACAAGTAAACAATTCTTATTCTTAAGTTTGCGATGATGTAAAGCTCATGAAACACGGTATTAATTCTTTACATTAGCAACTAAATGAACATTGGACACTAAACCTGTGTATAGACTACTTCCATTCAAAGAGTTAAAGAAGACAATAACATTTCCAAAAAAATATGTTAAAAATTTCAGCTTTATTTAAATAATTTTGGATTTAAAATGTTTTATACATTCACGATAATACGGATTTGCCTTTTTGATTTTAAAATTATTTTGGGTATTTAATAAAAAATAGCTTTTTGAAAATATTTAGCTTGTGAATCTGTACTTACTCTAATTTACACTGCAAATGAAAATATATTGATAGTTTGTATACTTTGAATGTGATTAACATTTTATATTTCAATCCTTTAAGTCACTGAGAATGAGTACAATTCAAGGAAAAAAGCAATAGGAAATCTAAAAACAGTCATTCTGCTTAAATTTTTTAAGCTAGAAACAATGAAAGTAAGCAGACTTTTATCAAGCATGACCCACATAAAATTCCCTAACAGGACATGACAAATTCTTTATTTAATGACCATTTAATTACTGTTCAAAACAACAAAAATGAGCCAGAAAATTATTCTCATCAAATCCACAACTTGAACAGGTCAGATGAAATCCCTGCAACTTCATATTCTTTATAAAGATTTCATCACTGATCAAGTTAAGAAGAATGTCTGTGGGCCTCCAGCTGAACTGTTGCCCTCAAGGCCCCACAAATATTGGCGGCCATCGCTGAATCCCGAGTTGTGTGTTCTTAAGGTCCAAACCAAGCTTGGCTTCTAACCAATTCTCCCTCAAAACCGTCACAAAAGCAATTCCATCAAGTTTTTGGCTCCACTCTTCTTTAGAATCCCACAAAGATTCCTGTGCCTACCTTGTCGCCATACAACCTGATGGCTAAGATCCGGTCCAAGGAGCTAAGGAGGTAATAGTTATCGCCCTTCACTGCCCATGTCAGATATCTTCTGCCCCATCTCAGCCAGATATAAAACCACGGAGTTAAATATCATGGAGCAATAACAAGTACTAGAAGTGAGAGAGGAGAGGATTCTGCAGCCTGAGTCTGAGAAATTCCATGCATTTATAGACAAAACCATTTACTTGGTGTATCTTCTTTCCTTGGTCTTCTCCCTGCCTCCGAGGCTCTTGGCCGACATGTGCTCCACCATCTCCACACTCCCTGTGCATTTCCCTCCCAGACGACTAAAATTTAGGTCCAGTAGGAGGAAGAATGGCAGTGAAGGCCAAAGTGTATGAAACAGGCCTTTCACATTTTTGCTCATGACCCAGTTCTGAAACTTAAGAGAATAAATTTTGCAGCAAGTGTTTTTTCAACAATTTACATGAGCACAATGAATGTTCTGAATACAGTTGTCCCTTTGTACTTGGAAGTTCAGAGGAAGGATATTTCCTAGACATCTACATTAGGGGACTGACTTCTAAAATAATCCATATCAACTTTTATTTAAAGATCTGTATGAAGTCTTGATTTTCATGTTTTAAACAGAGAAAGAATTTTACAGGTTTTGCAAATGCATAGAGAAATCTCACTTTATATATATATATACATATATATATATATATATATACGTGTATATATACACGTATATATATATATATACGTATATATGTGTATATATATATGTGTGTGTGTATACACATATATATACACGTATATATGTATATATATATACATATATATACATATTTAAAATATATATGTATATATATACACGTACATATATATACGTATATATACGTATTATATATATATTATAAATATGCATACATATACGTATTTAAAATATACGTATATATATATATACATATACACACACACACACACACACACACACACACACACACACAGAATGCATATTGTGTATATGGGATCGGGGAGGATTGAGTTACTTGCCCAAGGTCTATAAGCTATCCTATGAGATCCAGGGCGAGAAACTAGATGATTTCCTGACATTTCAATCAATGACCTTTCCAGTTAATCATCCTTCCTACCCCCATAGTTAATTACTGTGCTTATATGTGGCCATGTAATATTGGTATTATTCACTTCAGAAATCACTTATTAAGGTTCTGATAATGTTAGAAAGTAAAACTGAGAAATCATTGAGTTATCAAGAGTCGTCATTCTTATAAATTATTCTACATATTATTATTAAATGTATAAATGTAAGGTCTAATTATAATAGACAATACAGAAATTACACAGAACATTGCCAAACTTAATTCTCTAAGATATCGAAAAGAGGGTTTCAGTGATAATGTTATTATGAGTAAAAAGATTTACAAATGTGTTCTTCAGAAAATGTTAACTAATTGCATCTGTTCCAAAGAATAATTCACAGTGCCAATGTTAAAATGGAATTTATTTTAATTTAATTTTTTATCAGATTTCCAAAATGCATTGAACATGTACATGTAAAATAGGGTACATTGAAAATAATAAAGGACTATAAATCTAGCAATATTTAAAATAAAGTAATAAGTATCTTCAAATAAATGATGGCATTATCTTCATTCACTGGCTCACTTCTATATTTTAATTATTATTTTTTTTAATGTTTTTATTTATTTTTGAGACAGAGAGAGACCGAGCATGAGCAGGGGAGGGGCAGAGAGAGAGAGGGAGACACAGAATCCGAAGCAGGCTCCAGGCCCCGAGCTGTCAGCACAGAGCCCGACACGGGGCTCGAACTCACAGACTGCGAGATCATGACCTGAGCTGAAGTCGGATGCTTAACCGACTGAGCCACCCAGGCGCCCCTAAGAAAAATCCTAAGTGGACTGATATTATATCCCACATGCTGTACAGGCCAATCATGATGCTTCCAAAAAACAAATAAAAAATATCTGACGTAAAAAGTGCTTTTCAATATCTGAAACTAACTCTTTGAAATAAAATGTCTCTTATTATAAAATCCTTACCTTATGAGAAATTTCCATTAGGTATATGTTTCAACAGCTTAAAAATAAAAGCTTATATGAGGAATCTGAATAGCTCTACTTTTACTGTAACTAGTAGAAAAGTTGTAGGTTACTAACCAAAGTATTTCAAGACTTGTTCTGTCAGCTGGCACAGGTTCACATGAAATTAAACATGTTTAATTTCACATGAAATTAAAAAGCACACATATAGTTCTAGATATTTTGAAAAGACTGTATCTCTTTGACTTATGAATAATCAAAAGGAATGTTATAATTATTTCTCAAGATGAAGCTGTTGTATATTTCCTGATCACATAGCAATTTTCCATCCATGTACAATAAACTTACATTTCCATGTTGTTTAGACCCCCCCCCATTAGTACTATATTTCCAGTAAAAAATAATTCGTTTATCTTGTATTTCTCAGAATCAAAAATACAGTCATTGATCAACTTCCTTCCATCCCTATCCTGGATTAATGAATGACTGAATCAGTAAATGAATAAATGATCTATACACATACACATCAGACTAGTTCTTGTCTTCTCCATGGTCACAGATACAAGGTGTATGCAAATATATACGGTTTACAAAATAATACAGGCACAAATTCATACCATTTAAAAATAATACCAAAGTGAAATTAATTTTTTTCTCTCTAGAATTAAAAAAGTCCTGGGGCACCTGAGTGGCTCAGTCAGTTAAGCATCTGACTTCGGCTAAGGTCATTATCTCACGTTTAGTAAGTCTGAGCCCCACATCAGGCTCTCTGCTGTCAGCGAAGAGCCCACTTCCTCTGTCCTCCTCTCTCTCTGTCCTCCCTCTGCTCATGTGTTCTCCTCTCTTTCTCTCTCTTTCAAAAATAAATAAACATTAAAAAAAAAAAAAGTCCAGTGGGGCCTGGGTGGCTCAGTCGGTTAAGCATCTGACTTCGGTTCAGGCAGCTTATAAATTCGGCTCTCACGGCTTATAAATTTGAGCCCTTGCATCGGGCTCTGTGCTGACAGCTCAGAGCCTGGAACCTGCTTTGGATTCTGTGCCTCCCTCTCTCTCTCTGTCCCTCCCCTGCTCACACTCTGTCTCTCTCTCTCAAAAAATAAATAAACATTTAAAAAAAATTTTTTTTTAAAGTCTACATAAACATTTTATTTTTGTCAAATAAATACTTCCAAAGTTGGGTTACAGAATTCTTAAAATATACATAATACATTTCCATATTAACATAATTTAATTAAAATGTTTTAGAAAGTCTACAAAATATATCTTAATACGTTGATCAATTCCAAAAACTCAAAATTTATATTTTGACATAATGAAAATTATTGCCATTTATGCATATATGTTGCACATATTATTTTTGGCTGCCTTGGAAATAAAAGAACTCAAGATTAAGAGTTCTGTTACAAAGACCCCATAGGTTTCTTAGTTCAACTTGAATTTTTAACTATTTAAAATCGAGGTAAACATGGTGACATGTTACACCTGACCCAAATATTCATGAATGTGTGTTGCAAAGCAAACAGAGGTAAAAATGGAAGGCCTTGTCCTCTCATACACTATCACCAAGCTGAAATTAAAATAAAAGAAATCTTGCAACCTATGAGCCACATTACCAGGTGGAAAAAAAGAAGTAGAAAACCATAAAAATTAGGCAGGGAGACAAAATAAATAAAAAAGAGTAAAGTGAGAAAGTATGAGTTGGCGAGGAACATATCCCTATTCTCAGATTTACTATGTCCCACGAGACTAGCCTTAGTCAGTGTGTCTTACTATTCCATCCCAAATGTGAGTCTGATTGCTGGTTGAAAAAATCTTGACAGTGCTTTCCAAAGGAGAATATGTCCCTACATTCGGAGAACTCCCTAAGGATATTCAGGATATTTACACGTATACACAAATAAACATACAGAGCCTACCTATCCCAAGGCTTCTGATAAGACAGGGGGAGAAGGAGCCTGATAAAATATCTTGTCAATTCAATTCTTAAGGAAAAATCCCAATGCTGTAATGGGTAACATCTGACAAGAACACATGGCAATTTCAGAAGCTCTGAGGAGTCTCACTACCATTAATCTAGTAACTGAATTACCTTATTCTAGCAGAATGAACACATAAGAAGGATGTATTTTATTTAAAATGTTACTATTCTCTTCTCTACTCAGCTCTATTCCCCAGCCTCCAGCCAGGAATACAACAGGAACTCAGTAAATGTTTATTGCTTGAGTAATCAAGGGAATGACTGGATGAATGAATGAATGAATGAATGGATGATTATAAATGCACTCACACTTATCAAGCTTAACAAGTACTATTATGCATTTGTGGGGTTAAGAAGCAATTGCTTCTCCTATTCCACTACTCCTCTTAATTTCTCTCCTTCTATCCCTTTTAAATTGCAAGGCATTCTGATATAATTTAAAATTCTCTTTTGTAATAATATGGACACCTCTGTGAAATTTCTTTTATTGTGCCCAGTTTGCTATAATACTTGATTTAAAACACACAACAAAACTCAGCCAAATGTAACTATGATATAAATTCCACCTTTTTCCCCCTTTGCATTCCATGGTAAGATGCTATTCATCTTAGCAAAGCAATTTTAAACTTTTCTTTAAGTTCTATTATTATTCCTAAATGTTAATTGTCAATAGTATCCCTCCTCCCTCTATCCCTTCCCTATGTTTCCACAGGGTGAATACAAAACAATATGACTGTATATTTTGTCTGTTAATTGGCACATGAATATCCTTGAGGACAGGGGTGGGGGCGCGCGCACACACACACACACACACACACACACACACGCATGCACGCGCAGGGACGCATTTCCCTGGATTGTTCTCCATGGAAATCTCCCACATGGGAAAAGAGCCAAGGAGAGCCCGAGGACTTCCCTGACCCTGAGCCAAGGGTGTGGCAAATGTGCTCACCATAACCAGCTGGGCGCTTAAAGGGTAGGAGTGGGAAGAAGGAAGGGGGAAGCTGGTAATAAATGTTGAAATCTTTTATTTGTGAGACAACGATCTAAGAATATAACATTTTTGCAATATTTTAAGCATTATGCAAAGACTTCTCAAAACTAACATCTTCTCAGTTGTGATACTTCTAAGACCAGCCAGAGCACTAAGATCTACCAAGGTATATATAAATTTGACCCATTAAGGGGGAATCACTGAACAAAGTTCAGCTTTTTTTCTCACTGATGTAGTTTCATTACATCTTCGAGATAAGTAATAACCTTTAGAATGTCTCCACCCCTACCCTACTGAAATCTCTTCAAAAGCCAGCCGTGATCCTTAAACTCCAGAAGACAGTAGCCCTTTCCTAAATCATAGCATTAGTGACTCCTTTGTAGCACTTGACCCTGTTAGACACACCTTCCTTAAATATTAAGTTCCCATCTCAAAATCAGACACACAATAGATAATAAGTAAAAGCTCTTCTTTCTGTAAAGTTCCTCCCCTCTTAGCTTCTTTGATACTTGCCTCTCTTGGTCTCCAGTTACATTTTTGAGGGCTACAATACTTTGGAATCAATCCTCTATTTGATCTTCAGATGAAACTCTTCTACCCCATACACTTCCTCACTTTTCCAGGGTCAAAATTAATACCTCTCTCCTTTGTGTTCTCATAACCCTTTGTTCTATTCCTGCTATCACACTGATCATGATCTGCTTTGGATTTTAGTCAACAGAGGACATATTTTATAATCACACCTATTTTCAGCTAAGTTGTTGAACTGAATGGAATCTTTAACTCCTTCCTTTTTCCCACCCCTCCAATGCCAATCACACGCTGAACCTGAAAACAATTTAATTTCATTCGTCCCCTCCTGTGTATTTCTATTACAACCCACCCAGTTTAGAACCTACTAGCCTTTCATAGAGACTATCCCAATAGCTTCTAACTTGTCTACCTCCATGTTTCCTACCTCTTACCTATAAAGCGAGGTGAGGTAGATTTCAAAAATGTAATCGAATCATGTTACTCCTTGGCTCAAAAATGGGTAAAGGTTCTCTAATGTCTACCATACTGATGTGCTAATTACACATTCAAGGCCCTCTGCACTCTCTAGGTCTCCAATACCATTCTTTCCTTTTCTTCCATGTCTCCTTTTTAATTAGCAGACATACCATGATACTTTTCATTCCATGAGGACACCCACGCCATCCACCCCTTTCTTTGCCTATGTGGATATAATTCTCCCCACCTGTCAAAACGTTGCCCATCTTTAAAGCCTTCCTCAGGAAACACTTCCTGATCCCTAACCCCTTCCCCCTCACACACCCACAAGAAAGTACATATGATTTCTTCCTCTGAATTTGCAATACATTTTACTTATACATCTTGAGGATGCTACTTAAGCTTTCTTCTATCCCAGTCAGGTAAGTAGTAGTCTTACCTCTCTCTTAGGTTTATGAGCAACTTAAAGGCTAAAATACAGACTTCCTCATCATTTTATTCTTCCAACCACCAGAACACTAAATTGCATATGGCAGAAATGTCATAAATATTCATTGAATTTAACCTAACTGAAGCTTTTACAAATAGCCAGAAAAGCTCAGGTTCCATATAAGAAGGATGGGGGCTCAAGCCAACTTAGCGCTGGCATCTGTGATGACTGGTGTTCTCAAAATTTCCACTTAAGGCTGATGACAGAATTAAGCTCTGCTACAGTCAATGAATAATTTATTTGTTCACAAAACATTCTGTTAATGGAAATCTTTTTATGGCTCAAGATCTAAAATATATTTACTGCCCTATAGTTATTAAATGTTTGCTTTAATCATTAGTACACAAGGTAATGACAAATGATAATTACAGGATCATTCTATGCTCTTAAACTGATTTAATCAAGAGTATCTCTTCTGAAATTCAAAAAACTCCTCAGTGTATGGGAATGGGGGTGGATTACCCTGGAACTACCCAACTCACTGCCACCATCAAATTTAAGAACCTACAGATTCTGTTGTTAGTAATACCACCAACTGGGAGAACAACTTTAGGTTCAAATAGCTAATACATTTTTTATTTTTATGCTCAAGGAAAAATCCCCCTGCTCCCCTGAAGTAGACTGCTTCAAATGAATACATCATAGCAAAACAGAAGTGAATGTGTTTGTGTATTCCCTAGATTTCCCAGCCTGCCAAAAAATGTTCCTTTGCTGTGCTATTTCAGCAAGTCGTGAGATGACAATGATTATGCTCCTCAAAAGGAAAAGATAGCTATTTCCCCCCCTGTTTTTATTTTTGGAGACCAAAAGGCACACTTCTGGCTGCTGTGAGTACTCTGACGAGTAGACATGTTCCTGAGGAGGAGAATCTGGGGGGAACTGTGGCAGGGGTAAGGTGGAGAAACCTAAAACCATCCTAACCTCTTGGAAAATATTTAAGGAGCCAGAAGGACAGCAGAAAGAGGAAGAAGTCTCAAGTCCTCCAATGAATTCCTGTTTCCAACTCTCAACCCTCATGGAAAAAAGAAAAGTCAAGTAGTAAGAAACATATACTTTTTATCTACATTTATCTCAAACCCAACTAGTATACATTCAAGTTCATCACCCTGTTACGGAAACCAGTTTCTCTTTACTTCTCTTTTCCTATTAAGAGTAATATTTGAACTCCCAGGCTCAAAGCCTAGTGCCATCATTGACAACTTCCTCCGGTTCCCCTACTCCCAGAGTAGTAGGGGAGTAGTGTGCGCACACACACGCGCACACACACATACACAAACACACCTCCTATACCCAATCAGGCAGGCAGTCCTACGTTGGCTTCCTGCATACTCTGGCTTATATTATCTGTGTCCTGTCAATCCTTATTGCTACCACTCCAGGGCAGACCGTGCGCACCTGCCTGAAATACCAATGCAAAAGATCTGATCAGAAGGTACTCTGGGTCCAACTGGCAAATTTCCAAAGGACAGGTCTAAGCATGGTGTCCTCCGGTATGTAATCCAGGGATAATTACCAGAGGCAGTGACCTGTGGAAGTGAGGAGGGTCTTAGGAAAAACAATTTAAGCTGCAAGTAGGCACAAGGGCACCATAATCATACCCAAGAAGTCAGAAACCAAGGAAGAGATTGGAGAAGTCGGAAAGAACCCCCTGAACCTAGGCTCAAGTGTTCACTAAAGTTTTCTCAAAGTACTTTCATCTGTGGTATGAGGGAGGAGACATAAAGGGCACAACATGAGGTGATAGCTCTTGTATGAATTAATGTAAGTACCTCCTAAGTGGCTTCAATGCTTTCAGAGACTCTTACTGCTATGCACCCCACCCCCCATCTCTACCCACCACACCATCCAGCACAAGCTAGCTGGATTCATCTTCCTCATGTGCAACAACTCTGATTGTGTCTCTCTTCCACTCAAACCTGTTCAGGGCCTTCCCACCACCACAGCAATGGTGCCCCACATTCACACTATGTTTACACCTGTATCTCCCAGGAAGCCTCTAGTTTAGAAGCCATGTTTTATGTTATCTCATTAGATTTTTTCAGAGGTCAGTTGTTTTTATTCCCATGGTCAAGACAAATACAATAAAATATCCTTGTCAAGGGAATAAAGGGGTTTTTGTTTTATTTTATTTGTGGGAGAGAGTGTTGCCATTAACATAGAGAAGATTTTTTTTTTGTATTCAGAAAGATCACTAAAATACACATAAATTTATTCTTATGGCTCTGCTGTGGATAGTTAATAAGTATCAGACTTGCTGATTCATCTCACTGATATGACTAAAGCCAGTTATAAATTTGCAGTCCCCAAAAGGAATTTGAAAAGAAAACCCACAGCCGAATATTTTTATTAAATTAAACAAATATTTATTGAATATCTACTGTTTTTTTCAATCACCATTTTCAAGGCTGAACAGGAAACCAACAAAATAAAGACACAGCCTTTGCCTTCAAGCAGCTGATAGTATGGTGTGTGAGAGAAAAAAACTTCACAGAAATCACTTTAATGTAAAGCACAAAAATACATACAAAAGTGACATGAGAGAAGTATAAAATATTAAGGGGATTGAGAGGGAAATGAAGTAAAACATGAAGATGAATAATGCTCATATACTAAATAAATAAGACTAAAATAAAAGAATTGGCCAGATTCTGATATCGGTAAAGCGTAATTAACCAATAACCAATAATGCAAGTAAGAGATGAGGCAGAAAACACAAAGTCAATTTGTCTTTGGACAATTCATGGATGAGAAGTCAATGTGATATCAGGTTCAAAGCTAAAGATCTCTCAGTGAGTGGTTTTGTTCAATATCCAATTAGCAAATTTTTATGTAAACTATCCAAGAGAATCAGAATTCCAAGGGCCATTCTTGAGGTCTAAGGATGTTGCTTGGAGTTTGTGAGATTCTTAGGGCAGGGGAGTCACTGGGTGAATTTAACAGTTAGTATGATCAAAGAAAGGAAAGGTACACTGCCTCCAAGATTTTCTACGAGACCTGATTCTTCGCTAAAACTTCAATGTAGCTTCTATTTCTGTATTTGATTCATACTGAACAGAACATAGTGACTGTATCAGCAAAGCTCCAATATTTGAACACTGGTAGTCAACTAAACCGGTGACCAGGCAGCAAGTAACATGCTATCTAAAGTTGCAGGACCTACGGTTAAAGTCTGGTCGTATGGCTCACTAGTGCTGTGACTTTGAGCAAATCACTTAGTTGTAACCCCCTGAGCCTCCGTTTCCTCAGACACAGAATAAAATGTGAGTAATAGCTACATAACAGTTATTGTCTAAAGCGAGATAATGTACCATGGAAGCCATTTGTAAACTGTACAGTATCACACAAATGGTAATTCACGTCATGAGAGAAACAAGGAAACTAATTAATTACTAAATACTATTGTGTAGGTTTTTGTGTGGAGAGTAAAAGATGAGAGATTTACCACCTATAAACATCCTTCACTGTGATCTACAGTAAGGAGACAAGAAGACGGATAGGCAGGAGGGAATACTATGAAATGATATAGAAGCAACCCTCAGTTTTTGGATGCTTAAAAAATGTTCAATGGGGAAAAAAATGTGCTTTGTTCATACTACTGACTTAATTAATGCTTGTTGACTGAACGACGAATAAATGAAGGGGTAAGGTACTGAATGTGGGAATGAGTGAAGGTAGAGCCAAGTGAGATGCCTGAAAAACAAGGCAGGAAAGGGGCACCTGGGTAGCTCAGTCGGTTAAGTGTCAGACTCTTGGTTCGGATCAGGTCATGATCTCTGGGTTTGTGAGTTCAAGCCCCGCTTCGGGCTCGGTGCTGACTGTGCGGAGTCACCTCGGGATTCTCTGTCTCCCTCTCTCTCTGCTCCTCCCCCATGTGCACTGTCTCTCTCCTTCTCAAAATAAATAAATAAATAAACTTAAAAAAAAAAAAAAAGCAGGCAGCATCAGGCTGTGTAAACAGTGGAAGAAAATAATTTTGGAAAAATGAAAAACCATGTAGTCCAAGAAGCTAACAGTAACGGACTCCATTCACACAGGCTATAACGGCAAAAGAAACAGCAGTCATGGTGAGCAGGGACTGAGTCTAGGCTTCATATCATTTTGGTAATACTCATTCATAAGTACCGATACCTTCTTCAGTTACCTTAAAACATAAAGGACCCAAACAGAAGAGTTGTATGCATCCGAAAAGCTATAAAAATGACCCTACCTAAAAGGAAACATTTTGAAGGCCACAACACACTGAAGCTCAAGGGTCCACTCTGAATTCTACGTGACAGCAGGAAAAATTATACCAAACCCATAGAGAGCACAGAGTAGATCCAATGTGCAACTTCATCAGATCTTTATAAAATCTGCTAAAATGAGTCCAGAGAGAATGGATTAAAAGTTTTCCTCACTTTTATTTTCCATATTTGTGTAAGTAATGACATACATATTTTTTTAATTTATTTATTTTTATTTTTATTTTTTAATATCATTTATTGTCAAATTAGCTTACATACAACACCCAGTGCTCATCCCAACAAGCGCCTTCCTCAATGCCCATCACCCATTTTCCCTTTCCCCCACCCCCCTTCAGTTTGTTCTCTGTATTTAAGAATCTCTTGTGGTTTGCCTCCCTCCCTCTCTGTTTCTATCTATATCCCCCCTCCCCATCCCCCATGGTCTTCTGTTTAGTTTCTCAAGATCCACATATGAGTGAAAACACAATATCCGTCCTTCTCTGACTGACTTATTTATTTTATTATTTGTAAATTAAATTTGGATTTCAACAACTTCCGACTCCCAAAATTACTAACTATAATAACTATGTAACTCTCAGCTAAGTAATTACTGCTCTGAAACGCAATTTCCTCAAGTGATTATGGTATTCTTCATTTTCACTTTAAAAAGATTAAGCACCTATAGCACAGAGCCCAACTCATGGAACATACTAATAATTTTCACCTTCCTTCTTACCTTTCCTCAGCTTAAAGAAGACATGTCACTTACATAGTTCTTAAATAATTATATCTAATGCAATGAAAAAATATCAATCTGAGCATATTGTTAAAGGACCATAGGTCAGCTAATATTACTTTTAAAATGAATAATTTCAAGACCGGTCGAAAGAACTGGCTTCGCAAAAGAAACTGGCAATGAATGAAGAGCAGTATTATTGATTAAAAGATAAAGCCATCTGTTTTTACCATATTTTACAAAAAGTGTCATGAAAGAATGGTCACTCTAATGGTGAGGGTTTCCCTTTCTTGTCTTAGTAACGGTTTTCTATCTACTGCCAATTTGGGGTAGCAAATTTTTTAGATGTATCATTTATAAAACATATCCTCACTTGGGCTCATGGACAAGGCCAGGTTCACAGATAAAGTCATGGACAGATTGCTGATTATATACAACACGGACATCTTAAAAGAACCACACCAATTTCATATGAAGTGTTTCCTTACCAAAGGAAGTATTTAGTTTGAGAAAATGTACTTATCTCTATGCGTTTTGTCCTCAATGACAGCCTAAAGAATCAGTCACATGGTTAATAAGACGTTACGTATTATGTTTAAATAATGATTATAACTACCATTACCACTACTAATCATCATCATAATCACTACTAGTTATTGAGCCCCTACCACCTGCCAGGAGTTTAATCCTCACATAATCTTATAAATTTACTTAACTAAAAAAAAAATTATTTTAAAACAGAGTGATTCCAATGAGCTGACATTTAAGCAAAGGCTCCCAGAACTCACAGTGTAATAAATAAGGAGAAGGCCAACTATATTCAATGTCCACACCACGTCCATTCTCAGGTAGCACTTACGGAACATAATCGGTACAGTCTCCCAAACATCCCTTAGGTTAGGTCCCACCAACTGAAATTTAACTGTAACACCATGGGGTACTTTGGGAATAACTGTAAAGGCCAACCTTGTGAGTACATAGAAAATTAAATGTGGCAGACAAAAACATTTAGGTTAGTGGTGCACAATATTAGCTTTCATTTTGTAACATCTATCACAGCTGTTGAAGAATTAAGGTTTGGCTCTTGAAATTTTTTTAACATTTCTCTTCCTAATGAGTTTTTCATCTAACTGCCTTACATCCCTTTAATTATCCAAAATATTTTTTCTGAATAGCATCTCACGTGCCCATAACGATGGAAATTATTGCTCGCAAATGAATCTTGGGTCATGAGCCTTACAGGCAAAATTAAAAGATGTCCCAAGGTTTCTGCGCTTGGTATTTCCATACTCGTTGAATACGCAAAAGCCACACTAAACAAATCAAGCTCCAGGGCAGTTGTCTCAAGGGAGATTATTTTAGACAACCCTAAAGCAGTTGTTGGCATCATATAAATTATGCAGCAGTATCCCTGAAAAACCACGTGACCTCAGCATGTCTTAAGATGCCCATAGGTGAAGCAGACACTGTTAGTTTGGTTTTGAACACTGCTCCCCAAATGGCTAGATGCTCTTCTCTCTTATTCATTATCATCCCTCAGGTTTTTACATAGCCTCCATTTATTCAGAGGAAAATTAATAACAAGCCACACAGTTTAGCATAAAATTTAAAATATCAGAACCTCAAATCTCATGACCTGGACTAGAAATACAAATATTTTTCCAAATGTTCTGTTACTGTGCAAAGGGTTAATTAAAACATGAGTTTGCCTGGATTAAAAAAATAAAATAAAATAAAATAGCCGAACCTTAAAATCAGTATCATTTAGACTTCTGATGCCAAAAATCTGTTTGACAGAGCAGGTTTTACTATGCTGACATTTTAGCAGTAGCCAAAGTCCTGTTCCCACTAAATTCTGTCTTGGCAACACCAGTAATTTGCTAAGAGCCTAAACTCCTCTTGGTGAGGACTTCTCCACCTCAAGAGTTTTCCACAGATTCACAGTGCGACGAGGACGTTGATTTGAGTAAGACTTTAAGGTTTCTATTCTTATCACAGAAATCAAACTTTCTGTAAAATGAGAACGGCTTAACATAAGGAGAGATGCTAATTTACTCAAAACGTTCAGCAGGCTTTAGATTGGAATCTGAGGCAATATAATAAAATCATACATAAATACCTCACTAACGGTAAAATCCGATATTCTTATATGACCCCAAGATTCTTAATAAGCAAATAATTATTAAAAGAGTAAATGGGGGTGCCCGGGTGGCTCAGTCAGTTAAGTGTCCGACTCTTGGTTTCGCCTAAGGTCATGATCTCACAGTTCATGAGATTGGGCTCTGTGTCAGCACAGAGCCTGCCTGGGATTCCCTCTCTCCCTCTCTCTCACTGCCCTCCCCTTCTCTCTCTCTCTCAAAATAAATAAGCAAACTTTAAAAACAAAACAAAAATAAGAAAAAAATAGTAAATAAAAGGATATGTTCCCAGCTATCAATGACCACATTTTCTAATCTTCTCATCTTTCTAACTGGGATATTTCCAGAAATATTGTAAAAACTTGCAAACATGTTCATTTAGATAGCATCCCAGACATCTTTCACGGGTAGTAAGGGCCTCAAATCATTACTGCCTAAGTTTCACATAAAGCTTAATATTTTGCTTGAAAGATCTTTTCAAAAATTCTGAAATCAAACCATATAAAAAGAACTTGACTCCACTTACCCAGCAGCTGAATGTTACTGAATCGGTAAAAGAGTGTTCCAACCAAGTCAATTCACTTAATTTTTCAAGTCAATCTGATTACCATTGTCTTTTTAAAAATTCAAAGACTCCACCTAATGAGGAAAGGAAAACAAAAAGAAAAACAAATAATGTTTAAGCCAGAGTAGCATAGGATCAATACATTAACAACACAGAAATCAGATCAAGATTACTGTTAAATCCTCTCCCAAGTTACTGTACTGCTTAAAAGTATAAAACAACAAAAGCATCTGCCAACTGAAATTTACCAGTTTTGGATAAAATGAATATGCAAGCATAGAGAAAACAATAAAATAACACAATAAATGTGAGAGCAGAGACTTTATTGTCAGTGCTGATTGACACACAGAAACAATGACTATATAATGCAAGTTAGGATATGTAAAATTAGATGGCAACCGATTGCTTTGGGATTTGGCTCATTGATTCTTATTAATTTACTGATGCAATTAAAATGCGTAGGCTGCTATTCCTTAAAACAGTTAAACTCTAGTTACACATAATCTCTATTGAGGAATATAAACTAATACCTAGATAGATCATTTGGAGAGAATGCACTGGCATGCATGAATTTCCAAATCATTCTTCGAAGGTTATACCTCGTCTCCCACAGAGAGTGTTTATTCTCCTACAGACCCCTAAATAGCTTATGGTTTATAAATAATATCATTTAATTCCATTTTCTTTACCGGCAGACACACCTTTTCTGAAGCCCGAATATTAAACTAGTATTTCAGTTCCAAGAGTAAGTTTGAGAGAAAGCAAGCTATATCTCAACTGATGAGAGCCTAAAATAAATGGGATGCTGGAAGGCTGAGCAGAAGAGTGAGATTACAAAATTGGACAGCGTCCAGCTACTCCCGAATCAAGTCTCCCCAAGATAGATTTAGTATGTTTTAAAGTCCCAGAACATCAAATCCAACCATATCCACGTGAAAATTTAAAAACCTATTCCAAAGCCATAAGCACATGATTTTTTATTATGCAATGTGGAATTAGCTACATATTGCCACTCCACTAATCCCACCACACTTATTAGTGAAATTAATTGAGCTCATCTCAGTATTTAATAAAGGTTGATACAGATTTGCTATCCACTATTAGAAGGTAGATGCTCAAAAATAAACCTAACCCAGAACAAACCAAAAACATTCCTAACAGTGGAGAAGACAAATAGCAATAATTATACATACTAAGTAGAAATCCACAGCAATCACTGGAAATACATTTTCACTTCCAAGACAATCCAATGTCTAGATTCTAGACTTACTGCTGTTCAAGAAATAATTATCTAGAAAATTGAGATGGATATGATCTCAAAAGACTTCTTCATTCACAGAGACAAACAGTCTTAATTATTATGCTAGGGTTCTTGCCATAAATATGACAAGATAAAAGTCAAACGGTTTGGTTATTTTAAATTATCCTGGATCAACAAATATAAGCACCTAAAGGAGCTGCAAATGGTACAACACACACATTTCTCACACTTGAATATCTAGAGCTGTGAAAATATTTTTGTACTTTTCTAGGCCTTTATGGAAGTTGCAAAGGCTGTTTCAAATAATGTTCAGAAGATGGCCTTATAGTGTCACCTCTGAATTCTTGCCATGATGGCTTTGGGCTCGTACACTGTTTAGCAACTTATAGCCTTATGTTAGTCATTTTCCAAGAAAGCGTGAGGGCGCTTCCCCTCACGATGCAAAATGACTTGAAGATTCTTAGGAATCCTTTTCTCGCTGGTTTGTCAACATAAGTGAAATTGACCTGTACCAAAGTTTAGATCTACCATCACCTTTCTGTGCTTGCTTATTTCTTAGCGTACTGTTCTCTTAACATGTAGTTCTTGCCCCATAAAGGGACTTAAATGACTTGAGCGTGGCCAGTCATTAAGCCAGTATCTCAAAAGGTCTTACATCTATAGTACAGCAAGTACGTTGTCGTTTTAATCTGACTATGCTTATTGGAGTGGTCTGTGATTTCAAATTACTTAGGAATATTTCAGTGTTGATATTACTAATGTATGGTACCTCATATCAAACCTCACAAGCAGTTAAGTACAAAATATATTAGTCATCTGTATGGATGATTCAGATGAATGACTGTTCCTAATTAGCACAGAAGATACAGATCTGTTGCCTGCATAACAGGTGAGCCTCATGTGTACAAACCACAATACAACATTCTTTAGAAATGTTCACTTCCTTAGAAATGAGCAATGACACCTAAGATACCACAATAAGTTCTCTACAATTTCTATACCACACAGTAGTGCAGAGCCTAAAATAATTTTATAACCTGATGAAAGCAGTTGAATCTAAACCTTCTTACCTTCAATTTGTTTTTATTGCCTGCCTCAACACAGGAGGAAAAAGGAAAAAACAAAACAAAACACCTCAGTCTGCGGTATTTTGGCTTCATCAGAAAATCTAAATGCATCTGAAACTGTGTGGTACAGTCAGTTATGTAGTCTAAACAATCGAGTAATTTGTCATTAGCTAATAGTTGATCATGCTTGTTACCGATTGGTCTATATTTATATATAATAAATCAGATGTAGCCACAATGCTGCACCTAAGTGACTTTCTCTAGCTTAATGATTTACCCCATGTAGTATAGAGGAATCATGCTCTCTGAGTTGACCAGACCACTCCCTGAGAGCGCTTTCGTTTAGTAGCATTTGGCACCCTGGAATAAGGTTGGGAACTTTGATGTCTTTATACCTCTGGACATATCCTTAATCCAGGTCCAGAGGAGGTCATCAAACACCCTCCTTCTATTGATGATGAGACTGAGACTCAGAAGGTCACAGTCATTTGCCCAAGGTCATGCAACTAGAAGGCAGACTTCCTGACTACTATTCCACTATTTTCCCTTTACATCATTGAGCTTCTCTGAGCACCAATGATACTAAAGATGCTTCCCAGTTTAGGATGAGAAGGAAATGCAGAAGGCCACGAGTGCAAAGTGAGTGGGAACAGGTCAGCAAATACCACCGGCTCCACACCACCCTCTGCATCACGGTTAGAAGTAACGTGCTTCTTTGTAAATCTAGTAAAAACCTGGCCATGGAGAATAAAGAAACAGAATAACTGAACTGTTAGAGACCCAAAACCTCTTGGCATATTTTGGCAGAGTTCCAAAATAACATTTGGGAAGCAGTGCCCTAACAGCCAGAGTTAATACAGCTGCCCTACTTAGTCATTTATATTATTTTTCTTTAGAAATACATAATGACATTGAAGACATTTATAACCAAAAAAAAAAAAAAAAAGAAAAAAAAACAAAACAACAACCCTCTTAATCCCATCACCCAAACATAATTATTTTCATTTTTAAAAATTTTAATCTAGTATTTATTTGTCCCTATAAGCATATTTTCACATAGATGTTCTCATAACACACATATAACAACAATGCATTCTAACTTGTTTTCATTTATTATTTGATACACATGTTCTACATTTTCATGTAATTCATATAGTTTTCATTTTTAGTAGCCACATAATATTTCATAGTCAGCACACTTAGTCATTTCCTTAACCATTCCTATATGCAGGAACATTAAAGATGTTCTTGTTTATTTTTAACACTAGAGATACTACTCATCCTTAAAAGAGTAACAGAAATAATATTATCAAATCAAAGAGTATGAGTATTTTTATGGACTTCACATTTATAGCCATGTTGATTCCAAGAGACTGAAATCACCTACAAAACTACCAACGATATCTGAACATTGCATTTCCACCAAACCTCATGTTTTTATATGACTAAATTCTTTGGTGGTTTATTTAATGTAAAATGGTACTTTCGGGTTGCCTTTTTATGTTAATGGTGACTGTAATCATTCTCTCATGTAAAAATAATTTCATTGTCTCTCATTTTTAATGTAAAAATTATCTCTATTCATATAATTTGACTACTTTTTGGTCCTATTTTTTCCTGTGAATTTAAATGACCCTTTAATATGATGCATATATTAACTTTTCTACAAACTGTTCTGTAAGTTTATTTATTTTTAGATCTTTAACCATTTAATATATCTGGCATGTATTTGGATCCACAGCAGGAAGTACATACTCAAATATTTTTGACAAACTCCAAGTTATCCACAGTATTTACTAAGCTTGCTATGTTATATTTTAACTCTGTATTGTCTCATAATGGATCCATGATGGGCTTCCCATTTTGTTACACTGATCTACATATTTAAATTGGAACCTTTGTTCAGACTGAGTACATATAATGTGAGTGACATTACCTTATGAACTTGCTGTTAATGTGTTGGGCGGTTTTAATTACCATTGTTGTTTTACAGTCTATTTGAATCTACAGTAGGGCAAGATTTCTATTTTTGCTCTCTCTTTTTCAAACGCTCCTTGATATTTCCTTAAGTGCACACATATACCTGCAAAACTCTTACCCTTTTTTCCCTTATTATATTATTTGATTAAGTGTAATATTTGCCCTCCACATTCAGCCATACCCAAAAAAATCCCATTAAAAGTTTGAATAGAATTGTGTTGAATCATATATAGAGGCATCCTTTCAATATTTTGTTCTGCCATGTCAAAAACAGTGTATTATGGTGCATTTCTATGTTTATTACATTTTTCACATTCAATAATCATTTGCATTCTAAAAGACTCTTGGTTCTGTGTCTTTCCTCATTTCCATTTCACTTGCTTGGAAACACTGAATTCCTCAAGTCCAGCAACTGAATTGTGTCACCAGATCCTCTGAATAATATTCTTTACAAGTAGGCAAACGCTGATTAAACAGAAAAGTGTTGTAAGTTCCAGCTTAAATAAAACATCTTAATTGCCTCAACAAAGATGAGATTACACTGTGTATAAACGACACAACCACTCCAATCATATTCCAATCATATTATTTTCTTGGTATATCCACAAGACGCAGCCCTGAATTCATTTAAAACATAGCTGAAGGGCTGAGATACCTAGTATGTTCCTCTATCTCCGATCCCAATGTCTCTCATTTCTGCTGTGAACTAGGTTCAAAGGTAAAGCAAAACCAACAATGAACTGCACCTAACTTAAATTATATTAATCTTTTAAACTCAAATTTGACTAAGAATACTCTACATATTGTCGAACGTTTAATGATGTCCAAGTGTTATTCCTCTTCCTTGATATACCAAACCTCGGGACTCTCAAGGAATCTTGTATTTTATAAAATGTATGAGTACCTGAAGAATTCTAGACACCATAGTGAAAAGGAAGGAAAGACAAATAGAAGAATGGGAGGGGAAACACCAGGAATATCTGTGCGAAGGTAGGCAAATAAGGACAGAAGCTATTTTCCATCCACACTGTGAACGTCATACTATGTGTCAGGTTGACTGAAAGCATGAGTGATGTGCTCCTCCAATTTCCTGAAGAAAGAAACACATAGAAAATGTGGCAAATATTTAATCTAAGCCTTGTTTCCTGAAAGACTGCAAGATGCCCACAAATTTTCTTTCCCAGAGTTCAAAATAGCAAGCTGAGTGGGTGTAAGCACTTCAAGTGTAAAAAGAAAAAAAAAAAAAAGGAAAACTAAGGAAAAGGAAAAGGAAATCATATACTTTTTGCTCTTCAGTAGGAGAATTTTGAAAGAAGCCAGGTAAAGGGATTTTAATGATTTGGATCTAAAGTTGTCTTGAATCAGAATATAAATACAGTCTTAATACTCTGGTCACTTTTAAAGGTTGCAGTTTCTATGTAAAGAATAAATTTCCAACCTCATTGTTATTGTAAGAACAGACAGTTTCACCCTAATACAGCCAGATACTAAATGACCACAATACAACACTGACAAAAGGGAGAGTTGAAGGTTCCTGGGGTCTCTACCCCTCCGAGGAAGAGAAACCTTCCTCTACAATGCTTTTTTTTTTTTTAATGTTTTATTATTTATTTTTGAAAGAGAGAGAGAGGGAGAGAGAGAGAGACAATGCAAGCGGGGGAGGGGCAGAGAGAGAGGGAGACACAGAAACCAAAGCAGGCTCCAGGCCTCTAAGCTGTCAACACAGAGCTGATGTGGGGCTCGAACCCACAAACCCTGAGATCATGACCTGAGCCAAAGTCAGATGCTTAACCCACTCAGCCACCCAGGCGCCCCTCGACAATGCTTTTAAAATTTTAACATGCTTATGAGTCACCAGAGAAGTTTGTTAAAATGTGAATTCTGATTCTATTGGTCTGGATGGGGTCCAACTTTTGGGAGTTCTCTGGTGATGCTCATGTGCTGGTCTGAGGTGCACATTTTCAGAAGAGCGGTTGTAGTCTGTAATAACCGTTTACCAACAGCCACACAAGAGAAATAACAATCAATTAAGAACATTTACAAGGTGGGGTGCCTGGGTGGCTCAGTCGGTAAAGAGACCAACTCCTGGTTTCCGCTCAGGTCATGATCTTAGGGTTCGTGGGATCGAGCCCAACATCAGGCTCCACACTGATAGCATAGAGCCTACCTGAGATTCTCTCTCCCCCTCTCTCTCTGCCCCTCTCCCTGCTTGCTTGCATGCTCTCTCTCTCTCTCTCAAAATAAATAAATAAACTTTAAAAAAATTAAAACTTAAAAAAAATAAAAGCACATTTGCAAGGTATCTACCATTGTTCTAGCTGTTTAAGAAATAACAAAGTACACAATAACAAAGCCCTGAGTCAACAATTAAAAATTATTTTAAAAAATTAAGTGCTGAATGTCAAAATGTGTGGTAATGATTCCAAGTATAACAGAAGTTGAGAACAGGAAGAGTTCTGTAGGGTTTAGAAGAGTGGCAAATGGCTTCCCAGATCAGGCTGGACTTGATCAAGCCCCAGGTTCAGGGTGGTGGTGACAGGGAGAGAGCAGGGGACCAGAAGAGGCAATGTTGGAAGGGACACTGAGAGTTCCAAAAAGAGAAAACTGCTTTGTAGATGCAGATATTATCATTTGAAATTTTAACCTGAATTCACTTCTAACTAGGTGAAGGGAACTTCTGACTTTGTTTAAAATTTGTAAGTTTGGGGGCGCCTGGGTGGCTCAGTGGGTTGAGTGTCCAACCTTTAATTTCGGCTCAGGTCATTGCATCAGGGTCATGGGATTGAGCCTTGCACCTGGCTCCATGCTGAGTGTGAAGCCTGCTTAAGATTCTGTCTCTCTTTCTCTCCCTCTGCCCCCTCCCCCACTCGCACTGTCTCTCTCTCTCTCTCTCAAAAAAAAAATTTTTTTTTTGTAAGTTTGGGAATTATAATGCTATTCCAGGGAATAAAGAAATGGGTACATGTGCCTTAATCTTATGCAAATTTTCTCCACTGGCAACAGCAACAGTATTATTAATGACATTTTAGGCTTAAGCCTGGTAGCACAAAATTACCATTTTTATATATATATTTATGCATATGTATGCATATGATATGTATGCTTTTGATTAACATATGTCTCTAATGATTAACAATTTTAAAAGCACTGGAATATAACTTTTCACTACAATAGAATTAAGAGACTTCTGTGATTTGGAGCACTGAATTTTACTTTTATTATAAAAATAAACACTTTTTTTTCCTATAAAATACTTTTAGATGACACATACCCACACACACCCTCAGCTCTGGCATTATTCTTCCCTTTCCTCCCACACTGGCTGACAATGGGAAAGAAAACACATCCAGAAACAGAATGAAATTATTAATGAATTATACCTTAGTTGGTTTTTAAATCTCCTTAGAAAGTTTTTTTCCTGTCAACCTACAATATGTTCGATATATTGTCCAGTGGATTTAACAGAAAAGAAAGAAAGAAAGAAAGAAAGAAAGAAAGAAAGAAAGAAAGAAAGAAACCAGAAGATTGCAAAGGTCACTATAAACTTGAAAACTCAATCTCTAAACTTTATTTACTGAAAAAGAAATTACAGGGAGAGGTGGTACCTATAACCTGCAGGAGGGAAGGGAAGTGTTTGAAGGAGAAACGGTACATTCTAGCATTCCCAGGACAGGTCAACAATCTTACTGACCTCCAGTTCCATCTTTGGAACTACCAACGTCACTTTATTGTAAGCAGTGAGAAATGACATATGGAATACTGGCAAATATTGCATTTCCTATTAATGTGAAATGCCATAACTCTGGTTTACCAGCACCCCTCTCCCTTACCGGTTCCTGCCTACAAAACCTCCCTGTGTTTGCTGGAAGATGTAATTTAGGAATGGATTATGGCAAAAGTCTGCAATTTCAAAGTATCTAGACTTGAATGTTAAAGTGATGTTAAATGCATCACTATAGCTGTGCTAAATAAGGCTCTAGTATCAGGATGAACCAATGGACTTACCAAATGCCCACTCTGATACACACACACATACAAGCACTCTTGACCAACCAGAAAAAGATATTACTACGAGCACACTAAATCATTACTCATGAATGGCTTGCAAAACACTAAACAGAATGCCAACACTCATGCCCTAAAAAGACCGTGAAGTTTGTCTTCTACAAATGTCTTCCTCTTTCTACTCTGAACGTTTTCAGGTGTCCTCCCCTAACTAGGTCATGGCATCATGCAGGCTGCATTCCCCAACTCCTGCAAAAAAGAGCTAATAATCGTTTTCATACTTGACTGCCAAAAATGTAATGTGTTCTCATTAGGGAAAACAACAAACCCACCAACCTTGTGACTTTGTAAAACTTCATATAAAGAAAAAAAAAATAAATAACGGTTGGGAAAGAGACGTATTTGGGGAATGGGTTTTACTAGAATAGAAGCAAGAAACCCCTTCTGTGGGAAATGCTGTTACCAACCCTATAAAGATACAGTGCACCTAGACCAGAACAAGATATGGTGTGCTTTCAGTTTTCTGAGGCAGTTTCTATTTGAATTGAATTGGCCCTTCAGAAGACAGTTCATCAATGATAAATTCCTTCTCTCTCTCTCTCTCTCTCTTTCTTTCTCTCCCACCTGGATCTAGCCTTTTCATTAGTTTTAAGGCATAATGCCATTTTTACTTCTTTGGTATGTATCATTATAGTCTTCTGTGTTTATGGGTACACCTGCTTTTAGAATTAGCAACAGATACTACCAGAAGTCACAGGAGTTAAATTTACAACAGCACAGACCTCTAACTGCAAGCCTGGAACCATGGTGGGAAACAGGTTCAGTTAAGAAAGACTTCCTCAGCCAGAATTTACGTCCTCACTAACCAGGCTGCCAGGCCTA
The DNA here is from genome assembly GCF_024362965.1 of Panthera pardus. NCBI lineage: Eukaryota > Metazoa > Chordata > Mammalia > Carnivora > Felidae > Panthera > Panthera pardus. The sequence continues at coordinate 23,278,843 of NW_026526732.1, read as the reverse complement.
GATCAAATGAAGGTCGATGCAATGTCCCCAGAGGAAGCTGTTCAACTTGCCTGGTCGGTTCCCCTGAGCCCTGCCAAGGAGGCCCTGCAGTCTGACAGCCGACCTGGCAGAGCCGGTGCCTTCCCCAGGCCGAGAGTCCTCCACCCCCACCACCAACCAGGAGCACCAAAGCCAGCAAAGCAAAGCTGAGCAGCTGGAGGCAGCCACTTGTGGATGACACAAAGGCAGGCTCCCTCTGCCCTGGGAGTGACGGTGACTGTGACGGTGACGATGACGAGAGCTGTTGAAGTGTATACTGTGAGACAGGACATCCCTCCTGGCATTCTGGGTGAGTAAAGCCCAGGCCAGGGCAACAACAGCCTGGCCTGAGGACAGTCTGCTCCTCACATCAAAGCCGGAGGCCCTGGGAGGCTGGCCAGCAGCCAAAGACGCAAAGAGCAGCAGGGGAGTGTGTTGCCTTAGGACAATAGCAAACTGGGACGTGGTAGAAGTCTGTAAATTCCAAGCACTGGGGAGGTCTGCTCAGAGATTTCACCCTCTCCTGTCAGGGCTGTGATTTAATTTCCTTGAAAGAAAGAAAGAAAGAAAGAAAGAAAAAGAAAGGGAAAGAAAATACATTCCCAAACCTTCTGTCTCCAAAAGCAGACACCACAGTGCAAGTTAATGCACTCTGGTCCTTTTCAGCCTGCAGCCACTGTCTAAAACAATACAGCTAAGTGAGATGTGACATTCTCCCGTTCATCTTATTAGGGCATGAAGTCTAAGGGGTAATTAAGATCATTTAAATGCAAACATCACTGCTCCATTGCTAAGATCCTCCCAGATAGTTCCCATCAGTTCTGTTTAATTAGAGTGGCGACCCATGTTAATGATAACCTGACAGTTTTGTTTATTTGACAGGACAAAGCATTATCGCCTCATTTTGGGCAACAAGAACTGAAGGTGAGAAGCATCAAACTCCTAGTCACAAACATGACTCAGCTCTTGGACCTGAGAGGCTGTACCTGGAAAAGTTTACCACTTGCTCAACAGAAACGGAGTGAATTCAAGGATCATCTTCTATCCTCCTCACTTTGTGGTACAGCTTTCTGCACCAAAACCTACAGGAAACCAACTAAGGGAAAAAAAATCTGTGAGAGAGTAAAAGAAAAAGCAACCAATCATTCTCCCTTCCGTGGTTTTAAAATGAGATTCCTAAAGCCCAGGATAAATGCTATCAATGTCCTGGAGCCCCGTCAGGGAAGCAAGCATCAAAGGCAAACATGGCCACTGGAGTGACGGGCACCATCATGAGAATCCTCACTGCATATATGCTCATTAGAACAGAGAGGACCTTGTGAGTTTTCCTTTCAGAGGAAATGAATACGAGTTGAGATCACTCAACTCTAATCCACCCTGTACCTCAGGGTTATCCTGTCAGCAGCACATGCCCCGATTAGGCAGCAGTTTGTCATGGCCCCACGTGTCATCCACAGTGGCATGCTGGGGGTGGAACAGCTTCCAGCTCCTTGCTAATCCAGTGTGGGGAAGGCCAAGGTACAGAGTTTTACTTGATTGCACAAAATGTAGAGCTAATTTCAGCTTCTGAATCATCATTCTGGCTGTTTCACCATCCTTAAACCATATCACAACCCTTTGAAAATATCTTTTCTATTCAATTTTCACATATTTTCACATAAGCAAACACTCAAAGTAATCCTGGTAAGTTTCAAAAAGAGGAAACCATGACAAGGAAGAAAAGAAGAGTTTTACAAATATTTGCAATTTAAAATGGTCACCTTTGCCCTAGTGCGTGGGTCAGGCCCTACATTTTCTTGTGTTATCTTCAAGCCCTTTATAAAAACCCTGGACAATTAACACTTAGCAGGACTTCAGTGCCTGAAGACACAAATCGATTTTGTTTTAGTCACACTTCTAAGAGAAGAGAAACATTAAATAATGGAAATAAAAAAGCTGCTAACTGATATAGGAAGAACCTTAGCTATTTCTGTAATAACTCCCCTGGGATTTACACTGGATATTATAAAAACAGGATGTTTTGTTTGTTGTTCCTGATAAAGGACTACCAAACCAGTATAAGACTACAAAATACATCAAAATTACAAATCTATGTGAAGTTTCTAGTGTTAAAAAAGCCACATGGAATTTTTATTCATGTATTTAAAATTTTTGCTCAATGTGGGATGACCTCTGGAAACATGCTTCTTGTTTTTATGAATGCCAAAAGGGAAACGGTTACATAATTCTGAAATGCTCCAGCATCCTGGTGCAGGGAACTTAACCTTAAATGTAAGACAGTCATAGATCAGTCTTCACTGCTAAGACTTATTTTTAAAGTTAACATGGATTTATACATAGTATCTGGATGCCTGCTGCATTTAGTTAGAAGCTACTTCCCAACAAAATAAGGATTCCAATAATAAAATTTTTCTAATGTTGGGCCGCCTGGGTGGCTCAGTCGGTTAAGCGTCCCGATTTCAGCTCAGGTCATGATCTCGCGGTCTGTGAGTTCGAGTGCCGCGTCAGGATCTGTGCTGACAGCTCGGAGCCAGGAGCCTGCCTCGGATTCTGTGTCTCTCCAACTCTTGGCCCCTCCCCTGCTCATGCTCTGTGTCTCTCTGTCTCTCAGTAATAAATAAAGGTCAAAAAAAATTTTTGTTTAATTTTTTCTAATGCTCCTTCTGTGCGATGTGACGAAGGTACCAGTACCATTACCAAAGAATGAACTTGATATTAAGGGCTTAGAGATCATCGTAAATGGGTATGACTGGCACACCCAGATATACAATCTTATCTGTGTGTAGCGGGGAGGGAGAGAAAGGTGGAGCAGGGGTTATCTCTATAAATGAAGTCATGATTTTTCACTACTTCCTACTTAAGTAAACAGAAGCCACATCATTCCCTTATCTTGACCCACATAGCCCCATTTGGGAATGTAGAATACCTGGGAGGAAGGGTATATAGGACATAATTGCACCTAAATATTCTCCCAAGCAGATAGCTGAGTTCTGCTCTGTGCATTTAGATGCTTTTTGAAATAGCTGGGAAAGTCACTGGACAAACCACTTGCTGTCGCAATTCCATGAATGAGTCTCCATTCAAACAAAGTCCAAGAACCAAGTGAACCATGAGTCTAGGAAGGAAATAGAAGCTACTTTTACCCTCTCAAGTCCCCGGGCCTACACCTAATCAACACAGCTGATGGTTTCACTTTTTATAAAACTATTAAAAATATCTTTTGAATATCTAACCACTTACAAACTTTTCTGCCTGGTGAAATAAAGATTTTGCTTCGTTTCTCAGTGATCTATAATTTACTATTTCTGCCATCTGTTGACATATTCAACAATCTTTTTTGAAAAAAAGATTTTTATCTTTAAGTGATCTCTACCCCCCAACGTGGGGCTTGAACTTACAATGCTGAGATCAAGAGTCGCATGCTCTACCTACTGGGTCAGCCAGATGCCCCTCAAGAATCCTTTACTATCAGAAGGTACACATATGTGTTTTCTGACCTCAGTGAATACCTGATTTACACACAGGATGAAAAGTGCTGTAGCTTAAATTACAATAGGGCCCCAGCAAGGGGTGAGTGTCAAGAAAGGGCTGAGGGTGGATATATACTTGAAATGGATCTGGAGTAATCAGCAGAAGCTTGCCAACCTAAACAAGGAGAAAAACAAGTTTGAGAGGAAACAGAGCATATTCAGTTTTAGAACAAACTAGATTTGAGATGCCCTTAGAAACATTCAAGTAGAAATTGTCCAAGCAGACACATAGATATAGAAGCCACAGGATACCTGGGCTGAAAACCCAGTCTGGAAGGCCATTAGAAGTATCAGCATTTAGAGTGATACTTAAAACAACAGGCCTGGGTACACGGTTTGGGAAGCTGCCGAGAGAAGAGGCCCATGGCTGCACTTTGGGAAAAGCCACAAAGACAGGGAATGTGAGAAGGGGCTGGGAACAAGGTAACAGGGTAGGGTGACAGGTCACAGTGTCACAAGGCCAAGCAGAGAAAAAATTAAATGATAAACATAGTCAAGTACAAATCAACAGTAGATCCAATAAGACTAAAGGTTTCACTGAATTTCAGAATTAAGAGGTCACTGATATTCCTTTCTAAAGCAGGTGGCCAAAACTGTGATGCACTTGAGATAGGCAATGTAGAAGCTAGAAAGCCATTAGGATTATTGGTTCTAGTTTGTTTACTATAAAAATGTAAAATATGTGAGCATGTTTAATTTTCCAAGTTGAGAGACCTTTAATAGCTATGGTCCTGGGGGGAAAAAGGGTATCCATCCTAACAATATTTGACTGGATTAAATGTTGGCCACAGTGGAGAGACATAATTAAGACTTCACTGAGTTAAAGTAAAATTTCAGGGCACGTGGGTGGCTCAGTTGGTTAAGCGTCCGACTTCAGCTCAGGTCATGATCTTAATGTCGTGAATTCAAGCCCCGCATGGGGCTCTGTGCTGACAGCTCAGAGCCTGGAACCTGCTTTGGATTCTGCGTCTCCCTCTCTCTCTGCCCCTCTCCCGCTCATGCTCTGTCTCTCTCAAAAATAAATAAACATTAACAATTTTTTTAAAAAAGGAAAATTTCAGATTCTCAACAATTAACTAACTACTGATGTTGCTTTATTGATTTGGGGAGACAAAGAACAACCAGTAAAAACCATACAACACTGGAGAAATCCTAAAACTTCTAAAAGGCAAAGGTAAATTTTGATCGTAGAATTTGCCAACTGAACAAAATTGTATAGATCATCCATTTCAATCTCTTATTTGAAAGCAAATTTTAAAGCAATGCCATAATAAGAACTTCCAGTGGGAAATATCAAAACCGAATTTAAATTCTGCAAGATTAAAGAAATTGCTCGACACAAAGAAGAGGCACAAACTAGCCTGTTTCTGAAACTTTTAAACGTTTGATTCAGCCATCTTGATAGGAGGCAATTCCTAAGCCTGGTAATTACAAGTTATTAGTGAGCGTACCAAGAAAATTCCTGAAGAGGTACCCTAAAGATTCCACTGACCTCTCACACACTTAGCACCTAGTAACTAACTCCTTCTGCTCAGGCTGGTATCATGTGCCCCAGTGGCTTTTACCCCTTGTCTCCTAATAAGGAAATACCTGTATTGAAAAGAGTAAACAAGAAATTATACCGAGTAAAAAATGGAGTTTTACAGTGTAATGGTTTGTGTTGCAGGGTTATAACTGAAAACCCAGTTTTATTTTTGTGGTGAAAAATTGAAGGAAAAGTGCTGCTTTAGAACTTAAAAAAAAATGATTTATCAAATTGGTTTCTGGAGAATATAAAAATGAGAGGTTCTTTCGTACTCTTTTTTAAGTTTTCCAACTCCCTTTGCCTTTATGTTTTAAGTAAGGGGGAAAAAAATCACCCAGAGGAAGTATCTTTATCAGGCCTGAAATAAGTAAGGTCTGGTAATAGGATTTGACTCCCGGCCAAGAGCGGGGTCCACCTGCCCTCAGTCTGGCAAGACTTAGGATTGTGGCTCTCATATTTAGACACACACATCTACACCAAGCATTATCTCATTTCTTTATGGATGTAGCAGAGAGCTGGCAGCCTAGACTCTGTTTAGACTGCTCTGATTTCCATAAAAAGGAAGCTTAAAAGTTTGAGCTTACTACTGAAAACACGAAGAAAATGAACGACCTAGAAATAGTAATGGAGTCTGAAACAATCATCACACAGAATGATAAAAATAATCAACATTTACTGAATCCTTGTGTTCTGGCAAAGTGCTCCGTGATTTATGTGTATCTTCTCATTAAATCCTTTATGAGGCAGGCACTAACATTACCTCCCTTACAGAGGACTTAAGGCCTCAAGTTTAAGGAACTTATCCATTACCTCACACCAGGGACTGAAAACGCTTTTTTTCAATCCAGTGAGTCTGACTCAACACCAGTGCTTTTGAAAACATATACATAGTAGCAATATAAAAAGATGCTTGCTTTGAAGAAATCCAAGCTACCCAGCAATTATTTGCCCTCAATTTTCAGCTCCACTCATGATTTCAACCTGGCAAATGAACTACCAGTGCCAATCCAAAGGAAGTGTAATATATTGAACAATTCCTATTACTCACTATCTATACTGGTATGACTGAGCCACATGGAATGGTTTCAGCTGAGCCAAACAGGTCTGTCTACAGCAATGATAGAGCACTTTCACACTTAGAATGAAGGTCGCGGCTCTAAATTGGGCAACAAAATAAAAATCTTTCTTCTACAACTCAAAGAGTATTCTTTTACCCAGATCGTTGTCCTCATTTACTTTGGCACTGAAAAGTGTTTATTACTATAAAGTAAGGCCAAAATTTATGGGTTCGGAGGACTTTATATGCCTATGTTCCACTAGATTAATTTTGGAGGGCATGTCATGTTCTCCTTCTCCAGAAAATGCATTTCTTTGTTCTTAAACAAAAGCCGCAAATTTCCAAAAAAGAAACAAAACTTCACTACATGATATTTTTTTAAATTGTGTTTTCACTTCGTTATTGGGAAATGTCTTTATTTAATTTTTCTATTAAAAAATACGCTTTTCTTATAAAATGTTCATGATGAACTCTTTTTCTTCCCATCATGTATTCAATTATTCATTCAACGAACAATAACTGGGTACTCCCAAAGCTGTGGTTCTTGTCGTCATAGGACTTAGGGGCTAGGGAAGGACAGACATTGAAAACAGACTGCTACTGTGTAGATCCTGTAACAAAAGACAAGCCATGTAATCATGGCATCCATGTAATCGTATTTGAGAAAGGCAACTCTCTTCTAAGTGTACACAATTTCAAATATGAAAGGTAAGCATCCCTCCTGTCATGATCTCAAGCCTCAAATATACAGGTGGTTAAAACAGACACATGTTAAATCCACCACTAACTATACTTTCTCTCAAAACTGGTAAATGTCCCAAAGCATCCAGAATCCAATTTGGAAATTATCAGTACAGGTGATCTAGAAACTTCCCAAAAGAAGTCGCTGGCCACCATTCTCTTACTCTAGCTTACACAGTTTTATCGCTGAGTCTAACACACCAATCTGTGCAATTTGACAAATGTAGAGAGAAGGGGGGGGGGGGGGTGGGGAACTAGATAGGATTTGTCAGAATTGGAAGACTCTTTCAAGTCTTGGAGTAGCAGCCTTTTCCATTGGACCTTTCTAGTCTAAAGTGATAAACATCTCAATCTTTGACAAACTTGAGGTAAAAATTTCTTATTTGATGTGGAAACAAAAAGCAAGGTATTTCTTCTTGTCTTTTAATTAATCTAAAATCCCCTTAGTTTAATTGCATACTTGTACAACATGTATCTTTTTTTTTTTTTTTTTTTACTCTTTCTAGAACCTGCTAAGATTCCAGTTGTTTTGTTACGATTTCCTTCAGTTAGTGTCTTAGTTCATAGATTAAGGTGTTTGTCTTTTCCTCTTTTGGCAGACTCTGGCAGACTAAGTCCATTTGGCAAAGATTATATACAACAGCATGTCCAAATGGAATCCCAGTAGACTGCCAGATGTCTATTTTTCCCACATCAGAGAAGCAAACCTTGTCTGCCCAGCTTGTATGCCCTACAAGTCTGGGACTTAGGGTGGGAAGTCCCAATGGAAGGGGGAGTCTAAGCTGCCTCCTTGAGAGTCTCCTTGTGACTTTGGTGAAGAACTCACTTGGAATAGGCACAAGCTGGACAATTAAACTTCATCTTCCAGCCGGCCAAAATGGCTCCTTCTTAAGTCACGTTCCAAAAGTTCACTTTTATGCTTACTGCTTGAAATTTGGAATGCAGCCCTCTAGAACCAGTGTCACAGATAGTAACTGGCATCCCAGGCTAGCCTAAGGCTGGGATGTAGTAAGAGTACTACAGAACCTGTATTGCCTTATATATCACGACTTTTATTAGAAAAAACAGTCACACTGAGGACTTGAATCAATAAGATATGAAACTACTCCTCACTTTTTCCTACATGGCCCATAAAAGTCTAGGTAAAACACTGAGATGTAAATAATAATATAAGAACAGCAAGACACATTCTTCGGGGGCACAGTGATGGGTCAGGGGCATCAGCAGGGAGAATCTCAGTGGCAGTCGGCTTTTGCAAAGGCAGCAATGGTGGTCCAGTTACTGGTAGCAACTGAGGTGAGAGAAGAGCGGAAGATAAGAGATGACCCTGAGAATAGGTGAGTCAGACACAGGCTGTGTGGTGAAAAGGAAGTGTCCTAAAGCTGAGGGCAAGAGGAAGAGAAAGGGAATTCCTGCCACAAACCAGCAGGGGAAATCCCCTGGTCTGGGCTGTTTTTCACTGTATCAAAATTCGTCATTTGGTGATTTAGGATTAGGAAAATTCGTCATTTGGTGATTTAGCCCTCCCAATCCTTACTTTCCTTCTCTGGCTTCTAAAAGTCAAGCTTTATGTTGTAAATGAGAATCTGCTTCAGGCCAGCATATGTGCAATGCTCCTCAGATTTACTGCTGGTCTACAGAGGTTCTCAACCAGGGTGATTCTGTCCCCCAAGAGACACTGGCCAATGCCTGTGGCTATTTCTGGTTATCAAATCCGGGGAGGGATGCTATGATCACCTGGAGGGTACAGACCACCTGATGCTGGTTAATATCCTACGATGCACAGGACAGCCCCCCACAACAAAGAATCAACCACCCCTAAATCTCAATAGACCAAGTTGAGAAACCCTCTAAGTCTATAACTGTGCTACAGTAAACTTTGTTATTTGTTTTTGTGCTCATGATGTGTCTAAGCACATGATTATAGCCCCCAAATCCCGCAGATCACTCTATCACTCAAACTCCATTGTGCAAATCAGGGTCACCTACAAGAAATTCTATAAACGATCAACATCATTCTTCAGAATTAACAGAGGATGACATTTGATTTTTAACTGAAAAAATGAAATCTAGAGAGCCACACGTGGAGAGCGTTGCAGTAAGGGTATGTATGGCATAAACTTGGTATCACCAGGACCGAACTGCAGCTTTCTAGAACAGGGTGCTGTCCAGGCTCCTACTGAACGTAAACCCTGCCATTGATGCCACATCCTGCTTCTTAAGCATTTCCAGAAACAGCCGCTGGACTCCTCACTGAGCATCCAGTCACAACCCAGGTGTGTCAGCTAGCTCCAGAGATGCCTATGACACACACCAGTGTTAAAGCAATCACCTCCCCCAGGAAAGCCTTTACTGGGCTGGGTGTGTGACAAAGAGCGAAAGCAGGCTCACTAAACAGGACACAAGTAGTTCCATGACCAGGACAAGGGACATAACCTCTCTCTGGTCCTCTCTTTCTTCAACTGAACAGAGAAAGAGTTTGACTTAGTCATCTCCAGCCTCCCTTTCGATCCCCACTGCCATGATCGTTTTCTTCCTAGATGGTAACGAGAAGGGGGCTGCTCCAAAGAAAGTTGGCGAAAGAGTTACCTTGTGAAGCCCTCTACGGTGAGGCCTCCCACCGTGGGGTGTCTGTGAACACAGCAGACCCAGGCAGTGAGCGGTCCCACAAGAGAAGCCTTTTTGAACAAAAGCGAAAAATGGTCCCAAGCCTGACAGAGCAAGTCTCCGTTTGGCTCCAGGCTGTATCAGAAGTGATGACTGCAAGAAATCAAGGAACAATCTCCATGCGTGCGCAGCAGGGAAAGGACTAATCATTACACACTGGCCTCGTCAGCCACGACCTCCTGCACAGACAGCCATCACCTCCCGAGCACCGTCTTCTCATTAGGAAGGACAGAGCATGAGTACAGTGTGTTTTTAACTGTGTCTTTGTAATAAAAATCGCAGACAAGAGCAAAATGGGAAGGCAGCAACAACACCAATTTGAGGAGCCTTTACATGTAAGGGACAAATACTTTACGTATTTAGAACCATTGGGTAGAGACCCAAATTAATTCTAGTTCTAGGGAGCTGCTCTGCAGGACTGAATGGTCTGCTGAGACAGTTTTCATTCACTAAGAACGGACACTGTTTTCGTGAGTGTCCTCCCCGCTCCGCCCCCTGAGATTTCTATGCCATGCTTCTGTTCACATGCTTAGTGTGGCTATTTAAAAGTAACAGTGTCAAAGACATACTCAGGCCCTCCCAAGTGTGAAAAGTACAAGATGATATTTCTTGTCCTCAAGATTTTAAAAATCTGAATATGAAAATGCATTAAAAATATGCCACTGTGGGCGCCTATGTAAGGAGAAGTAGAACTAAAAAAAAAATCTATTTTTCTGCCATTTCGACCTTATCACAGCTTCCCAGGGCTATGTTTTTCCAGCAGAAACACCAGCATTTTAATATGTGTTTGGAACATGAGGCCTTGTGATAAAGCATGTTTGCTTTCTGGGTTTGTGTTCTGTTTGGTCTTATTTTGTTTCAGTAAGAGCCAGTACTGTTTAGAACACCTGCCATCTGCACTTGAGAGTTCTTGACAACCACCGTCTCACTACTTTCTGCCCCATGCTGTTGAAGGGGGAAATGGCAGGTACTCTCACCCTATTTCACTGAGAAATAGACAGGAAGGGGTTAAAAAGAGGAGCCCTTCTCACCTGTTCCCCTCTCTCACCTACTGCTCCCCCCTTAGCTATACCTAGGACTCTCCCCAGGCCACCCTAAGATAAAGGAGGGAAAAGAATGCTCTCAACTCCTGTTACTGCCATTGAAAGACCGAAGACTCTATGTGCAGTACTTTTCTGGTAAAATGAACAGGCAGACAGATGCCAAGAGCTGAGTTCCCTCTCACGGCAGAGAACGCTAACGTGACCAATGTGCTACAAAAATCGATAGCTGTGATGATTGCCTTTTTTGGAGCAGCCTGGGCAGTCAGCTGGACAGGGGGCACTGCTAAGCCCAGGCACACTGCCTGGATCAAGCACTGCAAACAAGCTTCACCATAGAGAAGCGTGAGTAATTACCTTATTAAAGAGATAAAGTCTGTAAAGTCTGATACAAACAGACAAGCGTAAATCCTTCAACGCACAGACCAAATGCTTGGCTTGGCGACCATAAAATGCAATAAGCAATGATATCTAGGTTGTATTACTCAACTTCCAAAAGTCTAATGCCCCTTTTTACCCTTCAAAAGATGACATCTCCACATGCACAAAGAAATGGCCTGCAAGGGAGAACTCTGGTTTAGAGGGGCTCCCCAGTTACCCTGAACCCACACAGGAAGTTGAAGGGAAACCTCTGTGACTAGTCTGTACTAACCTAGTCTTCCGTGCATGAATGCAGGGCAGATAAAGGGAACTACTGTATCTCAACTTGGCTCTGAAGCATTTCACATTATTCAGAAGAACGCCGAAGCTAATCCACAATTGCCCAAACGGTCCCTTCCGTGATCATTTCTCCTATGTTGTCCACAAATGCAGTGCGGATGGTGCATTTCTCAGATCCTGAGAATGACAGACAACATCTCTGGGATCTCACATTTACTTTGCAAAATTGGCATTTCATTGCCACCAACCAGCAAATATAAGCAAAAAATAAAGAGGTCTAAAACACTGTTAGAAAGTAGAGCTTGAGTAAATGAGCAAATTAGAAAAAAATATTATGTCACTTGCTCAAGTGTTATCTGTCAACTTAAAATAAAAATGCAAATAAAGAGAGGTTTGAAACAGTCCTTCTACAATAAGCTATTGTATGGTTCATACGTCTGGGTCATTCACAACTCCCGGAAATAGCTGTGTGTTCGCCAAATGCTCTTATTCTGTGTGTTCTCACGGGCTTTCAGGACTTGTGCAAATTGTTTTCCAAGCACCATCCGGCCATAATGACCAGGTTACTGCTGATAATTACGCTTGCCTGTCTATAGGTTTGTCAGCTAAAGAAATCCACAGACGGCTGTCATAATGAGCAGAAATCTACTTCTGGCACAGCTGCGCTGACCACAATGCATTAGAAAAACAACCCTCTTTGCAATAACCAGTTCTGGGCATCACTGGTTAAAAAAGACTAGTTTCCTGTTTTTCTCAAAAACTTCAGAGTGTGGGTATTGCTATTTTTTTACCCCACCCACACCTTTTCTCTTTAATTGTTGAAGATTTGGTGCTGTAAACACCTAATCATGGGCATTTTTTTTTATATATATTATAAGTCAGGGTTTAATTTTAGGTCAGATTTATCCTTTCCAAGCCAACACCTGCCCTGTGCCAAGGTGTGGGTGGGAGAGAGAGCTGGGGGTACTAGGTCGGGGGCTTTGCGAGGAAGGGAGCCCCTCCCTGGAAAGGGGATCTCAGCCCAGGCTTGGGGAACACCCTGCCACTCGATGGCCGGGGCCAGAAATGGCAGCAGGACAATGGCACCTTCAGGCTGGCTGAGCTTGGCTGGAGTGTGGTGGCCTTAATATGGCACACAGCATCAAGTGCCCTGCTTGATATATCATCTCAATTACTCCAAGATATTCCTCTTCCTCGCTTGGAGATGTTAATTCCTTTCTTTCCAGGAGAGATCTAGGCCCATGTATGCAGTGCACATTATTACAAGGGTGGCAGTTCCTTCTGCCTGACCCCATAAAGTCCCTGCTCCAATGTCACCTTCTCCCAAACTCTCTCCCCGCCTAATTAGTCACATACACATAGAGCATACGGCCTAGGAAGATGGGCATATATATCTGTTCCCCATACTGGGACAGAAGCTTCTTAGGAGAGGCAATACTGTTTTGTTTACCCCCTTATCACTGACACCTTAAATAGTGCCTGGAAAATAGCAGGTGACTTATTAATATTTGCTCAGAATGAATGCCACCCCCCACACACTGTTAATTCATGACCACCTTTAGCTCACCTCCTACCCACCTGCGCCCAGTTCTGTGGAAACCCTCACCTACTGTACGATAGTTTGCTTGCTTCCAATTTTCTTAGAAACCCAGAGCTCCTGGAGATGGAAACTGGACTCTGCTCACTGCTCAGGACCCAGCACATAACAGGTGCTCAATAAACATCCACTGAGTATTGTTAAACGAATTACCTGCGATTGCCTAGTTTGGGGCTAGGGTCCATGTAGACATTGTAGAAATATAAAAAGGAGTAAAACACAGATTTCTGTCTCTAATTTTTTCTTTTACCTACACTCTCACTTTTGGTCACTAATAGAAAAGTCCGAGGTATTTCCTCAGCCAACAGCATCAGCTCACAGGCAAGGCAATAAGAATTGAGCCACGTAAACTTGTCAAAACAAGGACCAGAGGAAAAAAAAAATTAAAGGAAGTTGAAAACAAAATGTTTATTGCTATCCTGCTAGGCAAGAAGTTGAGGTAATATCCTTTGAAAGCCACTGACAGGGAAGGATTCTAACCAAAGTCAAATCTTCACTTTGGTTAAACTTCACAATAGGGAAAAAGCAAATATTTTTCCTCACATAAATTCTCCTTATAAAAGAAAGGCAGAAATTCATTTCCTCTATCCCTTCAGACCTTCTAAATTTTTCCTGAACTATAAAAGGGGTAAGAAAAATGCTAAGCCACAATTATACTTAAATGTACATGCGATGACTTTACGTGATTCCTACGATGTTAAGAAGAACCAAGAAGATAAGAACTTAAATGAGCAGAAATAAATTTATAGTACTTATCATCTGTTTCAAGATTTTTAAAAATTACTTATATTGCACCCTTATATTATAAAGTTCCACAAGGTATCCATTACTATACTACTAGCCTTGGGAGTAGGCCTTATTCCCAACAAATTTTGCAACTTGGCTAAGTAATAAACAGACTTTTTAAGATAAGGTAAATCCTCTTTGATTCCTATGTGCTTCATTTAACTGTGAAAAAAATAAAAGAGAAACAGAAGTTAAGTCAACCACCATTTCACAGAAGACTTGGATCAATTTTCAAGGAAATTAAAAATCTACTTAGTACATGCACACATCAGATGACTGTAAAACACAGCCAGCCACATAACAACAGTGACACATGAAGGCAATAAAACAGCATATTCAAATGCTTAAGTGCATTCACATAGGAAAATGTTGATCAGAAAAACAAAGCCTCTTTGCTTCTGTATGTTTGGAAATAAACATAATCATTGTCATATATTTTGTTACTAGGGAGCAAAATCTGTCCCTACTCATGGACAGATCAATTACAATGGCCTTCCCCAATATTAATACTCAACACGATTGATCTATAAAAAGCAATGTATTAATAATGATGAGCTCAAGCATATACATGTATGATAGGCTTGAGACGAAGAAACCACAGCTTCTATATATGAAAAAAATTAAATGCCATGTGTCCATAAATCAAAGATCTAATGCAATAACATTTGATGAACTACAAGCAACATCACATGCCAAACAAAATAATTCTGTTTCTTATAGGTGTCCTTGGATAAGACAGATTAGCGTCATACAAATAACACAAATTTATAAGAGACATATACATTTTGCAATCAGGCTGATGCAGGAAAATAACATTCTGCAACATAGATCTCTTTTGGCTTTCTTTCCAAGTCATTAATAAACGCCCTTGAAATTATCTCTCTCCCTCTGAACAATGTTAATGTTGTCTTAAGTTCTAAGTCGCCAGCTCCATACTTTCAAATTATAAATAGATAAAATTCAGTGCATGGAACTTCTTTTTAGAAAAGGATTCCGGGGCGCCTGGGTGGCTCAGTCAGTTAAGCGTCCAACTTCAGCTCAGGTCATGACCTCACGGTTCGTGAGTTCAAGCCCCACAATGGGCTCTGTGCTGACAGCTCAGAGCCTGGAGTCTGCTTCAGATTCTGTGTCTCCCTCTCTCTCTGCTCCTTCCCTGCTCATGCTCTGTCTCTCTCCCTCAAAAATAAACATTCAAAAAAAAATTTAAAAAAAAAAAAAAGAAAAGAAAAGGATTCCATTTCCAAGTGGACTCCTAAGAAAGATGTGGTAAGTAAGTAAACCAGACAGTGTGGCAGTCTTACTAGAATTTAGAATTTGGTCCACCTGTAGTAGCAGATGGGTACTCGGGGCAGCTGCAGGAAGATGGGGAAAAGAGCTTGAGAGCTATTGATTTCTGTAATGATTAAAACCACAACCGACAACAATAAAACAGCATTTAGATTTTTATTATGTTACTTGAAAAAACTTTTTCAGGAAATTATAGGTTTATAAAGTTAAGGGGGCACATCAGCTTGGCCATCTCTAAGATTCTGTTATCAATATTTTATATATGAATCTTTTCTCTGCCCTAATTCTCTTTCCCCACTATATAAATCTCCATAGCAGACAAGAAACACTCATAAATGAAACATGGGTTTAGCTAATATAATTACAAGGAAGAATGAAGCAAATTTATTGTACTAGGTTCCAGATGTGAAAGACAAGTGTCAGTTCTTCCTGAAACAATTTCACTACTTTCAACAGTTAAAATACATATATATTGTGTAATGGGTTTGCTGTTGTAGCAAATGAAATGTATAAAAATGGCAAAAAACAGGTTTGGTTATATATTTCTTATAAATGCTCTGCCCACAGCTCCAAACATAATACACCACAAAATTTAATTTGAAACCTCAAATATCAAAACTATATGCATAAAGGAACTCCTAATTATAGTAGTTTGGAGTTTAATATAAATCCTAAACACAAGCCAAAACTTTTCTCAGCTTTGTCAATGTTCCTGACATTAACATACACACTGTTTTTGTTTTCAAACCTCAAATCTTTTTGGAAATTATGAATTAACTTCTAAAGAAGCAATGGCTATTAATAGTTACTTTGCATAAAATTATTTCTAAAATACTGCTTTCTGAAGAATTAAAAAGCATACCAGATATAATATGACAAAATATTTTTAAAGACAGTGCATGGCAAATATCAACTTATGAATCTTTCTACAGATTTAATGGAGTTTTCAGGAAAAAATAAATAAATTTGGAAAGTCCTTCCCCAAAGGGGTCAAATTCAGTGGTAAATGTCATGCCAGATTTAAAGTAAATCAAAAGTATCAAATCAAGATTTTCACAATACTTCATATCTACCTTCTTCTAACCATGCTTTTTACCTAGTACACATTTTCAGGGTCTACTCTTTGTAACTTGGGGGCAGGTGCTAGGATCTTATAAGAAATAAGATGTATTTCCTTCTACGGAAAAGCTCACATTCCACTGAGGACTGATTCAAGGAATATTTATAGTCCACGTGTCCCTAAAACACATTTATGAGCAAAACCTTTATTTAAATCTCATCCTTATTATTTTCTGTAGCTTTTGTTCCAGTATGGAACGATGTTTATACTGCTATAAACAAAGATTATATTAAAAGGATATATATGTGTGAGCAGTTTTCAGATTAAGCATGTGTGATTTACCTTTGCCTCTTTCATTGGAAAGACCACCCAGTAAGCAGTCAAAACAGAAAGAGGATCGTAGGGGGATCCTTTTCTTTTCTCTCTGCTACCTATGTTGAGGATTTCACTCTTTTGCCGGCCTCTCCCCTTGTTCTGTAGCCTTGAATTAGAACCATCTTCACTGGCTCTCTCCCCGACTCTCCAGCCTACAGGAATGTCAGCAGGAGCCTCCCCAGATCCCTTCAACCAAGAACTCTAGGAGTAGCCAAAACAATCAGGAGTGGGAGAGACACTGCTCCACAATAGCAGAAAGAGTCGTGTTCTCCAATATCACAGCTGGTCACTTAGAACGCATTTTTCCAGAGAAACACACCCAGGTATATAACTCCTTACCTATTACTAATACTGCAAGCGCTTTACAGGTCAACTCAGTTTTTGTGACTTAGCACAGAAAAATAAATCTTATCCAATAAAACTGTTTATAAGTTGTGGGTACCCTATATGCACATAGAAGAATAAAGAAACTGGAATCTTCCACGTGAGTGACACCTGTTCATTCAATAATTTTTTGAGCACCCGGTAACTTCTAGGTATACACATTTCTAGTGCATATCTCAGTTAAATGCTTTTATTCTGCTCTCTATTGTAGTTTATTAAAAAAAAAAAAAAAAAAGATTGCCTTCTTTGGAATTTTAGTTCAATCCCCCCTCCCCTTCCCAAGGAGGGGAAAATTCACTGTCACTTGCCTGGATGATACTTTGATTATGGCCCTCAGTATTCTCCTTCCCTCAAAGGCCCAAACTCCAAAAGAACAAATTCAGCCCATTCCGTTACAAACTGCAATTACCTCCCAAGAGGCTGAAATATCTACGTTAAGTGATCGATTCTCACCTCCTACAATAAATCAATATATATACATGTGCTGGAGCTTAAAATTAAAAAATACACTCTTCAAAAGTCGTTTCCTCTAGCAAGAGTTTTATTACAGTCTATTTGGTTTTTGTTTTCATTGTTGTAGTTTTTTATTCTCTAATAAGAAAATAAGTATATTGCCAGTCACTATTGCTCTGGGGAAACCAAATCTCCTCTGAACGACACTGGGTGTCTAACACGCTGCCATTCTTGTAACGCAAGATAGAGTTTGGACTGCTATACCCATGAATTCAAATGTTTTTTTCTGCTATACTTCTAACTGTTTATTCAGTTGGGATGTGGGGTGGCGTGCATTAATGCTGTCACGAACATTATAAGAAAATGCTGAATGAAAGACACAAAAATCACAATTTCATTAATAATTAACCAAAAAGATATTGGGGTTATGCTACTAACTAGTGAGGGTCTCAACTTACTCAATTGAGAAGAGCAGAAATGGGAAAACTTTTAAAGACTGGTGTTCCCCTTTAGTTTTCTCTGTTACTTGGTTCAAAACCCTTGCATAATGCATACAGTAATACTTAATAAATGCACAGGAACCTATCACCTCTCTCCTTTTGTAGTTTAATTAGGTGACTGACTTCAGGCATACTATAAATTATGATGACAATATAATTACTTCTTTAATGCGCACACTTAAAAGATTTATAAACAGGAGTAACAGCCCAGTACATTGAAAAGGGGCACACCAAACGAAATGAAGCACAACCCAGGACGATGACAGAGACAGACGGCTTCTGCAAGACAGATTTGAACCAGAAGGGGTTTCACATGCTTCAGTGAACAACTGAAACTGCTACCTCACAACGAATTGGGAACAACTGATAGACTTCGTTATAACCTCAACTGTCTTTACAGGGAAGGAGCTAGAACTGCCGTATTTTGTTCTTTGTCAGCTTTGCCTCTCTGAGCCTCCCCCAGGAGGCTTCCTCTTGCAGTGAAAAAGCACAGACTTCTGAGAGGGTCAGACCTTAGTTCAAATCCTTCCTCTGCCATTGGTCACCTGTGGCTTTAACTAAGTTGACCTCTCTGAACTTCAATTTCTTCAGTTTAAAAGTGCAGAAAATCTGCCCTTGGCAGGACTGGACTGGAAATCAAATTAGATCGACGGGATGGTGAACTGCTGAAGAGGCATCCTTCTGCCTCTTACTACCTCTAATCAAGCACATTATTTATTTTCCTTGTGCCTCAGTTTTCTCATCTAGAAAATGGAGATAATAACCGTAACTGCCTCAAACACTTGTTGGAAAGCAAAGTAAGTTAACACACATAGAGCATGCCTGTCTGGCACATAACAAGTACTCAGTAAATGTTAGCTATTAATATATCACTGAGCATAACCACTGGAACACATTTCTTTTTTCCCAACCCCCAGCCACATAGATATTTCTAGTAATAAACAGTTCCTGAAATTTCACCTCTGCAGTAAAGCTTTCTTTTGGAGTTAGGTAACAGCTTGTTTTATGTTTTTGCCCTATGTATATGTATCCATATCAAAGTGCCTATCTTTAATTTTAAGTTTCTAGAACACAAGTATTTTGTCTGGAAGCTTGTTTCTGCGAGGCACTGGCAGTCATGAATTTGGACATGCCATCAGTTAACTTAAAAAACATGTGGGCAATTCCAAAATCAGTATGTATTTTTATGTTAATGATATTAAGGAGAACTACTGAGAGGACTAATATGTAAAGTTGTGCAAAGGACTTTCTTTTTATCTTTAAGGTAAGTTTCTCCTTTAATTGATTGAACTAAATCAGATTTCATTTTACCCCAAGAGGGTTAAAAATGCAAGGAGACTCAGCCCAAATGGCCAATTACCTCTTTCTAACTGCTAAAAATAGATTCTCATTCCTTCGAACCATCTTTATTTAAAAAAGTGAAAGAGAAGATAAAAATTGAGCTACAATTTTTATGTCTGTTTGTTTATTTTGAGAGAGAGAGAGAGAGAGAGAGAGCAGAGGAGGGACAGAGAGAGAGAAAATCCCAACCAGACTCTGGGCTGTCAGCACAGAGCCCAATGCAAGGCTCAAACTCACGAACCCATGAGATCATGACCGGAACCAAAACCAAGAGTCGGACACTTGACCAACTGAGCTTCCCAGGTGCCCCTACAATTTTTTGATGGGGATTTTTAGTTCTCTTCCCTGGCCCCACAGTAAACTGGAGACTAGAGGCATATATATGGAAGATGGCAAATGAGGAGATCCAGTGGGTTATGAGAAATCTTAGGGATATACTGATTCTGTATTTCTAACCAGCTCTGGTAAATGTGGTGTTTTTTCCTCTAACAAGCAGCTGGATATATGTTTTGGTGTAAATATTTATTTTAACCAAAATACACTTAATTAGAAAGCATCACTGCCTGCTTACATCAGAAAGAAAACACATTTTACTCTTTTGCTATTATGTATTTTCATTTGTCTTTTTTAAAACTTTGCACACTGTCATCACGTTTGATGTGTATAACTTTACAGAAAGGCTACAGCAAAAGTACCCATTAATGAGTATTTATTATACAAGTCAGGCACTTGTACATATTCAACCAATTTTTATTAGCTACCAGTGGTATTTATCACTATGGCATCCAATCTACCGTACACTTGGTCAAAGATAAAACAAATATCTGGCTTGAAGTGCCTTCTACAAGCCAGTTGTTATCGTCACAGATTGACTGCAACAGATACGCTTTGATACACAGAACCTGAATACACCATCCTGATTCTTCCCCCACCCACTTCTGGGATGGCTTTGGTCAGCAACAGCTGCGGCTGATACATTACTCTACTTGTTTAAGAACATGGCACTGGTACAGAGATTAGATGACATAAAGCATCGAATACTGGACATAGCTCTTATAAAGTTTTCCCGAAGTAATCAGGGGGCAAAAAAAGTGTGATGACAGAATGTGCATGTGCCATCAGTTATTTAGAAAACATGTGGACCGGTACCTGCTTCCAATAATTAAAACATTAACCCTGAAGGAGTAGCATGCAGGAGTTGGAAAGTAGCCTAGTGTGTTTTAGATCATAAAAATTCCAATAGGATCCCATGTGAAATTCTTGAAATGTTGTGCTAGAACAGGTCACTTATTTTTGTATACGTTCTTATTTTTAAAAATAAAAAGAAATTCCCAACGGTCTCAGAGTCACCCATCTGAATAACCCAACTTCAAGCCTTGTATATTATCGTCTTATACTGCTAATCTGGCACAGATTAGCAACAGAAAGGAAACATATGTCTATAATCTTAAAACTAGAAAGACATCACACTGCGAGACTGCTGTGTCAGAAATTTCCGTTTTTAAGAGTGACACGGCGCTTAAACAATAGTTACCCGACTGAGCTACAGTTCACTTAACCTCACAGTCCAGCTGATGATTGATGAAGGGTCAAGAGGGTAGCAGACTTTGGGTGCACAACACTTCAATCCTTTATCAAAGATGGCAAGAGGCCATGTACTACAATAACAGAACAAATACTTCCTTTTACCATACAGTAAATTCCTTTCTCTGATTGGCTAAAGCTTCGGCCCATGGTTCCCAGAATAAAAGTAGCTTCTGTCGTTAGCAAAACACATTTTAGAAAGCAAGTTACTTAATAATTCCTGGGCCAAGTGAAATGTCTGTTTCTCTATGGCAGTTAATAACCCCGTGTATCTCTCTGGCTCCTTACACTAAAGCATCTACCACAAAGACCGTAAAGATACCTCTAAAACCCGACCTCATTGAGGCCGCTCTATAAAGGCAGTTAGGCCTTTCAGTGTGTGCAAGGAACATACAGAATGTTCTCATCAGAGAGAGCATTTAATACGTGGCAAAGCATACTATTATTTCCACTTATTTGCAGTTTTTAAAAAACACTATCAAGTCATTGTTGAAAATTAATTCAGAGTCAGGGGGATCTATCTGTTTTGAAAGAAAAGAAGACGAAATGTTCAACCAAATGTTTGGAATTCTGGTTAACTGGATCTATTATGGTAACTGCTAATCAGAAAATGTTTCGAGCCATATTGTTGAAAAATCTTATTTTTTCATAATTGATAAGTACAATTTATTTCCTCTATAGTATTTTCTCCTTCTTGACGTGATTCTGAACATCTATTCAAAATTATAGAATAATACAGATTTCAGTCATGTAGAAGATTTGAGTATATATCAAAAATCCTAGATCAGTGGCTCGCAACCCAGGATTATTTTGCTCCCGCAGGGACATTTGGCAATGTCCGGAGACATTTTTGATTGTTACGACTGGGTACAGGTATTGGTACCTATCGGGTAGTGGCCAGGAACACTACTTAATAAACTACGAGGCACAAAATAGACCCCCCACAACAAAGAACTGTCCAGACCCAAATGTCAACAGTACCAACATTGAGCAACCCTAGCCTAGATGTTGCCTCAAAAAAAAGTCACTGTTACTTCTTCTTCTGAAAAATAAAGTGCACATAGACAAAAATAAATAAATAAATAATGTGTTATGGCTAATCAAAATTTTAATGTGCAAATGTATTTATTTGCCAAAAATATACCAACAATATACAAATTCCTTATTCAGAGTAGAAAATGATTTCATAAAAACCATGCCTCCAAACATAATACTAAAATTAATTTATCTTTAGTCATTAATATCATGAAACAATTCTTCCAATTATAAAATTTGTTTTCAATATTTTTAAAATGCTGAAGCACTACACTGAATTTTCTCAGATCATGTGATTTTTGATATGACAAACAGGATAACCAGAATAAGGAAAAAAAAATCAAGCTTTTTAAGCTGCACTTAATCTGAGGACCACCCCCCCAAACAAAACTCACACACAACTATATTACAAGACAACCAGCATTTTAAAATGTACACTGGAATCACAATCAGAAGACTTACTTAAATCAAAGGTTTGGATTACATATGTGAGTAGCTTTACTTAGTAACTTCAAGTTCATCAACACAGTAATCCAAAAAGTCCTGGTTAAAAGTATATTCATACTACTAATCTTGTAGCTTATGTATTCAATCACTGAACAGGTGTTCATTACCTTCCTTCCTAGGAGAAAGGAAAGACTGACGATTTCCCCCATGGAACATTGACCCGAAACAGGCCTTCAGAGAGATGAAACACGATCTTCACTCAGAGGCCAGAAGACGCTTAAAACCTCCCAGCCACGGTGGCAGGGCCAGCCCTGAACAGCTGCAGGTCAGTGCCCTCAGTTCCGCAGAAGGAAGTCCCCGGGTCCCCACAACACCCCCCGGGATATCAGCAACAGCACATGACTCTGCTCCTTTGGGATTCAGCACCAAGGTGACTAGAAATACGAACATTTTTGAGGCACCTGAGGCAGGCTCAGTTGGTTGAGCATCCGACCTCGGCTCAGCTCGTGATCTCACAGTTCGTGAGTTCGAGCCCCGTGTCGGGCTCTGTGCTGACAGCTCGGAGCCTGGAGCCTGCTTCGGATTCTGAGTCTCCCTCTGTCTCTGCCCCTCCCTGCTCACGCTCTGTCTCTCTCCCAAAAATAAATGAGCATTAAAAAATTAAAAAACAATAAATATGAACATTTTCATGTAGCAGAGAAGGACCAGAGTATTGGAAGAAGGGAAGTTGCCACCTGAGTTCAGGTCTTCTTGTCTGACCTCACTGTACCACTCACTGGCCGCTTATTGTGAGCCAGTCACTGAGTGTCTCCGAGGCACAATTCCTCTATCTGTACAGTGGGGTTTTGTGAAGATTAAATCAAATAAATGTATATAGAAGAAGTCCGCAAACTGCCCGGCCCCATAAAGCACATGACTTTGCTTGTCTGAAGGATCACCACAGCACAGCACCCTCTTTCTCGCCTCTTCTGCATGCATTCTCCTGCCCTCTCCAACCACCTCCCGCTGCTCCCTTTCTCTTCCCCTCAAGACAAGTATCTTCAGAATCACCCAAATCCCATCACACAGAAACCTAAAACAGTGAAAGATGGTACATTCCATCCCTTCAATGTAGAATTTGATTTCCTCTTTGAACCTAGAAGAGTGCAAATGGCTTCAGATCCATTTTTCTGTTAAATTTCACAACAGCCCTGCCACGTAATTAAATTACCCCTATTTTACAATATAGAAAGCAAAACAAAACAAAACAAAACAAAACTGAAGCATGCAGAGAAAAACGTGCCCAGTTTTCACCCAGCTAGGAGTAAGGGAACCAGAACAAGAAGCATGACAATTCCAGAGCCCACACTCTTAACCATGACCAAGAACCGTCTCTCACTTTAACAATAAAGTTATTTATAAGACGAAATATCCGTTTTTGTAAAGGGTGCCTTCCAACGTCCAGATAGCCAAACAACGCACAGTCACCATAAACACACCGCATCTTTTCCCCCATACACCTCCCCATCACCTCCTTTTCCTGACAACATCTATCAGGACACAGACGGCAGGACGAGTGAAACCAACTCTCTGCCTAAGACAAGGCCCCACGGGTGGAGCAAATTTTCTTAAACTCAAGAAGAAAGTAGCTTCTCCAATGAGATCATCTCTGCCATCGTAGCAGTGAATTACTGGCAGGTGTGGTGAGATAGTACCAAACAGTCAATGCATGAAAACGATAGTGACAAGGATAATAATACTGACACACAACACTTCTGCTTATTCACAACACTTTCCAGCTTATTGAGTGCTTCCATATACACTATCTCGTTATATTTGGATTGTCCAGCCACGAGGAAAGGAGAAGATGTGCGAATATCAGAAGGAAAAAGGCAGGTCAAGTGTCAGAATATCCAAGGAGAGAACGAGTGTCTTAAATTCCCAAATTTAAATTATTGACTCCATGGCCAAAAATGCGGTTTTGGAGCTTCTGAAGGGCCAAAGAAGAACACATCTGTTGTGATTCCAAAATAATTCTGAAATTCTTATTTCTTCTAAGAAAGGTAATAAAACAAAACAAAAACTTTAGGGGCGCCTGGGTGGCGCAGTCGGTTAAGCGTCCGACTTCAGCCAGGTCACGATCTCGCGGTCCGTGAGTTCGAGCCCCGCGTCAGGCTCTGGGCTGATGGCTCGGAGCCTGGAGCCTGTTTCCGATTCTGTGTCTCCCTCTCTCTCTGCCCCTCCCCCGTTCATGCTCTGTTTCTCTCTGTCCCAAAAATAAATAAAAAATGTTGAAAAAAAAATTTAAAAAAAAAAAAAAAAACTTTATATGGTTCTTTATGCATTTTATATGATAAATACAACCCTAAAAATACGAATTTTACCTTATGGAAACATACTATGTGAATAGATTTGGAAGCTAAAATCATAGAAACATGTAGTTATAAAAGTATGATTGCATACATTTGCATTAACACCCTGTTTGCTCTCCTGAATTTTGATCTCCCATTTCTGCAATTACTACCACCCCTTGAAGGCAGCTACAAATGACTTACCTTTGCCTGTCTCCCCCCAGGCCTAACACAGAACTTTGTACATAATAGGAACTCAACCATGCCATGGATTGGTTAATTAATGCAAATTAAGCTGGTAGCCCAGTACTATGAAATGCGTGGTTTTAAAATATATATTGTTGGGGCACGTGGGTGGCTCAGTTGGTTAAGCATCCAACTTCGGCTCAGGTCCTGATCTCAAGGTTTGTGAGTTCGAGCCCCACGTCGGTCTTTGTGCTGACAGCTCAAAGCCTGGAGCCTGCTTCAGATTCTGTGTCTCCCTCTCTCTCTGCCCCTCCCCCACTCGTGCTCTGTCTCTCTCCCTCTCTCCCTCTCTCTCTCTCTCTCAAAATGAATAAAACATTTAAAATATATATGTATATATATACATATATATATATATATATATATATATATAGTTGAAAGCTCACAGACAAGCAACCTTAAACTCAGCTGAAATGCAACTTCGAGCAAAAGTAAGCTGCAGATTTAATAGTACTGCAACAAAAATGCTCCTTTTGAATTTGACAGCTCCCAGTCATTCAGGCCCAGAGTAACACGCAGGGAGCAGTCCTCTAAAACTACTGTGGTATCTTCTGAATCACTGCCATTACCCGAGAAAACCCCAGGAAGTGGTTTGACTGAGTAGCTGGACCAGTGCGTAGGTATCAGCTGATGTCTCTCTCTCTCTCTCTCACACACACATACACACAAGTCGGTAACAATGGGGACATTGTGAAACCAGGAATAACCTTCCCCTATCTTCAGTAGTTTGGGAAATCATTTCTAACCCAGTGAGTATATAACTTGGGAACAAGTCAAATGGTTAATTATTCACAGAGAGTTTAGTAATTAATCTGTTTTAGACCAAGTACTGTAGGACCTGAATAACATAAGGATGTCCGATGTCTGGAACAATGAGTCTGTGGGACCACTTCCAAAACGCCGTAATCTTTCCTAAACAGTTATGACCAACCAAAACAAAGCCCAAGTGCAGGCAGCTACCGGCAAAACCTAATCAGAATGGACGGTGATTTCATGAAACCTTTCAAACTCACTTTATTTTAAAATATAAATTGGTGCTGGCTTTTTTCTTTTCAGTAAATGATTAGTGACAATCACAGTACTACTTGGTGAAACACATTTAAATAGCATTCACATCTTTACCTGAAAATGAAAGGAAAAACCCCAAGTCACCCTACCTCACCAAAACTAAGGAAATACTGTGATTTATCAAAACACATAGATTTGGATTAAATGTTTACCCTTTTCCTGCAACTGAAGTGAGCCCTTTTATGGCCAGTTTTGAGGGTTAAAGTAAGATTTCATGCGGGACTGGGGTTCTTATTTCTTCCAAGAAAGATAACAAAACAAAACAGAGGCTTTATAAAAGTAGTTCTATGTGCATTTTTACATGATAAATAAAATCCTAAAAATACAAATTTCACCTTACGGAACATACTATGTGAATAGATTCAGAAGTTCACAAATTTCCCATTTGATGTCTTTCAACATATTGTTCCTATAGTTCCTAGCCTTTTTTGACGGAGGTACCTCTAATCCACTATTTCTCTATATTTCCAGTCTCCCCAACCCTAACCTCTGTAGATACTAATTCTCCACAGGATCTAATAAGGTCACACCAGCAGCTATAGGCACAACTTTTCCACCACCCATATTGGCAATATTCCCCTAACAGAAAGAATTTGTAATGCCAATCCTATAGCATTACACAGCTTCTTTACAGACACCGTGCAGCTCAGACCATGGCAGGAGGCCACAGCACAGAAACACAGAACCAAGATTCACCTGCCTTCAGTCCTCAGCTGTGTGCCCAACACGTGCTCTCCCGGCTCTCCCATGCAAAACTACACCATCCTTTTGGGAAATCCTTTGCATTTATTCACTAGGGAAAAAAAGAAAAAAAATATTTTTTTTACCCCAAACAAGATATTTATAGAAGCAGACTTTTTTCTCATTTCCACTTTTCAAAAAAAAAATGGATGTCTTGAAAAAAGCTGTTCATGCAAAACAGCAAATTCTAGGATAGAATTAAGAGAATTAATTCTCTTAATAGAATTAAGCCAGTCACTGGCATTCTTTAGAATGGCAATACTATTTACAAATAATTGATGTACACAATGATTACCATGAGCTGCTATGTGCCTTTTATGTTGTTAAACATAAAAAAAAAAAAATACTGTATGTATATTTGATTGAATCATTTGAAAACAGATAATCCATGAATGGAATATACGGTTACTCTTCATTTTGGGCACAGATGTCCCAGCCACTCTGGATTAAGAGGAATTTACCATTTGTGTATACTGAATGAAGCATGATCGTACAGCATGAGGATCACACACTACGTGAAGAAACAAGGCTGTGATTGTTTTCAACACTAGCCCTTCCGAATGAGCCCATGACATTTTAAGAATAGCTTCTAAAAGGATGACAATAAATCAAGAATAGATGAGGTGCTCCCCAGCTCCTGATTTTTTTTAAGGTGACCAGTAATTCTTCCACTTGGGTAAGGAATGAGTAACATCCTTCTAAAACACTGACTTTTCAGGGATCTGACCAACAGTAAAAAAAGAAAACATATTTGCACCAATCCCTGAGCAGTTAGCATGACTTTTGCTTAGAACAGGAGGACATACTGTACTTAAATTTACCCACTACAAATGGTTCCCCTCCACTCAGCCATTGCTATTAAAAGAACCAAGCTGTTCTGAAGACAAGCAGGAAGAGGATATCCACAAAGTGTAGGTGGGATATTTTCATAGAGCTTCTCTAAATTCCAAGTACCTGAACAAACTGAACCAAATTAAAACCCCAACTCAAGCTTTAACCCCAGTTAATAATAAAAACAATGTCCACCTATTTCTCTTTTCAGTTCTATGAATATATTTTTATAAAAAACTATTTTAGGAAGACTGCTTACAAACGTTTGCAAAAAAACCATGTCATCCTGAGTCTGAATTTCTTTTTCTTTCTTTTTTTTTTTCCGATTTTTTCCCGTAAAGTTCAGGCTTCATAAAGACACACCCAGTTGATTGCTTTTTAAAAATCTATTTTGTCCGTGTAAATTAGCAAAACTCTCCAAACATTTTTATTGTTCTGAAAGCAATGTTTTTTAAAGACACCATGCCCTTAGTGAGTTGTAAGGGATATACTGAGTAGGCCATATATGCTTGTACCATAATAGCTGCCATAGGGATTCAAGACTTATAACTATAAATCATAGCCTCATGCTTAGGAGCTAACCACCTAGTTTAGGCAAGACCTGTATACATAAAACAAGTACATCCCTCTCTGAGTGGGATAAAAAAAGAAGAAAAATCCTTAAAGAATCTGGTTAGCATGGAAGAGAAGGAAGGACACTCAGGAGAGAATAGAAGTAAGCCCTGAAGACCTGAAAAAATGGCCCATTCACAGGACATTAAGGAAGTCAGCTGGACTGATCAGAGGGCTAGAGGCTGATAAGATTTAAAGCTATCTAGGTGGGACAGGTTCAGAGGCCACCTGTCCTAACACCTTTGTTTTACAGATAAGGAAACTGGGCTCAAGGTAGTGAATGTATCAACAAATACTTTGGAGTACTATTTACTCTACCAAGCACTGAGATGCAAGGGTGAGTGACAAAATGTCATTGACCTCAGTGAGTCCATAGTGGGGACGGACAGACAGAAAAAAAAACAAAAGAAAACAAACAAACAAAAAAAACCCCATAAACAATTACATTGATTATTTCAGATTCTGGTAAGTTCTAGGAGGAAAATAATGTGATAAAAGGTAAACTGGGGATAGAGGGAAGAAACTGCTCAACCCTGGATCACAGCTGGCCTGGCTGAGACTTGGACAAGAAGAAGCCATACCCAAGAAGAGCATTCTAAACAGGAAAAACAGTAAGAGCAAAGACCAAGACAGGAACAACTTAGCAAGTTTAAGGAACAGCATGAAAGCCAATATGGTTGGAGCCTGACGGGGAAGGGGTGTGTGGAGGGGGTTATGCTGCAGGCCATGGTGAATAGCTTAGATGTTAGTCTAAGGGTAATGAAAATTTTTATCAGAAAATCTTTAGCAGCAGAATATATTATATAATTTATACTCCCTAGGCTACTCTGAGGAGGTCAGGGAAGCTAGTTAAGAGCTTTTGCAGCACATGAGGCCAGATGCTGGTGGCTTGAACTGAGGCTATGACAGAGGAAACAGTAAGGAGTCTCACTCAGCATTTATTTTGGAGACAGAGCCAAAGGACTTCCTGGGTGTTATGTGTGGCCAGAAGAAAAGAGACGGATTCTGGAACTTTGGCCTGACCAATGGGGAGCATGGTGGTTCTATTTATGGAAATGGGGAAAGTTAGGAGGGAGAGCAGAGCTGTAGCGGAGGGACACTGACAGTTCCCCTTTGACTATCATAACTTTGAGATCTTCATCAAACAGACAAGTGCACATACTGAGGAAGTATTGAAGTTGGGAACTCAGGAAAAAAGAATCCATTCATGGATATAAAACGAAAATTATTAGCATCTGCATGACATTTGAAACCATGTGATTATTGCTATCTTCTAGAAAGACAGTTTAGATAAAGAAGATAAAGGGATTGAGGACAGAGCCCTAGGGGACTATACCACTCAGGGGAATGCCAGCAAAGGAGACTGAGAAGAGGTAGTGAGTGACAGCAAAGCCTTACAACAAGGGTGTGCATGGAAGCTGGGAGAACCAAGCATTTCATTAAGCAAGGTGTGATGGTCAACTATTCCAAATGCTGTTAAGAGTTGAAAATATGAAGACACAGAAAGACCAGAGCCTTTGGCAAGATGTGTGGGAGGTGAGGAACTTGAGACATTAGTAGAGATTAAATGAATTTGAGGAGTGCTGATGAACTGTGATGTTTCCAGGCCAAGCAATCTGAAAGCAGGTCTCTGGATCCTACTTCCTGTGCTGTTTTTTGACTCTAATCTCATCTGTGGACAGTAAAGACCCCTTGAAGAATTGTGAGCAGGCAGGCGGGCTGCTGAAAGAGAGTTACTATAAATTTAATCTGACAGTGGTGTAGAGATCAATTCAAGGTGGAAGATACATGGTCTACAGCTCCAGGGTGATAAGAGCGTGCATTTACTAGGCCAAGAATGGAGATGAATGGGCCACAGAGCACCTCTAAAGAACACATAGCACCAGAGCAAGTTACGATGACTTTCAACCAAGTGCCACTGATAGCAGAAGTCATTTAACAAGGTGGGAGAAAATAATGTGGCAAAATACAAAATGGTTAAGTACTTTGGAAAAATGCCATTACGACTTATGTTGCATGACATCCGCACTTTAAAAGATGGAGTAAAGATAACTACAAAAGTATTGACTTTCAGGGGCGCCTGGGTGGCACAGTCGGTTAAGCGTCCGACTTCAGCCAGGTCACGATCTCGCGGTCCGTGAGTTCGAGCCCCGCGTCAGGCTCTGGGCTGATGGCTGGAGCCTGGAGCCTGTTTCCGATTCTGTGTCTCCCTCTCTCTCTGCCCCTCCCCCGTTCATGCTCTGTCTCTCTCTGTCCCAAAAATAAATAAAAAACGTTGAAAAAAAAAAATTAAAAAGTATTGACTTTCATATTTCTGTTGATCTTTATCATATATTATGAGTAGGCTTCTTTTATTATCGCCAATACTTTGAATAAAATATGTTAGTCTTCCTAACCATCTTTCACCTTATAGTACAGTTCAACATGTGTATTAACAAGCTCATAAAGTACATATATGCCTAATTATTTTTCATCAAGAATGTCACTTGGGTGGGGGATGGGCCAAATGGGTGATGGGCACTAAGGAGGGCACTTGTTGGGATGAGCATTGGGTGTTGTATGTAAGTCATGAAGCACTAAATTCTCCTGAAACCAATACTATACTATATGTCAACTAACTTGAATTTAAACAAAATCTTAGAAAAAATACATAAAGTGCCATATACTTAACTTTGTTGGGAAAAAAAAAAAAAGAATGTCTCTTTAATTATTCAATTTTTATTAACTGGCCACCTAATTGTAACTAGTCCCCGTGAAAAATATAAGTTCACAATATAAATCAGTATTTCCAACAAATACTCTAATAAATAAAAGTAATTAATTATGTAGAAGGTAAATAACACATTAACAGTTCAAAATTAAAATCCCACTTCAGAAGATTTCCATTTAATATTATTTACAATTTATATATCTTACTCCCTCCCTAAAATGCTTTACTGCCAATGTCCAAGGTGTATCTCGTTCCAATATATTGTATATCATTACACCTTTGGTCCAATTAAAGAAAGTAAAGGGGAAAAATTCCAGAGATTGGCAGCTGGATCCTTCATACTCCTCTCCCATACCTTTACTGGCCTTTTAATTCCAACACAAAAGGCACTAGAAAAATAAAAAGGTGGACCCCAGCCTAGTGAGGATCTAAGCGATTGTCCCCAGGAGAAACACACCATTACAAGGGGATGGAAAACATTGAGGATTATAAAACACTATTTTTTCTTAAAAAATTTTTTTAACTGTTCCTCCTTAGCTTTTCTCATGAGGAAGAAGCACCCCTTAATCATGGAAATCCAATTTAAAGGATGCAGGGTCACAATTTCCAAACAGATGCTGGGATTTTCTGTGCGTGTGCAGGTCAAAGAGCACCCCACAAGGCAATGCAGCACTCTTGGAATACGTAATTTAACTAACATGCATGCACATATTTCCTTCCTCAATCTTTATAGGAGTGGAGGCAATTCTTGATATCCTAGACAATTGTCAAGCATATTTTTTTTATGTCACTTAAACTTCTGATGCAGTAAATTGTCTCCAAAAACTCTGTCAAACCCAAATCATATTGGCTTCAGTACAATGAGAAGACGATGCAAACAGAGTGTACTCTAAACTCACGCTAACAGACTAATTAATCAGCATTACTAACACATTTTCCAGATTTTAATATGTAGTTCAAAACACAGCTCCACATCCTTCTATATACAGTATTTTCCAGAACTATTCATTTCTAAATAGTAACAAAGCTATACCTTAATTAATATAACAAAAGGATGCATTTAAAAACTTTTTCTTAAGTTTTATTTATTTATTTGGAGAGAGAGGGAGAGAGCATGAGCAGGGGAGGGACAGAGAGAGGGAGAGAGAGAATCCCAAGCAGGCACTATGCTGTCAGCATGGAACCTGATGCAGGGCTCGAACTCACAAACCGTGAGATCATGACCTGGGCCCAAATCAAGAGTCAGACACTCAGTTGAGTGAGCCACCTCTGCACCCCGAGAATGCATTTGTAAACAAGTTTTCAGACCATGAGTTCCTCCAGGTGAAAATACAAAGAATGCTTCAGAAGCTACACATTATTGGAGAGGACAGTTGAAGGAAGAAGAGATGGTCCCGGCAGTGGTCAAAAGCCATCCCATAATCCAATGCAAGATCAGTGGCAACCCTCTCCAAGTTCCGTAGGAGATGAGCAGGCACTGAGAATGACATCAGGGAAGTACGAGAGTGTCGTCTGTACCTCCCCAGATGTCCTAGCGAGAGACAGACTTTTCCCTGTTTAAAGGAAAATCGGTCAGCAAATGTGTCTCAGTTGAGAGCTCTAGATGACAACTTTTGGGCAATGACAGGACAGTGACTATCGGGACACCAAGAGGCCTCTCTGCAATGCTAGAACTAGAGGCACAACACCTCCTCATTCTAATTACAGAAATTAGAGGGGTAGGATGGACACGAGGTTCCACAGGCAAGGGGAAACCATGGTACGGTACAAAGCACCTTAAACTTGAACTCAAAAGACCTGACTTCTATTCCTGGCTGTGCCATTCATAAACTGTGTGGCCCCAGGCATGTTATTTAGTCTGTCTGATGCTTTATTATATGACTTATAAACGTAGGAAGAGAGCCGCATCTGCCCTGTCCACCCTACGGGTTTTGTAAGAATTCAGTGAGACTATGTATTTAGAAGCTCTTGGCAAATCATCAAGTCTCACGAAAATGGAGATTTCTCATTTTAGGCGGGAGCACATCCTTTAAACTGCAGGCGACGGGGAGCCAGGGGAGATTTTAGATCTTCACAGTAACTCATTAAAAATGGTATTTTAGGAAGATGAGGCTTGCAGTGGAATAAGGAATTAATTGATCACTGGTAGAGAAATCTGAGTCAGGAATACTGTCTAAAAGACTGTAGTAGACTAGGTGTGACATAGCAGAACCTTTCCAGGGTGGTTGAAACAGTCAGTAGGGGATTTTTTTTTTTTTTTTTTTTTTTTTGGATAAACGTGGATGTTGAGCATAAGGGATAAATCTATCACAGATGACTGTTACATGAGCTACCATTAGAATCAGTCCAGGCACTCAGTCCTTCAGCCCTCCACTAACACCCCAAACTTAACCCCATTGCTCTGTTGGACCTTCTCTTGCTCTTCCATCTCAAACTCAGACATCCACTTGCTAATGGCAGACCCCATTCTCAAAATGTTTTTCACTTCCTCACAGCTGCTGAGGAGGCTCTTTGCCCTCATGGTGACTTCTGGTCCCTTAATCTCAGGTCCCTTCCCAAGCCATCTGAACTTCAGCTGTTTTGGCAACCAGGGATCACAGAGTCAGACATTTCAGTAACACCCTCACCAGCTTTCTACAATCTTTCCTCACAGCATCCCATCTGTCCTTCCCATGCTCCCCTTCCAAACAGGGCTCACCCCACAGGCTGCTTTCACTGTTTCCCTGGGTTACATGGCAATACCAGCAAAAACCCCTGAATTCCAATGAATTCTTTCAGGACAAGGACCATGTCTGTTCACTACTGTATCCACAGAAGCTAGCCCAGGGCCTGGCATCTAGAACATCCTCAATGAGTGAAATTGATAATATTTGGAAATCTTATAATCCATCTGTTCTGTTTCTTCACTTTTCTTGGCTTCCAACTACCTCCTAACTATTCCTCTTTATCAGGTTCTATTTTTCTTCCTATCCCCCAAATAAAAGTATTTCTCAAGGTTCTAAACTCAGCTCTCTTACATTCCCCTTTTGTTCACCTTCAACAGAGACCAGTTCCCACCAACAAGCAGTAGAACATTGAGATATTTCCATTATTTTCACGAGGACCCAAATTCAACACTCCTGCTAAGGGTCCCATAACTTGAACTCTGCTCCAGGAGGGAAAGCTTCGCCAAAAAAAAAAAAAAAAAAAAAAAGACTCCAATGAGAAGGAACAAAGGTCAGAAAGGAATTGGACCCTCCCAGTGGGGACAACTGAGCCTCAAATGGGATTGACAGGCAAGCCTTTGCCACCAGACACAGTCACCAACGTGTCCTACATTAATGACAAAGAAGCCTCTTTTCTCAGGAATCATTACTTTCCTTTAAAAGTCCAGGTTCTCTGAGGCCTGAGGGCTTTACACCTTTAAAGTCATTTGGTGCCCTTCTTCTAAGACAGTCTTTCACCTAAAAGAGAGAGGTCTGCTTCAGCACTTCATTACAAATGGGGAAAATGGACCCATGCCACTGAGACCCTAGTCCAAACCTGCCCCTTTAGCCTACACAGCTTTAACTCTGACTGGGTGTGCAGACAAAGTTCATCCTGTAGTTGGGCTCCATATTGATTCCTCCTACCCATCACTGACCCGACACAACTCAAAGCCACATTCGTAACCACAGGCTCCTCAGAGTCCTAACTGGACAGAGCAGTTACATAAAATCAACTCTGTCTTTTCCCCAATGGTCTTGCCTTTCTTTTCTCTGTTACTGGGACCCTCATTCCTTGAGCCGCTGGAGCTCAAATCTCAGTAATCCTTGATGCCTCTAGTGCTCGGTTTGGATCAAGCATGGGACAGCGACCATCTTCACCCCATGCTAGACTCAAGTTTCCTGTGTTTTTATCTTATCCTTTATGGTTAAAAAAGGCATAGATACTTTCTCATGGTTGGTAATATATATTTCTGGTTTTTCTTAAACTTATTCCCTCAGGAGGAAGATAAATTATTTATTGGACTATGCTATGTGGTCTTATGAATACCTCTCAACTCATATAAAACTAACCCAAATAACAGAAGGAAACCATTTTCAATATGATCTGACCTAGTTCACACAGGAGTCACGTTGTGATTTGACAGAAAATGAGGCACTTGTGGGCAATTAGTTATTTAAATATCTATAAATCTCCATGTCAAGAATTTTTAAATGGCCAGTAAAAAAATCTAAAAGTTTGCTAAGGGGGGAATTGTTTATATAAAATTCTGCAGCCAGTGTATTTGAGAAGATGAGTATAGATAATTCCAGCAACCTGCCTGACACATCACAAGAATTCCCCCACACATGTGCTTGGAAGATATTCCCACCCATCCTTTAATTTTGAGGCGATGAGATAGCATCGTGTAACTTTAGTAAGTCAGAAAAATGCCTTTGATGAAAATTCTTGGACTTAAGTTCCATCATTTGTATTTAAAATAAAATGGCCTCTAAGGTCCTGCTTTCAGGATAGTTAGACCCACACGAGGTTCTTTCTTTCATAGAAAATATATCTTCTTCCAGACTATGTGAAAAGAGTAGAATAAATTAT
The DNA here is from genome assembly GCF_024362965.1 of Panthera pardus. NCBI lineage: Eukaryota > Metazoa > Chordata > Mammalia > Carnivora > Felidae > Panthera > Panthera pardus. The sequence continues at coordinate 23,243,661 of NW_026526732.1, read as the reverse complement.
TTCCACTACAAATACATTTATCTAAATCTACTGTTGTCTACACAGTGCCTTTCGTCTGTCACTGAGCTCCCAGTCTCCTGTTCTATGAAAGCCCTTCCCTTTGCCCTTCCTACCACTCAACAGGAACTTGTACCCTGCTGACTCGAATGATGACATCTTGTAGAAATCTGAGCACCTCACGGTGGATCCATGCATCAGTCGCTGAGGGACGCTGCCAACCTCTGTCACCGGAAGATTAAGACAACACATTTAAAGCTGCAAACATTGCCCTAACTAATTAGCAGTTTTGTTTCCATTATCGCGGCTGCAGGAGGACTCAGCCTAGCATCACCAAGCACTCTCCTAACATCATACATATGAGGTTAGAGCCTTTCGGCTCCTCAGCCCCAACAAAGAATCTCCAGTGGGAGGTCTTGCCCTTTAGATGATGTAAAGACAATGTGTAGTTTCGAGTATAAAGCTCATTGGTTTATGAGGCTTCAGAATCTTCCTCTGTAAGTGATAACAGTAAGATATAAAACTTTTAAAAACTTGAACACTCATTGGGAAGAATTCATAAAACTAAGGAATCCTTCAATGCTATTAATATACCAGTTACATAGGTAAGAAGTGGAAGAATCATTTACCAAATGAAATATTTTTACATTCTCCCCAAATGAGCTTTATAAGTGGGTCATTCAATTGTTCTGACACTATCATTTAGGTATTATCCTAATTGTAGGTGAATTTGAGGGTTTCTTTTTTCCTCCTTCTATGTTCCTACTGAAGCAACATACCTACAAGAAGGTAAAATTAAGTGTCATTATCACCTGAGTGTTTTAGGTAGATTTGGTGTTTGCATCACCCTTGTAAGGCCTACAACATAATGAGAAACTTAGTTAAAAGGATAACATATTAACCAGGAAACTCTATCGGCTGCACTGACCAAAGTCATACACCAATCACTCACACTGCATTGGAACAGTCTGATTATCCATAAGCAATGAAAGTGTCTCCATAGAAACCAAGTATACAGTGGAATTCACTCGCGGTGAAGGATCTGCTTTAACAAAAAGACTTCAAGCCAAGATTTTGCTCTAACTCAGGTTTACACATCATCATACACTGATATCATTAGATGTTACACCTTTGGAATGTCACAGTCCTGAAGATTACAAAAAGCTCTGCACATGGGGAGGGAGAGGGAGAAAAAAAAAAAAAGGTTTGGAAGAAAAGATTTGCATATGTAGTTATAAAAATACCAAAGCAGATTCCATGCTAAGCGCTGCCAAAAAGAGAATAATTACCATTGCCCATCAGCATGCAGCCTTGAAATTATATTCTCTTCTCCCGGCAGAAGCAGTCATCAGATTATCAAAATGAGGTTATCCTGACTAAACTCAAACAGTTCTTGTACGGAATAAGCACAATGCAATCAACAGACAAGCAGCGATTTCCCTCCCACACAAACTATAATCTTTTGTGAAATATATTTTTAATGAAGGATGCATAGCCCTCCTACATGTTTGGTTCTGCTCTCACACTCCTCCACATAAAAGCATACATACATTTTAAAGAGAAGGAGAAGAATTTTATAGCTTCTAATAACATCCCCTACAATGTAGGGCAAAAAAGGAACGCTAGCATCTGAACCCCCAAATGTATCTTTCTCATATAATGTTACTCTTACAAAAATAAAGCAAGTTACCAATGGCTCCTAGTATGCTGAAATAAGCACAAACAATGGATCTCACCGAAATTTTAATGATTTCTTTCTAATTAGATGCATTATGAAGGCTTAATTCATTCAACTACTAATGACTCAAAACCCATGAAATCGAATTTTAATCTTTCACCGATTTCATATTATAAATTGAGTCATACTGCTTATTCAAAAAGCAAGTTTTTGAAAGGTTTTTTTTTTTTTTTCTAGGTGAGGTTTATAGTTTTCTTTTTCCTTCAATCAGCTAAATTTTAAATGTCTAACACTAAAACAATAGGACTGGAGAGCTGGATAGATTTTTACCATTAAGATAGCTAGTTGGAACTGAGGCCAGAAAAGTAATTATGTATGCCCACGCCCACTCAATGGAATTGTAAGAGGCAAAAAAGATACAGATAAAAATCTCTCCACTAGAGCTTATTTACCCCACACAGCACCTGTTCCAGGGCACTAGGCTCTGGGATATATTTTTGAATTCGGTTCCTAGGAGGCAAGCCATTAAGAAATTAGTTACAGTGCCAAGTAACCTTGATAATCTGTTACATCAAGGGGCTATGCCTTCCTTCTGGGAGGGGGGCAGGGGGCGTTGGTTAAAGCCAAATCAATAAATGTTATTTTTCCATAAAGAAATAATCTTAAAAGATCAGAAAACCAATTTTGCCTAAATGCTTAAATGATGTAATTGCTTTACTCTAATAGGAGTGTTTTAATTTTGTCTAATTGTCATTTAAAAAGCAAAATCATCACTGAAAAGACAGCCTGCAAAACACTGGCAAAGCAGAGTTTGTTTGACTCACAGGTGTACCTCGGCCCATCAGCATAGAACCTGGTCTGTTTTAACTTAGCCAGAGGTCAAGAACTACTGCAAACAAAGCAACACATCAAGGGAAGACAGAGAGGAAGAGGCAAAAAAAAAAAAAAAAAGAGAGAGAGAGAAAAGAGGAAGAAAAGGAAGAGATGAGAAGACAGGACTTGGAAAAAAAAAGTTTAGGAGATGGATTTGCACATCGGAAGCGAATGGAGCTGCTGAAATGCTGGTTACTCAATCTCCATAGCCAGTTCAGGAGCCCCATGCTCACAGGTGTACAAAAGACATGGGGAATGAAAATCCATTTCCACACGTGTCCGCCAATGCCCGGTTCTACTCCGCAAAGCATGTGGATGTGAGGCGCAGGCTAACTTTCAGAATCACCTCCAAACATATCTAGATGAAAGACAACACAGATTCCTGCTTATCACTACGAATGCCGGCACACCTTTCAATTCAAAGCCTCTGTTCTACACAGGATCATAATAGTCCAGGCTCCCGTGGATAAAACCTGGCTAGCTGATCTGAAAAAACAAAACCCCAACTCATTAATGGGAACTCAGTGCCTTCCCCGGCCAACCCCACAGAGTCCCTGGGTGTCTCCATGGCAAGGTTCTGACTGTCCGCTCTCTCAGGTTCCGGAAATGCACCTTTCCCCACACCCAGCCTCTCAGGGCTAAGGAACCAGCTGAGCCAGAATTGCCGCTGTTCACAAAAGGAATTCCCCCTCCCTTCCCCTCCTTCTCCCTCCCCTTTCTTCCTTGTCCCTCCTCCCATCATCCGCTGGTGAATAATATCACTCTGCTACCTGCCTGGATCAACACCGTGAGCCCCTGTCTTCAAGCATTCAGAGAATTTAACAGCCTGGAAATTCCTGTTGTCCGTTCGCTGAGGTCACAGATAAAACTAAACAACAGCCGTGGTTCCCATCAATCATAAGTCACTCACTGATAGAATGTATGGTAGGAGACCTGATGTAAGCAAGTAACCAGAGAAAATACCCACTGATGACGCATATCCAGGCATAAAAATAGTTACAGGGCCCTCAAAGGGATTATTCAACAGCCTACATTTAGACTTTCTTACAAGAGACCTGAAGTCAACGTGCAGCAGTTAAATGGCTGGGGAGAGTTGAAGCTTTCTTTAAGCTTCCTCAACAGACATAACCACAAATAGCTGGTTGAAATAAGCGCCTGCAATAACAAGCTGTTTAGTAAATTTTAACACAACTTTATAAGCATTAAACCGCACCGCCAACTATCTTATAAAATGCCACGTAACCCTCTCTTTTATTCATGTTCTCCTTCATACAACAATTCCTCTTTTTCAAAGCAAGCTCCCCAGACATTAATACTTAATTGGTCCAAAGAAAGATCATATCCACTGCCTTCCAAATAAATGTGAGAAAAATAACATAAATTGCAGTTCTGCATTTATATCCTTTTAAAACACGCTTTTAAGTAGAGCTAAGCTTAATTATAAGTTTCAGCAACGAAACTGAGGTTTTGCATACCATATTTGCAATTATATTTTTCCTGAATTGATCATTTATAGAAACACCTATTACGGTATCGTACACATAGTAGGCATTATTACTGTCTGCCAAGTAAGTGAATGAATAAATGAATCAGTCAATGAAATGTTACGTACAACTATTTTAACTGCGTGACAAGTAAGATGGTAACTAAGACTGAAATCCTGGCTTTTTATTTTATGAGGAGGAAGCTAACTTTTTACATGTGCAACAATTTTAATAGTTTTCAAGTCATCTGTTCTCTTTTTCCTCCCACTCGAACATATGCACAGTTACCCCACATAGAAAGGGCTTTCACATGGCTTCCCTATTAGAAAATACTGGATTTTTACACATTTTAATATCTGAATATATAAAAATGTTCCCTTCCCAATTTCCTTTAAGCAAATGTGCTGACACAAGGAACAATCAAGGCAACTGTCAATGACAGAACCCAAAATGCTGCCTTCGACCTTGCATACCGCACTTGTTAGCCTTAATTACCGCTCCTTTCCTAAGAGTGGACAGATTTGCATTGTTACCCAGTTAACTACTAGCTGCAGAACATTTCTCTGTGATAGAATTTATCTCAGTGCTTAATGATATTAACTCTCCTGCTCACACAATTGGCAAACACCTATTAGCAACATTGCTACAACTTTTGACAAATGTAAGGGCTTTATTCTAGAGGGTAGTTTTCCGGCAACAGTAACCAGATGACATTTTTCTTCCTATACTGGTAGGTTCTACATCACTTTCCTCAAGTATGATAACACTGCTATAAATACAAGTGAAAATTATTTTTAGTACTAAGATTTCGCAAAGCATTCACGTTTCTCTCCTGTGCATATGTGTCAACAGTATGTGGCCTAGTTTAAGGAATCGGAAATGTTCACTAGTGCCCTCTAGTTGAGCACGGCTAAGGCAATTTTCAAGGAACACATGTGCATCTACATCACCCACTGGCAAAAACTGCAAAGTTCCTAACCAGCAACAGTTCAGCAATTAATTACTCACATGAAACGTGAGATAGTAAAACAAATTCAGTCTAGGGTCTATTTTCTTTCATAAGGCTTCATTATTCAACTTTTGAAAGTGAATAAAGAAAAAAATTTAAAACGGGGAAAAAATCAAAAAGACAAGATAAGGAGGCATATTTGTATTTGCTGAAGAAGAGGGAATGTACTTAACTGATTCAGAGACCAAAAATGTTTCCTGAATTTCACAGAAGCTCATGTTTTTAAATAGCTCAAAAACTAGACAAGGCACCCAGAAATAATCAGGTTTCACCGCACATGATGCATTTGACAGCCCTCCGTCATGGTGATTCATGCTGCTCAAGTCTGAATTGAGGATCCTCAGATAATTTCAAAACAAAGCCAATCTCCAAAGCAGGCACTGTTTCAAATTGCACAGACATAACCTATCAATCCAGAGATCACAGATTGAGTTCCATAAGAAATTATTTCCATCAGCACTCCTGGTTTCAGTAATTCCACACCTATTAAAATTTATTATCAGCAGCACAACTAATATTTTTTAAAGAAAATAGAACTCCCTTACCCTAGAGTAAAATCTATGCTATTATTATAATTAGTTAAATCTGTGACATTATTTTCTGCTGCAATGAAGAAGTTAAACAAACCACTGCTTAAGATTAAGAAATGGCAGGGGCACCTGGGTGGCTCAATAGGTTACGTGTCGGACTCTAGATTTTGGCTCAGGTCATGATCTCACGGTTCATGAGTTCAAGCCCCGAATCAGACTCTGCGACCACAGTGTGGAGCCTACTTGGAATTCTCTCTCTCTGCCCCTCCCCAGCTTGCACATGTGCACTCTCTCTCTCTCTCTCTCTCTCTCTCTCAAAGTACATAAACTTATCTCTGCCCCTCCCCAGCTTGTGCTTTCTCTCTCTCTCTTCCCCCCCCCCTCCTCAAAGTAAATAAATAAACTTAAAAAAGATTAAGAAATGTCAAAAACTATGTGAAGGAGCACTTCCTAACTTTTATCTTTTTGAAATATCCAAGAACACAATCAATCACCCGGTCACTAAATTAAGACTTATATCTTAATCTGGTAAATATCCAGATTATTTACTTATCTGGATAGAACTGGGGAAGGGGGTGGATATACTGAAGATAATATAGCAAAAAATCTGCTTTTTCAACACTAGGCTCTCTAGAAGCCATATTTATATCCACCCTCTATGTCACTAATAGAATCCCATAATAATAAATCTTCTTTACATGCTGTGACTCTGTAAAAAATGGGAAAATACATCCCTCGTTCATAGCCTGGGCAGCCTAGGACACACCCAACACATTCAGACTGTAAGGTTAGTTCTCCCTTTTAGTCTCAGCATTAAGGCAGGATTCTGTTTTATTTTCAATTTATTTAATCACATACTTAAAATGTCTCAGTGTTTAACAGTGGCCTTTCCCAGCTGGCAAATATGATTGCTTTCTGGACATTTTATGGACTCATGGTCAGTCAAGTCATTGTCCCCACCCTTTCCCACATCACAATGCATCTCCATGAGCGCATGTGAGCACACGCACACGCACACACACGTACACACTTACAACATTTTCCTCACACTTAATCTCCTTTGATGAGGCCAAACATTCACCAAACATCGAAGGCAAACATGTAAGAGTCATCTTTAACTTCTTGCCCTCAGCTCTAATCATCAAAGCCTGACAATGTTACCAAGTTACCCCCCTCTCCCTTGTCTGCCTCTAACTTTACCACCATGACTTCAGTCTTAGCCTTCAACATCCCTTCCCCTAGGGTAAATACAATAACTATCCCAGAAAATGCTCTACAGTACCAAGAGTAACTTTTATAAAACATAAATCTGACCGTGGCATTCCTCAGATTAAGCCCTTCAATGACTCCTGGTTGCATCAGAGACCACCCTACCCCATCATAATTATTTGTTATGTGTCTGAACTCTATTTGGTTTGGAGCTGCTTGAGATCAGAGGCTGTGCTGTGCTGGCTGTTTCATCTCCAGCTCCCAGCCGAGCGGCCGCCCGCACATCTGCCGAACTGAAGTGGACTGAATGGTAGGACAACACATTGACAATTTTAACTGCTGATGTAGTCAACTAGACCACATAGAGAGACAGCATGGCAGACCAGTGGGTTCAACCCAGAGCCAGCTCAGGCAATTACATAATCTCTTTAAACCTTAGGTTCCCAACCTAAGGCCTCAGGCCAAAACAGAGTAACATACATTATGCACCTATGACAACAGCTGGCGCTTATTGAGAAGGTGCTCAATAAATGATACCTATAATTATGTATTAAGTAGAAATGTATAGCAGAATAATTTCACTTCCAATAATCAACTATACATACACACATGCATCAGACAGCAAAATTATCTGTTTCAGTGCTATTGACTAGATACACATCCATATATCTGTGCTATGCAGCACCATATGGGTAGCCAGTAACCATATGTGGCTGGTGTGACTGAGGAGCTGATTTTTTAATCTTAATTAATTTAAATGTAAATAGCCCCATGAGATCTGGGGACCACCTTATTGGACAGTGAAGATTTATTTCCACTCTAACATCAGTGTTTCCCCCTTTAGGTGCTGTCTCCTCTCCTTCCACTCAAATCCGTTTTTTTGCAAGGGTCAAGTGTCAGGGTCAATACTTCTCCTCCTGTTAAAAAAAATCAGACCTAAAACAAGTAACTCCATCCAAAAAGATGTAGTCCTGAAGTATGAGAAGATCATATGGCAGAGTTCCACACAGAGTATTCAGTTGAGTGAATGACTGTGTTAATGAAAGAAATGAATGAAGATACGCTCCAGGGAATGGAGCCCCCAACACAACACAGCAAGGAAGATTACAGTGGCAAGTGCACAGGATCTGGAGGCCCAAGACCTTGTTCCAAATCCCAGCTCTGCCATTCATGTTCCATGAGGTCTGGGAAAAACCTCTGGCCTCCTATCTGTCAAATAAAGGTAATATTCATTGCAACTCACAAATAACTATAATAATCAAATGCGATGTTGGACATACAAATAGTATGTGCAAATGGTATAACTGAGAAAGGTACATTTAAATCTGTACCTTCTGTATTATCACAGTACATACTGTCCTATAAATATAAGGTGCACTATACATATGTCTTGACAATTTGGGTAAATGTCCATAGGGAGAGACTAATAATTTCAAGAATGATTACACTTCCACTTGTACTATAATAAAAGGATTCATTAATTCATTGTAATCATAGCCATAGTATATAGTCGACCGGACACCAAGATCAGACAATATTGAAGTCTGCTTTTGAATATACGACCTGTCTCCTTTATTATACCATACATGCTACATGGACAGGGTCTGCAGCCTTATTTGGTAATAAGTGTTCACTTCTGCTCTGCACTCTCACCTTCTTAAACTCATCCTCTGGACAGCTCAAGACAGGTCAATAATTCTATTACTCCCACTATTTGGAAAGGCAAAGAAATAATACAGTTAGTAGGTAAAACTCTCAGGTTAGTAACTCTGTCTAGAGTTCTCGCCATTAATCTCCAGGCAATTTCATGGTGTTTCACATTTCCAAAAAAGAATCCATATTTGTGTTCATGTGCTCCCACGGGAAGAATTTTAACTAAATATTAGGTATCACACAAGTACCTATTATTAGGTACTGTAATAATATAGAAGGTAGAGATTTAAATGCTATCTGTATAACTTTTGCAGTTACATTTGCACTATTACGTGTATATATATAATTTTATATTGGTTAATATTAATATATAATTTAATAGTTTAAAAAAAGTGTTTCTACCTGCACTCACTTCGCAGATCCTTATAATCCCTTGCAAAGAAGGTAAGTATCAGGTGGTATGATCCTCATTTCTGGGTAAGGAAAGAAGGGCTTGGAGAGTCCCTGACTCTGGACCATGCCTCTGCAGTATACTGGACAGCAATGAAGTGGGTACTTGGGCCGTGGGTCCACATGTATTGCCAACTAGCTGAGTAACTTCAGGTAAGTCACCCAACCTCTCTGGACCTCACAGAATGTGAGTCTCTCACAGATACAACCTCGCTGTTAAAATGCTATCATTCTGCAACTCGGCTCCTTCAGGAACACTGCTGAGACAAGGTTCCAGATAGTCTAAGTCCTTGCTGATTCTCTGTCCCCTCTCATACATCGTACTGCCTCTTCAGATATCTCACTGCTTTTTCACAGTTGAACAAATTGGACCTAATTAAGGAGTTCATTCCATTTGTTTGTTCGTTTATCTTTAGAGAGCATTAGGCCCTGCTTATTCTCTGATTGCCTGGCTTATGTACAGCCAGTAAAAACATTCCTCTACCAAAAAGGCTAGCAAGACAGACGTGTGTAGGTACAAGGGGTCCCGGGAAAAAGTGTGTGTCCTCCTGTGACTCCCTCACATCACTGCCACGCTTTCACTTTGGGAATGGAAGGTGGGTGCTTGTTTCACTGGCCTTTAATATCTTTTTCATTTTTGTTTTTCAGAGCAACAGCACTAAACCCAAGGCTGATAGGAAGACAGGTTCCAGCATCCGGGCCCGGGGGACAGGGTCACAATTACTTTAAAGCAATTTAAGTGGCCCCGCAAGAAACTTTCTACCATGGGCAGAAGGCAAGTCCAGAAGCCGTAATGGCTGAGGGGGCCTGACTAACGGTGGCTCTCGGGTACCCACGTCCACAGACCCCCTCTGCTGGCACAGATAAAGCTCTTCCTACATCTCTGCTGAGGCAGGTGCCAGAGAAATAAGCAACCTGACCCCCTGAAGAGTCTTTGGAGCCTGGCAGTAACCTGAGCTGCTCTGGGTTATTTTTGCTGAGAGCTGGTGGTTCTTAAAGGGACTGTGTTCTAAGTGCACACGTCCAGACACAGAATGCCAACCAGTGAAAAGACCAATGTGACGAACCTATCTTAATCAAACATTGTTTGTCGAAAGGCTGTAACAAATCAGTGAGAAGACATGTGAGCAATATTTTAAAGGGATCAATCGTAATATGCTGTGATACAACATCATTGGTTTAAAAAAATGGTAATGCTGATTAACCCAAAACCGCATTGGTTCCAAATGTAACAAGAAAGCAGGCATTCCCCAAGTCTCTGTCCTCAGTGCTGGACTGCCACTCAAGTCTGGGAGCAGAGACTGGAGAGGGAGATGGTTGCCGACACTGTGCCTTGACAGTTATCACCCTGTTTCAATGCTCGCTATGCCCTTACGAGTATAATAATCGTAGGAAAAAGAAAGTGGAGCTCGGCGAGCCTTCATCACTCACTCAGAAGTTACATAATGGCTGATTGCGGGCCCCTTCCACCTTCTACCTGAAAGGCGAAGATTCCGAAAGCGAACACCCCATTCAAAAACAACTCTCGAGAAACAACTAGTCCTTTCATTCCTTGCCCCACATCCCCAAACTGGCCCAGGAAGAACAAGAATAATCCAGTAACTAGGAAAGTGGGATCTGGAGTCACAAGCACCCAGATTTGTAAACCTAGTCCACCGCAAATTCGCCAGGTGATCTTGGTCAAGTCAGTTACAGTTCCCGAGCCTCAGTGGCAGTAACAGCAACACCGACATCATCAGGCTGTTTGGGAGATTAAATAAGATCATCGTGCGTGTATTGTACGTGGAAGGCTGCCTACACATGGAGCCCTTCAGGTAAACAGTTGCTATTATTAGTTGTATTAGTATTCCTATTCGGCAAGTGTGTAATTCAAGTTGCCTTGATATTTGGCAATGTCTAATCATAAGAAAAAGAATGTATCAGCTGGTTGTTGGGCAGGTACTTTACAGACATGATCTCCAGTGCTCACAAAGTTTGCCAGGCAAGTAATTCTACTCCCCTTTGCACATGAGGGACATGAGGCTCACAGAGGTAGCGTAACTTGCCCGAGTTACAACGAGTAAGTGACAGAGCAGGGATTTTAACTCAGTTCTGACTTCAAAGCCTGTATTCCTTTCACTCAGTTGAGAAATAGTCAGGGAACAGCATGGAGAGTAGAGGGAAGAACTCTCAGGAATAAGAACCTGTTCCTCAGATCAGTCACATAACCTCTCAACCAGTTTCCCCTTCCTGATATGAATGTTTTTGTTGTTTGGTCTTATCATTGCAGCAAGGTACCCATCCAGTGTCGATCTACAGGTAATTCTACAGAGAATAATAAAGTTTTCTGTAAACCTATTAAAACTATATTAAGTGTTCATTTCTGAGCCACAAATCTTTATAAATTCATAAGCCCCATACAATATAAATCATGAAAAAAACACACAAATGCTTAACATTTTACAGTTCACGAAGCATTTTCACAAACATTAGCTCATGTAATCAACCTACTCGGCAAGGTGGCTATGTGCCTGGTTCTCAAGTAAAGAAACTGAGGCACAGGTTAAACTAATTGCCTACAGTCACATAATCAAGAAATAGTAGGGTCAACACGTGAATATCCAGGTTTCCTGATATCATATCTATGTTCCATCCATTATGCTATATCTGTCTCTAGAAAAATACCAGCCTCTTTTCATGTGTGATCTGTCATGCTTAGAAATATATCAAGGTATGATCTCCTATTAGCATTCCTTTCTGTCCTTCATGCACTATATTCTACTAATGCTCAGAAATACAGTTTCAATTAACTGCTATGCTATTTCTTAATATAGCATAATATCTACCCAAGAAAACCAACTCCAGGGGAACTTCCCAAAGCTTGAGTGTCTGGGGGATGGGTCACGTCTCACTTGTCGCTATAGAGCCTGGAGCATCTTACTGCATTTAGTGGGAGGTATTCAATGATTTAATTAAATAAGGCTCAAGAGTACTATAACTTTATAAAAGCATATATATGTCCAAATTTTGAATAACGTTTTGTTTTTAATTTGGGAACTTTTAACAAAAAACTTGGCAATACAAGTTATGTTTTGGGATAACAGCAATTATTTTTTAAATATAATTTATTGTCAGATTGGCTTCCATACAATACCCAGTGCTCATCCCAACAAGGGCCCTCCTCAATGCCCATCACCCACTTTCCCCTCTCCCCCACCCCCATAAACCCTCAGTTTGTTCTCTGTATTTACGAGTCTCTTATGGTTTGCCTCCCTCCCTCTCTGTTTGTAACCTTTTCCCCCCTTCCCCTCCCCCATGGTCTTCTGTTAAGTTTCTCAAGATCCACATATGAGTGAAAACATATGGTATCTGTCTTTCTCTGCCTGACTTATTTCACTTAGCGTAATACCCTCCAGTTCCATCCACATTGCTGCAAATGGCCAGATTTCATTCTTTCTCATTGCCAAGTAGTATTCCATTAGGGATAACAGTAATTAAATATCTACAATGTGCCTCATACTGTTCCAAGTGCTTAAAATTATTAACTTATCATTTTATTTATTCCTGGCAAATATTCTGTGGGTAAGCACTAGTATTATTTCTCTTTCCCAGATGAGGAAACTGAGTCACATTAACTTTTCCAAGGGTATAGAGCTGTTAGTGGCGTAGCAATAATTTGAACCCAGGCCCTCTGGCATCTAGAGTTGAGACCTCACTTAATCTTACAACACTTAATCTTTACTACTGCTGCCGGAGGCAGCAGTAGTAAATCGTCTTGAAGACTGAAGGTTGTCTTGATAATTCCCTCGCATCATCTGATATTCCGGAGAAAAACAAAATTATCCAACTTAATTGTTTATATTAACAGTCCTGTTCCATAACCAAAACGTATCACAAGTAGTATACCCATCACATCACAGTTTAGAAGGTTGTTGGAAAAATGCAACTTATAGCTACATTTTAATTTTAATATGTGTAGTTTGAATGTATAGCCAATTTAGTTCTTCATGGGTTGTTGTGGGTTTTGTTTTGTTTTCTTTTATTTTGAGAGAGACAGAGACAGCACGAGTGGGGAGGGCAGAGAGAAAGGAGAGAGAAAGAATCCCAAGCAGGCTCCATGCTGCCGCTGCAGAGTCCAACGCTGGGCTCGAACCCATGAAGCCGTGAGATCGTGACCTGAGCCGAAACCAAGAGTCTGAGCTTAACCGACTGAGCCACCCAGGCGCCCTCTTTGTGGAGTTTTGATATTTTTTGCATACAATCTTGCATACTTCACACGGTTTTTCATTTGTAATCTTAAAATGGCTATGCTTCTATCTAGCATCCTTTGAAATTTGCCCCTTAAAACAGAGATTCGTAGAGAGATTACTTCAGAACTTAAAGTCTTATCTCTTTTCTTGACTTTACCCATCTTATTTTTTCCTTTTCTTCTTTTCTATTTTCCCTTCCTTTGTGTTTATTTTATTGCTTTGTCACAATGACTGAGGCTGGCGCCAGCAGTAATCTTCCAACGCTAGAAGTTTCTCAAGTTGAGTCCATAAACAACCCCATACATCACTCGCTCCAGGAATGAGCCCCCAAATCTACTCTCAGCAAGTTGCCCAGGTGAGCTCTATACATGCTGGGATAAATCACAGGATTTTCGATCTGCCGTTTCCCACAAGCCATTCTTCTACTGGAGGCTTTTCTTTTTAGCAATACCTATGTGCCAGTTTTATGAAGATGTAAAGCTCACTCTCTAGACTTCAGCTGAGTGTCACACAATATGCATTTTATGTACTGAATTTAAAGCAAAGATTTTAGCACACTCTATTATTTATTTCAGTGTGTAGCAATGAGGAGACAAGTGACTGTTGGATCAAATGAGGACTCCAAGTGGATCAAATGAGGGCCACAAATATAAGTGCTTGAAGGGACATGCCCCATCTGTGTCAGCTGAGGTTGCTGATGTAACAGATGTTTATTTTCAGCAGTTTATTTTAGTGTAAAACCTGACCCTTTGGGTCTCTGTATTTATCCTATATTGTCTAAAACCAACCTTACTGAACCATCTAGGAACCAATGGCCGACCCAGAAATAAAAGGTACAGCATAGGAAATAAGAAAAACAAACAAACAAACAGCGGCGGAGAAAAACACTCACGTGAAACTTCTTCAGAAGTCTTCATTTCATGGGACATATGTATTAACTAACAACGCAGGAGATAAGCTAAAACTTAAAACGTGACCTCTTTTAAGAGGTGCTTTGCTTAAGTGTTTGATCATTTTCCACAAAACCTCACAGGGAAATCTGATCTATTTGGGTCAATACGACAGGCTGCTCCGGTCAATCTTGTCACATCCCCTAGCCTGTCCCATTCACATTCTATTGTTTTTCAGCCTCACAGAAACAGCCGGTTCCTCAATGGAACAACTTCACCTTTCTTGCCAGCATCTCCACTCATTTGTCACCTTGTCCTTCACGATACCCGCCCTAAAATGGATCACAACTTCAAATCACTGCCCCTTCCCCCTCCTCCCCCTGTTCAGAGCGGCTGAGGAGAATCCATCATGGAGACAGAGCTACTCCTGCTGACCCCTCTGAAGGGTAGCGTCTTCACCTCCTAACGCTCTAGTCAGTTCGCTCTTGCTCCAGAGACAACTCTGAATGTTCCCCCATTTTCTTCAATATTATCCAAATTTCCCAGAGAAATAACTCGGCCTTCTCACACACAAAAATAAATAATAAAATAACCAGGGTTTCAAGGGAAAATGTCCTCAACATACAGTTTCTACCCATAAACTCAGTAGCACACCTCTGTACCCGACCCTCCTTTTGCCCCAACCAGTCCTTCCTAGAGCTCAGAGCACTTTGACCGTTCCAGGATTCTGCTCAATCAATCATCATCTTGCCTTTATACCAGCTACCTTTCCCTCTCCAGTGCCTCTATACTGTCAGCACAGATAAAAAGGTTCACAGCTATATAAAAATGTCCTCTGGGTCCCACATCTGAATCTGTTTATCATCTCACTCCTCTTAAGCACAGCCAAGCTTTTTTTTTTTTTTTTTTTTACATTTTATTTATTTTTGACAGAGAGAGACAGAGCACAAGTGGGGGAAGGGCACAGAGGGAGGGAGTCAGGCAGAGAACCCAATAGCCAAAACACATAAAAAGGGACTCAGCTTCATTACTCATCAGAGAAATGAAAATTAAAACTATAAGGCTAAACCACTAAATAACCACCAGGATGGCAAAAGTGAGGAAGATAAGAATACCACAGCAGAGTGGAGCGATTGGGACCTTCAGGCATTGTAGGAGGGAACAGAAATTGGTACATCCACTTAGAAGTGCGTGGCAGTTAAATCTTCACGTCAAATATAGGCAAGCCCTAGGATCCAGCAACCCCACCGCTAGGTATACACTGGACAGATATGTACTAAAGTATTCATAGAAACATTATTTGTCACCGCCGAAAGCAAAACCCAAATCCATCAATGGTAGAATGAATAAATGTGTAGTATATTCATACCATGAAATACCATACAATAACGAGAATGATTGTTACATGCAAGAACGTGAATAAAGCTCACTAACACATCATTCAGTGAAAGAAGTCAGACACAGAAGAGAATATAGCATATGACTCCACACACATAAAGTACAAGAACAGGTAAAACCCATGTGTGTTAACAGTAGCTATGCTCAGGGTCTACTGTGACTGGAAAAGGGCAGAAGTAGTCTCTTGGAATGCTGATAGTGTTGTGTTTAGTGATTTAGTCTTTCCTTTGTGGAAGTGCATTCAATTGTGTAGGTACTTTTCTGAATATATATTATATTACACAACTTTTTAAACTTAAATATATTGATTTTCCTGATCCTTTTCTTATTCGAACATTCTTGACTCCCTTCTCTGTGTAACCTTTATACATTCCAAGATCCTTCAGGCCAGAGACCTTGCATTCTCTAGCTCTTGCACAGAACTTAGAACCCACAGGCTCTCAACCAGTAATTCTGGACAACTGAATGAGCAGCTCCACTGATAAATTCTTTTATATGCTCTTGAGTTTAAAGTTGGCATTTTCAGTCTCTCTCCTGGGCTCCAGGCCTCGAGATCTGCCTACAGAACACTGCAGTGATAATAATCTGCCATGTTTTGAGAACTGGCTTTGAGTCAGGAGCTTTACACAGATTATCTCCTTTACCGCTCACCAACAGCCTGCAAGCTAATAATTATTACCCCTACTTCACAGACCAAGAAACCAAGAATCCCAGAGGTTAAGTAACTTACTTAAAAATATACAGGTGATTAATTGGAGAAGCAAAGTTGAAATTCAGGTCTTTTGCTTAACCCACTGAGCCACCCAGGTGCCCCTAAGTTTATTTATTTATTTTTGAGACAGAAAGAGAGAGAGAGAGAGAGAGAATGTGGGAGGGGCAGAGACAGAGGGAGAGAGAGAAACCCAAGCAGATTCTACAGTGCCAGCGCAAAGCCCAACAAGGGGCTCAAACTCACAAACTGCAAGATCATGACCTGAGCCGAAATCAAGAGTTGGACACTTAACAGACTGAGCCACCCAGGCATCCCTGTGTTTTATTCTTTTAAAGACTACTGTAACTGCCTGCAAGCCATACCTCCCAATCCAAATTTGGGTCCCTCTAATTCACTCTCACCATGCTACGTGAGAGTCTTTGCAAAATGCAAATCTGAACATGTCTCTCCTTCTTGCCTAAGTTCCAACATACTAGCATGGCATATGCTCCTTGACCTGGTCCCCGCCAAGTATTCCAGATCCTTCCCTTGTGACCTCCACTCCTTCTGTCCCCATACCCTGTCATCCAGTCATATGAAGATTTACTGCCCACAAAACACCCTGCCATTTTCACGTCTTTAAGCTTCTGCCTGCCACTGTCTATCTTCCTGGAATGCCTTTCCTTGAGCTGTCTACCAGGCAAACTCCTACTCATCTTGCGAGATGCAACTCAAGCATTTATGTCTGTCAAGACCCTCAAGCAGAGATGATTGCGTCCCTTTTACGTCACAGCTAGGCTTTGTGCATCCTTCTCTTACAGTCCATTTCACAACATACTGCAATATTTTGCAATCTGCACTTCACTTCTAGGATATTAGCTCTTCAGAGACAGGCACATGCCTGTTCTTTTTTGCATGCTCAGGCCGGCATACAAATAGTAAGTCAAAAATAGTCAAATAAGTTAATTAATAAATGAAATCAGTGGTACATGCATATGATATTGTGATTTACAAGAAATACATATTTGGTCACTCAGATGATCAAAATATGTTTCTCATAAACATTGGGTCTTAGTCCAGTTCCTTGCTCACAGCCCCCAAAACCCTTGGAACTTCCTAAGTACTGAGAGTGATAAAGGTGTCTTTTGTTATGTTAATGAGGTGACTTATGGAAAGCAGCTAAGGATGGGGGATGGTTGTAAATGGAGCCATTAAATGGATGGAACTTTCTGTCCCACTCCCTGTCCTCCAGGGAGGGGAGAGGGCCTGGAAGTTGAACCAATTACCAAGGGCCAGTGGCTTAGTCAATCATGACTAGGCAATGAAACGGCTATAAAACCCCAAAAGGACTGGGTCTGGTGAGCGTTCAGGTTGGTGAACACGTACAGATTGGAAAGAGTGGCGTGCCCTTTCCCGAGACCTTGCCCTATATGTCTCTTCATCTGGCTGTTGATTTGTATCCTTTATCATAGCCTTTAATAAACAGGTAAATGAGTGCTTCCCTGATTTTGTGAGCCACTCTAGCAAATTACAAGAACCTAAGGAGAAGGTCATTGGAACCGCTGATCTGTAGTTAGTGGGTCAGAAGCACAGGTAACAAGCTGGGCTCATGACTGACATCTGAAGTGGGGGATGGAAGGTAGTCTGATGGAAATTAAACCCTCACTCTGTGGAATCCGATGCTATCTCCAGGTAAATAGTGTCAGAATTGAGTTGGCTTCCCAGACATCAGTAGGACACCGAGAATTGCTGGGTGTTGAGTGTGAGGGACTCTCCTCCATGTTGGAAGTAACCTCAAATGAGTGGGTATATATCATCTTAGTTGCAGAGCATTTATTTTCAAAAGTCAAGCCGAACAGACTGTTCCAAGCAGAAACAATGGAGGAAGTAGATCATCTCTTTGTGTGAAGAAATGATGAGTGTAGCCCAATGTGTAAGCTGAAAACAACATCTAGGTGTTGTATAAGTGTCCCCAGTGACATAAGATTTTCAGGCCACTCGTCAAGTATTTTCCTCCTACCACCACCAGAGCCATCTATGATGCTGGGCAGGGATTATGTGTGGGAGTAAAAGAAAAAGGGTAAAGATCTCTATTGAAGAAGATATTTCTTGGATCTGTAATCCCTGAACCTAGTGCAGATAACCATCCATAGTCAACCTCAAGTTTTAGGTGATACAAAAATGCTCAAAGATTTCTTAGAAATTATCCACAGACCTAACCTGGATAGAGCAGAACATTTGATTTATCCCCTGGATCAGCGAAATTGGAACACAGCCAAAAAAAAAAGAAAAAAGAAAAAAAACATTTTTCAGATTGATCTTTCAAAAATGCAGGACAGGAACACGGATATACAGTGAAGAGTCAAGTGGTGAGGTTCTCTCTTCAACGTGAACACGCCAAGCAAAGGACTGTGGGAGTGATGGGGAGAAGCATAGCTGTGAAGTACCGATGAGAGAAGAAACTTGGAAGTTTCCGAGTTTAGCCAGAGGCCACGTAATTGTGGGCAGGAATACTTAATTCTCCAATCACTCCACACCACCCCAGGTCCCTAAGTGAAAGGCAGGACACCAGATGACCGACAGAAAGCACTCTTTCCCACAGAGGAGGCAACTGATTACAGCTTTCCTGAGCCCCCACTCTACACGAAGGCTACAATTTTCAGGCTCTCCCTACAAGAAGACTGTGGAAAGAAGCAGCCAACAGCCGTAGAGGCACACAGAAAAGCAATAACTATGTTGACATTCCAAAAAGAGAAAGGGGGAAGAGCACTTTCCTCACAGAAGCATTGTTTAATTGCCTTCCCCAGCTTCCTTTCTGGAGAGAAGGGAGGTGGGTGATGGCAGCTAGATCATGCAAAAAAGACCAGAGGGCAGCTGACATGAACTCCTATCTGGCCTCCTTGCACAAAGGCCTTATTATAACACACACATAAAAATGCGTGGGCAAGACTTGGAGGGCTGGTCCCCGCACTGCCCCCCAAACTCACTCCCAACTCTGCACTTTGAATACACTGGTGTATACACACCCTCTGACAGAATAGGTTCGTCATGTTGCCATGGAGTTGAAACCCCTGTAGTTCAGACCGCAGGATCACACTGCTTTTGTACTTCCAACAGCAGAGGTAAGAATCACTGCGCAGTATTAATTCCACTTGGATTTCAGATTTTCAGTTGCTGGTCTTCGTGTTCGTGCGAACTCTTTTTTTTTTTTTTTTTTTTAACTCACTCGTTGTAAGATGACCACAATGGAAGCTGCTGGCAAACTGATTCTTGTTTTTGTAAAATCAGTATGCAGAAACTCGAGCGCATGTGTGATCTGTGAGCTTCCTCTCCTGGGGCCCCTCCCATCTAACAGAGCCTGTGACCTGATCACATCTTACGGGAGTCTTTGAGAAATGCAAAACATACACTGACCTATAGTTAGCAAATATTCCATGGAACAAACAACCAGTAGCTATTTTCTCTGACATGATCAATCTGATATAAATCTTAACATTGCTTATACTCCGATCAGTACTTTTTCAAGTAGGCCTCAACAACCAACATTATATCTGTAAGACTTTTGCAAAGATAGACATACTTCTGCAACTACCTCTTCGGTTTCATTTCAAAGCTCAGCTATTACATCAGCATTTAAAAATCAAATAAAAGAATCTTAAAAAGGACCTAAACAAGGAACACAACGTGATTTCCTAACACAACCTCAACATTTATTGCCACCCCGCCTTTTGGGATTTTGCTTCTCGTAAGGGAATGATGATTTGATTCAGACAAAATCAAGTGCAAAGGAGCTGAAGAAAAGGACTTTGACTTCCTGCCTGGAAACCCGCTCCCGCTCCCAGTCACACATTCTCATGACCTTGAGTCTCAATTTCTCAGGTAAATTCGCCAATCTGCCGACAAGAAGTTTTATATGACAACTTCCCCTCCTCCGGCGCATACGTTAAAATTCGACTATAAAAATGACCTTAAGTGCTAACCAGAGCAGCAAAACTGAATCCTGTGGCTTGAAGGATGAGAGTGTAAACACGCAGAGGACAGGAGAGGCCAAAGAGGTGGGTAAAGCATGCTATACCCAGGCTAAGCAAAATACAATGCAGAAACTTGAAAATTTTTATGTTTTTATGAGCAACAAAATAAAAAGTGACGGCACTGGACGGTAATGCAAAGAATAAAATAAATATCCATGCATCCATCCATCCATACATACATTTAAGTGTGGGCCGACTTCCAAAGAACAGAACATGGAAAGAGAAAAGTGATAACTTCACAGTGGAAGAACCTGGCAGACTCTCCCTTAACCAAGGGATCAAGCTTAACACCACCAGTGATCAGTTACGTGGACAGGACATACTTGAAAATATAATGCAGTGGGAGGGGCACCTCACCTCTGCAGTTTTCCTCAGAACCCACACATCTGTCTACAAAATTCCTGGCCTACACCTTTCAAAAATGTCCATCCCTCCCAGAAAGGGGGGAGTATGTCATGATATGCTATGTTATTACATATCATATTATATTTTGTGTTATATTAAATATTCTCAAAGCGAGTAGCCAATTAATACTAAATTAACTTTGCGGGAAAACCAGATGATTCTTCAAAACTGTTAATCAAACACTCAGGCAGAACAGCCTTTTTAGGTAATAATTTTGCTTACAGAGTAATTTTTTATTTTTTTTTTAATTTTGATGCTTCCAACACACATCAGAATGACATCTCCAAATGCTGTAGACTTTAGTTTTTTTCTTACCACAAATAGTATGCATATTTTCACCCTGACTAGCAACAATGTGCCTGTTACTGATGATTCTGGTAATTATTTAAATAGGCTCACTCTGTATCTATTTCAACGGCACAACGATGACAACAGTTCAATGTTAGCCTGTTACAGGACCTCGTGAGCACCCTAGCCAGACGCCCCATGCTGCTCCTGGATAGGCATTCCCCAGCCTCTTGGCTGAGTGACAGGAACCACAACAGCCCACAAGGCGGGTGGAGAACCGATGAATAAAATGATAAATATTTGTGATGAAACAGGATGTTGGGAGGGGGCGGGGGGGGGGGCAGAATATTTCAACTACTGAACTACTGAAGCTACTTTGGAACATGAACAGGATTCCCTTGTTGTAAAACTGGGAGCAGTAAACAGATAGAGCCAGTGTTTTCTCCTTCTTTGTAAATAATTTATAGAACTACTACTGTACCATAAAGCACCCAGGCGCAGAACTTAAGATTTGGGGCCACGGAACCATAAGCACTATAGCCCCCTGTGATCATTCATGGAAGACAAATCAAGCAATGATGGGAAAATAGAATTTTTTCAGGTCAGAGAAGACAACACTTTCAACAGATCTGCCTTTGCTGCTGATTGAATGTATAATTTAAATGACTCTTTACTGAGTTGAACCTCTTCCCTACGCCACTTCCTAACAATGACAATAATAATTTACAGGCTTAGGAGTTTTCTTGTCAAGAGTAAATTCAAGAAATTGTGAAATAAAACACAGTACTTGACTTATACACAGTATCGAGACTCAGAGACTCCTATGCAGTCTCAATACTCCAATGGCTCTCATTTATTCACATCATGATTCTGATATCTGATATCAAGTAAGGGAACAAAACAGAAGGTGAAACCACCACTATGGTGGTTCCTTTAGGATCCGTTTCTAAAGAAAGTGTTACCACCAACGTTTCCTTAGAATCTACAATACCTCTCTCTCCCATGTCACTTCTCCCTTGCCTTCTTGTGGATTATTATACCAAAACAAAAAGCCAAAAGTAAAGCACATCTCAGTACCATTTCCCACTTTAAACAAACCTCTGAAGATCTCTTCCACTGCAAGTGTCGTAACCCTGATCAATCCTTTAGCTACATTAAAGATGGAATGAATGGCGCGTGATGTTGGGGAATGGGGAGGAAGGCAAGAACTGAGCACGATGTAGCAAGCGCGCTCACTTTAGTGTAAATATAAATATAAAAGCTTATATCAATATGAAACTTGAATTTCTGGTACTTCGAGACTTTCAGGCTTAATTCTCCCTGCCTAAATTTCTATTAGTAGAGTTGACAACTCCCTCCAAATGAAGGAGTAGGAAATTATATAGATGAATTTGAAGACATTTCTGCTTTTGTTTTCCTTCTGTTATGCAAATTACTCCCAAATACGATTAGAAATCCCTTTTATGCACCCTTCTTTAAAATCATTTCTTGGAACACTCAGTAATTAACATTTTGAAAGCCATGCTGGGTGTAAAGTTCACAGCATCACCGTTACTTTCCTTCCATAAAATATTAGATATGTTTCTGTAAATCTGTTGTTCAGCATGAACAACAGGACATCGAACTCAAACCTGTGAGGAAATACAGTTGGTGCAGAACCAGAGATTTCATTCCAAACACTATCAGAACTAAGAAATTTCCTATTAGTGGACTCGGGTCTAAATAGTAACTCACTCTGGATATTAGTTCTTTTCTCTTTCTGAATGAAAATTGGGCAACTCAGGGAAACTTATGTGATCAAAGAAGAGCTACATTGCTCTTTCTTACCTCTCCAAAGAAAAAGAAAGTCTCACGTACAAGAACATCTTTACCAATATTAAAATCATTTATTTTTTAAAATTATTTTAATGTTTATTTTTTTTGAGAGAGAGAGAGAGACAGAAGGCGAGCAGGGGAGGGGCAGACAGAGAGGGAGACACAGAACCTGAAACAGGCTCCAGGCTCTGAGCTGTCAGCACAGAGCCCGACGCAGAGCTCGAACTCACGGACCATGAGATCATGACCTGAGCAGAAGTCAGACGCTTAACCACCTGAGCCACCGAGGTGCCCCAATACTAAAAATATTTAAATGTAACATCCAAAGCTATAATATTCTATAAGAATAGTTTGTTATTCATTTGTTCCTGTCAATCTTAACTTCATTCTTAGCCTTTCTAATTGTGTATCAGTTCAATTTCACAATCCACATCATTATTTCTCAGTTAAGTAAACACTGGCAATCCATGGTTTTCATACCTACTGATTTGGAGTAATAGAACGCTTATATGTTATCAGCACACAACCAGCATGGCCCCTCCTTCTCTATGATTTATGAAAACAAACTTAATTATATCGTGTTAATAACTGTTTTGATGACTTTGCCCATTTATTTTATAATATTTTTGAAAAACAATCTATCTTCTAAAATTACTTAAAGGAAACAATCTTCCATGAGCTTTTAAACTTCTCCCTGCATGAAACAGCCAAAGACATATTGAACTCCTGTCTCTGAATCACAGTTGAGAAATACACTGTTCAACTATCTACCAACAAACTAAATATTTCTCAGATAAGTCAGGTTATTTTCAAAGGATTGTAAGATCAATTAAACCAACAAAAAGGAAATGCTGAAATACTGTATAAATTCTGAAAGTATATCCCAGTTACAAAACAGAATCTGAGCCTCAGAAGAAGAAAATCAGTAATAGGGCATAATTTAGATAATCAATAACAGGCTGCTAAAATTATTTCTGCAAGTGAGCGATGATCTGAAGCTGTATTTCTGAACTTATATTTAAATATTAAAATGAAGGGGCACCTGGATGGCTCAGTCAGTTGAGCATCCAACTCTTGATCTCGGCTCAGGTCATGATCTCATGGTTTATGAGATTGAGCCCTGCGTCAGGCACTGCACTGACAGTGAGGAGTCTGCTTGGGATTCTCTGTCTCCCTCTCTCTCTGCCCACCCCCTTCCACAAACGCGCTCTCTCTCTCTCTCTC
Organism: Panthera pardus; assembly: GCF_024362965.1. NCBI lineage: Eukaryota > Metazoa > Chordata > Mammalia > Carnivora > Felidae > Panthera > Panthera pardus. The sequence goes on along the minus strand of NW_026526732.1, from coordinate 23,219,807 downwards.
TCTCTCTCAAAATAAATAAATAAGCAAATAAACATTAAAAATTTTTTGAATGAAGACACTGGTCATAGATGCCAAAAACACATGGAAAAATTGATTTCCAAATACAGAATGTTTTTAAAGTATTCTATAAATATAAGATATAACTATTTTTTGCTATTAAAACTTGAAGTTTCAACAAGTCTTAATTTACCAGCCAGACTCACTGCATTCAGAAGGCCTCAAGTGTAGTTTTCATCTACATTTTAAACTCTCCATTGTAATTCTACATTTATCCATAAATATTACTTATTAGATCCTCCAAATATTAACAGAAACTGATAGTTCCCCTTTAGCTTGATTATGCCATGATTCTCGAATATACACATGTGTAAGAATCCAATCCACTTGAGAGTAGACCAAGAGGCAACAGGAATAATGACAGGCAGAGAACCACACGACCTATATGACTGTAACTTTTAAATAACTTTGAAAGCATCCGTCAAAACTAATCAGAAGTGGATAAACCAAGTGAGACTAAGCTAAAATTGTTAAACTTATAAAATAAAAAAACAAAAATTAAGTTACATTGAGAAATGTTAGAACCAAGTAAAACTAACAAGAATTAGTATTTATAATACATAAAGGGTTCACAGAAACTTAGTTTGCAAAAATAACTAAGAAATAAGTTAGAAAAAAATATGTCAAGCCAATTCAGAAAAAGAAATGTAATTAAGAAAGAAACCTCAGAAACTACTAGAGAAATGCAAACCGAAACAACAATGCAGTGGAGACTGTCTCTTTGGCACGACTATGATGAAAATGGAAAGTCATCTGAAAATAGGGACCATGTATCATAAAAATATTTGTACCCTTCGACAAACAATCCTGCAGGAGAAAAACTGAATATTCAGAAGGGAATTTTCAGAAGACTATGACGATTAAAATTAGAATATAGAAATTAGAAAAAGAGAAAGTGTTTATGAAAACGTAACGTTGAAAATAAGGGCTATCTCAATATCGTGATTATAACCACTCCAAATGTGTGACTACGAGTAAAGATCAGAAGAGCGGACAAGGAAAAGTTAAAAACCAAGTTGATACATCATAAAAGGTGATTGGATAGTTATGTCCTTTCTTTCTTTCTTTTTTTTTTTTTTTTTTTTTTTGTGATACAATACTGGTTGTGGGATACATTCAAAACTTGACGCAAACAAACCAATTACAGTATTCTAATCGGCTCCAAAATAAAATCTCCCAAATTTATCAGTCTGTACCTACCATGAAACAATGGCTATTCCACAGGCAAGTCCACCCAAGGCCGGATCTCTGTACACAAAGCAAGACTCAAATTTCACATGAAATGAGACTGTGAACCATCCACAGCACATCCATATCCTCTGAGCCATTAATCCATGCCCAGGCCTTTAAAAGTTTACTATCTAATATGTGGTATTAGGGATTTTTCATTGTTATCCTTTTAACTGCACCACATCCATTATTTCTACAGGAGTTCATGACACTACCGAATCACGTTGTTTGAATACAGGCAGTTCTCAACTTACAAACACCTGACTGACGAAAACCAAAAATAAAACCAGCTGCCGCAGTCCCCGGGTTGTCGCCTTCTAACACTACCAGAGGTCCTACTGATACTCCCAGAGAGACTCAGCTGTTGTGAAAAAAAAAATCTTTCAGAGAATCTGAAGGGAGAAAGGGTCGAAGCAATGAGAGCAGGACCAGCTAGGGAAACCACCCCAAGCTGGTGCTTACCCTTGATAATACTCAATAACCATTTGATGAATGAATGAACGAATTTCCACTTTTCATTCCTGTGAATCAGACTCCAGTCTGATTACTCTGCCCTTATCCAATTCCAATAGCCCAACAACGTGCCTCTTTCTTGGGCTCCTGATTCACGAAGCTGGAGCTAAAGCCGGGAACCGAAGCCCAGAAACAGCTGTGATCAACAGGCTTCCCACTTGGCAGTTCACAGGACACAGCCCAAGCCCAGACCAACCCGAAAAGATCTATTCCCAAAAGTACTGGCAGAGAGTACGCAGTCTACAGACAGACAAGACATAACTAACTCGTGAAAGAAAGTGAGTGCTACAAGTGTAGCAAAGCTTATTAATAAGAATACCAAATGAGAGATCAGAGAAATGAAGTCTGTGTGTGATCTAGAAGTTTACTTTAAAGATGGCATCAACAGGCCAGTGGGCTGGGCCTGGTTTGGGGCTAATCTTGTGACCCCTCAGGGCATCAGTTAGATGTATCACTCCAACTTCATTTGGATGGACTTAAAGAAGCAGAATTACTTTACACACATATGAAGTCTAGTGACTTCTCAACCCATTTCACCTTACAAACATAATCATCTTCTGAAATTTTGAGCCACTTGATTGCTCAAAAATCTTGCTGAGCTCCTTTTTACCAAGTGAATTAGAGAAATCATGAAGTCTCAGAGTTTGAAAGAGTTTAAAGGACTTTAGTTCAATGATCCAATGAAAGCGGTAAAGCAACGTTACTCTTATAGTCAAGATCAGCAAAATATGGTCCAAGCTATACCAGTTATGATTCTCTGATCACTTCCCTGTACATTTCTTGGCTCCTGGCTTTCATTCATGGCTACTATGCTGCACAACTAAAGGGAGCACCATTTATATAACAGTCTATGGGAATAGCACTGTCAAAAGTTTAGCAATAGTCAATTCCTGAGAAGCCATGTGGGGTGATCAAACTTTCGCTCGTAACATTCTCTCCCCCTACAACGCCATCCCCCAACCCCATCTCTGATCTTAAAGATGCTAACTGTTCCTCAAGGCCCATGTCTTCCATAAAACCCTTCCTGGTTCCTACAGTTGTTAATAATATTTCTCTCTGAACTTTTGTTTTATTTAGTTTATGCCTCTTTTCGGCATATTCTGTCATCAGGCATAATGAGTTATTTATGTGTGTCTTATTCCAATATCAGATTGTATGTATAGTCCATGGACTCACCTTTCTTTCTACACAGTTCAAAGACTATTTCCAAAACCAGAGTAAGTACTTAACTATAGGATGGGACTTCTGATTGGAAAAGACAATGAGATAACTCAGACACTAGAAAAGTTTGAGGGAGTACTTTAGACTGGAATGGAATATAGTAATCAGAGACATAGGACTAAATTTTGATAATTTGGTGTTTTCGGGCCCACTGGGTTGGAGGGAGTGCTAAGCGGTAGGATGCTACTGTCAAAGACACACTTTTCCTTATTTCAAAATTTTGTCTAAGACCAAATCTGCCTGGCTGACTCAGGTGGTAGAGCACGGGACTCTTGATCTCAGGATGGTGAGTTTAAGCCCCAAAAAAAGATGGATGAAAGAAAAAGAAAGAAAGAAAGAAAGAAAGAAAGAAAGAAAGAAAGAAAGAAAGAAAGAGAAAGAAAAAGAAAGAAAGAAAGGAAGAAAGAAAGAAAGAAAGAAAGAAAGAAAGAAAGAAAGAAAGAAAGAAAGAGGAAGAAAAAAAAAAAAAAAAAGCTGGCCCAAGACCAAATCTGTGCTTACGGGAAAAGAAGACTTTCTCTTCACCTCTTCCTCCCTCCAGTAAGACACAAGCCTCTGACAAAATGAACTCCAAATTCTATACAACCAATTAAAAACACAGGTTTCAGGGGCGCCTGGGTGGCTCAGTCAGTTAAGTGTCTGACTTTAGCTCAGGTCATGATCTCGCAGTTTATGAGTTCAAGCCCTGCGTCGGGCTCTGTGCTGGCAGCTCAGAGCCTGGAGCCTGCTTTGGATTCTGTGTCTCCTCCTCTCTCTGCCCTGCTTATGCTCTGTCTCTCTCTGTCTCTTAATAATAAACATTAAAAAAATTAAAAAAACAAAACACAGGTTTGAAACAAAATACAAAGTAATCAAGCACAATTTAACTTGTTTTATGTAACACCAAAAAATAAATCTTCCTTTCTTAGTTAACAAGTCTCTACTAAGAGGCAAGTTTAAAGAACACAAATCTGAAACACTTGGAGAGCAGGTATACTATTCAAAGGTATCTAAATATGATTTTCTTTACTATACAGAGCCCATGTGTCTGCCTAGCATACAATATTCATTGTCTTAATTAGTATGCATACTAAAATATCTATTTTAACAGATGTATCATGCTCCAAGGAAACCATTATGATCTATTAAAGGATAATTAACCATATAAAATATGATTCAGCATTAACTAGATAGAGTCATCTTGAAATTAGTATACACAGATTTCTATCTATATACATAAATCTATTTCTGAAGACTTTAAAATATTCTGTGTTCATGTGTCATCAGTATATGTACATTGTACATATGTACATCAGTAATGTACATTGTAGATGATTCAAAATATTTCAGTATATGGGGCACCTGGGTGGCTCAGTTAAGCATCCGACTCTTGATTTTGGCTCAGGTCACGATCTCACAGTGCATGAGCTCGAGCCTGCTTTGGGTTCCATGCTGAGGGCACAGAGCCTGCTTAGGATTCTGTCTCCCCCTCCCAGCTTGCATGTGTGTGCATGTACAGTCTCTCTCTCTCTCTCTCTCTCTCTCTCTCTCTCTCTCTCTTTCTCCCTCTCTCTGTCTCTCTCAAAATAAATAAACTTAAAAAAAGTAGTATATAACTGTATGTATGAGCATGGATAATCTGAAAAATTCTATCCACTTTGTATATATATAACTATATATATATATGTATGTGTGTATGTGTGTGTGTATATATATACACATATATACACATACATATGTACTTGGCTTTCTTCTTCGCCAGAAAATTTTCAAGGTCAATATCATGAACACAGATTACCATAGCAAACCTATTTATTTATATATTTGTTTATTTATTCAAGCAATTTACTAGAAAAATACTTACAGAATATTTTTCCTGTGAGATAAGCAGTACATTGGCCCTGGAGATACAGTATCACATGGGACAGGCATGGTCTCAGCCCTTGTGGAACTTAGGTTCTAAGAAGAAAGATCAACAAATAGCCACTATAAACTGGCGTCACTCAGGAATGCCTTCTGAAACTACTAAGATACATGCAGGTGCTTACCCTTCACTCTTCAGATTCCACATTGCCCTACACTCTGTTCCTTTTTAAGATATTATGTGTGATGTTTACAGTTCACTTATTTCCTTCTTCACTTTCAGGCGGTCAGCTATCACTTTTGCAAATAATGTGCCATCCTTCACCAATGATTCTATTATCCTTCCATCTAGTACACAGCTCCTAAACTTATCTAGCAGAACACATCACCAAACCTATTAAAATTGAACCTAGGGGAGCCTGGGTGGCTCAGTCAGTTAAGCATCCGGCTCTTGGTTTTCAGCTCAGCTCATGATTTCACAGTTCATAGGATCAAGCCGCACATTGGGCTCCTCACTGAGTGTGGAGCCTGCTTGGGATTCTCTCTCTCTCTCCTTCTCTCTGCTCCTCCCCCACTCTAAATAAATAAATAAATAAATAAATAAATAAGCAAACATTAAAAGAAATTGAGCCTAAAATAAGGACAAACAGACTCTGAGTGAAGGCTTAATAAGTGCTTTATGGCATTGTGCCTTGATGGAATTAGCCAGGTCTCTCTGATGTGTTATTTCTATTATAATTTTCCACCTCTTCTTCCGTTTCTTTATTTAAAAAATTATGAAACAAACCAAAACCCTCCACTTCTGCTTGAACTAAATATCCCTGCTGTCAGAAAAGATTTCTTTACGCAAAGCCCTTAGAGATGGTATCGAAATATATACACCAGCATTTCTCAAAGACTGGCCCTCAGTTTGCCTGCAGCAGAATTATCAGATGTGTTTCCTAAAATTCGAGTTTCCTATGCCCCACCCTCAGGCCTAGTGAATCACGTTTATAGAGCCTAAGAACTTGAATTATTTTTAAAGCACTTCGGAGCCTGTGAAGCATGATAAGGCTGGAAAACACTCATCTGAATGATCAAAGAGTACTTATTGAAGATATCAGTCTGTGCCCTAAAGAGCCAAGCCCTCTACTTTACTACCAACCTGTAACATTTGAGTGCATCTTTCTGCAAAGTACTGGATAAAATTAAGTTTAAAAAATTAAAAAACAAAACAAAGTTTAATGGCCACCTCTGCCCAGGGAGCTTCCATTCTAACCAGGAAGACAAAACACAGACATGAAAAAGTCATTAAAATATATAATGCAGCATTCAGGGGGGAGGAATGGGTGCACAGGAGCCCGCAGTACAGCAGGCAAAGAAACACGAGAGGAGCAGAGTCAAAGACTGAGCAGAAGATCGTTGGTATTCATAAAGGAAGGCTTCCAAAGAGTTTGGGGCAGAATTAAAAAAGAGAGATTTTTCAAGTGTGGGTCTCTGAAGAGGTGCGGAGATTGCCAGAGGGCATTTAAGATCAAGGAGAAAATATGTAAAATCCTATCTCTTGGTACCACAGTCAACACAGAGAAGGAGAGAAAGTGCCCCCCCCCAGTGCAGGATTATAAAAAAGCTGAGATATCGGTGTGGAAAAAATCTCCCTGGAAAGAAGTTTTTCCAAATATACATTATCTTTCTAGACAGACAGCAGGGTTATTTTATTCCCAGTTTATAGATGAGGAAACTAAGAGTGATCTGAGACCCTTTTCCAGAGTTCTTATTGCAAGGCAGACCCAGTCCTTTCTTTCCTTCAGGGACTGTTCTTGGCCCAGTCTGACACTGCCCCCAGAAGGGTCACTCATTCACTACTTGTCCTTCAAAACAGAAAGCCATTCAAAAACACCATATTCCTTCCTCTTTCCCCTCTTTCCATTTCAATAAGCCAGGAAAAAACTGGCACATGTGTGTGCGCACACATGCATACATGAATATACATGTATGAGCCAGAGTGTGTGTGAAGGAGGTACCAGTGACTAATTTAACGAACTGCTTATTGTTTCTTAATAAATGAGTTATCTCATTTTAGTATTCTCATGAATGCTCCAGAGCTAACATTTATGGAAAATTATGTTGAAAAGTAAACATCAAAGTCTCTTTGATTTGTGATTAAATGATCATCTGAAGTCACCATACTGGGTTAAGCGATACATGTTTCCTCTGGCTGTACTATCTGATGTGATAACCGCATGTGGCTGTTTACATTTAAATTTAAAATCAGCATTAAATACAGTGAAGAATGTAGTTCCTCAGGTGCACTACCCACACTTCAAGTGCTCCAGATCACATGCTACCATATGGTCAGCACAAGATACAGGGCACTTCCTGGGGCACCTGGGTGGCATCTGACTCTTGGTTTCAGCTCAGATCATGATCTCACTGTTCGCAAGATACAGCCCGCTTGGGCTCTACGCTGGCAATGGGGAACCTGCTTGGGAGTCTCTCTGCCCCTCCCCCACTCGTGTGCTCCCTCTCTCCCTCTCTCAAAATAAATAAACATTAAAAAAAAAAAAAAGATACAGGGAATTTCCATCATTATACAGCTCAGTTGGACAGCACTGCTCCAGAGTGTCACTCTCATTGAAAATACAATGACATTAAAAGAAAAGAAAAGAAGAAAGAAAGAAAGAAAGAAAGAAAGAAAGAAAGAAAGAAAGAAAGAGAGGGAGGGAAGGAGGAAGAAAGGAAGGAAGGAAGGAAGGAAGGAAGGAAGGAAGGAAGGAAGGAAGAAAATACAATGACAGATCCCAACATATATGACAATTGTCATTTACATCTAGTTCTGAACACATGCTAAGAACAGAGCTCAAACTTTTGTCCTTTTCACTAAGCCTTCCCAAGTCCTGGGAGTAGAAATTCAAGCCTTCCTCCTCAGAAGTTCCTTAATCCTTTCTGCTCACCATTTGTCTCTTTCGTGGTTGTTTTCATGCTGGCTGGATAGCTATGTGTACATCCATCTGCCCTACAGTTAGCTCCTCAAGACCAGTGGGGTCACGGTCACTGGAGCACCCTCTCACAACCTAACATAGTAAGAGCTCCGTAAACACAGGGTATGTTCCTAATTAAAAGAGTCCTAGGTAGACTATATTACTACTGGGAACATCTAGAAAACAAAAATGTACATATAAAGGGGAGGAGGAAATAAAAAAGAGTCCAAAGCATGGTACGGTTTCATAATCATTCCTAAGAGGCAACTGCTTAGCTGGAAATACTGCTGTGCTGCACATTCAGAAGGAGAAAACCCAATCAGTTTTAGCAGTGGGTCTGAAAATGTAGTTAGCTGCCAAATCAGAAGAGGGTAGGTGCTGGGCTAGCTAACACCTACCCTCTGACACAGTCATCAGCCGGCACACAGAGCTTGGTCCCTTGGCCCCCACTACTGTGAAGGATGACAAAGCCAGCACTTATAGTGACCTACAGGGGTTGGAATGCACAGCTTAGGAGGAGTTTTTCTTTCTTTCTTTCTTTCTTTCTTTCTTTCTTTCTTTCTTTCTTTCTTTCTTTTAAGTTTATTTTTGACAGAGACAGAGTGCGAATGTCAGCTAGGGAGGGGCAGAGAGAGAGGGAGGCACAGAATCCGAAGCAGGCTCCAGGCTCTGAGCTGTCAGCACAGAGCCCAACATGGAACTCGAACTCACAAACCGCAAGAACATGACCTGGGCCAAAGTCGGATGCTTAACCACCTCCCAGGCACCCCTAGGAGGAGTTTTTCCAAAAAAGTTTGTATCAGTTCAAGTCTTCCTTCTGCAATTACAACATTCTCAAGAATTCAAGCCTTGGGGGTCTAAGTGAAACTTCTACTCTGAGAACTACTTCTGGACTACTCAAAACACAAACAAACACACACAAGTTTCCTTCATGTTCTCATTTGAATAGTTTCAGCGTATCCAAAATATAAACAATATCTGATTTCTTTTAAAAACCTGTTTGAGGGGGAAAACCCACATATGAGGACACACTGGATGTGTCTATGAAGATGGAAATAATGCAAAAGGAGGAGAGAAGTGAACACATTCACCACCTAACACAACTTGAATGAAGTTTCCCACACTTAACGGAGCATCTGGACCCTTTCCCACAAGCCGTGGAAGCTAGAACTACCTACGGGGCCACCTCCAACCAGCGAGAGGTAACTTCACAGGAAAGGAAACCAAGCAAAACAGTGAGCACAGCTGATGACGGTCGGAGACATTCACAGTAATGAGGGAGGGGTGCTGAGGGTGCTCTCAGAGGAAGCGAAACCTAAAACAGGGCTTGAAATGCATCATTTTCCACCAGAAAAGTCACCCACTCTTGCCCCATTTTCACCTTCAGTCCCATCCCTTTCACCATGATGGCCTTTCTGCCTTGTGAAATTTTAGATTGATAAAAAGCAGCCCGCCAAACAACCGCCCCTGCAGCATTCTTGGTCAGTCGAAGCACCAGCAACAAGTTGTACCTCTACACATACCTCTCCCACCACGAGGTACCCGAACTCGGTCAGCCTGGAGCCCTGAAACATCATCAGGCTCTCAGTATGTGAAACAAGGCACTTAGGATGTGCTCAGATTTTGCAGTCATGCTACAGGCCATAGGGAACGCCAGCTGGTGCCTGGGCTCCCGCACTTGCCCCCTGAATTAGAATCTGGGCTCCGCTGCATATCCGTGTGCAACCCTGGGCAGGCTATATACCTTCTCGGTGCCTCCATTTCTAACCATCTGCCCATCAAATTTAAGTTGTCCACCAATTCTAAAACATACACATTTTTTTCATATTTCTGAGATCCAACTATCTTACTATCGATGGTATCTTTCAATTTATTGGAAGTTTTATTGATCTTGTTAGAGGAAGATCAAAGGCCATCTTACAATCGATGGCCCCTTAGCATCTATGAAATATGGTAGAACCTACCTCACAGGGTTTGGGTGAAGATTAATTTCATTAGTATAGTCTGTAAGTATTTAGAATATCGCTGGGCCCTGAGTAAGTGCTCAATTATTGTTAAGTATTAGTATTAAATTTAGGACTCTGAAAGTGGATGCAGTCATAAAAAATGCTCCTACTATTACCCATGAACTGTGTGTTAAAATGACGGTTAACGCAGAGGTATTGGGGTGGAGGGGTGGCTAAATGCCTAATCAAAGTCCAATTTATCCCCAGCCCTTAGGACTGTTCCTGGCACATAGAAAGTTCTCAATCAGTAATTGTTAACTAAATCAACTGAATACACCACACAAACCTATTCCTGTCGAAAGCCTCCCCATAACACATAAAACATCTACTATCCCTTTACATAAAGGGACACCAGTAGGTACATGGGTCTTTAATGCTAAATCACATTTAACAGATTCCTACTTTTTAAAGTTTGGGAACATGTTCCCAGATCAAAACTTTGTGCAGCTTTTCTCCTCCTATAATGACCCCTCGACTTCAAATTTCCACAAATTTAAATTCTGAACCACATCTGTCAAGACCCAATTCAAATTTCCATCCCTCTCAGGAAAACGTTTCCCATCTCATCTTATTCCATTTGGTCCTCTTTCTATTACCACCCATCACATTGATCTCAGCTACCATACAGACTTTATTTGGACCTTATTGGACAGAACAATACTACCTTGTTTTAAAATATAGTGTAAGAAATGGAGCACTACATGGCAGTGAGAAAGAACGAAATATGGCCCTATGTAGCAACATGGATGGAACTGCAGAGTGTGATGCTAAGTGAAATAAGCCATACAGAGAAAGACAGATACCATATGTTTTCACTCTTATGTGGATCCTGAGAAACTTAAAAGAAACCCATGGGGGAGGGGAAGGAAAAAAAAAAAAAGAGGTTAGAGTGGGAGAGAGCCAAAGCATAAGAGACTCTTAAAAACTGAGAACAAACTGAGGGTTGATGGGGGATGGGAGGGAGGGGAGGGTGGGTGATGGGTATTGAGGAGGGCACCTTTTGGGATGAGCACTGGGTGTTGTATGGAAACCAATTTGAGAATAAATTCCATATATTGAAAAAAATAATAAAATAAAATAAAATAAAATAAAATAAAATAAAATAAAATAAAATAAAGTGTAAGAATAGGAACTGTGCCTTCATTGTCACCGTCTCCCCTGGAAGACCTTACAGAAAGGCAATCTGCTTGTATCCTCTTGTTATGCATTGAATTGTATCTCACCCCCACTCCCCCGCCCAAGATATGTTGAAGTCCTAACTCTAGTAGCTCATAATGGAACCTTATTTGGGATAGATTTATTGCAAATACAATTAGTTAAGGTGAGGTTATACTGGAGTAAGGCAGGACCCTAATCCAATATGACTTGGGTCCTTATGAAAAGACAGCCATGAGAAGACACAGAGACACAGACAGAATACTGGGAGAGATTCTTCCTCAAAGCCCTGAGAAGGAACTGACCCCAGTGATGCTTTGATTTCAGACTTCAAACGTCCAGAACTATGAGAAAACAAATTTCTGCTGTTTTCAGCCGCCTAGTTCTGTTTTCAGCCGCCTAGTTTGTGGTACGTTGTACATTGTCATAGGAGCCCTGGGAAACTAACATCTCTCCTCACTTAGATGCTGTGACACTGGACCAGTTGTTTATTGTTGTCCTTCTCCAGCCAGACTTTCTTCATCTTCTCGGTGGGCTCATTCCTGTGTTTCAGGCCTTTCAAAGTTGGAGTTTCTCCAGGGCCAGGCCCAAGTCATCTCCTCTTCTCACAGTAAATATTCTCTTTACACCCTCTCATGTACCACAATTCAATGACCACCTATATGCTGATGACTCCAAAATTTCTATCTCCAGTCCACCCTCTCCTCTAGATCCCTGTGTTCAACTGACTACTTGACATCTCCACTTACGTCATTCAAAACCACTTTAAACTCAACAAATCCAAAAACAAAAGTCACCCCTCCCTTAAACTGAGCTCTTCTACGGTGAATCTGATCGCAACGAATGGCACTCTGTCCATTCAGATACACAGGCGACACACAGGATTCATTCTTGGCTATTTCCTGAACTTGACTCTCCTGTATCCAATCCATGATCAAATCCCATCTGTTTCTACTCCTAGAAATTGCTTGAATTTCTTATATCTTTCCACTTGTCTCCATTCTCCGCCTCCACTTCTCTAGTTTAATCCACTGGAGTGGATTAATCCAGTGTAGTGAACCACTCCCTGAATTACTGCAATAGCCTCCTAACTAGGTCTAGGACTAGTCACTAGGACTCCCACTCTTGCCATGCTTCGATTTGTTCCCCATACTGCAGACCAAGTAACTTTCAAAGGCAAATATGATACTTTTATCTTCATGCCTAAACAACTTCTATGGCTTTCCAATCCATTCATTTTACAATAAAAACCAAAATTCTAACAACGTCTGGCTGTTCTAAGGTAACAGGACACTCAAAAAATATTTGTTAAATAATTTAATGAAAGGTAAACAAACATCATATATGTGTTGAAAGCAGCTACTATGTCTCGTCTATCATACTGTAATACAAATTATTTTTCTGAAAGATATATGCAGTACTTTTAAATCTCCAAAAGCTTCTACTCCAGCATACAACAATACAACAAATGCAATACATACAGCAAATGGAATAGGCAATAGTTTAATTTAGGTTAAGTGGCTTTAAATACATTTCTTCTAATATGGTATTGCTAAGAGTTGGCCGCCATAACCAAGTATGAACTTATATCACTAAAAATTTCAAATCTCATTAATGATAACTTCTTTCCTACTCATATTCTAATAGTCCACAGGTAAGTAAGTGAAAGTTAACAGTTTTGTATGTGATCCACTGTTGGTTTTATCACCAATGCTTCCTTCTCCATATCATTCTACTTGATATGAAAAATAAAATGTGCTAATAATAGAAAAATAAAGTACTAATGTTACACCACCAAAATGAAAGAGTCACTCACCCCAGCTCTATTAAATTTTCCCCAAACCTTTCTGAGTACATGTGTTGGTACTCTGCCAAGAAAGGAACAGCAGAAGCCACATGTATGACTTCTATGAAAACTTGCACACATTACAGATAGCAACAACTATGAGTGTGTATGAACTCCAAATTAACAGATTTTATTCTCATTAAAAGTGATGATAAAAGACAATGTAACATCTTTTCTAAAAGATGGGAAGATGTATTTCTGAACTTACTTTATTAAATAAGAATCTTATAAACAACTTCTAATGATATGTATACACAAAAGCTGTCACAACCCTGGACATGATTTAAAAAGGAGTCCAAAGTAGACAACAGTGCTATGCAATACCCCCAGAATCATTGAATCTGTACGTCAGCTAAACAAATTGTTTCTCGTGTCTTCAAACACACTCGCAAAACCATAAGACTTTCCCATAATTTTAACAAGAGCAGTTGTTAGTAATGAAATGAAACCACCACCATAGTCTCTCTATTCCCTTAATATCTCCTTCCTTCAACTCTCTCATTATCTACTTTCCCATTTATTTTTTCTTCTAAACAAATGCAGAGTTAAAATGGCAAAGTAGGCACAGAGAGTTTTCATGGGTGCAAAAGCTACTTCCTTCTAGCCATGTCTACCTGGGCCTCACACCCAACCTGGTCCTCTTATCTTTGGATTCAGTTTTGAATTTGGATGCTAGTAAGAAAAATCTATCAAAGCATTAACAGACTAGATGCCTCCTAACTACAGCATTTGGATATTCTGCAATGGCTTTCAACTCTGCAGGCCTGTGGCTGTTCCAGAATTGTCTCCCCAAGATCCATGCCCGTGAGGTCATGCCCAGCTGACCTCTTTGGAACCTGATACACTGAAGCACAGCTGTAAAAATAGAGCACCCTATAACGACTTCTTATTCACCAATAAACATACGTTCTTTCAATTTTAGAGAACTGACACTTTCATATAATTACATAAATACAAGGTGAAATGAATGAATGAAAGAGCCTGAACTTACATAAATGTATTTTCCCATGACCAAGCAGTGTAAAAACAAACTCTGACACGTACAGGTTCCACTAATTCAGAAAGTGGTGAAGGCAGAAAAGCCATTTAACTGAGAGAGCCTAAAGTTGCAGATTGAATCTTTCTCACCATGCTTTTTCTTTTTTAATGTAAACATCCGTAGTTAACACTTTCATGTGTTTCTTCAGAGTATATAACTCCCTACATATTATTTCACTTTTAAAGCATACAATTTAGATTATTTTATTTTTAAAACATTTTTCTGGTTTGTATTAACTGTCTTGTTAACTCCAACCCACCCACCTATCCCATAATGCTACCTGGTTTAATGGCATTGTCATTCACTCACACTGGTTTTCTTAATGCCAGTGTATTTTCAATGTGTTTTTATTTTAAGTCTTCTAGAAACACAAGAAAAAAAACTCTCAAAAATTATAAGGACTTTTTAAGTAAGTCACCTCAACTCCCCCTTTTTTTTATGAGACAAGATCTAAATAAAACAAAATAAAAAAGGAAAATTAGAACACAGTCCTATTGAATGCCTTTTGTGTGACACATATAAAATATTTTCTGCCCTCTTCCTGATGAAAGTGGGTTTCTTCATCGGTTTCAGAGATTTATATTTCAATATTTGATTCATAATTGTGCTTTAAAAATTAAAAAGTGAATCCTACTCAGTTCTCATTGGTGAGGTCAAAAATGTGCCTTCCCAGCTGCAACTCAAATCAGGAACTGCCTATAAATATCTCCTAAGTAAATCTAGGTCCACAGTAATCTCACATACAGGCCTTTTTTTCCAGAAACACATCGCTCTTCATAAAACACATGTTCTAATGCAGTTCACAGCATGGATAGGTCTATCATTCTTCTATTCAAAGACCCACTTAAAAAAAAAAATTTAATGTTTATTTATTTTTGAGAGAGAGAAAGAGAGAGAGAGAGAGAGCACAAACGGGGAGGGTCAGAGACAGAGAGGGACACAGAATCCGAAGCAGGCTCCAGGCTCTGAGCTTTCCGCAGAGAGCCTGATGCTGGGTTTGAACTCCTGGACCATGAGATCATGATCTGAGCCGAAGTCGGACTCTTAAACGACTGAGCCACCCAGGTGCCCCTCAAAGACCCACTTTTATAAATATCCTCTTATTTGCCTTCTATAAATAAACTCCATGTTCAAACCTATTGAAATAAAATGAAATGTACTTTATCTATGAAAGAATAATAAAGCACATTTTTAAATACTGATAATTATATTTATTAAAAAAAAGATACCTTGACACGGTTCTCATTCTTTTTCCCTTTCACATTTAGCATGACTATCCTCAAATAATATTAATAAATCGTAAACAAACATATGCCAACTTCACGTTGGTTACTAGTGTTAAATGGCAAAGAATCTTGGCCCCCAATAGAAATAAAAGTGTCTCAAAGAATTTACTTATTCACAAGATGTAACCATAGGCCTTAAAAAACACTTTATGTATTCTTTATTCTGCGTAAACACAGAGAGCCTTTTTAAGCATGCTTTTTATGTCCTCAAACATAATGAAAAATACAAACACAGAGAAAATAACGTATTTGGACTTCATTCATAGGAAAAAAGGAGATCTTGCTTGTGGTCCTCCTGTCCTCCTTGGGTCTTTCATGCAGGTGTGGCCCTGGACATCTCAACCTCTTACTATCTGGACAAGAGGCCATCCTCCCTCTCCTTCCTACCTGGATCCTGTCATCAAAATTCCAGTTACCTACATCTTGTGGGAAATTGACACTGGAAGTATGTTCCCTTTGCAGTGGTGGACTCACCTACTGAAAAATATGAACTAACTTCTTTGATCCTCAACATGGCCTCATATTTCAATAAAGCACAGCATTAGCCAATGCTCCAAACTGCAAGTTACAGAAACTAACTCAAGCCAGCTTGAGCAGACAAAGGAGTTAGTTTGATGGATACTGGGTTATCATAAGGAATCTAAAGGCAACTGGGCCTTCTCTAAGGGCTGCAGCCAAGAAGTATGAAACTACAGAATCACAAGGACTCTCTGCTCTACTCTGCTACTTTTCTTTTTTCTTTTTTTTTCTTTTCATCTTTTGACCCCCTTAAACCTTTTTTCCCAACCCCCACTCCTGTAAGCCTGTCTGACTTACTTCATTTAGCATAATGCCCGCAAGGTCCATCCATGTTGTCTCAAATGGCAAGACTTCATTGTTTTTATGGCTAAATAATATTCCGTACATATACAAAACACATCTTTGTTCATCCATAGATGGATACTTAGGTTGTTTCCATATTTTGGCTATTGTAAATAATGCTGTAATAAACATGGGGATGCCTACATCTTTTTGAGTTAGTGTTTTCATTTTCTTTAGATAAATATCAAAAAAGTGGAATTGCTAGATGATATGGTAGTTCTATTTTTAATTTTTCAAGGAACCTCCATGCTGTTTTCCATAGTGGCTGCACCAATTTACAATTCCATCAACAGTGTACAAGAGGTCCCTTTTCTCTAAATCCTTGCCGACACTTATGTGTCTTTTTTTTAATATGAAATTTATTGTCAAATTGGTTTCCATACAACACCCAGTGCTCATCCCAACAGGTGTCCTCCTCAATGCCCATTGCCCACCCCACCCCCCCACTCCCCATCAACCCTCAGTTTATTCTCAGTTTTTAAGAGTCTCTTATGGTTTGGCTCTCTCCCTCTCTAACTTTTTTTTCCTCCCTGCCCCCCCCGCCACGGTCTTCTGTTAAATTTCTCAGGATCCACATAAGAGTGAAAACATATGGTATCTGTCTTTATGTGTCTTTTTGATAACACCATTCTATCACTTGTGAGGTTATATCTCATTGTAGATTTGATTTGCGTTTCCCTGATGATTAATGATATTGAGCATCTTTTCACATACCTGTTGGCCATTTGTGTGTCTTTTTTGAAGAAATGCTTACTCAGATCTTCTGTTTATTTTTTAAATCAGACTGGGTTGGGGGGGGTTGTTTTTTGCTTTTTTGGTTCATGGGTTTTTTGCTATTGAGTTGTAGGAGTTCTTCATATATTCTGGATATTAGCCCCTTGCCAGATATATGATGTGCAAATACTTTCTCTCATTCTGTTGCCTTTTCATTTTGTTAATGGTTTCTTCTGCTGTGTAGAAGCTTTTTAGTTTGATGTAGTCTCACTTATTATATTTGCTTTTGTTGTTTTTCCATTTGGTGTCAGATTCAAGACCTACGTCAAAGAGCTTACCACCTATGTTTTCTTCTAGGAACTTTATGGTTTCAGGCCTTTCAGTCAAGTCTTTAATCCATTTTGAATTTATTTTTGTATATAGTGTAAGGTAGTGGTTGAATTTATTCATTTGCATGTGGCTGCACAGTTTTCCTAACTCCATTTATTGAAGAGACGTTCCTTTCTTCATTGTATATTCTTGGTTCCCTCGTCATAAACTAATTGAACATGTACAAATGAGTCTATTTCTGGGGTTTCTATTCTGTTCCATTGATCTATGTGTCTGTTTTTATGCCAACACCATACTGTTGTATTTACTATAGCTTCATAATATAGTTTGAAATCAGGAAGTGGGATGCCTCTAGCTTTATTCTTCTTTCTCAAGATCACTTTGACTATTTGAGATTTGTTGTGGTTCCAGACAAATTTTAGGATTATTTGTGAATTTTTAAAATGTCATTGTAATTTTGATAGGGACTGCACTGAATCTGTAGATTGCTTTGAGCAATATAGACATTTTGACAATAATTATTCTACCAATCTATGAGCATAGAACATCTTTCCATTTTTATGTGTGTCTTCTTCAATTTCATTAATGTCTTATAGTTTTAAACATGCAAGTCTTTCATCTACTTAGTTAAATTTATTCCTAGGTATTTTCTTCTCTTTGATGCAATTGTAAATAAGATTGTTTTATTTTTCTTTCTGATAATTCATTATTAATCTATAGAAACACGAAAGATTTTTGTGTATTGATTTTGTATATCCTGCAACCTTAGTGAATAACTTTATTAGTTCTAACAGTTCTGTGATGGAGTCTTGAGAGTTATCTATATATAGTATCATGCCATCTGCAAATAGTGACAGTTTTACTCCTACTTTTCCAATTTAGATTCAGTATTTTCTTGCCTAATTGCTCTGGTTAGGACTTTCAATACTATGTTAAATAAAAGTAGTAAAACTGGGCATATTTGTCTTATTCTGATCTTAGAGGAAAGGCTTTCAGCATTTCACCATTGAGTAGGATGTTAGCTGTGGGCTTGTCATACATGACCTTTATTATATTGAGATATATTCCCTCTATACCCACTTTGTTGAAAGTCTTTATCATAAATGAATGTTGAATTTTGTCAAAAGATAATTCTGTATCTATAGAGACGATCATATGATTTTTGTCCTTCATCTTGCTAACGTGGTGCGTCATTGACTGATTTGCAGATGTAGAACCATCATTGCACCACTGGAATAAATCCCACTTGATCATGATGTATGATCCTTTTGATTATTATTGAATTCAGTTTGCTAATATTTTGTTGAATATTTGTACACCTATGTTCATCAGAGATATTAAACTGTAATTTTATTTTCTTGTGCCATCCTTGTTTTGTTTTGGTATCAGAATGATACTGGCCTCATAAAATGAGTCTGGAAAAGTTTCTTCCTTTCAATTTTTGGAAGAGTTTGAGAAGGATTGAAATTAATTCTCTGAATGTTTGGTAGAATTCACCAGGGAGGCTATCTGGTCCTGGACTTTTGCTTGTTGGGAGGTTTTTAATTACTCATTCAATCTCCTGACTAGTAATCAGTCTGTTCAGATTTTCTATTGCATCATGATTAGGTCTTGGTAGGCTGTATGTTTTTTAGGAATTTATCCATATCCTCTAGGATGTCCAATTCATTGACATGTGGTCTTAGTTGTAACATCTCCTCTTTTCATTTATGATTTCATTTGAGTCCTCTCTCTTTTTCATTTGTTGAGTTTATCTAAAATCTTGCCAATTTTGTTTATCTTTTCAAAGAAACAGCTCTTGATCTTCTCCACTGTCTTTTTTAGTCTTTTTAGTCTCTATTTCATTTCTTTTTGCTCTGATCTTTGTTATTTACTTCCTTCTACTAACTTGGCCTTCATTTGTTCTCTTCTAGCTCCTGGTGGTATAAGTTTGGGTTACTTGAGACTTTTCTTTTTCTCGCTGTGGGCACTTATCTCTATGAGCTTCCAGCTTAGAACTGTTTTTGCTGCAACCAACAAATTTTGATACATTTCCATTTCCATTTATCTTAAGGTACTTCTTTTTGATTTCCCTTTTGAATATTTCTTTGACCCATTAATTGTGCAGTAGTATGTTGTTTAATCTCCACATATCTGTATACTCCCCAGTTTTCTTTATGTAATTAATTTTTATTTTCGTGCCACTGTGGTCAGAAAAGATGCTCTTAAGTTTATTAAGGCTTGTTTTGCAGCCTGACATATGATCTCTCTCAGAAAATATTTCATATGCATGTGAGAAGAAGGCATATTCTGTTGCTTTTGGATGGAATATTCTGTATATATCTGTTAAGTCCGTCTGGTACATATCATTTGAGGCCAATGTTTCCTTATTGATCTTACATTTTATTTATAAAATCTTATAAATAAACGCTTTAGGAGTATTTCTATAGTAGGGAAGTTAGTTTCATCATACAATGTTATTCTGTTAATTGTAAAGACACAGTAGTGCAATCTTTCTGGAAGCCCCGCAAACGTATCCCTTCACATTCATTTCATCACTAAGAATTATGGTGCGACTTTGCTTAACTGCCACATAAGGTCACAGAGTTTCGGCTAAAAGGAAAGTCACAAACATAAGAATAATGCCCCTTCTACCGTATTCTGCTACTTGTCACTTAGTTCTCTTGGTATCTCCGAAATCCTGGCTTCCAAAGGTCAGGGAATGCCAAGCTGGCCTTGGTCCAACAGTTCACAGCTTTACCAGTGGTGTTTCCCTCTTGCACCATCCAGATGACACATTTGGGTTTGGATTATCACCCCCAATAAACGAAGACCTCCCATGACCCAGGCCAGAAGGAGAGCTCGTTTGGCTATTCCCCAACTACCAAGAAACAAATTCCTAAATACAGCATAAACTCCCAGAATTTAGAAGCTGGATTATTGTCGGAAATAACAGAAGAATAACTTCTCTTAGAAAACTGAAAGGAACCTACCACCAAGAGGGAGGGAAAAAAATTTCAATCAGATTTATTCATCTGCATGAAGTAATTATTAATCCATCCTTTTTCACTAATTCATTCATCTCTTCACCCAGTTATCCAACAAATGTATAATGAACTACAGTAAAGAAGATGGTGGTGCATTCATGATGGAAAGGAGTCTGGGGTTTGAATACAGACTGCCTTTTAATTTTTTTTTAAGTTTATTTGTTTATTTTGAGAGAAGGAGAGAGTGCATGCATGAGCAGGGGAGGGGCAGAGAGAGGGGGAGAGAGAGAGAATCCCAAGCAGGCTCCATGCTGTCAGAGCAGAGCCCAACACAGGGCTCAATCTCACGAACTGGGAGAGCATGACCTGAGCCAAAATGAAGAGTCAGATGCTTAACTCACTGAGCCACCTAGCACCCCGCCCCCACCACAGACCACTTTTTAAACTCAAGATCCAAAACACACTAGCATTGTAACCTTAAACAAGATAGTTGGCTTCTCTGTCCTTCAGTTTTTTCATCCATAAAATGAGGAAATTCATAAGAAGATAAAGATTTAAAGATATGAGATACTAAGATATATGGATAAAATTAATTAACACATGTAAAGTACCTAGAAAAGTGTCTAGCACTCAATATATATTATTTTTAACTACCACTATGAGCTAAAAACTTGACTGGATTCTAAAGTTACAATGATAAGTAAGGCTCTATTGCACTCTCCCTATTAAAGATTACAATCTAGCAGAGCCATGGACTAATTTCAAACCAGTGGTTTATCCTAATCTGAAAGCATAAAGAGGAAACAATGGTAATTTGGTAATTCAAGGACTTAATCCTCTTTTAAATCAAAACCTTCTAATTTAAACGTCTTCCTTATGCCAATAGTCATACCTTCACACTTAATAGCAAATGACAATTAAAAATCAATGCCAGCCATCCCCTAATTCTTAAATCATTTTTCAGTTCTTATCTTACTTTAATTCTCCATAGACCTTGGTAGCGGCACTCATTCTTTCTTTTGGAGAAACGCTTGAGTCTTGGCTTCTAAGACATCACTTCCCTGGTTGCCCTCCTATCTCTCTGGTCTACATCTTCGTTGTCTGGCCTCAGCTTATATTTCTACACTACTTGTCATGATCTCCCAGTTGTTCTTTATTCATAAACCATACTAAACATTCAGAATTCCCCCAAACATCCCCATGCATTCTCAAACCCTCACCAAGCTATTCTGGATACCTATTGACTTTTGGAAGGGCAGCTGAGGAGACATTCCATTTCACGCCTATTTCCGGATGGCCTAGATCTCCTTATAGGCCTTATCACCCTCTACTTCTTTCTACTTTTGTACTTAACCCACAAGGTCCTAATATTTGGATTTTAATTCAGCTCCCTCATTACACCATAATGTCTTTGAGAACAGCAATGTAAGCTTTCCCTTACTATTTGATAATTTATAAGTAACATAAATAAATAAGTAGACTTTTTAAAATTGCCTCCTCACCTAGCATGTATTGACCGCTTACTGTGGAGCAAGTGCTTCACAGGTATTAACCCATTTAATCCTCACAACAATCTTTGAGGTCTGTTTTAGGAATTATCCCTATTGTACAGATGGGGAAAACTGAGGCTAAGAGGAATGTTGTAAATTGTCCCAAGTCATGCAACTAGAAAGTAGTGCAGGCAACACTCAAACCCAGGTAGCTCCACTCTGAAGCCCACACTCCTCATCAGGCCCTATACTGACTCTTTTCCAGCCATAAGTTTGATTAAGCAACAGAACTGGCTCTCAACAACAGTTATGAAATTTACATCCCTGGAGAGCCTTAAGTAAAGATTTTTAAAAGAATGACTTGCCTCTGGAGGCAAAGGAAAGACCAGATGACCCCAGCAAATTCCTGGGGTCACTACTGTATACTTGCCCCCATTATTTTATACATTTATTCATATTTTCCAGAAAACAAATACGTTTTAATATAAATCCGACCAAATAGCTAACACACCATTATCAATAAATCGGTAGTGAATAATTATATCATTGACAACAGGGAGAAATATTTAATAGTTAAATATATAAGAGTTAATAGTTAAACAAATATGAACCAAAATATAACTGAGAATATAAAGAAGGGAGTTAATGCTACTCACTATATTTGCCATTAAGTTAGCTTCAAATCTTCGAGATTCTATCAGCATTTTTTCTTAGCCTTACCCAACCAAAAGTTTACACTGAACACCTTACACAGGCCTTTTTCTTAAGGCCATTCGCATTCAGTTCCAATAATAGTCTAGCTGAGATACTTTATTAGACAGACTCCAAACCGTCTGTTTTTCATCTTATTATGCCTCAGAGAGACAGGGAAACGAAGGCTCATGATCAAACCAATGTTTTCTGGAGTAAAATCTAAGTCTCTAAATCATATAGTCAAGTCCCTCATTTTGTCACAAATGTTCACCGAGCACCAACATTGGCTACCTAATTTACAGATCCCAGTGCAAACCAAAATCCAGGAACCCTTGTTCAAAAATTAAGAATTTCAAGACAGTGGCAATAGAGCATTAAACCAGACTCAGGCCTCACAAGACACACAGGTCACATGCTCACCCAGGAAGCTGACCATGTAGAGTCCCTAGACTTTATTCGGGGCACCATTCTAGGCACGAGAAGTACAGCCATGGCCTTTTAATCCACAATCCCAATTTATAGACCGGTTCAAATGCAGCATCGAAGCTCCCATTAGGTAACGAATGGTCCAATACAAATTATGTTTAAGAGCTCAAAGCCTCTTTGGATCTCAAACTGCTATTAAACCCTTGAGTTAAGTGCTAGTAAAAATGACCCAAATTCAAGTGAGCTATTCTTCAGCTTTGTTCAATGTCTTCTTTTGTAAACCAATAGGTCGATAAGCTTTTTCAAAAACTTCTCTCCTTATATGAAAAAGGAGGGTTGCAAGTAATTAGAATAGTAAAGAAAGTCCCAGGACAGCAATATTGCTATATATCATTCTTTTTTTTTTCAGTATTTTTCAACTTATGACATGCGTATGGTGTACCTTCTATATGCTTACATTCCACTGAAAAATCAAATAATGTCCCATGATTGCTGAATTTAAACTACTTAGCAAAAAGAGGATTCTGGAAATTATGGCCCAGGAATATGAAATAGGTTCTGAAACATGAGAGATAGTGGTATCTTAATTTCTTCATTTAGCCCCTGTCCACTGGGCATCTGCTCCCGGAGGAGCACTGTTCTAGGCACTGGGGATTCAGTGGGAACAAGACAAACTCTGCCCTGGCTTGTGTAGTTCGTCGGGACAGGCAGACAGTAGTCAACCAATTTTTTAAAAATGCTTTTTAAGACATTTCAAATTATGATTCCAAAATATAATGGAGGACTGCATTAATTCTAGGATTTTCCTTCAAGAAACACAATCTTCTTAGCTGAGAAGTAGAAGATATTCTTTTACCTCCCGTAGTCAGAGCCACAGTTTTGGTCACTATAAAGGCACAAAATTCTTCCACAGCATACAAAGTAGAATATATCCCCAAAGCAGATCTATTTCTAACTCATGTGTGAATCAAATTGTATATATTTGGACCACTATTACAGACGAGGTATTGGGTTTGGGTTAATGTTAAGGAAATTCAGATTCTATGTACAGTTTATAAGAACCCCACACACAGTGACTTTCATAAAACAGCCTGCTAATCTCCTAGTTGTTATGAGATTTAAACTAATATGCCTAAGGATGCTACTTAGTACCTCCAACAAGACGATGCATAAAAACTAAGGATTATTGTTAATACAGAGTTGGAGTAATTGATCCTTAGATTAATACTGCTAAATAAATACTTTCATAATACCACTACTATAAATGGACAAGCTGGGTTTAAAAGCTGTGAAATCTTATTATAGAGCAAATAAACATGGTGCAGAGGGTCCAACTATAATCTGGCCACAAAGGATATAAACCAACATCTACATTAACAGTTTTCCTGGTCACATCAGATACACCCTCTGTATAATGTTACTATAGGGAAAGAGAAGGGGAAAAGAGAATCATAAAACAAAATTTTTAAAAATTAAAAAAAAAAAAAATGACCTTGCGCTCGCACAGTGCTTTCCAGTTTTGTGAAACTTTTCCACTCACACCACCCCATCTGCCTCTTAAATCCATGTAACCATTGAGAGGGTACTATAACGGAGTTCTGCTCTCCTTGGCATAGCTCAAGGAGCCACAACTTCCCCTCTGTTCTTAACTTCTAACTTTATTTGCTTTAATGGGCCACTGAGAATATCTGTATAAATATTTTTGTGCGTTTCATAACAAAATAAGAGTGCTAACAATCACAACTTGAGAGACTTGGGTAATAAAAAGAGAAAATCTTTGTGTTAAATTCTATAAGGATAAAGTTATCTTTAAAAAGATACAGTTTTTAGGGGCGCTTGGGTGGCTCAGTCGGTTGAGCGTCCGACTTCGGCTCAGGTCATGATCTCACAGTCCGTGAGTTTGAGTCCCACGTTGGGCTCTGTGCTGACAGTCAGAGCCTGGAGCCTGCTTTGGATTCTGTGTCTCCCTCTCTGTCTGCCCCTCCCCCGCTCATGCTCTGTCTCTCTCTCTCTCTGTCAAAAATAAATAAACATTAAAAAAAATTTTTTTAAGATACAGTTTTTAAATCTATAGCTCTTCCTCCAAATGTACTCAACTAATCTTTAACGCCATTGCCTAAGTCAGTTGAAAGCATCCCAAGGGAAATGATATTGTACTATACGCACACCTAGCGATTCCATGGGAACTTTATTATTTTTTAAGAAAAATATTTAGGCAACAATTATAAAAGCTTAAAATCAGTGATCAGCTCTATGACTCAGTTTAACTTAAACATGTAAACAGTGTCTGTTTCAATGTAAAATGATTTTCTAGATTTACCATGAGCTACTAAGTGATATTTTCATCTTTTAAATCTCTTCACTGTCAAGTCTTTTATACAAGAAACCTTAGTAGACCTCCCCGTGAACTCTGGCATTTGGGCTGTGTGTCCAAAAGAACAATGTACCATTACAAAGCCTATTCATGAGGTCAACCGGAGAAGTAATCACAATGACGACCGCCCAGCTGATACTACTCTTTCTAGCATGCTGGCAAATATATGAAGCATGCAAGATCTATGTTACTAAACTACAGATTGTTACTACTAAACGTCTTTTCTAAACTGAAAGATCATTCGTGCAAATTAAAACACCTTTTAATCTAGATTTACTTGCTTGGCTTCAATTCTGTAAGCGTATGTGTAGCAAAAAATAAAAACAAAAATGTAGGAAAATAGTAAAAATCCATCTGTAACTTAAGGACAGTGAATCCTGGGCTATAGTACCGTTCTCAAATTGACAAAATCGTTACTGTGTATTTACACAAGATTCACTACCTAAATAACAAAGATTAAAATCATGAGTACGGAGACCATTTTCTTATAATGATTCTGTCTGAAGTATACAATGGCCTGATGTTTGTCCTTTACACTAAACATTCATACCTTTGTTGCCACAACAAAGTAAGAGGTGACAGTTAGAAGGAGGTTAAACAGAAGGCTTCCTGTCTGGGCTTTTTGAAAAGAAGGATTGCACATTCTATCAAGGCGATGAGAAGCCGGCTCAGGCCCTCTGTGGTCTGCATTATTCAGCACTATTCGGTCCCGATTTCGGGAGCCCGCCAAGGCTTTTGGCCCACCTGACCGGGTGTTCCCTCTACTATACACGTGATGTGGACTCCCAGGGCCGGCGGTCACCCGACCTCCCCGTCTTTGCAGTGGAGTCCCCCTGCAAGCTCGGTAAAGTGAGCCTTTGCAAAGCAAGTGCATCCTCCTCCTCGAGGTCCCTGTCCCCGGCGCCAGTCCTCGCCGCCACCCCCCCCCCCGCCCCCCGACCGGGAGCAGGCGGCCCCTAAAGTAGGTCTCCGCCGGAGCAGCGGCGGCCGCCGGGAAAAAGGAGCCCCACTTTCTCCGGGCAGGAAGGGGGGGAGGCCGAGAGCATTTCCTGTTGTGCAGCTGAACCGAGCGGAGACGTCATTGCATTCACACTCCCTCGGGTGTCAGCCGACCGGGGGCCAAAGTTCAGCCCCTTCCAGGGCGGGCCGGGCACGGCGGACGAGGGCGAGGCGGCCGGGGCTCCCCGGTCCTGGGAGGGCTCCCGGCGCCCCGGCGCCCGCCCTGCCCGGCGCAGGGGCCGGGACGCGGCGGGGCCTCGGGGAGCAGCGCCCGCCTTCGCAGCGAGGGGAGTCGCTCTTCCTCCCGGAGCGCCTCCAGCCTGGCGGCTCCGGCGCGGCGCGCAGGTCACGGCGGGCTGGCCTCCGGGTTCCCGTTCGTTTCCCAGACTGCCGGGGAAGACGCGTAGTTTCCAGGTGCTCAGAGGACGCCCTTTCCTTGCACAAGTTTCTTAGCTTTTCAACGTAATTTCCCCAAAGGGGACCCTTCCCCCCCCCACTAGGATTATTTTTAAATAATCAAAAGCGAAGATCATTTCAGGGTTGTTGCTGAGATTATGTTTTCTCTTCCTTTTCTCTCTCATAATTGCGGATTCCTTAAATAACTGTCAGAAGAGAGGAAAGAGAACATTTCTACGCTGCATAGCTCCAGTGAGGTCAAAGGAGGCAAGAAGACACTGCTTAGACGTTTCTAAAAGCATATTCTATGTGTTCTCATTGTTAAAACACCAGCTGCACAACATATAAAGTCCTTTTATTAGGTCCTTAATTTGTTATATCTCAAATGCCTAATATAAAAAAAAAAATCAGAGTCTCTTACAAATCTTTTAATCTTGTACTTCACTTTAATAGCATCCAAAACTTTGGGCCAGAATGTTTTAAAATTGAAATTACTCAATAAAAACAATGGTTTTTAAAGTTTCTTTTATCCTAAATTTCCAGCCTTCCATCTGGTTTGAAAACATAAACCAGATTATAAACGTGTAATTCCAGAGAAACAGTGGCTCAATGTTAATAAAGTTTAAAAGGAAGACTATAAGGCATCTTCTCATGGTGAATCAATGTTACAAATGTTCTATTGTGCCAACATCTCTAACATTTGAAGTAAGCCATGTTTCATGTCAGGACATGGAATTAAAATATTTAGGGCTTCACCAAGTATAAACTATGGCTTTAGGTGATAATGATTTAGATCCATCAGCTGTACCACTCTGGTGCAAGATTTTTATATGTTTATAGTAGGGGGGAGACTGTGAATGAGAGGGGGTACAGAATGCAGGGAGATATGGGAAATCATTGTTCTGCTCAATTTTGCTGTGAACCGAAAACTGCTCCCAAAAATGAACTCTACTTTTTTTTAATCTTTATTTATTTTTGAGAGATAGAGTGTGAGCAGGGGAGGAACAGAGAGAGAGGGAGACACAGAACAGGCTCCAGGCTCCGAGCTGTTAGCACAGAGCCTGTTGCCGGGCTCGAACACACAAACCAGGAGACCATGACCTGAGCCGAAGTTGACACTGAATCAACTGAGCCACCCAGACGCCTGAACTCTAAAAACTACATTTAGGCTAAGTATCATGATATTTAAAATGCACACTGCATTGTATCCTATGGATTCACAAGTAAGTGAATCTTAAGAATTACAAAAAAAAAAAAAGGGGGCACCTGGGTGGCTCAGTAGGTTAAGCATCTGACTTAGGCTCAGGTCATGCATGATCTTGAGGTTCATGGGTCTGAGCCTTGCATCAGGGTCTGTGCTGACAGCTCAGAGCCTGGAGCCTGTTTCAGATTCTGTGTCTCCCTCTCTCTCTGCCCTTCCCCTGCTCATGCTCTGTCTCTCAAAAATAAATGAACATTAAAAAAAAATTTTTTAATTGCAAAGAGATCATCTTTATGCTTTCATGGAGTTCATCATCCAGTTCTACCCTTCCTTGATAAAGAAGTTACAATTTCAAAACGTCACTTAACTTTTTAATATATTTTAAACATGCATAAAAGACTACACTTTAATAAATGTTAGTTGTCCTACCCTGCCATGTACTACCTAAGGGCAATATTACAGGTAAGCTTGGCTACCACTTCAAGTGCTCCAAAGCCCCTGAGTACTTCTTATGTTGTCTTATTTTCCAAACATTTGAATAACACAGTTAAATATTTTACACACAATATTTTAAGCTTTCATCGCTTATTAGAGTTTACCACTTATTTCCATATATTCCTATCCCCATTTTATCAAGAAATAGGCTCAAAGAACACAGGACTGGCATAGGTGTATGGAACTTAGATGGGCTCCTTTCAATCTTGTTGAAAAGGAATCACAAACCCTTCCTATTTCCATACTCCTAACTCCAAATTCAGACCACCCTTCTGTCCTTCATAGGAGGCTCTGGATTAGCTTGGTAGCCCATGCCTCAGTTCATGAGTGCTGGGGAGCCCACAAAATAACCATCTCCTCATCTCTACCTTATATTATCTACTTAATTTGAATACAGTAACATTTAAACGACTTCCCTGACCAAACTGTACCAAAAGATTCTTGATCATAAAAGTGATTCCAGGGGCGCCTGGGTGGCTCAGTCGGTTGAGCCTCCAACTTCGGCTCAGGTCATGATCTCACACCTTGTGGGTTCCAGCCCCGCATCAGGCTCTGTGCTGACAGCTCAGAGCTCAGAGCCTGGAGCCTGCTTCGGTTTCTGTCTCTCTCTCTCTCTCTCTCTCTCTCTCAGCCCTTCCCCCACTCACTCTCTCTCTCTCTCTCTCTCTCAAAAAATAAATAAACATTAAAAAATTAAAAAAAAAAAAAGTGATTCCAATGTGTCCAATCCTAGGACGTACTGCAGTGGTCGTCTGTCTCCTGGGTGGTCTCACATCAACATTTTTTACTTGCCTTTTCTCCCCCCTCATATCAATCACCTTTTTATCCATTAAATCTCTGCAGTGATTCTCATGTTTTTGATTAGAACATACTTTCACTTATTCCTTCAAATCATCTGTCAATAGCATATAATTAACACTACACAAGCTGTAAGTGACAACCCAAATACCATTCAAGGTCACCGAAAATTTTATTTGAAGTTCATGCTCTCTAGTTAACACTTAACTGCTGATGATGGCACTTGGAAAGAACAAAGAGAGATGACTAAAAGTTATCCTGTTTTACAATCCTAATTACAGACTAAATGAAATCAGTATTCCCATAAATTTAGTAGAGACAGAGGATAAAAAAAAAACCAGTATGATAGCTTTAAAAAAATCAACTTGTGAAAAAAATACATAATTGAAAGTATAAACCTAAATAATTAACTGCGAATTCTTCAGGTCCTGGTGCTATTTTCAAATGCATCTCTTTTATCTCATAAAACTGTAAGGCCAACGGTTTAGAGGATAATGTATTTTATATTTTCTCCTTCGAAACAAAATGGTCCAATTTTGTGCTTTAAAATATACTATAAGAGTGCATAATTCCAGCCTCACAAAATACAGTATCATTTCATTCGATGAAAAGAATTAACACTTGCATTTTTCCACGTTCGTTCTTTTAAAACTCATTATTTGATTCAGGATTGTTTTCATTTAGATGCGTGGCTACAATTTGAGAGTAATTGTGAATTGTTGCAGTCCTTCTTTGGGTCTCTGTGTTTCTGAGACCCAAGTTCTCTGCCACAAGAACCTCCACATTGTCTCAGACCCCGAACAGTCTTTGACATCACTTGACTGGAAGAAGCTCACTGGTCTCACCAACTGGCACCTCTAAAAATATTCAGGGCATATCAAGTTTTTATTCTTCTCTCATAATACCCAATATTGAGGATTATTCTTCTCCAATGAGCATTCACCAATCATTTGTTGTGTTTCCAGAAAACTGGCTCCCAAGAAATGCAATGACAAAATCACTGGGATGTTCTTCTCAGCTCCACATCCTTTTTTCATTAGACACTGTAGGACTGCATTGTTCCTCTAGAGCCAGTACCGTCCCAAATCAAAGCCCAGCCCAACATTAAATGTGTGAAGCAGAGTGAAACAAAAATTGTAGCTCACTGAAAGAACAGGAAGGTACAGGAATGAGGAGACAACTACATTACACACACACACACACACACACACACACACACACACACACACACTCACTCACAGGAATGAATGAACCTTTCGTGAAAAAGCTACATAACTACATGCTCCACAGTCTTTGGTTCCTATAAGACCTTTTCAAACTTCAGTATTTTCTAAGCCCCATGATTTTATTTTTCCTACACACTACCCCCAAAATTACAACCTTCTTTCTATTATGTGACCCTCAGTGCAAATCATCAGTGCCTTGACCCCCTCAAGGCTGGACAACTACACAAAACACAGCACCTGTCCCTGGGAAAAGGCCAGGAACTACAGGTGGTTCAAGAACTATTCATTTCCTCTTCTAGACAATAACCAGATGAGACATCATCACCTCATACTTTTCAGGCTTGAAGTAAAAGTCAGTGTGTTCTTCAAATAGAAATATGTTACATAGTCCTTACGTGTTTTAAGAGCACACCCGCTTTTTCAGCCTCCATCTGTATTTACTATTTCAGAATAGGCCCTCAATAAAGTCCAAATAGTAGTAAGTGCTCAGACAGCCTATAATCAAGTGTGTTATTGAAACACCAGTGTTCCCACATGCATTAAAGTGTAATTAAAATTTAATGAACTGTAGAAGTGACTGTATTTCACTACAGTATTCTTGTGTTCTCTCTAGTCCCTCACACAGTCCTGTGTACTTCTCCAGAGACTAACAGTGGGACTACAGCTAAATCTAAAATAAGCTACTTTCCACAGTGGTTAAAAGAAGAGTTCCAAAATCAAAGTGCCCACTCAGGAAACGGTAACTTTTGTTTTAGTAACATATAATTATATGACTCTTATCTAATATATCATCTCATATATACCACTGCTGTGTATAGGACCCCTTGTTCCGTGAAATATGCACTGATCCATCACCTTCTTGACTATTCATTATGTAGATTAGTAAGCAGTCTGTGTAGGCGAATTAAAAGGAGAGCATTTTCTCATAGACATTAAAGGCAGTCCAGACCTAAAGTAAAAAGTTTTTCAAAATTGTTATGAAGATGCAACAAAACTCACTGCCTACTACCAGGTACTATACAGGTGACAGTCTTACAAGTCCTACACCTGCATAGAAGTGCGTCCCAACATTCTATATCTCTGTTTTTTATTAATAGAAAATATAAATTGAAGAGAAGACTAATTTACTTTATCATAAAATGGCAACCATTTGAGCTGAACTTACTGTCGGCTTGGCATGTCATTTATACGGCCAAAGAGTAGGAAGTAGAAAAGGTACGAATGACTGGCACTGGTGTGACTACAACAAAATGTCCCCAACAATACACTTGCTTTACCTTTACGATTAAAGCCATCACCCTGAAGATTACTGAGCCTCTTGGACAAAATAATAATGATATGCTAGTACAAAACCAATAGATCTCACTCAAAATGCACATGAGATAGATTTTTCTGCAAAAAAAAAAAAAAACGTTTACACATTTTTTTACGCTTCATTTCATTTCATCGTGTTTTTAGTTATGAAACTGCCAAAATCAGTGACCCGCCTCTCAATGTGTTGCAGTGTGCGTATGCCCACCATTACTTATCGTGACTAGGTGCAAAGTCTTTAAGCTGAAGCACAAGTTCTTGGACAATGTACTTAGGCACTCTAACTTTTTCACCAACATTCACTTAATATGCATTTTATGTTGCCCTCAAATCAGACGCTTCTGTGAAAATACTCCTGACACTTTCCCACGCTGATGCCTATCTAAATCAAGGCCTATCTAAAGCATCCTCTTCCCCCATTAAACATTCCCAGCTCTCCTCAGCCAGGGACCTGAGCCGGGGCTCGATACCACAACCCTGGGATCACGATCTGAGCCTAAATCAAGAGTTGGGCACTCAACCGACTGAGCCCTTTAACCTGCTTCTTTTAATTACAGTTTCCTTTGCAGGCATAGTCCTTTTGCTTAGTATAGATTATAAAAGTTCTGACTATGAGGATAGTAAAACTCTTCTTTATATTTTATATTCTATGTCTATCTCTATTGTATTTTATATTCCCATGAATTTCACACATGCCGGAATCTCAATACTTTTATTTCTGAAAATAGATTTGTATTACGTTATTACACATCCCAACCCTGTTTCAGCTGTAAAAGTCTCAGCAAGCATGTTTAGCCCCATAAAATGTTTTTACCCAGTTAATAAGAGGCTATATTCTGACGAACAACTGGCGATAAGCAATTTGCTTTTGAGGATTTATAACCAGCAATAGCCTAGACAGAGTACATCTCAGACATGAACGACCTGATCCCTAAAGAAATTAATAAAACAAATGAAAACGACATAATAAGAGGGCTAGGTGAACGAACTAGGAATATTTAGCCTGGATAAAAGAATACTAAAGGGAACATGATCACTATCTTTAAATAATTGTAGGAATGTCCTGCAAGTCAATGAGGAAACTTGGATAGCTGCAGAGGGCCAAACTGCTGATAAACTGAAGCGTCCAGGAGAGGAATCTGCCTCCCTAAGAAAAGAAAAGGTGTTTAGGTAGAGGTTGAATGCAAGCAGTCCTTGGTGATCTGTCCTGAGTGATTTCTGCTCGCTCAGTTAGGGATTAAATGATGCCTCCAGTGCTCTTATCTAATCTTGAAATTCTACGAAAGACTTCACGTTGCAAAGTGTCCCGTCATCATTTGACAAATCAATACATCAGATCCTACTCCCGTGTGAATTAACCATCATAATTTAAATCAGACACTTTTAAGAGATGCCCTAAACAAGGTGTCACGTGCAGAACCACAGAGGGACAGGAAGAAGTAAAACTTCTCACTAAATGCTAAACCGGTACTGAAGGTGCAACCTGCTCAAAATTAAGGTCTGACCCATCCGGAAAAAAGCACCAGCAAAGCTGACACTGAATGAGGAAGTTAGCCATTTGCATATTCTAAAGACCCTCAGAATCCCATTTCTACATCCCTCTCCTTCGCCCTGCCTCATATTCTTAGAAATACTTAACATGTGAAACACAAAAGCAGTAGTTTGATTTACACAACTGGGCAGTATATTGTAAAAGTTTCTTATGAAATTCAAACCAAAACCTGTTGGTGTAAAGGAAATCACAAATGTTAGCTATGCCATTAGACATTGTTTGCTTTTCCAGCTATGAGGAGGGTTAATATAATCACAGCAGGCTATTGTTACTAATTTCAAAGTGTCTTCTGTTTGCTTCTCATTGCCCTGGTCCTACCCAACCCACAAGAATATAAAAAAAGAAAGACAAATTGTCAGGACAATTTCCTCACAATATAAATTCCAGATCAGCTATTGATATCCATTGTAACCCCTTTGAGACATCATTAGGTTTGCCATCAGTAAACTCTCACCAAACATAGCCAAAATCAACTAAGGACTGAACAAATCTGGAGTCTGTCCATTAAAAAAAAAAAAATCTATCTCCACACTTAGCGTCCAATTATTTGCTATATCCTATACTGTCAGGTGATTTATTTTAAAAGGTCATTTTGAATATTCTCAGCCACTTGGCCCATTTATAAAGCTACACTTGATTAAATCTGGGCACTAAGTTCAGCACGAATATTACTAAGGCCATCAGAACAAGTAAACAGATTGCAAATTCAAAAACAAACGTCTTTGGATTCCTTTTCTTCTGCTTGAAGGTGGGTATCGCTATCTCAAAATTTTGTTCCACATGTGCATTAGTGACCTATGCAAAATTTAAAGGCTCCAGGGGACATTACAACAAGCTGTGGAGCTGCTAACCATTATCTTTCTGAAAACAATTACATATGCCCATAATAAATTGCATCAATAGCAGTCAATTATCTCAAGAACACTCTACTAACCCTTGTCACAAATGTATTGCTGCGTATCAGATTTTTTTCAACAATTGAATTATTCTCAAAACTTAGCATTGCTTCACATCCTAAAAATAGCCACTCCAATTCTCTTGTGTTACCCTGCTCTGCTCCCAGGAGGTAGGGCAGTGCTATAAACAATGCTTCATTTTTACAGATGAAGAAACAATGAAATATAACAGAAGTACAGCCACTTTGCCTGAATCATTCTGAAAATCAATAATGAGGCAAGCAATAAACTCGTGGGGTCAGGGTTTACTATCAGCCTTTCTGGTGTCCTCTGTGGCCCTGGGATAGGCTCTAATGAGCACATCCTGACAACAAGGGCACAAAGATACTTAGAATCCTCATTTTACCAAAAAAGCTCATATTTCTCCGAACATAAACTTTGACATATGACAAATAAATTGAGTAACAAGAAAATATATTGAATATTTATAACCCTGGATTTTTCCCTCGCTTGGAGAAACAGGGATTATTCAAAATGTAAACTTCAGGAGAAGAAAGAAAAATAAAGCTTGATAATTATTCCATGGATAATTAGAAGCTGAACTCCCCATGACTCGTCCATAAAGTGTTGGGGCCAGCCATCAGGACTCTCCCACGGGGCCCTGCTGAGTTGCAAAGGCAGATTTCATCACTGGAAAAGTGGTTCTCCCCCAGCCTTCCCTCCTTCATTTTTCTTTGTTTCCAAGGGCAAGGATCTGTAATGGGGTAAAGGAATACATTCTCTTTATGCCAAACTTATCCAAGCAGAAGGACCAAGAAACAACTCTTCCTTAAACTCCACACCCACAAGCAGTAACTGCCTTCAAATAGCTTCCCTTTCAAAGCACCGTAAGCAAAATATGGCCAAAGAAAACTGTCCTATAGGGAAGAATCCCAGTCAACTATAAACTTCCCAGTCCAACTGTAGGAAAAAAATTGCCTCAAAATGGCTCGATCTGAGCAACTGTTGTGAAATCAAACGGGAAGTGCAGAGACCAAGAAGACCCTGACTGTGCTACGAGAAGTGTGATTGCTGGGTGTGCTTCCCAGGGGACTCCTTATAGAGCTGAAGAAAAACTTACAGAGCAAAGACTAACGGAGACATCACCCCTCCTTTCGTTCTGATGACCACCCCCCCCCCCCAACCACCATCTTACCTCTTTTCTCACCATTTAGAGTACAAGCTTCTTGAGAATTTGGACTTTCCACATTCACCAAATCCCTACTGCCTGCCTACTATACACCGTGTCCTGTGTTTCCACGTTTTTGTGAAAATATAAACCATCCTAATCCACTAGAAATTTGACAATAAAAATAATCGGTAAAAAAAAAAATGAAAACTTCATTTAAATAAGAATAAAAATATACATTCCAAATAAAAGCCGTGGTAATCTCTTCACCTTAACAATCTGATAAATGCAGTTTACAATAAAATGTGTCATTTAAAAACCATTTTCTTCTCTTCCTTGTGAAAAAGTAAGCAGAACTAGATTCTACAAGTTAGGAAAGGCCATAATGCTGAATCATAAAGAGGGTTTTTTTAAAAAAAACTAGTGCTATATTTAGTTATGCAAAAAATAGTAATAAATAGTACGTCTTCAAAAACTACCTTACTATGAAAAATATAGATACAGATATGGGTATAATAAATGGGATTTTTTCATGAGTGATTTAGTAAGACTTGCAATGCTTCTTTAACTGTTATCTGGGTTGAGAGACACAATATGAAAGTAGAGATTTCCAAAAACACTGGAAAGTAGTACAATGACTAAATTTGCCATGAAAAGTTTCTAAAGTAGTCCACTGGAATATAAACGCCATGAGGACAGGGATTTTTTTTTTTTTTTTTTTTTTTTTTTAGCTATTTTATTCACTGATGAATCCCCAGTGTCTAGAAGAGCACCTTTCCCAGAGCAGGTAGGCGCTTAATAAATTTTTGTTGAGTTAATAAATGTTTGTTTAAAAGTCAGCAGTCCCGGGAACACTCCAGTTGTGTCTCCTAAGCAAGCCCAAGGCCTCATGAGTAAACACTGGTTCTCCAGCTCTTGCGATTTACGTAGAAGTTCAAGTTGGGTAATTTCTGGCCCTAGAGGCTATTTTTAGGCCACAGAACTCCAGAAGGATGATCCACAAAGAACCAGAGAATTTAGTTCACCTCACTAGTGTAGCACTGTCTGAGCTGAATGAAAAATACCCCAAACTGTAATTGATATTTTCATTTGTTAACTGCTGAGAAACATGGGCATTTTGACATCGTTTCTTAAACCATTTCCATCAAGAGTTTAATAGACCACTTGAAAATGTGAAAGTGATCATTTTACTGTCACAGCAAAATTAGGTTCTCCTGTGTTTTTCTTTTCTTTTGGTGTAATTTCTTTTTTTATTTTTTTGCAAATTTTTTAAATGTTTTTATTTATTTTTGAGAGACAGAGCAGGAGTGTGGAGGGGGAAAGAGAGAGGGAGACACAGAATATGAAACAGGCTCCAGGCTCCGAGCTGTCAGCACACAGCCAGACGTGGGACTCGAACTCACGAACCACGATATCATGCCCTGAGCCAAAGTCGGACATTTAACCGACTGAGCCACCCAGGCACCCTTGGTGTAATTTCTTCATAATAATAATCATAGCTGCCAGATATTTAACGTTTTACTATGTGCTCAGTGAGACAGGTACACATATTCTCATTAAAAAACTTCACAATGACCCTTAAGCAGATATTATCATCCTCATTTTGTAACCTGCAGGAGGTTAACTGACCTTCCGAAATTCCCTAGAGCTGGTGGTGGTGCTGGAATTTACCCTGTTCTGTCAGACTTTAAATCCAAGCTCTTAGCCCCAAGGCTACCTCCTTCATACAGTGTGTATCACACTGACGGGTATGCCTAAACTACTAAGATTAAACACTGTGCGAAGTGATCAAAATGGTTGGCAATTTAATTTTTTAATTTTTGCAAAAATTTTGCTGTTTAACTGTTGCTTATGCTGCTGCGTGAAATGGTGAAAAGACCAATTGTGCCTGGAGCCTAACACCCTGAGTTCAAATCATACTTCCTTACTGACTATCAGAGTTGTCCCTGCAAACACCATTTAACCTTTCTGAGTCTCAATCCCCTTAAGTGTAAACATGAAGGTAATAATACCAAATCTTCTCACGGCTGTCACTGGAGAGTGCCTGGTGAGCAGCCTGGCACAGAATAAGCGCTCCTTCAGCCTAAATGCCCTTCCTTCTAACGGATTTGCTAAATTGGCACTGTGCTGATTTTATAAAAGTGTTTAGTTCATCCTCGTAATACCATAATTACAGAATATAATGACACTGCATTCTCTATAACTACAAAGTAGAATTTATAAACTGATAGATGATGAGTTGGAAGAGGCTTTAGAAGCCCATCTGTTCCAATCCTTTCGTTTCCAAATGAAGTCCAGAGAGTTTAAAGGACTTGTTTCCAAGTTTTTACAGAAAGCTAATTGCAAAGACACTTCTAGACCTTATGTCCCTCCACCTCTACTTCCACGATAGTCCCAGTTTTTGCCTCACATTACACAGGCATGGCAACACGTGTAATTTTCAGACAATTAAGCAGTATAAAATAACCTCAGCTTAATTGCATCCAATTAACAAGCCAAATTAGTGTTTCATATGTACACTATTAAACTAGTTGTCTGGCTTCCAAAAGAAATAAAACACTGTTTCAAATGAATCTAGCATTTTAGTGAACAAAGCTACTTACAATTTAAATTACCTTTGCTATAATCTTCTTTATATGGAATTAGACCTAATCTCCATTTTAAAAGAAATTCTTTCTGCAACTATCAGGATGAAAATTCATGCTTGTATTTTAAGTATCAAATTTTTCTTTCTCACTAAATACATACGATTTTCTAAGATTAGTATACATGTGCATGCATGCACACATGCATACCTGGACATATATGCATGCCTAAGGCCCCCTAAGCAAATACAAACGAGGGTGTGTCTGACATTTCCCCACCGCCCAGTTTGAAAAGTCCCACCTTTTTCTTGGCCTTCAGAAATCAAGTGAATCTGCCACAATGCAAATAACAAGAGCTTTGCTGATCTCCTGCTTTCTTTTTCAGAGAAAATGAAACCACCAGATAAATCTTTGTCAAAAAACACCGCCTTCCAAATACACTGCCCTACACTATCCGTCCAGTATTGTCATGATTTAGATACAACTGGGTATCAATTAAAAACCGGTATTCTAACGAGCCACAAAACGAATCATCTATCCATTCCTTAAATATTTACACCTAAAAACATAAGTGCGTTATCATTTTAAGTATAGCCATTTTTATCAGTTATCGTTTGTTTGGTGGCCAACTTTCACTATTACTATTTATAAAGACTGTTCCAAGGAAAGAGTTGTAGAGTAGGTTAAACTAAAAATGCAGTACTGTATACTGAAGACACAGCTCAGACTGACGATCTGCTGTACGTATTTGACCATGTTTATCAAAATACTTAATCACTTTTGTTATTTATTATTAAGATGTCCATGAACAAGACAAAAGAGTTCACACTGTCATGCAGTGGTGTCAACCTTCATTACGTCTTTTGGGGCCTTATACCAATTTAATGGCCACCCTGCCACCAAGCTATTCATCCCCTAGATGTTTATAATCTTTCTGAACACCCACACATCATAGCATCACTCCTCTGCTGAAAAACCTTAGGTGAAATCCAGCTTTCTCAGGAGGGCTTCATGGCCCACATGGTCTGGAACCAATGGACCTTTCCAGGTTCGCCGTACTCTTCCTCTCCCTTGGCACAACAATGTCCCACCACTCCAGATCAAATTCAATGTGCCCCGCCCTTCCCTCTTAGTAGGATTTACTGAAATTCTACTCAACTTTCAAGGCCCCCGATCAAAATTTACTTCCTCCCACAAAGACCCTCTAATCTTTGCAAATGGAAAAAAAAAAAATGCTTCCATTTATATTATACTTTCGCTCGTACGTTTTAGTAAAGTTTATTTAACAAGCCATATGTCTTCTCTAGATTGTAAAAATTCAAGTCAAGGATCATCATTCCCTTACCTCTCAATTACTCATATTCTGCCCCCCCCCCCCAGTCTGACTCCACAGCCTAAGCTTGGAGCTCCACTTCCATAAACTGACTGTTTTTGCCACCTAAATTGAAATTTCTATATTGTATGAATTTTAAAACAGGGAGCAAATTAATTAAGTGATAACAGTTGACAAAATGGAGTAGGAGCCCAAGATTACATAAAGGAATGTTATTTTCACTAACCTCTTTTTCCACTCTTTTGTATTACGTTGACCCTTAATCATACAGAAGGTAAAAAAGAAAAAACAAAAAAAAGATCTAAATTTTCCCAAAGGTTCCAGTATTTGCAGTCATGAAGAGAAATTATCTGGGGACTTGAATGTTTCACTAGCTGTTTAGAAACATAGATCCAGCTTATGCAGGGTTCTAAAGATGAATCGGTTCTTCAAACAACAACCTTGAAAGACCTCGGAACTGGTAGTTATTCATTAAGTGAATCAATGGTGTTGACCAATTCAGTTAACTTGATCCTCAAATAAGTATTTTTTAATTTAAATTATTTATTCTTAGAAAAATTACCTGCAAATAATAATAAGCTAACCTACAATTAAACCCCTCAAACCGAAGTTAGCACATGGAGTCGTAACAAACCTCCAGGGGTCAAGGACCACTGACGTTGAAGTACTTGTGAAGAGACACATGTTATACATAAGGCTCCTCCAACTTCTAGACCCTGCCCCCCAAAATTCTTTCTCCAATGATCTACTTCTGACATAGCCAATAGTATGTCATATGGTCTGATTTTCCAAAGACAGTGCCCATTTATGCCAGGTTAGATAATCATTCATGTGGTACTGACCACGTAATCTGGCCACACCTCGCCTCATTTCTCTAGTTATGTACCCTCGGCCCCACTGGCTTGCTTTCAATTCCTCAAAGCACTGTACATCCCCCAATCTCAAGATATTTGCATTATTCCCTCTTTGTACAATACACTCTTTCTCTCCACCTCTTTCCACTTGACCATAGTTTATTCTTCAGTCTCAGCTCAAATATTACCTCTTCAGACAAGGGTGATATACTGCTTATTTTTATACACTCATTAATAGGTGCATACACTTATTAATAGGTGTATACACTTATGATACGCTCCTTTCTGTTTCTTCGAGAGCACTCACAACTAATGTGGCTTTATTTATATTGGCTCACCTCATGCCTCATATCTGTCAAGCCCACTAGATTAGAAGCTCCTTTTTTGGTCTGGATCATCATTATATCCTTGGTGTCTACCAAAAGCCTAATCCATAATAAATACTTGTTGAATAAACGGATGAATAAGTTGTATTGATCAATGATGACTGGGTCACTTGTCATAGTACTCTGAAGAAAGAGCTAAGATTATATGTGAGTGACAAGTCAAAAATGTTGCCTAGCCCTGAGTACTTCCTGACCTTACCTCCAATCACCATGTGACCCAGAAGTAGTAGGTCAAACCCCACCTGCTCTCCGCCCTGTGTCTTCAGGCACACAAGCATCATTTTCATCTCTTCTCTCCAAAGCACTGTCTTCAAATATGTCTACCTAGTCAGACTTCAAATTTTAAGCAGATAGGAAATCTACAGTTACGGACACTTGTAGAATAGATCAAATGCCATAATTAACACCTCAAATGACAAATAATATGAGTATGTGTTAAGATTAGCACATATTTGGCTCAGAAAAATAGTGACACAAATTATTAACCAGTTCTGATTCTATTCTAAATTCAGTCTTGAAGATAGTATAGCTCTATGTCTCTCTTGATGCTAGTAGCCAGGATCAACATCACAGAAGCCAAAGATTGTACAGATCAAGTATGCTGTGTTATCCTCTTATACGTGAAGACTGGTTATGTCACAATGATAGATGAAGTGCTGAAATATTTGTCCAAATTACTTAGGGCCATCTCACAGCTACAAATACTGACTTACAACTTCCTTTTTGTTAGCAATGCCATAAATAGCATATAGAAAGCAGTGCTTTTGTTGTTGTGATCAAGTATCAGGAACAAGTGGAAAATTGTATCACGTATATTATTTCCTTCAAATAATCACAATCTTATTTTCACAAGGTTTTCCCATTTTCTCTCAATCTTCATTCACAGCTTCAAGCATTGAGAAACCTCACTGGAATGTTCACTGAGGTTTTACTCAAGATAAATGAAGTCTCTGCCTATGTGGTTACAGCAACCCTACACACACTAATAGTGTGAAGTTCCTTATGAAACCTGAAGTCCATTGAGTTGAGATAGCAGACTTCCTCTGTTCCTTTTTATATCACTTAGAAAGCTGCAATACTTACATACCCTGTTTTAGCCAAAATATGGATTCATGGTGAATTCATTTATAAATTCATTAACTAGAAGCACAGCATTGGAATTTTCAGGTGAAGGTTTAAATTGTGAACCATTTCTCCACCTACAGGACTGTTACACAGACCAGTAGAGTCCTGTTGATGCTGACTACGAACCAAAATTTGAAAACAGTGTTTATTTTGAACAGACTTAGGTGAGTAGCAACCTGTTGGATCCCAAACTATCCATCCAGTTGATCTTAACCACCTTTCCCTTATTACAATAGTTGCTACCTCAGGAATTAAATGCTTCCACACTCTAAAGGAGTACGCTTTTCACTCATGCCAAATAACATTTTCTATAGCTCTTTAAAACTACTTTTCTATGTTGAAGCTTTCAGATTAACTTCAGCTAATTACTGATAACTGAAAAATCTAAAGCCAACACAAATAGACTATATGTTATCATTGTTACTGTTGAAATAAACCCTGCTTTAAAATTCAAAATAGGCAGATTCTTAAAAAAAGAAAAAATCCTCATTTTAAAATGGAATCAGCATAAAAAAACAAAACCTGATTTTTCTGAATAGTGACGAAGTGTCAAAAGCTCAAGCAGACACACGTACCATTATTTCACAGGGAACGCCTGCATTCGTGTTCTCTCTGTTTTGTTTTCATAGTAACAAGAACATTTGAAAACACATCTTGTGTAAAAAGAGCCCGATCAATCAAAATATTCCACTGGCTAATCTTTCAATAAAGTCAAATGACATGACTTCATTATGTGATAACACACATAGAGTAAATTCACCTTCATATCCCATGTTTAATAGAAATATAGAAATGCCTTACCTACTTCAGTGAAATTTTTCCAAACACCTCCACAAGGATCTAACATGTTAAAAATCAGTTAAATGTTAAATTGGTACCATCATTAATATGCTACCACTCCCCCAAATTGTCCCCAAATCAATTTCACATCAATTTAATCATAAACACCGTTAACATAAATATAAGCAGTCTCTAAAAACACCAACCTCATAAAACACAATCATAGTAACAGAAATATAGATGCCAGCAAATGAATTTTGTTTTATACCTGACCCATGTTCAAAGCAAGACACTCAGACAATTTTCAAAAGATTCACCATTGTCATGTAACATTTTTCTGTACATAAGAAATATACTGCATATTTCAAACCTAGTGGTCAAAAGGGATTATGACACTTGAAAAGCACACTATCATTTAGTGGATGTTGGTAAATCCTTTTCACCTCAAAATAAAAATGCACACTTCTCATCTGGTAACATGATTTCCTAGTGTTCCACAGGAATTTCATCTTTGAAAATGCTATCACCTAGAGGGTATTTCTGTCTTGATAAACCATCTGGCCTATATCCTAAAAATCAAACCCAATCTACTCATTACACAATCTACTTGGTTAAAATCTTGTTTGGGCACTTTTACAGGGTAAAAAAGAAAAAGACATCTGCAAATTCTAATATATATGTAATAAATACATACATACTATGTGTAACATACATCTCTGTACATACATATGCAAATATTTAAAATAACTTGGTTTGCTCAAGGACAAATATCACCAAATATTACTTTATCACTGGAGGAAATGTTTCTAATAAAGTTAAATGGCCTTTTCCAGGAGGACAGATCATTGCAAATTTAATTAAAAAGGATCTTATTAATATTTCAAGTAATTTCTGGGCTTGATTATGCGCTACAAAAGAAACAACTGTACTGAAGAGAAAAATCAATAGCCCTTGACTAGAGCCCTGAGTATGCTAGAAAAACACAGTTCTCTTGTGAATTATCAAGGTCTAGCCTTTGGGGGTGGGAGAGAGCACCAATATTTATTTGGAGGTAGACTGAGTTATTTTTAAAATGGCAAAAAAGGAAGGAGAACAATCGGTTCAAATTTTCCATTATAATGAAAGTACCGGAAACAAGCCTTTTTATGTTCATTTTAGGCCTAAGAAACTGTGCAGAGAATAAGGCTTTTGCAATGTCAGTTGCACACACTGCTTCCTGTGCGAATTCTAAGCCATTACAGGTGTCCTAAGGCCTCCAGCGAAACCTATTATCAGGTTAGTCCTCCCGTCCCCTCAAAGCCATCCCCACTGCCCCCCTACCCCACACATATTATTGCTCGGCTGCTCTAAGTGTCTATTAAGGACCCTCTGTCTTCTCTGCACTCCCGAGGTTAAAGTACCCACTTTCCCTCGGCGAAGCCTGTAAAAGCTTTCCCATTAGAGAGGACTAGTTCCTGCCGTCCTTTTCCAGTTAGATGCTTTCAAGTCAGGAGAGGAGCCACTTGAAGAAAACCCTCCTTCCCCTCCTCCCTTTTTCCACTGGAAGCCACGTCCCTGAAGGACAACACGAAGGGACACTTCATGACCTTCTACCCCCTCACCCAATTTGGGCTCGGAGAGTTGGGGGTCGCATTTTCTCGTGTCCTCTGCTGCACTGGATGTGTTATGTAAGAGGGACAGAACGCGAGAGGCACATGCGTATAAAGCGCACCGATCTGCGATAACAGCTGGGGTGTCAGAGCTAATCTGGAGTCTCCCCCACCGAATACGACAGACACCACACATACATCACCCCCACCCCCTACACACACCCCCACACTGAGCAGTGTTTTCCTGTCTCGCCCCTACCAACACCAGACGCACAGAATGCAAAGGCGGGGGAGGGGTGAAGGGAGGTGAGAGAGGAGGAGCAGCAGCACATCTGCTTTGATAGCAGCCGGCAGAGCCGCCGCGGCAGAGAGCCCCTCGTTAACCCCCTTCCTGTGGCTGCACCACGTCATGGAACATTCCCGGAACGGGCCAACGTTCCACCCACTTCAGGGAACAGACATAAAGGCGCAGACCCAGCTCCCCACAGTGCAGAACCCAAACACACATGTCCCTTCCCGGTCCCCGGGCAGACGCACAGACGAACACGCATGCAAACCGCCCCCACCCGTCTCCACGCGCCCCCGGCCAGCCCGCCGCGCCGGGAGCCGCTCTGCGGCCGGTGCACCCGCAAGGCGAGGGCGCCTCCGCCTGAACCTTCCATCGAGACAGTCCCCTCCTTCCTCGTTTCCTTCCTTCTCTCCTTCCTTCCTTCCTTCCTTCCTTCCTTCCTTCCTTCCTCGCTCGGGAGGAGAAAGGAG
The DNA here is from genome assembly GCF_024362965.1 of Panthera pardus. NCBI lineage: Eukaryota > Metazoa > Chordata > Mammalia > Carnivora > Felidae > Panthera > Panthera pardus. The sequence continues at coordinate 23,175,345 of NW_026526732.1, read as the reverse complement.
TCACTGAAATGCCAACAGCTAGCAGCCTTCGCCGCGCTCGCTCGGCCGCAGGCCGGCGGCCCGGCCCCCGCGCCGCCCGCCCGCCCCCGGCCCGCGCCGCGCGCCCGCCGCCCGCCCGCGGCCCCCTCCCCCGCTACCTGACGACGGGCGGCCGGCGGCCGCGGCAGCCGCAGCGGTGGCCCGGCGGTGCGCGCCGGTGCACGTCCCTCATTAGTAACCAGGCACATTCCTGCCTCCAGCGCTCCCGCGCGGCCCCCTCCCCCCAGGACATTACGCAAAGCAGCCTCCCCTCATCTGCATAGATCCTCGGCCAGGGTATTCCCCGCATTTCCCGACGCGCCGGACCACCCCCCCACCCGGACGAGGTCTCCCCCATCCCCGCCCCCTCCGACCCTCACCCTCGCCACACCGGGAAGGGGCTGGGGGCGCGCGCCGCGAGACGCGACCGAGTCCGGCGGAGGCGATTTCAGTATAAAGTGAAACAAGCTCCCAATGCTGAAGGAGGCAGGAAAAACACGGCGCCTAGGCCACTTACCGAGCCGAGGAACCTAGATTCCCGCCGCTCTGCGCTCCCAAATGGTCGGTCCGCCCTCCGCGCGCCCCAAGGCTGCACCCAGCACCCCAAAGTCGAGACGTGTAGAAATATCGTTAACGAGCCAGGAGACCCTCCAAGTTGCTCCGGGCTCCGGGGAGCCTCAAGGTCCAGGACTCAACTTGGCAAAGACTTGTGCCACAGTCCCCGAAGATGTTTTTGTGGAGACCCTCCTCCGGCGGGGAGAGACAGCGCTCGGCGGCGCCCCGCTCGCCTCCTCTCCACCCTCTCACCTCCAGCCCGCCTCCCGCCGGCTGCCCGCCTCCGGGCCGCGAGCCCCTCGGGCGGCTGTCAGCTCCCGGCCGCCGCCGGGTGACAGGGGCGGGAGGAGGGCGCGACGCGGTGGCCCGAGCCCGAGCGGGCAAGGGGGATCCTCGCAGCAGCGGCGGCCGCTCACCTGGAAAGTCACCGCTGAGAAGGAGGAGGAGGAGGACGGAGAGGAGAAGGAGGAAGAGGAGGGAGAGGAGGAGGAGGAGGAGGAGGAAACCCCCCTGGTGCCCTTGTTCTCGCTGCCGCGGCGGCCGCTCCTCGCCAAGGCTGAGCGTGTCTGGTGGGGGGTGTCTGGTAGCATTTCCTTAAGGACAGAGGGAGGGCGGGCGCGGAGGGAGGGAAGAGATCCCGACCGCCAGCCCAGGCTCCTCTTTCCTTTATTTATTTTTCTGACACTATACGGAGATGGGCCCAGGGCAGGGGCCGCGGGGCTCGCGAGGGAGCGCGAGGCCCGGGCCGCAAGCAGTCTGCGTGCGGGAGCCGCAGCGGCCGCCTCCCCTCCCGGGCTGTGGACGCACCGGGTTATTCCTGGCAGCGCCTCCCCGAACAGAAGTTACTAGGAGGAGTGCGCGGCGAGGGCGGGCGGGGGGAGAGGCGGAGGGAAGGAGGGAGGAAGAGGGAGAGACTCAGCCAGCGACGTCATCGGATCCCCCAGCGCGTCCCAGGGAGGGAGGCTGAACCAGAAAAACCAGTCTGGAGTCGGCAAGCTGGAGAGGGATGTGCGGCGCGCGGGGCGGCGGGGCGGCGGGGGAGGGAGGCGGCCGGGAGGGCAGGGCCTGGCCCCGCTGCGGCCGCTCGGGGCGGGAAGACCAGGGCCGCGCTCCCGCTCGCTCGGATCGGGGAACTCCCCCGAGAACCAGTCTCTACTTGTCATGCAAAAAAAAAAACTTGGGCGTCTCCAAGAGCCTGAGAATTTCCTTTAGGGACGTGGAAGCCCCCCCCCCCCCCATCTTCCCCATTTCCTCGTTTAATCTAATCGTTCCCTGTCTTGATCGCAAAATTATATAATAATTAGTTTTGTCATTATGACTTTGTCCGTGTACCTCTGATCCCCTTCCTCGCCCTCGCCCTCGCCCGTCCTCACGGTTGTTACAGTCAAAAAAAAAGAAAAGAAAAAAAAACTCAGACTAGCTCCCGGCTGCATTCTGGAGCTTTGCAAAGCGTTTTACTAGCACTTTCCGCGCCCCTGCAGAAGCACGAACTTTTCACGCGTTCGAAATGCCCCAAATGCCTTCCCTGGGGTCACTCACCGGGGCGCCCTAGGCGCACCCCGCTTGGGACACGCGGCCCGCCCTCTCGGGGGTATTCAAGCCCGCATGGGCAGCTGCGCGGGTTATTGCTACCAGTTTCCCGGTGGGCCGCGCTGGGACCCGGGGCTAGTCGCTGCCTCCACCCGAGCGCTTCCCTCGCCCAAGAGGGGACTCGAGTGAAATCGCAGCCCGCGCGGGGAGACCGGGGCCCACGGACGAGGGAATCCCAGGCGAGTGGGGACAGGGACCCTGGGCTTCCTCCCCTGCCCAGCGACACCCGGGGGATTCCGGGGCTCCCTCGAGCCGTTACCCTGCGTGTGTGGACTCGTGTGCACCCTCGGGGGAGGTTCCCCGGAGGCCACGGCGAGTGGCGGCAGGGCCGGGCGGGCGCCGGGAGCGCCTCCTCCGGGTGGTCCCCCGCCCGGCCGGGACCGCGCGCGGCCCCTCCTGGGCGCCCGAGCACCCGCGCCGAGCTGAGCGGAGCCTAGTGCCCCGGGCACCGCGGGCCCGAGCGGCCTCCCCACCCCCCCGGCCGCGCCGCCGCCCTGCCCCGGGCGGAGTAAACAAGAGACGCGCAAGATTTGACCTGGCGCGACCCGGATTTCTGGCCGGGGTTCCCCCTGAGCAGGTGACTCCGTGGGAGGGGTGGAAATTAGTCTCTGGAATTCCGGGCCAAAGACATTCAGTGTGGTTCTGCTTTTAAGGCAGGTATTTCACCAACAACTGCGGAATGTTTTGCGTCTCAAGTTTCCGATTTCGCGGAAAGGGACCAAGTGTCAGGATATATCAAATACTCCCTTCCCTTTTCATTAAAAACGAATACATTAAAAGGGAGGACAGCCCCCTGAATGACTTCGACAACAGCACTGCTGGTTTCGGTTTTGGTTTGTTTTGTTTTTCATTTCGACCTATAATCAGTGTATTTCTGAGGTCCCCGTGCAGTGGCGACACTGCTTTGAAGGACAACTCTGCAGAATAAAGTGGCGATACCCTTTTTGATGGGGATTTTTTTCAAAGGAGAAAAATCTGAACGATTTGGAATAAATTTCACTGTGTCCTTTTAGGTTGATCTAATTTAAATTCAGGGCCTACTTCCACTAAAGCGGCTTCTCCTGTCATTGTATAAGTCTTTAATATTCAGACTTTCTTGACTTGAAGCACTTAATAAAAACTCCCCAAATCATCATTTTCTCTTAAATGTATGCCGTTGCATTTTTAAACATCCATTTTAAACGCAAAACATGATTTTCGAAATGTTTTTTCACTTCCAAACCCGCCTGCTACACACTCTGAGAGCCCATTTTATTTAATTGCTTAATAGACAAGATTAAGCAGTTTCTTTAAGAATCCAATTTCCCTTCAGCACACACAGCAGCAGCTGCCCAAACTTCCAGAAACTGAGCAGGAAAAGTAGCAGGCAGCATTTTGCTTCACTAGAATGGATGTTAGTTGAAAGCTTAAATGTCTCTTTAAAACATTAGATTAAGTGGCATAATGTGAATATTAGGTACTCAGCTAATTGAGCAGTTAAAATATTTTTTTTTTTTAAAAAGCAAATATACATCAGTTTTGATGACCTGATCCCACCACTAAGGCTAATGTTTAGTCCAACGTGGGTTCTTGTTACCTTGTTCCAAAATCATCAGGTTCTGAGAAGAAGGTAGCCTGAGTTGAGTGGAAGCAGAATATGTGAATATGTGTAAAACAAACAAAAAAAAAAAATCACTGTCTCTAAGTACATGCATCCCTATGTCCAGCTGCTAATGCAGCAACGTGTCTGTTCAGTTGCTTATAAGCAAGTGTGATGTGGTAACAGAAAAGCTTCTCTTCCCAGAAGACCTCCAGAGTCTAAATCAGCAACGATCAACTGTGTACTTGGCCCTTAGAAGCTCTAAGGAAAGTGAGCCTCGGTGGCGTATAGGTGACCCAGACTGGGCACCCATATGCAGCATCAGCAATGAGGAAGGAACTTTCTTCTCATTATTTTTCTTACCGCTTCTCGATTTCAAAGGAAAAGAAATCCTGGCAATCTGGATTAAGAAGTATTAAGAAAGTAAAATAATGAATGTCCACATGGCACTATGGCATTTTTTGAGAGTCAGAAATCACCTTGAACTGAAAGCACTTTCACTCAAAAAATATTTATTGCTTGCCAACTGTGTGCCGAAGATACTTTGGATGCCTCAGTGAACAAATGAAAGATGCCCACTTTCCTGAAGTGGGGAGGAAGGGAGATGGAGGGGGAAGGAGATAGAAAATAAACAAGAAGTAAGTGCTATAGAACTAGGGAAGGTAAAAAGAGTTACAGGGGAAAATTATAAAATAGGGTAAGGGATACGGGTGGGGTGAGGGGTGTTGCGTTGTTGTATTAAATAGGGAGATCAGAATTGGACAGGTCACTCCTCAAAAGTGACATTTCTGCCAGTAAGTAAAAGGAACGGTTTTGCCGTAGCTGTATCTGGAGTAAAGAGCTTTTCAGGTAGAAGGAACAGTGAAGATAAAGCTCTACGAGCAGAGCAAGTCTGGCATGTTTGTTGACCTCAAGGGAAACAGTGTGACTGGAGCAGAAGGTGACAGCCAGTGAACATAACAGCCTCCTAAGTCACTCTAAGGACTTTTCCCACTCAGGAAAAACCTGGATAAGGGACAGGTTTCTGGCCTTTGCCACCCAGTCTCACCAAACTTGAATTTTTGTGGTCCTCGGAATCTGCATTTTTAGCAGATAATGCAGTTTGTGCTTAGGCATTCTAAAACTCAACCCTTCCTTCCTGCCACAGAGCATGGAGACTGATATACCCAGGCAGGAGAACGGAGTATCAGGACACATGGTACATAAAGCTGCAGAACCAGGCATGTCCATGTTACAACTCAGTTACAAGTTTGAATCCTCAACTCACACTAGTTTATGAATGAAAGGGACTTCATTGACTCCCACAACTAGAAATGAAGAACCAGGCTAAATGCAATTTAGCCTGCTCCTGGGGCTTAAATGATCTCACCCTGGTCAATTCTCCCTGTCTCAGCTTTTCCTACCTCTGCTTGATTTTGCTCTTCAGACAAACATTCTGCAGGATGGTGGTAGCAGTCCCAGATTATCCTTTTCCCATTTTGCAACCCCAGTGGGAAAAGACCTTCTTCCCAGACAGTTCAAGGCAGCCTTAGTCAGGTCCTTGCCTTGGACCAATCACTGGGTTTGGGCGGTAGGGTGATCTGATTGGTCATACCTAGACCTGGAGTGGGGGGTGGTCCTCATGGAAAAAGCAGTCCCCAAAAGAAAGAAGAGGGGTCCTAGTGGGAAGGGAGAGTCCACTATATCCCTTAAGTTTCTGACCTTGGTTTCTCTATTTTTAGAGTTAGGGAATTGGTCAAGATGATGTGCCTAATTCCTTCTGGCTGTAAATTCGAAAAAGGCACTGTACTAAATCCCTCCATAAAACTGTGTAAAATGAATTAACTAGCATGTCATTCCCTCAGATAAATTTATAGTACTATAAATAAGACTCTAAAGGGGTTACCTGCTATGGAGTTCTGATGAGTAAGTGGAATACAGCCTTGGGTCTTAGTAAAGTGCAATGATTTAGAACTACCTTTTTGATGGTCCCCCTACTTTCTAGTCACCTGTTTTACTTGGTACATGGAGAAGAATTAAGCAGTTGCATGATTTGTGGTGAGAATAAAACTTAGGACTCCAAATATTAGTTGACGAAAAGAATTTTGAGGGAGAAATCTGTTTGTTGAATTGTTAAAGTAGACCAGTCTCTTTATCCCATTATAACCTCCTTTGTGGGTTGGAGGGTGGGGATGTTAACTAAGGGCCAATCAGCTGGAGCCATACTTACTGAGCCCGAAGTAGACATGTGTTAGGATTGAAGGATAAAGCGTTCATCCTCCTGCCTCTCATAGGATAGGCAGCTCTCACAGACTTGCAACCAACCATGTGTCACCCCATACTCCAGAGTTTCTCTAGGTATATTCCAAAGACCACAAGAAACATTTCTTTGAAATACTTTTTTAAAAAGTCTGGGCTGCCCCCTAAATTTGTAAAATTAGAATCCTCACAATTCTGGGAAACTCCAGGGCCTGGAAAACTCCATGGTACATAAGGAGCATCTCCCCACCTGGGACTCCTATTCTCATTCAAGCTAGAGTGCTTTACACTTTGCAAAAGTGCTTTATGCTTTGCTCCTCAGATTGAAATGGGGCTAGCTGGCTGCCTGAGAACCTCCTCCTCCCCTCTTTATCACATTCCTCAAGTTTCATGTGATCCCTTATGACAAGCTGGCCCTTTTTATTCTTCAAAGATATTCTTGTGGCTCTTACTTGAACCAGATTTCATCTGTGTAAACATATGTTAGGAACCAAAAGGCCCCAGTGAATGAACCAGCCCTGGGGATGAGAAGAGTGAAGACAGGGCGAAGGTTTATTGGGCACAGAATTCGGAATGCACAGAGGAGAGAAGGGTGAGAGAGAGGTGAGGTGGTAGGGATGAGCAGAATATAAATAAACTTTGATGACTTTCTGGTTTAGTTTAGGACCAGCCATGCCCACAGTTTATGGAAGGGTTCTGCACATTTCAGCTGTCTAAGTAGCCAGTAAACTAGCTTCTTACCTTCTAGAGAGTGCTCAAGGGCTGCCCACATCAGATCTTTATCCTAAGGAAGATGAGTTCTGAGGTCTGTCATGGAAAACCAGAAGACTAGAGAACAAAAAGATTAGTAAACAGTCACCAGCAAGAATAAGACGGTCCAGGATAAGTAATGCCTGAAGTGCCTACCCGCTTAGATATAGGGGAATGTAGGCTTATGGGGCATCGTTAGCAATCTAAGAGCATCACGCTAGCCCTCCCCCATCGTACTGTCTTCCATCACCCTCCCCCACTCCAAAATGGGCTGTAGTTGAAATTCTTCCACCTAACAGTCACCGCTTGGGTTTAAGGCTTTGCATCTATAAAAATCATCCATTACAAGCCAAATACAAGTAGCAAACTCTTAATATCCTAAGCTCTTATTAAGTCATTAACTTCTTATGAGAGATTAATTTATTAGATTGCCTTTCCAGAGTGACAGCTAGCTTTGGACTCAAACTGATTTATCTCGACAAAGCATAGAATGGGGAGGTGGGGTTGGGGTTGAGACAGAGAGGCCTGAAGTTTGGGCAGGGGTGCTGTAGGGCAACAACAGAGGTCTAGGAATAGGACACGGACTGAAGGGGAAAGGGTGTGGGAGTATGAAGTGACAGAGAGGCAAAGAGGAAGCTAGGTCTTTGGTGCCCACCAAGAAAGGCTCTGCCCAGGACCTGTGGAGAGGGTGCCAAGATGACATAGGCTTCTTAGGCAAGAGCAAAGCAGTGGCCTCTGCTTCCTCATCCAGGGGTGTCCCTTATAGTCACAGATTCTAAAATCGGAACTGCTGACAACTCAGGGTGAGAAAAAAAAGGAAGAAGAGGAAGAGAGGAGAGCAGAAAGGGGAAGAATAAGGCACAGAGCTTATTGAGGACTTTCACATTCCTCCCAAGCTCTCGTGGTGGTTTCTTAGGGCAAAACATCAATTTCCAGTTCCAAAGAAATTGATGTATATGGGAGAGTGGATAAATAATGGGTAGGGATGAGGAGATAGAGATTTTGGCTTAAACTTATGCCATATAATATAAACTTATGCCATATAGTATATAAATTTGATATAATATATGCTCAGAAACAAGAAGAGTTATTTCTCATTATCAGCTTTAAAACATTTTGGGGGAAAATGCATTTTTCTTGAATTTAGCCAATGATGTTTTTTCATTTTTTTAATGTTTTATTTATTTTTGAGAGAGAGAGAGAAAGAGAGACCGAGCACAAGCAGGGGAGGGACAGAGAGAGAGAGAGAGGCAGACACAAAATCTGAAGCAGGCTCCAGGCTCCGAGCTGTCAGCACAGAGCCCAATGCAGGGCTCAAATGCAGGAACCGTGAGATCATGACCTGAGCTGAAGTCGGATGCTCAACTGACTGTGCCACCTAGGTGCCCCTGAAGTTTATGATTGGTCCCTCAGCCCTTAAACCTTTAGGATTTCTGAGAATAGTGACTTGATCTACTTCCATTCTATCTGTTGGTGAGACCTCTGGTAGATTTGGCCCTTTTTTTAGGGTTAAACAGCTTTTAAGGTAGCTTTGAACCTTGAGTTACGAGGAGAAAAAACAAACAAACAAAAACAAAGTCCAATAGTCGTCACAAAGCTTGTGCAATGATTCAGGCCCTTACCTAGAAATTTTATGTAAAATAAGGTAGTAAAATTAAAGCATTACATTAAATGCTACTAGAGGACATTATCGCAGACCCAGTGGAGAATGTTCTCTCCCAGGAAAGAGCTACTGAAAGTACATGGATAAGCAGCGGAGTAAGTTCATCTAGTTATTACTAGGTTAACAACACATTAACTGCTGAGATAGTCCCATGCAACCATCAACATGCATGCTGAACCCAAACCACGGAGAGAGGAGTGTTTCGCAAGAATACCTTTTGTGAGAAGGAAGAAATTCATGACTCTTGAGAAAGATTTCAACAATAGAAAATTCAAATCATTTCAAAAATACTTTTTACTCAAGAGGGTTAAGATTCAATTCCTTGAACAATCCGTGTACATAAACAAGACCATTCTCATTGACTTTCATGGAGTGTAACAGTATTAGAAAGTTAATTATGTGTCTTATACCTTTTTAAAGGAAGTTTCCATAAAGGAACAGCTTATTCAGTATGCCACTTCCCATTGACATCCTTGCGTATATAGAATATTGCATGGTTTTGCATATAGAACCTTCTGTCTAGCAAACTGATAAACTCCATGTCCTTGAGTATCTTCTAGTTGTATCCATCATTGTTTTATAATCATTTCTTCTGATCTAGATTGTGGAATCCTCAACTAGCAAGGACTGGGCCAACGATAAATTGTGGTGAACAAGGACTCTAAGTTCTAAAGTTAATATTTTATTCCTGCCTTCTTATCTTTTCCTAGACCCTGTGTAAAAGCCATGAGACACCCTTAGCTAAAAAAAGGCTTATATAATGACATAGGTAGGACAGATCCACATTAAAAGAACATGTGATTTTGGAAAGACATCCTGTTGTGTTGTTGATCTTAGATCTGTCCTCTAAGGTGACAATTATTTTCCAACAATCAAAGGTCTTACTCTGGACATTTATTTTTTTGATGCATTTATTTAAATTTGATATGCTAGACATTTAGAGATGCCCGACCCAGGCTCCCGTGGTACCAAGCTTACCAACTATCATGCATATAGTCTAGTCCCTGATGGATTAACACAAGAGTTTATATACTTTTTTAATTTATGTATACAAAATAAGTCATAAGTGTACAACTATATTAATTTTTGCATATGTTTGTGCATGTGTTTGTATGACCATTATTCTGATCAAGATGGAAAATATTTTTAACCTTCCAGAATGCTCCCTTGTGCCCCTTCCCAGCTAATATACCCCTGAGGTAATCAATATTATAATTTCTATCTCCATACATTAGTTTTTGAGTGAAGACGTCTATTATCTACTTATTGATCGACTGACTGATCAATTCTATGTCTTTATTTGTTCCAAAAATAGTGTATCAAGTGCCTATGTTCTGGGCACCATTTGGTCGCTAGAGACACAGGGGTGAACAAAACAGATAAGGCCTCTGGACTTTGTGGTGAAATCATGAAAAATAACATTAAAGATAAAACGAGGTAGTTGGGAGTAAGTCTGTAGGGTGGAATAATACTGGTTGAGGGGATACCTGCAGCATTGACATATGGGCTGACTGAGGAAAAGCAGGGAAAGAGTGGCCCAGGAAGAGAGAACTGAAAGTGTAAAATCCCTAAGACAACAAGCAGTTCATGCCATAAGGAAGTGAAAGGCCAGTGTGGCTAGACAGGGGAGGTGAGGCGTGGGGGAGAAAGTCATAAGAGATGATGTAAGAGATGACACAAGGAGCCAGAGGAAAATTCCTTTATGGGGTAGGTGATTTGTAAAAAGGGGATAGACATTGGAGATTTAAAAAAAAAAAGCAACAACCATATATATACATACATATATATATATGTATATATATATATGTATGTATAGATATGTATGTGTATATATATATGTATGTATATATATATATATATATATATATATATATAATATATTCCTTTAATTAATTTTAAAAACTTTTCCCAAAAAGAACCTTCAGTAAATAAGTAGTGGCTGCTGGATATGGCTTGCAACTGGGTGGCAGGTCAGCAAGAAAAGAATTCCAAAGCAGAGGGCTTTCTGAAAGCATAATTATACATATTGAACATAACAAAAGGAAAATAGTTTTTAAGGTAGCAAATCCTTAAGAGAATTTGGATAATGTGGGTGCTATTCTTCACATTTTTCTATGGCTAATTAGAGAGAACTGGGAAACACACAATGCGGCCCACAGCCCTGCCAACCCATTATGGGCACTTCTAATTTCAGATAAATGAAGCCCTTAGTTACCACCCCCAGCTTGTCTTAGAACTCGCATTGTATTATCAGAGTAGATGAGTAAAAATAATAGCCTTCTGAATATCTACAAAGGGTACCTTTCTCTTATTAGCAAATACTTAACAAGTTCAAATCACATCTCCATGTGAATGAAGCCACTCCCAAATTTACTTGGCTCTTGAAAATCTAATTTTTCAGCCTTTTCCCCTTTATACAGAAAATGTGATGTTTGGCTGGGCAGCTTAAAGCACACACAGTTTCATGAGTATGTAACTAGAAAAAATTAATGGTTATATAAAATCTCAGATATATAGACATATACCTTCTGATTAGGAAATAAAGTGTGTGTATTTCTCATTTTAAAAAGCATTCATGAAAAAACATTCATAATAATATTTATTGATCCAAACATATATAAACTTAAATATATGCTAAAAAAAAAAATCACCAGTTGTCCCCTTTGTAAAACTCTTTATTAAATAAAACTATGATGTTAATTAAAAAAAAAAAAGATGTACACGATGGGAAATATTAAATTTCATGATCAGTGTGAAATTTGAGGAAGGAAAAACTCAAGACCATTACATTTGAGTTTAAGATCTCATTAAGAGATTTCATCACTAGGTTTACTGCATTTATATAAATATAATGACAACGTTTGCAAAATGCCCCCAAGAAACCTAAAGGAAAGTGAAAATGGAGAAAAGTGTGATTTTAAACATCAGACCTGAAAGCATAAAGATATATTGTTACGGTTTCCATTATCACTGACATTTGATTTTCTGTCGGACAAACTTAAAGGCTCCTATTATTAGTTGTGATGCTTCAGAACTTAGCAAAGGAGGTGCCATTCATTTTCTCTCACTTCTTAATCACTCCAGGATTCCACGAACTGTCTCCTGCCCAGTGAGAACTACCAAGGCCAGAGATTAAAATGCAGCTGTTTATAGCCTAGGTAGGAGGCCAACCGGATCAGATGAAAGCCGGCATAGAGGAGAGAAAGGTGGTCCTATTGGAGAGGCAGCGTATTGATACTACTAAGACCTCTAGGGAGAAGGCCGGGATCCAAATCCCAGCACCGGCATTTACCGGAGGGTGATTTGCCCAAGTACCTTAACATCTCCAAGAGCCAATGTTTTTGTTTGTTTGTTTGTTTGTTTTTTATTTTTGTGGGGTTTCTTGTTGTTGTTGTTGCAAAATTGAGACAGTAGTATTTATTTCATAGTGTTATTGTAAGGGTTAATTGGCATAGAGTAAGCACTTAATGTATGCTAGTTGTTTAAATATTTGTGGCTCAGCTACTAACTTTTTATGTAACTCTGAGCAAGACATGAACCTCTGGGCCTTTTATAAACTCATTTATAAACTGAGAGTTGAAAAAAGTGAGCCCTACGTTTCCCTCAAACTTGGATACTCTGTGATTCTTACTGAGTGACCTCAGTTTCATCATCTTTATAATGGGCATAATCGCACTAACTTCATAAAGTTTTTGAGAGGATACAGTGAATTAAGACCAGTAGAAATTCTTAGAACAGTGCTGTTCTAAGTGCTTAATACACCTTCACCATGATGCTACTGCTGAAGAAAGATGATGAGTATTACTTCATTGGTAAATAGTGGGTAGATGTAAAACATCCAGTATCAGATTGATTATATTATCTCTCCTTTCCCAGTCAGTGCCAGAATTACCAATATTTTATCTTCTAAACATTCTTCAAGACTAAACACATTCAAGGGGAGCCTGGGTGGTTCAGTTGGTTTAGCACCTGGCTCTTGATTTCAGCTCAGGTCTTGATCTCAGGGTCGGTCGTGGGCATGAAACCTGCTTTAAAAAAAAAAAAAAAAAAAAAAGATTAAACACATTCATTTCTCACTAAGAAATATGTAGAGACTTCCCAGCATAGATACCCCAGGGTGCAAATACCTTCGTTTTCACTTTTGGTATTACTGTTTTAAGAATTAACTGACTCATTTATGGCGACCCTCTCTCTTTGAGAGCCTGGATATGAGCACTTTTGGTGAGCGATCTCATTCTTAAAAAAGTATAGCACTCAAATCTCACACGTGGCAAGCTCATTAAATTTACCTGGAGTGTCTTCTGCTTCAAATTATTTTAAATAAGACATAATTTCATCAAGTAACTCAAACATGCTAACATTTAATCGACACATGAAGAAAAATTTTGATTTATCCAGAACTGTGATTTGCATAGGTCATTTCCTACGTTTTTATAAAATGCTGCACAGAATTAAATAAGCCAGTCGAGTCAAATGAAGCGGTGAGTGTGTTATAAATAGCCACCAGAATTATACTTCAGATGTTAACTGGTTTGTCCTGATTTAATAATGAATTACATCATTTGACAAATGAGATAAGACCTTCACCTTTAGCTTTCTGATCCAAACTTCTAATAGTTGAAATGTATTATTACCATCTGGTGTCTGGCCTCTGAAATGCTCCGGTGATGTCTGCCTCATTTCAAGTAGTCAGGGCTTGTCTGCCAAAAAAGCACTCTCCTAAGCATCTTGATTGGCAGGCCCAGAGAGAAGGCTAAGAACCCACTGAACCGTGGAGATACAGCGAGAGCTCTGTAGAAGTTTCCTCTGGTTCAAGGCAGACTCATTTTCTTAGCTTGTGCTACAAAGACCTCGTCACTACCAAAGTTGTTCTTATTTTGGATCTGAATCCTGAAGGATGCAGTTCCTACCCTTTGAACGTATGTTTGAACCTCCTTTAAGCCATTTGGTCCCCTTTACAAAACGTTACCTTTAATCTTCAGGTAAAATAATTTGAGAATGAAGCCAAGAGTGCTATGTAGCCTGGAGTTTTAACTCAGTGAAGCCACGTGAATCTGGCAATTGTTTAGCACTATTATTCTAGGTTCTGGGGAAAGTCAAGGTGAGTCCTATGGCTTTCAAGAAACTTACCGCAAGGTAGGAAGGATGGAATCAACACACACAAAACCATAGCCAATGCCAAAGATGAAGGTGAAAGTCAGTGCCAAAACAGAGTGGCACAGACTTTAGGTGCCATCAGTTTTCATGGTACATATAAAAGAAAATTTCAGAGTGAAATTTAGGAAAACAATTAGAAATGAAATGCAAATAACAAGATGGAGAGTGATTTAGAGTAGAAAAATATCTGTGTCTTACTAGATTTGAATGACTTAGAAATGCCAAACCCGGGCAAAACAGAAGTTTCCAATAATAATGGCTGCACCAGGACAAGACCTATCCAAAAGATACTTAATATTAAGTCCCTGTTTGTCTATGGGGAGGCTGAGAGGGAGAGAATTTAAATAATCTACCTATAATCACTCAGCCAGCAAGCGGTAGAGCAGAGATTCAAGTCCAGGCTTGAGGGTTCTAGAGACTCCTCACAGCTCTACTTAGTAACCATTTCCCACTTTGGTTGACTCTACTAAGGTCATCACACATTTGAGAGTGAAAGGCAAAGCTATAAATAAGTCTACTTGGGCAATGGGCAGGAACCAAGACAATCTAGAGCCACCTGGAATGTATGGTCACCCTCTCTCTACACGTCTCCATTCCCAGCCATCTACCAGATACTCAAAGCTTCCAGCCGGTTGCTTATTTCTTGGAGCAAATTGATTAACATCTTATAATTGTCAGAAGTTCTTCTGTTTTAGAAGAGCCCACAAGGGGGGCGCCTGGGTGGCTCAGTCCGTTAAGCGTCCGACTTCAGCTCAGGTCACGATTTCGCGGTCCGTGAGTTCGAGCCCCGCGTCGGGCTCTGGGCTGATGGCTCAGAGCCTGGAGCCTGCTTCTGATTCTGTGTCTCCCTCTCTCTCTGCCCCTCCCCCGTTCATGCTCTGTCTCTCTCTGTCTCAAAAATAAATAAACGTTAAAAAAAAAAATTAAAAATAAAAGAGCCCACAAGGAAATAGGTCCAATGAAATGAATCACTAAGAGCGGAATTTCAAGTAGTCAGGTACCTGATAATGAGAACTATTTCAAAGCAGCACTATTTTCCTTACACCTGTCAGATCCCACCTCCCATAGAAGACATGGCCCGCTGAGTATTGAAGCATTAGTGATCAGCTACATAGGTGTATCGATGGATTCACAGGCAAACACTGAATTAATGAGGCAGAAATAAAACGTGTTCTGCCCAAGATGTTCAACACTACCCTAGATCTCTATTAGAATATCATATCCAATTCAGAACTCAACTTAAGGAAAAATATGGAAATTTAGAGGGCTTTCAAAAGAGACTAAAGATTAAAACAAAATTATAAGTACTTTCAAATGTTTAAAGATAACACAATATATGTTTTTCAATCAAAGAATGTATGTCTTCGGGGCACGTGGGTGGCTCAGTCGGTTAAGCGTCCGACTTCGGCTCAGGTCATGATCTCGCGGTCTGTGAGTTCGAGCCCCACGTCGGGCTCTGTGCTGACAGCTCAGAGCCTGGAGCCTGTTTCAGATTCTGTGTCTCCCTCTCTCTGACCCTCCCCCATTCATGCTCTGTCTCTCTCTGTCTCAAAAATAAATAAACGTTAAAAAAAAAATTAAAAAAAAAAAAAGAATGTATGTCTTAACCCACCCAAGTTCACAAATCTCTAATAGATGCAGATAGGGACAGATTATCAAATCCCTTTGTACTGTTTATTTAAAATTTAAACTCAAACTCCTTTCTACCTCATGTAGGTATGAGATGTCCACAAGCAAAATTAATGGGGAAAAAGAGGCATAAGGGTGAGAGGATAGAATTAATACTAAAATAGGAAACAGGAAGGGTGTCTGGGTGGCTCAGCCAGTTGAGCGTCTGACTTCTGATTTCAGCTCAAGTCATGATCTCATGGTTATAAGGCGGAGCCCCTCATCGGGCGTCGTGCTGAGCGTGAAGCCTGCTTAAGGTTCTCTCTCTCCCTCTGCCCCTCTCCCCAACTGGCACTCTCCCTCTCTGAAATAATTTTTAAAAAGTTAAAATAGGAAACAGGAACAAGGGAAAACACCAGGCCAGAAATATATAAAAGTACTGTAGCCAGGCTCAGAGGCCCAGCATCCCTGACAGAATTGTTAGGATCCCAACGGGTTGCTAAGAAAGGTGAGGGAATCTCCCTTTCCCAGAAGCCTTTAAAAATAGGATCACATCTGTTGGGATGGGATAACGGTGGCGCTGCCTGACAAGACAGCTGCTTGAGCAAGCTTACAGCCTGCTAATGCTACCGCTTCTATTTTCGATTGTGAAAAGAGACGGATAACTTCAGTTCACCTAGCAAACTGGGACTGATGACACCTATCATTTTCAGTTTGTTATAAAACTATTTTCATTGGGTTTTGCTATGCAGAGCTAGGTGACTAAGTTACGGAGGATATAGGTGAATTTACAGCAGAGGCTCAAACCTCACCTACCCATTTGTAATCGCTCCCCTATTATATCATATATAGCATATATATATGTGTGTGTGTGTGTGTGTGTGTGTGTGTGTGTGTGTATGCTATATATGATATAATATTATAAAACCAGAAAGTACTGAGTGTATGTCCTTCCTTATAAGAAAGTTACAGATAAAGCAATGTATATAATTCTACTTCTTAATTTTAACTGAGTAGTACTTGTATCCTGGGGATTGAGGTTACAGGAGAGCTGGATTGCATGAACCTTATTAAAAATTAGGCTCTGTCAGACCAATATCCCAGTAAAAGAATATTTATCCTCTGGAGAGAATGTAGGCTTTGATTTGGTGTATCCACACTGCTCTCTCCATCACTGACATTTTGCTTTATGCTAAGCTATCAAGCTATTTGCTCCCACTCCATTTAATTGCACATATATTTGTCAAGCTCCTATTTTTTGCCAGGCACCGTGCCAGTAATACAAAGAGAAAAAGGTCACAATCTCTGACCTTGAAGAATGTGAATCTAAAAAAAGAAGCAAGCAGGTGGGTCCAGGTGTGGGGGACTTTACAATAATGTAATTTTGGAGATGCATTGTAAGAAAAAGAATACAGAATTATGAATTTGAAATTAAGAGTAGAAGTAAACATTTATTGTAGAAAGAAAAGAAATCAGAACAACTTATAAGTTTTAAAATTCGGACAAATTCCAGGGACATCATAAAATCTAGGGGGAAAACTATTTTTTTTATTAAGTGCCTGGTTCACATCTGTAATTTTATCTGTCCTACCTTTTGATGCATATTAGTGACCCTGGCAAGAATTTGTCATATCATTCTCTGTAGAAAGAATAAAATGATAATTCAGTCATTCCTCTGTATGCTTGATCAAAATGTATTTTCTTTCTGGTTCACAACTCATTCATACTTATATAAGCAAATTTTCAGGATTGTTGTCAAGTACAGAAAAACCTCAATCAAAGTTCTTTCATATGTGAAGTGTAAGAGCTGTGAGATTTCAGGGCATTGCAAATTTCCTTGTGTGTGAATAATTTTAAATAGTCTTTCAATTAGTGATACTTATGAATCAGTTTGTCACTGGTGTGCTTTGTGAAGGTATATTGTGAACATGATTTTCATCTCGTCAGTGTCAGTATTATATATTCAATTTGAAAGAAATTTAAATATTTTCCCAATATGTTCTTGTGATTTACTCTTTGTTAATTAGATTATCAAAGAATAAATAGCGTACTCAGTACTTTTATTCAAAATTTGTCTCTTCCTCTTAATGAATTATTGCTCTTTGTCTTATCTGAAAACTATTTTTATTACAATTTACTGCTTGATGTTAAAATAACTTCTATTGATTTTGTCACTCAATTTTCTTTCATATTCCATTAATTTTTATCTGTCTTTAGCCTCGATGCTTTTTTTAAAATGTTTTATTACTTATTTTTGAGAGAAAGAGACACAGAACATGAGCGGGGGAGGGGCAGAGAGAGAGGAAGACACAGAATCCGAAGCAGGCTCCAGGCTCTGAGCTGTCAGCACAGAGCCTGACATGGGGCTTGAACCCATGAACCGTGAGATCATGACCTGAGCCAAAGTCAGAGGTTTAACCAGCTGAGCCACGCAGGGGCCCCTGGTCTCAGTGCTTTAATAAATTAATTCATAGGTGTGAAAAGAGTAATCTTTATATGTGTCCATATCAGAAGTTATTGATTTCTCAGGATATCTTTAATCTAAAATTTCTAAAGCATCTATCCAAATTGCAGTTAAAATAAAGTATTTTTGCTTTATCATCTTTTTGAATAAACTTTCCACATCTTGTTTGTGTTTATGTTTCTCTTTCACATGTTTGAAAACATATTTTAGAATCATTATACTACCCTTCTCCCATCACCCTGACACTCAGAGCAACAGTTTTCTGATTTCTTTTACCGTAATGCATTTTTGCCTATCCTTGGACTTCATATAAATGGGTCATACAGTGTGTGATCTGTGTCTGTCTTATTTTGCTCAACCTAATGATTTTGAGGATCAACCACGTTGTTGATATTGGTAGTGTGTCTTCGTAGTTTGTTCTGCTTTGTTACTGAGTATTGTTGCATTATACACATATACAACAATTTGTTTGTTTATCCTCCCATTGATGGACATTTGGGTTCTTTCCAGTTTGGGGCTATGATGAACATGGCTGCTTTAAACACTCTTGTACAAGTCTTTGTGTGGACATTGTATGCTTTCCTTTCTCTTGGGTAAATACCTGAAAATAGGGTTGCTGGGTCACAGGGTAAAAGCATGTTTAACTTTATGGGAGACGTGGCATATGTATTTAAAATACTCCATCTGTAAGGAAAACACAAAAACAAGGCATGTAACTGTGGCACAGCACTAAAATGCCAATGGATTTGGGTTTTGTAAAGGCAACTCTTCCTCCACCTGTCCTGTTCACCTATGGCTTCTCGTCCACCTTCATTCACTGATCCAGCCATGCACAATGACTTGCTGTTCCCTGAGCATGTGACTTAGTCTCTTCCCTTATAAGTCTCCCTACAAAGTACTTCCTCTGACTGGCTGCTCTTCTACTCTCCTTTATCTGCCTTCGCTATCCTTTAAGACTCAACATAGTCACTTTTTTTTCTATTTTGGGAGGGCTTTAAAACAACTTCCTTCAACCCCTCATCACCGCGATCAAGACTGAATGAAGGATCTCTCCTCGGTGATTCCATAGAAACTCATGTTTTGTCCTAGAAATGTTTGATTATTTGTCTGTCTTCACCACAAGACCAGAAGCTCCCTAACGGTGAAGTCCTGATCACTGTTAGAATCTAAGGCTTGCCAAAGTCTTGGCCCAAAGTAGGTGCTCAACAAATATTAGTTGAATAAATGAATAAATACTTGGATAGTCTTGATGTTGCCATTGGGAGTGGAGAGGTTTTTTTTTTAATACCTGTGTGATATTCGAGTGGAAATAAGCAGTTGGAATATAGGCCTTGAGTGTGAGTACTGGGCTTATGGTATGGGCAGGTGTACAGATATAGGAACATTCCTTACTCCTGGTCATACTGTATATAGGTATGAGTTGAAAGTTTGAGATTGGATGAAATAACCTCGGAAAAGTTACCATTCTTAAAAAATAATTAAAAGTTACAGGAGGGAACCAAACTGCAGTAGATTATGGGATAAGTGGGAAGAGAAGGAAGAAAAGCAAACTGTATGGACAACTAATTCAAGAAGTATGGTGCCTTGATGTCAAGTAGGCAATTAAGATGACATCTTAGGGGCGCTTGGGTGGCTTAGTCAGTTAAGTGTCCGGCTCTTCATATTGCCTCATGTCATGATCTCATAGTCATGAGATGAAGCCCCCGTGTGAGGCTCCACGCTGGGCGTGGAACCTGTTTAAGATCCTCTCTGTCCCTCTCCTTTGGCCCCTCCACCCCTCGCATGTGCGCTCTACACTATTTTCACTTTTATTTTTATTAATTCAAGAAAAAAGTTAACTGAGTCTATTCTCAAAGTGAGGGAGCAGAGTCATTGGAGAGATGATATTATTTTGAAATATGACAGCCAAATGAGACAGTCTTTGTTTATACAGAGTTTTTTATGAGGTCTCACCCCATTAAATCATGATTTTTTTTTTTTTACCACCCTTAATGACCATATTTTCATTTCAAGGCATTGATTGGGATTGGAAGTCAGAAGTATTTAGGTGGCTCAGAGAAGAAGCCTTTATCCATAATGAGCAGAACTGAGTGAAGGGCTGTCTGAGAGGCTTGGATATCCACCAGGGACTCCATGTGCTTCCTCCACTTCTTGTATTGGAGATCTAATAATACTAAGAGAGACCATCTCATAATGGATTCTAGATAATGACATTTTAGAGCTGGAAATAAGCTTAGAGACCATGTTGTTCAGTATCTCCCAGACTTTATTTCGTGGTCAGGACACAGCTTAGACATCATCACTTCTGGGAATCCTTCCTCGGGAGGTGAATAAGTACATCTTTAAAAAAAAAAAAAAAAGTCACAGGCAAATGTTATGTCCTCCTCTTAGAGTTTCATAATACTTACTGTTAAAATACACATGTAGGGGTGCCTGGGTGGCTCAGTCGGTTAAGCGTCCGACTTCAGCTCAGGTCACGATCTCACGGTCCGTGAGTTCGAGCCCCGCGTCGGGCTCTGGGCTGATGGCTCAGAGCCTGGAGCCTGCTTCCGATTCTGTGTCTCCCTCTCTCTCTGCCCCTCCCCCGTTCATGCTCTGTCTCTGTCTCAAAAATAAATAAACGTTAAAAAAATTTTTAAAAAATAAAAGACACATGTTAAAACCTCTGAGAAGCTCCTCAGTAAATAAATCTATTTAATCTTGGTTCACAAAATGGTTTCCAACCTTGACTGAACAGAAAACCCTGATCCTCTTGTTTTATGAACATCTATCTCCATCTTACAGAACCTGCTTTGAGAGTCACAACTCTAATCCTTTCTTTCATTCAAAGGTCTCATTCAATGTTCTTATCTCCTTGTTTGAGCTATCCAAACTCAGTAGCTTAAAACAGCTTTACCATCTCTGTTGACTGGGATCATCTGGGCAGTTGTTCTATTCCACCTAATGTTAGTGGAGTCTGCAGTTATCTGTAGCTTGACTTGTCCAGAATATTCAGGACGGTCCACTCTGATGCCTCCATGGCTGAAAGACTGAGCTTAGCTCTGGATGCTGGTATTGCTGGACTTCTCTCTGTCCATGACTTCTCTGGGACTCTAGCTCTTCACATGAATTTCCCACATGATCTCCCTTTAGGGTCTCTTCATAGAGTAAGCAGATGACTTATGTACTGGTTCAGGGCTCCCAAAAGTACAAAATCAGAGGCTTCTAATACCTTTATAAGGTGCAGGTGCAGAACTGGCACAGCATCATTTTCATGAGTTCTATTGGTTGACTCAGTCACAAGACCAGCCCAGATCCAAGGAGAAGAAAACAAACTCCATCGCTCCATGGTGAGACAAAAAATTTGCAGTCATATTCAATCCATCACACTTCTTACAGGCTTTTGGCATCTTGTGAGAGAAAAGAACCTACTTACTGACACTGGAAAAGTCCCGAGATAGCTTTAAGTACCCAGGCTTCTTGGCACCACAGAGGTGGTTGAGATCCCTTGATGTCCTCCCTGGGATCAGGAATCAATGGCTTCGGCAAATGGCCAATAGGACCCAGATCCAATATAGCAAGTAGAGGGAAGGTTGAAAGGCAGACACCAGTTCTAACAGTCTAGACCAGAGTTTGGCAAACTACATCCTATGGACTAAATCCACCCACTGTCTGTTTCTGTAAATAGAGTTTTGTCGAAGCAATGTCCCACCCATTTGTTTGTGTATTGTCTATGGCTGCTTTTGTCTATGGCCATATTGTTTATGGCTGCTTTTGTGCTACAAGGTCCGAATCGAGTATTTGTGACAGAGACCATGTGGCTGCTAAGCTTAAAATATTTACTATCTGACCCTTTACATAAAATGTTTACCAACCGTTGCTGCAGACTTCTATAAGCATTACAAGATGGCAGTCACCTTATTCTGACATGACTCTCTCCATATATGTTAGTCGGTTCAGACTGCTGTAACAAAAATACCATTGACGGGGTGGCTTACACTATAGAAATGTATTCTCACAGTTTTGGAGGCTGGGAAGCCCAAGAAAATCATGCTGCCTGATTTGGTTCCTGGCTATCCTCTTCCTGGTTTGCAGAAGGATGCTTTTTTACCCTCTCTTTACATGATGGAGAGAGAGACATCATCTCTCTTATGTCTCTGCTTTTAAAAGTACTAATCCCATTCATGAGGGCTCTCCCTTCATAACCTAATTACCTCCCTAAGGCCCCACCTCCTAATACCATCACGTTGGGAATTAGGGCTTCAACATTTGAATTTGGGGAGGACACAAACATTTGGTTCATGGCGCCATACAATAGGAAATGTAGAATATTGGCAAGCTGTAAAGTACTTTCCACAGAGACAAAGAACTGTTTTATGCTGTTGTATGCATAAAATCTTTCATTATTTGTCATTGCTGATTATATTCCATTTTTTATCTATTCACCTGTAGATGGACATTTTAAGTTGTTTGCAGTTTTTGACCATCGCAAATAAAACTTCTATAAACATTCATGCACAGGTCTCTGAATGGATATATGCTTTTAATTTTCTTGGGTAGAGATATAAAACAACGACTGGTTGCCGGCATGCAATATATGTTTAACTTCTTAAGGAACCGCTAAGATGTCTTCCAAACATTTTACATTCACACCAGCAGTTTACGGCTATTCTTGTTCCGCTATATCCTTGCCAAACCTTGGTATCATTAGTCCTTAAATTTCAACCATTGTAATAGTTGTTAGTGGTATCCGACTGTGGTTTTTACTTAAATTTCTCTAATGACTCATGATGTCGAGCGTCTTTTCACATGCTTATTAGCTCTGTATATCTTCTTTGGTAAACTGCTCGTTGAAAACCTTCGTCCATTTTCAAAAATTGAGGTGTTTATTCCATATTATTGAGTTTTGAGAGTTCTTTAAGTACTCTTGATAGAAGTTCTTTATCAGATATCTAATTTGCAAATATCTACCCCCAGCCTATGGCCTCTCTTTCATTTTCTTTAGATGAAATCTAATATATCCATTTTTTTTCTTTTATGGATAATGCTTCTGGTGTCATATCTAACAAATCTTTGCCTAATCTAAAGTCACAAAGGATTTCTGCATATGTGTTCTTCTAGAAATGTAACTGTTTTAGGTTTTACATTTAGATCTATAATCCATTTTGAGTTAATTTTTTAATAAGATGCAAGATGTGGCCCCGAGTTCATTTTCTTTTTTGGCATAAGGATGTTCAATTGTTCCAGCAATATTTATGAAAAAGATGATTCTTTCTCCACTAAAATGCATTTGCCCCTTTGTCAAAGATCAGTTGTCTGTATTTGTGCCAGTCTATTTCTGGACTCTCTGTTCTATTCCATTGATTGTGGCCTTCTCTCCTCACACTACTGTCATGCTCCAATATAGCTGATGAAACTGAGAGTTCAAAATTAAAACCCGAATATAAGCTAGTGTGAATATATTTGGTGAGATGGAAGGGTAGAATATATTTTATTTAACAGTCTGTGAGTTCAATTAATAACTTTTAGATATTTAGACATATAGCGAATGGGCCTTTTTCTCTGGGCCCACAAATGTGATAGGCCTGGAAGACACATAGAATGAAGAGACCAAAGACGCAGATAACTTACTTTCAATATTCTTGAATCTGTCAGTTTAACAAATCTGGAAGTTCAGATACTTAAGAATTATTCACAGTAATAATTCATTGGACTATAAGAGTTGGGGGAAATGGCAAGAGTTAATCCTCAGAGGGAAACAAAAGCCAGACCAGAGAGTATTGTAAGCCATACTAAGGAGTTGGGAGTATCTTAGTCATATAGAGATACTGAAGGATTTTCAGTAGGAGGCTAACACAATCAGACTGGCCTTTTCGAAAAAGATTTATCTAGGTGCAAAGTAAATTTAGGATAACGGGCAGACTGGGATAAGAACAAGTAATTTTGGTAATTACTTATCTCAGTAATCTAAGTGAAAGATGAAGATGGTTTGGACTAGATCAGTGATGATGAGAATGGAGAGGAATATGTATCAGTAAGGTCCACAGGACCTAGTAGAAGAGACATAAGAATTAAGAATTCAGTTCCTCAAGCTTCTGACCTGGACAGTTGGGTAGATTGCAATGTCATTCAGTGGCATAGGGAATCAAGGTGGAGGTTTGCATGATATAAATAAAATAAAATTAAATAATTAAATAAATAAATAAATAAATAAATAAATAAAGGAGCCAAACTTGCTAATTGCTTTTTTCAACTATCTTCATCCTGAAGGTGAAAAACATAAGGAGAACTTCCTCTGAGGTCTAGGGAAGCCTGAATCAATTGCTGCTCTCATTAATCCATGTAGTTCTGTGTAGATTTGTCTGGAAATGAAGCAACGCTATTATTAGGGAAATTTTATTTTGTTCTAGACTTGCTTATTGTATGCGACCAGTCATAATAAACAATTGCAAAATCAGAGACTCATTACAGTAAAAGTTTACTCACTTCTCTACCGTTTCAACGTGGGTTTGGTGGTTCCCCTTTGCAGATTTCCTGCTAGCTCAGGGATTCAAGCTTCTAATATTAATGTCATCCAATATTATCTAACCTAACCCCATCCTTAAAGATGTGATTTCTGAAGGCATCACATTAGATAATAGGACTAAAAGATAACCCAAAATATTTTAAGGGCGAGTCCTAGAAGCAGCTTATGTCATCACTGCCCACATTCAATTGAGCAGGCAAAGTCACACGGTCTTAACCCAGTGTAAAGGAGCTGGCAAATCCAGACCCCACATGTGCACAGAAACAGGAACTAGGCTCGATGGCCATCTAGCCAGTCTCTACAACACTTGAAAATCAAAGAACTATTTTTCAGATAAGTATTCACATAACAAATATACGTTACCAAGAGTCAAAAATTGTGTTCCCATCCAAACTTACTTTTCCAAGAATTTATCATTTGTTTTATAATGGCAAAAGAAGATCATACTATTCTCTTCTACTCACATAACACATTTTCCATTTGGTTGTCAAAGGTTTAATTGCTTAATTCTTGCTTAATTCTTTTAGAGGAATTCACACCCTTATGCTGAAGATAATACTTGGTCATGGTTTTTTTTCTCTTGCAATCAGTTCTATGGGAATTTGCTAACATAACTACAGTGAAGAATTTGATAAACTAAAATGGAGACCTCCAAAAATGTATAACACAGATGCTCCAAGTTGCAAAATCTCTAACGTCATTACTGAAAAAAGTAAAGTCTTTTTTCAAGATATTCTAATTAGGGGCACCTGGGTGGCTCAGTGGGGTAAGCATCCAATTCTTCATTTCAGCTCTGGTCATGATCACATGGTTTCATGAGTTCAAGCCCCATGTCGGACTCTGTGCTGACAGTGCAGAGCCTGCTTGGGATTCTCTCTCTCTCCCTCTCTCTGCCTCTCCCCCACATGTGCTATCTCTGTTTCTCTCACAAATGAAAAAAAATTTTTTTAAGATATTCTAATTAAATAACACTGGGCATAATAATGAAATCCTTTGTTTTATGTACTATCTTATGTATACATACTACCTTATTTGATTATCACAACCACTCTATATATTCTCTCTATTTGTCATAACAGTACCCAGATTTTCTATGGGGAGCTCACCTACTCTCAAATTCCTACCATTCGAGTGGAGCCAACTCTATCTTCAATTTATGGGATGGGCATTTGGACTAACGAGGCCAATCAAACTTCACAACTGCCTGATTTCAAGGAATGATTCAGAGATAAACACAACATCCAAGTCATGCTAATTGGGAGTCATTGCCAGCCAATGATTGGACTACTGTTATAACAGTTGAGAAACAGATCTTTTTTTTGAAGTTAGCTGGGTATAGGCTGGAGTTGTTGGAGGCCATCTTCCCCAGGAGGATAGCCTGCCTAAGAGTTGGGTCTAATAGAAAAAAGCAAAGCAGAGGCACAGAAACGGACTTTTTTAGTCTGTTCAAGCTGCTATAACAAAATACCATGAACTGGGTGGCTTGTAAACAACAGAAACTGATTTCTGTCACCTCTGGAAGCTGCAAAGTCCAAGATCAAGGTACTGGCAAATGATCAAAGTGCTGGCAGATTTGGTGTCTGGTGAGGACCCATTTCCCAATTCATAGGTGCCATTTTCTCTCTGTGTTCTTCCATGGCAGAGGGATGAGGGTGCTCTCTGGGGCCTTTTCCATAAGGGCACTAATTACATTTATGAGGTTTCTACCATCATGACCCAATCACAAAGGCTCCCCCCCTCCTCCAAATACCATCACATTGGAGATTAGGTTTCAACATTGCAGTTTCGGGGGAACACAAACATTCAGTCCACAGCAGCGACTACATCCTAACAATATTGTTTGAACCAGGACCCAGTGACACTGATGCAAGGTCTACTCCCGAACTTCTTACGTACAAGAGTCAATACTTTCTTTTTCGTTCCTTTTGCTATTTTAAGTTAGGTATCTCTTATTTTCAGCCAAAGGAGTTCTATGTTCTTGGTCAGGCTGTTAACATTTTCCCTGTTTTATAGGAAAACAAACTAAGGTTTAGAGTGCTTAAGCAACCCACTATAACTTAGCCCAAACTTAGTAGGGCAAACCAGAAAGAAAAACTGACTTAAAAGGCAGTCCTTTAATTATACTTTATTTAACTACTCTATTTAAGATTCTTTTTACATTTTAAAACACTATTTCTTTTCTATTAAGACTGAAGAAAAGTCTTGTCAGAATAGAATAATTACTGCACTGTATCTAGAAAGTTCAGGCTTTCCAACATTTATTGGCAGTTGTTGTGTAGATTGTATTATAATAAATATGAATGCCGAGACATTCTCAAGAAACAAATAGTAAATTTAAGCACTTTAGGAGCCTATGATGGATGCCTCTGCTTCTGTTCTGCTCCGTGCTGAAAATGAAATTTGTTCTGCAGTTGAGCTGCAGGTCTGATCTAAAATCAACAGAGAAGGTTTGAAATACTCACATATGTGCCTCCTTTGAAATCTAGTGGTTTCAGGGGGGGGAAAAAACCATGTATGTACTGTATACTTCAAAATAACTAACTAACAGTATTCTTAATGGGAAAAAAATCCCATTTTTTTCCTGGAACTGAGAATGGAAAACTCAACTGCATACCATTCCAATTCAAGGATCTGTAATCTTAGACCATTGAAGAGTTCCTCTTTCCAAGGAATGTTTCTCTATGTGGTTTCTAAGCCTCCTGACTTTTTGCAAAAATTGAGCATACTCTGGGAAGCTTAAGAGAAATAACAATGTAGGAATATCATAAGCCTTCTTAGGTTTTCCTGTCTGACACATACTTCTTCTATTTTTATCTATCATATTTAGTCTCACTCCTTTCTTCATTTGATTTAATTTCATTGTCAGAACAAAACAAAGAGCTATAAGGTACTGATAAGGATTTCCTCTTTCACAACAAACTGAGAACAAAATCTGCTTGGACTCAGTTACAGATACTACAAAAACCTGTGGACAGCCAAGTTGTCAGAATTCCCATGTTCTTTTAAATATTAATAGTTTTAGTGTTCATCAAATTCTATGGCATTCCATATGGTGTATACCTTAATAAGATTATCTACTAATTGCCTGCCTGTTCCTGATGCCCTCTGACCAACTTAAGTGAGCAAATAGCTCAAATAGTGTAGAGAAGGAAGTTGTCCTCCCCTTTCTGCAGCATTGAGAGAATAATCTTGAAGCACAACAGAAGGATGTCCCGACACTGGTGCCCAGAATTTTGGCTCAGAGGTGAGCACTGTCCTTGCATTTAGCCAGCCTAATCACTGACCCTCTCAGAGCCTCAGTTTCTTTATCTGTAAAATAGAAATACTAATGCCTTCTTCAGGGAATATGTGGAGATTGAAATGTTAAATGTTCTCTTAAACTTAACTTCAGTAAAAAAAAAATAGTGCTGTAAATCTCTATATGAATATAAAATATTGAAGATAATCGAGGACCAGTTTTTTAACTCCTCCCTGACATACTGATTATGGCAAAATGTATTCAAAATATATTCAAAATCCAAGAACTGAAACAAATGCAGTCATCACATGTGTAAAAATAACCTGGGACACATTAAAGTCAAGTTACCAACTGTAGAGTTCAATTGCTTCAGCTGCTATAATTATACACATATACATGCACACATATACACAATTTCAATGTAAGTTTAGCCACATGGAGAAACCAGATCTGAGGAAAAATTCTTCTCCCTTAGGTGAGGACGTTCGAAGTTATTTCCATGGCAGTAGTCTGATGATTCATCTCTCAACTACCATGGTTTCTTAATTAATTTGAGACATTTTAATTAGATTCTTCCTTATTTTCACTTCAGCCCAGCATCTTTGGGTGGGATCAACTTCCCCTCCCTCACCCTCAGCACCTCCCACTTCAGCCCTGGGAACTGCCAGCTAAATTGTCACCAGGAAAAGCACTTCATCGGCTAACCACAGGAGAGTCAAGGGGCAATAGGATGTAAATAAAATTTGTCTTTGTTGCCCACCATTTTACCTCAGTTTCTTGGTTCTCATTATCCTCGTTTTCCTAACCCTTTCCTTACCCTTACCCAGAGCCGCACCTGCCCTGCTTCCGGGAATCTGGTGTCCTCATGCTGGCAGCCTAGCTCAGCTTTCCTCTCTGAAGGCTCTCCAGTTCCAAAATGGTCACTACCTTTTTTCTTCAGCTTCCTCATCCTTCAAACTCACATCATCTCAAACCTGCTGATCTCAAAGAGGTATAAACAGAAAAACCAACTAATCAAGCCTAAAGGGTAAATAACTGCTTTTTCTTTTCTGGGATGTTGAATCTTAAGCATGTTAACTCCTATTCATCTACAATTAGTGGAATCCCAAGGAATTGAAATGAAATTGAAGTTACAGGGTGGGGATATCTACGGGCAACAGACTTCTCTTCATTCTGTTCATTTTCAACTTACATGAAGCCTTCCTTCCCTTTTGATTAGGGTCAATCTCTAGACACTCTGCATTTATTTCCCAAGAAGAGTTACTGCTTAGGGATTAGCAGTCACTTCTGGCTGCCATCGTGAGTTTATTATCAAGAATGCAGCTTTGTTCATGAAGCATGAAAGCAGCTTGCAGAATCCTGCTGATCGGCATAAACCCACGAGGAAATAGTTTTTCATTCATGTGCAAGCACGCGCGCACACACACACTCACACACACACTCACACAGTAGCACCTTTTCCTCATTCATAGGCAAACACAATTCCATTGCATTGGTCGCTTTTTCATCTTTCTACAAGCATAGGGAAGTACAGGTATGACGGACTTGATTAAATCCTGAATTTAATGTGACATGAGTAGATGCTACAAACTTCAAGTTTGGCCTCTGATTAACTTATTTTCTGGAGGTCACAGAGAATCTTGGGAAGAATGAGTACTTTGTGCAAGTTTTATTTATTTATTTAATCATTTTCACCAAATATGTGAATGTACAGGCATTCTTTTTAGGGCAGTGTTCACAAACTGTTGCAATGTACTATTTTTGTTAATTGCACTGTATAAACCTACATATGATTTATTGGTAGAAATAAATTGCATTTACGCTTTATTTGAGTTTTTGCACCTATTTCCTGGGGTTGAACCAGGAACCAGGAAGATCAAAGTGTTCTAAGCACATGGAACTCCGTGTTCCTCAGCCTGAGCATAGAACCATGAAGATAGCAAGACGTGTACATTGGGTTCTCAAGAGCGAAAAGTAAGGAGGAACTTACCAAACCATTTATGCAAAAAAACAAAAACAAAAACCAACCAAACAAACAAATAAATACGAGGCAGGCCTTAATAGAATAGCCTCAACTTTCTTCAACATGTATAATCCACCTTTTGCCTATACAATACTGCTAAAACAATTCATAGACTGATTCATCAGTTAACTTCTAGTTATTTTTAAGCCTTCATATTTTAAGCCTTTATTTTACTCCTTATATTATGCAGTTGGTACATTCTCTCATTGAACCTTAAATGTTGGGGTTCCCAGTTCCATCCATTGTCTTGTGTTCTCACTTCTCTTCAAAGTTCTCCTAGTGGAAGCCCACAAACCAGTAAAGTCCACTCATGGATACAATTTGGGCTCAACAGTATTGCAGGAAAATTTAAGAAACAAACTATCTTTTTGCTTATTAATTTGGATTTTCCAAGTTTTGAACAATGGAAAAATCTGACAATAATAGACCAACATTTATGCACGCCAGTAATTAGTTGGAAATAAATAGAAACTGCTCCATGGAGATTGAACATTTGGTCTCCGGTGCCATAGTCCTGACTTCTCCTCACTGCCTTAAATCCCCGATTTACACCTTTAACTCATTCACATAGGTGAGCATTTGCAACTACTTCTCATATACTCACCCACCCTATGTAATTTCATCCTTTCTTATGGTTTAAACGGTCTGGTTTTAAAATTAGAACCCAGGACACATTTGTAAACACTAAACAGTATCTCAGTGCCCCCTAGATGTACTATAGATTCTTCATTCTCAATGTCCAAAACCGAACACATTCTTTTTCTCGTAAGCCACCATATTTGCTTCTCCTGGTTCCCCGTCAGTTAATAGTATCACCATCTGTTATGGTTAGTTTTATGTGTCAACCTGCTGAGGCTGTATTACCTAGTTATTCAAATAAACACTTTTGCCAAGAAGATATTTTGTAGATGTGATTAGCATTTGCAACCCATTGACTTTAAGTAAAAAAGATCATCTTTGATAATCTGAGTGGGCCTCGTTTGATTAATTTCAAAGCCTTCAGAGCAAAACTGAGACTTGAACTTCGACCTCAAAACAGCAGCATCAGGTCCTGCTTAAGGGTTTCCAGCCTATTGGCCTGCCTTACATAAATCAGACTTGCCAACACCCACAGTCCCCCTGCTTCTGTTTCGCTGGAGAGCACTGACCTAAGGTTCTAGGTAGTTTTGCCAAAGACACCTTTGCCGCAAGCACTTTACTGCAAAACAAATTGGTCGTAAGGCAAATCTGCCATAAAAGATAAAATCATAAAAAAATAAAAGAGGGATTTAATGCCCTTTTTAATAAAAGACATAAAACATGAAAAATTCATACAAATAATTGCTAATTTCTTCCTGCACTAAAAAAAAAAAAAAAAAGTATCAGTTTTCCAAATACTAGGATGTATGTTCGTTACTGAGCTTTGCACTGCTCTGTGAAAGCCCTTCTACATCGTTGTTTGTTCTTGGCATGTTCTTCACATGATCGCTGATAGACATTCCAAAGTTCCATTGGAATGTGGAAGAAATACTAACACCATAATGTCTTTGTCACTGAGCTTTATCACTGTAGTTGATATGTTATCATTTTCCTGTATAGTGTGTAATCTAGCTTTACACACTTATTTCACACTTTCAGGAAGTTTCATCGCCGCACTTTCTTATTAAGCTGATGTATCTAGTTGTTAACTATATTTTAAGACCATCATGTCTACTTGTCACCGTATAGGCCATTATGAGGGCTGCTAAGTTTTATATCATATAAAAAATGGGAACTTTGTCAACGGAGAAGTGAAAAACCAAACCAACAACGAGCTTCAATCCATTAAGTCTGCTGAAGATGGTTGATTCATCAATGGAGAAATGAAACCAAACTGTCAACCCATGATTTTATCTTTTACGGCAAAACTGCCTTAGGGCCAATTAGTTATGTGGTCAAAATGTTTGCAGTGAAAATGCTTGTGGCAAAGATATCTTCTGCAAAGATACTAACAGCAAAAATGCCAGACGCACCCGACTGATACCCCATCCACCTAGATAAGCGTGCTAAAAATCTAAGAGGCTTCCTCAACACTTTCTTCTCCTTAAGGCTTTCATCAGTCATACCCCTTTCAAATTATTCTTTAAAATACTGATCAGATAAGATCTTATAATTCTATAACTCAAATGTTTTCCCTATTGCTTAGAGATCAAAATCTAGACTCCTGAGTAGGGCACACATAGCTGTTCATTTTCTGGTCCCTGCCTACTTCTCTAGACTCATCTCTTCACTGAGCTATATACTTCCCTCGTCCCTACCATCTAAATGGAAATGCTTCCAGATGTTTTAAAAGTACCTTTATATTTTATTCCTCTATGCCTAAGCTGCTCCCACAACCTCAAATATCCTTCATTATAGAGCACCTGGCAAAAATCTACTCAACTTTCAAGACTTAGCTGTAATATTTTCTCCTCTGTGAAACCTCCTCATCCCCCTTTTCCCAGCAGAATTGATCAGCTCTTCCTTTGTACCCCAGCCTCCTCTTGCATACTTCACCCAAGTACAGCCATAATATAGGAATGCATTTCATTTGTCTTTTCATATGTTTGCCTTCCTGGGTTAAACTGTAAGGCCTGGTTCATTACCTAGTTTAGGAGACCCTTGTGGCAACAACTGCTAATGACCCAACAATGCCCATTCTCCTCTTCTTCTGCAATAATAGAGCTAAGAGCTAAGCACATGGCCACCTGGAGCAAAGGCTATATTCTCAGTCTACTCTACACCTTAGTGTGGCTATGTCACTGAGTTCTAACCAATGAAATCTGAGTGAAAGTGTCCCATGCCGACATCCAAGAACCGTAGAGGCAGTTGTCACCAACTCTTTGCCCCTTATTCCTTCCTTTTTCCAACCTATGCTTGGAACATGGATGTGGCATCTTGGTTCTTGGGGAAAAAAAAGTTTTTCTTGGCCTGGTCAAAGAGAAAGCTGCAGGAGGCTGGGTCCCTGAGGACTTTGTATAGCAAAGCTACTATACCAGCCCTAGATTACTCACCTCTGCACTTTACCCAGGAGAAAAACGGATTTTCACCATATTTCAGCTGTTCTTTCAGACAAAGCAGTTCTAGCACTCACAGCCAAATATAATTCTAACTAATATATGAATAGTTACAGCAATGTCTTCCATTAACATTATTTAACTTAAGCTTTTAAATTAGCTAAGATGCATAAAGATTTGTTACTGGGTCCGAGTTAGAGAGGAGTTAATCATCTCAGAAGAGAGCTGGCTGGGTTTGCATTTTAAAGGTTGGGTCCAGGTTTGGATACGGTCTTCCTGTTGTTTGCGCAGGGTATCTTCTGTATTTCAACCCGTGGACTGGACTTAGTTTGAGCTCCGCTCCCTGGGGAACCCAACCTTTGATGTCTTCTCCTCCACTCGGCCAGTATCCGCCTGACCAAGCCAGCACCGTCTCCTACAAGTAAGCAAATCAAATGAGGGGGGAGGGTGGCTAGCTGAGAGCCAAGATCGAGGTGAGTTCAGAGGCTGTAAGCTGAGTGACGTGCCAGCAGCATGGCAAAGAATTTGAGCCCAGAGTTGGTGCAGGAGGAAGGAAGACCAGGAGAAAAATACACCAGACTATTGCTAGGGTGATCTGATTTACCCTTTCAAAGACCTGTTTATGCCCAGATGAATTATGATATATCCTGACCCCATTTCCAACAAAGGTGTGGGAAATAGTCTCAAATACTCTGTGGGAGTACAAATTGGAAAAAAATTTGACAAGCCCCTTAAATATCTTAAATGTGCATTAACTAGGAGCCAAAAATTTTTTAAAAGAGAGGAAGGGGCTCAGAAGAAACACAGGAAACCCGTGTCTTTATAATTTAATATGGTTCGAAATGTCTTACTTACACAGTAAGACAAACAGACCCATATTCACATGTATACTCTATTCCCAACAGCAGTAACAAGAACTAAATTTAGCAAGAAATAAATAAAACCCATATGAAGAAAACTGTACAATTTAACTGGAGTTTCTATGAAGGCTAAAACTCTCTTTGATGATGCTATTATTCTGATATATAGAAAGCAAAGAGAAATAACTGAATAACACTAGAGTTCAGTAAAATGGGTAGAAGAAAAGGAAATACATAGAATTAATTACACATCAGCAATAATAATTAAAAAATATAATAGGGGAAAAGCAGAATTTAAAGCAGTGAATTACGGGTTGATTAATCAATAAAGAGTTTTGGGACATTTTGAGAGCCAAAATGGGAAAATAGGGGCGCCTGGGTGACGCAGTCGGTTAAGCGTCCGACTTCAGCCAGGTCACGATCTTGCGGTCCGTGAGTTCGAGCCCCGCGTCGGGCTCTGGGCTGATGGCTCGGAGCCTGGAGCCTGTTTCCGATTCTGTGTCTCCCTCTCTCTCTGCCCCTCCCCCATTCACGCTCTGTCTCTCTCTGTCCCAAAAATAAATTTAAAAAACGTTGAAAAAAATAAATAAATAAATAAATAAAATGGGAAAATAAAATTATATCTTTTCCTTACATAACATACAGGCAATCTAGATGATTTAAATATGCAAATAAAGAATATATAGTATAAAATATGGGAACACTAACACAAATATAGGAGACTATTTCTGGGATGAAAGGTCTTTGAGACCCTCAGTAAAAAGTTAAAAAACTAAAAAAGAAAAGCTGGACAGTGGATCAATGTGTGTTTGTTTCTTCTGCCTATAAGTATGCTCTACCCCACACCAGTGTTTCTGTTTTCTTATTTTCTGGATTTCTCTGGATACGGCAGGCAAAATCTGCCTGGCTCTTCCTGACATTTGTATGCATCTGAATTTATTGGATGAGATTACATCTGGCTTCATAGAGAAGTGGGCGGGGGGGAGGCAGAAAGAGAGATAGAGTCAGAGAGATAGATGGAGAGACAGAGAGAGTGAAGGAAAGATGGCAATGATTCAAAGGGTGGTGAGGGTTGCAGGGTAGGAGCCCCTTGGGGCAGACCTCGGACGAATCAAGTCACCAGCTCTAAGTTCACCACTCTTTAAAGATCCCCAAGTGTGGCATGGAAAGAGCAGAATCATCAGACACCAAGGGGACCACGAAGCCTTGGAAATCAAGTGTCTCTATAGCAGCTCAGTGGACAGAAGGCTGGAGCTTTCTGCTGCCCTGGGGTAGTTGAGTAAGTTTTAAGAAGCCCCAGGGACTTAGCAAGACCTTGCGTCTTGGCCTAGGAGACAAATTTTGGGGAGATCCCCAATTATGGGTGTAATTTAATCGTCTCTTCTCCATCAACAGGATGGGCCTCTGAGTCTAAATTTGTTTTAAATAAATAGGGAAAGAACCTTTCTTGCATACCCAGGTTTCAAGTGAGTCAGTTGCAACATTGTTAACCAGCATGGGGAGAAATGGGCAGCACCAGAAAATAAGCATAACTGTGCAGGAGGACTGTTTGGCAATACGTGTCAACATGTAAAATGAGCGTGCTTTTTCACTAGCAATCCTAATCCTAGGCCTTTCCACTGAAGAACTTTCCTTATTGAGTAAAGTAAATAGATATGCTGCAAAATTGCTTAGACGAGCAAAAAGATTTTGGAAAACTCTGCATGCCTTTTAGTAGGGAACTGCTTAAAGAAGTTATGAAACAGATCACGGTACATGCATACAAGGGAATATTCTGAAGCGTTAAAAGTGGTTCTATGCTCAAAATCATTAGTCATATCTCTCCTGTCTTCCAGGACATCAAAATTCCTGGCTCTCAGGCCTTTAGACTCCCGGACTCACACCAGCAGACCCAAGTTCTCAGGCATTTGGCCTCTCAGATGGGGAGATTCACCACTGGTTTTCCTGGTTCTCAGATCTTCAGATTCAGATTAAATTATACCACTAGCTTCCCTAGCTCTTCAGCTTGCAGACAGAAGATTGTGGGATTCCTGGCCTCTATCATTGCACAAGCCAATGCCTATAATAAATCTGCTTTTACCGATATCTAATATATCCTATTGATTCTGTTTCTCTGGAGAAACTTGACTAATACAAGTACTGATACTGATACCTTTCTCCAAATAAGTCACAGGTTCCCAGTGGACATATCTCTTGTGTGTGTGTAGCGGGGAGGGGGGGGGGCACCGATCACCACCCTACAGAAATGCAGCAAAATATTTCAGTGGAAATTCTCGAAGGCTATGATTTCAAGAGATTATTGCATTTTTCATATCCTGCACTGTATTTTAAAATAAGTAACAGGCATTTTTCCCCAAAACCAATAGAAAGAAAAAGGAATGTTTACAACTAGAGCTTGCTGGGGTGTAGACAATTGAGAGCTTCATGTACCATTGGTATAATTGAAAATTGGTAGAGCCTCTTAGAAGGCAATTTGACAATTCAATTTCCAGGAATGTATCCTGTGGGAGTATTTGTACCCTTGAGCAAAGATATATGCCCAATGACGCCCATTATAGCATTGTTTGTGATGGCAGAAATGAAAAAAATAATCACTTTCTGTGGTTTATTTCCTCTAGGCAAAGCCTCCTTATTACACAACCATTAAAACAGGGGAGAGGGATCGTTTCCTATAGGTTGACAAGGATAGCAAGTTATAATATATCGTTATTTTACAATATTAAGTTAAGGAGCACCTGTGTGGCTCAATTGGTTAGGCATCCGACTCTTGACTTCGGCTCAGGTCTTGATCCTACGGTTCTTGAGTTTGAGCCTGCGTGGGGCTCTACGCTGACAGTGCGGAGCCTGCTTGGGCTTCTCTCTCTCCCTCTCTCTCTGCCTCTCTCCCGCTAATGCTCTCTCTCTCTCAAAATAAATAAATAAACTTCAAAAAATAGTAGGTTACAAACAGTATGTATAGTGTGATCTCGTTTAACATTACTACAGGCATACCTCATTTTATTACACTTCCCTTTGTTGTGCTTTGCAGATGATTTGTGTTTTAGAAACCGATTCGTGGCAACCTTGCCTCAAGCAAGTCTATCAGCACCATTTTCCCGACAGCATTTACTCCATGTGTCTGTCACATTTTGGTAATTTTTACATTATTTCAAACCTTATTATTGTTATGATCCTTATGGTGATCTGTGATCAGTGATAACGACTCACTGAAAGATAAGGTGGGATGGTTAGCAGTTTTTAAGAATAAAGTAGTTTTAAATTAAGGTATGTATATATTTTTAGACATAATGCTATTACACACTTCATAGACTACAGTATAGTGTAAACACAACTTTTAGATGCAGTGGAAAAACAAAAAAGTCATTTGACTCACTTTATTGTGCTATTCCCTTTATTGCCGTGGTCTGGAACCAAACCTTCAGTATCTCTGAGATAGCTCCATATTTTTATATGCTCAGGGGAAAAATCCCCAAGAATATATACCAATCGGTTAGCAACAATTACCTCTGATGAATGGGATTACAGAATATTCACTTCCCATTTTATACATTTGTACATTGTAGGAACATTTTACAGTGAGCACCTATTATTCCTATTATAAGAGGGGGAAACAATGACTTAAAAAGAAGAAGAAGAAGAAGAAAAGAAAAATCCCACGGAGAGTGGCACCGTTCGAGAGCTGGGTCTTGGGCTGAGATTTAGACTCTGCTGCACAGTGGTGGGACAGGACCTCACTCAGCTGGAGCTGGTGAAATAGCTTGATTGGCAGTCTCTTCCTGGCCTGCCCTTTTATTCAGCTGGCATGGCTCAGCTGGGAACCCCCTTGAAATTTCCACGAAGGGGCTCCGTCCTGCTGTGGGTGCACTTCGGCCATTTCTTAGTTTTCTGTACATCCAGAGAGCCAAGAATGCTACCAACTATGGGATCAAGCTCTACTCAGCTCATTACTAGCTGTGTAAACTTGGGTAACTTATTTAACCTCTGATTTTGAAGATGAAGCTAAAAAGTATGTAAAATTCCCTCCCAGACATTGCAGACAGTATGTAACGCACGTCAATTCACACCCCCACTATCTCTGCCAACTTCCTCTCTGTCCACATTCCATGACAGATGGGTAGTTTAGAGCAGGGGTTCTCAATGGGGGTTCTACCATTTTCTCGGTGTCCTTTTATAAATGGGGGAGGGGTTGCATTTTTGGGTTACCACCACGATGAAGAAGCTTTGACCTGATCCAGGAATGCCAGATGCCCTAACAAGACAGGAGACAGTCCAGACAATAATAATTATCTTGCATCTAACATAACTTGTCAATGTCCCAGAAGGTATTTGTATAAGTTAAAAACCTATTTATATTACCTGGGTCTAGAAGCTAATTCCATTTTATAGAGCAACACTACATTTCCCAGGAAGAAGACTGTGTTTTGTTTTCTTTGGACTTTATCACTGTTACTTCAAAATTACATTCTGACAGTAGTTCCACTTCTATGCTATTTGAGTCTCCGGATAAAACACACCTCTAACTGTCTGCCTTTGTAGACAGTTATCTACAGTTATCTTCAGTATCTCTGAAGATACAAGTTGGTTTGGTCCACAGATACAACCATCAGACTACATCTGACTATTAAGTCTTCTAGAGTGCTCATTCCTAACTAAACATTTACACAATGAAATCTGTACTAGTCTCATAAATAATTTTTCTAGGGATGCCTGGGTGGCTCAGTCGGTTAAGTGTCCGACTTCGGTTCAGGTCATGATCTCACGGCCTGTGAGTTCGAGCACCGCATCGGGCTCTGTGCTGACAGCTCGGAGCCTGGAGCCTGCTTCGGATTCTGTGTCTCTCTCTCTCTCTCTCTCTCTCAAAAATAAATAAACATTAAAACATTTTAAAATAATTTTTCTATTATATCTTTTATATTAGTTTGCATATTATATTGATTTTTTGAATCTATGTGTATGTAGGTGGTATTTTTTTATGACTTTTATTTTGGAATTATAAAAGTAGCATTACCAGACAGTTACTATTTTTCAAAAAGACATGACAGTGTCTAGAAGAGCGTGAGGTTTTTCAATTGCATCACAAATCTTAGGGAAGAACACCTCTCCTGAAAACTGGGGTGGGTTCAGGAACTGCATGCTTTCAAGCGTAGAATAGTGGCATTGACTAAAGTTCAAGCATCTCACCCTTCCCATTTCCACAAGGATTACACGTTCGGGATAACAACCGGCATTGGTCTCTCTGGAGCCAGATCCAAGGAGGCAACAGGACCCAGAATAACTCTTTTTTTTTTTTTTTTTTTTTAATTTTTCAACGTTTTTTATTTATTTTTGGGACAGAGAGAGACAGAGGATGAACGGGGGAGGGGCAGAGAGAGAGGGAGACACAGAATCGGAAACAGGCTCCAGGCTCCGAGCCATCAGCCCAGAGCCTGACGCGGGGCTCGAACTCACGGACCGCGAGATCGTGACCTGGCTGAAGTCGGACGCTTAACCGACTGCGCCACCCAGGCGCCCCCATAATAACTCTTATGTCCAGTTGGAGAAACTGAATAACCTTGCCGTCCTTTCTTGTGTGTTAACCCAGAAAGCGAGAGATATACCATGAGCCTGTAGATGAAGTGAAAGGCAAAAAGCTAGAGATGCAAGTACGTGGAGGAGGGGCAGGGATGGGACACTTGTTGGTGGAGGATGAACGAGTAAACTGGATAGGGAGTAGGACGAAGAATGCTGAGCCATTGGAGTCACAGCACGTCCTTATTATGTGGGCTAGGCTAGACTTGCATGCTTCTACTGAACATTGAATACTTGTCGCATAGTTTATCGAAGGTGTCATCCAGCATTTTGAAAGATAAGGTATTAAGACATCTGACTTCCTCAAGTTTCTAGGCTAATCGGCCAGAAGATTGATGAAAATCAGCAAAAATGGCCAATAAGTATATTGTTATTTATATTTTGGAGTACTCTGCTATTTTTATATTAGTTTATTTCTGCTGGCAACTGAATGTCTTCCTTCACAAACTCACTGAGAACCTCAACACAAGAATGACCCATGGGAACCATGGTCTAGTTTTCACACTTTTCCTAATTATGAGGAAGAAAATGAGTTCCAAGCCCTCCTATTGGGCTTCAGGCTACGGAGAGCTTGCAGGAGTGAAATTGGTAATAATAATAATATCAACAACAAGAATAGAAGGCGGAAAAATTATGTAAAGATATCAGTGTGATAGAATAGTTTACTTGAAATCATAAAACAAATGTGAAAGCAAGATTTGCTGAGGATAGTATGTAAAATGGATGTCTTAAGTCCCAAGAAAAATACACTAATTCTGTCAAAGTGAGGAACACTATTAGGAGGAGACTAGTATGAAAAATAATTCTGAAGGCGGAAGTCAGAAGGGAGTCAGCAAGGGGCAGCTGGGTGGCTCAGTTGGTTAAGCGACCGACTTCGGCTCAGGTCATGATCTCACAGTCTGTGAGTTCGAGCCCCGTGTCGGGCTCTGTGCCAACAGCTCAGAGCCTGGAGCCTGCTTCAGATTCTATGTCTCCCCCTCTCTCTGCCCCTCCCCTGCTCACACTCTGTGTCTCTCTGTCTCTCAATAATAAATAAGCGTTAAAAAAAAAAGAAAGGAGTCAGGAAGACATTTTATGCAGATGAGAAGTGAAAGTTTATCAAGGACCCAATTTGTAAGGCAGGATATGTTAGGTGGCTTTTTGAAATATTCGGTCTGTGACATATTTTGACAATCCAGCCTGTCGCTCATCCTATCCGTCATCTTATTTTGTACATATTCACGTATATGTATATTCACACACATACTGATATATTACAAAGAGAGATACAACTGGGATACAAGCCAGGCACAGCCCTGCACTTCCACAATTAATCAAGTGAGGGATTCGCCTGATAACTTGGAAATAACACAGATCAATGCTGGAGAAGCATGGTAGCTACAAGGGAATCTCTGGAGGGCACCTGTCCTAGTCCTGAAGGGTCACAGAGAGTGTCCCAGGAAAAAAAATATGTTTAAGCTGAGATCCAAGAATGAGTTGAAATTTGCTGGGAAATGAGAGTGGCTGAGGAACAGGCAGATTATGGACTACTGGTGCGTCTGGGTGCCTCAGTCAGTTAAGCGTCCAACTCTTGATTTGGGCTCAGGTAATAATCTCACAATTCATGCGTACGAGCCCCACATCAAGCTCTGCACTGACAGCACAGAGCCTGTTTGGGATTCTCTCTCTCCCCCGTC
Source organism: Panthera pardus (assembly GCF_024362965.1). NCBI lineage: Eukaryota > Metazoa > Chordata > Mammalia > Carnivora > Felidae > Panthera > Panthera pardus. The sequence continues at coordinate 23,134,839 of NW_026526732.1, read as the reverse complement.
GCTGCCCCTCTCCCTCTCGCATTCTCACTCTCTCTCAAAAATAAATAAACATTTAAAAAAAAAGATTATGTCCTACAGAGGCAATAGCATCTAGAAAGGCACAGAGAGAATAAAGACTCTTCAAAAAATAACATGAGGAGATGAGTGGAGTGGAGAAATGAGGCTACAAAGGTAAATTGGACCCAGAGCATGAAAAGAACTTTTAAGAATTTACACATCCTAAGAGCAAAGGCAAGACTTTAAAGGCTTAAGCAGGGAAGCAGCATCAGCAAATGAAAGATCACTCTGGCTGCAGCGTGAAGAATAGAGTAAAAGGAAATAAAACACAAGTGTATCATTTTAATGTATTTATCCATTCCGTTAACATCTGTTGCTCACTTAGCATTTCCTACTTTTCTTTTTTTTAAGTTTATTTATTCATTTTTGAGAGAGAGCAAGAGAGGGGGAGAGAGACGGAGGGAGGGAGAGAGAATCTCAAGCAGGCTCCATACGGTCAGCGTGGAGCCCCACGTGGGGTTCGAACCCACGAACCATGAGAGCATGGCTTGAACCAAAACCAAGAGCTGAGCCACCTAGGCACCCCACCATTCCCTACTTTCTAACTCCCAGCTCTCAACTGGCCAACGTGAACCCAATGTACCATGGTACTTCAACCTTTTTTTTCCCCCAAAAGATATGCCTGATTAACATTTCAGGGAAGAATGAAACAAGAGCTACAGAAAATAAAGTGAGAAGATTATAACTGATGGAGTCTCTCAATGAGAGAACAATTTTAAGTGCAAGATAAAGGGCTAGCTTCGCTGGTAGATCTAGAGCCTTACAAAGTCTTGCATTTAAAACACAGATAGCAAAACATTCTACTTCAGATCAACCAATAAAATACTGGGACGGCTTCATGGAGAAGGTGGAATTTTGTCTGGATTCTTTTTCAAGGATAGATAGGGGTTCAATAAACTGAGATTGGGAAGCAGGGTAGGAGGAAAGTAGTCAAATGTTTCAAGGGGAAGGACCCTCTTGAAAAAAGAGGCAAAAGACCCAATAAGGATAAAGTGTAAGTTTTGCTTGGAACTGTGGGTGTAATGCTGGACCACTGCAGATCCCTGACTGTCCCCACTCATGATATCCTGAATAGAAAAGCACTGAAGTCTTGGAGCAGTAGGTGGAAAGACTCCAAATTCTTCTCTGGGAAATCTCATCTCGCTGTGAAGGGTGGATGGATTAATGTCAGGCAGGACTGAGGGCAGGGAGACCAACCTGCTGAACAACTGAACCAACTGAGGAGCATGGAAAGTTTCTGAACAAGGGAGCAAGAATTAAAATGGGATTTTGACGTATAATTATAGTTACTGTTATAAGGTAAACGAGGGAGGGAAAGACCAGAAAGCTCTATGGGAGCTTCCAGGAAGAAAGCCTCTGTTTTAGTCTGTTTGGCTGTTATAACAAATTACTACAAAATACCACAGTCTGAGTAGCTTATAAGCCACAGAAATTTATTGCTCACAGTTTTGGAGGCTGGAGTCCGAGGTCAGCGTGGTAGGGTGAGGGCCCTCTTCCAGGCATCAGACTTGTTTCCTCATATGGCAAAAGGCGTTCATCTTTTCCTGCCTTCAGACATCCAAGCTCCTGGCTCTCCAGGACTTATACAATGACCCCCTGTTCTCAGGTCTTGGGACTCAGACTGAATTACACCACTAGATTTTCTGTTCTTCAGTTTGCAGATGGCAGATTGAGGGACTTCTTGGCCTCCATATTCACAGTAGCCAGTTTCCATCATAAATCTCCTCCTCTGAATATCTCTCTATACCCTATTGGTCCCGTTTCTCTGGAGATCCTTGACTAATACAACATTATACCAAATCAAATGGAAAAAAGGTGGAGTTTCAGATTTTTTTTTCTTTTTTAGTGCCAGGAAAAAAGGGGGAGAAAAAAAGTTTGCGAAAGATGTTTCCAATCAAGAGGTACAATAATTTACAGCTACACCGTGTATGAGATGGGAGGCGTAAGAGATGGGAAGAAACAGGTGCCAGCACAGAACAGATGAAACAGCAAGACCAGTAATGAGTGCTAATACCAGAATGGGGCAACTAAATTTAGAGATGCCAGGCCACTGCACTTAATCAGAAGAAATCACTGTTAATTGCAAATGGAGGACAGTCCAAGGGAAAAGAGGCATTCAAGGAAAGTAAAGGAATAGTGAGGCTATGAGAGATATGAGGATAGGGAAACAAAAGAAGAGAGCAACAAAATATGGCTGGAACTTAGAAGACACTCAGAGTATGGAGATGTGGGGTGCCTGGGTGGCTCAGTTGGTTAAGTGTCTGACTCTTGATCTCAGCTCAGGTCATGATCTCGTGGTTTCACGGGTTCGAGTCCCACGTGGGGCTCGCGCGTGGTACTGCACAGAGCCTGCTTAGGATTCTCTGTTTCCATTTCTCTCTGCCCCTCCCCTGCTCATGGCCTCTCTGCCTCTCTCAAGATAAATAAATAAGCTTAAAAAAAAAAAAGAACTATGTAGATGAAAGATAAATCAAATTTGTAAAGTATGAGAAAAGGCCAGAATCTCTTGCTGTTTTAGAACTCCTGCTACTTTCATTGCGCTATGAAGTATGACTTGTGGAGCCTGGGGATTGTTTTTGAACATAGCATACTAGACGGGGGGAGTGCATACCCTCAGCACACAGCACCTCTGTCCTGTCGTCAACCCATAAGAAGGACAAAGGCAGTGCCACGGATGCCGGGGAGGAGGAAAGCTGATGGATGAGAGACATCACAGGAAAGACGGATATAGTAATGGGAATAATGATTAAAGAAACAGAGGAAATAAGTGTGGGAGGGAATAAACGTTTGTTTCCTAATATGAACCAGATGCTCTAAATACATTATCTCATTCAACCTTCACCGGAGCCCTGAGGAGCACACATCACCATATCGCCTCTTTACAGTTGAAGGAACAAGAGGTTAAGTAATTTTTCCAAGACCACAGAGCTACACTGAACCTGAGACTGTATTCAGAACCAAATATCACAACATCCATCTTCTCAGTATGAGAAAATAGCATTTGTAGGATAGAAGAAACAAAAGGAAAAAAAAAAAAAACTAAGGTGGAATTATGAAATAGAAGCAATCCTGGCAATATAATGGTAAAACATATGATAAGCCACCCACGGTCAAAGTCAAGGGTGTTATTGGACTGCTGTGGGAAAGGCCCCTGGACCACTAAGGAAATGGTAACTATTTAAGAAACCTGCATTTTCAAGGATGGAACGGTGAGAAGAGTCTTGTATTAATCAACTGAGACATAGTATGAAAATTGTAACTAATGAGGCAAATGGCATGTCTTCTCTGGCATAAAAATAGGGCCAGATTGTGGCAACAGTACAAGAATTGTATGAAGGAGACCCCCCCTGGAGAAGAGCTATCTCCCCCCTCCTCGTCCTTCTATCCGCCAGACTTTCCTCAGCAACTCTGGTTTGGGGGAATAAAAACGGCAGGAAATTCAGCATTTGCTCTTGGCAAAACTTCCTTTCTTTTGAGGCCACCCCCCCCCCCACATTTCCCATTCCATCTATCTATTGTATTATGTATCCACACCCCAGATCCTCAATAGATACGTTCAAATAAAAAACTAGTAGCTATTAGTATAAAAATATCTCCCTCACAAGTGATTTTCTTAAGCACAGTCCCCAAAGAACAAATAAATCAATAAAATGTAAAATGTGTCGTCCCTGGACAAAACACTTCTGAAAACTGTTTATTTCATGAGAAATGCATGACAGATGGTATGAGTAGTGGTGAGGCATTCAAAACAGTACAAAGTTTCCTACTGTTCTGTCAGATGTTTCCACTCTCTGTTCCATCCATTAAATGCTGACTTATTTTTCCTCCATAAACTTCAGTTTGGCTTTTTAAAGATAACTAATGCTTTGGGCATTCACTTAAGATTTTCTTATACTATTACTGGAAATCTCAATCTGAAATGGAACTTTCACGTGACACAGAATAAGGGGTTGGAAGCATCTACTGTCACATAAGTGACACAACACTTGAGAGTATGGTGCTCATTGGTCAAAGAGCATTACTTAAATTACCTACGATCATTGAAATTATTAAATTCAGTGTGTCGATCGGTGCATAAGTAATAGGTAAATACATTTAGTTAAAGAAAACTACTATAAAATTCTAAATGCCCTGTTATTAATGATTTTTAAAAACAATACCCGTAGAAAATTATATTACCTCAAGGGTAATTCTATTAGGCTTATCCTATTCTACTGCGGAAACAGCGAATAGCAGTCTCACTGAGGCCCAGTCCGTTTTATGGCTACGAATTGACAAATGCATGAAATTGGGGGAGGCGCGCGCTCGGGTGCATTCGTGGGCACACATGCACAACGTTCAACAAGATATTGTTTCAATACGATCCTACATGACCCAGATGTGCCAAGCCCACTCCATACTGCTGGGCCATGCGGTGTGTGCTATTTCCCCTTTTTGAATCTTTCGAAGAATAATCTTCAACAGAAGAAAACTTGTAAGCATGTGGACGGTGATGTTTTCGACGGGCACTTTAGATGGCAACTGTGTCATAGGTTTCCTCTTCCTGCTGACTCTGATCATTTACAGAATTGAGTGATGTAACATGTGCTGATCTACGATAGAAACTGAGATTTATGTCACTTTATCAAAAAGATTGTAATCTCTAATAAGACACAAGAAAAAGGCAAGATATTTAAACGAAAGACCCCAACTAAAGGCCAACCACTTTTCAGGAAAACCATATCTGCAGAAAATTAGAACATTTTCAAGGTTATTCTGGAAGTAAATTGACTTTATTTGGCAACCTTCAACAAATGGAACCTTTTTCTGCCAGTTTTCTTGTGTGCAACTGACCAATGCTAAATAAGAAACAAACCTCAAACTCCTTGGCTTTAATTTTTTTGTCTGACCAGCAAACCAACCTAATGAATTATTTTATTTTTATAGAAGAGATTTGCAAAATAGATTGCCATCTGTAATTGTTTTTTTTTAACCCAGCACTCAGTAGTGTAATTGGCTAAAATTTTGTTGTTGATGGAATCCTAATGGTAATTACAAACGGAAGAGAAAAACTGAGAGATTGAAATCTGAGTAATTTGAAGCAGCATTTTTAAAGCGGTAGTAGAATAATTCCATGATGCAGACTTGCCTTCTAGGTTCCTTTGCTCCCAGAATTCAGATTTGTGACAAGCACAGGTTGGTACTTCAGCTTTATAGATTTAATGTTCATTATAGGATTAACGAGGAGGGAGTTTGGGAGAAGAGGGAGAGGGAGAGAGAAAGAGAGGGGGGTGGGAGGGAGTTTGGGAGAAGAGGGAGAGGGAGAGAGAAAGAGAGGGGGCGGGGAGCCAGCTAGCAATTGAAGCCTGCTGCATGGGGCCACTAGCTCAGAGAAGACATCTAAGTCACGTTGTTCTGACTTCCATGGTATGCACTAAGCTCTTAGGAGAAGAAAGATAATGTGATTTCTTTTTTTTTCCTGAAACTACCTACCTACTTTCATACATCCACTTAAGAAATATGTATCAGGTATTTAATGCCAATAATTACAAAGTTATTAGCCTGAAACAGCAATTTCATTACCAGTGGTGAAGAGTGTCATTAAAGAAGGGCATTCTTAGGTTCTGACCCTTTGTTCTGATATAAGGATTAAGATAGATTTTGCTGAGACTAACTGTTGTCTTGGAGTAAGGTAGATAGGACTATCATTAATTATATTTTACCACTTACTTTGGTCACATATGCTAGTTAGCATCAAGATTTAGCTCAGCCATTCCATTCCCATCCCAACCAGATGTTCAGCTCAAGTTGCAAAATGTTGATAAATTAAGATGGAATCCTTACGTATTTTCCATTAGATTCATCTCACTCGTTTTAACTCATACTCTACTTCCCCACTATTCTCCAACCACAATGGTCTTATTAGTTTTCCCATAACATTCTAAGTTATTTTATTTTATTTTATTTCATTTTTTATTTTTTTATGTTTAAATTTTATTTCTATACTTGCTGTTCCTTCTATCTGAAATAGTCTCAATTCAATCTTCATGGCTCGGGTCCAATGTTATTTCCTCAGAAACTTTCCCCGAGAACCTTCCCTTGAGACCTTCCCTGACCTTTTTACTTACCAGTGCCTCACCCTGCTTTATTTTCTTCATAGCACTTATCTTTATTTGAAAACTCTTGCCTTTCTGGTTTACTTACTTGTTTATTGTCTATCTTCTGTTGCTAAAATGGGAAAAACATGAAAGCACGAACCTCATTTCTCTTTCCCATTGCTATGCCTCTTGTGCTTATGACAGTGCGCGGCACCTATTCGATGAATAAGAGGATATTAAGACATAATCCCTGATTGAGATCTCTGTTCATGGTTATTGGAGCATTGTACCTTTTTTTTTTTTTTTTTTTTCCGAGAGAAAGCAAGCATGAGCAGAGGAGGGGCAGAGAGAGAGAGAGAGAGAGAGAGTCCCAGGCAGGCTTTATGGCATCAGCACAGAGCCCAATGCGGGGCTCAAACTCAGGAAACCTGAGATCATGACCTGAGCTGAAACCAAGAGTCAGAAGCTTCACCGAATGAGCCACCCAGGATCCCCTGGAGCATCATATCTATTCTCTGTTTTTCATGTCCTGCCAGTTTAAGTCACTCAGTTCTTAGCTATATCTCCAGATTTGGGCATCGATCTCGCTCCAACTTCTGGTGCTTACAGTCCTCCTACCTTCGCTCATGTACTTGGCACATGTCCTGGGGCTGACTTTAGCCCTCTCTCTCCCAGATCCTCTGAGATGGACCCAAATGTACCAACTTAATTTCTTGCCATGGCTTCTAATGCCCAAGGTAGCTACAGGATGATAGACGAAGAAGAAGAAAAAAAGCCTAGATTTGAGTCTGATTCTCATGCCATTCTTTGACCTTTGGGCAAATCATTCAGAACATTAAACCTTTCTGAAGCAATGTTTCCTGAGAGGCCGGAGGTGGATGTAAGAGTGGGAAGGAGACTCCCAGGTGTTTGACCTGAGTAAATCGAGCTCTATTGACTAGAGTGGAGGTAAATGCTGGAGCAGGAGGCCTTGCTGGGGGAAAGGCTGCATTTTGGAGGCGTTGCTTTCAAAACATCAATTAGACATGCAAACCTAGAGGTCATGAAGGCAGCTGCTACGTAAGTCCAGATATTAGGAAAGAGGTCTGGGTGAGAGGTATAATTTAGAACTTTTAATATATTGGAAGTATTTAATGCCTCAAGACTGCATGAGATCTTCCTACTGTCACCTACAACATCAGAGGAAAAGAAAGGTGGTCCAAAGTCTGAGGCCTGGGCATGCAACATTTAGAAGCTGGTGCACTGAACAGCAACCAGCGGATGAAGGGCCAATGAGGGTGAAGAAAATCACAGAGAATGCAAAGAAATGATATGTTTTCTCTACAATTTATTTTATATACAAGTTTAAAAATATTTATGAAGTATATAATCAGTTCAAGTCACTTCAGGGTAGCAAAATGAATCAGACCTGTCAGGACTCCTACCTTCAAGGTAACAGTAGTTTGGTAGATGGATAAATGTCTACATATTATTCAAATGCAAGATAAAAAACGATAAACGAGTCACAACTAACAACGTAAGATTTAAAAGGTGTGGCTACTGGGGCACCTGGGTGGCTCAGTCGGTTGAGCGTCCGACTTTGGCTCAGGTCACGATCTCGCGGTCCGTGAGTTTGAGCCCCGCGTCGGGCTCTGGGCTGATGGCTCAGAGCCTGGAGCCTGCTTCCTCTCTCTCTGCCCCTCCCCCGTTCATGCTTTGTCTCTCTCTGTCTCAAAAATAAACAAACGTTAAAAAAAAAAAATTAAAAAAAAAAAGTGTGGCTACTAAATGCAATGTAGTATCCTGGGTTGGATTCTGAAACAGAAAAGGATGTTAGTGGAAAAACCAGTGGAAACTGAATCAAGTCTGTAATTTAGTGAATAGTATTATAACTTTGTTAATTTCTTAGTTTGGACAAATATGCCACCGTTAGTTAAGAGTTAATCTTCAGGGACACTGAGAGACAGGCATGCAGGCATTCTCTATAATGTCTTTGTGACTTTTCTGAAAACTTAAAATCATTTTCTTAAAAACTTGATTACAGAGTGCAGACATTTAGGTAAGAAAGACCCGGGCAGAGGATGGCTGTATAGGGAAAACCTCATGGAGCAAGCATAATTTGTATTGAGTGGGTAGCATTAACACACAAAACTAAAGAGGAGGTATATTCTAAGCAGGGTGAAAACATTTACAAAGGCAAAGAGGTACAGTTCTGACTAACCGGAAAATACCAAACAGCAGTAGCTCTTCCACGAAATGGTTCTAAGTGTCGTTTATATCCATTTCCCTGTCAGTAATTGGGGGGACCAATTACTACATCTAGGTTTTGCATCATGTCCCAAATTTCTCGTCTATCACTCAACCCAGTTCCCGCAGAGACTGCCTGTCCTCATCTAGTGGATCTTGTTTTCTTCCTTGACCGACGATGGGGACACATAGCATATTGTGAACAGCCACTTTGACCCAGCTCTTTTGACATGGGACTATTTTGACATCATCTTACTCATATTACAATTTCAATTCAAATGCCACTTACAAAAACGAAGTCTTTCTTTCTTTCTCAGGGACTCTTGAGCATTTTGTTAGAGGAGTCTCTTAGTACTTGCCCTTTCTGCCTTGAAGTAAAGCAGTGCGTGAGAAAGGACGCAGTGCTGCTGTGCTGAGGCACTCAGGGTCTGGAGTCGCTATTCCATTACCTGCTGTTTGTGTAAGGTGTGACTATAGTCCTCCTCTTTGACTTTTCCGAATGGCTTCCGCGTCCTTGTCATGTTAGTAACTTAACCACTGTGTTGCTGTAAACATGTAAGGAAGTGAAGTGATGTAGTCCAGGGCCTGGAATAAAAGAAGTGCCTAACGATAGGGGTCTTATGCTCCAGAAGTTTCTTTGAGAGGAGAGGCTGTGTCTTAGTCATCTTGGAACCTCCCCCTACGTAACGCAGTGCTTTATGCCTGTTGAGTTGAATACAGGCATAGATAGTTGAGATAGTTTTCAATCACACTTGAGAGTTGTACTGAATGGCTAGTCAGTGTATAGAAATTGTAACGCTTTGCATTGCAGCTATCTTAGCATGAAGGGCTCTCGTCGTATAAATTTTACATAAAGGAATTAAAGATCAAAGAGGTTAAGTGATTTGCTCAAGAGTACACAAGCTGGCTCTTGGTCCTGTTAGTCTTATATTTCCCATTTCACAAACGTAAGCCAACATATATGAAGTATCTACTCCATGTCAGTCATTATCATGAATGCTTTCAGATAAAGATTTTAAATCAGCACAGACAGAGAATTCTTCAATACGATCTTGGTATTTGGATGTTACTTCCTGCATTTCACTGATTTCAGCCCTGACTACTGAATCGTACATGGATTGTGAGCAGTTATAATTGAATGCCCTGACCTTAGAATGAATAATGGCCCTGTTTAGCTTGCTGACTAATCTAATTAAGTTCCTAAGGTCATGTGACAAGTTTCAGATTACCTTTCTTACCATAATTCTCTCTTTTCCTCATACCTGCATTCTCTGCTACTCATGACCAAGAAACTCAACATAAGAACACATGGTCAATAAGGGGTGCCTGGGTGGTTCAGTCGGTTAAGCATCCAACTCTTGACTTTGGCTCTGGCCATGATCTCAAGGGGTTCATGAGATTGAGCCTCAAGTGGGGCTCTGAGCTGACGGCCCAGAGCCTGTTTGGGATTCTTTCTTTCCCCCACTCCACTTTTCTCTCTGTCCCTCCCCTCCCCCATGCACTCTCTTTCTCTTTAAAAAAATAAAGGAAAACAGGAAAAAAAAAAAAAAAGAAATGGAAACAACCTAAGTGTGTATCAATGGATGAATGGATTAAAAAGCTGTGAGATACACACACACACACACACACACACACACACACACACACACAGTGGAATATAAGTCCACAACAAAAAAGAAGGAAATCCTGTCATTTGTGGCAACATGGATGGACCTTGAGGACATTAGGCCAAGTGAAATAAATCAGAGAAAGACAAAACCTATATGTTCTCACTTACACATGGAATCTAAAAGTGCTGAAATAATAGAAACAGAGAGTGAAATGGCAGTTGCCATGTACTGGGGTGGGTGGAGGAAGTGGGGAGTTGGTAGTCAAGGTGTACAAACTCCTTAGCCATAAGATGAATGAGTTTTGGGGATCCGGTGCCCAGCGTGGTGCCTGCAATGAACGATAGTGCATTATATATTTGAAAGTTGCTGAGAGAGTAGAACTTAAACATTATCACCACACACACACAAAACAGTAGTTATGTGAGGGGATGGAGGTTTAACTAAGCTTGCTGTGGTAATCATTTTGTAATACATACAGGTATGAAATCATGACATTGTATACCTTAAACTTACATATAGTATATGTCAGTAATCTCTCCATAAACTTGGAGAGAAAAAAGAGTAGTGTCTAGGAGAATAGAATTCAGCCAGATACTAAAATATCCCAACCGTCTTGAGGACATGGGAGGATCTTAAAAGGTTTTTAAGCATGGATTGAAATAAACGCACTTAACATCATAATTACCTCTACAGGATATATATTATTTTCTTTTTTCTGATACAGAATGTTAGTGTGTTGATTATTTAATTTGGCTACTGTTATCTTAGATATGACTTTACTGATGTTAGAAGTCTTAGTAGTCAAAAATGGTCCAGAACCATTTCTTGTTTAATTAACTCTTTCCTTCCAAATGCTTAGAGAGTACTCATAAAATTCTGCATGAGAGGAAAGAACTCCCTTTTTGGACAAGAGTGTGGTTATCGGGCCATCAAGATGCAGCTCATCTTTGGGGTGCCTGGGTGGCTCAGTCAGTTAAGCACCTGACTCTTGATTTGGGCTCAGATCATGATCTCTCGATTTGTGAGTTCAAACCCTGCACTGGACCCTGTACTGACAGTGCAGAGCCTGCTTGGGATTCTCTCCCTCTTTCTCTGTCCCTCCCCTGCTCTCTCTCTCTCCCAAAATAAATTATAAACTAAAAACATTTTTAATAAAAAAAAAAGATGCAGCCCATCTTTATGCTTATTTAATGTCACTTTGACCTTGAGAGCACTTCAACGTTTTATTCATTATTTATTTCACAAGCTTGTTTAGGTCCTACTGTAAGAAATTGAATCATAAAAGGGAAGCAGAAAGCCCTGTGCAGCCTATAAAACACAGGTCAATCTGGTGAAAAAATGGGTTTAGGAAACAGTGAGTTTGTGAAACATAATTTATCAAGTCAAAAGAAATATAGGAGACTTTAATCTATAGCCTTAATGAAAGACCAGAACTCGGATTTATACTTCCACCATAAACAGCTGGAACAATGGACAAAATACCTAAAACAACTGCGTTTCGATGTTTGACAATAGGCATTGTGTATCTGTGACCTCTGATAAATAATATTTTGGTCATACCCAGAGAAAGCCAGCAATGGGCTTTCCCACAGGCAGGAGATTAATTCATAGCCAAGGCTGAGGGTAGCTCCTGACCCCTCTCCAGTGGGCAAGCCTATCTGGGAAATTGAGAGTGGCCTGGAGCATCTCCTCTGGCCCAGACAAGGGGGCTGAGACACAGCCCCACCTACTGTAGAGGCTTCCAGCCCCATCTAACCACAAGGGCCAATGTAAACACCTGGAAGCTGTGCAGCCCAGTGGTCCTCCAGCCAAAACAAGGGTAGACAGAACCGATAGTTTATACAGAGCAAAACTAGCGGCCCTGTTTGGCCAGGAAACTTGCATTGTAGGCTGGATTGAGTTAACATAAGAAACCATGGAGCTTTACTGGTTTTAGAGCTGCTTCTTCTCCCACTGCACCTGAGCAGGGAATCTAATCTGTAAACCCGTTTACCACTGAATACAGCAATACGACCTTTGACCTGTCCAACCAGGGAACCTAACCAGAGCATATGGGAAGCTGGACACCCATCCAACAGCCCTATACCCAGTCGCACTTGAACAGAGAGCAGCACCCATGGCTTCCCTTGTCTGTAGATCAAAACTAGTGGCCTCACCCAACTGGGGACTTCAGCCCTGCCCTCAGGCCACCAAACAATGAGCTGTCTTAGGTCCCAGACCCGGGCCTGCTGCCCTGCCAGGGCAGGGAAGCTAATGCCTAGTCCGAGCCACTACTGACTATACTATTGATTGATTGATTGATTGCATGAATTGTCCCGTATTTGGCCATTGGGATTTCCTTCAAATTGACTCCAGTATCCTTTTGACATATTCCCATCATTTTTGAGTACCTCCTTATTTTCTGGTACCACAAAATATTCCAGATCTATCGTGTACTTTTTTTTTTTTTTTTTTTTTTTTTTTTGGTTTCAGTCTTGGAATCAACCATGTCTCTATGGAGCTCTGGTTTCTTTTATTAGGGATTAGTTTAATGTATAGTGAATGAAAATGAGAGCTCATATTCCACCACTTTAAGTCAATCCTAAAATATTAGTCTAGCAAACGGTATGAATAGTAGATGGTAGTAGAAAGATGAGAAAAGACATGTGGAAGTGTGGGTTTTCATCAAGTGATCGGCTTTAAAACAAAAATTGCTGTTGGCTTTCAGTTTTACCAGCTGAAACATATCTTGGTATTTTAGACACTATTAAACTTTTACTGGAGTCAGAAAGTGATGATGGGGGGGGTGGTGGTGTTAAACTGCCCTGTGGGATCTTGCTGGGCTGCACAGAGTTTCAGACATGGGTCATAAGCTGGACCACAGAGCTAATGTTTGAGTCATCATAAAATTCTGGGCTCGGAGCACGGTGCACAGAAAGTTAGAGTCAATGCATGAGACACCTTATGCCCCAAATGACTTGGTAGTGAGGGATTTGCTCATAACAATGCCCAGGTGAGCTCTGGCTGAAGTTCAACCACCTCTGAGAGGGAATCCAGAAGGGAACTTCAGTGTCTTTTGCACTGAGAAATGGGATTGAGAAACTAGACGACGTTTTCCCTCGGAATTTCTGCAAAAAGAGGAAGTTCAGTCACAATTTTAAAGAAATGAGTATCATTTGGCCCATTTCATTTGGTAAACTCAATTCTCAGAATGACTCTCCTGAATTTTTAATCAGTCTTCAAACATCATGTTGTATCTTTTCAACACAAGTGTGAAAATTGATATGATTAGCATGTAACTAGAATCATAATACTTGCCTAGTGCCCAAATCCTGAAGCTACTTGGGTAAAATGCCAGGATTTTTTTTAAAAATGAAAAAGCCCTCAGAAAGTGTGTACATTTTCCCACCCAAGTTGGCATTAAGGGGGGTGGGGGTGTGCAGAGAGAATGCACAGTCCTGACATTTTTCAGGAGTACACTGTATCCATTTCTACATTTCTATACCTTTTCTCTAGTCTGTGCTTTTCTGCAACTACTTTTAAAAAAGAGAGAGAGAGACAGAACTGGAAAGAATCTCCTCTCCTTCCATCCCAGTTAGCCTTGGATGTTAAATTCGTTGGAGCTAAAAGGCGCCTGGGTAGTTCAGTCGGTTGAGGTTCTGACTCTTGATTTAGACTCAGGTCATGATCCCAGGACTGTAGGATCAAGCCTTGTGTCAGGGTCTGTGAGGAGCATGGAGCCTGCTTGAGATTCTCTCTCTTTCCCTCTGCGCACACACTCTTTTGCTCTCTAAAAAAAAAAAAGAAAGAAAGAAAGAAAGAAAAGTTAGCTGGAGTTAAGTTAGACTTGCAGTGGATAAAGAACTCACCAGGCCCAAGAATTGTGCTGATGGTGACTCCTTTTTCAGTGGGAAAGCCTAGAAATCTATCAGGGGAAGAAAAAGGTGTTAATACAGGTCTCTTCTTGGGTTTTTCTCTATGTGGCATGTCATTCCTACCCTATAAAGAAGTCATGTGAGCTGCAGCCTTTCATCCCACCCTAGAAGTTGGCCTTGAATTGCCTTGAGAAGTCAGGCAGCGGAGGAGTTCCCTCTCTGGAATGTTGAGCAAGCACATTTTTACCTGAAACTATAACCCTGGATTCATCCTTGGTTCTGAAAGCTTCTCCTCCCACGTGGTCTGCAAATCCACTTACCTCATCCCAATTCCCCCCTTTCGTTCTGCCGCTTCATCTGACAGCTGTTTGTAACGGTAACATCTGTTGCTTATCTGCCTTTTACGGAGTTGTGGAGGTGAGCAAGGTAATGTGTGTTCAAATGAAAGGAGAGCACTTCAGCTGTACCCTCTGCCAGGGGCATAGTGTCACCGAACACATCATCTTGCCAGACTGCCTCATGATTTAATAACACAGGGGGTCCTGTTACATATGGGAAAATATAATTGCCAAAGAGCGAAGAGATTTAGTGGGAACGCAATAGACGATGTAAATAATCCAGATTTAAATCCCAATGCCCGGATTCCGAGGGCTATGCTTAAAACACCACTGTCTTGGGGCACCTGCGTGGCTCAGTCGGTTGGGCCTCTGACTTCGCTCAGGTAATGATCTCACATCTCGTTCGGGCCCCGCATGGGTCTCTGGTGCTGACAGTTCAAAGCCTGGAGCCTGCTTCGGATTCTCTCTCTCTCTCTCTCTCTCTCTCTCTCTCTCTTTCCTCTCTTTCTCTCTGCCCCTCCCCTGCTAGCACTCTGTCTCTGTCTCTCTCTCTCTCAAAAATACAAAAATAAACATTAAAAAAATTTTTTAAACACCACTGTCTTTCTACTCCATGGAGTGTGCAAGAAAGTTGTATTAACATGTACAAGACCCAACTTTATAGTTACACAAAACTGCAGTTTTCTAGACTCTAAAACACAAGGAAGACTAAGTCTTCCCACAGGAGAATGCATTTAACTAACAATAAGGCTATGTCAAACTACTTAAAAATAACTTTATCCCTGTTGACTTTACATTCATATTAAAGTCTAGTTCTAAGCATGGTTTAAAAATTTTTAAACAATATTAATTTTTTTCTGGCTTAAAAAGTAATATGGGATCAATGTAAACTTCTTTGGAAATGCAGAAAAATGTAATACCAAAAAACGTGAAACATAATATAAGTGTAATATAAAAAATTAAGATTAAAGATTATAATTTGGGTTAGTAGAACCTCCAAAATTTCTGTTCCAATTAGTATAATTACATATTTTTTGCATTTTTATTTAGATATTAGTGACATATAACATGTTAGTTTCAAATATACAACACAATGACCTATATATATGTATATATTGTGAAATGATAATACAGTAGGTCAAGTCTAGTTACCATCCAACACCATGCATAGTTATACATTTTCGTATGTGATGAGCACTTTGGGATCTACTCTCTTAGCAACATTAAATACCCAATACATATTGTTGACTCCAGCAGTTACTATGCTGTACATTACATTCCCGTGACTTAGACATTTCACAACTAGAAGCTGGTGTCTTTTGACCACTTTCACTCATCTCACCCACCCTCTGCTTCTGACATGACAACCAGCAATCTGTTCTCTGTATATGTGAGTCCAGCTTTTTGTTTATTGATTATAGGGCTTTTGGGGTTTTTTGGGTTTTTTTAGACTCCACGTATCAGTGAGATCATATGGTATTTGCCTTTCTCTGCCTGACTTATTTCATTTAGCATAATACCCTCAAGGTCCATCCATGATATCACAAACGGCAAGATCTCATTCTTTTTTACGGCTGAATAATATTCCATTATATACATAAACCACATCTTCTTTATGTGTTCATCCACCAATGAACACTTAGGCTGTTTCCATACTAACTATTGTAAGTAATGCAAATAATGCTGCAGTGAACATGGAGTGTAGAAATATTTTCCAGTTAGTGATTTCGTTTCCTTCAGTTAAATACCCAGTAGTGGAATCAGTGGCTCATACGGTATTTCTATTCTTTATTTTTTGAGAAACCTTTATACTGGTTTCCAAAGTAGCTGCACCAATTTACAGTCCCACCAGCAGTGCACAAGCGCTCCATTTTCTCTGCATCTTTACCAATATTTATTTCTTGTCTTGTATATTTTTAGATTACATAATTACATTTATAATTTATAATTACATAAGTTATGTCTGTTATGTAACATAATGGCATCTATTATATTAATATTTATTATGCCAATATATTTTATATGTCTATTCATATTTATTAGCATTTTATATTAATAAATCCATCGTTAAAATATTAAATGGTTCCTACTTCTTTGAAAAACTTCCTTCTTACACTCATTATAAAACTTCTGTGAATTTACACAACCTGAGTTTTAATGACCGTTAGGTATTCTATTAGATGATTAGTCATAATTTATGTAAATATTATATAATAATTATGTAAATAACACATTGTTGGGACATGAAGGAGTCTTTTTTTTTTATGTTATTAACAGTGGTCATGGGGCATCTGGGTGACTCAGTCAGTTTGAGCATCCAACTTTGGCTCCCATCATGATGTCGCATTTCAAGCCCCACATCGGGCTCTGTGCTGACAGTGAGGAGCCTGCTTGGGATATTCTCTCTCTCTCTCTCTCTCTCTCTCTTCCCTCTCTCTGCCCCTTCCCCACTCATGCTTTCTCTTTCAAAATAAATAAATAAAATCTTTAAAATTTTTTTAAAAATATGAAAGATTTTAAAAAGTGGTCCAATTTATATTCATATACTTGAATCTTTATGCACATCCATAACTTTTTCCTTAGAATAAATACATATAGGTGAGATATATGCATATGAAATTCAAAAGTTTTTATCACATATTGCTATATTGCCTCGCCCCACATTATACTCTTCAAGCACTATCTGTTCTCTTGTCTCTTTGTTGTAATCATTAGGATTGCATCTGGCTATAGGAAACAGAAAAAATCTGATCACAGCCATTTAAAAAAGATGTCTATTTGTCTAGGCCACAAAAACAAAACAGCACAAACAAACCAACCAACCAAGGGTCAGAGCCAACCTGATACCGGTGCTCAACATCATCGGAGAGCCCGTCATCTGATTTTCAGCTTTGCCAAGCAGCATTTGGCTTACATTCTGGGTGTTGCAAAATCACCAGGGCACTCACCCATACGGTGTTGATATTGTGGGTCCAAAGCAGGAGAAAAGCCTCCTAACTTTCTTCCTTTGAGACTTCATCATTTGTTTGGGAAGGCCCTTCCCAGGGACATATTTCACGGTCTATATTTGATGGTAGCACAGCTCTCATTACCAGGGAGCTGGGAGGGTGGTTATTTTACCCTTCCAGATTCTATAATAGGAAAAGGCCGGAAGAGGACTTTGAATGTATTTGGGGTAGTCATCCTCAGGGCTCACAACACAGGCTATCCCTACTTGAAGGTTTTTAAAAACATAATTCCAGAACACATGGGCCAGCTGCCCTGGATACGGCAGCCCTATACTTTGGTGTTAATTAAAAAACTATTTTCAAATGTACCTCCTTTACCATTATATTTTTTTTTTTTGCCCAGTTATATTCTTTGCTCATAGTTCTAAGTGGGTATTTGTGATACATTTGGGGTTAACATTATACATACAATTTTGTATTATCTTTTTCACTCAATATATTATTTCACATGCATTTTCCCACGCCATTACACATTTTAAAAATTGACATCAAATAGCTACCTAATACTATATCATATGATTATATGATCAGTTTATTTTTATCTTCCCCCAATTTTCCCTAACTTTGTGCTCTCTTGATTAATTCTGTTTTGAACACCTCTGTGTTTGATTTTTAGTCTGCATCTTGGATTATCAGGGTTCTATGAATGTTGACTTCTATCTACGTTGATGCCGTGATCTAATACCTTTTTAAAAGTTTTGTAAATGTTTTTAAAAACTCTTTTTCAATGCTAGTTTCATTCTGGAATCGATTCGGATTTTTAGGAATGTTGTCAAGATAGCGCAGAAGGTTCCCATAAATGCCGTACCCAATTTCTCCAATTGTTAACACCTGACATTAGTAGCATACATTTGTCACAACTAACAAGTACATACCGATATATTATTATTCCCTACAGTCTGAACTTTATTGAGACATCCTTAGATTTTACCTGTTGTCCTTTTTCTGCTCCAGATTCCCATCCGGGATGTCAGTTAATCATCATGTCTCCTTAGGGACCTGCAGAGTATGGCAGTTTCTCGGCCATCTGTTGTTTTTGATGACCTTGACAGTTTTGAGGAATACCGGTCAAGTATTTTGTAAAATCTTAATTCATACTTGTATGTTTTCCTCATGACTGGACAGAGGTTATGAATTTGGGGGAGGTAGAATATCATTTGCTGCCAACATGACCTACCACCGATGATGTTAAGCTTGATCACTTGGCAGAGGGAGTGTGTGAAGGTTTCTGCTTCGTGAAGTTACTCTTCCCACTTCTTTCCATATTGTACTCTTTGGAACCAAGTCACTATGAGCAGCCCAGACATAAAGGGCGGAAGTTATTCTCTTTCCTTGAGGGGGCAGTATATATACAAAGTATTTGGAATTGTTCTGTATGAGTTAGTTATTTATTCAATCATTTATTGATGTCACTATGAACTCATGGATATTTGTTACATACTTTGAGTAATAATTCAACACTATGTTATATTTCTTCTTGTTCAAATTGTTTCAGCTTTGTCCACTGAGAACTCTTCAATTGATTCCTGTGTCCCTTTGGCATGCTTTCATCTTTGGTTTTGTATGGTGGTGTTTGAGGGGTTTTGTTGTTGTTACTCTGGTTTTTGTTTTGTTTTTTAGCACTTTTTTTCTTTTTTTTTTTTTTTTTTTACTTTATGATACTACAAAGTTCTCGAGGCTTATCTTGTGTATTTCTTGCCCCGGTCCTGGAATCAGCCATACGGCGATGGAGTCTGGTTCCTTTTACCGGAGAATAGCATTAGAAACCAAGATGTGGACACTGGGTTTATTTAGTATTTATACCCTGTATTCATGGACATATTTTCTACAATTTTTAATTTCTACAATTTTAATCTAGTTTTTTTATTTATTTATTTATTTTTTTTTATTAAAAAAAATTTTTTTTTCAACGTTTTTTATTTATTTTTGGGACAGAGAGAGACAGAGCATGAACAGGGGAGGGGCAGAGAGAGAGAGGGAGACACAGAATCAGAAACAGGCTCCAGGCTCCGAGCCATCAGCCCAGAGCCTGACGCGGGGCTCGAACTCACAGACCGCGAGATCGTGACCTGGCTGAAGTCGGACGCTTAACCGACTGCGCCACCCAGGCGCCCCAAGTTTTAATTGCAACTATATATATATACACACACACACACAGAATATATAATTAATATATATACATATATATACACATATATTAATTATATATTCTGTGTATGATATCTTCAATTTAAACCTCTTCTTTGTGTCCTGCTCTTGATAGGAATAAAGCAAGGATGTTTTCAAGCATACATGACGTTTCTTTTAATATTAACGTGAATAAAGGTGATGCATGGGTATTTGCTTAATGGGGAGAGACCTTTCACCCTTCCTGGGGTTACCTGAAATTCGCAGCCTCGGCCACGGCCACCCTTTACAAGCTCTGTGAACCTGCACAGGAGGAACCAGAAGCCCCACGGCATCAGTTTGCATCACTTTGGCACACCCGGCCATGAAAAGAGTACTTTTTTGTAAGTTTATCTTCCTTTTTATTTCCCACTAAATAGCCCCAAGATTCTGCCTCTGAAAAATTTTACATAGCAAAGTGGTAACAGAGTAAAATATATCCTGATTTGAACCTCCATTTTATATCCTCCCATGTTGACACCATTTTTGTGAAATGAGGAAACAAAAAGAACAAATTTCAGAAATATGAAGAGCCCTGTTCATTTTTTATGCAGGCACCGTAGGCATTGGACAATGACAGAGATCATTGGCATCAGAGCTAAAATAAGAACAGAGAAGTAATGCAATGGGGAATCTATCAATCACATTAACAGCAAATGGCACACTAATCATTTATCTATTATTTATCATACAAATAAGTGCATCCTGTCTAGACTGCAGAAGTGCTTAAATACAAAGGTGTCAATAATTATGAATAGAGAATAACTTTATTAAATAATAATAAACATTAATTCTAAGTTAAAATGAGTGGAATATAAGGAAAACCCCTTCTAGGTTGTATTTATCAACATAACCTATTCTAGGAAAATTGTTATAAGGATTATGGCTTATGTCGGCTACTAAATCTGATTCAGGGAACTGGGTAAAAAAAATACACGTTCAGATTTTCAAATTAAAACAAAATTCATGCTAGATAGAAAAGATCCCTAAATGAATAGAATTTTATATTTACATAACTGATGGTTTTAGTATTTCCAAATATTTTTTATTCCTTTTTCCAATTTTTATTAATAAATTTCGTGTCCAAGAAAAAAAGCTACAGCAAGTAGCTTCCCTCGACTACGTTTCCAATCATGACTTCTGTAGCCTTAAACAAGGAAAGATCACTGTCAAAGACGATCGCCATTATAATTTTGGCTAAATCACAAAATGTAGTGTGGAATTCACCACCTAGTTAGATAAAGCCTGAAAGCGTCCGTGAATGTTCCTAAATTTTGTGTCACTCCAAGACCAAATTTCCCCCCTTTCGATGAGTTGTTTATTTAAAAGAGTATTTCATTAGCAGCCTGGCCAGTGACTCACAGTGACACAGGGCAGTGAGTCAGGTGCCAGGACTGGCAGAAGGGCCGTCTCTGTCCCTTGGGAAAGCTGACCCAGGTCCTAAGGCTGACAGCTGGGCTCAGGCTCACGGGCATTTACTCAGAGAAAACTGACTGAGGACACCCTCCGTGCCAGGAACCATGGGGGCCCCTGGCGATCATGATCGTCGTCTAGGGGGTCCTTGGCACACATGTCAGAGGGCTGGGGTCACAGAGGAGACCCATGACACAAAGTCAGCATCTCAGTGAGTGGTGGGTCCTACCCACGGGAGTCCCAGGTGTCCCTGGGGAAGCAAGGCCTTAACTAGTGGGCCAGATTTCAGGGACAAGATTCCAATATCACAGGGATTTGCCCAGAAAATAACAAGCTGCTAGCTTCCTGAGGAGAACCAGGCAGGTTATTTAACAAATATCTTGAATTGGATTAAGGCAGAAGCCCAAATTTAGAATGACAGGCATGTAGCAAAGGGTGGGTTTGGGAACAAGACCACTTTTTGAGAATATGGCACAGAAGTGAGACTGTGATTAGGGCATGAATGCAGAAATCAAAGGTCAGCAGGAGATATTTTATTTCTAAATCAAATAAAAAGCAAAGGGATCTTGTGTCAGAAAATCTGTTTTTGGAACAGAGCACCATGGAAAGAAAACCTGTACCTCAGGACAGATTTGCTGCCTTAGCAGGACCCTTTCATATGAGCCCAACTTAATGAAGACAGGACTCAGTCAAAGGCTTCTGCCTGTAGGACTGGAGCAGCTTAAGGCAGGGACCGGACTGTGGGCAAGGGGGCAGTACAGAGGCTCAAATCAGCAGCCCTGATAACTCACCAGAACGTGGGGCCCTGAATGGGATCCTAGGTCAGAAGAAGGTCACTGGGTAAAAACTAAGGGTGTCTGAATAAAGTATGGACTTCAGTGAATTAGAATGTATCATTTGTGTACTCTTTGTTACAAATGTATCATACAATGTCAGATGATAACAATAGGAAAATCAGGGTATAGGGTATCTGGCAATCCTCTGTACTACCCTTGAAACTTTTCTATAAATCTAAGACTTCAAAAGTGAAAGCTTGGGGTTCCTGGGTGGCTCAGTCGGTTGAGCATCTGATTTCGGCTTGGGTCATGATCTCCTGGTTCATGGTACGAGCCCCACGTCGGGCTCTGTGCTGACAGCTCAGAGCCTGGAGCCTGCTGTAGTTTTTGTGTCTCCCTCTCTCTCTCTGCCTCTCACCCACTCACGCTCTCTGTCTCTCTCTCAAAAATGAATAAACATGAAAAAAAAAATGAAAGCTTAGTTAAAAAGAAATAGACTTCTTGCCAGTTCTCTCTTCTTTATCCTCTTTTTCTTGTAAACCCTTCCCCCTGTTCAATGAGAAAACGGCAATTCTAATTCATTTGATCTGGGTGTTTCTGCTATTATACAACTCAAAATGTCTTTCCAGTAATATAACATTTCTGCATATATTTTATGTATATCATACGCAAAAACTGACCCATTTGTCTACATACTGCTCCCTTTGTATTGTTTTAAGAAGGAAGAACAACACATACTATGACTTCAAATACAATAACTAATTTGAAAGAAATGCTTTTTATCAACTTGCAAAAGTACATTTTAAAAACAATTTCAATGATGATTAAAAAAACAGAATCAGTTTACTCTTGACAATACAGATTAGCTTTCAGATTAAAACTTGAAGTCATGCTACATTTAGGTTACTTCCTCACTTCTTTTACTTTTCTTCGTCTCTCCCTTTCCTTTCTCTCTCCCCTCATCTCCTTCTTCTGTTCTGTCTTCCCATCGTTCCCATTTTCCTTATTTTACACTTTAATAGATTTGAAGTCCTTACTTAGATAGGTCTTCTTTGGATTCTTCCACATTCCAATGTCGTTTAACTCCCTGTGAATAAGTAATCTGAGTATGTATTTGTATCCAATAGTATTTTGTTGAAAATCTGCAATTGCATTTGATAACTGTAGATATCTAGCTCGATCTCATATTTTGATAAAGACATTGAGGTTTAGGGTTTGGAAAGGCTGCCCAGGATGAGCTATGCTATTCCATGTGTTAATAAATAGCACCACTGGGCCTAAATCCAGTAGTCTACCTCAGCCAAATGCACATTTTACTGCAGTCTTGCCTTCACTCCATAAAAATTACTTTGTTTTCAGAGTTACTCTTGAAATTTCCTTTCCTATAAAAAGAAAGACAAGTTTGTGCCAATAACTATTTGCCTGAACTTTATCATCTATTGTTCCAGCAGGATGTTGTGAATCCTTTTACAGCCTGACTATATTATCTCTTTAAAAGGCGATGCTGGGGAAAAATTCACGATTCTCTTACTTACATGAAAATGCCAGCTAGTTAATAATTTATAAAATAACTTTACTACCATATGGATTTCTCTCCCATCTAATCCCATTTTGCAAGTACGTATATGCGCTAAAATTTTAATAGTGTAAACAGTGGTGTTGTTTTTTAAAATCGTCTCTCTGAAGAGTTATAAAGCCGTAAAGGAAAGGAAATTTGTTAGCCTTGAAGGAGATGCTGTAAGAATATACAGTTACTTGTAGGAACAGCCATGCTCGTTCGTATGTTCTGGACTGTTCTTTATTTTGTGGCTGTGGTCTATTTGCTGCAATTTTCTCTAAGGGAATTTCTGCCTCTATCACAGGTGATCTGTGTTCCAAAAAAGCTACCCAAGTTAATTTCTAATGACTTTCCATTCCCTGTAAGTCAATGTCCTGCTACGTTAAACGTATCTTTTCACATCCTTAGAGCATCTGTTCTGCCCAACCTGGCAGCTGCCTCAGGTCGTTTTCCCTGATGGCAACTCCTATCATCTTATTTGGCTTTCAGTGATGGTTCAGGAAACAATGGAAGACTACTTAGAGATGATTGGAGATGGCTCACTAGATCAGTCTGTTGCTTTGGCAGGCATGAGTTCCTGGTTTTGTTGACTAGGGGACCCTACCCTGCAGTGTTTGGTTTGTCACTCGGTGACTCCGGCATTCTGGTCATTGGCAGAGCCCTTTGGCTCTCCATCAGTCAGTGCAGTAGACAATCCTAGAGAAATCAGTGGAAAAGGCAAAGCAAAAATCTCGGTGAGACCTATTCCACATATTTAAGACTAGCTTGTTATTCAAAATTTCTTCTCTTCTGGCATTTAAATCAGAGCTAGACACAAGTTTAACTTTGAATTCCCATTTATACCATATATTCTTAATTTTCATTTTTCTTTGTTTTATATTTTCTAATATAATAGCATAGGCATCATGAAAAAACCATTCAGAAGGGAATACAATAATGAAAAGATCCACCCTTTCCCTCATTTGATTGCATTTGGCGTCTATCTTTCCAGTTTTTTTGCTGTGTTTATGCAAAAACGCGTGTAAACAGACTACCAAAACTGCATCATACAATGCATGTGTGTGTCTGTGTGGGTGATATGCACCTGCTCTTTTGCTTACCTTGAACGTTCGGCATCTTTCCGTATCAGTGCGTGCAGTCATGCCAGTCTCTCTAATGACTGTGTAGTAGGCCATTCCATTATATGAAGGTATCGTTACTCATTTGACCAGTCCTTCAATCACGGACATTTGGATCATGTTTGTTTTCGCTGAAGGTAACATTATCATACATATATCTATGATTACTTGAGGCAATATTTCTGCAGAGTAAATTCCCAGAAGAAAAATTACTAGGACAAAGAATTATTTCAATTTATATTTTCCCCAGGAACGTATGAAAAATCTCTATTTCCCTACAGTCCTACATCATGTTGTCAATTTTTTATCCCTTTTAGTCTTTACCAGTGTTAAGCAAAATTTACCTTTATTTAATTATAAGTGAGATTGAGCATATTTTTAAAATCATGTTTAATGATTATCTGTAGTTCTTTTGTAAATTTTATGTTAGTATTTTTTGTGTATTTTCTGTACTGGTGTTTCCCTTTATCTCACACATTTGTTTTAGAATTTAACACATTGACTGTTAAATCTCCCTCTTTTTGTTGTTTGTCTTTTATCTGTTTATACTGTCCCTTCTATTCATCTTTTTCTTCATGGTTTCTATCATGATACTATTTAACAAGGTGTTCCCCACATAAACTTTATTTTCTCATCATACATTTATTATTTTTGCATTGTGTTCTAACAAATTACACGTCTAGACTTCACTAATCTTTTTAATATTTTTCTTTATTGATCTTATTTATTGATTTTCAAATGAAATTTAAAATTAATGTTCAGGGGCTACTGGGTGGCTCAGTTGGTTAAGTGTCTGACTCTTGGTTTCAGCTCAGGTCATGACCTCATGGTTTTATGAGTTCGAGCCTCGCATTGGGCTCTGTGCTGACAGTGCGGAGCCTGCTTGGGATCTCTCTCTCTCCCTCTCTCTACCCCTCCCCTGCTCATGTTGTCTCTGTCTCTCTCAAAATAAATAAATAAACTTAAAAAAATTTTTTTTTAATTTTTTTTAGAAAACCCATAGGGCCTAGAGCCATTTTGTTGGAGTTTTGATAAAATGTTCAGGATTTCTATGAATATTGATCTATTTAGGCTTACTAGATTTTAGTCAGTCTAATTCAGTGGTTTGTGTCTTCCAAGAAAAATACCTATTTTAAGCTTTTATTTATAAGAAAGTGTACAAACTTTATTTTAAAATTATTATTTTCTTTTTTATATCCCTTTTCTCTTTGTTAATATTATGTTTGTATTTTCTTCGGTTTTATTTTGGCGAGACTTACAGGGGTTGATTATTTGCTTTGTCCATTTTGTTTTGTTTTTACAGTTTTTAAAATAATAGCTCACTTTTTTATCAATAAACTCTAATATTTGGCTTTCTCATTTTTATTTATTTTTTATTTTTATTTATTTATTTATTTATTTAATGCTTATTTTTGACAGAGAGAAAGACAGAGCATGAGCGGGGGGAGGGACAGAGAGAGAGGGAGACACAGAATCCAAAGCAGGCTCCAGGCTCCAAGATGTCAGCACAGAGCCCCCAACGTGGGGCTCGAACTCACGAACTGGAAGATCGTGACCTGAGCTGAAGTCAGACGCTCAACCTACTGAGCCACCCAGGCACCCCTTGGCTTTCTCATTTTTCAATCATTCTTTTCAGATTCTCCTCTTTCTTTTGATTTGGTTTACTCTTTTTAACTTTACCGAGTTACGTATTGAAAAGATTTTAAGTAGGGGCGCCTGGGTGGCGCAGTCGGTTAAGCGTCCGACTTCAGCCAGGTCACGATCTCGCGGTCCGTGAGTTCGAGCCCCGCGTCAGGCTCTGGGCTGATGGCTCAGAGCCTGGAGCCTGTTTCCGATTCTGTGTCTCCCTCTCTCTCTGCCCCTCCCCCGTTCATGCTCTGTCTCTCTCTGTCCCAAAAATAAATAAAAAACGTTGAAAAAAAAAATTTAAAAAAAAAAAAGAAAAGATTTTAAGTAAAATTTCTTCTAAGGTATAATTTAGCTACTTCTCATACAATAATATTATATTATCAGGTTTCTTTCATCTTTGTTACAGGAGTTATCTAGAAGATGGTATTTTTATTTTCACCTTATATTAAAAATTGACTGTTTTTGATGTTAAGGCTTACGTTTATTGCCTTGAGTCAAGACATATTTCTTATATGAATTATTAATTTTTGAATACATAAACTTTTAAATTACACAAGTAGCATAGGAATACATTATGATTGTGAAAGATTCATGTACTGTATGTAAAGCAATTTCCTCCAGTCCCATCTCTGGTGGCAACTTTAGTTATTGGTTTGTTGTATATTCCTTCAACCTCTCTTCTCTTCATTTGTATGCTACCACTAGTGACTTGTATCCTACTACACGTATTGTATATGAGCTTCTCTTCTATAGGAGCTGCATTTTCTAGGGATCCATAACCTCCTGTAGGGACTTCTCCAGGGTTGGAGATTTTAAGTGCTTGAGGGATAGAATCAAGACTCCTGGCACTAGATTTCTTGCATAAAGCAGAGAGCAGGAAACCCCTGATACGTCTGTGAATAGGAACCTGAAATTCTCCACCCCTGAGCTGGAGTTTGAGAATGAATCAAGATACCTGCTTTAGGCTTAGGACAAAATACATTCACATAGCTTCAGAGACCTAGAGTCAGAAAATCAAGCACGGATTCCTTCAAAATTATTGGATCCACAGAGCCAGGGCAGAAGCAACACAAAACTGCTCAATACTAGGGCCCAAAAGTATGTGATGAACTCTTTAAAGATATTAAGTAGCTAATCATCATGGAAGATAAACTGCAGACCAGGAAATGGAAAGTTAATTTCTGAAAAAATAAAAATATTATACCCACTGGAAAGGGATTTGAATATTAATATGTTTAAATCATTCAAGTAAAGAAAGTATTTGGTCCACAAAAGGAAAGAAATGTCTGTAAATCAAGAATAAGTGAATATGGGAAAGAACCTAATTAAAATCCTAAAAATGAAAAATACGTGGTTGTTGATATAAGAAAAACAGTACAGAAGTTAATAGTAGATTAGATGCAACATAAGAATAAACAAGTAAATTGAAAGACAGATTTAAGGAGATAACTGAATTCAGCTAACAAGGATAAAGAGATAGAAAATATGAAAGTGAATTTAGGGGGCTTGAAGGGTCAATGGAGGAGTTTTCCTATAGGAGCTTCTAAAGAAGAGAATAAAGAAAATGAAGGAAATATTCAACAAGTTATGTAAATAGTACGTGAACATTTTTTAGAATTTAATAAGTGTTGAAAATGCACACGTATTTAAGTATACAATCTACATCTAGATACATTCATGCAAAACATAAATTATAAAAAAGCAAAACCAAAAAAATCCTGCAAGCCACCAAAGGGAAGGTCTAGGCTGCCCATAAGGAGTGAAAAGCAGACTGACTACAGATTTTTCATTGGCTTCAATTAATTCCAGAAGACAATAGTAAAATGCGTTTAAAATACTAAAGAAAATTTACCTTCAGTTTATAATTTAATCCCAATATATATTATTCAAGATTTGTCACAAAACATATTCCCTGAGACATCTAAAAATGAAGTTTATTCTCACCCTGTGCTCATTTAAAGAATTATTTTAAAATATAATTCAGCAGGAGCGCCTGGGTGGCTCAGTCAGTTAAGCGTCCAACTTCAGCTCAGGTCATGATCTCGCAGTCCGTGAGTTTCAGCCCCGCATCCGGCTCTGTGCTGAGCTCGGAGCCTGGAGCCTGCTTCGGATTCTGTGTCTCCCTCTCTTCTGCCCCTCCCATGCTCATGCTCTGTCTCTCTCTCTCTCTCAAAAATAAACATTTTTTTAAAAAAAAGAAAAGGGGCACCTGGGTGGCTCAGTAGGTTGAGTGTCCAACTTTGGCTCAGGTCATGATCTCACAGTCTGTGAGTTTGAGCCCACATTGGGCTCTGTGCCAACAGCTCCGACCCTGGAGCCTGGAGCCTGTTTCAGATTCTGTGTCTCCCTCTCTCTCTGCCCCTCTCATGCTCATGCTCTGTCTCTCTCTGTCTCTCAATAATAAATAAATGTTAAAAATTTTTTTTTAAATATAATTCAGCAAAAAGTATCAATACTGAAAGAAGGAATATGATGCAAGAAATAACAGAGTATACAAGAATCATAAAAATAGATTAACAAATCTAAATCATCATTCACTAAATAATAATAGAATTAGCTTTATGTTAAAAACAAGATGGAAATAAAATGCCAATTGTGTCATGAAACATGGAAGGAAGATCAAAGGGAAGCTAAAGGCTGTTAAGGTCCTTGAGCTTCTCAAAACCAAAATGGTTTTATACTTTTATGCTTTATTTTATACTTTATGAGAAAATTAAAATAATAGATATGTATCCTATACACAGCCTAGGTGGCTCAGTTGGTTAAGTGTCCAACTCTTGATTTCAGCTCAGGTCATGATCTCACATTTCATAAGATCAAGTCCCAGGTTGGGCTCTGTGCTGATAACATGGAGCCTACTTGGGATTCTCTCTCTCCCTCTCTCTCTGCCCCTCCCTTTCTCATCCCCCCCCCACCAAAATAAATAAATAAACATTAAAAAATAGATATGTATATTAAATTTCACATGTAAACACTCAGACATTAAAAATAAAACATACATATTTGAAAATGGTCAAAAAATAAAGAGGACTATCAGGAAACAAAATCAAATGGAAAACTTGATTCATTTTTATCACATACATGCGGCAATGTGTATAAGTAACAGAATAAATAGAACTACTCACATTTACAAACAGAGACACGCATTTGATTTTTTTCAAGGTTTATGTGAACGTTGGAAAAAGCAATTAATAAGCATTATCCAATTTATTTGTATAGAATCCTTCTCTTAGATGAATAAAAAATTCTTCTCAACCATATATTGAACCTTTACCAAACTTCGTATGTCACCAAAGAAATGGCATCAAATCATAAGAATCATCATTACAGAAATCATGGCATCTGCCCACCATGCATGGAAATTAGAAATCTACATACCAAATCATGTAGGATATAGCTAAAAGCAAAGAAAATTTTATTTAAAAATACATACTATTGGAAATGAATTAGGTAAATGCAAATGCTCAACTCGAACAGTTATAAAAGAAAACAATACACGTAAGGTTGCAGAACTAAGAAAATGATAAGTGTAAATATACAAAAAATAGATAAAAACTGTTAGATTTTGAAAATATCAGTAAGTAAGATAAACTTCCAGTAGGGCTGATCAAGAAGAAAAAGGAAGTCATAATGACATAATATTAGAAATAATATATAAGCACAGATTTGGTAGACAATTAATAAATCATAAGCTAATATATCAATAACTTTATGGTAATGATTTTGAGAAATTAAGTGAGCAACTGTATTTGAAATGTAATTCATGAAATTGACTCAAATGGGAATACACAATATGAACAATTATTTAAAAAATTGAACGTCTAGTCACAATAATCTTTAATCACCCATTGCACAAGAGGTTCTATTCCCAGTTTTGCAAGTTTTTAACAAGCCATCAAGAAATAGATAATTTTTATTTTAGACCAAATATATAAAAAAAAGTTAGAAAACTATCCAGCTCACTTTATAATCTTAATATTAAATTTGAACAATCACAGGATTGAAAATGCAAAGTGAGGCCAGGCGCACTTATGCACATGGAAACCCAAAGTTTAAAATAAATACTAGCATATTTTGCCAGACTGTAGGTACTGTTACCAGTCTTTTTAAACTTTTCAAACAATACTATTTGGTTTTTCCTTTTTCTTTTTTTTCTTTATTACTAGGTTGAAAGTTTATTTTAAATCTTTCTTTCCTAATACATGCATTTAAGGATAAACATCTTCTTCTGAGTACTCAGAATACTCAGAGTACCTGAGAATGGGGTTTCCATATCTAAAGTACACTGGCCCATGCAGCCAGGCGCTGCTCCCAGCTGTAGGCTGCTGCCTGCTCTGGGGGTACCGGGGGCATACAGAGGGGTTGACTCACCTGGTTGCTCTTGCTGAATTACCCCAACTAATCACCCAGTCCATTACTTTTGTTGCTTTTCTAACTACTGCATCTACATACACAGGACATGAAGAACTCTTTTCTGTATGCATTTTGACCATATATTTCTTATTCAATTGACTTTGTTTTCCACCTTTCAGTTATTCGATATAGCTTCTGATCCACTGAGGCCCCTTTTTAAATCTTCCAGGAAGGTTCTAGATTTACTCATTAATTTTATATTTTTAGGGAACTTCTAAGGATTTGGGATGGTAGGAAAAACTATAACATTAAGTATGCTTTATATTTTGTGATAAACTTTATTTGTATCTAGTGATAAGTTTTATAGTCTTGCATTTTACATTTAGGTAGATGTTCTATTTTGAGTTAATTTTTGTGAAAGGTGTAAGATCTGTGCCTAGGTTCATTTATTTTTTTCCCCCCACATGGACATCAAGGATTTCCAGCATCAGTTGTTGAAAAGACTATCCTTTCTCCATTGAATTGAATTGCCTTTACTCCTTTGTCAAGACCAGTTGACTGTATTTGTTATTTTGTTTATTTTTTAATTTTTTTATGTTTTATTTTATATTTGGGAGAGAGAGAGAGAGAGAGAGAGAGAGAGACAGTGCACGAGCAGGGAGGGGCAGAGAGACAGAGACAGAATCCGAAGCAGGCTCCAAGCTCCAAGCTGTCAGCACAGAGCCTGATGCAGGGCTCAAATCCACAAGCAGTAAAATGATGACCCACACCCAAGTCAGATCCCCAACCTACTGAGCCACCCAGGCATCCCTGTTATTGTGTGTGTGTGTGTGTGTGTGTGTGTGTGTGTGTGTGTGTGTGTGTGTTTAAGCTTATTTATTTATTTTGAGAGGGAAATAGAATGAGCAGGAGAGGGGCAGAGAGAAAGGGAGAGAGAGAATCGCAAGCAGTTTCCCCAATGCAGGGCTTAACTCAAGAACCTTGAAATCATGACCTGAGCCTAATTTAAGAATCAACCAATTAACTGACAGCCATGCAGTCACCCCCAGTTGACTGTATTTGTTTAGGTTTATTTTGCTCCATTGCTTTACATGTCTATTCTTTTTTTTTTTTTTAATGTTTTTATTTATTTTTGCAACAGAGAGAGACAGAGCATGAGCAGGGGAGGGGCAGAGAGAGAGGGAGACACAGAATTGGAAGCAGGCTCCAGGCTCTGAGCTGTCAGCACACAGCCTGATGCGGGGTTTGAACCCACAGACTGTGAGATCATGACCTGAGCCGAAGTCGGACGCTTAACCAACTGAGCCCCCCAGGCGCCCCTACATGTCTATTCTTCCTCCAATACCACACTGATGACTATAGCTTCATAGTAAGTCTTGAAGTCAGGTGGTATCAGTCCTCCAAATTTGTTTGGTTTATGTTGGTTATTCTGGGCCTTTGGCCTTTCCATAAACACTTTAAATTAGCTTTCCAAAATAACTTGCTGATATTTGACTGGGATTGCATTGAATAGACATATAACATAGGGAAGAATTTACATCTTAACAATATTGAGTCTTCCTACACATAAGCATGGAATACCCATTTATTTAGATTTTTTTTATTTCTTTCATCAGAATTTTGCAATTTTTCTCATATAGATCTTGCACATATTTTGTTAGTTTTATACCTAAGTATTTCATTTTTGGTACTAATGTAAATGATATTTCTTTTTGACTTTCAAACTCCAACCTTCATTGCTGTTGTACAGAAAAATAATAAGCTTTTGCATACTAACCTTGCATTCTGAAAATTTTTTATAATCGTTCATTAGTTCCAGGAATTTTTTAATTCATTCCTTGGGATTTTCTACATATCACCTGTGAACAAAGACAGCTTCATTTCTTCTTTCCTGGTCTATGTACTTTTATTTCCTTTTCTTGTCTTATTGCGTTAGCAAGGACTTTTACTACAATGTTGAATAGGATTGAAGAGAGAGAACATCCTTGTCTTGGTCTCAATCTGAAGGAGAAAGCATCTAGTTTCTTGCCATTACATATAATGCTAACTGAAGTTTGTTTTTTTTTTAATGTTCTTTACTATATGGAGGAAATTCCCCTATATTCCTAGTTTCCTAAGATTCTTTAGCACGAATGGGTATTAGATTTTGTCAAATGCTTTTTCTTGCATCTGTTGACATGATGATATGATTTATGTCCTTTAGCCTATCAATATGATGGATTACATTAATTGAGTTTTGAATGCTGAACAAAACTTACATACTTAGCACAAATCCCACATGGTCATGTTGTATAATTTTTTATATATTGTCAAATTTGATTTGCTAATATTTTGTTGAAGATTTTTATATCTGTATTAGTAAGAGATACTAGTCTGTATTTTTCCTAACCTAACTATAAACTTTAATCAGTAATAATGATTAATTTTAACAAATGTCCATGCTAATGCAAGATATTAACAATAGGGGAAACTATGTGTGGCAGGGTGAACGGAAGTGTTCACGGACTCTCTGTACTTTCTGTTCAATTTTTCTATACACCTAAAACTGTTTTAAAAAATAACATCTATTAATTTTTACAAAATAAAAAAAATGCTCTAAGAAAAGTTTTAGATCCAGTTCTGCCAGTAATTAACTTTAGGCAAGTCACTTAACTTTCTGAGCCTGTTTCATCATCTCTAAAATAAAGGACCGGGGCGCCTGGGTGGCTCAGTCGGTTAAGCGTCCTACTTCAGCTCAGGTCACAATCTCGCGGTCCGTGAGTTCGAGCCCCGCGTCAGGCTCTGGGCTGATGGCTCAGAGCCTGGAGCCTGCTTCCGATTCTGTGTCTTCCTCTCTCTCTGCCCCGCCCCCATTCATGCTCTGTCTCTCTCTGTCTCAAAAATAAATAAACGTTAAAAAAAATTTTTAAAAAATAAAAATTAAAAAAAAATAAAATAAAGGACCTGGATTAGTTGATGTTAAAGTTTTCCTCCAAATAGAAGAGTCTATCATTCTGTGGCTATCAACATAAAGATGTCTGGCCTCCAATAAATATTAAGGTTGAAGAGAAGAGTATTTTGAAAGAAAATAATTCATCAATTTAAGCAAAACTTGAACATCATTACACAATTCTGGAAAATAAATTACACTGAATATAATTATTGGATGAATCTGGTAATCACATGTAGTTTATGTGAAAGGAATAGCAAAGAAATGGAGCATAGGTAGGTATTGACAAAGCATTCATTTAAAGAAGATAGAGTTCAAGTTCTTAAAAGAACTTCAGATGCCTCCGGTGCTGTGAAATTAAATGACATGGTCAAATGATTAAAAAAAAAAAAAAAGATTGTCAATAATGGAAGTTTCATGAAAGTTATTATAAAGTGATGTGTGGGCTTGTGGAACTCTTATCTCATATTTTCTCATCCTTATGAATCAGACAATGATGGCTACACGATGCTGAAATACAGATGTTGTGTCTGACTGATATGTTTCTGTCAGTATCAATGTGGGTTCAGCAGGCAGCTGCTTGTGAGGGGGGTGTCAGAACTGTAAAATATGAGAAAACACAACCCAAATCATATGGCTCATCAGTAGCAGAAAGGGAATTAGAACCTGGGATGGGATATGCACGGACTGGCCTCATCAGACAGCATGATGCAATGATTAAGAACCCAAAAACCTGGTTTTATATCCCAGCTCTGCCATTTACAGGCTGTGTGATCTTGGGAAGTTTGTCTAATTTTCTCTACGTCTCCATAAGCTCTTAGGTACAATGCAGATAATAGTGACTATCCTTCATGAGGATGGAATGAGTTAATATTTATAAAGTGCTAGGATCAGAGCCTGGCCCACAGTAAGTGTTATATGAGTGTTTATTAAATTAAAAATATATAAATTTGAACGCTGGTCTTAGGACTAGCCTACTCTCCTGTGATTCAGCACGTTTTAAGGCATGCCAAGAAATAAACCCAATTACCTCTCTGTGCCATGATTTGGCTGCATGTAACGTATCACCCTCCTACATTGCTTTAAACAAATAGGGGGTTATTTTTCTCACATCACAGGAAGTCTGAAAGGAGCATGCTGCTGGCATTGGTTCAACAGGTTATGAATGTCACGGCCAATATCTCTGGTTATTTTCCTCATACAGACAAGATGACTACTAAAGCTCTAATCATCGTATACTTGGTGAAACAGGAAAAATAGGACTAGGGAAAGGCTGTGCTGGCGAAATATTTCTTAGAAGTCCTTCCAGCCGTTTCCAATTTTACTTAAAATCATGGCTTGGACTAATCAGATCATTGTACTCACAGGTAACCTTCCAAACGTCTTTATGGGTCCGCTATATTCTCCTGTGGGCAGAGTCCAGCGGTCAGTGATGTGAGCGATTCACCTGCTAATTCTGACACCGGAATTTTTGAGAGGAATGGAAAATGGATGCTGTGCTCCTGTGGGGGCGAGGTGTCAGAGCCGGCCTTGGCTCCAGCTGGCCTGCTTGGCTACCAAGGGTTTCCCTTAGGACAAGGGAAGTGAGAGTTCTCTTGAGTTCTCTCGGCTCTCGGTTGGCCAGCTTCACACATAATTTAATTGGCTTCTGGCACTTGGCAGGATGGCTTGATGCTACCATCTCCCATGGCAAATCACAAGTTTTCTGAAAACAAAATGATGGTGTTTGGTTTAATTTTGTCAAACTCCTCTTTTGCACTGGATGTTTATCATACTCGTTTCTAAAATGGACTTTTAACTAGCTCTGAGGATAACTAACACAAAGGGCCAATAAATGCAGACATTTTAGCTGCCCTTAATTCTGGGGAAAAGTTGCTTTATATGGTAAGAAGTAGCAACCCATCCCACCATCCATGCATTCCACATTTCTGTAGTATTGCTTGACTGCAGAGGCTACCCGTTCCCCCAAAGTCTTGCCTTTTATGGACAAAGAGTCTGGGACCCAAGGGGATAGTTTAATTAGCTGCCTCACGTAATCTCAAATTATTGAGAAATCTGCTTTCCATCTTACAAAAGAGAGAATGTTCTCTGACAACTGCATCCCCAGTGAATTGTCTACTTCAGTGTGAAGGGCATCTCAGGGCAATCCCTTGCCAGGAGGGTGACGGTAGTTGTCCCAGCAATGCTCCTGGGCTGCCCCATCAAAAGATGCTACAGTTGCCATTTAGTATAATTAAAGAGCTTCCCAGTTGGCAAGTATTTGCAAGTCCGTGCATTAGAAAATTTCTGTCAGAGCTGGGCCTTGAGACACGACTAGAATTTTGACAGACGGAGAAAGTGATATGAATCATTGGTACCCGAGGGGCATAGAAGAGTAAAAATAAATGTTGAGTTTTAGGGGAAAATAAGTCTTCTTATGATAATAGAATACATCATATTTAAATTTTTTTTAAGCTTTTTTTATTTTTGAGAGACAGAGCACGCGTAGGAGAGGGGCAGAGAGAGAGGGAGACACAGAATCCGAAGCAGACTCCAGGCTCTGAGCCATCAGCCCAGAGGCCGACACGGGGCTCAAACTCAGGGACTGTGAGATCATGACCTGAGCTGAAGTCGGACGCTTAACTGACTGAGCCACCCAGGCTCCCCAAATATATCATATTTTAAAAGGTACAGTAATATAAATTGTAACACTGAGTTAAGGCCAGATAAACCATGAAAGACGTTGAACACCATTATAAGAAAGTAGATCTCCTATAGGCTATGGGGAAATCACGATTTTTGATGAAAGGAGTGATATAATCTGACTTATGGTTTCAGGGAGATAATTCTAGTGGCAGCGATAAGGGTGGTGTGGAGATGCAAGGATAGAGGCAAAAGTTACAGAGTTTATCCACTAAGGGAACGGCAATAGAAATAGAAATGAAGGCTCAGGGCTCAGATTTGACAAATGTTGCAGAAAAACAAACATGACCGCAATTTCACTTTTGGTTGGATGTTGTGGTAGAAACTTAGTGGTCTCCCAATATCTGGTTGCTTCCCTGTATTCGACTCCTAGCAATGCCAGGAGCTGTGCCACACTGGATGGCTTACACGGCAGAAATGTGTCGTCCCATATTTCTGGAGGCTAGAAATCGAGCTGCCAGCCAGGTTGGTTTCTTCTAAGGCCTGTGAGGGAGAACCTGTTCCAAGCCTTGTCTAGCTTCTGGGGACAATTTGCGATCCTTGGTATGTCTTGGCTTGTCGTGACTCTAATCTCTGCCTCCATCTTCACACGGCATTCTTACTGTGTAACTCTGTCGTATTACAAGGACACTGGTTGTAATGGCTTAAGGATCTACCTTATGCCAGTATGACATCATCTTGACTGATTACATCTGCGATGATCCGATCTCCAAATGAGACAGTTTCCTGAGGTTCGGGGGATTTGGACTTCAACGTGTCTTTTTGGGGGACACAACTCAACCTATCACATCCCTCTTCTGCACAAATGGAGCCCTGATTTGGGGCTGGGAACTGGCCCCCCAGAATGCAGGCTGCTTCTCCTAGCTGTGGCCATGTGGAAGAGGGAAGGCTGACGAGGTGAAGGTAGAATTGTGTGGCAGCTTCTACAAGCCTTCCTTAAGGGACAGGGTCCGTGCGCTCTTTTCACCTATCTTCATGTTTCCTCCATCTGGCTTCAAGGAATAGAGTTGTCAAGTGCAGCCAAAGTAGTCTTTTAACTTTCACAGATGTTGAGGAGGAATGATCGACAGAGGTTTTGTTTGTATGTTTGTTTGTTTTTGGACACCCTGGGTAAAATGTTAAATAACATGGTACTCCTTCAAAATGATAATTCAAAAGTCCCTACCTATAGCTGACTTCAGCACACAGGTGTGTGTGTGTGTGTGTGTGTGTGTGTGTGTTTTGGCTGACACAATTTTTTAATTTTATTTTGAAGGACAGAGTGGGCAGGGGAGGGTCAGAGAGAGAGGGAGAGAGAGAGGATCCCAGGCAGGCTCTACACTGTCAGTGCAGAGCCAGACACGGGGCTCAAGCTCACAAACGGTGAGGTCATGACCTGACCTGAAATCCAGAGTTGGACGCTTAACTGACTGAGCCACCCAGGCGCCCCTCGGCTGACACAATTTTTAAGATTTTGAATTGCGATGCATTTAGACAGGCATTTACTCTAGTTTTTAGATAGACCAAATTACAAATATGACTTCACAATCAGCTTTACTTAATTATGGTACATTCCTGGACTCTGAAAGATTTGAGTTTAAGACATCTGAGATATTTTTAAATATCTGGTTAACATTTATTTAGACTAGAGGCTGAAGGTTATGAGGAAGAAAGCCCCTCTCACCTCTACAACCCAGAGCAATCGAGTTCTAGTCCCAAACTCTTACATATAGTTCATTCAGCAACCCAAAAGCTATGCAATTACCCTGACACCCACTGGGGAGAAGAAATTTAGCAATAATTCACTGTTATCCTAGAATGCCGTAAGTGTCTCTCACCTGTTCCCCTCTCTACCAAAGTTGTTTTCTGAAAATGTCTCTTCTCACAACACACAGTCCCCTCCCTGAGAATTGTGGTGAGTGAATTACCTTCAACTTGCCATCCCCCCAGAGATATGTTAGCACCATTAAGAGACTGGCATATCCTGACATTTCTGATATCGCGTGCTGGTGCTGTGTCCAGAGAATAAGAACACTGCAGACGGGGTAGGTTTTGAGAAGGAAATACTGGGTACAATTAGTACATGGAGAGTTTGAATCACCAGTACGTCATCCATGTGAATGGTTTACAGCAGGAAGACCGCATCCTGTGTCCTGAGGAGGGACAAAGTGGATTCATGCCAAGTCCTGCTGGGTGTGCTGGATCTGGATATATGCACCCAAAGACACGTTCCGAGCAGGATGAACATCACTGACAAATGCACGAACAGACTTCAGGGAGCAAGGGGGATGCTTCAGATCTGTATGTGATCTAGCTGGTGACTTGTGTGTCACCTCAACACTACTTTTTCTAAAGCTTTCCATGATTTTGGAAAATAATAGAATGACACCATCCTTGGAGTTTCTCAATCTCATAATGTAGTAGGGTTCTCTGTAGCAAACACAGCCCATTTTTAAATCTTTGGAAACCGAGGCAACCAGCAATGTCAGCACAGCCGCTAATAGCTGCTGCTCATTTAACGTGTAAGTAACAACTTTTCCTGGTTAAAGGCAAAAACATCTGACCAATGAAACGCATTGGCACTGGATTTCATATCTAAGGTAATTTTAAAAATCTACAGTGAGCAGCAATTGTTGGAAAAAGAGTGATTTTTTACTTACTCCTTTTACTTAGATCTTAATCTTTCCCAACTGCCCTCTAGGGCAAAAGAACGCTCCTTTGCACCTCAGTTCATATGAACATGCGTAAAGAAACATACACATTAGATTAGAAAAGGGTGGTTTCTTAAGTGGTTTTGAGCTGTAAATAATCATTAAAAAGTGACTTTCTCAATTCAAAATGCAGATGTTACACTGTATTTATAGTGACAAAAAAACCCAAAAAACTGGAAACAACGTAAATATCCAAAACCAGACAAAAGTTTTAAAAAATTTGATATGTTCCTATTATGTTATGCTATGCGAGCTTATTAAACATGATTTTACAAGGAGTTTTAAATAGTAAGAGAATATTCGTATGAAATAAAAGTCTGTGCAATGCAAATTGTTACATAGTATGTCACAAGTAGCTAAGGATGTATTGCAGAATGATTGGCAGCTATGTGCTGAAATGTTTGCAGTGTTTTCTCTGGTTGATGAGAGGAGGGGTAATTTATTTTTTAATTTTCCTCTTTCAATATCATACCTATGCTACTCTTATAATGAGGAAAAAATAAGCAACCCAAAGGTGTCTCTTCTACAAAGCCAAGGAGGTTTTTTATCCCCATGCCCAAGAAACACATCCCAACTTCTACCCTTGGGTGCAGACAAATATGAAAGGGGAAAAAGGATTTTCTCAAGTATACTGATATTGTTGGGAAATGCTTATCTAATGCAAACACGGAACCAAAGGAAATGCATAAACATTGACTATTACAAGGATATGCATGTATACAATCCTTCCTCCTGAAGTTTTAAGCAAAGACTCACAGCTACGTGAAGTTGGCTACTTGGAATACAATGTAATGGAGACACAGGGCAGGGGTCCCTGTCATTTCCAAGATTAGCAAGGATTATCATCACCAATATGTCAAACCCCTCTCCTTCCAAAAAAATTTTAAAAAAGAATGAAGAGTCTGTACCAGTTTTTACAAGTTCTTAAGGAAGAGTATCTCCAGCCCATACAGTATAGACTAAAAGTCCATTACAATAATCAAGGAACACCACTAAGGTAACTAGAAATTAACACAGGGTCTTGAAATGTTCCCTTGGGAAACATGTTTTTTGCAACTCAACTGGATAAAGCTATTCTCCTTCATCACTACTAATTGTGTGGTAAAATTAAAAGGCTAAACAAGTGACATGCAGGAATTTCTTCTATACAATGAAAAACAGTATTCTCTAATTCAAACACAGAATCACCATTTAAAACTTATCGATGAATAATGGTATTACAGTTCATAAAAAGGGATTTCCTTTATTGAGTGAACTTTTAAGAGCAATACCCCGTTGTATTATTTACACTGTAAAAACACAATCTGTGTGTAAAGTAAATTTTCCTCACAAAGAATACCTTTTTTTTTTTTTTTTTGTATTTATTTATTTCTTGGGAGACAGAGAGACAGAGTGCAAGCAGGGGAGGGGCAGAGAGAGAGGGAGACACAGAATCTGAAGCAGGTTCCAGGCTCTGAGCTGTCAGCACAGACAGGTCAAACTCAAGGACCGTGAGATCATGACCTGGGCAGAAGTCAGACGCTTAACCAATTGAGCCGCCCAGGCGCCCCACAAAGGATACCTTTAAAACATAACTAAGATTATTAAATACGGTATAAAAAAGTTAAAATAACAACCTGAATATGCTAATAGTTAATAAGAAGTTCCAAAGCTTGTGCACTGACACCCTCATAAAATATTTGAGTGTTTACGCAGATGTTTCATTAAAAAAAATGAAAAACTATTTAATGATGATTAGTAAATCCAAAATAGCAAAAGCAAACCCATTAGAATAGGTTCAAAACATTTAAGTGTTATCATTACTTACTGAAAAAGAAACTGACCATAGAATTAAATCTTAAATGGCTTTATGAAAATGTTATATTTTGTAATGATGGGGATGAGAATCTTATTCATAGTTTTCTAAAATGCACAGCAGGAAGGGTATATCAAGCTTTTGGAATATCATATTAACTTGTAAAACTTTACAAAGGACTTAGTAAGATCTTCAGTGGATCCACTTTTTAATTTTTCCATCTTATGAACGTGACAACTAAAACGAAATAGACCCAACTTTTACATAGACATAAAACTACAAATTGTCCATAATGAACAGTTTTATGCTGGTAGAATCTTCCTGGAATTACCTTGATTTGTGTGACATCAGTTTCTTGTTAGCATAATCATAAGGACAATTAAAAAAAAAATCTACCAGGTTTCTCTATTTCGGTTTAGAGTTTGATTGGAAAAATTCAGGAAAACATTCATGAGTTGCTACTTTATCTCTAACACTCTTCTTTCCCTGCCCCCCAATTCCATGTTCTGTGACTCAGAGACTATTTGGAGAGGACACCTGTTTTAAATGGACCCACAGGAAATACCTATGTTGTCTTTTCATAATCTGACCCTGCATCTGGTTGGCTGAAATGTGATCACGATTTAAAAAAAAAAAAAAAAAAAAGGAATGCTGCCCACAGACTGAGCAACTTCACTGTGACAACATTTACTGGAAGGCAGAGGGAATCCAGTTTATAGTTATTTTCCTTCCATTAAGCCTTGCTATTGTACGGTAGGAAAAAATAAGTAAAAGGGCAATACCAGTTTAACCCTCAAAAGATTAGTATTGAATTACACACCCGGGGTTTGCTTCCCAACTCCGACCGATTTGTTTTGAAGCTGAAAGCAATCTCGAACCAGAAACCATTATCTGACACCGCTGTCTCTACAATTTTAATTTATAAAATTTATAAATTTTTATATTTTTTTATTTTTTTATTTATAAACCTCTCGTCCAAAGTTCATAGTCGGTCCTGTTGTATCATACATTGACACGCTATTTATAAACCTCCTGGGAAAAAGCACGGGGCAGGCCATCCGCTGGAACAGAATTCATAAGGGAATCTCACAGCGATTAACAGTGGTCTATCACTAAAAATCCAGTTGGGTTCAAAACTAAGTCACTCGGGAGCCACCGGCGCGCGGGCTCACACCCCACGGCCGGGCCTCCACCGGTCCCTCCGCGCTGAGCACCCGCCTTGGCCAGCAGGAACCCCCTCCGGCGCAGTCCCCGCGGCGGCGACGTCTGTCCACACTGGGGTCCCCTCCGTCAGGGCAGGTTTCCCGCCCGCTCTCTGCGGACCACGCTCCCTCTCCGGCCGGCAGAGGCCACCCGCCGCGGCCCGGGAGAGCGGCGCGCGCTTCCCGAGCCCTGGTCGCACTCGGAGGCCGCCCACCCACCCGTGGGACGCCTAGGGGGCGCCCGGGCCGGGTCTCCCGGGGCCCCTCGAACGCGGGAGCAGAATGACGGAGATGACGAAGGAGCTGACGCCACGCCGCCCGGCCGCGGCAGCAGCTAGTGTCCGCCGACGCCGCCCCGCCCGCGCAGGTCGCCGGGCGCTAGCGGTCGCCGGTCCCGCGGGGCGCGCCCGCCGCAGACCCCGCCCCGCTCCGCCCCGCCCCGCCCCGCCCCGCGGCCGGCCGCTCCAGGGTTCCCCCGGCACCCGCCCCCGCGCGCCCTGCGCTCCCGCCCTTCCTCGTCGCCGCCCAGCCTGCCAGGCCTTTTGCGAACATGGCGCTTGTCCCGTGCCAGGTGCTGCGGGTGGCGATCCTGCTGTCCTACTGTTCTATCCTGTGCAACTACAAGGCCATCGAAATGCCCTCGCATCAGACCTACGGCGGGAGCTGGAAATTCCTGACGTTCATTGATCTGGTAAGGCCTTCCGCTCCCCTCCCCCGTCCGCCCTGCACCCCGAGTCCGTGTGTGTGTGCGTGCGTGGGTGCGCCGGCACCTGCGCGCGCCTCCAGCCTCCACCCGTGTCCTCGCCTCTCCCCCAGTGATTGCGTCTAAAGGCCTGGCTGCCCCCCGCAGCAGCACCTCTGAACCACCCGTTACCTGGTAGCTGGGGCACG
This sequence comes from Panthera pardus, assembly GCF_024362965.1. NCBI lineage: Eukaryota > Metazoa > Chordata > Mammalia > Carnivora > Felidae > Panthera > Panthera pardus. The sequence goes on along the minus strand of NW_026526732.1, from coordinate 23,092,467 downwards.
AATGGAGGTGGGCACAGCCAGGTGGTGGGGCTGTTTGGAGGGGAACCCAGACCAGCTTCTAAGAGGTGACACGGAAAGAGTCTCAACAAATGGATCAGACGACCTTGGTCATGAGTGGCCTCAGACCCATTCGCCCTCAGCGTGCTTCCCAGAGCACCCACCGTGGGATCAAGTTGCAGCAACAGAAGGAAACCTGGGTATTGTTGAATTACTTGGAGCTTCCTCAGAGAGAACCAAAATCCTCATAAAGAAGAGAAAGCGCCTAATAAAGTTGTCTTCTTCGCATCTGTTTTCTTACCCATTGTCAGTAATTTACTTCTAACCTTTCTCCCAGAAACATTAGGAGAGAGGCTTTCAAAATACATTACCAGTAAGACTTTACACTCCTTATCTTTCCCCCTAAAGTCTGCAGTGGTTTGCATAAACAGTTCTGATGACACAACAGCATAACCTTGGCAGCTGCACTTGGTTTGGGGTTGTTTTGTTTTGTTTTTGTTTTTTTTTTTTTTGGTTGTTTTTATTTTTTTGAAATAAAGCTTATCCACTTCTGGCACTGAAAAGGCCAGAGCATCAGAACATGAGCATAAGGCCCAATAATGACACGGGGTGAAATCTAGGAGTTTAGGGGTGAAAGGTGACTAATTTAGGCTGTGTGGTTACACTAAACAATGACCAAATATGGGTAGAGGGTTAGAACAAATCAAGGAGTTCCAAAGACTAGAGAAAATGTAGAAGCAATTCCTAGGATGCCAGAACTGCCCATCCAAGATTATATATGAGATTGGCTGCACAAGCAAGATTATAATCTTTTATTGTTGACCCTCCGTTTTGATGAAGAGAATGTGATACGTGTTCTAAGATATTTCCAAGGCTTAGGATCCCTCAAAGAAATGCAGTGGAGGGCTTTTTGTTTAGAAATACCGTTTTAAATTTGTTTCACTTTCCAAAAAGAATTTAAGTATCTTTTCGCAGCAGTTTCCAAACTATGCACATGCCCTTGGGCAACAAGACTTCTCAGGGCATAGAGTGTTTCAACGGTTTCAGTTTTCAGATCCTCAACTTCCATCTTTTTCTTGAAACTGATCTGCCTCTGAGCATGGATAATGTCTGCTAGTTCTTCTTTCTTCCTCCTCATTCATGCAAGAGATGAGCACACGACAAGGCTCTGTGCTGGTTCCTTTTAGCATTCTGAATATGGATTGTCACCAAGACTCTCTTCACATTTGATTGAAAAACGAAGTCAGACTTGTTTGGACAGAAAGTTTTATTGGGTTGATTGGCTTGTCAATGAGGATTGGCTATGCCAATTATGTTATAGAGCAGACATTTTCTGTAGATTGAATGAGTGAAATCTGCAGCCCTGAGGTTCTGATAAATATGTATCAGAGCATTCAAAATCATGTTCCTTTTTCAAGTGTTTAAACTTACGTTAAAAATGTTTAGATGTTATTTAAAAATATGTGCATAGATTTTCGGAATTCTTTTAGGGGCTGCGTGAATAAAATTCCTCTTGGATCACTACCTTATCGCATTCCTTAATCAGATCGCACTAAGAGCTGGCCCACTTGTGTGTTGCCAAGGAGCGGTGATGAGTTGAAATACTGATGGAGACCCTACCAGGGCCATGGAAACTATGAACAGTTCTCAGAAGTACCTTTGCATTAAGAACAGTTTGGGGAGGTAAGGAAGGGGGTCAGCAGGTGAGGGGGGTAAAATTTGAGAGTGTCAGCCCGTGAGAGAGGACTACTTCTCATGTTGGCATTGCTTACGTGTGTTACAAAATAAGGCTCTCAGGAAACAGTATACCTCTCACAACCTTTCTGTGACATGATACCAGAGTAGAGCCAATTTGGCTGTACTTGAACTGCCCTGCAATTTATATTTAAGCGTTTGATGATTGGACATGCCTGTTTTCAATATATAATCACCACAAACATACTCTTACCTACTAGAATTCTGGCAAGGAATTCAAATTTGATTCTGTTTGTTTCATATTTAGATTCAGTTTGTATAGTGCCTTCAAGCCAGTTGTTCAGACTTTTTACTTTCTGTGACTTCTGATTGAGATAGAATAATTATCTTTAATCAAGAGTTCCTGGGGCGCCTGGGTGGCGCAGTCGGTTAAGCGTCCGACTTCAGCTCTGGTCATGACCTCATGGTTTGTGAGTTCGAGCCCCACGTCGGGCTCTGTGCTGACAGCGCAGAGCCTGGAGCCTGCTTTGGATTCTGTGTCTCCCTCTCTCTCTGTGCCCCTCCCCCACTCACACTCTGTCTCTCTCTCTCTCTCTCAAAAATAAAGATAAAAAAATTAAAAAAAAAAAGAGTTCCTGTGAGGAAGTATGTCTAGAATATATTCATAAAAACATTGGTGCAAAGTATTATTTTTTTAATTATTAGAGACTTAGTGTCTTCAGAATTTAAGCACGGTATGCTGTTGAAACAGACAAACTGTCAGTCCTTAGTAATGGCATGAAGAGATCAGGCTACTCTAATTTACCCATTTGACTTTTCATTTTTTTGCATGTTTAAAACAAACTATAGGGGCACCTGGGTGGCTCAGTTGGTTGAGCGTCTGACTTCAGCCCAGGTCACGATCCCGTGCTTCGTGGGTTTGAGCCCCGTGTTGGGCTCTGTGCTGATGGCTCAGAGCCTGGAGCCTGCTTCAGATTCTTTATTTCCCTCTCTCTCTGCCCCTACCCCACTCTCTCTGTCTCCCAAAAATAAATAATCATTAAAAAAATTTTTTTTAAAACAAACTATAAACTTTATTACCTTAGGGCCTTGGACAATTTTAATGATTCTAAACTCATTAGAGCAATTTTGGAGGCGGGATTCGCTTCTAAAACTTTAACGAGAAGGCCCTTTTTCTAACCAACTTGGATTGCAGAGCCAGGATGTTATCCTGGTGGCCACAGTCTGATTCTATGTTCCACAGCATCAGTTTACTAGAACGTAAGTCAGGAAGGACTCTCAGGCTGCATGTATCCGGAAGCAGATAACCGGTTATGTGGTATTGGCCATTCCAGCTATAGCCCTATCTTCCTTTGAGTGTTAGAGTCATCCCAGTAGAATGAGAGCTCATGCTTCAAAACAAGCACAAGTTACTGCTATCGGTAATCCTACAGTGTTCTTCCCCAAGAACTTCTTTTCCTAGCATTGAAAAACTATAAGAGAACTAGAGTGTTTCAGAAATTCAAGTCAGTAAATAGAAATGGAATACTGGCTTGGTGTGGTAGGCAGACTAACGAGTCCTCCGTGACGTCCACATCTTCATCCCTAGAACCCATGGGTATGTTCGGGTACACGGCAAAGGGAAATTAAGGTTGCTAGTTGGCCGACATCAAAATAGGGAGGCTATCCCAGATTATCCATGTGATCCAGTGTAATCACAAAGGTTCTTAAAATGGAAGGAGGCAGAAGGGAAGAATCAGTTGGAAGAAGATGTGTCTGTGGAAGAAAGTCACAGAGAGACGCAACACTGCTGGGTTGGAAGGTGGAGGAAGGGGCCAAGAGCCAAGAAATGTGGGAGGTGTCTAGAAGCTGAAGACAGCAAGGAAATAAATTCTTCTCTAGAGCCTTGAGAAGAAACACAGTCCTGCTGACACCTTGATTTTTAGTCCAGTGAGACCCACTTTTGGACTTCTGACCTCCAGAACTATAAAATAATAAATTTGTGCTGTTCATGTCACTAAAATTATGGTAATTTGTTACAGCAGCAATAGAAAACTAGTACACTTGGCTTTAAATCCTCTGACCCAGAAAAAAACTTAAATGCTATTGTACTTATACAGTGACTCAACTAGTTCTTTATGTGTATTAGGTAACTGGTTAATTTTAGCTTCAACCAAAATACAGATTTTTGCCTACTGCATCTGATATGAAACTAACAACAGGCACTATGAGAGTCTATAAAAACTGAACAAGATTGGAAAAACTAGGTCTTTTCTTCTCTGTGACGTTATGCAACATCTCATGCCAGGAGCACGAACACTCTCTGAACTGGAAATGAGCTAGAAAGAAAGAAAATTGAAATGAACCAATGTTGAAGTATTTCCTTAACCAGCATCACAGCTGATTAATTTTCTTGAAATGATGCAGATTCATTCACTTACTGGAGGATTAAAGGATAATTCTCCAAGTTATACAGGAATTGCTCCCCAAGATGGTAAAAATGAAGAATTAGAATACAACCAGAATAAATAAATTAAAAGAAAAAGGCAATTGTATGTTGAGGCTTCAAAGTAGTGGTGGAGTATAATAAACATTTGTAAACGTAAACATTTGAATAAATGGAAACTTTCCAAATATCCAATGAGTTTTCCTGTCCTATTTCCCCCTAAAACATTGAGAGTAACAGGGATTTTTGAAACATATCAACCAAAATTTTATTCAGATGTATATGGTAGAATGTATAACACGTGAGTCAGAATCAACTTCTTTGAAAAACATGAACTGGACATTTGTTATATAAAAAATTAATACTGATCTTGAATATGTGACATTTTGATTTAAAAAATTTTTTTTAATGTTTATTTTCGAGACACAGAGAGATAGAGTGCAAGGGGTGGAGGGGCAGAGAGAGGGGGAGACACAGAATCCAAAGCAGGCTCCAGGCTCTGAGCTGTCAGCACAGAACCTGACTTGGGGCTCACACTTACGAACCACGAGGTCATGACCTGAGCCCAAGTCGGTCGCTCAACTGACTCAGCCACCCAGGTGGCCCGAGACATTTTGATTTTTAAAGACTGACACAGAAATAGGCTATTCCATTTGCTCTGATTTGTAGTGTTCACCATTTTGAGGGTTCTAGTTTCTTAGGGTTCCATTTTATTCGTTGTTTCTCTTGTGCTGACTTTTCATTCATGCATTACCAGGACATTTGTTTAGACCCGGCCTCCCCAAAGTGTGGTCTGAGGACCAGCAGGAATGATCTTACCTGGGAGCCCATTAGAAATGTGGAACTTCAGGCTCCACTCCCAACCTTCTGAATAGAATCCAACGTTTGTTTTGTTTGGTTTTGTCTTCTTTTGTTTTTTTAAGTAGGCTGAACGCCCAGCGCAGAGCCCAGTGCGGGGCTTGAGATATCAAGACCTGAGCTGAGATCAACTGTTCAGAGGCTTAACTGACTGAGCCTCTCAGGCACCCCTGAATATAAATAATCCAGACTTCTAATAAGACCATTACGTGACTCCTGTGCGTGTTCTAGCTTGATACATACTGCTCTAGGCCAAACTGTTTTTGTTTTGTGGTTTAACATGGAATAGCTTATAGGATACAGCCTCAATATATTAGTTCTGCCTACTGTATTTAAAACATACTTAAACATAGTTCAGAACATATTTCAGGTGACTCTTATTGTGACATAATTAAAAACAGGATGTAAAAAAATTACAACTTTAAAGTAAAAGAAAGAGACAAATGTGTATGTCTCAGACACCAGGGATGGGTTACTTATTGCAGTTGAAAACCAAATTTAGCCGATCTTCAGGGCAACCAAGGCAAAAAAGAATACAGTTTTGATCCTAGCATTGGATGAAAGAAGCGTAGCAATTTATCAGGAAAAATATAGTTCTTTCCAGGCATTGGTTTTTCAAGGGTATTTCTCTCTCAGAGGGAGAGTAATTCTTGCTACTTTGCAAATTCAAGCAATTTCATGTAAAGGACATTGTCCTGTAATGTAATGGACATGTCATGTCCGTTGTCATGTAAAGGACATTGGGTATGGGGCACCTGGGTGGATCAGTCTGTTAAAGGAAGGACTTTGGCTCAGGTCATGATATCGTGACCCGTGAATTTGGCCCATGTCCGGCTCTGTGCTGACAGCTCAGAGCCTGGAGCCTGCTTCGGATTCTGTCTTCCTCTCTCTCTGCCCCTCCTCCACTCCTGCTCTGTCTGTCTCTCTGTCTCAAAAATAAATAAACATTAAAAAAACCAACAAATTTTAAAGGACATTGGGCAGCATAGTGGATGAATAATGCCTTTGATTTTTAGCAGAATACATAGAAATATTTTTATAATTGATGTTTCTTATATCAAGATTTTATGAAAGCCAAAAACATGGTCTTATATTTTGACTGGGTAAAGGCATTTTTGTAGAGGTTTAAAGTAATATAATCTAGGTATTTATTTTTGTTATCTAAATCCTTATTGCAAAAGAATTTAAGAAAACCACAGAGGGAGCAGGATAAATAAGGGCTCAGATGTTGAAAAGCTTGGGGTGTTCAAAGAGCAGGAAATGGTCAAGTATACCTAGGGGATGCATTTTTTTGCGTTTAGACATGCTAAGAATTTTGGACATTAAAAAAATACTAAAAATAAATTGCATAAGTATACTAATGCATTTAAGTTTGTCTTATATTTACTTACGTACTTATAATAAAATATTCTTGACTCTAGTTCATGGCTTGATTTTAAATAGGAAATAAAATATCTTGAGAAGAGATTCTGTGTATCATTATGTAACTATGGTACTTAGTTTTGCCAGTCAAAACCACAAAGTGCCATGTAAAGGCCAGTAGTTCATTGAGTACTCAGTGAACAAAATTAGGTGGGGTTTTGTTTGTTTGTTTGTTGTGTTTTGTTTGGATATTACACAAAGAGGGTGAAACAGCACTTTTTTTTTTTTTTCAGTAGAATTGGACTTGACCCTAAAATGTGCCCATAAATTTTAAGGAAATCATGCTTTTTCCTAACCTGGGGGAAGAATTGCGAGTATAATGCTTCACACAGAATCCACTTCACCCTCTTTGAAAAATGTTTCTTTTGGATTAGACATAAAATAGGGGCCTGGTTTTGTCAGAGTGGGGGAAATAGTTGATGATATAATCACCCATTCCCCTTTCTTAGTTGCAAATGTTATTGAAATTACAGAAAGTCATCTGACCACTGGTTGAGGTCACTTTTTTCCCCGTCCCCGCCATCCTTCATGTCTGGTATAACATTTAGCAAAATTGGTAGCTGCTCTTGAGGGTTTTCATTTGTTTCTCTGCGTTGCCCTGAAATGTCATATGTTTCTGTGGAAGTGTGAACAATAGTACAATTTTCCATATTGAATCAGATGTTCCTGTGATCCAAGCATATTTGGAAAAACCTTACTGCTTCAGTAACAACATAGCTTTCTTTTGTGTCTGGCAGTCTGTAGCTAGGCAGTTAAAGGGCCCATTTCTCACCTGCAGAGTAGTCCTGCCCCAGTCTGGTGAGCAGGGAGCTCTCTTTGAATGTGAAAGGCCCCTTGATCAGGTCCGTTGTGGAGTGGAATGTAGCTTTGATAAGCTTGATCAAGATATGCTAATCAAGAATAACCAGAGAAATTGTTTGAATTTGCAAAGTAGCAAGAATTACTCTCATTCTCAATCTTGAGAAAATGGAATGTGTTCATTACAGTGCTTTAGAAGCCTGGGATTCTAAAAAGTCAGACAATGATCTAGCCCCTTTGCATTGACTTAGACCTGTCAGACTGGGTTATAATTTAAAATTTTGATATCGGGGCGCCTGGGTGGCTCAGTCAGTTAAGCGTCCGACTTCGGCTCAGGTCATGATCTCGTGGTCCATGAGTTCGAGCCTCATGTCGGGCTCTGTGCTGACAGCTCAGAGCCTGGAGCCTGCTTCGGATTCTGTGTCTCCCTCTCTGACCCTCCCCCCGTTCATGCTCTGTCTCACTCTGTCTCAAAAATAAATAAACGTTAAAAAAAATATATCCCTTTAAAAAAATTTTTAAAAATAAAATTTTGATATCAAAAATAATATGTAGACGGGCACCTGGCTGGCTCAGTCGGTTAAGCATCCGACTTCTGCTCAGCTCATGATCTCGCAGTTCATGAATTTGAGCCCCAACTGGGCTCTGGCTGGCAGCTCAGAGCCTGGAACCTGCTTCAGATTCTTTGTCTCTTTCTGCCCCTCCCCCACTCACATACACTCTCTCTTTCTCTCTCTCTCTCTCAAATAAACATTAAAAAATTAAAAAAAAATAATATGTAGAATTATCGAAAATTTGTGCAATACAGAAGGCTACAGGAAAGAGTATATTCCATCTTAATGATCCCTAATTTTCTGTACATCTTAGCATTTTAGTGCTTCAAGATGGTATTTCAGAACTTCACACACAGAAGCATTCATAGAGAATCAGACTGCAGATATATAAGTATATGTATACATGCATATAGAGTCAGATTTCACAAAAAATTACATTCTTTGTAAAAAGTTATGTTTTTGAGTTATACAGAACAATATTTATTACTCAGAGATACCAATGTTAGTATTTTGGTATTTGCCTTTTGAGCTGTATATATATATATATATATATACATATATATATATATATACACATACTTGTCTTTAAAACACAAGTTCAGTGTATACATATGATTTGTGTGCATTCATTTTTAAGATTAACATACACCAGGGGGGCCTGGGTGTCTCCGTCAGTTAAGTGTCTGACTTGGGCTCAGGTCATGATCTCTGTGCTGACAGCTCAGAGCCTGGAACCTGCTTCACTTTCTGTGTCTCCCTCTCTCTCTGCCCCTCTCCTGCTTGTGCTCTGTCTGTCTCTCTCTGTCTCTCAAAAATAAATAAACATTAAAAAATTTTTTTAAATATGTAAAACTAAATAAAATTAACATACACCAAATTTCACTTTTTGGTGCACAGTTCAGTGATTTTTGACAGATGCATAGAGTCATGTAGCCATGATCACATAAAAATATCATTTTATGCTGACTCCTTATAGTCAAATCCTTCCCTGGGACCACAGATTTGTTCTCTATTCCTATAGTTTTGCCTTTCTAGAAAAATATATAAGGCATACCATATGTAGTTTTTGAGTCTGGCTCTTTTCATTTAGCATAATGCATTTCAGATCCCTCCACGTTGTATACAATAATAGTTTGTTCCATTTTATTGCTGAGTAGTATTCCGTGGCATTGATGTATCATTTTGTTGATTATTCATAAGTTAGAGTAGTTTGAGTTTTTTCTAGTTTGAGGTGATTATGAAAAAAGCTGCTATAAACATTTACATACAAGTTTTTATATGAACATGAGTTTTCATTTTGGAGGGTAGTGGAATTGGTTGGTTATACGGCAAATATATGTTTGACTTGATAAGAGACCACCAGCCTGTTTTCCAGAATGCAGGCGCCACGTTGCATTGCCATTAGCGACGCTTGAGAGTTCCAGTTGCTCTGTGTCCTCATCAGTGTGTGGCATTGTCAGTCTTTCTTCTAGCGTAATGATTCCTGCAGCTGTGTCGTCGTATCTCATTGTAGTTTTAGTTTGAGTTTCCCTCATGCCTAATGATGTTAAGCATCTTTTACTGCGCATTGTTTGTCATACGTGTATGGTCTTTGAAATGTCCGTTCAAATCTTTTGCTCATTAAAAAAATAGATTGTTTTCTTATTGTTAGGATTTGAGAGCGTTTGTGTTTGCCAAATAACAGTTCTCTGCCAAATATGTGATTTGTAAACTTTTTTTCCTGGGGTATCTTGGCATTTTATTAGCAGTGCCTTTTGCGGAGCCGAAGTTTATCCTTTTGATGACATCCAGTTAAGTACGTTTTTTTCTTTTATGGAACATACTTTTGATGTTTATTTAAGAACTCTTTACTCAACCCAAGCTCACAAAGAGTTTCTCCTCTAATTCTGTCTAGAAGTTGTATAGTTTTAGATTCTACATTTAGGCCTATGATCTATTTTGACTTTGTTTTTTGGGTATGGTGTGAGGTAAATGTTGAATCCGCCCCCCCCCCAACCCCCACCTTGTTTTTTTGCATATGGGTGTACAATTGTTCCAGGACCATTTCTTGAAAAGGCTGTCCTTTCATTTTTGTCCAAAATCAATTTAACTACATTGTAGGTCTGTTACTGCTGTACGTGTTTGTCTGTTCACAAGAACCACACTGTGTTCATTCCTGCAGCTTTACTCTAATGCGTCTTCAAAGCAGGTAGTGGGGGTCTTCCAACTTTCTTCTTTTTCAAGATTTGTTGAGGCTAGTCTAATTACTTTGTAGAACACCCTTGTCAGTATCTATAAATAATCCTGCTGGGAGTTTTTGAGAGAGATTCATTGAATCTGTAGAACAATTTAAAGAAAATTGACAACAATATTTACTCATCCAATTCATGCACATAATATACTTCTCCATTTATTGAGATCTTCAGTTTCTTTCATCGGAGTTTAGTAGTTCTCAGCCTATGGCTCCTACAACATATTTTATTAGATTTATACCTGTGTGTTTTATTTTTATTAGTACTATTATAAACGGTACTTGAAAAATTATTCTTTTATCAAATTTTTTCAAGTATAATTAATGTACGGTGTTATATTAGTCTCAGGTGTACCATTTAATGATTCAACAATTCAATTCATTTCTTAGTGCTCATCACGGTAAGTGTACTCTTGGTCCACTTTATCTGTTTTCCCCCTCTCCCCCCCCCCGGAAACTACCAGTTCTCTATATTTAAGAGTATGTTTTTTTGTCTCTTTTTTTCTTAGTTTGTTCATCTGTTTCTCAAATTCCACATATGAGTGAAAGCATATGGTATTTGTCTTTCTCTGACTGTCTTACTTCACTTAGCATGATACTCTCTAGGCCCATCCATGTTGTTGGAAATGGCAAGTAAATCTTTTATATTTAAATGACATTTTTATTGAGACAGTTGTAGATTCGTGTCAATTGTAAGATACAACACAGAGAGATCAGCGTAGGCTTTACTTAGTTTCCCCCTGTAGTGACGTCTTGTACAACTTTAGTATATCACAACCAGGATATTGACATTTAAACAGTCAAGATATGAAACAGTTCCCTTACCACCAGGACCCCTCATGTAACCTTTTTATGGATGCATGCACCTTCTTCCTCTACCTCATCCCTGCCCCCTGGCAACCATTAATTTATTTCCCATTTCTATGACTTTGTCATTTCAAGAATCTTATATAAATGAATTGATATACACATAACTTCTTAGAATTGGCTTTTTTCACTCAGAATAATCCTCTGGAGATTCACCCAAGTTGTTATATGTGTCAATAGTTTGTTCCTTTTTATTGCTGAGTAGTATTTCATGGTATGAATGTACCACAGTTTAACTAGCCACCCATTAAAGGACATCTGGATTGTTCCAAGTTTTGAGCTATTATGAATAAAACTGCTGTGAACCTTCATGCACAGGTTTTCGTGTCAACATAAGTTTTCCTTTCTGTGGCAGAAAAATTAAGAAGGCAATTGCCGGGTTGTGTGGCATTTGCAGACTTAGTTTATTATTATTATTATTATTATTATTATTATTATTTTATTATTTCATTTGATTTATTTTTTTTCATTTTTACATATTTTATGTAAATTCTTTTTTTAACTTTGCAAACTTTGTTTTAAAAGAAACTTCCCAGGACAACAGAGTGGCTGTACCATTTTTCATTTCCACCAGCAATGTGTGAGCAATGCAGTTTCTCCTCATTCTTGCCAGTTAGTTGATGTTATTTGTCATCTTAGCCATTTGATTGGTGTGTGGTGGCATCTCATTGTGGTTATAATTTGTATTTCTCAAATGGCTAATAATATTCCACATATTTTCATGTGCTTGCTTGCCATGTGTATATTCTCCTCAGTGAAACATAGTATTGTTTTGTTTATTGTTAATATATAGTATATAGAGATGCTAAATTCACTTATTCATTCTAAGAACTTTGCCATAGATTCCATGGGATTTTCTTTTTTATATATATATAGTCACGTCATCTACTAATAGAGACAGTTTTTTTTTCCCCCAATCTTCATGGCTTTTATTTCTTTCGCATGTTTTATTGCATTGGTTAAGACTTCTAGTACAATACTGGACAGAAGTTGTGAGAGTGGATATCCTTGCCTTATTTCTTTATCAGGAGTAAAACTCTTTTGCAGTTCATTATGATGTTAGCTATAAATCGTGTTGCAAATAATCTATCAATTTGAGTATCTTCCCTTCTTTTCCTAGTTTGCTGAGAGTTACCTTTTTCAGCTCTTCTCTCTCCATGATTTCTCCCATACTTTTCAATTCTCAGATGCTCCTTTTCTTGGTTCCTCTGGCCAGAAAATGGAATGCTTTCAGAATTTTAGCCTCCCATACTGTCATGTAGTCCTACACAATTGCGGCTGCCTTCACAGGGATGCAGCAAGAGAAGAAAACCCATAACCCTCCAATACTCTCTGTACACGAGGGCTTCCTTTTCCCAATTCCTCTGGCTAGAGAGATGGGTTTTCCACTGTGCTATTGCCAGTGTAGCTCTGTAGCTGAGAGGAAAATAAAAGAGGGAAAAGTAGAGGGCGGGGAAAGGTCTCCCTCATGATCTCTAAAATGTGGGAATCTTTTCCTCAGTCTTCTGGCTATTTTTCCTAGAATTTGTGCTGTCAGTGCTAGCTGCATGATCCCAAGACTCAGCTCACCCTCAGGTCAAATTTAGGGAAGAAAGGAAAAATAAAATCCACCAACCTCACCCCTTATGCATCCTTATTCAAGTTTTTATGTTAGTTCCCAATCCATCTGCTATGTGTACTTATCAACATCCTCAGGTAGTTGATTTTTGTGTTTTTTTTTTCAGGGTTATTAGTTGTAATTAGTGAGAATGATAGTCTATAGTCAGTTTTCTCCATCTTGGCTGGCACCAGAAGTAGCTTACATATAATGTTAATTCCTTTTTTTTCCCGCTTAGCATATTTTGTAAACATTTGCCTCTGCCATTATACATTCTTCCATAACCTCATTTTAATGACTGCATATTCCTTAATATGGATGCTCATATTGATTGTCGCGGGGAACAGATAAATCTTTACACACATTTGTGATTATTTTCTTCAGATAAATTCTTAGAGGCAGAATTATTATAATAAAGTCTTCAAAAGATTATCTTCAATCAAGAGACGATCTTAAATCAATCCAAATACACACTGTCACATATTTGGAGTACTTATGTCTCTATATTCTAGTTGACACTATGAATAGAAAACTACTTTCACTGATCACTCAAGATGCTTAAACTTAACAATTTTCTGTCCAGGAGATGCCCTGCAAATATTTCATTACGTATCTCATAAGTATGAAAGATTAGCTGTCTTTGACTCTGTGTTTACAAAAACCAGTGCTATTAAGCACATTTAGTTTGGGCTCATACGTATTTGAGCCAAACATAAATCTTCAATTGCCTACAACATCCTAATTAGGACAGAATTGACATGGATAAAGTGAGCAAGAATAATTTGCAGTGCACGATGATCATGGGTTTTCTTGTACATTCCATTCGTCTTGCATGAAAATTGTACTTTAGCTGAGTCAGGAATGATTGACTAGAGCCAATCTGAAAGGCTACATCAGGAGTCTGAAGAAAGTATGTTAGCTATAACATTACACATCATTTTCTTTGTAATTATAGTGATACATCTTTGCTATTTTTTTTAAAGAGACGTATGAACATTAAGAATGCATGTAGAGGGGCGCCTGGGTGGCTCGGTCGGTTAAGCGTCCGACTTCGGCTCAGGTCATGATCTCACGGTCCATGAGTTCGAGCCCCGCGTCAGGCTCTGTGCTGACTGCTCAGAGCCTGGAGCCTGTTTCGGATTCTGTGTCTCCCTGTCTCTCTGCCCCTCCCCTGTTCACGCTCTCTCTCTGTCTCAAAAATAAATAAAAACGTTAAAAAAAAAAAATTAAAAAAAAAAAAAGAATGCATGTAGAATGGGGAAATATCCTCTTCTAAAATATGAAAGCATGTGTTCTATGTGAGAACAGATCACTTCTATGATCTGTCAGAGAAGAAAGATGGCACATAAATTGGGCAATTTGAGTGAGTTTAATGAAGGAATGGTTTACAAGTGTGGACAGAGTAAATAGAGAAGTCATAAGATACAATACAAAACCTGCAGGCTAATAACAGGGGGGCAGGTTACCACTGCTAGACCTGAGCGGTGACTTTGGTGCTCATGCAGCATGCAGGGACCTTTCAGGAACTGAGTAAGTAAAACAAATACCCCAAGTTTCCTTTCCTTCCTCTGTCTGATTTCCTGACAGTATTCCTCATTGACTAAATCCTACAAAAAGTCAGAGGGTAAGAAAGCCTCTTCATGTAGTGCACAAAGATCTACCAAAGTGAATATAGGAAAAATTGTTGAACTTAAATCCCTGACTACAAATACATTAAGAAGTCTTTGGTTATTTTGCAACTATTTGTATATGATGAAAGAACATTTATGTTTCACAAGTTATTTGTTTATAATTCAATAATATATAAAATGATAATGATAATGCTTAACATGTAACTTGTAGTAAAATATACTTTCAGTTTATTGGAGAATTATATACAACATGTTGTATGCCTGTTATATAGAGGCTTTATAGCATAAGACGTGAGCACTTAGGTTCAGGAATCAGACTGAATTTGAATCCCAGCCTTCCCATCTACCAGTGATCTGACTCTGGGTAAATTTATTATCTTCTCTAAGGCCTATTTTTTTTATTTGCTAAATGGTAATAATGATAGTATCTCTCACAGAGAGGAGTGAGAATTAAATGAGGTAATTGCATAGCTTAATGCCTAGCATGTATCAGATACTTAATAGGTGTTATCTGTTATTATTATAATTGTTACATATATACCTATAATCAGGGACAAGAACCACAGTTTAAGAGAACCGTGGTCATTTTAAGATGAAAGTGATTACTTCTCTAAGTATAGTGTTCACAAAGGATAGAGTTCAGTGATTAAGTACACAGACTCTTGAATAAAACCTCTGCTTTGTGCCATAGTTTCTTCATCTGAATATTAGGGATCACAGAAATATATGTGTGTGTATGTATATATATAGACATATATATAGATATAGATATATGGAAAGGATGAACATTCACAATAATTTTAAAAATTTAAAATTTATAGCCAGATTTATTCTCCAGAATCTGAGAGAATAGTCCATGAAAGCCAGGGCTCATAAAGTTGTTTTCAGATATGTAATTGATAACCCCTCGTATCTGCTGTTCTAAAAGCTGAGATGATGGTTCTGTCAGGGATAAAGTATTTGGAAAGACTCATTTTTATCCATGAGGTAGATCTGGAAGGCAGTCAAAGTGTTGTCTGACTGGTTTCTATAAAACCCAGAAAACAAGAGGGCAGGAAGGAAGTTGGAAGAAGACTAATTGCATTGCACTCTGGGAGATGTCTTATACACAAAGTGTTGGCAGTTCCTGCTAATAAGAAGACACCTGTTGGTAGTAGTGTACTCTGGGATTTACAGTTTCTTTTTCATGTGCTCCCTTACTTCAGTGTGACAGAGAACCAACCTATGAGTCGGGGGAAATGCCATCTCAATAGAGCAGAGGTTATCTACATGGAAGCTTAGGAAATACTATACAGACCTAGTAAGACCAAATATTTCCTAGCAGAGATAAACATCAATGAGTACATAAGAACAACTGTATGGTAAATAATCTTTGACAAAGCAGGAAAGAATATGCAATGGAAAAAAAGACAATCTCTTCAACAAATGGTGTTGGGAAAACTGGACCAGTTTCTTACACCATACACAAAAATAAATTCAAAATGGATTGAAGACCTAAGTGTGAGACAGGAAACCACCAACATCCTAGAGGAGAACACAGGCAGTAACCTCTTTGACCTCGGCTGCAGCAACTTCTCACTCAACGTGTCTCCAGAGGCAAGGGAAACAAAAGCAAAATTGAACCACTGGGACTTCATCAAGATAAAAGGCTTCTGCACAGTGAAGGAAACAATCCGAAAAACTAAAAGGCAACCTATGGAATGGGGGAAGGTATTTGCAAATGACATATCTGATAAAGGGTTAGTGTCTAAGATCTATAAGGAACTTATTAAACTCAACACCCAAGAAACAAATAATCCAGTTAAGGAATGGGCAGAAGACATGAATAGATATTTATAATTAGTAAATAGACATAATAGATATTTATAATTAGTAACTGAAAGTACTAAGCTGAGCAGTGTTGCTTTTTGCTGCTTTCATTGCAATTTACATGAAAGCATATAAATTGTTGTGCCTAAACTAGGGCTAAATTATCTTTTCTAAACCATTAGTATGCTTTTATCATTGATCAGTCTAAAGGGCAATTCCAGCCTTCTTTAGGCACTATCTAGTATGAGAATGACTAAGATATTTTAAAGGCCTCATCCAATCAGACTGTCCCCCTCTTTGCTCTTAAATTGCAATTTCAAATAACATAGAATTTTTAAAAAGAAGAAGAACCTTGTGTTATTGTCACTGTAGCCTTGATACCTCACAATGTGAATTTCCTTGGGTTAAGATTTCACTTATGTTTATGTGCACATACTGCTATGTTGATATGGTCAATCAATGCTACATGACAGTAACTGATAAGCAATTTTCCTAGTGACTTCTCTGTCTTTGAAAAAGTAATTTCAAAAAAAGAATAAATATACCTTTCAATCAAAACATGGATCTCGTGGCGCTTGGGTGGCTCAGTCGGTTAAGCTTCTAAATTTGACTCAGGTCATGATCTCATGGCTCGTGAGTTCGAGCCCCGTATCGGATCTGACAGCTCAGAGCCTGGAGCCTGGAGCCTGGAGCCTGCTTCAGATTCTGTGTCTCCTCTCTCTTTCCCCCTCCCCTACTCATGCTCTGTCTCTCTTTCTTAAAAATAATAAACATTAAAAAAAATTAAAAAAAAAAACATAGATCTCTATCAAACATAAGTTAGAAGTAAATAGGAGTGTATCATAGATACTATAATACAATTGCAATTGCTTTGTTTCTACTTTATACTTGTACTGGAGGGCATCCTAGCATTATAATTTAGAATGAATTTCTTCTGATAATATTTAAACTTTTTCCATATATTAACACCAGTTAAAGTCATAATGTGACTCTAATAAACATATCTGAGCCAATTTCTGTTTGCCACAGAAAAGCCATTATGATGTGAGCTAATTTACCATTTAAAAAATTGGCATTAGTGACCTTAGGCCCAAATAGAAAGGTAGCAGCATTGTACCAGAAGATCTAAATCATAAAAGAAAAGAGATTTTTTTTCCTAGGAGAATGCCTGTCAGATGTACCCTTGCTCTTTGCTGAAACGGGGCCTGCTGTTATTTTGTAGTTGGGAGAATTTCTCAAATATTCTGCTGCAGTACCTTTCCCAGCCATTATATCCGCTCGTTTTTTTTTCTTCTTGCATAACTTCTGTGGTCTGATATTATAAGCACACCCTTACAAATCATCAACTATGCTATCCCTTTTTGCCTTCAGTCTTATTTGTCTAGAATATGTGTAATTCGGGTTAAACCCAACCACTTGCCTGTTCATGCTTGTGCCTGAGCAGCTGAGCATGATTAAAAAAATTCACGGAAGCATGATGTTTGATCCTGCTTGATATTTATGACCACAAATACGTAGTGGACCCTCAGCACTGCCCAACACCGTACTACATTTCCCTAGTCATTTTAATCTCCTATTCTCACAGTGCCTCTTGTGCCTATTTTCTTTGTCCTGGAATCTTGGTCATTCCCTCCCTGATCCTCTCTCTTAGATCTCTTTCTCACTCCAAGAACAGACTTCATACTGGCTGGAGAGTGTAATGAACTTGTGGTTTGTTTCAATATGAAAGTCAAAGCAGTCAGAAGAAACTTCTACATTCTCCCGCCATCAGATTTGCCGATCTCCCTTCATCTGAATCTGAATTCCAGTCCCCTTCTGTTACAATGGATGAACTGTTAGTACTTCCCAGGGCAACTCCTCCACCTGTACCTGGACTCCACAACCTCTTGCCTACTTGAGCATTCCCTTTCTGGAAGTCTGTCCTCTCTCCCCTACATTTTCCATTTTGAGTGCTTCATTTCCATCAATCTACAAACATACTGTGTTATCTCTCAACATAAGCAAAACAAAGTAAAATTTATCGTGGTCTTGACTCTTTTAGTGCCACCTTATTTCTCTTGTTCTGTTTTCAGCAAAGCTCCTTGAAAGAACTGTCTACACTTTTATTTATTTTTTTTTTTTTAATTTTTTTTTTCAACTTTTTTTTTAATTTATTTTTGGGACAGAGAGAGACAGAGCATGAACGGGGGAGGGGCAGAGAGAGAGGGAGACACAGAATCGGAAACAGGCTCCAAGCTCCGAGCCATCAGCCCAGAGCCTGACGCGGGGCTCGAACTCACGGACCGCGAGATCGTGACCTGGCTGAAGTCGGACGCTTAACCGACTGCGCCACCCAGGCGCCCCAGAACTGTCTACACTTTTAGTTTCCACTTCCTCTTTTCGCATTCTTTCTTAAACCCATCCCGCTCTGCTGAAAAGTCTCTAATTAAGGTCATCAGTGGCCACCACGTTGCCAAATGTAATGGTCAATTCTGACTCTTCATTTAACTGAAGCTCTCAGGAATGCTTGATCCAGTCCTATACCTTTCTTTCTTGAAACACTTTCTTAAAACTTGGTTTCAGGCAAACATACTCTCCTGACTTTCTTCCTACTTTACTGGCTATTTCTTCTTAGTCTCCTTTGCTGGTTTCTCTTCCTTTTTTTAGCCTTTCAGTGTTGAATGCTCCAGAAATCAGTCCTAACCTCTCTTCACTGTACAGTCTACAGTGTAGACTTCACTTCTTTGGGCATCTTACCCACATTATGGCTTTAAATACCTCCTATGGGAGGATGATCCTCCATATTTGTATCTTGAGTCCCAATCTCTCTGAGTTCCATATTCCTATATCTCTAACTTCCTGCTTTCTGTCTCTGCTTAGAGGATTAATATGCATTTCAAACTTAAGCTCAGAAACAATTTTTGGTTTCACCTCCCAAAACTATTTTACGTCATTGTATTCTATCTCAGTAAATAGCACCATCATCCAGGACTATGATGTTGGACACATCCAGAGTGCATTATTTTTATGGGTTAATTGAATTTTTATTTGTATTTTCTGTGGATTTTCCCAAAGGATATCTCATTTATTCCAAATGGACCTGAAAATGTAAATGATTTGGCAACCATATCTGGCTCTTGAAATTTGCAACCTACCTGCACAGCTTCTATAGTGATTACATGATGAAAATGATCAACTGATATCCCTTTGTGTGAGAAATTGTGAAAATCAGAGAATAACTTTAATATTGGTCAAAGCACATAATGCCAAAAAAAAAAAAAAAACCTTTCAACCAGTTTTAAATGTTGGACAGATTTTAACAAAAGGTTTTTGATTAAAAAAAAATTTTTTTATTTGGCATTTAGGGGAGTAACCACACATTTTTTTTTATTTTGCAAAGATGGCCATATTTGTTTTTAATTAAAAAAGTGGTAACTTTATGTAGGAAATTGAAAGAATTGGCCAAAAAATACTATTGGAACTAACGATTATAGCAAGATTGCAGGATACACTTACTTTCCTATATACTAGTAAAGAACACATAGAATTTGAAATTAAAAACACAATACCATTTACATTAGGACCCCCAACACTGAAATGCTTAGGTATAAATCTAACATAATATGTACAAAATCTATATAGGAAAACTACGAAACTCTGATGGCTAGAACCAAAGAAGAACTGAGTAAATGGAGAGATATTCTATATTTATGGATAGAAAGACTCAATATTGTCAAGATGTTAGTTCTTCCTCACTTGATCTGTAGATTCAATCTTATCCCAATCTGAATCCCAGCAAGTATTTTGTTGAGTATCAACATACTGATTCTAAAGTTTGTATGGAGAGGGAGAAGACTCAGATTAGTCAACACAATACTGAAGGAGAACAAAGTTGGAGGACTGATACTAACTGACTTCAAGACTTAATGAAAGCTATCGTACTGCAGGCAGTGTGGTATTGGAAAAAGAACAGCAAAATGGGTCAATGGAACAAAATAGGAGAGACTACAAATAGACCCATATAAATACAGACAACTGATCTTTGGCAAAAAAGCAAAGATAGTCTTTGCTGGAGTTAGACATCCACATGCAAAAAATGAATCTAGACACAGACCTTGCACCCTTCACAAAAATTAACTCAAAATGGATCACAGACCTAAATGTAAAATGCCAAACTATAAAACTCCTAGAAGTTAATATAGGAGAAAGCCTAGATGACTCTGGGTATCGTGATGACTTTTTAGATACTACACCAAAAGCATGATCCAGGAAAGAGATCTTTGATAAGCTGGACTTCATTAAAATAACAAACTTACGCTTTGTGAAAGATGAGAAAAGGAGAAGACAAGCCACAGACTGGGAGAAAATATTTGCAAAAGTCATGTCTAATAAAGAACTGCTGTCCAAAATGTACAAAAAACTCTTAAACTTTGGGGTGTCTGGGTGGCTCAGTCAGTTGAGCATCTAACTCTTGATTTTGGCTCAGGTCATGATCTCACAGTTCATGAGATTGAACCCTGCTTCAGGCTGTGTGCTGACAACATGGAGCCTGCTAGGGATCCTCTCTCCCTCTCTCTCTGTCCCTCCCCTACTCATGCTTTCTCTCTTTTAAACTTAAAATTTTTAAAATAAATAAATAATAAACAATTAAATAAGGAGGAGGAGGAGAACTCCTAAACCTCAACAGTAAGAAAACAATCTGATTAAAAAATAAGCCAATGTCCTTAAGAGACACCTCAGCAAAGAAAATATACAGATGACAAACATATGAAAAGATTCTCCATATCATATATCATCAGGGAAATAAAAATCAAGACAACAGTGAACTACCACTACATACCTACTAGAATGGCTAAAATCTGGAACATTGACAACACCAAATGCTGGCAAGGACGTGAAGCAACAGGAACTCTCATTCATTACTGGAAAAGGTACAGCCATGTTGGAAGAAAGTTTGGCTATTTCTTGCAAAACTAAATATGCTCGTACCATATGATCCAGCAGTCATGCTCTTTGGTAATTTACCCAACGTAGTTGAAAACTTATATCCATGAAAGAACCTGCACATGGATGTTTATAGTGGCTTTATTTGTAATTGCCCAAACTTGGAAACAACCAAGATATTTTTAAGTCGGTGAATGAATAAACTGTGGTACATTAGACACTGGAATATTATTCACCACTAAAAACAAAATTAACCATCTGGCCATGAAAAGACATGGAGGAATTTTATATGCATGTTATTAAATGAAAGAAGCCAATGTGAATTGGCTACATACAGTATGACTCCTACATATGACATTCTGGAAAAGGTAAAACTATAGCTACAATAAAAGCATCATTGGTTGCCAAGAGTTGGTGGGAGGAGGGATGAATAGGCAGAGCATAGAGGATTTTTAGGGCAGTGAAAATACTGTGTGATACTGTAATGATGGATACATGCTGTTACAAATTTGTTCAAACCAATAGAACACACAACACCAAGAGTGAACTCTGGGGTAAACTATGGACTTTGGGTGACAATGATATGTCCATGTAGGTTCATCAGTTGTAACAAATGTACTGTTCTGGCAAGGGAGTGTTGATGATGGGGGAGGCTGTGGACGAGGGGCAAGAGTGTACGTGAAATCTCTGTACCATTCCCTCGGTTTTGCTGTGGACCTAAAAGTGCTTTTAAAAAAAAAGTCTTATTTTTTTAAAAAGTAAGTATTCAATATCAAAGTAAAAGCACATCATTAGCTCTTTTTATATGTTGCTGCTACTGAAGAAAACTTCACATGCTTTTCAGCCAGAAATGTTGCAAAGATCAAAGAGCTTTCAAAGGAACTTCTAACTAAATAAATATGGGTACTCTCTCTGCATAATCCAGGCTTGCTATGCTCTATTACATAGAGTTCTCCGTATTCTAAATAAGACAAAAACTTTTCCAAAGCCAGTCGTGGAACAAATGATAAATATAAAGCAATATAATAGACCGGCGTATAAGTTATTAAGTATAATTATAAAATTGAGCTTATTACTCCTGTTCCTTTCCATATCATGTTCCTTTCCCATCCTATATTTTTGCCTTCTGCCTAGCAGTAGCTGCCGTCCTGAATTTTGTGTGTATCATTGCCCTTTTTAAAAAAGTAGTATGTATTTCTAGGCCATCTATTGTGTTGGTTAGTTTTGCTTGGTTGGGCCTTTATAAAAATGGTATCATCATGGAAGCTTTCTTTATCCAAATAGAAATCGCATGTTTAAGGAGGGTAAACTTCTTGCTTCTCGGCCTTTTGGCAAGATCAAGTGTAGGAGGGTAAATCTGACACTACAATGAACCATTGTGATATTGTTTACATGCCTGTGTTTGACATTGCCTTGCGTACTATGTAATTCAGTCTTGCAACTGATTAGACAATTAGGAATTGGAAGGGTGATATGTAAATGTTACCATCTAACTGACAGAATGATTTATTGGAAGCATATATTTGTGGAATTCACCTGCTTTGTTGTTTGGGAGGCCCAATGCCAAACCAAAACATATGTGTTAATGGCAGACCTGTGGCCAGCTTTTTAAGAAAATTCAGCCAAAGGTGAATTCCATTCAAGTGCAGTTGTATTTGTTTGCCAGTGGTGTCAATACTGATTTTAAACTGTATTTACTTTTTCTATAGCTTTGATCGGCATTGTTGAAACTGTCGACACACATGGATCAGTCTCAGGGGCCTTGGTGCCACCCACTACTAGACTAGCTTATTTTTTGCCTCTGCTTGTGCTAGTACCTTCTATTCTTCCGATGTCAGCTGCCAAGTGGATCCTCTGAACCATAAGATTGACATGAAGAGGCCTTCCCTTTGCTCTTAGAAAACTCCAAGTACTACTCATTGACCTTGGTTATTTACTTTGGTCTCAGAGATGGTTGGGGTTGGTTTTCATTAAAATCATTCTTTTGACTTCGGCATTTTGTCTCAATGTGATTTGGATAGAAAATGCTATCAATTATTTTTGTAAGGGAAACAGAAACAGAAGAAACGGACATTTGGCCGTAACTTGAATCCACAAAATAAAAAATGCCTTCATTTACTTTAGGGAATAATAGAGGAGTTCATATTATGAAAATGTGTTTGTTAAAGCTACCTGATTGTAAAAGTGCTGTCTTAATATTCTGATCTATCTATATTCCCTTTGTTTTAAAAGACAAGTGATACATACATACCCCTCATGAAGATTTTATTAGATGCTAATGGAGAATAGAATAATATGGTCATACTTAAAGTTTATGGCCTTAAATAATTGATTTAAACTCACTGTTATAAAAGTTTGAATTTTACTTTGTATCATCTTTGTATGCATATTTGAGAAGCTTTGGTTTTCCTTATTAACTCTTTTTACTTACACTGCTGTTAAACTGCTTTGAGTAGCAGACATAGGTAAGTTAATAAAAATGAGATGTCAGACTGCTGGCTTTTATTCTTTAAATTTCTACTTTAGAGGAATAAGGTGAGAAAATGTGATAGTGAGACGGCACATGCAGAGGCATCTGGGAGATCACTAAAGCCAATGATCAAAAAATCCTGGAGAGAACTTTCCATCAATTAAAGTACAAGTAGCCTGAAAGAGTGGTACATATCAATTATTCACACCATTGTGTGAATTACTCTAATTAGGTAATCACATTGTTTTCCTTCTACCATTTTAGCCTAATTTCTTGGGAATTATTGGTTAGAAGAAAGAGGAGTCACTTGGAAGGGTTGGAGAGGAAGATCATGCTTGAGGGCATGAATTCCTTCTAGAATAGAGCTTGGAGCTGGTGCAGAGAGGCTGGAAGCTTTTGGAGGACAGCATGAAAGGTAGGGCCCTGAAAATCGGAAAGATGAGAGTCCAGAAACGTTTCTCAGATGTAATCACCATAGAAACCATCTCCTGTGACTCCTGAATTAATGTCTGGGCAAACATTTTCAGTCAGAAGAATGACTTAAAACATCCAGGAGATGTTATATGGAAATGTCATTATTTCAGGACTCCGCAGATACTTTTTAAAGACTGTGGACACAGCATCCTCAATGGGAGATTATGATAATTTCTCATTGTTGCATTCATTGTAGCCTTCTGAACCCTGAAGAGTTAGAGTCCTAGATAAAATAATAGTGGCCAATAATATTTTTCATCGCCATCATACAGCTTTATTTTTTGTTCTAGTTAACAGATACCTGACTTAATAAAATGCAGAGGTGAGTTATAAGCCAAGACAGATGTAGCCATGTCAAAGTAGTCATTTAGTTTTTCATCGAAACCAAACTAAATGAAAAAAATAAAACTCCATTCACTGGATTGCTGTTTTACTTTCTTTTTTACGTTATGCCAGACTCCTGAAGATTTGTGTATACTTCAGGCACAGATATCTAACATACATCTATATGTTGGGCCATTGCCAGTGAAAGTGTTCTTGTGGGAAATGTCACTGGATCATACGTTTAAAATCAGCATGAAGGCAATGAATGTAGCCACTTTTATTAGCTGACTTGTCTACTCAGCACTTTCTGAATACCTACGATGTGCCACTCTGCTAGATTACGGTAATACAGTGGCAAGTAATATACAGGTATACGGTCCCTGCCTTCAGAACTGTTGCAATCTAAGGAAGGAGTCGGGTCCAAACACTTAGAAAACAATGGGGAAGTGTAGGGAGAGAGACATGCCAGATCTTATGAATGATTGAAAAGTCTACTCCTGACCATCATTGCTGGATTCTAAGGTAACATTGATTAGCTACATCACGTCCACCCACATACAGAACCGCACCACTTGGTAGAATGTATATATCCATTCTGCCTTTGCCTGGTGAAGTGTATGGCTGTATTTAGGAGTTCACTGTTTTAGCTCTTGGAGGTTTCATTTATAGCATTGACAGGGTAGATGTGATAAATATAGACGTTTGCTAAAATGAGCTAGTGAGTGTCCGTCTTCCTGATAAGCCCTAACCCAAAATTGTTCACTAAAGGAGAATTACTGGGGCCTTGGAAGAGGCTTGGTCACTAGCCAGGATTCTTACGAGTATCTGAGTGAAAAGTACTTGCCCATCAAAATATTTTTGCCTTTATTTTCTGCCCTAAATGGAAGGAATGGACAGTCTTTCTGATGTGCTGCAGCTGCTGCTGCGAGAGATGCTGAGGATGATGGAAAGAGATTTCTGTTTTTATTTTGATGAACCCCAGAGGTGTTCCCCAGAAGCCATGTGATAAGCAAATATAGAGCTAAGGGTTGGTCTATGCTGGTTTCTGAGAATCCTCTTTGTTACCTTTCTAGTGCCTCCTTAGGACTTTCTTTCTTTCTTTCTTTCTTTCTTTCTTTCTTTCTTTCTTTCTTCCTTCCTTCCTTCCTTCCTTCCTTCCTTCCTTCTTTCCTTCCTTCCTTCCTTCCTTCCTTCCTTCCTTCCTTCCTCCCTTCCTTAAGAGTTTTATGGTTTATCATTCAATTCCATAGTAACAGACGAGGTACTGAAATAAAATATAGAAACATTGAAAAGTTGAAGTGCTTACAGCCCTATTATATTAAGGCTTTAGCCTTATATTCCTCTAATCCCTTTACAGTAGTAAGGGGAGGACTCTGGCCTTTCTTTTCATTCTGAGAGTGGTACTTCCTCCTGGCCTCATTTTAGTGGAGGGATTCTTTTCTTCAGGAGGAACCCTCTTTCTATCCTGAGGATGCCATCTGTGCAGAAGGACAGTGGTCCTCTGTCTCAACTGGGCACTTTGTGGATCTAGAGACCCCTGAGTAGATGACATTTGGTTCACTAAAGACCTCTTGGTCTTTCCCACGTGTGAGCTCTTCTGTTTTTCTTTTTCTTTTTCAGTTCGGAAACCAAGAAACCTCAAAAGTCATAGAATATCCTGAATGGGTCCCAGGGCTATAACTATTGAGCTTGGAACTAAACCCCAGAAATGGGGATGTCTGTTTTGAGCAGAAAATGGCATATTAGCAATTGAGCTCAGTTAAGATAAGATCCTCACTGTGCATCTCAGCTCATTGCCACATTTCTATATTTTTACCAAATTCTGTTTGAAATCATAGCAACATGGCCCAGGCCAGTGAGAACATAGCAGGATACTGAGAACGTGGTCGAGCTAGGGTCACATAGTGGTTAATGAAGCCTCTCTAGCCAAGAAAGCCCAATAAACCAAAGGGAGTTTACCTAAGAGGGAAGATACAAGACAACACTAAGAACCGGGGCGGCATGTGAGGGGAAAAGGCAAAGCCGTGCATGGCATTCAGAAGGGGGAGGTGTGAGTAATTTTTAAAATGAGGCTACTGATGAACCCACTGGGGCTGAGCAAACAGAGCATTGACCTTCAGGGGAAAAAAATCAGGAAGTTCAGGAATCTGCCGTGTATTGTAATTTTAACATTACATACATCCTTAAGTTTAAAATATTTTCCTAGGAGTATGATCGCTGGAATGCTTCCTCAAGTTGACTATAAACACTGCGAAGTGTAGATTTTAGTGAGAAAAAAGTGTCAAACGATATCAATATTTTCCCACAGCTCCAGAAAAAAAAATGTGTCCACAAGCAAAATTCTATCCTTGAATTGGCAACACCAGTGAAGTGGTTCATTTTCTGTAGGGGAATGTATTAGTGAGCTGTTTGTTTTGTTTTGTTTTTTCTTGGAATTTCAGTGGTCTGAGTTCTGATGTAGGGCTTTGCTTTGGAAGTTAAGTAGAAGGCAAGGACCTTCACACAGCTCTCTGCACGCTCACTTGCAGTAGCTCCCATTCCTTGAGATTCTGGCTCTAGGGGCAGCCAACCTCCAAATGGGGCAGTTGGTAGGGTTAGAAATGGGCTGTGCAAAGAGGTGGTAGGATTGGAGGCCATTATGGGTATGGTGGCTTCTCTATAAGGATTCCTCAAAAGTCTGGTGAGTGAATACAGTGAGGTTGCAGGTCTTTCTTCCTATGCTGTTACGGCTTGAACTGTGTCTCCTCCAAATTCCTATGTCAAAATCCTAATTCCTGGTGCCTCAGAATGTAACTTTGTTTAGAAACAGTGTGGTTTCGGGTCATAAAGGCATAGAGTGGGCCCCTAATCCAACATGACTGGTGTCCTTATCAAAAAGGGAAATTAACACGGACACACACAGGAAGAACACCATGTGAACATGAAGGCAGATATTGGAATGATGCTTCTACAAGCCAAGGAGCACCAATAATTGCCAGGAAACCAGCAGAAGCTAGGGGAGAGGCATGGTACAGATTTCCCCTCACAGCCTTCAGAAGAAACCAATCTCTTGACAGCTTGATCTCAGACTTCTAGCTTCTAGAACTGTGAGATGATGTATTTCTGTTGTTTAAGCCATTCAGTCTGTGGTACTGGAAAACAAATATGTGCATTAGAAAACAAATATTTGTATTATCTATGTTTCTTATCTGTTTCCTGCAATTCACTCTGCACTCCTTGAGGTCGAGGCTGCACCCTGGACATTTCCAAATCTTCGTCACAAAGAACATGTCTAGCACACCTTACCCCCCCAATATTTATTGAATAAATAAGTAAATATTTTTGGTCTCTACCCCCCACCCCCCAAATTCAGATCTCTCTCAAGTAGGAGCATGTATTCTATTCTCTCAGTTTTCAAACGTCTTCCAATTTACTAATTTTGACGCTGGATTAGATTCAGGATGGCTTCCCTTGATTAATTCTCCCCAGATCCTTCTACTAACCTTCACTGAGGCATGTCTGCATTCATAAAGTTAAACATAACAATTTTCATAGTATCTACAGATAAGTGAAATTTTTAATACCACTCTTCTAAAAAAGCCTTCATTTACATTAACATTCGTAGAGGTTGTATCGAACATTTGGCTCAGATTTCCTTGAGGAGGGAGAAGCAATTTTTTTATTGATGGACAAATGAAATCAAGGATTCATTTTAATGTAAAAATGCCTCCTTCTTGCAAAGCAGTGTTCCCGAGTAAATAAAGAACATAAGTGGACAATTTATTTAGACAGAGCCAAGTGATAGCTTTTCTAAAATATGTCGAGAGATGTAGACATTTACCATCTAGATTGTGGACACCTGCTATACAGAATTGCCATTGATATGTGCATGAACTAAGACAGGTTGGAACTGTAAGTGAAAATGTAGGTTGTTAAAAGGCAACTGGAAGACATTCCCCCATAAATGCAAGCAATGAAAATATGCCAACTGGCCATATGTGGAAGCCTAGCATCTGTTTACTTGAGTTTTAACTTTTGTACCAAGTGGTTGGAAAGCAGAGGGGAAGGAAATTTCTAGGGACTCTGAGAGGATGAGGTGACCCAGGACACAGAGAAAAGGAGAGGAATTCTGGGTCAGAGGCGGAACGAGGAATGTGTCCTCTGTAATAGTTCTTGGAGCCCCTCAGCCGTCTCGAAAGCTTGGTGATCAACTAGAATACCTTTACACTGTGATAACCTCGAAACACTTTTAACTTAATTTATCTTTTGTGTTTCAGTTCTTGTAGTTCTTTCTGTTCATTTGGTTGTGTTTCTTCTTAAAGAGGGAAATGAAGAACAAATACTTTGATGACGTTTTTGGTGCAGTTAAGTGGATGAAGGACAGCATGGTGTTACATAAAATTTCCATCTGAAAACCCATTTGCTTGAATTATGGTTGTCTTAACTAGAGTTATAGGTTTTGCTTAAATGTTTAGATTTTTCAAAATGGCTACACCACAGCTTTTATGCTGAATTACATCTCTCAATCTGCAGTTAAGTAAAAAGTATTTACAGAGTACAGGGATGGTCATCTCCTCTGTGGTCAGTGGAGACTGAACAATGGCTTGTCTCTATGGTGTTTGCTGCGTAAGATTTCTACAATGCTAGGGCTAATCAGAGGGACCAGACTTAAATCTGTTTTTAAAACATTCTAGATTTATTCTACTTAAAATGGTGAACTGCAATTTTTCTTTAAGATTTTTTGCTTACTACATTAACATTTAAGAAGAAGTCCACTCAATTTAAGACAGTATCTTGAGAAACCTAAAACCAAGCAAAAAGACTTGGAAGGAAAACGTCTTATGACTGTGATGGTCAAATGTTTGTGGTGTCTATTTGGTAGTGCAACAAGAGAAACAGAACTCCTTGCTTTTCCTTTTCCCTGATCTAACCTCTGTTTCTAGGAATAAGGAACAGAAGGGCAGTTTGCAGCTCAGAGAATTCTCACTTAACAACTTCAGCTGGATGGGGCCCAAAATCTGGCTCTGGTGTATAAAATTACACTTTTAACTGTATGTGAGGACATTAACACTTGCCTTTGCCAGTTTCAAAAAGATGCATATATATAGCATACACATAGGTATTGAACTTTCTAGGGTATTTATTGTCAGAAACATTTTTTAAACCCTTGGACTATAGGTATATTAGTGTGGAATATCATAATTCCATACAGTTGACTCTATCTTACTATCTTTTATTTATTTATTTATTTATTTATTTATTTATTTATTTATTTTTTGTTTGTTTGTTTGTTTTCTAAGCTTGATACACCTATTGAGAAGCGCACAGTCTTACAGTAGTTTGAAAAACTTTTTCAAAAGGGAACATATCTGTGTAAACATCACTCAGAACAAGATATCAAATATGACAGGCACCCTAGAAACCATCCTGTGTCCCCTCTATGTTCTCATCCCCTCAGAAGTAACCATTATTCTGACCTCTATCACTGTAGGTTAGTGTTACCTGTTCTTGATTTCTTTACAAATGGAATCATGCAACGTGTACTGTTTTTTTTTTTTTCTATAGCTTCTTTTTGTTCAGTATTGTGTCTGTGAAGCTCGTTGCTACATATGGTTGCAAGTAGCAGTAATGTGTTCTTTCTCACTGCTGTGTAGGATTCCATTTGTATATTTTAAAATTTATTTTCCATTCTACTGATGCACTTGTGAGTTATTTCCAGTTTTTAGCTATTATGGATAATGCGTCTATGAACATGTTTATATAAATATTTGGGACAACTATATGTGCATGTGTGTCTAGAAATAGAGTTGCTGGGTTTTAGGATAAACGTGTGTTCAGTTTCATGGACACTGCCAAACAGTTTTCCAGAATGGCTTTAAAAATATACATTCTTGCCAGCGGTGTTTAAGAATTCTGGTTGTTCTGTATCCGCACCAACACTTTATAGCATCAGTGGTTTTATTTATTTATTTATTTATTTATTTATTTATTTATTTAATTTAATTTAGCTATTTGGGGGTATGTAGTAATGCTCCTTTGTGGTTTCAAGTTGTATTTCTCTGGTCACTAATAATGTTAATTTTTTAAATTTGCCTACTGGCCACTTGAGTAGCCTCTTTTATGAAGTGCCTGTTGAAGTCTTTTGCCATTTTAAAAAGTTGGGTACTCTCCCTTTTACTTTCTGATTTGCAGGAGGCTTTAAAAAAAAGAATCCTTTTTCATATATATGTGTGTATATATATAACAAACACATTTCCTTCTCTATAGGTTATCTTCACTCTTTATGGTATTTTTTGATCAATGGAAGTTCTTTCAGTGAGCTCAACTTATCAATCTGTTGCATTATTTTCTATTGTCCTTTTAAGAAATACTTACATAATCCAAGGTTATGAAGATGTTCTCCTATGCTGCATTCTACAAGTTTTGTCATTTTACCTTTCACATTTTATGATCCAGCTGGCAGTGATTTTTGTGTGTGGTGTCAGGTAGGAGTGAAAGATCATTTTTTTCTCACGTGGCTATCCGTTCTTTTGCCCAAAAGATAACAGTGGCAGATGTGCTGTAAATCAAGTGGCTGATTGTGAGTCTGTGTCTAGATTCTGTTCTGCTCATTTGGTCTATTTATCTATCCTTACGCTGATGCCACACTCTTTTAATTACTGTAAGTAAATTGAATCTTTGTATCTGGTAGTGTAAGGCCTCCATTTTGTTCTTCCATACTATTTTTACTCTTCCTGGCCTTTTGCATTTTCATTTAATTTTCGAATCTGCTTGACAAATTGTATACAGAACGTTTTAGGTTATTAATTGGAATAACATTGACTCTATAATCAATTTAGGGAGAATTCACATTTTACAATATTGTGCCTTCGAGAACATAGTATTTTTCTCCATTTCTTTAGGTCTTTATTAACCTTATCTCAGTAAAGTTTTGTGGTTCTTCTTTGCTGCAATCTTGTACATCTTTTATTTAGCTTTATTATGAGGTATGTACCCTCTTTTTAGTTGAAAGCTACTTCTGGTTTGTGTAGAAGCAAAATCTTCCTTTAGACTCACACCCTTAAACAAAATATTGCAGAGAAACTCTATTTCGAAACTGAAGAGAGGAAGTGCCCTTGTGCCTTGAGGAGGAGGTGTGGGGTTTTTTTGTTGTTGTTGTTGTTGGTTTGAGGTAGGTGAGAGGTAGTATGTCTTGTCCAGATGGAATCTTTGGAATATCCTTAAAAGCAGCAGATGTGTGTGGGAAGAATAACAGAGTATATTGAGAAGCAGACTGACTTACTGCCTTGGGTAATTGCATATTGAATGAAGAAACCAAAGCATACTTTAAGTATCTGAAGCACATTTACTGATGTGAAATGAATGCCCATTCCAAACCAATAGATTTTATCCTGGACCAACTTTCCGAAATCTTTGACTTACCTTCACCAGTCACTAGAGGTTAAAAGTTGTGAAGTTAGTGATCAAAATATTACCAAGGTGTCTGAGTAAGGAGTACGTATGTTGGACTTACCATCGAGCGTATTTCCCATTAAATTTTAAAAATCTTCAAAATTTAATAAATCATGCATGAGTCAGTGAAAGCCTACTGTTTCAGAGTTGAAGTCTCTTGGAATTCTAAGTACTCGCATTATTTTTCTTCCCTTTTTGTAGTCATGCTTTGGGAAAGATTCTTTCTTACTGACTTCGGTGTCTCAGCTCTAATTCACTTTTCACATTAGCTCATATCTCCAAAAGTCCTTTGAAATGCCCTCATCGTGAGGACAAAGACTGCCTCCTCCTCAGATCCAGTGAAAAAGTTTGCACGTCTCCAATTTCTTTTCAACATCTGAGATTACTGAAATATTCCTTCTCCATGGAACCATTCTTCCATGGCTCCCTTGATATTCGTTATCCTCTCCTGGTCTTCCTGCAACCTCTCTGACATTCTTTCTCAAGCAATTTTCAGGCTGTCTTCATCCCATA
This sequence comes from Panthera pardus, assembly GCF_024362965.1. Taxonomy (NCBI): domain Eukaryota; kingdom Metazoa; phylum Chordata; class Mammalia; order Carnivora; family Felidae; genus Panthera; species Panthera pardus. The sequence goes on along the minus strand of NW_026526732.1, from coordinate 23,060,449 downwards.
AATGTTGGCGTTGCAGGTGGTTGGCTTCAGGCTCATTGTTTTCTCATCGTGAACTCTCATCCTGGTGGAACTCATTCACTCTCATGGCTTCAGCAACAAATCAATATTCTGATGTTTTTGAAGGCTATTCATGAAATACCCTACACTAGAAACACCTATTCTCACTGCTTATTGGACTTCTCCCTTTAAGTGCCCCTGTGACACCTTAAACTTAATATGTCAGAGGAGGAACCTTTTTAACGTGGTCTGCATCTTGGTGAATGGCACCCTTCCAAGTAGGTCTGGAACCTGGAAATGCTTGTTGACTCTTCTTTCTCCTTTCTCCACCACCCCCTGCCGTAACCAGTGGCAACATCCTAGCTATGCTCCAGTCTAGGTCTTCCTTTCTATTTCCACTGCTTTTTGGCTGTTCTCACACCTGGCTTACATAAATAGCCTCCTTCCTAGCCTCTCTGCCTTCAGTATTGTCACTGTCCAAACCATTATCGGTTCTCGGGGTGATCTCTCCAGAATGTGCTATTCCTCTGCTTCCAACACTACAGTAGTTCTATTTTTCCTTTAACATAAAAGCAAACTTCTTAATATGGCTTTCAAAAGCTAGTCCTATCCAAGTTCCTCTGTTCCTCCGGTCTCATCTCTTGATATTACCCTCTTTCACATGACATCCTACTTGCCATTCCTGCCATCACTCTGCCTTCCCTTCTGAAGTGCTGCTCCTTCTGCCTAGAACAGGTACACTGTCTTGCTTATCCATCACCCTCCTTTGGGGACTGCCTCTTACTCGTTCTCCAAAACTCAATTCAGAAAAGACACCCTAGGGGAAACATTTTCCCATCCTTCCCCACCAATCTGAATAATATTATATCACATTACAAGTATTTTTTTTTATCACCCACTCTGAACTTCTTGAGGGAAAGGAACACATCTTTCATGTTTATATCTTCTCTCTGTGGCTGCTGTAATAAATGGGCACTCTGTTGGGCTCCGGGGATGCAACAATTAAGACATCATTTCTTCCCATGGGGCTCTCACAGTATAGAAGGTGAAACAGAAACATGAACAGATAAGTACTGTGTAATTTGATGAATGCCACATTACAGGTATTTTTAAAACATGGAAGAAGGAGCACCTGATTCTGGGTCTGAGAAAGTTCTATTTAAATATACACAAGGGATCTCTGCAGAAATGACGTGGAGAAATTACCTTCCAAGTAAAGATTATCTCCAGGAAAATTCCTGGAAGATTCATAGCCAGTTTTACCAGTTGCTGTCCAGAGATTGTTCACTCAAATCTCCAGATGCACAGAACTGCAGGGGAGCTAAAATATTTGCCAGTGATACCTGAACATGTAAATAAACATTAGGTGGTTTCGCTGCAGAGACATATGCATTCAGCTTAGTTGAGACTGGAAAGAATCCGCATCTTATTCTGTGTGCCTGGAGCTCTCTGACAAAAATTCTAACCCTAATTAAAAAAAAGTCCATGCTCGCTTTGTAAATGTTTGCATTTATGATGAATAGAAGAACCTAAAAGCCTGAATGGCCCAACCTACTTTTTTTTTTTTTTTTTTGAGATATAATGTGAAATCCCAAAATCAATCCAACAAAGTGAGATCTTTACATTTTGGTTTTTGTCCGTCATATCCCAGAAGACACCGCATGGCCGACAGCCATTTCATAGGCAGGTTACCAGGCCTGAAGGGTAATGACCTCATGCACTTTAGGATGAGCTGACACTGTAGCAGTCAGAGAAGGAAGCCAAATTCGTGTGGCCTCAGTTATCTAGTCTTTATACAGGATTGTTTACAGTAGGGACTCCTACTGATACCTGTAGAGTTGAGGGACCAGGACTCAACTTCAGGGAGTTCGGAGAGTCCCTAAAATTCCACACAAAATTGAGCACGTGCCTACGGGGAGAAGGACCATGATCTTCATCATCTCCTTAAAGTTCTTGTAACTCAAAGAACCACTGATGTACACACATTAGTTTATATTTATTTTATTTACTTATTGTGTAGTCATCTATTGAGGATTTAGCTATCAGTCATTTTGCTCAGTGCTTATTTACTGTTGAGATATGTGTTGTAGGGATGCATGGGATGATTCCGATTCAGTGAGTTAGCACTGAGAAGCTGCGTTCCAGGTGCTTCCACATACAGGATCTTACTTAATCTTCACAGTAAATCTGTGCAGTAATACACTTAGGACCACTTTACACAAGAGGAAACTGAAGTTCAGAGTATAAAAAGAACTCGCCTAAGGGCAACTGAGTACTCGAGTGAGTAAAGAATATAAAGACAAATAGAACATTTGGCTCCTCCTTATGAAGTTCACAGTCTTCTAGGGTAGACAGAAACAAACACCTTAATATACTGACGTGCATGCAAAGATAGAGGAATGTGCAACATAAAATCTTAGCACCAAGGCATATATGGTCACTTCAGCTGCCAGGGGGAGAGATGAGCTGGATCTCCAAGGGTGAGGAATAGGAGACACGTGGACTGGAATTGGAAAAGTGTGCCAGGAGGAGGTAAAAGCATTTGTACAACCAGGCATGTGGACTAGCCTTCTCCTTGGGAAAAAATGATAGTGGTTGGAAATGGGGAACAAATGAATGAATGAATAAATAATCAATCAATCAATCAATCAATCAGAGCACTGCAAGAGATATGTTGGAGAACCAGGTTCTGCCCTATGTGTTTCTGAGTAGGTTAACATGATCTACACTTCCCTTCCAGAAACTAATCCAGGCTATACGGGTAGCCACAATTTAAAATAATATTTTAGATTTTTCTTCCCCAAAGCTGACTGAGTAGGTGTGCCCCTCACACTACGAGAAGTACTGGAATGAAATTTTGATTCTGTGAGTTCTCTTAGGACAGAGAAGTACTGTAAACATTTTCTTAACCTAATTTGATTACAAACAAGATCCCAAAGCTAACAACGAACCGAAACACTTAGGTAACTGCTTCAACCATATCATGGCCCCGAAGAGCAGGAAAGTTAGAAGAAAAATGTATTTTCAAACTAAGCTATCAAAACATACCTGTTTTCAAAAATCTTATAAGGATAATAAATTTAATGTCTGAGTTTTTTTTTTCCTCCCGAAAAATAGCATAACTATTTTAAAACACTAGATAATTCCTAAGGGAAAATGCTGCAAGAACCTTTGACATAATTAGTTTATGCTTTAGTTTGCTGTTTTAGTTACACATTTGCAACAAGTTCTCGGAAATATGAATGGAAAAACTTCTCTGATTCCACTTTCAATAGTGGGAAAGAAAATGTGCAAATGTGGGAGTGATAACAAGGAGAGAGAGAATATGAGCAAATATGAGGCCAGCACTATTTTTATTTCATTAACAATTAGACATAGTGAGTTATAATTTGAGTAAAATATTCCGGTTTTAAGTGTGTATTTTTCCACTTAAAGTTAAGTTTATGAAACGACAATCAAATTCTCAATGTCACCTTTACAGGTAACTCGACCACTATATGATTATCAACTCGTTTAAAGTATCTTGGCTTAAGCTTTATTTTTAGATCGTGATTTCTTTGTATAAATACTTTGCACTGAGGGCGCCTCGGTGGCTCAGTCGGTTAGGCGTCCGACTTCAGCTCAGGTCATGATCTCACCGTTTCTGTGTTCGAGCCCCACATTGGGTTCTGTGCTGACAGCTCAGAGCCTGGAACCTGTTTCAGATTCTGTGTCTCCCTCTCTCTCTGCCCCTCCCCCAGTTGCACTCTGTCTCTCTCAAAAATAAGTAAACAATAACAAAATTAAAAAAAAAATACTTTACCTAGATTTGAGATCATACTATACATAAAATGCTTTCTGTGCCTGTATTTCTTTGTATGTAAAACCAGGATTATTGGAGTCCCCAGCTCATAAAGATTAAATGAGACCAGTTAGTAAGGTACCCAGCACAGCGCCTGGCACTCACTTAGCATTCAGGTCTAATATGAGTTGTTGCTGTTGTGGTTCTGGTTACTTTTGTTATTTTTTTTTGATACTTGATTATCTATCTTAAGCATCTTCTCAGGTTGTTAAACTGTTGTTCAAAGACATGGTTTCGTGGATTTGTAACATTCCACTATTCCCTCAAGATTTAAGTAATGTCATTTTGATCAATTTAGCAATTTCCAAATTGTTAACAGTATAAACTCACTGAAAGAAACTCTCATCCATAAGTCTTTGTGACGAAGATGCATTTCTAAAAGTATATTAAAGACTTTTGATTCGTATGTCCAGATTACATCTCTGAAAGTTGCTACCCATTCTGAAGTGCCCACTTGTATGACAGCATTTAAGTAAGAATTAAGTAAATGCAGAAGAATGTGGGGAAATGTACGAGAAGGCTGTAAGTTTTAGAGCCAAAATATTTGCATTTATTTATACCATAGGCGGCAAGACAAATATATTGTGATGTTTATTATTTTTCGTGTTTAAAAGAAGCATTTGTCTGATGAAATAAAAACACTGCACTGAAGTCAAGAGGCCTGATTCCTGTGCTGACTGACAGAAGATTATATATAAGCTTGAGGAAGTCACTCTACTTCTTACAGCCACACACTCACAATTTGTAACATGGTGATAAATATGTATCTTAGAAGACTTTTGCGGCAGTTAAGTAAGATTGTGCATAAAAAGCTACATGCAAGGGTCCTGGCACCTGGCAAGCACCTGGGGTTGACCACAGGTTTATTGACCAAGAGTACATTTTTTTGGTCGAAGAGCAAGATTTCATCTTCCTCAGTGTATTGCATCTGTAAATTTATACAGTAGTCGAGTTCCCATTAGATGTCCTGGCTGCTCCACGAAAGAGCAGAGGGCACAGCTCCATGACCTTTTAGCTGTACTGTCAACATGTTTGGTTATCCTGGTCAGGGTTAGCTCGATGTAGTTCCGGTCCTTGACTGAACATACATTTGGCTTCTGCCTTGTTCCCGGCACTGAGCCAAGCGTCTGGTGACACAGGAATGAATAAAATGTAACTTTGCCCTGCATAGGTTCACAATCTAGACAGAAAGTGGGGTTACCATTGTTTTCTGGGTGAAATTCTTCTTCTCCTTATATTTAGTGAACATTTTTTATACCTTTCATTTGAGCCGTGTCCTAATAGGTATTTGGGGTTGAAAGTAAGCAATAATAGGGGCGCTTGGGTGGCTGTATCGGTTAAGTGTCCAACTTCGGCTCAGGTCATATCACAGTTTGTGAGTTTGAGCCCTGCGTTGGGCTCTGTGCTGACACCTCAGAGCGTGGAGTCTGCTTCAGATTCTGTGTCTCCCTCTCTCTGCCTCTCCCCTGCTTGTGCTCTGCCTCTCTCTCAAAAATAAATATTTTTAAAAAGACGAAGTAAGTAATGGTAAAACCAGGCTCAGCCTCTGAGATGGTAGGAATGTTGTATGCACATTAACTGGCATGCTTTGGTAGAAAGAGTATGGGCTTTCATTTAAAAGACCTGGGTTCACATTTAGGCTTCAAAACGTTCTTGTGGAATGACTCTGAGCAAGGCTAGCCCCTGTGTTTAGGGCGAGAAAATGAAAAGAAATAAAACTCAATTTTTCATTCATTCATTCGGCAGGTATTTATTGAGTGCTAGGGATTCAGCACTTAGTAGCATATACAGCAAGTCCCTGCCCTCAGGTTCCAGTAGGGAAGGGAGAGTGTAAAAAGTGCCCCCCTGAAGAGAGAAGTAAAGGCAGCTTGAGAGTGTCGTCATCAGTGAGGAGGGGTTGCAGTTTTACAGAGTTGCAGGGAAGGCCTCACTACCAGCTGATGTTTGAAGGAAGGAAGTGAGCGGGTGGTTTAAAGGAACAGCAGGTGCAGAGACCCCAACGGGAGACCAGCGGAACTTGGAGCAGAGTGAGTGGGGGGAGAAGTGGCAAGAGTCGGTGAAGGGCTTCATGAGACGTGTTGTTAAGGACCTTGGCTCCTACTGGACCTGAGACAGGAAACCTTTGAAAGGGCTTGAACAGAGTGACATGATCAGACTTGAAACAGCCTCATTCTCTACATTCTGGCTGCTGTAGAGAATAGAGTGGAGAAGACCAGAAAAGCAGGGTGCTCAGGTGGGAGGCTTTGCCAACAAGCTGAGGTTACTGGTGGTAACTCAGACTGTGAGACAGCAGGAGAAGCGGTGCACGGTGTCGAATTCTGGAGATGATTTTTTTAAGGTAAAGCCGACAGGATTTGCAATGAAGTGCATTCACCAGGCTTGGGGCCTATGTAACTATCAAGTCAGATTCGCCATCGATTCAGACGAGGAGGGCTTTAGAAAAAGCAGACTTGCCAGGGACATAAAGAGTTCATCTTTGGACTTGTGAAGTTTGAGTTGCCTATTTGGCATTCATTCAAATGTAGATGTCAAATAGATAGTTGGAGTTCAAGGGAGAGGTTCCAGCTAGAAATGTAAGTGTGGGAGTCATTATCAGAGAGACGGTATTCAAAGTGAGGAGACTGATTCAGATTTCTGCAGCTGGAAAAGACAAGAGGTCCAGTGACTGAGCCCTGGGGTCCACCAGAGTTTGGAGGTGGAGAGGATAAGAAGGAAAAAGCAAAGAGACAAAGGAGTGTCCACTGGAAAAGAAGAAAAGGCCACCTTGCAGAACAACCTATGTGAAAGCACATTCCATGTCATAACCTACCATAGAGGTGATCACTGGGCAGCTGTTAGACACTTTTGGGAAAATGCAGTTATCATGCTTTTTAGTGCAAGATTTGATTGGGGTATTTCTCATGAATAGCCTTTCCCTTGTTCACTGTGGTCATTGCCAAAAACCTATCTTTTATGAAACGATGCCCTGATGTCCTCATGATCTGAAAGATTGAAAGCGTTTCTATCAGGGATGGATTCAAGCCCAGGGGTGTTTGGTCCCCACTGGAGCTGGCTCCATGTGGCCCCGGGCAGCATGCTTCATGAGAATGTGCAGGCAGCAATAGTGGCCTCAGCCCTACGCCTGCTATGTAAAAACACTGGTTCAGAAAAGCACGAAAGGAATTTAGGTGCACAAAGATGAGAGTGTTACTAAAATGGAGGTGTTACATTATTTACAGCATGCTTTCAACATCAAGGGAAGACGTACTGTTGGATTTAAGACATGGGCCACGTTTTCAACATTGAAGACACATTCCAGAAAATCGATTGTGTCCACATGCGTTGTCACCTTGTGTGTGGAGAGAGCTTTTCCAAATGTCAACTATATTCATTCAGTTGACAGAAATCTGTTTGTTTATTTACTTATTTTTGAGAGAGAGAGGGAGGGAGAGAGAGAGAGAGAGAGAGAGAGAGAGAGAGAGAGAGAAAATGAACGAATGGGGGAGGGGCAGAGAGAGAGGGAGACACAGAATCCGAAGCAGGCTTCAGGCTCTGAGCTGTCAGCACAGAGCCCGATGTGGGGCTCGAACTCACAGACCGTGAGATCATGACTTGAGCTGAAGTCAGACATTTAACCGACTGAGCCACCCAGACACCCCAATAGAAATTAGTTTAGTATCAGGAGGACATTATGCTACATGAAATAAGCCAGTCACAGAAAGGTAAACACTACTACTTGATTCACTTCTGTGAGGTATCTAAAATAAACTCATAGCAACAGAGTGGATGAGTGGTTGCCACAGGCTGGGGAGAGGGAAATGAGGAGTTGCCGATCAATGGGTATAAAGTTTCGTTTGTGCAAGATGAATAAATTCTAGGGACCTGGTGCACAACTTTGTGCCTATAGTTAACAATAGTGTATGGTACACTCAAAAAATCTGTTAAGAGGGTATATCTCGGGGTGCCTGGGTAGCTGTCGGTTAAGCGTCCAAATTTGGCTCAGGTCATGATCTCACAGTTTGTGAGTTCGAGCCCCACGTAGGGCTCTGTGCTGACAGCTCAGAGCCTGGAGCCTGCTTCGGATTCTGTGTCTCCTTCTCTCTCTGCCCCTCCCCCACTTGTGCTCTGTCTCTCTCTGTCTCTCAAAAATAATTAAATGTAAAAAAAAATTTTAAGAGGGTTCATCTCATGTTAAGTATTATTACCACGATAAAAACAAAAATGAACTTAAAGAGAAATTTAGTAACAAAATCCCAAAACTTATCATTTATGGTGCCTTATGATTGATAGCGTTAATAAGTAACTGAATTGTAAGATCTTATGAAGAGCTTTTTGTTTTAAAGCTTACTATTTATTGTGTGTGTGAGAGAGATAATGGGAGAAGGAGCAGAAAGAGAGGGAGAGAGAGAGAATTCCAAGCAGGCTCTGTGCTGTCAGCATGAAGCTCTATGCGGGGCTTGAACTCATGAAACCCGAGATCATGACCTGAACTGAAATCAAGAGTCGGACGCTTAACTGACTGAGCCACCCAGGCGCCCCTAAGATCCTATGAAGAGCTTTACAACAAAGAGGAATTTGAGAGACCTAAAAAACAAAACAAAACATTACCAAAGCCACTCCTATACAGAGCTTCTGGAGAATGTCCCAAAGAAAGAGTACTTTGTGGTTGTCACTTACCAACAAATTTCTAGCATGTCTGGGAACACTATGGCTACTAGAGAGGATCCTAGCTTTTTGCCCAGGTCTGCTCAATTTAAATATCAAATATCGGGGCGCCTGGGTGGCTCAGTCGGTTAAGCATCCGACTTCGGCTCAGGTCATGATCTCACAGCTCGTGAGTTCAAGCCCCGCGTCAGGCTCTGTGCTGACTGCTCAGAGCCTGGAGCCTGTTTCAGATTCTGTGTCTCCCTCTCTCTCTGACCCTCCCCCACTTGTGCTCTGTCTCTCTCTGTCTCAAAAATAAATAAACGTTAAAAAAAATTTAAATATCAAATATCATAAACTTCGCAACACAGATCTTTAAATTAGAGGTTATGAAAGGCTAAGCAATTTGAAAGTATGTAACAATTTTCATAGGCTGCTGCCTTCTTGAGAGATGTCCATCAAACGGGCAATATTTGGGTGAATGGAGGAAAATCCATCTCCAAGTAGTGGGTAATAAACACTAGTCCAAAAGTGCAGAGGCGGCTGGTCCCGATGGCCATCAGAACACCCTGTGGAAAGGAGTGGAGCTGAAGCCCTGGGGCTTTCTGTATTTCAAGGGGCAGGGCGAGCTTACAAAACTGTGTAAGCTAAGATGAAGAGAACAGGTATGTGTTTGCAGTGGCTCCTGAACACTTTGGGCTTAGTTATCTAAGTGACGTATCCCTCCTTTATCCATCCTTTGGAATTTGGGGCTTCTTCCTGGCCAAGGAGCCTTGGACAGAGGCATTCATCCGTACCTGCAAACCCTATTCCGTGCACTGATGGGCGTGCGTATCGAAATCACAACATAGCCAGGAAAAATAATGCCACTGAAAGAAAGATTTTTCTGATTCTACATTTGGGGAGATTTCACTCAGGATATTTTGAAGCCACGAAAGGAAAGTTGGGCTTTTGTAATGTTGATGAAATATTCTGTCCCCGGCTCAACATCAATACTGGATTTTTAAAAAGGTAACTGAGGCAGATGTTACATATGCTCTGTGTAAGCGTCTTCACGGACAGTCTGTAAATTTGACATAATTCATTGAATACCTTTAGGTGATATTTTCAATTCAACTCTCACGTCCAGTGTCAGTTATGCTCGGAAAGATGGATAGATTAGCTCTTAATTGTCCACCAGATTCTCTAGCATTTACCAGTTTGAAACATCAACATTCCACTGCTGCATTCTGATCAAGAGAGCTATTGATTAAAGTGAACATCTTGTGTTATGTTAAGAATGAGGTATATATATTTTTCAGAGTGTCTGAGCATTTTACAACTTTATATGTGCTTTATTTTGAATGTTTGTGTACCCTCCCTCGTTCGTGGGTTGCATCCTGACTCCCAGGGTGATGGATGGTATCAGCAGGTGGGGCTTTGGGGAGGCGATTAAGTCATGAGGCTGGGTGGATGAGAGGAATCGCCCTTGTGAAAGAGGCTGCAGAGAGAGGGGAGGTTACTGTGAAAAGATGGCCATCTGGGAGTGAGATTCTCACCAGCACCTTGATCTTGGACTTCCCACCCTCCAGAACCGTGAGAAATAAATTTTTGTAGTTTCCAAGCCAAGTAGCATATGGTATTTCTATCATAGCAGCCCTAACAGACTAAGACAAAGTTACATAAAGCTTTTCCTCCAAACCTCTTCCTTTCCCTTTTCCCCGCCTCCCTCCTTTTCCTTCCAAACCCCCCTCGTTCCCCCTTCCGTCATTACCTACCGGCAATATTGCCATAAACATGTCACTGTTAGCTATTTGGAGAAATTGTGAAAACCACTTGTTAGGAGCAATTTCACTGTGGTTATCGACTAAGACTTTATCACGGGCAAGCAGGGGAAGGCTGCTCTGTACAAGTGCGAACTCTCATGAGCCATAAGTAAGCATTTGATTTTCTACCGGTAAAACCATGTGGTAATTATTTCAAATAATATTGTTCATGGCTCTGATTTCAACAAAAAAGCCCTTCTCAGAAAAATCTTTATTCAGAACCCCTTAGAAACTTAAAAACAGTTTTTTCCTAAATTTAGTACGCCCAGAACAAGACAGTTTTCCATAAGGTTGTTTTTCTTAGCTGTCTTTAAAATTTAGTACAAATTTATACTTTCCAGTGTCTAAGAAACAGCTGATTATTTTCATTTTGTTATTCTAGCGAGGAAATTATCACTCGTTTTCAAAATTAACGTACTTCATGATGCAACTATTTTCATTTGTTATTCTAGTGAGGAAATTATCACTCTTTTTCAAAACTAACGTACTTTATGAAGCAACATAAAATATGCATTTTCTGTGTCCTGAGTTCTTAGAGCTCTTTATTTCTTCTTGAATTTATACTTTTTAATTTCATTTGACTTCCTGATATGTGGTATTGAATTAACTTCTCTCAGGAGCAGTTTCTGGATGAATACTCTTTTTAGAAGCAATGTATATTTTTATTCACACCTGTTGGAACTTCTCCAGAGGGCTTTGGATTTTCCTGCTTTTTTCCATCTGTAACAAAAGTGATGAGACTAGCTTTATCCCCTTGTGGGGGTGTAAATCAGATTTGCTTATCAAACTGATACATACTCATCAATTTTTGTATTGTTCTATCCATGTACAGTTTTGGCTATTGATGTTTCCCTCTATTTATTAGCATTTATTTTTTTTTTATGTTTTTCTTTATTTTTAAAGGAGAGAGAGAGACAGAGCATGAATGGGGGAGGAGCAGAGGAGAGAGGGAGACAGAAAGAGGCTGTCAGGCTCTAAGCTGTCAGCACAGAGCCTGATGCGGGGCTCAAACCCACAAACTGTGAGGTCATGGCCTGAGCCAAAGCCGGACGCTCAACCGACTGAGCCGCCCAGGCACCCCTATTTATTAGCATTTAAACACACACTTTGTTTCTGAGAACACAAGTGTGGCAAGGTCAAAAGAAAATGTGTTACTTTAATGTAATTGAAAGGAAAATGCAATTGCTTCTATTGCAAGATGCAAGACACTCAGTTACTATTCATTGTTTCATAAATGTATTTTATATTGATATACTTCATTGATAGATTTCTGAAATGTCTCTGATATTTCTTAGGATCAATTGTTTCTTTGTATTTTGACTCCAGTTTCTTTTAACTGTTGTTGGGGCGGGGTGCCATAAATTTGCAATAACATAATTGGTGCCTGAAATTCACCCCTCACACAATATGTCTTGTCCTCAACTCTTCTGACTTTTGTCTCGTTCATCCTGGAGCTTGGCACCACAGCCACCCTTGGATCTCATTGTCATCAAGAACAGCTGGACCGACCTCTAACTCTCTGTCCACAAACCACAGTCTCCCATCTTTCATTTTGTTCCCTTGCACCAGACATGCGACCACCCCCACCCAGCGAAGGACTCACCCTCTCTGTCTCTCTCTTGACTTCATGTTTTTCTCTGGCCAGTCTACACCCTGGGATCTGTCTTTCATTACTCATCTCCTGATGCCCTCACTGCCCTAGTGTCTAGCTGGGCTTGCCTTGCAGACCCTCAAACCCATGAGGTCCCATTTGTGTGCCCTGTAACCTGGGCACTGAGCACAATTGCAAACAGGTAACACGGTGGTGCACGACAGTGGCAATAGAGCTCTGCCGGCTCCTTTCTCACAGGAAGGTGCTCCTTCCTCAGCACCTGCTAGCCATCCTTCCACCAGTTCCAGGTCAGGCTCCCTGCCACCCTGTTTGGCTGTCTTCACCACTCTCATTAATTTGGTAATTGGCAAGTGGGTATTAATACTACACCCCACATGTCATGCCAATCTCAAGGGATGCAATATCAAATTAAAGCCAAACCCTACCCTCATTGGCCCACCACAGAGTCAGGCATCCATAAAACAGCGACGCTATTGATGATTTCATTATACTTGAATCAGGTGGTAAAGAAACCAAGATAAGAGGTGACCTGAGCTGTTTCCTGGGAGGTGGGGAGGGAGGTCTAACTCAGCTCTGGATGGCATTTTATTATCATTGTCTTCTCCTTGTGACTTTACTGCATGTGCATTTCTGGGCTACTATTGTGGATTTTTATTCAGTTCTTTTAGGAGTTTATTTAAGTAATAACATACGTTTTCCGTCTTTTCCGGCTTACTTTTATTGTTAGATGTTATGCTTGAGCGATTCACCTATGTTGATACAGGTTAAGTCTAGGTAAATTATTTTCACTGCCCTGTATTATTATTCTTTTAATACCTCTATTTATGTAAGGTTGAGTTTATGCACATTTGGGTTGTTTTCTTTTCTTTCTTTCTTTTCTTTTCTTTTTCTTTTTTTGTCACTACAAACAATTCTGAAATGAACAGGAAGATCATGACAATGATTGGGTTAAATTTCAACATATATATAAAATTTCACTTTGGCCATTCACTTCAGCCTTCTCTGTCTAACACAAGTATCAGAAATTAGTAGCAAAATAGACCACCTTGAATGTTCTACCATATTTGAAATGTTAAGATAATATATTCATTGGTTTGCCTGATTTACTCTCTATAAAAGATGACATAAAGCAATTAAATGGCCCCAAGCCAGGAGATAAGACTCACATTGCCAGTCTGAATAATTAAAAGCAAATGTTCTTCCGATTCTCTTGCATTTCATTAGAATAAATGAAACAGTGTTCTCAGTGCTATTAAATATCAATGAAGTCGTGGGGAATTAAATGAGATATGTATTGTTTCTCAGCTCCCGATTCACCCTGTAATACCTGCTCTTCCATAACGGACTAAACTTTTTAAGCATTTCTCCTTCACAGTGAGGATGATGTTAATTAGCGGGTGCTGAAGAGTTATTGCAGGAGGAAGGGGCTTCGCTCACTGGTTCCAGCTGCTGCCCCATTGATCAGCCACATGGGTAGGAGGACGTCTAATATTGCTTCTCCCCAGCCACAGGCAGGGATGTGCAGGCCCTTGGTGACCATGTCCCTGCAGCCCTCCTAAGGAGGGCACCACATGCTCCAGATCTCCTGCCCCCAGTGGTTGCTTAGCTCCTTCTGTGCACCTGCTCATCAGCTCATCTGCACCTGGGAAGGCTGCTTCCTCCGTACCCAGTGACCGTGGCCAGATCTTGCCCCGGCAACCCAGAGAGCTTTTCCACCATCCAGCAGGCTGCAAACACACCTCCCGCAGTGAGGTCTGAAGCCCATCCTTGGAGAAGAGGCTTCTTCTAAGTTCTTCTTTCCTTAGATAGTATCTCTGAGGCACAGCATACCTTTTAGAGTTCTTGTTACATCTTGTAGTTACTCTCCTATGATAGCTCAAACATTCTTTATGTTAAACTTCTGCCAGTTGTTAAGAAATGAATGAATTCAATTCTAAAACCTAACATAAACTTACAGTTCCAGTTTTCACAGAGCCCGATGCAGGGCTGGATTTCATGAACCATGAGATCGTGACCTGAGCCAATATCAAGAATCCAACGTTTAACTGGCTGAGCCACCCAGGCGCCCCAAGAATAGTTCGTCTTATACACATTAGGCTCTGTACCAGTAAACTTCAAAATGATATAGTAAGCCAGTGAATAGAGTAGAACAATGGCCAAGTTGAGCAATACTGGCTGGGGAGTGAGATCTCTCAAAGCCCCTCAGAAACTTTTGTCTGGAAGATCTGTTTCTGAAGGCAGAAATCAGTATCTAGAAACAGGGATCCACCTTCATAACTACGTTAACCATTCAGTTCCCTGCCAAGTAGTTATCTACAACTGCATAGACATTGCCTTTATGTAGACTCAGTGTTAGATCAAAATCAATAGATAAATCAATATTTAAAATAGAAACTTCTAAGGACAGGGGCCATGTCTTTCTTAGGACAGGACCATGTCTTTCTAATTGGTTTAATTAACACAACTTCACCTGTGTGTATATATGTTCTAAAAATAAATCATTCATTTTATTATATACAGATTATGCACAGGTTTTGTATGATTATCTGATTCTGTATCGTCTAATCAATTAAGATCTAATTTGATCTTAATTCAGGTCAAGGTCCTTTCTAATTTAGCTTTCAAACTTATCTAGTCTTTAGTGATTATGCGTGGCACTTAAATCATCTTCTGCCGAAATGAGTTAGTGGGATAAAATACATTTTACAATGCTAGAAAATTTAATGCACTACAGAACAGATTTGTGTTAAGACACACCATTTTTAAATAATTGTTTATTGCTATTATTGTGCTTAAATCTAGATATCACGTGTTTAGCAAGTGTGGATTCCACCAAGTTAGAGGTTAGACACTAAGCACATTCTCATTTGAAGTGAGACGTACATTTGGTAGTCTGCATTTCTGCATTAGTAGTTCACTAAGTGCTTTGTACGTAGTAGTTAATCAATAAATATTTGCTAAATAAATCAATGGTGTGTTTAATTCAGGATTCAAAAGGGATTCATGCTAATATTAATAGCTTAAAAAATCTGTAAGCCTACAGAAGTTTTGCGTAGTACATGGGATCAGTGAAGCGCAATGAGAACCCCGAGGGGAATTTTCTGTCATTATTTGCAGATTAGAATAGAGTCTCTGGAAAGGTCCCTGCTGTACTTTTAACGGGTTGTCACTGGAACATGGTATGATTGTACCCATTACTTTGTGAAGCATATCCAAATGCCTTCTTCAGACGACTGTTCTCCCTGCTTCTTATATATTGAAAGCAATTATGTGATATTGTAATGCATTTTGTTGACAAGCTTTCCTTTCCGAAGCTGCTTATCTAAGTGCATTATTTCTGACTGAAAAACTTATTTTTCTTTCTTTGTGTCTGAATGGATTGCTTGCCAGTGGTGACTTATGGCCTAGTTCATCGATTTTCAGTAATGAGATAGAGCAGTATGAGGTAAATGTCTGTGTACATGGGCATGGGTTCTAAATCACATTCAGAAAACCACAGGCGTGATGATGCAGTGAGTCCGACTCCTCAAAAATGTTTGTGGTGAAGATTTCTTGAAAAACCTTGGGCTTACAGCACATCACTTAAATGGCAGATCTAGACAAATAGACTTACAGTCACCAGAGTGAGAAAGCCATGCTGGTTTGTTCAGGGCAGTAGAGGAAAACTCACCAGCCAGTGCATCTGGTGGGCAGTCTCAGTGGATGAGGGAGGCAGAGAGAGCCTGTGGGAGTTTTAAATGCATTGATTTCTCCACAGTGGAGCATCCAAACATGTAACTGAGTGCAGCCTCCGTGTAGCTGATGGACTCCCAGGGCTATAGAATTGCTACAGATATTCACATGTCTGAGGCAAGGAAAGCACTGGAAACAAATGCAAAGGAGATCCTTGCAGAATTCACTCATCTGATTTCATAGTGAGTCACAGTCTCATGGTGCTGAAATATGCTTGGCGATCCCTCTTGATCTTAATAACAAGAAGATGGAATTATAAACCATTAAAAACTAAGATATTGGGACACCTGGCTGGTTCAGTTGGTTGAGTGTCTGACTCTTGATTTTGGCTCAGGTCGTGATTTCGTGGTCATGGGATGGAGCCCCCAGCACCAGGCTCCATGCTGGGCATGAAGCCTGCTTGAGATCTCTCTCTCTCTCTCTCTCTCTCTCTCTCTCTCTCTCTCTCTCCCACTCTCCCTGCCCCTGTCCCACGCACACCCCCCCCTCAAAAAAAATTAAAAGTAAGATATTTGTGGAATAGAGAGGGAATCCCTTGAATGTTGTGTTTTGTAGCACTGTAATTTTATGGCCCTTATATCCTTTCCACATATCTCATATCTCCAGACAAATTCACTCTTCATCGAACACAGATATTTACAGGAATTCTTTCTTCTTTTATCTAAATCTCCCGTTGATTAGTGGTCTCATCCTCATACATGGGACTCCTCCAGACCCTCCCTTATGACACCTCTAAATCTTCCTGCCTTCTTTCCATCTGTTCTTTCTAGTTTTCTTTCACTCCATGATCCACATCACTCCAGTGTCCATTGCTACCCCTCCGAGTTCTGTTGTCTTATTTCTTCTGTAGACCAAGTCTAAATTAACCCTAACATAAGTGGAATCTTCAAACATTATTGTATTCTTTATGTTAACCTTATGAGAATATAGTACAATCAAAACGTGGTACGCGCCACGTGCATGTCATTAGAAA
Organism: Panthera pardus; assembly: GCF_024362965.1. Taxonomy (NCBI): domain Eukaryota; kingdom Metazoa; phylum Chordata; class Mammalia; order Carnivora; family Felidae; genus Panthera; species Panthera pardus. The sequence continues at coordinate 23,043,866 of NW_026526732.1, read as the reverse complement.
TCTTACTCCCAATGATCAAGACAGTCGTTCTGTGGTCTTTTAAAATTCATATAAACAAAGATTTGCATTTCTTACTTAAAATGCTGCTTTTCCTACTTGGGTGCATTCTTTGTTTTTGCCTGAGGTTGGCCTGTAAAAATTAGCAACTCATAGTAATGACATAACTTGATATACAGACTAAAGCTTTGGTATAATTACATATAATTGAGGACCTTGAAGATGATCTAATGAAATGAAATAAAACGTATTCTAGATAAACCATATCTACTATGTTTGGGAATAAATGGCAGAAGTATAACAAGTTTGCCCTATGCTAGAAACAGAATTGTAGTGGTTTAGTGCATTCCAGGAAAAAAAAAAAGAAAATAATATTAAGTTCATTTAATGAATACCACTCATGGGTAAGAAAAGATAAGAATAGGGGCGCCTGGGTGGCTCAGGCGGTTGAGTGGCCGACTTCGGCTCAGGTCATGATCTCACCGTCCGTGAGTTCAAGCCCCACGTCGGGCTCTGTGCTGACCACTCAGAGCCTGGAACCTGTTTCAGATTCTGTGTCTCCCTCTTTCTCTGACTCTCCCCTGTTCATGCTCTGTCTCTCTCTGTCTCAAAAATAAATAAACGTTAAAAAAAAATTAAAAAAAAAAAAGAAGATAAGAATGTGAATGGAATTGGGGTACATTTCCATACTTGTGGAAGTGAATCCTGAACCTAAAATGACTCAGTAAATAATCTATTATTTCCTGACAGGGAGAGTTGAGGGGGTGGAGAGAAGATGTAGAAGGAATTATTCAACAGTAGAGAACATTCTAGAGGAACAAATACTAGAGTGAGTTCAAAATATCCTGGGCTTTTTTTTTTTTCATTCTGATAAATCTCTATTTATATTTCTTGGAGAGATGTGGTACATTTGACCACTTCATTTCTACACGTGACACAAAATAATAAGAGCAGCCAGCCTGCTAAGAACTCAAAGCCAGATGGTGTATATGTGTGTCATGCTGAGTTGATGGTTTGGAAATGCCAGCCCTGCAGAATGGCTGGAGCCAAATAACGCTTCAAGGTAATCGTAATCCTACTTAAAATTCACTTGTGCATCTCCATACAACTTTCACATTCTTAAGTTTATTTAATGAATTTTAAGTTGCAACGGACAATGTGATACGTACAGGCAATAGAGCAAAATGTGTCTGATGTGATTTGTTGGCTGTCAGCTCCAATCAAATTCTAATAAAGTAGCAGAGATCTGAAGTGTTAGTTTAACAGTATTGTCTGACTGCTTCTTAAATGAGCAAATAACCAAAAGTCAGGCCATGCTTCTCCCTAGGGAGCGGTGAGCTGTTCTATAATCTTTAGGGATTATCTTTTAAAAATTAGTCAGTGTGAGTTGAAAACAAAACAAAACTGACAAAACCCAACAATTTCCTGTCTGTCTCCTGATGTATGGAAATGAGGAGAAAAGCATTTTGTGGTACCTCTTTTCCCTGACCTCCGCAGGCTCACTTGGGAGAAGTCTTCCATAGCAACCCAGATGAGGCAGGGGGCATAGTGTGATCGCAAGCCGGGGAGAGCCCCTGGCAAGGTCTACAGACAGTGACAGGCTAGCAACCAGGCAGCAGTGAGGCGACTGCTGTGTTAGATGATCCCACTGGAGAAGAAGATGAATTGACTGTAGGAGGATGTAAGACTTCATAACACCACTAACTTATGAGTTTGACAAACTGTTGTTTTATTTTTACATTTATATTTGCAGAATTGCTGTTGTTTTTCTCCTGTAGAACATGAGCTTCTGTTTCTTCCCTCCTTTTTTTTTTTTTTTTTGCTTTTTTAAGGTTTCCCCTCACCTTTTCTTTTATATCTTCATAAAAGCATCTGTTTCCCAAGAATCATGAGTTATTTGTTATTAAAATATTATTGAACATTAATTGAGTAACTTAGCCCCATAGTAAATCAATTTTTGCTTTTTAAGATGTTATACTTTTTAAATGAATTGACCCTTTTGTCATTATGAAATGTTTCTCTTTATTTTTGGTAGCATTCTTTATCTTGAAAGCTACCTTTTTTTTTAAGTGTATTTATTTATTTCGAGACAGACATAGGAGACATTTCTATGTCTCCATAGAGACATAGGAGCGTGCATGTGAGCAGGGGAGTGGCAGAGAGAGGTAGAGAGAGAATTCCAAGCAGGCTCCATGCTGTCAGCGTGGAACCTGACTCGGGGCTCGTTGCCACAAAGTGTGAGTTCATGACCTGAGCCAAAATCAAGAGTCTGACGCATAACCAACTGAGCCACCCAGGTGCCCTAAAACTTACTTTTTGTATTGATATAGCTATTCCAGCTTTCTTACAATTAGTGTTTGCATCCATTTTCCTTTAACAAATCTATACATACTTATAGTGCTTTTTCTTTGTGTTTTAAATACAGTCTGTCAATCTCTGGTATTAATTGGGAGAGTTTAAACCATTTGTATTTAATGTAATTATAGGTATTATTGGGTTAAAGTCTGAGATCTTACTGTTTTTTTCTGTCTGATCTATTCTTTGTTCCTTTTTCTTAATTTTTTACTTCTTTTGGATTACCCTAATGTACTGTTAATGTTCCATTTCATTTCTAATATGTGCTTATTAGGTGTAATGGACAGAATTTCTAAGTTGGCCCCCAAAGATGCCCCACTCTAACCCTGAGAACCTGTGAATAAATGACATAGAACTTCTCTGATTATGATGTATGGCACAGTTGACCTTAAGAAAAGGACATTACTCATGTGGACTTAATCTTACCACATGAGCCCTTAAAGGCGAAAAGCTTTTTCAGATGGACGACAGAAGAGAGAAAAAGAAGGGAAAGTCAGGGAGATCTGAAGCACCAGAAGAATCTGATATTCTGTTCCTGGACTTGAAGATTGGTGGGCAGGGGGGTGGGGGCGCGGGGTGAGAGCAGGTGCAAGGGTTGGAGAGCAGATCCAAGGAACTGAGAGTGCCTGGCCATCAGTTAACAAGGAGGCATGAACCTCAGTCTTACAGTCAAAAGGGACTGGATTGTACTAACAACCAGAATGATCTTGAAGCTCCTTTCCTTGAGCCTCCAGATAAGAATGCTCCTTAGCCAGAACCTTGATTTTGATGGCATAGGGCCAGACTAACCCACTCGGACTTCTGACCTACAGAATGTGAACAAGTAAACTGATGTTGTTTTAAGCTGCTAAATTTGTGGTAATTTGTTACGTAGCACAGACAACTAATGCATTAGCTGAAGGTCTCCGTTTCACTGTCTTAGTGGTTCCTCTAGGGTTTACGGTAGGCATCTTTAACTTATCACCGTCTGCCACCAGATAATATGCCACTTCATATATAACTAAAAACGTAACAACCTACGCCTTCCATTTCTTCTTTCCCTTGTGCTATGTCATAATTGTATTTCTAAATATGTTTAAATCCTCACAGTTTGTTCTCATATTTCTGCTTTAACTAGTTATTTATTTTTAAAAGATTAAATAAAACAAAAAATAAATCTTTTGTATTTATCCACATATTTATAATTTTTAGCAGTTGTCATTGATTGCTTCATATAGATTTGAAGTTATATCTGGTATCACGTTTCCCATTTTGTTCACATTTCTTGTAGTGAAAGGCTATTGACGATAACTTCTCTCAGTTTCTGTTTGTCTGAAAAAGTCTTTCACCTTTGAGAGTTTTTCCTCCTTGTAGGACTTTAAGGTCCCTGTTTTCTGGCTTGTGTTGTTTTACATGAGAAACCTGTGAAATTTCTTATCTTTATTTTTCTGTATGTGATGTCTTTTCCACAGATTTTTCAGCATTTGATTACACTGTACCTTGATGTGGTTTTCTTTGTTTATACTCCATTTGTTTCATTTCTTGGATCTGCACGTTTATAGTTTTCATGAAAACTTCATGAAGTTTTGAAGAACTTCAGCCATTGTTTCTTCTAATGCTTTTTCTTTTCTTTTCTAATATTTCTTCTACATGCCTCTCTTTCCTGCTTCTTTGCAGCTCCAATACACTTATGTTAGACTGCTTAATATTTTCTCACAATTCACTGATATTCTGTTGATTTTTAAAATCTTTTTCTTTCTCAGATTCATTTTGAATGGTTTATATTGCTATGTACTCAATTTTTAAATTTTTCTTCTGCAGTGTCGAGTTTGCTATTATTTCCACCTAGTGACTTTTAAGTTTCAGGCAATGTCTTTAATTTTTAGATGTTCGGTTTGGTTCTTTTTTAATGTCTTTTTTTTTTTTTTTTTGGCTCATTATTTCATTTAACTTCTTCAACTTATGTTCTTGTCTGCTAGTTCCAATATTTATGTCATTTCTATACCTGTTTTTTTTTATGTTTATTTATTTTGAGAGAGAAAGCTTGAGCAGGGGAGGGGGAGAGAGAGAAAGGGAGAGAAAGAATCCCAAGCAGGCTACTCACTGTCAGTGCAGAACCTACTGCGGGGTTTGAACTCACAAACCATGAGATCATGAGCTGAGCTGAAATCAAGAGTCAGATGCTTAACCAACTGAGCCACCGAGGCATCCCATATATCTGTTTTTATCTAATTAGTTTCCTCTTGATTAAGGATTTTTTTACTTCTTGGAAAGTCCAGTGACTTTTGATTGGATGTTGATAGTGTAATGTTGGATATTGCTGAATGTCTAGATTTTGCTATATTCCTTTAAAAATTGTAGAATTTTGTTTTTGCAGGTATTTAAGATACTGTATATTGGCTTGCTTTCTTCTGTGATGATTGTTTTTAAGTACTAGTGGGTGGATATAAAGTAGCCTTTATTCCAAGGCTATTTTAACATCACTAATTAGGTAATAAACTTCTTAGGTCTCTACTGAATTCTTGTTGTAGTCAATAAGGCCTCTCTGGTCAGAACTTGAATACCTCTCCATTCTGAGTGTTCTCTAAAAATTGTTTAACCTACAGCTTGTGGCAGGTAAAATGAGAAAATGACTCTCAGTGATATTCAACATTGTATAATCTCCTTCCTTGGGTTTTTGGAAGATTCTGTGAATACAATCAATCCTGCAGTTACATTACTTTATGTGGCAAAAGGACAATTATTCAAAGTGGGCCTGATCTCATCAGGTGAGCCATTTTTTAAAAATGAGAGTTTTCTTTGGCTGATTGCAGAGGAAAAAGTTCAATATATGAAAAAGCTGATTTATATATATAGTCCAAATGTCTAGCTGTTTATGGTGGGAAGGCAGCACTGGTAGTAGTTACTTGATCATGGAATTTTAAAATTCACTTAACTCACTTAATTTGGAGATTTTAGTAAATCCTGCTATTACAAGCCAATTTTTAAAAAGAAAGGAAACTGAGTTAGAAGGAAAACAACGGAAAGAGATTCACCAGCTACAGCCCAAAAATATGAAAACCACTCTTTTATACCTTTTATTTTTAAGTTCTTTGGAAATATTTCATAATAGTGAAGTACACAGAGAATAATACAATAAACTTCTATATACCCAAATAATCAACTTAAGATATAAAATATTACTGATACAGTTGAGGTCCTTCCCCAGTCTTATCCTCCTTGGAGAGGTAGCTGAATTCCATGCTATTAATTCCATGCATTTCTTCATATTTTACTTCATATACATGCATCCTTAAAATTATCTTTGCACTTTTTTGAAATTTATTTTGATGCTGTCAAAATGTAGCATTTTTTTGGTTTCCTTTTTTTTTGTTTAATGTTTTGTTGTGAGAATGAAAAATTGATATGTACTTAGAACTCCACTATATGGATATAGCACAGTTTGTTTATCCAGTCAAATTGAAACATTAAATCCAAATTTTTGAAGCAATGAATGCATAAATTAACCTTCACATGCATATGACTAGAACACACGTATGGCAGCTTCTTTAGCCAATACCCTCGATAATGAAGTCATTGGATAATAGAGAATGTACATCTTTAAATCACTAGACATTGACAAGTATTCTTCAAAGGGGTTGTTCCAGTTTGCATTCCTACCATAGGGTTTCTGGTTGTTCTACATCCTTATAAACAGTAGTATTGTCAGAATTAAATTGTGAAAATTATATGGTTGAAAAATGCTATCTCATTGTGGTCTACATTTGTGTTTCCTTAGTAATTGATCATGTAGGGCCCCTTTTAATATGTCCACAGGCCAAATTGGCATGGAGATTATTATTCCCCAGCCTGGCCACTCCAATTTCTCAAAACCCCTTAGGGTCGACATAAAGATCAAACATCTACAGCGATAAGATATGTTATGGAAAGTTTTCCTAAGTGTGAAATTATTCCCTGAGTCATTAAAATTATTTCTGGTCATCACAACATGATTCTTGCCAACATGCTCAGTTATGGCCATCTCAGCTTCTCCTCCTCTGCTTTTTCTTGTTGTAGAAAGCATAACAATAAACCTTAAGTCATTGAAGCTGAAAGGCAGGCTAAGTTATGAGAAGGAATAGAACTTTAGCTAACATTGGCAAATAATGGCAGGATTTGGTCAACTTGGAAGAACATGGTAATTGTATTATACGTAAAAATACTGCAGGGTTTTTGTTTATTTGACTAAGGTCAGCAATGGAATCTCCATTATTTGGAGTTTTCAAAGTGGCTTAGATAAGAATTTGAACAGAGTGATTTGACAATCCAAGTGTGTCAGCGCTATGCTAAATGGAAGCTGGTAATTTTGAGGGTCCTTCTTCCCTTTGTTTTGTGCCTCAATGAGGAACTCATCCACAGAGCTTTCACAGATCCTTTCCACTGCCAAGATGGAAATTTACCAAAAATTTTTTGTTGTTTTCTAAAGAGGTAGTGAATAAAATTGTATCTTTTGCAAATCTGTCATCAGTGAATTATTTCTGGTAGAGGACACCAGAAAACTTACCCTGAATCTACTCTTGGTGCTAAATGGGTTTGATTTTTGAGCCCAGGGAATATATTTTCTGCCCTTTCCATAATTTGAATGATCATTTGCCAAGCTATATTACAGTATGCTTCCTGCCTCCACCCACAGCTCTGGATCATCGATACTTTTGCTCCCACATTAGGAATTTCACAGATTATTGAATTGTAGTATTTCAATGTCCTCCCCTGAGATAGTCCAAGTTACACGTAGCTGATGTAAGTAATTTAATTTGTCATTTATTTGGGAATGTACAACTGAAAACTTTTTTGGGGAATATGGTATGGGTATCTATGTTTGTATTACTTTGGAAAGATTTTATTTTAGAAGAACAGAAAATCTGAGAAGGAGGTCCTGTCGTTCAGGTTTGACAACAGAAAATCATTCTGTACCAGTTTTGATTACTGCATTCAGTTGATTTCTCTGTGACTCAAGGACTAGAAGCTTTCTACCACTTCCTTTGGTGGAGAACTTTCCAAATCTAGGAGATTAGAACATTGGAAGTTTTCTTTACATTCAGACAAAAGTGTCTCATTTATTACTCAGGCTACCTTGATTCTTTTCTTTGCACTTCTTAGATGTTTGTTAAACCCTACTAGTCAATGTAATGACCCCACAGATGTGATATTTTAAAATAATAGACATGTCGCTATGATGTTTGATATTTGACACTGCTTCGTATTGGGCCTCTTTAGACATGTACGTGCATGCAGAGTTTGCATTTGTCCCAAGGTGAGCAAAAACGGAAGCAGTGTTTTTAGGATGAATTTTCTCACCTATGATAGCAAGTTGCAAATATCTTATTCTTTTTTTATTTGTAGGGCCAGCTCTGTAAATATGCTTCTGATCATCTCTTATCCTGTGTCATGTTGCAAAGTTGTAGCTTGTTTGCTGTCCTACAGCTGGGGTCTCTTTAGATCTTATGGACTAACACCAGCTGTTGTCTCCCTCCAGGTTATCCAGGCTGTCTTTTTTGGTATTTGCGTGCTGACTGATCTTTCCAGTCTTCTGACTAGAGGAAGTGGGAACCAAGAACAAGAAAGGCAGCTCAAGAAGCTTATCTCGCTCCGGGACTGGATGTTAGCCGTACTGGCCTTTCCTGTCGGGGTTGTGAGTATGATGTACAATGCATTTAACCATAAAAGAAACTTAAAGGGTCTTATTTCAGACTTCTAAGAGAAAAAAAAGGGCTCACTTCTAAGAGAAAAAAAAAAAGGGCTCTAGCAGGTGTCTGTATTAGTCTGCTTAGGGCTGCCATTACAAAGCACCACAGACTGGCGGGGGGGCGGGGGGAGAGGGCGGCGCTTAACCAACAGAATTTATTTTCTCACAATTCTAAAGACTAGAAGTCTGAAATCAAGGTGTTCACAGTGTTGACTTTTTTTTTTTTCCTGAGACCTCTCTCCTTGGCTCGTACATGGCCTCCTCTCCCTGTGTCCTCACCTGTGTATCCATGTCCTAATCTCCTCTTCCTATAAGGACATCAGCCAGACCAGAGTAGAGCCCATCAATGACCTCATTTGGTCTTAATTGCCTCTCTAAAGGCCATTCCTCCAAATATAGTCACTTCTGAGGTACTAGGGGTTAGGACTTGAACATATAAATTCTAGGGAGACGCAGTTCAACCCATAACAGCTTCTCTAGCAGCCCAAATTTGAAATGTATGGTCCTTGGGTCTATGACCATTCTAGTGTTTTTGAACTTGAGAGAGGAAGTCAACATTAGCTCATACTGCTTCGTTCACCCAACTGTGCCATTAGCTAATATCATTTAAGTACATGCTGCTTGATGTTTGGGTCTGTTCTGGCTTCATTGATTTTCATTATTTTCAGTTAGGTGCCCTCCACTGCTTGACTTCCTTCACAGGTCTGTTAATCGTCCATTGTCTATACATAAACCATGTTTCTTTAAAAGGCCAGGGCCCCATGAGATTCTATAGATTGTAACCTGTGGAGAGGCATGAAAAGAGGGAGAAAACTCTTACAGATCGCAAATTGTGAAAATAAGGAAGAGTGTGTTACCTAATTCAAATTCAGACCTTTCATTTGACAACAACACAAGGAGATTATTATAATCTGGTCACACTCCTCTGCTCGTTCCCTCATCTTTTTCCTTTGAAAACCTAAATGGGTGCTCAGATTGAAACCATCTCACAAATCTCTCAAATTCTGTTACTTAACCCGACAGAATTAGATGCCTTACCTATTGTTTAGTATTTCCTTCTTTGGACTTGACATAGAAAATTCAAATGCTTTCTATCAGAATAGTCATCTAAGAGAAAATTTCCATTGGCACAAAGTATAAAGATTTGTACTCGGTGCATGAAAGAATTATCTGGAATATCCAAGTCTGTGAATTTTTTTGTTTCTTTTTACTGGATTGTTCCCTTGGAATTTCTCTAGGTATGTCATTACCTCTGGAAGTCTTCCTTGGCTAAGAGGAACACAGTAACACAATACAAAAGTAAATAGGAATACAGTATTAACATTTTCTCTTAGCTCTGCCTCTCTCCCTCCGTTGTGTGGTGCCCAACTGTGTTTCTGGGGCTTAAATTGTGCCTCTTGCCACTCTCATCAAAGGCACATTGCATATGCCCTTTAGACATTTTTGACATTACTTTGGCCAGAAACTTTTTTCACCTGCTTAGGACTTGAGATGTTTCTCAGCTTTCAGTGTCCTTCCTGAAGTTAGTCGCATATGCTTCATGGTTTGTGACAAGAATGGGAGACTTTGTGCTTGCTTATTTGTTTGGTTACATTTGCTGTGTTCCTCTGTTTTCACTAACTTTGTGGTTTTCTCTGTGTTTTGAAAAAGGGAAGAGAAGTAATAATACCTTAAATTTCATACCTCCTTTTAAACTGAGAAGTCATATCACATTCCGTTGCATTTGTATACACCTTCCCAGGTGGGAAGCTTCACAGAAGAATAATGAATCAGGTGAACAGCTTCACTTATTTTTTTAACTCTTATTTTTTGCTGATATTTTATAGTCCATTTTTTACATTTTTTATAATCTTCCCTGTTAATATATGAGTCACTTTCCTTTTTAGAGCCACTAGCCTTTTCTCTTAACTGAACTTTTGAAGTCCCTCTGTTATATTTCCCTCTGTCTCTCCCTCCCTTTCTCTCTCTCTCTGTGTCTCTCTGGTATTAGGAAGAGTTTTGAGCAATGTTCTCCAGAAATCTCCAGATGTTTCCCACTGTTTCTTACTCTATCATTTGAGTTTTTGCATCCAGTTTCCTGGTTTCTCAAACTAATACACAGAAATGCATCCTGAGGAAAAAAAACAAACCAAAAAACACAAAAAGACAAACCAAACCCTGGTAACTAGCTGTTTCCCAGACTCCACTAATTTTGTAGCAAAGTCATATTTACAAAGGACATGAATTTGTCTCTTTATTTGCATTTTAATGCAAACTGGTTTTTTTTCATTAAAACAAAATTTTATGGTTTTTTCACCTTTCTTTCCCCAACTTTGTTTCCCAGCTTTCCTTTCCAGTGTGCCCTTACCTTTGCTGTGGCTTCACAGGTTTTCCCTTGCCCCTTCTGTGTCTCTCCCATACCCCGTTTGCTCAGTAGGGTCTGGAATTTCAGTGTGGTTTTATCACTGAACTTTTCTCCCTTGTTACAATGTGAACCCTCCCTGGAGCAGCGCCACTAGGAATCACTTGAAAAGGTGTCATTTTTACTCTTCCTGTGGCTTCTGGCCTGGGAGGGAGGTGCCCAGCCCAGTGGGTTCATTTCATTGGAAGGATGGGAACAGCACTAATGCCTGGAACCTGATTGACGGACATGTCCTTATACCCGTAGGCATCTATAGTGTGAGAATGCTTATCATGTGTGAAAACGATTAATGATAACATTTGTAATTAAACACCTTTTGCCATATTGACTGACACAGAATCCTAAAGGGCAAAGCACCCAAGCACTCACCTGTGCCTGGAGAGCCTTGGGCATGGCTCGAGCTTCTAGGCAGCAAGGTGCTCAGCCTCGGCTTAGAACCTGCCTGTGGTCCCCCGAGGCCTCCAGGCTCTGGCTGCCAGGTGATTGCCAGCCTCACAGAATTCCACTCCCTCGTGGCTCCTTCGGACCCCCACCTTTTGTTTGTCAGCCAGAAGTTTGCAGAGAAAGTAAAGTTATTTTTGCTTCCTGGTGCAGGGCAGAAAGGCAAGGGGCATGATAAGGAGGCAGAGTGGCACCCTCTACTCTGATTTTCCTGAAGAGACCTCTTAGCCCCAAGCTTTTCCTGTTGCTCCCATTATCTCTCTTTCCTTCTCTCTCTCTCTCACCTCAACTGCAACTGTGGCAGCAAGAAAGACATGGGTAGGTTATCTAGGATTCGTATTGTCTCCACTAATGCTTCCTCCAATAACGAAGTTAATTGAGAGCTGACAGTAATTGCTTGATGTGGGCATGAAGCAATAAATACGATTTTTGTGACCCATGGACCTAATGCATCTACTTCATGGACTCTTTCTCTCGGATATATAAAAATAATGAAGCATTCCAATCAAAGATAGTTGGCGTAAAGTTTTGTTTGAGCATAACCTTGAAGAAATGAGGCAGTTGCTTGAGTGAGCCTAGCCTGTATCATCCTGATTTGTGCAGATTCCCATAAATGCAAAGCTGGCCTTGATTAGTAATGCTAATGGCCGGAAACCACCACCACTCCCAAAGCCTTGCAACTCATTTTGCAGGGATAACCCATGGGAGGCTCTTCTTACCATGTGCAGTTTATTTCTGAACCCTGTCACCCTTTTAAAGAAGCATTACAAATAACTCTATGACATTATGTGGTCTGGAAGCACTGAAGTTTATTAGGAGCAATCAAACCAAGAATGTCTTTTGTCTCCTGTGAGTTTGTTGACTTTCGTGCTGGCAGATACTCTTCTAGTTAAGAGGATAGGCTAAGGCTTTCAACCAACCAACCACAAACAAACAAACATACAAACAAGCAAACAAAAAGATAAAGAGGAAGAGGAGCAAGAAAATGAGTATGATGGGTATGAAATGGTTTCTCTCAAAAATTCTAAGTGTGTCTCCAACTGCTATCCAAAGCAGCCCATTTAATGGCAAAGAACCATCATACATTTCCCATTCATTCAGGTGCGTGCATCCCATTTATTTGCAGCTTCTTAGCTTCTATGGGGCATGGAATCAAATCTCACCACCTCCCCAGTACCTCTTTGTCCCTTCTGTCACTTGACAGAAGGTAGGCTGTCACTAAACTGACCTTGACTGATTGATGGGTAAAGATGAGGATGTCCCTGTCTGTATAGAGGGGGCGTGGGTCCAAGCAGGACCTAGAAATTTGGGTTGTTCTAACCAGGGATGGGCATCCAGGGTATCCCCAAGCAAACCAGCATGTGCCAAGATACGTTCTTCTAGAATTTGGGCTTTTTACCTGAGTTTAGCCTCAGTTACTTGTTCAGTAACCATTTCTGGTGTTATGAGTATATTCTTGTAAAGACTTGGTGAAGATTTTATATGTATCAACCTAGTCTAGACTCCTTTAAAACTTGTTTTTGCTTGTGATGGGGACTGTGTGGTACCTGCTCCCTTAGGAAATATGGAAAACATAATTTGAAATCTCAAATGCAAACGTAAAGAAAAAGTATCTAGCAGTTATTTTCAAAAAGTGAGTCTTTATTTATTGACATACTAGCTAACTCTGAGCCATTCTTCAGAAAAATTTTGTGAAGCATACAAATTTAGATCATCATATCCCTACAATTTAAAAAAACAGGGGCGCCTGGGTGGCTCAGTCGGTTGAGCATCCGACTTCGGCTCAGGTCATGACCTCACGGTCCGTGAGTTCGAGCCCCGCATCGGGCTCTGTGCTGACAGCTCAGAGTCTGGAGCCTGCTTCGGATTCTGTGTCTCCCTCTCTCTCTGCCCCTTCCCTGCTCATGCTCTGTCTCTCTCTGTCTCAGAAATAAAATAAAACATTAAAAAAAAAAATTAAAAAACAAAACAAAACATTATTTACCTTTCTGATTTTCAAGTAAGAGATTGGCTTACATGGAAAGCAAACAATTAATATTAATTACTAATATTAATATCTGTTAATGTAACGTATAAAGGAAGGGAATTTGATTCTATTTGAGACTGTATGAAGCCAATGCCTTTTCTTCTGTTTTGATATTAAGGGAAAAAATTTTTAAAGCGCATTATTTACTTTATTCTACAAACTCTGGATTTAATATAAAAATACACTTAATATCCGCTGATCCTCTCTTTATTAAATTTTCACACAGGTACCTAAAACCAAACTCTTTCCTGTTTTGTTTTGTTTTTTTTTTCAAGATTTCATTGATGTTTTAAGTTTCTTCAAATGCCCTTTTCCTTTCTCCTCACCTTTGAAGTTAAAAATATAATATTTGCTAGATCATATTTTATGGTAAAACCCAGTTCATTTGGAGTTGAGGAAATCATGTGCCTTCTGCCTGCACTGAAATGAGTGTGAGTTGGGTTTCCAAAGAGGGAAGATTCACAGATGAGGATTCATTCAAGATCAATAAGCAAGATTAAGTTTTCCCTCCCCTACCAGGAGAAATACTCAGGAGACTATAATCACCTAACCTAGGTGAGTGGTCTTACCTCATGTTTTGGATTGCCTTCTCCAAAGACCAAAGACATAATGTGATTAGACAGATGTATGAGAGGGAACCAGGTTGCTTCTCAACCATCTTAGCTATATTTTTTCTCCTCAGTGGAAACCAAAGATTTTTCTGCCTAAGCGACCTATTTGATTTGTACGCATTCATGCCAACTCACAGCAGCCAGCTTTCTCAATGCTTGCAAGATAAATTTCTTCCACACAAAAAATAATCACTCTTTAACAATATTTTCTATAGGTGCCCACTTTTAATCACACTACAGTGGAAACCACACATTTATATCCAGAACATTCAAAGGACAGCAGTTCTAGTCAAGTCAATAATGATTTGTGGGTAATGGAGCTTACTAGGTAAGCAGATAGTGCTAAGAGCCAAGATAGCAGTAAGGATGGATCTTGTCCTTCAAGAGTCTCACAGCCTAGAGAAGGTGACTTTACAAGCTATATCAACAAGTAAATTAAAAGAAGGCATGGTGTGTATAAGAGTGCATGGGTCTAAGGTGCAGAAGTAGTCCAGAAGAGGAAGGGATTGATTTTAGGGAGTGGGAGGTCCTGGAAGTCTTCCCAGAAATGATGGTATCGGAGCTCTGTTTTGAAGAATGACTACAGACTTATTGGATGTATGAGTTAATGATGCTTTCAGCTGCAAGTAACGGAATACCCACGGCTCTCCACCTGGCTTACTCTTTCAATTCATTCAAGTCTCTGTTCAAATGATTACCTCTCAGAAAAGCTTCCATGAATAATCAATATAATTAGCCTTCCATTACTCTCAGTCTCTTTGCCTTGCTTTATAGTCTCCATAATGATTACCACTACCTGGCACGTTATATGTGTATCCTTTCATTTCTGTAGCATATGTCTCCTCTGACTTGGTACATACCTTATGAGGCCAGGGAGGTTGTGTGTTTGATTTACTGCTGTAACCCAACCATCAGGAGTGATGCCTAAATAATTCAGTATTTATTGAGTGAACATCCATCCATCCAGTTGTGGCTTAAGCAATAAAGATATTTAATATCTTACAAAAGTAGAAACCTGTAAGCAGGTAGTTTCGGGATGGCATTGCTCAGTGTTATCATTTGAGACTTAAGCATTTTTTATTGTTCACTTTTTTATCTCCAGAATGTTGGCTTTTTGTCCTTGGACTTGCCACCTACAGTCTCAAGAGGGTTGGCAAAGCCCCAAACATCACCTCCTTCGGAGCCATGTTCAAGGCAGGATGTGGAAGAAGCTCTTGAGGGAGCTCTCTGCATATGTTTGTCTCTTCATCAGACTAATGAATATTTCCTATAGGCCCCGTCAGCAGACCTCCCCATAGGTTTTGTTGGTTAGAACAGTCACATGGGTGGAACCAGTGGCATGGGAGGCTGGGAAAGCAGGTAGAAGAAGGGAATTCACTTACCATGAGGGCTTAAACTAATTCAGATTGATCTTTATAGGTCGGGCACATTGCTGCCCAAACAAAACCAGGAGTTTCAAGAAATACGATAAGTAACAAATATTGAGAATGACTATGAAATGTAAACTAAGTAAAAACCAACAGGATTTTAAGTAATTTGTTGTTCATCTATGTATGTTTTTATGAAAAATAGATACAGTCAAACTGATGAGACTAATCATGGACATTTTCTGTCTTAGTCAAGAAAAGCATTTTTTCCCCATTCATTCTCTGCCAGCGCCATTTTTTGTACATTCTCATTAGTATTATTATAAACGACTATCAAAATCTGATATTTGAAGAAGTTGTTCTCAAAGAAAGTCCCATATGTAACACAATTGACTAAATCGTTTCTGTTCAGTTTCTGAAAGTCCATAGATATGTACGAGGTGGCCCTACATCAGACCAGCAACCCATATATGCAGAAAACCAGGTTCAATGAGTAAAATCTTCCTTTAATAGTCCCGTAGAAATTGTAGAGAATGATCATGCACTGGGTGTCATTTCACCAAGTTCCCACTCTTTCTGGGCCAAAGGGCCACAAAAGTATCTCAGGAAATGAAAATACCTTTTTTCCATATGTATATCCATAAGTAAAAAATATATTGGAAGTATATGATTGAGAAAAGGTAGACTTGATCTCTGGTAACATTAATAATGTGATGCGTATAAAATAGGCATACAATTCCTATTCTCAAAAATAAGACCCCCCCGCAAATCAGACTCTTTGTAGGCCCTTGTTTCGAGAACCAGGAACAAGTTTCAATATTAGATGCTGATTTAAAAAGAAAAGGAGAAAGGGACACCATTCATTTTTCTTCTTCCTTCTCTACATATCATTCTTCCTCCTGATCTCTGTCTTACCTTTCTCCCTCATCCCTCTACCCCAAACCCATCTCCCTCTTTGTAGAAAAAGAAACAATGATTTGCTGTGTGGGTGTTCTGAAATTACTACAGTCCCTGTGGGCGTTTTGAGGTAACTCTTACCTGTTTTAGCTGGATCAAAATGTGCTGTGTCACATCAGCCGACATCAGAAGGAACATTTCCCCCAAGGAAGGAGCTAGTGGACTTTCCACCCACGCAAGGTTTATTAACTTTTAGTTGTGCCTGTGTGATGACCATGCTAATGATTCGCTTATCTTACCGCAAGTAGCCAGTCCTGGATAGGACTTTCATTCATCATGCCTTTTTCTAGCTCTCTTAGGAACAAGAGGTGAGGCATAATTCTGACTTCGGGGCATGTGTCGGGGGACAGGTGGGAAGGTGGGAAGGTGGGAAGACGAGGAGCTGGGGGTCAATGAGGGGAGAGCTTGTGCGGAGCCATAGCTCACAGGTAGCCCTGTGGCCCCACTCACTGTCTCCCACACTCCTCCGAAGAGCAATTCCCAAGCGGTTTCCCTCTTCAGAATGTCCCTTATTCTGTAGGTTACGTCTGTGCTCCATTCACACAAAGGAACACACACACACTGGGTGTTGGGCTGCACTGCCAGTTTGGTGGACGGGAGGAACATGAAGGGAGCGTGTCCCAGAAGGAACAAGAAGGAGTTCTTCCTTCCCAATCTGCTTTTGTGCACCTCTGGGTGCCCTGCCACTCTGTTCATCATTCACCAGTGGGAGACAGGGGAGGGGTGTAAAATGAGAAGATTCGGAAAATACGTGGTGGCGTGCCCACGTGGGATGGCATGAACGGAGATGAGCTTGCTGTGCCCATTTGTTTGGATCACCTCGCCACTTAATCTGAAGGAGGACCCGTCCCCTCTCTTCACCTTAAAAATCTACACTGGGGGGGTGGGGTGGGGCGCCTGGGTGGCTCAGTCGGTTGAGGGTCCGACTTCGGCTCAGGTCACGATCTCACAGTTTGTGGGTTGGAGCCCCACGTCGGGCTCTGTGCTGACAGCTCAGAGCCTGGAGCCTGCCTCGGATTCTGTGTCTCCCTCTCTCTCTGCCCCTCCCCTGCTCGCGCTGTCTCTTTCCCTCTGAAAAATAAATTTAAAAAAATAAAAAATTTAAAAAATACAAAAGAATGACCTAGTTCACACAAGCACAAATAACTAAACAGGAAGAAGCCTCAGCACTCCCATGCCCGGAAAATAATACAAGCACGCACATGCCGTGGGGATGCTGTCAAAATTAGCATGGAGTGAACAAAGAAAAACAGCCCCTAGATTCATTAATATAGTAACATTTTTGTCTGAATATTCAGAAATGCTACCTGTACCTCCTTCCTGCTGTGATTACCTTAGAGTTTTAAAGAAGACACATACCCAGAGGCGTTTGCTATTGCCTTTCTTTTTTGTTTCCAGCCTGTGAAAGAGCAGTTCCATTTGCACCTACTGACACTTCTCATCATCTCCCTTCCCATAGAGGCAAAACCCACAAACAACTCAAGAGGCTGGAAGAAATCTCATAATGAGCACCAACTTATGCTGCATGCTACTGGGGGACAGACTCAGTGCTAAGGGCTTTACTTTAATTGTGTATTGAATCCTCATAGCCCCCAAAGGTAGAAATTACCATCATTCCTACTTCACAGAAGATGCTTGTGTTTTACAGTTTTACAGATGGGGTTTCCCGCTTTACAGTTGCTTGCCTGAGGTCCACGGTTAGTCAGTGGTGCAACCAGGACTTCAATCCCAACACTGACAAATGGGGTGCTTGCTCTTAGCAAGTGCTCTAAACTTTTTGACAAGCCAGACCTAACTTTGCTTTTCATCATTTGCCTAATAGGTATTTTTAGCTATGTACATAAGCTCCGAGCTGACCACAATTTCTAATTTAGGAGAATGCATCAGAATAAGAAAGGGAGTTATGCAGAATCTGGATCAAAAGCCACTGTTTATCATTTTCCTTGAGGCTATTGAACAAAAGCTGTTCATTTGTGCGTATTATTGTTCCCGTTTCATGTATTATTTCACACCGTGGATCAATGGTTTTATATAGTTTTACAGGCCAGTTTGCAAAGTACAGATTTGGGCCCAAACAAGAACATCTTTCCTGCCTTGTCTTCTTGTTTCAGCCGCTGAGTACAGATTTAAGCTACCACACTTATCCAATGTGCTTGTTTTTAATATGTGAAAGTCAGGTTTTATCGACATAATTAGCTATGTTTTTAGAAATGGTTACCAAATGTATCCAGTGTCATCTGTAAATCATCTCTGGGCTTCCAAGAAAGCACAGTTCGTAGCTACACAATATTTTTGGCAAGAAATGATCCAGCACATTCTGTATGGGTATCCTAACAAATGAACTGTGCCTACCCAGCAAATATTCTACTAAGAATTCCTGAAAGCCGTTTTGTTCTGCTTTATCAAGAGAGGGTTTTCAGTCAAATCTGCTTTTCTTTTTAAATTTATAATTTATACCTCTACCTGCTTTCAACAAGGATTTGAGGTGGTCTAAGTCAAATCAGTTCATCAATGTGATCCAGTCTCCTGGGCCTCAGCATCGTTCAGCCGAGGCCGCCTGTTAATAATCTTGCCTTCTTGGATAAGTGTCTTCTCTATTTTGTTGCAGGATACACAGAATAACTTTTTTGTACATTTTATCTTGCAAAGCCAGGCAAGCTAGGAAAATAGGGAGAAATCTTCAAAAGGCTTTCTGGAAAATTTATTGAGTGCCATGCACCAGTCACTATGTTAAATGCTCTCACACAATTTTACTTACTCTCAAAGGGGATCTTACAAAAACAAGAGGCAGTAGGAAGCTTACTCATCCCTGAGGCTGTGATACCAGCACAGAACGGGCTCCCTGAGGGCAGGCAAATTGTTGCCACACCCTCCGGCCGTAGGTTCTTGCTTTGTTCAGCCCTACCGGCCATAATGGACCTGGTCAGTAATGTTTGATGAATGCTTTGTGCTTGAAGAGTCTCCAGCAAAAACCGGTAATGAGGAAGGAAAAAGAAAGAAAGCACTAGGGAAAAAGAATCATCCACAGGAAGTAGATTTTCTTCAGTTCTCCTGGCTACTTTTACAGGTCAGCATCAGAACACATGTTTCTCCCCTATTTGACACCTTCTTGAAGGGCTGATCATCAAAGTAATTAGTTTACTATAACCTCCTGGCTCTTAATTGACAAGAAGTGGTCCTCAACCAAAAAAATAAAAGTAAAAATCCATAATTGATCAGCAATTCTAGAGGGGCTTAAGCAGACGACAAAAAATTCAGGTGGATGAAATGCCAGAACAATGTGCTGTTGGTCCTGATGTGCTGTTGGTCAGACCGAGGGCTGACGCTTAGGCTGCATATATGCCTCTTGGAGCCATTTTGGTTCCAAAGATGAACTTTTGTTTGTTGACTCCTTGCACTTTATTTACACAGCATAGATCATCATAGAATAGTGTAAAGGGCAAAAACAAAAGTCCACACGGATTTCCACAATGAACATTTATTACTTTCATAATAAGAAAATCTCACATGTATTCTCATTTGCAAATGTATTATCATTTACAGATGTTTATGCTCCATATTTAAAACTTAAATTGTTCATAGAGGAAGAGATAAGATTGATACCTAGTTCATCTGATGCTAAAATGCAAATGCACCAACCTTTCTAAAAGTTCTTTCCGCATTGCAAACTGCACAGAAATGTCACGTATTTTCCTACTTGGTTTGTGCGTACAATCTAAACTAAACAAAACACAGGAAACCTTAGCCATTTTCCTCTCCTATCTCCATAGCAATTCAGAGAGAGTGAAGCGGCCATTTGTGGGTGTCCCAGTATGCTGGGACTGTACTCAAAGGTCACTGTAGCCCAGGACCAAAGACCCAGACACACAATTTTGTCAGTCTATTTAAGGTAATCCTTCTCTCAGAAAATGAATTCATGCTAACTAATTGATTGCAGACTAAAGTTTAGCTCAGAAAGATAATCGAGTAATTTATAATTACCAAGAAAAATTGTCAGACTAGAATCTGCATAAATTCTCTCCAAACCAGAACAATTTGCAGAAGACAAAGGGTAGCCAGATTTCTAGGTGAACTCAAATTCAAAGCAAGACACAGTAATTGGATGATATTAGTTGCAGCTGGTCAAATTACTATAGTCTGATGTGTCCTTTTGCACCAGAGGGACTGACTTGCTGGGTAGACTGGAATGCTATCCTGGGTGGCCAGAGTTGTGCCTGTCCTCCACACAAAGCTGGAGACCCATTCTTGCTCTTTTATATCCATCAACCGAACCCACTATGATGATCACTTTACCCTTGTTCACATATGCTTCTTGGGCAGCCTGTAATTCATTTAATCAGGCTTCAAATTCCACTGTTATAATAGTATTCTGGTCAGGCCATTGTGATACTATACCCAAGGCGCTGAGTATAAGCCGTCGTTGATCCATAGCCACCTAACACAGGATGCTTCTACAAAAGGATGTTCTAATTACTTAATTAACTTCTATTAAATTAGATTTTTCTTAATTTTATTCTCAGGTGGTAACTTTAAGTTGTAGCTGGATGTCTCTCCTGTGTACTTATAGCTGCCTTGTGGATATTCATTTTAATGTAATCGCATCTAATAACAGACTACAGTTCCCTTTTATTAAAAAAGCAAGAGAGATACAGAGAGCAAGAGTTTGATTATTCAATGATTTTATGATGACAAGAGGTCTAAATAGTTCTTTGAAAAAGAAATTGCTATCAATGCTAATTGATTAGCAGTGTTTCTCTAACATAATAAAAATAGTCTTGTGCGAGGTTTATGGATATGTTTAGCTATATCGTTTGATGTCACTTGACAAAGGGAAAGGCCTCCTGCTCAGTTTATTTGGAATGGAATTCAATTTAAAATGGATAGATTTAGGGGCACCTGGGTGGCTCAGTCACTTAAGTGCCCGACTCTTGATTTCAGCTCAGCTCATGATCTCACAGCTCATGAGTTCGAACCCCACATCAGGCTCTGCGCTGACAGCATGGAGCCTACTTGGGATTCTCTTTCTCTCTGTGTCCCTCCTCTGCTCTCTCTCTCTCAACATAAATAAATCAACTTAAAAAAAGAATTTTAAAATGGATCAATTTAAAACTTTGAATC
Organism: Panthera pardus; assembly: GCF_024362965.1. Taxonomy (NCBI): domain Eukaryota; kingdom Metazoa; phylum Chordata; class Mammalia; order Carnivora; family Felidae; genus Panthera; species Panthera pardus. Next base: position 23,022,889 of record NW_026526732.1, on the reverse strand, counting down.
GATAAAAGGAAGGTTAGTTATGAGAATGCAAAAATGACCCACCTTGTGCGGTGATCTCACCTGTGTGAGGTATAAGGTGATCAGATGTCGTCAAAAGAGCATGAGCCTTGGAGACAGACCTGGATTTTAATTCTGGATCCACCACTTTCTAATGCAGATTTTGTAGGTTCCCAAAATCTTGGTTGTCTAACATGAAGAGTGGGCTCAACAACACCTAACTCACTTGGGTTATTGTGAAGGACAATGAAAGACACAGAGTATCTAGAACAGTGTCTAGCAGGATGACACATAAACAGCATCAGTTTCCTTGCATTTGCCCTAAAAATGGCCTCATATCGCAGAGAATGTCCTGTGAGATGAGAGCATCTTTTAACAAAGTAGTATGCTGCCCCATCGCAAACACTCATTCGAAAGGTTAGAGGCTACAAGTTCTTGAAATTCCAAGAGTATGTTTGGAGGTGCCATCCAAAATCCCAGAAGGAGCTCTTATGGTTCATGAAGGCAGCAGAAGGTAGAGGGAAAGAGTCAAATATTGGTAAAAGGCTTCAGGGGAAAATAATGTACTGCTGGTGGGGTTTATGTCGTAAGTTAGAAATGAGTCCGCTCACCCACAGTTTCCAACACAGTTCACCTGGAAATTGTGTAGGTGGTGGATACACATTTTCTGGTGAGAATCAGTAACTAGAGAATCAGTAACTACTGAACCAGAGGGTTGAAATTTGCACAAAAGAGGAAAAAATTGATCTAAGATCTTCCATGTCCTTAAAATTTTCACCAGATAAAGTTATCTGTGTTATTATTAATGAATATTCAGTTTGTTTCCAATTTTTTAGCAGTTCTGGGCAATACTGCCCTGAACATTCTTGTACATTCTCCTGTTCCACATGTGTAAGAGATTCTCCAGGAAAAAAAAAAAACAAAACCAAACTTCCTAAACGGGATGCTGCGATGAAATACAGGTGTGCCAAGATGCATTGATCCCCTCCACCCAGGAGAATCTGAGCATGGTCTGGGGTGCCATACTCCCTAACAAGGAGTATTCTTATTACTATTTGCTGAGAATTCTTATCAAGAATGATTGCCACATTTTATCAGGTTTTTCCCCCTGCACCTGTAAAGGTGCTTCACTGATCCTTTCTTGTATGTTTGTTTTCTATTTCATTAATCATCTGGCTATTCTTTGCTGCCTTCTGAAGATGTATACCTCACTCATTAATTTTTATGCATTTTTCTTTTCTCCTATAAGTATAGAAGCCTCCAAATTTCCCTCAGTTAACATGTTAACTACATCCCACAAGAATTGTATCTGCCATTTTTATTACTGTTTGTCTATAATATTTGCTACAGTCCATTCTGATTTTGTGTTCTATCCCTAAGTTTTTAAAGTATGTTTTCATATTTCCAAATATATACGCATTTTTATGTTTCTATTACTGATTTCAGACTCAAATGCATTTTGACCAGAAGCTATGATCAGTAAGATGCCAATACTCTGAAATTTTTTGAACTTGCTTTTTGGTTTAAATGGTGGCATATTTTGATATTCCTAATGAACTTAAAAAGAACACACGTTTCAGATCGCTACATCTTCCCGAAAGCCCGTATCAGTCCACAAACCTACATGATTGCCATCTTAAGGTTCTGATGGCTATCTTATGGTTATGAATTTTCAGGGTAATTTTTCTTTCTCTTTCTTCTCAACACAGAGCTAAGATTCTAGCAGGCATGTTTTCTTTTCTTTTTTTTTTTTTTTTTTAATGTTTATTTCTGAGGTAGAGAGAGACAGAGTATGAGTGTGGGAGGGGCAGAGAGAGAGGGAGACACAGAATCCGAAGCAGGCTCCAGACTCTGAGCTGTCAGCACAGAGCCTGACGCGGGGCTCAAACTCACAGACTGTGAGATCTTGACCTAAGCTGAAGTCGGTCACTCAACCAACTGAGCTACCCAGGCGCCCCAAGGCATGTTTTCTTATTACCCTGTTCTCTGCTGAGTTGAGGGTCACCCTTTCACTGAAGGAGTAACCCTCTGGGGTACCAGCTTTAGGCAGAGGAGTGGGTCCCCCACCTTGGGCAGTCTTTATCTCCTATCTCCTGAATTCCACAGGGCATCAAGAGATAAGCTCAGGGTCACTGTGGTTTGACAGATACTTCTGGAGGATAGCTGGCCTCTGTGCTTGCTGATCTCTTGGGATTCTCACTCACTTTATTTTGACATCTACAGTTTCATTACTTTTTGTGACATAGTGGTTTATTTTGAAAGGTGCTTCATGCTTCCTGGGTATGTTATGAAACAACAAAATCAAGGTTATATAGTATGATATGTATATTTAAGAAAGGGAGACACACATACACAAATGAACATATGGGAATTTATATGTGTGGATGTATACCTGTTGTCTGGTATTTGCAGAAAGAAACATTGAAAGGATGAAAGAGAAACAATACCTTGTCACCTGAATATGTTATGAAGCTTTTTTTTTTTTTTTTTTGATGGTGGCAGTTTTCATTGGGAGAGTAAGTTCAGAGCATTTATTCCACCAGCTGGATATATAAGTAAGTTCTGATTCCCTTTTTACACATGTCTTATCTAGAGAATGGGCTCACCTGTGGCTCCTACTGAATCTCCTTTATATCAGTGTCTCAATAATAGAAGTTATCTCACCTTGAAGTTTCTTTTCAAGAAGTGGTTGTGCCAGATATCTCAGGGTTAACGGCTACCATTGTGGAGATAAAGAACATCAACTGTTTCCATGTGTTTATTAGCTCCAGCTCCATTACTATCCATTTTACTGGAGTACTTGATTGTCTTTTTCATCCCGTCTGTGCAGTTGGCTATAATCTTTGGAGTTGCCCATCTGAGTCTCAGCTATTCCTGATTCATGCTTATCATATCAGTTGGACCTTACTAGTTCTTTTCCCCTATTTCATCCATTGATGGGTGACCAGAAAGTAGAATAGAAAGTTTCCCCCTTAGGGGCTCATCTTCCCTACACCCTCCCCCCTCACAGTGCATACCACCTTCCTAACCAGGCCCCCCACTGCCAGGACACTCTCAATGCAGTATGAAAAACACTTTCAAAAGAAGGCTGCTACCACCGGAAGCCATCCCCGGGCAATTTGGGTTCACTTAATGGGAAACAGAAGTGAACGAAAAAGTGATCATTTCCATTTCCATGTTTCAGTCATTGTTGAAACAGATCAAACAGAGATGCCTGAGAACTGAAAAGAGACAGAACCAGAAGAATGTGGCCTGATTGGTGTGGTTTCAGCCTGGAGGCACAGGGATGACACAGGGCATGACCCTGGGCGAAAGAGTCTGAGGATGTCAGGTCAGAGGCACCCCGCCCCATAAGCTGGTATGCTGGGGGAAGACTCACATCCCAAAGATGACATGAGAGTAATTAGACGGGAGCTTATTAAGTAAGCTTTGAGGAAGGAAGAAGGGTGCATGGCTCCAAGGTGCAAGACAAGACCTGAATATCAGTTAGGACCAGCAAATAGTCTACTTCTCTATCCTGTGAATATGAATTTGCCAGAGGGAAGACGTACTTGGCCAAATAATTGTTGTTGAGATGCTTGAGATTCCACTAATGCATTTATTACTAGCGAAGACAAGAATGCTTCTCCTGATTTGTTCTGCATCCCATGCTACTGTCCTATGGCTTTGTATGTCATGGCTGATCCAGAAGAGCAGCTTGGAGATTTTTCTCCACATGTCACCATCTTTCTTTTTCTTTTGATTTTTCTAGAATGATTAACCAAACATTTTACTCGACCAAACATTCATTGAATTCCTGCTGTATGCAGGCCTTGCTAGTGGACTTAGAAATGAAATTGTCTTTGACACTTAATCATTCATTCATTCAACTATTAATTCCTTCAAAGGAGTATGCTATTATGTGTAATAAGTATTAAGAAAGGTTAAAAGCATTGTCTCTGGGGTCTTCATTGTCTGGCCTCACATTCTGGCTTGGCCACTTTTTGACCCTGGAAAAGTTACTAAAATTCTCTGAAGCTAATTTCTTCATCCATAAAACCATAAAAATAACAGTAGCTGCCTCAGGGTAGTTGTAACTCTTAAATAATATTTTGCTTGTGAAGCCCCTGACCTATACATAGTACAAACTAAAAAAGTATAAGCCAGAATATATAATATTCTCAAAATGTTAAAATATATTGACAGAGAACAGATCCATAGGTGGCTGGGGTCAAGGTTGGGGAAGGGTGTGACTCTTAAGGGGGTAGCATTAGGGACTTTGTGGTAATGGAACTCTTCCGAATCCTGATTGCGGTAGAGGTTCCAGAAATGTGTCCATGTGGTAAAATTGCATGGTACAACACACCCCTCAAAAAATGAGTGGCTGGAAAAACTGGTGAAATCTGAATAGGTCTGTAGGTCTATAGTTTCGTTAATAGTACTGTGCCAATGTCAGTTTTCTGGTTTGAAAATGTACCATACTTGTGTAAGATGTTATCCTTGGGGAAAGCTGGGTGAAGGATACACAGGAACTCTCTGTATTATTTTTCAACTTCTTGCGAGTCTTTGATTATTTCAAAATAAAGAGCCAGGAAATAAACATAGAACGCGCCAAGGGAGATGTGAGGATGCAACAGAGAGGAAATCAACTGGTCCTTGCTCTCTCATCAAGTTCACATCCCACTGGGAAGAGAAACCAGTAATTACACAGTCACTTATTTCATCACGATTATGCCTAGCTTTATGAAGGAAAAACATAACGGGCTATGAGAGCACATGCAAGAAAAAGGAACAACTCAGGGGAGGCTTCTTGGAGCTTATGCTATTTCTGATCCCTTCTACATGGTAAGGATGAGCGGGGAGGGGTGGTGGGAGGCATTCCAGGCAGACAGGGCAGCGAATGAGGGGCCTGGAGAGTAGACGGAGCCTTCAGCAGCTTAGAGGGGCCAGCAAGCGAAAGGACACATAGGAGATAGTTAAATGGGCTCATGTTATAAGCAGAGGCCTGAAGTGGGTCAGGGAAAAAAGTAATTACTTTTGACGAGAAATTGTAGGGTTTTTTTTTAGGTGGTGGGGACAGCTGCACAACTGATATCTAACATTTGATAGAGCTTGGATTTTGGAAAAAAATGTAGTGCATTTCAAGCTGCTATTACAAAAAGCAGAAAGGAATGGATACTTGGAAGTATGTGGTAAGTTTGGGAAACTATACATATTCTGTTGACTGGGTTCCTGGAAGAAGCTGGAAGGGAACTGGAAAGAGAATTTGGGACCAGATCACAAAGGGAGTTTTTATTTTATTCTGCAAGCAAGGGGGAGCCATTGGAAGTTTTAAACTGAGAAGTTCTTAAATGTTTTTAGTAAGATAACTCTGAGGCCAAGATAAAGCATGGATAGAATTTAAAGGAAACTGATGCCAGTGGCTCTAGCCAAGGGGCTACGGCAATAGTCCAGGACAGGGACAGCGTGGCCTGGAACCGGGGTAAAGGCAGTAGGCACTGGGAGCAGGGAATGACAGAGGAGCCTTTGTGAAAGTCAGCTCAAAAGGCAATGGTGACCTCGGATCCAGGAGCTTCACTTCTAGTAACTTATTCCTCTGAGGTTCTCATGATTTGGGTGCATGAAAACACACACATCACAAAGCATTGCAGAATTATTGGAAATTGTGCTATTTGTAATGAATATACATATGCCTTAGTGAGTGCTTGAGTAATTATAGTGCATAATCATACAGTGTGGCACTATGAAGTGCTTAAGAAAACTGGGATATCACCTTAAAACTTCCTTAAGTTAAAAAACCGCAGAAGATAGGAGCACGAGGGTGGCTCAGCCAGTTAAGTGTCTGACTCTTGGTTTCAGCTCAGGTCATGGCCTCATGATTTGTGAGCCCCACACTGGGCTCTGTCCTGACAGAACAGGGCCTTCTTGGAATTCTCTCTCTCCCTCTCTCTTTCCTTCCCTCTCTAAATAAACTTAAAAAAAATTTCAGGAGACTAATCAAAGTATGATCTAATTTTCTAAAATAATGAATGGAATGCACTTTACATGCATAGGAAAAGACCTTTTAAGGGATTACGTATCCTTTTGACAATGACTGTCTATACAGGGCGAGATTACAAATAATTTTTACTTTTTATGCATTTCTCTATAGTGATGTATTACGAATGTTTTCATGCTTAAATATGTCTGTCTGTTGTGCTTATCCATGCATGGCATGGTCTTAGATTGGGCTTCCTATGAACAGGCTCAGGGTTGGAGAGCACATGCAGAAGGGGGTTCTTGGGAGAAACACCTGTTCTGAAGTGAGGAAGACAGTAGCGGGTAGAAGGGCAGGATGGTCCACACTGCAGTTGTAACAGGCATCCTGGGATCTTAGAGTTTCCCTGAGTGGAGACAGAGGGGCTGGGAGCTTGTTTCCTTGCATCAGTCAGTCATTGGATTCAGACTTCCCCTGGGGAAGGGGCCTGACTTCGCGCAAGGCGGTTCCCAATGAGGGGGATGCAGCTCAAGAGTGGCCAAAAACCAATATTCCCAACATCTGGGGGCTGGACGCATGGACCCTGTAGAGGGGATCAGGGAGAGGCACTACAGTATCCACCACAGTTACTTGATATGGGCATAAAAGCTGTTCTCTGACTTTGCAGTCGTTGTGAATAACCACACTCAGCTTACATGAATCAAAGATGAAGGACGAAAAATGGCGATCTCGGAGTGGCACAAAATTCAGTGAAATGAAATGTTTTTGACTTTAAAAAAAATCTTAGCAATTCGGACTAGAAAGCAATATATCCAGCCTGATGAAGGCACTTTCTCTAGCCTGCCCTTTCATGAAGCTCTGACCCCTCAGGGCCCGCTCCACCAATCTGCGTGGGCCCGAGGCCTGGCTCATCCATGCCCGTGGCCACCATGCAGGGAGCACTCTGATTCTAGTAGGGCCATCTGCCCCCAGGGCAGCCCCAGTTTCTGTGTTTGCTACTGTTCTGGTTTTGTCTCTGTTCTGTTCTTGTCCGTATGGGTCTTTTTCCCCCCCGACTAACTCCCAGTGACTTCCCTTCCTTTCTTGTCTGCTCAGCAATACATTTGAAGGTATATTTGTTGTAATTTATTTAGCACCTAGTGTTTCCCAGTGGGAGGGTTTTTCGGTGTATCTAGTCCACAGCACTGCAGAAAGCTGACCCCCAACCATCTTAACCAAAGGCAGGTTTTCCTTTTGCTGCTTATAATGTGACTTTCAGTTTTATGTGGCTTTATATTCTTAAACTCTCCCCTCTTATCTTGTCTGTCTTCTTTATTTAATCTCAAATTTTCATCTTTGACCTCTTTTCTTTAATGGAGAATCATTTGATCATTAATTAATAACTTTTCTGGTTTGTCTTGTTCAGGTGCCTTTTGCCAGGGGAGGTCATAGTCCCCTTCTCTCTCTCTCTCTCTCTCTCTCTCTCCCTTTTGTGGTATTTATGAATACATTCCATGCTATTTCTTTTCTTATGATTACTCATCCTCAAATGGGTGTGTTCTTTCTGAGCCAGCTCTTTGTGCAAGGACAGAAGTGAGCTAGGGCAGCTTGAATTTCTGCCTACTTTCCACCACCACCTCCTCTGGAGAGTGGCTACACTCATCTCTCTCTCCTTGACTCGTTTTGATCACAACCATTTTATATGGTGACGGGAAGCTTTGTGTTGGTCAGGTGAGCGTGTGGGCTGGCCACCGCAGATCCTTTCTTGTTTACCTAACATCCCCACATCCTGCTTCTCCAGAGATGATACGCTGGCCTGTTCCCACATTTAGCATCACCACTGCTGACACCTGAAGCCACGCAGGGATCGGAACGTCTCCCTGGTGCTCCCATGCATCTCAGACCTCCTCCTGTTCCCAGCAAGGGTCATTCAGTGTCCCTTAGAGTATGCCGCCTGTAGCGATCTCTCTGTTCTGCTCGCTCGACCAGAGAACCCTTGGATCTTGTTTCTTCCATCAGAGTCTTGTCTCATCCCGGCTCAATTTTCCCAGTTCTTAGCAACCTGTCGAAAAGACTGATATTTGGATTATCAGTGTTTCCTACTGCATTGGCTTCACTTTGTTTCTCATTCTCCTTGTGTTTGGTTGATTTGGGGAACGAGAGCTTTTACTACTTCCATCGTGATCCAGAAGTCCAGAGAAGGATTATTTCAGGGTGATAGAAGATTAATACAGGTGAAGGAGGGGCCAGCAGGTAGAAAGTCTGAGAAGAGATGGGCTGGAAGAATGACCCTGGAAAGAAGGGCTTCTCTTCCACAGAGACAGGAGGACAAAAAAACATGGAGAACATAAAAAAGGAATTTTAGGTCATTAGGAAGCAAATTGAAGGCTTGAAAGGGTACTTTCCCCTATGGGAGATGTGGAGCCTGACAGACATACAGGAAGCAGCAACACATCTTTATTCATTTACTCCGGGAAGTTTCATCCCAAACATGCTATGTGCGAGGCAGTGGGGAAAAGGCTGCGAACAAGACAGACAAGTTCCTGTTTTTTGACACTTCACCTCCTCTTAAAGAGCCAGATAATGAACAAGGGAACAACAACAACAGCTTACTCTCTCTCAGGGTCTGTGATGGAAAATAACGTGCAGTGGAGTCAATGGCAAGGTCTCCCCCAAGGCCTGAAGGGACAGAGAATCCAGCCAGGTGAAAATGGGGTAAGAGAATTCCTGGCATTAAGAGTAGGAAATGCAAAGACCCTGAGGCAGGAAAGAGTTTAATGAGTTTTAGGGATGAATTGCCAGTCGGAGCCTAGGGAGCCAGAGAGAATGTGGTACAAGTGGAGGTCAGAGAGAAAGGCGGGCGTCAAATCACATGGGCACCATGAGAGCTGGGTTTTTTTATTCTCACGTTATTTACTCAGTCGGAAGAGATAATTAAGGACTTAAATGTAGGTAAATATGGATATTTTTATTTACCTTAAATGGATAGGTAAATATAGTTGAAGGCTGTGAAACAAGGCAGTGATGTGTGTTTTAGGAACACTCTAAATGCAGATTCTGGTTTTAAGGTAATATGAGCATCATGTACAGAGTGAAAAATGTAACGGTGCTCATAGCCTCATAATTACAAGTAGAGGCATCTGGGTCACGGTTCCAGGAATGGATACTGGAGACTAACTGTACCCTGGAACAGAAGTTACTCTAACGTTCCAGAGGGGTCTGTGCTTCACTGAGCATTGCTGCATTTGAGGGTGTGGGCGGAGGGAGGTCAGCCAGGAAAGCACATAAGAACTTGGGATCTCCTAGACCTGGAGGGTGGGAAGACAGGGGCCTTGTCAAAATGAGACAGTCTCTCTCTGTGTGGGGACCATCAGAGACAAAGCCAGCTAGCACCCAGAACACACAGCTTATTCTCGCGCTTTGTGTGTTTGGAAGGAGAAATCGCAACTGGAAATACGTCTACATGTTACCTCGCAGCACGTATTCCCAGGGAAAGAAGTGATGGGAAAGCAAATCATAACAAAGCAAATCTGGAGGCAAAGTAATAGAGCCCAAAACAGAATTAAATTTTTTTTTTTCCCAATTGGTATTTGGTCAAGTCTGAGTACTAATAGATTAGCTTTTAAAGGAAACACACTTTCATAGGATCCTTTCCTGTTGAAGCTAAAGACTTTAAAGATGTATTCGTGTATTTCCTCCTTCCTTCCTTCAACAGTGGATGTTTGAGATCATGGTCTCTATAGACCAATCCGTAGATAAGTGACTTTTCTCTTTGGCCTCCTTCATGGTAAATTTCTCTGCAACAGCCTTTGTGCTCTAATCGGTTTTACTGAATTCCCAAGAATTTCCCACTGATCAGTAAAGCTTCTTCTTAGAAGTGGACTAAAGCTGATTAACTTCGGCTTCTACTGATACCATATAAGAGACTCCTTATAGAAGGAGGTGAAGTGTGGATCCAGTTTTCTTTCGCATTCATTGCTAATTGTTCCAGGGGTTCAAGCGAGGCCTCAACGACCAGCTGTAACACAAGTACTTTGTCTGGGAAGTTTGAAGGACTAGAAAGTGCCTGAGCTCCTTCCACTCTCAGTTCAAGTACAGTATTCTGGTCCTGGCAGCGGGGAAGCAGCAGGTGCACGCGGAGGAATCGCTGGCCACAACAGTGGAACGTTTCAGTAGCACTTGGCCTGTCCCAGAGAACCTATTTTTGTTTCATATTCATGCCCCGGTAGTAGAGTTCAAACTTATTTTGGGCTTGCTGATGGCCATACTGTCAAGAGGATATCAGCGCATGGAGCCAAGAAGCTGCCATCTGTGCCATGTTTCTATCTCAGGAATTATTTAGAAGGCTGATCGCTCAGTTAGCTGGGCCTCTTGACCTTCTAGTGTGACGCTAAGAAAGGTGACGCATACTTTCTTGAAAGTCACTTCACTTGTAATGATCCATGCAGTCCCCTTAATATATGGTAGGGGTTAAAGGATTGATCTGATTGCGCTGGTAAGTATTGACCCCACGATGCTTTCCCCGTGGTCGGGACACCATGAATGATCATTTGTGGCGAACAGAAAGTAGCTCTCAGCAGTGGTGTACTAGTAAGTAATTAACAACGGGCTCTCCAGGGAAAAAAATACGTGATTTGTAGCATTCGCTGATTTCCATGGCGGAATATTGAGGACACTTCATAAATTCAAAACCTTCAATGAGACGGGAAAATTCCACAAAAGGCAAAAATGACTAAAAGTAACTCAAGAGAACACAGAAAGCCTGGAAACTCTATATGTATTAAAGAAATTGAATTCATTATTAAATCTTCTCGTAAGAAAACTTAGAAGTCCAGAAAGCTCCCCTAGAGAAGCATATCAAATAAGTAAGGAAGACAGAATACTAATCTTGCAGAGTCCCTCAGAAAATAGAGGAGGGAGCTTTTCCCGCTTTGTGTTTTGAAGTCACCGTTGTCCTGGCACCAAAATTAGAAAAAGACATTATGAGGGCCACCCAGGTGGCTCAGTTGGTTAAGCATCCGACTCTCAATTTCAACTCAGGTCACGATCTCACGGTGGTGAGATGGAGCCCCGCATCCGGCTCCATGCTGACAGTGCGGAGCCTGCTTGGGATTCCCTCTCTCCCTCTCTGCCCCTCCCCTTCTCATGCTCTCTCTCTCTCTCTCAAAAATAAATAAGTAAACTTAAAAAAAAAAGACACTGTGAGAAAATAAACCTAATTACAGATTGATACACTTAATAAAGACAAGAGAAAAATTCTTAACACAATGTCATTAAGTGAAATCCAGCAATATATAAAAATGATAATACCTGATGACCAGGTATTAAAGGTTGGTTTAACATTAAAAATCTATATAATTCATCATATCAACAGAATAAAGGAGAAGAGCTATCTGATCACCTGAGGCTTTACAGCAATATTATCTGAAAAAAATCAGTACTTGCTCATTACATACATAAATGTAGGATGGGAGAGATTTTCCTCAACATGATAAAAGGCATCTAAGAAAAACATGCAGCTAATAGCAAACGCACATGTTGAAAGGCTGAACACTTTCCTAAGATAGGGAAAAAAAACAAGGGTGTTCACTGTTCATCACTTCTAGGTAACATTGCGCTAAAGGTCATAGTGCAGTAAGAAAAGAAAAAGAAGTAAAAGGCATCCAAATTGTAAAGGAAGAAGAAAAGCTATCTTTATTTGCAGATCATGTACACATAAAAATCTAGAATGATTTGTGAAAGAACTACTCAAACTATGTGAATTTAGCAAAGATAGAGGATATGGTGTCAATATACAAAAGTCATTTGTACCTTTTATATACTAGCAACAAAGAATGTAAAAACAAATTTAATAATATCTACAATAACATAAAAGCACATGAAATGTGATAGATAGATCGATTTAGTGATAGATTAGTGATAGATTTTTTTAAAAATATGTACAAGATCCTTTTCACTGAAAACTACAAACTAAGAAACCAAAGATCTAAATAAATGGGGACGTAAATTATGTTCCTGGGACAGAAGACTCAATATTGTTAGGATATCATTTCTCCCCAAATTGAACATATTGATTCAGTATAGTTGTAATCAGAATTCTAGGAGGATATTTTTGTAGAAATTAGCAAGCTGAGATTCTGAAATTTAAATGGAAATGCAAAGGACTGAAAATAGCCAAAACAATTTGGAAAAGAAGGGTGGAAGCATACGCTAAGCAGAATTCTAAGTTGGCCCCAAGATTGCATTGCCTGTGGAGCAAGTATATAATCCCCTCCCCTTGAATGTGGGAGGGCACCTGTGACTGTGATGAAGATGTGCCCTATCGTCAGGTGACATTATATGGAAGAGGTGAAGGGATATCCACATATGGCTCTTTCCAGGATTGAAATAGCTTCATGCTTATATGTGGACTCCAGACCAAATGTAAAACTGGTTCTCACCCTTCAGAAGCAGATATGTCTTAACCACCTCTCAGGTCAGGGGCTATCCCCATTTATTGTGGGTCAGTCCTCCAGATCAGACCCAGGAAGGAGGCCCACACAGGCCCTGAAGCACACTTTTGTCTTCTGGGGCAGGAAATTCTAGGATCATGGTTTCCCAGGTCTGGAAAAGGAGAGCAGAGGCTCTAGATAGACCAGCCACTTGGCTCTGTGACTACCTCGCTCCATGGTGGGGGGAGGAGGCTCAAGGTGGCTGGAGTAGTGTCCAAAGTATGACATCTCAGGCTTTAATGTGGATATGAATGACCCCAGGGTCTTATTAAAATGCAGAATCAGAATATATTAAGACAGGACCTGGCATTCAATGTATCTAGCAAGCTCTTGGGTAACATGGGGGCTGCTGATCCATGGGACCACATTTTGAGTAGCAATGCTACTTGAGTAGCAATCTTGGGGCTTAGATCTGAGAGCAGGTAACACTAATATTGAGTACATTTGGAGTATACAGTGGAATGAATAAACCAAAGTTGTGAATAATTTAAAAATTACTCATTGTGCTTGGAAAGATCATAATGATAGTTAACATTAATGGCTTGAGTTTTGTTTTTTTCTTTTCCATCTTGTGCATTTATCAACTAAGTGAAAATAGTTGACCCAAAAGCAGGATAAACAACTAGGGACCCCAATCTGGTATTGAAACTATGTGTGTAATCTATGGTTGCCTATTATAATTATCTTTCAATGTGTTTTATGAAGCAAGAAATGTTCATAACATCTTAGGTTTTAAGGGTGAACTTTTTTAAAAGGCTACTATTACCCATGTTGTAACTGACATACTTGGAAAAGAATTTTGGAACCTTTCTGATGACTGGCTTGTGGTATAACCACTGGGAGTTTTACGAAAAGTGGCATTAAAATATTTACTACTTTTATTAATAAAATGTGGGGGTGGAGATGACTTATAAGAAATGAGATAAAAAGCGTTTCTTTTTAATATTTATCTGCATTTTATCATGCTGTAGCATTTACTTTGAGATGTAACAACTCTGCAGAGACTTTGAGCCCTCCCTCTGGGATTGTTTCCTTTTCCATGCTACATTTATTGACTGTGTACAAAAGCATTTGTGTTTTCTCTAAAATTCTAAGTTGAAGGTTAAGACCTTGGACCATTCATTTCTTTATTTAATCTGAACTTCTCTCACCATTAGTTTGAAGAAAGATAAGAGAATAAATTGAGTAGTCTACTCTCTTTTGATGTCTATGTTGCCGATGGGTCAAAATAAATCTCAGGAACCCAGATGAGCATGTAAATTATTCCAAGAGAATTAGGATTCTTGTGTTCCATTCACTTTGCTCTCAGTGCAACCAAAGCCCCTGCTTAAGCTATATAAATTAATACATTTGCAGGAAATGTGACTTTGGGACATTTTATATAGCAGTGATTTTAATGCTGTTAGTGGTGAAATGGAAACTTGAGAATGTGAAGATTAATTTAAACCACATGATGGGTTCAAGGAAAATACACTACAGTTTCTTGAATGTGTGCTGACTCTGTACAGTGGGGAAAGGGATCCAAAAAACCACCAGTGAACTTTTAAACTCTCTTGAGAGGATTCAAACCAACCCAATTAGCCCTAGAAGAGAGCTGTTCCAGATGACAGACACGATTTATCTTTCCCTCGAAAATAGATCCCTTTGCCTGAGAGAACACAATAGGGAGATCAAGGAAGGAAGAAGGACCCCACGCATCACCACTAATGGAATGAAGTTAGATCTCTCTTTCCAGTCATTAGCTGGTTTACTGATTCGCCTTTCACTGTAGACTACAGTTCTGTTGGGTTCTTTGAACAATGGATAACCAACAAATTGTATGTTGTGAATTTGAAATAAAGGATTTCTTTTCCCTTCCAGTTCGTTGTAGCGGTGTTCTGGATCATTTATGCCTATGACAGAGAGATGATTTACCCGAAGTTGCTTGATAATTTTATCCCAGGGTGGCTGAATCACGGAATGGTGAGTGAACTAAAACAAATAATTTCCTTTCATTAAAAAAAAATATATTAGGGAGCTATTTTCTAATTTAGGCTTTCCATAGAATCTACCTAAATGGCAGTGAAATGATGGGGATTATGAGAGATTATAATTAGAGAAGAATGCTGAATGTAAATAAAAAACAACTTCCATGAAATTGAGTCACTATTAAAACTATGTAGAAGATGAACCCACAGTTTATAAGTTGTTGGTTTTGTTGGATAATACAACTAGCTTATTCCAGGATGAATTTAATTTCTGTGCCATTCAAAGACTTATCCCCTATTGGAGCCTGAGGATCTTTTCCAACCTATACAACTATCGAGGGCCATTGTTCCCCACGTGAGTGGAATTGTGTTGGAAGCAACAATTCTCCTTGGAGAATTTCCCCAGGAGGAGCAGCAAGACTATTATTTTCCCTGGGAGATCTGCCGCAGGCATGGAGGCGGCCTTAGCGGTGGGTGCTGCCATGGCAGGCTGTCCCCACTGGAGCGCGTTTGCCTGGGACTGCTGGGTCTTTTCCTTCTCCTCAGTCTGATTCTTTCTGAAGCTTTAGCCATGGTGTCGTCTTCACATGTTTCAGATCAAATCTTTTGGATGGTTTGCACATCACCTTATAAGATCTGAGGGTATATTTTCTTCAGAGAAATTTTGTCGTTGTCTTCTCGTTCTGCCTCTGGAATTGAGCGGTTTTGTTATTAACTAAGAAGCCTGCATTTTTTTGGTTACAGCAAAAAAATAGAATATGTCACTGGGTGCTCCTGGTGAAAAGGGCAACCCATCACAGAAATTATAGGGGAAAGAGGAGCTACAAATCACACGTCATAGGTCCAAAATAACAGTTTCCTTTCTGCCCCCAATTTTGGTATATTTTGAGAAAAGTGGTGTGTACTAACAAACATTGCTGCGGGACTTTGATTAATCCTTTCCTAAGACAACTCATCACAAGTGGCACAACTGGGAAAACTGGCATTTTCTTTGAATCCAATTAGAGCCACACTATTGAAGGATTAATGTGGCATCTCTGATTCAGTTCCAAACGAATAAGCTGGGTCTTGTCAGCTTCATGTAACCATCTAATGGACTTGATGTGGTTACTCTATGCCTCTCCACCTTTTGACTTTTCTTGAATGTGCAAAGCCTTTCGTAACCCCATGTCTTTGCAATCCTCTGCCCCAAATGCTCTTTCCATTCTTTCCTGGGGAATCCCTTCTCATCCTGCTCACTTCTATAACATCTCTCAGAAGCCTGTCCTCACCCCCATAGGCCAGATTAGCTCCCCTGTCAGTTACATTTGCAAAGGACCTTCAAGTCTCCATTAGACATGTCTGTATCCCCCCTCACTAAGTGTTCCTTCCCAGTGTAAAGCCTCCAGCCGCAAGCACTCTGCCCACCCACCTGGCATGCAGTAGGATCAAGACATGTTTGTTGGATTGATGAGTGAATTTAGTATATAGTCGTCCTCCCCCTTATCCAAGAGGGATCTGTTCCAAGATCCCCAGTGGATGCCTGAAACCACAGATAGTACCATACTGTGTTTTTTCCTATACATACATACATACCTATGATAAAGCTTAACTTATAAGTTAGGCACAGTAAGAAATGAACAATGATCACAGAATAGAACATATAACTACACAGTAATATACAGTAATAAAACTGTGAATGCTATTTCTCTCTCTTCATAATATCCTACTGTACTGTACTCACACTTCTTGTGAAGATGTGAGGTGATAAAATGCCTACACGATGAGATGACATGGGGTAAATGAGGCAGGCATTGTGATGTAGCCTCAGGCTACTACTGATCTTCTGGCATCTGTTTCCAGGCTATGGTTTTCCTGGGTAACTGAAACTGTGAATAAGGGTACGGGGGGGCTACTGTAGCCAGTTTCCATAATTGTTCGCCAGTCAGTAATAATAGCTGTTATTTTTTTGAGAACCTACCGTGTGCTAGGTATTCTACAGTGGTTATACCATTTAATTTTCATAGTGGTGCTATGAACAAGAAATCGGTATCCCTTTCAGAAATGAAGAAACCAAGGCTCAAAGTTTCTGACACAAGGAGGGCCTTAACTGAGAACCAGTGGTTGCATCCTGTGCTATAGAAGCACAGTCCTTAACTAATATTAGGCCTATTGTCTACACCCCTCAAATGCACAATATTACCTTTAGGCCAGAGAATAAATCACAACCCTTGCAGATCCAAGTGCTAGTTAATGTTTCAAATGAATGGTTCTAAAGTACTGATGCAGTCATTAGAGGTATAACTGAACTCTCATCATTTCCCCTTGAGTCACTTTGATGGGTTGAATTCTCACTCTTGGAGACAAACACTACTTAGAAATTCAAGGAGAACTTGAGTGATATGAATATTTCGGAAACAGAAAAGATAAATGAATCGACATGTCAAATCCTCGAAGATAATAAGAGCTCCACAGAGTCTCTCCTCGTGAGTTTTGTACTTTAGTAGGGATGAATGACCATTTCTCTGGTTTTCTTCATGTTCCAGTTCATGGTCTCAAAATTACTAACAAAGAAGTTGCCTGTATGGGGCTGAGGAATATTTTGCAATATTAATCGACATTACTCTAACTTTGTATAGATGTAACTTTAAGCAGGATACTGATTCCTTCGATTGGCTCTTAAAATATGAACATAAACTGCTGGAATCATGAATAATTTAATTTTTATAAAAATGTGTAAAAAATTTATGAAATACCAAAAACTCAAATAGGCATTTTCAACTTTATTTAAATTTTATGTAAAAGTTTAATAATAATTGTCATGTGTATTTTATTTCAAAATAGATACTTTTAAATATTTTATTTTAAAAGTATGAAAATAATTCAATTAAATTTTTTTACATCCATTTGAATGTTTAAATTTTGATGAAGACATTCCAATTGTGTGTACTTGGATTATAATTACATTGTTTCTAATTAATGCATTACATTAGTAATATCAATAGAGCTTAAATTTTGTGAGTGTCCATTATAACAACGTATTTGGTGAATTTGCTGAAATGAAGGCAAGGAATGAAAATTTTAGAATATTTATATTTATATTATATTAAATAATATAATTTTTGTAATTTGCCACTCATACGTTTGTAATTTATAATTCTATAAGCCTTTATTTTTCTACTCATCCAATCACATAATTTTTATTTTGCTTTATGAAATATATATCTAACAATGTAGAAGGATAGAACATATTTTATTTAATATTTTGCTAGCTTAATTTATAACTTTTAAATATTTATGCAGATGGTGTATGGTCCTTTAGGCTTTTGGTATTGTCTACCTAGAGTTTTATAACTACAAGAATTCCAAGAGACAGTGTACCCTGTTCTTACATGTAGAATCACACTCATTGCTTGAAGAGTGTCAGCATCAGCTCTTAGGATCCAGAGCCCTGAACCGCAAAACTGAAATGCAGTTTGTAAGTCTGTCACGGCACCATTTCAGAAGACGTCACCAAGTCAGCCTTGAATTTATAACACTCAACTGCCCAGCACAAAATCAGTTAGAAAACAGACTCACAAGATCTAAAATTCAAAGGACTTTCCTTTTGATTTACACCAAAATACCCAAAAGTTTGACACAATTGGAACTAAAGGAAAGTATCCTGTCTCTTCTTTTCTATTGTCTACTTCTTTTCTCTCAGCAAGCAATCTTAGATTTTTTTTTTTTTTTGAAGAGAAGAGGAAACGGATAAATAGATGAGTTGCAACAGTAATACAACCTCACTAGTGTAACCACTAGCTTATCTCAGGGCTCCATTAAAATAGCACATGCACACACACAAAATTTTAATTTATTACAATTAAAAATGTAAATCTATAAAATATAACACATTTAGCTGGAGTCACTTCAGTAGCCAAAATCAAAAACTGTTCTATCCTTGCAGCCCTATTTCTTTTTGTATTTCCAGCAATTCGAGCAGCACATGATGCCCACTAGGCATTCACTAAGTATTGGTGATAAAAAGGGTATTTGTGTGTTTGCTTTTGAAACTTGGAAGAATGTCATGCTTACATTTATATCCTCCTACCACCTTTCTTTCCCTCAGTCCACTGATGAGCAGACAAGAGAAAACTAGAGGTGATTTCAGCAAAATGAATCCATTTTAAAAATGTAATTTGAACAGTCATTGAGAATTGAGGTTGGGTTCTGTGTGGATACAACCTGTGGGAGCTGAGCTTTGATTTAATTCAATCTAGCAAACATTTGTTGAAAACCCACGAGATGCAAAGAAGCCTGCTAGGTAATGTGTGGTTACAGGAGAAAAATATTTACACTTTTAAAGTATAGAAACGGCATGTTTGAGGTGGAGGAAGATGAGTGGGGAAACAGTTCCACCAGCCAACAGAGTGGTCCCCAGGAGGCTGTGTTCACTCTGACAAGGAGAAGCACTATTGTTATTCTGGCCTCTTCCTTGGTTGCAAAAACAGATCCCTGAACCTTTCTCTTCTGCTGATTACAAGTTTAAAGCATTGTCAATGGAGTAAATATACATTAAAAGCAATAAATAAATAAATATTTAAACTCTAGAAAGATTGCAGATTCTCAGCAATGCTATAAGAGGAAGAACCAACCATGAGACAGTGTCTGTGCTTAGTGAAGACCTAATTAATGTTTATAAAATGCTTTGAGAATGCCAAGCACTGCAGAAGTTTGGGTATTATTATTGTTATTATCACGGATCTTTAAGCATACATGACCTAGATATTCTCATAATCACAGCAGTTGTTCAATTCTCCGTATAATTAATAAGGAGATACAAAAATAAACCCCACCTCTCTTCATGCTTGATTTGTCAGTTTTTCTTATTGTATGTCACTGATCCTCAAGAGAACTTTAATTTAGGTAACCATTTATTCCGTTCGATATTATTTTGACATTTGGTAATTACTAAAGTTTTTGTACATCTGTCTCCGAAGAGAAGGCGTTGAATACTGCTTGGATGATCATTGGTTTTGCAGGAACTCAGATTAGATGTTATTCTTTTGTTAAATAACACAACTCTGTGCCACCCTGATATGGGATATTTCATAAAATAAGCTGTTGGTCAAAAGAAGACTATCTCCTTTTTCATATGAATAAAGCTGACCTTTCTCATTTTCCCAATATATTCTAAAGTAACTGGAAGATATTTGTAAATTTTCAAAATAAAAGTAAGACTGGAGCAGAGGTCAGAAATTTCTTGGGAACCACTTTCTAAAACTCTCAATGGACCTCCCAAAGAAAATAAATAAGACCCCAAAGACCCAGGAACAAGAAAGAGTTCCATCCACAGTGAGGCAGATGCTTTCACAGTTATTGCATACGGTTCTCATGTGTAAGCTTTTTCATGTCCAGTTTTACCGATCATAGCTTTCTCCTTGTGAATTTTCATTGGCTCAATCTCACCTTCTCAGTAAAGCCTACTCTGAGTAGCCTATTAGGTATTGCCAACTACTCCCATATCCCCAGAGTCCCCTCGCTGTCCCTGCTCTCTGTCCCCCTCCTGGCACTTACTATCCTTGACATATTATATGGCTTTACTTTTATGTTGTACTTATGGCTTATTGTCCGTCCTCTCCTGCTGGAATATAATTTTCATAAGAGCAGGGATCTTTGTTTCAGTTACTCATTTATTCCAAGCGCCTCAAACAGTGCCTCTACATAATGGAAAACAATGAGTATTTGCTGTATGAAATGAATGAATTTTATCAATATTCTATGTCCATGTTTTCTCTTGTTGTCTTCTCCCCTTCTTGGTCTTTTCCTTTTCATGGTAGTTGATGGAATACAACCTCAAACCATTCACTTCTTTCCTAGCTTGTATTTTACGTCACTCTCCCATCTCAGCTGCACTGCAGCAAAATCTTAGACATGACTTGCTATCCCCCCTGGGGGTCTTGTCGGTTGGTACATATCATATTGCTGCTACTGCCTGAGAAGGCCTGAAATGATGTCCAAAAAACACACCATGGTCCCTGGAACATCTGAGAGTTACAGACCAGGCAAATCATATCCTGGGTCACATTTACTGAAAAGTTCTTCCCTATATTATTTTGTCTGGGTATTAGTTGTTTTTTTTCTCTAGGGTAATAGACCATGGCTTTTTAAAGCAATTTTCTGACATCACAAATTCCTGTGTAAAACTAATTTTCCACGTAAGGGTAGAATTCAAGGCTAATATCATTTGGCATACACTCTGCCCTTTTTCTTGCTCCACTGAATAGATGAGCAGGCCCAGCAGTCGTTTGAGTTCATCATAAGGTCTATAAATTATATGCAGATATTTTGGGGTCAGCAAAACCCAAAGTGTGGTTTACTCAAGCTCTTTTACCCTTAATCCTTAAATCCATAGATATTTCAAAGTAAACTTCATTCATATGTTTCCCATTCATTTGCCCTTAGTTGTTCATAGCTGGGGGAGAGGAGGGGCCAGGCCCGAAGGTGTTGTCTTAGGAACTGGCTTCCTTCTTCATTACCACAAACAGATCATTCATTAGCCACAGACCCAACTCGTTGGCAGAAGTCCATCCCTATATCCTTTCCAGTTTCCTTTTAATTGAAGCTCCAACCTTGGCAAGCATCAGCGATAGCTGCCAAAGAAAGTGAAGTAGAAGCACAAAGCTGCATTTTCTATCATAGAGGCATCATCTCTCAACTTGGGAAGTGGTTCTAAAGATCAGCGGGTCCATACGCCATGTGGCACCTAAATGACCTGAACAGTATCTTTGCAGATTCTCTTTCAGTCTCTGCTGGACATCTCCGATGATGGGACTTCAACAGTGGACCGAGACCATGGAGTCTTCAGCTTAGGAAAGACTCTCATAAGGAACTGAGCCTTCTGTTCTTTCCTCCAGCCCAAATTGGCCCAGTCCATTCATCCATTCCACAGGATTCAAATACCAGTTGTCATTGTTTTCCTCATGTTCTCTTCCAAGAGGATCTCGCTCTTCCCCATAACTTCAGTCTCTCTTAAATGTTGGTCATTCCAAGTTGGTTCTTCCTGTTCCATCTTCTAAGGGGCATCACGCTCAGCATTTGACACAAGGACCTTGAGATGAACATACTGTAACAAATTCACTACGTTAACCCCTCACCTCATTACCTTAACCCCTTCCCTCAGTCTTGTTACTCATCCCATGTTGCCACTTGAATAATGACTGAAGCATCTAAAAGCTCCTCTTTCTACCACATCCCTCACAGTTAGTCGGCACGTCCTATTAGATGTATGTCCAAAGTAGCTGCCAAAGCTGCCCCGGCCCCCTTTTCTCCACCATCCCGGCTTTAGTTCAAGGCTTCATCATCTCTCAACTGAACAGAGGCAATAGGCTCATCTCTTATCTTCCTGCCTCCGAGCTATCTCCTCACCAGGACTTTCCCCGCACTGCTGCCTCGGTAACCTTTCTAGAAGATCTGAAGTTCTGATGGTTCCTTGCCACATTCCCTTCCCAGACACCACCTGTGAATGAAGTGGTCCCGAGTCTCCTAGGCATCTGAGTGGGTCGCTTCTCCCTGCCCTCAGAACACTGTTCTGACACCTATGATTTCACTTATCACATTATTTGATTAGTATTTATTTACTTGTTTATTCCCCTAATGGGCTATGAGGCCATAAGGGGTAGCAACTGTTGTTTTTTTTCCTCCCATCTTTTCCTCCAGAACCTAGCATATTCTCTGACATTACTGCACACACAGTAAATGTTTACTGAAAAAACGGAATACAGGTCCTTTACTGTCATGCTCAGTCTCCCCTGACTAGGCTTCAGCTTGTCTAGATTCGTTTTTATAGTTTCATATGATTTGGCAAGAGCACAGGAGAGCAATTTAGCCATCGTCTTGGCCTATTAGTGCTGTCCAAGCTCCATTAACTCTTTTTGGTAGTTTCATTATACAATACACTGAAACTTCCACATCATTTTTACCCGACCAGTGGGTAGTTTAGCTAACATTTGAAGTTGTTATTTTGGTATTTTATAGACAAAATGTAGGACCTCTAGGTGTATTTTTAGTGTATTCCACCTTGTTAAACTCAACTAGAATACAGCATGAGCTCTGGGGAAGCCACAGTACTAAGGTTTTGAGGGTCATTAAATATACGTTGGAATTTAATAATATGATTGATTTCTAAAACGCTGTTTTGAATTGAGATGCCTAAGTTTATGCCACTGAATTGAAGCTCCTTTGGAGGCTACTGCTGTGAGTAAGGTCAGTAACAAAATAAGTGATTATTCAGAGCAATAAATTTTAACCATCTTGTAATTGTGCTTGGAGAAGATGGTTGATTCCTCTAGACAAGACAGGTACTTAGATAAAAACTACATATGTGGTGGCAGAAGAGATTGGCTACTGAAGATTATCACTATGTCCAGGGATAATAGAGAAACAGGAAACTAATGGAATACGTCTAGTGGAGAGAGAGTGCTCAGACAAGGGGTCTGGTGAGGAAAAGTGTTATAAGATGGTATTGGCACCAAGTGGATGGTAGACTGGGGACAAAACTCACCTTCGAAGGATAGGTGTTGATTTTTTCCAAGTTGGCTGGGAAGTCTAGATATCTAGAGATCCCAAGGGGTCATTGTGTTGGTCACATTTAGGTAAAGTGGGAAAAGAAGCCTTCCTGAGGGTCCAGAATCATTGTCCAAAATCCTTACGTTGGCACCAGATCATGAAGACAGCACAAATCCTCATCTCATCTCATGCTTCTTTATCCAAATCAGGTTGAAAAATGATCAAAGAAAACCAAAGAAAGACTGTGACAACCCACTAGAAAATGTTCAACCCAACTTTTTTTTTTCTGTTTGAATCCGAACCTAAACTACCAAATTTGTCCACAAAATGCCTGGTCTTTTAGAAATACTGGGTAACTTCCCTGAGCCTATTTATACCTCTTGTCAAGGTGAAGCTTCTCCAGGGAGTCTCCAGTGTTCCCCTCTGCTAAATTGTAGCCAATACAGAATGGCAATGAAACCTGCCCTCCAGGACATTCCAGGACTGAGTGTGCACCCAGCCCTCATCTCCCAGTCAAAACCCTCTTTTTGCTCCAAGTCCTCTCATGCATCAACTCTCCCTTATAGAGCTGATCACCCCTTCTTTATGAACCTCTACCCCACATGTGCCTCTATTATAGCATCCATTGTGCTTTACTTGTAGTATATTGTTACATTAGTCTGGAACTGGATGTTCAATAAGAGCAGGCACATGCTCTTAGCTCCCTCCCATAGCCCCATCTTCTGGATCAGTGCATGGCACATAGTGGGTCTCAGAAAATATTTTTGAAGGAATGAATGAACAGTGATGGAAGGAGTGCATTTCTATCGTATTTCCTTACTCTCCCAGACTGGTAACACTTTCTGAAAAGGAAATAAGATTATTTTCTCCAAGTGAGCTCAGGCCAGTATGTAGGATCACCATGTAATTCTCTATGTTTCATACCCTAGTCCTTCAGTGACCCATTTTACCGCATCCTTGTCAAGCTCACTGGCTTACAATTTTCGAAATCAGTCTTCCCCTTTTCCACAGAAGAACTGTCTGTATCTGCTGGCCTTCAAGCGTCCAGTATAATACCTTGCCCAGGCTCACACAGCTAGCCGGCTCCCTGGCTGGAAGGAGAATGCTGAGCTGACTGACCCATCATGCTTATTGTATCCAGGGCCTCTCTCTGTGGAGCTTTGTTAACATCTAGTGAAGAGATGCCTTTCAACGTGAAATGTCATTATATTTCGCAAACATATTTATTCAAGACACTGATAAATATTCCTGGCATTTTAGATTATTTTCCTTTTCATCTAAGCAAGGGTGACTTTTTCCTATTGTCTTACCATATCCATATCCAGAGAATGAGCATGCCCTTAATGATCTAATTAATATATGTTTTAACCTAGTTGCAAGGATTAGCTTTGATGGGTGGAAATGTTTCCCTTAAGGCGGCCCCTTTCATCCTTATCAAATACATTAATCCGTGTGACCTGGGAATATATAAAATTGTCTTCTATGTCCAAGTGCCACTCCTCACATGCTACTATCTATATGTGTTAGGATACAAAGGTTGAAGTTAGTAAACATCCTTTTCTCTGTCTACCCTGCTACCGTGCACATCACAGAGCGTCTTTTTTGTTCGATTCTCTTTCTCTGACCGGGGTAACCCCAAAAGCCACTCCATTTCTGTCTGCAGCTCTTCTAATAGGTGCAGACACGTGACAAAGGGGAACTGAATCAAATGACCTCTCGAGTTTTCTGTTTTATTCTCATTCTGTGAAAACGGTTTAGTGTAAGTGATTTGAGAGGTTAGTCAGAATAGAATTCGCTATTCAACGGTCTTTTTAAATTTCCCTACTGAATCCCACTAGTGGGGAGCTTACAGCCTGTTGTGGAAATTCCTGAGATTGGCGTGGAAGCAAATAGTACAATGCCGGCCACTTGATAGGCTGGATAGATGTCAGTTCCGTCAAATAGGATATGACAGGAATCTTATGGAGAAGCTAAAATTTCCCTAGAGCTAATGACTCCCTTACTGTCATATACAAAGTTACAAGCTAGCGTCACACCTTGTCTAAAGCTGCAAGGAAAAATGCTCTGGTGGAAATCTTGTATTTTTAGCAACACCAAACTTGTATATACTTCTAGCATAAAAGTTAATGAAATTCCTTTAAAGTTTATATAAAAGTTCAGATATTTATCCTTGGACGTAGAATTCGCATCTCCCTTATTATTTTTAAGCATTTCCCCTCACTTGCACCTTTTGTAAAGAACTTTGCTTCAACTCAGAATTTGACTGCTGATATTCACACATATGGCAAATATGAACTAATCGGACCACAGATATTTTGCTGCATTCCACGGTGTCTCATTTATTTGTTTAATTTGCAGCCATAGCAACTAGATTCCACTACTTCAGGCTTTTACACAGACCTGCAGTCTGATCAGCCTGGTTGAAGTCTGGCACTCAGTGCTCTGCTCAATTGAAGACATATGCGCAAACTCACTTACCACGTTTTTTAACCTGGTTTTCACACTGGGCAGATATTAATATTTGCGTAAAGTATGAAAAGCCACCTTCTGCAAGGAGAGTAGGCAATTAGAAGATGTTGTGACCTTCTTTTCTGAAACATTTCAAATCTGAAAGTTTTCCTGGCATGCTTTTCAGAAGCCCATCTGACTTTGAAGCAGGCTGCCTCTCCACAGAAGGCTCACTCCAGCAATGACTAATGGATTGACCTGGTGCCATGCTAGCACTGCTCCACGCATGCTGCTCTGCACAAGACGAGCATTTGGAAATGACCTTGAAAGGGAGTCTTGCCAAGCTAATGAAATATGGGCCTTCAAGGAGTGCCATTTCACAAGCGGTTTCCAGAAGGGTATTCACAGCATTGTCGAAACTGGGCTCCTTAATTTGGTATTGGTTTACCACGAGTGTTTAACATACACAAGGAATGATGCTCCTTCTTGGTTTTATGAGTTGTGCTTTGTTACAGGTTGGAAAAATTAGGTAATGGTGAAAACTGGCATCCCAGTGTTGTTCCTCTTAAGGTGTTTTTGTTTCAAACATTCGCTGGAGGAAAGGAGGATGCTCAAAGGGTCCAAGTGTAAATAAGGAGATGGGAGTTTAAAATGAAGGGTAAGCTGCAAATGGGGGTCAAGGTGGTGTTCGTGGGTAAAGATGGTAGGAAGAGGTACCTCTCTGTACGCAGTTTACTGCCCAGTTGATAGGATTCCAACTCACCAGATTTCGGTTCTAGGAGGACAGTGTTCCTTCATCTCAGTATGCACGCCGAGAGTGCATAGTCTGTGGTAGTTGTTTAAAAATGTTCATCGCCATTGACATCAGTTGTTGCTATATGGCTTTCCATTTTAGTGAGTGATGTATTTCTGTTGGTGCACAGAGTCTTTTTTTTGATTGCGCTTCTCATGCTGGTGAAGTTGGCTGACATTTCAGGATCTGTGAATGAAGCTGTGCTTTAACCTTATTTGGAAGTCAGAGATCAGGCTCCTGGATTCATATGATTTGGAAAGGTCCCCCTCAGGTTCTCCTCCTGTGACCTCGCTTCTATAATCATGGGTAGCAGAGACAGTCCAAGGTCAGGGCAGTCAGGTGGGATGTTAGAAGAACAATGGGGAACAAGTCATATTCTCTTAATTCGTTCTTAATTAATTATCTTCATTCTTCGTTAGTTTGCTGAAGCCAGCTCTCAGATTTTTATACAAAATTAGATTGGATACTTCTTTTAAAAAAAAATTTAGCCCCTCTAGAACTCTCTGATGAGATTGCTAAAGACCTCTGGCCCTTCTTATTTCTAAAATACTGATAAATCTCACTAAGTAATCTTGGGAAACAAACATCTATAAGATCAGGGCAGCATACTGTCAATGGCAACTTCCCAGAACATTCCTTTTTACTTCATCTGGGATTTTTCAATAAGTAATTTGATATTTCTGTAAGTTTAAACTGGAATCACTAAAATGAAGGCATTTTTCCCTTATAAGCTCAAGCCTTCCAGACTCATCATTTTGTAGAGTTACATAAGTAAGCCATGCAACTAAGCTCAAAGTCTAAATTATAGAATATAGTTGTTGTAAAACTGTTCACGTTTTATGCAGCAACTTACATTAAAACCAGTAACATATTTGCAAAACAGGTTTTGTAAGCAACAATTTATATTGAAATCCAGCTTGGTGATTTTTCATTAGATTTTGCTGAGGGTTATATGCTATATTATTCACTTGTGAAATTTTTTCTTTCTCAGTTGCTTATGTTTGGTAAGTTTGCTTGAAAAGTCTGGCATAGGAATAGCTCAGAATGATGCCATTATCTTGCCCTGTTTTCTTTATCTGTCTGTATTTGGGTGATTTGCTTTAAATTTCAGTTCCATACCTTTTTTTCACTTTTAAATGTTTCTGTTGGAGAACACATTTTCCTAAATAGTCCTGATCCCTAGTTTAGAGCCTCATCATATTAATATGACATTTTTATAATATTTCCTAAAACATTTATCAACTGCTTAAATAAAGAAAATATGAAAGAGGGAGAGAGAGACCAAAGAAGGGTGAGAAAAAGAGGAAAAGGCAGCAGGGCACATCAACCAGAAAGAACATCATGACTTCTGGTACGTAATATCGTAGATCACAGCTCACAGGAACCAAGAGATGGACTAAAAACACAAGGTCCAGGCAATGAGTTTTTGATGCCCTGAGAATCCTCGTGTCCTTGTGTCCTACTGACTTGGGCACTCAGCACTGCCTTTCTCTTCCTGATAATGCTTTTTCTTTTATCTTTTCAGTAAACATTTTAGATGTGAAGAAATACGGGAGCTTATCATTATTCAATACAGAAAATACCTTCACCTTTAAACTATATTCACAGTCTCACCATCCTATGTTTTAGAATCATACGAGATGATTTGTGTGTAGGTAAATAGAATGTAAAATATTTTCTTTTTTTATCATTTATTTACTTATTTTAATATTAAATTTATTGTCAGATTGGTTTCCATACAACACCCAGTGCTCATCCCAATAGGTGCCCTCCTCAATGCCCATCACCCACTTTCCCCTCCCTCCCATCCCCTATCAATCCTCAGTTTATTCTCAGTTTTTAAGAGTCTTTTATGGTTTGGTTCCCTCCCTCTCTCAAAAAATTAAAAATAAAGTATTTTCTTATGAATAACTTCACTCTGCACCCATGCGCAGCTCCTCCCGATTGAACAGGAGCCTTCTTTCCAAAGCCCCAGGTAGAGACTTGCTCAACCTTTATTCTAACACTGATGGCATGTTGTCCTCTGCTTCCTTGTCTAATTGTTGTAAAAGATATCTCAAACATCGTCTGTGTACCTTATATATATTTCTACTAGTACACATAAGTGAAAGAAATATGACCCTGTATTAGTCAGGGCTCTCCAAAGAGACAGAATCAGGAGTGTGTGTGTGTGTGTGTGTGTGTGTGTGTGTGTGTGTGTGTATGTACATATGGGGAACTGGCTCACATGATTATAGAGCCTGAGAAGTCCCAAGATCTACAGTCAACAAGCTGGAGACCCAGGAGAACCAATGGTACAGTTTCGGTCCAAAGGCCTAAGGAGCAGGAAAGCTGATGGCCCAGGTTCTAGTCCAAGTTTGAGTCCAAAGGCAGGAGAAGACCCATGTCCTAGATTGAAGGCGGTCAGGAAGAGAGAGCAAATTCTCCTTTCTTCATCCTGTTATTCTAATTAGACCTTCAGTGAATTACATGACTCCCACCCCCGTTGGGGAGGACAGTCTGCTTTGCCCAGCCTATTGATTCAAGTGTTCATCTCATCCAGAAACATCCTCACAGACACATCCAGAATAATGTTTAACCAAATACCTGAGGGCCCTGTGGCCCAGTCAGGTTGACACATAAAATTGACCTTTCCAGATCCCCATCAAAAACTCCTCTCTTCCTTTAAATGTCAACTCCATTTGTTAAAGGTCTGAATAATGCTGTCCTGTTTCCATGCCATTAAAGTTACACTAAAGTTGGTCAATGCTGGTCGGCCCAAGTCTCACGCTCAGAGGTTCCTAGGATTCGGTTCGGGATGGGGCCCGTGCGCCATCTATATTCTTTGTAATGTGTTCTGAAGCACAGCCAAGTTTGAGAATCCTTGAATTCGTTATTCTCTAAGCTTCCTTGGGATTCAGTGAAAGTGGTTAATGGAAGAACACAAAGAGGGAAGTCACCCTGGCAGTGCCTGGAGCTGAGCTGAATGGAGGGCATGGTAAAGAGACGGACTTCGTTAGACGTGCATAACCAGGCTGACTTAACCATTAAGGCGTTGGTTACAAGGTGGCATCTCTGCCTCTTTTTCGACTGGGATAAAATACTGGCGCCATCCCAAGATTCTAGGAAAAATGAATCAATATTAACATTTCTTAAAAGATTAAAAGCATAGCACATGTGTCAATTATCATTAATCCTTGAAAATATTTATGGAGTTAAATGGTCTGTAACTAATTAGAGGTGGCAGTTAACAGGGGATATGGGTTTCCTCTGAGTTATATGAAACAAAATATAAATCTTTTTATATAACCCTATTTCCTACAGAAAGGATTTTTGCTTATCAGTGGGATTTTTAAAGTTTTATTTTATTTTCTTGGATTTCATTCCTTTTCCATAAATTCTATAAGCAGAATTACAATGAGGTGAGTCACAGTCTTAACACTTTTTTGGAGCTTCTTCTGCCAATGCAGCTTGGAATATAGGGGATTTTTTTTTAAAGTGTGTTTGGGAAACTTGGGGAGGGGAGAGGCAGGGAGGGAGGAAAGAAGGAAGGAAAAACAGAGACAAGGTATTTTACTTTAGACTAAATTTTTTTAAATTAATGACATTGTAAGGCTTCCATAGTAGTTCATCAGTGTGTTGTACAAAACCCTGAAGTCCAAATGGTTTGGGTTTTTAAAGTTCATTCATGAGCTAGTCATTTGGAACTGAGAACACATTTTACCACAAAAATTCTGTTATATAAGCGGTAATTAATTTTTGAGGCTAGCTCATAATCTGTCCTCATTCTGTTTTGAAACTGAATGGCTGTGCCTTTACAGTGATAAATAGACTATGCGATTGAAAATTTGTAGATCAAAAGAACATTAAAGCAAGAACATCAATTTTTGAGTCACTTACAGCTTTTCACTTGAATGCTGGTGCTGGAGGGAAAAGCAGATTTAATCTGAAGAGCCCACAGACGTGCAGAACGTCTAATGTCGATATTCGAGAACGCCAGCCAACCATCCTCTTCCGAGAGTCTCTGAAGCCACACGTGTGCTTCGGGCTGGTCACCAAAAAGCAACACGCTTAGACCATATTAATAAGTCCTCGCTGAAAAAATGTCTTCTTTCTTTCCTGCAACAAATACAGATGTCACATGTACCATAAGTGATATGCTCCTCATCACTTACACTGGAAGGACACAGGAAGAACATCTCTTTGTGGAGCTTATGATGTAGTGGGCGAAGTAATCGAATAATAGTGCAAGTAGATGACCTACGATTCATCCATGTTTATGAAATATTATAATATGAGCATTAAAGTAATACATCTGTACGAGGAGGAATGAAGATTTGTACAAGCTACACATGGGGATGGGAAGGCAAACCTTTGCTAAATACCTGCCAATGGCCAGCCACTTACTTACATTATCTCATTTTCTCTTCAGCGTGACCCTGAGTGGTAGGGACTATTACCACTATTTCACACATGAGCGGCTGAGACTCAGAAGTTAAAAATGTGTCCAAGATGGTCTAACACTCTGCACAGGGCCTGTGTACAAATCAAGCCTCCAGGACTCCAGGCACTTTCTGCCAGTCTGAACTGTCTGTTTTGCAAAATCACTCTGGAGAGATTTCCTATTAGTTTACTCAGTATTTTTTTTATAAGTATCTATGCAGTAATCTCCTAGAATTTAAGAGTGGAAACAATGTTGTATATCCTGATGCTGACATGCTCTTTTTTGTTAATGTGAGCTGTTTCCACTTCTCTGATGCCACGTTTAATGTTCCCATGCGCTACATAGATCCTCACCAGAAGGAGGGGGCATCAATCTGAAATGCAGAAAATTTTTCTGAAGCAGCACTTCATTCGAATACACATGTAAATTTAAACCCATCTTTTTCAGACCTAAATGTGAGACCTAAAACCATAAAAATCCTAGAAGAGAACACAGGCAGTAACCTCTTCGGCATTAGCCTTA
The DNA here is from genome assembly GCF_024362965.1 of Panthera pardus. NCBI lineage: Eukaryota > Metazoa > Chordata > Mammalia > Carnivora > Felidae > Panthera > Panthera pardus. The sequence continues at coordinate 22,991,787 of NW_026526732.1, read as the reverse complement.
GCAACTTTTTCTAAGTATGTCTCCTGGGGCAAGGGAAACAAAAGCAAAAATAAACTATTGAGATTTCATCAAATAAAAAGCTTCTGCACAGCAAAGGAAACAATAAAAAAAAAAAAAAAAACCCTAAAAGACAGCCTATGGAATGGGAGAAGATATTTGCAAATGACATATACAAGAAAGGGTTAGCATCCAAACTATATAAAGAATTTACAAAACTTAACACCTAAAAAACAAATAATCCAATAAAAGTGGGCAGAAGGCATGAACAGATATTTCTCCAAAGAAGACATCTGGATGGCCAACAGACACATGAAAAGATGTTCATCACTTACCATCAGGGAAATGCAAATCAAAACTAAATGCGATCTCACCTCACACCTGTTAGAATGGCTAAAAGTAACAGGGATGTGGTGAATAAGAAATACTCACGCTGGGGCGCCTGGGTGGCGCAGTCGGTTAAGCGTCCGACTTCAGCCAGGTCACGATCTCGCGGTCCGTGAGTTCGAGCCCCGCGTCAGGCTCTGGGCTGATGGCTCGGAGCCTGGAGCCTGTTTCCGATTCTGTGTCTCCCTCTCTCTCTGCCCCTCCCCCGTTCATGCTCTGTCTCTCTCTGTCCCAAAAATAAATAAAAAACGTTGAAAAAAAAATTTAAAAAAAAAAAAAAAGAAATACTCACGCATTGTTGGTGGGAATGCAAACTTGTGCAACCACTGTGGAAAACAGTATGGTGGTTTGTCAAAAAGTTAAAAATAGAGCTACCCTATGACCCAGCAATCGCATTGCTAGGTATTTATTTAAAGAATACAAAAACTAATCCAATGGGATACATGCACACTTGTGTTTTAGCAGCATTATTTGCGATAGCCAGGGTATGGAAGCAGCCTAAGTGTCCATCAATTGATGAAGAGATCAAGAAGAAGTAGTATATGTATACAATGGAATATTATTCAGCCATAAAAAAGAATGAAATCTTGCCATTCGCAACGACATGGAAGGATCTAGAGGGTATAATGCTAAGTAAAATAAGTCAGTCAGAGGAAGACAAATGCCATATGATTTCACTCATGTGGAATTTAAGAAACAAAACAAACAAGCAAAGGAGGAAAAAAAAGAGAGAGAGAGGCAAATCAAGAAGCCAAGTCTTAATTATAGAGAACAAACTGATGAATACCAGAGGGGAAGTGGGTGGGGGATCGGTAAAATAGATGGGGATTAAAAGGACTGTGTTAAGTACTTGTGATGAGCACAGGGTGATGTATGGGAGTGTTGCATCACTATATTGTATACCTGAAACAAATAAGACAGTATATTTTAACTAACTGGAATAAAAACTTAAAAATAAACCCATCTTTTTTTTTTTTTTTTTTGCTTTTCAATTTTAGGAAAGGGATTCATCTCCAGGCTAGCCCATCTTCACAGGCCATCTTTCTGTTGTTAATTGTGATGTGCTTTTTCATATGTGGCTTTCTCCAGAGTGCTCAGTAAAACATTTTGGAACCTCACGCAGGCAATGTCTCCTTTCTGTGAGGTTTATACTATCACTTATTTGAAAACTCCATCTGTGGGATTTTTAGACATTTGTGGATGTCAGGATATCTATTCTCACTTGGCCAGGCCTCCCTGGACACTCCTGTTCCCTGTGTGGGGAGGGACCAAGCCAGGCTGGATGTGGTCACTCTCATGGCATGCCAGTGTTGCCGTGACAGAGTGTCTCTTGAATTGTTTGGTTAAACAGAGACTTCTGGTCTCTGCCAGAGCATAAACCCTGTCACAGCTGGATGAGGGGCAGATGTCAGCTAAGACCCAGGACAGGTCTGGGCAGCTCCCCTCTCTCCTGGAGCCAGGTACCTCTATGCTCTGTGACTGCCTGTGTGGCCCACGGCCTGCATCAGGCAGAACCAGGACCCTCCATTTCTAGGCTAAGAGACAGCCAAGGATGCTTGAGCTGAATCGAATGCTGTTCGATTCTTCGGTTCTTCGGGCATTTCTACCATAACGTTGGAATTGAGCACATTAGCCGAATAAAGTTGAAATAATAAAAAAAAAGGCAGCTCATTTGCAGCTTCCAACACAGTTTTCTCTCCTTTTCGAAACACCATACTTTTTTGGTCCGATTCTTCATTTTCTCTTGATTTCCACTTACGCTGAGCATTTTACTACAAGCTGCTGTGTCCTTTTAAGGAATAGCTAGAATACACATTATAGAAGAAATAGAAAAGAAATAGATATGACTTCTAGAGTGTCAATTCCTCAAAGCTCTCTTTGTGTTCTCCACATGTCTTAGTATTGATTGATGGTTGGTTAACTTAGTTTACTGGTTCTGGTTACTTCATTTAATTAATTAATTAATTAATTAATTAATTTTGAGAAAGAGAGAGAGTTGGGGGAGAGGCAGAGAGTGAGGGGGAGAGAGAGAAAATCCCAAGCAGGCTCCACATCAGCACAGAGCCCAATGCAGGGCCCGAACTCACGAACCGTGAGATCATGACCTGAGTGGAAATCAAGAGTTGGATGCTTAACTGACTGAGCTACCGAGGCACCTCCATTCTGGTTATTTTAGAGAGGACAAAGAAGTTGATGGTTCTGGCTTTATATGTTAATTGCACCATAAGACTTACCATTTTTCTTTTCCTTAATGGGGATTTATCTCTTGCATTTTCTTCTGTTTATCACTCCTAAATGGAATATAAAGGACCATGATCACAGCAGACATGCACCACGCTCCTCTCTCTTGCTGTGCTAAGCACTTTTAGATATTGTCTACTTAATTCTCACAACTCTATTATCATTCCCATCTCACAGAAGTAGAAACTGAGGGTTAGAGAATTTAAGCAGTAAAGGGAAAAGCAAGGAAATAATGTTTCTCTTGGTAAGTGGGCAAGAAATGGCAGAACAAAGTAGGGGAAGAGAAAGAATTCCGTAAGAGAAATCAATTGCTTCAAGAATGACCAGTAACATGCAGAAGAGGACTGGGAAGAATCACATTTGATTTATAAGGGAATTACGCTTCCTGCTCTGTTGACCAGGAGGGAGGAGTCACATGCAAATGGCTGTTTTTATACACTAGGTATTCTTTCATTGGACATCATAATTTTAGTGGAGGGCGGTGGGGGGGGGGGGGTGCTGCACTTAGAAATCTCTTTAATCCACATAAATATTTGGATAATTTCAATTATACAGTTTAATATATGGACAGAAACCTAAAGGTCTTTATCCTTCTGGGCCCGCCCTTGCCCTGCCCCCACTCTACAGAAACCCCCAGACCCACGGAGGGTTGGAAATGTGCTTGACCCCTCTATGTCTTGGCAGGTGACCCCCAGCATCTCCCAGTCAATACGGCTTCCAGGAGCAGCACCCAAGGCTCTCTAGGCACATCAGAGCAGAAAGACAAAGAAACAGGGTCCTCTCTGTCCTTCAAGGTTGGCTCCATTGTGACCATACTCTTCAGCCTCCCCCCAGGGAATGAGGAAGAGTCACAGTAAGAGATTAACCCTTTCCTGGGTATTTGTTCTACAGATATTTGCTTATTCCTCTTGTGCCTGGAACCATTCTAGGCACTAATGTTGTTCCTCTAAAGAAAGAACAGTCAGTCAGGGGCGCTTGGGTGGCTCAGTCGGTTGAGCGTCCGACTTCGGCTCAGGTCATGATCCTGTGGTCCATGAGTTCGAGCCCCGCATTGGGCTCTGTGCTGACAGCTCAGAGCCTGGAGCCTGCTTCAGATTCTGTGTCTCCCTCTCTCTGCCCTTCCCTGACTCATGCTCTCTCTCTTTCTCTCTCTCTCTCTGCCAAAAATAAATAAACTTTAAAAAAGAAAGAAAGAACAGCCAGTCAAAGGAGAGACATTAAAGCTCCAAGAAGGGGTTAAGAGGGAAAGAGCTCCAGGGACCACTTTTGGGGAGCTGAAATTGGAAGTTTAGAGCAGATGTGAGGATTTGGGGAAGAACTTCCATTCGTGCTGAGTTTAGGGACTCAAAAGACCTGGCTTACCTGGGAGTGGAGTCATAGATGGGGCATAGCTAGAGGTGGAGTGAGAGAAGGAAGCAGGGGCTGAGATCTTGGAGAGCCCTACATACCAAAAACTAGTTTAGGCTTTATCTTTCGGAAACAATAAAGCATGGGAAAGGTTTGCATGAGGAAGAGGATCCGATTTATATATTAGAGAGACGGGAAAAGGAAGGAAAGGCAGCCCAGGTGGAGGAACAGCAGAAGCAGAGGCGGGAAACACCACCATATGTCTGACAAACTTGCATAAAGTGTGACCCCACCACAGAAGAGGTGCCTGGAGGCAGTGACACTTGGCCATGACTCGGGGCCAAGCCAGAAGCTCTCGGTGCCCCGGCCAAGGAGACAGAAGGCGATACTGCTAGCTTTGGGGGGTTGTTGAAGGATTTTAACCAGAGGTGAAGTGGGGTCAGAGCAGCATTTTAGAAGGCTTCCTGCCTTGGGGTTGAGGGGGAAGAAATGACAGGGACAGCCTGGGTTTAAGAGGGAGGAGAAGGCTGGGAATGGAGGCTTGGTCACTGCCCACCTTGCAGGGAGAAGACTGAGAAGGACGTCATGAGTGTGGGACACTAGCCCGGGGAGAAAGCAGGTGGAGGAGCCCAGAGGAAAGCACTTTGGGAAGAAGGAACGTACTGGGCCACACGTTGGTGCCATCAGACAAGGACAGGGACTGGCACGGGTACCAAGGAGCAGCAAAGTGACTACAAGGCAACAAGCCATAGGGAAAGAAGAGCCTGCCTGAACAGCAAGAAGCACTAACAAAACCTCCTGAATGTGGCAGTTTTGAGGTGGAGGAAGATGGACCAGTTCATCTTTCCCTTGAGTCACAAACAAGGGTAGATTGAGTGTTGCAATTGAGGGGTAGGCAATTTTCCTTGTGAACCTCATTTTTTCCCAGGGACAGAGGCACTATTTCTGACATACACCCTTAGCAGGGTCGGAAGCTTCCCCAGCTACACAAGAATGGCTTCTGGTGTTCTGCCACTTAATGTACTGTCACCTGGAATAAGTTTCCTATATTGATCTGAACGTTAATCTGTACATAATATGGGCAGATCATAGGGGAATATGCAGAAAGATGGATTAAAAAAAGAAGTAACTTGTTTGTGCACTTAAAAACATTTTTTTTAATATTTATTTTTGAGAGAGAGACACACAGAGTGTGAGCAGGGGGAGGGGCAGAGAGAGAGGGAGCCACAGAATCTGAAGCAGGCTCCAGGCTCTGAGCTGTCAGCACAGAGCCCGATGCGGGACTCGAACCCACGAACCGCGAGACCATGACCTGAGCCGAAGTCAATCACTTAACCAACTGAGCCACCCAGCTGCCCCTGTGTACTTCTTGAAAGAGGAGGAAGACAACCTTTAAAATAATCCTTCCCATTCGTGACTTCTGATTTGTCAGCACAACAAAAGCAAAACAAAAACAAAAAAACATGATTAATTGAAAGCCTGCATAATTTAGATTATGTCTTTGTTTAAAATGTCCTAAGAGACACCAGCTGGCTCGGTCGGTAGAGTGTGCGACTCGTGATCTCAGGGTTGTGAGTTCAAGCCCCGTGTTGGGTGTAGAGATTACTTAAAAATAAAATCTTTAAAAAAGAAAATAGATAAAATGTTCTAAAATCTGATTGAGATATTTAGGAAGCTTTGGAAATTTCTGTAGACATGTATTAGAACCATTTGCTCTGGCGAAAATTCTACTTTAGAAAACAAATGAAATTGGACTTGACTTGGGGAACTAGTTCTCTGACCAGATATCATTCAAAGACACTGAACTGCGGGCTCCAGTCTGTGACCATCTTTCAAGATAAATGCATGTGGGAACCTGGGCGGGGGGGGGGGGGGGGGGGGGGTGTTTCCAGAGGCTGCTGCGAAGTCAATATGATCATGAACCGAGCGCGCGGTGACATCTTTGCAAGTGTGAGGGTACTAGATGAGACAGTGCTTCTCAGCTCCTTCTCGGAATTTCTCTAATCTTTCTGGCAATTAAAAAAAAAAAAATGAGAAAGAGAAAAAAACTCTTGAGGTGTATAAAATGTTATTAAATTTGCAGCAGTTGTCATGGTTACCCTGAGAATTTTATTGCTTTATTAATGTGTAATTCCCTTTATTTCTGGAAATATCATTATAATGAAACACAATCGTCTGCAGCCTCTTTACAGGTTTTGCCCCGTGTCTCAGAGACTCTCACCAGGGCTGTGACCAATGTGTGGTTTCTGGGCCACCTGTGTGCTGTTAGTCCAGGAACTAGGACACCATTGTTTAGGAAAAGACAACGTGAAGTTAATGACTCTTGAGAATCCCTTAGAAGTTCAGATCCTTCCCTAATCAAAAGTGCTTTTTTTTTTTTTTCCTAGAGGAAAATGATCCAACGCTTGAGTCTTTTCCTAGCTAAAATAATTTGGGTTTTCTGCCATTAAAACATTTTTTTAAGTGATTGTTTCTACTTACTGACGTCGCTTTGGAGCATTCGGGAGATATGTGTCTGGTCAATTCTTTAAAAACTTATCTTCCCTAAATTCATTTCTTGTATCATACAAGGATTTTTGAGAGACATCGCTAATAGAGGTTTTGGCCCAGTGATTCTAAGTCTACTCTCCCCGTACTCAAGTTGAAGCTAAATAAAATAGTTCAGTAAAGTCTTTTAGGGTAACTGCTTTTGGCAGATGCTGCTAGCCGATCCCCACATTTCTTTCTCTCCTTCCTGGGTGCTCACCAGACCATATTTGCCAGCATCCCTCGCAGTTAGGTCTCAACATTAGACTCGTGGACAGTGGAATGTGAATGGAAGTTATGAAATCACTTCCTGGCCTGGCCTGTAAACACCGCCCACATAATCCTCCCATCCCATGTTTTCAGGCTGGTCGGTGACTCTGCCAGTCTGGACCCTTGGCTAACTGGATGGAGCAGAGCCTCATGCTCTAGGAACCTCTGTTGTCTGAGATGAGAGAGTAGTGTGCTCTATCGGCTAGTGTTACCCTCGCTAAGGCACCGCTTATCAACATCCTTTCTAAGCAGCCATATAATCCTTGGGAGAAGGTTTTCATTCGCCAGTGTTTTCTACGGTTTCTCTCACAACCTTTAAGAAGAGACCGGCATTATAAATCCCAGGGCTCCTACGCAGTGTCCAATAAATTTTGCTGGTTCCGACAAGTGCCGGAGACCTGAACGGCTATAGCAGTAGTAGCTTATCAGAAAATATCATCAGACCCTTGTGACTTATGTATACAGGGAACCAAAGGAAACGAAATTAACCTTTTCTGGATACTTCTTTGTGCCAAGTACTGTGTTCGCTCCTCTGATACACACAAATTTATTTATTCTCCCTAATTAATCTTCTAAGGAGCTCTGTTATTCCCATTTTACAGGTATTTAAAGTGTCTGTGGTTAAAGTGTCGTGTGGTTCTAGTAACTTCTTCATAGCTAGGGAGTGGCAAGGGAGGATTCAAATAAGTTTGCCTGGAACCAAATCTAGCCAGTCTTTCCACTTTGCTGCTTGTCGTGGTATACAATCAGTTAACTAAGGTCAGTTGATTATCATGCTGCAAGACAGAATGATAGCTAGTAATAACTGGAAACATATGCAGAGAACATTTGACTGTGATGTAGGAAACAGAAACTCTCATTAGATTTTTAGAAAACTTCCGTTCGATTTATAATACGGACATTGTTGAGTTTTACCTTCTAACGTAATTAAGATATCAGAACAGCTGTTGTAACAGATACCAAAATAACAGTAGTTTAAAACTGGTGGTCTGCAGGTTGGCAGGCCAACTCTTCCTGATGAGGTCAACCAGGGCCCCAGGCTCTTTCATTTGGTTGCTTCTGCATCCTCTAAGGTTGTTCATCATCCGTGGGGTGGCAGATGGCTTACCACACCACATCTGCATTTAAGCCATGACGAAGGGGGTGTAAGAGAGGAGACAACACACATCTTTCCAGTGAAATCATGACCCAGAAATTCCACACAATCACTTTTGCTCAAAAAGTCGCATGGTCTTGTGGCTATCTAACTGCAAGAGGGTCTAGGAAATAATCGTCTTTAGCCTTGTGCCGATACTGTATTCTTCTAGAGAAAGGAGACAAAAGATATGGGGGGACAAATAGACAGTAGCCTCTGTCACCCTTTCTTTTCCTTCTCATGTTTTCGTAAACATGAGAATGAAAAAGATCCAAAGCAGCAGTAGCTGAAGAGGAAAGGAAATGAATCAAGGAAACTAAGTAATTCAAAAATTGAGTATCTCCTTTTTCCTTAACCTCTTCCAGCACATATGCTAAAAGAATCAAGAGTTAATGCTTACCACTAAATTGCCTTAAAATGGGCTATAAGTATTAAATTAAGCATTCTCTGAATAAAATGATTGCAACAAATTGAGGACATATGAACAAAAAACTAGATATTAAATCATATTAAGTAATTAGAATTCATTTCATTAGGTCTGACATGTGGTTAAATTATAAAACAAAACTTCATCTGGTAGAGATATTTGCTGAGGGGTATGTAAGTGAAATGATATGATGTCTGGAGTTTGCTTTAAAACACTCCAGGAAAAAAAAATGGGACGGGGTTGATAAATAGACAAAATTAGATTGGGAAAATATTGTGAGTTTTTGTAACTGGCTAATAATTCATGGGGGTTCATAATGCTATTCTTTCTACTTTTAGGTATATTTGAAATATTCCATACCATAATAAAAAGTTACATAAATACTTGTTCCAGGAAAGAAAAGCGATTTTTGGCAGTGCTCTGATGTTCATATGAACTCATTTCTGTCCTCCAGTTGAGTGCATTCTTAAGTTTCCAGCGTATTATTTATTCGCATGCATACAACTGGAAATAACTCATTTCATCTAAAGAATTCATTAATTTACTTTTAAGCCAGTTCAGCAAAACCTTGCTGAGTGCCTGTTGTATCTGGTGATGCAAGCAATGCAAAAATGAGTAAGATAAGGCCCCTGCTCATGAAGTTTAAAGTCTAATCAGGCAGATAAGACAATCAATCCCTCAAGTAAATCTAATTGAAGAGAGGTACACAAGAAGGCTTCACTGTCGGGAAGATCCCACCAAATTGGAAGCATCGGCAGAATTTTCTGGCTCACATATAAGCTTTAAAGGATGGGTAGGTTTTTGACAGATGGAAGTGGTGAGGAAGGTGATCTGGGCAGGTGACCACCAAGACAGAGTCTCCAAGCCAGGGAATATGAGGCAGTCTCCCGATGACTGAAAAGGAAAATAGGGTTTTGAGAGTGAGTGTCTGGATGTCCCATGAAAGGAAATAGGGGAGCAAAGAGGACCTGGCGGAGAAAATGCCTGCTCTTTACAGGAACATGTTGTTTTTGAGACACTGCTGAGATGCCACATGAGATGCCTGTGTCCGGATGTGGTGTTGGAGCACAGAGACATCAGTGTGGGTAGTCAGCTGCATAAATTCCTAGTTGAAGCGCAGATGATAAGATGAATTCACTGCTGAGGAGAATAGAGAAAACACTTTTTAAAGGCCGGTTTTATTAGAGTAGAGGATCATGACAACAACATCAGTGTGAAAATGGCAGGATGGTTTCAGGTGATGTTAAAGACGACATGAGTCCCTGATATGACAACATCCGTCTCCCTGTCCCTGCCCGTCTACTGAATTCTCGGCACTCGGTACGATCGCAGAGCTTCTTATCTCTGCTTTCTCTCTCCTCCTCCTTCAGCCTGAGCTTCTCCAGAGTTGTCTATACAGATTGTCTCCACTGCCTGACCCTTCTTCACTCTGTAACTTACTCTGAATCAGAATCCTGCCTCACCCCTCCACTGAAACTGCTTTCAGTTCAACATGAGGGTTTGCACTCACCTCCCATTGACCAAGTCCATGGCCACATTTGATTCCTCACTTTCCTCAACTCTCTGAGCAGTATTTTACCCAGCTAGCCACTTGTACTTCCTTGGCACTCTCTCTTCTTGGCCTCTGGTTTTCTCCTGGCTGCTGCTTCTCATTTTCTCCGCAGGCTCCTCCTCTCCTCAATGTTTACATATTGTGGTGTCTTGGGACCAATACTGGATTTTCTTTTCTTCCTACAATCTCTCCTGGAGGCATTTTTCCTGTTCTTTGCTTTCTCCTAACAAAAGTCAACGAAATTCCTATATTTATATCTCATTTGACTTCTAGACCTGCCTAAGGCCTCCACTCACATTTCTCCTACGTATTTTGTATGTAACACATCCAAAACTGAAATTTGGACTACTCCTACCTTCCTCCCTGTTCTCCATCTCAGTAAATGTCACAACCATCCACCTTGCTACTCCAGCCCATAAAGTGAATCATTTTATTTGCAAAAGGTCCACAGGACAATTCCACTAAGAAGCCCAAGCAAATACTGCTTCATTATGAAATGTCTTTTGGTCCTTAGACTGTTCCCTCAAGTAACTGAAGTGTGTTAGCCATAAAAATAAAGCTTTCCCACATAACTTCATTGCAATGGAGCAGTTTGATTTAGGCACCACTGCAAACCGTAAATTTAAATATGTGGTTGACTTTAAGCTATATATTATAAAGGATTTTGTGAGTCGGTTATAGTCAGGACTAGCCCCAGAGGCTCCATAAGTAGAGGGGACCCCACACATCACTTGAGAGATGCGGATGCTGCTTTTCTCTCAATCCGAATAGAAATCCATCAGCTGTGGACCTCTCCCCCACCCTCTGCTCTGCCTGGAGTGCTGAAAACCAGTAACCTTACTTCTCCTCTTTGGTGAGGAGCCGGGGACACTTTCCATCCCACTAGGTTTCAAGAGGATGTAATTAAAGAGGGTTTGCATTTTATCCATGTCTTGGGAGTCTAGGCTCTCCACGGACAGGCGTAATGATTTGGAGGAAGGGGAACATGCTTCTAGTTCCAGCTCAGGACTAACAAGTTAGTTGTAAATCTGACCAGTAGAGTTGTCTTTCCCTCTGTTCTATACCTCTCTCCACATCCAACACAGGACAGTAACTAATGCTACTTAATTATCTACTTTGTGCCAGACGCCGCCTTAATGTTCTCCACGAATGAACTCTTGTGATCCTCGTAACATCCTATGAGTTCATTGTTATTACTATCAGTATTTAACAGACGAGGGGCTGAGGTGTAGGAAGTTAGTAAATTGCTCTAGGACATCTAGGATTTAAATCTAGGTTACTCATTTCTGGCTTGTGCCCTCTTCACCACTCCATCATACCAAGTTGCATAGAAACTACCTCTGAATTACTTCCTCCCCTCACTCCTATTGTGCCACTCATGTAAGATGTACCATCGACTTAATTTAATTACAGCTTTCAGGAACAAAGTAAGCACTACCAAATCAAGTGTAGTTATAATGGGACTGACTTTTAAAATGCTATGTTTTCTCTGTCTTGGTAATTTTTTTTTACCTCAGATCTCTGAGGTTTTTAGCTAAAGGGACAAACTAATTGCAGAAAGCAAAGAGGCAAATTTTTGGCTATTGACTGCTACACTTGGGCCACATGACTCCAAACAGCTCATCTGGAGCCACGGTTGGTTTTTATTTTCTTCTGTTCTGTTTTGTTAATTACAAGACAGAATTTTTAAAAATATAAAACTTTAAAAACTGGCTTCAAAGTTTGCTTTGCCTATCAAGAGCCAAAGCCTGATAATTTAATATAATTGAAGAGAAGGAAGGGTGAGGTCTGAGATGCATCTTGTTCCCCAAGAGAGGACATTTTAGCTTCTGGCAGGAGAAGGATCTGCAGTCGAGATGCCAAAGTACCCTGAGAAGGTATGGCGTGCCCTGGCGCCTGGAGATGGGAAGGAACAGAAACCCCAGAACCGTTTGGGGAAATCCCAGAGGACCAGGATTTGAGTCCAGTCGTCGCTCCGGTAGAAGCCACGCCTAATAGGGAAATCTTGTAGCAGCATGATGGTGGGTTGGAAAAGCAGCAATGACTGGTTGAGATATCCAGGGCACGTGGAAAACATCTTAAAATTCCCTGTGTCCCCAGAGGCTGCCCCGGGAGGGACGCCCAAAGGCCTTGGTGTCCTGCAGAAGGGACACCATCAGCATATGTGATGTGGATTCCATGTGCTGGAGGCTGTGGAAACAGAAGCAACGTCGGCAGCAAAAGCGGTGTGGGTCCCCAGGAGGGTCAGCAGGAATTGGGGCTAACAGACTAGATTGCTTTTCCTGATGCCATGACACATATGGGCCTTCTTAGAATTTAGACGGTACCCCAGGAAAAAGAGAAGGAAGGGCAGAACCCTAATTTGATTGTTTGAGTTCTGAGTTTGACTATGAAATAACTGAACATGAATGAGTTTCCCCGAAAGTGGCTGGAGTTTTCGTAGCTGAGTCACTCAAGGTCACATAGCCAGAGAATACTGCAGCCAGTCTGACCTCACAGTCCATACTCTAAGCCACCATTTATGCTTTATCATTGTGTCTCCACTGTCTCCACATTTCCCTTAACTAAATAGAAGGCAGCTCAAGACTTAAGTTAAATTACACTGTAGAAAGATAAAAGATGACTGTAAGGTTCACCCTGTGACTTCACACATCCATTTTAAGATGCATCCAGATTTCAGTAACACTAAAATGTCTTCAGCTTGAATAAATGTCAGATACATTCTCTCCTGTCCGGGTCCACTGCCACCACCTAATCCATGTCCTACCTGGATGCTTTTAAGTGTCTCCATATTGGAGAGGTTAGGCTTTTTCTATAAAATTAGGAGCAAGAAAACTAGGACTGATGGATAGAAAATTTACAGAGACAGAATTCTGTGCAGAATCAGAGAGAACTTCCTCATAATCTCAGATATCCAAAGATAGAATGAGCATCCTTGGGTGGCACCAAGTGCTACATTCCTTGAGTTGTTAGAGCATCGTCAAGACGCCTACTACCAAGAAGGAACCTTATGGAGGGGAATTTAGGAGTGAACATATGGCTGGATGAGGCGGCCTTTCAGGTCCCTTCCAACATTGAAATCCTGCCATTTTAGAATGGAGATTGTGAACACCAGATTGCTGTGTGTTTAAAGAGTGGGAAATGAGGACACGGAAGCAGTGGTAGAGACTAGTCTTTTGAAGATGGTTACCATTGAGGAAAGCAGAGCTTTATTGTATTACATGGTGGGATTGAGGGGAGATTTTAACACTGGGAAGAACTGAGCAGATTTTGTAGGTAGACGATGAAGAATTGATTTTTTTTTAAAGGAAAAATTAAAAAAGAGGGAGTTCTGTTCCAGCATCGATTGCTGCATGACATCCTGCCCCAACACTTGGTGACTTTCAAGAACAACAACTGTACCATATCAGGATTTTGTAGATCTGAAATTGAGGCAGTGCTTAGCTGGGTGACTTTTCCACGTGGTATCAACAGAGTGGTCTTTACTCTGTGAAGTGAAGTGCTCTACTGCTCAGTGGTCTTTAGCCAACATGTCTTGTGCCTCAATAGGGATGGCTGGACAGTAGTATTGAGCTGGAGCAGTTGACCAGAGCACCTGTTTTTGGCCTCACCACTCTCTTCAGGTAGCCCAGCTTCTTATATGGCCACTCATAGCTCCCAAAGAAGTGTTCCAGGAAGTCCGGGCAAAATTGCAAGACTTCTTAAGGCCTAGCTTCAAAAACCCAGAGCGTCACTTCCCTCTGCCTACTATCAGTCAATCGAGTCCATAAGGCAAGGTCAGATTCAAGGGGAAGGGACCTTGCTTCCATCTCTCAGTAAGAGGAACAACAAAGAATTTATAGCCATCTTTAATCTCCCATAGAAACAGTGGATGGAACAAGATTCTGAACAATGTGGGGAGTCCAAGTTGAGAGCAAGGGTGAAGGATTCCTTAGAATGGTGAAGAAACATGTCTGCCCTGGAATAAGAACAAAGAAAAAGGGTTCCAGAGAGAGGAGATAGACTTTAAGGTGAAAACAAGAGAAAGCGGAAGGCGTTATTTTCAGAGAGTTCAAGTAATCCAAGGCTGTCTAGTGGAAGGAGAACCTCACATAATGGAAATTAGGCTGCCCACCCACTGTCCATATATTTTACCTCTGAGTTGCTTCCTCATTCCGACAGTGTATCTTCACTGCCTTCACGCGAGGCATACCTCACACAGACTTTAGTCCGAAGTCACTGCAAGATCTTTGGTTCAGAGTTTCAGTGCTTTTCATGTGCCCCGTGAACCAGTGTCCTAGTCTCCAGAGCCATGGGGCAGGTAGATTGGTCTCCTTGGAAAATGAGCTCACGTGTGACTTCATTCCTGGTCCACGCTTAAAGGATTGAGCAGACCAGCCATGAACCCGAGCCTGCGTGGCAAGATGTGAAATCCGCTTGCTACGAATGATCCAGATAATCTCCTTCAAGCCTCTTGTGGATAAAAACACAGAGCCACATAAGGGTGACATTCTGGCAGGTATTCAAAGCTGTAGTGGTTGTGGCTTGGCTCCTGTTGTATGCACAGAGCTGTTGGATTGGCTTGATCGACGCAGGTCTCCCTGGATTATCCTTTTGATAAGTATCTTTAGAAGCTTACTAATTAACTTTAAAGGAATGTTTCTCTTTGGCACTATGTCTCATTCTTTTTGCATTATCTATTCCGGTGATAAATGATGGATGCATAAATACCTTACCTTTGCTCAATCAGTGTTTTCTGTTGTTGACGTAAAGTGTACAAATTGGATTTATTTCAGGATGGCTGAACTTGGAATGTGACGTTTTGCCAAGTCAGAATCTCACTTGCCCAGACAACACACATGTGGATTTGGTAGTTGTCTTCTTTTTAAAATAGTATATGTCTGTAGTGCCATTGATTAATGTAATGTTGCATTAATGTGCTGTTATAACACCCCAGGGCATGCATGCATTCTTCTGCCAGCAGCAAAAAAATTCCCCAAACTAAAGTTTTTAATAAACTACAGATTCCAGGGCAAAAAAAAAGAAAAAAAAAAAACCATCAACCATGAGAATTTATGGATAGCGAAAGTACTTGAAGAACCAACTTTTGATAAGCTTGCCAATGGAAATACACTGTAATTGTTCTATAATTTCATTCCTGTAAATCATTAGTCATTGTCTATATCTCTTCATTTATTGAATCTTTTCAATGACCCAGATATCTGACTGTGTTGTGCCACAACGTTGCCTTTTATTTTTGTTTCTTAACAGTCCAGTGTTGATTCAGTCAGATTGTCAGATCCAGACTTCAGGGAAAGCTGACATAGACACATATGTGACATGGCTCAAGCTGCAAAAATTAAAATTGAATTCTTCACCATCCATTGTAAATAGGACTTTCTTCAGCACGGCGCTGATGTAAGTCTGGCACAGGGTCATTCTGGACCTATTTTAAGTAACAACTATTTTTTTCCCTTTCTCAAGGTAGTTTTCAATCTTTAACTGTCATATTTTCCCTCTTACAAAAATCTGGAATCCTATTTTGCTAAATCAATTAGCCGAGGTAAAATTTAATGGAATAAAAACAATCTTGATAGAATATATCCAACTTTGTAAATGAAGACGCGACTTCAGCCTGCTATCAGAGGGCATGAATCCTGTTCTCCTCTTCCCCAGTTTCCAGGGGAATTGTTGTTGCCAAATATCTATTTGATAAGAGAAACCCAGGCAAGTTTTTGCTTTTTAAGTGTAAACTTCTCTTAGCCTTACAGTGGATTTAAAATATAGAAAGTGACATTTCTCTTTATAACCCCCTAAAACTTTTAAGATCCAGAAGAAAGCAAAAGATATAAAGACAAAAAATAAATAAAAATTCAGTGCTCCTTAAAGGGAAGAAAATTTTTCTATAATCCAGTTTTAGGAATCAACATTTTGATGTAAGTAATTTATAGTTATAGTCATAAGATCACTAAGTTCAAGCATGCAGAAAACCATTCCATTGTCTTTGCTAATAGAGGCCAATTTAAATGAGCTGGACCGATCTTAGTAAGATGCCTTCAAATCCAACTGGTGTTGATGTTCACAGTTGAAATAAAGAAGAGGGTATTTCTTTTAGATTTCAATACTTTTAGATTTGGACATTTTTTCATGGATTCTGCAAAACCAATATCAATTAAGATTAACAATTAACGAGTTAAGGGATAGTATCTCTGCAGTAGGTGGTTATCTGCGTTAAAAAATTCTGTGCTGGGGCACCTGGGTGGCTCAGTCAGTTGAGCATCAGACTCTTGATTTCAGCTCGGGTCATGATCTCCCAGTTCATGAGATCGAGCCCCATGTCGGGCTCTACCCTGGCAGCATGGGGCCTGCTTGGGATTCTCTCTCTCCCTCTCCCTCTCTTTCTCTCTCTCTGCGCTCCCCCCACTCATGCACACACACACGCACACTCTCTCTCTGAAAATAAATAAACAAACTTTAAAAACTGTATGCTAAAGGGACAAGGCGCATGAGGTCATAAGCACTATAAACTCAGGAGGTGTTAGGGTGAGCACCCTGTACCCCATAAGGGTAATACGAAGGGGCGTGTGGTGGAACAAGTTGGGGAAGCTGTCACTCCCTCCCAGACATCATCTCTTTTGTGAATGCAGATTTTTTTTTCTTTTTTGACCAAGTTGTAATGACCTAAGACTTAGATTCCATCCCATGACTGCCCTTGCTCTAAAACTGCCAGATAGCATACCTCCCATGTCCCAATTATGCAGTCCTCTTGTGTTTTTCTGGTGTTTGTATTCCCATAGTTGCAAATAAAAAGTATATTTTTAGTTTTAGAATTTTCCTTTCCATTAAAAAAAAAAAAAATCCCTGAAGATTTGTGGCACCAGTGTTATTTCTGTTAATGTCATTGCTTCCATAGCAGCAAGCTGAGACTTTGTAAGAAACTATGTTTACAAAAAAGCAATTATCTAAGTGAACATTATAGCTACATGTAGCAGAGTTTCAATTTAGATTTCCTGTAACCATTACAACACACACACACACACACACACACACACACAAGCACTTCCAATCTGTGTTATAAACACAGTGTAATTGGCCAAGGAGCTGTCGGTAAAGCTGAGGTGTGACCGGTTTTTTGGACTTCTCCAGCAGAATAAAAACTCACACAGTTCACCTTCTGAGCCGTAGAAGGTAGGATCTTCCCTCCTCTCAAATCCCAAAGGGAGCAGAGCATACAATCAATGAGATCGTGCTGTTATTCAGTCCTTAGGATGGGTTTCATGAAAAAATAGAGAGGAAACAGAAAATAAATTTCCAGTTTTTCACAGCTCCTCTTGCTAAGCATAAATGTAACGTTTTTATTTTACCCAGAAGATTCTTCCCTCTTGGAACTGCAGTTGGTAGAGGCATGTCTTTAATTTAAGATATTTCAGATTTGCTTTAACCATCTAGGTCAGAGATTTCAGTGGCCGTTCTATAAAGAAATCAAGATGCCTGTGCGAATGGTAATTTCTAATTAGATCTAAGTCGGTATAGTGTGAGATGAGAATGACATCTGGAGAAAGCATGCTGAGGAAGACACTGCCCAGCTTTTTACCTTCATGTGAGTAGGGCTGACCTTCTCAAGTGCTCAAATGTGGCTTGGCATTAGCAATCTTCTCTGCAAATCGAATTCCCAAACCTTTCTGGTGGGCCTGGCCTATGTTGGGTTGTGCGGGTAAAAGCTAGCTAGGAAATAAAATTAATATTTTTCTGCAGCCTTTTCAAGCAACACCCTTCATGAAGATAATCAAATTCGGGAACTCTCGGCCACAGAACTTTGTAGCCATTGTGCAGAAGTACAAGCGAAATAAGAGCTGTGGGCCACGTCCCCCCTTCATGCTGAGAGCTCTCAGTTGCACGGAGAACACAGCCATGAATCCAGAGTAAAATAGATGGATACAGACAGAAGAAGCAAAGTGACACATAAGCAGCCAACTGTGTTATATAATAGGGGGGTCGGAAGGGCCAGTGATGCAAGGTCTTGTTAGACTGTCAAGGCTTAATTCTTAGGACACATTTTGAGGAACAGAAGGCTGTAATTTAGTGAGGAGGAAGAACAGTGTGCTTCGGTTGCATCCAGCAAAATAGTGGCATCATAAACCCGAGCAACACTGCAGAAATTAAAAATTAAACTCTCCATATTCATACTGCATGAAAGCAGCCCCATAAAACTCTGATCTCTCATTCACCAATCAAAAAACCTTCTCAACCATTTCAGATATTTCCCCCAGCTATTCTGAAATTCAGTTTCTTTATTCTAGGGTCCTAAAACAAACAAACAAACAAACAAAACAACAACAACAACAACAACAACAAAAACCCTCCATTTTATAATTCAAGAAGACTGCTGCAGCCAACAGAAATCAAGGTGGTGGAGCCCTCAGGAAGCCACGGGCAGAGGCACTGCTAAGGAGGAGGGACGGTCACCCCCATGGTCCTGCGCTAGTGATCCAGCCAAAGCCAGTCCCAAAGGAGAAGCCAGTGAAATGCAGGGAGCTTCTCCTCCAGGGCCTCGTGTGGCATGGGCCCTGAGCCTCTCCCTGCATTGAGATAACTTTGTGTTTACCTGGAAGGTTGGCTGAAACCACTCCACCCCTCACTGATTCTTCAGTAAAGAAAACACAGCTCTTGCTGTAATGATTTAATAAGAAGTAAATGTTATAATTCTGATGTGTTTCCTAAATATTGAATTTATTAAACATCTATGTAGGTAGCGAACAGGATGCTAAAATTATAGTACCTCTTAGATCATTGTGGTAGACAGGCAGATGGCTCCCAGAGAAGTCTACACCCTAATCCCTGAAACTGATGAATATGTTATGTTACACAGCAGAGGGGCGGAGTTAAGAATGTAGCTGGACTGTACATTGAGAATCCACTGATCTTCAGGTAAGGAGATTATCCAGGTGTATCCATTTAGACCCAGTGTGATCACAAGGTCCTTTAAATGTGGAAGAGGGAGGCAGAAGAGTCAATGTCAGAGCGATGAGATATAAGGAACGCTCCATAGGGAGTGCTCCTGGGTGGCTCGGTCTGTTAAGTGTCCAACTCTTGATTTTGGCTCAGGACATGATCTCACCATTTGTAGGTTTGAGCCCCGCATCAGGCTGTGTGCTGACAGTGCAGAGCCTGCTTGGGATCTGTCTCTCTCCCTCTTTCTCTGCCCCTCCCTTGCTCACACTTTCTATATCAAAATAAATAAAGAAACTTGAAAAAAAAAGAAAAGAAAAGAAAGACTCAACAGGTCACTGCTGGCTCTGAAGATGGAGGAAAGGGCCATGAGCCAAGGAGTACAGCTTCTGTAGATTCTGGAAAAGGCAAGAAAATATATTCTTCTTTAGAGTATTAAGAAGGACTGTAGACCTGACAACATCATGATTTTAGCCCAGTGAGACCCATGGCAGACACCTGATCTCCAGAAACTGTTCAAGGAATTTGTGTTGTTTTAAGCTCCCATGTTTGTGGTAGTTTGTTATAGCAAGGACCCACAAACATATGGCCAACTAATCTTTGACAAACCAGGAAAGAATATCCAATGGAATAAAGGCAGTTTCTTCAGCAGATGGGGTTGAGAAAACTGGACAGCCACATGCCGAAAAATGAACCTGGACCACTTCCCTAGACCATACACAAAAATAAACTCAAAATGGGTGAAAGACCTAAACTTAAGACAGGAAGCCATCAAAATCCTCAAAGAGAAAGCAGGCAAAAGCCTCTTTGATCTTGGCCACAGCAACTTCTTACTCAACATGTCTCCAGAGGCAAGGGAAACAAAAGCAAAAATGAACTACTGGGACCTCATCAAAATAAAAAGCTTCTGCACAGCGAAGGAAACAATCAGCAAAACTAAAAGGTAACCGATGGAATGGGAGAAGACATTTGCAAATGACATATCTGATAAAGGGATAATATCCAAAATCTATAAAGAACTTACCAAACTCAACACCCAAGACAAATAATCCAGTGACAAAATGGGCAAAAGACATGAATAGACACTTTTCCAAAGAAGACATCCAGATGGCTCCAACGAACATGTGAAAAAATTCTCAACATCCCTCATCATCGGGGAAATACAAATCAAACCCATAATGAGACACCACCTTACACCTGTCGAAATCGCTAACGTTAACAACTCGGGCAACAACAGATGTTGACAAGGATGCAGAGAAAGAGGATCTCTTTTGCCTTGCTGGTGGAATGCAAACTTGTGCAGCCACTCTGGAAAACAGTACGGAGGTTCCTCAAAAAATTAAAAATAGAACTACCTTATGACCCAGCAATTGCACTGCTAGTTATTTATCCAAAGGATATAGGTGTGCTGTTTCGAAGGGGCACATGCACCCCAATGTTTATAGCAGCACTATCAACAATAGCCAAAGTATGGAAAGAGTCCAAATGTCCATCAATGGATGAATGGATAAAGAAGATACCTATATCTATATCTATATCTATATCTATATCTATATCTATATCTACACAATGCAATATTACTCGGCAATTAAAGAATGAAATCTTGCCATTTGCAACAACATGGTTGGAACTAGAGTGTATTATACTAAGCAAAATTAGTCAGAGAAAGACAAATATCACATAACTTCACTCATATGTGGACTTTAAGATACAAAACAGATTAACATAAAGGAAGGGAAGCAAAAATATTAAAACAAGGAGGGGGACAAAACATAAGAGACTCTTAAATACAGAGAACAAACTGAGGGTTGCTGGAGGGGTGTTGGGTGGGGGGATGAGCTAAATGGGAGAGGGGCATCCAGGAGGACACTTGTTGGGATGAGCACTGGGTGTTATACATAGGGGATGAATCACTGGATTCTACTCCTGAAATCATTATTGCCCTATATGCTGACTAACTTGGATATAAATTAAAAAGACAAAGAAGGAAGGAAGGAAGGAAGGAAGGAAGGAAGGAAGGGAGGGAGGAAGGGAGGAAAGGAGGAAGGGAGGAAGGGAGGGAAGGAGGGAGGAAGGGAGGTTAAAAAAAAAACAATGGTGTGATTTCCTTCACATGTGTCAGAAATTACCTTGTTCATTTGCTTCATTTTCTTATGGTCTCCCTTTGAACAAGAATACCTGCTCTGGGCCGGTTGGGGGCGGGGGGGGGGGGGGGGGGGTTGGTACCCTGCCTGTGTGTTCACTGCTCATCCTGGAAGTTGGGAGCAGAGTTTGGAATACACTGGTGCTCAATAATTACTTCTTGAATGTCAAGTGAATAATTGTGTGCGTAAGTAAATGATTAGAAATCAATCTTCTCTCTGGAGCTTCTGCAAGATATATACATAGAAAATCACCAAGGGAAGGTGGAGGGTAGTAAAGGATCAGAGACCCACAGGGAGAGTAGATCTAAAGAGTACAGTAAAGTTTCAGAATGTATCAGTTACAGAACAATTAAAATTTAAACCCTCTGTGTGTTTGAAAGAGCCTAGGAAGCAGAAGAATGTAAGACTGCAGAAAGAAGTTAACTTTGATACAGGAAGAATAGTGGGTGTTCAACCACAGAAAACTGTTAAATGCCTTTTTTAGATTGACTTACCATAGTGCTTTAAATCAGTTTTTATCGGAAGACAATAAAAAAATGAAATTAACCTATAGCAAAATATATAGTGAGAAACTGGACCTAGCAGAGAAACTGGGTAGAGCATCAATTGTGAAGCAAAATCAATATGGAAAAAATGTGTATCCTGCTAAGGCTTTCACTGTGCCTGTAAATATTAACAGGCAGCTTTCCACATTTGTTACATCACAAAGAAGGGAAAGATTACATTTAGAAACTCCCACAAAGTAAAAGCCAGGTGTTTTATGTGTTTCTCTTTGTTCATTTTCTGCATTGCTGGTTTGCAGGCAGATGTTTAACCCTATCTTTGCTTTTTGACTCTTCACTCATCATCAAATGTTCCTTAAGCACTCTGCACATAATAACTTGTTTGATTCTACCTATGAGGCAGGTGCCATATACACCATTTTTATAGATGAGGAAACTGAGCCTTTGCAAAAGTTATGGTGACTGCCTGAGGTTGCACCGTGACTTAGTGGTAGAGTGCGAAGTTAAGCCCAGGCAGTTTGTGGACACCACAAAGTGTCCACTCTCTTAGCTGCCCCCCACGCCCTGCATACACCAGTTGCTGGGTTGGGTCCTGGGATAGATCGGACCCAGTTCCTGGCCTCATGAGGCTCACACTCTTGTAGGAGAGCCATACTGGAAATGAGAATGGCACAAATGTCTATGGTGACTGGTGCCATGAAGGAGACACACAGCATAGGATTCTGAGAAAGTGAATAAATACCAGGGTGGGACTAATTCAGTTCTGGGAACCAGAGGCCAGTCACGTTGCAGGTCTCCTACTTTTATTCTGTGCCAAGAGCAAAAGAATACTTCTATGTGAAAATGTGTATCCATATAAATGCCTCATATGCAAACATTAGGTGAGGGGAGGTTGATGAGATGTCATCTGAATGAGTTTTTAAAATTGCAACAGTAAGTTAATTTCTACATTTTTTTTTTCTTTCTTATAGTATGACACCTGGTCTGATTATCTTTTATCTCAGTCCGGCATTTCTCATCCTCAGCAGTATTGAATATTTGGGCCAGATAATTCTTTGTTGTGGGGGAGGGGAGTCCATTGTAGAATGTTTAGCAACATTGCTGGCCTCCTCCCACTAGTAATAACCCTTCCCCACCCCAAAGTGTGACAACCAAAAATGCCTCCAGGAATTGCTGGATGTCCCCTGGAGAGCAAAATCAGCCCGGGTTGAGAAGCAGTGGTAAGCCACCAATAATTCAAATTCCACCTATGTCTGAAGTCCAATTACCTTGCCTAATGCTTCCAACCCATTCATGTCTCCAACTTTTCTTCTTGGCAACACTGAAGTCTTTGAAGCTCAGCAGTTATATTTCTTAATTCAGACACAAACACACACAACACACACATACACACAACACACAACACACACACACACCCATCTGAGGCTGGCTACCTTAGGACGGGAAGGAACATGTACAGGAAGGAAGAAAATCAGCCCTTAGCTCCCCACTGCTCTGCACAGGGTTCGATTTGAGTTTTGTACCTCACTCTGCTGCACAGGAAGAAAAGAAAGGTCAGGGTGGAAAGAACCATCTAGCACTATAGATTGGCTGAGGGCATGGAAATAAACAATTCTGAAAGATGGCAATCCTGAGCAAAGGACCTACCAGATGATGACGTTTGATCTTCTGGGGAAAATGTCTCATTACTTTATAGTTACACCTATCCCAGCCTTAAGACTGAGTCATGAAATGTAAATGTGGTACCATATGGTGTTGCACTCCTGAAGAAAGAAGGTAAGATGTGTGAGTGTAGGAGAGCTTTGAGTGGCTGTGCCTGAGACAAGAGGTCCCTTGAGGTTAGTTCCCATTCAGACCAAAACTTAGAAGGTCCCAAAGGTGAGGTAGCAGCATGAAGAACAGTCAAACAATAGAAATTAAAGTGAATTTTAAAGGCTTGCATGGCCAGCATCTGTTCTCGTAAGACAGCAACTCAACAAAACAGAAAGACTTTCTGCTTTTAAACCAAGAAAGGCAGACTTAATCTGTAAAGCCTGTGCTTTGCGTGGGAGATGTGATGGAGGGGAAAAAATGGAACCACGAAGCAGCCATCTCTGGATCAACTTCTTAAAAAGCATCGTGATCCTAAGTCTTAACAAATGTCAAAATGAAGCCTTAAATAGCCCCACTGAATTCTACATCCCTGAAGTTGTTCCTAGAGCTTTTTGATTTTTTGCAGTAAAATTATAGAAAAGGTAGATTTTTTAATGTGCTAAATGTTCTTACAGTACCATTTTAAATGTAATTATGTATGTTTAGTTATATTGTTGCTGCATTTTATTAATGAATCCAGAAACAATTATCGTGGGCTATCAAATGCCGGTTAGTGTGCCTGGAGATACAAATACATACTTTGTTGCTGACTTCAAGGATCTTATTATCTGGTGGAGAAAAAAAAAGATGAGGAAACTATCACAATGCAGGCTTTCAAATGTTTTGACAGAGTATGGGATGGCATAATAAAAAAGGGGCAGCCTCCCGCTCAAACATGGAGGTCATGAGAAGAGAGCAAGTATCTGGAAAGTTCTTTCTGAGAAGACGAAAATCTGTGTGAGCAATTAAAAAAATAAAAATATTACTTAATTTAGTCGATTTGAGACTTTAAACAAGTCCATTTTGAATAAGTCTATTCTTATTACTCCTCTCATAAATGATGAAACATGGACTATAATCAAATAGAAAGTTGGAATTATAGAGAAACATAGATCTTTCGTGAGTGTTTGAATAATTGCCACAGCACTGAACAAAAGAATAATAAAATATATGGTTGATTTTTCCTATTAAGAGTATTTGCCAAAGCCTAATAAAATTCTCTTGATATCTTGCTTCATAAAGTGACTGAAGGGAAATGCCTCCGTGTTTTCCTACATTTAAAGCCACTAAGATATGTTACTGCCAAGATATGCAAATAGTGCTGCCTGGACTGGATGTAGGGGTGACAGGTTGAGTCTGGAATGCTTGTT
Organism: Panthera pardus; assembly: GCF_024362965.1. Taxonomy (NCBI): domain Eukaryota; kingdom Metazoa; phylum Chordata; class Mammalia; order Carnivora; family Felidae; genus Panthera; species Panthera pardus. The sequence continues at coordinate 22,967,328 of NW_026526732.1, read as the reverse complement.
GCTCTCAACATGCAGTTTTAAAGAGCACTGGACTTGGGATCAGAAAACCTTAACGCAAACCCTACTCTACCGTTTAGTCAGCTGTGAGATTTTAGGCAAGCCACCTCACCTTTCTCAGCCTCACTTACCTCCTGTGTAAGATGGGGTTCCACAGAATGACTGCAAGGATTAAATGAAATACAGGAAAGCCATGGGGGAGGGGAAGAAAAAAAAAGAGGTTAGAGTGGAAGAGAGCCAAAGCATAAGAGACTCTTAAAAAACTGAGAACAAACTGAGGGTTGATGGGGGGTGGGAAGGAGGGGAGGGTGGGTGATGGGTATTGAGGAGGGCACCTTTTGGGATGAGCACTGGGTGTTGTATGGAAACCAATTTGACAATAAACTTCATATATTGAAAAAAATAATAAAAATTAAAAAAATAAATTAAAAAAAATAAAAAATAAAGTAAGCTCTATGCCCAACATGGGGCTTGAACTCATAAAAAAAAAAAAAAAAGAAAGAAAAGAAAGAAAAAAGAAAAGAAATACAGGAAAGCCTTGTTTTGCAAGCATAATTCATTCCTGAAACACGCTCGTAATCCAAAGCACTTGCGTATCAAAGTGAATTTCCCCATAAGTAATAATGGAAACTCAGATGATTCATTCCACAACCCAAAAATATTCATATAAAAATGATTAAGATACTGTAATATGACACAAAATAATAAAATACAAAATATAAAGAAAAACAAATTCACCTGCACCTACCTTTGAAAACCTTCATGGCTGGTGTGAGGGAGACAAGAGAGAGGGGGGTTATTGTGTAGGACGACTTTCACTGTCACTAATGGAATCACTGCTATCTATTGGCTTAATGGAATCCTTTTCGTGCAAGTTTAACAAGGAACCTATCCAATGACACTCGTTTTTGCCTCCTTTTGAGGATTTTGCAGGAATGTGACATTGCATTGATGATCACCCACAATCCCGGAGCGAGACAGAGAGAGACAGAGACAGAGAGAGACAGAGAGAGAGAGACAGAAACCATTGGCTCGGTTGTGATCATGTGACATTCAGTGTCATGTAATACTCGTATTGGAAGACATTGCTCATTTATCAAGTTAAAATTTATTAGAAATGTTTGGTCCTCTTGCAGAACACTCCCAGAAGAAGGAACTCACAATCCAAGGTTTTACTGTATAGGTTAATTTTATCCATTATATTCCCTTAGTAAGTAGCCATTGCCTGAATGGATATTCTCTTACAACAATACAAGATCATACTTTAACTTAAACATAATTGCAAAATATGTGACAAGGAATAAATGGAAGGCTCCTGCTGTCTTCCTACTTCCTGCCCCACCCCAGTCTGTCCTCACTATGACCAGAATGATCTTTATGAAACACAGATTGATCGTGTCCCTCTCCTAAGTGGTATCCTTCAGTGCCTACTCATCACTGTCCAGAGGAAACTCAATGCCTTTTATGCAGAGGTCCCTTCTGTTCTGGGGGTGATCTGTGCCCACCTCTCCAGATAATCTCCTGTGCCTCCTGGCACACCCTGTGCTCAGCCAGGCTACATGTACCACCCTCTCTTCTCCTCATGTCTTTGCACACACTCCTTCCTCATATTGGAATTCCCTTGATCCCAGTCCTTCACCCTGCAAAATACTTCTAGCTAGTTCTTGCATGTTCAGCGCAAGTCTCAAGACCTTCCTGTGTGCTTTCCATAGTGTGCCGATATCTGCTTCCCCAGGAAACTTCTCTCCCTGAAACGCCATTGTCCATGTGCTTGCTTCTCTCCCCTGTTGACTCAGACTCCTTGAGGGCAGGGACTCGGGGTCATTGCACTTTGCCTTTGCCTCACCCTGTGCCTGGAACAGTGTCGGTCCTCAGTAAGTCTTCTTGTATGCGTCAATCAATCAATCACTGCGATGGACTGAATGTGTCCCCCCCCAAATCCATATGTTGAAATCTTAACCCAAAAGGCAATGGTGACAAGAGGTGCAATCTTTGGGAGGTGATAAGGTTATGAGAGTGGAGCCCCCATGAATGGGTTTAGTGCCCTTAAAAAAAGAGATCCAAGAGAGCTCTCTCACTCTCTTTCTACCAATGTTAGGCCCAGTGAGAAGAAAGCTGCCTATAAACCCGAAACTGGGTCCTCAACAGACACATCAATCTGCTGGCACCTTGACCTTGGACTCCAGAACTGTAAGAAATAAGTGTTTGTTGTTTAAGCCTCCCAGTGCGTGATAGTTTTGATATTTGTATTAAAAGAGCCCAAATGGACTAAGTCACTGATATTAATTGACGTACCAAGTGATTAAACATAAGACATACGCATACCAAATGATTAAGACACAAGACAAAAGAAGTATAATTTGTAATGCCAGAATACAAATTCTTCATTCTTCAGAAACTTCCATCCCCAAATGAAACAAGGTATCAGTTATCAGTAAATCTGCTATGCATGATTTCACTAAATACTCTTTGGTAGCCAAGACTGCCACCTGCTAACTCAGCATACATTGTTTCTTTTCTCCAAAGTAATACACTTATTTTGAGTGGGGCACATGGTTACCAATTTTTTTTTAATCTTTATTTCCCAGTCTGCTTTGCAGCTAGATATGGCAAATGGATAAGTTCTGGCAAATAAAATGTAAATGGAAGTGTTTTTGCGGGACTTCAGGAAAGCTACTTAATCAGGGCTCATCAGGAAGGCAATCCCCCCTCTCCAGCCTTTATTCTTCTGCTTTTCCTCTTTCTTCTAGCTTGCTTTTTAGAAATGGTAATAAGAGTCTCAGAAGCCATTCTGGACCATGAAACCATGGGGTCATCTTGATGAGGAAAGCCATGTGCTAGGATGTCAAAGCAGAAAGACAGAGGGAGTCCTTTCCTTGATGACGCTATTAACTCCTGTGTTGCTGGCCTCTGGACTTACTTATGAGAGGGAACTACATTGATACTCGAAGGCAGCAGTTAACAACTTACAAACTTACAAGTTACAAACCAACAAGTTACAAACTTGTTTAGTAAAGAGCCAGCTAATAAACCTTTTAGGCTCTGGAGGCCACATAGATCTCTGTCACAACTGTGCAGCTTTACTGGTGGATTACAGAGGCAGCCACAGACAACACATACACACAGGAGTGACTGTGTTCAAATAAAATTTCAATATACAAAAATAGGCAGCAGGCTGGATTGAGTCCATGGGCTGGCACCTGTTATTCCCTGCTCCAAGACACCATGACGTCGAGTCTCTGTGGTATCTGTAGCCAAAACTAACCCTGACCAATGCATCGTATTTGGTGAGATGAGCCTTCTAAGTTGGGAGAATGGTCAAGACTCCTGTTTCATTTTTGAAAATAGTTTTTCTTTCAGTAGACTGCTTCTCCCCTACTTTGTCCTGATTGAAATTTACAAAGTCCTGACATTTCTGTTTCCAGACTCTTTTGATTATGGAGACCAAGTGAATCGGATCCAGGGCTTTTCTAGGTTTCCCTCAGTTCCATTATGTTTAGTTTGGAGGGTTCCAGCAGAATATAAATGGGACAGTCGTCAGGTGTGTGGACAAGGAGAATGGAGGACAAAAAACAAGGCCTTTAAGAATGGAGTGAAGGACACCATACCGAGAGCCCCTGAAGCGTGTTTGAGTTATATGATGAAACTTCCAGGCTGACTGGATGGTACCTTATTGTACGGTGTTACCAGGGAGATTTTACAAGCTGAACTGATGTTTAGCAGCAGGGCACAAGCTGGTCTTGAAGATTCTTTTCAGCAAAGACTTTTCCTGATGCTCTTTGGATGTCTTGGCTCTTCTGGTTTAGCTCATCCTGTGAAAACAGAACAAGTACAGAGAGAGAATGGCAAATTGATTTCCCATTCCGTGCAGATTCCAGCCGACGGCTAGTAGCTGTCTGGAGCTCTGTGTTGAGAAGGATTCTGTGGCTGCATTGGGGCTTTAACAGAAGTGGTCTGTGCTTCCCTAGCTGTGTTCTTCCCAGGGGCAGGGGCGCAGGAGAGAAGAGGTCTCAGACAGGTCCTCGCTGTTGGTATAGACTCAAGGAACATGAAAGCTAGAAGGAAGCCATAGTTTAAACAGGCTCTAAACTGGTTCTTTTTACATAGGGTGTTATTAAGGCTCAGAATGCAAAATGCAAGGTTATACAACTAGTGGTAAAATCACAATTAAAAGTCAGTGGTGGAGGGGGCATCTAGGTGGCTCAGTTGATTAAGCATCCAACTTCGGCTCAAGTCATGACCTCACAGTTTGTGAGTTCAAGCCCCGCATCCGGTTCTGTGCTGACAGCTTAGAACCTGGGGCCTGCTTCAGATTCTGTGTCTCCCTCTCTCTCTGCCCCTCCCCTGCTCACACTCTATCTCTCTCTCTCTCAAAAATGAATAAACATAAAAAAAATTTTTTTTAAGTCAATGGCAGATATTTTCATTACACATACTACACATATATAAATAAGATCTTTTTACGCCTTTTACTACTTTTTGTAATTTCTCCCTAACAGAACTGGAACCAGCTTGTAAGATCAACCAACACTTTCAGAGCTCCTGTTCCTGGCACTTTATGAACCTGATCCTTCAGACTCTGTTTAGTTCTATGAGCCCCCAGTACCCTTTCAAAAATTAGGGGTGGGGTGGGGGTGGAGTTGTTGTCAGGTTAATTATCATCAGATCAGTTTCAATTGCCTGCAATCAAGAACTATGGTTGATATGGAAATTGATCCCAGGAGTGGGTTTCAGGAAACAGACTCTCCAGGAAATATGAAGAAATTGGGAATTGATTCTCTAACCTAGATTAGGTAGATTGCAAAGTCCTATTTAATATCCAGAAGGTGATTCCAACAGCTCATGGCACCCAGTGGTCAATGACTTAATTAAATGCATCTGTGCTCATCTTGCATCAACCACTCATGGAGGGAAGGAAAGGTTTTGGATTACCACTGCCATGGAAGACGGGAAAAGATATGAGAGATCCGAGGCCCCTAAGGTGAGATGTAGAATGAGGAGCTCCAAACCACACCTGCTTGGACCAAGGTACAAGAAAAATCCAAGAACCTTCAATGGTCATGTAAAAAAAAAAAAAAAAAAAAAAAAAAAGTCCTTTATGTATGTGGCCTCCAAACAGAGGTATTTTAGTAAAAAATTAAATCCCACAAAGTTTAATCCCATGGGATTTTAAACCATAATGTTAGCTGAACACACAGTATCTTCCAGTGTCCTGGGAAGAGCAGGGCCCAGGGAATTGGAGCAGTTAATCTGGGGGACTCAGAACACCTAGAAATCCCTGCCGCTAAGGGCCTCCCTTGCCCTTCGATGAGGCTTCTCCTCCTTGCTGAAGAGGTTATTCTGCTGCATTACCTGCAGGAAGGTCCGTGCCAGGAAGAGCCACTTTTGGGACCCCAGAATCTTCTCTGTTCTTCAAGCCCAAACCTTTGCAGTAAATTTTTGCCTATCATTTTTAGATAGCAGCATTTCCTAAATTCCTGCTTCCAAGTAATTTATTTATGTGAGATTCTGAAGGTCTCCATGAGTGAGGTTCAATAAATCTCTGTTTTAGAACCCTCACAATTTTTCTACTAAAATAAAACAGTTTAGTAAATTGACAAGTCCTTAGTACTAATCAATTACTACAGATATACAATTAAAAGCAATTTTTAAATGAATAAAAATTCTTAAGTGTACTTGGGACTTTCCTCATTGATCTTCTTCTTTTATTCAATCACCGCTTTATTTTTCTCTGTTTCTCTACTCCATTTTATTATTGTTCTTTATTTTAAAGGTAATAAAACCAACATTAGAGAAAAATTAAGATAAAGAAAGCATGACCCATGATTCTGTCATTGGTACCATTTTGGTTTATTTCCTTCAGGGCTTTTTCATTTTCTTTTTTCCCTCTGAACATTATGATAAATATAATGTTTGTGCTTCTTAAACTTAATATATTGCACACATTTTAATCTCTTCGTGTCTCCATAACCTTCTTTCCAAAGGGTGCCTAATACTGAAAAGAGTATAGGCATTAAGCTGTGATTATTAATTATTGAGGAAAGGAACTCTCCTTTATTATACCCAGTTACTGGTGGATATTCAATTACCATTCGCTGAATTGAATTGAAATTCCTTGCCCATTCTAACTTTGTAATATTTTAAACATTCTTCCAACATCTTTATGGTTATAGCTTTTCACATATTTTTATTTAAGATAGAGTCTGACAAGTGGGGTCACTGGTCATGTGGTATGACCGTGTTTATAGCTCAATATGTGTTGCCAAATTGCTTTCTTTCTGGAAGGGCTGTATCGATTTACGCCGCTCTCCGGCAATGCATGAGGTCACCAACCTCACTGCCCCCTTGTCAGCTCTCATGCAATAGGAGGGGGTACAGCATCTCATTGTGATTTTAGTGTGAATGTTTCCTCATTTGTGTATTTACTAATTGCATTTTCTCATTTGTGAATTTGCTTACTTTGCGTTAGCAATTTGAATGAAGTCTATCTAGAGCGAAGATAGTCATTTATACTTACTGCAAGTATTGGCCTCATTTGGGTCTTTTTATTTTCCATTTAGTTGTAGGAGTTTTTGGAACAGCTTTACTCTCAGTTGAAGAGAAAACTATTAGCCTTCTTTTGAGAGTCCCTTGAGCTCGGAAGATTTGCAACCTAGTGAAAATGCTCCTGTCCCTTTGCTTTAGTTGCTGGCATTAATTGACCAAAAGGGAGACAACTTATTCTTAACTGCAGTCAGCTAATCCAGGAAACACTTGAAATTACCTCGTCCTACAAGGCAGTAGTGCTTGGATGGTCAAAAACAGAATAAAGTACCAAAGGCTGCCCGTTGTTACTATCCCTTTCCAACTAGGAAATTTGCCTCCATTTGATCAAACCCTCCTGCCCAACTTCTTGTCCCTGAAGCAGGTGTTTGACATATGTCTTCACAAATATTTGCAGATTTCTCTCTTCTTCCAAACCTGCTTCTCATGGAGTAGCCATGTGGCCCCCACTTCTCCACGAGAAATTGAGTCTAAACAGAACAAAAACAGTTGCCACTATCAAAGGTAGTGATTCCTAGAATTGGGTATCCTTGTTCATTCTCAGCATCGTGCAAATCATATCTTTTGTTCTTTTCCTAAACCTCTGCCACTTTCTGACCCCCAACTCCATAGTTTATTCTAGTAAACTACACCTGTTTTTTTCTAGCAAAATACACCAATTGGTGTAGTTCACCAATTTTTAACTTTAGTTTTCCCTTAGGGGAGGAAAGAAAGACTAATTCAACTTCTGAAACTTTTTTTTTTTCCAGAAATTTCTGCCTTAATCCTATTCCCTCACATTTTACTCCTAGACTCTAACTGAAACATCTTTTCTTTCTGAGGAAACCTCTGTGAACTGCAAGACACTGAAAACAGGATCTGTATTTGTCGTTTCAAAATTAATTAAATAGAAGTGATATCTTCCAAAGCATCAGAACTCAGATATACATTTGTACTAAAGGTAATTGGTTAACACAAAGTTGCACAGAAACAAATTCCATACCTATACGGGGGGTGTATGTGTTTTATTTAACAAAACATAGGGAGAAATTATTAAATCAGAGGTCAGGAGATGGGTCCTAGTTCCACTTGGCCAATTATCAGCTAAATGGCCTTGAGTGTATCATTTAACTTCTTTGAGGCTCAATTTCCTTACCCACAAAACTGGATTTTCAAGCTTTAGGGTTGTCTTTAGCGAAACAACTCAGTTTTCAAGTGAAAAATAAAAAAATAAAACAGGCACTTGTAGAATTCTTCCGGTTGAAGTAATAGCAGGAGGCCTAGGGTCCCATCCTCTTAACCACCCCAATCTTCTGTTTCTCAGGGCTTCAGAGGCTGCTCCAAAGAACCCTCAGATTACCCATTATCATGATGTCTTAATTCATGTTTGGAACGACCAAGTTCTCCTCTAGCTCTGAAATGCTGTACTCTCCAGTGGTTAAAATTCAGATCATGCTAGGATTGGATTGGGTATTAGCAGGGTGGTGAGACCCGGGCATTTGGGGGTATCCAGGAATAGAGAAGTGATGCCTCTGTCTGCCGTCTACACAAGCGCATCGATGTGTCATGAAATTTTTTTAGTAGGAATAACACAAATGCTTTCTGTGCACCGTGAACTGTAAGGCAGATCATCCTATATTACCTCCTTTAATCCTCTCCATCAACTTCATCTGAAACTACTCACCCCACCCCACTCCAAACACAGTAGTCCAGCTCAGGTCATAGGGCCCCTTCTCTTATTTTAGGTTCCAATGTATATGTCACATTCTAAGAGAAGTCTTCTTTGGCCATCCTAACTAAAGATATCCTGGACATCGTATCTTGTTTGATTCACAACATTTATTACTACCTGCATAAGTATTTAATCAGCTTATTAGTTTGTTATATTTATTTTTACTTGTATAGTTTCTGACTCTCTCCACATACTCTGAAATGGGGACCCCATGGAGAATAAAGATGTTGTCCATCTTGTTCATCACCAAATCCTCAACACTGAGAAAAGTGCCTTGCCCACAGTAGATGCCTTGTAAGTATCGGGTGAATGAATAAATGAACAAGAGAGGTACTTATTGTAATCTCTGTTGCACAGATGAGGAAACTGAGGCTTAGAGAGGTTTAATTACCAGCTGTAAATCATATAACTGGTAAATGATAGAACTTTCATTCAAAGTCAAGTTTGACCTAAAATCAACTGGCCTCTCTTGGTGGAACCATTTTCAACACTAATCAATGCCCATATCTGCCTGGTGGAATGCTAATAAGATAATGATTACAACGATAATGAAAATTATGATACCCATAATTGCATACTGAATGTGTGTTCCTGGGGCTTCTCCTTGATCACCTACAGAGCACACATTACCTTAGCTAGCAGCACATTCATCATTGGGTCATCTAATTTTTGAAAAGTGTTCTCTTGAGCCAAAAATCTACCTTCACGAGTCTTCCACTCACTGATCCTACTTTATCGCTCCGTAACAAAACAGAACAAATCCTCTCTGGCTGCCAGATAGGAGAGGAGGTGAGCAGCAGCAGGGTGGACTCTGTCTGGATTTCCTGAGTTTCTTGCCGGTGTGCAAGTACCTGGTAAGCCAAACATTCCCAAGTGGTCAATTTACAAGGCAGTTTACCTGCCTTGGGTACTTTAATGAGTAGTAGTGTTGTTGTTTCATCTTAATTAACAGTGATATTCTTTTCCTTCACCAGTAGATCCATGCATTCTTGTTAAGGAAATTGGGTCCTCACCCCCTGGCTTTGAGTGATCAGTTTTGCTTTTGCAGACTGCCTTCATATGAAAGCCATCTTCGTACAATATTCACTTTCCCCTCTAACTTGGGTGTGATGAAGGCCGACAAGAAGTCTGGTAAACCCTCTGAGCTCCTTGAAACCAAGGCCCAGTAAAAACTTGTTTAATTCAGTTCTTTTGTGGTCTCTGGCTTTAGCCTTTGGCCTTTGAGTGCATTTTCATCCAAGTTCCACTGTGGTCTCTGTGGTCTCTGCTGGTGGCAGCTGGTTCCCAAGGATATTACCTGTGTTTGAATCTAACATGGCTCATAACTTTTATCTAGATCAGTTGCTTTGGTCTGTTCCACCTGAAGAAACAGAGAAAAATGTGATAATAACAGCTAGTATGTAGTAAGCTCTGTGAGCCAAGAGCTGTTTTAAACCCTTTGCTTATATTATCACATTTAACAGACAATAACATGTCCTGGGAAAATAGCACAGGCCTCATGAGTGCTTCACATTCATTACTTAATTTCATCTTTAATTTCCACGTCCTGCCTTACAGTATTCTATCTTCTTCAGTGATATGATGGACTAAATGCATAGTCCATGGAAAGAGCTTAAAACAGTGCCTAGCATAGAGTTAGCACTCACAAAATGTTAGCCATTGAGGCCCCTGGGTGGCTCAGTCAGTTAAGCATCCAACTTCAGCTCAGGTCATGACCTCACAGTTCATGGGTTTGAGCCCCGCGTCAGGCTCTGTGCTGACAGCTCAGAGCCTGGGGCCTGCTTCAGATTCTGTGTCTCCTTCTCTGCCCCTCCCCCACCCGCACTCTGTCTCAAAAATAAAATTTAAAAAAAAACACAAAAAAAGAAATGTTAGCTATTATTATTACCATATTTCTTTCTTTAAAATTTTTTTAACATTTATTTATTTATTTATTTTTGAGAGACCAAGAGAGACAGAGCATGAGCAGGGGAGGGGCAAAGAGAGGGAGACACAGAATCTGAAACAGGCTCCCGACTCTGAGGTGTCAACACAGAGCCCGATGTGGGGCTCGAACCCACGAACATGAGATCGTGACCTGAACCAAAGTCAGATGCTCAACCAACTGAGCCACCCAGGCACCCTTGTCATATTTCTTTCTGAAAGCTGAATAGATTCAGTATTGTTGGATCTAGACTTACAGTGGAGCATGCATTTTTCTGGCTTAAATCAACATACTGTAGTACAGTAGACAGGATGATAAGGTCCAAGTGGTAACATGCTACAGGATAAGAGACCTGTGATCAGGCATGAGCTCTGCCACTGAATAGATTGAACACCCAGCAAGTTCCTGGGCTCCTAAGACCCTCAGTTTCCTCATCCGTACATGAGACGTGTGAACCTAATGATCTTTAAGACCCTTTGCCCTTCTAAGTCCTCCCCACATATTTCTTTGTCAAAATGTGGGGCTTATCTTTCTTACCATGAGGTTTGTGTCTGTACCATCTCCACCCACCCATCACGTTAAAAACCCAAATCACTATAATGGAAAATGATTCGGGAAATGCCTAGCAAGGAAGATGAGAAAAGCCCCCTCCAGGACCTCTCCTGTCTGCTCCCCAGCACTGTCGCCGGTATGCAAAGCCAACCATACCCGAGTGGCTTAGGGGGGAAAGCACAGCATGAAATACACTACTGGTAGGATTTGGGTTTTTTTGTTGTTTTTCAAATGGGTCTCTTAGGATTCTGCTGCATGGAAGGTGGCGTGTCATGGTAAGAAAAGTGCTGACCCAGGAGCCAAGAGCTTTTGAGCTTAACTCCAGCTCCAGCTCTGCCACTGTCTGGTCCTCGGGCAAATGACTTACCTTCCTTGAGCCTTAGTTGTTTTAATTGTCACAAAGGAATTGTTCAAGATCTTCCGATTCTAAAACTCTCTGCTACTAAGTTCTTTATGTGAGAACAATGCTCTGATGAAATCCTATGGACAGAAAAGCATTTTTTTCACTTCTTTCTCTTTTCTTTGCCAAGCGTAATGAGAGTTGGTGTGGAAAAAAAAAAGTGCTGTGAAAAGGTTCATTCAGCCTTTTCTTAATAGATCGAGTGGTTGGTATTTCTGCTGGCTTCTGAAATACATTACAAATCACAATCTGGAAAAAGTTCCAAAGCAGCTCCAAGCTTTCCTGCTGAATTTGGATACATCTTTAGGTCTTACTCTGCAGCTCATCCTTAACAACTGACAAAATATTTACTTTGCTCGGTACAGAAAAGGGTAACATTTTCCAAAATATTAAACTAGGTTGGATTCAGAACACAGACAATGAGGCAAAAAGTTGGACCTCTTTTCCAAGCCATGTCGTTGAATCATTTTCCAGAGTGCCATGAGAAACAGGGCCTTAGTGGATGTTTATGCTCCACGGTAATTCTGAAAAAGACGGAAGCCAGCCAGCCCCTGTCTAGCATGCCCACTGGTGTGTAGAACACAGGTTCTCAAAGTGTGGTCCCCGGACCAGGAGCATCACCATTGCTAGGGAACTGCTTAAATATACAAACTCTCACAACCTATCCCAGAACGATGGAATCAGAACATCCTGAGAGGTGGCCCGGCAATCTGTGTTGTAATGAGTCCTCCAGTAAAGAAGTCCAAGTAAATCTCACACTGGTAAAAGTTTGAGAACCACTGGTGTAGGGCCATGAGGGCTACAGGCACTTCTTACCTTTGAATGGAAAGTGTGAAACAATGGCAAGACTAGTAGCTTTTTCTCATAAATAATTTTTTTTCTAACATAAATAAGTTGGTATGTAAGTTTGAAACTTGAGCATATTGTTTTTCAAAATGCCGTCCCCCTCCATCCCCCAGCTTCCTCTACCCTGCCCCCTAATCCCGCCCTCACCTACGTGCTCATGGCAATGGTGTCTGAGTTATTTGGCCATTGTTTAGGACAGTAAAAATGCACTGCAATTTGTTTTAACATACTTGCACATAGCTGGTGGTTCTGATCAGAACTAGTTGTACTTTTAAAAAATTTTCACTTGAGATCTCTCCTAGGGGAAAATAAGGAAACAAAAATGAATGCCTAGAATTTATAATTTTGTTATGTTAATTAGTCTTATCATTAACAAAATAACTATTTTTATAAATAAATTGTGATTTTTAATTTTTTTAAGTGTATTTATTTTTTTTTTTTTTTGAAAGAGAGAGAAGCAGAGAGAGGGGGAGAGAGAGAATCACACTCAGGCTCCACAATCAGCACAGAGCCTGAAACAGGGTTTGATCTCATGATCTGGGATCATGACCTGAGCCAAAATTAAGAGTCGGACATTTAACCAACTGAGCCACCCAGCCGCCCCAATAAACTGTGATTTTTTTTAAATACAGGAAATAACTCTAGTTGCCGGCTTTAATTAAGAAATAGACTACCATTTAAATGACTATATTGTGTCTATCCAAAATTGCAAATAATTTCTGAGAGGAATGAAGATAATCCTCACAAACACCTCCTCATGCCACTCCAAAATGTCTCACACCTGCCCACTCATGTGTGTGACCTGCCCAGCCACTGCAGGCATCTGAGCTGTGACCTTTGTCCTGCAGTCTCAAGCTTGGCCACGACATTCAGCCCCAGCGTCCCCCATCTGTTGATTTGGAAGGCTCACAAACCTGTAACTACAGTGATGTCACTCCCAGGTTCCAGCCAGTATTCCAGCTACTTCTATATCTTTCCAGCACCTTAGAGACCTGACAAGAGATCACACATGCAAACCAGAACCCGTCAACATGTACCCTAACCTGATTCTCTCTGACATTCCTTTTCTGATAATGAATGTCCCCCTCTCTGCCCTCTACCATCTGCCATAATTTGGGGACAGGAGAGCAGATAGAGTAGAAATCACACCCGTTTTGGAACTCTATAGATCTGGATTCAAATCCAGGCTCTTCCACCTACTGGCCACACGCCATGAGGCGACTCCTCAGATGTTCAGCGTCTTCAGGTGCACACTGGAAGATGGCAAACGGGAGGAAGCAAAGATGAAAAGTACATAAAAACAGGATGGTGTACCGCATTGTCCGAACCAGAACACATGGAGAATGAAAGGAGCCATTGTTAATAATTATCTCATGATCAAAGAAAACAATAGAAAAGAAAAGAAGGCATAAACAGATTGTGGCAAGAAAAGGACATTTGTTTATCCTATATATCTAGTGTTCTGAGTAACAGGTAGTATGTCCTCAATAAATACCAGTTCCCTTTGCCTTTCTTCCTGCCATTCCAATGTTTGCCTTCAGTGTTTTCTGATTCTACCTTTTGTTTTCATTCCTCCTGTCCCCAAAGCTGTCCTCAATCCCTGTCACTTGGAGGATAGTAATGTTCTCTTGGTTGAGCTCCTCGCCTTCCATTTCTCCCCTCTAATATATCCTGTGGGCTCATGTCAGTTAATCTTCCGAAACTACATCTCTTAAACCATTCTCTGCCTCAAGACCCTTTCATGACTTCCCATTGCCCACTTAATAAAGTTCGAACTCTCTAGCTTGGCATTTAAAGTCTTCTTTTTGGGGTTCAATCTATTTTTCCAGACTTAATTCCAAGCGTTGCCCTTTATCTATAGCAAGTTCTTAACAAACTCCACGATTTCCTCACTGCCATGTCTTCCCTCGTGCCTTTGCTTATACGCTCTCGCTCAACTGTTGCATCCTTCTTTTCTGTCTCCACTGTTGAAATCCACTTTTCTTTCATGCTGACATGTGACATCTTCCACAAAGCCCTCCCCAGTCTGCCCGGGGAGAAGCTCTCCCTTTGCCCCTTGAATCTACTAATGATGTTGCTTGCATATCCTACAGCACAGGATGTTCTCTGTTGTGTATTATAATCAGGTTTATGTTTCACACATCCCGCAAGGAGGACATACACCTGCTTTATGCTTCTGCCTCAGATACTTCGCACATAAGAGGAGCTCAGTAAGTGTTTACTGAATGAATAAATGACTGAATGAAAGCCACTCTTGCCCTGCCAATAACTAAATACTGTTATGGCTTCCTCAATCAGCCATAAGTTCCCAAACATATATGGCAACGATTCTCATCTATTTTGCTTCTTTGCAGAAGTACGAGATTAAACCATCAAGTCAGTGATAGTAAATTTCTAAAACTATACATAACTTTCCCCTGAATCTTCACATTGATGCGATTAGCCTGATTTGCCCCAAAGGACAAGATAATTTAACAATTTTTTTTAAAAAAATTGTTGGTCAAAGAAGCAAATTTGACACATGCCTACAGTGAAAATCAGACATCCAGAAAATACTTACAGTCCGCTGTCTTGACTGCCTCTCTCCAAACTCCAAAATGTGTGCAACAAATTTGTCTCACTTTTTCCTTGCTTCTGTCCCTATTTGAGTTGCAATTTGTGTGTATTCTAGGGTAATGTGGCTCTCCTATCTCTTTTGGTATATTTGTGTGTGTCACTGTTTTATAGTCAATGAGACATACAGATTCTTTTAAGAGAACATCTGTGGTTAAAGTGCTCAGAATGTTTTTAAGAGAAGGCTCCTTGTTTGCAAAGAGATCATTTGGAATGGTGGTAACAGAGGAACTCAGTCATAATTTTCTGACTTCTGTTTTGGTATTTATGCACTTGTTTGACTTACAAATGTGCTCTGGGACAGTGAAAAAAGTCACACCTGTGCAATCTTGCCTTAAAATGACAGTTCTCAAGCTCGTTCTCTGTAACTTTTTAATTCAGGAGATCATTTCCTTTACATTAAATAATTGCTCAAATAATTCTGCCAACTGCTGTGAATATTTTTACCTAAGACTTTTATCTCAGTGTGAGTTTTCAAAAATGAAAATATACACCGTTAACTTTCATTGAATTTGAAACACTTAGGCCTCAGAATTTGCATATGAAAATTATGTAGAAACTACTTAACTTAGGTGACCATTAAAAAATTAATGGAATTACAGAAGGGCAGTTATTTCACAAGTTCTCAAGGAACTTGGGATGTCAGGACAAGCCACCAAGCATCCTATTTCCATAAATAACCTAGCCTAAAGAAAGATAATTAACTGTCTGAATTTCTGTCACTGAGTTACAACTCTTGAGCAAAGACTTCTCAGCGGTAGGGAGGTTGTCCCAGAAGGCAAGAATCTTACCTATAGCCAGTTGGTCAGCCTGTCAATAAATGCTTACTCACTGCCTGCTGTATACTAGGCACTGAGCTAAGTGGGGCTGGGTACAGTGATGACCGCTGCAGGTGCTGTGTGTGTGGGAGGCACATTACTCCATGTCTAGTGCATTGGGGGGGGGGGGGGGGGGAGCAAATGTCGTGGATGCCGGACTGAGAGAGTATATGGAGAGGCAGAAGCATCACACAGCCATAGGCCACCAGGAAGGAGGGAACAGCTGAGGAGCAGCAAAGAGAAGCTAAGCAGCCTCTGTGGGGACCTGAACCTCCTTTACTTACATGGACTCAGGGGACTGAGGGAAGCTTAAAACCAATAAAGAAGTGATTGTCACCAAAGTGATGGGTGTGGTCTGGAGAATAGGGAAACCAAGGTAACCTTCCTCTGCCTCTTCATGTAGGTGTGGAGCTAGCTAGCTTTTGAAAAATGTGTTCTTTCCACTTTCAAGATGTCAATTGTAAAACGCCAACTCACTTTCAATTTCAGGGTTCAATCCTTATTCCTGGGAAAAGGCAAAAGTTACTTTTGTGGCCACATGAGACATTGCTTTGATGTGTGCCTGGCCAAGATGTGCTTGGCAGTGTTGGGTCTCACCAGCACCATGGTAGAAACCCAGATTGGGGGCCAATAGGAGGAACTGTGATGTTCCCAGCCAGAAGAAGCAGAGTATGGCCCTCGGTGGGTCCTGTGCCTCCAGCGGAGGGAAGGCTTGGCTCCAGGAGTGCCTTTGGACCTGGTGATAAGGCGCTATGAAGAGAGCAGCTCTGTTTCCTGCAATTTGAACAAAGCACATAAAACTTTTTGTGCTTACATTTGAAGACCTTTGCCTGCAAAAAGGAATTAGTCTGAAGAGACTCACGTTATAACTGTGGTGCTGACATCAGCTCATTGTGTAACTGAGTTCCCCTAGCTTCGCCTCCTGGCTTCTCCTTCTGTGAAAGCAGTATTCTACAGCTAATATTGCCCAAGTCAGGAGTCCCAGCAAAGCCTTCACACAACCCCGTTGTCAATTCTCTTCCATTGTCTCTGGAGCTCTCTCACAAACCAATAAATGTAGCTTGCTCAGAATTGGGGGGAAAAGAGACATTTTATCACGTAATATTCATTTTCACATTGCAATGTAATGCTTTAAAATCCACCAGAACATATAGATGATCATTAAAACTACAACTCCTGCATTACAGGGAGATCGTAGCATGTTATTGATGATGTCTCTCAAATGAGTTTCGCCAGCGTGACATTGCCAACTTACCATTCTTATTTCAGCAGATAACACTGTCTCCACAAACCACCCTCCACAAAAAAATGATCAGGCCAATGCCATTTAATTGTTTTTTTCTTGATTCTCTTATAATAATTTTATGATTCGGGCGCTTCTGGTATTTGGACTTTCAGAAACATGATCTTTGACCACAGCCAAGAAAGTATTTTGCTGGTTTATATGGCACTGTTTCATGTGCAATCTGCTTCATTCAGAGGTAGGAGATGACATTACACCAGACTCCACATGACACTTCATGATCTTAGTGTCTCTTTTACTTAAAGGTAATTAAAAATGTGGTTCCAAGTTCACATGAACTTCTCTTGACTTACTATTGACTGGAGTTGCCATCTCATCACCTTCCTTCCTTTCTTTCAGATTAGGAGCTTGGCTTCTAGAAGTCTAAAATGTCAACCTCATTATGTCACTTCCAAGTTTAAAATCCTTTAATGGATTCCTAATGTCCATCGCAGTTTCCCAGTGGGTAGTATTGATATTCCTAGTGGGGGACAAAATGATTTTATGAGCATACTGGCGAATGTTCTTACTACTTATATATTTATTTTACTATTTATTAAGAAAAATATGTATGTTGAAAGATAAACTGAATCATATTAAAATATTAAGAATTTCTGTGAGCAAACGTCAACTTGAACTGGGCAACGCCAAACCAGAAGTGGTTAGGAGCGTTCTACAAACAGGAACTAAGGGCAGTACTTTAGCAGAGAAGACACAGAAGCAAATCAAGGAGATTATTTGATTGGCTATAGCTCAAGGAGTTGCTTTATTTGGGAAAGTCTCTTTAATTGTCTATGATTGCTTGTCTTCAGGTTTCAATTTCTTAATCTTGAGGCATTTATAGACTTGAGTTTTGGTTTGCTTCTATAAGCTGATAAGGCATTAGAACCGACTCAATCTAATGGCCTCCTTGTTTAATTAATTTAATGTATATTAAAGTAAAGCTATAATATACAACATATTCCATCTTAATTATTATATGTTAGGAATATATTACACATTAATAAGAATAGTATACTATCATGTTATTGTGTTTTAGTAATAGTATATATATATCAAACCATTGATGTTACTACTTTGGATGAAAAGTAAAGTAAGTGAGTCAATATGGAATCCATTTTAAAAATACTGAGGAAATAATAGTCCGGGTTGCTCTTGGATGTGGCAAAGCTCATAAAGATTGTAGGGACTGGCTAAAATTTGAAGAATGTTGGCCGACTGGACACAGTTTGACTCCAACACATCTCTGGCTTTGTGTCTTAACATCCTTTATTTCAGCCACTCAGAACTATTTGTTGCTTCTTGAATATGGAGTTAACTGTCAGACCTCCCATTATTGAGTTCTAATGTTGCATGACTTTGGGAAAGTCACTTAAACTCTTTGGGCCTTAGTTTCCTCATCTGAAAAAGGAATATAAATAAGTGGCCTGCCCCTGATAAAGGTTTTTGAAAAAGGAACTGGAAATGCTAGTACTTTGTAAACTGCGATGTTGTACAAATAGAAGGGATTATATTATCTTTATTTCTCTCCCAGTGCATTGCAAGTGCTCATTAAATATGTGTTAGGGGATAAATGAGTGAATCCCACTGATGTTCAAGTTTGAAGTGACCTTTATTTAATTAATCAAGCATTCATAGGATGGCAGTGCTTCCTGCGGAAATAATGGAGAAAGCATTTTCACCTTCAAGGAGTCAATCTAAGGAGACTAATACCTAAAAAGGTGACTACAATATAGGTGTTATGTGAATGTTTTTATAATGGAGATATGAGGAGCATGAATTCAACTAGGCAAGCTTCTCCAGGAGATATGATGCTGCGCTGAGTCTTAATAGGATGGGGAGTAGCTATCTGGGTAGATTAAGTGAGGAAGGACCTCTTGCGGAGGGAGCTTGGGCATAACCGTGGACCAGTGCTGCCTGATGGAAACATCACGTAAACCACAAATGTGAACCATATTAAACAAAAATTCAAAGCAGCAGGTGAAATCTACTGTAATAGTATACTTTATTTAATTCAACAAATCCTATTATCATTTAAAAGGTAACCAGTATTTATGGGGCACCTGGGTGCCTCAGTCGATTAAGCATCCAACTGTTGATTTTGGCTCAGATCATGGACTCACAGTTCATGAGTTCAAGCCCTGCATTGGACTCTGAGCTGAGCAGAGCCTGGTTGGGATTTTCTTTCTTCCCCTCTCTCTGCCCCTACCCTCCCCCCTCTCAAAATCAATAAATAAACTTAAAAAAATTCACTCATAATTTTAAAAAATAATAAAAGTTAACCAATATTTTTAAATTATTAGTGAGATATTTGTGCTAAGTCTTTGAAATTTGGTGTTTATTTACACCCGTAGCATGGGTTAATTTGAACTAATCGTATTCTAAACAATCAGTAGCCATCTGTGTCTGGTGGCTAGTGTATTTGACAGCACAGGCACAAATGACAGAGGAAAAGTCTGGAACACTAAATAAACTGAGTTCTTTGATATGCCTGTAGCATAGGCTGTATGTGAATGACTGGTAGGAGATTAAAGAGATGTAGTCAGACACTAGACCACGAAGGCCTTAGATGCCAAGTTAGGGGAGTCTCAGTTTAATCATGAAGGCATTCAGGAGCTTTTGACGCCTTTGAGAGATTTTATGTAGATCACATTTGAGGTCTTGAAAGATTATGCTGACAACTGTATGAAGGATTGATTGGGGAGTCTCAGTGCAAAGAACATTGGCGATGTTTCTCAATCTGTTGTGGTTCTCTGCGATTAATGAAACTTTCATATAAACTCAATTAGTGAACAGCTGTTGTCAATTTTTAGCGTTTTATCAGTTTGTATCATTCAGGGAGCCTTTATGAAAATTTTAAAGGTACGGTGGGAGAGGAACAAAGAATATCAGTTTGCAACGGAGAAAATGTTGGGTGTGGACACCATTCGGCTTAGGCTGAGCAGCTCCTGGTGAGGAACTCTTTGGTCAAATAGACCTTGTCCTCCACCAACCCACTTTGTACAGGCATCATTCCATTGTTAAATGCATGTGTACAGGCCACCTGTCCTTCATGGCAAGGTGCACGCATACCCTGAAATTCTAGATGATGTGGATGTAGCTTTCCTTTGAGGTAAAAAGTGCTTTTCCTAGGCATCTTGTCTAAAAAGACAAAAGTCTTAAGTCAGTTACTTATTTTATCACTATAACCTGCTTATAATTGAGTGCTTTGTTTTGCTTTTCCCTTTGTGGAAGGAAACAAGCCACCTAGATTCATTTTTTTCTCAAGATTGCCATTTTATGGGGTCCTTTCTTCTTCTTCCCATCTGCTCTTCCGCCATTTTTCTCCACAGCTCCCTTTTGGTTCCATTGGTTTCTACTCAAAACGACAGCATACCGATAAATTTTTATGTATTAGGATAGAGCAAATGAACATAGAAATGTAAAATGGTGTTCTTTCAAAGTAATATGCTGTTCATGCTACCTCTTTCTTATGCTCTGGGAGCTCCCATCCTATGCTAATCCCCCTGTTAGTAACTTCAGTGTATATGAAGAGGCCGATGAGATTGGAGGCCATGAGCAGAGGGAGGTGTTGATTGATGGAGTCTCACATCTGGCCCGACTCCAGGCACCATCCCACCCACTTGTCCCCAAAGCCCAACAAGTGGTTGAAGCATGAAGTGATTTGATGATGATCATCCCCTCAGGGCATGGACGTTAGGGGTGGCTCTGCCTGGCACTGCAGCCATTTCTTAAATCTTACGTTTGAAACTAAATTTAAAATCTACAGTTTCTTTTTTTTTATTTTTTTAATGTTTATTTATTTTTGAGAGGGAAAGAGCGTGAGCGGCAGAGGGACAGAGAGAGAGGGAGACACAGAATTTGAAGCAGGTCCAAGCTCCAAGCTGTCAGCACAGAGCCTGATGTGGGGCTCGAACCCACGAACTGTGAGACCATGACCTGAGCTGAAGTCGGATGCTCAACCGACTGAGCCACCTAGGCACCCCTAAAATCTACAGTTTCTTACATTTTAAAACCATGTACTCAGATTACATGACATTGGTTAATTCGTTTTGCTCTGATTATACCTTAGGAAATTCAGGAATGAGTGGTGGTTTGATGAGATAATAAAGACGAAGGGGAAATGAACCTTGTTCATGTAGTTGAGGAACCATCAAGATGTGAATAACTGCTGCTTTTTCTCTACCATGTCCGTAGTTTACCAACTTAGTAAAATCATTAGGAAAGCCTATTTTTTTTTACTTAAAAAAAGTATATCTGTTGTTTATTTATTTGTTTGTTTATTATTTTTCTTCAAATTTTTATTTAAATTCTAGTTTTAAAAAAGTATCTGCATTTTGAGTGAGGTACTTCTGGGAGGCTAAATCCAGTGCCTGTCTGGCATCTGTCCATGGTACTTGAGCGCCAGTGAGGATGTTCTGAAAACTACCAAATCCCCCCCAAAAAAACACACCTCTGCCCAGCCTTGTGGGAGTGGGGCCAGCGAGTGGGGAGGGAGTGTGGACCACACCACTGACAGGAGAGGAAGACCTGGACTTTAACAGTTTTTCCCACTGTGCAATTAAAACACCAGGCAATTTGCCTTTTCAAAGGTAAAAGATTTCCTTTCATGATCTCTACACACAATGTGCTCACTCATAAAAAAAGAAAAAGTAATTATGCTCTGGAAAACTGCATGAGGTCAATTCCTGTTTCTTTTGTCAATTTTCCTCTTTCAAAAGTCGATTAAAGTGATTAATAGTAAGAAGATGAGTTATCCCCATGGCAGTTTCCCAAAGAAAAGAGAAAATCCTTGCCATTGCCCCACCTGGTTGGGACCATCACATGCCTTTCAGGAGTTTTGTCTCAAAAGAGAAGAAGATTTTGATTGAGCACTGAGTAGGCTTTGTCTTTACATGGAAAAAAAAAATTTCTGGGGAAATAAAGTAGGAAGAAAAAAAAAATCTATCCAGCCTGTGTCACTTTGCTGGGTCCTCCTTTTCCTTAACCTAGATTTCCAAATGTTCTTTGGGCAAGGGGGTGAGTGAGGATTCCACAGACAGGCTCTGATTAGGATCCTTTTATCAGGGAAGAAGGGATACAAATTAGATTTAAGAACGTAATCTAACAGCATCGATAACAGGGTGGAACAGAAATACTTAGACTTTCATTTAGAAAGTGGCCTTTCACAATTGGTGGTAAATATTCTATGATGTGTAACATGAGGAAAAACCAACTCGGAGATGAGGATGAGATGAACTTAAACCAGATTGGCTGAGAATGTGGCAAAGGGATTATTCCATGCTGAGCTCAAATGCACTTCCCTTCCTGGAAAGAAGAAAAACAACTAATAAGTACTCCATAGCCTTGTATGCATGCATTTATTCATCCATCAGTCATTAATTGAGGGCCTACTAAATGTTAGGTAGATGGTGTCAGGGGGTTAAGAATAAATGATCTATACATAAAAGAAGGGAAGCAAAAAATATATAAAACAGGGAGGGAGACAAGCCATAAGAGACTCTTAAATACAGAGAACAAACTGAGGGTTGCTGGAGGAGTTTTTTTTTGTGGGGGGGGGGGATGAGCTAAATGGATGATGGGTATTAAAGAGGGCACTTGGGATGAGCACTGGGTGTTTAATGCGTAAGTGATGAAATCACTAAATTCTATTCCTGAAATCATTATTACACTATATGTTAATTAACTTGGGTATAAATTTTCAAAAATAATAACTAAACAAAAAATAATAATCTATGATGCTGACTCAGGGGACCTCAAATTCTCGTGGCAGAAGTGGGATCGGGAATGGTTACATCCAAAGTGAAAGGGTAGGATATGTGCAAGGTGCCACAGAACCCCAGAAGCCAGGCTTTTCCTCGAGTGGAATGCTATGAGGACTTTATTCCATGGGAGGCTTTTCTTTTTAATAGAATTTAGTATTTTTTTTCATTATTGCATGTGTTACATGTGATGCTTTTGCACGAGATTTTGCAAGTGGCTCTATTTTATAAAATAATGGCAGGGAAAACATGTGGGAAACGTACATCATCGACAGTACTTTTCTGATTTAAAGCTAAACCTGTGTGTGAGAAAAGAAATGTATCAAATCAGCCCATGGAATGGAGAATGGTGGCCTTTTTCTGCTAAATACCTCGCCCAGGCTCTGCATATTACTCCCTGCCCCCAACACATTTTCATTTTCTTGCAACCAGTAGCCCAAAAGGAAGTGTGACGTTTTCCCTGATGAGGATATTTTGGTTTATTTGATCCTGGGAAGCCTCTGTGGGCTTTAAGGGTTGTGCCAGCTCTCAGGAGTAAAGCGCGTGCGGCTGGTGCCCCTCCTGGTGACCTTCGCGGCCATCTGGGCCGGGGCCTGCTTCTGCCCTCTAGCCCAGCAGGGCAGGGCCTCTGCCGTGAGTTTGCAGATGCTTTGCTCGGACCCCGCTTCTGTGACTCACGCCATCTGTTGGTAATTTGTCGTTATTCTGGAGTAAGGGTTTTTCAAAGGCCTCAATCTCTGGAGTCCCTCCGTGAGATGCACTGTCTGACCCCAGTTTTCTGACACCAGCCTCCCATCTGGGCCAGGCCCCAGCACTGAGTCAAGCTGCCATGAATGTAATGATAATGTTCTTTGCACATTAGAGAGCTTCACACCAAGTTCCTGCCCCCTCTTGAGCGAGTTACGCTCTTTGTGGGACTTGTTTGAAGTTCAGCCAAGCTGGCAGCCATGGGGTTCCATTTTTACAAGCTCTAGCAGCAGTAGGCTGTCCTTTGTGTCACCATGCCATCTGCTTAGCTTTTTCCCTCTTCCAACTGTAAGCAAAATGAGCCACCTAAACCAAAAATGCACGCCCCCCATGAAAACACATTTGCATCAAGTCAACCTAAATGATACTGTTTTGTCTGTTCTAAACCACATTCCCTTCTCGTACCTCCTTAAGAAATCTTATTTTCTCCAAAAATGTAGACAATAATAATGAATATATATTAACTTTTTTCTACATACCAGGCACTGTGCTATATGTTTTATGCTCTCATGATTTCATGTTATCCTCACAAAAACCCAATGCAGGAGGCACTGTTCCTATTGTATATAAGGAAATTGAAACTCAGAGGAGTAAAATGACTTACCCATGACCATGCCACTGGTGAAACCAAAGTCTCAAGTCCACTGCCTGATTCCTGAGTGCAAGAGTTTAGCTTTTTGTGTGTCCTTCTCCCGTCTTGATATTAATTGCCCAATGCTTT
Organism: Panthera pardus; assembly: GCF_024362965.1. Taxonomy (NCBI): domain Eukaryota; kingdom Metazoa; phylum Chordata; class Mammalia; order Carnivora; family Felidae; genus Panthera; species Panthera pardus. Next base: position 22,943,412 of record NW_026526732.1, on the reverse strand, counting down.
CAGTTTCAGTGCCTTTGACTAATTAATTCCTCAGGTCTCAAAAATAGCATCACACATCTATTGGTAATTCCCAGTCATTAGTCCACCCCCCAAAAAATATTTATTGAGAACCTATTTTGTGCCATGCACCACATGGGGACCTGAGTAGCCAGTTAGGAAGAAGTCTTATTTCATGGAGCTTATAGCATTATTTATTTCACAAACTTCTATCAGCAATAGTGTACTGTCACTGTGCTAGAGACTGGGGCTATAAAGTCAAAAACAGCACCATCCCTTAACTGTGTTATATTCGCGGTTAATCTTTCTAGTATGTCAGGACTCTCAGGAGTCACAGTTCCCGGATTGGGAATCAGAAGAGCTGGAGGCCAGCACCAGTATTCATTGTGTATGTTCTGGCCAAATCTTTGAACTTATCATTCATTTGGTTTCTTCATTTATTGAACATGTGAGGTTACCTCCAGCTCTGGGAAAATCATTTCTACTCTAACTGAACTAAACTTTGGAGAACGTTAGGGTTTAGAACTGTGGGGAAAGAGAAAAGCAGTAAGTCTCAATTCATAAGAAAAGCAGGAAAAACTTCAAGAATTATATTAAGCAGAAAGCTTTTGGCTTCAAATAATAGAAAACAGTGACTTAAAAAATTAGGAACTTTTTTCTCACATAAAAAGCAGTCAGAGGATAAGTGTTTCTGATGTTATTTTAGTTGTTCAACAATGGACCTAGTTACTTTCTAGGTTTCCAATCTGTCACCCTTAGTATGGTGGCCTTTTATCCTCAAAGTTATCGCCTTGTGATTACAAGATGGTTCCCTTTGTTTGCAGAATTATTTTCTTGTAATGATATCCAATGCAAAAAGAAGCCTTAAGAGAAAAAGCCTTTCGCCCTGCTGTGGCATCTTTGTTGTTTCTGTTGTGTGTTTTTTGCTTTTTGCTTTTCACTCTGGAAAAGGAGCCAGTCTCCAGCTGAATTTTCCTTTTTATCTCACTGGCTAGAACATTGGTAATATGTCAAGCCCTAAACCAATCGTAATCAATCCTTTGGATTTGAAGAGGGGGCTTCTGCTTTTTCTGAAGTCGTGGGATCCCCACTAGCTACAATATCTGGGTTGATTTATAAGGAAGAAAGTGATTTATAAGGGAAAAAAGGGTGTCTGTCATAGAGAGTTGGGCGGAAGCAGACACCATAGCAGTGGTCATTTAGCCCTAGAGAAGCCAGGAACATTTGAAGAAACTGCAACAACTGGGAATACTCAAGAGGTTAATGCTAAGAAGACAGATACTAAAGAAAAGCTTTTCTGTCCAAAAAGATCTTGTTACCAGAGGATATGGTCCATAAAAAACAAAGGTAGGGGACGAAATTGCTACTGAGAGATAGGAACTCCTCATGACCAGCTTGTATTTGGAATGGAGAAGGACCAGCTACAACTTCTCTTCATCTTAAATTTGGACACTGTTGAAGTAATTAACGAGGCAGACTGAGATTCAGTGGAGCAGCCTGAAAGACCCTCAGCCTTCTCAAAGTTTTTATCGAACCGGGTACCAGGATACAAAAAGAACAAAATATAGCCCACTCGCAAGCACAAAAAATTTATATTTTTATACATTTTAAATTTAAATTGTAGAACAATGAATGCTTTGCTAGAGGTATGCACAGAATACAGATGGACCACTGAGAAGGGATTGGCCAATTCTTTGAATGGGACAAATGAGGATTTGGGGAGGTAGACTGGAAATCACATTTAAGCTGTACTCTGAAGGGGGAAAAAAAAGAGGCATTCAGAGTTGAAACATAGGAGAAGGAGACTGAAACAGAGTTGTCAGTCTCGTCCAAGGGAATCTGACAACAGAAGTTAAAGTCCTCTGAATGTTTTTTAGCAGATATTTAATAGTAACACTTTCAGGACCCAAAGAACCAACGACACTTACATCCACTACTTGGAAAACCTGTACTCTTTTTCTTTGTTGAGATACACTGCGGCTGTAGCTTCAGAATGTTGAGGTGGTGGATGTTTGACTGTGTCTGCTTGCTGATGAGCTGAGAAGCCTCCATGGCCGGTACAGTGGGCAAGGAGTCCCAAATGAATGGAGGAGATATCATGTGTTCAATTCCCCACCTCTGTCACCACAAGATCTTGTTTCCCTCACATCTTCACACTTCCACGTCCATATTTATGAGCCCATCTTACCCAGTAAACTTCACCTCCTTAACAGTGGGGTGTGTGTCATTACATCTTTGCTTTCCCTGTGCTTTTGCACAAGACTGGACACACTATCAGTGTTCAAAACATGGACGTGGAACAAATGGATGATTGAATAATGAAGTGAGAAGTGACCTTTATGTTGGCCATGTGGGCAATTGGAACTTATCAAGTAGTCTCCTGGCTTCACTCTATTAACCATATCTGGCTCAGGATGTTTTACCTGAGTAGAACTTGTAAAATGTGTCAGTAGATGGGAGAGTAAAAGCAGATCTCCCTATAATTAGATAAGTGTAACACATGGGGGTCTAGATAGAACCAGACTACCACCTAAGCCCACTTAAAATGGGCGAAGAGATGAAATAAGCAAGGAGCAAACATTTATTCAAACTGGTCATGAAAAGAATCATGATATAGGGGGTTAAATTATAGACTCCGGCCCGCCCTCATGGATTTGAATCCCAGCTTCATTGCTTCCTGGTTGTATGACTTTGGGCAAATCACTTAATCCCTCTAGGCCTCAGTTTTATCATCTACAAAATAGGAATGAAAATAGTAACTACCTCAGAGGGTCGTTGTGAGGAGTAAATGAATATATGTACGTTGTTTCATATCACCACGTGCCTGGCAAATAGTGGACACTATACAAGTGTTAACTACTTGAACTTCAAAGCAACCCTAGAAAATAAAAACTACTTTAAAGCTTAGAGAAGTTAAATGAGGATCTGGATCTTCTAGATCAAGTAAGTAACAAGTGACAGAATCAGATTCAAAATTCAGATCTGACACTTGAACCCCTGTTGTAAGAAATTTGAATGACCACAGATTACTCTGTTAGTGGCAATCTGTTGACCTTAACAAGGCTGTCTAGTAGCTGAGGCTTCCATAGGGATTTTTTTCTTTAATGAACCTGATATTTCTACATAAAACACATAAACCACAGACACCTCTTTCTGCCTGGGATCATGAAATTATGGAATCACAAATTTGAGCCATCGGTCAATCATGGCTCCTCACCTCTGGACCAACAGCTGGTAGAAATTTCCTAACATTTAAAACTATCTGGGGTGAAGGAGCATTTTTTTAGATTTCCAATCTACTATAAAACTGAATTTTTATAAAATACAATAAAAAAATTGATTACTAGAAAGAGGAAACAGAAAACAAACAACATTGAAACTCCAAATCTTGTATTACGTTCAATGAGCAAATTGCTGCAGAAGTTTCTACATGGTTATTTTCAGTTCCTGTACTTATCTTTCCATGGATCTATACCAACCGCCAGTCACTGGTCCACAGACCACACTCTGGGTATCTGATCGAAAGGACTTTCATGAGGAGTTAGTCACTCCTGAGGCAGAAATTTTACACATTCTTATTTGCTCTTTGCTTATAAGGAAATTACTCCTACTCCTATAGATTTTCCTATTCAAACATTGACCTGATGTTTGCAAGGCGCCCTGAAGAATTTCAGTCCATCGTCAGAGGGCATTAGAAGAATGCTCTAAAGAAAATTAAAAGCAAACAAAAAATCACAGCTTTGGCAGTTGATCTTTTGCTGGACACAAGATAGATATTAAAGTCACTTTTAACAAAGGGTTGAGGGAGCTCTTGAAAGACAGAACACACTTCAGAAACACTATTTTAGCACAGAACTAGTCCAAATCCCTAAGGGGAATCCCTGGACCTCATGAATGAGATGGATCCATTTTTGAGTCATGTGGAGGTTTTTACCCCTTAGCCTATATTCCTGACTCACACCAAACTTTCTTGACAACTTTTCCCTCAAATCCAAACTCAGATTTGGACTGCCACCATCTTCCCACATCTGGGATGAGACATTGAAGGACAGGATGAAAGAAGCCAGGCAAAGAGAGTTTATTCCCATGCAACCTTGCTGTTACATTTCCTATCAAAGCTCCACTTGATATTTCGTTTCCTTTTATTTTTATTTAGCAAATATTTCCACTGTGCTTATTGTGTATTGGGTACTATTTGAACTCGCTTAATCCTCATGATGACCCTATGAGAGAGGTTCTATTATTCTCCTCATTTTATAGATGAAGAAACTAAGGTACAGAGCATCTAAGCAATATCCCAAGGTCACGTAGCTGGGTTTTTATCTGTGTCAATATATCTCCTCCTCTGGGGTTAAAAGGAAAGGTAAAGGGAAGAGCTTAGAATGAGCAGGAGTAATAGAAGCCTGAGGAGAACCGAGAAATTCTCAAGATTCCCGGCATGAGAAAACATCCAATCTCAGAAATAACAAAAGGGGACTTGAGTCACAGTAAGGGAAGACAGATTTAAGTGAGTGGTAGGATTGGTACGTAATATGAGAAAAGAGAACCAAAATCACATATACATCATAACAAACACATCAAAGGACATAATAAATATATCTGTAACAACAATAATAAAATTCCGGTACTTTTTTGAATGTCTACTATATAGCAGCTTATATGTGTACCTTTGTTTAATCCTTCACAACCCAAAGAGAAAGACAGTATTATCCCCATTTTTCAGATGAAAAAGTTAAAGATACAAAGGGGTATAATAACTTGCTCAGAGTCCTATAGCTACTAATTGGCAGAGCCAAAATTTCTATCAAGTTCCATCTTGACTCCAAATCACAGGCCATTCTTACTCACCATACAATCAGCTAGTGACCCTGTGCCATTGAGGAACGGGTTAAGAACATCTTAAATCTGTTTGTCAAGTCAATATGTGCCCAAGAAGTGTCAGAATTGTGGCACCTACAGATAAAACTAAACTAGTTATTTGTTGCTTTCAATTGGGAAAACCCATGAAAGATAAAACTAGCTACCCATTAACTAGATACAGAACACTTCCATTTCATGTAAGTGGTAATGTCATATGCACCTTGCAGGAAGAATATGTGACACAATGGCTGAGAATATGACCTCACTGAAACCCCTGGGGTATCTGTCTCTCTTACACCAGGTTGCATGTGGTCTGTGGAAGATGAAATGTTACTGAGCCTGACTCCTATCTGATGCCCTGGATGGATGACCCACTAGGGTTATTGGGTTCTGCCAACATTATTTCCATCCTAGATCTACATAAAGTTTGTTGCCAGATAGAGTTGGTTCCTGAGACCAGACCAGAGGGTGTTTTTATTACTCCACGGGGCTTGTATCAATTCATGCCCGCCCTTTTACAATAAGCTTTGGTCCAGCTTTTTTTTTTCAGCTCTTGGTAACAATAGGTTGATTGTGTGGGAATGTTTGCAGTTGCATATGTAGATGTTAAGCCTTAATGAGTGCAGAATTGGAATTCTATCTAGGATATTCACAGTTTATCTAAAGCATTTCAAGAAGATAATAAAAGCCAAATAAGTCCAGGATGGGTCATAAAGAGCGATACTCTTGGAATGCGAAGTGAAATTGTGAAAATAGCATTGGTCGGAGTTTAAAAAAAGGAAAAGGAAGCCCCATACATTCTTAGAATTGGCAAGTTACTTCCCCATAATTACATACTTGCTTGGAACCCTAGTCTTATCTCTCTTTGAATGACCTCCCAGTTAAAAATAACCAGATAAAGTATCTTAGATTCCAAAATGCCAGGAATCTTTTGACCAGGTGAAGTCTCATCTTTCCAGATACCTGATGTTTAGTTACCTGAGATGAACATGTACATTTTATTTGGTAAGACAGTGGTAACATGGGTGTTGTTAAAGTATTGCTGTAAGAGAGGCACCTGGGTGGCTCAGTCAGTTAAGCATCCAACTTTGGCTCAGGTCATGATCTCATGGTTCATGAGTTCGAGCCCGGCATAGGGCTCTGTGCTGACTGCTCAGAGCCTAGTATCTGCTTCTCTCTCTCTGCCCCTCCCCCACTCATGCTCGCGCTCTCTCTCTCTCTCTCTCTCTCTCAAAAATAAATAAACATTAAAACAATTTTTTTAAAGTATTGCTGTAAGATAGTAGAGGAAGGAAACTTTCTGTAACTTGCTTAAGAGGAGAAATTATTCTAAATTGCCAGCTGGCTATGGTTCAGAAGTGTTGCCCTGGACCACTGCCTTACTGTTTCTGAGGGTGCAGTAAGAAAAGAAATCACCTGTAGTGTGGAGAGAAAGCAGGATTAAATAGATGGAGATTTCATGGAGAGAGTTGAGGTTAAAGGGGGATAAAACAGCAACAAGCACTTATAATGTGTGCTTGCCTCTGTGACTAGATGTCCATTCAGTTTGGACCAGAAAGTATACTCCATGCACACAACAGGCATTATCAAGCTTCCATCGCTGTTGGAATATGCACATGTGACAGTCGTGTCTTAGCTCTCCAATTCTGCTCTCAACACAGACATAGCTAATCAATCACAGCACTCCTTTCTGCCGTACCAGGATTTGGCACCAAAATCCTTCTCACCCGAGTGCTCCAGAAATCCTCTCAAACTGTGACAATTGGCACATAAATTAAAACCTGTTTGTCTTCTCTGGCCACCACTGATAATGCAAAGATGAATAAAACAGCACCTGACCTCAAACAGTTCTCAGACTGTTGCAGGAAGCAGACCTAGCAACGGTGGCTTACAATATTGCACAATGAAATAGCAGAATTATACATTCAGTGGTGTGGGAACACAGAAGGAAGAGTAGCTGTCTATTCTTGAAGGAGTACTTCCTGGAGGAAATGAATATGAATGAGATTAGGAGGAGGAGAGAGTTCACTCCTCAGTCGATGTGGGATAGGCACGGGAGCTCTAAATAGCATGCCTGTGAAGGTGCTTTCTCAGCCTAGGCTCTGAGTCGGGAAATGGCAAGGATGAAAGGAGTGGAGGTGGGAGGCAGGACCCAGGTCAAGAGCTGCCCCTCCTTCATTGCCAGATAAGATCTTAAGGACTTTTTTTTTTTTGGTAGAAAAATTCCCAGTCTGAGGCATATAAGACCCCTTGGGAGCCATGATATTATTACAATGACTTCATGAATTCAGCACACACTGAGTAGCCCTTGATAACACGGTAAATGTCTCACATGTGTGTGTACTTCTATAATGTCACTGCTAAGAACTCACCACGCACTTGGAGCAGAAGGTTAAGCAAAAAGAAGGCTTTCCCCCTCAACAGTTTAACCTGAAGTGCCACAAACAAAACACTATGGGCTTAAAGGTACCAGATGGAGAATTTATTTAATTGTGAAAATTCCCATGCAAGCTGGGAAAAGGTGGGGAGTTTGGATGAGTTCTGGCATCTGAACATCTACTCAGGGGGCTTTTATAATTCATTGCGTATGTTACATAACCAGGTTACTTCTTTTTTTGAAAACTGTATAAATTTAGTTTGGGTTCACAAGCTCATGGCATGTGTTACCACCATAGCCTTTTCCTGACAACCCAGGGTATTTGAACTTAGGTTCCTTCTCTGAGAGGTCATGATATTTAAATAAATACTCAACAAAGGAAATATGCTCAGCCATTGATCTGACCAATAGTTCAACCTTGGAAGAAGGTCTGGAACACTGTTATCACTAAAGTAGCATCATTAAGGATCAGCGACCATTCTCACTTTTAGTTGGGGGTAGCATCGCTCAAAGCCCCCGGAATAAGCAACACTTCTGGATTTATTCTTCAAAACATTGAACATTAGCTAGTCCTCACCTCATTACCCGAGTTAATATTACAACAGTCTCTTATATTTGTACAGGACAGTTGGCAAAACACTTTCTCTCAAGTACATTATCTCATTTGGTGCTCGTAATAACCATTCAGTGTAGATGGAAAGGTACTGTTAAACCTATTTTAGTGGTAAGTATTGCCATTATCCTGAATCTGGATTTATTTTTTTAACACATACCCGAAAACAACAACAACAACAACAAAAACACACGACCAAATACCTATACAAACAGAACGAAACAGAAAATTGAATCATTATCTGCAGTGAGAATTTGGGGACAATCAAGCGTTTTAGCCCTTTCCCATCCCATGCCAGTTAAGTCATAGAGAGATTACACAGGGTTTATGAGAAGCCTGTAATACTTTGCAAGGTGAGTTGACACCCCAGCGATGAATCGAGCGAACCTAATAACAAACCGGGTCCCATGGCAACCAGGCGGCATGCAATTTGAGGAATTATCCCAATTTGAAACATTGCTATTAATAGCACATGTTCATAAGTACAAAATGTACCAAAAAGCATGAAGAGTGAAGTCAAATTTGTAAGAAACTGAAGAAAAGGGAAGGAGGTTGAAATGAATAAGGCCAGGGAGGAGAAAGGAAAGAGGTGCTAGTTGCCAGGGAGAGGTGAATTAGTGGACGCGTCATTAGTCCAGTCCACCAAAAGAGAGAAATTGCAGGAATTGTTGTCAGTTCTTTTTCTAGACAACATTTTGATAGATGCAGCAGCAAAGTGTACCAAAATGACATCTATTTGTACAAAAGTAGTAAAAAATAAACCCAAAAAACAACAACAACAAAAACACAGCTTCTATAGAAGATTTTAGGTGTGTAGAGTTTCATGGTGATTTGATTTTTACCAAGGGCTCTGCACTAAATTTACTGCTTCTTTCATTTTATTGATACTATAATGGAATTTGATACACTCTAATTCAGAAACTAAAATGTTTATTCATTTCATATGCCAGTACAAAACCCAATCAAGAATAAATATTGCCCCTCCCAAAGCTACACTCATACAGAATGATAATTGCTTTGAAAAGGAATAAACAAGTTTGAAATGAGGATGCTATTCTTTGCTATCAGCCAGTGAAGCAGTTTTTGAAATGGGGCTCTTTATCCAGATTTTTCTTATAGAATTGTTTGGGTGTTTCTATCCTGCAAGGAAAAACACTGCGGACTTGGTAACCGTCGTTCCCATCTATTGATCAGTTTGCACGAGTGCTTGAAAACATCATCTGTAATCTTTATAAGGGTGTAGCAATGAATAGTTTCAACAGAGATATTTTATGGGGCAGTCTAGCTTAACAGCTAGAAGCATAGGCTTTGAAGAAATATGGGTCTGTGTTCAGGTCACAAAGAACACAGTTTAGGTCCTGGCTTCTGTTTACTAACTGAGATGATGTAGGTAAGTTATTGAACCCCTGTAAGCTTCTTCTCATTTATTCTTAGAATTTATTGGGAATTCACATGATCCATTTGAGCCATTCAGCATAGAAATGGTCATGTAGTCAGTGTTCATTTAAAAAATCATTTGTAGGGGCGCCTGTGTGCCTCAGTCGGTTAAGCATCCAACTCTCGTTTGGCTCAGGTCATGATCTTACAGTCGTGGAATCGAAGCCCACACTGGGTGTGAAGCCTGCTTAAGAGTCTCTTTCTCCCTCTCTCTTTCTCTGCCCCTCCCCCACTCTCTCTCTTTCTCTCTCTCTCAAAATAAATAAACATTTTAAAATAAATAAAAATAAAAAATTATTTGGGGTGCCTGGGTGGCTCAGTCAGCTAAACACCTGACTCTTGGTTTCACCTCAGGTCATGATCTTGTGGTTTGTGGGTTCGAGCCCTACATTGGGCTCCACGCTGGCAGTGTGGAGCCTCCTTGGGATTCTCTCTCTCCCTCTCTGTCTGTCCCTCCCTCGTTCACTCTCTCCATCTCTCTCTCTCTCTCTCTCTCTCTCTCGAAAATAAATAAATCAACTTAAACCAAATAAAAATAAAAAACGATTTGTACATGTTTGTGTATGACATTCATGAAGCAGTAGCCAACATTTACTGTGCAACTTATACACCATGCACTGTTCTACATGTTTTACACGTCAAAGTTCGTAATCCTCCCAACAACTACATGAGAGAATGGCAGAGTTTCGGCCACAGTGAGAGTTAACCCCACTGTTAGAGGGAATAGTATTCACACAAGACCATCCTCACTCCTGACACCGTTTATAAGTTTGGGGGCTCTCAAAACCCTCCTCTGGTTCAAAAACATGCTGAAAGTGTTCGCAAAACTCACTTAATATTGTCATATCCGTGGTTGTGGGTTTTTTTTTTTTTTTAACAAGAAAAGAATACAGATTAAAGTAAATCAAGGGAATAGGCATACGGACCAGCATCCAGATGGATCCAAATGTAGAGTTTCCCGGTGTCCTCTCCCCATGACTGATGGATGGCACCAATTCCTCTCTGTGAGGATGTGTGACATTGCATATGGAGTATGTTTAACCAGATGTTCACCTGAGCCTTTAGTGTCCAGAGTTTTCACTGAGGCTCAGTCACATTCTGCTGAGTGTGACCGTTAGTCTCCAGGTTTTGTGGAGGCAAAACTGCTACCATGTGGCCCAAAGCCCCCATCATAAAATCACATTGTTAGACTGTCTGGTGGCCAAAGCTCCTAGGCAAACAAGGACACTCCTGTCAAGCAGAATATTCCAGAAGCATAGAGAACAGCTCCTAATAGCTGAGAGCAAAGGCAAGATCTCTCTTTGAGGAGGTTAATTCTTTTTTTCTTTTTTTTTCATGTTTATTTTTGAGAGGAGAGAGAGAGAGTACACACTCGCACACAAGCAGGGCAGAGGCAGAGAGAGAGGGAGGACCCACGCTGACAGCAGAGAGCCCCATGCGGGGCTCAAACTCACAAACTGTGAAGTCATGATCTGAGCTGTAGTCGGACGTTTAACTGACTGAACCACCCAGGCGCCCCATCTTTGAGTAGGTTAATTCTCCACTACTGGTAAGCCCATTTTATAGATGAAATAACTGAAATGCAGAGAGGTTAAGAAACTTGCCTCCGAACTCCTAGCTGGTAAAGAGAGCCAGGGTTCAGACCCAGGCTGTCTTCCTCTGGGATCTATAAACATCCTCCTTGCTGTCTACAGATATGTTCATTGACTCTCCTGAAATCAGACTGCTCATCTGTGGTAGGACCTGAATTTGAACTAGGGTGGATCTGATTCAAGAGTTCTTGGTCTTTCTGTGTTCCTCTGGCATTTCCTTGCAAAACCAGGAGAACCCCACGGACCACTGTCTAAAGAGCCCTTGCTTCTTCCACCCCTGAAATAAGTGAAGTTGATAATAACCCTCACAGAGCTCTCCCTCTCGCACATTTAGCCATCTGAGCATCAGTGTCTCTCAAAAGGAAAATGTTCCTTTGTGATCTCCTGTAAGTGACTATTAAGAGTCAATGGAGTTTTTATGAGCCTTGAAAATAGTGTTATCTATGAAGCTGGTAGTTCTGTATTATTTCTTCATGGAAAAAAAAAAAAGTGCTACCAGGACTTAGCAATATATGCACGTAAGTGTAAAGCCAAGGAAAGGTATTGATGGTCATGTATGTGCCTTAAGTGTCTTTATGAAAGCAGTGTGAGAGCCACGTGTTTGCACACAGTACATCACAACAGCATGCGGAAGAGCAATGCGTCCTCACTTATTTTGAAGGCACAGTTTTATGTCTTGGGAGGCTGGCTCCAGTACCCTGAAATTTAAGATGTAACTACAGGCACGGGTTACAGCTTGTTCCTTTATAAACCCTATCTTTGTTGCTTGTCAGGCCTGGACGGCCGTGAGGGGGAAAGTGGCAGGAGACCCGCACCACCCCCCCACTCCACCTCATGAAGAACTTTTCTGAGTAACCACTGCAAACAGAGAAGGATCATTGATGAAAACCAAAGGGGTGGGTGGTATCTCCCACCCACAGATCAGCCATGCTGGTTTCCAGGGCCAGCTCATCACCCAGCCAGGAGTCAAGCTGTGTGAGTTTGATCAACTGAACTTGAATCAAGGCAAACAATAGGCATATCTTTCCTCCGCTTCCTACAGTCCCCTTCCTCGTTATTCAGAATATCCCAAATAAGGCAAAAGCAACTATATATATTTTTTATATATATAAATATATATATTTTAAGTTCCACAGAGATTCTGAGGCACAGCAAATGTCAAGAACATAATTGATCTGAAATTATGCCACCACAGAAAAACTTAAATTTGTGGGGCTCCCAGGTGGCTCAGTCAGTTACATGGCCAACTCTTGATCTCGGCTCAGGTCATGATCTCACAGTCGTGAGTTCCAGCACCACATCGGGCTCTGTGCTGCCTGGGATTCTCTGCCTCTGTCTCTCTCTCTCAAAATAAATAAACATTTAAAAAAGTAAAATAAAATAATAAAAAATAAAACCTGTGCTAGGTTATTAAAAAAGAAAGAAAGAAAAACTTAAATTTATGAAATGTGTGGAAAGGACAACCTATCATCTCTATTCATTTTCAGCATCTAGGCCAAGCTCGTTCCCTTGAAGGGAAACGAAATGACCAATCCCCACTTTTTTATTTTTGGTTTGTAAGAGGGGCTGTTAGCGTTAATTGCAAGTTAAGCACATAATTACATGGTATGCATATTTTTAAAATTAGGGCTCATTTACCACAACATAATTTAATTATCATTTATCTAAAAGTACACTGCAGGTTTTGAAGTGTCTTTGCACTGTGTGTTAACGGCCACAACTGAGGGACATCATAAAGCCACTTCCAGGGATGGAGATGTCCTCGGACCGGTGTTTCCTCTGTGGGGACAAATGGTGGGTTTGAAGCTCTTTCCTACATCACGCTGACAGAATCATCAGTTACTAAGTACTTATTGACACCAGTGGGATGTGTAGGCTGGGTTTCAAGTTCTTCTCCGTCGTGAGAAGAAACAAGGGATGGGTTACTAAAGCTCACGTGGATGTTGTAGGAGGACACGTGGTGTCCTACCCTTCCAAGTAAGGGAAGACAGAAAACCAGCTGCAGCCTCACAGGCAGGCGTCACAGAGAAGGCGACAGGGGGCATTGTTACAGCCAGGACTGGGCAGAAGCTCCTTTCCTCTGACACTAGGTCTGGAAACCCGACAGCAGCTCTGATAGCCTCCCAAGTTCAATACTCAGCTCTTCTGTGTCTGCTTCTCTACCAGGTTGCACTTCCTTTTCTGTTTTTTTAATATATGTTTTAAGTTTATTTATTCTGAGAGAGAAAGGGCGAGAGAGAGGGAGAGGAAGAGAGAGAATCCCAAGCAGGCTCTGTGCTGATGGCACAGAGCCCAACGTAGGGCTCCATCTCACGATCATGAGATCATGACCTGAACCAAAATCAAGAGTTGGGATGCTTAACTGACTGAGACACCCAAGTACCCAGGACCTTCTCTCCTACTACCAGCTCATGGTTTCTGCTGCTGTGACAGGCTACCTTTCCACTTCAGAGCTTCTGTTTACCCAGACTTTCTAGTATGTAATGGCCTCTGCTTCCTGCCTTCTTGTTGTGTCTTTTGCTTCAGCCCACCCTACTGTTTGCTGATGCTGTCTGTGTGTCTGCCATTTAAAAACTCCAAGAAAAAGACTGGGGTCAGCAGTCATGATCCCTTGTTATGCAGCTCCATTGGGCATGTATTGCAAGGAGGATCACCATAAGGGCCATAGCCTGCCTACAGAAAGCTGTCTTTGGATCAAGCACTGGTGCCTTACCCAACTGGCTTCAACCAGGAAAGTCAAGTCATGGGATATACAGCATGACAAGCCATGCATAAGAAAGCCCTTAGAGAAAGGAAACTGAGCATGGCAGGCACCGTGGGGCTTCTCCAAGAGCACCATGGCCTTTCTAGAAAAAGCACCCCATACCGGCACCCCTGCTAGCTGAACCCCAGACCCGGCCCCCTTTCTGCCCCAGCTCCCATGTGCCCTGTGCACAGAACCTGGGGTTCAGCCTCTCTTTTCCATAAATGGGATCACCTGTGTCTTCTTTCCCCATCAAGGTGGACTCTGGAATAGGAAGCAGCTCTCTATACTCTCACCTGAAATAACTCATGGGTTTTCTGTTTTAAATGTTTTCTTGCAAAATACTGTGGTTTGAGTATGGGCTAACTAGAATGTCAAACACTGGGGAGGTTCTAAATGTCCAAAGCATTCCATGAGTAACTTTATCTTGAAATGTAAGAATTTTTTGACAGAAAATATGTCCACATCTTAATCTCCAGAACCTGTGAATATTACCCATTATGGCAAAAGAATGATTATTAACTTCTGTGCTGTGATTGGTTAAGGATCTGGGAGGGAGGGGCTTATCTTGGATCCCCAGTGTCCTTGTCTGGGGAAGGCAGCAGGAGACCAGGCAGACACGCAGAGCAGACAGAGCTCAGAGCGCGACCACAGAGATGGAGATTGGAGTGAGGCAGCCCCAAGCCAAGGCCTGCGGCAGCTTCCACACACTGCAAGAGGCAGGGAAGGATGCTGTCCTGGAGCCTCTGGAGGGACTGCCTCCCTGCCTGCCTTACTTCCCGATTTCTAGCCTCCAGGACTGTGAAAGAATAAATTCTTCTTGCTTTAAACTACCCAATTTATGGTAATCTTTATAGAAGCCCTAGGAAATTAATACATACATTACCATAAATGTTCCATGGAAGTCTCCAAAATTCTTATCTTGAGAATCAGCCTATCTGATGCTTTTTTTTTTTTTTTTGGGGGGGGGGGGCACACTAGAGTGGATTTCGGCCTGAGGCCGGTTCAGGATTGCCCTGTGGCAAGCTCTCCCGAGGAGGCCACACTGCAGGCTCCATGGGAGTGAAACTGTACTGAACATTACGATGCTTCCTACTATTTGCTGAATGGATGAATGAGTTCTCTGGCTTCCTCCTGATCGTTTTTTGTCTGGTTCTATGCACCCAAATGACCCCTCTGGCCCCAGATCACATTGCACTTTAAAGCTGCAGCTTTCCTGCTCTCCCTCCCCACCCCCCGCCCTCCATCCTGGCCCCGTCCCCGGCCTTTTACAGCTCTTTCCACTGTTCTTCCTTCCACCACCTACATACACACTCCGGATGAGAAAGGCAGTCAGCCCTCCCTTTTGTTCCCTTTACACTAAGCAAACTGTTGTTTCTGAAATAAACCCCATCACAGCTTCTTTCCATTTTTATTCTCCATTTCTGCATCTCTAAAACTTAATCAAACTGCTTCCTGACAGAACTTTCTTCTCCTCTTTGGAACTCTCCTGCCACCTTATCCCTTTCCTGTATCATTTATTTCTCTCTTGAAAACCAGCTTTTTATGTGAATACCATCCCTTCTGCCAGACTTAAGACTGTCCTACCATCAAGTTCATCGTTCTCTAAATGTGCACTACGGCACAGCTGACAGTGTGGGAACCCAACAAATACCAGATCACTGAATAGGTAGAAAATGGGGGTAAATGGCGAGTTTCAACAAGAGTAGAGAAATTTTGTGATAAAATCCTTAACGTGCTAGGAAGCTAATAAGGTAAATAAAATTGTTTTGAAACAACATTGAAGGCCCAGTAGAAATGGTAGTAGGCTGGTCTGAATTTGTCTGAGAAAGGTCAGAATGTTTAGATGCATCTATACTTGATTTCTTAGTTTTTTTTTTTTGTTTTTTTTTTTTTGTTTTTTTTCTATTGCTCTGTTAACAAGTTGCCAGAAACTTAGGAGCTTAAAACAACATACAATTATCATCTCACAGTTTCTATACGTCAGGAGTCCAAACATGGCTTAGCTGGGTCTTTTGCTATAGGGCCTCTTACAGGATGCAGTGACTATGTCAGCCAGGGTCGGGGCCTTATTTGAAGGGTTGAGTGGGGAAGGACCCCCTCCTAAGTTCACATGGCCATTGACAGGATTTAGATCTTCCAGGGCTGTTGGACCGAGGGCTTCAGTTTCTACATGGCTCTTGGCCAGAGGACACCCCCTCAGTTCTTGCCATGTGGGCCTCCCCAATATAACTACTTGCCTTATCAAAGCCAGCAAGGGAAGTTGGCTTCTAGCAAAACAGAAGCCCAGTCATAGAAGTGACATCTCATCAGCTTTGCCATATATTTCATTTAGAAGCAAGCCAGTGGGCCAGCCTATACTCAAACAAAGGTGTGAATACCAGGAAGCTGGGATCATGGAAAACACATCTTAGAATTGTCTACCACATCTGGTAACTACCATAGGCATTCTTATGTATTTCTAAGTATTTTGAATGAGTCATATTCCAAAAATTTATTTCTTGTTCAGTTGGAATATAGAATTTAATATGATTTTCTTATATAATGTAATTAGATTCCTGGACTTAAACCACTGGGTAAGGGCTATCTTACCCAGAATATACCCAGGTATCAGGCTAACCAAATTAAGCAACATTTATCTTATTTATTATAAAAAATTTTTGTAATAGATGAAATCTACTTTAAGTATATTTATCAACATTTATTATAATAACACCCATTGTCATTCTATGAGAATATGCTTTCCAAATGTCAAGTTGAGACTCTGGGACAAATTCTCTGGTGAACAGATCTTCAACAAAGCCATGTAGGGAAGTTACGAGTTCTGGACTTTTGCCATCAGGAGCTCATTAACTATTTCACACTAAGTATATGAACAGATTATCCCCAAGCAAAATATTTATCCACAAGTTGATGTTTATCAAAGATGCATTTACTGTGCTCGGTTCGGCAGCACATATACAAAGATGCATTTACTGTGTCGTTATTCTAAGAAGTCCTCGATATTTGCATTGAAAATCTAAATGTTTCAACAGGGAGAGTAAATCATTTTCAAAATCCTTCATAATGTGTGATTCCAGGAACCATTTCAAATCATTTTTAAATTCTTAAGACTAAACAAAACTTCCACTGCAGCAATACCGAATCCCCTGTGCTAAAAAGTTCCTGGTCCTGGTTTGTTTACGCTAAATCTCCTGGGTTAGTAATGACGCCACCCCCTCTCCTCTCCCTACAGCTCAATGTGGAAGAATCTCCCTGGTAGGCTAGCAGAAGAAATTCTTTTGAATTTTTAGATTCATCAAAGACAGGCCCTTTTCCTTTTTGAAGTCTTCCCTTGCTTCCTAGCCATTGGGGAGTGCTTTGAACTCAGCTCCCACTGCCCCTGTTTCCTCTTCAAAGGCTTCTTCCCTTCCGTGCAGGGAGAAACTGCCTTTTGAAAGTGGTGGGTTCCTGCCTCACATGGGTCCGTTGCAGTGAGCAGCAATAAACAACAACAATAACAAGCAGCAGTAGTAGGCCTTGGTCATTACAGAGAGATCTGGAGAAAATGTGGAAATCAAAGGAAAATTACTTTGCAATGTTACTTGGAAGAGAGGGTGTTAACTTGCCTTATTCTCAGTTGTGTGGCAGCTTCGGTAACTTACATGAAGCAGGGAGCGACACCTAAAGTGGCCCATCCGTAGGTGGAAATTTTGGACCAGGCGGACATCCTGGAGACATTATACATGGGAAAGTCCAAGCTTAAAACAGCTTATTTAAGTGGGAATCTTCCCCAGGCACCTTAACAGTTAGACCGTGTCATGAGGCAAAGTCCTAGCCATCCTGGTGATGTGCCTGTGTGTTTGTTTCATCTGTAAACACAACCTGAAGCTGAAAATTCCTGAGGTTTTTTCTTTTTCTTAGATATTGACTTGTAGACTCATAGACTAGTTATGGATTGATTTAGTTGAGCTTTTTTTTTCCCCCAAATTAAGTCACTGACTTAGATATGTAGCAATTTTAGCTATAATGAAGTATATTTTTATTTTCTAAGGAAGATGCTAACAGACTTAGGATACCTATAAGGCAATTAAAAGTAGGGCCTTCCCAGTCTAGAAGTCTCTGATTCTGTGATCTCAAGTAAACTATCAGGTACAAGCATTAGCCACTGATCAGGTATAGAACAACAGTGGTCTACAGTTAGCAACATCAATCAGACCACACTTTCTTTTATATATAATAATGGTTTTTTCAGTCATGAGTATATTAATTTTCTGGGGCTGCCATAACAAAATAGCACAGACTGGGTGGCTTGAACAACAAAAATTTATTACTCACAGCTCTGGAGGCTAGATGTCCAAGATCAAGGTGTCAGCAAGGTCGTTTTCTCCTGAGGCCTCTCTCCTTGGCTTGCAGATGGCCATCTTCTGACTGTGTCCTCACATGGCCTTTCTCTTTGTGAGCATGCCCTTGGTGTCTCTTCCTCTACTTGTAAAGACACTAGTCCTACTGGATTAGGACCCCACCTTATGATCTCATTTAATCTCAGCTACTTATTTCAAGGTGCTGTCTTTAAATAGTCACGTTCAACATGTGAATTTAGGGGAGAACAATTCAGTACATACCATAAGGTTACCAACAATACCCATGGATGGATTGGAGGTCACAACCCATTTGTGAAAATGTGTGTGTGTGTGTGTGTGTGTGTGTGTGTGTGTGTGTTTCTGGAGAGAGAGTTCAGGCCTTTCATGCGAATTTCAAAGAATGCTAATATAGAGGACACACTTTTATACCAAGTTTTCTAATTTTTCGAGGTGTGATGACATATGCTAATCCTTCATACAGACTATGATTCTATGAACTCCATTGATCCATCCTCTCTACATTTTGAGATACTTTGTTTGACTACAAATCACCATTCTCTCTAAAGATTAGGGAATCATTGGAAGACACAGTTTTTTATCCTGCTAAGATGATTAACATGATAATGTTGTATTTTTCATTACCGTATAGTTTTAGAGTCCCTTGCTTTGGAAATGGTGGTTTATGTGATTAAGAAAGATACAGTTTTATAAATCAAATAAATGCCTGAGATAGGTAAGAAGAATAGCAACTAAAAAGCAATTATGAAAATAGGACATAGTAATAGTTTTGTAGGAAGAAAGAAAGAAAGAAAGAAAGAAAGAAAGAAAGTTAGTTGAGCTTCCCAATTTTAGGCAGTGTTGTTTATACCTCTATAATGTACAGAGGAATGCATTGAAAACAAATGGTGGGGATATAGGCCCTCTGGTAAAAACTAAAGAAATTAGAATTTTTTAAATGGACAATAGAGGGGAACTGATACTCGAAAAATTACCCCTACCCTTTCTCCATGTCTTCTAGGTGTGTACCTTTATATGGGTCCTCTTATATGCTCTTCTCTGGGGCTACTATTTTTATTGCATATTTGTGCCTTTGGCTTTTTTAAACTAAACTTTAGATTTTCATTGGCCATTAATAAATTTGATTTTAGTATATTTAGACATTTTTCTTGACCAACAATTTCCAAAATGTTTGGTTTTTTTTTTAGTTATGGATCTATTAAATCCAGACAAAATCTTTCATGGATGTCGAGTGAATAAACCTGGAAGCTATAGTTGAAATAGGGTCAGAAAGCGTTCTGCTGAGAAAAACAAAACAAAACATTATCAATATGGTATTTCCCTAATCCAAAGAATATTCTCTATGGAATTCCCAGGTCTATCAGTAGTTCTTAGAATATACTGCTTTCTTTGTTTAGCACTGTCTATGTATTGAGATATCAGAAGAGAAAAAGAAAATCATGTTCCAAGTTTTTTTGGTTTTTGATAAAGGTATTTTTTAAAAATATTTATTTCCTCTGACTGCAGCCTCTTGTTAACATGTCAGTAGTGGATGGGAAAATGAAGACAATGCTCACTTCCTTTTCCTCATTTTAGGACAATGATGGCAGGAGGGGACTGGAAATCTTAAATCATCTAATTGGCTTTGGAAATATTTTCAACCCTTTGGTCTCATTTGCCCCCATAGCATGCAGCTGGAGTCACAGAACCTAAATATTTAAGACAACCTATGACTTTCTGGCGAACGGCTATTTTAGAAAGAATCGTTTTAAAGCCACCATGTCATTTTTGCTGGTCACTGTGTCAGTTCCAAAGACAGCTGGCAGCTCACTGCCTTGATCCAGACCTGATAGCTTTTACAGAGTGTTCCAAGATCCTGGGGTCCCAGCCATTTTGCCCCTTCTCAATAGCACTGGAGTGACTAAAATAAAGTTTGAAATGTAACTGTGTACTATTTGGAGAAAATTTGAAGAATATCTTCAGGTAGCATAACTTTGTTAAAGAAAAAAAAAACCAACACTTTATTCACTGACCTCTGCAAAGAATTGAGGAACTCCTTCAAAAACAAAATTAAACTTCTGAATTAGTACAAATGCATTACTGAGAGTCTTTGGGGTTTTCAGTGGAAACATATAACTGAGTTTCTGCATGCATGTATGGGTTAAACTATTAGAGTTAAGCATTTATATTTTTATAAAAGTTATGCCTGCTTTTTTAGTTTTTGGTTTAGTTTGGTTTGGTTCTCACAACATTTTGGCTCTAACTGGCTCCGCAAAGAACTAAAATTGCGATGTTTTGTGTAATTTGCCCCAGGTCATGCAGAGTTTGTGTCAAAGCCAAGTTGAGATTGTTTCTTTCAAGCCAGGCTTTTTTAATCTGTTGCGTTAACTAGCCAATACATCATCCTATGTTTCTTGGGTTGTCTGGTAGGTTCTCACTACTGTACTAAGGGATGTGGAGACAAACATATAAATCATGGTCCCTCTCCTCACACATATGCACTCTGTCTTGACTCTATGAGCTCAATCTGTCCAACAGGTCAGGATAGCCATTTCATGAGCTCTAAATCTTTTTTTTTTTTTAATGTTTATTTAGTTTTGAGACAGCACAAATGGGGGAGGGGCAACGAGGGGGGACAGAGGATCGGAAGCAGGCTCTGTGCTGACAGCAGAGCCCAATGTGGGGCTTGAACTCATGAGCCACGAAATCATGACCTGAGTCAAAGTCAGATGCTCAACCAACTGAGCCACCCAGGCTCCCCCACGAGCTCTAATTCTTGCTTGCGTCCAATAATGTCTGTGGAAGACAGAGACTTAGTTCCGAATGGACGTACTTTGGTGAGAGGTTGAGTTCCCCTCACCGTTCCTCACATCCTGCCAGGCCTCAAGGTGAAGCATATCCAAATGCAGCTGGTGGTACTTTTTCTTTTGGGATTTTGAAAATTTTAAAAAGGATGGAAAGGAAAAGAAACTAATACCTGTTGAATGCCTGTTTATGCCCAGCTGTGGGCTTATATAATTTGATCCTCATGACAACCCCGTGTAAATATTATTATCCCCATTTAACAGATGAGGAAACTGAGAACCAGAAAAGCCAAATAAGTGTCCTCCAACTTAATCGCTCATGTAAGCAATATTTGAATCTAGGTTTCTCCAAAGACAAAGGCCAGACGCTTCCTACTAGACAACCTTTTCTATCCAAATGCTAGAGAGCGCAAGCCCGCACTTCCCTCATCAACGAAATAAAGACAAAAGTCTTCCATGTTGTTTAATCTATCATAAAATGGGAGAGTATTGAACATGCTGAACAAATTCAAAGGAGCTTGTGCTCATTCAGCCTCTTCATGAATTGTGAACAACCAACTTGACGTTATGACTCAAATCATCAACGGAATTAATGTCTGCACTGACTCAGCAATGCTGAATTACATGTCGTCCCAGTGCAGATTTCTTCTTAATTGTTGCTAACATTAAAGAGAGTAATATTTTCTGTTCTCACCCACACCCTTTTGCAAAACTCAGAAAACTTCTGCTTAAAGATTTTTCTTCTCTCACATGCTTTCTTACCCAGCAGCCTCTGCCAGCTAATGAAGGTATTTCATGGATTTAATTGGCAGAGAAAATCAGAGGGACATGTGAATCGAATGGAGAAAGAAATCAGTAGGAGGAATGGCATAGCTGAGGCAAACGGCCACTTTGGAGATTATAAATGAAAGCTTAAATTGAAAACAACTTGAGGAACAATTAAGAAAAGGTCTTAAATTCTAGGCCCGAGAGTTTAGATTGGATAATATTGGCTAGTGGGATCGACTGTGCTGTTGCCTTCTGTCTCCATCCACTACTGGTGTGGGTTTTACCAAGGCCTCTGTTGACCTACATTTGCCAGAACGTCAATAGACATTTTTCAGCCTTCTCAGTAGCATTAAATGTTATTGACTGTTCTCTCCTTGTGTCTTCCTTCTCTTGGTTCCTTAATACAACATTTTCTGGCTATCCTTTCATCTCTCTGACTACTCCCTCTACTGTGCATTACAGGCTCATTTTCTGCCATCCAGCACAGAACATGGAGTTCTCCAAGGCTTGTTCTTAAGCCCTCTTCTGATCTTAATATATACTTTTCTCCTAAAGTCAGATTATCTACACCCAAGGCTTCATTTACCATGTATCTGAAGATTCTTTCCAAGCTGCAGACCTACATGTACTTGATCATCACAAAGCTTCTTCATGTCTAACATGCTCATAGCCAAAGTCAGGAATGTGCCCCCCCATGCCCCCTCCAAACAAACAAACAAACAAACAAACAAACAAACCCTGGTCTGTTCCCAGTGTTTTCTATCCAGTTTTACCAAACAGAAATCCAAAGGGAAGTCAGAATGACTTTCAATGTCTTATTTGAGCACTTGTTTGGATAATGGTTAGGGAATACTAGAAGAACAGTAACATGAAAAGATGGCTGGTGATGAATTTAGTTTTGAACTCACTGCATGTAAACTACCTAAAGCTTTCAGTACAGTAAGATTTGGATAGTAACCGGGAGGCCAACTAAACAATTTCTGTAGAGTATATGGGCCAAAGTTGTATTGGAGAAAGGGGTAAATGAAGACAGTGAGGGTCTTCTACTCTTAAAGACATCCCTCCCCACCTCACTACATCAAGTCAATATACATAGTTGTACTCAGTGTTTATTAAATAGTTGGAATTTACTTCTATCCTCTGATTGTCTTTAAAAGCCAGTAGACTTCATCCATTCATTCATTCATTCATGGTCATATTTTCCCTGCATGAGCCAGTTAAGGTCATTCTATTCCAAGTTGACTTAAAAACCTTTGGGGTACTGTGGTCACAAGGAAGAATCAAGGAAAGATTGCAGCTGGAATAATAAAATGATGATAACCCAAACACTTTTTGAGCACTTACTCTGTGCCATATACTATGATGAATGCTTTATATACACTGTCTGATTTATTCCTGTACACCATGAGGTAGTTACTATATGTAACCCCATTTTATGGATGTACGAACTGAGGCTTAAATCAGCTGACTGTCTTCCCCAAAGCTTGTAAGTACAAAGCTAAAATTCCACCCAAATCTAACTCGAGAGCCCTTCCCTTAACCAGCGTGCTTCTGATCTCACACGTGCAAAAGCTCCCTATTCATTATCAGTATATTTTGCATCAAGAAAGCCCACAGTTGGCCTCATTCTTCCCTTTGCTCATTAAAATTAGCAAACAAAATAAGCATGGCTTTCTCTTTATCTGCAGAGAAAGGGGAGAAACTTAAAAATGAGAGTCCCAGAGTTTCAAACACAAGCAAAGAGCCTGAGGATGACCTGGGAACCTCACTGTAATCCATGCACAGCTGATGTTCCAGAGGACTGGGGAAGGAAGAAGGAAAGCATTGGTTGCTCTTCAATGTCGGTACCTTGCAACCCCTGCAAAGCTGGATTGGTGTGTGGCGTGTGAATATTGGTGGCCTTGACCTAAGCAGGAAGGTTTCCCCTGAAACGTATCTGTGGTTAAATGTCAGAATCTATGGGGGCGAGGGATATAAAGCTATTACAAAAACACATAGAAATTATAAGACTTACCTTGCTTCCACATAAAAGTGCTTTAAAGGCTTGAGACTGAAGTTTTTCAACACACCTAGAGAAACAGAATCACCTCTAAACTAACCTTACATTTTTTTGAGTTCATAAAAATGAAAGGTTAAAGGAAACCTCATTAACTTAGAGTTATCATTGCCTCAGGAAAAGAAAAGAAATCTAGTTAAGGACACCTCCAATGAGAGCAATGAGCTAAGCAAACACCTCTAACCTTGGAATGACTTAAGGAACTTCTTGAAGGTCTTTTCCTTCCTTGATGTTAGTGCATTAAATTTAAATTGCCTGGTAATCCTTGGACTCTGGGAAAAGCAAATGGTTAGTTTATGGTCAATTTCTCTCAATGATTATCTTTCAGCAAACATGTGAGTTATGAGAGAGAGAGAGAGAGAAAGTATCTAACCTATTCCACTGTCGAAGAAGAGAATTGGATGGCACATTCAAGGCGCTGCTGCTAAGAGGCTTTGCACAATTGCTGCAGCCCAGCCATGGATGTTGCAGTGAAATAAATAACAGGAGGCAGTCTGAGAATTTGCAAGAGGAAGTGTTTTCATAATATAGCTTAGCGAGAAACATCTCTATATTAAATCTCCTTGCAAATTTGAACTGTACCAGGGGAAGGTAAATGGGTTTATATAATCCAAGTAGCATAGGAAATATTAAATACTTCATGTTAAGACAGGGTGACATCATTGCCCAGATACTTTTTCTCTAGGAAATTGAAGGCTCCATGCACAAGTGAGAGGTAGGAAGAATTATTTACTGTGGGAAAAACTCTAACATACTCACAGGTCTGCCTGATGTTTATGGTGCCACTGAAAAACAAGAACTACCCTATTTTAACTCGTTGTATTTCAAGCTGCAAATTAAAGAGGGAAGCAGAGGTAGGGAAAATAAGGAAATTCTGGGAAGCCATGGCCTTCAACTGAAGGAAACTGCCGCCAGAAATCCCACTAACTTTCTACTTGATCATATATGGATTTTACGAAGTAGAAATTCTGAAGGTTTCCAGAATGAAGGAAGGGATTTTACACAGGATTAGAAAAAGATGGAGTCAGCCAACATACATCAAACAGAACTAAAAATTGAAGACTTGTTTTTTTTTAAAAAAGGTTTATAATCTAGCAGGTGGAAGATCTTAGAAAGACATAGAACAATTATACTTTCCCCTAGAGTTCCCCAGAGGGCCAGAGACAGAAAATCATTAGGGGACCCCACACGAAAATCATACAGTTCACACATTTCTGCCTAAATTTTGTCAATTTTTCAGAAATTTTCAACGTGTATTACTATTGCAATCCTTTATCATTTTCTCCCCTTTGCATTTCTCCGCAAACAAATCTGATTAACCTGAAATATACATAAGATTACCAGTGGAGATAAGCAGAAAGTAAACCAGTTGATAGAGGAAAGTCATAAGGAATGTGTTGTTAGGGTACTTATGTCCCAAAGGACTGACTTGAAAACTTGAAACCGAAAACACCAAGATTTCTGGACATGATGGTGGACAAGGAAAATCAGATTAGTACCTTACCTCCGCTCAGGCCAACTGTCTCTGACTTTACTGTCTGTAAGTCACATGGCCGTGCCCTGGCACTACTTATGGTGACCAAGCATTTTTAAATGTCCTCGAGCAAAGCTACTGTGATCCAATATTCAGCTGTACAACTTTCACTTGATAGCACTTCCTTTTCATTTTCTACATCCAGATGTTTTACCTGGTTTTCTTCCTTTTCTCTCACTGACTTAAGTTTCTCCCTCCTCCTCTCTCCATTTTATTTGCATATCTGGAACTTACTCATTTGCCCTTTTTTCTGCTCATCTTCTCAACTTACATTATAAGCTGAGCTCTGTTACTTCATATTTCTGTGTTTTCTTGAAGACATTCGAGTATTTTCCTATACATAGACAATAGTTTCTTTAGTGCATTCTTTAAAATTGTTCTTGGGGTGCCTGGGTGGCTCAGTCGGTTAAGCGTCCGACTTCAGCTCAGGTCACGATCTCGCGGTCCGTGAGTTCGAGCGCTGCGTCGGGCTCTGGGCTGATGGCTCAGAGCCTGAAGCCTGCTTCCAATTCTGTCTCTCCCTCTCTCTCTGCCCCTCCCCCGTTCATGCTCTGTCTCTCTGTCTCAAAAATAAATAAAACGTTAAAAAAAAATTTTTTTTAATAAAAAATAAAATTGTACTTGAATTTACCTTGAATAATAAAGTAATACATACAAATTAAAGAGCATTTGAAAAATATAAAAATGTAGAAACAAGAAAGATGGTCACTCATGGTCCTTTAGACAAAGGAAATCATTGTTGACATTCTCATGTCTTCTTTTTAGGAACAAAAAACAAGACTTTTAAAACTACGTATGATAGAGTAAGTAGTCTTTGATGTTCTTTGATGTCTAAATATGATAATATAAATATTTTTCTTAACATCTGTTAATGGCTATGTAATATTCTGTTGAGTGGATATATCTTAGTTTAAAAACTGTTTCTTCCTTATAGATCATTAAGATAATTTTAAATTATTTTGCTGTTGTAAATAGTGTTAGGAAAAATACCCTTGTTTATTAAGCTGAGGAAGGGTATGTTTTTGTCTTGTATGTGGTTGTTTTTTAGGCTGATTATTATTTCTTTAGCATAGACCCAGAAGTTCAATTACAGTATTTGAGAAAGGGTTCAGGACCCTTGATGAGAGGCTCAACTTCCTTCCAAGACAGCAGTTGCCGTGTATTCTTTGTCCAGCATTCAGGAGTATGCAGTTTTCACCTCCTTCTTGCAATATTGAGTATTCTTATTTTAAAAGAAAGACTTGCTAAATTAACATGTGAAAATAGTTTTTCACTTGAATGTAACCGCTTATTAGTCAGGGTGCATGTAGTTCCGTGAATTTGTTGATTATTATCCCTTACTCATTTGGTCTCTCACCCCTTGTCTACCTTTCGATTACCTTG
Organism: Panthera pardus; assembly: GCF_024362965.1. NCBI lineage: Eukaryota > Metazoa > Chordata > Mammalia > Carnivora > Felidae > Panthera > Panthera pardus. The sequence continues at coordinate 22,916,908 of NW_026526732.1, read as the reverse complement.
TGCCCCACACTGCCAACTTCCTGCACTTTTCTTCATTCCCTTCTGCTAGCTTTTCCTCCCCCCACCGCAAAGTTAGTTTTAAAATTCTTTTTTGTCTCATATCCAGTAACTTGAGGGGCAATGGGACCCAAATTGCATTTTAAGATCATTTTTATGAGTCGTTCTCAGCAGGCATCTTCAAGGCCCCAAGTTCTTTTTTTGTCCCCCACTGTGAAAAACTGATTGGCAGCTGGTGACAGGCAGGGCACTGGCGCTTGGCACTCATTGGAAGCCCCGCAGGAGGTGCCCAGAGCCGTGGCGGAGGAAGTGTGGCCAAGCCAGCACAAGGTGGGGGACCAGATGTCGCCCGATTATGTTCCATTGAAATCCAAACAAAGCCCCAGATTCAGGATCATTTCCTTGAGACTCCCCAGTTGGAAACTGGCGCCCATCCAGCATCTCACAACAGCTGGTCTCCCCATGCTAGGATTTATGTGTCTTGCAGAAGACTTTACCTGTGTGTTATTGATTGGTTTCTGTAAAGCATTCAAACAAGATCTTGAAGACCCAAAGCATACTGCTCTCTGCTGAACACAAAAAGAGACCGTATATCACTGAAACGCCAGCCGTCTTATTACAGTCTTGGGAACTCTGAGAAGGATGCATTTTCCTTGTTATTTACGCCGCCCATGTTAACCCTGAGGCTGTATACTGACATTTGCAGCTTTGCAGGGACAATGCTCCACTCTTGTTAGGAGACTAAGCCCACCCTATGGAAATAAATTACATTACAAAATAAGCTTTTGGGGACACCAGCAGATGAGAAATCACGCTCATGTTTCTCATCATCCAGTTCATGTTGAGAAGTCAGAGAGTCTTTTCCAAAAGCTCGTTACTTGTTATCGCCCAGGTCATTTGCATTTATGCCTTCCACTTTCCTCTGAAGCGAGGTGAACTGTACGCTTGGCCGTTCCGTTTTCTGAATATCAAGGAGGAAAACAAAACAAACAAACAAAACCAACCCCCCCCCCCCACACACACACACAAAGGGTATTGTGTTTGGTTGTGCTGAGCAGCAGAGGAAGGTTTTAATTTTAAAACAAAACAAGCACTTCTAAGAAAAACTAAATATTGTGAAAGCACATCAATTCATATCATATTTAGCTAACTATGTGTTCCTGCCCTAAATCCAGGAACTATAGTTTATGCATTGGCTTTGTAACTGGCTGCTCTTGCTGTCTCAATCACCTGATGAGGTCGCCGTGACTGCTCTCCTCGTTCTCCCTTTCTCTCTCCCTCTCTCCCTCTCCCGCTCCCTCTGGCTGCCTGGCGGTCCTCAACCCAGATTCTCAGACCTCACAGTGAGATTTTGGAGCAAACCCTCTCCATTAGAAACAAACAAAATAAATTGTTTCCATTCCCCTAAGGAATGTGCTAAAGCCCTTTTTCCTCTTTAACATGGATGCAATTTAAGTTTGGCAAGAGCTGAACACAATATACCTCACTGGAAGGAGAGAGCTTTGTGAGAGAGACCCTTATAGAAAGACTGGCTCATCCTCCCTGTGAACTTAACATGACAGAAAGGGACCCAGTCGTGCCTTCAGCATCCACAGTGTTTCTGCACAACACTCACCAATCCCTCCATTGCACAAGAATGTATAAAGCACCTACTATCTGAAGATCCTTTGTGCACGTTCCTTCCTCGCTGTCCCTGCAAGGTGTGAAGTCAGTGCATCTAACGATATGCATTTCATTTGCTTAATCTCTAGCCCTTTCCACACCAGCAGCGACCAGATATCATTCAGTGACATTTCTCTTCATTACTCACTTAGAATCCTTCTTATCTGTAATGCTCCATAGAAGATGAATTAAAAGGAATTAAGGATAAGACTGTGGCCTGTTCCCTGCAGGTATTAAATGGAAATCACCTGAGATGATCTGTCCAGAATCGATCAAAGACAGTAATGTGATCAAGGGCCAACTTAGGCAGACCCAGAGAGTGTGCACATGACTGAGAAAAGCAACCCTGGCCTTTGCCTGTCTCTCCTTCCCTTTCCTGTACCTCATCAACTTTTGTAAAAAATCTACTGCTCGTGCATCTGCCGGATTCCAACATCTTTGCTCAAATACTGGAAGCCATCATGTTTCTTCTGGACTGAAACAATCAGACCCAAATCAGTGAGGCCCGGAGGAAAGGTTCTTCCGAGGCCACATTGGAGAAGGATTTATTTGAGTTTCCTTAAATGTAGGATGCTAGATATTCCTTATGCACCCTTGCTTTCCCTACTAATCTTTTATTTATTGGTCATATTCACAAATTTAGCAAAACAGTTATTGAATCAATTTACATTTTTGGTGTCTTCCACTTCCCTAACCCCTAAGGTGCCCATCCTTGTAGAGCATAGCACATAGCTTTGTTATTACCCTTAGCTCACTTTAGTCCTAGCCCCAGCATTCTGGAACTGGCTGCTATATCTAGTTCACACACCCATAATGCTCCTCATTTCATACCATCGAATAGTCTTTCTCCCATCCTTTCTCTCACATCCTCTCTGCTTCTGAGAGTCAGAAGATTCTCAGGTCTTCAAGTGAACTCTGACCTCATCCTGCTTCCTTCCTTAGTGGCTCCCATAAAGCTTTGATTCATGACTATCAGAGCAAGAGGAATACTGAGCCAGGGAGATACATTGGCTGGAGCAATGGGTTGACCTAAACACAAAAGCTGATTAACAGCCCTTGGAGGTCCAAAAGCCACTAGTGAGGAGGACTCTCAGTGAAGAGACACAAATTCCATTCATCACTATTTACACTGGGGCTTTTTCTATTTACCCTAGATATCTGCACAATGGGGACCTGACTCCTAAGGGGTCAACAAAAATAGGTGTGGAGAACAATGCACGAGCTGTGTTTAAACCTACAAAAATGCATCTCTACCCTTGATTAGGCTGCAGAGGCTAATGAAAATGTTAGGTTTCTTTGATTTGGCTGAACTCTGTGAGCTGTGTAGTAATACTGTTGATCTCATACTGACCCGAATCTGGCCCAAATGTGTGTCTTTGATTAATTATATTAAAATGGGGAGGATTGAGTTGATATATATGGTTTGGGAAATAAAGTTGTTTAAAATATTGGTCTGTGGGTGCAAATAACAAAGCATAGGCCATAAGGAAAAATAAAACCAAAGGTCATTTGTTAAGATATAAATCTGGAGCCTGAAGCGTATTTCTTCCTCCAGAAACCCCTCCCATATGCACTGTCTCACAAGAGAATACATTGTCTGCATGACGGGCATGTTTCCTAGAATCCCAAATCCATGATCACCAAAACTAGATGGTCTAGCCTATGCCTGATTCAGCTGAATAAATCTAGCATATGCCTTTTTCAACTGAAGAAATTGTTGAATAGCTACAAATTGATAGCAAGTTATAAAGAGCATTAGGTGCCAACTGCGCCCTGGTTAATAAGAACCCAGTTACACGTCACGGAGGCTTATTGGTCATGCCTGAGACCATTTATACAATTACAGTAGCAGACTTTATAACCCCCAAATGAAGTGGTCATGAGGAATTTTGCCATTTACTGACCAGTTTCTTGCTTCCTAAAAACACGACGTTCGCATAAACGGCAATGGTAGCGCATTCATAGCCTTGCAGTGCAGTTGTGAATTGTCAGGCTCTCGTCATGGTAGATATTCCCTCCATGAACTTCACAAATAGAGGTTTGCGCTAGCTGCGCTGCTGATTGTACGGCCAAGACATGGGATGTGCTGGCAAACACAGCTTGAACGAAGACCATCCGTGTTCAGTGGACGCTGTGATGTGCCACACAGGTCCCCTTTGGAACAAAGGACTTACTTCCCCAGCAGCCAGGGATGCTGCCCTCTTCAGCCCGTCCTGTAAATCGTCTCAGGGGACTATCCTGAGGAGAACTGTCTTGCTAAAAGGTCAGGTTCCTTCCCTGTTTCAGCCCGCAACCCATAACCAGTCCATGAGGACATAAAGACCAGGCCCACCTACTCCGGTTCCTGGCAGTTCCGAAGGGCATGGCTGGCTGCAGAGCTCTTGATGGGTCAGCCATGCTGAGACCGCATTGCGGGCTGGTTTCTCCCTCTGCTGCACTGCTCATCCTTCTTCTCCCCTGACAGGCGCTGATGCTCAGAAACTCCCTAAGAGACCTACTGCATGCTGGTTTCCATCTCAGAATCTGCTCCCCAGGGAACCTGACCTGCAACACTGTGGCAGCCTGGGCCCCCTAGGTCTCAAGGTGATATAAGTTAGAAATGCAACACTGTCATTTAAAGGGCAAGCATGAGAATGACTGAAATGAAACAGACACTATCAAGGCTGACAAAGATGTGGAACCAGTGGGATTCTATATGCCAATGATGGGAGTGTAAATTGGTACATTCACTCTGGAAAACTCTTTCGAGTTATCTACTACAGCTGAACACCCAGAAGTGTGCCCTGCAGCTCCTCTCCTCAGTATATAGTCAACAAAAATGCAAACACGTGTTCCCCAAAAGAAGAAATCCAGGAATACTCATAGCAGCATGGTTTCGTGATGGACCAAACTGGAAAGAGCCATGGTGTCACCAACAGGAGAATAAATGAATCAGTCGTGTTGTGTTCACACAGTGGAGTACTATACAGCTGTGATAATGGAAGCCCACAACTCTACACTTCAGCATGGATGAGTCTCACAGATGGAATATTGAGCAAAACCAGCCAGGCACCCCCCCCCCCGAAAAAAAAAAAACACATACTGCATTTCATTCACATAAATCTTAACAATGAAACAAAATTACTTTGGTGTTCAGACTCAGAGTAGTGGTGACCTTGGGGGGATTAGCTGTGACAAGAAGGGGTAGGAGGAGGATATTTTGGGGGACTTACAATGCTCAGTAGCTTGGTGTGGGTGCTGGTTACTAGAGTGAGTTCACTTTGTGAACATTCATCTCCTGGACACTTATTATTTGTGCACTTTTCTGTATATGTGTCACAGGTAAGATGAAAGTTTACACAGTAAAGAAAGAAGGAAGGGCAGATAAAAACACTAGGTGCAGAAATGTATAATCAAGGATGTAGACATGAATTCTCAGGACTTGAACAGGATCCCTGCTGTCCACTGCTGCGGACTCTTACAGATGAGGGGCCTGGGATCCAGAAGGGCTCGAGGCCATGTAGCCAGCTAACAGTGAATGGCTTGCTGGCCCTGTTTTCTCTTCACACCCCTTCAGAGAGAAGAGCTTATGCAGACACTACAGTCTCCATTCTTCTGTACTTAGTGCTGGCCATACAATCATTGAGGCAGCCTAATAAGCAAGACGTACAATGTGCACGGAAATATGGCTTGAAAACGGACATGGAAGGGACACTGAGCCTAACATACTATGCCCAGAAGAACAGAGATGCTATCCATTTCCTAGAGGCCTCTTTCCACCCAGGAACTACTATTGGGCCATCCACACTCCTATAACCATCAACATAACTTTGTGTAGAAAGTGTGTCCTTATCTGTTTGCAAAACCAAATTAAGAGTCTGCAGAGAAAAAGTTTTGAGGCGTGAGCTAAATTACCACTTTCTCCTTGACTTTCCCCTATAATCTTTGGGAAGAGTGAAAGTTTGACTTGCTCCTTGCCGATTTGGATGCCTTTTATTTCTTTGTGTTGTCTGATGGCTGAGGCTAGGACTTCCAACACTATGTTGAATAACAGTGGCGAGAGTGGACATCCCTGTCATGTTCCTGACCTTAGCGGGGAAAGCTCTGTTTTCCCTCAGTGGGAAGAATGGTGGGTCTTTTGTATACGGCTTTTATGACTTTGAGGTATGATCCTTCTATCACTACTTTCTTGAGGGTTTTTACCAAAAAAACGATGTATTTCGTCAAATGCTTTCTCTGCATCTATTGAGAGGATCATGTGGTTCTTGCCCTTTCTTTTATTAATGTGATGTATCACATTGATTGATTTGCAGATATTGAACCAGCCCTGCATCCCATAAATAAATCCCACTTGATCATGGTGGATAATTCTTTTAATGCATTGTTGGACCCAGTTGGCTAGTATCTTGTTGGGAATTTTTGCATCCATGTTCATCAGGGAAACTGTACCCTATAGTCTTTGGGAGAATATTAGAATACTCTAAGGACTTCTTCTGACACAATTACCTTCTATCATGGAATCACTGTAGTAAAAAAGAGCTAAGTTATGACTACTTTGTATGTGTTTAAAATAATGTTTCTTTTTCATAATTTTTAACATTTCTGTATTATTTTTGAGAGACAGAAAGAGACGGAGCTCAAGCAGGGGAGGGGCGGAGAGAGAGGCAGACACAGAATGTGAAGCAGGCTCCAGGCTCTGAGCTGTCAGCACAGAGCCCGACACGGGGCTTGAACCCACAGAACTGTGAGATCATGACGTGAGCCGAAGTCATACCTTTAAATGACTGAGCCACCCAGGCACCCCAACATGTTTCTTTAAGACTCAAATTTAGTTTAATAGATAATAGAGGCAAGCTTCGATATTAAAAGTGAAATCTGCCCCATTCCTTAAGTATGCTGTGTGTGTGTGTGTATGCTTGTATGTGTATGCATGGGCATGTGCATGCGCACTTGTATGTGCGTGCACGGGTGTGTGTTTGCATGGGTGTAACTTGTATATGTGTAGATGCACATGCACAGCCTCTATTAATATGACACTGTTTACTAGGTGCATGTCACTGTGTGGAGACTCACAGCTCTCTGCTTTCGATTACACTCAGACTAGTCCAAAACCCCTCTGAACTAACCCTAATCAACTTGGAAGCCACCAGGCTCAGGCATGAAGCTGTCAAATGTGAGTGTTTGCAGATGTCAGTGCAGGATGGCAGGCGTCCAGGAGGACGGATCAAGGCTTAGTCACTGAAACATTCATGCCAGCGCATCCCAGTCCCAGAGCACCATCGCAGCCGTAAGGAAAATGTGTCGTGACAGTAAATCAATAACCTCTTGGAGACGATTCGTTTCTGAAATATCCCTGATTAATTATGCCAGCACACGCTTGGCAACACTACTTTGCTCCAGCATTAACCTAATGCTTTTTGCATGAAGCAGGATTATAACTGTTTCTCATAAGTCAAATTTGACATTTCAAATCGGGCTTTAAAGGTTTGGGTTATAGATTTTATAATGTCTTCATGTCAAACATAATTGTTCTTATTGCTGCTGGTAGACATTTGCCGATCAATCAGCATAACATTTATCGTAAACAAGGGTAAATGAAAACCACTTGAAATCATTGTATTTGGAGACTCAGTTGAGGAAGTTTCTTTAGGATTACAGAAATCTGCTCATACACTGTGATAGAGGAGTGTGATGAAATTATAAAGATCACTGGGAACATATTACTGTCTCTCGCTTCAAAAAATTAATAACTCTATATATTTTGTGAATATGCAGCTTTAGTTTGGTGACTTAGTCCCATGTGAATATTGTTTGAGGCAAAGTAGCCCCCTTCTTCTGTAATAGTGAATTATAGTTTTCGTGCTTTCAAGATGAATGTATTATTTAAAATTTACTTATATATTGCATCCAGGAACTTATTTTTTATTCCTCTTAAACTGCTGGGTTTTAAAATAATAAAACTAAGGAGAGAATAGGGTTTACTTAAGAGAAAGTCTTACTATCTGTCTTTGAACAAAAGTTTACTGAGACCCTACTAAGTTTTCTGTGCAGTACAGAGAGCTGAACCTACAATGGTCAGTAAGATCTGTTCCTTCTCCTTAAAGAACTGTTCCCACTGCGTTGGGGTCTCCGTCCTTCATGTTAACTGTAGCATTATGAGCTATGTTAATATACTATATATTCACTCCAGCTTGAAAATGCATTAGCCTAGAAGCTCCCACGTAACTTCTTTTAATAATAGGCCATGAGCAGAACTAGGCAGTGTGGCCTCCCCTAACTGTGGAGGTGCAGAGGAATGATTCTTTAGTAAGCAGAAAATGACCCTGTCTTATGTATATACTACAGAGAAGGTCCCAAACATCCGGGGGTTGCAGTCAGAGAAAAGAGCACGAACAAAGGCATAAACACATAAGGCCTTTTGGGGGAACAGTGACAGCTGCCCGTATAGAATGGTCTGAGGTTAATCTAGAAACATAGGTTAAAACAATGGTATGAGCCTTTGAAGGCAATGCTAAGAAATTTGGACTTTGTTCTGAAGATCATGAGAAGGCTTTAGAGAAGGAAACCAAATGGTCAGAATTGTGTTTTTAGAGGAATACCCTAACATTGGAGGATGCTGACATATATGGATAAGTGGATTTGTTGAGCTCAAAATAAGTTTTAAGAAGCACGCCAATAACATTAAAATCCTAGTTTCTTCTTTTTGAAGTTTCTTTGTTAATTTCAGAGTGCTCCTAACAGTAGGTTTTGTGTTCTATATTTGTTCCCTAAACTTGTCAGTGCATCACAATCCTTGAGAGGGCTTTAGGTTGTATCAGCTGTGGAAACCCCTGATTACGTTTTCTCTCCCCTCACCTCCCACCTGTACCATATCCCCCATGGCTCTCCCTTCTGCCATTTTTCAACCCACCTCCTAGAATGCTTTTCAAAACTTCAAAACATTTTTGGGACACCTGGGTGGCTCAGTTGGTTAACCGTCTGACTATGGCTCAGGTCATGATCTCATAGTTTGTGGGCTCGAGCGCCATGTTGGGCTCTGTGCTGACACCTCAGAGCCTGGAGCCCACTTTGGATTCTGTGTCTCCCTCTCTCTCTCTGCCCTTCCCCAGCTCACACTCGGTCTCTCTTTCGCAGAAATAAATAAACATTAAAAAATTTAAAAAAAAACTTCAAAACATTTTTAAGGAGAGTAGAGCAAGGAAAAGACAAAAAAGGTAGCATGAATAGCATCCCAGAAAGAGAGTGTTGTTCCATGTCAGCGGATTGGGGCTATTCTCACCTCTGCCCCTTTACCAAGCTGAGGCCCTCAGTACCCATGGGATTTACCCCCAAGCATGAACAGAAAGTCTGGCCTCATGGTCTTCTTTGTAAACCTGAGCATACAGCCATTCATCCCGCAGCCCCTGGAATCTTACCGAAGTGAATGGGGGTTGAGAGGAGGCAGGTTCCTTCTCTCAGGCACAGCCATAAAACCCACCCTTCTCCGATACCTGTTCTTCCACTAGCAATTTCCCTATCGTCGGGTCTTTCCCAGATACTCCAGAGGCAACGTGGCCCCATGGCTCAAAGGGTGGCGCCGAAGCCAAACTGTCCACGCCACCTTATGGTTGGCAACCTTGAGCAACTTTCTTTACTTGTCTGTGCCTCAGTTTTTGTAAAATGATTGGCAACAATATACGCTTCAAAGGATCATTGTGAGATGTAAATGAGTTTTAGTCCATGTGAAGTACTTAGTGGGATTCCTGGCACACAGTAAATTTTAGACAGTATTATGTGGCAACATGGGAGATCTCAAGTGGGAGAGCTCACAGAATAACTTCAATTATTTCTTGCATGTACCATGCAAGCCCCTCTTACTATAGGATCTCATATAATCCTCATACAACCCTAATGAATTTGGTCTTTTCTGAGGTGAGAGACTTTAAATTTGTATGAGCCTAATTGAAATGCATTCCCAAGAACGATAACCTACGGGGATTGAAAATCTCTGCTCTGTCCTGAGATATATTTGAAGAACCTGGAATCATGAGGGACACATAGAGTGCCGTTAGTATTTGCTGAGTGAACGAACAGACATCAAGCATGGGAAACAGTGTGTCTGTCTCCATAAAAGCATGGGTTTTAGAGTCAGGTAGGTCTGAGGTCTAAGGCTGGCTGCACCATTTACTAGAGGTACATGACCTCTGACAAGTTAATCCTTCTCTTCTTCCATTTCCTCACTTATAAAATGAAGATGAAAATAGCTATTGCTTTAGAGTTGCTGTGGGAACTAAAATATGATACTGGTGGACAGTGTCCAGCATAAAACTGAGCATATGTTAGGAGCTCAGTGAATGGTAGCTATTCTTGTGGCTGTGTATTCAGTATGTATGCACATAAATTAATAATGGGGGAAGCAACATAAAACACAGCAATCACGTTTATGTGTTTACTCGTCAAATACGTATTTGCCAAAATTAAAGACTAGCTTTGTTTTTGTTCTTGTCCCTCTGTTGTCTTCAGCATCACAGTACTTTAGTGCTAAAATGGAAGAGAAAACAAGAGTGGAAGGGGGGCCCATAGGCGAGGGGGCTGCAAAGAGGTAGAGGCTGAGGAAACCCTAGAAGGAAGTCAGGGAGAGAATAAAGTCCATTCCACAAGAAGAGGCAAGTCAGGTAGAAGGAAAGAAGGGCAGGGGAGCAAGTTGGTAGAGGAATCTCTCCTCTCTCCAATCCGCCCTCTCCCCTGCCGCCGGCTTGCTCTGTCTCCTGTTAATACCCCAGTATGTTTCTTCTACTTCTATGTTAAACTCCATGGAAGGAGTTGGAGCGTCTGGAGGTATCTCTGCTTCCTACAGGACAGAGTCCATATAAAGCACTCCATGATTTGGTTTATGCCCACCTAACCTGTCCAAACTGACTTCTTCCTTCTCCTTCATGTCCTGCAGTGGTGACAGACATATCAGTGATGTGTGCTGTGCCTTTACACACTTCTTAGCTTTGTGAATGAACTTCCTCCTTGAAGCCCTAGACACACTTAACAACCCAGTTCAAGTGTCTCCTGCTGCATAGAGTGTCCCCGTGTCCTACCTGAGCAGATCGGATCACCCGGCCATTGTACCATCACAGGTCTGCACGCTTGCGTGTGTCTCATCATATTATGATCATTTGACTGCCTGAGGACAGTCACGAGAGGTGTTGTTCTCTGAGAACCACAAACACTAATTGTACAATGTTCATGGAAGAAGTGAATATAGGGCCCTTTAAAGTTGCTTTTACAGCACCGATCAACTCTGGGGTCACATTTACAAAAAGAATTCTTTTTGGTGGCCCACTGGCTGCTGGGTCCACAGTACAACTCCCTAACTGTGCCACAGACCCTTAGCCCCTGTGGATGCCTTCCTTGGGAAGATTCAGCAGGAGATATTAACTGGCCTCAAGTCATGTTAAAAATGCTTTTTAAGGGGTGCCTGGGTGGCTCAGTCAGTTGAGCATCTGACTCCTGATTTTGACTCAGGTCATGGTTCCAGGGTCATGGGATCGAGCCCTGTGTCGGTCAGGTTCCACACGGAGTATAGAGCCTGCTTAGGATTTTCTCTCTCTCTCCTTCTGCCCCTCTTCCCCACTTGCACACTCTCTCTCTCTTTCTTTCTAAAAGAAAATAATTACAATAAATAAAAAATTAAAATGCTTTATAAATGCAGAGATAATAACTCAGTAAAACAGTGCCACTGTCCCACTGTAATTATTTCTGTGATGCACCGTTTGCTCTTAATTGCAAAGATCTGCATGTCTTGGTTTAACGCGTGGCACTCTTTTGTTTATTTGGCCTAATTATTAAAACCATATCCTAACGGTTGTCAGGGCTAATGTTAGGACTGGGTGAGTCCCACATTCAGTACTGACCTCATGAAGAGTTTTGGAAGTGCCTGGAACATACTGGCACTCGATAAATACTGGTTCCATCTGAATCTGAGTTTCTGACCCTGGGTCCCATTTCTAACCTGATTCTGAGATGCCTGTGTAGACCAGCCGGAACAGGTACCTGATACCACAGCAGAGAGGGGCCATCAAAACCACTCTGGCAGTTTCCAGAGAAATTCTATGCCATTATTGTACAAGCATTGCCACACTAAATGCGGCACCCGGGCCCTCGAGAGTGGGAGGCTCGGTCTGACATGTGGAGAAGTGGTCAAGACGGGCAGTTCCCTATCATTCCAAACACTGAAATATCTCTACTGTGAAGCAAGTGAGGGAGGATGGCACATTTTGAGCTGACCCATTAGTAAAATCAGCAAAGACCATTTCTGGCGGCAGGATAAAACTCGGCAGGTTTTCCGAGTTAAAAATTTAGGTGTTTTAGAGCCTGTATCGGCTTTGTTTCCATGGTGCCTGGAATGTCATTGCAGATCCTCCCCTCCTCCCCACCCCCACCCTCACCCTCCCACCCCCCCCCCCCCAGCCCCCGCTGATTCTGGATTTATAGTCACCCCAAGGGCAGACCCACCCAGTTCTGTGCAAGTCCCCACCCAGCTCTGCTTCTCCCTGAATTCATGAAACATTTGACTTATTTGGAGAGCCCAGAAGCTTTGCAAAGTTCGGATCAGTCAGCATTTTGTGATTTTTGCCAGACTTCCCTAATGTCACCTTTTCTTACGTTTTAGATCACATTTTGCGAATACAGTGGGCTTCACTTCAAACTTGGAAATCCCTTCTTGCTTTATGGGAGAATAAGATTTCTCTCTTTTAATAGCACCTTTTATTCTATATGAGTGGGGGGGGGGGGTGGAAAGCAAGCAAACAAAATATTGAAGTTACAGAGGCGCCTTGGGTGGCTCAGTCGGTTAAACGTCCAACTCTTGATTTCGACCTAGGTCATGATCTCACAGTTCGTGAGATTGAGCCCCGTGTGGGGCTGTGTGCAGTAACAGCGAGGAGGCTGCTTGGGATTCTCTCTCTCTCTCTCTCTCTCTCTCTCTCTCTCTCAATAAATAGATAAGTAACACATCTAAAAAATATTCAAGTTACAATATGGAGTGTACAACTTCCTGTGTCCTAGATCAGTTTTCTAGTTGAAGATTTTTATTTATGATATACCTATAAATTGTTAGGACACCAAAGGGACTCTCCCTTGCCCTGTCTTGCTAGGAAAGTCTGGTCATTTCTCTAGCCCTGCCTGCAGCCTAGATCGCCCCAATAATGCAGGTGCATGATGACACCCGTGCACACACATACAACCATCCTTCAACTTTTTATTTGTGGTCAAAAGTGGTCACAGGGATGTAAGAAACTCTAGATATGCTGACAAACATGAAGGCGAGAACCACCGTGAGCTCTACTCTACATCCAATAAACCAGACACCCTGGAAGCAAGGCCCAGCAATCTCATTTCTAACAAGCTCACCAGGTGATGTGATGTACACATTACTTTGAGAACACTCCCAGAGGTCTGCCTGTGTCCTGCAGATGCACACGGGCAGACATGGGATTGCCAGCTCTCTTATTACCAGCTGAGCAGGGACTGGTCTGGTACCTCACATTCAAAGGCTGATTTTGCCCCCAAGGAGGAAACAGTTTTTGTCTGATGTTCACATGGTATGGGAGCAGTACTGTCCTATTAAAAAATATTTTGGAGATGGGCGCTTGGGTGGCTCAGTCGGTTAAGCATCTGACTTTGGCTCAGGTCATGAGCTCATGGTTCATGAGTTTGAGCCCTGCATCGGGCTCTGCGCTGACAGCTCAGAGCCTGGAGCTTGCTTCGGATTCTGTGTCTCCCTCTCTCTCTGCCCCTCCCCCGCTCATTCTCTGTCTCTGTCTCTGTCTCTCTCTCTCTCAAAAATAAACATTAAAAATTTTTAATTAAAAAAAAAATATATATATATATGTATATGCATATTGGAGAGAAGGGGAAAGACCAGAGATATGACAGTTGAACATACTCTTCAGATCTTGTCTATTGTTTTTTGTATTGTATTTTGTATCGTACACTCAGATGGCAATTCTAGATTCCAGAGCTCTAAAATAACCCTGAGCCGTTCCCTAATTCATTCATTCTGCTTGCCTGAATTCACGCCATCACACAGCATAGTTTACATCCTTCTATTTATTCCACAATAAAGTTTATTCTAAGACTTCCCTGGAGTTTGTAGGCTACTGATTGCCATCACAGACACTCAAAATGTCTATCCTGGTGGCACGTCTGGATACTTCTTGTGCATTGTAAGCCCATTTCCTTAATCCTGTTAAAACCCTTAGATTCCTCCATCAGTACCTCCACTTCCTACTCATCTTCTCTCCATTCTTCTGGCAAAAGAACATCTGTTCAGAAAGCAAATAAGTTAGCTCCAAAAGGGTACAGCTATGACGGATAGGTCATCTGTTCCGGTGCATCGAGAGTGTAGCTCTGATGATAGATAATTGACATGGTGCAGGGACCTGGTGTTAAGCAATATTGACTCGCATAGTGAAAAGGTAATTTCTTCTCCATTACCTTTCAATCCCTCTGATTTCCTCTAGAGAAGTCTCTGTTTCACGCTAGTGTGCCTTTAATGCCCATCCAATGCGACTGACTTCCCTACTGAGCACATACAGAACAGGCCTCAGAATAAGAGCCATCAACCAGACCAACCTATCTAGCCAATATGTAATAATATCAATTAATTTCCATTGTACTTGTTTTTGTAATTATCTTCTATGTATGGAAAGTGATATTCTATTCATCAGAGTTTATAAGTCTCTTAAGTTTCCCTTTAAATACATGTAGTTTTTAATGTGAATTCGATAAGAAAATAATTTTTTTATTTAAAAATTTTTTTAATTTATTTTTATTTTTTAATTTTGTTGAAACCCATGTTAGTTAGCATATAGTGTAATAATGGTTTCAGGAGTAGAATTTAGTGATTCATCACGTACATGTAATACCCAGTACTCATCCCACAAGTGCCCTCCTTAATGCCCATCACCCATTTTTTTCCTAATTTATTATTTTTAATTTTTTTAATTTAATTTATTTTTTAATTTACCTCCAAGTTAGTTAGCATATAGTGCAATAATGATTTCAGGAGTAGATTCCTTAATGCCCCTTACCCATTTAGCCCATTGCCCCTCCCACAACTCCTCCAGTAACCCTCTGTTTGTTCTCCATATTTAAGAGTCTCTTATGTTTTGTCCCCTTCCTGTTTTTATATTAGTTTTGCTTCCCTTCCCTTATGTTCATCTGTTTTGTCTCTTAAGGTCCTCATACGAGTGAAGTCATATGATTTTTGTCTTTCTCTGACTGACTAATATCACTCAGCATAATACCCTCCAGTTCCATCCACATAGTTGCAAATGGCAAGCTTTCATTCTTTTTGATTGCTGAGTCATATTCCATTGTGTGTGTGTGTGTGTGTGTGTGTATACCACATCTTCTTTATCCATTCATCTGTTGATGGACGTTTGGGCTCTTTCCATACTTTGTCTATTGTTGATAGTGCTGCTATAAACATGGGGGTGCATGTGTCCCTTTGAAACAGCACAACCTGTATCCGTGGATAAATGCGTAGTAGTGCAATTGCTGGGTTGTAGGGTACTTCTATTTTTAGTTCCTTGAGGAACCTCCATACTGTTTTCCAGAGTGGCTGCACCAGCTTGCATTCCCAAAGAAAATATATTTTTTTAAAAAATCAGGTTGCATGTAACAGGGCTGCATTATGATTTTTTACTGTTTTATGCCCTAGGCACTTTGCATTTCTGGGTCCTTTCCAACATTTATTCAGATATATATACAGATATATATACACTTACATATTCAGATATATATACACTTACACATATAAATATATATTGTATGTTTTATATAGTGTACATATGTGTATATATGTATTTATATATTATATATATAACATTTTATGACTGTATTAGCATAAAAATGAATATAATCTTCAACTCTAAAAGTTCATTTTTTTCTTCTGATTGTAAAAGAAATTAAAACACTTCCATGGGCCTTGGACACTGTGTCTACTATGCCTAATGCCTCGGTGAGCCCTCGTATGTGATATAGCAAAGCTTAAAATGCTAGCTCATCATGACTGAAGTTTGTGGTGCACTAGTTTAATGCAACCTTCTCATTTTACCCAAAAAAATATATACATACATATACTGAGCTTCACAAATGTACAAGAACCTGCTTGAAGTCTTATAGTGTGGTAAGACACAATCAGGATCCTCTCTGCAGGCTGACCTTTACCTTGGGGGGCTGGTCAGTTCATGGTGATAATCACCGTTCCATAAAGAGAACCCATCTGAACCCCATTTGAAAAAAACACAAGGGATGCAAAAACCCAAGATAGATTTAGACTTCCCTTTCTGGACACAATTTTCTGATCACAGTCTCATCAAAATTAGCAGCAATGGAAACTTGCGCTTGGGATAGGATAACTACTTACATAATAGAGCAGTGCTTTCCAGGATAGAGTTTATAGATCAGATCAAAGGTTTATTTCTTGTGCTGTCAACTCTTCATCTTACATAGTGCTTTAAAAAAGCAAAAAAAAAAAAAAAAAAAAAAAAAAGAAAGAAAGGAATAAAGAAAGAAGAAAAAGAAGAAAGAAAGAAAGAAAGAGAAAGAAAGAAAAAAAAGAAAGAAAGAAAAAGGAAGGAAGGAAGGAAGGGAGGAAGGAGTCAAATCTCAGCAACTCAGCTGCGGGCAATTGTTCTGTTGACAATGCACTATAGAAAAACAGTCCAATACAATTCTTAAGAGCCACTGCTGGCAACCAGACTTTATCTCTTTCTTTGTTTATCCAGTGTGTGTCTATACCTGAGAAAACTTTAAAAGGTATTTGTTCTTGAGAAATAGAAACAGATCATTCCTGAGAATACTCTTTTTTTTTTTTTTCAGTTGTCAAATGATCTTTTATTGAAATATTTTCCTTTGTACTTCTTAAGTAGCTGGGCATTCCACTGTACCACTGTTAGTATCATCTATGATGTCATGAAAATGATGGCCATCAGCACTGCATCCCACACACTGAGAAGTCCCCAGGTTCTCTTTACTGGCTCTAGAGAGCTCTCTGACTATAAAGATCGGTACTGCATCTGTCAGGCAATGTTGGCCATCTCATCAAAGTGATACTTACACTGTGCTTGATGGGCTTTTGCTTCTGTCTCTGGTTCCTGGGGGCCTTTGACACTGGGGGGAGAGGCAGAAGGTACTACTTAATCTGGGTCTGTCTATTCAGTATGGTCAGTTTCACTGTCATTCTTAGACCCTTCCAGTCACCTGTTGCCTTGGGATGTCATCATCCCATCATTGCCTTTTTGGGTGACAGACCCAGGGTCCAGTCTTGGCAGCTGGGGCAGACGTGGCATCGACTTCCCGGCTCATGCACTTAAGGTCTGTGACTTTGATCCCATTGGGGTGGAGTTTCGGAGACGTGGTGGAGGCAGCAGGTACCAGATCAACCCAGAGTGGGATAACCAAGAAAGTTGCACCTTGACCTCTTCTAGGCCAAAAGACGAAAGAGCTGCCTCCGGCCATCTTTATCATCACACCACTGAAAATTCCTGACTTTATGCCAGCTGGTTTTATTATTATTATTCAGAATGCTTATATACCACAGGAAAGAATACATTTGGCAAAATATATTCCTTACAGTGAAGACCTCTTTATTTTGGGGCTCAACTAAAAAAGAGTTCTGGCCAGTTGAATTGCAACATAAGTGATCTTCAATCATGCACTCCCACAGGTTTATTGAGTCAAAGATTACGTAACTATATCTTTTAAAAATATAATTCTAATATAGAAAATGGAGCCTAGGATTTGGAGACAGGACTGGTCTTGAACCCTTTCTCCAGCTCTGTGATCTTGGGCAAGAGAATTACCTTTTCTGAGTCTTTGTTACCTCATCTGCAAAATGAAGTTAATAATACCCATTTAAGATGTTGTGTCAAAGATTAAATTATCTCTACAAATATTTATTGAGCACCTCCTATATGTCAAGCTCTTTCCTACAAATATCGTGGTGAACAAAACATAGGATTATCATTCTTGTACAGCAAGCGGTCTTGGATGGACTTGAATATTTGAATATTTCCTTCCTAGTTCTTAAGTCATTCAAGCAGAGTACTGCATGGAATTGGATTAGAACTGGATTTCTTGTACCTGTAGTTCTAAAATAATTATCCCTCTGGCTGCCCCAGATTTGGGGTAACAATTGGGCTGCTAAAGGTTACTTAGAGATTCAGCAAGCCCATTTACAGATTTTTCCCATTTTTTTAGTTTATAAAACCTTACCAACCCGCAGAGCAACGTCTATATTTGCTAAAAATATTTTGTACTACTTTTGTTAATATATACTGTTTTTGTTAATATATACTTTTGTTAATATGTACTTTTGTTAATATATACTGTTTAACAGTAAATATAATTTGCATTATAGACTTTTAGAGAGGGAGATATATATTCTTTAGTGCCTGAAAATTCTGAATAAGTTGTTACCCTGAGATTTGCCCCTGGCGCAATTGGCACAGGCACAGCTGGCCTCAAAAAGATCTTCTGTTATTGATGATGTCATTGATGGAAAAAGTAGCTCCTTTTTAGCGGTGATGATGCCATTAATGAAGTGATCTAGAAAGATTTTCACTTTTCAAAGAGATTTTCTGACTGGCATCATCAGAGTACAGCCTAACCCTTCCAGGTGTGACATCTGATAATCAGCAAGTAGGCTAGGTAAAATAATGACAACCAGATAAGTAAGAATACTCAGATTAGTTATTTGAACTTATATAATATAGAAATGTGGATGATTTTATACTCAGTTTGGAACAATGGATGAAGAGGTAGAATTTAAACACTTTTTAATATTCACAAGTCAAAAATAATATATTGTCGCCATTCTATAACCCACACAGGCCATCCGAGTCAGCAATATCTTCGGTGTAAATGTTTGATTTGCAGGGATTTTTTTTTTTTCTGTGTGAGATTTGACAAGACTTGGCCTTGTTATTAGCTATACATTTGAATTTTACACATGAATGCACCATTGTAAAACTAGTTTTGGTGTTTCAAATCAGTGAAACTTCAGGCCAATGTCATCTGAGGTGACTGGATTATAGTGAAAAAAAAAACAATAAAATAGATCTTTAAAATACATACTGTCTCTGTATCAACACACATGTACATTTTGCATGGTTCCCTTCAGTGCTAATTATACTGTTTTAAAACAACAATAGAGAAGCAGAGAGTAAAAAAGTATAAAGTTACCCAACTGTGGAATCACCCACCCGACATTCTAGGAATACTATTCTCTAATTACTAATATATTGTCAGTCAGAACAGTTACCTAGAGGAGGACACTTAAAGCAAAGAATTTCTACTATCAGTATTTCTTTTAAAATCCTGTATTTCTGGGGCGCCTGCTCAGTCGGTTAAGCGGCCGACTTCGGCTCAGGTCACGATCTCGCGGTCCGTGAGTTCGAGCCCCGCGTCGGGCTCTGTGCTGACAGCTCAGAGCCTGGAGCCTGTTTCCAATTCTGTGTCTCCCTCTCTCTCTGCCCCTCCCCTGTTCATGCTCTGTCTCTCTCTGTCTCAAAAATAAATAAACGTTAAAAAAAAAATTAAAATCCTGTATTTCTGTTTTCTCTATAAATATAAACAATATGTTGCTTCAAAGATGTTCACTTTGATATCACCACCATGTCTTTTCCTGCCACCTGGTTCCATTTTGCCATGACACTTATTAAATTTTGAAAATTATAACATTCAATTCCCTGCATTTTCTTTGAATATGCAAACAATACAGCAAGAGAGGAGCAAAGATTCTTTCATGGCCCTTAGGAGGTACTAAACAGAATTCAAACTTACTGGTGGTTCAGTTCTCAGTTCTGCCATCTTCTTACTCGAGAAACTCCCGTTTTGAAAGGCAAATCTATACCCTAACCCAATTTTACCTAAGATCTTTGTCCCTTATACCTGGCTATCAAATTTCAATACCAAGACAAGCTGATTTTCCTTTCTTGTCACCAAATTTCATCCACATCTTGGCCCACTAAACTGAGCATCCGAGTGGCCACTGCATCCAAACAACAAATGGGAAGGTCCTACCAAGCTTCTTTGGAGTCTGACTTCAAACATCATATCTAAATACATGTACTGCTGTTACAAACCAGTACATCCTTTCTGGAAGCTAATTTGGCTTCGTTTCCTAACCTGCTGCTGGTACACACATAATTTGGCATTATGTATCAACAGTCCTAAAATCTTCATAGACTTTAACCATAAGAAAATAATTTAACATTCAGACATTCAGACAAAGAATTCTACAAAAGATATTCATCATGACATTTTTCATAAATGAAAAATTGAAGATCTTATACTACTTAATGTCCAAGAACAGGAATTGGTCAAATAAATTTTAGTATATCCACAAAATGGAGTTTTAAGCAGCTATGGTCAAGGTTGATATTCTAGGAGGATTTCTAAAGTGGCATATCAAAAATTCTCATGCTACAGTCCAAAACAAGATTGTGTGCACAGTACAATGTTAACTATGTATAAATAATATGAACAAGGAGAGGGCAAAAAAGGACATCTACCAAAATACTAAAGTAGTTATTTTTATTCCTTTCTTATGTTCTAATACATCCTTCAATATTATTGAAATTTCCTATAACAATCATAATAAAATAAAATTTTAAAAATTCAAACACAGGAGAAAAATGCCAATGGAGTGATCAATGCACCACTTGCTTTCTCGTCCCTCCTACCTCTTAGGTGAGCCATACCCAGCTGCTGTCTGCTGTGGTGCTTTTGCTAGGAATTTGCACTATCCATTCTCCTACTAGAGACAAAACAACTATTGAGGGGCGATGATACGAATCTGTGTCACCTGTTCTCTGTTCTTTTTCAGCACACAACAGTTTTGCCCTTTATATTAATCGAGATGAGGACATCACACCATGCGTATCCCAGCAGGAACAGCGGACTCGCCGCCATATGTACCTTCTCTGTTGGCTATATATTATGGTAAGGACAGTGCCTGCTGGGCTTTCGTATTGTATTAGATTTTGCACTGCTAAATTTGGGCACATATTTCATTATGGATATAATCACTAACAGATTCACACTGCGTGCCTCATTTGGTCCAGGACCTGGGCTTTGTCTCATTTCCCCAGATGCTTATATTTTTAGAAAGTATATGCCAAACCTCACACAACAGGAATTTGTTGAACAATCCCATGTAAGCAATGGTTCTTCCAAGGCTACATTTTTCAACTCTTTTTCAAACTAAATGTTTTTCTTGGACAGCGATTTTATTGCTTAAGGGCTTTTTGCTTGGGATTTTTTTTGTTGTTGCTGTTGTTGGTGAGCAAATGCAAATGAGAACAGAAGAAATGGCCTCTTTAGAGGAGTGACCTTAAACTTCAGAGGAAACGAGGGAAAATGGACATTTTCCTGAGTCAGTTTAGAACCTGTCTTGCAATTAGTGATTATACATAGCATGCATTGAAGGGTTTTTGTTTTTTTTTTTCAAATTGGGATAAATAAATCACAAGAAATCTCCACTTGGCCTCTGGGGCACGAATAGGTCCCAAGTGGGTGGTGCCACATTAATCTGATAACAGTACAGTTGCCTGTTAAGTTTACTTCACATTAATTTCAGTTCTTATCATGTTTTAATGTTTCAAAATTATTCCTTTTAAGACAGAGAATTTCTCACTTCTCTTTCGAATTCCAAGTCCTCTTTGATATATTAGTGTACACAGAAGAGGTCCCTCCTGCCAGCATTTCTGCCTCTTGGGACTCTCTTCCTGAGTTCTGGGTCACCATCCTCTCCTTTAAGCCTGAAGGACTGAACAAGTTCTCCCAAACACCCCAGAACTGTACTTAATCCCTCCAAAATCCCTGAGCGCTTTGGGAGGCCCAGGCAACCATGGAGCGCTTTGCTCCAGCCAACTCAGAAATACAAAATAAAGGGCAGCACAGTGCTTCACATACTTTGCATGAATGACCACATAACGCCCCAGATCTGACCAGAAGGGGAATTTGTTTCTAGGAAGTCCTACCTGGTGGCTGGATCTAAGGGGACATCCAGACAACAGACCCCAGGACAAACATGCAATAACCTCACTCCATCTGCCATTTCATTGACTAGTCAAAGACTGGGGAATGTTTGTTTTCCTAGTCACTTCCTAGATCTTTTGTTTCCACCCAAAGTGTTAAGTATTGATTTTCTCTGACAGAACAGGTCCAGATGATCAGGGCTCACAGGTGAAGTGTGACTGAAATTATGTCTTAACACTAAATATATGTACTTTATATGTATTAACTTGATATTTAAATGACTCTTATCTTTCAGAAGAGTCATGTAGGGAAGCATGAATTATTCTAAGGATACGTTCATTTAAAAATCAAAAATCATTAAGAATCAAAAACCCCCTTAGCCTTCCCAAATATAATCTCATTACAGTTTACTCATATACGCTTACCTCTGGGAAGGGAAGATTTTTATTCTGAGATCTCTGAATGTATTTCTGTGAATTCATTTGTATGCAATTAAATTATCTGAATCTGGGAGCACCTGGGTGGCTCAGTCGGTTGAGTGTCCAACTTTGGTTCAGGTCATGATCTCACAGTTTGCGGGTTCCAGCCCAACATGGGGATCTGTGCTCACAGCTCAGAACCTGGAGCCTACTTCAGGTTCTATGTCTCCCTCTCTCTCTGCCCCTCCCCCACTCATGCTCTGTCTCTCAAAAATGAATAAATGTTAGCAAAGTTTCTTTTTAATTATCTGAATCTTATAGAGCCCCAGAGGTTTCGGGAAATATATACTTTCCAATGGCTTTTCTTCCACTGTGGGTACATTCAGTGCACGTTTCAAAGAGACACATGGGAAATACCACATACCCTTCATTATAGACCCCCAAGATCCCTCATTAAAATGAAGCATTACTCACGCTCTTCATGCCAAGTGACGCTTGCCAGCTCTGTGTACTCCCTACGTAAACCAGTACTTGTTTGGACATGTATTTGCATTAACCAGCAAATTCCCTAAGATATGTTCTGAGAGAGCTTTCAAAGTAGACTTTTTCCTTTGGTCTTCTGCCCTCGGTATTCAGAGCTATGCCAAGTGCTAAACAATGCCCCTAACATCATGTCATAGGATATAAATCCAAGGAGTTTCACTGTTATCAAAAAGGTACTGGTTTTTGCTTCCTACCAGACTATCCCACAAGCCGCCGTACCAGTGACACAATAGTAGAAGGTTCAGGATACAAAATCTTTTGATAGCATACCAGGATTGTGACTGTACATTCCAGAACCTCGTGCCAAAATGGAAGAAAGCATTCCTCTTATCATGTGCTAATTATAAAACACATAGATCTCCCCTGCAGTCGTCTGCACGGTAGAGCTGAACCTGGACCTCTGCGGCTGCTGGCCAGGCTGTCCGTGCTCTGCTCTGATTCTCGCTTGCTGTCCATTCTCACACGTCTCCCTCCCCCATGTGAACTTGTTCTATTCCTAGATTTGGATAGCCAAAGGAGAGAAAGCAAGGGATATGGGAGCTTTCCCTCAGAGACTGGAGCCCACTGAGCTGCCACCCTGAGTGGCTCCATTTCCCAGCCTCCCTCAGTCCTCCTAAGCTGAGCATCAGAAGTCATCCTGGACTCCTTCCCTGTCTTCTTCTACCCCCACCATACTTCTCTCCACTTACCCAGGTGCCTAGGGCACAAGCATCTCCCTATACACTTATGGTGGGCTGTTAACTCCTTCTCTGCACACCTCCCCCCCATCATCATCCCCCCACACATTCTCTGCACCCTAGTTGGGGGATTTCCCCTAAAAAATGAGATGACCCATATTAGCTTATGCAGAATACAACACAGAAGTCTTCTTGGTTTCTAATGCAACAGTAATTGTCAGCAAGTGTAATGACTACCATTCTTTTGACTTCGGTACCAAGTGCTTTTCAAATATTATGTTATTTAGTTCCTCAAATAACCTTTTGAGATAGGTATTCTCTGGCCTGTTACACAGATAAGGAAACTAATCTTAGTTTAGAGATTATATGAGCTTAGAAAGTATATGATTTGCCCAAGGAAAAGCCACTTACTCTTATTGTTGCCAGAGCTGGAGTGTGGCTGCAGTCTGTACAGTTCACCATGCTCTCCACTGCCTTCTTCTGGATGAAGAGTGCGTCTGTGGGTGAACAGATTAAGTGCGTGTTATAGTTTTGGTTTTGTCTCGAAGCAATATATCGGAAGCAGCATGTCTAATAGTTAAGGCCACTTCCTAGGTTAGAATTCTGAGCCCTTCACTTTATTTCTGAGCTCTCACTTACTCAGATATAAAATAGGGTTAAGGACCTCACGGGGCAGTTGTGAGGACTGAGTTACATGTAGAAGCCATGGAACAATGCCTGGTACACAGTAAAAAATTTCTATATTTTCTATTGTTAGTAGTAGTAGTGGTGGTGTTAATATTAGTATTTCTATATTTGCTATTCTGAGAACAGTAAATAGTATCAGAGCACATAGTGTTTTCTTATCAAGGGTTTGAGACTTTTAGTTACAATGCTATAAGCCCTTTCTTTTCCTTTTACTCTTTCTCGCTCACTCATACACTCTTCACTTTAAAAAACCAAAATAGCCCTAACATATATGAAAATATCTTTTTTTTTGCTTTTTAAGTTTAGAAGGACTATAAGGAAATCTTAACGGGGGACTGAGTAAAACAGAGAGCTTTAAGATCATGGAATATTGACTGTGGTCACCCTCTAGTTAACAAATTCTGTAAGAGAAGACATCCTTACTCCACCTGATGCAGGACTCCTGGTACCAGTCTTTTCCTTGGCTGTGGCCCCACACCACCTCACATCTTTGTCTCCCTGGAGTACTGGTGCTGCTCACTGCTGTGCTTTAAAATCTGAAGGACATAGGAAGAGGAAACTACCCAAAATCTAGGAAATGTATATCCCAACGTTTCAGCAAGGGGTCTTCTTTGGCCTGAGAAGGCTTCTTCCAGCCCCTGTCCATTCCCCCCTCCCATCGTGGTTCTCATTCAGTAGAGTCCACATGAGATCTCAGCGCCCATGCATAACACATGTTAACACTAAATTCAAGGCATAGTCAGGAGCAAGGAGGCATCACAGAAGGAGAGAAAATAAGTCCTAGGAGTTTCTTCTTATGGGTAGACATTTCTTATCACTACGGTGAACTTATTTAAAGCAGAACAAAGATTTCTGTTGTCTCTGGGCTCTACTGGTTTTTGATAAATTTCATATTCCAAATCTCATTACCCCAGATGGGTCCATTGTGCAGTTCTCAAAACAGAAAACAAAACAAAGTAAAATCTTTCTTTTATGATATAATCTTAAGCTGCCCTAAATCAGAGTTCTATCTCCACCAAACTGATATCCCTCAGCTATGCAACTGCAGATTATTTTTTGTTTTCTTATTGAAACTTTTCTTTATTTCCTCAAGTAAGTGCTGGAGACAAATGTTTTTTACTTTTTATTGTTTGTTTGTTTATTTAGAGAGGGAGTGAGGGACAGAGGAAGAAAGAGAGAGCATCTTAAGCAGGCTCCAACTTGGCATAGAATCCAATGCAGGGCTCAATCCCATGATCCTGGGATCATGACCTGAGCCAAAATCAAGAGTTGAATGCTCAACTGACAGAGCCCCCCCGGGTACCACAACAAGCATTGCTTTTTAAAACAGAGGGAAAAAATACTAAAAATAAGAGTGTACTCAAATTGGAGGGGCGTCTGGGTGTCTCAGTTAAGCATCTGACTTTGGCTCAGGTCATGATCTGACCAGGGGTTTGTGGGTTCAGGCCCCACATCGGGCTCTGTGCTGACAGCTCAGAGCCTGGAGCCTGCTTGGGATTCTGTGTCTCCCTCTCTCTCTGCCCCTCCCCCACTAGTGTTTTGTCTCTCTCCCTCTCTCTCAAAAATAAACATTAAAAAAATTTTTTAATAAAAAATAAGAGTCTTAAAAATAATTTTTAGCCATGAATGAGTGAAATTTTATGGTTCGTGAGTTTAAGCCCCACCCTAGGCTATGCTCTGACAGTGCAGAACCTGCTTGGCATTCTCTCTCTCTCTCTCTCTCTCTCTGTCCCTCCCCCCCTCATTCTCTCTCTCATTCTTTCTCTCTCAAAATAAATAAACTTTAAAAGATAATTTCTACAAAAATAGTTAAAAATTTTAAATTTAATTTAAAATTTTAAAGTGAAATTTTAGACCCCTACTAAAGTGAAATTTAAAGTTCCCCTACTTAATTGGATGCTTCTTCACCAATTAAGCCAATCTGGCCAACATGTAGTTGTTCTCTGACTAGCAGATGACGTTTTCCTCTGTTCAACTGGAACCTTTCGCTCCATCATAACTGCGTATCCTGATGACTTTTACATCGGTCATAGTGTGTGGAAGTTTTCCTGATTTCCTGGCAGTAGAGTATGAGGAGTAAGAAAGAGTAAGGTGCTGAAAAAATAAGGTAGCAAGTACTTGGCATTCTGAAGAGAGGTGCCTTTCTTGGATCTTATGCTCTCATAAGCCCAAGCACTCTGTTCCCTTACGCATCACCAAAGCCATCCACATTCTTTGCTGTGCTCATCTTCCCCACCTTCCTTCCTCAACCTGGCTTGGGAGAAGGAGGGTGTCTTTACAGCCTCAAGTTTGGGGTCTAGAGGAGCCACTGGGGAAAGAAGTGCCTCCCCACACTCACCAAAGCCAAGTGTAAGAGGTTCTAAGAGAATCCCTGGTAAATACCAGCTGTGAGACAGGAATCTCACTTGGAAAGCAGACTTGTTAACTTTCCTTTGTCTCCTGCCTGAGCAAGGAAGAGCATTGGAGGGATATGGCAGGGTGGAGGGAGAGACAGCTATAGAGCTGTCTCTGTATAGCATATGACCTCATAGGTCATATCATTGCATGTGGCAAAGATGGGTGAGTTTCTTGTGGATCTGGTTTGACACTGAGAGAGGGCACTGGGCCCACCCAAGAAGGCCAGACCCTGGACAAGGGTTTCCAAGCAGCAAGAAACTGGAATATACTACCATGAATAGAAGCCAGTCTATCCCCCACATACAGAACTTGTGCAGTGGAGAAGCCCTTACAAACATGCATGAGTACCCCATGCAAAAGTGAGTATCTGACCATCAGCCTCACAGCATTTATGAGTAGGAAGTTGGTATTACCAGAGGGAAAAGGGAAACCACTTGCACAGCCATGAGCAGTGAAGTCAGCAGATGTTCATCCTCCTCCCACTTCCCCTCCAGATCCCCAGCTAACAAAGAAGCATCCCAGAACCAGGCTATGCCCTCCCATTCTACTTCAGGGTACTGGGGGAGGAGGCAGAGCCCCTTCTGCAAAAATGCAGAGCCCCTTCCCACTTATGGCTCCGGCAATAATCCTGGTGTGTCAGTGCAGGCAAAAGGCCAGTGTGTTGGAGCAAGGTGAGGGAAGAGTCACTGGAGACCCCTGGATTGGAGGGAGGATTATGTAGGCCTCATAAGCCATGTAAGGACCGTGTCCTTAATTCAGACGGAAATTAAGAGTTACTGGAAGCTTTTGAACAGAAAACTGACATGATCTGAGACGCTTTTTAAAAATGTTTTTATGTTTATTCATTTTTGAAAGACAGAGAGAGACAGCACAAGCAGGGGTGGGGCGGAGAGAGAGGGGGACAGAGAATCCAAAGCAGGCTCCAGGCTCTGAGCTGTCAGCACAGAGCCCGATGCGGGGCTCGAACTCACGAACCGCGAGATCATGACCTGAGCCGAAGTTGGATGCTCAACCAACTGAGCCACCCAGATGCCCTGATCTGAGACATTTTTAAAGGATCACTTTGGCTACTATGTTAAGAATGGACTGGGGGCAAGGATGGAGCAGGAGAACGATTACGAGGCTGTAGAAGTAATCCCCTCTAGTAGGCGATGGCATGGCTTGGACCAAGTTAGTAGAAATGGCAGTGGGAGAACTAGAGGATTCTGGATATATTCTGAAGATAGAGCCAGTAGGATTTCCTACTTAATTTAGACCAAATCTAAATTAAATTCTGGGCTCAGCCCTTCAATACTTTTTTAACTTGATGTGATGTGCAGAATAATGGCCCCAGAAATGTCCACATCCTAATCTCCAGAATTTGTGAATATACCACCTCAATGTGAAAAAAAAGGATTTTGCAGATGTGATTACATTAAAGACCTTGAGGTGGGGAGATTATCCAAGTGGGCCCAAATCTGGTTTTCCTGCTGTGTTTAGAGAGGGGCAAGACTGTGGGGAAACAGTCAGATGGATATTATAGGAAAAAGACCCAAATAATCCTACCAGCTTTGAAGATAGAGGAAAGGGACCAGGATCCAAAGAGTGTGGGCCACCTCTAGCAGCTAGAAGTCAAGGCAATGGATCCAGAAAGGGACACAGCCCTGCCGGCATCTTGATTATGGCCTTGTAAGACCTGTGTTAAGACTGCTAACCTACAGAATTGTAAGGTAAACATGTGTTGCTTTCGCTACAAAGTTTGTAGTAATGTGTTATAGCAGCAGTAGAAAACTCACATACCTGGGCAAATCGCTTAGTCTTTATGGGCCTCAGTTTCCCCATCTGAAAAAAAAGAGGGTGATGATATGTAGGCAGGATTGCTCTGAGAGTCAGAAAAATGCCTGCCATATAATTGGCCCTTAGTACAGTAGCCATTGTTGCTGTTCTATTTATACACTAAGAATACTCGGGGTAGGTGATGGGCATTGAAGAGGGCATCTTTTGGGATGAGCACTGGGTGTTGTATGGAAACTAATTTGACAGTAAATTTCATATAATAAAAAAAAGAATACTTGGACCTAAAATAGCCTAAACCCGGCCCCTTTCTGTGTGTTTCTTCCCTCATTAACCTGTGGTGCCCATTCTGGGAGCTGGAAGTCCAGCTCCTTAAAGTCAAACCGTCTTTTGTTCAGTTTCCCTCTTCCCTTGCTTTGGGCAAATCACTTATCCTCTCTTAGCCTCCTTTTACCACCTTTAAAATGGGAGTAATGCCTGCACCACAGAATTGCTATAGGGATCAACAAGCACATGGGGCCCTCGGGAAATGATCACATCTTTCCTTCCTCCCACCACAAAAATCCAGAATGTCTGAGGAGTGTATGGGAAAGTCCTATTTCTTTCTCTCTCTCTTCCCCACCACACTTTATTGTCATTGTATCCTCTGGTCTTCTTATGGAGTCTGGTCCTGCTTCATGGGTTTTGTGTCCCCTTACAACCTATTAAGAATGCTAAAGGGCTTTCTGAACATTTCTTATGGTTCGTACCATAAGTTGTTTCCCAAGCTCTGCTTTTCCCCTGAGAGCGGAGAATGTCATTGCTTTCCCATTATTCTGGTCTGCTTGTTTTTACAAACACGTTGTTGAGAGGAGTTTTTCTCTCGTCTTCTAAGGAGAAGTCTATCTGGACAATGGAGGCCTTGCCAACTGAGAGTAGGGCTTGCACTCAGCCCCTCGGAGTGCTCACTTGGGTGTTGAGTGAATCAGTTTCTTAGATCTGCATCTGGACAGAAGAGGCTTGTGTGTATAATTCATCTCGGTTCCCAGTATTTATTATTCTGAGTTTCGTCTTCTCCTACCCCCAACAGCTGGTTCTCAGACTTGCTGGGAGCACATAAAGAACTCGAATTCCCCATATGCTGTTAACCATGCCCCCTGCCCAAAAATCATTTTCTATGTGATTATGACCCTACCCATACTTCCCAGCACTGCAGCTGTACCAACACAACTGTTTCTTTTCCCTGTAGTTTTCTGGAATCACCAGTTTGATGCCTCTTGTGTCCTCGGTATTACTTCGCAGTTTTACTTTGCATTTCTTCTACCAGCTCTGCCCCCCTCCCTCTACCCCACCTCACATTCCCCAGTCCTCTCTCAGAAAATGGCCCAACCTTGCCTTTCACAGAGACTGAATGCAAGAAAGGCATTTCTTCCCTCAGACTTCCTTACTGTACTCACTCTCTTCTTGCCTCCTGTGACAATAGGGGAAGAATTTCTACAACTTCCAACAGGTGACCATCCCTCTGTGCTCTGGCTCCTCCCCCCTCCAGCTCTTCATCCATCCTCATTTCATTCTTCTGCAACTTCAGTCCCACTGACAGGTCCTTCCTTTTTTTCTTTTTTTTTTCTTTTTTTAATGTTTATTTTTGTGAGAGAGACAGAGCACAAGTGGGGGCGGGGGCAGAAAGAGAGGGAGCCACAGAATCTGAAGCAGGCTCTAGGCTCTGAGCTGTCAGCACAGAGCCCGACGTGGGGCTCAAACTCCCAAACTGTGAGATTGTGACTTAAGCTGAAGTCGGACACTTAACCCATTGAGCCACCCAGGCGCCCCCTGACAGGTCCTTCTAATGAATACTGGAACACTCTCCATCCATGTCCTATCTTAAACATAAATTACCCTTCTGGGACCACACCCTTTTACATCTAGCTACTGTACGGACTCCCTATTCACAGCCAAGCTTCTCTGAAGAGTTGTCTACAGTCTCTAGTCCTCTTTACACACTTAACAGCCAGGGCAGGCTAGCCACTAAGAAAATGGATTTGTGACCTGAATTGCCTGAGCTTGGATCCTGCTTCTACCATATGACTTTGGGCAAGACACTCAACCTCTCTGTGCCTTTGTTTCCTCACCTACAGAATGGTGTAATAAGAGTACCTGCCTCATAGGGCTGTTGTGGTGATTAAAGTAGCATTAATCTTTAGTGTCTGTAAAGCTAGAGGAGATTGTGTGCTTTTTATTTATTTTTCATTATTTATCACTTATCACTTATTATTTATTTATCATTATTAACCCACTCCAAAGGGAGTTAAGCTGCATTACTTTAGCAAAGCCTTGGTCGACGTCACCAGTGACTTCTATTTTGCTAAATTATTCGAGTGCTTCATAGACCTCTTCTCCGTTGATATTTCAGCAGTTCTGATACTCAGTTATGTCCCTTCTTGAGTTACTCTCTTCTCAGACTTGGATGATGTAACAGTCTCCCAGTTTTCCTTCCAGTTCTCAAAATGATCCCTCGCAGCATCGTCTGCAGGCTCCTCCCGCCGCTCCACCCAAACCCCAGTGCTGGAGTTCTTTGGAGCTCAGCGGTCGGTCTTCTTCTTTTATTTATTAATTTTCAAATTTTATTGTGATAAGAATACTCAACCTGAGATCTACCTTCTTAACCGAGGTCCTCTTCTTCTTACTCCCTACTGTCCCTAAGTAAACCCATCCACTCCGTGTTTGTGATTTCTTCCATCTAGGATCCCCAGCTCAGAACTCTCTTCTCATACCTACTCATAAGCTCCTCATGCTTGCAATTCCACACCAAGCTCATGCAGTACTCACTTTCCCAACTGCACCCCAAACCTGTGTTCCTTGGGCATTGCCCTCCACCCAAGTTTTTGTGCCAGAAATCTATGAGACACCCACAACCCAGCTTCTGAGGTCTTTTACAGATAGTCATTCAACAAGTTCTGGCTTCTAGGCCTCCAGGAAACTTCTAGAATCTTTGCACTTTGCTCCCTCTCCACTGTCAATACCATGGTCCCAGCTTCCGTCATCTCTCTCCTGAACCACTGCACAGAACTGGCATTCCCTGTCTACCCACAGGATCCTTGGGTGATCCTTTAAAAGCATACATGACGAGGGGCACCGGGGTGACTCAGTCAGTTGAGCGTCTGACTTCGGCTCAGGTCATGATCTCACAGTTCATGGATTTGAGACCCTCATCAGGCTCAGTGCTGACAATTCAGAGCCTGGAGCTTGCTTTGGATTCTGTGTCTTTCTCTCTCTCTCTCTCTCTCTCTCTCTCTCTTCCCCTCTCCCACTTGTGCTCTGTCTCTCTCTCTCTCAAAAATAAACATTAAAAATTTTTTTTTATAAAAAAAGCACACATGACGAGGCACCTGGGTGGCTCAGTTGGTTAAGCATCTGACCTTTTTTTTTTTTTTTTAATTATTTTTAAGTTTTTGTAAATTTACATCCAAATTAGTTAGCATATAGTGCAATGATGATTTCAGGAGTAGATTCCTTAATGCCCCTTACCCATTTAGCCCACCCCCCTTCCACAACCCCTCCAGCAACCCTCTATTCTCCATATTTAAGGGTCTCTTATGGTTTGTTCCCCTCCCTGCTTTAATATAGCTTTTATTTTTGCTTCCCTTCCCTTATGTTATTCTGTTCTGTGTCTTCAAGTCCTCATATGAGTTAAGTCATATGATATTTGTCTTTCTCTAATTTCACTTAGCATAATATCCTCTAGTTCCATCCAGTAGTTGTAATGGCAAGATTTTATTATTTTTTTAATTGCTGAGTAATACTCCATTGTATATATATACCATATCTTTTTTTATCCATTCATCCATCAGTGGACATTTGGGCTCTTTCCATACTTTGGCTATTGTCAATAGTGCTGCCATAAATATTGGGGTGCATGTGCCCCTTCGAAACAGCATACCTGTATCCCTTGGATAAATATCTAGTAGTGCAATTGCTGGGTCTTAGGGTAGTTCTATTTTCAATTTTTTGAGGAACCTCCATACTATTTTCCAGAGTGGCTGCACCAGTTTGCATTCCCACCAGCAGCGCAAAAGAGATCCTCTTTCTCTGCATCCTCGCCAAGATCTGTTGTTGCCTGAGTTGTTAATGTTAGCCATTCTGACAGGTGTGAGGTGGCATCTTATTGTGGTTTTAATTTGTATTTCTCTGATGATAAGTGATGTTGAGCATTTTTTCATGTGTTGGTTGGCCATCTGGATGTCTTCTTTGGGGAAGTGTCTATTCATTTCTTTTCCTCATTTTTCACTGGATTATTTGTTTTTGTGTGTTGAGTTTGGTAAGTTTTTTATAGATTTTGGATATTATCCCTTTATCGGATGTGTCATTTGCAAATATCTTCTCCCATTCCGTCGGATGCCTTTTAGTTTTGCTAATTGTTTCCCTCGCTGTGCAGAAGCTTTTTATATTGATGAGGTCCCAGTAGTTCATTTTTGCTTTTGTTTCCCTTTCCTCTGGAGGTGTGTTGAGTAAGAAGTTGCTGCGGCCAAGATCAAAGAGGTTTTTTCCTGCTTTCTCCTTGAGGATTTTGATGGCTTCCTGCCTAACATTTAGGTCTTTCATCCATTTTGAGTTTATTTTTGTGTCTGGTGTAAGAAAGTGGTCCAGGTTCATTTTTCTGCATGCCACTGTCCAGTTTTCCCAGCACCACTTGCAGAAGAGACTGTCTTTATTCCCCTGAATATTCTTTCCTGCTTTGTCAAAGATTAGTTGGCCATACGTTTGTGGGTCCATTTCTAGGTTCTCTATTCTGTTCCATTGATCTCAGTGTCTGTTTCTTGTGCCAGTACCATACTGTCTTGATGATTACAGCTTTGTAATACAGCTTGAAGTTCGGGATTGTGATGCCTCCTGCTTTGGTTTTCTTTTTCAAGATTGCTTTGGTTCTTCGGGGTCTTTTCTGGTTCCATAAGCATCTGACTCTTGATTTTGGCCCAGGTCATGATCTCATGGTTCATGAGTTCACGCCCTGCATCAGGCTCTGCACTGACAGTGTGGAGCCTGCTTGGCATTCTCTCTCTCTCTCTCTCTCTCTCTCTCAAAATAAATAAATAAACATTAAAATAAAAACACACATGACCATGTCACTCCCTTGTTCAGAAAGTATGGATGACTTCCCATTGCTTCTAGGAATAAATCCAAAGTTCCTTTTCATGGCTTAGGGGACCTGCATTATGTGACCCCACTGACCTCTCCCACCTCTTCCTCCTCCTCTGCCCTCTTCATTTGCTAGCTCCAGCCACATTGATAGTCAAGGGCAATCTAAGTTTCTTCTAAGTTAAAACTTTCACCTTCTTCATACCTCCACTCAACCCCCACAAGTCATGTCCCCACAATTATTCATCCTAAATCCTACTCATTTTGTAGGTCTCTGCTCAACTAGGTCTTAGGGAAGCCTTCTCTGATTCCCAAGACTTGGTTCAGCTTCTCCATGCTACACACTGCTTTAGCGCCCTGCTCATTTCCATCTAAGGAGTTAAAAAACAGTTGTAGTTATGAGGTTATTTGGTTAATTTTTTTCAAAGTCTGCACCCCAGATCCCCTCCCTTCACTATCTAGAGCAAGAGATAGATCTGTAGTTGAACTTGTCTTAAGGAAAATAAAGAGAGCTTCCCTGTCTACAGTTTTCTCAGGGTTAATACAAACACACTTCCTTCAGACATCACATCAATCAAAATGTCAGGAAATATTCTTAAGATAGATTGTTTAATAAGAGAAATTGTGACAGTGTCTGAGTTTTAAATGCAAGCAGATAAAGTAGGGAAAATTTAAATTGTATATATATATACATACACACACACCTACCTTACACTTAGCTCAGTGGTAGCTATATAAAGTGGTTTACAATATTCCTACCACTGATTTATCTAATACTGAATTTCAGCGTGGCTTTTCTCCCATCAGCCTGATTCATGTAAATAGCCAACTGACACTGATAGACTTGTAGAAAAAACCACACAGACTGCACTCCTTGCCAGAGTGACATCCTATATGGGAGGTAACCCAGTTCAGGCAATAAAAACATTTCAAGTAGAGGAAAGATTCATTTATTAGCCAAATTATAGCCTCTTAATTTCCTGGAGGTGAACCTTCTCAGTGTCTAAGAGACTATGGGAGC
The DNA here is from genome assembly GCF_024362965.1 of Panthera pardus. Classification (NCBI taxonomy): domain Eukaryota; kingdom Metazoa; phylum Chordata; class Mammalia; order Carnivora; family Felidae; genus Panthera; species Panthera pardus. The sequence goes on along the minus strand of NW_026526732.1, from coordinate 22,882,619 downwards.
ATTTTGAAGGTTCAGAACATATCCTCTGGTGGCGGCAGGAGGGGATGATGTGAACATCCTCACAGTGACCCTCAGCCCTGCCCAGTGTCACCTTCAGCAGACGATTTCCACAGCCTGCAATAACCAGGAGAAAAAAGAGTTCCCAGGCATGTGTTTCCCACAACACCCAACATTGCTGGTCTCCCCAGAGGCACAAAATAAAAATTGATTGAAAATAAACACTTCAGATGAGGAGATATCTGTACTAGATTTGAGCTTATGCCGCAAGAGTGAAAAGAAATTTACAGCCAAAATGACCTTTTGTTTGAGATCTAATGGAAATGGCAAGAGAAACTTGGTCTAAAATAACCATGAGAAACTTTGACCTTATACATGTAAGTAGACCCATTTCCCTAGTAATTTTCAAAGAGAAAGAACTAGCTGGCTATTATTATCATATTTTAATTCTTCCTTAATCTGAAAGGTCTACATCAATGTTGACTCAGGACAAGGTTCATTAACTCTCTCAAACAAGCGTTTATTGTGTCCCTGGCATGTGTCCAGCATTGTGCTAGGCGCAGAGGGTAAACAATATATTAAGCTTCAGCCCGACCCTCAAGGAACCGACGGTCTATTGAAGGATACAGAAAAATAAAAAAGCAATTACCCTACAGTTGATGAGGGCTGTTTATAACAGTGGAAATACAGGAGGCTCTGGAAGCTTAGAGGAACATTCCCTAACCCAGACTTACAGGGTCATGGGTTAGGCCTCTGAAAGAAGTGACATATAAGCTGGTCCTTGAGGGTAAGTGTTAGCCAGATGAAGGTCCAGTAAAAGTGGGATAAAAGTGCCCAAGGCAGAGAAAGGAGATGGTCTGGAAGCAAGAGAGGGAAAATCATCGTCAAAGAAGTCCAGTGCACTTGGAGCAGGCCACATGTTGCCCTCCTCCAATCAGGACAAGCTAAATCCTATCTTTCGTCTTCCCACCAGAACTGCTTTAATTTCACCTCTGTACGACGTACTTCTTTGACCTGTTTTGCGCATGTTTCTTTGGTTGGTTGGTTGATTGGTTGGTCTGCCCATTCCCATGATGCCAGGCTCTCTCTGGCACCCTCCTCCTCATTCTCCTCGGCAGGCCCTGTTGGTCTTGTCCCACTCATGCTCATACCCTCTTGGCTCACTTTCTCATGCTGTCTCCCGTCCACCCTCCACCTCTTGGCCAGAGTGTTTTAAAATGCAAATCTGATCATGTCAACCCTCCTACTTTAAAACCCTTGTTTGTTTTGTCCTGTTTGGGTTTTTTTTTTTTTTCTTTTTCTTTTTGGTAGCACTTTTATTTTTCCTTATGCCATGACGTATCCTTGGGCTGTGATATTCTCACATGGAAATAGAAAAATAAGACGTGTAAGTTAGCCTTAAAAGCTGAGAAATACGTACCAAAATCTTACATAAATTAAGACAGTGCATAAATTAACAGGTACAAATACACAAATTGTTTTGCCACTATAGTGAGTAGTTTAAACCCTGTGCTTTTCTGCTGAAAAAACATTGGATGAGAAATAAAATGGAGTCCAAAGGCTTGGATTAGCTGTGTTTCCTAGCTCTGCTGGAAGACTGCAAGAAAGAAGTGACAGTTCATTCATAAAGTCTTGCCAGCCTCTAGAGATATCTAGGAATTGCCATTAGTACTCTGTTCAGATCTAATCAAGCCCCAGAGGAGTGAATAGCTCACATGAAATTGTCAGCCAGCCAAAGCCCTCACATCAGGCCAAATCCCTTCCATAACCACATTACCCTTAGCTTCCCCATGTCACACAGAATGCCCAACCGAATGTGTAAACTTTAAACCCAACGTACATACAGAATTTCAGAAAATGTATTATAAAGAAACAGTTAATGAGGACAGTGCTGAACAGTGCTATTTGCCTTCCTGTCAGACTAGGAGAAGTGTCTTTTTAAAAAGACATACTCCAGGTAGACAAGTCTAACAGAAGATGTATACCTCTGTCAGGGCAAACCTGTACTTGTGGACGGACTCGTACAGAAAACTGTGTATCTGCCAGCAGTTCACTTAAAAGTATTTGCAATGGCAAACACACAGGCCAAACTCACTGGCACTCTACCTGCTAATCCACACCTGCTGGAAGGTTAAAGTTGTAGCCTGACACCATAATTGCACTCAAAGGAGTGGTAACCTTAATTTTCATTGTAGTTGGCTCCAGAGCTGTGACATCTGTGTCCTGAAGTGAGTACCACCGAGTTCCTTGGTAATACCACCAGCCACGCAATGCACATTGGGTTGGCATCTAGGCCCTTACCACTATAAGCTTCACATCTTATGGTTGCATTAGAGGCCTTCTCACGAATGCCATGATTTCATGCCAAAGAAGGATGGCTACAAAGAGCTTCTCAGTCTAAGAACCTCTCATTTTCAGAGAACCTCAGCTAACTTCAAGGAGCTCAGTTCTATTCTCCAGAGAGGACACTAAGCGGCGGTACCTCCTGTTTGACATCCAGAATAGGATGGCACCACTTCTCCTCCATGTCATGTACAATTTCCTTCACTTCTGTGGGGGTGAAGCTCTAACATCTTATTCTCGCAGTCTTTGGAAATATTCTTCCAAGTCTCAACAAGCTGGGTTCAGAAATAAGATAACGGGACCAGGTGTAACCTTCATGAATGGGCATTGACCCAAGTCTGTACACCCAGCAGCGTCTGACCAGAGGCATGCTGGAACAGCACAGTCAGAATAGCAAAATGTATAGCTGGGCTACAGTTATAAACAAGACCCGTGACAGGTGGCCTTGAGGTTCAAGGGAGCTTCACTTAAGAAGGGAGTAGGAATAGCAATAGGAATCACTGCAGAAGGCAGAGTGTCAGATTCCCCATCCCACCCAGTAGGAGTAGAGCCACATGCGATAGCATTCTTTGATGACAGATACCCCTCTTGTTCTGGGTTCATCATCCATATGTTCTCCCTCTGCCCCATACCTACCATGACATCCTGTTGTTTGGGGCAATAAATAACAGAAGGCAACCAGGCACACTGATTATCATCCTTAGCAGAGACATCTTTGCTCATGCTGAGGGAAAGACAAGTGACTTCTCCATTCTTCTTGATACTTTCATTTCCTGCCTACACAGATGAAAAACAACTGCCCGTGGGGCACCTGGGTGGCTCAGTTAGTTAAGCATCCAACTCTTGATTTCGGCTCAGGTCATGATCTCATGGTTTGTGAGATCAAGCCCCACATCAGCAGGCTGTCAGCACAGCGCACAGCCTCCTTGGGATTCTCTCTCTCCCTCTTCTGCCCCTCCCCCAACTTGCTCTCTCTCTCTCTCTCTCTCTCTGTCTCTCTCAAAATAAACTTAAAAGAACTGCTCTTGAAGAAGTGACAGCATCTGAAGAGGCTTTGATTACTTAAACTCTTTAGTGGCCTCAAAGGCCCTGTCTGACCTCACCCCTGCCTACCTGCACCACCTCGTCTGCTTCCCTTGCCTGCTCACCCTCTATCCTTCAGTCACACTTGACTTCTTTCCATCCTCAGACACACTGGGCTCTCTCTTGCCTCAAGACATTCACACATGTCCTTCCCTCACTACTCAATCTATTGCCTGGCTTTCCTCCAGCTGGCGAAGTCCTGAGTGTGGGGGCTACGCCTCTTGTGTTCATTGCAGTATCCCCACCTCCTAGCAAAACGTTTGGCTCAAAGCGTGTGTCAAACACAGGGGTGAGTGAATAAGAAGAGGCTGTAAGCAAACATTAAGGTTTGGTGACAACAAGCTGAGTGAGTGGTTATCTCTGGGCTTCTATTTTCTTTGTGACATGACATTATCTAAATGCAAGGAGGAAGGTGAGAAACATGGAAGGGGTTTTTTTGGCTTGCTTGTTTTGTTGTTTTAAGAGGGAATGATACAACAAACCCCTACTACCCATCACCTAACTGCAATAATTATCAATATGTTGCCAAACTTGTTTCATCTACACCTATTGTTGGATTTTTGTAGGCATATAATTTACATACCATCCAGTGGTTTTAAGACGATTCATGAAGTTGTTCAACCATCACTATTATTAATTCCAGAACATTTCTGTCACCCCAAAAAGAATCCCTCTACCCTTTAAGTAGTCGCTCCCCATTCTCCCCTCCTCCAGCCTCCGGAAATAACTACCCTACTTTCTGTCTCTATGGATTTGCCTATCCTGGATACTTCATATAAATGGAACCATACAATATGTGGCCTTTTGTGTCTGGCATCTTTCACTCATCATGATTTTTTTTAAGATTCATCCGTGTCATAGCATATATTACCACTGCATTTCTTTTTATAGCCAAATAATATTCCACAGACATAGCACAATTTGTTTATCCATTCATGGACAAACATTTGGGTTGATGGACATTTTTGGATTATTTCCAGCTTTTTGGCTAAAGATGGAAGGGTAATGAATAAAGTATCCACATAGTTGGGGGGTTTTTAGCTGTTTATTTTACTCAATAAGTAGTTTAATACTTAGATACAGATCCATAATGGAATTTTTTTCTTTTTTTCTTTTATTTAAATCCAAGTTAGTTAACATATGGTGTAGTAATGGTTTCAGGAGTAGAATTTAGCGATTCACACATATAACACCCAACGCTCATTCCAACAAGTGTCCTCCTTAATGCCCATCACCCATTTAGCCCATCCCCCCATCCAACACCCCTGCTGCAACCCTCATTTTGTTCTCTGTATTTAAGAGTCTTGTACAGTTCGCCTCCCTCTCTGTTTTTATATTATTTTTCCTTTCCTTCTCTTATGTTCATCTGTTTTGTTTCTTAAATTCCACATACGAATGAAATCATATGATATTTGTCTTTCTGTGACTGACTTATTTTGCTTAGTATAATGCATTCTAGTTCCATTCACATTGCTGCATATGGCAAGATTTCATTCTTTTTGATCGCCAAGTAATATTCCAGTGTGTGTGTGTGTGTGTGTGTGTGTGTGTGTGGTGAATATATATATATATATATATATGTATATGTATATATATATATATGTGTATATGTATATATATATGTATATATATATATATTCACATGTTTATCCATTCATTCAGTTGATTAAAATATCCATGTAGTTAAAGGGAGAAAGAGCGTACAGGAAAGCATATTTCAGGCCATAAGGATACCTGGTTGAATTTGAGGCCATAAAATAATGCTGCACTATCATATACTTTTATGGCACACAAAACCCTCTGAAGTGAGCTCTGCCTCTTCCCCATAACTGCATTCACCAGTTCTACTAAACTTCTTGCAGTTTCTTGAACTTTATTTCACTCAGCTCTAGTGTTGGCAATGTCTTTCTCTCTGTGGGGACCATTTTCTTCCAGGATTTACCTCCTTTTGCCATCTATCTTTGGAGTCTCAGATCAGACATCAATTCCCCCAAGACATTATCCCTGACACTCTGGTTGGTGTTAGGTGCCCCTTCAAGTGTCCCCTGGTATCCCTAATCACTCCATCACAGCACTTAAAGCACTACTTTGAAACCTCACCCCTGCACTACCACTGGACTATAAGCTTGAAAGGGGAAAAAAAAAAAGTTAGAGAGGGATGGAGGCAAACCATAAGAGACTCTTAAAAACTGAGAATAAACTGAGGGTTGATGTGGGGTGGGAGGGAGGGGAAAGTGGGTGATGGGCACTGAAGAGGGCACCTGTTTGGATGAGCACTGGGTGTTGTATGGAACCAATTTGACAATAAATTTCATATAAAAATAAATAATTTACTGTTAACCCCCCAAAATAAAATAAAATAAATTTTTCAGAAATATTAGCTTATCAATTCTCCCATTGTTTTTCTTTGTCCACATTTGCTGTTCCATTCTTGAATGAGGATGTCTAGAACAAAACTGGAAAGTGACAAGAGGCTACTCTCTCAGGTGGACACATGTAGAAAAGAATAGAGTCCTAGCCAGAATTTAAAATATAATCTAGCATTAATGATAGCATCTTAATTGACATTGAAGAGGGTCAAAGTGCTTTTTCAGAAGAAAGAAAACTTAGTAATATGCTTTCCCCATTACCATCAATTTTGTTAACTTAACTTTTTATTCCTGTTTGTTAATTAAAATTTTGGCTGTGCATACTCCTCAAAATCATTAAACTACGGAATATCTGGATTTTTAATAGCATACTGCGTTAATAGGGATATTGCCTGAACTTGACCAAATAAGTCCTTCTTTAAAATAACCACACAGAAAATATAGCTACATTTAAAACACTGTATGCTCCAAGACTTTGAATGAATTTTCTTCCGAGGAAGGCACTGTGTAGAGGAAGAAATATCTGACACATACAAATTAAGTGAAGTTGATCTATTGAAATGTAGCTGGCAACAGTCCAGCTTCTTAGTTTGCTTTTAATAGTTTATTTCTAAGTGCATGCATCTTTAAACTAGTTATATAGCTTATTTTTACAAGAGACAAATAGTGAGAGATGGCCTTAAATTGGCTCTTGCTATGCAATCCAAAGTATGTCTTAATTCAAGTTCCCCTGTGCTTATCTAATAATGAGGTTGGACAAGAATAATGCTGCCTTGGATTGCAATGTTCAAGGCATTCATTAAAGTTAATAATCAGTGCTCTTGCATAGAAGCTTTATGCCTAACGTTGATCGGCTCTTTGTTGTGGGGAGTTTGCTTGCATTCAAGTAGCAAGGAGCTCACCACAAAGGCCATCAGGTAGGTTTCCATGGTAGCAGCCCTTCTTTTGTTATTTTCGTTTGTAACATAGACAGTATCCAAATACTCACTGTGTCACTGCTTAATGAAAAGAAATAGAATATTAATAATACCAGGATAGTCAGGAAGCTAGTCTTTGAGTGTGACAATAATGGAGGGAATGCTGTCTCCTCAGGTTTGCTTTACAGCAGCCATCCACCAAGTGTGACTGGTGACCCTTTGATCTCATTACCTTGTGTCCTATTACTGACCTTCAGAGGTCTCATCTTATTACTCTAGGAACAAGTAATGATGGGTAGAATCGTTTCATCAGTGCTGAACCTGATAAAATACGAGTTTGCAACTGTACACTAATAAGAGTGTTATGTAAACCTGGAAGAAATCAACTTTTTTAAGATACAATGATAACACTGAAGAATGAAAATAGCTTTGAATTTTTGTTGTGTTTGTGTATATATTCATTTTTCTTTAGTGACTCAACACCTGGATTTCTCGTTGTCTTTGTCTAAAAAAAATACATTCTGGTAAGTGTCACTTCCCTTTGGTTGTGACTCAATTATTTGAGCCCGTAGCAGCACATGGGAGCTTTATTATGCGGCCGTGTCTTGTTCTAACAGAGATCACCAGAGAAGTCACCTGGTGTGCATTCATTCAAATAAAAAGAAGAATTTACTAAGGCTTAGCATCGTCCTTCTATTTGGCTCTGCTAAAACATCATTTTTGCCACTTACTCAGGAGAGTAAAAAGTATAACTCTAATTTAATTTAATTTAATTTTCTCCTTCCCCCAGGCTAGATCTGAAAACATTTATGAACTGGTAGGATTTTAGTGCTTCAGTTTTAGCTACTTTAATTTATGAGATTTCCACAGGGCATTGTATGGCTTTCCTGAGTTGTTGTAGCCTTCATTATAAATGACCCTAAGTAGGTGTAACATGCATGGAAGTATGTAAAAATTCTACCATATATTAAAAACATTTTAAAATACTTAAAAAAAAAAAAACTTCAGTGAGATGGAGAACAGGAATAGGAAATTAGAGGGATGCCTGGGTGGCTCAGTCAGTTAAGCGCCCAACTTTGGCTCAGGTAATGATCTCACAGTTCATGAGTTTGAGCCCCGCATCAGGCTCTGTGTTGACAGCTTGGAGTCTGGAGCCTGCTTTGGATTCTTTGTCTCTCTCTCTCTCTCTCTCTCTGCCCCTCTCCCATCTCTCTCTCTCTCTCTCTCTCAGAAATAAGTAAACATTAAACAAAATTTTAAATAGGAAATTAGATATGAATTTGGCCAGTGATGCAGAAATGGAAAGGACCCAGGATTGACATGGAAGAAATTTAAACTGAATCAAAGTTTGAAGGTTTCCAGCTTGAAGCTGTTAAGAAGCATCCATTCACCTTTCAGGTGGGGTGGATAAGAGGGGGAATGTGGGCTTTCCCAGTGGACTGACAAAAATGAAATCAGGGCAAAGGATAGATTCAAGGTCAGCAGGCCCAGAAACTACTATTCAAGGTCAGCAGGCCCAAGAAAAAGGAGATACAGTGGGACAGGAAGTGAGCAGGAAGGAGTGGAAGCAGAGCCTCTGGAGCCAGACAGGAGGAAGGGCTAGACTGATAGAATTCTGGCAAAAATCAACATTTTTGCCTCTGTTTAATAGATATAAATTTAATGGATAAACAATTTCAAGACGTGTAATATACCAGAATTGGAATCCAGAAGGTGAAGAGTGTACAGAGTGGAAGAAATATTTAAAGTAGTAATGGCCAAGAATTTCCCAAAATTAATGACAGACACCACACCACAGATCCAGATCCAGGAAGTTCAGAGAATACCAAGCAGGATAAGTACCAAAAGCATCTACAAATACTGTATTCACGCTGCAAAAAACCAAAAACAAAATCTTGAATGAAGCTGGAACACGGTTGGAGAAGTGGAGGAGGATACCTTTTACTTATAAAATAATGAGGATAGAATTTATAGCATACTTCTCATCAGAAATCACTGCAAGCAAGAAAAGAGTGGTGTAAAATATTTAAAGCACTGAAAGAAAACAAAAACCTCAAAGTCTACACTGAAGAAAATTATTCTTTAAAAGTGAAGGAGGGATGCCTGGCTGGCTGAGTCAGTAGAGCATGTGACTCTTGATCTCAGAGTTGTGAGTTCAAGCCCCACATTGGGCGTAGAGTTTACTTAAAAAAAATAAAAAGTGAAGGAGTAATAAAGATTTTTCTGAGGCAACAAAAAACTGAGAGAATTCATTGCCCACAGACCTGCCCTAGAAGAAATGTTAAAAGATGTTTTTAAGGGGCATCTGAGTGGCTCAGTCAGTCAGCCAAGCATCCAGCTCTTGATTTCAGCTCAGATCATGATTTCACGGTTCATGAGATCAAGCTCCACATCAGACTGTGTGCTGACAGCATGGAATCTGCTTAGAATTCTCTCTCTCCCTCTCTCTCTCTGCCTCTCCCCTTCTCTTGCTCTCGCCCTGTCTCTCTCAAAATAAATAAACTTTTTTTTTTAAGATGTTCTTAAAGGAGAAGGAAAATCAGGTCAGAAACTTGGATCTACAGAAACTTGTATGGGTGATTATCGTATGTGGATAAGTGAAATGAGTTAACAATAAAGTTATAAGGGATGGAAGGGAGAAATTGAGAATACTTTATTATTAGGTATTTTTACTGTCTATGAATCGATACTTGAAAGTTGATTTACATTTGTTGTAAATGTATATTGCAGCTCTAGGGAAACGCTAGAAAAAAAAATTGCAAAAAAAGAGGCATAATTGACATTCTAAGAGAGAAGAGAAAATGAAAGCATATAAAATTAATTAAAGCATAGAAAAACAGAAAAGAGGGAGAAGAAAAACAAGAAACAAGTACAAATAATAGAAAAACAAACAAGGCAGTTATTAATCCAACTGTATCAATAGTTATTTTAAAGGCGAATGGTCTAAATATAGGAATTTAAAGACAAAGAGTGTCAGAATAGATAAAATAACAGTACCAAATATGTGTTACCTATAAGGAACCTACTTAAAATGTAAAGGCATAGATTAGCATAAAGGGGTAGAGGAATCCATAACATAATAATGCCAGTCAAAATAAAGATGGTGTAGCTGTATTTATTTCAGACAAAACACACTTCAGAACAAACAAAATTATCATGGACAAAGAGAAGCATTACATGATAAAGGGATGAATTTTCCAAGAAGACATAATAATCTTAATGTGTATGCCTCTAACAACTGGTAAAACTAATATAACTGCAAGAAGACATATACAAATCCACTAGTACAGTTAGAACTTCAACATCTCTTTTAGTAATTGATAGATTAAGCAGGCAAAAAAAAAAAAAATTGCAAGGATATAGTTGACCTGAACAATACCATCTATCAGCTCAATCTAATTGACATGTATAGGATACTATATTCAGCAAGAGCAGAGTACACATTCTACTGAAGCTCACATACAGATACACAGGACCATAAAACACACCTGAACAAATTTAAAAGAATAGAAATCATACAAAGTATGTTCATGGTCCACAGTGGGGTTAAACTACAAATCAATAACAGAAAGATAGCTAGAAAATCTCAAAATATTTGGAGATTAAGTAACACATTAATAAATAACACATGTGCCAAAGAATAAATGTCAAAAGAAATTTAAGATATTGTGAATTGAAAAAAATATGAAAATGTAAGTTATCAAAATGTGTAGGATTCAGAGAAAGCAGTGCTTAGAGGTTAATTTAGAACATTGGATGCATATATTAGAAGAGAAATAGGGGCACCTGGGTGGCTTGGTTGGTTAAGCATCTGACTTCGGCTCAGGTCATGATCTCACAGTTCATGATTTCAAGACCCATGTCAGGCTCTGAGCTGAAAGCTCAGAGCCTGGAGCCTGCTTTGGATTCTGTGTCTCCTTTTCTCTCTGCCCCTCCCCAACTCATGTGTTTTTTTCTCTCTCTCTCTCTCTTTCTCTCTCTTTCTCTTTCCTTCTCTCTCTCTCTCTCTCTCTCTCTCTTTCAAAAATAAATAAACATTTTTAAATGTTTTTAAGAAGAAAGAAAAGAAATAGGTCTAAAACCAATAATCTTAAGTTTCCACTTTAGGAGGCTAGAGAAAAAAGAGCAATTTAAGTTAAAAGCAAACAGAAGAAAGGAAATAATAAAAATCAGAGCAAAAATCAGTGAAATTTAACACAGTAAATAAACAAAACCAAAAGTAATTCTTTGTGAAGATCAGTAAAATTTATTAAGCTTTAGTTAGGCTAATTAAGAACAGAGAAGACACAAATTACTAACAGAAATTGAAGAGGAGTCTCACTGCTAATCCCAATGACATTAAAAAAATAAAGGAAAATTGTAAACAACTCTATGCCCACAAATTTGATAATCTAGATGAAATGAACCATTCTACAAAAACTCACTCAAGGGGAGATAGATCATATGAATATGCCTAAACTAGTAGAGAGATTGAATCAATTATTAATAACCTTCCAAAACAGAAAGCATCAGGCCCAGATGGTTTCACTGGTGAATTCTACCAAACATTTAGAGGAAGAAATGATACTAAGTATCCACAATCTTTTTCATAATATAGTAGCAGAAGGAACAACTTCTAACTGATTCTATGAAGCCAGCATTATCCTAATATCAAAATTAGAAACATTGCAAGAAAGGAAACCTACAGACACGTATTTCTCATGAACATAGATACAAAAATCCTCAACAATATTAGCAAATATAATCCAACAATGTATAAAAGGAATTGTTCACAAAGATCAAGTGGAATTTATTCCAGGTATGCAAAGCCAGTCAACATTCCAAAAATCAATTAATATAATCTGCCACATTAATAGGCTAAAGAGGAAAAATAATATGATCATATTAATAGATGCAGAAAAAGAATGTGACAAAGCCCAACACCTATTCATGATTTTTAAAAAAGAAAAACTCAGCAAAGTATCAATTGAGGAGAACTTCCTCAAATTGGTAAAGAACCATCTATTTAAAAACCTATAGATAACATCACACGTAACGGAAAAAAAAAAAAAAAAAAAAAAACACCAAAAAATTGGATGCTTTCTCCTTAAGACTGGGAATAAGGCAAGAATATCTTCTCACCACTTCTTTTCAATAACCAGTGCAATAAGACAAGAAAGGAAAGGAAAGTTATGTAGAGATTAAGAGGAAAGAATAAAACTCTTTGTTCACAGATCACATGATTATCTATGCAGAAAATTCCAAATAATTAACAGAAGGCCTCCTGGAACTAATTAGTCACTGGATACAAGGTTCATATACTAAAATGAATTGATTTCCTATATACTAGCAATGAACAGTTAGTCTTTCAAATTGAAAACAGTATCATTTACAATAGCACCAAAAAATGAAATTCTTAGATATAAGTCGAACAAAATATGTACAAGATCTATATTCAAAAATTAGAGAACCCTGATGAGAGAAATAAATAACAGGTAAGTAAATGGAGAAAGAGTCTATATTCTTGAATTGGAAGACCCAATATTATTAAGATGTCAATTCTTATCAGCTGATCTATAGATTCAACATAGGTCCAATCAAAATCCCAACAAGTTATTTTGTGGATCTTGACAAACCAATTCTAAGGCTTATGTGGAAAGACAAAGAACCCAAAATAGCCAACTGAATGTTGAAGAAAAAGAAAACTGGAGAACTGATACTACCTGACATCAAGACTTACTATAAAGCTACAGTAATCAACACAATGTGGCCCTAGTGAAAAAAATAGACACAAGGGTTAATATAACTGAATAAAGGGCCCACAAATAGATCCACATAAGTATAGTCAACTGATACTTGACAAAGACACAAAGGCAATTCAATAGATAAAGGATATCTTTTCAACAAATAGTACTGGAACAATTGGAAGTTCATATGAAAACAAAATCTCAATCTGGATACAAACCTTAAACCTTTTATGAAACAAACTCAAAATGCATCATAAATCTAAATGTCAAGCTTAATACTGTAAACTTCCAGAAGAAAACATAAGGAATTTGGGTTTGGTGGAATTTTTAGACACAACACCAAAAGCATAAGGAAAGTAATTAAATACAGAAGACTGATTTAGCCTGCCTAAATATGATAGAAATATATTTGGTGGATGAAAGATAAGAAAAAAGGAGGGAAGGAGTTATAAGATGGCTGAACCCATATCTTCCATATTAGTAATCAGAAGATACTGTCTAAAGTTGACAAATCAAGAATATGTGCAATATATGGCTATTGTTAAGAAACACAGATATAAGGGTGCCTGGGTGGATCAGTCAGTTAAGCTTCCAACTCTTGATTTTAGCTCAGCTCATGATCTCATGATTTCGGAGTTCAAGCCCTGTGTTGGGCTCTGTGCTGGCAGTGCAGAGCCTGCTTGGGATTCTCTCTCCTTCCCTCTCTCTTTGTACCTCCCTGACTTGCTCGCGCTCTCTCTCTCTCTCTCTCAAAATAAATAAATTTTTTTAAAAAAAGAGATATAGACATAAACGCTAAAAAAAAAACAGCTAACATTGTTGAATAAGGCCTTCACTGGGGATCAGGACAAGGCATAGCAAGGAGACTAAGGGCTCCAGTTGGGTATGGCAGGGACTTCGTTTTTAATATAAACTTTCTAGAGCTTTTGATGGTTTAGTTCTGATAAAATCAAAATGAAGTTGAAAAACAAACAGTACAACTCAACTTGAAAAATAATAATTGATTCTACCACCCCTGCCTTGCAGTAGCAAGGGCATAACACCATGGTGTCATCTAATGTCTATATTTCTGTTAATATTGGGAACCCCGTCACAAGAGTAGGACCACATTTACCTTACCTACTGCTCCATTTATGTGTCTGACACATTCTAGACACTGGTCCATATTTATTGAATGAAAAAAGAAACATTTAACAGTTCTAGAAGCAGCCCACAGAGGACAGATGTGACAAATAATGCAGAGTTGGCCTCACTGTGATTTGAGACTGGGCACTGGCACAAAGCAAGAGCTCAAGAAATGTCTGGAAATTTGCTGTTTATTAAAGAAAGCTGGCAATTAGAGAGAGAGGGAGAGAGAGAGATTGTTAGTTCAGGGAGGCAGCAGGTTCAAGGAAGCTGTATTCATGGCAGGGATAACCAGAACATTAGAGTCCTAAAAATAAGAATCTATGAGAGGGAGAAGCACAAAATGTGCTAGGGAGTCATTAGAGATCATTTTTGCAAAATATGGAAAATTATGATTTTCTGATGTGGGATTGAGGATGTTCCTCTTCCCCTTGCAGAGCTATAGTGGTTAAGTGCATGGACTTCTCACTATCACAGCCAATTCTGATGATTGCTCAGGCCGTAAGAGTCCCTTGCTGACCACACTCCCCACCTCCTCCTAGTAAGAACACATGTTTCCTACAATGTTCAATGTGTCAACTTGATGTTTGGCATCTGTATACTTTAAGAAGATCCAAATGATTAAAGTTAAGCAAAACCGGTCATGAAGTTTATTAAGGGAAATTCAAATTGAGTTCTCTCCGGGAAACATCACCATAAGACCAGGTAGGATGTAGAAAGCAAGACTCAAAGGAAGCAATCACTTGAAACCAGTTTAGACATGTGCCAGGACATGTGTTGGAAGAAAATATTCTGAAGTAGCTTATTGGCCTGTCTGTGCGGATAAATTACTCTGATATTTGTGATCTAGAATCAGGAAGAAAACACATTCCCTGATTACCTCATTACAGGAATTCATTCTGGGAGGCATGCACAATTTGCGTTTTTCCCCAAGGATGGGTGGAGGGACTTATAACCTTGAAAATATCTTTGTGTGTGAGAAGTACAGAAAAAAAATATTATATATTTCTGCATAAGGAGAAGCAGTGGGGAGATTTTGCTGCTTTGTTCTGTTCGCTTGTTTTGTTTTGTTTTTTTAAATCTAACCTAAGTTCACTGTGCTAATAACTTTACGTTATCTGCTGAGTACCTTTCTAAGATAGTAATGTTTATACACCTTTAACAGAGGGAAACTGAGGTTCTCAAAGTGAAATAATATTCAAGGTGACCTATTATGTGGATGAGCTGGAAGTTGATCCAGAGTATAGGAGGCACAGCTACGTAGTCAGGACCAGCTGATAATTGTGGGGCCCAGTGCAAAATAAAAATATGGAGCCCCTTGTTCAACAATGATTACAAATTTTAAGATAGGGAAGCAGAGCATTAAACCAAATGTGGGGCCCTTCTGAGCCCAGGGCCACATGTGACCGCCCAGGGTGCACAGTCGTAACGTTGGCCACTGGCCGCATGTATAGATACCTCCCAAGTAGGTAAATTTGGGCTAGCTCCAATGAGAAAATTGGAAAGACGCCGATAAATGATAAATTATGATTATGCCTTAAAAGATTATCTCGAATACTCTTTTAAACCCACAGTAAATGAACAGTTACATAATTATATCTGTGACTTCTAAAATTACTTCTGTAACTGAGCTAGAGAATATTTCAACACTGCCTCAGATGGGATCCCTCTAGGTGGTAATTGCCTATGAATTGATGCATTAATTCTCTAGCACTACTGCACATATCACCACGGAGAATGTTTTGAGACCTGTTTCCAGAGCCCCGTTCCCATCTAGGCAGATATCCTTTGTCATATTCGCTGGAACCTACAGCCATTTCAGTGGGAACCCTGGCAGCCCTCTGCAACATGACCTCCTCAAGGGCACACCTTTACGTCCTTACTGCTGCTCACCCCACCTGGCACATAGAAGGGATTCGAGAAGTGTTTGCTGAATAAATGAATGAGCACACAAACTCCAGAAAAATCCAGCAGAATTCTAGATTCTCAAAAATGTAGCAAGAACCAGGCTCCTTGCAATACTCAGGAGATGGTCCAAGCAGCCTTCAGAATTGCTCTAAATTGAGATGATTAGGTCTAAAAAAGAGGGCCAGGGGTAAAGCCAGCATTTGAATCAAAACTTACAACTTCCCTTGACAAGTCCTTCAGAAGCATCAGGTTGGAGGTACCATCTGAGACAGACCGAGACCCACTGGGCAGGAAGCTGATGCATCGCACATCCCGGATCTTGCCCCACCATGGAGCACACACTCACTGCCAGCCAAGCAGTGTAGTAAATTCTAGTAGACTAAACGCACATATGAGGCGACTCTTTCTTAAGAGGTAAGTCAGTGCCTCTGCTCAAGGAAGTGTTTATTACTTTCTCCCTGCAGTGGTTTCCCTCCCTTCGGGAGGAGTTGTAAAACCTGACCCCCGAGTTTTATAAGAGACTCAATCTTGTGTTAAAACTTCACCAAAACTGATTTATCTTACATTTTGCAGCATTTCTATATCTCACAGATTTTCTATAACTTTTATAGTCAGTGGGGAATAAAGAAAAAAATTTACACAGAGATTTCATACTTGGATCACTTTTTGGTTCTGAGCACATTAAAAGCTGGCCAGAGCCCTGTTCCCATCCATCCATTGCTTCCTATTCCTCAGAGCACTGGAGGAGGCTGGTGTACAGGCTGAGAGCCAGACTGCTGAAATGTGTATCCTTGCTTCTCCACTTACTGAACCTCTCGGGGCCCCGGTGTCCTCATCTACAAAATGGTAATAATATGACACCTCTCCAAAGAGTTGCTCATATAAAACATTTAATGTAGTGCCTATCATGAAGAGTTCAATGTTGCTAGCCATTAGCTGTTATTGCATGAGTCTGTGTCCTGTGAGTCTTATGAGCAATAGCCCAGCTGTCAAATAGCCTAGCTCCTTATCTAAATGTGACTAATAAAAGCGGTTTTTAAATCCTTTTAAAAATAAACTAATCTTAAGAATTGGAAGGTCATCAGTGGTAAGATAGGTACATGTGTCTCTTCAGGATAAATGAGGGTGACAGAATCAGAAAAGGGGAGGGTGATATGCCTTCTTCACTACAGCTCCTCAAGGGTTCCAGTGACCACCACAAGTCATGACTGATGGGGGTAGGATGAAATTTTTCTATGTGGCATAAGAGCTACTGAGCTTAACAAGGTCAATTTTTCTTTACTTAACTATTTATCATTTATACCTGGCCAAAATCCAAAACAGATTTGAATGAGACACATACCACTTGGAACATGAAAGTTTCTTGCTTTTACTTTGTGGGAGGAAAGTCAGTTTTCTAATTAGTCTCAATTCTCAAATATATTGCGCTACTAGATGTTGTCTAGTTTTTCCTTTTCCCACTTGTCCCCTGCCTGCCAGACATTATACTTCTCTGTCTTCTTTCCCTGTCGCTAGCGCCTTTTTTTTTTTTTCCTTTTGGTCTGCTTTCTAGCTTCATTCTCCTCGAACTACCCCTTAGATCTTGATCTTTTCCAGGGCCCTCTCATGGATGCTTCATGCCTCATACTCTACCTGGGTGATCTCAATTTGTTCTGATAGCTCCAACCACCTTCTTTTGGCCAATGAACCCTCTCTCTGTATTGCCACATCAGTCCTTTCTCTACAGTCCAAACCCATGTAACTGCCTTCAGGAAATCTCCTCTTGGATCTCTTACAGACACTTCAAATTCAACATGTCCAAACTGAACTCATCATCCCCTCAAACGGGCTCCCTTATGGCATTCCCTATCTCAGGAAATGGCAGCACTCTCCACCCAGTTAATCAAGCCAGGAATCTATGATTCATCCTTAGCTCATCTCACTTCCCTCACTGCCTAAATCCAATCAATCACCAAGTTCTCTTAATTCTATTTTCTAAATCATTGTCTTTCACATTTATTTTACTGTGAGTAAAAGAAACATCTTTTGCATCATGACCCAGCCAGCATGCATTAGCCTGTGCGTGCGCACACACACACACACACAAAAGTGGAACACAAGTTTCACAAAGCAATTTTTATCATCACTTTATGCAAAGTTTTCTGACGTTTCTACTATGTTTTCTTCTTTTGTTGCTTTTTAAAATGCTAGTAACTAATGGGTTACTGGCAAATGTTTAGCAACCATCTCTTCTGGAGGGAAGGGAGGGGGAACCTGATGTGTAGCATTTGAGTCTGTGGTGTAAATATACCCACCATGGATGAATCTAAGCTACCAACCAAAGAGCTTGCAAACATCCCCGAAATCCAAAAACCAGCTCTCCTGACCATCTCCAGCGTGCCACTGCTTACGACCTACAGTTTGATAGACACTGGTCTAAATATTTCTTGAATCTACCTGCTAATTTTCATTCCTAATGCTACCGCTCCAATCTGGGCTACCACCATTTCTGATATCATTGGTTTCCAGGTCAACTGATATGTTTCACACTTAGTCATTACTGTTCAAAGACTTCCTGTTGTCCCCAGGAGAATACAGTCTGTAATTCTTACCAGGGCTTAAAAAGCCACCTACAGTTTGGCATCTGCCTGCCCCCTCATGCCCTCTCTCCCTTGATCTCAACAAAAATGTTTTCTTCGTGAATATCTGGGAACTTTCCCTTGTTTTCAGGTCTTTGGACACGTATTCCATCTTTGTTCAACTCTCACTCATCCTTTCTATCACAGCTTAAATGCTACAAATTCATTCATTCACTCTCCCACTATGTGACAGACATTATGATAAGTGCTGGTGATACAATAAGTAAAAATAGACACAGCCCCTCACCTCAAAGAATACTCTAGGCAGGGAGACATATTCAAATAAAGATATCACTCAAATGTAGTGCTAATAAAAGAAGAGCTTAAAAATAGATTCAGTGCTCTGTATGAGCTAATCTGACCTAATCTAATAGATTGAGGAAAATTCTGCTAAGTGATGACTGATAAATTACATTGATTAAGCTAAGATATAAAGGAGAAGTATGTCTAAGGGATGGGAAACTAACAGCATAGGCAGAAGGAGGAACTTGTAAAAATTTACATGGCACAAAGGAATATGGTAAAATCAAGGAACCAAATGAAAATACGAGCCATGTATGAGAGGGAGTATGAGACAGGTAGAAGCCACTCTATGATGACCACTCTGGACTTCGTTAAAAATTTAGGTCTTTAACCATAAAGCAGTGAGAGGCCATTGATGTATTTGAAGCAGGAATATAATGCATTCAGATTTCTGGCTCAAAAAGATTACTCTGGCACTTGTGAGGATGGATCAGAAGGAGACAAAAGTAGATGTGGAGACGACTAGAAACTATTCCAGTACTCCAAACAGAGATGATCACAACACAAATTAAGATGCTGGTGATGGAGACGGAAAAAAAAATCAACACAGTGGAGAGATGTGTGTGTGAGATAACCTTGACGGGATAAGATAATGGGTTGAATATATGTGATGCAAAAGAGAGAGAAGCAGCAAAGATGACTCCCAGATTTGAGCTGCAAAACTGAAGGAGTGGTAGTACCGTGTGCAGATAGAAGGAATGCCAGAGGAAGACCACATTTGAGGGAGAACAGCATGACTTTGGCTTTAGATGTATGGATTTTGAGGTATGCTTAAGGTGTTTTAAGGACCGTTTGATAGACTTCTCTGAAACAAAGGAGAGGTCTGGATTAGGACACAGTTTTGTGAAATATCTACGTATGGGGTTATAGACATGAAGCAGTGGACATAAATGAATTCATTAACTGAGAATGCACACCATGAGAAGAAGACTTCAAAACCAAACTCTAAAGAAATTCAACATTTCCTGGTTGGGTAGTGGAGGGTGAACTTACAAAGAGAACCAAGAAGAGTGACCAAAGAGACAAGAGGAAAACCAGGAGAAATTGATGTCAATGAGCTGCTTTGTTTTGGTAGAGTATCAAGACAAGAAGCCAGACTGTTGTGGGAGGAATGAGTTCAAAGTACAGATATGGAGTCAACGAGTGCAGATTCCCTGGAGAAATTTGCCTTTGAAGAGATCAAGAACAGTATTTACGAATTTGATGGAAACTTTTTGGTTGTGCTGTAACGAAAGACACCTGTGTAGCACAGCACTTAGATAGGAGGCATTAATAGATGTCATTTTTTTTAATTGCACATTAAAGTGAACTAAAATGGAGGTATATTTAGTAAATAGATAGTCTCAGAAGTATCCTGATACTAGAACACCGGCACATCTCCATATGCACATGTGCGTACACACACACACATGCATCAAATTTTTAGGCTAAAATTAAAATTGGTGTCATTACCTTAAGAATAAGCTATTTGGGGGGCGCCTGGGTGGCTCAGTCGGTTAAGTGGCTGACTTCGGCTCAGGTCATGATCTCGCGGTCCGTGGGTTCGAACCCCGCATCGGGCTCTGTGCTGACAGCTCGGAGCCTGGAGCCTGTTTCAGATTCTGTGTCTCCCTCTCTCTGACCCTCCCCTGTTCATGCTCTGTCTCTCCCTGTCTCAAAAATAAATAAATGTTAAAAAAAAAAAAAAAGAATATTTGGGCACGAAGACAGGAAGGCTTTAGAACAAGATAGAAATTGAAAGTCAACCAAGAACTGGGAACTCTCCACAGATAGATGAGCAAGGCCATGAGTCATTTTTGTGCCGGAAATTGAGCCCTGATCTTATCAAGGAAACAAATGGCGAAAGCACAACTTGTCAGAACAAGTAGGTGCATCATTCACACGGATCCAGTGAAACCCACATAACACAACTTCTGTGTCTGAGGTGCAGTGAAGACAACGTTTGTTAAAAAGAAAAGCCTCACTTCATTTTGGAGACTATAGTAAAATCCTCATTTAGGGAACCAAGTCCATGAAGCAGAAAAGAAGTCAGTTCTGCATCATTCCTTTCCCAGGCTTGCTGTTTTTCCTGCACATTCTTTAGTCCAGTCTCAGCTTCTTTACCTGTAAAATGGGGATCGTACCTCATACAGTGGTTGAATAAGGTGAAGGAGATTACACACATCAAAGCACCACACTTAGAATGGTTTTCCACTCCCCTGCCCTGAGAATTTTACATTTCCACTGTTTTTGTTTTTGTTTTTGTTTTTTTTGTAACACAACCTCACTCTTTTGTTCACATACTGTCTGTAGCTACTTTTGCACTAAATGGCAGAATTGAGAGTTGTGACAGAGACCATATGGCCTCCAAACTGAGAATATTTACTATCTAGTTCTCTACAGAAAAGCTTTGCTGATGACCAAAGGCATAGAGATGGGGGAGGTGGGAGATTTTTTAAATTATTTTTTTAAAGTTATTGTCAAAGTGCCTGTCATATAGTAAAGGCTTATGTTGTTGTTGTTGGTATTTCTTTATTCAGTTATTAATTCAATAAATAAGTATTGAGTGCACCCTGTGTGCCAGACACTGTTCCAAGGGCCACAGAATCTAGCAATGAACTTAACAGATAAAAATATAAAAATGCTTATGCTCATAGGACAGATGATAAACAGATAAGTAAAAATAAATACAGTAAATTAACTGGCTGGGGAGAAAAATAAAGAGATGGAGAATAGAAAGATTGAGGACAAAGGCTGCAACTTTTAGATGCAGTGGCCTGGGAAGACCTAATTGAGAAGGTGTCCTTTGAGTGAAAACCAAAGGACAAAAGGGAACATTGGACACACTGTAGGGGAGATAGGGGTAAGAAGTAATGTACCAATCACAGGAACACATAAAATGTGCTCAATGTTCTTAAGGAAGGCCAGGGAGTCAGTGTGGCCGGAGTGGAGTGAGCAAGAAGAAGAGGAAAAGTCAGAAAAGTGCCCGGCAAGCCTAGGTAGTTCCCTGAAGAACGACCTGGGGTCTCTGGCTTTTAGTCTAAGTGAGAGGGGAAGCAAGAGTTTTGAGCAAAGTAGTGGCACAACCTGATTTGCATGTAATCTAGATCAGTCTGGCTGCTCCAATGAGAATGGCCTACTGAACAGACAATAGCAAGGGTAGAAACAAAGACATAGGAAGCTCTCGCAGTAGTTCCAGTGAGAGATGACGATGGCTTGAACCCAGATAGTAGTGGCGGCCATGGTGAGAAGTAGATGTCTTGGGTCTATTTGGAAAATAGAGCCAATGGGATCCAAGGATGGATTGGGTGTGGGTTGTGAGAAAAAGAAAAGTCAGAAATGACTCCACATTTTCTGCCCCAAACTACTGCTGCAATAATGTAGTAATCACTGATGTGAGAAGTGAAAGATGTGGAAGACGCATGTTCGCTATTAGATGGCGGGGAAACACAAGCAGGAATTAGGATGCAGGGATGATGAGGACATCATGGAAGTGTTGGGGTGGAGGTGCATCCTCCCTTGGAGATGTGTGGTGGGCACCTGAGTATCGAACTCTGGAAATCAGGGGGAGGTCAAGACTAGAGATGTAAATGTAGGAGTCATCTACAGATAGATGGGATATGGTTGTGGTTGTTATATCTCTTCAGTAGTATGAGATGGTTCCATTCAGACCAAAAGTACACTGCAAACAGTGTCTGAGGAGCAGAGGCCTGCATAAGACACATTACCAAAAGCTGCCAGTGAAAGGTTCGTGCTACCAGAAGCAAGTAGAAAGCCAGGAACAGGTAGAAAAAATGTAACTAGCACTCATAATTTGAATTGCTCCTAATTTGCCTAATTAAGGAAACAGTTACGCGGTGAGTCAGATTATAATTTTATAAGTTGATTTGCAAAGTCAATTATAGCTTTATAGTATTACATTTTGGGGATATTGCATATTATCTCAATGGAAATTAATAAGCCACTTGATGAGCACACAACATTCCTTACACCAGTGAAGAAAAGATTAGGAAGAGAAAACTGCCTCTAATTTATGGACAAACACAGTATGATGCATCAGAATCCCATAGGGTAGTTCTAAAAATTTAATATCTGCTGATTCTCACAAATCCTTCAACCTTTTTAAGAAAGAAAACTCTTGACTTGCTTGGCTTCCTCTCTTGGTAAAAAGCCTTTAGTTTGAACAGTTATTCAAGCTGACCTGGATGCATCTAATGACCATTTCTTCCCACTAAGACCATGTTTCTCCACCTTTCTTTCCTTATTGAACACCCCACCAAGGGACCTTTCTAGGTAATTTTCGTTCCCAATCTCCAACCCATAAAAATGTTGTATTGTGGTAAAATATACACAGCGTATTTATCCTTTTAACCATTTAGAATTGTACAACTCAGTGTCATTAAATACACTCACAATGTCACGTAACCGTCACCATCATCTTTATCCAAAACATGTTCATTTTCTCCGACATAAACTCTGTACTCCTTATACCTTAACTCCCTATTCCCCACTCCCCCCAGCCCTCCCCCCTCTATTATACTTCCTGTCTCTGAATTTGCCTGTTCTAGTATCTCATATAGGTGGAATCATACACTATTTGTCCTTTTGCGTCTGGCTTCTTTCACTTAGTATGTTTTCAGGGTCCGTCATGTTGTAGCATGTATCATAGTGTCGTTCTTCTTCATGGCTGAAAAATATTACGTTGTATGGCTAGACCAGTCTTGTGTATCCATCCATCCTAGATGTACACCTGCACCGTTTCCACACCTTTTGGCTATTGTGAATGGTGCTGCTGTGAACATTGGGGTACAAATATCTGTTTATGTTCCTGCTTTCAATTCAGTTCTTTTGGATTTATACCGATGTGGACTAGCTGGGCCCATGAAATGTCAACACCACAGATGTACTGTGTACCTGTTTATGTTCTGTGTGTGTATGTGTCTGTGCTTAACACATAAAAACAGTAAGATTTCTTCACCACCCTGTCAGAACCAATTTTCACCTCTTTGAGGGGGAGTGGTATCACCCTCACTGAGACAGCAAGCTCTAAGATAAATATCCCCAGGGTTCTCGCGTCAGTGCGGTAAATATATAGGTAATAGATACACAAGGTGCTTAACAATGAGTGAAGCCGTGGGTGATAAGGAAGATGACCCCAAAACACATAAGTATCAAAAGTAATACTTATTCCGCCTGCAATAATATTATTTATATTATAATTAGTCTTCAAAATCGACAGCAGTTGATCAAGTGATGAACCCAAGAATGTTTCGGAAAATTGCTTTTTACAGTTGTGTCGAGACCAAACCAGGTGAGTAAAAATTCTAACTAAACTTTTGAAAACAGTGGAGATTAATGATGTTGTATTCCCACTGAACCCAAAATATCTCCGGAACACAAATAGAATGATTACAAGCAAGTATTACATGCACTAGGGGAAAACAAGGAAAGAAACAAATACAGGAGCCAACGATCCAGGTGGTAGGAAGCCAAGTGCCGGTGAGGTCACAGGATGGCTCTGTCGGTATAGACACACTGCAGGTTGCGCTGAGAACACTGCTGAGTACGCACTGGTATCTGGTTGGAAGGCAGTATGGAAGACACCTGCACATACTCGCCTAGGTTGGATTACAGTGTGGCTGCCTGATGCTATAGTGTCTCAGTATGTAAGGAAGAAATGAAGATTATATAAGAGTCTTGAGAGAAACACGTTTCAAATACCTGACCAGAACCCATCAAATGTCAGGAAAGACAAGGAGAAACCAAAGAACTGCCAGATTGGAGGAGACTAAGATGGGACTAAGAGGAGACACGTGGGACCCTGGACCAGAAAAAGGGCATTCGTGGGGAAATGGGAATTCCGAAAAAAGTCTGCAGTCCAGTTAGAAATGTTGTACAAATGCGAATGGCTTCGCCTTAGTTAATTGTGCCATGGTTATACAAGTCGTTAACATTCAGGGAAGCTGAGGTGAAGGGCTTACTGGAACTCTCTGTACCATATTTGCAACTCTTCTGTGAGTCTAAAATTATTTTAGAATAAAAAGTATAAGAAAACAAACAAACAACAACAAACTTCCTGGTAACTCCTGAGTGTCAGAAGCGAAGTTGTGACACACATTGCCGAAGAGTGGTGTGAGTGGAGGGTCCATATTCACAATAACAGGAGTTTGAAATCTGACATGAGAGGAACTCCTGTCTTTGTCTCCTTTCCAATTCTATTGCAGGGTGTGCTGGGTGCATCACGTAACTGGGATGTGGGTGTATCCTTTCCTGGAACACATTGGCCCAGGAGCCAGAATCATCTTCTTTGGGTCTACAACCATCTTAATGAACTTTTTGTACCTGCTGGGAGAAGTTCTGAACAGCTATATCTGGGATACACAGAGAAGTAAGTATTGTTTAGGGGAGCATAAAGCAGGAGAACTGCTGTCTAAAAGAGTGTGTGCCGACACTGAAGGAAAATTCCATTGTAGCCAAGGATCACTTATGAAGAGTTTCATTTTTATAACTACACAGTGTTAATTTAAGAGCCGCTGGTAGTTACCTGAAAGGTTTATTACTCACTTTGTCTTATTAGCTAGTAAAACATCCAAATCTCAGAGAAAAGAAGCATGTCTATAAAATTTTATAGGGAGAAATGTAGCGTTAACAACAACAACAAAAATTTAGGAACTTCACTCTGATCAGAAAATACTGCTTTAGCTAAAGGGACCTCCCCCAATTAAATAGATAAAATATTAAATGTAACCAAATAGTCTCATTAAAAGCCACCCAGACCTCCGCTTCTTACACCATCCCTTGTGTGGGTGCAGTAGCTTCAGAGAGGTCTCCCCCACTGTTCTGCTAGAACCCCAAGCAGCTCAGACTACCTGTGGCCACTGTGATTCACCAGTGACTGTCATATTCAAGGGCTGGAGGTGACAAAGAGGTACAGGCAGTAAAGGTAATAATACTTCATTGCTGTAGAAACTCTCTTAACCTATGACTTGATTTATCTTTTGTTTCTGTTTACGGCAGTGCCTCTATCTTGGCAAGGCACGTAATCTTACCCAAGCTGTGCAAACCCCTGTCCAAAGCGTATGTAAGATAACATAACAAATGGGAAGGTGGAAAAAGCAACAGCACCGTATGTAGTGGTTTGAGTCCTGCATGAAAGTGTTTCCAAAGGCAAAATGGTTTGGGAATTTTGGAGAGTTCTGGGCATCTCCGCCAATAGAATCACAACATTCTAGACATCCCTCGCAAATGATCTCTGTTCCACAAACACTGAGCACCCTACATTGTGCCAGACACTGTGCCAGGAACCGGATCTTATTAGACAAATAAAACACAGTCGTTGCATGGTTACCAAATTGGACTTTTTTGTGTGTGGACCTTCTAAGATTGTGTGTCAAGGCATTGGCCAATGGTAAGTGGCCAGGAGGAATTTAAGGATTTCTTTTCTCGGCAGCTGGCTTAATTTTAATAAGTGGTCTATTAGAAAAAGTGTCAAAATGTTTCATTCAGTTCAGGCCACAGCTTGGGAAACCAGAAATTAATCTTTTAATAATTCCTTCTCTGTTTAATGGGAATAGTAATCTTTATTAGTTAACTTATGAAAGTATTTAGCTAACTTGCAGAAATATTTTGAGAACAAAATGTAAACATTTCTCAGCTTCTTGGGAGAAAGGCCATATTTAAATGTAGGCTAATATGCTTTCTATATGTTATTCAGGAAGTATTTATGACTCTTTCCCCTTGATTTAGCTTGATTCCAATGGTCATTTGGCCATTGTTCTGCTACTCCTAAGAGAAGATGGCCTGAAGACCAGGAAAGAGAAAAATCCGGTATGGATTCATAGAATACTGCTCTTTAGCAGCTCTAAGTGAGAAGTTAAAAATGAATAGTGAAACTCAGGGTTTTTTTAATGATCTGTTCAATTTAATTTGGGCCATTCTCTTAAGTAAGGTTGACTCATATTCCATAACTCATTTTAGGTATGGAGATTAATTTTATCTACATGGGACCATCTAGTTAATTCCACAAAGGCAGATGTTTCATGTCAAGTGGACACATTTTTCTCATCTATGAGAAGGATTGCAAACTGATGGCCTCCCCCCAAATTTACTTGCCAAAAGTTTTGTTAGACCTACGTGGTGGGATTTTTCTTTTTGAACCAACATTTAAAAATTGGGAGATTATACATACAGGCCAGATTCACCAGCTTATCAGATACTTTTTTAAGATCTGGCAACACCAGGCCCACCAAGCCCACTTATGGCAACAATGGATCAGTTGCCCCCTAGAGCTGGCTCCTTAAGTGTTCCTAGTTTTCACCTGGCCACTTTGCTCCACTACATTAGCTGCCTGTTTCCATACATGGTTAAATTTGAAAGTGCTGATTAAAAGCAGTATGTGCCGTATGTGTGTGTGTGTTTGTGTGTGTTGCAATGAACTGAATACAGTCAGGGAGAGTGTTAGAATCCTGAGTACATCTACTATGTCCAAAACAAAATCCCCCAAGAAGCAGGGATATCACACGGAGCCCCCTTCCTTGTATCCATAATGATTTTTAATGGCTTCACTTCCTCCACTTGGTGATGCAATGTTGACTTCAACTTCGAGACAAAATCACATTATTAGAGAATCATTGAACAGAAAAGGATATTAGGAACCCAGAAAAGCTGGCTTTTTTACTAAGAAGCAGCTGAGCCTGGAAATTCTAGGTGACCCACCAATATAGGTGGTGGCAGAGCCAACACCTTCTGCATAATGTCCGGTCCAGTGTTACTTTTACTGAGCCATCAGATTGTCACCATTGGAAATCCAGACCCATGAGAGGCTAGAAACCTCACTAAGACCCATGGACCTAGTTCATAAAATAACAAAATAGACCAACTTGATAATAACAATGAACAAAAAGCCCTTACATAGGCTAAATTTATATGTAAGCATTTGCTGTTTTTAAAGAAAAGTAACTCTAAGTGGAGTTGTGACTCTTGTAATGGTTTGCTAGGGCTGCTTAAACCCAGCAAAAGCTGGATGACTTAAACAATAGAAATGCAATGTCTCACAGCTCTGGAGGCCAGAAGACCAAAATGAAGGTATTGGCAGGAAAGGTTCCTTCTGAGAA
The DNA here is from genome assembly GCF_024362965.1 of Panthera pardus. Lineage (NCBI taxonomy): Eukaryota > Metazoa > Chordata > Mammalia > Carnivora > Felidae > Panthera > Panthera pardus. The sequence continues at coordinate 22,855,138 of NW_026526732.1, read as the reverse complement.
CCATGAGGGAGGGATCTCTTCCAGGCCTCTCTCCTTAGCTTGTAGATGACCATCTTCATGTTCACATGACAGTTGTCCCTGTGTGTGAGGCTGTCTCCAAATTTACCCTTTCTATAAAGACAATGGCCATATTTGATTAGGGTCCACCCCAATAACTTCATTTTTACTTGGTAAAGACCTTATCTCCAAATACAATCACATTCTGAGGTACTGGGGGTTAGGTGTGTGGAGACACAATTCCACCCACAACACTCTGCCTTCTGACCCCAAAATTCATGCCCTTCATTCATACAAAATACATTCCCAACAGCCCCAAAAGTCTTTCCAGCATCAACTCTTAGGTCTAAAATCTCATCTTAAATATCATCTAAATCAGGTCTGGTTAAGACTTGGGGTATAATTCATCTTGAAGCACAATTGCTTTTCAGTTGTGAACCTGTGAAGCCAGACAGAAAGTTATCTGCTTCCCAAACATAATAGTGAGACAGGCACAGAATATACACACCCTTTCCAAAAAGGAGAAATCACAGCGGGCAAGGGCGTCACAGATCCCAACCAAGTGTGAAATGTAACAGGGCAAATTCTATTAGATTTAAAGGCTTGAGAATGATCGTCTTTGGCTGAATACTCCATCCTCGGGCCACTTCCCCTTGCCCCTGGGTGGAAGCCTTACCCTCTGGAGAAGACTAGCCCCTGAACCACCTTAGAAGTCATTCTTCTTTCATTTCATGCTGCCTCTGTCCCTTTTAGTCCAGGCTGGCAGGGTTCCTGCTGGCACAAAATTCTGAAAAACCTTTTTGGCTTCCCATGCAATCCACAGAGGTCCACATCATCAGACAAGAAGGTCCCCCACAAATCTCTCCTGGCTGCTGCTGAAATGGTTAATTGGATCCACGAATGGCATGCCCTCATCTCTTTAGCAAATGGTCGTCCTGCCACCCCCCTTGGCCTTCTCTCTGAGGTTAGGCTCTGAGGTTAGGACTTCAACATATGAATTTGGGGGCACGGTGGTGGGAGGACACAATTCAACCTGTAACAGCTGACATATTTCTGTACTTAAGCTAAGAATTTATTCCAATTCCAGTGTGTCTAACTGGGGTGACCAATCTTATTAAAGTAAAACTTAATACGACCAGAAATGAGTGTCCAAAAGTGAAAGGTTGGGGTGAGGAGAGAGACGAGCAAAAGAGAAAGGAGGTTGGAGCCAGATCTTTATGACAGAAACCCTCTTTCTTTTTTTCTCCCGCAGCTGCCCATCCAGCTCATGGCCCACCCAGGCCCACCCAGGCCTGCAGTGTCCCAGCACTGCCCTCTGGTTGAGCCCTTCTCCCAGCCTAGGGGAATCACATGTGACTAACTCTCTCAGGGTCAATCAGCTCTTCCTCCAGGTTCCCAAAAGCACGTCCTGCCTTAGCTTTGTGACAGGTTTCTTTCTGCTATTTGTGTGGAAATTATACCTCTGGTTCTTCCAAATATTATTTACAGCTGTCTAATTTTTTCCCTCTACCTCAAAGCTGCCAAACTAAAGTAGGTGGGGAGCCATTTTTCCTGTCTGGGTCAATGAACACCCCCTGTTCTCCACCCCCGCTTTTGAAGATTCCACTGTCGCTGCCAAGTCAACCCATCTGCAGGAGAACACTTAGGAGGAAACAGACTTTAAGGAAAAGCAAGCAGTTATTAGTTCCTGAGAGCTTCTCCACAGGAGAGGGAACATGGGACAAAGTTGGGACCCAAGTCATGTGTGCTGCTTGAAAGGAATCCCTGTTGTGTTTTTCTGCCTTTGCCTTGGTTACCAACAACTAAGGCATCTCCTGGCCTTCTCCCCCTTAACCCTATTCCTCCTCCCTTCAGATGTCCTTACTCCTCAATCTGAAGTTTTCCTTAATATGATTTCTGAGAAGCACTTTGGAAGACGTGTTACAGATCTGTGCCAGTTCCTTAGTCATGAAAACCAAACCTGAAAGACTGTCTAAGGACACCTGTTCAGAGCATGTTACCCACATTCCCACCACCACCGCCCTGGCCCCACAAAACAAATACCGGGAGCTGGGTGCTGAGGGGAAGGGGAATCCTCCCTAATGTGAGCCCTGTGAGAGTAACCCCCTGGGATGAGGCTTTACATTTTTTTATATTGTGAAGTTCCTTATTTTATTCTGCTTTCCCACTAGCATAGCCTTCTGAGGCCTTCCTCGTATTCATTGCTTATCAACTGATTCCATAATGATTAAATGAGCTCCTACTGTCAGTCAGGCACTGTGTTAGGTGCTAGGGATATTATCAGAAACGAAACAGTTAAGGGCTCTGCCTTCAGAGAGCTTACGACTTGTAAAAGAATACCAATAAAAGCTGCAAAGCAATATGTGGAGTTCTTTTGTTTCGAGCAAAAAGTCTGAGAATTTGGTTTCAGATGAATAATATTTAGCAAGAAGCAAAAGAAAGAAGCGGGGAGCATTTACCAGTTTAACTTGAATGCATGACAATGACTTCAACATTTTCATCTCCAGGAAAACGAAACATCATTAACTAACTATTCACTACAGACCACAGGCAGAGGTCTTACTGGTCCAGTACATATGAGTCTCTCAGGAGGTAAAACATAGTTCTCCCAGAAGTGGGGTGAATAGAGGGAGAACTTGAGTTTAAGTACACAAAGGTATGGAAATAAACAGTTCTTGTGCCTAACTGCCTAACAAGCTCTCGGTGAGTTAAAACAAAAATTTTTTTTCTTCACTTTTGAAAATCCAGAGTCCTTGCCTTGAGAAGAAACAGGACCAAAATCAAAATAAGTAAGGTCTGTTTGAGACTCATCAGCTGCACACCTTCCAATGTTAGAAGCTGGTTACAAAGCGGTCTGGTGGGGGTTTCCGTACAGACTCAATGAGTCAAGAATTGACTTGCATCCCTCACTCCCAGATGCCATAAGACCTGGGTGTGTCCTGATGTCAAGGTAAAGGGTGGGGACAGAGGTCACTAAAGAAGTTTCAGGAGAAAGTTGGAAAGGATTTTCCTTCTTAGCTAGGAGAAAGGGAGTGGGTACAACAGAGTGGATGGGGAGACATGTGCGGAGAGGAGAGGGGTTTTTTGAGCAGCCTTGGCGAAGCTGCTCACAGTTTAATCTGATGTTAAAATAAAGTACTTTGCCTGAATTTCTAGGTATGGAAGAAGAGAAAGAGAAGCCTAAATTGGAATGAGAGCTAAGTCTAAATGAAAGAGCTGGATTGAGCCACCATTGAGGACTCTTACCCCCTGGGCATTGGCAATACAGGAGAGGAAGCGGCAAAGAAAGCAGTGGATGGAATTCACCTTGGCCTCCCTGCCCCGGGGGGGGGGGGGGGGGGGGCACCTTTATAGAGACGCTTATATAAGAATAGGATACAGTTATTTCCAAAATAACTTGCCCTCATTATGTTTTAAAGAAGACTTTCCAAAGTCATTACTGATAATAACATCTTTTTTTTTCCTCTTCTAGTTTTTAAAACTAAAATTGGTCATTGGATTTTAATTTTTGCAATTGTGATTCCATTTAATTGAGGAAGAATACAACTCGGTTGTGTTTCTTGTTGAGAAATACGTGAAAATCAAAGGGATAGATGTAAAGCAAGGCATTTGCGTATTGAGTCCTGCAGGTGGCTGGATAAGGACCCTGGACCACAGGGCAAGTCTGGAGGAAATATGCTGGATGGTCTGTATTGCAATAATGTCACCATTGCTTCAAACAGGCAATGTTAGTAATAATCACATGAAGTTAGTCAAAGCCTAAGTGTATCTGGATCTCATGACTTAATCTTGTGAAACTTTTCATATATGCAAACAAACTTTAATAAAGACCAAGTAACCCCAATCTGATGCATGGTGTATTGAACATTGGTGTCTCCTCTCTTATTTTGTTTCTATTACCTCTTGAAAATGGGTTTACTGAACATAGGTCTTAATAATTTTCTGATTTTAAAAATGTGTATCTTTTAAAAAAAATTTTTTTAATATTTATTTATTTTTGAAGGGGGCGGGAAGAGAGAGGGAGACACAGAATCCAAAGCAGGCTCCAGGCTCTGAGCTGTCAGCACAGAGCCTGACGTGGGGCTCAAACTCACGAACCATGAGATCCACAACCCGAGCTGAAGCCAGACACTTAGCCAGCTGAGACACCAGGGTACCCCCAAAATGTGTATCTTTTTGATAAACCTAAAAAGAATAATTTTTTAAATTTAATTTACAAAGTCTTTGACCATAATTATTTTAAAATAATACTAATGCAGAACATGGAGTAGAGAACACATAAAAATAAATCTTAGAGAAATGTAAGGAAAAACTAATCAAAATAAAAGCAGAAATTAAGTAAGACAGCAGGAAAATAACAGTGGAATTGATACATAAGTAAATTGATTAATAGAGTATTTCATCTATACAAATATCATTAAAATATGCACACTAGAGAGAGAAACACAAATACTTGGCAATATAAACAGTATGAAACAGATTAATTATAAAAATAAACTTTATAGCTCTATGGCAACAAATTCTTAGAACCCAATGAAATGTGCAATTTTCAAGTAAATGGATTCAATAAGAACTGGAAAGCTGTAATAGACTGATATTCATGGGAGACTTTTTTTTAAATGTTCAAATAACTATCTCCAAAAAAGGAGTTGGGTCCAGAGTGTTTTATGAGCAAGTCCTTGAAAACTTTCAAGTAACAACCCTCATGTTATTTAAACTGTTCCAAGATCACAGAATGATGAAACACTTCCCAAATTATTTATCAAAGTTAATATAATCGTCAAAATAAAGCCAATGTAGCAAAATAAAAATTTTCATTCGCTTTAACTAAGGTATCCGCAACATAAATCCAGTCCTATATAAATAATTTTTCAAAACTGAATAAGATTTACTCTTAAAATTTAAGGATGGCTTAATACTAAGATTTTTATTCAAAAACATTCTCAATAAAATCATCCCCCCTCATCTGCAGGGGCTACCTTCCAGGACCCCCAGTGGGTGCCCAAAGCTATACATAGTACCAAACTGTATATATACTATGTTTTTTCCTCCACATATATGCCTATGATAAAGTTTAAATTTATAAATTAGGCACAAGAGATTAACAGCAATAATAATAAAATAAAACAATTATAACAATATACTGACATACAAGTTACGTGAAATCTTCTTACTGTACTCACCCCTTCTCCTGATGGATGTGAGAGCATGAGGTGAGGTGAATAACACATGACTGTGGGTAACTGAAATATGGAAAGTACAACGATGAATAGTGAAAACTCAGATAAGTGGGGGACCACTCTAATGCACAAAAGAAAAAAAAAATTACATGATTCTCTCCATAGTTGCCCCAAACCATTTGGGAAATTTTAAGTTATTTCTGATAATAACATTAATAATATAAAAACATGCCATATCATGAGATATTCCCTTTTAAGGTCAGAAATAAGATAATGAGAGCTGTGGCCAATATGGTGGAGAAGTAGGGGGAATCCATACTTCCCGTGTCTCTCAAACAAAGACGTGTAGAAGCCAAAGGACTTTGAACACCAGAGCCTGGGAGGAAAAGAGACTTGAATCCACTAGGAAGAAAATGGGGAAGCTGGAAAAAAGATAGGTGGGTAACTGCCAACTGGGGGAGATAAAAAAAGGCCCTGTGGGCACGGAGGGGAGGGACCCCCTTCTGCGGAGAGACAAAGGGAAGAGAAAGAGCGGGTAGGGAAGTGCAGGACCGTAGCTGGACAGGAGAAAGACCTCGGATTGAGACTGAGAGGCATCTGATCTCTAACTGCGGGGCTTTCTCTGGACTGGGGCGGGCTCCCTATTCGCACACCTGGAGAGGAGGGGCGCCAGCCCTGGGCACCGTGGTAGGTCAGGGCTCAGTCCGCATGCTGGAGAAAGTGGTGCCCTCCCTGGAGGGCTGCGCGATAGCACAGAACCTGCCTGCGTCCGCCACCCCGGGCGCAGTGGCTGGGCCGAGGGCTCAGTCTGCAGGAGGAAAAGGTGGCCGTTTCCCTGGAGTGCCGTGGGAAAAGACAAAGCCTGCCTGCGTCCGCCCCCCGGGGGCTCCCGGGGAGGGCAGCGGCTCAGTCCACAGTAGGAGAAGGCGGTCCTCCCCGAAGTGCGGGGGACACAGACAAAACCAGCCGAGACCACATATCACCACACTGAGAGGCGCTTCCCCAGCGCCAGAATGCGCAGAGCGGGACTTTGAATCCTAGCCAAGCGCAGGGTCAGGGGAGTTGGCGGAGCAAGAAAGAACCGCCTCGTCTGGGCCCGCCGAGTGAGGACGACTCAAACTGAGACCACCGGGTGGACTCCGTGGAGAAGAGACTGAGGGATCACCATCCCCCTGCCCCAACCAAGGCGGGGCCTCAGGGATCACTCCCCGCCCATAGCGGAGGTGGGTCCACATTAGCCAAACCACGCCCCCTTGTGCTGGGTAACTGCGTAGCCACCAGATCGGAACAGACCCTGCAGACAGCTACTCCTGACAAGTGATGCAGCATTGCCTGGATTAACTCTAGGTCAACTCTGGATATATAAATATATTCTACTCCCCGTTTCTCCTCCTTATCTCTTCCCTCCCCTAGGCTGGTTACTCTGGTTATTGGTCTCTCTAAACAGATATATTTAATCCATTGTCTTGATAACATGTTCTCCACCTCCTTCTTTACACTCCTTTCTCTCTGGAATAATCAAGCCAAATAATTTCTCTGTCTGGGTAACTTTATCTTCGTTTCATTTTCCCCGCCTCCTTCTTTAATTTCCCTTCTCTCTCTCCGGATTAAGCCTTTTAGTCTCTCTGCCTAAATCAATGTTTATTTTTTCTACCCCCCTCCATGCATTTCTCTCCTTGTATGTGCTCATTCATCAGCACCGCCTCCACCCTCTTTACTTGTAGTTGGTGTTTTTGGGTTTTTCGTTTCTAGTCTTTAGTTTTTTGTTTGTGTTTATTTGTTTGTTTGTGTTATTCGTGTGTTTGCGTGTTTTTGTCTCCTGTTTGTCTATCTGTTTTCCTTTACAGGGCTACTCCAAGGAACAAATCAAAGCACACCTGGTGGAGGGTCAAAAATATCACTATGAGTAGGGTAATAAAAGAACCAAAGTCACAACAACAGAGAGCAAGTAACAATCTCTGAAAAAACACCTCCTGAAGGGCCAGGCTCTGGACAGTGTATGACCCTCTTTCAATAGAGTGGTGCTCACAGGTGCGGAGCACACAAACTTTTAAAATGCATAAGGGACAGGGGCGCCTGGGTGGCGCAGTCGGTTAAGCGTCCGACTTCAGCCAGGTCACGATCTCGCGGTCCGTGAGTTCGAGCCCCGCGTCAGGCTCTGGGCTGATGGCTCGGAGCCTGGAGCCTGTTTCCGATTCTGTGTCTCCCTCTCTCTCTGCCCCTCCCCCTTCATGCTCTGTCTCTCTCTGTCCCAAAAATAAATTAAAAACGTTGAAAAAAAAAAAATTAAAAAAAAAAAAAAATAAAATGCATAAGGGACAGAAAACTAGACAAAATGACAAAACAGAAGAATTCTCCTCAAAAGAAATTCCAGGAAGTAGTGACAGCTAACGAATTGATCAAAACCGATTTCAGCAACATAACAGAACAAGAATTTAGAATAATAGTCATAAAATTAATCGCTGGGCTTGAAAAAAGCATAGAGGACAGCAAAGAATCTATTGCTACAGAGATCAAGGGACTAAAAAATAGTCATGATGAATTTTAAAATGCTATAAATGAGGTGCAAAATAAATGGAGGTGGCCACTGCACAGATTGAAGAGACAGAGGAGAGAAAAGGTGAATTAGAAGACAACATTATGGGAAAAAAGGAAGCTGAGAAAAAGATTTAAAAAACCCAGGAGTGCGAGGGGAGAATTAGAGAACTAAGTGATGGAATCAAACAGAACAATATCTGTATCATAGGAATTCCAGAAGAAGAAGAGAGAGAGAAAGGGGCTGAAGGTGTACTTGAACAAATCATAGCTGAGAACCCCTCTGATCTGGGGAAGGAAATAGGCATTGAAATCCAAGAGGCACAGAGAACTCCCTTGAGACATAACTTGAATCGATCTTCTGCATGACATATCATAGTGAAACTGGCAAAATGCAAGGATAAAGAGAATTCTGAAAGCAGCTAGAAATAAATGGGCCTTAACGTACAAAGGTAGACACATAAGGGTAGTAGCAGACCTATCTACTGAAACTTGGCAGGCCAGAAAGGAATGGCAGGAAATCTTCAATGTGATGAACAGAAAAAAATTATGCAGCTGAGAATCCTTTACCCAGCAAGTCTGTCATTCAGATAGAAGGAGAGATAAAGGTTTTCCAAAACAAGCAAAAACTGAAGGAATTCATCACCACTAAACCAGCCCTACAAGAGATGCTAAGGGGGAATCTGTGAGTGAAATGTTGCTGGGATCACAAAGTACCAAAGACACCAGTACAAGCATGAAACCTACAGGTAACACAATGACTCTAAACTCGTATCTTTCAATAATAACACTGAATGTAAATGGACTAAAGGCTCCAACCAAAAGACATAGGGTAGCAGAATGGATAAAAAAAAAAAAACCAAGACCCATCTATTTGCTGTCTACAAGAGACTCATTTTAGACCTGAGGACACCTTCAGATTGAAAGTGAGGGGATGGAGAACTATCTATCATGCTACTGGAAGTCAAAAGAAAGCTGGAGTAGCCATACTTATATCAGACAAACTAGACTTTAAATTAAAGGCTGTAACAAGAGATGAAGAAGGGCATTATATGATAATTACAGGGTCTTTCCATCAGGAAGAGCTAACAATTATAAATGTCTATGCACCGAATTCAAAAGCACCCAAATATATAAAATAAGTAATCACAAACATAAGCAACCTTATTGATAAGAATGTGGTAATTGCAGGAGACTTTAACACTCCACTTACAACAATGGACAGAATAGCTAGACAGAGAATCAATAAAGAAACAAGGGCCCTGAATGATATATTGGATCAGATGGACTTGACAGATATATTTAGAACTCTGTATCCCAAAGCAACAGAATATACCTCGTTCTCGAGTGCACATGGAACATTCTCCAAGATAGATCACATACTGGGTCACAAAACAGCCCTTAATAAGTATAAAACAATTGAGATCATACCATGCACACTTTCAGATCATAATGCTATGAAACTTGATATCAACCACAGGAAAAAGTCTGGAAAACCTCCAAAAGCATGGAGGTTAAAGAACATCCTACTAAAGAATGAATGGGTCAACCAGGCAATTAGAGAAGAAATTTAAAAATATATGGAAACAAATGAAAATTAAAATACAACAATCCAAATGCTTTGGGATGCAGTGAAGACAGTCCTGAGAGGAAAATACATTGCAATCCAGGCCTATCTCAAGAAACAAGAAAAATCCCAAATACAAAATCTAACAGCACACCTAAAGGAAACAGAAGCAGAACAGCAAAGACACCCCAAACCCAGCAGAAGAAGAGAAATAATAAAGATCAGAGAAGAAATAAACAATATGGAATCTAAAAAAACAGTAGAGCAAATCAATGAAACCAAGAGTTGGTTTTTTGAAAAAATAAACAAAATTGATAAACCTCTAGCCAGGCTTCTCCAAAAGAAAAGGGAGATGACCCAAATAGAAAAAATCATGAATGAAAATGGAATTATTACAACCAATCCCTCATAAATACAAGCAATTATCATGGAATACTATGAAAAACTATATGCCAACAAATTGGACAACCTGGAAGAAATGGACAAATTCCTAAACACCCACACACTCCCAAAACTCAAACAGGAAGAAATAGAAAATTTGAACAGACCCACAACCAGTGAAGAAACTGAATCGGTTATCAAAAATCTCCCAACAAATAAGAGTCCAGGACCAGACTGCTTCCCTGGGGAATTCTACCAGACATTTAAAGCAGAGATAACACCTATCCTTCTCAAACTGTTCCAAAAAATAGAAAGGGAAGGAAAACTTCCAGACTCATTCTATGAAGCCAGCATTACTTTGATTCCCAAACCAGACAGCGACCCAGCAAAAAAAGAACTACAAGCCAATATCCCTGATGACTATGGATGCAAAAATTCTCAACAAGATACTAGCAAATCGAATTGAACAGCATATAAAAAGAATTATTCACCATGACCAAGTGGGATTCATTCTGAGCTGCAGGGCTAGTTCAATATTTACAAATAAATCAATGTGATACATCACATTAATAAAAGAAAAGATAAGAACCATATGATCCTGTCAATCGATGCAGAAAAAGGATTTGACAAAATTCAGCATCCTTTCTTAATAAACACCCTCGAGAAAGTCGGGATAGAAGGAACATACTTAAACATCATAAAAGCCATTTATGAAAAGCCCACAGCTAATATCATCCTCAATGGGGAAAAACTGAGAGCTTTCCCCCTGAGATCAGGAGGACAACAGGGATGTCACTCTCACCGCTGTTGTTTAACATAGTGTTGGAAGTGCTAGCATCAGCAATCAGACAACAAAATGAAGTCAAAGGCATCGAAATTGGCAAAGATGAAGTCAAGCTTTCACTTTTTGCAGATGACATGATACTATACATGGAAAACCCAATAGACTCCACCAAAAGTCTGCTAGAACTGATACATGAATTCAGCAGTCGTATGATACAAAATTAATGTACAGAAATCAGTTGCATTCTTATACACTAATAATGAAGCAACAGAAAGACAAATAAAGAAACTGATCCCATTCACAATTGCACCAAGAATCATAAAATACCTAGGAATAAACTTAACCAAAGATGTAAAAGATATGTATGCTGAAAACTATAGAAACCTTATGAAGGAAATTGAAGAAGACACAAAGAAGTGGAAAAACATTCCGTGCTCATGGATTGCAAGAATAAATATTGTTAAAATGTCAATACTACCCAAAGCTATCTACACATTCAATGCAATCCCCATCAAAATTGCACCAGCATTATTCTCGAAGCTAGAACAAGCAATCCTCAAATTTGTATGGAACCACAAAAGACCCCGAATAGCCAAAGTAATACTGAAGAAGAAAACCAAAGTGGGAAGCATCATAATCCTAGACTTTAGCCTCTACTACAAAGCTGTAATCATCAAGACAGCATGGTATTGGCACAAAAACAGACACATAGACCAATGGAATAGAATAGAGACTCCAGAATTGGACCCACAAATGTATGGCCAACTAATCTTTGACAAAGCAGAAAAGAATATCCAATGGAAAAAAAACAGTCTCTTTAACAAATGGTGCTGGGAGAACTGGACAGCAACATGCAGAAGAATGAAACTAGACCACTTTCTTACACCATTCACAAAAATAAACTCAAAATTGACGAAGGACCTGAATGTGAGACAGGAAACCATCAAAACCCTAGAGGAGAAAGCAGGAAAAAAACCTCTCTGACCTCAGCCGCAGCAATTTCTTACTTGACACATCTCCAAAGGCAAGGGAATTAAAAGCAAAAATGAACTATTGGGACCTCGTGAAGATAAAAAGTTTCTGCACTGCAAAGGAAACAACAAAACAAAAAGGCAACCGATAGAATGGGGAAAGATATTTGTAAATGACATAACGGATAAAGGGCTAGTATCCAAAATCTATAAAGAACTCACCAAACTCCACACCCGAAGAACAAATAATCCAGTGAAGAAATGGGCAGAAGACATGAGTAGATACTTCTCTAAAGAAGACATCCAGGGGGCGCCTGGGTGGCTCACTTGGTTAAGCGTCCGACTTCAGCTCAGGTCACGATCTCACACTCCGTGAGTTCGAGCCCCGCGTCGGGCTCTGGGCTGATGGCTCAGAGCCTGGAGCCTGCTTCCGATTCTATGTCTCCCTCTCTCTCTGCCCCTCCCCCATTCATGCTCTGTCTCTCTCTGTCTCAAAAATAAATAAACATTAAAAAAAAATTAAAAAAAGAAGACATCCAGATGGCCAACAGGCACATTAAAAAGATGCTCAACATCACCCCTCATCAGGGAAATACAAATCAAAACCACACTGAGATACACCTCACGCTGATCAGAGTGGCTAAAATGAACAAATCAGGAGACTATAGATGCTGGAGAGGATGTGGAGAAACGGGAACCCTCTTGCACTGCTGGTGGGAATGCAAACTGCTGCAACCACTCTGGAAAATAGTGTGGAGGTTCCTCAAAAAATTAAAAATGGATCTACCCTATGACCCAGCAATAGCAGTGCTAGGAATTTACGCAAGGGATACAGGAGTGCTGATGCATAGGGGCACTTGTACCCCAATGTTTACAGCAACACTTTCAACAATAGCCAAATTTTTTTATGGAAAGAGCCTAAATGTCCATCAACTGATGAATGGGTAAGGAAGATGTGGTTTGTATATACAATGGAATACTACTTGGCAATGAGAAAGAATGAAATCTGGCCATTTGTAGCAACATGGATGGAACTGGAGAATATTATGCTAAGTGAAATAAGTCAGGCAGGGAAAGACAGATACCATGTTTTCACTCATATGTGGATCCTGAGAAACTCAACAGAAGACCAGGGGGGAGAGGAAGGCAAAAAAAAAAAAAAAAAAAAAAGTTACAGAGAGGGAAGGAGGCAAACCATAAGAGACTCTTAAATACTGAGAACAAACTGAGGTTTGATGGGTGGTGGGGGAGAGGGGAAGGTGGGTGATGGGCATTGAGGAGGGCACCTGTTGGGATGAGCACTGGGTGTTGTATGGAAACCAACTTGACAATAAATTACATTTAAAAAAAAGAAAGAAGATAATGACAGCCATGACACTGTCACTATTACTCTTCTGAGGTCTTGGAGAATGTTACGTCTGGCATCAAATAAGTTCTATTTTGACCTGGAGTGAAAAAGATCTATGTTAAAGTTTTATGTAACTATAGAATTGATATTATTAATGGAAAAGAAAATTGAATGTTTTAAGAAAAAGCAGAAAATGGGGAAAGCCACCATTTTTTTAAATGTTTATTTTGTTTTTGAGAGATTGAGACAGAGCATGAGTGAGGGAGGGGCGGAGAGAGAGGGAGACACAGAATCCGAAACAGGCTCCAGGCTCTGAGCTGTCAGCAACGAGCCCAAGGCAGGGCCCAACGAACTGTGAGATCATGACCTGAGCCGAAGTTGAATACTTAACCAACTGAGCCACCCAGGTGCCCTGAAAGCCACCATTTAAAAGGAAACTATTTCTCCAGATGACTCTCAGGAGAGTAAACCTGAAGGAGTGGAATATTTTTTAGGACTCTTTGGGACAATTCCTCTGGTGACCATGTGACTATCCCTCTGGTCTAGCAGATAACACTTTCACTTTAGTCACCAAAATGACACCCAAAGAAGTTGATGCCTGTGGTCTTCAGATATAAAGCTAATTTGACTTAAGTACCTTGCCACCGTCTTGGATTTATGCATCACTGCTATGTTTGAAATACAATTATGTGATCGTATTTGGGGTTGGGTTTGGTTTACTTGTGATGGATCATTTCTGCTTTAGGAACCCCAGCCCCTGAACCCTGGCCAAGCTTCTACAGGATGCCCAGGGCTGTCTTTGCAGATGCAAGGAACATGCTGAGACATGCCTACCCCCGGTAATGTACCCCCTGACCCATCACAGAAACTCCGTTTACCCTGGAGCAGAATCCATCGCGATGAGTCTACTGCCCGCCATGTAATCACAGAGTGATGAGAAAGAAGTTAGAGATTTCTCCCTTTGGCTTGCAACCTCCCACTTTCTCCCACCCGTTCTCAGGAGGATGCTTGTGCTTTACTCTCTTCTCTGTGTATGTCGGTGAAGACTGATCTACCATCCACCATATCAGGGGGGAATGTGCTTTGAGCTCCAATTTTGGAACAAGAAAATTAATAATTAACTAATGCAAATTAACAGAGGAACATTTTAAAAAGACAAATTGTACCAAAGAAGCAGAACAATGGAAAGCTTTTCAACTTATTTTACTTAATATACCCCTCAAAATAAAGCCAAAAGAGCACCAAATTTCACTTATGGTAGATAAAATACTGGCACCATAAATCTAATACTATAAGAAAATTACAATTTTTCATGACCAAATAATGTATACTTTTCTCTTGAGAGACTTCTTAAAAAGACAAAATGGAAAGATATACTAAATTGTGAAAAAGAAAATTCTATTCTTAAAGATGCCATTCCTTCCTCCAAATAATTTATAAGTACTATATAACTCCATTCTAAAATTGCTAACTTTTTTTTAACTTAACAGAAAAATAAATCAGTAAAAGTAACAGAAAAATCTTGAGAACACATAATTAAAGCATACTTGCATCACTAAAACATGTTATAGGGAAGCCTGGGTGGCTTAGTTGGTTAAGGGTCCAACCAAAGCTTGATCTCAGCTCATGATCTCACGGTTCATATGTTTGAGCCCCACAAGGGATTCTGCGCTGTCAGTGCAGAGCCTGCTTGGGATTCTGTCTCTGCCTCTCCCTCACTCTGCTCTCTCTCTCTCTCTCCCTCTCTCTCTTAAAATAAACAAAATTTTAAAAAAAACTTTAAAAAACATATTATAAAATATTATAATTAAATAATAACTAAAATAACGTGGTATAGCTCAACAATGGAAAGAAAAATCAGCAAAATATATATATATACATATATATATTTAGGAATTAATAAAATGACATTTCAAATCAGTAAAAGCATAGTAAATGATTGAATGAAAATGAATACTAGTCGGTAAAAACGAAAAAGCTGCATTTCTTCCTTAAAACTCACACACATAAAACACACACACATACAATTTCAGATAGATTAAAGGATGAAATATAAGAAAAATGTATGAAATCAAAACCACACTCAGATATCACCTCACGCCAGTCAGAGTGGCTAAAATGAACAAATCAGGAGACTATAGATGCTGGAGAGGATGTGGAGAAACGGGAACCCTCTTGCACTGTTGGTGGGAATGCAAATTGGTGCAGCCGCTCTGGAAAGCAGTGTGGAGGTTCCTCAGAAAATTAAAAATAGACCTACCCTATGACCCAGCAATAGCACTGCTAGGAATTTACCCAAGGGATACAGGAGTACTGATGCATAGGGGCACTTGTACCCCAATGTTTATAGCAGCACTCTCAACAACAGCCAAATTATGGAAAGAGCCTAAATGTCCATCAACTGATGAATGGATAAAGAAATTGTGGTTTATATACACAATGGAATACTACGTGGCAATGAGAAAGAATGAAATCTGGCCTTTTGTAGCAACATGGATGGAACTGGAGAGTGTGATGCTAAGTGAAATAAGCCATACAGAGAAAGACAGATACCATATGGTTTCACTCTTATGTGGATCCTGAGAAACTTAACAGAAACCCATGGGGGAGGGGAAGAAAAAAAAAAAAAAAGAGGTTAGAGTGGGAGAGAGCCAAAGCATAAGAGACTGTTAAAAACTGAGAACAAACTGAGGGCTGATGGGGGGTGGGAGGGAGGGGAGGGTGGGTGATGGGTATTGAGGAGGGCACCTTTTGGGATGAGCACTGGGTGTTGTATGGAAACCAATTTGACAATAAATTTCATATATTAAAAAAAATAAAAGAAAGAAAGAAAAAGGTATGAGAGGGGCGCCTGGTTGGCTCAGTTGTTTAAGTGTCTGACTTCAGCTCAGGTCATAATCTTGCGGTCTGAAGTTTGAGCCCCACGTCGGGCTCTGTGCTGACAGCTCAGATCCTGGAGCCTGCTTCAGATTCTGTGTCTCCCTATCTCTCTGCCTCTCCCCGACTCGCATTCTGTCTATCTCTCAAAAAATAGGGGCGCCTGGGTGGCTCAGTCGGTTGAGCATCCGACTTCAGCTCAGGTCATGATCTCACATTCCATGAGTTCAAGCCCCGCGTCGGGCTCTGCGCTGACAGCTCGGAGCCTGGAGCCTGCTTCAGATTCTGTGTCTTCCTCTATCTCTGCCCCTCCCCTGCTCATGCTCTGTCTCTCTCTGCCTCAAAGATAAATAAAAACATTTAAAAAAATTTTTAAATAAATAAACGTTAAAAAAATTACAAAGAAAAAAGAAAAAAGTATGAGAAATGAAGGAAAATACAGATGAATATCTGAGATCCTACATTAGAGACACATAGAAAAAAGTACCTACATATTATACATAAATATATATTAGGAAATTTAATATTATATACAGTTGACCCTGAACAACCCAGGTTTGAGCTGCATAGGTCCACTTAGATATGGGTTTTCTTCAGTAAATACAGTACCGTACTACAAATATATTTTCTCTTCCTTATGATTTCCTTAGAACATTTTCTCTTCTCTAGCTTACTTTATTTTAAGACTACAGTATATAATACATGCAACATATAAAATATGTTACTTGACTGTTTATGTTTTCGGTAAGGCTTCCAGTCAACAGTAGGCTATTAACAGTGAAGTTTTAGGGGAGTCAAAAGTTATACATGGATTTTCTATGGTGTGAGAGGTCAGCACCCCTAACCCGACATTGTTTAAGAGTCAATTCTATAATATATGTGAGGAAATGAAATATAAATATATACTAGGAAATTGAATATTATATATAATGTATATGAGAAAATGAAATGTAATATATATTAGGGAATTGAATCTGGTCTGGCAGCTGATATCCTGTGAAGTTATTGAGAGAAAACTATCTAAGGTGTGTTCAAGACAATGATAGCATCATTTCTTTAAATAAGAAACCTGGAGGAGAACCAGGCTGGGGTGGGGTTTGATGATGAACTTGACTTTGGATTTTTACAATGTAGATCAGGGGCTATTTCAATGAAATTGTAGGGACAGAATCTAGATTCCAGAGAATTGAGGAATTATTGGCATTAGTGGATGGTAAAGCAGTAGCGAGAGCAGTCACAGATGACTACTTGAAAAACAAAACTTACACAGTAGCACACAGGCTCCATGGGGAATGTGAACCCAATGTGGATATTGTTGGTTTGTGACTCTTCTGTGTTAGCCTTAGGAGGGAACACCTCTCCCACTGTCACAGGAAACAAACTGAAAGAGACAAATGTCCTCGGAAGTGCGTTTGCTGGACAAAAGACAAAGTTTACAGACTTCTTATTGATGGTTTCAGTGGCTGCAATTTTCCCCTCCAAGAATTGCCTGAAGAGAGAAAGAAAGAACAGAGGATGGGGTTCGAGCTTGTAATTTACCTTGAGAAGAGCGGCAAAGACTGTGAAAACATGGAAGGTTTTCTAGCCCACACTGACGGCCCAAGAGAGGGTTGAAGATCACAAATTTACCTTGATGATAACAAGGCCCATTGTGGGATTTCCTCCAAGAAAACTCAAGAGGCCAGGCAGAGTAAAGAAGCTCAAAGTATAGGTGCCACAGGGGCACTGGGTGCCTCAGTTGGGTGAGCGTCTGACTCCATATTTTGGCTCCAGTCATGATCTCACGTTTCGTGAGTCCATGCCCTGCATCAGGCTTGCTGCTGTCAGCACAGAGCCTGCTTCAGATCTTCTGTCCCCCTCTCTCTGCCTCTCCCCTGCTCACACTCTCTCTCTCAAAAATAAAAAAATAATAATAAAAATAAAAATAAAGAAGTATAAGTGCCACAAAAGGAAAAGCATGTGAGAGTCAGGGTATTGGCAAGAGTGGTTGGAAAGATGAATCATGGGGTCTAGAAGGAACTGAAGAGGAAAGAAGTAGGACAGACAATGGGACACAATAAAAGGGTCCAGAAATTGGCAATCTCCGTAAAGTTGGAGAAAAGATCTATCAAGGAAATGAAGGCAATAGACAGACAGGAAGTCATGATCAGAAACTAACTCTTGGTGCGCGCCTGGGTGGCTTAGTTGGAAAGCCATCTGACTTCTGCTCAGGTCATGATCTCACTGTTCATAAGTTCAAGTCCCACATCAGGTGAGCTTGAGCCCTGCTTCAGGTGAGCCTTGTTTTTCTCTCTCTTTCTCTCTCCCTCTCTCTCTGCCCATCAGTCTCTTGCATCCTCTCTCTGAAAATAAATAAAAAACAAACAAACTGTTGGAGTTTAACATTTTAGAGGTACGTGAAATTATACTATTTCTTGCTTTTTTCATTAATATAATGTGGTAGTAAGGGCCCCAAAGGATGTCCACATCCTAATCACCAGAGCCTTTGAATATGTTACCTTTCACAGCAAAAGGGACTTTAAGGTGTGATTAAGTTAAGGGTTTTGAGATGTGAGGGTTACCTTGGATTATCCAGTGTACCCAATATACTTACAAGGGCCCTTATAAGAGGGAAGCAGGAAGTCCCACTGAGAGAAAGAAATGTGACCATGGTTGAAGCAGTTGGAGTGAAGAAGGGCAAAGATTGTAGAAGCTCAAACAGGCAAGGAAATGGATTCTTCTCCTGGAGTCTCAAAGAGAATTCCACCCTACTGATACCCTGACATTAGGACTTCTGACCTCCACAGCTGTTTGGTAATAAATGTGCCACTAAATATGTGATGATTTTTTTTTTAACAACAGCAATAGGAAACAAATACATATATTATCATTAAGCACTTTTACATATTTATATGGGCTATTTTGCATTATGCTAACACACACACACACACACACACACACACACACACACACACACACAGGAATAGCCACAAAGTAATATCCAAAACTCCTTTTTGTGACTCTCCAATAATTGAGTGACCAACACTTATCTCACTAAGCCAAACCACTTACCCTATGCTGACAAGCCAGTCAAAGTCATTCACACTCATCTGATTTATTGATATAGAAGAGCTGAAGATGATTGAAGAAGTCCCCATGGAAACCCTCAAAGACATTTGGACACTTTCATGCCGACTCATCAGCTGGGCAATGAAATTTTTGAGACAGATGACCTTAATTTCAAGTACGATTCAAAGTATTTGGAACTAAAAACAAATGCCTACACTTGCCACAGGGAGATTTGCCAGGAGGAGAGGTGGGCATCTTATGGCCAAGCTTTATTGAAAAAACAAACAAAAAAACCACAAATATATATATATATTTTTTTTCAGTTTATTTATTTACTATGAAAGAGTGAGAGCACAAGCAGAGGAGGACAGAGAAACAGGGACAGAGAGAATCCCAAGCCGGCTCTGCACTGTCAGTGCACAGCCTGACACGGGGCTAGAACCTACGAACTGTGAGATCATGACCTGAGCTGAAACCGGCAGTTGACACTTAACCAATTGAGCCACCCAGGTGCCCTGAAGAAATACATTTTTAAAGCCTCAGCCAAATCAATCCTTGCAGTAAAATTTTCTCAAGGGATGGGGCGCCTGGGTGGCTCAGTAGGTTGGGTAGCCAACTACAGCTCAGGTCATGATCTCATGGTCTGTGAGTTTGAGCCCCGCATCAGGCTCTGTGCTGACAGCTCAGAGCCTGGAGCCTACTTTGGATTCTGTGTGTCCCTCTCTCTCTGCCCCTTCCCTTCTTGCTCTCTGTCTCTCTCTCTCTCAAAAATAATAAACACTAAAAAAAAATTGTTTTAATAAAAAAAAATTTTCTCAAGGGATATTTGCAAGCTGTAAAATCAAACACAATAAAAGCTTTTTTTTTAATGCTATCTCTGGTTTTACATACATGCACAAGCATATTGATCCATCTGGTAGAGTAGTCTCAACATAGATACGTGCCAAGAAAAATTCATTTATTTTCAAGCAAGTCTAAATGTTCTGGGTCCTCAAACCTACATCCTGCGTAGGCCAGACCTCTTACTTCTACATCGCATTCAGGTTTAATATTTAATCCCATGATTTTTGAAATCCAAACTGTCAAAACTCCCTCTACCTCTCTGTCTTCCTTGCGCCTGGAGAAGAGGGGGGAATGATCTATGCTTACACAGCAAATGACATCAAAGCTGGCAAGTCCCTCCTCTGCCTCCCAGCCCAACACCAAGGGGCTGGAATCAAGTATTTGAGTGGGGATGAAATTGTCAGCTCATCAGGCAGCTCCACGGGGCCCACCCTTATGCAGTTTCCCTGTCCTCTTCTCCCCTATTACCAAGGCAACACCTAATCCACCCAAAAGTCTCTGCTTCTGGCAAGGCCCAGCTACCTTTCATGGCAAGCACTCATCAACCCTTGCCAAGCCAAGGGTGGGAACACAGGCTGCCCTGGGGCAGGCTCTCTCACTGCTCCATCAGCAACACCAAATGCTCTGTCAGCTCAGCGGCACACAACCCTACCCCCACCCCCACACAGTTCTTACTGAGGGTGGAGGAAACTTGGGAAACGCTGATTTCAACACAAGAGGGTGGAACAAATAGAAACTTCCCTGCTCCCTGCTTCCCAGGCTCTCCAACAAGGAAAGGGAGGGAGAAGGTATTGTTACTACTTCAACAACCTTCCTTCAAAGGTTTAATATCCTTGCCCCCTCTGTGTCCTTTATTCTATAAAGACGGAAGGAATGAGGGTTAAGAAACTGGTTCTGCTGGATGTCTTCTGTTAGCAAATCTCACAGTGTGGGACTGGCATCCGGAAGACATTCCTCTGAACTTAAAAGGTGAGACACTTGGCAAGATTTATCCTGAAACATGGATTCTAGTTGGCAGTTTCAGGGAAGCACAAATGTCCCTCATCATCCCTTTACACTGTTTCTATATATATAAATGTTGTATTCCAGTCATCATTAATTTTGGAATTTTTTATATTACAAAGTGTTTTTCCAAAAACAGATCCCCAATGATGTGCCTCTGAGAAATGAGTTTTCCATTTAACCTGGCTCAGTTTGAAACTATAATCTTGGCACTAGTTAAGTTATAATTCAGGAGGTCAGTATATTGATTTCAACAGCCCAGTTGAAACTCGGGGCTAAACTCTGAGAACTAAGCGTAGAAGAGATAAGGGGAGAAAGCCCCAGAATAAATAGAATTTGCATTTGTAATAAATAAATAGAAATAAATAGAAATCTTCAACATTTATTCTGTAGTCAGAGCAGAATAAGCAAAACTGAAAGAAAGGGTACTGTGTCTAGGGAGTTTCTGCCTCCTGTCATGAAGAAGAGATAGGGTCTGGAATTATCTCCCTCCACAACTGTAAACTAGAAATGATTGGTAAAATAAAAACACTCGTTTTCAGACTTTGGTCAACAGAAATGCTTAGGACTATGATCCCTGAAGAAAGAGAAATAAACTCTGTGTGCCCTATGATCACCCTGGCTTTCTGCCTAGAGGCAATTTCCAGATCATCACACTGGGAGGGAAGGCCCAAACAAAGCCCAGTGGCCTCACTGACTTAAGGAGCCCAAAGTTCAGGGAGACTGAGGTGACCAGAGTTTGTGGACTAGAGCACTGGACACACACAAGGGAGTTAAGAAGCGAAGGAGCTCCAAAAGTCGGCACGGAGTCCCCTCAGTCTTCGGCTGAATATCAATCTTCACATGAATAAGGTGAAGCTTTACAGTTGGGGATAAAGAACAATTACTGAACGGCTATAATCTGAATAAATCCAAGAGCTCACATAAAACCGGGAATCATTCATATTCCCACTGGCCAAAGTGAAGAGGCCTCATTGAATAGACAGGGCGTTCAGAAGGGTCAAGGGATAGTCACAGTTTTTGAGTAAAGGCTACTCAAGACCCACTCTTTAAAAGCTTTCTGAAAAGCTTCAAAATTATTAAACTGATCCTCAGGAGCTTAAGTGGTCACCAGAATAAACCACAACACTCTGTAAGGAAGAGAAAAAAAAAATCTTGCACAAACACTCTATAGAGGAAGGAAGAATATACTAGGAGGCCAACATTACCCTGATATCCAGTACTGACTGCCTTTAGACTCAAGCAAGCAGGGGACTTGCTCTGGCATTTTATGCCCCAGGGAGCCCCATATTTCAGAGTGCCCTCCCCAAGATATTCTAATTCCCCCTCTGGTGACTGGGATCGGTTGAAACTAGCAATACCATCTGGGTAGGGTGCCTTGATCTTAGACTAGTACCTCTCCGTCATGGTCCCATAATATCCCTTCTCTGACCCTCTACCCTTCACCTAGTATCAACCATATGCCCCAATTTTCTCAGGGATTCATACCTATGGGTATTCAACCCAGGACCCCATTGTAAGGTTCTAGTTCCAGGACAGATGCCTGGCAAGCAGATTGCTGGCACAATACAGTTTTTGTGGGATCATGATAGATTGGGCCTCCAGAATGGTACTGACATGCTGATTTTGAGCCTCTCTCACTTATGACAGACATGTAGCAAGTTTAGGTTTCTGGGCTACTAAGAGTTCACTGCCAACTCTTGGGTTCAAGCTGCATGTTGGGGCCTCTACCTCGACTCCTACCCATCTCCATTCTGACTGCAGTGCTGCCCATAATCACAGCACCTGAAGGCAGCAGGTGTCTGTCACCTGTAATGGTGAGAATGCTCTACCCTATGCACTTCCCACAGCCATGTTGATCACCCAATCCCCTCTGTTGGCTCTGCAGACACGTCAGCAGTCCTCGGAAGTGGTTGTACGTGTCTCTTCTGGGAGCTTTTGAGATCCTTGCTCTGCAATACCCGTTGCCCTCCAGATTGATGTTCTCTCTCGCCTCTAATTGGTGTGGTCATCCTACCACAAGATGGCTGTAGGTCACCAGATGATCGGTGGACATTTCATGTACGAATGGGACTGCCCTTCTTGCTCTACCTGTCGTCTTCCTCACATTATGCCCCCTGCCAGTGGCAGTGTGTGGAAAGCAGAAGTGTGGTCAACGTTGAGAAAGATCACGTTCTAGAAATGCACCTATTAGAGTCTAAAGACTTCTACATTTATGCTATAAAGTTCCAAACAGTAAGTTTAATATGACCAGAGAATGAAATATCATTCACATTTCCCTGCACAATTTGGGTAAGACCTGCATTTGCGGTCATCATCAACAAGGTATAGTAATAACTTTGACCGTGTCTCTTTGGAAGCTAGTATTCATGGGTGGTAGATGGACAATGTGGCATCATGAGTAATGATGTAATCAACATTAAGTAAGTGGCAGGACAGAATTTCAGAGGTAAGATGATCTATGTTGTTCCCATAGAAACAGGTTCCGGCTTTATGAGTGATAATAGCATTGCTACATTTTCTCTAGAAGGGAGATAGGAAATAAGCCAGAAGCAATACCTTTGATGATAAAGAACTGAAAGAAATGGGTTTTGGTCCTAAATAGGAAGAGGTGGACACTGCAAAGAAACTTCCTGAGCACAGATTAAACAATAAAAAAAATGCTTAAGTACCTCTTTTTATTTCTTCGTTATACCTCACAGAGTCCCATGGACTTTATGGTACATTGGTAATCAAATTGTTTATATAGACAAAGGCCCGGCCAAAAATATTGTCTGCAGCCCCACACACCCTAGCGACATTGCAGCTGATGTCAAAAGCAAACACAACAAACAGAATAGAAATCTGCAGACCAGTATCCCTCGAGATCATAAACGCAAAATATCCTAGCAAAACATCAGTAAGTTGAATCCAGCAACATGTAAAAAGCATAATACACAACAAATAAGTGGAGTTTATCCCAGTTACACAAACTTCGTTTAATATTATAGAAAGTGACATCCGGAAGGCGGTGCCACAAAGCTTGGGGTTGAAAGGAATAACAAAACATGCTATTAATCATCATCCTCTTCCAAAGCAGCTGGATGAGATTTCTTATACCAATGACAGTCATGAAAAAGATGCAAGTTCCCAAAGTGAGTCTGACATCACACAAAAATCATCTTTTACATCAGCTGACACTGGGAATTCAAGATCTGCTTTTCCAAGTTACACAGGCACTCAGACTTCTCCTGGGGGTATGGAACTTGATCCAAAGGCCACTGAAAAAGTCCAGGCAATGTTGACAGCCATTGACGAGCTCTTGTACGAGCAGAAGTTGAGTGTGCATACTAAGAGTCAAAGGAAGAGTGTCAACAATGGACACGTAGCTTTCCTCACCTCAGGATTCTGGGTAGGCAGATAGTCACTCCAAGGGAAGGGTATGGACTGTATCCTAGATCCCCTTCTGTTGTTTCAGTTTCACATGAGACGACACTTTCTCAAGAAAGAGATTTTACTATATTTGGTATTAGGGGAAAGAAGTTACATTCTGCATCTTCTTATGCTCATAAAGCATCTTCCATTGCCAAATCCCCTAGTGTGTATTCTATGGAAAAAGAAGACTGTATAATCTCCTCTGACGGAATAATAGAGGAACACCTAGCATTCGACCACACTAACATGGAAGAGGGGTTCCAAGGAAAGAAATTACAAGCATCTCCAGAGAAACAGAAATTAGGGTACCCTCCCATTGCTTCATTTTACTGCATGAAAGAGGACGTCCTTGCTTATGTGTTTGACTACGTGTGGAGCAAGGTTCTGAGCTGTATGGAGCAGTTGACACATAGCCATTGGGAGGGATTTGCTTCTGGGGCCACAGAAGGAGAGAGAGAGAGAGAAGATGGTAGAAAACTTATTTGAAGAAATAATAGCCAAACTTCTCGGGACCAAGACGTCCAGGCCCAGAAATCACAGAGAACCTCAAACATGATGAACTTAAGGAAGTCCACACAATAATTAAAAGGCAAAAACGAAAGCAGCAAATATGATATCATATACATAAAACATGAAGGAGTAGAAATCTAGTGCTGTTAGAATATGTTCAAACTTGGGGCGCCTGGATGTCTCAGTCGGTTGAGCGTCTGACTTCGGCTCAGGTCATGATCTCGCAGTTCCTGAGTTCAAGCCCTGCATCGGGCTCTGTGCTGACAGCTCAGAGCCTGGAGCCTGCTTCAGATTCTGTGTCTCCTTCTCTCTCTGCCCCTTCCCCGCTCATACTCTGTCTCTCTCTGTCTCTCAAAAATGAATAAACGTTTAAAAAAAATTAAAAAAAAAAAAAAAGAATGTGTTCAAACTTAGGCAACCATCAACTTAATATAGACTACTGTATATACGGGGATGTTATAGATGAACCTTATGGTAACCACACTGACAACCTATGACAGATTCACACACACAAAAGAGAAAGGAATCCAAAAATAACAATAATGGAAGTCATCAAATCACAAGGGAAGACAGAAAAAAAAGAAGGAACAGGGAAGGATGCAAACAAACATAACCAGAAAACAATTAACAAAATGGCCATAAGTACATACCTATCAATAGTTACTTTAAGTAAATGAACTAAATGAGCCAATCAAAAGAAATTTGGTGACTAGGGGTTACTGGTGGCTCAGTCGGTTAAGTGTCCAACTTCAGCTCAGGTTGTGGTCTCACAGTTCGTGAGTTTGAGCCCGGCATCAGGCTCAATGTTGTCAGCACAGAGTCTGCTTCAGATCTTCTGTCCCCCTCTGTCTCTGCCCCTCCTCTACTGGTGCTCTCTCTCAAAAATAAATACATAAATAAAAGGAAAAAAATTATAGAAATCAAACACAATTTTAGCAGGATAGAAGAGAAAAACTACACAATAATCTAAATCAATGCAGGAAAAATATCTGGCAAACTTAAATATCTACTCATGAAAGCCTTTGATACCTGGCAGAGGGGCCTTTCTGATCCTGGTAGTGGGCTGGTTCATGATGGCGCACTTACTATGCATCATTCCTGAACAGGCGGGTGACAGTGGCTGAGGGAAGATTGGAGACATCGTAAAGGGCCCACCAGTGGTCAGTGGCAGTGCTACAACGCAAATGTTGTCCTGTCTGTCTCTAGACAACATCTCTTTCCCCACACCACAGTGTCTCCTATAAAGAATGGTTAACTTCACTGAAGGAAACTTACATTTAATACTGGTAGAGAAAAATAAGGCAAAAATTAATCACAATCTTTGCTAACAACAAAATTGTATTTGTTTTGTATATTGAGTGTATTTTTAATTCCTGAGTATATTTTCAAGACATGGATTCAACGTGCACACATTGCTATTCTTTTTTTTTTTTTTTTCTATAACGGAATCAGAAGCAATAGAGTTCTGTGGGACAGCAGATTAAACAATTTTGAAGACCTTCTTTAAGAAAAATAATTAGCGGGGGGCACCTGGGTGGTTCAGTCAGTTAAGCGCCCGACTTCGGCTCAGGTCATGATCTCACGGTCCGTGAGTTCAAGCCCACGTCGGGCTCTGTGCTGATAGCTCAGAGCCAGGAGCCTGTTTCAGATTCTGTGCCTCCCTCTCTCTCTGACCCTCCCCCATTCATGCTCTGTCTCTCTCTGTCTCAAAAATAAATAAATGTTAAAAAAAAATTAGAAAAGAAAAAAAAGAAAGAAAGAAATTAGGGGCACCTGGGTGGCTCAGCCAGTTGAGTGTCTGGCTCTTGCTTTCAGCTTAGGTCATGATCTCATGGTTCATGAGATGGAGTCCCGCATCAGGCCCCATGCTCACAGCACAGAACCCGCTTGGGATTCTCTCTCTCCCTCTCTCTGCCCCTCCTCCACTTGCACTCTCTCTAAAAATGAGTAAATAAATTTTTAAAAAAAGAGAGAATTAATATACATGAAAAATTAGATACAAACATGAACATTTAATCCCAACAAATCACTAATTTTACAAAGCTGACAAATACCACAAATAGAAAATCCAGAAAAGTAACAAATACGACTATTCATTAACTGCCCACCTCAACTCTATGCTACTTTGGCCTTTTTTAGCTCGTACTGTTTGTTTTTGTGACATGGTCTTCAATGGAGAAAATAGAAAGATAATTTACTTTTTCCTCTAGCATCATCAAATGAGCTTATTATTAATGAAGATGAATAAAACGTGTAACTTCACACACAGATGAACTGTGGTCTGTATGGCCTGTGCCCTATGAACACAGAGATCCTTATAAATTCTATTTCCCCAATTCCCATTAAAAAGGAAAACAAATGGTGTGTCTATATTTTTATGCACTGCATTATTGATCATATTGATTATATTCCTGTAAGAGAGCATTCCAAACCAAAAGCAAGGCATGGTGGCCTCTACTTGAGCAACATCCAAATTATGTGATATTTCTCTCATCTTCTTCTACCCCCTTCCCCCATGACTTGGTTCAATGTGGGGAGGGGGCTGCAAGGTCCCCTGCTGTGGAATCTAACTCAGTTCTTCTCCAGCTTAGAGGCTCCTCACCTGCTCATGACAGGGACCAGGGATGCCCAACTACATCCTCTCCCAAACAGTTCCTGTCACATGTTTGGACAGAGGATTTTTGCATAGTGTTATGCCCAGAATTCGTGATCCCCAAAGACCACTAGGGAGCCGAGTCCTATGCAAAAGCAAAAGAACCTTTATTCGAGCTAGCTCGAGCTCAATCCCCTACCTGCACCGACGCAGCGGTGAGATACCAGGGAGAGAGAGCGAGTTTCAAAAGCACAAAGGTTTTATTGGGGCCTAGGGGCAGTTGGTGAGGTAATGGCTGTGGCCTCAGCCGATTGGCTGGGGAAGGGTCGTGGCCTCGGCCGATTGGCTGGGGAAGGGTCAGAGTCCTGTTACGCAGGTCGCTGGGCGTGTTTTGATCAGGAAGTTTGAACGGTGAGCGGGAGGTTACTCAAGGGGAGGAGGCGCAGTCTGAGGTTTCTGCGATTTTCCCGGAAAAGGGGTCATGTGGGGGACATAGTCACTCAAGGTGGAGGACACAGAACAAGATGGAGTCGGCCGGCGTAGGCCTGCCCTTTCACATAGAATATCAAATTCTTGTCCTCAGCTCCCTGTGCCCCTCCATCCTTGTTATCTGGGCTTGGGCAGAGTCCCAGAGAACACAGGAAGATAATCAATAAATAGAAGCTGGAAACACTTGGATTGTCATCCATGAAGTGTCACCATCCAGTGGGACCAAATCTTAGTCAGGCTTCTCTTCAAGTAGATGACTCCAAATGCACTTTAAAGTTTTAGAGTTGTTTAATTTTTTGCAGGTCATGTTCCCTGAATTAATTTCTTGCTATACAATCTAATTCTTTTTTTTTTTTATTTTTTTAAAATGTTTTATTTATTCTTGAGGGAGAGATAGAGCATGAGTGGGGACGGGGCACAGAGAGAGGGAGACACAGAATCCGAAGCAGGCTCCAGGCTCTGAGCTGTCAGCACAGAGCCTGACGCGGGGCTCGAACCCACGAACCTTGAGATCATGACCTGAGCCGAAGTCGGATGCTCAACCGACTGAGCCACCCAGGCGCCCCTATACAATCTAATTCTTAACGAAAGAGTTATTTGGGACTCACAGTGTTCTATTATTGTAACATCAGTTAAGACTATGACCAGGAGAAAACAGCATTTCTCCGCAGGAAGGCCTGAGCGTCAGGCTCTCTCCAAGCTAGCTGTATAGGGATGTAGATGTGAGCCCTGTAAACTGGGGAGAGCTGTTCACATCCCTAAAAGTAGTTGTTTTTTAATCTGCAATATACTCTTTCAAGTAGTAAAGGGGAAAATTATCAAATCCATATTCCAGGTACCTCTCCTCTTGCCTTCTCACCCAGGACTAGAATCTGCTTTACTTACTGTGTGCTTTCTCTTGCTTTATTTAGGCATGAAATTCTAATGGCTTAAAAGTAACATGGGATATATACATACTCTTTTGTATGTATCAAAAGTTACATTTAAAAAGACAATACAGAGGCACCCGGGTAGCTCAGTCAGAGGACTCTTGATTTTCACTCAGGTCATGATCCCAGGGTCATGGGATTGAACACCACGTCGGGCTCATGCTAAGCATGGAGACTGCTTGAGATTCTTTCTCTCTCCCTCTCTCTCTGCCCCTCCCCCACCCCTCATTCTCTCTCTCTCTCTCTCTCTCAAATAAAAACATTAAACTTAAATATTTTTTTTTAAATTAAAAAAATAAAAAGATAATACAGGAAAAATAACTGGGGGATGGCCCTGGCATGGATTCGTGTATTAAAAGTGGCTGTGCACTATTCACTTCTCTCCGTGGGCCCCCTCTCCTCATGCCCCACCCCTATTCTCCACAGGAACCCCTTTCCTCCCTTTCATAGATTTCTGGCCATTTTCTAGCAAGTCGGTTTCTTAACTCATTATTTTTGCCCATGTATCAGCCTTCAGCCCCTTCTCTTTATTTCTGTCTCCTTCCCCACCCCCCTCAACAATCTTCATTCTGTCTCCTTTGAAACAGTAGGTTTCATAACCTCAATGGGGAGTGGTGAACACTCCCCACCACTGAGAGGCTTGATCCCTTTTATGTAGAGAAATGACAGGCGAGGAGGCTTGAGACAAGGGTGTAGGCATGGGGACAGAGTGGAGCTGGGATTCTGCCAGGCCCCCTGCTGACCTCGAACACTGTTCTTTTGTGCCCGCCCTCATAGGGGGAATAGAAATGGAAAGTACCAGTCCCAGGATACTGGAGGTATTACTGTTAAATTGTTTGATGATTGTTAGGAGATTAACATATTGATTGTTGCCACAGACCCCCAAACTCTGGATCTCCCCAAGATCCTTCAGCATTCCCTCATTCCTGTCACTGTCCCAGCCATGGCCCTTCATGTGGTGAAAAGGAACAATCATGATAGAAAGCAGAAACAAGAAAAGGCAGAATCGAACAGAATAACAATGTTCATGGCCTCTGTGACAACTTCCCAAGTTAACCTTCCTAAAGCTGAAAGAAAACTATTCTGTCTGAAGCAAAAAGGGAATGAATAGCAGGCTCAAATAGCATAGAGCTTAAGATGTCAAGCTGCATAATCAGACAGGCACGGCATGGACCCCCAGCTCTGCCTTTCATTGGCTGAGAGACCTCATCATTAACCCCTCTAAGCCTCAGTGTTCTCTTCTGGAAAGTGGAGATGATAACTTCCCTTTCCTCGTGGACACAAGGCATGCACAGATGTGCCACAGATATGCAATGAGACAGCTATAAAGCGCTTGACCTGGCCCAGAATAAGAATAAGAGGTAGAAACTGGTACTACTCTTTCAATACAATGTGGTAACCCAAAGGGCAAATTAGAACTAGAAGATATTTGCCACGCTTCAAGAACTTACAATCTAATCAAGAAACAAACTTCAAAGAAAAGATAAATAACAATACAATTCAGGAAAAAGTCAGTGTGATTATAGACCGTAGCCATTGTAGGAGACCAGAAATTTGCAAACCTTGAGGAAGGGTGTCAAAATGCAACAAAAGGCACAGAGCTTTCATTTAACTTTAAGTAATCAGTAATTTGGGGGCCCTAAGTGGCTCAGTTGGTTAAACGTCTGACCTCAGCTCAGGTCATGATCTCACAGTTCGTGGGTTTGAGCCCCAAGTTGGGTTCTGCACTGACAGTGTGGATCTTGCTTGGGATTCTCTCTCTCCCTCTCTCTCTCTCTCCTTCTGCCCCTCCTTTCTCCCATCTCTCTCTCTCTCTCTCTCAAAAATAAACATTAGAAAGAAAAGAAATCAGTAATTTTTAATATAAAAGCAATTCCTATACTATCTTCATCATCCTCAAAGTCCAGAGACGGTGGGAAATTACACAAGATTTTGGAGGACACAGTCTGTGACTACACATATTGAAGTCGGCCTGAGTCTTAGTCCTTTGCCCTAATGGCCACGGCTGTCCTATCCAAAGGGAACACTGGAATAAGCTCTCAATAAGATCATTGTGGAGAGGGCCATGAAGTTGCCTCTGCCTCGTGGTCTTAGGCATCTTTCAGGGACAGTCAACCACTGGTCACAACAGCTCCTATTACCTATATTTTTTAGGTGGTCTTCAGTCTAATCATCCACAGGTAAAGGCCACCTTTCCGATACTCCCATATAACCATGTCCTCCACTCATTTTGTCCACAAGGACTAATCAAGACCCAAGGATGAAAACAATCTTTTTCCATCAAACAAATATTTAATTGTTAATAATTTAGCATACTAACATATTAAAAATCTGATTAAAAAAAGAGCAGCAGAAGAGCACCTATGACCTAGGTCATAGGTGTCAGTTTCCTTGAGCAATTATAAGAGGCCCTTATGTGACTTTCAGCAAGCAAGACCATGTGGCTCTGGAAAAATGAGGCTCTCCATACTCAGGGCATCTGGCAGAGATCTAGTGTAGATAGACACTGGGGTTGCTCTGTATTCTCTGCTTCTATCATAGCCAATCTCTGTACCTCAGAAGTAAGTCAAAGTAGAGGAATAAGAATCCTCAGCTGATGGAAGGAAAAGAAGGAACTCATCAGTACCTGGTTTAGACAAGCCTAGTACAGATCAGAATTCGTGCAGGGACACTCTGGCATTGTCAGGTTAAACATATAGACAACGGCCAGAAGTGGCATGGTGATGGCCACTCAACATGCCTGTCTCCTGAATCACACTGGCTGCCCCCTTGCCTGGTGTACCAAGATTCCTCCCATCTTTCTTCAGTGATGGATCTGCTTTTTGTTCTACCATATCTCATGGTTCTTCGTTTTTGGTTTGTTCTCATTCTGTACTTGGTATATTTCCTAGTAGCATCCTAAGGAATGCTAAATGGAAATTTTCTGAGATCTTGTTTGTCTGAAAGCAGAAAATTTATTTTATCTTCACAGGTCAGTGAATAGTTTGAGCCAGCATAGAATTCTGGGTCAGAAAGTATTTTCCTTCAGAATCCTGTTATCTTCTGGCTTTATATCATTTAGCCTCAGTTTTGCTTTGAGAAGTCAAAAATCATTCTGACTCCTGATATTTTGAATGTGTCTGATACATATCAGAGATTCTCTGTTTGTAGAATCTTCTTTTCATCCCCAACATTACTAAATTCCATGATGATATGCATTGGAATGTATCATTTTCATTTATATTGTTGGACAGAGATTCTTTTCAAACCCCTTTTAATTAAGAGACCTGTGTCTTTCAGGCCTAGGAAATATCTTGAATTATTTATTGTTAATTTCTTTCCTTCACTTTTCTCTGTTCTTTTTGTCTGAAGATCCTGTTATTCAGATACTAGGTAACCCGAACCAGTCTTCTTAATTCTTCAGTCTTCCCTCTAATCCTTTATGTCTTGCTTTTTGGCTCTGCTTTTTTAGAAATTTCCTTATTTTCTTTTCTAATCCTTCATTTGAGTTTTTCAACTGCTAATGTGTTTTTAATTTCCAAAACCTCTTTTTATGTTTCCTAAATATTCCCATTTTATAACATCCTGTTCTTATTTTCTGGATGCAATCTCTTCACTTCTTTCTTGATGCCATTGATAACATTTTTAATATATCCTTCTTTTCTGTATAATTTTTGCTTACCACAGTTGGTTTTGCTGCTTGCTTATATGGGTGACTCTATTTTAGAGACTATTCTCAGAAGTGAGAGAGTTCTTGGTTCTCCATTCATGTTTCAAAGAGGGAGACTAAAAACTCAATTGGGATCTTTAAGCAAGTGGGAGGGACTGTCCATCAAACATTTCACATTGTTTATCTGGACAGTTTGATGCTGTCCAATTTCACTATCTGTGGGTATTTATTTATTTATCAAATACCCTGAGAAGGCACTTTCAAATTCATGCCTAAAGATCTAGAGAGTCCATGGTCTAATTGCCAGTGCTCTGGGAGTCAAATAGGGAAGGGGAATGGTGGAAAGAGGTGTCAGCATTCCAGGTTTAGTGTGTGTGTGTGTGTGTGTGTGTGTGTGTGTGTGTGTGTGTGTGTGTTATACATAAATACACTGTTTTAGTCAGCTCAGGCTGCTATAACCAATACAATAGACTGGGTGGCTTAACCCACAAACATTTATTTATCATATTCTGGAAGCTGGGAAGTCTAAGATTAAGGTGCCGACAGATCAGTATCTGGTCAGAGCCCTCTTCTTGGCTCACAGAAGGCCACCTTCTCATTGCATCATCATATAGTAGGGGGCAGAGAGAGGAAGCTGTCATGTCTCTTCCTGTCAGGGCACTATCCCATTCATGAGGGCCCCACCCATGATAGATTAGATGGGTAGACAGATAGACAGACATATTCCACACACACATATACCTATATAATCACCTGACTTGAAACCTGAGTTTAAGAAATGGTGAAGTGCTTGGTCAAGAACAAGAGAAACTAAAACTATATTGAATTTTTTGTCTCTGAGGGGATTCAAATATACAACTTACGACAATCAAAGAAATTTAGGTTTAAAGCCTTAAAAAAACTTTCATTAAAAATATGGTTATATTATATTTTAAACTAGGTCTGAAGAGAGAAAATACAGTCTGTATTCCAAAATGTTATCAATGAGGATGATATAAAAGATACATACTTCCTACTCTATAATCAGATATTATACCTTCTTTTTTAGGTCCACATAGGATACTGATAGAAATGGCTATATATTAACCCACAAAGAAAATCTCAATAAATCTCTAAAATAAATAGGCTATGGGGCAAAAGATAGTATCCACTTAATTGTCCAACTGAGTAGGAAGAATTCACAGATAAAATCAGATTTTCAATCTAAAAATCTAAGCAGGTAGAGATATACCTGGTAGAGATGTAAGCAGAGAGCTTTCTGGACAAAAGAGGTGAATGAACCAATATTTTGGGGGTTTGCATGTTGTTGTTTCATTTTATTTTATGAACATTTTTTATTTAAATTTTAGTTTGTTAATATACAGTGAAATATTGGTTTCAGGAGTAGAATTCATCACTTATATACAACACCTAGTGCTCATCACAAGTGCCCTCCTTAATACCCATCACCCATCTAGCGCATCTCCCACCCACCTCCCTCCATCAACCCTCAGTTTGTTCTCTATGTTGAGTCTTTCGAGGTGCCTGGATTGCTCAGTCAGTTAAGCTTCTGACTTTGATTTCAGCTCAGGTTATGATCTCACGGTTCGTGAGTTCTAGCCCCCCTTTGGGCTCTGTGCTGACAACACAGAAACTGCTTAGGATTTTCTCTCTCCCTCTCTCTCTGCCCCTTCCCTGCTTTCTCTCTCTCTCTCTCAAAATAAACATTAAATTTTTTTTAAAGAGTCTCTTGTGCTTT
Organism: Panthera pardus; assembly: GCF_024362965.1. NCBI lineage: Eukaryota > Metazoa > Chordata > Mammalia > Carnivora > Felidae > Panthera > Panthera pardus. The sequence continues at coordinate 22,821,283 of NW_026526732.1, read as the reverse complement.
GTTCCCCTCTCTTGTATTTTTCCCTCCTTCCCATATGTTCATCTGTTTTGTTTCCTAAATTCTACATATGAGTTAAATCATATGGTATTTGTCTTTCTCTGATTGACTATTTCACTTGGCATAATACATTCTAGCTCCATCTACATCATTGAAAATGGCAAGATTTCGGGGCGCCTGGGTGGCTCAGTCGGTTAAGCTGCCGACTTCGGCTCAGGTCATGATCTCGCAGTCCGTGGGTTCGAGCCCTGTGTCGGGCTCTGTGCTGACAGCACAGAGCCTGGAGCCTGTTTCAGATTCTGTGTCTCCCTCTCTCTGACCCTCCCCTGTTCATGCTCTGTCTCTCCCTGTCTCAAAAATAAATAAAACGTTAAAAATTAAAAAAAAAAAAGAAAGAAAGAAAATGGCAAGATTTCATTCTTTTTGATGGCCGAGTAATATTCCATTACATATATATATACCACGACTTATTTATCCATTTATCAGTCAGTGGACATTTGGGCTTTCTCCAGAGTTTGGCTATTGTTGATAATGCTGCTATAAACATTGGGGTCCATGTACTCCTTCAAATCAGTGTTTTCGTATCCTTTGGGTAAATACCTAATGGTATAATTGCTGGATCATAGGGCAGTTCTGTTTTTAGTTTTTTGAGGAACCTCCATACTGTTCTCCAGAGTGGCTGCACCAGTTTGCATTCTCACCAGCAGTGCAAGAGAGTTCACCTTTCTCCACATTCTTGCCAACATCTGTTGTTTCTTGTGTTGTTAATTTTAGCCATTCTGACAGGTTTGAGCTGATATCTCATCATGGTTTTGATTTGTATTTCCCTGATGATGAGTCATGTTGAGCATCTTTTCATACATCTGTTAGCCATCTGGATGTCTTCTTTGGAAAACTGTCTATTCGTGTCTCCTGCCCATTTCTTAGCTGGGTTGTTTGTTTTTTGAGTGTTGATTTTGATAAATTCTTTATAGATTTTGGATACTAACCCTTTATCTTCTCCCATTCTGTAGGCTGCATTTTAGTTTTGTTGATCATTTCCTTTGGTGTGCAGAAGGCTTTTATCTAATACATGAATTCATCAAAGTGGCAGGATATAAAACCAATGTGCAGAAATTTGTTGTGTTTCTATACACCAATAACAAAGCAGCAGAAAAAGAAATCAAGGAATCAATCCCATTGCACCAAAAACAATAAAATATCTAGGAATTACCTAAGAAAAGAGATAAAGAAACCTAAGAAAACCTAAGATCTCTAAGAAAAGAGATCTGTACTCTGAAAACTACAGCAGACTTCTGGAAGATATTGAAGAGGACACAAAGAAATGGAAAAGCATTCCATGTTCATGAACTGGAAGAATAAACATCGTTTAAATGTCTATACTACCCAAAGCAATGTATACACTTAATACAATCCCTAATAAAATAGCCCCAGCATTCTTCACAGAACTAGAACAAACAATCTTAAAATTTGTGTGGAACCACAAAATACCCCAAATAGCCAAAACAATCCTGAAAAAGAAAAAAAAAATTGGAGGTATCACAATTATGGATTTCAAGCTATATTACAAAGCTATAATCATCAAGACACTATGGTACTGGCACAAAAACAGACACATAGATCAATGGAACAGAATAGAAAACCCAGAAATGGACTGACAACTATGTAGTCAAGTAATCTTTGACAAAGCAGGAAAGAATATCCAGTGGAAAAAATACAATCTCTTCAACAAATCGTGTTGAGAAAACTGGATGGTGACAAGCAGAAGAATGAAACTGGACGAGTTTCTTACACCATACACAAAAATAAATTCAAAATGGATGAAAACCTAAATATGAGACAGGAAACCATCAAAATCCTAGAGGAGAACACAGGCAGCAACCTCTTTGACCTCAGCTGGAGCAACTTCTTACTAGACACGTCACCAAAGGCAAGGGAAACAAAAGCAAACATGAACTATAGGGACTTCATCAAGGTGAACCAATGTTTCTAGAGAACAAGTGCACAGAGAACAAAGGAGAGGGAGAAGGCAGGAAAGGAGGACAGGGAGGTCTTTCCACGGTTTCTACTTGCAAGAGTTTGGATTTCATCTGGTGGGGGATGGAGGTAGATTTTGAGCAGGAGAGTGATAAGCAAATTTGCATTTTAGAAAAATTGCTCTAGTTTCTATGCAGAGGCAGAAAGCAGGAGACCTCTGCTTTGATAAGAGGCATTCAGTAAGGTGAGGCATGGAAATAAGAATAAGCAAATGAGGAATTATTTACAACAAAGCTATTCAATAGAACTTTCTGCAATGATGGCAATGTTCTATGTCTGCACTGTCCAGCATGGGGGCCACCAGCCACATGTGACTATTGAACACTTGAACTGTGTCTAGGGCAACTAAGGAACTGAATTTCTAGTTTTCTTTAATTTCAATTAATGTAGATAGCTGCAGGAGTTTATTGGGCATTGGAGCTTTAGAAGGAGAACTGTGTGTGTGTGTGTGTGTGTGTGTGTGTGTGTGTGTGTGCATTTTTAAGTTTCTAAAAATACCTTTATTGAGGTATAATTGGCAAAAATAAATAAATTACACATGTTTAAAGTGCACATTTTGATGTTTTGATATATGCATATACCATAAACTATGACACAGTTAAGAGAGTGAGCATATCCATCACTCTGAAAGTTATATATAAAATTAATACACCTGAAACACCGATGCTGGATAAACATTAAAGGACAGGAAATTTCGTTAGCTGTTTCTTTGTTTGGTTAGTATAAACACAGACCAAAAAAGGACCTGATGCCTTTTTTTTTGGCTTTGTTTCTTTCAGGGTTTTTTTTCAAATTTCAAAACTATATAAAGTATCTTACAGCTAAGGCAAACGTTCTGGAATGGGATGGAAGTAAGAAATAGGTTCAGACATATGATTTGGGGCACAGAAAAGCACAAGGTAGTTTCTGCACCAGGGTTCTTCAGTTGCCTCAGGGAGGAGCCATCAATCATTACCAGAATATTTTTTGCATGAAATTTGGGCTACTTTCTTCTCCTTTTTTTTTTTTTTTTAAATATAATTTATTGTCCAGTTAGCTAACATACAGTGTATACAGTGTACTCTTGGTTTCGGGGGTAGATTCCTGTGATTCATCGCTTACATATAACATCCAGTGCTCATCCCAACGAATGCCCTCTTCAATGCCAATCACTCAGTTTCCCCTCTCCCACCCACGCACCATCAACCCTCAGTTTGTTCTCTGTGTTTATGAGTTCCTTATGGGTTTCTTATGCCTACAGTTAGAGAATTCTATTGTACCCAGAAAACTCACTCTGCGATTTAAGATTTTCTGGATATACTGTTTTCGTGTGTGTGTGTGTGTGTGTGTGTGTGTGTGTGTGTCTGTTTCATCTTATAAGTTTTACCACTTAAACATTTGCAGAACATAGGATTTCTGTCAGGAACATATATGTGCTGATAAGGGGTGTTATTTCCAACATTTCCAGGAAACAGAAAGAAAACAATTGGAAAGAAAGTGAACAGGAAGCATTTTCATGTTTTCAAATGAGAAATGTTTAAATTTAATTAATTAATCAAAATATGTTAATCTTAAGATGTGTTCCTCTTTTGGTCTTGGCTTGGAGGCTCCCAGAGCATGCTAGGATAGGCTCCCCAGGTGCTGCCTCTCACGGCATCTGCCCTGGGACTGCTGTGCTACTGGCAATCTCTCCTGCTCCTGAAGTATATATTTTTTTAATTTATTAAAAATTTTTTAATATGAAATTTATTGTCAAATTGGTTTCCATACAACACCCAGTGCTCATCCCAAAAGACGCCCTCCTCAATACCCATCACCCACCCTCCCCTCCCTCCCACCCCCCATCAACCCTCAGTTTGTTCTCAGTTTTTAAGAGTCTCTTATGCTTTGGCTCTCTCCCACTCTAACCTCTTTTTTTTTTTTTTTTCCTTCCCCTCCTCCATGGGTTTCTGTTAAGTTTCTCAGGATCCACATAAGAGTGAAAACATATGGTATCTGTCTTTCTCTGTATGGCTTATTTCACTTAGCATCACACTCTCCAGTTCCATCCACGTTGCTACAAAAGGCCATATTTCATTCTTTCTCATTGCCATGTAGTATTCCATTGTGTATATAAACCACAATTTCTTTATCTACTCGTCACTTGATGGACATTTAGGCTCTTTCCATAATTTGGCTATTGTTGAGAGTGCTGCTATAAACATTGGGGTACAAGTGTCTCTATGCATCAGCACTCCTGTATCCCTTGGGTAAATTCCTAGCAGTGCTATTGCTGGGTCATAGGGTAGATCTATTTTTACTTTTTTGAGGAACCTCCACACTGTTTTCCAGAGTGGTTGCAGCAGTTCGCATTCCCACCAGCAGTGCAAGAGGGTTCCCGTTTCTCCACATCCTCTCCAGCATCTATAGTCTCCTGATTTGTTCATTTTAGCCACTCTGACTGGCGTGAGGTGACATCTGAGTGTGGTTTTGATTTGTATTTCCCTGATGAGGAGCGATGTTGAGCATCTTTTCATGTGCCTGTTGGCCATCTGGATGTCTTCTTTAGAGAAGTGTCTATTCATGTTTTCTGCCCATTTCTTCACTGGATTATTTGTTTTTCAGGTGTGGAGTTTGGTGAGTTCTTTATAGATTCTGGATACTAAACCTTTGTCTGATATATCATTTGCAAATATCTTTCCCCATTCTGTGGGTTGCCTTTTAGTTTTGTTGATTGTTTCCTTTGCTGTGCAGAAGCTATTTATCTTCATGAAGTCCCAATAGTTCATTTTTGCTTTTAATTCCCTTGCCTTTGGAGATGTGTCAAGTAAGAAATTGCTGCGGCTGAGGTCAGAGAGGTTTTTTCCTGCTTTCTCCTCTAGGGTTTTGATGGTTTCCTGTCTCACATTCAGGTCCTTTATCCATTTTGAGTTTATTTTTGTGAATGGTGTAAGAAAGTGGTCTAGTTTCATCCTTCTTCATGTTGCTGTCCAGTTCTCCCAACACCATTTGTTAAAGAGACTGTCTTTTTTCCATTGGATATTCTTTCCTGCTTTGTCAAAGATTAGTTGGCCATACTTTTGTGGGTCTAGTTCTGGGGTTTCTATTCTATTCCATTGGTCTATGTGTCCTGAAGTATATTTAAAGCAAATTATTATAACTCTTTAAAAACGAGCCACAGTGACTTACGAATTCTCGTTGGAGGCTGATATGGGCTTCTTCATTGAATGGTAAAGATGAGACAATGCTTTTTATTAAAAAATAAATTTGTAATTGGGGCGCCTGGGTGGCTCAGTCAGTTAAGTGTCTGGCTCTTGATTTCAGTCCAGGTTATGATCTCACAGTACATGGGATCAAGTCTGTGTCAGGCTCTGTGCTGACAATGCAGAGACTGCTTGGGTTTTCTCTCTCTCTCTCTCTCTCTTGCTCTCTCTCTCTCTGCCCCTCCCCTTCTCTTTCTCTCTCTCTAAATAAACACTTTTAAAAATTAATTTTAGTCAATAAAGCATCTGACCTCGGTCATAATCTCATGGTCCATGAGTTCGAGCCAGGCATGGAGCTCTGTGCTGACAGCTCGGAGCCTGGAGCCTGCGTCAGATTCTGTGTCTCCCTCTCTCTCTGCCCCTCCCCACCCCCACCCATGCTCTGTCTCTGTCTCTTTCTGTCTCAAAAATAAACATTAAAAAAAATTTTTTAATAATAAATAAATAAATGGTGATAAATCCAGTCACTCAACTTAACACTGGCCTTCCATTTTCCTTCATCTCATAAACCCCTTCCAGCTTCAGATAGAGCAATGGTGCTTCATATGTGTATGCATGCATCCAGTTATTTCATTCAGTAAATATTCATTGGAATCTTCCTATGTGTCAGACACTTTTGTAAGGACTAGATCTACAACAGTGAACAACAACAAAAAAATCCAACTGTTATCCTAGCTCACAGAGGTAAGACAGAAAATTAGAAATGACAGCAGTAAATATACAGTAGGCAATATAAGGATAAGAACCATAGAGAAAATAAAACAGAATAAGGCAATAAGAATTGACAGAGCAATGAGAGTTGCTACTTTATATAATTTTGTCCAGAAAGTCACTGACAAATTGAGAATTGATCAGATTCCTGCAGCTAATCGGGGAGTGAGCCATATAGTTATCTGAGGAAAAGGCTCTGAGACAAGATTGTCCTTGGTATGTCTGCGGCTGGCTGGGGTAGAGCAAGCCAGAGGTCAGGGAGCATGAAGAGGGTCAGACAATGTAAAGCATAAGAAATACTATTATAAGGACTTTAACTGAGAGCAGAAGTTGACAGGTTTCAAGCAGAGCTGTGATGTTATCTGATAAATGTTTCTAATTGACCATTTTGATGGCTAATGTTGTAAGGATAGACTTGACATGGTGTGGTAGGTAGAAAAGCATCCATGTCCTAATCCCTGGATCCTCTGAATATGCTTGTCATGTGGCAAAGGGGAATTAAGTTTGCAAATAGAATTAAGATTGATCACTAATCAGATGGAGAGAGAGAAGGATATTATCCTGAATTCTCTGGGTGGGCCCAATATAATCACAAAGGTCCTTATAAGTGAAAAAGTGGGGCAGGAGAGTCAGAGTCAGAGTAATGCAGTGTGAAAGATTTGACCATCACTGCTGTCTTTGAAGATGGAAGGGGGCCAGGAGTCAAGAAATGTGGGCAACCTCTAGAAGCTGGAAAAGACAAGGAAATAGATTCTCCCCAGAGAATGCAGCTAATACATTTTAAGACTTCTTATCTCCAGAAATCTAAGATAATAAACTTGCTTTGTTTGAAGCCACTAAGCCTGTGCTAATTTGTTATAGCAGCAATAGGAACTAACACAGATAGAGTGCAAAGGTGGAAGCAGAGCTCAGTCAGGTTAAGCATCCGACTTCAGCTCAGGTCATGATCTCGCAGTTCATGGGTTCAAGCCCCGTGTCGGGCTCTGTGCTGACAGCTCAGAGCCTGGAGCCTGCTTTGGATTCTGTGTCTCCCCCTCTCTCTGCCCTTCTCCCGCTCACACTGTGTCTCTCTCTGTCTCTCAAAGATAAATAAACATTAAAAAATTTTTTAAAAATAAAGAGAAATACAGTTTCTATCATCAAAGAGCACATAGTCTAAAAGAGTCAGTCATATAAACAGGTAATTGTGGGACAGAGTAAAAACTGCAACACATATGTACATGTAATGTTCATCCTATCACAAAGGGAGAAGTTATCAGTCCCCTTCCTCTCTTTGGGAATTAGGAAAATGCTCCATAAAGGATATAGATGAATGGTGAGGAAGAAAAAAAGACTGGGCATGCCAGATCATAGGATCAGGACATGCAAAGGCACAGCGATATGTAATAGGGTGGCATGGTCCAGAACCATAGTTTGGAGAGTCACCAGTTTGGTAGAGTGGAAGAAGATGAACTGTGATGATCATGAAGTGTTTTCCAAACTAAGAACTGTAGACAGTGGGAATCATTGCAGGTGGCTAATCAGGGATTTAGTCTCTTTTGCAAAGGTCATTTCAGGGGCAGTGTGGAGCATATATTGGATAAGGATGAAACTGCAGGCCATGATTGGAAACATAAGGCTTAAGAGAAGAGAGAAAGATACCAAAGTAGTAGATTCAATAGAACTTGATGACTGATTGGATATGGGTCTTGGAAGAGAGGGAATAGTCTAGCATTACTCTAGGATTTGGGTTTGGCTGATTCATCAGTGAGAATTAGGTTTGGCTATGAGTAACAAGGACAAAACATAGCAAAGGCTAGAGAAGACTGATGCTTAATTTCTTGTGTGTAAATCCAGAAGTTGCCAATGTAGGATGAATGGCTCTGCTCCACGAAGCCCTCAGAGAGCCAGGCTCCTTCCCGCATATAATTCAGTGTTCCCAACGTGTGGCTCTCAGTCATGTGGTCCAAGATGGCCACTCAAGCTCCTGTCATCACATTCAGTGTTCCCAATGTGTGGCTCTCAGTCATGTGGTCCAAGATGGCTACTCAAGTGCCTGTCATCACATTCACATTCCAGGCATCAGGATGGAGGAAGGCACAAAGAAAATAAGGGCAAAAGAAAGATGCTAGCAATATTTTAAAGGTTTTCAAAAGCCACCATATGACTCATCTATTTGCATTCCTTTGGCTAAAATATAGCCACAGGGAGATTGGAGAAGTAACCTTTATTCTGAGTGGTCATTAATCCAGCTACAACCATTAAATTGCATTACTATGGAAGGATAGGAGAACAGATACTGAGAGACAACATCATCTCTGCCCCAGCTGATTGTTGGAGGATGTTATTATTGAACCAGATAGAGAGTAAAGAAGGAAAAGGTAAAGACAAAGAGAAAGAACTTGATGTGTGTCATGCTGAGTTTTAGGGGTTTAGAGATTGTAAAAATGGAGCTGTCCAATGGTTGTTAGAAAAACAGATCCAAAGATCAGGATCAAGAAATATCCTCACAGTAAATATTTGGAAATCATTGTAAGAGAAGAGTAAAGGCGAGTTCATTCAAATGGAATCTAGAGAATACCAAAAGAAAACAATTAAAAAGATTCTTAGCAATGCCAACATTTATAGGAAACACGGGAAAAAAGGATACAGCAAAGACACACAGAGAGAGAACCACAGGAAAGTGGCATCCTGGAAGACAAAGAAGGAACAAGTTTTGAAAATGTGTAAATATCAGTGTTGAACCTTAGAAAGGATAAGGAAGACCAGTTAGAGAAGGAAACATACAAGTTAGTCATTAAGAGATCATTGTGAAGTTGGCAAGATGATTTCAGGGTGTGATGAAGGTAGAAACCAGACTGAAGAGAGTTGAGAAGTAAGTAGATTTTTTTAATAAGTGGAATGAGAATATGTACCTTTTAAAGGTGAAAATTTTTAGCAAAAGAGAAGCACAGGGTGACAGAAGAAACTTCTACACAGAGAGACTTGGATATATGTAGAAGATGAGTTCATTTACCCTAAATTTCCTTTTGAATCAAGTGATGGAGACCATGCTCACAGGGGGAAGGAGAGGCAACCTGGAATTCTGCAGCAGCTGCTCTCCCACTGCGACAGCAAACCAGACTCCATGTTCACCCACAAGCACTGAACACTGGGATGGATACCCAAAGAGCTCATTTTGGCCTCTAGTTTTATTTTATATTTATTCTCTCTAATCAGATCTCTCTCTACACCACCAACTGCTGCTCCCTCACTGACCTCCCCTACTGCAAAAACCTTAACTTTTTGTTTGTTTGTTTGTTTGTTTAATAGCATCTTGCTTTTTAATTTCTAGAACTGGAAGGATGTGAATATGAACCAGCCATATTTTTACATGTTTTTACTACATGTAGAAAGCCTGTAAGAAGTAGGAGAAAATTAAACCAATCCAGAGAAAGAGAAGAGAAAAGAGAAGTGGGAAGGGGAAGACAGGAGGAATGTGATGGTTACTGAACCCCTGGTTCTGGGCCTGACAGCCCTCCAGCCAATCAGACTCCTGGCCTACACAGTTCCTCTTCCCCTCCATGAGGTACCCCATGAATGTCCGATAATTTCCCCTTTTTGGTTAGACTAAGTTCAGGAGTGATTACTCTGAATACACATGAAGACTTATGTAATCCCCCACACCTGGAAGTATACTCAGATGGGAAGAAATAGAATAATCATGTAGGTCTGGGCAGCCAAGCAACCAGAACAAATATGCATGGCTTCATTGTGGTCAAAAACTCCAGACAAATGAGCACACAATACCCAGCAACTGTTTTGGAGAAATGATGGCAAATCCCTCTGAAGGTCAAAGTTCAGCTGTTTGGGAACTTAGAGAACTTTGGAATAGAGAAGTACAGGAAGATACAGAAGTATACAAAGACACAGAAGTTAGGAAGAAATATGAGCATGAAGAAAATAAGGCAGATACAGAGTTCTACTGGAATTAGGAAAACTAAAAGTAAGGGCACCTGAGTGGCTCAGTCAGTTAAGCTCCCAACTCTTGGTCTTTTTTTTTTTTTTTTCAATTATTTTTTTATTCAAGTATAATTAACACACAATGTTATATTAGTTTCAGGTGTACAATATAATGATTCAATAATTCTACACATTTTTCAGTGCTCATCATGATAAGAATCCTTTTAATCCCCTTTATCTATTTCACCCAACCCCCTAGCCACCTCCCCTCTGGTAACCATGATTTTGTTCTCTATTTAGAACGATACTTTTCTGTTTGTCTCTTTTTTCTCTTTTTCATTTGTTTTTCCCAACTCTTGGTCTTGGCTCAGGTCATAGTCTCACAGTTCAAGAGATGGAGCCCCAAGTCGGGCTGTGGGCTGACAGGGTGGAGTCTGCTTGGGATTCTCTCTCTCCCTCTCTCTCTGCCCCTCCACTGCTCATGCTCTCTCTCTCTCAAAATAAATAAACTTAAAAAAAGAAAGAAAACTAAAAATGAATTGCTTGAGAATAACTGAATGAATTAATTACTTTACCAAATGGAGTAATGCACTGAGGCTCAGGGATTGCTTTGGGTAAATACAGATTGTCAAGATGACCCAAGGACACTAATTTTAATACCAAACAGCTTGTTAATAAAAGAAAGGATAAGAACCATGTGATCCTCTCAATAGCTGCTGAAAAAGTATTTGACAAAATACAGCATCCTTTCTTGATTAAAAACTCTCAAAAAAGCAGGGATACAACGATCATACCTCAAGATCATAAAGGCCATATACAAAAGACCCACTGCTAATATCATCCTCCATGGGGAAAAACTGAGAGCTTTTCCCCCTAAGGTCAGAAACATGACAAGGATGTCCACTCTCATCACTGTTATTCAACATCATGGGTTGGAAGTCCTCACATCGGCAATCAGACAACACAAAGAAATAAAGGCATCCGAATCAGCAAGGAGGAAGCCAAACTTTCACTCTTCGCAGATGATATGATACTCTATGTGGAAAACCCAAAAGCCTCCACCAAAAAACTGCTAGAACTGATACATGAATTCAGCTAAGTCGTAGGATATAAAATCAATGTACAGAAATAGGTTGCATTTCTATGCACCAATAATGAAGCAGCAAAAAGAGAAATCAAGGAATCAATCCCATTTACAATTGCACCAAAAACCATAAAATACCTAGGAATAAACTTAACCAAAGAGGTGAAAAACCTATACACTGAAACCCATAGAAAGCTTATGAAAAGAATTGAAGAAAACATTAAAAAATCAAAAAACATTCCATGCTCATGGATTGGAAGAACAAATATTGTTAAAATGTCAGTACTTCCCAGAGCAATCTACATATTCAATGCAATAACTATCAAAATAACACCAGCATTCTTCACAGAGCTAGAACAAACAATCCTAAAATTTTTATGGAACCAGAAAAGACCCTGAATAGCCAAAGCAATCCTAAAAAAGAAAACCAAAGCTGGAGGCATCACAATTACAAACTTCAAGCTGTATTACAAGCTGTAATCATCAAGACAGTATGGTAATGGCACAAAAACAGACACACAGATCAATGGAACAGAATAGAGAATCCAGAAATGGACCCACAAACGTATGGCCAACTAATCTTTGACAAAGCCAGAAAGAATATGCAATGGTGTAAAGACAGTCTCTTCAGCAAGTGGTGCTAGGAAAACTGAACAGCAACATGCAGAAGAATGAACCTGGATCACTTTCTTACACCAGACACAAAAATAAACTCAAAATGGATGAAAGACCTCAACGTAAGACAGGCAGCCATCAAAATCCTAGTGGAAAAGGCAGGCAAAAACCTCTGAGCTCAGCCACAGCAACTTCTTACTTGACATGTCTCTGGAAGCAAGGGAAACAAAAGCAAAAATGAACTATTGGGACCTCATCAAGATAAAAACTTCTGCAGAGCAGAGGAAACAATCAGCAAAACTAAAAGGCAACCAAAAGAATGGGAGAAGATATTTGCAAATGATACATCAGTTAGTATCCAAAATCTATAAAGAACTTATCAAACTCAACACCCAAAAAACAAATAGTCCAGTGAAGAAATGGGCCGAAGACATGAATAGACACTTTTCTAAAGAAGACATCCAGATGGCTAACAGACACATGAAAAAATGCTCAACATCACTTGTCATCAGGGAAATTCAAAACAAAACCACGATGAGATACCACCTCACACCTGTCAGAATGGCTAAAATTAATAACTCGGGCAACGACAGATGTTGGCGAGGATGCAGAGAAAGAGAAACCCATTTGCATGGCTGGTGGGAATGGAAACTGGTGCAGCCACTCTGGGAAACAGGATGGAGACTCCTCAATAAATTACAAATAGAACTACCCTAGGACCCAGCAATTGCTAGGTATTTATCCAAAGGACACAGGAGAGCTGATCTGGAGGGGCACATGCACCCCAATGTTTATAGCAGCACTATTGACAATTGCCAAAGTACGGAAAGAGCGCAAATGTCCATGGACTGATGAACAGATAAAGAAGTGAGATATATATATATATATATATATATATATATATATATATATATATACACACATACACACACACACACACACACACACACACACAATGGAGTATTACTCGGCAATCAAAAAGAATTAAATCTTGCCATTTGCAACAATGTGGATGGAACTACAGTGTATTGTACTAAGCTAAATAAGTCAGTCAGAGAAAGACAAATATCATATGATTCCACTCATATGTGGAATTTAAGATACAAAACAGATGAACATATGGTAAGATATACAAAAATAATATAAAAAAACAGAGAGGGAGACAACCTATAAGAGACTCTTAAATACAGAGAACAAACTGAGGGTTGCTGGTGGGATGTTTGGTGGGGGAAAGGCTAGATGGGTGATGGGCAATAAGGAGGACACTTGTTGGGATGAGCACCAGGTGTTATGTGTAAGTGATGAGTCATTAAATTCTATCCCTGAAATTATTATTACACTATATGTTAACTTAGATTTAAAAAGAAAAAAAAGTTCGTGGTGTGAGGAGAAAAAAGAAAATACCAAACTGTTTGGCATTAGTAATTGCCATCCCATCAAATACTAAAAGTTAATTTCACTTAAGCAAGTATTTACTGAACACCTATTAGGGACACAGATAGAAGAATTCAAAATAAACTGAGGCACAGCTCTAACCTCAAAAGTTCAAATGTTATGGGGAAGACAAGACAACATCCATGAAATAAAAAGATGCCAATATGTAATATTTTACCTCGAGATTTCAGTAACATAGGAGGAATTGAAGGCTTTGCCTCTCCCCTTATGACACTAGAGGATTCCACTTCCTAAATTGGACCAGTCTAGAAAGGAAAATGTAGAACCTTGAGAATTACCAACACTTTTTGCCCACTGAAAACTCAAAATATTAAACCAGAAACATATGGAAGAAAACTAAGCTTGGCCAACTGGTAAGCAGTGGAGGGCTTGAAATATATCTGTATCCCCCCCACTAGGTACACTCATGTGAAGCTGAACATAAAGAGAATGTCTGAGGATGTTGAATTATATCTTACCCACAGTATGGACTTGAGGTCATAAAAATGACAGCAAACAAGGAGAAAACAAGGAGAAAAAATATAAAAATATTAAAACTTGTGCTGTCCAAAAAAATTAAGAAGAGAGAGAGATGTTTGCTTTAAATTTCACAAATACTTCCATAAGCGTTATTGTTATTATAATCCTCAGAATCTAAAGATGAGAGTAAAATTGGGATCACGTAAATAATCCATTAACAAAGCAAACTCAACCACAAGTAAAAAGTGCTGAGTGAAAGTCTGAATGAACAAAGGTTACATTAAATGATCCTAGGGCTATTTTTATTATTCACATGTCTCTAGGGAAGAAGGAAACTGTTTAATCATACAATTGCTCAGATTTTACTGCAATGCAAGTTTCAATTCTCTGTATCTCCATAAAATTGCAATTTTTAAAAATATATGCCTTTACAGGAAAAAAAAAAAAACAAAAAACAGTCCTAATACAATCCAGCAGTATTTTCCAGGCCAACGCTTACTTTCACACTCATGGAGTGAAAATGTTTAACTGACTTGAAACACATAAAAACATGCTTATTATTTTATGCACCCATACTCATTTTGGATTCTTCATATTACTCTCCCCAGGCGTTCCGATGAGTTCTGAGAAAAACTCTGCTGGGATTATATTTCGTCCACACTATTAAAAGAAGGAAGATTTGGCAGTCTTGTAATTTGGTGGTGGTTTTTAACTCAAATTCCAGATTAAAGAGGTTTAAATTACTGCAATCACAGTTCTTTAGAACAGATCAGTGAATCTCCAGAGACTTACCTTTCTTAGAAATTATACAAATGAAAAATGAAAGAAATGACATCTTCTTTAGTCCTTTTGCAGATCCATCCTCTAGATGTTATAGACACCCTTCATCTTAATTCTAACCCATTTAAAATATCTGAGGAGAGTGCAGCCACTCTGGAAAGCAGTGTGGAGGTTCCTCAGAAAATTAAAAATAGACCTACCCTATGACCCAGCAATAGCACTGCTAGGAATTTACCCAAGGGATACAGGAGTACTGATGCATAGGGGCACTTGTACCCCAATGTTTATAGCAGCACTCTCAACAATAGCCAAATTATGGAAAGAGCCTAAATGTCCATCAACTGATGAATGGATAAAGAAATTGTGGTTTATATACACAATGGAGTACTACATGGCAATGAGAAAGAACGAAATATGGCCCTTTGTAGAAACGTGGATGGAACTGGAGAGTGTGATGCTAAGTGAAATAAGCCATACAGAGGAAGACAGATACCATATGTTTTCACTCTTATGTGGATCCTGAGAAACTTAACAGAAACCCATGGAGGAGGGGAAGGGAAAAAAAAAAAAAAAAGAGGTTAGAGTGGGAGAGAGCCAAAGCATAAGAGACTCTTAAAAACTGAGAACAAACTGAGGGTTGATGGGGGGTGGGAGGGAGGGGAGGGTGGGTGATGGGTATTGAGGAGGGCACCTTTTGGGATGAGCACTGGGTGTTGTATGGAAACCGATTTGACAATAAATTTCATATATTGAAAAAAAAATAAAAAATAAAATAAAATAAAATAAAATAAAATAAAATAAAATAAAATAAAATATCTGAGACAAAGGTAAAAGGATCCTATAACAACTTTGGGTAAGCTTTCCATTAACTACTATTTTCATGGACCATGGCACTTCCTGAGGTTAATGGTTAACTCCACCTGATGGCCTGCAAGGTAGGTGGTGAATTCAGCTCAATGAGTCTCAAGGGATCTTGAGACCATTTAAATCCATATCTCTGCCTTTAGAAAGAACTACTGGGGAGGGGCACCTGGTTGGCTCAGTTGTTTGAGCATCCGACTCTTGATTTTGGCTCAGATCAAGATCTCATGGTTCGTGAGACAGAGCCACGCATAGTGCTCTGCACTGGCAGTGCGAAGCCTGCTTGGGATTCTCTCTCCCTCTCTCTCTGCCCCTCCCCTGCTCATGCCTGCTCTCTCTCTCTCTCTAAATAAATAAACTTAAAAACAATAAATAACTGCTGGGGAAATATATACGAGATGGCATCAAATTTTTGAAGACTTTCAAGAAAGTGGATTCCAGAACACAAGAACAGTAACTCCAAAAAAATCTTCAGTGTCTAGCAACCCTCATCATCAATTTTCATTGTCACTGTCAAGATATTTTAATCTGGAGCCTGGAAAATAGATGCATGACACAACTAATCTCTGAATGTTAACTCATCTGCCAATGGTGTGTGCACGTAACTCACATCTGCACTTTAAGAAAGAAGAGTTCAGAGCCCTCCTCATTTCTAAAGATTCTAAGCCAGAATGACTTCCATTCTCTTTAGAATAAAATATTGATTCCAGGAGGATGAAGCAAACACCTGTCCCATTTCTATTTACCAGAAGTAGTCAGGATATGAGTTTTTCAAATTTTATTGTTCTCTTTGATTCTTCTGTGTGAAATTTGTTTTTACATTGGAAACATGAATGTGAACATGTGCTTTAAGGACTTAAAAGGAAACACACTCTTTAAATGCTAAGTGTGTCTATAATTATTTAGCATCTGCTTAAATAAAGGTAAGAATTGCTCCAAAGAAAGACTGTTACTTATTTTTGTTGATCATAAGATCCTGGAGAAGAAGGTGGGATTTTGCTAGGGAAGAAAATAATGCCCAAAGAGTATAACAAGGAGAAACCAGGTAAAAATTATGATTGTTACGAGTTGAAAATGTCTGAGGCCAAAGACTATTTTCTTTTTCTTTTTCTTTCTTTCTTTCTTTCTTTCTTTCTTTCTTTCTTTCTTTAATCACATCAAATCTCAATTCATATTACAGACTACATCATGCTGTGGAGTTTGTTGCTCTGTCAAATAGCAACCAAGAACTCGGGTAGCATTATGTTCTTAACCATAATGTGGCTTGAAGAACAAATTGAGGAGACAGAACATAAGATGGTTACAGATTTGCAAGTCAGGACACAAAGAATAGATCTGTGAGTATTCCAAAACTAATGTTTATGGAAAGAAGTGCCCAACCATTTCCAAGGAAAGAATAAAACAAAGTAAAGAAGTAGAAGGAGAACTTGGAAACATTATAAGAAGAGGTAGAGAGAAGAGTAGAAATAAAAGCAAAGGGAAAAGATGAAAGTATCAGCTTGCATACAATAATGATCATGACTATGAGAGAAGCTGAATGCTTATCCACATGTATATACATGCATGGATTCAAAAGACTTGTATTTTGCACCCAGATTTAGACCTCAATGGTGACATGACCATAGCACACGCATTGGTTTGCTAGGGCTGCCAAAATAACGTACCACAGATCCAGTGGTGTAACCAACAAACATTGATTTTCTCACAGTTCTGGAGGCTAGAAGTCAGAGATCAAAATGTGGGCAGGATTGGAAGCCTTGTTGATGACCATTCTTTTTTTCTCTGTCCTCACATGGTCTTCCTTGTTTTCCTGTCTATATCCTGACTTCCTCTACTTATAAAGACACCAGTCATACTGGGCTAGGATCCACCTAATGACCTCTCTTTAACTTACTTACCTTGTTAAAGGCTGTGTCTCTAAATACAGTCACATTGTGAGGTGCTGGGGGTTAGTACTTCAACATATGAAGAGAGGGCACATACTCGGCCCATAACAGCACATTATGTAATCTTTTCAAGGTTCCTTTGATTAAAAAGAGGACGATAATGAGAAGTAACTCATAACATTATTATAATGACTAAATGAAATAATACATTTTTTGAAGTAATACATTTTAAAAGTTAAATGCCAACAATAGGAAAATAGCTAATTACACAATATCCATACAACTGAATATTAAGCAAAAAAAAAAATAGGAAAAGGTTATAATCACATAAAATAATACCTATTATATTAAGTATCCTTTAAAAAGAATCTTTTTTGAGAGGTATGTGAATATACATAAATATATTTAGTTTTGTTTTTGGGGGGGGTTTCTGGTATTTGTTTGTTTGTTTATATATTTATTTATTTATTTATTAGAGAGACAGAGAGAAAGCATGCCCAGAGGGGCAGCAGGAAAAGGATAGAGAGGCTCTTAAGCAGGCTCTGCACCCAGCCCAGAGCCTGACCCTGGACTCCTTCTCACCACCATGAGAACATGACCTGAGCTGAAATCAAGAGTTAGATGCTTAACTGACTGAGCCACCCAGGTGCCCCAAGTTTTTAACAAAAACATTTATTGGAGGAAAACAGATTGAAATGTTAATTATAGCTAAATTTGGGTGGTGAAATTTTCAGATACAATCTTCATTCTTCCTATATTAATTTTTATTTTGTAAGTTATCTACAATGTGCATGCATTTGTTTTATTTTATTTTGCATCAGGACAATACTCAAATTAAATATTGAAAGTCAAGTGTACTGTCAGCCTCCAACCCTCCCCATCCCCAAGCCCTGCTACACGAATGGCTACTTTCAGCTCCTTTCCCTGTATCTTCTGATACTTACCTCCATGTTTCTAACACAGGTTTTAACCTTTTTTTTTCTTTTTTGTTAAGCTTATTTATCGATTTTGAGAGAGAGGGTGTCCCTAACCATTGTTTCTTGATATTCCCACTTTTTCTATTGACTTCCTACCATGGTAATGAGGCATTAGGCCTCTCACACTTACAATTCCTCACCTATAGGCATTTTCCCTCTCCTAACATCCTCATATAGTTGTATTAAACTGTTATTAAATACGTATTCTGAGTTTACATTTTATAACAAATGAAATCTCTTTCTTAGTTCTAAAAAGTGACATTTGTCATCGATTGTCATCTCTTCTCCCAAAAGTCAGTCTTTTATATGGAAAGGAAAAAGGTTATATTTTAGTTAAAACCATTCTTAAAAATAAAATAACATAATGGGGCACCTGGGTGGCTCAGTCAGTTAAGCACTGGACTCTTAATTTTGGCTCAGGTCATGACTTCACGATTTGTGAGATTGAGCCCCATGTCAGGCTCTGTGCTGACAGTGGGGAGCCTCTCAAAATAAATAAATAAACAGAAAGAAAGAAAGAAAGAAAGAAAGAAAGAAAGAAAGAAAGAAAGAAAGAAAGAAAGAAAGAAAAAAGAAACAAAGACAATAATGTGAGAATGATTTATCATGTAATTTACATGACAGAAGTAAATATATACATATGATAGCTTTAATGTATACATCTATGCTTAAATTTTGGCTTTGTCATTTACTAGCTGCGGTGGTTTGGGAAAAGATACTTAACCCCTCCTAGGCTGATGTAGGTGTGGAGGTCAGTGGGAATGTCCACGCTTACTGGAGGAAGAAAGGAAGGGAGAGGACATTCCAGGCGGCAGGGATGGCAGCAAAATAGCAAGAGCAGGAAAGCACATGATTGGTGGTGAGGGTCAGACAGGGGTTGCTGCAGCATAAAATACTGAGTAGGGCAGAGTATTTGCTATGGCTGCTGTAACACATTACCACAAACATGGTGGCTTAAAACAACGTAAATCTGCAAACTGAATATAGCAATTCATTAAAACTCCAAACCGAAATGCACTTGGAAAATTCTAGCACCCTAGATTTGGAAAGTTATGACCTAGTAGGAGAGAAAATCCAGTCTCTTGCTTCTCTTGCTGTTGGTTTGCAATTCTCTTGGGAGCTTCTCCGGTATAATCTGAAATTGAAGCCCACATTCAGAAGGCAGAGAGAGACCAAAATAAAGAGGCAGGCCACTCCAGGTTGGTAAGCAGTAGTTTTACTAAGCAAAGGGAACTTACAGATGGAGCTTGTCTTGGGTGATAGCAAGACGAATGGATCCCTGTACCCACCTTCCAAATGTTAATAGTTTGCAGAGACAGAGAAAGGCCTTTGCTGGGTTTAGGCAAGTATCCTGTGCAGGTGTGCTCAATACCACATCATTATCTCAAGGTCATGTCCTTGGAGCAGCCTCTGGGAGCAGAAAAGGCAGGCTGAACCCACATCCCAAGGACAGGGGAGGGAATGAGGAGCCATGGATCACCTGGGTCTAGTTTATGGGTCAACCAGCAGTCACATCTTTTTGATGACCTTCCCCAACACTTGCCCCTCTGTTTATTTATTAATCCATCTAACAAATATTGAGTGAGTGCCTACTACATATCAGGTAATGTTGCAAGCAATCAAGATATAGCTACGAACAAGACACAAACCCTTTATTCTAGTAAGACTTAAAAACTATGTGGGCAAGAGGCACCTGGATGGCTCAGTCAGTTAGGCATCTGACTCTTGATTTCTGCTCAGGCCATGATCACGCTGTTTGTGAGTTCAAGCCCTGCCTTGGGCTCTGCCCTGACAGTGCAGAGCCTTCATAGGATTCTCTCTTTCTCAAAAATAAATAAACTTTTTTTTAATGTGGGCAAGAAAGACAATTAAAGAAAAATAAGGAAAATAAATAAATAAACTCCCAGTAATGGTAACTGCAATGAATAACAATAATAAGGGAGAACTGAGGATAGGGAGATAGGAGGAGGGAAGGGAAGGAAGGTAGGGAAGGAGTAAAGGAGGAAGGGCAGAAAAGTGAGAGAAGCTCTTTTACCCAGAGTGGCCTGAGAAGACCTCTTCAAAAAGATGCTTGAATGTAGTGAAGGAGCGAGCCAGGCAAAGATCCAGAGAAGAGCTTTGCAAGCAGAAGGAACAGGAATGCAAGGACCTGAAGACCAGTATAGCCAGAGAAAAGTGACGAGAGAATGGTGGGAGACATAGGCAGGGACTAGATCCTGTCTGAGCACGTAGACCATACTGAGGCATTGTCATGTCTTTCTCTTTGTCTATTTGTTTGTTGCTGTTTTCAAAATGATGACAAATTGTTGGAGTATTCTGAGGGGCATGACAGGACCTCTTTTCAGCAGCCAGCACTTTTGTGTTTGTACATTTCTTAGCACTTCCCCCAGAATGGGTTCTCTGTAAATTCTGTACATTGTTTGAAGTGATTCTAGACACTTCCATCCCAGCTCCCCACCTGATGCAGGTAAGGACTTCCTTCAGAAGTGGCCATTAGACTTTCCAATGAGAACACAGAAAGTTGTAGGGGGTGGGGAATGTTCACAATGACAGTGGGGCTAGAATGGCAGTGAGGGAGCCCATCTTAGCCTGGTCACCCATGACCATGGGGTGACTGCTAGAGAGTAATGTTCACATCTGTTCATATTAGTGGCATTTCCTCCATGAGGAAGGAAGGCCAGGATTAAGGCCAGGATTGCCTAACCGCAAAGTCTGAACCCTCGTCTTCTACCATGCTGCCCCCAAACAGGTCAAATGACCAGAAAATAAGATTTAATTGTCATTGTAGATTGTTCCTACCAGTTTATTTTATGTAAAATTCCACATGGGTCAAATTTCATAATAGAAGTCAAGAGAACCTCTGTGTCCTAGGGCAGCAGCCTTGGAATTTTTACCATAACTTGTTTTATTAGATATTTTTTGAAATAGGTAGACCTTAATTGAAAATTAGAAGAATTTTGTCGTACATAATTTTTAAATAAATAATTTCATTTAATGAATTTTTTAGGACCTGAAATTGCTCTTCTCCAAATAAATCTTATTTAAACAAAGACTATAGCTAAAGTGCAGACAACAGAGCATTAGCTGAGTGTTATTTATTATTATTGGTAATTTTTTTTGCTATTTTTCTCCTAACAGACTGACTCAAGACTGCCTCATTTTCACCTCTCTGCCCTTGGTTTTGTGAATTGTATGTCTTTCAACTCTACTTCTAAGAATACACTCACTCTTCTTCTGTCTCTCTGTCTCTCTGTCTCTCCTTCTGTCTCTCTGTCTCTCTATCTCTCTCTCACACACACACACACACACACACACACATTCACACTCACACTCACATATACATTCATGTCTTCTAGAGAGAAATTAACTTGAAGATTTCAGGGACAGAATAAAATGCATTTTGCCCAAACCAACATAACAGAGATGGGGAAACTACCGGACTGGATTTGGTGTCTCACTAACTCCCTTATGTACATCAAATGCTGGAATAATATTTCCCAGATAAAAATCTGGCCTGGGTGGCTATGGCTGTGACCCTGATTAAACTAGTCTTCATATACTATGAGCACTGGATGATAGGCCTAGAACATTAAACACAGAAGGGACTTTGAAGATATCCTCATTCAATTTACATAATAAATAGATGAAGAAACCAAGGTCTTGTTCAAGGGTTGTCAGACAATTAGGCAGCAAAATGAGACTAGAACTCACATCCTCTTACCTTTAGAGAAAGTGCCCTTCTTCAACCTATCATGCTTTATTCTGAATTCATGATCAACAGAAACTATGCATTCTTCTAAAACCTAAGTAAGGAAGAACACATCTATATGAAAATCTTGTCCTCTGATACCAATACACTATGATTTCCCTGGATGGAGCCCATCGCTCTTTTCCCATCTTCCCAACCCAGTGACTGTAACTTCTTTCTTCCAAAATGCCATGATGCTTGTGAACACTCTCTAGTAGGGACTTCAGAATTCAGAACAAATCCTTGTTGAACACGAAAGGAGATCGAGGGAACATTGCCTCTTCCAGTGTAGAAATTTTATGGTATTTCTCCCAAGTGTATAATATGTGTGTGGTTGTATTTTATGAAACTTTTATGAGAGTACTTCATTTTGGTTCTTTTCCTTTTATGGTGGGCCTGCTCCTATTATTTTTCTGTAACTGAGCTTTTATTTTTAAATATTAAATTGCGATTATGAAAAGAGGTCCTTTATTCCCAGAGCTGCACTCATGTATATGTAACTTTTTCTGACTTATGTGGCAGCAACTCCCACATCAGAGCTTCAGCCCTGGGTCCATAATTTGCAAGCATCAAATGGAGCCTCATATTGCAATGCAAATTATAGTGCCCAGGGATTGGCAGTATAATCGCCCAGTTACAAAGAAGGTAAAGAGGAAAAGAAATTACCATAATGGGCCACAAAATATACGCAAGAGAATGCTCAGAGGCCTATATGGCAGGTTTCACCACGCTTCTAAAGCTGGGCTTGCTTTCCTCTGAAAACGTGCTCTCCTTTGCAGAAAAAGATGTTGGCTCCATCTTGGAGGAACTTGATCTTCAGTTGCTTTTATGATAGTGATGGATTGGGCTGATTTACTCACATCCTCTCATCTGAACTGCGAAATGGCCAATGAGGATTTGGGATAGCTTTATAAGCTGAACTTCAGTGGATGGGAATGTTGAAAACATGGAAATTGAGAGAGAACAGCATCCTAGGAGGAGGAAAAGAAGTGAGCAAAGGTGTCAGGACAGAAAGACCTGTCTGAGGAGAAGCACAGTCCAGTTAGGCTAAACTGTTGGGTCAGACATTTCTGGGACATAGAGATTTGAACTTAAGCATGCATTACCCAATAGAGCTTAGAGTCTGGACCCCTAGACCCTGGTGAATGAGTTTGTCTGAGGGGAAAGCTTCCTCTGATACACTAAACATCTATCACTGAGCCAGGATTCCAGAAAACCATCTCAATGGGGGATGAAAGAAACCCGGAACTCTTCCATTTTGGTTCTTAGGATCTCTCCAATTGGCAGCAAATCACAATTTCTTCTAGGATGATACATAATACAATACTGAACATAAGCAGTTCTTCCTCAAATCACTTGGAAATGGGCAAGGAATAGCCCAATGTTTCTTATTCAAGAAATATTTATTAATTAAGTTATTTAAAAAAATTTTTTAATTCAATAGTTATCAAGTGCCTACTCAATATGGAGATAGAAAAAAAAAAAGACACTGTCCCTCCACACAGTCCCTTCTTGGACTGTTGGAGATGACAATCAGACAATTTTGGTAAACTATTGTCAAGGAAATGCTAGAGAAATGTATATGGGATCATGGGAGCCAGAGGAAGGGTACTGATCCCTCCTAGGTGGATGTAGGTGTAGAGATCAGTGGGAAAGTCCAAGCTGAGTCAGATGGACAAATAGGATTTGACCAAGCAAATGGGGGCTGGAGGGAGAAAGGAAGATGGTGAGAAGGGCATTCCAAGCAGCAGGGATGGCAGAAAAATAGCAGAAGCACGAAAAAGCATGACTGGTGGTGAGAGTCAGACAGACAGGGATTGCTGGAGCACAAAGTACTGAGTAGGGCATAGTAATTCCCATGGCTTCTGTAACATATTACCACAAACATGGTGGCTTAAAACAACATAAATCTATTTTCTTTACAGTCCTGGAGGTCAGAAATCCACACTCAGTCTTACTGAGCTAAAGTCAAGGTGTCAGCCGTGTTGGCTCCTTCCAGAGGCTCCGAGGGAAGAATCTGTTTCCTTGCCTTCGTCTTCTACTGTGGGTCTGCATCTCTTGCCTTGTGGCTCCTTCCTTCATCTTCAAAGCAAATGTCTCCAATTTCTCCTTTTGTCATCATATCACCTTTTCCTGTGACTCTGACTTCCCTCCCATTTCCTTTTTCCTCACTGACCTGCTTGCCTCCCTCTTGAAAGGACCACTGTAATTACCTGAGACTCACACAGGTAATTTTAGGATAATTTCCCCATCTCGAGATCCTTAATTTAATCACATCTGCCAAGTCCCTTTGTATAAGGTAATATTCAAAGGTACTAAGGATTGGGACGTGGACATATTTGGCAGGGGGGGTGGGGCAGGGACTACGATTCACTCTATCACATAAGGAATGGCAGGAAATGAGTTTAGGAAGCAAAAGGGGATCCAGTAAAAGAGGGCACTATAAGCCACATAAGGAGCTTGGATAGAATCCTGCGGTCACTGGGGAACAATTATAGGGTCATAAGCAGGAGAGAAGACAGCACAGTAGAAGCTGGACTGAGGGAGACATGTTGGAAGCAGAAAGACCACTTGGGAGGGTACTGTGAAAACTCATGAGAAATGCTGTTTTTGCCCAAAGGTGAAATAGTGGCCCCCACCCACACAGGTCCCTCAGAAAAAGCAGAGGGACATCATATCTGAATCTTTATAAATTCTTATTAAGGGAGTTCTCTCACTTACTTTAGTTGGTACAACACACTGGTACTTGATGATATGATTAATTATCTGAACTGGTTTTATTGACAATTACACAGGGATAACATGTTAAACTAGGACTGTCCCGGGCCAACTGGGCATATAGCTGCCCTCTGTTTGGAGAAGGCACATTGGCCTGAAATGACTTGAATCAATGCTAGTCTGGGTTCTTAGAGAAGTCTTCTAACTCAGTTGAAAAAAATTTTAAAGGCAAAGTCAATTAATAGAGAGGCAGTAATTTTTCCTGGGATTATGACTCACAATTCCAAGTGTTAGATGGTGTTACAAAAAAGCAGCTGAAAGGTTACTTTAAAACAAATGTATTAAGTGATTACATAGAGAGGATTACAATACACAGTTGAAAAAACCAGCTGTTTCATGAGTTCTTGTGATATTTAGGAAATGTTTTCAGAGACAGAATCACATCTGGATTCTAAAAATGCCATGTCTCCAACACCACAGAACTGACCATGATTTGCTCTAGAAAACCATATTAATTACACAAGTGGCTCCAGCACCACAAAAAGCTTGATGTTAAAATTATGCATGAAGAGTTTAAATAAAACTTTAATGAAATATGTGTGAGGATATTAATTTCTAAAGTAATATCTGGTATTTTATGTGTTATTTTTTAATTTTTTTTAATGTTTATTTATTTTTGACAGAGAGAGAGACAGAGCATGAGCAGGGTAGGGGCAGAGAGAGAGGGAGACACAGAATCCGAAGCAGGCTCCAGGCTCTGAGCTGTCAGCACAGAGCTCGACATGGGGCTCGAACTCACAGACCGCGAGATCATGACCTGAGCCGAAGTCGGACGCTCAACCGACTGAGCCACCCAGGTGCCCCTTATGTGTTATTTTAAATATGCATGTGTAACTAATAATTAAAATATAGACAGACATTTGACTACATATCAATTAAATTAGCCACCCTCAAGAAAAATGGTTGAGTTTTGGCAGGGGATGATCTTCTAATTGAAAAAACCAGGGGGCTCTATTCTAAATGCTTATTCCTTCTATTCTAATACACGCAGTATTTTGAGAGTAAATCCTAGACGACTTGATAGATAGGATGTTGAATGAAACAAAAGGATAATTCAGTTGGATTGGTGGTGGTGTTACCAACTGAACTAGTCAATGGCAGAGACATAGGTTTGTAGGGGGTAGATTGGGCAAGGGGATATTAAAGGTCCATCGTTAACCATGTTGAATTTGCGATGTCCCTGGAGGCCTGCAGAAGATTTTGGGATATGGGACTGGTTAAGGAAATAGGGAAGTTTATTTGCATTGGAACTACAGAAGAAAGACAGCAGCA
Source organism: Panthera pardus (assembly GCF_024362965.1). Taxonomy (NCBI): domain Eukaryota; kingdom Metazoa; phylum Chordata; class Mammalia; order Carnivora; family Felidae; genus Panthera; species Panthera pardus. Next base: position 22,795,481 of record NW_026526732.1, on the reverse strand, counting down.
GAAAACTAGAATAAAAGGGAAGAAGCATACAGACAGAGCATGATGATATAGGAGAGGTCATATGACTATAGGGTTTTATGTTTGGGGAAGGGGAGGTCAACAAAGATACCTAAAATGTATGGCACAGTACCATCAAGTAGCTTCGGGATTTCTAACAGCACCAATCTAAAGGAATTCATGGAAGACATGAGCTAAGACTCCACTAATGTCAAAACCTGATATGGCCAGCACAGGTTACCTGGTAGGCTGGGGCAGAATGAGGCCAAAAGACAGCAGGGGCCCTATCTGTAGGTGTAGGGGATAAGGTGTGCTCAGGCATCTCTGACTTCTCAGTTCTCAAAACAGGTGTGACAAAAGAAATGGGTAGCACACTCACATGCACACACACACACACACACACACACACACATTTGACAACAAGTTTGATTATTGTTATAGACAGAATGTTTGCACCCCCCCCCACCACCAAATTCATATGTTGAAACCCAGGCCCCCAATATGACTGTATCAGGAGGCAGAACCTTTCAGAAGTGATTAGGTTTAGATGAGATCATGAGCCCCCATGATGGGATTAGTGCCCTTAGAGGAAGAGACACCGGAGGCTCCTCTCATTACCATGTAAGGATACACTGAACAGGCAAAAGTGGACATTTACAAGCCAGGAAGAGGGCCCTCCCCAAGAAACAAATCTGTCAGCACTTTGATCTTGGACTTTCCAACTTCCAGAACTGTGAGAAATAAATGTTGTTTACACCACCCAACCTTTAGTGTTTTGTCGTGGCAGCACAAGATAAGACAACTGTCCTTCAGAGGAATTGTTTGATGAGAGGGATTTCCACTGGCATTCTCAGTGTGTTGAAGCATCCCAGTTGCTAAAGAATGGGGCCAGAAGCTTGTGGTTGTCAGGAGCAAATATAGGTCCACGCCCATCCTCACACCTCTCCACTTCACCATCTGTGAGGCTCAGTGTGATTGATCATTGGGGTGCCCCCCTCCCAGCTCCTCCCCTCCTACCCAGAGTTGGGGGAGATCTTGCCCTTGCTGGCTGGTCAGAATCATACAAGCACCAAGACCTGGTTATGGAACTGATTCTCCCTGAGCACTGTCCTGAGGTCACTGGCCCTCCAGACAGGCACAAGCATCTTCTCTTTCCACAAACATCTGTCCTGTTGGGCCTCCAAGTGGGAGGGTGGGCACTTGGTGGCTGCCTGGCTTGGAAAGTACCCATTATGAGCAGTGGGTCATCTTGCATTCCATTAAGCATGTGATTACAGCCAGATGCTGTGGTGATGGGCAGACAACAACTCCCTATAATAACCGTAATTATGATCCTAGTGTTTCTTTAGCTCAACATACTCTGAACTTCTTAAGTCAGAAGAAATTTGGAAGAATTGCTTATTAGAGGCTGCAATCAAATGAAGACTTTTTTTTTTTTTTTTTTGAGAAGGGGGGAAATTCCTCCCTGACACCTTGGCTTCTGACCAGGCTGCACTGACATCCTGTGGTGTGGTTCTGGAGTCCAAAATGGACTCGGCTCTGGCTCCACACTCCTGCTCTTGTTTCTCTTCCCTGCGCTTTGCTCTGCCCCACTCCCCACTCCCACCCCCTGGTTCCTTCTCAGCTGCTTCTCCTGGCAGGGAGAGAAAAAACAAACACCTGCTTGCCCATCATCTCACATTCCCCCTGCTGTGGGGGCTTGCTGAGAGGGGCACCTCCCCTGCCCACTTGGGTGAAGTTCTTGGAATACCCAGGGAGAGGGGGTCATTCGAAGCTAAAATTGGCTGCTTGCTGTGATGACTAACAGCCACCTGGGCCTGCCATTCTCATGGATCCATCTATTTGTGGAATATGGAGCTGTTTAGGGTGTATTTGTGTACATGCGAAGTCTTTACTTATAGGAGCACATTTAAAAGAGCTGGAAACCCAGTCTGGGAAATGAAAAAATATGTTATATTCATTTTCTAGAGCTGCCATAACAAAAAAAAAAAAAACACACACCGGATGGCTTAAACAAAAGAAATACTCACCTCACAGTTATGGAGGTTAGAAGTCTGAGATCAAGGTGGGGGGTTGGTGGGGCTGGTTCCTGCCCAGGGCTAAGAGGGAAGAATCTGTTCTAGGCCTCTGTCCTTGGATCGTAGACAACTGCCTTCTCCTGTGTATCCTCACATTATCTTCCCTCTGCGTATGTCTTTCTCTTCACATGGCCTTCTTTTTATAATGATATCTGCCATATTGGAGTAGGGGCCCGCTCTGCTCCACTATGACCTCACCTTCAACTTAACTAATTACATCTACAACAACCCTATGTCCAAATAAGGTCAGATTCTGAGGTACTGCAGATTAAGTCTTCAACAAATGAATTTAAGGGGAGACATAGTTCAACCCGTAGTAGGTGTTGTGAGCTTACCACATGCCAAGCCTTGTGATGAATTCTGGGGACACACTCTTGAACACGAAAGGCAGTTTCTACCCTCCCAGAGCTTGGTCGAGATTACAAAGAGTAAGAAGGAAAACTACGCAATCAGTAAACGATGCTGCAATAGGGCCCCAGGAGGGACTGTGGGAGAACACAGAGGAGCGCTAAACCCAGCCACGGGACCCAGGGACGCTGCGCCACGGAAGCAAGGTAGAGGCGGAAGCCTGAAGGACAACAGGAGCCGGCCAGGGAAAAGGTGGAGTGGAGCCTGTGGATATTCCAGGTGGAGAGGACAAAAAGAGGAAAGTCCCAGAGGGGAGAAAGACCGTGGCCAGCAGGGAGAACTAAGAGAATTTCCTCGGGGTTCAAGGATGGCGTGTGAGGGTACATCCTGAGTGTTATGCAGAGGAGGAAAGTGAGTGAAGGCAGAGATGACGCTGGCAGGGGAATGATGCAGGGCCTTGCAAGGCTGCTGAGGAGTCTGGACAGAAACCTGAGGGTACTTGGGAGCCACTGAAGAATGCCATAGAGGAAAGGACACAATCACACTCTAAGATTTAGAAAAACCCCGTTGGCTGCAGTCTGAAAAGGAGGGGTACAGGGAGGAAGACCACTTACAGGGACATCTCTGTGGTCCAGATGAGAGGTGACCATGAGAGTGGCAAGAGATGGAGGCCCTGGGTCATGATGCTTGCTCATCCTTCACATCCCAGCCAGGCTTTACAGACCTCGCAGGCCCCTGCCTTCTCCCAGGGGTCACTTCCCATGTTCGTGTGAATGCTAAATGTCCATCTTCTCAAACAACTTACACGATTACATGGTATTTACCACGTGCCAGGAACTGAATTAGACATATCAACCCATTTATGTATCAACAAATAACTGTGGGGGCACCTGGGTGGCTCAGTCGGTTGAGTGTCTGACTTCAGCTCAGGTCATGATCTCATGGTCCGTGGGTTCGAGCCCCATGTCAGGCTCTGTGCTGACAGCGCGGAGCCTGGAGCCTGTTTCAGATTCTGTCTCTTTCTCTCTGCCCCGATCCTGCTTGTGCTCTCTCTGTCTCTAAAATAAATAAACGTTAAAAAGATTTTTTTTAATAAAAAAAATAATAACTGTGAAGCAAGTGTCATTATTATCCCTGTTGTACATAGGGAGACAAGAAGGTCTTGCCCAAGGTCCCCAAGCTAATAGCTAATGGGTGGGAGAGCCATCATGTAACCCCTGGCTTCAGAGTCCACGCTCTTACTCATGACTTTCTAATCTCTCTTACAAGCAGGCTTCCATGTTATCATCACATTCAGTAAAGTGCCTGACATATAATAGTCCCTCAGTAAATTTGTGTTAAATGAGATATATGCACCCTTATGAGACATATACACCCCTACATTTATTGCAGCATTATTTACAATGGCCAGGATATGGAAGCAACGTAAGTGTCCATCAATAAATGAATGGATAAAGAAGATGTGGTAGACGAATATCATGGAATATTACTCAGCCAAAAAAAAAAAAAAAAAAAAGAATAAAATCTTCCCTTTCACAACAACATGGATGGACCTAGAGGGTATTATGATAAGTGAAATAAATCAGACATTAAAAAAAAAAAAAAACCACCACTGTATGATTTCACTTATATGAGGAATCTGAAAACAGAATAACAGAACAAACAAAACAGACTCACTAATACAGAGAACAAAGCAGTGGTTGCCAGAGGGCAGCTGGGCAAAATAAGTGAAGGGAATAAGGAGGTACAAACTCCCAATTATAAAAATAACTCCGTCACGGGGATGAAAAGTACAGTATAGAAGATAGTCAATATTGCAATAATTTTGTGTGGTGACAGATCTGACGATACTTGTGGTGGTGAGCACTGTATAATGAGTAATACTGTCTAATCGCTATATTGTGCACCTAAATGTACCATTGCAACTATACTTCGATTTAGTAGAAAGTTCTTGTTGAACGAATGTTGGCGATGATCAGGTGTATATGGTGAAAATGGCAGGTGGTGGAGGTGAGGGGTGGGAAGTGAAGCCCTTCATTGAGTTAAGGATCCCAAAGGGGAAGCTGTGACCAGGCACTGCAGAGAGAATGAACTAAGAAAATCTCCACCAGAGACCTCCACATGGTGGGGCAATTGGAGCGGCCCGATGGGACACATCTGTTCCCAATCCTCCAGCATCTGGAGCCTCAGCTACCCCTCGGTAGCTCCATGCCACCCGCTGCCCAGGTAAGAATAATAGCAATCTGAAGCTTTTCAGGCCTTACCCCATAACAGCTATTAGCTTTGGACTCTAGGCATTTTTATGAGATCTTAGTTCCAGGCCTTGAGGTTTGGCAAAAAGAGCATATTATTCACACACAAAACAACTGCATTAAAATAGCATTAAGAGTCTGGCTTCCATTGACAAAACCTAGGAAATTCAGAAATGGTGCAAAGCCTGTCCTGAATTCACCCCCACCACCAGGCCTGGGGTTGCTCTTGTTGCCAAACCATTAAGGGCAGAGAGAATGGTCCCCAGTGAGCAGAAGGAGACATGCTGGGGAAATGCAAGGCAGCCCAGGTGAGCAGGGGAAGAGGGAGGAGGAGGACTTGGAGGAAGGGCCATTACAGCAGAGGCCAAGGTCCCTGGGCCAGGCCCATGTCAGGGAGCCTGTATGGTGATGCGGCCACAGACCCTGGCCCCAGAGGCTACTCCTCTGATCCCAGGGTCATACAAAACTTGTAAGGAGCAGCCTCTGGCTTTTCTAGTCTCGAGACCTCCTTTCTACACACTGCTGCTGCTGAGACATACCCCCCTTTGCCCCATGGAGCAGAAAGCCTCATTGAAATTTCTATCCCTCTATTCATCTTGGACTCAGAGACAGCTAACAGGCAGATACTTTGCTCCTCACTTAATTTCTGGTTTTTTAAGGAATTGAGGAGAAAGGAGCTCGGTCATGGGTGAATAAGCATTAGGAGATCACTGTTAAGAAAATTTGGGAATTTAAATAATTTTGATTTGGGGTTGCATTGACAGGGAGAGAGATGAGGAAAAGAAATTTTCTCCTCTTGGCCAAAAAAGATCTTTCCTCATTTCAGATGAGGTAGAACCATTTATTCTACCCCCCCGCCCCCCCCGCCTTACAGAGATATAATTGACAAACGAAATTGTAAGATTATTAGAGTGCAGGGCGTGATGATTTGACGTACATATATATTGTGAAACGGTCTCCTCCAATGAATTGATTAACACAGCCATCACCTCACATATTTACCTTTTTTTTCTCCTTTTTTTTTTTTTTTTTTTTTTTTTTTTGGTGAGAATGTTTTAGTTCTACTCCCAGCAAATTTCAATTACATAATACAGTGTTATCAATTATAGTCATGGTGTTATATATTAGATCCACACCCCTTATTTATCTTCTATCTAACAGTTTATAGAACTGGTTCTTCAGGTGTGGTTTGGGAAGAAATTTCTGTAAAGTAATCCTAGAATTTCTAGGGCATTTTCAGTAAGAACTTCCCCCAAGCTTTGAAAAATAGTTAAGTGCAATCCAAGAACTCAAAAATGGACCCAGTTTGTTGTAAATATGGTGAACATAATATAACATCATGGCTTTACTTATCATTCTGATCCAGAATGATGTTAAATTAGTTGACCGAGTTCACACATACAAGTGGTGCAGCTGGAATTGGAACTTTACCTGTTCCGTTTCAGAGGCTGCCCTCCTAACCACCTCTTGAATTCTGCACCCACCACCACCATATTTGTTTAAGCCAGGCTTAGCCATGATCCCACCCCAGACCTGAACCATCTGTTAAGTCAACTGGGAGGTATCCAGAGCCACAGAGCTCATGATTTTTCTAGAAGTCCTTATCTTGGTTCCAAAAACCCAATTCCCTTATTATGAGGGACAGAAAAAGTCATTGTGTTCATTTCTAAATTGTTCACAATGACTCTAAAAACCATGTCTTTTTGAAAGCACATTCAAGGTTGATTCCATTTACCTCTCTTCTTAAATGTGAAAATAGAGAGGGTTCTATTCTCCCAGGTCAACAGGTGAGCTGGTGACAAAATTCAGTCTTTAGAAAGTGACCTGGAAATCACTTTTCTAATGTGCTATAAAATGTTAACAATTCTGGGTAACCTGACTGAAAATGCTTTGAAACAGCTGGCGGTTGAGAGAAAGTCCTTTCTGTGCCCCTCCTAAACTGTCATTTACCAAAGCAAGAACAACTCTGGCTCTGTCACTGAGTGCTACTATTTAGATGTCACAGCCATGGTTCTGTGACACTCCATCAGAGGGCACTAGTGATACCTCCCTCTTTTTTGTTTGAAAGAGACACATGAGAAATCAGTCAAATAAAACGACTGAGGGTGGAGGGGTGGAGAGGCAGTGTAAACAGGGGCTATAACAAGTTCAGAAGAACACTCAGGACACGGTGACATCAGCAGAACCAGTGACAGACAGCACATGGCAGATTTCTTGCAGAGCTCTAGATAATTCTAGTCTGGCTGCAATCTTTATTTAGCAGTCTTGATGAGCACGTTAAATGTGACTTAACTCTAAGTTTGAATGAAAAGCACAAGTATTCAACATGTTTCTTGGCAACACCGTTTGAAAAAATCATGCATTTTGTCTCTAGTTTTGTACTAGAGTTTCTTGGTGGGGACCCTCTTGAATTAAAGCATCCTCTTTACAGGTAGAATTTTAAGTCTTGTTCTTATTCTCCCCATCCCATGGGCCTCCACTCTGAGCACACACGCGTGCACACACACACACACACACACACACACACACACACACGTGAGTGCATAGACCCTTCAATCCCAGGTGAGGGTTTTTCTCAGCCTGGGTGTGTGCTGCTGGCCTGAAATCACTGTATTCCCAGCAGACTGAAGCAGTGAAGCCCCATGGGGACAAAGACAGGAGGTGTGAACCCATCTATCTCCCTCTCCCAGTGAATGTTTTCCTTTGATCATGCCCATTGATTCTTTTCCTTGTCTGTTCTCTCCTTGAGCTGTGAGGTCTCAGTGAGGAGAAAATGGTAGAATGAGAGACGCTTGGGTTGCAGAAATAGGGGTGCTGAGAAATAAAAATGATTTATAGGGGTTCACTAGCCTCTGCTCTTTATCTTTCTCTCCCTCTTGTAGTTCAAAATCCCACAAGTGTGAACACAGTGAAATATGTACCCTTGTCTTATCATTTAATTAGATACAACACCTCAGTTTGAGTCTGGTTGAGTTAGAAAACCTAAGGTTCAGAAATTCGGTTGAGGATGTGGGGGAAAAGCCTGCTGTATAAAGTCACCAGATTCATCCTCCTGGCACTAGAGAAGGAGGACGTCACCTCATGACCAGCTTCTCCTGAAGATTACTAAACCCACACAAACATTTCAGTTCCATGGAAACAGCAGGAATGTGGGTTGGTCTCTGAGCCTGGGAGAGAGAACTGAGCATCCCCCGTTGGTCTGGCCCCACAACCGACTTCCTGTGTTGTCACTTCATACCACAGTCACCACACCACGGGTTCTGCCTTGGGAAACACCGGAGAGAGTGTGTGTATCTTGTAAAAGTTCTCTACTTGACTACAGTGGGTTAGCTGTGTTGCTGCCCAGAGACAGGGGACAGGATGAGATGACTAACCCTGAGATCCTCTGATTGTGTCACACTAGCTGAGTGGCTTCACTCAGGGTCTCTCCTGGGTGGGAGGCTGGCAGAGAAGACCTCCAAAGTCCTTCAACCCTGTGATTCACAGGACTCAGAGTCCTGCATGATATTCCACTGTCAAGGACCATGGAATTGCACGTTTTTATTACTGGAAAGGATGAGACCACTGACGAATGCACTCATGGGGTGTTTTAAATTTTAGGCAGTAGACAAACATGACTTTGTTGTTTCTCTCAGGCAACAAGCTACCTTTCTCAAGATGACAGCAGACCCAGTTAACAGAAGACCCAGATGGCCTCTTCCATCAGAGTAAGAAAACTTCTGGAAAAAAAAAGAGCACAAAGCTTTCCTTTCAAATACCTGAAAATCCGATTGCAAAGTTCTCTTGCCTGTCCCCTCCCCACCGCTGCACACCTGGCTGAATAAAGTAACTCTTCTAGGGAAGGGTATAAGCCAATGCCATGTGACACAACAGATGCCATCCGGAAGTGGGAAGGGAGGCGGAGGGCCAGGCTGCTGAGAAGGGGGGGCGCTCTGGATCCAGCACCTTCTGGGGGGCACTCTGGATCCGGCATGAGAGGAGCCGGGGAGGCTGGCAAGCAGAAAGGGAGCTCCAAAGGGACAGGATGGAAGCCATGGATGCGGGAATGTCTACAGGATAATAGAATTACTTTTTCCTGTCTCCAAAAGCAAAGTGATATGAATCTACCAGGAAACGCAGATTTACAACACGGTAGGGACAACTGTTCAGAAGAATTTTTCTCATTTGTCGTAGTTTAGTTTGTTGTTCTGACCCTCAAGACATAAAGCTCACTTCGCAGCTAGCACGTGTATGGTCACTGAGTCCACAGTGTGTGTCCAGCCACTCCTCCGTGCCTCTTCCAGGAGCTGGCCTAGGGCCTGGAACAACACCAGCATTGTTCCTGCCGCCATGGAACTCACACTCTCCACTCACACTCTGCTCACGCTCTGCTCACACTCTGGCAGATGGGCAGCTATCAAGTCAATCAACAGAGGTCAGTCCTCAGAGTGATACATGTCTCAAGAAAAATCAATCATTCGTGTGATGAAGTGATGGGTACGGGGTAGTATTCGATAGGGCAGTTAGTAAAGGCCCCTCCACAGTTATGACATTTGTGCAGAGACATGAGTGAAAAGCAGCCGACCTTGAAGAGTAAGATGTGCGTTCCAGGCAGAGGGAACAGAAAGCGCAAAGGCCATGAGGAAAGGAGGTTGGTGTGTGCCAGGAACAGAAGGAAGGCCAGGGTGGCCAGTGGAGGAGAGTGATAGGGAAGGAGAAGGAGAGGAGAGGAGATAGGAGATGTGGCAGGGGCCAGATCACAGTAATTCATAGCAAGGAATGTGGCTTTACTGTTATATGTAATAGGAAAGCAAGGGGGGTGGGATTTAGGTAGAATAGGCTTATAATTAAACATGTAAACATAGTGTACAAATTAGGTCTTAGCAGGCAATCCCAGAAGCTGTCCGTGTACCTGGGACATGCGTGAATGGTTGCCTAACTGGGGATCACATGTGTACCTGCGATCTCTAGGATGGGCAGATCCACACAGGATTTTTTTGGATCTTGTAGGAGACTCCTGTCCTTACAGAGAGGAACTTTCACAACTATACACATTGAACCATGAGTATTCAAATAACATATGTATACTCCGTTTCCTAAACATGCGTGTGGTCCTGAATGATATCCAACTTTAAAATACAATGAATTCCATGTATTGCATACAGTGTTGTCAGTCGCTCTTCTAATCCTTGTCTGGTGAGCATGCCGCGAACACAGCCTGAAAGGGAGACAAGGAAACCTTAGGTCTCACTCCAGACCAGCCCCCATTGTCAGGAGGCCCCCAGGACCCTTGGGAAGAACCAATCTGCCTGCTCTCATCACTGTGACAGAATCACGGGTTATCAGTCATCATTTCAGGACCAGGATTTTTGTCTCCAGACTGTACCTCGCTCATCTCTGACAACATGTTGAAAGTAAAGCGTGCCTCCCTGTCCTCCTCCTGACTTTTAAAACTCACGAAGTTTGCAGTTTGGTTAGGAGCAAAAGTTGCTCAAGATTTTAGGAAGGAGATATTCCTTCACACAGCGGCATGCAGATGGCAAGATCTAAAGGGGCAGAAAAAATATTAAACATAGATCATCATGGAACATACAGAATGAGATTTAACCTTTTTGGATCAAGAGGATTATAAAATTCAGACAGCACAGCAAACACCAACCAGAGCCCAACTGGCCAGGACTGTGTCATAGCTGTTCGTATTATTCAATTTTGATGGGTCCTGGGCCCCAGGAGAGACACCACCTCATGCTCTATTGATTAACAGATGCTGGTTAAAAGGTTACTATGCAGAAAAGTTGGTTCCATCTCTAATCTTGTCTGCCTTGTTCCATCAAGTCAGGGTTGAGGAGAGAGGGCCAGGTAGTTTGCTCTGTCACCTTATCCTGATACCTGATCTCAGGATAGCATTCGATCTGGTATTTGCTATTTGGCTATCTGTCATGAGTCCTGCATCTTAAAGGACTTTAAAGAGAAATACACACACACACACACACACACACACACACACACACACACACACACACACCTAAAAATGTTAAGCTAGAAGAATCTTACTTTCTGTTTTAAATCTTTCAATTTACAGTTAAGGAAATACATCCAGGGTGAATAGTTAATTTTCCGAGGTAGCAACAGAACCAGAATAGGAAGTCACGTTTTCTTCTGCCAAATTCCCCCAAAGCTACCCAAACTGGCTGTGTTATACAGTCCCCCAAGTGTCCAGGCTCGGCGATAGCTGTCCTAATGCTCAGCCACTTGGCATTAAAGCAGGATAGGGATGCCCCCTTAGCAGTCAGAGTAGAACACAAACTCCAAATACAATATTGCCTTTGCCATATTCATCTCATTCCTTCAAATTATGATGATTCCTAATCTATCTTAAATTACACAAAACCCTCATCTACACTAAACAGCTCAAGATCAGGAAGTCAGCAAAAGGGCATCTCTAAGGCAAAAACAGCGCCCCTTGTGGCCTACAGTAAAGATGTTGGTGAGTCCCCATGGGCCATTGTTGGTGAATTGGACTCCAGTTTAATAACTTTAACAAGCTTGTCTGAAGGTTTTTCAAGCTCCCAGAAGACTGGGAACAGCAAGCAGATAAAGAGAAAAGAAGCTTCGATGGGCCAGGAGCCACAGGCCAGACCCTGGTAGTTCTAAGGTGCCCCGGAGAGCAAAGCCTGAAACACCACCAAGAAAGCAGACACACTATTCAGAAGGATGATCTCTGGGCTCTCTCCCAAACCTCCTGGGGCCCTGGTACAAATTGTGCCAACGGCTCAGTGCAGCCATTAATGCTTTTAAAGTTATCCCTGATTGAAACATCAAGAAAGGTTTTATTTTGTTCATCATGCTTTGAGGAAACAGCAAAGTGTGACCCATCTTAGCAAGACGGGCAAGGCTCTTATTTAATGTGGCAAGAACTGTTAAGACCATATTGTTTAAAGGGTGTGAACACACAAAGCTCCTCAGCTGTGTAAAATCCCCAGAGGTTTCGTGTGGCTGGGTGCTCCTGATGCTTGATTCTCTTCTCCTTAGCCTCCCCTGAATATCCAGCCCCAGCTGGCCAAGGAGATTGTGTGCTGACTCCTCTATTTTTACAGTAAGGAATGTCGATAACTTGAGAAAACAGCTTCAATTACACTTCACTGAAATTTACAAACGACCTGGACCGTGAGCATGTTCGAGGCAATGCTCATCACAGCTCTGGCTCTATCGGTGGCATTCAGCAAAACCCTGATGGGCAGGCTGATCCTTGCACGGTTTCCATTTAAACCACATACCTTCCGTACACACCATTCTCAACCCCTTCACCCTGAAGAGTGCTTTGTTTGGCACTGAGATTTTTTTTTTTTTTCTTTTCCCAATGTCCGGGACCATACGGTTGGGCTAAAGCATTGTCACAGCTGTTTTGTTAAAGCATGCATCGCTCTCAGGCTCCCTTTACCCACTCCTCCTCACAAATGAATATGTTTTTTATGGTTTCTCCTCATAAAATGTAACTTGGACACCAAAAGAATATTATTTTTAAAATAAAGCCTCTTTAAAAGAAAACACTTTCTCCTGAGGAAATCGTTGCTCTCCACCAAAGTTACAAAACAGCAAAAAGTGGCTCAATGTAACCCTGGGGAGACTGAGGTACTTTTGTTTGTTTGTTTGTTTGTTTGTTTGTTTGTTTGTTTGAAGCTATTTACAAGCAGGGCTGTTGTTCAAACCCTGGTGTCTGGGTCACAAAATCTAAGTGTGTAGGAAAAGCTTCTGTGCCCAAGAGGAGTCTGGCTTGCAACAAGAACGCATCAGCAATTGTTCTAAGGTGGAAGACAGCCTCCAGGGAAGAATGGTGTTGAAGAGCTCTCTTCACTATGGCTGTCTCCAAACAAAACCAGTTGCCCAAGATGGCAATCTGTAAGATATCAGAATAAAATAGAAAAAATATGGCACGAACTAATTTGGATTTCCGCATTCAACTCTTTACTTATCTAGCCAAATGTAAACTGGTCTTTTTCCTATCAGAGTGAACAATCTAGTAAAAGAAAAATGTAAAACAAGCAGGAAAAAAAAAAGCCTTCAACAGAATTGGCCTTTCGTTAGGGACTAGTGTCTTCTTTCCCCCTGCCTCTCGCCGAGATGGACACACAAGCAGCCACAACCTAACTGAAACCCTTCCACCAATCCTGCCACCAGCCGAGAGTTTAGCTAAAATGCTCATCCCAGTCAACTGGAATTCTGAACAAGTAATGCATGGTTTGGTGCTGTTTACTGGAAATGGGTGAATTATTCCATGATCTAAGTGTTGACCCCTTTAGTTTGCTTTTCCAGCAGCTGTGTTCTTGAGAAAATTGAAAAAAAAAAAAAAAACAAAACCAGTACAGGAACTGAAGGCGACTGGGAAACACTGTGAGGCACAAAAGTCAAGGGAAAAGTGTTTTTGAACAGTATTGTGTCACTGCAGCAATCTCAGAACCTGCTCTCTCGGTGGAGATTATTATGACTAACGGAAGCCAATCATGCGTGAGTGAGTGAGTGAGCGAGTGATCACCGCAAGGAAGTGTACAATGAAAGACAATTTCAAGTAAGTCATGATGTTATGCTTCCGAAATTAAACTTCCAGTTAAACATGGTGGAGGAAGGAGGGATTTCATTTTACCTCCTCTCTTAAAACTCACTGAAACAGAGAAATGACCAGGCTTCAAACAAAACTACACAAGCCCCTGCCAAACAGCTCTAAAGCCCAGACTGAGGTGGCAAAGGAGGCTGAGGGCCATACCCTAGGGCTCAGGCAAAATGCCAATTTGCCAAGTGACAGACCCGAAAGACAAATCCGGCATCCTCGACAGGGCTTCGGGTAAGCTTGTGTGGGCAGTGCCCTGCGAAAGGATGCCTGGCCCAGGGGGTGACTGGAGGGAGCTGGAATCAAGTTCTCACTCTATTCCACAAACAGAGATCAACTCTTTTCCAAAATCACACAAAGACAACATCTGCTCACCAAGTACTGGCCAATGGGGTTACTCTCATCCAAAGTGATGCCTTCTTGGAATTCACACAGGGCCCCGGGTGGGCTAGTGACAGCCCTGTGTCCAGTTAGAGACTGAAGATCCAGGAGTCCGACAGGCCATGGATAAAGGGGAGAATGTCTGAGAAGAACCTGATTCCATCTCCTAGAATGACATTCCAGCCCTGGGGGGGCGGGGGGGGGGAGGGGGGAGAAGGGGGTCTCCCTCTAACTGCTAATTCCTTTCCTTGGAAATATATCTTATTTATTTTCAGGCTCCAAGAAGGAGGGTGGCTTTCAGCCAAGTCCCTGAAATAAAAAATAACCAGTTTGTAGATGCTTCTCTCTCTCTAGGCCAGTAAGCATAAAAAGGACACAGGGAAAGCAGGTGAAGAGCATACATCACAAGAATGCTCTCCTAAGGAAACAAATTCCAACTAGCAAGATTTCTAAAGATAAAAACAAAAAAGGAAGCTCTCTCTTTGCCCCTCCCATGCTCATGTTCTGTCTCTCTCTGTCTCTCAATAATAAATAGACGTTAAAAAAAATTTTTTTTTTAAAAGGGGTGCCTTGGTGGCTCAGTCGGTTAAGCATCCGACTTCAGCTCGGGTCATGATCTCGCGGTTTGTGGGTTCGAGCCCCACGTCAGGTTCTGTGCTGACAGCTCAGAGCCTGGAGCCTACTTCAGATTCCATCTCTCCCACTCTCTCTACCCCTCCCCTGCTCATGCTCTGTCTCTCTCTGTCTCTCAATAATAAATAGACATTTTTAAAAAATTTAAAAAAACAAAAAGAAAAAAGGAAGCAAGTGTGATGGTTAATTTTATGTGCCAATGTGACTGGGCTAAGAGATGCCCAGATGGCTGGTAAAACATTATTTCTAGGTGTGTCCGTGAGAGTGTTTCCGGGAAAGATTAGCATTTGAATACGTAGACAGGAAGATCCACCCTTACCAGTGTGGGTGGGCATCACCCAGTCTGCTGGGGGCCTGTATAGAACAAAAAGGAGGAGGAAGGAAAAATTTGCTGGTTTTGCTTGAGCTGGGTCATCTATCTTCTCCTGCCCTTGGACATCAGATCTCCTGGTTCTCGGGCCTTCAGACTGACCAGGAGTTACGTCTCTGGCCCCCTGATCCTTGGGGCTTTCGCTCTCAGACTGAATCACCCACTGGCTTTGCTGGCTCCCAACCCTACAGATGGCAGAAAGTGGGACTTCTTGGCCACCATGGGTCCGTTGGTTCCTGTAATAAATCTCATATAGATCTAGATATCTAGATATAGGTACAATCTCTTATTGATCTGTTTCTCTGGAGAACCCCAACCAATACAGAAAGAAAGAAAAGATTTCAAAAATCGTTAGAAAATCATTACCAAAAGTGAACTAAGTAAATAAGTGCATGTCAAATTTTGACCAACGTTCTTACTTGGACATCCAAAGATGTTCATCAATATTCACTCTCATCAAAATGTAGATCCTCCCACATCCATGCCGCCTTTGGATGTTTTCAATCTTCTGAATTGTGGTCATCAGTCGGATGGGGGAAGAAAATGGCTTCTCAATTTTAATTAGCACTTCTCTGATGATTTGTGAAGTCAGGCATGTTTACATATATTCACTGGTCATTTATATTTGGCTGCCCCTCGAAGTATACTCCTGTGCTGGGAAGAATCCTCAGAAGAAATGTGAATGACATTCTCAATTAGGAAAAAACAGACTCAGTGTTTTTGAGGTCAGACTTTGCTGGAATTTTAGCTGTAGAGTCAGCTTGGTCCTTAGGGACAGACTTACTTTTGAGAAAATCTAGAGGGCCAAATTATGTTATGAGGTTTTCTAAATTTGGGGTCAGCCAAAGGCACAGAAAAGAGAAGAAACAGAATCAAAGAAGTCAGAGAAATCTTACTCAGGGTCAGACAAGACAGTCTGCTAAGCTCAGTGATTGGGATAAAGGGATAAAACCAAAAAAAACCCCCTTCATCTACCAAAGTATCCTTGCTAGTGCCTGAAACTTTGAAAGTTACGATTTGGGGGTTATGCTTTGAATCTCTAAAAGTCCACGATCAACCACAAGGTTTTTAAGTACCTACTATGCACTGAACACTGTCCTAGGCTTTGAGAAAATCAAAAGGCACCATAATTCAGCATGGGTTCTGGATCAAACAAAGGTGAGAACATAGCAGGACTTTTGCTCAGAGTCATGACACCAAGGCTTTTCTTTTCAGAAGCAATTTTATTCTTGCCGGCACCACTCAGTTGGGTTCATACCTGAAGAACTGAGCCCCGAATGCCACGTGGCTTAGTTTCTTATGTATTTTTTACTTCTTTGTCTCCCATATATGGTAACACACCAACATGCAGTTTGATTAAGTGGTTTCATGTTACAAGGTTGTGAGGGATGTTGTCAGGTATGCGTATGGCCAGGTTGCCTTCACGTGTTTTTGTTTTTGTTTTTCTTTTCTTTTCTTAGGGAGAGGACACAACCACAAGAGAAAATCCTGGCTCAACTAATGACACAGTGAAAAATGATGGTAAAAATGCCCCATTCAAAAAAAATTGTTTTGAAGAAAGAAAAAGAAACCTTTCCTTACCAACTACTTAGTTGCTTGGAATCGTTTGTACAAAGGCAGGATAAACGATCTCTTCTTTTTATTTGCTAGCTTGTAAAAAATAAAAATAACTACTCAGCCCATAGGAAGCTAGGATAAGTAGAAGAAACAAGGTAATTAAACAGTTTTTGCTTTGGACAAAGTCGATGCTCTGCACATATTAATCCAAGGTACCACACTCAAGACTATTTAAGGAAAGGAACCCTTTGCCATCTCCACAAACTCTGAAATAGCCCCAAGTGTGAGGATTTGCATCAGCTCTTGCTGTTATGCAAATCAGAGAGCGGCTGGTAGGGTGGCCCTGTTTATTTTCGTAAATGTGTGGGTAGGGGAGGGAAAGTGGCTGTTTAAAATTCATTTAAAACTTTTAGTTTCAAATTATCGAACTCTGAAAGAAGGGACTTAGATTTCCCCGGAACAAAATAAAACAAAGTTTACTTCTGAAATATGTCAGGCATAAATACACTTAAACAAAACTCTTTAAAGCCACATTTTTGACTGTTTGAATAAGAGAGTTGAGAATTTTCCTACCAAATGGATAATGTAAGTTCAATTCATCTGCAGACTCAGAACTTATAGGCTCCCATATCAAACCTGCTAGCTCTTTGCCACCACTGTAAAAAGTCATGATTCCCTGACCTCTTCTGGGCCTGACCACTGCTTCTAGAGTTCATATCTGATGCTCTAGGCAACTGTGACTTCCAGAATAGAGTCTTACCTAGGGTTTGTCTCCCACATCTATGACATTCCTCATCCCATCTAGGGTCTAATACCTAGTACTCAATCTTCTTCCAGGGCCCAGGTCACTGCCGAAGGCTCCCATTGGCTGAATTATTAACTGTTAATGCAGATGTACCTCTGAGCCTCTAAATTGCTTCCTCAATGTGTTAGGATCACATAATCGAATCATATTAACTGTCAAGGACTAGTCGTTATGAATGTTAGTATGGAAAAATAAACATACAAGAAGAGCGGAGAAATCAATTAAAAAGCACAACTGTAGGGGCATGTGGGTGGCTCAGTCAGATGAGCATCTGACTTCAGCTCAGGTCATGATCTCAGGGTTCATGAGTTCGAGCCCCACCTCGGGCTTGCTGCTGTCAGCCTGTCAACCTGTCAGTACAGAGCCCACTTCGGATCCTCTGTCTCCCTCTCTCTGCCCCTAGAGAGAGAGGGAGAGAGAGAGAGGAGAGAGAGAGAGAGAGCGAGAGTCCTGCTTGCACTCTCTCAAAAACAGTAAAACATTAAAAAAAAAAAAAGAAGCATGACTGGGGGAAACTACCTCTACCAGACTAAATGCTGCTCTACAGCCTGTCTATCTAAAACTGTCTGGAACTGGCACAGGATTAGGCAAACAGACCAGTAGGGTAGAATAAAAAGTCCCCAAAGAGACCTAAGTACATACGGAAGCTTAGTGTGTGATGAAGGAGGCATCTCAAATTGCTGGAGCAAAGAGAGAGAAAACTGGGTACTTAGTGAAAAGAGATAAAAATCTGTATCTCACATCATACATAAGAAAAAACTTGAAAAGGATCAGGAATCCAAATGTAAGCATTTAAATTATATAAATACTAGAGGGCGCCTGGATGACTCAGTCGGTTAAGCATCTGACTCTTGATTTCAGCTCAGGTCATGATCTCATGGTTCATGAGCTGGAGCCCCACACTGGGCTCTGCACCAACAGCACAGAGCCTGTCTGGGCTCTCTCTCTCTCCCTCTCTCTCTCTCTGTCTCTCCTCTGCTCACACTCTCAATCTCTTTCAAAATAAATAACTAAAACATTAATAAATGAATAAATAAATGGTATAAATATGAGGAAAAAACATGGGTGAATTCCTCTTTGATCTTGGTACAAGGAAAGTCTTTCTAACCACAACTTACAATCCAGACAAAATGAAAGAATAGATCAATACATGTGACTACATAAAAATATAAAAACATTTGCATGGCAAAAGCACCATATATACAAAGTCAAAAGACAACCGACACACTGAGAAAAATGTGTGTAACTTATACCATAGACACAGTGCTATACCCTCAATATTTAAAGAATTCTCAGAAAGGAGGGAAATAACCAAAATCAACAGAAGAATGGGAAAAAGACAGGAACAGAAAATTCACTTAAACACATATAGATGGCATTTAAACATGTGAAAAGATATTCAAACAGCTCATAATTAAAGAAACACAAGTTAGAACTACACCATTTCTCACCTATCAGATAAGCAACAATTTTAAAGTATGACAACACATCCTGTTGGCAAGGCTGGGGAAAACAGGCACCGTCATGCATGGCTGGTGGGAATACAAATTGGCACAGCCCTTTGAAAGGGGAACTTGGCAATGACTAACAAAGCAATCCATGGACTTACTTTTCAACTGAGCAATCCCACTTCTAGGAATCTACCCTGAAGATACATCCCCAAAAATACAAAAATACATATGCACAGATTATTCACTGCAGCATTCTGCAGAAAGAGCTTACGTACCCATCCTCTGGACAACAGTTGTATAGACGATAGTACACTCAGGCCATGGAGTATTATGCAGCTATAAAAAGAATGAAAAGGTTCCTATGAACTAGTGTGGTATGCTTACTAGGATATATTGTTAAGTGAAAAAAAAGCAAAATATAAGAGTATCAGTAGGATGCTTCCCTTTGTGGACAAGGAAATAAGAAATTATGCAGGTGTCTTCTCAATAGTGCAGAGAAGAACTAGTGAGATAGAAACAAGGAGTAGGTGGAATGAGTTGGAAAGGATGGGGGAATGAGAACAGGATAGAATGGATGGTAAGGACAGGGGAGTGGCTTTTCTTAGTAAGTCTTTTTATATAGTTTGGACTTTTGGCGACCAGAGTAGTGATTCACTTACTCAGGATATGTAGATAAATAAAATCAGCAAGGATGGGAAAGAGAATCCAATATGGAGTGTGTATCAGTCAGGGTCAAATCAGGAAGTAGAAATCATGCAGTGATTTGAACAGGGAAATTTAATATAAACTCCAACTGTAAAGGTGTAAAGAGAACTCTGAAGAATGCTCTAAGGCGGAGACAGCCTGAGGAATGAACAAACTTGGAAGGGGCCTCTCCCCAAGGGTGAATGAGATTCAGATCTCACTGGAGAGGGTGTGGTAGATGGAGACATTCAGTGAATGCTAAAAATTAGTGGGTTGCCTGGGCCAGAGCAGCTCCACAGTCACCAAGCAAGCAGGAAATACCCTTCTGGGGTGCAGGCAGGCCGAAGCTGGCAGGAAGGAATTGCAGCCAGGGCCGACAAGCCAAAAGCACTCCCCTGGGGTAGATGTGGCCAGGACAACAGACAGGCACACAGAAGGTGTTGGGCTACTGGAAGCCTACTCACCAGAAGAACAGCATGAGGCCCAGGGTGATGTCCATGTTGGGAGCGCCACAGTGAGGTGGTCACTGGACTGGGGCCAAGGCTGTGAGCTCACCCAGTGACTATGTGGTCTGGACAAGTAGCTGGGGCAGAGCAGCACTGGATTTTTCCACATGCTGCTGGCAGCCATGTGGTAGGAGTGAGGAGATAACAAAACAGCAGCACAGTAGAGCCGGGAGGAGAAGCACCTTTCACCTATAATGTCCCTCCAGTGCCCTTACCTGGGAAATCATAACATCATGCTCTCTGTGAAGGAGAAATGCTTAATTTCCAGCTCCATCATTGCAGCGTAGGTAACAAAGGGTGAATTTAGGTAAGGGACAATATATTAATAACTGGCAAAGAACACAAACAATAAACCTGACTTCACAGTAACAAATTCCAAGCAATGAGTGCACCTGGTGCCCAGATCTGGGTCTCTGAATACCATTCTCCAACAAAAGGAACCAAGGCTTGGTCATGCCATGGCAGAGCAGAGAATGTACAAGATGAGCCTAGAACATCTTGGGGTGCCAGAAAGTAAGTGTTTTAAAACAAATGATGGGAAACATGTCAAAAGGATCGCAGCCAAACTTGAAGGGGCTCTTTTGGCCAAATAGGGGACAATATGAACAAACAAAATAACCAATGATGTGAATACACCCCACAGAATACAGTAGATATCCATGAGTCCATGCCTATATAAATAAATAATTGGGTAAACAGGGAAGAAGAGAAAGCTATTCTTTACAATGAAAGTCTAACTAATACATGTATAAGTAATGATGGAAAAAGAATGCCACCATTTTAAAATACTATAGTAATGACAGTTTTCGGCAGGAATTATCGATGAGTGGTAAAAATTCATGGCGAAAGTATTATTAGAAACAGGATATTTACATAGTTGCAAAGTAGTCCCCTAGAAAATACTTACTAATTAAAGAGGAAAATAGTTACTTCATAGTAGGGAAATCTAGCAGATACCACCTTAACCAAATGATCACAGTTAATACCACCAGTCATGTGACAAATCATGTGCCTCTTGGTCTGACCCACAGAGAAGAACACAATATAACTTCCATCGTATTCTTACCAAAAATGCACAACCCCAATTTACTTATGAAGAAACATCAGACAAACCCAAATGAGGGACATTCTGCAAAAATAACTGACTAGTACTTTATTTTAAAGTGTTGAGGTTATGAAAGATGAAAAAAGACTAAGGAATTGTTCTAGATTGAAGGGATGAATCAAGCAAAGTGGCCAGGATGCCAAATGGGAAGAGATGTTCCTCTCAGGGTCTTATGAGTACAGGGCGGGCCGCGAAGGAGACCGAGGAGACAGGACAACTGAATACAGCATGTCAGCCTGGGTTAGATCCTGGACATTTATGGAGAAACTGGTGAAATTCACGTAAGGTCTATGGATTATGTAATAGAATTGTATCAATGTTAATGTCCTGATTTGGGTCATTGTGCTGTGGTTATGTAAGTTTTCACATTTGAGGACTCTGGATATACAGGAAATTTTTTGTACTGTTTGTGCAACACTTTTAAGCTTAAAATTAATTTAAAATAAAAAGTTTAAACGTTTTTAATTAAAAAATATTAAAGGGGTGCCTGGGTGGCTCAGTCGGTTAAGAGTCCGACTTCAGCTCAGGTCATGATCTCGTGGTTCGTGAGTTCAAGTCCCACGTCGGGCTCTGTGCTGATAGCTCGGAGCCTGGAGCCTGCTTTGGATTCTGTGTCTCCCTCTCTCTCTTCCCCTCCCCCACTCACATTCTGCCTCTCTGTCTCTCAAAACTAAATAAAACATTTAAAAAAATATATTAAAGACAGAGGTACCTGGGTAGCTCAGTAGGTTGAGCAACCAACACTTGATTTCGGCTGAGGTCATGATCCCAGGGTCATGGGATTGAACCTTGCATTGGGCTCCTCACAGAGCACGGAATCTCTCTCTCTCTCCCTCTCTCTCTCTTTTTTTTTCCTGCCCCTCGCCCCCACTCACATTCTCTCTCTCTTCCTAAAAAGAAAGAAGAAAGAAAGAAAGAAAGAAAGAAAGAAAGAAAGAAAGAAAGAAAGAGAAAGAGAGAGAGAGAGGGAGGGAGGGAGGAAGAAAGGAAGGAGGGAAGGAAGGAAGGAAGGAAGGAAGGAAGGAAGGAAGGAAGGGAAGAAGAAAAACTTAAAGGAACCAACAAGGAAGGGTGCAGGCTGCTGGTGAAGAGAGCCTAGCATAATGTCACGTATGGGAGCACTTAATAAATCAGGAAATGATAATGTGCGGTAAAAGCATGGGCTTTGGAACCATCCACATGTGAGCTCAGTTCTGACCTTGTTACTTATTAGTTGTGTGATGTCCTAATCTTCCTAAATCTCAGTTTACTCATATGTAAAGTAGGCTGCCATAATAATACCTACTCTATATGATTGCTTTTGATTATCTACATTCCTATCTCTATTATGATTATATTCAATAAACAATATTTGTAGAGAACTTACCTTATAGAATTCTCAGTAGTTGTTAGTGAGGTTATGATCAGCCCCACCAACAACTAGATTATTCCTTGTGAGCAACTAAATGCTGCACCTAAAGGTCCCCTTTAAGACAACTCAGATACCCCATAGACAGTGTCTATAAGGTTTTGATGTACCTCACTGTAAGTAAATCCAATACACGAAATGTTAAACTTATAAAATGGATACATAATAAGTGACTATTTTTATGAAGACATGATTCACAGGGCCTTTTTTTTTTTTGGAGCAAATAGCATTTGGTTTACTTTTAATTTTGTAGAAGCAGGTCTATGACATAAAGCAGTTATTTGTACACTGCCTTAAGCAAACTGAGAAAGGGCCACTGCTGAATGGCTTACGGGTGGGGAGAATCTGGCTCACTAATAAGCCTTAAAGGTTGACTCTTTCAAAGGGGTAAAGAGAAGCCAAACTCCCCAGCTTGTCTTTTCTAAGCAGATTCTGAACTACTTAAATGTGATGACATAAATCAAATATTTGAGGTTAAGGATTGCTTGTAGATTCATGCTTTCTCCTTGAATCCATTTTTGAGGTAACTCCAGCATAAATACTGGAGAAGCACAGAAGAAGGTTGAAAATGGCTAAACGTACTCTATTCAGGGCTATTTCAGTGCTAAGTCAAACACTGAAACGTCTGGTGTTTCTAGTAATACATTTATTTTATGAAAAGGATATAAGATCAAGACGCTTCTGTGGCAACTGCTCCATAAGTAAATAAGGGGTGCAAATCATCATGAGGTATGCCAATCTGCTGTCTTCCAAGTATTTCCAATAATCCTTTAAGTCTAGGAACAAAAGTTAAATTCCTGAATAAATTCTCTTATCTTTAAAATCTGCTCCAAAGTTTCAGAAACCCTAGCTTTTGAATATTAACCAAAAGGAGTTTCCATCCAGTCATCTGGAAACTTTTGCTCAAATTCATGCTAACTTTAACCAAGTTGTTGTAATCGTTCACTGACCCCTTGTTAATTCCTAAGCACTGTGGCCGGGGCCACACTGGTTGCTCTAAAGCGTCTTCATCTCTGAGTCTCATCCAACAGTGCTCCCTTCACTACCTTATGTTGCTAAGATCTAGTATATTTAGAACAAGTGTCATCGAAACCCTTATGCTGGTGTCTCCACCCCCATCCAGTCCCCACCCTGTCCTTCAGCCTTTGTACAAATACTCTCTCCTTCAAGATTGTCCCCTTCACTTGGATGCTCAGTCTCATACCCTGATAAGTAAATGTACCATTTACTTTTCTGGTCTTCTTTCAAAATAACATAGGCCTCCCTTATGCTTTCCCTGAATATTTTCTGTACAATTAGCTCTACACTTACTGTTTCCCTGCCTGAATCACTGGCTTATTGTTTAAACCTGCTATCTATCCTCACATCTCCACAGAAATAGCTAGGTTATTAACATCTGTCTTCTCTGTCTCCGTCACTTCTGCCTTTGGTGAACACATCAGGCTCAATCCTAACTCGAAAACTTTACTCCTCTTGTGGCCCCACCCGAAGTCTTTCCTCTTCTTCATTTATCTCACTCCTACCCATCTTTACAATTATTTTCAAGTTTAATTTTGAGAGAGACAGAGAGAGCGAGCAAGGGAGGGGCAGACAGAGAGGAAGGGAGAGAGGGAGAGAGAGAACCCAAAGCAGGCTCCGTGCTGTCAGCACAGAGTCCGATGCGGGGCTCAAACTCACGAACCACGAGATCATGTCCTGAGCTGAAACCAAGAGTCAGATGCTTAACCGACTGAGCCACCCAAGCACCCCTACTCCTACCCATCTTTAAAGGTCCAGCTTGAGCCCCTTTGCATCTGTGAAGTCTCACCAGAATCTCTCTTCTCTGAATTCTTGTAATACTGTCAATAGAACCCATTGCATCCCAGAGGTGCACCTGAATTGTGCTTCGGGGAGCTACACAGTCCGCACCACATGCAGTCTTGCCTAGCTGTTCTTTCTTGGCCAAGGTGTGAGTATGTATGCTTCATCATGCCCCTTGGACTCTGTCTCCCAGGAATGCAAATCTGGAATGGAGTGACTGAAGGAGAAAATGGATGGAACTAAACCAGCCAGGCTCTAGAGTCCTGGTAAGCCTGTGTCCTAGTGCACCCCCTGGATCCTGGGAGGTACAAGATTTGGATGGACTTGGCTCTTCACATTTCCTTCGTTTCTGTGAGCTGCACATTTTTCCCCCTTAAGCTGGCCAGAGTAAATATTTCTCCCTTACATCCAAATAAATTCTCCTGTTGCCTTTTATTACTGTTTAATTTGAGGAGAAAGGGGCTAAGTAAGTCTTGTGAACCAATGAGAGAGAAAGTTTCTTAAGGACAGAAACACTGTCTTATGACTATGTATCTTACATAAATATTTAACAACTCAACTGCATGGCAATAATATATGAAAATCCTCATCTATAAACAAAGAAACAGGAATACCCCCTGAGATCATCTGCATGACTCCATGTTGCAGCTGAAGATCATGCATTCACTCCATAAGCACATTCTGAGTACCAACTATTAACCAAGCACTAAGTTAGGGACAGGAGTCGTGTGCAAGATGAAAAAGACAAAAGACAGGGCACCTTCCCCGGCTCTTCCACTTTGCAGTTTAACTTGTGTCTTATACAATGATACTACCTATTATTAATTTGTACTTCTGAAGCATTTTCAAATACAACACATCATTTGTTATTCCGATTAGATCCGTGGGAAAGCTACTGTTTGGTCATGTGACCAAGATCAAAACCAGGGCTACAATGAGAAGACAAGTCCCTTGTTTTACAGTGATATTCCTTCCCTCTCCCCCACAATGAGAAACATTTCCTTCAGGACACAATTAAATGCTGGTACGATATTTTATTTAATTCCCACATTACATCCAACTCATAGGTTATTCCTTTGTTGTACAAGATAAAGGTAGTTTCTGAGTTTTTGCTAGAGGAAAACAACAAAAGTACTAGCTGACTAGCAAATATTTCTGTAGTGGACACCAGTGCATTGCATCAGGCTATCCTGTGATAACACCAGTCAAGACACACACAGTTCCTGCCCTCACTGGGTTTATGGTCTTGTGGGAGAACAGGTAAGTTCCATATATGGGATAGGTGACAGGATGAGAATACAGCACATACTGAAGTTCCTAAACTTTTTATGTTCACAAAGAATCTGAACTGAATTTCTCAGTCTTTGTCATCATTTGTATCTTGACTGAAACTGATCAGCCTTGGTTGTTCCCTTATTTCAGAGCCAATGTCCCTTCATCTACACAGTATCGCCTCTCTCCAATTTTTCCCCTTTCTTATTTATGGTCTGCCTTCCAAATTCTGAATTTCTAAAGAGATCCCCAACACCTTTCTGACCCATGGGGCATTCATAAAGATCTTGATGGACTGTCAGCAGTCCTCAGAGCTCCATAGAAGATTTGCTTTCAACTTTTTGAAAGCAGAAAGTTGTCTCTGTTATATTGTCAATGCTCTAGGACAGGACTAGGGGGTCAAGAGTCAAAGGGTACACCATGGAATTTCTTATTTAGGAATGCATTTTTGGCAAGCAGCATTTCTGAATATGCCCACCTGCTGTTTTGCTTCTAGGGTCAATAGAAGTATATTAAAGTTTTCAACTTTCTTCAAAACGCTTGCCATGAAATTGACTTAATGAAAGGAATAACAATAGTAGCAGCAAGTTACAAAGCAAAACTAGGCTAGGACAGGTCTATTGAAAGAGTAGTTGATGGGATGCCTTGGTGGCTCAGTCAGTTGAGCATCCGACTTCGGCTCAGGTCATGATCTCACAGTCTGTGAGTTCGAGCCCCGCGTCGGGCTCTGTGCTGACAGCTCGGAGCCTGGAGCCTGCTTCGGATTCTGTGTCTCCCTCTGTCTCTGACCCTCCCCTCCTCATGCTCTGTCTCTCTCTCTCAAAAATAAATAAACCTTTAAAAAAATGTTTAAAAAAGAAAGGGCAGTTGATACAAAGACTGGATTTTCTACCAGTTGAGAGTCCACATTTGCCAATTACTAAGATGTACAACTTTCTGGACAATCTTAAAGATGCTACTGTCAACTATGATTTTTGAAAAAGCAATCTGTACAGGGTGTCATCTTCATGTACAGTTACTGCGAATGTAGGCTGACTGGGGCACTGCTAGGATGGTTTGCGAGGGAGAGGAGTAAGAGCATTAAGAGATTCTACACTCAGTACATTCCCAAACTGGCAGGTGAGAGAGATCTGAAAGACTACAAAATGTAGAATGAGGTCAAGCACTGATTTAAAAGTCTATGTATTTCTTTGATCATAATACCTAGCACTTGTTCAGAGAATTTGCTCATGTTAATTACTCCTCACAGCCTCATTCTATAATAGCAACAGCTGCATATTGTCTTCATTGGTGAAGATGCATTAAAAGGGAGTGAAAAAATTGTTCATATCTGTAAAGGAAGTGGAGGCAGAACTGGTTTCTAAATCTTAGACCATTATTGAAAGCTCCAGCTATGAGAAAAGATAAACCCAGGTTCAAATTCAAGCTCTGTCATTTAACAGCTATGTGACCCTAGGTAAGCCACTTACTTCCCATGTCTCACGTTCTTCGTCTGTTAAAAAAGAGTATGTGGGGGCACCTGGGTGGCTCAGTCAGTTGAGCATCTGACTTCAGCTCAGGTCATGACCTCGTGGTTTGAGGGTTTGAGCCCCACATTGGGCTCTGTGCTGACAGCTCAGAGCCTGGACCCTGCTTCAGATTCTGTGTGCCCCTCTCTCTCTGCCCCTTCCTCGCTCATACTCTGTCTCTCTCTCTCTCTCTCAAAAACAAATAAACATTAATTTTTTTTTAAAATATGTGATTGATTGCAAAAATGGGCCCAACTGTGCAGCACTGCCTATACCCATGCCTTTTGCCATGATGTTTTCCAGTGCTTCCCCCCCTCCAAGGGATGGGGTGCAGAATTCCGCGTCCTTACATCCAGCTACATGACTTGCTTTGACCAATGAGATATTAACAGACGCACTGCAGACAGAAGGTTGAAATGGATTTATGCAATCAGGCTTGTTCAGCTTGCAGCTCTGTAATCACCACCAGAACATGCCCAGCCCAGCCCACTGGAGGATAAGAGACAAATGGAGGAGCTGCATTGCCCCATTCATCTGAGCCAGGGCCAGGCGGGATCAGTCTTCAGTCAGCCAAACGCTATGGGTCACGAGCCAGTGCACCAAGACTGGCAGATCTGTTTAGCCAATCGCTCTAGATGTATAAACAATAAACAGTTATTTTTGTATGCCACTGAGCTTTCGTGGGTTTTTGTGATGGAGCATTGCTGTGATAGTAGGTACGTGATATATGATGGCAAAACCTATCACATACGTATTAATTTGAGAAAACACATGTAAATCACTTAGCACAATATCTGGTGATAATAATAACAACAGTAGTGAAAACGTGTGCTATTATTTTGAAGAAACAATACAGAATATGCAAAGGTATTGGCAGTTCATCTGTGGATCCTTCACAGGACGTGTCTCATTGAAATTTTTTTACAAAATCATGCAATTTTACTTCCAGTTTTTGTAAAGAACAAAGCTAATGGTCCAATTATATTTTTTAATCTTATAAGTACCCTAGGATCTATTCTCACAAGAAAAACAGTCCTTTTCCTTTGAGAAGATTCACTTTGTTAAAAAAAAATTTTTAAATACAAAACAAACACATACACACAGGGTAGAAAAAGACATGCAAATTCACTACCTACTGAAAAATGCCAAAGGCTGGCCTCATGAATAAACCCAAGTTTTAGTATTTTGTTCCAGTGAAGGGATGAGCTGGGAACAACAATCACCATCCTTCTGGTTCTTTTCCTACTTGGAATTTAAACCAGAGTTTAAATTCTGCTTCTGCCCCTGACTAGCTCTGTGATCTTGAGCACATTAAACCTTATGAACCTCTATTAATTCACTCCTTACGTGGGAAAAAGAACAGTAACGTCCGAAGTTTGCTGCGAGGATCACGTAACAGGTGCAAAGCCTTTACAGCTGTGCCCGGCATGCAAGAAAGACTCAATGAATATTAGCCATTACTGGTTAGTCTAACAAACGAGCAGGTGTTCTGTCAGCTTCATTTCTAACTAGGCTAGACCATACAGAACACTATCTAAGGAAGGTGAGCTTCCAGGCCTTGATTCAAAACAGCCCTTTGGTATTGAACTACACATATCCAACCTCAGTGTAAATCAAAAACTGAATCTCAGATGTTCCATTCCAATGTGAGGAAAAGTCACTTATGAGAGAGAGGACACGGGGTTCGGACAAATGCCAAGAGCGGTGTTTCTCAGCTGCTTCCAAGCCATCTTCCCCAGCTTCTTATGAGACTCCAAAGCGCCTTCTAACTTCACAGTGTAGTTTTGTCCATTAGCACAGACACACATCAATGCTCTTCACTTAACTAATGAATAGCATAAATAGAGAAGTGACTCGCCCTCCCTTAGACACCAAAACTCCTCCCTTTTTTTCTATTTCTCTTATTAATCTGGTAAAATTAATCATCAGAGCCACAGTGATGCTGTCTTCATCAGGAAGGGAGAATGGGAGAGAACCTTCTCCTTCATGGAGCTACTTTCTCCATACTTTCTCTTACCTTCTCTTTCCCCATATTTTCCTGGTGTCAAAGAGATGGCTACTTCATCCCCTCTGGGCTTTTATGAATGCCTCTCTATTGTGGCCTCCAGAATGGGCTGAAACAGGTCAGGACATTACTTACATTAGCCCCAATGCCACAGTCAGTCAGCCTCACCTCTCTTTCTCATCTTGGACCCTGCTCAGCTATGCTATCCAACCAAGCAGGATGAAGAATGAGCACCAGATGAAAATATGGGCCGAATAATATGCCAGTCCTATAAAATTCATGAAATTTACTGGGCCACCTTATAAAAGTTAACAATACAAACTTTCTCCCATTATCAATTCAATCTGTTGCTCCCACAGAGAAATTTCAGTCCAAAATGCTGCCCTACCCTATTTCCTTTTACTGACTCAGTTCCAGACAGAAGAGGTGGTATTTGGGCCTTCGGGTGGAATCTGGGATTCTTCATCAGCAGCTGCACCCTGGGCCGTCTGCCAGTATAATCGGAGTAGAGCCTTACTTAGCACCTCCAAAGTTTGATTATTTCAACCCTGAGACTCTCATTTCCCTCTTTTTAAGAAATACCTAAGGGTCAACAGAACACATGAGAATATCACAGCACCAGCCTTAATCCCACAGAATTCAGAAGCACAAACAAATTCCCAGTAATAATCTAAACATCAGTTTCCATCTGAGGGCAGTTCCCAAGCAGTAGATTGCATTTCCCAGAGCCCAACACGTTATACGCCAGATGCTTGTTGCTCGTGCCAGCTAGAGACCATTGTAAAGATTTGGTGTTAACCAGGTCTGCAAGGGAGCAAAAGAAGAAAAAGACCTCTTCCTTTTGATTTCAGGATGCCAGTGAATTCGTAGCAAGTCCTAGAATTCAGGTCTTGGGAAGTCAGGTTCACAGGGAAAGAGAAATCCTGTATCAAGACATGAATTGTGCCACCGTGTGCTCATTGCCGTGTTTTGCCCGCACAATGGAGCCTGTATACACAAACGGCAAAATAAAAAGATGAAGGATGTTCTACGCACCCGTTGAGCCCTGCTGTTGCCAAGAGTAATCAGCAGTGAAACGATAAAGCCATCAGTATTTGAATTTAAATGTTAAAATAATAATAAATCTTATGGTCTCCCTAAGGTTAGTTTATAATAAAAATAACTTCTTGATCCTGGAAAACTTATCTGGTTTCTTTCTTCCTTTCATTCCCCCACTTAATGACTGAAGTTACTATTTCCATGGTGGTCTCCAAACCACACTCGGTTTCTCTGCAGATTGGCATGTCACTTCCAACAATTTCACCAGCTGCTTTTTCCTCTCAAGGGGATATGATTAAAATATTAATCCAGTTTCTGGACTAATCTAGCAAGAAAGTTCTATAAATCAATCTCCACACAGCATTTCAGTTGCTCTGAAATATGCAACGTGTCCTCTCTTTTATTTGTTATGCCTCCACAAGAAAGTTAGGTCCTAGCAAAGCACATACAAAATTTCTACCTCTGCCCCTCTACTGCTTCCTGATTTCTCAAACCTGAAAATGGGAAATCGCAAAGCCCACGTCCAAAACGTACGTTTCCAAATGAGAAGAGATGAGCTGGAGGAAAACATAGGGGCTCAAAGTCATGCTTCCCTTGGCTGCCGGGCTATCTGGCAGTGACGGCCCTGGCCCTGGCAAAAGGGCCTGTAGACTGAGGTCTGTACGGTTCAGGAAGCCCAGACAGCGTTCTCTTGGTAGCGCTAATTCGCCCGTTTGTCCTGCTGACTGGAAACCATCCAGAACCGCAAAGCCATCACGAAACCGCCTCTGGGCCTAGCATTGGGCTAAATCCTCGCTCTGGAGGAGCTTATGATCTAATTACTATAATTAGAGACCAATTGAGATTAAACTATGTGACACTAAGTAGGAGTTTGAAGAAAACGATCGTTGTGGGCTGGAGGAGTTGGAAAAGGTTTCATGGAGAATGCAGGACTTTGAAGGGAAGAGTAAAATAATGCTTGAGGCTTATGAAGTAGATAAGATGTGCTTAGGATAAAAGAACACAGCGCAGTGTAGTGGGCTTACCTAAGAAGATCCTTCAAAGCGGCGAGCTGCGTTCCCCTTGGCTTCCTGCCAGCATAGCTTCTCACTAAGAAGATGGGATTTCTCTCAGGTCAAGAAGAAATTTAATCTTTCCTGAAATTGTTTAGCATTTGAATCAGGATGGTGACATTGACCATATAAAAACCCAGCTGACATCCTTAACTTATTTAGCCCTCCAATATAGAAATGTCATTGAGAGAAATGACTTTCTATCAATGCCAGTACAGGCTGGATTAAAAGCTAAAAAAAATAAAACAAAAAAATAAAAGCTGAAAGCACTTTCATGTGGAGTCAGGCTTACTGGTGGAGTGATAGGGCTTTTTCCAAAGGGTATGCAAAGCCGAGAAAGATCATCGGCAATACTTTCTGGGATTAGGATTACAACAAGCAGTAGAATTCCAATTGTTCCATTAATCTAAAAAAAACATACTGTGGGTTCCGGTCCAAGTAGTTAATAAAAATAGCGATACTCTGTTTTATTATTTTCCCTTAATTATTAACTTGGCATTCATCTGCGTATTTTAATTGAACTACGTCCATTAAATGACAAAAGTGTCTCTGGAGGAAC
Organism: Panthera pardus; assembly: GCF_024362965.1. Classification (NCBI taxonomy): domain Eukaryota; kingdom Metazoa; phylum Chordata; class Mammalia; order Carnivora; family Felidae; genus Panthera; species Panthera pardus. The sequence goes on along the minus strand of NW_026526732.1, from coordinate 22,764,088 downwards.
AAATGGGTTTATCCAGCTCTCCCCAAGATGAACAACAGAACAGGTGGACAGGGGTGCAAGCATTTTTCAACATGGCAAACCTGATTTTACCAAAAGAAAAACTGTCAAGGTCCATTTTCTCCCTCATGTTTAACTAAATTGCTGATCGAAGCAACTAGCATGGTGGGTTAATTCTGAAATCTTAACTGTAATTATTATGTAAAACTGAAATGTACCTTTATTTCAGTTTCTCTTTTGGGGGAAGATTTTTTTTTTTTTTTTAATGGAAGAACAACAATCTTATATCATTCCAAGTATCATTTGCAGATCGGGTTTTCCATAAAGTGCAGAGAGGTCTTGCTTAAACCGTTCTTACTTATTTATTTGTTTGTTTGTTTAGAGTGCACGTGCGCATGAGCAGGAAAGGGGCAGAGAGACAGGGAGAATCTCAAGCAGGCTTTATGCTGTCAGCACAGAGCCTGACACGGGGCTTGATCTCATGAACCGTGAGATCATGACCTGAGATGAAACCAAGAGCCCAACGCTTAACCAACTGAGACACCCAGGCACCCCTAAACCGATGTTTCTGAATTGTTTGTCTATACTTCAGCCTAGGAACCGAAAGCAAAGGGGGCTGTGGTAGGAACAAGAGTGGGTGCTGGAAGGTCAGAGGAAGTGCATAACCCAGTCCACTGTGCTCCTTTTAGAGACGCTAGCGTAAGCCTGGAATCTACCACTCACTCCTCCAGTTCTCAATTGTTTATGATCCATCAGAAGTTCCCAGTTAGGCGGACAGGACGTAGTCGCAAAGAAGCTGCTTCTGAGCCACCACCATCTGGGAGTGTGTTTGTTATGCTGACCACAAGCCTAGGACACTTCCAGGGCGGCCACTCCAGTGCTTTCCGGCAAACATACATGATGAATGGTGTGCATGTGCAGACACACACCCATGGGCGTTCCCAGGATCATGCACAATTCCCTGAATGCTGGCTTTAACCACACCCCTTGTCCAAAACAAGAAAGCATGGCAGAATATTCGATGAGAGAGTTAAGAGGGAAAGGCTTGATTCTGCACTAAGGTGTGCTTTGAACAAAAAGAAATAATTCATAGACGTCAGCAAATTATTAAGAAAAAAACGAATTAAAACATTTTCAGAGTTGCAACATCATGTTGACAACTGCTGCCTTTGGCACTAAGCTGCCTGGGACACCCAGCATCGGTGTCACACGAGTCAACTGCAACTGATCAGTCTCAAGGGCTGCTCTGACTGGTGGCCACCAAGTATGGCAGGTGCCATCATGCTGTCCTTTCTCGGTAGAGAGGGGACCAACATCTAGGACATACGGTATGATGACTAGGAGCACACACTCTGGGGACAGCCTGTCTGAAATCGAGTCCTGGCTTCACATTTTCTGCTCTTCGCTGAGATTATTCACAAATATTTCAATTCTCCTCCTCCTGAGGTAGCTGGTAGATTACATCTCCTGCCACCTTGACATTAGGCATAGCTATGTGCCTTACGTCAGCAGAAATGACGTGTCACTTCTGGGCAAAAGCCAGTCAGACTCCTTACTCAAGAGTGGTCCCAGGTCCCGCAGTGTAGGAATCACCTGGGGGCTTGCTAGAAATGCCAGCCCAGACCTCCTGAATAATAATGTGCATTTAACGAGTTCCTCGGGTCATTCATATGCACATCAAGTTGGCGAAGCCCTGACTGAAGACATAGAGCATTATTCACTATCTTCTCCTCTCCCACTGCAGTGACTGAGGGCGTTCAACGACATTCCAGATGGTACAGTATAACCTAGACCCCTGGCCTGACTGGAGACAGACAAGTGAAGCATAAAAGAAGTGAAACTTTGTTCTAAGGCACTAAAACCCTGAGGGGTATTACCTTGGCATAACCTAGCCCATTCCAACTGACATCATCACTTAGTACTCTGTGACCCTGGGCAAGTTACATAATATCCCTGTGCCTCAGTTTCCTTGATGTAAAGCAGAGATGATAACCGTACTGACTCAGAGGGTTGTTACAAGGATTAATAAGGGAACAGATGAATAGAACCTGGCAAGTTCTAAGTGAATATTAGCTTCTATTATTGACACACTCCGTCCCCCTAGCTCAAATCTGGCCTAGTGATGTAATTTGTCTCCTTACCTCAGTCACCATAGTGTCAAGACGTTTGTCGCCAGCAATGCCCCACCCCAAAACACACACACTCCGGGAACAGGTATGAAATCACACATCAAAAAGAAAGGAAAAATTACCCCCTTCTCAGAGGAAAGTGGATCTTACTCATGATAACTCGGCCCAAGCATCCCTTCCCTGTGTCTTCACATGATTGTCATCTTCTATTCTAACACTGCATATCCTGCCCCTCACCCTCCCACCTACTTTCCAAACCCCACCAGCCTCTCTGGGCCCAGCCTCTCCTCCTTCTCCACCGTCTCCTCCAAATCCTGCTTTCCTATGCAACGTAGAATTTACACATAGTATTTGTCTGTTACATGAAAGGCTTTGTCCTGAGCTCAATGGTGAGTAAAAAACCAAAATTCCTATTAAGTGTTTATTTTTTTGTCTTTTCTTCAAACTCAATGTATGTAATTCTAGTACCAAAGGGTTACCAAGCCTGTTACAGAGAAAACCGGGGAAGGCACAGTGATGGGAACGGTATGAAGATAGTTTCTATTTGAGTCTTGGTTTTTTTAAAGGGTCCGGGGTGGGGTGCCTGGGTGGCGCAGTCGGTTAAGCGTCCGACTTCAGCTCAGGTCACGATCTTGCGGTCCGTGAGTTCGAGCCCCGCGTTGGGCTCTGGGCTGATGGCTCAGAGCCTGGAGCCTGCTTCCGATTCTGTTGTCTCCTTCTCTCTCTGCCCCTCCCCCCTTCATGCTCTGTCTCTCTCTGTCTCAAAAATAAATAAACATTAAAAAAAAAATTAAAAAAAAAAATAAATAAAGGGTCCGGGGTGCCTGGGTGGCTTAGTTGGTTAAGCATCCGACTCTTGGTTTCAGCTCAGGTCATGACCTCACAGTTTGTGAGATCAAGCCCTGAATCAGGCTCTGTCCTGACAGTGCAGAATCTGCTTGAGAGTCTCTCTCTCTCTCTCTCTCTCTCTCTCTTTCTGCCTTCTTGTCCCACTTGAGCTCTCTTTCTCTCAAAAATAAATACTTAAAAGGGTCCAATAGATTTCTGCCATTAGAGTAACTCCTTACAGATATTTGGTAATATTTTTAATATCACAATCATAAATAAAATACATATTCTTACCCCACAAAATTGATAAATTGTCTTTTCTCCTTGCCATTCTCTTAAAGTATATGTAAGGAAACAAAATATTCTAAGTCAAGGGCACCTGGGTGGCTCAGTCAGTTAAGTATTAGACTTCTGCTTAGTTCATGATCTCATGGTTCATGAGTTCCAGTCCCACGTCAGACTCCACACTGACAGTGTGGAACCTGCCTGGGATTCTCTCTCTCCCTCTCTGCCCCTGCTCCATTTGCACTTTCTCTAACTAAAAATAAATAAACTAAACACACACACACACACACACACACACACACACACACACACACAATATCCTAAGTCAAGTAAGTATTTTAGGATCTTGGATTTCTCTTTCATATTTATAAACTGACTTTTTCAAAAAATCATGGTACTAACTTTCTTACAGCATACACAAAAACACCTCAAAATGGATGAAAAACCTAAACGTAAGACAAGAAGCCATCAAAATCCTCAAGGAGAAAGCAGGCAAAAACTTCTTTGACCTTGGCCACAGCAACTTCTTACTCAACACATCTCCAGAGGAAAGGGAAACAAAAGCAAAAATGAACTATTGGGACCTCATCAAAATAAAAAGCTTCTGCACAGCGAAGGAAACAATCAGCAAAACTAAAAGGCAACCAACAGAATGGGAGAAGATATTTCCAAATGACATATCAGATAAAGGGTTAGTATCCAAAATCTATAAAGAACTTATCAAACTCAACATCCAAAAAACAAATAGTCCAGTGAAGAACTGAACAAAAGACATGAACAGACACTTCTCCAAAGAAGACATCCAGATGGCCAACCGACACATGGAAAAATGCTCCACATCACTCATCACCAGGGAAATACAAATCAAAACCACAATGAGATACTACCTCACACCTGTCAGAATGGCTAACATTAACAACTCAGACAACAACAGATCTTGGCAAGGATGCAGAGAAAGAGGATCTCTTTCGCACTGCTGGAGGGAATGCAAACTGGTGCAGCCACTCTGGAAAACAGTATGGAGGTTCCTCAAAAAATTGAAAATAGAACTACCCTATGACCCAGCAATTGCACTACTAGGCATTTACCCACGGGATACAGGAATGCTGTTTCGAAGGGGCACACGCACCCCAATGTTTATAGCAGCACTATTAACAATACCCAAAGTATGGAAAGAACCCAAATGTGCACTGATGGATAAATGGATAAAGAAGATGTGGTATATATATGCAATGGAGTATTACTTGGCAATCAAAAAGAATGAAATCTTGCCACTTGCAAGATTGATGGAACTAGAGGGTATTATGTTAAGCAAAATTAGAGAAAGACAAGTATCATATGACTTCACTCATATGAGGACTTTAAGACACAGAACAGATGAACATAAGGGAAGGGAAGCAAAAATAATATAAAAACAGGGAGGGAGACAAACTGTAAGAGACTCTTAAATACAGAGAACAAACTGAGGGTTGCTGGAGGGATTGTGGGAGGGGGGTTGGGCTAAATGGGTAAGGGGCATTAAGGAATCTACTCCTGAAATCATTGTTGCACTACATGCTAACTTGGATGTAAATTAAAAAATAAATACATAATTTTAAAAAAATGGTACTAAAGCAATTAACCACCACTACACAATGAGCCACATTATTCAGTTCCAATGTCAGAGAACTGTAACAAGCACCTTAGAGAATGAACCTCAACGTTTTATATCCTCTAGACCAGGGGTAGCAAACATTTTCCTAAAGAGCCAGACATATTTAAATGCTTTAGGCTTTGGGAGCCATAGGTGTCTGTCACCACCACTCAGCTCTGCAATGTAGCACAGAGGCAGCTTCAAACAACACGAAAACAAAAGGGTATGACTGTGTTCTAATAAAACTTAATTTGTGGACACTAAAATTTGAATTTCATACGATGTTCACAGGTCACTACATTCTTCTTTTGATTTCCCCCCCCAACCATTTCAAAACGTAAAACCATTTTTAACTTGTTAGTGGTACCAAAAGAGGCAGCAGGCTGGGCTTGACCCACGGGCCATATTTTGCTGACTCCTGTTCTAGACTCATAAGTTCATGCTTCTTCAACCACACAACAAATCTCCCTAATAATCATCAACAAGTGGTGTTTAGCTCAATATTCACTTAAAAATAAGGTGTGAAACAATCCCAGGAGCCTGTTTTTATTAGCTCAACCTGAAAAAACATAAGATCCAAAAGATGTCAAACTTTCACCAGAACTTAATGCCAGTCTTATCCATAAAAATAACATCACCCGTCACCCCTTTCTTCACCACACACAATTAACAATTTACGGAATAAGAAAATACTTGGCAGTTGTCTTCCTAGAAGTCAGTGTAGTCTCACTCCTTTGCCAAAAGGCAGAGAAACCAGTTCTTGATGCCTCTTTTCCCCAAGGCTATTCAAGGCCAGTTGATGCAGAATGACTGAGGACAAGCTTTGGCTTCCACGTGGATTTTTAAGCAGGAACTTTACTACTTTAAAATTTTTTTAATGATTTTTTTAAGAGCCTTGGTTTTTGCTATTTTTACCGACACCCATTTTAAAAGCAGCAGTGCTTAAAACATTTTAAGTCTAGATGTCTCTATGGAAACCCAAGAGAATTCTGCTTTTATGGCCAATGACTACCTACCTAGATTATACATCCTATTGGATCACTACAGGTAATCCTTGAAACCAGAAACATCTCAGACCTGTTTTTCCAGAAATCTCTCTTATCAGATATAATTAAATTGATCTAAGTATTAGTTTTACTGAGATCAGGAGAGAAAGAAGTTATTTATTTGAGGCTTCCTTTTAATTTTTAGTAAGACGTCCTCATTTAAAATATTCCTGGGGTGCTTAGTTGGCTCAGTCAGAGCATGTGACTCTTGATCTTGGAGTCATGAGTTCAAGCCCCACGTTGGGTATAAATAAATAAATAAATAAATAAATAAATAAATAAATAAAGCTTTAAAAAATAATAAAACATTCTTATTACAAAAAGAATTTTGTGAATTTCAGCAGACATAATAAAAAAGAAAGATTGCAATCAAATAACCTAACAGTTGCTTTGCAGTTGAGATCACTGATTTCATCTCCTTCTTTCCACTAATGTCAAATGCATTTTCTTTTACAAATTTAAGTTTCTCAGGGCACCTGGGTGGCTCAGTCGGTTAAGTGCCCAACTTCTCTCAGGTCATGATCTTGCAGTTCATGGGTTCGAGCTCCGTGTCAGGCTCTGTGCTGGCAGGTCAGAGCTTGGAGCCTGCTTTGGATTCTGTATCTCCCTTTCTCTGCCCCTCACCCACTCACACTCTGTCTCTCTCTCTCTCTCTCTCTCAAAAATAAACATAAAAAAAAAATTTTAAGTTTCTCTCCTTGGACTGCTTATTCATTGCAAGGAAGGGAAAAAAATATTATATAGTGTAGAAATCAGGTAATCAAAACTATCCAGGTGACCAAAATTAACATCACCAGTGAGGAAGTGAGGACTTCATGGCCTTTGGGTGTCTTCAGATGTGATATTCTGAGAATATAACATCACCTAAAACACATAACCTGAATCCAATCATGAGAAAACACCATTATTAAAAAAAGAGAAAGGGCACCTGGGTGGGTCAGTCGGTTAAGTGTCTGATTTCAGCTCAGGTCATGATCTCACAGTCTGTGGGTTCGAGCCCCGCATCAAGTTCTGTGCTGGAGCTTGGAGCCTGCTAAGGATTCTGTATATCCTTCTCTCTCTGTCCCTCCCCAACTTGTGCTCCCTCTCTGTCTCTCAAAAGTAAATAAATAAACATTTAAAAAAAATTTTTTTTAAAGAGAAAAGTTGATAGGGGCAAGGCAGAATGATTTTTAAAATGTCAGTGTCATAAAAGGCCAAGAGAAGCCATGGAAGTGTTCTAGATTCAAATAAGCTGAAGATACATGGCAATTAAATAAGATATCTGACCCTAGAATCTTCCAATATGGTAGGAGAGATGGGGAAAATTCTCTAAAGGACACTATAGGGTCAACTGACAATATTAGAATACAAACAGTATATTAGATAAAAGTATTATACTAATGTTAAAAAATAGAACTATCCTATGACCCAGCAATTGCACTACTAGGTACTTATCCAAGGGATACAGATATGCTGTTGTGAAGAGGCACATGCACCCCAATGTTTATAGCAGTGCTATCGACAATAGTCAAAGTATGGAAAGGGCCCAAATGTCTATCAACAGATGAATGGATAAATAAGATGTGGTATATACACATACACACATACATACAATGGAGTATTACTCAGCAATCAGAAAGAGTGAAATCTTGCCATTTGCAACAACATGGATGGAACTAGAAGGCATTATGCTAAGCGAAATTAGAGAAAGACAAGTATCGTATAACTTCACTCATATGTGGAATTTAAGATACAAAACAGATGAACATAAGGGAAGAGAAGCAAAAATAATATAAAAACAGGGAGGAGGACAAAACATAAGAGACTTTTAAGTATAGAGAACAAACTGAGGGTTACTGGAGGGGTTGTGGGTGGGGGGTTGGGCTAAATGGTTAAGGGACATAAGGAAGACACCGGTTGGGATGAGCAGTGAGTGTTAGACATAAGGGATTAATCACTGGAATCTACTCCTGAAAGCATTACTGCACTATATGCTAACTAACTTGGATATAAATTAAAAAAAAAAAAAGTATTGTATTAATGTTAAATATGCTGAAGCCAATAACTATACTATGATTATATAAGAGAATATCCTATGCTTAGGAAATACAGAAACATTTCAGGGCAAAGGGTCATGATGTGTGATGTAACTTTCTACCAAATGGCTCAGAAGAACAATTATATACATTCATACATACATATAGATAGATAAATAGATTGGGAAAGAGCGAGAATAAACACAGCCAATGATAAAGCTAAAGGTATAAATTGTTAAATTATTAGTTGGTAAGTTTGAGATTATTTGCAAATAGAAAACTTAAAGAAAAATTAACAGTTCTTGCCTACGCCTAAGTTGGCATTCTTGGCTATCTGTTTTCCCTCCATAATATTCCAAATGCAACACAGGAAGAGATGCTTTTGCCAAGTAACAAGAAAGTGGAAAGATATTTTAACATAATTTTTTATCAGTGATTGAAGCTTGCCAAAGCATTACACACCATCCGTTCTCTGCCGAGTCCATTGCAAAGACCAGCAAACACTGGCTACTCTAGCAACTTAGATGCAATCATTTCCTACTAATTCCTCCAAACAGGGCCTTGATTCTAAAACCTTCTCATATCCTACGACTTCCAGAGTCATCCCATGCACAGAACAAGTCTCTCAGCTAGTCTTTTAGACAGGCACTAATGTCAATCAATTGGATTCAATCTTTTGAACTGGACCATCCCAATATTTTAAGCCATGTCTAAGTAGCTGGAGATGTGGAACTCAGGAGGCAGCATTACGTCATCATATATCCACAACTCTCCACCAATTTGAAACTGCCATCAGAATCCCATAGTCTCAATGTCCATGACCTCACAATGTCCCTATATCAGCACTGGAGGTGCTGACCTCCAACCCGCAATGTGCCATCTAAAATGATTGCTTCCCCAAAAGCAGTAGAGGGAACTATGCCTAAGACCAAAAATATAGGAAAGACTTTTCTATAAGGCCATCACTGGAGACAGAATCAAAAAGGTTATAACCAAAATTAAAATTTCCAGCCATGCTTAGGAATTAGGAAATAACCATTCTCCAAAACACAGTAGAGACAAAATATACATATATTGGTGAGTCTTTTCTATCCTTCCTGGTCCCATTTTATTACTTTCTTGGAACTTTTAGTATTGACTATCTGTAAGTTAAGATACCCATATACTAGTTTTAGATTTGACTTTTTATCCTAGATATTTCCCTTATTATTCATTTTTCTCCAAATTTCAATCAATAAAGTTATTTAACAAATATTTACCAAGAACCTACTTGATAGCCAGACTTACTGGTACTTACTGGTACCAGAGGAAAGATTCCAGGTTTTCTGTCTACAAATAATCCCTGAGAAAACGATGATATGAAGACAGTAAGTGCAATCAAGTCTGCTTGCAGAAAAGCCTAAGAAGCCAGAAATGAACCATGACCAACTGCAAAAAGGAATAAACTAGTCAAAGCACTAAAGTTTAATGAGAAGATAATTTTTAAAGTAGGTGAAATTGAAGAGAAGTTACACGTAACATTATTATAAATTTAAAAATCATGCATATTCTTCTCCATCAAATTTCTCAAATGCAGTTAAAAACACACATGTACAAAACCAAACAATTATAAATCTTCTGAAGCATGTAACTGTGATTAGCTGCTACTCTCAGCAATATAAAAATACTTTCACCACAATTACATTCCAGCCTGTAATGTAATTCAAAACAAACAAGTCAGACATCGCTCAAATGGCAGAACCAACAAATACAGATGCTTTGCATCAAGGAAATGAATCCACTGAAGAAATGCAACAGGAGCCTGGAGCTGGGCTTCTGGTGGAACGGTGAGGCCCCCTTCTGGGCAGACGCAGAGCACCCCAGTGTGGTTCTACAGAGCTGTTTTTCCATGGGTGCCAACCCTTAGTGCGGTCAGAAAGTATTGAGTGTCTGGGACTTCCGGCTGGGGAGACCCTTCCCAGGGTTGTGTGCCCATTTTTCAATTTTAGGTTTTAAATTCTAAGTCTGGACTTTTATAAAAAGAAATAACAATTTGATTTCAGAGTAAATAAAGCCATTCTATTTAATCATGCAACCAGCAGTCCCAACACCAAATGGCACACCCATCCCCTGTTCTCTTCTTGTTGCCATGACCCTTAAGACCCTCTAACGTACTATATAATCTATCAGGCGTATTATCTGTCTCCCCCTGCTAGAATATCAGCTCCATGAGGGCAGGATTCATCGTTTTGCTCACTGATTTGATGAACAAATGGAGCTTGGCATAGTGTAGCTGCTTGCTAATAAAGAAGGAATTGTCTCATTTCTGCTTTTATCTTTTAAGAAAATATTCATCTTCATCTTCAAAGAAGGCATAAGTAAGGTTTTATTATAGCAATATGCTATAATTTAAAAATGACACGTACTTGTTTTTAAAACTATGCATTTTCTCGAACTGCTTTATAAAAGCAAAAAGAAATCAGTTCTGAGGCACACACAATCATAATCTATATGTATACAACTCATAGACAAATTCCAAGAAAGTCATGGGCCCTTATCGCTTCTTGGCCTTTTGGCTAAGATCAAGTGTAGAGAGTCACGGGCCCTCAACACCCTGGGAGGACACAGTGGCTGCAAAGAATGAAGGACCCGATTCTGAAAAGCCAGGCCGAAAGCAGGTGTCCACAGTGTGGCACACTCCAGTCCGGACACATGCCAGGTAACTGGGTCTGGATACACATTCACTGAAACTCAGGACTTTCCTGGCCCAGGCACAATGATTTTGGCAGGAAGAGCATGCACTGCTTACTAATTTCTAAAATTTCAATCTTTATTTTTATCCCCTTCTTACAATGTTCTTTAAGCTTATGGAAAAGCTAACCATTGTCTACAACTGTCAGACTTTTAAAAAGTGCTAATTTGTTCCCTGAACACAGCAAATAATAGGAGATAATTTTCCCAGGGGTTGAGGGCACATATGAACGTATGATTCAATGATGTCAACAACTTTCAGTCCAAGAATGTCGTCAAGGGGCATCAGCCTTCCCTCAGAACAAGTTCAAGGTTTCTGACATTCCTTTTTCCGAACTTTTGATTTTGGTGCTGTGAAAAGAATAGCAAAAAAAAAAAAAAAGAGAGAGAGAGAAAATGAAGAGGAGGGCCCATGTCAGACTCTCTTCACACAGCTTTGTCTTAAGTGAGGTTACATCATGTACAGCAAAGGGAAAACTGACCATTTGGATTTTCCTGTTTGTAGAAGGTCTTCAACATTTCCACTGCTTCCTCGGCCCGATATCCAGGAATGCACTGTTGAAATGAGAAGATTGAGGATGAATATCGCCCAATGAAACTGTGGCCTGTATCTCATACAAACAGCAATTGGGGGACAGCAGTGATGCAGGTAAGGAAGTACATTTCCAAGAGAATCGAGTACAGACTCAAACCGCGCTCCAGTCAACTATTATTTCTCAATCAACTACTATTGAAGTTACTAGCTATGTGATCTTGTGTACTGTGCCTCAGCTGCCTCATGCGTACAGTGTAGGTAATTACAGCACTTACCTCAGAAGGGTTTCATGAAGAGTAAATAAGATTACATAAAATAACACCTGTTAAATACCTGACACATCATAAGTGTTTGTTAAGCATCTGCTATGTTTTTCGACCCTTATTCACTGTTGGCCCATCAAGCGTTTGATGCTATAGAGCTACAGTTGGTAGTCCGCAGCTAAAAATGATCAACTAAGTATGATTTTTATATTTTTAAAGGGTTGTAAAAAATTTAAAAAAGAAGGAGGAGGAGGAGGAGGAGGAGGAAGAGATGTGACACAGACGTGAGTGGCTCACAAAGGCTAACATATTTACTATTAGGCTCTTTACAGAAAAAAAAGTGTCGATCTTTACTGTAGTGGATGTTTTCAAAAGGATTTAATTGGATCTATCTTTGGTATCTAACTAGAGAGAAAAGATCGATTAAGTGAAAGAATAAGAAATTATGATAAAGGTAAGGAATAAAATTATGTATAAAACACTACATGAGGATGAAACTTGAACTTGCCTTAAAGACAGCAATTATTTAAAGAGGCTGAACACAGCATTTCAGGGAAAGAGTAATAATGAGCTTGGGTTGTGTGAGGAATCCAACTAATGGGGGGTAGGGGGCCTATAGGTAAAGAAATTCAAGAGAGAAAATGAGGTCAAAATATACAGGGCTATGAAGGTGTGTTACACGAGTTTGAACTCGATATGCTGCATCCTTCTAAGATGCACGAAATGAAAAAATGAACAGAGACTCCATGGAGGCATACCCGGAAGCAGCCACTGGAGGGGAAGCAGCTAGTGAGTGCCAGCACAAGGGCCTGGCGAGCATGGTCTGCTGCTCAGAATGAACCTCCTTTTCCCTTCTGCCTTCAGTCAGCTCTTACCTGGACCTATGAAGCCTGAATAAACCTTCCCCATCAGAAGAAAACCTTTACGAGTTTAATGTTTTTAGATTGCACATATAAGAAGGATCGTCAGGGGCACCTGGGCTAAGCGTCCAACTCTTGACTTTGTCTCAGATCATGATCTCATGGTTTGTGAATTCAAGCCCCTCGCTGGGCTCTGTGCAGACAATATAGAGCTTGCGTGGGATTCCCTCTCTCCCTCTCTCTCTGCCCCTCCTACTTGTACACACACACACCCTCTCTCTCTCAAAATAAATAAATAAACTTAAAAAAGATCATATAGTATTTGTCTTTCTCTGTTTGATTTCTTTCACTTGGCATAATGCCCTCAAGGTCCATTCATGTTGTCCTAAATGGCAGGATTTCCTTCTTTTTTACGGCTGAATAATATTCTATTGCATATGTATTAAAATATATATATATATATTATATATTTATTATATATTATATGTGTGTGTGTGTATACACACACACACACACACACACACACACACACACATATACAGAGAGAGAGAGAGAGAACATTCTAATTATAGAAGCAAAGAATAGAATGGTAGTTGCCAGGGGTGGAGGGGTGGGGGTTGTGGGGAATGAGACAGTGCAAGGGGTACAAACTTTCAACTATAAGGTAAGTTCTATAAGGTGAGGATCTAAGGAACAGCACAGTGACTATAGTTAACAACACTGTATTGTGTACTTAAAAGCTGTGAAGAGAATAGAGCTTAAACGTTCTGACCATAACAACAAAATGGTAATTATGTGAGGTGAATGGTGTGTTAACTAACTTTATTGTGGTAAACATTTCACAATCTATACGTCTAACAAATCATCTCACTGTACACCTTAAACTTTACACAATGTTATATGTCAATTACATCTCAGTAAAGCTGGGGGGGGAAATATCCCAATAACCTTCCTTTGACCCTGCCCCTCAAGCAAGCTACTACCCTGCTACTACCCTGCTGCTCCCACAGACTCCTGGCCGTCGCTTGTGTGGCTCTCATTTCCTCTTCAATCTCATCCATGCTGGCTTGTGCTCCCAGATCTCCCAAGGGCCCCTACTGACCAAAACACTGGTTTCCTTTCCATTGTCCTCAACTCTCTGCAATGGAAGAGACTACTGAGCATTCTCGCTTCTTTTTAGAGCTCTCTCCTCCTTTGGCTTCTCTGTTCTCACAACCTTCTCAGACCATTCTAACCATGGTGGGTCAGTCCCATTCTCCTCACGCTACACTGTTTGTGCTCCTCAGAGCTCCCACCTCTCCTCATGTTCTCATGAGCACCAAACAAGCACAAAGCACTCTCCCCTCCTGTGAGGTCAAAGCAGTGGTCCTCCACCTTGGCTGCTCAGTGGAATCGACTGGGAACTCTCTTAAGAAAATACTAATATTCCACCTCCTCCACCCTCTCACCTTATACAGTTGGTCTGGGGCAGGGACCTCCCACAGGCACACTTAAAAAGCTCTACAATATGCAGTCTGGGATGAGATTTACTGAGTTACAGATGGAGAAGGAAATTGCATCACTCTAAGATACCAACACAGTATTTTCAACTATTCATTATAGCAATAAATTGTGACTTTAATAAAAAGCACACATTCTTATTAAAATAAACTTTTAAAAATGGAGCAGGTACGTATTATAAACAATCACTATCTTCTCTGAAAAGAATAGTTCTGTAGGTCTCCTCTATGAGCTTAATTCAGCTTATAATATAGCATTAAAGGATCTATGATTCTGCAATACAAAAATAGTATCCCACCTCCCACACCCGCCCCCCTACCTGAACCAACCAAATAAAGGAAGAAAACACAGGATCCAGAAGCCTAGGGTGTCAATGCTTCTTTAGAATTTCAAACACTTAAAAACAAAAACAACATAATTTGGCATCAGACCTGGAGATACGGCTTCAAATAATGGTCACTCCTTTCACTGGGACCAGTTAGTCCAAGTACACACACTATGATCTTATTCTTTGGTTCAGAGAGATCAACTCTGTGCAGAGACGTGTAAGAGAGGACTGTTTGGGCACTCAGCGTCACTGACGTGTTGGAGAGAAATTTTCTACCTATGTCTGATATCCAAGGGCTCATCCTTGTTCTGCCCAGGAGCTTTGAGAAATTCTTTAGATCTTTTTCATAAATGAAGTACAGGGTCAGCAATATACTTGCAAAGAGTTATGTAAATAAAATCTGAGCTACTAACAGAAGCGATTGGGAAAAATCAAATCACTTTGCACATTATTTTTTATTTTATTTATTTATTTGAGAGAGAGAGAGGATGCAAGTGAGCGAGGGCAGAGAGAGAGAGAGAGAGAGAGAGAGAGAGAAGCTGTGCTCATGCTCACCCGAAGTGGGGCCTGTGCTCCCCCAAAGCAGGGCACGAACTCCCCCGAAGTGGGACTCGAGCTCACCCCATGCGGGGCTTGAACTCACGGGCCATGAGGTCATGACCTGAGCCGAAACTGAGCCACCCAGGCACCCTGAAGATTTTTTTAACGGTCAAGCTGATAGTATTATTTATTCTCTGTTGTTCAATTATAATTTCTTTTCCGATGTGATGTTAAAAGTTATCTATTCTCAAATATACAGAAGTCGTTAGGAAAGCTAATGTTCAGCTGGAAAAACTCAAAATAGAATGTTTTCCAAAACTTATTCTCAGTGGGATTCAGCCAAATTTAGCCCTTCATAGGTACTTGGTATTCTCCTAAGAATATCTGAGGTCTTGTAAGAATATCTGAGGTCTTTGAAGTTAACTGCCCACCATGTCAAGCCTTTGTTAAATACTTTTCATTTTAAAACATAATACTTCAGGATTAACTTTGGAGAAAAAAAAAACATCACACCGGTTTATGAAAAACGATATGTATCTACAGGCCAAACTCTGAAATACAAATTCCCACTGCTCATAGCCTTAAACATAAAAACTTGGGGAGAGGTGGCAAGATTAAAGGGAAAGTAGAATTTTTAAAGGAAAACAAAACAATGTGGATCCTAGGGCCTGGGGGAAATTTCAGTACTGAAAAGGCAGGGGGAACAAATAATGAAAACACAGGTATTAATTGCTACACACCAAAAATAGTACATAGTGATAAAGCAAAATGATTGGCTAAGTGCAAAAATATTGTGTGTGCACTGTAAATAGCACGTACTGTTACTGACAGAGTCCAAGCTTCTCCTAAACTCGGTACAGCACAGAGCTGGGGACACGCAGAGTGAAAATGCCAACAGTGACCACATCTCCAAACATCCCTGAAGGTGTTGGCAAAGACTGTCAGGAGAGACACCCTGGAAGGTTGGGGACTTTCCTTCTGGAAAGGTTCTGTTAATTAAGGGAGCCAAGCACTTACCTGGAAATGATTACCTGTCATCTTATACTGAGGCATAAATGAACTTGACTAGTGGTCCCAGAGTCTGCCTGGTCCTAGCATGGCTCTTTGGTATACTGACCACACTTGAACAATTCCCAAGCCCATACAGAAATCAAAGGAATGAGAAAGAAAGAGGAAACATTAGCAGGTCATATTACCTGAAATGGTCTCCCAGTATTTGGTAAATCAGCAGAGGCAATATTTAGAACGGAGCCACAACCACCAAATCGTTCGTTCTGACAGCCATATACCACCAGCGGAATTTATGGGAAAGAATTAAGGTCCCGAAGCAAATGTGCAGTTCAAGTACGTACAGTGACAAGACCAGGGTAGGTTTATACCAGCCAGCCGGGAGAGAAGAAGTTCAGGCTACTTTTAAAAAGTCAAGCGTAGGCTTAGTCTTAAAAATCAGACAATCCAGTTACACAAAAGAAGGAGGTCTAAAGGATTTAGAAACTAACATCTCACAACTGCAAATCATAAAAACCGAATACATGGCTACTAAACATTCACAGTTTGGTATTCTCTCTAGTCTTTCTTAACCTACTTTCTGTGAATCATTAGGGAACTGGAGCC
Source organism: Panthera pardus (assembly GCF_024362965.1). NCBI lineage: Eukaryota > Metazoa > Chordata > Mammalia > Carnivora > Felidae > Panthera > Panthera pardus. Next base: position 22,747,782 of record NW_026526732.1, on the reverse strand, counting down.
AGAAAGGAAGTAGGAATTTAATCCAGGGATTTGCACCTTTTAAAAATAGGATTGTTGGTGGCACCTGGGTGGCTCAGTCAGTTGAGCATCCGACTTCGGCTCAGGTCATGATCTCACAGTCCGTGAGTTCCGGCCCCACATCAGGCTCTGTGCTGACAGCTCGGAGCCTGGAGCCTGCTTCGGATTCTGTGTCTCCCTCTCTCTCTGCCCCTCCCCCACTCATGCTCTGCTCTCTCTGTCTCTCAAAAACTAATAAATGTTAAAAATTTTTAAAAATAATAATAAAAATAAATAAATACATAAAAATAGGATTGTCCCCTATTCTTTCCCCAAATAAAATACAACATGTGCCCCAATATAAAACAGACTAAGGCTGAGCCGCGACACAAGGCAGGTTGGGGAGAGGGGCTAAGTTGACTCTAACTCCCCTTTTACAAAGTAAAGACTGTACATACATGTTATCATACTCAAAACCCTCTGTTATTTTTAAAGTGATGAATTTTTTCACACATACATAGCAAAGTAAGTACATAAAAATGTGCATGTATGAAATTAAGTTTTTGAACTAGCAAATAATTTTTTAAAGATCTTAGAGACAAACTTGCTACACTCAGTATTTGTGTTGCTTACTATGAAAGACACAATTCAAAGAGTTTTTCATTCCCCATTTATTTATAATTATATTATCATAAGTGATGTGTTTTTTTACCTGGTATTTACTCTGACTTAATACTTTTCATACATTGTAACAGGTACTCATGGCAAAAATAAACAAAAACATATAAACGGAAAGAAAAAATTTAAATCACCTATAATCTATTATCCAAAGGTGCATATTCTTCAGATCTTTCTCTGCACACAGTTCTATAATCTACTTTAATTTGTGATTTATCCTCCCACAGCAGTTTGTTAGCTCTTAGTTTCTTTCTCTAGTTCATTTGGTTAACAGTTTTACGTCTATTGACATAGAATGAAGTAATTTTGTTATTTAAAAATCTTTCCTAAATATTTTTTGGCCAAGGGGCACAATATTTTATAACTTGTTTCATAAGTCTGCCTTCACATATTAGAAAGCAGGTTATGTGTCCGGCCATTTTCAAGTTTATAGGAAGGGCCCAAGACATGAACTCACAAAGTCAAAGGATACTCATCAGGCGGAGAGCAGCTGCACACATAATACACGGCTCCACAGTGACATACAGCACGATGTGTTCAAATACTTCAGAAGGACTCTTGCCACTTTGGTGGCACCAGTCCAGGGCCTGATCGATGGCCACCATTTCTGCATGTCGAGTAGCCTGGAAAAAGAGAGGTGCTTGCATCAACACGTAACTGTGTTTTACAAACACTCAAAAATAAGTACCCAAAATGGGCCTAATGTTTCTGCCAATGTTTTAATGAGTAAGGGTTTCAGGGACACTCTTAGCAGTTGACAATGTATTCCCCGGTTCAAGTACCATAGCTTCACCAATGCAAGACAGCGAATTTGAGATGCCATGTGATTTATGCTATATTTTTATTTAAGTACCTAAGAACTTCAGGGGACGCTCTTTCAATTAAATGCCACGGAGAATAGAAGTCTCAAAACAAAACAAAACAAAAAAAGAGTCCAGGGTTTGTGAATACTCTAGGGGAAGCCTGAAGTCTTCACAAGCACGTGCTCCAATTTCAGATATTTTAAAGGCCACCCCTCACCTAACTCTAAGCGAATCCATATTTAGTTTACTGGAATGTCATCACTTCTATTTTCTTTGGGATGAGATTTAATATTCTGGCAGACTTTAGAGAAAACCAGAGATTTGGTATGAGTCTTGGATACCTCATGGGTGGTAGGAGAATGCAGGGGAAATCACACAGCATTTGGAAATACCCATACTTAACTCTGAATCCTGACTGTGGCCGCACTCATTATGTGGCCTTGGGCAAGTTACATAACTTCTCTAAGCCTTGGGTCCACCATGTGTAAAACAATGTATGCTGGCATGTAAACCTCATAAAACACTGAATTACATGAAGCAGATGTTGCACGCTATATATGTACTCTGCTATGCAGTAATTATTAATAACATTCAAGATGATCACACTTGTCAATAAATTTACGCTGATTGCTAAGAACAAGTCATTGTGCTAAATCCTATGTGAGGTTAAAGAGTCTGTCCTCAACAAGTATAAAATCTGGTGAGGCAAACAGTTGCTAACCTGTGACACAGAGTAGGGTGTGGAAAATGGTGGCACAGTGGCCCAAGGTGCCGTGGAAGCTGGACGCAGGTGGAAGCTATGCTGGTCCAGAATTATGAACTCAGAGTGTAAGGTATTTTAGAGAACTGGTTCCCAAACCTGCCTGCATACCAGACCTAACTGGGGAGCTTAAAAAGTTTCCCCAACTCCAGTGCTTTTCCAAAAATCAAATTCAGGGGTGCCTGGGTGGCTCAGTCGGTTGAGCGCCCGACTTCGGCTCAGGTCATGATCTCACGGTTTGTGAGTTCGAGCCCCGTGTCGGGCTCTGTGCTGACAGCTCAGAGCCTGGAACCTGCTTCAGATTCTGTGTCTCCCTCTCTCTCTGCCCCTCCCCCACTCATGCTCTGTCTCTCTCTCTCTCTGTCAAAAATAAATAAACATTAAAAAAAATTTTTTTTTTAACTCAAATTCAGAATTACTGAATCAAGTCTCCCCAGAATTCTCTGTAAGTAACCATTAAACTGAATCACTGCAATCAACCTCTCTGTTAGTGTGCGGAGCCAGAAGCTAAGTCAGGACAAGTAGAAAACACACCGCTGGAAGAGGTGATGGCAGTGAAAGGCGTGGTGGTAGTATCAGAGCCAAAAGTAGGACTCGGGTCTCCTCATTGGGGGTCAAGAGTTTTTCTATGCTGCTTTATAGGGTAATCTTCTATAGGACACCGAATACCAAGATAAATGCAGGCTAATTTCAAGACACAGAAGAAACCCAGGTCATCGGAGGGATAGATGGATGATGTTAGGGCATTCAAAGTTCTCATGTAAAGATACCATACTGAAGCACAAAATGTAATTAGGGAGATAGGACAATCATTTAAAATACAGAATTCTACTCCCAGACAAGTATCTGTATATTCACTAATTGCTACATTATGCTTATTACTTCTCTCACAAATGTTTTGATAGCCACATAATAATTGCTTTGATGAATCTGGGTTCCTAGTTTGCATGTGCTCTTTTTTGTTTTATTTTTTTTTTTTATAGATATGATGGATAAACTTTAAATTTCCCACAGCACCATTACCAACATCAGCTTGCTCTCTAACTCCCAAGATCAAATAATAAGATCAAAGTCTGTGTGAGTGATGTTATGGTTATAACCTGTCCATGAGTCCAGCTAGTACTTCTTGTCGTCATAAAATTATGATAGGGGCGCCTGGGTGGCTCAGTCGGTTAAGCGTCCAACTTCAGCTCAGGTCATGATCTCACAGTCCATGAGTCCGCGCCCCGCATCAGGCTCTGTGCTGACAGCTCAGAGCCTGGAGCCTGCTTCAGATTCTGTGTCTCCCTCTCTCTCTGCCCCTCCCCTGCTCAGGCTCTGTCTCTCTCTGTCTCAAAAATAAATAAAAACATTTAAATTTTTTTTTGTTTTAATCATAAAATTATGACACACTGTTGTGATATCAAGAAGTATTGCCTCAATTCATGAACTCCTCAACCTAAGCACAATAATATAAAGGCACACAAGCTATTAAAGTGTACATGTAGGTTTAGAGACATCAGGTGGTAGACTTTATCCCATGAATTCTCTAATACACAGTTTCCTTTATACAGTCCTTTTATACCTCCAAAGATATAAACTGAAGGTGATTGTTTAATTTACCAGGAGGAATACATTATTTCAAGGTACTAAAAAATGTGATACGAGTTAAATTGATATGTTTTGTAAAGTGGAATTTCCATATATTAGATTTGCTTAAGATGGAGATTAGAGTCATTTCTTTAGTATTGAAGCTCCAATGTAATAAAAGCCCCTCTTGAGTTTCACTCAAGTGTTTACTTGAGTGAACTCCATGACATAGAAAATTAACTGCAAAGATTCTACTGCTCCATTAAGTTTTTCTGAATTTTCCAAATTTTAAAAAACCAACATGTATTACTTTCATAATCAGGAAAAAAAGGCATTCAAAAAAAGAAATGTTAAGAGAAACTACCCTTCCGCTGATACCTACAAGTCTCTACACAGACCCATCTTCTCACCAACTGTGATGAAGTTCAGGGCACTCCTACCTTTACCTGGATGTTTGCAATTATACTATTCAATTGACATACGTTTTTGGTTTGATTAACTTCATTTCGTCCCTTCCCCACAACTTCATTGTTGTAGACCATGAGACAGCCAACGGGAACTTCAGTATTTTCTAGGGCTTCTTTGGCCTAAAAGACAAAGTGGAAAATTTAAGATGTAATGCTCAATGCTTGAAAAGACTACAGGAAAGAAATAGATGCAACGTGAACACACACATATAAGCACTGAACAAAGAAATACCACAGAGTTCTCCCTCTCCTCAAATTCAGTTCAGTACTTAGTGCCTTTGTTCTCCATTCTTTCCATATTAAAGGAGACTCAAGAACAAACTCCCTTTACAGGTTCTGAGCCCCCTGGTTTTTTCTTCTCATTGGAAGCAGAAGTGAGCAAAAGACTATTATTGACTCTTGTTCTTAAACTGGCAGGGTCTCTGCAATTTTTCAGAGATCATATGTGTCTGTGTGTGTGTGTGTGTGTGTGTGTGTGTGTGTGTGTGTATTTGCAAACGGAAAGAATAACATGTATAAATAATAACATCCATTTCTTGTTGAAATTCTACTTGCTTAATTTTTTTGTTTCTCTAAATAGTATAGAAAATATCCTCTTGAGTTCTAATAGCATAAAAGTAACCAGACTGGATGCCTCTCTGTGCTCACAATTTCTGTTTCAACACAAGAAAAGCCTAAGAGTGCTTTGTGTTAAAATAGCACAACCACTTTGGAGAACACTTTGGAAATTTCTTTAAAAAGTAAACATGCATAGAGCCTATGAACAAATTCCACTCCTAAGTATTTATTTAAGAGAAGGGAATATATGTCCAAAAAAAAAAAAAAAAGTTGTAAAAGAATGCTCAGGAGGAGCCAAGATGGCAGAACAGCATGGAAGCTTTCTGTGTGTCTCGCATCCATGAAATACAACCAGATCAACACTGAACCATCCTACACACCTAGAAAACTGATTGGAGGATTAACACAACAATCTGCACAACCTGAACCACAGAATTCAGCAGGTACGCGGCGTGGAGAGCTGAACTTGGGGAGCAAGAAAACCTGAAAGGTAGGGAACTGCTTTTGTGGGCGGAGAGAGGACGGAGACATGGGAGGGGGGGAGAATATGGGAAAATCACCCTTCCCCAAAAGCAGCGGGAGAGAAAGTGGAAAACTGGAAACAGCCGCAGGGACTAAACTAAAAAGGGAGAAAGGAGAAAGGAGAGGGTTTAAATTCCATTAAGACTGTAACAAGGGGAGCGCAAAGGCTGCAACTCCGCAGCTCCATACCTGGCGGTGCTCTGGTGGGAAGGGCGAATCCCCAGGAACAAGTGGGGTCCAGGAGGTTCTCGGGGCACACAGGGAAAAGCAGTTCCACTGCTGGAAGGACATTTGGTAGAGACTGTTGAAGCCACCTGGTCCCAGAAGACCCCAGAAGGTGGCCACATTCACTGGTGCTGGGGCAAGGTTGTTAAGGGTGAAGCCTGGTGCCAGATGTGTGTTGTGATTTTCCATAATCCCTGAGATGCTGCTGCTACACAGTCTCACAAACATCTTCTGGGATGGGCTGGCACCTGGCTGCAGTCTCGGGGCACTGGCAACAACAGAGTCCAGTGGGCATACCTGCATACAGCCGATATTTGGCCATTGCTCATTCGGCCATTGCTCGATGAGACCCTCCTGCAGTGGGGCGGAACGGGCCAAAGCCTCAATCCCTCAGAAGTAGGGGGCCAGGGAAAATGGCCACATCTGAGACAAGGCTTGGGAGACAGATGCCGCCTGGGGACTGGTCACAGAGAGTGAAGAACTGGGGAGTGGACGAGAGCTGAAGACGGAGGATGGGTGCGCGACTGCTGATCCGGGAGAACAGACTGCTAGCTGGTGGCGCCATTTTCACTGCTCCCTCGCATGCACATATGCACCTACCAGCCTCGCAACAATCCACCCCAGTAGGCTAGCAGCGCCATCTAGTGGAGAGCGGAGCTGTTACACTAAGCCCCACTCAACTGGGCCAACATCACTCTTCAAGAACACAAGCCTCACTGCCTACTTAATTTATGGACTATAAAGAGCTACATTGGCTTCTAGAGGCAAACGAAGCAATTTTAGTCCTACTTCAATCTGTGAGCAGGTTCATCTATTCAATTTTCTTTCTTTTTTTTTTCCTTTTTCTCTTTTACAATTCTTTTCTTTTTCTTGAATACAGAAAGAGAAAAAATTCATTTCTATTTTCAATTTTTATTAAAAATATCTTTCTTTAATTTTGGTTACTATACTTTTTACTTTTGTGTAAATTTTTTCAAATTCTACTTTACTTCCATCATTTTATTTTAGTCTACTTCAGTGTACTCACCTTTTCAAATTCCCAAACAATTTCCTTTTTTTTCTTTCTTTTTCTTTTTTCCTCTTTTTCATTTCTTTCCTTTTCTTGAATGCAGAAAAACTTCATTTTTACTTTCAATTTCTATTAAAAATATTTTTATTTAATTTTTATTACTATATTTTTCGCTATTAGGTAAGTTTTTTCAAATTCTATTTTACTTCCATCACTTTATTTTGGTCTACTACAGTGTATTCACTTTTTCAAATTTTCAAACGATTTTTTTTCTTTTCTTTTTTTATCTTCTTTCTCTTTTTCATTTCTTTTCTTTTTTCTTAAATACAGAAAATGAAAAAATTCATATTTATTTTTAATTTTTATTAAAAATATTTTTCGTTAATTTTTTCTACTACATTCTTTACTTTTGTGTATATTTTTTCAAATTCTACTTTACCCCCATCATCTCATTTTAGTCTACTTCAGTGTATTTATTTTTTTCAAATTCTCAATTTCCTTCCCCCTCTTTTTTTCTCTAATCTGTCAAACCACTTCCAAACCCCAACCAAAACACACCTAGGATCTAGCATCATCTATTCGATTTTTGCGTGTGTGTGTTTTTAATTTTTAATTTCAATATTTAATTTTAATTTATTTCAATTTTTCTACCTCATTAATTCCTTTTCTCCCTTCAAAATGACAAAACAAAGGAATTCACCCCCAAAAAAAGAGCACGAAGAAACGACAGCCAGGGATTTAACCAACACAGATACAAGCAAGATGTCTGAACCAGAATCTAGAATCACGATAATAAGAATACTAGCTGGAGTCGAAAATACATTAGAATCCCTTTCTGCAGAGATAAAAGAAGTAAAAAATAGCCAGAATGAAATTAAAAATGATATAACTGAGCTGCAATCACGGATGGATGCAGCAGCAGCAAGGATGGACGAGGCAGAACAGAGAATCAGCGATATAGAGGACAAACTTATAGAGAATAAGGAAGCAGAAAAACAGAGGGAGATTAAGGCAAAAGAGCACGATTTAAGAATTAGAGAAATCAGTGACTCGTTAAAAAGGAACAACGTAAGAATCATAGGGGTCCCAGAAGAGGAAGAGAGAGAAACAGGGATAGAGGGGTTATGTGAGCAAATGATAGCGGAAAACTTTCCTAACCTGGGGAAAGACACAGATATCAAAATCCAGGAAGCACAGAGGACCCACATTAGGTTCAACAAAAACCGACCATCAACAAGGCATATCATACTCAAATTCACAAAATACTCAGGCAAGGAGAGAATTATGAAAGCAGCAAGGGAAAAAAAGTCCCTAGCCTACAAGGGAAGACAGATCAGGTTTGCAGCAGACCTATCCACAGAAACTTGGCAGGCCAGAAGGGAGTGGTGGGATATATTCAGTGTGTTGAATCAGAAAAATATGCAGCCATGAATTCTTTATCCAGCAAGGCTGTCATTCAAAATAGAAGGAAAGATGAAAGGTTTCCCAGACAAACAAAAATTAAAGGAGTTTGTGACCACTAAACCAGCCCTGCAAGAAATATTAAGGGGGAGTCTCTCAGGGGAGAAAAGATGAAAAAATATATATAAATACCAAAAGCAACAAAGATTAGAAAGGACCAGAGAACACCACCAGAAACTCCAACTCTACAAGCATCATAATGGCAATAAATTCATATCTTTCAGTACTCACTCTAAACGTCAATGGGCTCAATGCTCCAATCAAAAGACATAGGGTAACAGAATGGATAAGACAACAAGATCCATTTATACACTGTTTACAAGAGACCCACTTTACCTAAAGACACCTTCAGATTGAAAATAAGGGGATGGAGAACCATCTATCATGCCAATCGTCAACAAAAGAAAACCAGAGTAGCCATACTTTTATCAGACAATCTAGACTTTAAAAATAAAGACTGTATCAAGGGATGCAGAAGGGCATTATATCATAATCAAGGGATCCATAGACCAAGAAGACCTAACAATTGTAAACATTTATGCACCAAATGTGGGAGAACCCAAGTATACAAATCAATTAATGACAAACATAAAGAAACTCATCAACAGTAATACTAAAATAGTAGGAGACTTCAACACCCCACTCACAGCAATGGACAGATCATCTAATCAAAAAATCAACAAGGAAACAATGGCTTTGAATGACACACTGGACCAGATGGACTTAACAGATATATTCACAACATTTCATGCTAAAGCAGCAGAATATACATTCTTCTCCAGTGCACATGGAACGTTCTCCAGAAAAGATCATATCATGGGACACAAATCAGCCCTAAGTTAAGTACAAAAAGATCGAGATCATACCATGCATATTTTCAGACCACAACGCTATGAAACTCGAGATCAACCACAAGAAAAAATTTGGAAAGGTAACAAATACTTGGAGACTGAAGAACATTCTACTAAAGAATGAATGGGCTAACCAAGCAGTTAAAGAGGAAATTAAAATGTATAACGAAGTCAATGAAAATGATAACACCACAACCCAAAACCTCTGGGACGTAGCAAAGGCGGTCATAAGAGGAAAGTATATAGCAACCCAAGTTTTCCTAAAGAAGGAAGAAAGGTCTCAGATACACAACCTAACCTTACACCTTAAAGAGCTGGAAAAAGAACAGCAAATAAAACCCAAAAACAGCAGAAGACAGGAAATAATAAAGATTAGAACAGAAATTAATGCTATCGAAACCAAAAAAAACCAAAAAAACAGTAGAACAGATCAATGAAACCAGAAGCTGGTTCTTTGAAAGAATTAACAAAATTGATAAACCACTAGCCAGTTTGATCAAAAAGAAAAAGGAAAGGACCCAAATAAATAAAATCAAGAATGAAAGAGGAGAGATCACAACCAACACAACAGAAATAAAAACAATAAGAGAATATTAAGAGCCATTATATACCAATAAAATGGTAATCTGGAAGAAATGGACAAATCCCTAGAAACATATACACTACCAAAGCTGAAACAGGTAGATATAGAAAATTTGAACAGACCCATAACCAGTAAGGAAATCAAATGAGTAATCTGCCAAAAAACAAGAGTCCAGGGCCAGATGGCTTTCCAGGGGAATTCTACCAAACATGTAAGGAAGAGTTCGCACCTATTCTCTTGAAACTGTTCCAAAAAATAGAAGTGGAAGGAAAACTTCCAAACTCTTTCTATGAAGCCAGCATTACCTTGATTCCAAAACCAGACAGAGACCCCACTAAAAAGGAGAACTACAGACCAATTTCCCTGATGAACATGGATGCAAATATCCTCAACAAGATATTAGTCAACCGGATCCAACAATACATTAAAAAAATTATTCACCATGACCAAGTGGGATTTATACCTGGGATGCAGTGCTGGTTTAATATCTGAAAAACAATTAACGCGATTCATCACATCAATAAAAGAAAGGACAAGAACCATATGATCCTCTCAATAGATGCAGAGAAAGCATTTGACAAAATACAGCATCCTTTTTTGATAAAAACCCCCAAGAAAGTACGGATAGAAGGATCATACCTCGAGATCATAAAAGCCATATGTGAACAACCCAACACTAATATCATCCTCAATGGGGAAAAACTGAGAGCCTTCCCCCTAAGGTTAGGAACAAGACAGGGATGTCCACTCTCGCCACTGTTATTCAACATAGTATTGGAAGTCTTAGCCTCTGCAATCAGACTACTCAAAGAAATAAAAGTCATCCAAATCGGCCAGGAGGAGGTCAAACCTTCACTCTCCGCAGATGACACAATACTCTATATGGAAAACCCAAAAGATTCCACAAAAAAACTGCTAGAACTGATCCATGAATTCACCAAAGTTGCAGGATATAAAATCAACACATAGAAATCGGTTTCATTCCTATACACTAACAATGAAGCGACAGAAAGAGAAATCAAGGAATCGATCCCATTTACAGTTGCACAAAAAACCATAAAATACCTAGGAATAAACCTAACCAAAGAGGTAGAAAATCTATACACTGAAAACTACAGAAAGTTTATGAAAGAAATTGAAGAAGATACAAAAAAAAATGGAAAAACATTTCATGCTCGTGGATTGGAAGAACAAATATTGTTAAAATGTTGATACTACCCAAAGCAATCTACATATTCAACGCAATCCCTATCAAAGTAACACCAGCATTCTTCACAGAGCTAGAACAAATAATCCTAAATTTGTATGGAACCAGAAAAGACCCTAATAGCCAAAGCAATCTTGAAAAAGAAAACCAAAGCAGGAGACATCACAATCCCGGACCCCAAGCTATATTATAAAGCTGTAATCATCAAGACAGTATGGTACTGGCACAAGAACAGACACTCTGATCAATGGAACAGAATAGAGAACCCAGAAATGGACCCACGAATATATGGCCAACTAATCTTTGACAAAGCAGGAAAGAATATCCAATGGAATAAAGACAGTCTCTTCAGCAAGTGGTGCTGGGAAAACTGGCCAGCGACATGCAGAAGAATGAACCTGGACCACTTCCTTACACCAGACACAAAAATAAACTCAAAATGGATGAAAGACCTCAATGTAAGACAGAAAGCCATCAAAATCCTCGAGAAGAAAGCAGGTAAAGACCTCTTTCATCTTGGCTGCAGCAACTTCTTACTCAACACGTCTCCGGAGGCAAGGGAAACAAAAGCAAAAATGAACTACTGGGACCTCATCAAAATAAAAAGCTTCTGCACAGCGAAGGAAACAATCAGCAAAACTAAAAGGCAACCAACAGAATGGGAGAAGATATTTGCAAATGACATATCAGATCAAGGGTTAGTATCCAAAATCTATAAAGAACTTATCAAATCCAACACCCAAAAAAACAAATAATCCGTGAAGAAATGGGCAGAAGACATGAACAGACATATCTCCAAGGAAGACATACAGATGGCCAACTGACACATGAAAAAATGCCCCACATCACTCATCATCAGGAAAATACAAATCAAAACCACCATGAGATACCACCGCACATCTGTCAGAATGGCTAACTTTAACAACTCAGGCAACAACAAGTGTTGGTGAGGATGTGGAGAAAGAGGATCTCTTTTGCACTGTTGGTGGCAATGCAAGCTGGTGCAGCCACTCTGGAAAACAGTATGGAGGTTCCCCAAAAAACTAAAAATAGAACTACCCTATGACCCAGCAATTTCACTACTAGGCATTTATCCAAGGGATACAGGTGTGTTGTTTCGAAGGGGCACATGCACCCCCATGTTTATAGCAGCACTATCAACAATAGCCAAAGTATGGAAAGAGCCCAAATGTCCATCGATGGATGAATGAGAATGATGAATGGATAAAGAAAATGTGATATATATATATATATATATATATATATATATATATATATATATATATATATATAATGGAGTATTACTTGGGCATCAAAAATAATGAAATCTTGCCATTTGCAACTACGTGGATGGAACTGCAGGGTATTATGCTAAGTGAATTTAGTCAGTCAGAGAAAGACAAAAATCATATGACTTCACTCGTATGAGGACTTTAAGAGACAAAACAGATGAACATAAGGGAAGGGAAACAAAAATAATATAAAAACAGGGAGGGGGACAAAACAGAACAGACTCATAAATATGGAGAACAAACTGAGGGTTGCTGGAGGGGTTGTGGGAGGGGAGATGGGCTAAATGGGTCAGGGGCATCAAGGAATCTAATCCTGAAATCATTGTTTCACTATATGCTAACTAATTTGGATGCAAATTTTAAAAAATTAAAAATTAAAAAAAAGAATGTTCTTAATAGCTTGATTCATAATACCCAAATCTCGAAACAGCACAGGTGTCCTTCAACAAAAGAATGGATAAACAAACTGTGCCGTAATAACACTATGGAATACTATTGAGCAATGAAAACAAAATGCTAGGGATATACACAACAACATGGGTGAATCTCAGATTCACTGAGTAAAAGAAGCTGAGTAAAAGAAGCATACATGCTGTCTGATTCCCTTCGGGTTTAGTACTAGAACAGACAAAACTAAACACCAGTGATAGCAATTTCTGCACAGGAGGGCATGTGTAGACTGATTAGAAAGGGACACAAGGAACTTTCCCAGGGTGTTCAAAACTATCTTGAAAAGGGTGTGGGTTACATAGATGTTTGCATCAGTCAAAACAGAATAGACCATGCATTTAAGGCCTGTGCATTTTATTGTACATAAGGTACACCTCAATTGAAAAACATAAATTAGAAAAATAAGCTTAAGAATATTTCCACCACTACCACGCTGGAAATGGCAAACCAATGGTTATATTCGCAAAGTCTGCCCCATCACAGGCTTTTTTTTTTTTTTTTTCCTGTCACTGATTGAACCAGTTGGGGCCCAAGGCAGTTAAAGAGTACTTTTTTGGACAGAGAACAGAAGCAAGCAAGTCATATCTGAGTACTCCCTGATCCTGCCGCTGATAGAGAACAGAGGAAGAACACAACCCTTGAACCTAGAGTACAAGCATTTCCATGTACTGCAGTCAAGAAAATCCAAGTATGGCTGTTTCTAAAAAGGCATGGCATTTATTTTGGCAGGTCTGAAGACACCTTGGAAGACTAGATTACCAATTAAGTGTAGGTATTCACACACAGCATAAAGGATATGTGGTGCAAAGTTGAAGACATTGCTTTAAGACAGCAATGTTCTATCTCCTGCACTACCCCCCTATTCCGGCTCTGCTTAATTTAGAGTAGCAATAACTTCCCATCATAATGCCAATATGGGTTCCTTAGACACTTCAACCATGCTCAACTGACCCTTACCTTTTCATTGGGTCAATAAAGGTGAAAGGAGAGGCCCACGGGGGTAGGAAACTGTCCCTCTCCTTCCTCCTTCAGGGTGGTGGGATAGAGCCAGAGCCTGCATAGATGTAAGGGCACAGTGTTTGAAGCAGGAAGACTGCATTCTTCAGAACTGTGTCATGAACCACCCACGGGCTGGTTCTGTCTGGTTCTGTAACAATGGTTAAAGCATGCCCAGTTTATGCAAAGTTTTAAAGTCTGAAGAGTTCCAAGGTTTGGTGAATATATACAAATAAATATACAAATGCACCATTGGCTACCAGGGAAAGGAAAGCCAGGGGAGGACTGACAGCTAGGGAAGATGGAGATCCTGACTACCCATGCAGTTAAGGCAATCAGCACACAAAGAATGTTATTTAAAGTAAGATTGGGGGTAGGGGGCACCTCCGAGGCTCAGTTGGTTGAGCATCTGATTCTTGATTTTGGCTCAGGTCATGATCTCACGGTTCTCAGGGGTTCCCAGGATGGAGCCCCACATCTGGGCTCTGTGCTGACAATACAGAGTCTGTTTGGGATTCTCTCTCTTCCCCCTCTCTCCCCTCCCCCACTCACGCTCCCTCTCTCTCACAAACTAAATAATTAAACATTAAAAAAATAAATAAACATTTTTTTAAAAAGAAAAAATAAATAAGATTACAAGGCTCCTCGCTGGCTCAGTCAGAAGAACATTAGACTCTTGATCTCAGGGTCATGAGTTCAAGCCCGATGTCGAGTGCAGAGATTACTTAAAATAAAAACTTAAAAAAAAAAAAAAAAAGGATTAAGAGTACACATAACCTCAGGTACACATGAGAGAGAAATCATTTAATCATCTAACAAACATTTGTTGAAGACCTTGATAGGGAAATTATTTTGGATTATTCAGGTGGCTGTAAATGCAATCACAAGTGTCCTTACAAGAATTAGGCAGAAAGATTTACACTGTTGGCTTTGAAGATGGACGGACGGACGAAGGGGCCATGAACCAAGCAAGGAATGTTGCTCCAAAAGCTGGAAAAGGTAAGAAACATATTCTTCTCTAGAGCCTCCAGAGGGCACAGAGCCCTGCTGACACATTGTGGTTTTAGCCCGATGAAATGAATTTAAAACCAACACCTGGCGTCCAGAACTCTAAGAGAATAAACTTGTGGTGTTTTAAGTTACCAAGTTTGCAGTACTTTGTTACAGAAGCCACAGGAAACTAATACACTCTGTTAAGAAGAAAAGACAGGCTAAAACTGGAAGAAAATATTTGCAAACCACATATCCAACAAAGGTCTATTATCAAGACTATATAAAGAACTCTCAAAGTTCAATGGTAAAAAAAAAAGAAAAAAGAAAAAAGAAATTCAAACAAAATCCCACTAGAGAATGGGCAAAAATCATCAACAGACACTTCACCAAAGAGGGCATACAGATTGCAAATAAGCACATGAAAAGATACTCCTATCATTAGCCATTAGGGAGATGTAAATTATAACCACAATGAGTTATCACTACCCACCTATCAGGCTGGCTAAAATAAAAAGTAAAAACACCAAATGCTGGCAAGTCTGAGGAGGAACAGGATCACTTATAGACTGCTGGTAGGACTGTAAAATGGTACAGCCACTCTGGAAACTAGTTTGGCAGTTTCTTAAAAAGCAAAACCTGCAGCTAACATATGACCCCGCAATGGCACTCTCAGGCATTCTCCCAAGTAACTGGAAGCACATATAGTCATATAGAGACACAAATGTTCACAGGAGTTTTATTCGTAATAGGCAAAAACTGAAAATGACCCAAATGTCCTTCAAAGGATGAACAGTGAAGCAAACGTGTGATATATCCATCCCATGGAATACTACACAGCAATATAAGGAATAAACTACTGATTCACTCAACCCTTGGATGGACCTCAAGGAAATCATGCTGAATGAAAACAACCAAACCCCAGAAGGTTACATAGTCACATATATAAATTCCTGAATGCAAAATCACGGTACAAAGAACAGATTGTGCCTGCCAGGGTTTAAGGGCTTGAGAGGGAATGGTGGTTATAGAGGGTAGCATGAGGGAGCCTAGTGGTGACTGAGCAGTTCTGGTGGCAGGGCAACAAAACGAAACTTGATATAATGTGCACAGAACTACACGTGTACACACAGAGCTGATGAAATCAGAATATGCTCTGCAGATTGCATCAATGTCGTTTTCCTTGTTTCAATATTGCACTCAAGGTATGTAAGATGTTATCACTGAGGAAAGCTGGGTGAAGGGTACATGAGCCTCCCTCCTATACTTTTTGCAACTGCCTGTGAATCTATACTTATTTCAAAAGGAGAAGTTAAAAAAGTAATAATAAAGGTGGAGTAAACTAGAAATAGCTTGTGATGGAGATTAAGAAGAAACGCCTAGTAAGACAGGAGGAAAACCAGGAGTGTCTGGTGTTAAGGAAGATTCCAGAAAAAAACGCACCAAGGACAAAGGTAGGTGACACAGAGGCAATTTTGGTGGAATGATGGAAATGGAAACCAGTGGCTTGAAGAGTGATCTATCTGTGGGTTAAATTTCTAGCTTCTAACTATTATAACAGACTGTTACATCTACATAACAAGTGTTCTGATTCTGAGCTTGCAAATGCTAAGAGCTTACAATTTGTTGAAACACTTACTTTGAACCAGAACTATTTTAAGCACTTTATAAGTATTAACACATTTAGTTCACAACTCAGAGACAGATTCAGTGAGCCTCTCCATGTTATAGATGAGTAAACAGAGACATGGGCTAATTAGGGAATTTGCTCATGTGAGAGCCTGGGACCAGGATCCAGGCGGTCTCTTCCATGCATTCATTTCAGCAACAAATATTTATGGAACACCTACCAGGTATCAGGTTTCTGGCCATTAAGCTTCAAATTTCTACTCTAGTCACCACCAATCAGTTACTTTATCACTTTTGGGGTTCCAAATAGGTCTAGTTCAAGGGATAGAAGGAGAAGGAACCCTTAAGAGAGTGAGACATAGAAAGTTTAAGGATAAAAAAACTGCAAGAGAATAAATGATGGAGGGGGCCGTGTGACCAAGATTTTCTGTAAAACTATCTTCTGAAGAATTCTATGTGTGGCCGTGTAGCTATTTCAAGCATGTAGAAGAGAGTTCGAGACCAAGTGGAGAAGAAGCAGTGGCAGAATACAGAGAGAACCTATGTTTCCCAACGGGGTTCCAAGTCCTGTTCACCTGGAAGGATGCCCGACCGCCGCAGGAGTAGCTGCACAGAGCTGTCCTTCCCTCCACTCAGGCCTCCAGGTGACTGGGCTGTGCCTTTCATTCCTTCCTTCAGCGTTTCTTTTTCCTGTTCCAGCAAACTTACCTCCTTTACTCCATGTCCTACCTCTCAATGTTATCTTCCTATTTGCTTACAGTAATGTGTATTTTGTGAAAAGTCTCCAATTACTGTGCAAATGAGAGAGAAAAACATGAGTGGTGGGAATATTTAAAAGGGGAAATCACGTTATTGATGAGGAATAGCCCAGCCCACCATAATGAGGGCGAGTAAGTGAGCAGTTGAGAAGGGTGGGTTAAGGAGAAGGTGGTGAGAATAACCCAAAAACCCCACAGAAATGAGTTTAGGTGAAATGTTTTTCGATAAAATACATATTTGCTTTGCTGTCAAGTTCAAAACAGACTTAATTCACATAATCTTCAATCCATCCCATCTCCTACTTTCGAACTCTCCCATCAACTCTTCTGTCAAGCCCAATCATTTCTTTACAAATTTGCTTTGTTACTTTTTACCTTGTCCTTTTAACATGCAAAAGTTTTTAATATTTATGTAATTAAAACACATCAATTTTTCTCTTCTGTTTTCTCCCTTTGGTGGTATAAAGAACCATCTTCATTCCAAGTCTTCCAGATTTTCTCCTAACAAACACCAACATTTATTTACCAGTGGCTCCTTTCTGGTTTTAGTCTTCTTATGCTATCTCTTCAATTAGACTTTTACATTTTAACTTACAAAGCACAGTAATAAGCTAACCAATCTTTGACAAAGCAGGAAAGAATATCCAATGGAATAAAGACAGTCTCTTCAGCGAGTGGTGCTAGGAAAACTGGACAGCTACATGCAGAAGAATGAACCTGAACCACTTTCTTACACCAGACACAAAAATAAACTCAAAATGGATGAAAGACCTCAACGTAAGACAGGAAGCTATCAAAATCTTCGAGAAGAAAGCAGGTAAAGACCTCTTTGATCTTGGCCGCAGTAACTTCTTACTCAACACGTCTCCGGAGGCAAGGGAAACAAAAGCAAAAATGAACTACTGGGACCTCATCAAAATAAATAGCTTCTGCACAGCGAAGGAAACAATCGGCAAAACTAAAAGGCAACCGACAGAATGGGAGAAGATATTTGCAAATGACATATCAGATAAAGGGTTTGTATCCAAGATCTATAAAGAACTTATCAAACTCAACACCCAAAAAACAAATAATCCAGTGAAGAAATGGGCAAAAGACATGAATAGACACTTCTCCAAAGACGACATCCAGATGGCCAACTGACACATGAAAAAATGCTCAATATCACTCATCATCAGGGAAATACAAACCAAAACCACCATGAGATACCACCCCACACCTGTCCGAATGGCTAACATTAACAACTCAGGCAACAGATGTTGGCGAGGATGTGGAGAAAGAGGATCTCTTTTGCACTGCTGGTGGGAAGGCAAACTGGGGCAGCCACTCTGGAAAACAGTACAGAGGTTCCTCAAAAAACTAAAAGTAGAACTACCCTACGACCCAGCAATTGCACAACTAGGCATTTATCCAAGGGATACAGGTGTGCTGTTTCAAAGGGACACATGCACCCCCATGTTTATAGCAGCACTATCAACAATAGCCAAAGTATGGAAAGAGCCCGAATGTCCATCGATGGATGAATAGATAAAGAAGATGTGGTATATATATACAATGGAGTATTATTTGGCAACCAAAAAGAATGAAATCTTGCCATTTGCAACTACGTGGATGGAACTGGAGGGTATTATGCTAATTGAAATTAGTCAGTCAGAGAAAGACAAATATACAACTTCACTCATATGAGGTCTTCAAGACACAGAACAGATGAACATAAGGGAAGGGAAACAAAAATTATATAAAAACAGGGAAGGGGGGGGCGCCTGGGTGGCGCAGTCGGTTAAGCGTCCGACTTCAGCCAGGTCACGATCTCACGGTCCGTGAGTTCGAGCCCCGCGTCAGGCTCTGGGCTGATGGCTCAGAGCCTGGAGCCTGTTTCCGATTCTGTGTCTCCCTCTCTCTCTGTCCCTCCCCCGTTCATGCTCTGTCTCTCTCTGTCCCAAAAAATAAAAATAAACGTTGAAAAAAAAAAAAAAAAAAAAAAAAAAACAGGGAAGGGGACAAAACATAAGAGACTTAAATATGGAGAACAAACAGAGGGTTACTGGAGGGGTTGTGGGAGGGGGGTTGGGCTAAATGGGTAAGGGGCATTAAGGAATCTACTCCTGAAATCATTGTTGCACTATATGCTAACTAATTTGGATGTAAATTTAAAAAATAAAATTTTTAAAAAGTAAATAAAAAATAAACAAAAGCATAGTATTGAATTTCTTTAAAATGACCCAAATCTTTGGGATGCCTGGGTGGCTCAGTTAGTCTGGAGCCTGCTTGGGATCTTCTCTCTCTCTCCCTCTGCCCCTGACCCCCACTTGTGCTCTCTGTCTAAAAAAAAACACACACACACACACACAAAAAAGCAAAACAAAAAAACATATCTTTACCATGTTAACTAATTATTTGTGTGTGTTCTCCTTTAGTCTTTGTTTATTTGATGAAAAAAAGCTTTTATTTATTGAGGATAATATGTCAGGGCTTTACAAACATGATCTCCTTTAATCTACACAACTCTGTGAGCTAGATACTATATACCCATTTTATAGAAGAGGCCTCTGTGGCTGAAAGGATAAGAACCTGTCAAAGTTAGTTGGCTGTCAGTAGCCACTCTGGGG
This sequence comes from Panthera pardus, assembly GCF_024362965.1. Taxonomy (NCBI): domain Eukaryota; kingdom Metazoa; phylum Chordata; class Mammalia; order Carnivora; family Felidae; genus Panthera; species Panthera pardus. The sequence goes on along the minus strand of NW_026526732.1, from coordinate 22,728,368 downwards.
TTTGAACATATGCCTATCCCAACTTTAAACATACCCATATAATATAAAATAATTTGTATTTCTGTTTGCCTAATGTTGAATATCACATGTAGCTGTGATAGTTAATGTCATGTTTGTACCTAGTATTCATAATCGTTTCAATAACAGCACATTATTCAACACAGTCATATACCACAATTTAACCATTTCCCTTCATTGGAAGTTTTAAATGCTTCCTAGTCTTCCCTATTACATAGAACCCTGAAATGACAAGGATTGCTTTTATGCTTCCAAACTATTTCCTTAAGATAAATGCCACACAACTGTATTACAAGGTCAAATGATATGAACATTTATTTTTTGAGGCTGCTAATTACATTATGCCAGCTTGCCTTCCAAAAATGTTGTAATGATTAGACTGGTAGGGTTGTATTGATTTTTGTACAAACTCACTAATTTTAGATGACATTTTTTAAAAAATACATTTTTAAGCTCTCTCAAAACCATTTTCCCTTCTTTTATAACCCAGGCTTATGTTGGTATATTAAAATCACAAACTAGGATAGAAATTTCCTAGTGCAAACACTTTATTTTAAACATGAAGAGAGTAAGACCAAGATCGTCAGAGCCAGACATTCTAGCTATCTGTATTGGCCATATAAATATGTCTACTCTGTACAAAAGTTATGCAAATGCTAGTATCCTACCTATTACATGAATACGGCATATTGCACTTTCAAATTCCTCAGAGCTTAACAGATTTGGCCCTAGATACGTTTCTGGTTTCATCTTAAACGCTTCTCATAAGTACGTAGTGTACTTTGAATCACCTTATCTTCGAAGTGATTTAAGATTTGAAGTTTCCGTAGTGGGGAGGGGATGATTGGACAAAGAACAAGATTTATGACAAGCACTTCTTCCCCTTTGTTTAAGGCCTGCAAGAACACATACCGGCCCAAACCACAAGGGCCTCCTTGACCCTGTGTAGGAATAGGTAAACTAGGCAATCCCATCCCCAAGTGCTTATAATCCAATTAAGAGACAAAAATGTCAAGGCCAGAGAGATCTTGGAAACTATTTGGATCCATCTCCTTCTATAGAGTAGGAAGGGAAACCCCAGGGAGAGGCAGCAAAAGGTAGTAAAAGGACTTAAGTGTTTAGGCCAGAAATCTAGAGAATAGTGCAGAGGTATGTGAATGAAATGTCCCAATATATTATGAACAAACGACACTTAAAGGTTAAAGGAAAATAAAGACCCAAAAAATGAAAGGATGAAAAAAAAAAAAAAAAAAACCCAACACAGCTCGGATACAGGAGTGGGAATGCTCAATGACTTATTAAAGTCTGCTGTTTCTGAAAACCTCCATTCAGTCCTCTATGGTAGCATCTCGGAAAATCTCCAGACATAAATAGTTTGAAGAGAGCTCAGGAAGCAAATGAAAGTAGACAAAAGGGCCCGCAAATTCTGACTTCCTAGCATTCAGGCATCGTCTGCCCTCCAGAGCTCTCACCTACGGAAGGATGAGGGCTTACTTTAAGATATTTTAGCTTCCTGTGTATATATTATCATCCTCCCCCATAAGAAGCTGCCTAAGATATTACTGAAATGATTTGGGGAAGAGTGAAATTTTGATATTGTGAGAAGTAAAGGAGATGGTTCATTTTCAGAAATACTAAATGAAAGCTGGGCTGTCCAGTTAACCTAATAGGTCTACAACCTACTGGAAATATGTGCAACCCTCACCCCCACCCCCACCCCCCTACAATGGAGTCCCAAACCCTTAGACACTTCACTTCCTGGTTCTTCTTCCGCTCTCTGTCTGGTGGACTTATTTTCACAGGTTTTGCAATGAACATGTGCCATAGAATAAAGGGAGGAGGGAATGAAAGTCTCTGCCTCACTGCAGGGAATAGGTTTGTCCCAATCAGACTACCTTTTGCCTTACATGGGCATAGGCAACCTCCGGGAAAGGCTGTAACCTCTGTAGTACTCAGCCAATGAGAAATCAGGGGAGGGACCTGTGTGCTAGGAGATAAATTGCCTGCTGTGACCGTCACCAATGTGCCTGTTCATCAGACACCCACGCTTGGTTGATTAAAGCCTTGCTTCACTGTGCTCCGAGTCTTGGCCTCTTTCCTTTGATCAGGTCAGTGGGCTTATTTCTCATAGATGTCAAGCGAAAACTCCTTGTCTCCAACTTAGAGTAATTAGTAACATAAAAGAAGTTCAGGACAAACATCCATATTACAAGTTACAAATTAATTTTTAAATGTGTATGTGAACAATAATCAAAGTATCAGAATGCTATGTATCTTGTAAGTTTAATGGAGGAAATAAATCATGAAATGTGTTCAAAGAATAGGTCCTAAAATCAAGTCAGTGGATCAGGACCAGCAGTACCACATCAGCCAATTTGTGGATGTGGATGTGACATGGAAATGCTCTACCAGCAAGGGCATCATCTGGGCCAAGAGGACCATGTGCCCATCCAGATGAACCTGGCTGAGGTTGACCAGGTGACAAGTAGGTTCAACAACCAGTTTAAAACCTACACTATCTGTGGACCAGTTAACAGGATGGGGGAGTCAGATGACTCCATCCTCCTACTAGCCAAGGCCAACAGCATCATTTCAGAGAACTTCTGACTGGAGAGGCTCACAGATGGAACATTTGTCATAAATAGCAACCCCCGCAAAAAAAAAAAAAAAAAAAAAAAAACAACAAAAAAACTCAATGAAATTGAAGTACCAGGAAAACTGTACATAGGAAGGTTAAATACTGTTCTGTGAAACTTTTATTTCAGTTATAGTTATGTGTGAGTTTATTGCGTTGTAATATAAAGTAGACTTTTTTTATTGTGAGTCACTTCCAAAAAAGTATGAGAAACAAGTTTAAAAGAACATTATGTAAGTAACAGAAACAAATGGAGAGATGCTGTAATACATCATGGCTTAGAGAAAAATATTTGGTTGTAATAGAGAATGAATGCAGGGGTAATAGTATGAGTAGAGAACAAAGAATGTACCAAAATCAGCTGCAGTACTAAATTTCCAATGCCAAGCATAGTGTACTCAATAAACATGTATGGAGTGAATTAATAATTATGGAACTAATTAACTATTGGAGACCAGAAGCCACTAAGGATAGGAATATGAAAAAAAAAAAAAAAAGAATATAATCAAAAGCATGTATGAAAAAAGATTTTACAGCAGCCTTAGAGAAATGTAAAACTCAAGGGCATTTTACACATGTATATGTGTGCACGTGCATATATTTATATACATATACGTATATAAGCCAACACACACTTTTATCCCTATTAAAGAGCTCACTGGTCCTCGTAAGTATGGGTAAAGCTTAGATTATACACAAATCTGATTAGAGCTCTTCTTAATCAGCAGTCCTGAACGGAGCGAGAGAGGGAAGTGAAAAAAAAAACAGGGCAGTAGCATGGAAGGATGAATGAATGAATGGTAGATCTGACTGTACAGGGACTTGTTTTTACCCTGCTCTCTATCAGACACATCCTCAGGGTCCTTTCTCCTACTAGACAGGTTCAAGAGGTCATAAATACACAATAATGTAACTTTCCGGATTTGCGAGTGTGTCTTCGGGGAAAGAAGGGGACGCAGCACGTACATACCAGCAGCAGCTGAATGGGGGTGTTTGGTTCATACTTGATACCAGTGAAAAAAGAAATGATTTTTGTATTTCCTCTCCTCCTTCCCCCACAGCACTGTGCGAATGGACTAAAGAAAACTTCAGGGGAGTAAAGCCAGCAGTTCACCCAGAAATGTGACCGCCATCGAGATTATGGTGACGAGAAAGCACACGCAGGACGTTTGCTTAAATGCCCGGGTCGGGAAGAGGGACCAAAGAAAAGTTCCCACCCACGGCACGCACCGCCTGGGCTCCTCACCATTTGCATCGCTTCCTCCATCCACTTTTCGGTTTCCTCCGCCGTCACCGAGCACCCGGCGCCGCCAGTAGCCGGCGTGGAGGCCGCTTTTGCCTCCATCCTGCACCCGGGCCGTGGCGCTCAGCGCCCGAGGATGAAGCAACAGCAGCGGAGCGCCGGCAACGGAACGCGGCGGACGCGAGCCGCGGTTTCCAGGGAAGTCGAACGGCGATGCACTCGGGAGCGAATTCTAGACGGACCCGGGGGGCCCGGACCAGTGAGCGGCGACGGCGGCGCGGCGGCAGCAGCAGAAAGCGCAGCTGCTCGCCTGTAGTCCACGCCCCCTCCCCGCCCCGGTGACAGTCTCTGCGGAAAGTCGCGTTTGTGATTTCTGGAGAGCACCGAGCGGGACTACGGAGGTGCTGCCTGGTCGTTGGGGCCAAGTGACGAGGAAACGCTTTCCTGGCGAACAGCCCCTCCCCACCCCCGCCGCCCTTAGCCCGCACCTTCAGGGTCTGAAGATGCTGAGCTCTATGTGGAATTTTCTAAAACGTCACAAAAAGAAATGCATCTTCCTGGGCACAGTGCTCGGAGGTGGGTGACAGCGTCCTCGGAAAGGGACATTGGGAGAAGGGGGCGGAAGAGAGGTGACTGTCTTGGAAAATAGAGGCCGGGCGACCATAGTCCCGGATATGTGGAGGGGCTTTCGCTCGCCGGTCGGACGGGGCGCTGGGTGACGAACCCGTAAGGGTCTTCCCGTCTCTGCGGTTGTGGGATTTGTATCTTTTGTCCTGAAGCTGCCCCTTACTCTGTTTCTCTCCTCCCCTTTCTTCTCGCGGACCTTGGGAGAACCCACCACAATTAAGTTTCTGTTTCAAGATAATCATTCTCTTACCGACACATATTTCAAATTGTTTTCCTGGGAGATTCTTCGTTTCTCTTTGGCACTCTCCGTATTTTATTTGGCTTTCATCCTTCGCAGAAGTTTCATAATGTTCTGGGAGAGTTACCTAAAGCCTGCCCTTCCAGCGTTGTTTAAAGTTAGGGGCGCCTGGGCGGCTTAGTGAGTGAGCCTGGAGCCTGCTTGGGATTCTCCCTCTCTCTCTCCGTCTATCCCCCCTCCTCCTCCCTTCCTCTGCCCCTCTCCCCAGCTCGCTTGCGCGGGCTCTCTCTCTGTCTCAATAAAAAAAAAAAAATTAATTTGAATTTTTGAAAACTGCACAGTTATTCTAAATGACTGGGAGGTATATACTAGACAAACACAAATCAGTGTTTTAGTTCTGTTTCTGCTTCTTTAGAATACAAATTATGCAGTAGGAAATGTTTGAGAGATGTTGTGCCGTCTTCCTGGGGATCTTCAAGGTTGGGATCAGTGCCCATTCAGCTGGTGTAACTGAGTTGCACAGGCTGAGAGGCGATTTGGAAACAAGGAAGATAATCCTGAGAGCCTTTTGCCCCATAGGACAGTCATGCCATAATATGCAGGGACTTGAAGGAGAGAATAAAAAGCCATGTGAGATATAGGAGAAGGAAGCATAGGAATGTTAAGAGGGAATTTTTAGAATTTGACTTTTTGAGCAATTATCACTAACTACATGCTTCGGTTACAGAAGTACTTAAAAACAAGAACAGCAGTTTTCCAAACAATTTGATTGCCTCTCTCTTACTATTAGATTATATTCTATTGCCCCCAAACAATGTGAAATTAACAATACTTTTAACATCAATAACTCAGATCCGTTGATTCTTGAAAGCTTGAAATCAGCTTGTTGATGGTGAGGAGAGTCTTTTCCTGATCTCTGAGGTGTATCACAAATCACTAAGTTTTTAGGTAAACTTTTACAGCATTCTTTGAGAAATCCTTTACCAATAAGGTATATTTTCCAGTATCTTCAGCCATTAACATCTAATGTACAGAGCTCCCTCAACTTACAATGGGGTTATGACCCAATAAACTCATCGTAAGTCAAAAGTACATTTAATACAACTAACCTACCAAACATCATAGCTTAACCTAGTCTATCTGAAGAACACTTAACTTTAGGTGACAGTTGGGCAAAAGCCTGTTTTATAATGAAGCGTCAATACCTCATGTAACTTATTGAATACTGTACTGAAAGTGAAAAACAGAATGGTTGAATGAGTTCTGAATGATCGTAAGAGTTGTTTACTCTCAGTGATGGAATGGCTGACTGGGAGTGGGGCTCACTGCCACCCAGCATCACCAGAGAATATTGTACCACATATTTGCTAGCCCAGGAAAAGATCAAAATTCAAAGTATGGATTCTACTGAATGCGTATTACTTTTGTATCATCACGAAGTTGAAATTTTCATAATTCAGGGACTGTATATTTCTCTTATGCCAAGACTACTAAATCTATCTTATTTGTAGAAGTTAAAGACATATGTATGATGGAAGAACTATAAATAAAATATTTTTTGGCACTACTGAAGGAAGGAAAATAATCTCTCTTTAGCAATCTCAGAATAGCGTACCCCTTCAGATTTATGGAATAACCTAATGGTAGATTAGATGTAATGGAACAAGGAGCAAAAGAGTATACTTAAGAGATAGTTATAAATTTTTTGAAAAATCTATTGAGAGCTTTATAATTACAGATTAAGAAGAATGAGAAAGGGTGGGGGAAGTCCACAGGGATAGAAAGAGAAAATAATCCTAGTGTTTTGTATCTTCAAGGGAAAGGTTCTACAACATGTTACATTTCAGTTAACATAAGACATAGTTATCAAGTGCCTGTAGTGTTGAAGGTGATATGATTAGAAATACAAGAGTTACAGATTTTTAATAGTAATAGCTACCATTTGTTGGGTGCCCAGTGGGCACTGTGCTAAGCTCTTCTAGTCAGTGGGCATGACGAGTAGTTATTTTTTTTAAGCTTCTTTGTTTCGAGAGGGAGAGAAAGAGAGAGTAAGCTTGAATGGGAGAAGGGCAGAGAGAGGGAGAGAGAGAGAGAGAGAGAGAGAGAGAGAGAGAGAGAGAATGAGAGAGAATCCCAAGCAGGATCCACGTTGTCAGCATGGAGCCCAACTCCAGATGAGATCATGACCTGAGCAGAAATCAAGAGTCAGACACTTAACTGACTAAGCCACCCAGGCACCCCAAAACTGAATTTATGATGTGGGAAGACTAGAAGATACTTTGCTTTACCAGGAGTGTTCTGAAAGGAAACCTCAAAACATTTATATTTAGTTTTGAGGTATTTCATGAATGTTTTCATTATTCATAAATAAAACCATAGCACAGAAGAAATTTTTAAAGCACCTTATAAACCCAGTCTTTCATTTTATGGATGAAAAAATCTAGACACAGAGAGAGGAAGAGTCTTGCTCAAAATTACCTGCCTAGTTGGTGCCACAACCATCAATACCTACTGTCTTCAGGTCAGATTCAGGCAGCCAATCGAGTATATAGATGATCCTGAGCCCCATATTTTAGCTAATGAATTCTCTGTCTTCATTTTTATTTTCCTAGGGAAAAAAAAATCAGAATATGTTAATTTTAGGAATGAGACCCTGGCTAAATTTTACCATTTATGGGAACTGACTTCAATGCTAACTCAAAATAATAATAATAATAGGATAACAAATATCCTAATTCTATGTATTCGTTTGCTGGTGTTGCCATAACTAAGTACGACAAACTGAGTGGCTTAAGCAACAGAAATGTATTGTCTCGTAGTTCTGGAGGCCAGAAACCCAAGATCAATGTGTTGGCAGGATTTGTTTCTTCTGAGAGTCATAAGAGAAGGATCTTTTGCAGACCCTTCTCCTTGGTTTGTAGATGGTCATCTCCTCTGTGTCTTTACATCATCTTCCTTCAACACATGTCTGTGTCCAAGTTTCCTCTTTTCAGAATACCAGTCGAGTTCGATTAGAGCCCACCCTAATGACCTTCTTTTAACTTGATTACCTCTATAAAGACCTTATCTCCAAATAAGGTCATATTCTGAAGTAAGGGGACTTCAACATATGAATTGGGAAGGATAGGTGTGATACAGTTCAATCCACAACAATTCATGTTCTTTTAGCTTTCGTTAGAATATACTACACTTATCAAACAAACATGGTAAGTAGTTCCTGAAAAATTTTTATCAGATACTGTTGAGAATCTTATGAAAGCAGTGTACCTTTTCTCCCAGAAAAACACATATGCTAGTCATTTACTGTTATTCCAGAAAATTCTTAGCTACACAGAGGGCATCATTGCAGTGTTTCATTTTACATCATTACTATTATTTGAGAAATAATAGTAATTTTACACATAACTTTAAGCAATCTGTTGTGCAAATAAAATACAATTCATTGAGAATTAGTTGTTATGTAAGAATTGCCTGTCAAAGAGTTAGTGAAGCATAAGCCAGTTTCTTCATTCTGTTGGTATTATGGCACTATCATCAGTTTATTGAGAAAGGATTACAAGAAAAGTAGTTATGAAGCCACTTATGACATTTATTTGCTCTTTAAACATAATTACAATACATTTATTTGCATACAAACATAACAGTCATACTTTATTTCTCATTATTTGCAGGACATACTTTTTACTGAACTATTATTTTTTAGAATATATATGTTATCAGTTTATCTATAATGCTTATATTAGTGAAAATATTTCAGGCTATGTGCTTGCTTTGCAGTTCTTAAAGGGCTGCCTTATCCCCACTTGTGACAAATAGACCAAATCCAATGATTTAGGTCTTGCAAAGTTCTTAGGTTCTTTTTGGCAGATATTGGGGGCCACAGACAGTTGGAGATAGGTGAGGATTAGTTACTCCCTTACAAATTTGTTGCCAGGTTATAATGAAACAAGTTCTAACACACATAAAAGCAATCTATTAGCCAGGATAAATAAAACAGTATCCTAACTACGTTTTATGAGCTTATTGAAGTTCGTGTCCTCTTTCGGTACCGCAACAGAACCGCGCATGAAAGATTAGCCTGAAGCAAATGCAGCAGTATTCCAGTGGTAGGATTCTGTTGGCCATTTGGTTAGCAACTTTGACATTTGGTTAACTCCTTTCACTAAGAAGAATCCACTTAACTAGCAGTTGAGGTTTCAAGGCTAAACCATTCCTAGGGAAGAAGGACTTGGCTAGATTCCTTATATTCTTGCTCAAGTGAGTATTACTAAAATAGTTTTAGCTAATCCAGTATCTTAAACACCACTGATTTAATCTATGAAAATCCATTTGATATTCATTATGCTAGATAAAAGTTAGGTGAAGTACTTAAACCTTGGAGTGTGGCTTTTGGTCAAATGCTAACTAACCACTCTGGAGTGTTCACATTCACAGTTAGGACAATTGACTGCCCCTGGGGCATAGAATAAAATGTGCACATTTGTATCATACTGTCTGTGTTGAAATGTGCTCAGCAAAATTATAGACCTCATGATCCCACCTATATTTTTATGCTGTAGTGTTGTAATTTAGGAATTTCTGTATCTTCCATCTCTCTTTTCCACTGAAGTTACTATTTCTAGATGTCTGCCTGACAACCTACCTTTCTTGAATTCTTTAAAATTTTTATCTATAAATAAATACATAAATATTTCATCTTAAGTTTAAAAAAATATGTTGACTGAAGAAAATATGGAAAATACCAAGAAGCAAATAGAAGAAAGAGATCAGCTGCTATCCCACTATTCAATAATGATCATTGTTTATTATATGTTAAAACCCATCTGTTTTTCTATGTATCTACTTATGTTAAAAAGGGAAACATCCAGGATCTTATTTTATAAATCTAGCAATATAATATGAATATTTCCTTGGATTATTAACTATTTTAGCAATGTGGTTTTTAATGGCTACCTAAGATTTCATAAGACTATTGTATGTATAGACTATAATCTATTTAAACAATCCCCTGTTGCTGGACACTTAAAATATCTCCAGTTCACTATTAAAGGCACTGCTAGACTTTGTACATTTAATTTGTTTCTGTTTCTTCAGGCCTAGTCCTTATTGGCCATCCGTCCATCATTGGCTGTTAAATGTCAGTCTCCTTTTCCTTCTATTTAGGTCACAATTCTTACACAAGTTTTTTAACTTAGGTTTTTAAACGTTACGATTTTTAGCTTTTCATTGCTATAAGCCTTATAGCAATGAAGCAGGTTTAAAATACTATTTGGAATTTTTAACAGTCTAATTAGATTAATATACTTGCTTGTTTTAAAAAAAATAATTTTAGGAGTATATATCCTGGGAAAATATGGACAGAAGAAAATCAGAGAAATACAAGAAAGAGAGGCTGCAGAATACATTGCTCAAGCACGACGACAGTATCATTTTGAAAGTAACCAGAGGACTTGCAATATGACCGGTAAGGCAAAGAGAAACATTTCTACATGTGTAAAGTTCCTTGATGATTTATACTAATTTGCATACCTCTAGGACCAAAGTTAGAGGAAAAGGCAAAAGAAGAACGATAAGTCTAGCAAATATTTATATGATTTAACTGCAATACATCATTTAACATGGATTTTAAAAATCAATATAAATAAATACAATATACAGTAAAGGTTCATTGATTTCACTTATTTTTTCATCAAATACTTGAGGTACCCAGTACTGGGAAAACAAAAGGTGAACAATAAAAAAACAAAAAAAAATCCCTGACCTTTAGAATTTATATGCTAGTGAGAGTAACAAACGATAATAAAACAAATAAATAACTTCAGGTAGTGATAGCTCCTATAAGGAGAATAAAGCTGTGTGAGAGGTGGGGATTTAAGAAATGGCAATCAGGAGAGTCAGGCCTCCTTGAGAACTAAATGATACAGTGGAGGGAGCAAAATGCTATGGTGGCAAATGAGTTTGGCACATTCAAGAAATAGCAAAAGGGCTAAGTAGCTAGAGCGGAATGAGCAGTGGGAAGTAAGTCTACAAGGATAGGCCTGATTTCATGGGGCCTCCTATGCTGTAGTAAAGAGTCCTAAGTGTGTTAAATGCACAGTAGGCAACTACAGACCCGTGAGTGTAGCACAGTAGTATATACTACTCAACATGAATTAATGGTAATAATTTAACCCGGAAGCCTACTGGGAGAATGCTGTAACACAGTCAACTGCCCACATTTGAAGAGAACAAGTGTTCTAACTGGCATAACCCTTCAAGAATTAGTTCTCAAATCCATGTCAAACCTCTTTCTTTCTTTTTGTTTTTTTTTTAATGTTTTGAGAGAGAGAGACAGAGACAGAGCAAGAGCAGGGGATGGGCAGAGAGAGAGAGAGGGAAACATGGAATCTGAGGCAGGCTCCAGGCTCTGAGTTGTCAGCACAGAGCCCGATGCAGGGCTCAAACCCACAAACCGCGAGATCATGACCTGAACCGAAGTCAGACGCTCAACCAACTGAGCCACCCAGGTGCTCCCCTCTTTCTTTTTTATTGGTTAAAACTTTTTCTCTAACACTTCTTTCAAGAACAGCTAATTTAGAAAGAATTTATAAAGGTAGATTCTCTTTGTTTAGTTTTGAAAGTAAAATTTTTTTCCTGCGTTTAAAGGTTATTTTTAGTATAATGCTAATACTTCATTCTATAAAGCAAACAGTAATCATAAACACTGTGTGTGATGACAACTCGGATAAAGCACAATGAGTCCGGTTGCCAGTTTTTCCTTGTGATGTCTGTGTCTTTGGGCAACTCTAAATCTCCGTTCTCTTTTCTGTAAAATAATCATCATAAAACCCACTTCATAAATGTTTTGTAGAATGTGATGAAATAATGCATGTAAAGTGCTTGGTGCTTAATAAATACTCTGTAAATAAAATAACTTTTTAAAAATTACATAATTCTTTAAATTGAATAAGGTAGTCTGGAGTCTCAAAATATTTTTCAATTTGACATGGACCCTTGTGTCTGTTTGGGTCCTCTGGGAAACAGATGCTAACATGGGATTAGCTATCAAGAGATATATTAGGGGAAACAGCTGTGAAGGATAAAGGAGTGAGAGCAGAAGGAGGCAAGGAAAGCCTTTAGACCATAGTGCAGGTCTTTCATGTGAATGGAAGGGAGAAGGAAGATTGGGTAAAAAAGTCTCAAGTCTACAGCACAGTTTCAAGAAAGTTTTAGCAGGCCAGTGGGAAGTCCTTAAGCCCAAGTTCCCTGGTAGACAAGACCTACAGGAATGGATCTGTGTTAGTATCTCCATGGAGCACTCTCATTGTCTGGGAGTGGTGCGGATCTGGTAATGGACCCAAGAGGGGTGGCAGCAGGGGCTGCCAGCCCACCACGCTCCTCCTAGCAGATTTGGATTTGGTGGCACATTTCCATGATCATCACAACCCTCAGATGAATAAATAGCTGCTTAGGTAATTAAAAATAGAATAGGATAGGAGCCAAATATAGGTCCACTGAAAAACTTTCCAAATTAGCTTTCTGGTATGCATTGATAATGGGGTTGCAAATCATATGATTAAGTTTTTATCCTTCTGAATAATATGTAATGGGTATACTAGAAAAATTTAGTACTTTCAGGTAAATATAGCTGGGTTTTTTTTACCCAAAAAGTTGGCCCCAACTTGACAGATAGCATCTAATGAAATGCTTCTCTGTGTTCTGCCCAGTGGCTTTATCTTCATGATTTTACTAAAGATTTAGGAGAGATGCTTATGAAATTTATACATGACACAGTGCTAGGCTGGGATAAATGAATTGTTCTGCATTAAAAGTCTGTTGTACAGATACAGAATTGTCTAAGTTTGCTTGCAAGCAAGATACATGAATAAAGGTTGGGAATTCTAGTTGAACATAAGCTTGTTATAAACAGTTTGATATGACTTCTAGAAATACTAAATTAATCTTAGACTACAGTAATAAAATTGTGGTTCAGATCAAAGGTAGTTACAGTACACATGCTCTGGAGTAGTTGGAGTACAGGTCCATTTCTGACTCTCACATGTTAAGAATATACAAACTGGAATGTGCCAGAAGAGGCCAAATAAGGATAATAATAAGAGCTAACACTTACCAAGCATTCTCATGTGCAAAGAAGCACTGTTCTAAATCCTTTATATGTCTCAATCAGTCCTTACAACAATTCTGTAAGGTAGATCCAATGTTATCCTGAGTTTACAGAGAAAACTGAAGCACTGAGAGGTTAAATAACTTCCTCAGGGTCACACAGACTCATAACTGGTGAAGGGTTGTTTTGTGATTTGTGGTTGGACTGAGGGGTGTTTATCATGGAGACCGGATGGCTAAAGAAAAACATGAATGCTGTATTCAACTAGATACAGAAATATATTTGTTCACTGTTAAAAAAAAAAAAAAAATGCCTGGAAGAGAAGAATTGAATAGGCTTAAAGGGAAAGTAAAAGGCTCTTATCAGGGGAATTGGTGAAGAGACTCTTCTTAAATCATGTTGTTTTACCACATAATCTTTAAACTAGTTCCCTATTAACTCTGTTTTCTGAATGTAGGACTCTAGCCTTGATTTTTCTTGGTAAGGTAGCATCTCGCATTTGAGCTAGGTATATATCAACTACACTAAGAGATAAGCCACCTTTTATGTTGGCTCTGAGCTGCGACTTTAGTTAATGGTCTAAATGACTTAGGCGATTCAATCATACAACTTGAGGAAATATGCTAAAGCTACATAGAGTAGCACTGGAATAAATGTCTAAAGTAGACTAACAGCTAAATTTTCTATAGAAAAAAATAATAATGCATTTTATAATTAACATGTCTTACCTAGTCAAGAAATAAAAATTATACACTGAAGTTTTCCCTTTTAGAATGTGGTATTTGTGATCTCTTGATATTTTTTCATTTTGTTATCATTACTTATTTAGTGTTAGAAACTAATTTTTAATTTGTATATGTGCATTTCTCCAGTATTTCTTACACCATACATAGAGCCATAAATAAACTCTTATAAATTACATGAAGTCTTTTTTCCATGGAGTACTGTCTCTTCACGCAACTCCTTGGGAGTTACAGGCAATAACCATTGGTAAAACCAAAACTACAACTTAGCAGCTCTTAATTCCCGGCCTGACACACTTTTGTCTTGGCTACAATAAGTGCTTATTGCTTTGCAATATTTAATAAATAAACTTTTCTAGAATTACAAATAAAATATGAAACAAAAATATAGCTAAAGATAAAAATGTTTTTGATCATTTTATTATATCAGAAATAAATTCATTGTAAAAAACATTTGGAGAGTACAGAAAAGAAGAGGAAAAAGAGACGATTGTTAATAATCCATAGCCCAAAGATCACCACTGTTAACATCTCAGAATAATTCTTCCCATTCTTTCTTGTATGTGTACTTGTTTACATTGCTATGATCGTTATATATATATATATATATATATATATATATTAAATATATATAATCCTGTTCACTTAACATAAGCAGATAAATGATTTATTAGTATATAATCAGTTTTTATTATTCAAAATAATAACAATTTGAAAACTCTAGCCTTGACATTCCCTCCCAACCCCTGCTAGTCACTAGTCCTATCGTATAGCCTAAAACAATGTGCATTTCTCATGAAGGCAGTCCTATCACCTGGAACCTGTTTTATCTCCTGTTTGCATTACAGTGCTGTCCATGCTTCCAACCCTGAGAGAGGCCTTAATGCAGCAACTCAATTCCGAGAGCCTCACGGCTCTGCTAAAAAACAGGTAAGTGCAAGTTAACATCATTTTTTGTTTATATGGGGGCACTTAAATCTGTAGAATACACTAAAATATTTTTAAAACATCTTTGTTTCCTTATTTTTCTAATTAAAGCTCATAATATATAGACTTGTTTAGAAAAATATTCAGTAACTGTCATTGAATTCATCCTATTTTGTCCTCTACTTTGATGCACAAAGTATTTAGGTCAACAATATTTGCGTGTATTTTGGTTTCCATTTAAATAGATCTTATATCACTTTGACCTTATTCAGAAATTTAATTACTGAGTGCTTATAGAACGTGTTCCTGAACTAGATGTTGTGAAGCTGCTTGAAGAGTTGGTGGTATAATAGGAAAAGCATGTGGACATACATTTTGAACAAGGCATATGAATTTACATTTTATATTATTAACAAAATAAAGTGCAAATATAACATAAGCATACAATAATGATAATTGACCTCACCATGACAGTTTACTGAGCACAAAGCACTTATTTGGAGAGAGAGAGAGAGATAGAGAGCAAGTGGGGGAGGGGCAGAGAGAGAGGGAGAGAGAGAATCCCAAGCAGGCTCTGTGCTGTCAGTGCAGAGCCCTACAGGGGCTTGAACTCATGAGCCATGAGATCAGGACCTGAGACGAGATCAGGACCTGAGACGAGATCAGGAGTCGGATGCTTAACGGACTGAGCCACCCAGGTGCCCCAGAGAAATAGGTTTTAATTGCCTTAAGTTTTGGTTTTATTGGGGAAGTAAGACAAATGAAATAAGCAAATAGCACTTTTTATAAAAGCAACATAGTAACAGACACAATAAATATAGTAGCATTCTTCCTTCTTGGTTACCGTTTGCTGCAAGACCCTGAATTCCCTATGTTTTAGAGGATTCTGGATAATTAAGATAAGATTTCTTTCCCTTTAAGACTTTGCCACCCAAAGAAGGAGTATATGATATAAATTCAAGACATATTGTATTTAGTCTATGGTAAAAAGTAAAAGCAAAATCTGGGAAACCAGAGAATAAAGGGGTTTATTTTTCTGGATAGCCCTGGACAGCTTTCAAGATGAGGTGTCATTCCTCTCTTCTTACTCAGTATAGAGAGAATTTCTTCAGTTCCTAAGGGTTTGTGATAGTTCTCCTTACTCGCTGTTTCCTCTTTTAAGTATCTCATTTTTTTTTTTTCTTGGCCTTTCTTTTGATTTGAATTACTGTTTGCAATTTTGGGGGGGAAATGTCCATTTGAAAAATATTTGGATAAACGGGTTGAGCCCTTACAAAGTGTGTTTAAATAAGGCCTCCAATCTTATGACTGCTTTTGTATTGGTTTTCAGACAACTTTGGTCTTATAGAAGCCTGTCAGGCAAGTTAAGTTTCTCTTTGAACTAATTATGATAATAATTAACCAGAAATAAGTGATTTGATAATCTTATTCTGTCAGTTTTATAAATCGCAAGTAAACATCCATCAGTGTTTTCAACACTTGGCATTATTATTGAAGATTGATAATGGCCATGACGTTTCATCAGGAAAGAATCTTGGGGTTTTTTTTGGTTTTTTTTGTTTTTTTTTTGTTTTTTTTTAAGACAGAAAGAGCAGGGGAGGAGCAGAAAAAGAGGTCTCATTCTCTAATCTTAACCAGCACAGGCTTGACCTTAGGACTGTAAGATCATGACCTGAGTTGAAACCAAGAGTCAGACCCTTAATGAGCCACCCAGGTGCCCCAGGATTGGTTTAATTCTCTTTTTTTTTTTTTAAGTTTATTTTTATTTATTTATTTTGAGAGAGAGAGAGAGAAGAGCAGAGAGAGAGAGACAGAACCCCAAGGAGGCTCCACACTATCAGCACAGAGCCTGGACAAGGGGCTCAAACTCATGAATCTTGAGATCATGACCTGAGCTGACATCAAGAGTTGGATGCTTAGCCCACTGAGCACCCCTGGTTTAATTCTTAAACAGATGTTTTAGTGACATTAAAGAGTCTCATATTTAATTTAGGGATGATTTTTATCAAACAACTCATTTGAAAGGAATCATTGCATAAAAAGTACTTTATTCTACATAGATTTGGAATTGGAATCTTTAAAAAAGATAATGTGAAAAAAATTTTTGTTTCATTTTTTGAAAATGCATACATTGTGAAATGGTTACCACTGTAGAGGCACCTGGGTGACTCAGTCAGTTAAGCATCTGACTTCGGCTCAGGTCACAATCTCACAGTTTGTGGGTTCGAGCCTCATGACAGACTCTGTCCTGACCGCTCAGAGCCTGGAGCCTGCTTCAGATTCTGTGTCTCCCTCTCTCTCTGCCCCTCCCCCACTTGCACTCTGTCTCTCCCTCTCAGAAATAAATAAACATTAAAAAAAAATTTTTTTTTAAGAAAGAAAAGAAAGGGCAGCCAAGGGAACCTAACCTGTAGTCTTATGGAGATGGTTAATAGAACATGGCATCTGGAGGGACGAAATAGATCGGGTAGCCAACAAGGGTAATGCTTTATACATGATCAAAAGAGAGCAAGAAAAGATAAGCAGGGGGCTGAGATCTCCCCTTCCCCACAACTGTAATCCCATGCCCAGTTTCCAGAGTTGAGCCTCTTTTCAGACCCAAGACTCACTGACTGAAAAGATGGTTGGGTTCCCAGGGAAAAGATCCCTGCAATATTTCAGCAAGTGTGCGAAGTAATGAGTCCCCCGATATTTTTCTAAAGGGACCTGTGTGCATTTACTCAGAGGGATGTACATTGGAGAAAGAGAAATACCCAGATATGTCTCCCACTTGTGCATGCGCACTCTCTCTCTCTCAAAAGTAAATAAGTAAACATTAAAAAAAAAAAATGGTTACCACAGTCAAGCTAATTAACATATCCATCACCTCACCTAGTTACCATTTTCTTTTTTGTAGTGAGAACTCTAAAGATACACTCTTAGCAATTTCAAGCATACAATGAAATATTATTAACTGTACTCCCCATGCTCTCCAGTAGCTCTCCAGAACTTACTCATCTTATAACTCTAAGTTTAAATCTACTTTTGACATCTAATGATGGTGATGTCAACATGAAGAAATGTTCTGGGTGACTATAACTCTTCCCCATCTCACCTCAGTCCCCCCAGATAAATATAGTTTGAAGACACATACCTAATTTGCCCCACCACTAAGTACTTCCTATGTTGAAACTTTTGGAACTGCCGTTTTCTTATGTTGTTTTATTTAGATTTCTTTTTTTTTTTTTTAATTTTTTTTTTTTAAACGTTTATTTATTTTTGAGACAGAGAGAGACAGAGCATGAACGGGGAAGGGGCAGAGAGAGGGGGAGACACAGAACCGGAAGCAGGCTCCAGGCTCCGAGCCATCAGCCCAGAGCCCGACTGGGGCTCGAACTCACGGACGGTGAGATCGTGACCGAGCTGAAGTCGGAGGCTTAACCGACTGAGCCACCCAGGCGCCCCTATTTAGATTTCTATAAAAAGCACTTTGAAATTTTTTTGAAGTGACATTCAAAAGAAAAAGTGGTTTATTTGCATTAAAATACCTGACCTTTGAATTTTGTTTAATTTCCAATTTATTCAGAATATATTCCACCACAAGGCTTGAACATTAGTTTAAGGTTGCAGCGGTACCTTGTAGGATTTACACCATATGTCTTTTCTCTCTTTTTTTTTTTTTTTTTAAACTCATTTATCTTTGCTGTTCTTTCTTTAAATTTTTTTTTTAACGTTTATTTATTTTTGAGACAGAGAGAGACAGAGCATGAATGGGGGAGGGTCAGAGAGAGGGAGACACAGAATCTGAAACTGGCTCCAGGCTCTGAGCTGTCAGCACAGAGCCCGACGCGGGGCTTGAACTGACGGACCACGAGATCATGACCTGAGCCAAAGTCGGCTGCTTAACCGACTGAGCCACCCAGGCGCCCCTACACCATCTGTCTTGAACCTGTGTCGTCTAGGGAGGAGATAACTAAAGCTCTAAGGTCAGTTCAGTGGCAAAGAAAGATAAGAAGCTAGTAATATCCCACAATTGTATTGGTAGCTCAACTTATTGAAATGTAAATTTATGTCTGAAATAGTAATAAAGAATATGGGTTTGTAGTTTGTATGTCTTTGTGGGTTTTTTTTAAATTTTATTTTCCTCGGAATTTATTTTTATTGTATTTTACAAAAGTATCAGTCTGTGATAGATTGGAAACAGGAAAGAAAAATAAAACTGGTCCTTCCATATAGGTGGTTTGAGAAGCACTGAACTCCATCTACGTGATAGCTCCACACAGTGGAACACTATGCCAAGGTTAAAAACAGAGAAGAAGAAAATAAAAGAGAGATGGCTATTATTTGTGTACTTCAGTGGAATGATTTCCAGGATTTGATGGGATTTGATGGTATATAGATATATATTTTTTAACAGTGAAGACAAAGGTGTATACTATGTTATTTATCTAAGGGGGCAGATAGGAATCTTTATGCATATTTGCTTATATAAAGCAAAACAACGGTGGGGCACCTGGGTGGCTCAGTCAGTTAAGCATCTAGCTCATGGTTTCGGCTCAGGCCATGATCTCACGGTTCATGGGTTTGAGCCCCATGTTGGGCTCTCTGCTGACAGTATGGAGCCTGCTTGGGATTCTCTCTCTCTCCTTCTCTTTTCTTCCCCAGCCCCACTTGTGCACATGCTCACGTGCTCTCTCTCAAAATAAATAAACTTAAAGCAAAACAATGGTAAGTTAAATTTTTTTAACAGTTGCCTGTGAAGGGGGAGAATAAAGAGGAATAGGAACAGACTTCTTTGAAGGTACATTGCTGTGTGAATTTGACTTTGGAACCATGCAGATATTTTACATATTTATAAAACTGTATTTAGTGTTTGCAAAGCAATGTCAAAAAAGAGATCGTAAAATAAATCAAATTCACCTAAATATGTAGTTGGTGTTCTAACCGCAAAGGGAAATTATGCCAGGTGAACAAACCCTTAAAACTCTTCAATGTTGCTATTGGTATTCTGAGACTCTTGTGCATAGAGTGAGGGATGAAGCAAATTGGTAATTACATTGGTGTCACTGATTGCTAGTGTGGGGAAAAAAAATACAGATGTAAGATCAAGGAGATGAAGTTAAAAATCCTGTCATCCTAATTTTGAATTGGACGTATCATTATGGTGGCTCAGTCAGTTAAGCATCCAGCATCCACCTCTTGATTTCGGCTTAGGTCATGATCTTGCAGTTCGTGAGTTCAAGTCCCACGTCAGGCTCTGCATGAGTGCAGAGCCTGCTTGGATTCTTTGTCTCTCTCCTCCTTTCTCTGTTGCCCTACAGCACTTGCTCTCTCTCTCAAAATAAATAAATAAACATTTAAAAAAAAGTATCAGTACAAATTTATGACATTTTATCTCTTTGAATATATGTACATGCAAATAAATACATATTTACTAGCTTACTTTACCAGAAAGGCTTAGAAACAGTGATGTCTCCAGTAGCAATGAATATCCTTTTCTTTTTTTTTTTTAATTTTTTAAATTTATTTTTGAGAGAGAGGGGGCAGACAGAGAATCCCATGCAGGTTCTGCACTGTCAGCACGGAACCTGAAGCAGGGCTCGAGCTCACCCGAAGCGGGACTCAAGCTCATCTGAAGTGGGGCTCGAGCTCACCCGATGTCGGGCTTGAACTCATGAACCCTGAGATCATGACCTGAGCTGAAACTGGATGCTTAACCAACTGAGCCACCCAGGTGCCCCAGCAATGAATATCCTTAATCGAAGATTCCAGTCACAGACTACCATTCTCTGCTGTAAGGAACCAGGACTCTTGGAGAAATGGGTGATGTCAGGTCCATAGCAAGAATTGAACAAGATGAACCCAGAACAGCTTTTCTTGTCAGTAAGCAAGGAAGCTATCAAAGACTAATAGGGTGATGTTAGAAGGATTCAGGAACCAACTTGGATAGTATCCCCAATGGTCAAAGATGGGCAATTTGAACATTAATAAGAATAATAGCTACAGTGGGCTGAAACATCAAATATATATTTACTATATTTAAAGTAACGATACTTTAAAACAAAAAGTTCTTCATTATTTACCTTTGAAGAATTACTGATGTGCTTCATTATTTGTAAAATGGTAAATAAAGGAAAGAAATAAACGTTATTCTTGATTTTCCTGTATAACTTCACAATACATATATGCATATGCTCAGAAGGAAGATAAAGACTGAAAGGATATATACCAACATACTAGTGAAATGGTTGTTATCTTTGGTTACTGGAATTACAATTGTTCTTTTATTATATTTCATGGGGTTTGTTTCCTGTAGTTATCCTGTAATAAAATATAATTAAATATAAAGCTATGAAGTTTTAAGTTTTCCTTTAGATTACCTGATTACTGTTTTCATATTTTCTGATTTACTTCTTTAGGCCTTCAAACAAGTTAGAAATATGGGAGGATCTAAAGATAATAAGTAAGTCTACCTACTCTATGTGACAGCACATTATTAATATATTTACAAAGGAAATATTTATACTCTATTACATGGATGACTCTTGTTTACCCCACAGAGTTGTTGCCCATATTAAATAATTCTCCCAAAGCGAGTTGATCAATATTTGGTCATAGAAAGTATTCAGTAAATGTTAGTGGTGGTGGTAATATTACTGTTGATATTGTTATGGTACGTAAACCTGTCCTAAACTGCATATGCCTACATTAGGTACTGGTGGATACACTATTACGGTTTGTTTGATATGAAATTTATTGTCAGACTGGTTTCCATACAACACCCAGTGCTCATCCTAACAGATGCCCTCCTCAATGCCCACCACCCACTTTCCCCTCTCCCCCAGCCCCCACCAACCCTCAGTTCTCAGTTTTTAAGAGTCTCTTATGGTTTGGCTCCCTCCCTCTCTAACTTTTTTTCCCCCCTTCCCTTCCCCCCATGGTCTTCTGTTAAGTTTCTTAGGATCCATATAAGAGTGAAAACATATGTTTTAAGGGAAGTTTTTACTCTCATCCAGATAGTAACTTTACTTTGACATTGTATGCAAAATTTCATTAGTGATGAAACTTTGAAACAAAGAGCTGCCCTGGGGCCTCTACTTACATATGTGTATATATATATGTACATATACATATATATATATACACACACACACACATCTCAGAACTTTATGCCACCAGTTATTCTTACATTTTCCCATCTATTCATCTAATCCTTCTCGACTGAATCATGCTTAAGCTTTACCTATTTAAAAATAAATTAGACCTTTATTCAGCCACCCCTTATATACTACCAAAGACTTCTACATTCCCTTTTCTTCACTCCCACTCATTTTTCCTCCACTCATTGTTTGACACACTACAGCCCGGCGCCCACTTCTGTGTCTCCACCCAAACAGATCTCACAAGCATCAGCGGTAACTTCTGTGTTACTAAATCCACTGGACACTTTCCTCCTTCTAGACCTCTTGGCAACAGCCAATAAACTTATTCTTTCCTCTGTTTCCAACACTCTGTCCTAGGCTGCTGTGAAGCCTAGTCTCTGGGTATCCCCCATCTATACCTTTTTCCAGCCCTTAAATGGGCTCATCCTCCTTTACCTGCATTGCAGTCTGGAGTTCTTCCATACACAGCCCTCTTCTCTTACTCTCAGCTAGCTCCCGGGACCACTCAGAGCTTTGAGGCTGCAACTCTTAGTGTTTCCCAGTCCTTCCTTGTTCTCCTTTCTAAGCTAACAATATATATATAACCTTTCACTTAATATATTGGTTATTGTTTCAATTAAGGGATCATATCTAATTTACATTAAGCAACCAAGTTGTAAGGAAATTATGAATATTTTGAATTGATATATTTTTGTCCTTAAAACATTTACAAATCTATTTTTAAAGTCATGTTGTGAGAAAATAACCATAGAGTTAGTTTGTCATTTTACACATTTGTTTGTTTTCATAATAGTACCAAATGGTTTTCTTTTCTCTGTGAAGGTTTCACAAGAAGTATCGTAGCAGTATACAGTACTTGTATGCTGGTTGTTCTTTTGCGAGTCCAGTTAAACATAATTGGTGGATATATTTACCTGGATAATGCAGCAGTTGGCAAAAATGGCACTGTAAGTTTAATCGACCTTCATAGATACTGCCCTTTTTCCCAAGAGGTTCAAAATTTAGCTGAATATTACTTATCTTGATAATTTGTATAAAATATATTTTTTTCTTTTTTAAACAGTTTATTTATTTATTTTGGAGGGAGAGGGGCAGAGAGAGAGGGAAAGATGGAATCCCAAGCAGGCCCCACACTCAGCCCAGTGGACCCTAAAGCAGGGCTGTATCTCACGACAGCGAGAGTATGACCTGAGCCAACATCAAGAGTCAGACACTTGACTGACTGAACCACCCAGGCTCCCCTCTAAAATACATATCTTATATTTCATGTGATCGTAAACTTTTATATTATTTATTTACTAGTAATATTGGGTGATTTAACCTTATTTCTGTTTTGTACAGACAGTTCTTGCTCCCCCAGATGTCCAACAGCAGTATTTATCAAGTATTCAACACCTCCTTGGAGATGGTAAGATTCTTATTTGTGACCTGGAAACTAATTTTAATTTGTTCATTTGTGTTTTTGAGGAATTCAAAAAGTGAACAAGCCTTTTGTTTTTCTTTTAATAGGCCTGACAGAATTGATCACTGTCATTAAACAAGCTGTGCAGAAGATTTTAGGAAGGTAAGGCATTTTGCTGTGGCTTCTCTAACTTCCTGATTCTGGTGAATAAAAGACAAATTAGAATTGTTCTAGTGAAGCTGGTGATTTGACAAATGGTGGTTTGTGAAATTCTTTGTAACCTAATACAGACACAGCCCTGGGATACTGCGTTGTGAATCCATTTTCTTTGTTAGTGTCAATCTTTTGATACTAAGGGGAAAGTTTTAATGTTTCATTGTTTATTGATTGACTTCCAAACAAACCAGAAACATTTGGGTCAGAGATAAAAGACCTACTTTCAAATCTGCCTCTGAGCCTGTTGTCTTCCATTTATATCAGCAGTATCTATAATTACAGTGGGCTGAAACATCAAATACATATTAAAATATATTCAAAGTGATGATACTTTAAAGATTCTTATGAAATCTGCCACAAGATTTGATGTGGCTCTGAGATAATGACACTGAACTGATGGCTGATTTTGTAATATACGGTAGTGATTTCAGTCAGCGCTTTCAGGTTTGACTAGATCTCAGAGAGCAACCTGTTAAGAAAAGAGTGTATAGCTTCAGTTTATCCTATTTCCCTTTTCTCTGTTTCTAGTGTTTCTCTTAAACATTCTTTGTCCCTCTTGGACTTGGAGCAAAAACTAAAAGAAATCCGAGATCTCGTGGAGCAGCATAAATCTTCTTCTTGGGTTAATAAAGACGGATCCAAATCTTTGTTATGCCATTATATGATGCCAGATGAAGAAACTCCATTAGCAGTTCAGGTGATTAATTCATAACCATGTAACTAAACCAGTTACTCTGAATTTTTAAAAATTTTGTACTATCCCTTGAAATTTAGAATTCTGAGGCTCTTGAAATGTAATTGATTTAAAACCATGTATTTCAGGGGCACCTGGGTGGCTCAGTCAGTTAAGTGTTTACCTCTTAGTTTAGGCTCCGGTCATGATCTCACAGTTGTGTGGGTTTGAGCCCCGCATGGGGCTCTGTGCTGACAGCACAGAGCCTAGTTGGGATTCTCTCTCCTCTCTCTGCCCTTCCCCTACTAGCGCTATCTGTCTCTCTCAAAATAAACAAATAAACTTTAAAAGATAAATAAGTAAAGCCCTGTATCTCATTTACTTCAAACTTCATTAATTTAGAAAACAAACAGCAATTATGACTAATTTCTACTTAGAAACATAATTTTAGATTAGATATTCAGCAGATTTTTATTGAGTATTAGTTATGTGATAGACACCATGATGGATGATTCATATATAAAATGAACAAGACACATATGTTCATTATATTTGGGGAATACAGGAGACAAATTCAGTTCATGTGGCTAAACCGTATTTATAAGAGATGCAGTAACGGAGGATATAGCTGATAGCTGGGGCAAGATCATGAAGAGCTTTGTATGCCAAGATGAAGAGTCCAAACTTCAGTTTATAGACAAAGATCCATTTTAATCAGGCCACTACCACAATTACACAATCTGCTTTTTAAAATGAAGCAGTGATGGCAGTATCAAAATAGACGGAAGGGAGTTCTCGTCATCCAACTGAGAAACAAAGAAGACCTACTCTGACAGTTACCATTTATGGTGTTGCTGCACACTGGTGTGTCCTGGGAAGTTGTGATTTAAATTACTTATAGACGAAGAGGAAGAAAGAGGTGCCTGGGTGGCTCAGTCGCTTGAGCATCTGACTCTTGATTTTCCTCCCAGGTCATGATATGCGCTGGGCATGCAGCTTGCTTGGGCTTCTCTCTCTGCTTCTCCCTCTGCCCCTCCCCAGCTTGTGTGCAAAATAAACAAACAAGAAAAATGTCAAAGATTGCAGGTTATAATATCTCGTTTTTTAATAATTATTGGGTTTTTTTTCATATGTAATTGGGTTATACCCATTCTTTACAGTTAAGAGAAGGATATCTTATTTGACAAACCAGAGAGGCTCCTAAGCCATGCCTTAACCTAGAGACTCCATTAGAACAAATATTGCCATGGTTTTCCTTGCCTGCTGTTTTTCCCTCCCCTAGATACCCCAAAGGTAGAACTGTTCGGGTGCTCAGAGACCCTACCTTCATGAGTAGGCCAAATAAAGGTTGCTGCCATTTGAGGGAACCCTGTGACCTACAGGATAGAGGCTAAACTGAACAAACAGAATGGATAGAACAGAATTAATGAAAGAAATAGGAGAAAACTTACTTACAAATTAGAATCTCAAGGACATGCAATGAGAGTATTAAAAAAACTTTCTGGAATGATAAAACAGTTTCCAAATTTTAAAATTCAACAGTGGAGCTAAAAAAAAAAAAAAAAAAAAAAAGATTCAAAAGAATAGTTGAAGAAAGGAATGACAGACCAGATCTTACCTGCACTGAATTAAACCCTGAAACTTTAGATCAAAAGGGCACACAGAGCTCCAGACTAGACTAGACTTGATGAAAAAAGACACACATTTTAATAAAATGTTTTACCAATAAAAGAAAAAAAAATGCCAGGCCTCTGCAACCTGAAAAGACAATCGTTTTCATTGTAAATATATTCTAGAAATGTGTTCAAGAGGGGCCAGATAAACAAGGATCTTATAAAGTATAATTTTACTTTGACTCATTTTTTTAGTACAGTTGACACACAATGTTACATTAGTTTCACATGTACAGCATAGAGATTCCACAAATTTATACGTTATGCTGTGTTCACCAGAAGGGTAACTACCTTCTGTCCCCATATATCCCTATGGGAGCATCATTGACTATATTCTTTATGCTGTGCTTTTTATTCCCGTGACCTACTTATTCCGTAACTGGAAGCCTATATCTCACACTGACCTTCACCCATCTTGCCCAACCCCTCACCACCCTCCCCTCTGGCAACCATCAGTTTGTTCCCTATATGGTCTCAGTTTATGTCAGTTTTTTCTCTATAAAGGTCTGATTGTGCTTTTTATTTATTCATTTTTTTATATTCCACATGTGAGGGAAATTATATGGTATTTGTCTTTCTTAGTCTGACTTATTTGACCTAACATAATACCCTCTAGATCCATCTGTGTTGTCTCAGGTGTCACAGTCTCATCCTTTTATGGCTGTGTAATATTCCATTGTGTGTATGTATAGAAATATTGTATGAGCAAATAATTCTATTGGGTATTTACCCAAAGAAAATAAAAACACTAATTTGAAAAGATAATATGCACCCCTATGTTCATTGCAACATTATTTACGAAAACTAAGATACTAACTCATGTTTTAAATAGTACTTACCTGTACACATGAACTTTTACAGTTGTTTTTTTTTTTCTTAGTTTAACATTTCTTCATTGTTGATAGAACATAGACTTGTAGATTTTCTGAACTCTTGAGGTTTATTAATATGATTACTGTCATCATACCTGTATTAATATTTGAAACCCTAAAGTATGGCATTTTAATTTCACAGGCCTGTGGGCTTTCTCCTAGAGACGTCACCACTATTAAACTACTCAATGAAACCAGAGACATGTTGGAAAGGTATGTATACTACTTGTAACAGAAAACATGTGTTTCTATTTGAATGTACTTACGACCGTTTTTTTAGTTTTTCCTGAACAACATATGCAACATGGTATCTTGTGAAAATTACATTTTGAATCTATTCTCCTGCATTTAGGTAGGATTTCCTAATTCTTTTATTAAGGTAATGAGAAAAATGGATTTGTTTCAAGATGCCCATGCCTTCCTCACCCACTTCCTTAGGCTAGAGAATCTGAAATACTAGTTGAGGGACTGGAAGATAGTTAGCATTTATATTTTGAAAAAAAGCTTTCAGAGGTGATTCTGGTAGACCCAGTATGTAAGGAAATGTTTAACAACTAGCATTTAAAAACAAAACAGAACAGAAACTGAAATTGTAGCTGCAGCCGTTCTGACTACCAACTTGAAATCACTTGATACTGACTTGAGGAGTTGGGGAGTTGGGGAGAAATGCACTTGTGAGCTGGAGGTAGCCAGCTCCAGCTAATCCTCATGGTACCACATGTGTACATGTGCTGATCTATGTACACCTCCCCCCCACCCCCCGCCACACACGCACACTTTGAGTGATAAAAATCTCACATCTTCCCTAAATTGAGTATTACTATTTTAAGTCACCCAGAACACAGCTAGGGTGTTAACAATGGAGAAAGCACCAGACTATGCATTAGGAGACTGGAAGACCTAGATTGAAGATGGACTTTCCTGTTTGTTAGCTATTCAGCCTCGGTGGAGCCACTTAACTCTTCGAGGTGGTTTTATCACTGGAGAATCTGGAAATTTCTTTTATCCTAAGGATAATTTAAGACCACTTTCTCCAGTTCTGTTTCCTGAGGAAATTATATCCTCTGCCTCTAAGATATTTTCATAATGTGATGAAAATCAACAAATTTAAAGGTTAACTCAGACTTTCTACGATCGCCTTCTCCACATTTTTTCTTTTTTCTTTCTTCTTTTTTTCACATTTTTTCTTACTCAGGTTTTCACCACCTCACTCCACGAAGTTTTAGAAAAGGTCATCAGTGATCTTTTGCCAAAACTGATCAACCTGTGATGTTCACCTTTTTTAACTTTTCTCTGATGATTAACACTGTTGATTAAGCCTTTCTTGAAATTCTTTTCTCGTGTGGCTTCCATAAGTGTCATTTCCTGATTTCTCTCCCTGTATTCAGATTATTTCTTCTAGTTTCCTCTATGTCCGTCTTTCTTGTAAACATTCGTTTTCCAAGGTATTTGTTCTTATTTCATCCTCAGCTGCCCTAAGCAATTTCATACACGGCTTTAACTACTGTCTGTATGCTGATAATTCCCAGATGGATAGCCCCTAGCCCACCACTCCCATGAGCTGGTCTGGTTTAAGATTTCTGCATTTCAAAGATCAAACTAATCTGTTGAAGTAGGCATTTTCTAACTTTAATAGCATATGTATATTATTCTTTATATCAAAGAGGTTTTGTGAGATACTAACGTAGCATAACAAAAAGAGCTTGAACTTTAAAAACAGAAAGGCCTGGGTTCAAATTCTAGCTCCCCACTTACTAATTATATATACCTTTGGACAAATTTCTTCATCCCTAAGTATCCAGTTTCTCACCTGTACATGATGCCAAAATTTTCTGAGTTGTCATGATAGAATATGTGAAGCAAACCAGTATCTGTGACTATAAGATGATTCTTCTTCAGGAGTTCCTTGAAGAGAAGTAATACTGTTACTGAAATTCTTGAAAACACATTGTACAAAGTGCTGAATAATAAAAGAAAATCTGGCAAAATGGATGCAAATTCTCGTTTTGTTGTGCTAAATAATAAACTTCCTTTTTATGCTTAATTTTTAAAGATTAACCCCTTGATATATTCTTAACAGCATTTTAGGCTATAAAAAGTAGGTTGTGACTAGAAATGTTGGTGGCTGTCAAAGATAACAACATACTTATTGAATTTATTTCCTTTTCCACTGAGAATCTAAAACGCAATCTATCCTTCTTTTTTTGTGTAGTCCAGATTTTAGTACAGTTTTGAATACATGTTTAAACCGAGGTTTTAGCAGACTGCTAGACAACATGGCTGAGTTCTTTCGACCTACTGAACAGGAACTGCAACGTAGCAACTCCATGAGTAGGTAAGATGACATAAAATGTTGTGAGTAATGAAGGCTCTAACAAAGGAGTGCTTTGGATGTGTTTTTGTTCCAGGTAATAAAAAAATCATAGAGGATAAATTTGATTGATCACTTTCAACAAATTAAACTCCCTTAAACTAATGACTCCTTCATTAGTAGAAACTCCTTCTGAATTCAGTATTAAAAACCTCATTTCTTCCCAAAATTTTGCCACCATATAGAAATACTTAGGTTGTCAAGCTGTCTTTCTGCAGGCCAAATCCCAATTCTTAAGATTGTTGGGTTTGTTTTTTTTTTTTAGCTCTTTAGAATATAAAACTGAAAACATATTTAAGTACTGCAAGCCATAATTGGCCTACGTAATTCAGTAGTTTGGCCATTATGATAAGCAGGCATTCTTGTTATAGATTCCTATTTCATGAATTATCTCCTACTTTTACAACAACATAATGTATTCATTTTTAGCTCTTCTTGTAAGATTGGGAGTATTTAGTGTAATTGTTAGTAATTTTAATCATAATTATTTCTAAGTCATGCATTCATTCTGCTAAAATGTATCATATGGTTTTATTATATCCTTATCTCAGCATGAGTACCTTGGCTCTCCTATTAGAATTTATACTCTTTAATAACCTGCTTTGAAGTTTTTTATATTAAACTCAGAAAATAATAGCTACTAAATCAATGTTAACTGACTATAAATTGGTCCATTAAAATTAAGATAAACAGTAAGTGATATGAAGTATGTATGTGCAATATCCAATTCAATTCTTAAATACATAGGGCAAGAAATTATTCATTTCTTTGGAACTCTTCTTTATTGTATAAAAAGAATAATTTCCAATTAGCATTGAGGATTTGGAATGCTTACAGCCATAAAATGTATTTTCTGAGACAAATATCACCCTAAAATCTTTTTTAGGAACTCTTTTAAGTGATACAAAAATAAATTTCAGCCCCTATATACTTCCCTAAATCAAGGTGCTCTGATTAATAAAACTTCACTATAATCTCTACCTAGCAAGGTATTAGTTATTTCCTGAGTAGTGATAAAGAATTATAACAGTTGTTTTACACAAGTACTTGATTTTATACACTGAAGAGTTATAAAAAATGTGTTATAACCACATAGCCATTGTAGTCTTCTTGTTTGAACTCCCTATAGTACTCACTACTGTACTTTCCTGTACAACCTACATTTTTCACCTAGAACGGGAATCGTATTCCTCAGTTATATTTTAAGCCTCCTCACAAAGTCAGAAACTATTTTATGCCCTTTCATATTTTGTTACATACTCTAAGTATTCAGTAGATATTTCCTAGCTTAAGTTTTTTTTCTTTTCTATATCGATAACCTACTTTATACTCCATGACTTAATACTAGAAATATTTTCATTATGCCTACCGTTATTCCTATTGTTTAACATGTTGTGAAAGTTCTAGCCATTACAATAAGCCAAGAAAAAATATTTCCAATTATCAGTAAAGAGACAAAATATCATTAATTATGTGTACTCCAATTAATGATGCAGAACCCTCAGTTGATTCAAGAGAATCAACTGAAAAGTGATGCTAACTAACAAAAACAAATTATATATGGGTGTATGTATTATATATGTGTATACAGTAAAACCCTGGATTGCAAGTAACTTGTTCTGAGAATGTTCCACAAGATGAGCAAACATTTCTAATAAATTTTAACTTGATAAACGAGAGATGGTACGTGACACTGAATGTCACATGATCACAGCTGAGCCAATGGTTCTTGAAATTCATTTTGATATATGAGTGCTTTGGATTACAAGCATGTTTCCGGAACAAATTATGCTTGCAAACTAAGGTTTTACTGTATTCTTGTATATACTACATATACTATATGCACATAATATATTCAAGAAATGATTAGAAAAGTAAGCGATAAGTATACTTTCCCTATAAAATATATAAGGTGCAATTATTAGAATAATCTGTTATTCATAATAGATAAACCATTGAGACAGGATGTAAAATCCAGAAACAGTCTCAAAAATATACAGGAGGATATTAGTACATGATGAAAGTGAGGAAGACGTGTTATTTAGCAAATGATAGTAAGACAGATTAGTCATTTTACAACGACTGATGTAAATTAATAATAATAATAATAAAGTTAGACTCTTTGGTACCACACAGATAGCCAAAAAAAATTCAAGAGGTTTAAACAATAAAAACATAAATGAATATGGAGCACCTGGGTGGTTCAGTTGGTTAAGTGTCTTACTTCAGCTCAGATCATGATCTCACGGTTCATGAATTCGAGCCCCACCTTGGGCTCTGTGCTGACAGCTGGGGCCTGGAGTCTGCTTCAGATTCTTTGTCTCCCTCTCTATCTGTCCCTCCCCTGGTTTCTCTCTCTCAAAAATAAATAAACATAAAAAACATAAATGAACAGATGAATATTTGTCAGAGCTCAAGATGGAGAAAGCTCTTCTAAGAATGAAAGTAAAGAACTTTACAAAAGAAAATGATAGGTGTGGCTGTAAAACTTTAAACTTACAGATCAAACAGGTTTTATTAGTTTTATACTGCTATTGAATGCAAATGATATGTTGGTGGAAATGTTTGCAAACTGTGTGTATTATACAAAGAGGTTAATAGCATTGTGGACATATCAGTTAAGGAAAGAAACACACAAAGAAGAAATGGCCATAGACATGAACTCAGAAGAGAGGAGACAGAGATGCCAGTTTGTCCATTCATCTGGCATCTATTTGTTAAACAACTACTATGTATCAAGCACTGAACTAGGTCTCTGTCCTCATGGATCTTACAGTCTAGTAGGAGAAATAGACAAACAGGTGTACAAACTATGATAAGTATTAGAAGGAAAAGAACATTGAACATGTAATAAAAGTATTTGAACAAACATGGAATGTCATGCAGTTCCCCTGAGGAAATAATTTGAACTGAGAATTAAAAGATGAGCATTAAATATGGCCTTGGACTAGAGCGAGGCAGTTGACATTTAGGGCAGAAGCCACAGGGCAAAGACTTTGAAAAGTGGAGGACCAAGGTTCACTTGAGGACCTGGAAGAAGCTGGTGTGGTAGCTGAACAGATGGAACTAGGAGAAGGGTGATGTGAGACCAAGTTGGAGAATTCAGCACATACAGATTATGGTTGTCAGCTTGAGAATGCTGGGAAGCCACTAGAGAAGTGGCAGGAGAGTGATATGATGGGACTTACATTATAGAATCACTTAGATTGCTTTATGGAGAAGGAAACTTTACCAAGTGCTGGGATAAAATACAGTTAGTAAAATAGCCACTGTACCTAACCTCACAGACCTTGTACGGTAGTGGTGTCTTCAGTTTCTAATGAAGAAAAAGTAATATACAAAGAGAGACATCAAACATGTAAACAAAAACATGACATTCTGAAAAATGCTACCAAGAAGGAGAATAATGCCTAATTTTCTCAGGAATACATAAATCTCTGCACTCCTGTTTTCTTTTTATCCATTGCCTCAAATCTCAGCATAGAACACTGGTTAGATTAGCATATGGTTACACAGCATAGCTTCAGCATTTTCATGATGTTTGAAAGGAAATTTCTGGGGTAGCCTGAGGTGTGAAGTATTATGTTTAACATAATAAACCTGAGTATAACTCACATAAAAATTATTTCATATTTGTTTCCAAAGTGTTTCATCATTTAACAGTCATTGTATCACACATAATCACACCAACATTTATTCATTTATTCACCCAACTTATTGTAAGTGATTGTTGAGCACTTACAAGTTAGGTCACTGCTATAGTCCATACCAAAGAAACTGCTTAGCCTTGACTAGGTTTGACAATGGGGAGAAGTAGACACACTTAAGAAATTTTAGGATGGGGTGCCTGAGTGGCTCAGTCGGCTAAGCATCCGACTTCAGCTCAGGTCATGATCTCACGGCTCGTGAATTTGAGCCCTGCGTCGGGCTCTGTGCTGACAGCTCAGAGCCTGGAGGCTGCTTCAGATTCTGTGTCTCCCTCTCTCTCTGCCCCTTTCCCACTCACACTCTGTCTCTTTCTCTCAAAAATAAATAAACATTGAAAAAAAAATTTTTTTAAAGAAATTTTAGGATAGTCTGGGGTGCCTGGGTGGCTCAGTTGGTTAAGCATCTGACTTGGTTTTGGCTCAGGTCATGATCTCACAGTTGTGAGATTGAACCCCGTGTCAGGCTCTGCACTGACAGTGAGCAGCCTGCTTGGGATTCTCTGTATCCTTCTCTCTGCCCCTCCCCCACTTGTGTTTGTTTTCTCTCTCCCTCTCTCTCTCTCTTTCAAAAATAAACATTAAAAATTTTTTAATAAGTGAATAAATAAATTGTCACAGCTAGAGGATGAATTACTTTTTATAATCATTAAAAAGTAGATTAAAACTTTGGTGAAGAACTTTTAATAAGATGGAAAATGTTCATAACTTTAATAGAAATACAAAACAATATTGCTGGGAAGTTAGAGTCTTGTGTTTAAAAAAACAAACAAAAGGGGACCCCGTGTGGCTCAGTCAGTTGAGCGACTCTAGATTTCAGCTCAGGTCATGATCTCACAGTTCCCAGGATCGAGTCCCACGTCCGGGCTCTGCACTGACAGCACGGAGTCTGCTTGGGATTCTCTCTCTCCCTCTCTTTGTCCCTCCCATACTAAGGCACATGTTCAGTCTCGCTCTGTCTCAAAAATAAATAAGCTTTTTTTAAAAAGCACAGATATGTATAAAAATTACTGGAAGAAGTTAACCATGATGTCGGTTGCAGTTGTTATTTCTAAGGGGTAGAATTGTGCATGGTTTTTATTTTCTTCTTAATACATTTTGTGAATACTCTTCAGTTACTATATTGTGTTATAATTAAAATGTTAAGATCCTGTAAGATAATTTCAGAAAATAATTATTACTATGATGATTTTTCAGTCTTTCCAGTGTCAGCCTGCCATTAGCTAAGATAATTCCAATAGTAAATGGACAGATCCATTCAGTTTGCAGTGAAACACCTAGTCATTTTGTTCAGGTAAGAAGAAAGCTTGGAGGTATTATTTAAAAACATTGTATTTTTGGTTGTGGTTATATTGGTCTGACATAAAATTACATTTCTCTCCTGTGGTATTTGTTCAAAGAAACCAAAACTTAAATCACATGTAGAGTGTGGTAGAATGCCCCATGAGAACAAAAATATAGCAAATTTATGAGGTTGGGAATACCTTTCCCCATATTCTAGTCCAACACCAGTTGGACTACATTTTACATACATTCTGGTTGGCATGAAACTATGTTAGTAATAAGATTGAGTCATGAGACCGTGATCTAGTTCCTCAAATTTTGAGAAAAACTAAAAAATTGTCTTGGAGAAGTAAAGCATTTTAGTATTAATCAATATGACTATTAAGAATGCACCAATAATCTGCTCATGAAAAGTTCTGTAGACAGTACTACCTAAAACTCAATCCTTCCTTAGAAAACCATTTTGGAATGCATTAAGTAAGGCAAATATTATTGAAATAAGAACTCTGGACCCACACAGTTTTTCTGGGTCCCTGCAACCAAGTTGCAATACTTTTAGAAGACTAAAACTTGTATTAGAATTAGAAACTTGTTTGCAATACACCTCAATTCCAAACTACTGCAGAAATGTACAGGGAGGAGACTGCAGGCTAAGCGTAAAGCTGGCATCTTCTTGGTACCATGTGTCTCAGACAAGTTAGATTATCTTCTGTGGACTTTCTGCTTGGCAACATGAAAAGAACTAAGACTACAGATTGTTTCTTTCTCTATATGGTGTCGTTACTGTGTCCTTTACATGCTTATTTTGCCTCACTGTTCTCTTCAGTTGTCTTTGTCATCTCTGTCACCCATGACAGGCATTCATATTGCAGAAGGAAGAGGGAGTAAGGCTAATCTCATTTCGCTTAACTTAAGCTCAGATTTTATTAAAAACTTAGTTTAAAATTTTTAATTTCATATTAAATTAATTTTCACATGTATATCAGTGTGAGAAAAAAGTTTGTGACTTTTGGCACTTAAACCTTAACTTCACCTTTCTCCAGTTTCGCAAGAGTCTGGCTTCATCTGTAGGCTATTCATCTTGGCAGGCCAGTGGGAAATACAACCAGGCAAAATACACCACCTGCAGCTTGAAGGCTTAAGTAATTTATGTACCACAGTAATTAAAATCTGTGTAATTGATAATGAAAGCAAAAGAGTTCAATCTAATAAAAATACCATTGATATTAATGTTCAAAGATTTTTAGTGTGACTGAATGTAGGTTATATACTACATTATTGATTGACGAGTTCTTTTAAGCATAATCTCTATGTTAACTCATATTTAACTATAAAATGCCAAGTTGTCTTTAGAGACTTTAACCATGAATTTGTTGAGGTCAAGACTGGTCTAAAGTTCACTTGAGTTTTCTGATACTTAAGAAACAGAGAACACAAAGCATAGATTCATTTTTCATTTACTGTTTCTCTGATGCCCAGAGAGGCACTTAAATGTTTCTGTGTCATAGATCTTTTCACAATCTGGTGAAGCCTATGGACCCCTTCTCAGAATAATGTGTGTAAATGCATATCATAAAATACATAGGTTTTAAAGAAAACCAATTAATTACATACAGTTTTCAAAATACTTTTTAAAATCAACTTTATGAAGTAGCAGTATTGCCTCTTTGTTCATGCATTAAATAACAAGATGTAATGGCAGTTCGTGTATCTTCCACAATTATCATATGATGTGACAATGTCTTATTTCCACTGAAGACAAATGCATAGCATGTTCCTGCTGTCACAGTTGTCAATTTCATAATTGAAAGAAGTGCTAGATTTTAAAGGTTAATGAAAATAAAAATGTAATTCTTGTTTTTGCATTCACAAATCCGTTAAGAACCCTTGTTCTGAAGTATGTGTATGTAGTTTATGTTTGTGTACGCAGAACCCATGGCATGCTACATACATTCTAGGTTAGATCTTCTAAAAAGTAACATACCTTACAACCATGTTATGTCAGCTTCCAGCCAGGGTACCTTGACACTTGTATCGTTAGTACTGTAATCATTTATGGAACAAATACTTACCCAGCACATGGCATACACAAGTCCGTTTGAAGACTCTTCTGGGTCTTCTTCTCGGAGTCACACTGAATACTTACCACACCCACCATTCCTCATACAAGAACCTAAGCAAGAAGTATCTCCTAGAATTTCTTATGCGAAAAAATATTCCTTGCATTAAGTGATTTTCTTTTTGGCCTTACTGCCACAAAACTTAAAGCTAAATTTATTGCTTGATTGCAGAAATGGATTTAAATTATCCACACTTGTTACAAACTGTCATGTTTTATTGTCATCTTTGCTAGGATCTGTTGATGATGGAGCAAGTGAAAGACTTTGCTGCTAATGTGTATGAAGCTTTTAGCACTCCTCAACAACTGGAGAAATGATTTCTTTTCCTTCCAGAAAAACTGCAATGGAATTCATTTACTTTTAAAAATACACTGAATGAATCAACTATATATAGGGTAATGATTTGTTACCGAAATGCCTAATAAAAATATATTCTTAATCAAAGTCTTCATTTCGTAATAAAATAGATTTATTTGGCATCTTAATCTATTTTTTTAAAGTCATCAACAGACTAGTTTTTGTGAGCATATCTGAGTATACACAGTGTAGACATCAGAATTGTTAATACTTTGTTACACCATGGATATTAGTTCCAAACTGACAAAAAACTAATGTAGATACTTTTTTTATATATATATAATATGAAATGTAGTATACATTGACATTTATACAGAGGAAACATCTGTTTGAGAAATAGCTGTGAAGTTTAGAAAATGTACTATTTAATCATAAAGTTCACTGGACTATAATATACATGAATGAATCAGACTTTTCTGTTACTCTTCAAAGGAATAAGTTATTTACGTTAGATAAACCTGATGAAGGACATTTCTTTTTATGGAAACCAGTGAATTTAACAACCATGATCAGTAATTTTTCGTTACCATTGTTAACAATCCTTAGAAAATTACGTATTTGATTTAGAGGCTGAAATTGTGCTGTTGTTGTTACTCAGCGGCTATTTTTAGCTATAGTTTCAGCATTTGTATGTAAATAATTTTAACTTACTTTGTACTGATTTTGAGCACAGTAAATATCTTATTGCAATAAAATATTTTAGTAAAATATGGTTTTGTTGAGTTAATACTTTACAGCCATTAATTTATTTGTCCTATAGCATTTTTGCTGTTACTTTGGGAGAATATGCTAGTTTTCAAGTTTTATTTTAACTAGTAATATAATTGATGCTTTAGTTTTTCTGTTTAGAAAAAATGAATAGCATTCCCTTCTGAAGAGAAACAATTCATCGTCTCTAGTAAATCTATATTTGTATTTATAATTAAGGGTAATTAGGCAGAAATAAATGAATTGTTGCATATCATTAGTGTATTAGATATATTTTCGGTAACATAAGAATATTGTCAGTGACATCGCTTTATGTTCCTCCAACAGAGGAACAATGTTTAAAAAAATGTAATGTCTACGATGTTTAAAAAAAGAAAGAAACAGATGTAAAAGTGTTGCAGATAGCAAATATTTCTCTTCCAAATTTGACAGAAAATAGTGATGTTATTTTCTAATAGGGTGGAGGAAAAACTGCATTTTGGAAAATTAGTGAATGTGTATGTAATAGGGCCTGCATCTCTTGGCAGCAGTATTAACCCAGGATTTCATCCAAGGAATATCTGAGACTGAACAGGTGTGGCCTTGTAAAAAAAAAAAAAAAAAAAAAAAAAAAAAAAGGATCGTATTCTGATCAGCTGACAATTTTCACCTGGAGTCACCTGCGTCTGTGGCGCCGTGGCAGTTGAAGAGATGATCAGGTAAAACCCACATGCATTTGAAGCTAACTGGCCTTAGATATTACAAATGTGTCTTCACCTAGTACAATAGGACCCCCTCTTGTCTGGGACCAATAGTTTGGTTAATCCAAAGGTCACTTAAATAAAGCAGGGTATCTATCACACACAAAAAAACTTATTCTTAGATATTTTAACTTAAAATATAAATATTCTTTAGTTGCCACTTATTTAATCTAGGGACCAGGTCTTTTCTACCTTTTTCATACGGGTCTGCTTTGAGGCACCCTCTAACTCCTTCTTGTGCAGATCACATGCACTACATTCCATTATATAATTGTGAGCCACCGATACAGAATCCTTGTAGCTTTTTGCTAGATTTTCCTCCAATCTTTTAGAACTGTTTTGCCCACAATTAGCCAATATCTTTAAATTTTAAAACAGCAACACACTTTTTTTTTTTAAGATTTTATTTTTAAGTAGTCCCTACCCCCAACATGGGGCTCACGCTCACAACCCTGAGATCAGAAGTCTCATGCTCCACCAACTGAGCCAGCCAGGCGCCCCTAAAAAAACAACACTTTTATCGAGTCTTTTCAAAGTTCAGCTTAGTTTTCACAGAAACTACAGCTCTTCGCACTCACGTCATCAGTTTATATACTCATGATAACAAGTTCAACTGGCATAATCAGTTTGGTAACTATTAATTTCTTAGAGCCGATGTAACAAATTATTGCTAATTGGGTGACTTAACAGAAATTTCTCTTCTCACCATTCTTGATTTTGGACGTCCAAAATCAAGGTATCAGCAGGGCCATGCTCCCTCTGAAGGCTCTAGGGAAGACTGTTCAATCCTTTCTTGACTCTCCCAGCCTCTGGTGGCCCAGGTGTCCCTTAGCTTGTAGCAGCAAACTTAGTCTCTGCCTCTGTCTTCACATGGCCTTCTCTGTGTGTCTGTGCTCTTTCTCTCATAAGAATACTCTCACTCAGGACCCACCCACGTACAGTATGATCTTGTCTCAATACTTAACTTTTGTTACATCTGCAAAGACGCCATTTCCAAGTAAGATCACCTTCTGAGCTTCTAGGCAGGCGTGAGTTGTCGAAGAATACTCTTCAGCCCCTATAGTAACAAACTCTACGCAACTTGGTAAACGCAGATTGCGGCAAGTGGAAATCAAAGCGAAGGGTGCACCAGATAGACGCCTACTAACTGAAAGCCTGCAGCCTGCCCTAGGCACCTCCTTTTCTGAGGAGATGAAGACCATCAGTTTATCCCGTGAATTGGTTACATGGAGATTACTTAAAACTGCTTCTATTTTTTCTCCTTCAAACTTGTATAAATGTGTCTGTTACTGTGTATATATAAAAATTTTACATGAGCACTTATTTTATTTGCTTGGAAGATTTTATCTAACCAGATCTTTCACTTGCAAAATTGAACAGAAGATAAAACATCGGTCTCGTCTTCTGTTGTCCTGATTCATATTTATTTGAATAGCCTGAACTTTTACAGTAATTGTGTTGCTTGTATATGACACCGATGAGAAAATGAGATAGAATCTTACTAAAGTGATATCCATATTTAAAATATCAACATCTAGAGGCACCTGGGCAGCTCAGTTGGTGAAGCATCTGACTTCAGCTCAGGTCATGATCTCACCGTTCATGAGTTCGAGCCCCACATCAGGTTCGGTGCTGACGGTGTGGAACCTGGAGCCTGCTTTGAATTCCCCTCTCTCTGCCCCTCCCCTGCTCACAAACACTCTGTCTCTCTGTCTCTCAAAAATAAACATTAAAAAATTTTGTTTTAATATCAATATCTAGACTATTCAGTCTACTAACGTAGTTTGGTTTGCCTTCAGTATTTCTCCAGTCATTAAAGGAAAATCAGAGGTTACCGAAATTCAATTCAGGGCATTTTGTACCTATTTAATAATGCTGGGAAAAGGATTATTTGATTGGAGGATAAAAACTATTGGCTTAAAATAGTTAATGAGAGATCTGATTTTTAATTATCCTTACTATAATTCTTGCCCTCATACTACAGATAATTCCAAGAATTTGCTGGAATAGTTTTAAATCCTTGTTATGAAACCCCATTGTAGTACATTTTACACATAAGCAAGATATGCCTTAAATAAATTTAAATTTGGGGTCATATTTTCTCTTAGAGTTGGGTTAAAAGCATTTTATCAGCACCTTAGAATGCTGAACTGTATTTTGTCATGTAGCTCCTTCATAGCTACTGAGTCACCAAACCCTATAATTTGCTTAAATATTTGTTTTTCCCCTTTCGTATCAATTTGTAAAGGTAAAGATGGACAGGATAGGAATTTAAGTGGTTGACAGGCTTCAGTCTCAGAATTACTTTCTTCAAACAAACAAATGACCCTACTTTTATGATAAGATTCTTGTAACACTGTTTCCTTGGCTTTGGTTGGGGCCTGGGTGGCTCAGTTGGTTAAGCATCTGGCTTCAGCTCAGGTCATGATCCCACAGTCCATGGGTTTGAGCCCCGCATCGGGCTCTGTGCTGACAGCTCAAGAGCCTTGAGCCTGCTTCAGATTCTGTGTCTCCCTCTCTCCGCCCCTCCCCGACTCATGCTCTGTCTCTATCTCTCTCAAAAATAAATAAACATTAAAAAAAATTTTATTTTTTTTAAATTTTTTTAATGTTTATTTACCTTTGAGAGAGACAGAGACAGAATGCAAGTGGGTTAGGGGCAGAGAGAGAGGGAGACAGATCTGAAGCAGGATCCAGGCTCCAAGCTGTCAGCACAGAGCCCAACGCGGGGCTCAAACTCGAGCTGTGAGATCATGACCTGAGCTGAAGTCAGCCACTCAACCGACTGAGCCACTTAAGCGCCCAAAACATATATATTAATTTTAATTGGAGCTCATATGAGCTCACCTACAAAAATTGGCCCATAGGTCCAATCCCACACCCCCTCAAAAAACCTGAAAGACTATGTACTAAAATCGTAATAATGGTGATCTAAACAATGACTTTAATTTTTTTTTTAATGTTGATTTATTTTTGAGACAGAGACAGAGTGGGGAGGGGCAGAAAGAGAGAGGGAGACACAGAATCCAAAACAGGCTCCAGGCTCTGAACTGTCAGCACAGAGCCCAACACGGGGCTTGAAGTGCAAGATTATGACCTGAGCTGAGGTCGGCAGCTTAACCGTCTGAGCCACCCAGGCGCCCCTAGTATGTTTTAAAATACCTACAGTAAACCTATATCAGTTTTATTACCAAGAGGGAAAAAAAACTTTATTTTTTTTTTATTTTTTTATTTTAACGTTTTATTTTTGAGACAGGGAGAGACAGAGCATGAACAGGGGAGGGTCAGAGAGAGAGGGAGACACAGAATCTGAAACAGGCTCCAGGCTCTGAGCTGTCAGCACAGAGCCCGACGCGGGGCTCGAACTCACGGACTGCGAGATCATGACCTGAGCCGAAGTTGGCCGCTTAACCGACTGAGCCACCCAGGCACCCCGAAAAAAAAAACTTTTTTATGAAAAGACAATTACTATGAGCACTGAAAGTATGTATTAGGCCAAATTTATTATATCTCTGCCACCTGTATTAGTCTGCTAGGGCCACCATAACAAAATACTACAGACTGGGTGGCTTAAAGCACAGTAATTTATTTTCTTACAATCCTGAAAGCTGAGAGCCCAGTGTGTCTGCAGGTTGGGTTTGTCTCAAGGCCTCTCTCCTTGGCTGGCCGATGGTGCTTCTCCCTGTGTCCTCACATGGCCTTTCCTCTGTGTGCTTGCATCAGTGGCATCTCTTTCTCTTCTCATAAAGACGCCAGTCGTATAGATTAGGCTCTTACTCTTACGACTTTATTTAACCTTAGTTACCTCTTCAAAGGCTCTGTCTTCAAATACAGTCACATTGAGGGCTAGGGCTTCAACATAGGAATTTGAGACACACTTCAGGAGACATAATGCAGTCCTTACCACCACCAGTTCCTAGCTACCATAAAACAAAAATTTCCACCTCTTAATCACACATGGAAATAAATTCAATGTGAAGAGACTTCAATGGCAAAGTACACTGGAGAGGTAAAACAATTACATGGGTAATTTAGGAACAAACATAAGCAGTAAGAGGGGAAAGGGCCTGAATTGCCTAAATATTTGACTTTCCTTGACCAATTTTACATTTGCTTTCTCCATATGCTACAATTATAGAAACCTGATATTTTCTAGTCTTCGATGTACCCGCAGCATGAACTACTCTGCTGAAAATTAGATCACATTAGTTAGTGCTAGAGCCCAGCCCCATTTACAGGGCATCTGATCAAAGGTTAGACGTGGCAGTTCTACCAGTATGCCATTTGGCTTCAAAGACGTCCAGTTAAGTGGCTGTCCGTGTCCCAGTAGTTTAATCTGAAATTAAAAACATACACAGAAATGTCTTCACATGTATCTCTTTGACTCACCCACTTTATTGCGAAAGAGTGGCTGGTATTTCTTTAAAACACTGTAGACAAGAAACTCAGCTTTTGCTTTTATTTAGTGGTTCACAAGTTATTTTAACCTTTGGTCCAAATGAGTGCATACATGCGTCTTACTCCTACATTCCTGTCAAGTAAAAGTGTCCAAGAGTTGGAAGAGAAGAACTGTAAAGGCTGAATAGTGTTAGAGTAGGGAAAACACTGAAGAGAGGACCAGGGAAAATGACTCTGGACCAATGTGCCCAATGTAAGACTTGCATAGTTCTTGCATAGAATGTCCCTTATCTAGGAAGCTACCCTTTCTCCCCAGGTTTTCCAGTAACTGATCAACAATACATAAGTCTGATCAATTACTACTGTAATTATTTTATATCCTTACTCTTATACTAAATGGGTTTAAATAGGTTTTCTACATGTCTATGGTTATTTTGAACGAGAAAACTTTGCCTATCATGTGGAACAACACAAAAACAAAACCCATGAACTTTTAAGATTACAGTATTAATGGGGCCAGACAAAATACAGATAAAATAAAAAGATGATGTCATACCCAGGCCACTAAGCTGTAATTAAACATCAAATGTGAACTCCCATCTTCCTTTCTGCCAGATCAACCACAGTGTTAGAAATGAAATGTGGACAGGGCGCCTGGGTGGCTCAGTCAGTTAAGCGGCCAACTTCAGCTCAGGTCATGATCTCGCGGTCTGTGAGTTCGAGCCCCGCGTCGGGCTCTGTGCTGACAGTTCAGAGCCTGGAGCCTGTTTCAGATTCTGTGTCTCCCTCTCTCTGACCCTCCCCTGTTCATGCTCTGTCTCTCTCTGTCTCAAAAATAAAATAAACGTTAAAAAAAAAAAAGAAATGAAATGTGGAAAGATGATACAAGGAGAAGCATACAATCTACGTCCAAGGAAATTGTTTCTTAAAAACAAGCTATAAAATACGTCAAAATGAACTCAATGCCAGATCTGTTGCCTGCAACTGTTAGATTAACTTCCTCCAGATTTTTTTAATGACCTTAAAATAGTACGACTACAACATCTTACTTTTATTCTGATGTATTCTGGGATGGGATGTCTGGGAAAGAACCTGAGTTTGCTTTACTCATTTATTTATTTATAAATTCCAGAATCATTTTGGATGCTTCCAGAACTTGAACAACATAAAATAACTGTAAAAAAGAATATCTATTTTACATTGATACGCATGGAGATAGCTGTATTTTAAGTTTAGTTTTCTGGGAAATGAAAGAAAATTTTCAAAGGTTTGGCCAAACATTGCCATTGATGAAGTTCATTTTAAAATTACAGGTATCCCCTACAGTCAGTGTTATGCCATTTCACTTTTATAA
Organism: Panthera pardus; assembly: GCF_024362965.1. Taxonomy (NCBI): domain Eukaryota; kingdom Metazoa; phylum Chordata; class Mammalia; order Carnivora; family Felidae; genus Panthera; species Panthera pardus. The sequence goes on along the minus strand of NW_026526732.1, from coordinate 22,684,819 downwards.
AAGGCCTAGAGTAGTACCTATTTTGTAACTGAAAGAAATCTAAAGAGGACTTTCACTTTTACAAAAAAAAAAAAAAGTGAAAAGTAAAAATAGCATTTAGTGTTTGTTTTGCAGAGAGCCCTTTTAGAGGCAGTGCACACCCCAACAGCAGCGAGTGGTAACTCCAAGTTCCTTCCTATACTCAGCATTTCAGCATCAAGCCGCCATAGCTTTGAACTGAGTCTGTGAGCATCTGTGCTTTGTCTCCATTCAATTTGTGCATCCGTTAGCAAGATGTGTTCTAAGGGATCAGAAGAGCTCTTCTAAGAGAGGTTATTGTGGGGGTCTAAGACTGTTCAAACAAATTTCCACATAAATTAATGGTAATTGCTTCTTTGCTTTACACCATTTCAGCTTATGAAAGATTTCATAGGAATGCTCTGCTTTCGGATGTAGTGGGAGAAAACCCATACTCTCATGAGGTATAAATGGAACATACGTAAGGCTCTCCTTGAAGTTAAAAGTTTCATTCTGTTTTTCCCTAGGATATGCTAGTTAGCAATTTAAAGACTTAATAAAGATAAAATCTCCTTACCTCTGTTGCCCCCAGGGTAGCGATGGGTTGGCCAAGAAACAGATGTCCTGATGTGGGCCATTTAAGATATATGGCGTAGACCAACTTTTGTTTAGGTTTGGATGTGTACCTGGTTAAAAGGAGGAAAAGAGCATAGTGGTATTCCTCATGTGTTAGGTTTGGGATTATTTTTACAGAGATACTTTCATGCAGTAAATATTTACCCATGTCTTCGTTAATAGAAGGAAAAAATAGCTCCATGGTAGAGTAAAAAGCACCCAAAGAGGGTTCCCAATTCCAGTGTGTCTTTGGGGGGCTGGAGAGGGGGCTCCTCACCCCCAACAAGCAATTCTCCAACACCAGCTGGGTGTCCTACAATTCAACTTAATTCTGACACTATCTACGTGGAGATGGTGTCAGATTCCACAGGTCAAGGATTCAGTCCTACAAGACTGCTTGCCTGCACTACTCAACTTCAGACACCAATCACAAGTCCAAGGTATCACCTGGTCTTCTAACCCACCAGCTATAGATGGGAGGTTCCAACAACCTTTTCCCTGGGTTCAATTAATTTTCTACAGCAGCTCACAAAACTCACACAAACATTTTACTTACTGGCATACCAGTCTATTATAACAGGATAAAACTCAGGAACAGCCGAAGGGAAGAGACGCATAGGGCAAGGTATGGGGAAAGGGCATGGAGCTTCCATGAACTTTCCAGGCACACCCCTCTCCCAACAACGCTGAAGCTCTCCAAACCCCATGCTTTTGGGTTTTATGGAGGCTTCATTACATGGTTATGATTGATTAAATCACTAGTCATTGGTGACTGATTCAACCTTCAGCCTCTCTCCTCCTGGAGGGAGGGACTGAAAGTCTCCAGGCAACCAGCCTCACCCTTGGTGAAGTGGAAAAGTCACCTCATTAACAAAAAACATCTGTATAGTTCTCATCACTCAGGAGATTCCAAGAGTTTAAGGAGTTCTGTGCCAGAAATGGAGACAAGACCAAATATATACTTGTTATCATAAATCATAATATCATAGCACCTCCCTCCCCCACTTCCCCTATACCAAAAAGAACACAGACTTCTCTTTTTTTTTTTTTTAACGTTTATTTATTTTTGAGACAGAGACAGAGCATGAACAGGGGAGGGGCAGAGAGAGAAGGAGACACAGAATCGGAAGCAGACTCCAGGCTCTGAGCCATCAGCCCAGAGCCAGACGCGGGGCTCAAACTCACGGACCGCGAGATCGTGACCTGAGCTGAAGTCGGATGCTTAATCGACTGAGCCACCCAGGCGCCCCAGAGACTTTTCTAATATTACTCTTCATCAGACTGTTCCCATGGAGTTGGAAATAGGAGGGAATTATGAGCAAAGAAGGTAAGACGCAGGAGTAAATGGCTTTCCACCTGCTGATTCAAATCTTCATACTCCCTTATCAAAAAGTCTGTATGTGTCAATGCTGGGCCAAGTACTGACGCTGGTGTTAGGGATACAACAGAAAGCAAAACACTTAATTCTTATTCTTATGGAACTTAGACTAGAGTGACGAAGACTCTATTCAATAATCACACAAATAATGTCAAAGTGTGAGTTTTGATAAGCACAATGAAAGAACAGTAAATTGAAAGGTTATAACAAAGGGACCTCTTAGATTAGACCATCAGCGGGGTGCCTGTGTGGCTCGGTCAGTAATGCCTCCAACTCTTGACTTCAGCTCTGTAAGAAATAAGCCCACTGACCGAATCAAAGGACGGGCACAGAGACTCTGAGCACAGTGAAGCGAGGCTTTAATCAACATTCTTGCAAGAGCGGGTGTCTGATGGACAGGCACACCCGGAGCAGTTACAGCAGGCAATTTATCTCCTAGCGTGAAGTCCCTCCCCTGATTCCTCATTTGGCTGAGTACTACAGAGGTTACAGCCTTACCCGGAAGTCAGCGATGCCCACGTAAGGCAAAAACTAGTCTTTTTGTACAAACGTACATTCCTTGAGGTGACGCAGAGACTTCAGTTCTTTGGCACATGCCCATTACAAAACCCGTGAAGACTAAGCCCGCGAAATGGCGAGGGGAAGAAGAATCAGGAAGTGAAGTGAAGTTTGGGACTCCATTGGGGGGGTACATATTTCCAATAGGTTGTAAACCTATTGGTAACTCTATAGCGCAGCTTTTATTTGGTATTTCTCAAAACAAATCATTTCATTTACTTCTCATAGGCTCAGGCCATGACCTCACAGTGGTTTTGTAGGTTTGAGCCTTACATTGGGCTCCGTGCTAACAGCGCAGAGCCTGCTTGGAATTCTCTCCCTCTCTCTCTCTGCGCCCTCCCTCACTCGCACTCTATCTTTCTCTCTCAAAATAAATATTTTTTAAAAATGTTTTAAATTAAAAAAAGATTAGACCATGAGCAGAAGCCTAAGAAAATGACATTTCATCTGAGACTTAAAGGATGAATGAGAAAAAAGGAGAAAAGGTAAGAGTAAGCTCTACACAAAACAGAACTCACTCATTTAGTTTTTCAACGTTTATTGAAATCTTAAAATGCTAATCACTGTTTTAGAGCTGGAGACGCAGCATTGAACACAGTCCCTGTCCTTATGGAGCTTATGTGGTAGTGGAAAAAATTAGAATAAGCACGTGATGATTAAGTCCTATGGGGAAAACTGAAGCCAGGTGAGGACAGAGCATGCAAGGTTGGCAAGGAGGGATGTGGTTGTTATTTTAAATCTAATAGTCCACCTTTGAGGAGGTGGCATTGAGGAGACCTGAAGAATGTGAGGAAGAGCATGTTGAGTATCCAGAGGAAGAGAGAACAGCAAGCAGGAGTATGCTTGGCCTGCTGACATGGCAACAAGAAGGGCAGGAGAGAAAGTGAGGGAAAGCATGATGGCGGATAAGATCAGAGACAGCAAGGAGCCAGTTTTTATAGGACCTTAGAAGCCTCTACAAGATCTGGCTCGTTCTCTGAGACCGGAAGCCATTGGAGGAATTTGAGCGTAGTAGTGACATAACCTGGCTTTATTATTTCAAAGGTTTTGTGGCAGAAAGATGAAAGGGGCAAGGATGGATGTAAACAGATCAGTCAAAGAAGTTTATAATCCAGGGGAGACACAATAGAGACTAAAAGAATGAGACATGGTCAGATTCTAGATATACTTCAAAGAGAAAAATGATACTTGCTGACGGATTGGCTGTGAAATATAAAAGGAGAGTTGAAGACTCCCAAGATTTTTGGCCTCACAACCACCTAAAAGGATGAAGCTGTCATTAATTGAGTTTGTGTAGACTGCTTGGAGCTAGTTTAGAGCAAAATTTTAAAATTAGGACCTCAGTTTTAGACATAACAGGTTTAAGGTATTTATACTTCCAAATGGAGATGTTGACCAGGAAAGCGAATGTAAGTCTGGAGCTCAAGAAAAGGTCGGCACTGAAGAGGTCATCGGTATGGCATCTAAGGCTGTGAAAATGGATGTGACTGCCTGGGGAATAAAGATAAAGAGGAGGAACAGAAGCCCAAGGACTAAGCCCCAGGCACTTCAGGGTATAATGGTTGGGAACTGGGGGTGGAATCAGCAAAAGACACTAGGAAGGAGCAGCCAACAAGCAGAGATGGCGTCAACAGAGTCACATGCTGCCATAAACTCAGAAAACGGACCACGAAGTCACTCTGGATTTGGTGAAAGACGGGTTATGGAGGGCTTGGATAACAGCGATTTTCTGAAGTGTGGGGGCGGAAGCCTGACCAGAGTGGGTGCAGGAGAAAACTGGAGCAAGATATTGAAGATAGCCAGTTTAAAAAAAAAACTTTTAACATGTTTTACTATCAAAGAAATGAGAGAAACAGGGAGGTGGCTGGAAATCTAAGGGTCAAAAGAGTACTTTTTTAGGATGAAAGAAATAACACGTTTGAATGCTGGCAGGAAGGGTCTAATAAAGAGGGAAAGTTGAAGATAAGGAGCAAAGGAGAGAACTGCTAGAAAAATATCCTCGAGTGGATAATTTGGGATGGGACCCAGGACACAAGGGTTGACCTTAAAGCCAAAAGAAAAATAATCTGGTATTGTGTGTGTATGTGTGTCTGTGTATTTCTAGTCACATTTTAGCTACCCATGGGCAGGCATGGAATGAGCAGAGCTAAATTTAACCAGAGTTGAGTTTTTAATCAAAGTCAAGTGAGTATGACAGAGAAAGAGTGTATGTCATGGAGTGACAAGCCACAGAATCTGACCTGGATAAGGAAAAGGGCTGAGGAACAGAAAAAAAGTGAGGGGGTCACAGATTGGTATCATCAGTGGATTACAGATCCTTTCAGAAGCCGAAGTGCTATGTGGAGTGAGCTGAAATTTAAAAGGTGGTTGGGAGTGGCTCAGTCGGTTGAGCGTTGGACTTCGGCTCAGGTCATGATCTCACAGTCTGTGAGTTCGAGCCCCGTGTCGGGCTCTGTGCTGACAGCTCAGAGCCTGGAGCCTGCTTCGGATTCTATGTCTCCCTCTCTCTCTGCCCCTCCCCCACTCATGCTCTGTCTCAAAAATAAATAAAAACATTAAAAAAAATTTGTTTTAAAAAGGTGTTTGGGAGACAGCATAATGCTTCAAACTGAGATCATGGAATAAGTGCAATTATTGGTAATACAGGATCTAAGGCATGACCCAGAAAGGAGGTAGCAAAGGTAGAACACACAAGATGCTCAGAAGAGAGAGTACAAGAACTCAGGGGGTGGCAAATTATTAAAAATGTGAATACAGGTATTCAAATCACTAAGAGTGATGTTAAGAGTAGTTCTGGGGACAGTGATCACGAGCTAGGGCTGAAATCCTGAAGGATTCTAAGGACCTGGGAGTCTACAGATGACTGGGGCAAGGACAGCAGCGTGCCTCGTAGGCTGAAAAACTCCTGCTGTGAGGGGGGAGCAGGGCCACATGGGGTTTGGGGTTGGTGCGGTCAGCAGGAGCCAGACAAGGGGGCTTCACGGACCTTATTAAATATTTTGGCTGTTATTTTTATTTATTGAGATAAAATTTCATGGAATAATAGTTGATGATTGTGAAATCCATGACCAGACCCCTTTGTCAAATATATGCCCAGATGCAAATCCCAAAACCAGATTTAAACTAGTCTCTGTAAAATGAAGGACTGGTACTGGGTTCCAACTATGGCTTCTCCCACACATTCTAAAATTCTACAATGAGTTGCTTCTGTCTAGATTGCTTTACTTTATTTTCTTCGATGAGTTGACAATTAGTTTTAAGTCATAAGTAAAGTCAAAGAAGATTTAGTCTAATTTTTGGTTTATACTTGATCAGGTTGTATTCACCTGGTGACAACAATGGGTGAATTTTTAGAGCTTCCCTATACTACTCTTATTTATATGTGTTAAGACCCAACATCAGGAACCATCATATTTGCAGAATGTGATTCAGATACCCATTGGCATGTGGTACCTTCCAATGTGCAGACATAAGCAAAGCTTTTAAAGAAGATTCTAGTTAAGAGAAAAATAAGCAAGTTAAAATAATTAAAATTTTTTTTTTCAGTTTGTTTATTTGAGAGAGACAGAGGCAGCATGAGTGCGGGAGGGACAGAGAGAGGACAGAGAGAAAAATCCCAAGCAGGCTCCCCGTGGACAGCACAGAGCCTGATGCGGGCTCGAACTCATGAAACCGCGAGATCATGACCTGTGCCAAAACCAAGAGTCAGACGCTGAACTGACTGAGCCACCCAGGTGCCTCTAAAATAATTAATTATAAAGAAACTTCAGGTTTAGGGGCACCTGGGTGGCTCGGTCGGTTAGTCATCTGACTTCGGCCCAGGTCATGATCTCACACTTCGTGAGTTGGAGGCCCACATCGGGTAGCGGGCTATCAACACAGTGCCTGCTTCGGATCCTCTGTCTCCCTCTCTCTTTGCCCCTCCCCTGCTCGTGCTCTCTCTTCCTCAAAAATAAGTAAACATTTTTTTAAAAACTTAAAAAAAAAACTTCAGGTTTAGATTTATTAGAATAATATGAACATATTATCAGTTTTTTATCAATTAAAATAATGCTGTTATTTGGGCTGATTTTAAATTTTTTTGGCACCTCTTCCTTGCTAATTTCATACGATGGAACATCTGCAGAAATAAGAATTAAATGACTAAATCAAAGTCTTCCTTTCGGATTAACCACTCAGCATCTTTCATTTTTCTGAATGGCTTATGATTTTTATAAGAGCTGACTATTTTTCACTAAAATTTGCCCACTCTTAGGAAGTTTCTAGATAGGATTTAAGCTTGACTGGATAAACAATAAGTGTTCAAACACATGCTGATTTCTTCTAGAGTAAATAACTTGGAAAGTGCTTTGTATAACAGGCATGCATCCAATTTCCTTTTAATCCTACTTTTCTCTTTGTATCTCAGAAATTTTAAATGCTTTCCCCCATCAAATAGTACTTGGTAACAAGAATAACTTACCACACGTCTGGGGTGACGTCACTCTGGGACCTCCAAGGGTAGGTTTCATAAATAGCTTCTCCATTGACTTTTAGCCAGGTCCCCATTTGCCTCAGTCGCTCCTCAAAAATTACAGGAATTGTGCCATCATATGTGGGCCCAATATTCATCAAAAGATTTCCTCCACATGAAACGGTCTCTACAAGTTCCTAAAAAATTAAGAATAAAGTTCTTAGGGAGATGAAACGATTCCATTGCCAATGTGTTAATAATATGTTGTATTTGTGTGCTTACACACTCATATGTACCCACTGTCCAGAAGAACAAACACAGCAAATAGAATAATGTCCTGTGTTTACAGGCCCCTGAGCTCTACAAATTATACAAAGTAATCCTCACACATCCACACAATTGAGAATATTACCTTAATAGTCACCTAACATTTTACTGTACCTTCACTAGTTCTTCGATTGTAAGATAGTCACTGAGTCTGGCATCTCTCCTGTAACCCCAGGAAAACTTGTCTATTGTCATGCAATTTTCCCATTTATGAGGCAGAAGATGTCCTGGGTGGTAACGATCACTGCAGGTGTAATAGCCGCCATGCTTACAGATGGTACCGAATCCCCAACGGTCATTGGTGACGACTGTGTCCCGAACGGGGCTGAAATATAATTTTTTTTAATAAAAAATAAAACATTTTACATAAAAGGAAATGTCCCTGAAAAGAAGTCTAACTGAAATCCACTCCTGAAAAATCATCATAGCATACTAGCATAATGCAAAGCCCATAGTTTTGAAGTCAGACCTGGGTTGGTTGCAATCCTGGCTCGGTCACTTTCTAAGCTCCCCGCCCCAGAGTCAGTGACCTAACTCCTCTGAATAATCTCCTCATCTGTTATTAGATCAGAAATAATTTATGTAGGGGTGCTGGGGTGGCTCAGTCAGTCAAGCGTCCAACTTTGGCTCAGATCATGGTCTGGCAGTTTGTGGGTTTGAGGCCCACATCAGCTCACAGTCTGGAGCCTGCTTCAGATCCTGTGTCTCCCTCTCTCTCTACCCCTCCCCCACTCATGCTCTCTGTCTCTCAAAAATGAATAAACGTTAAAAAAATTTTTTTAAAGAGAGAATTTATGTAAAACACCTAGTTCTATCCCAGTACCCAGCACATACAGCACTTAAAAGAGTACCACACTGTTATCTGAAGCTCCCTCTCCCAAGTATTATGAATGATAGCCAGAATTGAGTTTACACTCAAAAAAAATAAGAAAGGGGGGGGCCTTCCGGGTGGCTCAGTTGGTTGAGCATCCGACTTTGGCTCAAGTCACCATCTCACGGCTCGTGGGAACGAGCCCTGCGTCGGGCTCTGTGCTGACAGCTCAGAGCCTGGAGCCTGCTTCAGATACTATCTCCCTCTCTCTGTTCCTCCCCAGCTCACACTCTCTCTCTCTCAAAAATAAACATTAAAAAAAATTTTTTAAAAACATTCTTCTCCCCTATAACTGAATATAGCCTTTCTATTACAATTGTGCCTGATGTTGAAAATCTCTGGGAAGTTAACTTGCCATCACTGTGGCATGAAATAATCCCCACCATGATATTATCATGATTTACAAATTGAAGTGGATGGTTCCCAGTCTTTCCCCTTGGACATACCTGGGCAGACTGCTGCCTTAAGTATCAAGAGCTCTCCAGAGTATCTGTATGCACACCCCTTGTGTGTCCAGGGAACACAAGTACAACACTCCCTGATTTCATACCACAACACCGAGTATTTTCTAGTTACAAATATAAATTTGGTCACAAGGTTCAAGCCTAACAGGAGCTCAGCCAGAACCCCCTGTTCTAAAGGGGCAGTCTGGAACATGCTAGAAAGCAACAGGTGGTGCTGATGCGGGAAAAGAGGAGGCAGACAAGGGTGACAGTGACTGAGCAACAAAGATATCAAAGGAGAAGATGAAAAGAAGCAATTAGAGGAATTGACAAGCACATAATCACAAACAGTGATGAACTGTTGTCTCAGAAGGGGAAAGGGGGGACCCACAAATTAACATCTTCAAAGTTCTTGATTCTGTGATTTTATCTTTTTTTTTCAGTGATTTCAAATTTTTAGTGGTTTTTAGTGATTTCAAAATCAGATTTGAGTTGTATTTGGCTCCTGATTTGTAAGTCTTGATTACTGACTGATTACTTTGAGTAAAAATTGATATATCTAGGGGCACCTGGATAGCTCAGTCAGTTAAGTATCTGACTTCGGCTTAGGTCATGATCTCATGGTTTGTGAGTTTGAGCCCCACATTGGGCTCTCTGCTGTCAGCACAGAGCCCACTTCAGATCCTCTGTCCCCCTCTCTCTGCCTCTCTCTTTCTCTCAAAACTAAACATTAAAAAGACCTGGGGCGCCTGGGTGGCTCAGTCAGTTAAGCATCCGACTTCAGCTCAGGTCACAATCTCGCGGTCTGTTGAGTTCGAGCCCCACATCGGGCTCTGGGCTGATGGCTCAGAGCCTGGAGTCTGCTTCTGATTCTGTGTCTCCCTCTCTCTCTGCCCCTCCCCCGTTCATGCTCTGTCTCTCTCTGTCTCAAAAATAAATAAAACGTCAAAAAAAAATTAAAAAAAACCAAAAACCTGATATATCTAATAAGCGTTATTTACAATGATTTCCCCCTGCCTCACACCATAGATAAGCCCAAAAGGGAATATTTCACAAAGCAAGGGAACACATGTATGAGGGACATTTTGGGTCACCATGGCGATCTAATAGCACATACACCTTTGGTTATACAGCCAGGCTAAGAAGACCGTGCTGTTCCAGTAGTCATCAGGGGCATCTCCATCACCATCCGACCACAGGACCTCCGGCTGATACTTGTTCACTAGCTCGTAGAGTTCTGGCAGCGTCTTAGAAACTGGAAATTGTTGCTGATGGAATGACCTGGACTTATCCTCAAGGAAGAGTGGATGAAACCATTCAAAGAGGGAATAGTACAGTCCAAAGCGAAGGTCAGTCCTGTTCCTAATAGCTGCCTCAAGCTCCTTGACAAGGTCCCTCTTGGGCCCCACATCCACCGCATTCCAGTTCCATGAATGCTTTGAGCCCCACAAGGTAAAGCCTGCACAATTATAGTAAGAGTCTTTGTAAGAATGTGAATCTGCTTTAGGACATTTCCACCTATACAAATACCAAAAGAGTGCATGTGACATACAAAAACTTCTACAACAACTGCTTTGTGGAACTTTTTTTCATGGCACATATTCTGCTTTTATATGAGAAACAAATGAGAATCTAAACCAGGTGGAACCAAGGTTTTTTTAAGTAACGTTCTGGGTACCCCTGAAGTCTCCATAATCTCATCTAGCTCCTATATTTTTCCTCATAGAATATAAGCTTCTTGGGGTGGCTCAGTCAGGTAAGAGTCCATCTCTTGATTTCAGCTCGGGTCATGATCTCACAATTCGTAAGATTGAGCCCCACATCAGGATTCACATCTGGATTCCCTCTCTCCCTCTCTCTCTCTCTCTCTCTCTCACTCTCTCTACCTCTCCCCAACTCATGCTTGCTCTCTCTCTCTGTCTCAAAATAAATTAATTTTAAAAAAGCTTCTAAAACTGTTCACTCTTGTCAAAGGTGTTTGTGGTAAGCTTCAAAGCAGCAATATTTAAAGTCCTATTCAAAATGTTTCAAATCGACAGGCTCTAACACCAGACAGTACTGAAACCACATGGATCTTCATCACCACCTAAGCTCACATAAAGATCTTCCTGCCTAAGCAACCTCAGTGGGACTTTTTCCAAAAAGCAATGAAAACATCTGAAAATGGGAGTCCTAGAAAGTTTACAAATGTCGGCTTCAGTATCTGTCCTCACAGTATGATTAAAAGTATTTTGTTTTGCCCTGTGTAGCAGACAGACAGGGCTTTGCTGCCACATCAGAACAGGTATATTTTGGAACTTCCCATACAAGGTGCTATGTCTCTGCCAATGTGACTGGCTTCAAATGTGCGACAGGAATGTCTTGTTCAATGAGAAAGGATGTGTTAGATCAAGCAGAAGGGCTTATAGCTTTTCCTCAATACATTGCTGAAGATTACTTGATGGCCAAAGCCATAGCTGACCGAGGTTGGAAGTTTGCAAAGTCCACTCAGGTTGCAATGCAAAACTCTGGCTCTCACTCAATTTCCCAGTTTCAATCCAGAATGATCAGATGGACCAAACTGCAAACTAACGTGCTTCCTGCTACAGTAATTCGTGAGCCAATTTCGGAGTGTTTTGTTGCCAGTTTAATTATTGGATGGGCAGCCCACCATGTATTCAGGTGGGATATTATGGTGTTTTCAAGTGTCATTGCCTGGCATGGTTTATATCTGACTACATTCAACTCAGGGCTGTCCAGGGTGGCACACAGTGTTTTTCAAAACTCGATTATGCAGTAGCCTGGTTCATCTGTGAATCCATGACAATATACATTTTTTTTTTTTTTGTCGGCATTATGGGACCCTACTATAAGCTGGAGAACTGATTGCTACAGATTGCACTGTAGAGGCACAGCAGAGGAGTTTCTAGATGTATAACTATAGCTTTGTGACTGTACATAAAGGAAAAAAGAGAAGTATTATAAATTATGTTTATATAAATGCTTTGAAAGATCTAAAAAAGACGCTATTTTTGTTTTGTTTTTAAAACAAAATGTTTTAAAACAAAATGCACACTATGTAATTCTTTGTGCCATACGGCTTAGAGGGTTCCTAGACATCAGGAAATCAACAACATGTTCACAAGCAAATACACTTTCTAAATACCCACCTCCATAGGAGAAACATCTATAGGAGAAAATCATTAAGCCACCTGAATGTGGCCAAAGGGAAAAGTATTCTAAGATAATTACAGATTTTTGGTTTTGGTTCTTCCCTCTTATTTCCCTCCCCACCCCTGTGGAAAATAGTGAGGCATAATTTCTTACGCCAAGGCAAAAATGGTCATAGCAAAGGCAATCATCAAATGAATTAACATGTGGTTGCGACAGTAACAATTTGTTGACGCTTCCTTGATCTTTTGGATACTGGAATGGTAATGGGTGGAAACTATCCTATTAATGTAAGACCACTGTGACGGATAATTTTATGTGTCAACTTGACTGGACCACAGGGTCATGACCTGAGACAAAATCAAGAGTTGTACACTTAGCAGACTGAGCCACACAGGTACCCCGAGATTAACATCTAAATAGGTAGACTGATTTAAAAAATTAATTAAAAAAAAAAAAATAGGGGCGCCCTCATGGCTCAGTCATTTGAGTGTCTAACTTCAGCTCAGGTCATGATTTCATGGTTCATGGGTTCAAGTCCTACGTCCAGCTCTGTGCTGACAGCTCAGAGCCTGGAGCCTGCTTTGGATTCTGTGTCTCCCTCTCTCTCTGCCCCTGCCCTGATTGCATTCTCTCTCTCTCTCAAAATAAAATAAAATATTAATAAAAAATGTAAATAGATAGACTGAGTAAAGCAGATTGCTCTCCCCAGTGTGGGTGGGCCTCAGCCAATCCATTAAAGACCTAAACAGAATAAGAGGCTAGGTAAGAATTCCCTCTCAGCCTGTCTGAGCTCACACCTTCTCCTGCCTTTGGACTCAGACTACAACTATACCACCGGCTCTCCTGGGTCCAGACTTTTCAGCCTCCGTAACTAGAGGAGCCAGTTTCTTCTTACAAATCTCTTTTTATATATCAGACTTCCAATTGGTTCTGTTTCTCTGAAGAACCTTGACTCATACACCGTGTTTCCTTTCAGGTGTTCTTCCACCATCTCTGTCATTTATGGGCACCATTACAGTTCCATAATCCTTTTCCCTCCAGGTGACCTGTGTCGCTTTCGTCACCAACAAATTGCCCACCATTTGGCTATCTAGGGGTTGGCCAAAAGTGCAGCAAGGTGTTGGTAATGACACAAGACTACAGCAGTACAATCCCCATGGTGGTGGAGCATTCCCAGAATGCATTACAGAGGTGCGGTGAAAGGGAAGAAGGCAAATTTAATCAAAAACTTTGTGCTGCGACGCACATCTCACTTCAAATAGCTTCAAAAGACATCTTGGAAATACTTTTAAATATGCACATAACAAAATACGATCATTTTCCTTTCTTTGTGTGGTTTTTATGTGTGTGTGTGTGGGTGGGGGGGGATGATCTTTCTATAAACCCAATGCCTCTCAACTGGATGAAATATATGGTCCCTTAAATTACAGGCAAATGTCAGTAGCCACTTGACTACTGCTCCTAAAACTGATTTGATGTGTTTTAGTTTCTTCTTCCAAAAGAACTACTTACTCTACATTTCATAACTATCGCCAGTGTTTGTAAATGTTACACTTCTTTACCTTCATGATGTTTGGAAGTTAAGACAGTGTATTTGGCACCAGAAGCCTGAAAAACATCTGCCCAGTAGCTCGCATTAAAAAACCGTGCTGTAAATAGTGGTCCAAAATCCTCATATTTGAAATCAGGACGGTAATTATCTTCCATAAACTTCACGTACATCGGTATCTTTTTCTCTTGCCAATACCACCTAAAGGAAGGAGGAGAGAACACATAAATAGCATACGCATAAACCCAGCTCCCTTTACGGATTCCCCCTTACTCGAGTGTTACCCAGATTCTTTCTCCCTTCCCCATCAGTTTGACTTTGCCTTAAAGAAAGCTTATGTAAACTTTCTGCATTTTTCACCTGCCCCTCTGTGAAATCCCCTCGGGTCATAAATTAGAACATTCTAGACAACCCGGCCACCTATTTGCTCTTAATTCTTCATTATTTATTTATTTATTTATTTATTTATAGACAGGAAGCAGGATTTATTGGTGGGCATGAATGGGAAAGGGCAGTGCTGAGGTTCTCATGAGTGCAGAGCCTGCCATTTGTCCAAGGGGCCACGATTAGGGATGTATTTGACCCCACAGCCATCTGGGATGAGCCGCTTTTCAGCCACCATGTCTTCAAATTTGTCCGCATTAAACTTAGTAAGAAACGCTGGTTAGATGCCACGAAGTAGGTGGCAATGCCTTAACCGTATACGTGTTGTCAGGCCCGAGGGCCTCTTCCATCCTTGTCAAGGGGAGTGCTAACCTTCTCTCCTTTCATACAACACTTAATTCTTCATTTTTAAATCACAAGGTGTAGTCTGTACCTGTAGATAGTTAGTCCTTTGCAACACAAGTGCCAGCCTTCAAGAGGAAGACCACATGCCTAAAACAACATGAATCTTTTGTATTCACCAGCAAAGAACAAGTGGGGGAGTTGGCAACGGTAAAATTAAGAAGATGCTATTATTTTAATATATTGACTCAGCCTTTAAGGATTCCTTGTATGCATTCATTCTGAGCAAGGCCTTCCTGCCTTTGGACAAGGTTGTGTGAAGCAATGCCTGGCTGCCATCCAGTGACATGAAGGGACAAGTCAACAGGCTGAGGACCACAGAAATAGGTTTGTTCTTTGATTGTATCAATGAGACAACTGCCTCTAAGTTTCTCATTATTTGGTGTAATGAGCCCCTATTATTACATCATGTATTTGGGGTTTCTGTACCTTGAAGTGAAAGCTTCCTAACCGATCCATGATGAATTTTTGTTTTTTTTTTTAATTTTTGCCTTTTAAATTGAACTATAAAAGACAAACTGGGACAGTCAGAAAGTTGAACATAGATAAGAGATTTCTACTTTCTCCCAGCACTGTTTAATTTGAGCCTGCATTCTCTACTATAGTCTCGAGTTACTTTTCAAATTTCATACTAATAGAGGTGAAAAGAGGCACTTACTGTAAAGAGTCCATCATTTATATCTGGATTTGAATTGCCATTAAGGACAGTCAGATATATTCATCTCTACCATTGACTGTCCTGAGTCAAATTGGAGGGCAGAGCAGAGGTTTAGAGGGAACACAAAGGGAAACCATAGGTAATTAAAGAATCTTCTACAGGCTTAATGTACTTCCAGACCATCCGAAATATATTCTAGTTAGGTTTCTTTTTTTTGTTTTTAATGTTTATTCATTTTTGAGACAGAGCACAAGCGGGGGAGGGGCAGGGAGAGAGGGAGACACAGAACCTGAAACCTGAGCCTTCAGCACAGAGCCTGACACAGGGCTCGAACTCACACACCATGAGATCATGACCTGAGCTGAAGTTGGTCCTTTAACCGACTGAGCCATCCAGGTGCCCCACATTCTAGTTAGTTTTATATGAGCAGTATCTTTATTCTTCTAGGTCAAAACAAACAATTCTGTGTGTGTTTGTAGAAAATGAAAAGTTAACCACTGCAAAGAGCAATATGACTCAAAACTAGGTATTTTTGGTAGAGCATCAAATCCTCTTCCAGCACCAGATATATATTTACCAAACACTCCTGGGTGAACAAAATGATAAAGTATAAATTATTACATCTTAATATGAGAGGAAGAAAATCGGTTAGTTTATACTAATCTGAAACATTTCAAAAATAAACTCAAAATGTCTTACAGCACAAAACTTACAAAGATATATAATATCCTGAAGTAAATGTATCTGGTAATACACAATATGGGGAAAAGGAGTCCCTTGTGTTACCAGCAGATTTCAAAAGAGTATATGAATAGCACTCTGTAGCTTACAATGTTCTTTTACATCAATCGGCCTAACTTAATAAGAAAGGTTACTGCTTGGGGCGCCTGGTGGCTCAGTCGGTTAAGCCTCTGGCTCATGATTTCAGCTCAGGTTATGATCTCAGGGTTCATGAGATCAAGCCCCAAGCTGGACTACGCACTTGCAGGGGGGAGGCTGCTTGGGATTCTGTCTCTCTCTCTTTCTCTCTCTGTCTCTCTCTGCTCTCCGTCTCTCTCTAAGTACACGGAGCAGCACTTAATGCATACTTGTTGAAGTCCTTCAATGAACCGGGGTTCTAATTATTGAGCATTATGAAAAAGCAGCAAAGGAAAAGACTAATAAATAAATAAATAATAAAAGAAAGAAATAAACTTAAAAAGTCAAGCTCTTTGTTGAAAGTGGTACAATGTTAATATAATATATAGTTTATACTCTACTGTACTACATATTGTATATATTAAATTTGATGCATACTAGGTATACAGTATAAAATGAGGTAAATACTCATTTATTTTCTTATGGAATACATTATATATGTGTGCAGCACTTTATGTGTATGTATTTGACAACACTTCTATCTTGAAGAACACCGAAGTACTTACTCAGGAAAGGTATGTGAAACAGTTCAAAGTTGTAAGAGATGACATGCACATTTTTACATAGATCTCAAGGTAAAATCTAAAGAGCAATTTTTTTTGTGCAGCACTTTTTACAGAATAGTCTATTAATAATAGAGTTTTTTAGGGTAACATTCTGGAACCTTTTTTTTAAATTCCTAGAGCCACACAGGGTAACATTTTAACATTAAAGGGCCAGTGCCTGTCCGAATGAACGTAACTTTCACATACGCACAATGTGTGTTTTAACCGTGCTGTAGGGCAGAACCGTGTTGGGACCTCGAGTGGGTCTCCACCGACACCACTTTAGGCCCAAGACCCACACAACTGCACGAGGATCTGCCGCTTGAGCGGCTCGGCGGTTAGAACGTGATCATTAGGGCTGGGGCCCTGCGACCGCCGAGAAGCCGAGCGGCCGGCGCTGCCCGACGACTCCCGCGGCCGCACGGAGGAAAAGTCCACGTTAGTCCAAGCAGACACAGCGAATTACACAGTCAACACCCGGAAGTGCCGCTGCAACGGCGGCGGGCGAAGGGGACCCGGGACCAGGCAAGCAGGCAGGGGCCGCGGGCTGGGCGGCGGCTGCAGGCCGGGGGCCGAAGGCGGAGTCGGGGCCGACGGAGGGGGGCGCGCTCACCAGAACCACTCGCTCCCGAAACTGGGCACGGAGAACACCCCCCAGTGGACGAAGATGCCGAACTTGGCCTGGTCGAACCAGGCGGGCAGCGGCCGGGCGTCCAGGGACTTCCAGGTGGGGTCGAAGCGCGGCGCGCGGTAGGCGGCGCGGGGTGCGGGCGGCAGCAGCAACAGCAGGAGCAGCGGGAGCGCCAGCCCGAGTGCGGGGAGCGCGGGAGGCGCCGGGGGGCGCATGTCCGCGCGCCGCCCTCCGCCCCGTCGGCCGCTCTGCGCGCTCGTTCTTCCGCGGCTCCCGCTAAGTAAGCGCGGCCTCTGTCACCTGACCTCGCTGTCTGGAAGAAGGCGCCCTCCCCACTAGGCGGGGAGTGGCTGCGGTCCGGGGCGGTCCGCACACCCCAGGAGGGCTGCATCGCTCCAGTGCGAAACTCACGTGGCCAGAAGTAGCCCTCAGCCGGCCCCGAGGCTGCTTAGCTAAGGCTCCTTGGGGGGCAAAGGAGTCAAGCTCAGGGACCTGTGGGATCGCCTATTTGCTGGAAAAGCTCAACCCCCACGGACTTTCCGTGACCGTCCCTGTGGAACCCTGCACGCGGAGGCCGAGGCAGGAGCCTCGACAGGGTCATCCAGTGCCTTCCAGGTCCAACCACCAGAAACAATCCGGATCATTCTCAGCCTCTGATCCACCCCCCAAACTTCTGAGTGTGTTACGGCTGTGGCTGTCAACCTGGAGCCTGTGTCATGTGAAATCCCAACAGTTTCCAGTTCAGTTAGGGGCCCCAGAATTTGCATTTCTAACCCAGTCCTAGATGTTACTGATGTTGCTGGCCCGGATCACCAAATTTTGGGAACCACTGCATCCGAGAACAAGGCGCCAGTGGCATGAACGTTTAAGAAATCTGCAGGCTTGGGAAACGCAGCCCAAAACTTGGAATGATTAATCAAGGGACAACATCACAAGGGATAACATCTTCCTTCCGTAAATGATTTTAGAATAAAACCAGAATCCTTTCTCCTCCTACCCCTCTTAACCATGAATGGGCCAGTTCAAAGGTCATCTCCTCCCAGCTTTCTGTCACCACCTCCCCTCCCAAATGTTTTACTACTTCCTGTGTGTTAACGTCTTACTCCAACCACTACTATAGGATTCCGTTGATCATTTTGTAATTAGGAGGACACAGATATTCCCCATTAGGCCGTGAGCTTCCAGAGGATGGGTGTGGCAACCATTTCTGTAGTCCTTGAATTTAAAGCAAAGCCTGGGGGCACCTGGGGCGATCAGTGGATTAAGCCTCCAACTTCAGCTCAGGTCACAATCTCATGTGTTAGAGCCCCACATCCGGCTCTGTGCTGACAGCTCAGAGCCTGGAGCCTGCTTCAGATTCTGTCTCCCTCTCTCTGCCCCTCCCCCCAAAAATAAATAAACATTAAAATAAATAAATAAATAAATAAATAAATAAATAAATAAATAAAATAAAGCAACGCCTGGCATGGAGCAGCCTTAACGCATACTTCTTGAGGTCCTTCAATGAACTGGGGTTCTAATTATTGAGCATTATGAAAAAACAGAGAAGGAAATGATACTAACCTATCTCTGCAAAGACACGGGAGCAGCACCCCAGGGAAAAGGGCAGTGAGCCTCTTGGTGCCGTGTTAATGGCTCCCCAGGATCACAGCTTCCCCATGAGGGCCCCCAGTCTTCCCAGGGTGAAGGGCTCCTGGAAGAGAGGGTTCAGGGAACCTGCTGCATATGCACTACCAGTTACAATAACCTCAGTTAGTGATAAAGTAGGGTGATAATTTCTATTATTCTAGGGGCAGAGGGCAGACTTCCTCAAGATGGGCCACTGTGGCCCGAAGATTATTCTGAGTTGAAGGCAATAGAGACCCTAGGGGACTCGAGAGAAACTTTTGCCCCTCCCTAAACTACATAATTGGGGATCTTTCTCAGAATAAGGGTTATTAGCTGAGATAAACGTTATCTGAGTGACCCATCTGTCTGGCAGGTCAGACTTCTAATTACCAAACAGATGCTTCTTACTGCCCTGTGAAGAAGTGCGCTTCTTTCCTCTAAAGTCCCAGACCACTGCCCCCTTCTCCTTGGTACAGAATGACATATATGCTTAATTTCGCCTGACTCTGGAATTTCCGTGTCTGTGTGGATTCTCCATGCAAACACTATTAAACTCAGTTTTCTGCTATTAACCTGTCTGTCAATCTGCTCCTTGGTCCAGTTAGACGCACCTTGAGGGGACAGGAATTCTTGCTCCCTGACCTCTGGCATAGTCAGTAGGACACTTTAACTCGCTGGGCATAGCTCACCCTGATACTGCTGCAGCTGAGGGACCCTGGGGCATCTGACATAGAGCCAGCAGAAGGTAAGATTTCTTACCGTGTCAGCCTCCCAGAACCTCTATCTATGGAGGGCAATGGAGCAAGATGGTCAGAGTCCTTTTTCGAAGTCTAGATTAGCAGGAGAAAATATTTGTGGAACCAGTCTCTTGGGTCTGGCGACTCTTTGGTTAAATTTGCTAGAATACTGTTTGGTTACTGGTCCACTTCCTCCCAGAGATGGTCTTTGTTTTCCTTTGTTGTGTCTTTTATCTTGCTTGTCATCTGTTGCTAAGGGACATCTTGGAAGTTAAAGCTGCAAAATTAGTGGGCATAGATTGAACACTTAAAAGCTGTTAGAGCACTCGCCACCTCAAGAAGACTCCCGTGGTAGGATATATTGGCCACAGAATGACACTAGATCTATATTGACACTAAATCACCCGCCAACTTCAAGAAAACTTCCATCCAATGAGGTCCATGATAAAGCAACATATAATCCCAACCATGTGGCATATCCCTCCTAGGTATTAGTTTGGATCCAAGGTATTAGTTTGGATCCAAGGCTTAGCTAAAGCCGTTAGACTTTTCCATTAGTCTTGTTCTATGTCCTGAGAGCTTGGCTTTGTGACCAGCAAGAATATTCTCTTTGGTCTCTGCTATCTGGAGAGTGTACTTACCCACAGGTACTTACCAGGGTGTACATTCATGGCTAGTTGAATAGACTGGGGATCCAAGAATATCTCTCTCTCTCTCTCTCTCTCTGGCTGTGCCAGCTCTTAGGGGTGTTTATCATAAGAGATTCTAGCTCATAGGAACTTTTGTCGCCTCAACCTTTGTTGCTTGGTAGTGCTAGAAAGTCTCATTCTACAAGCATCTGTATGGTTGTTGTAGACTCTGGGTCTAAAGTTCTCTCTTGTCCAGCAAGAGAGTGGGCACAGAATTAAAATGCAAGAGATGGCTAATGTCTGGGAAAAGACAAGAGCCCTGTATAAGGGTCCTTGCTCCATATTTATTAAGATCAGAAGGCTTACAAACGTGATGGGCATGTACAAAGAGACAATGAATCTGTGAACATTAACTCGTGGGCATGAGGGAAAGGGGGTTTTGAAGATATATGGTGTTAGGGGTTTGGGTCAATATAAACCAAAATCCTGGCACCGGGCAGATGGATGTTAACAGCAGACATGAGGCTCCACTTCTGTGCATCTTAGCCAGCCTGAGGGATAAGACAGATAAAGCCTGTAACCGCAGGGGTGCCCGGGTGGCTCAGTCGGTTGAGCGTCCGACTTCGGCTCAGGTCATGATCTCACACTCCGTGAGTTCGAGCCCCGCGTCGGGCTCTGGGCTGACAGCTCAGAGCCTGGAGCCTGCTTCGGATTCTGTGTCTCCCTCTCTCTCTGCCCCTCCCCAACTCATGCTCTGTCTCTCTCTGTCTCAGAAATAAATAAACATTAAAAAAAAAAAAAAAAAGCCTGTAACTGCAGGGTCACCAAGGCATCTTTCTTTTGCTAATTAGCTCCACTCTGGGCAGCTTCACCCTGCAGTGACCTATAGCCCTATTTACCTGTTTTACCTAATTTGGCCCTTCGTTCCTGTGAAAGCAGCTTTCTTCTATAGCACTAAATTGGAGGGCGTTTTCTACCTGAATACCTAATCTTGCTTACCTCATATACCTTTGTATTGGGGCCTTTACCCCCGCTTCTATCCTGGGGGCCTTTGCCCCCCCATCCACTCTATCCTTATTTGCCTAATCTTGTTCACCCAAGTTTGGGTGTGAGCATCCTATGACTTTGTGATTCTTTATGCCTTGTTAACCCATCAGTGCAGGCTCAAGGAATTCCTAAACTTATTCCCCACATACGGTGTCACAGATTAATGGGTCTGAGGCTGGAGGCATCTCACATTTTCGTGGGAGACCAAAGACACCATTTTCAGTAGATCATCCTCACTGCCTATGCAGTGAAGGCCTTTGCTTTCTTAAAATAAACTTTTGGATCATGAGGCCCTCTTTGGACACCTCTTGCATATCTTGTTTAGCCATTAAGAGCCTCATTGGTTTGAGTTGCTATTAATAGATGCTATTTGCCAATGGCTGGCTGATGGATCATTTAAATTGGCGCGCTCTCTCTCTCTCTCTATATATATATATATATATGATTTTTTATACATATCACCTGCCTATTTTAACTTCCTTTTCCTATAAAATTTACAAAGATTACTCTGGCCTAATCTCTAGATTCTAAGTATATAAGTTGCTCACATAAATGTTGAAAGCCAGAAAATAATTTTAACAAAAGCATCCAAGACTGGCAATAAGGCTTGGTTTGCTCTTACCTTCCAGGATTCTATAATCAGGCTCTGCCTGCTTTAGACATTACTACACGATGTCAGTTACCAGTGTATCCTAGACCCCCCGACCCCACCACCATGAAAAAAATCTGTGTCTCCTGGACTGCAGCAGATCTTTTAAATTATAAAGCCATTTTACCTCTACTTTCAAAAGATCACACCAAATTAGAGACTAATTAGAGAGATTATTTTACTATATTCACAACCTTCCCTTCACTGAGGAAATAGACGACCAAAATTTCTCCAAGGTCCTCCTAAACATGGTCTGCAATATTCAGGGGCTATTAGAAGCCAAGGTTAAATTGTGTGCCCAGAAAAAAAGGCTTTTGTTAAAAATGCTTTACACAGATTTTACAGAGGCATAAATATTTTGGTTCCCATTGTAGTTAAAATTCTCCCTGATATAAAGAAGCAAATTCAGTTAAAAAAAGATGGGCCAATCCCTTGATAGTCAGGCTGTAATCCAGGTCTTTGGGGAATTAGGAACAGCTGTCTTTATTTTACAACTCTATAAAACCAGAAATACAACTCTAGAAACAAGTTAAAGCCCACCTATCTTTACCAATCTCAAACCTTGCCTATTCTTCTCAAAACGTTTGTGGATATTATAAAAGATGAGGATATTGGAACAAAATTGTTCTGTACTTTAAGTCGTTTTTTGTTTTTTGTTGTTGTTTTAATTTTTTTTAATGTTTATTTATTTATTTTTTTGAGACAGAGAGAGACAGAGCATGAATGGGGGAGGGTCAGAGAGAGGGAGACACAGAATCAGAAACAGGCTCCAGGCTCTGAGCTGTCAGCACAGAGCCCGACGCGGGGCTCAAACTCACAGACTGTGAGATCATGACCTGAGCTGAAGTCGGCTGCTTAACCGACTGAGCCACCCAGGCGCCCCAAAATTGTTCTGTACTTTAAAAAACAAAAAAAGTAAATTTTAAATAACAATTACCTAGAAACTCAAGAAAAAAGTTTTTACATTCTTTCTCTGTCCCTTGAAATGGTAATTCGTTATCATGTCTTTGAAATGTAAATACAGCCCACAATCTCTTGAGACTGAAGAAAAAAAACAGAGAAAAGTATTTTAAAATTGGGCCTGCAATGTCTTCTCCACAAATATTAGTAGAAACAAAATTAAGATCTTGTATACATCTTGTCTGTGTATTGTGTGTGTGTGTGTGTGTGTGTGTGTGTCCACGTATGCTGTAAACGTGAGATATTTTTTCTACCTCTGGAAGGTATTGCTAAAATTAATTTGTAAAACAGCTTTATTTAGTTGGTTTGAAGGCACACACTTGTAAGGATTGAGCATTCTAAAACTCAGAAAGATAGAAACTAACCCAAATGTCTTTCGAGTTCACATGATCCGTGAAAATATTCAATATTAAAGCTAATTTAAGGTTGTTGGTTTAATTAAAATAGACATATCTTTAGAGTTATCAGCATTAAATATAAAAGTTTTATTCTGCTCTTGTTTATTAAAAGTCACATAAGTTCAGGGCACCTGGGTGACTCAGTGGGTTAAGGGTCCAACTCTTGGTTTCTGCCTAGGTCATGATCTCATGGTTTGTGAGATCAGCCCCGAGTCAGGCACCTTGCTGACAGCATGTAGCCTACTTAGCATTCCCTCTCTCCTTCTCTCTCTCTGTCCCTCCCTGACGTGCATGCATGCACACACACTCTCTCTCAAACTTTTTTTTTTTAAAGTCATATAAGTTCATAGTGTCTCTGTTGCAAAATTTGTCCAAAAAACAAAACAAAACAAAACAAAACAATATAATGGTTGACTTTGTCTAATGCCTCATGAAGTTTCATAGGTGGTCTAAACATAGTTGCAAGTAAATTAAAAATGTAAAAAAGATAAAATAATGAATATATGTTTATCTATTTTTGTCTTATAAAGAAACTAAAGACAAATTTGAGTCTGTTAGTAAATGTGTTTTATGCTTTATTGAAAGATTGTACTGGGGCACGTGAGCCTTGTGTCGGGCCCTGCATGGATAGTCTGGAGCCTGCTTGGGATTCCCTCTCTCCCTCTCTCTTTCCCCCTCCCCAGCTCACATGCACACGTGCTCTTTCTCTCTCTCTCTCTAAATAATCAACATTAAAAAAAAAGATGGTTCTATAAAAACATTTCTAAAAATTATGAAATGTATTAATAAATTTGTCAATCTAAAGAATTCTGCTCACAGTTCACAGTTGCTTATTACATAGTTTTCACTAGCTATTAAGGTTGCTAAGCATTAAGAATTCTAATAAATGTAATTATGACTACTAGAAATAATAAGGGAAACAACTCTATGCAAGAAAAGTAAGATACATGTTTTTGGTAAGAAAAAGTATGAGGAATAAAAATATATATTTGTTGAGGGGGAAAAAATAGTTTTGTCCTAAAGTAAGGCTGGTTATTTTAAAGAGGGAAAATTTAGGACAAAATCTAAATGTATTTAAAAAAATTGTTGTAGGTTTATGGAGAAAGAATCTTTGGAAAGAGATGTTATGTGTGCTCAGTACTGGCTAAGATTAGGATAATTTAAGGGAACCTGGGTGACTAGTCGGTTAAGCATCTCTTTTTTTTTTAATCTTTATTTATTTTTGAGAGACAGGGCATGAGCGGGCGAGGGGCAGATAGAGAGGGAGACACAGAATCTGAAGCAGGCTCCAGGCTCTGAGCTGTCAACAGAGCCCAATGTGGGGCTAGAACCCATGAACGACAAATTCATGACCTGAGTTAAAGTCTGACGCTTAAAGGACTGTACCACCCAGGCACCCCAAGCATCTGACTCTTGATTTAAACTCAGGATTCTGTCTGCCCTCCCCCACAACCACCTCCCTACTCCAAAATAAGTAAATAAACTTAAAAAAAAGATTAGGATAATTTAAGTGAGTAAATGAGTTTTAACATCAAAAGTACACTGGTACAAAGTTTTGTTTTCTCTTTGTTATATGTACAGAGTTTTCTTGAACCACTGGTCTGCTCTTCATAAAAAATTATAAACAAAAGTTTTTCTTTACCATTTAAGGATTTTTTTTTAGGCAGACAGTGATTCTACATTTGCCAAAATAATTCCTATATTTATTAGCTCTTTGATTACTTAGTTTTTTTCTTTAAATCCTTTCATATATATAATATTTTATTTATTTAATGTTTTATTTATTTTTGAGAGATAGAAACAGAGTGTGAGCAGGGGAGGGGCAGAAAGAGAGGGAGACACAGAATCTGAGGCAGGCTCCAGCCTCCGAGCTGTCAGCACAGAGCCCGATGCAGGACTTGAACTCATGGAGCTGTGAGACCATGACCTGAGCCGAAGCTGGATGCTCAACCGACTGAGCCACCCAGGTGCTCCTGCTCTTTGATTACTTAAGAATATTAGCCTTAATATTAAAGGAACTAAATTTTGCTCACAACTATGTGACCTTTGCCTTTGAAATCTTTCCTTGTCACTTTGGTTAAATAGATAATTAAATATTGTTTCATAATGATCCGTAATCTCATTTAATCAAATGTTCAAACCTTTTGATATTTTTTTATATATATGTCCCAAAATCAAATTCTAACATGGAGTCTGTTAACCACAATCTAGCTGAAACTTTCCAGCGAGCCCCTGGAACATTCCAAAAAAAAATTTTTATGAGAAATTAAACTAATGAGACTTATTTGGTATGTTAAATTACATGGGAAATATTGTCAAATACGTGATATTAGACTCTCTTTTATAATATTCATATAGATATGTTATTAAAATAAGTTTCAAAAAATTATATGAAACATCTAGAAATCTGATGTCCTGCTTGTGTTATTATCTTGAAGTGCTGTATGTCACAGAAATAACCAAATTTCCTTGTCAACTGCATCGTAATGAACTCTAATGAGATCTTTAACCATGGCCATTTTTAAGTCTTCTATCATTTACAGTTATACTTTCACTAAGATGCCTTTGTAAGTTTCCTGCAAATGTGCTTCATCTTCAGTGAGACTCGTGAAAAAGCAAAATAAAACCTTTGCATACAGGTTTCTGATAATCTTAGATCATAAAACTGAACTAGGTAAAAATTTCCAGAACTAGTAGAAAAACCGGATTCAATCAGAACAAGAATTAATAACATGGGGCGGGGGAGGGGCAAATAAATTGAGGCAGATAATCTTACTTTTTATGACTTCTTATTTGAAACATTGCTGACATTTTTTAAAGTGTTTTTGTTTTTTCCAGATTTAAGAAAAAATTTCATCTTAAGCTAACTGATTTACAGCAATTAGATAAAATATACCTTTGTGGACAAATGGAAACATTTATCTTTTCTCTCTACCTGAACCCTCCAGAATTCAGAAACTCTCAGTGAGTATTCTTATATTTTTGTGGCAATCTATTTATTTACATAAGTCCAGTTAAGAATTTGTTCTCTTTATGACAGGACACAATTGGAAACACTGGTTATATTACCAGGGCTTTGACTGGAATGTTCTATTTGAGAAAGACATGCATAGACTCAGATCTGACCAGACAACTTTAGGTAGCTAATGTTGACTTTATGGAGCCAATAAAGCCTCTTGGAAATATCAGCCTGATACTTTGCTTACAGAGTTCCCAGCAGCCTTACCAAGTGAGTAGAGATCACTTCCAGGCAGGAGCAGGAATCCCATGTTTGGCGGACCTTAAGTAGAGAGGAATTCAGGGGCGCCTGGGTGGCTGGCTCAGTCAGTTAAGTGTCTGACTTCGGCTCAGGTCTTGATCTTGCAGTTCATGGATTTGAGCCCCGCATCGGGCTCTGTGCTGACAACTCAGAGCCTGGAGCCTGCTTCAGATTCTGTGTCTCCTTCTGTCTCTGCCCCTCCTCCACTTGCACTCTGTCTCTGTCTCTGTCTCTGTCTCTCTCTCTCTCAAAAATAAATAAGAACATTAAAAACCAATTTTTTTTTTTAAAGAAGAGAGGAATTCATCCCCATTCAAAGATCTTACGACAAGATCTGATAGCAAGTGTTTGGCTTGGCTTCTAGTTTCAAGAGACTATTAAAAGTTCAATCTAGAGATCTAATGAAAAGTTCCAGCAAAGCAGGCTTTTATTATTATTTTTTTTATTTGAGAGAGAGAGAGAGAGTATGCAAGCAGGGGAGACAGAGAGAGAGAGAATCTTAAGCAGGCATCACATTCAACATGGAGCCCAACCCCACAACCCCAGGATCATGACTTGAGCCAAGAGTCAGGCACTCAACCGACTGAGCCACCCAGATGCTCCAGGCAAAGCAGGTTTTAAACAGTCTGTATGGTCAACCATTATTCTTGCTGCATGTATGTAAGGAATCAGGCCAAGTTCTTTCTTAAAACTAAAATTATTTTGCAAACAAATTATTGATAATTTGACTATTTTGGTGAAAAATGATAAAAATGATTATAGAGAAAAAAGTGTTTCAAAAACACATCCTTGTAGATATTCCATTTTAATACTACTCAGTATAAACTAGACTAGAAATCCTAGATTTCTTCTAGTGTCCTCCAATGGCTGGCTACAACTCTCCAAACTAGCATTCGGCTTTTTTTCCCACCTTTCTGACTTGGAATCATTTGAAAACTAAAACTGCCCTTTTCCCAAAAGCCCTACAAACTAAATATAAATGACATGATGTAAACTTCCGAGAAATTGCCATAACAGCTCATGAATAGACAATCTTCATGCCTGTTGCTCAAAGAACATTAGAGACATTTGATCTACAAACCAGCTCTGTCGGATTGCCAGCACCTGCCCTCACTCTATCTGAAGATCCTTGAATCTGACACTTACAAGCTTCCTCCACTGGTTCCCCTAACAACTCAGAAACTGGCTTAACAGTTGATCCAGCCATTAGCCGGTGTTTTTCTTTTGTTTCCATAGAAATGCCTCTTACTTAACATGTGATTATTGAACCATAGGCCTAACTTTGAGAATACACCTGAAATGAGTTTGACCAAACTAACCTACTGCCAGGACTAGCAGACTAGTCCAATGCGATGAAACAACCTACCGGCTCAAATTTTAATGTGTGAAACTTTAGGGAAGTTACAGTTCAGAAACCGTAGAGGCCGCAGCCAGGTGGCCCCAAGATGAATCACTGTGGCATGAAGATTATTCTGAGCTGAAGGCAACTGAGATCCTGCAGCCTCAAGACGCACTTTTGCCCCTCCCTTAACTGCCTAGAAAAATCTAAATTGAGGGGCTGCTGTGCTCCGCTGAGCCTATGTCTCTGAGCTGTCTGCTGCAATGAGCTTCCTCAAAAGTTTACCGCATCCCTGGGGTGCCAGGGGGGGCTCAGTCAGTCTGTTGAGCATCTGACTTCGGCTCAGGTCATGATCTCACCGTTGGTGAGTTGGAGCCCCGCGCTGGGCTCTGTGCAGACAGCTCAGAGCCTGAAACCTGCTTCAGATTCTGTCTCTCCCTCACTCTCTCTGCCCCTCCCCTGCTCATGCTCTGTCTCTCTCCCCCTCAAAAATAAATAACATTAAAAACATTTTTTTTTTTTTTTTCAGTTTACTGAAGCCCCGGTCAGCAGAGGGGCTCCAGCAGCAATAGTCAGATTCCTCAGGCTGGGGAAGAGCCTCTGCATTAGCACCCCTGACAACTTAGGTGGCTCTGATTAGGATTCTCACTGGAATACTCCACCGTTAGTGTGCATGTGGTATCCAGGGACCTAAAAGTCTATCCACCATGAGCATTTGTATGTTACAGTGAATGCCAAATTGGGAGAAGAATCAAAAGAATCTGTTGCTGATGAAGAAGACAGTGATGAGGACACTGAACCTATTGCTGAATTTAGATTTGTGCCTCATGATAAACCGGGTTGGAGGCAGCGTTCACTGTAATGTGTGAATGCCAGGCTTCGTGTCCAGATCCTGAGGATGAAGATTCAGGTGATTATGAGGAAGAATATAATGTAGAAGCACATGAGCAAGGGCAGGGGACATCCCTACATTTTATATCTATGAAGGAGGATTATCCCAGGAGCACCCGGTGGCTCAGTCAGTTGGGCGTCCGACTTCGGCTCAGGTCATGATCTCACAGTTTGTGAGTTCGAGCCCCAAGTCGGGCTCTGTGCTGACAGTTCAGAGCCTGGAGCCTGCTTCAGATTCTGTGTCTCTCCCTCTCTCTGCTCCTGCTCATGCTCTGTCTCTCTCTATCTCTCAATAATAAATAAATATGTGTTAAAAAAAAAAAAGATTATCCCATATAACAGCAGAAGGCCAAGCTACATTGGAGAGATTAGAAGGAAGTCTTTCTCAGTCTGTGCAGCCCATATAACATGGCTGGAGCATGGACAGAAGATTCAATAAGAGATTATAAAGATGGGATGGAGGTAGATACTACACCAACAGTTGTTGGCCTGTTTGGAGATGCAAATACTCATCACTGAAAATGATTTATGCTGCTTTGGAATTGTCATAAATATAGAAGAAAACTTGGTGCCTCTTCCACTGTGGAGTGGATGTTGATGAAAGTCTTTTTCCTTCTCTAAAACTTACCTGAACCCGTCCTTTTTTTTTTGAAACAGACCATACTGAGACAACAAGTTGTCACCAGCAGAAGAAACTATGATCTTTATTTTAAAAGGTGCATTAGTTTAACCAAGAGGGTATTTGTAGATTTCCATTTGCCACCCTCCCCCCCAAACTTTCTGTATATGGGGACCCTCTGTTCAGGCCTGCAGTTCCTGCCTTCACTATATGCATCTTCTGTAAGCTTGCAGGTGGATGTGATGAGAGCACGCAGGTGCTTGAAGGTACAGGAACACTGGAGGAAAAGGGGAGGGGCTGAGTCTAAATTCTACCCCTTGAGGGGCTAAAAATACCTAAGACACCCTTTAAAATGAAAGAGATCTCCGAGAAATCCTGGCATTTGCTCATTCTCCACAGGGGCAAGTGTCTTTTTTACTAACTTGGGACCAAGATTAATTCACTCACATATCTTTAGGGAGCCTGTTGGGAAACATCCTAGCCACACATATAACTACTAACACAAGTACTTCTGACTAGTTTTACTCCTTCCACCATGTTTCACCAATCTGTTCCTTTATAACCTCTTGGGTTATATCCTTGAATTTCTAATGTCTTAGGTCAGTTTCTGTAACAGAACAAGTGAAATCGAGATGAAGTCCTCAAAGTACTTCAGATGATAACTGTTTTTTATCTTTGTAATCATTTAACAAAAAAAAATTTAGGTTTTCTCCCCCCCCCAAAAAAAATCTAAATTGGGGATCTTGTTCAGAATAAGAGTTATTACCAGAGATACATGTTATCTGAGTGACCCATCTGTGTGGCAAGGCAAACATCTAATTTCCAAACCTTTGTTCTTCTTATTGGCCTGTGAATTGCCCTCTGCGCTTTTGAATCCCTAGGTCCCTCTCCCATTCCTTTGCTTAGGGTGGCATGTACCTCATTTTACCTTTCTGTCTTTGAATCTCTCGTGTGTAGGTTCCCGTACATACAAAATTAAGTTAGATTTTCTCCAGTTAATATGTCTCCTGTCAATTTCACTCTTAAACCAGCCAGAAGAAACTTCAAAGGGTGAAGGAAAAATTTTTCTTGTCAACTGTGTTGGCAAGGGAGCTCTCTTGCTCAACTACAGACCACAACAGTTAAAACCAGAAATAGACAAGACCACTTAACTCATGCTCTAACTGAAACCCATTGTGTTTATTTCTCACCACACTTTCTTGAGGCATTGAAGACGTTTTCCAACCACCACACCAGAAAAGCCCTGATAGCAATGGAATGCCTAGAAGACTATATCCATAATAATGGACTGAACACATACTGAGCCTCACCCATGATCACTGAACTCTCTGCCTGACCTCTTGCCTGTCCCCCCACCCCAACCTCTTCTTATAATACTCTAGGTGTCCCTCTTGCCCGTAGAGAGGTCAGTTGTTAAGGCTTGAGCCTGTCACAGCTGACGACACCCAAAATAAATTTCTTCCTTTCTCTTTTCCAAACCCTTGTCTCTTGAGTTAGTGGCTGCTCTTGTGATGAGTGTATCCAAGTTTTCTGGGCAGCAGTGTTGGCAAACCCAGCAGGG
This sequence comes from Panthera pardus, assembly GCF_024362965.1. Classification (NCBI taxonomy): domain Eukaryota; kingdom Metazoa; phylum Chordata; class Mammalia; order Carnivora; family Felidae; genus Panthera; species Panthera pardus. Next base: position 22,654,240 of record NW_026526732.1, on the reverse strand, counting down.
AGCTATGCTTTCGATTTGCCCAGCCTTCTGGGGAGTCCCCAGTGGAGCAGTTGGCTCCAGTAGCATGCTGGGCTTCTCGAGCTTTCCTGAGTTAGAAGCTGTGATAGCAAAGGGACAGTAGACATAGCTATGGTGACAATGCAGCCATGGGGCTGTTTTCTCACTAAACATCGTTTGCCCATACTAACCCCACATTTTGAAAGTGTCCGTCTTCCAAACAAATTTCTTTTATCATGTCATAAACTATTTACATTTCCATGTATTTCAGTTAAAGAATGCTAATGAGATCTTCTGATCCGCAGAAATGTCACTTGGGTCATAGATTGTTTCATTTGAAGGCAAAGACTTTTTTTTTTTTTTTTTTTTTTTTAGTTAATGAGTACAACCTTATCATAAAAGTACAATTTCTGGAGGCACCTGGGTGGCTCAGTTGGTTAAGCGTCTGACTCTTGATTTTGGCTCAGGTCATGATCTTCGGGTCTGTGGGTTCAAGCTCTGCATCGGGCTCTGGGCTGACATCTCAGAGCCTGCTTGGGTTTCTCTCTCTCTGTCTCTGTCTCTGTCTCTCTCTCTGTGTGTCTCTCTCAAAATAAATAAACTAAAAAAAAATTTTTTAAGTACAAATTCTGTAGGAAATACTGAAAATGGATGAAAGGCCTTTCTTAGTGCCCTGGAGGACACGTAAGAATCCTAGGATAGCAGGTGGGTAAACTTTGATACAGGATTTGGAATAAATAGGAAATAGATTTATTTGGAAATGAAAAGGGAGAAGAGATTCTACTCAAACTATACTTGTTAAATGACTGAAGAGCGAAATCTCTGAAATATTTGGGAACACGATCACTCAAGGAGAGAACTGCATGGAGTAGATTGCATTTTACATTTTATAAGATAATGCTTTACAAAGCTACAGTCTTTTGCACTTAAAGCTACTGCTAATTGAGCAATAGAATACACCTGCACTAAGGCTTGTTAAAAGGAAACAGATCCCAAATGGAGTGATTTATGTTAAACTCCACCGAGACTTAATATCTAACTTAACTTCAGTTTCTGCTTCTCCAGGGAGTGGAGTTAAACCAGTCAGTCTGGAATTTTTTATTCAGCCAGTGAAGTCATCTTCCTCCTGCTTCTCCCCCTAGGGAAGGTGACCTCGCCTGAAACCATCCTTTCTTTTCTTTTGCTAATAACTTCTTTGTCCCACCCTCTTTTCTGCAGAACTACTGTATACAACTCCTCAGACTTTTCTAGGTGGGACGTTGCTGAATTCAGGAATCATTGAATAAAGCCAATGCGATCTTCAAATGTACTCAGATGAATTTTTATTATTTAACAGGCTTAAACTATGTATTTAAAGGTTTCAATAGAGGATCCAGATAACTGAGAAACAACAGATTCTTCAGGGGCACATGGCTTGTTTGTAAGGACCTTGGGTCTCGATGGGGAACCGTGTCAAGGAGTCCTGATCACATCCTGTTTGCCTGAGGTCACCTTGATGTGCCAAAGTAGAAGGACAAAGTCTTTGTCCCTGTAGCAACAGATGTGTGTCACTGTGGAGTCACGACAGCCAGCCCCCATATGTTGGGCAGCGGCAGGGACACAGGGGCTTACGATGGTCACTGCTCCTGATTTCCCAGGTGGGAGAAGGCAGGAGGCCAGCCCCGGACAACTTCTTTGTTGCTGCCAGAGGAAGTAGTCATGCTCTCGGTATCCTCCGGGGTAGCATTAGTTGCTGAGGGCGAGGCTGATGTCTGAGTCTTGCGGGACGATCTGGATCTCCATGTGGGAGCTGGGTGACTGCCACCAGCCAGCCTCAGCAGTTCCCAGAAGTCTTTTTGCACTAAAACTGCGGTAGGTGACTGATGTCAGCCTCCTATGACCATCTCAAGTGACCTCAAGGAGAAACCAAAACCAAGAACCAGAAAACCAGTTAAGTGGAGGCATACAGGCAATATTTTTGAACAGATAGGATAGAAACAATTCATTAAGATGACCTAGGGGTTTTCAGGTGTCTAAGTGAAAATCAGTAACCTTAATATTTATAACCAAACAAATTATATTTTGTCATGTCATTTGGAGAACTGTTTGCAAGCTTGTATACCCCTTCCGCTTTCACATACAATTCCCTGTAAGCAAACGAACTTCAGTGCTGTTCTTCAGGACAATCTGAAAGACAGTCTCCGGGGCTACCCAGCTATCGTCCTCAGGAGGACAATGAATAAAGCATTTACTAACCTACTTTGAGGTTGGCTTTTTTTTTTTTTTTCTTTTCACTGACACTTCCAGAGTGGACAGTGGAAGAAGTGAAACTTTTGCCTCACAGCTAACATCAACACAGTCTTTCTTGGGAAATGCAGAAGAAAAGCTTTCAGAACAAACAACCCACTTCATTCTTTATATGGTAAATAAACCAGCTTCTTGCTAGAGAGAGCTTAAGACATCAGTGAAATAAAATCCTGCCTTTTTCTGGCCTGGGGGGCAGGGAGTGGAACGAGGAGGAGGAGGAACGAAGGGAGGAAGCCGAGGAGTTCAGAGGAAGAAGAAGGAAGCAGCAAAGGCCAGAGTCCTGCCCAGATTCTTCAGGCGGGCAGGACTGCAGACCTTCACCACAGGTCTGTGTGATCCTGGGTGAGGCATTCAACCTCTCTGTGCCTCACTCCTATTAGATGTGAATGACAGGGGATCCTGACTGGCTCAGTCTGAAGAGCACGTGATTCTTGATTTTGGGGACGTAAGTTTGAGCCCCACGTTGGGTGTAGAGATTACTAATATATATATTATATTAATTAATAATTATATCAATAATCATATTAATAATTAATATATTATACTAATAATATATAATATTAGTATAATATATTCTAGTATATATTATATATATTAGTATATATAATATATATACTAATATATGTAATTAATATATATTTTATATATATATATATATATATATATATATATATATATATAGTAATAGCACATCTTCCTCACAGGGTTGTGGTGAGAATTAAATCATGCAAAGCATGTGTTCAGCCTCATGTACTTATAGACTAGTATCATTATATGTGTTAAATAAATAAGGTGAGGAACTTAGGACTCCAGAGGGAGTGTCTTAGGCTGATAGGCAAATTTAACTAGGTGGAGCCATGTGGTTAGGCAGACGGAGAGGCTGCTTTTTAGCTTTCCTGGGTGACCCTGATATTTGAGTGATACAGACAGGACCCAGAGGTAGCTGAGAACTTCACAGGAAGTCTGGCCTGAGTGGTTCCCTGTGGCTGGTTCTCTATGCCAAGGATGTGGGGGTTATAGCCATAGCTCAGAGGACTCTAGCTTCCCAGTGAAAACAGATGTGGGTCCAACAGAGACCTGATCATGAATTCTAGCAGCTTCAGTCTTCATCTGGGAACATCCCCAGGATCAGAAGAAGCAGAGGTACCATGATCCTCACCAGTCAGCACCTGAAGGACAACGCCTAAGCCTCCCTGCCCCCAACCCCCTTCCACATTACGAAGAAGCAGGGGAGAGGAAAGCCTCAGAGATTCTGGACACTTTAACCCAAAGTAAAGCCTAAATATTTGCTAAAGAGACCGTTTAATTTACAGGCCTTATCTACATTTTGTCCCAAATTGAACAACTAATTTTGCCCCACCACGAACTGGTGTGTGTATGGGGGAGAGGAAAAATGTGTTGGGTTGCAAAGGCAAGCCGGTCAAATATAAACAAAACAAAGAAACTGATGCGGGAGCATAAGGCAAGCTGACACCCTGCAAACAAGCAGGTGGGATTTGTCCCCAGGTGGGATTTGTGGTATTCCTCAGGCACTCCTGGCTGCCCAAGAACAAAGGAAAGGACAGGAAACAAATGGTTAAACTGCTAGTGTCTCCATCAGTTTGCAAATATCTCATCAAGAGCCTAATCCCATGAACTCACTACTATCTTAATCATAATGCTTTAGTAGAGGGAAAAACAATAGCTGGGCCTCCAGCAATGTGTAAATCCTCTTCAGCAAATGGAAATCCCTTTGAGAACCTTCCTCTTGACTTGACCTCCCCCAATCCCACAGTATATAAGCAGTCTTTCTACAGGACCCCAGGGCAGGTCTTCCTGCCCACAGTCCTGTCCCCGTGCTTTAATAAAATCACCTTTTTGCATCAAAGACATCCTCAAGAATTCTTTCTTGGCTGTCGGCTCTGAACCCCCATCGACACCCCAACACCCCATCCAAACTACCTTTTCTCTGCACAACAGTGGGTAGCACCCAGTGATTTAGACCATGATACACAGTCAAACATCAGAATGTGCAACACATTTGCCTCCTATTTCTCTCCTTCCCAATGTCTTCATTAAAAAGTGAATGGTCTAATTAGTGCCTGTGCATGGAGGCCCAATTCTGGGAGAAGAGGTCTGTGCCACACATGAAGTCTCCTTTCCAGTGGTCCTCATGGCTGAGGCAGCTGATGTCCCCAGGGCTCTGCCAGTCAGAACAGGGGTGGAGTTTCCACAGCCCTGGTTAGCAGTGGGAGGGAACGGCCAAGGTCTCAGAGGAAGAGGAAGCAAAAAACAGAAAAGGGACATTTTTTTTTTAAAGAGAGCTTGGAAAAGAAAAAGAACTAAGAGAAGTCTGAAAGGGAGCTGGGCAAAGGAGAGAAAGAGAGAAGAAAGAGAAGAGAAGAGGAGAGGAGAGAAGAGAAGAGAAGGAAAGAGAGAAGGAAAGGAAAAGAAAAGGAGAAAAGAAAAGAAGGAGTAGCTATTATGGAGAATACTTGGAGACTCCTCAAATAATTAAAAATACAAATGCCATATATGATTCCACTATTGGGTATTTACCCAAAGAAAACAAAAACACGAATTTAAAAAGATCTATGCACCCTTATGTTTACTGCAGTGTTATTTACAACAGCCAAGATAAGGAAGCAACCTAAGTTGGATAGAGGAGTGGGTGAGGAAAATGTGGTGTGTTTGTATTTGTATATGTAACAGAATATTACTCAGCCATAAAAAAGAATGAGATTGTGCCATTTGAGACAACATGGGCAGACCTAATGGGTATTATGCTAAGTGAAATAAGTCAGACTGAGAAAGACAAACACCATGTGATTCCACTTAGATGGGAATCTAAAAAAGGCATCAACAAAAAGCAGAATCGGACCTCTAAATACAGAGAACAAACTGCTGGTTTGCCAAAGGGGAAAGGGATGGGGGACGGGCAAACTGGATGAAGAGGAGAGGGAGCTAGAGGCTTCCAGTTATGGAATGAGTAAGTCGCGGGAATAAAAAGCACAGCATAAGGAGTATAGTCAGCAATATTGTAATAGAGATGTAACAGGACAGATGGTAGCTGCACTTGTGGTGAAGACAGCACGATGTATAAACTTGTCAAATCGCTACGTTGTACACCTGAAACTAATGTGACTGTGTGTCAACTATACTCAGATAAAGAAAACGAAGGTGAGAAAATAATAATAAAAAGAACACAATACCATGAAGCTAATAAAAAGAAAATAGGTAGCAAGAGAAACAGAGTGCCTGAAATCTGGAATCAAAAACAACCCACGATGTTGAGAAAAGCAGACAGTGTGCAGGAACCATGAGTGAAGAGGAGGAAGGGAGGAGGAGAGAGGTGAGCGATGAAGAGGAAACCTGAAGAACCACTGCAAGGTAGGGGACCAGCACCGGGCTGGGGACAGGAGGCTGCGTCCCGCGGGGCACACCAGGGTGGGAAAAGATGAGTGTGGCAGGAAACCTGCCTGAGGAACCCGGGACCAGCCCAGCGGCAGGGGACCGGCTGGTGAGGAAGGGGAGCCCAGCGCTCTCCACCGCAGGTTCTGAAGGTGGAGCACATTCTTTCGGAGGAAAGGGCTGGGATGGAGAGATCACCTGCTGCTGGGTGGCCTTTCACACTGAGCAGCCTGCCCTTGCGCTAAACCACTCAATGGTGCGCAGAGGTTGTGATGCCACCGCACTGGTATTTCAGTTATTTCTTTTTACTGAACCCGGAAGACTCGGGTACATAGAGCGGCAGGCTGGGAGCGCCAGGCCTGATGCCTTCATGGCATCCTTCCTCCTCCACAGATACACAGACAGATGATAGATAGATATATACATAGATACACAGATACACACATATATATATAATACGTAATATATACATATTTGTATGTATGTTATATATATAATAGATTTGTTGGTAAAAAGCAAATATATTTGATATAGTTTATATAAAAGCCATGTGTAAAGCATATATAAATGGCATGTATATGAAATATATATAAAATATAGGTCATATATATTTATATATGTAAACATTTTCTTTAAAGTTTAAGGTGGGTTTTTTCCCCCCCTCTCTCAAATTTTAGGAGCAATTAAAACATCTGTGGGCATCTACAAGTGTTGTGGGCCCTGGGCACTGTGCCTCCTGCACTGATAGAGAAGTCAGCCCTGGGAACTTAGGGAAACAGGATAGTAAGCTCTAAAAATATACAAAGAGATTAGATGAAATATTTATATTGATGTGAGCCGGGTAAGTGCATTAGAAAAGCAACAATTGAATGTGGTGATCATGAAAATGCCGTGATTGCAGAGAGGTAGGTTTTTAAGGTGTTGGTACGTACCATTTAGGGCTCACTCTATGCTGGCCTCTCTTCTAAGCCCCATTCTACAAGAGGCACAAAGAGCCTAAATAACTTGCCCAAAGAGACTATGGCCCATGTTTTCAACCGTCGTGCTAAACTCAGAGCTGCCCTGACGGTCATTACTCCTTTACTTCATTAGGTCAAAATACATTTATTCAGCCCCTGCTCTGTACCAGGCACTGAGCTGGGCCCAGCAGTGGCAATGGCAAGGAAACCCATATGGTTTACTTTCTAGTGGAAAGTAAAGACATTGAACAAATGGCCACCCGAACAAAAGAAAACAAGCAAACAAACAAAAATGACCACCCAAATATAATATTATAGATATTGTAGACCCTCTGATCTAGTCTGGGGGCAGAGAAAGCTTCTTTGGGGAATTAAAATTCAAACTGAGGTCTCAAGGATGAGTAAGTTAATTTAGTTAGCCAGACAGTGGGAACAAAGGTGTTCTAGGCAGAGGCCATCAGCATAAGTCAGGTGCCCAGGATATAAAGCCAGACCTCAGAAAGCTTCCAAGAACTGTGTTTCCCTCAAAAGCCAGAGTCTCAAATAAGGAGATAAAGTAGCCACAGAGATAAGCAGTGATTAAGGACTGCTGTGAGAGAGATGTGTAAAGTATTTGAGTAAAGGGAGGGAAATTACCAGGGGGAGAGAGTCTTCTGAGGACAATCTATAGATAAGACCTGTAAGGAAGATTAGAAAAGCCTCAAGCAATTTTCATAAGAGGGAGGAAGAGGGTCTTATCCCTTTTAGAACACTGAGGGTTATTTACTAGAGTAGCTGAAGACATTTCAAGATATGAAGAGTTAGTCTTGCAGGCAAAATCTAAGAAGAAATTCCTATGATGTTCTCATAAGATAACCAGGGCCTTGGGGTGCCTGGTTGGCTCAGTTGGTAAAGTGGGCAACTCTTGATCTCAGGTCTGTGAGTTTGAGCCCCACATTGGTGTAGAGATGTAGAAATAGAAAAAAAAAAAAAAAAAAAAAAGAAAAGAAAAGAAAAAAGAAAAAAAATAGGAATAGAAAAAAAAAAATCAAAAAAAAAAAAAAAAAGACCAGAGCCCCATGTGAGGCTACAATAGGTGAGACCTAGAGAACTATCAAGGATTGTATCATGACACCGTGGTCAAAATAAAGTGCGGTGGTAAGGTGATGGCTGGCTCACCTGAAGAGATGCCATACCCTGCAAACAGGCACCATGCAGAGACCCCTTTCTCATATTATTGTCTGTACACCCTCTTATCAAGGAATTAAAGACGGCAACATGTGTAATGTACATGACTGCAATCCCTTAAAGTCTCTAGATAGAGACTACAACCCACTTCCCTTTACAATACATTATCTTCATCCATGGATATTGATACCTTGAGAACTTATCAGAAAGAACTTCATTCTGCAAAGATCAGTACAGTCCATATTGTTATCTGACCACAAAACTGCTTAAATGTTCATTCTAAACAGGAAGGATCTCTCAAACATCTATATAAGATTTATTCTCTATATTTTGCTTTCCCAATTTTCACAGAAAATTTAAATGGTGCAGTCTATTCATCAACAGGTAAAATGGGATTATAAAAATGAAACATTCATTTTAGTATTTCAGAAACTACTATGCAACCTTCTTGCTTAACTTTGAAGGCAAGATCCATATCTGAATCCTTCTGTATCAGCTACTGGGCAACATAACAAATAAAGAACTCTCAGGACTGCCTTACTTTTGTAAAGTGATGAAACATGATCTTACATGGATGGATTCATCCTCAGAATAACGGGATTTTTTCATTTACTCTTTTTGTTTTCTTACGTACAGTGCTGGATCTTATCTTGATTTCAATTTTTGATACCTTGTTCATTGTGTTTTGTTTATTTTCAGTAATTCTGCCTCAAATACCTACTTATCTTCTCGGCAGAAGGCTTAATATCCTAATATATCTCCCTTTCCACATGAGCTGTTGTAGGTGCTCATGATATTTAAAAAAAAAAAAAAAAAAAAAAAAGTAAGTAAGTCCCTGGACGGCTGGGTGGCTCAGTTGGTTGAGCATCCTACTCTTGATTTTGGCTCAGGTCATGATCCCAGGGTCATGGGATTGAGCCCCAAGTCAGGCTCCAAGCTGAGCTCCTGCTTAAGATTCTCCTTCTCTCCTGCCCCTCTTCCTCTGCTCATGCTCTTGCTCTCTCTCTCTCTCTCTCTCTCTCTAAGAAAAAAAAAAAAGTCTGTTTAAAAAACAGGAAGTCCCAACTTCCACATCCCCAGTGGGGAGAGCCCTGGTGTTGGACCATCCACAACTGCCCAGCTTCTTGCTGCTCCTCAACCTGGTTGTGAATTCTGTTGCAAACTGCCCTGCAGAATTGAACAAACAATCCTGGTTCTGTGCTGTGGTACATTTAGGGCTGGCCTCCTGGGTTCTTCACAGGTTTTCCTTCCCACTCGTGGTCATTTCCCTCGTTGCCCAGGATGACTGTGTATGGACTCTCATGATGGTGAGCTAGAAAATTGAACTCACCTGGATGGCCCTCTCTAGCCTAGCCAGGAGGCTGGTGTGTGTTTCTCAGAGTGGTAGCTCTTTGTAGCTCCTTCAGTTCACAAACTGTTGTCGACAAAATCATACCACCAGCACCACTCTCTGAAGATGTCCACTCCTAATTCTCAAAACCTCTAATGAATATGTAATATGTCATGTGGCAAAGGGGAATTTAGATTGCAGGTGGAGTTAAGGTTGCTAAAATACTGACCTTAAAATAAGGAGATTAGTTTGGATTAGTTGGCTGAGCCAAATGTAATCACAAAGGTCCTTAAAAGGGGAAGAGGATTGCAGAAGAGTCAGATAGAGCAGGATGGCATCATGAAGAAGAGTTGACTGACCATTGCTAGCTTTCAAGATGGAAGAGAATCAGGAGCCAAAGAATGCTTGCAGTCTCTAGAAGCTGAAAAGGTAAGGAATTGGATTCGTTCCCAGAGCTTCCAGAAGGAACACAGATCTACCAATACTTAGATTTTACTTCAGTGAAACCCATTTTGGACTTCTGACCTCCAGAAATATAAGATAATATATTTGTTTTGTTTTCAATGTTTATTTGTTTTTGAGAGAGAGAGACAGAGCACGAGCAGGGGAGGAGCAGAGAGAGAGGGTGATACAGAATCTGAAGCAGGATCCAGGCTCTGAGCTGTCAGCACAGAGCCTGATGCGGGACTTGAACCCACAAACCATGAAATCATGACCTGCACGGAAGTTAGACACAACCAACTGAGCCACCCAGGTGCCCCCATTTGTTTTGTTTTCAGCTACTAAGTTTGTGGTATGAGAATGGGAAACTAATGTACACATATGACCTCCCTAAATCCCCAGGGTACTGGGTTTTCAAGGTGGTTGCTCTCCATGATCATTTCTCTTGGCTTGCACCCCAGATAGCGTAGGGGTCCACATCTGGTTTTCAAGAGGAGACATCTCCATGGTTAGCAATTTGGGCACACTTGAGTGGCCATCTCTCTGAGTGCCTTGGTGAGTCTTTTCAGTTTACACACATGGTCATCTTCAGAATTTCAGAGCACTGGGTCATGATTGGTTCTGGAGTCTAAGCCTTCGTGGACTCAAAACATCTATTCCCCTTTCCTTTCCAAGGAGTAAGCATCAATGCCAGGAGTAAGTACACTTTTCCTTGTAAATCCTCAAAATGCAAAGGATCTAATTGACGCTCTCTGACCACTAATATTAGAGCTTCTCACTAATTTCCTAAAGTAAGATTATTCTTTGTGGTTCCAGGGGACCTTACAGTTCATTCCAGGAAATGGAATGTGTTAGTAGCACCCCATTTCTTTACCTCTCAAGGGCCCATCTCTACCTTTCTAGAAGTAGGAATGGAGCTAACTAAAAACAAACAAACAAACAAAAATCACACAGATACAAAAGAGTCCATACAGTATGTCCATTTACATAAAATTCCAGAAAATGCCAAGTAATCCATAATGACAAAAAAAGCAGGTCAGTAGTTGCCTGGGGTTTTGGGCAGAGGGAGAGTTGGACTGCAAAGGAGCAGGAGAAATCTTTTGGGGGTGATAGAAATTGTCAGCATTGTGATTGTGGTAATTTCACTAGTGTGTCCATCTGTCAAAACTCATCAAATTGTACGTTTAAATTGACATAATGTATATAAATTAAACTTCAGGGGGCGCCTGGGTGGCTCAGTTGGTTGAGCGTCCGACTTTGGCTCAGGTCACGATCTCGCGGTCCGTGAGTTCGAGCCCCACGTCGGGCTCTGGGCTGATGGCTCAGAGCCTGGAGCCTGCTTCTGATTCTGTGTCTCCCTCTCTCTCTGCCCCTCCCCCGTTCATGCTCTGTCTCTCTCTGTCTCAAAAATAAATAAAACCTTAAAAAAAAATTTAAAAAAAAATAAATTAAACTTCAGTTTAAGCAACCAGGGGTTGATTTCTACAAATGGAGGAGGAGTATTGCCCAAAGGAAAATCAAGGGACTGGTTTTTTGTTTGTTTGTTTGTTTGTTTGTTTTTAATTGTCCCATAAGAGAGAAAATAGTTGAGGAGGACTTTTTGTTCTGCCCTCAAAAATGTGTGGTGTTGCCACTGTGTTTTCTGCATTAAGTTTAAAGTTTTGCTTTTATTCCTATTACCATCTTTGATAGGAATTATATCCTGCTACAATATTTAGACTGGAAAAATCATTCCTAAGATACTTATTAATTTCTATATCAAATCAGGAGCCAACTTCATACTTAAGAGTGAAATTCTAGGGACGTTCCCATTAGAATAAAAAAAAAGCTATCAAATTGATTACGACCATATTTGCTGGAAATTCGAGCTAAAGAAATAGCATATCAAGCCTAAATAAGAGTTTATTATTAGCAAGGAGGAGAAAGTATCCTCCCCATGATCCCCACCCCCACCCCTTTCCTCTTTTCCTCAATTTATCCCTCCCTTGTTTTTGTGGATGATATTATTATGGACCGAAAAAAAAAAAAAAAAAAACCAAGACAGAATAAACTGAAAACTCCTAGAGCTAAAAAGAGTTCAATAAGATAACAGGTCACAAAGATGTAAAAATCAATAGCTTTTCTGTATACACAACTGGCTTGAAAAAAAAATCCACTAACAATAGCAAAAAAAAATGTAAAATAGAAATGAAAAAGTAAACAATGAACTGGGAAAATATGTTTTCTACAAATATGAAAAAAAAAAACCCTGTACTCTCCTAATCCATAAAGTGCTCCCACAAATCAATAAGGCTAAAATCCCCACAGATAAACAGAGAAAGGCATGAGCAACGATCTCACAAACAAAATACAAATGGCCAATAAAGAGATCACATAGGTATTCCAAATCACAAGACTTTTAAAATGCTAATTATAATAACAGAAACCTAGCATTTCCTTTGTTGTCAATTTGGAAAATGTTTTTAAAATTTTTATGGCCAATGCTGATAAAGTATGAGAGCTCTCAAATACTGCAAGCAAGTGTATAAATTGATGCAATCTTGTGAACCATAATGAAAATTGGATACAATATTTCTGGAAAGCAATTTCTTTTCATTTTGTTTCTGAATTGTTTTACATTATAGTCCTTAATTTTTCTGAAGTCAAACCTGTTGATTTTTTTCCTTTGCGATTTCTTCCATTACTTTCATTTCTAGAAAGTACTTTTCCTTTTTTTTAATTTTTCTAGAAAGTGCTTTTCTGTCCCATTTTTTTTCTAACTTTTCATGGTTTGTGTTTTTGGCATTTAATTCTTTAATCCATCTTTATTTAATGTCTCTTTGTGAATGTGTCAAAGGAAGTTTTACAAAAGAGTCTCCAAATGCTTTGGAAAAATTTCAAGCACAGTTTATTGATTAATTCCCATTGATTTGTGATGGTGCCTTTATGATAGACTAAGATTTAGGTATATTTGGGACTGATTAGGATTCCATATTCTGTCTCATGAGCTTAGCCATCTCATTGGTGCCAACAGGTCATATGATGTGTGGTTATAACATGGGCTCTGGAACCAGACCATGTAAGACCACTGGGGCTTGGGACATTTTACTTAATCTCTCTGTGCCTTTGTTCCTCAGCCTTAAAATAGCGCTGCAAAGTCCTTGTCTTGTAGGGTTTTTGTGAGGCTTGAAGGTGTGATACATATAAAGTTCTTAGAATGATATCTGATACATTTTATGTGTTAAATAAATTTTAACAGCTGTTAATCTGCTAGCACCACATTGTTTTAATTATTATAGCTTTGCTTATTTTTTAAATATTGAATAAAACCAGTTTCCTATTTCTTTAAAAAAAAAAAAAAAGCAAGTTTTACCACTTTTTTCCAAGCCAAAACTCTCAGAGTGACCTCCGTTCACGGCTTTCCCATTTCCAACCCATCCATGCGTGCACACACACAAAATAAACAAATAAATCCAAAATGGTGTAATTCAGATTTCTCACTCTCATGCTTAAAATCTTATATATTTTGTTCCACGTGGAGTAGCAGAGGCCCTAGATCCCCCCCCTTCTTCTCTGCGTCACCTTACCACCCACAACTCACACTTGTTCAGTACTTCCCAGCCTCCCTGGCTGCCTTTCCATGGCTCATTCTTCCTGCAGCGTTTTCCCATCTGCTGGTCCCTCTTCCTGGAATCGTGGCTTCTGTGCCTTGGTACCTATGATGCCTCATCTTTTAGACCTGTGTACAGGTCCCATCTTCAGAAAGGCCTCCCATGGCCATCCTAGCTAAAGCACCCTCTCTTCCAGCTGTTTCCTGTTAGAGCACCCTTGAAAGGATTATACCCGTGAGAATTGACCATGTTTCTCTACTTACTCCTCGCCTCCCCCCCGCCACCATGTCCCTCTGCACTCCCCGTTTCTCTTGAACCCCTGCTGTCTCCATCGCCCCCCCTTCACTCCAGCAGACTCAGCCTGAAGAACAAATCCTGTGGTGGGATGCTATTCTGAGAGAGAATGGAGCAGAAAATAGTTCAAGAAGTGTTATTGTCTTTGTTTTTCTTCAGGGTCATCTCATCGAGGCATTATTTGCAACCCCCCCCCCCCCTTCTGAAAGTTCAATTTGTTCGGGAGTTATTTGCTTAAAAACAAACAAACTTGAAATCACTAAGTCCAAAAGACTCCTATACTGACATTTGTGTTTTGTTTGTTGGGTCCCCCCCCCAACCCCCGACCATCACCACCCGGTGCAGCTGCAGATGAATCAATTTGTCTCCCTTCCAGAAGCATAGACCTTTGTTTTGTGGGAGCCACATAATAGCACTTTAACATTTATTTTTGCATGTGATTACAAGGCCTCCAAGCTAGAGAAGTTTCCAAGCATAAAAAAAATCTTTAAGCAGGTCTCTGTTTGCTGGAAATTTTGGCCATTCAAGGAAACTTGGCCAGATTGTCCCTGAAACCAGGGATGCAATGCCCTCCCCCCGCCCCACCCCCAGGTCCCACAATTCAGACCTATGGCTCCTCCCTGCCTCTGACCAGAGTCACATAGCCCTTAGTGACTGTTAAAGAAGCCTCTAAAATTGCCTCAGGAAATAACATATAAAGTTGTTTCCCAAAAAGTCTGTGGGATGCTGTTCTGCCTGAGATAACAAACATAATGTGCCGTGTTTGCAAGAAAATAGCAATAATAGTCACAGGATGTAGAACCTTTCCCTTTCTGTTCTAGAGATGACATCGCTAATGTCATCTGCCCGGAACATCCTACAGTTCCAGTCCCCTAAAGCAGAACCACCACCTCACTACAATCACACTGAAACCAGAGAGTCACCGGAAGGGACAAGATGATCAAGAAAGGAAATATCGTAGCTGGCCATTGATTACGCCTAATCAATCAGCACGATCCAAGAGCATGAAACCCTTATCCTGACTTTTCACCCTTCAAAAACTCCTGCTTGTAAGCTGTCAGGGCATCCGGGACTTGAGGATTAGCTCCCCTTCTTCTAGATGGCACCACACCAATAAATAGCCTATCTTCCTCCACTGTTAAAGCCCAATGTCAGTTTCTATTGGCTTGCCGTGCATCAGGTGGGTGAACTCTCCTTTGGTTTGGTTAAATCCCCAAAGGGAAGGAAAGGGAGGGCGATGTGGTGGAATTTTTTTTTCCTTTTCTTTTTTCCTGATGTGTAATTTAATCACAGTAAAATTTCCTGTTTTTGGCATATTATTCTATGACTTTTGACAAATACAGTTGCACAATCACCATTACAGTCAAGACATAGAACAATTTTGTTAGCCAAAAAAATTTCCCCTCTTCATATGCCCAGCATGCTGTCTCTTCTGTCCCTATAGTTTTGCCTTTTCCAGAACACTACTGAAGTGGAAGAATACTGCATGAAGTCATTTGCGTCTGGCTTCTTTTACTTATTGTGATGCTTTTGAGATTCCTGCATCCCGTACCTATCAGTACTTCATACCTTTATATTGCTGAGTAGTATTCCATTGTGTGGATGTACTTTTTGGGGGTTGTTTTAAGTTTTTGGAGATTATGAATAAAGCTGTTATAAACACTTGCTTTCAGATTTTCGCATGAATGTGAGTTTTCATTTCCCTTGGGTAAATACTTACGCATGGGAGTGTTGAGTCACAGAGTTAAGTGTGCATTTCACCTCATAAGAAACTGCCAAACTAGTTTCCAAAGGGGCTGTGCCACGTTGCATTCCCACCAACAAACTGATTTTAGTGTTTTGAGGGTTGAATTGAAGAGGATCCAATCCCCAGAGGTGTTGGACACCTCCACCTCCAACTGGGAATGGGGTTGAGACTTTTGATATCTTAGTGACGGGTACCTTAGCACCCTTCTAACAGTCTCTGGAGAGTCAGGACATGGAAGGGGTGACTTCTGTGTTGACTGAGTGTCATGGGAGCATGCCGATGTCTGGAAGTCTAGGTGAAGGACCCTGTAGCTGACCTTGGGAACCACGGGACAGTCCCTTCCTATCTTCTTAAAGCTGTAAATACTTCTTGTTTGTTTCAAGGAGAAGGAAGGAATTCTGGAAAATGTCTTTTGGGCCACCTTGTGGATAGGGCTGGGCTGGGTATGATTTGTAGAAATAAAGAAATCTAGTGCATATCCTATCTGTCTTAGAGCATCGTATTGAGTTCCAAGTACCTGTTTATGCTTAGTCATTACACTCAGCACTTCATGTGCTCCTTAAAGCACTTCAACTCCTTAAAACAACTCAACATATCAAGCATATGTATCACTTAGGTATCAAATCAAGGTATCAAAATGGAAGCGAAAGATGACTCTGATCATGTTGCAACACTACTTAAATCCCTTGATGACCCTCTGTGTTCCATATCCTCTTTCCCCACTCTCCTCCTGGGCCCCTGTGGTGGTATTCTCTATGCCAGCCATGCTTTCCCTGCCTCTTTCTCTTTTTCATCCCCACGCGGTTTTTAAGGACCTCCTTCTTATGCTCTCCCACCTGAAGTCTTTCCTGACCCATGAAAGAGGATCAACAATTGCCTCCTTTGTCTTGCCATTGTTGTTTTTATACCCTGTGTCCATGGCTGTTGGTCTGAGATTGGAGAGATTCCTTTACCTCTATGCCTGGCACAGAGCCTACACATAGTAGGACAGAGTAGCTGTTTAATGTAGAGTGAGAAAGGAAGAAAAGGAGAGAGGAAGAAGAGAGGGGAGGGGAAAAAAGAGAAAGATGTTTACTTTCGCAGCCTTATACCCCACAGAGAAATGGTGAACCCGCTGTGAACCCGCTTTGGCCTCTCCCATAAAACAATTTAATCCTCAGTTTTAAAACAAACTCAAACAAAAAATTATTGTAGAACCATCAAATCTCAGACCAGAAGAAACCCTAGAGGTCATCATAAAGAGTTTCCATTTCCTCTTTTTCCTGTGTAGTGCAACCTCAAACGCGGGCCTATGTTCACATGGTCCTTTATCTTCATTTTTGTTTTGTTTTGTTTGTTTTGTTACCAAGCTCTTTTCATTACCTGGATTCCTTGCTTTTCTGTTATTTCATTTTGACTGTGTATCATCCATTCCGATCTATGACACCGCTTTTCAGATATTATTACTTTGATTTCCCTTCCTTCACTCATGGCGATTTTATCTCATGTATTAAGGAAATAATATTGTCCATGAAAGATACTCATGTCTGATGCCATGTATTCTGGAATGGTATTTCCTAAGAAAACTTTTATATTGCTGTGTGCATGCTTTCTATAGAAAATCTCATAAATGGAAATTTCTGTATATGGGGGGGGGGCAGGGGAAGACAGCACAATAAATTTATGTTATAAAAGTAATCCAAGTTACAAGGGGATTGGTATTGTCTTCAAGAAATGTCTTCAGGGAGTTTGATTTTAACCTGAGCAGTACAGGTGTTGGGCACCACTCATATCTAAATACTACCACACTATGAAATATCAATGATTTACTAAATATCCTTCAGCTCCCTAGCATGTTTAATTTGGCAAATGCCAGCACCTTGCACTATGTATTAAAATCTTTGAATAAAAAGACCTCCTTCCATAAGTGAAACTATAATACACAAAGAACCCTTGAAGTCAGTTGTGACGTTAGGAGAGGCCCCCGTGGCCTGGTGAGGGAGGAGGAAGACAGTGGCCTTGAAGGGCATGCATTCCATCCACATGCTCCTGCTGAAAGCTTAGAGTGTCCTAGGCTCTAATGGGCAGATCCAAGTAATTGATACATTTTCATTATGTCTTTTATATTCTTACATAAATCATCATTTTATTTAACTTTTTTAGTATTTATTTATTTATTTAGAGAGGGCAAGTGGGGGAGGGGCAGGGAAAGCGGAAGAGAGAGATTATCTCAGGCAGGCTCCATGCTGTCAGCACCGAGCCCGACGTGGGGCTCAAACTCACCAACGGTGAGATCATGACCTGAGCCAAAATCAAGAGTTGGACACTGAACCAAATGAGCCATCCAGATGCTTCATAAACCACTATTTTAAAGACAATGGGCAAACAATGAGATTATGTTTTTGGTGGGTTAAATCCCATTACAACACTGTGTAATTAAAAGTAGTTCCTTTCACATCTTCAGTTTTTGTCTCTAACCTCTCAGAAATGATGTTTAATGAAAAAAGCCAAACAAACAAACTGATTAATACCATTTAGAAACATTTTGCTTTGAAAAATGGAACCATCTGCCTCTTTTTATCAGTCTGTGAAATAGGTTTAATTGCTGGGCAAAATATTGTCCTAGATGCCAAGAGGACATTGCTAAGAAAACGGAAATCTTATAGCAGGAGTCAGACAGGATAAACAAAACCAGAAATAAACAAGCCCCAAATAAATATGATGTCTAACTATTTTAGTATTGCATAAACATAAGGGTATTTGAAGTGAGCTCTAATCCACTTCTTGTCCACCTTTCTAGACTCAAAAGTTAGCTACTCCTCCAACCATCTATTACAGTGTCCTGAGGAGTGTCTTTCTCAAGCGTCTGTGCCTCAGACATCCTGGGTGCCTCTGCATCTCAGAAACCACTTCCTCTGAGAAGCCTTCCCTGATCCTTCACCTCGGACTGATTAGGTGCCTGCTCCTTTGGGTTTCCATAGCACCTTCCACATACTTCTCAGCTTTGTCACTTGCCATGAATTGCCTGGTAATTGTTAATGTCTATCTCCCCAGACAGATTTCATTTATTGATTCATTCATTGAACACACAGCATTCTGAGACAACAAGAGCCGGTCTCAGTACCTGCTGCCCTCAGGTAGCTCACAGGGAGTAGGGGACAGAGGTTAGTGCCCCAACAACTACAACCCTGTGTGAAAAGTGACATAACAGAGACACACATGGGACATTCTGACACTAGGAGGGGGCCTGGCCTGACTTGGAGGTGAGGGAGGTGTCAGGAAAGCGTCATGGAAGGGGGATACTTGACGTGAGGCTTGAAGGATGAGTGATGGTTGGTCAGTTAAGGAAGGAAGGAATCACACTCCAGGCAGAGGAAATGGGGGTGTGAAGGCGCTGTGAGGAGAGGAACAGGGAGCCACAAAGAGATCTGCACACCGCAGGGCAGGGTGTGTATAATAGTGAGGAAAGAGTAGGGCAAGTGAGAGAAGTCCTGATCTGCCATGACGAAGAACAGACACTTCAATGTGTATCATGGACACTCATTTAGAAGAGATGTTAATGGGGACACCTGGGTGGCTCAGTCGGTTAGGCGTCTGGCTTCGGCTCGGGTCATGATCTCACGGTTCATGAGTTCAAGCCCCACGTTGGGCTCTGTGCTGACAACTCAGAGCCTGGAGCCTGCTTCGGATTCTGTGTCTCTTTTTCTCTCTGCCCCTCCCCCGCTCATGCTCTGTGTCTCTCTGTCTCTCAATAATAAATAAACTTTTTTTTTTTTTTTAAAGGGATGTTAATGGAGGAACAGCACAATCTTGTGAGCATTTTGGAAAGATCACTCTAGGAATGAGAGAGGGGCAGAGTGAGAGGAAGGGAGCCTAGAGGCAGAGGCCTTCCCTTTAGGAGAGAACAGAAGATGAGTCTCAATCTAAAGAAGTGGCAGTAGAAGAAGAGCAGGGAGGAAACAGATTCTGGAGATATTTATTTATTTATTTATCTATTTATCTATTTATTTATTTATCTATTTATTTATTATTTTATTTGTTTATTTTTTAATGTTTGTTTATTTTTGAGAGAGAGAGAGAGAGAGAGAGAGAGAGAGAGAGACAGAGCACAAGCACGGGAGGGGCAAAGAGAGAGGGAGACACAGAATCTGTAGCAGGCTCCAGGCTCTGAGCTGTCAGCACAGAGCCTGATGTTGGGCTTGAACCCACGAACTGTGAGATCAAGACCTGAGCCAAAATGAGATGCTTAACTGACTGAGCCACTCAGGCACCCCTGGAGATATTTATTTTAGATATTTGTGGAAGAGGAGGAGGAGGAGGAGGGGGGAGGGGAAGAGTTCAGCTCTGGGAATGTTGACTGCCATGCATCAAGGAAGCATCAAGACTGGGCTCTGATGACCAGGAGAGAGGGCTGGGCTGGAGACAGAGGTGTGGGAGTCTGTGCAATTCAGAGCTGAGGGTGGGATTTCCTAGGAAAACATGTCAAGTGTGAAGAAAAAGGATGGACACTGGGGGACATTGGGTAAGAATAAATGGAAAAAGAGACCCCGAGTAGAAGGGAACAAGGAGGCAGAGGTTGGACAAACACCCGGTGAGATGAATGTCCCAGAAACCAGGGAGGCAGAATCCAGAAAGGGGACAAGCGGTCAAGAGTGTCAAAAGCTGGGGCAGGGGCCAGATTAAGTCAGACCTGAGAGGTTCCCACTGCAGTGGGCACCTAGGTGCTCAAAAGTGATTTTAGCCCGAGTGGTTCCACTCCTCCAGCAGTGGGGACAGAAGCGACACACCCAGAGAATCATGGAATGCATGGGGAACAACAGGGGATTAGCAAGTAGATGTTACTTTCTCTAGAAGCTGGGCTGTGAGGGGGAAATGACTGGAGGAACATAGGGTTGAGGGGCTCCTTGAAGGCATGGAGTGCTTGGCATGCTGCCTGGCCCACACAGACACCCAAATACGTATTTATGGAAAAATAGCTGAAATGGTAAATTGCTGGATAACTGAATAATACACCAGGGAAGGCTTCTGTGTTCTGAAGTATTTAATCACTCCTTTATTTATCTTCACAAGAGATGATGCAGAGGAGAAAGCAGAGAAAGGAGAGAAAGCAGGAGTCCTGGAAGGATAGCTGGAGCTCTCATGCTGTAACCCATGGGGAGTAAAGTGGGGGGATCCCCACCTGCAGAGAACAGGGATGTGTGCCCCAAAAATCAGGCAGCTCGTGGCGGCGGCGGGGGGGTGGGGGGTGGCTAACTGCTGAGAAAGTGGATGTAAGGAGTCAGACAGCATCACTGGGTGATACAACCCACGGGGTAGCAGATGCTGATGATGAGAATCACCACTGTAACCTAATGATGATCATTCGGGGAAAGGGAGAAACCCATCGAGCTACCCCACCGACTAAAACAATACAAGTCAATGCTCAGAAGCAGGGACATCTTTTTTCTGTCCTACACTCCGAGGTATCAGAAAGTAAAGTCACATTTGGAGGCGTGTAAATTTGAAGAGGTGGAAAAGTAGAAAATATTTAGAGCAGGACCAGGTGAGCTTGGCTGACTGGGTGGAAATGTACCTGTATTTGGATGGTTTTCACAGCAAAGCTGGAATAATCATACCCTCTGCACAGGGTTGCTGTGAAAATTCTAGGTGAAAGACATTTTAAATTGTTAAGGATGAGGTATTGCTATTATTACGACCTAGTTGCCACAAAGGCCTTTCTGGGTAGTAAGGGACCTCCCTAGCTTGCACCCCTCATTTCTGTCCCTCCTTCCTCTTACCTCCTCTGCTGGGTTGGTTTTCTTACTAAAGGATAAAATATGTGCAAAGTGTCTGACATCCACCTGAAACATGGTGCCTCAATGAATGTTCATTCATTGCTAACCCCTTCCCCCTCGCCCCCCCCCCCCCCTTCTCTTCCTGCTGCCTATCTTTGGCCCGTGACTGAACCCAGGGACATTCCTCTCTTGCCATGAGTTTTCAGGAATGATTCTTCAGGTGACTCTTGAGCCTGATTTACAGCCTTTCTCTTCTGGGAAAGCCACAACTTGGGGGCCTAATGTGAACCTGATAAAGCTTATCCTGCGAAATGCCCCGCCGAATCAGCGAAATCTCCACTTGCCCAGTTTGCACAATCCGACAAGGCATGGTATATCAACAAAGATATTTGCAGTCCACGGCGGCCAGGAAACCTGTCTTTCCGTTAGAAAGTGTAGACTCAGTGATCAAATCTATGTTATTTATTCAGTGCTCGGAAGACTGGCCTTTTAAACATGACCTTTGAGTTTACCCAGTCGACAGAAACCCAGGAGTGTGGCCAAGGTCGAGGGTAGAGAAGGGTTTTGAGGGCTAGAAGGTCCTGGATCTGCCACGAAGCCACCGGCAGGTCTGGTGTCCTTTGCGCCGCGGTCTGTGTCTGTCAACTGGGTATGGCCATTTCTGTTCCATCCCACGGCGACCCCAGAGCGTGTATCTGGCATCCCCGCCCCTCCCCCGCCCCCATCCCAAAGAAATGGAAATGCATTGTTAACCTTGACCTTACATCACAGCTCCTGAAGCCCGGACGCCACTTCTCTGAGGTCGGCTTGCTGGGTGACCAGCCGCTCGGCCGGAGCGGACCCCGCTGCTGCCCTCGCGCTAAGGGCAGTGCCTGGGCCTGGGGGAGGAGCAGCCGGGAGGTTCGCGGTCACCGAGGGCGGCCCCGCTCCGAGCCCTGCGGCTTTCGCCCGCCGGAGCGAGAGCCGGCTGTAGGCGGCTCCTTCCTGTGCAAACTTTTCTGTCCTCTTCCTCCTCCCGCCCTCCCCACCGGCTTCTCGGCGCCCAGCGTCCAGCCTCCCCGCCCTCGGCGCTGCTTCGGGGTCGCCGCTCCCGGCAGCGCAGGCGGCCCCACCCCGCGCTCCGGGCCGGCCGCCGCCGGGAGCCCATGGCCGAGGCGGGCAGACGCGCCGCGGAGCCCCCGGGCGAGCCCGCCGAGCAGGCAGCGGCCGCAGCCCCCGAGCCCCAGGCGGCCGCCCCGCCGCCGGCGCCCGCTCAGCGCTGGCTGCCCGGGGACCCGAGCCCCCGCGGCCGCTCCCAGAGTGACCTATCGTCGTGCTCCAGCAGGGGCCGCCCGCTCCGGGTCCACATCTCCGGCTCAGGTAAGGCGGCTCCGGGCGCTGGGGGGGGGCCGGGGGAGGGCCGGTCGCGGCAGGTGGCGGCGGGACGCGGCCGGCCCGGGACGCGGGCGGGAGGGGAGGGGCTGCGGTGAGCGCAGGGGAGGGCGCAACGGAGCTCCCCGCGCGGTCCTCCTGCTCTGCTGCCGGCGGCTGGCTCCTTCGCCCGGAGATGCTCCAGCAGGGCTGCGGTCGGTGCGCCGGGTGGGCGCGCGTCTCTGCGAGCTGGGGTGCAGCCCTCTGGGTCAGCGAGCGCGGCCGTGCGGGAAAGAAAGAGACTTTGATCCCGCGGAAGGGTGCGGTCCCCTCACGTTGGGGGCCAGGGCCAATGCAGGTCTTGGAAACCCTCCTAACTGCTCGTGCTTTTGAAATAAAGGGTTCTTTGGGGGGGGTGGTGCTGGTTAGAGGACTCAGGGCCTGAGTTTTTCCTCCCTGTAAAAACCGTGCAGGTGGTACTGAGAGTTTGGCCAGGCTGTTTGCGCCCCTGGTTCTCACTGTTATTTGACAGAGAGGCTCGATCCAGCACCTCCGCGTCTGCAGCCGATTCGCTTGGCCCTTGCTTGCCTAGCGCCCTGGTCCCTCCTCGGCGCGGTCGGTGCACCGCGACCGGCAGAACCAGGAACTCGGCCGAGGGCGGGTGGTTGCGCCGGGTAACGTGGGGCAAACCACTTACCTTTGTCTCTCGTATCTCGGTACTTAAAGTGGGAATGAGTGTGGAGCTACCGCACGGAGGATTAAATAATTCATCATTTTTAAATGCTCTTGAACAAAGCATCAGCTTAGGAACCGTAGAACTGTTTTTAAAAGTCCACGGATTTGTTAACTGCCCAGGGATTGCTTTCCGATTTGCATCCAAGGAGGATGCGTGGAAGCTGGGAAGCTGGAAACGAAAGCGAACATCAAAACTACCCACAGCAGTCCAAGGCCAGTGCGGCGCTCTGAGGTCAGGCCTCTGAGCTGTGACTCAACCTCACAGCTACCTGAGGCCAAGTGTCTTGTTCAAAAAAGGCACATTTCCATACCTCTGACTACATTCCAGCTAGCTAGCTCTGTTTTCCTTTAGAACCCGCCGTCTTCCTGTGCTTGTAATATCGCTTCGCCACACAACGTGTATACTTAGTATCAGAGGTATTGTTGATCTGACTTTGCAGATCATGCTGGATAAAGCCACTCAGAATTGTTAAATACAGGTAGTGAGATGTGGGTCATGGTATTTGAGAAAAGAATATTCTGCCAAATTCATATGGTGAAAGCACTGAGTTGAATGTGATTTACCTCCTGCTTTTTAGGTGTTGGCCAAACCGAACTTGACCGGTGGATAATCTTGATTGGATTTTACAAAGATTAGCCTTTCAAATGACTCTAAAGAACCAACTAAGAATTAGTCAATTTGGTGACTAGATAACATTTTTTTTTCATCTTCATAGCTAGAAATTAAGGCAGGTGTGCAAAAGAAGGGCAGTAAAGAACTTTTATTTTTTCTTATATAATTTTTTTAATGTTAACTTACTTATTTTGAGAGAGAGAGGGAGGGAGAGCACACACAAGCAAGGAAAGGGCAGAGAGGAGAGACAGAATCCCAAGCAGGCTCCCTGCCATCATCAGCACAGAGCCTGATGCAGGGCTCGAACTCACCAACTACGAGATCGTGACCTGAGCCGAGATCAAAAGTCAGACACTTAACCGACTGTGCCCCACAGGGCAGTAAAGAACTCTCAAATGTGAGTGTGCAAACTATACATTATGTGAACTATGGACTTCCATTTGTAACATTATTTTACTTCCAAGAACTCTGTATCTTCCCTGTGCTCTTAGAGGACTTTGGGAAGGGGCAACTTTCAGCTGACTTGTCCCCTGCACCCTGGGATACTGTAAAAGAGTGAATGTCTTCTAAGTTACTGTATCCCGTTTTCAGAACTGAGTCTTGCATTTATTTAAGAGCAGGCTAAGTGTCACCAGGAGCTCCCTGCATTTCTTAGAGTCAGAGAGGTAACGAATGAGCTGGCCCCTCACTGACACACAGAGTGTTTCCCTAGAATCCTGCAGCCTCTGCATGGATGCCAGAGAGTCAGCAAGATGTGACCGGCCTGGGATAGCAGAGTTGTCTTAGGGGCACAAGGGGAAGGTTACACCACCTTGTGGAAACATTGCTTGGCCTGGTGTAGGGCAGCCCAGTTTCCAGGCCTTCCTCAGGAGCTCTGCACACATGTGGGCAGTATCAGGAGCTAGATCGCATGTGGTCTTGCCAGAACTGGCCCAGACGGGCAGCATGGGTCTCACCTCAGAAGCTCGGACCCTACCCCAGACCAGCTTATTTCCAATCTGCATTTCACGGATTCTCAGGTTGTTTTTAGACACGTAGCATTTGAGACGCACTATTTTCTGACACTGGTTTTCAAAGTTGGTTACACATTAGAGTCACTTGGGGAGTTAACACAACAACAACGACAACAACAAACAGTTTATGGCTAGGTCCCTCCCCCCAGGGATTCTGGTTTAATTGGCATCAGGTACGGCCCGAGTACTGGGTGATTCTCTGGTGCAGCAGACTTTGAGAACCGTGTGTCCACATAACTTGCTGCCATGTCTGTTGTGATGCTGTGGCCAGGGTTGGCCTGGGCAAGTGTAAGTTTGAAGGGTTTGGTTCAGTACCTTCTCACGTCCTAGTAGAACTCCCTTCTGCTGCGGCCACCTCCCAAATGGCACCTCTCACTCCCATTCTTGATTCTAGCTGGTTGTCACTAAGTCCTTCCTAAGGGATAATTTCTAATAATGGGTTAATTCACCTGGAGAGAGTGTTGAGTGGGGAGGGGACATCATGTTTTGCAAGGATGTATGGATGTGAGGGAGCAGAAGAGGGGAAGGAGGAGAAGACTGTGAGGTGTCATGGGGTATCAAAGAACCTCACTCCAAAAAAACATCCACTCCCAGGCTACCCCATCTGTCACCCGGTCCCTCATTTCCTCTCCATGTTTCTTCCCTTGAAAGAATAACTGAAAACTTGAAACTTGGCTTCTAAAATTTTGCCAGCTCTGGGGATAAGAGTCAGTCCAGTATGAAGCATATATATATATATTTTTAAATTCTTTCTTTTTATAAAGTTTATTTATTTATTTTGAGAGAGAGTGAGAGAGCACAAGCCAGGGTCGGGGGTGGGGGCAGAGAGAGAGAGGGAGAGAGAGAGAATCCTAGGCAGGCTCCATGGTCTCAGCACAGAGCCCAATGCAGGGCTCGAACCCGCAAACTGTGAGATCATGACCTGAGATGAAATCAAGAGTCAGACATTTAACTAACTGACCACCGAGGTGCCCATGAAGCATATTTTTTAAAGACCTCTGTGCAAGACTGTGTTGATGCTGCTGGAATATCACAAGAGATTCCACTTCTCCTGTTTGTTTTGTTTTTGTTTTTGTTTCATTTATTTTTGAGAGAGAGACAGAGAGCAAGCAGGGGAGGGGCAGAGAGAGGGAGACACAGAATCTGAAGCAGACTCCAGGCTCTGAGCTGTCAGCACAGAGCCCAACACGGGGCTCAAACTCAAGAACCACGAGATCATGACCTGAGCAGAAGTCAGACGCCTAACCCACTGAGCCACCCAGGCGCCCCTCCTGTCTGTGTTTCATTACTAGATTTTTGTTAAGAAAAGCATCTCAGACTTCAAGGGCTTTTAACTTGTGATTTGAGCAGGGTTTTTTTTCACATGATCAAAATGCATTGGTTTCACAAAAGCTATAGTTTTATATTTTAAAATCCATATAAAATGCGAAGAAAGCCAAATATATTCAAATAACAAAGAACATTTTAAAAATATACTTTAAATAACATTAGAATTGACACGAAAGCCCTTTTATTGGGCTTATAAAAACAGACTTTTGCTTTAGAAAAATGCAGATTGATTTTGCTTTATGGTTTTTGAACTCACAGTTCTGGAATTCAAAAGTTCTGGATATTGAAAATCTAACATTTCTTTGTAAATGTAGTAGTATTTTATCCATTAAAAAAAAAAATCCCAAAGTAAGCTTTTCATGATATATGGACTGGTGTTCCCTTAATTTTCAGACCGATCTTTTTCTGCATGAGTGACTATAACATTTTCAGAGTGTTCTGATGTGCTCTTCTGATAAGCCCAATGTTTAGTGAATAAAGAGCCTTAGGATACAACATAGGGCATATTCCTTCTGTAATCTTTCAGCAAGTACTATGTTCCAGGTACTGTACTGCACCTGTTGGACCAAGAGGCTGTGTTCAAGTGATGACTCTCAGTCTTACATGTTGGGCTGCACAGAGCAGAGAACCCTGTGAGGCATCTCAGAAAAGGGAAGTATGGGTGAATGGACCACTTAATAAAACTTGCACAGAAACAGCCTCAGCTCTTTTGGTACCTTGATTCATCTCTCCAGCATTCCTTGTGCTGGTGTAATTAGGTGTATAGGTAAGGGAAATGCAGGATCTTTTTCTGGAGTCTTCAATCTCTGGTGTGTTCAGTGAAGAGGGAGGAAGAAATCTAGCAAACCTGGATGTTCTTTCAGCCCATACCCACAGCTGCCTGGCCACAAGGGCGAGGTGCTGCTGTCCAGGACGGGCTCTGCAGCCGATGGTCACCCGTCCCATTGGGGGAAGTCCTTGCTTGTCTACACTTGGCCTGTGCTCTCAGAGCGCCTCTCACGGACCCCCGAGGATAAAACTATTTGGGCCACTGCTTGCGTGTTCAGCTGTTGTTCTGCCAGGCTAATGCTCTGCCAGGGGCTCCTGGGCCCCATTCACAGCTGGGCTGAAGCTGCCCCAGGCCAGGAACAATGGATGCCGGCTCACTTTCCATTTGTGTTGCTCAGAGTGATTTTTTACCAGACAAAGACCATCTGGCTCTAAGTTTACTATCTGTCTCTGCCTACTCACAGAAGAGCAAAGCTGTCCTGCTGGGAAAGGCGGGGCAGTCTGGGCAGTGCAGATGGGTGCTGGGCACAGCAGACAGCGGGGGGTGCTCAAATCCAGCCCGTGCCCTGCCCTGATCAAGCCGTGCACCCCGGTGTACATGCACAGACACCCCTCCCTTAGGAGGGAACATTTCTCTTTGCACAAAGGCCCTGGGCTTCCCATCCAGCTAGGAGCCACCCTTGGTCAGGCCTCATCCCAGCACGGGTGCCTTTTCCTGTGAGTCACAGAGGCGCCACCTAAGCTGATGGTGGTCCCATACCCGAGGCCGGCACATTTTTAAATTCAACTTCACCTGTTACCCTGCAGCAGAGGCCGAAACACTTTAAAAATCATCTTCACCTCTTAGGTAAGGACTTACCTGTTAAGTCAGGCTGCACCTGACTTGGGGCTGAGACCAGAAACTTGTCAGGAACTGAGGCAACGCCTGGAACAATTTCCTCTTGCTCTTGCTAGCACGGTCTCCCCTGGCATTGTGGTTCTCTTTGCCCCTCTGCCGGCCAGCTTTCTCACTCTCATCCGAGCAGATTCCTCACCCTCACAGGTGCTTCTCCATCCATCTACTTATAAACACCACATCAGAGCTTCTACCTGCCTTATAACAACTTTACTTTTGCTTCCTTTTCACTCTTGCCCCTATGTTTATCTGGAAACATTTCTTCATATTTCTTAGCTTGCATTTCCTGGAAGAGATCTACTGTTTGCAGCCACCTTTTCACAGTAGGCCATAGATCGTAGGTCATAGAGAAGCCTATGGACTGTCCATCCTTCATCTGATACCCACCCAAGCGCAAGCCAGTTGTGGCCTGGAGGTGGGGGTCACACGATGTCAATATAGCCACTGAGAAGGAACTGAGCCTGGAAAGTTTCCATTCATTTACTCATTCATTCATTCCTTCATCCAATATTTATCGGATGTGCGGAGCTAAATAGATATGAGTTTGCAGTTGTAGGGGTAACACTGAAAGCGGAGACCATTCAGACAGGATGTGGCAGACCAGGTACAGTAGCATGTCTGGTCCTCTAAGCCATTGTTATTTGCCATGATTATGCAAAAAAAAAAAAAAATGATGATGATGATAGCCATTGTTCTTGTTTCGAAAGGTAGCATGAACAGCTAATTATACCCAAACCGGACAAGTTCTAGTTGGTCTCAGTCATTCACTAGTCACATTGAAGCCAATGGCAAAGCTGTGGCTTTATTTTGAGCTCCAGCTACTGCTGGGGTTACACTAGGCGAGGGTTCATATCTTGATTTTTTCTTTTATTCATTCAATTAGCAAACAGTAAATGGGCTAAACGCAGGCTGTGAATTCCTAAGGAATTCACAGTCTAGTGGGCGAAGGACAGGCAAATAAACCAACAACTGCAGTGCAATAAAATATGAGGTATGACTTGTGCCCTGTCCCAGGCCTGGGGGAGCACCCAGGAGGCTTAGCTATATGAAATGGCTTAGGGCAGGGCAATCACGAAAGACTTCCTGGGGGAGGAAGATGTGTTATCTCCATGTAAGAGGAGGAACTAGAAGATGGAGTTGGGTGAGGGGGCAGAGCAGGGTTTGGAGAGAGGAACAGTAAAATCAAAAGCACCAGGCCTGAAACAACTCAGTGTCATCAGGAAACACTCAACAGTTGGGTTGGCTCTCAGGAGGGCTCCTGTGGGAGAGGGTAGAGAGGAAGACTGGGTGTTAGGCCAAGGCCAGAGAGTGAATCTCCTGGGAGATACACAATTTGGGTGACATTTGTGAGGCATTTGCAAGCTTGACAGAGGTGTGTTCTGAGTGTATTGTGACATGGGTATTGAGGGACACTGGTTGAAGAGCCCGGACAACTGAGATTTGAGACACAGAATCATGGTTATTATCTGCGTGACCTTGGTCAGCTTACTTTCTTTTCCTCTGCTTGACTTCTTTTTATCTGACCTGGAGGTGACTAGTAACGGTAACACCTAGCTCGTGGGATTTCGTAAGGCAGAAACATGTGAAAACTTGAACTTGAACTTGAAAGTGCCAATAAAATGGTGACACCATTTGCATACTTCTATTATGTGACTTACTGTGGTGTATGACAATTATGGATAGGTTTATCTCCTTCCTCATACTGTATAGTCATTGAAAATGAAAATTATATTTTCTTTTTTTAAACTTATTTTATTATTATTTTTTTAAGTTCATTATTATTTTTTTTAATGTTTATTTTGAGAGAGACAGAGTGTGAGCAGGGGGAGGGTCAGAGAGAGAGGGAGACACAGAATCCGAAGCAGGCTCCAGGCTCTGAGCCGTCAGCACAGAGCCTGATGGGGGCTTCAAACTCATAAATTGCGAGATCATGACTGAGCCAAAGTCGGATGCCCAACTGACTGAGCCACCCAGGCACCCCAAAATAATGTTTTCTTTATTTTTGCATGCTCAGTGCCTAATTCAGGGCCAGCTATATATATGCCGGGTGCTTACTAGATACTTACAGAATTAATGTATGAATTACTTAAAAGTCAGTTCTTTTGACATCAAGACTCTACATCGAAAATTAGGCAATCAGCCAATTAATCAATAAAATGGCCCATTGGATAGAAGCTATGATTTCCAAATGTTTTAAAATTAAAAAATGAACTAACTGGAGTGTTTTTGAACAGCCGCTCATGAGAAAATCAAATCGTCCTTGGGGGTATCATGGAAGCTTCACCTTGTGACATCTATAGGAGAAATTTGTGAAAGGGAAGTTGTGCATGTGAGTCCAGCCTCAGCCTGGTGATGATGCAATCCAAGCAACAGGGATTCTGCAGCCTTGTTGGAAGGTGGTGCTGGGTGTTAGATGCGAGAGTGTAGGCCAGTGGGCCAAGAGGGATGTGAAACCTCATGCTGATCTGGCCCTGCATTATTTACACGAACTATCACATTTCATCCTTATGGCAGCCCCGTGACATCGCTATGTATCAGCCCCACTTTTTGGACAAGGAGGCTGGTGCGGGTCGAACAACCCATCCAAGTCCCGCAGGTAGCAGGGAGTAGTAGAACCAATACTCAAATCTTTCTGACCTCAAAGCTCAGACTCTTTTCTACCACATGCTTCCTGGGCGCGTATCCATCGCCTCTCATAGAAAACCATTCACATGGACCCCCACCAACAGGGAGGAAATTGTGTCATGTTTCACTCTACAAATACTATCTTGAGAGAGATCATCGTAACAAACATCTCTTTCTCTCAGTCTTTCATTTTAAGGCCCCAACCAATTACCTATTTTAAAGTCTCTCCCACACTTCAAATTTCTCATATCGATAGCGAATTTGGATGAACTGGGATGAGGTTCTGGGAGTTTGTATTTTCAGGCAAGCACACATCAGTGATCATTACTTAAGTGCATTGTTTTAAACCAAAAGTACTCAATCTTGGAGTCAGGTGTATAACACATGCACACGAACCATATTTCGTCTCAAAGTACAAGTTTAGTTTCAGTGACTATGAAGCTCGGGGGAAAAAACACCAAAGAAGTTTTAGTGTTTTAAAAATACCATAACCAGGTGACTCATTATCTTTGATCATGCTAGCTGAAATTTGCACAGAGAAATAAGTTGCACCAGCTTGCCTTAGAAAGGGTTCTGAGACCTAGCTCACTTTGTGACCTATTGGCTAAAACTTGACATTTATATGCCTTACTTTGCAGTTTCTTGGTGCCTCTGTGAAGGCTTGAGAAAAAACAGCTACTGCTTATCCTTTGTAACAAGAAGAAAACTGTGACTTAAAGTACGTTATCTATATCCAGAGTTCAGGACTATGATCAGGGCAGGAATATCACAGATATGATGCTTCAATTTTGGATTAGCAACTCACATGTTTTAAGTTTGTGGCAATTTATGGCCATGATTCACATCATCAATATTGGTCTGTAATCTTGTTTTTTTTTTTTTTTTCAATTTTTTTTAATGTTTATTTGCTTTTGGGACAAAGAGAGACAGAGCATGAGTTGGGGAGGGGCAGAGAGAGAGGGAGACACAGAATCTGAAACAGGCTCCAGGCTCTGAGCTGTCAGCACAGAACCCAGTGCAGGGCTCGAACCCATGAACCACGAGATCATGACCTGAGCTGAAGTAGGATGCTTAACTGACTGAGCCACCCAGGCGCGCCATGTCCATAATCTTGTTTTGTCTTCATGTATGTTTTAACCTACTTGAATGTTGTCATATCCTCTTTTGAGGTATAAGTTCTATTAAATAATAATTAAACAGGCTAATAAACATTGATAGCAAACATATAGTAAGCCCATCTTCTCCAATCTACTGGGCATTACAAATCTCCGATTCCTGTTCCAGATGCCTGGATGACAGTGATAGAAACGTGTGATTATGATGAAGAATCTGATTTATAGTTTAAAAATGTAATAGAACTTATGTCTTCAAACCAATGTTATGTTTTAGAGCTGTCATACTAGAAGGGTATGTGCTTATTCCAATTATGATGTTACTGTATAAAACATTGTTTAACAAAAGTTTTGTAAGATGTTGGATCCCTCATTTTAGCTACTTGCCCTGATGATGGCACAATTGTAGTTCTTTTTAAAAATCATATTTGTCTTTCAGAGACATAGACTTATGTCACTGGGGCAGATTTGAAAAGGCATTCTGGAAATGGCTGGGATGGTGACCACATTGCGGGAATATATTTGTCGTCTCCCAGCATGATTACTTTGGAGGGAACAGCAATCATTTTGACGTTTAAGTCATTCATATTACTTGATAGTAATGCATCATGCCCCCCAAATGTATAACTGTGCAAACAAATGTACACTAACTAAGCAGGCCAGTTTTGACTGTTAGTCTAGTGACCCTGGGATTATGAAAGAAAAGAAGGCAACTGTGGTGTTTGCGGGGGGTGCTAAGTAAGATGGAGGAGAGGATTACTAATTAATAGCAAGGATTTGGTCAAATGAACACATTTCCATAGACAGTAATGGAGATCGCCTTGTCTGAGCAATCTGAGAGATTGCTATTATTATTATTATTATTATTATAATTTAAAGTAAGTTCTACACTCAACATGGGGCTTGAACACATAACCCTGAGACTAAGAGTCACACACTCCACCAACTGAGTCAGACAGGTGCCCCTTAAAATTATTTTTTTTTAAATAAGGATGTAAGAGCACTCCGAAACCAGGAAGCAGAGTTGGGTCTCATGAGGCCTAGAACCAGGAACTGAGAAGTTAACCTGTGGCCAAGAAGGGAGTTCTCTCCACCGCTCCTGCACTTTTTCTTTCCAGGGATCCATCTATCTGTCTGTCTGTCTGTCTATCTCCTCCCATACATCTGTGCTTCCGTCCATCCTCCCCTACCAGATTTCTCTGTTGTTATGAGTACATTTACCACGGAGTTCCCAAATTTACACATCTTTAGTTCAAGACAGCAGAGAGACTCCTCAGTGTCCTTGGATCCCGATTCCAGACGCCCAGCCTGGGCCAGGTAGCCATTCCTGTAATTAGTTATATCCATTGTGCAGGACAAGTGAGGCTGCTCACGTGCACTGTCATAGGTGTGGAGAAGATAGTTCTTAGATAAGAGATGGACAGGTGCCTGGGTGGCTCAGTCTGTTAACCTTCTGACTCTTGATTTCGGCTCAGGTCATGATCCCGGGGTCATGGGATCGAGCCCTACATCCAGCTCTGTGCTGAGTGTAGAGCCTGCTTGAGATTCTCTCTCTTTCTCTCTCCCTCTGCCCCTCCCCTCTTCTTTCCCTCAAATAAAAAAATAAATTAAAAAAAAGTAAATAAAAAAACAGATCAAGGGGGATGGGCAAACACATCAAAGGTTACATTACCTCAGTGTACCAGAAGACCAGCGAGATGAGGCATTCCTGAGCTTTGGGGA
The DNA here is from genome assembly GCF_024362965.1 of Panthera pardus. Taxonomy (NCBI): domain Eukaryota; kingdom Metazoa; phylum Chordata; class Mammalia; order Carnivora; family Felidae; genus Panthera; species Panthera pardus. The sequence goes on along the minus strand of NW_026526732.1, from coordinate 22,621,124 downwards.
AGCTAAAGTGTCACTGAGAAAAGCCAAATAAATGCCTGTTAAGGTGAGAAAGAAGAGAAGGAATGGAATAAGAAAATGACATAGAATACGGAAACATAGGGGCGCCTGAGTGGCTTAGTCAGTTGAGTGTCTGACTTCGGCTCAGGTCATGATCTTGTGGTTTGTGAGTTCAAGCCCCACATGGGGCTCCGAGCTGCCATCGCAGAGCCTGCTTTGGATCCTCTGTCCCCATTTTTTCTCTCTGCTCCTCCCCTGCTCACGCACTCTCTTTCAAAAATAAATAAAAATAAAAAGAATAAGGGAACTATAATGAAGTGGGCTTTCAGTAGTACAGTGGGGTGTCTTAGACTTGTGGGGAAGGCAGGAAGGAGGAGGGATTTTCCTGAGGAACAGCAAGGGTGATGGAAGTTATTGGCTGGGGCACGGGGTGGGTGCATGTTGGGGGGTGGGCCACAGGGAGCAAGAAGAATGAGAATATGGCAAGAAGGCCTGGTCATGAAGACAGTCTTCTCTCTCACTTGATCGGTGGGAAACCTGGTGTGTCATCTACACCAGCTGCTATGGGCCATGTGAGCCCCTTTTATTTCCATTCAGCCCTCCATGAATGTTTTACCAGACCTCCTCCTTCCTCTAGGAACGTTAACAATGGGTCTCACACAGAAGATCAGGCTCCCATGCCTCTTCTCAAATAGAACCCTGTGGTAATGAGTTTGATTGAAATCCTGGCTCTCTGGGGATTATATTCTCCCAGATGGTGACCCTGGCCTCTGGAGCCTATTTGGGTTGTGGGATGGCATTCCTCAGACCTGATCTGATTAAACACTTCTCAGCTTGGGTTTAGAGTTGGCATGAGGTCACATGCAATTGTCCAGATCCAGATTGGTAGTTTTGCACTGGATGACAAATTCCCTGAGGACTAGGATCGGAAAGAAGTCCATGGCCTCAGGCGATGGCAACGTGTTTATCTCAGGCCCAGGAACACACTTGGAGGGACCCGCATCTGATAAACAGCCGCTACAGGAGAAAGAGGTGTTTTGAACTTTCTAGCGTTGAAAAATCTACCTTGGCCATCAAAATCTGCATGCAACTGTCCCTGTCCTACCTTTGACAGCCTGGCTATATCACTGCTCCCTTCTTTTCCTGCACACACACCTACTTTAACTGTTGCTCTTTGAGCCCTCTTCCCCCAAGGCTCCCCTTGGTGATCATTTTTGCAGGCCCTTACCTGTGTTAAAGTATTACCGAGGACTGGGGGTGGAGGCGTCTCGATATGATTCAGCTGGTCCCCGTGCCCCATGAAGGAAGCCCTTAATCCTAGGCTGTGGTTTTCAGCCACTATCACCTTGTTGCTCTGTTAATAGTCAACAGACAGCAAAGGCACACCAAGAGAGATGGAAAATTGAAGTCCTAGTCAGCCACACCAGAAAGCACCAAGTTCACCATTTGCTTCTAGATGGGTGTTGGGTGATGTTTCAATGCATCAAATGGCTGACTCAAATCAGCCGTAATGGTTTGTTGACCAGAGCTCTCATCTAAGTTCACATTCAATCTGGATAACAGTCATGTTACCTCAGGTAGCATTTCTCAAATGTTACCGTGCTTCTGAATCACCTGGGGATCTTGCTGAAGCTCAGTAGGTTTGGGGTAGAGAGAGAGCTTCTGCATTTTCTAACAGGCATCTTAGTTTTGCTGATGTTGCCGGTCTGTGAACCACGCTTGGAGAAGCACGCCTCTTTGGATAGTTTTAATTGGGCTTGTCAACTGCTCTAAGGATGCATCTCTCTTAACACTGATGGACCTCAAAATTCCATCCATGGAAACTTCCATCTTGTGTGAAAGTCTCCCCTTGCTTTCCTATTTGGCAAGCCTTACTGTATATTATTTATAGTAGTTGGAAGCTCTTCAAGGTTTAGAGAGAGGGAGTGTTTAGGACTTACACTTATGTAGGATATTTTGCTTCAAGAATGCCCATGTGAGGGTGTTGTATGGAAACCAATTTGACAGTAAATTTCATATATTAAAAAATAAAAAAATAAAAAAAAATAAATTAAAAAAAAAAAAAAAAGAATGCCCATGTGAATTGACTCTTGAGACTTTATCTGCAAAACCCTCTAATGTCTAGTGTCCAGAGGGTTGGTAGGTAGTAGGAGTGAGACATAGAAGTAGAATTTTGGGGAGAGTGGGGGGGAATATAATTGACATAACATTGTGTTAGTTTCGGCTGTACGACATATGTGTGTATATTGCAAAATGATCACCACAATAAGTTTAGTTAACATCCACTACCACACATAGTTACAATTTGTTTTCTTGTGATGAGAACTTTTAAAATCTACTCTCTCAGCAACTTTCAAATATACAATACAGCATTGTTAACTGTTGTCACCAGGCTGTCAGACATTATATTCTCAGGACTTATTTATTGTATAACTGGAAATTTGTACCTTTGACTACCTTCACCTAGAATTAGAAAAAAAAATTTTTTTTAAGTTTATTTATTTTTGAGAGAGAGAGACAGAGCACGAGTCGGGGAGGAGCAGAGAGAGAGGGAGACACAGATTCCGAAGCAGGCTCCAGGCTCTGAGCGGTCAGCCCAGAGCCCGACACAGGGCTCAAAGTCACAAGCCGTGAGATCATGACCTGAGCCAAAGTCAGACGCTTAACTGACTGAGCCACCCAGGCGCCCTACCTAGAATTCTTTTTAAAAAAAGATTAAAACACTTTATTCACTGGAAACTCAAAACTGAAATCTATTTCTTGAGATAGCATTGCCTAAAACATGAAAAGACAAGAGTAAAAAAGGAATACACACTTTTGAAAAGTTTTATGCCCGTGGAGAATTTTCAAGTCTTCATTCCTCCGTGTCTGCAATGCCTTTTGTAGAAGAGGGAGAAGCTGAAGGAGAGGGGAGTTGAGGTTACTGATGCCCAGACCAGGCTGTGACATCTCAGGAGGCTCGGCCATGATGGACTGGGCGTGCACGTCCCTCGAGGGGATACCTGAGCATCAGAATGTTGGTGCTGCCCCTGATAGTCATGGCAATGTTGGAAAATAGGTAGATTTGAGGACGCACTAAGAAGATACAGTAGTTTTGTCAGCTGTGGTTAGTGTTAGCATACCCATGAAGGGACGCCTGGATGGCTCCGCCGGTTGAGCATCCAACTTTTGGTTTTGGCTCGGGTCATGATCTGAGAGTTCATGGGTTCAAGCCTGGCAACAGGCTCCACACTCATGGCTCGGGATCTGCTTTTGGGATTCTCTCTGTCTCTCTCTGCCCCTCCCCTGCTCGTGCGCTGTCTCTCTCTCAAAATGAATAAGTAAACTTAAAAAAAAAAAAAAAACGAATAGCCATGGGAAACACCCTGTAGACGTGAGAGATACAGCAATAGGAGAGGCTACTGTTCGAAATGGTCAACTTTGATTTATTGGTTGTGTCAGTCATGTGACACTTTATTATTCCCTTGGCGATTACAAGAATATTCCTACACAACTGCTTCATTCCACAAACTATTATTAAAGCAACCACTGTGCAGGAAACTTGAACTTTTCATATGAGTATGTATGGTGTCCCTTTCTTCGAGCACAGCATTTGAGTATTAGACTTTTGTCAACTCCATAATGCCTCACCCATAGCAGTTACTTATAAAAAGCACTTGTTGGACGTGACAGATTACACTTGGGACTATTTGTAGTCCCTTAGAAATGGTGAGAAGCCACAGATGAAAAAAAATAAGAAGAATAGGAGAGGGAGGGTGTGGTGAGGGAGGTTAGCAACACTTAGCTCACCTAAGAGAATCTAAAGAATAAACACGGAAAAGACATCATTGGATTGCAGCTGAAGAAAGGTGGTAGAATTCACAGCCAAAACACTTTCAGCGTGGTTCTGGGAATGGAAACCCAGAGAGACACCGGGAGAGCTGAAGGTGAAGTGGGAGTTTCAAGACCAGGACCACGAATGGCAATGAAGGGCGGGGAGCAGAGGAAGTCACCATCAATAGTAAGAGTCTTCTGGTGAAGCAAATACTTTCCGTACAGCATCTTTCAGTAATCTTCCACTAGCCTGGTATTCTGTGCTTGGTCGTGCGTGTTCATAGATGATACCAAGCATGTAGGAGATAGTGCTCTATTGGGATTAAAAGCAAATCGAAGATCGGTTTTGGGAGGCTGTCATGATCTGTGATAGACACCTGTCACTTGCCGGGTATTTCAGGTAAGGAGTGAGCAGTGCTGTTTCGTACAAAAGCTTAGGTGTAGTTATCCCAGCCTCGACGTGTGTCTGTGGGGCTGAAATCCATGCCCAGGTGTTGATTCATCATCCATGTTCCACTGGTATTTGGAGATACTCTGCTTTGTGCTGGTGAGAAAACAACGTTCAGCCCAGGGAGCTCACATGACAGTGGAGAATGTCAAAGATAAACAAGGCTGGACAGTAGTTAAAATGGAAAGGTCAGATTTTAATCAGTAACATACTACTGCAGTGGGGAAGAGTCCACCATAAACTTCATTGTGTACAGAAGTGACTGGTAGCTTAAAAGGAGGAAGGATGAGGGAGAAAGGGAGTGGGGCGAGCAGGGGTTCAGTAGAGTCAGGGAAGTGAAAAATGACAAGAAGTGGGAAGTGGGGGGTGGTACACGGGAAACCCATCCGGGTTTGTTAACGGGTGCTCGTCGAGGTCAGACGCCTACCTTCCCGCAGAGGCTGGGAAACAGGGGCCCTGTCTTCGGGTGTTAGTTGGAACAAATAATAAATTCTTTTGGCAGCCGTGAGGTTTCTCAGGCAGGCATTTTAAGGGGGGATCCCAGGTCCTCCTAGGGATGTGATCTTGAGCTGTTAGAAACTATGTTAGTGTTGTTCAAATACAGGCCAAGGTTGAGGCCTAGTCAAGAAGGGGGATCAGAGGAGCATGGCTAGGGAGGGAATCTTTGTCAGGTGAGAGATACAATAAAAATAAATGAAGAATATTAGATGGTGATAATAAAGTTGGGGAGGAAGATAGGGAGTATTGGGTTAGAGGGAACATTTGAGTAAAGCGCTGAGGAAAGTGGTGGTGAGAGTTTTGGGGGATAGTTGAGGGAAAGCCCTCTAAGCAGGGAGAAGAGCGAGAGCAGAGGCCCAGGCAGGGCAGAGGCCCAGGCAGGGATGTTTCCTGTGTCTCAGCAAGTGAAGAGAGGCCCAAAGGGTGGAGTGAGCAGGGGAACAGCAGTAGGCTGTGCACTCGGGCGACAGGAGTCCACTGGCCTGTGTGGACTGTCTTGACGGTGTAGACTTTTTCTGGGAGGTGGGAAATCAGTGGAGGACTTTGGGCAGAGGGCTGTCACGTTGGACGAAAATGTGGAAGGCGAAGCTGGGGAGAGAACCGTTTCATTCACACAGTTACCAAGGTACGAGTGAGTGCACACGTATGACAGGGCGATGGTGTCTGTCTCTTCCTCCCACGTTCATTAGTGAAAGGACAGTAATCAGCAGATTAGTGGAGACTCTTGAGGTAACGCTATGCGGTGCGGCTCAGCTAATCAATAACCCTCAGAATGTCATCTAACCTGCAACGATTCGCTTTGACAGTGAACAGTAAAGCACAACAATTCTCCACTCTTCCAGCCTCAGCAAACTCAGTTTAGATTTTTCCCCATCGTTAAAAGAATACATTTGTAATATAAAAAGTTCAACCGAGGGGCACCTGGCTGGCTCAGTCAGAGAAGCATGGGCCTCTTGATCTTGGCGTCATGAGTTCAAGTGCCACGTTGGGTGTAGAGATTACTTAAATAAATAAATAAATAAATAAATAAATAAATAAATAAATAAATAAAATTTTTAAAAAAGTTCAACCAATATATATAAGATGAAGGTGTAGTTCCTGTCACATTCCCCTAACCTCCCTTGTCTTCCGCTTGTGTTCTTTCAGGCCACTTCTGTGGAAACACATGCACGTAACACTGGAATAATTTTTTTTTTTCCCCTTCACAAATTTGGGATTATGCTGTGCATGCTCTTTGCAACCTACACTTTTTTTAAGGTGCCAATTTTATTTTTTTATTTACTGTATTTTTTTAAAGAAATGTTGATTCGTTTTGGGGAGGGAGAGCGTGAGCTGGGGAGGGGCAGAGAGAAATGGGGACAGAGGGTCCTAAGTGGATCACTGCTGTCAGTGAGCCCGACGTGGGGCTCAAACTCACAAGCCATGAGATCATGACCTGAGCTGAAGTCAGATGCTCAACCGACTGAGCCACTCACACGCCCAAGGTGTCACTTTAAAATATGGTTTTAGGGGCGCCTGGGTGGCGCAGTCGGTTAAGTGCCCGACTTCAGCCAGGTCACGATCTCGCGGTCCAGTGAGTTCGAGCCCCGCGTCAGGCTCTGGGCTGATGGCTCGGAGCCTGGAGCCTGTTTCCGATTCTGTGTCTCCCTCTCTCTCTGCCCCTCCCCCGTTCATGCTCTGTCTCTCTCTGTCCCAAAAATAAATAAAAAACGTTGAAAAAAAAAAATTAAAAAAAAAAATATGGTTTTATTTAAGACATTGCAATGACAATGATGTGTTTATAGAGTGCAATATCATTGCCTTTCCCTGTGTATATTGTCCATATTCAACTATCAAGAATGCCCAGTTTATTTACTAGAGCGGCTCAGCTTTAAAATTGCCGTGCAATTGCAAACTACATTTTCTACTCAAAAATTTCTTAAACATTCTTTCATGTCAGTATGCATGATTCTCATGTATTCATTTTAGTTTGGAGAAAACTTTGCAGTCTACATGTGTCATATTTTGTATAAGTACTTCCCTTCTGATAAACATTCCTTTTTTTTTTTTTTTTGCAGCTTTAAAAAAGATTGCCTTTATTCAGAATCATAAGGTTTTCATTAAAAAAATTTTTTTAATGTTTATTTTTTGAGCAAGACAGAACGTGAGTGGGGGAGGGGCAGAGAGAGAGAGGGAGACACAGAAATCTGAAGCAGGCTCCAGGCTCTGAGCTGTCAGCACAGAGCCAGTCTTGCGGCTTGATTCCACAGACCGTGAGATCATGACTTGAGCCAAAGTCGGACACTTAACAGACTGAGCCACCCAGTGGCGCCCCTCATTTTTAATCTTACCTTTACAAAAAGTTTAAAAAAGTATTTCTCTTTGTGCAGTAAAGTACATTTACTTATTTTTTAAACGCTTAAAGCAGATTTCTCACAGTTTCCAGGAGGGATTTTAGCATGATCCAAACTCAAATATCCATTTTTTGTATCTTTCAATGTCTGCAGCAAACATTCTGTTTTCCCCTAAAGCTTTTTTTTTTTAAGTTTATTTACTCGTTGTGTGTGTGTGTGTGAGAGAGAGAGAGAGCACATGTGCCTCTCCAGCAGGGGGAGGGGCAGAGAGAGTGAGAGAGACAACCCAAGCAGGCTCTGTGCTGTCAGCACAGAGCCAGATGGGAGGGACTCCATCCCACGAACCCCAAGATCATGACCTGAGGCAAAATCAAGAGTCAGACACTTAACTGACTGAGCCATCCAGGTGCCCCCCCCCCCCCCCCCCCCCCGCTAAAGTTTTGATATTACAACCAATGTTCAGGGAACTTTGGACATATATGCCTTTCTGCATATGTGTGAGTATTTCCATGAGAAGATTCCCAAGTCAAAGGTTATTGGTCCCCCCTCCCAGTTTTACTGAGATATGCCAGTTTTTAAGATCTAATAGGTACTGCTGTATTCTCCTCCAAAAGTTTGTATGAATTTATTCTCCCAGCAGGGTGTGAGTGCCCATTTCCCCACACCCAGGCCAGGATTGGAAATTACGAACAGTTTTTGACTTCTGCTAGTTTAAGAGGTGTAAATTATGTCTTTAATTGTACGTTTCCCTGATCACTATTGAATTTAGAGAGCATTTTATATTACTAGCCATTTGTCGTTTTTCCTCTGGGGTCTTCTTGCACACATCTTCTGCCTGTTTTTCTGTTGCACTGCTTTCTCGGCTCTCGGTGTATCGAGGGTAATGATCGTTCGTCTGTTGTGGGTTTTTTTATGTTTATTTATTTTGAGAGAGAGAGCGAGAGAGAGAGCACCTGTGTGCTCAGCAAGTGGGGGAGGGGCAGAGAGAGAGAGGGGCAGAGAATCCCAAGCAAGCTCTGTATGCCATGTGGGGCTTGAACTCACGAAATGTAAGACCATGACCCGAGCCAAAGTCGAACACTTAGCCTGCTGAGCCTCCCAGGCGCCCTGATCCTTTTTCTGTTCTATCCGTTGGAAGTGTTTTCTGCTTTTTATTAGCTTTCACTTTGTTCTTAGGACCTTCTGTTGCCCAGGAGCAAGCCAGTTTTGATGTGTGAAGGTACATGTTTATACACATACAGAGGATTTACAAACATGCCACGTATGTCTCTATTCGCTTTGAAATGCCCCTCAATAAAAGCCATGCCGGCTTCTGTGATTCTTATCTTCCCTTTCGAGTGTGGGAGGCTTCCTGCTTTGCTTTTGCTTTTGCCTGCTCTGTGCTGGTTTTGCGGAACTTCATTTAACCAAGGGGGGGCGGATTCAAAAGAGAGTGCATTTACATTCAGGTCAGATTACTGTGAACATTTGTGCAAATCGGAGCTATTTTCTCGGGGCCCGTCAAAATGTGGGACACCACTCTGCCCGAAGCAAGTTTCTATTGTTGTTTCTTTGCAGATTGGAAGGTGTTAGTTGGAGCCAAAAGCCTTCTCGCTTTTGCAGCAGCCCTGCTGCTATATTCCCCTGCGTCCAACCCCCATCCTTCATTAGTTCTGGAGCAACTCATACAGCCATCTGCGAAGACTTGTGTGGAACGAAGGATGGGGGTCTTTCTTGTGTGTTCTGTCCTCCACCATGATGATCCCTAACAGAGATGTTCTTACGTGTGCTTTATCCGTTTATTTTCTGCTTTTGCTCTCGCTTCAGTTCGCGTTCCTAAATTTCTGGTCAGAGAGAGGCCAATAAAATGGAAAACCACCTCACTGTGTGTCAGAATTTGCTTGATCAGACAGTGACCCTAGCCAACTGTTTGAGTAATTGTTTTCCTAACTAATGACGTGAGTTGCCTTGTTGTTTTGGTGAAATGTTGACACTATCACCTTTTCCCACCTCTCACTTGCATTTGTAGATAAAATCTAATTATCATCTCAAGATGGGTTCTTGTCCTGCAGTATAATCGCAAGCACTAAAGATTTTGGGGCAGCTTGATATTTATTGGTTTGTTTGCGTGTTTGTTGATTCTCATTTTGTATTTAAACTGATGTTTAAAAGCTATTATTTCAGGGGTGCCTGGGTGGCTTAGTTGGTTAAGGATCCGACTCTTGATTTGGGCTCAGATTACAATCTCACAGTTCGTGGGTTCAAGCCCTGTATCAGGCTCCACACTGACAACGTGGATTCTCTCTCTCTCTCTCTCTCTCTCTCTCTCTCTCTGTCCCTCCCTCGATCACTCTGTCTCAAAAATAAATAAACTTAAAAAAATGAAAGCTTTTATTTCACAATTTTAAGAAAAGAAAGAGCAGAAGGAGGAAAGGAAGGAAGGTTGGAAGGAGAGAAGGAAGGAGGGAGGAAAGGAAGGAAGAGGAAACCAAAGCTTTTAAATATTTTTTATTAAATTTTTATTTTATTTTTATTTATTTATTTTAACCTTAAGAGAGAGTGTGTGAGAGACCACAAGCAGCAGAGTGGGGCAGAATGAGATAGGGAAAGAGAGGGGGAGAGAGAGAGGGGGGGGGAGGGAGGGGAAGAGAGAGAGAGAGACAGAGAGAGAGAGGGAGAGAATCTCAAGCAGGTTCCACACTCAGTACAAAGCCCAATGCAGGGCTAAACTCAGGGCCCGGTCCCACAACCTTGGGATCAAGACCTGAGCTGAAATCCAGAGTTGGACGCTCAACCGACTGAGCCACCCAGGTGCCCCAAGCTTTTTACTTTTAATAATTAATCTGTTTGTCATATCACATTGAAATTAGTAGTAGAAGAGACAGTGCAACTTCATGATGTTTAAGGAATTAATGAAGGAACATATTTCAGGGACCTCAGGCAGGTTTCTGTTCTCTAGTCAATCACCAAATTCTCCAGCTTTTATTAGAATTTTTCAACACAGAATTTTATGACATGAGGTGCTATACAGTCTAACACTTGCTTATTCTGGACTTTAGTCCTTAAATGTATTCATTTTAAGACGTTACAGGTGGACTTCTGGGCACCTCCAATGCTCCCAGGTGCTGAGAGTTCATGGAAATGATGCCCAGGGATACGGATGTGCTGCTTGCCTGTCTTCATTCCTTCTAGAAACCACATTTGTCTTTGAAGTAAAAATGAGGCCAGAAAGAAAGGACCTGATCAGCCCCAGCCTCCCTTAAAGGGGGCGTCAGAGGAACTGACTGAACATTCTCCACAGAATTCACCAATAAGAGATTCATTTGGTTTGGCCAACTTATCCTTTTAAAGAATAAACCTTACCTGATGGATAGAGGCCATTTAATGGTCACTCACACTCATGTCATGTAAATTACTGTCATCATCATCACCGTCATCACCACTGTGGTATCATAGAGAAGCTCACTGTTAACATTTTTGATCTCCATAACTGCGTGCATCCACTTTGACTCTCATTTACCCGTTTTCAAGGATGAGGGAAGTGAGAGGGAGTTTATGGCCTTGGGTCATACAGCCGGTGAAGGCCCAGCAGAACTCCAATCCAGGTCTTGGTTCCAAGTTTAGGGCTGCTGCTGCCACATCAAGCAGTCAGATTAATTCCACTCCCACGTCTGTGGGGACAAGCGCTTTGGTTGGGGATTAGGGGAGGAGGAAAGAGAAGGTTTTGGAAGAGTCAGAGGCAGTCTGAGCAGTGGCACGTGTGGCCTGATGGTGAGACAGCTCCCTGCTGTCACGGCACAGGGTCCTCGTGTCCCACGAACTGACCCCGCCACGCGTCCTGGCCGAGCTCCTCCAGGCTCTGGTGGTTCTGCCTTTGCCAACTTCTCCCTCCAGATGCTCTCAATTCAGGCCAATTGCCCGCACCTCCACTCCCACCCCTCCCCCTCTCCTTCCCTCCATCCTCGTTAGCATGCTGCGACCTTGGAGACACAGACCTGTAGTTTCTTTTGCCCAGATGCTGAAAGAAACATAGAGGTGACATCTCGTGAGTGGAAACTAAGTCATGTTCTTAAACTGGTCAGATTTAGGCTCATGATCCGTGAAATAAGCTAGAACCATCTTCCACCCTTGAGTGCCATTTGCACATTGCTGCCAGAACCACCCTTCCCCAGTGCGGTGTTCATTGTCCTCACGCTTCCCTCAGAAACACACACATGGGTAGGATCCCTCATGTCCAGTCCAGCCTCACCTACTTCAGGAGCCCCACCAGCGTGAGCCCTTTATCCCGGGAACCTGCCTTGGGTCCCTCCACTGTGCTTCCTCGGTACCTCCTGTCCCGTGTTTTCATCTTTGCCCCGGATCTGGAAGGTACAAATGGAAAGGATGAAGAGAAACATTGTACAATCAAAACGAATGGGCTTTATTTGGATTCTGGTTCAAACAAACTCTACAAAAAAGTGATACTGGATATTTGATGTTAAGGAATTAATGTTAATTATTTGTAGGTGTGAAGGATAATGTGGAAATGTGTTTAAAAAAAAAAAATAATGGCCTCCCTCTGCCTACATTTAACAATATTATGGGGAGAAAAAGGTTACCCACCCTTTTTTCTCCAGAATGTTCAAATCACTCTTACCTAGCTTCTTTTCTTTACCATATAAATGATCTTCTATCGGCATTAGAACTCTTAAATTTCTAAGTTCATATGTCGTAATAGTGCTAGGTCTTAAAAAAATAAGTCACGAGTGTCGCATCTATTATAAAGACCAAATTAAATGCTTCCATGTTCATTTTCACTCGATGGGCCACATAGTAGAGAGACCAGGAAGTTCACTATTTTCCTTATTCTTAGCATCTTCAAAATTTTTCTTAGTAATATTCCAGGCAGAGGAAGGAAAAGAGGACATATAAATGAATTCTGTAGGGCAAGGTAGATTTTTTTACGATGGGCAGAGGTAGAAGTCCTCTTACAAAGTCTAGGTAACGCTTTGTTTACAAACTGGTGTTTGAGTAGACAGGTATGTTTGGATTTTTAGGACTTTTGAAGAGAATTTCAGGCCCTTGTTGCAAACTGTGTACCAATGGTGGTGATCGGGTAGGTTGGCGATGCATAAACTCTCTGATGATTGAGCAGCTGGCATGCATGGGTTTGGCTTACTTCTCCCTCCCTCAGTCCCGGGGAGGAGGGGAGATCTGTTACAAAGGCCAGGGAAAGAAAAGTTTGCGCGGGACTGTTGGTGAGAGTCGCTTTCTGCCTCTCCCGGCCCATCTTTGGCTTCTCTCACGAATGCGGTGGGTGGAGGCTTGCTGGGCCACGTGAGGGATGACTTAGTCCTGAATGGTCTGTGAAAATTTGCTGGAATGGGGTCAAGGCTTTCCCCCACTGTAACATATAGATGACTGTTCCAGTCGAGGAAGTGTCCTTGTCCTCTACTTCTTTGGGGTGGCCTTAGATCTAGGCTGAAACATTATCATTGCAGGCATCTGCTTTTTATTTGCACCTGGTCAAGTGGGTCCGCTCCAACCACATCTCTAGGGTCATTGTGAATTCACAGCCAGAGTTCCCTGGATCTAATATGAGACCAGCCTGTTTCGAAATTGTCACTGATCCTACTGAGGAAGTGTCAGGAGAAGGGAAGAAAGGAAGAGGCAGAAGACTTATGAGTTATTTATTAGTTTGTGATACTATGTATATCAATGGTAACTCTATCCTGACATCTCTCCCTCCCACCCCCACACTTCACTCTTCCTGGGTCTGAAGTAGGAAGAGACAATGGAGGAAGGAACTGAATATAATTCATTCATGAGCATGTAAGACAGGCCTTTCCTTCCCTCTCTTTGCCATGTAACAATTGTTGCCAGTTATTTTCCCATAGCAAAAACAAAAAATTGAGATCAGGGATTATGAGGATTGTTATGAAAACACTGTCAAGATGTAGAGTTCTTGTGTATGGAAATTGTTTTAAGAAAATAAATAACTTGATATTTAAAAAATCTTTTTAGTATATACTGCATAGTATTATTTATTACAATTCAATTCTTAGGGCACCTGACTGGCTCAGTAGGTTAAGTGTCCGGCTCTTGATTTTGGCTCAGGTTATACTCTCATGGTTCATGGGACTGAGCCCCGAGTCGAGCTCCATGCTGACAACGTGGAGCCTGCTTGGGACTCTCTCCCTCCCTCCCTCTCTCTCCCCTTTCTGCCCCTCTCCCACATGCTCTTTCTCTCTCTCAAAATAAATAAATAGACATTTAAAAAATAAAAATTAAAATACAATTCTTGGTTACAAAAATTAAATTCAATCGCATGATTAAATGACTGTACTCATGGAGAGAGATTCTGGGGAAAAGTATGTTGCAGGATTTCTATCTTTATAAAAAGAGCTCTACAGTTCCAGTTGATCTAATCAATCGATTGATTCGTTGGGCACTGGAGCAAGTGTTCAATTCTGCGTCTTAAATTGGGCTTATTCATCTGTGAACCACGTGACCAGTAGCCAATTAAAAATGACCAGAAATCCAATTCAGAATTGGGCAACTGTCTTGAGCTGACTTACTTAGATTCTACCGTTTATTCAATTATTCATTTGATTAACCCTGACTGAGAATCTACTATGTGAAAGGGGCTATAGGAAAAAATGAATAGGACATCTTTAGTCCGCGTAGTTAGGACCTCTGACTGATTCATTTCCATTACCTTTCCATAGTGTAATATGGAGTCTCATGGGAGGGAGACCTGCCCTACACTGCAGCTGTGTCCAGAGAGGTCACCCAGAGGAGGTAACGGATACCAGAGCCATGTCAGGAAGGATTGAGTGGGCATTCAGCAGGTGAGGGAGAAGAGATTTTCCGGGCCAGGGGATCAGTGTGGGTACACGAATGAGAGGGAGTATAGGGACCGTGGGAAGATGGTTGAAATATAAAGTGCAGGATGTGTGTGTGTGTGTGTGTGTGCGTGCATGTGTGTGTGTGAGAGAGAGAGAGATCAGAAGTGAGACGTGGGAGGCGAGTGATGTCAAGAGTTGACAGGAGTTCCAGGCTGAGGACCAATCGGGACCCTGGGGAACTTTAAGTGACGATCTGGCCAGACTCCTGAACCTGGCTGCCAGACTGGGTTAATCAGTCTTGGACCCAATTCAGCTTAGCGGGTGGCTAGCGTGGCCCAGGCCCAGCACACCTCAGGCACAGGCAAGGACTGGAGGAGGTGCAGCAGGACCGACCTCCTTCTGACCTTGGCATGATGTGCGTGCTGCGGCTGAGCCGTTCTGCCTCTCTCGGGAAGTTTTGGTTCCCCTTAGGGCTGCTGTGTCTTGTCAGTAATTGGGGGGGCCTGTTCCAGTACCGTCCAAGCAACGCGTTCATAGAGGTCCTACAAATTCTCTGAGCCTGGTGGGTCTGAAGCCCCCCAGGTCCTCCAACACTACAACCCGCTAGTTCTCGGGTACCCGGGATTCTACAAAGGCTGTACTTCTTCGAGCTGATTACTTCACAGTGGGGCCTCTTCCAAAAAGACTGGGTGACCTCACATCAGACATACACCAGGAAGGAGGGAAGGAGTTGCCCTTAAAATAATGACTAACCGAAAGATTTTCCTTCTATGATTTACGTATTACTGCTTTTGTTATGTATGGAGATAAAAATGAATGTGGAAATTTTTTAAGTTTAATCTGAACCTGAAATACTATTAATATGTAGCATGTTGTTAAAAAAATACTAGTTACGGGGCGCCCGGGTGGCTGTCGGTTGAGTGACTGACTTCGGCTCAGATCACGATCTTGTGGTTCATGAGTTTGAGCCCTGCGTCAGGCTCTGTGCTGACAGCTCAGAGCCTGGAGCCTGATTCAGATTCTGTGTCTCCCTCTCTCTGCCCCTTCCCTGTTCACACACACACACACACACACTCTCTCTCTCTCTCTCTCTCTCTCTCTCAAAAATAAATAAACATTAAAAAAATTTTTTTAAATACTAGTTACTATTTAAACAGAGTTTCATAACTGTTCTGAGATTAATTCTGTTATTCTGAGAAAGTGACATCCAAATAAAGTGTTGAGTTGCTGACAATCCTCTCATGGTTTTGGTGGAGCTTCTGGTCAAAAGACAAATTTATGCACACAAAACAAGGTCACGTGGTGAGAATTCGGTGGGGTGGATGGAAGGACACAGAGTTGCTGTTTTCAGAGTGCTCGGTCACACCTCAGCTGAGCACCTGAGGCCAGTTCCAAACTATCTTCCCTGGCCAGTCATTCAGTCCACATCACTCATACTCCTCATGCTCCTGTGTTGTGTTCCCTCCCCTTCAGAATTCAATTTTTCACCCACTAAAACTAGCTTGCTGTGTTGTGTTTACATTCCCCTCCACACAGACACAGGCCAGAAAATAAAATATGCTTCATGAGATCAGGCACCTGTCATCTTCCTTTTAACTCTGTCTTTTACTAGAATATTAGATAGTTACTCCATTAATATTTGTTGAAGGAGGGGTGCCTGGGTCACATTCTGTAGCTCCCTCTCTCTCTGCCCCTCCCCGTGTGCCATGTCTCTCTGTCTCTCAAAAATGAGTAAGTGTTTAAATAATATTTGTTGAAGGAATAACTGAATGGGAGAGATTGTTGGAGAAGAACTTTCAGGAAGAAATTTTGTGGTTGGCACCCATCAGTCCCCATGGTTTAGGTCTCAGCCCTTTGGAGAAAGGATCTGTAAGGCTAAAATGGGCTGAATTTGAGGGGCGCCTGGGTGGCTCAGTCGGTTAAGCGTCTGACTTCGGCTCAGGTCACGATCTCACGGTCCGTGAGTTCGAGCCCCGCATCGGGCTCTGTGCTGACAGCTCAGAGCCTGGAGCCTGTTTCAGATTCTGTGTCTCCCTCTCTCTGACCCTCCCCCGTTCATGCTCTGTCTCTCTCTGTCTCAAAACAATAAATAAACGTTAAAAAAATTTTTTTTTAAATAAAATGGTCTGAATTTGAGGCACTTGGGTGGCTCAGTCAGTTAAACATCCGACTCTTGATTTCGGCTCAGGTCATCATGTCACAGGTTCGTGGGATCAAGCCCCCACACTGGGCTCTGTGCTGACAGTATGGAGCCTGCTTGGGATTCCCTCCCTCTCTCTCTGCCTCTCTGCTCATGCTCTCTCTCTCTCCCAAAATAAATAAACTTTAAAAAAGACCAATTTTCTAAAACAAATTAAACAAAATAATAAAATGGGCTGGGTTTAGAAGCACCAAGGTGGGCCCAGAGTGCAGGATAGATACAGAGTGCTAGTGTGGTCAGGACTGTGGGTACCCCGGCACAGCCTTAGTGGTGAGATGGCCTCATCAAGTGACCTCAAAGGCAGGATATCTGAGGGGAGTGGAAGATAGGGAACAGAGGCTCCCAGAGTCCTGGGGCAGCTTTGTTGGGGACCAGGAGGCCTGCATCAGGAGTGGGGCAGTGAGGCAGAGAGAGCTGCCTTATTACCACTCGTGGGATCTTACCCTTAACCACTGCCTCATCAAGTCTGAGGAAATTCAGGTTGTTTTGGATGTTAACCTCCATCTAAGACTGTAATTGAACTTCTGGAGCATATTGTCTGATCATGGTCTCTCAGTTATGCCCTATGCTCCAAACGTGCTCTCTCTTTACTCCCCTGGTCTTTTTTTCTTTTTTAATCTTTTTTACATTTATTTATTTATTTTTGAGAGACAGAGAGAGACAGAGCACAAGCGAGGGATGGGCAGAGAGAGAAGGAGACACAGAATCCGAAGCAGGCTCCAGGCTCCAGGCTCCAAGCTGTCAGCACAGAGCCCTACGTGGGGCTCAAACTCACAAACCGAGAGATCATGACCTGAGCCGAAGTTGGCCGCCCAACCGACTGAGCCACCCAGGCGCCCCTCCCCTTGTCTTGACATATGTGATTCCCTGTGCTTTAAGGGCCTCCTGTCTCTTCTTTCTCTGATGTAGAGCTTCCAACCATCCTTCAAAACCCTGATCAGACATTGCTGCCTCACTGAAAACTAAATTAGCTCCTCTGGCTGGAGTTACTTGCTGTCCATTGTGGTCTCACAGTCTGTCCCGGTGCCTCTGGAATAATCTGTTTAGTTGACTGTCTCTCCAATGGGACTCTGAGTTTTCAAGGATAAAAATCTCGTGTTAAAAAGTGCCTATTCCTTCTTCATGTCACAATATCTGGTAATGAAAAATAAAAGCCAAATTGGGGTGCCTGGGTGGCTCAGTCTGTTAACCATCAGATGTCAGCTCAGGTCATGATCTTGTGGTGTACAAGTTCGACCTCCGGGTTAGGATCTGTGCTGACAGCTCTCAAAGCCTGGAGCCTGCTTCGGATTCTGTGTCTCCCTCTTTCTCTCTGCCCTTCCCCACTCATGCTCTTTCTCTTTCTCTCTCTCAAAAAAAAAAAAAAAAAAAATTAAAAAAAATAAAAGCAAAATTAAGGAATATGTCCAAAGCATTAAAAACAGGTCACCACCACCCCCCCAAAAGATCAACCTCATTTTTTTCTGGAAGGTAGTGAGTAGCTGGATAAGCAAAATATGATATATGCATGCCATGGAGTATTATTCATCTGTTCAAAGGAATAAAATACTGATACTTTCTACAACATGGCTAAACCTTGAAAACATTATGCTAAGTGAAATAAGCCAGATACAAAAAGACAAATACTGTATGATTCCACTTAAATGAGATAATAGGCAAATTCATAAGCAGAACGTAGATTAGAGTTTGCCAAGGGCTAGGAGGAAAGAGAGGAAATGAGTTATTTAACGAGTACAGTGTTTCTGCTTGAGTTGATGAAAAGCTCTGGAAATAGTGGCGTATGCACTTATGCTACTGAATTGCACATATAAAAATGGTTGAAATAGTAAGTCTTATGTATATTTTACCACAATTAAAACAAAGGCAGCGAGTAGAGAAGAAATAAATAAAAAGAATTAACAGTAAAAGGTCCCAATGACACAAATGCAGAGCAAATTCAAATGTAGACAAGTTAAATGGGATACGACTCACTACAGCTTTTAGCAAAAGATGAGAAACTGTGTTCTTTCTCTTTTTTTTTATTATTTTTTTGATGCTTATTCATTTTTGAGAGACAGAGAGAGACAGAGCGCAAGCAGGGGAGGGGCAGAGAGAGAATGAGACACGGAATCTGAAGCTCCAGATTCCGAGCTGTCAGCACAGAGCCCCACACAGGGCTCAAACTCACGAACCGTGAGATTACGACCTGAGCCGAAGTTGGATGCTTAACCGACCGAGCCACCCAGGCGCCCCATGGGTTCTTTCTCTTGACACTATTTTCAGGAAAGTCAGTAGGATTCTATCAAAGTCAGCATCGTATGCTCCTATTGTTTTGCAACATATATCATTGGCAGCAAGTGCTTTTTCCCAACCTTGACTTAAACTTCTAGCTATAAAGTTTAATTACAAGAAGCTGAGATAACTCAAACTTGGAGTGTTGAAATGCCTTAGAAAATTAATTTCCTTGGCTAATTTTAGTTTTTAATCTATGTTTCAACATTATATAGATCCAAATAATAACTCCAGAATGAAAATTAAATAAACAGTTATAACATGATCGGTGGTTTTATATATTTTTATTCTCCTGGGACTGGAACCCTCTGTTATATCACATAAATCTGTTGCTTGGATTTTGTGTTTCTAACTCTCACACGCATTTATGGGAACTCATTAGAGGGGGAAGCCTGTGTTTAAAATGTCCCTCCGTGAAAGAGTTAGAGAATAAGAGGTAAGTCGTGCGGAACACGCAGAAGCGCATTGGAGCTGGTGACGAGGCCTGTGGCTGTGTGTTGTTGGGTCGTGCAGAGGCGGAATGCTGGGACAAGGTGCCTGATAAATGCCGCAGACGGCAGTTCTCAGAAGGGCTGCTGATCAGAAGTAGAGTTTTGGCAGGACCTAAATGGCAAAGTCACAGACAGTAATAAGCCCTAAAAATAACAAATGCCACCCCAGCACAATGGAAGCCCTTATATGTGGGAAGAATAATGGGAAATGTATCGATTGGTATATTTGTCCAGATGCATGAATACTGATCGCAAGCAGAGACGCTCACCTTTTCTCCAAAGGGGAGTGATGTAAAGCATCAATCACCATTAGCAGAGTTGTCTAGCGAGAATGACAACTCAGGTCGATACCTGCGTATGAAGAGTTTTCTGGTGGCAGGTGGCTGGACCGGGGCTAAAATTAGCCTCATGCATTCATTCTTTCATTCTACTCATATTTAATAAGCAACTACTGTATGCCAGGCATTATTCTAGGTACTTGGAATATATCAGTGAACCAAATCAAGACCAAATTCTCTGCCCTCATGTAGCTTATGTTCTAGCAGGGAAAAACAGAAAATAGGGAATAAACATCATGCATATGTACATTATATATGTCAGAAAGTGGTTAAGTGTTACAGCAAAAGAAAAAGTAGAGCAGGAAAAGGAAACTTAGGAGTGCTGATGGAAGTGTGCGTGGGGGCGGGTAGCTACGTTAGGGGGGTCAGGGTAAGCTTTATGGCCACAGTGATGCATGGACAAAGGCTTGGGCAGGGACTTAGCAGATAATTGGGAGACCAGCATTCCGGGCAAGGGTGGTTTGAAGGCCTCACAGCTGGAGCAAGCCGTGCTGCTTCAAGTCTACTGTGGTGGTTGCAGAGTGAGTGGAGGTGGGGGTGAGGGGTGGGAGCCAGAGAGAATGACAGGAGACGAGGGCTCATGGGCTTTCACTTTAGGTGGAAAGGGGAGTCCGGGCAGGGTTCTGGGCAGCAGAGTGAGCTGACTTGATTAAGAGTTTAAAAAGGATCCTCTCTGCTGCTGTGTTGATGGAAGACTGGAGAGGCACAGGGTGAAGTAGGACTTGTGTGCAGGTTACTCCTACACTCCAGGGGAGACAGGGTGGTAGCTTGGAACGGGCTGGTGACAGTACAGTAAGTGTGCTGAGTAGGAGTCCTGATCTGGATACATTTTGAAGGTGACATTGGCGTGAATTCCGAAGGAGGTGACCTGGCATGAGAGGAGCCCAGGACGGTTCCGAGGCATTTGCCTGAAGCGATGGCAGGATGGAGTTTCCCATAGGTTGGAAGGGAGAGGGCTGTGCATGTGTCGAGTTTGGGGTGAAGATTGGGAGTTCGCTCTGGACACAAGTGTGAGATGTCCATGGGGCGGATGTTGAGTAGACCATGGATGTATCCATTTCCTATACCTGCTGGGACAAGTGACTACCAATTTAGTCACCTAAAATGACACAGATTTATTATCTTACGATTTGGGAGGAGGTCAGAAGTCCTAAAATCAACGTGTTGGCAAGGCTGTGTTCCTTCTGGAGGGTCTAGGGGAATCTGTTTCATTGCCTTTTCCAGCTTTCAGAGGCCACCTGAGTTCTTGACTCTGCCCCTCCGCCATCTTCAAAGTGCACCACTCCAACCTCTGCTTCCTCCTTACGTTCCTTACTCTGATTATACTGGGCCTACCTGGCTCTCCAGGGTAATCTTCCCATCTCTGGATCCTTCGGTCAATCACATCTGTGAAGTTATTTGAGTCTGGAGTTCTGGTAAGAGCTCTAGACTGAAGTAAGTCTCTGGCATTTAAAGCTCTTGTCGTGGCTCCCTGCTTGGGATGTAACTTAAGGCGGAAGTGGACACTGGATCCAGGGGTTGAAAACTTGTCATCCTATCCTTTTATTCCCTTTCTCTTTCTTTCCCCCTAGTCCTCTCTCCCACCCTGCCCCATCCCCGCTTTCTGGGATGGGTTCCTTTTCTCCTCCTGTGGGATCATGCATGGTTGCCAATAACTCCGTGCTGAAGTCATCTTGGTGAGAAACCTGGAGAAAAGTCAGAACTTCTCTCTTGTGGGGGCCACACATAAAATCCCAAGAGCTCTGCTAAAGCCTGATTAAGTCACAAGGATGGTATGTGCATGGGAACTGTTGGTCCCAAGAGAACCAAATGGAATGGGAAGAGGGGCAGTCTCCTTAGTAAATGCGGAGGGAGTTATTTCTAGAAAGAAGAATGGAATGGCTACACTAAAGATACTGCAGACTTCTATTTATAAGCTTTTTTTTTTTTAGGGTGCCAGCGTGGTTCAGTCCATTGAGTGTCTGACTCTTGATTTCTGCTCAGGTCATGATCCCTGGGTCGTGGGATCAAGCCTTACATCGGGCTCCACACTGAGCATGGAGACTGCTTGGCATTCTCTCTCTCTGTCTCTCTCTCTCTCCCTCCCCCCACCTCTGCCCCTTTCCCCTGTGTGAGTTCTCGCTCTAAAATAAAAAAAAAAAAAAAGAATTGTTATAAGTATATTTTTTAGAAAAATTTAAACATAACCAGAAGTAGATAGACTTGTCTAATGATCCCTCACGTACCCATCCATCACCTGCGCTTCAACAGCTACTAATCCTTAGTCCAATTTTTTTGTGTGCCTATTTCTTTCGCCTCCCCCAATATTTTAAATTCCAGACATCACATCATTTTTCCTGTAAATATTTCAGTATGTAACACTAAGAAACAACAAGTCTTTTAAAAAAACAAAACTACAATACCATTATTGCACTAAAAAAAATTAACATTAATATCACTAACCATTCAGTCAGTGTTCAAATTTCCCCAATTGTCTCCTAAATGATGGCTTGAGTCAGAATCTAAATAAGGTTGATCAATCCATTTGGTTTAGAATTTCCTTTTGAAAGCTATCTGTGGATTATTTGTCTAAAGCTATTAGCAAATAAACACTCCTCTCTATGTTCCTCCTGGTCTGTGCATTGTCCTCATTATTGTGTCTCTACCAAATCAAGTGCCTTTGTCTCATCACTGTAACACTTTCACTTATTTCCTTCACTGCCTCTATGCACCCAAGTGGCTTTCATGCAGAAGGCATTCCAGAGTCATTTTGAAAGCAGCAGGTGTGGTTTACATGAATCTGGCTTTTGCAAATTAATTTGAGTTGAGATTTAAGGTGGGCTCTGGGTCGAAAGGAGTGGAGAGAAGGAAGGGGCTCAAAACATGAACAAAAAAGCACTAAGTGTCAAACCTTACCTTTAGAAAGTTGTCCACTGTCCCCAGTGCCCTCTCAATACCATCTGGAGAATTTTGCTATAGTCTGCTGGACATCTTTTCATATAATTGTGATCACATATAAAATTTTACTCTTTTTTCATTCACTACGATATCATAAATGCCCCTTTTCTGTTATTACATATTTTCCTTTACCTCAATTTCTTTTTTTAATGTTTATTTATTTAATTTGAGAGGGGGAGGCAGAGAAAAAGAGACAGACAATCCCAAGCAGGCTCCACACCATCAGTGCAGAGCATGATGGGGGGCTCGAACCCATAAACTGTGAGATCATGACCTGAGCCAAAATCAAGAGTCGGACGCTTGACTGACTGAGCCACCCAGGTGCCTCTATCTCAATTTCTTAAACATCCATTATATCCAAGAATTTTTTCTGGGGAGGAAGATGAGTCTACTGGGTGGTAAAAAGGAACACTTGAGTCAGGGGAACTGTGTCTCAGGCCTGGCTTTGCCATTAAACTAGAAATATGACCAAAGGTCTATTCCCTAACTTCTCTAAGTTTTCTCCTCTATGAATCAAATATTTATTTCACAGGATTGTTACAGAGATGAAATGAAATAATGAACTTACAGGGCCTCTGTAAACTCTAAATAAATGGTCAGAAACAATGTGTTCATATCGAGGTTTAAACGCAGTGAGTGAGGTTGTAGAAACCGTTATTCTCTCTGATGACCACAGGCTGGACCTTGAAAGCAGAGACTAAGGGTTAGGGAGACAGGAGTGCTTGTTCAGACCGTGCCCCAGTCATTAGCTCAGAGTAGGGGCTCAGCACATGGCTCCTGAGCTTCACTTTCTGGAAGAAGTGCTCTTTTCCACGTCCCCTCCCTCCCCATATATAAGCAGTGGGGACTTGCTAAAGCATACCTGACGGGTTAAATCCAGAATGCAGTAAATACTGGAAGAATTGTTTCTCTGATTTCTTTATAAATGGAACCGAGGACCTAGAATGTTTCTGATGTCTTCATGAAGACTTGTGAAATCTCCTTCTTTGCATGTCATTTTATTTTTATATTTTAGATTGGATGTGTTTAGAGCCTAGTGTGTTTCTTGCACATTGTAGGAAACCAGGAAATACATGGTGACCTGAATTAAGGTATAAACAGAAGACAACTACGTATGCAATAAAGTAATTATTTACATTTCTCTTATCGTTGATCGGTGATTACAGCATTTCTACAGTATAACAGATCAATATGTAGATTTTGGATTTCATTAATCAGAGCTGTAGATGTGGCCTAAAAACATCTCTGATCCATTCAGTTTTGTTAACCTCTTTCCTCTATTTTTCCTCTATTTTTATTCACAGATACATTTCTCCCTAGAGATTGTTTCTTCTGAGCTAGTCTCTTAATCTTCCCAACCCATATTTGGTGTGGACTTCTAGGGCTCACTTGTGTCCATGAGAACAATGGCACTTTTGTGCCTCCCTTGCAGTTGGCCAAGGCTGTGCGATTAATTCCAGCCAGTGGGCTGTGGGGGAAAGATGTGTGTCACTTAAGGGCTGATGCAGTGAGAAGCTTGTATGTAACTTTTCAGGCTTTTTTTCCTCACCTCATCAGCTGGGAGGCCCCATGTTCAGGATATTGTAGCCACATGATGATTAAGTCTCCGTTGGCCTCAACCTTGAGTTACCACATGAGGACAATTTTGTTGGGTATTCACCTGGCCCCACCGTGGACTTTGTGTGATTGAGAAATATATTTTGGTGGTGTCACACCAATGAGGTCTGGGAATTTTTTGCTATTGTGGCACACTCTAGTCTCTCCTGACTACAGCACATTCCATCTCTAAAATGGCCTCAACCTTTTCTTTAATTGTTAAGTCTTTCCTGTATGGGGATAGTAAATTCTTAAAAATTTGATGTGTCTAAACTAGATTTTAAACTAAAGGCTGTAACAAGAGATGAAGAAGGGCATTATATCATAATTATGGGGTCTATCCATCAAGAAGAGGTAACAATTATAAATGTTTTTGCACCCAAATATATAACACAATTAATCACAAACATAACAATCTTATTGATAAGAATGTGGTAATTGCAGGTGACTTTAATACTCTACTTACAGCAAGGGGCAGATCATCTAGGCAGAAAATCAATAAAGAAACAATGGCCCTGAATGATACACTGGATCAGATGAACTTAACAGATATATTCAGAACTTTTCATCCAAAAGCAGCAGAATACACATTCTTCTCGAGTGCACAAGGAACATTCTCTAAGACAGATCACATACTGAGTCACAAAACAGCCCTCAATAAATATAAAAGAACTGAGATCATACCATGCACATTTTCAGATCACAATGCTATGAAATTTGGAATCAACCATAGGAAAGTTTGCAAAACCTCCAAATGCATGGAGGTCAAAGAACATCCTAAAGAATGAATGGGTCAACCAGGCAACTAAAGAAGAAGTTAAAAAATATATGGAAGCAAATGAAAATGAAAACACAACAGTCCAAACCCTTTGGGATGCAGCAAAGGCAGTACTAAGAGGAAAATACATTGCATTCCAGGCCTAGCTCAAGAAACAAGAAAAATCCCAAATACAAAATCTAACAGCACACGTAAAGGAACTAGAAGCAGAAGAGCAAAGAAACCCCGAGGCCAGCAGAAGAAGAGAAATAATTAATATCAGAGCAGAAATGAACAATATAGAATCCAAAAAAACAGTAGAACAGTAGAACAGTAAAATGAAACTAAGAGCTGGTTTTCTGAAAAAAATAAACAAAATTGATAAACCGTAGCCAGACTTCTCAAAAAGAAAAGAGAAAGGACCCAAATAGATAAAATCACAAATGAAATTGGACTTACTACAACCAACCCCTCAGAAATACAAATAAGTATCAGAGAATACTATGAAAAATTATATGCCAACGAACTGGACAACCTGGAAGAAACGGACAAATTCCTAGACACTCACACACTACCAAAACTCAAACAGGAAGAAATAGAAAATTTGAACAGACCCATAAATAATGAAGAAATTGAATCAGTTATCAAAAATCTAACAAATAAGAGTCCTGGGCCATATAGCTTCCCAGGGGAATTCTACCAGACATTTAAGGTAGAGTTAATACCTATCCTTCTCAAGCTGTTCCAAAAATTAGAAACAGAAGGAAAGCTTCTGGACTCATTCTATGAAGCCAGCATTAACTTGATTCCCAAACCAGACAGAGACCCCACAAAAAAGGAGAATTACAGGCCAATATCCCTGATGAACATGGATGCGAAAATTCTCAACAAGATACTAGCAAATAGAATTCAACACCATATAAAAAAAGTTATTCACCATGATCAAGTGGGATTCATTCCTGGGCTGCAGGGCTGGTTCAATATTCACAAATCAATCAATGTGATACATCACATTAATAAAAGAAAGTATAAGAATCATATCCTGTCAATAGATGCAGAAAAAACATTTGGCAAAATGCAGCATCCTTTCTTAATAATAACCCTCAAGAAAGTCAGGATAGAAGGAAGATACCTAAACATCATAAAAACATGAAAAGCCCACAGCTAATATCATCCTCAATGAGGAAAAACTGAGAGATTTCCCCCTGAGATCAGGAACATGTCAGGGATGTCCACTCTCACTACTGTTGTTTAACATCGGGTTGGAAGTTCTGGCATCAGCAATCAGACAACAAAATGAAATAAGAGGCATCAAAATTGGCAAAGAAATCAAACTTTCACTTTTCACAGATGACATGATACTCTACATGGAAAACTCGAAAGACTCCACCAAAAGACTCCTAGAACTGATACATGAATTCAGCAAAGTCGCAGGATACAAAATCAATGTACAGAAATCAGTTCCATTTCTATACACCAGTAATGAAGCGACAGAAAGAGAAGTCAAGAAATATATCCCATTTACAGTTGCACCAAGAACCATAAAATACCTAGGAATAAATCTAACCAAAGATGTGAAAGATCTGTATGCTGAAAACTATAGAAAAGTTATTATGAAGGAAATAGAAGAAGACACAAAGAAATGGAAAAACATTCCATTCTCATGGATTGGAAGAATAAATATTGTTAAAATGTCATTACTACCCAAAGAGATCTACACATTCAATGCAATCCCAATCAAAATTGCACCAGTATTCTTCTCGAAGCTAGAACAAATAATCCTTAAATTTTTATAGAACCACAGAAGACCCCAAATAGCCAAAGTAATATTGAGGAAGAAAACCAAAGTGGGGGGCATCACAATCCCAGACTTTAGCCTCTACTACAAAGCTGTAATCATCAAGACGGTATGGTATTGGCACAAAAACAGACACATAGATCAATGAAATAGAATAGAGAACCCAGATTGGACCCACAAATGTATGGCCAACTAATCTTTGACAAAGCAAGAAAGAGTGTTCAATGGAAAAAAGACAGTCTCTTTAGCAAATGGTGCTGGGAGAACTGGACAGCAACATGCAGAAGAATGAAACTAGACTAGGCGACTTTCTTATATCATACAAAAAATAAACTTAAAATGGATGAAAAACCTAAGTGTGAGACAGAAAACCATCAAAACCCTAGAGGAGAAAGCAGGCAACAACCTCTTTGACCTCTGCCTCAGCAATTTCTTGCTCAACATGTCTCCAAAGGCAAGGGAATTAAAAGCAAAAATGAACCATTGGGACCTCATCAAGATAAAAAGCTTCTGCACTGCAAAAGGAAACAATGAACAAAACTAAAAGGCAATCGATGGAATGGGAAAAGATATTTGCAAATGATAAAGGGTTAGTACCCAAAACCTATAAAGAACTTACCAAACTCAACACCTGAAAAACAAATAATCCAGTGAAGAAATGGGCAGAAGACATGAATAGACACTTTTCCAGAGAAGACATCCAGATGGCCAACAGACACATGAAAAGAGGCTCAACGTCACTCCTCATCAGGGAAATACAAATCAAAACCACACTGAGATATCACCTCACGCGGGTCAGAGTGGCTAAAATGAACAAGTCAGGAAACAACAGATGCTGGTGCGGATGTAGATAAAAGGGAACTCTCTTGCACTGTTGGTGGAAATGAAAACTGGTGCTGCCACTCTGGAAAACAGTGTGGAGGTTCTTCAAAAAATTAAAAATAGAACTACTCTACGACCCAGCAATAGCACTACTAGGAATTTATCCTAAGGACACAGGAGTGCTGATTCAAAGGGGCACATGTACTCCAATGTTTGTAGCAGCACCTTCAACAATGCCAAATTATGGAAAGAGTCTAAATGTCCATCCACTGATGAATGAATAAAGAAGATTTGGTTTATATATACAATGGAAAACTACTTCACAATGAGAAAGAATGAAATCCTGCCATTTGCAGCAACGTGGATGGAACTGGAAGGTATGCTAAGTGAAATAAGTTGTCAGAGAAAGACAGAAATGTGGAACTTAACAGAAGACCATGGGGGAAGGAAAGGGGAAAAAAGTAGTTACAAACAGAGAAGGAGGGAGACAAACCATAGGAGACTCTTAAATACAGAGACCAAACTGAGGATTGATGGGGGAGTGGAGGAGAGGGAAAAATGGATAATGGGCGTTGAGAAAGGCACTTGTTGGGATGAGCACTGGGTATTGTATGTGAGCAATGAATCATGGGAATCTACCCTCAAAATCAAGAGTACTCTGTACACACTGTATGTTAGCCAATTTGAGAATAAATTATATTTTAAAAATTTGATGTATCTACATTTGTGTTAGACTATATTCAAGTGTTTTCCGAACTGCAGTGTGCATACTACTAGTGGTATGTGAGATAATTTTATGTGGGACATAGATAGACTTGTTTGTATTTTAGATATTTATTTACATTTATAATTTGTCTCTATATGTGGCAAGTGATTCTCATTTTCCATTTATAGTGGCTACAGAAATATTTCCTCTAAGGTAGCTTTGGTGAAAATGAAGTGAGTTAAAGAGAAATAGGAAATAAGTAAAAGTATAGTTGGCAGGCAGATAGGGCAAAAATCAAAAGAGGCGTTATTCAAATGGCTGAAGGGTTGGGGGACACCGATGTGGTAAATTATTTGATGGAATGTCTATTAAAGAAGATCTCCACCAGACAGGGAGACTTTTATTTTTTACTCCCAGTGCTTAGCATTAAATTTAGGAAATGATCTTGAAGAAGTTTTTTTTTATCCAGGATCTTAAATAATAAAAGCCCCGACCCAACCCTTTGAGGTCAGTTGGAATGTTTTTCTCATTCTTCTCTGTTCTTTAAGAGGTTTGCATTAAGTGTATTAGGCTCACATCAGATTTGACCAAAGATTAGCATTTGTGGTATCATGACATTTAAGAATTTAAAATGTTGTGGGCAGGGGCACCTGGCTGGCTGGTCAGTAGAGCATGTGACTCTTGATCTTGGGGTTGTGGGTTTGCACCCCCCGTTGGGTGTAGAGATTACTTAAAAATAAAGGCTTAAAAACATAGAGATAAAAAATAAAATCTCGTGGGCATAGTTGACATTTTTAAAATGGAGATTTGTCGAGCTTATTGTCAGAAGGATATTGCCATTTGTCTAAATTCACAAGTGGAGCCCCATTGGTTCTTCCTTTTTGCCGTCCCCTGGGTCCTATCCACAAATGGCTTTGTATTCATGGTCATACTGTGTAGTGTGGTACTTTGCCTTCTCTCACTATGCCGCACATTAAACTGTGAGATGAGAAGTCACATGTGTATCAGCGACATGGACAGTGAACACTGTTCTTGTGTGGTAGCTTCCCATAGTGCATTTCAAATGGAACCAAAATGTTCTATCAATAGCTTTCTACTGATTGGCATTTCTATGCTTTTTCAGTGTAGCTACCAGAGCTGTTTCTGAAGAGGTGACTGGCATCTCACTCTCCCCACTTGTCTCTCCTTCTCCCCCCTTTGCTCTTCCTCCCAAAGACCCACGCATTGTTATGGGGATTAACCCCTTTAGCAGCAGCTTTAGAGACAACTACAGTGGAAAAAAGTCCACCAAATGGAGGTGAGAGAGAGGTACGTCTTCAATCAGTGGAGATGTTGGTACATCCATCCAGTTGTTCTGGTAGGGGGACGTCTGTGCTGAATGGGTGTCATTGCAACTACTGCCAGCAGCTGACAGTCAGCTTTATTGCTATGCTGGTGCCTTTCTGAGTCTTCTCTACCACAAAGTCCTCCCTCGTACTCCACCTCTTACTCTGAAATGCAGGTTGAGGAAGATGGCCCTGATTTTCTTAACCTAAGTGATGAATAGCTCTGAAAATGGTGATTGCTATTTATCCTAGTGATCCTGAGACCTGAAGAGGCAAACTATGTTCATATTATTTTCATAAAATTTGAAAAAAATGAGGAAGTTAAATTAATTAAAACAATGTTAGCCATATTAAACTGTTGCAAAAATTGCAACACTTGTACATAGAGTCCATATACCCCTCACCTGGCCTCCCTAAATGATAACCTCTTACAAAACCGTAGTACAACTAATGGAACTAGGAAATGACACTGATAAAATACTACTAACTAATCTACAGATCTTGTTCAAATTTAGCCAGTTATTGCACGAATGATCTTCCATAATTTTTGCCTGCAACAATTATTGTGGTGCTTGCTTCATGGTGATTTTCTATTTCTAGCATTCCTTCTACATTTATTCATTGGAATTCCACTGTGAGGAAGAGCTGTTTCTTCTGAGTTCTTTATTATTCATTGAACTATTTATTTGCATCACTATGGACCATGGACATTTATTCTATGTGGACCATGGACATTTATTCCATTACTATCTTTACTTACTTTGTTGCCCAGATTGTTGTCTATTTGGCTATTGAGAGCTCATTCACATTGGTTCCTGTATCCTTTTGACTTGCCCCATTGTTTTTTTTTTAAAGTTTATTTATTTATTTATTTTGAGAGAGAGAGAGAGAGACTGTGTACATGTGGGGAGGGGCAGAGGGAGAGAGAGAGAATCCCAAGCAGGCTCCATGCTCAGCTTGGATACAAGCTGGGCCAGAAGCGGGGCTCCATCTCATGATCCTGAGATCATGACCTGAGTGGATGTCAAGAGTGGGATCCTTAACTGGCTGAGCCACCCAGGTGCCCCATCCCATCCTTTTTTTAAATCGTTTCCTTATTTTCTGGCCCTGAACAATGTTCCAGGCCCATCTTGTGTTTCCTGTCCCTGTTCTGGAATCAGCCATTTCTCCTAGGAGTGTTCATTTCAGTATCGTTTTAATGTTCTGTTCATAATATTCTCTTCATGTTCTTTGAAAATTAATATTTATCTTGAGGGACATATTTAAGAGATAGATGATTTCTTTGTACTTGATTGATTATAAAACATTGGTCCATCAACATGTCACAATTAGGGTCTTCACCAAAAGATCTTCTATGCTCTTTCTTGGTTCTCTGTTTCTTTTTGGACCTAACTGCAGAGTCAATACCTTTTAGTCTTTTCCTTGCTTAATGCTAAAAAATTCTTTTCTCCCTCATAGATTTTCTCTGATACTGCTCTTCTGCTATTTAGCTCCTCACTAGCCTAAATTCCTTACTCCTCTCATATCTTATCCTGACACCTCAGCTTTTTGCTGAACTCCTGGTATAGTATTTCTTTCCCTGAACCTTGTGCCAACTTTCTAGTCAATTCAGTCAATATATCCAGCTCAACACTGAAGTGGACTAGATACTTTCTTGGCTGAAACTAGAGGGTCTAAATGCTTCCATCAAATGCATCCCAAGTATGTATATATTTTTCTAACTAGAAAGAGAGGGAGAGAGATAGAGAGAGAATTTGTGTGTGTGTGTGTGTGTGTGTGTGTGTGTGTGTGTGTGTGTGTTGAGGCTCAAAAACTAACAAACAATAGTTTATTTTCCTTTGAAATTCACAAATTTTACTACTACAAATATTTTTTGTATTATCCTATTTCAAAAACCTAATTGCTTTAATTTATCAAGTATGGAAGTTTGGCCTCCATCATATCTAAGCCAGAATAAATGAAATGTTTTTAACTTTCTAATCTGAAATAATTTCACCCTTACAGAACTGTTGTGAAGTTAGTACAAGGTGTTCTCATATATCCTTCACTTGGGTGTATGCATAATTTCTTTATACATTATATTTCATTATATTTTACATCACTGATCTTCCCACTCAGAATTAGTATGACTCTATGGCCAGCATTTATTGGTGACCACCTTAACATCAATTTGCTTTGACTCCCACTAATGACCCTCAGATTTTCCTGTGGGGAAACCATCTCTACGAGGCATCATCAACTGTGTGGCTTAGAGGGAATGACCCATTGTTTGCTCTAGTTCTGGGCGCCAACTGCTTTGGATGGTCATTTTGGCTGTGGAGCTCAGTTGAAGGGTGTGTGCATGATCCAATTCAGGTCAGTAAGAAATGTAGACTTTCACTGGGGCTTATGGGAGAGAAGTTTCTTCTCTATTCCATGGAAGCCCTTGGATGGTATACTATAATCCTGTGTTCATATTTGTAAGCATAGGGCCAGTTTGTCCAAGTTTAAAAATGACATGCTTCGGAGGAAAGAGCCTAGAGAATTTTGGAGCCTTGAGGATGGATGCAGCTAAGCATGAGGCTGGCCCTACTTCCAGACTTCAGTTTTGTGAATCGATGAAGTCCTCCTCCGTCCATTTTTGTTTGTTTGTTTGTTTTTGCTAAGTAGTGTTGATTTGAGTTTTCTATAGCTTGATAGATTTATTTGTTAAAAAAATTTTTTAGTGTTTATTTTTATTTCTGAGAGAGGGAGAGACAGAGGATGGGTGGGGAAGGGGCAGAGAGAGAGGGAGACACAGAAACCCACGTGGGCTCCAGGATCTGAGCTGTCAGCACAGAGCCTGATGCAGGGCTCGAACTCACAAGCTATGAGATCATGACCTGAGCCAAAGTCGGCGCTTAACCAACTGAGCCACCCAGCTGCCCCTGTGGCTTGACAGATTTCTATTAATGCAGACTCTTTTCCGTGCATCGAATCATGTCATTTTAGGGACTCATTAGAGTTAATTATATGTCCATTTTTCCTCAAATAGATTATGATGTCCTTGGAACTGTGCATTAAACTCCTACTTGCCTTTCTGATCTTTGTATAGGATATAGTATATCCATTCAGCTATGCTGAGGACATACTCTATGTCAGGCTCAGACCTGGGTCTGGTTTTCAATAACTGTGGAATTGTGAATTTTATTTAACATACTGCTTATATTCATTATATTCATTTTCTGTTGCTGCATAACAGATTACCATGAACTTAGCAGGTAAAACAAGTCACATCTTCCATGAGTCAGAAGCCTGGGCACAACTCAACCAGGTTCTCTGCTCATGGTCTCATCGGGCGGCAGTGGAGGTGCCAGGAAGGAGACTTTCTTGCTCCAGTCTGCTAAAACGGAGTCTTATGTAGTGTGGCAAATCCACTTTGCCATTTTCCACTGGCTAAAAACCATCCACAGGTCCCGTTTGCACTCAGTGGTAGGGACTGCACAATGGTATGGACATCAGGGGGTGGCAAATTATGTGGGTCACCTTAGGGTCTGTCCTCTGTATTACCTTAAATGTTCATTTGTAAAGTGTCTTCTTTAACTCCATGAGTGGATTTTATACCTCTATGCTAGCACCTATAGAATTCAGTTAAATTTTTAAAATTACAGCTGCATTTTCTTTTTCATCTCTGGAGAGAGGTTGCATTGACTTGAAATTTCTTTTTATGATTACCTGCATTTTTTTTTAGGTTGAATCCTTTGACAAATAATCATAAAATTATTCTTGAGGGCATGCTTAAAATTTCCAAATATTTTAATGATGTTTAAAAAGCAGCAGCCCCAATGGTTGCATTGGAAATTTGACGTAAATATTTTCCAAACAAACCAGGACCTCTTCAATAGCAATACTGAAAAGAACCCCCCAAATGATGCACACTCTCTCTCTGATAGTATTTCAGTTCTAAATCTAACAGCTGGCCTCTGCCATTTTTTATTTTTTACTAATAGAAATATGCTAAAAAAAATAACTTTTCCAAATGTAAAAATTAGTGCTTTTAATGGGGGCCTGTGGAATCTGACCAGATTCTATTCTCATCTTGGAGAATAGCTAGATGTGACTGTCACATTAGATTTATCAATATTTACTTGGCTAGTTAATTACAACAAAATATCCACTTGGAAATAACTAAGAGCTATAATTAGGCAAATAAACAAATAATCATCAACAACTCCAAAAGCATTTCCAACCAATAAATTAAATTATTCTCTTGTGCATATTTTCATACTTTTTGTTTGGCTTTATATCTGCCAATTATTTCCCCCATTCTGTTTATATAGTCTATGAATGTCACGATTCCTAGCCACAGTTCAAAGCAGTATCTTAACTTTCTCCTTTAATTAATTATTTTTAAAAAAAAAATTTTTTTAACGTTTATTTATTTTTGAGACACAGAGCATGAACGGGGGAGGGTCAGAGAGAGAGGGAGACACAGAATCTGAAACAGGCTCCAGGCTCTGAGCTGTCAGCACAGAGCCCGACGTGGGGCTTGAACTCACGGACCGCGAGATCATGACCTGAGCCGAAGTCGGACGCTTAACCGACTGAGCCACCCAGGCGCCCCAATTAATTAATTTTTTAAGAGAGAGAGAGAGAGAGAGAGAGAGTGCACATGAGGAGGGGAGAGGGGCAGAGGGAGAGAGACTCCCAAGCTTAGCATGGAGCCTGACATAGGGCTGGATCCCACAACCCTGGGATCATGACCTGAGCCAAAATCAAGAGTCAGATAGATGTTCAACTGACAGAGCCACCCAGGTGCCCCTTAACTTTCTCTTTTACAAGGTATTTAAAAAGACTTTAAAAATATTTAAAAAAAATATTTATTCCTGCCTTTACCTGTGTTCAAAAAATTGTTTTATATAGTTTGTGTGACATTTTATAGGCACCAGATCTTAATTTCCTCAACAGTGGGAAAAGTTAAAATGCTGAATAATTTACATATAAACAGTCTGTCCTTTATATTCTTTGTTTTTATTTTATGTTTTTTTAAATTTTGGTCCTCTATATTCTTTGTAATAAACTACTTTCCAAACACCAGTAAAAGGAAAAAAATGGCATTCAGAGAGATGGACTTGCAGAAAAATCTCTCCTTAGTTGCTGTTTGCAGTTTGGACACTAGATGGCGCAGTGGTTATACTGATCAGCAAACTGTGCTGTGAGACAGGAGACTTGCTATTGCCACTTAATAGCTTCTATTGAAAAGACAGATGTACCTATAAACATGGTGTTTGAATTTTTTTCTCCCGTAAAGTACTGTAGTCCCTGAGAAGCAATATTAGATGAATTACTTTTTGTTTCTAACTACTTAATGCTTATTTATCTTCCAATCTATTAAAACCATTATCGGACTGTTTTGTTAAATAAAAATCCAGTCCCTCTTAGGGTAAATTGTTTTCAGAATACAATTGATTCTTAAGTACCCTCAGTCTTCCTAAGTGGACATTTGTTTTTACTTTAAAAAAAAAAAAAAAAAAAAAAAACAAGAAAACCAGTCTGTGTCCAGGCTGTGAACAATTGTTTAAAAAAAAAAAAAATTAGCCACTTTTTAGGCATTGCTGTTTTCAGCTAATAGGGCATAATCACATTTTTGGAATGAGATATGTCAGAGAAAGCCAATGCCCTTGGCTAAATTGATCTGTTTTGAATTGATGTCCAACAGAGCTAACGGAGAGGTTATAATCTTTGCATCTATACGTTTTTTGTTTATGTTGGCCGGTAATTTGGAGGATCGCCAAATTTAAATTATTGTGTATGTGAGAGGATTTGAGGTCTAAGACCGATTCTCTTAGGCACCTTTAAGCCCCACAACACCCAGAGCATGACTAGTGAGTCAGGCTGCTGTGTGTGACACTTCGCTCTCGCAACCTGGCCTTGGTAGGTTTCTTTCGTCCTGTATTTTCTGGATTATATATTTTATAAGTCACAGGTCATTTCTATTCCTGTGAATGATTTTGTTGAATTTCATTCATTCAAGAAGGAACTGGGCTTAAAAGTACAAGAAAACAAAACCTGTAACAGACTTTACATTCATTAATTTTTAGAAATACAGTTCATTACTACCTAAACGGCTTCAAGTGAAGGTTTCTTTCTTTTTTTTATTTTATTTTATTTATTTATTTATTTTAAATTTACATCCAAATTAGTTAGCATCTAGTGCAACAATGATTTCAGAAGTAGATTCCTTAGTGTCCCTTACCCATTTAGCCCATCTCCCCTCCCACAACCCCTCCAGTAACCCTCAGTTTGTTCTCCATATTTAAGAGCCTCTTATGTTTTGTTCCCCTCCCTGTTTTCATATTATTTTTGCTTCCCTTCCCTTGTGTTCATCTGTTCTGTGTCTTAAAGTCCTCATATGAGTGAAGTCATGTATTTGTCTTTCTCTGACTAATTTTGCTTAGCATAATACCCTCTAGTTCCATTCACGTTGTTGCAAATGGCAAGATTTCATTCTTTTTGATTGCCAAGTAATACTCCATTTGTATATATACCACATCTTCTTTATCCATTCATCCATCGATGGACATTTGGGCTCTTTCCATACTTTGGCTATTGTTGATAGTGCTGCTATAAATATTGGGGTACATGTGTCCCTTCGAAACAGCATACCTGTATCCCATGGATAAATGCCTAGTAGTGCAATTGCTGGGTCGTAGGGTAGTTCTCTTTTTAGTTTTTTGAGGAACCTCCATACTGTTTTCCAGAGTGGCTGCACCAGCTTGCATTCCCAACTGAAGGTTTATTTCTAATTAAATATTAGAATTAAATATTTTCAGTCTTAAAACATAAGTTTAAAGAGGTAAGATTTGTTCTTTTAAAGTTAATAACCTAATACTATTCTTTGAAGAGGGACCAGATTGTCTATGACATAGCTTATATCGTAGGTATATTTGGCTTAAAACTGTACCCCCCCCAAACAGAAAACTTCTATATCAGATTATATATTTATGTCTTTTAATTTTGCTAACATGGATATTTCGGGTTTGTGATTAAACTTTATAGTTAGGTGAACTTTTTTTGAGAATTTGAATGGAATGTAAAAAAAATTTTTTTTTAATTTTAAAAGTTGTATTTTAAGTCCAGCAAAAATGTTAATGGTGGATCTTCAGGTAAAAGGAAGCATCAACCAATCAGTAATTTTGTTCGTTTTTGTGCAGAATCCTGTGCTGGGCAACATGGAAACATGCGAAGGTACACAGCTTGCTCTGGTTCCTGCCCCCTAGGAACTCACAGTCAAGTCAATATTTAAAATCAAATGTTATATAACACAGGGAAATTAAATTGTGACCACAAACAATATAAAAGACAAGAAAAGGACTCTAGGTGTTAAAGAGTTAGGAAATACTTCCAGATAAAGGAGAATTTTGATGTTAATGTGTTAAAGGTTATGTAAGGTTTTGGTTTAAAAAAAAAGAAAAAGAAAAAAAAAGAAGGTGTAGGGAAAACCCTAGCCAGAAAAATTGGGGTGGGCAGAGGCACTGAGATGAGAATTTTTAGTTTGGCTGGAATCACAGGTTATGGGTGAAGCCAGACAGGTATATTGAGACCATATTGTGCAGGGCCTTGAACCCCAGGCCAAGACTTTGAAATCCAACTTCTAAGTAGTGGGGAGCAGTGGAAGATGTTTGTGTGACAAAGTGATATTCTGAAAGTCATGTTGAAAAGAGGTTAATTTGGGTGCACCTGGGTGGCTCAGCTGGTTGAACATCAGACTCTTGATTTTGGCTCAGGTCATGATCCCAGAGTCGTGGAATCGAGCCCCGCATCAGACTCTGTGCTGTGGAGCCTGCTTAAGACTCTTTCTCTCTCTCCCTCTACCCCTCTGTCTGCTTGCACTCTTTCTCTAAAATAATTAAATTAAATTAAATTAAATTAAATTAAAATTTTAAAAGTAGGTTATCATGGAATAGTAGGAAAAAGAAGTGAGGGGGAGAGGTGCAGGGAGAGCCATGAAGCACCCATATAAGTAGCTTAAATATGAATCATTAGAGCCTCAGCAATGGTTTAGGGAGTGCAGCTAGAAACAAAGGGTACATGTGAGGTCCAGTAAGGGAAATCTGGGTAGAGATATAATGTTATAATATATATACTGCACAGGTGAGGTCTAATTATTCATTTTACTAAATTAATTGAAGTCTAATTAATCGAAGTCTGGTCCGAGGCACATCATCCTTCATCCTTCACTTTCCAGCACTGGTGAGACTTCCAGAATCCATCTACTTGCCAGGCCATCTCCCCTTTTGCAGGTTTCCTCAGTAGCCCTGCAGGCACAAGAGGGGAAGGAGCCTCATTCCCTGCCCTTTGTGGTCACCATTACGGTTGCTCCTTCACCAGCCAGCACAGTCATGTGTGGGGCTCTGTGGCTGCTGGAGATGGGCCCCCAAACCTGCCATTATTGTTGGGAAATCATGGCCAGATGTACCCATTCCCCCATTCCAATGCAAAGCATCATCATCCATCTCCATTTCTTGGATGATCTGGTTTATTTATTTATTTTATTTTAGAGAGAGAGCATGTGAATGCGGAGAGAGGCAGAGGGAGGGGGGAGGGAGAATCGTAAACATCTTAAGCAGGCTCCTTGTTCAGCTCTGAGTCCGATGCAGGGCTCGATCCCACGACCCTGGGATTTTCACCTAAACCAAAATCAAGAGTCAGATGCTTAACCGATTGAGCTACCCAGATGCCCCTTGGATGATCTAGTTTAATTCGACTCTTGTTGGTTCTTGACTTTCCTCAGGGAGGTGAGGGAGCCCAGAACTCAACACAGCAAATACCTGGCCCGAGGCTTTCCCTGGTAGAAGGACTGAGCAGGGTAGCAATGTAAGGATATGTAGGTTGTTCATTGTATGAGCGCATTGGCCATGGGAGAGAATGGGGCTGGAAATTCAGCCTGTACAGGGTTTGCCAAGCTGGGCAAGTTGCCAAGAGGAAAGGGTACTCTTAAAAATTTTGCATAAAAGAGTCTTATTGGCTAACGGAGGTCCTGGTTGCAGGAAAGAAAATATTTTCATTTGAGACGAGGTTGAGTCATCATTAGTAGGAAATAACAACAACAAAAATCCAGCAAAAACACCAATTTCAGCAAATTACTCTGTTATATGTATGGTTTTTAACTAGATTTTCATAGGTAGGGCTTGAAACAGTTGATATACAAATGCTAACCAACACCAATGGAATTTTATTAGACTGTCCAAAAATGTTTTAAATATCCATTCATGATATATTCATTCACCATATTATTATGAAGAGCCTTTTGTGTTCAAAGGATGATGGTAGAAATTGAGGATAAAACAGTGAACCAGATTAGTTTGGCTTCTGTCTTCACTGGTTTTAATCCCTTGGGATGAAGAGAGACCAGGTGAGCTGTGAGTGGACAAGTGCGCTGAAGGTCTTGGAGGAGGGACCTGTTTGTGGATAAGACCTGGGAGGATGAGAAGGGAAGAGACCTCATGCATAGATGGTGGAATCTGCTTTAGAGTAGAGGGGAGGCTTCTCTTCCATTGCAGCAAGAGGCAGGAAGGATGAGTGGGTGTGTATATTCATTATTGCCATGTAGCAAGTTACCCCACAATGCGGCTGCTTCACACAATGCGTTTGTTGTGCATTTATTCTGTGGGTCAGGAGTCCAGGCATATCTTTGCTGGGACTTCTGACTCAGATTGTGATCAGGAAATGTGCCTGGCTGTAGTTATTTCCACACTCAGCTCGGGAAGGATCTGTTTCCAAGCTCACTCACAAGGTTGTTGGCACGATGCTGTGTTTTGTCTTTTTGGTTTTTTTTTTATTTTATTTTTTTTTACATTTTTTTGTGAGCTGTTGGATTGAGGACCTCAGTTCTTCACTGGCAGTTGTCCAATAGGCCGCCCTCAGTTTCTTGCCACACGGGACTTTCCATAGGGCAACTCACAACATGGCAGAGCGAGCTGGAGAGGAAGCAAGAGAGGGCAAGGAAGATGGAGGTCATGGCCTTTGTGTAACGTCATCTCAGAAGTGATAGCTTGTCACTTTTGCTAGACTCTTAATTAGAAGGGAGTCACTTAGTCCAGCCCACACTCAAAGGGAGGGGATTACACAGGCGTGTGAATACCAGGAAGGGGGAATCATCAGGGACCAACGTAAAAGGCTGCCTACCAGTGTAGTTAGTTAGGTTGAAATGTGGTGGCAGGAAAGCTGAAGTTCTCTTCTGATGGCTTCCATGTCTTCTCTAAGGCAGGAGGACAATTCTTTTGTTAAGGGCTCTGGAGAAGGTTTGAGCTAGTATTATACATCACAGAAGAGAGAATTAACTATGTATGGATATTGACAAGAATCGCTAAGCAGTTTGTTTGTTTACATAGGCTCCACACCCAATGTGGGGCTCTCACTCAAGACCCCAAAGATCGAAAGTCACATGCTCTACTGAAGGAGCCAGGCAGGAGTCCTGAATCACTAAGCAGTTTAAAGCAACCGGATGAAGAACTTGAACAGAAGTGGCACAGTTCGTATGTGTTGTGTGGATTCTCCCAGCGGCTCAGGGGAAGGTGTGAATTCAGGCTGCCGGATTCACAGAGTTTGGTTTTTTTGTTTAGGCAGGTACAACGGAAGGGTAGTGGGGGAAGGTGGGCGGATTGAGAGCTTACTCTAAGATGTAGACTGGATGGGGAGGAAAAGGAGGTCTCCAGGTAACAGATACAGAGAAAGGAGGAATCACGGGCCTGGAAGTATCAAAGAGGAAACTGAAGGAGAGAATTAGGAATGTAAGAAACTGTGGTCCAAAGTTGAGATGATGGAATTAAAGTGTTTTAAGGGTGGGGCCACTGATGTGGTTGAAAAGGCCCATCGCAAGGGTAGCTGAAGGAACAAGAAGATAAAGGTCACTAAAGATGAGAAGATCAAATAACTGAGGGCCTAAGATGTTGGATGGGTCGCTCACATAAATGTTGAAGTGGCCCAGAACAATGAGAGGCATGGACTGGAAGTAAAACTGGGTACTTACACTTCTAGGAAAGTGACAAGAGGTCTAAAGATTGCAAACGGGACCTCTTCTGGCAATATGGCAGACAAAATAACCTGAAAAATGCTCCCACTACAGAATACGCACAGATCAGAGGGTCAAAAATAAATACATCCCTTTAAATGTATTGGTGGGGGCGCCTGGGTGGCTCAGTCGGTTAAGCGTCCGACTTCGGCTCAGGTCACGATCTCGCGGTCCGTGAGTTCGAGCCCCGCGTCGGGCTCTGGGCTGACGGCTCAGAGCCTGGAGCCTGTTTCAGATTCTGTGTCTCCCTCTCTCTCTGACCCTCCCCCGTTCATGCTCTGCCTCTCTCTGTCTCAAAAATAAATAAACGTTAAAAAAAATTTTAAATGTATTGGTGAAATTAAAACAAAAAACGTGAGACATCCTTTGGGGCCAGAACCAGATGGGGTTGGACCCCAGAGTGACAAGTAGGCAGTGAAGCCACTGACAACCAATTTATCAATATTCTACAGCCTTGGGTGAAGTTCTCTAGTCTCCAGGTGGACAGAGGA
The DNA here is from genome assembly GCF_024362965.1 of Panthera pardus. Classification (NCBI taxonomy): domain Eukaryota; kingdom Metazoa; phylum Chordata; class Mammalia; order Carnivora; family Felidae; genus Panthera; species Panthera pardus. The sequence continues at coordinate 22,580,465 of NW_026526732.1, read as the reverse complement.
TCAGGTCACCTGGTTCCCTCTATTGACTATGGCATAAACTCTGTAAATATGTCTAATTGACCCAGAACATAGGGGTGGGAGGTATGAAAAAGACTGTAACAAGCCATTCTCCCCTCATCTGCCTGGGCACTGAGTGCCCTTCAACGAAGGCAGTGTTCTCTGCAGTCAGACATGGACACGGCAAGGCCACCTCCTGGGCCTTGGGTTTCCTGCTGGGTGTGTCACGTAGATTCTGGATGAAGGGCTGCACTCTTGCTGAAAGGGAAAGCTAGAAAAAAAAACCCAAACTGATATGAAAGAGACGTCGGGAAACTTACCTTTTTCCTCCTAGGCTATGTGTGGAAAAAAACCTCCCATAGAAACTTATAACCATAGTCTCATCCTCATGCAGTTACTTGTTTGGGTCTATAAATGCCAAGCCAAACAAAGTGGTTCTGGACCAGAGAACCCCAGGCACCTGGTACCTACAATCCAGAGTCGATCCTTTCTGGAAGTGGAACCTCGGCCCATATGCTTACAAACGCTCAACTGAACACGAGCTTACAAATAAAAATTACAGGGGCGCCTGGGTGGCGCAGTCGGTTAAGCGTCCGACTTCAGCTCAGGTCACGATCTCGCGGTCCGTGAGTTCGAGCCCCGTGTCGGGCTCTGTGCTGACAGCTCAGAGCCTGGAGCCTGCTTCCGATTCTGTGTCTCCTTCTCTCTCTGCCCCTCCCCCCTTCATGCTCTGTCTCTCTCTGTCTCAAAAATAAATAAACGTCAAAAAAAAAATTAAAAAAAAAACAAATAAAAATTACAAAATACACCAGGAAACAAGCAATAAGGAGAGGGAATCAGAAGGAAAATAAGGTAAAGAAAATTAGATGCCAAATTATCCGTACAGACAACAGATACCAGCAAGAGAGGAGGCAGGTAATTTGATTCCGTGGCAGGTACCGGGAAAACAATTTGGCTGTTTACTCAAAAGCCTTAAAACCTTTGATTTTCTTTCATTTAGCAATTTGATTCCTGCAAGTTTTTATTAAAGAGTGATCAGATGTGGGCATATAATGATATTCATCATAGTGATATTAATAATAGTAAAAAAAAAAAACACTTGGAAACAATCTTCATGTCCAAGAATAGGGCAGTGGATAAGTAAATGCTAGAAAGTGTGCAATATTGTTTATATTTATGAACATTTTTAATGACATGGGAGTGTGCTTACAATATAATATTAAGGGATAAGAGCAAGATCAAAAATTGCTTGTTAAATACGGCAGTGTTCAGCTCTCCAAATTATTTAGTCACACCACAATATTTCATTCTGTTCAAATAGGTATTTGATGTATTCAGCAGTGGCAGAAAGGGAAGTTGACGGTCCTGCCAAGATTTTGTTGGAGGATTCAGCTGTACTGAAAGAGAAAAGTCTAGAAAGAATTTAAGTATAAAGAAGTATAAATAATAGTTTGCACAGACAGACTTTAATTTCAAACTCTGCGCTTGAAAATGCAGTCCACATTCACACACTTGAATTAGAAACACCATACTGAATCTTTCTATTTTGGATAGAAGAACTTCTCAGAGAATTTAGGGGTTAGTAAATTTCTGTTCCTGTCTTTGAATGTAATTATGTATCAACTATTTATGCCACAGGAGCCAGGATATGGGCCACTTAGGTACCAATGATTTCACCGTAACTTCACATTTCTCAGTAGCAATGAAGAACATGCTTCCACAATCTTTCCATCCCTATGAATTGAGAACATTGAATATTTTTTTATGAAACAGTGATTTAGTTAATGAAAGCACATCACACGGGGATGGATTACAGAGGTGCGTGCTTGCAGCTGTCCTAAGGTTGTCCTCTGCACAGAACCTTCTACGAAAAAACACTTTCAGGATCGGTAGACCATTGGTTTACACTCTCGAGATTTATCCTAAAGTTGCTAACTGACACAACGATCTGTTTCACTGTGCTCAACGACAAAGGCAGAGAACATGGCAAGTGCTTATGAAAAGAGGTCTACAGAATATGAATCTCATCAAATCGAGCACTAACAGAGCCCTAAGACACTTCCGTCTTAATTGGAAGGCAGCGTATCATAATGGTGAGAGCAAGGGCTAGCATGTTCCCAGTCTGCCTCCATTCTTTCATTCAACAAGTGTTTATTGGATCTGAAATTTACTACACTTCAAACACTGCTAAGTGCTATGGATACAGAGTTTTAAAAGGCACAGTTCCTGACCTCAGTGTCATGGATTATATGGATTAAACAGAAATCGTACTCTACAGGAAACACATGATATTTAATTAGCATTTATAGGGTGGTTTATGGGCAGGGCCAGGCTACAGCACTAGACTGGCACACCAAGGGGAAACAGTGCAAGAGTCTTAATGATCTGCGAGGACTGACAGTGGGGCTCAGCTGGGTGGGAACTGCCCTTGCGCCGACATTGAGCCCAGCTCAATAGTCACCGTCAGGAAGCAGGTCTGTCCACTGGAGCGGGATTCCAGCTACTAGGAAGGGGTTGGAAGCTGACATTCAGCATCGCAGTAAGGTTGATTTAACCAAGGCAAAATCTTCATTCAGAGTGGAAACTGAGATACCAAACAGGGCAAGGACAACAGTTTGGAACTAGGGAACCACGTTCACTGTTAAGCTAGGGCTTAAGGAGTGGGAAGTCAGATTCAGAAACAGACTCACCAGAGCTCCTAGCAAGCAGGAAACCACAGGGGTGCCCTGTAGCTCAGGGAGCAATATAGGAAGCTGATGGTATCATCTTGGAAACACTGGGTTCTGAAAAGACTAAGCAGACTAGAAAGCAAGCTTCTCGAAGGCAGGTATCTTCCTGGCTATCGCTGGGCTTGGCACCTATCAAGGTGCTCAAAAAATGTTCATGTGTGATTGAACTACATGAGTGACTCTGTTCCTCAAGCTCCTCGAAATGATGTAGATGATGAGCTTCTTTTCCAATTAGATTTGGCTAGTGAATTAATGTTGTACTGAAGGCTTAATAAGGGTGGGTGAACCCAGCAGCAGCGTATTTTAAGCTGGGGCTGCTAGCGATTCATGGAAGGGACAGATTCCTTTTTCTTTAAAACAAAACATAAAGCCTTGCAAACACATTATCATGGGCTTGGATGAGACCTGGGTCTTCTCTATCATGTAAAATGGAAGAGAAGTTTCTATTTGGGTAATTTTAAGGGTAAATAGTACCAACTGGCCACACAACTCAAAGGATGTCTAGTTGCGGGTAAAACCTGATATGGGCCCATCACGCCGCGTTAGCTGAAACGTGTCTTTCCCTAAAGTTCTGAGAGTATGCCCATATTCAGTGATGTTAACCCTATGTGTTACAATATTAAAGCTTGTCTAAACCAGTGATTGGGATTTTTGTTGATTTTACACCATTTTTTTTTTCCTGATGGTAATTAGCTAGCAGGTTAAAGCTAATTACTGCTCTTGGTTTGTGAAACCCAGATCATCTGCATGAAGACAGATAATCATCTATTTGCCATGAAGGAAAGACATGATAATTATTTTAAATTTTAAATCAAATTGCTTAGCTGCACGTGTAAAGAGAAGGGGGAATTGTAACTAAGACTCAGTCCTGGTTTGTAGCATTTGAGTTTTTAATTTTTTTTTCTAAGAAGCCACTTTAATTTTTATTTTATTTTAATTTTATATTAATTTTATTTTATTTTAATTTATTTTTCTAAGAAGCCACTTTAATTTTTGACAATGATATATGAGAAGACATAGAAACATTCATAGGCTATCTATGCCAAATCACATAGGTAAGTCCATAAAGTATTCCTGTCCATGAAATCAAAGGCCCATCTCAGATGAATTAATGTTATCCAGAATTTTATATTAAAAAAATATAGCCTGACATTATTCTTGACTCATTTCTCAGGAACCTGAAATGGTTTATGGCAGTGATCTATAATGGAATAGTTGTACCAAAAGCCTGTTAGCAACTCATGGAAGATGAAATGAAAAGATTAAGTCTGGAGTCTGTTGACAAAAAAAAAAAAAAAAAAAAAAAAAAGTTGGGATACATTTTCAGGGACACATGTAACAAAATAATGAGACATTTGAAAGCAAGAAAGTTGTCTGTTTTGAAACTGAGAAACATTATTCTTTCCTCCATCTGTGGGAACTCTACCTGAAGGGTTATTTAGAGTAAAAAAATTAGTCCAATACTCAGCACAAATTCTAAATATTACTGGCAGTGAAAGATCTTCTAAAACCTCTTATACTTAAGATCATTGATCTTATATAAGTAGATAGAATTACAGAATCCCAATTTAGAAGGGTTCTGGCATTGACAAATGTGGACAAATTTCCCTAGCTATAAATTGGTACTTAGTAACTCACTACATTGTCAATAGAAATATGTGTATCTATAAGTATTAAAAGTTATGGTACAGGAGAAATAGGTCTCATTAGCCTAGTCCCTCTGAAGTCTTCAAATTTTTGAAAAAACATTTTTAGAGAATGCAACCATCTTTCCCCTAAACTTTATGGAAGTCCCACATGTAAAACTGACAGATATACAGCTACTTTGACTCAAGAAGCTAAGCTTTCTCGATGGGAGTCGGGTAATCTCTGAGACACCACCAAAGAATATCCCAGGGTCTTGCTGAGCAGAATTTGAAAACCACTCATTGATGCTAGATGTTCCAAATGTCAGAGTAAGGCTTTCCTGGAGTCAACCCAGAGAAAGCAGAAAGAAGGAAATGCATAAAGATAAATACCAGAATTAATGAACAGAAAATAAACATATGAGCATCAACAAAGTCAAAAGTTGGTTCTCTGAAAAGACTAATGAAAATGACATACCTGGAAACACCCATGAAAGAGAGAAGAAAAGCACAAATAACCAATATTAGAAATGGGAGAGGAACACACCTAAAGAGATTGTAGAGATTAAAAGACAGTAAGAGGATATTATAGGCAAGTTGCTATCTATAACTTTGAGAACAGTTTAAGTGTACATGTTCCTAAAAACTTTAATTTACCAAAACTGGCTCAAGAAGAAATAGAAAATTGAAAAATCCTGTAATTATTAACTAATTAGAATCAACGATCAAAATGTTTCACCAGACCCTGAAGTTTTTAGAAGTGAGTTCGACTCAGCCGTCAAGAAACAAATCATCTTAATTGTATTAGTCTGCTAGTGCTACCATAACAAAACACCACATATTGGATGGCTTGACCAAAAGAAATTTATTTTCTCACAGTTGTGGAGAAGCCCAAGATCAAGGTGCTGGCAGGTTTGGTTTCTTCCAAGGCTTCTCCTCAGCTTACAGAAGGCCGTTGTCTTGCTATGCCCTCGTGAAGTCTTTCCTATCTCTTTGTGTGTCCAAATCTCCTCTTCTTATAAGGACAGCAGTCAAATTGGATTAGGGCTTACCCTAAGGGCCTCATTTTAACTTACTCACCTCTAAAAGTCCTAGCTCCAAATACAGTCATATTCTGAGGAGCTAAGAGTTAGAGCTTCAACATATGAATTCGGTGGATACAATTCAGCCCACAACACTAATCTTACACAAACTGCTTTATTTTACAGAAAATGATGCAACACATGTCATTCGTTCTAAGGCCAGAGGAGAAAATGACAAACCAATCTCACTCATAAGAGCCGATGGAAAATTTCTAAGCAAAGTACTTATAACCTAACCCAACAATGTATGTAAAAATATAATGATCAGGGACGCCTGGGTGGCTCAGTCGGTAAAGCGTCTGACTTTCACTTAGGTCACAATCTCACAGTTTGTGAGTTCGAACCCCTCACCGGGCTCTGTGCTGACAGCTCAGAGCCTGGAGCCTGTCAGATTCTGTGTCTCCCCTCTCTCTGCCCCTCCCATACTCATGCTCTTTCTGTCTCTGTCTCTCAATAATAAATAAATGTTAAACAAAAATTTTAAAAAAAAATAATGATCATAGGGTTGAGTTTAGTACAGAATATTATAATAAGTGAAACTATGCTCAGCGATTACAATTCATGGTAATGAGTTTAAAATTGATTAGTTTACTGGTACTTAGTGATGAAAGAAAATGTACTTATTTGAAGGTAATTTTTTTTTTTAATTTTTATTCATTTTTTGACAGAGAGAGTGAGCGAGTGAGCAGGGGAGGGGCAGAGAGAAAGGGAGACAGAATCCTAAACAGGCTCTAGGCTCTGAGCTGTCAGCACAGAGCCTTAAAAGGGGCTCGAACTCACGAACCGTGAGATCACGACCTGAGCCAAAGTCAGATGCTTAACCAACTGAGCCACCCAGGTGCCCATGAAGGTAAATTTGATTTAAATAACACTTGGAATTTTGGGTGGTCATACATTCTTTAAAATCTACAGGTCTTCTCTAAAGCTGATTTTTACTGTGATACCTTCTCCGTTACGTTCATTAGAACTTTTCATGTGCTACAGAGGCCTTGCAAGAACACCACCGTGGAGTTGATGGATCCACATTCAAAAAAACATGGTAGTTTTCATGCAAGTCCTAATGAGCTTCTGGTTGAATTGTTCAGAGAAGAATGCCAGCCTCTGATTTCAAATGTACTCTGGAGAGAATGTCTATCAGTGTGTGGCTGCTTACATCTGTTATTTTAAGACACTAATCAAGAGGAACATAGCATTTCACCTCCCCTATGTTATTTGTGTGCCTTAATATAAAATCAGTGTTGGAAAGCTAATTACGGTATTCTGGATTTTGCAGTCAATAGGCATTTGTGATCGTAAGTGGGTGCTATTGAAGAAGAGAAATAAAGAAAATGCCATCAAACAAAGACTATTCAGGAAACCTTATAGGTTTAAATATCACTCCAGGAGTTCAAAGACTTTCTATTTATTTGCTTATTTGTGTATATCTTTAGTAACATGAACAAGCTGCCTTATATGTTGTATTTGAAGATCTGAGAAAGAAAAGGCCTCGTGTCTCCTTAGCTGAGGTCACTGTGTTAAAAAAAATAAGGAAAAAAAGAAAAATGCAGGTCATGAGAACGGTCTGTTATGATGTCTTCATGTGGATGGACTAATTTGCCCTGTTGTGTGGCCTTGTCTTGTCCCCCAGTTCCCGATGGCCATGTTGCCGATGTGTGTGTTTGTCACGAGGTGCATCGGCCGAAACCATGGATGAAGTAGAACAAATCCATACCTGCTACCAGAAAAACTCAACATTTCTATCATGCTGACAGTGGACCAGTATAATTGCATTTGTATATGAAAGATAGCATTTCTTGCAATAATCTTATCAAAGTTTTTGAGACAATGTTTTGAAGTACTAATAGATTCTTTTCCTGTCATTCTTTATGCCTTGTGACATTTCCTCTTGCCCAGGGAGCTGGGCCTTCTGCACTCACTTCTTTAGGACAGGATGACTGGGCAGCATGCAGAGAACAGCGAAGCCAGCTCTTCCTTGGGAGTTTTAGAAGCTGAGGCCTGGTATAGGGCAGAAGGCTGCAAAGGTTGCTTGAAGATAATCAAGGAGGCAGACTCAGACCCATTTAGGACACTGTTGGAGTGACCTTGCATCAAGCAGGTTGACAAAGAAAAAGTAACAGCTGTGTGGCAGTCTAGGCAGGTTACCTGAGAGTGGCAGCAAGTTCCTGCCCCCGGTGTGCCACATGAGCAGAGAATGAGCCTGTGAGTCCAGGAGAGCAGTGAGGTTGTCTTTCCCGGCCCAGAGTTATGTGAGAGCAGCAGAATGTTCCCAAGCACCCACGAATGGCATGAACGTGGCACAGAGAGGCCAGAGACCTGAGGAGGCTGGACAGTTCAGGAAGGAGGCAGGACATAGCAGTGGCCTCCATGGGTCTCTGGCCAGTGAAGGCCAGACGGGTGTAAGGACTTCTCAGAAAACGCCAGTACACACAGGGGATGACCCCAGTGCTGCCCTTAGACGCGGGCACAAGGTTACCTTTGCTCTGGGCTTGGCCTCTTCCGGTTACCCTTCTCTTACAGGGTAGGCAACGTGCCGTCTGGAGCCCAGATCTCCTTTTCTGGGCCATGCCGTGGGTAACTGGGGTCCTGGAATTCCTGCTCCAAAGAGCCCTCGGGCCACTTCCAGGGCCTGCCTGAGCTGCTTCCCTAGACCCAACTTTGTGAGGGTGAGAGTGAACTATACTGCTGGTGTTTGTACCCCTAGGCCAGAAGGGTGGCCGTTGCAGGGTGTGTTGACAGAAAGTGCATATGTGAGTATGAGAGGAGCAGTAGCTCTTACAGTGCAGGGGCAGGCCTGGGGGCAGGCAGAGAAGGGTGGGCCTCAGGCCAGAAGCCGACTCTCAGAGCAGCCACATTCCAGGTCATTACGAAGGTGTATTTGCTAATGTTGAGGATACAACATCTTTTAATTAACGGTTTCTTAGCCTGATTTACAACCTAAATGTTTAGGCATATGGAATGTGGGCTTCCGTTTGGATCTTCGTATTTGTCTCATCTCCCTGCCGCACTGTGACTTCCCAGGGCATCAGCCTATGGCTCCGCTTCACGCCTGACCTAGGATGGCTCCCAGTGACTGTTGACTGAGTGGATTTGGAAAACAAATGTGTGTTTTTGATAGGTGTTCCCCCGAAAACCCATTAAAGGTTAACTACTTGTGCTTAGAACCCATGGAAATATTCTGGTGGAATTTGGAAACAGTACGCGGGGGTTGGCATAGATTGAACACCACTAATTCTCTTCCACATGAGGATGGGGTGTCACTGCTGCTTCTGAAGAAGTTGCGTAGGAGAAGCCCTTGACTTGATTGTGGTCCAGGAAGCAAGCCTGGGCTTCGGCCTCAGCTTTGGCCTCGGCTAGACCCAGTCGGCCGGCACGTGGGTTTCCTTTAGAGTTGGCCATCAGTTGGTGTGGAGCCAACAGCCCGCACTTCTGGGCAAGCAGGACTTGGCTCCTACCCTGTGCTCAGAGACTCTGCTAACACCACTACTGAGTTCCTGGCCCTGCTTTGCTCTAACTAACCAGGCTATCGGGGAGGCGACCTGGCTCTGTGGTGATGTCTGACCCCCTTCTTCCGATCAGCTCGTTTCAGCAGAGCTCCCTTGCAGGCACGTCAGCTGAGGGATGAAGTTCTGAAGTGAAGCCTCTTACATAATGGTTTTATGAATAACACATAGCTTTTTCTATTACAGGTCTTTTTCTATTACATTCTCAGATCAGGTTTTAGAAGCAAGCCAATTTTAGATTCTTGTAGTAAGAACAAATCTAGGGATCTTCATCAGGTGTGACGCATTTGATGCAAAATATAGATGGACAAGGAATGATGTTGGTCAGTGATAAGTGCAGTGAGATGATGGCCACTAAAATTTATATGAACTCAGGGAAGCGTGTCAAACGACACGCTAAATGACAATTGGGTGAAGGAAGGAGGTAGCTCTCCTAACTTTATTCTGCATGAGACTAAATTGGAGGGTTTTATCACACGTTACTAGATGGGTATTTGTGCCACATTTACTAGGTGGGGGTTTTGTGCCACGTTTACCTGGCTCTGGGGGAGTTTTTTGATCGACTGAGGCAGAATGGACAGAGCCCGGGACATCTCCAGGGTCATGAACATTCTGTGGTGCTGACTGGGTTTGGAGCTTAATTATTTAAATGTTTCCAGACTCAAATGACTGATGAGCTAACATATTTTTAATTCAGGCTTTCACAGAGCAAGCTGTAAGATGTGCCCAAAGCCAACGGTGTGGAATGCCTTGAGAAGTGGATGCAAACTGAACATTCCATGCCGTGTATCTTACTTCATTGTTGACATTTAGATTACAGACTTAAAATTTGATCCCAATTTCAAGGAAGCCTGACTTTAGTTCTTGTCCTGAGTGAAGGCTTTCATGAAGAGATCTAGAGTTTGTTTTCTTATTGTTTTTAAAGGGAGAAAGGATGCTGTTAGAATAAAGAAGAATGTTGCCAGAATGTTCTACTTAATTTAGCCCTCTAAAGATAAACACACTGGTGAATCATTGCGTGCTGATGTTACTATTTTAACATTAATTCTGTAACCTTTTCCTACTCACTTCCTGTCTACTGAGTAGGTGGGTTACAGGTAGACTCACTTAGAGAATCTCACTTAGAGAAGAGTTTGTTCCCGTCAAACTCCTTTTAGGTTTTCCCATGGCTCAAACTATTTCTGATATAAGCACTAGCTACTGGGGCGGGGGGGGAGGGGGTCTTAAAATAGTACTTTAGAGAATAAGAGCATATTGGAGAATTATTCAGTTTGCAGAGATTCTATGAAGTTAGGACAATTTATGGATAAGCACACCTACTAATAATTTATCTCTAGTGAATTGCAGATATTGTATAGCACTATGCAAATGGTAACTGAATCTTGATAGTCCTGCAAAATTGGCCGTGGAAAATACTGTCCCTGCCCCCAGCAAGTCAGATCTGCATATCACTGTATACTTTGTCTCCTCTGTCTGGATACCATGTCTTTTCAGCATTACGTTCCATTTTCCGAGTGGAGGGTGACTGACTGTGCTGGTCATCCTTTCTCAGAAGATCTGCCTCTTGGTGGTTATTCTTGTGGCAGAGGCTAGCACGCACCCAAGCTTCTCCAGCAGACGCACTGTCTTATTTATGCTCGCATCAAACAAAGTATCATAATAAGTGTCAGCAAACATTTCTGAATAGATAACACAGCAGGTTTTCAGCAGATGAATGGTTTTTGCTACAGGAATACCAAATGTCTCTGTAAGGATCACAGCATTCAACTACCAGGCTGTTTCTAGAGCTTTGCAGCCTTCGAGGCAAGTCCTGTGAATTCACTCAGCTGGCCCACACTCCTTCGGGGCCACCCTTCTTCCTTTGTTTTTGTTACCAGCATCCATATCCAGGCCACATCATACTACTCTATACTCTGGATCTTTCTTTCTACTTCTGACATATCTTTCCCCCTCCCACGTTCTCACTCTCCATACTGTCAAAGAGCCCGTTCATTTTTACCTTGGGAAAACGCACTGTAGTCGTGGGGAAAACCCAGTGAATTCCAGGAAGATAGTTACTCACCCAAGACTCTGAGAAACCGAAGAAATGCCGCATCTGAGCTGATAGCTGTTCCCTCCTTTAAGGAGCGCTGTGAAGGTCGAGGGTACCTCCCTCACAGAACACATCGTTTCAGCTGTGCACTTGCTGAAAGATTTTGAAATTCTTTCTTTTTTTTTTAAAGATGTTATTATATATATATATATATATTTTTTTTTTTTAATGTTTATTTTTGAGAGACAGAGTGTGAGTGGGGGGAAGGGTACAGAGAGAGGGAGACACAGAATCTGAAGCAGACTCCAGGCTCTGAGCTGTCAGCATGGAGCCCGATGGCCCGATGTGCGGCTTGAACTCACAAATCATGAAATCATGACCTGAGCTGAAGTTGGACGCTTAACTGACTGAGCCACTCAGGCGCCCCAAGGTTTTATTTTTTTAAGTAATCTCTACACCCAACGTGGGGCTTGAACTCACAACCTGGAGATCAAGAGTCTCATGCTCCACTGACTGAGCCAGCCAGGTGCCCAGAGATTTTTAAATTCTTAATCCAGCATTGCCCTAAGCACTTTTGGTGTTAGCCTCGGGGGCATCCTGGACCTAGTTTGTTTGAATGCCAGATAGAGTCAGATTCTTGCACCCCCAAGTCCATGGTATTGCCATTCTTTTTTATAATTCTTCTGCTCTTTTCTCCGGCTAAATACCCTTTTACTCCCTGCTCAAATTGCACTACAGGTGCCTTTTCTGGTATCCACCCCCCCCCCCCCACACCTGCCACATCTTCTACCTCTCACCCCACATTCAAGACCTCAGGTGCACCTAGGGGAGCAGCAGGGGGCTGTCTTCCAGCACATTCCCAGGAAAAGAGAACTTTTAAAATGATTTGCTTGATGACATGTAGTTTGATAAGACAATGGTGACGTAGGAGGCTGAATAATGTGTTTTCCCCTCCCCTCAAGAGGTCTGCATCCTAGTTTCCAGAACCTGCCAATATGTTACTTTACATGACAAGGGGACTTTACAGATGTGATTAAGTCAAGGATCTTGAGTTGAGGAAATTATCCTGGATTATTTAATTGAGCTCCGTATAATCAAAGAGTCCTTATAAGACGAAGGCAAGGAGGTCGAAGAGAAAAGGGCAATGTGACAGCAAAAGTAGAGAGTGGAGTGATATGGCCATAAGCCGAGGCTGGCAGCTTCTAGAAGCTTGAAGGGACAAGGAATGGATTCTTCTTTGGAGCCTCCAGAAGGAATTGAGCTCTGCTGATACTTTGATTGTAACCCTGTAAGACTCATTTCAGGTGTATGACTTCCAGAACTATAAGAATAAATCTAGGTTGTTAGAAGCCACAAATTTTTTGTAATTTGTTACAGTGGCAACAGAAAACTAATCAAGATGAAAAGACAATGCAAAAAGCAAATTGAAAGCAGAGGGGCCAATTCTTTTAGAGCAACCATACCAGCTCCCCATCTTGGCTGCTTTCCGTGCTGTTAAATTAGAACCTGGGCAAACCCTGGTCGCTATCCAGGGCCTTTCCTTGTCTTGACCCTCATATCAGAGATGAATATGTTTTTTTGTTAATTTTTTTTAGTGTTTTATTTATTTTTGAGACAGAGGGAGACAGAGCGTGAGCAGGGGAGGGGCAGAGAGAGAGGGAGACGCAGAATCCAAAGCAGGCTCCAGGCTCTGAGCTGTCTGTCAGAACAGAGCCTGATGCGGGGCTCGAACTCACAAACCGTGAGATCATGACCTGAGCTGAAGTCGGATGCTCAACTGACTGAGCCACCCAGGTGCCCCTAGAGACAAACGTTTATCTCCTTTTTCTCCATGGCTCTCAGGAACTTTTCTGCAACCATCTTGGAGGCCTTATGTTCTTGAAAGACTGTAGCTAGATGTTTGCTGTGACGCTAATAAGTACTTCTAGAACCTTTTAGATGGCTGGTATGGATGCTCATTGTTGTCTGTGCCAAGTTTAGTGGTGTGAATAGTAAGCACATGGGAGCAGACCCTAGTAATTAAATTTGGGGTCTCATCCCTCATTTCCTCAGAGCAGCGGTCTTAGTGGGAAAATTCTGAGACCTTTGTCTGCAGTTAAATCAGCCAGGCGTTTATTGATTACCTTCTGTGTACTCAGCACTTAGCTCTAGGTGCCCTGGGTTGATGCGAGAGAAATTCAGGTAGTCTACTCCCTCCTGCAGTGAGTGCCTGCGTAAAGAGCCAAAAGCCGCATGGTGAAAAAGTCATTTCCCCAATTGATCAGAAGTAAGTGTTAGTAATTACCATTTTTCACTAATAGATGGCAAAATGTCCTTTTGTAAGAGGAGACTTAATTTTCATTGGACGATTTAAGGAGATCAGGCAGAAATGATGAATGGGTGAAAAAAGTGACCAGTACTTTTTATCCTAACTAATTGTTTTTAATGTTCATTTCTTTTTGAGAGAGAGCGTGAACAGGGGAGGGATAGAGAGAGTGGGACAGAGGATCTTAAGCAGGCTCCGCACTGACAGCAGCAAGCCCGACGCTGGGCTCGAACTCACCAACTGTGAGATCATGACCTGAGCCGGAGTCAGACACTCAACCGACTTGGCCACCCAGGCGCCCCACCAGTACCCTTTAGGCATGACGGAATTCTCCTGTTGGTGAAGTGTGACGTGGCCGAAGTGAAGGTCTGGGCAAGGCCCAGTCCACAATGTTTGTTTATTTATTCATGCATCACTTATCATGCGTTCATTCTAGAAACAGTTGCCGAGCACTTAATGTTCTCAGAGCTTTGAAGACAGACCAGATCCCTACCTTTGTGGGCTGTATATTGTAGCAGAGCTAATCAATACATGTTTGATAAGGAATTATCCAAATTAAGAAACATCTTGTTACTAGAGAAATGTTTAGCTACTTAAGTCGCTCAGAGCCTAGGATACCTTGTTTGATGAATCCCAGAGAAGTACCCCATCAAGGAAATTTTCTTGGTTGCAGAGTGATACTTTCCTTGTGGGAAAAGCTCTTTAAGATCCAGCCTAAACCTTTTCCTGTTTCTGTGCTATATAGATAATTAAAACATCCCTCCGTTTCTTTATAGAATCGTGAGTCTGGAAGGGATGTGAGAGGTCATCAGTCCATTCTGCTGACTTGGGCACATATGCTTTCAGGAGGCGGGCAGGTCGTATAGGTGTGTGCAGCTCAATGGAAGACAGTAGGGAGCAATGGGTACTTTGGCAAATTGAGAGCATCGCCCTTGCCTGAAGCTTTCGAGGTCTGGCCTAACCAAATGTTCATGGTGGGGCCAGATTTGATTAGACTGGCAAGTGGCAGCCCTTGATTCCTCATCTGAGAAAACAGTAGTCTGACCCTTTCTGAAAGCCTATTAGAGACAGGCTGCCCTCAGTCAGGCCAGCACGCACTTGTCAGCCATCTGTCACTTGGGGGGACCTTACTCTGTGGTTGGGATGAGCCTCTATCATGCTTTTCGCTAAGTGATGGCTTGCGGAGAGAATTTGTTCAGGCTGTATATTCCTGGGGCAGATTCCGTGAACCTGCTTTTCCCTCTGTTTGCTGGTTTGCAGCAGACTCATCCACCAACAGCTGTAACTGCCCTTTAAGCAACAAGCCACCTTTTGGCTGATGGATGGAGACAGGAGCTCTCTTTTGCCAGTTACTCAGCACCGAATCAGACAGACGCCTTCCTCGGCATTCCGGTGACCCTGTTGTATTGCTGCAGGCTCAATAATTTTTTTGGGCATTGGCCATAATAAAGTGTATGCAAAGTTCCTGAAAACTATTTTTAAAAATCCTTGAAGTGATAAATAAATTGATCTGGATAATGGTAAGCATATATCATCCTGCTTTGATTTATAGATTTATAATTTAGTCTTCCTTCAGAAATAATTTTTAAATGTAGTTATCTCCTGGAATTTAGAAAGACCTTTGTGTCTGTTTACAGGTGGAAATTCTACCATGTTTATTTTCATAGCAACACCATTGAGATTTGAAAAGAGATTTCTTTTTTTCGAAGGCAGGGAAGAGTGGCTTTAAACATTTTATTAGTCAAATCGAGACAAATCTGAAGCTTTAAAAGAAATTATTCTTTGCCATTAAAATTGGGAGTTCAACAATAAGTTTTTTTAAAAAAAGTTGGGTTTCCCCAACTTCCTGATAAATACTATAGAATGTTGAGATTGCAGATAGAGGTGTTGTAACCAAAGACACCTGAGTTTAAATCCAGATGTATACTTTGTGCAACCTGAGGCAAGTGTCTCTTAACCTCCCCAAGTCTTAGTGTTTTTCATCTACAAGATGGGAATAATAGTAATAGTACCAAACTCACGCTTATCGTTAGGCTTAAATGAGATAATGCACAGGAAAAGAATTAGGCATAATGCCTGGCAAATAGTCAGTGCTCAATAATGTGAGCTGCTATTATGGTAATTAGTCTGAAACTCAGATACAGGTGTCAGTTCTGGGCTACAGATCTTCAAGAGAGGGAAGAAAGCCCATCAGTGGTGCCCCTCAGCCAGAATCATCTGGGGATTCTTGGGACCTTTCTTGGGACCTTAGAAATGGACAAAGTGCTTGATGACGTGGTTTTCACCGTAACCCCCAGAGCTTCCCCTGAATGTTTTTGCAGGGCTGCCCAGTGTCAAGCTTCTTTCTCACAGGTCTGCTTTCAATTTTGTGTTGGGCTACAACCCTGGTGCTAAGGCACACTAGACTTACACCCAGGAAATCCCATTTGGATATCGGGATTTACTACTCAGGGCACCCTAGGCTCATTGGTTTTATTAGAAAAACTAAATATATCTTACATATTGGGGAACCTTCTCTCTGTGACCTTGTCATGTTTCATTTGATTTCATTCACTGAGATGGGCTGGTGGCTCTTTTTAGCTTTCTAGCCACCATTGTATTCATTTTGAGATTCACTGTCGAGTAAGATCTGCTAGTGTGTACTCCTTGGTCCCAGATGATCCTTTATCCCCTCTCATCCATTTGTATTGTTACCATAAGAGAAATGCATTCCTGGACTTACATTTTTGTGACTCAAGAGGGATTTCTGTGTTTAGGGGCACCTTCTGGAGCTCGCAGGGGTATGCAGACCTCATCTGTGGTAATAGCAACAGTCCCTAAAAAGAGAGACAGAGAGAGACAGACAGAGAGAGATAAAGAGTAGAATCAGAATCAGGGAACACATGGAATTGTGACGGAATGAGTTTGTGCTACAGATGGCTGGCAAGCAGGGCCCTGCAGTAATCTAAATCAGAAAAACTTAGCATGTTCTCTCAATACATGTGTATTTATTAATTTAGAAATTATTATATACATGGACCGCTGTAAGAATATATCATGTATAGTATGTGGCATAGAGATAAAACACTTTTAAGGTCAAGATCAAGATAAATAAACAATATTTCAGAAACAACAGACTTTATTGTTTTAACAAGATTAAAGTCTTATGGGCAAAAGTTACTAATTTCTTTAATGAGGTGAAGACGGAATACACATTATTAATTTTCCAATCTTGCTTTAATGTTTTAATTAATTAACTTAATTAATTTAATGCTTTAATGTTTTAAGACACAGCAATCCCGTGGTTTGGTTCTCTATGCCTTTGTCTTGATACCTGGCTTTAATGACGATCAGAGTTGAAGAGAGACCTTTTTGAAGAAGTGCACCTTCGAGCTTGCAAAATTATAATTCATTGACAACAACTTTTCTTGCAAAACTCTGGGTTGCAATTCAGCTAGTAAATGGCTTTCTCACCCACTGTCACTGGTTCTTTTCAAAAACTAATCGATATGTGGTGCGGTTTTGGATTTTAGCAAATGAGTTGAAAATTCACACACACAAAAAAAAAGGAAGAAAAAGGGAAAAGAAAATTCCCTGAAATCCTTCCTTTGAAGCTTTTAAAAGCAGATAAAGAATTCCATTGCCTAATTTGTGTCAATTCCATGCTATGGAACTATTTACTATATGTTTCAAGTCTGACATTTGGAAAAGTGAAGGTGCCATGGAACTCTGTATATTAAGTATTATTATAGTTTAATAACTTAACTTTTTTAAAATTTATTTGAGAGAGAGAGAGAGAGAGAGAAAGGGAGTGTGCAAGCGGGGTAGAGGCAGAGAGAGAGGGGAAGAGAGAGCCACGCAGGCTCCCCACTGTCAGCAAAACATGAGATCATGACCTGAGCCGAAATCCAGAGTTGGACACCCAACTGATTGAGTCACCCAGGCTCCCCCTTTTTTTTAGTTCATTTATGAGTAAATTATCTTTTATTTTTTTATTTATTTTTTAACGTTTATTTATTTTTGAGACAGAGAGAGACAGAACATGAATGGGGGAGGGGCAGAGAGAGAGGGGGACACAGAATCTGAAGCAGGCTCCAGGCTCTGAGCCATCAGCCCAGAGCCCGACGCGGGGCTCGAACTCACGGACCGTGAGATCGTGACCTGAGCTGAAGTTGGACGCTTAACTGACTGAGCCACCCAGGCGCCCCGGTAAACTATCTTTTATATATAAAAGTAAATATTAATAGAAGTTCTAATATTTTCTTTCCTTACATCAGTGGATCACTTTACACCCTTCTTGGTGTACATTCAATCCATTTTAGAGACTATTAGTGTATGTGACCAAACTACTCCTATTCTTTGAGTGGTTATTCTTAAAAAAATAAAAATAGAAAACGTATATATGTCTCCCAATTTAAAATCTACAACTATTCATTATGTCTGAATCTAAATCTAAAGCTATTCAATGTGTCTCTTCTCCTTTCACACTTTGAATTATCATTGAACATCCCCCTTGTATTTTGTTACAGTTATCCAGTTTGACCTCTTTTTGTAAATGTTTTTATTAATTTTGAAATTACTATTTCACCATCAATAGTTACTTAAATATACTAATGCATTTTGTCAACTTCTTACTCATTGTGTTTCATCTTCTGCCTTCTCCTTGGGTTCCCTTTTCATCTTGCTAAAGTGCATTCTTTAGTGGCTTTTAGTGTCTATGCCTGTATCTGTGTCAGCGTCAGGGTGCTGCTGGAGGATGGGACTATAGCCTAACATGACATTCAAGGTCTATAATTATTTTCTTTCAGCATCTTTTATAAAAAAAATCATGGGGCACCTGGGTGGCGCAGTCGGTTAAGTGTCTGACCCTTGATTTCAGCTCAGGAAATTACACTAAGCACAAGGAACCTGGTTGGGATTCTCTCTTTCCCTCTCTCTCTGCCCCTCCCCTGCTTGTGCGCTCTCTCTCTCTCTCTCTCTCTCTCTCTCAAAAAATAAAATAAACATAAAAAAAATCTTTATGAGACTCTTCCATAACGTTGATACCATCAAGACTGAAATTATGTTTTATTGATTATTTCACTTACTTGCTCTTTAAATATTCACAATCTTAAACAATCTGGAACTCAGCTTGCGCAATCATTTTAGGAGGAATGTTTTGTTTTGTTTTTTGCTTCTTTGGTTTGGTTTTGATTCTCTTTCTCTCCCCTCTCTCATAGATTTATGGTTTGAAGTTGCCCCACCTTACCCTCTGGTCCTCCGATCTAGAGTCGGGTGTTCAAGTGATATCTTGGGGTTCCTTCATGATTTCGAGGGAGATATTGCTGATCTAGTATTAAAGAAGCCAGTAAGAAGCTGATTTTGTTCTTGGTTGTGAGGATGTATCCTCCTCATGCCCATCTAGGCTTTATAAAGATGTGGCTTCTGGAAATGAGTCAACAGCCGTTGTTTTTTCAACTTTCTTTCTTTCTTTCTTTCTTTCTTTCTTTCTTTCTTTCTTTCTTTCTTTCTTTCTTTCTTTTTGAGACAGAGAGAGAGACAGAGTATGAACGGAGGAGGGTCAGAGAGAGAGGGAGACACAGAATCTGAAACAGGCTCCAGGCTCTGAGCTGTCAGCACAGAGCCCGACGCGGGGCTTGAACTCACCGGCTGCGAGATCATGACCTGAGCCGAAGTCGGACACTCAACCAACTGAGCCACTCAGGCGCCCCCAACAGCTTTCTTTCTTGAGCAAGGAGGCCTCATTGAAGCAGAGCTTTGCTCTGCCCCCTCCCTTGTCACGCAGAGCTGTTTGAAACCCCTCACTGCATAGAAGCCACGCACTGGCCTCCAGCCTGTCTTTTGTACCTTGAACACAGCAACCTCAGCAGAAGCCTCATTGCTGCTTTGGGCTTTGGGCTCCTTTCCGATTCACGGAAGTGGTTACCTAGCTTTTTTAAGCCTAGCTGTGACTTACTTACCCTATTTGATATGTTGTCTACCATTGCTGTGTGTTGGAGCAGAAAGGTAGTGTCGAAGCAGGGGCTCAGCAAACCACCTTGACCAAAAGTCCAAACGTGTCAGAAGACCGTGTCTGAGAGTTAATAGTTTCATTATGGTCTAGACTCCAAGCAAAGTTCCGGGTATGCTGAAAAGTGTCATGGCTTCACATTAAGGTGTTACTTAAGTCTGTTTGACTAGAAGGCTTTTTCTATGGACTGTGTACAAGGGAAGAGAAGCAAATGTTAACAATTAATTCAGGAGACACTCCCTTCCACCTTCCACCAGAAGAGAAATCTCAAAGGAGAATGGTTAGGAATAATGGAGAACATAAGCATGTCAAGTAAGTATTGTCCTAAAATCCAGATAATAGAACATTAGATAAATGTCTAGTTTTTTTGCCCTGATCTTCCTGGAAATATGTTCTGTCGCAGAACTCACTCCTGTGAACTTTCTTTTTTTAATAGTTCAGGGATTTGGTTTAGTACTTAGGAGAGTTATAAACCCAAACACTTTGTTCATTGCCACTATCAATATACAATGGCTATTCTTATGAAAACAGCATCTGAAATCTTTTCAGAACAGATTTCCAATAGAACCTATTCCCAAAGTAACTGGGAGCAAGCCTTAACTACTTCCTAATTGGTAGTCAATAGTCTAGCCAATAGGTAGTCAATAGCACTTCTTTGTTTCTTTAGGTAAATCAGAAAGTAAGAAGATCAGATAGTCTGATCTGCTGGGCCAAGCAATGTAGTAATTTAATTACATGGACAATTCATTCTCTTAATTTTTCCATTCTAAGGAACAAAGTCTAACTTTGTGGAGAAGTATCTCAGTTGGTCCCCTGAAAGCCAAACCATGGTATTTTTAGCCTATGATTCTGGAGTGGCTACACCTCTTGGAAAAATACGTCTGCTTCTTGTGCCCCATAGTATCCATGTGAACTGCTCTTGGTCTACCTGGGCTTGGATTACAGTCAGATTACCGCCAGAAAAGGTAGAGCATGACTGCTACCAGCTCCCTTCTGTGTCCCCAACGTGACAGCGTCTCATGGGAAAGTTAAGAAATAATATGAAATAAGCTTCCTTTTCTAGGAAGCCACGATATTTTCTTCTCTGAAATCAAAAGAGAGTCACTAATAGGGTTTTTTGAAGAAAGATGTGATAATGGCCAGATTATCACCAGGTGCTTGGTGATGCATTTGAAAGTACTGGATGCCCACTGGTAACCTTGCAGTTGCTACCTTAGCTGGTCTGGCTTGGAGTCACGAACTCTTGAGACCAACCTCGGGTGAACAATCCTTTAAAAAACAAAACAAAAAACAAAAACAAAACCCTGGTGACCGGTTATAGCCTTCTCTCTGTAGGTGGGATCGCACTGGGGGTGTTTTGGATGCCGGTGCTCCAAATTACCAGTGGCCTCAAGCATATTCGTGTGCTTTGAAGAGAGCTAAGGAATATACATATTAGAAGGCTCATAAAAACAGGAACTAAAATTTATGTTTAAAACATGCTGTAACGGGACACCCAGGTGGCTCAGTCGGTTAAGCATCCAACTCTTGATTTCGGCGTAGGTCATGATTTCACAGTTTGTGAGACTGAGCCTCGCATCCTTCTCTGTTCTGACAGTGCAGAGCCTGCTTGGGATTCTCTCTCTGCCTCTCTCTCTCTCTTAGAATAAACAAATAAACGTTAAAACCGATTTTAGGGGCGCCTGGGTGGCTCAGTCGGTTAAGCGTCCGACTTCGGCTCAGGTCATGATCTCACAGTCTGTGAGTTCGAGCCCCGCATCAGGCTCTGTGCTGACAGCTCAGAGCCTGGAGCCTGTTTCAGATTCTATGTCTCCCCCTCTCTCTGCCCCTCCCCTGATCACACTCTGTCTCTGTCTCAAAAATAAATAAACGTTAAAAAAAAAATTAAAAAAAAAAAAACGATTTTAAAACATCAAGTTCTACGCTGTAGAACTTGAGACTTATTGATGCTACTACTGTGCTGCACAGCACCTCAGGGACACTTAGAAAGGGCGTGGTAAACATTTTACATCCAGACATTCCCCAACTAGAGCATATTAACTATAGGTCTGAATTAAATCAACGGAGGGAGTGCATTCTCCCTGGAGCTTGAGGAAAGTGTTCCACTCACTGTGCTTTTCCATCGTTACTTTGCCATCTTCTTAAAAATTTATTTTATTTTATCTATTTTTTTATTTTAAATTTTAGTTAGTTAACATACAGTGTACATTGCCATCTTCTGATGCCAGGTGGGAACGGAAGAGGGGCAGTGGTGGGCTGGTGGCGAATGCAGGGGGACACAGAGCAGATTCGTCCGTGGCAATTTACGCTGTTTGTGAATAGCCTCACTCCTGATAGACACGATGTTAGTTTCATTACATCGGGCCATCTTGCCTTGTCACCCATCCCTTGTAGAGCTATAACGTTAAAAATCTTGTTGTAAAACATGTTATTCACTCAAAACGAGACAAGTAAAGGTTTCAAATGTGGCCAAGTCATGTGGTGCCACATACGCATTTTGGGGCCCAACTTTAAGAAAAGAAAGAACCTTAAGATTTTCAGAACTTTCTGGATTTTAGGATTGTGTGTAGGAGATCATGGATATTACAGAAATCACATCATGAGTTAAGCAGCATTTAATGGTCTGTCCTTGGAACCTAATCAGTGTTTTATGAGAACAAGTGTTTTTCAAATGACCGACAAAACAAACGTTTGGCACACCATCCATTTACAATTTGGTGACTGTATTAATGAAAATAATCAAGAGCCACGTTTTGAACTGTGTACAGAGCTAATATAAATATATTCATATTAGTCAATGTGCACTGTCAGGTCGTGACACTTCTTATCTCCTCCTTACCAAATCCCAGACTTCATGAAATAGTTTCTCTCCCTTTTGTCATTCATACTTCCCTGTTAACTCCTAGTTAGCTTGCCCTAGATTTCTCCTGATGGCACTCACTCTGGGTGCTTGACAGTCTTAATCAGGGCAAGCGGATGAGGTATGGAAGCCACAGTGATTTCAGTCTTAAGGGATCCAAGCATTTAAAAAATATGTGAAGAATGCTTTTTTAAAATTAATAATCCTCACAATTGTGTGACGGAATTTAAAATAATGGGGATAAAATCTCAGTGTAAAATCCCTGAGAACTTCAACTTTTCTTTGAAGAAAATATTGTTCTACTAGTGCTGATCTCACAAATGGAGTATTTTGTTTAAACAGCGGAGGAACTCCGGGGCGCGCTTGGAGGGCTCAGTCCGTTACGCGTCCAACTTCGGCTCAGGTCAGGATCTCACGGTTTGTGAGTTGGAGCCCCACCCACGTCGGGCTCTGTGCTGACAGCTCAGAGCCTGGGAACCTGCTTCATATTCTGTGTCTCCCTCTCTCTCTCTCAGCCCTTCCCCCGCTCACGGTCTGTCTCTATCTCTCAACAATGAACAAATGTTAAAAAAAATTTAAACAATGAAGGGATCGCAAATCTATAGGAAAGCCAAAAGTGACATTAAAAACAGAAATACTTAAAAGCTGTAAAAATGGAAGACAGGATTATAAATAATTTGCATGTGCTTTGTCATCAGGAATTCCAACGGCATACAGAAATGCCAAATAAATGAATTGCGTTTCCAGTTGAACAACCCTGAGGGTGTGACAACACCATGAACTGGTTTTCGAAATCCTGTCGACTAGAAAACCTGTAGGCCCTTGCTGTAGTATGGATTCCTTGTATCATAGGTCAAATGAGGCCACTATAAATGTTTTTAGTCTATCTTAGAAAATGCAGAAAACAGAGTTGTGCTGTCCCCAAAATCGAATGTCACAACAGCCACAGAGCATGGCACACAATTTCTTCAGCTCTCTGCCCCTCCTTATTATGCCTTGGTATCATAGGTAGTTTCAGGTGACTGCGTCTTTGCACAAATTAGAGACAAGACATGCACATTCCTGCGTTAGTAAATGCATTTTTCTTGATTCCCAGCTTTCTGTTACTTAGGTGGCTATGGACTGTAACATACAGTAGAGTCCCCTGACATCTTTTTGACAATTATTTCTAGTGTTCTTGGTGATGGTTAGTGAAATGCCTTTGAATTTCTCTGTGAGGAGAGGTGGGCAGAAATTCTGACCAGAAATAGGGACACTGGTCATGATGAAAACATAATCAAAATGGAATGACAATACTTGGCCTCTTAGCATTTATTTAGTGCAGAAATATTAAAGGTAGCCTTTATTTTAAGGTGGTTTTTCTGCTCTTCCTTGCTCACCCCAATGACAGGGACAACAACCACCACAAACTTTAAAATTCTACATTGAAAAGTTGCCCAGTCATTCAGTGATGTCAGTGATAAAGGCTGGACCGCATTTAGATCAGCCCCGAAGAAAGGAGAATTTATTATAGTTGTAAAGATCCCTTTTTACCTTTTAATTATCTGTGCCTCTTCCGGCTCGTGTTTGCTCTGGCATCTTTTGGAAAAGCCCTGTGCTCTGCATCGCATGTACACTTCTTTTCTGAAATGTGCAGTACACTCCACATTGCGGTGATTTCCACCCCCCGCCTGTGCTTGGAACAGAGGTGAAAACCCCAGTGGATTCAAGTATCCACTTGATAGGCTCAGTCTCTCTTAATCAGCCTGTAATGGAGCTAATGGCTGTTTGTCATCCTTGGAGATATAAATTTCCTGGCGGTGTCTCCTGCAGACAGTGCATGAAGTATGCTCTGTGTGCCAGCAAGGACTGATAATCAGCAGAAGGGCAGGGTGCTTCGTTAGCCAGGAGAAGAGCTGGGGCTCCCCGGCTGCCAGGCTACAGAACTCGCCTCGCCACTCCTGAGACATGGACAATGCCGGTAGGTAAAGCGTGAATCCTTCATAGCCTCTGGGCTCCTTTGCGATCTGCAGCCTTTGCTGCAAAAGGTTTGCTTATTTTTTGGTCTTGTGCTGCACTTAAATGTTGAAGACCTGGAGATGTGTAATGTGTTAACCCTGCTGCATTGTCCACTAGGCAAGCAGTGTTTGCTTTGAAGTTCAGATTGAGCACGCAGATCCTAATTCCCCATTCACCTATTCCAAGACTGCGCTGCTATTTTATTTAGCATTTTTACGCTTAGCATATTTAGCATATCTCAGGCTGCAGGAATTGTGCTGTTTGATCCTTTTGTGCTCCGAACAGAGGGTGAAAAATGCATCTAGTTAAATGAAAAAACTATTAGGAAGGGGTGACAAAAGGTGGATGGAGTTAATGAGCTAATCAAACATTTTGTTCAGCGTTACAATATGCCCAGTGTCCCAGCAGACACGTTCTTGTGTCTTATGCTTTATCTTCCCATTAGGATGAAAATGTAGAAAATGTCTCAGTATCCTCTGAGATTTTAATTTTGGCGTATAGACATTAGTGGCCGATCATGTGCGTACCTTTTAAAACTGTATTTGTTTTTAATATCTTTACTTGACGGCTAGACAGATATAACTTGGAATATTCTAATGCCAGCTAAATGATTAGCATAAAACGATTCCTTGTGTAGAACTTTTTTCTTCTTTGCCATAGTGAACTTTTAGAAGGTATACACCCCTCGTTTCAATGTTATTGACACGAAATGCAGATTTTTCCCAAATGTGTTATGGATTCTCTGTCTCCTGAAACTCACTCGTTCAGTTTCTCAGCTGGTGTCAGTTTTCTAGTGATGCCTTACAGTGCCTCGAGACACGGTCGGCTGTGCTGACAGGATGCACCCTTTGAAACACATCCTACACAGGAAGACCACCCATTTGTAGGAAAGCGTATTTGTTTATGAAATGTGGTTATTTCAGTCCTCGGTGCAGGTAGCATAGGCAAGCAGAAATTTTGAAGGCAGGGTGGTTTGAGTTCTTTTATGAAATAGTTTACCAGGAATAAAAGTCTGTGACTAAAATAACTTTGTATTTGATGTGGAAGACGTTGAAGTAAATTGGAACAGTGCAATCTTAGGGATGAAAATTTCAGGGTTGTGAACGAAACAGAACAAGTGTGAGGGGGAGTGTGCGTGTGTTGGGAGTGTGTGAGTGTGAGTGTGTATGTGTAGAGTAGCAATAGTAGTAGTAGGAAGGAGGCTGGATTGCTGTATATGCATACAATATATATGTCTGTGCATTATACCCCCCATTGTGGTCATTAAAGAATATGCTGTAAGGCCTGTCACAAGTGCGTGTAGACATGATATTCCATGACAAGTCACAATTTCAAGATCCACCCAAAACTTCTCTAATTATAGAGGTAGAGTGAGAAAAAAAAAAAAAAACAACATAGAATCTCTAATGTAGCCTCATTTAAAACTTCTGCTACCCACAATTAATTATACTGACGTCCTGGCAGAATTATCACTTCAATTCAAGTAAATGGCTTTCTTAACTGACTCATATATTTATTTAAAGGCCATTTAAGAAAAGAAGAGAAACTACTGTAGGAGCCTTTTTATAGGCTTCAAAAATGCTGAGGGTTATGATTTACTTTTTGGTGAACTATAGCTTAGGGGGATAAATGTTTTCTCAGTTTGTACTTAACATTCGTTTATGCTTTTAAATGCCATTAATAAAATACCTCTGTCCCTGACACACTGAAGAATATTTGTGTACTGTGTCAAGTGGCTTTTAAAGGAGAGGTTTCCATATCATTTCGAATTTTAGGTGAAATCTCCAATCTAGGCATGTATACCTTTGAGTGGAAGAACAGGCTCTTAAATTACATTGTTCGAATATTTCAGAAATAACGTCTTCTTATAATGGCCAATTGGCTGTCAGTGATCACTTTTCATGGTAATTTTTTGATGACGTAAACAGCCTCTCTTATAACAGGGAAATGTAAACATCCATCAGACACATACACTTCAATAAATTGTATTTAAGATAGTACTGATAAGTAGCCAAAAAAAAAAAACAAAAACAAAAAAAAACCAACACCCACAAAAACAAACAAAACCCTTGGAAATGTGTTTAGCATTATACCAAGACACCCAGTTAGCTTGGAGCACTGGAATGTCTCCAATTTAATTTGAATAAGATAATGACTTTGAATATCTGCCTAAGTTTTTCCAGTCAGCAGTGGGTTCAGGCCCTCAATATCTATCAGAGGCTACAGTTTAGAGCTGGGCATCGTCCTAACCATTCAACCATCAGTTTCAAGGAGCCAGGCCTTCCTCAAGCACGGCTTTCTGCGTCAGGGTTCGGATACTTGTTAGGCAGAAACACAGCCAGGAGGACACACACACAAAAGCCAAGTGTCTCTGATTTATCCAGATCACACAGAACATTGCACCGGAGATGTTTGTGTGGTTTTTGTTGTTCACACGCAAGGAAGAGTTACTGCCCGGGACTTTGGCTCCTTCGGTACGTCTGTGCACCTTTCCCCAAGCATGCCATTGTGAGTCGGTCCACCCTTTCCTTCGCAGCAAAGAGCTGTCTTTGGCATTCCTACTATCTCTGAGAAGGAGACATCCCTTCCCCATAATTGCTGGCTTATGTATTC
Organism: Panthera pardus; assembly: GCF_024362965.1. Classification (NCBI taxonomy): domain Eukaryota; kingdom Metazoa; phylum Chordata; class Mammalia; order Carnivora; family Felidae; genus Panthera; species Panthera pardus. The sequence continues at coordinate 22,553,735 of NW_026526732.1, read as the reverse complement.
CTTTAAAAGCTTTTCCTGGAATAACAATAAAATATTTATCAAACAGCATATGTGGAATATGTCAGGGCAGTTTTAGCAATGTCTAACCTTTTCTTCTCCTGTTTTTTATGTAACTATTTCTTCTTATAAATTTGGTAACAACTCAAATGATAGTCCTTGATAAAAACAAGTCTGTGACGACAGCTGTGACCCAAGTTATCCTGTCCCTGCCTTTGTATCCCCTCACTGCTCCCCTCCCTACCCTTCCTCAAGTGGTCTCACGAATGAGTCGAATGAGTCGTGGAAAGAGATGTTACAAAGTTGATTCGTAGTGTGTGATTATGTCTGAAAAACATTGTTTGGGAAATGTCATTCCATATCCCACAGGGGCAGAGTATTATAAAAAGTTCTGCAGCATTTGTTGGGCGAATGTTTCATTGCTTGCGATCAAGATACTTCCATTACCATCTGTGGGTCCTGAGGGGCACCCTAGTTGGGAAAGGGAGCTGGAAGCTATGAGAGCCACCGTGCCCTCACCTTACATTCTATCTAGCCCAGGGCCTTAAAGACTCTTGACCCTTGGTGTACAATAACTGAATATGAGAAATTCACAGTCTGCTAGCTCCTTGTGAAAAAGACTGGAGGGTCATTTGGCAACCACACTGAGGAAAGGTTTATAATGGAATGATCAAGAGCATCTGATAATCTGAGATGACCACTAGCACTGCCACCTACCGGAACCACAAACCAGGTATATAAACCCTATGCCTTTATGTTCTCATTGGTAAGTGCCAACAATAACTGTATCCATCTCATAGGGTGTTATGAAGAGAAAAATTAGGTACTACACTTAAAATTTGGTACAATGGCCGGCATATGGTAGTTCTCAATGCATGTTGGCTGTTTAAAGAACCACCAAAAAATTGAAGCGACGTTGCTTTGTGAATAAATATATGCTCTAGCAGTATGGAGCTAGCAGTGTGACGATGGAGTGGGAAGGCAGGCAGTTAGAATCAGACACCAGTCAGGTGGCTGTCCCAAGAACATAGCTGGAAATTGATGTGTGGTGAAACCAGGACTAGGATTGACGAGTGCATTGGATATGCATCAAAAGAACATGATGAGTGGATAAGGAGGAAGGGAGAAGTAGACCAATCAAAGCAGAACTTTGAGGTTTCTACTTTGAGAATCTAAGATAATAGTAATAATCCTATACTACGAAATACCAGAGGAGTTTTAAGAGAAAAACAATGAATTCTGTTTTGACTTGCTGAGTTTGAAATACCTCTGTGTTACCCATTTGCCTTAGTAGTTGTTCACTGATGACTTTTTCATCCACTAAAAGGTACACACACACACACACACACACACACACACACACGCACGTATACAGGCACACGTGCACACACGAAATTCCTTATTAACCATGGATTTGAGATAATGCAAGATTTTTTGTTTTTCGCCCCAATTTAAAATATTTTCTATTTTAATCTCTTTATCTTTGTTCATCTCAGGAAACCCAACAGCAACTAATGCTTCCTTGCCTCCTTCCCCCCAGCCTGTGGGGGATCCATAGGTGATGGAGAGAAAGGAGACTTTCACATGCTACTTGACAATCTTTCAACACAGATGGAGATAAGACCAGGCCCAGAGAAACATGCCCCTAAGCACTGAAATAATTTTGGTAAAGGCCAGGCTGTTATATAAGAAAACGTAAGCACAAACACATTTTATTTCAAACTGATTCAAAAAATTTTCATAGGAAAATCTACTTCAGGCTGCCGTAGCCAAGTTCCTGAACAACTGAAGGCAGTCACTGAGGAGAATGATTACCTAATGGAGCAACATTTCTGTGTGAATTCATTTGTTTTGGAAATGAATGCTTTCTAGGACATTTGACTACGTTTGAAAACTATATTTGGTGCAATTTAAATTTGTTCCCTCTAATCCCCTACTTTCATGATATCTTGGTCTTAGTAGCTATAATTTTGTCAACTGCAATGTTTTAGAAATATAATAATGTTATATATACATACAAATGCATACATTTGCATGCATATATTGCATTTTATATGTGTACTTGGGTATGCATTTTTTTGGTTGGGATTAAAAGCTTCAACGTAGGGAAATGTTGCTAGCTCTTCTAACAAACTTAATAAAAATTTAGAATAGCTTTTCTTTTTAATTAAAAAAAGGAATTGATTCTTATTTTCTGAAGTGCCTCTTACATCCTAAAAATAATTATTGAATATTTTATTCACTATAAAGCAGGTAATTACAGTATTTTTCTTTGAGTTTATTGTGAAGTCCATTGTGCTGTTGTAGCATTTTATAGTTCATCAAATAAGTGAACTATAAGTGAATCTAAGAGCACCTTAGATTCATATGAAGATATTTTTCTCAGGGATAGCTTAAGATTTAATAAAGAATCTGCTTTTTTGGAATGTCTATTTTCAAAGTGCCATTATTATTATAGAAATCACTGTCCTTTAAAACAAAAACGTCTAAGGAAATACAGGTTCATGTACATAAAATGTACATTAAAGTCCCAAGAAGTGGCACTAAATTTTCTTAGATTTTTTTGTTTGAATATAGTTGACACTTTTTTTTTTTTTTCAACGTTTTTAATTTATTTTTGGGACAGAGAGAGACAGAGCATGAACGGGGGAGGGGCAGAGAGAGAGGGAGACACAGAATCGGAAACAGGCTCCGAGCCATCAGCCCAGAGCCTGACGCGGGGCTCGAACTCACGGACCGCGAGATCGTGACCTGGCTGAAGTCGGACGCTTAACCGACTGTGCCACCCAGGCGCCCCAGTTGACACTTAATAATACATTAGTTTCAGGTGTACAACATAGTGATTCCACAAGTTTATTCATCATTCTGTGTTCACCACAGTGCAGTTACCATCTGTCCCCATGCATTGCTACTACAGTATAATTGACTATATTCCCTGTGTTGTACCTTTTATTCCCGTGATTTATTCAGTTCATAACTAGAAGCCTATGTCTCCCACTCCCCTCCACCCATTTGCCCCTCCACTACCCCCTACCTTCTAGCAACCATTGGTTTATTCTCTGTATTTATAGGTCTGATTCCGAGTTTTTACTCTCATTTTGGAGTAACTTTGACCTCCTGGGAATAAACCAACTGTCTTGGCTTAAGAGCGTGGAGAAGGAAGACAAAGTCATTGTTTCTAAAACAAAGTTTTGGATTTTTGTCCCCTCACCACCCCATCATTAGAATTAGTTCTGAGTGGGGTTTTTTTTTATGTTTATTCATTTTTGAGAGAAAGAGACACAGAGTGCAACTGGGGGAGAGGCAGAGAGAGAGAGACACACACACAGAATCCGTAGCAGGCTCCAGGCTCTGAGCTGTCAGCACAGAGCCCGAGGTGGGGCTCGAACTCAGGAACTGTGAGATCATGGCCTGAGCCGAAGCCAGATGCTCAACTGACTGAGCCACCCAGGCGCCCTAAGTCTGAGTGTCTTCTTTTTTTCTTTGCAACCACTCATCATTCCAAAGGCAAAATGCATTTTTCTATATCCATAAGATAAAATAGGAATTCTTGTCAAATGGCTTGCTTGGGTCAAGAAGAGCATTGGAAAAACTATGGAGAAACAACAAGAAAGGATTTTTGTGGCAGAGAAGAGAAATCAGTTACCCAACATTTTCTAAATTATATGCCATTGCACATTAATGCCATAGGATATTAATTAAGTCTCAGTCCCTTTTCTCACACACACACACACACACACACACAGAGAGAGAGAGAGAGAGAGAGAGAGAGAGAGAGAGAGAGAATTAAGTATTCAGGCAATTTGGGGAATTGCTGAGTTTGACATTGTTAAACAGATTTTCTTAACATGCTCATAGAATTAGCACATAATTCCTTGCCTGTGCTATTATTTGTTGTGAATTCCCAAGATGGAATATAAATTGTAGCATTTCCCAGTCATACTAACCACAGGCCCTGAGGGGATGCCTAGTAACAGGTGTATGACTCAAATTTGGGAACCACTTAAAATCTCTTCATTTTCATTTTTGCTTTTCATTTTTGCCTTATTCTTCCACTCCTGAATTCTTCTTTGTTTTCTCATATATAAGCCATTTTGGGGAACTAGCACACTATTCACTTGTAAAAATATCAAACCTTGATTATTTTGAAATTAAATGTCTGTGTCATCTCTGTCCAGGATTTCTCCTTCCTTGTTTCTAGGCTTTGGGGCATTTCATTGCAAATTAGCATCACCATCAGATGCAGAAAAGAAGGAAAGGAAGCTACACTTAGCCTCGTAATCCAATTACATCTATGAAATTAGGAATAATGTGTAAATTTTATTCATCCAGACTAACATTTTATATATTAAAAATGGATGTTAGGAGATTTTTATATGGAAAAAGTTAACTTCAAAGTTCTGTTTTATACATCAGGCATCAAGAACATATATAACAAAGGCAAATCATATTTAACTAAATATTAAATGTCTTGAGGGACACCTGGGTGGCTCATTTGGTTAAGCATCCAACTCTTGATTCTGACTCAAAACGTGATCTCATGGTCACCAGGTCAAGCCCCGCATTGGACTCCACACTGGGCATGTAGCCTGCTTAAGATTAAGATTCTCTTCCTCTCCTGCTCCTCCCCTTCTTGTGAGCATGCTCTCTCTGTCTCTCTCAATACATACATAAATAAATAAATAAATAAATAAATAAATATCTTGAAAGGAAGAATACTTACCTTTTTTGAATGCCTATTATGTAAATACTTAAGTATTTACATGTGTTACATCATTAATACTTATAATCAATCTTTTTTAAATTTTTTACTTAAAGATTTTCTTTAACATTTTTTTATTATTTAGTTTTGAGAGACAGATAGACACAGAGCATGAGTGGGGGAGGGGCAGAGAGAGAGGGAGACACAGAATCTGAAGCAGGCTCCAGGCTCCGCGCTGTCAACACAGAGCCTGATGCGGGGGGCTCAAACCCACGAACTGCGAGATCATGACCTGATTCGAAGCCGGACGTTTAACCGACAGAGTCACCCAGGAGCCCCCATAAATCCAGCTATTTCTTTATCACCAACTCTGTACCAGGCACTGTGCTCATTAGCATGGATACCAGGGAACAAGACAGAGCTTGTTATAGAAGTTTATTCTAGCAGAGAAAGCAAAAGTTAGTAATGAATAGATGAGATACTTGGGTTGTGATTAGTGCTATTAAGTTCATAAACTGGTACATGCATAGAGAATGAAGTTGGGGTGGAGGCGCTGCTCTCCACTGGCTGGTCAAGGACAGCCTCCCTGAGAAGATGACATGTAACCCAAGACCTAAGGAGTGAAAAGGAATCTGTCCCTTGAGAGCCAGCGAACAAGTGTCCAAGCAGAGCGACCGGCAGATACAGAAGCGCCGAGGCAAGAAAGGAATCGGGACATTTGAGGAACAAAGGCAAGGCCATCTTGCTAGGGGTGGTAATGAGAAAGAGCACCAGGCCAATCATAGAGTGTCTGAGATTTGACATAGTTCCACAAGCTCTCGGGAGCCTTTGAAGGGTTTTAAGCAGAGGCATGGCATGGTAGGACTGAGGATTTCAAGGCATAAAAATGAGAAGAATGGAGAGAAGAGAGGCAAGATGGAGGCTCCCAAGAATGAAATCCTCTTAGAAGGCACTTGGTTGGGGTGGTGGCAGTGGGGATGGGAAGAGGGAACTTAATGAAATCTCAGCCCCGTTGCAAGGCCCAGCACACACGCCGTCCTCGTGATGTCTTCCAGACTGGTCTTAGAGCCCTGCCTTTTCTCAGGGCACTAGCAGAACTCACCACACAGTTTTGTACTTAATGGTAGTCTAGGTGAGATTACTCTCCACTTGAGGGTTGTTTTTTTTTGTTTCCCCAACCAAATTGTAGGCATCTTGAGGCCATTTGGCACATCAGAGCCGTCTGTTGTGTCCTCCAAAGAGTTAGAGTGCTTGTTCTCAAATTTGGCCACCCGTTAGAATCACCTGGAGAGCTTTTAAAATATACCAATCTCTGGGCCTGCCCCTGGACGAATTAGATCAGAGTCCCCAGAGTGGGGTCAGGACACTGGTGTTTGCTGGCAAGTTCCCCAGAATATTCGAATGGAAAATGGGGGTGAGAACCACTATTACAGATCCACAACAATACCTACCTAGTAGGAGTAAGAAGCCAGCTCTTCTCCCCTCCTTTTCCTTCCTCTTTCCCCCTCCCTCTCCCCCTCCCCCCCTTCCCTTCTTCCTCTCCCTGACCCCTCCCCTCTCCCTCTCCCTGAGTAGGTCAGTCTAGCTGAGGATTTGTGCTGGGGACTTCTCTGCTCTGAGAGTGAATGAAACCTCTAAGGATGCAGCTGAAAGAAGAAAGCAGAGGCAAAAGCATGCTTCTGGATGACATATCAGGATACTAATAAAGCAGACGGAATCCAGGCTTGCTGTGATACAACCTTTTGGAGAATGATCTGGCCGTTCTGGAGAGACTTAATCACCTACTTCCTAATCAGGAAGGTTGTGTTCTCCTCCAGTGTCTCCCAAGTAAATTAAATATCAAGTGAAGATTCACTACAGTGGCAGCAACTATTTCTAGCGAGCGTTTACGTGTGAGTTTTCACTAATAAGAGATGTTAAACATCCCCTGTCAAGTTTTATATAACAAAAGAGGTACATTATTAGACCCCAAATAGCACTGCTATGATTTAATCATCACTAACTGTGTATCTGTGCCGACTGGCTGGGTCAGAGTCACTATTAGACACCGATGCTATATTTGCGATATCATGTGACTCACCACAGGCGTCCTGCTTTTTAGTGATAGAGAAATAGGTCCTGTTCCACCTTGTACTTCTCCCCTCCAAACACGCGCACGCACACACACACACACACACACACACCCCTCAGAATGAGTTTAAGATCATTTTGAGCTGATCTTAAATATTAAAGCAAAGGGAGGGTTTGATAAGCTGGTTTTCTGAATATTTTGGTTAATAGATGGTGCTTTTTACACTAGGCTTAATGCGTACCTTTTAATGGAAGCAATAACATTCAATAAAGCCATCTTTTGCAATATTTCACTTAACTGTGTCATGTGGCTGTGTGAGGATCACTTGAAAAAGTGACAGGGTTTTTAACTCTAAATGTTTTCACGAACAAAACATCAAGTACTGGGTGGAGCCTTCCCCCTCCCTCGGAATGACAAAGGGGACTTCCAAGGGTCCAGCCCCCTTCTTGGTTTGCCAGTACCATCTCCCCTGCACACACCCTCCTCGTATCCCCACCCTAACTGCCCTTCTCATCCCCCTACTCACACATCCGGTGCACTGGCCGTTCTGAACTTCTCCAGACACTCTAGAAACACCCACAATTCAACGCTCTGATCCTTCTCTGTGGAAGGCTCTGGCTTCTCTTCTTCCCCTGTCACCACCTTGAAAAGTCTCCTCTTTGAGTAAGACCCCGCCCAAGTGTCCCCTCATCTGTGGAATCTTCTGTCATTCTGGATAGAATTAGTGTTCTCTTCCCTCGACTCCCACAGAACACTCTCCTACACAATGACAGCACGTATCAGGTAAACCGTAGTGTTATTTTATCTGTCTGCCTATTTGACGAGGGCCACATACTCCTCAAGACAGGGCCACGTCTTCTTTGTGAACTCATGACCTCACGCAGCACCTGGCAGAGGATACATTTTCAGTAAGAGGGCAAACGAATAAACTGGCTGAAATAAAGCCCGAGGTGTATCTTTTATTGTGTTCTAATTATGTAGAAAGTATGAATTAGGCCCTCTGCTGTCCGTGTGGAGCCCACTTCAGATCCTCTGGCCACCCCCCGCCCCCGTATCTCCCCTGCTCATGCTCTATCTCAAAAGTAAATAAGAACATTAAAAAAAAAAAGTATGAATTGGGGTGCCTAGGTGGCTCCGTCGGTGAAGCGTCTGACTTCAGTTCAGATCGTGGTCTAACGGTTCATGGGTTCGAGCCCTGTGTTGGGCTCTGTGCTGACAACTCAGAGCCTGGAGCCTGCTTTGGATTCCGGTGTCCCTCTCTCTCTGTCTCCAACCCCCTGCCCCAACTAGTGCTCTGTCTCTCTCTGTCTTTCAAAATAAATAAATGTTACAAAAGTTTTTTTAAGTATGAATTAGTTTTTATTGGCAGTTGAATGATGTGGCCATATATCACTTAAGAGAACAGTAGAACCCATCAAAATCACTTTAGAATTACAATCTACCATTTACTCTCTATCTATCATCTGTCTTTCTTCCTATACATTTATGTATGTATGTATCTGTCAATCACCATCCCAGCCCCACATTACACCTCCTAATTCAGAATCTCCCATGGGGAAAGAGGGATAGCAGAACTAAAAAAAAAAAAAAGTTTCCCAGATGATTCCCTGCACACCCCTGTTAAGACCCAGCCGTCTGAGGGAGATACAATGAAGTTGCTCAGACAAAGCAGGTTTCCTTTGCTTTGTGTGTTACTATGTGTTACTAAGAGAACTGATTGTTGCGAAAGTACAATATTATTAGAACCACAAAGATCTTGTGTCATATACAAAAATGTTCTGTCTATCCTACCGGAGGCCCTCCTTGACCTGTAAGCGAAGCGCCTCTTGGTGGGACAGTTGTGTTGTGTGGTGGCGAGTTCTGTATTCCCTTCATCCACTTCCTGTGGAGAGACATCCACGTAGGTTCCAGAGCATTGACCAGGACCGGCTTAAAACTTCATCCACCCAACTTGCCTTTAATTTATCACCTGCTGGAGGCCTCTGTTTGCATTTCATGTACTTGGGTGTTACTTGCTCAGTCAGGGAAATTTGGCAGCCATCCCTTTTTTACAATCAGCTTAATTTAGGGCATTTTAAATAAGGGGATCAAAGGAAAGATGGCCATTCTTGACCTCAGAGAATAGTCAGCGTGGGGTAAGAGTGAAAATATCTTGGGTTTCTTGTGTGAGACTTTAGTCTTCCTGCCTTTCTGTGGCACTTAGAGAGCAGACATCAGTAGGTGGAACCAACTCATTTGCTCAAACAATAAGCATTTTACAACATTCATTAACCTAAGGGTCACTTCTTTAAGTTAAGGAAGTTCAAAGACATTTGTTTAAATAGCTGTATGACTATGACTCTTGTTGAAAAAAGCCAGAGAGTTGGAAATTAAAGCCAACTTTGTCCTTAAAATCCAGACTTTGTGGAAAACCAGCAGCCCCGTAGCATACCTTTCGCACAAAGTACCACCGTTAACTTTTACATTTCCTGGCTTGTGTCAGTTTTTGTCACAACCCTAAGGTTCTATAAACAAAGGTGTCTCTTATACTAACAGACATGGGCTTTGTCCCCAGCAATCCCGGAGAAGGATTTCATGAAGCCTCAAAACTATAAAAACTTCTAATGTACTTTTGGGTGCCTGGGTTATTTTAAAACAAAATCAAGGTCCACAAAACTATGTTTTAAATATAGGACTAGAGATAAGTGATTTATTTTTTTAGAATGCCATACATACTTCAATAATATCCCTTTCACCTTCAAAAATGCTTACAAATATAGTTCATTTCTCACAGTTTGCCAGTGAATTATGTAAACATTTGAAATGATCAGTTCTGCTTTTACAGATAGGAAACTAAGGCAAAAAAAAAAAAAAAGTGGACTTATTTATTTATCTTCAGAGAGTAGCTCCATGCACAGCTTAACTGCACATGGAGAATGTTGCATTGACATATAAAAGCAATAAAAGTTGGCCATTTGCCAACTCTTGAGGCGTGGGCCATGCCAAATCTGATTCCCATTGACTTTTACACAGAAGGAAAGCCAAACACAATTTACCCTTTGGGTTGCATGCAAGATTGTTTTTCAGGGGAATGCGTTATATTTGTTCTGGCCACAAAGGCTATCTCTGGGGAGGACCGCCAAATGGCTTTGGTCACAGTGTCCACGAAACACAACTGTCCCAATCCATTATCTTGAAGCTGTCTGAACTAGGATATGCAATCAGCTGATCAGGGACTGGAAATCAACTGGAAATTCCAGTTGAGGCTCATTAATTGGGGGACCAAGTGTACAAAGGACATATGTTTATATGGCAGGGGGGGAGCAGATGGAGGGACAGTACAATCCCCAGGGAAGGGACAAGAGTAGGAGGATTAGGGACGCCCTGGCATTTTCCGCAGAGACTGAGTGTGAAGGTCCAGTCCCAACGTAGAGACTGGAGTATCGGACAGGGCATTTGGGCAAATTAGACAGACAGACCAAGGTAGATGCTAGCTTATGAATCAGGTTGACAGAAGATGTTGGGAGGACTGTGCAAATTTTATTCTGGTTTATTCGATTTGGGGTGAGTTGGCAACAAAGAAAATTCAGGAGACCAGGGATGGACACCACGAGCCCTCTCAGGCCCCTTCGGCACAGAAGGGCAGGTTGTCACACAGCCCAGTGCCTTACCCTGGACCGGCCCCGGTGGCCAGCAGCTGTCAGGACACTCACCCTGCCACTCCCAACGTGTTACTTTATATTTTGCGTGAGAATCATTCTGAAATTGCAACTCTTGCTTCTATTTTGTCACAGTTCCCTGCCTTCTGAAATCGAATATACTCTACCATTTGGAAAACTGCAGGGAAACTAGACGCAGAGTCAGAAAAAGGAAGATACGTTCCCGGCTGAGTCCCTTCCACTTGTTGGCATGAGGCCCTGGGCTTACTCACGGGCCCCACTCGCCTCATCCAAGTCTGGGTTGATTAACACTCGGCTCCAACAGAAGTAGAGCATCACAACAAACTGGTCTCACACTTACGTGAATTTGAAGTTGTTACAAACATTAACTAATTTAATCCTGACAGCTACCCCTCTGGTGGTCATGAGGCCCACCCCCCTCAGCCTGTCCTGACTCCCCCCCCACCCCTGCCCCCACCCCCGCCTCGAATTCTTGTCTGTGCCTTCCAACCTCAGCTGTCCCTTTAGGCTGTGGTCACTGCACTGGCTTCTGGCAGCTCGCATTTCCCTCCCCTTCCACATGTTGCTTCTTTTCCTTCAGTTCGATTGCGATGTAACTGACGCGCAGCCCTGTGTGTACCTAAGGTCTGCCGCGTAACGACTTGACTTACGTATATTGTGAAATGATCCCCCCAAGTAGGTTTAGTTAACGCCCTGTCACACCATATGGATACGAAAAAGCTTACGTGTGCTGTTTCTGCGCTTCTCTGGTCTGGGAAACCAGAGAATCAAGATTGTCATTCTTGTGTCCACGATCATAGTGACCCCAGTGAGGGCCTGAGTCATTTTCCAGCGATTCATGTGTACAAGCCGGAGGCCAGGGGTTTTTTACGTTTACTTGGGACTAAGTGGCAGCTCATTCTATCTGCTGGTTCTGGACTGAATCATCAGTAGTCCTGCCCGTGCCCTGAGGATAAAAGGAAAGGTCAAGATCTTGTGTGCAGGGCCCCCCTTCTGCCTCAGCCTGGCCCCGTCGTCCCAGATGCTTCATCGCATACCCAGCGCTGTGTGCTCCCATGTGTGTTCTGCTTGCTACATGCTTTTTCTCGCCCTCTAGTCTTCCCCCACTCTTCACGTGCAGAATTCCTGTTTGTCTCTCAGGACGTGGCTCAGCCATCACCGTGTAGACATCCTTCTGCACCCCAGTGCAGGGTTAGTCACTCCCTGAGCTCCCCCCATCCGCCAGGGACCTGCCCAAGGGCAACGTAACCTTAAGGCCTCACACACTATGTGGCACACAGTAGGTACCACATCCATCCTGGCAAGGACGCCCAGGGGGCTCAGTGGGTTAGGTGCCCGACTCTTGGTTTCTGCTCAGGTCATGATCTCAGGGTTTGTGGGTTCGGGTTCTGCGCTGACAGTGCAGAGCCTGCTTGGGATTCTCTCCCTCTGTCCCTTTCTCACTCTCTCTGCCCCTCCCTCACTCTGTTCTCTCTCTAAATAAATAAATAAATAAATAAACTTAAAAAAAAAAAAAAAAAATCTCCATCCTGGCTGACTCACTTCCGGGACCATTGTGGCCAAGCTGTAAAATGTTCATGCTGCGTTTGTACATTCTCCTCATACACCTTTTGAAAAGCTTAAGGAGAAAAAGAGGGTTTGAAGGAAATGCAGTTGGATACAAAAATGCAAAACACAGCTGCCTGCTTGATGATGTTGATAAAGTCCTGAAACCTCCGTAAATAGTTCTTGGGAATCTCACTTTTTTTTTTTCTTTTTCTGTTTGATCGTCATTAAATCAAATTTCGAATTTTGTTGTATTTTATTTTTTTAAGTTTATTCATTTATTTTGAGAGAGACAGAGACAGTGCAAGTGGGGGAGGGGCAGAGAGAGAGAGAGGAAGAGAGAGAATCCCAAGCAAGCTCTGCTCTGCCAGCTGCGGAGCCCAATGTGGGGCTCGAACCCACAAACCGGGAGATCATGACCAGAGCTGAAACCAGGAGTCGGACCCTTACCCGACTGAGCCACCCAGGTGCCCCAAATTTAGAATTTTTAAATGTATATTTTTGTAGGGATTCCTTGCAGGGGAAGATAGAACATGTAATAATTATAGTAACAAGTGTGTTGACCTTTATATCTCATGAAGAAGGAAGTACCATATATCTAGAAGAAATTTTTTTTTTTTTCTCAAGGAGGATTTGATTATACCAAAGAAATGAGGCACTTGAAATTTGGTCATAAGTGGAGAGTACATAGGAGCCAGGCTTCAATCCAGAAAAGGGATCAGTCTAGCAATCAAACAAAAAAATTTTTTAACGTTTATTTTTGAGAGAGAGAGACAGAGACAGAGACAGTGTGATCAGGGGAGGGGCAGAGAGAGGGAGACACAGAATCCAAAGCAGGTTCCAGGCTCCAAGCTGTCAGCACAGAGCCCAACACGAGGCTCGAACCCACGAGCTGTGAGATCATGACCTGAGCCAAAGTCAGATGCTTAACCGACTGAACCACACAGGTGCCCCAAATTATTCCTTGGTCTTAAAATGTGGAGGGGGGAAAACACTTAGTAATAATACCCAAATGAGAAGGAAATAATTCTGAACTATTGTTGAAAATAAGTTAATGTGATTATGGCATGTAAAGCTTGTTTGTATTTATCAAATCGGTTTGTGTGGCAAGAACAACGTCTGAGGGGAGTTACATCCCAAGCTGTTAGCAGATCTTAATCCAGGGAAAATGGAAGAGGGAATTTTGTATTATATTTCATACTTTTCTATTTGTTTTTGTTTGTTTGTTTGTTTTTGTGGGGTTTTTTTGTTTTTGTTTTCACAATAAGTATGTACTGCTTTTAGAAATGTCTAAAAGCCAATAATTATGTTTTAATCCATTACCTGGAAAGCAGCACATACTCTGCATTAGCACATAGGACACACTGTATCCTGGGTGCACTTCACTTTTTTTTAATGCTTTATTTTATTTTTGAGAGAGAGAAAGAGAGAGAGTATGAGTGGGAGAGGGAGAGAGAGAATCTGAAGCAGGCTCCAGGCTCCCAGCTGTCAGCACAGCAGTCCCGTGCAGGGCTCGAACCCAAGAACCGGGAGATCATGATCTGAGCAGAAGTCAGAAGCTTAATTGACTGAGCCACCCAGGCGCCCCCTGGGTGCACTTCAGATGCTAATGACATGGGTCCGAACCCCACAGTAACTTGGGATGAATCCTTTGCAGGCCCTGCTTCCCCGCCCACTCCCCACCCTGCCCCAACACACACTATTACTGAACTTGTGCTAGGTTGTTAATTCTTATGACCAGGACTCATAGTGATTAACTTACATACAGTATTACCACAATGAGAACACTTTAACTGGATTGTCTTCTATCTTCTCTGTTGAAAGTAGACTTGAAGTTTGTGGGTAAAATCAGCAATTTGGGAATGTATCTCCAGTCATTTTTAATGTTGGAGGAAGCAGCTTCTTTTCATGGTATGTGGTTTGTTTAGATGGGTAAATACCGTGCGTCTGTTGGGTGGGGACCTTGGCCCTGAGGGGCTCCAGGTCAGAAGGTAGGGCCATGGGAGTATACTGAACCAGGTGAGGAGCTTCCTAAGAGAAGCGGAGCAGAGGTTGTGTTCAGGTGCAGCCCAGGAGGCAAAGCTGTTTGTCCTTGAGTCTAGACTGGAAGAAGAGTGGTGGGAATGAGCTGGGAACCACAGTCAAGAGCTGAAACAACTATAATGAACCAGGAGTCAAGAAACAGGGCGGAGCAAATCTAGGACTAATACCTCAATCTTGTGTTATGAATATATGCTGAGTGCATTATTTGTCCCATGTTAAAAAATATGGTCACATTGGGGCACATGGGTGGCTCAGTCGGTTAAGCATCTGACTGGCTCAGGTCATGGTCTCATGGTCGTGGGTTCAACCCCCATGTCAGGCTCTCTGCTGTCAGTACAATGCCTGCTTCAGATCTTCTGTCTCCCTCTCTCTCTGCCCCTCCCCTGTTTATTCTCTCTCTCTCTCTCTCTCTCTCTCAAAAATAAACACTTAAAAATATTTTTAAAAATATGGTCACATATATACAATAAGATGGGATATTTTCTGTGCCAGAATTGTGTTTACTTTGAGAGATATCACAGTTTTAGTTGGTGACTGCCACCTAGACCGTTTGTTCAAATAATATTTGATACCTTGTCAGATCAGTCTGTGCTACTTGTTGGTTTCTACTTCACCTTGGGCGAGGAGATATTGTTTCGTCTTCCTGTGTGTCATACCAATGTGCCTCCAGTAGATTTAGTTCCACCAGTGAGGTGCAAGTTTTGCAACTATTAAAAGTCAGTGGGTGAAGCTAATCGTTTTCAATTACTTCGAAATACCTCTTTCTTCTTTCCTTTAATGAGCACAATTTTTTAATATAACTTAGATGAAAGACATAGTGAATAAATACGAATGGAGTACCTACAGTGTTAAGCTCTCGTCTAGCTGCAGAGAACACAGAGAACAGAGAACGTAGCAAGTCGTGCTACCATGGGGTTTCCATTCTATTGGGACCAACAGAAAATAAACAGATAAACAACTACCTGACATAAGGCCAGGTAGCGAGAAGGCACATGAAGAAAGGTAAAGCAGAGTGACTGAGAGGGTTGATGGCATACTATTCTGGGTAATGCGAATTTCATCCCGCTGATTGGCCATCTGAGATCCGTAAGCATAGCTTTCTAAAATCTTCTTTTATTGGGGCTCCTGGGTGACTCAGTCAGTTAAGCGTCTCACTTCAGCTCAGGTCATGATCTGACAGTTCCTGGGTTCAAGCCCCACATCAGGCTCTGAGCTGTCAGCACAGAGCCTGGAGCCTGCTTTGGATTCTGTCTCTCTCTCTCTCTCTGCCCCTCCCCTGCTTGCCCTCTCTCTCTCTCTCAAAAATAAATAAACATTAAAAAAAAAAAAACAATTAAAATCTTCTTTTATTAGTTTGGTGTAGTTTCAGGTGAACACTATTTTTCCTGATTTCAGTCTGCCGAAATCCTTTAAGTTTCATGCTGTTTCAAGTTTCAAGAAGTGGTCCCAGGTCAAAGAAAAATGCTAAGAATTTCATCTTGTTTTGTGTGGCAACAGAATGAAGGCACATAATTACATGACTGTCCCCACCCCCAACAAACCTGCAGTGGCCCAGATTTGTTTGAAATTTAGCACAAAACTACATTGTTATCAGAGGATGTTCCCATGAGATAAGGAAAGGCTGCCAGAATTGTGGTGGCAGCTTGATTACAAAAAATATTAAAACATTTCTTCCTTAATGACAAAGACCTGTTGTTCACCCTTATAGAGAATAAGTTGGCACCTTCATTCTAAAAAGCTTTGGTCTTAACAGCATCTGTCTGACTGCTATGTACCTCAGATATCCCAGGGAGAATGTATAAGGCGTGTCAATGAACGAAGGACAGGATGGGTTTTAGCAAAGACGTTAGAATTTAAACAACCAAAGAGACTTTCCTTCAAGAATCACATTCATTTCGGCATGTTGGTATTACTCAAAACAAATTTGGGATCCTAATTTTAGAATTGTCTTTGGAGCCAGTTCACAAGCCAGAACAAAACTTTATTCATTCAGTTTTTCATTAGTTCATTCATTCTGTCGTTGGACAAACATTTGTGAAGCCTTCTCTCTGCCAACATGGTGCTTCTTAAGTGTATGTCAATAAATTAGAGCCATGGCTTTCCTTCGAGCCTACCCTGGTACGAGGAGACAGAGAAGTTATAGAACTGGACGTGCCTAGGTAGCTAGGAACCATTTAAGGTGGGAGGCCCAGGAGGTAAGCTGTGCTTGGCAAGGTAGGGGAAGCTCCAAGAGGAGGTGACATTTAGTCTGGAGTGTTTGAAGACCAGGTTCACTCCTGGTTTGCTAGGTGGAGGGAAATGTGAGTTTCTTCTGACAGCAGTCTTTTACTTTGTGGTTACACTCCGTTTGATAACCCATCTCATTCAGCTGACTTGGCCTAGAATGATCTTGACTAATTCCCAAAAATAAATTTACTTGCAGGACATGAATATTTTCCACCATTCAGTTTCATAAATATTTATCGAGCACCTAACCACGGGCGGTATGCTATGCCACTATGTAGATGCCGTGGAGAATTCAAGACAGTCTTTCTTCAACTTTTAAAAAAGACGTCCTTTTTTGTTGAGGTGAAATTCACAGAAAACGAGCCATTTTAAAGTGTACAATTCAGTGGGATTTAATACATTTGCAATGTTGTACAATGACCACCTCTGTCTAGTTCCAAAATGTTTTCATAACCCAAAAGAAAACTCTGCACACCCATTATGCAGTCATTCCCTATCTCCACCCCCTTACCCCCCACCCCGCAAATACCAATCTGCTTTCTGTCTCTATGGATTTACCCATTCTGAATATTTCACATAAATGGAATCATGCAATATATGACCTTTTGTTTCTGACTTCTTTTACTTAGTATAATGTTTTTGAGATTCATCCACGTTGTAGCATGTGTTAGTACTTCATGTCTTTTTATGGCTGAATAATATTCCATCGTATGGACCTACCACATTTTGTTCATCCATTCGTCCACTGGTATCTGGGTTGTTTCCACCAGTTAGCTGTTGTGAATAGTGCTACTATGAACACATGTACATGTATTTGTTTGAGTACCTGTTTTCCCTTCTTTGGGGCATATACCTAGAAGTAGAATTGCTGGGTCATATGTTATTACTCCAACTTTTTGAAAAACTGCCAAGCTGTTTTCCACAGTGACTGCACCATTTTACATTCCCACCAGCAATATATGAGGATTCCGATTTGTGCACATCCTCACCAACACTTGCTACTTTCTGTTTTTGAATAGTAGCCATCCCAGTGGATATGAAGTATTATCTTATTGGGGTTCTTATTTGTATTTCCCTTATGACTAATGATGGTGAGCTTTCCTCTTGTGCTTCTTGGCCATTTATATATCTTCCTTCCCCCATCTTTGATGGCAATTCCAAACAAAAGAACTTATAAAAATGTTTTGAGCAGTGAGTGAAATACCTCACAATAGGACTGATTTTAGGCAGACAGTATTCATTTGGTTCTGTAAATTATGGCCCAATTGGTCAAAAACCAATCTTATTATTTCATGTTTATTATAGCTATTATATGCAACTGTTAAATTGGTTTGAATATGAACTTGTGGGTATCTTCTCAGTCATAAGCATTAGTTTATCTTCTGCAGTAGCTCAGGTCTTATAACAAGTTACTGAATTTGAGTCAAATTTATAGTCTACCCATTTCTCATAGCATTTTGAGATGTTGTTATATAGATTTTGCCTTTGGGAAAAGTTTCATAAATTCCATACCAGCCAAAAATTTGGCTACATAAAGTGTATATTTGACTAGTATATAATTTACTATATATATTTATTAGATGTATCTATTCATCTATCTAGAGTCTTAAGGGTAGGAGGAATACTGAACTTAGATGTCAACGATTCAATACACCCTATTTATTTATATTACCACCTCACCAACAATAAAACTCTCTAGAAACTGAAAGGCATCTTTCTAATATTTCCAATGGAAGTTGCCACTCCTTTTTCCTTATAACTCCATATAAACACAGAGAGTAAACACACAGGACAAAGAAGGCTAAGGCTAATGTTCTTCATCTGGAGAGAGAAACCCCAATACCTCCCACAGTACTTTTATGTATTTAAAAATTTTGTATTGAGCACCCATAATGTTGCAGGAACTGTATAAACTCTGAGAAGGTATACAGTAGAACCTACATTCTTTGGGGGCTGGGTAATGAGCAAATAAATAAGGTAGTTGTAAGTGTTGTGAAACAAAATGAAACATGGTATAAGGGGCATGAGAGGGCTGCTGTTGAAGAAAGGCTGTTCAAAGAGACAGGATGGTCAAGGAAAGCCTCTCTGAGGAAGTACGGATACATGAAGAAACAAAAAAAAGTGTGAGGGAGACGGTCTTACCCATTTGAGGGACAGCGTGGCTGAATGTGGCTGAAGTGCCATGATTTCAAAGGGGAGTGGCAGGAAATAGTTTCAAAAAATAGTCAAGGCAAGGGAATTAAAAGCAAAGATGAACTACTGGGACCTCATCAAGATAAAAAGCTTCTGCACGGCAAAGGAAACAACAAACAAAACTAAAAGGCAACCGACGGAATGGGAAAAGATATTTGCAAATGACATAACGGATAAAGGGCTAGTATCTAAAATATATAAAGAACTTACCAAACTCCACACCCGAAAAACAAATAATCCAGGGAAGAAATGGACAGAAGACATGAATAGACACTTTTCCAAATAAGGCATCCAGATGTCCAACAGACATGAAAAGATGCTCAACGTCACTCTTCATCAGAGAAATACAAATCAAAACCACACTGAGATATCACCTCACACCGGTCAGAGTGGCTAAAATGAACAAATCAGGCACGTGAGTGGCTCAGTTGGTTAAGCATCTGACTTCGGCTCAGGTCATGATCTCGTGGTTCGTGGGTTCGAGCCCTGCCTCAGGTTCTCTGCTGACAGCTTAGAGCCTGGAGTCTGCTTCAGATTCTGTGCCTCATTCTCTCTCTTCCCCTCCTCCACTTGTGCTGTGTCTCTGTCTCTCAAAAATAAATAAATGTAAAAATAAATTAAAAAAAAAAAACATTTAAAATAGGCCAGTGCTAAAGACTTACTCAGAATTGCAAGGATCCAGTTTATCTGTCCCCTGTCCTGGGAACCAGTTCTGGCTTCTGGGTGGGTAGAGTGTCTCTATTCATTTCCTAATGTTTCTGTAACAAATCGCTACAAACATAGTGGCTTAAAGCAACATAAATTTCTTATCTTATGGTTCTGAAGGTCAGAAGTCAAATGTGTCTGCAGAGCTGTATTCCTTCCACAATTCTAGGAGGGGGATCCATTCCTTATCTTTAAAACTGGCATGTAGGGGCGCCTGGGTGGCTCAGTTGGTTAAGCGTCTGACTCTTGATTTCAGCTCAGGTCACGATCTTACGGTTGGTTGGTTCGAGCCTAGCGCCAGGCTCTGCGGTGATGGTGTGGAGCCTGCTTGGGATTCTCTCTCTCCCTTTCTCTCTGCTCCTCCCCCCATCTCAAAAATAAATAAATAAACATGAAAAAAATCTTTTTGAAAATGGTATGTAGAGGCCACTTGCGTTCCTGGGCACATGGCTTCTTTCTCCATCTCCAAAGCCAGAAGCATAGCATGCTCTCATCCCAACATCTGCTCTGTCCCTGTATCTTCTTCCAACTCTAACGCTCTTGCCTCGCTCTTACAAGGGCACTGGTGATTGGATGGGGCCCACCCAGATAGTCTAGGATGATCTCACCTCAAGATCCTTAATTCAGTCATATCTGTAAAGGGTCTTCTGCCAGGTAAGGTATTTACAGGTTCCAGAGATTAGGATGCATACATCTGGGAGTGGAGGGGGAAGCATATTCAGCCTACTGAGTGGCCTTTCTTGCTGGAGGCATCTGGTTTCTTTTTTTTTTTTTTTTAAGTTTATTTATTTTGAGTCAGAGAGAGAGGATGCAGGGGGTGGCACAGAGAGAGAGGGAGAGAGAATCCCAAGTAGGCTCCGTGCAATCAGTTCAGAGCCTGACACCAGATTCAATCCCACAAACCGTGAGATCATGACCTGAGCCGAAATCAAGAGTTAGATGCTTAACTGACTGAGCCACCCAGGTGCTCCTGATTTCTTCAGCCATGCTGGTGTCATCCCCCACCAGGCTGTATTTTGGTTAGTCAGCTTTTTTCTCTTCACTTCCTGGCCAATGGGAAAGAAGGCAAAAGTTTTGCATAATAGTTTTCTTGGACCACAAATCCTTGAGAGCAAAGATGGCTTCCTTCATCTCTTTATCCCCAGTGCTTAAAATAGAGGTCAGGGCACATGCTCAATCAATATAAAAGGTGGTGGTGACGGTTGCATCATAAAATGAGGGAGGATATAATTATACAGTTTTCTTTCTTTCTTTTTTGAGAGAGCGAGAGAATGCGTGAGAGAGAGAGAATCCCAAGAAGGCTCCTCCACGCTCAATGTGGAGCCTGACACAGGGCTTATCCCATGACCCCGGGATCATGGCCTGAGCTGAAATCAAGAGTCGGAACTCAACTACTGAGCCACCCGGGCGCCTCATGTATAGTTGTCTTAAAGATGCCCATAGAATAATAAGATTCTCTAATTCCAAGTATGAATATTGATCTATTACATGAAAATTGCATTGATTATACATCCTTTCCCTAGACATCTGTTTGGGAAAAAGAAAAAGTTAGAAGGTGGCCATCCAGTTCTGCTGAGAGGGACAGAATTTTACCATCTCAGAAAGAGCAGAATATATTTCTGGTACCCAGTCTAAATATTCCTTCCAGTGGTATTTTTAAAAACAAGTGAAATTTCAGCATTTGAATTTATATCAAGCCCCACTTTTGGCAAGGAATCAGCTAAATATTAAATTAGGTAATTTGGGCTTTATTCCAAAGTACCCAGTACCTCTCTGTGATGGAGAAATACAGTTTGGCATCCTAATGGTACCTCCACAAAATGTCCTTGAGTACTGGCATGGAAAGTGATCCAAATCACTGAGACCTGTGGGTATGAGGAGACTCAAGATTTTACTTGTCATTTTATGGGGCAGGAGTGGGCTCCCTTGTGTAGGTGGCCTTTGGCTTGAAGTGTTGTGTCACTGCACGTAAGTACTGTGGTGTTGTTTACTTGCTGAGTGTGCTGCCAGGGGGAAGAAAAAATTCCAAGGAGACACTTATTGAAAGGGAGCCCAACACAGAGCAGTGTGCTCTTCCAGAACAAGAATTCTCAGCCCTGAGATAATGAAATTCAAATTAAAGGAGCGCTCAGTCTGCTGCTCAGATTCATCTAGAGTGTTCTCTGTAATGTGTTCTTCATTGCCGGGAACAACCGGTAAAGTGTGCCATCTGTAATACGTGGCATCACAGGCCTTGTGAGTGAGCAGACAGCATGATCTGAGCTGACCTCTGAAAAGCAGTCGACAGAATTTCTCCTGGCACATTTCCACCTTCCTGTGGTTTGCATTTTCTGTTAAGTTAACCTCTGTGGCAAGAGGAAGGTGCGAGACTTAGGTGCATGACCAAAATAACTTCACTAATGGGATCTTGAGTCTTTCTTTCTTATATTAAGATGAGTTTTTATAAATATTCTTTATTTAAGATTAAACAATTGAAGTCTTTATTTTACTATCATTTAAAATGTTTTCTTGTTTTGTATGGACATAAACATTCAGGAAATGATTTATGTTTGGGAAGCCATACTCAAGCATATTAAGTCTGTTTACTTTTAGAGAAAATGTAATAAATAATACATTAATAAACCAAATCTTTGATTTAGTGCCATATTTAAATTAAAGATCTCTGTAAATAGTGTATATGCAGTTCTAATTTTACCCAATTTTTTTTTCTCAATCTGAAACATTTATTCCCTATTATGGCTCAAAAATAAGTTAAAAATTTTGTGATAACCATTATAGACTCAGTAAATAACTGTCATTAACCCATAATGGGGTTGTTACATAGGTTAAACGAGTTAATATTTGTAAAGCCCCATTCCCAACAAATCATTTTTAAAATAAGTGAAGATCGTAAGAATGACTGCCACTTATACAACACTCTTGGTAAGGCAAAGTAAATTCCTTTGTTAAATCAAAACTTCATGGAGCAGCTCCGTATCATACTTGGTTCACGTGGGGTGGCAGTGAAGAGATCTTTTCAACTCTACGTCTCTCTCACAAGGTACTCCTAGGTCTTCTTCATAACTAATGCCCCATGCAAATCATGTTTTTAATGGTTGCTTTAAGCAACATGAGCTAACAAGCTGTAGCAATGCGTTGTACCACAAATCTTTCCTTCTCTCCCTAAGGAATTAAAGTACTTCACACATGAACACCCGTGTTAGACTTTAATAAAGGGGGCAGGGGAGGGTTTATATAGTATCTAATTCTCTACGCATGGCATCACTTCAAGGAGATTTAATCTTCTACAAGGAAAGTGGGTCCCAGACTCCTTCCTGGCTCCATCCATGTCACCTGCATTGGTGCTATGCCAATGGTACACCTATTTAGTATGTATTAAATTGAAATGAAGACTTTCTCGCTGTAATAGGGAAAAGACAAGGCCATGAATCTACTGGGGTCTTGACTTGTAATGTCCAGCTTCATTTCCAGAGCTCACAAATGGGGTCTCATCAACAAAGGCATACTTGCGGCCTGGTCCTTCGAACTCTTTGTACATCTTAGAAATGTTGAGTTTCTCATAAAGGGCACACACTATACAAAGCATTTTTAAGAAACACAGTGAGTGCAAAAGGACAAAAATAATAGAAGCCCTGAGAGTCTTTATTCTGCAGTGCCATTTTTTTTTTTTTAAGATTTTATTTTTAAGTAATCTCTACACCCAATGTGGGGCTCAAACTCACAACCCTGAGATCAAGAGTCGTGTGTTCTACCGAGTGAGCCAGCCAGGAGCCCCCCTGCAGTGCCATTTTCTTTTTATCAAATCTCTTCCATTTCTAGGATTATGAATCATCCCTGTCATGGTACAATGCCACTTATTCTGGAAAGATAAAACTAATACGTGAAAATAAGTAGTGATGGAACTAAACCAGAAACACATTGGCACAGATGGGCCTTTGAAGCCTGAGAAAGGGACTGAGATAATTCACTTCCTGGGCCTACCCCAACCCCCAAAACTACCTTAGCCTGATCCTCCCTAGACCTGATGCTAAGCCAATGCTCAATGTCTCAGTGTGCATTTTTCCAGAATTGGAGAAGCAAAAGTACACTAACCACCAAAAGGACAAACTTACAGTGTTTCCTTTTCCCATCTTAAGCACTTGCTAAAAAACTCACCTAGAAAAGGCTGCTTCTTTGAAGTCCGCATAATATTACTCTTTATATAGTTTCTATTTGGGGGACAATAAGTATGTTTTTCATACCCTATTCTGAGTATCTATAGTTTACCTCAATATTTATATTTAAAAAAACTATTTAGGCCTCTATCCAATTTACTAAAAGGTTAGCCGGAATTTATAAGTATTGGCAAATAAAGAGCTTTGAGCGTTTGGCTTTTTAAAATTAATGATCTAATTTTAGAATGGTTTTACATTCACACCAAAATTGAGCAGATAGGACAGAATACTACAACTGTCCCTGCTATAGACACACCCGGTCAGAGTGCTACAGTGGTTGTAATTGATGAACCTACATTAACACATCATTATCACTGAAAATCTATAGTTTACATTTGGATTCACTCTTGCTGTTGTATACCCAATGGGTTTTGACACATGTGTAATGACATGTATCCACCATTGCAGTGTCATACAGAATAGTTTCTCTGCCCTAAAAATCCTCTGTGCTCCTACTATTCATCCCTCCCTCTCCTTTAATCCTACCAACCCCTAGTCTTTATATTGTCTCCATTGTTTTGCCTTATCCAGAATGTCATATTTTCAGATTGGCTTCTTTAAATTAGTAGTGTGCATTTAAGTGTCCTCTGTGCCTTTTCGTGGCTTGATAGCCCATTTCTTTTTTTTTTTTTTTTAATGTTTATTTGTTTATTTTTAAGAAAGAGAGAGAGAGATGGTGAGTGGCAGGGTAGGGGCAGAGAGAGAGAGAGGGAGACTGAGAATCCCAAGCAGGCTCTATGCTGTCAGCGCAGAGGCCAGTGAAGGTCTTGAACTCACGAACTGTGAGATCATGACCTGAGGTGAAACCAAGAGTTAGACACTTAACCAACCACCCTGGCGCCCCGATAGCCCATTTCTTTGAACACTGAATAACATTCCATTGTCTGGATGTATTACACTTCATTTATCCATTCACCTATTGAAAGACATCTTGATTGGTTCCAAGTTCTGGCAATTATGAATAAAGCTGTCATAAACATCCATGTGCAGGCTTTTGTGTGGACATAAGTGTTCAGTTATTTGGGTAAATAGCATGGAGCACGACTGCTGGCTTATGTGGTAAGAGCAAGTTTAGTTTTGTAAGGAACTGTCAAACCACCTTCCAAAGTGGCTGTGCTATTTTATATTCCCACCAGCAACAAATGAGAGTTCCTTTTGTTCCCCACAGTCGAAAGCATCGAAGGTTGTCAGTGTTTTGGATTGTGCCAGTTTAATAGGTGTGTAGGGTGTCTTGTTTTAATTTGCAGTTTCCTAGTCACACATCATGCTGAACATCATCTCATATGCTTACTTGTCATCTGTTTATCTTCTTTGGAGAGTTATCTGTTCAGATCTCTTACCTATATTTTTCATCAGATTGTTCTTTTTTGTATTATTGAGTTTTAAGAGGTCTTTGTATATTTTGGATAGCAGTTCTTTATCAGATATGTCCCTTGCAAATATTTTCTCCCAGGCTGTGGCTTGTCTTCTCATTCTCTTGGCATTGTCTTTCACAGAGCACAAGTTTAATAGGTTTGTTTTGTTTTGTTTTGTTTTGTTTTGTTTTGTTAAGTATCTCTATGTCCAACCTGGGGCTTGAATTCATGACCCCAGGATCAAGAGTTGCACTGTCCACTGACTGAGCCAACCAGGTGACCCTCATAGAGCAAAAGTTTTTAATTTTAATGAAATCTAGCTTACCAATGATTTCTTTCATGGGTTATACCTTTGTTCTGTGTCTAAAAAAGTATTGCGGTCCCCAAGCTCACCTTGATTTTTTCCTATGTTTCTTCTAGTAGTTTTACAGTTACATGATTTACATTTAAGCCCATAATCCATTCTGAGTTAATTTTTGCAAAGGGTATAAGATCTGTGCCTAGATTTTTTGTGTGTGCATATGGATGAACTTTAAGATGAAATACAGGTTTGAGATTGAAATAGGAACAGTCTTGGCTTAGAAGGAAATATTTTATCTATCATGGCAGTATCATGAAATGACTATGACAATTATATTTCATTTTACTTTTAGAAAACATTAGTGAGTGCAAAGGTGTCTACAGATCCCACTGTTTACTGTACTAGAACAGGCCTTCCCCAGAAGAGTAAAATAAGCTTATGTAGAAAATGGCCGAGGTTTGGGGCGCCTGGGTGGCGCAGTCGGTTAAGCGGCCGACTTCAGCCAGGTCACGATCTCGCGGTCTGTGAGTTCGAGCCCCGCGTCAGGCTCTGGGCTGATGGCTCGGAGCCTGGAGCCTGTTTCTGATTCTGTGTCTCCCTCTCTCTCTGCCCCTCCCCCGTTCATGCTCTGTCTCTCTCTGTCCCAAAAATAAATAAAAAATGTTAAAAAAAAAAAAAAAAATGGCCTAAAAACTTTTAAGTTCCAAGTCTCATGCTCCCCTTATTCTATGTGATAATTTTAGGAACAAGATTTCTTTTTTCCTTGCAGATAACCCAGCAATAACAATATAATTATTGAATTAGAACTCCTTGAAAGGAAAGGCTTCATATATGTTTTAAGTTCTCTTCCAGAAAGTTGTCACCTAAGAATCTACTATTCTATTCAGAGATTAAACAACTATATTCTCCTGCTGTCTGATCTTGCTAGAATGACAACACGTAGTCCTGTCCATTTGACGAGAGAGCAACGTTGCTAATATTGAAACTTGCATTTTTTCATTTTGATATGTAATAGTCTATACATTTGAAGATGGTACTTATATACTCAGAAGCTATTGAAGAAGAACTGGTTGGATTTTTAAATTGAGGTCTTGGGGCCAGCTGTGATCAGTTTGCGTTCACTGTATGAGAAGTGTTCACAACAAAGGAGTCTGATGATCGCGAGGCTGAGCCAGTTCAGTGATTTATCTCTTGTCTATTCCATTGGAGAATGAGCCTTGGATTCATGCCAAAGATGATAAAGGCCAACAGAATCTGTGTTATAAGGTGTCAAGCTGATGACTGTGCAGCTGGGCATGGGCCGATTGCTGCAGGCAAATCCTGGGTGATTTGCATGCCACAAATATTTGCTCATTGGATCTGGCCGGCAGCAGATATAAAACATGGGCTTGTCCCCATGGGATCTTATAGTCACAAATTAACAGGTCATAAATTTAATGCACCAATATTTTAAATATTTTTCTCAGTTTTTAAAGAGAAAACAAACTAATTTAGATAGTAAGTAATTTTTATACACAGAACATTTATTGCTATAAGAAAATGAGCCTTTTTAAGGTTCACTGTTATCATTAAAATAGTGGACAGAGTCATGATATATTCAAACACATGACATTTATCCTCTCTACTTTCTTTTTATTTGCAAATAGCAAGTGTTACTCACTTACATATAGTATATCTTTTCTTTTTTTTAGCCCAAATTGGATCATACCTATTGTTACATAACACTAATTTTTAACTTAACAACATCTTTTGGCTATCTATCCGTATTGATATGTATGGATTTTTAAATATTTTTTATTATTGACGTCTAGTTGACATTCAATATTATACTAGTTTCAGGTACACAACATAGTGATTTAACAATTCTATACATTATGCAGTGCTCACCATGATAAGTGTAGTTACCATCTGTCACCATATAAAGTCATGACAATATTATTGACTATATATCCTATGTTGTACTTTTTGTCTCCATGACTTACTTATTTTAGAACTGTAGGTGTATGGATATTTTAAATACTGTTCCATTCCTGGGACATTCCCAAATGAATTTAACCAGTTCATTTGGGGCGGTGGGGAGGAGGGCGTTTAGGATATCTGTGTGTGGGTTTTATTACAAAAATACTACACAAAGTACACATATTCAGAAATCTTTGTTAACTTAAATATGTCTATAGGACAAATTCTTCAAAGTGGAATTGTGAGATCAAAAGGTATATTCTTTTTAAATTTTTACAAATGCTGCCGAGTTGTCCTTCTAAAGAATTCTGTCAATTTCTACTTCCACAATTTATGAGAGTGCCCTTTTCCCCTCACCCTCAGCAACAACTAATATTATCAAATCTTTAATCTCTTGGCAACCCAAAAGGTGAAAAATCATTTCTAATTATTGTTTTAATTTGTTTTCGTTTAGTCCTGGTTACCTGTACTTCTTTTCTGTGACCAATCTCTTCATTATTCATGGCTTTCTCCCATTTTACTCTAGTGTTTTCTTTTTGATTTATAATGGCTCTTTATATTAAGGATGTTATGCCTTTTCATAAATGGTGCAAATGCAGAACTTCTTTGTTTTTATAATCATTTTCATAGCACTTTTTAAATCTTCTGAGTTTTGTGTCTCATTTAGAAAAGCTGTCCCATTCCTAATTTATTTTTTTAAAAATTGAACCATGCTTTTCTCTATTGTTTTTGTGATTTCTCATGTGTTATATATATGAAATTTTATATATATATTGCTAAATATGAAATGTTATATGTATTTTGTTATATATATGGAATGCATTTTTAGGTAAAGAATGATGTAAGGATCCCCATTTATTTTCTTTGCCAATATATTTCTACACACCATTCATTAATTTTATGATTCATTTGAACTATATCACCTCTACTATGTATTACTTTGCCATGTATGTTGCAACCTATTTCTGAATGGTTTTTGTCAGTGTTTCTTAAAGTGCAATCAGCATATCACTTAAGGTCATCTGTGGTCCATCAGGCAGTCTGTAAGTTTTTGGTTTTCAAGAAAAGTGTGATTATACCATCTGACTCACCAGTTTAAACTATAAGATTAAATATAGTTTTTACAGAAATCTCATTTATTTCTTAATAATTGTCATGTCTTTAAACATTGCTCACATGTTAGCTCATCTTGGCTAACATGTGTTGAACATGGTATATTGGCATACCTCAGAGATATTGTAGGTTTGGTTCCAGACCACCACAATCAAGTGAATATCACAATATAGTGAGTCAATTGAATTTTTTTGGTTCCCCTAGGCATATAAAATTATGTTTACATTATACTGTAGTCTAGGAAGTGTACAGTAACTTTATATTTACAGAAAAAACAATGTACATACCTTAATTAAAAATACGTTGTTGTTTAAAAAATGCAAACCATCATCTGAGCTCTCGGAAAATTGTAATCTTTTTGGCTGGTGGAGGGTCTTGCCTCCATGTTGAGGGCTGCTGACTTGTCTGGGTGCTGGTTGCTGAAGGTTCGGGTGGCTGTGCTTCTTAAAATAAGGCAACAGTGAAGTTTGCCACATTGATTGACTTTTCCCTTCACAAATGACTTCTCTCTAGTATGTGGTGTTATTTGACAGAATTTTACGTACAGAACTTCTTTCAAAATTGGAATCAACCCTCTAAAATTTTGCCACTGTTTTATCAACTAAGTGTATGTAGTGTTCTAAATCCTTTGTTGTCATTTCAACAATCTTCACGGCATCTTCACTACCAGAAGATTTCATCTGAAGAAAGCACTTTCTTTGCACAGCCGTGAGAAACAACTCCTCATCCATTCCAAATTTGATCGTGAGATTGTAGCAATTAAGTCACATCTTCAGGCTCCACTTCTAAATTCTAGTTCTCTTGCTATTTCTACCACATCTGCAGTTCCTTCCTCCACTGAAGTCTTGAATCCTCAGAGTCATCCATGAGGGTTGGAATCAACTTCTTCCACACCCCTGTTAATGTTGCTATTTTGACCTCTTCCCACAAATCACAAAAATTCTTAAGGGCATCTATTATGGTGAATCCTTTCCAGAAGGTTTTCAATTTGCTTTGCCCAGATCCATCAGTGGAATCACTATCTATGGCAGCTATAGCCTTACAAAATATATTTTTAAAATAATAATTTAAGGGCGCCTGGGTGGCTCAGTCGGCTAAGCATCCGACTTCAGCTCAGGTCACGATCTCGTGGTCTGTGAGTTCAAGCCCCACGTCGGGCTCTAGGCTGATGGCTCAGAGCCTGGGGCCTGCTTCCAATTCTGTGTCTCCCTCTCTCTCTGCCCCTCCCCTGTTTATGCTCTGTCTCTCTCTGTCTCAAAAATAAATAAATGTTAAAAAAAAATTTATAAAAAAAAAATAATAATTTGAAGGTCAAAATTACTTATTGGTCCATAGGCTGCAGAATGGATGTTGTGTTAGCAGTTATGAAAACAAAACTAATCTCTTTGTACACCTCCAACAGAGCTCTTGGGTGACCAGGTACATTTTCCATGAGCAGTTATATTTTCAAAGGAATCTTTTTTTCTGAGTAGTAGGTCTCAACACTAGACTTGAAATATTCAGTAAGCCATGTTGTAAACAGATGTGCTGTCATCCAGGCTTTGCTGTTCCATTTATTGAGCACAGGCTAGGTAGATGTCACATAATTCTTAAGGGCCAATGGATTTTCAGAATGGTAAATGAGCATTGGCTTCAACTCAAAGTCACCAGCTGTATGACTCCCTAACAGGAAAGTGAGCTTGTGCTTGGAAGCTTTGAAGCCAGACATTGACTTCACTTCTCTAGCCATGAAAGTCCTAGATGGCATCTTCTTCCAATGTAAGGTTCTTTTGTTTACATTGAAAGTCTATTGTTTAGTGTAACCACCTTCATTAATGATCTTAGATCTTCTGGATAACTTGCTGCAGCTTCTATACCAGCAATTGGTGTTTTACCTTGCACTTTTATATTATGAAGATGACTTCTTTCTTCCTCATGAACCAACCTCTACTAGCTTCAAACTTGTCCTCTGTAGCCTCCTCACTTCTTCCAACCTTCATAGAATTGAAGAGTGAGAGCCTTGCTCTGGATGAAGCTTTGGCTTATGGGAATGTTGCGGCTGGTTTGATCTTCTACCCAGACCACTAAAACTTTCTCTCAATCAAGAAGGCTGTTTTGCTTTCTTACTATTTGTATGTTCACTGAAATACCACTTTTCATCTCCTTCAAGAACATTTCCTGTGCATTCACAACTTGGCTGTTTAGCACTAGACGCCTGGTTGTTGGCCTGTCTCAGCTTTCCACATGCCTTCCTCACTAAGCTTAATCACTTCTAGCTTTTGGTTTAAAGTGAGAGCCACACAAGTCTTCCTTTCACTTAAACACTTGGAGACCATGAACTGGCCTAATTTCAATATGTTGTATCTCGGTAGGGAGACCCGAGAAGGGGGAGAGAGATGGGGCGATGGCCAGTTCGTGGAGCAGCCAAAGCACACACATTTAATGATTAGGTCCGCCATCTTCTATAGGCACAGGTCCTGGCACCCTAGAACAATTACAATAGGAAAATCAGAGACCACTGATCCCTGATCACCATAACAAATATAATAATAAGGAAGAAGTTTGAAACGTTGCAGGAATTACCGAAATGTGACCCAGAGCCATGAAATGAGCAAACGCTATTGGAAAAATAGTGCCAATAGACTTGCTCAGAGCAGGGTTCCCACAAACCTTGAATTTGTAAAAAACACAATTATCTGTAAAGTGCATAAAGCAAAGCACAATAAAACGAGGTATGCTTATATATTGTCACAGACAATGAATTTGCAGGTCGTCTGTGAATTATTGTTTTCATTATGATATTTGCTTCTTATATCTTGATATAAGAAGGCTATGATATGTACTCAATTCACAAAAATAGATGAATGGGTCCAGAGTAACTCATTAAAGTATAAATTCAAGTCTTTGGTGCTGTCTCTATCTTAGTGACTTCCTTATTGGGGGGAACTAGATTCTAGCTGAATGTGGATTAGATACTCCCATCCTCTGGCTGTCAGCACTTGGACATGTGGCCTAGTTGTTACCATCAGCTGCACCTGCTCCAGGTTTTTAACCCTGAGGGTTGCCATAAAGGCAAAGTTTTGTTAGAGATTTTTCATGGTGGTTGGGACAGTTGACCATCCAGTGGTGGATAAGGAGGGTCCAAAGGCTGCAGAGTTCAGCAGCATGACAGATCAGTGCAGTGTCCTGTGGTGGCATTGCAGGGAGCAGTGTCCTAAGTAGGTGGCTCTTCTAAGGGATCCTTGCTGTGACTTGTTCCTTTGTTCTTGCCCTAACCTTGATCCATAAGCCACCCGATATCCTTCCAATTAATTACTTTTCTGTTTAAGTTAGCCATTTTTGTTGTTTACAACCATTGAAGGAAACATAACAATAATGTTTAGATTTTCTTGGGTTGGTCACCTATCTATTTCTAGTCCTCAGTATGTTCTTAGTGATAAATTTTTGCACAACAGTAGTGTATTCATTTTCTATGCTGCATAACAAATGACCACAAACTGAACAACTTCAAACAATACACACTGGGGCATCTGGCTGACTTAGTTAGTAGAGCACGTGACTCTTGATCTTGGTGTAAGTTCAAGCCCTATGTTGGGTGAGAGATTATTTAAAAATAAAATATTTAGAAAATAAAAAATGAAATAATATAACCCATTAATTATCTCAAAGTTTTTGTGCATCCAGAGTTCAGGCACAACTTAGTCAGGTCCTCTGCAAGGCTGCTATCAAGGTCTCATCAGCCAAGGCTGGTTTGCATCTGGAAGCTCAAATGGGGAAGGATCTGTTGCAATCTCACCTGGTTGTTGGCAGAACTCAGATCTTTGCAGCTATGGGACCTGTGGCACCTTACTTCTTTGAAGCCAGTAAGGAGAACAAGACTCTAAAGAAAAATCTGCTGTCAAGGCAAAAGTCCTATAGAACATACCATAATCATGGTAGAAACACCCCATCTTTGCCATAAAGATAACATAGTCATGGGAGTGGTACCCAGCATCTTTGCCATGTTCTGTTCATTAGAAGAAAGTCACTGGTTCCACTCATATTCAAGGGGAGGGGATTACACAAAGGTTTGAATACCAGGAGGCAGCCATCATGGGGTACCCCTTCGTACCCATCCGCCACAAGTGGTGCAAGGCCAGCAAAGCTTGTATGTCAATTTCAAAGACAATGGTATTTCTATTAAAATAATCAAATGTTTCCAGAACAAGGTCAAAATAATATTTTTAGTACACAGTTGATGAATTATTTCAGTAAAGGTGGCAAAAAAAAAAAAAAAAACCCACAAGTACAGAGGCTCTCCTTGTAGCAAAAGAAGACAGCTATAATATGTTTGAGAGCTTCATAGCCAGTCACAAATTCAATAATCACTGGTATGCTTTGCAAAGGAGCAGGGAAAAAATTCTAGAAATAATGACTTGCATAAGGTTAGTGCTGTAAAAATGGCGATTATAGAAATAATGCCTATTTACATGGTAAAATATGGAAAGCAGAAAAAAAAACGTATTTTAAACGTTCCTTTATCAAAATTGTCAAATGACAATGCTTTGGTAGAGAAGTTGAAATCTCAAAATTCCTGGCTCTATGATTGTTCTTAATATCTGCTAACACTTGGCAGAGGAATGGAAGACTTGCTGTTATTCCCAGTGACTTATACTTGTGGGCTTGGGTTTGCAAACCACGTAGAAACAAATTAAGGAACAGAAATGTATCAGTTGCTACATTGCTGATCCATTGCTTCAATAGATCGAACTAGTTATACTGATCAAGGTGAAAATTGGTGAAAAGATCGTTGCTATCACTAATGACCATGATGATAAGTATGGTGATTTGTTAATTTGAAGAGCTTCCCAGATAGAGAGAATAGCAAGTGGAAAATCTCTAAATGAAGAATGTGTGCTTTGAGGAACAGCAAAGAGGCCTTTGGGGCTGGAGCAGAGATCTGGAGATGTGAATAAAAGATGGAGGGTTGGGGGTTCACGTAAGGCTTTGCAGGTCACTGGGCAGTCTTTGACTTTTACTCCGGGTAAGATGGAAAGTCATTGCAAAGTTTTGATGAGGTGCTTCCGTAAGAGTTCTGACAATAATAAGTGACAGAAATTTCAAAAGGACTCCCAGATTATAGTATACACTTATAATAGATTCTTACATAAAACTGATAGAATATGCACCAGACCATCTGAGATACACACACACACACACACACACACACACACACACACACACACACGATACTTTGGCCCCTATCTCAAATGCCACAAATAAAATTCTGATTAAGATAGTTTTATACCAATTTTGAGTTTTCCATTATATTAAGTAGCCCTCTCAAATATATATTAGCTTAAGAAAAAATATACAAAATACATACATAAAAAAACCCCAGAAAAGTTAGAAGATGAAAGTTTACTTAGGCGGACAGAATTGCCACACTTTTCCTCCAAACACATTAAGAATACTCAATCCACAGACCATGTTTTTGCTTAGGGGAGTACAGGTATCGCTGTGCATTACTCTTTCTTGGAGTTTGGATAAATCCCTGTGTTCTACTCTGTCCGTTTCCTAGCTTGATTTCATAATTGTCTTTAATAATCAGTAGTTTACATAATTTATTCTGTAATTTAGACAGTTTATAGTTTCCCCAACAACTATGAATGATACTATATTTTACATTATAATTTTCTCCTTGCCTAGGTGTAAGAAGTAAAATTATTCTGTGTAACATCCAAAGCCTCAGCCAAGGCCTGACGCAGTCTTGAATCTACATAATTATGAATGGCTTTTAAAACTGTGTCCACTGTTTAAGTGAATAGCTTTTGAATCATTGTGTCTTTCTGCTTTTATGAGCCATCAGTTATGTGGCTCTTCAAACAACTGGTGTTGCAAAGTACTCTGAAGTACCATCTGTCTTTCAAAAACAAATTAATGGATGAGATGTGCCTATAGTAATGTAACATTGTCAAACAAACATAATAGAACTTTACGTAGTCAAAAGAGCTTTAATATTTAGCTTCATCACATTGGGAGTTTGTATTTATACCAACAGAGTTAGCATTGCTCAAAACATCTAAAAAACTACTAAGTAAAAATATATTCAGTGCTCCTTTATAAGTGATACAAGGAAAAGAGAATTATCTTGAATTCACAGTTTGTTTTATGCCCATGTAGATCAACAATTTTTACTTTTGATACCTAAATGATATTTGGGCCCTTTAAAAAGAATGGATGGTTCTGGGGGAAAAATCTTTGAGTTTTGGGGTGACAAAACCTGAATCATAGTGAGAGAGAGGACTAAATCTCCAGCTGATGATGGGTGCAGAGTACTCCAACATGAGTAAGGGTAGAGATGAGTTGAGTAACATGATTGATAAGTTTCATCTAATTGATGAAATATACATGCATAGGTATATATGTATATGTATATGTGTGTGTGTGTGTGTGTGTGTGTGTGTGTGTGTGTTCCTTTTAAGCACACATGGAACATATACAAACGTTGACTATTAACTAAGTCACAAAAGATATGCTCAGAACTTTAGAAGATTGATTTGAGCAGTAAACATTCTCTGACGACTACCATGTAGTTAGCTTAGAACCCAACATGGCTTCCATAATGATAGTATGTTCTGGTTCCTAGACAGGACGATAGCTTGTTATTAATGTCCTCATTTTGCTCCATTGATTCTCATTTTATATTTGTCTATATGGATCTGCTATTACATATGCCATGAGTTCCAATACATCTAACACAGATTTATTGGGTCAGAACACTTCCTAAAAACATGGCTCTTGGGCTGAAACCCAAAGAATGGACAGATGAGTGATATTAACCAGGAGACTCAGAGTCTAACAGAATGGAGTAAGATTCTCCGGCAAAAGCCCTGAAGAGAGACACAAGGAGAGCAATTTGCTCAAGTGCAGAAATGGAAGAGAGATGAGCCAGGAGATGACATTGGAAGGTGAAACTGACCTAGTAGAACTGCTCAAAGCCTATAAAAGCTTAGTGGAATTTTAAAATACAAGGGATATTCTTGGGCAATTTTGTAGTGATCCCCAGAAGGATATATCCGTGTCCTAACCCCCAGAACCTATAAATGTTACCTTGTTTGGAAAAAGGATCATTGCTGTTGTAATTAAGTTAAGGATCTTGAGATGAGATCTTACTGGATTACCCAGATGGGTCCTAAGTCTGATAATAAGACCTTAGAAAAGACAGAAGAAGATCCAGGCACACAGAAGGGAAGTCACGTGAAAACGGAGGCAGAGATTGAAGTTAATGACCACAAGCCAGGAAGCGCCTGGAGCTTCCAGAGGGCTGGTAGAGCCAAGGAAGCATTTCCCCCAGGGCCTTCAGAAGGAGGATTGCTTTGCCAATACATTGACTTTGGACTTGTAGCCTCCAGAAAGAATAAATTTCTGTTGTTTAAGTCACTAAGTTTGTGACCATTTGTTATCACTGTCACAGGAAACTAGTACATGTTGCTTAGATGAAATTGCATTTTACTTTTCTTCCTGCAGCACTAGAGAAGGCCTAGATCCTTATGTGTATGACTGGGTAATAGCATTTTCCCTACTCGTGTGTGGCCAAAGCTACACACAGGCAAGGTGAATATAGCTACATACAGTCAAGGGCATCACTCTGTCACGAGATCCTTGATTCAGAATGTCTTTTTATCTCACATATTATAACCTCAAAACCCGAGGTGAGGTCAGATACACTGGCACTGTGGTGATTCTATTCTAGAGTAAATCCTTTTTCTAAAGAAGTCCTATTATACAAATAATAATAAAAAAAAAAGACCTAGTTTCTGTAGCACATTTTGATTAAAGAGAAGTTCTTTATTGTCTGAATTGCAAATAGGCTTGCTTTTGGAAGGACTTTGAGAACCTAAAAAAGAGCCATCAGTTGGCCAGACTAACAGTTATGTCAACATGAGTGAATAAAATTCACAAATAAAACAAACATTTCATTTGAGTCAAGGATTTGAGCCTTCTTGTCTTCACAACACTTATTAGAATGGTAATCTGAGGCTCTGGTTTGGGCGTGGTGTGTTAGATTGACTGGGTTATGGACTGACTTGTGTTCCTCCACAGTTCCCAAGTTGAAATCCTTACTCCCTATACTTCAGGATGTGGCCTTATTTGGAATAGGGTTGCGGCAGATGCAGTTAGGTAAGATGAGGTCATTGGGGTGAGCCCTAATCCGCTGTGACTGATGTCCTTATAACGAGGACAAATTTGGACACAGAAAGGCACCCAGGGAGAACAGCATGTAAAGATGAAGCCTAAGGTGAAGTGATGCTTCTGTACCTGAAGGAATGTCAAAGATTGTCAGCAAACCCGCAGAAGCTAGGGGAGAGACAGGAAACAGGTCCTCTGTCCCAGGACCTCTTGTGCTTAGATCTCCAGCCTGCAGGACTCGGAGACAAATTTATGTTGTTTAGACCACCCTGTTTGTGGCATTTTGTTACAGCAGCCCTAGAAAACTAACACAGTTATGTCTGTTCCCTATTAATTTGCTTGAGAATTGAGGCGCTTGGGTGACTCAGTCGGTTTAGCATCTGACTTTTTTTTTAATGTCTATTTATTTTTGAGAAAGAGAGAGAAAGAGGTGCACGCAAGCGGGGGAGGGGCAGAGAGAGAGAGAGAGACACACACAGAATCTGAAGCAGGCTCCAGGCTCCAGGCTCCGAGCCGTTAGCACGGAGCCCAACGCGGGGCTCGAACCCACAAACCATGGCGCCACCCAGGTGCCCCAGCATCTGACTCTTGATTTCAGCCCAGGTCATGATCTCATGGTCATTGGATCAAGCCCTGCACTGTCAGCACAGAGCCCTTTTGGGATTCTCTCACCCTCTCTCTCTCTCTGCCCCTCCCCCGCTCATTTTTGCACACACACTCTCTCTCTCTCTCTCTCAAAGTAAACTTAAAAAAAAAAATTTATTTTGCTTGAGGATTACTCAGGGGCACCAAGATGACTCATGACATAGAAAGGAAAATACTCAATTATTATATTTCAGGTGATTTCGTTCTAAATTATTTTAGAATTAATATTAACAATATTATATATTGAATATATAATAATGAATTGAATACATCATTATTTTACAGACACACTGGTGAGCAATTAATACAAATTTCTGCTCAAACAGGTCTTTTTTGGGGGGCCAATATTTCACAAATAATTTACCCTCTGATCCTTGATTGGCTTCAGAAATATATTGGAATAGATACACTCTCAAACCAAATTTAACATCACTTCTATTTGGAAAATATTCTAGTGGCCCAATTCAGAAGTAGTTTAAAAAATCAACAGGTTGAGGGGGCAGTAGATTAAAAAATCAACAGGGTGGCTCAGTCAGTTAAACATCTGACTTCAGCTCAGGTCATGATCTCACGGTCTGGTCTGTGAGTTCTATCCCCTCGTCAAGGCTCTATGCTGACAGCTCAGAGCCTGGAGCCTGCTTCAGATTCTGTGTCCCCCTCTCTCTCTGCACCCCCTCTGTTTGCTCTCTGTCTCTCAAAAATGAATAAACATTAAAATAAATAAGAAATCAACAGGTTGTGTCACATTGTGAACAGGTTCCTTATGAAAACTGGTTGATTGATATTCCAAAGACAATTAACATTTGGAATTCAGTTCAGTTTGGAATTTAGTGATGTTTGGTAACATCCCTTTTGGGAGGCAGGTTATTGGTTATAACAACGTTCCGTCAACTGATCATAATAAAGTGTTATATTCATCTATATCTATCTGACTCATGGATGATGTACCTTCCATGAAGTTTGAAATTGAGTTTCACGGGGCACCTGGGTGGCTCAGTCAGTTAAGCGGCCGACTTCTGCTCAGGTCATGATTTCGCGGTCCATGAGTTCAAGCCCCGCGTCGGGCTCTGTGCTGACAGCTCAGAGCCTGGAGCCTGTTTCAGATTCTGTGTCTCCCTCTCTCTGACCCTCCCCCATTCATGTTCTGTCTCTCTCTGTCTCAAAAATAAATAAACGTTAAAAAAATAAAAAAAAAAAAAGAAATTGAGTTTCACAAAGCAGCGATATCACTAGAGATTAAACAGAAGTTAAAGTAGAGAGTTTGCTGTGCATGGGGCTCATAAATGATCAGATCTAGATAATGATATTTAATTTCCACCTTTGCTTCACATTTAAAATCAGACCACTAGGTATCTTTAATCTAGCTCTTTAGAATGTTAAATGTTTTACTTGAAATGCACATTTAGTTTACAAGTAGCAATTTAGTGTTCTGTTTCCATGATGCATCACTATTAAATAAAGCACTGGAAAGGAGTCATCTATTACACTTGTTTTTCCCTTGTGCAAGCCCCTATATGCACCTCATGTCATGTTGCTTGCTGGATATCAAAAGAGATTAGAGGCAGCATGATTTCAGATCAAAGAATAAACATCTGCCTACCCCAGGGTTTTCAAATTACAATTATTTTTTTCTCAGTAAAGAAGAGGGGCTCAGCAGAATTCTAAATAAAATGCAATTTTAAGGAACTAATGTTCCTTAAATTAAATAGCTGATACTTCAAGCTATTAAACGTTCGTACTGTTTCCAAGTTATTTGCTGAAGAATATTGAAAATACACTGACATTTTGCATAGTGCTGTACTTGTCAATCTGTTTTATTATGACATGTTTCAACCCAAGTGACTTTGAATGACATTTGTGTGGACCCTTGAATATTTCAGTCTTGGTTTTTCATAATAGAAGGTATGGGTTGTTTATTTTAAGTTAAACTTAATGTTGGCAAGTGCTGTTTCTAATTTTATGTTATGGGTCCAGCATCTCCAAGCTAAAAGGAAGGTGTGGATGTAGTGAAAGCATTTGGCAAGGTTGCATTACTGAAGGGTGAATTTCTCATTGGAAGGGAAAAACTTCTGGTGAATATATTAAGAATGATTGTGCTGGGGTCGCCTGGGTGACTGTCAGTTAAGCTTCCAACCGTTTTGGCTTAGGTCATGATCTCACGATTTTGTGAGTTCGAGCCCCACATTGGGCTCTGCACTGACAGCACTGAGCCTGCTTGGGATTCTCTCTCTCCCTCTGTCTCTGCCTCTCCCCTACTCATGCTGTCTCTCTCTGTCTCCCTCAAAATAAATAAATAAATAAACTTGAAAAAAAAAAAAAAAAAAGAATGATTGTGCTGGTGTAGCAGGATTCTTGCACAGAGAGTCATGACCCCCAGGCTTTTCTTTCCAGGAAGCAACTTTATTCCTGCCAGCACCTCTCAGTTGGGTTCATACCCAAAGAACTGAGCCCTGAACGTCCCGTGGCATAGTTTTTTCATACGTTTGTTTTCTATTTCTTTGTCTCCCATATATGGTAATACATACAAGCATGTAGTCTGATTAAGTAGTCTCAGTTTACAAGGTCATGAGGGATGTTGTCATGAAGGCACATAGCCAGGTTACCTTGAAGTTTTGTTTTGTTTTGCTTTTGGTTTTTTCTGTTCTCTCTTTTTTTTTCTCTCCTTAGGGAAGGCATTGGTAATTCTCTATCTTTTCCATTCTTGAGAATATAGATATATGTTATATGATACAGTTTTTGTTTTATGGTTATGTCCTTTAAATCGAAGGAAGAGGACAGATAAGTTGTGTTTGGCATTATTATTGAGCAATTTGGAGGAAGCTATACATATCCTACCTCATGTAATATATGGGGAAAAAAGATGAATTAAAGAGTTACCTGTAAAATATAAAAAGTAAAGAAAAAATATCAAAAAAGTGTAATTTTATATCATCAGAGTGTGGAGGTCATTTCTTAATACAACATTTATATCCAAAACCATAAAATAAATAATTGAAATGTATGAATACCTAAAAATGTAAAACGATTCTCTGTAAGAAAATGTAAGTTTTTTTAAAATTTGGGGGAAAAAAATTATGTAGAGGTAAACATGTCAGAAACAGAGGCATAGATACATTTTTAAACCTTTTATATTAAAACGTGTGGTCTTCAGTCCTGTAACAGATGTTTAAATGAACATAATGTCTGAAGTCGTAGGCAGGGTGCCAGAGAGATACAGATTAGACTCAAATCTAGAGTCCTTTGAAAAGCCTCAAATCTAGAGTTCTACTTCCATTTTGTTAGAGTGTCTGGGTCAGTAAGTGTTTGTTTGTTGTTGTTGTTTTTAAATGTTTATTTGTTTTGAGAAAGGGAAAGAGCACGAACAGGGGAGGGGCAGAGAGAGAGAGAGAGAGAGAGAGAGAGAGAGAGAGAGAGAGAGAATCCCAACCAGGCTTTGCATTGTCAGCATGGAGCCTAAGGGCTCCATCAAAACCACAAACCATGAGATCATGACCTAAGCCCAAATCAAGAGTTGGATGCTTAACCGATTGAGCCATCCAGGTGCTCCAGTAAATGGTTGTTTTTAAATTATAAAACTATATTCTACCTTAAAGCCTCTAAATAGAACAAGCATTACTTGACATTAATTTCGTAACATAGTTCCTTAAAGTTTATTGACTTTTTAAAAATAACTAAATTAACTAGCTCCCACATAACCATAGTATAACGAATGACAGACCTCTAAGATCTAATTAACTTTATTTTATAGACACCTGCAAATACACATACAAGCATTTTGACATAATACGAGCATGTCTTAGGTATGACCTAGTCTTTCCAATATAACTGAAAAGGTGTCCCACTTTGCATGATTTATCATTGAACTATAGCTCCCTTTCCTGTGTTCATGGAGCAAATAGAAAAATAATTAGAATTCCACTTTTCTTGAAATGTCAGGAAGGGAAGAGGCACTCTGACCTCAGCTTCAAATTTAACCAAGAATATGGGAGGGTTTGAAGCGGTTCAACATGCTTCTTAAGGAATTTCCCCTAAGCACTAATATCTGAATAGCCCCCCCCCCAAAATATGCAAGAAAAGCCTTATTCTGTCTTGACATGAAGTTATGCTCAGCATGCTAACTGTAACACCACAGCTTAGTTTCAGAGCAGCAAAGAACAATATTTGCCTATTCTTTGTAATGTTTGTGCTAAAATAACAGTCTTGTGATCATTTTTCTTACACTCTATAGTCAATGTTTCTTAAGTGCCTACGATGGGGTGAAGCTTGCTTCTAAAGGATTTTTAAATGTATTTCAGCAGGAATGTAAAGATTGAATTTCTACCATGCTTGTCAGCAGGAATATTTTTTTAAGGGGTAAAAAGCACAAACACAGAATTATTCTAGATCCCCACTAAACTGTGGAACGTTCCATGGGGACTAGTTGCTGATAACTGCTATGGTAATTGGAAATATTAGAACTTATGAGCCAGTACTAAGTGATATCTGTTGTAATATGCACATTACATCCTTCTCTAGCAACTAGGTGACACCATCTCCATTTTGCAGATGAGAAACTGAGAGTCAGAGAGGTTAAAAACCTTGCTAAGGTCACACAGCTAACGAGTAACAGCAAGGTTCAAACCCAGAACAACTCGACTCCAAATCCTACTAGCAATCAAGGACCTTTTATCCTCTCAAATTCCTACAATACATGGAAGCAATCTAACCTGTATTCATTCATTTACACCTCCCTTGGTGCTACAGGCCCCAGTCTAGACTCTTCCAGTACAGTGATGGAGACAGACTAGTTCCCTGACTTTGTGGGCATGCATTCAAATAAAACAGTTGCATGCTTACTATCAGTTAAATCATAATGGGGAATAATAAAGGGAAACAAAGACACAGAGAGTCATGGGAGGTATGACTTTAGGGGCAGGGAAGGCCTCCGTGAAAATTTATTAGCGGAAGGGGGACCTTGGATGAAACGAGAAAGGAGGAAGCCCTGCAGATATTTGAGAAGAACGTTCCACACAGAAGAAAGAGCGAGTGCAAAGGCCCTGGGCTGGGAGTGTGCTTGTGTTTGAGGAACAAAAGGAGGCCAGTGTGGCTGGAAAGGGGAGGGTGAAGGAGAGCATGAGGGAAAGTGAGTACAGACATCCAGGGACAGTTTAGGCAGGCTTTAATCCATGGGAAGGATTTACATTATTGTTATTTTTTCTTTTTTTTTTAATTTTTTAATGTTTGTTTTATTTTTGAGAGACAGAATGTGAGCAGGGGAGGGGCAGAGAGAGAGAGAGAAAGAGAGAGAGAAAGACACAGAATCTGAAGAGGCTCCAGGCTCTGAGCTGTCAGCACAGAGCCCGAAGTGGGGCTCAAACTCACAAGCCGTGAGATCATGACCTGAGCCGAAGTCAGACACTTCACTGACTGAGCTACCCAGGTGCCCCTATTATTATTTTTTTCATGTGTGATAGGACACCAATGAAAAGTTGGCCTTAGAGGAAAAAGCAGGGTTTACTGGCCCTGGCTGTATGGAGAATGGGCAGTGGAGGGGCCATAACTGAAATAGGGAGGATGTGGCCAGGCCCACAGAGAGAAATGGTGGCTTAGGTGGACGGACAGCAGTGGGGGAGACTGGTGAGGGATCGCATATGGGGGTCTATTCAACGATTCAGGGGATTTACATCTTGCAGGCGATAGGCATAAACCCCAGAAGGGTGGAACAATAAAGACAACGTCCCACTAGGAACTGCATTGTGAGCTGCAAATTCTTCCCTGTTTCTCCTGCCTATTGTTTGGGGCACGTGGACCTGACCTGTTGATGACCACAGCAGGTACTTTGACATGGTTGGGGGGGGGGGGGGCAGGTTGTTACAGCCTCATTTGAATTTCCCTTAGGGCTGGCTTAGTCACCAGTGTGCCTTATTCATTAGTACGAGTTTATCATAACTCTTAGGTTATCATAACTCACAGGTTTCTCAAAAGAATTCGATCCAATGGACAAAAGCATAGTAAAGGGATCTGTTTGTAAATGGGGACAAGTGGGAGGAGGGCTGCGGGGAGGTACAGAGAAGGTGGCCGGTTTGGAGGGAATGCTGTGATCAGTGGAGTGAGTGAGGAGAGGCGGGAGGGGGAGGCGCAGAGTGGTCAGGAAACCCCAAGGCGCTCACTGAGGCTGTAGTGGGGGGAGGGGGGCGGGTAGTAGGGAAGGCAGGGCGAGTGGAGTCTTGAAGCAACGGAACACTAATACTCTAAACGTGGCAGGTTAGCTTAGTGCAAGGTGCCCTCTAGTTCCTCCTCTTCCTGAGACAGGCCGACTGGGGATGCTCTCCATTCCTAGAACTGCTTCTCTGCCCCCTACCTGCATGTGCGCGTGTGCGCATGCGTGCGTGCATGCTGGCCTGTGTAGGCGCGTGTGGGCTGGAGAAAGCCAGCTAGACCCGGCCTCCCTTCCTAGCTTCCAAACTGCCTGTGCTCCACCAACCACCGTTCAAACTCAGCAGCTTTTCCTTCCCTTGCTCCTTCCTATTTGTGTGTATGTCTGTAAACAGTGACATTCAAGCCCAACAGGTAAGGATGGAGGGGGGAAGGAGGGTGCAAAATGGGCTTGAATCAAGGAAAGTTTAAGAGGTGCCAGAAAGAAATTTTTGCCTGGGCTTTAAAATGTTGGTAAACTTTGTTGATGCACATTCATAGTTAAAAAGGGGCATGTGTGGGGTGCCTGGGTGGCTCAGTTGGTTAAGCGTGTGACTCTTGATCTGGGCTCAGGTCATGATCTCATGGTTTGTGAGTTTGAGCCTCTCATCCTGCTCTGCACTGACAGCACGGAGCCTGCTTGGGATTCTCTCTCACTCTCTCTCTGTCCCTCCTCAGCTCGTTCTCTCTCTCTCAAAAAATAAATAAATAAATAGGCTTTTTAAAAGTAAGGGGTGTGGGGGGGGGAGGGTTTACTCAAGAACCTCAGGATATTTGACCAAAAAAGATTAAAAGCCACTACCTGATGTGTTCATGTCTTGAAATGTATTTTTTTAAAGAACAAACTACCTTGTTGTGGGTTGTTTTTGTTTGTTTGTTTTTTTGTGTGTGATTAAACATAGCATCCACAATAAAAAAAAATTTTTTTTAAACTTCTTCCAAGGAAAAGAAACTCTACCTAGCTGCATCAGATAGCAGCCTTGAGCTAAACAAGGATACCAGATCACCTGTTTCTTTTCCTATATCTGCTGAAGGACATTTGAGCCAGCATTT
The DNA here is from genome assembly GCF_024362965.1 of Panthera pardus. Classification (NCBI taxonomy): domain Eukaryota; kingdom Metazoa; phylum Chordata; class Mammalia; order Carnivora; family Felidae; genus Panthera; species Panthera pardus. The sequence continues at coordinate 22,509,629 of NW_026526732.1, read as the reverse complement.
CTCAGACGAAAATCTCTTCCCACTGACTCAGGCCATGTTTCTCCCCGTGGGATATACGAATTACCTGTGACTGACTACATGGGTGTGCGTTGCTTTTGTTTTCCCATCAGATAGATTCCCTCTAAGCTGGGTCAGTTTTCAGTTCTTATTACAAAGCTCAGAGTTTTGGGAATCCAACTGTGCTGCTAATTCCTGCTGGGGAAGGCGAGTAGCCCTCACAACTCCTGAATAACCTGTGAGGTAAACAGAGCTGAGGTCAGTTTTACCACAAACAGTGACTATTCACACCCAGGGGCTGAATTAAAGCTGAATGCTCACCTGACCTTAAGCCTTGACTGCCTACATACTGCCATATGTGGACTGTTTGTCTGGTCTGGTAGACACTGTGTGTGTGTGTGTGTGTGTGTGTGTGTGTGTGTGTGTGTGTGTGTGTTCTACAATAGTCTCACAGCACTGTGAAATTCCGTTACTTTCCAGCAGCCAGTGTATGTAGGATGATTCAGGAACCTTGGGCAGGCATAGCACCCAGCCTTGTCTCAGGAACATCCATGTTATTTCCGGCCAGATTTAGGCCGGAAGCTCCTGGCAAACAATAGAACAGCACCAGGTGTTCTCAGCAGCAATCTTCTTCTTCTCCCTTAAAAGTTGAGATTGGCAAATTTCCCAAAGGGAGAGAGGCGCCCTTGGTTGCACATGGTGTTACGGTTGCTCACTACAGAAGCATTTGTCCTGGATGCCTCTGCACCCAGCTGTCTCAGAGGTGTCCCGTATAATTAAATGTTGGCCCTTTGGAGACCAGGCCAGTCACAGGACACATCAGGAAGGTGACTCTTGCTTAGAGATCGGCTGCGCTGAGGTTTCACGCTGGATTTTGGTAAAGCTGTTACAAAGGGACGTGGTCATTCCACCTTCATAGGATGAAGTCTTCTCTGACTCCTGTCTGTGAACGCCACCTTCGTGCCTGGAAATGGGACAGTGGGATGTTTCTGCACTGCTACAGCTAAACTCCTTTACCTTAATAGACTATGAAGGTGAAAGGTAAAATGATGAAGATAACATCTCTATACTATTTGTTATGGTGCTTTGAGGACATTGTTTACCAATGGCCTGAAAGAATTAAGGCAGCTTTCCATATGCCAAGTTTATTTGGGGGCAGTAGTTTATATATGGAATAAATAGAAGAATATTGAGAGCCTGGAAATGAACCCTCACGTTTACGGAAAATTGATTTTCAACAAAGATAAATTGATTGCCCCAACAATTCAATGGGGGAAAGAACCATATTTTCAACATATGGTGCTAGGGCAGATGGATATCTACGTGCCAGAGAATGAGATGGGAGCCCAAACTTGCACCATATGCAAAATAATTAACTCAAAATTGACCAAAGATCTAAATGTAAGAGAGAAAACTGTAAAATTCTTCCAAGAAAACCTAGGTGTATATCTTCAAGATCTTGGATTAGGTTGTGGTTTTTTAAACATAATACCCAAAGCATAAGAAACAAAAGAAAAAATAGAGAACTTGGACATTATTAAGGGAAAACATTTTGTGCTTCAAAGAACACCATGAAGAAAATGAAAAGACAATCCAGAGAGGGAGAAAATTTTTGTTAATCATTTATCTGATAATGGATTTGTATATAGAATATATAAAGAACTATTACATTACAATAATAAAAAGAGTTGGGACAAAGAGTTAGGAGAGACTTCAGTCTAGTCATACAGTAAGTATTAGCTCACTCTGTGACTTTGAACAACAAATTTAAATCTTCCAGATTTCAGTTTTCACATGTAAAATGGATTAGGCAATCTCTCTAAGACTCTTTCCAAGTCAAATTCTCATAAATACATCTTCTTACTGGGGGTAGGACCGATCATTTCAGTTAAGAAACAGACGTCACCTGGTGCCTCTATTTCCCTCTTTTGATAATCATATTTAGGAAAGACATCTTGAGTTTCAAATGAAAAAAATCATGGTCTTGCAACAAATACCACTAACAAATATTACAAACTGGATATTAAAGGCTGCATGCTAATAAAAATGCATGAAAAATTAAAACAAATAAAAAAAGACAGCCCAACCAAAAATGAACAAAGGATCTGAATGGACGTAACTCCATAGAAGATATACAAATTGCCAGTAAACACGTGAAAAGATGTTCAACATCATTAGACATCAGAAAAACGCAAATCAAAACCATAGTAAGAGACCATGTATCGAATGGCTATAATCAAAGACCCATAAGAGCCAGTGTTGGCAAGAATGTGGAGAAATCAGAACCCTCATACACTGTTGGTGGAAATGTAAAATGGTGCCGCCACTTTGGAAGGCAATCTAGCAGGTCCTCAAACAATTAATTAGAGAATTACGATATAACTAGCAATTCCACTCCTAGGTTTATACACAAGAGAAATAAAAACATACATTCACCAAAATCTTGTCCATGAATTTCAAAGCAGCATGATTCATAATAGCCCCAAAGTGCAAACGACTCAAGTGTCCATCAAGCTGACAAATGGGTTAATAAAATGCAGTGTGTATATATATGTAATATATATTATATGTATTATTTGGCAACAAAACAAAATGAAGTGGCGATACATGCTCAAACATGGTTGGCCCATGAAAACATTATACTTAGTGAAAGAAGGCCACGTATTATATGATTCCATTTATACGAAATGTCCAGAATAGACAAATTCTTAGAGCCAGAAAGGACATAAGTAGTTGCCTAGGGCTGGAGGGATTTGGGGGAAATGGGAAGGGATACTGATGGGTACAGAGTTTCTTGCCGAAAGAATTCTAAGAAAAAATTCTAAAACTGATTGTAGTGATGGTCACACAATTTTGTGACTATCCTGAAAACTATTCAATTGTACACTTCAAATGGGTGAATTGTAAGCTATGGGAATTAGATCTCATTTAAAGTGTTATAATAAAACAACTATAAAAAAATAGATGGGTAGAGAGGCTGGAATATGTCATTAACTATAGGCTTTCTCTGTATTTTTCTTCTCCCTTGGCCTTTATCTGCTTTCCTGGGTGTTGCTTTGAAAACATCCGAAGCAAAGATTTACAACTCATTGTTTGGAAGCCATTGAATTTGTGAGAAAAAGCTACAGAGAAAGAGGTGATTGCAATGTAGTGTTTACATTTATGATTTACCTGCTGTTCATGTTTCAGCCTTAGTTCTAATCTGTGCACCTGTTACCACATACTAGCTGTTATCTCTCCTTGGAGATGGAAAGTCTCTGGAATTTTTAATAAAGTGTCCTCAGTTTCTTGGTCACACTTGTCTACTGAGAATCAAATGTAGTTTACTTTTCACCAAGCTTGTTTCCAGCGAGTTGCCACATAAAAGGTAGGAGAAAGCAAGGAGGTAACAGAGGCACTGTTTTCCCCTACTTTCTGGCAAAAATTACGTCTCTATCAAGATCAAGGAAGAGTCCTTTATTCCACCAACTGCACTTGTCATCCTAAGCCCATTACTGAGGCAACTGTTTTAAAGCAAGAAACATAGTGGAGGAAAGAGGAAATCACAGGATAAAATCCATTCTTTGTTTTCTTCTCCAAGCCAAGCTGTGGAAGAGAGCATGGGCACAAAGACTTTGGCAGGGTTGCCTGGTGGGATGTGCCCTGGGAAGTCAGTCTACTTCAGGTTAGACCAAGGCAACTGACCTTGGCAACTCAGTTATCTCCTGTGAGCCTAAGCTTCCTTGTCTGCAGACTGACAGATCTCAAGTCTCTGGGAAAGACCAGCCCTAAAGGTCTATGATTTTATGATTACATAAGCTGATCTAGACTTTTCTGAGAGATCAATGCTAAATGAACATTCAGGTAGATGAATCTGTAGTTGAATGAATATTGTACCCAATGTTTTCATTCACAAATAAATGACATCGTGGAAGAAGCAATTTCATGGCTTCCAACAGACCTCTGTAATGCTAACTGATTAGTGTATCATTTTAAATTAATGATTGAAACAGAAAGATCCTGTCTGTTAATTTTGCAATCCACAAAAATATGAACACAACAGACATGTTAATTTCTAAACTTCAATTCAAAAACTTAGCTGCCAGGGGCACTTGGTTGGCTCAGTCTGTTAAGCGTCCGACTTCGGCTCAGGCCATGATCTCACAGTTCACAGGTTAGAGCCCCGCATCGGGCTCTGTGTTGACAGTTCAGAGCCTGGAGCCTGGATTTTGTGTCCCCTTCTCTCCCTGCACCTCCCCTGCTCACACTCTGTCCTCTGTCACTCAAAAACAAACAAACAAAAAATTAACTGCCAGATTCCAAATAAAAAGAGGCTTGATTGAGCATAGTGAAACTTTAAATATTTCGAATATTGGATGACCATAGTTGAACTTGAACCAAATTTGATGTGGTTACCTTTCTTTTTTACTTTGGGGGAGGGGGTGGGATATAATTTGCATACAGTGAAATGCACAGATTTTAAGAGAATAATTCAGTGAGTTTTGACAGATGCAGACATCATGCAACCTATATCAAGATGTAGATTATTCCCACCCCCACAAAAAGATCCTTCATGCCTCCTTCCTGTCAGTCCTCTCTCAGAGGCAAACACGGTTCTGATTTCTTTCACTGTCCATTAGTTTTTTCAGTCTTAAAACTCTATCAATGCAATCATACAATATATACTCTTGTGTCTGGTTTCTTTCAGTATAATGGTTTTGAGGGTCATCCATTTTGTTGGGTTTATCAGTAGTTTCTCACAGGTTGGATTCCCTAGAAAGAGACAAAGCTTAGCATGCAGGGCATTTATTAAGGAGGCCTCTTGGGATCTACAGCTTTGGAAGGGAGGGGAGAGCAGCAGGATTGAGCAGTGGGAGAAGTGAAGCTGTGAAGCAGCCCCAACAGAAAGGTCCATTAACCCACAAGTCACTGTACACAGGTTAGCAAGCTGGAAGGGGCAGTTCTCAGTTACTCTGCTTTTGCAGGAAGGAAACATTTGAGTGAGGTCATGCAAGAAATGTTGCTTAACACTGAGAGTATGGTGGAGAGATACTAAGGTAACCCCCCGATATTCACACCATTGTGTAAGCCCCCTTCCTTGAGAATGCATGGGATCTGGGGCTTTCTTCTAATCAATAGATGATGGCAAGGAGGTGTGCGATTATGTGTGTGTGATTATGTTACATAAGATTACGATGTCTGCCTTGTTAGGAGACCCTCTCTTCTGGGCTTCAAAGAAGCAAATTCATGTTGTGTGCTGCCATGTGGAGAGGGCCAAAAAGTAAGGAACAGAGGGCAACCTCCAGCCCACAGCCAGCAGCACACAGAGGCCCTCAGTGTGGCATTCTGCAAGGAATGGGATGCTGCCTCAGCCTCACCGGGCTTGGACGCATAGCCTTCCCCAGTTAAGCCTTAGAGGAACCACAGCTCTAGCTGACACCTTGATTGCAGCCTTGTGAGGTCCTGAGTTCTAAGCAGAGGACCCATTGAGTTGTGCCCTAACTCCTGACACACAAAAACTAAGAGATACCGTGTGTTGTTTTAAGTTGCTAAATTTGTGGTAATATTGTTATGCAGCAATAGATAACTAATACGGGTGGGAACACAGATTACTCGAAAGGAAGATCTATTCAGTAAAAATGGAGAACTACAGGAAGCAGAATATATGTGAAATTTAATTTGAATTGATGGAGAGGTGTAAGAGGAACAGGAGAGGTGTAAGAGGAATACATCACCATATGACTCCTTGATTCACAAAACCATACTGTATATACACCTATGACGTAGAAACCAAATAATCAGAAGAACAGTGAAATCTTGGGGGCTTCATGTGGGCTTTGGAATACTTTACAGCAAAACAAAATTCACAGCATTTTCTCCTGCTACATATTTGTCTTTTAAAGTATAACAGTAGGGGCGCCTGAGGGGCTTAGTCCCGTTAAGCGCCCAGCTTGGGCTCAGGTCATGATCTCCCAGTTCTTGAGTTCAAGCCCCAAGTCCAACTCACTGCCATCAGTGCAGAGACCTCAGATCCTCTGTCCTCCCTCTCTGTCCCCCCCTGGCTTGTGTGTGTGTGCTCTCGCTCTCTCTCTCTCTCTCTCTCTCTCTCAAAAATAAATAAACATTAAAAAAAAAGTATAACAATAAAACTTTCAGGTTAAATTTGCTTCTTTTTGTATACTGAGTTCTCCTTTCCTCTGTAGAAATTTCCTTTGTGCATTCTCATAGGAAGTTGGGGAATGAAAACACTTCAGTGAAAGAACCTCATTGCTTGGAAGAAGGGTGTGTACATTTAAAATGGAATATTCCAAGCCCATGTTGAATGTCTACTTATTAATTGTGTGATTGTATGATTTCTCCCTGAATAAATCTTGTTTTGATGAAAGATGAAGTCTGAACACATGCAGGTGCCTCACCCACCTTCTCAGCTTCCATCAGTATCACCTGTCTGGAGAATGTGTCAACTTCCCTTAACTGAGAAGTAATTTGCAGTTACTGAAATCCATTTTATATTATAAAGCCTCTTCAACGTACAACTTTCCCTAGAGGGTTACGTTACTTGGAGGCATTTCTTAGATTTAGATTTAAGTTTCAATAAAATTAAATATATTTTAAAGAACCAACCTTATAGTTTTGTTTTGTTTTGTTTTTTCCTGTTTTTAAGTACCAGAAGCATAAAAGTAAAGAACAGTTGAAGTTAAGCCTGTTACATATGGGAAACTATTGATTTTGTTTGTGATTCCCTTACGATGCCATTTGGAGTTTTAAAGATACCATTGTACTACAAATAAAAAATATTACAGAGAAATATTTACTCTAAAGGAAACAAAAATAAGCAGTAGATAGGAGTTCTTCATCTGTTTTTAGTTATAGGATGCTGAGCTATTTAATAATGAAAGTGGTTTAAATAATACTAAAAATGCATCGGTATTTTCCCCTGAATGCAAAATAGTAAATTTTAAATTCACCTTTTTAGTAGTGACGTTTCAGCTCTTGTAACTTCCAGGTAGTTCTGTTTTTCATCTTGAATTGTCTTGACTTACATTCCAATGACTTTTTTCATTCAAAAGTATAGAGCCTTCTCTCCTTGAGTCAGCACTTGCTTTTCACATGGATGAATGAAGGTACTGAATATACCAAAGCAGTGAATCACCTCTCTTGGTTTTTAGTTCTTTCATTTGGGCCCTCAGCTTTTTTTTTTTTTTTTAACCTTTTAAAAATTCCCTTTCTTCTCTGTTCTTTTTCTTCTTTTCTCTTTTCTTTTTCAGCCACATCAGTTTAGTACTTACCTAATTTATTTGTGTGAGTATATTATTGTTCCCTAAAACAACCAAGTTTCCTTCCTCCCTTCCCTCCTTCCTCTCTCCCTCCCTTCCTTCCTTCCTTCCTTCCTTCCTTCCTTCCTTCCTCCCTCCCTTCCTTCCTCCCTCCCTCCCTCCTTTCCTTCCTTCCTTCCTTCCTTCCTTCCTTCCTTCCTTCCTTCCTTCCTTCCTTCCTTCTAAATAAATGCAGTTAGGGTATTTAATATACCCCTAATTACCACATTAGGTAATTCCTAATTCCTTCCTTCTAAATAAATGCAGTTAGGGTATTTAATATACCCCTAATTACCACATTAACATCATCCCACATGTTCTGTGATACTTTCACTGTTCTTTAGTCCTAAACATTTTATAAGTTACAAATGGATTTCCTTGTGTTTCTTAGGAGTGCATTTTTTTTTAATTTCCAAAAATATGTGGAAGATGTTTTTGTTTCTGTTTTTAACTCTTTTTCCTATTGATTTCTAAGAAATCAATACATTTAATTACACGATGGTCAGAGATTGTGGATTAATATGAAGTCTTTAAGATTTATTGAGATTTTGCAGTGTTAACTCACTGTATAGTTGCTATTTCTTGAGTACAAGTCTCCACATACATCTCTCATCAAGCTTGTCAACTGAATTGTTCAAATCCATAACCTTAAAAATATTTCGTCTGCTTGATCCATGCTAATCCAATCTTTCTTACTCTTCTCTATTTCATAGCACTTTTCATCTTCTAAATTTTTATAAAATTTACTGAGTTGTTGTGTTCATTGTTTATTTTCTGTCCTTTTATTGAGATGTAAGCTAGGTGGCTCAGTAGGGTAAGTGTTTAACTCTTGATTTTGGCCCAGGTCATGACTTCACAGGCATGAGATCTGTCTCCACTCTGGTGTGATTTTCTCTCCCTCTCCCTCTGTCCCCTACCCTGCTTGTGTGGGCACATTCTCTCTCAATAAAATAAAGTAAAATAAAATAAAGATAAAATATAAGCTTTATGAATGCAGCTATTTTTACTTTTTGTTTAATTCTGTACATCAGGAATGCCTGGGTGGCTCAGTTGTGAGATCAAGCCTTGCATCGGGCTCCATGTTGAGAGTAGATCCTGCCTAAGGTTCTCTCTCTCTCTCTCTCTCTCTCTCTCTGTCTGTCTCTCTCCCTCCCTGCCCCCTCCCCCACTCACACAAGCTCTCTCTCTCTTTAAAATAAAAATAAATAAATTAAAACCAGATTATAATTCTGTACATCAAATACCTAGAACAGGGCCTAGTACAAAGAAGCAGCATAATAAATATTTGTTAGGTGAATAATGAACCACGAATTTTTATTGATACAGAACTATCATACATATAATATAATATAGATCTTAGATCTTCCATATTTTCACAGTTTAGGAATACAATGAGATAAAGTTATAACCCAAATACCAAGTAACTGGTAAATGGATAAACAAACTTTGGTATAGCCATACCATGGAACGCTACTGAACAAAAAAGGAACAAAATACTGATCCATACCACACAGATGAATAGCAAAAACATTAAGTGAAAGAAGCCAGATATAAAAACCTGCATATGGTGTTACCCATTTATGTGAAGTTTTAGAAAAGTCAAACTCTAGAGATGGAGAGCAGGTGAGTAGCTGCCCGATGCCAGGGCGCGGGATGGGGATTAACTGCAGGACTTAACAGAACTCCTGAGGGTTCTCAAAGTTTTCTAAAACTTTATTGTGGTGGTGCTTACACAATATTTTTACCAAAACTCCTTGATGAGATTTTAGAGTTTGTAAATTATTCCTCAGACAGCTGTAAGTAATAAATAAACAAATGCACTTAATACTAACCACATATTATCAGAATTTAATCTTTCTTAGATTTAGGAAGCATGTCACAGTTTGGGGGCAACTTCAGAATGAACTGCTGACTGTGTGTTAGAAAGATGCGGCTTTGGCAATTCATAAGGTTCAGAGCCTCCTCTGTAGCAGCCCATTGTTCATCCTTAACTCCTGGTAGAACACATCTCTATCATAGTACTCACTGTTATAATCATTTACCTGTAAGCCACAGTACTCACCCTCCACCATCTACATATACATGGAGACACTGTGGGTTCTGCACCTCGCTCACATCCCATGCACTGGGAGGTGCTCAGCCGAGGTAGTTGAATGACTAGGTGATTATTTAAAGAACGGAATATAAAAGCAAATTTGCAGTCATTGACAGACTTGTTATTATTTTGCTCTGGAGTCCGCATGCTATTATCAGACTCATTCCTATAGTTCTAGATGGATTTTTTAATCCACACTTCAAGTTGCCATAATTACAGAGGTAGTGTAAATGCTTATTCTTTTATTCATTGCCTATGTATTGAATCCCCTCTATGTCCCAGATATTTTGTTAGGTCTTAGGGATGGATGTGACAGTTAACAAAACAAAGATTTGGACCTTACTTTGGGCAATTATTTTCTGTAAATTGGATAGTAGTTATTAAAGATGCCTTTAAGAATTGGTCTCTGTAGATTTCGATCAGTCAAGAATATTAATTTTATAGCAGTTGTCAGAGTTTTAGATACTGTGGATGAGTCATTTGTTTTCCTGGTGAAACAAAGTGTAGCAAATTCACACTATTTCTCCTGGGATGGAGAAAATTTTTGGAAAAGGAAGTTCCAGGAGCACCCCATAAGGTCTTTATTTTCCAGAACAAAAACTTCCAACTGTCTGACTCAATCACTAAGTAAGCACACGTGAGACACAGCACGCCCTCTGCAGAGACTCGCTCTGGGCAAGGCAGGGGCAAGGTATTTTGGTAATCCTAGCTTGAGCAAGCAGTAGAAGGAGAGCTCAGGAAATAAAACATATAAAAATATAAGAACAATAGGAAAGAAAAGCCTGTTTTACAGGTTTGTTTCCTGTTCTAATACTTGTGGAATGTGTTTTTCTGTCCTACTGATGCTTAATATAACTAGAACGCCCAAAGTTGTCATTCTTTTAACCAAAATTCTCCTTTGTCTGTTTATGTTATCATGTTAACGCTAAAATCTCTCAGAATTGTCCACGTAAAAGACATAGGAAGCATTTGGCTGCAATGCTATAGAATAGCATTTTATTTTATTTTTTTAACGTTTATTTATTTTTGAGACAGGGAGAGACAGCATGAAAGGGAGACGGTCAGAGAGAGAGGGAGACACAGAATCTGAAACAGGCTCCAGGCTCTGAGTAGTCAGCACAGAGCTCGACGCGGGACTCAAACTCACGGACCGCGAGATCATGACCTGAGCCCAAGTCGGCCGCTTAACCGACTGAGCCACCCAGGCGCCCCTAGAATAGCATTTAAAAAAGTAAACACTAGTTACATGTACAGAATGTCAACTGAAAGTATAAGATCCAATAAAACTTTTATTTGCATTTGAGTAGTTCTGTGTTTCTAGGTAAGCTTCCTTTCGCAAAATGTAGACAAGTTTTGGAGTAATACAGAGTCTTTAAAAGCTGGCAGACATTCTACTACAAAAGTACCTTAATACTTAAAAATTTTTGCATGTTAGTTTTTAGTTTCTGAGTTATGTATTCTTTTACCTGATTATTAGAATGCCTTGTGTTAAAATAGCCTTCTAACTTTAAAAATTGCCTTCTAGTGTGCTGGCTTTGGCAGGACATGCACTTAAAAAAAAAAAAAAAATGCCCTCTAGCACCTCCATCAGAGGAAGGGAGAAAAAAATTTTCTGCCTTTTAATAAACCTGACAATGAATGGTAGGTAGAAAGAAAATAATTGGCTAAAATAATAGTTTTAGATGACCTGTGAATTTCTATTGTTTCTTCTAGAAAACAAAGCAATACATTGAAAAAATATCCTATTTGGGAAACTACTAAATTTTAATTACTAAGTTTCCTTTCCTTTTCACTAGGAAAGAGTTTTTCTTTGACTATAATTCCCCTTACTCAGGGAAATGTCAGTAATTCATCGGATTTTCATGGGCAAGTCCAGAAATAAGGGTGACAATTAAGAGAACCTTCATCTACTTCTGACATGGCCACCATCAGCCATATTGCTTACTGGGCCACCACTGCTCTGACCAACCATCTCGTCTCCTGGGAGTCTGCCTAACTCTTCTTTCCCCCCACAACTGCTGGTTCTCAAAATGGGTCCTGCAGCATCTGGGCAAAGCAGACACCCAGGATGTGTATTCACGGCATTTGTGCTCTTGAGGGAAAAAGAGTGAGATCTCTCTCCCACTCCAAGCTTAGATTAGGCCACCTAGAAAAGGCTGGCAGTCACCTAAATGATAGCATTTGGTAGTGGTGATTGTTCTAATTGTAAACCATCTTCTCTAGCCACCAAATTGTACCTCTACATCTACAGTTTGGACTTTGACCTGGTAGGGTAGGGACTTTTTCACCAGTAGATGGCTAAAGTTGGGGTGCCTGGGTGTCTCAGTTGGTTAAGTGTCCGACTCTTGGTTTCAGCACAGGGCATGATCTCGCAGTTCATGAGTTTGAGCCCCACATTGGGTTCTGTGCTGACAGGGTGGAGCCTGCTTAGGATTCTCTCTTCCCATCTCTCTCTGCCTCTTCCCTGCCCACTCTCTCTGTCTCTCTCTCAAAAATAAAAATAAACTTAAAATTAAAAAAAAAAAATAGGTGCCTAAGTTTAGGTTTCTTTATGCTTTTAACTTCTGTCTAGTAGATATAGTAATTTTCATCCACCAGGGGTGCAGGTGTAACTCTGGTTACCCCAGATAGGAGAACTTCGTAACTCCAAATCAGACAGACCAGTGAAATCAGGGTGAAAATGTAAAATGCTTGAAAACCTTAATATGTACCTATAACCCCTTTGTCAAAAGGCCAACCAGATTCAGGAAGGGGAAATTCTATCTAACTAATCCACTCAATTTAACTTCTTTCTGGAAGTAAATGAATAAATCACAGTTCTTTCAGGGATTGAAAGATACTTAGATTGCAGGGTGGAAAAATCAGTAGATGCCATCATTCTATACTTTTAGGGAGGCTTAACATAGACTGTCCCTCAATTTCGGTCATGGTGTGATCTGATGACAGCATATTGTAAAAGATGAAAGTAGTGGTTTGCTGAAGGCAGCTCATATAGACCTGTTGTGAAATTTCCAGGAATTTTGCAAACTAGTTGACATACATTTTGCAAGCCAGTCAACTGCTTGTTGAATTGGCCATTGTAGGAGTATTTACATTAAGGAAATAAGCAAATACTACATACAAGTCACAAATCAATCTTGTCCCCATCCCCAGACAAACCCGAGTGTTGAGTATTTACCAGGATATCGCTGGATAAGAGTTTGGTTTAGAAATATAGACCAAGGAGCAGGATCAATGGGATAAATGCTGGAGAATTATAAATAGATGGTTTCCTCAGAATTAGATGTTGGCACTAATTTCGTTTAGCATTTCTATAAACTCTGTGGAAAGAGGTGATATACAGAGAAACGTCCATATTTTTCTGATGACATTAAATGTTCCTACAGTTAAACCATAAACTGTAGGATTAACACCCAGAGCTCTTAGTAAGACTGTTAATTGGCTGACTTATAGATCACATCTCAAGTAAGGCAAAAAAAAGGCAATTTGGGGGGAAATTATCTTAAAATACTCTTGTTAGATGATAACTTATAACCTTTACATGATATCCTAAAAATGGAATTTTGGGATTTCTGTAGACTTTCTGTGTTCATTAGTATAATTTGTTAGCTGTGACAAAAAGGCAACAAAATAGAATAACTGTCCCACCCTTATAAAGAAACCTGGATACACACTGCAATTTTGGTTGACATGCTTCAAGGATAATGTAATGGAACTGGAAAAGTTTCAGAGAGAAGATTGTAACCTGATCAGGGGATTATAGGAATCTCAGATGAGGCTAAGATTATATTAACTAGCAAATCCTGAAAGGTTTTAAATAAGGTAAATATAGACGGATTTAGCAAATCCTGAAAGAAGAGAATTATAGAGTACCCCTCTGATGTTTGAAATAAGAATTTGTAGAAGAAATAAAAAGAAACACATTATTGTTTCTCAAGGAAAAGGAGTCATGATAGCAAAAACAGCCTCAAAATTTAACCTTTGTCAATTCAAAAAAAAATCATTACATTTACATATTTTAATGTGCAAAATTTACTGTGTATTTCTTCTAACCAATGACCTCCCTTATCAATTAGGCTCTATTAGTGGAAGGAAGAGTGTGAAGTTCCCTCTTTTCAATTTCAGTTGAGAAAACACTTAACCGTGGATTTTTGTTGTTGTTTTAAGCTAAAGGAATGGAAGAGCCATTATAATTGTTTGCTCTCAATGATGAGCCCCTCAGGTGGGATGTGTTCCCAAAATACAACAGTTTTGCACATTATAAAGAAATTTAGTTGATTGATTTCATTGTACTAATTAGAACTCACATCTTGGTTAATCCTCAATTTCTTTAAAAAACTTCAGGTTTCTTAAGAATGCATTAGGCAAAGAGAAGTAGATAATTGACCACACTATTCTAGGGGGGTGGGGAATCTCCACAATAGACAGCTGTTTGGGTGTGAAAAAAATAGGGCAATTTACATAATTGCGATTAAACAGACAAGCAAATGTCTTTCAAAAAATTAAGCAAGGCTGTGTGTGATCTTAATAAAACAAACGTCAGAAAAAAAGATTTTCGGGGGCGCCTGGGTGGCTTAGTCAGTTGAGCATCCGATTTCGGCTCAGGTCATGATCTTATGGTTCTTGAGTTCAGCCCCACATCAGGCTTTGGGCCCACAGCACGGAGCCTGCTTCAGATTCTCTCTCTCCCTCTCTCTATGTCCCTACCCCGCTAGTGCTCTCTCTCAAAAATAAATAAATATTAAAAAAAGATTTTCATGTTTAAGGTATTAAATAACTTAAATTTATTATTTTATATTATATATGTTATATAGTTTTTTAATAGTTTAGAGTTGAATATCTAGGATAATCTAAAAAGTGAAAGCTGTGGCAAGTGACCTAAATGTATCGCAGTTATTTTTTTTTTCATGAAATACATGCATTCAGAAAAATGCACAAATTATGCATGTGTACAGCTCAGTGAAATTTTATAAAGTGAACACATTTATGTGACCACCACACACCCAGTCTAATGGCTATGTGCGCATGTGTGTGCATTACATATATTATATACATATATATGCAGTGCACTACATATACATATAATCTATAGATTACACATCAATTGTTAATACCAAGAGTATTTACCTGTATTCATATTTTTAAGAAGTTGGGGGTTCAGATTTAATTATGGGAGGATTTAATTCGACTTCTAGGGAGTATTAGCTTTTAAAATAAATTACCCATTGTTTTTGTTGTTTTCACCTTTTGTATATTTTAAACCCCTTGTATATTTATACCCCTTGTATATTTTAAACCCCTTACCACAAGGTTTCAGAGAGTTCACAGTGATTCTTTTTTTAAAAAAAAATTTTTTTAATGTTTATTTATTTTTGAGAGAGACAGAGACAGAGTGTGAGTGGGGGAGGGGCAGACACAGAATCTGAAACAGGCTCCAGGCTCTGAGCTGTCAGCACAGAGCCTGACGTGGGGCTCAAACTCACAGACTGTGAGATCATGACCTGAGCCGAAGTTGGCCGCCCAGCCGACTGAGCCACCCAAGCGCCCCCACGGTGATTCTTTTTAAAGGTAGGAGAGGTGAGCATCCTGGCGCTTAGATGGTAGACAGCAAAGTGTATCCTTAGCTGATTTCACACTTAGATCCATCTTTCAGATTTATTGTTCTCCGTAACTGAGGACACGAATTTTTTTTATTGTGTTTGTTAAAAGGAAGATAATTTTTTAAAGGAGAAAAGCCCTACACAGAGCAGACATCAAACAGTGCTGCAAGACTGCTAACAGAATGTGAGGACGAAACCAACTTTAAAGAAACAAATTTTGTTAAATTAAGTACCGTGACTAAGTACTTTAATTCCTTTTCTTCCAGCCCTAAAGGATCATTTGACATTGAACCTTTGAAGTTAAACGGGAGTCGCCTGAACTCTCTACTACCCTGGGGGGTGGGGGGGGGGGGTGCCGGTCTCACAGCCCCCGCGGGCGCCGCGGGACCGGCCGGGGGCCTCTCTCCTCCCCACTACTTCGTCCCCCTGCGCCCATTCCCCTCTTCCCCTCCCCCTCGCCCTCTCCCCTCCCTCCTCCCCCGTGACCCCTGACCCCAGCTAATCTGCATAGAGGAATGACAGGCATCCGCTGGGCAGGATCCGCCTCGCCGGCTGCGGCCGGCCGGGCTGGGAGACCCGCGCCGGGTAGAAGGTGAGGGGATCTGGCGGGCAGCTCCGCACAGCCCGGAAAATGAGCGCTTGGAAACCTGCCTGCGAGCGGACCCATGATCGAAGGACCAAAGGAGCCGCGTGATCGCCGGACCTGGCCCCACGACCCCAGACATGGGCCAGACCTCGGTCTCCACGCTGTCCCCGCAGCCCAGCAGCGGTGAGTCCCGGGCGCACGGAGCGCCCCGGCCGCGCGGGCGCTGGGCTTGCTCAGGGCAGCTGGGACGGCCGAGGGCTCGGCGGCACGTCGGGCTGTGCCCGAACCCGCCAAGTCCGTCGGAGAAACCCGAGAGGTAGCGCTCCCCCAAACTCTTTGTCGTGGAGAAGTGGAATGCGTTTTGGGATCCAGCCGATTTTACCTTAAAGGCACAGGCTCCATTTTCCACACGAGATGCCTCGCCTGGGTGTTTATCTGAATTTCTTCGGAGCCTGAAAGTTACGAGAAACGCCATTTGCGTATTGCGGTGTTTTTAGAACGGGAAACTTAGAGAGCTAGATAAACGTGCCAACAGGTTTTTCTGTATTTACGCTTGGCTTGCGAACAGACTAGAACCGAATTCTTTCAAGCTTGTCAACTGATTTATGGTTTGTTTTCGGAGTAGACGTGCTGATTGCCTCCTCTAATCCTGGCAGAACTCTGAATACTTAGAAACTAACTTTAAAAAGGCTTAATCGTTTCAAAAGATAATCTGTTTTATGTTAGACCCCAAAGCTACAAAACTGGGGGAAACATACCTCACCAACTCAGTTACCGAGGGCTGAAAGTTCAGTTTATGGAAGGAATCGTGTGTAACGTTTCTAAGTTACAATCCTCTGTTTTAAGTTGGGTTGGTTGTTTTTTTTTTTTTTTCCATTTTCTTAAAAAAAAAGGGAAGGAAGGTACGTTTGGCATTTCTCCAGCAGGGTGGGTAGGGATAAAACAACTTTTTGGTGGCGTTATTTGTAATTGGATAATGAAATAAATTTAAAAGTATTATTTTGATATTTTTTCCATCAACATTAAAAAAAAAAAACAACCTCAAAGGGGCCATTTACGTTATTCCTTGAGATATCTGATACACTTTTAAAATTGTGTAAACATTAACAGGATCTTGCTGAAAGGAAGTGACAGGGCACAGATGAAGGTTTTTTTAATCAGCTCCAGGATGTCTCCAGCTAGATAGCATTCTATCATTCCAACTTACCCCCACATGGGTTTGTTTATACTGCGCTGCTTCACACCCTGAAAAATCACAAGCTTTACTAGCGCTTATGTTAATGTCGCCAAAGGAGGAACCCTCTACAAAGGAGAGAAATCAAAATCCAAGACTAGATCACACCTTTCCTTCTTGTTAATGACAAGGGTTATACAATGCACCAGAACATCAGAGACTTCGTATTGACGCCTTTGGGAATGGGATGGGTGGGATGGGGAAGGGGGGGTGTTGATTAGGATCTTAATTTTAGTAAACTATCTTGTGCAAATGACGCTTAGTTTCCTTTGTCTTACTTTAAAAAACAGTGTGGCTTCTTTCATTGTAAGGAAGAATTTATATTTTATATTTCTGCACTGGTAAAGCGTAGAATTGAATCCGTACTCAAATACAACAGCTATAAAGTACGCCCAGGACTTAGTTCTTTTGCTGCAAAATATTGTTGGGATTAATATTAGAAAAGTGAATTTTGCCTTTACAAAGGGCAAGGAATATTGCATAACTGATCACTAAGAAGCAGAATAGAATCTTAAAATATGACTGTTCTAGCTCTTACCCAGTATAGCGAAAAATGCCCAGATTGCTATAATTCCCTATAAAGTGACTAATCATGTTGAGAAATTGTGCAACCGATTTATATAGAAAGTGAGTTAAAATAAAAAGTTATGCTTGACCACAGAAGATGTTTGATTTGGGCTTTTGTAAAATAATCATTACAGGCCACAAGTTAGCTTGCTTTTCACTCTTGATTTTAGGCTCTTTTGAACCTTTCAGCTTAGGGCTGCATCTATTTCTCGCAGTTTTAGGAAGACCATTAATCATTATTTCTATTTTTTAAAAACAGCTGTATTGACATAATTACCATACCATACCAAACTCACCCACTGAAAATGTACACTTCATTATTTTTTAGTATATTCGGTGTTGTGCAACCATCAGTCTCTTTTACCATCCCTCTCAACCCCCAGCCCTAAATAACAAATCTTCTCTGCTTATTCTGAACATTTCATATAAATGGAATCATAACATCACATGGCCTTTTGTGACTGACTTCTTTCACTCAGCATAGTGTTATCAAGGGCCATCCATGTTGTAGCATGTATCAGTCCTTCATTTCTTTTCATTGCCGGGTAACATCCCACTATAGGAATATACCACATTTTCTCTCTCTTTCCATCAGTTGATGGACATTTAGGTTATTTCTAGGTTTTGGTTCTATGAAGAGTGCTGCTATGAACTTCATGTACAAGTTGTTGGTGAACATATGTTTTCATTTCTTTTTGGTATATTTCTAGGAGTAGAATTGCTGGGCCACATAGTAATCCTATGTTTATGTTATGTTTTAAGGAACTGCCAGTTTTTCAAAGCAGCTGTACCATTTTACATTCCCTCCAGCAGTATATGAAGTTTCCAGTTTCTCTACATCCTTGCCAATACTTGTTATTTATCTTTTTGATTTTAGCCATCCTGGTAAATGTGAAGTTGTATCTCATAGTGGTGTTGATTTGCATTTTCCTAATTACTATGACATTGAGCATCTTTTTCACGTACCTGTTGGCCATCCATATGTCTTCTTTGGAAAAATGTCTATTCAGATTCTTTGCCCAATTTTAATTAGGTAATTTGACTTCCTATTTTTTTTAATGTTTATTTATATTTGAGAGACAGAGAGAGAGAGAGACAGACAGACAGAGACAGAGCATGAGTCAGGGAGGGGCAGAGAGAGACAGAGACAGAATCCCAACCAGGCTCCAGGCTCTGAGCTGTCAGCACAGAGCCTGATGCAGGGCTCAAACTCACAAGCCATGAGACCATGATCTGAGCCAAAGTCGGACGCTCAACTGACTGAGCCACCCAGGTGCCCCTTGACTTCCTGTTATTGGGATAAAAGAATTCTTTATATACTGGAGATAAGTCATTACCAGATATGTGATTTACAAATACTTTCTCCCATTCTGTGGGTTGTCTTTTCACTTTCTTGATATGGTTTGCAATTCAGAATTTTGAAATTTTGATTATTTCCAGTTCACCTTTTTTTCTTCTCTTTGTATTTTTGGAGTCTTATCTAAGAAACCATTGCCTAACCAATGTCAAGAAGATTTACACCTAAGTTTTCTTCTAAGAGTTTTATAATTTTAGCTCTTACATTTAGGTCCGTGATACATTTTTTTAAACTTTTATTTATTTATTTATTTTGAGAGAGAAAGAGTGAGAATGTACACGCTTGAACAGGGGAGGGGCAGAGAGAGGGGGGACAGAGGATCCAAAGCCGACTCTGTTGCAACAGCAGGGAACCCAGTGCGGGGCTTGAACTTACAAACTGTGAGATCATGACCTGAGCTGAAGTCTGGCACTTAACAGACTGTGAGATCATGACCTGAGCTGAAGTCTGGCACTTAACAGACTGAGCCACCCAGGTGCCCCTAGATCTGTGATCTGTTTTAAGTTAATTTTTATGTGTGGTGTATTGTAGGGTTCTAATTTTCATTCTTTTGCATGTGGATATCTAGTTGTCAAGCACCATTTGTTGAAAAGATGACTCTTTCCCTATTGAATTGTCTTGGCACCTTGTCACAAATCAGCTGACAGTAAATGTAAGGTTTATTTCTGAACTTCTATCCTGTTGATCTACATGTCTATTAATATGCTGTGCTGTCTAGATTACTATAGCTCTGCAGCAAGTTTTGAAACAGAAAAGTGTCTTCTAACTTTGTTCTTCTTTTGCAAGATTTTTTGCCATCCTAATCTCCTTGCATTTTTATATAAATCTCACATTCAGCTTGTCAGTTTCTGCAAAAAAGCCAGCTGGGAGTTTGATGGGGATTGTGTTGAATAATATTGTTCTCTTAACAATGTGAAGTCTTTCAGTCTGTAAACACGAACATCTTTCCATTTATTTAGATCTTATTTAGACCTTATTTAGATCTTATTTACAAGTTTAGATCTTATTTAGAAATCTTCCTTAATTTCCTTCCACGGTGTTTTGTAGTTTTCAGCATAGAAGTCTTGCTCCTTCTTTGTTAAATTTATCCCTGCATATTTATTGTTTTTGATGCCACTATAAATGAAATTATATTCTTATTTCATTTTGAGAACGTTGTCTGCTAGCATATAATATGCAAAAATTAATTTTTACACATTCATCTTATACCCTACAAACTTGTGGAACTCATTTTTTGGTCCCGATAGTTTTTCAGTGCATTCCTTATTATTTCTATATATAACATTTTATGTGCAAATAGAGATAATTTTACTTCTTGTTTTCCAATCTGAAGATCTTTTGTCTTCTTTTCCTTGTCTAATTGCCGTCACTCATTATACACTATCATGTTAAATACAAGTGCCAAGAGTGGACATTCTTTCTTTTTCTTTTCATATAACAGAACATTTAATTACATTGGTTTTCTATCACCACACTAGTCATTTAATAATGATTATATTGGCCATTTCCATTGGTTGGCAGGAGGCTCTTCCTCTAAAGGCTACCTTGATTTCCACTGTATCATTTTTCTGGCCAGACTTAGTTCATTTTCAGCCTGAAGAATCACTCCTATAGTTGGCCACCCTGAAGTTGGTCTTTGAATTTCTTAACACCTGATTCTGCTTTAACCATATTCAGCTTCTCAGTTGTAATCTATTCTGTATACTTTCTATATGCTGTATTTTTAGGAATTTGCTGAAGAACATTGAGAAACTTTACAATATTCTTAGCCTCTCTTGTGACTCTGACATCTAGCCAGTCCCACAAGGCTGATGGTCTTTTATAGCAAACCCACCATGACAGAGCCCAAGGGTGAACATTCTTGTCTTCTTCCTGATCTAAGGGGGAAAACAATCAGTTTTTACCATTTAGTGTCATGTTAGTTGTGGGCTTTTCATAGATGCCCTTTATCAAAAGGTTCCCTTCTATTCCTAGTTTGGGAGCATCTTTATCATGCAAGAGTCAAAGACTTTTTTTTTTTTTTTTTTTTTTTTTTTTGTGGCTCTCTTGAGATGATTGTGTGTTTTCTGTCCTTCATTCTATTAATATAGCATTAATTGATTTTCAGATGTTAAACCAAGTTTGCATTCCTGGAATAAAGCTTACTTGGGTATGGTGTATAATCCTTTTATGTGTTGCAGGATTTGGTTTGCTAGTATCTCATTGAGGACTAGATCCATTATTTCTAAGCACAGGCTAAACGGATATGTCACCAAATAGGGTGGTTTTAGTACCCTCTGGCCTCATGCCCTAGAAGCATTGAGACTTCAGTATTCCCCTCGCCACGTATAAGGCATGCTAGATTGGACACAATAAATGTTTGTTGAATGTATGACTGAATCAATGATATTGTCAATGAACAGCCCAATTGCTTTAAGCCAATGATCATATGAATGAGAGTTATGTTTGTTTTTTACATCAAGAATTTTGTTGTTACTCTGGCTCTGTTGTCTGAAGGGTGGTATCTGAATCTAGTAGCTGTTTCTTCAGCACCCCCCCCCCCCCCCCCCCCCGAGGCTCCGCCTCAGCCCTTGAGTTAAAAGGGCAGAGAAAGCCACTCTTTGATTTTGGGGAGACAAAGGAATGAGTGAATAAAGTTTGCACATCGCATCTAGGCCATGATGGAATCTATATGTATTTGTGTTTCTAGGTTTTCATATTTTGGTCAGGGATTTATATTTTTTCTGCACAGAATACTTATCCATTTCTGTGTAAACCTGGATCTCTGTAAGAAGAAATCATGAAAGCAAAAAGGATAGAGTTTAATTGCCTTAATGAAAATAACATGCCACATGGTCAAAGGTCAAACTTTACAAGGTGATTCAGGCTAAAAGTGAGTTTGACTCCCCGCCCCCCCCCCCCCCAGACCTCAGTCTCTTACCAATTATAACCTGGAATGAACAACTCTTTTCCCCCCATTTCAGACAGTTTTCGTTCAAGTATTTATCTTTATCAAAACACAAGCAAGACATCCTACATTTACTGCTCTAGAGTTTGAGCTTTTCATGTAATATAACTTCAAAATATTTCCATATCAATCTCTTTAATCTATTATTATTATTATTTTGAGAGAAAGCACACGCGCGTAGGTGCGGGGAGGGGCAGAGGGAGAGAGAGAGAGAGAGACAGAGACAGAGACAGAGAGAACAGGGCTCACCCAAAGTGGGGCTTAAGATCACCCAGTGTGGGACTCGAACTCACAAACTGTGAGATTATGACCTGAGCCGAACTCAAATGCTTAAGGATTGATCCACTCAGGCACCGAATCTCTTTAATCTTATAAACAAGCAATTTTATAATCTGTAGGTATATAATGCTTTTTAAAAGAACTTAATGTTTTTATACTTTAGGTTTGTATTTTTAGGTTGTTTTGGGGTTCTTTTATGTATGTGCTATGATGGAAAATGCTGAAATGCGCATCTTTATATGAACATCTTGAACTACGTGTACCAATAAAATCCTAGAATTGTAGAGTCAAAAGATTTTTATATTTCATTTTAGTAGACTTTGCCAAATTACTCTCAAAGAGGCTGCTTAGTATATGAGAATTCCATTTTTGAACTCTTCACCAACACCACAGGAGTATCAGGGTTTCTCTTAGACCGTATAGTGCTTTGTGAGAAACTGAAGTCCCTCCCTCTGGTTGAGGCCGCCCTGCAGGCACATGATTTAACAAGTGGAACATTAGCAGGAATTGAGTCCCAACATACCCCCTTGGCTAGATGTCCTTGTGCAGTGAACACTGTACACGACTGTACCTGACCACAATGTTATGCATAATTAATTTGCAAAAACCCATGTCAGTCGATATGCAAAAAGGGATATCTCACTTTGATTATGAGTGAAGTGGGGTATTTGTATTTCTTTTTCTCTGAATTGTTTATAGCCTTATTTTATGTTTTGTTGCAGCTTTTTGTGGAGATTTTTTTAAAGGAGATTAGCCTTGTGCTTATATTTTTCTATGTGATTCTTACCTCTTAAATTTGTTTTTTTCATATAAAAATTCCTGTTTTTACATAGTCAAATTTATCAATCCTTTTCCTTTTTACAAACTAAAGAGTCACGCTTTCCTTTTCTATTTTTCTTGTATTTGAATATTGGATCTCTGTAACTTATTCTGATTTAAAGTGAATGCTTTAATGATATTTTAAAACGTATGCATAGCTAAGAGCCCCATCATCAGAAAATTGAAAAAGGAAATCATAAACCTGACAAAATATTTGCATTAAATATATTGAAAACAATAATTAATATCTTTATGGACTAAGGCCCTTAAAAATCAGTAAGAAAAAGAAATCAATAAGAAACTGAACTCACTGTAGGAACTATTAAAAATTTTTAATCTCCTCACAACATCAATTTTATTAATATCCCCATTTTCCAGATGAGGAAAACTGAAGCATAAGAGTTACCTTGCCCACATTACTTAACCAAAGAAGAGACATAATTTACCAATTGGTATATGAAATAGTTTTAGCAATTCAATGAAAAAAAAAAAAAGAAAAGATGCTATCGATCACGTATGCACTGAGCAAGGATTAGAATGATTCTCAGATGATTGTCTTGTGATAGTTTAAATTGGTACAACCTATCAGAAGAGCAGCTTGATGATTAAAAACCTTAAAATGTGCATACACCCAGACCCAGCAGTTCCACTTTTAGGAGCATATTGTAAAGGAAATAATTACTTGCTCACTGGGGTAATGTTTATGAAAGCCAAAAATTGGAAATAGCAGTTGAACACCAAGAAATGTTTTCAGTTATGTGGGAAACAATCATGTGATGGAATAAGCTACTTAAAAATGGTGTAAAACATAATTTTGAAAAGTGATTTATATAATAAATAACATAATATAAAAAGGCAGGTTTAAAATAATGATTCTATTTTTAAAATATGTGCATGAAGACAAATCTACACAGAGAGAGAGGAAATTCATTTATGAGGAATAGTGTGGTAGCTTCTGCTTTCGTCTGCTTTGGACATGATCGTGGCCAGGGATTTCATATCCAGGGTCTGCCGGGACCTCCGCTGGAATTAAAGCCATGAGTTGCCCTGTAACCGTATTGGCTTTTCTCTAGCTGGCATGAAATCAACTCAGTTTTAAAATCATTGACTGTTTTGCAGCCACTTTATTTTTTCTTGTGAATTCCATGATGAAAACAAAAATATAGGTCCTTATAGCCATCTTCTCTTGGGGGTTAATTTTCTTCTTAGTCGTTTGATCATAATCACTTGGAGAGAAAATGAGCAAAAATTTGAATTTCATTTACTTCTCTTTGGTCCACAGCTCATCAGGTCTGGTCAATGAGTAATATTCCAAATATTTTTAGCTTAAATATATTTTATCTTCCAAAGTCTGAGAGGATAACAATCAGTGGGGGAGTCAGACTTCACCTTTTGCCTACTTAATGCAGGAGGGCAGGAGATAAGGACTCTGGGTTGTTGATCCTCTAAATAAGCCTCTTTAACTTGAATAAAGGAGAAGTTCCAACACCCTTTCTGGTCTTGAGGGACTTCAGTGTAATGGGCTAACTGCCCATTCTTGGGAGTCTGTATTCTTGGGAGTAAAGATTCATATTTAGTGGGGACTCAACTTACGTAAAAGTGTTCTTGAGGTAGAAATAGTCTTAAGCAAATAAACACTTCTGGTCCACTCTCTATCCCACCGCTATCTGAGCAGGGGAACCCAAACCAAAAACAACAGTTTTTGTTCCCCAGAAGGGAGTGGGCAAATAACATTGCTTTTAAAAGTTTGCTCTGTTATCGTTTATATTTGCTTATGCCTCCATTTATTTTTGTTTCAAGGGGCTGGATGTTTTTATTCATATAAACCTTCTGGCAAGTATAACATTTCAGCCATTAACACTAAGGGAATTTTGGTTGACAAAGGAGGGACTTAAGTGGTGTTTTGCTTAGGAATAACCTGGAAAGCTGTGCCGGTATGTGCTTGGTGAATATATTCCTGCAAATTGGCTCATTTTGTAAGGTGTTACTGGCACACCTGGGTGACTCAGTCGTGGACTGACTCTTGATTTCAGCTGAGGTCATGATCTGGCTCTTTGTGAGTTCCAGCCCCCCCCCCCCCCCCCCCCCCCGCATAGGGGCTCAGCGCTGAAAGCACAGAGCCCACTTGGTATTCTCTCTCTCTCTCTCTCTCTCTCTCTCTCTCTCTCTCTCTCTCACTCCCCCCCCCCGCCTCCCTCTCCCTCTCTCAAAATGAATAAACATTTCTAAAAATTAAAAAAAATGAAGTGATTACACGGAAGATTCTGTGCTGGGCCATGGGGGAAGATTCAAAGGGAAATCATACACAGCCCCTGCCCACAAGGGTCTGTGCTTAGTGGAGATGGGCAGAAAGGAAAGTGGGAGGAAAGGGACCCCTGGAGAATTGTGGGGACAAATGAGGGAGTCCAGAAAGTACAGAATGGGGACAAGAATTCTGGCTCTGAAAGGCAAGAAGGACGCAGGCGGTGGGAAGCACTGAAGGTTTTTTATCAAATGAGAAATGATTACAGCTTTGCCCCAGGGGATGAATCTGCCTGCCGAGCACGCAGTATGGATTTCCTGGGGGAGACGTCCCCACGGCCAAGAGGTCCGCTAGGATAATCCAGCAAGGTGGAGTGAACTCCCGACCTGGGGGGTGGCTGGAGAAATGGGAGCGGGGTGATGCCCCGCTGTATCTGCAGCTCTGCTCTCACCTTGCGCTCTAAGCTCAGATATGCTAGAGCCTGTGGGGCAGGTCTGCTTGGGTCCTTAATGGGCATCCTACATAAGAGGTCTAAACAGAAAGCTTGAGTTTACCCGCCAAATCCCTTCTCCCCTGAACTTTCTGCATGTCACCAAATAATACCTCCAGCCACCTCATGCATTCTAGCTGGAAGTTGAGGAGGCCTCCTTGAGTCTTCCCTTCCCCTCCTCACCGAACCATCCACGTGTCCTGTACGATTTCCTTTCCCAATGTCTCTCTAGTCCACCCACTTCTATCTCCACTGCCACCAGCCAGGCCCTGACCACAGTCATTGCACAACCGTAGTGAGGTGGAGCTGGTCTCCTGCTTCTGTTCTCAGCCTTCTGCAATTCACGTTCCACACAGCAGCCAAAGTAATGTTTTAAAACATAAATCACATCACTTCCTTACTCACTGCCTTCCTGCGTCTTCCCATTGCCCTTAGAATGAAATCCAGATTTCTTACTCTGGCCCACAAGGCCACAGGATCCTCTCTGATCCTTGGCCCCTGCCCCTCCCCCACACCCCCTCGTGCCACAGTCTTACTCCCTTTTCCAGTCACCAGACAAGCCTTGCTTGTTCTTACCTGTGACCTTGGAAGTTGCTGCTCCCTCTTTGTCTGGGATGAAAGGGACACTCTCTGGCTAGCTCTTTCCAAAGAGTACTCCTTCAGTTGCCAGCTTCATGGAGACCTTCCTTGTCCAGCCCTCTTCAGAGAAGCCTGCCTAGCTCCTCAAGCCGCAGTTCTTTCTCCTTCTTTGCTTTTATCTCGCAGATAATCCTGCTTTTTTCTTTAAATATTTTTTTAAAGTTTATTTGTTTATTTTGAGTATGCCCTGCGTGCAAGCCAGAGTGGTGGGGGGGGTGGGGGGGTGGGGAGAGGGGCAGAGAGAGAGTATCCCAAGCAGGCTCCAAGCTATTCAGCAGGGAGCCCGATGCGGGGCTAGATCTCAGGAACCATGAGATCATGACCTGAGCCGAAATCAAGAGTCAGATTCTTAGCCAACTGAGCCACCCAGGTGCCCCTATCCTGCTTCTTTACATGTTTCTTTTTCAATACCTCCTTCACTAGAACCTAGGCTCCAGAAGCTAAGGGACCTTATCTTGTCCCCTAATCTGCCTTAATCTGAGGTATATGCTTGACACAACTATTGAATAAATGAACAGCCCTTTTTGGCCAGTTCAGATATTAGTAGAGTGATAGGCATTGAGTGAAAAGTTAAGTAGTGTCCAAGAAACCTGCAGTTGTTTAAATGGATTCTTCAGTATTTACCTCCAGTCTCTAAATAGCACGCTTACTTGTTAATTATCGATTGTTCAGTTTGACACATTGTCACTGAACTCACAGTTTGGAAATTGAAGATACAGCTTCGTTTTTCACCCTTTCTCTGACCCCTGCCAACCCACTCCCCTCCATCACACATTTCCCTACTGTTCTCATCCTCCCAGCGTTCTTCCACTGTACTTTTGATTAGAACAGTATTCTGTGTAACTGTGTAAAAAGTTGATGATAGCTAAGCCTGTGGTAAACCATGATTACTTTTTCTTTCCTGCATGGCTTTTGCTTTCCTTACTGGTATTTTTGTTTGCTTGCTAAGGGTCCTGCATACTCATCCCCAAATCTTCCCCCAGTTATGTAAATCTCTTCTCGGCATGCTCAAACACTTTTGTTATTCTGTCAAGTTCATCTTGAAGAACTGTAACCAAATTGGACTGTGGCTTCCTCTAAGCTTGCTGCCTATTTCCCTGGATCTCTCTTCACATCAGGCTGGGGAGTCTTTCCACTTACGTCTGGTGTTGGACGTTTAGATTCCTAGATCAACGTCTATTTTTTTCTGGGTCTATTTCCTTATTTAGACAGAGCACACAGGTAGCTTCTTGAGAAAAGCTCATGGGGCATGGTTTTTTTGAGACCTACTATATAAGAAGGCATCTTTATTTTGTCTTTCTACTTGCTCAGTAGCTTGGCTGGGTCGTAAGGCAGCGAGGCAAACTTAACTGTAATATATAAAAATATCCACTGCCACTTATAATTAATCACCATTAACATTTTCTCTTCATGTAGATTAATTTTTTTCTCTTCAGCAAATAGTTTTGAATTAATTGCAAAAGACTTTCTTGAACAATTGTCACACGAGAACTCAACTTTGACGTGCTCTTGTTATTATAGTCTAAAAAAATATTTTATGAAAGTTTAATGTTTTATAGTTGAATGGACTAATTTAAAAATATGTTTACTGAGGTAATAATGATATTTCACAGACTTGCCTGATTGTGAGAATCACTTAGTATGCTTGGGAAAAATACTCTCTTCTGGGCAACATATTCTAGAATAGCAAAATCCATCTTGGAGTGGGGTCTCAGAATCTGCATTTTGAGCAAGTATTCCAGAAGGCTCTTAATGTGAGAAACATCCTCTGGAGGTTAGCAGTGTCTTAAAAAATGGCTTCAGATGAAGACTTTCTCTTCATTAACAATGTGTGACTTCTCTTGACGTGAAGTAGAGGTTACAAAATGTCCAGTTCAAACACACTGATGTTCTGTACCCAATGCCTTGATGAATTTGGTCATTAATATGTCCTATTCCTGAGCAAGTATTCCCATTGTCAAGGACAATTTTGGCAAAATCACGTTGCCAGAAGTTTTTTTGCTCTTACATACATTTTGCTAATACTACAGACTGCAAAATAATTTGTTTCCCGCAAGAGTTGGGTTTCAGGTAAATACAGTTACATTCAAAGGGAAAGAAGCTGTCTGTAGAATGGCAATTGCTGTTTAAGGAAAGGACCCAGAATTTTGAGTCGGTTGCCTTTTTAGGAAGACACCTGTAAACTTCATTGGAGGTGGCTGTGTGCTAATTAAGGAGGAACCAAAGCGACAGAGCAGGGGCTGGATTAGAACAGGTGTTTAATAATGCGTGGGGTGGACTGTAAGAAAGATTTTAGTCAAATACATTTTCTAAAAAGGAGGCCGAGACCTTTTCTCTTTTAGAAATGTGGGCAGCAAATCCTGAAAACTTCAAAAGGAAGCAATCATTTATTTAGAAATTCTTTTCATATGTTCCTTTTGGAAACGTTTGACTCTTTATTTTTGCCTGTTTGTATTTCAGGGGTCTTTTCCTTTTCAACGATGTGCCTATTTTGCAGTACATTGCCCAGTGTGAAGTAAATTCCAGTCTTAATTGGGGTCTCTTACAAGCTTTTTCTGAAGGGTTTCTGAGCCTCCCCCGGGAAAGGCCACTGTTTGCCCAAGGTGTTCTGAGGAGGGCCTGCTGAGCATTGCCCTGGACCTTCCTTCCAGAATAAAAATGTTTCTGACCACACAGCTGGGTAGCCCACAGGACTGAGAAGGGCAACGTGACAGGATGATTCAGGATCGCAATTGCCGATTTCATCTATTTAAAGGGATTCTGTGTTTTTCAAAATTTCTTCTACATCTGTGAAGTTAACTTGTGCTGACCTGCCAGGCTGGAGGAGACAGCTGAGGATGGAAACTTGGAATAAGCCAGAACGAGTTAACTGAGCTCATGTTGAATGTTCTGTGTGCCTAACAGAGCAGTGTTTCATTTTCCTCAAGTCTACTAAAATGGAATTATATACATATGTGCGCAACTAGTGTTCTGTCGCTTGGAAAGTACTTGGCTGCCAGTTTTTTAAAGAAAACATGAAAAGAATAAAATCAAACTGGAGATTTTTAAGAAGGATCTAGAACTGCACACTTAAAAAAAACCCGAGTCCCCTTTAGTCATCAGACCACGGAATGTCACAACACACGGACACCTCATTTTTCAAATGATGGTGTTTTAATTAATAAGGCCATTATAAAATGATCCTAGCAGAAGCCTTTAAAGAACTTTTCTTTTCCCCTCTGTTAGGCAGGGCGGGGTAGAGATGGGGTTGAAAGCTGTGTGACATTTTCACTTTACCTTCAGTGTACGAATAGACTCCGTAACAGATAAGAGGAAAAGTCTGTATTAGTTTGCTATGGCTACCATAACAAATTACTACAGGCTGGGTTGGCTTCAACAACAGAATTTCATTTTCTCACAGTTCTGGAGTCTAAGAACTCACTTAGCACTTAGAAGTCCAAGATCAAGGTTTGAATTCTTCTAAGGTCTCTTTCCTTGCCACTTTCTCCCAGTATCCCCATATGGTCTGTGAACCCACACATCTATCCAGTCTTACTGTTGTTCAAGGACACCGGTAATTGGATTAGGGCCCACACATATGACCTCATTTTTAAAGACCTTCTATCCAAATACAGTCACATTCTGAGGTACTTGGAATGAAGACTTCAATATTTGAATTTGGGGGGACAAAATTCAGCCATTGCCATTATCCTTCAAACAAGTTTACAAACTGAGATCCATTCACAGTGGCCCATAAACACATTGGATCCATTGTCTTTTTTTCTGGTTTCTTCAATTGCACTTCTTAACAGACTATAGCTTCTTTCCTGCTCGTCTTCAACGATGCTACATATTCGGTTAGACATGGCCGGAGTAAGAGGATGCATCGAAGGTGTTTTTTGGCAATGGCAGCCAATCAGTGTCACTAGGCAGTGCCACTTAGGAGATAAGGCATGGAATATAAAGAGAATAAGTGGTAAAATTAGAAAATAGTCTATGTGAACACTGTGTTTCTGCCATACTTGTATAAGAAATAATTACCTTGTGAGTGGAGTACCAAATTGAGTAATGCTAAGAAAAAAAAAATGCTTATGAAGATGCTAATCCAGTGTGGTCAGCAACTATATAAGTACCACCTGACTAGTTTTTTATAATCTTCTTTGAGATCCCTGAATGTGAGGCACACTATTTAGAGAAATGCTTTATTCCCAAATGTCACTACATATATATATTCCTCTTTTCTGTGTTTGATTTTTTTTCTTACTCTGTATGCTTTTATTATCTTAGATGTGTTTGATATCCCGCAGAGTGACATGTTTCTTCACAAAAAGCTGCTAAAATAAGAAATAAAATGAATAGGGATGCTAAAGAAAGATAGTGTTAAAACACCTGTCAAAGTAGAGCCAGAGCAAGAATGTTCTTGCCAGAAAATGCAGCAGCCCCATTGAACCAGGTTGGTAATTCAAGGATGATTCACATGTGACTAAACACATTTATATTATGTCCCATACACTTTGCAAAGCACCTAGCCAGCTTTCAATAATGGCTTCCTATCTCTTGCTGAATTTCACAGGAAACTCTTCACTGGGATGGACAGACCGGGTGGACTTATTCGTCTTGTCACAAGACATGAAGATAGTGCTTCAAAAACACACCCACTTCCTTGAGGTCCCAAATTCTTTAATTTACTTGGAACAGGTCCCTCGAGCCCTGTAAACACACCAGTAAGATGGGTGCGTCAGAATCCCACGAACCTAGATTCTCCCTTAAAAGGGTTTAAAACTCTCCAGTCACCTAAGAGATTACTGTGTTTAATTTTTTGGCCTCTTTTGGAGCAGGAGTTTCCTAAAAGTAAGTTAGACCTTGAGATGGCTGAGATACGAGGCATTCCTAAGAAGCTGCATGCCAGATCCAATAATCTTTTGGGCCCTGATCTGAATCTAAATGGTGACGGAGTAGGAGTTGGGATGTGCAGGAATTTTCAGTTAAACTGCACACCCGTTGGTTGTGATCCTGTCACTTTGGTTTTTTAACTTAGCAGATCAGAATAGGCCAAACACTCATTCTAACAACGTTCGCAAGTCACAGAGTAATGGTGTTCTTCCAAGTGAGAACATTTCAATGGGATTCAAGCTCGGCATTTCAGATTCAAAGCTCAGTATCCTAAGGTCTAAAGATGAAGGCTTACTGTACACAATGGAAATAACTAATAAGGATTTAAGGAATAATGACTTATGGTGTTGGTAGTGCCATTCCTACGTTGTTTTCATTGCTGGGTATCTCGTCCCAGGGGCAAAAAGAAAGAGCATAAGGTTCCTGTTAGATCGCAAAAAGGGGATGGTGCAGAATAAACAGAGGTCCCCTTGACTGTGATTTCTTAGCCAGACCAGTAGATGATGATTCTCAGTAAATATGAGTCCTTCAGGACTTAGGAACTATGTTGAACTTAAAGGTGGCCTTAACACTAAAGAATCTGAGGTTAACAGAGTCATGAAACGGAACTTTTTTTTTTTTCTCCTCAGATTTTGACATTAGGCATATTTGGAAACAGGAGTAAAACGCAACTTCCTGTGTTTGGCCACTATAGCAACACTTCTTAAACAGCACAGACTTAAAAAAAAAAACAACTAAAGGCAACAACAACGTGTAGCTCAACTAGGTGTAGACAGTTCACTAAGTGAATTTTTGACATGGTTCAGTAAGGATTCACCAAGTAAACAACAGGTCTTTTGAATAAAATAGGTTCTTTTGTTTTTAGTTTTTCACTTTACTTTTTTATTTTTTGCAGGTACAAGCGTAAAAATAAACTGTGCAACTTCCCAGCTGGTGGGAAATAGAGCCAAATCCAGTTCTAGTGATTCTCTCCCAGTCTTGTAGGTGATGTCAACCTTCTTGCTCTGTGACTCCCCCCAGGGCACTTCTGCTGTGGGCTGATGGCAGTTTCCCTTGGGTGCATGCTGGTTCTCTGCAGCTCTCAGCAATTGTCCTGAGACCAGTGGAGAACACAGGTGGCTCTGTGCAGGAGTCCATTTTGTACAGGGTGTTTTTGTTTTTCTGGTGCCCTCTGGAAGACCTGGAAAATAGCTTTCAAAGACATTTCACTCTCCCAGTTGCTCCAAATTGTAAATAACCCACTTTCTATGATTTATTCTCCTCAAAACCTTTTAAGAGTCCCCTTTCCACTTGATTGTGTAGGAGGAGGAAAAAAAGTAGTGGAAGACATTCACCTTTCTTGAATATTGGTGACTCAGTACGACCCTTTGCGGGTATTTTTTCTGTTAACCCTAGCAACAACCCAAATGGTAAATTGTATTATCCCCTTCTATGGTTGAGGAAGAGACTATGAACAAGGTTGAATGACCTTGCCCAAGATTACCAGCCAGGAAATGGAAGAACAGATTATTAAATTCAAGTCTTTCTGAGCCCAAGGCCCGTGTTTTCTCTCAATGGTACTTACAGGTCTATGTTTATACTTAAAATGATTTTCTTTGTCTCTTTCTTTCTTTCTTTCTTCTTTCTTTCTTTCTTTCTTTCTTTCTTTCTTTCTTTCTCCCTCCCTTCCTTCCTTCCTTCCTTCCTTCCTTCCTTCCTTCCTTCCATCCTTCCTTCCGTCCTTCCTTCCTCCCTCCCTTCCTCCCTTCCTCCCTTCCTTCCTCCCTTCCTTCCTTCCTTCCTTCCTCTCTTTTAGCATATACTAGATGTCACCAGGGTGCCAAATAAGCTAAAGAGTAAGACAAAAGAAAACATTTTTGTGCTTCTCTGGGAGCTTTAATATAGAGCACGGTAAGAGCCACTCATTTCCCCATTTGTGTTTGCTCCCCTTAAGATACTGGTGTAACGAGACATTTGATTCTCCTTGAAAGGTGAAGTTGAAAGGTGAGATAGGAGAGGTGGTATTTTCTGTTTAGAATGGAACAAAACCTTGCTGCTGCTGCTTGCCAGTCTTAAAAAATGATTCCTTAGTCACTGAGCACATTACATTGTGTGGTCAGGTCTCTGCCACCACAACGCTGGGCTGCTGTGTGAAGGGCCTTGTAGCTCTATCAGTTTCTGATGTAGTTAGTGAGGCAAACATCTGAAGTATCAATACAGGGCTAAACCTTCATAATGTTATATTTTGACAGAATTTGATCTCAGGTTAAAAATACGGCTTTAGAGTTTTCTGTGTGGTTTCATGTTTTCTAAGAGATTCAAATTCTCACATGGAATGCCCAAAAAGAATGGAAAAACAAATGCAGTTTGGACTTAGTGTCAGTATAGTGGGACAAGGTGCCTTTCCAGTTTCTTTACCATGAAACTAAATTGGCTTTCTGACTCTTCCAGTTAGGAGAAAGAAAGTGAAGACTGAGGAAACATCTGAATTGCCTAACGTGTTTAGAGAGAAGGAAGAAGGAAATGTCAGTGTGGGGTGTGTGGAGGGGTAGCTCGTGAAAACATTAATTTTCGCCACTCGCTGCTATCTAAAAATACAAAATTCTTCAAAGATTATTTCACGTATAAATCATTCCAACTGTTTTTTTTTCAGTTGTTTGTCTTTGATGGGTTGTCATTTTAAAATTACACAGTAAGCAGCAAGTAAGGCTTTGTTCACCTGAAAAATTTGTCAACAATGTCTGTACCATTCTTATGAGTGTTAATCATCCTTCCTGCTGGCTTTGATATTTTCTCAATTTCAAACTTTAGTGTTTGTTATGTTATCTTTCAAAATATTTGGAGCTCTGCAGGAAGGCCCTGTTGGAAACAGTTTCCTCTGTGTGAAAAATCTGAAGACCTGTTAAAATAAATCATAGCCTAGTTAGGCCAGGCCTTGTACATGATTAACAAACATTTGTCTACGACTTAGTTATTCGTTTTGTAAATATTTAGTAAGTACCTTCTGTGGCCTTGGGTACAGGGTGGGGGTCCCACCAGGAATAAAACTCTTTTGGTGTCTGTCCTCATGGGACTCATGATCTAGTAGGGAGCACTATTCCTTTTTCTTCATGTACTTGCTCCCTGAAGAGACCATCTTTTTTTTTTTTTTTTTTTTCCCCTACTCGCTTAAGAACAACAACAATTAAAAGTTATTTTTATGGCTTCTGGAAAAGTTGATGAATTGCAACTAGCTACTTCTGAAGTTTGGTCATGGGCTTTTTTTTTTTTCCATCATTCTAGTACACATCGAACATTCCTTCAGGCCAGCATTGCAAATCTTAATAAAAATTATATCAGAGAAGAATTTTGGAATAAGCAGGTTGGCTTGATGGGGGCCCTCACTGGATTCAGAGGCTTTCCTTGCGGCGTTGTACCCACGTCCCGCCAGAACAACTCGTTCTCGAGAATGCTTGCTTGCCACACATGGCGTTTTAAAGAAAGAAACCAAAATAGAACATCTTGTAAGTGGGAGATCCTTAGTGACTGTATGGGAGAAAAAACTAAAATCAGCCCTAAAGGCATCATTACTATAAAATTATTTTTTAAAAAAACAGCTAATGGAATTCTCTCCCCTCCCCCCTGCCCCCAATCCCTTCCTGTCTTTCTCTGTCTCTAGAGAATTAGGTGTACAAACTAAGGAATGTTAATCCGTTGCTTTTCAGTGACTTTTAAATGGTTTCCTGCCTAATTTGGACAGGGTATTTCTACCTTTTAAGCAACGTTATGAAACTAGACTAAATCTCCATAACCCTCAAACGGCCTTGCCTTGAATTTTAACACAGAATGTAGAGAGTATTTCATGCCATGCCTGTCCCAAGAACTAATGCTCACCTGCCACAGTCTGGGCCCCTCTAGCCACTTACATCCCCTGTGCTCTCACTGTGTGCCATGTTTCTGTTTTGGAATAATGGTTACTTGAATAATGTCAGCCCATCTCATAGACTGTAGGCCTCCTGAGGGTAGAGTTGCAATCCATTTTGCTCACCATTATAGTCTCAGTGCACTGCCTTGTCTGTAACAGTTGCTAAATACATTAATTGTGAATGGATGACTATATTCCACAATGCACAGAGTTTTTGACATCCTCATCTTTTTGTAGACCTCTCCTTCCTCCTTTTTTTTTTTTTTTTTTTTTGTCTGAAACCCACCTCTCCTTGGCAACACTTCCGTGGTAACTCTGTGATGGAGGTTCTGCTCTGCCTCACCCCTCACCATTGACATTTGATCCACTCCCGACTGCCATTCCTGCCTGCCTGGCTTCCAGTAGTGCGTGTATTCTCGCTTGAAGTGCGTGCTATCCTGTGGAGTTCCTCTTCACGTCTCTGGTACTGTCACATCCTGACTCCTAGCTCACTTCCTCACATTCATCAAATGAGGGTCAGGCTCTCCTTCTCTACCTGGAGTCTCCTTATCCTGGATGAAGGAGAAGCCCATCCCCGCGTGGCTAGTCAGTGCGCTCTTAGATTTCCACACTCTCTCCCTTTAGGCTCTTTCCCCTCGGTCCATAAACATGCCAGAGTATCCCCCACACTTGGTGATTTTAAAACAAGTAAACTAAACTTTTTCTCAGTATAAGAGAAGTCCAAGGTTCTTCATTACGTACAGCCTACTGCCTTCTAAATGTAATCATTCTCTAGGAGTTTACCTCTGGCCCTCCACTGCCGCTTTTGTTTGGAAGACTCCCCCAGATAACTTCAACATCGACTTCCCGCTCGTGTGCCAATAATGTATTTCTGACTGTCTGCTGGCCATCTTCCCTTGAATGTCCTGCCAACACCTGAAGTTCATGGTGCCTGAACACAAGCCATAGGTCTTTCTCCAAGTCGCCTCTTGACATTCCACCACACCTCAGAGAGGTTCAAGCTGTAGAATTCTTCGTGACTTCTCCAGATAGTTCCCCTGTCTCCTCCCTTCTTTTTCCTCAATGTCCCTTGGATCCATTTATCATTTCTACTTCATTTTCACTGCTCTCCAAGTTCAGATGCCTGGTTGTTGCAGTCACCTCTTAACTGAACTACAAGGATATAAATCTGGGAGCCCTGGGGATTCTTTATGACGTAAATTCTCCTCCCAGCAAGGCTGCCTGACACAGTATAAGCCTGTAGGTTTCATTTCTGCCTTGGGTAGATAGTCCAGAATTCTGCATGTGGCCACCGTTCTCTTCACAGATACCAGCCTTGGTGACTTGGTGTGACTGTTAGGAGACTGTTGGACTATAGACAGAGTTATCACATTATATGTAGATTTTCAAGGCTCTTATTTCCTCACCAGCTTTTTAACCTAAAGATATTGGCCCAAATTTAATGGGTTATTTTATTAATACTTCTGTTACATTCATTCACAATGGGAAATTTTTCATAATTTTGCTCAGTCAGGATTTAGCCGCTTACTTAATAATTACGAAATTTCATTTGATTTGGTTTTATACCTTATACATAAGGTCTGCCAGTTTCTCCCCTTAAATTTCATCCTTTTTAAAAATTTTTTTTAACGTTTATTTATTTTTGAGACAGAGAGAGACAGCATGAATGGGGGAGGGTCAGAGAGAGAGGGAGACACAGAATCCGAAACAGGCTCCAGGCTCTGAGCGTTCAGCACAGAGCCCGATGCGGGGCCCGAACTCACGGACCGTGAGATCATGACCTGAGCTGAAGTCGGACGCCTAACCAACTGAGCCACCCAGGCACCCCAAGTTTCATCCTTTTTAAAAAAAATTTTTTTTTTTTTTTACATTTATTTGTTTTTGAGAAACAGAGTGAGACAAAGCGTGAGTGGGGGAGGGGCAGAGAGAGAAGGAGACACAGAATCTGAAGCAGGCTCCAGGCTCTGAGCAAGCAGTTAGCACAGAGCCTGATGCGGGGCTCGAACCCACAAACTGTGAGATCAGGACCTGAGCCGAAGTCGGACGCTCAACCGACTGAGCCACCCAGGCGCCCCCCCTTAAGTTTCATCCTTATGCCTATGCTCAGCAAACCGAGTGGTCATTATCTTTAACATAGAGGAAGTGAAATTCTCTTGGTTGGTGGTTTGCCCACTGGAGCTGTGTCAACCTTTTCTTCATTTTATTTTATTTATTTATTTATTTTTTTATTAAAAATTTTTTTTTTTTTTAACGTTTATTTATTTTTGGGACAGAGAGAGACAGCATGAACGGGGGAGGGGCAGAGAGAGAGGAAGACACAGAATCGGAAGCAGGCTCCAGGCTCTGAGCCATCAGCACAGAGCCCCACGCGGGGCTCGAACTCACGGACCGTGAGATCGTGACCCGAGCCGAAGTCGGACGCCCAACCGACTGAGCCACCCAGGCGCCCCAACCTTTTCTTCATTTTAACAAACACAGTATAATCTCCACACGCCATGACCTGCTCCCCACTCAGACTCGGGAGTTATAGGAGATGATTAGGGTAGGGGAAGGAAGGTAGAATGTTGATTGCTTCCTTTTTTCTTATTTTTCACTTCTGCAGCAGCATTCTTGCTGTTCCCAAGTAGAGCCATCAAATCTGTTCATTGTACTCTTTGCTTATTGTGATACCAGTGGTATTTGAAACTTGAAACGCATTTATTTTACAATAAAAGTGATTTTCCGTTTGCAAAGTGATCCTTGTTCTACTCAATCACGTTTCTTCAGGGCCCCAATACAAGTGATATTATTTAATCTGTTAAATATCCTGTAGCAAGTCTAGGGGATGTTGTGCATGTCAGAGCATGAGGATGTCATACAGCTGCACAAACATACTCATTCTTCAGGCCTATCGGCCACAAGTTTAAGCTCTGAAATTCTTTGTCAGTGCTTGCAGACAGATGGAAGTCTTTAGTAGCTTTTCCCCGTGGGGGTTTAAAAATAATGGCTGCCTGTATTAGAAAAACAAGTTAAAAAACTGATGATATCAAATTCCTAAAACTAATACTATGATAAATAAGGATTATGGGCAATCAGAAGACCATAGTTAGTATCAGTGAAGAGCACACTCTGTCTGCAACCAGCATGAACTTACCCGGGAAGACATTGGGATTGTTTCAGAGACAAAACAGTACCTGCCGTCATCCTTTGGAATAGTCCAGGGAAGCAGCCAGAGGTAGAACTGAGTTATTGTTCGTTAGGGTTTATGTCTTGCCTTCTCTTAAACTAGCTCTCCGTTCCCACCTATGTCCCTCTGTTCCATTTTGTACAAAGGATACTCTTGGAGGCAAACTATTTCCTTTAAAGCCCAAATACCAGCTTTGTGACCTTGGACACATTACTTGGTTCTCTCTGGGCTTTACCTTCCTTATTTATAAAGGGGGAATGCTAATAGCACCCGCTTCACAGGGTTGCGTTGGCAGTTAATGAGGCAATATTCATAAAGCACTTAGAACTGGTCTTAATGTGGCCTGAAAGATCGATACGTTCAGCACAAATCAGTATGAGAATCGTAGCGTTTTTCAAGTTGGAAAGGAGCCTAGAGATCATGTAACTTAGTCTCCTGATTTCAGCAATGAAATACTGGGGTGCCTGCCGAAGGTCACAGGGCTTGGGACCCAACCCTCTTCTTCACTTACAGTTAGTTAACCATTGCGGTTGGATCGTTGAAACCCAGAACGTTAACTGAAATTTATTGTCTTTTCTAATTCTGCACTGTCTTTGCTTTTTGTTCTGCAAAAAGAGTCTTAATGCCCTTTTAGAGCTACCAGGAGGTGCTTCCGGCTCCCCAGTCATATTCCAAGGAGGACAGGATCACGGAGTGGGGACAAAGGCCTGGGTCAGGAATCACATGACCTAGATTATGTCTTTGCCATTAGTTAATGATTTGGAAAGCCACATAGTCTTCCTAGGTCTCAGTTTTTTCACACATAGGTTTTTAATATACATAGGATAACGTAGAACTCCTGTGTTAAACACAGCTGTAGTTCCCAGAACGAACACTGTTGTACTCAAGTGTTTCTGTGGATTGCATAGCTCAGAACTGCTGCATACCCTAATATGCAGAGTAAAAATAAACACAAAGCTGTCATTATTTCCAGAAAATACACTGCTTCTCCACCTTTAATCTTGCATAGGGGATCTTCCAATTTAGCGGTTTCAGGTCCATCTCAAAAAGATAGATTAGCTTTCCCGCAGATCTGGTAAAGGAAAGGAGGTGCTATTTGCGTTTTCCACATAAAGAAATTAGTAATGATATCCTTATACATAGAAGAGCTTTGCATAAAGCTCGTCATTGTCAAGGGCTCTGTCGTCTTGGGTCTTGCTAAGATAGCACATTTCCATTTTGTGGCTAGGTAGCTTTGCTTTGGATAGCTCATGTATTTAGATGAATGTCACAGACATAAAGTTCAGTGAAAAAGGACAGACACGAAAGAGTAATGCTGCATAATTCCACTAAGTTGAAGTTCAAGAATAGATAACACCAATCAGTGGTAATAGGGGTTAAAACAGGGGTTATTTGGGGGATGGGAGAGGATGGGTATTGACTGGCAAGAAGCACAAGAAAGGTTTTCGGGTCTGGAAATGATTCTAGACTTTGATCTGGATGGTGACTGCTTATACAAATTCTTTTCCTGCCTGTATGTGTACCTAAAAATTATTTTGAAAGAGCTCCATAGTATTAATTTGAATGACTAATCTTACTCCAGGTCCCTTGACATAACATTATAGCTTCTGGAAATTGGCAAATACAGGGTCAAGTTATGAGAGCAGTCTTCCTCCAGGGGGATTAATATTCCTTCTTTTTCCTCTATTGATAGCAGCATTTTTCACATTCTATTCTTTTTCTTTAAATATAATTTCTTGTTTACATTCTATTCTTTTTGCTCTAAATGGGTTTTAAAAGATGATGGCTAAATAATTTAAAAACTATTTTTAGCCATGATCACTACCTTAATGTTGATTATTTTTTTAAGCTGTCAGCCGATGAAAAGCAATTTTTTCCCCACACCAATCAAGATCTTTTCTAACTCTAAAATTGCATTATTCTATGATTTTAAGTAATGGTATATACATTGATATACAGAAAGTTCACTAATTCTCTAGTTCCTTTGTAAAAATTTTCACGTTTAACCATTTCACATGTTCAGACATGACCTTATAAGTTTGCTTTCGTTTTTTTCCCATAAAGACATACCATGGGTCTATTCTGAGCAGAGCAGAATGGCAATGAGAACGTTTTTCTTGGCTTTACTTTAAAAGGTCAGCCATCCTTTCAGGCCGTTCCCTCCTTGATTTCCACCGAAATGTCTACTGATCTTTTTTGGTCCCTGGTCAAATCTCTTACTCCCTGTGAAACAGTCCCCGTCACCTCAGTCAGCGTTTACTGCTCCCCTCTGGGCTCCCACATTTGGGCTCTGCTTCCTTGTTACACTGCCTCCCCACCTGCTGGCATAGCTGAGCACTGATCACACCTGCTTCCCCAGCCATCCTGCAGGCTCCATAAGGGTGAAAATCCTGTCTCACTGTGATCTCCCAGGACCTTACATGGTGGGTTCTATAGCCCCGAGTTAAAGCAGGCCTTGCCATGCCGTGGTGAAGCGGCTGTCTCTGCCTAAAATCCAAGCCCCGCCACCCACACAAGTGTGTCACGTGAGGAAGACACTTACTCATTATCATACACACACACACTGCCAAATACTGAGCTAGATATTTAGTCTCTGGGAATCTCACCTGTCTCATCTCCAAAGTGGGACTAATAATAATCTCTGTCTCAGAGCTCTTGTGAGAATTAGCATGAGCAGGTGCAGGTAAAGTACTCAGCACAGTGCCTGGCACGCAGTAAATGCTCAGTGAATATTACTGATTATCAGTTAGTGCTGACTAATTCTTGCTTGCAGGAGGGGATGAAACTCATGGCGGGTCAGTGGCTGGTTCTTGCGGGGTACCTGTTCATCAGCCCTTTCACACCGGCATGAGCTATGGGATTTCTGTTCCTGAGTTGTGCCGTTCGCTCTTGTCCCATCCCCAGGAGTGCAGGGGAAAAAATGGATAAGAAATACATCCTCGGTTGTCATGAAAGAAGTTTCAGTTCTTTAAATCTACTTTGATTCCCAAATAAAATTCTATTATTGAAAACAGTTCAGCTTTAATGATTTAAAAATAAAGAACAAAGAACTTTTTATTCCCAGATTTGTCATTCTATGTTAGCAGTACATGATTCTAATCCCAGCATGGTGTGTGTGTGTGTGTGTGTGTGTGTGTGTGTGTGTGTGTGAGAGAGAGAGAGAGAGAGAGAGAGAGAGAGAGAGTGAGTATTGGGGGTATGTTTGGATCTCCTCTCTCTGTATGGCCTCGCAGTAAGTGGGAGTGGATACTTCTGACACCATTTTTCAAGTCCCATTATCTACCCTTTTGAAATATGTTGAGTATCAATTACCTTATATGGGTCTATTGTGTGCTTAAAAAGTGCTGAAATAGCAATTTAATGACCTGTAAATACCTCTTAGTGATAAAATACTAGGAATTGAAAATATTGATAAAAAGAGATTTTAAAGAGAAAGATGGGCAATCCTAAAGCATAGTAACTTCCACAACTCCTTTGTGCAGAAATTTTTACTGTTAGTAAAAGGCAGTACCCTCTAAGGTCTCCCTACAGCTGATATCCTCACCCTTAAGCAGCTCTTAAATCCTCACCCTCATGCACCTCCATGCTAGCTAATGCCACATTTATAAAAATGAATGCTTTATGGCACAAAAACAGACACACAGATCAGTGGAACAGAATAAAAAACCCAGACATGGACTCACAACTATATGGTCAACTAATCTTCAACAAAGCAGGAAAAAAGACAGTCTCTTCAACAAATGGTGTCGGGAAAACTAGATGGCTACATGTGAAAGAATGAAATTAGACCACTTTATTAGACCATACACAAAAGTAAATTCAAAATGGATGAAAGACCTAAATGTGAGACAAGAAACCACCAAAATCCTGGAGGAGAACACAAGCGGCATCCTCTTTGACCTTGGCCATAGACACTTCTTACGCAACACGTCTCCAGAGGCAAGAGAAACAAAAGCAAAAATGAACTACTGGGACTTCATCAAAATAAAAACCTTCTGCACAGTGAAGGAAACAATCAACAAAGTGAAAAGGCAACCCACGGAATGGGAGAAGATACTTGCAAATGACATATCTGATAAAGGGTCAGTATCCAAAATCTATAAAGAACTTATCAGACTCAACACCCAAAAAGCAAATAATCCAATGAAGAAATGGGCAGAAAACACAAATAGACACTTTTCCAAAGAAGACATCCACGTGGCTAACAGACACATGAAAAGATGCTCAACATCACTTATCATCAGGGAAATATGAATCAAAACCACAATGAGATACCATCTCACACCTGTCAGAATGGCTAAAATGAACACCTCAAGAAACAACAGATGTTGGCAAGGATGCAGAGAAAGGGGAACCCTCTTACACTGCCGGTGGGAATGCAAACTGGTGCAGCCACTCTGGGAAACAGTATGGAAATTCCTCAAAAAGTTAAAAATAGGCGTGCCTGGGTAGCTCAGTCGGTTAAGCATCTAACTTCGGCTCAAGTCATGATATCATGGCTCGTGAGTTAAAGCCCCATGTCGAGCTCTAGGCTTACAGATCAGAGCCTAGCGGCTGTTTGAATTCTGTCTCCATCTCTCTGTCTTTGCCCCTCTCTTACTTGCATGCATGCACGCACACACTCACTGTCTCTCTCAAAAATAAATTAACTTTTTTTAAGTTAAAAAAAATGAATGCTTTATTTTAAAATAGTTTTAGGGGCGCCTGGGTGGCGCAGTCGGTTAAGCGTCCGACTTCAGCCAGGTCACGATCTTGCGGTCCGTGAGTCCGTGAGTTCGAGCCCCGCGTCAGGCTCTGGGCTGATGGCTCGGAGCCTGGAGCCTGTTTCCGATTCTGTGTCTCCCTCTCTCTCTGCCCCTCCCCCGCTCATGCTGTGTCTCTCTCTGTCCCAAAAATAAATAAAATAAATAAATAAATAAATAAAAATAAAAATAAAATAAAATAGTTTTAGGGGCACCTGGGTGACGCAGTCAGTTGGGCATTGACTCTTGATTTCGGCTCAGGTCATGATTTCGTGGTTCATGGGTTTGAGCCCCATGTTGGGCTTTGCATTGACAGTGGGAGCCTGCT
This sequence comes from Panthera pardus, assembly GCF_024362965.1. Lineage (NCBI taxonomy): Eukaryota > Metazoa > Chordata > Mammalia > Carnivora > Felidae > Panthera > Panthera pardus. Next base: position 22,466,491 of record NW_026526732.1, on the reverse strand, counting down.
TGGGATTCTCTGCCTCCTCTCTCTGCCCCTCCGCTGTAAGCATGCTCTCTAAATAAATAAATAAATAAATAAATAAATAAATAAATAAAACTTTAAAATAGTTTTAAATTTGTTGAAAAGTTGTAAAGATAGTGCAGTGAGAGAGAGTTCTCACATACCCCCCTACTTAATTTCTTCTGTTGTTCATCTCATGTGTGAGTTGAATAAATTTGTTACAACCATGGAACAGAGCATTGGTACGTTACTGTTAACTGCCTATTTGATAAATTTCTGTTTAAATGAAAAATAAAACCTGCTCGTATTCTCTGAATTCTCAACAATTGGTAATGTGGAGAAGTCCTATTAGGTGTGAGCTCATTCGGTAGGAAAATAGACTTAGCTGTGCCATTTAAAATGTCTATGTTAGAACAGCTAATGACTGTATTTCACAATATTAAAATATTTAACGATCTAAAATATTTTGAAATATTTTAAAATGTTGATCTCAAGTGTGAAAAAGAAACTTCTGGTGAAGAACAGGATACTCTTCTTATCATGAAAGTTGATCCAAATTAGCCTTTAAAACAGTCAGGAAATTTAGACTTTCATCTGGGATTTGCCTAGCAATGTGTTCTCATCTACATGGAAATGCAAAATTCAATGGAACCGGCAGTATTCTGGGTGTTGGGAGGAGAGGAGAGTTTATGTTATGTGCATACTACTCAAAAGCAGTGAAAATCCCCTACACATTCATGATTTAAGAGAAGTACAATGGCGGTGCGGCCAACTGTGCCAACATATGGTTCCTGATTGCAAATATGGTTTGCTCTACTAACCCAACAATTACAAAATTACAGGTGAATTTATTCAGTCAGAAAAAAAGATATGCATATGTGTGCACTGCTCTGGTCATTGGCACTGGCCCAGGCCCTTTCCAGAGTAGAGGTAAAGACTGGAACTGTAAATGCATAATAAAGAAAGATAACAGCAGTTAATTTCTTATGCAGCTATGAATTTAACATTAAGGCTTTAATTCTTCACTCACTCAATCTCTCCATCTGTCACCTAGAGAACTATGTAATTTTTCTTTTGTTTATTTTTGTTTTCAGGAGAAAAAGTAGATTATTCTTCAAGGGTTTGGATCAAAAGCAGAATTTTTATGGAGTGTCAGGGAACTGGATATGTGGCTTGAAAGAAAATGGGAAGTGGATGTGTGTCTCTAGCCACAGAGACAGATTTGAGATTTAGACTCTCATTCCTATATCTGTGATAGTCAGCCCTTATATGTTTCACAGCATTTAAATTGTTCAAAACTAAGCCCTTCAGCATAAAATCGCAAAAAAAGAAGAAACACCATACATTCAGTTCCTCCCTCGGCTTACCCCTTCTTTGAGGAAGTGAAATAAAGAAGGATTTTACATTTTCACTCTGGCTTAGCTTCAAAATCAATCTGTTTCATATTTCTTCCTGTCTATTGCACTTTGGCCAGTATGAGCAGGGTAAAGTAGGGTCAGGAAACATATGAAAGAATCAGTCACTGCAGGATTTGCATTTCTGCCTGAAATTAGGATAGATATTGCAGGAGGGAAGAATGGAGTTTATCGTTCAGTTCTTGGAAGAAGCCCATAAGGATTTAGGGGTTGGTGTATGTTGATTGTCTTTTGTCATTCAGTTTAAGATTTTTCTTGTTCTGGTATGTCAAGTGATTTAAAAAAAAACAAAAAAACTTTAAGTTTATTTTGAGAGACATAGAGAGTGAAGGAGTGGAGAGAGAGAGGGAGAGAGAGAATCTCAGGCAGGCTCTGTGCCTTTTTTTTTTGGTCATAAATTCATTTTGGCTCCTTTAGAACTTCATATACATGGAACCACACAGTATGTATTCTGTTGTGTTTGGCATTTTTCTCAGCACAATGTTTTTGAGACACATTCATCTTTTTGTATGAATGTATCAATGGGTTTTTATCATTATTATTACTGCTGAGTGTTATTTCATTGCATGAACAGTACCATAATTTATCCATTCTGGGCTGCTTCCAGTTTTTTGTCATTAAAATTTAATGGTTAGAATAACATAAGCCATCATTGTCTTCCTTCTGTTTTGAACTTCCTGCAAGGCAACTTAGGGTTTTGGGCCTTTTTTCTGATTAATAAAATGATTAAGTCACTAAAGACACATTCTACCACACACAATACCCACCTTTCCATACATTTCTTTTTTTTTTTTTTTTTAATTTTTTTTTAACGTTTATTTATTTTTGAGACAGAGAGAGACAGAGCATGAACGGGGGAGGGTCAGAGAGAGGGAGACACAGAATCTGAAACAGGCTCCAGGCTCTGAGCTGTCAGCACAGAGCCTGACGCGGGGCTTGAACTCACGGGCCGCGAGATCATGACCTGAGCCGAAGTCGGCCGCTTAACCGACTGAGCCACCCAGGCGCCCCAATTTCCATACATTTCTTATTGTTAGTGAAAATTACCAGTTTATTTGAAGCTGAAAACTTTTTTTTTTTTTTTTTTTATGCAATAGGAGCAAAATATAATTTTAGCACCATAAAAATTAGAATTTAGGGGCACCTGGGTGGCTCAGTCAGTTAAGTGTCCGACTTCAGTTCAGGTCATAATCTCACAGTTTGTGAGTTTGAGCCCCACATTGGACTCTGTGCTGACAGCTGGGAGCCTGGAGCCTGCTTTGGATTCTGTGTCTCCCTCTCTCTTTCTGCCCCTCCTCTGCTCATGCTCTGTCTCTCTCTCTCTCTCTCTCTCTCAAAAATGAATAAAGTTAAAAAAAAATTTTTTTTAAATAGAATTTAGCTTCTTGGCACTAAGTTTTATTTTGTGAAGGAGAAACTATGGTTTTAACTACACCATAACTGTAATATTCATTACTGAGACTGCCATACTAGCCTCTGGAGGAACATCCAATTTCAGGAATAGAACAAAACCTTGAATTGCGAGTAACTTGCTCTGCGAATGTTCTGCAAGACAAGGAAACATTTCTAATAAATTTTAACTTGAAAAACGAGCGATGTCTCGCAATACGAGTAGAATGTGACACTGGATGTCAGATGATCCCAACTGAGCCAACGGTTCTTGAAATTTGCTTTGATATACAAGTGCTTTGGATTACAAGCATGTTTCTTTCTGGAATGAATTATGCTCGCAAACTAGGCTTTTACTACTTAGAATATTCTGTTCCTTCACAAAACATCGATGTAGTTGCTACAGATGAAATCAGCTGTGTTTTGCAGGCCTTTATTTGGCCCTAGCTAGTATGTAAGTCTCTTGCTTCTCTTCTATTTCTCCAAAATGATTATCTGAGGGGACTGTAATTTCTGATTGATTGATTTACTGACTGATATCAGGGGAGTTCTGCCCCTGGGAAGTGGGGCAAAATAAACTTTATGTGAGATTCCAATTAAAGTGGCCATGCTTGCTATTAAAGTACAGGAAGAAACACATGATGTTGTTTCAACTTTTTATTACAGCTGTTCTCTGACTTTATTTTTCTTTATACAGTTGATGGACTTGACAAAGCTTCCATAGCAAACTCAGATGGCCCAACAGCAGGCTCCCAAACACCTCCCTTCAAGAGAAAGGGGAAACTCTCCACCATCGGTAAAATCTTTAAGCCTTGGAAATGGAGGAAAAAGAAGACCAGTGACAAATTCAGAGAAACCTCAGCAGGTATGAATATCATAACTTTGTTAAAAGATGAGTTGTTAAATCTTTGAAAAGATAACCAATTGTGTCGTATAAGGCTTTTTTCTCCCAGAAAAGAAAATCCGTATTTGAAATGAAATTAGTTAATTTAAAGATGAAACAACCTAAGAGTTCTGATTTGCCTCCTTTTCCACTCATTGACTTTCAAATATATTCTTATTCTTAAATATATACTTGTAAATTCATACAGAAAACTAGTGTGGAGGAAGGGAGAGGTGAAATAGAAAATTAGAAGCAGAAATGTTATTTGTCAACATTGTAGCTGAAGTATCTGTGTGCACACACACGCACTATTGTCTATCTACTTAGTTCCAGCAGTACAATCCTGTTTGTTAACTTAAAAAACTTTTTAATGTCTTTTTTGAATGTATTTGTTCTGTGGGCAAAATCTAAATGGCTGTTTGAAGGAAAAGGGTTGCTGTATTTATTGTTAAATTTAAAATTTCCATCATGCCTTTAGGACAAGTAAATGGTTTCTTTCCTAAGGGAGTCATAACACTGCTGGTGTGAAAATTTATTATAATTATTTTGTGGGTTTGTTATACTTTAAGAATTACGTTATTTAGCACCTTTCATGTTAAACATGATTTAACCTTCGTGTTAAAGCTTCATGTGGACTCATGGAAGAAACGGGCTTTAGATCTCGGGCCAGAATTAAGCCTAACTTAAACAGGTGTCCAGTATCAGTGGGATTATCTTTAAGGTAGAAAGCCATTTATCTCATGATAGAAGTTCAACTTTCTCTGTGCTTGTTGTCTAATACAGTCCCTTCATCAGAATTCCTCATTGCCCCAAGGTTAATATTTTCATTGTATGTGCAGGGTCACAGAGCATATCTTACTGGTCTGTGCTGACATGAGAGTTGGCCTTTAGTTCTAGGGCAATGAAATAAAATAGAAAATACCTCAGGGGCCCTTGGCTGGCTCAGTCGTTAGAGTATGCAACTCTTGATGTCAGGGTTGTGCATTTGAGTCCCATATTGGGCGTAGAGATTACTTAAAATCTTTAAAAAAAGAAAGAAAGAAAATACGTCAGATAGCACAAGGGTATGGAATTGGGACATTCCTAACAAAATTGTCTCTGATGCATTTGCAGCTATATAACTTCTTTGAGCACTTAATGTTTAAAAAGATATAATGATACTGTATCTGGGATTCATGTCAAAATAATCCTGGAGGTGGGGTGAGTATAGATGAAAGAAGACTGACCACAAGGTGGTAATTGTTTAAGCTCAGCGATGGGTAACATGGGGTTTATTATTCTCACCTCTCTACTTGGAGATATTGGAAATTTCTATAATGAAAAGATAGAAAAAAAGAGAGATTTGGTTTAGGGGGCAATGAGATTAGCTTGGTTATTAAATTTTCTGTAGTTTCTAATTGACTTCTGGGATGAGGAGACAGTGGGAAGTGGACAGAGTGCTGTGCTGAGTGAGGACACCTGGGTTCTGATATTGTCCTTGCCCCCTAGGGGCCATGTGACCTTGGGGAAGTCAGATCAGAGTTGAAGGAGTTGAATTCTAAAGTGCTTTCAGTTCCAGATTCTGTTGTCTCCTTCTAACCCCTGGCTGGGTATCTTGTTCTCCCTTGTTCTTCAGTTGTGAATGGAACCATACTGGTCTTCTTAATTGTCCCCCTCTTGGATTTCCCTAAGCACTGAGAGAATATGGCTCTTCAGGCGACCATGGCTACCCAAGATGGGAGTGGGGCTCCAGGGAGTAGCAGTGAGAAGATACTGAGAAGGGAAGGTGGAAAGAAGTGTCTTCATTTGTCTAGCTTGCCCTTTACTTGAATCTAGGCTGCTAACTTCTCTCTCCCTAATGTAGAAAGGCAGCTACCAAGAAATTCTCCTTCACTTTTCTTTGTCATCCCTCTTTAATTATTTTAACAGTAGATAGTCTGTAACCCTGAATATTTAAGATTAGTCCTTTTAAACGGCATTAAGTATTATTTTATGTTATCCCATCTTTATTGAGGATAGCCTCCCCATCTTTGTCTTCTGTTTTCTTTTCAGATTCACACAGGATTTTATAGAAGTGTATGTAGCTCCAAGGAGTTATTTGTGGATACTATATTCCTAGCTCCTAAAGCTACCAAAGTGCATTAAAAACCCGAAAAAGTTATTAGATGTCTTTCTCTCTCTCTCTCTCTTTTTTTTTTTTTGCATCAATATTGTGACATAGCAGAATAAAAACAAGCCAAGTAGATGTGCTAACAAATCTTTGTGAATTTATCTGCTACATTTATTTTTGTCCTTTCTTTTTAAACCCATATTCTTAATAATATTTTACTTGTATTTCATGTTATGAAGTGTCCCATTATAAAGTATTTTATTATCACCTTATATATATGCTTATTTTAATGCTGAGCTTAATGAAGTGTATCAGTAAAGGCTAAAATACAGGGAGGCACAAAATGGTATAACATACGTTTTATTCACATTGAGGAAAGATGTCACGTCCTCAGGAAAACTGATGCATTTGGAAATAACCAAGAGAAAGGTGTTTTCTTCTTTAATAAATTGTCCCCAACAATGAGCTCTCATTGTTTGGATATGACCCAGGCCATGTGCTATCTGGCAAACTATAAAGTACACCGTAGGCACATCCCACAATATGTCGGGATCCGAAAGAAGATGCATTTCTTCCAAGAAAAGTAAATCTTCTCTGTTTTTCCTTCTCCTAAACTCCTGGCATTATAGTCGCTTGGATGTGGATCTTACTGTGTTTCACTACATAGTGATTAATACTGCTTTTCCTAGTCTGGGTTTCTGTTGTGGGATTTTTAGTTGGTAACGGATAGGATGCAACAGTGATTTATCAATGCCATTGTAATAAATGCCATTGTAATCATATGGTGGTGGTAGTTAAGAAGGCTCTTATTCAGAGCATGGGGCATGAGACTCTTGATCTTGGCGTTGTGAGTTTGGGCCCCACGTTGGGTGTAGAGATTACTTAAAAATAAAAATCTAAAAAAAAAAAGAAGAAGAAGGGTCCTGTTCTCTGCCTGCTTTGGTGGTCCTTGGGTGTCAGCTATATTTTGGAGGGCCGTCCTGTTTGGGACTGTGCCCTGACTTCATGTTCTCTGGCCTTATTTTAAAGTGGAAAGTTACCTGTATCTTCAACTCTGTTTAGGCTGGTCCGTAGGCCGTCAGCTTCTAGGATAGGAAAACAGTCCTCTTGGCATTTACTTTCCTCTGGGGCCTCTTTTCATCATCTGGGTGCGAGGGCCCTTCTCTGGTCTTTATAGTTACATCCCTTCTGTGTCTTTAGAACTCAAAATGTCATTTATACTTCTTTTCCTACACAATAATTTCTTCCTTTTTTTTTTTCTTCCTGTTTCTCTGGGGGTGGGGTGTGGGTAGTGGCTGAGGCTCCTCCCTCTGGATCTTTAAACATGCTTCCATCTCCCCAAAGCTAAGAACACAAACAAATCCTGTCTAAACACAGTTGTTCCTCTAATTTCTGCATAGTCTGTTACCATCAAGAGAAACATCTTGGGGCACCTGGGTGGCTCAGTTGGTTGAGTGTCCAACTCTTCATTTCTGTTCAAGTCATGATCCCAGGGTCATGGGATCGAGCCCCATGCTGGGCTCCACACTGAGCATGGAGCCTGCTTAGTATTCTTCCTCTCTCTCCGTTGCCCCTCTCTCCTGCTTGCATTCTCTCTCCCTCTCTCTCTCTCTCTCTCTGTCTCTCTCTCTCTCTCTCAAATTAAAAAAAAGGAAAAGACCAAACATCTTGAAAATACAGCCTGTGTCACTGCTTCCACGTTCTCTCTACAGGGTCATTCCTTTCCCTCTGCCATCTGCCCCTGTGTCCAGCGCTCCTCTGATGACATTCCAAGCCTCCCAACCAGGAAATTCAGTGTCATTCTTTCATTGCCACCCATTCCAAACTCTGCAACATTAGCCATCACTGGTTAGTCCTTCCTTGATTTACAAAAGATGTCATTATCTTGGTTGTCTTTGACTTTCCTTTCTCTCTCTTCTTTTCTCTTCCCCCCCCCCCCTTCTCATATCCCCTAAACCTTTTAAGGAATTTGCTATGTGTCTTAACCCGTCTCTTTCTTTGAATGTGCTTTTCTCATCTCTTCTCATATCTTCCAAACCAAGCCTCCACCCAAGACCTAGCCACATCTACCCAAGCACTTGATGGGTAGCAATGCCTGAGGAGTGCATGTTAACCCCAGATCCATTCATAAGTTCTACATATATCACTGAAAATGTGATGCATGCCAGGCACTGTTCTGGAGCTGGGTATTCTTCACTGAGTGAGTAAGCAAGGTTCCTGCCGCTCCTGGAGCTTTCATTCTAAAGAGGTAACGTGCTGATAGCTGCTATGAATGAACACAGAGTGAGGGAAGAGGCAGTGGGAAAGTACTACGTACAAAATACATTCCCATGCAAAACAGATCCTTGCCAATCCCAGCTATCCATGCTGTTGCAGACATGGCTTTCTTTGGCATCCTGACTTTGAACCATGGAGTCCTTTGACTTTTCCTTGCCTCTTACCATCTTCTACGTTCCAAGGGTTCCAAAACCTTTCATGTGTTTTCTCCTAGTGCAAGGTCTCTACCATTAGCCTTTCTTCTCAGTCCCCATTGTCTGATCCTTATCACTCTATTATGGCAGGTAGCCTCTTTGCTGTATTTAGGTATTAGCTGTACTAGCTGTAGAAACCTACAGAATGCTAGAGAAGGTAGGGAGAGGTGAGGTTCTGGCAGTAAAACTGCCCACAGGGGGACCTGACCCAGCTGGTGAGGCTGACAGAGAAAGTTCAGGATGCCAGGAGCTGCCAGGAATCCCAGAGTAACCACAATGATAACTTCCCAAGCCTCAGGTCAGGCAAATAGAACAGTGGGTATTTCAGACCAAAATGTCATGTGTTCCACCCAGTAAAGTAGAATAACAGAGCATCCTGGAGAGTGAGAGTGGGGATCTGGGCAGGCTTTAGTAGCCAGGGTGTTCTTTACTAGGTGGTAATATTCATGGGAAGATGGTGCCGGCTATGCAAATAGAAAAACTCACAGAACTCCCATCCTTATTTTTCCAGGAACCAGGAAATAGAGCTGGTAACTAGGACAGGAAGTTACCAAAGGACTGAGGACGTAAACTCAGTGTATAGAGTGGAAAGCAGTGTATGGGTTTTGGGGAGGGGTCCCCTCAGACCCCAAACCTCAGGTGCAGGAGCTCCTGTTGCTGGAAAGGCACAGCTCAAGAGCGAGGTGGCCAGAAAGAGCGAGGCTTCTTGTGGATTCGGGGAAATAGGTAGGCAAACTGTCCACCTTCGCCCTCTCTCCTCTAGCTCATCTTGGATTCCACCATGAAGGAATTTTCCTCAGGTGGAACTTGGGTCCCATTGCTTCTTGCTCAAAAGTATGACTGACCCCATATTGTTTCCTAAGTGAATTCCAGACTCTTCAGCTGTCCTCAGCGTAACCCAAACTGACATTTCCCCTGATTTTTCTCAAATAGTCACTTATATTGGCTTTCAGTCATGCAGGGTCACTTACTGAACGTGCCCCTAAGCTTTCTTGTCTCCAGGCCTTTCTTCCTCCCACAGCTACACCTGGGGGAAATACTATGTCATGCAAGGGTCATGACACATCTCTTCTTTCTTAAAGATACTCTTTTTTGGGTAACATTTATTTATTTTTGAGAGAGAGAGTGTGCAAGTGGGGCAGAGACAAGGGGAGAGAGGATCCAAAGTGGGTTCTGTTGCTGACAGCAGTGAGCCTGATGTGAGACTCAAACCCGCGAACCGGGAGATCATGACCTGAGCTGAAGTAGGACACTCACCGACTGAGCCACTGTGCCCCTCTTAAACACATTCTTCACCTTGATTTTGTATCAGCTGAATACGAACCTTCCCTCCTTTTCTTGTGATTCTTTCAAAATATGTATAGTTTGACTTCTCTAATTTATGTGTCTGCTCTTAATTTGCTGTGTAAAATATTTAAGGGCAGAGACTTGCTCCCTCATTTTTGCCTCACTTCGGGTGCTTTATATAATAGTTTATACCTAGTATGTACTCTTGAGTGTGCCTTGAATTGCTTATTTATTGAATATCCACTATAAAAATACAGCACTGGATGCTTAGGACTTTGTGAAAGAAATTGAAGACTGAAAAATCATAATGAAAAGAGAAAGACAGTAAATAGAATCCTAACCAAAAGCATGTACTCTCAATTAGCACCATGTACAACTTTCAAGAAGTCAATAAAATAATGAAGGAAAATTTCTCTTTCCTCTCTTTTGCCCTTATTTTAAAAGTAAGTTATACTCCTAAATAAAGAAATTTATCTTCATCATAACCATGGCTTCCAGAGTTGTGTTGTTAGTAATGCAGAAGGAATGCCTGTCTAGATTTTTAGATAACATTGTTGCAAGTTATCAGCATTCTGAGAATGGAGAGTGGTTTGTAGAGAGGCATCTGGTCGAAGCTTTAATTTACTGATACTCTGCATTCCCTATTAATAATATCACCGTGCCAGGTTCTGTTCTGCTCCAAGAACTTTCTTCACGTTAACTCATTTAATCATCTAAGTTTATGAAGTGTCACTGCTACCGTTGTCCCAGTTTTACTGATGAGGACACTGAGGCCAGAAAATTCAGATGACTTACCCGAGGAGGCACACCCGGACGGAGGCAAAGGTGGTGTCTGAACCCAGGCAATATGGTGCCACAGCCAGTACCTTTGACCATCGCACTATGTTGTATCTCTAGAAGATAACTTCATACCCGGATCGGTGAGGACTGAGCACTGAAAGGTGATCCTACTTTGTGGGTTTGCTTCATATACTAGAGTTTTTGCTGTGAGAAGGATTTGGTCGGAAGAAGAATTTAGGTTCCACTTACCTGCCTAATTTCAGCAGTGTAGGCACAGAAAAATGGTTGACAAGGGTCAAAATTTATGTTTGGTCCTATTAAAGATAATGTTCTCTGTAACCATAGTGGCATAATGTCTCTGTTTGGGATTATTTTCTCTATCTAGAAAGTAGGGCAAAAGTAGAAGGTTTTCCTAGGACGATATTTGTTAAGGACCGGTCTGATTGCATTGATAAATGACAGCATGTTGATCTTATCTGTCTTGTTCTACCATCTGTCTTGTTCTTCTTCCATCTAAAAGATGGAAGGAATTTTGTGTATCATTTACCTTAGCACCATATTGGAGGAAGGGAAGAGAATCTCCCCACAGGAAGTTACAGAAAGGAGTTGTATACAGAAGGAAGCCAAAAACGACACAGCCCGACCAGGTCTGCCGAGCCCTCCACTCATTTGTCTTCTCAACAGATGTTTGCTCAGCATCCACATCTACTCTGTGTCAGGCACTGTTATAGACAGTGGTACAGCAAGGAACAAAGGAGACAATGCTGCCTTCCCCTATGGAGCTTATATTCTAGTAGCGGTAACAGGCAGAAAGTAAACCCCCAAAGTTAGTATATTAAAAAGTGCGAAGGAAAAACATAAAGCAAGGAATAGGGAATGTGGGAGGTAAGTTTCAGTTTAAGATGCCCGTGGCCAGAGAAACTTTACTAGAAAAGCGACACTTGAACAAAGACACAAGGGAGGGGAAGAAACGCACTCAGGGAAATCCTATGAAGTAAGAAATCACAGGAGTGAGAGCATGTATTTCCTTCTAACAGTGGTGTCAACCTACTGAATGTAGTCCGTTATAAACTTTATCCAGTCATTTAACAATTAAAATACCTCACATTCATGAACTTCTTGGTTGTTAATCTTGATATCTGTTGCTGACACCATGGCTCCTGACAAACCATGTAATTTCACGCGATACAATTCTAGAAGAGAAGCAAGAATCCAGGAAAGGAATTTAACTTTGTAATATAAACGTTTTGTTACAGCTTCCTTTCTGTTTTTTTTAATTCATTTTTTAATTTTAGAGAGAGAATGTGCATGTGAGTAGGGGAGAGGGACAGCAGGGGAGAGACAGAGAGAGAGAGAGAGAGAGAGAGAGAATCTTAAGTTGCCCCACCTTCAACACAGAGCCCCTTGTGGGGCTCAGTACCACAACCCTGGGATCACAACCTGAGCTGAAATCAAGAGTAAGACGCTCAACCGACTGAGCCATCCAGGCACCCCTACAGCTTTCTTTCTTAAGTTAGAATTTAAGAGCCAGATTTTGACAGAGTATCAGAAATACAGCTTCATGGAGTCCAAGTTTAGAACCTTCATATGTTGGTGTTTTTGTTTTTGTTTTTGTTTTTTTTTTTGGTGGGTCTGGATATCAAGTTCTTCAGAGAATGCCTTTATAAATTGAAAGAATTCATGTATGATCTCCTCGGGTAAATGGTCCTTTGCTTACATGCTAATGCTGTCTGCAATACTGCTTTGCTAAATTACTTGGGATGACAAGTATGTTTCCAAATTAATTTACAAAATTCAGTTTGATCCACAATGTACCTGAAACTGGCTACAATTAGGATTTGTTCACATACAGCCAAACACTACTTCTTGAAACTATAGGAAAATATCGTCTGAATTTTACTCTTAAATTAAGAATGTTAGGGCTGTAGAGTGCCTTCCCAGTCATCTGGATCTGTCTCCAAGGCAGGAATGCCCACTGTCCTCGGCAAACCTGACAAGATGAAGGGGTTCGTTCAGCTTCTGAGCTCCTAATTCCTCACTCTGATTATTGAGGAACTTTTCTTTTACGTCGACTTGAAAGAAACTCTCTCCAATGTTTCCAGCTACCCCCTGGCACTAGTATATGTATTTATACAGATCTCCTGATCACAGTGTTACATAATGGTCCTTCCTTCTTTTCTTAAAGTTCTTTCATCCCGTCGATGTATTCTCAATTCAGAGTTTCTCAGCATGGGGCCATACTAAATTGTCCAGGTTATTCAGTACGTTTTTATTGAGTACCTGGCCCAAGGCAGCATGTTCTGAGGACACTTGATGAACAAGCCTGACAAGGTCCTTCCTCTCACATAGCCCACAGTGTAGCTAGACTTCATGTTCCCTTTCCTGGCTATTTATTTTTATTTTTTTATTATTTATTTTGAGAGAGAGAGAGTGCGAGAGAGTGCGAGGGCAGGGGGGGCGGGCAGGGAGAGAGGGAGACACAGAATCCAAAGCAAGGTTCCAGGCTCTGAGCTGTCAGTCCAGAGCCCGACGCAGGGCTTGAACTCGTGAGTGTGAGATTATGACCTGAGTCGACGTCGGACTCTCAACCGACTGAGCCACCCAGGCGCCGCCCTTTCTTGGCTATTTTAATGCCAAGATAACATGGGGACTTCCCCCAAATTCTTATGATTGTACTTCGCCAGCCACATTTTTTTATATTTAGAATTGCATCCAGAATAGGAATTCATCTTGTTATTAAAATGACAAGAATTTATCAGTAGGAATTAAATATCTTCTGCTCACTTAATGTCCTACATATAGAAGAACAGCCAAATCCTTCAAGCTGGGTGATCCATTTTTACCCCCACGTATGTACAACAATGTGCTCTATGTCATTTCTGTGTACCCTTCTGCATATTCTCCAACATATGTCTCCCTCCATTCTGTGTGTTTTCTTGACAATGTCCAGCTGGGTGAGCTCCCTCCTACATTAGACCTCCCCTTTGGGTCAGATTGGTCTCTTTCCAGTTATCACAAACCCTGTCCCACCACATCTCAAAGAATTACTTTACTGTGTGGACACCCTGGTTCTCCTCGATGTATTCTCTTCTGCCTCTGCACCTGTTCATATCATGCTCACACTTCTGGGATGCTGTTTTTTCTGAAAGCACTGGAAGTCTTTGCTGCTGTGTCTTCTGTCCTAGCTGCTGTCTTCCACAGGACCTGATTTTGTACTATTATCCAAGTGCCTTCCTCCCTCTCTAATTCAGCTTTAAGGTTCTCTTCACTAGGCCAAACCAGTCAGTCTCTGCCCCGCATGTTACTTCTTTTTCCACGGAAGGGACCCCATAAGTTGTCAAGCCTAGCATTTCTGTACAAATGTATGGTCCAGAAAATCAGACCTTGATTTGAGACCATCAGTTCAAGCAGCTACTCACTTTTGTTGTCCACTCTCTGTATACCATGACCTTCAGCCAGAAGAGAAGAAAACCACAGCCCAGCCTTCTGCATCTTTCTGTTTCCTGCTCAGGACTTCTTACTAGATGGGCTGTCTGATTTTTTCTGGGGAAGACAATTATTCCTATTGCTAAAAATCAGGAGAGTAGGAGTCTTGGCATGTCCTTCTGTGTGTCCTGAGAAACACACAGGGGAAGACAGTGTTCCTTCTGACCACACCCAGGTCTCCATGTGAGGCGTCACCTTGAGCACACACATCAGTAAGCGCTCCTCAGGGACCACTGTTTGACTTCCTGCTGACACTCACTTGCTGTTCATTCGCACAGCGAATATTCGCCAGCCTCCTACCATGAGCCTACATGTCTTTCTATGCTCCAGGGGTACAGCTGTTAACAAAGGGGGAAAGTTTCAAGGCTCGAGAACATTGTCCGTCAGTGTCTCGGGCGTACCGCTCCTCTCGGCCGTCTGTCTGCCTGTTTCCAGATCCACATCAAGCACAGCATCCGTTTCCTTCTCCTTGTGTTACCTGTTTTTCTCCTGGCAACCTCTTAACTGTCATTTTGATTCCTCTTTTCTTAAGACATTTCTCTTTGTAACTGCCTTAACCGTACTATGTTTCCATAACATAAAGTAAAAGGTATCTTTTACCTTTTCCAGATCAGAGCAAAGAGAGATGTTTCCCAACTCCTTTCACCTTTGCTTTTTAAGGGGAAAACTGGTTTATATTTATAGCTTGCCTATTGGTGGCTCCTCTCTGAGGAAGAAAAGCAGAGGTCACAGCCCAGAGATCACTGGAATGGTTTTTGCACACTCCAGACCTCATAGCCTCTAATTTAGATTTTTTTTAATGTTTATTTATGTTTGAGAAAGAGAGAGAGGGAGTGGGGAAGGGCAGAGAGAGGGGGAGACACAGAACCTGAAGCAGCCTCCAGGCTCTGAGCTGTCAGCACAGAGCCCGATGTGGGATTCGAACTCACGAAACACAAGATTATGAGCTGAGCCGAGGTAGGACGCTTAACCCACTGAGCCACCCAGGAGCCCCCAGACCTCATAGCCTCAAGTTTACCTGTGGTCTTTTATTGACACCCCTTTTGGAATCATTTCCTGTAAACTACCCCCAGCAAACTGGGGCCCTAGGGATGAAGCTTTTCACTGAGCACTGGCTTGTGCTTGCTGTGTCAAACCTTAGGCCTTTCAGAAAACGCAAATAGGGTTTTGATTTCTCCAAAACTTTTCTCTGCCTTGCGTCTCGTTTTTACTGTAGCCATGGGCCAATGAGCCTATAGTCCACAGAAAAATACGGCTGTCTTTCCTGACAAGTCTGACGCTGGACTGCTGAGATTTTCTCAGAAGTAGTTGTGACTGGCTAAGGCTGGAAGCATAGATACAAAGGAACTACTAACTAGTTCATTATTACTGCCTTTGTGGTCATGACTTTCTCAAAAGAGGTCATCGTCTTGGTCATTCACTACTCTAATACTTTTTCTTTGGGGTATGTGTGTGTGTAGTTCTGTGACTTTCCTTATATGTTTGTGTTGTGTAACTGCCACCATTATTAGTTCTGTCACAGTTTTATCTCTCCTCAGTCCTGCTGCGCTGTCCTTTTATAATCACACCCTACCCCCTCACTATCACCTCCCCAACTCCTAACTTCTGGCAACCACCGCTCTGTTCTTCACTATCATTTTGTCGTTTCAAGAATGTCGCAAAAATTGAAATCATTTGCGTGAAATGTTTTGAGCCTGGCTTCCTTCACTCACCATTTCAGCATTGAATTCATCTGGGTTGCTGCATGTATGAGTCATTCCTTACGATTTTTGGGTAGTCTTCTCTGCTCTGAGAAGAATCACCCTGCTTCTTTATCCATTCCCCTGTCAAAGGACATAGATTGTTTCCAGGTCGGGGTGGTTATGAATGGAGCTGCTATAAACATTCATGTAAAGGTTTTCTTGTATGTGAACAGAAGTTTTCATTTCGCTAGGGAAAATAGGTAGGAGTGAGATTTTTGAGCCATACATTAAGTGCATGTTTGACTTGATAAATGACTGCCACAGACTATTTTCCGGACTTTTGCATTCCTACCAGCAATGTTAGAAAGTTCCATTGTTTCCTTTCCTTGCCAGCACTTGGTATTGTCATTATTATTTTTTATTGTGGTAAAAAGACATCCTAAAATGTAAACTATCTAAACCTTTTTATTTTTTATTTTATTTTTTTTTTAAATTTTTAAATGTTTATTTATTTTTGAGACAGAGAGGGACAGAGCATGAGCAGGGGAGGGGCAGAGAGAGAGGGAGACACAGAACGGGAAGCAGACTCCAGGCTCTGAGCTGTCAGCACAGAGCTCGACGCGGGGCTCAAACTCACAGACTGTGAGATCGTGACCTGAGCTGAAGTCGGACGCTCAACTGACTGAGCCACCCAGGCGCCCCTATCTAAACCTTTTTAAATGAACCCTTCAGAAGTGTAAAGTATTTTTACACTGTTACAAAATACATCTCTAGAACTTTTTCACCTTACAGAACTGAGACTCTATACCTATTGAACAACTCACCATATCTCCTGGTAATCCCCATTCTACTTTCTACCTGTATGAATTTGACTACTGCAGTATATTTCATATAAATGGAATCATACAGTAGGTATCCTATTATGACTGGTTTATTTCACGCAGCATAAAATGTCTGCAAGCTTCATTCGTGTTGAAACGTGCGTCGGCATTTCCTTTGTTTTTACGACCGCACCATATTTTATTGTATGTATCTACCACATGTTGTTCACCCATTCATCTGTCAGGGGACATTTGGGCTGCTTCAACCTCTTGGTTGTTATAAAAGGTGCCCCCGTGAACATGGATATGCTGTCACTATTTTTTATATTAGACATTCTAGTAGGTATGTAGTAGCATGTTGTCATAGGTTTAATTTGTATTTCCCTAATGGCTACTAGTGCTCAACTATTTTTCATGTACATATCTGCCATCTGTATATCCTTCCAGGTAAAGGTTCTGTTCAAGTCTTTTGCCCATTTTGTGATTGGGTTGTTTTCTTACTGTGCAATTTCGAGAGTTCTTTATATATTCTCTATAGAAGTTCTTTGTTGAATATGTGATTTGTAAATACTTTCTCCCACTGTAGCTTGTCTTGTTATTCTCTTCATCTGTTTTGCAGAGTAATGATTCATAATTTTGATCAAGTTCAGTTTATCAGTTATTCATCGCATGTCATGTTTTTTGTGTTGTGTCTCATCTCTTTGCCTCACCTCGGATTGCAAAGACTTTCTTCTGTGTTTTCTTCTAAAACTTTTATAGTTTTACATTTTACATCTAGATCTATGATCAATTTGGGGTTGATTTTTATTTAAGATATAAGGTTTAGGTAAAGGTTCGTTCCCAGTTATTTTAATACCATTTGTTGAAAAGATTATCCTTTCCCCCATTCAGTCACCTTTGTATCATTTTAAAAATCAATAAACAGGGGCGCCTGGGTGGCTCAGTCGGTTGGGCGTCCGTCCGACTTCGGCTCAGGTCATGATCTCGCAGTCCGTGCGTTCGAGCCCTGCATCGGGCTCTGTGCTGACCGCTCAGAGCCTAGAGCCTGTTTCAGATTCTGTGTCTCCCTCTCTCTCTGACCCTCCCCCGTTCCTGCTCTCTCTGTGTCTCAAAAATAAATAAACATAAAAAAAAAATTAAAAAAAAAAGAAAAAGAAAGAATGGCTGTTAA
Source organism: Panthera pardus (assembly GCF_024362965.1). Classification (NCBI taxonomy): domain Eukaryota; kingdom Metazoa; phylum Chordata; class Mammalia; order Carnivora; family Felidae; genus Panthera; species Panthera pardus. Next base: position 22,449,023 of record NW_026526732.1, on the reverse strand, counting down.
ATTTAAAAAAAAAATCAATAAACATATTTTTCTTCCATATATTCCCCTTTGATAAAGATCTATTCAACTCTTCTGGCCAGTTTTGTGTGTGGGTGGTTTTTGTTTTTGTGTTTTTGGAGTTTTTTGTTTACTTGTTTTTGAGAGAGAGAGAGAGCAAGCAGGAAGGGCAGAGAGAGAGAACAAGAAAGAGAGAATCCCAAGCAGGGGGCCACACTGTCAGCACAGAGCCCAATGCCAAGCTTGAACTCACAAACTGAGATTGTGACCTGAACCGAAATCAAGAGTCACCTGCTTAACTGTCTAAGTCACCCAGGTGCCCCTGGACAGTTTTTATTGAGCTGTTTCTCTTTTTAATACTGAGTTTTGAGAGTACTTTAGGTAGTCTAGATATAATGCCTTTATTAGATATGTTATTAAAGATATTTTCTGTCACACTGTAGCTTGTCTTTTTTTTTTTTTTAAGTTTGGTTTGAGAGAGAAGAGGAGAGAGAGCACAAGCAGGGGAGAGGGGCAAAGGACAAAGGGAGAGAGAGAATCCCAAGCAGACTTCATGCTCTCAGTGCAGAGCCCAGCGCAGGGCTCAGTCTCACAAACCATAAGATTATGACCTGAGCCGAAATCGAGCGTCAGATGCTTCACTGACTGAGCCACCCAGGCGCTGCAATGTCTTTCATTTTTTAACAGTGACTGTTATGGAGCAAAGGTCTTAATTTGGGTGAAATACAATTTATTACTCCTTTCTCTTAGGATCATGTTTTTGGCGTCGTTCGTAAGAAATTTGCAAGAGCATTTGTTGAAAAGACTATCCTTTCTCCATTGATTTTCCTTTGTGTCTTTGCCAAAAATTAATTGGCCACATGGTCTTTGTCAAAAATTAAGACTCACATTTGTGTGGGTCTATTTCTGGACTCACTATTCTGTTCTCTTAATCTGTCTGATCCTTTATCAATATCATGTTGTCTTGATTATTGTAACTTGATAAATCTGAAAATTAGGTATCACAGTATTTCCAACTTCATTCTTCATTTTCAAAATTGTTTTGACTAGTTGCTTTGCCTTTCCATACACATTTTGGTATCAGATTGTTTATATTCTCAAAATTTTCCTTCTGGGATTTTTTTAAATTTTATTTTTTATTCTTTAAATTTATATCCAAATTAGTTAGCATATAGTGCAACAATGATTTCAGGAGTAGATGCCTTAGTGCCCCTGACCCATTTAGCCCATCTCCCCTCCCACAACCCCTCCAGTAACCCTCAGTTTGTTCTCCATATTTATGAGTCTCTTCTGTTTTGTTCCCCTCCCTGTTTTTATATTATTTTTGTTTCCCTTCCCTTATGTGCCTCTGTTTTCTCTCTTAAAGTCCTCATGTGAGTGAAGTCATATGATTTTTGTCTTTCTCTGACAGACTAATTTCACTTAGCATAATACCCTGCACTTCCATCCATGTAGTTGCAAATGGCAAGATTTCATTCTTTTTGATTGCCGAGTAATACTCCATTGTATATATATACCACCTCTTTATCCATTCATCCATCGATGGACATTTGGGCTCTTTCCATACTTTGGCTATTGCTGATAGTGCTGCTATGAACATGGGGGTGCATGTGTCCCTTCGAAACAGCACACCTGTATCGCTTGGATAAATGCCTAGTAGTGCAAAATTGCTGGGTTGTGGGTAGTTCTCTTTTTAGTTTTTTGAGGAACCTCCATACTGTTTTCCAGAGTGGCTGCACTAGCTTGCATTCCCATCGTTCTGGGATTTTTATTGGAATGATATTAAATCTATATTGCAATTTGTGTAGGATTGATATCTTAACTATGTTGACTGTCACAGTGTATGAACTGGTATGTCTCTCCATTTAATTAGCCCTTTTATTTCTTTCATTGGCATTTTGAAGTCTTTAGAAAACAGTATTAGGTTTATACCTATTTTTTTTAACTTTTTTTTTTTTAATGTTTATTTTTGGGAGAGAAAGAGAGACCGAGCATGAGCGGGGGAGGGGCAGAGAGAGGGGGACACAGAATCCAAACCAGGTTCCAGGCTCTGAGCTGTCAGCACAGAGCCCGACACGGGGCTCAAACTCACAAGCCGTGGGATCATGACCTGAGCCGAAGTCAGACGCTTAACCGACTGAGCCACCCAGGTGCCCCATATACCTAAGTATTTCTTTTCTTTCTTTTAAAAAAACTATTATAAATGATATGTTTTTAAAAATCCGTTTTCCGGGGCGCCTGGGTGGCGCAGTCGGTTAAGCGTCCGACTTCAGCCAGGTCACGATCTCGCGGTCCGTGAGTTCGAGCCCCGCGTCAGGCTCTGGGCTGATGGCTCAGCGCCTGGAGCCTGTTTCCGATTCTGTGTCTCCCTCTCTCTCTGCCCCTCCCCCGTTCATGCTCTGTCTCTCTCTGTCCCAAAAATAAATAAAAAACGTTGAAAAAAAAATTAAAAAAAAAAATCCGTTTTCCAATTATTCATTGCTAGTTTACAGAAATACAATTGTATCATGCTACCTTGCTAAACTTACTTATTAGTTCTAGTGAAGATTCTTTAGGATTTTCTGTATTGATGATTATGTCATCTGTGATTAGGAATGGTTTTATTTCTCCTTTCCCAATCTATATGCCTTTTATATCTTTTCTTGCCTGGCTAGGACTTCCAGTATGGTACAACGAATAGGACTGGTAAATGTGACTTGCTTGTCTCTTTCTCATTCTTAGAAGGAAGCTTTCATTAAGTATGGTTTTAGTTGGGGGTGCCTGGGAAGCATCTGACTATTGATCTTGGCTCAGGTCATGGTCTCACAGTTCATGGGATTGAGCCCCATGTTGGGGTCCTTGCTGACACCACGGAGTCTGCGTGGGTTTCTCTCTCTGTCCCTCGCTCTCTGCCCCTCCCCCACGCTGTTGCCTGTGCTCTCTCTCTAAATAAACTTAAAAAAAAAAAGAAGTGTGGTGTTAGCTGAAGGTTTTTTGTAGATGCACTTAATCAAGTTGAGCAGGTTCCCTTTTACCTGACTTTACGAGAGTATTTATTATGAACAGATGTTGAATATCTCAGATGCTTTTTCTGCATCAATTGATACAACCATGTGGTTTTTCTTCTTTAGATGGTTATTATGGTAGATTACATTGATAGATTTTTGAATATTGAATCAGTTTTGCATCCCTGGGGTAAACACAATTGAGTTGTCATGTAGTATTCTTTTCATATGTTGCTGGGTTTTATTTGATAATATTTTGTGGAGGATTTGTGATATTGGTCTCTGGTTTTGTTTTCTTGTACTATTTTTGGTTTTGGTATTAGAGTGATGCTGATCTCATAAAATGAGTTCATTATATTCTATGAAAAGATTCTCTGGGGTACCTGGATGGCTCAATCTGTTAAACTTCCGACTTCGGCTCAGGTCATGATCTTGCAGTTTGTGAGTTCAAGCACTGCATCGGCCTCTGTGCTGACAGCTCAGAGCCTGGAGCCTGCTTTGGATTCTGTATCTCCCTCTCTCTCTCTGCCTCTCCCCTGTTCATTCTCTGTCTCTCTCTCTCTGTCTCTGTCTCTCTCTCAAAAATAAATAAACATTTAAAAAATTTAAAAAAAAGATTCTGTAGTATCGGTGTTATTTCCTCTTTAAATGTTTAAAAGCGTTTACCAACAAGACAACCTGGGCCTGGAGATTTCTTTTTTAAAAGGATTTTAAGGGCACCTGCGTAGCTCAGTCGGTTGAGTATCTGACTGCGGCTCAGGTCATGATCTCATGGTTCATGAGTTCGAGCCCTGCATCAGGCTCTGTGCTGACAGCTTGGAGTCTGGAGCCTGCTTTGGATTCTGTGTCTCCTTCTCTCTCTGCCCATCCCCCGCTTGCACTCTGTCTCTCTCTCAAAAATAAACATCACAAAACATTTTTAAATAAATAAAAGCATTTTAAACAGCAAATTCAATTTCTTTAACAGTATAGGATTATTAAGGTTATCACTTTTATCTTGGATGAGTTTTGTTAGGACCCTTGGCGCTTTGAAATGGAAAACGAAAGAAGGTTCTTCCTCCAGCTTTCCTTATGGTTAACCAACTACTTCATGTCCTTCCATGAAGTCCATGTTCAGTTGCTAACTTCTCAATGAGGTCTGCTTTCAGTCTCTGTACTGAATCTCTCCTCTCCTCCAGCACTCTTTTTTTAACAGCCTTTTTGAGATATAGTTCCTATGCCATACAGTTGACCCATTTTATGTGTAATTCACTGGTATTTAGTAATATTCACAAACTGTGCAGTTAGCACCACAGTCAATTTTAAACATTTTCATCACCCTAAAAAGAAACCCTGTTGAGCGGTCACTCCCCATTCCCCCCACCTCTATTTTCTGTCTTAATAGATTTGCCGATTCTTGATGTTTCCTGTAGATGGAATCATACAAGAAATATATGGCCATTTGTGACTGGCTTCTTTTGCTTAACATAATGTTTTCAAGGTTCATTTATATTGTAACACCTATCAATATTTAATTTCTTTTTATTGTCAAATAATATTACAGGATATGAATATATCACGTTATTTATCCATCCATCATCAGTTGATGGACGTTTATTTGGGCTGTTTCTATTTTGGCTTTTATGAATAATGCTGCTGTGAACATTTGTATACAAGTTTTTGCGTGGACACGTACTTTCACTTCTCTTGGTTGTAGATCTAGAAATGGAATTGCTGAGTCATATGGTAATTCGGTGTTTAACATTTTGACGAACTGCCAAGACTGTTTTCCAAGGCAGCTGCACCCGTGTTACATTCCCCTGAGCAGTGGATGAGGGTGCTAATTTCCCCACGTGCTGGGCAACATTTGTTATTATCTGCTTTTTTATTATTGCCATCCCAGTGGGTGTAAAGTAGGGCCCCTGGCACCCTTGCTTCCTTTTTTTCTGCCCCACCTTGTTCTTTCCACAGCACATCTTAGCCTTCTAACATTTATAAATTATTTGTATTTTTTATTAACTGGTCCCCCCTCCCACTAGATTATGAATTCCATGAGAACTGGGATTTTTGATTTCTTCTTTGGTAAAATCCAAAAGCAGCTTGAATAGCATCTGGCTTATTGTTAAAGCATTTAGTAAACGTTTGTTGAATGAATTAGTGAGAGGCTCTTGATAGGCCTTATCCTATTCCATATATATGGTTTTTGCTGGTGAATGTGATTTGTAAAGTGCTGGAATGGGGTGGGGGGGGGGGTTCCATTCTTTCTTAGTGTTCGTGTCATTGAGAGCTGCTTAAGAGCCTTAAGGAATTGAGAAGCCAAAATAGACAAAATTAATATTTCACCAAACTTAATGGACAGGTTAGGGCCCCATTCCCTCACGAATGGATAATGAACTTAAGTAACGGGTACTGTCTGTTCTGTATGGCAACAGCCTTTTGATGGCATCAATGACACAGAAAGAAGGTCTGGGTTGTGTTTCAGTTCGGCCAGTTGTGTACCTGTGTATTTTATAAATTAACCAAATTAGACCAAATGAGTGTTAAAAATTCTGTGGATAAGAGACCATATAATAATTATACATATTTACATATATATACATATACACATACATATACATAAATATACATTTTCCTTGTTTTAATTCTTTTATTCTTTTTTTCCTAAAGACATATAATGGCATTAAAACAAATTTGTTCTCTGTATATTAAAAATGAAGGAGACTGGGGCGCCTGGGTGGCTCAGTCGGTTAAGCGTCCGACTTCGGCTCAGGTCACGATCTCGCAGTCCGCGAGTTCGAGCCCCGCGTCGGGCTCTGGGCTGATGGCTCAGAGCCTGGAGCCTGCTTCCGATTCTGTGTTTCCCTCTCTCTCTGCCCCTCCCCCGTTCATGCTCTGTCTCTCTCTGTCTCAAAAATAAATAAAGGTTAAAAAAAATTAAAAAAAATAAATAAAAATGAAGGAGACTAAATATTCCTCTTCAGTTTTTTTTCTCCCAGTAGAATGAATTTTTCTTGTTTCAATCTTCCCGCATATAGATGGATGGAAAGAATCATTAAGGCCCCACCTTTTTATTTATGGATCATTTATTATTCATTATAGATCTATTCTAGGGATGAAACCCATTTATGGGAAAGAGTAATATGAGTGCTAACTTTTTGTGTATTTTTCATAAGTGAAATTGGTGGTTTCATAAATAGGAAAACCTTCTAGCACGGGTTTAAGTTAGCCAGCTACATAATGAATGGCCAGATCATCAGGACCCACCTTCCTTAGATAAACAGAAACCATAAAATCTTATTTCTAAACAGACTTGAGGAGACTCCCTTGCTTCCGGCCCATTCTAGAAGATGTGATATGGTTTGTTTAAACCAAGCTGGGTTTTAGATTTAAATTTGTTGAATCATAGAGCAGACTAAGATCTCAGACCTGCAGCCTTTCCCGGGGGGAGTTAGGTTCTCTGAGGGCTCAGATAAGCAAGGCATTTTCACTGAGCATCCTATGAAATTGTTACCAAGTGACCCATGCATACTACTGATTTTACTGATTTCTGATTATAAATGACTTTTTTTTAAGAGCCACACCCACTAGAATGGAATATAGAATTGTTAATTTGCATTTCTTTTTTTCTTTGCCACATTTAATTTCCTCAGGGGGATGTAGAGGAGAAGGAACTATGTTCCCATTGACCTCTTAATAAAAATAAAAAAAAACTTACACTGGGATGAGACATAGTCAGTGTGTATTGCTTTAAGAGACAGTCTGATTGTTTATAAGCCTTACTTGGGTGGATAATTTCCTAATTTCATTTTCCTTTGGAGTGTTGCCACTTTTTAAATACTTTTTAAAGGTGCTACAGAACTCTTTGTGGCCTGGGTCAGAGAATCGTGTCAGGAAAGTCCATTATTTTATTTCCTTTGCATATTATTTCCCTTGGTGGTTTTGTTTTGATTTTTTTCATCCTGTGATACGAATCTGGTCTTTATCGCTAAGGGCTGTCCTGAAAAGTGACTGATTTTTGGCTTCTGTGTTTTCCTGATTTGTTTCCCACTTGGAAAATAAATTGCAGTCTTAATTCTTATTTCTTTTTATTAAGTGAAAAGAATTTGCTCATGTAGGCATATGACATTTTGTGCTAAATTTTCTTTACCTGCTTTCCCAAACCCAGAACTCTCTAGGTTTTGAAACAGATGCTCTTGAGGTTTTCTTTATTCCAAAGTATAAGTGTTTACTTAGTACCCACTGAAAGGCAGGGCATGAGAGGCTACATGAGAAATATAAGAAAATAAAAAGCATGGCTGGAGAGAACACTGGGTACTGGAGAATAGATGGTGAGCACCGTAACCATCAGTGTGGTTAAAATTCTTTGAAAATACCTTCTGATCTATTTTTCACCTTAGATAAATGGCTGTTCACATTAATGTAGTCCAAAAACGTCTTACAACGTAATTTATTTTAAAAATTGTGGTAGAAAACACATGACACAAATTTTACCATCTTAATAACTGTTCTTAAGTATATAATTCATTGGTGTCAGATACATTTACATTGTTATGCGACAGATCTCCGGAACTTTTCCATCTTGCAAAACCTAAACTCTCTACCATTAAACAATAATTCCTCATTGTGTCTCACTCTTAGCCCTTGTAATTTGTTTTTGAAGTGCACCTAGGTGAATCAAGTGTAAAACATTAGGACTAAAATTTAATTACCTATTTAAATCTGATGTTGATATATTGCTGGCATTATGTAGTCCTTTCTTTTTGCTGTTTTCACAATTCAGTGCTGAAGTGATCCATATACAGGCACCTGGGTGGCTCAGTCGGTTAAGCGTCTGACTCTTGATTTTGGCTGAGGTCGTGATTTCATGGTTCGTGAGACTGAGCCCCGGGTCGGGGTCCCTGCTGACAGCGTGGAGCTTGCTTGGGATTCTTCTCTCTCTCTCTCTCTCTCCCTCTCTCTCTCTCTCTCTCTCTCTCTCTGCTTCTCGCCTGCTTGTGTGTGTGTGTGAGCACTCTCTCTCTTTCAAAATAAATAAATAAGCATTAAAAAAAATAAAATGTTCCATTTAGTTACTATCCATGAGATTTGAAGAAGTCCCCTTTGAATAATTTGCATAGTTTGCTACATGTGGAGCGTGTGAAGTAACATGTTAATAAATAACAGTAGACAAAGTTTGATTTCTGTTACCCATTTCAAGTTTTATTTGGGATTAAACTTAAAGTAGGAACAGGATACATGGCTATGAGTAATAACTAGCCCTCGTTGAGGTTTTACTGTGTGCCAGATGGTGTTTTAAGTATTTTCCCAATTACTCTGTGAGGTGGGTTGCTAACTATAACCCTCATTTCCCTAATGAATAAACTGAGGCACAGAAAAGTTAAATAACTGGCCCTAGGTTTCAGGGTTTGTGAGTGGCATAGCCCATGTTTGAACCTCAGAAGCCTGGCTTGAGTCTTCATTCTTTTTCTTTTCTTTTTTCTTTGGGAGAGAGAGACAGGGAGTGCAAGCTGGGGAAGGGCGGGGGGGGGGGGGGGGTGAGGGGAGAGAGAGAGAGAGAGAGAGAGAGAGAGAGAGAGAGAGAGAGAGAGAGAATCCCAAGCAGGCTCCATGCTGTCAGCGCAGAGCCCGACATGAGGCTCAAGCACACGAACCATGAGATCATGACCTGAGCCGAAATTAAGAGTCCGATGCTTAACCGACCGAGCCACCCAGGTGTCCCAAGTCTTCATTTTTAATCCCTGTACTACACCACCTTCTAGATCAGTAACCATATCAAGGTAAAAATACCAACAGAATATTATCAAAGAGATTTACGTGTATATACAAGAGAAAATAGAACACAGGGGAGAAAAAAACTAGTATTTATAAGTTCCCTACTTTGTATCAAATACTTTATGAAATGTTTTAATCATCCTGTTGTCCATCCAAGTCAGGTTTTCCTATCTCTGTTTTCATATACAGAAACAAAGGCCTGGGGGAATTTGGAGCTTGACTATATGATCACCTGCTAATAAGTTGAAATGTATGGATTTAAGCTTAAGATATATTCTTAAAAAGGCTAGAACATATCCTTCCTGATTCATTTTCTATTTTCTAGCTTTTTCTTTTTTAAAAAAAAAAAAGCTTGTTTATTTTGAGAGTGACAGAGAGAGCCCAAGTAGGGGAGGGGCAGAGAGAGAGAGAATCCCAGGCAGGCTCCTCGTGGTCCATATGCATAGCCCAACGTGGGACTTCAGCTCATAAAACTCTGAGATCATGAGCTGAGCCACCATCAACAGTCGGACGCTTAACTGACTGAGCCATCCAGGCGCCCCGATTTTGTAGCTTTTTCAGTCTTAAAGAAGAATGATGAGACCCCTTTACCATCTTAACGATCAGAGATTTGGAAATAGAGAGCAGACGGGGAGACTCCTGAAAGGGAGATTATGTCCAAGTGGAAACAGCACTGCTGTGAAATTTTAAACATTATAGTTTGAGTTACAATGAAAAGGTACGTTTCCCTAAGCCTCCAATATTTTTTGGTGTTTTGTTTTGGAAAATAAAAACTTTAGTAGAGTTAGCCTTGGTCGTCTCACTGCAGGGTCCAACAGGAATCGGGTATCATTTGTGCATCCTGTTTTAGTCTAGGTCTGGACCAGTTTTGCCAAAGAAATACTGTTCTTTATAGATACTGTACATTGTGTAATACAGGCAAGATGATAGAAGAGGAATGTTTAATTAACATGCTCAAGAAAACTTTTTTTTTTTGCATTAATCCAAGAAAGTTCATACCAGCTTTCCAAATGTTTTCTTTTCTAATCTTATTTGATTGAAGTACAGTTGACACCCAATGTTATGTTAGTTTCAGGGGTACAGCGTGGTGATTCGACAAGTCTGTATGTTCTGCTGTGCTCACTGCAGCTGTAGCTGCCATCTGTCACCGTATGATGCTATTACAATACTCTTGACTATATTCCCTGTGCTGTACATTTCATCCCTGTGGCTTACGCGTTCCATAAATGGAAGGCTGTATCTTCTAATTCCTTTCACCCCTTAGCCCATCCTCCTATCCCCACCCATCTGGTAACCACTGGTTTGTTCTCTGTGCTTATGGGTCTGTTTCTGCTTTGTTTGTTCATTTGTTTATTTTGTTTTTTAGATCCCACCTATAAGTGAAATCATACTATATTTGTCTTTCTCTGACTTATTTCTGTTAGCATAATACCCTTTAGGTCCGTCCATGTTGTTGGAAATAGCAACATCTCATCCTTTTTTATGGCTGAGCAATCCATGTGTGTGTGTGTTTGTGCGTGTGTTTGTGTGTGTGTGTGTGTGTGTGTGTATGTATGTAAACACTTTCTTTATTCATCTATCAATGGACGCTTAGGTTGTTTAAGAAAACAGATTTTGGGGGCAACTCGGTGGTTCAGCTGGGTAAGTGTCAGACTTCAGCTCAGGTCATGATCTCACGGTTCATGAGTTCGAGCCCCACATCAGGCTCTGTGCTGACAGTTCAGAGCCTGGAGCCTGCTTTGGATTCTGTGTCTCCCTCTCTCTCTCCCCCTCCCCCACTCATGCTCCCTCTCTCTCTCTCACAAATGAATAAATATTTTAAAAAATTATTTAAAATCCTAGCCGCTTTAAGAAAAAAAAGATAGAAAAAAATTTAATCACCTTAAGAATCCTAGTCTGATGAGATATGTATATGAAGGTGGTAAACATGGATTTGGGGGAACACCTACTCAGCCTTACTATTCCAGCTGGTTACTGACGCCTATTGGTTTGAGTTGATGATGTTTTATTATGTATTGTCTTTAGGTTCACGAAATAAAAACAGGCTTTTAAAGGTTACATATTAACCCCTTCAAAACATTTTGGCCTAAGATATGAATAATTTCTGACACAGTTGAATTTGAATCCTACTCAGTTGAATTTGATATTGAAACAAGTGGGCATATCTTCATTTAGGACTAAGGTCTCTTTCACACCCACTCTTGTCTGATCTTCTAGTTTGAAAAACCTCTTCACCATTTAGAGATGAGATTCGTGTTTATATCAGGTCTCTAGCTTGTTCATAGTGTGAAGTTAGAATTAATTACTCTAAGGATGAGTATCATTCTCTTTGTTCCAAACTTCTGTAACATTTGTGGTGTCACCCTGTTTTGAGTTTACCATCTTTTAATGTGAAGAAACAAGAAATGGAAAGACAGGATAAATCCAGAAGCACCTGTCTTAAACATTTGTGTTGCTCACGTATCGGTGAGAGTCCTACTGGAAGAAAGACAAGCAGTGTTTCACGTAGTTCACACATCCTGGCCTCTGATTAGTCTCCTAGGATTATTTGTACTTCCTGGCCCATCTGGGATCGGGGACTTGCTCATTGTTCTAGGCCTAAATCTTACCCCTGGGGAGTAAAATCCAGGAGTCCCTGGGGTTGACTTCCCATGGCTGTTCCCAGCTCGCCCCCTCTGCACACAGCACTGATTTCAGCTGCTGTTGTTTCCACAAGACAAAGATCATCGCATTTTCCTCCTCAACCTGGCCTTTGTCTGTCACCCCATCGCCTGAAATTGTAAAAGTATTACATACAGTGTTTCATGAAAAAGCATAATGCTGAACAATTTGTAAAACAGCTTACCTTTGGTGTGAAAAGAGAATAATAAAAATGAATATTTGCATTTGCCTAAGAAAGTCTGGAAGGATACATGGGAAACTAATAAGCGTGGTTATTTACTTGTGGAGTACAGCTGGGGTTCCATTTGAATAGGTGGAGGGGAAGGTGAGAGTGAGAGTTTTTATTGTATCCTTTTATAATTCGAACTATGAGAATGTACTGCCATCTAAAAAGTGCTCATTGAAAATTAACTTTAAAAAGTTTCTCTGCCTCATATCTTGAGGGAAATTTGGAAAGCATGATACCTGTCACGGGGAAGTTGAAATGTTTATAATCATCAACTCAGTTTGGAGAATGTAAGCAGTAGGCTTTTGGCTAGACACATTTGGATTCAACTGGATTCTGCGTATATGATTGGAAAATGTATTTAGCCTTTTTAAATCCCAATATCCTTATCTGTTTGAGGGAACTAAAAAGAATTGCTTAGCCTGTCTTTCAGGAATACTGGGAAGCAGGATGAGAAAGTAAATATAAAAATGCCATTTAAGCAGCAAATAAATGGATGATTACTATAAGGTTTCTGGAGGAAGTTGTGGCACCGATTTCCCAAGAGGAGGAGGGACATAGATCTCAGCATCTTCCTCTTATTTAAGGTCTGGTCGGCTTTCAAATTCTTGAACTTGAGGGGGATAAAGAAGGTCTATGTAGTTCTTCTTTCATATTTCTGCCTTGAAAATCTAGAGAATCTTTGTCTTCTGTTGGGAGAAAATTCACTTTTAAGAAAAGCATCTACGTAATACCTTTTTTTGGCTGCTCAAAAGTAAAAGCTCTTTATTGCTGATGAATAATAATAGACTTAAGCAAATGGGAAATTTATTGGTTCATGAAAGTGAAAAGACCAGGGGCAGCAACCTTCAGGTATGGTTGGATCCAGGTGTCTAAAAACTAAGATTAAGAATCCATCTCCTTCTTTGAGCCTGTTCTTCAGTATTGGCTTTTTTGTTTTGTTCTAAGTTAGACTCTCCTTTTATGGAGGCAAAATGACTACTAGGGGCTCTAGGCTCATATGTGGCTAGTTTCAACAGATACAAAAGAAAGAGAAAGCCTTCTTTTCCTGTTCCAGAAATTCTCAGGCTGGATGTCATTGGTACAGTTGGGACACAGCCTCTCTTGTAACCAATCACCAATGCCAGGAAGATACTAGGCTCTGATTGGATAAGCCTGGCAGTCTTGGAGCCCAGGGTTGGGGTTAGCTTCACACAGATCACATGGACTGAGAGAGGAGGAAGGTGGTTCCTCAAAGCTATGTCTAAAATAAGTACAGGGGTGCCTGGGTGGCTCAGTCGGTTAAGAATCCAACTTCCGCTCGGGTCATGATCTCACGGTCCGTGGGTTTGAGCCCCGCGTCGGGCTCTGTGCTGACATGACAGCTCAGAGCCTGGAGCCTGCTTCGGATTCTGTGTCTCCCTCTCTCTCTGCCCCTTCCCCACTTGGGTTCTGTCTCTCTCTGTCTCTCAAAACTAAATAAACATTAAAAAAAATTTTTTTAATAAGTAGAAAAGGTTAGCAAAGGGTGCTAGACATGTCTTCCCTCCCTCCCCTCAAAACACAAATGCAGAAACTTAATGCAATGTATTGGGGCATTATGAGGATGAAATGATAAACAAGACATCTCTCATAGGGCTTAGAGTCATGTCAATATGCATCCCTGTACACGTGTAGCAATGAAAAGTAGAGAAGTGCTAGAACACAGGTACTGATAATAGCTAACATTTATTCAGTGCTTTCTAGATTGCAGGTACTGGTCTGAGCACGTTAGCTTTTTAACTCATTTAGCCTCCAAAAGAGCCAGCAAAGGTAGCAGCTGTTTTCCCATTTTGTAGATGAGAAAGCTGAGGCACAGAGAAGTTACTCTGAAGTGTTGTCAGGAACACAGTTGTTACTGAATCTCGCCAGCCAAGATGCTGAGATCCCTAGCAGGGGCCGCTGTGTGAAGAGATCTTAGAATGTTAGGAGGATTCCACCAGAGAGGGAGAGAGGGCAAAGGTCTGATTCGAGGAGAAAGAAACAACAAAGGAGTGGAGCTGAGGAGGTACAGAAAGTCTTTAAAATGGAGAGGAGCAAGGTTTGACTTTAGCATGGGGCTTGTGAAAAAGGGAGGTGAACAGAGGGAGGGTGGTAAAGCCTGGTGGTAAAGCCTGGCCGGGTTCAGATGAGTCGGGCTTGTTCTGTAGTCAGTAGGATTTTTAAGTAGAAGAAGGGTATGGATAAATAAGAAAATGGCCAGACCCCTGAGTATTTTTAGTGGGGGACGTTGGCTTTATTTCGCTGCCTTATGTTCTTGAGATGTTTTGGAAGGTTTTTGCAAATGTCCCGTTGGGTGGCATTTTGGTGGTTGTTGCTTTAAATGACTTCGCTACGCTTTCGTGAAGGGTCTTTTAAAAAGGAGGCCGTTTTCTGACATTCTGTTTTCTGTAACTGCTATTGAGGAGAGGTAAAGCAAAGCCAGGCTCTTCTAGAACGCTTTCAACATGAGACAAGCAGTTCTCTGTTTCTGTCACAGTTTTACAGTAAGGCCATTCAGCACTCAGCACCAAGAAGATAACACGGTACGCTTATTTAGTAGTCTAATTGCTCTTCTGTTTTGTTCCGTCATTAAACGGTGTTAGAATTGAGAATTAGGACTCTCTTTCCTCGCCAGAAGAAAACACAAGTGGCTTGTTGACTACAAGATTTACTCTCCCAGATACTTCCAGAGTAATTTAAAATCCTGGCCGAGCGTCCACAGCAAGGAGCTGGTAGCATGTGCCCCGGCCTCCTCTCCTGAATGCAGGCTTCATGCCCAGAAGGACATCATAAATCATTTAAAATTTATGATGAGCCCGGTCGTGTGCTACATCCTGTTAGTTGGCTGCCGTCTGTCCTCCTCACACTACAGCCTTCCTTCTTCAGAGCACACAGAGACTTTTTCAGATGAGCCATAGGACAGACAGCTCAGGATTTTCCCTTTGGAGGGCCCAGCCAAGTAGCAGAGGGGGCAGAAAACAGAAGACTCCTGTTCGTAGAGTTTTGCCACAAGCCTCGTTTGCTTTCTCGTAGACTGGAGGGGGGAAGGGGCACTGTTAGCATTTTTAGCCTATTTTCTTTTATTCATTTATGCAACAAATGCACATGTTTTCTGAGTTCCAACAACCTGCGAGGCACTGTTGGAAAAACAGCAGTAAACAAAACAAGAGCTTTGGTTCTCATCGAAACTCCATTTAAGGAGTGGGTCCCATTTCAGGAGGGGGGGACATACTATGCAGGATAAGGTAGACAGAGGCGAGAAGACGAACAAGCTATTCCACGGCTGTGCGATGGAGGGATTTCTGATAAGGTGACATTTGAGCAAAGACTCGAAGGAAGTGATGGAATGAGCCATGTGGGGGTCTGGGGAAATCCCATCCTGTAAGGACAGAGGCCACCATGCAGGAGCTTGCTGCTTGCATCAGGTGACAAGAAGCAGGGCTGGAGGGGCTGGAGCAGAGAGAGCCAGGAGGGAGAGGTGACGAAAGGATCCCATGGGGGGGGGTGGCGGGGAGGCATCATGTGGGGGGGGGGCAGCCTCTGGGGGCATGGTGGAGACCATGCCAAGGAGTAGAGAGAGAATTCAAAGTGAGATGGATGGACAGCCATTGGATGTTTTTGGAAGATCGGTCCTCTTCAAATACTTGTAGCACCAGAGTATAAGCGTGAAGGCAGGAAAATGGGGCACAGTGCATCCTTCGCTTAGCAAAGTGTGTGCTGTTGTAACCAGAATTGAACTGTCAGAACTTGAATTCACCCAATCCAGAGAGCAAAACAGAAGCCTTGGGTTTGCTTTGATCTTCATAAAAAAACCACACACGCTTTTTTAATTGGGATAAAAGTAAGTAACCATGAGCTGTTTACTCAACTGGTAACCATACTTTTCATGGAGAGACCTAGCTACTGCATCCAATGATCTGACCTCCCTGCTAAATCTCTTCCCCAGCAGTATTTGTGAGGCCCCCAACATTATTGCTATCGTTGCACAGATTAGTGTGAACTTCAGAGTCAAAGAACAGCTGGTTGGATACTATACTAGGCATCAGGTTCTAGGGGGCTTCAACAACCCACTTTGCTCTCAGTGAACACAGAGGTAACTCAGACTATTTTCCCATCACGGATGGCTTACTTTACTCTAGAGCTATGGGGAGCACGGGTTTGATGAACGTGTAAAATTACAGGGAGTGGGATTCTGACTCCTTATGAGGAATATCTTCCTAAGAACGAGGGTGACAGATGCCTGGAGAGGGCCATCCTGCCTCTGAATGTTTTCAGCAGGTGAGCACATCTCAGGAATGTTCCTGAAATGGCTCCTGCTTTGGGCGGCATGTTGGACGGGAGTGACCTCTCAGACTCATTCCGATGCAGAACGCTTCCAAGCCTATGAAAAAGCGTCCAGTGAATGTGCTTTGCAAACATACAGACACTATATAAACATGAGGCAAATATTTTAAAAGATGAAGAGTGTGATACTTGTTCTTCTGGGAGAGCAGTGGTTGGAACTTTGTGCCCCAGCAACATACTTTCCATGCTCAGTCGCCTGCAGTGTGTTCTCATTGGCCCCGTACACAGTTATCTGCACTACGTGTTAAAAATCCGCTCAGCCAAAGACCAAACAAATTGCCAAGACGTTTTCCTATCAGGGCCCATTTATAAGAGGTAAAGCAAAGAACAAAGCTGTCGGTTTCAGTTCCTGGAAGGAAGCCAAGCTGCTTCAAAGCTCCAGAATTTGCAAGGAAGAAAGATGAGGGATTTTTAACTGAGATTAAATTAGAACTAAAGCAACAGAAAGCTTAAAACTTAAAACTGAAGCATCCTCAGGGATCCATAATGGAAAGGCAGAAACAAAAGATAGGTTTGGGCTCTCAGACGATCTTTCAGTACAAGAGTGAAAGCTTTTAAAGGCGCCCAAAGCAGTGATTACAGAATGGCTTTGATTAATGATACTGGATCACACAACATTTGAGCTGGATGAGTTGTCCGTTAGCGATCACTGAATCGCGTCCCTCAGTTTACAGATAACAGATCAGAGGCACTGGAACCTGAAGAGACAGCTCACAGAACTCATTGTGGAAGTTCTGGGACTAGAATCCAGGACCCCTGACAACCACTTCATGTTTTAGATCACTCTGCAGAAACAGCAAACAATGAAAAGTTGTTTCCTAAGGTGAAGGGGCAGACAGCCACAAGGACCATGTTCTGAATCGACTGCATTTGGCCCCTCAGAATGTGGCTAATGGCACCTGCTCTTGCATTTGCCACCTGTGTCCTCAAGCTTGGAATCCTTGGGCCCACCTCCAGGCCTGGGGGCCGGGGCAAGCAGCAGGAGCGTCCTGCGGTCCAAAGAGGTCGACCAGCAGCCCAGACCCCGGTGCGGCTGCCTGAACTTGGCATCTGTTCCCCATTCTATGGTCTTATCCCACCTCAAGTCCTGTTGTCACTTCCCTGGACAAATTTAGCCCCATCCGTCTTCTGCCCCCATCTGTCTCGGGCCCGGGTCTCCTCAGAGCCCCAGTCAAGCATGAATGGGTTTGTACAATCCTTGGGGAACCACAGTGGTCAGGGTCCTTCTGAACCACCTGCACTGTCTTTGCAGTGCCCCATGGTGTCATTGTGGGTGTTGTTTGGCTTCCTGTGCTGACAGGAGTTCTCATTGACAAAAGCCTGAACAAATCGAAGCTGTACTGAAATAACAGCACTCTTTTTACATAAAAGAACTCCCATCAAAGAACAGCTCTGGCTGCCTCCCCCTTCCCCCACCCAGTTAACTTTGTCCATTGAAATGACCAACATTCGCGGGCGCTGTTGTTACTTGCTTCTGGAAGAGGGTGGAGAGTGACGGTGGGTGGTCATCTAAAGGAAGACGGGAAGTTGTGTGTGTGTGTGTCTCCACTGGAACCAATAAGATGTTCGTGATTATTTTTTTGACCATTTGTTCATTCACTCATTCATTTATTCATTGTCTTGTTTGTTTATATTCTGATTCTATCCAAAACTATGTTTGACAAAACCAGGAACAAAGGGCACATATGCGGTAAATAAAATAAAAATGAATTCAGGTCTCTAAGAAGGAGGAAACAGATTTCGTCGGAGTTGTCATATGAAATCTGTGTTAAATATCAAATTTTACTCTGACCTTTGTCACGATAAAGGTCAGGATAAAAGACAAATACCAGGATTAAAGAGGAATACACAATTAATGGTTATCAGAAAAGGTAAAAAATATTTCAATTTCTGCAAGAGAGACTAAGTGTTGGTATTCTGGGACTCATGCCATTACCAAACACTTACTGAGGACGTGCAGGTGCTTGGCCCAAAGCTCTTGGCCCAAGACACACCTCTCCCTTCCCTTCTCTGTCTTCAAAGTGTCCTTACTTCAGGCCACCTGGGGCACCCCCAGAAAACATGTGCTTAGTGTTAGTACGAGTTCTGTTTCTGGGTGTCAGAGTAGGGCTTGCAGTAATGGGGTTTAGTTTGGGTCTTGAAATGATGTTGTTCATGTGGTTCCACGATTTGCAAATTTTGAGGCCAGGAATAGGAATTTTAGGGGGAAACAGAATCCAGTCCTGCTGTGGCTACCCAGTCTCCACCAACGTACCTTTCCTTCTACCTAAATTGCCCTTTCTGTGGCCCCTTTTTGCTGTGTCAAGATGCTTTTTCTAACAGGGCATCTAGAGGGAAGAGACTTGTATAAGAACACACGTCAGAGAATGTCGGCTCAGAGGATTAGTAGGTGACGTGACTCTGTATTAATTTTACACACCTCTTTGGCCCCTCAAAGTGGGGAGTAGAGTCAGACCTGCAGGGTTCAGGAAACTAATATTATATACACATAAAGTGAATACTATTAAAGTCCCACCCTGAGCTCCTCCACTCTGAGGTTGTAACAGGAATTTAAATTCTCCCAGAAGGAAGAGGCAGTGTTGAGATCCCCACCCCTTTACATGCCTGTGAAAGCATGAATTCATTCCATCCTCTTAAGACTTGGGGTTTGTCAGGGGATATACTGGAACATGCTAGACCTTTTGAGTATGGCAAGGAAATGAGTCACAGAGATCTGATGTGTTGGACTTTTGTGATAGATGGCAGGAGGAAGAGTAGTCCTTTTTCACTGGGATTCAGATGAATTACCTGAATATTTACTGAGTGTTTGTTTGTTTGTTTGGTTTAAATGTAAGCATACATATCCTTTACATACATTGATATTCACAGAAGCCGGTTTTAGAATGCCTAAAAAAAGGAATATTGCAAACTGTGTGCTCTTTAGTTGATAGGAAATCATGTGTCTGGATTCTTGGCCAAACATCGTCATTTGAAGGACCAGGCCCAGGGGCTGGGTTTCAGAGCATGGGCTGCAGTCCTTTGCCTTTGTCCTAATGATACTGACTCCAACCACATGTTTTCCGAGACGACTAGAAACACTGGGGTTTGAGCCTTCAAGTGAACAGAATAAATGTGTTCGATTCTACTTGCAATGTTTTTCATAATTATTTTAAGCAATGACTTGATTCTTACTTATGCTTATTCTCTTTAAAAGTATTAGAAAGGAAGATATCCACAAGACAAAGTAGAGAGGAGCTGATAAGAAGGGGCGTTCTTAAGGAGTTGCCTGATCAAGGTGAGGAAATTAATCATACATTTAAAGTAACTTGATCCCTCATTCTTTGGTCTTTGTTTCATTTTCTTTTGAAATTTAAGATGATCATGGTCTTTGGGAGATAAAGCAGTGAGTATGGCCCTCTGAGAATCTTGCTTTAATTCAGAATGCCTTTGTGGGCTGCAGAGGATCGAAGGTATTCTAGAAAAGAAATTCAATGACCTTCTTGGTGAGTCCTTCACCGTATGTCACTAACCCTAAAGCTCTCCAAAGGTGCACTGGCTGAAGATACAGATAAGATACAAATGCTTATACGACCCCTCTTCTTTTCTTGAGTTTCAGTCTTTCTATACAAGTTATCTCAATTGTTTGAGTAAATGCAAAGTTTTAGCTTGGCTGGTGCCTTTGGGTTTCTTCAATCTACCAGTAAAAGAAAAAGAGAGAGAAAAGAAATGTCAATGTACCTCTTGTCCTTTATTCTCTATAATACATTCAAATGTTCAATCAGTAAGGCATGAATAGACAAATTAATCTGCTTTATGCATTCTCTCAAGTAATTTTCCTACCGTTGTGCTCTTTTCATTTCTTTGAATCTAATTGTCTTTCACCTTTTCACTAACAATTACTATTTCCAAGTATTTTTCCCCTGCCCCTAATCTTCCCCTGCCCCTTTTTATTACCCTCCCAAGAGGGAGTCTTGCTCAAAAAGACAAGGATTAGGTACAAACCAAGATAGACCCTCAGAAGAAGACACCGAGATTGATTATTTCTCCAAATAAGTAATGCCAAATAATTTTCGTTGCTCCCACTACTATTAAAACTAAAGGGAATTTTTGTTGCAAAATTGTTGATTTACCTCATGCCTTCCCTTGCCCCACCCCCTGGATATTTACTGGGCTAAAGTTGTATTACTGTACTTTTATGAAACAAAGTATTATTAATTTGGAATTGAAATCATACTACTTCTCTTTTTCTGATAAATGTGCCTTGCAGAGAACATCTTTTGGAATTCACTATTTATAAACCCAAATGACACACTTTTTCCAACATCTGAATAATTCCTGAACAGGGCTAGGGAATGCTTTACTATTTGACTCCTGCTTCAAAGAATGTAGGGAAAAGTCTGGAATGAATAATACCATTTTTCTTGAGCCCTCACAGTTTTAGGCATTTGATTTCAATCTCTGACCTATTATACTTTTCTCATTCTGTTTTATGAATGAATTTTATGTCTTCTCTAGTTTTCCATTACTAGGAAGCTATTTATTTCCTGTCTGGGGCTTAAAAAAAAATTGCACATCCCTAACTTATTGTCAGTTGAAGGTAGACTTGAAATGTTAAAATCTGTCTCCCCTCTAATCTCTTGGGAGGCAGGAGAAAAATTACAAATCCACTGAGCAATCAATCCCCTTTCTGGGGAGAGTAATACCCTTTCTGGGGTTGGCCAGTGTAATTGTTTGGTATCGTTTATTTGGAAATTTTAAAAAAAAGGTTTTTTTTTTAATCTTTATTTATTTTTGAGAGAGAGACAGAGACAGAGTACAAGCAGGGGAGGGGCAGAGAGAGAGAGAGACACAGATTCCGAAGCAGGCTCCAGGCTCTGAGCTGTCAGCACAGAGCCTGATGTGGGGCTCAAACCCACAAACCGTGAGATCGTGACCTGAGCTGAAGTCAGATGCTTAACCGACTAAGCCACCCAGGCACCCCAATTTGGAAATTTTTTAAAGAAAGGAAAAATGGAAAAATTTATGATGAAACTGTTACCGAGTATGAAAGACAGATATAAAGACTCCCTTTTTTTTATCTGATTAAAAAATCATAGCTAGAAAAAAGTTTACTTTTTCTAAAAACAAGTGGCAATGGCCAGTTTAAAGAAATCCTTAGTGTTGATTGGTTTTTGCTCTGCCTAATCTGTTAAACTATGTACTTGATCGCTTATGATATCATATACTTATTTCCCAGAAATCGGACACTGGTTGACCTTTTTGTAACTTTTGTGAACTGAACATTACAAGTTTTAAAACATAAAAGAAGAAAAACAATTTTTCACCTAAACATACTGTAATAGGTTTAATGTTTGGGAAGCCATAAGTTACTGAATTGTACTTTCTGCCTTTTTCATGGCCCCTAAGTGGACCTATAGAAATGACCTAAACCTTGAAAGTTCCTGGTGATGCCTATAGTAAACAGTCTTTTCCCCTTTCCATCCAAGGGCTGGAAAAAATAGTTTTCTGTCATTTTTCCAAAAACAATTATCTTGAGAGTTTCGGTCTGTTTTCAGCTCTAGCCAGAGACTGGAAGCTGCTGTGCTTGGTGACAGCCTCCTGTCTTCTACCAGTGAAGATTCATTCTTTGCCTTGATCTGCTTGACCTTGCCTCAGCTCTCTTGACACTTACTGTCAATTTTGCCCTTTATTCAGTGAGCCAGATAGGCTTTTAGAATCCCTCCAGCTCCCCTAGGTTTGACCCATCCCACCACACCCCACCCCACCCCACACCACCCCACACCCTCACTCTCAGCTATATTGTTATTATTCCTTTTAGATGATCTTTTTTACAGTAAGATCTAACTTCCAGCTAAAAGTTCAACAATTGGCCTTCTCTCCTGAGAATTCCAAGGTCTAGTCCAAGTTCCTTCCTTATTTCTGGTTCTTTCCTTCCATCTCTCCCCGTAGCTTTAACACGAGGGCAAGGAGATGTTTCTGCCTGCCTTCCAGCCTCCTTTCTTTCTCTCCTGTGGTGTACTTTTTAACCTTCTGATGAGTCACTCACCTTTTGGTCTCACAGCCTTCTCCTTATCTCTGTTTCTCTGTGAACTATATCCCAGATACACTTGTTTGAGCAGAAGGAGGTAAAGCCCCCAGACGTCTGTGTATCTCTTGGTTCACTTTAAGCTTACAACCTTTTTTGAGTTGCCTTTTGCCTTTGCACACGAATGCTCTTATTGCTATAACATCAGCGTCTTTCCCTGCTGTCCTTTGCCAGCACGTGTGTGTGTGTTTTACTCACATACATAAACTGTATCAAGGACTTAACTTATTCTAACTCTACAATGACGTACAAAACTAGAAAACTTTTTCAATAGACACGCCAATTAGTTATTAATAACTTCATCTCTACTGTGTTTTATTCTTGAATTCTGTATTTATCACATATGTGTCTCCTTTTTCTACAGTTATTTTCATATGTGCTAGCTTTATTTCATACCTCAAAGTAAGTATCTTTCCACTTTGTTGACTTTATGTGATAATCCAATTTCTTATTGCACCTTGACTATTAATTTTCTCTCTAGCTTTTTTGTTCTAGATTTTAAAAAATCGGTTCTTTAACCTACTACAGAATTCTAGCTTAATAAGGGTTGAAACAGAATTAAATTTTCATTAACATAACTTCAGCATATTTTTGTTATCAGCTAAAGCCAGAGAACTCAAAGGTAAATTTATATTTGGGTTGCCTAAAAATTGAGGTTTTTTTATATAAAGAAGTGGTTTTCTACTTTGTTTGGAATTTTCCATTCTTGCATTAGTTTTTGGTTTTCCTGTGTCTAATACCTGGACATTACATTATGTCTCCCCTCCCTTGTTTTTAATAGTGAATTCCTTGGGATCTAATAATAAGAATGAAGAGTCTTTTGGTTTCATTTTGGTTTGACCTATACTCTTCGAAAAGTCTTACCTTAATTTTATTGAAATAGTTAAGATTTATTTGCAATGGCATTACCTTCAATTATTGTCTATTTTACTTTTATACAGGAACCAGATTATAGGTACTTGGAAGTTATATGGCTTAAGCAACAATTTCATTTTCATTTTGAGCATGACATAATTCCATGATATGTATTTTTCTTATTAAAATGTCATGCCTGTTTTTGTGGAGAAGGCCAATGGATTTTATTGTTGAGCCAAAGCAGTTCAGTCATATTTAATGAAAATTTGAGAGATGATCTCTGTTTTATTTGTAACGATTGCCAAAATAAGATTAATAAAAAACTGCATAAGAATAGCTGTAATCATGCATTTCTTCAAGTTTGCAAAGTCAAAACTTCAACTTTATTATTATTATTGTTATTATTATTATTATTATTACTTTTACAATGGTAGCAAAGCCTCTTCAAATGTTCCATATATGACCTAAGGTTAATCTTTTCAAGTATCACTGAGTTAAGAGTTTATGCAAAATCTCATTCACTTTTGAAGCTTCTAAAAATTATGAAAGTTCAGGGATTAAAATTAGTTATTTCTGATTTAGATAACATATTGCAAATTTTATTTTCAGTTGTGATTTTCAAAAAGTTCCTCTGCAATTACTTTTTCTTTTAATTACATGTTTTTCCCCCTAATGTTTTCAAATTATTATTAGGTCACATTAAAGGCTTTTGGTCAGTTATATGTGACAATGATCTGAATACATTTTAATACTTTCATAAGTAAGAAAATGAAAATAAAATTAGCCTCACTACTAGCTTTTCCTGAATACAGAGTGGCAGTTATCTTTCTATGTAAAGTTAGCATATCATAGATGCAACAATCTGGAGACAGTGGCAGTTGGAAAATTTCATATTATCCCTCTTATCATTTGTATGTGTAACTACATTTCATGTTATTTGTGTACTTATATTCACCTTGTGTTTTTAGTGCTTGTTAAAATGTTTATTCCATTTTTCAGATTTCTCCTTTTACCGTTCAGTGTCCGAATGACAGAGACTCCTAAGTCCTGACTTCAACAAAACCAAACGCAAGAAGAGAAGGGCTGTGCTGCCCTGGGATATTTCATAATTAGGATAATAATTTCTACTGTCCTAAAAGGGCACGTGGATATCCCCACCATTACTGTTTTTCCCCCAAGACTAAGGATTTCCTAGCTCTTTTTGTTTGAATGAAATGTTTAGTAAAACATGGTGAAACAATACAGGATGTATTTGGTTCCCAGGGCCTGATACATGAACCCAAACCCTATAGTCCTAATAACTGGAAAACTGGGTTTTAAGAAAACCATCAAGTTAGACATCTAGGTGTTTCTTTCCCCATTTTAGATGGAGATGTAACAGTTAACTTTGAAAATTCAAACGGGCACATGATACCCATCGGAGAGGAATCTACCCGAGAGGAAAATGTAGTAAAATCTGAAGAAGGTAATGGCTGTGTAGCTGAAAAAGCACCACCTCTGGAGGAAAAGGCAGAAGATAAGAAAGGTAAAATCAAGAGAAACCCCCTATTCTTTTGTTTCAATACAGCTCAATATTGAGAATCAGGTCTTAGGCTCCAGTGATTCTTAGGTTAGGGCCAGTTAGAGAGAGAGCAGGTTTGCAAATACAAAGAAGAGAGAAATTATAACTAGTGAAGAGAAATAGGATGATTTTCTTAGGTAGATGCGTCCATTTTGTAAGCACATCGTTATTTATTTTTTTATTTAATTAATTAACAATCAATTAAGCATTAATTAACAGTAATAATCAGAAGGGATATTCTCTTCAATCATTAGAGAGCTGGGAATTTTTTTTTAATGTTTATTTTTGAAAGAGACAGAGTATGAGTGGGGGAGGGGCAGAGAGAGAGGGAGACATAAAATCTGAAGTAGGATCCAGGCTCTGAGCTGTCAGCACAGAGCCCAATGTAGGGCTCAACCCCCTCAAACCATGAGATCATGATGTGAGCCAAAGTCAGATACTTAACCGACTGAACCACCCAGGCGCCCCATATCTGGGAATGTTACCCTTTCCTTGGAAGCTTTTTTTTTTTTTTAAGTTTATTTATTTTGGGAGAGGGAGCACACAAGCGGAGCAGGGGCAGAGAGAGGGGGAGAGAGAGAGAGAGAGAGAGAGAGAGAGAAGAGAGAGAATATCCCAAGCAGGGTCTCTCCACTGTTAGCACAGAGCTGACGTGGGGCTTGATTGCATGAACCATGAGATCATGACCTGAGCTGAAAATCAAGAGTCGGATGCTTAACCAACCGAGCCATCCAGACGCCCCCTCAGAAACTTCATGTCAGTATTATGTTTATTATTTTTTTTTTTTAGAAAAAATGGTATCAATCTGAATATCTTTTTTACTGGTTAGAACTGACCCCTGTGAGCATGTCAGCATGGTAGGACATCAAAACCAAGATGTTTCAGCATAGCACTGTCTCCATTAGTAGGAGCTTGGCTGGTGGCATCCAGATACTTAATGTTGTAGGTCCTAGTTGAGGTTCTAGACATGTCTGAGAGAGACCCAGGAATAGTTCCCAGAGATGCTAGGGACTGTGGTTACTGTATTAACCACAGAAACCTGCTTTATGATTTGTCTGTGCAATTGGAAATTTCAAAACATGCCAGGGGCAATTATGCTATTCTCTGAAGGCTTCTTTAAAGACCTTGGTTTCTAGAGTGAATATGCTATGGTCAGTTAAGATACCAGCAAAATATATGTCTATCAAGGACCCCTCAAGACATTCACAAGTTCCTGGTCACTGGTTCTAGATGATTCCATGCAGCATAGAAATGAATCCTTAGGAGACAGACTGTTTCCTGTTCTATAATGTCTGCCTATGAGTTGAATGGCAAAACTTGTCAGACCTAGTTTAAGTTCTGTAGGCATTTTGAGAATTCTTAGAAACCGCTGAAAGCAAACTTCTCTTCCTCTGTTCTTGACCCAAATCCTTCAAAGACAAAAGAACAAAAACAAAGAAACAAAAGGGCATTTGACAGATATTGTAACTTAAAATTACTTTCTCTGAAAGTCCATAACCCCTTGTTTGCATTTAATTAGCCTGCAGAAGTTTTAGAAGCCCTATTAACAATCTGTTAGAAATTTATTGTTTTGCTTTATTCAATATTAAGCATAGTATTCAGGGGCTTTCCTTAGTCCTGCTCCTTGAAAGACTCTGGTTAAACTTACAAGTACTGACTATAAGAAATTAATATTTTTAATGATAATATCCCTGGAACATAAAGAGAAAACAGACCTACATAGATTTCAAGGGGATTAATTTGAAAGTATTCATGCAAATAGTGATTTTTTTTTTTTAAGTCCAACTGTCCTGTCTCACCAAACTGTTGAATTTCAAATCCATCTGTGGTTTGTCCCTGATACAGTCTTTTCACATTCAAGAATCACACCCTTAAAAAAAAGAAAAATCACACCCGTCATTATGGAACAGTCCATCATTGGTGCTTGTCTGGTCCGTGTGGCACGTCAGTCATTGGGCTGGCCTAACTTCAAAGGAAGTGTTTCCCTTATCAACCTAATAAAGCGTTGCTGACAGTTTTATGTTAATTAAGCCAGCAGGCCCTGATGTTCTAAACAGATGGCAGACCCATAGTCCTAGGTCCACGGATGTTTGAGAGTGTGTTTGCTTCCTTATTCTTTACTTAGAATTAGTACATTCAGTTCTTTTTGGTCAAATAAGGTCCAAGATAGCGTCTTGCTTAGCTAGTCTGTACTGAAAGAGATAGAAATAAATGCTGGACATGCTGCCATATCACTAATAAGGCAGCAAAGCCTCCCTCTCACAGTGTGGATGGTGCACCTGCCAGAGCCACACTGAAAGTGGGGGGAAGCATTTGGTGTGGAAGCTGCTTCCTGCGAGTAAAAAAGAACGTCACTCATGACTCACGTTACAGAGTATTACGTTAAATAGAAAATACCTCATACACCAAGATCACCATTTATTTCTCTGGAAAGATAGCATTTAATTCCAAACAACAACCCAAGATTCCCTTTTCCTTCTGCTCCTTTCATGGTCTCACTGTCATGCAAATCCACGATCCCATGTCCTTAATTCACCCTTTGGCTGTTCCTAATTCCTTTTTGGGGGGTAAAATGCTCCCTTTGCTTTCACGTGAAACGAATTTATCCAAGAGTGTTATTTGATCCATCGATTAGTTATATTTGCAAAACCATATCATGTGCCTTTACAGTCCCAAATGCTTGTATCCCTTTTTAAGATAATGTGTCCGTACTCTAATAGTTGAAACATGAAGATCAAAGAAAACAAAATAAATGGCAAGTGCCCTTTCCATTACACCATGTGTGGGTTCTGCCCAGGACACTTGGGTGTTCCTGGGTCTCTGATCCTCACCGGAATCTCGAGTTGGTACTTGGTCCTCTGATGCCCAATACTGCTGACTTTTCCCTTAAAACCTTCAGGGCTTTTAGTCTCCCATTATTCTTTCTCAGTAAGTGCCTTTAAATATATAAGAAAAACTGATCTGTATTGTGTTAAAGATACATTGGTGTTAAATGTAAGAAATCTGAAAATTATTTGATACTATATCCATTGAGGTATTAGCACTTTCAATGAAGTAACAAGTGATTGACATGCATCTGTTTCACAAACAAGAATGAAGGTCTACCATAGGTAAGACTTTGCTGGGACCAGAAAAAGAATGGTGAGTCAGAAATGCCCTCTGACTTCAAGCAGATTATGGCCTCCGGGAGACCAGCATCAAAACACCTGAGTACAGGGAGCCAAAGAGTTTGCGGTGAGAACCACATTTGGTTCTTAGAAGCAGGTATTTCCAAACTGAGGCCTGAAGGAGACAAGGAGGTAGTCATGTGACGGAGAGGAATAGGAGCAAAGGTGACTTCTAGGTAAGGCGAGGGCCACATGCTGTTCTCAGGTTCGCTCTAAGTGCCGACCTGAATGTTCCATGGGGTGGAAGGAGCCACACTTGGAATTATAGTAAATAGCTCTCCTCCAGACCATATTGTTTTGAAGCATAGTATCTGTATCAACCCAGAGTGACTAGGCACCCCATCCTTACCCTCCTCTTGGAAAAGTAATACTCATATACACCATCAGTTTATATCATGCCTTCAGATCACATGGTAATAATCAAAAATACAATAGCTTCCTTCATACCTCCCAGATACAAGTAGAGAGTTTTTTCTCTACTAAGGTGTTGTTGATAACTATCGGCCAGTGACGTTCATTGAATAGACCTCGTGTTTAAAGCATTGTGTTTAATGGGATATGACATTTAAAAAGTTTTATTTATTTATTTTTTTAAATTTTTTTTTTTAACGTTTATTTATTTTTGAGACAGAGAGAGACAGAGCATGAACGGGGGAGGGGCAGAGAGAGAGGGAGACACGGAATCGGAAGCAGGCTCCAGGCTCTGAGCCGTCAGCCCAGGGCCCGACGCGGGGCTCGAACTCACGGACGGCGAGATCGTGACCTGAGCTGAAGTCGGACACTTAACCGACTGAGCCACCCAGGTGCCCCTAAGAAGTTTTTTTTAATGTTTATTTATTTTTGAAAGAGAGAGACAGAGAGCGAGTGAGGGAGGGGCAGGGAGAGGGAGACACAGCATCCGAAGCAGGCTCCAGGCTCTGAGCTGTCAGCACAGAGCCCGACGCAGGACTTGAACTCACGAACCGCGAGATCGTGACCTGAGCTGAAGTCAGATGCTTAACCGATTGAGCCATCCAGGCGTCCCGAGGGATATGACATTTTAGACAAAACGAATTTTCAGTTCAGTCAGAAGAGCATACAGTTTGCATACAGACATACACCCCACTTAGGGTTCTCCACAGACTAGACATAAATATTGGCCCTCTGGCAAACACGTACAGAGCATTGGCAGAGTCCACAGAGGACAGAGGTGTGGATGGTGCTTGTCCACGAACACGAAGAGCTCACACTCAGCGGGTTCACTTTCAGCCTAGGTGGGATTGTCACTCCCAGCTGTCGCAGAGTGACCATCTCCTCCCTCCCAAACCCAGAAACCGCATTCTTCGGGGCACAGCTTTAGAATTTGAAACCTTAGGCAGAAAGAAGTCAGATCTCCAGCGATAGGCCCGTGTGGACAGGCGAAGAGCTGTGAAGGTTTATAGCGTGAGAGAGAATGGAGATGCCCGGTGCTGGAGATGAGTGAGTTCATGGGCTCTCACCGTGGAGAGGACTTGATCTCTGTGCATTATGCAGCTGTCTAATCTTACAAAGAATAATCTCAAGAAGTATGTAAAGAGTAGGCCTTTGCCCCACATCACAAGTCAACATAGATTTATATGTTTTATGTTGAAATGAAGTGATTTGCGTGTACCATCAACTTGTATTGTTCTTGACTCTGACTTTTGTGAGTAAGTGGCCTTCTGCTTCAGACCAGGTAGGTTAGGAGAGTCACTATTTAGCTAGAAAGATACAATGTACATACAACACAAAGACACACATACAAAGTAGCCTCTGGTAAATACTGAGTAAGTAGCTCAGACCAAAAATATAAGAAAAGTTCAGTGGCAGGAGGGGACTGTGGTAGGTTTCCTGGCTGGGAGAAGATAAAATAAAAGCTTTATTGATCAACTACTATAACTCGAATCATTCTTTTTTTTTTTAATTTTTTTAAAAATAATTCATTTATTTTTGAGAGAGAGAGTACAAGCGGGGAGGGGCAGAGAGAGAGGGAGACAAAGGATCCGAAGTAGGCTCCACACTGACAGCAGCGAGCCCAGTGCGGGGCTCGAACTCACGAACTGTGAGATCATGACTTGAGCTGAAGTCAGACGCTCAACCGACCGAGCCATCCAGGTGCCCCTCTTTATATATATCTATATCTATCTATATCTAGATATATATAGATATAGATAGATATAGATAGATATAGTTATATAGATATAGATAGATATAGATATATATATAGATAGATATGTGGATGGATGGGATGTAGTCCAAAAAATGGGGGGAATTCTCAGTTTTTACTCACAAGAATGAGAAATGAAACAAAAGAGATCATAATAAAATAGGATGCATTCTAATATCAAAGCCCTTTCTTGGTCATTCAATAATGGGAGGCTATATCCAGTAAAGGCTTGGTCTTGTCTTAACACTGTCTTTTTTTTTTTAATTGTGTTCCATTTTTAAAGAAATGCTGCTTAGCTCTTTGGACCAGAACTGTATTTTAATTTATTTTAATTTCAGTCAGCCACTATTAGAAACAATACAGACATGAGTACATGAATGAACACCCAGCATTTCCACTTTTGATAATGAGAGACTCAGACCGTTTCTCTTCCAGTTAGGCAAAATCTTGTGAGAGGCTTCTGTTCTTAGGTATGAATTATCGTTTAATGGATTCCAACCTTTGTCTTTTCAAAATTGTTACCTGTGTTTACATGTCAAAACAAATTTGATATTTGGGGGGATTCTGTGCCCTCTGTACCTGTAGTTGTGACACTGTTTGAAAAGGTCAGAGGAAGTTACTAAAAAACGGGAATTGTGTTCCTGGGAGAGCTTGAGAATATTTTAATAGTAGAAAGTAGTGTATTCTTCAGTGCGCTGTGCTTCTCCACAAGCACAGGATTGTGGATTCTACAGGAAAGGATTCTACAGTGTCTCCCTTAGCTTAGAAAAGTACTGATGTTTGGCCACAATGAGACAGCGCTCATATCCCTTTCTGGTTGAGGGCGTGAGTTCTCCTGAGAGAAGGTCTCTCCTCAGAGGGTATGAAGGTCGTGGAGTCCAGTCACTGCCTCGTTGTCAGCCCCCTGGCATCACATGCAGTGGGCTAACCAGCCACACCCAGGTGCCCTTCCGTTTTGTTAAGTTTCAGTTGAGCCCTCCTGCCCGTATCCTCACCCGGCAGCCTCCGGTGTCACGGCAGGTGTCAGCCCCTGGCAGTGGACATTGGGGCTCCTCCTCAGCACAACTTCATCAGAGTCACTTGGGCAACCTGTTTTATCACAGGAATGGCATATGTACGCAGACAGTGTGCCCCAGTTTGGCTTTCGGCCTTGGTACCTTTGGTCCGTTTTCCCCCCCAGCTGTGCCCCCTCTGGTGTAGAACCCACACTGGTTCCCAAGGGCCAAGCAGCCGCGTGTTTGTATCACTGTCGCCATATGTCTTGCTCCTTCCGTTTATGTGGTGTCTGTCTGTATCAGTGTGCTTCTGTTCACTTTCTCATTTATAGAGAACACTGAAAACCACCCTGAAACACCGGCTCCTGCTCCACCTCCTCCAGCTCTTCCTAAGCCTAAACCCAAACCTAAACCCAAAAAAACACCGGGGCCTCCAAAAGGGGCTGCTGCTGGGGTAAGCCCCAAGGGTGACGAAGTGCCTCCTATTAAAAAAATTACCAAGGCTCCTGGTAAGCAGGCCCCCGTCCCTCCACCCAAGCCAGCAAGCCGAAACACGACCCGAGAGGCTGGTGAGTATGCCCCCTGGGGGCTGGAGTCGAGGGTGTTTGGCTCTGGGTGGGGCTGATTGCTTCTAGAAATGATGGACTTTTCGGTGTCTGGTGTCTTAGAATGTAACACCGGTGGATTTAGTTTTGACATAGACAGTACACAGGAGGTTCCTTTGTTGCCGTCTCTACCAAAGGAAAGTCAACCAGTTGATTAGTTGACCTCATTACTTTTTGGGTGAAGAGACCTCTTTCACCCTAACTATCCACTCTCTGTGTAAGAACCAGTGCAAGGATTCAGGGCGTCATATGCCTGATGAATGGCCATGATCTGATAGCGCATTATGTACACACCGACTGGCCTTCTGCCTATTTCAGTTTCTGGGTGGCCTTTTGGCTTGGGTTTTCCTTCCAAATTATCTTAAGTTGCACAGAAGAAAACAACACTTACATCTTTGACGTTTCTGCTGGCTCTTAGTATCTTAAGTCTTTCCGCACACACAGTCATTTCTCTACTGACAAATGCCGAAGGATCCTATCAGGTCAGCCCCACGCCACCACCCTCTACGGTGCAGTCACAGCCATTTCAATGGAGTTGAGAGCCACAGGCTCAGTGTCCACCCTCCACGCTGTTTTCCAGACTTCAGTGTGTTGGAAGCAACAGCGTCCTAGAAGTCCATTGACAAGTCACTAGAGCACACTGCCAGAGGTGGTTTGGGGGACCTACGGTAACTGCTTGTAATGTGTGTCCCACTTTCCGTTCAAATCAGAGACGCTTAGTGCAAAGTGGTGCTCCCAGTTTT
Organism: Panthera pardus; assembly: GCF_024362965.1. Classification (NCBI taxonomy): domain Eukaryota; kingdom Metazoa; phylum Chordata; class Mammalia; order Carnivora; family Felidae; genus Panthera; species Panthera pardus. The sequence goes on along the minus strand of NW_026526732.1, from coordinate 22,416,906 downwards.
CCCATGAAGTAGAATAAAGAAGCTTCCAGGTCCACCAGCTTTAAAAAGGACAGTCATCAAAGTATACACGCTAAATGGGTTTTCCCATTAACATGCAAAAAATTCTCCTGTGGTAGCAAACCTTATTTTCCTTAAAATCAGCAGCAGCTTTCTTGCCATTGGCTACCAGAATATGCCTTCGTATTGATCTTTTTCCCTCCATCGTTTATACCCATGATGCTCAAATGCGGAGAAGGGCTTAGTTGACAGTATAACGGAACTCCAAATACAAATAGGTATTTCTCTACCTGTGCTCCTCTCTTCAGCCTTCGACCTTGAGTGTCTGAGTGTTTGCTAAAAAGCTCTGAAATGATATGTCTCAGAACATTGTGCTCACAGTGCCTATGGGCCATTTCCTCAGGCACCAGCTGCCCTTCCCAGGTCAGCGTCCATTCTTGTTGGTATCTCTGTGTTTCCCAGACTGCCTTGCAAACCCTGCAAGCAGTGCTTGAAATGAGGCAGGCAGTGGTCCACTTCTTAAAGAAAAGCCCAAATCACCCCATGCTGGGGAATTGCACAGACTTTCCCATTTCTTGTGCCCCATGTGGTAGCAGCTCACGACTGACTCGACTTAGACACTCTCTTACTTCTCTCAGAAGAAAGCTGGTGACTAATGCCAGGGCAGGGGACAGCTTGCATGAGAGATTTTGACTTATTTCCAGATATTTTACTTGAAGGCTTATTTATAGATTCTTGATCTTCTAGGAGAATACTACAGTCATATTATTATCCATTGTTTTATTTTTTTTTTAATTTTTTTTAACGTTTATTTATTTTTGAGACAGAGAGAGACAGAGCATGAACGGGGGAGGGTCAGAGAGAGAGGGAGACACAGAATCGGAAGCAGGCTCCAGGCTCTGAGCCATCAGCCCAGAGCCCGACGCGGGGCTCGAACTCACGGACCATGAGATCGTGACCTGAGCTGAAGTCGGAGGCTTAACCGACTGAGCCACCCAGGCGCCCCTATCCATTGTTTTAAAAGAGGTTCCACTGGCCCATAGTGTGAATAACAGCATTGCTCTTCTCTCAGGCCATCACAGAGAGACAGAAGTTGCATTGAGCTATACCAACAAGCCAGTTGTGCAAGGATACTTTCATCAACTGCCGATTAAACTCCTTCAGAATCCAGCTGATACTGCATTTGTAACCCTTTAGAGTTTTCTACATGGCACCTTTGTTTTACTTGAATAATGTTGTTGGCCTTCCAGAAAAGTAACTCCAAATACTACTCTTGATTTGTAGTCAGATGAGTTAAGTTCTTGTAAAAGCTATCAATTAAGATTCTTCTTTAATTCCTAAGTTAGTATAGACCTCCAGATAACCAGATACTGGCTTAGCACATTCACCTGCTTGGTGAGTGAAATAAAGTCATATCTCTGGTATTTTTTTCTTTCTCGTTGTGACACACAGTGTAAACACAGAAGTATTTAACGGGGGAGAGATAGCTTTACTTTTTTTAGTCATGGTCTTAATTCAGGGTAACTTATGTAATACGGTTGATTTCAGCAAAGTCTTGTCATTTTAGAAGATACATAAAGAAGGATCTCGAAAAGTGTAACTTGAAGTTCTGCTCCAGGCATTGCAAAACTTGTCTTTTCCTTTAAGTGCAGCTCAAGTTACCTTGGCTGTTACAAAAGAAAGAAGTTGCTGTAAAAAAAAAAAAAAAAAAAAAAAAAAAAAAAAAAAATATATATATATATATATATATATATATATACACATACATATACACACATATATATCTCTGTGTATATATCTATATATATAGAGAGAGAAAGAGGTATCTATCTCTATATTTATATCTATCTATCTATCTATATAATACACATTGATATGTGAAATGGATTCTGTTCGGTTTACCTAAGAAAATTGAACATGTTTAGACATCAAATCCTTAGATCTTTGTTGGGAAAAATACATTTAGAGTGGACTTAGATAGTAAAAATATGCTTAATACCTTTGTCTTATTAGGAAGTGAAGATTGTTAGCTTCAAAGAAGTAGTGTTAGCATGCCCAGACTTGGGGTAGTATGAATTCTAGTTGTGTGTATCTAAAATAATAAAGCCCCCAAGGAATAGAGGTTTCTTTTAAGCCTGGATCTTGTCACCAAGTGAAACTCACTTTTTTAAAGGATATTGGAGTTGATGACGTCTTACATCTCATTGTTTATTCCCTTATTTGTTCTTTATCTCTTGACCCTCCCAGCCAACTTCAATAAAGTTATAAGCATAAAGGTAAGTTACAGTCACATCTGTTGTGGATGGGCTCCATAATGCTAACAAGGAGGTATTTTCTAATAGTTCTACGCACAATAGTTTAACCCCTCACGGAAAAGAACACATCACATTACAATGGAAGAAGCAATTAGGAGAAATTTATAGATAGTAAAGGTCATGAAACAAAAGACTGTGTCTCCCAAAATGATACCCAAAAAAAGCAGAGTTAAGCTTTGTTTTCCTGAAAGTGGTTTGGTTGAAGGCAGTCCCATCCAAAAGTCAGACTATCCTTCTAATGGTCACAACCATCCTCCGGCGAAGACCTTCTAGGAACAGAAGTGGCAAGGAAGATTGGATTTGTGAAAGTGTCACAAGATCGGAGAACGATACTTCTTTCTCTTCACGTTATTCGAATGCTCCCCATTTAGAATTTTTTTTTTGCAAAAAACCATCTTTTCTGCCTTTTGATATTTTGAAGAGGACTTGTTTTTCATATGTGGCCATATGTTTTTACTCTGCCCCATCACCACTGTAGACGGAGGTGTGGGCCAGCCTGGCCAGCTTCTCTCTCTGGAGCCATGGGGATAACTAGTTTGGAGTTGAGTACATTTGTTTCTGGTCCAGAAAGGAGCTAGAGGCACATACTGGGGCTGTTTCTGAATGTGGGCCACTCCACTCCCAAATAGACATCACAGAACATGTATAATTTGTGATGCGTACAAGCTGTCTGTACCCAGACAGCTGTTGTCTGTCTTCTGTACACTGTAATGTTCCTTCTTTGGAGCATACAAGGGCTTATTCAGGTGACCTGTAGGACAAGGAGCATTTCCCTTTGGCTGGGCCCAGCTAAAAAAAAAAAACTAGAGGGACTCCTTGGTCTCCTTAGGAGAGGACTCTTGTCCCCTAGGGTTTTGCCTTCAGCATCACTGGCTCCCTCCTAGATTTGAGGTAAGGAGGGGGCAGAAAGTAAAACTTATCATTATTAGTCTATTTTCTTGTATTCAACAAATGTTCACATTTTGAGGAGAACATCATGATTTGACAATTGCAACTCGTTCGTTTATTTAAAAGGCTTCTTTGACTTTTAATGCAAAATCTCTCTATTTTAGCTGGTTCCTCTCATTCAAAAAAACCAACTGGGTCCAAAGCATCAGCTTCACCATCGACTTCCTCCACCTCATCTCGTCCTAGAGCTTCAAAGGAGACACTTTCTAGCAAAGCAGGGACAGTGGGAATCACAAAGGGCAAGAAAAAAACCGGCAAGCAGCCAACCTCTCGACCGTCCTCAGAGGCAACCACTTCTGGCACGTCCGACCTTAGAGGAGACCCTTCCGAGACGAGGGTGGAGAGTCTCAAACCTGAGCAGACCGTCCCTGGGACCGATGAGCAGACCACAGGCAAACCCGAGTCTGCGGTGCCTCCACCCCCTGTGGCTTCACCCCCTGCTCCCCCCGCCCCTCCACGTACTCTCGAGGAGCAGTGCACTGTTGCCCCAGACACGCCTGTGGTCCTGGTCAGCGATGGAGCTGCCCTGCCCGCCCCTGCCTTAGACCCGAGTCAGCTTCTCTGGACCGAAGAGCCAACCAACAGAACCACTGTCCTCTCAGGCACTGGCTTAAGTGTTAGAGAAAATGCAAAATGGTGAGTCGGGGCATAAACCCCATGTTCTGTCTGTATCCCCTGTTAAGTTGAGTACTGAAGATCACTGAACCACTCTCTTGGAGATGAACGTGGAACCGACTTGGTGACTGTTAGGTAAACACACATGTTTTTCATAGCCCTGGCCCAGGAATGTCATAGGCAACTGAGAAAATGACAACTGTCCTCATGACAGGTACCACTGCAGATCTTTGGCTTTTAGGTATATTTAGAGCCTGCTCCATCCCTGCTCAGCAGCCCCTTTTCTTTTCCTTGGACAGTTCCCTTTGCTTTCCTAAAAGCGGTTACTTTAAGTCTTGACTACTCGTGTCCAGATTGCTCACCCATTCCTGCCCACGAGTCATTTAGCCTTCTCTTCCTCTAAGAAAATAAAGACCATCAGGTAAGAACGCTCTCAGATTCCATCTCCTTTTCCTGTAGCCTCAGACGGGCTCCCTTTCTTGCTTCCTCAGTTCACCACCCGACTCACATGTTAACCTCCCCTCTGACACATTTCAGTGCTCATCCAGACAGAATCGTTGTTGCAGCTACTCTCCTCTGGCAGCCCTTTTTTCCTACCCATGGGCCAGGACTAAACCGTATATCTGTTTGCCAGTATATCCCCAGCAACCAGTGCAGAATCTGGTATGCCACAGACATGACGTCATCCAGTTGCCCAAGCCAGAAACCTGGGATTCATCCTAAGGGTCCTCATTCTTCTTCGTTCCCTGCATCTAATCCCTCACAAAGTCCTATATATTTTCTACTTAAAGACAAAAAAAACACATTAGCTCTCCTGTCCCTCGGGTATGAAGGGAGGGCTGCCTGGGTATAGTAGACGTTATAACCAATTCTGTCCAGGGAAGCGTTAGAGCTCTTAAATCCAAACTGTTCTCTCCTATTTCTGAGAATAAGACCTAAATTCACTCTTGTGATCATTTTAATTTAGTATGTTCTCTTTCAAAAAAAAACCTGTCATGTTAGGACTTAAAAAAAGTAGTACATTAATTAAGTTGATTTGGATCAAGAGACTATCAGCATTAATTATTCAATTGCTGATAATAATCACCTTCATTTATTGAATAGTTATTTAATGTCAGGAACTGTCAAGTTACCTTTAGTTCACATAAGTCTTCTGAATATCTCTGATTAATAGACAAGAAAACAGACTCTGAGAGAGGTAGCAGAGTTAGCCCTAGATTCCCCACTCAGTAGGTGGCAAAACCAGCAGGCACACTCAGAGTTGCACGTCAAATTCCATGCTCTAAGAAATTCCATACGTTTCCAAAGCAATTGCTTCTACTTCTGCAGTTTCATTTGTGTTTCTTGTTTTTTGTTTTTGTTTTTATCCTTTCGAGCAGCGTGGTTGGAAGGAAAGCCAAGGCAAGATAAACAGATGTTAAATTACCAATTATTTTATTTGTTGGACATTTTAATAAACAATATGGGAGAAAACATTGAAGTGAAAGACTGTGATGTCCTTAATACTTCCAGCACATAGATTTCTTCATTTATTTACAGTGAGTGTTTTCTAGCACTGCAGTGAATTCCAGCCTTTAGAATTCAAGAATCTCTTTTTCAGTGTATATTTTCTGCTTGTCTTCTATGTGCTGGGCAGTGCACTCAGCACCAAAGACACAAAAGTAAGCAAGACATTATAGTTAAAATTAGTTTTTACCAAAGTAACGTCCAACACACAGGAAATACAATTGTTTAAGACAGGTCTGAATAGATTGGGTGTATGGGTTTATTATTCAATAAACTAAAGAACGAGGTGCAACAAGGTGACTCCTTAGATAGTCTCAGGCAGTGAGAGAGTGCACACACAAATGTGACTTGACTCTGTCCAGTCCACTTCCTCAAACATTTAGGGAAGGCCCTATGTTGTGCTAAGCACTGTGCTGCATGTGGGGGGTGCTCAATGTCAAGTCTTCAGCCCAAGTATGCATAAGACCGTCAGACAAAAGAGGTGAGTGTCTGTTCTCCATTTCCACTGGACCTGTGATCAGAGAGCAAGCTTAGGACATCATTAGACATCTAGGTATTTATAATAGATTTTCCTGTCACTCCAAATAACTGTAATCCCTTCCTAGAAGAGGACATCAAGATTTTCTTCTCTGTCTATTCTTCAAAGTTAACGTTTTAAATTACAATTCATCCCACAGGGGTGGTTTGTTTGCTCTTGAGTTAATGAGCCTGGAATAAGTAGTCTCTCAAATTTTTTTCCAAATTCTTTCTTCTGTTTGTTTTTTTTTTTTTTCCTTTCTTTCTTCTGTGTTTAATTGGATATTTCAGTTAGAATTTCTAGCTCTTAGTCACTTGCTTTACTTAGAACTTTCCCTCGGTTATGTTTAGTCAACGAATGTGTGAAAATCCTGTCATCTCATGAAGAGGCTTCTGTTTGGAATACAGATATCAAACTTCAAGGAAGATAAGTGGCTATGTGTAAAAATATCTTTCTCTATTCACATATTGCTGGGTAGTAACCATGTGGTAGATTTCTATTTATTGGCAACTTCATTAGTATCATATAGGTCTGGGATAATTTAAGGCAGACACTAATACGCCCACCTGGAGCCCATAACCAGAGGGGACTTGACTGTGTTCAGTCCATTTCCACAAACACTTTTTGAGTTCACTGTTTTGTCCAATGTGCCCAAGAAACTTAGGAGGCAATGAGTGCCACGTCATGAGTTGACTGATACAAATTTGGAGTTTAATATTTAATATTAAGTTAATTATAATCTACATAATATGATATTAATGTAACATACACTATCAAGTATACATAACATTTAATAGGTAGATTAAGAGTCATAAGTCTGAGTTCTAGACTGGACTTGATACCTTGTTCTGGGCAACACACACCTATGGTCTTCTTGGGTTCCATGAATTATAACTTATCTGGCCCCTTATACTGTAGAACAGTTGTAAGTTGTGAACGTATGCAGAAGTCTTTGAAAATTACAAACCACTATCAAATACAAATGATGACGTTAAAAAGATAGATATCACAATTAGTGAAGAATGACATGAGCAAACATCAAGCCTCAGCCCTAAAGTATCTTTAGTTCTGCTCTTCAGAATGTGTTATTAATTGACATGTCTATTGAATGTGCTGTGGTCACCCACAATGGCAGACTGTTCAAATAGGGATGGCCTCCAGTGCCAATCAAGTAGACATCCAGGCTGGGAAAAGTTTTCCCATATTTAAAATGAGATTTCACACTGTAGAAACACTATGATTCCTCAACAAATTAAACTTAGAATTACCATGTGATCCAGCAATTTTACTACTGTGCATGTAGCCAAAAAAAAAATAGGTACTTGAAGAGATAAATAAAATGTGGCACAGTGGAATATTATTCAGAATAGCCTTAAAAGAAAAGAAATTCTGGCATATACGAAAACGTGGATGAACCTGGAAGATACGCTAAGTAGAAGTTAGACACAAAAAGACAAATGTTGCATCATTTCACGTATGTAAAGCACCTAAAGTAGCAAAATTCATAGAGACAGAGAGTCAAATGGTGGTTGCCAGGGGCCAGGGGATGAGAATGGGGAATTGTTGTTGAATGGGACAGTCTCTGTTTGGGAAGATGGCAGAGGTTCGGAGGCAGTTGGTGGGGATGTTTATACAGCAGTGTAAATATACCTAGGTGCCACCGAAGTATACACTTCAAAATGGTTCAAATGGCAAATTTATGCCGTGCATATTTTACACAATAAAAAATGAAATGTCGCATTTTCCCCTTTGAAAATGAGAATTTTGGCTGTTGGAGTTTTCTAACAAGTGCAAAATAGAGGATTTTTAGAGTGCTTAGACTTATCAGCACAGAGTACAATTGTCAGTACCTTAGATTCTGACAATGTTTACCTGTTTTTATTACTTAAATGACTGCTTTTTGGTTTTGCAAGTTAATGTAAACAGTAGGCACGTGCTTTGCCCAAAGCAGTCTTTCTGAAGTGTGACATTCCAAGTAGAGATTTCTATTTATATCAGAAGGCAATTTGGGGATTTTCTGCTTCTTAAAATGAAGGTTATGTTTGTTTTGATATGATATGTTTTTGATGTAAAGCATTTTTTTATTCTAGTCTGTGAAAATTGACAGTCTTCATATATTTATAGTAACTTTATTTTTTTTCAATATATGAAATTTATTGTCAAATTGGTTTCCATACAACACCCAGTGCTCATCCCAAAAGGTGCCCTCCTCAATACCCATCACCCACCCTCCCCTCCCTCCCACCCCCCATCAACCCTCAGTTTGTTCTCAGTTTTTAAGAGTCTCTTATGCTTTGGCTCTCTCCCACTCTAACCTTTTTTTTTTTTCCCTTCCCCTCCCCCATGGGTTTCTGTTAAGTTTCTCAGGATCCACATAAGAGTGAAAACATATGGTATCTGTCTTTCTCTGTATGGCTTATTTCACTTAGCATCACACTCTCCAGTTCCATCCACGTTGCTACAAAGGACCATATTTCATTCTTTCTCATTGCCATGTAGTACTCCATTGTGTATGTAAACCACAATTTCTTTATCCATTCATCAGTTGATGGACATTTAGGCTCTTTCCACAATTTGGCTATTGTTGAGAGTGCTGCTATAAACATTGGGGTACAAGTGCCCCTATGCATCAGCACTCCTGTATCCCTGGGTAAATTCCTAGCAGTGCTACTGCTGGGTCATAGGGTAGATCTATTTTTAATTTTTTGAGGAACCTCCACACTGTTTTCCAGAGCGGCTGCACCAGTTTGCATTCCCACCAACAGAGCAAGAGGGTTCCCGTTTCTCCACATCCTCGCCAGCATCTATAGTCTCCTGATTTGTTCATTTTGGCCACTCTGACTGGCGTGAGGTGATATCTGAGTGTGGTTTTGATTTGTATTTCCCTGATGAGGAGCGACATTGAGCATTATTTATAGTAACTTTAAATCAGAGACTCTTACCAAGCTTAAATAATAGAAAATTATTACGTCCATAGACATCTTCTATAGAGTCCTTTCTTCTATAGAGTCAATTTAACTTCCACCTTTTCCATCTCGTGTTACTAACATATTCCTGTGAGAGGCAGTTTTACAAATGGGGAAACTAAAGCATCTCAGAGAGGATCTATGATTTTTTTTGACTTGACACATTGGCTGTGTTAGAAGTAGGAAAATTCATGTATCAGTGGTATATGTCATCACCCTTCTAGGTGCTGGGCTACAAATCAGTATGAATGAATCCCACTTGCGAAGCAACTCTTAGGGTCGGGATGGCAGACGAGTGAATGGTGATCGAGGTGCACTCAGTGCTCCAATGGGGTTGTCCTCAGGTCACCTTAGGAGCCGGGAGGCGGGGCAAGGATCTAGACGGACGGCCAGTGAAAGATTCCTGAAGAAGCTGCGGCTTTAGCTGAGACTCGAAGGATGAGTAGGAGTCACAGGTACAGGAGAAGTGCAAAGTCAGGTATCCAGGAACTTCTAGTGCATTGTTGTTTCCACTGAACCCCCATTGCTACAGCCAAATCAGTTTGCAAAATACAGTTTTACCACATTCACGTCCTAAATATGTCAGATGTCACGTAGTCATTCCTTTTCATTTTACAGATGAGGAATCTCAAACCTCGAGAGTGAAGTGATACAGGGCTATCTGCCATTTCACTGTCCTTAGCTGCCTATGCCTGCTTTCTGCTTTCGCCAACTCGAAAGATGCTCAGGAAACTAGAGCTCCTTCTCGTGGTATTGGTGTTGCCCTGAGGGTTGCTCTGAACTTCACACCACCCCTGTGTTGTTGTGCCTTTAGCAGTTTTACAACCAAAGATGAGCCGGGGAAGGCGGCACCTCATCTGCTGACTCCTGGGCTGATGGGAGAATCTTCCGGATCCTTCAGTGCCCCGGAGGATGAAGGCCAAAGGGAATACCAGGCCAATGACTCTGACTCCGATGGGCCTGTCTTGTACACTGATGATGACGATGATGAAGAGGATGAGGACGAGGATGGCAGTGGGGAAAGTAAGACTTGTGTTCAAGAGGTGGGGAGGAAAGTGAGTAATGGGCAGAAGCAGGTGCACTTTGTAAAGAACAAAAGCCATGGGCGATCAGACATCTGGTGTTTTCTTTCCCCCCATATTCTTTTCTCATATTAGAAATGTCCGTGTTCTAAGGTTTAACTATTGATGACAGGCCTTTCCAGATGAGGATTCCACGGGGGCCAGAGGGTCAAGTCTTTGTCTATGAGGAAGATACGCACATTTGTATTTGTACAAGGAATCAAAGCTTTCTAATGACAGAGGCAGTTTCCAAATGATCAGAGATGGCCCTTCCACCCTGAGGTCTTTCTTGAATAGAGAGCATAAATTCAGGATTCACTGGATTACTTATTGAAGGTGTTTGAGACTTCCGGTCAGTTTTATACTAGGGTTTAAAGAGAGGGGAGGGAAGAATGAGTCAAGAATGACAAATACCTTTGAAGAATTAAAAATAATCACTCTTCCACAGTAGATGAGATAGGATGCCTTCTAAGAAGGAATGCCAGTTACAGTAGATTAAGCCAACCATTCATATATAACTTCAGGAACTAGAAAGTGCTTTTTTTTTTTTTTTTTAAACTTCTGAGCATCATGACTTAGGAGGAATTCACTATGGAATTGAATTTGTACATCGTGGAAAGCTATTAATGACTGAACATCAGTTTGTCAAGTTCCTTCTAGTTTGTACTAAACAACAATAGCAACAAAATCCTCGTCATCCACCTGGTATTAACTCTCCTCTGTTGAGACATTAGGGATTCTTCCTAATTAAGGATTAAGACACTGCTACCATCAGTAAACCGTCTCCAGCGTGATTTCTGAGTGGAGGCAAGAAGACAAGACTTTACAGTGCAAATAAAGGAGCTAAGTTTTTAAGACTTAAAAAAGAAAGCATTACGCAATCAGTAATTTCCACGATACGCCATCTCAGCAAAATAAACTTCAAATACCACTTTCCAAATGATGAGGTGACACTTGCGAGTTTTTTCATGGTGCCCCAACATTTTTTTCAGAACATTTTTAAAAATAGTCCTTCAGTTTTCCAATGTTTTTTTTTTGTTTGTTTGTTTTTGGTTTTTTTTTTTTATTTATTTTTGGGACAGAGAGAGACAGAGCATGAAAGGGGGAGGGGCAGAGAGAGAGGGAGACACAGAATCAGAAACAGGCTCCAGGCTCTGAGCCATCAGCCCAGAGCCCGACGCGGGGCTCGAACTCACGGACCGCGAGATCGTGACCTGGCTGAAGTCGGAGGCTTAACCGACTGCGCCACCCAGGCGCCCCAGTCCTTCAGTTTTCCAAAATGAACTACATCCAACTCAAAACTGGGTTTGGGTTTGTTGTTTTTTTTTTTTTTCCTGAGGTTAATTAAAATTCCACTCTTGCATGTGGATAAAGAATTTCTTCTGGACTCTGTTTAAAGTCCACGCCATGTGTATCCTGAGTGCTGCTTGCTAAAAGCCTCTTTCTCTGCGTTTCTTCTTTCTCCAATCCTCAGGTGCTTTGGCAAGTAAAATACGACGAAGGGATACTCTTGCTATCAAACTTGGCAACAGACCATCTAAAAAGGAACTAGAAGACAAAAACATCTTGCAGCGCACATCTGAAGAGGAGAGGCAGGAAATCCGGCAGCAGATTGGAACCAAGCTCGTCAGGTAATGGCTGGAATCTTAGTACAGCACTGACCAATCCATACTTTTCTCCCCACTGCGGTCTCCTGCCCGACAGGGATCATTGTGAATTCCTTGGGTGAGGGCACGCATGGCCTATGTGGTTTTCTAAACTTGGTCCTGATGGTGAACCACTCAAAGAGCTTGCCCTTTGGTCCAACCAGTCAGTGGCTTTGGAGTCACCAAAGCCCGAGCCAAGTGTCAAAAAACGTTTTCAGTTAAGGACCCGTTAGTAAACAATTCCGGTTTTGCTGGCCAGAAGGTCTCTGTTGCAGCTACTCAACTGTGCTGTTATAGCATGAAAGCAGCCATAAACAATACGTAGACAAACGGATGCAGCTGTGTTCCAATAAAACTTTATTCACCGAAACAGGCAGGGAGCCGGATTTGGCCTGCAGGTCATATTTTGCCCAACTCCTGGCCCAATCCACAGACTCTGGCGTTCCTGTGATTGCCATGAGGTTCTGCCCTATGGGCCTTGAGATTGTAGAAATATTAGTTAGCTTCAGTGTCCAGCTCCATCCAAGCCAGGTAACTATAGCCCCTCCTATCAAAACCTCCTCCTTTTAACTTGAAATAAATGGTTATCTGGGGCGCCTGGGTGGCTCAGTCGGTTAAGTGTCCAGCTTCGGCTCAGGTCATGATGTCACAGATTGTGGGTTCGAGCCTCACATCAGGCTCTGTGCTGACAACTCAGAGCCTGAACCCTGCTTCAGATTCTGTGCCTCCCTGTCTCTCTCTGCCCCTCCCCTGCTCATGCTCTGTCTCTGTCTCTCAAAAATAAAAACATTAAAAAAATTTTTTTAAAAATGGTTATCTGATTTTTCTTTCTGCCTCCAGCCATTGTAGGGTTTCTACTTTTGCTACCAGTGACTTCGGAAGTCCATTTAACTGGCAGCTTTTTTGTTTTTGTTTTGAGAGAGAGAGAGAGAGAGAGAGAGGGCACAAGTGAGCGAGGGGCAGAGAGAGAGAGAATCCCACAAGGGGCAGAGAGAGAGAGGGAGGGAGAGAGAGAGAGAGAGAGAGAGAGAAGCGGAGCTCACCCAGAGCTCATGCTCACCCAAAACAGGTGAACTCATGTTCACCACACGTGGGGCGCAAGCTCACCCAAAGTGGGGCTCGTGCTCACCCGATGTGGGACTAGAACTCATCAACTGTGCGATCATGACCTAAGCCGAAGTCAGATGCTTAACGACTGAGCCCCCCTGCCCCCCGGGCGCCCTTAACTGGCACCTTTAATAGAAGCGAGTGCCAAAGCCTTGTTTTCCATGATCACTTTAAGCATATTTAAGTATGAGCTATTTTGCTGACTTCTCTCACTCTCCCGTCAGTTGGGAGGAGGGAGTAGTCTGAGATCCCAGGGCAGGATTTGGAGGTGGAAGAAATCCCTTCCACTTGCTTAGAAGTGGAAGACTTCTGTGACTGTGTCATACCTACAGGGCTGGCATGTGAGGGTTCTGAGGCTGTTATCTGTTTGGCAGATGGGACCAAGCAACGGCTTGGGGTGGATAAATGAGATGATACGCTGAAGGCACTTGAGTGCCTGGATCATAGCAAGCACTTAATAAAATTAAATATTTTTATTATTGATTTAAATAATTATATATATGTTAAACAGGTAAAACATTCTTAAAAATGAAACCCAAAAGCGGCAACTTTGTTCAGTATTTTTGAAGAAGAACCTAACAGTGTGAAAGAAAAAAAAAGGAATTGTGTAGCAGTCTATTGTTTTACGTGGTAATTGTTTTACATGGTGAGGTCATTTGAGAGCCTATACAAGAAGGAAATAATCCAGAAGAGAGAAAAAAAAAACAAACACCTATATATTTTACAAAGATGTTTATTTCAAGGCTATTTATAGCAGTGACAACTAAAACAAACCAAATGCTCAAAAACAGGGCGCTGATGGAGAACCTTGTGAAGTAAGCAGAGAGCAGATTTTCCAACCGCCTCATCAAGGATTTCTTGGAGGGAACACTCTGGCTTCTATGGAGGGGATCCAGGGCAGTGTGTGTGTGTTAGGGGTGGGACGGGAGGGACTCCTTCATCCCAGGCTTAACCATCCAACCAGAACAGCCTCTTCTGTCTGTTTGATAAAAGGATCCTCCCCCCACCCCTAAAAGTTTAAGAGCCTCTGAAAGTATGCACATAGACCACATCCAGAAAATATTTTATCTGAGTAGTTTTAAATATGTAAATTTTGCAGAATTGTTTCTTTACAAATATCACACATCTGATCACTGCCGTTAAAGATAAATCACCCATAGTCCCTACCTTAGGGGACTCCATGTGTCGTGGAAGAGACAGACTGACATCCTCCTTGGTGAGGTCATGTGAAAAGCACCAACATCTAGGTCAAGAGAACTGGGTGTGAGACCTTGCTCTAACTTTCACTAGTACCTGATATTCAGCAAGTGACTTAATGTTATTTCCTCATTTGTAAAATGGGAACTGGCTACTCCCTTGCTGAGTTGTTTTGAGGATCCACGATAATGTAAGTTAAGCACCTAGCACAGCACCTGGGACTTTAAGAGTATGAACTAACAAGAGCTATGATTATCGTCTTACCTTTATTATTACTTGTGTGGTAAGTGCTCTAATAGATGTGTGATCTTTGTATGACTGCTGTATAGGGGCAGAGAATTCACAGGACAGGATAGGACAGGTCAAACACCCAACCGAAGGGTACTATTTTAGTCATTTGTACGATTTCTGTAGGTAGAGAAAGAGAGAAAGGTATTCCTGAGGGAGGAAACCCCATAAACAAAAGAAGGATGATGTCTTTGGTGGATGAGAGAGTGCAGATGTGTAACAGGGTACATGGGTGGTTGGCATGGTAGTTCACTGGGTTCTTTTGTAAGCTCAATTATGCAAGTTACTTCCAAGGTAGCTCTGATGAAAATTAAACTTTAACAAAATTTTTAATGAGGTCTTTAAAATAACATTGATTTCAGTTCCCCACGCCATTTCTGCCACAGCTGGAACATTTATAATTCATAGTATCTTTAAGTAAGATTACATCTCATATACATTAGTTTAATTTGTGCAAACTCAACCTACATCCGGAAGAAGTTTTTTCTGTAATTAACAACAAATTAACACTGTAAACAAGACGAAGAAAAGGTATAAAGAGTTGTTATAGGACATTCAGCTTTTGTTTACAAATAGGTAGCTACTAGTCACAAATGAGCCTGGCTTGGGGCACCTGGGTGGCTCAGTTGGTTAAACATCGGCTTCTTGATTTCCACTCAGATCATGATCTCAGGGTCATGAGATCGAGCCCCGAATTGAGCTCCTTGCTGGACATGGAGACCACTTAAGACTCTCTCTCCCTCTCCCTGTGCCCTTCGCCCGATTGCACGCACATGTATGCGCTCGCTCCCTCTCTCAAAAAAAAAATTTTTTTTTAAATGAGCCTGCTTTTCTCAAAAACAGGTGGGAAGGGTCCATATATCTTAAAATAACTCTACTACATGTATTATAAATCCATTTGAGGTCACAAAAGCAGTATTTCACGGGAATTACTACACTGTCCAGTGTGGATCAACCATCTTTTGAGTTAGTATAAACTCTTAAGCAGAAGACTTCTTTATATTCTAATGATCTGTATGTTAATTAGGAGATAGGCTAAGCTATTCTGGCAGAAACCAAAAAGTGCAGTGGTCCAAATAAGACACTTCCACATGTTTATTTCCTTTCCACAGAACAGTCCAGAGGTAGGTGGACTCTCCAGGATGCGTGGGACTCCCCACCCACTCCTTATAGTTAGCTGGACACTCAGATTCTTTCTGTCCTATTGCTTTTCCATCCCCATGGATATTCTCATCTGCGTGATCCAAGGGGGCTCACGTGACCATGTTTGAGTTCTAGCCCATGGAAGAAGGAAAGAAAGAAAAGGAAATACACAGTCATTTTAAGGGTAAAAAGCAGAAGTTACAGATACCACTCTGTTCATATCCCATTGCAAGGACTCAGTCGCAAAACCGCACCTTGTGGCTGGGGAGGCAGAAGTCTGTAGTTGGGGGACCACAGCCACAGCTCAGGAGGTTCTGTATCTAAAAGAGAGGAGGAAGAATGGATCAGGGGAGTAGGTAGCAGTCTCAGACAGTCTTTAGTCTCCAAACTAACAGAAAGGAGACTTTTATTTTGTAAGTGTAAAATGGATTTGTGTTTCCCCAAACAGGAAAAGAATAAAGCTTTCTTTGTTATTTTATTTCACATTTCGCATCAAGGAGGTCTTGTTTGTAACCTACAATATATCCTTTTTGTCATCATAGGAGACTTAGCCAGAGGCCCACAACTGAAGAATTAGAGCAAAGAAATATCCTAAAACGTGAGTATCTTATCTTATTTGGTGATTTCTCATGTAACCATTAACAAGCTCCCTTCAGAGATGATCCATTTATCAGTAGGAAACCTCCATGTTTATTCACGAATGATTAAAATGGCCCGTTTAGATCACATTTCTAGATAATTAAAAAAATGGGGTGCATGGATGGCTCAGTCAGTTAAGCACCCAATTCTTGATTTCCGCTCAGGTCATGATTTCACGGTTTGTGAGATCGAGCCCCATGTGGGGCTCCAGGCTGATAGCCTGGAGCCTGCCTGGAATTCTCTTTCCCTCTCTCTTTGCCCCTTCCCTACTTGTACGCTCTCTCTCTCTAGCTCTCTAAAAATAAATAAGTAGAATTCAAAAAATAATTTCTTGAAAGTTGTATTTCATTTTATGGCTTTGAGCCTGATATCCCCCAGACCAGAGTCATGGTTGTGACAGTTGTTTTTAAGAAAGATGAAATATACCCATGTATTCTTTTACCCAAATGTTAAATAGAAGAAAATGCTCTAGTCTGCTTGCAAATAAATGTCAAAGAAAAAGCCAAAGAATCCCCAAGGAAATAAATCAAACATTCCTATATTATTATTAATAATACAGTTTGTTGCCAGGTTTAACAAATGACTCCATTTAAAACAGAATTATGGTAAAAGAAATTCTTGAGCCCTTTTCATTTTCCTTTGTTATGATAACTCTGTTTCCCTTTTGAGTTATTTATAATTTCTCAGGAGTTAAGGAGTTCTCCATTCATTTTCCTACCTTATTTTCCCTTTCTCTTTTCCCTTCTGTTTTCTTTGACTTTACTTCTTACTCGCTAGTCCAGTAGAACTTCATTGGAGTTCGTATGTTAAAGCTATAAAACTAATAGAAGCACAGTTTGTCATTATATACTGTGTCCATGTGGTTACCAACCACAGTGACTTAAGTAATGGATATTTTTAAGCTGAGCCTAGCTGCAGTTTTATATATTATTAACCCAGTTTCAGAAGAGCTTTTTATTGTACGAAATATAAAAACATCAGGGCTGGGCAGAGCTCCGGATAGTACCATAATAGCAATGAGCTACGGGCATGCTGGACATCTTTTTCGATCAGGCTTTTAGAGGTAATTCTTGTCTGGATGATCCCCATTCTTCAATCTGAGTTGTTTTCTTTCCCTAAGGAATGAAAGAATTTTTTTAAGTTTATTTATTCATTCTGAGAGAGAAAGGGGCGGGGAGAGAAGTGAGGGAGACAGAATCCCAAGCAGGCCTCCACACCATCAGCACAAAGTCCACATCGGGGCTCAAACTCATGAACTTCAAGATCCTGACCTGAGCTGAGATCGAGTCAGATGCTTAACCGAGTGCGCCACACAGGTACCCCAGGAATGAAAGATTTTAATGATACGTTTGTACTATACTTGCTATTACTAAGACAACCCAACAAAGAAGACTGAACAGTGAGAGGAACTGAGTCTATGGGATTCTTTCCTTGGAATGCTTTTTTCTGGCCGTTTGTGAGCAAAACTGGAATAGAACCCAAAGAAGGGCTTAACGTGACCATCAGTATGTAGAAGAGCCAGTACAGAGATGGAGAAAGTCATGGGTAGAAAAGCAAATAAAATTGTGTTTTAGTTTTCTGAGGAAGGATGAAAGCAACATCTAATTTTGACAACAACACAAAACCAAAAAAGCTCATGGCTTTTGATAGTAGGTCCCTGGAAAATATTTCTTGAACTAAATTTTAGGTAAGCTCAAGAGCAGACCGTAAGCTCCTAAAACACAAAGATTATGTCTTATTGGATGCCTGATGCAATACCTGGCGGGGGGGGGGGGGGGGGGGGGGGCGGGTAAAAAAAAAAAGGAAGAGCGAATTCTGGGTAATTCTTTTCTGCTTCTGTGAGACAAATGGTGCCAAACCACATTGCTGTTTGGTTATTTGAGGAACTATTTCATAGATGTAGAAATTTATCACACATTGATCTTAAGTGCTGTCTTGGCTTCTATACCCCATTTTCCTGGAGGTTCAGGGAAGAGGGAAACGCCAAAGTCAACTTCAGATTTGATTCCAGTCCTTTTTTACTTCCTTCTTAGTTTATCTAACCATGCTTATTCTGGAAACAAAAGACACATTTCCAGTCTGGAGAGGCTGATAACTGGCTTATGATCTCCTGACATAATATTGTATGGCCAAGGGAAGCAGAAAAGAGAACTGGTAGAGGTCATCCAGAGCAATCCACTGAGCGGTCCCAGGGAACTGAATGGCATAGCTTACAATACTGTGTTCAGCCCCTGTGTGCCTCTGGGTTCTTCCACATAGATGACTCTTTTTTGTGTGTTTATTTCATCTCCAGCTTTTGTTCAAAAGCAGTATGATTGACTATTTAAAAAAAGTCTGTGTGTGAGATGGTGTGGTTGTTTTTTTTTTGGAACGTTTGCTTATTTTTGAGACAGAGAGAGACAGAGAATGAACGGGGGAGGGGCAGAGAGAGGGAGACAGAATCCGAAGCAGGCTCCAGGCTCTGAGCTGTCAGCACACAGCTTGATGTGGGGCTCGAACTCATGGACCGTGAGGTCATGACTCGAGCCGAAGTTGGACACGTAACTGACTGAGCCGCCCAGGCACCGCCAGTTTTTTGTTTGTTTGTTTGTTTGTTTGTTTTTAAGGACACTTATTTTAACTGGGTCATCTTTTCTTGACAGACTAGGGAATTCATTCCCAGAGTAAACTAATTCAGCAGCTGTCAAATCCAAGCTCATCATTAGTTTATTAAACATGAGTCAGGTGGCAGTCAGTGCAGATCTCACTTTCAGTGGAGACCAGGGGCACATTTTATACCTTAATTTATCAGTCACCATAACACATCTTATTCCATCTCTTTCCTATTTTACTGCATCTAGGCTTTTTTAAACAAAAAACAAAACTATAAAGTTAGGTTTAATTGTACATTTTAGAACCAAGTCCTTAATATTATTAAAATAGAAAGCAAGTTCTGGTGCTTGAAAGGTCAACTTTTGCCTACCAGAAAAAGAGATACTCATGGAACACCTTTTACAGGGCAGGCATAGGAGATGCAGATCTGTTTAGCTATGACAATAGCTATATATTCTCTAGAGAAAAAGTATATTAGGCCATTGAGTGCTGTATTTTTTCCCAACATTTTATTATGAAATTTATTTTATTTTATTTTTTTTTTAATTTTTTTTTTTAACGTTTATTTATTTTTGAGACAGAGAGAGACAGAGCATGAACGGGGGAGGGTCAGAGAGAGAGGGAGACACAGAATCGGAAGCAGGCTCCAGGCTCTGGGCCATCATCAGCCCAGAGCCCGACGCGGGGCTCGAACTCACGGGCCATGAGATCGTGACCTGAGCTGAAGTCGGATGCTTAACCAACTGAGCCACCCAGGCGCCCCTGAAATTTTTTAAATATAGAGAAAAGTTGAAAATTTTTATAGTAAACACCCATACATGTACTATTTATAATCTACTATTAACATTTTATCACATCTTGCTTTATCACATATCTGTCCTTACATTGATCCATGTTATTTTTTTGATGCATTTCAAAGTAAGTGTATAAATACATTTTCATTTTCATGGTTTCATATAAAACCATGTAAAACCCACAAAAAATATTTGGCTTTAAGTTTATTTGTTTATTTTGAAAGAGAGAGAGAGTGAGGTGGGGCAGAGAGAGAAGGAGAGAGAGAATCCCAAGTGGACTCCACAGTGTCAGTGCAGAGCCCCATGTGGGGCTTGAACTCACAAACCGTGAGATCCTGACCTGAGCCAAAATCAAGAGTCAGATGCTCAACCAATGGAGCCCCCCAGGTGCCTCAAATATTTGGCTTTTTTTAAACTTAGTTTATCTGAATCGATGACTCAGGAATATGATATTCCAGTTGCTGATGTTTTGGTGCTTTTCTGTCTTCTCCTTTTAGCTCATCCCTAAAATGCTCTGGGCAACACTTGCTAGCTGGGTAGGTTTCCTGTAGTGCCCATGGTTATTAAACCACATGTGTTGTTTGTGTGTTTATGGCAAATGCTTCCTGTGACTGCTCTGAAATATCCACCCCCCTGCTTTGATGGAGTTACTAAAGGCAAGGTTTGTCAATGAGTCACGTCACTTCCTTCATGAATATCCCTCCAGTCTATTTAGAGTGACCAGAAAGGTGTACATCCTACTGTATAATTAGTCCTTTACTAAACAGAGAAACAAAGAAAACGTTAAAAAAGAAAAGTGAGGGGCATCTGGGTGGCTGAGTCAGTCCCACTCTTGATTTCAGCTCAGGTCATGATCTCACCTCACAGTTGTGAGATCAAGCCCTGTGTCGGCTCTGCACTGGGCCTGGAGCCTGCTTAAGATTCTCTCTCTCCCTCTCCTTCTTCCCCTCCCCCTGCTCACCAGTTCTCTCTCTCTCTCTCTCTCTCTCTCTCTCTCTCTCTCTCTCTCTCTCTCTCTTTCAAAAAAGAAATAACTAAATTTCATTTCATTTCATTTCATTTCATTTCATTTCATTTCAACTCAGTGAGTTTTTTTAAACTAAGATTTGACCTTGATTCTTTGTAAGAGATTTTACGAGTATTTAAAAAGATTCAGAAGATCAGTCATGTTGACTTCCCTCCACTTCTTACCTTCTTTAACTTCTTTAAAAGCACAATTTCAGGGGCACCTGGGTAGCCCAGCCGGTTAAGCATCTGACTTCAGCTCAGGTCATGATCTCACGGTTTGTGGGTTCGAACCCCAAGTCGGGCTCTGTGCTGATGGCTCGGAGCCTGGAGCCTGCTTGGGATTCTGTGTCTCCCTCTCTCTGTCTCCCTCCCTCCCCTGCTCACACTCTGTCTCTATCTCAAAAAATAAATTAACATTAAAAAACTTAAAAAAATAAAAAAGGTAAAAGCATGATTTCAAATATGGAAATATGTAAGGAAGTCAGCTCCTGATGTTAAAAACGAATTCCCACATGGTAGAATTCTGTTTATTTAACTTCCTCAACTGCAGTTGGCCCTTCTTTTTTTAAATAGGTAACTTGCTATCACTCAGATGTACAGTATGCTTAATAAGATGAAATTATCCAATATTCCTTCACAAAAATTAAAGCATTTGTTGGCTTTGAGTCATATTAGATATCCACTTTTCTGTCTTTGAAAAGTACCTTTAAAAATATAGCACAATCACTTTATAGGAAGAATTGACTAAAATGCTTTGAAGATTATATTTTTCTTTTTATTAGTAATATCATTAAAGGCTGACCTTGTAAAGCCTTCCTTTGAATCACATGAACCACAAATTTAGCTTTTGTCTGTTATGTATAATTTATAACCTACATGCCTTGCCCAACTCATATAAAGTAAATATTTGACCCTAAGGATATATTTTAAGGATATCAAAGGATATATATTTTGTGAAGCAATTAGAAAAACCCACAGTATTTTCATAGGCGGAAATATGAATTATAACAAAATTTGTTTGACACACAGGCACTTCCTGAAAGTGTACTAACTGCCTGTTTCTTATCTCGCAGGGTGATTTCAGCTTATGTTTACTCTTTGTCTAAATAACCAGACTCAGCATTCCTTTTCTTATGAATTAAAATTAGTATTTTGGAAGAATGTGGAAACTTTTCTCTGTCCAGATATGGGAAGTTAATAGAGAATTTAGCCTGTTCAACTAACAAATACAATTGGTGCAAATATTGAATACTGATGTTTTATTCATTATAAAAACAGTCTTAATAGTAAGAGGTCTATTTGAATTTTTAAAACAAATTTATCTTTTCATAGAACAGACTTTTCTTTTTCAACGTTTTGGTTGAGCCTTTTTGTATTGTGTGATGTTCCTTCGATAGAATTTGTAACAGCATCTTCTAAGAGATCATCTTTTGTAAGCGTTGGTGTCCAAGAAGTAAAATCTATGCTCATGTATCAAACAAACGATGAGCTATTGGAAGCAACAGAGAAAAGTTCATCAAATAAGTAATGATTAAGATCTGAAGGGGTATTTATTTCTTTAAAATTCCTGGTCATTTTTCTCTTAATCCCATCCGTTGGACAGCATTCATTAAATTGGCCGTTAAATTTTACTATTTGGTGAAGCACTAGAGAAAAAAAAGACTTTGGAAAGTCAAGTCACAAGAAAATAAATCATCTCCATCAACAGTACACCATAATAACCCCATTCAGAACATTCTGGTTTGAAGTCAGACTCCAAAGAAATGACTGCATTCTGCTACTGTGGAAACCAAAGCAGACAAAATCAAGTATTTTGGTTGGATTTGAATGGACATCAACTCAGACATGCATCAGATGGTTCTAATTTGCTCTTTTGATATGTCTCAGATCTTTATGTGAAGGCCAGATCCAGAAGTAAATTTTTATCTGCCTTCTGATAAATTGTGCTTATAAGCCCATGAGATGTTCAGCAATGAAAGGTTTTCACCAGTGTGGACACCCTTATAGTTTTTTTCAGAACACAATATGAAGTCAGGAAGCAAAAAGGTTTATAGTTAGTAAGGAAACCGATCCCATAAGGAGAAAAAGTAATATATAAATTAATGATCGATCTTTCTGCAAAATCTTTTGACAACTTTTTATGTCAGAGTGTTTGATCATTATCTAAGTCAAATAGTTGTGGCCTGATCTACTTTTCTGATTATAAAATCATTTATAGTAACTAAGTCTTCCTGCCTTTCCTCCCCCACCCTCATTCATAAACAGAAAAGAATGAAGAGGAAGAACAAGAAGCAAAAATGGAACTTAAGCGCAGACTCAGCAGAAAGGTGATGAAAACATGACTGTTAATGATCATGTGTGTTTTGAGATATACTTCATTATTTAAATGCAGATCAGCCCTCTGCCTTTACATTTGATACTGAGGAATAATTACTCCGATTAGCTCACTACCTAATCAAAGACATTAAGATCAATGGAATGCATATAATATGGATTATGTTTATATTTACGATTGTATGATATGCTAATTTGAAAAGTTAACAATCAAAAGTTTTAAATGACATTTACCAATTACGAATATAGCATGTAATCTGTGTGAATACTTGTTTAAATGCGAAGAGGAACAAAAAAGAAAAGAAAATCACACAAATGTCTTTTATGCAGCGATAACCATTATTAACATTTCAATATACAGTTTTTATTTATTTTTTATTTTTATTTTTTTTCAATATACAGTTTTTAAAATTGCTCACGTTTTCTGTGTAGTCTTGGAAATATTACATAAATATTAAATTGAAGATCTGCCACTATTCCATGTGTGAGCTGGGTCAGGAATTTATTAAGTGAACTTGATTACCCAACCTGCCTGCTGCTGGGCTACCTAACTTGACAAATGGCTTACCCCCAAAACTCAGACTGTTGTTTCCACCCACTCATAAAAACATAAATCTGACACCAGGGTCATCGCTTTTTCTGTGTTAGAATAACAATAGTCTTCGGAAAAATTAAGCACTATCAGAGTTTATCTTTCATTATATTTCACTATAAATCTTTATACAAATGTATAAAGATTTACTTGTAATTCTTTAGATTATACGTTTCACACCTGGATAAGGCAGGATAAGTAAAATATGACATCTGCAGTGAAGTGTGTGACCTGACCCACGTTTATCTGAGATGGCTGGGGAGTCCACAGCAAAAGCACTCTAAGGCATACAGAAGAAACTCCATTCCCATGGAAAAGTTGGAGACTATTTTGAGAGATTTTGGTTTTCATTTTTAGGGAAAAAGATCCTTAAGTCGTCTCTTTTTTTTTTTTTTTCAAAGATCCTACATGTCAAGTAATGATCAAGCTGACAGAATTCCTGTAAACTGAATTTCTAGAGATGGCTCTTGTGGCATTCGGTGGCTGTTATGTTACCAGCTACAAATAAGAATAGCCCCTCCTCACTGTCCATCCTCACCCCTGCCATACACAGTCATCTTTTGTCAATCCATTTGGGCCCCACCGGGAGGCAACAGAGCCTGGCCTGACTCCCTGACTCCCGCTTCCCTCCACTCTACAGAGCTCTCTGCCATAGGTGCAGAACATTCCATCGCACTAATAACACAGTCCTAAAGGGCAAGACTGGATGGAGAATTTCTGACCCATGTGGCCTCTGGTCCCTTGCCTTTTGGGCACTCCCCAGAGGCAGTGGTTTCTCTACCTCCTTTCCCCCACATGCCCTGGAGAGGCAGTAAGAAGCTAGCAATATAGATTGAACAACATGTGAGTATAAGGGAACCATTTAGATCATTCCTCCCTCTGTCCATTGCCTACCAGGGCTTTATGAAGCTAGAAGGAGTCCCGGTTGCCATACCCCAGCTCAAGTGAACTCAGAGTGTAGACCCAGGCCCTTATAGGAGTGCTCAAGTGACTTGAATGTTAGAGCATTGACCTGCTTCAGCCTGTGATTTTACTCAAGAGGACACTGAGGCTCAGGAAAGGTTTTTTGGGGTTTTGTTTGTTTGTTTGTTTTCCACAAACACATCATTTTTGTGTGTCAAGGTGCTCAGTTTTTTTAAATTGAAGTTGTATGCATAAGGAACCTCTCCAAAGAAGACCACTTAGACAATGAATGGTCTGGCTGTATACACAGTACATCTATGGGTAAAAAAGGTACTGGAAATGGACCCCATGGATAAAAGAGGCCTGGGTCTATGGCATCTCCAGACTGAGAGAGGCCACAGAAGCATGAACCGTAGTAGCAGAGAGTAGATCATGCCTGTCAGCTAGGGCCCAGCAATCTTTAGTCTCTCAGAGCCATCTCTCTTTATTCTTGGGCTTGGGAAAGGACCAAGAGAGGAGAACAAATACACAGGGCTGGGTGGATTAAATATAACTGTAAATTTGAATTTGACTAAGACCATAGGAGGAATCCAAGTTATTAGAAGTGTCTTAAAGGTCTCAGCCTATTTTAACCAGTTAAGGCCCACTGAATGTACTCCATGCCCCTGTGCATTTCTGCACAGCAGCTTTTCCCACCGGGATAATGTCAAATCTGGGCCTGGGTCTCTAGTCTTTCCCAGAAGACCACCATAGACACGCCCTTCACCGGACCATTTCTTTGTCATAACTTTGTGCATTTCTGAATATAGAGGTTTAATATAATAGGAACAGAGATCTCATTTCGAAAAGTTACAGTGCTTTTGTCTGGATGATTCAGTCTCCAAGCCAGCTATCCTATATCTGGATTGCTATTGTGTCTGCGTGGCTTCGTGTTCCTTGTGTCAGGGATGACAGGTGCCTTTATCGCAATGCCAGGCAAGTTGGGGAAAATAGCATAACGCAGATGGCTGCCAACGCCTGTGACCTATCTAACAATGATGATTTTTATAGTTTCAGAATTAGGGCACACTGCTTTCTGGTTCTCATTAGAAACTCCCAAGATGCTGCTGCCTTTTTTTTCTCTTTTGGATATCTGAAAGTGACCTTGTTTAACCATAACTTTGAAGTTCTCTATAGACAACTTGCCACCATGAGGCTGTAAATGGTCTCCTGAACTTGTCCTTTTTTCCCTATCCCCCTGCAGCTCAGCCTGAGACCTACAGTGGCCGAGCTCCAAGCTCGAAGGATCCTGCGGTTTAATGAGTATGTGGAAGTCACCGAGTCTCCTGACTACGATCGCCGGGCAGACAAGCCCTGGGCCAGGTTAACACCTGCAGACAAGGCAAGAAATCCTCATCGTTTTAGCCGTGATTTTATTTATGATTTTATTGCTTTTCTCAAAGCTTCAATATCCGTGTGGCCTCATCCCGCAAACACACACATACTCAGTCATCCCAGGAGGCTAGATATTACCACGTAACTCAAAAGTTTTCTGCCTTTAGTTATTTGAGCCACTTAAGTGATCCATTTAGGAATAGCAATGGAGTTCTTTCAGCTAAGTCTTAGAAAAAATGAGTTCTTAGTTACCGTGTAAACTGCCTGCATTCATACCTGGATTGAAGGCATGGTAGTTCCACAGCCATGATTTTTCCTTACTCTTAGAAAATATAATTTATACAAGTTACCATTTTCAAGGGATATGTTAATAGTGAAAAAGGTATTGATCTATATGAAGGCTGACACACTTTTTCTACAAACAGCCAGAGAGTAAATATTTTAGGCTTTGTGGGCCATATAGTCTCTGTTGCAATAGCTCAGCTCTGTCGTAGTCTGAAAGCAGCCATAGACAGCAGGTGAGTGAATGGATGTATATGTGTTCCAATAAAACTTTTTTTACAAGAACAGGTGGTGGGCCAGATTTCCCCTGCAGGCCATGGTTTACCAACTCTTAATCTATATCATAGCTCACAGTCCAGAAAAACTTGAAATGTATAGTGAGTCCCATCATGGAGAAAGACTATTTTATGAGTAATATAGTTCCAAAGCCAAACAATTTTGCTAACCTTTTGTTTTCAAATTCTTCAGTTTAGGGTTTTCCTAATATCCCAAATAATGATTTCTAATTTTTGTCTCTAAGCAAAATTTGGTATCAGATAAACTCATGCCACATTCAGTCTTAATGCTAGAGCTCAGTATTTTAATTATATGCCGTGCTGAAGCTCTTTAATAGGTTTCATTCTGTAAAACACCTGCTGCATTCAAGCACGTATCAGATATAGATCAGAAATCATCTGCTCATAAGAAGAAATGAAAATGAGGGAGGGAAATGATCACAAAGGAAGGATGTTTGGAATGAGAATAGAGAGTAGAGGGAGGCTAAGAATAGCACCCAAGGGACCCAACATTGGTGAAGAGGCAGTCGAACATGAAGAAGAAATGTCTGTGAGGTAGGGAAAGAGGAGAAGACGTAGCCCAATAGCCTAGGAAGGAGAAGATCAGGTCACAAGTGGTTAGTCATGTGGCTAGAGGGGACGTTTTAGCAGTCTGGTGGGTGGAAGCCTGACTAGTAGAGAAAAGGAAAATAAAATAGAACCTCAAGAGTCTTGGCTGTGAAGGAGAAGCCATAGAAGGAGGTAATCACTTGAGCCGTGATGATTGTGGAGGCTGCAAGCTTTTATATATACGAGAAATACCTGAGCAATCTTTTATGCCACAAAGAAGGGGCCAAAAGAAAAAGAAAGGTTGAATACATAGGAGAAAAGGCCAGTAACTGATACAGTAGGGCATAATCAATGGAGCAGCAGGAGAACGTATGTTTGTAGAAAAGGCAAGGAGGAGACCCTTGCGGCTGGGATGGAGAGCACAGGCTGAGGAACGCCCTAAAGGTAGAGGCTCCTCCAAGGCAGGTAAAATCACTCAGGTTGAGGGAAGCCACCAGGGGATGAAGAAGATTGGTACTCAGGTCCGTGTCAAGCTCACTGCTAATCAGTGCCTTGTTTCTTGAAGGAAATGTCAAGGTTATGGGTTACAAAGAATTGCCTGTAAACTACTTACTGTGGTTTCTTGCCCTCACCCCTAAGGCTCCCTGTGTAAAGTCCAGCCCTGTGCTATTCCCTAGGTTACCAAGAAGAAGAATGCCTGGCCTTGAGAGCCTTGTGTTCTAGTCAGAGGGTATACTCATGGACACAAGTGCTGTGAGTGCAGAGTGCATGGAGTCCTGAGAGAGGGTAAGGGGAAAGGTGGGAAGATTTGGGGGCAAGCCCCTCCCACCCTCGAGGTGAGCCTTGAAGGTATCTCATTAAGCACGGTGTGGACAGCGGGAGCCTGCCATTTGCCTACTGCCTACTCCTCACATCCAGGTCTCCGGCAAGTTGTCATGGGGTGTGAAAAACATGTCTCCCCCTGGGAGCCTCTCTTGGGCTGATGTGAAACACAGCTAAGACTATTGAGTGTGTTTTATCCTAATCACAGCCATCAACCAGCAGCCCTTTGCTCTTCCCTTGACTGCCTCACACGTAATTCTGAGTGGTTTCCACTGCTTTATTTGCCTTCCTTCCTGCGCTTTCCCCTCTCTGTTCAGCAACAGTAGACTTCACTTATGACCTCATGTGTTGTCTGACACCTCACAAAGAAACACGAGGCTTGAGGTCAGGTGCAGTCTTTAGGGTGAGTGTTAACAACAGATAACATTTCTTTCTCAACCCTAACCCTATCTCAGTTCTGGTCGTATACATTCTTCTGGCATTTTGGTTTTTTATTTTTTTCGTTGTGAATTATATCACATGGTGAAGAATGTGTGAAACAAATGTACCATTTAACTAATAAAAGGAAGAGACCTGTTTTATTAATCCCTGAATATTACTAGTACCTGAAAAGAGCTCTGTGTGCTCCTTCCCAATTGCATTTCTCTCCCTTCCATAAGGAATAACCACCAGGGCACCTGGATGGCTCAATTGGTTGAGCATCTGCCTTCAGCTCAGGTCATGATCTCACAGTTTGTGGGTTCGAGCCCCGTGTCGGGCTCTGTGCTGACAGCTCAGAGCCTGGAGCCTGCTTCAAATTCTGTGTCTCCCTCTTTCTCTGCCCTTTATGCCCCACCCCCAAAATAAATAAACATTAAAAAATTAAAAAAAAGAATAGCCACCACCCTGACTTTTTTCTTAATTATTTCCTTTCTGTCCTTTTTAGGAGTTTAACCACCTTATTTATACCTCTAAACAATAGCTGTATATTTGTTAGTTTTGCCAGTTTTGGAGGCTAAGTACGTCATATGCTGTACTTCTGGGTGTTGCATCATTCAGTCAACACCAAAGAATCTGGGTTAACGCACTAGGCCATCATTTTTCTTTTTCACTGAAATATAACACTTTGTCATATGTATCAGTCACAAAGTAATTATCCATTTAGTTGTTGATTACTTAGTTTCTAGATTTTACATTCGCAAGCTATATACTATGAAAATTCGTATATCATCTTCAGGGGCACGGATCCTGGACTTTTTTCTTGCATATATTCCTTACAATGGGATTGCTGGGTCCTAGAATGTAGGAATGTTCGGCTAAATTAGGCAGTGGCAATAGCTTTCCAAAATAATTGCTCTGGTTCACCCTCCCACCAGCAAAGGTTAAAACTTCCCGTAGTTCTATGTTCTTGCCAACATGTGATGGTCAGTCTTTTTGTTCCTTTTTTGTTTTTTTTTTTTTTTACTTGACAACCTAGTAGTTATGAAATAATATCTCATTGCACTTATACTTTGCCTCTCATTAATTACTAATGAGGTTGAGCATATTTTCATACCTATTCTGCATACGGATTCTACTTTTGTGCCTGTCTTTTGTCTATTTTCTTTTGGGTTATCAATTTCTTGTTGATTCATAGGAGTTCTTCCTATGTTTTAGTTATCTATATTGCAAATACATATTTATCTTCTCCCGACTTATAACATTGTATTCTCTTTATGGTATGTTTAGACAAAAGAGATTCTTACCTTTAATACAGTGAATTTATCCACTTTTTCTTTATGGCTTGTGATTTTGTTTCTTTGAAAAAATTCTTCCCATACCAAAATCCAAAATGTATTCTGCTATACTGTTTTCTAAAACATGTATAGTTTTGCTTTTCACATTTAAGTTCTTCATTTACCTAGAACTGATGTCTTTAGAAGAGATAAGATACGCCTTTAACTCTGTAGAGTAGATCATCTCTAGTATGTTTTCTATGTTGCTGTTTGCTCTTTGATCTTCTTTCTTCTAAGTTTCTTGCCTTTATTTGGCTGTTCTTTTCTAACTTAAGATGGACTCTAAATCATTAACGTTCTTCTTTCCTTTTTTTCTGATATAAGCACCGAAAGCTATATATGGCGCTGTATGTCAGTGGTTCCCAACCTTGGTTACACATTACACTCACCCAGAGGAGCTATAAGAATGCTGATCCCTGGGACCCACCTCCAAAGATCCTGATTGAATTGGTCTGAGGTGTGGCCTTAAATACTGGGATTTTAAAAGTATATGGTCAGTAATTATAAAATGTTCCATTTATCCTTGAAAACTGTGTGTGTTCAGTTTGGGGGTATGGCATTTAAAATACGTCTGAAACTAAATCTTGTTGGTCTCATTCAGATTTCTGTATCCTTGGCTTTTTTATCCTTACTTTTTTTTTTTTGTCTGCCTGGTCTATCCTATACCAAGAGAGGAATATGTTATCTCTCCCAATACATATATGGATCTTCCCTTCTCTTTATAATTCTATCAATTTTACTTCCTATATTCCGAGATTGTGTTAATAGATATATATGTTTAGAATAATTACATTTTCCTGATGAAGCCTTTATTATGAGACTCTATTCAAGAAATGCTTTCTGTTGTAAAGACTATTTTATCCAATATTATTTTAACATAAAGGTGAGTTGTTTTAGACCACCTTAGCTCAATGAATTCACACTGTAAACCCATGTGAGGGCTACTTATGGATTCATATATTTAGGATAGATTTCATTCTCCCTCACCCACTAAGCATCAGCATGACACTTTCTGTGCGGTTCTCTGGGATCAGACATTCTAGCATAGCCTTCACTGAGGCTATACCATAAGGGCCCCTCTCTATGGCAGGAGGATCATGTATTAGACTTTCCACCTTGGGCAGGTTTTGTCTCTGGTCTTCAGTATCTCACTAAGCTATGAAGATGACAGCTTGGAGTCACCACATAGCAAATGCCCTCAAGTCAAAGCCAATTTCAGTGCTCTGCTTACCCCATTTCTCTGCACTTCATCTTCATTTATTATTTTCCATCGAAGTATTTTTTACTTTCTTACCAGCTAATTAGTACACTTAAGATAATTTTTTAATGTTATATACAGCATTTTACTTGGTTTTTCAGTAGAAGGGCTAGTCAAGGTATGTCGTTTTGTAAGAATAGTATAGAGGTGCCTGCCTGGCTCAGTCAGAAGAGCATGTAACTCTTTTTTTTTTTAAGTTTTTTATTTATTTTGAGAGAGAGAGAGAATGCACACAGAACGGGCAGCAAGAGGGCAGAAAGAGAGAGAATCCCGAGCAGGCTTTGCCCTGTCAACGTGGAGCCCGATGCAGGGCTTGAACTCACAAACTGTGAGATCATGACCTGGGCTGGAGTCAGACGTTTAACTAACTGAGCCACCCAGGTGCCCTGAGCTTGCTTCTCTTGATCTCAGGGTCATGAGTTCAAGCCCCATGTTGGGTGTAGAGAGTACTAAAAAAAATAAACTTTTTAAAAAAATCTTTAAAAAAATGAAAGAAATTGTGTACACTGTTGTATAAGTTTTCTTACATTCTCCTCCCCTAGTTGTGGGCTTTTGGTCACTCACCTCTTATTTAATGACTCTCAGTTGTCCCTGCTCCAGTCACCATTTCTGTGCAGTAAACTTCCCAAAACTTAGTGACTGAAAATCACAACTATGTTATTCCATCTTACAGATTTTGTGGGTTGGGGATTTAGTCAGGACTCAGCTAGGCAATTCTGCTTTTCATGAGGTTGACTCTGGTTACTCAGTGTTCCTCAACTGACAGATACGTTGCTCTGGAGGGTCCCAGATGGCTTCTTTACATGTCTGTTATCTTAGAGAGGATGGCTCAGAAGCTGGGCTCAGTTGAGGCTATCCACCAAAGCACCTACACATGGCCTCTTCTGCATAGTGGCCTCAAACTTGTCACACTTATTACACGGTAGCTGGCTTTTTCCAGAGCCAGTGGCCCAAGAGAACAAGGTAAAAGCCGTATGGCTTTATCTAACCCTACTTTAGAAGACACCCAGCCTTATTCCTCCACATTCTATTACTTATAAGTAGGTCATAAGATCAGCCCAGCTTCAGAGCGAGGGGAATTCGCTCTACCTCTCAATGAGGGATTGGCAAGGTCATATTGCAGAAGAACATGTGGGCTGGAGGTGTTATTGCTGCCATCTTTTACAAATGTAATTGCCACATCCACCATTCCCAGCTGGCTTGATATTCAAATGCTGAATTTCACAAAGGCAGGTAAGGAGTGGCCCGGGAAATGAGTAAAGATCACAGCAGGTACAAAGTATGGAAGCAGCGGGAGTCTAAATGATTAAATTTTCCATACCCTAGAAATAGTCATTTCTAACTCATGTCTGTTGTTGGAAGGCTAAACTCCTTCATCTCTAGTTATAATAAGAGGATTTTTCTTTTTAATTTTGTGTTGAAACAAAAATAGATTTTTGTGCCGGACTTCTAGGCTGCAGGGGACATCTACTTGGTCAGTTTTTCTTCTGCAGGCCTAGTGTCTGTTCAAGAGCACTTTAAAGGCACATGACTGGCATCTCCCCTGCAGAGCAAACTCTGAGCCCCAGAGCTCAGCCAGAACCCCTCCCTCCTTACATATGAGGCTCATTATTTTTCCTGTGACATTGTCTCTCCCATTTCTCCTGACAACTTGTGAAGCTCTAAAGGACAGCATTTTTAGAACTGGATTTATATTGTAAAATATTTTTCCTTGAAGAAAAATAAGAATCATTTCTTTTAGATTAAAAAAATGTTCCATGCTTTTTAAAGATAGAAGATAGAAAAACACAACAATTTAAAATGCCATTAATGTATAGTATATTGTGTATACACAAATGACTCATGTTTGTCAGCAAAAATCAGAATATTCAAAAATATAAAAAGAAGAAACAACAATTATAATGCATCTCAGTGCATGGTACTTTTAAGAACTTCTAAAAATATTGTTTTCTACCTACCTAACACTGAAAAAAATATTTATTTTCTCTACATGTTAAAAGAGGAATATAATGAAATGTTACTTATTGCCCAGAGATACTATTAATGGTCTTAGTGTGTTTGTCATCTTAGAATGAAAATAATACATGCTAAACATCATTATTGTAACAAGCATTTCTGGATTTGTGTTGCTTTTTACCTTAAAATAAAACTCTTCATGATATATAATGATAGGTGAAAGATCATGTATTTTATTCAACGAGTATATATTTTATTCTATAAGTAATGTATTTTATGCCAGTTAGGTATAATAATCTGTAATTTAACTTTCATGGTAAAAAAGAGTTTTACTTTTTCACTTTTGAACTATAAATCCCATTTAAAGAAAAACAAATATTGGAATCAAGTATTTCCACCTCTGCTCTCAAAATAAACACTGGACTTCCTGCCTCCCAAAGGGGCCATCCTTCTGTCTCTTTTCCTCCTCCTATTTCTTGGCCCCACTAAGACACGACTTTGCATTTAAAAAAATCTTTGAAGTTCAAGTGTGTAGAGAGAAGGGATC
This sequence comes from Panthera pardus, assembly GCF_024362965.1. NCBI lineage: Eukaryota > Metazoa > Chordata > Mammalia > Carnivora > Felidae > Panthera > Panthera pardus. The sequence goes on along the minus strand of NW_026526732.1, from coordinate 22,383,921 downwards.
GGGAGGCAGTCAATAACCAATCAAATCTCATTCTGTGAAAACACTGTTGAGAATGCTGTAGAGAATCTCATAAATCCGGTAGCCTTATTAAATTGCTCAAATTGGGAAAGAGAAGTGGTGGGAGAAATGCCTTATTAATTGTGAATTTGAGCTTAATTCACCTTTAAAATACAACTTTCAGGGCACCTGGGTGGCTCAGTCGGTTAAGTGTCCGACTTCAGCTCAGGTCATGATCTCACAGCTTGTGAGTTTGAGCTCCTGTGTCACGTTCTGTGCTGACAGCTCAGAACCTGAAGTCTGCTTCAGATTCTGTGTCTCCCTCTCTCTGTGTCCCTCCCCTACTCATTTTCTCTCTCCCTGTCTCTCTCTCGCGCGCGCGCGCTCTCTCTCTCTCTCAAAAATAAATAAACATTTTAAAAAATTTAAAAAAATAAAATACAATTTTCAATTTTAAAATATATGTACTTGAGTACAGCACTAGAAACAGATACACAAACATAAAGATACAGATGATGTCTATCTGTAGTGGATAAATGAGCCTTAAGATGACAGAATAGGCAGAGCCAGAGAAGGCCATCAACTTGGCCTGAAGATCAAGGTTAACCTGACAGTTGCCATCTCCCTGGGGTAGGCTGTGAAGCTCCATGGTACAGAGGAGAGGACAGGCTTTAGAGCTGGGCTTTTAAGGGTTTGATTTCTGGCTTGGCCACTTGGGAGATGTTTGACCTTGGCTAAATCATTTAACTGGAGTTTCCTTACTTGTAGAGCCAATTATATCCATCTTGAGAATTAGGTAATGTATTCATGAAGTTCTAGCTCATCAATAAATGGTAGCGCTTACCAGTGTTACATTCATGGGCAGGCTTGATAATCTAAGCTTTGTTCCCCATTGGTGATGTTTTCATTATGCTTTGAAACCTCAGTTTACAGTCTAGTTGAAAATTATCCAGTGAAGGGGCACCTAGGTGGCACAGTCAGTTGAGTGTTGGACTCTTGGTCATGATCCCAGGGTTGTGGAATTGAGCCCTGTGTCAGGCTCTGTGCTGAGTATGGAGCCTGCTTGAGAGTCTCTCTTTCTGTCTCTTAAAAAATATAAATGAGGGGCACCTGGGTGGCTTGGTCGGTTGAGCGTCCGACTTCGGCTCAGGTCATGATCTCACGGTCCGTGGGTTCGAGCCCCGTGTCGGGCTCTGTGCCGACAGCTCAGAGCCTGGAGCCTGTTTCGGATTCTGTGTCTCCCTCTCTCTCTCTGCCCCTCCCCTGTTCATACTCTGTCTCTCTCTGTCTCAAAAATAAATAAACGTTAAAAAAAAAATTAAAAAAAAATATATAAATGAATGAATGAGTGAATGAATGGATGAATGAAATTATCCAGTGAAAGAGAATTGAAAATTCAGATAGTACATGGTTTGCCCTAGAAGTTACTCAGTAATTACTTATATATTAAAACCCTTGTAATAATTAACTGTCCTAGGGGGTGCATGGGTGGCTCAGTAGGTTAAATGCCTGACTTTTGATTTTGGCTCAGGTCATGATCTCATGGTTTGTGAGATTGAACCCTGCAACGGACTCTGTGCTGACAGTGAGGAGCCTGCTTGGGATTCTCTTTCCTTCTCTCTCTGCCTCACCCTGCTCACATGCTTTCTCTCTCTCAAAATAAATAAATAAACTTAAAAAGAAGAAGAAAGGGGCATCTGGGTGGCTCAGTTGGTTAAGCATCTGACTCTTGTTTTCTGCTAAGGTCATGATCCCGTGGTTTGTGAGTTTGCCCCCATATAGGGCTCTGCACTGACAGTGCTCTCTCTTTTTCTCTCTCTCTCTTAAAATAAATAAATAACCTTAAAATAATAAAATAAGAGAATAAAATAGAACTGTCCTAGATAACGGGGACATAAAGATGAACATACTACCCTTCCAGGAATGCACTGTCTAAACAGGTCACAGGAAAGACTGAGATTTTGATTCTCTGCCGAGATATTCTTGGCCTGTTCCTGGTTGTCCTGGCAGCAAAGAAGAGTACATTTACCTCTGCATAGCATCGAGCTTGATGAGTAGTCAAGAAATTCCCTCCTTGTTCCGCATCAGATTTTTACCAAAGAAATAAGCAGAAGACATCAAATGATGGGAGCTCTAGTTAATCCTGGCTTCACTGCTCATGCTATTTGAGAAGGCAGCAGGGCCCATATTTTCAAAAATTACCTGATGCTCCTGGCCAGGATGACCCCGGAGCTGACTGGAAGAGATTAAGCAGACCTTCCATCGCTGGTCATCACTAGTCAATTTTAAACTTCATTTCAGTCATTTTTGTTTCTTCTTTCCTCTCTATTATTCTCATGGTACCAAAAAATGCTGTGTATTTGCTCTCAGTGCTATCTTCTGGGGTTTATTTTGTTCCAATCTTAGAAATACCTGGTTTTGGCTCAGTGACTTACCAGTGTTGGGCCCAGCTCAGCACCATTCAGGCTCCAATCTCACTACAGCAGCCTAGCTCTTTTATCCTGTATCTTTCTACACAATCAGTTCCATTTACATTTATGGGAGAAGTCATTAGGCCTAAACTCTGGCCTCATTTGCATAGAAGGGAGTTAAGATTATTGTACTTGTATTTTCTGAACACAAAGCATCTTTAATCACTCTTTTCCTCTCATAACCTTCTTTAAATAGTAAGAGGAAGCAATTCTTGGAATATAATTGTGTTAGTCCTGCAGTGAATTTTTGAAAGGAGTATTGCATTTCTTTAATTGACTGTAGTCCTGTCTTGCTGATAACATATTTCCAAATAATCAGTCCCTAGAATTTCACATCATATTCATTGCCTATAACTGACTCATTATTCCTAATTACAAACCAGCCCACACAGCATAGAGATCTGAGGCAATTATCTGGATGACTTAGGCTCTGATGCTCATTTCATTGGAAAGACTGCGGGACTTGAAGTAAGAAGGCCTACGTATGAGCCCCATCTTTGCCCTTGAACATCCGTTCGATATCTAGCAAGTCACCCTATCTCTCAAGGCCTCCATTTTATCATTTGTAAGATGAGATAGTGTTCGGGTTATCAACTGTTTAGTGACTTAACCATCTTATTTTGCTCGCCACTTCCAAGATGGCTCCCTCACTGTCGCATCTGTGCCTTGTTGCTCCTTGGCCTCTGTAGGCACCCACATGGCACCCCATCCTCCCTGGCCTCTTCCTGTACCTTGGCTTTCTCACAGTATGGTCTCCTGAGAGTGGTCACATTTTTTTTTTTTACATGGCAGCTGACTTCCAGGAAGAAGGAGACAAAAGATGCCAAACCAGTCAAGGGCTACATCCCAGACTAGCACAACCTCACCTCCTCTGTGTTCTGTTGCTTAAAGTAGTTGCAGGACTCATCCGGATTCAACGCTGGAGAGACAGACTCTACCTCTTGATGGGGGAATGACAAAGTCACATTGCAGATGTGCATATGGGATATGCCCAAGAGTCTCAAACTGAATTTCTCAGGAAAAATGCATATGTATATGGTTATAAGTGAATTGTAAATGTTACTAATGTAAGGGATGTGTAGCATACAATTTACAATTAAAAATAAACCATATGGTACTCTTTTTTGTAGATTCTATATCCCAATTGATTCTAAAAGAATGCTTTCACTGACTTTTGCCAGACTCTTAGATCAGTAGCCAACCTACTATTGAGAATAAGGACGTTGCCTCATTTGTCTTTGAGTCTCGTTCAGTGACATTATCTTGCACATAGTAGACTCTCCAAATAACAGTGAAAGAACTGTTAGTCACAGTCATAAATTAAAATTTAGTTCATCTTTCAAAAGTTTCACAATAATGGCATTTTATTGAATAGTGTGCAAAGCACTTTCACATATGCTCTTTTTTTAAGTATGTAATTTTAAGTATATTCTATAAGTATAAACTCCATGAAGACAGAACTTTTTGTTTTCTTTTTTTTTTTTTTTTTAAGTTTAGAGAGAGCATGAGCAGAGGAGAAGGACGGAGGGGGAGAGAGAGGGAGAAAGAGAGAGAGAATCTTAAGCAGCCTCCACGCTCAGTATGGAGCTTGACGTAGGACTTGATCCCACATCCCTGGGATCACGACCTGAGCTGAAATCAGAAGTCAGACACTCAACTGACTGAGCCACCTAGGTGCCCCACACATATGCTCTTAATCGAGTCTTGTAATACTGTACGGAATTCCCATTCCCATTCCCCAGAGGGTAAAACAAATTTTGGAGCAAAATAATTCACTGAGGGCCACTACTATTGAAGGCATAAGGGCAAGACTACAACCCATGACTTCTGACACCAAGTGTACCACTTTGTACTTCCTCTACTGAAATCTTAAATTTGGAGGAGAAAATGAAAATGAACATGGAGATGGGATTCTCTGCCACTCTCTATATTAAAATACTTCCTTTCAAGGAAGTCTTTCCGATAGATGCTAATTGGCAATTTGTGTAGGGTATGTTCACTATTTCAGCTCCTGGTTTAGGTACCAGTATTTACAGTGAGTACAACAAAGTACCCTCAGTGTTGATTTCTCTTGTGAGACGAGATGTATGGTCTTACCACAGGGGACTCAGGCCCACAAATATCTTTCTGCTTGCTTCATCCCTTTCAGAACTCAGTAGCAAGAATTACTTCCACAGTTCCCAGCCACAGGTTCCCTGTAGAAACTAGAGCAGCTGAGGGATGCATGTAGGGAGATGAGACACTCTATGACTACGGGATTTAAATACAACACTGAAAAGCCTGTTGGAGGAAAGCTTGCATATTGCAGAGACAGTCAGTGATGGGAGAAAGCCAGAGAGAGGCCTCCAGGCTTCCTCCTGTCTCTTCCCTTTCTAAAATTCATCATTTTTCAACCACAAAGTAGATTTTCTTATCTCTCAGTCAAATCACTCTCTGTGGTTTGTAGTATCATTCTGTGTTTTGGCTGAAGAGTCCATTTATCATAGAGGTTAGGGTGTGGAGATATTTTTATTAATAGTTTTTATTTACAAGAGGGACAAGTTCTTTGTAGAGAAATTAGGAAATAAAGATAAGCAAAAGTTAGGGTGCCTGGGTGGCTCAGTCAGTTAAGTGTCCAACTCTTGATTTTGGCTCAGGTCATGATCTCGCAGTTCATGAGTTTGAGCCCCATGTCGGGCTGCACGCTGACAGTGTGGAGCCTGCCTGGGCTTCTCTCTCTCTCTCTCTCTCTCTCTCTCTCTCTCTCTCTCTCTTTCTCTCTCAAAATAAATAATTAAAGTGAAAAAAAAAAAGGATAAGCACAAAGTTGAAAGCAGAAACCATCCATGATCTAGTCACTATTGTTAATAGACAACTCACATTAACATTTTTGTGATTATTTCAGCATTTCAACCTGAGAGACATAAGCATCTCTCCAAATCCCAACATTTACGTGACATGGGTTATGTGTTTGTTAAATAGTAATAGTAATCACATTCTAGTACACATTTTCCGAGTGGCTTTAGGTGCTATGCTGAAACTTTTCATTCTACTTGTCTGAACTTTCAAAATTAGAGAATAAATAGCACCTGCCTTCTCAGCAGTTCTATGGCAGCTAGTCAAGGCCATGTCGCTGCACATGGTGTGCAATGCAGAACTTTCATAGGGAAATGATAATGGTTTCTGAGAAAGTCTTATGACCTATGCTATCCTGTGGTCATCGAGGGTGGGGGATGTGTGTGACTCACAGACTAGGTCCCAGGATGAGTTTAGCAAAGGCCTTTCTCCTCTCCTCTTTGTCAGTGGCACTTGAAGGACATCTGACCCTCCTCTTTGTCAGTGATACTTGAAGGACATCTGACCCTCCTCTTTGTCAGTGACACTTGAAGGAAATCTGACCTGGGTTTTTTTTGGCTATAGTGTGATACTACATTTATCGTACCTCTACCAGGTAAAGACCTAGTAGAAATTAGGAATCTCTTTTTGCAAGACATTTTTTAAAAGAATGTCTGCTTTGTTGATGCTGTTATGCTAAGAAAATATGTGACCTAAGTACAATTCTGTTTATCTGTTGTTGTTTTTTTTTTTCCTATTTAGGCAGCAATAAGGAAGGAACTAAATGAATTTAAAAGCACAGAAATGGAAGTTCATGAAGAGAGTCGACAGTTTACAAGGTAGGTGGGCAAAATGCAATTCAGCATATTTTTTATGTGTATTTTACCACAATTAAAAGTTTTTTTAAGTTTTTTTAATGTTTATTTTTGACAGAGAGAAAGAGACAGAATGTGAGTGGGGGAGGGGCAGAGAATCCAAAGCAGGCTCCGGGCTCTGAGCTGTCAGCACAGAGCCCCGCGAGCGTTGGGATCGTGACCTGATCTGAAGTCGAACATTTACCCAACTGAGCCACCCAGGCAGCCCTACAAGTTTTTTTAAATACAGTTGAGCCTAACACCATCTAACGAACATTTCTAAAATTAAGTCTTTTTTTTTTTTTTTTTTTTTTTCCTACAGAAGTCTGAATCATTCCAAAGGGCTATGTTTGGGTTTCTTTCTTAGCTTTATTTTCTGGGACAGGAGAAACGCATTAGAATCATTTATTCTGTCCTTAAAGAGACTTAGTTGAAGTTTTATGCCCAGAACAGATGCTGGAAAGAGCCACTATCGGCACCTGTGTGTCTGCTTTGGGATCACAGTAGACATAACCTAGAGAAGATAGAAACTCAATTTTTAGAAGATTTAACTTAGACTAGGAATCCAGTTTTTACTGGTGCTGTGGAAGATTGAAATAATCCTACTCTTGTAACTCCCAGTACCCCCTCGGTTTCAGTTTATTCTTCTGCTGAAACCAGAAGAGACCTGAATGTGATCATATAGTCTGACTACCTGCCCTCCCTCCCCCACCCCCCCCCACCACCACTTAACAGGTGTTCTGTTTATTTCTCTGTAATGGATTTATGTGGTCTGGTTTTGTTTTTTTTTATAACACGTATATTCGTAAAAATTTGCATGCCAATTAAAAATTGAATTATTGGGGGGCGGCTGGGTGGCTCAGTTGGTTAAGCATCCGACTTCGGCTCAGGTCATGATCTCATGGTTCGTGGGTTCGAGTCCCGCGTCAGGCTCTGTGCTGACAGCTCAGGGCCTGGAGCCTGCTTCTGATTCTGTGTCTCCCTCCCCTCAGCTCCTCCCCTGCTCACACTCTGTCTCTCTCTCAAAATAAACAAAGATTAAAAAAAAATTTTTTTTTTTAAATTGAATTGTTGGGGCACCTGAGTGGCTCAGTTGGTTAAGTGTCTGACTTTGGCTCAGGTTATGATTTCATGGTTCGTGGGTTCGAGCATCCCCTGGCTGCTTCAGATTCTGTGTCTCCCTCTCTCTCTGCCCTTCTTCCACTCACACTCTGTCTCTCTCCCTCTCTTAAAAATAAATAAAAACATTAAAATAAAATGAAATTGTTAAAAAACATACCAAGACAGATGATTACATGAAGAAGACCACAGTAGGTCTTTCTGGAAAGCAAATACTGGTTCCCTAGGCTAGAACAGCTTCTGCAGGACAGCCATATATTGTGGTGCTGCTCTGCCTGCAGTGGCTCCTGTCGGTGGTGCTGTTCCATGCTGAGCATGTCCTACGATAAAGGAAGTCATGGCACAACTTCATAATTTAATAGCAAATCCCTTCCCTAAAGTTGATGGGGGCCTCCTTGCTCCAAAGCTATTGCTTCTGTGATAATGTCTGGTATGCAGAAGAAATTCCCCCTTTCTCCTAGGGGAGGTTTATTTGTTTTGGTTCCTCCCATATCATGTTTATTTGTAAATGCATTCGGGGCTTTTAGCCATCCGAACGTGTGGGATTTGTCTCTAGCTGAGGGCTGCATCCTGTCCTGATCTACTCTTGGGCCAGTCACACGCCCGTATCAAGCCAGACCTATTTGTCCCCTCCTTTTCTCCCTTCCACTCTGAGGTCAGGGAAAGTTCATGCTGATATTTGACACCTGTGGCCATACTTCTCCAGTAAAGTTGATCATAATAAGGTGGCTGAATACTTATGGTGACATCTAGTTGGCTGGGACCTCCGGGTAACTGGAAGGACAGCATGCACATGTACTTGTGCTTTTGAGTCCTGACCCCCGAGATATAGTGACTACACTCAACCTATTCTTTATCATTCAGGATAGCTTTACTTCTGTGTGTTTTTCCTAGAAATCATAGAAATCCTGATTACCTCATTTTTATTTGATAACATTATATGAAGAATAAACTACAAAGGAAAATAACCAAATTTTAAAAATGCATTTCTTTGGAAGTTCTGTTTATAAAAAATAAAAATTTATGCTGAAGGAGGTCCTTTCTCTTCTATTGTATGCTATGAACAAGTTTTAAAAAAGGAGGCTGCAAAGAGAGTAAAGGTCATTTATTTTTTGCTATGTATTTGTCATGGACCAATATATTCTAATTAAGCATTCAAACAATACAAAAATCCATCCATGAAAAAGGAAAACTCCCTTCGCTCCATCGTTCCCCAGCTTCATTCCCATTCTCGTAGGTAATCACCGGGAAAAGTTTGGTGTAGGTAGATCCATCTGGTCACTTTTCTGTGCATTTGCAAACATGTATGGATATTTATGACTTATGTGTACATACACATATGCCTTTATGTATCCCTTCTGAGTCACACACAAAACAGGATCTAGAAAATCTTTCCATATTAGTGTGTACCTCATTCACTTGAATGACTTTATGGCCTTTTGTAGATAATATACCGTAAGTTATTGAACAATTATTCTATTGATGGGTGTTATGGAATTTGTAGTGTTTCATTAGAAAAGCAATGCTGCCTTGACTTTCTTTGTAAATATATCCTGACACATAGATGCCAGTATTTCTGTAGTAGTCCCGTGAGAAGATTTGCTAGGTCACTGGCGATATATTTTTTACATTTTGGAAGATGCTATTCTGTAACCTGCAGTTTATGAGCATACCTGGTGTATCACCTTCATCAGCACTGGTGGGGCAGGACAGGGGTGGTGGTGAGGGGTCTATAGTCTAAAGAATGAACAATAATATCTTATTTCATTGATTTCTATAAGGTTGGGTATTTTTACATATCTTTATTGACCATTTACATTTCTTATTTACTTTTACTAGTTTTCTTTTGGGTGTCTCTTTCATATGGATTAGTAATTAGATATTACTTAGATATTGTGGATACTGGCTCTTTATTACATACGTTACTATAATTTCCTCCAATTTATTCTTAACTTTTTAACTTTTTTTAATGGTCTTTTATTTAAATCTTTGCATATTCAAATATGTCTGAATTGTTACTTTTACTTCATTGTTCTGTGTCTTATGGAGAAAGGCCAAGATTATAAATCTGTTATCTTCAGTTCTTATATATGCCTTTTTTTTTTTTAAACTTAGATCTTTAATCCATTGGGCATTTATTTGGATATATGATTCAAGAGAGTAACTAACTTTACTTTGTTCTAAATCAGTAGTCAGTTTCCCCATTTATTTCCCCCTTGATGTGAAAGTCTTCTTTTAATATACACATGGATCAGTTCCTGGATTCTTTTTTTTTTTTTTTTTTTTTTAAGTGGGTTCTGCACCCAATGTGGGACTTGAACTAACAGCCCCGAGATCAAAAGTTGCCTACTCCCCTGGCTGAGCCAGCCAGGTGCCCCCAGATTCTTTATTATGCTCTAGTGAGTTATTGTCTATCTTTGCACTGTGTCACACTGTTTAATTAGAATAAATTTGTGATGTGTTTTTATATCTGATGGCATATTTTTTCACCTTCAAAATTCCATTGGCTACTTTGCTGTATTTACTCATCTACAGAAATTTAGAGTGTACTTATTATATACTATAAAATTCTATCGATATCTTTATTGTTTAAGTAAATATTAATAGATGTAAATAGGGATGAGCTTTTCAAGAGAAAATTATAGGCTTTTTTTTTTTTTTTTTACGGTAACAAAGGTAAGCTTTAAAAGTTTTCCAAAAAATATATTGATTAACACTTTTTACAATGTCTATCCAGATAAAGAAAAATTAAATATTCATAGCAGTAAGATAAATATGCCTTGCTTAAGTACTCTTTAAAACCTGGCAGCAAAGCAAATGTCTACTGCTATTTTTCCATTAATTTGTATTACATCATTAGAGTTACATTCCAATAAAGAAAAATTTTGGCTCTAAGACTTATAAAAATCTTGCTTATGATTTTCACATTGTTTTCAGTATTTCTTTTAAGAGGAAAAAGGTTTGGTAAACACTGCTGAGTTTAATCAAAATAATGCCAAAATATGATAATGTTTTACATTTAGAAAATCGCTTATGTAGAAGATGGTGTTACTCTTAGCAGCAGTCACCCTTGGAGGGAGCATACAGGCTGCTGATCATTTCCTAGCCCTTTAAATGCAATCTAGATAGAGAGCAGCTCACTTATTAGCTCTCCTTATTAGTGGCAGACATTATCTCCTTATATCAAGTAAGCCTGCCATTCAAAACCTAAATCTGTTAATTCCCTGTGGATTTAGAGTGGTTAATAAAAGACAGCCCTGCTCCCTCTGCCCGGGCACCTTTTTATCCAGAGATAATCTCCCCCACAGTGATGTATCAGTCAACACTGGAAGGATCCATTCCCATAGAGCTTCCTTTGCTTCTGTATCTCTGGAGAGATTCACAAAAAGCTGATAACATTGGTTGCCTCTGGGGCGGAGGATTGGTGGGTAGGAGCAGGCATGGGAAAAATTCACTCTTTGAATTTTTGAAATACAAGAATTTATTATCAGGGGCGCCTGGGTGGCGCAGTCGGTTAAGCGTCCGACTTCAGCCAGGTCACGATCTCGCGGTCTGTGAGTTCGAGCCCCGCGTCAGGCTCTGGGCTGATGGCTCGGAGCCTGGAGCCTGTTTCCGATTCTGTGTCTCCCTCTCTCTCTGACCCTCCCCCGTTCATGCTCTGTCTCTCTCTGTCCCAAAAATAAATTAAAAAAAAAAAAAAAAGAATTTATTATCAAAAACAAATACCTAGAAGAAAAATGAAAGCTCCATTCCCTAAGTTCTCTGTCTGTAAGTGAGGATACCATCATGGTAGCTTTCCTTGAATAATGTGCTAGCACTAAATTCGTTGTGACATTCCTGTTATTGGTGTACCCAGAAAACACCTCTGAAACCTCCATCATGGAATATATTCTGTGACATGTTGGATCTGTAGTGGTAAAGAATTGCAGTGATTCACTCTTTCATCTAATTCCCCAAATTTCTCCCCGTGTATTTTGGATGGCTCTCTGGCGTTGCAATGCCTTCTGGGGCCATGTGACAAGGGGGAGGACTAGTGGTCCCCGAGACAATTCATCCTGTGGCCTGAGAGGTACCAAGCTCTCACATTGGCTTCTTAGAACACTTGCTACTTGTCTGGCCACATCGTCTATTTTCTGCCACCAGCAGCTGCCCGCCCAGGTCACTGTTCAAAACCCAGAAGACTGTTTGAAGGGCTGCGTATTATTTAATAGGATTATTGCATTCTGGAAGAAGACCACCATGGCGAAATAAAGCTGCTTCCCTTTCCATAGTAAATGGCATTTCCGAAATTTAAAATGATTCCCTAAATTATAAAGACAAATGGTATGAAAGGTCAAATTTTCGTTGAAAACTAAATTTTAAAATAGTTACAGCTAGCTGAGGAGTAAGATTATGAGTCATTGTAATCTTCTTCTGGGTATTCTCTTTTCCAGAATTTTTTTGTATCCACATGGATTAGATTTATAATCAAGAGAGAATATTACTTTTAAAAAGTAAACTTTGAATTTAGTAAGTAAGAGTATTTTTTAGAGTGTGAAGTGTAAAATCCATGTATGTGATTTTATTAGCTTATAAATTATTTACTTGTTTTATTAAAGCAAAGAATCATTGAATTGACAGTCTTAGCATCAAAGTGAGTCTCAAGATCATTGGCATATTGTTAAGTGGAAAATCGGGATACTGATAAAGCTATGAATAGCAATAGTATGTTTTATTTAAAATTCAGATGCATAGAGGGGCATCTGGGTGGCTTAGGCAGTGAAGCGTCTGCCTCATGATTTCAGCTCAGGTCATGATGTCACGGTTCATGGGATTGAGCCCCACATCAGGCTCTGCGCTGATAGTGCAGAGCCTGCTTGGGATTCTCTCTCTCTCTCTTGCTCTTTTTCTCTCTCTCTCTCTCTCTCTCACCCCTCGCCCCTATCCTGCTTACTCTCTCCCTCAAAATAAATAAAGAAACTTAAAAAAAAATTTTTTTAATTCAGATGCATAGAAAAAAAATAGGAAATAACATCCAAAAACTCTTAACTGTTTATTACAGAATGGGGTTATAGGCTTTTTTTTTTTCTCTACTTTTCAAACACTCTTAATGTGGTTAGGTTGAGGTATGTCTGTGGGTGTGGGCAGGTATATTTAAAGTGACTATCTCCTTCTATACCATTTTGAGTGATTACTATCCTATGTGGATTTACAGATAAAATAAACTGATTTTTCAACTTTTAGATACGCTTATCAAAATGTGACACGGCAAGAATTACACGTGGGACCCCAATCAAAATTAAATAAGGGGCGGGACACCTGGATGGCTCAGTTGGTTAAGCCTCAGACTTCAGCTCAGGTCATGATCTCACAGTTTGTGAGTTTGTGAGGTTGAGCCCTGCATCGGACTCTGTGCAGACAGATCGGAACCTGTTGCTGCTTCGGATTCTGTGTCTCCCTCTCACTCTGCTCCTCCCCCACTCACACGTGTGCTCGTTATCTCTCTCTCTCTCTCAAAACTAAACATTGAAAATAAAAATCAAATTAAATAAGGGGTCCTCCACTGAGGAATGAGAAAGCTGCTTTTGCAGTGCTGTTCTCTTCCGTGGGTGCTCCATTTACCTGGACAGAACCTAAAAAGAGCTGCAGAAATGCAGCTTTAACCACCAGACTTGGAAGCAATTGGCTCAGTATTTGGAACAATAAAAGCCCATCCAGCATGTGATCTGGCTTCTCAGGTAGAACTAAGAGCTGTGGTTTAGGAGAACCTGCTCATTTTTAAAGCATATGTGCCACGACCTTGAAACCCTTTTAAATAAAGGAGAAATGCATTATTCAGGATTTCTGTATATATCAAACACGGAAGTATAGGAAAAGTACACACAAATTACATTTGTGAGTAATTTTATTATTTTCTATTATCTGAATGAATTTACAGGAAGGTGAGTAAGTTTGTATGTATTAATTTGTGGAGGAATCACCTTTATGGAAAAGAATGATCTTTACCTGAATCCCATGACTTAAAAATAGCTCCCCCTCTCGGGGCACCTGGGTGGCTCAGTCGGTTGAGTATTTTTCTTCGGCTCAGGTCATGATCTCACGGTCCGTTGGGTTCCAGCCCCACGTTGGGCTCTGGGCTGACAGCTCAGAGCCTGGAACCTGCTTTGGATTCTGTGCCCCTCTCTCTGTGCCCTTCCCCCACGCATGTTCTGTCTCTCTCCCTCTCTCTGTCAAAAATAAACATTAAAAAATATATTTTTAAATAACACCCCCTCTCATTCACTTCCTCTCGATAGTATGAAAATAAGAAAAATGTATTCCAGTTTTAATAAGAAAAACACGGGGGCGCCTGGGTGGCTCAGTGGGTTAAGCGTCCGACTTCAGCTCAGGTCACGATCTCGCAGTCCGTGAGTTCGAGCCCTGCGTGGGGCTCTGGGCTGATGGCTCAGAGCCTGGAGCCTGCTTCCGATTCTGTGTCTCCCTCTCTCTCTGCCCCTCCCCCGTTCATGCTCTGTCTCTCTCTGTCTCAAAAATAAATAAAAACATTAAAAAATTTTTTTAAAAAAGAAAAAAGAAAAAAAACGTAGGTAACTTCAATTTTGAGTCATAGGAGAGCTCAGAAAAAAAAAAGTGGACCAGGAGTTTCAGTGTACTTCAGGCACAATCACAATAAATCTATTTATTGCTCCATCAGTTGGAAGCCTAAAGCCAAACTGTCATCTTGTCAGAGAGGCAGACTTCTCAGGAGGTAAAGCTGAACTTCTCACATTTCAAAAATGAATGCAAACCATTGAGTTGTAACAAATGTAAGAGCAATTTGCATTTTTAGTACCTCTAACCAGAGAATTTTGGAGCTGAATTGGAAGAAAAGATGGCGCCTTTAAACAGAATATAGGGGGCGCCTGGGTGGCTCAGTCGGTTGAGTGACCCACTTCTGCTCAGGTCATGATCTCACGGCTTGTGAGTTCGAGCCCCGCATGGGGCTCTGTGCTGACAGGTCAGAGCCTGGAGCCTGCTTCGGATTCTGTGTGTGTCTCTCTCTCTCTGCCCCTCCTCGCTCATGTTCTGTCTCTCTCTCTGTCAAAAATAAATAAACATTAAAAAAAAATAAATTAAAAAAACCCAGAATATAAATTTCCTTTTCTGATTGGATAGTTGAAGAAAATATATGAGGTTTTGTTTTTAGTTTTTGTTTTATTTGTTTGTTTATTTATTTATTTATTTTTTACCAGATCTGGCAGTCCATATGAAGAGAGGGTACATTCTTTTTTTTTTTTCAATTTTTTAATGTTTGTTTATTTTTGAGAGAGAGACAGAGACAGAGAATGAGTGGGGGAGGGGCAGAGAGAGAGGGAGACACAGAATCCAAAGCAGGCTCCAGGCTCTGAGCTGTCAGCACAGAGCCTGATGCTGGGCTTGAATTTACAGGCTGTGAGACCATAATCTGCACCGAAGTCGGATGTTTAACCGACTGAGCCCCCCAGGCACCCCAGAGAGGGTACATTTCTGACCCCTGGCTTTGTTAGCATATTATTGCCTCTTATTGGTTGGTCACCTTCTTCTCTTAGCTGGACCCGGAAGCCATGCTGATGGCCTGTGACCTTGCATGCAGTGCAGACGTGGAGTTCATTCTCTAATGGGACCCATGGGCAAATAGTGCCTGCAGGAAAAAACAAAAAAGCTTTATGGTGTCCTGCTAATTTCTGGAAATTAAAAGCAGAATGCTTTCTAGGAAAATGCTGGGCTTTAGAAGGTTTTACATCTCTTCTGCGCCACTGACTGCTCACTTTGTTGTGCATTTCAATTATTAATTCACCTTCTTCATCCCACAGGCATTACCAGTGGGAAGACCTAGCCCGTCATGTCATGTTTCCCCATGCTTGTCCTTTGAATCCAGTGAAAATTAGAGCATTGTGGAATGTCTGCTGTACAAAGCCCAGCAAACTAGGAGAGGGCTAAAATAATTGCTCACTTCGATGAGTTTGTCTTTAATTCCTAGAAAAGCTGAACTTTGATGGCTCAAGGTGTGAAGGTCCTGCAGCTGTAGTCTATTTGTCTGTATTGTCACGGCCCCCAGGGTACCCGCTTCCCTGGTGTGGTAAGGACAGTGCTTGTGTGTCCTGTGAGGAGGGAGCTTGTACTGCTCATTTCAACCCCAAGGACATCACTGGATTCGCTTTTTCTAGTAATTGCAAAAAGTTTGTGCTGAGCCCATTGTCCTCGAGTTCCCTTTGTAGCAAAAGGCAGATGTTTTTGAGAAAACAGTGGCAATCAAAGTGTAGCCTGGGATGGGGAACAGGACTTTTCTCTGGTCAAAATTGATCAGAACTAACGGACAGATGTAGAAATCTAACTGATTGCCCCTTCCATTACATTCCACCCAGAGGGCACCAAGAAGACCCTCTGAGTGAAAGTATGAGTGAAGGCATGTTTTGTTCTCACAGTCTGATGTAGGTTAGTTAATAATAGAGTCTGAAGCCTGGAGCCTCCACTTACCAGCTTTGTGCCTTGGGCACATGACTTAGCATCTCTGTGTCTATTTCCACATCTGTACTGAGGGGATACAGAGGTACATACCTCATAGGATTGTTTTGAAGATGAAACTAGGTAATAATATGTATAGCACTTGGACTTGTGCTGGGCACAAAGTAAACATTAGTACTTTCAGCTGTTATTATCTACTGTCTTTTATATTTTATATAAAAAGGTTGGTTTAAGAGGTTTTCAATTACTCTTTTGAAATATTTTTGTAGAATTTCTGTGTTTTTCTTCAGGTTATGGTTGACTCTTCCTAGAAAGCATGATGGAATGTCCTACCATATTGGGTATCGTAGATTAATATAAATGTAATTGTAGTTAATTAAGGAGGAGCCTCATGATTGGACTCTTCATTTATAAGAATTGTTTAAAGAGAGTTTATCAAATAATTTTCTAAATGCCAGTATAGATGTATTCAGGTTTTTATGCATTCCATAAGTATTGATTGAGCACATAGAGTGAGTCAGACTCTGTTCTGGACCCTGGGAATTTAGAACATGTCAAATAAAGTCCTCACTCTTACATGGTTATGTTCTACTGAGGAAGACAAACCATTACAAGTAAACAAATAAATAAAAATGATAATTTCAGTTTGTGCTAAGTACTATCAAGAAAATGTAAGGGCGCCTGGGTGGCTCAGTCGGTTAAAACATTGGACTCTTGATTTTGGCTCAAGTCATTACCTCATGGTTCGTGACTTGGAACATTCTGTAGGATGTGTTAGCATCCTAACAGAGCCTGCTTAGGATTCTCTCTCTCTCTCTCTCTCTCTCTCTCTCTCTCTCTCTCCCTCTCCCTCCCTCCCTCCCTCCCTCTCTTTCTGCCCCTCCCCTGCTCTCTCACTCTCATAAATAAATAAATAAATAAATAAATAAATAAATAAATAACATTTTTAAACAAAAGAGAATCTAACAGGATGCTATTAAAGGGACAAGAGCGGGTGTATAGATAGGATGGCAATGAAAGGGGTGTCTTAGGGAATAAAACCTACTGTTGATTTAGATGACAAGAGGAAGCTGTCAGCAGTGTTGGGGGAGAGAAAAACATTCCACCCCCAAAGGGAACCAGCTGATTTCAAAGGCATAGCTAGTGCAAAGGGCCTGAGTTGGTAAGGATTTTGCATGACCAGAAGGCAAAAACAACACCCAGGTGCCTAAAACAGGAACATTGTCTCCCTGTAACCAATGTAGATTCACGTACCTCCCAAAGTTATGGCCAAGGCTGGCAGTAGGAATGGAACTCAAAGTGGATACATCCCTACTTTGGTCACAACAAGTTTGCTAACTTTGGAAAGCTTGGTATATCTTATTTTTATTTTGAGTTTTGGAAAGTCAAACATGCAAAAATAATATAACAAGCCCCATGCATCCATCATGCAGCTTTTCCAGTTATCAACTTATAGCCAATCTTGCTTCAGCTGTTCTTATGGCTTTAATTTTTCACTTTTTTCGTGCTTTGATTTTACATGACAACATATTTTAAGTTGTCCAGTGTGCCAGATATCGTATTCCATGATTAAAAGTGATGAAAAGCAAGTCTTTCCTCCATGCCATACAATCTTAGTGGAGGCACACCTACATAAAGATTGTATACCGTGATAAGTAACTGGTATAAACCAAGTGTTATGGGAACACAGAAGAGAAAGATGATTAATGCTTCTTTGAGAAATGGAGGAAAGGGAGTTTGGAGAACTCACAGAGTGAGATTGCAGGAGTTGGAGATGGGAAGGAAGATAGGACAAAAGGCAGAGCACAGAAGTGGAGAGTATTTGGGGGCTTAAAGTTTTTTTGTTTGGTTGGTTGGTTGGTTTTTGTTTTGTTTTGTTTTTTGAGAGAGAGAGAGAGAGCAGGGGAGGGGCAGAGAAAGGAGGACAGAGGATCTGAAGTGGGCTCTGCACAGACAGCAGCAAACCCAATTCAGGGTTCAAACTCAGGAACCGTGAGATCATGACCTGAGCCGAAGTCAGATGCTCAACCGACTGAACCATCCAGGCGTCCCCGGAAGTTAGGGTATTTTGGAAGTAGTAATAGAGATCTAGCTAGAAACATGGGTTGGGCCACATCCTGAAAGGCTACTGTAAGAAAGTAGCCTTTCACTTTCTTAATCCTTCTATAACTTTCTTAAGCCTTCTATAACTAAGAACCAGGTGTAATCAAATCCTGTATGAAACATCCCACTCAGCTCAGTACAGCTCACAGCATGATGCTTAAGATTTGCTATGTTTTGTATACTGATTGCTCTGTATCCTCGATGATATAACCAGAAAATTTTATAGAGGGGCTGTCTCTGCTTTCCAGCCTAACATTTGTAACAGTGTTCTGTTATGCCAGTAATTTATAACAGTAATTCCATTGGGAGATGTCTAGAGCTCCCTTTAATATAAACATTGCTGTACCTTATTCGGTTTACCAACTACAGAGTGCATTTCTATACCATAGACTCACAGAGTTTCTGTTTCTTCTGTCAGGTTTCACCGTCCATAAAGAAGTGTGAGACTCTGGAAACATAGACTGGTCATCTTTGGGGGAAGCCTCTCTTCCTGAAAACCTGATATTGCACTGGGATTTGAATGTGTGTGTTTCCGTTTAATTGGGGAAGGAAGTGTATGGAAAGTGCTCCCCACCTATACAGCCCAGATAGGGCCAACAAGCAAAGGGACAGGTGCAGTGACTCTGCTGTCCAGCATGTGTATTGATGGTAAGCAACACCATGGTTACACCAGTTATTCTCCATCAGGAGTTTTAATCAAGGAAGATGAGCAGAAGACAATCGCTGGGTCCTTGTTACCAGAAAGCCAAATTGTAGAGTGTGGGTTAAAGAGAAATGGGGACTGGAATTGCTGGGCACTGGAAAGGGGTAGGGGTTGAAAATCAGAAAAGAAGAGAAATATTTCATTATGTTAATGAAGAAAAGAAAAAAAAATCAAGGCATAAATATTTTTGAAGTAGGCTTTTGGTAGCTGAGAACTTATTAAGGGATTTTGGAATCTAATCACCCAATGTGGATTCCTTAAAGACCAGATCCTAGAAGAATATTCCCGTTTCACCGTTATGTTGGTGCAGTATACTACCATTATTTTATGTTGTGCCAGTGAATCCAATTGCCAGAAATAAGTCCGAGTGTTTTCATGCATCTTTTTCTTAAATGCAAGAGACGTTTATTGACTCTTAACAAGCATGCCTGCCCAAATTTTGTTGCATGTTTCAAGTAACATAGCTATATACACACTTTTTATTTTTTTATACTCCTTATCTAATGTACCAGACTTCTACAAGGATAACAGGACTGGGAATAAAGTCAGATGAATGTGACCCTATAAATCTGTAGGAAGCTCTAGAAATAAATCTTTTGGTCTTTCCCTAGCTTGATTATCTTCAAAGTGAAAGCAACTATGCTTGATCTAAGGAAGATAATATTGACAATCACAACACCTTTTTCAAAAAAAAAAAAAAATCTGAATCCAAAGTTAAAACTTAAATGCAAGTGTTCTGCCAGCAGTTAGGTCTGAGTGGGGATGGAAAGGACTACTCACTTTCAAGGCTGCATTAGGTTGGATTGCTGCTATTAAAAAAATTAAGTACATGGATCAAAAAAATACTCACCCAAAGGCTTAAAAGAACACAGGGAATTTCCGCTAAGTGGCAAGTGAGGAGAACCTCATTTTATATTTTAAGAGTCTGCAGGTTACATCCGTAAATATAGCATTGACTTTCAGTGCAAAAGAATCAGTGAGCTTAAAGTTTGGAAGTCATGGAAGGTTTCTCTGGGAGTCTACACTCAGTATTGAGACACCCTCATTTGCCATCTTGCCGTTTTTCATGGAGTCACGGGCACAGCATGGCTTCTGCTCCCAAACACATATGATCAGATGTAAATACCCCTTGCATTTAATTGTTCTTTCATGATTGTTTTGTGCTCCTTGTATTAAAAACACATGAGACATATAATAACAAGACAGGACATGGTAGACTTGTATTTTATTCTCAGCGCTCAGGCTAGAATTTTCTGAAATGTTTCTGGTTCATAATATGGAAGACTGTAATTTGCAATTTCAACCAAAATAGCAAACATTTAATCTGGGGGATAAGTTTGGATCCTGTCGTTCATTTGTATTTTACAGAACCACTTGAAATTGAATGATTTTGCTTACGAATAAAAACTTTTAGCCCCAGTTGGCCTATTACAAAAAGCTGGGACCATTTTATAACCAAGAAAAGAAGCTGCCCTTCTTGCTGCACTCAGCTGTGTGCACGAAAAAACCCAGATTCTTCACTGTTGTCGTTTTAGTACTAGTACAAGATGAACTTTTGCTTTTGAAGAAAAAAAAAATTCTGCATGCCCAAGTGTTTTTTCTTTCTGGCTGAAAGGTTTGCGCATGTCACGGTGCTTCGATCCAGCCATGGGCATTAAGTTAGTGCTGATTCTTGCCCAAGTCCTCCCTTTCCTTATAATATTATGAGATGATCACTTTTGTGTCTTGGGAAAAAGTCCAAGGAATGTAATGTTATTTTAATTTTCTAATCTTTAAATATTACCTTAATTCCTAGTCACAAGGCCTCTATAAAATGCTAAATATAAGACATTTATCACTGTTTTGGCACTCGAGATACAGGTCATGGCAAGTCTCTATTTGGTTGATAAAAGGAACAATTTTTTTCCCCATTCGTGGTGCCTGTGATGCAGTTTTTTAATAATCTACAATGAGATGCACCCAGTTCAAAAATGACACTCTGGTCCTTCAGTCTACTGTCTCGCTAGTACGATAGGTCAGATTTATGAACTACTCATACTTTTTCTTCGTACCGATTGACACATTTAGAGAAAAGTTTACACGTTAGAAATGAAAAAGCCAAAAATACTAGCACCGCTAGTCTAATATTTAAGAACCACCAATTATGTCATGAGAATGATTCTTTAAATAAAAAGCTGTGGAAACAATCGAAGGGTTATGAGCTAACCTGTATTTTGCAGAATAAGGTTCTATATTAATAGCTAATTTGAGGAGACGGAAACACTGCATATTCACCTGGCAGCCCATCCAGAGGTCTCTTGTCTGGAAGACCCAAAAGAATGCAAAGTTGTGGACCACCCTATGCCCAATGCCAGCATTTCTGCTGTCCAACCAATAAGCTGCGATTCTATGAAGAAAATAAATATGTGCATGAATCGGGCTGTTGTAACACAAACCAGGCTGTTCCCTACTTAACGTGAGACATTAGGCTGACATAGAGGAAATGAGTTTTCCTGAGTCCCCAGGATATGATTAGGGAAGCAAACAAACCCATATCCAGGAAGATCCCAGGCAGGAAAGAACAAGACAGACTGTAAAACACAAAGGGGCCATCTCGGTCTTTTGAAAAATCAAGCAAAAGAGCATTAACATTAAGGTTGTAAGAAGACGCCATGGGCTTTATCAGCTTCTCCATGGTCTGACACAATTAGTCCTCTGGTGATCAGCGTGCATTTAAAGCAGCCCTGCCTGATAATTCCCTGTGTATGTGAAATGTCTTGCATTTTTTTATGTTTGATATGATTTACCTTTATGTTAATTCCTTAAATTATTTAAACCAAATCTACAATATTCAGAGGAACATTTTGGGTATCTGAATAGCTGTTCTAAGTGGAAGAAAAAGCAAACTCATCCATCTTCTCTGATTTACCCAGAAAAGCAGACTTTCTGGTTTCATTTTCATCTCCTTTATTAGCATAATGATTGTAGTCACTTATCTTTCTCTAACGTTAGTAAATATATTTCTGTTAGAAACTTCTGAAATGTAAGTGGAAATCTATTTAAGACAGTAAAGGAATTGAATGCACCCTTGAAAGTCATCAAATATTGAAAATGAGAGATAATTTCTTAAAACCTGTAATTTGGGTTTCACACCCTGCGGTTAATTCAGTGCTGCATTGGTACTTTGAAAAAATACAGTAACTTACACTTAAAAGAGAAAACAGTCTGCATTAACGCTGCATATCCTGATACATACCACGTTTTAACATGTAACAGGCATTGTGTTTATACCCAATAGTCAGAGACAGCTTGCAAAAATGATACCGTATTCACAATAGAAGACAGCTTTGCCTACCACATAGTTGTAGGTGCACATTTAAAGAGTGAAAATGCTCTTTTCCTCCTTTCTTGCTCAAAAATTTCTTCAGTTTATTATTCTTTAAGTGGTCCCAGCAGTACATTAAACATAGTGAGAAGCCTTCCTCAAAAATAGGTGAGATGGAAGAAATATACGATTATGTCATTTTCATCAATATGGTAGCTAAAGCATTTCTAAATTCCAGCCATATTATTACCCCTAACCTTACTAGTGAAAGTATATGATTTGTGACAGGAATTAATTTCTTCACATCATTGGAGTATGTTGTGAGCCGTAAGGAGCCGCTAGGATGCAATTTATTTGCAGAGTTGTCCCTTGGCCTCTTGAAATGGGTTATGTTCCACTATTGAGTATTTGCTGTCTTCTTATTGGCAGGATGTATCACACTGTTTTGCTTGGCAAAGCAGAATGAACTTCTGGAACTGAAATATGTCCTAGAGGGGAATGCCATGGCAAAAGTCATCATCAAATTAATAGGACCATTTTTCTGAGAGAAAACTTATCTTTGGGTAGTTCAAATTCAGATTTCCAAGAGCTTGGCAGTGACCAAAGGCTGGTGGGGACAAAGGTAGAATACTCCCAAACCATTCTCACTTTCACTTTCCTTTTACTTTTGGTAATAATTAAGCATAAGCTTTATATGAAAATGGGAATCACCATAACATTTCTAGAAACCAATGGAAGCATAGCTCATAACGTCATTTCAAATTAACAAATCCCGTATACATTCTGCAAGATTTCTGGCATAAAATAAAATAAAATAAAATAAGAGAATCCTGTGGCAGCTATTCTCACCAAAAACCAACCCTACCGGCGAGGGTCATTTTTAGCAATGCTAGGATTTACCGCACAAAAAATGTCATCCAGCTTGTCACGTTGCTCATGCAAGGTGCCCCTATGTGCAGAGCACTGTTGATCAGTGTTTCTCAGTGAGGGTGCCTTTGACATTTGGAGCTGGGCAATTCTTTGTTTACAGAAATGTTCCCCACGTTGCAAGACGTTTAGTATCCTAAGCCCTGCTAACTAAATGCCAGTAGCATGCCCAGTCACTGTAAAACCAAAAGTCAGAAGCCCTCCCCAGTGTTCAAATGCCCTCCTAAGGCCGTACCACCTCCCGTGAATACCCCTGTCTAGTGCGGTTTGAGGACACACAGGGAAACTACCTATTTCAAAACATCGTCCTGACTGCCTTGCATTACTTTGGGCCCTGAACAGTTTCCTTCCCTTTTACTTTTCAAGGCTTCTGCTCCAGGGAAGCTTTGGTTTGCCAGTTCTTCAGGGAGGAGGTTGTCTGGCAGTCTTGTCAGTTCGAGCGGGCAGTCACTTGGCTGGTCCCTCTTCTGTTCAGGAGAAATTTCAGATGAAGCCAAGTTTCTTCTCGGTTTTGGTCTCACAGTTTCACTTCAGAACTACACTGCTGATCACAATCTTTGTCAGTGTCATGAGGATTGAATTGTACGGCTTAATACACAACTAACAATCCACGTAAACAAAGCCTGTGGTCCATGAAAATCACCAGTAGATTTCACCTGGTAAGGCACATCCCTTGAGTTACAAAGTAGTCACCTCTTTCCCCTCTTAAAAAAGCATTTAATCTACATGCGAATGCTTGAATTCGCCCCGTATAAATATAGTCATGCAGTTCAATTTTACTAAAATTCTGAAGTATGAAGGAAGTGTGGATTAACTGGATGGCATATGTATTGTTCCTACTTCGATGATGGTCATACACAAAACAAGATGAATTTTACCTAGGTGAAACATTATTAAACTATGCGAACGATACATAAACACACGTATTCTCTGTCACTTTTTATCACCAAAACTGAGTAGTAAATATGTCCTGAAATAATATGCATGAATGGTGGCTTATAGAATGGAATAATTTAGCCACTAAAATTTTTTTTAATATTAAAATTTCTAAATAATCTTTTTCGAGACAGAGCAACTCAGAGTCGATAAAGGTGATTATATTGTGAAGATTTAGATGGTGCTTAAGAATTCTTAGCTTGTTAAATACCAGTATTTTTTTTTTCTTTTTAAGAATAAATTAAAGGGAGTAAATGAGGCAGAATGCCACTGCACCCTCAGGTCAATTTCATGGTATATATTAAAATGCCAATAATATTTGTGCCACTTGCCAATTTAGGGGACTTTTCCCTTACTGGATGCTTTTATTATAGTTTGACTGTATCATTACATTGCTTCGAGAGCCTTCACAAAGAGATGTCACCATTGCAGTGCTAACTAGCATTTGAAAACAATCCGAATAAATCTAGGGTCAAACCACTTTCCTTACTTAAAATATAGGCACTAATTTTTATTTTTATTTTTTTTAATATTTCTTCTGTGGCTTAGAAATGTGCCAGTGTGTTCCAAACATTCTGCACCAGTTTCACCAGATGTAGTACCTAGCAAAAACCTAACCTGTCATTTTGTTCTGTGTCAATAGTGACCTTCAAATAAAGCACTATATGCATTCTTTTGTTATTTCAAGCTTTGGTTTAAGTGGTTAAGAGTGGTAAGCTGTGATCATCATCAGACTGACTGAATGATTCCTGATTTCCAGTGACTAATCTAATTCTACATATTACACAGGTACAATATCTGTGACTGTAAATAACTGGAACTATACACTGATTAACATGACAGTTTCTCTTTTTGTTGTTGTTGTTCTTGATCTGTACTGTATCATAGTATGTGGGTAGAAATACCTCCAAGTATACACAGATATGTATATGTATTCCACTATTGCAACCTGAAAGACAGACTATGTATTATCTTTTTTTATTCCTTACTGGTGTTTGTGTTATTTAAAAAGCAAAATTATGCTCTCCTTAGTTGTATAATATTATAGGATACTTTGCTGTGCACAATTCCAAGTGCCTTAGAACATTGTTTAGCTTTCTTAAGTATATATAAATGCATATATGTATAAAATTGGGAAAAGTTACCTCAATAAAATCATTGGGAAATCCCCAACTTTAGTTTCTTCCAATTCTATTGTATTGAGATAGTGCTCGGTATTTTTTAATTAAAAGCTCACTGAGTTCTCCCCTGTAAAGCAAGAATAAGGTAGTTCTTCTAATTGTTTATTATTCCAACTGCACCTAATTCAAAGATTTCTGTATGTAAGGTCTTGTGATTTGTACTTTTTATTTAAAATATCTGTCTAAGAATTACTGCGCGAAACAGCAACTTACAGTATATTTTTAAAACTTGCTTTTTTTTTTATATCTGAGGATATTTGATGTTGATGTTTTTATTGACATTATACTGTGTAAAAATAAAAGCTAGTCCCTTTAGAGTTTATAATACAGAAAATAAACAAACTTCCTCATTATGCTTACTATTTAATGTATTATAAGCAAAGAGAGGTTGGCAGCATATTTTGGCCAAAAAAGGAATTGGAATATATTTATCACTTTTTCAACAGTGGTTACAGATTGTAACTTAGCCTCCCTCAACTCTGGGATAAGGGCAAAGGTATGAGAGGAAAGTTGACAAGCAATTTGTGTATCATTATCCTAGATAGAAGATATATAAGAGAAGACTGGGACTAAAAAGATTCTTTAAATTTTTTTTTTAATGTTTGTTTTTGAGAGAGACAGCCATGAGTGAGGAAGGGGCACAGAGAGGGAGACACAGAATCCAAAGCAGGCTCCAGGCTCTGAGCTGTCAGCACAGAGCCCGATGTGGGGCTCAAACTCACAAACAGTGAGATCATGACCCGAGCTGAAGTCGGATGCTCAACCGACTGAGCCACCCAGGCGCCCTGGGACTAAAAATTTGTAAAGTAGGTTTGAGAAACTGTCCCTAAGTATGCTATTAAAACTTAGCTATACATCCCCAAGGTAAGTATAATAGTTCAACAAGTACTTCCCATTTTTGCTCACACTAAACTAGGGTCTACATTGAAGCATTAATTTCTAAAACCCAGTAGAGGTAAGAAATAGATAATTTTTTTTTCATTTTACGTAACACCGTGATGGCATCAGATTTATTGTGATTGTCTCTTTGCTGGACTCCAACTCAGACATCTGTATGGAGTGGCTGTCACTATGCTGCTGTCCACATGGAAGCCAAGTCCTTGCTCATTTTATGGCTTTTGAACTCTGCCCTTTAACAGGTGGTCACTAAGAGTAGAACACATGAAACTCTAGAGAAAGGCTAAGAACCTAAAATTTGTGTGAAGGCTTTTTTGCTCTTTTGCCAAAACAGGGACCATTTCTAGGGTTTTAAGGAGAAAAGCTGTAGATAACTTTCACAATTAGAAAAATATCCTAAGGTGGAGAGAACTTGCATTTCAATGCTTGTTAACTCAAGGATTTGTTCCCGGATGGACTTTTGACCTCAGCTGGCCCAGGTCACTCTGAAATAGGAAGCACTCAACATTTGGAAGAATTTGCCCCTAATTATCAAGTAGGCATACTCAGCAGCTCAACCTTAAGTTATAAGTCATCTTCTCCATTGTCAATTTAAATCTGTTACCTCTTTACGTTCAGCCCCTTGATTACCTCTGAAATCTTGGTCTTTGCCTGAGTCTTCCCCAACCAATCCGTTCTTAATCCTGCTACCACATTATTCTTCCTAAAGGATAGGCCTCATATAATTCCTTCTTAGAACTTTCCAGTGAGTCCCCTCTGCCTACTGAATACCTCCCAGGTGCTTCAAGCTAGCCCTCAACATCTTCTGTGGTTTCACCATAGACCACAGTTCCAGATTATTATTTTATTCCTCACTCGGGCCTAAGTGAATGAAACTCGTTGTTTTCCAAATAAATACATCATGCATTCTTCCAACATCACAACTTTGCTTAATTGCCATTCCCTCGAGCTAGAATTGTCTCCTGTTTATTAACATCCACCCATCCTTCTAGGAAGGGCTCAAATGTCTTCTCCAGCTATTGCATTGTAGTTTCTTTAAAGTGTTCAACACCAGGGGCTCCTGGGTGGCTCAGTCTGTTAAGCATCTGACTTCTGGCTCTGGTGATGATCTCACGGTTCATGGGTTCGATCCCTGTGTTGGG
Organism: Panthera pardus; assembly: GCF_024362965.1. Lineage (NCBI taxonomy): Eukaryota > Metazoa > Chordata > Mammalia > Carnivora > Felidae > Panthera > Panthera pardus. The sequence goes on along the minus strand of NW_026526732.1, from coordinate 22,357,010 downwards.
CTCTGTGCTGACAGCTCGGAGCCTGGAGCCTGCTTTGGATTCTATGTCTCCCTGTCTCTCTGCCCCTCATACTCTGTCTGTCTGTTTCTCTCTCTCAAAAATAAAGGGATGGAAGACTAAAGAGCTTAACAATGGCTAAATTTTGAAGGTCCTTCTAACCTTTCTAAAAGAGTTTGAAATTTATTCTTAAAACAAAGAATTTTAAGCTCAGGGGCAACACCCTCAGATTTGCCCTAATTACGCTGGCTATAATGAAAAGACTGGATTGGAGGAGGCAATGTTGGAAGCATGAAGACCATTACTGTTGCCATAATCTGACTGGAAGATTATGGTGGCCTCAACCAAGGTTTTAACTAAGGGAATGAAGAGAGAGACATAAATTCAAGGGACAGCTGAAGGGTAAAAGTGATTGTTGCCTGTGGTAAATGAGGGATATGGAAAAGTAAAGACTATACCTATGTTTTCCGTTCGGGCAACTTGGTGGATGATGGTGATGCCATGTGCTGAAATAGAAGGCAGCAAAGGTAAGGTTGTGTGAGTGGGGAGTGTGGGGACAGAGAGCCAGGCCAGGAGAGTGGAGGAGGTATGGAGAGGTGAGGCATTTAATTTTGGACGTGAAATTCAATTTGGATTGTCTGTCTGTTGAGACACCCACATGTGGGTAGAAGTAAGTATTCAAGTGGATATATGAGTCTAAACGTCAGGAAGAAGGTCTGGCCTACATAGAGGAAGTTGAGAATATTAGCACATGTAACAGAAACTCTGGAAATGAATACACCTCCCTAAAGATAATGTAGCTGAAGACTAAATAAATTAGTACAATGAAATTCAATGAACTATTTTTTCTTCACCAGACTTTGTCTCCAAGACCATAAAACCATTTCATTTACACATCATCTGAGTGCTTTGGAGAATATATGTATTTTTAATTTTAACTGGGTTTTTACTGGTTAGCTTAATTTTAAGTAAAATGGAGTAGTGTTTTATGTACAGGGTTAAGTTGTAAAGCAAATTATATTTGAAAATATATTGTCTCAAATACAATGAACGTACATATATTTCAATAGGTTCGCACAGACTATTTTTACTTCAATAGTGAAATATGTGGCTGGTTCTGTAAGTCAGCCACAGATGAGGAAGTTAGTTTACATTTAAGTACTATCTTGTGTTAAAAAAAAAAAAAAGAAAGAAAAAGAAAAAACAAGCAAACCTTACCTGAAAAAAACAAACAAACCTTACCTTTAAGCATAAGAATTACACTCAGCACAATGAGATGCTCATACCATAAGCACAGGGAATATAGTAATCGAGGAAATAGTGGTCAGTGTCTCACCCACATTCCCAGTATGAGTTCATTGATGGAAGGCAGGGAGAATCACTCAATAGTAATGATGGTAATCTTATTTCTTTCTCATTTGCTGAAAACATACAGTTAAATTCATAAGTTGAACTCATGGATGATGTAAGTACCCCATATTTTTTCAAAGTTTGTCACCTGTCTCAATAGTGTCATAGGCACTTAAAGGAGACTAATGATTTGTGAGCTTTTAATAACCCAAAGCTAGAATGAGCATAACTGAATCATACCAAAGAAAACTCAAAATTCATGTTATAATTAGAAAGGCACAGAAAAAAAAAAAAGGATTAATATTTCCAAAGGGTATTCACCAATGAAATGTATGTACTTTCAACTCAAGGAACAGGAGTCAGTAAACATAAAGCCAAGAAATATTATGAGTTTGTGCTGTTAAAAAGGATTTTTAAAAATATACAATTACTGGGGATACAAGCTAGCAAAATAATCTAAGTATGTAATATAAAGGACCTGAAAGGTACTGGGACTTGAGAGAAATCAAAAGGATTAGAACCCAGGGAAGCTGACAAGTTGGGTTAAAAGGCAAGCTGGGAGATTCCCATGATGTGAATCCGATTTGAAGCAAAGCACATGTTCCCGGACAAATCCCAGGTGCTGGGGGCCCTGACTTCAGGACACGGCCATCCTGAGGCTATCATGAAGTTAGGTGAGTAACTTACACTAACCTGGAAGAGGACAATGCTAACCTTCGCTGAGTGCTGAGCACAGGCCAGGCACAGGCCCCAGAAAACATGTTTTCTCATTTAATCCAACAACGATTCCTATAAGGTAAGTATTAATAATATTATCCTTCCCGTTTTACGTTCAGGTGAGAAAACAGAAGCCCACTCGCCACCCCAAGTTACACAATAAAAGTGAAACAAACCAGAGTCTAATTTCAGCGAGTATACCAAGCATACTATAGCTGTCATTTAATTTGTGCTTCACTGGAAGATGATGCATTTCCAGAGCAGCACGCACTTCCATTTCTGGTTTTGTGAGGACTTTGCGCCTATCCTTGCCTTTGAGCTATTTCGCAACTTTGTAAGTTGTAGAAAGCTGACGGTAATGTGGAATAATTCTTGGCTCCAGACACATACATAAATTCTGCCCAGTGGAAGTTCAACTGTCTTCCCTAGGTCACTGGGAAAGAAGCCAGTTTTGTCTCCATTTGCACATTCTTCTCAGTATTCCTGCTCTTTAAACGTTTCTCTGAATTGTCCTCTGAACTAATTGTAACATCTTGTTTCCCTCATTAAAAATGTGTTAAATAAAATCTTTACATGTGCTCACTTTATGCATATATATTTTTTAATTATTTATTTTTGAGAGAGAGACAAGAGTATGAGAGGGTCAAAAAGAGAGAGAGACACAGAATGTGAAGCAGGCTCCAGGCTCTGAGCTGTCAGCACAGAGCCCGACGCAGGACCTGAACCCATGAACTGTGAGATTGTGACCTGAGCCGAAGTGGGACGCTCAACCGACTGAGCCACAAAGGTGCCCTCACTTTATGCATATGTATGAGAGTCATGGGTTTACCATTAAAAAATTATTCTTTAACAATGTTTATTGGACAAGATTATATTAGTATTAACCTGTCTCATTTTGGTTTTTTTTTTTAAGATTCTGTTTTTTAATGTTTGTTTATTATTTTAATGTTTATCATTTATTTTTGAGAGAGAGACAGAGCACAAGCAGGGGAGGGTCAGAGAGAGAGGGAGACACAGAATCCGAAGCAGGCTCCAGGCTCTGAGCTGTCAGCACAGAGCCCAGCATGGGGCTTAAACTCACAAATTGTGAAATCATGACCTGAGCCGAAGTCGGATGCCCAACTGACTGAACCACCCAGGCGCCCCTGTGTATTTATTTTTGACAGAGAAAGAGAGAATCCCAAGCAGGCTTTGGCTGTCAGCATGGAGCCCAACACGGGGCTCGATCCTACGACCTGTGAGATCATGACCTGAGCCAAAATCAAGAGTCAGACTGTTTGACTGAACCACCCGAGCGCCCCTTAGAGATTTTATTTTTAAATAATCTCTATATCCACCATGGGACTCCAACTCACAACCCAGAGATCAAGAGTCACATGTTCTATCTGCTGAGCCAGCCAGGTGCCCCACTTTGGTTTTTAACTATCCTTACTTTTTTTAGATACCAAACGTAATACTTCAAATCTTCACTGTAAACATATGAACAATAAAATACATAAAACAATGTAAACTATTGTGTCTTTTTCCATTGTTTACGGTTATAAACAATGAAAAAATATGTCAAATAGACCTCTAACGTTCCTGTAATCCCAGCTCCTGATGGAAAATCGCTATGGCGAGTTTGGTACATAGTCAACCAGATAGTTCTCAATGCTCGCACTATGATATTTCTGTGTAACATGTTTTCTATTTATAATTTTTAACAACAATAAATGCCATTTGCATAGTGTTCTACAACCTGCTTTTTATTTCATGGCGTTCTACACCCGCTTTTTTTCTGACTGAATAAGTGTCCACATCCTCTTCCTTAGAACAGCTTCATAAGAGATTATGGTTATTAATTTTTTTCAATTCATCCCTTACTAGTGGAATTTTAGTTGTGTTATTATTGTCTAATAAAAACAGTGCTACTGTGGACATTCTGGTACATGATCTTGATGCTCTTTCCCTTTTTATATATTAACTATCTCCATTAGCTCTATTAATATTGTCAAGCACGTAATTTATAACTCCTAAAGTTACTGCATCACTGTCTAGTTAGTTTGCTGTATTCAAGCAAGTTTTCTCCACTTTTTGTGTGCGTTGGTTTCCCGGTGCTGGGGGTCTTTGGGCAATACTGACGGAGAACCACTGCTAAGTGTGATATAAATGGTGTTAAGACAGTAAAAACGGTTCAACGGGAAACTTCATTTCTCATAGAAAATACAAAATTTTTCAAAGCCTAGACTAAACCAGAAATTAAAATTAAGTTAATTAAAATTCTGTTGGGGTGCCTGGGTGGCTCAGTCGGTTAAGCGTCCAACTTTAGCTCAGGTCATGATCTCATGGTTCGTGAGTTCGAACCCCATGTCAGGCTCCGTGCTGACAGCTCAGAGCCTGGAGCCTGCTTTGGTTTCGGTGTCTCCCGTTCTCTCTGCCCCTCTCCTACTTGTGCTCCCTCTCTCTTTCAAAAATAAACATTTTTTAAAAATTTAAAAAAAAATAAAATTCTGTTTAATTATTTTGAAATGGATGCCATTTAGTAGAGCATACTAATAAGAGACTAGGTGGTTATTTATTAGTGATAGGAAATTTTTTTCTGTGTTAAGACAAGCCAAGGTTTTGTGTATATATACTATTTTAATGAATGCATGGTTCTAGATACTGTATTAAACAAATATTAAATGAGCTCACACATATATAGTATAGCTCTAATGCAAGCAAGCTCACCATATGTGTCGGCTTTTTGAAATAGGGTATGTTGTAATGGTTAAGGGTGCAATTCTCCGGCTACACCTGAATTCACAGTCTGGCTTCATCATGTAGGGTTCTGTGCTCTTGGGCAAAAGTCCACTTAACTTTATGTTCCTCAATCTTTAATCTGTATATAACAAGAGAATAATGATAGTATATCTCTTAAATCCTTCCTTAAGAATTTAAGGAGTAAATATATGTAAAGTGCTTTAAACAGTGCAATTCTTATTGAGCCCTTACTATGCTATATGCCCTGGGGGAAGTAAATTAGGTAAGACAAAAATCCTTGCCCTCAAGTGGGTTTCTGCAACTTGAGTCTAAAGACATTTGAGAATGGTACGGGTTTATAATTTGGCGTAACTGAGTAGTCACAGGGTACAGTGAAAACATTTAGGGTGGGCCCTAGTTTTGAAGAGTATAAGTTTCCTAGGGGCAGAAATGGCTAAGCTAACTGAACAGGAAGGCGAGAGAAAGAAATTTTCAGATGGGCACAAGAAAGTCCATCTGTTTTAGGTACATTTGGGAACTGCAAACAGTTTGACAGGGCTGAGTCATAGAGTGATGTATGGGGAATAGGAGACACAACACTAAATTGACGGGTAGAGGCCAGATGATAGAAACTCTCAGCTGCTATGCAAGAGTTTGGACTTTATCCTGAGGCCAGGGCATAGACATTGAAAGGTTTCGCACAGGAAAATGACATGATCAGATCAGAGTACCAAAAATGATAAATTTGATAAGAGGGGTAATGAGGTGATATCTTTGGCTATTTAAAAAGTAGAATGGACAGAATTTGCTGGCTGCCTGCTTTATGGTGGTAATGTAGCACATGGTTAAGGGTGTGGCCTTCTTGACCAGATGGGCTAAGCATCTAACTTTTCCATTTATTGTGTGACCTTAGGCAAATCACTTCAGTGCTCTGAACTTCAGGCTTTATAAGATTGGCTAAGTGTCATCTAACTACAGATTTATCAAGGGAATTAAATGACATAATGAATACAAAGTGAGCGGCACAGTGTGCCTAGTGTATGGCTATATCAGTAAATGTATACAATAACAGAATATTGCTCAAAAATTTAAAAACCAGCCAGTTATGGTTAAGTGGTCAGGTCTAGTCAGACTCAGGTTTAAATCCCCACTCTGCCATTTACTACCTGTAGGACATTTCCTGTGCCTCAGTTTTAGTATTTGTAAGATGATGAAAATGATAGTGCCTCTCAAAGTGTTTGGTAAGGAAGATATGAGATAGTTGAGGCAAAGTGCCAGCATATTAATTCATTTAAATAGATTATTTATTGAGTATATGTGCCAGGCACTATTCTAGGCCCTGAGAATAGACAGGCACAGTAGTAAATAAAACAGATGAAAACAGCACATGGAGCTTAACTATATCAAACATCTGGCACATACAAGTGTTAGGTATTCTATCTGTTACAAAGCATTATTCAAAGACAAGTTCTGTGGTCCTAATCTAAATTATTTCTATAATTTATATTGTAATAAAAGAGTAATATTCCATAAACATTTGTAATAGTAATAGGAAGACAGAGAGACACAATCCAAGATAACTTAGACATTGTAAAGACGCCAGGTATTGGAAAGGGGAAACACATATTTGAGGAAAGATTTGCTGGTTAAGACGATGACTGCATTAACACTTTCTTTTTCCCAGGAAAAGCTGGAAGCGCGCGCGGGCACCTGCCTGAAATCTTCCTAAGAAGGTGTGATTATAGCCTATTTGCTTAAACCACGTTAAAACATTTGAGGAACGACTTGGAAGAAAATAAACATTAGTTTCCTTCTTATAAGATAAGGTATGCAAACACCAGAGATTCCAGACATATTTATTTAGTTCAAATGCCTCTACTTACAACAGAATCTCGGGGGTTTGTGCACCGGATGTTTGAACAAAGACCTGATTAAGCATGGTGCAGCCTAGAATAGCGAGGCCCTGATCCTCCGTTGCTAAGGCAACCAACTCCGCGCTGGCCCAGAGGAGATGGAACCTGAAACCTCGGTGACCCGGCGGGTGGCCACCTTCCTTTTGTGTGTGTGTGTGTGTGACCTGGGAGGGTGGCCACCTTCCTTCTGTGTGTGTGTGTGTGTGTGTGTGTGCGCGCGTGTGTGTTATGGGTGAGAATAGGCCAGGAATACAACGGTCAATGGGGATGCTAGATACGTTGCCTGCCTCTATTCTCGGTAGAGGGCGCTACAAAAGCAAGTTCCTCTAGAAACAGCAACCCCTCTTTCGCGCCTCACCGCCACAAAAGCGCCCAACACTCCCTTTCCTAGCTTACTTAATTTTGGCCGGAAAAGCCCCGCCCCCAAGGGAGAAAATAGCTCCACCTCCCAATAGCTTCTCGCGATCGTTGCGACGGAGCTAGCTATGGGTAACTTCCGGCCGCGACGGCTTCAGCTCTTCGGCGATTGGCCCATTTCCACCGTCTGCGCTTAACTTCCTGTATGGGTTCCGGGGTTGCACGTGTGGAGAGGCCTAAAGACGCAGCTGGGATTCGGGCTTTGCTGGCGTTTTGGTAATAGTCATTTTTCCGGGGCTGGCAGCGTGCCGTCGTCACTCTTCTCTGGAGTGAGCGCCGCGCAGCTGCAACATGGTGAGCACGCCTCGTTGTCTCGGGGACGGGGCGCTCTGGTTTTCCAGACGCCAGGCGGCTTCCTCTGGTGCCAGTGGCTACTGCGGCCAGGGTTTGGGAGGGCTGGCCCAAAGGTGTGGGGAGGCGGCTTGGCGGCCCTGTGCCCCGTATGGGTCACCCTCACCACCGTGGGCATCCTTTGCAGTTTAGAGTGCTTCTCCCACGGCCAGGCCTCCCCGGGGAGTGGAAAGAAGAGAATGGCTTCCCATTTATCCCAAGGGGCCTAAAAAGCCTGTGAACGCAAAACACAAACGTATCACCCTGTGCTTTCTGCAGTTGGGAGGGCGAGTTGGCTGGTTTCTCCAGACGTTGGAATGCCAGTTGTCTGCTCATCGGGTGTTCTCGGCATAGGCAACTTGTGGGAGAGTCTAAGTTTGGGCCCGAAGCAAGATGGCTTACTCAACTGGGATGATGCTTTCTCAGTTTAGGAAGTCAGAGTTGGGTAGGGTAATAAGAGTGTAGAAATGATGAATCTTACTGTAGTTGTGCAGTCCTGGTTTCACTTAATAGTTGGTACGCGCGGTGCATAACTTGCTGGAAATGGTCTTCCCCAGATTTTCTGTGGCAGGCTCCTCCTTGTCATTCTGGTTCCACCTGTCAGGGACCTTCTCTCAGCACCCAGTCTAAAGTAACTGTTAGTCATTTGTAAGTTACTGTTTTATTTTCTTTACTTGAAATCTTTTTTTACTTATGGTTTGCTTGATAAGAGTAGGGACTGTGACCGTCTCATTGCTGTATCCCCAGAACCCATAACAAGGTTTGGCACAAAGTGCCATCAAATGTTTATCGAAGGAAGGTAAGTACAGATTTTCTCCAACATTGTTGATGTTGCTTACCACAGAAATGTGAGTTTTAAAAATCTGTTGACCCTTTATGTAACTTCCTGAAGGTGCCTATGTGGACTGTCGTCTTTTTTATTCTTTTTCAACGGCTTATTCTGATTCCGTTCCTTTGAAGCCTCACAGGAAGAAGAAGCCTTTTATAGAGAAGAAGAAAGCTGTATCTTTTCACCTGGTCCACCGGAGCCAGCGAGATCCTTTAGCCGCGGATGAGACTGCACCCCAGAGGGTTCTATTGCCCACACAGAAAGTAGGTCCTGTTGTATAGCCAATAAGTTTGCAGGCGGACTGTCAGTTTTTAAATAGTTAGCCAGCTGCTATTCTCAGACAACTGTGATCTTCTGGGAAACAAAATCTGTGACTTAATTTTCAGTAAATGTGCTGATTTTTACGTCTTGGGTATTTGATTGAGAGGATAAAGCATCTTTATTTGAGATGTTTAAATGAGCAAATGTTATAAAGTAACAGTGGATATTTACTAAACTAGCTACAGTGCTGCATGATTATTTAGGGCACATCTTTGCTTTCCTGTCATTTCAAAACCACGGACTCCCTTTTGGAGTGATGATAACCTCATCCCTTTTCTCATGAGTTAGCTTTAAAAATGCCAGGAAACCTTTAAAAAGTTGACTCTATGATTGTCAGAGTGTAAGTGTTGGTAAATTTGATAGGAAGTCTTGGAGAACATTGACTGTATCTAGCTTTTTAGTAAAGCCTGCTTGTGTTGTATGTTGGGAAAGGTTTTTTTGCATATAAATACAAGAAATTGTACTTACTTTTCAGGACCCTCTGGTCTTTTAACCCTCCAATTACGTCATAAAATTCTGTGTGTGTGTGTGTGTGTGTGTGTGTGTTTCTTGGCCTGAATTTAAAAAAAAATTTTTTTTTTAATTTTTTAAATTAAAAATTTTTTAATGTTTTAAATTAAAAAGGTTTTAACGTTTTTTATTTATCTTTGAGAAAGAGAGAGAGTGCCAGTGCGGGAGGGGCAGAGAGAGAGAGGGACACACAGAATCCAAAGCAGGCTTTAGGCTCTGAGCTGTCACCACAGAGCCCAGCACTGGGCTGGAACTCATGAACTGCGAGATCATGACCTCAGCCAAAGTCAGACGCTTAACTGACTGAGCCACCCAGGTGCCCTGGCTGAATTTTTTTAATTGAACTGTAGTTAGACATACAATGTTACATTACTTTCAGGTGTACGGCATAGTGATTTGACAAGTCTGTACGTTAAGCTGTGCTCACCACAAGCATAGTTACCATCTGTCACTGAACAATGCTATTATAGTACCATTGGCCATATTCCCTATGCCGTACCTTTTATTTCCACGACTTAACTCATTCTATAACTGGAAGACTATCTCCTGTTCCCCTTCACCCATTTGCCCATCCCCCCCACCCTCCCCTTTAGCAGTCATCAGTTTTGTTCTCTGTATTTATGGATCTGCTTCTGCTTGTTTTTTTTTCTTTTTTTAGATTCCACACATAAGTAAAATCATACATGTTTGTCTTTCTCTGACTTACTTCGTTTAGCATAATACTCTTTAGGTCTGTCCATGTTGCAGTGGCAAGAACTCACTGTTTTTGTTTTTATGGCAGAGTAATACTCCATTGTGTGTGTATGTGTGTATATATCCACACTACATCTTTATCCGTTCTTCTGTCAGTGGACACTTGGGTTGTTTCCATATCTTGGTTGTTGTAAATAATGCTGCAGTCAACATGGGAGTCCATATATTTCTTTCAAATTAGTGTTTTCATTTTCTTTGAGTAAATCGTAGTGGAATTACTGGATTATACGATATTCCAATTAATTTTTTGAGGAACTCCATTCTCTTTTCCACAGTGACTTCACCAGTTTATATTCCCACCAACAGTGCACGAATGTTCCTTTTTCTCCACATTCTCGCCAACGCTTGTTATTTCTTTTTTTTCTATCTTGGCTTGAATTGTTGCACAGAAATGTCTAGTAGAAGCAGTAATTGTTTTCATTCCATTTAACTTTTATATAGCACTTGGGTTTAGAATCTCTGTTTTTCCTGAGTTTTCAAGAATTCTTTGTCTCATTCTTATTAGCCACATCTTTCGTGTGCCACCTGCCTCCTATTCTGAAAGCTGTGTTCACTGGAAGGTTCCTGTGGTTTGTGCTTGGAAGAGGTGCTGATTCCATTTTGTTTATTATCCTAGATAAATGACGAAGAACGGCGAGCAGAACAGAGGAAGTACGGTGTGTTCTTTGATGATGGCTATGACTATCTGCAGCACCTGAAGGAACCATCTGGGCCCTCAGAGCTGGTTCTCACAAGTGCCTTCAGTGCACCCAACAGAAGAGACGAAAAAGAAGGAAGTTTAGAAATTTCAGTAAGACTTTTTATCAATATGTGTGGGAGCGAGTGAAGAAACCACCATTTATAAATCAAGATAACTAGGGCGAGAAATGGTGTCAATCTGAACACAAAAATAAGCCACGCTCTCACTTGAAATCATGTATGTGTGTGCGCGCGCATAGGAGAGAGTAGGCTTCCTGTTCTCTGGTGGCAGCGGTTGGAAGTTGCAGCCTTTGACGGGGTTAGAACCTTTCATTAGTAGATGTAGCCATGTTAGAAAGCACCTTCCAATAGAGGAAAAGGAGCTGACATTCGATGCGTTAACTACTTAGTGTCATAAACTGTCTTCTAAGGTGGAACTTAATTTTTGTGGAATGTTCAGATCTTTAACAGTTGTAAAAAGCTGTAGGCTGACCAGAAGAGAATAGAAGCAATAGATATCCTAATGAAGTTTCTGATACTCTTCTCAACAAAAATGCAGTGTACTTTAATTTTTTCTTTAAAGTATAAGCTAGAGCACATATTTCTGTGAAATTAGTACTACCAACTTAAGTTCTGTTTCCTTGTTTATGTTCGGGATACTCGTGTCATATGACTTTATCTTTTTATTTAGTATTAGTATACAGTAAATTTTCCTGTGAAACTTTTATATCATCTAACACTTAAAAAAAGCTATTTATTTATTGGGTTTGTTGACAAAAAGAAGAGTTAAAAAGGGCACGAATTTCTCCTGCTTCTCATTCTTCAATCCTGTCATGGTCTAGGTATTGTTTTCCTCAGTGAAGTGTGATCATAGCCCCTTCAGTCTCTAGCTTGTTGCTTAAGGAGAGTCAAAGGGGTTGCATTTCAGGGTATCATCCCAAAGGAAGGTAATAACTGCAGCTGCTCTCGTTCACTCCCTAGGTTGTAGCTCTCTTGTAAGGCTGCATAGTCCACTCCACAGCCCTGTCCCACTCCCACTGGGCTGTGTCCCACAGCCCACTCCCACATCTCTGTCCTAACAGAACCAGCTTCTGTACTGCTTCTTTCCCAAGGTGATATTACTATCAGGAGTAGGGTAGGTATCTTATTGGCTCACCTCCTTCCATGACCCAGTGAGGGAGGGAAGAGGGTCTGGTAGTGCTTCACCTTTATCTTTTTTTTTTTTTTTAACGTTTCTTTATTTTTGGGAGACAGAGTGAGAGGGAGACACAGAATCCAAAGCAGGCTCCAGGCTCTGAGCTGTCAGCACAGAACCCAATGAAGGACTCAGATCCATGAACTATGAGATCATGACCAGAGCTAAAGTTGGATGCTTAACTGACCGAGCTACCCAGGTGCCCCTTGCTTCAACTTTATTTTAGGGAGAAAAGTCTTAATAAAGTTCTTACATTTTTCTGGCTGAATTGTATTGGCTTTTAAAAGATTAGCTTTTTAAGGGGCACCTGGATGGCTCTGTTGGGCTTTGGCTCGGGTCATGATCTCGCGGTTCACGGGTCTCAGCCCCACGTCGGGCTCTGTGTTGACAGCTGCAGAGCCCAGAGCCTGCTTCTGATCCTGTGTCTCTCTGCCCCTCCCCCACTCATGCTCTATCTCTGTCTCTCAAAAATGAATAAATTGTTAAAAAATTTAAAAAATTAGCTTTTGAAAGATTAAGTTTTAATCCTCAGTTAATTTTGGGTAAAAGTAATCACTGTCTAATTGGCTTTGTAAGAGAATAACGCTCTTAAATGGATGCTTCAGTGATATTTACAAGGGTGAGTGAATTCTATTTAAAAACAAAAATGCCATCTGTTTTCTGTAGCATGATGCAAAAATATGGATGAGTCCTTTGTGCTTTTTTGATTTTAAGTATTTTGTAACAAACTGCCAAAGTTGAGTAAACCAGAAATATTGAATAAACCCTAGAAACAGGAAATGAAGCAGTACAGAAGTAGTCCTGTGTGAGCAGCTCGATTGTCACATGAAGGAAAGGAGGTCCTGCTGTGGTAGAAAGCAGCTGGGCAAACTCAGCAGAGTTCACAACTACTGCAACCAATAAAAAACATACACATTTTTTAAAATGTTTATTTATTTTGAGAGAGAGCATGAGCAGGGAGGGGTAGAGAGAGACAGTCCTAAGCAGGCTCCGTGCCGTATCAGTGCAGAGCCTGACAAGAGGCTCAATATCACAAACTGAGATCATCACCTGAGCCGAAATCAAGAGTCATGCGCTTAACCAACTGAGCCAGCTAGGTGCCTCCACCTTTCTTTTTTAAGAACGTAATCCCTAAACTCTGTGATTGTGATTCTTTGACTGTTTTTCAAAATTCGAAAAATACCTCCAAAGGTGAATTCACTAAACACAAGCTGATCCTCCCTTTTATCTTTTTAAGGTTTATTCATTTTTCAGAGACAAAGTGTGAGTGGGGGAGGGGCACAAAGAGAAGGAGACAAAGAATCTGAAGCAGGATCCAGGCTCTGAGCTGTCAACACAGATCCCGACGTGGGGCTCAAACTCCTAGACTAGCAAGATCATGACCTGAGCTGAAGTTGGAGGCTTAACGGACTGAGCCACCCAGGTGCCCCTGATCCTTTTTTTAATCCCAACTTCCAAGAATAGATAATCAGAATATCTTACAAACAAAACAAAACTACATACATATTTTATAATTTTTAAAAAGTAATTTATCAAAAGTCATTAAATTGTGCACTTGAAGTGGCTGAATTGTATCATATGTTAATCCTATCCCAGTAAAGCTGTTTTTTCTTTAAAAAAAGAACTCTGTAGCAGAAACCAGATCTTTTCCTATACTCTATGCCACCAAGAAGTGCCTTTTGGAAGCTAAGTTTGCTTGGCGTGCACTACTCCATAGCTTTTACTCATGCTCCTCAGAGGTTTCCGGTTCCACATGCTCCATGAGCCAGCGAGAACCAACATCTCAGCTATCTGCCTGCTACTAGACTGAGGATATGGTGGGTGATGAGGTACATGAGACAGATAACATGTGGTGCCCCTCACATTGGTAACTATTTGATTGAAAAAAGATCAAACAGAGCATAAGGACCAGTCAGTTATATGTGCGAGCGTAAGTGGAGGTATTTGTGTGGTATGAAGAATGAAAAAGATTTCGCCCAAAGGAAAGTTCTGGGAAAGTGATCAAGAAGGCCTTCATGGAGGAGGGAGAAACTGAGCTGGACACTAAAGGGTGGGTCGTATTGAAGAGAGGAAGGAAACATTCCAGTTAGAAGGGGCATAGGTAGTAGTTGGATCAGTGTGTGACATGTGTGCTCCATGAATTACTTTGAATTATCCCATGATGTGAGGAACTGGACCTGAGTTACATGGCGGTCATCTTACCAGAGGTACTGAGTAACAGTAATTTGGATACATAGAATAGGCCTGGATTTTACAGACCCTGAAAATCAGGAGTGAAAAATCAAAACCCATTACAAGTTTGAGAAGGTCACTTTATAAAATATTACAGGAGTGTTAATCCGGAAGTGATGTGAAGGTTGGATTAGGTGTGGACTAGCTAAGCAGTGGTGGTGGTAATCTACATCTTGGTTAGCCATGAGCAAGATGGTGCCTGAAAGACTGATGTGAAATCACTTTATACAAGAGAGTTCAAAGGGTTCTAGGGATGGAGAGATGATTTATGACCATCCCAGGATTTAAGATACCCAGTTCAGGGAAATGCTCTGCTATTAACCAGAAATTGGCATGTTATCTCAGTTCAAGAGGGAAAAGATTAAATTTTGAGACGAGGACAGTGGCATTGCAAAATCTGGATTTGAATCCCAGAACTTCACTTAACGAGCACTTTGAGGCAGGCATGGCATTTGATCTTTCTTAGCTTTTGTTGACTAAAACATGCTGATATCTCAAGAGCATTAAATGGAATAATACTGGAGAACACTTTGAAGTATTGCTTTGAAGCTGCTTGTTGCTTCAGCTGATGGAATATACATGTTTAAGATATTTAACTGGAGCATAAGTGGGAGAGAATGCAGGATATAGTTGTATTAATTTTCCTGGGACTGCCATAGCAAATTACCACACATTACCACTGGGTGGCTTAAAACAACGGAAATGTAATCTGTCACAGCTCTGGAAGTCAGAAGTCCAAAAGTAACCTTTCAGCAGCATTGCTTGCATTGTGGGGGCTCAGGGCAAGAACGCTGTCCACACCTATCTCCTTGCTCTTGGTGGTTACCAGCAGTCCTTGGTGTTCCTTGGCTTTCGTAGACCCATTGCTCCAGTCCACTTGAATCTTCCCATGGCATTCTCCCCTGTGGCTTCGTGTCTTCACATGGCCTTCTTACAGGGACACACCAGTCTTGATGAATTAATTAGGGCCCACCATAATCTCCTGTCACCTCATCTTAACTAATTACATCTGCAAGGATCCTATTTCCAAATGAGGTCACATTCTGAGCTATTGGGTGGGCAAGAATTTGGGGTGGGGGGAGGACACTTCAACCCAGTTCAGAAGTATTTCTGAATCTAACCATTGTGTAATTTCTCTTTCAAGACCACGGGAATTCAGTTGCCTTCTTCAGTATTTGCATCAGAGTTTGAGGAAGATGTTGGATTGTTGAATAAAGCCGCTCCTGTTTCAGGTGTGCTTGATTTCTTGAACTTTTCAAGTGATTTGATCTGTGTTTTACAAACAAAGCATAGTAATGATAGTTTTTCTGTCTCTGATAAAGTGATGAAACAATTTGAGATGTGTGTAAATTCAGATTAGCGGTCATTAGGAAAGGATGAGTGAACAGGATACTTTTTCATTGCCATCAAATTCTTAGTCTTTGAAGTTCCTTTTTGGAGACGAAAGTAAGAAAACTGTTTTTGGAGATCCAGTAGGGGAATTTTAACCTGGACCTAGCCTCTTGCAGTGGAAACGATGATGTTCGGTTAGCCTTAACACGTATATAGACTTGGGGACGCTTGGGTGGCTTAGTTGGGTAAGCATCCGACTCTTGATTTCGACTAAGGTCATGATCCTAGGGTTGTGGGATTGAGCATGGAACCTGCCTGAGATTCATTCTCCCTCCCTCTCCCCCCTGCTCATGCACTCTCCCTCTCTCTAAAAAACAAAACAAACCCCCCAAACATACTTATGATAGACTAAATCTGCTTTCAGAATTTCTCCCAAGAGTGTATTTTATGGAGGTCCATTTTACCACCTGTTGCAGATACACTGAAAAGTTGTTTTATTTATTTTTACTATCAACATTGTATTTTAGAACAAACAGAAGTGATGTTTGGTATTTTCTCTTGAATTGTCTTAATTATTAATATTTGCCTTGTAGCATTCAT
Source organism: Panthera pardus (assembly GCF_024362965.1). Lineage (NCBI taxonomy): Eukaryota > Metazoa > Chordata > Mammalia > Carnivora > Felidae > Panthera > Panthera pardus. The sequence continues at coordinate 22,341,115 of NW_026526732.1, read as the reverse complement.
TCGTTCATTCCACAGATTTTTGAGTTACCACTATATGATGGGCTCTGGGCTTAAACCAGAATAAAGCATGATATCTGACTTCAGGGAATTTATTATGAGTTGGGAAAGATGGATAATAAAGAAGAAATTACAGTTAATTGTGCAAGTGAATAAATGGTTTAGGTAATAGTGGGCAAGTTGTCCTGGAGAAAATGGTGTCTGTTATTTCTTAAGTAGAAGTTAGGCAGGTGGATGAGGAGGGGGGTGGGAAGGAGAGGATATTCTAAACAGGAAGCTGCATGTGCAAAATTGAGAGAACATGAATACAGGAAACCATATTTTAGCATGCCTAGAATGAGGCAAGAATTAGTATGAAATGAGGCTGGAGAGTCCAGCAGGGGCCATGTTATGAGGGGGGGTTGGAATGGAAGCCATGTCAGTTTACAAGTTTGAACTTGAGGTTTTTCATAGACTCTATTTTTACACACAGAAGACCATAGCTGAAGAAACAGGATTTATGAAACTCTCCTAGGCTAGAAGTTTAACAGGCCACACATACTTAGAGTTACTTTTTTTTAAGCTTATTTATCTTAAGAGAGAGAGAGCAAGCACACATGCACCAGGGAGGGAGGGAGGGAGGGAGAGGGAGAGAGAGAATGAGAGAATCCCAAGAAGGCTCCATGCTGTCAGCGCATAGCCCAATGTGGGACTCCAACCCACAAACTGTGAGATCACCACCTGAGCTGAAATCCAGTCAGACATTTAACCCACTAGCCACCCAGATGTCCCAATTTGAGTTACTTCTTACAGGTGAATTTAAAATCTGATTCTAACTGCAGGTGTATGCTGTGAATTTTATAAGTAGACGAAGTGTAATATAGTCTGTAATGCAAGAGGTTTTATGATTTGAGTACTGAAGCCAGAGGTATTTTTTCCCCATCTCCTCCCATTCAACCCTCTCTATGTCTGTTCCACACTAGACTAAAAGTTTTTTTTAATTTTTAATTTTTTTTTTATTTTTTTCAATGTTTATTTATTTTTGAGAGACAGCATGAGTGGGGGAGGGGCAGAGAGAGAGGGAGACACAGAATCTGAAGCAGGCTTCAGGCTCTGAGCTGCCGGCGCAGAGCCTGACGCGGGGCTCGAACCCATGAACTGGGAGATCATGACCTGAGCTGAAGTTGGATGCTTAACCAACTGAGCCACCCAGGTGCCCCTGAACTTAAAGTTTTTAATCATTTTTTTAATCCTCAATACATTGATAGGTAGAATGTGGCATAGAAGAGGTACTCAGATTATGTTACAGAAAGGAATGCTGTTTTCTTGGGAATTCGTGCTCAGTTTTTGTTTTCCTTCTAGGACCTCGACTGGATTTTGATCCTGACATCGTTGCGGCTCTTGATGATGATTTTGATTTTGATAATCCAGACAATCTGCTGGAAGATGATTTTATTCTTCAGGCCAATAAGCCAACAGAGGAAGATGGAATGGATATACAGTACGTGTTGTTTCTTTCAAATTGGGAATGAACTGACTGTTCGTTCTTCTGTAGGGTGGTATCTGTAGAATGTTAAAACTGCAAGAGACCTTTGAGAACATTTAGTGTGAGGCTTTTGTATTTTAGAGCAGAAAATGTGAGACTTGAGGTCTTTACAAATTGACGATAGGTGGGGCTAAAGTCCAAGTTGCCTGATGGCTGGTTCATTACTTTTCCAGCCATACCAGACAGGTCAGGCAGCACAGCTGTTCCTGCCTTAAACAGGAATCCTCCCTGAAATACCCTCAAATTTTACTTGTGTAAAGTCATTTGGTTCTGTTGTTTCTCAAGTTGTTTTGACAGTTAATTTATGACTCTGACTTTAGGAAATCTGAGGCTGAAGATGACAGTGAGTGGGAAGATGTGGATGATGAGAAGGAAAGAGGTAGAGATGACGATAACTATGGCTCTGCGGGCTCATCAGATGAGGCCATGTCTGTCCCTGGAAAACCTCCTGGGGCTGTAGAAAATCATTTGTTCTGGGAAGAGGAAACTAAAAGTCGCTTTACTGAGTATTCTATAACATCCTCAGTCATGAGAAGAAATGAACAGCTGACTCTTCATGATGAGAGATTTGAGAAGGTAAGGTCCCCAGATAAGGAACCTTTTGATACTGGTTCCTGGTAAATTTCTTATGACATCGGAACTCAAAGCCAAAACTTTCAACGTTAGAAATCGCCTGTCTTATTAAAACAGATCACAAAACCATCCTAGTTTTAATTCTGGAAAGAATGCATATAGATCTGAGACAGCTGATAGAACTTCCTGACTTTCCTTAGAGAGGTTTGATATTTTGATAATGAGAGTCTGACTCCAATCCCCAAGATTATGCTGTTTTCCTCAAGCATTGGCCTGAGCATAAACAAAATTCCATTACTTTTCTGCTTTTTTGTGTATGTTTGCTCACTGATATAGCCCCAAGTCTAATGTGGTATCTGGCATATGGTAGGAATTCAGACTGTTCAGCAAATGATGAATGGGTGGATGGTTGGTTTCCTTTAGAGTGAATCTTAAAGGTTCTAATTTTGCTACCTTTTCACTAAGTACCAGTAGGTGAACTGTTACTACAAATAACCTCACTCTTCAGGATTCACATCATCCCATTTACTCTTAACAGAGTTTGAATAATACAGTAAACATCTAAACAAGAATGAAATTTGTAACTAAGCCCCCTTAAAGTCTGCATAATCACTGCATAATCTGTAGAATCTGAGGTAAAGATTTCTACCTAGCATTGTTCTCTAAGCTGGACAGAATGATCATCTTTCACTTTCATTAAATGGCAGCCTATTTTCCATCTAAGTGTAAGTCTTAAAGTACTGGGTAGAATGTCTTCCACATACCATTGTAATGGTGCTTGTGATCTCATGGTAGTGCTTAAGTAATTGTGTAGAAAGGAAATTAATGTAAAAACCAGGGTGCTTAGCTGACTGAGTTGGTGGAGCCTGCGACTCATGATCTCAGGGTTGCAAGTTCAAGTCCCACCTTGGGTGTAGAGATTACCTTTAAAAAAACTTAAAAAAAAAAAAAAAAGTAACATTTTAAACGCTATAGTTTTAAAACATTTTTTTTCATGGTATCTTTTCTCTTTATATACAAGTTTTATGAGCAGTATGACGATGATGAAATTGGAGCTCTGGATAATGCTGAATTGGAAGGTTCCATTCAAGTAGACAGCAATCGCTTAGAGGAAGTCTTGAATGACTACTATAAAGAGAAGGCAGAGAAGTACGTGCCTTTTCCTTGTTCACTTACTTTTTTTTCACTTTCATTTTTCTGCATGTTTTCTTAATGCATTTCCATCCATCATTAAAATAGTGTTTATTGTCTCAAATGGAGGGTAGACTCAGCTCAAGACAAAGTAGTATTTTCTAGCTCTTAGTTCCAAAAGGTTTTTAAAAACCATAGCAGAGATAAAAGATGAAAAACAAAGTATAATTGTTTTGCAAGGGTCAGATCCTTGAGAGAGATGGTCTTTAGATTTCTGAAAACATTATTTTCAAGTTGAGGAAATCTATTGGATTCAATAAAGCTGAATTTCTCTAGAGAGTGAGTAGGTAAGGATTCTTTCTGTCTTTATTTCTCTTTTTTATAGGAGGAAGGGTGATGATTAGATATTGGGTACCAGAGGACCAGAGTTCTAAGTCCATAGTTGAGAGGATACAAGAATGAAAGGAGCATCTTGGTTACGGGGAACACTGCCCATGTCAAAAGAACATTCTGAGAGCTTTACTTGATAGGATTATTTTATTGAGAGAAAGTGTTAATGAACGAGGAGACTTCGTACCTGAAGTTGGTATGGAGCTCGGAGGCATGACAAGCAGGGTGACTTTTCTTTCTTTCATTTTCAAATAAAGTTTTTAGTTCAACATCTGAATCTAGAAAATCACCCAGTCAGAATCTATATTGAGAAAATGGTATGTTTCCTTCAGTGTTGACTCACATTTTGATATTGAGGTTCAGAAGCTGACTGTAACTTTGGGTGGGAACATACTGAGAACCACTTTCTTTATGGCTCTGACCTGAGAGTCAACAATTGAAGGGCTTGAGGGTTAGAGTGGGGAGGTGCAAGATCACATTCCACTTGGAGAATAAGGTGGTGCTTTTAGCCTCCTTGGCTGAAGAATTCTGACTTCTGATTATATATGCTCTTCTTCTCATCTTTCTGAAATGCCAGGCATTCTGAGAAGTTGATTTTTGTGGCTCATAGAAAAATAAGAATTTGTCTCTCCAGCCATATTAGTATAACTTAATGGCCAAATATTTGGCAAATCAGCATCCATATTGAGGTGATTTTTCTGCGAGAAACTAATGAAGTGTTTACGTCTGCTGGAAGGGTCTCCTCTTCCGTGATCACTATCACTTGCAGATCCTACAGTGGAACAAGGGCTACATATATTGAGTGGATTGTTTGATCACTTTGGAGAGACAGATTGGGTAGTAACTTTTCGAGGCTTTAAGAAGACCATGTTTTAGGAAAGCTGCCATCTTGTTTATTGTAACCTTGCAGAGATCTCTTTTCTCTCAGCGGAATGAACGTTGGGGCTGGGGAGAGCTGGGATTTTTTTGAAATGCTGTTGTTTCTGGGGCGCCTGGGTGGCTCAGTCGGTTGGACGTCCAACTTCGGCTCAGGTCATGATCTCACAGTCTGTGTGTTCGAGCCCTGCGTAGACCTCTCTGTTGACAGCTCAGAGCCTGGAGCCTGCTTCAGAGCCTATCTTCCCCTCTCTCTGCCCCTTCCCCGCTCTCACTCTGTCTGTCTTTCAAAATAAAGGTACACACACACAAATTTGAAATACTGTTGTTTCCATAGCTCGTCAAACATCCATACCGGTTTTAGTAACATACAGAATAATAATGGGTGGTGTTTTGTTTTTCCCTCTTTTGCTGCCTTTTTCAAAAACTCAATCAAAAGTTGTGTAAAACTGAATACTCTGGAACCCTTTGAGGATCAGGACCTGCTAATGAATGAACTGGATGGGTCTGAGGAGGAAGAGAGTGTTACTGTAGTTCTTGAAGAAGCTAAAGAGAAGTGGGATTGTGAATCTATTTGTAGTAAGTATTTTGGTGTCCTTTTTACTGATAAAGGTATGGTAGTGATTTTAAAGTATTGAATACATCAGTATTTTGAAAAAGTATGTTTTCTGTGAAAATGATTTAGAAAAAGTAACATTCCTGTTACTAAGTTGCAAAAAATTTCAAAACATCTATAATAAGAGAGACTCTGCCATTTTGGCCCCTACGCTATAATAACAGAGACTTCATTAAAGTATGAAAAGATCAAAGTTGGGAAGATAGTAGGAACTCAGTAATGTTTTCTGAATTGAAAGTGTTCTTATTGATACGTGTTTATTTGGTTTTTTTTAAAGGTACATACTCCAATTTATATAACCATCCGCAAATTATCAAGTATCAACCAAAGGTAAGTCCTGGTGTCCTGAGCTACTTGAAGTATGCAATGCAGAAAACAGTGGACGAGTCATTTTTTCACGGTAGCTGTATCCTTTTGTGGCTGGAAACACTATTGGGAAGAGCAACACATGATATGTCATTAGTGAGCTGTGTGTGTGTGTGAGCTCTTTTTTAATAGGAATGGGAAATGACCTTAGTATGATTTTTGTTTTTATTTCAGCCCAAACAAATCCAAATATCTTCTAAAACAGGAATACCTCTCAATGTCTTACCTAAGAAAGGACTCACAGCAAAGCAAGTTGAAAGAATGCAGATGATTAATGGCAGTGATCTGCCAAAGGTGTCAACCCAACCTCGATCTAAAAACGAAAGCAAAGAAGATAAAAGAACGAGAAAGCAGGCTATAAAAGAGGAACGCAAGGTGAAGTACTTTTCTCAAATGGAAGATTTACAAAGAGCTTATGGGTGCAGTGGTCATAGAGATTTTCTTTTGTAAAATTAGTTTGCGTTTGTTTGAAGATTTGAATAACACTAATGTATTCTTATACAGGAACGGAGAGTGGAGAAGAAAGCTAACAAATTAGCCTTCAAACTGGAGAAAAGAAGGCAGGAAAAGGAGTTGTTGAACTTGAAGAATAATGTTGAGGGTCTCAAGCTATGACAGTAGAACATTTAGGAAAAGGTGCCTTCCCCATTGGGGCTCTTTGTTATGTTCAGTAATGTACAAGGATCTTCAAAGAGACAAAAGTGTGTAATCTGCCATTTTTACTAGCAAGTATTTATACTACCAAGTTTTCTGTGCCATCTGTCTTGTAAATATTGTAACATTTAAAAAATATTACAAATGTAGAATATGCTCTGAAATAAATGATGTCACAAATGTGAAATGTTTGGATGAGTTGAAGGAAAACATCTTCATAATGTAAATGGAATTGGTGTATTCTTCATTTATTTGTATGATTGTCCCAGCTGTCTTTTGCAGATGTTCTCAAATATTTCTTTGAAACCTCTCCACTCCTTTTCAGGAGTTAAGTGGTTTAATTTGCTGTATGTAGAAAAGTGACCCCAATAAACCCCATTTTGAAATGCTATGTGGTAAGAGTTTTCCTGAGAAGATTCCACTGGTAAGAAACTAAGTTTCCCCTGCTGTATGCAAAGACCTATTTCAAAAGGATGGTAAAACTGAATATTAAGGTTGTTGGGACTCAATTACTGGATGACTGACTTTTGGAATTTAGGAACAGTGAAGACAGGAAGCAGAAGAAGAAATAATCAAGAAAACTTCCTTGGCTTCAGTAAGTACCTGGCTCAAAATCAGAAATATTTACTTCAGTTTAAACTAGAAAGTTTGTCTTTCAAACATTATTTAATGCTTGGAATCGTTCACATTTGATTAAAAGACATAGTTGAAAACTTTCCTTATTTTTTTGGTTAGGTTTTTGTTTTGTTTTTTTTTGGTTTTTTTCCCCTGTAAAACCTCTTCAAGGCTCAAGCAATGACACCATCACAATTGTTAATTATTTGGTAAACTGTGACTTCCTTGCAACAGATGAGTTGTTAGTGACTCTTGTTCCTGTGTCCATGACTAATGTGTTATCTGGACTGTTCTGGAAAAAACAAAAAAAATCCGTGGACACTGTTGGTCTGAGTTGGGAACAGAATGGCTGAGACAGAAGCATTTTTAGCCGGTGAGCTGCATTTGGTAACTAAATTATTAGAAAGGCTTTTCTATAATTCATTTGGTTACAACGTTTCCAAACTTGGTGGGTGTTATTTTGTTCTGTTAGTTTTAAATTGTAAATCTGGGTACTCAAGGATTTTTAAGAGCTGTGAAAAACAGTCGCATTAGGTACTCAACCTGCACTGATAGACACTCAGCAGAAGAGCTTGTCTTTATAGAAATAGACTCTGACTGGGGAGTGTATGTTTAAATGTCAGTCTGCAGAAGCACAAGGTCAAGTGATGGTTTATGTTAATAACTCTGTGAATGTATTAAATCCTGACAAGATTGACCATTTATTTTGGTAGCTATCTCAGTTGAAGGTATTAAAACCAGCAAACCATCAAGAATCTTAGACTTGGAATATTATTTTGACTTGATATTATTCAGATTCCTAAGGAGCCTCTTTTTTTACTGTGTGTGTGTGTGTGTGTGTGTGTGTGTGTGTGTGTGTGTGTGTGTTTTAAGTTTGAGAGGGATAGAGAACAAGAGCAGGGGAGGGGCAGAGAGAGAGGGAGACAGAGAATCCATCCCAGCAGACTCTCCGCTGCCAGTGAAGAGCCTAATGCGGGGCTTGAACTCAACTGTGAGATCATGACCTGAGTCGAAACCAAGAGTCAGATACTTAACCCACTGAGCCACCCAGGTGCCCCACCTTAGGAGCTTCTCATATCACTTCACTTGATTCAACACATTTAAATCAGCACATGTTATATTTTGCAGTCAAGGAAAGGTGACTACAAGCCATGAATCTTGCTGATGTATTATTGTGACTTAGGCTGGTTATCCTCCAAATTTAAAGATCATCTTTCTATTCTAGAGAGCAAAATTTACATATTGTGGGTTATTTTGTAAAATTTTGGAGTATATATGATTTGAGTTATTTATAAACAATGGTTGGGAACTTAACAGAAGGTCCTTGTGAATGTTGGAAGTCCAGAGCGATAAGGGGGCTTTTGCCTTCAGAGACCGCATTATCTGTGGAGGCAGGGTGTGTGTAGCAGAATCTGACCACACGAAGTCACTCATAATACCACTTGAAATGGGGATCTTGGTACTTGCTGTTCCCCTTGAAGTGCTTACCTCAAATAAAGCTTACTTAAGGTTGGTTTTCAGTTGTCACCTCCAACTATAAGCTTTCACCTGACCGCATTTAAAAATAGCAACATCCCTCCCCCGCATTTTTTACGCTCCTTCCCTGCTTTATGGTCTCCAGAGCATGTGTTGGCATCTTGTTTTTCATTCTCTCCCTATGGCAGGGAATTTTTGCTGTTTTATCTGCATGGTCTAAAACAACTTGTGGCATTTGATAAATGTTCACTAAGGAGTATATAAATGAATGGATAGGGAAGACATGTCACCACTGCTTAAACTTGGAAGGAACGCTAGGACCTAAGCCTTCAGGTTAGCTAGGAGAAAAAAGGCCTGAGGCATCCCAGGTAGAGGGCAAAGCCATGAAGAATTTGCCTGCTGTACTGGAAGCCCCTATTTTGTATGAGCTTACTTTTTACTTGTTACAAAGTCACTTTCAGGTACTTCAAAACTGTTGTTTTACAAGTTTAAGTATCAAGAGCTATTACCACTTGTGTATATTGTTGTGTGGCCTATTGTATCCATACCTCCATTGTGATGTCATCAAATCATCTCAGGTAAAGGACAGACAGCTCCAGCCATCTTGTAACTTTACTATTATCAGTACATTTATGTCGCTTTTTCTTGCGCATTGATTAGTATGTTTTATCCACCTTGGTTGTTACAATGAAGAATCAGGATAAGGTAAAAATTCTAATGGCCTTAACTTTCTTTTTCTTTTCTTTTTTTTCTTTTTTTTAAGAAATAGAACATACCTACCTGTGGTTCCATCCTCAATTTCATTCCCCTCTTTCCCCTCAGGAACTCTTAAGTACTGTCTAGATTATATTAATCATCACCTGTATGGTATTCCTAAATACAATATCTTGTGTAGTGTAGTTTTGAAACACTAATCTGGCTTTATGAGGGCAGTATTTACTACCAGTTGATGAAGGCATGCTTGAGCTGAGTGGTCTCTGAGCCTGAGTTCCACGTCTAGAATTTACAAGAGCCCCAGGTGGAGATGTCATTGAGCCAGATGATGAGTGAATCCTAGGGAACACAAGTCCCCTCAGTTGAAACATCTTGGATCTCCTGCATAAATATGCTTAGTGGCTGAATGCTCATTTTATATTTTCTGCTTCTAAGGTCACCATGATCTGAAGATCAATGCAGAACCTTCCTGTGGAGTGAAATGGGTGTCCTCAGCTCATGTAGATGTCAGAATGGGAAGGGAAGAACAAGCACTCCAATGGGACATTGTCAAATAAGCCAAGTATAGAACAGAATGGGAGCCAGATACACTAGGACATACTGTCCTCCCATTAAAAGGCAATGAATATCTTGCTCACAGCAGCCTTCAACCTGGCAATTTTTCATTACACACCTTCAGATATGGACCGGTTGCCTTCTAGTTCTTCCAGCTGTTATCTTGGGAGTTACTTTCCCTCTTGTGTTGAATTGCCTATCTGCTGTATGTTTTACTCACGTTGTGGAGCACATCCTCCAGTAATTCTTGAGAGAGGGTATGTGGGAAGTCAACTTCTTGAAACCCTGCATGTTGAAAAATACACTCAACTCTCATATTTGATAAATAGCTCGGCTGGGTATGAAATTATAGGTTGTAGATTATTTTCCCTCTGAGGTTTAGAGGATTTTTCCCCCCATTTTATAAATCTATATGGGAATCTGAAGCCATTCTGATTCCTAATATTTTGTATGTTGTTATTTTTTTTCATCTCCGTAGAATTCTGTCTCTAACATTCTGAAGTTTCACGATGTTACAGATCTATTTTCATCTATTGTGTGGTGTCTTTTCAATGGAGGCTCATGTCCTTTCACTTCTGGAAATCGTTCAAGTTTTTTATTTTCTTCCCTGTGTTTTCTCCTTTTTTTCTCTTGAATTGTTATTTGGAGTAGGACCTGCTGGACCAGAGGTATTCAAATTGCTTATGTTTCTCTCCCATCTCTGTGCCGTTTTACTCTACTTTCTGAAAGATTTCCCTAAGTGTATCTTCCAAACTTTGTTGAGTTTTTCATTTTTCCTAGAAGACTTTTAATTTCTAAGAGTTTTAGTTTTTATTTAAATTGCTTTTTTATTTGTTTTGGGCTTACATGCTAGAGTTTTTCTTCAGATCTTTGGAAATTCCTGTCGGCTCATTAAGACTAGAGAAAGAGACACTGGAAATTCTGAATGGATAAGTGACATTTGATAATTTTGAGCTTTATTGTAGTCTGAGTGAGCTCTTTGGGTATCTTTCCAGTGTTGGTATCTTTAAGTATTTTGTCATGGAATGGTTATATTCTCAGGGAAGTTTTCATTCTGCCTTGAGAGTAAGTCTGGTAGGCAGAGTTCTGTGAGCCAAGTAGAGGACGGGGATTTGGAGTATTCTCTGCTTTCAGCATCACTATTCATGAAAGTAATCACTACGTTAATCACCATATATGCACACATATGTCATCAACCTTGATTAATTGAGTCTCTATTTGCAAATTTGCCTACTTGCTAAAATTTGAAAACCTAAAAACAATATTGTGGTGCTTTCATGGTCATTTGCAGACCTGCACATAGCAGTTAAAAAGTTGAGTCACAGGGCACCTGGGTGGCTCAGTCTAAGGTTAAGTGCCCACCTTTTGCTCAGGTCATGATCTTGTGGGTTGTGGGTTCAGGCCCTGCTTCTGGCTCTCTGCTGTCCATGCAGAGCCTGCTTCGGATCCTCTGTCACCCACCCACCCTCTCTCTTTCTCTCTCTTTCTCTCTTTCTCTCTCTGCCCCTCCTCTGCCAGTGCTCTCTCAAATACAAATATTTAAAAGAAAAAAAGGTGAGTCACCCGACATGCATGTTCTCAGCAAAATTAGAACAAAGTGATGCCCTGCCTTCTTGTTTCAGCTCTCATCCTGTAAACAAGTGTCCTTTTCACAGTCTGTGCCACATTTTTCATATTTTTGCAATTTTTCTTGGTGATTTTGCTGTACAAAATGACCCCCAAACACAGTGTTGAAATGTACTCTAGTGTTTCAGAGTACAGGAAGTCTGTGATGTGCCTTATGGAGAAACTATGTCTGTTAGATAAGCTTCATCCAGGCATGAGTTATAGCATTGCTGGCTATGAGTGTTCATGGTTACTGAATCAACAATATATATTTATACAAGATGTCTTTAAATAGGTTGATAGGTTGATAAAAATAGGGTGACCAGAGGCTCACAGGACCTTGACACTGTATTTCCCCTAGAAGTAGTAAGTCTGTATTTGCCCATTCAGTGCTCACAGAGACTTTATAGAATGTAACTACCACAAATAAATAATCAGGCAGCATGAGGCGCTGCTGAAGACATGGGTAGGCAGACCTCCTCTTTCAATCCTTTTGGGAGAGTAGATAGGCTACAGTTGGAGAGGGCAGTCACCCAGAAGGTATGGGGGGGGGGGGCGTCTAGGAATCCACTTCTTTTCAGAACTCTTTCATCTTGGCCCTCCATATTTTAGCAGGCTCTACCTCATTTATCTCGTCCTAATTCCAGAGATACTTGCTGCTCTGGCGATTCCTACAACTTTGAAGGGTTCTGCAGTGTTGGTTGGGAAGTGGATGTTGATGTAGTTTTAAGTCTTCTGGGTCACTTATGTCTATCAGTTTTCCAGAGTCCAATTTTTTTATTGTCTTCCTTCCTCCATGACCTGTGGCTCTCTTTGTCTCTTTTCCTTTACTGCAGTTTTTTGGGGACTTGGGGGGGAAAGCAAAAACTGATTTGGGTGTTCTCTCTGCCATCCTGTCTTAATTCCTTTTTTTTCTTTCCTAACTCATGTTCCTGAGATAAGTTAATAAGTTGTTACCCCCTTCACCATAGGGCCATGGAAGATGTTGATATTGGTAGTAGTTGTATGTTCTGGACTGCAAAGGACAACGTAAGAGTTTTTTGATTCACTGACAACTGAATAAGAAAACGTCTTCCTTTTCTTTTTTCTACCATGCCTTTGTAAGGACGTGTGGATTGGTAGGTGTCTGTACAGAGCATTCTTAACTTCCAGCTCAGAAATAGTAGGTCTAGTCAGAAGTAAAATTTTTTCCAATTTCATTACAGCCATAATCCTCTCCAGGCTTCTCATAAAAATTTTGAACCGAGATCTTTGTGATGCTTATTTTTTATTGTTAACATGCTAAACAAAACTGTTGATGGCTTCCAGATCACTTTATTTTCCTTATTTAAAAAATTGTCTTAAGATTTTAAACCAATGTATAAAAATAATAGCCAATGTATAAAAACAGTGGCCACTTTAATAGTCTACTAAGTAATACTCCTCTTAGGGTAAAGACAAATAGCTAAGTTGGTACTTACTGTTTTAGAATATTTCCTATCAAAGGGTTCTTTTTAAAAATGTCAGTGTTTTAATTTTTAAAACAATAATGAGTATTCTTTGTAGAAAAATTGAAAATGCAGGAAACTAAACGTGTACCTTTATTATCACTTAGGTGTGTGTGTCACATATATATGTGTGTGTGTGTGTATGTATATCTATACATGTAATGATCTATTTCCAGTCTTTATTTGTAAATATATGAATAAAAATGTATCATTAACATTTTCCATGTTATTCTCCCACAGATAGCTTTTAATCACTATATTCTCATTCACTGATTGGCAACCTATTTTTTAGTATAATTTTTGACTTTGTAGGCCATACAGTCTCTGTTAAGAACTACTCTACTGTTGTAGTGTGAAAGCAGCAATAGATATTATATAAACAAATGGGTGTGATTCTTTACTAATAAAGCTTTATATACAAAAACATACAGTGCCAGATTTGGCCTACTGGCCACAATTTGCTGACCCCTAGATGTTTTTTTAAACTTTTTATTTTGATAAAATTAGTGCACAAGAATTGCAAAATAGTAGAGATCCCATTCACCTTTTACCCAGTTTCCCCAGTTTAAGGTCCAGTTTAACTAACTATAGTACAATATCAAAACCAGGAAACATGCATTGGTACAATGTGCATTTATAGTTCCAGACCATTTTGTTACATGTATAATAACCACAACCACATTATAGCTACAGAACTATTGCATTACCCAAAGGTCTCCCTCATTGTATCCTGTATAGTCGCAACCACCTCCGTGCCTTCCTTGTTGGCAATCACTATTTTCCATCTCTATAATTTTGTCATTTTGAGATTGTTACACAAATGAAATCATACAGTATGTGACCTTTTGAGATCGGCTTTTCTCAGCATTGAGATCCATCTAGGTGTTGCATATATCAATAGTGTTCTGTTGCTGAACAGTATTCCAGGGTTTGGATGTTAACAGTATAACCATTCACCTGTTGCAAGGCCTTTTGGTTGTCTTAAATAATTATTTTAAGGTTCTTGTGATCCTATATTCTATGTGATTCAGCATTCTGGAACAAGTACTATAGACCTCATTGATCTCCATGTTTGGTTTAAGTGACTTAGGCACGTGTTCCCTTCCTTATAGTCAAGCTTCAGAATGCAGTATTCCAGGTGTTCTGTTGAATATTGTATCTCATTATTTTAAACTCATTGAACTAATTAAAACTCATGGATTTAAATCAGAGGCTATTTATCCTTCAGGGACTTCCATGTGTTTTGCAGGTTAGTACTGACATATCTGCATTTATGGTAATGGTTGGATACATAGTCTTAATACTTGTAGAGACAGAGATTCAAGTGTTGAGTCTCAGTGTTATTGCTTACTACCTGTGGTCTTGAGAAGTCCCCCAACTTTCAATCTCTGTTTTCTTATCTGTTAAAAAAAAAAAAAAAGAAAGAAAGAAAGGTAGTACCAACTCTGTCTTGCAGGGCTGCTGTGAGAAGTAAAGGAGATTACATAGGAAAAGCGTTTGGGAAACAGGAAAACACTACACAAACGTCACAGTAATAATCATAAAAATCATCCTTCATTAGCAGTTTAGAAAAAGCAGTTTTATAATTAAGATGACTACCTTTTATTCACTAGTAAGTGTGTGGAAGGGTGGAATATTCTTGCTGAAAAAAAAAAAACCACAATTTTAAGACCCAGTTTTACAGAGTTAGAAGGCCAAAAGAACAGAGAGGAAGAGTAATATTTCTGTATGCTGTAATGGATGACCTGTGTTGCAAATACAATACCATCTGGCAGATGTGAGAAGAAATCATTTAAATCAACAATGTCTGTAACGAGCTACCATCTGATTCCTGTTAATCAGTCCTTCCTTTTTCAAACCTTTTCTTGGTTTCCATGACCCTGTTCTCTCCTGTTTCTCCTTCTGGCTTATCATCCTCATCTTCTTGGCCCTTAAATACGGAGTTCCCTAGGGATCATCCCTGTACTTCTCTTTCCATGACCTCTTCCCTGGCAATATCATGCCTTTACATCACTCTCCAAACAAAGCCTACATCTGTGTCTCTAGCCCTGACCTCCCTCATTTCCATCCTGCTGGCTGGATGACTCTCTCAAACTCAGTATTTCCAAAGCTGAGGTCATTTTTCTTACTAAGATGGCCCCTCTTTTCAAATTCTGTTTCTGTCCACAGCCCGACCATGTTCTGTGCCCTTCAGCACTGTTGTCTCTTTGCCACTTCCCCACTCCCTCCACATCTAGTCGTGTTGTCAGTTCTTTGAGCCTGGTGTCTCCCATTTCCTCTTTTCTTTCCAGTTCCAGCCTACACCTTTAGCTTTTTAACTGAAATCCATCTTCCCTCCCACCACAGTCCATTCAGCCCTCCTCACCTTTGTCACGTGAACCTTCCACAGCTCTGTTCAGATTCTTATTCATGTCAGCGATTGTTCCCCTTGTTTGTAGGATAAAGCCCAGATTGTTAATCTAATATAAAGTCCTCTCCATGATCAGCTTTTCTTTTTTTTTTTTTTTAAATTTTTTTTTTTAATGTTTATTTTAGAGAGAGAGAGCATGAGCAGGGGAGGGGTAGAGAGAGAGCAAGGGAGACACAGAGCCTGAAACAGGCTCCAGGCTCTGAGATGTCAGCATAGAGCCCAATGCGGGGCTCGAACTCGGGAACGGCGAGATCATGACCTGAGCCGAAGTCGGACGCTCAACCGACTGAGCCACCCAGGCACCCCCATGATCAGCTTTTCTAATCTTTATGTATTCAACTCCAGGTGAACTTTAAGTAATAGGAAGCAAAATCTTCTCAGAACTCCATGTTTTCCTTTTCTTTTGACACTTATCTAACTTTAATGTAATTGATGCCCACATTCTTTTCTGTGCCGGACGTATGTATGGTTTCTCTCAATATTTCTACAGAGTTGCATGTAGCAGATATTTATTGAATGACTGGTCTTGTGGTAGAAACTCAATTCTTGTTTGGCCCATACATTCAACAAGTATTTACTAAGCACCTTACTGTGGGTCAGGTACTTTGAGACATGGGACATATGTGGGTGCAATCTCGTGCCTTTTTTTTTTTTTTAATGTATTTGACTTTATTCTTCATTTAACTTTTAAAACACTATAGTTGAATATCAATAACAATAGCAAGTAGTGAGCGTATTGTGATTATAGTCCTTCACTCATTCACAACTGTATGTAAAATGCCAGCAGTGAGTGTTCTTCACTGACCTCAGTAAGAGGCCTGACACCAACACCACCCCTAGGATGATGCTTATCCTCACATGCTTCTCCACTGTAATGATCCCATCTTTCTTGATTTAGATGGAACTCCTCAGTTCTTTCTACTCGGTCCTTTTCATCAGTATTTTATACTCTCTCTCAGGTAGGAGTTTTTCCTGCAAAACTCTTTGAGAGAGAGAAAGCCATTCTCAGGAAAGTTTACCTTAAATTTGATTATTAGGTGATCCTTTACATATGACCTATGATAAATTGCCATGCCTTCATTTAGCATACACACAGACATTGCACTCTAGTAGGAATCTCAAAGATGTTAACTGTTAGATAATTGATCACTTTTTAAAAATATTTATTTATTTTGAGAGAGACCGTGCGCACAAGTGAGGGGATGGGCAGAGAGGAGAGAGGGAGAGGATCCCAAGCAGGCTCTGTGCTGTCAGCGTGGAACCCAGTGCAGGGCTTAATCCCACAAACCCGTGAGATCATTGACCTGAGCCAAAATCCACAGTCAGACGTTCAACTAGCTGAGCCACCCAGGTGCGCCAGTTAATTTATGACTTTATACTAAAGTATTAACTTTGTACTTCTGTCTAAAGCAAAGCTATCAGGTGCTTAGTTTAGGAGTATATTAAATGTACTCTGGTTGCCTGAAGGATATGGAATTTACCTGTTTAGTGAAGTGAGAAGTCTCTGTTAGAAGAGGAAAATGGGTGAGTTCATGAAATATCTTCCTAAGAGAAGTTGGTGGGGAGGGAAAAGAGTGAGGAGATCAAGCTATTGAGGTCCCCTCCAGTTAGTCATTTCTTCTTGGGCAGGCAGTTCCACGAAACTAACATAATGTGCTTTTGGATCTTATACAGATGGCAATCAGGAGTTACTTCCCTGTGAAGTCTGTGCAAGACGCTTTGCAGCAGATGTTCTGGTAAACATAAAGACATTTTGTAGATGTGTTTCGTTGGAGTTAAATGAACTGTCAAGTTGGTGAGGAGGCTGTAGCGGCAAAGATTAAAGACAGATGTGGAGAGAAAGCGAGGGAAGAGGATAGGATAACCTATGGCTGGCAGGCCTGGAGGACACTGAGGCGGATAGGTGCCACCCCATTCAGAAGGGAGTGTAATTAAACATGGTACTCTTAGAAAAAGGATGCCAGATGAAAGTGTTTTGGCACAGCTCATTGTCTCTTGAGAGCTTTTGGCTCTTTTGCCTTTTCTATAAGCATCAAAAATTCAAATTTTAAGGCCAAAGCACCAGGGAAATTAGCTAGTCAAGAGGAATGAACATTGAATTTGGAGCATCTGGAAACTTGGCTTTTAGCCTCAAATTTGTCACTAATTCTGACAAGTCCTTTAACCTCCCTCTGTTTCCTGCTTTGCCACGTATGAAGACAGAACCTTTCAATTTTCAGGGGTTTTATGTAATTTGAACAAAATGGATGTAAGGCCTGTTCCAAGATTTAATTGTTAATCAGATTCAAGCTAACTGCATGTCGAGTCCCCTGATTGATGCCTATAAAGTGGAATAAAAGCTTAATTTATTTAAAAATTGGGGAATCAAACAGGTATTAGACTTCGGTATTCTAAAGAGATGCCCAAGACAAATGATTAAAAAAAAAAAAAAGAAAACAACTTAAGGTGATAATACAATTATGAGATTGAACATTTTAGATCAAGGAGACATAAGCAGACTTAAAGGTTTTGGACCATATACCTGACTACATTTGGGGCAAAAGACTATATAATAAGGTTGTAAGTTTTGTTTCTCTGGGGAATTTAAAAAATGAAATACCTGTTCTGATTAACTATAGTTAGCGCTTCCTGAATTTAGAAACAGGAGTTCACAGGGCCTGTTGTGGCCCAGGAATCCACCGGTGTGCTGCTTTTTGCCAAGCCAGGCTTGCACCCCATAAGGATGAGTTGCAGAACTAGGAGGTACCATTCCATTTGAAATGGAATCACTGAATGTCAAGTGTGTCTTGCGTCTTCTTGGTTTTTACTTTCTAGGCCTATCTCCAGGCTACAAAGAGCATTTGATCGAATGATGTGATACCTTTCTCTCCTTTAATTTAAAATGGAGGGGACGCCTGGATGCCTTAGTCAGTTGAGTGTCTGACTCTTGATTTCAGCTCAGGTCATGATCTCATGGTTTGTGGCTTCAAGCCCCCACATCCAGGCTCCGCAGTGCAGAGCCTGGTTTGGAGTCTCTCTTCCTCTCTATCTCTCTCAGAATAAATAAACTTAAAAAAGATAATAATAAAATGGAGGGCACCTGGCTGGCTCAGTCAGTAGAGCATGTGACTCTTGATCTTGGGGTCATGAGTTTGAGCCCTACATGGGGTGTAGAGATTACTTAAATAAAACTTAAAAAAATAAAATGGTATGGCTTGTTTGTAACCAAGTATAGGGATTTTTTTTATAGAGTCCGTATTTTGTTGGGTCTGGACAAAGGAACTGTGTGTTAACCATTATGAGTTCCATATCCACCAAGGAAGAGGCCATTTAGTGGAAAGTTGTTGGTATAATTCTATAGCAATGATGCCCTAGCAGATCTTGTAAGGGTGGTACACAGGCAAAGCTCTGTTTGTTGGTTCCATTTTTTATGTACTAGAAATGTTGACTACTTAAAGGATTACTTGGCTGGAGTAAAGAATGTTTTCCCTGACGATTATCTGTTAAATGTTAAATATTGTAACATTTTAAAACTTAATATTAAAAGTTTAGATTTGCTCTGAAATAGATGACTTCATGGATGTGAAATGTTTGGATAAATTAAAGGAAAATATCTTCATAATGTAAATGGAATTGGTGTATTCTTCACTTATTTGTATGGTTGTCCCAGTTGTCTTTTGCAGATGTTCTCAAATATTTCTTTGAAACCTCTCCACTCCTTGAGGAAGTTAAGTAGTTTAACGTGCTCTATGTAGAAAAGTGGCCCTGTTGAATTCAATTTTGAAATTGCTGAGTGGTAAGAAGAGTTTTCTTGAGAAGGTTCCATCGGTAGGAGCTAAGTTTCCCCCTGCTGTATGCAAAGGGCTACCTCAAAAGAACGGTAAAATGGAATATTAGGATTGCTGGGACTCAGATTCCCTGTTATGTTACTGGATGCTTTGCTCGTGGAATTTGGAAACCGTGGAGGCAGGAAACAGGAGACAGGAAAATCTCCTTGGCTTCAGTGAGTACCTAGCTCGATATCAAAAATATTTATTTCGATTTAAACTAGAATGTTTGCCTTCTCAACATTATTTAATGCCTGGAATCATTCACGCAGCCCAAGTGGTAGAGTTCAGTGTATAAAACCAAATTCGAAAGAAGTCTCTGTAGCTGCGGAGGCCTTTTCTTGACCTTGCCCTCACGCAATATCTAGCGATGTGTAACATGGGTGGAGAGAGCCAGATGGATTTGCTCTGCTGTGATTTGAGAGTTAGAGAATGAACTTGGCTCCGAAGGTGAACCCCGTCATTCTAGTGGGGGCTGCCTGAGTACAAACCTTGTGACTATACATGTTAAAAATTTTAATCCCCACTGTTTCTTTTCTAGGAAAGACATGGACCAATATGTAGGAAACTCTTCAACAAAAAGCGTAAACCTTTCAATTCCCTGAAACAAAGATTACAGGGCACTGACATTCTCATTGTGAGAACAGCTCCTCAGTCCAAGGTACTATCAGTATCGTGCTTGTTCTTCTTGATTACATCCTTAAGTACATTAAAGCCCCTTTTTGGCTCTCTGGTTTCATTTTTGCTTGATAGTGCAGTGTAATGTCATGTAAGTATAATCCACCTTTACTGTTTTCTTTTTAATCATGCTCACTTAGATTTCGAAATGTATTTCAGATACTTTCCAGATGTGGCAAAAAAGAATCTCGTTTATGTTTTCATTAGTGTAGCATTAAATCTCGCAATTAACTTGGAAGAAAGTCCCTTTTCATCTTACAGTTAAGTCTTTCTGTAAAGTGTTGTCGTTTGTTTTTCTGATTGTTATTTTGTGTTTTCCCACACTGTTGTGACTTGCAAATTTTATTACTGTATTTTTCCAAATCTCTTTTTGTACTCTTGAACACAAATTTTCTTTTCCCTCCAAATTTCACCGTCCTATGTCCTGTAAATTTAAATCCCAGCTTAAAATAAAGTTGCAAGGGACAGATGTACAGTCGAGGTTAGTATATATTGGTTTTCTTTTTTATAGCATCAACCTGTGAGGAGATCTAACTGGAGACAACAACATGAAGATTTCATTAATGCAATCCGTTCAGCCAAGCAGTCTACACTAGCCGTTAAAGAAGGCCGACCTCTCCCACCTCCACCTCCTCCATCCATCAACCCAGGTGTGGGGCCAGTTTGGTTTGCTTTGGGCATTTTATTCTTAACCAATTGTGCTTGATTTGGGGCCAGATCATCACGCCTTGCTTCCTCCTCTGCATTCTAAAATTAATAATAACGAATTATAAAAGTAATTTTATCATACAATATACCTTATCCTAATTTTATTTTAATTCCGTATAAATATTCTGTGTTTCTTTCTAACTCTATTTCAACATAAGACCACTACATAAGTCCAGGGGACACCGTTCACATCATGGTCTATGAGAATGGGGCTGTGCAGAATACTTCTCCAATACAGTGTCAGATACCCAAGCTCTGGGTTTGTTTGCTTGTTTGTTTGTTTTTGGTGGGGAGGGCAGGGGGATAGGGTTTTGTTGTGAGATAAAAATCCCATAATATGAAATTCACTGTCTTAACCATTTTAAGTTGTGCAATTTAGTGGCCTAAAGGCTTTTTACCCTAAAATTTTCATTTTGAAAATTTTCAAATTTACAGAAAAGAGGAAGATATAGTACAGTGATCACTCATACACCATACCTTCCATTGAAATTTGACAGTTGTTTACATTTCATATTTTCTGTCTTATTTTTGGGGGGACAGAACTATTTAACACTAAGTTTCAGACATCATAACACTTTACTCTTAACTGTATCAGTATGCGTTTCTGAAGTATGCGTGCATTTTCTTGCATAATATAGGGACTCATATTTTCCCAGTTATCTTAAGAATGTCTTTTAAAGCTCACTCCTTGCTCCCTAATCACAATCCAAGAATCATGCATTTTTTGTTGTTGTCTCTTTTCTTTAATCTTGCACAATACCCTTACTAAGCCAGTAGGCTTTTAGGATATCTTTTAGGACATCTTTTAGGCTATCTCTTGTTCTAGATTTGTCTGGTTTTTTTTACTCAGGCTAATGTTTAACTTGTTCCTCTATCCTCTGTTTTTCTGTAAATTGGAAATTAGGGCTAGAGACTCTATTAGATTAATATTAATCCCTATCAGATATAAGATTTTCAAGTATTTTCTCCCATTCTGTAGACTTTCTTTTCACTTTTTTTTTGTCTTTACACTTTCTTGATGGTATCCTTTGATACACAAAATTTTTTTAATTTTGATAAGAGTGCAGTTTTTTTTTCTTTTGTTTCCTAGCTTTTGATTGTCAGATCCAAAAAATCATTGCAAAATCCATGTCATGAAGCCTTCCCCATGTGCTTTCTTCTAAGAGTTTTATATTTTCAGCTTTTACAGTTTTGTATTTGAGCCAGGTGGAGTTAATTCTGTATGTGGCATAAGGTAAGATCCCAGCTTCATTGGAAGTTGCATATCTAGTTTTACATGTGGGTATCTAGTTTTCTCAGCACTGTTTGTTGAAAAGACTATCCTTTCCCTATTGAATGATCTTGGCACCCTTATAAAAAGTCATTTGACCATATATGTGAAGGTTTATTTCTGAGCTACTCTAGTCTGTTTTTCTATATGTCTGTCTTTATGCCAGTAACACCCTGTTTTGATTACTCTAGTAAATTTGTAGTAAGTGTTGAAAGTCCTCCAAGATTGTTTTGGTTATTTGGGGACCTCTGAGATTGTATATGAATTTTTAGGATGGATTCTTTTTTGTTGTTTCTGAAAATGCCACTGAGATTTTTATAGGGATTGCATTAAATCTGTACCTTGCTTTGAGTAGTGTTATCATCTTAACAAAATTGTTTTACAGTCCATGAACATGCAATGTCTTTTCATTTATTTATTTTCTTTTTAATTTCTATCATCAACATTTCATTGACTAGGTATAAGAACGTACAAGTCTTTTACCCCTTTGGTTTGATTTATTCCTATTTTATTATTTTTGATGTTATTGTAAATGGAATTGTTAAGTTTATTTTCAGATTGTTCATTGCTAGTATATAGAAGTACGACTGATTTGAGGGTATTAATTTTGTATCCTACAACTCAGTTGAATTTTGTTAGCTCTAACAGTTTTTTTGTTTGTTTGTTTTTTTGGTGTGGAATTTTCAGGGTTTTCTACATATAAAATTATGTCATTTGTGAACTGATGTAATTTTACTTCTTCCTCTCCAGTTTGTCTCTTTTATTTCTTTTTCATGTCTAAATCCTCTGGTTAGAACTTCCAATACTATATTGTACAGCAGTGGTGAAAGCAGATATCCTTGTCTTGTTTTCCATTGAGTAAATGTTATCTGAGAGTTATAACTGGCTACTTAAAACATAAATAATAACATATTGTGAGGATTATGCATGTGGAAGTGGTGAAATGTATGAAAACAATACAATAAGGTTAAGTAAGGAAAATGGACATACATTGTTGAAAGTTTTCTGTGTATTGTACATGAATAAGTTTAGTACCCATTATACATGAATAGGTGTAGTATTGTTTGAAGGTAGAATATTATATCTTAAAGATGTCTATTATAAACCCTAGAGTAAACACACAAAAATATTGACATATCAGTAATAAGACAATAGGTGGAGTGGAGATAAAATGGAAGAAAATTCAATCTAAGAGAAGATAGGAAAAGGGGGGGGGGAACAACAAAGAAAAGATGGGATAAAGACAAATAGCAAGATGGTAAACTTAAACCCAACCATATGGATAGTTGTGTATAAATGACCTAAACCCTTCAGATAAAAAGCCGATTGTCAGACTGAATAATAAAGCAAGGTCCAATTATATACTTTCCACAAGAAACACACTTTAAATAGCAAGATGTAAATAAATGTGCCAGGCAGGTGAGCAAACAAGGAGGTGACCCAGGTAGGCCTACAGAGACCACACTCTCAGGACAGCTGCTCCTATGTTAGCAGGCTGCTGCCGCCTCAAGGGGACATACACCAGGGTTGCCATATCTCATTTCTCAAAGGATGTCAGAAATGCAGATTTCCTGATTTATAAATACCAGAAACTCAGATGTTTTAGAAACTTCAAGTTTGGACCTCTGAGGTTGGAAGTCAGTCAGCGGTTTTCCTTGGAGGGGTGGGGATGAGCAGGAGTGGACATGAGGAACATTGCTGAGAATGTTCTGTGTCTTGATCCGGGCTGGATTACATGGGTGTGTGCAGCTTGTAAACATTTCGTGTAGACATACATTTACGATCTGTGCCTTCCCTCTTGGATAAAAAGATAAAAGGAGAAATAAACACCAGCAATGTCAAAACAGCTATAGACTGGCATGTTAAAAGCATGGGGAAAGATATACATGCAAATAATAATCATAAAACCTGAATGCTAATATTAATATCAGGCAAAGCAAATGTCAAGTGTTATTAACAAGAGTAATGATTAAAAATACATATTCATCAAGAAGGCCTATCAGTCCTAAATGTTTATGTACCTAGTAACAGAGTTCAGAGAACATAAAACAAAAACTGACAAAACTCTAGACAGATTCACAGTTATATTTGGAGATTTTAGTGTTCCTTTCTTAGCAGCTAATAAAATAAGCAACAGGAAAATCAGTAAGGACGTAGGACATTTTCTAATGTGAACAACAGTATCAACCAGTTTGACCTAATTGATATCTAAAGCTATAATGTGACGTGTAGCAACAGCAGAATATAATTCTTTTTAAGTACACATGGAGCATTTGTCCAGGATAGACCATGTGTAGGGCCACAAAGTAAGTTTCAGTAAATGTAAAAGGATTGAGACATCATGCAGATTGTTACTTGACACAGCAGAATTAAGTTGAAATTTATGATGAAAATATATCTAGAAAATTTCCTAATATTTGGAAATTATCAGCTTTTCTTAATGCATGGATTTAAGAAGAAATCGTAAGAGAAATGGGAAAATATTTTGAACTGAATGGTAATGAAAACATCACAATTTGTGGGATTCAGCTATAACAGTGCAAGGAGGAGGTTTATAGCTTTAAAAAAAGCTTATAACTAGAAAAGAAAAAAAACGTTTAAACCAATTGCTTTATATGTTTCCTCTTTAAAAAGTTTCAAGAACAAATTACACCTCAGTTAAGTAGAGGGAAGAAAATAGTAAATGTAGTTCACCATATTAACAAAATATTTGTAAAAGCATATGATTATCCCACTAGATACAGGAAAAGCCTGTGACAAAATGCAACCCCTGTACATGTTTATATAAGAAAATTCTTAGAAAGGTAGAAATAGAAGGGAAACACCTCAATAAAAGGACATTTTTGAACAATCTGCAGTTAACATTACACTTGATGAAAAACTGAACACTTTCCCACTGAGATGAGAAAAAGCAAGGATGTCTTTTCTGACCACTTCTGTTCAATACTGTACTAAAGATGTAGTACTCACCGAAATAAGGAAATAAATTATTGGAGAGGAAGAGGTAAAACTGTCTTTCTTCATAGACAACATAACCATGAATGAGTAAATATAGAAAATCTTAGGAAACTGTAAGAAAGCTACTGGAGTTAAAAGTTCATTTAACACACTTTTCAGGATATAAAGTCAATATACATAAATTTATATTTTTATATACTAGGCATAAACAATTAAAAAATGAAATTAAAAATATGTTTACAATTGGGGCGCCTGGGTGGCTCAGTCGGTTAAGCATCTGACTTCGGCTCAGGTCATGATCTCCCTGGGTTTGCGGGTTCGAGCCCTGCGTCAGGCTCTGTGCTGACAGTTCAGAGCCTGGAGCCTCCTTCAGATTCTGTGTCTCCTCCTCTCTCTGCCCCTCCCATGCTCATGCTCTCTCTCTTTCAGTAATAAATAAATGTTAAAAAAAAAATATGTTTACAATTACGAAAAAGCATTAGTACTTAGGGGTATGTTTTTTTTTTTTTTTAAAGGTTTTTAAAAAAAAATTTTTTTTTAATGCTTATTTATTTTTGGGACAGAGAGAGACAGAGCATGAATGGGGGAGGGTCAGAGAGAGAGGGAGACACAGAATCTGAAGCAGGCTCCAGGCTCTGAGCTGTCAGCACAGAGCCCGACGTGGGGCTCGAACTCACAGACCATGAGATCATGACCTGAGCTGAAATCAGACGCTTAACCGACTGAGCCACCCAGGTGCCCCTACTTAGGGGTATGTTTAACAAAATATGTGTAAGACTTGAAAAATGAAAACCAGGAAACACTGTTCAGAGAAATTTAAAAAAGACCAAAATAAATGGAGAGATTTACCATTTTCATGATTTGAAAGACTCAGTATTATGTTACCATGTCAGTTCTTCCCAAATTGATCTATGGATTCAGTGTAATTCCAGTAAAAACCCCTGCAAGTTTTCTTTGCCACGTAGGAATTCACCAGTTGACTTTAAAATTATATGGAAATTCGAAGGATCTGGAATAGCCAAGATAGTTTGGAAAAAAAGGAAAAAATTGGAGGACTTACACTACCTGATGTCAAGACTTATTATGATGTTAGAGTTATTCAGTAACTTGATATTGGTGTATCAATTGAACAGAAAAGAGTATCTGGATGTAGATCCATGTATGGGCGATTGATTTTTGACACAAATATTCATTTGGAGAAAATGAGTCATGATCCTTATACAAAAATTAATTGACAAAAATTAACTGACAAAAATTAATTCACAATGGAACATTGACCTTATAAGTGCTACAACAATAAGATTTCTAGAAAAACCAAAAATCTTTGATCTAAGAGTCAACCAAGATTTCTTAAGCGGGATATACAATGTACAGATTTTTAAAAAGGAAATTGATAAATTGGGCTTCACCAAAATTAAAAATTTTAGTCTTGAGAGACACCATTAAGAGAGTGCAAAGGCAAGCCACAGGCTGAGAGATAATACTCATAATACATACTGACAAAGGACTCATATCAAGAATATATAAAGAACTCTTGAAATTCAAGAAGACAACCCAGTAAGAAAAAAGGTGAGAGATGTATTTGAACAGATACATCACAGAATAATGGCCAATAAGCACATAAAAAGATACTTAACGTCATTTCTGTCAAGGAAATATGAATTACAACTACGGTGAGATACTACCACATACCCACTTGATGTGGGTAAAATTAAGGACTGACAATACAAATGATAGCGAGGATGTGGAACAGCTGGAAGTCTCCCACTGCTGAAGGGAGTGTAAAATAGGACAGCTACCCTGCACTGGTATTTTCTTAAGTTAAACATACGCTTATTTATAGAGCAATTCTATACCTAGGTATTTTTGCAAAAAACTGGAAACATGTCCTTAGAAAAGACTTATATATTAATGTTCATAGTAGCTCTATATAGCATAAACTGGGGGAAAAACCCTCCACAAACGTCCATCAGCAAGTGAGTAGATACAAAAATTGTGTAATTATTGACAGAATACAACTCCACAGTAAGAAGAAAGTGCTACCATATAAGCGGCAACATGGGTATTCTCTTATGTGAAACTATACAACAGATAAAACTTGAGTGGCAGGAAGGGTGCCTGGTGGCTCAGCTGGTTGCATGTCGCACTTTTGATTTCAGCTCAGGTCATGATCCCAGGGTTGTGGGAGCAAGCCCCACGTTGGGCTCCACACTGAGCATGGAGCCTGCTTAAGATTCAGTCTCTCTCTCTCTCTCGCTCTGTCCCTCACCCCCCTCATGTGCTCATGCTGTCTCTCTCTCAAAAACAAAACAAAAAAACCCAAAACTTTAGTGATAGAAAATGGAGTTTTGATTGATTGAGACTGGGTTTGGGAGAATATTGACTGAAAAGGGGCATGAGGGGAACAGTTCTGTGTTTTAAATGAAGTGGTTACACAAATGTGTACGTTTATTAAAACTCACTGGCCGGTATGCTTAAAATAGGTGTATTTTACTTCATGTAAATTAGTTCACATTAGTGATTCGACATTTGTATACATTACAAAATGCTCACCACGTTGAGTGTAATTAACATCTGTTACCATACAAATTTACTACAATATCATTGACTACATTCTCTACACTATACTTTTTATCCCCATGACTGATTTACTTCTTACTTATTTTTAAGTTTTGAGGGGAATATGAAACTATTTGGTACTGAAGTGCACAGGAATGTGGAGTAAAGGATTATGTTGGCTGTAATAATTTTCCAGTGTGAAAACAGCTTACCTTGACTATTCTTAACACAGGAGATTATTTCAGTTGCTGAATGAATGAAATTTTAGAGCTCTATGTGAAAAATAAAGTATATTTTACTTGGGCCACTATAATAGTGTTGAGATCGATCATTGTGGGTGTTGTTGGTCTTTTACCCATTGACAGAGCACGTCCTAATTTTCTGTTCTTGTGTTAGTTTTCCTTGATTAATTTAATCTGCCTTTTTTCTTCCTTCCTTCCTTCCTTCCTTCCTTCCTTCCTTCCTTCCTTCCTTCCTTCCTTCCTTTCTTTTTCTTTCTTTCTTCCTTCCTTTCTTTCTTTCTTTCTTTCCCACCAGAGGAAGCAGAAAAGGAGTAGGATAGGATGCTTTCGGTAATGCTTTTTGTATTGCGTCTGGTGTTTGTTTTGTTTTCTAATGTGAGGAAACTTACAGATTCCTTTTATAAAATTAAAAAACATATTTTTTTGGTGAGGTGACCTTTTTTCTTTATCCTTTGTTTAGGATTACCATTTAAGATTCATCCTTTATTGAAAGGGTGATTTACTTATATTGTAACTGGAAGTTTTTACCTCTTAATCCGTTTTACCTATTTTGCTCATCCCCGCACCTCCCTCCCCTGCTGGCAACCACCACTTTGTTTTTTGTATTTATAAGTCTGTTTCTGTTTTTTGTTTGTTCATTTGTTTTTTAGATTGCATGTATAAGTGAAATCATACGCTATTTATCTTTCTCTGTTTTATTACCCTCTAGGTCCATCCATGTTAAATTAGTGTTTTCATTTCTTTGGGTAAATATCCAGAAATGGAATTACTGGATTATATGGTGTCTCTCTCTCTCCCTCTCCCTCCCTCCCTCGCTCTCCCTCTCTCACTCTTTCCCTCTCCCCCTCCCTCCCTCCTTCCCTCTCTATCTCTTTCTCTCCATATATATATATATATATGTTCATTTATTTTTTTTGAGAGTGGAGACTGAGAATCCCAAGTAGGCTCCATGCTCTGTGCTGAGCCCAAGGCGGGGCTTGATTTCACAACCATAAAATCATGACCTGAGCCGAACTCAAGAGTTAGCTTGAGCCATCCAGGCGCCCCTGGTATTTATATTTTTAATTTTTTGAGGAATCTCCATGTTCTTTTACACAGTGGCTGCATCAGTTTCTATTCCCACCAATAGTGCTTGGGGGTTACCTTTCTCTGCATCCTCACCAACACTTGTTTTTTCCTGTCTTTTTTTATTCTAGCCCTTCTGACAAGTGTAAAGTAATATTTTATTTTGGTTTTGATTTGCATTTTCCTGATTAGTGATGTTGAGCATCTTTTCATGTGCCTGTTAGCCTTCTGTATGTCTTCTTTGGAAAAATGACTATTCAGGTCTTGTGTTCATTTTTTAATCAGATTTTTTTGGTGTTGAGTTCTGGGAGTTCTTTATATATTTTAGATACTAACCCCTTATCAGATATATCATTTTCAGATAGCTTCTCCCAATCAGTAGGTTGTCTTTTTGTCTTGTTCATGGTTTCTTTCTTTGTGCAAAATTTTTTAGTTTGATATAGTCCCAGTTTATTTTTGTTTTTGTTGCCCTTGTCTAAGGAGACAGATCCAAAAATATATTACTAACTCCTATGTCCAAGAGTTTATTGCCTGTGTTTTCTTTTAGAACTTTTATGGTTTCAGGTCTTACATTTAGGTTTTTAATTCATTTTGAGTTTATTTTTGTATATGGTGTAAAAAAAAAAAAAATGGCCTATTCTCATTCTTTTGTGTGTATCCATCCAGTTTTCCCAACACCATTTGTTGAAGAGATTGTCTTTTCCCTACTGTATATTCTTGCCTTCTTCTCTCTATTCTGTTCCATTGTGTCTGTTTTTGTTACAGGACTATACTGTTTTGATTATTAGAGCTTTGTAATAGAGTTTGAAATCTGGGATTGTGATATCTCTAGCTTTGTTCTTCTTTCTCAAGATTTCTTTGGCTATTCAGGGTCTTTGGTGGTTCCATAAAAATTTTGTTATTCTAGATCTGTGAAAATGCTAGATTTATGAAAAATGCTAGTGATAATTTGTTAGGAATTGTATTGAATCTGTAGATTGCTTTGGATATTATAGACATTTTAACAATATTAAATTTTTCATTCCACGGGCATGGTGTATCTTTCCATTTATTTGTGTTGTCTTCAGTTTCTTTAATCAGTATTTTATAGTTATCAGAGTACAGGTCTTTCACCTTCTTGGTTAAATATATTCCTATTTATTTTATTCTTTTTGATGAAGTTGTAAGTGGGATTGTTTTCTTAATTTCTCTTTCTGTTACTTCATTTAAAGTGCATAGAAATGCAACAGATTCCTGCATATGAATTTTGTATCTTGTAACTTTACTGAATTAATTTACTAGTTCTAACAGTCTTTAGGGTTTTCTATGTATATAGTATGTCATCTGCAAATAGTGACAGTTTTATTTCTTCCTTACCAAGTTACATGTCTCATTTCTTTTTCTTGTCTGTTTTCTGTGGCTAGGACTTCTTGTAGTATGTTGAACAAAACTTGTGAGAGTGGACATCTTTGTCTTGTTCCTGATCTAAGGGGAAAAGCTCTCAACCTTTCACCATTGAGTATGATGCTAGCTCTTTGTTTGCCATATATGGCATTTATTATGTTGAGGTATGTTCCCTCTGTACCCATTTTGTTGAGAGTTTTTATTGTAAATGGATGTTGAATTTTGTCAAATGCTTTTTCTTCCTCTATTGAAAGGATTATTTGAAGGATTTTTTCCTTCATTTTTTTTAAACATGTTGTATCACATTGATTAATTTGCAGATATTGAACCATCCTTGCATCCCAGGGAATAAATCCCACTTGATTGTGGTATATGATCTTTTAAACATTTTTTATTTTTATTTAGTTATTTTTATTGATGTAGTTAACATACAATATTATATTAGTTTCAGGTGTGCAGCATATTGATTCAACAATTCAGTATATTACTCAGTGCTCACCATGGTAAGTGTAGTCACCATCTGTCATCATACAAAATTATTGGTGTTAACTGACTATATTCCCTATGCTGTATTTTTCCTCTCTGTGACTTACTTATTTTAATGTGAATTAATTTGAATTTGGTTTGCTAATATTTTGTTGAGGATTTTTGCTTTAAATTTGATTAGAGATATTGGCTTATAATTTTTTTTTTTTTTTTTTTTTTTTTTTTTTTTTTTTTTTTTTTTGGTCGTAGCTTTGGTTTTGGTATCAGGTTGCTGGCCTCATAGAAGGAATTTGGAAGCATGTCTTTCTCCTCAGTATTTTGGAATGGTTTGAGAAAGGTAGATATTAACTCTTCTTTAAATGTTTGGTAGAATTCACCTGCAAATTCATTTGATCCTGGACTTTTGTTCAGGGTTTTTGGATTGCTAATTCAATTTCTTTTTTTTTTTTTTTTTTTTTAACTTTTTTTTTAATGTTTGTTTTTGAGAGACAGAGAGCAAGCAAGTAGATGAAAGGCAGAGAGAGAGGGAGACACAGAATCTGAAGCAGGCTCCAGGCTCTTAGCTGTCAGCACAGAGCCCGATGCGGGGCTTGAACTCACAAACTGCAAGATCATGACCTAAGTGGAAGTCAGATGTTCAACTGACAGAGCCACCCACGCGCCCCTGCTGATTCAATTTCATTACTGGTAAATGGTCTGTTCAGATTTTCTATATCTTCATGATTCAGTCTTGGAAGATTTCATGCTTCTAGAAATTTATCCATTTCTTCTAAGTTGTCCAGTTTGTTGGCATATAATTTTCAATAGTAGTTCCTTATAATTCTTTGTATCTTTATATTGTTGGTTGTACCTTCTCCTCTTTCATTTCTAATTTTATTTGAGTTCTCCTTTTTCCTTGATGAGTCTGACTAAAAGTTTGTTCATTTTGTTTATCTCTTCAAAGAATCTTCTTTTATTTTCATTGATCTTCTCTATTGCTTTTTTAGTCCTAATTTCATTTATTTCTGCTCTGACTTTTATTATTTCCTTCTATTAACTTGGGCTTTGTTTGTTCTTTCTGTAGTTCCTTTAGGTATAAGGTTAGATAACTTATTTGATATTTTTCTTCTTGAGGTAAGCTATATTGCTGTAAACTTCCTTCTTAGAGCTGCTTTTGCTGCCTCTCAAAGATTTTGAAACATTGTGTTTTCAAATTCATTTGTTTCAGGGTGTGTTTTGATTTCCTTTTTGATTTCTTTGTTGATCCATTGGTTGTTTAGTAGTAGCATGTTGTTGTAGATGTAACTGATTTAATTACTTTTGTGTTTTAACTTTCATACTAGCTTTATAAGTGATTGACCTTTACTATATGTTTGCTTTTACCAGTGAAACTGTTTTTTTCATAATTTTCTTACTTTCTTACTTATGGCCTTTTATTTTACACTTAAGCCCTTTTAACATTTCTTGTAAGGCCAATTTAGTGGTGATGAACTCTAACTTTTGTTTGGGAAACTCTTTATCCGTCCTTTAATTCTGAATGATAACCTTGCCAGGTAGAGTATTCTTGGTTATAGGTTTTTTTTCCTTTCAGCCCTTTGAATATAGATCATGCCACCCCTTTTTAGCTTTCAAAGTTTCTGCAGAATAACTTTAATGACTAAATGACTTTAGTTTTAGCAGAAACTAAAAAATCAGGAGATAGCCTTATGTGGAGGATTCCCTTGTATGTAACTAGTTGCTTTCCTGTTGCTGCTGTTAAGAATCTTCCTTTATCTGTGATTGTTGACATTTTAATTATTACTCGTCTTAGTAGACTTCTTTGGGTTCATCTTATTTGGGACTCTGTGTGATTCCTGGACCTGGATGTCAGTTTTCATCCCAAGGTTAGGGAAGTTTCTTCAATATTATTGAAGAAATTATTCAAAATTATTTATTTCTTCAGTAAATTTTCTGCCCTTTTTTCTTGCTTTCCTCCTTCTGGGCCCCCCATGATACGAATGTTAAAATGCTTGATGTTGTCCCAGAAGTTCCTTAACCTATCCTCATTTATTTTTTTCTTTTGAGAGAGAGAGAGAGAGAAAGAAAGAGAGAGAGAGAGGCAGAGAGAAAGGGAGAGAGAGAATCTTATAGTCTTCACAACCAGCATGGGGCCTGACATGGGGCTCGATCTCATGACTGTGAGATCATAACCTGAGCCAAAATCAAGAGTCAGATGCTTAACTGACTGAACCACCCAGGTGCCCCAACCTATCCTCATTTTTAAAAATTATTTTTTATTTTTGCTGTTCAGTTTGGGTGATTTCCACTACCATGTCTTCCAGATTGTTGTTCCATTCTTCTGCATCCTCTAATCTATGTTGATTCCCTCTAGTGCATTTTTCATTTTGTTATTCTATTCTCTGATTGGTTCTTACATTTTCTTTGTCTTTGTTGAAGTTATCATGGACTTCATCCACTCTTCTCTCAAGTCC
Source organism: Panthera pardus (assembly GCF_024362965.1). NCBI lineage: Eukaryota > Metazoa > Chordata > Mammalia > Carnivora > Felidae > Panthera > Panthera pardus. The sequence continues at coordinate 22,308,520 of NW_026526732.1, read as the reverse complement.
AGTGAGCATCCTTGTTAACATCACTTTGAACTTTTTATCAGGGAGATTGCTCATCTCCATTTTGTTTAGTTGTGTGTGTTTTTGAGATTTTGTCTGTTTTTTTATTTTTTGTTGTTTGGCATATATTCTCTGTCTTTTTTTTCTTATTCTCTGTGTTTGTTTCTATGTATTTGGTAGGTCACTTATGTTTCCTGGTCTTGAAGGAAGGTAGATGTCTTGTGTAGAAGGCCTATAGGACCCAATAGTGCAATCCGCCCTGGTCACCAGAACCAGGAGCTCCAGGAGTGTGCTCTCTGTGGGCTGCTTGTGCCCTCTCGTTGTGACTGGGCCGTAACTGCTGTGAGTGCACTGCTGGGCGAGGCTGGCCCTTGGCATAGCTGGCCGAGCAGCTTGGCTGCAGCTGCTGTGGGCGTGCTGGTGGGTGGGATTAGCTCCCAGCGCAGCTGGCTAAGAGGCCTGGCCACAACTGTTGTGGGCGTGCTGGTGTGCCAGAAAATAATCTTAATAATTGCTTCACTTTTGCTGGGTGCTAATGAAATATAGCTTAAAATAATGTGAAAGTAGAAAGATCTATGGCTGTGATTTTGATAATACTTTGGCAACAAGCCTTATATAACAAAAAAAATCTTTTATGAGCAGTATTTCCTGTTAATAGCAGAAGCTACAGGGTTGATGGCTACTTTATAGTTCTTTAGTCAAATAAACGAAACTATGTCAGCTGTCCTGCTGTGTGGATTTCTCTAATTTCCACATTGGATTTAAAATGTGGGGATTATTGTTTCCTTAAAATAAATAATTCTCTTTGTAAGGTCTCATCCCGTGTACAGTTTATTTTTCTGCCCTCATGTTCTTATGCTAAAACATAGCTTTATAATTAAATTCTTCCCTGTGCCCTTAATATAATTTTATGCACCAAACAAAACGATTATCTAAAATAGCACATTTTTCATTACTATTCCATTAGACTATGTGAGGATTTTATATTAGTCCATATATTCTCAGTCTTAAATACTAGAAAACATATACAGTTATAACTGGGGTTATATATAATGCGGCCTAGTATGCATGAGTTTGCAGACCATTTCCTTGTTTTCTCAGCATGATTCCTGATTTCATGACTCAGTTTTTGTGACATGCGTATATTTATTGTAATTCTTCCCAACTTAAGTAAATGTGCTAATCATTCAACTTTCCAGGATGCTGTGATACTTTATAGGAACAATGATAGAGAATATTTGCCGTTGAGATTTTCAGTGAGGCCTGGGACATTTAGTGCCCATTTCACAGGCTTCATAGACATGGACACTCAACACAATGCTTACATTTTAAAAATGATGCTTGCTGAATGTTTTTGAGATCTGGCCACCTTTCCCATAGTCGTCCTAAGAACCCATCTGTAGTCAGACTTTAAAGATCATTACTTTGGAAATAACTAGCACATAGTGACTTTTATGACACCATTATTTTTTTTAAATTTTTTTAAATGTTTGTTTATTTTTGAGACAGAGAGAGACAGAGCATGAACGGGGGAGGGTCAGAGAGAGAGGGAGACACAGAATCTGAAGCAGTCTCCAGGCTCTGAGCTGTCAGCCCAGCGCGGGCTCGAACTCACAAACCGCGAGATCGTGACCTGAGCCAAAGTCGGACGCTTAACTACTAAGCCACCCAGGCGCCCCACGATACCATTATTGATAGAGGAAGAGGGGACTCAGATTGAGATGACGGTGGACCATGTAAACCAGTCATGCTCTGTTCAGATTATTGTTGCAAAACTATTTTTTTCCATTCTCAGAGTATTTGAAGTTTTCTTTGTCTGCCCCTTTATTATTATTTTAATGTTTGTTTATTTTTGAGAGAGAGAGAGAGAGAGACAGAGCACAAGTGGGGAAGCGGCAGAGAGAGAGAGACACACACACAGAATCTGCAGCAGGCTCCAGGCTCTGAGCTGTTAGCACAGAGCCCGATGTGGGTCTCGAACTCAGGAGCCGTGAGATCATGACCTGAGTGGAAGTTGGGTGCTTAATCAGCTGAGCCACCCAAGCCACCCCTTCCTCTGCCCCTTTAAGTCTTGGCTTCCTGTCCCTCCTCTGGGACCCTGGAGGACCCAGTGCTTCCTTAGAAGCTTACATCATGACTGGCACTTGTCTACTTCTTTGCCTAGCCTTCTAGTTTTCTCTGAGATTTTTGTTGGCAGGGAAATACACCTCAGCTTTGTTGTGTCCGGGATGGCATACAGCGCCACACAGAAGGGTGGCAGTGAATCAATGAACGAACAAGTGGGAGTGAAGAAGCCATCCAGTCACTGCCATGATCACTGTCTTTGCACAAACTGAGTAGGGTTTGTGGTAACAGCATTTCTGATCAAAGCCTTGACTCTCAGCTGGTAAAACTCAAGAAACCACCAAAGCAAGAGAAGAGTTCTAGGTTTGCTTTCTCCATCACCACCATGAATTCTGCACAATAATGCACTTTCAATTTTACTTTTATAAGCAGTTTCATTCCTGTTTGGTAGTTGGAAACGCAAGCTTGCTGGGCCTGTTTCCTTATAGTAATAGGATGTTCCACCTGCCCACTGTACTGAGCCCTAGTGTGACTTATCTGAGTTAACTTTCACAACAGCCTGATGAAATAGGTGCTGTGTAGGGACTGGGGAAATCGAAGCTTAAGGGATATTGAGTAACTTGCCGATGTTCGCGCATGTAGCAGGTGAAGAGCTCAGGTTCAAAACCAGTCAGGCAGGCTGCAGGGCCTTCATCATTTCCCAATGCTGCCCTATTTTATTTTGTTCAAGGGAAAAACCTTCACCACTGTGGGAAAACTTTGTTTCTGCAGAGTCGTTGTGCCCCCAACTATAAACCAGTGCCGGGCACGTAATAGGTGTTCAATACAGATTGAATTGATGATTACATACTGCCTTCTAGGATGTGAAATAGAAGGTTAGGCTAAGTACTCATCTGTTATATTCCAATTTCTTATATATGCCAATTATTACATTTTACTAGTATTCATTCTAGGAAATGATTTGTTCAAACAAAACTCTCCCAAATTGTTTTAAAAGATGCCTTCAAAAAGACTCTTAATCTTGAAGACATCACTGCTTCAAATAGTCATGCACCCGTGTAGATGTGGATGTGGGTGACTATATAAGGTCGGTGCTGTCTCAGATCTTTCCTGGCAGGGGGGGAGGGGAATGTTACTCTCTTCTAGTGCTCCTATCCACTTTGTCATCCCTTACCAGTGCCTAAAACAAAACAAAAACAAAATCTCACACTCCGGCTTACTTCAGAGGGGTGGGCTCCAAAATGGCTTTGCTCTGAGCGTCTCTTCATTCTACAAAGGCCGTGGTTCTGGCACATCCCATTTCGCTCACTGGTTAGTCATTACAAACAAGGGCCAAACGGAGAGAGAGCAGTGGGCAGCAGCACAGAGGGTCCTGGTGCCCACAGAGCTGCCCGGGACGTTCTGACCCTGAAGCTTTCCTACCACTCCTCCTGCTTTCCCCTTTCTCCTTTTTGAACCCCACCTTTTTCTTTTTCCTTTACCTCCTTCCTGAACTTATTATTTGCCTCCTTATTTAGGAGTTGAGTAAAAAAAAAAAAAAAAAATCAACCACTGCAGAAGTCATGTGTTTTTCTGCCAGCAACACTGACTTCAAATCCCACCCCCAAACCCACAAATTTGAAACACCTTCCTCCTTCTATAAAGAGCAAGAGGAGCTCCATAACCTCTCTGGTGACCTTCCGTCCCACCTAGTACCACAGCCTGGGCTTTTCATCTTCTGTGTCCTTCACCGTCATCAATACCAACCGTCTGTGATCCCAGGACTGTTTCCTTTATATAAGGATTCACTGAATATCTCATTTAATTGAGAAGTGCCTAAATATAATGAGTCTATTGTCTAAGAAAATACCACATATGGGGCGCCTGGGTGGCTCAGTCGGTTAAGCGTCCGACTTCGGCTCAGGTCATGATCTCGCGGTCCATGAGTTCGAGCCCCGCGTCAGGCTCTGTGCTGACCGCTCAGAGCCTGGAGCCTGTTTCAGATTCTGTGCCTCCCTCTCTCTGACCCTCCCCCGTTCATGCTCTGTCTCTCTCTGTCTCAAAAATAAATAAACGTTAAAAAAAAATTTTTTTTAAATAAAAAAAAAAGAAAATACCACATAAACATTTTAAAGAGACACATTTAATTGAAATAAATGTATAGAGGAGAAAGATGTCTCCCCATGCTCTGTCCTTTATTTCCGCCCTTGCACACCTTTCCCTCAGGCATAACGCTGTCTCAAACCATAGTCTGAGACTTTTGCTCTTTTATGTTGGAGCAGAGGTCATATCTCATTTATTTCATTTCATATAGCCCATTCCAGAGTTGTTTTTGAAACATTGATTGCCTTTTGTTGTTATCTTTGCATTTAGATTATATTCAGTGCCCATACTGTATGAGGAGGTTTAATGAAACCGCAGCCAGTCGGCATATTAATTTCTGCAAGGATCAGTCTTCTCGCCGAGTCTTTGATCCAGCCCAGACAGCAGCCAAAATGGCATCCAGGGTGCAGGTAACTATCTCTCCCCAGGTGTTGGCTCTGTGCCCTTGCGTGCTCGGGGTGAGCAGGTAGGGTTTGCTAGGGAACCTAAATTACCCATCCCCAGAAGTATAAGGATCAAGGTCGCTACTCACTGTCATTCATCCTCATGGAAGTTGGCTTCTTTTGAGGCATGCTTTCTAGCTAGCAGCACCTTTGGATATTATAGAAAAAAATATTTCTACAGTGTTTGAAGCTTCTCAGGATGAAGCCTTGAATATATAAGTAGTGTTTCTGTAGTGTTACGGTAAAACCCTGTGCATGTATGCAACAGTGACTATCAGCCTTAGCCATCCAGAAAAGCACTGCGAACCTGAAGCGGGGCTGGCCGAGTGGGCAAGCTGTCGTAAGGAAGACCTGTTCTGTAGGTCGTGTGTGTTGTTCTCTGATAGAGGAGGGGTCTGCAGCCTTTTCTTTAAAGCCATAGAATCAGCAAGGTAAAGTAAATGAATGGAAACAGGCTGTTACAAATAGGTCCGGGTAAGTAAATGGACGGGCTGATCCGGAAGACAACAGACTTATGAAAACAGAACTGAGGTCCGGCAAACAGCTTCACACACATCAGCGGCCCCAGGGATATAACTTACGATATACTATGGAGACTGTTAGTCTCATAACATGACTCCGATGCCAAGGAAAGATTAAACTGGTCTGAATACTTGACGGTATGAAACATTGAGAAAGATTTCCACAAAATCCAGTATGTAATAGGGGGTGGGAGCTTGTCCCACAGTAGCATATCCCGCGGACTCTGGACTCTGAGCTCTGGCTCCGTATACACTGGACAGTTACTGAGTGTCTACTCTGTCCCAGACACTGTGCTAGGTGCTGATTGATGAGCATTTGTAATTCAACAGAGGTGGAGGAGGGCTTGGAAACGAGGCAGTCGGAAGCTGTGGGATTTGACCTGTGCAGGAGCGCTATGGAGGAAGAGGCCAGTGTGATCCATGGGAGCCTTCAAAGAAGAGCAGCATTTCTCCTTGAATATCAGATGGGTTCACCAGCCTGGAGTGGGTGTTGGGGAGGATATTACACACAAAATGTCCGGTTTGTGGCCTGAGGAGTGTCTGTGTGCGAGGGGGCAGGGGCAGGTGAGGGGGCATCAGATCCAGAAGGGCTTCCACTCGAGTCAGTTCAGAGAGGAGGAACAGAGGAAGTGGCGAGATGCCCTCAAATCTGAGGACCTCACACAGGAACTGGAAAGTCCCCCCTGAACCCAGGAAGTCGTCCTCTCCACTTTCTCAACTTGTCCCTTCTTCCTGGCATGCTTCTGCTAGCTCCCCTCTCTGCAGATCGCCTTTCTTAGCTCTCCTGTCTGGTTGTGACCTGCCTCCTGTGTCATTCTGTGGGCAGTGTCGATGGGTTGAATAGTGCAGACTGGAGTGACACAATTGGTGTCTTAGAAGGATCACCTTTGCCACTAGTGGTCAGATGGATTGGCCACGGTTAGGAGTCCCAGCAACCGATAAAGAACGCAGGCCCAGAGAAAGAGGACTAACGGGTTGTATGCAGAGGAAGAATTTGAGAATGGGGGGTCTGAGACGCCGATTGGATATGGGCTAGAAGAGGATCGGGGTTGACAAGGATTTTAGCTTCGGAGCCTGAGAAGGTAGTATACTATACATCTAGATAAAGAAACACAGGAAGCAGGAGATAGATGTGTTGGTGGAGCAGGCAGGGTGGTTATGATAAATATAGTTGTAGAGATTCAATCTTTATACCTGCAATAGCATGGGAGCAGTGCGACGTGGAAGGAACCCAGGTTCTGCAATCACTAGTTAGGGTTTGACTTTCAATTCTTTAATTTATTATCCGTAGGTAAACTTAGACAAATTCTTTGAGACTCACTTTAATCTGTACCTTGCCACATTGTTGCGAGGATTATAGACACCATAAGCAAAGTGGCTTGCACACACGTCTCCTCTGCCTTTCCTCTTTCCACGCTGCCCCACCCTCCTCCTCCTCTCTGGCCATCCTCTCTTGTCAGTGGGACAGGCACCACAATCTGGAGGGTATATGATGCTTTGGGCTTGAATTCAACTGAGGTGGAAAAGTTTTCTTTCTTAAAATTTCTTTTTTTTTTTTTTTAATTTTTTAAAAAGTTTATTCATTTATTTTTGAGAGTGTGAGAGACAGTGAGCGCTAGTGGGGGAGGGGCAGAGAGAGAGCAAGAGAATCCCAAGCAGGCTGTCAGCACAGAGTCCGGCGTGGGGCTTGAACCCACGAACAGTGAGATCATGACCTGAGCCGGGACCAAGAGTCGGATGGATGCTCAACCGACCGAGCCCCCCAGGCGCCCCGGAAAAGTTTTCTAAGTAAAACTCTACCTATACCTTCTAAAGCAGGGAAGGGCGCATTACATTTCTTCGAAATGTTCTAACCAGTTCACGAAGTTCGTCACATTAGTGGGGCCAAAGGGAGCCCAGGGAAGCAGCAAACGGAAGTGCTTTTTATTCCTGAAGAAGGCCAGCTGGCCGTCCTGAGTGTAACCAGTGACTTGGCCCCGTTCCTCTCCTTGTTTTCCAGAACTAAGTGGTGATTGGGAGCGCAGAAGAAAAATTAGCTGCTTTCTGAGGAAACTCCCCGTAGAGTGTATCTGAACAGCAGCCCTTGTTTGTCTTCTGCCAGCTTCACCACTCAGGGGCCGGGCTAATAGGGAGGCCCATTCAGAGTGGAGCAAGACGGGAGGGGTCGTCTTACTTCTGAAGGGCTGTTCACAGCACAGCTGAAATGTGTTTCTATTTTAAACATAATCAACTTTAAAAATGTGTTATAGCCTTCACCAAAAGAGACCAGTACGGGCCTCTGGAAATAGCTGTCTTTGTCTGCATGGGGATGAGCTGCCTGCTGTAGCCCCGAGGCCCTCCTTGCCCACGTGAGAACTCTCACTTGGAGTAGCAGGTTATCTTTATGCAGTAGTTGCCATGGAGATGTTGGGACCGGTAGCTAGGTAGGAAGCCCCCGAAGGACCTTCGGGTCCTCATTCTGTATTAATGTAACTGTTCAGCTACTGCTGCGCGGCAGGGAGGGGCGTGGTGTGGAGATGATGGAATTCTGTGTTTAAAACATATGCTGCCTGCCAACGTCTGTTTTTCTTCTCCGTTCGTGGATTTAAAAACAAAATCATCCTCAAGTGAAAGGAACGACTAAAATGTTCCATAACTGTCCTTATTGACATTAAGTGATTTCTTATGTCTCCATACAATGAATTTTACAGGATTAACGTATCACCACTCCCCTCAGGGGTTGATTATGGAGTGCAAGTGCCAAAACCCAGACGTGACTCTGAGAACCAGCAGGAGGACAGGCGAACGAGGGTACAGGGTGTGCGTGTGTCCCCTCCCCGTGGGTGCAGCATGTCCTGGAGCTGACCCCCATCTGCTACTGGTTAAGTGGCAACAGCTTTACCTCCTGAGTGCTACCTGAGGTTACAGACTTGTTCCCCGTCTCTCTTGCTCTTCCTGTAGGCTAGGGCTCAGATGAGCCCAAAAAAAGAGCCAACTGTAACCAGTGCCGTGAGAGTGTTGCTGCAGAACAGGGCCCTGGGATCCCCGACTGTGGTCCCAGCTAGGCCAGGTGAGTCGGAGCGAGCGAGTCGGCTATCGGACGAGGGACCAGGGGGGAACCACCGTTGGCTTTGGGATTTGTTGGCGGTTGGCGAAAGCTGTGACATACAGTGTTGCTTTTGGGTGTAAAGATACGTGGTTTTGTTTGAGGTTAACACTTATTTGCCAAGAAGGAGCGTTTCCCAATTTATCGGGATTTGATAACTCTGTTGATATACAGAGTCAGATACGATTACAACAGGACGGTCTAGAGCCATCCTTCTCTGGTCTTGTGAAATTGAAAAGAGGTTAAGAATGGGATATAGCAGTGTGTCAGGTATGGTGTGGAAAATAAGAGAAGAAAACGGAAGAGCCAAGACATGGCAACAAGCTAAGTGTCTGCTGCTGGATGAAGAGTTAAAGACGTTGCATATAGACATGATGGAATGTTATGTAGCCATAGAAAAGAAGGAAATTCTGCCTTCTGTGACAACACGGACGGACATTAAGATCATTATCCTAAGTGAGATAGTTCAGACAGAGAAAGATAAATACCGTGTGATCACACTTACATATGGAATCTAAAAGAAGTTGAACTCATAAGAACAGGAAGTAGAATGGTGATTGTCCTAGGTGAAGGTGGGGTTGGGGAAATGATGGTCAAAGGGTACAGACTCCCAGCTGTAAGTGCCAGGGATCTAATGTAGGGAATGGGGACTTTTGTTAAAAATATTGTGTTATATACTTGAAACTTGCTAAGAGAGTAGATCTTAAATATCCTCACCACACACACCCACCAAAAGTAACTATGTGAGGTGATGGACGTGTAAACATTTTTTGTGGTAGTTATTTTGCAAGATATATGTGTATCAAACCATCCTGTTGTGCACCTTAAACCTTCACAATGTTCTAATCAATTATATCTCAATAAAGCTGGGAAAGAAAAAAAAAGGGAAATTTTCGTTGCTAGAACTAAACAATTTCTTCCAAGTAGCAGAAAGGCATAACCACCATTAAAGCACTTCCTATGTGCTAGAACCATTTCATTTTATCCTAATAATCTCCCGAATGTTTTAATCTGTGGAAAGGGAAAGAGGCTCGGAGAGGAGAAGTTATTTGTTCAAGGCACACGACTGGTAAACCTACACGTGTTTCCCCTCTGCACTGAGCTGCCTTAATAAATGTGGCATTCTTCTTATGATCAACATTATGCTATGAAGGCAATGTGAATTCACTCATGACCATATTGTTGCCTCTGATCAGAAGTCATATTTTGAAGAAGTTCTCGGAATCAGACTAGGAACTGCCAGTCTCAAAGCTTATAAAGTCACCACACCAGAAAGCTTTTGTAGTTTTGAAATTCCTCATGAGTTGTTTATCATGGGCTAAAAATGGAATGGGACATTTGAAAAAGATTCCCTACAGGCCTGTAAGCCCAATCCACTCATTTTTTTCCTGATCTGTGAAAACTTAACAATGGGGTTTTAGTTTTCACTTAGAGAAAAAGAAATTCAAATTGTACATGTGTTTATTTGGTAAAACGTGCTATTTTTCTAAATTATAGATTAGTGTCCTTCAGGAGAGACAAATTCTTTCTATTATAGTTTCTTTCCTTATTTTTTCCAAAGATTATATTGCCTCCCTTCCAGTGAAAAGCCCTCTTTTAAGTTTGAGCTTGAACCTTACTTGCCAGGAGGGAATATTTCTAAATTCATCATGATTAAAGAACTCTGACAATGTGCAAAGTCCGGTCTGAGTACAGCAGTGGAGATAGGGCCTTCATTCCTTGGTCTAGTAAATTTGCAAAACGATTGGGAATGGTTCGAGAAGACAGTGTGTCAGGATGAAACAGTGTTGAAAATAAAGGAAGAGGTTTTTTTGGCTTGGGCTAAGTAATTTCTTCAAAGTAGCAGCAAGGCGTAAGTGAAAAAGTCCTAAACTACAACTCAGAAGTCTTATGTCACAGTATGTGACACATCCCATGATGTGTCTTGGGATGTGATATGTCCCAGCACTTGACATTAGGCAGAATGTTATAGACACCATTCTAATATATCAGAAAATAGATTAATAGCCAGTAGGTCTAAGCAAAATAGTATTATGTTTGCTCTCGACGAGTTATGGTGGTTTATGACCACTGTGATGTTGCTAAGTAAAAGGACATTTTTTAACATGGCTCACCTGGGTTCTATACCACCACCACCTCTGTGTTGTTCTTTAAAAAAAATTGTTTTTAATGTTTATTTATTTTTGAGAGAGAGTGTGAGTGGGGGAAGGGCAGAGAGAGAGAGGGAGACACAGAATCCAAAGCAGGCTCCAGGCTCTGAGCTGTCATCACAGGGCCCGACGCGGGGCTCGAACTCACAAACTGAGATCGTGAGCTGAGCTGAAGTCGGACGCTTAACTGACGGAGTCCCCCAGGCGCCCCTGTGTTGTTCTAGGCGGTAACAGGCCTGCACACTCCTGACCCAGGGCTCTTGTTGCTCCTTTGGCTGAAGACCAAAACAGTCCCCCACTGACCTGCACTGCTCACTCCCTTCAGGTCTTTATTGAGTGTCGTCTTCAGAGTGACCCCCCACCCCCCCCCGCCAAACCTCTGTGTTTAATCTTAAACCCTCCATAATTCCCTGTGTAGTCTTTTTAAAAACTTTTTTAGTGTCTATTTATTTATTTTGAAAGAGAGCATGCATGCTCTAGCAGGGGAGGGGCAGAGAGAGAGAGAAGAGAGAGAGAGAGTGAATCCCAAGCAGGTTCCGTGCTGCCAGCGCAGAGCCTGACATGGGGCTCGAACTCACAAACCATGAGATTGTGACCTAGGCCAAAACCAAGAGTCAGATGCTTAACCTACTGAGCCACCCATGTGCTCTCCCCCTTTGTAGTTTTTTAATATAGCATTTATTACCATTTAATAGTCTATATATATTTTTCTCCCACCACCAAAAAGGAATTTAAGTTTCAAGAAGGCTAGGATCTGTCTCCTTTGTCTATTTTTAATTTTGCTGTATCTCTACCTGTTGGAACTGTTTAGAGCACATATGAGATATTTGAGAAACACTTTTTTGAATGAAATATATGGGAGAAAAGTAGATATCTTGATTCTGTAATTTCCCACTTACATTATTGGCATGTGAATTAGAATTGTCATGTTAATTAGCTTTAAGAGGTAGTTTTTGTTTTGGTGTGCCTGGGTGGCTCAGTCGGTTGAGCATCCGACTTCGGCTCAGGTTATGATCTCACAGTTTGTGAGTTCAAGCCCCGCATCAGGCTCTGTGCTGACCGCTTGCTTAGAGCCTGGAGCCTGCTTTGGATTCTGTGTCTCCTTCTCTCTCTGCCCCTTCCCTGCTCATGCTCTCTTTCTGTTTCTCAAAGATAAATAAATGTTAAAAAAAAAAAAAAAAAAGAGGTAGTTTTTGTTTTATTTCAGGTTTAAGATGCTTTTAAATTTTAATTTCTTGGAGTGCCTGGGTGGCTTAGTCGGTTAAGCCTCTGACTCCTCATTTCAGCTTAGGTCGTGATCTCGAAGCTTGTGAGATCGAGCCCCGTGTTGGGCTCTGTGCTGATGGCCTAGACACTGCTTGGGATTCTCGCTGTCGCTCTCTTTCTCCCCTACCCCATGTGCACAGGCACTCTCTCTCAAAATAAGCATTTAAAAAAAAATTGAATTCCTTGTCTTTTCCTGTAGTGTCACCTGCTTACCTTTAAATATAAAGTCTGCGGTTGGTATGCCTTTAAATTAGTTAACATTTCATTTGGAGTCATTCTGGGGAGAAAGCATGCTGAACATATAAGAAGTATATTCATCTCAGGGGAGATGAATTCTTAAAAATATTTAAGGCTTAGAGAAAAACATTGCCTTTCACTAATATAAAGAGGCTCTGATATGAATCAGATTTGCATCTTACTGTCCGATGTTTCTGTTCAGCTCAGTCTCAGTGTATTTGAGAATAGGAGGATCTTTTAAAAAATTGTGGTTGCTGGGCTTTGCTATTTCTAGATTGATAATCAGTAGTTTAGGCCACTTGGTGTCACTCGCCTTCCACATAAATCCTATTATTGTCTTTCATCTAGCTGGTGGTTAACTCTCTAAAACTCTGGCTTTCATTCTTAACCTCTCTTGAGTAAAAGAAACATGTAGTACCTTCCAGGTACAGCATTTTGTTCTAAATTCAGTCAGGGGAGATACGTGTGCAAAAGTCACAATCTTATGAGAAGATAAGCATGTGCGGGAAGATCTCTGATTCAAGAAAGCATGTGATGTGCGAAGTTGACACAGCAGCTGCCGTGGATGTTCAGAGGATTCATTCATTGAACATATTATTATGCATGGTTATTTCTTATGCCCATAGATTCTTCAAAGCCTAAGAGAAGAGGCAGTTAAAAATTATGTCAAGTATTTAACAATTAGAAGCGAAAGTCCTAAGGGAATACAAGAAAATCATCTTTGCTCAGGAGGCTTTATGGAGGACGTGTCAGCCTGAGAGAGAGGAAGCTTCATGGGGGCGGAGGCATTCGGGATGAGCTTTCAGGGTGAGCTAGATTTTGACCAGTGGAGAAAAACTGAAGATGGAACAAACACAGATAAGAAAAGGAAAATGCAGAAGACATACTTTGGAAACAAATGGCCCAAAGCATAGCAACGAGTTGGGGTGTGAGCAGAAAATCAAGTTAGAACGGAAGGCTGGCCCTGGAGCAAGGAGGGTCATAAATGCTCAGTGAGGCACCCAGACTGGATGTGATAAACGCAGACGCTGATGTTGCCTCCTCCGTCACTGGTGGCTGCGTAAGTTAGGCAATCACGATGGCCTGGGATTTCTCATTTCGAGCTATTTTGTTTGTCTGCAGAAAATTCTTTTGAGGGAGCATTTTTTAAAGTATCACGTAGGAAATTAATGCTTAGTGTAGAAAATACTGGAAAATGGAGAAAAAGAAGAAAATAAAAGACACTCATAATTCCATATCCTGACATGACCACTGTTAACACCGATACCGTTTTCCATTTTCCTCTACTTACGCTTTCTTTTTTTTTTTCCCTTTTATCAAAGTTTGGGATCATAGCCCCTCTACTCATCCTGACTTTTTTTCACTAACACATTTTGAAGATTTCCCTATGGCAAAAAGAGTTTTGTCTTCGAGCACTGTATCACAGATTACTTATGTAGCTCTTTTCCTGGTAGTGAGCAGCTAGGTTGTATCCACTTTTTTGCTGTGCTAAGTAATTCCCTTCTTCATGGATGATGGCTGACGTTGAGCAGTCTTCTGAGCACGTCATGTATCAACTCGTTCACACCTCACAGTAATACAGCGCACACGTAATTGTCCTGTTCCTGGTTTACAGGTGAGGGAAGCACAGAAAGCCTAAGGAACTGGCTCAAGCCACTTCATCGAAAGGGGTAGAGCCGACCAGACCTTTGTCTGCTTTGGGAAAACTGGGTCAAAAATGAAAACATTAAGGAGATAGGCATTGATAACATTGTAGTCATTACCTGTAATACTTATGTATGGAAATTGTTGTGGAAAAAGATATATAGGTCTTTTACTCACACGAAGATTCTGATGTTCAGTTGCAAAGTGAGTTTATAGCCTAGTTAGCAAATATACAACCGGTGGCTATTTGCTCGAGGGTTTGGGTGTAAAAGGGACCGAGTTTCTGAGAAGGTACTGCTGAGCGAAGCTTCTCCAGGACTTCCATACAGAGCAACTAAGATCACTGCGTCAATACAGTTCCGGGCGCTAGACCTATATTGTGTCATGTATTCACTGAATCAATCGTATTGCACGACTTTGTTGGGGTGCGCTCTGCTTTTATTTTTGGATCCAGCAGATTTGATGAAGGTAAGCATCTTCCCTGCACTGGCATCCCCTCCTTACTAATTTAATTATGTAGCGGATGTAACGAGTATCAAAGGGTCAGTTGCCGCGTCTTTGGAAGACCTAAAACTCGTAGGACTTTCAGTAAAAGGAACACTGAAAACTCTTTCTACTCCCATGTCTTTTGATTAGTTTGATTCACGATGTCCTTGGGTTGTTTGGTAACTCCCCCTTCATAAAACACGGAGTGGAAAGGAGGCCTCTAGGACAGAAGGGGATTGTTCCATTTTACAAAACAAAACAAAAAAAAGATTTATCTGAGACTCCTGTCCCATACCATGCAGTACAAAACAGACCATGGTATGGCAGGCTTGTATCTACAAACTCCTCCACCCTGATACCTAATAATGCTGCTGGGCACAAAGGAAAAGAATCCTGTTTGTGGAATGAGTCCATCGCTATGAAAATAAGCCCTGGGAGGAAAGGCATCTCATGCTTCCATAAGGCTTATCAAACCCTTTCTGGAATGAGAGCAGGCAAAGAACTGTGAAGACACGATACACTCAGGGAACATTTCGAAAGCCAGGACAGCAGTGGGGAGAGTCGGATTGTAGAAGTGGTGGCCCGCCTGAGGTGCCGGTCCCAGAGGGCCCAACCGCGAGAAAGGGAAGCGCCAGGGGCAGAGGTAGAGAAGGTGCCTGGGACTGTCCCTGTTTCCCTTATTATTTGGCCCGAGATAGAGACTGATTATTTGTCTATAGCTACAAAACAAAACAGAACAAAACAAAAAGGAAGGAGAGACTCCTGAATCCAATGTGAGGATTTCATAGTCATTCCTTTTTTTTTCTTGCTAATGTTTGCTTTTACATAATAACAAATCTGTTTATGTCTGCAAAGGATTAGCAGTGGACCCTGCTTCTGGAGCAAAACTCAGACAAGGATTTACTAAATCTTCTAAAAAAGATTAACTCCTAGAGGCCAGGTAAGGAAAAAAAAGAAAAATTAACCTCTAATCCAGGTGTTGCTAATCATTTAATGTGGAAGATCCTGTTACCGAGCCTTTAAGAGAATGAATTCATAGCAGGCAAACCAAAGAGAAATTTGGGTAAACCCTCCCTTGGACTAACAAAATATATGCTCTTGAAACATACTCTTTTGTTAAACATATAGTTTGAAAATGATATTCAGCTTCTGACTGGTAAACCACAGGAAAGGGGAATGAGCCCTCATTTTGACCTGGAAGGCTACAGCCCTGTCCCTTCTTCCACACACATTTCCCCCAAAAAGGCCATTTCCCTGAGATTGATACCGAATCGGACTGCTATGGAGACTTTTTTTTTTTTTGATATTGTGATTTTTGTTGTTAAAATTGTAATGAGGCCTATATTATTTAACATTCTCAATGTGGAAACAATGAAGTTCTAAAGTAGATGCCTTTTTTTGTTTTCAGACGGTCTCCCCTTATCAGCCTGCGTGGCTGTGTACCCAGGAATGCCACGTAAGGGGGGGGGAAGGCAGACAGCTGTTCCATAAGCCCACGATTCTTCTTGAGACGTCATGTGGAACAAGTAAAAACCAGATTCAGATTTTCTTCTTCTTTACTCCCTTTAAAATTTTCAAAACAATATCATTAAACAACATATCAGCCTGCGTGAAAGTGGTTGAAGTTTTGGTGGTTTTTTTCGGACATTTAATAGGTTTTTAAAGAAATGTTACTTTGGTGTTAGAACTTTTTGGTGAAACAGTCTTTGGAGTTCTACTTACTGGCATTATTTGCTTACTAGGAGAATCGGTTTTTTATCCAGCTTCAGTCTATATAATGTGAAATCCCATTTTTGATATTTTCTTCTGATAAACTTTAGTAAATATCCTAAGTTTCCATCTGTATACCACGAAGAATTGTCCCACACCAGTGCACACAATTTCGGGGGAAACGCTGCAGTGGAGGAACAAGATACAAGAACCTTCCCGTCCTGTGGGAAGGATGCTCTTAAGAGGTCTCAGGCTGTTTCTCATGGCCAGGTCAGAAGTCACCTGCTCAGTTTGCCTCCGGTTTCTAAGGCTGTGTGGGGAGGTGGTGTCTCAAGTCTTCCTTCTCCTTGCCGTCCTCTGGGTGAATACACTCTTTTTGTAAAGTCTTTTGTACTCCTGCTTTTTCATGTAAGAATTTTTATTTAAAAAAATTGTTTTAGGATGTGAGGGCGATCTGGCTGCGACATCTGTCACCCCATTGATCGCCAGGGTTGATTCGGCTGATCTGGCTGGCTAGGCGGGTGTCCCCTTCCTCCCTCACCGCTCCATGTGCGTCCCTCCCGAAGCTGCGCGCTCGGTCGAAGAGGACGACCTTCCCCGATAGAGGAGGACCGTTCTTCGGTCAAGGGTATACGAGTAGCTGCGCTCCCCTGCTAGAACCTCCAAACAAGCTCTCAAGGTCCATTTGTAGGAGAACGTAGGGTAGTCAAGCTTCCAAGACTCCAGACACATCCAAATGAGGCGCTGCACGTGGCAGTCTGCCTTTCTTTAAAAAAAAAAAAAAAAAAAAAAAAAAATTGTTTTAATGTTTTATTCATCTTTTGGAGACAGAGCGAGACAGAGTGCAAGTAGGGGAGAGACATAGAGAGAGAGACAAAATCTGAAGCAGGCTCCAGGCGCTGAGCTGTGAGCACAGCTGACACGAACCGTGAGATCATGACCTGAGCTGAAGTCAGACGCTGAACTGACCAAGCCACCCAGGTGCCCCAAGGATTATTTTTAATTAAAGCTTTTATTTATTTTGAGTGGGGGAGGGGCAGAGGAGGGAGAGAGAGAATCCCAAGCAGGTTCCTCGCTGACAGCATGGAGCCCTGTGCAGGACTCAGACTCACGAACTGTGAGATCATGACCTGAGCCAAAACCAAAGTCGGACGCTTAACCCACAAAACCACCCAGGCACTCCTATTTTTTTCTTGAACTCAGGGAATTTAAATTAGGAATTAGCCCATTTTTCCTAGATTTATTTTTATGTTTTAAATGCTTATTTTTGAGACAGAGCATGAGCAGGGGAAGGGCAGAGAGAAGGACACAGAATCCAAAGCAGGCACCAGGCTCTGAGCTGTCAGCACAGAACCCAACTTGGGGCTTGAAACCACGAACTGTGACATCATGACCTGAGCCGAGGCCGGACACTTAGCTGATTGAGCCACCCAGGCACCCCTCCTGTCTAAATTTAAATAGGAGAATCCCAAGCTACTCCCACTCGTAGTATAGCCAAGTATACCACCTGAACTCTTTTGATCTGTATTTTGGGACCAAATGCTATGTTCTGTGCTCAGGTGTATCAGGTATGTGTTCTGGATTGGACTGAAGACTACGAAGCCATGTAAAAGTATTTGTGGAAGGTTCCGTAAGTGGATCTTGGGAGATTTTGCTAAGGTGAACCAGTACTCTCCTCATGCTCTGGCAGATTGCCTTCTCTCAGGTAAGAGTGGCTATAGGAATGGAGATAGGCCTCCCACTGGAGTCTTACTAAAGAGAGCAACTTTACCCCTTTTTCTCATTTCCTACCCACAGCTTAAACTGTACTTTAAGGGTCCACCATGTTGGTTCCCCATACTGCAGCCAAGCCCTGGGTCACTTGGTGCCCTCTGTGTTCATCAGCATCACCATTAAGGGCTACGGGCCAGGGTCTCTCACATTGGCTAACAGGCTTCTTTGATGGACAAAGGTTCTCACGGCTTCCTTTTCTCGGCCCACCCCCCAACCCCATCCTAATCAGAGGCAAAGCAGAAATAGGCTTTTCAGATTCAAGGGGTCCTAATACTTTCTGAAGAAATCCCAGCAAGGAATAGGCAAATTTCTAATCTGTACTAGAAATTAATGGTAAGGACCATTGTAAAACTGGAACATGGTCATCCAGGATAGACTACACTTCAGTAGCTAGTACTCTGACATCCGCATCAGAAATAAATTACATAGTATTATGGCAGAATTCAAAATGTTTTATCAGTAATTTTTAGAAATAAAGTCACAGTGGTGGGAACTTAACTGAAGCATTGAAGCTTCCACCTTAAATCCTAATTTACTCCAAAAAAGGTAGTTTCTAACAGATGCTGAATAGAAGTCACAATAGTAGTTTCTGTGGGGGGAATAATGGCCAGGAGGGGGCATGAGGGAGCCAGCTAGGGAGCTGGAAATGTTTTATATCCCAATCTGGACGGTTACGCGCGTGTAGTTTGTAAAAAATCAGTCAAGTCTGCAGGATTTGTAGTTTATTATATGTAAGATATATCTTCATATAGAAAGCCTCTAAACACAAAAGACAAAGGAGCTTTAAAAAAAAAAAAAGGTTAGGTTTTATATTCTTAAACTCATTAGATACCAAATTCAAGACATAGATTATAGTTACATTGCAAATGTTATCCTTTTGAAAAAAACTAATATTGACTTAAATGATGAATTTAAATGCATTTATTGGTGATTAAAAATAATACTTAAGCAGAGTAGTATTTTAAGCCAGACAGAGCAAAGAAAATTCTTGTTTAATATATATATATATTTTAAAATTCCAGTAATATTTTCTTAAATTCCTGTTAAAAATATAATCAATATTAAAGTCAGCAAAATGCTTTCTTTTGACTGACGCCTGGATTATTTTACCACTTAACCTGGTTACACAGTGATTTTTTTTTTTTTTCTGTCAGATGTAACTGACAACCAGTTTAGTCTTTTAAGATACATGAAGTGATAACTCACATTGTAGCATCTTGTGGAAAATATTCAAACTACATTTAAAATGCTTTTTTAAAATGGAGACGTCTATTCCACAAGAAATTGTTTCTGTAAAACTACAGGTTGGCTATGGCAATAGTAACTAAACTACATCCAACCCTGAAGGTAGAAAAATCCCTGAAAAGAAATACACAGCCTAGTTATAATATGCAATATAAAGGTTATTTTGTATTTTAAAAATTCTCCCATTTTGGAGAAAGCCAAACCTTCCCATAGTTCCCTTTACTAGGCAGTGCCACATAAAATTAGTTAACATTATTATGATCATGGCTTACGATTAAATTCAATTTGACAAACACCTATATATAGCAGCCCTCGTTTGGATGTCGGTTCTGACAATATTTGCAGTTCCATTAAAGAATACTTGCTTATCAAATTTGGTACAAAGCATGAACACTCAGGACAATTGGCACGATACATGCAGTTCGAGAACTCTCTTATCTCAAGCCAGTCATCACTGAATTAGCCGCATTTCCAGTCCCGCTTTCCAAATCTCTCCTTGTAGCATAACTGATGCTTACATGCTCCTTAAAACACATCTTCCAGAATAAGAAAAGGACGCTTTAAAAACCAGTCATCTGAATGCATGATGGAAATGAGGCAGGATAGCAGAGCCGGTGCCAGCTGGGAAAACATGGGGGATGGGGGGGAGGGGGAGCTGGCCCAGGCTCATAGTGCTCATGGCTAGTGAGGGATCTTGTTGCTGCTGCCCCAGACAGCTTAACCTGTGCGGCAGAGACTCCCCAGGCCCCAGGGTGAGAGTGCCATTCCCAAAGGCGTTTTGGGTAGCAGGAGGGGGCAGCTGCCAGAAGCCCAACAGGGGGGAAATGTCCAAAGAGGCAGGTATCGTTAGGTTCACAGCATCTGCAGGTAGCTCCTTGGGCAGGCTCACTTTACCAGCGCTTCCCTTAGCCGGATCGAAACCTGGGTTGAGCTTGTGAGGTGACTGAGGCTCTTGCAGAGGCAAGTCCTCAAGCAAATTGATATTGCAAAATCCTTTAGTATCTGCTTTGAGGGGCAGGCTTGCAAGTGGGGAGTATGAGGTAGAACTGGTGTTGTACTTGTGATTCTGGAGGGGCGCGGGAGGGGAGCTGGGAGAGGTTACGGGGTGGAGGGGGGCCAGGGGCTCCGGCAGCGCCTGTACCGGCTGGGAGGCCGGATCCGAGGGGTTGTGGGCGTGGCCGTGTACCTCGGCGGGCAGGCCGCTGGCGAGCCCGTTCTGCGCGTGCGCGGGAGCCCCCAGAGGGAAGGGAGACAGCGGGGCGGCCTTCAGCTGAAACTGGGGAGAGATGGAGTGGAAGGTGCTCAGAAGGTCTCCAGACTGCAGACTCTCTTTCATCAGCTCCTGCGAGTGTGTCTTCTTGGTATGTCGCGTGAGGTGGTCTTTGCGCCCAAATCTCTGGGCACAAAACTGGCACAGGAAGTCCTTGCAGCCTGTGTGGACCACCAGGTGGCGCCGCACGTCCTTCCGGGTGTAGAAGCATCTCTCACAGTGGTCGCACTGGTGCTTCTTCTCCTTGGTGCCGCTGGGGGGCTTTTCTTCCGCGTGGGCTTTGAGGTGGTCCAGCAGCACCTCGGTGCTCCCTAGCTCCAGGGCGCAGACCCCGCAGGTGAGGTCGCCACTGCTGGCCGCGTGGAGGGCCAGGTGCCTCTTGTAGCCCAGCATGGTGTTGTACTTCTTCCCACACTCCTCACACCCAAAGGCCATTTTGTTGGGGTCATGCGTTTGGAGGTGGTTTTTTAGGTGGTCTTTCCGGTTGAACGTCTTCTCACAGTGAGCACACTGGTGAGATTTCTGGGGCGAATGGGTAGCCATGTGCCTAGGAACAGAAGGAAAAAAACATTGAGTCCATTCTGAAATTTCAACAGTCAAAGGTGTAGGAAAAATATTAAAATGTTAATAGTTTTCTCTAGGTGCAGGCATAAGAAATTATTTTCGTTAAAAAAAAATAACTTTTCCATGACTTTCCAGATTCTACAAATATATAACTCTGTGATAAAAAAAAAAAAAATAGGCACCACTAAAGGCATCATACAATTTTCATACCTGTAAAAAATATTCTTTGAGAACCTATTTTCCTCACATAGGCAAAGATTTCTAAGCAAGTACAAATATTTAAAAATATGTCATTTTCAGGAAGGGGTTCAATGGATGTTCTACACTCTCTGGAAATTACTCAATTTTCAAAAGTGACCCAATTAACCTTCTACACAGAACCCCGTGCGCCCCCTCACACCCTCTTCCCAGATTTTAGGTTTTTATCCTATGTACAACTCCTGCTTGGTTTTCATTAATTGAGGCAAAAAGGTCAGGCCGTAGAAATAACACGAAAAGTCTATCCTTGACCTCAGAGAGTGTTCAGTTGGACCCAAAACCCAGAACGCCACCCCACCACCTGTGCTGTGAGCCTGAGCCTCATGCTCAAGTCTCGGCCCCCCGTTTAAGATTTTCTATCAGCTGTCATCTCAGAGGTGTGCAGCCCCTGTCTCCAGAGGCTCGAACGACAACATTTGTGAAGCAGCCTAGGTTGCACTTCAAGCCACAAGCTGCGATTAAGGATGCTGTTCTGGAAGTACAACTAACATACAGGACCTGGCGTTTCACAGGATACACTCAGTTATTAAAATGAACCTTTTTAAAGTTTTAAGGATGACAAACAGGATTTCCTCATCGAGGTGGTTTTGTTTTTTAAAACCAACAGAGTTTAGGGGTAGATTCTCGTGATGTATATACTGTATGTTAGCCAACTTGACAATAAATTATATTTAAAAAACAATAATAAAAATTAAAAAACCAACAGAGTTTAGATCTTAGGAGCTCAGTGGAACTACAACAAATGGAATTGTGATGGTTTTCCAAAATGGATTTGTGCTTTACAAATATAATACAGGTATTTTGATGTTTCAGACCGACTAAGAGGACTATGGCTTGTCCCTAAAGCTCAAAGGAAAACTTTTTTTTTTTTTTTAACATTTTTTTATTCTGAGAGAGAGCGTGAGCAGAGAGAGAGAGAGCGTGAGCAGAGAGAGAGAATCCCAAGCAAGCTCCACGCAGGCTTGAACTCACAAACCATGAGAGCATGAGCTGAGCTGAAATCAAGAGTCGGATGCTCCACCGACTGAGCCACCCAGGCGCGCCCCTCAAAGGAAAACGTTGAACTGTTGTAGAAGCTTAGTCCTTCTAGAAAAAGCCCTTTTGAATTTTGCCAATGAAATTACCAGTGACCTTCACGAAGCAGGCTGAGGGTGTCTCAGTGGGATCTTGAAGAACTGGAGACGGGCTGCACGCCTCTGAGATGCAATTGAACTTGTGGCTTTGGGTACAAAAGAATTTCTAACAACTCATTCTGTAAAAAAAGAATTTCTTTAAAGACCATATGTTGAAGTCAAAAGTATACTCATCATACCTTTCACCCAACCTCCTAACCTACATTGTCCACTCCTGATCCTTTTCTAGAATTGGTAAGGGGTCTATAGTAGCCGCTGTTGGGAAGCCAGTTCAAAAACATAAAGATGATTTGAGTCTCATTGTCATTTTCTTAAAAATAAAGCAAAACCTTAGGTCACCTCCCTTTCTCCTTTAAAAACAAAAAGCCAACTAAGTGCAGGGGATAGAAGGAAAAGGAAGTTCCTTCTGCCCCTTCCCTCCAGGACACCAGAGCTCAGCACACACAGGGATACGTATAATGGTACAGACAGTTGTGGAGAGACAGGAGCCAGTGCGACAGGCACCTGGGACATGCAGAAGGTGTGTCCCCAAGTTCTGCATGTATTGAAACAGACTGCAGAAAGGGTTTTGCAAGCCAAGTTATACAAGGCTTATACCCCATTCTTACACAACATATCCACAGACACATCATCAGCAATAGATGTGAGGGGGAACTGTTTGCAAACTTGGCATTTAAACAGTTTTCAATGTGGCCTAGTACTAGTGAACAGGACCCCCTGAGCTCTGCCCTGGCTCTTCTTTCTTGCCTCTCTCCCTTTTATTCTTTGTGGAGGACTTTGATCGGATTAGATTTGTCACCCATGGGTAGGTCAGTGCCAAGTTAACGACTCTGGACTGTCCTACTCCTGACTACCTGTGAGAAAGGCACAGGTTGACAAAACCCTACTTGAGCAACAATCCCACTTTTCATATTTTACCAGCTGCCATTCCTCTGATTTTTTTGACTCTTTCCTTTGCCTGGTATCCAGCCCTTCCCCTTTTAATTGATCCCTTACTCACTCATGCAATAGTCCCAATCTAGAACACGATCATCTTATAGCTGAAATTACTTCAACGAGTGGTTTCCTTCCCTCAACTTCTCGTCTTGCCTCACAGTCCACGACACCATCAGTTTCAGTCTGTGCTACAGGCAGCACCAAGTGTAACTGCTTACAGTAAGACTTCCCACCAGGAATTCTGACCGGCCTTGCCGAATCCTCTTTTCTTCTTGCCTTTTGCTGTTTCCACCTGCTTCCCCGTTTGCTGTACTGGGACCCACGTTCTCTTTTCTACTTAAGCAAGTTCTTTTCTCCAACCTCTGCTTCTAAAACAGAGCTTATGTTGAAGCTGTGGGAAATGGGATGGAATGCTACCCACACCGTAAAAACGAAAACCACAAATCCTAAAGCGTCCCCTCATCTTGCCACTCTTTACTCTCCTTCAGGCCAGAGAGGTGTGAGGTGCGGGGAGGGGGGCCGTGCAGGGCGGGCGGTTCTTGCATAAAGCCCATTGCTTCCCGTTTTGGCTGCACTTTGCCCCCTTCGCCCAGCAAGCTGTTTCCCTTGCCTGAAACGACCACCTCCTAAATATTGCTTAAGGCAACTTCCTCAGCGCGGTTTACCACAGTAATCCCACCTAATTCCTGTCATTCCAATAATCTGTTAGCTCCAGTCTTTTTCAAATATTTACCTCCTGTATGTGTTTTGATCTTTATTCACAGCCTAATATCATCGCTGTGGGTTTTAACTGCAGCAAATGCTGCTTTCAGTGTTTGGGTAAGAACAATCACTGTGCACACATAAGAAGCTTGTTGCAAAACAAGCTTATGATGCCTATTGTGTGCATCAATTTTGTTGCAAAGCCCTCCTGTTTTGCAACAAAATTGATGCACACAATAGGCACTCGGTACTTATATATTTCTGGCAACTAAAGACTGGCCTGTGTACAGAACCCATTTGAGTTTTAAAATACCTAAGCGTTTATAGGCTTATTTTAAACCCGATTCTATTACATTATGACAGTGGTATACTGAGGGGCCAGGAGCATAATGTAGATCTTTTTAAAACTTTCAGGTGCCTCTCTTCAAGGGCACTCCAAGATTTAATAATGTTGTGGTCCATGTTAATGCCACTCAGATGGACATCCTCTCTTGCCAAATTTTGACTCTCGCCTGTGCATTTATAGGTGAGTAGTCTGAAAGTTGAAGCTCTAATGTTCATTTCATGGAGATGAAAGGCAAATAAGTTTCCCTTAACCAGGTGTCAAAAGATGCACACAACAGCGCGGATTCTGCGTGTGGACCACATCCATAGCACACGTGGCCTTTGTTCTCAACAGTTCTCAAGACTACTGTGCAATTTAGCAACTTTGTGTGTGTGTGTGTATTTTATCTTTTCTAGGATGTGAAAATCCTTTAGAGGGAGAAGCTTCAACTTGTATATTCATTTCCCTTGCAGAAGTGAGGCCCTAATAGGCATTCAAAAAATAATTCAGACTAAATATACTTTTTTTTTTTAATAACGGTTTTTATCCTTTGGTGTATCATGGATGCCTTTGAAAATCTGATTAAATGCACATACTCAACACCTGTATTCCCAACAGAATTCCACTTGGGAGGTTGGACAAACTCCTCGCAAGTTGAGAAACTGCTCCGAAAGCTGGCACTTGGGAGATGTTCCCTCCCCTCCATCCTTACTGTCAGGACGCGAACACACGCTCCGTATTTCATACTGGACTATTACTTCACACCTCCCCCCTCAGTCTACTTGCCTCTTCTCTTGCCTCCGAATTACTACCAGAGTCCTCTAACACCCTGATCAAAACCACCTTTTCCACTGCTCAGACTCATAACAATAAACAGACCCTTCAGGACAGAGGCTAAGGCCAGTTATGAGCTGCTTTCCTTTTTTGCCTCCACTTTGAGCCTCACCTGTTCCTCCTCCTCCACTACCCTTTAGACTTGTGCGCTTTAAGGCCAAGGCTTCGGGCTTCCCCAGAACCTCATCTCTGTCCGCCTCCTGGTCCAGCGTATGGCTGTGTCTTTCTGAGAAGCCCTACCGACGCTCCTCATCGAGCAGCGGAGAACAGCTTCCTCCACCTGCACACCTCTGTCAAAGCACCTGCACTGCATTTTAATTGTGTTTGCATGACTATCTCCCCAGCACGGGTCTTTTCATCTTTGTGTTTTTATGCCTGGCATATTGTAGGACCACAGGAAATGCTTGCTGAATGAACGAACTGACACTACATGCAAAACTGTCACAGAAAACCGCATTAAGCCCTGCAGTGTGCAAGGCTAATGTGCATCCACATTCTGCATCCATTTTCCCTTGCGGTCTCTGGTCAGAGGGCTAGCAAAGCCACTTAAAGGTATGTGTCAAAGTACATACCTTTTCTAGAGCCTCTCACCTCATTAATTTATATCTGGAAATGAAGGCTTTGCCACAGTCTGGCTGCAAGCACTTGTAAGGTCGCTCCCTGGAGTGGGAATAATTGTGGATAGTGAACTTCTCCAGGGTGAGGAACGTCTTGCCACATAATTGGCAGGGATAGGTGGCCATGGGCTTTACTTCTCACACCTTCCTTTTCAGATGCGCTGACCAAATGCTGTGCCATTTAAGCACAAATGGAAGGATGGTGCTGAGCACATGAGCAGAGCCACGGCAGCCTGAACTCCAGACCAGGGGAGAGGCAGCGTCGTGGTCCTGGGCCTGGTTCTACCCAGACATGGGCCTCTCAGTTACCATGAGCTTTGCTTCCTGCTTTCCCACATCCCAATTTATAGATGCAGTCTCAGGCTGGGAGAATGTCGGAGGCACAGATGAGGTTCCAGGAGCATCACCAGAGCTGGGGCATGTTCTGGATCGCCAGACTGTCTGTGGAGAGAACAACAGTGTTCTTGTATTAGCTTGTATTGGACAAGAGTGCTCTTCCTCTCCTCCCAGCTCAGCATCGACTACCCAGAATCCACATATTACTTTCAATGGCTCCAATGCAGCACCCGAGTCTCTGTCCTCCCTCATGTGCTTCGGAAGGTCCTTCTGCACATAAATCCTCCCAAGTGGCGAGGAGGCAAGCACACAGTGTTCTGATGGTAGGTGAAGCACACTTTCCTTTTGACAGAGACAGCTCTTTCCATCGACTAAGGCGTGTGTTACCTACTTCAGATCATGACTTCAGGTCAGTGTGAGGCTCAGCCAACCAATTCAAAGGAAAAAAAACCAAAAATCTCCCCCATGTGTTAGAGTGTTTTATCGGTACAGAAATGAAAGTCATCTCTGCTTATTCAAACCTTGGGCTGTCTTCACCCATGGTTAGCATAACATACGTTGTTTATCACACCTGTTTAAACTTCCAGGGGAGGAGATGAAATAATTTGTATACATCCAAGTTAATTTGTTTATAAGGTTACCATGCTGAAGATCTCAACAGCGTGATGTAAACAAAATGTGAATAAAACCAGTTTAGTTCACTCATGTGCCTTTGGAGGGGAGACAGAATATTCCCACGGAAACAAAAATGATGGCTCAGGCTGCAGTCAGAGGTGTAGGTAGCATCCTCTTGTAAACTGTTCTACTGATCTCTTCCCCTTTTGTTTCTGGGGGCCTTTCCTCATTCCCCAGCCCCACTCTGGAGGGCCAACTACTCGTTAGTAAGGCCACTTCTAGAAGGTGGGCCTGCTGCCTCAACCTGTCTCAAACCAACCTTCCAACCCAGGCAAAGTCACCCAAATCCATGTTCTTCTTCTACCAATGCGCCACCATTTGAGGAGCCTTAAGAGTCTCCGGCAGTCATGAACAATGCAGAAAAAACCCTGGCTACCTAGAATCCTGTGCTTTTCTAGAGAGAGTAATTCTCAGGCAAGTGGATGCTAACCTTTCAGTTGCCATACTTAAAAAAAAAAAGTACTATATGTTTACATTAAACACACTGGAGTAGCTTGTATGCAGGCCAGTCTTTTCTGAGCTTTGCCAAGTAAGCAGGGCACCCGCAGCAAAGTGACCAATCACAGCAGGTCCTCAAGGGCCCATTTCCTGCATGCATTCATTTACTGCCCAGTCTTTAGAGATGCTCCTTGTTGTTAAAAGTTTTTACTTACCTTTTCAGTTACTTTCAGGTAAGAAGGCTGGAGTCTAGCTAGGTCAAATTTATTATAACAACAGTCTAAGCATCTTTAAACCTACCAGCTCACAGCACACATACACAGAAAGAGAGATACTCCTTTTCCAGGGAACAAAACCTACAGCAGACTTCTTGTGTCCCTCATCAGCTAGCTCGGATGTTTGCAGACACTGCTCAGAGCTCGGCAGGAGCCAGCACCAGGCAGAGAGCCCTCCCCCTGTGCCCCGCCTGCTCGGAACCCTCAGAGCTGACACGCAGGCTTTGAGCCGAAGCTTCAGCGCTGATCCAAAACTGGGGACGCGGGCGCTCTCAGCCAGCATCTTGGCACCAAAACTTCCTTCTGATGGCAGCACACACACACCTTGTTCCTCTGTCACCAAGTGTGACTTGAACTGAGCCCCTCTTCCCCAACTCCTTGTTCCCGCACAGTACTGCAGCTCATGCCTGAGGCCCTACTCTGACGCATCCCCAACGAGCATGGCCACAGACAAAATGATTCCTTCCAGGAATGCCATCCTGCGTGGCCGAGTTTTTGCTGCCAGGTCTCATGACGTGTCCCACTTCTCATCCAGCCAAAGTCTGGCTGCAATACTGGCCCAGCTATAAGAGGCACAGAATTTATCATCACCATTAAATGTCCTCATTCATTTGAAATTTCTGTGTTCCAAGGCTATCAAAAAAGATTAAAATGTAAATATAATATGAAGTTTGAAATTCATCTTTTCCTTGTTCTCATGACGGCTGAACTCAAATTAGTGCCAGTCCCTCAGGAGGAGAGCCGGTGTGGTGGAGGGATTTGCTCTCTCTCTCTCCCGCCAATCCCCTGCATGTACACTAAATTCATTCTCCACATTCTTGCTGAGAGATGACCAGTACATCCAAGAGAACTTTCTGTGATGACGGAAGTGTCTCATATATGTCGGCTACTGAACACTCAAAACGTGACTCTGAGAAACTGAAATTTTTGTTTAAATGTAAACAGCCCCGTGTGGCTAGTGGCTGCTGTATGAGACAGCACAACTCAGTTCCACACTTGAGAGCGAGAAAGGCAAGGTTCTGCTTTCCTTCAGACACAACTGTGCTGATTCACCCTCAGGTGTTTCCCTGAAGTGTGGGAGCGATTCGTGTAGATCCAGCCACTTGTTCTATGAATACAGTGGAAAGATTCCCCAGTTCAAATTCTAGCTTGTCCACTTGTCAGCTACATCTTGAGTCTGTTTCCTTATTTGTGATACCACCTGATGCATATAATGGGCTGCTGGGGACAACCAACTGGAACAACAGGGATCTGAAATATGCAGTAATCTAAAAACATACCACACAAGTATAAGTTGTTTATGAAACACTGGGATTAAGAGCAGAAGCCATCAGCTGCACAAGTGGCACAGGGTTCTAGCCACTCAGCTACGGCCATGATAGAAAAACTCACGTTCTCTCCCTCTGTGTGACCCACCATCCGCTATTCACAGTGGGAGGAACCAGTAGTCTGGATAACACAACATGCTCACACACGCAGAAAGACCTATGACCTTGGCAAGTCAAAATCGGCATTCTTTGTTCCTCAACAGATACCAACTTTGACTGATGGCTTACCAACAGACCAAGAATATGAAGGAAAAGTAGTATTTATTCCATTTAGACTTAACAAAAAGTGCCTGCCCTTTAGCACTAAATAAAATTTTCCCAGATCAACTTTCCAGCCACTTCCCTAGATTCCAAAGTCCAACAGTCATGGACATCATTACCTACGTTTCCCTTGGGCCTTTGAAGACAGTGGGTATATAATCAGGGATTTACAGACACAGCAGATTTTATTTAAATGTGACACACATTTCCTCACTTTGTTCCACGTGGAACTTTCAAACAATAACAAACATCACTTAAACATTTTTATACACACTTAACTCATTTCATGAGTGACTCTTCGCAATCCTTGATGTGTTTTTAGGTCCATGTGTTAAATACGCCTAGCCCAACACTAACTGGCCTTCAAATGTTGAACTGAATTAATTATACTATAATTAACATTCTTTAAGTCTTTTTGAACGATGAATTCAAATTCACAAATGGTTTTAACGTTTCTTTCACCATAACTGTGTATTTCATTAATGTGGACCTTCAAATATAAATATTTACACTGTGTTCATGATACTATCACAAACTCCTATAAAAATAGTCTTTCTCAACAGACTATAAATTCATTGTGGCCGAGGATCAAAGCCTAGCTATTTTTAAAAAAATAAACCGTGTGGATAATACAGCGTCCCCCATCACCATGTACTTGACCAGTACGGGCTGGCTGCCGCTGATTCCAATCTTTGGTTGAAACCTGATGCGCTTTCTGGCCACATCCTTGAAACAGACTCGTGATTAACTTTCTATTATCTGGCAAACCACCAACAATCCTAACAGAACTGACAAAGGGATGGTCCTGATGATAATCAGTCTATATTCTGTGACCTGAAATACAGATGGCATTTGAGTCTTAAATACGGTAATATTTCAACACCTGTCACCCTGGAAAGATAGTAAGTCTTCCCCCAAAACATCTCAGGACATAATTTTCAATCCCCTTGATTCTAAAAATACTGCGTGAGTGATACAGATCTGCCACTATGCCAAAGAAGGCTTGTGCCATCTGCTTCATTCTGTTCATGCTGATTATTTTGGGGAGGAGTGAGGATCAGATTGGAATAAGAACATATATATATGGCAACAGCTAGGAAAGACTGTGTTCCCTGAGAGCGAGTGGTATACTACAGTAGAGGTCAGAGCACAAGTGTAGTTCTAGGATGTCCCCAGTGCTGCGTAACACAAGCATCTAAGAGGGGACGACAAATGTTCTACAACATTCTCAAAATAAACTATGACTTCTGGCTTCTATTTCCATTGTCCCCAGTGACACAATGCAAGACCCATTTCTGAGAGGAAACTGAATTTCCATTTTTAATCTTCTAACATGGGTACTCCAAGCTCTTTTTTTGACTCCATTCATCATCACTCCTTGTGGATAAGAAGGTTCTGCTCGAAACATTTCCCTGTGTCTCACACACCCCTAACTTGGGATTGTTTTTATACAAATGAGTTAAAACCAGTTTTAGAAGGGCTTCTATAAAAGTTCTCTTTTCTTTTTATACACGCAAAACATGAAAACAGCCCATCATGGAGCAGGGTAAGTGGAACTTCATTGCTTATTTGGGCTCTAAGAGCCCTCTGTAGAGAGTGCACTTCTCTTAGTTCTTTGAAGGACTTTGGTAGTGAGTTTCTAACATCAATGAACAAAACTATCCATAAACATCAACAAGATAAAGAAGATTCTCAGAACCTCTGGGTAGTCGTTAATTGCTTATTACGCACATGCACTGTAGAACTTGTTAGGTACTGTATCTGAGCAAGCATGACAGAAGAGTTGGGGCTCAGTATATGTCTAATGAGCAAAACAGGTGCTCACGGGGCAGGACTAACTTGGTTGAGGATGACAGATGTGAGGCCTTGATAAGTACCTCACCACATGGCTGTGGCTGGGTTTTTACTCTTAACCTAGAGCAGGGGGTTATAAGTGGCTCTGAATTCTCTGAAATTCTGTGTAAAATTAGGAGGCATGTACGCTGGAGTTCTTATGGGGGGAGGGACCATGGCTTTCTTCAGATATTCTAAGGGGTCCTAGATTCAAACAGGTTAAAGGTCACTGACTTAGATGAAAACAGGAAATCCCTCTTGGTGCTATCAATTCAGTTTATTCACAAAGTCATTGATATTTCCTAATCCGTGGGCCATATATTTTGTGCCTCAATCACTGCATGTTATCAGGTTAACGTAAAAAAAAAAAACAAAAACAAAACAAACCCAAAAAGGTCCTATAATAATGTTCTTCTGAAATTCAAGCAGTAAACAACTTGTATAAATTTCATTTCAAATATGGCCTCAGGGGCACCTGGCTGGCTCAGTCAGTAAAGCATGTGACTCTGGATCTTGGGGCTGTGAGTTTGAGCCCCATGTTGGGCAAAGAGATTACTTAAGAAATAAAAAAATTAAAAAACAAATAGGTGAAAAAACAAACAAATATGGCTACAGATGATAAATTCAACTATCACATAAGACAGGGCTTCATTTTGAATACAGGGCAGACTACCCTCAAAATTATAGGGGTTCATTTGTCAGCATCTTTAAAAATCTTTTATATAAAAAATATGTGTATTTATCTTCATTAATGTTGTAATATATTATCACTAAAATCCGCTAACACCTGAGCTGCCAGCACATGGAATGAACTCATAAGGAGGGTCCACAGGCTTGTCACCTCCTTGTGTGTGCACCTCTCTACCACAGTGGCCCAACGGCTACCGGGACTGCAGGTTGATTCGCATGCTATTTCATTAGCGTGCCCCGTTCTGTCACGCTTCTGTGTTTTCCACATGATGCCCCTTCCTAGAATGGTCCTCCCACCCCCTGCCCACCTGGCACCTGGCAAACTCTTCCTTCTGTCACTCCCAGGCAGAGGAATGAGCTCCCTTCCTGCATAGGGAGATGGTGGACCTGAGAGGAACGGATTTGAAAGTCCAGCTGAAACCCTACAGACTTGGGCTCAGGAAGTTGTGGTGGAGAGAAAAGCAGATCACTGAAAACCATGGCTAACTTAGAGCAAAATCTGTTTGGTGAGAACCTACCTCCACAAAAAGTTCTTCTGTGTACTTCCAGAATTACATATTCAACAGCCTATTAGATATTAGACATCTCCACCTTAACACGTTGGAAACCATTTGTTCTCATCTGGTGGGAAGCACCCACTGACTGACCTTGCCCCTCTGTTCTGTTCTGGGAGCACCACCGGCCACCTGCTGAACAAGGTGGTTTGTTTGCTGCCTACTGACTTAAACTGCTACCTTGAGAGACTTAGCTTTGTTAACTCAATGGCTAAGCTCTTATTTTCTTAGAAACAAGGCCTAAAATAAACAAGAAAGCCAAAGTGACTTATTTATCTAATATTCAGAGAGAAAAAAAACGAGAAAGCTCTCTGGTCGACTATACCACAGCTTTAGAACATCAAATCTATGCACTAGACTTAGAAAATGTCAATAAAGGGCTCCTGGGTGGCTCAGTGGATTAAGTGTCAGACTTCAGCTCAGGTCATGATCTCACGGTTCGTGGGTTCGAGCTCCCGTTAAGGGTTCTGTGCTGACAGCTCACAGCCTGGAGCCTGCTTCAGATTCTGTGTGTGTGTGTGTGTGTGTGTGTGTGTGTGTGTGTGTGTGTGTGTCTGCCCCTCCCCTGCTTGCTCTCTCAAAAATAATAAACATTAACAAAAAAAGAAGAAGAAAATGTCAATAAGGACAGGGTGCTAACTTTCTATTTACAGATATCTGGGAAAAATCCAGTGAAAGATGGCAAACTGAATAAAAGTATGTAGTTCTAGTCTCTCCTGAAACGCTACTAAAACCGTATTAGTGAGATTTTTTCAAATACAGCCTAAGATAACAGGAAAGGAGAAAACTACCACAAAATATGGGAAGCTGGAAAGCAGGTAAACCAGCAGTAACTGGCTTTGCAGTCATAAGAAAGCTCAGTTCTAAGCCAGTCATGAAAAGCTGTGAAGCAACTTGATTGACCCTGCAGAACCCATTAAGAGTCTTAGAAATGTGGGCACTAGGGAACTCTGGAGGTGGGGATGAGAGTGGGTATACAAACACAAAGACTGGGAACATCTGTGGGGAAGCATGCAGCACTCTGACCCCCTCCCGGTAGAGGGCATGGGGGTGGGGCACTCTGCGGAAACAGGGAATGAAGGGAAGTTTGTATATTTGCCCTATTTGGCGACCAGGCCCATCCCCTCCAGGGTAGGAGACTGAAGGAGTC
Source organism: Panthera pardus (assembly GCF_024362965.1). Classification (NCBI taxonomy): domain Eukaryota; kingdom Metazoa; phylum Chordata; class Mammalia; order Carnivora; family Felidae; genus Panthera; species Panthera pardus. The sequence goes on along the minus strand of NW_026526732.1, from coordinate 22,275,638 downwards.
TTCTCTGGGAAAGCTGACCGGCCCAAGAGAAAAGAGCTAATTACAAGGACAAACGGCAGGCCCCGGGGTTTACCTGCATTAACCTACAACAAGTTCTAGTGAAGTACACAAAGCTTCCATCAGCTTTTTAATGGCTCCACTCATAAATCAGCAGGCAGCTGAGGATCACCAGAAACCAGAAGAAAGCATCTAATAAGAAAAACTGACAGAATAAATAGAAAAAAGCAGCTGGGATGAAGACGAGGACTCTATGGGGAAAAGAAAACTTAAAAAACAACTATAAATACCTGAGAGAGGGAGAGAGATCCCTAAAAGAAGAAATACACATACACAGATACAAACACATTTTTTTAAGAAAACAAAAGAAAAGGCAGTAGCAAGAGCCAGACAGGGGCAGGGATTTGAGTCAAACTTGCTAGGGGAGCATCTGAGAATCTGCAGAAACTCCTCTGATATCTTTATGTTTGCCAGTGTGGCTTATCTTGAGGGTACCTGCTATTTTTACATGTTTGCTCCTCCTAATGCTCACTAGTGATTAACACCATGAAGCAACCTTTTATAAGCCAGCTAATATAACCCAGAGACTAATTAACAGTAAAACCATTCACAGGCTAAATAGTTGAAATATGCACTGTTAAACTTAGAAACAGTAAAGAGGAGGTAATTTTTAAGTTAATGCAACAGCTGATTATCTTCATTATATGAAAAATACCTATTAAACACTGCACCTTGTTAAACATTTGTACTAGAAGTGGACCTATAATAAAGCTATAAAAAGAGATGACAGGTGTAAAATTGGAATGGAGTAAAATCCTTCATTATTTATAGATGACTGTCTACATAGATTCCAAAGAATCCATACACAGAATAGAATTAGAGAGCTTGACAAGATACTCAGTTATAAAAAATCAAAATACAAAAGGAACTATTTCTAAATGCCAGCAAACAAAAATAAAATTAAAAATACCATATACATTTGCCACAAAACAAAGATCTAGGAATAAATCTAATCACAAATGTACCATATATTTATGGAGCAATTATAAAACTATACTGAAAGACATTACAGAAAAGCTAAATAAATGGAGAAATATACCATGTTCATGAATAGGGAAATATAGATAGAATTATTGTAACATCAGTTCTTTCCATATTATTAATTCGAAGAAGTGCTAATAAAAATTCAACAGGATTCTTTGTTAGAACTCTTACCATTTTAAGTTTTATACGGAAAAAGTAAAGTCCAAGAACAGCCAAGAACTTCCCAGTCCTACTGGATCATACTCATCAACATATAAACAGACCACGGTATCTCCCAAAGAAAAAAAAAGGTAGGAGATAACAAATACAACAAATGGAAGTTGTTTTTTTTTTTTTTTAAAGCTACCATAATTAAGGCAGTATGACCTACTAAGGCACAGAATTAGACAAGTGGACCAATAGAGTAGAATGAATAGCCAAGAAACAGACCCACCCTTGTATGGAAACAATATATTACAGGGCTGGGACTGCAATCACTGGGGAGAAAATAGACTACTTAATAATTGGTTATCCATAGGGAAAATAAGGAAATTGGATTCCTATCATACATCATATATAAAAAGTCTTGACAGGTTATAAGCTTAATGTTTAAACAAAACTTTAAAACTGCAATCAGGAATGAAAAATAAGGGGCGCCTGGGTGTCTCAGTCAGGTAAGCGTCCAACTTCGGCTCAGGTCATGATCTCGCAGTTCCTTAGTTTGAGCCCCCCATAGGGCTCTGTGCTAAAAAAACAGCTCAGAGCCTAAAGCTGCTTAAGATTCTGTGTCTCTCTCCCTCTCTCTCTGCCCCTCCTCCACTCTCACAGTGGGAAGGGCAGAAGTATAGGAATCTAAGTTTCAAGAAGACCAAGAGGAGCCAAACCACAAGAAGCAAGGACAACCCAGGGCTGATACCAGGGAGCTGAGCAACAGGAACCCATTATAAGCAGTGGACTTGTCATATGACATATCATACTTTGTGACAATAATAACGGCAGAGATATGGAAGATCTATTGGAGAGCGGTGAGACCAGGAGTAGCGAGGCCATTTTAGCTTCTGCCGCATCTCAGAAGAGATAACAGTCACCTGGAAAGGAGAGGGGAGGTTGAAATGACAGTAAACAGACTGGTTAGATTAGGATTTAGGTGAGGTCATCAGAGGAAAGAGGTGACTGTGGCGGTGGTGAAGGAAAGGAAGGAGGAGTCCCAGAAGAAAAGCCCAGCAAAACATATGCGTCAGGAATTTAGTTTTGGACATGTTATCCTTAGTATCAGACATGCTAATCTTCTCTGTATCACTCCAATTTTAGTATATGTGCTGCCGAAGTGAGCACTGGTTTCAAACATCTTGAATCTCCTGGTGCCTAATGGGCATTCAGGCTCGTGAGGAGACCTAGGACATGAAGGAGGAGCTGAGGCACTTTTCTAGACCAAATTAACAGCAAATGACACCCTTTGGCTACTGGCTTCTGTAAGGACCCCAATAGCTCAAGTCTTTGGTTGCCCAGTGTACTAAAAGAAAGTAGGTTCTTTACAGGTGGGAACCTTTCCTTGTTATATTGTGTTTGGCAGATTGAAAATCTATCTAACCTATTTAACAGTCAAGGCTAACCATTCTGAGTCTACATGGAATGGGGTGAAGAAGGTGGGAAGAGAAGGTGTAGAAGTAAGTAGAAAATGCCACTCGAACTCTGTCTCAGCTGGACTAGGAGGAAGCCCCAAGCAGCAATGGAAAAGGCAGAAGCCTAGGAACATGAGCCTCAAAGAGCCACAGAAGATGAAGAGAAGCCACACTACCATGGGGAAAAGGACCGATGACCAGGGAGCCAGGATCCATCACTGCAGAGGCCCCTCTCTGAAGCTGGGGCAGGGCAAGTAAAGGGGCGGGGGGGGGGGGGGGAACGGCGGGGGGGGAAAGGGGGCTTGCACAGCTCGGGATTCCCCAGACAGGGCCAAAGCACTTCCCCAGAATGGGTCACTGTGCATGATACTTAAATCTTCCACTCCCTTCCTCTCCCCACCACATACATGATATTTTTAAATTCAAACATTTAGGAAGAAACATCAAATGTCCACAAACAAGCAGAACAGGCATGTGTATACAGAGAGACAGTATGAGGTCCAGGGATGGTTCTCAAGCATAGACGGAACGGACCTGATTTCACAAAGACTACTAACGAACTCCAGGTAGCATGGTAGGGATGAGAAGAGGACAGCAGTCCTGAAATCCAGACGAGAGCTTCTGGGATTAGAAGATTTTCTAGTCATTAAAGTCAGCGGTGGGGACTATTCTTTTTTGACAGCTGAAAATAGATCCCCCTCCTCCCTCCCAACACACCCTTTGCGCCAGGCCGCTAGGCCCTTTTAGGGTATGCTTCTACAGCTGACAGCCAGTGATCTCTTTTCCTGGGTCTCTAAGAGGAGGGCGCAGAGGAACCAAAACTTACCTAATTAGCAGCAGGACCTATTGTCCTAATACGGTTACCATTCTAGGGAAAAGAAAAGCCTGGTCCCTTCCCAGGAAGTGTGTGAGGGTAAAGGCTTACACTGAGAAAAGAAAGAAGAAAAGCATACTAGTCACACTGATGACGGGAAGCCAGATCCATGAGTTAAAAATCTCTTGAGGGCAACATAAAAGCTACAGGAGGTCTGGAAAAGATGCTCATGACTTAGGTGGACTATTTGATCCTGAAACAGCACTATCTCTAAATAAACAGAAAAAGGCCTGCAAACAGGTACCTACGTGTCAGCAAAGTATCTCTGGGTGGCAGACTTAGACATGGCTTCAGTTCATTCTTTCTGAAAGTCTGTACTTGCTAAATTTTGATACTGGCCAGTCAGGTGAACCTAGGAGCACATGAGGAGGGCGAGGTGGCTTTTAGACAGAGGGAAGAACACTAAGCAGAGGCCTGCAGCAGCACAGGGGCAGCCTGGCCCGAAGTCCTGGCAGGAAGGCAGGTGTGAGGAAAAAGGGAGGAGGCAGTGCCCTGAGCAGCAGGCAGAGGAACAACAGGGGCTGTCCTAGAGGGAGCAGGGGGCCGGTTCCATCAGCGGATTCCCTCACACAGGAAAAGCCTCACAAGTACTCACTTATTCCTCTCCACCAGGGGCAACTCCCTTACCCTGGGGGAACGGCAGAGTTAAAAGTACTATTCGGAAATTCTACCTGGCTCTTTTTACACACAATGAGCCTGGGACCAAATGTGATTACCCAAATGGACACGAATGTAAAGCACCCTGCTTACAATGCAGTTGACAAATGACAGCATACAGTCTTTTTCCCCCTAAGCTTTTTCAACAAATGAGCATCCAGAACTCACTTTACTATGACCTGTCTTCTTACTTAAGGGAAAAAGGTAAAATTGCCACACCTCTTCTGGAGCTCACTCCTCCTCCTTCTAGAAGGGTGTCTGCCCACCTGTGAGGACACATGCCCTATATTTATCAGACAGAATGACCCCACAATGCCAGAGTGAGAATTTTCTCTTTGCCTTTCCATATCACATCCAAAAGATCCAAACAATGCAGAGCAAACTGTTCATCCAGAAATACTTAATTTGAAATGTAAAAAAATGTATCACTGGCCCTTTAAAATGATTCCAGTTGTTGACTTTTTTCTTTTTAAGATGATACACATTTCATCGGGTTTCCATTTTAAAAGGCGCGGGCTCTGGACAGACAAGGCAACTTGTCCCAGTTCTTGCACTGGCCTCTCTGAAAGGGAGAAAGGAATGTCGGGGGAAATGGGGGCGAAAGCTTCAGAAGAGAGGAACACTGGCAAGCAGGGCCGCCTCTCCTTTTCACCTTAAGTCTTTTCTCTCCCCCCATTCACAGCTTTAGGTCCTTTGTTTGTTTAACAAACCATCACAATCATACCCAGTTCAATGGGGAGGAATGTGAACTCTCTAAGTAGCTGTCCTCGTAATCCACATGTGTGGTCCAGCCCACAGCCCATCCCAGGGGCTTCAGTGTGCGGTTCTGTGCTCCCGGCCCCTGGAGGCCAGGCACCTTGCTCACAATGAGCCCAATTTCCCCGGCCGCATGCTTGCTGCTCCTTCCCAGTAGCCTGTAGCGATGTCCCAAGTTGTTCCTCCTTTCCCCCTTGCCTAGCGACTGTACTGGCCGTCCTGTCCGGGCTTGTCCAGTTCAGCCTGAGACAGGCACTGCCTGGTGTGGCAGCCACCCCCTACCTTCTTCAGCCCACAGACTCACCACCGACACAGAGCCCACACATTCCAGGGTCTTCCTGGTCATCACGCCCAACTTCCAACCCAGCCCTCCGACGTCAATCACACGGTATACAGAAGACACAATGGCAAGAGTCCCCCTCCCCGCCCTTGCTGGAACTGTTAGTGCCTTGCTCAGTTCCTAGTAGATATATTGGCCACGTTGGGATGAATTTCAATGTCTTGGCCAATAAGTCAAAATAGCATTCAGTCAGATTATATTTCAAAGGGAACCAAAATACTACCTAGCAGAACGATATTCTAGGTCAAACTCATAAAGCCCTCTGTCAGCCCTGCTAGATAGAAGGGCACCTTTATACCCATCCAATAGATGAAGAAACTGAGGTTTAGAGACTTACACTGTTTGTCCATAGGCCCTGACAAGATACTGCAAGTAATGTTCTGTACTAAGCAGAGTGCCTAGCACAGAGTGTCCCAGAAGTGTTAGCTTCCCTCAATACCATTATTGACAATAATGACGAGGATGACCAGAGGCCAAACCCAGATGGTCTGAGCTAAGCTGAGTGTTCTTCCTACTCATACCTCGCCATCCTTCCTAGTTACACTGTCTGCATGAGCAGCGGACTTCAACATTTTACTACAGCGTTTCCAAGTAAAGCCTTGCAATCTGTGACTGGATCCCCTGGTGCCACTGGTATGTGACCAGCATCGTCCTCAAGCTAATCAGTTAACATGTTCCACAAAGAGGACTTTCCTCGGGTACACAAGTTAGGGCAAGGTACCTTTAAAACTTTTGAGCTGACAAGGCGCCCCACAGAAAACTCCACAGATTTGTATGTATTACCACAGTCCGTGGGATGGGGGACAGTAGAGGATATGAAAAGTTGCTGACTGCATCATCTGATTCCCTGAATTGTACAGCATACTAATGTTCCTCAAAAAACAAAAGGTTAGAAGAATTCTGTTCTAAGGTATTTGGCAGTTTGAGGCAGAAATGTATTTATTCCCTACCAGAAAGTTTAAAAACAAAAAATGTTTGTTTTTGAAAGAGAGAGAGAGAGAGAGAGAGAGAGAGAGAGAGAGAGAAAGAGAAAGAGAATCCCAAGCAGGCTCCATGCTGTCAGCACAGAGCCTCACGTTGTGCTCAATCCCATGAACCATGAGATCATGACCTGAGTCGAAATCAAGAATCAAATGCTTAACCAACCCAGGCACCTCTATACTAGAAGCTTTTTGAAGTACCTTGAATCTCCTTGACTGATTTTACTATGTGTTTCCAAGTAATTGTTAATAAACATGCCCAGGCAGAAATAATTTGAAGAAGCTTTCATTGTTTGCATACCTACTCGGTGACAGGAAACACCAGCTTCCAGGTGGTCATGGAGTCCCCTCGGAAGTTTGTCTGACGACTCAAACCTGTAAGAAGAGATCTTGCACACCTTCAGTGAATGAAGCTAGGAAAACATTTCCCCCCATCATGTTGCAGCTTGAGCCTGACTTCAAGAGCACATACACACAATTGATGACTGACAGAGATTTCTGACTGCCCTTTCACGCATTTTCATTGACAGATCAATTTTAAGTGTTAAAATCCTGTAGTAGGATACCTCAACAGACACACAACCATTAATTTTTAAATGTCTCAGATCGACCATCTGGCCAAAGTCTTAAACATTTAGCTCATCTGATATATTTTAAAGGTATGATGAAGTTCATAATGCTGTAACTTAAAGGATTTTCAACCTTATATTACCTTGACCAAGATCTTTAAGTATTTATATTACAATTGGGTTAGAAAAACCCTGGAGTTTTCCCCTACTTTCTGCAAGTAGGGAAAATAACAAAACAAAACATGAAATTGTTTACATCAAATATTCAAAAGAGCACAGAGAGGAAATGGTATTTTTTTTAAAGCAACAGTATTAGAATACTATAAAACAGGTATGCAAATCTATGCAATAACAGAACCGGAAACAAATTGTGAACTGAAAAAAGCAATAACCAGCAGGCATTCATTTTCAACAAAAGCTTCAAATAAACATATAGATTCATCAGATGGTGAAAAGGCTGAGGTCTCCAAATTGAATACACAATTCAGTGGTTACCAAACCTGGCTATGCATTAGAATTGCCAGAGACATCATTTAAAAATACAGATTCCGAGGCCACAGCACAAAGCAGCACAGAATGCCGTAACATCACTTTGGCACTGGGCATTCACGTTTTCACCAAGTTCTCCAGAGCCAAGTCCATGGCCAGCTTTGTACCACTGATCTCTGGTGAGCATTCGGAAACCAGTATCTCTATTCACCAATTAATTACAAAACTTGGCTTCTTCCAATTTAGGACTATTCCAACCAGTCAATTCTCATAGGGGTAAAGGTTTTTAGGATTTTCTTAACCAGCACAAAGGTAAGCTTACTATGAAACAAAGCCAATTATATCCTACCTATGTGATTTATTCACTTGGTCGCCTGTTCTCTTAATTTGATTAAAAAAAAAAAAAAAAGCTATGTCTGTTTATTTTGTAGGAGAGCATTCCTTTTAAGTTAAAAATGGAAAAATGAAGATCATTTTTAGACAACCAAATTTGAAAAATAACCCATCACAATTCAGGAAAAAACCAGAGGTGAGTAGGATCTTTGAATCATCCAGAGAATTTGTTTTAAATGTATTCCTCACTTCACATGTATAAACACTTCAACACATCATCTCATGGCCCATCTCTCTTCTCAAAATACCCACCACTTATCATGGTGATTTAATTGGGTGGTCTACAAAGGCCTGTATTATTTTTATGTATTTGTTTTTTTAAAGAGCTTTAAAAAAACACTGAGCAAGAGAGTAAAATTGTTCTGGAGGATTCTTCCTTTGCTTCTACTCATCTCACCAACGGACAATACCAATTTACAAATTCAGAGAGGCGAGGGCTCTCTTCTTCCCAAGGAAGGGTGCACATGACACGAGGTACGCAAACCAGGCAGTGGAGTGGCTTAGCTTCATTGTCGAAATATTCAAATGATCACTAAAAGAAAGCGATTCCTTTCTGAATCCAACAATACTCCTCGGCCTCCGAGGGCTCACACAGGAGCTTATTCTTAAGCTGTTCAATGTAAGCAGCACTAGTGAAAGAGGAGAACTCTGGCGGGGAGGAGGCCAAGTTCCTCTGCCTCTCCCACCTGCCATCTCGGCACCAGCCAAACGCTTAAATAGTTAACAATGCAACAGAGAACCCGAAAGCATGCGTGGCCCTGGGGAAAAATCGTGCGCGGTGTGTGACAGTTTAATAAAGCAGAGAAGAGACAGGAAAAATAACACATCTAAGTTTGACAGGATGCTCCTTGCAGACTGCTTTTCAGGTCAGAACTTAGATTTCAAATCTGACAAAAGGGCTTTAATCATTCATATATGTATATATGTGTATATATATATGTATATACGTATATATACACATGTATATATAATCTTTTAATATATAATATGTAAATATATATTTAAAGTATATGGTAAAAACACTATTAAATATACATGTTTCTGGGCTCCAAAGTAACAAGGAAAGTCACAGTTTTCTAGGAATGAAATCGGCACACAGTAAACAGATCATTGTTTTAAATAAAAGGGAAAATGTTTTTTTGGAAAATGATCTGTTTACATCTGCTTACTCAGATGTTTCGATGACAAAAAGTAAAATTTCCTGAATATAGAACATATGATTTGTAGAATAACTTTTTGCTGGCACGGTGGGTCTTCCTAGGCGTTTGCCTCTGACAGCATTTAAGAACATGCCCTTTTCTCTATGAATGTCCTGGTTTAGCTGCCTGCTGAGCCTGCACTGAAACCCCCATGAAACAAAGGGATTTTCCTCCACTTTCAGCTCATTCACTTCCGGCTACTCCTGATTTTTCATAAGTCAATTCTTCAAACTGACTCTTTTATTTCTAATGATTTGAGTGGGAAAGAATTGGGAAAGCCCCAAACACTGGGAATTGTCTTAGTTTTCAGTGAAAGCCTCCTCTAGATTGAAGATTGCAAGGTTTGTTTTTGAAAAGCTTTTCAAAAAAGGTGTGTCCGTGTGTGTTTTTCTAAACACTGTAATTCCAGATAGAAAGGAGCCCACCCAATATGGGAGATTACAGACAACTAACTTGTATTTCACCGAGCAAACAATGAGATTATACCTCTGAAGCAAAGACCCTAAACGGGATATTCATGTTCATCTCAAAACAATGAAGTCAGTTTAAAGATGACATAGGGGGGCGATGTCTGAATACATTTGTGGGCCTGACACCTGCCCCTCTACCTTCTTGCACCATTTCTGGGGGACCACATTCATACCCCAACGTGTCAACTACTCCTTGGAGGCAAAGGTCTCCCAAATCTGTCTTCAATCCTGAGCTTTCTTTCCAAGTCCAGACGAATCCATCTGCCACCTCTCAGCCTGGCTATCTCACAGCCCTGAGGGTCACCTGCCCTAAAGCAGGGACTCCTCCTCTAGTATTACAGATTTTAGCTACTGGCACCACCACATAATAATAGCTAACGTTTACTGGATGCTCAGGTCATGGCCATTTTAGTCATGCTCACAACCATATGAGTATGCAGTATTAGCCCCATTTTACTTATGGGGAAACTGAGGCTTAAAAGTTGCACTCATTTGCTCATGCTCACGTGACCAGCAGGCAGTGGAGCTGAGACCTGCATCCAGAGTGTGTGGTGTGAGAGTCCACATTATCAACAGGTCAGTCTCTTTACTGTGTTACTTCCTGGTCTCTCTGAAGTCAGAAACTCTGGAGTCATACTAGATTTTTCTCACTGACTAAGCTATACAGATTCTGCAAGCTTACTGTCTCTCAAATCTGTTTCCTTCTCTTAATTTCCATAGTTACCACTGTTTGGGCGATGTTTTGCCTTCATTACAGCCTGCAAATCAGCACGGCAGGACAACTCTGGAATTTCGCTTTGTTTGTCCTCCCAACAGCTTTTCTTTCTAGCTCATTTAAAACAGGTGGCAGGCTCTGTAATTCCTTGTATTTTAGCCCAGATGACGGCACAGGCAGTTTGTTAACATCTAAACCCAATGAGGAGATTCTGCCTGACTCCTGAGACTGGAGAAGCAGAGGGCACATACAAGGGTGAGAAAAAGACTCCCTCTCTCCTCCCCCCACCCCGGGGCCTGTAAAAGAGAAGGAGATCTGTCAGCACCAGCCAGGCGTCCCTTGCACAGCTCTGTTCCCCAGGGCGGTGAGCAGAGCCCTCAAGAGTGTGGGATGTGCTCTGGGAGACCAGACCCGTGGCATGGTTTCCAGCCTCTACTCAGTCCTGAGGCAGATACACAAAAGGTCAGAGGCCAGTCCCTCACCTACCAGGTGCCATGGTAATCTCTGGGTTCTAGAACACACCCCATGGGGGAAGGAGAGACACCTAAAAATGACTGAGATGAAATTTCCCTGTAGGTTAGCAGAATGGGGGCTGGAGTCTGAATTAGTTACAGGGAATAAAAAAAAAAAAAAAAAAAAAAAAAAAAGGAAGACTTCCTGCATACTTGAAGTTGTGCAGGGAGATTCAGACTCGCGGGATGCCTGCATAAGGCGCCAAGAACCTTAGACTCATACGTATCTGTGCTATCGACTAGCCTCAATTGCTAAAACTGGAGCCAGAATGGTTTTTTAAAAAAAAGGCCACCCCCTGTTGCAGACAGGAGTGTGGTCTCTGCAAAGGCACTGGTGACCTGGGGGCAGTCCTGTGCTTTAGAATCCTGGGGCGGATAGAGAAAGAAGGAAGGAAGGAAACTGTGCAGATGTTGAGAGTTTACTCACAAGATTAACTCCTCTGATTCCTATGCAAATATCTAGAAAGGGAGAGGCAGAGAAAGTTGTCTTTAAGGCCTTTATCTTAAACTCTGAATTGCTTAAAAACCAAAGGAAGTAACAATGTCAACCAGGAAGAGGAAAGAGACAGCCCAGTCCTGTTGGTCTCGAAGCACAGGACATCCCTGCTTCCCAAGCCTGGCCATGCCTCCCACCCAGGTCAGCAAGTGGGACAGGAGAAGGATGGCTGATTTCCATAGGATGGAAATGAGACTGTGTGGCAAACTGAGGAGTTTTCGGGAGAGGAGATTCCTACCCCGGGGGAGAGGCTAGAAGTTCTTAACGTAACAAATTTGCTGATTCAAACATGTTGGGGTACTGTGACACCAAGTGAAACGTTTAAGAGGGGTTCAGACTCTGAAACCAGTCACACATTCTCAAAGCACATTCCATCCATTTCAGTTCTGTGGCTGAATATCTGAGACCTTCAGAAGAAGTTTCCGAAAGCCCTGATGAAAACTGGAGAGGATTCTAGATAAGCCAAGATATAGCATCCATCCTGCAGAGATCAGAGTTTTTAGAACAGAGAGCCCTGGCTGGAAGAACTTCAGATGAACAAGAATCAGCAACCAGGGAGCCCCATATTCCTGCCACCCAGATGCCCACTGAGTCTGCCCAGAATGTGGGACACAGACAGTGGGGAAGACGGAACTGGGAGAGGGGGAGTTGCCTAGGGAGCAAGTGCTCTGTCATAGAAGCATAGTGTGCCAAGACAGTGCCCCCTCCTGGCTTTGGTTATAAGGAAGGGGAATATTTCATATTAAATTGAACCTAAGAAGAGAACTCACAGGAAACATGGAAGCTAGGTATGTTGAGCCAGCAGGCAGAGGGTTGGAAAAGCAAAGCAACCACAGCATGGGGCCACTCTGGCCTCTGCTGACAATTGCTTCCCTTCTCACACCAGATAGGTGAGGCCCAGAAGGGAAGAGAATAACAAGCAGTTCATGAACATTCACATGGCCTATCCCCAACCCCCATCACCCAGTGTGGGCAACCACATGCAGAAGACTGCTCTCCAAACTGTGGTGCCTGAAAACCTGGTAGGAGGAAGGTGGGGAGATATGCTGGAGAATGGAGGACTAGCCCATTTTATGGGCCCAAACTCAACTTTCATGTGGCTCCCTTAAACTTGCTACCAGTCTGGTGAGTAAAGAGCTTGAGCAGCTAGGTCAGTGCAAAGGGACATTTCTGCGTGCTAGAGATCTAGGTCCGTTCGGGCTCCTGTCTTGTTTTTGGAGTGGCCCCCTTCATTCTAATCACAATGCTGCTGCTAGAGTGATTCTTCTAGCACGCAAATACACGACATCACTTGGCTATTTGGAATTCTTCAAAGGTCCCATTAGTTTCCCTCAGTTAAAACCAAGAGTCCTGACTAATCAGAACCACTGAGAGTTTTTAATCAGGAAAGCAGTATGCTTGGGCTTATGTTCTCCAAAGAGACCTCAGACAGATGTACAGATTATGCTCCTGGATTTAACCATCATATACACTAAAATCAATATAATAGTAATTCCCTTGGGAGAAAAGAAACCCAAAACCCAAAAAATGTGCACAGAAAGAATAAACGCAATAACTGCACACTGAAGTTGCTCTATAAAGCCGTTCACAGGGACTTCTAAGTCTTCCGTGAATCAGAACTAACAACACCGTCACAGCACTCTGAGTTGAACATACAGGGCAAATGAGAACCATTTTAGGGAAACAACATAAAATGATGATCATCTTAATGTGGCTCTAATTTACATGTTGACTGTGTGTGTGTGTGTGTGTGTGTGTGTGTGTGTGTGTGTCTGTTTTATGAATCACTTTTAATTCCTGTGTTCAAACAAAAAGGAAAAAATTACCTTGGTAAATGCCACATAACGGACCAATTAAATTATTCCCCCAATAAAGTACACTTTGTTAAAGTATAAACATGCGTAACTCCTAGAGCTATTTTAAACACACCGATAAACTGTGCTTTATTTACTATTTTTATATTTAATACTATCCTATATTATGACCACCCCCCAACTCCCTTCATCTCTGAACTGCCTTAATTTTAACCTTTTGTTTGTCCAAGGAGTCAGAAAACAAAGAAATTTTAATAATTCTTAGATAACTTTTCTTACCTAAAAGTGGTACAATAATGTATTTTAACCACTCCTCCCTTATTCTACAGCAGCATACTCTACTTAACACGAGGATGTGTTCCTACAGTTAGTTAAAAAAAAAAAAAAAAGAGTCAATTAAATGATGGTATTCATCTAGATACAACCTAGAAAAATGGTGTGGTATAACGCAAAGACCAGGTGATGACTGGCTCTGCTACCTGCCAGGTATGGAATCTTACACAAGTTCCCTAACTTCCCTTTTTGGCAACATCTATGTACTTTCCAGAGCTGTTACAAGATCACACATTATGTATGTACCTACAGAAGCACAGAGACTCATACAGAGTCTAAAGTGTATGTGCAAAAGAGATGGGTGGCCTGTTGTAAGTTTCAAGAAGGACTTTACACACTGGGTAAATTCACAATTAGGAAACATTAGTAACTTGTTTCAGAATGCAATATACATGACAGAATAAAAATTATTGATTCACTTCCATAACCTTTCCTTAATTTGGGCCATCATGACATGATTTCATTTCCTAACATGTGCTTATAAAATAAATTTCTATTATTTCCTGCACGCTACAAAGTTTTGTGTAGATTTTGTGTACTTTTGAAAGATTCCTAAATTCTTAAGCAGTGTGATATTATTGCTGTGCTTTAAATGGTAATATCATGTTTAACTAGAGAAAACAATTATAATTGGCATGAATTGGTTGTACAGGTACTATAAAGTCACTTAAGGATATACAGAAGTGATTCTGGCATTTTTGGATTTTGCTAAATTGTTCTTTTTGAATGTGTTGGTGGGGAAGTGGACTGGTTTCAGTAAGAATCATTTGGAGAACAGGAATTTAAACACACACACACACACACACACACACACACACACACACACACCCCTAACATTCTCTTCACTCTGGCCTTCCACCTCAGGCAGCTGTGGATAACCTTCTAGAAGTTAGCCCCAAGAGCAAAATAAATTGGAAAGTGACTTATCTAGTGAGGGGTTTAAGGAAAAAAAAAGTGTAAGATGTAATGTAAGGAAACTGACAAAGAACACTGGAATAAAAAAAATATGGCATATTACAGTCAAGGACATTTTGCAACAACAACAACAACAAAAAAAAAACACAAAAAAAGTGTGGACAGAGGCCAAGAATTATGGTTAAACAACACTGTTAGCACCGAAGCTACAAAACAGTGGGTGGGTAGCGTTAGGGGGGGGGAAGGCAATGGGCTCACACGGAAAATTAATACATGTTACAGGGAAAAACCATCAAAATGTTGGATATGAAATTTAAGGCTGCAATTAGAGGTTGCTATTTTGAAATAGGTGGTTAGAACAAATTATAATCTCCATATGTATGATGGGGAATGATAAGAAATAAAAACGCCTGATAAATACTGAGGATCCTGCCAACCATAAGTTCTCTCAAATAAACACTGGATTTAGAAGCACACTTATTTCATAACTTAGGGAATCCGGACAGAATAGATGCAAATGGAGAATCACCTCATATTATGGTTTTAAGAGCATGATTTAGAAACTGAATTGTAATAAAGGCAACAGATTAAGTATGATTCTACATGAAGGCTAACACACCAAATTCTCCCCCCCGTATGTATTTGTCCATTTTTAAGATAATTTTAAAACATCTTTTGAAAATGTGAGAGAGGGAGATCACAAATTTCTAGTGAGGAAGTCATGATAAATAAAAAGCAATTGTATAACATCCCTTATTTCTAAATTAATATGAGTATCAACAATAGTTCTTAGCATATTCTCCTGATTTTTTTCTAAACAGTGAAAAATAGGTTTTCATATCCCTCAACCTTATTTTTCCCTCAAAGCCTCAAGTTCCTCAAGTGCAAATTCTCTGAGAGCAAGCATTTTCGGGAACATAACCCCCTCTACTGTGGAAAAAGCAGAAGGCTTTGGTGTGTGCTCTACCATCGGAAAGAACGAGAATACAGACTCACGACTGACCACGGGAGAGCAGACTGGGCAGAAGTCCGAGGGCTTAGCAGAGACATACTTACCTTTTTAAGTCTGAGGTACAGAGAAGTTTTAGATGTGACATGAAACAGAGGCCACATCACACGTGAGAGCAAAGCCTAGAACGGGGGTGGGGGGAGAGAGGAGAAATCAAAAGGTTAGGGGGAAAAAAAAGCATGGAGAAAAACCACACTGGTACTAAGTAAGTAGACATTTATATACAGAATATTAGTTCAGGTATGCCAAGATCAAACATTCTCTTCGTCCACATGCCACAGTGCCATATTCCAGCCTTGCAGAGACACGTGTGCCTTTAAGTTTTACAGGAGTCTTACTTTTAGAGAGGCAGTGCAGTGATGTGGTTAGGAGCATGGACTCTGGTGTCAGAATGCCTAGATTCAAATCCTTGCGCCACCAGAGCCACTTAGAAACCTCACGCAATTTGTTTAGTCTGTCTCTGCCTCGTCCTCCTCGCCTGTAAAATGGAGACTATAACCGTACCTACGGACAAGAGCCTTTTGAGGATTAAATGAATTAATTTGAGTAGTGCTTAACAGTACCGCCTGGTAAGCAAGGAGCAAGCATGTATTTGCAACTATATTCCACAGACCTCAGTTCAAGTGAAAATACCTCACAGCCTCAGGCAGAAATTAGACAATAATCAGAACCTTTTAAAAAGTATCACACGTGAACCCTATCCTTTGGGAAAAGGAAACCAGCCCCTGAGCAGGACTGAAGGTGAAGTAGGGAGGAGAGGAGAATATTCTAAGGAACAAGGAAAGATCATTAAAAGGCCCAAAACAAGCACAGGCAAACAAAAACCAAAAACACCAAAAACCAAACCAAAACAAACCAAAACAAAACAAACAAAAAAACCCCAAAAACAAAACAAACAAAACTCCTTTCCTTGATTCCATTTTTAACCCCCGAAGACAAGGCTGCTGTGAGAAGAGAGGCCTGAAAGGCGGAATTTGTTGACAGTAAGCATACCCAATGAAGGTAATTTTAAATCTGTATTTCAGAACAGTCTTTCCTGTAATTCAATCTAATGAAGAAGGAGGATGTTTCCCTTTCAATGACTAGATAAGCCTGTATTAGGGCTGCTTTATTTGGTCAGTCTCGATGGACGGGAAGCCATCTAAGAGGGAAGTATCTGGTGTCTTTCTACAAGGAAGTTTGCTTATGGAGATAAACACACACGCGCAAATACAAACACCTAATATGTGTTGATCCCCAAACCTATTTTGGAGGTTGGACTCACATTATTTGAAATTATTCTTCTCAGACATTATAGCATTCTTCAGGCCTGAGAAAAGGCGCTTTTATGGAGGATCACGTAGTTGGAGTTACCTGATTCTATAGACCTAGCTAGAACACAATTCTTACTGAAATTATTTCCTTGGCCTGTATGTAGTTCTTTCTATCAATGTGGACAAAGATATGCCTCACTGCTAAAATGAAAAAGTGTGGTTTGATTTCCTATGTTTCCTTCCACCCTCTACCCCTCCCTACTTTGGTATGATGTCACATGAAATTACTTCCAGAAACAGAGGGTAGAGCAGCCAAGTTATAAAACCTAAGTGCTATGCTTACTGCTTTCTTATCTACAAGTTAATACTTATGGGGGCGAGAGTCTATCGATGATCAAGGCCATGGTAATTTTCCTATTTGGTAAGAAATCTGAAATCTCAGCAGAATCACAAACTGCTGAGTCCACCACATTCGTATGACCCATACAAATACCCATTCCTCTACAAGATTCCTACCGCAACTCGCACATTTGCAAACCTGTTTAAACTTCACCCTTACCTTTAATCAAAAACAGACAACCAAATAGATTTCTTTAAAAAATAATCTTGGTGGTAAAAACAAAAATATCATGGAGAGTAAAATATTAGCCAGTTACCGTACTTCTGTGATGACTTACCACCCCCCACCCCCATTTACCAAATTTTTCCATTACGATTCTAAGATGTTGTTTCCCAAAGAATGTTGACAACTATTTCCCACTTAAAGCTGTGGTTTAAAAAGAAATAGGTTTTAACTTGCGAAGAGCTCAGAATTGGGCTTGTTCTAGGGTCCCTGTGAAATCATAGCAGTTAGCCCTTTAGACTCAAAATTTCCCTTACACTTTTCACTGACAAATGAAGGTGTTGGCTTCCTTTGATAACGGGTTCATAACATACAGCAGTGGTAAATCTGGTTAAATAAACTGTCAAAGGATGGTTTGTTTTGCATTATTTAACATTACATCATAGAATTAAATCATGTAAAATGGAAGCTTTATCCATCTCCATCACTAAATGTGGTCAAGTGGAAGTCTACAAAACTCGAAATTAAAAGCTTTTTCATTATACTGAAAATACGTAAACCCTGTGTTGAGATTTAGTTTTCGGAAAGAATATTAGACAACAGAGCTTAGACTTAAAAAGGACAATGCCATCCACTTTTTTAACGCTTCCTGTTCAGAGGCTGATGGACTGCTCAACAAACTTGCCAAATCAAAGAAGTGTTTAATGAAATTCTCCATAGAGCGCAGATTTTAAAAAGCTATAGCACCAATCAGGTAACAATAGATCAATCAAGTTTTCCTAAAATGTAGTATTTGCAGTTGAAGCCTGGATAAGTAATTACATTCAAACTAACGTACAGGGAGCTATCAATCCCCATTCATGCAGCTCGCATTCACTGAGCCAAGAGCTTTGCTGGGCTTGGAGATATAAAAATGAATCCGACACAGCTGCTTTACTTCCAGCTAAAAGAATACACCTAAACAAAGAGCTACAGGGCAATGTGTTAAGTGCGAGAATAGAGGTGTGCACAAAGGGCTCAGGGCCAAAGGAAGACGCCATAAATTCTTCCTGGGAAATCAAGCAAGCGAGGGGAGATGTAAAAGAAGGTATGGTGATGTTTCCTTGTGATAAACTCAAGATTTTTTCCTTGCTGTGTTCTCAAAAGTTAGGTAGTAATTCTAGGATTTATGAAATGCGTTAATTGCAAGTGCTAATAGTGGTCTATTAGTTTCATTTATGCTTCGCATAGACTTTCAGTTACAATATTCAAATAGAAGTTTTTAAAAATAAATGTATTTCCACACAACGCACACTGTCCAGAGCAGCAGGAATGGGCAGCATGAGTGAAATTTAGATGCAAAGTTCAAAGATGTTCTGGAACATAAATGAATGACATTCTTTATACTCAGTAATATTACATTAATGCTGATTTCAAGTGTCAGTTTTTTTCTTCTTCTGAATGCAAAAATAAAAGAATTACTCGATTATATCATGGGTAATATTTGTCTTTCTCTACTTCTGTGTTTAAAATAGAAGGAGGGTGTTGAATCAACTTCTACTTAACATCATTTATTATGCATACCATATTCCTACTTATAACACAGTTGTGACAGAACCTCCATTGTTCATTACACACTAGCCCCAAACTCGAGTAATTCTAATGTAAGCATGAGAAACCACCGTCTCCTTTGGGGTGAATTTCCAAATTCCTCTGTGTTAAATTGAGGTCTAATTTTCCCTGCGCCTGGTTTTCACAAGAAGGTCCATCCCACCCCATGTGCTCCTTTTCAGCTGTCAATAAACAGAGGCAGTGAATTCCCCCACAGCTTCACAAAGCTAGTTAGGCAGAGCCATTCATTCCTTCAGGAAAACAGGGCATTGATTTCAGCGAGTTCCCAGGGAGCAGCTGCAACAAAGAGATCAAAGGCCCACCTCTCTTTCCCTCCACTGCTTCCATCAGGCCAGGCCCAGACAAACAGCGACAGGTTTCCTTGAGACAAGGAGAGGGCCCGGCAGACCACCTCATGGTTCAATTCAAATTCATCCGTTTCCTACATTCCAGTGACAGTCCAGAATGCTAACCATGACAAACCAGCACAATCGCCCGGCATAATATACTGCTCGCTAGTTCATCCAAGGTCAGAGGGAGAAAACAAGCACCGAGGGAAGTCCTCCACTTCTAGGGCCTGCTGAGCCTCAATGGCCCCCTGACATTCCATAAATAAACTTCGCCTGCTCACTCTCCCTTTCTTTTTCCATCCTGCAACCCCACAAGCAATGGTCTCACTTAATCTGCAATTTCTTTCGTGTCACCGTACCCAAACTATTGGGACATTTTATTCTCAACCTAATAGTTCTAATGATGATAGGAACATGGCTTTGTGGGCAGCCCTTCTCGGTTCACACCTAGTAAACTACCACCATAGGGTGAATTTACAGCTGTAATTACTAGGGCTTCCTTCAAGGCCTCATTTCCAGTGAAGGCCACACAACCTAAGGAGTCAGTCTGCGTAAATTCTGTTTGCGAAACAAAAAACGTGAACAGAGACAGAAGGGTTAGCTTTTGATGTGAACGGAGTAATCACCCAAACCGCTAATCCAAACCCCTATGTGACAGTCTGTGTGTGAATGAGCCCTGTGCAGCTCTGTGGGAGTGAGAGGACTGGGGGTGGGGGGTGGCAGGGGTAAGAGGGGCTAGAGGAAGATGGGTTCTCCTGATTGGTTACCTCTGTTGAACAGATTTGATTAAAAGGTTTCTGAAGTCCCCACTGAATTCTGAGCCGCTTCTTTGACACAACCTTCACGAAAGCCTGTAACAAAATGCATTTATTTGTTTTGTTGCGCCCCCTTCCATTTCTGTCACTAATCCCGAGGAAACATGGGAGTGGATGGGTTAAATTTGAAAATTCCTAAACCAAAAAGAAAATAAACAATATTGGAATGAAAGGTATGGAGAACTCATTCCTTGACACAGAACACAACCTTCCCACGTGCCCATCTTATGAGCTTCAGTGTGACCGGGGGGGATCCGTTCACTGATTATTCATTTGACTGCCAAAGATGCCATTTTGTACATGGTACTGAACAGCCCTCCAAGAGAAGACTTTCACTTTCTCTCAAGCTGGGACAGAAATGAGCTTAGAAAATACAGAAGTCTAAATGGCACAGGAAAGGTAGCTTCCTAGTAGGCACAGTGTGACAGCTATATTAGGAACCTCAAAGCTGACTCTGGCACTGATCTACTTTGGGCCTCTCTGTCTTTCTACTCTTCCAAAATGGAGACAGAAATATCCGTCAAGAATTCCATTACGAGGTATTGTGAAATAACCATTCCTCAAAAACAAAGTATCTCATCGAAGAACGCTAGTCTTTTGAGTAGAACTTCCTTATGTAATCACTCTAACTTCAATAGAGCTGCTCTGGAAACTCACTAAGTTCCTACAAATCAAATTATTTTTTAAAAGCACTCAGAAAATTTACTACTTAATGGAAGTCTGTAGCAAATGACAAAATACACCCATCAATTCATTTGTATACCCTTTCAAAAGCATTGAAAGCACCTACAAACATCAATTTGCTCTTCATCACAACCACCTGAGATAGGTGGTTTTATTAGTTTCTATTTTTCAGTGAGGAAAACAGGCTTAAGAAAGGTAATAAATTGACTTGCCAAAGTCACAGAGCTGGTAAGGAGAAGAGTCACTGTGAAGTATCCAGTTTCTCAATCCCACGCGGTTTCCACTGCATGTAGCTACCATATGTGCATACAACTGCTCACTGAACTTCTCTCACAATAACTATATTAAATGATCACAATCTACTCCTAAGCCCAAAGCACTGGCCCACTCATTCAAGGACGCAGTGCTTGAGTATGGACTATGGTGTCAGATCCATATTTAAATTTTAGTGTCACCTTTTAGTAATTGTGTAAATTAAGCACTTAGTATTTGCACACTCAGTTTCCTCATCTGTAAGACATAAATAATATCTTCTGATAGGGTTTGTGAAGGATCAAATAACTAGTATAAAGCCCCTAAAGCAGTGTTAGCATATAATAAATGCTTAATAACGGTACCTATTATCAATGGTGCTGAAAATCAAACCAATGTAAAACTTGTCAAAAGAGAAAAACCTGTTTCCTTTTCAATAAAAAGACATAAAATTTAACTTACAGCTTCTGGATTACATAGCTCTCTTTAGCACTAAAAATTTACCACTCGCATCTAATATTTTAAGGTGGCCAACTAATAAACCCAGATCAAACTGTCATAAAAGATAAGCTACTACACAAAATAGAAGCACTAATTGAATTGTGTTTTAAAAAGCTGATTGAAGAAAATCCCTGGCTGTTATAAAGCAGCAATGTGGTTTTTTTGTACAATCAGCTTTACTTCTTGCCATTTAACTATTTTAAGCAAGAATGTATTGGTGCTAGGCAGAAATGCAGACAGTTGCCACATGAAGAGCAAAATACATCATAGGAATATTTGTTACACAGAGCTAGTGCTTTACAGTTTTCAAAGAATACGTATATTATTTCATTTGACCCTCACACTGCTCTGCTCACTAGAAGAAAACAGATGGACTTTTTAAGCACAGGCAAAGACTGCCAGTGATACACGGTAAATTTTTTTTTTTAAACTCTTGGTCTCATTTTTCATAACACCTTATCGATAGTTGGTAGTATGTAGATGTTACAGTACAGAGTGTACAGAATACTGTGGAAAGACAGGCCACTAAGTCTGGTAGAGCCAGAAAAGGCTGTGGAGAGAAGGTGACATTTATCCAACATTTTACCTAGTACAAAATCACATCTAGAATGTTAGTGATTGTCCCTGAGCTTGATGAAATTTTCTCTGAACTCTGAATATGCCTTTCAGTACCTTGGTTCTCATGCACTGCTTTTATTTGCAAACTTAAATGCATTTCCCTTTAAAAAAAATTTTTTTTTATATATTAAAAGAGGCAGGGAGTTGAGGCCACTGCTGTTTGACTAAACACCACTTAAGGCTCTAATTCTACAGTTCTGTGATTTTTAAAATTATTGGTCATTCTTATATTACCTACTATATAATACATCAGTTTAAATGTGCATGTTAATGTATAGCCTATTAACATTGAGAAATATATATGCTTTTTTACTTCACTACCATTTATCTCAGAAATTAATAGTTGGGAAGAGCCTTTAAGAATATCTAAGGGAGGGACACCTGGCTCAGTTGATATACATGTGACTTTGAGCCCCACCCAGGGATTACTTACAAAAAAAAAAAAAAAAAAAATTAGAGTATATCTAAGGGAACATGCCTCATTAAAGAAACTCAGCCCCCAGCAGGGGAAGTCTAATGGTTATTTCTTCCCTATGAAGGGCCAAGAGTTGCCTTTTTATAACCACCAGTATTGTCTCCTCCAACATGAAACAAACATGTTTAATAAAAGACATCCACAAATTTGAAGACAATTTTGACAATCCCTTACCTTCAGCCATTACTTTGAGACTATTCTTTTCTAACATGGGCACATAGTGCTATAAATTTCCCTCTAAGCACTGCTATCGTTGCATCCTAGTTATTTGGAAATATGTTTCCATTCCCATTCAGTTGAAAATACTTTCCAATTTCCCTTTTCATTTTTTGTCACATGGGTTATTTGGCAAAAGTCACCAGCCCAACCATTTGGGCCGGGTGCATTTTCTTTTCTGGAAAGTTGTGGGGTTTTTTGTTTTTTGTTTTTTCCCATTTCATCTGTTATCAAATTTGTAGGCAGAGACTGATTGTAGTATTCCCTTATTCGCTCTATAATATCATGAGATCAGTAGTCATGAACCCTCTTTCATTACTGACACTGGTAATCTAGGTCTTCTTTTTTTCTTTGGCTAATCTGGTTATAGTTTTATTTTTTTGATCTTGTTGAGAGAACCATTTTTTGTTTTGATTTTCTCTCGTTTTCCTATTTTGCAACTCTACTGACTTCCCTAATTTTTATTTATTTTCTTCTACTTGCTTTCAGTTTAATTTGCTCTTCTTTCTCTAGTTTCATAAAGTGGAAATTTAGATTTTAGATATTATTTTAGATATTTTATGATTATTTTAGATATTTTATGATTTTAGATATTATTTCTAATACATGCATTTAATACTATAAATTTCCCTCTAAGCACTGTTTTAGCTTCCTCCCCCACCCCCAATTTTTATAAGCTGTATTTTCTTTTAGTTTAAAATATTTTTAAGGTTTCATGAGGCTTCTCTGACCTATGGATTATTTAGAAGTGTGCTATTTATTGGAGAAGTGTTCTATTGGAGAATTTTCCAGCTATTGTTCTGTTATTAACTTGCAGTTTAATTCTGTCGTAGTCTGAGAACATACTTTGTATAATTTCTATTCTTTTAAATTTAAGGTATTTTGTATGGCCTAGAATGTGCTCCTGGGTTGGTTGGAAGGGTGTTGTCACATTCGAAAATATTTTTCCAGATACCTTTCTGTACTAATTCCTTTATGGGCAGGAGATATTCTTTGTATGATTAGAATTTTTTAAAAAATTAATTTACTCATTTTCTTACCTAGAATATGGTCCATCTTAATAAATGTTCTGGGTGTACTTAAACGTGGTGGGTAGAGTACTCTATAAATGTCAATTAGGTCAAGTTGGTTGACAGTGCTGTTCAAGTCTTCTCTATCTTTACTGATTTTGTATCTAGTTGATCTATCATCTATTGAGAAGGGTATTGAAATCTGACTGTAATTGTGGATTTATCTATTTCTCTTTATGTATAGTAAAACTTTATTATTAGGTGTATAAACACTTAAGATTATGTCCTCAGTTTAGCACTTTATCATTATGAAAATCATCTTTATACCTGGCAGTATTTTTTGCTCTCATTTCTACTTAGAGGTTTTAAGTCAAGGCTTAAAAAAAGATTAGTATTAAATATTGTTTTGTATCCTTTACATTATAACCTAATTGTGTCTTTAGCTATATGAAGTACATTGTTTTGCAGACAGCATATAGTTAATTCATTTTCTTTAAAAAAAAAAAAAATCTAAGCTGACATTCACTGTCTTTTAACTAGAGTGTTTAAACCATTTATACTTAATATGATTATTGATATAGGTAGGCTGAAATGTTCATCTTGCTGTTTGTTTTGTATTTGTCCTATCTGTTCTCCATTTCCCCTTTCCTTTGCTTTTCTGTCTTCTTTTGGACTATTTTTTTCTGATTTAATTTTATCTCCTTTAGTTTATAACTCTTTTGAGGTTTTAGTGGTTGATTTAGGGTTTACAGTCATATCCTTAACACAACATACCTTCAAGGGATATTATACCTCTTCACGTAGAGTATAAAAGGTTTGTATTACATTTCAATTTTTCCAATTCTGACCTTTGTGCAATTGTTGTCAATACATTTTACATGTTATAAACCTCAACTACATTGTTATTATTTTTGGTTAAAACAATCTTTTTAAAAAATATTTAAGTTGAAAAAAATTTATATATTGACTCATTTCTGATGTTCTTTGTTTCGATATAGTATTACTTTCCTTCTTTCTTATGGTTTCCTGTAACATTTCTTATAGTGTGGGTATAGTAGCAGTGAATTCTTTCAGCTTTTACAGGACTAAAACAGTCTTTTACTACCTTTCTTTCATTACTTAAATTATGTTGTTCCACTGTCTTCTGGCTTTCATTGCTTTTGGTTAAAAGTCTACTGTCGTTCTTTGTTCCTCTAAATGTATAGTGTCCTGTTCTCTCCTTTGAAATCTTTATTATTGGTTTTAAAGTATTTGATTGTGGTGTACTCTGATGTAATTTTCTTCCTTTTTTTTGGGTAACTGCTGGTATTCACCGAACCTCTAAGATTTGTGGGCTTACCGTTTCCACAAAATTTAGCAAACTTTCAGCCATTATTTCTTTAAATATTTTTTCTATTACCTTCCTCCTTTGGAGACTCCACTTATACATATATTTGACTGACTGAAGTTGTCCCAAAGCCCACTGATGTGGTGTTTTCAGTGTGTTTTATTTTGTATAATTTCTAATGCTTTTTATCTTCAAGTTCACAAAGTCTTTCTTCAGTGTCTGGTCTGCTATTACTCCTATCCAGTGTATATTCCATTTCAGATGTTTACGTTGCCTCTAGAAGTTCAACTTGTATTTTTTTTTTTTTATATAGATTTTGTATCTCTCCTTAAACCAGTGCTGTCCTCTACAATCTTGAGCATATGTATAAAATAACTATTTTAATATCTTTGTTTAGTAAAGCTGTTTACTAAATCTTTAAAAATCTGTTTAATATCTTTATTAAAATCTATCATCTCTGAGTCTATTTGTATTGACTTATTTTTCTCTTCACCAATGAATTTTCCTGTTTCTTGACATATCTAGTAAATTTTGATTGAATACTAGATACTGCACACTTTACCTTTTTAGGTGCCAGATATTTTGTATCTCTTTAAACATTCTTGAGCTTTGTTCTGGGATGAAGTTAAACTACTAAAAACAATTTGACCTTTAAGAATGGAGAGTCTGCAAATTGTGGCCCACAGGCCAAATCTGGCCCACAGCCTATTTCTGTAAATGAAGTTTTACTAGAATTTGGCCATCCTCATTCACTTATGTGTCGTCTATGGCTGCTTTAACATTACAATGGCAGAGCTTAGTAGCTGCAACAGAGATCATATGGTCTGTGAAGCCTAAAATATTTTCTATCTTTTCCTTTACCAAAAAAGTTTATGATTCCTCTTTAATGGTTTACTTTCAGGATTTTTTTTTTAAAGAAAGGATCAAAGCAACCTTTACTGTAGAGCTAATTTTCCCTTACTACTGAGGCAATACCCTTCTGAGTACTTCACTTTATGCCACTTATACTACAAAGGGTTTTCTACTCTACTGGGACACATTCTTCCCTACGCTGTGATCTATATTTGCCTTCCTAGTGGTTCTTTTCTCAGCCTTGGGTATTTCTCTTACATGCATGCACTAATCAGCACTCAGCTAAAGACTCCAGTGTTCCGTGTTCTCTTTGTGCAACTCTCTTTTCTGGCTCTCTGTCCTACAAATTCTAGCGGCACCTGCCTCCCTGAATTCCCAACTCTATTACTTCAATTCATGGCGACCACTGAGCTGTGTTTGGTTTCCTCTTCTTACACTGTGGCCGTGGGCACATCATTTGTTTTCCTTCTCTCGGCGTTCATGATAGTATATGGCTAGTTGCCCAATGTGTGAAACCTATTTTAAATTTTTATGGGCTTTTATTGGTTCCATTTTGTTTTTTGGTTGTTTAAGGCTGGAAAATGAATCAAGTTCCTGTTACTACCTCATGGCTGGAAGTCATGAAAGTCCCCTCAGTTTGAAGTTCCAATTGCTTACATTTGTATTAGTGCTTTATATTTACAAATAAGTACTGAAAACTCTGCATTACCTCATTTCATCCTCTCCACATCACTAAGATATAGATATTACCAAAAAGCTCAGAAACTACAAAAAGTGACTTGTCTGGGGTCACATTACAGAGCAGCCCATGTCTCTTAGTCATTTTCTCTTCCACAGAAATAGAGAAGTTTTCAAAATTTGGGATATAAATAATAAGAGGCTGCCTTCTCTATAAAGTACATTGTAAAATAATTACTAGTATCTCAAATTATAGTACTGAAGAATATAGAATTAAAGGATTGTTACTGAATGTTGCTAATGACCAGGTCTATCACCTCAATTAATCCTCATAATCCTCATCGCTATTATTATTTCAGTTTTATAAAAGACAACTTGTGACTAAGAAAGGTTAACTTGCTCACAATCATGTACTTACTGACATTACAGCTAGAATTCAAGCCAGGTTACACTCATTCTAAAATTTGTGCTCTCCATGCTATCTGCTCTCTAATTTATAGCTCTTAAAAAAAAGGGAGCTTTTGGAACTAAATTATGATAGAACACTCCAAGTCCTCAGTAACAAAATGGTATTAGGAGCCATTTATTAAAAGTATCAAGATCTATTCATTTTTACCAAAGAGCTTTTAATCAAACAACCATTGAAAAAGAAAATGAAGTATGTTCTTAGAAGAAATTTCAAACCTAGTTTTTCTCCCTGTAATACTTAGAAACATATAGATGATTGAGATTTTGGATGCTTTTTAATCATGTTTCATCTAACTGAAGTTCTCAAATCAAGCATTTAAAATTCCCTTACTGAGTTATCTGGGAAAGCCTACAACTGAACAAAACTCAGTTGAGCTTGAGCTCCTGCAACAGAATTTTCTTACCTCTAAATACTGAAAATATATTCAGCTTTCTTAAGATCTTACTACTTATTTTCTGGTAACAAAGCTATATATACTTACTGTAGGAAATTCTGAAAATACACATTTTTTATTTGCATTATTCTCAGCATGTCAGTTTCTTGCTAGCCATAAGAAATGAACCTATTATCTTAAGCTTCCAATTATTGCCACTAAATGTATACTTATCATCTCTATGTAATTGCGTTAATTCTAAAAGTTTCATAATTCATTTTCAGAATTGTATAGGTCTATCATCATATTGCCTACAGATTTTAGCGTTGTCTCCTCTTCTAATAACTATACTTGTTACTTGTCTGTCTCACTGACTGGCTAGAACTTCTACTACCCATGTTAGCAGACATCATGTCACTACTCTTGATTTTGATGGAAATGTTTGTGACCTTTGCTATTAATAAATCTGTTAAGATTCAAAACAAATATTTTATATCCAAAATAAGAAAGTACTATTCCTAAGGGATGACCAGAAATGGGTGTTTAATGTTGTCAAATGTCCCACAAAACTCTAAGTTCACATTTAAAAAAATTATTAATATGGTGTAGTTTTTCCAGAAGATTCCCAAATACTGAATCATTTTTGTACTTAGGGCAAGTCTAATTGGTTATAGTAGACAGTTCATTTTAAAATCTTATTTGTAGACTTTACATTTATTCTCCTGACAATATTTTAAAAGTTTTGTGTTGGCCATTACATTTTAATGACGGTTATACAAATCAATATATCTATTTTACCTTTCTGAGCTGTGGAAGTTATGTAGCATGGAAGTAACTATTACATGAACATTAGGAAGAATCAATCTGACAGGCAAACCAAGTCAAAATAACCTTTAGCACCTTAATCACTAAAAGTTTTAAAGCTTATTTATATAGAACTTTATATCATGTTCACTTAAATTTTTCTTATTTTCCTCTCTATTTCTCTGATATATATACACACATTTTGGTAACCTAGTATATGGGCAATTTTTGTAAGTCTTCCAAAGGAATTATAGTGTATGGCCGTACTTATCTTTCGTCTAATGGTTTGTTAACAGTTATGGGGATCCATGACAAGATATGAATTATTTATTTATTGCCACTTCCAGCAGAAAAAATCAAAATCCCATGGAAAAATTCCAGTTGGCCTGGCTTGGATCACATGCCCATCCTAGGACTAGAAAGCAGAAGGACAAGATACAAAAACTGCCTCAATGCGAGTCACTTACCCATCTTTGTGAGTCAGGAGGCAACAACAGAAGGGCATATTAGACAAAGTCAGTAACTACTACATAATCCCTTTCCCCTGTTCCACTTGTGGAGTTCATCTTTGAATGAAGGGAAGACAAATAAAATATATATTAGATGGTGATTAAAAACTAAAGTACTTAAGAGATAAAAGACCATTAAGAGAATAAAGGGAGGGAGAAATAACGGCAATTCAAAATAGGCTGGGGCACCTAAATAGCTTAGTTGGTTAAGCGTCCAACTCTTGATTTCGGCTCAGGTCATGATCTCATGGTTTGTGAAATCGAGCCCCATATAAAGCTCTGTGCTGACTGCAAGAAGCCTGCTTGGGATTCTCTCTCTCCTTCTCTCTCCCTGTCCCCACCCCAAATAAATAAATAAACTTAAAAAAATGTTTAACAAAACAAAAACAAAACAGGCTGGTCAGGGAAGGCCTAGGTGAGGAGATGACAATTTAGCAAATACCTGAAGGAGGTAAAGAAGCAAGTCTTATGGCTTCTTGTGGCAACAATAACTTCAAAACCCTAACTTGGAAGAAGAATATTGATATGGGTAAAGCAGTGAGTGAGGGGGAGCAGAAGGTTAGGTCAGAGGTAATGGGGGCCCATATCATGTAGAAGATGATAAACCTCTATATAAAGAGAGGCACTGAGGCATTGGAGCAGAAAAGTAACGTGACCAGACTTAGAGTTTTAAATAATTTATCTGGCTGCTCTTTGGAAAATGGATTATAGGAGAAAAAGTATGAAAGCAGAAAGACCATGGAGTGCCTGGCTGAGCAGGTTAAGCATTGGCTCTTGATTTTGGCTCAGGACATGATCTCATAGTTGTGAGACCGAGCCTCACATAGGGCTCCTCATGGAGTGTGGAGCCTGCTTGAGATTCATATTCTCTCTCTCTCTCTCTCTCTCTCTCTCTCTCTCTCTCTCCCCCCCCACTTGCCCTTCCCCCCTTGAGCTCTCTCTCTCTCAAAAAAAAAAAAAAAAAGGGCAGGGAGAACAGTAAGGAGCCTACTTTAATAAAAAGATGATGAATGATGATGGTTTGGGCCAGTATGAGAGTGGAAGAAATGGTGAGAAGCAGTCATCTTCTGGATATATCTAAGGTAGAGCTAACAGTATTTCCTGACAGCTAGATAAACATAAGGTGAGATAAAGAAGAAATGACAATGGTGTCAAAGAGTGTGGTGTGAGAAAATAGAGTAACAGAGTTAATATTTATGAATGATAGAGTTGCCATTTACAGAGATGAAAAAGACTAAGGAAGAGGAAAGTTTAGTTGAGAGTGGAGAGGAAGCTAACTGTTGACATATTAGGTTTGGTATGCCTGGTAGACATTCAGCAATTGGGTATTTAAATTTGGAGTTCAGGAGAGAGGTTCACAATGGAGATATAAATTTGGTAGATATCAGCATATATGTGTAGTTAAAGCCATGAAACTGAACCAGCTTAGCTAGGAGTAAGTGTAGGCAGAGAAACAGTATAGGAACTGTCCTGGGTCACCCAGTGTTTGGAAGTCAGGGCAATGAAGAGATAACTGCAAGGAAGACTGATACGAGTGGTCATGGTAACTGGAAGGCAGCTGGGAAAGTGTGGAGACTCAGAACGCTAGGGAGGTGCAAGACTGACAGGGTCAATGATACTGGTAGGTCAGGTAAAATGAGGGCTGAGAACTGTGAGATTTGCAACATGGAGGTCACTGGTGACATTTAAGACAGTTTTGGTAGAATGATGAGAATCAGTCCAGACTGAAATGGGATCAAGACAGAATGGACAGAAAGACTGAAAAATTGTGTAGAAGAAAATGGAAATGAAATGGATTGGTAACTAGGGAGAATGGGAAGTAAATAATTTTTTTTTAAGTAAAAGAGGCAGGAAATCCATAACTCAGGGCGGTGAAGGGACAACTGCTACAGCAATATCCTTGAGTAGGTGAAAGGAAATAGAATATAAGAACATAAGTAGAAGAGTAAGCTTTAGATTGAATTTGGACAGTTCACCCAGAGAGGAAGAAGAGAATGCAGAATGTATGGTGTGGGTAGCAGGGGTATATGTAACGATGGGCACTTATGGAAGTTCTCTTTTGAGTATTTCTATTTTATCAGTGATAAAGAAAACAGAGTCATCAGGTGAAGGGGAAAACAGAAGAAGAGGAACTGCAAGTTTATAGAGAAATAGGTTTTAAATGTCTTCCTAGGAATCAATTGTCCAAATTGCCTGAAAACATTAGGGGACCACTGAGGTTAATAATCAAAATAGTTAAAATAAGACTAGTGAGCATGGCTGATCACTTTTCTCCAGCTATGACTAGCTGTGCAGCTAAAGGCATGGAAGAGACAAAGTCTTTGGGGTTTAGATAGCAAAGTATCTAAAAAGTAAAGCAAGAAGCAGGGATAAGAGAAGGGGGTAAAGTAAAGCAAAGAAGGAAGGATAAGAGAAGAGGATAAACAGGTAATTTTAATGACAGGGTAGAGGCTATTTACACTGAATAAGCAAATATCTAGATGGAATTAAAAATTTGGGAGCAGGGACTGGTGGAGAATGGGATTCTTGAACTCAAGATCATGGAGGGAAACAGTTATTGCTAATGACTAAGTTTGCAATATCACCATGGGAGGGGAGGACAGGACCAAAGTAGTCTGGGAGACAAGATCACTGAAAGAGAGAAAGTTAAGGAACTGAGAAATCAAAGTATTGGAAGGACCCCAAAGTGGCCATAAAATCACCAAGAATTAGGACACAAGACTCTTGGAGAGGAGGACAGTGAGCCAGGAGCTAAATCCTCAAGGAATGAGAAAGAGTAATGTGGGAATTAGGTGACTACAACAAGGAAAAATACATATTTTTACTTTCAAGATTTTTAGAAATTATGTTTTATAACTATATTTATAATTATTTACGGTTAATTGTATGTCAACAGTTTTAAGATACTTCAACAGTCTTTTTATGTTCTATTTCTTCTGTTCTAGCTCAAATGTCCTTATTCTCTTCCGCTATCATTGTGAAAAATGTACAATAGATCCTGTCATTGTTATCAATTTCCTAAATTTTAAAGCACTATTTCCTCAAAAATGTTTCATGGAGCCCCAATCCTACAGTATATATGGAGTTATATTGGGAAATATGTTTGAAAAACAACACAGACCATAGGCTCTTTTAGATAATCAGTTCTTGGAAGTAAGTCTAATTTTTACTAAGGTTTTTTCCCCCTGAATTTACATGACTATAGGTCCCTTTCCCATATAACATCCAAAGGAATGAGTATACTAAGGCATATACTTTGGGGAAAACTGTATTAAGAGGTGTGTGTCTTCCTAGTGGCCTGAAAATAGGTGAAACAAAACTTGTTAGAACAAGATTCAAACTAATTTAGACACCGTCTGAGAATGCAAATCCCCAGTATGTTACCTTGTAACAATATCATCCTCCACTGCTAACATTATGAAAAACGAAATCATCTTCACACAATGTTTCTCAAAGAGGTCTTTAAAATTAGTTTAACATATTTCAGTTCTTCATCAAAATGACAACATGCATAAATCAAAACTATTGATTGCACATTATGGTTCATAACCTTATTTTTCCATACTGGCAACACAGTCTCTTTTCTAAGAAATTGGCCAAGTAAAACCCATTTAATAATGTCAAATGTTTTCTGTGACACAGAGAATAATTTCTTTTCCAGGTTAAAAATGTTTATTCAAATTTTCCTATTTCAAATGTTTGCATTTTATGGAATTAAAAACCCCCAAAACCTACCATTATAACAGGAGCTTATAGAACAGCAAGAGAGCTACTTCAAACGATAAAATAGGAATACAGTTATATTCTCAGATTCCCAGTCTGGAATCCTGCCCTCATTTAATCGAATTGCCAGATTTTCACAGGTAAATGAAGCAGAATTTATTTTTCCTCACTAGTCAAACCACTTACACTTGTGGCTTTCTCCCAGGGTGCTGTGCCCCTCTTATCATCCGCCACAAAGATGTTCTGGGTGCAGGCTGTGATGTCTAATGGGAGAGATGTACATACAACCTCAACTCCACAGATGGCACTTTACTCCTTCTAATCATAACCCTGATAGGAAGTCACTCCAAAGACACAGAAGGCCCTAGCCCAAGATGTGTAATGCAAACTTCCTCAAAATAACTATCACCTAAAGGCATCAGAAAAAGTGAAACAGCCCTTAAAATAATATAAGAACCAAATGATAAAGTTTTGCTCCAGGTTCTCTAGAAAAGTACTCTTATAATCAGAAAATACAGAATGTTGAGGGTGGAGAATAAAAAAATTAAAATGTCAACTTACAAAGCCAATGATGACTTATCAACGAGGCAGAAACCTAAAAACAAAAAAATAAATAAATAAATAAAAGTCATTTATTAGTTCTATGTAACAGTTGTACATGCATTTTTAATTTTATACTGTGGTAACTATAGATTCCCACGTGAATTTTAAGAGAGATTTGAGTCCCTTTACTGTTTCCCCCAATGATAACATTTCACAAAGCTAAAGTAGAATATCGCAATCACTACATATTTGTATTAATAAAATCCACTGATCTTTTGAGATTTCCCCAGATTCATTATACTTATTTGTGTACGTATTTAATTCTACAGAACTTTATTACCTTAGGCTCATGCATATATCACCATACAAGATACCGAACAGTTCCAGCACCACAAGGATCCCTCATGTCCTTTTATAAGCACACCCCACCTCCTTTTTCACAACCCCCTTCTGTCCCCAACCTCTTATATATCCTTTTGCTTCTCCCTTGGGAGACAGAAAGAATGTTCGCAAGGGCACACATGCAAGCAGGGGAGGGGAAGAGAGAGGAGGAGAGAGAATCCCAAGCAGGCTTCACATCCAGTGCAGAGCTCAAAGGGGGGCTCAATCTCATGACCAATCAGATCATGAGTTCCCCACTATTCCTAATTTACTGGAAGTGTGTGTGTGTGTGTGTGTGTGTGTGTTGATCATAATGGGTATTGGATCTTGTCAAATGCTTTTTCTGCATCTACTGATAAATCATCTGCCTTTTCTTCTTTAGCTTGTTCATGTGCTGGATTACATTTAATTGATTTTCTCAAATGTTGAACCAATTTTGCATACTTGGGATAATCCCCTTTTAGTCATGGTATATGACTTTTTAAGGATTGTTGGTTTGGGGCACTTGGGTTTAATGTCCGACTCTTGATTTTGGCTCAGGTCATGATCCTAGGGTTGTGGGATCGAGCCCTGCTTTGAGCTCCACACTGGGCATGGAGTCTACTTCAGACTTCTCTCTTTCTCTCTCTGTCTCTCCTTCTGCCCCTTTCCCCTGCTCATGCTCTCTAAAATTTAAAAAAAAAAAAAAAAAAAAAAAAAGGATTGTTGGATTTGATTTGCTAAGGATTTCTGAATCTATGTTCACGAGAGATACTGATCCGTAGTTTTTGTGTAATGTCTTTGTCTGGTTTTGATATTAGAGTAATGCTGGCCTCACAGAATAAATTAGTAAATATTCCCTCTGCTTCTATCCTCTGAATGTGATTGTAGAGAACGGCATAATTTCTCCCTTAAATGTTTGGCAGAACTCACCAGTAAATCCATCTTGGCATGGTGCTATTTTGAAATGCAATTATTTTATTTAATAGTATAGGCGTGGGCATTGAGTTCAAAGTATTCCTTTATTATTAAATGTCCAAAGGATGTGAAGTGATACCTTTTTTTTGTGATATTAAGAATTTGTATCCTCCTCCTTTTCTCAGCCTCACTAAAGGCTTATCAATTTTATAGATCTTTCAAAGAACTAGATTTTGGTTTCATTACTTTTCTCTCATATATATCTTCTTTTCAATTTCACTGATTTCTGCTTTTTAAAGTTAAAAATTTTTTTTTTATTTATTCGTGAGAGAGAGAGAGAGAGAGAGCGCACAAGTGGGAGAGGGGCAGAGAGAGAGAGGGAGACAAAGAATCCAGAGCAGGCTCCAGGCTCTGAGCTGTCAGCACAGAGCCTGATGCAGGGCTCGAACTTGTGAACCGAGAGATCATAACCTGAGCCGAAGTTGGACGCTTAACCTACTAAGCCACCCAGGCGCCCCTCTGTTTTTTAATGATTTTTTAAAGTAATTTCTATACCCAACATGGGACTCAAATCCACAACCCCAAGATCAAGAGTTGCATGCTCCACAGACCGAGCCAGCTAGGCACCCTTTTTCCTGCTCTAATTCTTACTACTGCTTTACTTTTGTTTACTTCAGATTTAGTTTGCTCTCCTTTTTTTCTGGTTTCCTAACATGGAGATTTAGATTATTGAGGTCAGGACTTTCTTCTTTTCTATATATGCATTCAGTACTATACATTTTCCTTTAAGCAACACTGTCTCTGCATCTGACATTTTGATGTCATGTTTTCATTTAGCTCAAAGTATTTTAAATTTTCTACGGATATACTTTTTTGACCTATTATTTATAAATTGTGTTGTATAAGGCAAACCATAAGAGACTCTTAAATACAAGGAAAAAACTGAGGGTTGATGGGGGGTGGGGAGAGGAGAAAGTGGGTGGTGGACACTGAGTAGGGCACTTGTTGGGATAAGCACTGGCTGTTGTATGGAAGCCAAATTGACAATTATATACAAAAAAAAAAAAAAAAAAGAAAAGAAACCACTAAAAAAAATTAAATTGTGTTGTATAACCTCTGTAGTTTGAAATTTCCTACTTGTCTTTGTTATTGATTTCTAAGTTAAATTCCATGGTGGCCTAAGAACAAACAATGTATGATCTGTATTCTTTTAAATTTGTTGTGTTTTATGGTCCAGAATGTGGTCTTAGTGAATGTTCTATGTGAGCTTGAGAAGAATATATACTCTGTTGTTGTGGATAAAGTGATCTAAAGATGTCAATTACATCTAGCTGACTGATGGGATATTATGTGCAACTATGTCTTTATTGATTTTCTGCCTAATGGAGCTATCTATTTATTATAGAAAGTATATAACATTTTCTTTTTTTTTTTTTAGAGCATATTATAATATTTTCTAACCAGGAACCTGAGTGCTTACCATAGCATGATCTAGGCACTTTAACCATTTTATCTCATTTAATCCTCCTAACAACCCTATGAGGGATGTACCATATTATCGCTTTTGGGCCCATAGGAAAACTCAGGCACCAAAAGTTTTAGTAATTTGCCCAAGGTCACACAATTAGCAAACAGCTGATCTGGACACCCGAGTCCAGACTTTTAGCATCTAGGCTACAGGGTCCCTCAAAGAAACCTAGGATGATGAAATCAAGGCATTTTGTGTTACCATTAATTTCTATGATGAACAATGAAAATTTTCCTAGTAAGTCTTGGCAACAGTAATTACTCCTAAGCACTAATGTCCCTTTTACTCACTGTTGCTAAACACGCTTACATTGGCAGACACAGTATAAGCACAATATTTGTATGGTTTTTCATTCTAAAACATTCCACAAAATTGAGTGAAATATTACATCTATTTTGCTTGCATGTCACCAGAGCAATAACATTTATATTCATATTCACTGTTTTTCTAAAATTGTTAAATTCTTAATGGATAGAGACTATACCTGTACAAGTAGGTTTGTAAATAGCTATACACAAACATCCAAGAAAAGCCTTTGATGATCAGCACAATCATAAGCACAAAGACAACGTCAGGTTAGCTCTACTCCACCAGAGTTTCTGGTTTCTAGAAACCTGGACTCTGACATGGAAAGGGAGTCAAGACCTTCACTGGAAGGTAGGACCCTGCATCAGTGAATACAGTGGGCACTTTCCTTTAAACTTCATTTACCAGCTAGAAATATGATGTAACTTATTAACCTAAAGTTTTTAAAATTCTAGGATGCAAAAAACTAACCATGCCATTCTTAACTCAGGTAACAAAGTACCATGGACTTGATGGCTTAAACAGTAAATATTTATTTCTCTCAGTTCTGGAGGCTGGAAGTCCTAGACCATGGTGCCGCATGGATGGGCTCTGGTGAAAATCCTCTTCATAGACTACCAACTGCTCACCGTATTCTCAGATGGTGGAAAAAAGAGCGAACTAGCCAGCTCTTTGGTCTCTTCTTATAAGGGCACTGATTTCATTCGTGAAGGCTCTGCCTTCATCGTCTAATTACCTCCCCAAAGCCCCACCTTTAAATATCACATTGGGGTTAAGATTTCAACATATGAATTTTGGGGGACATAAACACTCAATCCGTTGCAAGGACCTTATATGGAGATGAAGATAATACAGTAAAAACCTCTTGCAGAATCTCACATCTAGGGGAAAAAAATAGGGATAGACTACTAAAAACCTATGCAATTCTGTAATCAAATGGTATCTTGCTGCTAATCTGGACAGCCCAGGTAGGCATCAGTGTGACTGGAGAGGGCCTCAGGGGATACTAAAAATGCACAGAAACAATAGAGTGGAAAAGCTACTGCAGTAGAGATGGAGATGGAGGGTTCTCACAAACAAGGAGAGTGACTTCACTCACTCTGTCAACTCCAGAGTTCTAAAGCCTGGCTACAACTCCAGAACTCTTCCCTGCCCGTTATCTTCCAGTTGGTGTTTTCACTCCCGACACTTGCACATACACATATGTCTCTGCTAACACCCCCACTTCATGCTCCACTGAGGGAAGAAAAAAAAAAAGCTACTGGATAGAGCATTTCATCTTTTCAATGCTGACGCTACAAACTTCCCTTCTAGCAGCACCACAGCAATCTCACTTCTCCATTCAAAACTTCCTCTGCATTGTCATTTTCTCCCTTTCTACTAGAGATACTGCTCCCCAAGATACAACCATGATCTGGCATTTCTCAACCTATAATAAACAAAACCTTCATTAACCTTGCACTGCCCTCCAGCTCCCACTATATTCCCAGACTATCTTTCTCAAATTTCTGAAAAAGATTTAAAAAGTAGATAATCCCCATTTCCTCACCTATTCACTTTCCAACCCATTCCCCTGGCTCTGATCTCCACCACTCTATCAAAAGATCCTTATCAAGGTCATCAAAGCAATTCTTATTATCCTCATTTTAAAAATCAGGGCACTGAAGCTCAAGAGAGATTACTAGGTTGAGATAGTAAAGACATATCTTCCCTTAGAGATAAGCAAGAGCCCAGAGCTGCCCCAAAGCTCTCTTTTCATGATATTAGACTAAGGACTTCATCTTCCAGGGACCCCACCTCCTTCTTCTGTTAGGTCATCTTCCCTGCATTAAATCTCAGACTTAGTCTCCAACACACCTCATTGTTTTAAATCATTTTTCATTGAGAAAGAATTTTGCTTGATCTATGAATATTTTCTGTAGATCACTTGGTATATATTATTTTATTTAATTGAAAATAGGTAGTTCTATTCCCTTTGTACAAATAAGAAAACATTGAAACAGAAACCTTTCTCAATATCAGACACCTGAAAAGTATCAGAGCCAGCATTTGACCTCATCACCTAGATTTTGCACCCCAGGCTGCCTGGCCTTCGTGATGGTTAGATCTCACAGCTTCCCAGTTGTTCCTATTACGTGGTAACAAGGTAAGAGCATCACTCAAAAGTGTGCCATATACCCTGACATTTCCATCAAGTCAGACACCGTGGGGTTGAGGCAAATTTGCCATGAGCAAACACGTAAGAAACTGATTTATATATCATAATTGGACTTTATAATAGAACCACAGTTGTTAACACAGGATACTCAACTCTGGTGACTACAGCATTTTCCCTCCATAGCTCTATCTAGGAAGCGAATTCAGTAAGCGTGAGGTAGGAGACAGATTTGTATGCTCACCCATATCCTATTCTTTTTCTAAGCACATAGACATTACACTTGTTCAGTACTGCCCTTAAAGTTGGACATGAGGGGTTCACAGTAAACCCTTCCCTCGAGAGTAAGAAGGCCAAGGGTCTAAGTGGACATATCCACTCAGGCCCAGACTCCCCCTCCTAGACCATGCCGTAGGTTCCTGGAACAAAGGGATTTCTTGTCCAAAGAACTCCAACCCTGCTAGCAGGGACTGTGAAAGCCTCTTTCCCAGACCTGTGTTTATGAGGATAGATTGTGCCACTGTGTATTCAGCCCTAGGCTCCAAGAAGTGGCCAATGGGTAGCTATTAGCAAGGGTGTGGACATAGGTTCAACGTGTGCCCTCCATCGAGCAGAATTGGGCCTGAAACATGAAGAGAAGGGAAAATGGGCCAGCATTCCTACGCTGCCATGTTCTCAAGGTGCAGAAACCTCAAGACTCCAAAAATTCCACATTCAAATCTAGTTTTCCAGGTCACAGAAGACAAATGTGCCCAAGAATGATATATGTTTTACAGTTAATTATTAGCTTAACTTATAACTTTTAACTATTCAGATATATGATACAATTCCTTCTAATATTTCTGCTTTAACTTCTACCTCCTTATAGTTAGTCACAGCCACGTAAATAGTTCTAGACTGTGAATTAAACAGTTAGTTACTGGTACAAGACCATTTAATATTCTCTTTTCCTCCATGACAATCAAGAAGGTCAGGTGTTCCATAAAGCATACAAGATGGAGGTGCACCCATAGTCCTTAGCCTGAGTGTATAGGGCAGAGTCTCCCAGAAATCCACAATGGATTTTTAACAGGAGAAGAAATCATCTGTTCTTCACTAAAGCCACTGAGGTTTGGGGACAGCTTGTCAGCACAGTGTAAGTCTAACCCATCCTAACTAGAAATTGGTACCAGAAGTAGGATGCTTCTCTAGCAAAACCTTAAAATATATTTAGTGGTCAGAAGGCAGTGAGGAAATTAATCTTAAGGGCTGGAAAGACAAGTATTATATTTATACAATGACAAAGTATTTTACAACACCCCTAGTATAAATTATAATACTAGTATTTTATAATACTCCTATTATAAATTATAATACTCCCAGTACCTCAAAGACATATTACCTAATAAACTTGCAGCTCTAAAAGAGAGAAGAAAACAGAACACTTGAAGTGTGAATTCGTTATTTTTGGCTGCATATGGCAAGTATTCAAGGGATAAGCTGAGAAAAGGACTATCCAGTTTTCAATAATAAGTGAAAAGTAAGAGAGATTCCAGACATTTTCAATTTGCAATGTTATATGGACTAACTACTTCCCATACTAACAGAGACACTGAATGAAGGTCATAGGCTCAGGAAAACATTAAAAAAAAAAAAATTAAACTGCCTCAGGGAAAGGACAGATTAACATGTTCATTAAATCATTTTAGTTGGATAAGACGAGGAAAAAGATCAGATTAAGGGTATGGTTTTCCCATAGAAGTCAGTCAGTCCTCAAATAGCTTTCTTTTGGTCTAGAAAGAACTATACAGGTGAGAAATCAAATCAATGTAGCAGAGCTGAGAACCAGGTACCACAACAAAAGAAAAAAAAACAGATGTAATTACCAGCATATAGAACAAACAAACAGAAATCTTTTAGATTTTGGAGAGAATTGTGCTGCCAAAGAGAACCAGTCTATCAGCTAAAGTCTGAAAATGACCCTTTGGCTCCTTCTATATGGAAGCAGTGGGAAGAAAGGGCTGCTCAGTTCCAAGCAGAGCAAATCCTCCACTCTCCATTTCAAACGGAGCCAAGGAAGAGAAAAGGAAGAACTACTCAGAGGAAAAAACCAAAGCCTCATGAAAATAATGAACAAGAAGATAAAATAAGGCCAGCAAATTTTGTTCCTCCAGGGTGTTCCAATATCCATCATGAGGGATTTCAGAATTGCTATGGACCAGTAATTCCAGTGTGCCTATGTTACCTTTTTCTAGATGGGATAGTCTACTACATTTAACTGCCCCATCCTACCCTTATATGTATCAGGTATATATACAAGTGAGGTGTGTACACACACACACACACACACACACACACACACACGCACAGAGGGAAGGCCATGTGAGGACACAGCAAGAAGGCAGCCATCTGCAAGCCAGGAAGTGAGGCCTCCGCGGAAACTGAATTTGCTGGCACCTTGATCTTGGACTTCTAGTTTCCAGAACTGTGAGAAAACACCCTTGTGTTGTTTAAGCCACCCAGTATGGCGTTCTGCTATAGCAGTCCAAATTACAGATATGTGTTTGGTACCGTGAAATGGAATGCTGCTGTAACAAATGCCTAAAAATGTGGAAGCAGCTTTGTAACTGAGTAGACGGTGGATGAGTTTTGAGGTGCATTCTAGAAAAAGCCAAGACTGCCTTGAAGAAATAGGAAGTCAAAGGTGACTGGTGAGAACTCAGATGTAAATGAGAATGTGCTATTGGAAACAGAGAAAAGATGATCCTACCTATAAACTGGTAAAGAACCGGCTGAATTGTGTTCTAGGGTTCAGTGGAAGGAAGAGCTTGTAAGTCACGGATATTTAGCTAAAGAGATTTTTCTTTTAAGTTTATTTGAAAGAGAGAGCAAGTGAGTGCGAGAGGGGTAGAGAGAGGGGGAGACAACCCCAAGCACCCGCCACACTATCAGTGTAGAGCCCA
Organism: Panthera pardus; assembly: GCF_024362965.1. NCBI lineage: Eukaryota > Metazoa > Chordata > Mammalia > Carnivora > Felidae > Panthera > Panthera pardus. Next base: position 22,234,662 of record NW_026526732.1, on the reverse strand, counting down.
AACTCACGAATCCGTGAGATCATGACTTGAGTAATTCAGGTGTCCCTTAGCTGAAGAGATATCTAATCAAAGTATAGAGTGTGGCCTGGGTTATCCTTATTGCTTTAGTAGAATGCAAGAAGAGAGATAAATTGAAGGAATCATTAAGTGAAAAAGAGAGAGAGAAAGAGAAAACTTGAAGATCTGGAAAAATTCTCAGCCTATCCATATTGCAAAAAATGAGAAAGTATGTCCAGGAGAAAACACCAAGGGTGTGGCTGGACAACAGCTCCATGAGGAGATTATCCTTGGAATTATTAGTCAGCCTAATCAACAGAAACCAGGAATAGAGATGGGATTAACCAACAGAGACACAGACAGTTTGGCCCAAACAGAATACAGTTAGGATGAAATAAAGGAAGGCTTTTGGACTTCTGAGATTGAACAGGACTAGACATTGAACTATTTGGCTGCAAACATGTTTTATTTCTCATGAAAAGGAAAGAACCCCAGGGCAGTTTAGACACCCTCACTTCTACTCCCACTACAGAAAGGCTGCTTCCTCCCTTCGTTTCAGAGGGTGGTGCTCCCATCCCTGGTGTCGGTGGGTCAGGCTGACCCCACCCACTGCCTCAGGGGTGGAGCCATTGCCTAGGGCTACCGGGCCAGAGGGCAGATCTCGCAGCCAAAGAGGATTATTCTTAAGCCTTAAAATCAAATAGAGTTTGCCTGGCTAGATGTTAGTCTTCTTGGGGGTCCAACATTCCCGTGACCTTTCTGCTTTCTCCTTTTGGAATGCGAATATCTACCCTATTTCCGTCCCACCACTGTATTTCGGAACCACCTAACCAGTTTAGTTTCACAGGTTCACTGCTGGAGAGGGATTCTGCTTCAAGATGAATCATACCTGGAGTCTCATCCATACCTAATTTAGAGGATTTTTAAGTAGGCTCCACACTCAATGTGGGGCTCAAACTTACGACCCCAAGATCAAGAGTCACAGGCTCTACTGACTGAACCAGCCAGGTGCCCCATGATATTCAGGTAAGACTTTGGAATGTAGAATTCTGAGTTGATCCTGGGACGGGTTAAGACTCTTGGACCTGTTGAGATGGGATGAATGTATTTTGCATGCAAGAAGGACATCAATTTAAGGGGGATAGAGAACATAACGTTATAGGTTGAACTGCGTCCCTCCAAAATTCTTATGTTGAAGCCCTCATCTTCAACATGATTGTATTTGGTGACAGGGCCTTTAAAAAGGAAGTAACTAAGATTGAATAAGAATGGGACTTGTGTCCTTACAAGAAGAGAAAGAGACATCAGAGACTACCTTCTCTCCACACATGACAGAGGCTGTGTGATGACACAGCAAGGCGGCGGCAATCTATAAGCCAGGAAAAGAAGCCTTACCAGAAAACAAAATTGCTGGCACTTTGATCTTGGACTTCTAGACTCCAGAACTGTAAGTAAATCTGTTATTTAATCCAACCCAGTCTGTACCATTTTGTTATGGCAGACTAGTCAAGCAGACTAACACATCTACCCTTCTTGGATATTTCCAAGTATCTCTCCCAGGGAAGGACATGAAAAGGGAAGGACATTTAACACTGGGCTGGCCCAAACCTTAACCATCAGAGACCTTTTGTTTCAAGGTCTAGAAATACTAAATAAATCCTTTGAAATGAAAAATCTATACCAACTAACTGCATTAATGGCAGCCAACAAGAAAATCAAAACAAATAAAACTGGAACCTAGACCTCTACGTTTTCTTTTCCAAAATGTAAAGTATAAGGGGACATTTAGAAGACCCACAGATGTTTCACTGGTCTCCCTCCCACCATAGTCCACACTATTATCAGACCTACTAAGCCATCTCTTTCTTTTTTTTTTTTTTTTTTTAATTTTTTTTTTCAACGTTTTTTATTTATTTTTGGGACAGAGAGAGACAGAGCATGAACGGGGGAGGGACAGAGAGAGAGGGAGACACAGAATCGGAAACAGGCTCCAGGCTCCGAGCCATCAGCCCAGAGCCTGACGCGGGGCTCGAACTCACGGACCGCGAGATCGTGACCTGGCTGAAGTCTCGAACTCACGGACCGCGAGATCGTGACCTGGCTGAAGTCGGACGCTTAACCGACTGCGCCACCCAGGCGCCCCAAGCCATCTCTTTCTTTAGACTTTCCTGATTTAGGCTTTTATTCCCTTCCAGCTCTTTTGATGGCACCAATACCATATAAAGAAATACTGGGTGATTTGAGATGAACTTTAACAAGACATGGACATGTGTCTCACTAGAAAGCAGCTGATTCTATTACTACTCGGTACACTTCTTGTTAAGTAGTTCTGGGAGAGTTTTCTATCACAGGGCTGTGACATCTGCAGGCTTATGAGGTTCCTATGAGGGGTAGGTAATCAAATAAAATGTTTATTAAACACACCCACAAAGTGCTCCAAACAGAAGTTACGGCAAAGACTACAAATGTTTCCTGATATCCATTCCTCCCCTCTTTCTTTGTGATATAATCTCTGAATTTTAAAAGGACACAAGGGCACCCAGAATAAGGACATTTTCCAATGTTTCTTGAAGATAAGAGTTGTCATATTACTGACAAACAAGATGTAGGCATTTTAACTGTTACATGCAAATTCTGAAAATAGCATACTCTGAGAAGGAGCATACTCTTATTTTCCCCTCCTTCTTGGCTGGAATACTGACATGATAGAGCTTGGCTAGCCATCTTTAACCATGAGGCAGACAAAAAGAACAATGGTAAAAAACAGTTTAGAAACGGACCCACACAAGTGGATGGAAACTAGGTTTTCACCACTGCAATTCAATGAAGGAAATTCTTTCCAAAAAACGATTCTAGAGCACGTGGATTTCTATAATGAAAAACAAAAAGTAATCTAGATTCTTATCTCACATCATACAAAAACTATTGAGATAAATCACAGAATGGAACACAGATCTAAATGTGAACACAGATAATTAGTATCTTCATGACTGTGGAGTAGGCAAAGATTTCTTAAACAGGACACAAAACACAGTATTCAACAAAATTATAAACTGGATTTAAGAAATTCTGCTTGTCAAAAGACATCATTAAAAGAGAAAACAATAAAGTCACAGACTGAGAAGCTATGTGTAATACACATATTCAACAAAGGACTCTTATCCAGAATATAAGGAATTCCTACAAATCAATAAGATGACAAACAACCCAATAAAAATATGCAGAAGACATGAAAAAGTACTGCCTAAAAAAAGGAATCCAAATTATCTGAAACATTTGAAAGGGTGCTCAACATTATTAACAATGAGGGAATGGAAAAGAAAACGATGAGATACCACCTCACATCCACCAGAGGGCTTAAAATGAAAAGGAACAATATCAAGTCCTGCTGAAAATGTGGAACTGTTACAACTCTTCCATTTACTCACTCACCGTTGGTTGACCTGGCAGAATTTATTGAAACTAAACACATGGCTACCCCATGACTTTAAAATCCTAGTTTTAGATATATTCCCAAACAAAACACTGCAAATGTCACTAAAAGATCGTGCATGACTATTCATGGCAGCTTTTTTTTCTCAGTAAAATTTTATTCTGTAGTTAATTCCAAAGTTGACAGAGAAATGGATCAAATGTCCCAATCAGTTGCACTGATTGTGCAGAAAATGTTCATGACCACTTCATAGAAATTGTAGTTTCTCCTAAGTTAACAGAATATTTGGGATGGACACATCATGTCTAAATAGTTTAACCTGCAAGCATAAAGGATTAACAGCCAGAGGCAGACTGAGCTGTCGAGTATTTTATTGAAACAGGACCTGCACGGTACTATCACCATCCAGTCACCTCCCTCACCTGCCAAGGTGCTCGTGGGTGCAGGAAAAGGCCTAAGGCCCCAGTTGAGTCCAGATCCAACAGCATCAGAGGTACAGGACTCTGGACTGAGAAACTGGTTATCAAAGCAAGAGCCCAGATGAAAAGCATCTTCAGTTGACAAATATTGAAGTGACAAAAAGGTTTTAAGAAACGAGAAGAACGTATGACAAGAAGTTCTGAATAGAAGCACTGGCAGCCCCTCTTCCTCAGAGCCCCTCGTGCCTGATGGGCGTTGCTGACAAGCCTCAAGGGGCTTACGTGGCCAACTGTGGTCATGACCAAAGGCCCCCATGAGGACTGCCCGTGGTCCCCACAGACAGCGTTGGTGAGGCCTCCTCCTGGTAGACAATGCAGAAAATCCCGAGATAGCAATCGGGATGCTCTGCTCAGCACGACTCCTTTTTCCATCCTGGGCCTGAAGTATGGACTGAAATGCCACATTTTGGATTCTTTAGGTGTTCATATTTTTCATTCTCCTCCTTGAGAAATGCAGTGTAACTGTGCTGTGCAGCCTGTGGAGAGAAGACGGGAAGGAGCTGTGCTTTTGGTGGCACCCACTGGAGCCAGGCTGGGGGTGAAGAAGAGCAGGTCCTCAGGAGCAGGAGATCTCATCCAGAGGCATGAACCCTGTGTCCCCGAGGGTCCTGAGTAGCACTGGCATCAGGCAGGACTACCAGGTGGGCGATGCTGCCATTGCTGAGAAAGAGGTGGAGCCAGCCTTCTGGAGGGAACTACCCTGCCCAGTACCATGTAGCAGACGACGTTGGCACGGCAGATGAAGATCTCCTAACTGTCCTCCTGCTGCTTGGCGTCTGCCCAGTGGTTGTAGTTCTGGAAGGCGGTCTTGATCCGGGCTCTATCTTTGTAATACACTGTGTTCCAGTGGAACACAGGCAGGTCGGGTTTGATGGGGGTCTTCCCTTAGTAGGTCTGTGCTGACCTTGCAGATGCCTGGCAGATATTTGCTTACCATATTGGTGGTTTCTTTTGCATGGGTCATGGACAAATGGACAATTTTATTAAACTTCAACCCCAAGCTTGCAAGTTAGAGCCCAGTTAGTTAGTTCAGCTTGTTCATGACCCAGGGACGTTAGTGTGCGGTCTTTTCCAGGGAGGCATTCACGTGGTTGTGGGAATGCCTGATGAGGAAGACGGGTCACATGGCCTTGGCTTTGTGGTGGTCCAGCCCAGATGACCATTCTCCAGATTCTAGGTTCTTCTTCCGTAGGTTGTCTCCTGTCCCAGCTGGGGTCACAAATGCCCAGCCAATGGCATGTGGCCCCCACAACCATGCCCACACCTTGAGCAGGTACGTCTCCACGTCCCTACCCACGCAGGGCTTCCCCAACATCATGGTCGAAAACAGCATGGCTGCTGAGCCCCTTACCATGGCACCTGTTGGCATGCCACGCCCACTCGACCTGTACTGGCCCTGTGCCCATAGCAGTTTTATTTGTAGTAGCCAAAATTAGAAGATAACCCAAACATCTATTAACAGAATGAATATACTATGGTATGTTGATACAATGGAATGTTTTAGAAAAATATGAGAAAAAATATATACACATGCATTAATATGGATGAATTTCAAAAATAGGCTATTATGAAAGAAGTCAGACAAAGGAATGCATATTATCTGGCTACCCTTACAGTCCAACAATAGACAAAACTAATCTGTAGAAATGGAAATCAGTACCTCTAGGGGAGGTACTAGGTGGGAGAAGCATGGAAATTTTCTCTTTCTGGATGGATGTAATATGGTCTTTCTTGATCTAGTGGCTATACAGGTATACATACAGAAAATTCACCAAGCTGTATATTTAAGATGGACATGCTTTCTATGCTTTACCCCTATGTATTTAATACCTCAGTACAAAGAGAAAAAGTACTTCATAAAAGATAACCAGACTATTTTTACCTTATCAGTTGCCTAGTAAATGTTATTAGGCAAATGCAAAACTATCTACTTAAAAACAAAGACCAAGCAAATTGTGCTTAGATCTCTGTTTCACTGACCCCCAGAAAAATCAAAATCAACCTTATCCATTAGTATCAAAAACTTGGAAGAAAAATCTGAATAAAGTAGGAGTGTATCAGGTAGTCCACAGCAGCTACCTTAGTTACTGAAGTGAAGACTCTACGTAGCATATTGGCAATCTATGTGAAGCAATTTTAGTAGTGTTTTTCCATAAATACACCTATTTAATAATTTTAACTATTTGTAGTACCAAGGTAGTATGTCATAAAAGAAATAGCAAGAGCTTTTGACTCAGACAAACCAGTTTTGCCACTTACTAACTACACAGCATTGGGCAAGTTTCTTAATCTCTTTGATACTGAGTTTCTTCACAATTTAAAACAGAGACAATAATACTTACTTTGCAAAATTGTAGCACAATTATAGTAGGTATTTAAGAGTGGTAGCTATTTAGCAATAGCTCTTTGTATGCAAAGTATCATGGTAGGTACTGGAACTCTATCTCTAAGAACCCGACCAACTGGAAATGACATTTAGATATAAAGATTGGTGATGAAAGGTAAGAATTTAACAAGGGCTATAGATTACAAATTACAGGGTTCCTATCCAGCTAGGAGGATTGTGGAGTGAGTATCCTCTCAACAGAGCCTGGAAAATTTTTGGAAAATCCACTTAAAGCAGAGGAAATGGCATGAATAAAAAAGCATAGCCTCAAAAACAATACAGTGACTTCAGGTTCTAATTAGTTGACTAACTAATGACTAACTGTGCCACTGGACTAAATCTAAGGAGAAAGACTACAAGGCTAGGAAAGCAAGCTGGGACTAGACAGAAAAGGACCAGTCAGGCTAAGAAGTCAAGGACCTGTTTTCTCAAGTCCTGGAATGTCACAGAAGGGTTCTTTTCAGGAACCAACCCCAGTGGTCACTGTACAGGAAAGGAAGGGAAGGAAAATCTCAATACAGGGAAAAATAGCATAGAATGATAAGGGCCTAACTCAAGATGCTGACAGGAAAGGGGGGGGGGGGGGGGGACCAGGAAAAATATTAGAGTTCAATTTTATCAACTTTAAAAAAATGAACATTGAGTTTCCCCGAATATTCAAGTAGGCTTGCCTTCAACTTTTAAATGACTGACTGGCTTATAAGAGCAAAGAAGTATCCAAAAGCAGCAAAACATATTTCCAGGCACATAGAAAGTGCCCATACATACTGCTAGCAAATGAATCATTTAAAAAATTCCAAATATTGAAACCTCTACAATAATACAGTGTTCATGGTGAAACATGCAAAAGGGCTATAATCATTTTTTCCTTCCTGTTGAGTGACCATTCTTTTACAATACATGCCAAGTTTCGAATTTGCTCAGTTCAATATTTTAAAAGACTCATTTGCAAAAGCTATCTCTGTCTCTACCAGAAGACTCTGATATAAATCACTCTAGAAAGTTGGGAATATTGCCACTTCAGTTGCTAAGCTCTTGTGTAATTTTTTTTAAGGACTCTATCATTCATTGTCTTTTGCCATGGCAAAAAAAAAAAAAAAAAAAAAAGCCACTATGACTCATGAATATTACATGAAAAAAATTTAAAAAGTTAATCCAGATCACATAAATATATGTAAGATTTACCCAACAGTACATGACAATTTAATAATTTATACAATTGTTAAAATAATTAAAATGAGAATAACCTACCACATTAAGGAACAAAGAAATGGGTGCTTCCTAGGGGCTAAGCATAATTGTTAGCCCTTTCTATGTAATAGCTCTCTTAATCCTCTCCACAACCTTCTATGGTAGACACTTGTTATCCACACCGTATAGTGAGAAAATCCAAATATAGAGAAGTAACTGTCAAAGATTACACTATATAAAAAGGGAGAGGCAGAACTAGGAATTGAACCCAGGCAGTCTAGCTCCAGAGTCAGAAAATGCCAGTTAATAAATGTAGAAAGAATGAAAGAAATGGAGGGCCCCCTGGGTGGCTCAGTTTGGTTGAGCATCTGACTCTTGATTTTGATGGAGGTCATAATCTATCATTTGTAAGATCAAGCCCTGCATTGGGCTCTGTGCTGACAGTGTGGGGCCTACTTGGGGTTTTCTCTCTCCCTCTGCCCCTCCCCTGCTTGTGTGTGTGCTTGCTCTCTCTCAAAACAAACATTTAAAAAGAAAGAAGGAAGGAAATGGAAAATCATCATTAGAATACCACAATAATAACTGCTGCAGGCAAGATCAGTTGAATGCTAAAATTAGTGGGCTACACTTTGAGAAATAGCACATTTGCACAACTTCAAAACATTTATTAATTACCATGGTAGTTTTAACATATCCACAAATCATTTGATACTTTTCCCTCTCATCCCTTTGAGTGTAGACTTCCTTAAACAAAATAAAGTATAAGAAGTGAAAAGTAGTAATGTGTTACAATGGAGAAACCTGGCAAACACTGCCTAAACTATGTGATTAACATGTTGATGTGGAGATCCCGTGCCCCCAGATATGATGCAAAAAAGAGCACAACATTCCTCTGGTATTCTTTCCCCAAAGTCCATAACCTCAGTCCAATTGTGAGACTACACTGGACAAACCCAAAATGAGGGACACTGTATAAAATACAAAAGTGGCAATGTCTGAAAGACTAAAATGTTTTCACAGATTGGAGCAGACTAGAAAGACTTGATAACTAAATGCCATGTGGTATATGGATCAGATCGTGGAACAGAAAAAGGACACTGGTGGAAAAACTGGGGAAATCTGAATAAAATATGTCATTCAGTTAATAGTATTGCACCAATGTTAATTTCTTAACTTTGGTAAATGTATCATGGTTATGTAAGATGTTAACATTAGAGGAAGCTAGGTGAAGGGTATACAGGAACACTCTATACTGTCTTTGCAAATATTCTATAAATCTAAAAGCATTTTATAAATAAAAGATTTAAAAGTTCAATACCCATTTGTGAAAACAAATGTCAGTAAATCAGGAATAAAAGGAAGTTTCCTCAATCTGGTAAAAGGCATCTATAAAAAAAAAAGTATACTAAATATCTTTTAAAATTTATTTTGAGACAGCATGTGTGTGCACATGTGCAAGAGAGGGGGGGAGAGAGCAGGTGAGGGGTGGTGAGGGGCAAAGAGGGTGGGGGAGAGAGAGGGGAGGGGAGAGAATCCCAAGCAGACTCTGCATCTTCAGTGTTGTGGAGCCTAACGCAGGGCTCGAACTCACAAACTGCAAGACCATGACCTGAGCCAAAATCAAGAGTTGATGTTTCACCAACTGAGCCACCCAGGCACCCCTTTAGTGTCATAATCTTAATAGTGAAGAATTGAGGTATCCTCCTTTAAGATCAGGGGAAAGCAAGGGTACTTTTGTTGTTGTTGTTGTTGTTTTTTGAGAGAGACAGAGAGCGAGAGTGAGCATGAGTGGGGCAGGGACAGAGGGAAAGAGAGAATCTTAAGCTCCATGCTGGGCATGGAGGCTGACTCAGGGCTGAGTCTTATTAAGACTGTGAGATCATGACCTGAGCCAAAATCAAGAGTCAGATGCTTAATCAACTGAACCACTCAGGAGCCCCAAGGCTGTCTATTTTAACACTTTTGTTAAATACTATTCTGCTATTCCCAGCCAGTGCAATAAGGCAAGAAAAATAAAAAAGTAATAGAGATTAGAAAGACAAAGTTAGAGGAGCCTAGGTGGCTCAGTTGGTTAAGCATCCAACTCTTAGTTTTGGCTCAGGTCATGCTCTCACAGTTTATGAATTCAAGCCCCAAGTCAGGCTTTGCACTGGCACTGTGGATGGAGCCTCTTTGGGATTCTCTCTCTCCCTCTCTCTCTCTGCCCCTGCCCTGCTTGCATGCTCTCTCTCTCAAAATAAACTTTAAAAAAAAAAAAAAAAAAAAAAAAGGCAAAGTGAAACTTTTTATTTTTTTGCAGATGACATGATTGTGCATTTAGGAAATCTCCAACAACCTAGAAACTACCAGAACTGAAAAGTGCATTTAGTGAAATTATAGAATACAAGCTCAAAATACAAAAATCAACTGTATTTCTAGATACTAGCAAGAGGACTGGAAACAAAATTGAAAAAAGAGACCATTTACAACAGCATCCAAAAAAACCTCAAATGCCTAGAAATTAAGTTTAATAATATATAAGTCCCTCACACTAAAAAAACAAGACAATGCTAAGAGTAATTGAAAAACTTATTCAATAGAGAGATATACCATGTTCATATATTGGAAGATTCCCTTAAGATGTCATTCTTCTAAAATTATTCTGTAGAGGCAATGCAATCCCAGTCAAAAGTCTGGTAGCCTTTTTTTTTTTTTTAAATAGATGCTGACAAGCTGATTCCAAAATTTATAGAGAAATGAGTAACACTTAAATATCCAAAAAATCCTTAAAAAGAAAAAAAATTGTGGAGGGTTTACACTACTTTACGTCAAGACTTACTACAAACTACAATAATTAAGAAAGTATGATACTGACAGAAGAACTGATATAGTCCAAATAGAACAGAACAGAGTTCAAAAACACATCCAAATGTATGATCACTCATTTTTTTTTTATTTTTGAATTTAATTAATTTACTTTTGGGGAGAGAGAACAGAAGCAGGGGAGGGGGCAGAGGGAGAGGGAAATAGAGAATCTTAAGCAAGCTCCACACTCCATGCTGGGACCCTGAGATCATGACCAGAGCCAAAATCAAGAGTGGGACACTCAACTGATTGAACCACCCAGGCACCCCTATGGTCATTCATTTACAACAAAGGGATGACTGCAAGTCAATGGAAAAAGAAAGGTATTTTGTTTTTCGTTGAGAGAGAGAGAGAGACAGAGCATTAAGCAGGGGATGGTGGGGGGTAGGGGTGGGGGAATCTTAAGCAGGCTCCATGCTCAGCATAGAGCCCAACACAAGCCAGGGCTCAATCCCACATCCCTGGGATCATGACCTGAGCTGAAATTGAGAGTTGGATGCTTAACCAACTGAGTCACTCAGGTGTCCCATGAGAGGGTTTTTCAATAAATGCGTAGAGCAATTGAATGTCCATATGGGAAACCTTGATATTCCTCATCTCATACCATACACAAAAATCAACTGATCAACTGGCGATAAATCAAAGACCCAACTGTGAGGACCTTGAGGGTAGGCAAAAATGAGCCTAAAAAAAAAAAAAAAAAAAATCTGTGGGAAGGGTACAAGAAACATCACCAGACTTCATAACAGTTAAGTCTGCTCATCCAAAGGCAACAATTAAAAGAATAAGTATGCAAACTTTAGACAGGTAGAAAATGCTTGCAAACATATACCTGATAAAGATTTCTCGTCCAGAATATATAAAGAACTAAAATCATGAACAAAAGATAACCCACTAAAAAAAGTAGGCAAAAGATTTGAATAGCACTTCACAAAAGAAATCTCAATGGCCGATAAATATAAAAAGATAGTTCAACATTATTAATATTCATGGGAATGCAATCAACTTACCCTGAAACCATCAATTTAGCACTTTGGTATATATCCATAAAATAGGAGTATATGTCTGCCAGCAGCAATTTCAAGAACATCTGCAGAAATGGGATTTAGAATGACCAAAAACTGAAAACAAATCAAATGGTCATCAACAAAAGAATAGATAAATGAACTACAGTCCCACCCGCATAATGCAATACTGTGGAAGAGGGGTCACCAAACTTTTTCTGCAAAGGGCTAAACAGTAAATAGTTTAGTCTTCATAAGTCATACGGTTTCTGTTTTAACTACTCAACCCTGATACATGGACATATTTATGTTCAATAAAATTTTATATGCCAAAATATGTTGTTGGCCCACAGGTCATAGTTTACCACCCTTTGCTATAAAGCCAACAACAAAAAATTACCTATACATGCAACCTGGACAAATGTCTAAAATATCCTGTGAACAAAAGGAAACACACACAAACATTATAGGATTCCATTTATATGAAGTTCAAGAACACCTGAAAATAATTCATAGTGATAGAAGTCAGGACAGGAGTTGACTGATGGAGAGGAGTGGCTCCACTGTGTGGAAGACACAGGAGGGAACTTTTACAGGGATGAAAATGTGTTCTATCTTTATCCGAGTGGTGATCATACAGGCATACACATATGTAAATTTCATAAAGCCATACACTTTATTTTTGTGCTTTTACTATACGTAAATTATAGCTCATTTTGGAGAAAACAAAACTGGACGAAAGTCAAAATAAAGACCTGAAGAAATTATCTAGAATTCAACATGAACAAGAAATATATAATATATATAAAAGATAGATTAAAAGAAATGGATAGACTGAGCAAGTCTAACCAAAGTGTAAGCAGAGTCTTGAAAGAAAGAATAGGAAAAAAAATGGAGGGAAAACTACACGGAAAGAAAAAAGATGAAACTTTCGGGAACTGATGAAAGCCCAACCTTAGAGACAGGAAACAATCAATCCAGGATAAACGAAATGTCCACACCTAGACACACTGTCATAAAACTGTAGACCACAAGATAAAAGAGAAGATCTTAAAGTAAGCAAAAAAAAAAACAAAAACAAAAAAACAAAAACAAAGATTAACAACAAATAAGTTATTAGAACTAATGGTAACATTGGAAGCAGAAGTCAATGAAATGATACCTCCAAAAGACTGAGAAAGAAACTGTCAACCTGCAACTGCATACCAGACAAAACCATCATTCAAAAGTGTAAAAGATGGGGCGCCTGGGTGGCGCAGTCGGTTAAGCGTCCGACTTCAGCCAGGTCACGATCTCGCGGTCCGCGAGTTCGAGCCCCGCGTCAGGCTCTGGGCTGATGGCTCGGAGCCTGGAGCCTGTTTCCGATTCTGTGTCTCCCTCTCTCTCTGACCCTCCCCCGTTCATGCCCCGTTCATGCTCTGTCTCTCTCTGTCCCAAAAATAAATTAAAAACGTTGAAAAAAAATTAAAAAAAAAAAAAGTGTAAAAGATATTTTCAGATAAAGTTCACTGTCAACATTCCTTCAATAAACAAGCTTCTGAAACATATTTGACAAAGAAAGATGTGAGATGCAAGAAGGAATGACAAAGGATGCATAAAGAGAAAAAAAATCATGATGTCGAATTTATAGAAGGAAAAAAAACAAGGTGTTAACTAAAACTCCAGATGAGAGGGGCGCCTGGGTGGCTCAGTCGGTTGGGCGACCGACTTCGGCTCAGGTCATGATCTCGCGGTATATGAGTTCGAGCCCCGTGTCGGGCTCTGTGCTGACCGCTCAGAGCCTGGAGCCTGTTTCAGATTCTGTGTCTCCCTCTCTCTGTGACCCTCCCCCGCTCATGCTCTGTCTCTCTCGGTCTCAAAAATAAGTAAACGTAAAAAAAAAAAAAAATTTTAAAACTCCAGATGAGAACATGTAATTAACTGGTGTCAAAGCAACCTAGGTTTTTGAATTATTTGCAAGTAGAATTAATAAACTTTACATTAAGTTGTACATTAAAAATTTTTAAACTACTAAAAGAAATAAAACATTTTCATACTAGTTAAAAGGGAAGAAAACAGAGTATGAAAAAATCCAAAAGGTGGCAAAGAGAAAAAAAAAACACAAAGAAAACAATAAAAACAACCATAAAACAGAATATTAGCTTTAATCCTAAATATATCATTAATTATACTTTATCTAATTGGACTGAGAGCTCCATTAAAAGACAAAGATTGTCAGAGCAGAACAGGAAAAAAAAAATCAGATTTCATCTGTGCTAAAGAGATCTTCTAAACAAATGTTAACTGAAAAGGTATAACTAGAGTATTCTAAAAATTGATTTTAACGTAATAGGCATTTGGTGGGGAGGCATAGGGCATCACTGTAGAATGACAAATGGTCCAATCTACAGATTTCAAAATACAGCAATTCCAAACTCGTATATACTGTACTTTCAACTTTTACAAAGTGACAGAATTACAAGAAGAAATGAGAAAATTCATTATTTTACTGTGATCTTTTTATTACACCTATCTCAGTCATTGATAGATCAAACAAACCAAAAAACTAGTAAGGTTAAAATGATTTGAACATCACAATTCTTGTGCTTGATCTAAGACACGTGTGTGTGTGCGCGCGCGCGTGTGTATTTATGTTTTTATACCTACCTTGCCCCAAAAGTCTGAGTACATATTCTTCTCAATCATTCAAGGCGCAGTTGAAAAACTAACCATGAGGCCACAAAGCAATTCTCAAATTTCAAAGAATGGGTAACATAGAGCCCTCATTTGCTGACTACAGTGCAAGTTAGATATCAATAACAAAAGGATAACTCACAAAACCTTCCACATTTAGAACTAGAGAATACTTCTAAAAAACTCATGGGGAAGGGAAAAAAAATCCTAACGAAAAAATTTTTAATTCTTAGAATTGGAAAAATAGACTACGTAGAAAGCAACAGTAAATAAAAAAATGTGTAGTATTCGTGGAGACAAATCCATGACCAGAGTGAAGAGCCCAGAAATGAGCCCAAGCATATCTGGGAAGATGTATATGAGAGAGCTGGTACTGGTGCGGGGTTCACTGCCACTCCACCCAGAAAAAAAGAGAATGAATTCGTCCTGATCTCACAACATAAATTTAAAAAATACGTATCTATACACCTACAAGGCAGGTAAGTTAAAGAACTAATTGTGTAAAAGAACAGAAACTTTAACACTTAGAAAAAACTTCTAAGTACATTTCCCTAATGGAGGAGAATATCTTAAGACACGAAAACACAAAGAAAAGATTGTCTGCAGTTTACATAACCAACAAAGGATTTGCACCTTGAACCATGTTTTCCAACAGAAATTGCTGCAATGATGGAAGTGTTTTGTTATAGAATATAATACAGTATAATATAAAATAGTACAGTAAAATATAATATAATAGCCACTAGTCATATGTAACTATTGAGCACTTGGAATGTGGCCTAAAGTGACGGAGGAATTGAAACTGTTGAAGTGCACAGGACAGCATGTTAACATTTAAAAATCCTCGATGAGGGTCCGTGAAGGTCCGTTAGGTTTTCTATATACTTTTTAGTATTTAAATTTTTCATAAAAGAACTTGATTTTAGCTTATGTTACTGTATAAAATATAATTTCAATTTTATAAAAAAATACATAACAGTCACTTTTCGGAAAGCAAACACACCAAATGTTCAAAATGTTATCTATGAATTTTATTTTTCTTCTATTTAAAAAAATTAAATATAAAAGCATATAAACAATTCAATGAACATAGACATATCCACCCTACAAGTTATGAAATAAAACATTACGGATATTGTGTAAACTCCCTAGATACCTATCCCTGATCACAACTTTTCTCTTTTTAAAGAAAAGCTAGGAAATATGAATAGACTAGAGCCCTGGATTCAGGCTTCATTTCGCAACACCCATATTTTAATAGATTTGGGGGGATACTTTGTGATACATAGACATTACATATATCGTTTAACAAAGAGTAATAAAAGCAAACACTGATGTAACCATTGCCCAGGTCAGGAGATAAAGCATGTCCAGCATCCAAAAGTCCTCAGTATGTCCCTTCTCAATCTCCCCGCTTCCGCCTTGATCCCCCCAGGAGAAAACCACCAGCTTGACTTTTAGGGTATCAATTTATTCACAACTACTCCTTACTTTTCATGCCTATATATGAATCTCTAAACAACAGCTTTATTTCACCAAGTTCTGAATTTCTCATAGAATACTGAATGATATCCTCTTCAACAACCTGAGGTTTTTTTTGTCTGCTGGTTTTCTTTTTTTTTTTTTTTTTTTTTGGTTGGCTCAACATTATTGAGACACATTTATGTTGAAACACAAAACTACTTCATTCACCACTGTTCTGGGTAGGTTCCATTTTATGAATATAATTTACCGTTCTCCTTCAGATAGACAACAAGGCATCCAGCTTTGGAGTATTACAAATAACACCATAGTAAACCTCATACATGTCTGCTTGTGTATATGTATGAAAATTTATCTAGGGCAGTGGCTTTCAAACTTTTTTGACCATGACTCATACTAAGGAATGACGTTTTACATCATGACACACATCTGTGTGTGTATAAAACTGAAGGGGGGGGGGGGTTGTTTCATGAAGCAAATACCCGATGACCTGAGACATAGTCTGTTATTTTCTATTCTCTGTTAATTCGTGTTTTACAAATTCTGATCATTATCCACTTAACTGATTTCACGACTCACTAAAATGGGCTTCCAACTTTGAAAAACATCGCTCTAGAGGATAAACACCTAGGGGTGGGACTGTTCAGGATGTGTAACACAGACATCGGACAGGGGCAACTTTTCTAGATCCTTAACTTTTAAATAAGTGTTTTTTAATCTGAGTGTATATAAATATGCCACTATGTAATTTTAGAGCCAAAACTTTAAAACATCAGACCGTTTTATCTCTTCCTTCGGTCATAAAACAGAACTAATCACTTACCATGTGCTATGTATCCACTGGACTCCGAGCGAGACTGATGGGTTAATACACAGGGGGGTGGGGAGGACATAAGGGACCCGGACCTCAGTGAGGCCCCAGAAAGCTCACAGGAGGGGCCTCCGATCCTGCCTGGGGAGGGAGGGGTTAGGGAAGGATTCCTGGAAGAAGGAGGACCTAAGCTGAGTGCTTCTATTTTTAATTTTTATTGGTTTCCTAAAACATAAAAGTAACACGTTTGTTGGGGGAAAAAAGTCAAAATTACAGAAGTATATTTATTAAGAAGTAAAAATCCCCACCACCGTCCTTAAAGTTTCATGCTGAGACTAAATAACCAAAGTTGCATTATCAGTTATCCTAATGTAGTAAATTTTTAGGAGCCCCCACTCTTAAACAGTTTTAAGGGTGTATCTGACAGAGTCCGTAATATTGAAGGATAAAACGAATCACATTTTCCATAATGAACATGAATGCAGACGTTTCATGTTTAGTCACGTTACTACTTTTAAGAGACTTTTTTCTTCTCTTTTCTTTTTTTCCTTTTTGGCCTTTTGGCAAGGTTAGCGTGCCAGGTTTCAAAAGTCGAGTCTATTTACTGCATACCAAATATACACAAATGCTTCAAAAAGCGGCATTAAAAACGGCCAGCTGAAAGAATGTTTTGTTCAAGTCAACTTGGCTTGGCCGGTGACAATTTGTCGGAGTTTCACACTTCGTCCCGAGGAGCCCCGGACCCCGTCACGTACGCGGCGCGTCGGCACCGGCACACCCTCCCCAGCGCGGCACGGAGCCCAGGACGGTCCTCGCTCCGCGGCAATGCCGCCGCCCCGCCGCCCCCCAGGCCCGCAGCGGGCCCCACCGCCACCGAGCCGGGCCACGAGCACCCCAACCACCTACCCTGCGGGGTCAAGAGCCCCCCGGAACTCAGGCAAGGCAGCTCGGGCGCGCCGCCTCCGCGGCCATGACGGCGACCCGGGGAAGCACCCCGCGCGCCAAGGCCCGCGGTCCGCCGGGCTGGGAGGAGAGCCGCCCCGTCCGTTCGTCCGTCCGTCCGCCAGGAGAGTGAGGCCAGAATACGCCCCAGACGTGTCTAAATCAAGGCTCGGGGCGGTACCGACGGGCTGAATGACAAATGGCAGATGCCGTGGGCTTTGCCGCCCTCGGCAGCCGCGAGGATGGCTGCGCCGAGGAGGCCGCGCACAGGCGGAGCCCGGGAGCCGGAACGGCGCGTCCGCGAGGAGGGCGCTGGGGCCCCTGGCGGGGGCGTCACGTGGCAGGAGGAGGCCCCGCTGGGGAGCCAGGGGGTCGGCGGCCTGGGCGGAGGAAGAGGACAGGCGCCCAGACGCCTGGCCGATTGAGTCATCCGTGTGGGCTAAGCCAAGGTCGCCCAGGTGCAGAGCTGGCGCAGGTAGACCCGAACCAGCCCGAAGCCCCGTACGGTATCGAAGACTGTTCCCTCAAGTCACCACCAGGATGAGCCGCCCCGAGCCAAATCATAAACGAGAAACACGACAGATGCTAGGAGAACGCTGCAATAAGCCGGATTCACTTACCTCCTATCCGTGCAGTGTTGAAATAATGGCAGCCTAACTGTGACCACTAATTGTGAGCCAGGCACGGTTCTAAGCGCTTCGCAGGTAAATAAAGTAGTCCTCGTGACTACCCTGGGAGAAGCACTTCTACTCCCGTCTTTCACTTGAGGATACTAAGGCACAGAAAGATTAGACGGAAATGATCGTATGGTTCTGGAATCCTACTATGTACGCTTTAAGTAATTCAAAAATATTCAGTGCTATTTGAATTTAAGAAAAAGAAACGGAAGCAAATCTCCAGCAGTTGCTTTCTTTCCTACACGATATACATTCCTAAAAGAGGCCTATAAACGTGAAGCAAAATGAAAGGCACGAAGAGTTCACTGCAGATTTCAGACAGTCTCCTAGCTTTGAAATAGAGGTTAAGTGCATCGTACAATTCTACCCACCTTCATCGCAATCTTCCAGTTTCCACTGCTTGCATTACTCTTGGCTTACTGGCTCTTAGAACATTCACAAGTTCTTATTTGCCCACCTTATTCTCCCAGATGTTCAGTCTTAATTCTGTATTTGAACGAATTCAATATTCATCATAATGTATGCATTCCTAAATTCTCTATTTTTATTTCTTAATGGCCTGCCCTCTTTTCCAAGTAGTTTTCTTAAGGAAGGTTTATAGAATACCTTAAGGTTTTATCTGCTTTTTAGCTCTACACATAAAAACTGAGCAGGGTAAATATTTTGGATTCACACCTTTCTTCAAACCTAACAGAACAAAATGGCAATCGCTTCTTTGATTTTTGACATCAGATTTTTGTGGAGAGATCTGAATCCTTGTGATTTTCTCCCTGGGAGGTAATCTGATTTTTCTACTTGAATGCCTGAAGAGTATTTTTCTTTTTCTTTTTTTTAATCATTAAAACCAGATCCCTATCTGGGCTATGTCTCAGTGGCAATTATTCTCTATCAGCATTCCCCTCCCAGTATATAGTGTGATCTTTCAGTTTATGGATTCCATTCTCCTTTTCTTAGTATAGCATCCCATTCATATTATACATCTGAGTAAGTTTATCTTTCATCGGTTGGATTTTTTACTACAGAGTCACCAGTTGTTCTTATACTTGATTTTTGTCCTTCCGCATCCATCTTCTTGTGATTTGCACGTACTCCAATTCTCTCAAAATATTCTGTTCACTTATTTTTCTAGTTTACTGGATTTTAAAATCATGGTTTTAAACCTTAATTTTCTTAGCTATGCAATTTCCCTTTTCATCACATTCTCATCTTATACTCTCCTTAGCTGTTCTTTCTGTATTCTTTTTTTTTCCTGTAGTGTGAAACACATATAAAGAATACAAATTTCTGCTCATGAGTTATGTTTTCTTCCAGCCTTAGTTTCTTGTCTTTTACAGGCTATTTTCCTTTCTTCCCACTCCCATGTTATAGCATGTTTGCATAATAGCTATGTCATTATCTCTTATCTTGTTTATCCTTAAAAGTTGATACCAGACCGTGTATTTGCACTCATATGCTGGGAGTGAATTCCTGGTGCACTTTTCTCTTCGCCTGAGATGTGTTGGTCTTCTCTAACCTGAGCTTCAGTTTTAGGGTTGAGTGTGGTTGCTATCTACCCCCCTTTCTGCCACCCGAGGGTTTAAGGATGAGAGGAGGGGCAATGGGGGATTGAAGAACTCAGCTTGAAATGGAGCATAGAGCTTGCTGGGAGAAGTCAGCCATCACTTCTGAAATTCCTTAAATCCTCACCAGCCCTCTTTCAAGCCAGGCAAGGAGTAGCCCATGCCTGTGAACTTCAGTTCATTTGCCCATTTTAACATAGTACCCCAGAAGGTGGCGAACTTTCCTGCTTCCAGCAAAAATCCAACAGTGGCTCATAAAGATTCCTAGACGTTTTATGGGGATGCCACCGACTTCTTTCCCAATTGGAGGACATTTGTGAAGATTCTCAAAATTTGGTCTGATCATCTTTTTCCTCAGTATGTCTTGTGGGGAGAGGGGTGGAAGGTTGTAGACATATATCACATTTAGTGGAATCTCTGGTTTCTTTGCTTTCCCATCACTTCTCACATTTTACATTATACATTATGTTACATTATAAGGTACTTCTTTCTTTGGTTGCAGGTGAGCTGTTTTACTTTGTGTGGTTTAGGGTTTTAATTTTGATTTTCTTAGTGTTTTCTTTGTGCCGTATTTATCCCTAAGTCAGTTAACCAGACTCCCTTATTGGTAATGAATTGTATGAAAATCCTTTTTTAAGTTATCTCCACAACGTTCTTCAAACATCTATATGTTGACTTGGTAACTGTAATACCCTCCTTTTCCCTAAGCCTTCCCTCAATGACCCGTGCCTTTGGATGACAGTGTGCCCCAACAAAGGTTCTGGAGCAGAGATTGCAAACTCCAATCTCTATGAAGTTTAAAACAATGAGGAATGAGATTGTAGTAAAGTGAAAAGAACATTCTTTGTGCAAGGGGCAGATGCTGTACAGCTCAAGCCAATTGCCACCATGTTGGAATTCAGGGCACTATTGCCAAATCTCTATAATTCAGGACAAGCTCGGTATCTGGCCTTGAAATATAAAATTTCCTAATTTTGGAAATGGTGTGGAGGCCAAATGAAGTACCTCTCAAGGCCAAACTGGACCCATGAGTGTGGTCCCAGTTATAGAGAAGCACTCAGCATAAATTCCATGATCTGTTTTATTTTTGTAAGCATTTTGAGATACAGGCTTATTCTTCAGACTCTCTTCAATGACTTCTTAAAATGTCTTTAGCAAGTATAAAGCAAGAAGATTCATGCTGACATATTTACAATTTGATACAGCATGTTAGGACCCAGCACTTTCAGGAACAGATGTTACCAGGGGTAACAGCTATGATTGGGCTAAAATCAATACCATGTGAGCAGAGTGTTTACATAGATATGACAACCTTAAAAATAGCAGGAAAAAATATTTTCAATTGATGCAGAAAACACCTTTGACAAAATCCAACACCCATTCTTGAAAAAAAAAAAAAAACAACAGGAAAGAAAAGAAACTTCTTCAAGTTGATAATGGACGTATTTGTTTCCTATAGCTGCTGCAATAAATTACCACAAGTTTGTGGCTAAAACAAGAAATTTATTCTCTCTCAGTCCTGGAGGCCAGAAGTACAAAATCACCGTGTCAGTGGGGCTTCACTCCCTCTAGTGGCTCTAGAGTAGAATCCTTCCTTGCCTCTTCCAGCTTTTGGAGGCTGTTTCCTTCCTTCTCTGGTTTCCTTGGCTTCCTTGGCTTCTGGCCACATCACCCTTGGCATCTGGCCTCCCACCTCTGCCTCCGTTTTCACATCGTCTTATCCTTCTGTGTGTTGTGTGTTTTCTCTTCTGTAGGTCTAGCTTACCAGACACTTGCCATTGGATTTAGAACACACCTGAATTACTTGGGATGACCTCATCTCAAGATCATTAACTACATCTACAAAACCCCTTTTTTTCCAAATGACGTAACATTCTCAGTTTGGGGGATTAGGACATAGGCATATCCCACGGTGGGGGGGGGGGGGGAAGGGGACACCTTTCAACCTTCTATAATGGGCAAAATCCCAATTGGCTCTGCTGTGGAAATTGACTAGCTGATTCTAAACTTCATATGGAAATGAAAAGAATCTAGGATAGCAAAACAGAAAAAGAGGTTAAAAGTTGGGAGAATTACACTACTTGATTTTAAGGCCTATAAAACTACAATAATCAAGTCAGGATGGTATTGGCATAAGGATAAATGGAACAGTATATGGAGTCCTGATATAGAGCCGCACAATATGATCTATTGATTGTGGACAAAGGTGCAACATAATTCTACTGGAAAAAGGTAAATGGTGTGAAAACTGGTTTGTATGGAGAAAAAAACCCAGCTTATATTTATACTTCACATCATATACAAAAATAAAATCAAATTAGATCACAGACCTAAATAAAAAAGAAAGACAATAAAACTTTTAGAACTGTCCTGTGCAATAAGGTAGTCACTAGCCATGCTATTTAGCACTTAAAATGTGGCTAGTCCAAACTGAAATGTGCTATAAGTATAAACTGCAGTCTAGCTTTTGAAGACTTATGATAAGAATATAAAATATCTCAGTAATTTTTATATTGATTACCTGTTGAAATAATATTTTGGACATATTGGTTTAAATAGAATATATAATTGAAATTAACTTCAGCTTTTTTTTTTTAATGTTGCTACTTAAATCTTAAAGTTATATATGTGACTCATAATGGTTTTGTTTGACAGGACTGTTCTAGAAGAAAAATCTAGGAATAGCAAAGACTGCTTGGGTTGGATATAAAAAGCAACAACCATGGAAGAATAAATTGGTAACCGGACTTTACCAGAAATAAAACCTCCTGTTCTTCAAAAGGAATTAAGAAGCCACGCCACATACTGAGAAAAAAAAAATATTCACAATACATAGATCTGACATAGGACTTATATCAGAATATTTAAAGAATGCATACAACTCACTAATACAATAAATGCAATAGAAATGGGCAAAGACTTAAAAAGATACTTCATCAAAGAAGATATCTGAATGACCAATAAGTGCATAAGTGACACTTGATGTCACTTCCCCAGTGACCATTAGAAATTAAAATCACAGTGAAATACCACTGTATACCCACTGGAATGGTTGAAAATTCAAAGACTGACAATACCAAGTGTTCTAAACAACGTGGGAAATCTAGAATTCTCATACACTGATGGTGGGAATATAAAATAGTACAACCTTTCTGAAAAACTGAAAGTTTCTTATAATGGTAAACACATACTTATACTATATACCAGTAATCCCATTCCCAGGTATTTATCAAAGAGAAATAATAACTTATCTACACAAAGACTTCTACACAAATATTCACATTAGCCCCAATCTGGAAACAAACGGTAAGAAAATGAGCAAACAGGGCACCTGGGTGGCTCAGTAGGTTAAGCGTCCGACTTCGGCTCAGGTCATGAGCTCACAGTTTGTGAGTTCGAGCCCTCATCGGGCTCTGTGCTGACAGCTCAGAGCCTGGAGCCTGCTTTGGATTCTGTCTCCTTCTATCTCTGCCCCTCCCCCCACTTGTGCTGTCTCCCAAAAATAAATGTAAAAAAAATTTTTTTTAATAAAAAAAAAAATGAGCAGATGATCATCTCATAGATGAATCTAAAAAACATTATGCTGAGTAAAAGAAGCCACACATAAGAGAAGACCTGCTATATAATTTCATTTATAGGAAATTTTAGTGGGGGAGAATCTAATCTATAGGAATAAAAACCAGATCAGTGTTTTCCTAGGGTGGATGGAGATGAGGCATGAGGGAACTCTGTGGGGTAATGGAAACGTCCTAGATCTTGATCAATGAGATAACGACATGGATCTATATATTTGTCAGACTTTGCCAAATACTACGCTTCCAATGAGTACATTTTGTTATATGTAAATTAAATCTCAGTGAAGTTCCTCTTCTATTCTTACCTGCATGGAATGGGGAGAAAGAAATTATAAGACTGTTTTTATCCTCATCTACTGTAGTTGGAATTAGTATTTACCTTCTGCTTTTTTGTTAACTTTTTCACGAACACTCCCTTATTCATTATCACTTCATTTTCTCACCTGTGTGGGTTTAAATGGCAGAGATGAAACGCAAATCCACGTCTTTCCTCGGACGCCTAATCCAATGTTCTTTCACAATACAAGCAGCATTCTGCTTAACAGATTTGAACCAGGCAACTTGAAAAAATCTTTTAGTGAATTCAACTCAACAAATATTCAATAAGTGTTCAGATTTAATTTTCTTTAACCAAAATATAAGTAACACCTTAAAACCTAAATAAACATTTAGTTCTTTTGAGGCCCTTGGCTTCTGGCCAAATTACCTTGCTCACTGGCCTTCTGCTGGCCTTCCTCAATCTCCAAGTCCCTTCTTTTTTTAGAGACTGTAATTCTTGGCTCATAGGGCTCTCTCCCCTTCCTTACACTTGTCACTATTTGCAACGACTTCTCTATCCAGGTATCACTTCCTCAAACAGGACTCCCATGAGAACATTATTTTTCCCAAAGCAAAACTGATTAATGTCCATTTCTATCTTGAACAGAGTGACATGTGGTGAACATAATAAACTGACAAGGCAATGTTTGGTATATGTAGTTCCTCTACTGACATTTTTTTTACGTTATGTGGTAAAGTTCTCCTGTTATATGCATATTGGAAAGTGTAACAAAATAATCATGTTGCTTCACCATGTACCAAGGATCAGGATGGTATGTGAGACAAGAGAACATGGCTGCTTGTGGCTCCTGACGAAGTGAGGATGATCCACTGATTTAAGCAGCTGTGTTTTTTGTTTTTATAGTAATATGTATGGATGTAATTCAAATTATATGAAGTATGGAGAAGAATTTTTTTTTTTTTAAAGAGCGAGACCGTGCATGCATGCGAGAGAGAGTAGGGGAAGGGCAGAGAGAGAGAATCTTAAGCAGGCTCTGTGCCCAATGCGGAGCCCGACACGGGGCTCCATCTCAACAATCCTGAGATCGTGGCCTGAGCTGAAATCAAGAGTCAGACGCTTAGCCAACTGAGCCACCCAGGCGCCCTTCCAATTTTTAAGTAGGAAAATTTTTAAGTAGCTTGAAATGAAGAAAATAGCAAAAAGATGGGGGGAAAAAAACATTCACCTTTTATTAATAAACAACCAGAACCAGTCAGAAGTGATTGAAAATAGATTCAGTGGCATCAATTTTCACTCCTGTTTCATGTAGCATAAAAAAACCAAGTTGACGATGACCAAATGCTGACCTTTGGAGTGAAAAGTAAAAGTAGTGTACAAACGCCAAATACTGATATATATTTTTCTACTATAATTAAAATTTCCTCACAAAATTCAACAACAATAGGCAAAAAGGTACAAGACAAAGGGAAGGTGGTAGAGGCTTTTCATTACTTAGGAGTACCAGCCACTTATTCAAAGTAAAAGCGGATGTATGGCAGGCTGACCATACCTATTTCTCTTCTCCCTCCCAGAGCTCCGCCAAAACAGGGACATCAGAAGAGAGACATGAGCCACAGTTGAAAGAGTTCACCAGATTTTAAAGGACGAAAATCAAATGCAGGAGTGGTAAGTAACTTAAGAGTGGAGAAGTACCTACTGAGGGGCTGGATACTCAGGGGGACCAGTGCGCAAGAAGTCGAGTGTGGCGTTGTCAGGAAAGCGTTGGTTGAAAGCCTTTATTTTGCACACAGGGCAATTAGGTGACCAGATCCGTTCTCACACCCTGGGTAGTCTGGCAACCACACTTCCACCACCCCAGAGGGAACCAGAGTTATTATCTGGATGAACTAAACGGAGAGAGATGTTGAGACCCATAAGGTCAGAGGATTAAAACAGAAGAATTACTGAATATCTAGAAACTGAACTAAGGCACCAGATACTATTTGGTTTTAAATCTGTCGTATACTTTTTATTCAAAATTTTTGAAAGCATTAAAAAAATTAAAACAACGAGCACTAATTGCACTAACTGCGTAACTGCTTCATCATATTTTTTTATTGTTCATCTTAAATTTTCTCTTTCTTTTTGGTATTAGCAGTCTGATAGCCTGCCTGCCCTGTTAGTCCACGGACTTTACCAACAGTTACTCGTGATTATCAGAAGATATATTTTACTTCCCCTCCCAAAATGTCCCTAGTGACTCTTAAGTCTCTGCTTTAACACAAATTCCTATACCTTTACCCTAGAGAAGGGATTAGTGAACTATGGCCTGCGGGCCAAGTGTAGTCCCTAGGTCTCCTACCATACAGCCTGCAGGCTAAAAGTTCTACATTTTTTAGATGTTTCGGAAAAAAAAAATCAAAACAAAAATATTTGGTGATATGAATATTATACGAAATTAAATTTCAGTAGCCATAAATAAAGTTTTATTGGAACACAGCCGCTCTCATTCATCTATTGGAACACATATCATCTATGGCTGCTTTCATGCTATAACAGCAGCCATCTTGTATGTATGGCCCACAGAGCTGAAAATATTTGCTTGCCAGTCCTTTACAGAAAAAGGGCTGACACATGCCCTAGAGGTCCAGGCACAATCCTGACCTCAGCTCAAACTCTCATCTCTTGTTTTCTTTTTGTCCTTTGGCCTCCAATCCTCAATTATCCTGCAAGGTAATCTCATCTCAGATTACCCTGAGCTTCCCTGTCTCCTCTTTCTCTCTATTCCTATGGCTACCTATCCTACTGCCCTTTCCCTTGTGCCCTCTGATCCTCTCCACAATAGCAAGGCCGTGCATCTCCCTCCTTCTCCTCAAAGCTCTCTCCAGCTCTTCACTTTTACTAAAATGCCTGGCTCTCCTCAAAGATACCCTACACCCAAGGACATGGTTGGCAATTCCCAGTGGCCACACCACACTAGGAGAGCTTAAAAAGACAGGATGATTCTTACCCCCATCCCTACTGCTAAATCATTGTTCCTTTATTCACATAATAAGACATCTCCTTTTGGGCCCAGGACATCTGGCTCCTCCACAATTTCCCCACCGCTATTACAATCATCTAAGGACTGATCCACTATAGACCTTGAACAATGGAGGACTTTGGCAGTTGGCTCATATAATTTCTCCAATTGCCCCATCTTCCTGGGCCAATTCAACATCTACATGGGTGATTTATGCAATACCTTGGTCTTAGAATTCCTTCACTTCCTCCTAATGAAAAGACCTTCTCTCTATTCAAACTATCTTCTGAATCCATGACAACCTCCTAGACCTTCAACAGCCTGGAACAGCTCCATCCTAAAAATTTCAAACTCCAGCATCCCAACTTCTGACTGCAACTTCCGACCTTTTCAGGTCTCTCACTCTCTGCTCCCAGGATATTTATTCTGCAGTGAAACACACACACACACACACACACACACACACACACACACACACCCCCACCCAACATGCATGCGTACCTCCTCTGGTTTCAGTTTCTTCCCTAGCCAGCCTAGATTGCATAACTCATGATCTCCCCATGGTCTTCTTCATTTTGACACCCTGCCTTTGCATTGAACCAATCTCCAAAGCTACATCCCAGCCAACTGATAAGCATAGAAGGAATAATTTAGAAAAGTAATATTTATAACTATAATAAAAATTGATACATGCAAGAATCACCAAAGGATGCTAGAACTACTGAGTGAAAATTAGAGAGGAATAGGATATTTATAGTACACGTAGTTTCTAAGCATCTATTTCCCCATAAATTTCTTAACAATTAAAAAAAGGGAAAACTGTAACTTGACAGCAAAGAAACCTAGCAAATACCGCCTTAACCAAGTGATGAAAGTTGGTATCATCAACGATGGGGTAGATGGACATATGCTTCTTGATGCAATGCATGGATAAGGACACATCACATACGTAGTATTCCTGCTAGAAACAGAACCTAAATTTACAAAAAGGAAACAAACAAATCAGAACTGAGGGACATTCAAAAAAAGACTAGACTGTATGTTCCAAAAACATCAATGTTATGGAGGACAAAGCTAAAAAAATCTTCCATATTGAATGAGATTCAAAATTCCACTGAATGCAATGCCTGGTAAGTCCTGGAGTATTCTTTTAAGCTACAAATTTTTTGCTGGCTGCTTCATTTGGTGAATCACACGACTCTTAATCTTGGGGTTGTGAGTTTGAGCCCCACACTGGGTGTAGATATTACTTAAAAATCTTAAAAATATATATTTAAACAATTGAAGAAACCTGAATATGGACTATATGTTCAATACTATTGTCCTGAGGTTAAATTTCTTGAGTAATAGTTGTACGGTCATTATGTAGAAGGTGGTCATGGTTCCTAGGAGATAAATGCTGGAATGTTTATGGTTCAACACTCAAAGTCTAACTTACATTCAATGGTTCAACACACATATCACATATATGAAAATGATAAGGCAAATGTGTAAATATTAATAATTGGTGAATCTGCATTTAGGATATAGGGGAGTTCATTCTTTCAACTTTTTGTTTTTGAAAGCTTCAAAACCACAAAAAGTTTATAAAAAACTCCAGCTCATATCCAACTACCTACAATGCCCCCATAGTCAGGCTGTTGAGAACTGCTAGAAAAACTCCTACAAATGAAAACGTGATTGAAGACTGAGCTATGCCCAATATTGCTTATTCAGCTTGCCACTCATTTGCTGGGGAGCTTTTCAAAACCTTTATCCCTCTCCTCAAACCATCTCAAACACCCTCACCATCTTCCTACTTCCTGGAAAGCCAAGATCAGCAAGAACAAACTCCCAATTTCTTCCCTGTCCCACCACCTATGAGCTTGTCTTTCTCATCCATCCTGTCCCTTGTTTTGCCCAGAGCTAATTCCTCCATGTGAATTCTCATGCCTTCCCAACTCTTCAAAAAACTTGTGCTGTCATTCAACACCCCTGTATCTCCTCCAAGGTCCATCTTTAACTCTCTACTGGCTTTCTCCTCTGTAAACAAACATATTAAAGTTTCTCCTAGCTTGAAAAAAATTAAACTCAAGCCTTAGATCTTCTCTAGTTACACTTTATAGTTCTGCTTCCACTCCACCCCTCCCCCCACCACAAAGCTTCTTGAGAGCAACCTCTGCTTGGGCGCTCTACTTCAACATCATTCCCAGGTCAGACTTAGGTCCCCGGTTGTCAGCTCTCCTCTGTCTCCCTCACTACTCTACCGATGCACTTCTGTAATCAGAAAGCCAATAGAAAGTCTTTCATCTGGGATCTCTCTACATTATCTGGTGTTATTCCCCACTCCTTCCTGCTCGGAAGGACCCTCTCTCCCACTGTCATTGGCGCCCTGCCCTTCTCTCTGGGACTCTTTCTTACTACTCTGACCATTCTTTCTGAGCCTTCTGGGAAGGGTAGTAGTCTCTACAAGGACGACTTTGCCAGGAAATTTCAACAACGTTCTCTTTCTTGGGCTCCTGAAATGTCCTTGGCCCTCTAGTCTTCTCAATTGAAACATTAACACCTAGGTGACCTCCTCTAAGCCAGCAGTAGTAGCAGCAGCAACAAATATATGCCAGGCACCACACTAAGCACCTTTATGTTTCATTAGCTTCTTTGACACAGCAATCTAAGCAGGTACTATTATTACCTCCATGGTACACATGAGGAAACAAAACTTAGGGAGGGTAAAGAACTTGTCAAAAAATTTCTCAGCTAGTAAGTAATAAAGTTCAAAACTAATTCCATAGCCTGTGCTGTGCTACTCCCACAAAATCATTAAGAGAAGACAACATGGGCACAATGGCACAAGACCAGAACAGAAACGAGATGGGTAATAGAACATTCTAGAAGATCTGAGTCCATACTACAAGATACTAAAAGTGAAGGAAAAAGGACTTCATGTTTCATATTTAATAACACCATGGGATGGGGTTAAGAGCCTCTGCAAGTTCTCTTTGGTTAGGAAATTTTAGCAGTTATTATTGTACTTTCTGTGTTACTGTTCTGAGGTTCATTAATATCTTTCCTAAGATTACTCCAAATGGAGATAATCTTCAAGGTACTGTACCTCTACTCTTTGTGAGTCTTTCTAATATCTTGGAGTTACTTTTCTGTTCTGTCCTTCAGGGACCATTTTTACAGGAAAAATAAACTTTTATAGAAAATGGGGTTTGCTCTTTCATGATGGAATAATTATACAGAGGAAGGATATAGAGAAATTCTAAATTGCCATGGTTTCCTCGCCTGCCTACAAATGTACAAAATTTGCAATACACGGTAAACATGGTGGGCACTTTTGTGAGCGGTACCTCTGAGATCAGATCCAGTAGATTTTCGTCCTATTGTCATTTTAAAGTCACTGACAGATTTATTTCACTCAGGCATGCCATCATAACAGTTGAGCTTTTAGGCAGTGGGAGTAATAAAATTCCACAAAGAAATTAAAGACTCTCAAAGTCTGGATCATGCAGTTCTTTTCCTTTGTGAAAGCAATTAGAAAGGTAAGGAGATCTAACTGTATATTGGTAGCATTCCAAGAGGGTTTCAAAAGGTCAGGTGGTCATGGAATCATAGAACTGAAAATTGAAAGATACCAGCTCTCTGGAAGGTAACTTAATATTCCTCATTTTACAGACGAGGCAATCAAGACCCAGAGAGGCTGACTAGTAAGAAATGGGAAGAGAGAGAAGATAGCTGCAGAAGAAGTGACCCAATGCTCTTATCTCAATCAGATCTGGGTCTTTAAAACCAGAGGGTCAGAATCACCCGAAGAACTTTCAAAATCCATATGCCAACAACAAACCACAGACTGGGAGAAAATATTTGCAAACCACAAATCTAATAAAGTCTTAAGTACACAGACATACAAAAAGTACTTAAAACAACAATGCCAATTAAAAAATGGGCAAAAGACCCAAACAGGCCACTCGCCAAAGGAGATACATAGATGGTATAAACGCATATGAAAAGATGCTCAACACCATTTGTTATTAGGGAAATGCAAATTAAAACAAGGTACCACTACACATGCATAAGAATGGCCAAAACCCCCAAATCTGACAATACCAAATGCCAGCAAGCATGTAGAGCAGTAATCCATCATTGTTTGTGGACATATGAATTCACTTTGGCAGATTATTACAGAGCTGAACATAAACATCCCATCCCATGCAGCCACTGCTCTCCCTGGTATTTACTCAAGTGATTAGAAAACGTATGTCTACACAAAAGTCGGCACATAAATGTGTCTAGCAGCTTTATTCATAATCACCAAAATCTGGGAGCAACTAAGATGTGCCTCAAATGAATCGGTAAACAAACTATGATACACACCCATACAATAAAACATTCTTCAGCAATCAAAAGGAATGAGCTAATTCATGCAACATAGAAGAATCTTAAATGCATATTGCTAAGTAGACTTAGCAGTTTCAAAAGACTACATACTATATGCTTCCACATGTTATCTTCCACACGACATTTTGTAATTAAAAAACATTTTTTTTTAATGTTTGTTTATTTTTGAGAGGGAGAAGGAGTGCGAGCAAGGGAGAGGCAGAGAGAGAGGGAGTTACAGAATCTGAAACAGGCTCCAGGCTCTGAGCTGTCAGCACAGAGCCCAATGCAGGACTTGAACTCACGGACCTTGAGATCATGACCTGAGCCGAAGTTAGAAGCTCAACTGACGGAGCCACCAAAGTCCCCCTCCCCCCATTCACATAACATTTTGGAAAAGGGTATAGTGTAGAGATGAAAAACAGATTGAACTCATCAGAAGTTTGGGAGAGAAGAATACCAACTACTCATGATGAAGCACAGAACTTTTTGTATTTGTTTTTGTTTTAAGGACCGTGAAGCACTTCTGTGTGGTAACGTAGTAGGGGATACACAACACTATGCATTTGACAAAACCTATAGAATTAAACCTTAATTTATGAAAAGTAAACCTTAATATATGCAAACTTAACAACAACAACAACAACAACAACAACAACAACAGATCATCCAGGAGGTCATGAATGCAGGCTGTGACAAAAGTATCTAACTGTAATTACTAATGTACAAACTCACTAAAGGGAGCCGGAGGGAAAAAGGTGTTGACCTAAGTAACTTTGGAAATGACTAAAGGTGAAAGAAACCATACATAAGCACTGAACTCCAGTTGGCGAAGTTGTTTCCCGTGGGGGTACAAGTTAACAGTTCTGAAACCACCACACATGCATAGTGGGAATGAAAAATTAGTAAACAGATGGTGATAATGGAAGCAGGGCTTTTCTCACTGTTGGAGAGGGAGATCACAGATAAGAGAGGGGAAGACTACAGCAAGCCATACAGTACTGGATTAGAGTTGGAGATCACATTCTGAGCTCACGTTTACTTGAATAAAGACACAGACGGATATAGAAAGAGTCATAGGTACATGTAACACACAGGTTAACATTTCCTAGTTCTGTCTACTGAGAAGACCTAGATGCAATAACATCCTGTAGCCATCAGCACACCCAACACTCAGATTTTTGTTTCTTCTTCTTCTTTTTAAATATTTTTGAGAGAGAGGGGGGAGACAGAGAGAGGGGGGAGACAGAGAGAGGGGGGAGACAGAGAGAGGGGGGAGACAGAGAGAGGGGGGAGACAGAGAGAGGGGGGAGACAGAGGGGGGGAGACAGGGAGGGGGGGGAGACAGAGGGGGGGAGACAGAGGGGGGGAGACAGAGGGGGGGAGACAGAGAGGGGGGGAGACAGAGGGGGGGGAGACAGAGAGGGGGGGAGACAGGGGGGGGGAGACAGGGGGGGAGACAGAGAGGGGGGGAGACGGGGGGGAGACAGAGAGGGGGGGAGGCGGGGGGGAGACAGAGTGGGGGAGACAGAGGGGGGGAGATGGGGGGGAGACGGGGGGGAAACGGGGGGGGAAATGGGGGGGGAGAAGAGGGGGGGAGACAGGGGGGAGATGGGGGGACAGAGGGGGGAGACGGGGGGAGACAGAGGGGGGAGACAGAGGGGGGAGACAGAGGGGGGAGACGGGGGGGAGACGGGGGGGGAGACGGGGGGGGAGACGGGGGGGGAGACGGGGGGGAGACGGGGGGGGGAGACAGAGAGGGAGGGAGATAGAGGGGGGGGAGACAGAGAGGGAGGGAGATAGAGGGGGGGGAGACGGGGGGGGAGACGGGGGGGAGACAGAGGGGGGGGAGACGGGGGGGAGACGGGGGGGGGAGACAGAGAGAGGGGGAGACAGAGAGAGGGGGGAGACAGAGAGAGGGGGGAGACAGAGAGAGGGGGGAGACAGAGAAAGACAGGATCAGAAGCAGGCTCCAAGCTCTGAGCCATCAACACAAACCATGAGACCATGACCTGAGCCAAAGTCGGAAGCCCAACCAACTGAGCCACCCAGGTGCACCAGATGGAAAATTTTCTATCTAAAGACTGAAAAAGTAACTTTTCAACTGAAGATTTCCAGGTTGGACCAATTCACCTTACGTTTCTCAAATGCAAATTAAGCATATTAATACAATCTAGCATTGACATTTTGTCTGAAGCATAAAGTGATTAAGAAGTTAAATGTAAGTATTCAGAATAAAAAGTGAAATTGGAAGTAAGAGCCTCTTTTTTGTTGCTTTCACAATACCCAGAAAAGAGGCTAAGGAAGAAAACAGAACAGAAGAATAGTAGGAAGGAAGAGGGGAGAAGGAGTAGATGGGCAGAGAGGAGGGGGCATAGAACACTGAAATATGAGGGAATAAAAATGAAAACAGCCAGAATGGCAGTGCTGATCCCCATTCCCACTGAACCCCAGTATCCACTGAACCACACTGAAAAGAACCTGGTAAAGGTACCAGCACACTCAGAGTCTGAGACTGGGCCATGGTGAAAGTGTGTTTAAGTGTTCCTTTTTTGAAATGAGGTTAGATCTTTGAAACAGTCTCTTCACTGGGAAACACTCTGCTCTGTTGGGGAAATCTTAATCACGTTTGCTAAACTATTATATTTCCATTCTAATTATCTTAATGTCTCCAGTCTTGCTAATATAGGTACACTCACATATAATATCCTAAAGGAAGGATTTGGATGCTCTCAATTGCCTCAGTTATCATTCATCTTGTGAGAAAAAAAAAAAATGCCTTTACAGAGTTTTACAGGGTTGGGGGGGGGAGGTGAAGGAAATATAAAGAAATCAAAACTTCAGGGACACCTGGGTGGCTCAGTCAGTTGAGCATCTGACTGTTGGTTTCAGCTCAGGTCGTGATCTCACGGTTCATGGGTTTGAGCCCTGCATCTGGCTCTGCACTGGTGGTGTGGAGCCTGCTTGGGATTCTTCCCTCTCTCTCTGCCACTCCCCTGCTTGCACTGTCTCTGTCTCTCTCAAAATAAATAAATAAAACTTTAAAAAGTTTTTTTCTTTACAAAAAAAAGGAATCAAAACTCCAAAAATGCATAGAATTGTTCCTTTGAAGTCTCAGCCTCTCAAAGAATTTAAGGGAGCATATGGCTCTTTATCAAGTTTGCTTATTACAACTTTATGCTATAACCAAAGCAGAGTTCCTTTGTGAATTATTTAACTATATATAGTTACTGCATAAGCCATTAACTTTTGAAACATCTTTGCCTCTTTTTAATACTCTAAAATTAACTGTTTCTCTCATAAGTGCTCCAGAATATATTAGAATAAAACACATTCGATCTTTAAAATTATATTTTTTAAAGTCAAATCTCAGTCATCTCCTAATGCAAATGCTTTATCTTAATTGTGGTGACAGCTCCAAAGGTAAACACTTTACCAAACACAGCTTTATCAAAACTCAAGCTGTGTAGTGAGATTGGTTATATTTTATTGTTTCTAAGTTATAAATCAGCAGAGCTTAAGAAAAAAAGCCTCTACCCACGGTTATCAGGATGTAGAAACCAAAAAAGTACAATTAAGGGCTTAATTTAAAAAGAAATTCATGCCAGTCTTAGGAGGAGGAATTTAAAAGAGAAATAAAAAAATCACTATTATGTGCTAATTTTAGGGCGCCGTTGTAATCTGAGCTGCACTCTCTCAATGGTGAAATACATAAAAGAGAACATTCCCTAAGATCCTGATATCTGACAATGGAAGAAAAGAAGAAAATCTGGATAAACTAGCTCTATTCTGCACAAACAACCGTGGTTTTCTTTGCTCCACTTCTGGGCTGCGGAGGGTGTGAAGAATGTCGAGCCAAAGCAAATGAATCCCACAAAGCACATAGTATATGGTACGTGTGCAACTATAGTATCTACGTTGTATTTTCCTTATTACAAAAAGACAGGCTTGTTTTAGAAGTCTCGGAAGAACCGGAAGACATTTTAAATCATCATCATCTCACCATCCAGTGACAATTATTAATATGCCTCCATTTATTCCTTCCCATTCCTTATATCATTGAGATGATCTGGAATATATACAGTCTTGATTCTGGCCTCAATTTGAACACAAACATCATCCCATAACATCCATTTTTAGGCATCTGAGGAACTATCTGTAAATATTAGACAAGTTACATCCTCATTTGCTGTAGAACAATATCACAATTAAAGCAACCATTTTTCAATTATTGTATTTCTAGGTTATTATCAGTTTTTTATTTTTATTTTAGAAAAATAGAAAGTGAGAGGGGCAGAGGGGAAGAGAGAGAATCTTTATTAATTTTTTAAATTGTTTTTTATTTATTTATTGAGACAGAGAGCATGCTGGAGAGGGGCAGAGAGAGAGAGAGAGAGAGAGAGAGAGAGAGAGAGAGAGATACAGAATCCGAAGCAGGCTCCAGGCTCTGAGCTGTCAGCACAGAGCCTGATGTGGGCTCGAACTCATGAACTGCAAGATCATGACCTGAGCCAAAGTCGAACACTTAACCAACTGAGCCAC
This sequence comes from Panthera pardus, assembly GCF_024362965.1. Classification (NCBI taxonomy): domain Eukaryota; kingdom Metazoa; phylum Chordata; class Mammalia; order Carnivora; family Felidae; genus Panthera; species Panthera pardus. The sequence goes on along the minus strand of NW_026526732.1, from coordinate 22,199,427 downwards.
CCCGGCGCCCCTGAGAGAGAGAATCTTAAGCAGGTTCCACACCCAGCACAGAGCACAGGGCTCCATCCCACGACCCTGGGGTCATGACCTGAGCCAAAATCAAGACTCAGATGCTCAACTGACGGAGCCATCCAGGCGCCTCTATTATCAGTTTTTTTTTAAAAATTACAAAGAATGTAGTAAACATCTTTACATATAAAGCGTTCAGCATACTTAAAATTATTTCCTGAGGTAAGGAATGCCTTCCTACGTTTGACACAAACTCCAAAAGCCGTGAAAAAAATTGACAAGCGATCTAACAAAATCAAATTTTTGGCATGAGCTCACACCATGAACACCATTAGAAGACAACAGACTGGTAGGTGGGGGACTGTGACTCGTGATAAAGGGCTACTTTCTTTAATATATTTAGAGACCACTTCTACAGATCAGTAAGGAAAAGAACAACAGAACAGAAAAATGAGCAAGGATAGGAACATAGTTCATTTAGTGAAGAGTATGCAGGCAGCTCTTAAATCTACTAAAAGACACTCCTTTTCATCTTGAGAAATACCAATTAAAACTATGCTGAGATTTTTCACTTATCACACTGGCAAAGATTCAACGATTTTTAACACATACTGCACTGTCAAGGGTTTAGAGAAAGGGACTGTCACCCTTCACCAAGAGGAAGCTCTTCATGCCGTGACATGTAATAATCTCCAAGTATTTGTAAGTAAAACTGGGAAATACTGACTGGTTTAGACAGCATGCTATCACTTGTGTACGAATGGAGTGTGGACAGAGGAGAATACCCCTTCCCACCACATACACACAGGCATTTGGATGGATAATGAACAATATTACTCTTTTCATAAATCCTCAGGTCTGGGGTTCACAGTAGCAAGCAAACTGCTTCACTGTCCACTCTTGAATGCCTTTTGAATGGAAAAACATTTAAATATATACCTATTAGAAAAATAAAAGTCCAATTTAAAAAATAAATTTCAAAATGTTTCTTTAGGATGGATATCTATAGGAAGAATTTTCTAGCCAAAGAGTCTACATATTATAAGACTCTAGACTGTGGAACTGCTTTCCCAAAGGGCTTAAACTCTATTTCTGGTAGCCACATGTATCTTTCATAGGCATTATAGGCCACACAAGATTTTTTTTTTTAATTTCTATACCCAACATGGGACTCAAACAAGCCCCAAGATCAAGAGGTCACATGCCCCACTGACCAAGCCAGCCAAACACCCCAAGATCTTTATATTGGATAAAGTGATTAGGAAAAAATGACATCATTTTGATTTGCATATTTTGATTACTAGGGAGTTTGAGCATTTTCCACCTTTGGTTAGTTCTTTATAGTTCCTCTTTTGTGACTTACAGTCATCACCTTTCCCCCTTTACATACTGGGGACAATGTTTTTTTTTCTAAAATATATTACACAGGGTGGGGGGGGGGGCCCTGGGTGGCTCAGTCGGTCGAGCATCTGACTTTGGCTTAGATCATGATCTTGCAGTTTGTGAGTTCAAGCTCCACGTCAGGCTCTGTGCTGACAGCTCAGAGCCTGGAGCCTGCTTCGGATTCTGTGTCTCCCTCTCTCTCTGCTCCTTCCCCACTCATGCTCTGTCTCTCAAAAATGAATAAATGTTAAAAAAATTAAAAAATAAAATATATTACAGTTTATCAACCTTCTCCCTGTCACTCATTGCAACTTTTTTTAAACCAGTTTTTTATCTGCCTTTTAATCTGTATTTGTTTGACAGAAGTTTTAACTTATGTGGTTAAATGTAATCATAATTTCCTCTACCTAGTTCAGTCCAAACATTCTTTAGTTGCCACTACGTACCAGGCAATTACTAAGGCCTGTGTGTAGTTGAGAGGTGCAGACTATCAAGGTGACCGACATGGGAAAGGTAATTCTGATACAGCCTGGTAAGTGAAGCTGAAGAACTACAGGTTATTATGGACACAGGTTATTATGGACACATACAACTGGGGCACTTTGCTCAACTCAGCAGCAGAGTCCAATTTTCTAGAAGAGATCATTCTATACATTTAGAGGACAAAGACATTGAGTGGGAGGAGCATGCTAGGTGCAACGGACTGAGTGTGTGTTCCCCGCAAATTTCTATGTTGAAGGCCTAATCCCCAGTGGGACAGTATTTGGAGATGGGGCCTTTGGAAGAGACTCCAGTTTAGATAAGGTCATGAGGGTAGAGCCCCAAAGATCGGATTAGTGTCCTTATAAGTGGATAAGACCAGAGCTCTCTCAATCTCTTTGCATGCACAAACCAAGGAAAGGTTATATCAGCGTGTAACCAGGAATAGGGCCCTTACTAAAATCCAATCATGCTGATGCCCAGATCTTGGACTTCCAGCCTCCAGGACTGTGAGAAATGTTTGTTGTTTAAGCCACCCAGTCAATGGTAATTTATTATAGCATCCTGAACTAAGTACTGAAAAATGAGTAAGTGCTATAGCAAATACCTAAAAATATGGATGAGACTTTGGAACTGGGAAGAGGCTGGAAGAGATCTGAGGCACATGCTAGGAAAAGCCGAGATTGCTCGTAGAGACTTTTAAAGGAGATTCTGGCGAGAGCAAAGAATGAGAGGAGAGCCATAGAGAAAGCTTCCAGCTTCTTCGAGAACATATCTGTAATCACGTACAAAATATTGGTAGAAATATGGATGGTAAAGGTCATTCTGATAAGGATGAGCACAGAAGAGGAACAAGTCATTAGACCATGGAGAAAGGCAATCCTTGTTAAAAAGTGGCAAAGAACTTGCCTGGATTCTAGTGTTTCGTGGAAGGAAGAACTTGCAAGCAATGAAATTGGATATTTAGACAAAGAGATTTCTAAGCAAAGTTTTGAAGGAGTGACTTGGTTCCTCCTGACAGCTTGTAGTAAAATACAAAAAGAGAGCAATATACTGAAGAAAGAATTGTTAAGCAAAAAGGAAGGAAACAGAACTTAAATATTTAGAAAATTCTCATCTTATCCAAAATGTCAAAAATGAGAAAGCATGTTTGGAAGAGAATAGTGTGTGTCTGACCATTTGATAAGATTAGTATAGGTGTGAACCATGGACCTAATCAACCACTCCAAAAGGAACACTGCCAGTTTGAATAGAGGTGGGACAAAATAAAGGAAGGCTATCAGACTTCTCAGATCCTACAGGACCTTAGAATTATTTGGTTTCAAACATGCGCTATTGTTTTGTTTTTTTTTTAACATTTACTTTTGAGAGAAACAGAGCGTGAGTGGGGGAGGGGCAGAGAGAGAGAGAGAGAGAGAGACACAGAATCTGAAGCAGGCTCCAGGCTCTGAGCTGTCAGCACAGAGCCCAACACGGGGCTCAAACTCAAGGACAGTGAGATCATGACCTAAGCCAAAGTCGGACACCCAACTGACTGAGCCACCCAAGCGCCCACACACTTATTCTTTAAGACAAAGGAAGAAACACACTGAGGGGGGATTCAGAGATAATAGGGGCTACCCACTCTCACCACAGACCTTGAGTCCATGGGCCCAGGGGGCAAGGCTACCCCTACCTTGGTTTCAAAGGGTGGGACCACTGTCCAGCAAAGTTGTGTGATTGGGGCTACCCAGAGACGAGGGAACAAAGCCCACCCCTGGCAGAGCAACAGAGTCAGATCCATCGCCCCAGGGGGTCCAAACGGTAGTCTGTCCAGCCCAAGGAGATTATTCTCAAATCTTAAGATCTAATGGAGTATGCCTTCCTAGGTTATAGACTTGAGACTCACCATCCCTTCCTTTTCTCCTAATTTCTCCCTTTTGGAATGGGGATGTGTATCTTATGCCCATCCCACCAGCATAGGTAGGAACCACATAACTTGTTGGTTTCACAGGTTTACAGCTTGTTTGAAATTCAGCCTCAGGCTGAATCATACAAGTCTAACCCATAGCTGATTTAGATGATACTGAGAGAACTTTGGACTTTGGAATTGATGCTGGAATGAGTTACGACTTTTGGAGCAGTTGGGATGCAATGGATGTATTTTGCATGAGAGAAGGACATAAACTTGGGGGAGTGAGGAACATAATGCTATAGACTGAATGTTTGTGTTCTCCTGAAATGTTGAAGGTCTCACCCCCAAATGTTATGGTTTTTATAGGTGGGGCCTTTAGGAGATAATCAGGTTTAGAGGACGTCATGAAGGTAGAGCCCTAGTGATGGGATTCTCAAAAATTATATGGAGATGAAGACACCAGAGCTCACTTGCCCTCTGGATGCAATATTAAGGAAAGGCCATGTGAGGACATAACCAGGAAGAGGGTTCTCATCAAAATCTCAATCCTGCTGGCACCCTAATCTTGGACTTCCAGCCTCTAAAACTGTGACAAATAAATGTTTAAGCCACCCAGTCTATGGCAATTTGTTATAACAGCTTGAACCAGTACACTAGGTAAAGGGAAGACCATAAGAAGTGCATGGATACATAAATGGCCTGGTATCTTCGGGGAAACTATCAGCTGCTTGTTATCAGCAGAGCTTAGCATACATAAAGAACTGATAGATAATGAGAGATAATGCTAAGGAGATACTGATGGGTCAGTTCAGACCTGTGATTTACACAACTGTGAAGTAACAAAATAGGGGTTTTAAGCCATTAAGTTTATGTTGATTTGTTACGGCAGCAATAGAAAACTAATACAGACTTTGGTGCCTGGAAGTGATATGCAGTTATAACAAATAAAAATATGGATTCCTATTGGAATCACGCAGTAGGTGGAAGCTGGAATAATTCTGAGAAACAGGATAGAAAGTCTTCAACAAACTGTAGTTGAAATAGGGACATTAAAGATGCAACCAGTGAGGACTCTGAAGAAAATGAAGACACGTTATTAGAAATAAAGAATGCCACACTTGAAACTGATCTACAAGTGTAACATAAGCTCTATAAGAATTCTAGCTAACTTCTATGCAGAAATTGAGAGGTGCTCCTGAATACATATGGAAATTAAGGGAATCATAATAACCAAAACAATTTTGAAAAACAAGATCAAAGTTGGAGGGCTTACCGTAACTTCCCAAATTCAAAACTTACTATCAAGCTACAGGAATCAAGACAATGTTGTACTCACGTAAGAGTAGATAGAGACCAATGAAATAGAATAGAAAGTCCCAAAACAAACACATACACCTATGGGCAGGTGATTTTTTTTTTTATGAGTGCCAAGACTATTCAAGGAGGAAAGAATAGTCTTTTTGACAAATGAATAAAATATGGCATATCCATACAAAGATTTATTCAGCAGTAAAAAGAAATGCTACATGCTACAACACGGATGACCTTTGAAAGCATTGTTACATGGAAAAAAAAAAATCAGTAACAAAGGACCACATATTGTATGATTCCATTTATATGAAATGCCCAGGATAAGCAAATAGAGAGACAGAAAGCAGATTAGCAGTTGCCTAGGGCTGGGGAGACAGAAGGATTGGGGGCGATGAGGTTTCTTTGTTAAGATAATGAAAATGTTCTAGAATTGATTATGGTGATAGTTGTACAACTCTATGAATGTACCAAAAGCCATAGAACTGCATACATTAAATGACTAAATTGTGCTGCATATGAATTATATCTTAGTAAGTTCTTTTAAGAAAAGAAAACCACATCAAGGCACATCATCATATTGCTGGAAACCAATGACAAAGAAAAAATTTCAAAGCAGTTGGAGGAGGGGAAGAAGACCTAAAATAAAAAGACCACCCACAAATGTGGATGAGGCTTCTTATCCCAGAATTATAAAGAACTACTAAAAATAAAAGAAAGACAAACCATCCAAAATAAGACTGGGCAAAACATATAAATAGGCACTTAACTGAAGAATAAACTGAAATGGGCAAGAAAGAAATGAAAAGATTGTTGACTTCCTTAGTAATCAGGTAACATAATTCAAAAATATCAGAAACCAGGAGCACCTGACTGGCTTAGTTGGTAAACCTTTTGCTTCTTGACTTCAGGGTCATGAATTAGAGCCCTAGTTAGAAGTAGAGCTTATGGGGCACCTGGGTGGCTCAGTTGGTTAAGCGTCCGACTTCGGCTCAGGTCATAGTCTCGCGGTTCGTGGGTTCGAGCCCCACATCCGGCTCTGTGCAGACACGCTTGGTATCTGGAGCCTGCTTCTGACTCTGTGTCTTTCTCTCTCTCTCTGCCCTCCCTTGCTCATGCTCTGTCTCTCTCAAAAATTAAAAAACATTAAAAAAAAAAAGTAGAGCTTACAAGGAAGGAAGGAAATATCAGATGCCATTTCACACTGCAAAATTTAAGTCTGACAAGAACACATATACTTCTGATGGAAGTATCAAATAGCATAACCACTTTGAACAATTTATAACATTCAATGAATACAAAGGGGTACGTACTAAATATCCCAGAAATACCATTATTTGTTATAAATCCTAGAAAATGTATGTATATGTATGCCAGGATGTATGTACAAGAATGTTCAGGGGCACCTGGGTGGCTCAGTCAGTTGAGCATGGGACTCTTCATCTCAGGGGTTTTGAGTTTGAGCCCCACATTGGGTTTAAAGATTACTTAAGAACAAAATCTTTTAAAAAAAATAGAAAATACTTTATAATTTGTGTATCTAGTCAATATCTCATTAAAAACCATTTGCAAAAAGAAAAGCTAATAGGAGGTAAAGAAGTAGAGACAACTAACCTTAAATATTTTAAGTTTGAGAGAGAGCACACGCGCAGGTGGGGAGGGGCAGAGAGAAGAGGAGGGAAGGAGGAAGGATCCCAAGCAGGCTCTGAGCTGCCAGCACAGAGCCAGGTGTGGGGCTTGAACTCACGAACCGTGAGATCATGACTTGAGCCAAGACCAAGAGTTTGACGCTTAACAGACTGAGCCACCCAGGCACCCCTAACCTTAAATATTCTTTAGAACACCTGGGTGGGAGGAGGAGCAAGAGAAGGTAGTGGTTAGAAGGGGCCCAGGGTAAAGAGAAGGTTTGGCTTTATTCTCTTCCAGAGTAGGAAAGGGGTCGCAAACATACCGGCTAAGGAATAAAAACGAGTAGAGACAGAGATTGGTAGGTTAATGGTGGCAGTAGTGGGAATGGTAGAAGCTAACATTCACTGAAAGCCTGTGCCAGATACTGTTCCAAGCCCTTAACCTGCCTTATGTCACAGCAGTCCTATTACTAGTCCCATTTTCCAAATGGGAAAACTAAAGCATAGAGAAGTTCAGCAACATGCCCATGGCTACACATTTAAGAAGTACAAAATCACATTCTAATGTGGCAGACTCTGGCCCCAAAGCCAGGATTTTTATCCTCTGTGCTATATCGGCCTCTAACTATAAGGAAGGGCATATAAGTGAGAGAGCAAAGTCCTACAGGTGTGAAGACAGGTCTTGACTAAGTAAGATACTTCCAAGGCAAGAGGAGGATAAATGGCAGGAATGGGGAAGGACAAATGGGAAGGAAGCCGTTCCCAATTTATAGTCTCCATTTTTTTTTTTTTTTTCCAAATGAGGTAGGAGGTCAGATTGTTGAAAGTGGAGTGGAGACTGGGTTGAACTAAAAACATTTGTGTGTCTGATGGGAGCTGAGTGGAACTAAGACCAACAAAGGGAACACGAGATTCACATTCCCCATGATGTATACCTATTGCATGGAATGCTAGGTCCAACCTCCAGCACTGACTGAGGCGTTCTTTCTTTCTCTTGATCTTGACTGGTTGAACTCAAGTAAATTAAACGTGCCCATAATGCAATTCTACTGCAAAGTCTTTGAGACCAGCAACCACAGCTCACTCAGCTTTCCTGCCTAGAACCTCTAAATTTTATCTTTTGGATGTTGTTCTCTTGTTGTCCGAGAAGGAAAAAAAAGCAAAACAAAACATCTCTATGCTCTTTTAAGGCAAGCTTTCTTTTACATTTCTGTCTCCATAATTAGATTATAAATCTATTCTAGGGAATAAAACCATGCCTTTCAAAGAACAAGCATAGGATATTTAAATCTCTGTCCTGGCTAATTCAATAACTGAATTTCCGTACATATCTCTGAAACAAATTACAGCACAAAAAAGTGGACTTCTTTCTTAAGTGCTACCAAAACTGTATTTTTACACAGATTTAAAACTCATAAAATCCTTTACATGGCTTTAAAGCAATAAGCTCTTTTCTTTCCAAAGTATCAGTCCAATCATCCAATGATCAAATTCCAAATTAATGACATTTTCCTATAGTCTATGAAATCCCCCAATTTAGGGAACTATATCCATTACCTTTACTACAAATAATATCCTCAGGCAAAATCCACTGGCAAATATTCACAAATTAAGTGAGAAAAATAATTTCAAAACAACTTAGTATGTTATATTTAACAATTTATATTAAAGTAATCAGCAATAGACTTTAAATTTTTTAATGTTTATCTAATTTTGAGAGGGAGGGAGAGAGAGAGAGAGAGAGTGAGAGATGGATGGTGGGCGAGGGGTAGAGAGAGGGAGACACAGAATCGGAAGCAGGCTCCAGGCTCTGAGCTATCAGCACAAAGCCCGACAAGCCCGACGTGGGGCTCAAACTCACGAACTGTTAGATCATGACCTCAGCCGAAGTTGGACACTTAACCAACCGAGCCACCCAAGCACCCCCTGTAGACTTCATCATAATCATATTATATGACATTGCCCCAAATAGATATTTTCCCAAATTTCTCTATATGCCATGCAATTAAATTGCAAAATATATTTCAAAAAATAACGAAACCACTCAATACAGGAAACCGCAATAAGCAAAAGAATCGGACACAGGGAAACCGGTAACTGCAACGTGTTTCATGAAAAAAAAAAAAAATCTGTTCAGACACGTATTCAGATGCCAAATAACTTCCACTAGGACTTTCATCACACAAATTCTACTTTGTTGCTATGATCCTTTTAGGTAAACAACACATTCAAATGATTGCTAAGGATAATCACCTACTTTTATTTTTGTCACCAGCAGTATCTTACTGATGGCCTTTTAAGCCGATGTTTCAAATATTTTTGACCACAATCAACAGGAAGAAAAAAATTTTCATGTCGCAACTCAACACAAACACATTCATGAAGTTCGTATATTTACCTTACTAATAGTGATGCACCCTTTTTTTTTTAATACTGGTTTCATTCTACCAAATTAAAACAAGAGTTTGAAAAAATACTGCTTCAATTATTTTACTTATATATATATTTTTTAATGCTTATTTTGGGAGGGGAGGGGCAGACAGAGATAGGGGCAGAGGATCCAAAGCAAGCTCTGTGCTGACAGTAGAGAGCCCGATGCAGGGCTCAAACTTACGAACCACAAGATCATGACCTGAGCTGAAGTCACACGCTTAACTGACTGAGCCACCCAGGCGCCCCCTCAAAAGTCATTTTTGATAACATCATTCTAGGTTGCTATTCAGAAGTTAAATAGGATTTGCCCGAGTACCAGAAAAGGGTATAAGTGACTCCCATGGACAGGATCTCTCTCTGCATCCATCCCAAGCCACGTAGGTTGGAAAAGAGTAAACCACCAGCAAGGTAAGAGTAAAGAAAAGGTAGACAGAACCATCTTGTTGATATCTGATCAGAGTCCTCCAAAATTACGTGAGGCACTATAGAATACAGGATAGAACACAAAATTTAGAATTAAGTCCCAATTCTACCATGTCGGGCAAGGCGCCCTGCAGACATTTCATTTTCTCAGCTGTGATGAACAACATGGGTCAGGGGCTCAGTCTCTTATCCACTACTCTATTCCCAGAGCCTGAACAGTGCTTTGCATCTAGTAAATGCTCAACAGAGATTGCTGAATAAATGAATATCTTGTTCATGTGGCTGTAAGCAGGATGTCATCCAAATGTGAGTTTTTAAAATCAGTCTGAGATCATTGGAGACCCAGTATGCTGGAAGCTTCACATTACCCAGTGACTAAGTGCCTTCCTCTTTTTTCTGAGAAAAAAAAAAATGGGATTGGGAGGATTTTGTTTTCTTTTCTATCAGTTCATCCTTAAGAAAACATGTATACTCTTCTCTCCTACATCCAGCATATATGTAATATTGTGCCCTCTTAAACCACAAATGTAAAAATTGAGCTAGTCTTTCATGCACCTGAACTATTTAGCTCCTCCTTGGAACAAACAGATGCCTTAAGAGGGCCACAAAACAAAACTGTAAATTACAGTACTCAATTTTTTAGCTTAACATCTATATTGGTAAATGTTTTGAAATTATTTTGACTGATGCTCAATGATACTGAATTATCTTTATTAGATATTATCTCATATTGCCAAGATAAATCATTTATTCCATTCATTGTTACTTCTTGAGCAACTCTTTTAGCTATGCTATCATGCCTGCTTCTATGAGGAATAGAAAAGATTCCTGTTCTTACAATCTTAACATGACTTATCAGGAACCTATCCACTCGCTATGTAAAATACTAAGTATAATGCTTAGTATAGACAGTACGTTCTTAAGATATTTGGATAAAAAGAAATATTTACCTTCATAAAGAAACTCATCACCTAAAGTTCTAGGCTTCAGGATGGTAAATACAGGGCAAATGGTCGCCATTTTCTTCACCCTCTAGTACCTTTGTCAGGCCATTTACCGATCATGGCATTCTTGCCTAGTGAACATAGATAGGATCTCTGGATTCTTCTCAACACAACCCTCTAGGCAGCCACAGTCAAATATGATGAAACTTATTTGTCATCTCTGGGTTCGAAATTCCTTAAGTGGTTGGAGAAAAGTCTTTGCTTATATTAACTATCACATGAATCCTGTCCAAATATACACCAAAAAGAACATCTTTAACTCCAAAACCTACCAGGGAAGAGGTATTCATTTTTCTATATTATCTAACAAAATGATACTATTTAAATTTGGGTCTTAAATTACCTATGTCAAATGGTGATTATTGTCTACAAATCTAGTAAAGACACTTGATGATCATTAAGGCTAATTCTGTAACAAATCACACACAAAATTATAAAATTTTTTCATGTTTATTTTTGAGAGAGAGAGACAGCTTATGAGTGGGGGAGGCACAGAGATACAGGGAGACACAGAATCCAAAGCAGGCTCCAGGCTCTGAGCAGTCAGCACAGAGCCTGATGCGGGGCTCGAACCCACAAGCCATGAGATCATGACCTGAGCCGAAGTCAGGCGCTTAACCGACTGAGCCACCCAGGTGTCCTGAAATTATAAAATTAATATATGTTCATATAACAAAAGTACCTAAGTAAAAATTGGAAGTTTACCATCCCTTTAATAGTCCATTCCCCAGAGGTAGCCAGGATTAAGTTTGGTGAATGTCCTTCCTTCCTTCCTTTCTTCCTTCATTTATTTTTGAAAGAGACAGACAGAGACAGAGGGAGAATCTTAAGCAGGCTCCACGCCCAGCACAGGACCTGCCTTGGGGTTCAATCTCACAATTGTGAGACCATGACCTGAGCCAAGATCAAGAGCTGGACACTCCACTGACAGAGCCACCCAGGTGCCCCAAACTTCCATTTATACAAGGGAAATCTTTGTGTTCACGTCTCAGTTATATTAGAGCTATTTTTTTTTTAATTTTTTTTTTAAACCTTTATTTATTTTTGAGACAGAGAGAGACAGAGCATGAACGGGGGAGGGTCAGAGAGAGGGAGACACAGAATCTGAAACAGGCTCCAGGCTCTGAGCTGTCAGCACAGAGCCCGACGCGGGGCTTGAACTCACGGACCGCGAGATCATGACCTGAGCCGAAGTGGGCCGCTTAACTGACTGAGACACCCAGGTGCCCCAGAGCTATTTTCTTGATGAAAATATTTCCAGCAAATATTAAATTTATAAATGAAATGCAGTATCTAATAGATGAATGATCATGCCAATTTAATGTTATATTTTGTATCTAACGCAGCTCAGCGTTTGAAAGAAAACACTGCGAAAGTGCATTAACCCAGCACTTTTTCACAACCTGAATTGTTATAATGAAAGATTCCACCCAAATTTTGCTGAAGCTCAAAAAATGGAACTTGCTATTGAAAAATATCCTTTGCATATGGTGGTACTACATACATAGAAAAAGGAAGGCCTCATTTCTTGTTAGGAGAAATTGAAAATAGGAGAAATGAGCACTGAGAGGAGCCACAGATATTCACATCCATAGATATTCATGCAAACACATTTGCCGAGACACAAGGTAGTCAGCAAAGAAGGAAGCTCACCAAGTGCTTAGTTTAACACTTTCATTTTACATATAAGGAAGCAGATTCAAAGGTCACAAAGCCAAGAACAGAAGCAGGACCAGAATCACAACCCACAGTCTCTTGCTGTGCAAAACCACGTGGCCTCAGCATTCTTTAATGTGAGGAACTGCATTTATATGGAATGAAGTTTTACCTGGTTTAAACACAATTGCTTTTGTCCCCATATCTTCCTCCTTAGCTCCTGGATCCCTCCCTCCCAGGACTCCCAGCTACCCTCAAGCCTGCCATCCCTTCTCACTCCAGGCTGGATTCTGCAGCCTCTTCTATGGGCGACCCTCTGGCTGGTGCATCTACACTCTGCCCAGAACCCCTTCCTTTACATTATCCTTAACAAAGTCCCAAAGCACCCAAGAAGAGAAATGTGCCTGCTCGTCTCCAGATACAGAGCCATGGTTGTCAGAGAGAGAAGTCATGAGCACAGGTGCCTTTAGGCAAGCCAAAGGCATTTCATTTACATTTCATTATTAAGGACCGAGGCTCAAAAAAAATCTGATCCCACAATTATATAATCAATGTCTTGAGTTCTGTATTCACAGAGATAGACTCATATTTCCAATAAATAGCAGCCCTATAATTTAGGCTAAAGTTTAACCTTTGAAAGTTCTTGTAAGGAGCACTCTTCTGAAAGCAGAAACACTTTTTCATAATGATATCGCAGAAGTTCAACATGTAAAACAGATTTCACTGTATTTTTCCCTCATCCCTTCTCCTAACCCACACCCACCTTTGGGTACCCCTGAGGATCCCTTGAGCCCTAGAGATTTGAACTTTATATATTTTGACACATTCACACCTTTATTAAGCAATGTCAACACCTATACAGAGTAAATGACCTTTTACACATTGCAAATTGATAATGGGTAGTGTTCTATTTATCTCTTGCTTGCTAAAAACTTCACTTCCCCCCCCTTCTCTGCCCCCCCAAACATTAACTACAAATATCTTGTTCTGTGCTGGATAATGTATATATTAAAAATGACTTTTCTTCTGATCACAGACACACCCCACCCGTGTCCCCAGCCAAGGGCTGTTCCGTTGGTGGCAAGAGGGGCATGAGCCCAGTGCCAGAGTCAGTCGGGCACCTGCTCACAGTGCTCCGGAGAACTGTACCCTTCTCTGCCCTGGGGGCCCCCTTCCAATGTACTCCCAAATTCCAAACCTTCAAGCTGCTAATGACACTACATTCCCTTTGATCCTCATGCAAAAATGACAACAAATTAGCTTCAACAGTTCACACTTCTAGTCCCACCTCCCCGAAAGCCCAGTCTAAGCAATTAACCCCTGGGGTCAGGGGTTGCTGTTGGGGGTGCCATAGACCATCTCATTTCCTCCACACCACTCACCTGTGTCTCTTACTTCCAGATGCTACTTCTGCCTTCCTTTAGCCTGAAGTCTTCAGGTTTGTGGACTTGTGCAAACCGATGGCCAATTCAGAACCCACTTATCATTGTAGTATCTTTCGCCAGATCTTATTCCAAGTTTAGGCTGAGCCAATACTTGATTCTCTGTGAGAAGAGTGACTTGAAATTCACACACATACACTGAAGCTAAAATTGGCAGAGTTGCCCAAATAGTACTCAAAAGTAAGTTGGCACGTATTAGAATTTCTCCTAAGAAAAATGACCTCTGATTTAAGAGAGGTTGTCATAACTAAATCAAAATCATGAATCCCTACCGTGGTTGACAAATATAAGCAAAGGCTGGTGACCTGGGAGTCCTGGAAAGGGAGATGAAGAGGAGCATTTCAGTCAATGCATCTCTACCACGGTGCAAAGGAGAGTGAAGCCATTGGTTCATTGACTGGCCAAGGGTAGATCACAGGCTGCGGTGGCTTCGTGACATTATTCGGACGATCAGTCAACTCTCCTGTTCTCTCTTCTCAGCATGTAGCCCTCCAGCCTTTAACTGGTTTCCCCTGCCATAATGTAAATGCCTAACCCTGCTTCTGAAAAAGTAAATGGACCTGCTGGGCACTTTCATCTTTCAGATGTAAATTAATAATCTAAAAATGGGATGCTGTAGATAGGTTCTGATTTGTTTACTTAGTATGACTCAGACCCACAGGTCCTACTGACATCTGGGCAGGATTCAAGGGCCTTTGTGTCTGATAACAAAGGTCCCAAAGTCCTCTCCAGACACCTCCCCTCCACTTTCCTTTCCTGGGGATCCTATGGCTTCCTGATCTGACCTCCTTTCTAAGAATAGGGAAGAATCATTTATACTTTGATAAATGCTCTTCACAGCTCTAACTGGAACTTTCTTAGGCATTTTTGATACATTTAGCAAATATATTCAATAGTTAATGCCTATCATAGCTAATCACTCAATTTTCTATCACATCTTGTGAATTTCAGGGAGCCTTGTAATTGGCAGAGGAAGCTTTGACTTGCCACTAGTATTCTCCCATGGAGGCTGCCCAGCAAATAAACCGGCTTTGGTCTTTTGGGATCCCTGGGACCAATTGTGGAGAATCAGCCTCAAGGTCCCAGTTATCTGTACTCTTCTTTTAAAAAAGAAATTTTTTTTAATGTTTATTTTTATTTTTGAGAGAGACAGCATGAGTGGGGGAGACACACACACACACACACACACACACACACACACACACACAGAATCTGAAACAGGCTCCAGGCTCTGAGCTATCAGCACAAAGCCCGACGCAGGGCTCGAACTCACAAACTGTGAGATCGTGAGCTGAGCTGAAGTCGGATGCTTAACCGACTGAGCCACCCAGGTGCCCAATCCTGTACTCTTCTTACTCCTGTAGCTTTCTATCCCTAATGCCATCCACTGCTCCTGCACCCTCAGGTGACCAGGGTTTGAAGGCTATTCTCACTCCTGCAAGAAGGCTGAGGCCCCTCATCTCCAGGAGGCTTTCTCGAACTTTTTGAGAGCACTCTGGTCCCCTCCTTTTGGGAGACTGTGCTACACCCACTTAGCATTTACATTCACTTCAACAATTGTTTCTTCACTGCTTCCTGAGCAATCTGGTGACTTTTTACCGTATCACCGACAACACCCAACACTACCCTAAGGCACTTACATTTTTGATTGCTTGACGGGGGTTAAAAATGCTAAATTGAGAGTTACGAAATTGGGAATCCTTTGCATGTAAAAAGAGAACGATGATCCATGAAGATTAAAGGCACACCCTCATTAAGGAGAAAAAATGAACCAAAGCTGGGGTCTACGCTCAAAAATGTTTTCTTTATGCTTTTTTGCATCCTTGTTTTACATTGAAGAGATTCTTGGTCATACTTCTCCATCGCAAGTTACTAATTAAGATTCTAATTAAAAATCTGACCCACATCCATGAGTTCCCTACACAGCCATGATCCATGCATGATCCATGATCCTCTCGCCCACCTCTCCAGGGACCAGACTCGTGTGAAAGGGGATATGCAAGGAAGTATTATTTGTACCCCAGAACAACCAGCTGCAGATGAAAGCAGTTAAGTCTCTGAGCAATAAGGCTACTTTGCTGGTAATATGACAACACATTACTGGAAGCTGGAGAGACGGGCTCCCCCTTTTACGGCTCTTCCATAGAAGCCTTCCTCATGGCTTTCCCACTGTCTCCCTCTCCCAGTCCCATCCATAAGCCTCAGAAAAATGTAATTTCCATAGAAATCAAGGAGAAGTGGACAGACACTGGGTGCTAGGGTTAGTGGCAGCCTTGTAACAGACGCCCACAACTACAGCCTTTGCCCCTTGAAACACCAGGAAGGGTCGACTTTGGCCATAACCATAGTAGAAACCTGGTGGAGGAGAAACACAGACACAAAACTGCGAAGCACAGAGCTTCTCCCTTCAGTTCAGCCACCTAGAGGACTTTTGCAAGCCAGCCACACCCAACTCCAACTGGAAAAGGACAGAACTATCTGTCTGGCTGACTGGTGTTGCCACTAGGATCAAGTGAGGTGACATAAGAACAGCAAGAGCAGAAGCCACTGGTGATTGAAGCCTTAATCACAGCCAGGTGCCTCCTAAGCATCATAGCTGTTAATCCTCACAAGTCTCCTGTAGGTAGGTCATATTATCCTCATTTTACAAATGAGCCGACACAAAGTTACCGGCTAGTAAGTTATTCAAACTCAGAACTGTTGAGCCCACGCTTTAACACATTATACGGCTTCCTCTCATGTTTTGAAATGACTGAAAACTAAGAGTCCATACGCATGGGATCAGAACGCAGAAGACAACAGATCCCTGAAGAAGCTGGTGGCCATGTTTGATTTACCCATTTCTTTTTCACTCTTCCCTCCCCACAAGTACCTACCCCTCTCCACCACCAATTCTGTCAAACTTCATTCTCCTCTTAAACTCCTTTTTTAATTTGAAATTTACTTATTTGAGAGAGGAGGGGGGTGCAGAGAGAGAGGGAAAGAGAAAATCCCAAGCAGGCTCTGTGCTGTGGGGCTCGAACTCACAAACCGTAAGATCATGACCTGAGCCGGTCGCGATCTCGCGGTCCGTGAGTTCGAGCCCCGCGTCGGGCTCTGGGCTGATGGCTCGGAGCCTGGAGCCTGTTTCCGATTCTGTGTCTCCCTCTCTCTCTGACCCTCCCCCGTTCATGCTCTGTCTCTCTCTGTCCCAAAAATAAATAAAAAACGTTGAAAAAAAAATTAAAAAAAAAAAAAAAAAAGATCATGACCTGAGCCAAAATCCAGAATCAGATGCTTAATCGACTGAGCCACCCAGATGCCCCCACCTCCTTCTAATTATTCCTGTTTATTCCACTTACAGCTTTCCTTTTGTGCCCTCTCCTCTACTAAATCACTTGAAGTTTTCCCAATTAACACAATGAGAAGCACCAAAAAAAAAAAAAAAAAATCACATTTTCAAAAAGTGGATATAACTAAAAGGCTATCTGAATATTATTTTTAAATGGAGCTAAATAGTAAGAATGCAACACACATTGAAGGTGTGTGTGGTGTGTGTGTGTGTGTTTTAACAACCCTTTCTTGGATTAACTGTAGACACAGCTGAGACTTACAAAGATAAAGTGATAGAAAGCCTAGTAAATTTTAAAGAGAGTCATCATGAAACCAAAAGTCATTTCTACTTTAGATTGTCAGCATATGATTACACTAGAATTTCATCAGATTGAAAAATAAGAACACAGATTTGACTACACATAGAATCTTCAGTTCTCAAAGCTTTTACGGAAGGGTGCTGTTTACCCAGATCCTAGGTCACCTCTTACGGATGCCCTTCCCCTAAGGCTGATGGGGCTGCTCTTTCTTCTGAGCCACATGGAACTTTGTTCATTCTATACATTTACTGTCATCTGAACCACGTTATATTGTGGTTTTCACATCCGTGTCCTCCACTAGACAGAGATGGCCAGAATAAAAGTTTTTTAAAACTGCATTTTATTCATCTTTGTATTTCTGAAATGCCTGGTACATCAAGATCCTCAACACACATCTGTTGAGTAATGGAACCAAATTCACATTTCGCAGGGAAACATGTAGCCTTCAGCCTGATTGGGGTTACCTGAGGGGAGGACACATCGGGGATTACTGGCTCTCGATTTGCCTAGGTGAAAATAATCTAAAGCCTTTGGTGTTTTAGAAGAGGAAATATACATGGTGCATTTTTCAAACCATCATCCAGGGATGGGGCAGGCTGGAGCTTGCTTGCATTTCTTCCAGATGATTCTGATTTTCTGAGTTGCAGTTTACGCGAACTCTGTTAGAGACTGGACTCCCGGAAAACAAACACTCCTTTTCCCTGGCAAGGTCATTCTTCCTTCCACTCCCCTCTCACTTAATCCAAACATTCAAAGGCACGTGTCCTCTGTTGCCACCGAACCAGAATTTTGGATCATTATTCCAATTTCCCCCCTCTCAACACACTTCCACACATCCTATACTCTCCGGTCTTGATAACAAGTTCTTAGGGGCTACTTTACAGGTGAGGAAACACTGTGCTTAAAATTTGTTCAACAGTCACACCGAGTTGAGCCCAGTTCTTCCACTTCCTGATTCCTAACCAAGCGCCCACAGCAAAATCCCCACGGAAGCTTTTACAAAAATTGCCAAGGCCTGGGCTTCACCCCCACCACTTCTGATTCGGGATCTCTGGGGTGGGCCCAACAGGTGTACTTTGAAAAACTCTCCAGGTGCTTCTGGGAGGGGCCTCAGGCCGTCCCGCACCAGGCAATATAATAAACCTCGTAATGTCATGATACGTTCCCTGAACACCTCGCAGCTATTTGCTTTCCTTCAAGTGGCCAAACAGACGCTCAAAACCACGACATCGGAGTAACTGTAGTTGTCACTATTTTTCTCAATCGAGGAGGCTTCTACGGACCTTCTTCACGCTACTTAAGCAAACGAAACCAGCACCCGGGGGTCGCTCTCCCTCGACTAAGCCGACCCTCCACCCAGCACACATACAAACAGGGGCGCCGTCGCTGATACAAAACGCAGCTGCGCACCTGCAAAAGCTAGGGCGACCACCGCCTCCGGCAGCGTGTCCCGCCCGCCGTCCAGCATGGGGACCCAGCTCCCTAATGCTCTGTGCCTTGTCTAGGGTGTCGGGGGCACCGCGGTCCCCAGTCCCTTTTCTCCCGAAGTCAGTGGGGACTCCCCCCCCCCCGCCACTCGGTCATTTTCTTCCCAGCAACTCAGTCTCTCCGGGGACAGGCTACGCTTGAACTTGAGATTCTCACGTTTGGGGTGGTTCAGAAATTACCCTGCGGTAAACGCAGACCTCCCCGCACCCTCCGCTCTGCGCACACGGAGCCTAGAGAAGGCAAAACACGCCCCCCCCCCCCCCCCGCCCGGGGACCGCGGGGCGGGCGGTAGGTGGCAGCTCCTCCGCTCCCTCGTCACCGTCACCCGCCCCGCCCCGCGCAGTAGCGAGCTGCGGCCGACCCCAGAGAAAGGGGAAGCGCGCCCCGAACCGCACGGAGCCGACCCGCCGGCGGCCAGCGCGCCCGTCAGCGCGCGGGAGCCGCCGGGCCTGGGGTCCTCGAATCCCGCGACGGCCCCGCCTCGCCCCGCCCCGCCGGCCTCCGGCACCTGCAGCCCCGCGGCCGCCGGGCCCGCGCGCCCACCTGCGCGCCGGCGCCCCCCCAACCCCCGCCCGCGCGCACCCCCGCTCCCCGCCGCCGCCTCCCGGCCTGCCGAGCGCCTCACCTTCCAGTCCTCCCAACACGCCACCAAGTTTCTCCTCCTCGGAAAGTTCTGGGGCCCGATCCCGCGGCCCGGCGCGGGCACCGAGGGGAAGCGGGCCGCCTGGACGGCCGCCGGGCGAGCAACGCGGCTCCGACTCGGCGGCGCGGAAAAGGAGAAGGGGAAGGGGAGGAAGGGGCGGGGAGCCTCCGCGGGGTGATCCCCTCCGACCCCAGCCTGCCCGCGTTGGCCGCTCGCAGGGACTTGGGCGCCGACTTTCCGGCCCGCCGTTGGCGACACTGGCGCTCTCCCGGCTGTCCTCACCTCCAGTGGCTAAGAGCTTGGGCTCTGGGGTCAGGCCGTTGTCGGTGTTGCCCCACTACTTACAAGTGTGTGATCTTGGGCAGTTTCCTTTACCCCTCTTTGCAAAATGAGGAAAACAATACAGTACCCATCCAGGGCGAAGCCAGATTTTGTGAGGCCTGAAACTTTAAAAAATGGCCGGGGGGGGGGGGGGGGAGGGCTCCTTCAAGGGAAGACTTAAAATTAGGCTCAGGGCTTTGAAAGGGATGAGGACAAGTGACAAGGCCTGAAGCTTCACTAGCTTTACATGTCAAATGCCTTCTTGGAAGAATAAAATTAAGTGAACCACGTGCAAACTCACAATGGGGCCCGGTGCACTCGACAGGTGTTGTTGATAGGGATGATTTCCTCGTAGCCGGTCAGGTGGACCTGGGAGGGGAAGAAATAACACTGCCAATTATGTGCCAGGTGTCTTAAATACATATTGGGCTTAATTTGTGCACAAACGTTATGCCAGTTTTACAGTTCAAAAACCTAAGGCCCAGAGAAGTCCTGTAACTTGCTCGTGGTTACACGGAACCCAATTCTGACACGTTGCAAATACCTGGTTTTTCCGCAGTTTTACCTCACAAATACTAATATGTAAATATCCTCTATAACTTTTTGTTTGAGCAAGAAAAGAAAGAAGAAGAAATTCCCCCGTGAGAGAACAAAGGGTTTCAGAAATACCTGTATTTCTGAATTTTCACTGCAAAATTTCCCCAGTTCAATACAACAGCAAATGGATTGCCCTTGAAATCACACCCGGCGCATGTGAAGTACCCTGTTGCAAAATCAATAAATGGCTTTGCTTAAATGTGTTCAGGTTACACATTTGCTTGCTCTGCTAGCACTATGTGTTTACTTTTTCTATCGATTATTAATACTAGTGCAATTCAGATTGATGCGTTTATAATCTGTCTGCAAGGGGCTTATAAACTAAGACAAACAATAACATAATGAACTCTCCGTGTGTAAGTCACTTTGCGTACCTTTCTCACTGGAGCTCCACTGTCTTTGCTACAGATACGGTTACCCTCCATTTACTGACAAAAACTCAGAAGCGTATTGCCTCCAAGCTCACACAGACACCCAGAATTTGAACTTAGTTTGGCCTCAGTCCTAAACCGTGGCTCTTTTTTCTACACCTTGGTAAAGGAGAAGAAACTAGCAAAACTACATGAATTTATGTCATTTATGTCCTGCAAAGTGAGGGAAAGGAAGATATCAAATGCTAGTCGTTCTTTTCTTAAAAACTCTCTATAGCAGAAAACTAAAACATAAAGCTTAGACAATTTGTTTTCTAGAGTGAGGAAGAGTGACTAGTATAGTATCAGGCACATAACGGACAGCAAATTTGTTGAATGAACTAATTCATAAAATAATTAGTGAAATGGTACTTGGTGATGCTTCTTAAGTCACAACCTTTCAATAGATGTGATTCTTGCAAAACGACAGTACAACAAAGAGGTATCCCCCCACCCCCACCTCTGTGTTTTTCTCACTGTGTCTACTTTTGGTCACTATTTTTAAAAAAAATTTTTTTTTAATGTTTACTTATTTTTGAGTGGCGGGAAGGGCAGAGAGAGAATGACAGAGACAGAATCCGAAGCAGGCTCCGGGCTCTGAGCTGTCAGCATAGAGCCTGATGCGGGGCAGGAACTCAGGAACCGTGAGATCATGACCTGACCCATGCTTAACTGACTGAGTCACCGAGGTGCCCCAGCTTTTGGGTCACTATTAACCAGTAAAATGGGCAAGTTAAAGTTTAAGAGGGAGCAAGAGGAAGAAGGAAAGAACGAAGAAAAATAAAAGGACGATAGGCAAGAGAGGAGAGAGAATGAGGAGGGACGTCCTTTCTTCTGCCTGCTCCTCAGAGGGAAAAGATCATTTATCTGTAAGAAATATGAGAAAAAAATCAAAAGTATGTTAAATCCTAAATTATTAAATTGAAGCTATAGTTTTATTTTTATTGTATTAGTGTAAAAACAGCAATATTTTGTTAAGACGGAAAACAAAACCTGCATCGAAGCAATCTGTGCATTCCTCCCTGCCCCCCATGTTAGTTCTGCAGTGGCTTTGGATGAGGTGGGGGATGGGAGTCACACGTTTAGATAAAGAAGGTAAGTTCACTACCTCTCCCTCAGGCAGGGAAGCGTTCATACAGGAAATGAACTTTCAAAGACTTTCAAAAACAAACTCAATAAAGGAAGTGAGAGAGGATGGCATATATACAACTTTCAAGGAATAGGTGATTTTTCAGAAATTCCAAGGAGGGGATGAAATGGTGACTCTAAGAAAGGGAATTACAGCTCGTTAGCCCATGCTGGTAAGTACTTGGAAGTAGAGGAGGTGAGACCATCTGATCTAAATATGGCAGGCTGGAGAATAGAAACTAAGGGAAAGGACTCTGGGTGCTTTCTTAAATAATCTGCAGAAGATATGAGGCTCTTGAGCTTGAAGGTTTAAAAAAAACCCTTTTTTTTTTAAACATTTATTTATTTTTGAGAGAGAGAGAGAGAGAGAGACAGAGTGTGAGTGGGAGAGGGGCAGAGAGAGAGGGAGACACAGAATCGGAAGCAGGCTCCAGGCTCCATCCAGGATCCAAGCTGTCAGCACGGAGCCCAATGCCAGTGGGGGGGGGGGGGGGGGTGTTGAACCCAAAAACCATGAGATCATGACCTGAGCTGAAGTCGGATGCTTAACCAACTGAGCCACCCAGGCGGCCCTTGAGTCTGAAGTTTAAAGCAAAATTTAAAGAAATAGGTGAAGGGGGTCAAAAGGTGAAACAACAGCAACAAAACAACCAAAATAATCTGTTGAATGAATGAATATGTTGGCTTCACTGCAATTGGAATCATCTCATATAAAACCAGAAAAGAATATTGACTTTTCTCATTCAACTTGTATTCAATAAATATTATTTAGTATTTTAACCTAGAATACAACTCTTGAATACATAAATTTAAGCATATTGAGACAAAATGATAACTTTCATTCTACATTTTTTCTGTTGAGTACAAGATTAGCTCTGATGGTCAGCAATTGAAGTATCTAATTGTTTTTCAATTACCTTCTCTGTTTTTACTAGATTAACAGCAAATCACTTGCTTATTGTATAGTTCTCTAACAAAGTCAAAAATAAACGTATTACTAAAAAGTATAAATACATACGTATGTATATACATACAGTGATTAAGAGGGATACTTGCCTCTACTCACTGATTTCAAGAATGAGGTTCATAACATATTATACTCTGAAGTATTATAACTTTTTTATTGCATTTAAACTGTAGAATAACCCTATTAAAATTACACTGAAACATAAAATGCGAAAAAAAAATGGTGGAAATTTCTGGAAAAGATGACAAATCCACTACTTATTTAAGGAGGTCATCAAGAGGATGTAACCTCCAGCTGACCTGAGAGCTAGCCCCGGGCAAATGGAGGCTCCTATCCCTACCGGCCCCATTCCTGTCCTTGGAATGTCTGCTTTGCCCACTGTTCCCACAATAAGAGCCATTTTCAAGGACACAGCCTTGAAAGAGTAAGGTGTTGTTGAGACCATCTGGACTGTGTACCTGACTGAACCCAGTTAAAGCCTCCATATGAATTTTTAAGATTCTGGTAGGCTGGTGTGGAGGTATACTCATCTTGTGTCCACCCAAGACAAGCCTTGTAAGGAAGTTCCCTTGCTTTTTAAACCTGCTACCTACAAATCTGGAGTGGCCTGCCTCTTTTTTTGGTTTCTCCTTGCCCTCCATATGCAGAGGCCAGTTTGTGAACTAACACTACTGTGAGAAGTAAGGTGATTCACTTTCAGAAACACCAAATAAAAGCTGTGCTGTCTAGTTAACAATAGGTTTACAACCTATTGGAAATATGTATGAAACCCTCCTCCCCTCCCCCCGCAGTGGAGTCCCAAACCCTTAGACACTTTACTTCCTGATTCTTCTTCCCCTCTCCATTTTGCGGGCTTATTTTTCAGGGGCTTTGCAATGAGCATGCGACCAAGAACTGACGTATCTGCATCACTTCAAGAAATGCACATTTGTTCCAATCAGACTACTTTCTGGTAATCAATTCCTCAGCCAAGTCCTCAGCCAATGAAGAAGCAGGGGAGGGACTTCACACTAGGAGATAAATTGCCTGCTGTAACTGCCTCAAGTATGCCTGTCCTTCAGATACCTGCTCTTGCAAGAACGTTGATTAAAGCCTCACTTCAAAGTGCTCTGAGTCTCCGAATCCCTCCTTTGATTGAGGCAGTGGGCTTATTTCTTACAACTACCATAGCTGGAATTTTAACAGGATCTTTCTAAATTATTGTCAGATTAAGCAGACAAAAATAGCAAGGATATAGGAGGTTTGAAAACCATAATTAACGGGCTTGATCTGCTAGACAGACATTTTAAAAAATAGTAAATTAAACAAATCTATTCCCTATACCCAGATTGAGAGAATAGCTCTCTTTAGTTATATACCTTGTTAGGACAACCCTCATCTCCTCATCAAATTTCACTGGCATATCCAGCAGTCCTCAACCTGCAAATACAGTATCTTAGTTGTGTACAGTTGGCATGGTTGTGCACTCTACATTATACCCAGCTCCCCCCCCCCCCCCCCCCCCCCCCCGCCAACCACCTTTCATACACCCAATTCCACTCTGGGACATCATCTGCTGAGAGATGACACTAGCTACTGAGTGATGGGTGGCACTATCCCCTTCTTACCAAAAGGTCAGGCTTTTGGGGAAGCCTGAGTTGCGCTGGGGGCTTGTGGCCCCAGTGCCAGTTACGCTATACTGAATGATAGTGTTCTTAACCTCTGCCTCCCCACAGATGGCATCTGGAAGGAGGCTGGGGGGTCAAGTTCCAGTGCCTGGGACCTACTCCACCCAATGGGGGGATGGGTAGTTCTGGCAGACAACCGCTCTTCAGTAGTGACATCTTCAACTCCTGTCCCCTTTTCTGTTGCAAATACACAACCTAGTATGACCCTGGAAGCCTAGTTTAATCTCCCTAGGTGTCTGGAGTAGGGGGAACCTGGCACCAGCAACCTATCTATCTCCCTTCTTGGCATTGCGGGGTGGGGGTGGGGAGACCATAGCTCTCACTTGGCTCCTAGGCTGCTCAGGCTTGAAGGAGCCAGGGCTGAACCGAAATCATAATGAGGGATTTTATAATCATTTCTTTGTTATAGTAATGAGAGCCATTTGTAACATTTATGGTTTTTCTTTCCTTATACATTTGCCTTTTGAATACTTTTCCAGGAACTCATTAGTTACCAATATAAGGGACTGTCTTAGCAAATACATTACTCCAAGGGTATAGATTTCTCTTCTCACACAAGTCTCCTATTATGCCTCTGCCTGTCTTCCTTCCTTTTTTTTTTTTAAATTTATGACCTTTAATCCCTAGAACCCCTTCCTATTTTCTCAGTCCATTACCTCCATTCTGACTTCCCTTATCTCCCTACCCAGTGTGGTCAGTTGTTTTTTTGTGTTGTGTTTTAAAATTTTTTTGGGTGCACGTTTCCTTACCACCGTGAGACTCTTCATTCCCTAGACCTCCCTCCATTCCAAGTCAGGAAACTTGCCCCATCTACTTTCACCCTATCTACTTTCATTGTTACTTTCCCAAATTATTACATGTTACTATAACATCAGAGGAGTATGCAGATTGGATCCACCGTGAATTCATACAATCTGAGAAGGGTGTTTAGCACATTTTAGCATCCTTTTCTTCCTCTTTCCATTACATGCTCTTCCTCAATGCTAAGCCTTTTCCATCCAAGACCTCAGTTGATGCCCTTTCTCGTTCTCAATGGGATTGAGATAGGGTTGCCTTCAAGTAGAAAAGTACTTCCCCCTGGAGCTTCCACAGATATCTTTGCATCTTTCCATTCTTTATCTTTCTTCTTTCTGAGAAACAATTCCTCCTTGCAAAAGCTACTCTCTGTGCCTTACACCTGAAACCCTCAACTTCAAAAAATTGTCACTTTTTACTTGCATTTTCAAAGTCCTCCACTTTGTTGGCCCTTGGGTCTCTGCCTTTAAGCTGAGGCCTCAATTACTCATTATATAACAATTATTAATATTAATATAAAGTTTACCAACATCTATGCTGTTCCTTTAAACGATTGACCTGTAGTCTATGTTCCCTCATCATCAAACTTTGTCAATGAGTATCTATTCTCATTGCTTCAGATTCTAGCCCTTACCCACTGCAGAACTCCTTAGAACACCTGCACCCACTCCGTGCCCCCAGAATCTGAGCTACCCAACCATTCTACTTTGCCTTCTTCCTTAGAAAGCAATATAGTCACATCCACTGGGCTGAGTCATAGCATCCTACACTTCTCTGAACCATTTATCTTCCTCCTTCATACTTTTTTTCCCAAAGCTTTTTTTTTTTTCCTAAGAAATTTGGAGGATTTTTTTATTGGCTACATGACAACTACAGGATGGTACCCTTATTTAGAGGTCTTAGTTCCTTTGGTAATCCATCAGGTTGTACATTTCAAAAAAAAGCCAGACTCCTGGGCAACCCATGCCATACATCAATAACCCAAAATGGTTTTGGCAGATCTTCTATACCTATATTATATATACTCTTTCATTATTCCCTATCTACAGACTTTCTGGGGAGAGGGAGGAAGAATTGTAAATAACCCCAAGGAGTTGGCTGTCTTCTCTTATTCTCCTTCTCTTTTACATTTATGTTCCTTTTTTTTTTTAAGAGACAGCATGAGTGGGGGAGGGGCAAAGAGAGAGGATCCCAAGCAGGCTCCACACTGACAGTGCAGAGCCCAATGTGGGGCTCTATCTCACGAACTGTGAGATCATGACCTCAGCCAAGATCAAGAGTCAGACGCTTAATTGACTGAGCCACCCAAGGACCCCTCCACTTATGTTCTGAATAACCTTACTATAAACCATTTGTAGGCACGCAAACTCCAAATCTCTAGCCCTGAAAGATCCTGAGTCACGTTCCTCTGGGATCCACCAGTCCTTCTAACTCAACATTCCAACCTGAACTCAGTATCATATCACTATAAGTAGTGTCTTATTTCAATTTTTGTAATTTTAACAGCACTGACATTCTCCTACACACCCATATTTGAAACCTCAATGCATTTTGATTCTTCTCTGCTCCTTCTCTCCCATTTCATACTTTCTAAATTCTATCAAAAGTGCCCTTAGAATAGGCTTGGCATATATAGCCTTATGATACCTATCTTACTTTGTCTTGAATTACAGTATGTGACAATGATAAGAGAAAAACCTGTAAAAAGAAATTTAAATAGTATTATTTAGATACTTAATATCAATGATGTCCACTCTGTAAAAAAGTTATTTATGGCAAGTACAAGATGTAAAACTCAACTTCTGTTAAAATTGAATTTTAATAGGCTAAAATAATATGCAGTTGTAATATTTTTACCTACTAGAAAAAAATTAGTAACATTTTCAAACTATATATCCATCATCTTACAAGGTGAGTTAATGGCATTATGTGTTATGGACTGAATTATGTTCACTCAAAACTCATATGTGGAAGCCCTAACCCTCAAAGTGACTGTATTTGGAAATAGGGCCTTGAAAGAGGTAAAGTAAAATGAAGTCATCAGGGTGGGGTTCTATTCCAACATGACTGGTATCTTATTAAGAAAAGAAAGACACCAGAGGTGCACAGGCACAGAAAAAAGGCCACGTGGGGACACAGGAAGAGGGCACCATCTGCAAGCCAGGAAGAAATCCTCACCAGAAACCAACCCTGTTGACCCCTTGATCTTGGATCTCCAGCCTCCAGAACAGTGAGAAAATAAATTTCTATCGTTTAAGCCGCCCAACCTGTGCTTTTTTTTTTATTATGGCAGCTCTAGCAGACTAATACATTGTGAAAATTTTAAACATACGAAGAAGAAAAGATGGTAAAATGAGCCCCCTCTCCAAACCATTGCTGAACCCAGGCATATCACATATTTTTTCTTTTATTTCGTCTGCTGACGTGTTTAAAGCAAACCCCAGACATCCCTTACTTCATCCCTTCTTCCTTCACTATGCACTTCTGACACAATATCGATGCCATTATCACACTAACACAATTAACAGTAACTCAGAATTGTATAAAACCGAGGTCATACTCAAACCCTCAAGTGTCTCAAAAATGTGTTTTCACACATTCTTGTATTGGGTGTGTTTCTTGTATTTTGTTTTGTTTTACTCAAGATCTGTACAGCCCCACCCATTGCATTTAATTATTATGTCTCCGAAGTTCTATTTAATCTTTTTACTTTCCATGTCATTGACTTGTGGAAGAAAGGATGTCCATAATGTCTGACTGTCCCACATTCTGCCTTTGTATGTTTAGCTCCTTCGTAGAGGTACTTGTTCCTCTATCCCCATACTTCCTGTAAACCTATGCCACTCAGTTTGTTTTTTACATTCTGTATTTTGTTTCTCTATTTTGTGGGTCATTCACAAAAACACGTGGCTTGCAGTGATGCCTTTTTTTCCTGCATTCATTTCAGTTGGTGTTTAAAATTTTACTTAATAGGTATACAAATTGTGATGAGTTAGTCATATTCTAGTGGTTTCCCTAAGATTAGAATGATGACATAATGTAGGATCTGAAGATACATCAACAGGAGTTAAATAAAAAGAAATTATTTTAGAAGAAATTCCCCAACCAGTTATCATTGTTTTATATATACAGCTATGTTCATTGATTCAGTATGCTCTGCTATAAGAGTAATCTCTCTTTAAAAATTTACTGATTTTATTTAATTTATTTTTTCAATGTTTATTTATTCTTGAGAGAGAGAGAGAGAGGAAGGGCAGAGAGAGAGAGAGAGGGAGACACAGAATCTGAAGCAGGCTCTAGGCTCCCAGCTGTCAGAACAGAGCCCAATGCGGGGCTCAAACTCACAGACTGTGAGATCATGACCTGAACCGAAGTCAGACGCTTAACCGACTGAGCCACCCAGGGGCCCCCAAATTTACCGATTTGAAAAGAAATAAAACCTTCCCATATATTAATGAACTTTCTTGATTATGAGGGCTATGTTTTAAAAGTTTTAGATGTATAGAAGCAATTATTTTAAAATAATTAGAGGAATTCAGCTTATTTGTGTACAGACATGCTATTTTTAGTGGTGTATGTGGGGAATATTGAGTTTCATAGATTAAAAACCAGAGCTCAGTAAGGTTCAGTGTCTTTACCAAGTAAATATAGATATTAGTTTTATATTTTATCATATATGTATAACTTTTTAATAAGTATATGGGTTTTATAAATTTTTTCCAGACTTGATAATTTTTCAATGTTATGGAAATTTCATAAAGGATATGGCACAATTATAATTATTCACATTTATTGGGTACCTACAGTGTGCCAGGTATTAGTTTACGCTCATTATGCATAATAAACTGTTTAGACTCCACAACAAGCCTATAAATAGGTTTTAGAATTATTCCTATTTAATGGGTGAAGAATCAGTCACAAACCAATTAGGTTTCTTTCCAGGTTTTTTCTTATAGCCAGCAAATGGCAAAGACAGGATTTGAAACTAGGCGGCTTAACCCCCTGATCCTTAGAGACCTGATCCTGAGCCTTAGATCCTAACCCTCCATGCTGTGCAAAGCCTGTATTAAAGTGGTGTAAGCAGGGAGGAGGAGGAAATCACTAATTAGTTCTCAGCCTGTACAGGCCAGTGGCCAATTTCCTCGTGGCTCCGGGGGACTTCTCCAGTTTCAGGGGGGCTTCAGGGAATCCCCATCCAAATAAAGCAGTGTGGGATAGATCTGAGAATACTCTTGAAGAGCAGTGGAAAGCCCCGGCCACCGAGACACTTGAAAGAGTCTAGCAATTTCCCTCCCTGTCTCTTCTGACAGAACTAGCCAGAGCTAGTTTACAGAGACGGCAGCAGGTCAAGAAACAAGTGGACATAAATCCTTTTGCAGATCTAGTCTGCGGAAGACCTTATTGCCTAGATCTACCATGCCTTCCAAGAACATTCAGCAGAACAAAGTTTGCATTCTGAAGATCAGTTCTGAGGGAACTTAGGTGAAAAGTTGCTTGTCACACATGCCTTTTTATCCTTCATGCTGAACACCTCACTTCAGATCTTCAAAGACTCTGTAAAGGAAACCTTTCTAGAATAAAAAGACATTGTATTAAAGATGCAATTGATTTGGTAGGGGTTTGTTTTGTTTGTTTTGTTGCAAAAATTCCTCTATATGTCTGAAACTTAAGTTGGAACACATTCTATTTTATTTATATTAAATGATATGAATTTATATTTTTACTCCCCCACCACCACATTTTATGGTTTTGAGATCACAATTTATATCTTTTTATCTTGTGTATCCCTTAACAAATTACTATAGTTACTATTACCACTTTTGTCTTTTAACCTACACACTAGCTTTATATGTGATTAACCAATCACCTTCACAACATCAGATTATTCTGAATTTTATTATACAGCCACCATTACTGGTGAGATTTAGACTTTCATATGCTCTCCTGTTACTAATGAGTGCCCTTTCATTTCAGCTTAAAGAAATCCCTTTAACATTTCCCATAAAGCCAGTCTAGTGGTGGTGACCTCCTTTAGCTTTTGCTTGTCTAGAAAACTCCTTATTTCTCCTTCAATTCCGAACGATAATTATGCCTCGTAGAGTATTCGGCTGTTTGTCTCATCAGCACTTTGAATGCATCATGCCATTCCCTTCTGGCCTACGTTTCTGCTAAAAAGTATCTGCTCATAGACTTATGGGGGTTCCCTTTTACTTGAATTGTTTTTCTCTTGCTGCTTTTAAGATTCTTTCCTTGTCTTTAACTTTTTACACTTTAATTATAATGGGCATGTGCCCTGGTGTGTGTCTCTTCAGGTTCATCTTATCTGGCTTCCCTGGGCTTCCTGGATCAGAATATCTGTTTCCTTCCCCAGGCTAGGGAAGTTTTCAGCTGTTATTTCATCAAATAAATTTTCTGTCCCTTCCTCTCTCTCCTCTCCTCTGGAGCCCTATAATGCTAATGCTGTTCTACTTCATGTTACCCTATAAGCCTCATAAAACCAGCCTCACGCTTTCTCATTGCTCTGGTCTTTTGCTGCTCTGACTGGGCGAACTCCACTGTCCTGCCTTAAGTTCACATCCAGTCTGCTGTTGAACCCCACTAGGGTATTTTTCAGTTCAGTTACTGTATTCTTCCGCTCTGTGACTTTGATTTTGGTACTTTTTTAGATTTTCTGTCTCTCTGTTGCAATTCTTACTTTGTTCATCCATCCTTCCTCTAAGCTCAGGATGCATATTTATGACCATTATTTTGAACTCTTTATCAGGTAAATCACTTACCTACATATCTTTTTTGGGAATTTTACCTTATTCTTTCATTTGGAATATATTGTTCCATTTATGCAGATTCCTTGGCTCTTTTTGTTGGTTACAATGCATTAGATAAGATAGCCACCTTTCCCAGTCTTGAAGGAGTAGCCTTGTGTAGGAGATAAACCTTATTGTTCAACCTTGTCTTAGCCCTTGGTTGTCTCTCAAACCTCTGTGATTGTCCAGGCATCCAACTTTATTTTTAGTGGCTCCCAGTATCTGAGGGTGTGGCTAGACCTGTTAGTGTCCCAAAGGTGAAGAACTCAGGCAGCACCTAGATTCAGGCTCATTAGAATCCAGACCCTCTGTCAGCAGCTTGCAAATATACCTCTTCCAGGGGAAGACTGGGAGAAGACTTCTCCCTTTGCACTGAGCCCTGGGGATAATAGCCAGTTAAGAACTGTTTCTTTGCTACTGTCCTGTTGAACCCAAGCCTTGTGTCCTGTTTAACCCAAGCCTCACTTGCACCAGAGCCAGACTATCAAGGAATATGACCTCTGGGTGGCAGACCCCAAATCTGGGGCAGCAGGCATGCACACAGGCTCTTCTCTTGGTCCACTGATCACCTGGAGCCCAGCAGAGAGCTAGCATAATGATGGTGTCACAGGCCTCCCTGGTCTCTGGATTGGACTGTAATCATCCCTGGATGTGTGTCTAATTAGAAGCCTTCCATTCAAGCCACAGCCATGAAGACAAGATAATAGGCCTCTTTTACAGAAAGACTGGGGGTGTGTTTTAGTCTGCGGTCTCTTTGCTGTGCCCTGGGTAGGGGGTAGCTGGTTGAGAAGTATTTCTCCATTTGTAACAGTCCCCTGAAACGGACAAGCATAAGCCTGCTGGCCACCGGGGCCATGTGATTAAGAAAGTGACCCCGGAGCAGCAGCCGTAAAAGTTGGGGTGCCAGATGAGTGTGCAAGTCCGGCCCTGGAAGACAGTAGCGACCGACAGTAAGGCAGAGGGTGAGCACAAAGATAGCGCCACTGGCCTTCATCCCCAGAGAGCACCTCAGTAGGCTTCTTGATGTGTGCCAAACCAGAAGCCTGCCCCAGATGCTGAAGCTTCAAAACAAGCAAATAGGTGTTTTTCGCAGGAAGACGTGGTGTTTCAGTTTGCTGTCTCTGCACGGTGCCCTCTGGGTGGGAGCCAGCCAAGAACTATCTGTCCATATGTTACAGCTCCATGGAACCCCCAAATGCATGCCCCACAGAGCCAGGTAATAAAGGGGAGCCTCCTGGGTGGTGGCCACAAAAACCAGGGCACCAGATACATGTAGAAGCTCCACTCCGGGAAATACCAATGCTCTGGAGCATGGCAGAGGGAAAGCTCAAAGGTAGCATTCGCCTTCTGAGGTCTCTGGAGAGGATTAAGTTGGCTCTTACAAGTGTGGTTTAATTAGAAGCCTACCCTTCGGACCACAGTTATGAAGATAAGCTAATAGGCCTCTATCACAGCAAGACTGGGTGCCTCAGTTTGTGGTTTCCTCTCTGCTGTGCCCTGGGATGGGGGGGGGGGGGGGGTGGGTGGTAGCTGTCTAAGAACTCTTTCTCAGTGTGTTATGGTCCTTTGGGATCCATGACACTAAGTCCTGCTGGCCATCAGATCTCAGCCATCTAGAGGTGTCCCTGGGGCTGCAGCCACAAAAGTCAGGGCACCAGACAAATGTGTAAGCTGCTTTCAGGAGATACTGGTGAGCTGGAGTGAGGCAGAGGGGAGAGAGTAAAGGTGGTGCCCACTGGCCTCTGTCTTTGGAGAATGCATCAGGAAGCCCCTAGAAGTGTGCTAAACTACAAGCCCGCTCCTTAGGGGGACACCTTAAGGTAAGCAAATAAGTCTCTTTTGCAGAAAGTCTGGATGCTTTTCAGTCAGTTACCTCTGTGCTGGGCCTGGGGTTGGGTAAGTCTGTGAGGGCCCTCTAAGTACAGTTTTTCAGTTCACTACAGTCTTGTGGATCTTGTGAACGCAAGCTCTGTTGGCTTTCAAAGCTAGATGTTTGCGGGGCTTGTCCCCTCAGGTGCAGGTCTTAAAAGTTGGGTTGCCAGATGTAGGGTCAAACCCTTCATCCCTCGGGGAGAAGCTCGGGGTTGTGAGTTCCCTCCTGATTGTGTGTTGACACACAAGGGGGTGAGGTTTATAGTAAAACTATGTCTCAGCCTTTTCTACCCACTTCGATGTGGATTTTTTCTTGTTCACCCAATCTGTGGGTGTTGGTAGTTACTTTTTGTTTTTTTTCCCCCAGAGGAAATTTTTCCATATGTGGCTTTAGATTCAGTGTGCCTGTGCGAGGATGTAAGTTCAAAATCCTCCTACATTGCCACCTTGAAATGGACTTGCTCTCCTTTTATTATTTTCAATTCTATTTCTTTATCAGAATACTTGCTCTGTCTCGTTCTCCAATGATAGGAGACAGAGCTTTCTCCTGTTTCTATCCTGCCCCTTCTGCCTCCTTCGCCCTTTTCTCTCTATTCAATCCTTTCTTCACACTGATTGCAGGCTAATCTTCTAACAGTATAACTTTGAACAAGTAAATCTCTGCTCAGAAATCCCCATTACCCCAATACTCATAATATGGAGTCCAGACTCCTTTGTTTGGGATTTGGGGGTCTTTCACAATCTAGCCTCTAACACAGTGAAAACGTTCCATTCTTGGACTTTCCCTGAATAACTCATTCTGGCCTCCTAAGGGGGCATCTTTCTAAAATACATACTTTTACCTGCACTTATTTTCTTGCCATCTATTCTATTTCTTCTAGAAATACCTCTCTCTTCTTCCTTTTGGTTTATCTGAGGCACATCCTTACTGAAATGCCAAGTTCAAGACCCATTTCTTTCAAAAGAGGGTCTCTGATTACATGTGCAGCCTAATTTCAAAGACATAACAATGTGGATAAAATGTGGTTTTAAAGTAAACAAAATGCAATGTGTTGCATGTAGTTGACTGTTTAACAGCCTTAGTATAAGCACCTACAGAGGATAACTATGGTTTATTTTTGTCCAGCGTCCATTCGATCTTTTCCTGATAACTGTCCCCCTCTTTCTCTCAATGGGTCTATCCCCTTGCCTACCGTGAGATTTGGTACTTCTGGAAGCTTTGGGTCCACATACAATCCAGGGATAGAATACATGATTAAGGATAAATTAGTCAATGTATTAATACCCCTGACCAGAATGATGGGTTTAGGAAAGACTGGGATTTGAACCTGGAACTAATAGCCCCTGGAGCTACTGGTAGCCTTCAGGAAATAGAGGCAGCACCAAGGAATCAGAAATAAGAAATTAAGAGAGAGGGGCGCCTGGGAGACTCTGTTGGTTAAGCAACCAACTCTTGATTTTGGCTCAGATCATGATCTCATGGTTCATGGATTCAAGCACCCTAGCAGGCTCTGTGCTGACAGTGGAGCCTGCTTGGGATTCTCTCTCTCCCTCTCTCTCTGCCCCTGCTCATGTTGTCTTTTCTCTCTCTCTCTCTCTCTCAAATTAAATAAATAAACTTAAAAACAATAAATTAAGAGAGAAAACCAAAGTTCTGGTCACAGGTTTAAGTCTTGGGTCATAAATCACCAAGACAGAAGCATTTGGGCTGGTTACTGACATGAGCCCCTATGTTCTCTTTCTGCTTCAGATGATGGATCTCAACATCTTCTTTTGCAACTAAAACAATCCTGACTTACAATAGGGGAGACAAATCCCTAGCTATAAAGATGCAATGAACAAACATTTATTACCTGCCTATCACATACCAACACTGTGCTAAAAATGAGTAAAGTAGTCTTTCCATTCTAGCTCCTCTTGGGTAGGAAGGGACAATCCTTCACCAATCTTGCCCAGGTAAGTTTGGCGTTCTACTTGGATTCTTTTGTTCACCCTGAACGGAATAAATACAATTTCATGTATGTGGCTTAATCAGGAAGGATTTCTGTAAGCATACTATGTAACAGATAAAATTTGGACTTTATTAATCACATACTTGTGGTAAGTTCTACCCTTTTGAAAACCATAATCTCTTGTTACAAAAAATGAAGCCATGACACCAATTTAGAATATAGACTTAACATTATCTCTTAAAACCAGCAGTGCTGTTTCAAGGAAGCTGTTAGTAAAGATACTCACACAGAAATTAGAGGATAGTTTGAATTAAATACTTTTTAGGTTTATGTGCCGTGCACTACTGATATTCAAGATTCAGTTACTTGGTGGAAATCTGGAAGAGAAAATAGTCAGCAAATTAGGCTGAAGAACAAAGAGAAGATGTGCCATTCTGGGTACAACACTTGGTGTACGTGTGTCGTGTTCATTTCGATGCTTAACATGGCAGAAATAAGCCAACTGATGTTGATTATTAACATGCTGGGCATATAAAATTGCATTGTAGCATTGCCACAAATAGTCTGACACCAAAATTTTCAGCAATTTAGAGTTAGTCTGAAGAAATCATACCACTTAAAGCTCATAAAAATCAATATTATCACATACATATTTGAAAAAAATGAGGTGATTATTATTAATACTAATTGGAATTTTAAAACTCAAAGCCTAAGTGAAAACAAAGCTTCTGCAGAAATCCGTACATGTATTGTATTATTATTTGAAACTTAAAAATGGACATGCACAGGGGCACCTGGGTGGCGTCTGACTTCAGCTCAGGTCATGATCTCAAGGCCCATGAGTTCGAGCCCCATGTCGGGCTCTGTGCTGTCAGTTCAGAGCCTGAAACCTGCTTTGGATTCTGTGTCTCCCTCTCTCTCTGCCCCTCCCCCACCCACGCTCTGTCTCTATCAAAAAATGAATAAACGTTAAAAAAATTTTTTTTTCAAATGGACATGCACATACAGTAATAACCAATTTTTACCTTGGTAATTGCCTAGGACCTTCTGTCTAAGGCAAAAGTAGGCTTTTATATAAATTAAAAATGATACTTTAGAGAGGCACTTGGGGGTCTCAGCCGGTTAAGTGACCAACTCTTGATTTCAATTCAGGTCATGATCTCACAGTTCATGAGTTCAAACCCCACACTCAGCTCTGTGCTGACAGTGTGAAGCCTGCTTGGGATTCTCTCTCCCTCTATCTGCCCCTCCCCAGGTTGTTCTCTCTCTCTCGAAATAAATAAAAATAAACTTTAAAAAAATGATACATTAGAATTGAAAGGGACCTTAAAGTTCTTTAAAGTAACCTAGATGTACAGCAAATTTCTCATTATAGAGGAAGGGTAAATTGAATATGTACAAATATATACATACAAATATAGGCATGAGGCAGGCCTAACTTGATAAAGAATAAGTTTGAGGCAACAGGCTTTGAATAGCAAAGAAACTTTCTGTATAGTGATATCTACAATCTACATATCTGTATCTATGTATCTATACCTACCTATTTAGGGGTGTGTTTGTGTGTGTGTGTGTGTGTGTGTGTGTGTATGTATGTATATATGCATGTATATGTATATATGTATATATCCTAAAAATTAAAATAATCCTCCCAGAAATACTGAACCAATAACACTTGTCTCCAAACATTGACTCTCTCAAGGGTGGCTATTAGGAGAAACACTGGCCTTTTACTGCATACCTCATGCTGTGGCAAAGGCATGCCCTTTGGATGGCTCTCTGGTAACAGCATCTAGACAGTTCCATCTGCCTTCCCACTAGAAATATTTCCAAGAGAACTGGCCTGGGTAAGGTTATAGCTTGTTTCTCATTATTGAATTTGTAGTGAGCAAACTTACTGGCTTCACTAGTGAATAAATTTAAAAAAAAAAACACTTTTGTTAAATAAATTCACCACCCTTAATTTTTTTTTTCAGAGATTTGATAGACAGGCATAAGAAACAAGCTCAAATATAATTAGTACATTAAATGTACTCAAGTACTCCTAATACAAATGAGTAACCTCTCCAACCTTCTATTATACCAACCCATAAAAGTATATAAATATTACTTAATATTCTATTTTCCATTAATAATGCTTATTGTATAAAAATAAATGTGTGTTTTCAAACTATGGAATCCTTTACAGAAATATTCATATTTACTACCTTAATAAATCCTGCCTCTGTGACACAAACTTCAGAGTGTGTGAAATTTAATTAGCACCACTTGTGTCAGTGTGTGAATTCTGAAGAAGTTCTAGGGCTGAGAGAAAAGGTTAAAGATGTATTAGCTTCACTACACTAATTATCTGTTAATTATCTTATCACAGAACAGCAAGAATCATGAGGAGATAAATGGGAAGGGAGATAGAACAAAAGCCAGAGAGAATACTGAAGAGAGAAAAAATGAATGTCAAATCAGCTTACAACCTCACGAGTGTAAATATATTAATTTTTCATAATTCAGACTCTAATAATTACAGGTCCATTTAAATTAAGTAGAAGACAAGGTGCATATTTAGTCCTCTGCTACCACATTGTATTCATCAACCCCAAAGTGGGTCCTTTCTGAGATGTATTTATCTTTGATTTCATTTTCTACTACATATTGGGGATACTTTATTTTTAGCAAAATATCCTTTCCCCAAGAAATTAAGGGCAAGAATTCCCATATAATCTTATAAAAATGGATATTGTGAAACTGCTTATCCGATCACAAATATATTTTGAGATTTACTTTGCTTAAGTCTTTCATTTTATGTGAAATGTCGAGTTATTTGGGTATTTGATATTTTTCACATCACTTATTTATATGTCAAGTGATAGGAACAAGTGTGCATTTCTTTGAAAGATATTGAGACTAGGGGGGAAAACCTATCATGCTTATCATACTTGATAGTACTAAAATCATTTAGGTGAGGTTTTTAACACAGCACAATACATCAGAGGTATACTTTGAGCCTAAAGGGTGGAAAGATGCGTAATCAATCTCTGTTTAAGTCCATCTCAACTTTACCCAATCTCCATTGCTTCTTGTGTATTTGCTCATGCGTTCACTTACTCATCATTTAACACATAAAGTTATTGAACACCCACTGTTCTAGAACCTGGAGATCCATGGGTGTACTGTGTTTTCCTTATTTAACTGTGACCTTATTTTTATCATATTTATATATCTTCTGTGCTCAGGACTGTGATTTACATGGTCTGATGATGGATTCTACTAGGTTGATGGTCAACAAATATTATTAAGGTGTCTACAGTGTGTTGGATACTAAACTACCTGGTGAACAATATCAGCTAAAATCATTGTCTGTGCTTAATACTTTATTACCTAAAGTTTGAGATAACCTAGTAGGAAGACACAAGTTATGAAGAGATGGCCAAGCTCTACATTGTGTTCTTTTGAACTCATTTTTAGAAAAATTTCTTCCAAGGCTTATCCTTTTTTGTGTGTGTTTTTTGAAAGACGGATGGAGTATGTAAGGATAAAGGAAGGGCTCTTGACATAGGGAGTATAGTCAATAATATTGTAATCTCTTTGGTAACAGATGGTAACTAGACGTCTTGTGGGGATCGTGGGGCTTGGGGATAACTTTGTAAGGTATCAAATCACCATGATGTACACCTGAAACCAGTAAGATATTGTATGCCAGTTATACTTTATAAGAAATGAGGAGATATGGGGCGCCTGGGTGGTGCAGTTGGTTAAGCCTCCGACTCTTGATTTGGGCTCAGGTCATGATCCCAAGGTCGTGGGATCAAGCCCTGTGTCAGGCTCTGCACCGAGCATGGAGCTTGCTTAGGATGAGATATATTTTATAATTCACTATTAAAGGTTAAACAAAACAAATTTAAAGAAATCCTCTTTCAAGTGGTTGGGATGGTTAAAATGCTGTGTGTGTGGGGGGGGGTGGGGGTGGTTAGACAACAAATGAAAACAGTAGGAGGGAAAGGGGACACGGAGGAAGAGAGAGGGAGCAGCTGAGGTGGGCCCAAATGAAAAGTACAGAGTAGAAGGAGCTGCCTTATAGAGACAGTTGAGAGTCTGCTCAAGAGTCTGTCAGTCCTCATTTCAATCCCCTGATTGCCTTCTTCTCCAGATTGTCAGACCCATAAAGGCTGTGACCCCGTGTGTCTCGGTACATTCATCAAGTGAACGGTAAATAGTAAAGGTTTTGAAAATAAGAACTCCACAACTTCTACATTTCTTTTTTTTTTAATTTTTTTTTTAACGTTTATTTATTTTTGAGACAGAGAGAGACAGAGCATGAACGGGGGAGGGCCAGAGAGAGAGGGAGACACAGAATCTGAGGCAGTCCCCGGGCTCTGAGCTGTCAGCACAGAGCCCGACGTGGGGCTCGAACTCACGGACCGTGAGATCATGACCCGAGCTGAAGTTGGACGCTCAACCGACTGAGCCACCCAGGCGCCCCGCAACTTATACATTTCAAAACACATGATACACATCTTTCCCCCAAGTAGGACACCTTGCCCACCCCTAAGGGGACATAGTGAGGGTGTTCCACTCTTTGAAATAATGAAATGCTGGAAAGAGTCTAAGTGCCCTGAATCAGGCAATGGATATATAAATTGTAGTTATATTCCCATAGTGTAGCATTAAAAAAATAAAGTACATATCTATATCTCTCAATTGGGATATATCTCTAAAATAGAATGTGTGAAAAAAGCATAGAATTATATGTACAATATAATACTATATACATGTGTATATACACACACACACATATACACAGCATATATACAGACACACATACACACAGCATATACACAGACACAATTTTATCAAGATGTAATTCACATACCATACAATTCACTCATTTAAAGTATACAATTCAATGGTTTTGATGTTTTTAATTTTTTAAAATTACAGTAAAATACATATAACATAAATTTTCCCATTAAAAATTTTTTTAAGTGTAAAATTCATTGACATTACATTCACAATATTGTGCAGCCACTGCCACTGTACTTTCCACAACTGGTTCATTGCCCTAAACAAAAATTCTGTAACTATTAAGCAATAATTTCCCCTTACGCCTCCCTGCAATCTCTGGTAATCACCAATTAACTTTCAGTCTCTATGAATTCACCTATTCAACATACATCAAATAAATGGAATCATACAATATTTGTCTTTTTGTGTCTTGTTTATTTCATTAATATAATGTCTTCAAGATTCATCTATGTTGTAGCATGTACCAGAACTTCATTACTTTTTATGGTTGAACGATATTCCATTGCATGTATTACATACTATATTTTGTTTATTCATTCATCTGTTGATGGACACTTAAAGACTGTTTTCACCTTTTGGCTATTCTGGAAATGATGCATTGAAATTGGTGTACAAATATCTGTTTGAGTCCTTGCTTTCCATTCTTTTGGGTCTATACCTAGAAATGAAATTGCTAGTTCATATATAATTATGTTTAGCCTTTTGAGAAACTGCCAAATCATTTCATTGGTATATTTGTTAAAATACAAAATTACAAAACACTTCTATAGATAGATGATAGATAGATAGATAGATAGATAGATAGATAGATAGATAGATGATAAATATGTTTGGTGCACTGGGTAAACTGGAAGAACACTTACAGAAGTTATTATTTTTGTCATAAGGATGGGATACACATAAGGAGAGAGAAAAAACTAGGCTAGGAGTGATCAAAGGAAACAGTTTTTTCTGTAATGCTTCTTTTATTTTTTAGAAGGGCTACATATACATACATTATTTGCAGAATTATCTTAAATAGTTAAGAGGAAAGGACATTTGATAAAATATAATCAGTTGTAAATTTGAGGTAGAAGGAATATCCATGTTACATTATTCTTTGTACCTTTTTTATTTTTTTAATTAGAAAAAGACAATTTTTTTGAGAGAGAGAGAGAGAGAGAGAGAGAGAGAGAGTGTGTGTGTGTGTGTGTGTGTGTGTGTGTGTGTGTGTGTGTGTGATTGGGGAAGGGGCAGAGAGAGGGAGAAAGAGAATCTTAAGCAGGCTCCACAACGGGCATGGAGCTCAGTCTCACAACCATGAGATCATGACCTGAGTCAAAATTAAGAGCTTAACTGACTGAGCCACCCAGGTGTCCCAAAAAAAGACAACTTTTTCTAAAATGTACATTATCACTTGATCCTCGTATTAAAATTGATGAAGGAGATAGGACCGTGATATTATCCTCATTGTGAAGGCAGAATTCTGAAAAGGACGGTGGTGGACCAGAACCAGAGACTAAGGCTCTGGGCTACCAGTGGGAGGGCTTGGTGAGGAGAGGGAAGCTGGGGAGGTGGGCACCCTAAACTCTTTGATGCAGTGTATCACATCCCCTGAACATACCTACTTAATTTTTCCCCCATTCTTAATGGTATGATGACATTTCTGCTTCGAAGGCCATTGCTTTTGTGGGGCAACACGGACGAAGAAAGGATAAGGTTCATTAAAGCAGAAAGATAGCATGATAAGAGAAAAGGCTGGGAGACAAGATAAGAACTGAGAACGGTGGCTAGGAAATGAGCGAAGTGGAGAAAAGAAGGGATTCTGAGGTCATGCAGATCAAAGAGACAGAGGTTCAAAGGGCCATTTGTAGCAGACCATTTGTGCCGTGTGAGAGATGAGATGTATTCTTCCATGTCCTGGTGTCCTACCAGTGCCCCTCACCCTTTCTCAGTTTTCACTACTTCTGTGCTAAGTGATTGAGTGGGCAGGTATGTGTGGTGTGTATGTTGCATGTAAAGAAAATGAAGGACACGGCGAGTCTGAAAGGAATGTGGGATGTGAGATAAAAAGCCAGTTAAATTAAGAACAAATTATCATCTCTCTAAAGTAGAACAATTGTTGGCTGCTGTATCACTCACTATTGATCCCTGATCAGTATACATTGTCCAGAAATAATAAAATTAGAGAACAAAAATGTCCAAATTCCTCAAAAATATTGTTTTTTTTTTTTATGCACTTGCCCTGGAAAATAAACTTAATAGCTTTGTAACTAATTTGTACAATATAAGTCTCTTTTCTTTCTAATATCTTAAAGTTGCTCGTCCCGGAGAGATGAAAAAAAATCAGAGCTGAGAACTAAGAATGCTTTACTCACAAAAGGTATTCATTTTCAGTTGAGGGAATTACAATCTAAGAAGGAAAGGGAAGTTCTCTGTGGCTATGAGTTCCATCTACACATTGCCACCAAATTCATTTTCCTCATGCCCAGTGTTGAATACATTTCTCTATTCAAATTTCTTTCCTTACAAAAGCAGTATATCCCAAAGGTATTTCTCAGAATCATCTTTACAAGTGTTTCTTGAGGAAAGAAATCCAAGATCAAATAAGTTTAGGAAGTGATGAGTTAAGAAAAATTTCTTACTGCAGAACTAAAAAAAAAAAAAACAAAAAAACCAAACCTAATCTGAAGCATGAATCTCCAAGCAGTGGGACATTTCTGAAACTTATTTGACCAAGATATTCCCCTCTCTTTATTCCCCCTTCCCCAGCCCCAAGTCTAACTTTTTATGGAATTAGAATTCTGCAAAACATAGTTTTGGAAACATTGACCTACCCTATGAGAGCCTGGATCCTGGAACCAGATCTGAGTGTAAGTGCCTTAAAACTTAACTAGCTCAGTGATATTTAGCAAACAATTTAAGTTTTCCTGTGTCTGTTTGCTTACTGGTAGAATGGGATAATAACCTTCCCAGGGTTGTTGCGAAGATTTATTGAGATAATATATAAAAGTTTTGGGCACATAGTGAGTACTCAGCAAACAGTAGCTGTTATCTCATTGTTATTCTGGAATTTGAAACTTAACTTGCTTTTCCAGCATTACGAAAAAAGCAGGAGCCAGAGTGGGAAATCTTATAACCCACAAGAAGTTAATGAAAGTAATGGAAAGGTTTTAAATGGGAATGAGTGGTTTGAATTCTCCCACCCTTGCTAGGACAGCTGGTATGATCTCCAGAGGCTCATAATGCCTTGCCATTGTCTTAACACATACAAATCCTACTTCTCACTCAAGGTCCTACTTATCACTCAAGCCTCTTTCTTGACAATGTCCTCATTTACTCCCTCACTGGCAGTTTGCAATCATCTCTTCTTGTAAACTCTATAGCCTTTTTTCCCTATATCTTTCTTCAGCACTTACCAGTTGCTATGACAAATGGAGTTGTTAATGTGCTGCTGTATTTACTTCCCTAACAAGCATCCTTTTAAGGTCAGGGTCCACATCTTGTCTCATCTTTGTAAGCGTAATACAGGG
Source organism: Panthera pardus (assembly GCF_024362965.1). Lineage (NCBI taxonomy): Eukaryota > Metazoa > Chordata > Mammalia > Carnivora > Felidae > Panthera > Panthera pardus. The sequence continues at coordinate 22,156,179 of NW_026526732.1, read as the reverse complement.
ATTTGTAGTATTCACTACATACTTGTCAAATTAAAAACATGCTATCACCTTACGGTTCACAAAGTGGCTTTCAAACTACAACATCACTGTAAATAAATATAGAAAGTTGATTTTCTCCAATTAGCAGAAATCTGTAAGTCTGGAGCTTTTTCCAAGAGTAGTTTCTATCAGAGCATTATTTGCTGCCCTCCTGTGTTTGATAAGAGTATTATTTTTTACCAGAACTATAACAAAAAAAAAAAAGAGAGAGAGTAACAGGCTCAATAAAATATATTTGGACTGCACTTTGTTTACTTTCAGAACCTTGAATGAATTTTTTCCCTTGCAAATTATTTTTCCTTTTCCCATTAAAATTACCTGCATTCAATACATTTCAAGCTACATTTTTTACTTAGATCTATATGGTATATAAGAACTTTTCATATTGGTCTGATACTCTTTCTACTAAATCTAATGTACTAAACTTTTTATATTTCCTTTTTTTTTTTTTTTATCTGAGACAAGAACTAATCTCAAACTATTCTAATGTGACTTTTATATATTAGACCTGCTTGGGCAACTGTATATTTAAGACTGTACTTTGGAGCTAGAAAGACCTGGTTCAGATCCTGACTTAGCCACATAGTAATTGTATAACCTTGGGTAAATTTCTTGTCTGACACTTTTTCCTCTATAAAACAAAGGTAATACCGCTGAAAGATCACATATGATAAAACACTTAGCACATCATAAAAGCAATCAATATGTTACCTATTATTACTATTTAGGAAGCATGTTTTCAAACATCTTTTTTCTTTAGAATTACCTATTTTGGTGAAGTTGAAGACTGCAAAAGGACATGAATTAGAATGGACCCAGTGTATTATCTGGATTAAGTTCTGTCTTTCCATATTCAACACTCAATATTTATTGAACACTTGTGATGTGCCAGGCACCATTCTAAACACTTGCCCTTGTACAACTTAACAATATAAATCCTACCACTTCAGGGGCACCTGGGTGGCTCAGTTGGTTAAGTGTCCGACTTTGGCTCAGGTCATGATCTCACGATTCGTGAATTCAAGCCCCACACTGGGCTCTGTGCTGACAGCTCAGAGCCTGGAACCTGCTTCAGATTCTGTGTCTCCCTCTCTCTCTGACCCTCTCCCACTCACACTCTGTCTCTCTCTCTCAAAAATAAATAAACATTAAAAAAAATTAAAAAAATAAATCCTACCACTTCATGACATCTTTCGCTAAGTTATTAACTTTCTTTTAAATTCTTGCAGTTTTTAATTGTGCACATTACTTATTGGATTCTTTTTTTTTTTTTTTTTTTTTTGAGAGAGAGAGACAGAGACAGAGACAGAATGTGAGTGGGAAGGAGCAGAAAGAGAGGGAGACACAAAATCTGAAGCAGGCTCCAGGCTCTGAGCTGTCAGCACAGAGCCCGATGCGGGGCCTGAACTCAACTGCGAGATCATGTCCTGAGCTGAAGTCGGAGGCTCAACCGACTGAGTCACCCAGGTGCCCCTGGGTTCTTCATACAAGCTACCCCATACTATGTATCCAGTCCCTTCCTCTCTATCTCCAGTGCAGGTTGTCACCTCTCCTGGTTTGCTGTCCTGCTATAGCCTCCAGTTAGGGATGGGGGCTCACCCTCATGCCACTTTGTAAACCTTTATCAAGTTTTTTAAGGATGGGGACTTAAAACTTGAATCTCTCCTACTCTCGAACGTGAGCTGGGGGAAAAGGCATTAGTGTGGATACTTTTATTGGATTGCTGACAATCACAGTCTATTTTCTGTTACCCCACCTCAGTCTATTCTCAACACAGCAGCCAGAAGGATCCTCTGAAACAGTGCATTGTTTTCTTCGAAGTGATGTCTCTCTTCATTCATTTCTTGAGAAATGAATACTCAAGTCTAAATAACCATAGTTCAATCTACTGTCTGTTTTGTTTTGTTTTGTTTTGTTTTTTCAAGCAAAAATGATGGGCAAGGATTTCAGGGAATCTGTGAAGTTAACACTTCTCATAATACTGAGGTTTGCCATTGTTAGCCACTTTAACATTCGTACAGATGATACAAAAGCAACAGAAAGTAAACTAGCAAATCCGCACGAATCAAGGTAGTGGCACCAAACTACTGGCAGTCTTCGTATTTTCCACTGCCACGCGCTCTCAATAAAAACAAACAAACCACAAAGTCAACTCGGTTTCACTTAAAAATGTGCTCTCTGCAGTAAAAAGTAGTAATTTTATGAAATCTTAGTCCTTGAGGGCGCATCTTTTGAAAGGTTCGTGTGGCAAAATTGGTGGTGTGCGTAAAGCGTTTCTGCTGCTTCCAAAGGACGATGGTTTTCTCAAGGAAAAGCACTTATTATTTGAGTTACAAACTGAACTGGCTTTCTCCCCGCCCCCACCCAAGGAAAACCATTTTACTTGAATGACTGACAAACCATAGTTACTCAGAATTAGGTATTCGGCAGACATTTTCTTGAAAATGAACCGAGTGGGCCGGTTGCTTCAAGGACAACAGAAGACAGTATTTGCTACCAGTGATCACAGTGAAGCTATCAAGCAAAACTTAAAATTGTTTAAAACTTACACCATCACTGTGAGTTTTTCAGCTTCCCAATACCATGAGACTTTCCTAATGACATCAGTGGTGATATTAATAAATGTGATTTTTTGATGTATAACTAAATGTGTCAACATTGGAAGGCCTCTGTAACTCAGTGAGCCAATACTTCCCAAACAACAGATGCATGGTGTTACAAAATCATATATGGGTAAAGGAGCCTTTCAGAGTTCATGATAGATAAATGAAGAATGAAACATAACAGAATTTAACATAACAGAATGAGCAGAATGAAAAGTTCATTGATCAAAGTCCATAACTTTTAAGAAATTACCACTTGTTGGGGTTTTGCTAGAGAATTAAAGTAAAGCCACAATTATTTGAAAAGGCTATTAGAATATTCTTCCCTTACCACATATTTATGTGAAGTGGACTTCTCAAACTTCAACCAAAACTTCGTATCACAGGGGTGGCTGGGTGGCTCGGTGGGTTAAGCGCCTGACTCAATTTTGGCTCAGGCCATCTCACAGATCCAGGAGATCACGCCCTACGTCGGGCTCTGCACTGGCAACATGGAGCCTGCCTGGGATTCTCTCTCCTAATATTAATAAACATTCAAAAAAACTTCATTATCACAAGAGTTTGAATACAGAAGCAGATAGGAAACCCCAGTTGTTTTCTATTAAGCCATTGAAGACATCTGCAAAACTAGTTTTTTTAAAAAAAGCCATTCTCACTAAGTTAGTTTTGGAAAAATATTAGTTATTTATTTATCTTTAAAAATATTTATTTTGAGAGAGAAGAGTGCAAGTGGGGAAGCAGTTGAGAGGGAGAGAGAATCTCAAGCAGGCTCTACGCTCAGCATGGAGCTTGCTAGATGCTGGGTCAATCTCATGCACGTGAGATCATGACCTGAGCCAATATCGAGAGTTGGGCACTCAACCAACTAAACAAACCACCCAGGCACCCCTTTTTAAAATTTTCACAAGGTTTTTTTCTAACATGTAATGGTTTTATTATTATTTTTACATGAATTAGTAAACCTTTTAAATTTTTGTTTTAATTCCTTATTTGGTTAGTATCAACAACTATAAGTCTCACAAACAGACTATGGGTTGGGGTGTGTGTGTGGCGGGTGGTCTTCAAGAATTTTTAAGAATGTAATCAAGTCCCAAGGCCAAATTGTTTGAGAATTGCTGATCTAAATTACATCAGATCACATTACTTAATAAAACCATTACTCCCAATGACTCCCCATTTCCTTCAAGTCCTTGCATTGGCCTTCCAGGCTCTATTCTTATATGTTCCTCCTCCATTACCTATCCCTCTGTTCTTCCCCTTGCTCACTCCCTCCAGCCATATTTGCCTCTTTGCTGTTCTTCCAGTAAGCCAGACAAAACTTCATTATTAGGACCACTGCACTGACAGTTCTCTCTGCCTAGTAAGCAATTCCCGCAGTTTTCCACAGGGCTATTTCCCTCCCTTCCTTAAAGTCTTTGCTCAAGTGTAACCATCTCATTAGTCTAACATAAGCATCGTGTTTAAAACTGCAAACCTACTGCTACTCCCATCCTGCACAACACCTTCTAATACTTGCCTGTTTATGTCTACAGTTTGCGCAGTCTCCCTCGCCCAAGTATAACATAAGCTCTAAAAGCATAGCGAAATGCCCACCACATAGAGCTCAACAAATATTTGTTGAATGCTGAATGAAAGAACTCGTTTGACAGCCTGTTACTTTTCACAGTCCCAAGGATGCAACTTGCATGGATAGTAGTGGGCAATGCTAGCAAAGATTTTTTGAATGGAAGAAAAAAACGAGGGTGGGATACAGTGATCAGAAACCTCAATACTGAAGGCATTATGGGTCTGAAAAAAAGCTCTTGGAAGAAGTCAGGGCTGGGGAATATTATAAAGGTTGTGCAAGGCGGACTTAACTGTCTGGCAATGAACTGGCCCTGGGCTCAACCCCCGCCACCGCTCATCCCCTTCTCCACTTCCCATACCTCCAGCCCCTCCCGTCTCCTACGAAACCAAAGTCCCCAGAGCCCTCCCTCGATCCCTCCACCCGAACACAAGTAGTCCACACCAAGTGACTGAAAAACTTCTAAACTTTATAGAAAAAGCAACGACAACAATCAACTAGCCAAAAACGAGCCTCCAAATTCCGTCTCATTCCAGTGCCTTCTCCCCTCTCTGGCTGGCTTCAGGATCTCTCCACCGTCTCAGTTCTCAGGGGTCCTGATGGTATCCCAGCGCTGTGTTCCACAGGGTCCACAGGACGGCGGGTCAGGCGGGACGCCCTCGGGTAAGCACTTCTGCACTGGGAAAGCACGAGAAATAGGAGCCATGGAGAATCGGTCCACTTGGTACGGGAACAGGCGGGAATGACGGCAAAAAGGGAGGAACTCAGGAGATGCTCCCGCACAGCGGTCTCAGTTCTCCTCCGGCTTGTCGGCTGGTGGTCCGCAAGGCTGCAGCATTTTCTCCATCAAGTTGAAGCGGACTCGCGCTTTGCTCTCATTCTCCGCAATGGCAAAGTAGTTCAGAAGGTCGAAGTGGCCCATGTAAGAGCAGTAGGAGTCGCGGTGCTGGTTCACCAGCCATTCCCACTTGGTGGTGTCGGCGTGACCCGTGCCGATGTACTTGGACTGCAGGTGCTCCAGCTGACTGTGGATGGTGTAGCGGTCCGTCATCTCGCCGCTTTCCCTTTGCTCCCAGGTCAGAGGCCACAGAAGAGAACCAACAGCTCTAGATTTTCACGCGGGAGACAGGCCGCGGCAGGGAACCTACAGGCCCAAGCAGTCGCAGACGAATGGCGTCACCGCGACGAAGTTGCGTGGACTCGCGGTCCTAGGGCTCAGAAGCGGAAGCGGCTGTGTTTTTTGCCCTGCAATTGGAGTTGCCTAGGCGATACTACACGTCGGTCGCCCCCCCAAAGAGAGCCCCGCCCCCTTCGTAGAGCGTTGCATTATGGTTCAGTTAGTGAGCCTTTTGCTAATAGGGAGCTTTGCATGCTGGGACCTGTGGTCTCTGAGGGTTCGTGCACGTCCGTTTCTGGGAACGGTAGTCGCAGTTTACGAGGCCGCCGGCGGCCTAATGGAGTGTGGCGTAGGGGAGGCGGGGAGCATCCTTGGAGGTTGCGAGCTGAGAAGAAATGGGAAGCTCAAGTAGGACGGGGCCACAGGCAACTGTGAAAATAAAGTCGGTATAATTTTGGTTTCGGAACGAATGTGGCGGCGTGGCAGTCCCTTCCCAGCCAGGGGTGGGTGACCCTGAAATCAGTCGCCGCCGAGTTCTGGCCCCAACTATGTGTCGTGTAAGCTATGTGGAGTGAACGTTATTTCAACGTTTGCAGGGCCACCGTTTCCTGCCCGGTGACCGAAGTGCTAAACCAGTTCTGACACGTTCCGGCTCCTCACCAAGCCCCTCCTTCCTCTCCGGCTTCTTAATTTGATAGTCTCCTTCCAGCCCCTCGCCCCACCCTACACACCCCCCGCCTGTATTTCTCAACATTCCGTGCAGCTCGCCTGTCCAATTCTTTGTACTAGCTGTTCCCTCTGCTCGGAATGCTTTTGTTCCCTTGGCTAACGACTTCTCTCTTGAAGTCAGCTCAAAAGCATCTCCTTGAAATCGGCTTTGGCCATGCCAGACAGATGTAAATTGTGCCTTTTCGCGTCTTGTCCGTCTGTCTTCATATTTTCGCTTTATATATGCTACTTTTGGGTTTAAGAACTTCCTCATGTGAATTCAAACACTTGGGAAAAGTAGTTGACGTTTTCGATGGTATCTTTTGTCACATGCTTCTTTTATGTTATCTTTTTATGATATCCTTATGGCCTGGCAGAGATTGTATTCTCGAAAAACATTTGATGAATGGATAAACAACTGTATGGCAGCCAAATAGAAGGAATTCTTTACTGGGAGAAAGAGAACTTTAAAATAGTTTTATTCTGATACAAAATCCCAGCTATGTACAGATGAGAAAGTCTAGAGATCTAATGTACAGCATGATGACTGAAGTTAATATTGTATTGAACGTTAGAAATTTGCACAAGAGAATAGATTTCAGGTGCACGCACACGCACACACACACAAAGGTAACTGTTAAGAGATGGATATGTTAATTAGCCCGACTATAGTACAATCACTTCATTATGTGTATATATCAAATCATGTTGTACACCTGAAACATAATTTAGGTTTTATTTTTTAAAAGAAGATTTAAAGGAAAGAAAATGACAAAAAAATGTTCCTTATGGGATCAAATGCCTGTGCCAAAATGAATACGAAAAAAAGTCTTACTCTGTTTAAGCTATTATAATAAACATCTGTGGATTCACCATCCAGATATATCAAAGCTTGCCATTTTGCCATTGTTTCCAACGTTGTTAAATAAACATGAAGTTCTCTGTGTTCCTCTCCCTAATCTATTCACTTCAGGAAACTAGCTTGAATTGAGAGTTAATCTTTCCTGAGTCTGGTTGTTTGTTTTTGTTTTTTAATTGCTGAAAGTTTGTGTATCCAAGGTATTATTGGTATGCGTGTTGTGAAACTTTACATAAAATGACACCCTGTGGGTATTTTCCCTCGTCAGAATCCATGTTGATGTATGCAATTTTAAAAATTATTTTTTTAATGTTTATTTATTTTTGAAAGAGAGACAGAGCGAGAGCAGGGGAGGGGCAGAGAGAGAGAGAGAGAGAGAGAGAGAGTGAGAAGGAGACACAGAATCTGAAGCAGGCCCCAGGCTCTGAGCCGGCAGCATAGAGCCTGATCTGGGGCTGGAACTCACAAATTGCAAGATCATGTTAGACGCTTAACCCACTGAGCCACCCAGACACCCTGATATATGCAATTTTAATGCATTTTTCCTGTCATGTAGTATGCTATTGAATTAATATACCATAATATATCCATTATCTCAATAATGGACATTTAATTTTATATTTTTGCCATAAGAAACAATGCTGCAATAAATATTCTTGTACATATATTCTTATACACATGAAGGAGTTTCTTTAGGGAATCATATATATAGGTAAAAATTTGTTGAGATAGGGATGAGTGTCTTCAAGCTTTGCTAGTTATTTGCCAAATTGTTGTCCAAACTGGTTATACCGATTGGTGCTGCCAAGAAGAGAATGAGAATTCCTTTTGATCCACATCCTTCCCAAAACTTGGGGTCCTCAGACATTTAATATATGTATTTTTAATTTGATGGATGGAGCAGAATTTCATTGTCTTTCATTTGCAATCCCTGCTTACTAGGGAGATGGCATGTTTTTTATGAGTTTATTGGCCCATTATATTTCTGATTTGTGAAGTGCATATTCATATTCTTTGACAATTTTTTTTATTGGGATGTTTGTCTTTTTCTTACTAATTTTTTAGGAGATCTTTGTATATTCTGGATACCAGCCTTGCTAGTTATATGCAATGAAAATATTTTTTTCCAGTCTCTAATTCATCTTTATATTTTCTTTATGACAACTTGTAAGAGGTTAAGTTTAAAGTAGTAAAATGTATCAGCCTTCCTTTATGGTTCGTGCTTTTTGCAATTGGATTAAAAAATGAAATGAAGCAAAACACTTTTTTACCCTAAGGCCATAAAAAATAGTTTATTTTATTCTAAAAGGTTTATAATTTTGACTTCTATATTTTGAAATTTAATCTACCTGAAAGTTTTGATTTGTTTGGCTTTAGGGATCTAATTTTCAAATATTTTCCTATATGGCTAACTAGTTCACAGTGATAACCATCATTTGTTAAATTGTACCACCTTTCCCTACTCATCTTTAATGCTTCTGTTGTATATGCACAGATCTGTTTCTAAGTATTCTGTTCCATTAGTCTCTTTGTCTATATGCTCATTGGTAACACGGTAATTATTATAATTTTTTTAATTTTTTTGAGATGGTGCTTATTATACCTTTATAATAAGTCTTGATACCTGGCAGGGTGAAACCTGTACAATTTCTTTTTTTTTTTTGGAAATGTCTTAACAATTCTTGATCCTTTGCTCTTCTACATGAATTTAGAATTGTCAGTAAAATCCACATGGAAATTGTGATTGAGTAGTCAAACAAAGCCACAGAAATTAATATTATTTCCATTTCATTAAGAATGATTCTAAGGGGGCGCCTGGGTGGGTCAGTTGGTTAAGTGTCTGACTTCGGCTCAGGTCATGATCTCACAGTTCACGAGTTGGAGTCCCGCGTTGGGCTCTGTTCTGACAGCCCAGAGCCTGGAGCCCACTTCCAGTTCTGTGTCTTCCTCTCTGCCCCTCCACTGCTCACACTCTGTCTCTCTCTCTCTCTCTCAAAAATAAAATGAACATTAAAAAAATCTTTTTTAAAAAGAATGATTCTAAGGATATGAGAGAATTCCTCAAATTCAAAGGCCTTTAGAACTAGATGGAAAAAACTGAGGGTTGATCGGGGGTGGGAGGGAGGGGAGGGTGGGTGATGGGTATTGAGGAGGGCACCTGTTGGGATGAGCACTGGGTGTTGTATGGAAACCAGCTTGACAATAAATTTCATATTAAAAATAAATAAATAAATAAATAAATAAATAAATAAATAAATAAATAAATAAATATTTGGAAAGAAAAAAAGAACTAGATGGAAAATACATTTACATGTAGTAATTAACAGCTAACGTATATTAATTTGCTGGGGCTGCCCAAACAAAGTACCACAGATTGGGTGCCTTAAGCAATAGAAATTTAGTTCCTCACAGTTCTGGAGAACAAAAGTCCAAGATCAAAGTGATGGCAGGGTTGGTTTCATTCTGAGGCTTCTTTCCTTAGCTTACAGATGGCCATCTTCCCTCTGTGTTCCTCTGTATATCTGTGTCCTAATCTCCTCCTATAAAAAGACTGGTAACGCAGACAGCCTCCCCTCTCCTATCCTGCCTGCCACTCCCTTGCAGTATATTCAATAAACTTCTCTAAAAAAAATAATTAATTTAAAAATTTAATAAAAAGGCCAATCATATTGGATTAAGGTCCACGTATATGACCTCATTTTATATAAAGGCCCTTTCTCCAAATGTGGTCACATTGAGTTATTGGGGGTTAGGACTTCATCATGAATTTTGGTGGGGGGACACAATTTAGTGGTAATGGTTTTATACAGTAATGAGGAATATGCAAGAAAACTTGTTCCTTTTTACATATTTGTAAATTTAATTAGATTTGTGAAACCAGTTTACGTGAAAAACCTTTATTTGTCCTCAGACAATTGCAATATTTACAAGGAAAATGCAACATTATTACATTAATAAATGTGGTTTAAAATGTTTAAGAGTCAAAATTTGGAGTGGATCTAAATTTTATCCAAAGGCCTATTAAGAGTGATTGTGAAATTTTGCTAGACTTATGAATGGTTTAGGATTAAAAAAAAATTTTTTTAACGTTTATTTATTTTTGAGAGAGAGAAAGAGCGCAAGCAGGGGAGGAGCAGAGAGAAAGGGTGACTCAGAATCCAAAGCAGGTTCCAGGCTCTGAGCTGTCAGAGCCCAAAACGGAGCTCGAACTCACGGACACTGAGATCATGACCAAAGTTAGATGCTTAACTGACAGGCGCCCCATGAATAGTCTAGGATTTTTAACTGAATTTACAAGCTTAAGGAAAAAAGGCAGGTTTTTGATTTATAACTTTAATAAACTAAAGATTAAGTTTTAAAATCTAAACAAATCTCTGGATGATATCTTGTACATTTCCCCAAATGACCCTTAAAGTCACCAAGAAACCTTCCATTTAACAAGACCAGCTTGCAAATAACGCAAAAACCCTGCTTCAATTTGAATTGTAATTAAATTAATTTTAATTTAATTTATTTGGAGAGGATTGTCATCTTAACTATATTGAGCTTTCTTATCTATGCACATAGGAAGCATTACATTTTGTTTTTTACTTCTACTTTTTTTACTTCAAATAAAGCTTGGACAATTTTCCCCATAAAGGTCTTTCACATCTTCTGTTAGATTTATTCCCAAGTATCTGCTATATATACTTAAAAATGTTCCTTATGACCTACTAAGGAATATCACAATTTCTTATGCGTATTGGCAATAAAGAATTTTGGTCTGTAACCAGTGACCTTGGAGAAGGCATGGGAAGACATTCCAGGAGAGCCTTTAATATTTCCTGACCCAAGATATTATTATTACCTCAAGTCAATCCTGCCTGTTAGTCACTTCTATGTAACTATCAAATACCATCTTACAATTTGGCATTTGAGTAAGAAAAATATGCAAGAAAAGATTCTATTGGAAAAGACTATAGAATTAAAAATGCATAAGGAAAATAAAAAGTATATATATATTTTTAGACAGAATTATATTTTGTGTATTTTTTAAGTCTGGAAATGCAGGTAGTATTTTATCTTTTCATTTTCTTGGTCTACTGCTAATGGTTTTAAATATTTTCAAAGTCATTTAATATTTTGAATAGCCAAGGCATCATTCAAAAACAAAAAAGTATACAAAGGAATGCAGTTTCTAACATCTACCCATTTCCATCCCCATCCTCAGTAAGTAACCATTGTTATGTGTATCTAGTATATCCTTCCAGAGACTTTTTTTAGTGGAGGTATATAGGCAAACACAAATATATATGATATTTTACTCCTTTTAAAATGTAGATGGTAGCAAAGTGCTTTTTTTTTTTTTTAATGTATCATGGAGTACATGAAAGAGCTTCCTCATTCTCTCTTTTTGGTCTTGTTTTACAGCTGTATAATATTTCATTGTATGGATATATCGTTCTCTAACCACCCTCTTCTTGTCAAATGCCTTCTATACCCAGAAATTACATTTAAATTTATTATTGCAGAAAAATATGAATTTCAAATTGACATGAGATAAAGTCACATTTCCTTTGGTGAAAAATTATTTTAGCTACCATTTTTTGTCTGTAAGCAAGTTTAAAATATTATAAAGATTTTCAACATGTGCAGTGTTGATACCACATTTCACACTAGGGGTCGCCAAAACAGTACTTAACGCCAACAAATAGGTGGATGATTGAGAACATTTTCTAAGTAGGCACCGGAGTTTCTTAACCACAGTAAGAGGGAACTGTACCTGTGACTGAGATGCTGAAGGCAAAACTTTGGTTTGCTGTATCCTCAAAGGCAATAAGACTCTGATAATTTAGGAGGAAAATAAGCAGTCCTTCCTTTCTCATTATGCAAATTTTTTAATTTGGGGTTTTATATTTAATTGGATTAAACAGGAATGGGGGGCCTGGGTGGCTCAGTCAGCCGGGCGACTGACTTCAGCTCAGGTCATGATCTCACAGTTTGTGGGTTCAGGCACACATCGGGCTCTGTGCTGGCAGCTCAGAGCCTGGAGCCTGCCTCAGAATCTGTGTCTCTCTCTTTCTCTGCCCTTCCCTCGTTCACATCCTGTGTCTCTCTTTCTCAAAAATAAATAAACATAAAAAAAAACAAAACAAAAAACAGGAATGGGGAATTTAGGTGATACAGAATTTAGGGAATTTTTAAAAAGAAGTTTGCTAGACATATTTTCCTGTGATTAAAAATGTCTTTATCTTCAGGTTTTCTTTTCTGGCTATCCTGGGTTTCATGTATCTGAGCAGATCTAGAACTCAATTTTTGAAGGGTTTTTCCTCTAATTGGGCATATATTTCAAAAGCCTAAAGTGTACTGTATCTTTTTTATAATTGCTCCTGGGGAGAATATGATCACCACAGACATGCATTCTATAACTCTTCATTTGAGATTTAATAGATCATCCCTCTCTGTTCTTTAGTGATTACATTAAATCACAAGCTGGTGCAATTTTTGAACAAAAATTTCTCTGGAGAAATTTCACAAAGGAACTTTGAAGTATTATATACATATTCCATTCATTGCAGTGATATGAAATCTTGCAGCACTAAGATTAGTGATTGACATATCAGAGACACTAAATTAATATTTATTGGATGAATGAATGAATGAATGAATGAATGAATGAATGTTTGTGACAATGTCTTGAGTGGCAGCAAAAGATTGGAAACAACTTTAGTGCCAACAATAAAGGAATAATTACATAAATTATGGTGTAATCTGGGTACATATGACTCATCTCACTTGAATGTAAGTTCCTTTGAAATATGTAACTTTTTTCTCCGTTATATTAGCATAATGATTTACCCATTGTTGGCACTCCATAAAAACTGTTGAATTATAATACTGTTTTCCTGCTGGTATTAGGGAGATACCCAAAATCTCAAAACATCTCCTGGGAGTTGGGATTAGCCACCTCGAAATTCCACCATTCTCTACCCTAAGCTTAAAGAGATGTGGATGGGGGGGTGGGGTGGGGGGCGGGCAATATTTTCTTTGGCATTAATGGCAGAGACCTATGACAAAGCTTTACAAAACTACAAATATACTAAATTTTAACTGTTATAGGGTTGCTTCAGTTGCAAGGAACAGTTTTTTCATAGCTGAGCCAGGTCCTTGAACATCAGTAATCACAAATTAGAATATGGAATCTAAGAACAAGAAGTGATGGGACTGACCATATATGCAACATTTCAAGTATCCAATTAAAAACAATTTTTTAAAGCTTTAATTTATTTTGAGAGAGTGAGCACAAGTGGGGGAGGGCCAGAGAGAGAGGGAGAGATAGAATCCCAAGCAGGTTCTTCACTGTCAGTGCAGAGCCTGACGCGGGACCCAGTCTCACAAACCGTGTGATCGTGACCTGAGCCAAAATCAAGAGTCACGACTGAGCTGCCCAGGCGCCCCTCAAGTACCTTAAACACATGATTCCTTGTAGTCTACCGAGAGCAAAAGTCGTAGGTGAAACTGGAGGAAAGGAGATGAGCCTATACTTTCCTTTGACTCGAATTTGAGCAAGTGTAAGGTATGCATGGTTCCTAGGGAAGCTTTAATGCCTCTTGGTTTTAAATCAACAACGGGGAAGTTGTTTGCTTTTGACGTTTTAGAACAGGTATGTGTGTAAAAGAGAAGTGATGACATCCATATCAGTCTGGTCTCTTTCACTTTCCACAAGTTGCTCATCAAACAGAACATGTATCAAGATCTCTCTGTGTATTTTTGTGAATGTATTTATTTGTAGTTTATCTCCTTCATGTGTCACCTAGGAGTGTTCCCTAACGTAGAGGTCTCCAAAGGATCTGTGTTGATATGGTGTGTACAATGGCCCAAAAAAGAAAATGACACAGAAGCTACTTCGTATTTTTAATGCTGACTTGTTTCTAGTATCTTAAGGCCAAACAGGAATTTGGGGGGTGGGACACATTGGCACACGCAGCCGTGGCAAAGCACTAATGGTGCCACTGGCCCGCCTCTTTCCCTCATTTTTACTTCAGTTTACGGAAACCACTGTGCAAATGCGGTTTCAATTCTCTCCACTTCCAACTAGGTATCTGCCTCTAAAGTCTCTCTTGTAAAGAAATTCTAACATTACGGCCACCGAGAACTGCTCTAATAATAAGTTTCAGTAAGTTAACTGCCTTTGTGTTTTGAGGAACTGATTTGTTCTGTTGAGATATAAAAATATTTCTGAAGTCTCATCTTTGGAGCCCTCAAGATAGCTAAATGCTTTTGGTTACTTCCGCCCCCCCCCCAAGATTTTTTTCTTGTTAAGCAATTTCCATACCCATTGTGGGCTTGGAACCCACCACATCCCCAAGATCAAGAGTCACATGCTCCACTGACTGACTGAGCCAGCCGGGCACCCCATATGCCTTTTCATTTCCCTTGATTTGCTAGGATAATCTTTGTACTTGGCTTCACAGCTTTACTTGAAAAGGATAGAAAAGCAACTGCAGTTCTGTCCTAGTTTTAGTGCAGTTTTGCCCCGAGACCAAGACAAGAGTGGGCCTTGTCCCGGGCCCCCTTACTTCAGGGGGTCTTGCTATGGCTTTCCACTAGCTCCACCCTCCCAAGAACTGAAAAGTCCGTAGGTCAAGGAGACATATTCATCCATGCCCCCACTTCCCCAATCCCTGGCTCAAGCACACACAGACAAAGATTTGAAACACAAGTTCCACGTACAAACAGCCCCAGGCCCAATTCTTAACTGGGATGTTTGCCTTGTGAACTCAGAGAGGCAGGTTGAGAAATTCCATCTGAAGAGTTTGAGTTTACATGCCATGTAATTTAGAGATGATTTTTAGAAAGACCCGGGTGCCACCTGGACATTATCTTGCACTTACACTTCCCCAGGTTCCCATTCAGTCTCAAATTTCTTACTGGCCAGTATCTTAGATCATAAATTACATACTTAGTAACAATGACTTGCTCCAGGTGGTAACCTTAGTTCTCCTGAAATGAAACTTATCACCTTCAATGCTAAAGCTGCTTCATTTAGAAGGTGACTGACTTTTCAATCAAAGGAAGATCTATAATACAAGGATGATTAATTACATCATATAATTAGAATTAGTATGTTAGGTTTAAGAATAGCCTGTCGATGTATGTTAAAGTGTTTGTAATATTTAAAAGACTTTGGCATTTTAGATGATCTGACGGATTAATGTTGTGATTATATTTATTTAAAATGTGTAACTGACTTGTAATTTCAAATTTAAAAAAGAATGTGACCAAGTTTGTAAGTGGCATTCTAATATTTAAAAGAAATGGCTTTAGCAAATGTATAAGTTAAATTTAGATTTATAAGAGCCTTTGAGGCGCTTTGGAACAATTTTCTTACTGGGAGCGTGTGCTTGCTTGGTCAGAAGTTTTGAAGCACTTAAAAGTAAATCAAACACATGAAACCCAATAATTCAGTGAAGTCAAGTTGCTGGATACAAAATCAACATAAAAAAAGTAACAATGTTTCTGTATTTCAGCAAGAAGAAAATAAAATGGTCCCCACACAAATGGATACTTGATATATGACAGAGGCATATTACAGGGAGGAGGGAGGAAAGAAAATCTACCTAATAATAGTGCTAGGATAACTGTGCAACACATAAGAAAACAATGAGTTTGGACTTCTAACTCACACTGTACACAAGAGTCAATTCCCGGTGCATATGAAATCTAATATGAGGCCAATTATGAAGTTATTCAATATAGGAGAATATCTTCATGACTTTGAGGTAGAGAAGGGTTTCTTTAATGAGACAAAAATGCGCTAAATATAAAAGTTAAAATTAGGAGGGCTGAGGAAGGCTTTCAGCAGAAGGCAACATGTTCGAGGGCTAGAAAGAGTGGCTGGCCAGCTCCAGGGCTGTGAAGCCTTCAGGAGGAGAACTGAGCAATTGTTTTGTAAGTCCAGAAGAAGCTGTTCCTTCAAGTAGGCCCAAGAAGAAGGCATCTAATATTTTTGGACCAATTGAAGAACCTCAGGACATACCTACAGGGACAAAAATCCCTGGAAGGAGAAGTATTATTTTTTGAAAAATCAGTGGTGTCTGAACCCACCTGGTGGGAAGACCAGTGATGTTTTTGGGTCCTCAATCCCTGACACTTCACCCTTGGCACAGCCAATCAAACCCAAGGATCCTGTTTTCTTATGTGAAGGAGAAGACCCTCAAATGGACCTGAAAGCTGCAAGGAGCTCCTCCTGCAGAGAAGAGCCAAAAACAGGCGTCCCCTTTCAGTTGCCTCGCTGACTTTGGAGGCATTTTCCTGTCTCCATTAAATGGTTTGCAGTTCAAAAGTTGTTATCGGAAAGGTGTTTAGATTCCAGGACATTTTTTCTCCATTAAAAAATGTCATATATGGTGGTTTTGCTTTTTAAGTCCAAACACACTAACTTGCTTGACTTACAATGAAATGTTCTAATGGTAGAAATGAACTACCATTTATAATTTTGTTTTTTTAATATATAAAAAATAATTTGTGAATTCCAAATTGGATTGCCAAGAAGAAACTTGACGTTGTAGTGCTGGCTCTTGTGGTCCCTCGCGTTCCCAATCCCCCGCCATCCACCAAATAGGAGGAAAATGCTCTCTAGTTCTCTCTGCTGACACGGAATTTGGGGTGGAGATGGGGGAAACCAGAGATAGGAATAGACGCTTTGGGGAATGGGGAGAACATGAACTATAGCAAGAGTTTCTCAACAGTAGTGACAGAGCTCTTTCTGTTCCTTTCTCCCCATCTTTTCCTGCTTTCTTTCCCTCCCTGAAGCTGTAGGAGTGGGTTCAGTGTACATGGGTAGTTTGGTCACCTGCGAATCTGCTGCATTTGTATTTAGAAAATGTTCTATACACTGAGGACTACCTGTATTTGGAAGATTAAAAAGCTCTTAGCATCCTTTTCTCAACCTCTAGTCTGCATTGAGAAATTATTAGTCTCTGTATTTTTATTAAGCCTTGAAACTTTTAAAAAGTTTGGCATACGTTTTTTACTAAAGCTATATCAAAAGAAAAGCAGCAAACCTGTACTCACATCACAATATAATTTTGATAGAAATGTTTTGTTATTTTTACAAACTGGAACTGGCTATAACAGTTGAATGAAACTTAGCAATCATGTACTCAAAAAAAAGTTGATTAGGTGCATTTAATTACATAAAAACAAAACACTTCTGTTTATAAAAAAAATATGATTAAAAGAATAAAAATACTAGCCATAGACTGGGAGAACCCATTTACAGCCTACGTAAACAATCACCACCATCACCAACAATAACAAAAAACTTGTTTCTGAACACATAAAGTACTCTTTAAATTTGGCTTTTTAAAAAAGGGGCAGAAAATCCAATAGAAAAACAGATAAATGACTTGATTATGCATTTCACAATAGAGGTTATCCAAATGGCTAGTAAATATTGAAAAGTTTAATAAACAGAGAAAAGTTAATTAAACCAATGAGATATCACTGCACCCCTACCATATTATCAAACTTTAGGTTTTATAAAGCCAACTATTGGTGAAGAATTCTAATTTTTGGTAGGAATGTACTATAAATTGTACAACTTCGGAACATTTAGAAATGACACTTCTTGGGCCCTACCCCCAATCTATTGAACCTACTGATACGTGGGGATGGGGTCCAGCCATCTGTGTTTTAACAAGCCCTCTAGACAGGTCTGATGAATTGTGTGCATGTATACTTAACTACACATCAACAAGAAAGTTCATAGCAGAGTTATTCATAATGATCCCAGAAAGGAAACAGCCTTTACGTCTATCATTAGTAGAACAGGAAATTCATTTTTAATTTGGGAACAAAGGAAGTATCTTTATAAACCCAGAGTTGGGAACAAGTAGGAGAGCAAAGGCAGGAGTTACAAGAGAAAATAGTTTCAAGGAATAAGTTGAAGATCAGGTAAAATATAACTGGGGAAGTTATTTGAGGTGGAAAAGAAAAGAAAAGTCTTTCTCAGAGATTAGAGAAGGAATGCTCAAATTTTACTCAAGGGAGAACAGGAGGAATTCAAGGAGTTTTTTTCATCCATGAGAGTATCTATTTCTTTATTTGTTAGGAATCAGGGTTGGATGCAGAAGGGAAGGGATGGGTTAGGTGGCATGAGAGTTATGAAGGTTTGAAATATCTTATGAGTGGCCTGGGTTAAAATGTTGAGCAGCCCAGTTCTAACTGCACATTTGGAGCCTACTGCAGTGGGTTCAGGAATGATAAAATTGCACAGAACTGCTTTATACAGGGCTCGTTTCTGTTATCTCTCTGGCACTTACTCATATTCTTCACCCAATCTTTGTAAACTAGTTATTTCAAGTGGTTGACTCTGTTGAAGAAGCAAGTGGCATTTCTAACACTCTTAACACAGTGTTACATTTTGTAACAGCTGCTCAATAAAAAAATTAAATCAGTGATGGAAGGTTAGAAAATGGTGGCTAGCACACCAGAGTGAGTATGACTCAATGAAAGAGGAAGGTCTTTGGAGATAAACAAAAAAAAAAAAAAAGTATTTTTTTTAATAATAGTGGCTCTACAGCTTAACAGTTGTTCTGATTCTGGGAAAGTGCAATTCTCAGGACAGGCCCCTTAGAATCTTTTTTTTTTTTTTTTTTTTTAATGTTTAGTTTTGAGAAAGAGAGAGAGACAGAGTGTGAATGGGGAGGGGCAGAAAGAGAGGGAGACACAGAATCTGAAGCAGGCTCCAGGCTCTGGACCATCAGCACAGAGCTCAACGTGGGGCTCGAACTCATGAACTGTGAGATCATGACCTGAGCCGAAGTCAGATGCTTAACCAACTGAGCCACCCAGGCACCCCAGGTCAGGTCCCTTAGAAGCACAGCCACATGTGGGGATTCTTGGGTAAGTAATTTGGTGAGGGAGTAGTCTCAGGAGAAAGGCAGGAAGAGGTAAGGTAAGGCAGGGGGAATAAGTGCAGCTTTGGCTGATCCCACAGGAGATGATGGAGCTCACACTGCTCATCTTATCTTGAAACAAGAGGGTCTACAGTCAGTATTTCCATGCCAGTCAATTATTGGAATGGGTTATCCATCCTAGGGGAGATAACTTCCCAGGCAAGGGACTTCTGCTTGGCCAAGGTCAGTTCTCCAGAAAACGAGCCAGCTGTGGGCTTTTAAAACTCAAAACTCCCAGCAGCCTAGGGATTAGTGCATTGACCTGGTTAAGGATATCTGGACAACAACAGCATCTACTACAGTCCACCCCTTATGCTACTTAGCTCTACTTCCTTCTTACCAGGTACTTACAATTTCTGGGAAAACTAAGAGGAGAAGGATCAGTGGATCAAATGTAGCTTCCCACTGTTGCAATTGGTCCCAAGTCTGTAACTGATATTTATCATCTCCCTTCATCACCACACACTCCAGATTCTCCTCCCCTCCAGCTATCATTTATGTTGGTCCAGGTGGCTTTCCTGGTAGGCTGATGTCGACTCTCATATCATACAGGTTACCTACAGGTTACCCTACTATTATTGGGCTGTGGTTGCTGTACTTCTGGGTATAAGAAAACCAAGAGACACTTTAGTAGATTACGTGAGTGCCCAATATATCAGATTCTTATGATGATAAGGGTCAAGTAACCCTAACAATATGGTAACTCCTTTCCTTGCTGGCAGGTCTACAGCAGTCATAGCTTTAAGTTTAGTGGTTGTCTTATTGTGTTCCTTGGTGGAAGCATCCCCTCTGGGAACCAGGACATTTAGACTCACAAAGCCTAAAATTGTGAAGGGTCACAGGAAGTAATGGTGGGGCCATTCTGAGTTTTATTCATTGGTTCCAAGACCTATGTATTCTACTTAATGGGAACACAGCTATACAGTGGCTGATGGCTTAAGATCTATTCTGCATCCTAAAGGATAATGCTCTGTCCTTTGCCTTGGCTGTACATTCAAGATGCTATTGCACTGTTCTTTCAGGCTGGCAGTTTCTGGGCGGTGCACATACATGATCTATAATAATATGCTCAATGCCATACCTCCTCTACTACAAAGAAAGTAAAGATGATGTTAGATGCAATCCCATGTCAGGTTATCATATGCTTTATGAATCTTCACATAGTGGTGATAGCTGAGGCAAAAAGGGTAGGAAACGCAAATCCATATCTGGAATAAGTGTCAATCCCATTCAAGATAAAATGGGGGAACCTCTAATATGTCATCCATTTAGAGAATGAAAGTGAAGTTCTGTGGGCAATTCCAGGTGGCCTGGATCCCTTTGGACCATTATGGCAAAGAATTAATAGAGAATTAATATAGCATTGGGGCAAGACCATGAATGTATCTATCTATCTGTTATCTATCCTGTGTGATTGCAAGCTGTTTCTGATTCTCATTCTGATAGGTATAAGACAGATAGATATAGACAGGAAACCATACATACACGAGAGTATGTGGCAATCTGTTATAGTAAATACACTGCATCTAATATGACAGATGCAAATAAGGCTACTACTTGGATAAGTTTGTAGGTACTCAATGGCATGCTGATTCACCTGTTAGGCCAGAATGGTGGATTAAATGTGGGATATAGTGAGACCCATCACCCCTACATCCTAAATGTAAATTGTTTTTGATTTAGAGTCTTGGCCGAGAGTCGAGGGTGTATTTTCAGGGACTTCTACTTGTCCTTCTTACTACTACAACTCTTACTCTACAAATCAAGGAACTAATATGAAAGTTCTGTAAAATCCTAATGTGTCCGTTCCAGTTATACATTCAGAAACTGGGGGAACGATCTCTATATGGATCTGTGGATCAGTGAACATGTGCATGTGGCTAGGTGTCTGTTAATTACTCGACCCTCACATACTCCAACTCTAACCAGGGAGTCAGAAGGTGCCTTTGGTCTCTAGATATTAACATCAATTCAGACTCTATATCGAATAGTCCTTTAAAAGGCCATTCATTCCCCATTTCCAGCTCATGGCTACCTTAATATATTGCCATAAGACTCTTTGGGGAAAAATTAGGGGACTTACTACTGTATACACTTGCCATGATGTTTCAGGGTCCTTCCTCATGTGGACCTAGCCTTTTTTCAGTCAACAGAGATATTCTGGGATGGGTTTGAAAACTGGCTTGGGTTAGAAAAATGGGAAAGGGATCATGGCTTTCCATTGGGGCAGCTGGCCAGTCTTCTGCTCATCTATTCTTGATCTCTTTTGATTATATACATTAAGCAATATCTTTGGTGGAAGTACATCTACATTACTTCTTTTAACACCTTATTCTTTATTTTTAAAAAATATTTATTTATTTATTTATTTATTTATTTATTTATTTATTTCGAGAGAGAGAGGCAGAGAGACAGAGAAAGAGAGAATCCCAAGCAGGCTCAATGCTCAGTACAGAGTCTGATGAGGGGCTTGATCCCATGATGGTGAGATCATGACCTGAACCAAAATGAAGAGTCAGACACCTAACAAACTGAGCCACTCAGGCACCCAGCAACACCCTATTCTATTCAACATTTCCACAGATTTTTAGAGCTCAGCCTCCTGTTCACTCCATTCCAAACTTCCTGCCCATTATGGAAATTATGGCATGTAGATTTTGGTGGTTAAGTGCTACCACATGGCTTCTGTGATTCTGGGATCCTATCATTGTCATGGCTACTAGGTCTCCTGCTTCTGTGACAGCATTTCTTATCAACTCCGGCCTACAGAGGAGAGTCACCACTGAGCATCTCAAAAACCCTGTTATTTCCTCTCTTAAATGTATCTGTGGTACTTAGCAACAGGCTCCCAACTCTATAATTTATAGTTACTACTTCCTCACATTTCTCAAACTACAGAGATAGTGGATCTCCTTCCCTTTATGCCTCATCCAATTCACCCCAAGTGAAAGTCTTAGCAGTGTCATCTCTATGGTCACTGCCAGCTGACCAGCAAGTGAATCAACTCCAGAGCCACAGTCAATAATCTACTTCTTAGGATTACTTCTAGGACCAGTTATCTCAGATTGAAATTCCAAGTAGCAGAACTAAAGATCAGGATGTTGTGCAGGTGATTTATTGAAAGAGCACTCTTTGAAGAAAAGGAGTAAGAGAAGAAGGATAGGGCAGAGGGAAGGCTAAACAATGAGGAAGTGTCAGCTAGAGATGCACTGCAGCCGGATCCTGTGGGAACTCTGGCGCATTCACTGCACCACAGAGGTAGTTCCATATTGAGACCAGGTTCCCAGCACTTAGTATCCCAGCGCTAATCACTGGCTGTGTTTGTGTTGAAATGACTCCTATTTAACTGGTGGCAACGCCCTAGAGAAGAAGGTATTTCTCCAAGAGTTGATAGCAGCCAATGCCTAGAGCAGCTGGAGGATGCACACAGGGGTTTGATAAAAGCAATCTGGATGAGGCGGATCCTGAATCTTCTGAGTATTAGTTTCTCCATCTATAAGATAAGGATATCAATACATAGTTTAGACTTATTTGTGAGGTACAATGAAGTTAAATGAAAGGTTGTGTGAATCTATGGAATTTGGACCAGCCAGGATATCTGGAAAGTGGATTGACTAAGCCTGCCAGTAGCCTGTTTGCACGTAGCTTGAAAATCTTCCTGGGAGGAGATTCAAACTATGGTTGTTAGCACTCCTTTACTTATTCACTTATAAATATTTAGTGCTCTTCATTCATCAGCACACTGCTAGGCTGTGAGTGTTCTGACTGGCTTAACTGTGTGGAAGTTGGGGAGGTAACCCATTAGAAGTCCTTTCTTCTCTGTCTCAGAGCTAAGAAGTACTGGGACATGAATCAAGCATGATGAGCTTGATGAAATCTGAGAACCCAGAAAGACGGGAGCCAGTAAGGGAAAACAAAAAGTATATTTGTTGTTGACAGCAGTTTTCTTTTTATTTCTTAACTTATTATTAATGATTGTTAAAAGTCCAGTAAAGTTAACATACATTGTTATATTAATTTCAGGTATACAGTATAGTGATTCAACAATTCTATACATTACTAAGTGCTCATCACAAGAAATGTACTCTTAAATCTCTCCCACCCACTTCCCCTCTGGTAGCCACAAATTTGTTCTCTATATTTAAGAGTCTGGGTTTTTGGGGGGTTTTTTTTGGTCTATTTTTTTCTTCACTCATTTGTTTTGTTTCTTCCACTTATGAGTGAAATCGTATGGTTGTTTTTCTCTGATTGACTTATTCCACTTAGTATTATAGCCTTTAGATCCATCCATGTTGTTGCAAATGGCAAGATTTCATTCTTTTTATGGCTAAGTAATATTCTGTTATATATACATATTTTTTTAATTTAATTTTTAATTTTTATTTTATTTTATATTTATTTTATTTTTAATTTTATTTTAATTTCTATTTTTAATTTTTTGAGGAAACTCCATACTCTTTTTCACAGCGGCTGCACCAGTTTGCATTCCCACCAACAGTGCATGAGAGTTCCTTTCGCCACATCCCTGCCAACACTTGTTTCTGGTGTTTTTGATTTTAGCCATTCTGACAGGTGTGAAGTGTTATCTCATTTCTGTTTTGATTTGAATTTCCCTGATAATTGTGGTGTTGAGCATCTTTTCTGAAAGTAAACTTAAAAACATTTTTTTAATGTTTATTTTTGAGAGAGAGAGTGAGCAGGGGAGGGTCAGAGAGAAAGGAAGACACAGAATCTGAAGCAGGCTCCAGGCTCTGAGCTGTCAGCACAGACCCAGATGCAAAGCTTGAATGCATGAACCATGAGATCATGACCAGAGTAACCGACTGAATCACCCAGGTGCCCTGAGCATCTTTTAATTTGTCAGTTGGCTATCTGTATATCTTCTTTGGAGAAATATCTGCTATGTCTTCTGCCAATTTTAATCAGATTATTTGTTTTTTGGGTATTGACTTGTATAAATTCTTTACATATTCTGGATATTAACCAGAATATTCTGGTTATTAGCCCTTATTGGATACATCATTTATAAATACCTTCTCCCATTCAGTAAGTTATCTTTTTGTTTTGTTTGCTGTTTCCTTTGCTGTGCAGAAGCTTTTTATTTTGATGTAGTCCCAGTTATTTTGCTTTTGTTTCCCTTGCCTTAGGAGACATATCTAGAAAAATGTTGTTATGGATGATGTCAAAGAAATTACTGCCTGTGCTCCCTTCTAGGAACTTTTTTGGTTTCAGTTCTCACATTTAGGTCTTTAATCCATTTTGAATTTATTTTTGTATATTGTGTAAGAAGTGGTCTGGTTTCATTCTTTTGCGTGTGACTGTCCAATTTTCTCAACACCATTTGTTGAAGAGACTTTTTCCCAGTGGATATTCTTTCCTGCTTTGTCAAAGATTAATTGACCATATAATTGTGGGTTTAGGAGCACCTGGATGGCTCAGTCGGTTAAGTGTTTGACTCTTGGTTTTGGCTCAGGTCATGATCTCACAGTTTGTGAGTTCTAGCCCCATGTCGGGCTTTGTGCTGGCAGCAGAGGGACACTCTGTCTCTCTCTCTCTGTCTCTCTCTCTCTCTCTCTCTGTCCCTCCCTTGCTTGCATTCTCTCTCTCTCAAGAATAAAATAATAAACATTAAAAAAAATTGTGGGTTTATTTCTGGATTTTCTACTCTGTTCTATTGATCTACATGTCTACTTTTGTGCCAGTACCATACTGTTTCAGTTACTACAACTTTGTTAGTATATCTTGAAATCTGGGATTGTGATACCTTCAGTTTTGCTTTTCTTTTTCAAGATTGCTTTGGTGTTTGGGGTCTTTTACGGTTCCATACAAATTTTAGGATTATTTGACCTAGGCCCATGAGAAATGCTGGAGGTGTTTTGATAGGGACTGCATTAAATGTATAGACTGCTTTAGGGTAGGAAGGACATTTTAATGATATTCACTCTCCCAATCCATGAGCACAGAATATCTTTCCATTTGTTTGTGTCATCTCCAATTTCTTTCATCAGTGTTTTATAGTTTTCACAGTACAGGTATTTCACCTCCTTGGTTAAGTTTATTCTTAGGTATTTTATTATTTTTGGTGCAATTGCAAATGAGATTGTTTCTTTAATTTGTTTTCCTGCTACATCATTATTAGTGTATAGAAATCCAACAAATTTCTGTATATTGGTTTTGTATCCTGTGACTTTACTGAATTAATTTAACAGTTCTAGTAGTTTTTTTGGTGGAGTCTTTAGGGTTTTCTACATATAGTATCATGTCATCTGCAAATAGTGAAAGTTTTACTTCTTCCTTACCAATTTAGATGCTTTATATCTTTATCTTGTCTGATTGCTGGACTTCCAGTACTATATTGGATAAAAGTGAAAGTGGACATCCTTGCATTGTTCCTGATCTTAGGGGGAAAGCTCACAGGGAGGAGGAGTTAAGATGGTGGAGAAGTAGGAGGACTGGAATTTCCCTTGTCCCTCAAACACAGCTGTATTGAGGTCAGAACACGTGGACACCCAGGAATTCAGTCTGCGGAGTGAAAGAAAAATCTCCACAGGTGGACAGAGACAACTTGTCAGGACAGAGGTGTACGTAGGCAAATTGGGAGAGATAAAACAGGTGGCATAGGCATGGAGGGGAGGAAAAAGGAGAGAAAGTGAGGCTGTGGAAGTGTGGTATTATGTTTTGGACAAGAGAAAAACCTCTCTGGAACACAGAACGGGCAATGAGAAATACAGAGAGTGCTAGTTTCTAATTTGCACACAGCCTTAGCAGTTGGAAGACTGGAGTTTTCAGGGGTGTGAAACTTTCTCTGGACTGGAGCCACTCCCATTTGAACACACCTGGGGGGAGCCTGCCCCAGAGCACTGTAGTGATCTCAGGGGTGCACTGGGAGAGAGCAGCCCCCTCCCTCGAGTACTGTGGGAAGAGAGCTTATTGCCCACACCCCTTCCCTCAAGGACAAAAGACCTTGCAGGCACCAGCCAGAGGCCTTTTGTCTGCTGGGCAGACAGACACTATTCCAGAACTGGGTCTGTGTGCGGCAGGATCCTTTAAGACTTCAGAGTTTGAATCCCAGCTGAGTACCTGGGAGGTGCCGGAGACTGTGGAGCAGGACAAGCCAGCCTGCCTGCCCTGCTCTGTGAGGGCAGCCTAAGAGCATGGTTTGAGATGGGGGAAACTGGGGTGTTGCCATTTTTCTCCCCATCACCAACAGAGTGGAGCTTTAGGGAACAGGACAGCTGTCCCCAGTGGAGGCGGGATCCACTTATATCAAACCTTGACCTTCCATGCCTGGTAACTGTTTATCTAAGGGAGCAGGACTGACACTGAGAGAACCAGATGTCCTCTCCTCCAGACCAGCATAGCCACCGGTCCCAGGCACCAATAGACAACTGTCCTGTGGTTTTGTATGTTAGTCTGGTTTTTAAAAAATTTTTATTATTATTTTCTTCTCTTTTCTTTACTTCCCTTCTCTTTTCCCTTCTTGTTCTTTCTACCCTCCTCCTTCCTCCCCCCCCCCCCCCCCACCTTTCCTTTGGAATCAGGCTTATAGTTCCTGATTTGATTTTTGGCCAGTTTTTATTATATATATTTTTTCTCTTTTTCTGTTCTGGTTGTTTGTTTAATCAGGCATTTTTGCTCTATTCTTTAAAAAAAATTTTTTTAAATGTTTATTCATTTTTGAGAGACACATAGAGACAGAGTGTGAATGGAGGAAGGGCAGAGAGAGAGGGAGACATAGAATCCGAAGCAGGATCCAGGCTCTGAGCTGTCAGCACAGAGCCCAACGTAGGGCTCGAACTCACAAACTATGAGATCATGACCTGAGCTGAAGTTGGATACTTAACCGACTGACCACCCAGGCACTCCTACTTTATTCTTTTTATACCTTTTCTGTACCTCCTTCTTTATTTTCCTCTCTCTCTGGATTAAGTCTTATAGTTTCTTTAATTATCTGCCTGGTCTTTTTGTTTTTTGTTTTTTCATCTTTCATTTTTCTCTTTGTATGGGATCAGGTGCTCCCATTTCCTTTTTCCCAGGGTTACTTCAACAAACAAATCAAAGCACACCTGATGGAAGGTCCATACAATCCACCACTACAAGCAGTGGGATAGAGCAGCCAAATATGCAATAACAGTGTGTATGCAACACACTCCAAAAACACTTCCTGAAGTGCCAGGCCCTGGACAATGTATGACCCCTTTTTAACACAGTAGTGTTTGCAGTTGCAGTGCACATAACAAGCTATTAAAATGCATCGAAGACAGAAACCTAGCCAAAATGACAAAACAGAAGAATTCTCCTCAAAAGAAATTTCAGGAAGAAATAACAGCCAGAGAATTGCCCAAAACAGATATAAACAACATATCTGAACAAGAATTTAGAATAACAGTCATAGGACTAATAGCTGGGCTTGAAAAAAGCATAGAAGACAGCAGAGAATCTGTTGCCACAGACAGAGATCAAAGACCTAAGAAACAGTCGCAATGAATTAAGAAATGTTGTAAATGAAATACAAAATAAACTAGATGCAATGACAGCAAGGATGGAAGAAGCAGAGGAGAGAATTGGTGAATATGAAGATAAAATTAAGGAAAATGATGAAAAGAGGGAAAGGAAATTACTAGACCACATAGGGAGAATTAGAGACGTAAATTATTCAATGAAATGAAATAATATCTGTATCATAGGAGTTCCAGAAGAAGAGAGAGGAAAAGGGGCAGAAGATTTATTTGAACAAATTATATTTGAGAACTTCCCTAATCTGGGGAAGGATACAGGCATCCAAGTCCAAGAGAGTCCAAGAAGCACAGAGAGCTCCCTTCAAAATCAACAAAAACAGGTCAACACCATGGCATATACTGAAATTGGCAAAATACAAACATAAAGAGAGAATTCTGAAAGCAGCTAGGGACAATCCGATAAGGGTAGACACAAAAGGGTAGGAGCAGACCTGTCCACTGAAACTTGGCTGGCCAGGAGGGAGTGGCAGGAAATATTCAATGTGCTGAATAGGAAAAATATGCAGCCAATAATCCTTTATCCAGCAAGGCTGTCATTCAGAATAGAAGGAGAGATAAAGGCTTTTCCAGACCAAAAAAAAAAAAACTAAAGGAGTTCATGACCAGTAAACAAAGCCTGCAGGAATCTTAAGGAGACTCTTAGTGGAAAGTAGCAAAGACTACAAAGGACCAGAGACATCACCACAAGCATGAAACCTACAGATAACACAATGACACTAAATCCATATCTTTCAATAATCAGTCTGAATGTAAATGGACTAAATGCCCCAATCAAAAGACATAGGGTATCAGAATAGATTAAAAAAACAAAATCCATCTATATGCTGCCTATGAGATATTCAATTTAGACCCGAGGACACATGCATATTGAAAGTGAGGGGTTAGAGAAGTATCTATCATGCTACTGGATGGCAAAAGAAAGCCAGAGTAGCCATACTTAGACAAACTAGATTTTTAAAAAAAATTTTTTTAATGTTTATTTATTTTTTTGAGGCAGAGAGAGACAGAGCATGAACAGGGGAGGGTCAGAGAGAGAGAGAGACACAGAATCCGAAACAGGCTCCAGGCTCTTAGCTGTCAGCACACAGCCCGATGCGGGGCTTGAACTCACAGACAGCGAGATCATGGCCTGAGCCGGAGTCGGATGCTCAACTGACTGAGCCACCCAGGTGCCCCAAAACAAACTAGATTTTAATACAAAGACTGTAACAAGAGATGAAGAAGGGCATTATATCATAATTAAGGAGTCTATCAATCAAGAAGAGCTAACAAATGTAAATGTTCATGCCCAACATGAGAGCACCCAAATATATAAATCAATTAATCACAAATATAAGTAAATGTATAGATAACAATACTGTGATTATAGGGGACTTTAATATTCTACTTACAACAATGGAAAGATCATCTAGGCAGAAAATCAATAAGGAAACAACAGCTCTGAATGATACATTGGACCAGATGGACTTAACAGATATATTCAGAACTTTTTCCAAAGCAGCAGAATACACATTCTTCTCAGTGCAAATGGAACATTCTCCAAAATAGATTACACACTGTATCACAAAACAGTCCTCAACAAATATAAGAGGATTGAGATCATACCATGCATATTTTCAGATCACCACACTATGAAAGTTGAAATCAAACACAAGAAAAAATTTGGAAAGCTCCCAAATACATGGAGGTTAAAGAACATCCTACTAAAGAATGAATGGGTCAACCAGGGAATTAAAGAAGAAATAAAAATATATGGAAGCAAATGAAAATGAGAACATGACAGTCCAAACCCTTTGGGATGCAGCAAAAGAGGTCCTAAGAGGAAAATACATTGCATTTCAGGCCTTACCCAAGAAACAATAGAGGTCCTAAATACATAACGTGACCTCACATCTAAAGGAACTAGAAAGGCAGCCGTAAAAAAGCCCAAAGCCAGGAAGAAGAGAAATAATAAAGATTAAAGCAGAAATAAACAATACATAAAAAAAAAACAACAAACAAACAGTAGAACAGATCAATGAAATGAAGAGCTGGTTTTTTGAAAAATAAACAAAATTAATAAACTCCTAGACAGACTTCTCCAAAAGAAAAGAGAGGATTTAGATAGACAAAATCATGAATGAAGAGGAGAGATCACAACCAACACCACAGAAATACAAACAATTATTAGAGAATACTATGAAAAATTATATGGCAAATAACTGGACAACCTGGAAGAAATCAACGAATTCCTAGACACCCACACATTGCCAAAACTCAAAAAGGAAGAAATAGAAAATTTGAGCAGATCCATAAGCAGCAAACAAATTGAACTGGTTATCAAAAATCTCCCAACAAATGAGTCCTGGGCCAGGTGGATTTCTTGGGCAATTCTACCAGACATTTAAAGCAGAAGTAATACCCATTCTTCTCAAGCTGTTCGAAAAATAGAAATGGAAGGAAGGCTTCCAGACTCATTTTATGAAGCCATCATTACCTTGATTCCCAAACCAGATAAATCCCCACTAAAAAGGAGAATTACAGGTCAATAACCCTGATGAACATGGATGCAAAAATTCTCAACAAGATACTAGCAAATCGAATTCAACAGCATATTAAAAGAATTATTCACCATGATCAGGTGGGATTCATTCCTCGGATGCAGGGCTGGTTCAATATTTGCAAATCAATCAATGTGATACATCACATTAATGGAAGAAAGGATGAGAACCATATGATCCTGTCAATAGATGCAGAAAAAGCATTTGACAAAATACAGCATGCTTTCTTAATAAAAACTCTCAAGAAAGGATAGAAGGAACATATCTTTACACTGTAAAAGCCATATATGAAAGGCCCACAGCTAATATCATCCTCAATGGGGAAAAACTAACAGCTTTACCCCAAAATCAGGAACAAGACAGGGGTGTCCACTTTCACCACTGTTGTTTAACATAGTGTTGGAAGTCCTAGCCTCAGCAGTCAGAACAACAAAATGAAATAAAAGGCATCCAAATTGGCAAAGAAGAAGTCAAACTTTCACTCCTCACAGATGACATGATACTCTACATGGAAAACCCAGAAGACTCCACCAAAAAACTGCTAGAACCAATATATGAACTCAGCAAATTTGCAGAATATAAAATCAATGTACAGAAATCAGTTGCATTTCTATACACCAATAATGAAGCAACAGAAAGAGATATAAAGGAATGAATCCTTTTACAATTTACAATTACACCAAGATTGATTAAATACCTAGGAATTAACCTAACCAAAGAGGTAAAAGATCTATACAGTGAAAACTACACAAAGCTTATGAAAGAAATTGAAGAAGACACAAAGAAATGGAAAAACATTCCATGCTTATGGATTAGAAGAACAAATATTGTTAAAATGTCAATAGTACCCAAAGCAATCTACTCATTCAACGCAATCCCAATCAAAATAGCACCAGAATTCTTCTTAGAGCTAGAAAAAACAACCCTAAAATTTGTATTTTAGGTCACAAAAGACCCTAAATAGCCCAAGTAATGTTGAAAAAGAAAACCAAGACTGCAGGCATCAAAATCCAGGACTTTAGCCTGTATCACAAAGCTGTAATCATCAAGACAGTACAGTATTGTCACCAAAACAGACACATAGACCAATAGAATAGAATAGATAACCCAGAAATGGACCCCCAAATATATGGCCAACTAATCTTCATCAAAGCAGGAAAGAGTATCCAGTGGAAAAAAGACAGTCTCTTTAGCAAATGGTGCTGGGAAAACTGGATGGCAACATGCAGAAGAATGAAACTGGACCACTTTCTTACACCATACATAACAATAAATTCAAAATGAATGAAAGGGCCTAAATGTGAGACAGGAAACCATGCAAATTCTACAGGAGAAAACAGGCAACAACCTCTCTGACCTCGGCCGCAGCAGCTTCTTACTTGACATGTCTCTGAAGGCAAGAGAAATAAAAGCACAAATGAATTATTGGGACCTCATCAAGATAAAAACTTCTGCACAGCAAGGAAAATAATCAACAAAACTAAAAGGCAACAGACAGAATGGGAGAAGATATTTGCAAATAACATACAGGATAAAGAGTTAATATCTAAAATCTATAAAGAACTTACCAAACTCAACACCTGAAAAACAAACAATCCAGTGGAGAAATGAGAAGAAAACATGAATAGACACTTTTCCAAAAAAGATATCCTGATAGCTAACAGACATATGAAAAAAATGCTCAACATCACTTGTCATCAGGGAAATACAAATCAAAACCACAATGAGATACCATCTCACTCCTGTCAGAGTGGCTAAAATTAACAACTCAGGAAACAACAGATGTTGGCAAGGATGTGGATAAAGGGGAACCCTCTTGCACTGTTGGTAGGAATGCAAACTGGTGCTGCCACTCTGGAAAACAGTGTGGAGGTTACTCAAAAAATTAAAAATAGAACTACCCTATGACCCAGCAATTGCACTACTAGGAGTTTATCCAAAGGATACAGGAGTGCTGATTTGTAGGGGCACATGTACCCCAATGTTTACAGCAGTGCTATTAACAATAACCAAATTATGGAAAGAGCCCAAATGTCCATCAACTGATGAATGGATAAAGAAGATGTGGTTTATATATAATAGAATACTACTCAGCAATGAAAAAGAATGAAATCTTGCCATTTGCAGCAACGTGGATGGAACTGGAGGGTATTATGTTAGGTGAAATAAATAGGTCAGAGAAAGACAGATATCATATGATTTCACTCAAATGTGGAATTTGAGAAACTTAACAGAAAACCATAAGGGAAGGGAAGAAAAAAATAAGATACAAACAGAGAGGGAGGCAAACCATAACAGACCTTAAATACAGAGAACAAACTGAGGGTTGATGGGGGTAGTTGGTTGTGGGGGCTTGGGAAAAATGGGTGATGGGCACTGAGAACGGCACTTGTTGGGATGAGCACTGGTTGTTGTTATGTAAGTGATGAATCATGGGAATTTACTCCCGAAGCCAAGACTACACTGTATATTAGCTAACTTGACAATAAAAAAAATATATATATATGACAAGAAAAAAAAAGCTCACAGTTTTTCTCTATTGACTTATGAGCGGGTTGTTCATATAAGTCCTTAATTATGGTGAGATATGTTCCCTCTAAGCCTACTTTGTTGAGATTTTTTAAAATCATGAATGGATATTTTACTTTGTCATATGCTTTTTCTGCATCTATTGTAATGATCATATACTTTTTATCTTTTCTCTTGCTGATGTGATGTATCATGTTAATTGATTTGTGAATATTGAACCACTATTGCATCTCAGGAATAATCCCACTTGATTATTGTGGGTGAATGTGAGTTCACAATTATTGTGAGTGAATGATTTTTTTTAGTGTATTGTTGGATTTGGTTTGCTAATATTTTGTTGAGGATATTTGCATCTATGTTCATCAGCGATATTTACCTGTAGTTCTCTTCTCTCTCTCTCTCTTTTTGTAGTATCTTTATCTGGTTTTGGTATAGGGTAATGCTGCCCTCATAGAATGAATTTGGAAGCTTTCCTTCCTCTTCTATATTTTGCATAGTTTGAGAAGAGGTTTAGCTCTTCTTTAAATGTTTGGTAGAATTCATCTGTGACCCCATCTGGTCCTGGACTTTTGCTCGTCGGGAGTTTTTTGATTATTGATTCTATTTTATTGCTGGTAATTGGTCTGTTCAAATTTTTCTATTTCTTCCTGATTCTATTTTGGGAGGTTTTGTGTTTCTAGTAATTTATCCCTTCCTCCCAGGTTGTCCACTTTGTTGGTATATACTTTTTCATAATATTCTCTTATAATCCTTCGTATTTCTATGGTGTGGTTGTTATGTCTCCTCTTTCATTTCTGATATTGGTAATTTGAGTCCTCTCTCTACAAAAAAAAAAAGGTGTTTTGCTAAAAACTCTTAGCATGTTGGAAATGAGGAGCACAGCTTAGAAACTCACCTAAGTAAGTCTTGCACATGAATGAGGGTGTGGAGTGGGACAATCCCTTCGCACTTCACAGCAGGACATCAACTGCTTTGTCATCTTGAGGGCATCTCCACTGTGGTGGAGACAGCTATGCTGGGAAGACCTGTCAGTAGATAGCGCTGTGATTCTGCAGGATGGTGGCGACAAGTAACAGTTGCAGACATTCATGAGTACATGTGTGAACCCTCTGGGAACTCTCAAAAGTCCTCGGGAACTGCCTACCCAGTGCAAGGCTGATAGAGCCTAGGGAAGCTTGGTTATAGCTCTAGCGTATCTACAACACTCAGCAGAGTGCAAACACTTAGCAGATCCTCAACCCATTTCTCCACTCATCCTTCCCCAATTCAGTGCCTTGACCCTGCTGCCCTTCTGTCACCAAGGAGGCCACCCTGAATACACATTTTAATTACTGTCAGTTTGAGGAACTGTTGCTTCCTGACACACCCTCCCATATTCTTGCATTTAATGACAGTAACTGTGACAATCTGTTACTTTTTATTAAATTCCAAAAGGGCAGCTAATTTTTTCAAAGTGGGCAGAGGAATCAATAACCTAGAAAATCTAGTTTTCAAAACTAACTTTTGCAAAAAGATAGTTTTGTTGTTCTTGTTGTTGTGCTTTGTGTTGAACCTGAATGATTCCACGAGTCACTGCCGTAACGATTTGTCTTTCCTTTTAAAAAAATTTTTTTTTTAATGTTTATTTTATTTTTGAGAGAGAGAGAGACAGAGCATGAGCAGGGGAGGGGCAGAGAGACAGGGAGACAGAATTAGAAGCAGGCTCCTGGCTCCGACCAGTCAGCACAGAGCCTGACATGGGGCTCGAACTCACGAACTGTGAGATCATAACCTGAGCCGAAGTCGGGCACTCAACCAACTGAGCCACCCAGGCGCCCCCCTTTTGTCTTTTCTTTTGTTTCCCTTGCTCTAGAAAGTTAATTGACTTTCTTTGTATTAAAAAACAACTCAAACTCGGATATAGAATTAGAACTAAAAATATTAACCTAATAGTTAATTTTCATTCCATCCATATACTTTCCTAAGCCTTCTTCCAGTTTAGGATTCAGCTGGAGTGATGTGTGATTCTGAGCTCTGATTGGTGCCCCAACGCTTTCCGTACAAGTAGGGTTAATACAAAACATATGAAATAGTTTGAATCAGATCAGACACAAGAAATATGGACACAAAAAAGAGGTCAGAGAGGGCACAGAAGAGGGATAGTAAGAGGACAAACAACATAAAATTACAAAAAGGTTAATATGAAATCGATTTTTCAGGAATCGGTGTCCTTATAAGGCCAATGTGGGGTTTATTTTCAAATAACTTATTAATTTTAATTGGGAGTTTATTATTTATTTCAAATTCTATAGCTGTATCTTCCTGTATGAATCTAATACACAGGGAACTAATTGAGAAATTGACAGAAATTGGCCAACATGGACAAAAGATTGATATGAAATAGGTCTTGTGGTCATATTTAACACAGACAAGTCAATGTTGAAATTATTTTCACTTCTATCTTCTGTCACGAGAAAATTAGCAGCAATCAAACTATAATTTTCTTTTTATTATTATTTCTGAATAGGCCTGAGAGTTAAAAGAGAAAGTAAAGTAACATAAGTGACAAACTAAATGACCTAGCAAGTGTTTGACTGAGATAAGTTATAACACTCTGCTAAAAATTAAAAAACTGTCACTTCCTTGTTAGAGCTGAAAATAGTTCTTACAAGTTGTTCTTCCTGATGCAAAACCATATTAAGCTTTGTGTATTAATACAAATCACTCAAAACAATTCCAAGTAAGTACATATAGATTTAGAGAGAATTATGTAATGAATAATACTAGATTGTTGATAAAGCATTTACTCCAGTTTAAATGAGTATTTTATCCAAAGAGCACTGACTTGAGGTTTTTCTCTTTCCTTCTATAAATTTAGTGCTTACATACCAATTCCACTTAATAAATATGTGTTGTGCAGCTGTTAGGTAAAAATTCAGAGACTAGGTGCTCCCAGGACTACCAAAGTGAATCATATGTAGTGAAGGCTATATAATTTACAGTAAAATCATAGTTGTGAATATGAAAATTTATAATTTACTATAATGAAAGGCAGCATAAATACAGTGGCTATTCCTAGAATGAGTAGGCTATTTTTAATTGAAATGTTGAAAAATGAGTTTATAAAAGTAATATTATTTTGGGATAGAATTGGAAGTCTGTGCAGTGTTTCAAAAGCTCGTGTTGGGCTTTTAGGGAGCTCATTCTGGTAGAGGGTCTGTCAGGATCAAAGTTATGGAGAACTGAAAGCTCATGGTATATTCAGGGAATGGCCAGTTGAGAGGATAAAGAAGGAAAAAGAGGTGTCCTTACACAGCTAGATTGCTGGGTAAGCAGACTCTGCAAGGCTGATGCCTGAGCTTGAAGTCCAGAGCACAGGCAGATGGGAAAGAAAGACAGATGTAAAGTGGGGAAGAGCAAAAACAAGATGGGGCTCACAAGGACAGACTGAAACCCTTGTCAATTCTCATTGCCCCAGATCTTGATGCTATGAGTGTCCTGCAGAATCTGAGTCGCCTCACGATGGAGTTAATCACACACCCCAGGTAAACAACGGTGTGCATGAGCTACAAAGATTCCCTCCAAATCTCATGCAAGACTCTCTCCTGTGCCCCTCCCTATGCAGAAACACACGGGCAGGGGAATTCTGGGAAGTATAATTTAGCCTGGCCACCACACATGATCTTTTGGTTTATTTTAGAAACACTTTAATAAAGGGAACACAGTGATAAAGATATCTGGAAAACATTTTGGTAGATGAAGATCTAGCTTATTGCGAGATCCATACTCCAGAAGTTTTATAAACTTTGCTTAATGGAGAATATATCTGGCTT
Organism: Panthera pardus; assembly: GCF_024362965.1. Lineage (NCBI taxonomy): Eukaryota > Metazoa > Chordata > Mammalia > Carnivora > Felidae > Panthera > Panthera pardus. The sequence continues at coordinate 22,119,947 of NW_026526732.1, read as the reverse complement.
GGCCCCAGCAGGAAACAAGTCCTTTTGAGGTGAGATTTTGATGAAAATCTGTTAAATTTATCTAAGTGAAGAGAACCAGGAAGGAAAACTGGGGCATCTAGAACAGGACTGGCAGGAAGCCCTTCCTTCCCCACAGCTCTGGCAGGCTGAGCTCCACGGGAACTGTGATGGTCAGCAGCAGCTACAGCCAGAGCCTCAGCGTCACTCAGAGAAGCAGAGAAGAAATTCCCTGGCCCAGTCTCATCCTGCCTTCGGGTTTCCTGCCAAAGCCTCCTGGGACGGAAAGCGGCAGATACAATGGCTCAAAGTGGATGTGGGAGGCACAGAGAGCAGCTAGCTCAGTGAACGGTATCTAATTCAGCCAAACTTCCTAACATTTACCAAAGAGCCTGAAATAGTCATGATGATAAATAATCTGGTGTAGGGTTTACATTTTCTGTGAACCTTGCTCTTTTCCACTGGTGTTGAAATATATTCATCATCATCTTGACAAATGCCATTAATTTTCATTTTTCTTCAAATGGAACATTGCCCTATAAATTATTTTCATAGCAAAGAGTGACTCAACTCTCAATAAAAGTGATTTATGGAAATCTTCCATGTTCTGACTCTGCTACTCATCAATTTTCTGCATGTAGTCAAACTTCTTTAAGTGTTCTGAGTCACACTAACTCATGGTCAGGCACCGAAATGCAATTCAACTATTCGAAAGGTGAACACATATAATGGGTTGAGATGTCATTCAAGTAATAATATAAGAAAGCGAGCGGCTCAACAAAGTCACAGCACACATGCACTTAGTTCAAAGAGTTGGTGGACTTAGACTCATAAAGTCTGTGCCATAACAAATACTCCTCAAGTGTATGCTCATTTTCAGTATACACTTTCCTCCTCTCTATTTTCAAGTACTTCCATGTACGTCATCTTATTTATCCCTGAATAGAGGAATTATCCCCATAAGGCAGATGACAAAACTGAAACCCGGGAAGTTTAAATGACTTGCTCACTCTATTCAGCTGGGAAAGCTAACAACCCATAAATTGAAAGCAGGTACTGTGCTTTCAAACACTCCAACTTTAATACTTTACAATATATTAAAAGGCCATTTACCTGCTTGCTGACTCTGTAACCTATACTTTCTGTGACCTGTCGTCCTAAAAATCGGTCTTTTGATTTCACTCCTGGGAGGGCCCTTCCTTGTCAGGAGGAAGTGTTAGTACAGTCATATAGAAAAGGCTTTAACATTTTAAACCTCTTTGCACACTTATCAGGTCCACAGCAATTAAAAATGAACAAACAATCAGACAAAACCAACTCAAGTGGTAGTAGTGACCTTTGAAAGCTACTCTTTAGGTCAAGAGACCATCAGTTGGCTATAAGGACAGAAGTCATCAAATGTACCTGAAACACAGATAACCAGCTCAAAGTCAGCTCAGAAAAGGAACCCTGCCAGAAGCTTGTGTTTGTCTATTTAATCTTCTTCAACAAACACTGGAGAACACAAGGTTGTGTGAAAGGTTTCTCAGACATATATTTTTAGGAAAGTCTACTCTTACCTGCCATTTTCTTTCATTCACAATGATAATATTATTTACTGAGTTCTTACTACATGCCAAGCACTCTTAGATCTTTATGTAGTAAACTCACTCATCCCCATATAGGCCCTATGACATAGGTGCCCTTTGTATCTTGACTTTCAGGTAACCAAGCAGGCAGAGGAAGGTGAAGTAACTTGGCCCAGGTCACCCAGCTCAGCAAAGCTCTGAGCCCAGACAATCTCTCTCTCTCTCTCTCTTTTTTTTTTAATGTTTATTTGTTTACTTCTGAGAGAGAGAGAGAGTGGGGGAGTGGTTGAGAGAGAGGGAGGGAGACTCCCAAGCAGACTCTGCACTGTCAGCACAGACCCCAATGTGGGGCTTGAACCCACAAACCATGACCTGAGCCAAAGTCAGACGTTTAACCGACTGAGCCACCCAGGCACCTCTACTCTTTTTTTTTTTTAATGTTTATTTATTTATTTTGAGAGAGAGAGAGAGAGAGAGCGAGAAGAGAGAGCGGGGCAGGGGCAAAGAGAGAGAATCCCAAGCAGGCTCTGTGCTGTCAGTGCAAAGCCTGAGGTGGGGCTCAAACTCATGAGCTGTGAGTTCATGACCTGAGCAGAAATCAAGAGTCAGAGGCTTAACTGACTGAGCCACTCAGGCGCCCCTGGATGGTCTGACTCTTAACCTCTATGTCTTATTGTACTCCAGTTCAGGCCTTCATCAGTTCCCTTAGATGCATTCCTGCTCACCTGAAATCTTCCAGAGCACAAGCATCTGTACCAGTAGAGTGCCCAGTACTGTGAATGCTCAGCCGAGTTCATTGTATGATTGATAGAATGAATGAAGGAGGGACAGATGAATGAAAGAATGAGTATAGAAATGTGTTCTGAGAGGTCAGAAAAAGAAGAGATTCTTTTAGAGTAGGTGGGGTAGGAAGAAAAGGTCACATCAAAGAGCCTTGAATAATGGTAGGATTTCAAAAGGCAGAGATAAAGAAAAGGGAATTTCAGGTGGAAAAATTATATAAAGCTGGAGACACTGGAAAGCCTGGAGATACAGTCAGAGAACAGCAAGTTGAACAAATTGGCAGTGGCTTATTCTTGGGCTACATGAATGAAGGTAATGCAGAGAGAGGTCTGATCAGGTTAACGTGAAGTTAGTTTGCTGAATGTTTTATTTTTTTTTCATTTTAATAGTTTTTGTTTAAAGCTGTGTATAAGATTAGTTTATTCCTACATCTTCTCAGTTGTTTCTTCCTTATATTTGCCCTTTTATTTTACTACTTGGTGAGATTTAGTTTTACGTTCAAGGATCTTTTTGTGGTCTTTGTCCACTTTTAGTCTAGTGATAACCACCTTGCTGGGGTGAATGCCCACATGGACAGTTGTGCCACTTGCCTTCTGTCGCTGTACCTATTCAGTGTAGACAGCATATTTTTTCCCATACACCTGGACTACTTTGCCAATTTGCTGACCTTTGTAGTGTCCTTGCACAAGCTGTACTTCATCATCCTTCCGGATGGCCACGGGTCAAATGTTGTACTTCTGTCTCAGCTTTTTGGAAAGAGAGGAAGATACAATCTCTCTGCAAATGTGGGAAAGGTGCATTGAAATGCCTTCTATGGTTCTTGCTCCGCTCAGAAGTCACAGAGGGATTGAACTTCATCTTGGCCACTGGCACTTCAGCGATGGCCGCAAAAAGAAAGAAGTACTGAATGTTTTATAGCAGGCTGAAGGAATCACTGCTTTGAAGAACTGGATGCCTCCGGAGGAGTATAAATGTAGATGTAAAGGATGACAATCTTGGGACTATGCTTTTGGGAAGCTGAATGGGCAGTAATGTGTCAGAAATTCAGGGCAGGGGTTGCTGACCTATAATGAATGAATACATGAATGAGTCTTAGGATGTCTGTGAATCCCTGAAAGGCACACAAAATTTTGTCTGTATTTGTTTACGTACATACTTCTACTGAGACTGTCTACAACCTCTCAATGATTCTCAAAAATTGTGACCACCCCCCTGCCCCAAACAGGACAGCCACAAGGCAAACATCCAAATAGATACCATAATTCCATATATCTAAGTATCTTAATATTATAAATGAAGTTCAACTGTTGAATAAAATATGTTCTTCAACCTCACAATATGTAGTACAGTAATGATATTCAAATTTTACTTTGAATTTACTTTTATAAAAATGTAAATTAATGTAAATACTAAAACCTCAAAATATTAAACATGTTAAAAACTATATATAAAAACTATCTGTTAAAAACTAAAAAGCAATTAAAATAATGATGAAATACTACTACGTACCTATGCTAATAGGTATCCAAAACACCAACAACACCAAATGCTGGTGAGGATATGGAGAAACAGAAGATCTCATTCACTGCCGGTGGGAATGCAAAATGATGCAGCCACTTTGGAAGACAGTTTGACAGTTTCTTACAAAACTAAACATGCTGTTATCATAGAGTCTGGCAATCCCACCCTTTGGTTGGTGAGTGGATAAACAAACTGAGCATATCCAGACAACGGTATATTATTCAACAACAAAAAAGAAATGAGCTATAACCTACAAAAAGACACACTGGAAACTTGAATGCATATTACTTAGTGAAAGAAGCCATTCTAAAAAGGCTACATACTATACAATTCCAACTATATGACATTTTGGAAAAGGCAAGAGTGTGGAGACATAAAAAAAATCAGTGGTTTCCAGGAAGGAAGGGGGTGATGAATAAGTGGGCCACAGGAATTTTTTAAAGCAATAAACTATTTAGTATGAGACATGTGGATATGTTTATTTAAATTCAATTCAAAAAAAAAAATCACACACACATTCACATGCTCCCCGCACCCCCACACACACTCCAGAGCATGTACAACACACAGTGAATCCTAATATAAACTATAGACTTTAGTTAATAATGTATTTATAGTGGCTCATCAGTTGTAACAAATGTACCCACTAATGCCAGAGGAGGGCTGGGTGGGGGTTACTCTATACTTTCTGCTCAGTATTTCCTGTAAATATAAAACTACCCCCCAAAATAAAGTCTATTATTTTAAAACTTAAAAGGCAAAATGCAAATGATGATGAATATAAAAACTTAAAAATTATTTAAATAGAAAGGAATTTTATTAATTTATTAATTCATGCATTTGGAAGCTGATATTGAACATAAACTTAAGATTATTTCTTCTTGATTAATTGATCTCTATCATTAAGAAATCACTTTCTTTATCACTACTAATATTTCTGCTCTGAAATGTGTTTTGTCTAGCATTAATGGAAATACTCTTGGTTTCTTTTGATTTGTGTTAGCTATCTTTTTTCTATTCTTTTGTTTTCAATCTGTTTGAATCTTTATATTTAATAAGAGATTTTCTTGTAGGCAGCATATTGTTGTGCTTTGCTTTTTATCCAATCTGACCATCTCTGCCTTTTAATTAAGAATGATTAGACCATTTATATTTAATGTGATTATTTTGTGTTAGACTGACATCTAATCTTGCTGTTTGTTTTCTATTGGTTCCATCTCTGTTCTCTTTTCCCTCTTTTTTTGCTTTCTTTTGGATCAATTAAACATTTTAATGGTTCCATTTTTGTTCTCTTTTCCTGGCACGTTATTTTGTCATTTTAGTTGCTTTGGGGTTTGTGGTATCCCTCATTCACTTATTACAGTTTACTTTCAAGGGATTTTATATCATTTTACAAATAGTTTATCAGCCTATTTTAAGGTTCTATTATTGTCATACATTTTTCATTTGAATATTTTATAAATCCCACACTATATTTTTATTATTTTTGTTTAAATAGCTAATTATCTTTTAAAGACATTTAATAATAAGAAAAAACCCTGAGTATTTATTTATGTAGTTACCATTTCTGGTATTCTTCCTTTTTTATTGGTAGATGTCCATATTTCCATCTAGCATCATTTTCCTGTTGCCTGAAGGACTTCCTTTCATATATCTTACGGTGTGCTGGTAATAAATTTTATAGTCTGTTGGTAATAAATTCTTTCAGTTTTTTATGTCTGAGAAAATATTTATTTCACCTTCGTTTGTAAAAGATACATTGTGTATAAAATGATAGACTGACAGTATTTTCCTTTAATATTTTTACCTTTTAGTCCTCCACCATTTCTCTGTTATATTATTACAGATGTGAAATTTGCTGTTCTCCTCATCTTTTTATCTTTTTTTCTTCTCTACATAATGTGCCTTTTTTCCTCTGGCTGCTTTTAAGATGTTCCCTTTATCATTGGTTTTGAGTAATTTAGTTATGATATGCTTTGGTGTACTTCATGTATCTTGTGCTTGGGTTCACGGAGCTTCTTGGATCTATGGGTTTATAGGTTACAATAAATCTGGAAGAATTTTGGACATTATTTCTTCAAGTACTTCTTCCATCTCTCTTTTCCTTTGGGGAATTCCAACTGTGTGTGTGATACGTGTGTATGTTTGTGGGGGGGGGGGAGTGGTGCTGAGATTTCCTACTCTTAAAGAGAACAGATAAATGGGGTGCCTGGGTGGCTCAGTCGGTTAAGCATCGACTTCGGCTCAGGTCATGATCTCATGGTCTGTGAGTTCAAGCCCCGCGTCGGGCTCTGTGCTGACAGCTCAGAGCCTGGAGCCTGCTTCAGATTCTGTGTCTCCCTCTCTCTCTGCCCCTCCCCCACTCACGCTTTGTCTCACTCTGTTTCTCAAAAACAAATAAATGTAAAAAAAAAAAATTTTTTTTTAAAAAGGATGATACTTGGGGTGCCTGGGTGGCTCAGTCGGTTAGGCGTCTGACTTCAGCTCAGGTCATGATCTCACGGTCCGTGAGTTCGGGCCCCGCGTCGAGCTCTGTGCTGAGAGCTCAGAGCCTGGAGCCTGTTTCAGATTCTGTGTCTCCCTCTCTCTCTGACCCTCCCCCATTCATGCTCTGTCTCTCTCTGTCTCAAAAATAAATAAACATTAAAAAAATTTAAAAAAAGAGAACAGATAAATTACTATGTCTGGTAATTTTTAATTAGATGCTGTAGATTATGCATTATACCTTGTTGGGTGCTAGGTGTTTTTGAATTCCCATAAGTGTTCTTGAACTTCGTTATGTTAAATTACTTGGAGACAGTTTGATGCCACTGAGGGAAAAATTTTCTGACCACTCCTTCCAGTAAATTATAAGGTTTTCCAGTCTGGTTTGTGAGAATAGGCACCATTTCTGGCTGTGTGTAGACAGTAGTTACTGCTTCCTCCAATCCTTTTAGTTGGTTTTGCCCCCAGCCCCAGGTAGTTTTCTGACATGCATTAACTGATAAATCCTCTGCTGAATACTCAAGGGGGATCTTGTGCAAATCTGCTCGCATCTCTCTCTAGTCATCTATCTCCAGTATTCTATCCTATGAACTTTAGTCACCTTCATTTCCCTGGATTCAGCTTCATCTCAACTCAGGGAATCTGCCTGGCTTCTTCTCCATGCCATGTGCTAGAAACTCTCCCAAAGCAGCAAGCTGGGACAAGTGGGGCTTACTTTCCATGTTTTCCATATCTTGGGGATCACAGTCCTTCATTATTTGATGTTTAATATCTTGAAAATTGGTGTTTATATATTTTGTCTTTGCTGTTGTTCTTCAGTTGGGAGGTTAAATCTGGTCCCTGTTACTCTATCATGTTTGGAAGCAGAAGTCAATGTATAAGTATAACCAAATAGTAGAGCAGTATCTAGACTCATTTTACTCAGCTTGGGCAGGAGTAGAAAAATGACTGTTAATAACCAAGACTTACAGTGGGGTTCCATGAATTTCTGGATTTACTATAAACTTGTAGAGTTAGAAAGGTACACAGAAATTATCTGTCCTAAAAGAATATGATGCCTGGGAATAGTCTAGGGTAGAAGGCATAAATATGAGGGAATATACTGACCATGAGTTAATAAATACTTTTGCTTAGGAATTAACTATTCTAAAGACTTTTGTCCAGGCCCAACATTTGCCATAACAAAAAATTTTAAAAATTATGGAGTCCAACTCTTTGGTTTTACAGAATAGGAAATCCTATAAAGAAAGGTATGCAGCTATGTTGGGGATAGTATGATGATGACGATAATGATAATGTTCATTATTTTACACTAAGCAAAGTACTTTCTCATTTCATCCTGCACAAACCACAGAAATAAAAGAAGAAATGAGTGCTTGGAGAAAGGTGAGTCTGTCTGATTTATCATGATGAAAATTTGTGGTTATTACAAATAAAGCTGGGAAGTGATGATGATGATGATGATAATTATAGTAGCTTACTACATTCAAGGCACAGTTCTAAGCGGTTTGCATGAGTTATCTCATTAATTTGTAATAACTTGCATATACAAAATAGTCTGCAATTCACATTTTTTTCACATGTTGGCATTTCTGAAGTCAGGATGCATCTTTTGACTATTGGTATAGTTATAGTTACTGTCAATATGGAGAGTTTAGTATTTTCAGAGAGGGTGTGCCTTTGTTTTAGCTGGTCATCTAGTGGCATAATCAATCCATTCCCTATAAATGAATATCTGCTTGAGGCTCTTTGTCCCACACAGGTAATATGAATTCAGACTTCCGAACCATTTTACAAAGTTGGCATTGCCCTGATGCCAAATCCAACTTGATACATTTCTCAGGGGAGATTTTTTTCCTCCCTACATCCAGTGTCAAATTAAGACACAAGTAAGACCTAGATTGAGACAAGATGGTGGGCCTGCAAGGAGGAGTTGTCAAAGGATGAAAATGGGGTGACAGAAGCAGAATTTAAAAGCAGTTTCTATCAACACATCTTTTTTTCACTCTACTTGATTAGTACCTTGATTCTCTATGGCAGTAGCAACAGTAAAATAGGCAATATTAAACACAACTATTTTGAAACATTTATTTCCAATTGAAATGGAACTTTATATTGTGTTTATTAATTTATGTATTTTTCTCTTCCAGATGACTATAAATGAAAAGTAGAGCTTGTTTTGACACTTTCAACAATGGATAGATCATTCACACAGAAAATCAATAAGGAAACATTAGACTTACACTATGCACTGTAACAGATGGACTTAACAGACATTTGCAGAACATTCCACCCAACAGCAGAAGAATACACATTTTCTCAAGCGCACATGTAATGTTCTCCAGGATACATCATATGTTAGACCACAAAGCATCTCTTAATAAATTTAAAAAGATAGAAATCATATCAAGCAACTTTTCCGAACATAATGGTATAAAACTAGAAATCAGTTGCAAGAAGAAAACTGAAAAATTCACAAATACATGGTGAGTAAACAACATGCTACTGAAAAATCAATGTATTTAAAAAGAAATCAGGGGCATCTGGGTGGCTCAGTCGGTTAAGTGGCCGACTTCGGCTCAGGTCATTTTCTCACAGTTCGTGGGTTCGAGCCCCACATTGGGCTCTGTGCTGACAGCTCAGAGCCTGGAGCTTGCTTCAGATTCTGTGTCTTCCTCTCTCTCTGCCCCTCCCCACCTGTGCACTGTCTCTCTCTTTCTCTCTCTCTCAAAATAAATACACATTAAAAATTTTTTTAAAAAAAGAAGAAATCAAAAGAGAATTAAAAATTCATGAGACAAAAAAATATGGAAGCACTAGCTACCAAAACTAATGGAGGAAAAGCAGCTGTAAGAGGGAAGTCCATAGCAACAAATGCCTACATAATGAAAAAAAAAAAACACTTAAATAAACAACTTTACACCTCCAGAAATAAGAAAAGAATAATAAACTAAACATAAAGTTAGCAGAAGGAGAGAAATAACAAAGATGAGAGTGGAAATAAAGGAAGTAGAGACTATAAAGACAATTAAAAAGATCAATGAAACTAAGGGGAGGGTTTTTTTGGAAAAAGCAAACAAAATTGATAAACCTTTATCTAGGATTACCAAGAAAAAAAGACAGAGAAGACTCAAAGTTCGAAATGAAAGAAACATTATAACTGATACCACAGAAATACAAAGGATCATGAGAAACTAAGATGAATAATTATATGCTAATAAATTGTCAACCTAGAAGAAAAAGAAATTTCCTAGAAACACACAACCTCCTAAGCCTAAGTTATGAAGAAATACAAAATCCGAATAGGCCCATTACAAATGAGGTGATTAAATCAGTAATAAAAGCCCTCCTAACAAACAAAAGTCTAGGACCAAGTGGCTTCACTGATGAATTCTACCAAATATTTTAAAACTGAGTATCAATCCTTTTCAAACTATTCCAAAAAAAAAAAAAATAGAAGAGCACAGAACACTTCCAAACCATTTTACAAAGTTGGCATTACCCTGATACCAAATCCAATTAAGGACAACTACAAGAAAAAAAAATTACAGGCCATACTGATGAATGTAGATGAAAAATCCTCAACAAAATATTAGCAAACTGAATTCAACAATATATAAAAAAGATGGCATACCATGATCAAGTGGAATTTATTTCAGGGATGCAAGAATGATAAAACATCTCCAAATTAATCAACATGATACACCACATTAACAAAGTGAAGGATAAAAATCTTACAATCACCTCAATCGATGCAGAAAAAGCGTTTGACAAGGTTTAACATTGATTCATGATAAAATCTCATAACAACCTCAGTACAGAGTGAACATACCTTAACATAATAAAGGCTACATGTGACAAGCCCATAGTTGTCATCAGGCTCAATGGTGTAAAGCTGAAAGCTTTTCTTATAAGATCAGGAACAAGGTAAGGATGCCTACTCTTGTCACTTTTATTCAACATGTTACTAGAAGCTTTAGCCACAGCAATTAGGTGGGAAAAAGAAATAAAAGCCATCCAAATCGAAAGGTAGAAATAAAACTTTTTCTACTTGCAGATTACATATAATACATAGAAAATCCTAAAAACTCCACCAAAAATTGTTAGAGCTAATTAAAAAATTCAGTGAAGTTGAAGATTACAAAATCAATACACAAAAATCAGTTGTGTTCCTACACCTTGACAATGAACTGCCAGTAAGAGAAATTAAGTAAACAATCCACTTACAATTACATCAAAATGAGTGATTTTTGAGGAATAAACTTAATCAATGAGGAGAAAGATCTGTACACTGAGAACTACAAGACATTGATGAAAGAAATTGAAGAAGACAAAAATAAATGGAAAGATAATATGTGTTCATGGATTAGAAAAATTAATATTGTTAAAATATCCATACTACCGGAAGCAGTTTGATAGGGATTCAATACAACCAAAATTCCAGTGGCATTTTTCACAGAAATAGTATGATATTAGCATAAATAGAGACACATAAATCAATGCAACATAATAGAGAGCCCAGAAATAAACCCATGCATATGCGGTCAACTAATTTTCCATAAAAGAGCCAAGAATATACAATGGAAAAAGGCTAGTCTCTTCCAGACATGGTGTTGGAGAAACTGGACAACCAAATGTAAAAGAATGAAACTCTCCTCTATCTTACATCATACACAAAACCAAGTCAAAGTACTTGAATGAGAGACCTGAAACTCCTTAGAAGAAAACATAGGGGATAAGCTCCTTGACATCACTCTTGGCAATGATTTTTTTTTTTTTTTTTTTTGGATTTGACACCAAAAGCAAACATAATAAAAGCAAAAATAAACAAGTGAAATGACATCAAATAAAAAGATTTTGCACAGGAAATTATCAACAAAATAAAAAGGCAACCTACCAAATGGGAGAACATATTTACAAATCATATATATTATAAGGGGTTAATATCCAAAACATATAAATGATTCATACAACTCAATATCAAAAACAAAACAAAACAAAACAAAATATTCTAAAAATGGGCAGAGGTACTGAACAGACATTTCTCCAAAGAAGATATACAAATGACCAACATATGAAAAGGTGTTCAACATCACTAATTATCAGGGAAATACAAATCAAAAGTACGAGATATCACCTTACACCTGTTAGAGTGGCTACCATCAAAAAGATAAGAGATAACAAGTTGAAAAAGATATGCAAAAAGGGGACCCCTTGTGCATTGTTGGTGGGAATGTAAGTTGGTGCACCTTCTATGGAAAATAGTATGAAAATTCTTCAAAAAATTGAAAATAGAACTACCATATGATCTAGCAATTCCACTTCTGGGTATAAATCCAAAAGAAATGAAAATGGAATAATGAAGAGATACCTGCACTCCCATGTTCCTTGCAGCATTATTCACAGTGGCCAAGCTATAGAAACAACTAAGGGACACCTATGTGGCTCAGTCGGTTAAGCATCCAACTTTGGCTCAGGTCATGATCTCACAGTTTGTAGGTTTGAGCCCTGTGTCCAGCTCTGTGCTGACAGCTCAGAGCCCGGAGTCTGCTTCGGATTCTGTGTCTCCTTCTCTCTCTGCCCCTCTCCCTCTCCCTCTCGCACTCTCTGTCTCAAAAATAAATAAATGTTAGAAACAACCAAAGTGCCTATCAACGGATGAATGGGGAAAGAAGATGTGTTATATAGATACAATGGGATATTATTGGGCCATGAGAAAGAAGGAAATGTTACCATTTGCGACAATGTGGATGGACCTTGTGAACATTATGCAAATTAAATAAGCCAGACAGAGAAAGGCAAATACTTCATGGTACCACTTATATATGGAAACTTAAAAAAAAAAAAAAAAAAAAAGTCAAACTCATAGAAAGAGTAGAAAGAGAAAGTAGAATCGTGGTTGCCAAGGGCTGGGGGTTGAGAGAAATAGGGAGAGGTTGGTAAAAAAGCACAAGCTTTCAGCTATGAGATGCATAATGTTTGAAGATTTAATGTAAAACATTGTGACTATAATTGATAACAGTAAATTTATATAATTGAAATTTGTTAAGAGAATATAACTTTTTTGCTTCATCAAAACAACATAAATCAATGCTGCTTATTTTAATATTAAGTTTATACTTTTAATATGTAGATTTGTTCAAGTTTTTAAAGTTTTTAATTTGAATTCTAGTATAGTTAACATACAGTGTTCTATTAGTTTCAGGTGCACTATAGTATAGTGATTCAACAATGCTATATATTACTCAGGGCCCATCATGGTAAGTGTACTCTTAATCCCCTTCACCTATTTCAACTATCCTCCCCCCCACCCCCACCTCTGGTAACCATCAGTGTGTTCTCTATAGTTAAGAGTTTCTTTCTTGGTTTGTCTCTCTCTTTTTTGTCCTTTGTTCATTTGTTTCTTAAATTCTGCATATGATTTACTTAAATTTTACAGTTTCCTAATGAGGCTGTAACCATAAGGAATTTATACCATGTTTATGTAAGTTACATATACTTGAATATATGTCATATTCAGGTAATTTGTCAACACTGGGTATCATATATTCTTTTTCCTTGAAAAGGGGTCTACTCACTACTGAAGTTGGAGAGATGATGTCCTGGGGCCCTGAAAGAAATAGGGCATGAATAGATTATATGCAGCACTCACATTTGCATTGTAATCAGTTATGGATTCCTATTGGCATGAGGGCATTAAATGTTTTGTAAATGTTTCTTTGTGACTAGGGATGTAGAATTGTGGCAATTCTTCCTGTTTCATAATTCAACTTTGTCCATCACCAACTTGTAGAAAATAGGGTTTAAAGAAATCAGCTAGAGTGGCCTGCTTTCAACACTGAGAGTTAGTGATGCAAGGCCATGTCAGCTCCTACCAAAGATTCCTACTCACGCTCGGGGCACATAAGTAAGGTAAGGAACTGCGGACTGAGAGGAACATCTATCAGCTTCCCCAAGTTCTCATCAACAAGATCACCATCCCAAGAGTAGATACCTGCAAGAAGTCTGTCCACTGAATCTGTGAATTTACACCTGAGACTTTGATCTGTTTCCACAGTGTCACTTTTGGTATGTTCATCTTTAAGACATCTTCATCATTTGAAACATGTTTGTTTTTTTGTGGTGCCAAGATTGTACTTTTAAATTTTCTTTAGGGTCACGGAAGGATGCTGGCTGTGGTCCGTGCACTCACAGAAACTATAAACCATCTTTGAGGAAGGACTCAGTCTACCTGAAGAGTGTGTTGAAGGGAAAAGTAAAACAAAGTCGCGGAGCTGCAAGAAGAGGATGAAATGGATGAAGAAAAAGAGAAGAAAACCATGTCTCAGCCCCAAAGTAAGGCTTTTTGGTGTAGACATACATAGTTTCCAAATGGATGGTACAAATTCATCAAGATGAACAAAATATGGATTATAAAAATGTTTAGTCTATTTGTGAGAATCATGCTTGTTGAGAACAAATTTAATTATTCAAATTCAAAAATCAATATTTAAAGGCTTACGACTAAACTATTACCTATAAAAGGCATGGCTCATTTGCTACATTCTGTTTATGCTTTTCTGTTTCACTTTTATCAGTTCCTCAGGACAGGAGGATGGTGTAAAAAGGGGTTTACCAGAAGTGAGTATTGAGTAACAGTCTCATCTTAAAATAGTTTTGTAACTTGTTATGCAAAATCACAGTTGAGAAAAAAACCATTTAGTGTCATTAAGCAGATCAATTATACTATCTCTGCACCTAGTATTTTTTAGTCCCTTCTCTTTCACAGAGAATGTTCTATTTGTATGAATAAAGCAGCCAGTACATGCTCACCTTCAAGCCTCTTGCAAGTATAGCAATATATCAGAGGAAATTTTTCACATAATTGCAATTTGGGTTAAAATAAACAATACAACTATGTCATTTCACGAATTGTAGGCAGGAATAAGATTTAGCTAATACCAAAATAGTACAATTTCACCACTAATTTTCTACCCCTCCTATATACCATGCACAGAAAAATAAGCTTACTAGACAATAAGAAATTTACTTTTCTATGAGTTATCTGTTGCATTCTTTTATTTTTTTTTTGTAAGTTTTCTAAGCTTATATAGATTTAGACATTGCTCTTTGAGGGTAGGTAACCGGATAAGAGAAATCCTTTGTTTTGGATAGTCCTTATTTTTCAGTTCTTCTGTGGTCTTTGATGTTGTTCTTGGATTCTTTATTGGTGGTTAAGAGCATGAACTTTTGTATTGGACACCAGGATTTGAATCTAGGGTCCTTTGCTTGCTGGTGCTGTGGCAGTGGACAGGAGGCTTTAAGGCTCATTCTTCCCCTGTCAAATGGGGTTGGGTTGTACACACTTCATCAATTTGTGATGAAAATTAAACAAGATAATATATGAAAATGTTAGCATAGTGCTTGGCACACTGCAACTGATGAATAAGTATCAGTTAACTTTAATATAGGTATTAGCATTATGGGGTTTACATATTTTTAGATGAGCTGATGTCTGCTAGTAATTGTACAGTTAAACACTGAGCTTCAAAGGGTATCTTAGTCCATGTAGGCTTTACGCTATATAGGAAAAATACTCTAGACTTTATGGCTTATCAATAGCAGAAATTGATTTGTCACAGTTCTGGAGACTGGGAAGTCTAAGATCAAGGTGCCAACAGATTTGGTGTCTGGTGAGAGCCCGCTTCCTGGTTCATAGATGGCCGTCTACTTGTTGTGTTCTCACATGACGGAAGGGGAAAGAGAGCTCCGTGGGACCACTTTTATAAGAACATGAATCTCATTCTTGAGGGCTCCATCCGCATGACCTAATCACCTCCCAAGGTCCTCCTTCCTAACACCATCACGTTGGGGATTGGATTACAACATGAATTTTTGGCAGGCACCATTATTCGGTGTAGAGGGAGGGGTTAGAAACTCCAGTAAGCTGTGTATATTGAGTAATGATGGCTGGTTTGTAGTACTGAGGTATAGATTTTCTCCCATATCAAGAAGTAATTTAAAGCTTGTTAGATATTAAAATATTTAATATCTTAAAAATTAACTGACTTGTTTTATAGTCTTATTTATATGTATTTCCATAAATAATATTTTATGTAGAGAAGATAAATGCAAAAAGATTTGCCTATGAATCAGTATTTTTCTAATCTGAGTGTGCTGGAGAAAAATCTATATTATATGACATATGACATGGTTTCTTCATAAAGCTAACCAGTGCACTGATATAAGAAGATGCTAAAATTATCAGGGAATATTTTTCTAAGGACTGTAGGTATAAAATTTTCAGAGCAGGGATTTGGACACTGTGGTCTAGCTACTGATAAAGGATGCTGTATCAGGGTCCCATCGGGAAACAGATGGCACATTCAAGTTAGAATTATTCCGTGAAGGTTTATAAAGAAAGGTAATATTTAAAGGCATAGGCAGACTGGAAACTATATGTATTCTATATGTGATACCCCAGGTCTGAGAATCACGAGTAGGGAGAGATATTCAGAACCAGGAAGGAGAGGGAATCATGTAGAACAGACCACTTTAGAAGAACAGTGACCTGTGGAGAACACAGAGAGCCCTTCTGTTTCAAATAAATTCCTGGACCCCATCCGGCTGCTTCTGCTCTCCTGCTAGATCCCCCTATTGGCCAAGCCCAAGAGAAATTAAAGGGTAGAGGAAACTATTGCAATAGCCCATAGAGATCAACCACCCAGGGTAGAGTGTAGGATGGTGAGAGGTAGAAAGTAGACGTGAAGGGGCAAACAGAAGATGCCTGCATACATGTTGACATTATAAAAATCTAGAATTTATTTTTTCTTGTTATTATATTTATTGGTGGTGAGTGCTTATAAAAGAGTTGAAGCTTTATAAACATGCGCTGCACAAGATCCTTACAGGAATTAAATTTTAAGCTACTTTTTGAACAATGGAAGAAAAAAACCGTAGCTTAAAATCCATGTTTTGTTAAAAACAAGTAAACAAACAAACAAACAAACAGTGCTAGATCTCCTAAATCTCATTATGCCTGGGTGCCACCCTCTAAAATGTCATCTCAGTGCCCTGAGCTCCAAAGTTCACAAGCTCACTTGTGTCATTCATTCACTCATCTTTCAACAAATATTTACTGACAGTCTCTAATTATTGTGTTAAGTTTTGGGTAAAAAGTAGTAAACTGGCAAAGTATTAAGTGGAGACATAATCTCCATTCTGAATCTAAGAATATTTTATTAAACCAATGGTTTAGTAGAGAACAGTTTTGAATCACATAGAGAAAGATTTAAATAGTTTAGTAAATCTGTGTTCATAAAGATAATCAAGAGGGACAGAACCATGTGATCACTGAAAGTCCAAATATAATATTAAAACATAAAAATTTGAGACTTTGCACAGCAGCCATTTACGTAGTAAGGGGCCACAGACTTTTTAGGCAGCATAGTCCCTCCCTCCCAAAGACCTTTATCTTAAATTTTAAGGTGTCCAATTCTGGAAAAGCTGATCCAAATATGAATTGTGAGACAAAGCACAGGGTGCTAGCAGGATCTGGAAAGCACTGCTCAATATAGTAACCAAAGAACCATCTGCAATCATGCTAATTTCCTACTCTGCACAGTCCAATGCAGTGGGCACTAATAACCATTAGTTACGGTGGCTCTTATGCACTGAAAATGGCACTGAGACTAAGGAACTGAATTTGAAATTTTGCTTCATCTTAATTAATTTAAATTTAAATAGCTACATGTGGCTACAATAATGGACACTGAAGATCTAGAACAAGATGTGCAAGATGGGGCTTGCTGATTCATTTAACCTCATTTCCTTTTTTGACAGGGCTAACAACAGCTGTTCATTTACTCATACACCATCATGTGCCTAGCAGCATAGAGAGGAATTTCCATAGGGAGGAAATCAAAGACAGGTTTAAGAAGATAACAAGTGTTGGCAAGGAGATGGAGAAATCAGAACCCTTGTGCTTTATCTGGATTTACCCTAGAGTCCTCATCCATATTCATAGTTCAGACTGGAGGTGAGAGCCAACCTTTCCAGAAAAAAATGTATAAAACATAGGAGACCTACCTGGAAGCCTAGAAGGAGGTGGGCACATCAGCTGCAGAAAAGCCAGGTCAGTCTAGACTTTGTCATTACCAATATCTTCATCCCTTCATAATCTAAGTCTCAAAGATGCCACTCCCTCATAACCAACTTGCATTTTTCCAACTGAATCTTTCTAACCCCGTCACTGCACAACTTCTTGACACCCTGGAGCGTCCAATCCATTAACCTAACACCTTTCCATTTTGCCTCAACACCATCATTCATGTCCTCTCTTCTCTCCCTCCTTGGTTTAAATGCAACGGTCCTTCCTTATAATTATTCTCTTGCATAGATGCTCCATGCTCTTGTCCTCTCTCCTCCATCATATTCAGCTGGCCAACACTAAACTCTGCTTGTATCTAGACCTCTGCCTAGCATTATTTGTACCCAAGTAGGCAAATGAGACTGGTCAGAACACGTAACTATTCTGACTGGTCTCCCTTTATATCCATGATCTGTGACTTCAAATGGACCCTATTGTTATCCAGCAATCTGACTATATTTTCAAAGTTCATTTACTCTCTCACAACCCCTGGATGATGTTTCAAGCTGACTACCCTCTTCTGAAACTTCTGTCTCTACTCCTCACTCTCCACCAATAACTTTGCCTCTTCACTGAGAAAACATATTCCTGCCTCCACATTCACCAGCATCTGTGCCCATATATTCTGCCTCTCCTCCTGCAATCAGAAAAAAATTCTATCTTCTCCAATTTAACCCCAACATTGCACGTGCATTGGATTCCATCGTTGCTCATCTGCTCAAGAACATTGCTTCAGTAATGATCTTTTCTCTCCCGCATCATCACTTGTTCCTTCTTTTTTTGGTTTATGTCCATGAGCATACAAACAGGTGTATCTTCTAATTAAAAATAAAAATCTCCCTCTTGACCTTATATTTCCTTCCAGCCTTTGCCTCGTTTTTCTGTCTCCATTTACTCTTTTTTTTTATTCTCTCTGGGCCCAATCCAGACACCACCCAAATCTTTCTTATCAAGTGTGCATTGAGCTCCACATGGCCAAGCCCATCGCTCAGTTTTCAGTCCTAATTTTACCGACTTTAGCAGTGTTTGATAGAGTTTGCTCATTCTTGAAACATTGCTTTCTTTCACGTGGCTTCTGGAGCACCATTCTTTGTTAGTCTACCTCCTGTATCACTGATTATGCCTTTTCATTCTCCTTTTTTTGATTCTTCATCCTCCTTGATCCCTGACCTTTGGAGTGCCCCATGGCTCAGACTGCAGACATCTAAATTCTACCTGCACACCACCGATACACTAAAGACTTCCCAATTGATATCATCATCCCAGACACATCTATCCAAATGCCTTCTTGACAACTCAAACTTAAAGTGTCCAAAATGTAACTCTTCCTTCCCAGCAATCTCCCCTCTCCTCCCCCCAGCCCACGACTTCCTGCTCAAGCAGTCTTCCTGGTTAGCGTAAGGAACCTCTTATCTTCTAATTGCTCTGAGTAAAAACCTTAACTCACTTCTTGTACTCTCTCATGTCCTGCACCCAATTAATCAACCAGTGGTGTCAGCTTCTCTTTGGGAATATACCCAGAACCTGCCCACTTCTTACCAGCTCTACTGCTATGGTTTTTTATCAGTCAGGGTTGTCCAGTGAAACAGAACTGTATGCAAATATATATATGAAACATTACAGAGGCTGAGAACTTCCAAGATCTGCAGTAGGCAAGATGGGGACCCAGGAAAGTTAGTGGTATAATTCCAGTCTGAGTCCGAAGGCCTGAAAAGCAGGAAAGCAAATGGTATAACTTCCAGTTTGAGGCCAAGTCTGAAGGCAGGAAAAAGTTGATATCCAAGCTCAAAGATAGGCCTAGAGAGGATCAATTCTCCCTTACCCAGCCTGCTGTTCCATTCAGGCCTTCAACAGATTGGATGACACCAACCCATATTAGGGTGGGCAATCTCCTTTACTCATTCTATAGATTCAAATGTTAATCTCATCTAAAACACTCTTACAGACACATCCAGAATAATCTTTACCCAATACCTGGGCACCCCATTGCCTAGTGGAATTGACAGATAAAATTAACAAGCATGGTTTCCTAACTGGTCGGCCTTCTTCCATCCTCTCCCCCTAACTGGTCAACACAATAGCAAATTAAAAAAAAAAAAAAAAAAAAGCCGTATCAGGTCACTCCTCTACTACAAATTCTTCAATGTCTTCCTTTCTCAAACAGAGTAAACTTTTAAAGCTATCATGACCACCAAGGCCCTACGTGCTCCATTCTCCAACCCTAGCTCCATCACCCATCCATCCATTGTTCTCCCCCCACCCCCCATTCTGTTCTACCCAATTTGATACTAATCCAAGAAGCCAAAAATGCTCCGGCCTCAGGGCCTCTACACCTACAATCTCTCTGCCTGAAATGGTCATACCCAAATATCCACATTACTTCCTCTTTCAACTGTTTTTGTTTTGTTTTGTTTTTTATCTTGGAAGCCTTTGAAATAAACTTTTTTTTTTTTTTAGTTTATTATAGCACTGTTCAATCTCTCTTAATTTGCTTTACTTTTATTAAAATTTTTTTTTAATGTTTATTTATTTTTGAGGGAGGGAGAGACAGAGCATGAGTAGGGAAGGGGCAGGGAGAGAGGGAGACACAGAATCTGAAGCAGGCTCCAGGCTCCGAGCTGTCAGCACAGACCCCGACGCAGGACTGTAACCCATGGACTGTGAGATCATGACCTGAGCCGAAGTCGGATGCTTAACCACCCGAGCCACCCAGGTGCCTGTAGCTTTACTTTAAATAAACGTTATTTTTTAGAACAGTTTTAGATTTACAGAAAAATTGCAAGGACAGTATAGAGTGTTTTCATAAACCTCGTACCCATTATTACCTCTCCTATTATTACCATCTTCTAATTAATATGGCACACCATCACAACTAACGAACAAATCTTGATACTATATTGCTAATGAAAGTCCATCCTTTATTCACGTTTCCTTACTTTTTACCTCATGGCCCTTTTCTGTTCCAGGATCCCATTCAGGATCTCATGTATATATTTAGGTGACATGTCTCCTTAGGCTCCTCTAGACTGTAGCAGTTTTTCAGACTTTCCTTGTTTCTGATGACATGGACAGCTCAGAGAAATATTGGCCATGTATTTTGGAGGATGTCCCTCTGTTGTCATATTTTTCTTATAAGAACTGGGGTCATGGGCTTGGGGGAGGAAAGCCACAGAGCTAAAGTGACATTTTCATCACATCATATCATGAGCACATACTATCAATATGATTTATGGCTGTGAATATGTACCTTGATCTTCTGGCTGAGGTGGTGTTTCCATTGTGAACTTATTCTTTATCTCCTTTCTACGCCTTGTATTTTGGGAGAAGTCACTATGGGCAGGCCATACTTAAGGAGTGGGAAGTTATGCTTGTCCTTAAGGGTCGAGTATCTACATAAACTTTCACGAATTCTTCTGCAGGGGAGATTGATCTCTTTAGCATTTATTTATTTATTCAACTACTTATACCATTAGGAACTCATGGATTTTCTTCTTACTTCGGATTGTGGTCTAATACTACTTTATTGTCTGTGTGTGTTTAACATTCCCTAACTTTTAAGTCTCAGTCTTATTTTCAAGGTACTTACCACCATTTAGCGTAATGTACACTTTACGTGTTTGTCTTTCCCCACTGGAATGCCAGGTCTTCGAAGTCACGGTCTTGGTATTTTTAACCACGGTAAGTATCCTCAGCCCTTGGGTGGACGCTCATTTGGTACTGAATGAATGAATGAATGAACGAAGCCGGCTGGGGTTCTAGCTGGGGTTCTGGCCCACTTGAGGCGGGTGAGTCCAAGAGGGATCTGACTTGGCGGTGCTCAGCCCCGGTTTATACGCTCAGGCTCGCGGCCCGCCGCCTCGCGGGTCGCCGCAGGTGCACGGCTGGGGGCCACACCCACACTCAGAACCGGCGCACGCGGCCGCGCCCCGCGGAACGCAGCGGCCGGCAGACGTCACCGGCGCGAGGGGGATTCTTGGGGAAAGTCCGGCGCCCCCGGGCCCCTCCCCGCGAGGAGGGTCGGGGAGCAGGTGAGGCGCCTCGGGCCGCCACGGAGACCGTCCGCGGGCGCACAGGCGAGGTGAGGCTGCAGGAGCGGCGCGGCCCCGGGCTGCCGGCCCCCCGGGCTCTCGCCCTCCGGGCGGGGCGGGGACGGGCGCGCGGGCGGCCGGCGCCGTCGTCCCGGGGCGGGGCCTGCTCCCCCAGCTGTGGGTGCTGCCGACGCTGCTGGGGGCTGGGTCGGCGGCGCCCTGATGCGGCGGCAGCGGCGCGGTGCTCGCGGGGCCGCGGAGGACCCCGGCCTGGGCCGCGGGAGGCGCCGGGATCCCCGCCGCCAGGAGTCGCGCGACAGGTTTCCTTCCTTCTCACGACGCCCAGCGTGGGACCGGCGCCCGCGCAGGACATAGCTTCTCGGTTCGCACGCTCGGTCCCGTACCTGGTTCGTTTTTTCCCCTTGTGCCTCTTTTTCTCTCCCTAAGCGCCCCAGGAGGAGCGAGGAGGCGCCCCGCTGAGTTGTGCGCCGAGAGCTGCGGGGGGGCGTCGGGGTGGCCTCGCTGGATGGGGCGTCGAGGGATGTCCCGGGGAGGGATTTCGGGTCTGGCCCCGGTGCTCACGCCGCCTTTTCGCGCCTCGAGAAACACGGCCTTGGGTTTCTTATGTACATCAGAGTGATTTTTTTTCTCCCAGTGGGCAAGGGACTGCGCATTTAGGGCTTCACAGAAATTCTTTCAGATACCTGTTGATAGGCTTCTGGCACAAAGTCTCTAAGTAAGACTACTTTTGTTTTAAGTCGAAAGGCTGAGGTTGTTTTGAATTACTGGGGACATTACTTCGGTGTGATCGTCTGTTCACTCCCTATTTTAGCTTGCGCTTTCTCAAAAACACCCGAATGGGTGCTTCTTGACTTGAACTTGACATAATGACTCAGGAGCCAGGAAATACGAAGAAATTGATATTGCCTTGAAATAGTTCCTTCCAAGCCCACATAAGACTTTTTTCTTTTAGAAGAATGAAGACAAGTAGTGGCAACGTGACTTCAGGAACCACACCGTCCCGGGAGGGAATTCTAGACTTCGCTGACACTAGCTGAGATCTGTTATTACTTCCTGTGGTTCTCATGCACTTGTTTAAGCCGTTTCTCAGCAAAGGGAGGAGTTGTTATTTCCACCCGGGTATCCAAAGATGAGTCACAGGGCTGCTCTTTTAAGTTGAGTCTTTGTTAATGAACTTTTGAAAAGTGAGGTTTGCTCTGGGTGTGTGTAAAGGAAGATTCAGATGTGAAATGCATTCAGTGTTAAACTCGAGCTAGTGGTATCGGAAGTAACAGTTCAAGTTTTCAGTTTCCTAAAGTGCCTGATGGTACAGCATACCAGCTAGGGTCACTAGGCTGATGTCAGATAACCATTGAAATCATGTGCTTTGCCACAGAGGCCCAAGAGAAAATGAAGTTCATTATTCAATAACTGTATGTTAATACTTTCAATGGTATGGTATGGTAGAAATATGCCATTATACAAAGTGATTGAATGTCACTCTCTGAATCCAAATAATTTGGACAGTTTGTCTTTAGTAAGTTAGTGCCACGTGAAAATTTTTGAAGACGGTGGATACCAGTTGGAGCTGAGAAATTAAAATATTTAAGCTGAGAGGTCCCATTGCTCTTGGGAAGGAACTGTACTGTCTCCATGCTTAGTGGAGAAGAGGACAGCATCTCTGTTGGAGGCGAGTTGAGCTGAGGTCAGCGCAACAAACAGTTATCAGGCACCTTCTTTGTGCCACACTCTTCACAGAGCTCTGGTTATGTAATTGTGAATACGACAGGATGTTGCTGAAAAGGGCCATAAAGACTAGTGTGGAAGGTTGGAAGAGCCAACGAGGGAGATGGGAGCTATGACCAATCTATGCCCACAGTAGAGCTTCTGTCCCAATACGACTGGTGTTTGTGCAGATCTGAGATTTGAATGAACAGATTTTGGATGTTTCCTCATTGCTGAAAGAATGAGTAAAGTTTTAAATTTAATCACCTCTTTTGTCGACAGCCTGTTGTGCTTATTCAGTAAGCATTTCATTCAGTGAATGATTTAAAAATGTATTAATTGGAAAGGCATGATTTTTAAAGTGTTTGATAACCATATTTCATATTATTTCGTGGGTAAAAAGAAACCCAGCCTGGTATTACCCCTAGACAATCACAGGTACTAATAATTTACTCACCTTTTAAAAATAAAGTAGTGGGGTGCCTAGGTGGCTGAGTTGGTTAAGCATCCAACTTTGGCTCAGGTCATGATCTCACAGTTTGTGGGTTTGAGCCCCATGTCAGCTCTGTGTGGACAGCTTAGAGGCCTGGAGCCTGCTTTGGATTCTGTGTCTCCCTCTCTCTCTGCCCCTCCCCTGCTCACGCTCTGTTTCTATATCTCAAAAATAAACGTTAAAAAATTTTTTTAAAGTAAAAACAGAGTAGCTAATTAATGGCTTATAATTTTATAACACCATATTGAAGCAACCTACTGATCATTGTTTTTTATAGTTCAAATCAATCTTTTCTAACACACTATTGCCGCACAAGTCAAAATGACTAAACCCACTGCGTCACAGTTTACTGTTGAGACTGAAATCTCCTGAGGTACTTTTGGACTTGATGCCAAAATCTGTTCAATTTCTACAATTCTGTAAGGTATGCAGCTAGTGAGGGAAACAATACTAAATTTGAGATAACTCTAATTTCCATATTTCTTTTCTCTCTTGAGGGCCTCAAAGTTACTTTATCTATGG
This sequence comes from Panthera pardus, assembly GCF_024362965.1. Lineage (NCBI taxonomy): Eukaryota > Metazoa > Chordata > Mammalia > Carnivora > Felidae > Panthera > Panthera pardus. The sequence goes on along the minus strand of NW_026526732.1, from coordinate 22,095,698 downwards.
GGAAGAAAGGGTTGAGTGTGTTCTTCATCGCTGTACTCCCTGGCCTTGGTACAGGCATTACTGGTGGCAGGTGTTAGGAAGTATTTATTAATTGAATAATGAGCCTTAATGTAAAAGGGGGAGTTTTCAGGCAGAGGGAGGGATAGTCAGCCCAGCAGAAGGATCAACATTGTGTTGTCAGGGAACACCAGCCTGGTCAGTGTGGCACGGGGTGAGAGCTGGGGAGACAGATTGGGCCGCATCACAAAGGCCCATGTGCCATGTTGGACCTGTGACTTTATCCTATGGAAGACTTCAGCAGGTGAATGATATCGTCAGATATGTGTTTTGGAAAGACAATTTAGAATCAAGATGGAGAACAGATTGGATGAACACAACTCTAGCCTTAGGGGACACACAGGAGATTACTATAATATTTGAGAAGAGAAATTGGAGAAGGCTTGAGTCAGGCAGTGATGGTGAGGAGTGGAAAAGAGGGAAGGAGCTGATGTGTTTAATAGGCAGAACTTGGCTACATCTTTAGAGGTGGGCAGTGAGAGGAAGTTTAGGATGACTCCTACATTCGTAGTTAATGACTAAGAGTGGGATGTAAGTGAAAGAATAGGTGTGCTAAATGAGGGCCTCATTCAGCGCTTGGCACATAATCAGTGCTCATTAAGTTTTTGAATGAATGAATAATAACAACAACAACAACAATAGCTAAAATGTTTATCGGTGCCAGGCACAATTCTAGGCTCATTATATGAACTCGGTCTTTTCCTCCTCACTGAAATCCTGTGAGATGGGTGCTATAATTGACTGCTTTTGACAGGTGAATGAAGTGAAATGTTAGTAATTGATAGAGGTAGGAATTGATCCCAAGCGCTTAGCTCCAGAACTTACATTCTGAACCACACTGCTTTGCTATGGTATCTCCAAGAATGAGTGAATGAATGAGTGAACGAATGAAGTCTCAGACACTGTGGCAAACTCAAACTGGAGTCACTGTCTTGACGCCAACAATTGTTCCTCATTCAGGGTTAGCCCGATATATAAAATGGGCCCTCAGAGGCTCTGTTGTGCTGCATGGCACCCCTCCCCCTTGGTTCACCCCAAGGAATATCTGGTTGATCTAGGAATAGACCTAGAATAATCAGAAAATTTCTCCTGGGAATTAAAACACTTTTATGAAGACTCACTCTCGCTGAAAGTTCCCAGAGCTTCCACAACTACGTCTTCCGAGCTGCCTTGGTTACTACTCTCCCTAGACACTGAATGTTCACTGCTTTGTGTTTCTTAGAGGCAGTCAATGATCTGTTGCTAAAATCTGTAGTATTCCTCTGGGGATACTAGAAAGGCTGAAATAGAAAGGGGAAATAGAAAGCCTGGCCCGGGGGTATTAATCTACAGAGCAGGGTCCAATGGTACAAGAATTACTAACAAAATTCAGGCAGGTGCATAACTCAAGTCTTACACTCCTGTTTTGTGGTCTGCCTTCTAGGGCCTGTTTTGTTCTGGTTTCACCCTGAAGCTTACCTGCCCCTCTTGTCTCTAACTTCCAGAACCTTATTAAGTGAAGCTGGCTGGCAGTGTCCCTGTCCTCTTGACTTTAACTGAGCAAAATGGCTCGTACTTCTAGGGATTAGGGCCTGTTTTCTTTCTTTTTATTTTTAATGTTTATTAATTTTTGAGAGAGAGAGAGAGAGCACAGGTAGGGGAGGGGCAGATAGAAGGAGACACAGAATCCAAAGCAGACTCCAGGCTTCTAGCTGCTAGCACAGAGCCCTACGTGGGGCCCGAACTTACAAACTGTGAGATCATGACCTGAGCCAAAGTTGGACACTTAACCGCCTGACCCACCAAGTGCCCCACAGGGCTTGTTTTCTGTTTTCAGCATTCAGGTAGATTCCTTTGGTCTTGATAAGGGTGTTTTTGATAAACAACCCTAACTCCCTCCTTCCCCTCAAAACCTGGCCTCAGCTCTTCACCATTCTCATTGTTTCACGAGTTGGATTAAGACTATGATTTTTGTTTAGGAATCAAGGTCTAATTATCTGTTCCTCACAAGCCTCACTTTGGACTATTTAAAGATTGTAAACACTGAATTATTATTCTACCTAAACAGAATCAGCAAACTCCTCTCTAAGTTTGAAGTTCTAAAATATTTTCTCCATGCATGAAGGAAATGTTTCATTCAGCATTTCTTCAGATTTAACAGGAAATCAAGGTATTTATAGCTTCTCAATATATGAGACTGACATGAAGCCTTCTGGATTGATCTAGCCCACATGTTTACCCCTTGGTCTGAATCCCTGTATACCTGTCTGTAATTCATTCAGTGCTCAAATAATAAGAAAGGGAAGAGTTTGGGTTAGTATTTTACGTGGGTCTGTCTTGCTTCTTCATTTTGATTGTGGTTTCTCTGTAAGCAGAGAATCACTGGGGCTGGGGGCTTTCATAGGTCTGTCAGCTTCCTTCCAGTTTTAACCATTCCGTGACTTTTGCTGATAATAAAACCATCTGTCAGATGAAGTCATTTGTTAACCACGCCGTCTACATCTGTAAATACTAGACGTTATTTGTATATCTCATGTAAGTTCTTGGTAACGTTCAATAATTTGGTAACTTCTAACATAAAGCATAGTTTTAGAATTGGTAATTTCTTGTTATCCTCCTTGAGCTAACTCAATGTTTTCAACTTGATTTGTGTACTGTTTTGTTTTGTTGTTTCTTTTCAGTGGCTACAGTATCCAGGTAATGCAGAAAATACTAAGTTGCCTGGAAAAGTATTCCTCCTTTTGTATACCCAGCTGTTTTACTTGTTTCTCTGCTCCAGGATGTAAAGTGATATTCCATTACTCATTGCATAACTTATTGGGCAAAAATGTGAATTCCGACTTTACAGAGTAGTGGAAATTGCTCTGTTGCTATCTTCATATGGAAACGGAGTAAACAAGTATTATTCTGTCTACTGTTTCAGTTTCAGGATTGCAGCAACGCATGTGTCACCTGGTTTTACTTCTAATTTTTTTTTATTACGTGCCCAGGTGTATTGATTAGTGACACAGATCTGTTGATTTGAGAAAGTAGGACACAGTGTGTAAGCTGAATCATATCATGTTGGTAAATCCCTCCTGCCTTCCCTGATTACTGCATGGTAAACCAGGGCCTAGCTGATAATACTATACAGCTCTTCATTAGTTACAAAATACTCTCATATATATTTCCTCTTTTCCTTCTCATAAAAGCCTGGCAAAAAGTATTATTGTTGTTATCTGTATTTGAGGTCTATACATGAGGAGGGACACTCTTGGAGAAATTAAGTGACCACCCGATTTCTCTAGAAGTAAGGTGCAGACGCCCACTCCTGTGCTGTCGCTACCTGACTGAAAAAGGCAACTTCACGCTCTTAGTTCAAGTTTCCTGAAAATAGACTGTGAGATTTGCGTACAGGGGGTTTATTGAGAGGTGCTGTGGGAACAGCGCTTGTCAGGGAGAGAGAGCAGCAGGATTATGCAGAGGGAGGAACTGACCCGCAGTGCAGGTACAGTGGTGGGCCCAGCCTTGGAGCTGGAATGGCCCTTCAGAATTGCTCTGCCAGCACACGAGCTGTTCATCTGCATGCCCTGCCTAAACAGGTCATTGGTTGCAGGCCACACCAGGCAGAAGGTGCCGTCTTGGAGCGAGCAGCTTTCCTTCAGTCAAGGGCAGTTCCTCGAGCTGTGAGCCTTCGGTAGTCAACATTTCTGGCAACTGGGAGAATGAGGGCCTTGGTCCTAAAGGGATCAGAGTCTCACATCATCCACAACTGTTGTACGGAAGGGAATGTTTTTCTCTGCAAGGGCCTTGCTCCTGTCTTTCTGGCCCAGACGGTTGCCCTGCTGAGTGGAGCCCAGAAAGTTGGCATTTTTTCCAAGGCCCTTAAAGATTTAGAATGGCTGACCGGGCAGCAGGAAGGTAAAGTAGCCTTACTCCCAGGAAGGTTAGGAGCCTGGTGAAGGAGGGCCAGGATGGGCGGAGTGGTGGTACCTGGTAGAGAAGTAACCTCTGACGCCACAGCTAACGGGAAGCCCTTATCTGTCTGGACCCAGAACAGAAGTGGAATGCATGCTAGTCTTTGCTGTAATTCAGGGCTGTAACATTGTTGAGTGGATATTAAGCTACGTTTTCTCTCTTTTGTCTCCCTTCTTCCCTTTCTCATTTTTCTATGCCTTTGAAAAACCCCAGAACAGTCCAGTGACTCTCAACATGTAGCCTGTAGATTATAATCACCAGAATTACCTGGGATCTCTAAAAACAACCCCCCCCCCCCAACCAAACAACAAAATAGAAGACAGAGAGTCCAGGCTCACATTTGATATCTATTGGAACAGAATATTTAAGAGTGGAGCCTATGAATTGATATTTTCAAAAAACTCCCCCACCTGATTTTTATACATGTTATAGTTTGAGAACCATAGACCCAAACTCTTATGCTTTTGCTGGTGACCAAGCCTATTGAGATTTTTCAAATTAGCAAGAAGTTAATGAAAACCAGGGGGCCGCCTGGCAGGCTTCATATAATGACACTCACCCCTAATCTTTCATAGCAAAATCCTGGTGTGGCCAAGAGAGCCTGCCCCAAATTCTTTGGCTGGCATCTGCCCCAGATTGCTGGAAAGAGAGTGATGATTCTGACTTGGCCTTTTAGTAGCTGGGTGAGAGATGCCAAATTCCTTGAATAGTCACAGGGGGGAAATCAGTGATTTTATAGGAATCAGAAAACTTTCTAGGAGAATAAGAAGGTTCCAAGAAGTTTTATGTCAGATAAAGCTTTGAGGTACTGTCTGCTAACTTTAAATGACCATACAGGGGCACCTGGGTGGCTCAGCCCATTGAGCATCTGACTGTTGATTTCGGCGCAGGTCATGATCCCAGGGTTGTGGAATCAAGCCCCACATTGGACTCTGTGCTGAGCATGGAGCCTGCCTAAGATTCTCTCTCTCTCTCTCTCTCTCTCTCTCTCTCTCTCTCTCTTTCTCTCTCTCTCGGTGCCTGGATGACTCAGTTGGTTAAGTGTCTGACTGGCTCAGGTTATGATTTCATGATTCATGGGCTCAAGCCCCCCATTGGGCTCTGTGCTGACAGCTCAGAGCCTGGAGCCTGCTTGGCATTCTGTGTCTCCCTCTCTTTCTGTCCCTCCCCTGCTCATGTTCTGTTTCTCTCTGTCTCTCAAAAATAAATAAACATTTATAAAATTAAAAGGAAAAAAGATTCTCTCTCTCTCAATCCCTCTGCTCCCTCTGCCCCTCTCCCACTCTTGCATGGGCATGCACACATGCTCTCTTAAAAAAAAAAATTTTTTTTAATTAAATGACCATACAAAAGGATGAGAGAGAGAGAACTATGAACAGGAAAATACATTATCTTATTCATTGAAATTGGGAATAATTATTGTTCTTCAAAGGGAAAAGCACTTTTAAACCTACTGATTCTGAGTCCGGTCATTGCAGGAAGTATTAGTCGCCTAAAGAAGAGTCTGATAAATTCCTAGGACAATATGATGCTATATGCTGGGCGCTTCGGGGTACATGGCAAACACAGCAGGTATAGCCCCTGACCCCCTGGAACTTATGGGCGAGCAGACAGGATAGACAGTAAAACAATTAACAATAGAATACAATAAATATCAGGAAAGAGGAAGTGCCACAAAGTGTGAGATCATAGAATCAGTCCTCCAGCTTATTCTAAGGTCAGAGAGTTTCCCATTCTTGTGAAACATACAGGAATAGGAGCTATGAGGCTGGCTTTGGTGATAAGACAAAGGACCTCTTTTTAACAAAGGAAAATCTTTCGGTCTAATTCAAAATTGGCCGATCCTTCACGTGTGTGTGTGTGTGTGTGTGTGTGCGCGCGCGCGTGTGTGTCTGTGTCTTTCTGCCTGTCCAGTGTGTAAGCACACGTGTTGACGAAGAGAGATCAAGAAAATCACTCCTTCATTTAATGACTAAAATAGATAGCAAAGAACAGAGAAGGAAGTCGGTTTGCATTTCATTCGATGTGCCATTGCCCAAAGTTAATTAATATTTTAATATGTAGTAAAAGAAGATAAATTTAGGGCTCTGAAAATCATGAGCTTTATATCACAACTTTTTAAAAGTTAATTTTAAGAATCTGAGGATTCTGGCCCAGGAGGGTGCTTGACAGATTTGCCTTGGGTTCTGTTACAGACCCAGTTTGAGGCACATTTGCTCAGTGGTCAGTGTCTGTTCTTCTCTTCTTCCTGCAGCAGTGGTTTTTGTAGTATGTGGCCTCTGCCTGGTGTGGCAGCTCCTACTGGGCTCTTCTGTCTTTTTCTGGCCCGTTCTTTCCCTTGTATTATTTCTGTACCTGCTTGTTTTTCCCCATAACTTACAGACTTAGTTGAGGGCAGGGATTGTGATTTCTGGATTTTTCAATCTTTGAATCTCCTGCAGCTCTTCTTTATAATTTATTTACATTAATTACATTTAACAAACAACCTTGAATGTGGTATCTGAGTTAAGAGGGGATCCTTGGGTTGAGCAAGTAACCAGTTGGTTCTCTGTTGAGAACATATTTCTTGTTTAACCTGACATCGCAAAGCAAAGACACCAAGGGCTAACACGGGCATATTTATCTTGTGAATGTCTACTTTAAGTACTAAAAATGCCAGTCAGTTGACTGATGGCAGGGAGGGGAGGATTAAGTCATCATGAAGCAGCACTTACTAGATGTAGACAAAAGTGTAGAATGTTCTGCTGGGTCTCACCTAAGTCAACTTAAACACATGTCTACGCCATCCAACATTTTAGAATAACATTGATACTAAAAATCAGAATTAAAAATCATTGTGCAAGTGACAACATAATTCAGTCTCAAAATATGACTCTGACGGCATGTGATGTCCTGTGATGACCATTTACCGTGTTTTCTTACGTCTTTCTTCCCATGCCTTGGCATGTTCCTTGGTTTATTTCAAGTATGACTTAATTTATGTTCTAATTTTTTGTCTTGCTTTTACAGTGAATATTATATATAGGGAGTGTCTGAATGGTTGGAAATAATTCTTGACATTTGTTCTTTTGCTTCTATTTTGTATAGTTCAAACTTAGTTTATTGCTGAAGTATAGGTTATAAGTTAGGCCACTATGAATTTTGTGGAATACTTTGTTAACTGTAAATTCGTTCAACTTTGATATTTTCCTTAAGAATTGGAATTTTTAAATAAAAGGTTAGGGTGGTGAAATGAAATATTTTCTCCTTTAGAAAATGGAGAACTCTAGAAGATGAAACTCTTTACAACTTGTTCCCTAAAGAATCAAAATTATAATAGTGTCAACTCATCTGAAAAGAGGAACATTCCATCCTGTCGGTGTATATTTGTTGTTGTTTAGTTGGAAAATTTGTCAAGTTATTAATTGCCCTTTGCCGAAACTTAGAGTGCTACAGACATTTTCTCCTTTTTGTTGATATCTAGATACCTATACATACCACGGATAACAGCGTGAGCACAGCATAAGGGTTTTTAAATTTTTATTTTTAATTGAACCATAGTACATGAAATATCATATTCATTTCAGGTATGCAACATAGTGACTTGACATTTATATACATTACAATGCTCACCACAATAAGTGTAGTTACCGTCTGTCACTGTACAATGTTATTACAGTGTTATTGACTCCATCCTCTATGCTGTCCTTTACATTCCTGTGGCTTATTTATTTCATAACTAGAAGTTTGTAGATCTTAATCCCCTTCACCTACTTCTTCCATCCCAGCACCTCCCATGCTTCTGGCACCACCAGTTTGCTCTCTGTATTTATGAGTATGTTTCTGTTTTGTTTTTGTTTTCTCATCTGTTTGGTTTTCTAGATTCCACATGCAAGTGAAATCATGTGGTATTTGTCTGTCTGTGTTTGACTTATTTCGCTTAATATACTGCCTGCTAGGGCCATCCATGTACACAATATGTTTTTTCATTTGTATTCTTTCCATCTAGTCCTAGTAGCTAAAGCATAGATAAATCTTATATTCTGATTTTCCCACTCATTTCTGGCTAAATTAATAAGTCTAATGTATTATTTTTAATTTGCATATATTTTCCAAATAGCAGATAATAAATATTTCATACTTTTATTGAGAATATTTTATCTCCTGTGAAATGTCTTTCTATATACTTTACTCGATAATTTATTGCCATGTTATTTTACCAGTTGGGGTGTCTCTGCATACAATACCGAGTACCTACACAATGTCTGTTATGTTTTGTGCAAATATTTTCTTCCAATCTCTTGCTTTAATCCTTAGTATTTGTTACTCCTTTTTGTTGCAGAGAGATTTCACATTTTATTTAGTCAAATTTGGTTATCTTTTTCTCTGAGATTTCTTCCATAGCCTCACATCTCATGGAAAGTTATCATTTTCAGGGCACCTGGGTGGCTCAGTCAGTTGAGCATCCGACTCTTGATTTGGGCTCAGGCCATGATCTCACAATTTGTGAGACTGAGCTTCGAGTCAGTCTCTGTGCTGACAGTGCAGAACCTGCTTGGGATTCTCTCTCTCTCTCTCTCTCTGTCTCTCTGTCTCTCTCTCTCTGCCTCTCCCTTGCATGTATGTTCTCTCTGCTCTCTCCCTCTCTCTCTCTCTCAAAATAAATAAATAAAATAAACTTAAAAAAAGGAAATTAAAAAAAAAGAAAATTATCATTTTCCCAGAGTACTGATATTCAACTTCACTTTCTGTTAGTGTTTCTGTTATTGATTTTGCATTTTTAATTCTTTAATGTCCCTAAGGTGTATCGTAGGGTCTCCAGTAAGTTTTAGAGAGGAATAAATTCTTTTTTTGTATGAATATAATTTATTGTCAAGTTGGCTTACATATAACACCCAGTGCTCATCCCAACAAGTGCTCTCCTCAATGACCATCACCCAATTAAGAGTGGAATCAATTCTTACTAGTCAATTATACCAGCCTAGTTGCTTATTTTTTTTTCCTCCACTATTACTTCTTGATGGCTTCTTTCCATATACTAAGATTTTGTATAAAATTGGTCTATTTCTTAGTGTTGTATTCATGTCCATTAATCTAATTTTTATGTTTGCAAAATTATTATGCTTTTAACTATGGTCTTATGCAAGTGGTAATATCAGCAAGAGCTTTCCTCTTTTTACCAGTGCTATATTCTTTTCAATTTATAAAAATTTGAACTTTATTTGAACTTTATTTAAGGATCACTTTATTTTTTAGAATTTTTTTTAAACCTTGGTCAGAATTTTGGATTTAGTGCAATCAAAAAATTAACTTGGGGGGAATTCCAGATTCCACTAATACCTGTGTCTAAGTGCTCATTCTCAAGTGGAATCTGTAAAGAGGTGGTTATGTGAGAAAGACAGGGAGAAAGAAGTGCGCAGGCAGGATGGAGAGCTCCTGGTTACCTGCTGCCAGAATTCACAGCATTGCCCTGTAGGTGGTGTTTTGGATTTCCAGAAAGCCTATAGCGTTCTTTATTCCTGCTTGCTTCTCTTCCTTTCTTCCTTCCTTCCTTCCTTCCTTCCTTTCTCTAGTTTTTAATTGTATCAAACATGCACACATAATTGAAGAGTAATGAAAAATGAAAGTCTGATAAAAAAAAAGTCTGTCCCTTTCTATTTCATTTATTTCCCTCTCCCCAAAGGGAACCACTTTCAACTACGTTTACTTATTCTTTTGGTGTTTATATTTGTATCTCTAAATAATATGCTTCTATTACTATTTCTTGATTTTTCCATTTTGGGCATCATCTATTGATTTCCTTGTGCAGAAGGTGATGATTTAGCTCATTTTCAGCCCTTGCTGCCAGAGACAGGCACCACTCTTGTTCCTTCAAGAACTGTATTCATCCTCCCAGTACAGCTGAATCCTAATTTGAGTTACATCAATATGTAACGATTATATGCTTGTGGTTATGGAAATACCAATTACAGCAGATCCATGTTTTATATCAGGATTACTCTCCTATAACTACATAATTGTTTGGGGTTGTTAGTTTAATTTATACTTACAACCTATTCAATCCCAAATTGTCTAAATCTCCTCCCAAGAAATTTGGACCCATCAGGAATTCTGAGTTTCATGTTTCTGAAGAAATCTCTCCTATAGCCTACTATACCTAGTCGAGACAGATGGCCTCCCAGTCCAGTGCACAGCTGTCATCACAGAATTTCCCTTTGCTGTTATCCGGGGGTGCTCTCTGCCTCTCTCCTCTGTTGAATTTCAGGTTAGGATTCTAGAGTCTGTATCTTTTTCGCTTGACTTCCTTGTTTTGTTGTAAGGCATTTCCCTGTCTCTTTCTGAGAAAGATTATAGGAAATATTTTTTTAAGACTTTGTATATCCAAAAAAATGTCTTTATTCTACCTCATATTTGATTGATGATTTGGCTTGAGTATAGAATTCTGGGTTGAAAATACATTTTCCCCAAAAGTTTAAAGGTACTGTTCCATTATTTTTTAGTTTCCAGCGTCGCTGTTTAGAAGTCCAAAGCTTTTTTGACCTTAGGTACTTTGTAGGTGATCTGTTTCTATTACCCCTATCCCCAACCACCACAGTATGATGTCTTCTCTCTGAAATTTCTGTTATTCAGAATTTGAATTTAAAGTACTGGACTTCCAAATTCCTTTTTTAAATTGTTTTTCACCTCTTTCTTTCTTCTTTTTTAAAAAATGTTTGTTTATTTTTTCAGGCAGTGGGGAGAGGGGCAGAGACAGAGACAGAGACAGAAAGAGAGAGAGAGCCCCAAGGAGGTTCCACCCTCAGTGTGAAGCCCGACATAGGGCTTGAACTCATGACCATGAGATCATGACCTGAGCCAAAATCAAGAGTCAGATGCTTAACTGACTGAGTCACCCAGGCGCCCCTGTTTCTTCTTTTGTACTTTATGGAAAAAGGTTTTTCATCCTCCTGCCTATGATATGGGTCCGTGTGCTGGACAGTAGGTGAAGAAAGAGGACTTGGAGGTCCACATTCCATATAAAAACATTAATCTCATCCTCCTCTTTACAGATAAAGTACCTCTCACCTGGTATAGAGTCAGAGTCTAGCCTGTCTAATGACCTGCTAAGGAAGGACAAAGGATGATAGGTCCTCTCCCTTCTTAAAAAGGCTTTAACCAAACTCTGTTTTTAGCCCCCACCATCACCTCCTTTTTCATAGGTACTCAGGCTTTAATTCTGATTCCTGGGTATTTATCAAATGGTGTAATTTAGGTTGTTTCTTGGCATTCTCTACTGTTAGCTTAAGATTCAATGTTTTAACTCCTTGCTAGGTTAGTAATCCCTTGTCCACTTGCTTTATAATTTCCAGAATTTTATTGTTGCTCTGTTCTCTCTGATCTTTTTCCTTGTCAGTGTATGCCTTTGTGTAAGTTCTTTGGGTAGGATTTTGGAAAGGAGCAGAAATAATGTTTACTTTGCCATTTTGTCCAGAATGTAGGGGTCATCTTTGAAAATAGAAATGTGTTTTCTGGAATAAATGGTAGATTAAGCTAAAAGCACTTAGCAGATATATTCATCAAAATAGCTACCTTTGCCTTAAAAAATAGAGACTGGAACATAAGACTGGGCTGTTTAAGTGGGCAAGTTTGGATTTGCATAGGGGATGGGGAGGGGCAAGGGTCATCTCTGATTGGAGAGCATGTCTAGAAGGAGGACAGGATAAAATGGCCATAGTGTAGTTTCTTTAGGCCGCAGTAAGTTAAAAGCAAACATCTCAGTTCTCATCTACAAATTTTACTATTGATGTTCACGGAAAGCATGTATGTTCCCGACCAGGAGTAAAAGCCTAAGCATTGCCTTGGTTGAGAATTCACTCACTGTGTGTCAGGCATCTTACAGAGTACTCCTTGAGATGGGTGGTGCTATTCCAATTTGCTTAGAGCTGGGAGTCCAGTGCAGGTCTATTTGACTTTGCAACCTCTTTTAAATACACAGCTATTATATCTCTGTGTCATAGTTGACACCCAGTATTGAAACTAAGAAAATTTTTGTCATTGCACAGAAAACTGAAGACGTGTCTCCCTTGTTATCTTCATAGTCCTGTCTTTAAATGTGTCAAAAATCAGGAAGTTGCCTAAGTCAGTTTTGGTTTCAGCTTTAAATAATTCAGGGGTCTATTTCACATGTCTGGATTTTCATGTCTTTCTTTAAAAGTGCTTTCTATAAGCTTTTTTTGTTGCCGTTGTTGCTTATCTTATAAAATACTTTTAAGGAACTGAGACCACATCTCTTTTGCTCATTGGGCTAACCTTGTCCTCTCATATTGCCTGGCACATAGTAGGTGCTCACTAAACACTTGTTGAAGAAACGTGTAAGTCTGTCACAGTAGCCCATGCAAATGCACGTGTCTTGATTGATGTGCACAAGAACAGCAATCATAGCCTATTTTATGAATGTTACTTAAAAGCTAGCTAACAGGATGCCCGACTTGTTTCACACAAATAAAATAAGCCTAACGTTAGTGCCATCATTTGTATGCTGACGTATGTATTTTAGCTAATAAGATTGAGATATTTTATTATAATGTTAAAATCGAATTATCATGAACGCTCAACAGAAAGTTAGGATATTTAAAATTCTACGCATTTTATGGTTGTTGAAATTATTCTACGTGGGTATTGACAGTCTGTGCATAGGAGAATAGATCCAGTTATTCTTCAGGATAGAATTTTCTGCAATTTTGGACAGGAAGGGTCTATCTCTTGATTCCAATTATGACTGTTACCAATATCACTGTAAAGATTCAACTTTCCTTTTATCCAAAATAGAAGCTCTGAAATAAGGGAAATTTTAAATTCTGTTAATATTAAAAGGTCAACACCTTTAGCTGTTGATTCTACATAGCAATAAGCAGCATGGCTTTTTTGTGGAAGAGTTTATATTGGGGTAAATGTGTAAGAAATTTGATCAGATCCTGCTTTTTATTTTGTTAGTTTTGTTTTACAAGGAGCCGCTGTTTGTCTTCTTTGATAGGCAAAATGTAAGATACTCATCATGAAATAAAAATTTTCATTGTAAATGAGTTTGTTTCCTTGGCCCTCCTTCATACAGTGAATGAAGAACATCTGGGGTGCCTGGGTGGCTCAGTTGGTTAAGCGTCTGACTTCGGCTCAGGTCATGATCTCTCAGTCTGTGAGTTCGAGCCCCAGGTCAGGCACTGTGCTGACAGCTCAGAGCCAGGAGCCTGCTTGGATCCCTTGCTCTCTCTGCCCCTCCCTTGCTTGTGCTCTGCCTCTCTCTCTCTCTCTCAAAAATAAATATTAAAAATAAAAAAGAAAAACATCTAATTCATTCTTTCTTGTGGTTCTGAGTAAAATTAGGCATTAATATTCTATCTCCTGAGTAATCAGAATAATACAGAAACTGGTGATAGAATAGTTGTGTGTGGTTTTATAGGATAGTTTTAGATCACATGATCTGTATATGTTTTCTAAGGAGTAGTACTTATAGTATTTTGAATACATAATCTGGTGAAATAAACTATGCATGGCAATGGTGCAAAATAATAATGTCTAATACCATGTTTGTAAAATAGTTTAAAATCTATAGAGTGATTTTGCATGTATTATTTACATCATTTAATGATCCCCTCCCCCCACAAAGACCCTTATGAGGCAGGTAGTGTCATAACCATTTTATAGGTGAGGAACCTGACACTGGGAGTCATGAGATGTTTTGCTCAACTTTATACAGCTGGGGATGGAAGTTGGCATAAGTCCTCTGACAGTTGGCGAACTACCCTCTCTCCCACACCACATTTGCCGTCAGGACTCATATCAGTGAGCTGAGGAGCCAGACTTTTCCCTACATGTTCCTGTATCCAACTGAAAGGCAAAACGAAGCCCACCACTACTAAGAACAAAATTTTACTAGTGGGGTGGGGAATAGGGCTTACCTTTCTGAGACATACATGAGGCAGATGTTCGATGGATGTTTACTGAATTAAAATTGCTACTCTGGAACACCTGGGTGGCTCAGTCGGTTAAGCGTCCAACTTTGGCTCAACTCATCATCTCCCGATTCATGAGTTTGAGCCCCGTGTCAGCCTCTGTGTTGACAGCTCAGAGCCTGGAGCCTGCTTCGGATTCTGTGTCTCCCGCTGTGATTCTGCCCCTCCCCTGGTCATGCTGTGTGTGTGTGTCTCTCTCTCTCAAAATAAATAAACAAATAAATACATGAAAAAAATTTTTTAATTGGTAATCTGCTCCCAAAAGAAAACCTGGTCACTGACTTTATAAACACTAAATCTTGAAGATGTCAGTCCTCGGACTGACTTAGTCACCTCTAGACTCTTTCACAATCTCTGGGGTATGTGACATTGGGGAAACCATTTTGAGACTCTTAAATGTGAAAGCAAAACAGGAGGATTCTTTCTTTTTAGAACTTCCTTCCCCTTTCCAAGTTGTCTTCATTGTTCCTGATTTCACCTGCACAGAAGTGGTGGTGGTACAGAGTACAGCAGGACCTGCCTGTGGGCCTGTATCCCTGAGGGAGGCCGCAGGTGGGAAGAAACCCCAGGTACTCCTATGGTTTAGCAAGAAGCCATTGCGTATGTCACAGGGTCAGGGTCAGTTCTGAAGCCTGCATCTTAAGTATTCACAACTCTATAAATAGAGAAGAGTCTGGAAGAAAATGTTTTAGACTTATGCCTGGTTATTTTATAGAGTTACATATAGTAGCATTAGAGGATATGAATTTTTAAATTTCCATTCTGCGTCATTTGACTTCTCTTCCTCCTCCTTCTTTAAAAGAAAGAGCATGTGTTGCTTTCATACTCAGAAAAAAGAGATTTCACAGTGAAAGAATTGGAACAAAAATTATTTAAAACCCCAAATAACACAGTAATGCACAGATATTAATGTTTACTTATGACTGTAGGCGAGACGGGTAATAAACTATTGATAGTGTATCAGTAAATGCACTGTTTATACTAATGGTTGCTGAACATCCTTTGGGTTTTTGAGTGAATTAAAAATCACAGAAGAGACAATAGCAAGTAGCGTATGCAGAGAGCTTACTAGACCCGGCACTCTTTGAAGAGCTTTCTGTGGATTGTCTCATTTAATTCTGTCCACCATCCCATGCAGAAGATATTTCTACCTGGGGAAGATAAGGTGGAGAGAAGAAATGTGACATAAGCGGAGGTTTGAAAAGCACTCATCTATTAGGTGTTGCCCTCTCTCACTTCTGGGAATCCTGAAGGCAGTGAGGCAGTCCAGGCTAGACCCAGGGGCGGATTGCCAGTCTCCTACATTTCCCGGAGTGTCTGTGGAATTCGGAGCAGATTCTACAACTCTGAAAAGAAATAAACTGATTGCCTTTAACACGCTGAGAGATTAATAGGGTCGTCATCAGTTTCTGATGCTCCTTAGAAACCTCGATCACATCGCACTAATTTTTATTCTTTGTAGCATGATAGCCAGAAACGTCTCCGGTCCCAGATGACAAAGGAAGGTGTGGGAAATGGCAGTAAAGTCATGTTTGGAAGGCGCACTTTGTCTGCCCAGTGTTCTTTATTTTGGCAATCTGAATGGCAGACTTGTGATACACTTGAAACCATCTACCTCCATTTCAGAACTGGCTCTTCAAGTTCTCAGAATCTCTTATCAGACTGAAACTCAGCCAAGGTTAAAAGTGCCTGGTCTCTTTGCACTGTCCTACCCCCACTGTTCAAGAACTCCTACTTAGCACCCTTCATTACTAAACGGTTTCTGCAGGCCCTTTCTTGCAGAGGCTGCTTGTGTGTGAGATAACCTTTTTTTAGCATCTTTTTTTTTCTCTCTCTCTTTACTATGATTATGACCACAGTCTTCAAAAGGAAAGAAAGGCTGTCCTCAGACATGGTAAGAGACACATGCTCCTTTCTGGGTATGCTTTATATTAATGTCTGTGTACAATATGAACAGAATATTGTAAATGTGCACTGCATTAAAATCCAAGTAGGCAAGGGAGCCACGATCACCAAGTAGGGGACATACACCATCAGGACAGTCCGTTGGTCCATGTTACTTATGTTTGTGTTTTAAAACTCAGAGCAACAAACTTTCAATTTTTTATTTTATTTTATTTTATTTTATTTTATTTTATTTTATTTTATTTTTAAATTTTTGTTTAATGTTTATTTATTTTTGAGACAGAGAGAGACAGAGCATGAGCAGGGAAGGGGCAGAGAGAGAGGGAGACACAGAATCCAAAGCAGGCTCCAGGCTCCGAGCTGTCTGCACAGAGCCAGACGCGGGGCTCAAACTCACGAACTGTGAGATCATGACCTGAGCCGAAGTCGGACGCTTAACCAACTGAGCCACCCAGGCACCCCCAAACTTTCATTTTAATGCCTGAACATTTGCTTTTTAAAAATTATGATTTATCCAGGATTCATGTCATTCTCTTAGGTTCTCTTTAGAGGAGAGGTGGTTCGAGGTCCTCTTGTAGGTCATAAGCATGATGATTGGGTGCTCACTCTGTTTTGTGACATGTGCCACCCTTAAACCTTGTTACGACGTCAGCACATTACCTGTCTGACGTGAAAAGAAAGAGATGGTTTGTCAGTATAACGAACCACCCCCCCCCCCCCAAATCATACTGTGATTTCTTATAGTCATAGGATTAGATGAGATAATTCATATAAAGCTTCCACAGCACTGTGTGGCAGAGAGTAAGTACTGGGTGTTTCTCTCACTCGGGTCGCCTGAGCTCAGTCATATAGAGGCATTGGTGTGTGAGCTGGGGGCTGCCTCTCTCTCCGTGTGGTCCTCATCCTCCAGGAGGCTGGCCTGAGCCTCCACGTGGCAGCTTCCATGTTCCCCACAGCAAGAGAGAGCAAGCCCCAGTGTGCTATGCTCTTCAAGCCTCTGTTTGCATCATAATTTTTACTGTCCTACTGTCCTCTTTCTTTCTTTCTTTCTTTTTTTTTTCTTTTTCTTTTTATTATTTTTTTTATTTTTTTTCGATATATGAAATTTATTGTCAGATTGGTTTCCATACGACACCCAGTGCTCATCCCAAAAGGTGCCCTCCTCAATACCCATCACCCACCCTCCCCTCCCTCCCACCCCCCAAAAACCCTCAGTTTGTTCTCAGTTTTTTTTTTTTTTTAATTTTTTTTCAACGTTTTTTATTTATTTTTGGGACAGAGAGAGACAGAGCATGAACGGGGGAGGGGCAGAGAGAGAGGGAGACACAGAATCGGAAACAGGCTCCAGGCTCCGAGCCATCAGCCCAGAGCCTGACGCGGGGCTCGAACTCACGGACCGCGAGATCGTGACCTGGCTGAAGTCGGACACTTAACCGACTGCGCCACCCAGGCACCCCGTGTTCTCAGTTTTTAAGAGTCTCTTATGCTTTGGCTTTCTCCCACTCTAACCTCATTTTTTTTCCTTCCCCTCCCCCATGGTCTTCTGTTAAGTTTCTCAGGATCCACATAAGAGTGAAAACATATGGTATCTGTCTTTCTCTGTATGGCTTATTTCACTTAGCATAACACTCTCCAGTTCCATCCACGTTGCTACAAAGGGCCATATTTCATTCTTTCTCTTTGCCACGTTCTACTGGCTTCTTGATCAGAGCAAGTCTCATGGCCAAGTCCACATTGGTAGTGGCCAAGTCTCATGGCCAAGTCCACAAAAGGTAGACAAATAGACACAACTTCTTGCTGAGAAGTACAGCTAAGAATTTGTGGCCCTTTTTGTACAATCATGTGTAGTCTGCCTCTGGCAAAGTTTGTTCACATTTCTCCTATGCTCCCCTTCACCCTGGGATTCCCAGAAGTCTCATATTATGGCATCAGCTTCTAAGTCGAGGCTTATCCATGATCTGCATTAATCTGGACACAGATGGGACCCCTGCAGGTACAGCTCTTTCAATGTTTCCCCATACACACCTAACCTATAATGATGAAATAGGGAAAGGACAACCAAAATACGTAATCCATTAAAACAAAACCAGAGGCACATTAACAGGATACACAACAATCGCAGTTCCACGGCAATTCTATCCGGGTCCATGTTACTAGGTCCCTCTGTTCCTGGGCCAGGGGGTGGTTGATTAAGACCCAGTTCTGCTTCTCAGGACTAGTTCACTGATATCTATTTTCTCCCCTGCTCTTGGCTCCACCTTCTGAAACATTCCTCTTTTCCCATGAGAAATGGCTTATTTCTGCTTCTAAATAGATTCTTTAGCCTACTTTCTGCTCATAGAAAAGCAGGCACCCAGAGGCCTCTTTCCTCTGAATGATCTCTGTCTTGTTTCTGTATTTATCAGTAAAACTCTCTTTAAAAGCTGGGTTTCCCATGGGGCGCCTGGGTGGCTCAGTCGGTTAAGCGTCTGACTTTGGCTCAGGTCATGATCTCACAGTCTGTGAGTTCGAGGCCCGCATTGGGCTCTGTGCTGACAGTGCAGAGCCTGGAGCCTGTTTTAGATTCTGTGTCTCCCTCTCTCTCTCTGACCCTCCCCCACTCATGCTCTGTCTCAAAAATAAATAAACGTTAAAAAAAAAAAAAAAAACCAACCTGGATTTCCCAAGAATCCCATAGAGTCCATGCCCCTAAAACCACTTCCACATTTGTTTTCAAGACAGATCTCTGTTTACTTTGGGCTGAGTGTCAGGCTGCCATGAGGTAATAACACCTTTGGGAGTCTCAGAGCCCTTCTCTTGCCCAGCTGAGAAGGCCTTCTAGGCACCACATTAAATTTTACAAAGGTCTTTACTCTGAAGCCACTTCTTAGTATAAAAATCTTTTCTTCCAGCTGAAGAGACTAGAGGTAAACGGTTTTATTTTCCAAACTCATGAATTTTGGCTCTTCTCTGTTTTCTCTACATAATGCTTACTAATTAGATCACTCTGTTTTCTTGGTTTTTTGTTTTTTTAAGCTCATGTCTCCCTTGCAGAACCTTATATGCAGCTAGAAGCACTCAACGGACATTTTCAGCCTTCTGCCTGGAGAGCTTTGCAGCTGGATCCAACATTCACTGTGTGCATTTTCGATCTTTTGTGCTGCCACAGACGGTGGCTTTGCCCATTGTCTTGCTGCGACGTCATAATGTGTGCTGTCTTTCCCCTGACTGCTGCAGTTTCCTCATCACCTTCCCCACCTCCACTAACATTTTGCATGCCATTTTCCCAGTTTTTGCTAAATGCTACCTCACTGCTTTTCACCCACTGTCTGGTCCCAAAGCCATTGCTGAATGTTTTAGGTTTTTGTTACCGCAGTGTGCTACTTCTAGGTACCAGTTTCTGTATCAGGTAGTTTTTGCTGTGTTGCACTGGGGCTCCCCATGGCAAAGCCCTTTTGCACAATGCTTTCCAAGATGCTACTTACATCATCGTATTTGCTAATGTCCCAGTGGCCAAAGCAAGTCCCATAGCCACAAATTTGAGGAGTTGAGAAATAGTCTATACGTCTTGACTGGAAGAGCTGCACAGAATGTGCAGTGAATGTTTGTTTCAATCTTCCACAAAGAATATGTACAAATTTGGAGAAAGAGAATGGGGCACTTGGGAGGTCGGGTCAAGAAAATAGCATGTGAGCGGACGGTCATCACATCATGGAAATGATGACTATGTGGTATTAAATTAGTAAAATTAATAGCAATTATTTATCAAGTTTCCTTTATTGAGGTTCCAGTATATGCCAGGCTCATGAAAATGCTTTATATATGGTAGAATATTTTTGCTATCAATGGAAATGTCTATTCCATAAGAGTTCTCCCCCCTTGCTAACAGCCATCTCTTCACCATTATTTGTAGGTTACTTAAATACAATGAGCGTTTCTTTCCTTATCTTTAAAACTGAGGTATGGTGCAAGATAGTCACTAAAGTCTTTTTCTGCTTCTCTGATTTTATCTGACATAATTATGGGCTTGATTGAGGAGGAAACACAAATAACTTCCCTTTATCCATCTGATTTCCATACCAATGGAAATAGAAGGAAAAAGCACCCAGAGGCCAAAGTGTTACTTCTGTTATCAATAAATACCAGGTTGGAGGAAGTGGCTTCATTGGTGGGGAACTCTGCTGTATGTCCTTGAACCTAGAATTAGATGGACTTGCCCTCCGCAGCAGCTGACCTCTGCACTCCCACCCAGGAGCAGAGCAAAAGAGAACACCAGTTCTCGGTTCTCGGTGGTAAGCCGACTTTCAAAAGGAAGAAGGAAGAACAGCTTGGGCTACCATGGGCAGCTTCTCCTTCCAGATTCACCAACTGGATAAGCAACTCTGTGCCTCTTGGCTGGCGGAGGTGGAGACAGATGTCTACAGGGAGGGAAATGTCCAAGTGATGACAAATGTTTCTTCTTAACAACACTTATACCACATACCCTGCCTCAACCCCTTTTTATTTATTTATTTAAATTCAAGTTAGTTAACATACAGTGTAGTCTTGGCCTCAGGAGTAGAACCCAATGATCCATCCCTTACGTATGATACCCAGCGCTCATCCTTAATGCCCATCACCCATTTAACCACCCCCCTCCGCCTTCAGGAACCCTCAGGTGGTTCTCTGTATTAAGAGTCTCTTATGGTTTGCCTCCCTCTCTGTTTTTATCTTATTTTTCCTTCCCTTCCTTTATTTTCACACAGCTTCAGCACAGGATTGAGTGGACAGAACATGAACATAGGATCTGGACAGATGTGGGCTTAAATCCCAGCCTTCTTAACTTACTGATGGGCTGAATTGGATAAGGAACCTAACTTTTCTGGGATCCAGTTCCTAGTCAACTGAAAATTTTGTTACCTTCCTCACAAAGTTATTGTGAAGATTGTTGATGGACTGCGTATCAGTTGTCTGGTACACAGACTGACTCATATTGGACACTCAGTTTGTCACTGACGTTAGTTTTTCCTTCCTTTCTTTACTTAGTAGGTTTGCTTCCAGAGGGCTGCTGACCCACGTGTAGCTTACCGTTGCTAAATGCTTGGCTTTTATCTAATTTCTTACCAAATTTCTGCTACAACCTGTAAAGGGAATGAGAGGAATATCAGTGGCAGTATATACATGGAAATATCTGAGGAAAGGTTTGACATTTTAACCCTGAGGCAAGAGAAACATTTGGAAACAAATGAAAGTGTATCACCACAGAGTTCAAAGATGTTAATAATGACAATCTGAGTCATCAATAAATTGTATCCAGTATCCTCTCTTTAAGGAATGAAATACATCAATGCATTTTTTACAAATGTGTATTTATTTTTGAGAGAGTGCGCACACGTGAGCACGCAGGCGAGCAAGTAGAGGAGGGG
This sequence comes from Panthera pardus, assembly GCF_024362965.1. Taxonomy (NCBI): domain Eukaryota; kingdom Metazoa; phylum Chordata; class Mammalia; order Carnivora; family Felidae; genus Panthera; species Panthera pardus. The sequence goes on along the minus strand of NW_026526732.1, from coordinate 22,074,448 downwards.
GAGAGAGAGAGGAGACACAGAATCCCAAACAGGCTCCAGGCTCTGAGACATCAGCAAAGAGCCAGACGCGGGGCTTGAACCCACAAACTGAGATCATGACCTCATGACCCAAGCCCAAGTCAGATGCTCAGTGGACTGAACCACCTAGACACCCCTATCAATGCATGTTAGAAGAGGATTTCCAACAAAAAAATGAGTGAGCACCTTTCACATTTGAAGGGAGAGTTTCAATTAAGTAAATGTCACTTACATGGAAAAACCTGCATTGATGATGTTGGATAACTGAGATTTTTCTGTGCGGGTGTAAAAACTGTCAACTAAAAATAACAATTTGTTTCCTTGAAGAATTGAAGAGGAGTAAACAGCCAACAGGATTAGAATCAGTGGCTCATAGGACTTTGTCTACGAGAAAGAGAATATGAAAAAAACATGTAAAAATTCTGTGAGATTGTCCTTTAACCGACATTATGAGTTGGGAAAGAAAAGGTCATTAATGATTCTCAAAAACTCGATCGGTTTTCCTTTTTTAAAAAATACCCCATGGGATAGTTATAAAATATGAAAGTTTAATCAAAGATATATTGGACTCAACATTTATTCCCCTTGATGTTTTCTTTTGTCTTTCCTAGGCACAAGTTTGGTTCACATTCCAGGGCCAAAGCCAAATCAGTCATAGGATACAGCAGCTGTTTTTGTTTGTAAATGCTAATACAGATAAGACTGGAAAAACTTGTACAGATGATTTGAACCTTGATCCTGGAGTGCTCTTCTCTTCACTCCCTCCCTTACCAAACTCATTCGTTAGGTTTTCCTCTGTTATCACTTTCATGCTCCTGACTGTAAAACTCGTATTTCCAAGTATCAGTGCTTTGTTATTTCAAGCACTTATGTCAGTCCTAACTACAGTGAATCAGTTATAAGAGAATTATCTACGAGTGTTAATTCCGTGGACTTTTGGCAAGTTGTGATGAGTTACTCCTGCCTGATAGAGTAACAGAGGCTCTAATAGCCAAAACATTGCAGTGTTGTTGGGGAAACTCTTGATGTAAGGAAATTATTATGAGAAAGAAGGTGATGGTTCTAATGGTGAAAAGATTTTCATGTGTTCATTCAGATCTAGGTTATTAGATGCTGATAATTGTTGCAGCTACAAAACCTCAACTAGGGAAGGGGATACGGTCTGAATGCTCGTGTCCTTCAAAATTCACATGTTGAAATCCTAATCCCCAGTGGGACTTTGGAAGGCAGTTAGGCCATGAGGATGAGGTCTGAATGAATGGGATTAATGCCCTTATAAAATCAGCCCCAGAGAGTTTGCTTGGCCCTACTGTATTGTGAGGACTCAGTGAGAAGACAGCCATTTATGAACCGGGAAGCAGGCCACACCAGGAGCCTTGCTGGCCCCCTGATCTCAGACTTCCAGCCTCCAAAGCTGCGAGAAATAAATTGCTGTTGTTTATAAGCCACCCTGTTTGTGGTGTGTGATAGCAGTTCAAACACACTAAGACAGGAAACAGTTCCCAGAAGATTAAAGATTTCAAAGCGTTCACTCTAAGTCTCTGGAAAAAGAAGCTAGTGTAGCTTTTGTGGTCACATTTTCTGGATTCAGGCCTCAGCTCCACATTTATGAAATTTGTGATTTTAAGCAAGTTGTTTAACTCATTAGGCCTGAAGTTTCCTCCTCACCTGTAAAAACAGGGATGACAATAGGGCCTCACAGGGATTGCACAGTGCTTCGTGCTGTGTTGGGCACTCTACAAATACCTGATAAATGTTAGCCATAGAGCAGAATGCAGATGCAGATTTGAATACAGGAGTGGCTGCTTTGATGTACAGTGTGTATCTGCAGAATGCATTCAAAAGCATATTGCTGGAAGTAAAATCCCCACTGGCTGTTTATTGGCCAGGCATATCAGACTGCCCTCGCTTCAGACACTGGCCAAAAAGTATGATTGAGGGAACTGAAAAGCAAAGATTTCAGGGAGCATCAAATGAGTAGAGTGATTGAAAAGTGGAGACTATCTGCTCTTTTAGATTAGATTCTCCCAAAATGCTTTGGAAAAACTCTTGGCTTTGCTTTAGAGAGGAAACACGACATTTATTATTATTTCTTCTAGGCTCAGAGTTTTATAATTGTAATCCATCTTGACTCCCACTCCTCAGACTCTGAAATTGTGCTTTGAGTGAACCCCAAGAAATTAAACAATTGCGTTCTTGCCAATGCACTTTGGATCCAACTCAACTTTTTGTTTTAGAGCAGCAGCAAAAAGATAAGACCTTTTAGGAACTCTTTCTATTTTAGCCTATAATTTTCAGAAGTTCAAAGAATGATCTTTACCTCTTAGATGTGCCATTTTTTTTTTTTTTAAATCAGGAAACAGAGCAGAATACCAGGTTTTACTCATTTGAGTGAAATTATTTGTGGATCTGAATCCACCTGTTTGGGAAAGTATACTTGTTGCTGGTTAAGGGTTGTGTTCCTATGGTGTGTCTGGAAAGGTGACTGCTAACTTACTGTGACATAGGACCTATGGGACTCCTGGCCCCACCAGATGTCTGTGGTGCCGCCTGGACAGGAGGGACTGGACAAGGTGGCCAAGAAAGGAGTGTTCAAGGCAACCATACAGGGCCGTGCAGACTGCGCCCCATACCCAGATGATTCGCCACAGAGAGAGACTAGAAATCCATCCCATGCCCAGTTTGCCAGATGCTGTGCCCTGGTGTAGGGCTGCATCACTCAGAGAAGGGGGCACTCTTCTAGCATTCACGAGGATGTCATATGGTCCCTGCGCAAAGGCTCATGAAGGTGCCATATGGACCAGTGGTGGGCCTAGGCATAAAGACACATTCTGATTTGTAATCATCACTTTATGTTTACAAGACTTAAAAAATTGCTCTAAAACCAGGACTTAGGAACTATAGATTGTACAATCTGAAAATAAGACCATGGGCACTTCATTATTGCAGTAAGGAGTCATTGCTCAAAAGTCCTCATTTGGAACATCTATCTTGGGGCAGGATCTTTCTAGTTTCATTAATAGCTATAACTGTATACAAAGCCTATGTGTGTGTATGTGTCTCTCTTTCTAAATGTGTTTTATTTAGTTCCTATTGAAACAAGAATCCTAAAGTTTCTGAACTCAAGTAAAGAGAAATAAAGTCTCTAAAACATTTCTTTGTCATAAATACAGAAAGGACGGCCCTTCTGTGCTTTTGGGTTTGTTCCCCTCCTGAAATCTACAAGTTGAGTTTCATAATAAACCTCACATGGTTGGTACATTGCCCTGCGTGGAATTGTGTATCCCCATGTCTGAAGTTTCTCACTGCTTGCAAAGATACTTTAACATATTGCTGTGAAACAAAGAAAGGTTTTGTTTTCTGGTAATAGGCGAAATTTGCTTAATGTATATATTGCTTAATGTATAATGTATAGATTATATAAAGACCTTAAAAAAATTTTTTTAATGTTCATTTATTTTTGAGAGAGAGAGATAGAGCACAAGCAGGGGAAGGGCAAAGAGAGAGGGAGGCACAGAATCCAGAGCAGGTCCAGGCTCCGAGCTGTCAGCACAGAGCCCAATGTGGGGCTTGAACCTACAAACTGTGTATAGTCCTGAGATCAGGACTTGAGCCGAAGTCAGACACTTAACCGACTGAGCCACCCAGGCACCCCTATAGAGCCCTTTTAAATTGATTCCCTCTTTAAAGTTCTTATCTCCAAATACAATTGCATTCTGAGGTGCTGGGGTTAGGGCTTCAGTATGTGAATTTGGGTGGGTTATACAATTTAGCTGTAACCATGTATGAACAGGTTTGTTCTTGTTCCCCTTAGAATAAGTAGGCGTAAAGTTTTTCTTTTATGATCAGAAATATAACCATGTTGTGTTTACAGAAATATGACCATGTGTTGTGTTTACAACGGTTCCCTTACAGGCAAGTAGGAACTTTCATAGTTGTTCTTTGTAGCATCGAGTATACAGACTATGTATGTATTATACCCCCCACTCATTGACCTTTGGAGGTATGCAGAGACCTACCTTCTGAATCTTTCATTTCCTGTCTTTCTGAACCTTTCCCTATTGAGTTTGTTCAAGATTGCCCCAACCTGCTATTATAAGTTGTCCAGAACTGCATTATATTCATGAATAAAAAACTGCCATGATAATTATCTATGGAATGGGTCACAAGTTTGGGTGTGGACTGGCATCACCTGGAGATCACCCTAAATGTACTGAGTCAGAAACTCCAGGGGACCAGGCATCTGTACTGTTTGCGGCTCTCCGGAAGAGTCTCTCGCTTCCTGAAGTGTGAGAACTACTGAGCTACCACCACTTCTCTGTTCCTATATATTTTTGTACATAAGTTCTATCTAACTGCCCAATGAAAGAAGGCTTAGGAAACTTCCCCTTCCTTCCCTGTGGGATCTTGTTCTCCAGACAGATGATATGCATGCCTGAAAAAATTAGAAGACATAAGCAGATTTCTGGTAGTTGGTCATAAAATTTCTTTTGAATTCTTCATCTCTTTGTGAATCAAAGCACATTTTAGCATTATTTTAGCAACTTTATGAATACAGTTTACTAAAATTTGTTACATTATTCTTCATCACAGTGAGATAGGACAGTCAATAGAATTGTTTGATTTTCCCTTCTTGTTTTCCCTAGTTTCATTTTTAGGATCTCACAGTACAGAATCAAGCCACTGGATGTGTAGGTTAGTTTGGAGTTCTTTCTGTACCTGCTTCTATATTTTGGTGTGACTACAGCAAGGAATACATTTTAACCTTTTGGGGGACAGTCTTAAAAATAGCTTCTTGGTTGACATTTTTTTTCTATTTTTGTTTTTTCTAATTTTTTTTTTTTATTTATCAGTTTTGAGAGAGAGAGAGGAAGCATATGAGTGGCGAAGGGCAGAGAGAGGGGGACAGAGGGTCCGAAGCGGGTTCTGTGCTGACAGCAGAGAGCCCCCTGTGGGGCTCGAACTCACTAATCGTGAAATCATGGCCTGGGCCAGAGTCGGATGCTCAACTGACTGAGCCACCAAGGTGCCCCGTATTTTTGTGTTTTCTAAATTTCTTTTTTCTTTTTAATTTTTCCAAGTTTTTATTTAAATTCGAGTCAGTTAACATACTCAGTGTAATATTAGTTTCAGGTGTAGAATTTAGTGATTCATCACTTGTGTTTGCCACCCACTGCTCATCACAAGTGCCCTCCTTAATACCCATCACCTGTTTTACCCATCCCCCTGCCCACCTTCCCTCCAACCCTCTGTTGTCTATCGTTAAGAAGCTGTTTCCCGGTTTGCCTCTCTTTCCGCCCACCCCATGTTCATCTATTTTGTTTCTTAAATTTCACATATGAGGGAAATAACATGATATTTGCTTTTCTCTGACTTGTTTTGCTTAGCATAATACTCTCTAGCTCCATTCACGTTGTTGCAAAAGGCAAGATTTCATTCTTTTTGATGGCTGAGTGATACTCCACTGTGTACATAGGCCACATCTTTTTTATCCATTCACCAGTCGATGGATACGTGGGCTCTTTCCATAATTTGGCTATTGTTGATTGTGCTTCTATAAACATTGGGGTACATGTATGCCTTCAAATCAGCATTTTTGCATTCTTTGGGTAAATACCTAGTAGTGCGATTGCTGGATCATAGGGTAGTTCTATTTTTAACTTTTTTCGGGCACCTCCGTACTGTTTTCCAGAGCGACTACACCAGTTTGCATTCCCACCAACAGTGTAAAAGGGTTCCCCTTTCTCTGCATCCCCACCAATACCTGTTGTGTCCTGTGTTGTTGCTTTTAGCCATTCTGACTAGTGTGAAGTGATATCTCATTGTAGTTTTGATTTGTATTTCCTTAATGATGAGTGATTAGCATCTTTCTTTGTGTCTATTAACCATCTGTATGTCTTCTTTGGAAAGATGTCTATTCATATCTTCTTCCTATTTTAAACTGGGTTATTTGCTTTTTGGGTATTCAGTTTTATAAGTTCTTTGTATGCTTTGGATACTAACCCTTTACCGGATATGTCATTTCCAAATATCTTCTCTCCTTCCAGAGGTTGCCTTCTAGTTTTGTTGTTTCTTTCCTTTGCTGTGCAGAAGATTTTTATTTTTATGAAGTCCCAATAGGTTATTGTTGCTTTTGTTTCTCTGGCTCAGGAGTCATATCTAATAAGAAGTTGCTATGGCCAATGTCAAACAGGTTACTGCTTGTGTTCTCTGCTAGGATTTTGGTTGACTTCCTTGTAGTTTTCCTAATGCTTGCTCCCTGGCAGAAGACCTCTGGGTCAGTGGGAGTAACTCATCTGGGGTGGGTTGGGTCAGGCTAGGTGGGCAGGAAGGCAAGGTAAAGACCACCTTCTTGTCTACACCCCCATAGAGAATCTTTAATTCTCCACACTGTTTCTTTCTGTCTCCTTACCTGATTATGGACTTGAGCGTTCAAATGAACTTAGGCCTTCACTTGATTTAGAATCCATGCCTTTATGGTTTTGAGGTCTTGAGAAGGAATGACTAGCTCTAAACATCTTCCTCCAAGGCCATTTTCTGTGTGATCAAAGTGTGTTTTTCTCTTCATATTATGAATGAGATGATTCCCCCCCAGTAGCTTTTTATTGGCTTTAGGGTAGTAATACAGAGCATGGGACCTGTCTAGGACTAGTGGTAAACCAACAAACAGATTCCTGATGTTGTGGTGTGTGTTGCTTTACCTTAACCACCCAATTACCTTCTACAGTAGTGCCAACCAATTTTTGGCCAGAAAGCAAGGATGACACCTATTATTACCTTGGTCATCAAAATTCATCCATTCTCTGTACTGTCTACCTGTTGCATAGTAGACTGTATTAGATATTAACTTAAGCAGATAGATACATCTTAACTCCACACCTTCTAGCTGAAGCACTTTTCCCAGGTCACATCAGGTGTTAACTGATTGCAATGCATGTGTCTCAAAGAAGGACCTTAAGGAATTAGTCCTTCAAGCAAATAATATTTATAGTCTTGTGGGATTTTATTTAATTATAAAATCTACACGGGCATCGTAAAAATTTTGGAAAACCCAGAAAAGCACAAGGGAGTAATTAAAATCTTTCATGATGCCACAATTCAAAGAAAACAACTATTAACATTTTGACATAGATTACTTAAGTCTTTGTTTCAGGATGTGTGTGTGGTTGTGCACAGGCTCTTCCCTTTACCTACCTTGTCTACCTGAGATGGTATTTACACTCCCATACTGTTAGACAGCCTCCTGAACTGCCATTGTTTATCAGCCAATAGCTCATTTTTACACATTTAAAATATTTCTGAATTTCTGTAAAAACTGCATGGTGAGGGACATACTTGCAGTAATGAGCTTCACACACTCTTGCATGTAGCCTTAGAATAAATATATATGTGACAAAACAAATACATATTTTAAAAGCTTTTGATACAATTGCTAACCTCCCGTCCAGAAAGATTCTATCAATTTTCTCTCCTACCAGCATTTTTTCGGAGTTCCCAGAATCCTCACCAATTTTTAAACATCATCATCATTTTTTTTTTTTTTTTTTAAATCCTGCCAACTTGGTGGGGAAAAAAAATCTCAGTGGTTTAATTTGCATTTCCTTGTTTAGTAGTAAAGTCCGTCCTGATTCACTTTTATATATTTCCTGAAGAAGTTTCATGTAGTGGTTAAGTGGGACTGCTCTGGGGCCCAGCTGTTCACTTCCTGGCACCCAAGGGTAGGTTCCTTAATCTCCCTGCGCTCACTCACCATCTCTGATAATGACAACACTTAGTTCATGGAGTCTGTATGAAGAGTGAAGAGAGTATCATGTGACAAGTGCCTAGAAAGCACTTGGCATTACAGTAAGCACCTGATACATATCAGCACCTCTTATGTTCTCGAGCATTTGTATTTCTTCGTGTAGGAGTTGCCTTTTCATTTTCTTTGTCTGGGCAAGTGGTTTGGTTTTGTTTGGTTATGGCAGAAGGTTTTAATGTATTAAGTAGGTTAACCCATTACCTGCCATATATTACAATTTCCCCCAATTTGTGGTTTGTTTTTAAATTTTGTTCAAAGTGAGGAAATATTTGGATATTAGGAAATTCAAACTATGGGATGGCATCGTTTTGGTTCAGCCTAGGTCTTTTTTCTGCCCCTCAGTCCTGCCTCTGGAAGAGTCACTCCCCTATCACTGGGGAGATCGGGTATTAACTTTTGTCACCAGATAGCAGAAATGGCATTTTAAGCAGGATAATTTGTTATATTAAAAATCACCATCTTAGGGGCGCCTGGGTGGCTCAGTCGGTTGAGCGTCCCGACTTCGGCTCAACTCGCGGTCCGCGAGTTCGAGCCCCGCGTTGGGCACTGGGCTGATGGCTCGGAGCCTGGGGCCTGCTTCCGATTCTGTGCCTCCCTCTGTCTCTGCCCCTCCCCCGTTCATGCTCTGTCTCTCTCTGTCTCAAAAATAAATAAACGTTAAAAAAAAAATTGAAAAAAAAATCACCATCTTGGAATAAAACTTCTGCTTAATTTGTATAAATAATGCTTATGGAAGATGAGAGGCTATGGTTAATATTTCACCCATTTCCCATTTATCACTAAATCTAACTTGTCAGCATTCCATGGTGAAATAAAATTAATTACTTCAATTTGGGAGAAGCTTTTAATTTGAGATCAAGATGCCTCAGAGATGGAGTATACATTACATGCTACTATGTTTTCCTTCTTTTCTGCAGATTATACAGCAGAAAGAATCTTTGTAGCCACAAAATCTTGTTCATGAGAGGAAAATGTTCATTATTTTGGCATATATACATGCAACTAAAAATTAAAATTTTTCACTTCCTGGAAAAAAATGTGGACATAGAGAACATTATTTTAACTTGCTAAGTAGAAAAATAATCAGAACCACCCTATGAAAACATGGAAATTCTGCTTGAGCTGCTGACTTGTTTCAAAAAGCCATTTAAAGTGGCAAATATTGCTACTGTGTGATCGTTAAATGGGAGTGTGTTATATTATTGCTACGAGGGTTATGTATGATTGAAACTTCCCATATAAAAAAATTTTAAGTAGTTGTGTTAATGACGCTTAACCACTAAGGACCTTGGGGAAAACTGAATGTCTTTCATTTCTGACTCTTCATCTGGTTACGCTATGTGATTGCTGTCTAGATGTGTGTCGTCTTTCTGCTCACCTCTCTACTTATTAAACTTACATTAAACACTTAACTGCTTCCTTATCTCTTCACTTTTAATATCTTCCATCAGAATATATTCTCAGATTTTTTCCTCCCAAACACTCAAACTGAAGTATGTATCAATGAACAGAGGAGCAAGGGAATTTCAACTCTCAAATTCTGTACTGCCTTATTAGATTTTAGTCTTTATTTTGTTGTTTTACTCAAGTATGTTTTACTTTTATAACATTTTTAAGAGAAAAAAATTTAAGTCATGATTTATATGGTAACTTTTAAGAATCGTCAGGATGTATGGGATTGGGGATGCTTACTGGTGCTGAAAAAGACAACAAACATCAAACAAACAAAAAACCAGAGGGCACTTAGAGCTAGCCCCACAGCCTTGTAAGTAACCTTGATTGTCCTTATTTAAACATTTTTATCCTTCCAAATCTTTTCTTCTTATTTTTCCTTATTCTCTGTCTGTTTTGATTTGCAATTATTGGAAAACATAAAGCAAGAAAAAGTGATTGGTTCTCAATGCAATCTAAAATTGTAAATTGCTGATTGAGTTCTGGTCACCTGTAATAATGAACTGCACATGCTTTATGGGCTATAAAGTATGGCTGTGTTCATGCCTCTCTGTCATATTAGTCCTTTACTTGTAAGCAACATGTCAGAGAATATTTAGCTCCTTTATCGTGTTAGTTACCTACACCCAGCGATAAAGAATTGGAAGTGCTGTGCAGAACATTTCTTTATTTTAAGCTTCAGTTCTCTCGATGCAAATATTGGACTCCTCTGGAGGAATTTAACCCCAGTCTCTACTTGCAGGCAAAATGAAGGACCGGCTGGCCGAACTTCTGGAGGTAACCAAGAACTATGACCAGCAGTTCCCAGACGGGGACGACGAATTTGACCCGCTCCATGAGGACATGGTGTTCGAGACGGACCACATCCTGCAGTCCTTGTACCGAAACATCCAGGACCTTCAGGATGAAAACCAGCATCTGATGACCGACGTGAAGCGGCTGGGGAAGCAGAACGCCCGCTTCCTCACGTCCATGCGGCGCCTCAGCAGCATCAAGCGGGACACCAACACGATCGCCAAGGACATCAAGGCGCGGGGCGAGAACATCCACCGCAAGCTGTGCGCGATGAAGGCACTGAGCCAGGAGGCCGAGGCCCAGCACGGCGCGCACTCGGCGGTGGCGCGCATCGCGCTGCAGCGCAGTACAGCGCCCTCATGCGCACCTTCCAGCGCGCCATGGACGAGTACAACCAGGCCGAGATGAAGCAGCGCGACAACTGCAAGATCCGCATCCAGCGCCAGCTGGAGATCATGGGCAAGGACGTCTCCGGCGACCAGATCGAGGACATGTTCGAGCAGGGCAAGTGGGACGTGTTCTCCGAGAACTTGCTGGCCGACGTGAAGGGCGCGCGGGCGGCCCTCAACGAGATCGAGAGCCGCCACCGCGAGCTGCTGCGGCTGGAGAGCCGCATCCGCGACGTGCACGAGCTCTTCTTGCGGATGGCGGTGCTGGTGGAAGAGCAGGCCGACACGCTGAACGTCATCGAGCTCAACGTGCAGAAGACCGTCGACTACACCGGCCAGGCCAAGGTGCAGGTGCGCAAGGCCATGCAGCACGCGAAGAAAAAGCCCTGCCGGACCGTCTGCTGCTTCTGCTGCCCCTGCCTCAACTAGCAGGTTGGCCCCGGCCACCACACCACACCGGCGACCGAAATGGCTGGGAAGCACACTGGGGGAGATTTGGGGGCCCTCTGCACCGGAGTGAGTTGCCCCAATCCTTCTGGACCTCTGTCCTCAGAGGAAGAAAAAATCTTGAGGTGCGAGAATTCCAGCCCAGCTTGTGTTTGGGAGGATGGCTGATGCCATCCAGTGTTTCCTCAGTAAAGCAGATCCCTACCGAAGTTGGGTGAGGTCATTATGTGGCACATGGCACGCTTTTCCTCTTAACGGAAGCCAAATAAGGAACTGACGTTGCAGCTTACCGTGTAGGCTAAATGTCCAAGGCACCAACGCTTCCTAATGAAACTCTAGGAGGAAGTCGGTTCTGCATCGGCTGGTGATGCGGCTGATGATGGCATGAATTCATTATCGAAACTTAAAATTCATTTACCTTATCCTGAAAGTCCCTTGGTTCTGTCCAGTTTCACAGGACATCGATCTTGGGGAAAACCGTACATCTTTCATTTCTGATTCTTCGTCTGGTTTATCCTGTGTGGTTCCTGCCTAGATGTATATCTTCTTTCTGTCCACCTTCCCTACTTATTAAAATCATATTTAACACTCATTATTTCCTTATGTTTTTCACTTTTAATATCTCCTGTCAGGATATATTTTGGATATTTTTAAGCACTGAGTTTTGAACAAGCACTCAAATGGAAGTATGTATCACTCACATTTTATATATTTTTCATAAATAATTTAAAACGTATCTTTTTACTTGATAATACAAATACACATAAATATATAAATGTAAAGGACTAATATTAATGCATGTACACAATGACCAATTAGTTTAACTTGACTTTTGTAAATATGGTCTATAAATATCCAGAGCAGCACTTTTACTGGTCGTTGGTATTGGTTTGCTTGCTTGAGTTTACCTGACTCCCATCTCTGTGATCTAGTTTGTGTCACAATTTTCTTTTGAACCCCTCTGCGTTGGTTATGGTGGTAGAGACAGGCATCAAAGGCTAAAATGCATACAGAACTACAGATAATAAAACAACATTCTTGAAACTATTACTTTTGTTTTACTGTGGACCATTTCTTTTGTGTACTGAAATGGAGTAACTTAAAATAAAAATCTTTTTTTCAATTTAGTTTAATAAACATTACATTATAATAACCCCTTTGTGTGTTTGTACCTTGACTGTTTAAATCTTACTTTTTCAATTATTCTTCTTAAGAATTCTTCTACTGGCTGCATCAGGCTGCAACATCTGCCTGGAACTCCGATTCAAAGGGGACAAAATGAAAAAGAATTAGCTTGTGGGTGTCTAGCTTTCTGTCCTGAGTTACTTAAAATAGCTTAGCAAATCGTCATGTTTTAGAAATTTGGTTTTGTTGGCAAACTTTGTAATGCCCTTACCCACATTTGCCATATTTCCTGTTTCTCTTTGGAGTCAACTCTTAACTGTTTTTATGTCATTGTTTAATACAGGAGCAAGTTTACTCAGCAGCCAAAACTCTCAGGTCCTGCAGACAGTGAAATTTTTAAAGGAATAGAAGGAAGAGTGTGTGAACTCTTTGAAACTCGCTGACTAACCTGCAGATGCCCATGAAAATCTAGCCCTGCGCCTAATTTTAATTTCGTGGTTAAATACGAGAATTGTGGAAACCAAGTTCCGCTGGGTTCCTCTCAGATGCCTCCAACTTTCTTTCTCAGCTCACCCAGGGATATGTTTCACCTTTAACTGAATTTCCTTTCCCTAAGGGAAAAAAGTCTTCACACAGCTCCATTGCTCTGTCTTTCATTGTAGAGACGCGATATTATGAATACAAACCGCCAGCTAGTTTTCTCAAGACAGGATAGTTCATGAATGTGACTTGTTTAAGCTCATAAAGCATTTTCTTTGCCTAGAACTAGTCATAAAAGTAAACGAGTTTGCAGGCTGTGTGTCTTTTTTAATTCCCCAAATTTCACATTGGAAAATTAGGTAAAAAATACAGTTTCATATACTAAGAGATTAGTGAACTGTTGCTTATGACAAGGTAAGAATTTTTCTTCCTGCTTATTAGTAACTCTCTGAGTGTCACATAGTAGTTAAGAGCACTGATTCATGACCCCACTCGCTCAGTTTAAATCCTGACCCTGTCACACACTAGCTGTTAAGACTTGGGCACATTACTTAACCTCCTTGTGCTTCAGTTTCCTCATCTGTAAAATGGACATCATAGGAGCTACTTCATACAGTTGTTGTACAAAGTAAACGCTATTTATGTTAATTATTGTTATGATATAACTTTCTGGTAGACTAGTAGAGCTGATACTGACTTAGTAAATTAATAGTTTTTCACTTCTGAGGGGAAATAACTTTGTATTTTTCTGTTGATAGTCTTTAATAAAATGGAATAAAGAAACAAAGACCTATCTTTTTTGAATATTAGGGCTTTTTTTCCTACAACAAAACACCATTTTCACAATGCATTTATATTCCTTCTTATATCGAAACACTTTCTGAAAAAGTAGTAGATGTTCCGCTCGAAAACCAGTTAAGCAGGAAGCAGCTGCTCTGCTCAGTGTGGCAAGTGCTTTCCCCTGATCTTCTCAAGCTGTGAGTCAGAAAGCCCCAGAAAACGTTCGCTTGTGGAGGCCAGGTCACAACAGACTAAAGGGAAGGGATTTTTTGGCTTTCCCCACATCCTGTCCTGTTTTCCTGCAGCCCTTCGTGGCTCTGACTGCCATGCCCAACAGTGTATGCAATGCTGGCCTTTTCCCTTGGAAAGGGTACTCCAGTGCCACCAACAGGTGCATAGAGTTCGCTTTACCCAATCCCATGATGCTCTCTTGGTGAACTCTGAATCCTGACCTTGGGCAAGAAGAAAACTTTGTGGCAAAGCTGCTAATTTTCATGCACTCACACCATTTAATGTATAAAATGAAAGAACCAATCATAAAGAGCAACAGGTCCTCCAGCGGCTGAAGGTGGAAATCTTTTTCTAAAGCTATTTTAACATATGCGCTGACACCTCCTTACCAGCCAAATGACAAACCTTACAGTCATGGCCACAGATTATAGGTGGTGACAACTCCAGAAATACCAGAAATAGGAGAGATGCTCACTAGGATGTGTTAGTATCCAGGGTAACATAAGTTTGAATTTTTTAAAAGCTGATCAATAACTCAAAAGCGTTTGCACCGTGACATCATGGGAGGAAATTTATGGCCTTTCAAGGTAATGGCCTTGAAAGAAAACTCTGTTCTTGCACCAGTGCTTCATACTTATTGAAAAGCAGTCCCGGTGCTTTATAGTTGAACGTCACATGCACATATGTTTCCAGCTTTACAATGTAAAGTTTCTATCTTGACAGGAAACTACTGAAGATTGTGTGTAGGTTAAAAATAATAAAAGAGGGGCAGCTGTAGTCTTGGATTTTATGTATAAATCCCACCACTCTATTTTCTACCATAAGACATATTTCTACACCTCTCTTTGAAATATGCAAGGTGCCTCTAAGTGCAGCATGCAGTTCACTCATTTGTAGTCAGGATGATGGTTTGAAACATCCAGTTGCCATCAAAGTAACAGTTAACTTGCTTTTGATAGCAAGAATTAAAGACCTTGCAATTAATACAAAGGGGCTATTAGAAATGGGAAATGAATAGGATCTGGAATGCAACCTCACCATCATATGACTATTGAGCATCTTTATTACCAACATTTGTTATAAAGGATGGATATGACGTCCTTATATACACTAGAAGCTTTTGTTGTAAAGATTACGTGTATACTGGTGAGAAACAGCTTTCTGACCTGATGATCTGGGTGAGACTACATACGATGCTTTAAAACCAATGATATCTTGAAAAGTGAGGAGTAGGAAACAACTCCCCAACACCATCATTTTCTCGTTGGTATTTTGAAAGTATTTTTATATCCCATTTTAATTAAAAGCATCTTTAAGCCACTTCTTGGACCTTTTTCACTTTTCCGAATCTGTATCTATACATTTTCAAGGCCTTATAGCCAACTCTTTAGACATATCCTTTCTTCTGCATCCAAGCATCTCATAATATTCTATAGTGGATACAAATAACAGAGCATGAAAATTAGATATATCCTTATCTCTGTGTTTTCAGATGGGCCCAGTGCTTCACATGTGCTTAGTTTTGCTATCCCAAACGGGAGAGCGCTAAGAGCCATTTAACAGGAACAGACATGTAATGCATGTGTTTCTAAATTTCTATGTCAGGATCTTTACACTCCTCCATCAGTGTGGTCTCCAGTTATGTGCCCCCTTTTCCTGATATCTCCTACAGATCCTGTCACACTTGGGAATTTCTTCTAAGCCACTATAAATGTATTATGGAAGGAGGCAGGGAAAGAAGGAGTGAGTATCCACACCTACCACAAAGCTCACTGGCTGAGGCTGAGCAGTGCTTGTTTTCTAAGCGTTCTTGGGAGACAGATGGTGCCTCATATCTGTTCTACACTCAATCCCCCGCTGTTTCCTTGTTTTGTCCACTGTGTGTGTGGGTTTTACACCTTGCCTAACTCTCCACTATTCATGCATTCCTATCTGATCGTCTAGTTTCTGTTCAGCGGCTTGCTCTGACTTTGCAACCTGACTGCTGTTCATCTGCAAGCCTTCCTGGCTGACTTTTTCCCCCTGACCTTCAACTTATGTACACTTCTGGCACTAGTCTGATCCAACCACACTTTGCTCAAAAGTGGTCCCATCCCACAACAGGTAGACATAATATCCATCAGTATAACACCTTTCAGTTTACTTTTTTTTCATGATAATCTTGTGAAGTAGTATTACTAACACTTTATTTTTTCTAAGAGGTGGGAACTAAGAATTCAGTCCTCTAATATTTGACAAAGTTACGTATTTGCAAGGGTCTATTTCTTACTCTCATATTACTAAGCTTCTCTGTGCATGTTCATTTCGATGTCAGCCTAGAAGTACAAACTGCATGAAGAGAAGAATCATTTTCCTTGACTGATCTCCGTAACATTAGTAAAATAAGCTCTTTCTTGGCCTTCTGGCTCTGCACTTTTTCTTCTACCTTTGGCTCTCCCTTTTTAGTCTCCTTCACGGGTGTCTCTCCTTCTTCCCAGCTGTCATTGCTGAGTCTGCATCCAAGGCCAAATTCCCGGAGCTATTTCTTTCACTCCGAGGGTCTCAAATACCACCTTTCTAAGCGCTAGGGGTTTACGGATCTGGATCTCCAGCCCCGACTTTTCAGCTGAGGCTTGAGTCTGTACATCCAAGCACCTAGCAAACATCAGCAGTTAGATGTCCGACTGGAGCCTCTAATGCTACGGATCCTGCCATCTTCCCCGCTCCCTGACCCCACCTCTTCCTGTTCACCCTATCATGCAGGCAGCGGGTGGCATCATCGATCACTTTCTACCCACTGCCCAAGCCAGCACCCTTGCTGCAGCAGCCTGTCTCTCTCCCACTTTGGCTCTCTTGGAAGCCACACACTTCACTTATGCACACCACCACTTGCCCAGATCAGACAACTGTCCCCTCTTGCCTCAGTTACTTTAGCAGCTTCTAACTGGTCTCTAGCTTCCAGTCTTGCCTTCCTAATCCAGTCTGTACACTATAGCCATAGTGTTTTTTCTTTTTCTTTCTCTCTCTCTCTCTCTCTCTCTCTCTGTCATTACTATGTTGGGTTTTTTTTTTTTTAATTGTGGCAAAATGTCCCTAACCCAAAATTTACCACTTTCACCATTTTAAAGTATATAGTTTTAGCAGTGGGAAGTATACGTATGTTGTTGTGCATCTAATCTCCAGAACTCTTCTCATCTTGCAAAACTGAAACTCTGTACCCGTTAAACAACGTATCCCCATTCCCTTTCCCTCGACCCCTGGCAACCACGGTTCTCCTTTCTGTCTCTATGAGTTTGACCACTCAACATACCTCATTTGTCTTTCTGTGAATGGATAGTTTCTCCTAGCATAACATCCTCAAGGTTCCTCCACGTTGTGGCCTGTGCCAGAATTTCCTTCCTTTTCATGGCTGAATAATACTCCATTGTCTACATAGACCACATTTTTGTTTCTGCGTTCATCCGTTCATGTCCTGAGTTGGCTTAAAACTCTCTGACGGTTGTGCTTTGCTGTTGGGATAAGCATTCAGGCCCCAGCTGCTTCTTCAGCCTCACCTTCTCACCCTTCATTATATCCACTCTCTTCTCCAGCTCTGACTGTTCCTGCGGGCTGTTTCTCTGCCCGGACCACTTCCCAGGACTTGCCCCCTGTGTCAGTGTGATGCTCTGAGAAACTGACTCCAGGGAGGGATTACACATGCGAAACTTTTATATGGGGAAACGTGTTAGAGAGGAACAGAGCAAATCTCGCCTGCCTCGGCGGCCCTGCAGTACTTAGTCATGGAGCGGGCAGAGGGGCTCTGCAGAAATGGATGGTTTTCAGCGCCCATCCCTCATGACGCTGGTGTGCTCACAGAGGGGCATTCTTCTGGCCGATGTTCTCCCTCTCTTCACCAAGCAGCCTGTGCTTCCTCTGCTAGACTGCTTTTTGATTTTTTTTTTTAAGTTTATTTATATATTCTGAAGAAGAGAAAGAGAGTGAGCCAGAGAGGGGCAGAGAGAGAGAGGGAGAGAGAGAATTCCCAAGGAGGCTCCTCACTGTCAGCACAGAGCCCAATGTGGGACTGGATCTCATGAACCATGAGATCACTACCTGAGCTGAAACCAAGAGCTGGGTGCTTAACCAACTGAGCCATCCAGGCGCCCCTGCTTTTTGATTTTTAAGAGCAGACCATGTCATCTTATTTGTGTTTTGATCTTAGTGTTTTGCATAGTATCTGGCTTCGTAGGTATTCAAATGCTTGTAGCTTGAATGTGGAAATAGAAATATTCAGAATTTGCTTTCTGTTACGAATGAATTTGTGTCTACTTTTAAAAACCGCATTTAGGGGCGCCTGGGTGGCTCAGTCGGTTAAGCGTCTGACTTTGGCTCAGGTCACGATCTCGCGGTCCGTGAGTTCGAGCCCTGCGTCGGGCTCTGGGCTGATGGCTCGGAGCCTGGAGCCTGCTTCTGATTCTGTGTCTCCCTCTCTCTCTGCCCCTCCCCCATTCATGCTCTGTGTCTCTCTGTCCCAAAAATAAATAAACATTAAAAAAAAAACAAACCTGCATTTATTTTATAGCATAAAGCCCAATATCTAGTCCCCCCTGCCCACAGTGCTGGGAGCAAGGTGCTGGGCCCACTGTGGGGGCACAGTGTCCTCGGAGTAAGGGTAGGACTTGGTGGGAAGGGGGAGGCAACGGGATTGGAAAAAAACTACATGGGAGGAAGCAGATCATCCAAGATAATGGTCAATCTGAAAGGGCTGCGCAGAGAGAGAATGAAGGTCTGAGTCACAGGGAGTGAAGGCAGCGGGATGGATGGCAAACTGTGCCCAGGATTGAATATTTTGAGGGAGAGCCTTATTCAAGGTACAGATTCTGGCTGGATGCAAAGAAGCTTGTAAAAGTAAGTTTTCTTTGGAAGGCATTATTTTCTTTTTATTCTTTCAGCCATAGAAAACAAACAGTATTTTTTAAATTTTGTGACAAAATGTATTGGCTCGAGTTTCACCCGTACACCTTCCTCTCCACTGTGGTTTCTAGTAGGGTAATTGAAACAAAATACCTAGTTCCTGATTCCTGGTCATTGAAGGCTGTTTCAGGGTGATGGCTTTGGTCATCAGCCCTGAACTGTCCTCAGCCACTGAATCTCTCTATATATGAGGATACCTTGAAATGGCTCAGTCCATTCTAAGTATTTTAGGAGACATACATACAGACTCCTTAGGGATCTATAATGCTTATCCAGTACAAAAAATGTTCAACTACGCGTACATTGTGAGAGATATAACTGTGAGCCTTTCCTTTCCCTGCAGAGTTGAAGAGCGAGAAGAGACTGCAATGACCCTAAACTACCCTTCCTTTTATCCGCGAGCTCGGCCAGGCTGCAAGGCCCCCACTCTGCCCTTGCTGAAGCCGACCTCGCAGATCTAGGCCTGCGGTTGCGAGGCTGAGGTGCCTTCCAGCCGACAGCCGCTGGTGCTCGAGCTTTTTCCAAATACAGTTGGGGACCAATCAAGAAGAGAGCCTCCAGGGGTAGAGAGGATATACAAGGAATGCCACCCCTAGATAAAAGGAAATTATTTAACCACCATGTGACAAAGAGAGGAATTTCTCTTGCTGCTAGGAATGTTCAACTGGCTCATTCTTTGGCCCTGCCCTGCGGTTTACCCTGGTCTAACGCACCCTTAAAAGGGCAGCGATGAGGTAACAGCGTTTCTCTTGGTAATCTTCATCTCATTTTGTAATCCGGTTCATGGAAGAAACCTGTCAAACAAGAAGTGTGACTCAGGGGCAGATGTTAAAACATGCACTCCTCCAGGAGAGAGTAAAAACTGTCTGGGAAATGAAAGTGCCTGTTCTCTTAATGTTACAAACTCATCACGAGGGAAACTTCTTGTGTTTGACACCCTGCATTGGCCATGATCAATATTGGACGGCGCGCTGCAAAGGGTTCTCTCATTTCCACAAAGCTTAATTAGCAAAAGTTGCCTCTCTTCACACCGTGAAGAGTTTCAGTGCTGCACAAAAATGGACTGGCTGAACACACTGGACGTTGGGAATGTGGTGATGAGCAACCTTTTCCTCCTTGATAAGAAAACAAGAGGCTTACCGGACATATTTTTGGAAGGAATAATCTAGTAGTGTGAATGAGTTTTACATTTAAAATAAAAAGAAAGGGAGAAAGGATGACCTCTGTCTAGATGGAAGGTCGGTCAGAAAGCAAGTTAACCCTGGACATCCAGAAGGGCAGAATGGAATTAGCGGACATGTCAGAAGGGGACCAAAAGTTAGACGGGGGAGGCTGCAAATACTAAAAGTAGACTTTCCTGTGAACTAACCTAATTCACTTTCACCGATGTGCTAACAAAGAGAAATTCTGCATCAAGGACTTGCTTGGCTGGCAGTGGTTAAAACTGGAGGTTGGTAGGCTTTCCTTTTTTTCCTCTGTGTATGCCTGGTGAGTAGATCATGGTAAAATTGTGTATTATGATACCCTCTAATATAATTTGTTTGGGCTTAACTTCAATGTGATAAATGGGATGAAAATTTCAGAAATTTGTCTTAACACCTAAAAGTCTTTGCAGATTTCTGATAATTCAAAGCCTTTATATTCATTTGCATATTAATTTATTTTCCTGTTCCTTTTTTCTTTTTTACAAAAAGCCCATTCTCAGGGCGCCTGGGCAGCTCAGTCGCTTAAGCGTCCGACTTCGGCTCAGGTCTTGCAGTCCGTGAGTTCGAGCCCTGCATCGGGCTCTGTGCTGACAGCTCAGAGCCTGGAGCCTGCTTCCAATTCTGTGTCTCCCTCTCTCTCTGCCCCCTGCCCTGCTCACACTCTGTCTCTGTCTCTCAAAAAGTGAATAAACGTTAACAAAAAATAAAAATAAAAAAATAAAATAAAATGAAAAGCCCATTCTCACAGTTTGATAGAATAAAAGTGCCAACCCTGTCTTCATCTTACTCTTGCATTATTCTTTAACAAAAAATAAAACAGAAGGATACTATTAAAGCCATTTAGCCTATTGTTTCTTCGTTTGGTCTACTATTTTACTCAGAAGAAACATTGAAACATATATTTCCATTTTCAAAACTTTTACAAAGTCTCTCTTTTTTTTTAAAAGATTATGTCTTTTCTTTTAAGTTTTATTTATTTGTTTTGAGAGAGACAGAGAGAGTGGGGGGGGGGAGTGGAGGGGAGGGGCAGTGAGGGAGGGAGACAGAGAATCCCAAGCACTGTCAGTGCAGACCCCACTGTGGGGCTCGAACTCACCAAACATGAGATCGTTACCTGAGCCAAAAGCAAGAGTCAGACACTTAGCCGACTGAGCCACCCAGGCGCCCCCAAATTTTCACAAAGTCTTAAAGTCGATACTTGTGGTTTATGCCTCAGATGAAAATTCATGGAATTAAAGGTACGTCACGTAGCAACTGAACAACTGACTTACCTCCTTCAACTGTATTGCAGAAATGAAAGGGAAAATTCATGCATTTAGATTTATATTACCAACCCCTTTGATTTCTTTGACAAGAGAAAGAGGCAACAATTTGCCAAAGGCCACACACCCCATGTGGGCTGCTTGATGGTACTGGCCTTCTCCACCCCTGCACCTGCCCACCACACAGCTCTAATAAATCATCCCTGTAGTTAAGGCAACTGAGGAAAAGGGAGAGGGAAGTTATTGCTCCCCAGTGCCTGGTAGCACAAAAACACAGTTACCTCGTATGTCTCAGGATACTGGGTCAGCTGAGTTAGCCCACACGCTGACATGTGAAATGGCCAAGAATTCTGCCCTTGAGTCTGTCTTCTCTGTACATTCTTTGGGGGCTGTCTCATCCATCCCAAGGTTTTGCTATCTTACGGTAATAATTTCCAGACCTTCTGGAGAGAAGACTGACCACTGGTGGCTCCAGCAGCTCCCTTTAATTTGTCTAACAAGGAGCAAGTGCACAGGTTCAGCCTGACCCAAGGGACCCCAGTGCTGTTGGCATGAGTAGGCAACTCCCCCGCCCCCCGCACCACCCCCCCAGCAGCTGGCGCCCAAGCTAGACTCTTGTTCTCTTGCTTGCCAGACCGCTCTCATTCTCACCTTTGAAAAGTATTGTGTGTGTGTGTGTGTGTGTGTGTGTGCAGTAGGGCTCGGCTCATGCTGTATCCGATGCATCCTGCAGACTACACTATGGGGTGGTGCAAGAGGACAGGGGCATCTTCGTGGGGCCCTACCTTTGCCCGCAAGTCCATCCTGCACCACGTGACCCTGGGACATTTGCCAAAGCCATTCACTCAATAATCTGTACCGTTAGTCTAGACCTGTCACCTGAGCTCCAGATTTTAATATCTTATTGTCTACTTGCCCTCTCTTCGTGGATGTCCCACGGGTTCCTCAGACTCTGCCTTCTGTTCTTCTTCCCGTGGGCCTTCTTCAGCTAATGGGATCGTTATCCTCCCAGATCCAGAGGCAAACATCAGAATCACCTTCACTGTTCACAACCCAGTGAAATGAAATTTAAATTGTTGCCAGTACTAAGAAGAGGAGGAAAGAGAGATTAGTATTTGTGGGCTATTTTGTGGTTAGTGTAATCCAAAATGTGCACCGGATACTTGAGGCATGGTGTTAAAGCTGCTACAATTTCCTGTCTGGACTTTCTTAATTGACCCAGCAAGAAAGTGTTTCGCATATCAGGAACTGTTTCTTTGATTTACATGTTTTTAAAGTTTATTTATTTAATTTTTGGAGAGAGAGAGCAAAAGAGGGGCAGAGAGAGTAGAGATTCCCAAGCAGGCTCGATGCCATCAGCACCGAGCCTGTCACAGGGTTCAGTCTCATGAACTCTAAGATCATGACCTAAGCCCAAATCAAGAGTTGAAAGCTTAACCGACTCATCCACCCAGACATCCCTAGATTTTTATTTACATTTAAACTGGTATAATTTCTCATATTAATGTGGTTGATCATTCAGTAAATATCTATCAGGTGCAGAGCTGATATTAATTATTTTGGTTTGAACTTTCACACATATTTCTTTTACATATGTCAGCTACTCAGGATAGCTTCTGCAGGCCTGGTGCCCCAGTATCATGTTTCTGTTTTTGTTTTTTTTTTTTAATAAGTTTATTTACTTAATTTTGAGAGAAAGAGTGCAGAAGAGGGGTAGAGGGGCAAGAGAAAGAGAATCCCAAGCAGGCTCCACACTGTCAGCACAGAGCCCAACGTAGGGCTTGAATTTACTAACCGTGAAATCATGACTGGAGCTGAAATCAAGAGTCGGACACTTAACTGACTGAGCGACACAGCCCCCCTCCCCCCAGCATCATCTTTAATGGCTCCTTCTTTCATTTTCACAAGTGTCTGGGTTTGGATGACAAATTATATGGTCACCCAACACATATGTTATGTATACTTCGGATGTACCGTTGTTTAACATTTTCTAAGCTTGTTCTGCCCTGTAATATCTAACCAATCTAGTCTGAGCCCTCATCCTGAGCGGCTGCTGGAAGACCCTGCCTTTTGTAAGATTGTCCCTCTCCTTGATGTGAAGCCCATGGAGACTGAGGATGTGTCCTTTCTTTCTTCACTGCCTCTTCCCGAGGCCATATTTCTTACTAGCCAAAAACTCAAAGTAAAATAAATATTCCTAAGGACAGTAAAAAATTTGAAGTAAAATAACACAAGAAAGAGAGAAAAATAAATGAAAATGTCAAAATTAAAATATAAGGGTTAAAATACAAATGTAATTAAAACAATCTGTTAGAAGATCCAATGATCACATTTAATTACAAAACAAAAATGAGAAGCTACAATATGTAAAGTAAAATAAAAATATGAACACAGCTGTAAAAACAATTCTCAACTAAACTAGAAATAAGTATAAATTCTAAAGGACGTAAAAATAATAATATTTTTAAAAGGAAATATAAAATAAAGACACTGGAAGGCAAACAAGATAGAGGCTGAACACGTAAAGAATGAAGAACTAAACTAGGAATGGGGACATTAGATAAAATGAATTAAATGAGGTAACACATGTAAAGTGCTTCTCATAATGACATGAGGTTGAGACATCACTCCCTAAAACAAAATTTGTCTCTAATAATAAAGTTGGAAAACAAAAGATGAGGTGCAAAAGAGGAGAAGGAGTAAAGAGCCCCACTGAAAGCAAGATACGAGTCTTTGGCAAAATTCCCCCAGAGACTTCTCAGTAGTTGACTTCCGGTTCACTGGGAAATAGGAGGTACAGCCAACACAAGCTCCTTTCCCCCTGCTCCCTGTGCCATGTTCCCTGTCAACTCACATGTCTTTGTGGTAACTTTGACCCAGAGCTGTCCGAAAAGCCTCACCACAAACAATTTTGGGAGAGAGTCAGTTTTGGGGTTGACTTCACACCTGCACAGCCAGTCTGTTCTTTGGAATCCAGAAGAATAGCAGGCTTAGGTATCTAAAACTGTTCAGAAAGTATTTGGTAATCCCCAATGTAAGCAAACAGATGGCTTTTCATTCTTACCTTTAGATGAGAAAAATATCCTAGTGCTGATGGTGTTTAGTGATAACATTTTATGATCACTAATTTAAATAATAATGAAAATCTCTATTTCTTAATAATCTAATTGAGACAACGAATGGGTTTAAAAGTAAACTGGATGTTGAAGCATCTAACTCAACTTAAAGGGTATTAGGACAATGGTATGTAATCAAA
Source organism: Panthera pardus (assembly GCF_024362965.1). Taxonomy (NCBI): domain Eukaryota; kingdom Metazoa; phylum Chordata; class Mammalia; order Carnivora; family Felidae; genus Panthera; species Panthera pardus. Next base: position 22,050,275 of record NW_026526732.1, on the reverse strand, counting down.
ACGGTTTGGCACTGGCACAAAAACAGACACATAGATCAGTGGAACAGAATAAAAAGCCCAGAAATAAACCCATGAATATTTGGTCAATTAATCTATGACAAAGGAGGCAAGAGTAGGCAATGGGAAAAAGACAGTCTGTTCAACAAATAGTGCTGGTAAAGCTGGACAACTACATGCAAAAGACTAAAACTGAACCACTTTCTCACACCACACACAAAAAGTAAACTCAAAATGGATTAAAGGTCCAAATGTGAGACCTGAATTTATAAAACTCCTAGAAGAAAACATAGGCTATCATTTCTCTGACATTGGCCATGGAGACACTTTTCTAGATATGTCTTCTCGGGCAGGGAAACCAAAGCAAAATTCAACTATTCTGACTATACCGAAATTAAAAGCCTTTGCATAGTGAAGGAAACCACCAACAAAATGACAAGGCAATCTGCTGAATGGGAGAAGATATTTGCAAATGACATATTCAATAAGGGGTTAATATCCAAAATATATAAAGAACGTCTACAACTTAATGCCAAATAACTCAAATAATCTAATGAAGAATGAGCAGAAGAACTGAATAGACATTTTTCCAAAGAAAACATAAAAATGGTCAACAGATGCATGAAAAGTTGCTCAATATCACTAGTCATCAGAGAAATGCAAATCCAAATCACAATGACATATCCCTTCACACCTGTCAGAATGGCCAAAATCAAGAAGATAATAAATGAAGTGTCGGCAAGGATGTGAAGAAAAAGGAACTCTTGTGTGCTGTTGGTGGGAATGTAAACTGGTACAGCCACTGTGGAAAACAGTTTAGAGCTTCCTCAAAAAATTAAAAATAGAATTACCATAGGCTCCAGTAACTCTACTACTGGGTATTTACCCAAAGAATATGAAAACACTAATTTGAAAAGATACATGCACCCCTATGTTTATTGCAGCATGATTTACAATAGCCAGGATATAGAAGCAACCCATAGATGAATGGATAAAGATGGAGTATACATACAATGCAATATTGCTCAGCCATAAAAGAGAATGAGATCTTGCCACAACAGCATGGATGGATCTAGAGGTATAATGCTAAAGGAAGGAAGTCAGAGAAAGATAAATACTGTATGATTTCACTTATATGTGGCATTTAAGAAACAAAACAAATGAACAAAGAAATTTAAAAAGAGACAAACAAAAAAGCAGATTCTTAAATACGGAGGACTAACTGGTAGCTGCCAGAGGGGTGGTGGATGGGGGAACGGGTGGAATAGATGAAAGAGATTAAGAGTACACCTATCATGATGAGCACTGAGTAACGTATAGAATTGTTGACTCATTATTCAGCTAATATCACTGCATGTTAATTATACTTCAATAAAACATGAAATAAGAGAAAAGAAAATAAAAGAAATAAAAGGAAAAAAAAAGAATGTGTTTAGAAGTAACCTGGAGGGGTGCCTGAGTGGCTCAGTCAGTTAAGCATTTGACTCGGTTTTGGCTCTGGTCATACCTCATGGTTCATGGGATCAAGCCCCATGTTGGGCTCTGTGCTGAGTGTGCAGCTTGGGATTCTCCCTCTCCCTCTCTCTGCCCCTCCCCCACACTGTCTTTCAAAATAAATTAATAAACTTGAAAAAAAGAAGAAGTAACCTGGACGTTGAAGCATTCAACTGATGTCGAAATAAAAGGGTGTTAGCATGATGCTAGGAAGTGAGAGATTTCTGGTAAAGTCAAAGTAAAGATTCTATTAAGGACGACACACCTTAGGAGAAGGCAGCTGTAGGTTTCCACACAATTAATTTATACACCTTTTTAAATACAGGAATACAGCAAGTACACCCTCAGGAGAACGACTTACTTAAGAGAAAGAGGTAGATGAAAAGAAATCAAGCCGATGGTGGGGAATCAATTGAGGAAGCGACTTCCAGGGAAAGTGGAGCCCTTCATCCATCCCACACATACTGTGTGAACCTTCAGGGATGCTTTGGCAGAAACCCTACTGTGATAAAGGAGACTCTAAAACCCTAGCCTGCCTCAGATTACACAATTCAGGTGTGCATTCAAGGAGAAGTTGGGGTGAGGCTCCAGAATTTGCATTTCCAACAAGTTCCCAGGTGGTTCTGACTCTCTGAGAACCACTGGCTTATATTTAAAGACGTTAATTTTCTTGTATAAGAAGCGGATTTCTGGTTGGCTGTGGCTCATAAGGTCTTTACGGGCAAGGTCGCTTTCTAATTTGTCCCTATGACATCTTTGGGCATTAGCTGCTTATCCCTAGGCTTGTCTCCTCATGGTCACAGAGTGGCTACCGCAGCCCCAATAATTTCACCTTCACACCATCTCATTGAAGGCACAGAGGCAAAGGGAAGAAATAGCACAAGTTTTCACTTCCCAACCTTCGTGTTTTTTTATCCAGAAAGAGCATCTTTTTCAGAACTCCCAAGCAACTTTTCTTATCTCTCATTGGCCAGAACTGGATCACTTACCCACTCTCCCCCTCACCCTGTTCCAGATTCATTCTTGGTGTAATGGATGACAAATAATAATTTGACAAATAATAATTGACAAATAATAATTTGTCCCCTGGGATGGGGGCAATGTCTACTTTGCCTGAATTCAAAATGGGAATGGCTGTTCAAAAAGTAGCAAATATTGACTACCATACCACAGGAGCCTACCTCCGGCCAATCACACTGCTAGATATTTTGCATATATTAATTCACTGAATTCTAACATTTCTCTGAAGTAGACATTATTATTCTCATTTTACAGGTGAGGAAACTAAGACTTGATGAGGTTAAGTATTTTGCCTACATAGCTAAGAAAAAATTAGAATTTGAACTAGGTCTATTGATTCCACAGTCTAAACAGTACCTTTACGTTATGATGTCCTGCTAACTCTTGTTTTATCTAAGACTCAGATAAATTGTTGCTGTCATAATGACAACACTTGCTTATGGACAAAAAAAAAGCTATTTTATATTCTGCTTACTATATAGAATATATGTGTAGTATATTTCATGAGATTTGAGGCAAAAATTTAAATGTATGAGTACTTAGAAAATCCTGGGGACACCTGGGTGGCTCAGTTGGTTAAGCGTCTGACTTCAGCTCAGGTCATGGTCTCAGGGCTCCTGAGTTCAAGCCCTGCATCGGGCTCCTGTGCTGACACCTCAGAGCCTGGAACCTTCTTCAGATTCTGTATCTCCCTCTCTCTCTGCCCCTCCTCCGCTCCCACTCTGTCTCTCTCTCTCTCTCTCTCTCTCTCTCTCTCAAAAATAAATAAACATTTAAAAAAAAAACAGAAAATCTTGTCACCAAGAATAATCTATTCCTAAGAACATACCTTAGTTTTCATTATAATAAACAAGATCAGACAGGGTGAGAAGGATGCTTTTAAAGTCTAATTTGGAACTTCCCAAATTTTGTACACTCATGTTTGCAAGTAAGTCTAACTTATACTTACTCATTTCACTTTACAATTATATGTGCGGTGGGAAGGGAGGAGTTATGTGGAGCCATGGAGGAGAATAAGGCAGATAAAAGCAGCGTGGGAAAGGCAGGAGAGAGACAGAAAATGGCTTAGCATCGTCAAAGGACAAGGGGTCCCAACTTAGTATGACTGGGATTTCAAAGGTTGTGGAAAGGGGTTTTAACTTCAACTTTTACAATGTGAGTCTGTTTTGGGCATGATATCTTCATTCTGAAAAGAGAAATAGAAAGAGAGAAGTAAGAGTAGAAGCCACATGTCAGGACTCTGGGGAAAAGGGAAAGTAAATGGGTGCCCTTGGCAAGTACGGGTGATCCCATGCAAGAGGTTAAGAACAAATGGGAAAAGGAACTCCAACTGCAGTGTTTGCATAGGGGTCAGCAAGATTATTCTTTTACAATATCTATGTAAAAACAAAATATATGCTCATGAATACGTCATCAAAGCCAGAAAAACTAACTTTGGGTAGTCTATTAGACATCTATACCTGCATAAAAATAACATAAAACGTAGCTGCTGAAAGCATTAAATATTTATTATATTACATAGTTTCCAAGGGTCAGGAAATGAGGGCTTGGCTGGTGGTTCCGGTTCAGGGTCTCTCATAAAGTTGTAGTCAAGATGTTGGCAGGACTGCAGTTATCAAAAGGTTCGACTGGGTGGGGGGTATCCATTTCCAAGCTCACTCGTGTGGGACTTCAGTACCTTGCTGGCTGCTGCCTTTCAAAGGGCGGCTCATGACACGACAGCTGGTTTCCTCCAAAGGGACTGATCCAAGAGAAAGAAACCAAGACAACGGCAGCAGTGACTTTTGATGACCTAGTCTCTGAGGTTGCATATAAAACCTCTTCTGTTTTATTCTATTTGTTAGAAATGAGTCGGTAGATTCAGCCCACACTGAAAGGGAAGGGACTTAAGCTCCATCTCTTGAAGGGAGGAGTGTTGAAACATTTGTGAACGTTATTTTTGAACATCAAAAAACACGTAAAGAATATCATGGCATAAATAAACACATGCACAGTGAAACATTTGCCCATAAGAAGTATGTCAAATGCAATTTCCTGAACATGAAGCCACTTCAGTGTTGCAAAATTTGCCTTAATATTGTCACTTGCTCTCTAACATTCAGTTATTACAGACATCACTGCACAGTGCTTTTCACATTTTGTTCCAACGCTCAAGTGGGTATTTGTCATGCCTTGCAGATGCCAGCATCTTTTGAACACCCTTCTCATGTTTGGGGAATTTCCTCCATTTTAAGACTTGCTTCCTAAGGTAGAAGCTAGAACTTTCCTTCTTAACCTCCCTTGTGGCTAGGATTTGGGGACTGGAACTTGTCCTCTACCCAGAGAACCCCATGTAGGATGTCAGTTTGGCAAAGGGGCAGCACAGCCCAGAATCTAGTTTCCAGTAAGGGGGTAGGAAAGGACTTCAATGATGGACTCACACCTTGGGCTCCTCATCTCGGGATTCTGCTTTCTTGTGTTGGCTTTATTCCCAGACAGCCTATCCCTGTGTAGTACTCCTAGTGCTTGATAACAGTATTCCAGTTTATTAGTCTCAGGCTTTTTATTAACTATTTATTAACTATTAACTATTTTTATTAACTATTTTTTAATTAACTATTAATTATTAACTATTAACTATTCATTAAAAGAAAAAAAACCCCACACTTAAACAGTAACATGTTTATTCTGCCCATAGATTTTGTGAGTCAAAAATTGGGAAAGGATACAGTAGGGATAGCTTGTTCCTGCTCCACGATCTCAGTGCTTAGCTGGGAAGATTCAATGGCGAGGTCACTTGATGGTTAGGTGCTGGAATCAACTGAAGGCTCGCTCGCTTCTATTTGCAGCAATTAATATTGACCGTTGGTTGGGGCTGTTGGCTGGAAAAACTACATGTGGCTACTTGGGCTTTGTCACAGTATGGCGGCTGGGTTCCCAGAGCAAGCATCGTAAGAGAACAAGGTGAATGACCTCAGAAGTCACTAGCATCTGTCTGCCACAGACACAAGGCTTCCCTGATTTAGCGAGGAAGAACACAGACTCCGTGTATTGATGGTACGGGTGTCAAAATCACAGTGGAGGAAGATAAAATAACACGTGGGATGGGAGGTACTGTCGTGGTCCTCTTTGGAAAAATACCGTGTGTCCCACCGCAGACTGAAATTTTCTCTTCTCTAATAGCTCTGAGTGATCTGTAACTCTGACTAGACTAACTTGTGTTCCAGGCCCATCCTTAAACAGTGGCCACAGAAATTTAATACAGTCTTGAGGCTGCAGAAGAGGCACTGCTGAGGGGTACCCTGTAATGAAAACAGTTCAGAACGGTTTTATACTAGAGGTCATTGGGAGGCTAAGTCTGGGGTTGAATGAAAATATCATTCAGATAGTATACTGCCATGTTCCAGAAGATCGTGGAGGATTTGATGGCTAGATTGGTGGTAAGAAAGCTCTGTAATGCCCTTGAGGTGCAGGCTGTAAGTCTAGGAGGCCTCTTACATTGGAGTGAGTTTGTAACTGGGCCTCTCAACTTGAAAATGGTGATACAAACGCTTGCCATATAGAGTTGTTTTTGTTTTTTGTTTTAAATCAAACTAGATAATATATGTAAAGAGCTTAGAGCAATGCCAAGGGTTATGTGGCAAAGTGCGGAGGGGGCAGTTCCACCAGTCGTTACCCTCAGGGCCTCTCAGGGGCAGTCAGGGTTCTCGACTGGGACTCAGAGGCTGGGGGAGAGCCTCCCCAGGTCACGGTAATGTCCCCGGGGGGCTCACGGGAATTCCAGGAGGTAGCAGGACAATGCGTTTCTTACAATGTGACCTAGCCAGTGAAGAGCCAGTCGGTGAGGTCCCACACAGGTGAGTCTGCGCAGTCTCCAGGCTGATAGGAGTTCTCGGGCAAAGACAGCTGCCTGCACTGCAGGAGCAAGGGCGTGGCTGCCAGACGGTCCTCGGTTCCCAGGCTCCCGAGCCGTGGCTCTGTGGTAGTTTCGAGGTCCTGGGGTGGCTCGGGGAATGCAATGGCCGTCCTGGTAAAGGAAGTGAGAGGACAAGCCGAATCTCCTGTGCACAGAACGAAGGGAGAGCAGTGAACAGTGAAGAGAACGCAAACTTCCAAGCGCACGGGTGGGTCGTGGGAACAGAGGGAGGGCCCTCAGAGGCGCAGCGGCCGTGGTGCCGGCAGCCAGCGGGGAGGGCCGCTTGTGCCACACTCCCCGCCTGTGGTACAGACACAAATTTCTACAAAACTTCCTTCCTGTGTGACTTGTTAAGAAACGCGGCCCACAAGCACAGGGGTCCGAGAACTCTGCTGCTGCCCGTGCAACTCATTCCTTGAAGTTTATTCACTTTGGAATAAAACGAACGAAACCCCACCCTGTGGGCTCCGTCCCTGCCCCGCCAGGCCCCCGCGCCTCCAAAATGTGCTCCTGGGAAACCAGAAGTTTACTAGTGTGTTTGTTTCCCGCGCCCGCGCACCTCGAAACCGAAAGCACCACTGGCTGGGCCCGAGTCCTGCTCGGAGCTACCAGCCGAGCGTCCCCGCCGCCAGCGCGCCGAACTCGGATGCAGTTGCCTTCCCTGCCGCGCCGGGCCGGGGGCAACAGTGAGCTGCGGCGGCGGCGGCGGCGGGAAACCGAGGCCCTGGCGGGGAGGTCGCTCCAGCTCGGGGTGGGAAAACCGGGAAAACAGCGGCAAAGTCTCCTCAGAAACTCTTCCGGGAGGGTTCGAGGACGGTGGAATACGGCTTGTAGGAAGAGTGAAATGCAGACCGTTCGCCTGTACCAGGATGGCCGAGTGGTTAAGGCGTTGGACTTAAGATCCAATGGACAATGTCCGCGTGGGTTCGAACCCCACTCCTGGTAGATGTTTGCTTTTACGGTTTTTTTAACTTAAAAATTTTATTTCTGTTTAAAGTATACATTTCACTCAGCACACCACGCCTGGGGCCCAAGAATTCTGTCTTCTGGCTGGGAGAGACGCACCCTTCTCCCACCTCCCTCCGACTCGCATAACGCTCGGCGTCGCTTCCCGCGGGCGGAAGACGACTTCGCGCGCGGGGTGGGCGGGGGCTGGGCGGGAGCGCGGGCGGGGGCCGGAGGGCGTCTCCCCGGCCGGGGCTGCGCGGCGTCAGAGGCTCGCGGGGCCGAGGCGGGGTCGGGACTCGGCTGCGGAGCGGGCCCCGCTTCCCCGCTGCGGAGCCGGGGCCGGCCGGGCGGGGCCAGCGCCTCCGATGGGAGAGCACCGTTAGCCCCCTCCGCCGAAAAGTCAAGGCTAAACCACCTTTTTCCGTTTCGCCAAAATGAATTGTGTGCGCACAACTCTTCCATTAGCTCCTTGAAGGCGGAGACAGTGGGCACCCCAGCTCTAAAATGGACTCTAGCTTGCATCCGGCTTAGAATTTTAAAATACCAATGGCATGGTCTCGTTGTTTTCTTCCTTCCTTTTTTTTTTTTTTCAAGACTTTTTAAAATAATCTCAAACCTAGATTTGAAGTAAATTAAAGTAGATTAAAGTAATCTAAAACCTAGAGGAAAAAGTTGCAACTACAGTGCAAAGAACACTTAAAAAAAAAAAATCATTGGTTAGTAAGATACCGACTAGATGCTCCAATACAACCATTAAAATAAGGAAATTAATATTGATAATTTACTACATCTAGTCCCTGAACCTCTTTCAGTCAACAGTTGGCGTGTATAGTAAATTCTCCTGTTCAGAGTAATGTACTGAATTTACTTGTCACACCCCCTTAGGCTTCTTGAATCTGTAACAATTTCTCAGTGTCTCCCGACTGCCATGATCTTGACACTTGTGAAGATGACAGGCCAATCACTGTGGAGAATGTCCCTTTGTCAGCTTGGGTTTGTCGGATTAGATTCAGGTTGTGCTTCTGTAGCAAGAGTATGGCGGAAGTGATGCGGTGTTCACACTCCCATCAGGGGGGGAGTGATTTTGATGTGTCCTGTTAACTGAACTGAATTCACTTGATTAAGCCTCTCTGCCAACTTTCACCACTATAAATTCACTCTTTCCCCCTTTGTAATTAATATATATTTGGGGGAAATGTTTTGAAGCTATAAAAATATCCTCTTACTCATCAAACTTTCCATTTGATTCAGTTATTTCTGGAATCATAAGTAATGTAAGTATGCACTTATGGTGCATACTATTTTAATAAATGGTTGCAACCCATTCTATATTTGTTCAATGATCAGTGTCCCAGATTTGGCCAGTGGAAATCCATCGGAGCTGACCTTTAACATGTCTGCATCATTCTTTAGCACTTCCATCCTTCCTGGTCCAAGATATTCCATACTTACCTTCTATTTTCTGTGACCCAGCCCCAGAGTCAGCCCTTTTCAAAAGATCCCTGATTCCCTTTTCCCAGGAGAAAAGTCATTAGAAACCAAGATCTTAGTGCTAGACAAGCTCATTGTTTTGATGTGTTACTGTTCCCAGGCCCTCTGAGTGGACAGAATTAGGAAGTATGTGTGTATACACATCTATATTTGTCTATTTACAGCCAGGAGTTTATACTAATACCTCCAATTCTGATGCAACATTACAGATTTTGTTTTAGTTTTTCTATCCATATTTGTAATTCCCTAAACTTGCCACTTGCCAAAGTAAAATTTACCTTGCTTGAGCCTATCAACAGCTTTAGATTGAATTGTTCAAGAAGGGAAGGAAAGAGGAAAAGAGTGTCTAAGTAGTTTAGAAATGAGCATCCTGCCAGCATCTGAGAACTGGCTATAAACCAGTCACTGTTAGACACCTGGGATGTGCAGATAAATAACTCAGCATCTGTCTCAAGGAGCTCAGTTAGTGAGAGAGAGATTTTAATGAATCACGCTTATAATGAGAAAACATGAATTATGTCCGAGATGCTAAAGGAGCAGTGTGGGAAGCCCTAACTCTTTACCAGAAGAGTCAGCTTTAGTTGGGAACTGAAGGAAGCGAAGTAGGGCTCTGGGAGGGGAAGGAGAGAGGTGCAGGTGGGGTAAGCCATCTTGAAACCCTGCTAAGTATGGTCTCTGCAGTTCACTGAAGGATTCGAAAAAGAAGCAACCGATTAGTGTTGCCTTTGGAAGTATCTCTATCAACATGGAAACTCTTCGTCCATCTATATAGGTTTGGGAGAGGGGGGCATATTGAATTGGAAGGAAATATTTTTGGGTGAAAATTATTTAATTCAGTCAATAGCCAGGTCAGCTGAACTCAGTCTACCTCTTTCTTCCACCGTAAAGGACAAGCAAGAGATAAACTGTATTGATTTGAAACTTTTCCAGCCTGAACATAAGCACCTGTGCTTATTTAAGTGCTTGTATTACTATGTTCAAGCACAAATATAGAACACTACTGGCAAGAATAGGCAAAAAGCAGTGTGGAGTTTACTTTGTTTCTTTAAAACTATATTGTAAATCAGGCTTCTAGTTTGTATTAACCAGTTACTGTGCATTAGCTGAGATGGTAAAAAACTCGTGAATATTCTTCTATGAGACTGCTGAGATTCTGCCAGATTACTCTGAGATGCCACAAAGATGGATGAAAGGATGTTGAAAGACTGTTGGTCTAGAAACGAGAGAATCTATCAGATAGATCCTAGCGCACTGCACAAGTTTTCTACTGATTAGTTGTATGGCCTACTTAGCCATAATCTTCACATGCCAATTTAGATGGAATCTTTTGCTTTACTATTTTCTTCTCTACAAAATGTTTTATCACTGGTTTTCTCTGATTAGCAGGATTCTCTAACTGAATTTAAAATTTTGTTTTAATGTTTATTTATTTATTTATTTTGAGGGGGTGGGGAGGAGCTGTGGGAAAGGGAGAAAGAGAATCCCAAGCAGGCTCCGTGCTGAGCACAGAGCCGGACTCGGGGCTCAATCTCATGAAACGTGAGATCATGGACTGAGCCGAAATCATCAGACACGTAACCACCTGAGCCACCCAGGCGCCCCACTAACTGAATTTTGATTTAATGCAGCAAACATTGAGAATGCGATTCGATTTATAAAAGTTCAAATCGTGTGGTGACTCAGTAGAAAGAATCGGGGCTTTGGGGTAAGACAGGTTTGCCAATTTTCTTAGGGTACTAGTCTCCCTTTTCTCATTCAAAATTGGGAAGATAGTATTTACCCCCACTGGGTAGTTGTAAGGCTGAATTAACTATAATAATGGCTTATTAATTATAATAATCATAATAAGTATTATTAATAATATTACTAATGTTAGTTAATATTGTTCTCATAATATTGCCTTCTCACAAAAGTAGGTGTTTCAAATCTCTCAGTTGTCTTCCCTTTTCTGAAGCCATCCACTGTGGGAGGTACAGAAGAACTACATTGTGTAAGTTGGAAGGAGTCTTACCTTGCATGGGAAGACCACTTTACAATTTTTCAAAAACACTTTTACATTCACAATCTCCTTTGACAGACAAGATCATACAAGACTCATTGTACCTAGGTGGTAGATACAATTATACACCAGCTTCTTCAACAGATGTAAAAAAGTAATGTTTTCTTTCACTCAAAATTACACATATAGAGCCAGAGAACATCAGTAGCTCTTAAAAATTGAAATCCTGTCTTACAATGTAGCAGAATCTTTACTTTCCTTTGAAACATAGCCTTGTTATATTAGACTCTTTTTTTTTAATTCTTAAAAGATTTTGAATTTAAATTTGAACAATTTGTAGGTTTACCACCACTAAGCCTAGACTGATTTTCCAATAATTATTTTAATAATAAGAAATTAAGTCATTACTTAATTTGGGTTATAAATTAAGGGTATGGATTTGTAAGCATTCTCTTTATTGGTTTGAACTAGTTGTAACTTATTCAAAACTGATTATTTCCTTTTGGGCTTAACACAGAACTCTGTGGAAGACTGTTGCCAATATATTTAAACAGTGACACCTACTGGTTAATTTGAGGCACATTTATGTGTTAAATTCTGTCTGCCTTATAGGGACTATAAAATCCTGATAAATTGTTGTTCATAGTCACTGTGTTTAGGAGCACATTAAGGCTATGTCTAATCCAGCCAGTATTCTGACTTTCTTTTTTCTCTTTCAATCATTGATAATAAATCTTCCACTGAAAAGATTCGCGAATCACTGACACAATTTGCATGAGCCATTCATTATTTTCATTGTGTGAATATGGCCTTTATCTCATCATATCCATCATATTTAGTTCAATATAATATTTATTTTCAAACTCAGAAACTATGAAGTTGAAGAGGAATAAAGATTTGGGTTGGCCACTAACTTTAAAACACAGAAGTCATGCCCAATTTGAGAAATCCTGAACAAGAAGCTTTCTTTGTCCTTAGTACCAAGTTGGAATTTGGAGATCTTGATTATTCCTTTTGTGTCACATTTTGCTTTTAGATACAATTGCAGCTAATTAATGAACAAGTTGAATGCACATTTGCTAATTGTTCGGATGAGATAACTGACAATGCCTTGAATTTTCATGAGCCTGTTCCGTTACAAAGATGCCATGTAAGAGTCAGAGAACATAATTCCAGGTTCTCTGTATCTTCGCTACTGCTGGATAGAAGGCCATTATGACCCACATGGTCCATTTGTGAACTACCTGGTTTCATTTTCATCTAAATAGATTTTGATGTCTCTGAACCACTTATCGGAATGCTGAGCAGAGAGGCAGTGATTGTACCGGATCCTTACTGAAGCACAAACTGTGCCTAACAGTGTAGTTCTAGCACGTTGGATGCACTATATAAATGCCCATGAAAGAAACAACCAACCTTGAAACCCACTGGAGTATATTTCACTGTTCATCTATTAATTGTACACATGTTAACTCTCAGGATATGTGTTTTATTTTTTTAAACTAATTAATTAATTAATTAATTTTTTAATTTGCATCCAAGTTAGTTAGCATACCATACAACAATGATTTCAGGAGTAGATTCCTTCATGCCCCTTACCCATTTAGCCCATCTTCCCTCCCACAACCCCCCCCCCACCCAAGCAACCCTTTGTTTGTTCTCTGTATTTAAGAGTCTTTTATGTTTGTTCCCCTCCCTGTTTTTATATTATTTTTGCTTCCCTTCCCTTATGTTCATCTGTTTTGTATCTTAAATTCCTCATATGAGTGAAGTCATATATTTGTCTTTCTCTGACTAATTTCACTTAGCATAATACCCTCTAGTTCCATCCATGTAGTTGAAAATGGCAAGATTTCATTCTTTTGATGTGTATATATCACATACATACATGACTGCACACACACACACACACACACACACACACGACAGCTTCTTTATCCATTCATCAGTCAATGAACATTTGTGCTCTTTCCATACTTTAACTATTGTTGATAGTGCTGCTATAAACATGGGGGTGCATGTGCCCCTTTGAAACAGCACACCTGTATAGGATATGTGTTTTAAAATGTACCCAGGATTTGTTTTAATCAAGTATGGTTAGACACACAGGAATGACTGACATAAAGGAATAATTTTTGATACTCACAAATCCCTAGAAACAAGAGTCACGGCCTGCCATATAGGTAGGTCAAGAAGCAGAAGAAACAAGGGAAAGCATGGGCACCTTTATTGTGGTTTTCACAGGAAGGCATTCATGAGGCAGGGTAAGCAGGCTTAGGATTGGCTAGTTTGAATAATTTGAGCAGGCTCTGAAGTTGTAGGAGCTATTCTGAGTTATATGAGGTCTCTAGGAATTAGCTAACCCTGGGAGAGGCAGTTCCTCCATGATCAGCAAGGTCCCAGATGCCAAAATGTCAGAAATAACAGAAAATAGGAAAATACAGTTAATTTAGTATGGGTTCGGGCATTCTCACATCTCCTTTCTTCTCGTTCTCCTTCTTTTGCAGCTGGGGTCAATCTTATCTGATTAGAAGAATCAGGATCCAGAAGCCCAAAGAGGCAAACATGTAAGTAGTTTTTGAGTCATTTCCATCTGAGTGTGGCTATACAACATACTTGTGCAAATCATATCTCAAATTTATCTTTGGGTTTATGTTGTCTTTTCAGCCATCTTATTCATGAGTAAGACTCATAGTTACTGAAAAAGGTAGCTTTTTAAATTGCATTGAAAAGAGGAATCATTAAGTTGAATATCTGTCTCAGTTCTACAATCTACTTTGTACATACACACAGAAGTATGTGTATTTGTGAAATACACAGCATAGGTCTAAGAGGCAACACAGAGGCAACTCAGAACTGTGAATAGAAGTCAGCCAGTTCAAATTTCAATCCCAGCTCCAACCCTGATTAGCAATGTGACTTTGGAATGGTTATTTAGCTTCTCCAAGTCTTTTGTTTTCTCATCTATAAAATGGGGGTGATAATAGAAATACCTATCAAATGATGTCCTGTGAGAGTTATATGTACCGTTGACAAAGTGCTTAGAAATTGCCTGGCATTTGGATGATTGATAGATTAAATTATTGCTATGCTTTAGTGATTCTTGCAAAGTGTGCTTATGGATTGACTACAAGACCAGTTTTGCTACAACGGTAAAAGTTGTTCATGGAATTGATTCTGTTAGATACACATTGTATTTGCCATAGCAATTGTAGCCAAGGAAGATCATTAGCAAATGATACAATTTTTAAAAGACATGAAATTTGGGAGAGGGGCATGGAGGCATAGATTGCATTTTTCAGATTTGTTCATTAAACTTTTTTTCCTTTTAAAAGTCTTTAAATGCCTAGCTTTCCATCATCAGTAATCTTTTCTTAAACAAAACGAGTAGATCCTTGAATAATTTTTATGTTCAAAAAATAGCACTGAGTTCTAAACTCTAACTTTTCAAATTCACGATAAGTGAGCTTATTGTTTTCTCCTGGGTGTTACACCCACTGGGTTAGTCACAAACAGCTATATTAAGGATGTTGTTCACATTTTTTAAACGCTAGCCTTCTGGCCCACCCAGTCCTGCTTCAATTTTAAATGCAACCTGACTTAACTTTTTTTTTTTTTTAATTTCACATAAAGAAAAAATAAAGACTCCTATTACTTGGAAGATGTTTAGAACAATACATAGTGCCATACTTTTAAGTGTGGCAAAGTGCTTCTTACCGTGTAGATGGGCCTTGGAGTCTGTGATTATATAGAAGGGTCCTTTTACTATGACTCAGTGCAATGCCTAATTCTATTAGTGCACTACAAAGAACAACATGTAGAAAGATACATGGAACCAAAATGAAATTTTAAAGTGGCCTAATGAGTTGAAATGACCTCAGTTATATGCTAATTGAACCAATTAGTCAACTTCTTGAATGCTGATTTTATTCTCCTTTGAGGAATCCTCAGACCAAAGTATGAAGGGGATGAACTTGGGTAATTCTAGATGGAAAACCTCCATGGATAGATCTGGAGTAAAGAGGATGTTTCCCACTGGGTTTTTCCTGTTCTGCTTCTACATCTCTGCATCATAAGCCAGTCTAATGCCTGCTTAGAGAACACGCAACCACTGCTGCCTTTTACCCATGTTTTCAAAGTGTCTAGGAAAGTCTCAGAGAGAAACACCAGCACTGAAACGTGGGCAATCTCTAGTTCCAACTGAACAATTCATTCATTCATTCATTCATTCATCCATCTATTCATTCAGTATTTTTTAAGTGACTGAAATGAGCAATGCTATGCTGGTTGCTCAGATACGGCAACAAATAAGAAAAACAAACAACTAATCATAATGTTAATACTTTACAGTTGTAGTTCTCTTCTGGAAGTGTGGGGCATGGTTTGGAGCAGGGGAGAAGCAGAGGCCTTTCACAGAACAGATAGAATGTGAATGGACAGCGGCCATCTGCCCATCACCAGGGGAGAGACTGGACTCAGCACACAGAAAGAGAAAGGGAGAGAAAGAGGGAGAAACGGAGGGAAAGGAAGGGGAGGAGAAGAAGGAAGAAAGAAAGAGGAATAGAGAGAGAGAGAGAACTCAAGACCTCACCCAGATCCCGGGAGCCAGTTGTTCTGGAATCAGCTCCCCCCTTGTATTTCCAAGTTAAGACAGTAAATTCCTCTTTTGTGTGTGGCTTCTTATCTGAAGCTAAAGGAGTCCTGTCCTCAATAACATGGCCTTGGTTAGTATTGGTAGAAAGTTGAGTATCTTCTTGAATATCAAAGGAGTTAAAAAAAATTGTTATATTCCAGAAGGGGAACAAGTGATGGCTTCATGAGCTTTAATCATGGGCTTGTTGAATGTTAGAGTTGGAAGGGATTTACTTACACAAAGCTTCCAATAAAGCAGAAGTAACCCACTGACCACTCCTGGCAGAGGCGAACTCGTCTCTAAGCTAGTGGTCATTAATGGGGATAGCACTTCCCTTGGGAAGCACTCTGGAAGAATGTGGGGCACTTTGGGCTTGCCATAATAATTTGGAGGGTGGTTATTGCCATTAAAGAGGGGCCTGGGATGCTGGGCATGCTGCAGTGTATGGGAGTCCCACATAATAAAGAATTATCCTTCATCCTGCAAGAGTTTAGCTTGTCCAGCAGGATATTCCCATAGGTTAAAAGCCTGTTTGTCTAAACCCACAGCCTAACTGCATTTTCTCGTGTTAAACACAAAATATTTTTGCAAGCTTTCAGTATGCAGTGAATTTTCCAAGTACACAACTCCCATGTAGATCAAGGAAAAATTGGACTTCATTTTATTCAGAATTTCATCAAGAGCTAGTTTCCATGTTAGAAAACTCACGTCACTCACAGCTGCAGCACTATTTGAGTATTTGGTATTTGACTCACTAGTTCAACACACCTGCATCAGCATACATTTGTTGCTGTGGTATTCCTGACGATTCGATGGGCTCCGTATTCTCTGGTCATGCTCTAGCACTTACATATTGAGCTATCCTGTAGAACCAGATGTCTTCAACCTTCTCACTCATCAAGCTGGGCCTTTCATCCAACTCTGGCTCATTTGTTCTTTTGCTGAGATAGGCACAGCCTGCCTGCTCGTGCCTCTTCTTGAAACATCTGCTTCCCACATTCTCCTGAGGCCAAGTGGGCAGGATTACATCACCCCCGCCTCCCTGCATCAGCTCACCCAGCCAGGGCTGGGTACCTGACTCAACAGGGCCAATTACGTTCTCTCCCAACAATTTGCAGGCCTACATAGGGCCATTTTCTGCTATGTCCACAGAGAAGCATGGCAATCCCATGTGCAGAGAGAGAAAAAGGATGAAGCAAATGCAGGGAAAAGCAGAGATGAGTGGCCATGTGGCCAGAGAGTGAAAAAGGCTCCAGTGAGCAGCTGCTTTGGCTCCCCCGGTGCATTTCCTAATGCAAGTTTGACTTCAGGAAGCCTGGCTGAGAGCTCTTCTGCTTGTTTTGTAATCGAATGATTCCTGACACAGAAGGCTGCCTTTCACCTGGCCCTATCGATGCACCAACAATTCAAGACCTAAGAGTCAAGTAGAGTGAGCCTTGAGCTACTCTAAGGTTTCAATTTCTCCTCTAACACTTTGCTAGTTCATATGTCTCATTTGAACTTATGTAATTGATTCTTTAAAACTTTTATTTGAAAGTATTTAAGGCACAATAGATTATATTACAAAAAATGAAATTATTTAAGGCTTTCTGAAAGCTGCAGAAACAGTGCCTCCTTCACTCGGATTCCCCCAAATCTTAACATTTTACCCCATTTGTTTCAGCTTTTTCCCGTTCTCATTCTCTTTAATTCTCTGAATCATTTGAAAGTAAGTTGTAGATATGATGCCCATGACTCCTCCATGTTTCCCAAAATAAAAGGATCCTCTCCTATATTACTACAGTATAATTATCAAAATTAGGATGCTGATATTAATATAATATTACCACCCAATAAACACATCCCATTCAAATTTTGTTGATTTCTTCAATAGGATCCTTGATACACACCTTTCCTTTTTGCTTCGTGTCTCTGGTGGAGCCTCTTCAATCTAGATAATTCCTCAGTCTTTTTTTGACCTCTGTGACCTTGACTCTTTTGAAGGGACAGACCAGTTATTTTGATAGGATTCTCCCCAACTTATATTTGTCTTCTATTTCCTCCTGATTAGATCCCAGTGGTTAACTTTTGACAGGAATGCCATGAACGTGATGCCATGTTTTTAGTACATTGTATCAGGACGCACATGATGTCAATTTGTCCTATTTCTGCTGATACTGACTTTCACAACTCAGATAAAATGATGTTGGACAGGTTTCCCCACTGTAAAGTTAATTACTAAGTGTTTTGTACTTCCACCCACTAGTATTAACCTCCCTTGATGATTTTGGTCTGAAACAATTATTACTATGATTTTTGCCAAATGGTGATTTTTTTCTATGTCCATCATTCTTTCCTCATTTCTTAGGTTAGCCATCTACTGTAAGGTAGACTTTTCTCTTCTTCCTCACATATTAATTCAATTGCTCAATATAAGCACACGGAGTCCTATTTTATTCAATTGGTTATAACCCATACAATCACTAAAATTTGGCTGTTCAAATTGTCCCACATTTGGCCAGTGGAACCCCTTTCAAGCCGGTCATTTCTTCTCTCGGACTCTCTCCGTGCGTACCAGCCAAGTGGGTCTTATCCACTTCCTCTGGTCATGCTGACCTGACACTATCCCCAACTGTGTACCAATCCTCATATGCCAAGTAGCTATGAATCTAAATGCTGAACTTGACACAGCTATTAATGGCCTTTATTTCAGCTACTCTTTTAGGTTATTGAGACCGTTTTGGAATTTTGATTCTGTCACCCATGCATTCACTGTCCCTCCTACTTTTAAGCTACCCAAACTTTTAATGTTTTTATTCAAGGTGTTGATAAAATCTTGAATACAATAGGAACCAACACTTTCCTGCTATCAGAGATACATTTTTTCAGGTAGAATTGATACATTAATACATGCTTTTTGCATGTTGTTCAACCAGCTCCAAACTTATGTATAATGACTAGCCATTTTGCATTTATTCACTGTGACCACAAGCATATGTTGAGATTTTTTTTCTAATAGTGTACCAAAATGAAAATGCATTCTGTCTACACAAAGTGTAGTAACCTTATAAAAAATAAAATTATGTTCGTTTGACCTAAGATGTAATAAATGAACCCATGCTGGCTTCTACTGCTCATTGCCTTCTTATCAGAAGGGTTAAGTAACTTGCTCAAAGTATAGCTAAGTGAAGACCTGGAATTTGAACCCAGGCTGGGATATCTCTAAAGCTTTGCTTTTTTCACAATGCCTCCATCAGTTTACATGGGGATAGAGAAGGACTTCCTCTTTCTGTTTTGACATTTTATGTTACTTTAATGACTCTGACATTGTCAGAGTGCAAGTCTGAGCACTTAGATATGCTGAAAGGCAAGACAAAGGTTAACCTGGTAGGGCCCAGGAGTTACCACTACCTCAGTTGTCTTCATGGTTTCTTGAATCCCTTCCCCAGATGTCCTACTACACTGCCTACTTGATGTATAGATTGAAACCTAACTTAGAAAAGCAGGCGTGAATCTCTTTGATTAAGAGCGAAGCATTTCTAAAACACAATTATGAAATTCAATTATTTGTACACGTGAAACATTTACCCCACATAATTTTATCTCTCAGAACATCAGTATTTCAAATATCATGGGTTTAGGTGCAGCTTTTTAGTTCAGGGTAAGTTAAGAATTTTGCTGTTGTTTTCTTCTTTTTTTAGCCCCTTTAATCTAAGGCTCACTATAGCTTAAAAATGCCACAAAAGTGATGAAAAGCATACCCACGTACCCAGTGAAGGTGGCTTTGCTAGACAAAGAAAGAAGAGGAAACAAACAAAAATCTCCTTAAGCGCTAGGAATGGTCTACTGAGGCTATTTTGCTGGATTTGGTGGATGTTGTGTGCAAAGATCACATTCTTGCGGTTGTGGTCGTGTTGAAGGGATAAGAACCCAGGAAGAGAAAAGATTCTGAACAAAGGAAGATTTAAGTTCACTAGCAGGGAGAAAAATCCTCACGGAGGAGTCTGTAAATTCAAGAGAAGTGGTGGGAGTCCTCATTTCAATACTTAGAGATGGACTGCACAAAATAACAAAAGACACTTCTGTGGGGAACAATACCAAGCTGGCAGCCACTCAGACAAGTCCACCCACCAGGATTTGGCCACTTATGGCTCTACAGCTCTCTAAGTTTCTTAGATAAGGGCTCCCTGCCTACCATCCCTCAGGAAAATGGCCTGTGGGCCCTGAAGTCCTTGCGGTGATGAGATGCCCGTCCCCCCTGTGATGTGCCTGAAGCTGAGGCACGAGGACCCTTGAAAAGAACTCTGCACGCCCACTGATTTTCCATACAAATATCTTTTTTTCACTACAGAATCCTCCTGAAGGAGAACATTTCCATCACCTGTTGTCATCAAGTAAATCTAGATATTTTCTCCTGGCTTTATTCATTGTTTGAACACAATATTGTTGAGACTTCTGGTTGCCGACCTCCCCCCATCTATTCTCCACTGCACCCATAGTAATTGAACACAATATTTGACAGGATGCAGAGCTACCTGGAATAAAGACCACATTGTACAGCTTTTCTGTTAGCTGCAAGCAGCAATGTAAGATTTGGCCAGTGACATAGGTAGAAGTGCTACTGGAAAACTTTGGGAAATATCCTTAAAGGACTGTGTGAGCATGCCCTTTGTCTGCTCCTGAGAATATGGATATGATGACTGGTCACATTAGAGCACAGAGAAGGAGGCCACAGCCTGGGATTGGAAGAAAAGAAAACTAAAAAGAGCTTTTTCCTGAGGTCTTAGTAAAGCAAAACTACCATCCCAACTCAGGACTACCAAACTTCAGACATCCATGAAGACTGAAATAAACTGTTACTTGGGGAGGGTTTCTTTTATCTTCAGCCACTAGTCCTACCTGATAATAGCACAAATTAGTATAAATATTAATATTAGTATAAGAAATGCAAGACAGAAGTCACTGACCATTGCTCTGTACTATACTCAACTTTTTTTCTTTTTAACACATGTCCTCTCAGTCTTGCCCTGAAATCCTGACATATAATTTAAGGGAATTGTCAAATTTCCAACCTGTCTACCCGGAATATCAACACAAGGGAAAAAAAAAAAAGCTCACATGCTTATTTATTTATTTATTTCTATTCTAAGTGAAATTACACCCAATTATACCAACATTCAGATTCAGATGCGAGGCAAAGTGGAGAGCATCCTCTACATACTTTCTTTCTTTCTTTTCTTTTCTTTCTCTTTTTTTTTAAGTTTCTTTAGGACACTAAAGTATGAAAAGAGTTTCTTTTTTCTTTTTTTTTAGACAAAGGAGGGAGTGTGAGTGGGGGAGGGGGGCAGAGGGAGAGAGAATCTTTTTTTTTTTTTATGTTTATTTATTTTGAGAGAGAGAGAGAGAGAGAGAATGTGAGTAGAGGAGGGGCAGAGAGAGGTAGAGACTCCCAAGCAGGCTCGATGCTCAGAGCACAGCCTGACTCAGGGCTCAATCCCATATCCCACAGCTGTGAGATCATGACCTGAGCCAAAATTAAGAGTCAGTCACTTAACCAACTGAGCCACCACGTGCTCTGAGAGAGAGAATCTTAAGCAGGTTCCATGCTCAGCATGGAGCCTGACATGGGGCTAGATCCCACAACCCTGGGATCATGACCTGATCTGAAGTCAAGAGTCAGATGCTCAATTGACTGAGCCATCCAGGCACCCCAGGAGGAAAAGAGTTTCTGAAACTGAAGGCTCTGGTCCCATTTATGTGTTCCCCCTTTTTGGATCCTTCCATTCTCTGCCTCCCCAAGGACCCGCAGATATATAAGGTTAAAACTCAGGAGACAGACAAGCTAGAAATACAAGATGGGAGCCACCAACCTAAAGGTGACAAGGAAAGCAAAGGAATGAATAACATAACACAAGAAAAAGGAGATGAGTAAGAAGAGAATCCCTAATGGATTTTTGCAGAGAGTTCACATTTAAGTAGTGCATAGCGAAAGAGATCCTCCTCATGAAGACTGTGAAGGCGTGGTCAGAGATGCTGAAGAAAAACAAAACAAAACATTATTCAATGACTTCTATTGATCAACTTGTAAATAGCATCAACTTTCTCTGATCTGGAAAATAAAACTTGAATGGATAGACAGTCACTTGGATCTAGCAACTAGGAGGTCCTCAGTGTTGACCAACACATGAGCAGTTTCAGGTGGCAGGAATGGGGTCTGGGGAGAAGTTCAGGCAAGGGGGGGGGGGGCGGGGCAGAGCAAGATTTTGTGCATAAACATCTCCAAGGCTATTTCCAGCACACAAACTATTGGGCTGCTTTTTGTTTGCATTCAGTGGCAAAGTCAGTTAAAAAGTCAGTTGTTTGATTGATTGGACCATTCAAGTCCTTTGAAGCAAATTAATATTTGCCTGCAAACTTAGCCTATGTTAAAAGAAAGGGAAAACTGGAAAGCGGCCTTTCTTGGAGGGTAAAATCTCCTTTATGGCACCACAGTCCTGCCACGCGGGCATCTGCCACACGGGCTTCCGCCCACTAATTGAATATTCACATTAGCCTTGAAAGGCATTAGAGATCTAAGCACTGCTCTACTGAATCCAGATTTAAGCACTTACCACATGGAGGGAGGCTGAAAAGTTGGAAAGAAGAAACCCAGGCAAAGAGCCTGAGAAACTGACCTGCCTTTGGGGGCTAGAACTAGGATGGAAAATTGGAACTTGGAAGACTTTCTGTTTTTTCCCCACTGTTTCTATTTTCTATAATTATTTCCTTTTTGCAAAAGCTTGGTATTTTGCAAAGTTCTCTAATCACGTAAAGACAGTTTCTTTTTTTTATCTCTGTTTCTCAGTGCTTTGTGTTATCGCATGCTAAATATATTTCACCATTTTATTTACTTCGGGCTGAAGCGCTGACACCATTATGTGACTTCTCCACATCCAGTTCCAAGCTGCACATTTCAAAGATAAATCACTGTAATTATTTATCCTCTTGAAAAGGAGCAGGAGGTGTGAGAGCCAAACTAATATGCACCTTTAGCCCATTTGAATGAGTCTTTGAAAACCAATTGTTCAGAACCCTTAACTTTGACTCTGTGTTTCCAGATCCTCTAATAGTAGGAGATAATTGAGGTTTGTGGATGAGTTGGGAAATTTTACTTATTTTTCAAAGACTACAAACCATAGCTACATATTTATTAGGATTCTTATTGAGTCCTACAGTGTCAGCCCTCAAGGTTGGTTAGCTCACCAACAACCTCAGAAAGAACCTGAAAAGTAGAAGTTTGGAATTCAGAGTGAAACTTTCAAAGCGAGGGCTAGAGATGTTTGTATCTGGTGGCTTCAGTTTAGTTTTAGAAGGCAATTTTTGTCTCCCTAGCACTTTCCTTAGGTAACTTAAAATGCAATCAGTATCACAAGTTCGAATCTCCGTCCCTTCATGATGGCAGAAAATGAAGTTTACTAAAAATTATTTTCTACTCCACTCTGAGGTAGAAAGAGGAGTTTTCTGAAAAATTCTTTCTTTGGGTGGATGGACAAAATATTGCCCACAGTGTAACTTGAACTGACTTGGTGAGGATAATATGCATAAAGGCAATCACTATTTTTATTTAGGAAATGTATTATCAGGGCCTTCATGTCAAATACAACCTCTTACCCCAACATAGTTGCCAAATTCTCTTAATTTTTTTTCCCCCCTGCTGGACAGAGTTCTTGGTTCATTGTTAGAGAGTTCTCCCAGGTTCCTGGGAAAAACCTGGGCTTTTCAGAAGTGGTTCATGGTTTCCTTCTCTGTATTCCTGCCTTTTTTATTTTAAACACTTTCAAAATGCAGTCTCTTAATCACATGCTATACAAGGAAATCTTGATGGAAAATACTAGGGTTTAAAATTTCTCACATAAGCAAATTTTTTTAGATGATGGAAGCTAATCATAAGCAGAAGCCAAGAATATAATTTGCAGAATTCCAATTCGTAGAAGGCCAGTTTTCCAAAAGCTGATTTATAGAATAATCTGATATATCACATTTATGTGAATTTTGTAAATTTTTAAAAATATTTAATTTCTCAAAATTTCAGCATTTTATTTGGGAATCCATCATACTCTTTTTTTTTTAATGTTTATTTATTTTTGAGAGAGAGCGAGAGAGAGACAGAGTGCAAGCGGGGGAGGGGCAGAAAGAGGGGAAAACACAGAATCCAAAGCAGGCTGCAGGCTCTGAGATGTCAGCACAGAGCTCGGCAAGGGGCTTGAACTCACAGACCATGAGATTGTGACCTGAGCCGAAGTCAGAAGCCCAACCGGACTGAACCACCCAGGCGCCCCCATCACAGATGGTTTTAAATTTGAAATTAAAATTTGAAACTGATAGAAATGTGGAAATATTCCTGTTAAAGCTAAGTATGTCAGTAAAATCAATAGATAGGCTAAATTGTCATTTGGTAAATTTGCTTGATGCTAATTTAATGTGTGGTGACTATATTAAGACATGCATACCCTGTCTATATAGTGCAGCGTGTACATTGCATAGATCTGGGGCATTATTTACATAGACTCTGTTGTGAATGGGTTTACTCAGGGTTGTGCAGCACGGGGACCCTAGACCTACGCTAGATCGTAAGATGTCTGGCCCAGCCAAGTAGCATGTTGGGAGCTCCATTAACCAGACCAGCAATTCCAATCTAATTTGGAGGAACGTGCATATCCAAAGAAGTTCAAACTAAGAGGATAAAGCAAGGCCAGAAGCACAGTTTATAGGGTAAGTTAGGGTTATCTGGAGGAGATTTTAAAAATTCCCATATCCAGGTTGCACGCTGACCAATTAGTTCTTGGTGGGATCCAGCACGAACACTTTAAAAAGCTTCCTGGGTGATTGCAATATGCAAGTGTTATATAATAAATAATTCAACTGGCATTTGTCCCTGGTTCTTGGGGAGGAGGGAAACTCCAAATTCTTGGAATTCCCCCAGTGATAGGAGTGTCTTTGTTTTTCACAGGGGCCCTGGGACCACACCTGAATTTATGATAAGTAGATGACTGTGCTGGGGGTTGGTCAGGCCTAAAAGACCAACCATGTGATTAGAAAGCTGAGTTTTGAGCCATAGTGATATTAGCACAAACTTTCAACTTCCAGGGAGGGGAGAAAAGCTAGAGATTGAGTTCAATCAGATAGCCAATGATTCAATCAATTATGCCTACATAGTGAAACTTCAATAAAAACTCTGAGCACTGTGGCTTAGGGGAGCTTCCTGGGTGGTGAACACACAGATATGCTGGGAGGGTAATGTGTCCTGAGTCCATGAGGAGAAGGCATGGAAACTGTGTATGTGGGGCTTCCCAGACCTGACTCTATGTGACTCTTCATTTGGCTGGTCCTGATTTGTATCCTTTACAATACAAGTGACAATCATAGATGTAGAACTCTCCTGAGTTCTATAAGTCATTCTAGAGAAGTATCAAACCTGAGAGGGTAGTAGAACCCCCAAATTTGTGACTAGTTGATCAGAAGTGCAGGTGACCTGGGGACCGTGAATTGCAGCTGGTAGCTGAAACGAGGGCAGTCTTTTGGGGACTTCTCTTCAACCTGTGGAGTCTGATGGTAACTGTAGGTGGTTAACATCAGAATTGTAGTATTATAGCAACAAAGTTGAGAGCTACTATCCTAGGAAAAGATGCTTCGGAGCATTAAAAGAGTGCCAAAATCAAATTGTCCATCCAGGTCAAGGCAGGGACACTATTAGGGTCCAATAAACATGGGTTAGTGTGGACAGGGTTTGAGGGCAGACAGGAAGGAGACGCAGGTGCTTGGCCTAAAAGTCCAATATGGGAATGAGAGTAGAAATTATGAACCAGGACATAAGATCAGTCATGAAAAGTACCTATGTGTTGTGGGACACTATAGCTCAGTGTTCAAACAAATAAGCTCCATTATTCCCAGAGGCAGGTACGTTTTCCCCAGCGGTTTTGGCACAGAGCCACAGACTCTTGGTGCTGGAACATCACCACCAGCAAAAATCGTTGGAAGGAAGCTCTCTGTTTAACCAGGACTGGTTTTATGAGCAAGATGCAATTGAAGAGCTAGTGCTGGAATTATAGTTGCTGGGGCTGGATGGATCTGGAGTCCATAAGTACAAGATTTAAATAATTTAAATTCTTCCCACCAATGGCTTCTTAAAAAAATATGCTGAACATGCATTAATTTCAATATATCTTGTGTCTTGCGTTTCTTGTTATTGAAGGCTGAATGAGAAGCTCTTGTCAAGGTTGGGATGTCACTGAGAAAGGTCAGTGGACTGGCTGGCTTCCGAGAGGTGGCCTTTATCCTGAAGAATTTTCCCCAGTCCAGAGTCTGTCTCAGCTTCCCAGGTGCATAATTTTCATCTTGCCGCCACTCTAAAGTTGATTCTGCTTGGACAAGCTGACTCACACTGAAGTGAACCTCAGGAGTCGGAAGTATATAACCAAATGTGTGTTAATTCATAACATATCAGTATGAATGGGCTTTCTCTGCACACAAAATTACTTGCAGAAAATTTTGTAAAAATATTATGTGGTGAGCATGCAGCTGCAAGAAGACAAATCTGTGATACCACACTGAGAATGCCTAATGGTCTGAAGCTGTAGGAGATGTATGGCGCTCATCTCCCTCACGGGGTGGGCACACCCACTCCGTGACCAGCCTTCCATCTCCCTGCTTGGCATCGGTTAGGCCCTGCAATGCTTTCCTCTTCAACCGTCCCTTTTCTTTGCCTTCCTTCTTTATTGATCAGTGTTCTCTGCTGATGGATTCATCTTTCTTTAGATGTGTTATTAACCGTAATCAGGTTACTGCCAAATCTTGCAGGCCCGAGAGCCATTCTGTCTCTTTATGCAGGTGACTTTACGGAGCCCTCCTGTGGTCCATCGTGTAGTGATTTTGTGTTTGACGCTCAGAGAATGATTTTTCAAATTTTCTTCTGATTTGAGAACACACTTTTAACTAGGAAAATACGTAAAAGTATAAACATCATTCATAATCCCACCATTTAGCTGGAACATAATTATCTTCTTTTTACTTACAAAGTTTGTTTCTGGGTTGCTGTGAGTATTCTGTTTATTTATTTATCCTACTGAGAGATAATTTACATATAAAATTCACCCATTTTGAGCGTACAATTCAATGACCGTCAGTCAACATACAGAGTTGTATAGCTATCATCACAATCCAATTTTAGAACATTCCCATCAATTCAAATTGATCTCTCGTGCCCATTTGCGGACAGTTTCCATCCCTACCTCCAGTTCCAACAACCACTAATCTGCTTTCTGAATCTACAGATTTGCCTGTCTGGGCATTTCAGAGAAATGGCATCATATGATCTTTTGTTCCTGGCTTTTTTTTACTTAGCATAATGGTTTGGAAACTCATCCATGTTTTAGCATGTATTAGCAATTTGCTCCTTTTTAGTGCAGAATAGATTTCCATTGTGTGGGTATGCCACACTTTATTTATCCATTCACTGCTTGATGGAAGTTTAAATGGTTTCCATTTTTTGGTTATTATGGTTAATGATGCTATGAACATTTATGTGCAAGTCTTTGCATGGACATATGTTTTCATTTCTTTTGGGTAGATACCTAGAAGTGAAATTGCTGCACTATATGGTAGATTTATGTTTAACATTTCAAGAAACTGTCAAAAATGTTTCTAAAGTGACTGCACCATTTTGAATTCCCACCAGCAACGTATAAAGTTTCCAGTTTGTTCACATCATTGTCAACATTTGGTATTGTTTGACTTTTTGAAGATAGCCATTCTAAGTAGGTGTGAAACAGCATCTCACTGTGGTGTTAATTTGCTTTCGCCTAATAACTAATGATGTTAGATATCTTTTCATGTTCTTATTAATCACTTGTATATCTTTTTTGGTGAAATGTTCATCAAGCCTTTTGTCTCTTTTAAAAATCCAGTTGTTTGTTTTCATATTATTGATTTAAAAGAGTTCTTTATATATTCTAGATACTAGTCCTTTTTCAGATATATGATTTGTAAACATTCTCTTTCTATAACTTATGACTTTCATTTTTTCATGGTGTCTTTTGGAGTACAAAGGTTTTAATTTTAATGCAGTCTAATTTAACATCCTTTTACAACTTGTTCTATGATCTATTTTGAGTTATTTTTTTTGTCTATGATGTGGGGTAAGGATCTAAATTCATCTTTCTGCATGTGAATATTCAATTATTCAGCACCATTTTTTGAAAAGACAATTCACATTGAATTTTCTTGACCCTTTTCCAAAAACCAATTGACCATAAATATTTCTACTCTAAATTCTGTTGCATCAGTTTATATGTTTTTTATATCAATACCATACTGTCTTGATTACTGTAGTTATATACTGAGTTTTGAAATTGGGGCTTGGTTCTTCTTTTTTGGCAATTCTACTCTGCTTTTTATGTTATAGTCACCACTTGGTATGGTTTTTCTCTCACCTCTCTTGCTGTCAGTTCCCACACCTGGTTGCTATCAGGATATCCGATACTAGAACACTCTTTCCTTCTCCTCCTCTCCCCTTCCTCTTCCTCCCCCCTCACCGCCCCCTTCCTTCTTCTTCTCTGTCTCCTTTTTTTTTTTTTTTTCTCATCAGCTCATCTTAATTATATGCTTTGGTCTGGAAACCAAAGAACACTATCTTATATTGATGTCACGCTTTCTATTTCTCCCACCATGCATGGGTCATTGACACAGAGAGGACTGACAAATAACAGCCCCTGGTATAGTTTCAGAATGCAGAACACTCTCTCACTCCCTCCTATATTGACATATGAAGTTCATAATAAAGGAGGCAATCATCCTACTGTATTCACTGCTTTTACTTTACCCAGGGAATTGAGTTTATATGTATACATCACAATATGAATTTTTCCAGTAAACACAGTTTGTTTCCTTCTGAGACATCAACTTTTTCCTCACCTAAGGCCATGCACTTCCAGTAAAGTTGTCTTTATTTCTTACTCCTGACTGATCAGCATATTATATTCCTTTGGTGACAGTGGTTGTCTCAGGAGAAAGCATAGGGCACATTCAGAGCTGCTAATAGACAATGAGACTTTTTCTGGACTTCTGAAAGGTTTCCACTCTGCCCTACTAGACTTGAGACTGCAAAAAGGTAAGGCTGTATTCTTTTATCATCTTGCTATGCTGAGGGAAAAGCCTCCCTGGATTTCTTAGAAAAATGGAGCCGTGAGATGAGACAGACAGTGAATCCTGATTCTGGGGGTCTTCTGTGAGCCCCTGTTTCAAACCATGCTTTTAATGCACTTATTCTGGAGTTTTCAATTATGTGAGCAAATAAAGTCTCCTTTTTGCCTAAGCTAATTGGGTTTTTCTGCTCCATGCAACCAAAATAGCTTTTACTGATTCTGTTTAAGAGAGACACTGATAATTTAGAATAAACCCAGAGAAGAGTTGCCAGGGAAGTGAGTGTGACCAGAATTGTATCAAAGGGGAAGAAATGGAAGAGTTTGACTTGAAAAAAGAAGGTGTGGTGTGTATGTGTTACAGGAGAAAAAAGAAGTTAAAAGAATGGAGGATGGAACTAAAGAAAGAGAAATATCTTCAAATATTTAATTAGAATTCATGATAGAAAGGTCCTGGGAAACATATTTTGACCCAAAGTGTTAAAATTTTAACAATTTAATGTGTCTGGAAATGGAATTAATTACATTGATGATATGTTTGCTATGTCCAGAAGTGTTTTAAATGATTTATCAGAGATACTATAGAGTGGATTCCAGAGACCCAATGGATGGTGTGGCGTGGTTTTTTTTTTTTTATTTAGTCATTTGAATATTATCTTCACAATTTTTGCCATATGGGAATGATCCAACTTGTACCATCTTTTGTTTAATATTTTCTTTGCATCAACTCTTTTGTCTTGTTTAAATGAGCTTGTTTTAGAACAAGACTTGAAATCACTACCAAAAATGAAGGAAAAAAAAAAAGAATCAGTGACCAAAAATAAATGTAATAAAACAAAATGATATTATTAAATTCTACCTAGAGTCTGCATGGCAAAAGTTCTGTGTCTGTGATCTGGGCTCTCTTTGTTAATAGGAAGATTAATAGTTGAAAATATGATAACACCAAACTGATCATTTGTCTTTCTCTAGTCAGAAGGATTAAACAAGAATTGAATAGTAAAATTTTTTCTCACTAAGCAATTCAGTGTTTTTCATGGCATGCCTGTGTGCCACTTAAAATCATCAATCTATTCACACATTTGGAAAGTCTATAGCATGGGTGTAATTCACACCAGTGCTTCCCAATCTTTTCACGGCTTGTCACACACAGAGAACAATATTCTGTGGCACAGTGGGGTAAACTAAGGCAGCTGCTCACCACCTGAGACATCTGGCCCAGACAGCTGACTCTTGCCCAGGCAGCAAGAGCCCCTTGCCACCCCTAACCTTGAGGTGGAGGAGATGAGTAAATTGACGTACAAGTAACTCTTGTAGTTAACATTCTATTAAGAGTTCTTTCTAGAAGTCTGTAATTCTATACTATTTACTTAAAGTTTCTGGAATCCAAATATTCGGCTTGAAGTACTTACTTTTTGTATGTAAGAGCTCATAGGCTGGGTAAAGACCATCTCTACACCTTCTGGAAAATTCTCTTGTGGGATATTTGGTATCTCCCTTCATGCATATGACAGGAGAGCAGCACTGAAATCAAGTTGCTATGTTACAATGGGAAAACAAATCCCCCTAGCTGCCTGACCACCAAATGAAACCACAGATTCTCTACTTGGATTTACACTACCCTTTTCTCCAACTGATACACTGGAAAATCTGACTCAGTAAAAATGCGGTGTGTGTGTGTGTGTGTGTGTGTGTGTGTGTGTGTGTGTGTTTAAAAGAATCTTCACAATCCTTCTAATCTTACACATATAAATGCACTTTAGTTCTGAAAACAGTCAGTTCATCTTAAACCAAACAGATAATCAGGTAAGAAGAAATTGTCTTTAAGAGCATAGCTTTTGGCTGAGGCTACCTTATTTGGAAGAATTTGAAATGTTGCTAGGACTCCCCATGGCTCTACGACTGGGGAACATCTGATACCAGTTTAAAGATTCCATGATTCATTAAAGGATTTTGGTCTGTTCCCTACTCTTTTAGTATTTCCTCACAAACAGACCTCAGGATTTTCCTAAATGGACAGATTATTTGTCTGAGTTTATTTCTGTGTGTTTTTTTTCCCCTGCATTGTCCTTTTTTTTTTTTTATTCTAATTGGGGTGATTTACTATCACTGGTGTTTTCCTTTTTGAGTTCTTTGAGTCCGGGTGGAAGGTCATTTTTGGCCTCAGATTGGAATGTCCCAGAATAACTGCTATTTAACAGGCTACTTGGTATGTTGCAATTTTAAGGAACTCTAATGGTTGAGGCTGAGATCTATCTATAGGCACCAAATAGAGTGGGAATATTTATACTTCTGATTTCTGTTCTAAGGCTTCCATTACTTCCAAATACATTTAGCCCAATTCTCTCTCTACTCAGACGTGGAAGAAGCAAAGCTGTGAGTGGACATTGAAGGATGTTCTTTTTTTCTTTTTAATGTTTTATTTATTTTTGAGAGAGAGACAGAGCATGAGCTAGGAGGGGCAGAGAGAGAGAGAGGGAGACACAGAATCCAAAGCAGGCTCCAGGATCTGAGCTGTCAGCGCAGAGATCCATACAGGGGCTTGAACTTGTAAAACACGAGATCATGATTTGAGCTGAAGTCGGAGGCTTAACTGACTGAGCCCCCCGGGCTCCCCGAAGGATGTTCTATAGACTGAATGTTTCTGTCCCCCCAAATTCATATATTGAAACTGGTTGTAAGTAGTTTTGCCATTAGCACCTTTGCTCTGCAAGCATTTTTGCAGCAAATGTTTTTGCTGCTTAACGAATTGGTTGTCAGGCCATTTTGCCATAAAAGACAAAAATCACAAAAAATAAAAGAGGGACATTCATTAAAAGGGATATAATGAAACAGAAAAAATGAATAACAAAATTTAAAAGACTGTATTGCAAAATGCAAAATACTGGAATATATCTGAAATGTATAGTGTAGGTTCATGGCAATAATGCCCAGATAACTGATTTTATTTTGTGAATTGTACCAAAGTACTTGTCTTCAGAATCTTTCATTCATTGCATTGTACATTTTTTTTTTTTTGCTTGTTGATTTATCTCCTTGTTCAGCATCGTACTTTTTCTTTTTTCACTAAAATTTCTTCCTTCATTAAGAGAGGTATCAGTTTTTAAATACTAGAATGCCTGTTTGAAGATTAGCTTTGTATTGCATTGTGAAAGCCTTCTATATTGTTGTTTGTTTTTGGCATGTTGTTACATGTTCATTCATAGATGTTCCAAAGTTTCATGGGAAATGTGGGCTTAAAACTCTGTGTCACAGTATAGACCAATATGAAGGCTAAGATTTATATAATATATATACAATGGAACATAAAAATGTATCTCTGCATGAATGAAGAAATGAAACCAAACTATCAATGAGATTTTTTTAAATTTATAGCGAAATTGCCTTACAGCCAAGTAGTTATGCATTGAAAGTGCTTGCAGCAAAAATGTGTACAGCAAAGACAATTACAACAAATATACGGACAAAGTGGAAACTCAGTCCCCAGAGTGATGGTATTTGGAAGTGAGGTTTCAAGGAGGTAAGTAGGTCATAAGGGTGGAGCCTCCACGAACGGGATTAATGTGCTTATAAAAAAAAAAAAAAAGGCCCCAGAGAGCTCCCTTTCCCCTTCTGCCATGTGAAGACACAGTGAGAAGACAACTGTCTGTGAACCAGATACTGAATCTGCCAGCACCTTGATCTTGGCTTTTCCAGAATCCAAAACTGTAAGAAGTAAACACATGTTGTTTACGCCACCCAGGCAATGGTATTTTTGTTATAGCAGCCCAAACAGATTAAAACTGATTATTATAGTATTTCTCAAATTTGCCTGATGGTAAGACTCACCAGAGGTGGCTGTTAAATAGACAGAATACCCAATCTTTCTCTTAAGAATACGGAATCAGAGGGGCGCCTGGGTGGCTCAGTCGGTTAAGTATCTGACTTTGGCTCTGGTCACGATCTCACGGTTCGTGGGTTCGAGCCCCGCGTCGGGCTCTGTGCTGACAGCTCAGAGCCTGGAGCCTGCTTCAGATTCTGTGTCTCCCTCTCTCTCTCTGCCCCTCCTCTGCTCATGCTCTGTCTCTCTCTGCCTCAAAAATAAATAAATAATTTAAAAATATTAAAGAAAAAGAATACTGAGTCAGTAGTCTGCTCTAGGGTCTTTAGCCACTCTTTCAAGAGCCCCTCCATGCTCGGGTTCCAAACTACCCCTTCACCTGCTCTACTTCCCTACTGTTCCATTCATTCATTTTCCTCCCACCCTTCTATCTGTCTCTTTCTCTCGCCTCCCTTCTTCCTTCCCACAAATATTTGTTGAGCATCTCCTTGGGATATAGATCTGAATAAGAGAGATAGTCTCTGCCTTTACAGACAATAGGTAAATAAATACCTATTACAGTTTGTGATACAGCTAAAAAGGAAATAAATGCAGTGATATGATGCAAAGGGTTAAAGCAGAGATGGAAAGCATGTAAGCCAAGGTTGTGAAGGGTGTTCTTTGAAAAAGCAAACAAACTTTTTAAACATTTTAATTTATTTTTGACAGACAGACAGAGGTAGAGTCTAAGTAACTTGCCCAAAGTCACACAACAAATGAGTGACAGAGCTAAGATTCAAATATGCCATCCCAGGTGATCTGTTTTATCTCCTGTAGTAAATCTTAAGCAACATGGGAGAAGTGACTGCTTTGTCTTTGCATCCTTAAATTAAATAAACAAAAAAAATCAAGCTGCAGAGGAGCTCTAACATTTGTGTAACACTAAGAGAAAAAAAAAAGAAAGAATGCCCCTCCCAAATTATATTAGTTTGCAAGGATGCTGTAACAAGTACCCCATGGCTTAAACAACAGAAATGTATTGTCTCACAGCTCTGGAGGCCAGAAGTCTGAGATCAAAGTATCAATAGGGAGGCGCCTGGGTGGCTCAGTCAGTTGAGCATCTGACTCTTGACTTCAGCTCAGGTCTTGATCTCAGGGTTGCGGGATGGATCAATGCGTTGGACTTCATGCTGGGCATGGAGCCTGCTTGAGATTCTCTCTCTCTCTCTCTCTCTCTCTCTCTCTCTCTCTCTCCCTCCCTCCCTCTACTGCTTGTGCTTACTCTCTCTCTAAAAAAAAAAAAAAAAAAAAAAAAAAAAAAGGTGTCATTAGGACCATAGTCTCTCTGATGTTGTTGCCTGGGAAGTATTTGCTCTGGGTCTTTCTTCTAGCTTATGGTAGTTGCTTGGTTTATGGAAGCATAACTCCAACGAATCTGCATGTGGTGTTCTTGCCGTGTGTGAATCTCTGTGCCCAAATTTCCCCCTTTTATAAGGACACCAGTCATATTGGATTAAGGGCCCATCCTACTGACCTTGATTTCACTTAACTGATTACGTGTGCAATAATCCCAGTTTCAAATAAGGTCACATTTTGAGGTAGTGGGGCTTAAGTTTTCACCATATGAACTTTGAGAAGGTACAATTCAACCCACAACACAATTCTACTACATAGCATCTATCACAAGGCTGACTGCTAAGCCAGAGGGCCTGATGTATTTGTTCTAGGTGCCCTCTCCTAAAACCAACATTACATAGAGTCAAATGATCAATTTAGACAAGTTTTATTGTGCTAACATGGAGCCTTCAATCTTTGAAAGATTCTGTCAGTCTGATATCAATG
Source organism: Panthera pardus (assembly GCF_024362965.1). Taxonomy (NCBI): domain Eukaryota; kingdom Metazoa; phylum Chordata; class Mammalia; order Carnivora; family Felidae; genus Panthera; species Panthera pardus. The sequence continues at coordinate 22,016,003 of NW_026526732.1, read as the reverse complement.
CTAGTTAGCTTTTCACATAAGCAAAAGGAGTCATCTACTTAGCACCAAAAACTTGGTCTACTTGAAGCTACTCTAACCTATGATTCCTTCTGCCTCTCATTAAAGGGGGAGTCAATTTCTGTGTATAACATTACAATACCTACAAGTTATCTTTGATGGTGCTTAAAATACTTAAATCTTATTTCGAAATGGGTGTAGCTTAGTAAGATTCACTAAGTTTCAGCATTAAAAGGAAATGAAATATTAATATCAAGAAATATTCCCATCAAGGAAGAAGTGGGGCTGGTAATTTAGGACTCCCTAAATGGGAAATGGCCTGAACACAGTATGTCATAATGCAAAATAGGTTAGAACGTTGGAAAGTCAAAAATTTAAATGTAAATTCCAGCCAACCACAGAGCACAGGGCATGTAAATGTTAAAAATATTCAACAGGCCGCGTATGGCCTACAGAATTCCTGAGAACGGGATTCTCTCATCTGACTCAGCTTTGCCTAGCCCAGGGCATCGCACAGAGCCACTTTAAATATATTACGTTGAATGAAGTTTTGTTTGTTTGTTTGTTTGTTTTAAAGTATCTTATCTTTCTTAATAGAGATAGGAAGCATTCACAGTTATATTTAAGAAGTTAACTAAAGATGGGCAGTGTTTTACTATATGCCAGCAACTGTTTTAGGTACAATCAGGGAATGAGGTAGACTCTGTTATCTCCATCTTAAAGATAAGGGAACGGAGAGATTAAATAGCTCACACAACTAGGAACTGGTAGCCATGGGAATTCACACGTAGGCTGTTTACATTTAAAGCCCACATTCTGAACCATTCTTCAATATGTCCGTTAACACCACTGGTGAGCAGCCAGAGAGAGCTTTTTTTTTTTTTTCTTAAAGACTTCTTCAACTGAGATGTTTACTATCAGCTAATCAGCGTGTTACTCCTGTTGAATTTAACAAATTCAGTGTAGTGACTACGCATTCCATTTCTGACAGTTCTCTAGACCTAAGTTCAAACCCTGGCTTTGGCAGATCTTGGCTGTGTAACTCTGTGTTACAAACTTTTCCAAGACTCTATTTCATCGTCTGTAAAATAAGGAGGATTATTCCTACCTCATAGAATTGTGATTATATATTTAAAGCATTAGACACAGTGCTTGATACACAGTAAAAACTCAGTACATGATATCTAAAAAGCATACCTATGTGTAAGTAGTATTTCATTGTGTGGATATACACAACTTGATTATTCACTGTTGATATTCACTGTTGATACATATTTGGATCGTTACTAGCTTTTAAATATTACAAAGAAAGGGGCGGCTGGGTGGCTCAGTCGGTTGAGCGTCCGACTTCAGCTCGGGTCATGGTCTCGCAGTTAGTGAGTTCGAGCCCCGCGTCAGCCTCTGTGCTAACAAAGAGCTCAGAGCCTGGAGCCTGCTTCAGATTCTGTCTCTCTCTCTCTCCCCTTCCCCTGCTCATGCTCTGCCTCTCTCTGTCTCTCAAAAATACATAAATGTTGATAAATAAATAAGTAAATATTACAAAGAAAGCTACTACGAACATTCTTATATAAGTCTTTGTATAAACTTATGCTTTAATTTCCTTTGGGTAGATTCCTAGAGTGGAACAAGAGCATGTTTTAGTTTTTAAGCAATTGCCAAAGGTAGAGCGCCTGGGTGGCTCAGATGGTTGGACATCTGACTTCAGCTCAGGTCATGATCTCACTGCTCGTGGGTTCGAGCCCCGCATCTGGCTCTGTGGTGACAGCTCAGAGCCTGGAGCCTGCTTCAGATTCTGTGTCTCCCTCTCTCTCTGCTCCTCTCCTGCTCACACTCTCTTTCTCTCAAAGATAAATAAACATTAAAAATTAAAAGAAAAAAGAAAAAAAGGAACTGTCAAAGGAGTTTAAGAAATTTTCCAAAGGCATTGTACCATTCGATATTCCCACTAGCCATGTATGAGAATTCCAGTCCCTCTATATTCTTCGCAGTGATGGGTACGGTCAGTTTTATTCATGTATTTATAGAATTTGTTTCATTGTGGTTAAAAAATAATAATAAAATTTACCATTTTAACTATTTTTAAGTGTAAAGTTCAGTAGTGTTAAGTATATTTGCATTGTTTTGAAATATTATACATAATATTGTTGTGAAACATCTTCAGAACCTTTTCATTTTGCAGTACTGAAACATTATGCCCATTAAACAGCTTCCCACAACCCCCCTCCCCTCAGCCCCTGCCAACCAGCATTCTACTTTCTGTCTCTATGGATCTGACTACTGTACATACCTCGTAAGTGAAATAATACAGTATTTGTCCTTTTGTGACTGGATAATTTCACTTAGCATGATGTCTTCAAGATTCATCCATGTTGTAACATGTGACAAGATTTTCTTCCTTTTGAAGGTGGCATAGCATTCCACTGTATGTTTTGGCCACATTTTGTTTATCCATTCATCTGTCAATGGACATTTGTGTTTCTTCCACCTTCTGGCTATTGTGAATAGTGCCGTTATGAACATGGATGTACAAACATCTCCGAGACCATGCTTTCATTTTCTTGAGATATATATCTAGAAGTGGGATTGCTAAATCATATGGTAGTTCTATTTAAATTAAAATAGTATGAGTAATTAAATTAGTAATTAATTTAAGGTAATTAATTAAATGAGTAATTAAAATAGTAATTCAAATGGTATGAAGAACCTCCATACTATTTTCCAAGATGGTTGTACCATTTAAAAATCCCAACAATGCACCGACTTTTTCACTTTCACGTCAACACTTGTTGCTTTTCTTTCTTTCTTTCTTTCTTTCTTTCTTTCTTTCTTTCTTTCTTTCTTTCCATCTTTCTTTCTTTCTTCCTTTCTTTCTTTCTCTTTCTTTCTTTCTTTTTTTCTTTCTTCCTCTTTCTCTTCTTTTGTAGCCATCATAATGAGTATATGGTGATATCTCATTGTAGTTTAGATTTGCATTTCTCTGATGATCAGTGATATTTAGCATTTTTTCATATGTTTGTTGGTCATATGTTGAACTATTCAAGAATAAATTCTACTTGGTCATGGTGTATAATCCTTTTAATGTGCTGTTGAATTCAGTTTGCTAGTATTTTGTTGAAGATTTTTGCATCAGTATTCATCAGGGATATTGATCTGGAGTTTTCTTGTAGTGTCTTTATCTGGCTTTGGTATCAGCATAATAATACTGGCCTCATAGAATGAATTTGGATGTATTCCCTCTTCAACGTTTTGCAAGAGTTTGAGGAAGATTGGAGTTAGTTCTTGTTTAATTTTTTTTTAACGTTTATTTATTTTTGAGAGTCAGAGTGTGAGTGGGGGAGGAACAGATAGAGAGAGGGAGAAACAGAATCTGAAGCAGGCTCCAGGCTCTGAGCTGTCAGCACCAGAGCCCAAAACAGGGCTTGAACCCATGAACCATGAGAACATGACCCAAGCCAAAGTCAGTCGCCCAACCAGCTGAGCCACCCAGGCACCCTTACTTAATTCTTCTTTCTTTTTTATTATTATTATTTTTTAAAATATTTATTTATTTTTGAGAGAGAGAGAGAGAGAGAGAGAGAGAGAGAGAGAGAGAGAGACAATGCAAGGAGAGGAGACACAGAATCCAAAGCAGGCTCAAGGCTCTGAACAGTCAGCACAGAGCCTGACACGGGGCTCAAACTCGTGAACCACAAGATCATGACATGAGCCGAAGTCAGATGCTTAGCCAACTGAGCCACCCAGGCACCCCATTACTTAATTTTTCTTTAAATGCTTGGTAGAATTTTCCAGTGACACCATCTGGTCTTAAGCTGTTCTTTGTTAGGAGGTATATAGATTTTAATCCTTGTACTTAGAAACTGTAAAGAGTATACATGATTTGGAAATGAGACTCCAAACAATGACCAAAGAAAAATAATAAAGTCCATGCCTTCTCTTTTGTCTGGTCACCCAAAAATGTTACCTGCTATGATGATCATTGTCTGTCAGTTGCAATTATTTCTATCTGTGCATCACCTGAAACTACTTTCTCTTCCACATCAGTTCAAGACCCCTTTTCACCCACTGGTATGCCAGGTCTCTGCGGCCTGGCCATAACACTGATATTCTGTGCCATGTTGTCTTTTGACTGACATCGTCCACAACTGGTATACCTCACTTTCCCCTGGTCACCACATCTCATTTGCTACTAGAGAAAATACTGTTGCTGGATTTTTTTCCTTCCACCTGTCTCATGACAGAGTCCTGACCCACTTTTCCAAGTAACTGCATGCAATTTAGAGATCTTCTGAGAACCAAACTGCTAGCTATTTGAGACCTGTGTCTTACAAACTGATGAGCACCTGTAATTCAGGTCTTTGAAACATGGCTTCTATATTTTCTTACAATCTAATCTTTAGTCTTTTCCTGATGCTCTAGTCCAGACACCTGTGAGCCAGACCAGTCTTTTGAGAGGTTTTTGTTTACTGATTCAGTCTTCTTAGTAGTTATGCTCTGTTCAGACTTTATTTTTCTACATGATTCAGTCCCCGTGGGTTGTCTGCTTCTAGGAATTTTTCCATTTCTTCTAAGTCTTCCAATTTTTTGGCATGTAATTGTTTCTAGTAGTCTCTTATAATCCTTTTAATTTCTGTAGCATTAGTTGAAATGCCCCCTGTTTCATTTCTGATTTTAGTTATTTGAGTTTTCTTAACTAAAGTTTTCTCAATTTTTTTGATCTTTTCAAAAAAGCAACTCCTAGCTTTGTTGATTTTTTCTATTCTCAATTTCATTAATCTCTGCTCAAATCTTTGTTATATCCTTAAGATGATAAGTTTTATGTTATGTGTTTTATCACAATTAAATATTTTTAAATTAAAATAAAAAGAAAGAAAGGTGGGGTGCCTGGCTGGCTCACTCAGTAGAACATGCTGATCGAGAACTCTCGATCTCGGGGTTGTGAGTTCAAGCCCCACACAGAGCTTACTTAAAGAGAAAAGAAAAGAAAAGAAGAGAAAAGACAAGAAAAGAAAGCAGATCACTCTGGGGGAAGACACATGAGGGAGGGATTAGGAAAGGCCATGAGGAAACTTTTGAAGCTAATGGATTTATTTGATTGTGGTGATGGTTTCACAGATATAAATATATCCAATTCTGATCCTGATCTGCTATTACAGTTCTGAGTCCATTTCTCTCAGTTTTCTTCAGAACAGGCGGCACCTCCAAGGATTGAAGTTCAACAGAGATAAGCTCTCAGCCATTTCTCAATTAGACTTTCATGATGGAATCTTCAGATAGATATTCATTGCATCAAGGAGGTTGTATCAATGAGATATTATTGTTCTCTTCATTTTTTAAAGCGTATAGCATTTACAACATTACTGCAGACACTTCATATGTTTAACTTAGAAGATTTATTTTTCAAGAGCTTTATTTATCAACAACAAAACAATGATTGTACACTACCTCAAATGGCTTTATGATGCTAATTGTGTTATAGAATTTATACAGTTTAAACCACAGATGTGACTACCTTTACTCTATTGCCTTAAATAAAAATCTAAAACTCCTCTTTGTTAAAACAAGCTGACCCTAAATCACTAATATGTACTATATAATAGACAAAATACGTTTTAAGATAGCCAGACCTAGGTGCAATTTGGCATTTTTTCCCTTTAATTCTTGGTGATTACCAATGTAACCACACCAGGTTCAGTGTAATCACAAGATTCGTCCTTGGGTTGGTTTTCAAAACTAGAAATTCACCCTTGTTCATCTAATTAATTCCGTTATATACTCCGCCACCTTGGATATACACAGCAACTTGAACTCCACATAGCGGCTTCATCTGCAATTTAAATCTTACTAGTTCCAATCACCCCTGTCGAAGGCTGTGGCTTCTATGTAATTTATTCAGCATTTTGTTCAAAAGATATTTATCGAATGTCAAACTATGTGCCAGGGCTGTGTACCAGGGACACACTAGCAAATAAGAAAAATGCAGTCACTCTCAGGGAATTTATAGTCTAATTGGAAGACAGATATTGAACAAGCAATTATAAGATTGATGAGTGTTACAATAAAGGAAGTACAGGATGTTTGCTATGAGAACACTTCTTTTTCCTCTGGGCTCCAGGAGGAAAACTACCAGGTTAAAAAATGATTGTTTTCCTTCCAACTCCCTGCTCCTGCCGTCTAAAGGAGAGATTCCATGTAGGGAATATCTGTATCAAGAACTACAAATACGTCCCCATAACGATTTTTTTTTCTTCCTTTTTAGGGAAGTAGAAGCATCCTTCTTAGCAATTGGCCTATTTCCAGCTTAGCTGCTGACTGGGTAGGACTAGGTATTTATAACACTTCTCTTGGTTTTCTCTTGGCGGCTATCGTTGTTCCCATTTTATAAGCTATCCCTGCCCGGGAGGTATGTAGAAACAACCCTGAAAAAGAGACGGCATTCCTATGTTTTTAAACAATGGATAAGGCAGTTGCTAGACGATATCTACAAACTGGTTTCATGAGAGCCTTGAAGAGAGTTTTTTTTCCCTTTTGTCTTAGATTTCTTGAAATATCTGGGAGCTCTCAGAGAAAAGCCTCTGCTGACTTTAAGGCTATATTTACAAGTCAATAATGTTTTCACTATGAAAACCATTTGGTGGATCTACAAGTACAGTTAAGCTTTGTCGGAGAGTGAGTAAAGGAGAAGCTTGGGTTCTGAAGGATCAGTGGGTTCAGCCTCAACCCCAGTGTCAGTAGCGGCCAAAACAACAGAAAAAGAGGGTCACATCTGGGTAAGAATACAAAAGAGAGATAAGATGCTTTCAAAAGGCTAACCTAGGATTATTTTTCAAACCAGGGCTAAGCCAATGGAAGATAAACTTCATGTTTACATGCAGAATCCTGTAGTATTTAGGCTAGGCCGAGAACGTAAGCCCGTTGAAGGGAGCCACCTTTTCTAGCTCACAGAGGCCAGGGGAGTTCCGACACCTGCCACTCAACTCTTGCCCCCGCCCTCAGCTTTCTAACAGCCCTGGTGTGAGACTAGTTCAGCATTTCTGCTGAGTCTCTAATTCTCGTGGCTGGCAACGATGGCAGATCGTCCTGGTAACAGACCTGGAGTAACCAGGCCGCACGTCTGTGGGAATGGTGGCAGCACCTTGTAGGAGAAAGAGCCCTGAGCCTTGGGAAAAGCATGCACTCTCTCCGGGTCTTTTTTTTTTTTTCTCATTTTAAAATGGGCTCCGTTAGAAGGCTGCACGGCTGCGCATGTGGGATACTTGTTAAAAGTGGGCGTTTCCGGCCCACCTCTGCAGACTCTGATTAGGGGTCTGACTTGGAGGGAGGTGGGGAGGAGGGGTGCGGTGAGGGGTGGGAGTGTGGGTTGTGACCGGTTTTCTAAAAGCTCTGCTGTTGATTCTGAGGGTGACTAGTCCAGTTCTGCTCTAAAATTCTCAGGGACGATTTCCGGAAACCACGAAGTTAATATTCCACCAGTAACACACTAGCATTGTACCATATAAAGTCTCACAGTCTGCTGAAAAGGATAGTATTTGTTGTTCTTTCCTCTCGAGACTAATCTGCTTGATGCCAGGGTTATAAATAGTAATAATAAAAAATATATGTATAAAATTTACTACATGCCAGCCATTGTCCTAAACATTTCATATGTCTCCATAAAATTTTCTCAACAATGCTGTGAGGTAGACTATTACTATTACCCACATTTTACAGATGAAGAAACCAAGGCACAGAAAAGTCGAGTAACTCACGTGTGGCAACACAGATAGCAAAGTGTACTGACTGAATTTAGGCTGGCTCAGGGGAGCTTTCTGTGTGGAGAAACCTAAGTAGCGTCCGTCTTACATTGGGAGGCAGTGGGGTTCTGTGGAAAAAGCCCATCAAACACTTAGCCAAATTCTGGTATAGCTACTTACTAGCTGTGTGATCTTGAGTGACCTTATTTAGCCTTGCTAAGTGTCTCAGTTAGCTCAGACTGCTGTAACAAAATACCATACACTGGGTGGCTTCAACAACAAACATTTATTTTTCACAGATCTGGAGACTGGGAAATCCAAGATCAAGTTGCCAGCAAGTTCAGTTCCTGGTGAGGCTTCTTCCTTGTTTTCAGAAAGACATCATCTTGCTGTACCTTCAACAATGCAGACAGAGGGGGCGGGGCGCCAGTCTCCCTCTCTTCTTACAAAGGCCCTAATCCCATCATGGGGGCTTCATCCTCATGGCTTCTTCTAAATCTAATTAACATTCAGAGGTTCCACTTTCAAATACCATCACGTAGGGAGTTAGGGCTTCAATGTGTGAAATTTGGGTAGGACATAAACATTCAGTCCATAGCACCAAGCTTCAATTTCTTTATCTGCAACATATATACCGCACCTATTTTTTAAAATTTTTATTTATTTATTTTGAGAGAGAGCATGTGAGCAGGGGAGGGTCGGAGAGAGAGACAGAATCCAAAGCAGGCTCCACACGGTCAGCACACAGCCAGATGCAGGGCTTGGACTTATGAACCTGAGGCGAAACCAAGAGTCGGATGCTAAACTGATTGAGCCATCCAGGCGCCCCTGTATCACACCTATTTGTAAGGTTTAACAATGAAATGAGATTTTTATAAGGCCTTAGCTCAGTCTCATAATGAAAACAAAGTAAAATATTAAAAATTTACTATGTGTTAGGTACTGTTGAAGAAAATCCAAAGAAGAATTACGATTTATGGAATATCATGCTTTCTGAACTATGCTAAATGCATTAATGCATTTTATTCACTGAATCCTTCATAATGCCCTAAGAGTATTATTATTAGGTATTACTATCACTATTTTATAAAGGGGGAAGCTGAGAGGTTAACTATTTTCCTAAAGTCACAACTGGTGACTAGCAGAACCAGGAATGAAAACACATCGTGTGCTCTGAGTGCTAGGATATATTGCCTCTTGTGTTTACACGGGAATCTATGAAACTCATTATTTAAAACTGTCATGAAATAAATATAAATGAATACTTTTACCTGAGAGTTCTGAGGTTACAGGAAATGTTTACTATGAGCCTCATAAAGAGAGAACTCAATTCTTTCATCTTAATGATAACTTTATTTGCTGCCTAAAAATTAGAATACACAGGGAGGGGGGAATTGGCAAGATATTAGTCAAAGGGCATGTAGTTTCAGTTACACAAGATGACTATATCCTAGAGATTCACTGCACAGCATAGCACATATAATTAACAATACTGTCTTGTATACTGAAAAATTGGTTAAGAGAGTAGATCTTATATTAAATTTTCTTTAAAAAAAAGAGGGAGGGAGGGAACTTTCAGAGGTGATGGTTGTAGCTTTGTATTGTTTATGGTGACAGTTTCATGGGTGTATACTTCAAACTCACCAAGATGTATACATTAAATATGTATAGCTTTTTTGGTATGTTAAGCACACCTCAAAAAAAAAAAATAATCAAGATACATGATCTTCTAATGGGACAAAATGGTCAAAACAGAACACAGTAGCCCTGGTGTCTGTTTTACCCCTCTCCTCCCACCCTCCACTCTTGACATCTATTACCCAAGGCCAACTTCAAGGGAGAAATATAGCTCTGAAATCATTTAGCCTGAGGGCAACGTTCTTTTCTAGCTCTAGAATTCTTTAGTGTGTGTGCTGTCACTCAGCCTCAAGTTTTCTGTTTCTGACTCATCAAAGGGGTGTAGAAACATTTATACTCTCTCCTTTGGAAGAATTCTTCTATGACCTTTTCCACCTCCAGCCCAGCCTGCAGGCTGAACATGTTGGTTAAAGACAGAAAAACTTAATTTTCATAGAAACCAATAAACAAAGTGGGATTGAGTTTCCTTTAAAAAGAAAAAGTCAGGGGTGTGTGTGTTGGGGGGTGTAATGCCTGGATGGCTCAGTTGGTTAAGTGGTTAAACATCCCAGCGTGGGTCATGATCTCACGGTCCAGTTAGTAGGTTCGAGCCCCTCATCGGGCTCTGTGCTGACAGATCAGATCCTGGAGCCTGCTTCAGATTCTGTCTCCCTCTTTCTCTGCCCCCTCCCACTCGCACTCTGTCTCTCTCTATCTCTCAAAAATATATGTTAAAAAAAAAAACTTTAAAAAATCAGTATTAGTTTTAATATTAAAAAAATGTGTTGGTTATGAAATTCTTGGAAAAAATATATAGCAGTATTGAAATTTTTTGAGAAACTGCCGTGTAATCACAAAACCACACAACTGGTATTAGAAACAAAGGCCCTGACAGAAAAGCCTCTTTTCCAACATAACTGAAAAATGAATATAACCACTGAATCTCTGTTTGGCAGGATCCAAACACTTGGCTACTCAAGGTAACCACTGGAGAGGCTGGAGGTCAAGTCCAGGGAAATGCCAGAGTAACCACACTATTCATCCAGCCAACTTAAGACAGTTAATCAATCACAAAGACAGAAAAATTAACAATGAAATTTTTTCTAGAATTTAAAGAAGTTGATGCTAGGAATCTTGGCACTGTTGATGCAGTGGCTCCTCGAGTTAATATGGAACAAACCATACCATTAGCTGAAGAAAGATAAGCAAAATATATAGGGTTCTGGCACAGCTGGATTGAGCCACTTTGGGGAATAGCTCTCAGAGAAGGTTCTAGTAGTAATGGCCTGGTAAAAAATAAAACACTTTGTGATAATTAAACAAGGATGATTATTCAGAAGAATTGTGGCACAACACCAAGCAAAGCCAAAATTTATTCATATGTTTTTGTGTTTTAATCTTGCTGACCTTATCTTTCCAACCTATAATTTTAATTTGATCCAGTTTTCATCATCTACTTAGTTTCAATTTTACTTAATTATTATATAAATAATCTTAAGTCCCATAGAGAAATTGGTAGGTCGCTAAATAATTAAATACGTATTAAGACAGTAACAGGAAGAAATTCTCTTTTTTCTCTCTGCTCTCTTTTTTTAAGCAAAGATCGGTTGAGAATCTGGTGATCTCAGGCCTAAAGTATTTGGCTTTCCCCTTTGTTCAGGACTCCTGGTGAGCAGGGGTGGCCTGGTGATCTATGATTAAGATGACAGTCCCTCCTCCCTCCTCCTTTGCCCCATGCTTTGCATATATAAATTGAGCCTTTCAGGTTTACAAGGTGCTAGCAGTCTTAAAGACTATTAATATTATTGCCTTTTTGGTTAACAGATTTGTAATTATTGTAACTAACCTGAGCCAAAAGATGAACTAGCAATTTTTGCAAATTCAAACAAAACCTACTAGTATTATTTTGAAAAACAAAAAACAAACAAATGAAATAACTCCACTTCCATGATTAATTTCAAAGGACAGCCATCAAAACAGTAGTCTTTCCCCAAAAGCGGGAAAATTTTAAAAATATGTATTTTAAAGGATTTTGCAGCTGTAAAACAGACACTTCAATTTTAAACTCCCCCCACTTAAAATTTGAAGTTAACAAACTGTTCAGAAAGTTTGCAAAGCTAATTAATTAATGAGACCTGTTTCCCCAAGCCATCCCTGACATGTTGTGGTTGAGGGAAGAAAAAGCTCCTTTTCCCACCCCTCCCCCACCCTGAAGAGCTAGAAACTGGAGGCTTGGTAAGGGGCCACCTAAGAGAGGGGCTTATCCTTTCCCTGAGAGCCTGGGTACAGTGAGGACAGGTACACTAGGACAGGTTGAGTACAAGCCTGGCTGGAATTCTCAGAAAACAGGCAAGGCCAGGGTCGGGCAGAAGCACAGTCCTGCAAATCCACAGCTGCTATCAGTTTCCCAAACTGTTTTTAGAATCCTCAGGGGCTGGGAGTGGAATGGGTTATGCTCACTTAGGATGGTTTGGTTTGCAAATCTGGGAAGAGAGCCAGATAGACCGTTTTCTCCCATAATTCTGGAGATGATGTGTGCTCTTCAGAGAGATATAAAGTCACAGACTCATAGAACTGGACCTTTGGAGATCATCTAGTGAATCCATCTACTAATGTTACACACCAGGCAGTGGAGACAGAAAAAGTTAATAACTTGCCCAAGCTCATTACATAGTTGGCCTCTGATAGAGCTAGCACTTGAACCCAGTGTTTTCTTCCAACTCATTCACATTTGATAAATTGAGTAGATAGTACATTACATTTTTCAGATAATTTGAAGATATATAAAACATGAACTTTGGTGGGTATATGTATATATATATATATACTTTTAATTTTAGTAAAATACCATAACATGAAATTTACATCTTAACCATTTTTAAGTGTGCAGTTGAGTGGTATTAAGTACATTCACATTTTTAAAATATTTTTTAATGTTTTATTTTTAAGACAGAGCATGAGCGGGGTAGGGGCAGAGAGAGAGAGAGAGAGGGAGACACAGAATCTGAAGCAGGCTCCAGGCTCTGAACTGTCAGCACAGAGCCTGACGCGGGGCTCAAACTCATGAACTGTGAGATCATGACCTGAGCCGAAGTCGGACACTCAACCGACTGAGCCACCCAGGCGCCCCAAGTACATTCACATTTTTACAATGCCCTGTATCAAAATGGAAATGGAAGAAGTCAGCCAAAAAAATTTTCCCTTTATCAATCAATTATTGAATGGACATATACTATGGCGACCAACACTATGTCAGGATCAGACAGACTCTGGATGCTCAAGGAGCTTTTAATTTGTTCAGGCAACAAGATACATAAATAAGAGGCTATAACTAACCATAAAAAAGCAGTATATGATATGTTTTAAATGACTGTACTGACAGCAAAATGTTTAGAATCCAAAGGACACAATGATTATGGGATGAGTGCCAAGGCAGATAGATCTTCCAAGAGAAGTCGGACTTGAGCCACATTAATAAAAAGGAAGAAGCCATGAGAGGACATTCCAGAAGAAAGAACAGAGTGACCAAAGGCATGGGAGTGCTCTGCAAAAGACTTCTTGACAAAAAGTGGCTAAAGAAGTCTGAGAATAAATAGCAAGACTAGTTTGCTGCTACATTCAAGAAGCCAATTTTATCCTGCAGGCTAACGTGAGCTGTTGAATACTCTTGGAATTGTCTGATTACCATGCTAATGAGTTGATGTGATGGAAAAGTGTAGGATGGATTGAAAGAAGAAGAGTTGGATGAGCGAGCCCAATTGGAAGGACGTGACAAAAGTTCAGGTACAGAGAAGGAGTGATCAGTTTGGGAATGGGTAACACAGCTTGTATGAAACAAGGAAGACTCAGTAGAATTTATTAATCCCTTAGATATTGAGAGTGGGAGGAGGGGCAAGAATACTAGGTTCAACAACAACAGCAAAAGAAAAAAAAAAAAGAAAAAGAAAAGAAAAAGAACACTAGGTTCAAGCTAGGATCAAGCTACAGTGACCAGAATTGTGCCAATTGAGTGGACTGAGTAGAGAGGGAGAAAATACTGAAGGGATGTTCCAGTGTAGATATGCTGAAATGGAAATGATAGAAAGACATGCAAGTAGAAAAGAGAAAATACTCAGAGAAATGTATAAAGCTGCACAACTGGGAGGTGATTATTGGAAAGATTTTTTAGGGGTGGCTGGGTGGTTCAGTCGGTTAAGTGTCCGTTGAGCGTCTAACTTTGGCTCAGGTCATGATCTGGTGGTTCACAAGTTCAAGGCTCGTGTTAGGCTCTGTGCTGACAGCTCAGAGCCTGGAGCCTGTTTCAGATTCTGTGTCTCCCTCTCTCTCTGCCCCTCCCCTGTTCACACTCTGTCTCTCTCTTTCTCAAAAATAAATAAAATTAAAAAATTTTTTAAGTAAAAATATAAAATTTAAAAAATTTTAAAAAAGAAAAGATTCTTTAAAGCAATTCTCTTAGTTCTCACTTGCATCTTTGGGAACAAAGTGCTATTATTTTGACCTAGAAAGTTTGATCACCTGCAAAGAGAGCTTTGCTACTTAATGTAAAGCAGTATTAAACTTGTTGGATATACTGGGAAATTAAATGACTTTATAAAAAATAAAACTTCATTTGCTCAGCTCCCAATACCTTTAATGCAAAAACATTTCACACAATGTTTTCTCTTGATTTTTCTCAACTATTTCATAGCAATAACATCATGTTGAAATGTTTCAACCCAGCAGCTTAATGTAAACCAGTATTAAAGTTTCTCTCATAATATATTCTGCATCCTGTTCTTAGATCTGAATCTCTGGTTCTAACCATAAACCACTGCTCTTTGTATGATTTTGAATGACCTTATGAATTCCGTGAGCTTGTTACTTTTATTAAAGTTAAATGGGCACAAAATTTAAAGAATTGGCTAGTTCTACAAAGTTTGCAAAGACAAATTGTTTCCGACCTTTTTTCTCCATATCCCCTTTCCAAGAAGCATCTACCTTGATCTTTTAAAGACACTTCTATTGGTGGACACTTAGGTCAATAGACGAATGGATAGGGAAAATGTGGTGTGTATATGCTGAGATATTACACTGTAACAAAAAAGAATGAGATCGTGCTATTTGAGACAACATGGATGGACCTAGAGGGTATTGTGCTAAGTGAAATAAGTCAGACTGAGAAAGACAAACACCATATGATTCCACTCCTAAGTGCAATCTAAAAAGAAAACACAGAAAACAAAAAAGAATAAACAAACACAAAGCAGAGTCAGATTATACAGACAACAAACTGATGGTTGCCAGAGAAGGGAAGGGGGTGGAAGATGGGCAAAATGGGTGAAGGGGAGTGGGAGATCGAGGCTTCCAGTTATGGAATGTGTAAGTCACAGGAATAAAAGGCACAGTATTGGTGAGGGGAAAAAGTACTACATACTTCTGTTAATACTTGCATATCTCTAAGAAACAAGCTTATGACATTACTTCTTGGTTTTTTTCAGGTTTAGATATTGTCTATTGACTTCCTATCATGAAGATGAGGATTTAGATATCTTGTCTCTTCCACTCTTACCAAACCCAGTCATAAACACTTCTCAGCTGTTCATCCTGCTGATTGAGATTTATTGTAATTTTGATTGACTCAATATTCAGGGTTACATTTTTATGACTCTGTAGGCTACTCAGTGTTGAGTCATATAGAAAACCGTGATTACTTCTATTACTGCTCAACTTGTAGTTTTCCCTCAGTTAAGAACTGTCTTGTTTTCTCATTTGCCTAGTTTTCTATGTACACCCTTATTTCTATGTACACATGTCTACCAGATGTTTAAATATCTTCTGGATGCATTTATGTGTGTTGGGTATTATATCAATTTTATCTTTTTAATCTCCTCTGAAGTATTTGGGCCCGTATGAGTCCAGCTGTGTTGCCCCCATGCTTGGTGCATCATCCTGGGTAAATATGAAGATTCCTTTGCATTTTTCCTGTGTTGGATCTCTTCTATCCTGTAAAGCATGGCTTCCTTTTTGTGATTCACCTCATGGTTTTGGTTGTACGTGTTTTTCAGAAACTGTCCTAAAAAAGGGGTGTGGTGTGTGTGAAGTGGAGGGAAAGCTTCAATGTTGTACCCTCACACTTAGTTGAAAGTTAGATATTTAATATTCATTAGAAATAATTTCCCTTCAGAATTTTGAATGCATTGCTCCATTTTCTTCTAACTTCCTGTGTAGTTGTTGAGAAGTTCCGCGTTATTTAGATTTCTGTTACTTTGTATATGATATTTTCCCCTCCACCTTTCTGGAAACGTACAGAATCTTCTCATTGTCTTCTACATCCTAAAATATCTCTATGGGGCACCTCAGTGGCTCAATCAGTTAAGTATCTGACTCTTGATTTCGGCTCAGGTCATGATCTCACAGTTTGTGGGATCAAGCCCTGCACCCAGCTCTGCACTGACAGAGCAGAGCTTGCTTGGGATTCTCTCAGTCTCTCTCTTTCTCTCTCTTTCTCTCTCCCTCCTCCCCTCCCCTGCTCGTGTTCTCTCTCTCTCACTCAAAATAAATAAATAAACATTTAAAAAAATAATAAAATATCTCCATAATGTGTCTCAGTGTAGGTCTGTTTTCATTACTTGATCCTTGGGAAGCCCTTTCACACTGGAAATATGTATCCTGCAATTTTCAGAAATCTTAAGCTATTTCATTGAGGAAATAATTGTTTTCCTTAGTCTGTTTTTGAGGGACTTCTCTTGTGCTGCTCTTTTAATTTGTTTATGCTTTCCCTCCTATTTTTCATGATTTTTTTTCTTTTTGTTTTCTCTCTGCAAGATTCATTTTACTTTGTCTTCTGATTCATCTACTGAACTTTCATTTCTACAATGCTTACATTTTTGGTTGTTTATTCTCTTTGTATTTTTGGTTTTTTGGAGCTTCCTATTCTTCTTTTATTCACTGAAAACCTTCTATCATCTTCCATGGACACTAGTTAAAAAAGATTTTTCCCTGCCAGCCTAGTCATTGTTCCCTTCAAATTGCCATTTCTGTTTATGTATTTTATTCCAACATTTGTGCTAGGGCATATATCCTCAGATGTCTAATGATCCTTAATTGTGCATGCATAATTAAGGGTGTTTAAATAAAAAGCTGTGATGCAGGTGATGTGGGTCAGCTGTTTGTCTTAGAACCTCTACTGTCTACCTTTAAATGTTTCTTCTTAGGCTGTTTAGATTCCCACAGAGTGCGCTCCCAGTCTCCTGTGTGGAGGATAAATGCTTAGCAGCCATTATTTTTATTTATTTATTTATTTGTTAAAAAAAATTTTTTTTTTTTTACATTTATTTATTTTTGAGAGACAGAGAGACAGAGCACAAGTGGGGAGGGGCAGAGAGAGAAGAAGACAGAATCCGAAGCAGGCTCCAGGCTCTGAGCTGTCAGCACAGAGCCTGATGCGGGGCTCAAACTCACAAAGCATGAGATCATGACCTGAGCTGAAGTTAGACTCTCAACCAACTGAGCCACCCAGGCGCCCCAGCCGCCATTATTGCCATTATTCTGGGAAGTTATACTGGAGGGGAGGCCGGGGATGTCAGCTCTGAATATGCATATTCATTCCCCGTGGTTCTGGGGACAGTTTCCCTACCCTTGACTTGGTTTCCCCTTCCAGAGATTCCCTGATTTCTCTGATCCACAGAATACATTTCTGATGTTCTGCTGGGGAGGAGGAGAGGCAGTTGCCCAGCTGTGTGAGGAAGGCCAGTGACTTGAGAGATCTAACTCTTCTTACAACCAATCCTTTTTATCATCTCCCCATCACCCTCCACTTCCAGGGTACCTGGTGCCTTCAGTTCCTGGGCCTCGGGCCAACAGTTCAGAGGAAATTAGATTTACTCTCAGCGGTCCCCATTGCTGACTTAGAGTTAAGCCTTTTCAGGACTGCAAGTCAATTTCCACTTGACTACGCGCATCTTTCAAAAGTGTTGTTGCCACTGCCATTTTCAACTTGTGGTCTTATGTCTTAAAATATGTCTCTTCGGTTAATTTCAGTGGGGTTTGGAAGAAGCAAGATTAGATGATGTTTTCAATCTCCAGCTGTATCTGAAAGTTACTGCAATTGAGTTTTTGACTATATAGAATTTGAAGTATTTAGCTTTTATACAAACACAGTGACTTACGGTTTTGATGTTTCTAATAATTTTTTTTTTTTTTAAATTTTTTTTTAACGTTTTATTTATTTTTGAGACAGAGAGAGACAGAGCATGAACAGGGGAGGGGCAGAGAGAGAGAGGGAGACACAGAATCTGAAGCGGGCTCCAGGCTCCGAGCTGTCAGCACAGAGCCCGACACGGGGCTCGAACTCACGGACTGCGAGATCGTGACCTGAGCCAAAGTCGGCCGCTTAACCGACTGAGCCACCCAGGCGCCCCTCTAATAATATTTTATAAAAATCTATGATCATACTGATCAGTCTTTAAAAAAAATTTTTTTTAATGTTTTTATTTATTTTTGAAGGAGAGAGAGAGAGAGACAGAGCATGAGCGGGGGAGGAACACAGAGAGAGGGAGACACAGAATCCAAATCCAGGCTCTGAGCTGTCAGCACAGAGCCTGACGCGGGGTTCGAACCCACGAACTGTGAGATCATGACCTGAGCTGAAGTCGGACGCTTAACCGACTGAGCCACCCAGGCGCCCCCTGATCAGTCTTAACATGGCTAATGTTTTGCAAACTTTAGTAATGTTCCAACTCTATTCAAGGAAAAATAAAATCTATGGACTTCAGGCACTGACTTACATTAATTATAATATTACTTAAATGTGTACAAATGTAAGTATAGATTATTTATGCTTATAGCTCTTGTGGATTTATATAAGCAAAAGCAAAAAATGAACTTAATACAAGAAAATCGCATATTTAATTCAAATTAACAACATAAACTTAATGTGACAGATGTTACTTTAATGCAACTAAACTGCTACTCTAAATTTAAATATGGCACTCATTGCTGTGTCATGGGTTCTTTTAAGTCCACTGTCCATGTGCTTCCATGTGTTGCATGAAAAACAAATTTACCCATCTCTCTGAGTTTGAAATAAGTACAGGGAAGCCTTGTTTTTAGATAGCAAGATTTGTTATCCTAAGACCATCATTTAGCAAGAATGTATCTTCAACCTATTAAGGTGAAGATACCTTAATGTGTTCTTCTCATATTACTGTAACAAATAAAATAACTCTTCATGATGCCAAGATGATCACAAATGCAAACAAGAATTTGGCCCTTATTTTAATTTAGAAGTATCCTCTGAAGACTCTTAAGTATGGAGAACAAACAGAGGGTTCCTGGAGGGGGTTGTGGGAGGGGGATGGGCTAAATGGGTAAGGGGCATTAAGGAATCTACTGAAATCATTACATCAAGGATCTACATTAAGGATCTCCTGAAATCATTGTTGCACTATATGCTAACTAACTTGGATGTAAATTTAAAAAAATAAATTACATAAAAATAAATAAATACATAAAACCTGTGTTTCAAACCTCAAAAAACAAAACAAAACAAACATGAAAAAAGGGATCCTCTGAGGAAGGCTCTGGCTGCACACTTGAGTTGAGTGATGACCCCTTAGGTTCCTCAGATTTTCTGGGACACCTCCTGGATAGAGGTAACTGCTGTGCCAACGCAGGGGCACAGTGTGTACCTAAGTAGATTATAGAAATGAAACCTCCTTTTTTCTTTGCTTTTCTTTGCAAAGAGCAGATACATGATTGAAGATGCCTATTGGAAGAAGGGTACACTTGACGTTGTGACATGATTTCTTTCCAGTGGCAGGCAGCCACTAGTTTGAGATCTGTGGTGATTGTAACTATGCCGAGAAGCAGTTTGCCCTAACTTTGTAAAACAAAATAGTTGCATTTATTAAAATAACTGGTACTTAAAATTTTCTGCATAATACCAATAAACTGCCCAAATATTTTTTTTAAGCTTATTTATTTATTTTGAGAGAGAGAGAGAGAGAGAGAGAGAGCAAGCACAAGCAGGCAAGGGGCAGAGACAAGGAGAGACCATCCCAAGCAGGCTCCACATCATTAGCACGGAGCCTGACTGGGGGCTTGAACTCATGAACTGTGAGATCGTGCCCTGAGCCAAGATCAACGGTCTGTTGCTTAACTGACTGAGCCACCCGGGTGCCCCAAACTGCCCAATATTTTACCCTGTTACAGTGATTGGATCCTTGGGCTCTTCCTTAGGGTCACATGGCCAGAAATGCCTAATAATCACCAAGGAGACGCCCATCAGTGCATCTGCAGCCCCTGCTAGTTCTCTGGGGGAAGGAGGCCACTGCCCTCCAGGCACGCATAACATTGGATGGGGAAACTATGTGGCAATATGTCTTTTAAAAGCAGGGTAAGTACACAGAAGAGTTTGTCATCCACTTGCAAACAGTAGGGGTGTTTTTCTAGATGCAAAAAAAAATGGAGGGCCCATTGGTTAATATCATCGCTTAGGCTCAGGTTAAAGTCATGCTGGCCATGTCTCCACAGTTCAGAGAGGCTGCTGCCCAGAGGGAGGAGTCTGCGAAAGGAGGGGCTCTGGAGACAGTCTGGGTTGTAAAGTCACTCCCTTTCAAATCGGTCAGCTGGCCATGGAATGTTTGGCCTCCAGAGAGGTGTCAGGAACACTGACCTCACCTAATCAAGCCTTCCTGTCTGCAGAATTGTATTGGAGCAGGAGAAGCACAACCCAGACTGGATTCTCAATGCTACACGCTGTATCTATTAGTAGACCTAAGGGTGTATCCAGGAGCCTGAAGACTGGCCCTGGATCGAGAAGCAGTCATAGCTGGCTGAAGTTTAGGGCTATTACCAAATAGGTCATGAATTAGGACATGTTTCAATTCTACTATGGGTGGGGCATAATCTAGGCAGATGAAATACATCAAAATGGCCTAGAAATCTCTATGGTGATCCCTACCTTACCAGGCTAAGGCAGTGGATGAATTTGGGTCAACATGTCTAGCATGGTCTCTAGGGAATTGGGGGGCTCAAGCAGGACTTCAACAAAAGGAAATGTTCCTCTTGCAACCTAGCACCACACACATAAACCCTATGCTCTTTCTTACCCTCAAGCTTTCACTTAGGCCTCCTCTTTTCCTGGTTAATTTTTACATTAGACTGGCTTGGGCACTTGCAAGTCATAGAATTCCAACGCAAGCCAACATTCATAAAAAAGGGGATTATGAAGAGGGCACTGCCTCCGTGCATGAAAACCAAGGACTCCCGTGTCCTCAAGATTTTCTCCCTATTTTTCAGCTCCTTGTGTGATGGTTTCATTTTCTCCTTTTGTAGGTATAGAACTCAAGTAGAAGGGGGAGGAGAGGGGCATGGGGGGGGGATTGTGGGGGTAGTCTCAGTTTTATGTCACTCCGGTTTATTAATTCCAAAGAGAAAAGAGAAGTTTCCTTTCCAGTGTTATTCTGGAAAATTCCTCTGAAAGGACATGTGTGGGTTTAGCCTAGATCTCCCTTTGTCCCTCTTGGATTAATCACTATGCCTGGGGTTGAGGCCTATGGTTGACTGTTCTGGAGTCATGAGCCTCCCCCAAGGCTAGGTGGAGATGTGATTGGCAGCCCCACAAAATTTGATTGGAACAATTACCCAAAGGAAGGGGTAATGTTCCTTTAAAAAGAGGGGAAAGATGCTGGGCAGAGGCAAGACAACAGATGTCCTTTATGATTCCTATTCATCTGTTAAGACTTGACTCAGGTGTCACTTCTCGATACCCTCTCTCCCTGTCCTCCTCCTATTGGGTTACATGTCCCTCTTCTGGGTCATGTTACATCTTGGCTGTACTGATGTACTCATAATAATTTATAATTGTCTATTATGTGTTGGTCTCCTGCACTAGACAGTAGCTTTTTGAAGACAACCACTGTGGCTTATTGTCATTGGCACACCCAGCCCCTCAGCAGATAATGGGGGTTCCATCCAGAAAGTTTTCAATAAAATGATAAATGAAGATAATCACAAAATGGCAGCAAATCATCTTGAGTTAAGACAGAGGAAGGAACATAATAGTAAAAAACCTCAGATACTGTGATGAATGCTTCATATCAAGCATTGGATTCTCCCAACATTTGAGGGAGGCATTCTTTCTATTTCATAGACACAAAGCTAAAGATCAAGTAAGTTCCGTAAGCTCATACAGCTAATCACTGTCAATTTATTTATTTATTTTTTAAAGTTTTTTAATGTTTATTTATTTTTTCAGTATATGAAATTTATTGTCAAATTTGTTTCCATACAACACCCAATGCTCATCCCAAAAGGTGCCCTACTCAATACCCATCACCCACCCTCCCCTCCCTCCCACCCCCCATCAACCCTCAGTTTGTTCTCAGTTTTTAAGAGTCTCTTATGCTTTGGCTCTCTCCCTCTCTAACCTCTTTTTTTTTTTTTTCCTTCCCCTCCCCCATGGGTTTCTGTTAAGTTTCTCAGGATCCACATAAGAGTGAAAACATATAGTATCTGTCTTTCTCTGTATGCCTTATTTCACTTAGCATCACAGTCTCCAGTTCCATCCACGTTGCTACAAAAGGCCATATTTTGTTCTCATTGCCATGTAGTACTCCATTGTGTATATAAACCACAATTTCTTTATCCATTCATCAGTTGATGGACATTTAGGCTCTTTCCATAATTTGGCTATTGTTGAGAGTGCTGCTATAAACATTGGGGTACAAGTGCCCCTATGCATCAGTACTCCTGTATCCCTTGGGTAAATTCCTAGCAGTGCTACTGCTGGGTCATAGGGTAGGTCTATTTTTAATTTTCTGAGGAACCTCCACACTGTTTTCCAGAGTGGCTGCACCAATTTGCATTCCCACCAACAGTGCAAGAGGGTTCCCGTTTCTCCACATCCTCTCCAGCATCTATAGTCTCCTGATTTGTTCATTTTGGCCACTCTGACTGGCGTGAGGTGATATCTGAGTGTGGTTTGGATTTGTATTTCCCTGATGAGGGGTGACGTTGACCATCTTTTCATGTGCCTGTTGGCCATCCGGATGTCTTCTTTAGAGAAGTGTCTATTCATGTTTTCTGCCCATTTCTTCACTGGGTTATTTGTTTTTCGGGTGTGGAGTTTGGTGAGCTCTTTATAGATTTTGGATACTAGCCCTTTGTCCGATGTGTCATTTGCAAATATCTTTTCCCATTCCGTTGGTTGCCTTTTAGTTTTGTTGGTTGTTTCCTTTGCTGTGCAGAATCTTTTTATCTTCATAAGGTCCCAGTAATTCATTTTTGCTTTTAATTCCCTTGCCTTGGGGATGTGTCGAGTAAGAGATTGCTACGGCTGAGGTCAGAGAGGTCTTTTCCTGCTTTCTCCTCTAGGGTTTTGATGGTTTCCTGTCTCACATTCAGGTCCTTTATCCATTTTGAGTTTATTTTTGTGAATGGTGTGAGAAAGTGGTCTAGTTTCAACCTTCTGCATGTTGCTGTCCACTTCTCCCAGCACCATTTGTTAAAGAGACTGTCTTTTTTCCATTGGATGTTCTTTCCTGCTTTGTCACAGATTAGTTGGCCATACGTTTGTGGGTCTAGTTATGGGGTTTCTATTCTATTCCATTGGTCTATGTGTCTGTTTTTGTGCCAAAATCACTGTCAATTTAATAGTTAGCACTCAGGCAACTTAAATCCAGCTTTGATTGCTTTCAACAACTCTGTCTTCTGTTCCTCCTGTTCCTTCGAATTTATATAACCTAGGGATGCTCTCTTTACTTCTTAGTAATTTGGACATTTCCCCCCAATAGATTTTTATGTTACCTAAATGCACTCCCTTAGCCTGTTTTACATCTTTGTCATTTGTTTCTGGAGCCACACGTGACTAAGAGGGTTGAAGGAGAAACTGTAAAATCCCTTCCAGTACCAACATTGCCAAATTATGCAATGCAAATGAAACCAAGTAAAAGTGACAAGTCTGATAACCCCAACATAGGACACTCCTTTAACTCAGAGAGCTGTCTGGTTCTCAGGGGCAGCACACTGTGAAGAGGTGGGTCTGGGTTTTATCCTCTACTCCCTCTTTGCCTCTTGCTTCTCTTTTGGGGCCTCCTTTATTCTCTCCTTTTGTTCCATCAATTAATTACTCTTTTCTCCTCAACCGCTTGGTCTTTTTATTTTGTCCTTAGCTTCTTTGGACCCGCATTTCAACTCCCCTACCTTCATCAGTCCTCTCCTCCCTCCCCTCCTGCCAGCAGACTTTTTCTGCAGAGCATTTGGTCAGGGTTTGCCAGGCTCTGTACCACAGGGCAGGCTGAATTTCCCAGAATGCTCCCGAGGTGTTAATGACCCTCGACAACCTCAAGGGTGATCCACAACTGAACAAAACACTTGAACTCACAGAGATAAAGCTAATTGTGGGCATTTTGAAATTATGATCGATCCAGTGGGCAATGTTTTTCTTATAGGGCAATTTCTAGACTCCTCCAGTCATCCAAAGTGGCCTATTTGAGGCCAGCTCCTTAGGGAACAGTGGCTCAAAGTAAGATTCCCCAACCATCCTGATCTACCTTCGTGGATTGTTTATTAAAATTGCAGCTTCCTGGGCCTCACCAGACCTAGCAAATCAGAATTTCTGGGAGTTAGTAGGCAATCTGAATTTAAAATATTCTCCTTCGTGATTCTTGAGCTCATGAAAGTGTGAGAAACTCTGCCTTCATTCTAATTTGTCTCTAAAAGTTTCATGCATTATTATTAGTTTCCTTAATTGTATCACAAATAATTTTATTTATATCTATTTTCAACTTGCTCAATAAATACTGGATATTTGACTGAAGAATACAGCAACAACATTCAGCAAGTATTCTGGTATCTAATATATATAAACCACTTTCTTGACCTGGAAAAGGTAAGAAAAGTTAAATTCCCTAACCTTTGTTCCTCTCTTAAATGCTTCCATGCAGGGCTTTATTTATAGTCAACACCAAGGATAAAGCTGAAGGAGTGCCCTGCTTTTTATATATTATGTGTTTCCCTATGTGTCTATAGTTTAAAGAGAAACCACATTTATATACTCTTGCTACATATACTATATTCATTGTATACAAAGTTTAGTAAGAAGATTTTCTTTTTGGCTCTTATATTAGGATGCAGTTCCCTACATATGAAGAGTATCTATGTAGAATCATCTCTCTTTATATTATATATATGTAAAGATGGATATATTTCTATATCTGAATCTATATATATACTACTCATATTTTCTCCTATGTCAAGGGCTTTGTCCCAGTGATATCAGTTCAGTTTTCTGGAATTTTCACTGTTCTGTGGTGACAATGGGGCAATTCAGAGTTCGAGTTAATGGTAGACTCTGGGCCACATTCCTATCACTTTCTTTGAATGCTCTCCATTGCTCTTTTGGGTGGGGAGACAAAACCCATTGAGTTCTGTCATCACAAGCCAATGCCCCCAGTGCATGGACCACAGCTGGAATGTTGGATGCAGGTGCATTAACTGCTACCCACCTCCTGGTAGTCTGTCTCCACTTTCCCCTACAACTTGATTCTCAGGCTGCAAAGGAAGATCATACTGTCTGCTGTATGGAAACGTGGCCTTCTGTGGTCAAAATCTTCCACTAAGAGTGGTTTCTCCACTTGCAAAGGAAACAGGGAACAGGACCAGCTTGGGACCTCTTGGTCATCCCAACAGCAGGAAGTTCTTTATTTTGTCTCTGTCCATGGCCTACAGAGAATATCAGTCTCTCCGTGAGGGGAGAAGGGCTACAAATACCACGCAGGTTCCAGGTAACCAGCCACTGAAGCTGGAGGTGTGGGTGGAGTCACTCCCGTACAGATGGTGACTGTACTCTTATGACTCTTTCCTTATGGCCTTTGGGGAAGCTTAGCCAGACATCCCCTCAGTGGTTAAGAAACTCAGAGGTTCTAGGTCCCCAAGCAAGTGTGTTTTTCAAAATTTTGAGTTAGATAAAGTAATATTTGTCCAGCATTTTGCAATTTACAAAGTGCTTTTCACTTTCAAGCAACGAATTCCTTCAATGCTTCAATGTAATTTTATTTTAAAGGAGGAATCTGAGTTTCCATCAACTCAACCAAGAGGATACAGTGCATGATGAACAGCTTTAAGAGTCTGTAGAATTATCAGTAAACCTCATTGTACTTTGATACAGACAGACCCAAGTAGCACTTGATCTGTCCTTTTCTTATGGCACTTATCATCACTGATCTTGCATATCCTTATTTGTTTTCATGCCTTATCTCACTTGTTAGATTTGACATTCTTTAAGGCAAGATCTCTATCTGATTTTTCTTCTCATCATTCACAGGGCCTTGGAACTGGCAGGCCATAAATTGACATTTGTTAAATGAATGAACCAATAAAAGTGAATGAATAAATTATACCCACTTGAAGTTAATCACCTGGATGTGTTGTGGGATTATATGAAGAAAATTCCCGAAAGCAAGGAAGCTAAGGTAGAGACCTTATAAACAACACTATCTACCACTACCTCCTACCACTCCAACACCCTTTAGGAATGAGGGAACACTTTGTAGCTAATAAAAAACTAGGGAATTCTTTCTGGGGGGAAAAAAAAAGCATTTAATAAATCCCCTAGTGATTTATCTTTACTAACTCGTAAATTAACTTTCAAATATTAAACCAGGAATAAGCCAGAGCTGCTCAGTTATCAATCATCCTTTCCTTTTTTTTGCAACTAGGAACTTAGGTTGCTGTCCTCCCCCCTCCCTCTCCCCCTCCCCCTCCCCAAGTACGATGACGATGTAAAAGAATCACAGGAACACATGAGGAGTGAAACATGTAACTAAGAGAAATGCACAGGAAATACACGGTGATTTTTCCCCAGATTTTCTTTACCAACGCCTCAACCTTGAGACAGGCTATTCGAGGTCTATCTTGGTGTGTGTGTATATTTGAAAATAAGAAAAATAAGGCCAGTATAGGCACTATTTGTAGGTATGAACGAATATAAAACGAAATTCAAGTTTCTCTTCACACTAAAAGCGACACTAAGAAAGCTAAAATAAACACACCCTTGGAAGTAGGATCTACAAATCAGCAACGTCAGCAAACGGAGGTGGGGTGAGTGGAGGGGGCAAATGGAGATTTACCTCTGGAAGAGAACAAGATCTCCAGAACTACCCGGTTTGCCCGAGGTGGGGGCGTGACTCACACGTTCGGGTAATCTGAATAAAGGGGATGGTGCTGCGCCAGGCATCCATTCCTAGCTCCCGGCGCGCCGCACGCTCGGGGAGCCGCGCGGGGCGCGCAGCCCCAGGCCAGCCGAGCGCCGGGCCGGCCGCTGCGGGCGGGGAGGGAGCGCGGGGCGGGAGCTGATTGACGGGGCGCGCGGTCAGGTGACCCGGGGCGCCACGTTCCCGGAGCCCAGCCCGCGGTGGCCGCCTGGGCCGGGCCGGGGCCGAACCGGAGCCGAGAGGGGCGGCTCTCTCGGAACAAAGTTGCTGGGCCTGCGGCGGCGGGGGCCGGCGGCCGAGGGCCGAGGGCCGGGGGGGGCGGGAGCGCTCGGCCGCCTCCTCCCGGGGAGGGCCGGCCCCGGGGTGCCCGGCCGCGAGCCCGTTTCCCGGGGGGACGGCGGCGCGCCCCCTCCCTCTTCTGCCTCCTGCGCCGCTCTCCAACAAAGGGGCAGGCCGGCGGCGGCGGGGGAGGAGGCGGAGGAGGAGCCGCCGGAGCGAGCCGCTCGCGCACAAAGTTGTGGAGTCGCCTTTCCTCGGAGGAGGGGAGCGGGCAGCCGCAGCCGGCCGCGGGCTTTCTCCCGAAGCCGCTTGGAGCCCCGCGGGGAGCGGTGCCTCCTTTCTCCCGGGTCGTTTCTGCAGACGGAAAACTCTCTAGTGTTTGGCCAACTTGGTGCCGGCGCGCCGGTTCCAGGTTTGCGCTTGGACTGTTTTGTTTTTGTTTTTGGCGGAACTACCGGGCAGGAAGATTGCACAAGTTGGGGGCGTTTTCAATCGGGTGTCAAAAAAAAAAATTTTTTTTTTTTTCCTTTCGGATTTGTCTGGTCCTTCACATTTCCTTTTTAAAGCACGTTGCTCCACGGAACTCACGCTCGCACACTCCCCCGCGATCATTGACGGCCCAAACACGCCCAGAGGAGCGCGGCCCGCTCGGGACGCGGCGGCGGCGGCGGCGGCGGCTGGCAGGCAGGCGGCGCGGGCCTGCGGGTCCTGGAGCAGGTAAGCCCGTGCAGTGTCGTAGCCCCGGGAAGTGGGGCGTGGGCTGCCGGGAGGATGGTCTTTCTGCGGCTTCCACCGTGCGTCGCGATCTCCTTCTCGGGGCCGAGTCTTGAGATGTCACCAACTTTCTCGTGCACTTTCCTCGGAACCCGAGTTCGGCTCCCCCCGGCGGCAGAGGGAGGGTGCCAGAAACGCGGAGAGAGCTCCCGCGGGGAGGTTCTCGCCATCCGTCTGGTGGGGAGTGACCCAGACTCCTCCGACGGGTGCGGCTCCCCCAGCCCTCCTCCCCCCGCCGGCTGGGAGGGTCGAGTACCCGTGCCTCGCGCTGTGACCTCCGAGAGGGGACGTGGCCTCCTAGGATGGCCAGTGACACACGCCCCGGCCCCGGGAAGGCGGGGCCCCGAGGTGTCCCCGAGGAGCGAGTGGTAAGTGGGTGGCGGTGTGGTGGGCGGGTAGGGGAGCGGCTCGCCGCCGGCCGCCTGGCAGGAAACGTGCTGGATCTCCTAGCCGTTGCTGCTCCCGAGGGTGGGGTTCCGGGGAGGGGACGGGGCGGGGGGACGTGCAGTTGGTGTGTGTCCCGGAGGTAGCCTCTTCTACCTTCCCTTACTCTTGGCATCACTTGCTGCCTCAGGTAAGGCAACTCGTGTCCCCTTTTGGCTCTGGGTCCGAGGCTCTGGTGGTCCAAGGCCACTTCTAAAGCCAACAAAGCACTAATTTTAGGCTGTGCGACTTTTAGAAGGCACGCGGTTACAAGAGAATTCTTTTGCCCCAAGCCCGGGATTACGAAAGGGACTGTTTCAAGGGAAGGAGAAAACGTGCCCGATCTCCTAGAGCCTGGGGACTCGCACTTTGTTTTACGTTGAACTGGGGAGCTCCAGGTCTAACTTGGGGCGATCAGCTCCGCTTTCTGGGCTGTCCCGGAGAGAGTCTCCTTTCCTAGCCTCCAGGTCACCTGGGTCACCAGGGCCGCAGGTCAGTTCCCCATGCCGCGCCCGGGAGGGTCAGGGCACCGCTTGCTGCGGCTGGAATGCGCCGAGTTGGGGGAGCCTCGATTCCCTGTGTCCGGGCAGGGGCCGGGGCTCGCGGGCTCCGGGACCCGCGGCAGTAGCCGCATCCACTCGATTGTAACTTGCACGGGCCTCAGGAAGTGCGGTTGGCCCCTCCCGGCTGTTGCTGGTGGCCGTGGGGACCGCAGCCTGCGGGGAGCGCTGCGGGTCAGGGGAGAGCTGGAGGAATGCGAAACTCGTGGGTGCGTCGGCTACCACAGTACCCGGCGGCCAGGGCCAAGGTTTCCGCGGGGTCATTCTCCGCTCCCTCCATCCGAGTTTGTGGGACCAGTGAGACAGCTCTTTAACTTTCCTTTGGGTGTTTACCTCAAATTTATTGCTCCTGTAAACAGGATTAATCACCTTCCCTTGGAGCGTTTCCGAGAATGAATGGCAGTTTTTGGCACTGGGCGGTTTTTTGGTACTGTGTTTCAAGCAGAGCGGCAAATTCTTGGCCTCTTCGCTTCCCTTTCCACTATCTCTAGCGTTCCAGGGTTTGGGTTTCTGGTGTAAAAAAGCGTGGACGCTTTCTGCCCAAGGACCTATACCGCATTTCCGTCATAATTGCTAATTGTTGAATGTATTTTGTATTCTTACGTGGTCTAATTGCCAAATTGTTTTAAAATTAAAACATTAGCTTTATCTGCAAGGCCACCCCCACTCCCACGTTTATTGCCACACACTCAGGGCTTCTGTCCCCTATGACCAGGCAGACACGTTCTGAATAAAGAGTTGCGGAAGGTTGAGTTGAGTGCATTGGTTTCAGTGAGAAAGGTCCGACTAAACTTTGCAAAACATAATTAGGAGGCAACAGAGACCCAAAGCAGTGGTAACAGTAAATTACAATTGTATAGGGCTTACAGCTTCTGAGGCAGTATCCCATTAATTCATTCTCAGGGTCTCACCCAGCTTTGTGTGGAAGGTGGCATGGCCTCTCTTCCATCCTGTGCTGTGGAAGAGGACAGTGCACACTGAGGCACAGTGCTAGGGACCAGACTTGTACTCTGTCTCCTGACAACCACTTACAAGTTGCTGCAGCATTTGGTGATTTAGAAGGAGGTATCTTTTCGCGGGATAGTACTCAGCTCGGAGTCCCCTGCCCTTTCCTGCCAACAAGTGGCAGTCAGTGGCTCTCACTGTTCAAATGGCCTTCTGTGATTCTCTCTCCTTCCCATTCTTTCCTTGTCCTCTGATCCTCTTTGTGCTGTATCTTTGTAGCATATAAGGGATTTTGCTTATCAGGAAGAGAAGATTTGAGAAATGATCTTAGGGTGGCAAAATAAAAAATTAGGGTAAAGAGATATTGGGAGAGGTCTTTGGCAAGTGTGGAAGTGAAAACCATTGGCTAAGACCAGTTATGAAAGAGAACGTTAGAACAGTCTCTCAAAGCAATAGTTACTTGCTTTACAGTAAAGAGAATTTTTGTTAGACAAACCTGATTTCCCATAATAAAATTTTATAAGCATTCTTCTAAACAAAGCTTCAAGTTCTTGAATATAATAAAATACACTTAAGAATTCAGCAAATCTTTTATAGGTATGTAACCCCCAAAACGAACTTAGTCATATAATAATCCCTAAAGTCTTAACAGTGGTAGACCAATATAAAAAAAAAATTTTTTTTAACTCAAAATTTGGCAGACTGATGGTCCAATCTACATGGTCCTCTCTATAGGAGAAAAAATTGTTCCTGAAGCTTTAGCAGTCCACCAGTTGTCTTCTGTCTCGAACTTTTAAACACTTAAAACATTTTTCTCTGGTAATTTTGACCTCTTTATTATTAGAACACATTCTTTTCCTGACTGGTTAGGAAAAATATACAGTAATTATTTTTTACATATATTTATGTTATAAGATAGTATGGTATTTCCTTGAATGTTACATATAATTAAACATTATAATATATAACATACTAGATATTACAGAAGTATGCAAAATGAAACATATTATAAAATAATAATACCATATGGTGTGTCCTTGACTTAAATGATTGGGTTGGCTAATCCTAGCTAGCAGTAAACTCTTGTTCTGATATCTGTTGTAATAAATGAATTAATGCCCATTATTTGCAGATTAATGTTTGGATGTGTTGACTGTTATATTCCCAGTTAAACAGTTAATTATTTAATTGGCATTTGGGATCCACTTAAGGGGCTGTTAGGATAGAGCCAAGTTGCTGAACTTAAAATTGAATTCTGATTCTGTCTGGATTGTAGGGACGTTGTGTTCCAGGAAGAATCAGGTCAACACAGAGCTCTAATTATTGACAGTCTTTTAAAAATTAATTAATTAATTAATTAATTTAGAGAAGGAGAGAGAGAGCAGGACTGGGGGAGAGAGAGAGAGATTGAGAGAGAGAGAGAGAGAGAATCTTAAGACACTGGGCTCAGTCCCACGACTCTGGGATCATGACCTGAGCCCAAATCAAGAGTCAGTCACTCAGCTGACCAAGCAGGCACCCCTCTAATTATTGACATTTAAAAAAAAATTATTTATTTTGAGAGAGATACAGAGAGAGACAGATAGTGCAGGAGGAGCAGAGAGAGAAGAGAGAGAGAATCTTGAGCAGGCTCTGCACTGTCAGGGCAGAGCCTGATGTGGGACTTGAACTCACGAACCTGTGAGATCATGACCTGAGCTGAAGTCAAGAGTCAGAAGCTTAATCGACTGAGCCACTCAGAGGCACCTAATTACTGACATTCTTAAAGAAAAGGTGGTGCTGCCAAGTAGAATCCTTAATTCTTTAAATTCTGAAGATGATTCTAATTAATTACTAAAGACTAAAATTATTTTACTGAGTGATAGCTATACTCAGCAGAATTCATATGACGTATCTTCTAGAACAAAATCTGTGTCAGTGGATCTGACGTATAACTATCCAGATTTATGTTGAATTCAGACCATTTTTGAGATCAGACCTATATGTCCAACTGCCTTTTTGCTATCTCCACTTATGTAACTTAGAGGGACCTCAAACTCAGCAAGTCCAAACCGCATTCATTATTTCTTCCGCCAGTGGCCTATCTGCTTCCCGGCTCCGCGAATGACTCACTCTCTGCTCAGTTGTCCAAACCAAAACTGGGCAGTCATTTTGCACCTTAGTATTCTGCACCTCTCGTATCCAGTCACTTCCCAAATGCTACTGATCTTCTGTATTTGATATCTAAATACCCCATATATCTACCTGTTTCTTTCCTGGTACCCTTGTTTGGACCAGTCATTTCCTGCCTGTAATATTATACTAGACGGAAGAGTAAACATCCATATGCTCTTTCTCTACAGTCCCCACTTACCATTTTCCTTTTTTTTTTTTTTTTTTTTTTTGAGAGAGAGAGTGAAGGGGGGCAGAGGGAGAGGGAGAAAGAGAGAGAATATCTTAAGTAGGCTCTACGCTCAGAACCCTGAGATCATGACCTGAGCCAAAATCGAGTCAATGCTTAACCAACTGAGTCATCTAGGCACCTCTCCACTTATCATTTTACAACATTTGCTTTCTCTCTCTCTCTTTCTCCCTCTCTCTCTGTATGTATGTGTATAGATAGATAACTGTACATGGATAGATAGACAGGTATATGCTGTCTTGTTTGAACTTAAGTTGAAGTTATCACATTTCATTGGTAAATGTTTCATCAGGTGTCTCCTATAATCAGAGATATTCACTTGCATAATGATAAAACCATTAACCAATATTAAAGAATTTTACTATTGATTCAATAATATTGTCTGATATATAGCCCCAGTTCATATTTCTCACATCATCCCCAAAATGTTTATTTTTTAAATTCTGAATCCAGTCAAGGACTACACTTGGTCGCCATGTTTCTTTGGTCTTCTTTAACCTGCACAGTTCTCCCTCCCTCAGGTGTTTTTATATTTCAAAACATTGGTAATTGTGAGCAGTCTAGATAATTTATTTTAAAAGTTTTTAAATGCTTATTTTTGAGAAAGAGAGAGAGAGAGAGGGAGAGGGAGAGGGAAGGTCAGAGGGAGAGGGAGATACAGAATGTGAAGCAGGCTCCAGGCTCTGAGCTGTCAGCACAGAGCCCAATGTGGGGCTTGAACTCATGAACCATGAGATCATGAAGTCGGGTGTTTAACTGACTGAGCCACCCAGGTGCCCCTAGATAATTTATATTAAAGACTATCCACAGTTTAGATTTGTCTCTTCATGATAAGTTTCATGTTAAACATTTTGGCAAGGATATTATATAGACGATGTGGTATATTTTCCATTGTATCACACGGTGCCCCATTATTGGTCATGTGAAGTTTGATGACTTGGTTGAAGTTAGGAATTTTTTTCCTCAAAATTCTATCATGGAAAAATTTCAGATATACAGACTAATTGAAAGAAATTTTCATTCAACACCTATGTGCCCATGTTCTAGGTTTTTTAATGTACAATTGCTGTATCCTGCTGTTGTCTTCATGGCTCCTCACCCATCATTCTGGTCCAGCTTGGAGGTCCAGCTACAAACCAAAATGATCTTTTCAGAAGGCAAATCTGATCATGTCACTTCCCAGCTTGAAGCCATCTGTTGGATCCCCCTTCCGGTCTAGAGAAAGATCAAAACCTTCACCTTGTCTCCAAGGCCCTGTCCCTGGTCCTGTCTCCCTACTTTACCTAGTTCACTAGATCTCTCTCCTCTTGGCTGTTTGCTTTCCAAAGACACTGGCTCGGCTTCTTGAATTCTCCATGATTCTTCCTACCACTTCACATGGAAGGCTCTTTTCTTTTCCTCTTCCCTCCTCTTTTTTTTTTTTTTTTTTGCTAATGAAATTCTCCTCCTCCTTGAAGGCTTGGCTCAAATCTCACTTCAAGAAAACTTTCTCTAATTGCCCAGGGCAGGTCAGATTCCTCTGCTGTATGCTCATATTACTTTATAGTTCTCATCTGTACTTTTGCAACATGTCAGTATTAGAATGAAATAATTCATTATATAATTAACAGCTTAGTGTCCATAAACTTCAAAATGGCAGAGGCTGGGTCTCTTTTTTAGTCATATCCCCATTGCCCACATCAGTGCCTTGCACATAGAAGTTGCTGAATAAATATTAGCTGAATGAATGGTTAGTATATACAGTTGTATATGACTATGTATATAAAAATATATATATGTATATATAAATGTATATATATACATTTTTTTCCCCAAGTCAGCACATTCCATCTTTTCTCTTTAGGTATTGATGTCGAGCTGGACCATTATAGAAAGCTGGAAGTCTTAAAAAGAGGATTTAATACAGTCTTTGGATTAAATTGAAACTCTGCAAAGATGGCCAAGTATGGAGAACATGAGGCCAGGCCTGATGATGGGCAGAATGAATTCAGTGACATCATTAAGTCCAGATCTGGTAGGTAACGGAAGCTTAAGAAAATGATGGATTATTATGAATAAATTACTTTAGAAGACATGGGCTTTTTTTTGGCTTGTTTTTGCATTGTTCTTGTGAGAGACAAACTTCTTTTGAGCAACACAGTTCTGATAAGTGACTATTGTAAAAAGTAATGAATGGGTCTCTGAGTGTCCTGTCTTAATTGCCAACTCATTTTGGTCTTATTGTATGCTTATGGGCACTGTTTGGTGAAATGCCTTCTGCCTCCTGTAGTTGAATGCTTTTCCTTGATGAGACCACCACTTTCCACCCAGACACACAGCTGAGCAGTTTTTTCTTGTTGTTCGAAGTTTTATGAAGTTGAATGGATTACGTGCTTAAAGTACAAAGTAGCACAGTTTCTGGTAAGGTGGTTCTTCCTGAGTCTTGCTTCCATTACTGTATATCCTTACATCACCATGTCTTTTTGGTGGCCAGGGTCAGGCCAACAGATATCTACCTTTGCTTTCCTTTTTGAAACTTTTAATGAGTCTTCTGAAGGTACACTTTTCACATGGGTAACCTAAGTCAGATTGATGGTTTTCATGTGACATTTAGATTGGGGACTGAAGGGTACCACTCTCTTCCTCGTTTTTATATATATATAATTGAGTGATTTTTGACTCTGGCTGTACAAATGAACAACTGGGGAGGCTTTAAAAAATGCAGATGCACTGGCTCCCCTCCAGACCTGTTGAATAAAAAATTTCTGCATTTTTAAAAATCTTCAAATATGATTCTGAGACGGGCTCTAAGGGGAGATATTTTTGAGTAGAC
This sequence comes from Panthera pardus, assembly GCF_024362965.1. Lineage (NCBI taxonomy): Eukaryota > Metazoa > Chordata > Mammalia > Carnivora > Felidae > Panthera > Panthera pardus. Next base: position 21,981,270 of record NW_026526732.1, on the reverse strand, counting down.
AGGGACTTTCTGACTTTTGAAAATTACACAGAACTCCACCCTGGGTGTGAACACTATACTTAAGTAACTTTGAGAGTTACTTTGAGGTATAAAATTACTTCCAGTGTAACTTGAAAAACAAAAAAAGGAACCTAATCCCTGTTTTTGCTGTGTGAACCATCTTTATACTATGTTAGGATCCTGTTTCTTAATTATTTGAAATTGCAAAAATACGTACTGAAAATAATCTGTAAATTAATAGAGACACACATTTAAGATACATATTTCCCTCCATGATATTGGTGTCGGTTAATTGGTAAAGGTTGTGGTTGTTATAGTCTTGGCTCTAAATATGTAGCTACTGTTGTGTAACTTTAAGGATCTCTTGGAGGTACAGCTTAATATCCTGTGTTAAAGTACACTCTTAGGATGTTTTATTTCTCTAAATTTCTTTTTGTTTAAGTGTTTTCGTAGTGTGAAGTACTATGTAGATAAAAGAGATTATGAATATCTTCTTAAGAGCACAGAATGTAAATCCAGAAATATGTAAATGTAACAAAGGAAAAGAAAAGACACAACTTAACATATCCATGTTTGTCATGGTCTATAAGTTGCGAGGAGGCATATTCTTGGATAGTTTTCTGAGTCAATGTCCATTACAGTAAGACCTTTGATATTGATAACTAGCCATGTCCATAGAAAAGTAATTATATAAGTTTAAAAATATTGAGTATATCTGATGAATACACATAACTTCTAAACTCTTCTTTAAATTAAATATTATCATTTAAAAAGACTGCCAGTTTTCTTACATAATTGGGGGACAGTTGGGCAGAAATTCTCATGTTTTTACCATATACATACCATTGGCTCAGTAACTCTATTTTTAGAGTTTTTCCCAAGGGAATACACAGACATGTACAAGCAAGAATTTGATCATAGCATTTTTATAATAGAAAAACATTGGACACACCATAAAAACTCAGTACTGAGGATTGGTTAAGTCATAATTTCCCAAAGTATTTGTGAAGGAGTACGAGTTCTGATGTATACTTCAAAAACCAATGTCATGGGCCAATAACTTTAGGAAATAAGTGGTTAACCTGCTTTGTTCCTTTAGTGTAGGGCATCGGAACAGATCATGTAGAATCTCAGTGGAGCTAATTAAAATAGGGTATATACATAAAGTAGAACGTTGTACATTTACAAAAATGTTATGGATGTGTATAAAATACATTCATGGTATTGTTAAGTAAAAAGTGTAATATGAAGTCCTATATGTGGGAAATACTTATTTCAAGAAGATTTAGCAGAGCGTATGTTCATCTTGGTACTGTGGCATTATCATTTTTCTCTTTTTTGCTCATCTGTATTTTCTAAAGTTCTTTAATGAGTCTGTATTATGTAGTTCTTACATTTTTAAAGACTCTCAAATTGCTTAGAGTGTTTTAATGCCACAGCTATGACTGTTACTTTGGTGGCACCTACTTCACAACACATTGAAAAGTTAGCTGTTGCATAGCTGAGATATGAATCACATTCTTTTGGCTGGATTATGTTGCAAAAGTCCGTAGATAAATTTGGATTTGAATGGGCCTGTATTAGTCCCAATCTTGCTTTCTGGAAGGCACTTTTTTGATTCTTTTAAGGTAAATATTAGTATACGGTGGTCAGGTCTCATAGTACTCTAAAATTTATGTATTGAAAAGGGATTTTTAGTTCATTTTATGTCAAAGGAATCATCTACATATAATGCATATTTTTAAAGATCTTCCTTGGATGTGTTCTATCCTGAATTTTTGACCTTTTCAGTATTTTAAAGGAAAATGCAAAACTATGTACTGAAAATAATTTGTAAATTAACAGAGGTACACATTTAAGATACATATTTTTCTCCATGGGAATTTTATTTTTTTGGGAAATAAAATATAGTGAATTTTCTTACAGGAAAATTTTAATACTAATCTGTTCCTCTATATTTCTTCCTTTTGGGGGGACTGGATTTGGGGGAGGGGTAGAGATTGGGTGGGGAAAAAATTGCTATTGAGAGTATATTGATCACTTAAATCTGGGTTTATGAAGATTCTTCTCTTTCTTCCCTGAATCCTTGGGTTTGGGCAGCGTGAAAGCCTGGCATAATAGAAATATTTGTGCATTTAAGTTACTAGAATTATTTCAGAAAAATTTTTTTTAATTTTAGAGAGAACAAGCAAGTGGGGAGCAAGGATAGGGGTAGAGGGAGAGAGAGAGAGGGAGAGAATATCTTAACCAGGTTCCACACTCAGCATGGAGCCCGACGTGGGGCTCAATCCCAGAACCCTGGGATCATGACTTGAGCCAAAATCAACAGTCAGACACTCAACCCACTGAGCCACCCAGGTGCCCCAGTCTCCTATATGTTCATATTGCTATTTGGCATTTTTCTTGTTTTGTGTGTTTGTTAATGTCCTCCCCACTAGAATTTAATTCTACAAGAGCAGGGACCAGTACATCCCTGGCATCAAGCCTAGGGCCCAGCTCTTAGTAGGTGAGCAGTGAATGTTTATTCAATGAGAAAGGCTACAGAGCTGGAAAGTGCCAGAGCTGGGATTAGAATGCAGTTGCTCTGACTCCAGAAACTCTGCGTTTGACCTCTGCATATTGCCGAGTCTCCTAATTTACAAGGTAGTTTATTTCACTGCTGCTGGATGATTCTTCATTTGTCCCTGAACTTACTGCTTATTAATTTTGCACAGTATTAATTCGGTTTATACATCCCTCTGTCTCTTCCCTCCTATTCATAGACCCTGGGCTATGAGATAAGCTTCTCCAGGCTCTCTGGCACCATAGCCCTGCCAAGGGAGGGCCAGTTGTAGGAGATACAGCCTGCTGCTCCCAGACTTGTCCCGGTCTTTCTCGCTTCTAGTCTCTGTCATTTATTCTTAAGGGTTAGCAAAGGGGAAAATGCCAGAGGACAGGCAGTCCTTTGGGTAGAAGGCAGAGAAATTGATAATTTGTTTGTGACGTGAATTCCCTTTTCTTTTTTCCTTTGACTGTTGCTCAAGGCTTTTCACTGGCTGGTAAAAAAAAGGTAGTGGATTTCAGATGCACTGCGATTTGGCACAGTTTAAGTCCTGGTCTGATGCCCAGATGGATATCTCTAGGATTGAAAGAGTTGGTAGAGGTGGGGGAAGGGGAAGGGAAGAAAAGAGAGAGGCCAGTGAAATAAAAATAAAATGAATTATTTAATAAGGAATATTATACCTGGTTACATTTATAGCAAGCCTCCTAGAAATATGCTGTGTTTGCAATAAAGTAAACTTGCTTAACAAGATTCAGTTTTATGAAAATTATGAGGAAGATTACCTTATTTGTTTCTCTTTCAGTGGCCTTTCTTTAGGAAGGACACTGGTTATGTTGCATTTAGGGAGTCCTTGATCTCCTTTTCTCTTTCATTTAAAGAAATATCTGTGAGGGGATTTTTCTAAATAGCTTGAAGGACTATGAAAAATTATTCTTTTCCTCCCCCCCCCCGAAGCTTTACTTGGCTGGAATACCTATGCTTTGGAGCGGGCTCTTTGAACAGGTTTGTTTTTTTCCATGAGCCCTGGGGATTTGTGGTGAGGGACGGTAACCCTGATGGAAATTCAACTCTGACTGAGGAGTGCAGCTATTCTTGTAATGCGTATAAAAATATTCTCCATGTTGTCGCCTCATTACGTTGAAGGAGTGCAGTTCTAGAAGAGCCTTCTGTATTAATGTGATTCTCATGATCTGTTACTGTGGTGGTGGAAGCTCTGTAGGTGACCCATTCCCAAATGGAAAACATGAATTGCTGAGAATGTTCTAAGCGATGGAGGTGCATTAATTATATGACAGAATGGAAAACTCAATTTTATTGAACCTTACTTGAGGCCAGAAGTTTGAACCAGAGGCTGATAGGATGATTTTCTGGGAACAAGCGAACACGCAAGATTATTGCAGCAGTTGTAAATATTAGTTAAAATTTAATTGTGAAAGGATACTCAGGTGGTTTCAGATGTAGGGGCTAGACTGTTTTCCCTTAAGCTGTGTATGGAGGCAGAGGTAGTTACTATATTACTATTTCTATTTTTTTGTATGCCTTAACTGTTTAATAATAAATATACTCAATTCAGGATTTGAAATGTGAGTCATTGTGAGTTTTTAATATATATTTACTCTTGAAATGATGGCTCTTGGACTGAGAAAACTAAGCCAACTCTAGCCCTTTCACTTTTGCTTCCTCTGCCCTTGGATTTACACCTGTCAACTACAGGAGGCAGGTCTTTTTCAGCTTTCGCGTAGCCTTTGCACTGGGGCCTTTGAACAACCGCATACCTGAGGTTTACTTAAATACTGTGGGTCTTATCCAGGAGTTTGTACTCCTGGTCTGGTTAATAGGGGGAATTTTTTTGTGTGTGCTCATGTGGCAGCAATGATTACGGTTTGGGGTGGTATAATCTCACATTGATTTTGAGAACTCAGTTTCTTTAAAAAAAAAATCATTTCTATCATAGCCATTGAGCTCAAAGTGTAAAGCAGAAGACTAATATTTCATAGATGAATATTTTCAAATGAACTTTTCTTTTGATGGGGGGGTCGTGGCTGGGTAGTTATTATGATTTCTGTCCAGTTCAGTAATTTTAACATTTAATTATGTAACAAAAAACTTTTTCCAAAGAGCAGAGAAAGCACATAATAACATTTCTTATGTAGCAGAGAAGCTCATTTAAAAATTGACTTTGTGTCTCTAAAGTGGTACAGCTTTGAAATGAATGCTTCCACTGTAGTTTAAAAAGTATTATCTGTTTAGATATTTTTTTTTTAATTCCACAGTTTTAATATTTGAGAATATCTTCCATTCCACTTTCTAGTTAAGATTTTGGTGTGTGTGTGTGTGTGTATGTGTGTGTGTGTGTGTGTGTGTACACATGTATATATATGTGTGTGTATATATATATGTATATATGTACATATATATATGTAGATATATATGTATATATATATATACACATATATACATATATATATATATATATATAATGGGGGTGTGGATAGCATTTTGAGGTTGATATTCACTGATTGGTTTTCACAGGCTATGTGTGAATCATGTTATTTAATGTTAATTCAGTAATTACATAGATGGATATGTATGCTTTTATTTTGAAAGTTGGGTTTTAGGCTCATCCTGTGTGGTATTCTTTTTTTAGAGGGAGAGAGAGAGAGCGAGCACAAGCAGGGGAGAGGGGCAGAGGGAGAGAAAGAGAAAGAGAGAGAGAGAGAGAGAGAGAGAGAGAGAGAAAGGATGAGAATCAGAACTTGATCTCATGACCCTGGGATCACGATCTGAGCCAAAACCAAGAGTTGCATGCTCAACCAACTGAGCCACCCAGGTGCCCCCATCCCACGTGGTATTCTTAACTCAGGCTGCACATCAGAACCACCTTCTAGATTCTGATTCAGTCCTGTGGGGTGGGGACTGGGCATCTGCAGTTTTAGCAAGCCCCTTTGATGAATGGAGAAGGAAGGCAGGTTGAAGACTTTTGGAACTAAAGTGAAAATGGTGTGTGCATTTCAGAGGAGTGAGGAGAACTGTAGTCAAATGTTGAAGATTCTTTCTCTACTTCCCTTTGAACATTTAAAAAAGGCAATGGATTCTTGTATTGGACATTTTTTCTTTTGCTTTGTATTTTGAAGAGTTTGGGTTATATTGAGCAAAGGTAAAACCATGGAGAGTGGGGGAGGAGAGTGATGAAATTTGGTACATTTCTTCTCCTGGTCCATTAAACCAGAAGATCATACCAAAATATTCAGCAGCAAAATACTTCTTACTGAGTTCCTTGGTCTTCAGCTCATTCATTGTACTTAACCTCTTCCTGCTGTAAGCCTATGCCATATCCTGAAGTCTTACATGGAGTCCTCTGATCAATTCACTGTAAAAACTTATTGTGTATATTTTCTAAGAAATTATTCCTAAGACAGGTATGTTTTTGACTCATGGTGGAGAAGAGATTCTCGTGTCTAATCCTGTATGCTGGTTTTCCTTTTTTTTTTCTTTTTAGTTAAGTTATAATTTATTCATACAGTGGAATAATTTGAAGTAAAAAATTCACCAGTTTTTTATTGATGTGGGGTGATTTCTAAAGATGTGATATAAAGTATAAAACATAAACGATATTTTGCTAGTTTACTTATATTCTTTAAGGTTGGAGACAATATTACACATGTATTTCCCTCCCTGTTTTTGTAATTTTATTTTTAAAATTTACTTATTTTTTTAAAGTTTATTTATTTTTGAGAGAGAGAGAGAGAGAGAGAGAGAGAGCACGAGCAAGGGAGGGGCAGAGAGGGGGAGAAAATCCCAAGCAGGCTCTGCACTATCATCACAGAGCCTGACACAGGGCTTGAGCTAACGAGCCATGAGATCATGACTTGAGCCAAGATCAAGAGTTGAACACTTAACTGACTGAGCCACCCAGGCACCCCTGTTTTTGTAATTTTCAATAGGTGGCATCTAATACTTATATTTAATATAACTGGACTTCTTTTGATATAAAGTAATTTGCCTATCATTCTTTTAAAATGAGTGCATTTTAAAAAATGAATAATTGTTTTTATGTCAAAGATGAATTAACAGTGAAGTGACTTTTGGACCGATTAGGAGTTAAGTGACTTTTGGGCCACTCTAGCAAGTTCCTTTGAGGATCCGTAAATATACCCCAGAGGTCTTGACATGTCCTCGTATTCATTTAACTAAACCAAGCCAAACCCAACTCCCACTTTCTTATAGACCTTGAGTTATGTCTTTGAGCTCTAATCTTTAACCTCTTTGAAGATATAGGAAGAGATTTTAATTTCTTCATTGATTAAGCTTCAGGTGGTTCAAAATATGTAATTTCTGTTATATATGTCACTGTGTGGAATTTGACATCATGTGTCAGAATTTAAGGGGACCTGTTCCTGGGGACATTTTTAAGATTGAGGTTTAAAAAGGGAGCACCTGGTAGGGCATAAACAGGATGATGATTTCTATCTGAATAGAGACTTTTGTGTAGAGGTTGGCCATGTGGGAGGTATGGGAAAGTTTCAACGAACTACTTAGGAAGGAGGCTTCTCAGAGTTATTTGAAACAGACCACAAAATAAAACCAACAAAATCTACTCCCAAACAAATAGACTTAAAAACAAAATTTGGTTTTAAGTTGTAACCGATTCAGTTTTCAATTGTTATATTGCCAGTTTTAAGATATATTGTCTTTTTAAAATTGAGATATAATTGACATTATATTAGTTTCAAATGTAGTGTAATGATTTTTTTTGTATATATTTTGAAATGATCACCACAGTAAGTGTAGTTAACACTATTAGCATAGATAGTTACAAATTTTATTTCTTGAGATGAGAACTTTTAAGATTTACTCTCTTAGCAACTGTTGAATGTATAATACAGTATCATTTAACTGTAGTCACTGTGCTGTACATTACACCCCCATGACTTATTTATTTTATAATTGGCAATTTGTACCTTTTGACCACCTGCATCTATTTCACCCATCCCCCGTCCCCATCTCTAGCAACCAGCAATCAATTCCCTGTATCTTTGAGCTTCATGGTGGTGGTGGTGATGATGGTGTTTTAGATTCCACATACAACAGGGATCGTATGGTATTTGTCTTTCTCTGTCTGACTTATTTCACTTAGCATAATGCCCTTTGTGAAGGCCCATCCATGTTGTTGCAAATGGCAGGATTTCTTTCTTTTTTATGGTTGAATAATTATTGTATGTATACATCACATTTTTTTTTTTTTTTAATCCATTCATCCATTGAAGGACATTCAGGTTGTTCCCATGTCTTGGCTGTTGTAGATAATGCTGCAATGAACATAGGGCTGCGTATATCTTTTTAAGTTAGTGTTTTTGTTTTCTCTGGATAAATACAGAGAAGTGGAATTTCTAGATCTTATGGTAGTTCTATTTTTAGTTCTGTTTTTTGAGCAGCCTCCATATTTTCCATAGTGGCTGTACCAATTTCCATTCTTGCCAATAGTGCACCAAGATTTTGTTTTTTCTTCACTTTCTTGCCAACCTTTTTTTTTTTCTGGTCTTCTGTTTTTAAATGTTTATTTTGAGAGAGAGCATTGGTGGAGAGGCAGAGAGAGAGGGAGGGAGCAAATCCCAAGCAGGCTCTGTGCTGACAGTGGGGGAAGAGGGAGAGCCCAGTGCGGGCTCAAACCCATGAACCATGAGATCATGACCCAAGTCAAAATCAAGAATTGGGACACCCAACCAACCGAGCCACCAGGTGCCCCATTTTTCTTGTCTTTTTTTGATAGTAACTATTCTAAGAGGTATTAAGTGATAACTCCTTGTGGGTTTGATTTACATTTCCTCAGTGATTAATTTGCACTTCCTCAGTGATTAATGTTGTCAAGCACCTTTTTATTTACCTGTTGGCCATTTGTACGTCTTCTTTTGAAAAATATCTATTCAGATCCTCTGCCCGTTTTTAAATCAGATTTTTTTTTTTTTTGCTATTGAATTGTATTAGTTCTTTATATATTTTGAATATTAACCTGTTGGAGGAAGGCATTGAGAGGATGTGACCACTAACTGACTTGCGAGCTGGACCTGGGCAATCAGAGGCTCCTCACCCCCTCCCATGTCCTTGGAATGTACGTTGTGCCCACTGTTCCTGCCCTAGGAACTACTTCTGCTGTTTCTTTGGACTCTCCTTGCCACCCAGGCACCCCTGCATGTATGTTTAAATGGAACATTTAGGGATGTCTGCCACCATCTTACCTATTTAGCAGCCCCCCCCCCCCCCCCCCCCCCCCCCCCCCCCCGCCAATAGGCTGTGAAGGAGGCGCATGGTTCCATGTGAGTACTGCTCACAGCCCTTTTCCTGACTTTGTGATGTAGCTTGCTTTGTTTTCTGTGCTTGGTTGTTTTACCCCTCCTAAGCTGCCAGTTTGGAGACCTCCATTCTTCAAACAGCATAAATGCCACAAGGCATTCTACTCTTCGATCACTGAACCAGAATCAATCTCTCCCTCTTGTTCAGTCTCTATTTCTATTTTTGGCTGTTCTTGCTTGTGTATGGTCCATGCTCCCCTAATCTGATTTTCTGATGCCAGCCTTCAGCTTAGTCTCCACATGCAGTAAGTGCACAATGAAGGCTTACTATATATGCTAATGGTTAAAAAAAAATCAGACTTGCTTATATACATACTTTATTCACTCAGCAAATGTCTCTTGTTCCGACATTAGTGCTAGGTGATGGGCTCAGAGGTGAGCAAGACACATGTCTGTTCTTAAGGTGCTCCCAGGCTAGTTGGGAGGAGAGAAATAAATAGAAATCCTGTACAAGAAACAGAGCAATGCACACAAGGCCACGGGAACATGGAAGGAGGAAGGAGAAACTCTTGTCTTGGTGAGAATGAGGGTAGGGTTGGTGGTAGCACCTTAACAGGGGGGAATTTGAAGCGTGCCTTGAAGGATGCTCAGGAGGTAGGCATGTGGACAGTGAGGGAAGGACATGGCAGGTTGATGGAAAAGAGCAATGCATTTTGAGTCTGTTGCTGGTAGATGAGTATGGCTGGGGCCTTGTGGATGGTGGGATAGGTTGGGGCCAGATTTTGAAAGCTTTTCTGAAGCAGGCTAAAGATTTCACTGCAGGGAGCCACCACAGGAGTTTTAGTGGGTTAATGATGGGCTTAGTACTATTTTTCAGAAAGATAACTTGGTTGGCAGTGTGAAAGGTAAATTTAGTAAGGGAGCAGAGTTGGGGGGAGGCAGGGAGTGGGGAAGGGTTATGAAAATAATTGAGGGTAGAGATTATGGGGGCCTGAACCAAAGCGGTACAAGTGGAGATGAGTAGGGAAAGGATTTGAAAGATGGTTAGCAGTTAGTAACAACATATATGAAGCTGCCATGTAAACCTCACTTTCACAGGATCGGTTTTATGTATTTTCAATTGGCTGCATAGGTTTTTTTCAAATCGTGTTTAATTCGGGTTCTCAGCACTTTTAATTATTAGCTCTTCCTCCATAATTAATTTTTTTAAGCTGATTTATTTTGCCTAAGGACATAGTTCTTTTTTTTTTTTTAATTTATTTATTTTGAGAGAGAGAGAGAGAGAGAGAGAGGGTGTGCTCATGCACGTGTGCAAGTGGGAGGGGCAGAAGGAGAGGGAGACAGAGAATCCCAAGCAGGCTTCTGTTGTCAGCAAGCAGCCTAACTCGGGGCTTGATCCCACTACCTGTGAGATCATGACCTGAGCCAAGATCAAGAGTCAGACGCTTAACTGACTGAGCCACCCAGGTGCCCCCAGAATTAATTTTCTTAACTTGCTTAATTTCTACATTTTAAAGGTAGCTTTAATTACTCATCAATTACATTGACTACTGCTGTTTTTCTAAAGTGTTATCTCTTGGTCAGTTTGTTTCAGTAACGTTGAATTGAGTTATTTCAATAGCATTTGTACTTTTTCTTTTCTTTTTTTAATGTTTATTTATTTTGAGAGACAAAGAGAGAGACTGAGGGTGAGTGGGGGAGGGGCAGAGAGAGAGAGAGAGAGAGAGAGAGAGAGAGGGAGAGAGAAAGACACAGAATCTGAAGAGGCTCCAGGCTCTGAGCTGTCAGCACAGAGCCCGACATGGGGCTTGAACTCACAGACCGCGAGATCATGACCTGAGCTGAAGTCGGATGCTTAACTGACTGAGCCACCCAGGCACCCCTGTACTTTTTCCTTTAAGTATGTTTTGAAAGAAAAGTCTTGCTTCAGGAAAAAATTAGATTAATTAAAATGTGAAGAAAGAGAAAGTTTGTTCATGTTTATTTAGTATAATATAAAAGTTCTTTGAAATGGTAACAAAATAAAGGTAATATTAATCTCATCTTAAGTGCAGATAATAGTCCTGGACAGCTAAAAGAAAATCCGTATGTGAAAGGAGTCTGGAAAACTATTTCAGAGGAACTTTGATTGAAGAACAGAATGTTTCATGTGACTGTGTGAAGATAATGTCATACTATATTACTAATTTCAGCTCCAACAGATAGGCTAGAGTAAATGCAAATTAAAAATAAATTAAGAACAGATGTTGAGAAATACCTTTCATTTAGGGAATAATTAAATAGTGGAAAGGTCATTGGAGTTTAGTCAATAAAGCTGGGATGCTTAGAAATCATAATTACTCAAGTAACAGATGCTTTTCTTAATATGATGCTTTGCTGTGGAGGTTTGGGTAATAGGAGAAAGAAAAGGCTGTTATTGTATTGTTTTTCTTTTGAGTTCCATCTTGCAAATGCTTATATTCAGTAGGCTAACTTTAAATTCTGGTGTGTAACCTGTTATCTCAGAATGGTGGTTCCCTTGACCTTTAAGACAAAATAAAAGGTCTCATTTGAAAACTATGCATTGTTGGGTTGGGCATTGGTGGTGTCTAAGGTTTTGATTTGGCCAGTTTAATTGTCACTTTTGGTTGTGAATCTAGGCTTTCTTTAAGATTCAGTTCCATCTGGGGCGCCTGGCTGGCTCAGTCAGTTAAGCGGCTGACTTTGGCTCAGGTCATGATCTCACAGTCTGTGGGTTCAAGCCCCATGTTGGGCTCTGTGCTGACAGCTCAGAGCCTTGAGCCTGCTTTGGATTCTGTGTCTCCCTGTCTTTCTGCCCCTAACCCACTCGCATTCTGTCTCTGTCTCTCTCAAAAATAAATAATAAAAAACATTAAAAAATTAAAAAAAAAAAAGATTCAGCTCTGTCTTATGTTGTGGAGATTGTTAGGGAAGAACTTATTTGAGTCTGTATCTACATTTATCTACTTTATCTAGTCTATCTATAAAAGACATTGTTTTTTTAAACTTACTTTTATTAATTTTGTATTTTAAAGATTTTACTTTTTTTAAAGTTTATTTATTTATTTATTTATTTAGAGAGAAAGAGAATGTGCACACGAGAGGGGTAGGGGCAGAGAGAGAGGCGGGGTCTGGGCTGAGTGCACTGCCAGTCAGACTGATGAAGGGCTTGAACCCATGAACTGTGAGATCTTGACTTGAGCTGAAACCTAGAATCTAACACTTAACCCGACTGAGCCACCCAGGCACCCCAATTTCCTGAGATTTTTGACTGACCCTAGAATGAGCATCTGGAGAAAGAATTAAAACAAAAAAAAAAATTTTAATGTTTATTTTTGAGAGAGAGAGAGAGAGAGAGAAAGAGAGAGGGAGAACCAGTGGGGGGAGGGGCAGAGAGAGAGGGAGACACAGAATCCAAATCAGGCTCCAGGCTCCAAGGTGTCAGCACAGAGCCTGATGCGAGGCTGGAACCCACAAGCTTCGAGATCGTGACCTGAGCCGAAGTAGGATGCCTAACCGACCGAACCACCCGGGTGCCCCTGGAGAAAGAATTTAAGAGATGGTAGATAAGGACAGTGGAAGATGAGGAGTTAAGAAGTAGTTTTTGATTTTTATTATTTTTAGCAGATACAGGTACTTGTATCAGCTGACCTGGTGGGCTTATGGAGGAAGTGGGAGGGGTTATCAAGAAATGCTTGTAATGGATGCAATTTTTTTTACAAATGTGCCTCTGCACATTTTCTGGGCAAAAGTGTCCACAGTTTTTATCACATTGTTAAAGGAGGCCTATGACCCACCAACAAGTTGAGTCTTGTTAGGGCTGTGTCTTGTAAGGGGTTTCTTTTTTTTTTTTTTTTTTTAATTTTATTTATTTTGAGAGAGAGCATGCATGAGTGAGCGGTGAGGGGGGGTGTGGAGAGAGAGAGAAAGAGAGAGAGAGAGGGAGAGAGAATCCCAAGCAGGCTTCATGCTGTCAGCACAGAGCCTGACGTGGGTCTCAATCCCACAGACTGTGAGATCATGACCTGAGCAGAGATCAGATGCTCAACCAACTGAGCCACGCAGGTGCCCCTCATTCTTTTTTTGCTGGAAATGAAATGGGCAGTTGATACTCTGGCATGAGATTAAGATCCACACTATTGATACAACTTAGATCCTGGACATTAGGTTATAGCTCCTGTTGTCTCAGAGCCATTTGAGGCAAAGGACCTCATTGCTAGAATTAGGATGAGTAGACACAAAGTTTGAAGGGCAAAATTTCCGATAATATTTGACCCAGTTTTGCATATAATGAATTTTTATTTGTTGATGAATCTTTCTCTTTTGTTGCTAAAAGTGGCAAATAATCAGACGTAAATTACTAATTAACAGTCTGGTTCAGATTTTTTTTTTTAATTAATGGAACTTATGCTTCATCAAGCTCAGGTGGAGTGGATATCACAATGCCTTGGTTTTTCTCACATCAAAGGTAATTTCTTTTTTCAAAACTGTTGTTATATTTGTCACCTGAAAACAGGCCAGTCTCTTTCATACTCATGGAGTAAAAGTAGTAGTAGTTCTCATTGGAGGACTCTGCTCCCTGATTGCTCCTCCTTTTACATCCGGATCAGACCCCCTGCCCCCACCTTAAACCTCATGTCATCAAATTGCATCACCAGCAAGACCTCATCGTTGAGATGCCACTCGGTTCCCCCATCGTAACCTCTTACTTCTGGGTGACTTCAGCTCCTGGGTCACTGTCTCTAAAAGTTACTCTTGTTTAGTGATTTCAGGATGATCCTTCCAACAGTTGTCTCTCGGTTTTGAACTTCTCTTTCTTGCGAGCCTGGCTTCTGCTGCGGCGGTAATATCTTGGCAAAACCATATCATCAGTTATGACTGCAGCCCCTCCACGATCTGCGTTTTAATTGTCACGCTTACTGCCCACCGCATCTTCTACTTCTGGCTCACTTCCTCTTGTATCACCGTTCCAGCCATCTCTGCTGCAGTGGGATCTCTAACCCACTGCTCCTGCCACCCTTACGCTGTTGCTCATCCCTTCGTGTCCCCTCTTTGCGCTCACTGAGATTCCGTGGTCAATCACAATCACTCCTTTGCTTTCGTTGTCTTTCCTGTTTCATCACAGTTGTGTCAGACTCCACCCCTGGCTAAATCTGACTCTTCACCTACTCTGTACCAGCCCCTTCAGAGGAACAAGGCTGGAGGAAAACAACCCTAATGCTTGACTTCAGTGAAATTCATGTTCACCTGAGAGACCTTAAGGCTGCCTGACAATCGCCCTTCCGCTGTTCTACATTATTATTTCACACGTCTTCTCTTTCCGGAAACATTCACCCCTTCCTCCCCATCCTGACGCTTAGCTGATGACTTTGCCTATTCTTGTCCTAAGAAAATTGAAGTAAACTGAAGAGGAATCCCCAGGGTCCAACACCACATCTGCCTCCAACCGGCACTTTCTCAAGGCCACCCCGACCATGCATCCTCTTGCTTGCTCAAGGACCTCTCCCTTCTCTCCTCTGCATCTGTACTATTCCCTCTCTAGTGGGTCCTTTCCAACAGCATAGAAAGTATTATTTTTCCTCTCCTAAAATAACTGTGCCCTTGATCCCACCTCTCTCTCCAGCTACCACCGTATTTTTCTGTTGCCCTTTTTGAAAGACTTCCTCAAGAGTTTTATATGCCCACGGTTGCAATTCCTCTCCACTCATTCTCTCTTGAAGCCACTTTAAATAGGCATAAAACTATTCAACTAAAAGTGTCCTTAGAGTTGCTACAGAGTCCCCTGTTGCTAAATGAAGGGGTCAGTTTCCAGTTTTTACTCTGTCAGTAGCCTCAACACAAAGTTGATCATTCCGCCCTCCATGAAACACTTTCTTCACTTGGCTTCGAGGATGCCCCACACTCTCCTGGTGTCCCTCTTGTTCTCCTTTGCTGATTCTTCTTCCTAACGTTGGAGGGCATAGTACTTGGACTTCCTCTTTGTCCCACTTGCTCCCTTTGTCATCTCCCATCTTTTGGTTTGAAACACCATCTGAATCCTGGACTCATATTGCTAGCTCTGACCCAGTGATCTCCTGCTGACTCCTGCTGAACTGCATACTTCCTTTTTTTTTTTTTTTTTTTAATGTTTATTTATTTCTTTTTGAGAGAGAGAGAGAGAGGGAGAGAGTTCAGGGGAGGGGCAAAGAAAGAGGGAGACAGAGAATCCCAAGCAGGCTCTGTGCTGTCAGCACAGAGCCTGATGCAGAGCTCCGTCTCATGAAACATGAGATCATGACCTGAGCTGAAATCAAGAGCCAGATGCTTAACCAACTCAGCCCCCCAGGCGCCCCTGGACTGCATACCTCTGTTTCCTTTTGTACACTAGACATCTCCACATGCTTGTTCAAATCTGAACTCCTGATCTCCCTGTAAGGCAAACCTGATGCCACACTCCTGCCTCTCCTTCTTAAAGGCAATCTGATTCTTCCAGTTGTTCAGGTTGCACATTTTGGGGGCATCCTTGTAGTCTTTTCTTTTTCTTATAACCACATCCAATCTGTTTATCCAGAATCTAGTTGCATTGTATCATCTCCACGGTTATCGCTTTGTTGTAGGCCACCATTATTCTTACCTCAATTTCTGCAGTCCCCTCCTTACTGGTCTCCCTGCTTTCCCCTTTGTCCCACGAAGGCTGGTCTCAGCCAGCAGCAGAGTGAGCCTCTTGAAAACTGAAGTAGATCCGTATCACCCTGGGTTCACAATTCTGCAGTGACCTCCCATTTTACCTAACAATAAAAGCTAAAGAGGGGCGCCTGGGTGGCTCAGTCGGTTAAGCGTTGGACTTGGGCTCAGGTCATGATCTCACGGTTTGTGAGTTCGAGCTGCATGTCGGGTTCTGTGCCGACAGCTTGGAGCCTGGAGCCTGCTTCAGATTCTATGTCTCTCTCCCTCCTCTCTACCCCACTCATACTCTGTCTCTCTCTCAAGAATAAATAAACATTAAAATTTTTTTTTAAAGCCTAAAGACCTTACAGTGACCTCCAGGGTCCTGGGTGATCCTGCCCAACTTCGCCTCCCCTTACCCTTTTGCTCCTTGTTCACAGGTGAAGGTCTCTCAGTTCAGGACCTTTGCCTTGGTGGCCCCTGCCTGGAGCACTCGTTCCTCAGGTGACCATATGGGGGACTCCCTCCTCTCCAGGACCTACCAGACCACCAGTGAAAACTGTAAAGCCTCCCTTCTTCACTCTTTACTCTGCACCATTTTCCCCGGCTTTATTCTGTTCCATGGCACTTATCAGCCACCAGCATGCTTGACAGTTTACTGGTTGGCATGCTGATGTCTCTCAAACAGAATGTGAGCTCCAGAGGACATGGTTGTCTGGGTTGAATCACTAGTATCCAGAAAAGTACTTGGCACATAGCATATGCCCAATAAATAGATGTTGAGTGACTAAACAAATTGTGCTTTTTATTGCTTTCAACAAATGTGTAATCCCTGAGACACATATCATTTTGATCTTTATTGTACTGATTGATTAGCTAGCCTGTGACTGTTTCCCAAATGCTGATTGGCAGACCACTTGATGTTTTCAACAGTCGGGAAATGAGAAGACTAGGCCAATGTCATGGAGATGTGTGTCACTGCTGGGCCGTCAGCTGCACTTTCTTTTCCAAGTTTGCTCTTTATTCTGAGAATATGTTAATTTTTTATTTGGCATGAAAATACCCATTTAATGAAATGATGGTGATAGTTTTTCTAGGAGATGAATTCTGGCAGTAGTAAGCTTTCTTTAGGTTAAGCATGCCGAAAGGGCCCCAGAATAGGGTTCTCGAAAGTAAGTGGGCTAATATTTTGCTTTGTTAACTGATTCGCGTCCTCCCTTTCTTCTCCCTCCCCTCCCCCATCTCCTTCCCTCCCTCCCTCCTTTTCTTCCTTCCTCACTTTCCTTTTTTCCTTTCTTACTCTGTTTGGTCTCAGAAGTCCTTCTGGAAACAAGTCTTAGATGGAGGCTCATTTTAGGCATGTGACAATGCATTGCTATTCTCTTTAATCAGGGTGGACAGGCAGGGTGTAGCTTTCTATAAAGCAGGGTTTGGGGGATGGGACTGGCAGGTAGATCACCCCAGGCCCCTGAGGGTTCTTCATGGGTTTGGAACATAATTTGAAATTCCTGCTTTAGTTGATGGGCGCCTGACTGGCTCAGGCGGGGGAGCGTGCGACTCTGGATCTCGGGGTTGTAAGTTCGAGCCCCACATTGGTTGTAGAGATTACTTAAAAATAAAATCTTAAAAAAAAATAAATAAAATCACTGCTTTAGTTAATAAATTCTAGGGGACTTGCATGCCCTATTAATAAGAAAGGTCTTACCTTAGTCTCAGAGAGGAGTTAGGTTTTGTTTTGTTTCTGCAAATAACTAGCTTTATGACCTTGAATAAATCACTCAGTCTGTACAGTTAATTGATTTGTTTGTAAGGGTAGGAGTGTGCACTAGATGACCTCACACTGATCACTTTATAAGCTCCGGAGAACCACATTGTTAATGCTTCATCGTCAGAGCGATGCCAGCGAAGGGTCGCGTTCTGTTACCTTCTTTCTTGTTGTAATTTCGGTTTTGTCTGAACTGATCTTGTGACCTTCCCGAATATTGTACACACTTGGATTCTTCCAAACAATATTGTTTTGGGGATTACAGAAGGGATTGTATGATAGCATTTGGGATAAACATGTTATCTCTAAATTAGGTTAAGTGTCAAGTATAGCATGATGTTATTATTTTATACAAGATTTGAAAAGCAGAATAAGAAGACGCTACGGTATTTAAACATTTTATTAGCACTGCCTTGTATCTTGTATACAATAGCTCTTGTATATCGTATACAATAGCTCTGAATCACTATTCAGATGTGGTTTTGAATCTAAGCATGGCCACCTTTTGGCTCTGTGAACTTGGGCAAATTGCTTAGCTGCTTTGTGTCTCAGTTTCCTTATCAATAAATTGAGGGTAGTAATAGTACCTACTTTCTTTGTGTTATAAAAATTAAAGATGTTAATATATGTAAATATTTCTTAAGTACATCCAGAATTTTTGCTTTTTATTATTGCTATTATTATTATTTTTTAAGTCAACTCTATGCCCAATATGGGGCTTGAAGTCATGACCCTGAGATGAAGAGTCGCAATGCTTTACCGACTGAGCCAGCCATGTGCCCCCCAAATTTTGCTTTTTTTAAAAATTTAGATTATTTATTTATTAAAAATTATTTTTAATTTTTATTTATTTGGGGGGGAGAAAGAGAGACAGAGAGAGTGAACATGAGCAGGGGAGAGGGACAGAGGGAGAGAGAGAGAATACCAAGTGTGAATGCTTCATGCTGAGTGTGGAGCCTGACTCGGGGCTTAAGCCCATGACCCTGAGACCATGATCTGAGCTGAAATCAAGAGTCGGATGCTCAACCGACTGAGCCACACAGGTGCCCCTAAAATTTTTTTTTAATTTTATTTTTTGAGAGACAGCAAGAGAGAGAGCAAGTGTGCAAGTAGAGGAGGGGCTGTGAGGGAGAAAGAGAGAGAATCTGAAGCAGGCTCAGCGTGAAGCCCGACTCAGGGGCCCAATCTCACCACTTTGGGACCATAACCTAAGCTGAAAGCAAGAGTTTAACACTCAACCAACTGAGCCACTCAGGCATCTCCAGAATTTTGCTTTAAAGCTTTTTCTCTTTGTATTTACTGTGAAGACATTCTAGGATAGACAGAGCATTTTCAGGTCATTTTATACACTTTTAGGTGGCATGATTAATTTTCATATGGAACTCATTTATTTTTTTCTTGTGTGTTTGCCATATATTTGACACATTTTTCTGGTAGGATTTTTAAAAAAATAACTGCTTTCATATAAAATCCCTCCCCCTTTCCCCCATTTCTTTCTTTCTTTCTTTTTTTTCCTTTTCAAAGGCTTGGTACTGTGGTCTTTTGTCTGGGACCCCTCTAGTTGACTCTTGGTATGGCTTAGCATACATACCTCCTCGAAATCTAATTTACAGCCAGTTAATTTAGGTCATTTGCAAATGTATTAGTGAGAGAGAGGCTGCACTCATGTACCAAAAGAAATGTCAAAATTCAGCGGCTCAGAAAAGATCAAGGTTTATTTCTCTCTCACCTTACAGTTCAGACTTGATGAGTGATATTGGTGGCTCTGCTCCATACGGCCTCTCAGGGATCCTGGTCCCTTCTTTCTTGTTATTTGGCATCCCACATTGTTGTCTCATCTTCTCGGTTGTGGCTGGCACCTCAATACTATGTCCAAGTTGTAGTCCAAAGGAAGGTGAAGAGAGGAAGGGAGAAAAAAAACAATTTCCTTTTTAAAGGATGTGACCTAGCAGTTGCATGCACAATTCGCTTGCCATCCCGCTGGTGGCAGCTAAGTTACATGGCCTCATTTGGCTGCGGCGGACCTTGAGAAATGTGTTTTGCGGTGAGGCAGCCCTGTGCTGAGCTAAAACTGACCGGGAGAGGGGAGAGGGCTGGATTTCTGACCAAAAAAAAAAAAAAAAAAAAGGGAGAATGGATAATGTTAAATATACTTTTATTTATAACAACTTGGTGAGCCAGGTTTGAATTTAGAATTCTCCAACTCCTCGGAGTTCTGTGCCAGAGCATGGTGGGGGAGAGAGCTGGCTCGGACTTTCTCCTTTGTTTTGTCACGGGGGCTTCATTCTGTACTGACGAGGGCTTTGCACACACAAGTCGGTGGTCTCCCTGGCCAGACATCTGGGGTCTGTCTCCTGTCTCACTTGCAAACAGTGGTGTGAGAAGTGAGCTCCTTGGGAAGCGAGCTCAGGGCTCATTTGGGTGGGATTATAAGGAGCCTGGGTGCCTAGTGTATGTTTTGAAAGAGGTTGTATGGGCTCTCCATGTGTGCCCATGTCCATCCACTTGGCTCTGCGATGTCCCTGTCCCATAGGGAGGGGTGGGACTGGAAGGGGGCCAGAATAAGAGCCTTTGAAAAGGTGGTGTTTCAGGCAGGGCCTCTGTAGTCTCGGTCTTTGAGTGGTCCTCTAAAGAGAAACAGTAATTTGATGTACTTCTTAGTTTTCCACTTTCCCCTTGCTGCAGTTTCATTAATACTCATATTTATCATTTATAGTGTACACATTATATATATAATCTACTAAGAGTGGCATATTTTTGGAATGAACGGAGTGTCATTTTAATGGATGGTGAGGATGTATAAGGGCACGGTGAGGGAGGCTGGAGAATATTCACTTATTTAGCTTAATGTTTTCAACAGCTTAAAAAAACAACCCTTTGAGTGGCCCTTGTGATTCAGTGGCAGTATGCCCAGACTCAAGGGAGCCAGTGTTGGGAATGAAAACTAGATTCACTTTGAAAATCTAGAAAAAAAAAAAGTAACTAAACAAGTTCCACGAATGTGCCTGATGGCTTGGGTCCTCCCGAGAGCAAGTGGAGTACTTGTGCTGGGCCAGGTCTCCACATTCCCTTTCTGCACAGCCTTCGGCTCTTTCCTCCTCAGGCCCTGGGCCTGGCCAGCTGAGACCAGGATGCTGATTTCACCTGTCCCAGGGCGGAGCCCCTGCTGCTCTCAGAAATCCGGACCGCTTGCCCGTGGGAAATGTTGCAGTTTGGCGTCTAAGACCGCTGTTGGGTAGATTGAGCGAGCCGCCGCCTTCCTGGATTGACGGATGGGTTATGATACACTCTCAATCTCTCATCCCAGACCCTGGGAACCAGGTGTGTTTCAGGATTAATGTTTTTTTAAACTTTCAGACAGCTTAGGGTACATACATCACATATTATGCAGTGTCTTTGGGGGAGTTTGGAACAGCACCCTGTAATTAAGTATATTAATATTTCCGCAGCAAAGTGTATGAATATTCATACTACATGGGACACAAACAAGGTTATAAATAGCCTCAGGGGCAGTTCAGGTCTTGTTTTGCTGCCAAATGGGTTACGACAAAACCTTTGGTTTCCAGAACTTTTGGGATGCTGGCATCGTGAATTCCAGGGACTGTGCGTCTGTGATAGGGACTCTTTTCTTGGGGTTTGCTCTCTGCCGGATGCTTTCCTGTACTGCATTTTGCAGTGTTCACAACAGATGTGGGAGGAAGATATTTCATTATCCCTTCCCCTTTTTGTCTCCCTTCCTCCCTTCCTTGCTTCCTTTTCTTTCTTTCCTGGAAACTGAAGTTTAGTGAGGTCCGGTGACTTGCTTGAGGTCAAGAGGAGGAGGCTAGGACTGAAGGCCTGGGCACTTACCTGCTATAAAAAGTTTCTAATTTGCTTGTTTGAAACTTTGGAATACGGATTGGCTTGTGGAATCCTATTTCACATTTAATGGTAGCTGAAAGACAATACAGCACTAAAAGCGCCATTAGAAGTAATGACCCCTTACAACATTGTGTCTTGATAAAATGCCTTGTAAGTTCACCCGGCAGGGTCAGGAAGTGGGGTCTGGGGCTTGCCCTTATCTGTAGATGATCCCCCTTCCTGCGGCTTCCTGGGTCCTCCTCCAGGCCCGGCAGGGGCCATCGGTCAGGGCACTGTTCCAGGACTGAGGGGAATGTGGGCAGGACATGGGCACAGTGTGGGGCGGAGAGGGGAAGATTTGGGTTTTTGGTGTGATGGAAGAGGTCAGGGATGGGGAAACTGGCTGAGGTTCTGCCGCTACTTGGTTAGGGCTGCATTCCAGACTCGTGTTCCTGTTTTCGTAGCAGTCACCATGGATGCTCCAGAAGGAGGTATCAGAGAAGTGGTGAATTTAGGGGATCTGTTAGGTAGGGCTGCTGCTTCGTGATATTTTGTCTTTATGAATATTGGCGAAAGTGGCCCTTCTAGGTGGACAATCAGACAAAGGCATCTCTTCTGGAGAGACACATTGTGATGGACACAACCTACTTAGTGGGCTGTGCCTCTGTGCCAAGAAGGTGTTCTTTTCCTCAGAGCCCCTGTGCTGGCTGGGTTTCAGTCCCCTTTGCCACTCTGGCCTGGTGTCCTCATGCAGTGGGCAGGCTGCATACCCCAGTGTGGCAGTGTGGCCTTAGTAGGGATCTGCCACCTTAGGATCCTTGGAACTGCTTTGTGATGGTCCCGAGGAGTGGGTAGCTGCAATGACCATCGTGGGTGAGGACACTGTGACGTACTCACGTAAGTTGCGTAGGCTCATCTCAGCAGTCGGTGCCTCGTGGCTCCTTGTCATCCTGATCAGGACGGTTCCCTGTACGCTCCCTCCCTCCAAAATGGAAGAGACAGCTGAAGGATTTCAGGATCTGTCTCCCCCAAGTGCTTCATCCTTCACTGCTTCTCTTCTTTCGTTATTGTATTAAAAGGCACGCGGGCTGATATCGATTCTCATTTGGACGTAAGCGGTGGTGGTTGGCACTTACTGACCTCTTAGCTCTCATTCACGTAGGTTGTGTTTCAGCGGGCTCCTGGGTGCGCCATTTGAGTTGGGAAATGCGGTTTGGTTAAAAGAAAACATCGGAAATTAGCAGGTCTGGGAAATATATTAGTATCCCAGTCTCTTTGTTAGCAGTATCTTCATTGACATGACCCTCATTTAAAATTCAGCAGGATTTGTTAAACTTTTACTTCACCTAATATATAGGTCTGGGAGTCTTGGCCAGAGTCAGTGTTTTTTACGGGAAGTATCTGGATATACATTAACCTTTTAAAATTGTAACCAGTTAGTTACACCATAAAAATTAGCAATGTGTGAACGAATTGATTGCCTGCTAACTCCAGAGCGCGTAAGGAAAATTAATTTTATATTGAGAAAGTATTTCCTAAAAGAGTGGAAGGAGACCAAGAGCTAATAAGCTTATGTGCTGAAACTTTTCAAATACATGATTTTATTTCCTCCCTACAGTGATTCTTTGGGGAAGATGGAAGTGTTTCTATTTCATAAATGAGAACACGTTTATTAGTCAAGTCTTACAAGTTTTTGGTTATACTTAAAAGATTACACTCCATCTTATTCCAGACTCCTACAGAAAGTCACATAAAGAGAATTTGAAAAAAAAAAAAAAAACTCAACAAAAATGCAGAGGGGGTAGAATGAGTTGATTAGTTAGATAAGGCCAAGAGGTGTTAGTTCATAGAAGTTCTGCTTGCTGTCCCACCGTTAAACTTTGTATGCAAATTTGTCTGAGTGTTGTATTAGGCAATGCAGAGAGGAGAGTGGTTAGTAATAAGATTGACATTATCCATGAATGTTTATTTTTTTTTTGAAATTAATTTGTTTTTTTAAAGTAGGTTCCATGCCCAAGTGGGGCTTGAACTCATAACCCTGAGATCAAGAGTTGTGTGCTCTACCGACTAAGCCAACCAGGCACCCATCCATAAATTTTTAAAAAGGTGTTTGCTAATGTGAAACACAGTATTTTTTTCTCCTGGCCCTGAGGCCCCAAAAGACCTTTTTTCTGGAACCTCATAATGGGGTAGTGAATGATAGGGAGAAAGCTAAAACTATCTCTTCAGCTATATGTGATGTCTAGACTAACAGACTTTTGACGAGTTGCATCCTTTTCTTGTAAGTCACGTAACAAATTTATAAAATCATTTTTGAAAATAGAGATGGGAAAAAATTCTCTAGTGATCTTCCTTAAATCAGCAGCAAATTTAAAAGATCCTGGTATCTCAGTAAGTTATCAGACTGTTGTAATATGAGGATAATATCTACCCTTATCTTTCTTTTCAATAATTAATTTAAAAAATGAGGTCCTCAGACTTTCCTGCTAAGAAACTCTTTGCTATATGATCATATCTCATGGTACTTTCCCATGGTTGTGTGTATGTATTTCTATTCTCACAGTATGGAATTCTTAATAGAAGCTTTCTTTCTGGGTTTTATTCTTTCCTTTCCTGAAAATAGCTTCCAGATGGGATTATTTTTTTTTGACAGACCTCAAGTCCTTATGTTTTACCATTGTCTGATCTGTTATCCCTTCTGAGTTTCATTTTTGGCTTAGGTACTCTGCGTTTAGTATTTTTTAATACTCTGTAATATATACTGAAAATATTTGGCAGCTGTTATGAAGCTGCACAGTAATCTGGTAATGATACAGTGCTCTGGGTTTCTCTGTCACTCCCAGTTTATTAAGGAAAAATCTTCCTTCATTGTATTCCTTCTTTCTTAACTCCTTTTGTGTTTGCTTAGAAGATGGGCATAAAGATAGCTTCATCTAATTCCTTTGCAATGTCTACTGAAAAAATAGAAAAACAAATTTGTTTAAAATTTGTTTGAATTAAAGTAAATGTTTATAATATTTAATTAGGCTTAAACATTTTTTTTAAATGTGTATTTATTTTTGAGGGACAGAGACAGGGCGTGAGTAGGGGAGAGGCAGAGATAGAGGGAGGAGACACAGAATCCGAAGTAGGCTCCGGGCTCCCAGCTGTCGGCACAGAGACCGACATGGGGCTCAAACCCACGGACTCTGAGATCATGACCTGAGCCGAAGTCGGACACTTAACCGACTGAGCCACCCAGGCGCCCCTTTAATTGTGCTTTTAAAAATTAATCTTTCATATTTTTCTGAATTCAGCCATATGCACTTCACTCCTTTAAATATCGTGATCTGGTGATCAGGCCTTTCCCTAGGCAGTGCTGTTTTGGGGTGTGTTTGAGTGCAGTGCTGTGTTTCTATCGTTGCATGTTTTCTTTTGCCAGAGATCTTGACACTTATGGATAGGTTGCTAAAATGCTTTAAATTATTTACTTTTGAGACATTTGCATGGATTAGGGATTTAGATTATTGTTCCCCAAGAGTAATTTAGTTTACTAATATCCCTGTGCTTCTTATTTTGTCTTTGTCCTTTCTTCAATAAAGGAGTCTGGTAGGTTTGCCTATATTTTATTTACCATTTACCATAAGATTTTATATACCGTAAGATTTATTTGAGACATTGTATCTATTTTTCAGTGTTTGGACCCAAACTTTTAAAGTAAAGTTTTGAAAATGTAAACTCCGGTGCCTGGGCGGCTCAGTCAGTTGTGTCCAACTCTTGATTTTGGCTAGGACATGATGTCATGGTTCATGGGTCTGAGCCCTGTGTTGGGCTCTGTGTTAATCGCACGGAGCCTGCTTGGGATTCTCTCTTTCTCTCTCTGTCTGCCCACTCTCCATTTATGTGTGTGCATGTGCTCTCTCTCTCTCTCTGTCTCTCAAAATAAATAAATAAAATCTTAAAAAAAGTGAACTTTGGGGACTAAGAAGCAACTTGATGGCTCTGTGACATTTGAGTGGATCTGTAGAGTTGCTATGAAGATACAGTGAGTTAACAGTGTTTGGCTAGTACTGTTAGACGTTCTTTTGTCCTTGCCATTATTACTATTTCCCGCCGTCCTTCTTCTCCTCTGTTGCCTCTTGCATCATTTGCTCTTGACTTTCTGCAGACTGTTGAGGGAGATAACCACTACATCTCTTGGCCCAAGTTACTAGGTCTGTCTGAATGGATGTCGATCATGTTTCCAGTCTCTGAATTGGTTGGCACATGCCTGATTCTGGCTGGATTTCATCAGGTCGGGAGTCAGGGGGTTAGCAGGAGATTGAGGAAGCATAAGATTGAGACAGGCGTGGCATTCTGGAGCAAAAGACAGTTTCTCAAAGGGAGGCTTATAGAGGTGAAAACATTAATCAAAACAAATTAGCGTAGGGGTGCCTGGGTGGCTCAGTCGGTTAAACAGCTGGCTTTGGCTCAGGTCATGATCTCATGGCTACACTGGTGAGTTTGAGCCCCACGTTGGGCTCTGTGCTGACAGCTCAGAGCCTGGAGCCTGCTTCTAGTTCTGTGTCTCCCTCTCTCTCTGCCCCTCCCCTGCTCGTGTGCTGTCTCTCCCTCTCTCTCTCTCAAAAACTAAATGTTAAAAAAATTAAAAAAAACCCAAATTAGTGTAAAAACAGTAATGAGATAATTTAGTGCCACTTACTCTCTTTTCCACCCCTTCCTTTCAGTCATGCAGTGAAGTATTAGAATTCAGGCTGATGATAGATTCACAGAAGCCTCATTTAATACTGGGAATATTCACCTGAGTCAGCTATGTACAAATCTGTTAAGTACCTTCCCAACTCAGAGATTCTTCTTGTGCTTTATGTACCAGGTTCTCTTATGGCCTCTTCCTGCCAGTGGGAGTGTAGTGGGGGAAGGTACTGGTTGAAATCACTCAATCACTCAGATAAGCTTATCGTTCATCAGTGGCCATATGGGCACAGATGTTTGGAATCAGCTGATAAGTTTAGGTAATCTCTAACACATCATGTTAAACACATTTGCACGTTTAGTGTTTGCTTAACTCGAACCTGAAACACTACATGAAGTAATTTGGTGTATAAGTAGTGTTGCAGGAATAAGAAGTATAGCTTAAATTGTTTTTGCATGCTTACTACGCGCATCTTTATTTAACTTTTAATATTATTTCTACACACACCACACACCTTCCCCCGACCCCGTGTATTCGTATGTGTTTGTATACACATATATGTGTATATACATAGAGATGTACACATATGAATTCATTTCATTCTCACGACAACCCTATGAATGTGGCATTTCTATCATTATCCCCATTTTACCAGGAAACCAAGGCACGGAGTGCCTACCTAACTTACCTGGCTCAGCGCAGGGAGTGAGCACCAGGGTTAGAAATTAAAAGTGGGTGCCACACTCTTCATCACCATCCTGTAGCGCTTCTCAGTGCTTAGTCTTTAACTCCAAGCAAATAATAATTATAGGCAATCTGTCCAAAGTTATTTTGTTACAAGAAAATGTAAAAAACTATACATTAAAAAAATGGAAACTGTTTTCTATTGCTTAGCATGTATGCGACTTTGTTTGGGATTTCGTTGTTTCTGTTCGTTCAGTAAAGACTTTAGTTGTCTGGGTATTTGTGTGGCAAACGGTCTTCGTGACTCTCTACGGTGTGTCCTATGTTAGTGAACGCCCATTGAGTGTGTCCATTGGATTTACCACCTCTTGCCTGGGCACCTTTATGAGCCGATGCCCAAAAGTTTGTGAGTGGCTTTTCACAGTGGCCCTGCAGGTGACTCTGTGGGCCTGGAATTTATTTCAGTCACCTAACTCACCATTGTGACTTGCCTCCTAGGGCCTCTGTCTTTTCTTATTAGGTATTGGAAATTAAAGAAACTGACTTAGAAATGTTTTCCCCCCAGGGGCCTGTTAAGTGAGACTGATATTTTGGTGGGCAGAGTGTTGAAGAAAAAGTAAAAAAGATTTTGTGGACCATTTCATGTCACTGCCATTGAACAATGTTCAACATGTAGGGACTGGGTACATGTATCAAAGATTAATGACTAGAACACTTTAGACTTAAGTCATAGGAAAATGTGCAGGGCAGATTTGATTTTGACATTTTTAGAAGATACACTTCTGTTTAAATATAGAGACTGGCACTATTTTGGTCTGCCTGGGGGTTCAGGGTCTGATTCCCCCATTTAAGGAATAATGACATTTGTAGTTAGGGTGCTAGGGTGACTCAGTAAAGTGTCTGACTCTTGATTTTGGCTTAGGTCATGATCTTATGGTTCCTGGGTTCGAGCCCCACTTTGGACCCCCACACTGGCAGCGCTGAGCCTGCTTGGGGTTCTCTTTCTCTGTGCCTCTCTCTCTGCCCCTCCCCTGCTCATGTGCATATCTCTCTCTCTCTCTCTCCCTCCCTCCCTCCCTCCCTCTCCCTCCCCCCCCTTCTCCTCCTCTCTCAAAATAAATAAATACACTTAAAAAAAAAGACATTTGTAGTTATGAAGGAAACTTGGTAATTCTTAAATTTGGTGATTGAATTGATTATACTTCCTTCCCTAGGCTATTAAATTGTCATGCCCACTAGGTAAATTGTGAATTAAATGCTATAAATATTGTTTGTAAATATTTTAACATCATTCATCTCTATTCCTCTTATCAAGACTAATTGATTATTATCATTGAAAGAATTATTACCATTTGAATAAGAGCAGAACAATCCTTTTGCTCAAATTAATGATCTGATGGAAAAGAGCAAGGCAATACATTTTTCAGATGCTCTGTTTTGAATGTTAGGGAATGTTGAATATTCCTAGATCAGAATCCATAGAGCACAACATTAATATTTACTTGGCTTTAAAGTCATTTAATAGTTCCTTTGATCTTTTTACTTCAACTATCTCAGAAACACAAAGATTTAAAAAAAATAAAGGAAAAAACACATTATTGCATTTCTTGCTTTCTTTCTATCACTTATCTTTTTGTGATACATGAAAGATATGTCAAAATGTGGACAAAATATTTTTAATGGGCTTTTGTGACTTGCAGTGACTTAATCGAACAGGCTATATGTAAGCTTCTAAACCAAGTAATTTGGGCAAAAGTTTGCCATTTTATGAATTTGCTGGCAAACCTTACGTTTCTTCACCTGAGACGTTTCCACCCTCCTTAGGTCCCCATAGTCAGTTTCACTGGATTTTGTGGGGAAATACTGGCATCCAATTGTGATTTTTTTTCTGGTTCAAAAGAAGGTCTTGATAAATTATTTCTGTATTTCATAATGTTACTATTAGAAACATGCCTGTTCCCTTTCAGCCCAGATGGGAAGAATTTCTGTGTTTTTAAAACTTACAGGTAGGCCTCTTAATTGCTCACAAGGTACTGAGCATTTGGGTTATAGGGCTGTCTGTACTGGGTATTTTGTCTTTATTATTATTATTTTTTATTTTTTAAAAATATTTATTTTTGAGAGAGAGAGACAGAGTGCGAGTGGGGGGAGGGGCAGAGAGAGGGAGACACAGAATCCGAAGCAGGCTCCAGGCTCTGAGCTGTCAGCACAGAGCCTGATGCGGGGCTCGAACCCACGAACTGTGAGATCATGACCTGAGCTGAAATCTGGCGCTTAACTGACTGAGCCACCCAGGTACCCCTTGTCTTTCATTATTAACATGCTTGATACGGTTGGGCTCCAGGCTAACTGTGGAGCCTGCTTAAGATTCTCTGTCCTCTGCCCCTCCCCCGAACGCACATGCCCACGAGCTCCACACTTAGCCTGTAGCCCAACAAGGGTCTTGATCTCATGACTCTGAGGTCATGATCTGAGTTGATATCAAGAATCAGATACTTAACCAACTAAGCCACCCAGGCGCCCCTATTTGAATTTGTAATAAAATTTTAATGCAATTTTTTATTTTCAGTCTGTGAAGTGAATTGCGGTCCCCAAATAGCAGCCGTAATTTGGCTGGATTGAATTACTGAATGTACAGTACAATTTCACATTTAAAAATAAAGGAAAGACATGTAATCTGATGCTATAACTATAAAAATTTGCTATGTATGAAATGACTGTGTATCATATTGTAAATATTAAATTCACATTCCAAATAAGACCTAATCATGAAAAGAATACTTAACTGACAGTTACATATTCGGCAAGATTGTCTTTTGGAATTCAGGACTGTGAGAAGCAAGGCTTGTCTGCACACTACCGCCATGTGAAGCCAGTGCCCGGCGTATGGTAATGAGGCCATTTTAGGACTCTTCCTAAGAATAAGTTGAAGACAGAACTTGTAGTTAAAAGTAGAAGAGTGGAGATACGTTTATCGCTGCTTGCAGCCATAAAGACACTATAATTACAGCCAAAGAACAAAAGAAAGAAAGAAAAGTAATGTGGCCAAAAGGAGGTGGAGACGAAGTGGCTTTGGATGGGCCAGGCATCACGTGTTGGCAGATGATGGCAGAGTGGTAACTACTGAGGGGTCCAGGCCAGAGGGTGGTGGTGGGAGGCTTCTTACTGCACGCCCCAGACTTTGTAAGACCCCTGATGTCGAGTCACTACTACCGCCTGAGGTTGGGTCCGGGGAAAGTGGGAGATGTTTGGGGTTAAAATCCAGGAGTTTGGTTGAGGTCTGTAAACCGTGTGCTCTGCTTCTCAGATCTCTCCTCTTCTTCCTTAACCCGCACAGCAGAATATGGATTTATATATTCTCTAGAGAAATTGAACTCTGCCTTGGGATCTGTCCCAGAGAAGAGAAGGGTGAGGTTCTGGGTTGACACCAAGAAGATGAAGGGACCTCAAGACTGGGAAACCCCAGAATTCCTGAAGCTATACCAGCCCCAGATCAGAGGATGCTTTTATTGGGAGGATAGCATAGTTACAGCCTGGAATTTGATGACCTCCCGTGAGTCTACCAGTCGGCAGGTCACATCCAAGCACATAGAGCTTGGGCATTTGACTGCCTCATTTTGAAATGTGAGGGGCTGCCAGGAGTCTGACGTTTGAGGGAAGCTTCCATTGCTAAAGCCAAATCCAACTCACAGGAAAAAGAAAGTTAGCGGAAAGGGAGAAAATGATATAATATCCTCAGAGAGATGGGAGAATCATTGCCTCTTCGCAATAAGAGCAGGATGGTATAAAAAAGGAATATAAGGAATGCTATAAGAAAGGAATCCTGGAAATTATGATATCAGAAATAAAAAAAAATGGATAGAGACTGGAAGAGTGGATATAACAGAGGTAAGGCTTTAATGGCTGTAGCAAAAATTTTGGAAATAATGTCTGACTTACACTCAGAAAATAGCAGTACAAGTGTACTATTTAGAAATGACTGAATGTCAGGACAAAGAGACGGCGGTAGCCCCTTCCTTGAAAGAAGGACTGAGGCAGGACTACTGCATTTTGTTATAGTCCTATTTGATTAAAAACAAACACACAAACAAACAAACACTGTGTATTTATTACTTTGATACAAATGGAGAAACATGTACTGAGATATTTACTTTGGAAATCATTTTGTTGAAAAATTTTATTGACAGTTAATCTGCACAAGATTACTCTTTTGGCAGTCACAGAAGCCTCCGTGAATAATATGGTCCCCTAAATTTTTTCAGTAGTTGTCTTGTCCCAGTGCCAGTTTCTTTAGAAATCACTTACTGTGCATGTGGATTGTAAGTGTCCTGATTATTTTGAGACAAGCTTTGACTCACTTTAGCCACACACTCTCTGTATTGCTAGTGTTATGGGAATGGTTTCTGTGAGACGTTTCACACATTGTGGTTGTAATGAAATACAAACGCAAGGAACTAAAATTTTTGAGTGAGCGCTAAGAGGAAGAAGACCTTCAAGCTGAAATGGACTCTTTCCAGCATTTCCTGACTCTGTGTGTGTGTGTGTGTGTGTGTGTGTGTGTGTGTGTGTGGCTCTTATGGCAACATGGACCTTCACAGAACTTTTGAGCTGGAAGATGTCTTAAGGACCATCTCCTCCACTTCTATGGCCTGGTAATTGAGGAAACTCAGTCAGTCAGGGAGGGAGGAAATGACTTTCCCCAGATTAAACAGCCATCCCAAACTCGGTATTTCCCTGCTGCTCTGGGCTACCTTAAGGAAACTTCTCGTTCATTTTCCTTCAGACCTCGTTTGGTTGTTGATGGTTTTCTAGTGGATGTGTACCTGACAAGGAATGTGTTCACAGATTTCCAGGAAATGTCCTGGTGAGAATGGTGGGGTATGTGAACTTCTAGAAATTTTAGGTTTATATTTACTGTGTGAGGTTTAGGGGGTTTTGCTAATATTCTGAAAGAGACGTGACTCCTGCCTGTGGATTAAAGCAGGCAGAGCTTGGGCTTCAAGTCCTAAGTGTCAGTGTAAATAGGGAGAGGGTGAGGGAGAGGGGAAATGGGAGGAGGAAGAAGAGAGCAGGGGTGTGAGGACCATTTCTTTCCTGTTATTTTCCTTTTGGTGGGAGAGAGTGAGAAAGTTACTGAATGTAACTGGAGGTGCTGAACTGAACTGGCCAAAAACTGTCTGGATTGTGTGAAAGGCTATGGTATTTAGTCTTCCAGAGCAATTCTCATAACGCAGCTGGGTCCTGCTGGCTGCCACTGAGGTTCGCAAAAGTTGATATTTATACCTTCTCTGAACTTTTTCTGCTGACCCAGCCCCTGGATGTTGTTCACTGGCCTTTTAATTCCATCCAGGCTTGGCTTCTCCTTTCTCCCCAGAGCTACTTTTTAAAATTGGCTTTGTGGGTATTAATGGTTGGCTGATTAAAGCAACTCCCAGCAGGTGTGAACGGTTACTCTGTTACTCTTCCTGGTGGGTGTGCTGTGTATTCACAGAGCTGTTGCAGAAGTAAAATGGGGCTAATTTCCAGCTGGTAGGTTGTAACTATGGTAGAAAGGAGTGGAATAGATTTTGTAACCCTGTCTGGCTCCTATCCTCATTTTGCAAATCCTAGGGGCTCATTGATTCAAAGATGTGTCTTTCTGGAAACAAGTTAGAGGAGTTTCATCATTATCAAGAATATCTCGGGCGCCTGGGTGGCTCAGTCAAGCATCCAACTTTGGCTCAGGGCATGATCTCGTGGTTTGTGGGTTTGAGCCCCACATCTTCAGGCTCTGTGCTGACAGCTCAGAGCCTGGAGCCTACTTTGGATTCTGTGTCCCCCCCTCTTTCTCTGCCTCACTCACACTCTGTCTCTCTCTCTCAAAAAATGAATAAAAACATAAACATAGAATATCCCAGAAAAGTGTTCAATATCATTAAAGACATGGGAACAATTTAAA
The DNA here is from genome assembly GCF_024362965.1 of Panthera pardus. Classification (NCBI taxonomy): domain Eukaryota; kingdom Metazoa; phylum Chordata; class Mammalia; order Carnivora; family Felidae; genus Panthera; species Panthera pardus. Next base: position 21,948,894 of record NW_026526732.1, on the reverse strand, counting down.
TTTCCATCTACAGATGAATAAAGAGGATGTGATGTAAACACACACACACACACACACACACACACACAGAGGAATATTATTTAGCCACAAAAAAGAAGGAAATCCTGCAAAAACTTGCAACAGTGTATATGAACCTTGAGGGCATTATGTTAAGTGAAATGAGTCAAAGATACCAAAGATCAAATGCTGTGTGATCTCACTTATATGTGGAATTAAAACAAACCAACCAACCCAAACTCATAGATACAGAGAACAGTTTGGTGTTGCCAGAGGCCGGGGCGGGGTGGGCAAAATGGGTGGAGGTGGTTAAAAGGTACAAACTTTCAATTGTAAGATAAATAAAGCCTGAGCATTTAATATACAATATGGTGACTACAGTTAGCTATACTGTATTGCATATTTGAAAGTTACTAAGAGGTATTAATATACTAAGAGAATAGATCTTAAAAGTTCTAATGACAAAAAAAAATAACTATATGTGGTGATGGATGTTAACTTATTGTGGTCATCATTTGCCATACACACATAGATCATTATGTAGTACATCTAAAACTAATAAAATGTTATATGTTAATTACATCTCAAAAAAAGAGAGTCTGTCAAGGATATCTAAGAGTTGAACTATTAACTATTAAACTTGTAAATTTCCCTTGAGAATTTTTTTTTTTTAAGTTTATTAATTTTTGAGAGAGCATGAGCATGAGCAGGGGAGGGTCAGAGAGAGGAGGAGGGAGAGAATCCCAAGCAGGCTTCGTGTTGTCAGTGCAGACCCTGATGTGGGGCTCAGTCCCACGAGCCCATGACCTGAGCTGAAATCAGAATCAGATGCTCAACTGACTGAGCCACCCAGGTGCCCCAAGAATTTCTTTTTTTTTATAGTTTTGTACTGAAACTAATGAAATGAATTTTTTTATTTATTATAAAAATGACTTCTTTAATAATTCTATTAATTTTGAATTGTCTTTCTTTCAGAAATGCTTTATTTTTTTCCCCCAGTGAGTAAAAATATGTTCAGTCCATTGGAAACAGAGTAGAAGTATTTTTTGGTTCATCAGATACTTATGTCTCATGATAATGATGTAGACTAGGGTTTTTATTTTTTATTCTTATCACCTCCTGCTTTTTCTTTTGACCCATAGACCCCTTTGGCAGTGTGGTGAATCCAGACACATGTTAAAATTTTATTTTTTTTAATGTTTATTTACTTTTGAGAGAGAGGCAGACTGCAAGCTGTTGGTGGGGTGGTGGGGTGGTGGCGGGCAGGGCAGAGAGAGAGGGAGACATAGAATAGGAAGCAGGCTCCAGGCTTTGAGCTGTTAGCACAGAGCCCAACGCAGGGCTTGAACCCTCAAACCGTGAGATCATGACCTGAGCCGAAGTCAGTGGCTTAACCGACTGAGCTACCCAGGCGCCCCACAGATGCATGTTTTTAAATGCATAAAATAGAGTACATGTCATTAGAAGGGAAAACCAATTATATTGAAATTCAGTTACAAGAGACTAAAAAGCCTATGACAGAGTAATATTTGTTTTTTATGATTACATTCTATGTCATTATCCAGCATGTGGTCCAGTAACTTGCGAGGGGATGATGAGCCAAATGATTTTTCCGCTGTAATGTGATGTGAAAATGGCTGTGGTTTCTGTTGGTGCTGCAGCCAAAAGTACTACCAGTCGTGTGTTTTAGGATCTACCTTTGTAATAGAAGGGGATGCGAATTTTTGTTAGAGGTTCGAGAAAAAGCTCATTTTTCTCCTGTCCACGTTCATGGACCCCTTGCAATGAAATAACCCCTGATGGAGCTGATGGTGTAAGATGAACATTTATATCCTTCGAGCTTTGGCAGTGACAGCCAGTGCGCCATGATGGGTAGTTTTACAGATAACAACTGGAAATGGAAATAACTCTTGGTTGAGTATTCCATATGATGGATGCTGTGCTGGGTGTGGTCATCAAAACTGATGACCACAACAGTTCTGGTGTCCAGCTTCTGGAATGTGTAGACTTGTAGAAGAAACAGATATCAAACTATAGAATGGACAAATAGTTTATTTGCTAGGGGATAAATGTCTTGAAGTGCTGTGATAGGATATCAGGAGGGGCCTGAAACGGGTGCTAGTGATGATGGAAGCCATGCTTAAGTTGATGCTCTGATGTTGGCTGAAGGCAGATCCTGTGTGTAGGCTCTAAGTAGGGCAGGGCTCGGCCCATAGAAAACCGGGACGGGGACAGACTGGGAATGAGGACAGTGACTGGGAATGAATGAACGAATGAGGCTGCACCTTGAGGTTGGCAAACTGCACTTTGTGTTTCGTTCAGTATTTTTAATCCTGGTTGAAGAGCATAGTTTTACCTTTGGGCTTCGTGGCATCTATTATTTGGTTTATTATTAATGGTTAAATCTCTGAAAGCTTTAGAGATTAGTTGGGAATATATAGGTTGAAAAATTGTACAATTATGAGAAAAGCTCTCCTTTGAGAGCTAGGCACTTAACATTTTTTATTGCGTCATTCCTAAACATTTTCCCTCACCCAAATTTTTGTTTGGCACAAATTTAAGGAAAACCTACAGAGACTCGAGGAAGGGCTTAGCTCCTCTGCATTCTGAGCAATTTGAACAGTGGTGTTTGTGGAAATGCATACCTTACCTTGCTGTTCCTGGGCAGATAAGTGCTGTCTGTCACACCTGTGGATTTTAAGGCCACAGGCTCCGAGGCCTGGCGGAGGCCCAGACGGAGTAGACCAGGATTGGGCTGTGCACAGCGGCAGGAATGCAACCATTCTGGTCTGGGCAGTTGGGGAGGGACTCCTCTCCCCACAGTTCCCATACTGTTTGGCCCTGCTTTCCAATTTGACTCCATCAAAGCACACTCTCCAGTGACGGCAGGATTCATATATTTTTGTGACTTCAGAAAACGTGTATGGTCGGTTTATGAATCTTAACCACCTTTGAGGGACATGCTGAGCCAATGAGAAATGGAACTGACATCTGATTCTACACACGGAGACGACAAAGGGTCACAGGCAGGTAATGAAGGGCTTGCTTAGAATGTTACGGTTGCTTAAATTTTCGTCCACCGGTTGTGGATAGGAAACCCAGGCGTGACTCAGTGAGCCAAGAATTAGTGTGAAAATTCCTGAGCAACAGATTCTAAATTATTTTATCCTCTGGGTGGCCTTGGAATTAAAAAAGTTTTTTTTTCTCTTAATATTATGAAAGAAGTTAGTTATATGTAAAGAATCTTATTATGTCCATCATTAACAGCATTTCGGAAATGGGATTTGCTCTGCTCACTGACGTTGTGGATCTTCATGGAGAGTGCCACTGCCAGCCTCACAGCCTCATGCGGGGCCTGGCACTTAAAGCATGCTTGTGCCAGTGTCTCATGATACTCCGTGCAGATTATTCCATTGCTTTCCTGTGATGCATGAAGGTTTGCCCGGAAGTGTTTGCTGTGTGACAGTCATGGGGGGATAGAAATCATCTTGCCCCACACACTATAAATGGGTTAGTGAACTGCATCCATGGTGCTCCTCCCAGCCTCCAGTATGGGTAACAAATTCGTGTCGGTGGCATTCCTGCATAAATTATGTCCATTCCTCTTTTGGTTTGGTCATTCACTCACTTAATTTTATATCCGCTGGTGCCAAGTTCCATATAGACCACTGGGAAACAAAGACAAATAAGGCAAGATCCCTGCTTACGGGTCCTTGAACACAGCGATTCAGCATGGTGTGGTAAGAGGTATAATAATGTCACATACTAGGTGCTGTGGGGCCACAGGTGAGGATGAATCAACTCCTGGAGTCTTTGCTCTCCCTTGGAGGGTCAGGGAATGTTTTCCAGAGGAGGAACTAGTGAGGTGGCAGAGGAGAGTGTGGAAGAGAAAGATTTCAGGCCAAGAGAAAGTATGTGTAATGGCAAAGGCATGTCGGGTGAATCATGGGGTGAGATGCCATTTCCATATTTATAATGCACCTCCTCTCTCACTGCCCATGGCCCCGTCGCTGGCCAGCTTGCAGCTCTGGGTACACCCTCTTTACAGGCTCCTTCCTCTGCCAGGAATACCTGCGCCCTGGCTCTTGGTTAGCTCCTTCTGCTCTTTCTGGGATTGGGCTTTGGATTCAATTGCATCTCTTCTAAGATGCCTGTCCTGACTACCCGTCTGAAGTAGATTTCATCCTGTTATCTCCTACCACCTGGTCCCAATGCCAATTGCTTTATTTACTTTGTTGTTGATAGGTCCCCTGGGCTGTGATCTCTGCAAAGGAGAGGACTACGATTTTCTTGTTCACCACTGTGTCTGTAATGCCTTGTATAGCGCCTGGCCTGTACAGATGCTAGATCCCTGCAAATGAATGAATGAATGAATGAATGAATGAATGAAAAGATGTCACTTAAAAAACAAAGCACTCTTAATATACTTGCTATTCCAGTTTATTCCTTGAATTTGAAGTAATTCTTAAGGAGGCATTTAGGATCTTAGTTAAGAAGTTTATTCAAGGCCTTTAAAAGGTAAAAGAAAGTAGTTATTTTGGAGCTTGGAGGGGGACTTGAAAAATCTAAGCATTCTTTAAGTTGAATATTTAGGGATGAGAGGAATTCTCAGATTTCTTAAGTTATAAATAAAAGAGAAATTAAAGAAAATTGAATGAAGAGTACATTAAATGGACTCATTATGGTAATTTTATAAAATTATTTATTACACTCTATTTTTATTTGTACTTCTCAGTTCTCAGACATCTCATAATTTTGATGATTTATTCTTGTCTGTGCTCTGAGACTTTATTTTTGTAATTAATACCATTATTTAAGCCCTTTATCTCCTATAAATCAGTGATGTTTTCACACTGATAATGTTCTTTTTATTTAACACAGTATCCATGCAACAGATAATCTCCATCTATGGGCTCAATTTCATGCCGTTTTCCTCTACTCCTTTTATCATTTTTTATAATTCATAAAGTGGTTTCGTCTCTACTACATCATATCCACACTCCTAGTTTTCTTTTTCTTTAAAAAATTGTTTTAAATGTTTTATTTATTTTTGAGAGAGACAGTGTCTCTGAGTTGTCAGCACAGAACCTGAGCTGGGGCTTGAACTCATGAGCCACAAGATCATGACCTGAGCCGAAGTTCGACGCTTAACCGACTGAGCCACCCAGGCGCCTCCACACTCCTATTTTTCTTACACACATCCCATTTGGCACATTTTCCGAAACCTATTACCCGCGGATTATTTTTATCTTGTTGAAAAGATTACACAACAAAATTTATTTTGTGTATTTTATAGTAATAGCAAGTGGAAATGCTCTGTGAAATGGCATGTTGAAAGAGAGGAATATCTAAAGGCAGCATTGCTCTCCTCCCGATGAGAATCCCCCGAGTGTAGGTCTGTCAATGCGGGGGGGTGGCCGACAGGCCTTCTAAGGCTTCAGCGGGGAGATGGATGGTTGGCATCTCCTGACCTGTTCAGTAGTGATATCTCTTGCTTTGGGCTCCTGATTCCGACCTTTTGTTCTATTTTTGAGGAAATGGGAAAAACATACTTGTATGCTAAGATTTTGGTTATCGTGATTTATAAAAACGAGTTTTTGTATACCTGCTTGTTGGTTTCATTCCTTCGTTTGGTAAACATATATTGCCCACCTACTATGTATACCAGGTACTGTACTAGTCACTAGGCACGAAAAAAATGTTTTCGTATGACCAGTGTTTAAATTAATTTGGAGTAAACTGGGGAGAGGACTATGTGAAAGAAGTTGTGTGTCAGCAGAGACATATTTTGTGGTCTATGTGGTAATTTTTTTTTTACAAAATTGCTAGTGGTGAGAAAATGATGATGATTTTGCACTTGTGACATCATTGCTAATGTTGGGTTTCTGTGTTTGGGCTCTTTGTGCTGCAGAAGCAAATGGCGTTTTGAGAGTCTTAATTTCACCGGAACGCTGCACCTGTTGCTGGCTATTCTTGCATATGAAATCCAGAACTTAGAGTCACTTGCTTTCATTTCCTTTTCCTCCCCCCTCTTTCCGGTGTGTGTGTGGGGGGGTCAGGTTAGTAGTTCATGTAAAGAGTCTCCAACCTTCTTCCTTCAGGGTGTGATTTTAATGCCCTTGAGAGCAGAAGTGTTGGGTCCTTTTTTCCTTCTGTTGCTGGAAGACTCACATGTGAGCGGCTGCAAGATTCTGAGGCTAGTGTTTGTGCCAGAGTTTGGGACTAGGGTGGGGAAGCACAGGCTTTCGGCAGCTGCAGCTGCTACCTGATACTTGGAACCTGACTGCTGTTGAGGAACATCCATTTCCTCTTGGTTTCATATGATTTTTGGCTATGACTCTGAGGAAGAGAAGAGGTATTATATAGTGTCATTTACTTTCATAAAACTAACTTGGAAGTCTCAGGGCTCCATGTTGGTTCAGGCCCTGCCCTTGGATGTCAGCGAGCTGCTTTAGAAGGTTCGCGATTGATGGAAGGAAAAGGGTTGGGAGCTGGTTCAGAGGCTAAGAAAGTTCAAAGCAGATTGGTGTTTCACTTGGTGTCCTGGAATTCAGTTACTTTATCTTTCAAAGGAGAGTTGAGATATTGATACAGCTGAACTTGTAGGAATTTTGCAGGCATTAATGAAAATAAATGTGAAGAAACTTTGAAGTTCAGAGGTCCCTAAAGCTGGTGAGTTTTATTGAGCAGGTTGTGTACCTGTGTACCAGTGGGGACATCGGGGCCTCCTGCACTCTACTGAATTGGTAACGTCCAGGAAGATATTTTAGTCCAACATTTCCAATTTACTATATTAAATTTTTTTTAATGTTTATTCTTGAGAGAGAGAGAGAGAGAGAGACAGAACACGGGTGGGGGAGAGAGAGCGGGAGACACAGAATCCGAAGCAGTCTCCAGGCTCGAGCTGTCAGCAGAACCTGATGCAGGGCTCGAACTCAGGGGCTGTGAGAACATGACGTGAGCTGAAGTTGGATGCTTAACTGACTGAGCTACCCAGGCACGCCTAACATATTTTTTTAAAGTTTATTTCTTTTGAGAGAGAGCTCGTGTGCATGCAGCTGAGAGGGGAGGGGCAGAGAGAGAGGGAGAGAGAGAATCCCAAGCAGGCTCCACACTGTCAGTACAGAGCCTGACGTGCGGCTTGATCCCACCAACCCTGAGATCATAACCTGAGCTGAGATCAAGAGTCAGAAGTTCAACCAACTGAGCCACCCAGGCAACCCGAACATTTCCAATTTAACACCAAGTTTGTTATATGTGCTTTATTTATACTTTTGTAGATAGACAGATGTACTCATGGACATTCCCTAGGAGGAATCATTTTTTGGAAAGTGGAGCTTTGTGTGGAATGGTACATAAATGATCCCAGCCTGCAAAGTTGGGCATGGCCTGTTCACCACCAGGGACTGCCCTGGAATAAGAGGGCCTGACTTTGTTTTTGCCTTATTTCTGAATCACTGTTTTCTCTTTTGTACCTTCTGGAATTGTTTCCAAGTTTCACCCTCCTATCTTCCTCCCTGTTCTTTGTGACTTCTTAGAGTACTTTAACAATAGGCTGCTTGTGCATTTCTTGCCCTCTGTAGCATTCACTCCCACCTTGTTTGCTCAGCCTCTGCCCTCTCCTTTCCCTTTTTACAGGCTCCAGCCTGTCTCCGCGCTTCAGCCCGATCCCCGCAGTGATAGCAGGTGCCACAGCACTCCCTTCCTTGGCACTTGGTGCTGCCTGGGAACTGGTTCTCAGGGCACTGCATGGAGCAGAGTAGGTGCTCAGTAAACCAGTCAGTTAGCTGACTGGCCTTGGGCCCTGGGACCTTGTTGTTCAGTCCCATGGCTCATACATTTTTGAGTGATAACCAGTACTTGCTTTTACTGTTCCTCATCTGGCTACCTCTTGGAAACTATAATCTCAGAAATCCTGGAGCTGATTGAAAATACTCTGGGTCAGTTCCTTGGCATTGGTTCTGCCTAGTTATTACCTAGACCCTTCCTTCACGTTCTCCCCACTCTTTGCCCTAAGTTGTCAGAAGTAGATGATTACGCCTCATCTACAAGTTGAGAGGTATGACCCATGGGAGTTTGGGTGGGTGTGCCCATAATTAGGCCTATCTTTGTGTGGCGTCAGCTGCAGGCAGAATATACAGATGACTCACACATGTTAATACCCATGTCTTCTGAGTGGCCAACATCCTCAGATTTGCATAAGAGCTCCAAACAGAAGACACTGGATTGAGATCATCACTGCAAGTGACCGAGGGGCAAAGTGTTACGAGCCGCACATCTGGATGCATAGGCTAGTGTGTGCTATGCATGTGACTCAGGCCACTTTTTCCACTAAATGTTTTTACCGCTAGCAATAAAGAATACTCCCCGTGCTTCTCTTCATCACACCTTGTCACGAAGCATGATGGTTCTAGAACCATCTAGACACTGGAGAGGTTTTCCTCCAAATGGCAGCAGGTGTACTTCAAGAAAAGTCACTTGCTGACCTTTGCTCCACAGCCCAGCATGTTGGCAGTTCTCTTGCTTCTACTTTATATTTCTGTCCTTCTCACCTGGCCACAACTCTCTAGTCCCCTGGGAAGTCCCCTTCTGCAGTTTTGGGGTGTGCTCCAGAGCTGCAGTTTTTCATTTCACCCCTGTCCTGCCATAGACCTTGCCACCTCCTTTCTGCATCGGGTGGGCCTGCCACATGCACTGTGCTCTCTGATGTGAGAGCTGACCTGGGTTCCTCTCACTGTCCTGGTTCACTGTTAACTTTGTTCTTGTGTGGTTTTTTTTTTTTTTTTTGAGTTTTATTTATTTAAGTAATCTCTACACCCAACGTGGGGCTTGAACTCATGACCTCAAGCTCAAGAGTCGCATGCTCTTCTGGCTGAGCCAGCCAGGCGCCCTCACTGTTAACATCTGCCCTGATGTCTTCTACATCAGCTCGTCTCACTTCTTTCAGTAAATGTTCTTTTATTAAGTCCTTGCCACATGCCAGTCACTGTGCTATAGGGGATGGAAAAACAAAGCTAAATGAGAAATGGCAGCATTTCTTTTTCACCCGATGTATAAAAACAGGACATGCAAAAAATTCGGAAAAGTCACTTCCATTTTCTTCCTCCCCCCCCCCCCCCCCAATTCTTCCTTTTTAAAATATTTTGAAGTTCCTCTTTCCTTTCAAAGCATTTGTGTTGTTTCCTTCTTCTTATTAAATAACTGTTCCTGGTCCCTGGAGAACCCTGGCAATGACCTTCCTTTCTTCTGCTAGAGTGGATTGTTTGCTGCTGGAGTCGCCATCCCAGCGATCCCTGCCTTAAGCAGCCAGTACTCCAGGGTTCCTTCCGCTGTCCTGGCAGCCTGGAGCCTGGCTTCTACGAAGCCTTGGCGTCACTTGGCAGCCATGGAGTGTTGGCCTGTTCTAACACAGATTGCTGCCGGCTACTGGAGGCCTCACCTCAGTTGATTCCAGGCAGTCGCCATTTTGGTTGGAACTAACACACCTGGTGAGAAACCTTGCTACACGTGTACACACACACACACACACACACACACACACACACTATTGTGAGAGGAGTGCCATCCTGGAGGGAATCCCTCCTCTGTCTGGGTGTAGGGAGTGGATGTGTGCACCTACCCCCTGTCCCTACAACACTCATTTTAAGGGATTTGGTGGTACTTGTTCTTTACCTCTTAATCTCACTACTTCTATGCAGCATTCCTGAGATAATTGTAAGAAAGTTTGTCATTTAATTCTGAAATACAACTTCTAGGAATTTTTCTTTTAATTCATCATTCCAAGTAGGTATCTTTGACTGTTTGCACACTAGACAATGAAACTAATAATACTTAAAATAGGATTTCTTTCGTCCTTTCCTGGCATCATCTTAAAGTCTGCATCTGAGATCAGCCTCTGCGTGATTGGGGATAAATTCTAAAGTCTTTGATGGTGGGGATTTTGGTTTAACTCACTCTAATGTAATTTCGTTGATTATAATGTCATTCTATTCCATTAATATTCTAATATGGAAACAAAGGCATGATTTCAGATTTTATTTATATCTTTCTGCTTTGGAAAAACAATCTCATGAGAAATCAGCCCATTAAATACCATCCTTGATGTTACTTTTTTGGTTTTGCTTGTTTTTAGAAAAGTTTTTCTGGCTCTTTCTCTTTGTAATTGTTTTAACCATACCAACAGTAGTGTCGTATTTTTAGATGTATTATTTAAAATCATGTGAAAAATCCTTTTCATGTCAAGATGTGGGATTTTGTTAGTAATATTTAATGTGATCAAGAGCTAAGGTAGAATTTCCTAGCTAGAGAAAAAATGAGTTAAAATATCCAGATATGCTCTTTGATTATCGGAGACGTTGTATTCTAAACAATAATTACTCTGATGAAAATATGAAAGGGCTTGAGTGAGATTGTGAGAATCTTAAGGGACAGAGACTATACCTTTTTTGTAATGCTGTGTAGATGATCAGCACGGTTGGGAGTTGGCTCTGATGGTGGAGACCTTTGTTAACCTCATGAAGATGAGTAGACTTCAAACTCCCCCTGTTTTTGGCATGGGAAATCTTTAAGGATTATGAGGTTAGGGAGTTGTAGGTATTTGAGAAAGGTCACTGCGGGGAATTTGTGGGAATGTGAATTGGAGTGAAGAGAGCCTAGAGGCAGAGGTGACATAACAGGTGGCTCTACCAGGTGAGTGAAGGAGGATGTAGTTGAGGTGGGTGGGAGACGAATGAAGCCACTGGATTTCATAGGTAGTTCCACAGCCCCTCCTCTGCAGTTGTAGTAGTTCAAAAGAACTCTGAAAACTCAAAGGTACCTTCTTTGTAATTCATTTGACAGTAAATCTGAGCTTGACCTTGAACTCATTTGGTGGTGAAATCTCACTTGAACTGCTAATAAGATGCTTTTAAAAGCTTTACCTATCCCACCTACCATTCAAGATACACACACATTTGTTGCAGAACTATTAATGTGTTTGATTAAGGGGAAATTGCCCTGAATCTTGCTGGCTTTTTGTTTGTTTGTTTGTTTTTGTTGTTGTTTTATTTTGTTTTAATGTAATATATGTCCTATGTGCTCTATTAACTTTGCTCAAATGGGAAAAGTTCTGATTCGGCAAAACATCTGGTTCAAGGTTTTTGGACAAGGGATTGTGAAGGTCATTTTGACTTGTGTTTATACGGTAAGGTTGATAAGACTGACAGCTGAAATATGAGGAGAATTGTGGAGGAAAAGAACATTCCTAGCCTGGAAGACTCTGTGGTTAATGATGACACCTCCTCATTAGCATGAAAAGAAACAGAACTTTGGAGGGATCAGAAATGTTCGTTAGATAGTGCATGATTTATTGAAAAGGACACATCCTGGATTTTTGAAGTGTTGCTTGCGTGCAGGATCTTGGATCGAACCATGAATCAGAAAAAGAGGACAAGTGGGGACATTTGGATATGTTCTGTAGGGTAGTTATAAAGTGTAGTATTGCATCCATGCTAATTATCTGGTTTTGACAGTGATAGTCTGGTTATGTAATATGGTGACAACGTTTGGGGAAGCTAAGTGAGGGGAGTGAGAGAACTCTGTGTGACTCTTTTTATACCTTTTTTGGTAAATCTAAATTTATTTCAAATTTTAAAATATGAAAAAAAGTTACTTGTCATACCAGGAAATGGCACCATCCATGCTGCTGTTAAGTAGAAAATATCTATTAGCTAGAGTGTGGTTTTCTTGCAGATTTAAAGTCTAAGACAGCAAGTCCAGTAAAATTTCAAAGTCAGGTCTCTTCCCTCCCCAATTATTTTTAAAACTGACCTTGTTTTTAGCCTAAGAAGATTAACTTAGCATTAAAAAATGGTTATTTATTTATTTTGAGAGAGGGAGAGAGAGGGGGAGAGAGAGAGAGAGAGAGAGCCAACGCGCAGGGGAGGGGCAGAGAGAGAGAGGAGGAAGAGAATCCCAAGCAGGCTTTGCACCATTAGTGCAGAGACCGACGTGAGGCTCGAACCCATGAAACCATGAGATCTTGACCTGAGCCTAAACCAAGAGTCGGACACTTAACCGATTGAGACACCCAGGCAGCCTTAACCTAGCATTTCTTTGATCTGAGAAAAATGTTTGATTCTGGCCTAAGTACATGTAGAAGAGTTACGAAATGAAGCCAGTAGTGTCTAGAGAGTTCCCCGGAAGTGCCGTAACTCCAGTGTTCCCTTGCATTTGGCCTTCCTGGTATTGGGTGGAGGGTGTGGTTTGTTTCTAGCTTTTGTCTGCAGCTCTGCAGGGTTAGATGTAGGTTCATTAGTTACCGAACCTATAATGGTTAGGACCGACCATTATAATGAGATGTTCAAAGCCAAGAGGGTTTGCAGATAATAGAAAGGGTGAAAAAAAACGTGTGCCTTTGACAGCCAGGGTGGGCTCACCTGGGCCTGACCGTTTTGAAGCGGCTGGGTGAGTCTCCACTGCCTGTGCTTCACTCTCTGGCTTCGACACCAGCCCCCGTGGTTTCAGCTCATACGTTCTGTGTTTCTCTCTCCAGTCCAATCCTTTCTTTCCCTTTTGGTGAGAGTAGACCTAGGCTGGCAGCCAGTTGCTGCTGAGCTATAATAGACCTAGTGGTATGTACAAAATTTGATTACTGCTGTCAACACCAGATTGAATAAGAAAGTGCATACCCTAGACAGATACTTGCGGCATAAATGGTCTATTGATTTCACAAGAACTAGAAATGAGGTCACCGTGTAATCTAGCAGAAGGGGTCTGTGGATGGAGTGGGTTCTGACATTACAGAACAGTTTTAAAAAGTGCCCTCCCATTAGATCTTTTTAGAAGAACTTTCAGATAACTTTGATAAGCTGATTGCTGCTTCTGATTTTCCTCACCATCAAGTATTTACTGAAACTCTGATAAAGGCTTTTCACTTGTGTTTGATTAATGGTTTGCTTTTCCTTGCATAGAATATACTTTAGAAATTGTATTGGTTGATATACACCATATTTGCTCCTGAGCTTTGATGACATTTCCACTTAGCTTAATATGAATGTTTTAGAAATTTCCCACAATGGAAAGTTCTATTTGACATAGGAAAGTTCAGAGGTCAGTTTCATAGTTAGCTGTATGCCAAGAAATAACTAAAACAATGGATTACATAGTGCAGCCTTGGGACATGGAAAATTTCTTGGAAGAGGGATGAATCATATTATTAATACATGTTGCCAGGCTTGAGGCCTTATATTGGAAAATAAAGAAAAAAGTTGTTATTTTTTAAAGCTTATGGCATTTTTGTATTTTCTTTGTCATGTTTTATGTAGGTTTTATTCTGTTTCTTTTTCTTTCTTTTAGGGATTAAGAAGATGAAAATCCTAAAATAGGATGTTTTAGTAAAGAGATAATTAACATCATTGTAATATGAATTTGTTCAAATACCATAGTCTGAAGAAAACTATAATTTCTCTGAGTTAGATAGCATTAGATTAGATAATCCCTTTGAATTAGAATAATTACTGCCCTCCCCATATCACATTTCTTTTTTACTCGAAGTTTAGTTGACACACAGTATTACATTAGTTTCAGGTGTACAACATAGTGATTCCACAATTGTGTACTTTGCACGGTACTCACTATGGTAAGTAGTTACCATCAGCAACCATACAAAGTTATTACACTATTACATATTCCCTGTGCTGCACTTTTCATTCCTGTGACTTGTTTATTTTGTATAAACCAGAATTTGTACCTCTTAATCCCCTTCACCTATTTTGCCCATCACCCCACCCCCTACCATCTGGCAATCACAAGTTTGTTCTCTGTATTTATGAATCTGTTCCAGTTTGTTGTGTGTTTTAGACTCCACATATAAATGAAATCATATGGGATTTATCTTTCTCTGTCTGATTTATTTCACTTAGCATAATGCCCTCTAGGTATGTCTCTATTGTTGTGAATGGCAAGATTTCATTCTTTTTTATGACAAATATTTTATACACACACACACACACACACACACACACACACACACACACACGTATATTACTTCTTTATCCCTTCATTTATCAAGAGCCCCTTAGATTGCATCCATATTTGGCTATTGTAAATAATGTGATAAACGTGGGGGCGCACATATCTTTTCAGCCAATATCACATTTTTAGGAGGGGAGGGGGAAATATTGCTAGTGTGTATTTCTTGACTTCTCCCTCTTGGCTACCTTCAGAATTTGGGGCAGTCTCAATCTTAAATCACATCTGGTCTAAAATCTCTTCCTGTAAATAATTATGGCTATTCAAAAGGCTGCTTTAGTTGAATCTCTTTGTATTCAAGAAGAAGACACATACAGAAAGACAGAAGGAGAGAAATGATTTGTAAATGATGGAAATATCATATTTACATTGAGAATTTCATCTCCTTTTAAGTTTTCTTCTGCAGCCCTTTAGTAGAGAAAGAAGAGCCAACCACTTTAGTAGCCTCTTATTGGAGATCTAATTCGAAAGTAGTAGTTATTTAGCTGGCATGAACCTGTATAGCTCTACCAGTTAAATTTTTTTGGAATGTTTTCGTACCTTTTGGAAAATAGCCACTGTTCCAGCTAGACACCTTTAAGATCTTGTTTCGTCTCTGTAGCCACTATCCATTTTGACTAAGTGGTCCCCATGCCTTACTGGTTGTTCTGTATTTTGAGTACTGAGCCCTGTCTACAAGAACGGAGACATTTTTGGGCTACTGATAAAGTTAGGCTTTGCTGACCACCTGGGAAATGCATATTAAATCACAGGGAGATATGTTCATATGCACTAGGACAGCTGTAATTAAAAAGACAGATGATAATACATGTTGGTGGACATGTGGATAAATTGGAAACTTCATAACCCTGGTAATGGGAACGTAAATGGTGCAGCCACTTTGGAAAACCGTCCGGCACTCTTTCAAAGGTTAGCCACAGAGTTACTATATAACCCAGCAGTCATATAGAGAGGTGAAAACGTATGTCAGCGTGAAAACTTGTTCCTGAATCGTCATAGCAATATTGTTCATATCAGCCAAAGATTAAAATAACTCAGATGTCCATCAGCTGATGAGTGAATAAATAGATGTGGAGTATTTATGCAATGGAATATTATTCAGTCATTATTCAGAAGTGAAGTACTGAGTTTGAAAACATTATACGAAGTCAAAGAAGCTTGTCACAAAGGACCACATGTTCCAAGGTTTTCTTCATATGAAATGCCTGGGAAGGGCAAACCTGTAGAGACCTGAAAGTAGGTGTTCATGGTTGCCTAGGGCTGGTGGGTAGGGCAGAAAACAGAGAGAGAGTGCTTTTTGGGGTGATGAGAGTGTCCTGAAATTGATTGTGGTTATGGATGCATAATTCTGTGAATATACTAATAATCCTTGAATTCTACACTTTAAATGGGTTCATTACATACTGTGTGAATTACATGTCAATAAACCTCTTACAGAAAAGAATTGGGCTTGACTGTGTGACATAATCTGTACCACTGTGCTTTTTGCTGTCTCCTCACAACAATTCGAGGAAATCGGTGGGGCCACTACTCCCATTTTACAGATTTGAAGATTGTGTTAGAGAGTATTTTGCCAGAGTCATGCCTGTAATCTAGGAAACACACAGAGATTGGGCAAGTCCTGCCAAGTTTCTCTTTATCATATTTCAGTCAGTAGCAGGAAAAGAGATGGCTTTTAATTTAAATCCGTGTGTATCCTGATAAGGGTACATATTCTATGAGATATGAAAATCTTGCTTTTAAGTATAAAGTTTCTGTTGCAAAGCAGGAGAGACAAAAAGAATAGGAAAAAAAAACAGAGTGAGGTACCATGGGTAATGCTTTTCCTTGCTTGTCGTATGTGTGTGGATAACATGTGCACGGCAAGAGAGCACATACACAAGATAGAATAGGCCGGAAAGTATGAGTCGAAAGTTTTACTTCTTATTTTATAATTCTGTGTGGGTAAGCTGCTTTTTTTTTTTTTTTCTGTCATAGTAATGTGTAAGGAATTAAGAAGATATCCTTTTGAATTTCATTTCTCCAAGGTATATATGTCTATTAAAGTAAAATAACAAGTCCCATTTATTCTTTGAAGTATGGTTAATATGTAACCAAACTCTTCAGCCCAGTTGTACACCAGGGCAAATACCTCTATTTATATACATAGTGGGTAGGGAGGTGGGTGGAGATGTCCCTTACCAGCCAACACTGTCAAAACAGGAAGCAAAGTTATAATCTCTTTGTAGTACGTTAGAACCATCCAAAGACTCCAAGTTGTGACAATTAAAAAAACCCCAAAAAGCAAAACACAACAACAAAAACAATAATAAAAAACGACCTAAGGAGTTTTCACTTACTGCTAAATGTAACTTCCTGTCTGGTATTTAGAGGAGGCTGGGTTAGGTTTAGTCAGATCCTCTCATGGGAAAAATAAAAGCCACCCCAAAACAGGACATCCCAGTGTGCAGTTCGCAGGCTGCTTTTGTTGTCCACTTCCTCTGCATCTTTTTCCTCGTCATTTAAGCAACTGTAGGTGATGAGCGGCCCGGTGGCCACCACGTTTCGGTGGAAAAAGTGCAGACTTGACTTGCCAGAAGCTCGCCAGGCCTGCAAGCAGGTAGCAGGTAAGTCTTGCATGACTCCCAGCCTGTGAGGTTTTGAAAAGGGGACGGCAGTGAAGACAAGGGTCTCTTAGTCACTTCTTAGGTATCAGAGCTGCTGAAGACAGGGCCTGGCTGGTGATGGGAGCACCCTGGTTTGTGCTTCCTGATGCCATATCTGTCTAGATTCCAAATAGTGGAGACCAACCCTGTCTGCTTCATCCTTCTCTTCAGAATGTGACAATTTGCCATTTATTGGCCTCTTTGGAAAAAGCACTCAAGGGTATGGACCTTGAGTCCATACCCCAATGTGTTGTGACAAATGTGCATCAGTTTGCCTCTTTGTGTTTTCAAAGTAGCTTATTATGTGTTGACTCTTTACTGTCATAGAAAGTTTCCTCTGTACTGTTGAATAGTGACAGAGCTCATCCCATGGTGTTTTGATTTACTGTACTGGGTAAAAAGATACTTTAGCTTTTTTTAAAGTTTATTTATTTTGAGAGAGAGAGAGAGGGCAAGCATGAGTGTGTGAATGGGGGAGAGGCAGAGAGAGAGAATCCCAAGTAGAGCCTGATGCGGGCCTTGAACCCATGAACTGTGGGATCGTGACCTGAGCTGAAATCAGGAGTCAGAGGCTTAACTGACTGAGCCACCCAGGTGTTCCAGTACTTTACTTTTCAAAACATATAGTTCAGAACTGATAAGGGCATGAATAGGACATGTGTACTTTGTGGGGACTGTAAATGAAGGGGTTTTCGTTTCAGTACAGTGTCACGAAGAAATGCAGATGTATAACTTCACTATGGATGTGATCATGCACGTTTCTCACTGGGGTT
The DNA here is from genome assembly GCF_024362965.1 of Panthera pardus. NCBI lineage: Eukaryota > Metazoa > Chordata > Mammalia > Carnivora > Felidae > Panthera > Panthera pardus. The sequence goes on along the minus strand of NW_026526732.1, from coordinate 21,931,469 downwards.
TACTTCCAGGGTGATCTAGTTCTTCTGATCAGGCCAGATGTTTGTGTCTTGTTCAATGTATGTATTTATGTGCTGGTCACGTGAGCTTTCTGAGTAAACAAAGACAACAACAACAAAAAAACACAACCCAAGGGACGGATGTCGTTTGACCTCATGTATCATGCTTGAGTGTTGTCGCTGTGGGAAAGAAAACTTTTAGGTTGGTTAGAATTTTTACTATATGTGTTTCTTTCCTTTGGAGTTACTCCTTACCTCTTTTTTTTTTTTTTTTTTTTTTTTTTTAATCCTAACTCCATATGAATGAGGTGGTAAATGGTTGTAGGCATGTTCTCTGTGGAGCACATCTAAACTAAAATGATTGGTGCAGCCCATATTTTCTTTGTCAATTTGGTTTCTTGGCCAAGTGTAATAGGAGATCCGTGGGCTATAATTCATTTCTTTGGCTATTGCCTTTCTCTCTTATTTAAATAAACATATGCTCTCAACAGAAAATTAAAATACTGTTCAGGGACCAGAATTAAAATACCACGTATAGGAAAGCATTGCAGCATTGTGGCCTTTCAAAGATCTCTTTGGACTCTGATTTATTCCTCTTTCTCTGGCATTAATAGTCTCTATGGTCTGCTTGTGTGCATGTTACTGTCTTGCTACAAAGGGTCTCAAGTAAGTATGGTGGTGAAATCAAAAGACACAAGAGAAATACAAATACGTCTTTAAATAGTAAGGACACTTTGAAATGAGTAGACTGCAACTTTAAATATGAATTCTGGCCCATTTACATAGCATTCTCCCCTGCCCTCAGACCAGTCCAAAGGCTTTAGGAAAATAGAAATCATTTAAAAAAATATTTCAGGGCATGTTCTTTTAATACAAATAGAAAACCAATGTACATATGATTTTGAATTCCACGAAGGCCTAGACTCTCTTCTCATTGGCTTTTGGTGAACTGAGTATTTCCTTACATCTGCTGGGTAGATCTCTAGTGATCTTGTTAGAAATAAAAAAATAAATTTTTTAATGGATGTTATATTTCATTGCAACACATGGCCTTTTCTGGCTTTCAGAGCAGTCTCCATAATTAAACTTTGGGATGAATCTTTTGTTTATGGACCTTGAGTCAGGTGGAGTAAATGAAACCATAAGCGTTTTGCATTAAACTTTTGACAGTATGGAGTTGATATGCCAGTGACCGTTGCCGAATCTAAAGGGAATAATGGAAAACAAGGTATAAAATGGAGTGAATTTTAGATACATATTTGCTCAAAGTTAACCATTCAGTGTTAGTTTTGAAATTGCCGCCCTTTGCTCTGTGGAGAGCTTCAATGTATTTGCCTCCCTGCCACCACTGAGCTACAACAGGGAGAAACTGAGTAAGTTGAAATCTGAATCTATATCATCTATCTATCTATCTATCTATCTATCTATCTATCTATCTATCTATCATCTATCTACTTATCTGTCATCTATCTTTCTTTGATATCGAATCTTTTTATTTTAAAATATTAACCCTAGGGGGCGCCTGGGTGGCTCAGTTGGTTAAGCGTCAGGCTTCGGCTCAGGTCATGATCTCACGGTCCGTGAGTTCGAGCCCCGCGTCGGGCTCTGTGCTGACAGCTCAGAGCCTGGAGCCTGCTTTGGATTCTGTGTCTCCCTCTCTCTCTGTCCCTCCCCTGCTCATGCTCTGCCTCTCTCTGTCTCAAAAATAAATAAAAACATTAAAAAAAATTTTTTTTTAAAAACCATTAAAATATTAACCCTAGGAGTGTCTGGGTGGCTCAGTTGGTTGAGTGACCAACTCTTGGTTCCGGACCAGGTCATGATCTCATGGTTCGTGGGTTCAAACCCCACATTGGGCTAAGCACTGGCAGCACAGAGCCTGCTTGGGATTCTCTCTCTCTCCCTCTCTCTCTGCTCCCCCCCCCCCCCAATAAATAAACTTAAAAAAATATATTAACCCTATACTTTTGTGAAATAATTCCTTTTCTTAATCTTGATGCCTGTGTACAAATGATGACAAGTTAAGAATAACCTAATTGAGGGAGACCAAAGTTAAAAAAGTCTTGAAAATGGGGCAACTGGGTGGCTAAGTTGGTTAAGTGTCTGGCTTTTGATCTCAGCTCAGGTCGTGATCTCATGGTTGGGAGATTGAGCCCCGAGTCGGGCCAGCTCTATGCTGAGTGTGGAGCCTGCTTGGGATTTTCTCTCTCTCCTTCTCTGCCCCTCCCCCATTCATGCTCACTTGCTCTCTCTCTCTCTTTCTCTCTCCCCCCCCCCCAATAAATAAATAAACTTAAAAAAAGTCTTGAAAATGTGAAATAAAAAAATTTTGGTGCCATTCTAGGATTTGTAGGCATCCACTAATGCACAGATGATTTATGTCTAGAAATTGCCCTGCTCAGGAAGCCACTGCTGGGAGGCAGCTTTTCTGGCCATCCTTCCTGCTTGCTTGTTGGCTGACAGGACTCTATGTCAGCTGTTTCCTTTCTAGATGGGTTGGTGAAGATATCCTTAACCCTGGCTCCACGGTAGAGTCGTCAAAGTGTTGAAGCCCCACCACCAGAGATTCTGATTTAAGCAGACTGACGCCTTGACTTTGTAGCTTTTCAAAAAGTCTCTGAGTGATGCTGCTATAGATTCAAGGTGGAGAGGCACAGGGGACTGTTACTTGTTCCCAGCTAGACCGAAAGCTCTGTGAAGAGGACGAGGAGCTTGTCACCATTGTACCCAGCACCTAACTGTGTGCCTGGCGTTCAGGGAAGGCTCAATATCTGCTTGTGGAATGAATGAATCAATTCCTCTGAGCAACAGGAAGGCTGGAAGAGGGTTGGATCTCTTCGTTTCCGGTCAGTGCTGATGTAGGAGAGTATGTTATATTAGACTGTGGCTCCCCTGAATACCAGCTGTCATCTGGAAGAAGCTCCTGGAAGAGATCCTAGGGGAACAGACACATTGAGCAGCCCTCTCGGAAGAGACAAGCCTGCCAGTTGGCAGTGTCTTCATGAAGCAAGGCAGGTTGAGAACTTTGGAATAAGAATTTTATCAGGGGCTGGGGTGTAGGTGTATGTGAATGCGGAGGTGGGGCTGGTTGGGGACACTACCAGGAGGTTCTCTGAAAGGAACTGTGTGAGGGTTGGTTTGAAAGGAAGGAGTGTGTTTATCGTTGCCAGATATCATGGACTTCCTGACCTACCAGTTGACTGTATCAGAATGAAGGCACAGACTTCAGAGTCGCCAGAGTACAGTGAGGTTTGTCTGGGAAGATTTCTCAGGGCTTGTGAATTTTTAGCTGATCTTAACATGTATAAAGAAAATTCACTGGTGGTTAGGAGGGCCAGGTGGAATATAATTTGCAGAGGTGAGTGAGAAAATTGTTAAATTTGGAGAAGAAGGGTAGACAGAACGACTTGTTTGAAACAAAAGAATTTGGGGAGAAAATGAGATGTGTGAGTTAACATGGTACTGAACAGCTGTTTGAGGGGTAGACTTGGCTCTTACTTATGATTGACTGTAAAAGTCACTGAACTTCTGAGGTGGGTCTCCCAACCAGTGGGATTTCCCAGAGGCTGTTTCAAAGCCCTTGTAAACTATGGTAACATTCAAGGTAAATAAAGAGTACGTTCTGTAAACCTTATAAAAATCTGATAACGGTAGCTTTGCCTGCTACCTAGAGTCTAGGAATAGGAAATCAAATGTTATGTTCATTATGGTACTTAAAATATATTTAAGGGGTGCCTGAGTGGCTTAGTCGGTTGAATGTCCGACTCTTGGTTTCTGCTCAGGTCATGATCTCATGGTTATGAGATTGGACCCTGCATCGAGCATGGAGTCTGTTTGGGATTCTCTCTTCCTCTCTCTCTGCCTCTCCCCCACTTGTGTGCATGCTCTCTCTCTCTCAAAAATAAATATTAAAAAATTATATATATCCTTACGTGTATATATATATTTAAGTTCAACCTGTACACTCTGTTATCCTTTTAGTTGTGTTTTCCCTTGGCATTACTTGAAAGGTATGCTCATGACATGGGTCCTGGATCCATTTTGTGTTACAGTTGGGTTCTTTGACCCTTCCTTAGAGGGCACCAGGTGCTTCCTCTTCTAACCATTTGCAAAGTCAGGATTTGATTGGAGGACCATTGAAAGGACTGCTGGGAGTGAGGAATGGTAGGAGCGTTCGATAGGATCTGGGCACAGCGACTCGCTTGATCCTGCCCCAATATTTTGACCTTGATTTGAACAGTTCGGTGAGCAGGCAACTCAAGTAGTTTTTTTCCCACTGAACTAGAACTTTCATTGTTCTGCAGAGGAAGATGAGTCATAGCCTAGTTCTACCATTGTGTCAAAGTGAAATTTTATTCTAGGACTAAGGGAACACAGGTCAAACTTTCTGTCTAAACCAGAGAATTGAATCTTGGGTTGTGAACTGGGCAAAAATAAGTGTGGTTCCCTGTGAGGGTGGCTGGTAAGTTAGAGAGATATTTTCTTGTAAGAAATTTTTGATTCCATACCTCATTTTTAATAATATATTTAAGTATCTTTTAAAAAAATACCTTAAGTAATCAGCTTCCTTCTTAAAAAAATCCAGTGCTGAATAAACATTATACAGAGTAGAAAATTATTCCCTCTCCCCTCCGTTTATGTCTATTAACCATTGTTAATAGTTTTGTTTGGCCATACCTTTTCCTATGAATACACAAATGGGCAGCTTTGTATCCAGGTTTTCACAAGCATGACTTTTCTTTTTGAACCAAAGTCAGAACCATACTGTGATGGTAGTATCCCATTTAAAAAAATTATTGGAAATAATGACCTGTGTACATAGATCTTAGTTCATTTGTGTAATTGCTGGGGGGCAGGTAAGTGTTTTCTGTGAAGTTGCTATCCACGAAGTGTAGAGAAATAAAAAGTAGTGTATAAATGTTTGGACTTTTTCCTTTTCTTTTCTTTTGTGAAATTGAACTTCTCTGCATATGTTTAATGGCCCTTTGGAAAAATTCTTCAATAAATTGCCTTTTCATGCATTGGGCCCTCCCCCTTTTTCTGTTGTCTGGATCTCTTACTTCAAACTCTTCCTGATTCGGAGGGAAATTCCTGCAAAATTGCAGATTTTAAGTGACTTATGTGAATTTCTTTTGCATTTAAAGACGGTTAACTTCCAACTTAAAAGACACAAGTGATTTCTGGATTTCTGGGATAGAGTTTCGAGTCTTTGGATTTGGATTCTGTATTTTCTCTTTATCTTTTGACTGGTGTGGCCGCTGTCATCATCCCGGACTCTGCTGAGGCTGGTGATTATTTAGGTGCCCTCACTATTTTATTACATTTTTCTATACCCATGAATTACTCTCATAGGGATGGTAGGGCCCAGAGGTATTCACAGAATGCCCTTTTTCCATGTAAGTTGTAGAGCATGATACACTTAATGGGGACACACTGTGTAGCTAGACTCACAGTTGAGTCCTAGTCACCCTGCATCGGATCTCAGTTTCCTTGCTTGCAAAATGGTAATAAAGGGACTGTTGTGAGTCTTTAAAGGTGTACATATGCAAACTCTCTTGCACATTCTTTGGCAAATTGCAGGAAGGATTATAGTAAATGGTGGCTGTATTTGTTAGTAGAGCCTTTCAAGTTAACCTGGGAAAAAATGAATACCGCTTAGATGTTAGATAAAGATAAGATATTAGTTTAAATTAGGCCCCATGTGCATCATCGTACTGAAAATTGACCAGTTCGTCCTCATCCTTCGATCTAGATCTGTTAGTAATTTTTCACGTCAAAGCATCAAGGCTGTAATTCTATGCTGGACTCTAACCGCAGACCCAGTACATGGCAAGAAAACAGAGCTGTACATGACAGCAAATGGCCTGCAGTTGCTTGGAGAATATCTTTGTGGCATGGTGCCCGAAATGTTTTGCTGGTTTCAAAGTTCACTTTCATTTATTCAGAAAGGTTTTTATTGTTTGCAAGCAAGCAAGACAAGCAAAGGAAAAGGGCACACAGGTTCCCATATGGTTCTGTGCTGTACGACCTATTTGCCTTTTGGTGCCTTATATAAAAAGCTTTATTTAGTCTGCAGAGAGGACTATTTCTCCAAATAGAGGAGAACCGTCATAATGGTCTGGAAACCTGATAGATTTCAGTTTAATGCCACTGATCCAGATACTGCCAGAGGCTGGAATGCACAGAGGTTGTGAGATAGGCATCTCGCACAAATTCTTCCAGGTTACATGCATATCATCAATGGAGATACCTTATCAAATAGCAATCCTCTTGGTCCTCTGAGATTCAGCTCCTCCTGTCACAGCAGCACTGACCCTTTTCTCCTGGCCCAGCCAGCCCCTAGCTAAAACCTGCCGCCAGAGCGAGTCTCCTGGCTTTGACCCGACCTGTTTTCTTTTCTTGTTCTACTCTTGGATCCTGTGCCTTTAGCTTCTGATTTAGCCTACTCCTTTTCTGGTGTTAGTAGCTCCTGGATTGTGTTTGACAGAAGAAATTTATTTTCCCAACAGATTCACTTTCTCTTTAGATAACTCCAACCTACTCATGCAATCTGGTATCTGGCAATACTCTGAGAACTGTTAGTTGTTAATAAAAATTTAATGGGTAACTCTGAATAAGTAGTGTTACAGCAGGAAAAGGAAAAGCATAGTGTGTGTGCGTGCGTGTGCATGCGTGTGTGTGTGTGTGTGTGTGTGTGTGTGTGGCAGTTACTTATGGACATTTGGAAATAGAAGAGAAAGACATCATGAAAAGAAAATACTTATTATATTTTATGTCTGCTGATACAAATTCTTTAAGACAATTATTCCATTCTGTCTTTGCTCATATGCAAAGTTGGGGTGACTGGGTGGCTCAGTCTGTTGGACTTCCGACTCTTGAATTTTCGGCTCAGGACATGATCTTGCGTTTCGTGGGTTCAAGCCCCACATTGGGTTCTGTGTTGACAGCATGGAGTCTGCTTGGGATTCTTTCTCCCTTTCTGTCTGCCCCTCCCCCGCTTGCTTGAGTGTGCATTCTCTGTCTCAAGATAAATAAATAAACATTTTAAAAAATCATGTTTGACTTCATAGTGATGGATTCTAAGCTGGGAGGTTATGGATATTTTGCAAGTAGGCTGAGAAAATAGTTCTCAAGTTCCATTGGATCCTTCTTACCTATCCACCTCCTTCCTACCTAATTTCTTCTGCGGTTACAAGGAGACTCTTATGTTTTATGATGAGAAGTTATTTTGTGGCTCAACAAACTGTGTAGTATTACAAAACAAAAGTCTTTGAGATTGTATTCTGTGTATTCACTGAATTTGTTGCTGGACCTCATGCTGCAAAATTTCTCCGAGTAATAAAACCTAAATAAAAATAAATGGCGTTGAAGGCATACCTACCTCTTGATACTGAAATAAAGAATTGGCATTTACGTCCCATAACTTGGAAGTCTCTAGCAAGTAATACGTGCCTGGAGTTTTATGATGAACAATTCTTATCCTACCGGGTTTGTATTAAGAAGAAAGTAAGCATCGATTTCTCTATAATTTTCTAAAATTTCTCATCTATTCACATTTCTTAAATCAAGTGGTACATAGTGCTTACTTTTCTGTTAACCTCAAGTAAGCCACACATCTAAGAATTAGAAGGGAGAAAAAAAGCAGCCCCCAAATAAAAGATTCAGAGAACATTTATTCAGATCTGCTGTTTTCTGGGTCCTGCTATAGGTCCTGTTGTTTTAAATCTGTTTTTAAACTTAATGATTCTCCTCACTGGTAGGCCAGGACCTCTGCAGATACCATGCAGACTGTAGAGAGGTGACAGTGGCCATTTGTTCCTTGGAGTGTGCAGTCAGGGAGATCTGTGAAGCACATTAGGCCCTCTGTTAGTGACTGTTTTCTTAATTCACGTTTAGGTATTCAGTTTCTAGATACAAATCAGAAGGGTAGTGGGCTCGAGTGCTGCTAAATATTAACACGTTGGCAATAATGAGATGTGCTGATTATACATACAGGAGACAAAATAAAAGTACAGAGCAGTGCAAAGTAGCCTCAAAGCTTAACAACTTGGGTAAAAATGGTGCTAGATTTTGCAACCCCAAATGGTGAAAAACCATTAACACATGAGAAAGCTTTTCCCGTGAAATGGCTGCACAACTGAGGGGAGGCAGTATATGGCTTTCTGGGCTAGAAACCCTGGGCTCTAGAATCCTGTTTGCATATTTTGTCAGACCCCAACGAGCACAAAGCCCCTTTCTCCAGCTCTGGAGTGGCCTGCTGGTTAGGCTCACGGGCACTGCTGGTTTGCAGCTGCTGGGGGTTGGTACTTTGTGGCCAGCGTTCAGTGACTTTCAGAAGCACTGTAAATGTTCTCGGTACTGTGTGGTAGGCAGGCTGCGTCCTCAAGACTTATTCTACTCTTAAATGATCAACAGTGCACTTCTTTTCCAGGAATTCCTTTCTGACCTTCACGTATGGGTTGGATGCCCCTCTCCTCTGCTCCTACACCTTCCCTCCTGGGCTCAAATTCAGTGATTCCTAGATGTGGTCCTCTGTCACAACATTTATGACAGATTTCATAGGTCAGTGTTTTTGAAAGTGTGGCCTGGCCTCTCTCTTACAGGGTGTGACCTTGAAACCTGTGTTTTAATAATCTCTCCAAGTGGTCACTGTGCATGCTTGAGAACCTCAGCTTTAGAGATGACCTTGAAGACGGGCTCTCTGCTTCTTTGTGTTTGAATCCTCAGACCTAGCCTAGCTCCTGGCACATTTTTGTGGCTCAGATATTTTTTGTTATTGTTGTTGTTCAGTGAATGAGATAGAATTCCATTGAGAAATGTATGGAAAGCAGGTGCGCATGTGGAATCCAGCAGCACAGTCAAAGCCACGCCAGTGATTCTCAACCGTTTTTCTTGATCGTTTTGTAAATCCACAGAAACGTGAAACTGAAAATGTACTGTGGATGTACCAGAATTAGCTTTTCTTTTCTTGCCCAAGAAAATATCCTGTATGTGATTGTTTTATTTTTACCTTGTTTGAAATAAGCTTTTATTTCAGGCTGGTTTTACATTGATAGTAATGTGAATGCAAAGGTATGGGAAGTCCCTGTACATCCCTCACCCAGTTTCTTCTTTCCTCCCTGATTGACATCTTATGTTACTATGTTACATTCACTGTGTCACAATTAATGGACCAATATGGATCCATTATTATTAGTAGTAGTAATACCATTTTTTAAAGTAGGCTTCATGCCCAGCACACAGCCCACCATGGGCTTGAAGTCACAATCCTGAGATCAAGACCTGAGCTGAGATCAAGAATAGGATGCTTAGGGGCACCTGGGTGGCTCAGTCGGTTAAGCGTCCGACTTCAGCTCAGGTCATGATCTCGCGGTTCGTGGGTTTGAGTCCCATGTCAGGCTCTGTGCCGACAGCTCAGAGCCTGGAGCCTGCTTCAGATTCTGTGTCTCCCTCTCTCTCTGCCTCTCCCCTGCTCATGCTCTGTCAAAAATAAATAAACATTAAAAAAAATTAAAAAAAAAGAATAGAATGCTTACCTGAGTGAGACATCCAGACACCCCATAGTAATATCATTAATTAAAGGCCTCCATAAGAGTTATTATTAAAAGTTTGTAGATTAGGAGGTAAAATAATGTTTATTACACGTACCAAGTCTTTCTTGCTTGAGGTTCTGCGTTTGAATTCTTACCTGCCGTCACAGTTGCAAGTATGTTCATAAAGCAAGAGGGGGCCGATTCCTGTGATAGATTCTGAAGCAGGTGTTTTCAGGTGTCATTGGTCTTCCAGGATCTAGAAGAGGGGAAAGTTATTTTGAAAGGCTACATTTGGTTCATGTATCTGAAAGTACTCCATATTAATAAAAATATTTGTTGACACCTCAGGTTTTGTTAGATAGGATATTTGTTTTATCTATTTATAGTGTATTCAGACAGAGTTACTATTCAGAATATTTGATGAATGGTAGGATGGGCCCGAACCGATCAGATAGATGTCCAGATAATCAGAATGGTTGATGGCTGGTAAATAGGTCTCTCAGTCCTACTACTATCTAAAATGCCCTAAAAATGTCTCTTGTCATCGCCAAATGTCTCGCAAGATCACTCCGGGTCAGAAGCCCCTGATAGAAAGCATTTAGAGCAGCCTGTCCTGCTCCTGTAAGTGCTACAGAAATATGTGCTGTTATTATTATTGTTGGTGTCTTCCTTCATTTCACTTATTTATTTCTGATATATTTAAAAACATGCAGGTAAGAAAGACATCAGGATTTTTTTCTCTAGTGAAATCACCACTTGTCTTAAAAATAAGGCTGTATTTCGGGGCGCCTGGGTGGCTCAGTCGGTTGAGCGTCTGACTTCAGCTCAGGTCACGATCTCACGGTTCGTGAGTTCGAGCCCCGCGTCAGGCTCTGGGCTGATGGCTCAGAGCCTGGAGCCTGCTTCCAATTCTGTCTCCCTCTCTCTCTGCCCCTCCCCCACTCATGCTCTGTCTCTCTCTGTCTCAAAAATAAATAAACATTAAAAAAAAATTAAAAAAAAAATAAAGCTGTATTTTTGATGATAAGATGTACTCACAGTTTGTCAGAGACACGTATGTATGGCAGGAGGAAATGCGGGTTCTTCCACAGAAGACGTCTTCGGCTTTCCTCACCTGCTGTCTTCCTTCCTGACATCTCAGCACCCTGAAATGGGAGACTGGTAGGACAGTCCCCAGGTGTGGAATCGGAGACCAGCAGCACTCCTCTGAGTTTCCTCCCACCATCCTGCAGCCTACTTTGAGCTGTGAACAGTTCAGCCAGGAGAGGAGCCTTTTACTTTGGCTTATGCCAAATTCCCCTCATTTCCTCATGATGATATGTTATTAGTATCCTGATCCCTGTTATTTGTTAAGTTAATCTGCACTTCAGGGATCTCAGTAGATCACAGAGTTTCATTTTCAGTGACTTCATTTCGTAATGTATGCTCTGGGTAGGTGAGACTAGACTAGAGACATTGAAGCCCAACAATTTAATATCTACAAATAATATTTTATATTTAACCTTCCTATCCATTTCTCTTCAGCATTCTGGAAACAGATGCTTAAGTTGTTTAAACAGACAGTCCCCTGTGGCTTATCCAAGGTATCCGTTTTCCTATTGACAGGATATAGACTTATTTTTTTAATCCCCAAATCCATGAGAACTGAATATCCAGTGGGACATGAAGGTCAACGCAAATCCTCCCCCCCCCCCCCCCCCCAATTTAGAATCATGGATCGTGAGGCTTCCTGCGGAAACTCTTACAACCTTATTTTTTTCTGCTTTGAATCTGCTCAGCAGTTCCGGCAAACATTTATTCATCAATATCCATTGATTATTATAAAAATAATTAAAAAAATATCTAACTATGAGATAAAAGATAATTGTAGTAATTAAAAATTCTTTAAGATATGACATCCTGTTGGCTAAATCATTGTTAGGTCTACTCAGACAATTACTTGTCTTCAGAGGGTAGGTTTCACATGTATCAGCTATAATCAGTCCATTGCTGTAGGAAGTGGAGAGAGGGTAGAGCCTGTCTTTCCTTCACTCCTCTCTTGTCCCCAAGCACAGTTGGGACTTTGGAGTCAGACTGCCTTGAGTGTCAGTCAGTTCAGGGACTTGCATTTACTAACTCTGTGAGTCCTCGACACGTTGCTTGATTGTAAGTGTTTTGACCTCTGATCATAAAAGTATTTACCTCATATGGATCTTGTGCAATTAGATTACACAGTTATCCTATGTAGAAGGCATTTAATGCATGTTGTTAAAAATAGGAACAACAATAATGTTACTACTAACATTGCTACAATTGTTAACATATTAATAATACTGGAAATTACCCTATGTGATAGAGCTGCCAAAATGAATCAGACTTAGCTGAATTAAAGTTTGATTCTTTTTGTGAGCTCTTTTTAGGTGATGGTAAGCCTAAAATAACTGAAAGATAGAGTGGTAGGTATAAAAATCTAGGTTATTCATTCTTACACTGAATAGTCGATTATAACTTCAGAATTTAAAGCACTAACTTTTGTTGCTGTTCCATGAAAATCCTCCTTGCTAATTTCTTGATAGTAACTGTTTTCTTAGCTTGGTAACTCTTGTGTTGTTAAAATAAGGTATTCCTGGGGCACCTGGCTGGTTCAGTCAGTAGAGCATGCAGCTCTTGATCTGAGGGTTATAGGTTCGATCCCCACATTGGGTGTAGGGATTTCTTAAAAGTAAAATCTTAAACAAATAAAATAAAATAAGGTATTCCTTATTTCATAAAAAAATCATTCTTTATCTCTACTGTTGAGTGTTTTTTTCTTTTAAAAATCAGAGTAATATCAAGTTAGGAAAAAGGAAAAAATTCATTCCTATTTCTACCATGTTAACACAGTAGTAACTTTAATATCTCATCTTCCCATTTAGTCTCCATATTTGTAATATATACCTTAAAACAATTGTAATTACGTAATACTCCTAATTTTTTATTCTGGTGTCTTAGTTTTATGTCATTTCATAGATATTTTTCATGCTTCTGTTAGATCTACTATAATTTATTTAGCTCTCTCCCTGTTTTTTGGTATTTAGTTTATTCCTAGTTTTTCAACATTATGGGTAATAGCACAGTGAAAATTATCTTTATGGATCTGTAAAATGGATGTAATGAAAATATCATAAGGTTGTCATGAGGATTATAAAAGTGAATAGGTACAGAACGGTTTCTTAGGCACAGAACTCTTAACGTTTGGGGCCAAATAAATCTTTGCTGTGGGAGCTGTCCTGTGCAGTGTCCATGTTTCACAGCATCCCTGGCCTCTATCCACCAGTTATGATAAACCAAAATGTCTCCCAGCAGTGTCACGTGTCTCCTAGGGCGCAAGATAATTCCCAGTTGAGACCTCCTGGTGTAAAGCCCTTAGAACGGCCTGGCATTGCCCTAGCGAGTGCTGCGCAAATATTTGCTGTTACTCTGATCGCTCTTGGTATCATTCTTTGTTTCAGTTACTTATTTCTGATAAGTTCCTAGACATAGAATTTCTGAGACAAGGGGTTTAATATTAGGGTTTCTGACATATATTACTAAATGCTTTCTAGAAGGACTGTATTAGTTTAATGCCATCAGTTGTATATAAATATGGCAGTCACTTTGGGATCCAGCCATTGATCACTTGTGAATCCCCATATTGTTTTATTTTCAGTTTCTGTAATTACTAGTCAACACGAGCATTTTCTATGTTTCTTTACTTGTATTGCCCCATCTGAAGGCTCTGGTAGTGGCTTTTGTTGATTTAGCCCTCCCCCCAGCCTCCCTTCCCCCAGCCTCCCTTCCCCCAGCCTCCCTCCCCCAAGTCTCCCTCCCCCAAGTCTCCCTTCCCCCCAATCTCCTTCCCTTCAGCCTCCCTCCCCCGAGTCTCCCTCCCCCCAGCCTCCCTCACCCTTTTTTGAGTTGCTTTACCATCCACCACTTGAGGTTGAAAAAGTCATACCCTCAATAACCAAGTCTGTATTATATTTCTTTGCTTGACCGTCGATAGCATCCAAGTTGTACATTGTCAAGTTCCTTTCAGGTTATTGTGTTTTACCCCTACAGTCCTTTGTGATTTCAGATTAAGACATGATAATTGACAATGTCCCATAATGTTAGAACTTTCAGGATTTAAGTATTAGGTGACATCCTCTTTTTGGGAGGATCATTTTGTGGAGGATTGGCTTTGTATTCTGTGGTATGTGTCCCCCCACTAATGCGGTTGCCATAGGTGTACCCTTTTGGAACTCATCCCAGTCCTCGCTGTGCAGAGGCTGTCGCTGCCCCACCCACCTGGGGCCTGGGGCCTTCCACCTGCCGGCACTTGCATTCCTTTGCCTGAGGGCATTCTCTGGCTGGAAGAGCTCACACCCAGGGCTGGCAGGAAGTGCCAGCTGTCAGCAGCCAACAGCCAGTGACTGCTCTGGTATAAATCCCTGTTTTGCATCTCAGGTGAGCTGCCTTTGAGACGAGCATTGTACCCTGAGGTTCTCAGAGTTCCTACTTGGATTATGATTCAGTGGTAACTTGCTTAAAAATGACCCTTTTATTAGCTACTTTTCCTTCCCTGTCTCACTTCTTCATTCCCCACCCAGTGTATTTTGGGATCACCTCCAAAATAAACTACAGTTGACCTTGAATAGCACAGATTTGAACTGCCTGGGTTCACTTAATATGCAGATTATTTCCCGGTGAATACAGTACAGTATTCTAAATGTATTTTCTCTTCCTTATGATTTTCTAAACATTTTCTTTTCTTGAGCTTACTCTATTGTAAGAATACAGTATATAAGACTGTGTTGATTGTTGATGTTATTGGTGAGGCTTCCAGTCAACAGTTGGCTGTTAGTAGTTCAGTTTTTGGGGGAGTCAGAAGTTGCCTGTGGATTTTGGACTGTGCAGGGGGTTGGTATCCGGGTCGCTCATACCTACACGTGACGTTAACCAACTTTTCCCTTGATCTTGGCCCTTCTGTTTGACCTTGATGCAGCGATGCAAGAAGAAGAAAAGTCAGACCAGGAGAGCCGAAATCTTTTGAAGGCCTGTCTGTGTAGAAAGGAGATGAGTTTAGTTGCACTGCTTCGAGAGACAACTTGAACACGTCAATATTCTAGTGATGCTGCTGCCCAGGGAGTTTGGAGAAAGAGTCGCTGGACTGTGTGATGGGATTGAAGCCACAGCAGGAAGGCTTTCAGTGTCCCCACCTAATGTGACTTTCCGCCCACTTCCTCCACACCACGGACTGACTCGGGCTTGCTGAGTTTCAGAAAGCCTGGTTTTTCAGTCTGTGGCTTTCTCCACATGGAGACTGACTGACGTTAGGAAGCAAAAAGAATCCTCGCCTACTACTTTCCTAGTTTTGTCCTTGTTTTTGAGATACTGTTAATGCTTTGGGAAATTTTTTGGCTTGCAGTTCTGCTAGTTTGGCAGGCAGGGCATTATTAGTTTCAATTGCAGGCTTAGTCCAGGGGGCCGTTTGAGTGAAAAGCATTCAGGAGTTGAGGGAAGACGACCTTGATGGGTCTATTTCTAGATGCTGAAAGGGGCTTTGCAGGGCCACTGAGGGCAGTGCCTTTAATGTTAGAGGCGCAGGTTGGTTGATTCTAGGGATTTCTGTCCTGATGCTGCCACTTCCTTACTCAAAGGTAATAATAGAAACAAAGGCCAAGTTAATAATAGTAATAATAATAGGAAACCAAGAAAATGAGTAAAATAAATAGAGTTGTAAATATTTTCTTGGTTAATTAACAAAGATCAGCTCATTCAAGCTGATTTGTAAAACGTCAAATATGGCTAGAATATAAGAGCTAACTTTTATGTGGGTGGAGTCAGAATGCTGAGGTCCTATGTGGGCACCCCACACTAAGGTTTCTCTCTCAGGCCCTTCCTCAAAGAGCCCTCCCAGGGAGGGTAATTGATCGGCATACTGCACGGGCATCTGTCTCCCTGACCTGTCCCACACCCTGACGCCTGCCCCATCATCCAGCTGCTTTCCTTTGGTGCCCTCTTTTCAGACAGCAGACTTCCAGGAGCACTTGTCTTAAAGTCACATAGCTGTTTTGTTTCCTTGCCAGCAAAATATTGAATGTAGTTTCTAAAAAGCCAAGGTCATTATATGGTCTTTAATGACCTTAGCTGTATGTGAATGTAACCCGGAATGAGCCAAAGTGAATGTTGGCCAACAAAGGTTTCTCGTTTTCTGTGGAAAGTTCTTCCTTTGTTGTTTGTGATTAATAACTGAATAGGATATAAAGCCAAGTGATTTCATTGTTGAACACAGACTCGAAGGTCATGAGAACCTGCCCGTTCAAATTAAACTTTGCCAAGATATGGTCAAAAGGTCTGCATTAACACCTGGATAGTTTTTGAAACAAGGCAGAGAAAAACAAAGCGAGGAAACACTGTTCTTCACACGATGTGAAAATTGGTATCAAGTACATCAAGTGATGTGTCAGAATAGATGACCTGGGAGCCTGAGTTGCGCTGGGAAAAACGCTTTAGAATAAAGGTGTCCTGAGGACCTAGTGTGGACCAGGTTGTTCAGAATGAGTCTCTTGTGCCAAGAAATGTGGCAAAGAATTAGTTGTAGGCGCAACTACTTTGTTAATAGTTGATTTTTAAATTTTGTATCCTACTGGTCTGCTATTTGAAATGTGATTTTGAATTAAGTTTCTTAGTACTTAGCACTTTGAATTTTATTGTTTTAAAAGCTTTTAAGAGTCACACATAACGACTGATGAAAATACAGTGGTACTTGCATTTGAAAATAGCGAGACGCCCCCAAATGACACAGTGTCTTATAGAACTATACTTTGTGCGTATTTTTTTTTCTATGTATTTTCTAGGGTTTTGAGTTAGAAGTGACAAAGACTTCTGTCATCTTTACTCTCCCTACTTGGAGAAGGAGTTGCCCCCGGTTCTTAGTCATATCTTTGTAAACATACGTCCATTTGTATGATGAATTGTCACAAGACCTAGCGGCTGTAACTTTGATACCCTAAGGGTAGATTAATTTTGAAAGCGACACGCTGAGAGCCTGGTTTTTCCGGGACTGGCGTGGTGTAAGATGGTGGAGGGATGACTGGGCCTGGTTGGGTCCTGTTCCTTCCTCTGTTATTACTTGCTTGCTTTCCAGCTGGATCTTAAATCTCTTCTCCCAGGACAGCTTCTAGGCCCTAAGTCAACCGGTAGGAATTTGTGTGGTAGGAATAATTGCAGATGGGTGGAGATACAGACTACTCACTTAGTTCCCATTAGAATTTTTCCCTGCTGAAAGCAAACAAACAAAAACGAAATTCTCTGGGGCCCCTGGGTGGCTCAGTCGGTTGAGCATCTGACTTAGGCTCAGGTCATGATCTCACAGTTCATGAGTTCGAGCCCCGCGTTGGGCTCTGTGCTGACAGCTTGGAGCTGGGAACCTGCTTCAGATTCTGTGTCTCCCTTTCTCTCTGGCTGTCCCCTGCTCTCTCTTGTGTGTGTGCGCATGTACTCTCTCTCTCTTTCTCTCTTTCTCCCTAAAAAATAAATAACCATTAAAGAAAAAATTAAAAAACAAACAAAATCCTCTAAACCATTATAATTTTATTGGAATTGAATTATCCCTGTTGAAGAAGTTTTCTCACATGGCTCTAACTTAACTTCTTCTGAATGATCAGGATTTTTCTCTTTTTCCTAAGGCTACATCAGGTTATTTCTTTGGTAATTCAGTGACTATTTATTGTATATTTATGGCATATAAGGAACTATGTGAGAGAGGCCAGGGAATAACATAGTTTCTTCCTTCTTGAAATTAAGAATCTCAGGGCGCGTGGGTGGCTCAGTCGGTTAAGCATCCGACTTTGGCTCAGGTCATGATCCCACGGTTTGTGGGTTCGAGTCCTGCATCGGGCTCTGTGCTGACAGCTCAGAGCTTGGAGCCTGCTTCAGATTCTGTGTCTCCTTCTCTCTCTGCCCCTCCCCTGCTCACCCTGTCTCTCTCTGTCTGTCAAAAATGAATAAATGTAAAAACAGTTTAAAAAAATTGAAAAAAAAATCTTAAAAAAAAAAAATCTCAGGGGGCACCTGGGTGGCCCAGTTGGTTAAGCATCTGACTTGGCTCAGGCCATGATCTCACAGTTCATGAGTTCAAGCCCTGCATTGGGCTCTGTGCTGACAGCTCACAGCCTGGAGGCTGTTTCGGATTCTGTGTCTCCCTCTCTCTCTGCCCCTCCCCTGCTCTCTCTCTCTCTCTCTCTCTCTCTCTCTCTCTCTTTCTCTCTCAAAAATAAATAAACATTAAAACAAAAAAAGAAAAAAGAATCTCATGAGGTAGGGTGCCTGGCTGGCTCAGTCTGTAGAGCATGTGACTGTCAATCTCAGGGTCATGAGTTTAAGCTCCATGTTGGGCGGGGAGCCTACTTAAAAAAGAAAAAAAAAAAAAAGAATCTCATGGAGGGTGCAGATCAACATGGGTGCATATATATGTCTATAATATTATTAACTCCTCACCTTCCCAAATATTTTGTTTCAATTAAGGAACAAACTATCATGTGAATTCAGAAGATGGGGGGGCGTATAGGGCTGGGGAGGAAACTCTGAAGCCGTTATGAAAGGGGATGCCATTTGGTATAACATATGCCATGGTAAGCAGGTTCCTTCATCCCGTAACATATAGAAGTGCCTCACTTTAAAGGCAGTGGATGACCTTTGGGAGGTTTTGTGGTGTGGCATTTCATGATCCCAAGAAGTTAATCTTTCAAAGGGGTTTATTTATTTTGAGAGAGAGGGAGAGAGAGAAAGAGAGTCAGAGAGAGGGAAGAAAAGAATCCCAAGCAGGCTCTTTGCTGACCTTGCAGAGCCTGATGCGGGGCTCCAGTTCACAAATTGCTAGATCATGACCTGAGCCGAAGTCAAGTCAGATGCTCAACAGACGGAGCCACCCAGGTGCCCCTCAAAGGGGCTTAGGATGCAAATAGGAGGGAGGATAGTACGGGGGGTTGCTGTGATACACTGAGGGGAGGACACCAAGGAGGTGGACATTGGGGTTGATAGCTTGGGAATATCTTGGCTCTGTTGAAGAATTAGATGGAATTATGTCACAGCTCACTTCATGGTTTTAATATTTAAGATTCTGCTGCCAGAAGCTGAGCTCACTCTTCTTTTGGGTGTAACTGGGATCGAAAGAACTTGAGCGTGAAAGATTCTTTCCTTTCGTATTTACAGTATCAGTTTCTAGTTTAGGAGCTTAGCTGATACCTGCGGAAATTGCTTCTGATTGTGACCTGCTTCCCTCTGCTGTCTCTTTTGTGCTTTTCCTAGTTATTTTCCCTTCAAGATAAAAGGAGGTGTGTAGACCAGATTTCATTCTTTTGGGTCAGTTTGTGAGGGATGGCCCCCCTTTTAATTTGTGGATAGGTGCTGGTCTGTGTGTTTTGTGCAATTAGGGCTAGAGGCTTGGACAGTTACTGCCGTGCTCTCCCTGCTCTGTGTTTCTGCTTCTGATTTTTTATTTCAGTTTGTGATTCACAGGCAGAGATGAATGACTGAGAAATGTTGCAGCTGAGTGGGTGTGTTTGTTTCCTATCGCTGCTGTAGCAAAGTCACATGGATTTGATGGCTTCCAATAACATACATTTGTTATCTTACAGTTCTGAAGGTCAGAAGTCAGACACAGGTCTCACTGTACTAAAGTCAAGGCTTTTGACAGGGCTGCGTTCCTCCTGGAAACTCTAGGGGAGCTTCCTTGCCTTTTCCAGCTTGAAGAGGCTGCCCCCATTCCTTGGCTCGTGGCCCACCCCACCTTCAGAACCAGCCAATGGTGGGTCGAGTCCTACTTACACTGTGGTGGATAACTCTTAATTTTCATTTTTTTAAAAAATAGAACCTCTGCACAGAGAATTTTGCACAGTGTTTAATTCCCCAGTCATTCTTGCATGTTCAGAATAACTGTCATCACGTTTTTGGGGACAGCTGACTTATAATTAATTAAAAAATAGAAGCCTTTTTTTTTTCGTGTATATGTGTATACATATCATATTATGATGTATCTCATTGTCTGATGATGGGGAAGAGGGAAGGAGTGAGCCTGGTGCTTTCAACCACAGGGGCAGGTATTGGATTGAAACTCTGGAGTGGGTCATGAAGAGTAGAAGTAACTTCACCGTGACAAAAACATGTAAACCACTCGTGATTCTCCACTTTTCACACTTTATTCTGAAGCCATATACTTCAATTAATGTGATTTGGTGGTTTTCTCTCAGTGTTATTTGGCAGGATGTTATTAAGAAGAGATACCCAACACAATGTTGAAGTGTATTTGGGAACGAAATGAGTAGCCAAACAAAAAGTGAAATTTAAAAAGTCTTACTACTGTATGAAAATTGAAGAAGGTCAGAGGTTAGTTAAGAGAGTGTTGGCCTTTGGAATTTTATTTTAGGAAATCAAATATTATCGGGCCAGATTCTAGATTTAATGTTCATTGCATTCTACTGCTGATGTAAGAACCTGAATAGCATAATTGTCACATGAATATAAAAGTTGATGTATTATAATTGTACAATTCATGTTCAATTTACTTGGAACTATGGGAGTTCCATCTACCTATGGGAGATGTCACTTCCAAGAAATCTCTAGCTATATTTTTAGGAAGGAGTTGTATATGAGTCAAGGATTTATTAAGAAAAAACTTTTTAAAAATGTTTTTATTTATTTTGAGAGAGAGAGGGCACGAGAGAGAGGGAGAGAGCATGCACACATGTGAGTTGGGGAGGGGCAGAGAGAGAGAGAGAGAATCCCAAGCAGGCTCTGTGCTGTCAGTGCAGAGCCCGATGCGGGACTTGATTCCATGAACTGTGAGATCATGACCTGAGCCGATCATGACCTGAGTCTGACACTTAACTGACTGAGCCACCCAGGTGCCCCGCTTGTTAATTTTATGGACGGGATTTCTTCTTACCTCCTCCCCACTCATTATTATATAGACAATGCAGTTGTCATTGAATCATATTTAGGAATTTTAGAATGATAATATTTAGAATAATTTTTAGAAAATATACATTTCTGAAATACTCAGATTGCCATTAGAATAAAAGTAGAGTTTTGTCATAGACGGATAAGATGTCAGTTTAATAAGCTATGAGCTTAGCCACTGCCTAAATCTTTCATTGTCTTCTGATAAATTTGACTGGCCTTTATTTTCAAGGAGAAACTTATCTTCATGGAAACAGTTAAGTTAGAAGAGGGCCAAGACATAAAGTCTAGGAATCCTAAGCTCATATATAAGGGGAATTTTGCGTTTCTTTTATTACTGATAATCCTTACTGATCTGAGTACTGAGTCCTATAAGTTTGTGGCACCTCTTCCTTTTCATGTCCCTTAAAGAGCCATCATACAGGCAGTTGGGACATGCGCATTTAAGATGGCCTAATCCTGGACATTTATTCCTTCAGTTTCTTTATCTGACAGCATATAGAAGAAAGAAGGAAAATCTTATGATACAACAAACAAGAATGACATTAGTTAAAAGAACGATGAATCTGGCATGTAGTAGGTGCTTAATAGACAAGTTTTAAAGGAATGAATCAAATAACTTGCTTGTATATGTGGCTAAAGTTTTTGTGGGGCAGATTTCCTCTTTTTCTCTCCTGCTTTAGGAAAGGTGTTTGTATTGTGTCTAAAAGAAAGAGAAACCTATCTTTAACATTTAGAACTATAAATCATAAGCTTAAAAATAAGACTAGCTCAGTGTTATCCTAAGAACTGCAGAGAGAGATCCTGTGCCTACTCTTCCAGGATTTAAAAGATGTCTCTTTACTGTGTTTGGCTTAAGGGTTTTTGTTTTGTTATTTAATCCTTTAATTTTTGTCTTGACCTTTTATATAATGAGACCATGTAATATTCTTTAAAATAATGTTCTTAAAAAATTTTGGGGTCAGAGAGTAAAGTAAAAATTGATAGAGGGGCACCTGGATGGCTCATTTGGTTAAGAGGCCAACTTTGGCTCAGGTCATGATCTCGCGGTTGGTGAGTTTGAGCCCTGTGTTGGGGTCTGTGCTGACAGCTCAGAGCCTGGAGCCTGCTTCTGATTCTGTGTCTCCTTCTCTCTCTGCCCCTCTCCTGCTCATTCTGTCTCTCCCTCCCTCTCTCTCTTTCTCTCTCAAAAATGAATAAACAGTAAAAAAATTAAAAAAGAAATTGATAGAAACTATGGAATTTCTGCCCCCACTCAAAATCACAAATGCAAGTACATAATTCTTCTCAGAACTTAAAGAAGTTTATAAAGTCACTAAAACTTTCCCAGATATGTAGCAAAATATAAACTTTTGTTCATTTATTCATTTTATTCATATTTGTCCATTTGTTTCCATGGCTTTTTAGGTTTATAGGATTATCTGAGAGAATGCTACCTTTGTTTTTTTGTTTTTTTGTTTTTTAATTTTTTTGGAGAGAGAGAGAGAGAGAGACAATGCATGTGTGCCTACCAGTGTGAGCAGGGGAGGGGCGGAGAGAGAGGCGGGAGAGAGAGAATCTTAAGCACGCTCCATACTCAGCTCGGAACCCACTCCAGGGCTGGATCTCGTGACCCTGAAATCATGACCTAGACCCTGAGATCAAGACCTGAGCTGATATCCAAGAGTCAGATGCTTAACCAACACCCAGGCACTCCACCTTTGTTTGTTTTTAAACAAAATATTATGTACATATGTTTAAAAGTCAAACATTTCATTGCATAGAAATTATGCCCTGCTGCCAGGGGGGGGGACATCCCCATCATTAGATGATTAAAAATTTTTTTTGTTTGTGTGCATATGGTAACATGTGTATATATGTTCATATTGCCTATTTTTCATAAATACAAGATCATAATATTTATATTGTTTTATAGTCACCCTTCTGGGTATAGATATTCAGTCTTTTTCCATGCCAGTATTAATAGATCTAGCGTATTTTTTTAAACCACGATTTCACCTGTTATTTAGCATGGACATATTTCTATAGACATACTAACATTATTTGTAGATTGACTTTTATAGTTAACAAGGTTGGTGGCAGAAATAAGAGGAGGGTAAGGAGGACTGGTTGGAATGACATGTCAGTTGCTAGAACTCCCCTTTGTTCCTTTTTTCAGAGAGTAGTTGTGTACGGCTGGGGGAGGCATACATTTTCAACAGGGGGTTGTTGGCCAAGAAATAGGCCTCCACCCAACAGAACACCCACTGTGATGATTTACAATGTTTGAATCTCAGCAAAAATACCACTTGTATTCTGAATTCCTTTGTTTCAACTACATAACTCAATAGAAAGAAAGTTTCCTACAATTGAAAAGAATAGACAGTGTTTAGAGGCCAAGTTTTGCCTTTTAAGGCTGAATGTGCTTTATTTTAAGCTGTTCTTTCTTCTCAAGAAGCCTGATATAAACAAGAGAAGGGCTCTCTGGTATTTCTATGCAAAGCATCAGTAATACTGTTTCTTCTTAAAGAAGATAGATAAATACTTCTGTTTATCTACTGAGTGCCCAGTGCTGTAGCACCTGAGGAGCTCTGTGTTTCTGACGGTGCATCCTGTTGGTGAGTGGATGTAGCTTGCCTGGGTTCGAATCTCTGCTTCGACTCTTACTGGCTATGAAACCTCAGACAAGTTTATTGACTCTTTCTCCTTGTTTGTCAAGTGGAGGACCCTCAGAGTACTAGCTCATGGCTGCAGGGAGGATAAGGCAAGTGAAAAAACAACCCAGAGAACCGGGGCAGGTATTTGCAAGTCATATACAGTAGTCCCCCCACATCCATGGTTTTTCCTTGTGATGTTTTAATCACCTGTGGTCACCCGTGGTCTATAAACAAATGATCCTCCTTCCAGCTTATGCTGGGAGGCCGATAGTAGCCTAATCCTGTGTCCCAGTGCCTGTGGCATCCACCTCACTTCATGTCATCGTGTAGATAGTTTATCATCTCACATCATCACAAGAAGGAGGGTGACTGCAGTATAAGAAGATACTTTGAGAAAGTGAGACCACATTCATATAACTTTTGTTATGCTATGTTGTCATAAATGTTCTAGTTTATTATTGCTTATTGTTAATCTCTTACTGTGCCTAATTTATAAATTAAAGTTTACCATGGGTATGTACCTATAGGGTAAAACAGAGTATATACAAGGTTCAGGCATCCATTAGGGATCTTGCAATGTATCCCTTACAGATAAAAGGAGACTCCTGTATTTGAGAAGGATCTAATGTCCAGAACACATAAAGAATTCTTACAGCTCAACAATAAAATGACAAATAGCCCAATTGAAGAATGGGCAAAGATTTGAATGGATGTTTCTCCAAAGATATACAAGGCCAACGGACCTGTAAAAAGGTGCTTGAGATCATTAGTCTTTAGGGAAAGGCCTCAAAATCACAGTGAGATGCTATTTCGCACTCATTAGGATGGATATACTAAAAACTATGGAAAAGAACAGTGTTGACAAGGATGTGGAGAAATTGGAACTGTCATACCTTACTGGGTAAATGTAAAATAGGGCCAGTGGTTTTGGAAAACAGTTTGTGCCGGAAAAAGTTAGGTGTTGACTTATCATCTAACCCAGCAATTCCCTTCTAAGTTATATCCCCAAGAAAATTGAAAGCTATGTCCACACAAGAGCTTGTACATGGACGTTCATTAGCAGTGCTGTTCCTTTTTTTTTGTTTAAAAAAATAAACATTTTTTTAATGTTTATTTTTGAGAGAGAGACAGAGACAGAGAGAGAGAGAGAGAGTGAGAGTGTGTGAGTGGAGAAGGGGCAGAAAGAGAGGGAGACACAGAATCTGAAGCAGGCTCCGGACTCACAGAGTCCAGTGAGGGATTTGAACTCATGAACTGCAAAGTCATGAAGTTGGACGCTTAATCGAGGGAGTCACCAAGGCGCCCTGCAGCACTATTCCTTATAGGCAAGAAGTGGAAACAACTAAGATTCCCCTCAGCTGATGAATAGATTAAAAAACGTGGTCTCTCCATACAGTGGAACACTATTCAGCTGTAAATAAAATGCAGCATTGATACAAGTTACAACATGTGTGAACTTTGAAAACATAATGCTAAGTGAAAGAACCCTGGCTTTGGGGTGCCTGGATGGCTCAGTCGGATAAGCATGCGACTTCCGCTGGGGTCATGATCTCACCGCGTCTGGCTCTGTGCTGACAGCTCAGAACCTGGAGCCTGCTTCAGATTCTGTGTCTCCCTCTCTCTCTGGCCTGCCCCCTCGCGCACTGTCTCTCTCTCTGAAAAAATGAATAAATGTTAAAAAAAAAAAAAAAAAAAAAGTAAAGCCTGGCTTGGAAGGCCAGACCCCATATGATGCTATTTATATGGAATGTCCAGAATAGGAAGATCCATAGAAGGTCGAATTGTGGATGCCTAGGACTCAGGGGAGTGTCGGGATGGGGAATAACTGTTAACGGGTACAGGGTTTTGGGGGTAATGAAAATGTTCTGGAATTAGTGATGATCACTGTACAGCTTTCTGAATATACTAAAAACCGCTGCATTACAGCATGTGAATTATATCTCAATTGACAAAAAACAAGACAATGTGTAGGAAATGGTACCTTGCTTCATGGTAGGAACTCTGCACACATTAGCTTCTTCTTTTCTTCAAATCACACAAATACTAGCAATTTAGTGCTTGTAAAATGTTTGTAAAGATCTGCGGTTGTGAACAGGTTTTGTGATGGGAAGCCTTAGAATTACTGTGGGTATATGTGGTTTTCCCATTTGTTTATCTTCTTAGGGTAAAACACGGTACCTCTTGACAGGTCATATGGCATTTATAGATTTTGTTTTCGTTTTTACTCTCTTTCTTTTGATTTATCTGACTAGATGCACTCAGCTTCTGTGATGGAGAGGAAGCCAAGAAAGCAGGACTGGGACAATCTAGAGGAATCCCGCAGTATTGGTGAAATTTCCCTTTCAGTGTTTTCTCCTACAGTTAATTAAACAAGGGGCTTTTCTTCTGGCAAGAACTACATAGCTCGAGACTCATGGTAGTGTAGTATGCTGGCATAATCGCACTTGGCCGATTTTTCAAAATATTTTATATAAAATACATGTAAAAATGGACTCTTCAGTCAGTTACCTGAAATAGCATTTGGACCGTGTTTGCTAAATATGTCGACCATATCCTAAACACTGTGATCCTTTAAGAACTGTTAATAGATGAGATTTGGGGGCATTTCATGGTTTTAAGGATTAAATGGTGGATACGCAAGTGTATAAACTTTAATAAATTATACTTTGTAGCAGTTAGAATATTTGATTATGGCTAAGGAAATGCACATTATCTGCCTATTACAGGATCTAAAATTGAGCTTTAACTTTCATTTCTGGCTTTACTCCTTCAATCTTAAAGGGTATTCTAATTTCATTGTTATCAGTACCAGGACAGGAAGATCATTTCAGTTTCATTGTAGCTGAGTATCATGCGGAGGCCCCCACCCCCACTCTTTGTATGGATGTTAGACTCTTTGTATGGATATTAGACTTGTCTTTGGTTATATCTCTGCCCCCTGTCTGCCTTTGCCTGGCTACCAGTTTGCAGCTTTGATCTTTGATAAAGCTCTTAGTTACACTGACACTTTCTTTCCTCATGGGGACTCACCTGCTTGTCCTGCCAGTTGGATGTTTTGGTCTTGCTTGCTGGTTGGAGCATGTCCCTGGATGGCCTTAATGTATTTCGTAGCTCTTGTCAAGGGGCTGCCCAGGGTCACCCTTCTGTTCTAGTGCACAGGCTGGTTTCTGCATGGCAGGTTTTTTTTTTTTTTTTTTTTTTAAGTTTATTTATTTTGAGAGAGAGAGGGAGGGGCAGAGAGACAGGGAGAGTGAGAATCCCAAGCAGGACTCTGCACAGAGTCCGAGGCAGGGACTCTATCTCACGAACTTGAGATCATGACTTGAGCCAAAATCAGGAGTCTGACACTTAACCGAGTGAACCATGCAGGCACCCCTGCACGGCAGTTTTAAGGCATGCCCCCCTGCCCCAAAGAGTAGCAATGTTTTGATAAATTGTATGCCTGATATGAGTATTAATACTAAAATCTTATTTATATGTGAATAAATTATATATAGTTAGTGTTTGATACCCAGTGTCATTCCGATTTGATTTTTTCTAGAATAATCTTTATATCCTAAACATTTATATCATTTATTTTCTTTGCTTCTTATTTTTTAAAATGCTTTTTTGTATATGAGAGAGAGAGAAAGAGAGAGACAGGGCATGAGCTGGGGAGGGGCAGAGAGAGGGAGACCGAGGATTCCAAGCGGGCTCTGCTGAGAGCAGAGAGCTCTGTGTGGGGCTCGATCTTACAAACCGTGAGATCGTGACCTGAGGCGAAGTCGGACGCTTAACCGACTGAGCCACCCAGGCCCCCCTACTTCTTATTATTGAGAAGAAAATCGTTTAATCAGTCTCGTAATTTACACATTAAAGTATTAGGTACACAATTGACATAAATGTCTGTGGTCAAATTCTCTTATTAAAATTTCATTTTTAGGAAATGAAAAATTTACCACAGTAAAGATGGTCTAGTTTAATTGCTTGATTTACAAAATGAATAAGCATAGCTAATATTAATGATACTGTACTCCGAGCTACAGAAAGAATGTGTGTCTCCTGTTTGTTACAATGAGTGGAATGGCCAAAGCTATAGTGTTTCAGATTCACTGACTATTACATCTTGTACTCCACCACCTAACATTTCTTTTTTTCTGGGCAAATAATTAATATACCTGTGCTTACATGTATAGTTGAATTTGTCATATTCTACCCCTATGCATTCATATGCATCTGTGAAGTTAAACGCTGTGCCGTGGCACAATTATGTGTTTATGCATAAGCCTGTATGATGTTGGACTTCAGTCTCGGTGTGTGTGAACGTGGGTGGGAAGACCGATACATATATTTCTTTCCTCCTTCAGTGCCATGCACAGTTTCTTTTTTTGGTTAGTTGCTGCTAACACTGCTGTGGGGCTGCTCCCCGGGTGTGGCTTCGCCTCCTAACCCACACAGTCTGCTCCCAGACCCCCAGACTCCCAACAACCGTCTCAGGCTGCAAGTCAGTGTGGCGTCTACTGGAACCGTGGCGTCTACTGGAACCGTGGCTGGGCCTGGCTGCTTTACGTTGGCTTCCTCTCGCCCTTATTAGTGTTTCTTGATTCTCCCGTCAGTGGGTCTCTGATTTCTTCATCCACAAATAATCTTGTGCAGAGTCACGATCCCCTTGCCTTTACAAATCAACCACGCTCTGGAGAGGGAAGTGATTATTCATCAGAACTCTAAACACCAGGATAAAATGTTCCTATTTAGATGAATCAGGGGTCAATTTAGTTTTCTAATGAGCTTTAGAATTGCTCTGCCTTGAGGGACTATTTTTATAACAGCTTTTCTTCTTTTTAATGTTCCTAGAAGTCAAATTTTCATTCTTTGTCAATAATTAAAGGATCTTCAAATACATGAAAAAGAGGAAATGAGAAAGAAAATCTGTGAGTCATCTTGATGATCACGGTTTTAAAATTTTGCAGAAGGATGAAAAAGCCATAGATATAACAGAATCTTTTTTTTTTTTTTTTTTTTTTTAATTGAAGTTGACAAGTTAGGGGTCTAGAATGAATTATGGTCAATGCATAGTTTGTGAAGGCCTAATGAACACATTAAATAAAATCATTCAAACATTTTTTTTTTTTTAATTGACATCCCGTTTTGGGAGCTGCATATAGTATGTCAAACAAAGGAGACCTTTCTGCCCTCATGGACTTATACAAAGCGATATGTAATCAAATTGAGGTAAGTACTAGGGAGCAAAAGAAAACAGGATGCTTTGAGAGACTGAAAGTCTGGAAGTCTGTTCTGAAGAAAAG
The DNA here is from genome assembly GCF_024362965.1 of Panthera pardus. Classification (NCBI taxonomy): domain Eukaryota; kingdom Metazoa; phylum Chordata; class Mammalia; order Carnivora; family Felidae; genus Panthera; species Panthera pardus. Next base: position 21,903,077 of record NW_026526732.1, on the reverse strand, counting down.
ATGTTTAAGTTTTTTATTTTTATTACATTTATTTATTTTTTGAGAGATGTAGAGAGACAAGTTGGTGAGGGGCAGAGAGAGAAGGAGACACAGAATCTGAAGCAGGCTCCAGGCTCTGAGCTGTCACCACAGAGCCCGACATGGGGCTCGAACTCACAAACCATGAGATTACGACCTGAGCCGAAGTCAGACGCTTAACCGACTGTGCCACCCAGGCGCCCCCTGAAGAAAAGATGTTTAAATGAGACCTGAGATAGCTATAGGAATTAAGCAGGTTGAGAATGGGGTGAAGAGTACTGTAGGCAGGCATAACAGCATGAGCAAATATCCTGGGGCAGGAAGGGCTGGGTATTTCTGATAACACAAAGGCCAGTGTAGCTGGAGCTATTGAGAGGAAGGGAAGAGCGTTGCAAGATAGGACTTGGCTTAGGTAAGGAAGGGTCAGATGATTCTGAGCTTTGTAAACCATGTTTATTTAACTGTTCCAAAGTTCATTGTGAAGCTGGTTACCAATAAGGAAGTGCATTAGAAAGGAACGGGAGCAGAAGTGTTAGTTTTTTGGCTCACTGTTACTGGAGTCCAAGCAAAATGATAGTAGCTCAATTGGGGGGATGACTGGGAGATGAAGAGTTGCGGCTGGAGTCAAGGTACATGTTGGAATTTGAACCAGCAGAAGTTGGTGATAGATTGGTTTTAGAGTCCTGACATGAACAAGTGAGTAGATGAAAGTGTTGGGTACTGAATTAGGAAAGATTGGAGATCTTGAGAGATCTTGGTCCTCTTGAGAGAGGACCGGCAGTTCAGTTTTCGATGTGTTAAGTTTGAAATGAGTCTGTGAGCTATCTCAGTGGAGATGTCAGGTAGATAGTTGGATACATGCTATGTTTTAGTTTTTTTTTTTTTTTTAATTTCTTGCTGCATGGCATATTACTCTGAAATGTAGCAGCAAATTTACATTAGTAATCTATTGCTGTATAACAAATTACACCAACCTTTAGCAGCTTAAAACAGTGAGTATTCATTATCTCATGCAATTTATTATCTCATGGAATTTGGGAGTGGCTTTACCAGGTGATTCTGGTCCAGGGTCTCTCATGAGGCTGTAATAAAGGTGTTGGCCAAGGCTAAACAGAAGGCTTGACTGAGGCTAGAAGATCTGGTTCCAAGATGGTTTATGAACATGGCTTTTGGCAGAAGGCCTCGGTTCCTTGCTGGTTGTTGTTGGGAGGCCATAGTGCCTCATCATTGGACCTCTTCGTGGGGATGCTTGAGTGTCTTTATGACATGACAGCTGGCTTCTTCTAGAGCAAGTGATATGAGAGAGTGCAAGGAGGAACCTGCAATGCCTTTTGTATAGTCTTAGAAACCCTACATTGTCACCTCTGCCATATTCTATTTGTAGAAAGTAAGTTACCAAATCTAGCTCCCATTAAAGGGGAGGGGAATTAAGCTCTACCTCTCGAATGGAAGACTAACAAGTAATTTATGAACGTATTTTGAAACCAGTACACATGGTTTTGTAATTTAGTAGAGAGGTTTGGGTTAGAGATACAATACGGGGGCTTTTGTACGTGGATGGCATTTGAAACTGTGAGAGTAGATTAGGAACTACTTGCCAAGAGTGATTAAATTGAGATGTGGCCCAGGACTGATCTCTTAGGAAATCTGGACCTGGAGTGGATGAGTATAGGAGAAGAAGAAAATTAAATCTGCAAAGACAAGGGAAGAGACTTTTGAGAGGCAGGGAGCGGTCTGCTGGGTGGAACGCTACTGAGATGTCTACTTGACTTCGCTTTTTTTTTAAGTTTATTTTTTTGTGTTAATTTTTTACATTTTATTTATTTTTGAGAGTGAGAATGTGTGCAGGAGCTGGGGAGCGACACCAAGAGAGAGGGGAACAGAAGAGCTGAAGTGGGCTCTGTGCTGACAGCAGCAAGCCCAATGTTGGGCTCAAACTCACAAACTGTGAGATCATGACCTGAGCTGATGTCAGATGCTCAACCAACTGAGCCACCCAGGTGCCCCTAAAGTTTATTTATTTTTGAGGGAGGGAGGGAGGGAGAGAGAGAGAGAGAGAGAAAGAGAGAGAGGGAGAGAACGAACATGAATGTGTATGAGTGTAGGGGAGGGAAAGAGAGAATCCCAAGCAGGCTCTGCGCTCTCAGTGTGGAGCCCAATGCTGGGCTCGAACTCACCAATGGTGAGATCATGACCTGAGCTGAATTCGAGTTGGATATTTTACCAACTGAGCCACCCAGACACCCCTATTTGACTTTACTTTTAAGAATTTGTTCTGGGGCGCCTGGGTGGCGCAGTCGGTTAAGCGTCCGACTTCAGCCAGGTCACGATCTCGCGGTCCGTGAGTTCGAGCCCCGCGTCAGGCTCTGGGCTGATGGCTCGGAGCCTGGAGCCTGTTTCCGATTCTGTGTCTCCCTCTCTCTCTGCCCCTCCCCCGTTCATGCTCTGTCTCTCTCTGTCCCAAAAATAAATAAAAAACGTTGAAAAAAAAATTAAAAAAAAAAAAAAAAAAAAAAAAAGAATTTGTTCTTTAAGTGAATGAATGGATGGGTGAGTAAATAAATGAGTCATGCATATGTACACAATTTTAACTCTATATATGTTTGTTACAGAAATATGTTTTACGTTTTATAAACTTAAAAAAAGGAAATGACATTAAGAATGTACAACAGGGTGATAGTGGGAAATATATTATTGAATGTCCAGTCAATAAAATACCTATGGAGTTTAAAAGTGACATTATAAAGGAGTATGTACTATAATGGAAACATGCTCATAATGTCTTTTAAGTAAAAGCAATAAAATACTGTTTTTTTTTTATTCCATTTCATAAAAAATAAAACAGACACAAATGTCTATGAGGGTGGACACAAACATGTTAACAGTGATTGCCTCTGGGTGGAGGGAAATGGGTTTACATTTTCTTCCTTTTGCTTATCTAAATGTTCCTTAATAAATGTGGATTGCTTTTGTAGTAAAATGTTTTCAAATATCCTCCCAAGGCAAAGCAAACTAATTAAACTAGTCCTTATACTAACGATACTTAAAACTTGATTGAGGAAAGTTGTGGCACCAAACTCTGCTCTGAACTTGGAAGCCAAGGCAAGGTGATTGAGTGGATGAAATAGCTCCATTGTCTAGGACAGAAAGGACTCTGAATGCTCGGGACAGCCTGCCTTATTCCTGGTCTCCAGAGTGAGAGGATGTGATATACATTGTCCTCGAGAGAAATTTCACATAAACTACAGACGTGTTCTTAAATTCTAGTGAAAGCAGAGGGCATACTTTTAATGTAGGTTCTGTGAAGGCAGCTGTGCAGGCAGAGTGTGGATTTCTATATGTGGCTTAGGTATACAGGCTTTCTAGTGATTTGGTATAACAATGTGGTGAAGTTTGTAGTCTCTTGAAAATATGGTAGTTAACATTCCCTGTTAACTGGAAAGACCAGACTCCCCCCCCCCCCCCCCCCCATCTCTGTGTGACTGAGCACCCCTTGGCTCAGTAAGCCTGGTTGGGGTCAAGGAATCTGTGTTCTGGTGAAATTTTCTAGGGGAGTCTGATGTTTAGCTACGTCTGAGAATGTCTGCAGTTTCTTCTTCTTCGTCTCTTCTTCTTCTTCTTCTTCTTCTTCTTCTTCTTCTTCTTCTTCTTTTTTGGATGAGGATGACAGTCACTTTTTACTGAGCATTGCTCTGAGCCCCTTGCTACATACTTTGATCATATTATCATTTATTCTTACCACAGTCCTTTGAGTGTTGTGTTTTTCTGCGCCTTTTACACAAGAGGAAAATCAGAGAGATTGAACGTGTTGTTTAAGGGATAAAGCTACCAAAAAGCAGTTCAGTCGAGTGGTTGGGAGTGCGAGCTCTACCTTGTAGGGTTGTTGGGATTTGTATTGCACACCGGATATCTGGCCTGTGTCTGCTGTACAGCAAGCATTTAATAAATGCTTTATTATGAAAAGATATTATTTGTGGGGTAAGGCTCTGGCAGCATCCTCAGTATACTGTCTCCCTAGTCTAATCATCTGGCTTTTAGTGTTACCATGGACACGGGGCTGTTACATCACAGTCTTGCCAATGACCCTTTTACAGAGGTAGAATATATAACTCCCATCTTCTACACCGGAAATATTCCTGAATTTCTTCCCTCAGACTTATCTCAGTGGTGCCGGATTGAGTTAGGATTGAGTAAAACTGCAAGGAAGAGAAAACCTACTATTCTTTGTTGTAAGAAATAATTCCTTTTTCTTCAGGAACCTTCGGTCTGTAGACAGGCAATGCAGGGCTGGTTACCTGTTCAGGGAAATTGGCTGCTCCAGCCTTCCTGGAGAGAGGTGGAAGCCAAGGGTAAAATGTTTATGCCAGCTGAATGTGTTAAGTTTTGTCAGGGGGTTCGTAGCTCACCTGGAAGTTCCACCCAACACTCTTTGCTCACAATTGGCCCAAACTGGGCCATATGGTTATCATTAGTTGCAAGGGGAAGTGATTGTTATAATTGACCATGTTGTTTCAAGGAAAAAAAAAAATGAGATTAGATTTGTAAGCCAAGAGAGGAGAGGGGTGATTGAGTAGATAGCCAGCAGTATCTACCACAAGGAATTTGAGCAGGTGTTTCCCTCGTGACTAAGAGGTCTAGAGGCGTGGCCATTGTGAAAGCAGTTTTGATTCTCGAATTCAGAATATCTGCATTTATATCTTAAAGAAAGATATGTTGAAAATATAAGTTTTGAAAGATGAAATTAGAATCAGTTGAAATCCCTCCATTGTCTTCTTGGAGAATGTATGAGTTGAGGCATACTCAACATCTCTTCTTTGGAAAATCAAGTTGAAATGGGAATGAAAAATGTTTATTGCACAAGCTTTTTATCCCCCAGGTTTTTTATTTTTTATTTTTTTTTTTGGTGGTGAAATATGCATAACATAAAATGTACAATTGTAACCATTTTTTTTTAAGTTTTTTTAACGTTTATTTATCTTTGAGACAGAGAGAGACAGAGCATGAACGGGGAGGGTCAGAGAGAGAGGGAGACACAGAATCTGGAACAGGCTCCAGGCTCTGAGTGGTCAGCACAGAGCCTGACGCGGGGCTCGAACTCACAAACCGTGAGATCATGACCCGAGCCGAAGTCAGACGCTCAACCGACCGAGCCACCCAGGCGCCCCGCATTGTAACCATTTTTAAGTGAACAGTTCAGTGATATTGAGTGTATTTACCACCATCTATATCCATAATTCTTTTCTTCTTGCAGAATGGAAACTCTGTACCGATTAAATAACTCCCAATTCCCCTCTCCAGAGGTGGTTAGCCTCTGGCAACCACCATTTTATTTTGTCTCTATAAATTTGGCTACTGTAGGTAAATGGAATCATAACAGTATTTCACTTTTTGTGACTGTCTTATTTCACTTGGCAAAATGTTCTTAAGTTGCATCTACTTTTTTTTTCCTTTTTAAAGGCTGAATAATATTTCTGTGTGTGTGTGTGTGTGTGTGTGTGTGCGCGCGCGCGCGTGTGTGTGCATGCACACGGGTGTACATCACATTTTGTTTATCCACTCATCCATCAGTGGACACTTGGGTTGCTTACAGTTTTAGCTATTGTGAATAATGCTTCTATGAGTATGGGTGTGCAGATATTTCTTCAAGATCCTGCTTTCAATTCTTTTGAATATATTATTGCGTATGCTTTTAGTTATACTCAGGTTTGCTAGCTTGTGCTTATCTTGAGGGAAGTGCTTAAGCTTTGAAGAAAGATTATCCAAATCTTTTTGTTTGATTCATTCTCTTGCTAACTTCAAGAAAAATTTTTCACCATGAATTAGATTTTCTGTAGTTCTAGGATCATGGAAAGGAGGGAGTCATTGTAGTGTTCTCAGCAGACACTGGCCATTGGGTTGTTTTACTGGTCTTAGAGTGTCATTAGGAAGGAAACATAGAAGAAGACAGAGAACATTATCCTTCCCTTGCAAAGCTGTGTTGACTTGCACATGCATTACTCTCTGAGATTCTGGTCTCCTAATTAAGAAATGATTTAACAGTGAGAGGAGTCCAGTGAAGGAAACTTAGAGTGAATGCATTTGGTGTTTTCATAAAACTGACTGAAATGATTAGGGCTCTTGAGTCGAAAATGATGAAAATGGACAAGAGATAGAATTACTGGTTATAAAGCCATTTATTTCACTAGAAACATGAACTTGTTCTTCTAATCTTCAACTGAATTAATGACATTAATCTCCAACTAAATTAAATTAATCTAGACTTTTTGATGCTTAAGAGAGACACATTGTAGACAAAGAAAAGGAAGCACTGTTTTACACAGAAGGTGATCCCCAACTTTGCTATACTCAGAGCTGGTATAGTCTGAAATTACAGATTTCCAAAAAAAAGGCAAGTAAACATTAGACCCACAGTAGAGTGTTAAATAAAGATAGTGCTGATTTGAGGCAGGATTTTAATTTTCAACAGCAATTTAGAGGATAAGTAATCATAAAGGATAACATTAGTATGTTGGGGAGGTGGCTTGGATATCAGGTTTCTTGCATTTTTTTGATTCATATTGTGGATTTTATCTCTCTTGTCCAACTCTACCTGAGTAAGCTTTTCAATAAAACAAGTATTAATGGTTCATGTGAATTTTTTACATAGTTATTAGTTATATAAATTGAAAATGAGAGTGTGCATTTTCCAATATGAGGCTAAGTCTTTAAATTATTTTACTCGTCAACTTTCAGTTTGTACGCTTTTAAGCAAAGGGTGCCATGCTTTATGGGTTGATTTCTTAACTGTGATGTCCGTGAGAAGAAATGATTTTGCCCCTGAGTTTTTAAGGGGAAACATAGTGTTCCTTTCTGGCATGTTCTTCCTGCTTATTATAAATATTTTTCTTGGATAAAGGATTGCATTTTAATGCACTTGCACTTTTGAAAATGTAATTACTAAAATGACTTTTCCTCTTTTTTTGTGTATTATGTTACATTTGTTTTTAACTTCTCATGGCTCAATATTAAAGACTCCAAAATGGAGAAAAAGAATCAAAAAAGAATACCCTATTTTCTATTTTAAAAATTATATTCATAGTGGATTGTATTTCATTAAAGTCTATGAACAAAGGACAGTTAACTCTCCATTTTTTTTCTCCAGATATATATATATATATATATATATATATGTGTGTGTGTGTGTGTGTGTGTGTGTGTGTGTGTATATACATGTTGTATATATACAATACACATATACGTGTGTGTATATATATATATATATATATATATATGTAAGGGTGTGTATGTATATATATATATACATATATATGTGTGTGTGTATGTATATATATACATACATATATATATATATATATATATATATATATACATACACATATATATACACATATACACACACACACCCTTGAGAAAGTCTAGGTGGCTTGGTGTGATCTGTCAGTGACATTTTGGTTTACATTAATCTTCTAGTTTTGTCTTCCCATCTTAATAACTGATCAGCACCCCGGTAATTTTACCTTGAAATACTTGGATTTATTGCAAAAGGTGTATTTTAAATGATGCAACTCCCTTTTCAACAGTGTTTCCAGACTGGATAGACTAGATGGGAAGAGGTGTAGTTCTATAGGCACAGTTCTTTTACATGTACTTAATCATCTCTTCAGACTGCAGTGGGAAACTCACTGGAAAGGCAAATGGAAAAGCAAATTGACCTGGAGAGTTTCATTTTTAGAAACGTGTGACCTTAATTGCACCTAGTGTAGGAGCTTGGGGTTTGGTCTCTAAGGGAGCTCTTCTTGTGTGTTGAGTGTTGGCACCTAAAATCTCTTTCCCCCCTCCCTGCCTCCCAGATCCTTCCTGTCTACATATAATTACAGATGGGTCATGTCTCCTTTTTCTCCCCACCCCCCTCCAAGGCAGGCAGACAGGCAGGCAGACAGACAGACAGACAGACCTTCTCTCAGCCCGGTTTATTTTTATAGTTGCCATGTTCTGTTCCCTTCCTACTTGTTTACATTAAAGTGGAGAACAGCACACCTTTGCAGAAGGCATGTTTTAAAGAAAAAAATGGCACAAAAGTATTATTTATTATAGAAATTTGAAAATATAGCTCATAAAAATAGCCTGTAAGAATCTCTCAGTATCTTAGAAATAAATTGTGCAAATATTTTACCTCTTGTCTTTCTAGTCATGTATGCATACAATATATAAACTAAACACTTTATACTCTTTAATGATCTACTTTTTTATTCCTTAATATATTGTGAAAATCCTTCCATGTCTTTACATCTCCTTTCTTAATATAATTTTTTAAGATTTTATTTTTAATCTCTACACCCAACATGGGGCTCAAATTCAGAGTCTCAAGATCAAGAGTCACATGCTCCACCAATTGAAGCCAGCCAGGGGCCCCCTTAATATCATTTCTAATGGTTGTATTTATACCTGAAAATGTACTTTTGAATAATCCCTATGGATGGATATTTAGATTGTTTAGAGGCTTTTTTTTTCAATTATGCCGAGTACTTTGAAGAACATCATTTTATTTTTATTTAAAAAAATTTATTTTAACGTTTATTTATTTTTGAGATAGAGAGACAGAGCGCGAGCAGAGGAGGGGCAGAGAGAGAGGGAGATGCAGAATCTGAAGCAGGCTCCAGGCTTCTTGCTGTCAGCACACAGCCCAACGTGGGGCTCCAACTCACGAACTGTGAAATCATGACCTGAGCTGAAGTCGGATGCTTAACCAACTGAGCCCCCCCAGTCTTCCCTCCTTTTATTAAAAAAAAATTTATTTCGGTAATCTCTACACCCGACATAGGCTCGAACTTAAGACCCCAAGATCAAGAGTCGCATGTTTCTCCGACTGAGCCAGCCAGAAGCCCCTGAAAAATACCCTTTTAAATATGTCTAAATGTGTGGGAGTCCTTAAGATAAATTTCCAGAGTTTGTGGGTCAACAGTCACATAATTTTAAAATATGTTGGTACAGGTGTTGCTTCAGGAAACTTGTAATAAGATACGTGTCTGCCAGCCCAAAGCCAGCTTCCCTGCTTCCTCACTATATTGGATGCCAGCTGGTTCCTGGTGGTCAAATTCACTATATTTCTTCAGGCATCCTTTCCCTAGCTCCTTTGGTGCTTTAACACAGTTAAGTGTGCATTTTCTTCTGAAAACTGGAGCTCCTGGGATAGTCACCTACAGGGGACTTCTCCTCACTGCTCTGGTCTTGCATTGTCACAGGCTTGCTTAACGTCTTCACCTGAATATCCTGCTAACCCCTGATTCGTTAGGTGCAGAGAACGTCCTTTCTTCCCTAAGCAGTTTCTCTTCCTATGCTTCTATTTTTCTGTTTCTTCTTTTTTTAAATGGAGAGGCACTTCCATCCTTCATGTTGCCTCAAAGCTTGGGACTTATTTTGGCTTCTCTTCTCCTTCATTGCCCTTCCAGTAATTCAGTAGTCGGGTCATGGTAACCTTACCTGTATGATTCAAAACCTCTTTCATCCATCCCTTCCCTTCTAATTTCATCGCTGCTTTGCTGCTTCTGGCTTTCAGATGTCCAGCATGGGCGATTGTAGTAAGCCTCACTTTGGCTTCCTTTCTTCTAGCCTCCCTCGCTATGAATCCATTTTTCATATTAAACTCACTATAGCGCACTTCTGATCATGTTATTACTCTTTTGCTCAGAAAAAGTCAGTGGCCCACATTGTTTAAACTCTTAGCTTGGTATTAAAAATCCTCCACAATCTAGCTGCAGCCCATTTGAGAAATTCAATGAATGGCATTGCAGCTCTGATCAAACATTGGTCTGCCAGAGACGCTTCTCAGAGTTTTTTTGTGTGTATGTCCTGTTCTTTATGCCTTGAGGACTTTGTGTGTTCTCTATTTCACAGATGTCCCAACAGTGTTTACATGCTTCAAAGATATCCATTCAAATGCAGCTTATTCCTTGCACACTCACCCCCATCAAAAAGAAATATTTTTCCTCTGCATTTATGAATGTATCTGTCCCTAACGTATTAGTTATAACTGTTTACCTGTTAACTTATGTACTTGTCTTATCCTCTCCCCACCACCACCCTTCCACGATAGCTCCGTGAATGTACCCCTGAATCTCTTTGGGGACCGGCATAGTAGATGCTTCCTCAAATACTATCTGGTGGTTGTAAATGTCACTGTTTCTTTGTTTTCCACAAAATAGATGAATAACTAATTTTCATTAAAAGGAAAGGTAGTAGGAAGATTTTAAGTGATAACAAATCAGCAGCTTAAGCTAATTTGTGCACAGTTGGTAATCTTTGCTTTACTTTTGCTCAGTAGCGTTAACTCCCAGGACTTAAAAGTAGGTTATGAGGGATATCGATTGTCCTGCTGTGAGGGTTGTAATGAAGGCAAGCTTCTCAACCCTGCCATGCACATTGGCATTCATTAAACAATCATTATTAGCCAGCAGGCTCAAAAACAGTTCATACAGCCAGTGTCGTAAGCTTGGTAAACTCTAGTTCTCTGTCCTTTGGAAGGACGTGAAGGTTTTGGTTGAATTGAATGCAGCAGTATTCCAGGGCTGTGCCGTGCGGTGTGATGGCTGCTGTGCACTTGAACTGTGACCAGTCCGAGTGTAGATGTGCTATAAATGTAAAATACACACCAGATTTCACAAAATGTAGTAAGAAAAAGAGAGTGTAAAGTATCAGTAGTTTAAAAAATATTGAGTATAGGGGTGCCTGGGTGGCTTAGTCGGTTAAGCGACCAACTTTGGCTCAGGTCATGATCTCATGGTCCGTGAGTTCGAGCCCCGCGTCAGGCTCTGTGCTGACAGCTCAGAGCCTGGAGCCTGCTTCGGATTCTGTGTCTCCCTCTCTCTCTGACCCTCCCCCATTCATGCTCTGTCTCTCTCTGTCTCAAAAATAAATAAACATTTAAAAAAAATATTGAGTATATGTCAAAATGATAATATTTTGCTTGTATATAGGGTAAAGAACACATATTACTAAATTAATTTTCCCTCCTTTTTTTAAGGCTACTAGAAAATTAAAAATGAAAAATTTTTGTATTGTATAGCTTGCATTGGCCTTTAAAAAATTTTTTTTTTTTTTAGTCTTTATTTATTTTTGAGAGAGAGAGAGAGACAGACAGAATGCAAGTGGGGGAGTAACAGGTACTGGAGACACAGAATCTGAAGCAGGCTCCAGGCTCCGAGCTGTCAGCACACACCCCGATGCGGGGCTCAAACTCATGATCAGTGAATTCATGACCTGAGTTGAAGTCGGGTGCTCAACGGACTGAGCTACCCACCCCTATAGCTTGCATTGTTCTATAGAGCAGTGCTGATTTAGAGAGAGGATTTAGTTAGACTTACAGTCAGCATTAGGCAAGTAGGATCATCGCAGCCAATGACTGAACACAGGGCCCTGAGGGATTGAGCTTCTTAGACATACTAGATTTTTATTTATTTTTAAAAAGTTTTTATTTACTTTGAGACATGGAGGGGGAGAGGGAGAGGGAGAGGGAGAGAGAGAGAGAGAGAGAGAGTCTACATGAGTGGGGGAGGTGCAGAGAGAGACGAGGAGAGAGAGAGAGAATCCCAAGCAGGCTCTACACTGCCAGTGTGGAGCTGATGTGGGGCTCGAACCCACGAACTGGGAGATCATGACTTGAGCTGAAATCAAGAGTTGGACACTTAACTGACTGAGCCACCCAGGTGACCCCTACATTTTAATTTTTAATCAGTAGTGGGACAGGTCTGTAAAATATTTTGGCCAGTCCACATTTATTGAATAACACAAAACTCACCGGTTGGAGAGAGTGTTTCTAACCTACTAATTACACCAATTATCGAGCACAGTAAAAGCACATTTCTCACGTTCATTAAATTAATTAGCAAAGTCTCTGGTGTTAATGGTGATGAAGATAACATAGCTTTGTAGTGGCCACCTCCAGGGTTTAGCCTTTCTAATTAAATTACAGCTTACCTTGTCTGGAGTTGTTATCCTAGGCTGGGATAGCACGAAGCCCCCCAGAGGTTTATATGCTGGAATATGCATGCTCACCCGTGGCCAGCTTTTCCTGTGGTTAAGCCTCTCCTTTACCATCTTTCCTTTCTGGACTTCCCTCCTCAACTTTACAGAAGAAAGGCATACCACTCATCCTCCCCAAATCTTACTGGGCTTCATTACTGCGTTATTATGCCAAACGAGAGTACAGTATTAGAATGCAAAGTAAAGGGCACTCCTTTAAGAATTATTAAAATGGTCAGTGCCTTACTGCTTCCAGAAGCAAGGTTTTGTGCCTGCCTGCCATCTATCTATCCATCCATCCATCCATGCATCCATCATCCCAGAATGAGAATTTTGATGTGAGCTGTTGCCCGTTTGCCCTGGAGACACATGTGAACATGGTGTTTAAATAGAAAACTAAAGTCAAACTTCCTTTGTCAGAAAGTCAGTCTGATTAGTTTGACAATGAGGTCTAGTTTTACCAATTAGGTAGTAGAGACATTTTCTAATAATTGCATGAGCTAAATTTGTGGCTCCTTAACAATGTGCTGGATATTATATCTTTTTAACTATTTAGATTTACCGTACATATTAATTGTCAACCTAAAAAATGTACATGGGAATTCTTTTAGGGGTTCATGAATAAAAATGTTTGAACACTCTGACTTTAACACAGGCACAGGATCATACTTGCTATGTTGAAATCTTTTAAAGTATATTGTAGACATCATACAGGAAGTTTTAAGTAGAGAAAGAAAAGGTGCGGAAAGGCACGCCAGAAGAGAAGTGGTAAAAAGAGAGACTCAAATCATGTTGCGATTGCTTGAGGATGACCACACCCTTGCAACCAGGTGGGCTTTGTGGCTGAGAATTCCAAAATGGTGATCTCAACCAAGACAGGTCCAGGGAGGGGTGTTGGAAAAGAATATGCAGGGAGGCAAGAGGGAGGGAAGTTTGGATGTTTAAGAAAACAAGATGGGTGGAAGGAGGTGGTTAATGAAAATTAAGAGGAGAGGAAGAGGGGAAGAGTCTCAGCCCCCAGGATTCTCCAAATGAAGGACTCTAGTCAAGAAGGCTGGTAGTTCTGGGCATTTTGGGAATGTTCATTCTGGACTCTAAGGTTGTCTAGACTTCTGCAAGTCTAATCTTGATGAGCTGAAGAGAGTTTTTCTCTGGTTCTGGAATTCCTTGGGGTCACATTGCTCTTTGGGGGTACCTGGGGACTCTTCTGGCATGACCGAATTAAAAGGCAACTCTCAAGCTTCCATGAATTGTCGTCTGGTCTTCCCTGAAACACACAGAACTAAATGGAAGGAGTTCCAAAGAGGGAAGCCAGACAGTACTGCCACAGCTTTTAATTCATTGGGGTTGTTGGCTTCAGAATGCCTACAATGCTCATTCACTGATTATTTATTGCTCACTGCTTTTCAGTATATATTTTTGTCTGACTGTAATGACCCAAAGTTCTAATTATAGAAGACACATGGTCTCCAGTTAAAGTTTTTCTGCCTCAGTTCTATAGAAAATAATAGCATTCCTACAAAGGAGTGTGAGGTCATATTTGGGTGCTGCAAGCATTTTTTTCTTTTTCTTTCTTCCTTTTTTTTTTGGATTTTTCCCCACGATTTTTTGTTTGAGAAATACTATTTATTGGGTATTTTTGTTTTATTATATGGATTTATTAGGAATCTAAAAATGAATCTACCAGACTCTCTTAGATTCCTCATACTGTGGGGAAAATGAGTAATTAAAGTCAGAAAATCACTATGTGAATATTTAGCAGTCTTGAAAGGACATGGTTTTGCTCCTATTTTAGAGAGTAGAACTTGTCATGACCAAGTTTGAAGTCAGATCACTGGAATGTTTTTTCCATTCAAGATTTTTTTCCCCCATTCTCATGAACACTCATTTGCATGGATTTTCCTATATCTTGAGATATATGTTTATGAAGATTTCTGTAGCCTGTAGAACATAATAGATCTTTAACTGGAATAAAGTGAGGGATTGAATTTCACAGATACTTTGTTTTTAAAAATCTAGCTTTTTAATCACTAAAATTACTAAAAGAATTAGTTTTCTATTGACTTTTCATGACAGTGACTCATCATCAGTATGACTCACTCAGCTCTTCCTAAATAACCTCTCCTTGTACTATGACATTTCAAGTGATTTTAATAAAACTCCTTCACTGCTGGGATGAAAGTCCAAAGTGAAGTGTTTGTATTTGAACCTTACAATTTCTGCCCCCATAAATTGAGTGCTTATTTTGTTGCATTTGCAACACATATATCTAAGATGTGAAGAGTTTTGCCAAAAGGTATTTCCAGAGAGAGAGTTTCAAACCATTCTGGATGCCTGTAAATCTTACAGACAGTCTTTGGGTTGACTTTAGCAGCTCTAGAAAGTGAAAGTAGGAAGACATTTCCTCCTGTATTTAACAAACTTGAATTCATCACGTAGAAAGTAGGTAAGAGGTAAATAATCTAAAATTAGAAGATGCTCAGGAATTATTGGTTATATCTAATTTTGAAAATACAATCTTTGGAGAATAGATTAATCGTTTTTGCAGTAGTTTGGGGATGAAATGCAAAAGTGCTATCTCTGTACTCCAGTGACTTTGGAGTAAGCATGCTGTTGAACTCGGGCTACTTCAGAAAGTCTTCAGGATATCTCCGAGTTTGTGGGTTTTTGCGTGGTGGTTTTTGCATTTTCAAAATGCAGTCTTCTGATCAGCCTCATTAGTCATTAGAGAAATGCAAACCAAACCATGACATACCACTTCACACCTACGAGGATGGCTCTAATTAAAAAAAAGGAAAATAAATGTTAGTGTGGATGTAGAGAAAATGAAATCTCTGTGCATTGCTGATCGGAGTGTAAAATGGTGCAGCTGCTATGGAAAACGGTTCCCTAGAAGACAGTGTCTCAAAAATCTAAACGTAGAGTCACCAAATAGAATCACCACATGACCCAGCAATTCCAATCCTAGGTATGGACCCAAGGGAACAGAAAGCAGGGACTTGGACAGATACTTGCACGCCACTTTTCATCGTGGCTTTACTCATGATAGCCAAAAGGTAGAAACAACCCAATTGTCTATCAACAGATGAATGGATGTGGCATAGTATGGCATATGTGTGGCATATACATACAAGGGGATATTATTCAGCCATAAAAAGAGATGAGATTCTGACACATGCTACAACATGGATGATCCTTGAAAACATTATGCTATGTAAAATAAGCCAGACACAAAAGGACAGATACCGTATGATTGTGCTTATATGAAATATCTGCAAGAGGCAAATGCATTCAGAGAGAAAGAAGATTAGGGGTTACCAGGGAGGAGGGGGAATGGGAAGATTATTGAACTTTATTTATTTATTTATTAATAAATTGTATTGTATTGTATTGTATTTATTATAAAGTAGGCTCCACATGCAATGTGGGGCTTGAACCCATGACCCCAACATCAAGAGTCACATGTTCTACTAACTCACCCGGCCAGGTGCCCCTGTGAATGGGAGAATTATTGCTTAATGGTTATAAAGTTTCTATTTGGGCAGATGAAAAAGTTTTGGACGTAGTGGTGATGGTCACACAACACTGTAAATGTAATTAATGTCACTGGATTGTATGCTTTAATATGGTTAAAATGGCAAACTTTATTTTGTATGTATCTCACCACAATTTAAAAAATTTACTAATGCAACACACCAAAAACCTTTGAATTATAGACTTTACATGGATGAATTGCACAGTATGTGAATTATATCTGAATAGAGATGTTAAAAAAGTTTTGCAAACAGGAGTGCAAGATAAAGGGGCATGAATTCTGAGTTGATCTCTGGTACCACCTAAGTGTGTGCTGACATGGCTAAGCTTCCAACATGTCTAGTTTCAGGATGGGGTTTGATCAGGTGCTCTTCTTATGTACTTTCCTGCTCTTAAATGCTCTGATTCTGTGATAGTAAGACAGGTAGTTTGGGTGGGTTAGGTTGGTTTCTCTGCTGAAACAAACACTTTCCTCCAATGCTAAAAATGACAGAAATCCTAAATACAGTGCGGGTGGGGCTGTGGACTTTCGGGAATCAAAGGCTTCCAGAATTGCCATGAATTTGGGAGCAGAGTGAATGGGTCATGCTAGCAGAGCATGTGTTTGCTTAAAGAGGTTGCTTTTCAAAGAATCTGTATTCCTTTTTTTTCTTAAGTTTATTTATCTAGAGGGGAGGGGAGAGGGTCAGAGAGAAAGGAGAGAGAATCCCAAACAGGCTCTGTGCTGTCAGTGTGGAGCCCAAAGTGGGGCTTGATCTCATGAACCGTGAGATCATGACCTGAGCTGAAATCAAGAGTCAGATGCTTAACCAACTGAGCCAGTCAGGTGCCCCAAGAATCTATATTTTCTTAAAAAAACATTTTTGAGCATGTATTTCTAACTCTGTACTCATCTTTTTATGGGTATAAAGAGTTTTCAGGACTGAAAACTTTCTAATGTTTGGATTATTTTAGAATTACTCCTTTAACGTTGTATGTGAAAACCCTCTGTGTTTTCTCATAGATATGCAATTATGTTTAATTAAATATGCTCTTTTTTGCTAGGTATTTAATCTGAGCCTTTTCTTATTCTGTCTAGAATGCCCTTGTTGTTGTTGTTCTTCTTCTTGTTCTTCTTCTTCAATGTTTATTTACTTTTGAGAGAGAGGGAGAGACAGAGGCATGAGCAGAGTGGAGGAGGGGCAGAGAGAGGGAGACACAGAATCTGAAGCAGGCTCCAAGCTCTGAGCTGTCAGCACAGAGCACGACATGGGGCTTGAACTCACAGACTGCGAGATCACGACCTGAGCCAAAGTTGGACGCTCAACCAACTGAGCCACCCAGGTGCCCCAAGAATGCCCTTCATCTTTGCATGAACCAGACTTCATCAGTCCTCCAAGATATATTTTAAATGTCTTTTTTCCCCCCATGAAACTGACTTCTGCATACTTGAAGTTCATTGACTGAACACAGACTCAGGAGTTTGTGGGACCTGGTTCCATTTGTGACTGTCACTTACAAAGTGGGTGGTGCTGGGCAATTCATTGAACTTTTGTCCCTGGATCACAGGCTTCTTATGTGAAACGTGGGGTTGTTTTCCCGTTATTCTCACTTCACCCATCCCCGCATCTCCTAAAGAGGCCATCGACTTATTTTTTGCTTTTTATAGAGTGAAGCGAAAGTCTGTTTCAAATGCAGTTTTTAAAAAGCTTTAATAACTTCAAAGTGTAAATGTGATAAATTTACAAAGATAACATGTGAAATGTTAATTATCTAAACTTCTCAATATACTTAGGTAATTCTGACAATTTTGAAAAGCACATGTTAAGGGTTTTTTTCAGGCCCTCTGAGGGCATCAGATTTTGAAACAAATTTGGAGTCGACACAGTCTGATTGAGAGCAGTCTGTCTCCTCTTGTCTCTGTGTGTTTACACAGTTGTAATCTTTGTCAGATTATTCATAATATTTACATATTTCCATGTGCCGTTGTCATGCATATTGTTTCAATAAGTGAATCGATCGTGTCCAGAGGCCGATAAAGTGGGTGTGAGACAACGACAGAGCTCGCTGAGCCTTGGTAGTGGGTTTCTTTGGGCTTGATTAAATAAATGCACTACCCAGAAAAAGTAGAAGTGGGAGTGTGGTCTGAAATGCTTTCATTGCTTTCGAAATAATCTCTTCTGCTAATGAGAAACTGGCTTTCTAGGGCGAGTTGCATTTCATGAGAGGCTTTAATAAAGCCAATCCAAGTTTTAAATCATCCAGGAAGACATTTCTCTTTTGGCTTAAAGTCTAGGGACTTCTTTTCTCAATAGCTGCATTTTATGGAACTCACGTTATTGCCAGCCAATTGGACACTCTTCAGTTGCTTTGAAAGATGTACCGGGGGATAATGCTTTCTCTCTAATAGTAGTCGAATTTTAATGGTGGTATACATGTTCCTAGGACTTGTGTGTTTCCATAAGGGAAACAAGTCCTAATTTTTCCGCCACCTTTCCAGTTTAGGATTTAAATTGAGATTTGTTCCTACGTTCTGCTGAAAGAAGTTTTGATACGCATTTGAGCTGGTGAAGTGAAAAAAATATTGCAAGCCAGTTTCCTGGAAGATTTATCAGGCAGTTTTGTTGATGTTTCTTGCTTCACTTCTCTTACCCATCACAGAAATAAAATTCCAGGCTAGGCAGCAGCAAAGGCCCTTGGATCTGTGTGAGCATGTCAAAAGCATTTTAAGAAGAGCAAAATATTTTAGAGGAAGAATTTGGAAAATCAGCCTTAAGGGATTTAACACATTTTTCTTCTCCTAATTCAGTCCCGTGTTTGTCCCTGTAAGGGAAGAAAGGTCATTAATGGATAAGATTTGCTAAGCTCCAAAAGACTTTCAGAAACTAAAGGTTTTCTTGAATACAAATCTAAAGAGAATGCTTGTTTGGAAACTGGAATGAATGTATTTAGAGTGTAAATTATACTAACTTATTTACATAAAATAATCCTGTTCTATGTAAGATTGTGTTGTCCATTTGCACGTTTTTATTTTGGAGAAATTTAATGACAGATTGGCTTGATAATGGACAGCTGAACAACTTCGAGACTTTGGAAGTTTTGTATACATTTCTAGGAGGGCCAAAATGATCGATCAGAAATGCATGGCTGAGATCTTCAGTTGTCTTGCTACCACTTTGCTAGCATATTTTCAACTCCCAGAGCAGGACCTGGGCTGGGATTGTCACCTTAATTGTTGTGGTGCAGAGGGCAGTTCTCTAGTAAGTGTTCCAAATTTGTTACATTTTAATCTCATAATTTAAAAGCTACAGGCTAATTCTAGTTCTTTTACTGAATTCCTCTCTAGTAGAAAATAAGGGTGTGTGTGTGTGTGTGTACGTGTGTGTGTGTGTGTGATTGAAAAAGGGGAAATGTGAACTAAAAGCCTTATTAATATATGAACTTTTTCCTTCCCTTTTTTAACTGTATCAGGAAAATGAATACAGATGAGTGTTTATATAAATTTGGGAGTATTTTTGAAATGTTTGGATGCTGGATAATTTTTCTTTACAACCTCATACTTTATTTCATATTGGTTACTTAGACTCATATTCAAACTTTGATTTGACCAAAAGATCAAATATATTATAGAAACATCAACTTATTTTTATAAACATCTCCATATGGCAGGAGTCTATTTTTAGAATTTGATTTCATTTTTTATGTGATAAAGTTGAAAAATCTTACTTATCATTTGGTAAGGTGTGGACACTCATTTCTTTGTCCAGTGTATATCTGTAGAGGAACCTACGAAGTATTAAATATTTTAATATGGTTTTGAAAATAAGAAGGTTAAGTGCTCAGGAAAGAGGATAAGGGAAAACGGTATTTATTAATATTAATCCCTTAGAATTTTCCCCATTTTTATGGCAAAAATATTTGAAGTTGTAAAATGTAATGAAATTAGGAGAATTTAATATTTGTGGCTTTTATATATATTTTTGTTAAGAGCCTGGTGGAATCATTTGTATGTTAAAATTTACAAAAATAAATCCAAAGGTTAATGGGATAAATAGTTAGATTTTCTCAGTGCTCTGAACACTGATACTTAACATTATATTCCTCTTGGCGGGGCTAGTCTAGTGCTCACTGCAGGTTGATGTATGTGGCTACCTTATATTCTGCGTATAAGCTCAGTTCTGTCCCTCTTGGGCGTGATTGCAAGGTGGGGGCATTCAGAGTGTGTAAGCAAGTCCTCTTGGTTAATAAATGGCTTATATGTGGCATTGATCGATGGTAGAAAGCCTGAAATCAGGTCTGATGCTGACTGCATTGTCCTTTCTGGAAGGAAGGCCACCTCGCAGTGCAATTAACATCAAGAAGGTTCTGAGACAACAGTTTTGTTTTTCATCCAGTTGCTCCCTTTGTGTCTCAGAGTCAGTCTCCAATTACCTTTATGGATGTGTAAAAGTGCAGTCGTTCCTGGAGCTGCTGCTACGGTATTTATTTCAGGAATGACCTTTTAATTGCAAACTCTCCTTCCAGAAGAGGGTAAGGACCAGAGATACCACAGACTTGGTGAAGTAGTGGCTGAACTTCTAATGACGCTGTTAGGGATGAGTGGGGAGGTCTGTGTTGAAGGCAGCCCTTTGAAATTGATGGACAGAGGGCAGAGCATACTTGGGCCTCTGTGTTATTATTTTGCTGTTATGATCTGGGAGGCAGCCTGGCAGTATGGATGGAACCGGGACAGGCAGTGTATTTATACAGACAGGCAGAACCGCAGCTTTCTACGCTGTTCAGATACTCCTGAGGCAGCTTTCAGAACCAGTTAGAGATTGTTAATGTGCTGTGCTGTAGGCTTTAAGCTAACAGTGACTTGCTGGTTGTAATAGAGAACGGGGGGGGGGGGGGCAATTGAAGAGTATATGATTAGGAGTAACCGAAAGGGTAAAATGGATATTTATCTGCCATATTTACATGTATTCTGTAGTAATAATTATAGCAATAACGATAACAAAGAGCTCAATGCCAGCTCTTTGCTAAATATTCTCCAGTCATATTCACCAATCTTTACAATGCCCTTGCAGGCTGGGTGGTATTTATTATCTCTATTTTACAAGTGAGAACTCTGAGGTGAGGAGGCATTGTAATGACTTACCCAAGGTCACACACAAAGTGGACTGGGATACGGAGGCCTCTTGTGTTCTGTAGCCCATGTATCAAATGGTTTCCTTGTACTTGGTAAATCACGCTGCTTATCTTCAAGAAGTTCAAGATACTGTAGCTTTTAAGGTCAATTTTTATTTCTTCTGGCTTGGAAGATGAATTTGTAATCAAAACCAAAGTTGATCATTTTCTAAAACACGGCTCTGATTTCTCTACTTGTAAAACACGGAGGTTGTATTTATAGATCAAGATCATTAAAACCTTGTCATGTCAGTCTTACTACAGGAAAACAGCTTGTGGAATAAGTAACCTTATACTAGTTTTTGTTCTGGAGGGTGTAGGACCTTGTATGAAGAGGAAGAAGATCATGAGTGTCTTTGTTTTTAGTGGATAACTTCGATTTGTGTTTGGGACATGCTAATGTCTTTATCTTGCTGAAATTATACTTAGAGAAAATGCAACAGAAAGTCTTATGTATAACAGGGTGAAAGTGAAGTGCTGGTTCTGTCCCACACATGTGGATGTAATGGTTGGCGGTGATATCCCCAGGCTTAGGGATGGACGGGAGGGCCAGCTCCCTGGGGAAGGTGCCTGAACCTTCCTCTGCTGCAGGCATTAGCCAACTCCGTCAGCCATCATCTTTCTTAGCTGTGGATCCTTGTGCCTCATGAACTACTAATAGGACTGCTATTTTAAACTCTCCCTGATGGGGATGATTGTATTTGGTACTCTGAAGGTACAAACTTTCATTCTTTTCCCTTCTCTCCTTTTCCCTCCCACAGATGAACACAATGACGTGCAGAAGAAAACTTTCACCAAATGGATTAATGCTCGATTTTCAAAGGTAACAGAGACTTTCAAACACTTTATGGTGATTCAGATGCCTCTTTCTGATTGATGGAGTTTGGTTGGAAGTGCAGTGAATTTTGCCATGAAATGTGACCTAACTCTAGAAGTCTTCTGAGTATGCAGATACATTTATACTTTCTTTATTTATACTTTCTTTATTCTCTTCTCCAATATGTTTAAGATTTAGTGGTGTAAACACCTTCATGGTAATAAACAGCTCTTTATTTTTACCTGGCACTCTCCAGATATATGCCAATAGTTTGCTGCTTTTGATACTGTGAATCCTGGGTACATTTAGGAAATGAATATATCATTGGGCAAATTTTGTGTTCATTTTGCTAGATAGAAGATGATTTCACTTTGCCTGGTAAAAATCAAATTATTATTCGGGCAGCTTTTCTACCCTGTGCAGAAATGCTTAGGGATTTTTAATACCTGTGGATGTGGCTAATAGTGTTTATCTGCATTGTGGTCCCCCCCGCCCCCGCTTTTTTTTTTTTTTTTTTTTTTTTGGTGAACTTCTTCACTTCTTTCCCCAGGGATCCACTCTTTCTCAGCATTTCTAACCACTTGGAACATAATCCGTGTTTTGAGCGATATTCCTTTTAGGGGCAAAGCAAACTGAAAGAGAAATTGGCAGTGCTGTTTTCAAACTTGTAATTATCCATTGGTTATTGCCATTGGAATTTGGTCCTCTAAGTTTGAAGTGGGAGGAAAATTTTCAGGACAGCATGATAGAAAGATGGGTAACAAAGGTTTCTTGGAGAAACATAATCATGGTCTTTTAAATAGTCAGAAAACTACTTTATTATTATTATTTTTAAGAGGGAGGGAGAGAGAGAGAGAGAGAGGAGAGAGAGAATGCATACCTGTGGGGTAGGGGCAGAAGGAGAAAGACTCCCAAATAGGCTCCACGCTCATTGCAGAGCCCAGCTCGGGGCTCAATTCCACAATCCTGAGATCATGACCTGAGCTGAAATAAAGAGTCAGATGCTCAACCGACTGAGCTACCCAGGCACCCCAAAAGCTACTTTAAGTAAGAGTTATTATTTTCAAACTTTTCTCTTCGAGAAGGTTGCAGAGGTCAGGACCATAAACATTGGTATTTCTTTGAGGCGAGGTGAGAATGTTTTAGATTACTTTTAGTAGCAGCAGGGTTTGAAAATTGTTCCACATCCCAATAATTACGGGTGATTATTTGATTGCAAGTGTTTTCTTTGGTTTTGCAAGTTTGTGTTGAGGGATGTTTTTATTTTGCCCCTGAGAACGTAAGGGTTGTGAAAACTGACTTTGACAGAAGGATCAAGAATATAGAAGTGCTGGGGCGCCTGGGTGGCGCAGTCGGTTAAGCGTCCGACTTCAGCCAGGTCACGATCTCGCGGTCCGTGAGTTCGAGCCCCGCGTCAGGCTCTGGGCTGATGGCTCGGAGCCTGGAGCCTGTTTCCGATTCTGTGTCTCCCTCTCTCTCTGCCCCTCCCCCGTTCATGCTCTGTCTCTCTCTGTCCCAAAAATAAAAAAAAAAAAAACGTTGAAAAAAAAAATTAAAAAAAAAAAAAAAAGAATATAGAAGTGCTTGCATAATTGGTGGTTTTATGTGTAGGATTATTCCAGAGCAGACACGGGTATTTGGGGGGAAATTTTAACTTGTTCTGTTTAGAGACATAGGTAAGTAAGTAACATCCTGGGTGCTTTGGATTTGGCATTATTCAAAACTTTTGAAGTCTCCATCTACATGTGACCATGTTCTGAGTGACATAGTTACAGCAACTGAGAGAGTCTGGATATGAGATACTTCATTCCACTGGTTTTATGAGTGGCCAGGTACATAAGATCATCTACCCTGATTGTTATTGAGGATGATATGGTCATTTCTAGGTGGAGCAAGTTAAGCAGACCTACTTTTTAGCAGCTTAATGTAGTCATTGGGAAAGAATTACCGTAGAGCTGATTTTAAAGATCGTTTGAAAGCATCGTAGTCTTGATAGACCTGTGTTTGGGGGACATTTGAAACGGGGCAAATTACTTTTGCCCCTAGTTACAAGAATGGAGAGAAACAGTGCAATTGGGCATGGAAAGGTGGAGGGTAGGAGAATAGAGGTGACAATTGAGAAAGAAGAATTGAACATGTTTAACTTGATGGGTATCGCCATGAATTTGGCTCAGGCAAGATAGCACCTCGGCAGTGTGGGACAGACTGTTGAATGGGAGCATCTCCCAGTAGATCTGCTTAATCTCCAGGCCCAGAGCCATCAGTGATGCAAGGCTGGCACCAAAGCTGTACCTCGTACCCCGTGTGGCTGAAGTACTCCTTCTCTAAACTTTAAAACTTTCCTCACTGCAGTTACTGTCCCTTGACTTTTTCTCCATTGGACAGTTCTCAGTGTCTTTTGAGCATTTGGCTCATGTGTCTGAATTTTCTCAAGAAATAGCTCAGCGTTTATCACTGGTCATTAACATCTTTAAAAAGACCTGAAATGACACAAAGTCGAGTACTACCAGAATTGTTTACTTAATGAACTTGATCTTTAAATTTGTACATTTATAATGTGTATATTGTTCTGTAATATTAAGTGAGGGTTTTAAGCCCCATGTAAATTATTTGCCCCAGGAAGGTTGTAATTATTGCCAGGATGGTGAAGAGACCAGGTAATTATTATCATTTTTAACATTTTTAACATTTCAACAGTTTCAGTTATGTAAACTGACAGAGAAGCTAAACGCTTATTTTGTTTGGAGAAAAAGTATCAAAAGGAGAGCTGACCCTGGGAACATTTCCTTTCAGATTACTTCTAGTAAAAAATCAAAGTAGAAGGAAAATTTGATGGTTCTAGAACACACTTACCAAAGGAATGGTGAATATTTGGATATAAGAAGACAGAGGGTTCATGGCAGTGGCATTGAACTTCATCCACATTTTTTCTTTCCTCTGGCTGTCTTAAGTCCATAAATCAGATTGCTTCCACACTGGTGATCAGGAAAGGGAATAGCAAATTTCTAGGCTGGGAGATTTCCAAAGACTCCCCATACAGCTTAATTCCACTGTGCTGGGAGAAGGTGGTTATTTGGGCATTGTGTCACTAGGTAATCCAGAGGTTTGCATGAGGAAAAAAAAAAGTCCTGTTGAAGAGAATGAATTTGATTTCATTTATTTCTTATCCATGTCCTTTGGTATATTGTGAAGTTTAAAATAGAATTATTGATTGAGTCTGCTGCTTCCCTGCAGCACGGGTCTCTTTCCAGAGCAGTAGAGCCCTTGTGTTGAAAAATGCAAACAGACACTTGACAGCATCATCTGCCGTTTAGGAATTTATTTTGAATTCTATCCCTGGATATTTCCCTCATGGTCCTCTCCCCAGCCCATCTCAATCAAACACCAACTGTTGTTGATTCCACTACCTACATATATTCAAAATGTCTATTTCCCTCCATCTTTTTAAAAAAAATTTTTTTAAACATTTATTTATTTTTGAGAGTGAGAGAGACAGAGCATGAGCAGGGGAGGGGCAGAGAGAGAGAGAGAGAGAGAGAGAGAGAGAGAGAGAGAGAGACAGACAGAGAATCCGAAGCAGGCTCCAGACTCTGAACTGTCAGCACAGAGCCTGACGCAGGGCTCAAACCCACAAGCCGTGAGATCATGACCTGAGCCAAAGTCGGATGCTCAACTGACTGAGCCACCCAGGAGCCCCTCCCTCCATCTTTTTGACACCACTTTTTGCCAACTCACTATTGTCTGAGTTAGGAAAAAACGTGAAAGACTTTAAGATGGGTTGAAAGATTAGTAGGAGTCCTGTCAGCTCAGACATCTGGCTCATTGCCTTCCCTTATCTTTGAGCTACTCTGCAACTCTGAGAGTTGTAGAAAACAGATAATAATACAAATGATTCTTATCCATAAAAATGCAAAGTAGGTGGAATGCAATTGATTACTGTCCCTTGAATAGACATGTTTTTGCATCTATTGCAAATTTATTTCCACTTTCCTTTATTGCATGTAAACAACATGCGGTCTTTTGAATTCTCCTTTGAACTGGTTATAGCACCATACTGGTTCTCTCGTTAATTAATGAGTTGAAGCCTTTGACACGTGTTGATATTACACGTGCATAAGAGTCATGATTTTACGGTTTTTTGAAAATTATCCCTGAACATGTTGTCATAATCTGCCAGCTGGTTCTACCTTGCCAGGCTTCGCCTTATCCATTCCCTTCCTTCTACTTTCTACAGAGTAGCAGGAGTGATCTTCAAGTGTAAGCCTGAATGCCCTTTTCTCTTCAACTAAATCTTTCAGTGGCTGTCCATTGTTCTTACTTGGCGTGTAAGACCCTAAATCATTGAGCCTTCCAATTTACTCCTGATTGCATTTCGCTTGACTCTCGCTTCCTCTTTATGCTCTGGCCATTGCGATGAGCCTTCTCATGGCCTCTACCCTGGCTCCTTCCTTCATTATTTCCTGGCCAACTCTTCTTATTTCTTGCCTGAGCTTAAATGTCATTTCCCGAGGGACACCTTTTCGGAGCTTCCAGACTAGGGTAGATATGCTCCGTACTCTTAAAGCATTATCCTTTGATGCACTTATCATAATTGTATTTTAAATAGTTACATCTGAGAATATTTGCTTCTCCTCTCTGAGATAGTGGTTTGCTCTGTGGGTGCAGGGATTGCCTGTTTTGTTCACTGGCACCCCTTCTGGCATTTAAAAAGCACCCAGTGAGCGTTTATAGACTTAATAGATTAGTGAATAACAATGGCAGAAACATACTAAAATGCCCAATACTTTATATCCATAAACCAGTTGGAGGTGGTTATATTGGAAAGAGGTAGGAGTATAGAATTGAGTGCAAAATAGCATAAATTGTGTTATTTCATGGATATGAATACATTTTGCTGCATTTACTCACAAAAATAGACAAACAAACCTAGCTATGCAATTTCCTTATTTACCTGTTTTTTGGAGTTGTGCTGGAAAGATTGTTAAATCACCATTTGGATTTATACATATGATTCTCACATTTGCTGCATAGGATTCTTCAAATAGAATCCTCCTATTAAATTTGGTGATGAAAAATGAGATTTAAAACCTAAAATCAGCTCAATTCATTCCTTGATAAGG
The DNA here is from genome assembly GCF_024362965.1 of Panthera pardus. NCBI lineage: Eukaryota > Metazoa > Chordata > Mammalia > Carnivora > Felidae > Panthera > Panthera pardus. Next base: position 21,876,422 of record NW_026526732.1, on the reverse strand, counting down.
GATTTGGTAAAGAGCTTGAGAATATTGCGTAATATGGATCTAAAACCATCCTGTGATTTTTTTTCACTATATAAAGAAATATGATAGCTAAGACAGCATTCACTATAAATATATATTCTTTTTGCTGAAAATCCTTGTTAATATGTTACAGAGATCTGCTTTGGAGTTTGGGAATCCTGCGAAGTCACATAGCATAGAATAACTTATGGTTGTTGGATTTGAAAAAGTTATGAAGGGTTCACAAGAAAATGATTATCTAAAGGAGCTAAGAGTTAGGAAATTTAACACTTATTCCTGGATGTGCTGCTCATTTATTTATGACCTCAGGCAAATTATTAGCCAATTTTTCCAGGTCACTTGGTTTTTATTCCTTTAGCTATAAAACACACTTGATCATAATTACTTGCCTCATATTGCACAGAAATATTGAGGCATTATTGTGAAACATTATAGGAGATTGCAGTTACTTAGGAATGCTAAATTAAGACCCTCTCAGGTAATCCTAACTTGTGGTACCCCTGGTCTGTGCTACACATATATTTTAGAACAGAAATGGAAAAAAAGCATTGGCTCATTAAACCCACTTTATTCCATTGTCTGGTGGGTAAAGCTTGAGTGTTTTGTTCCTTCTAATTTTAAAAGCCTCTGGTTTGTTAGGGGGCCTGGTCTCCCTGGGAAGGCAGCGATGGCCTCATTGCTTCACCGCTGGGAACTTTTTCCTGCCGCCCAGCCTGCATTTTCTTTGGCTGACTTTCAGAACTGCTCATCTGGCAGAGCTGAGACGTACAAATTGCAGAAGCTCTTTTATCAGTTTGGTGAGGTGATTCTCAAACGTGGTTTAGCAAATAAAGGTTAGGCAGAGAATATGCAGGCTTAAAAATGCTGAACTTCAGTTTGGGCAGACTTCTGCCTTTCCCTTTTCGAAGACAAAGAGGTGCAAAGTTTTCATATACGTCACAAAATTCCAAACTTGAAATTTAAATTGATGGAGGATAAAGGAGGAAGTCTCTGAAGCGTTTTTTGTTTTTTTGTTGATTTCAACATGGAGAGCTATTCAAATGTGTTCCTTTTGGAGAAAGTTGGACTTTGCTTTTAGCGTCCCATTGCTTTCTACTGTTTTCATGTTGGAAGTTGATGATCACAAAAATGAGAGTGGGAAAAGATGTGTAGGGAGCTTTGTAGAAGATGGGGCAATAAAAGCAGTCTGCAGAAGTTGGGTCCTCTTTTCAGTCTTGTGAAGGAGATAGTACAGGCTTCCTGTGTGCTGTATCGGTGCACCTACAGTAGAGATCTGAGCTTTGCAAGTTAGGCCCTGAGTTCACCGTTGATTTATTTTCCTGACCATGAGTATGGCAAGTCAACTAATTGTTTTAGGTGCCATAACCATTCAACTGTTCCTTAGGAAGTTTTGATTTGTATTTACTTACCAATACCTTTAAAAAGCAAACAATAAAACGCACTCTGTATTCCTAAACAGTTCCAAGCCATGTTTTGGCTACGTTACATAAGTTTGGTTTTGTTGTTGTTTGCTTTCATTCAATTTGATACCTTTTGTTTGTTTTGGTTCTAAACATTATACTTGCAACATGATTTTCACCTGGTTACTGTGGTTAAAGTAAAAGTTGTTTAGTAGGCTGTGTTTTATGTTTTGTACATATTGAGTACTTAATAAATGATTTGGACTGAGCCTATTAACGTTTGTAAGTGTTAAGCAAATTTGATAATATTTGCTGAGTCTGTAACTGATGCTCAGTTTTGAGATGGATTGGATCAGGAAAATGCCTTTTCACCCATTACCTGGAAAGGGGGGAGCAGAGCCACATACCTTGTGCTTTTCCACTCAGTCTGTGTGACCCCACCATCCCCACCTTCAGAGATGGGCTCTGATTGGTGCAGGGGTGGTAGGCCTGGGCCAGTGTAGGCTGGAGAGCTCTCAGGAGAGGATTGTTGAAGAGATGGTGGTTTTTGGGGAAAGAAGCTCTTCCTGTTAAACAGCTAGGAGACACTGGACCTATTTTCAGCTGTCCCTAGCCTTAGGAAGCCTTTAGGTCCAATTGCTACACATAGCCACCCGCCAGCTATGAGTGGAGGCAGATCGGGTTGGGTGGGGGTAGTTGATGCTGTTAGTTTTGCTTTTACCATCTGTTGGGGAAATTAAAAAAAAAAATCCTGCCAACAAAAAGACCTCTATTCGATATAGAATACAGAGCACACAGAATTTATTTTCGGGTATTTCTATCAGATTTGGTGAATGTAGGCAGTTGGTGAAAAACTGGAAGGTCTGGACAGAATTTCACACATTATGTAGTAAAGTTGAAGAAGGAATGATGAACACTTACCTCCTGGAGAGAAAAATGGATGCAACTTGTCTGGGCCTCTGTCTGCCTCCTAAGAGACTTGATTACTTTGAGGTCATTGTTATCTTGCATTGGAAAACTGGAGATGGGGGTTTATCTAATTCCTTACTAAAAAGTTGGTCCGGTTGTGTTTTTAGGGAGACACCCTAAGGGGATGGAAAGGGCAGGTCAGCTGCCTCTCCTTGATTACACAAAGGAAATGTCATTTCATTTACCTTTATATTATCACTATCAATACTGTAACTAATGCCTTGCTCTCGTCCCATGGTACCCTGTCTTTTGAGGAACTGCATTCTGCAAACATTTCCCCTGCTTTGCCGGTTGTGCATATCTGGAATGAACTGTATTGTTACAGACCTTGCCTGGTATGCACGTGGAGTGGGTTTATTCAGCCCGCAGACCTCACCTGGTTGTTTGTCCATGGAGTATGCACTTGGCCCTGCACCTGGCTGCCAGCTGTGTGAGCCTCACGTGTGGTTCCCTATCATCCCGGTTTATCAGCTCCCTCAGTTTGCTTGCTTACCCAAGATCAAGGTAAAAATTCTGTTACATGCTGTGTGACTTCTGATTCTCTGAAAGATATTATGTGGGTTAGCTTGTGTTTTATAGTATTTTGTAGTTTTTAAGGCAAACACACATTTATTGCTTTGATTCCTATGTGAACGCTACATAAAGCAATGCTCTGCAGTTAATTGTCTCTTGTGTGATTACCTGAGCCATGTTTCTCCAGTCCCTCACTCTTCTTCCTTTCTTCCCCTCCCTCCCTCCTTCCAAGCAAGCTTCTAAATGGAGTCTTTTTCAGTTCTTAAGAACTTGTGCTGACCACCTTGAATTCTTCAAAAGAATGGCCAAGTGCCATGTGTTCACTGATTCTTTAAGTGACCATAGAATGTCTGGCTGGTTTTCTTTTGCAAGCTGTTTAAAGACCTCATTAGGCATTTCACTGCACTCATTTTGTTGTTACTCTTTTCAGTCCAAAGCAATCGTGCTTTCATTCTTTCCCTGTGGGGTGGAATCGAAAAGTTGATGTTGACCATCATATGGTCTTCATTTCATTGGTGAAGCTATAACTTTAAAATTGCGATGAACCTGTATTTATCATGTTGCTTAATCTTGCGTAGAGATCCCATTCTTTGTTTTGGTCTATTATTTAATTTATGCAGTAATAATAATACAATAATCATAATGGCACAAAAATTAGGTGATAGAAGAAATCCAAAGAAAATATTCTTCAACTCCTTTATTTCTTTTTAAAGTTTCATTTATTTTGAGAGAAAGAGAAAGTGCAAACGGGGGAAGGGCAGAGAGAGAGGTAGAGAGAGAGAATCCCAAGCAGGCTCTGCACTGCCAGAGTAGACTCCAACGCGGGCCCCCAACCCACGAACCATGAGATCACCACCTGAGCCGAAGTTTGTCACTCAACTGACTGAGCCACCCAGTGGTTCTATAACTGCTTTTAATTCCACTGCTTTTAATTTCCAAGAGAAAAACTATAATGTTTTTGTTATAAAATGCTTTAAAAAGTATATTTATATGTAAACATAATTAGCCAAAATGGCATTGCTCTTGGGGCTGCTCACTGATGTACTTACTGACTTTTAAGAAAATGAAGAATTATTGGGGGCACCTGGGTGGCTCAGTTGCTTGAGCGTCCTACTTTGGCTCAGGTCATGATCTTGCGGTTCGTGAGTTCAAGCCTCCACATCTGGCTCACTGCTGGCAGCATCAGTGCAGAACCTGCTTTAGATCCTCTGCCCCCCTCTCTGCCCCTCCACTGCTTGTGCTCTCTCCCAGAATAAATAAATAAATATTAAAAAAAAAGAAAATGAAGAATTACAAGAGCCAATAGGGTGCTACGTTTGTATCAGTGCTGAGATTTGCGATTCATAAGTGAAAGAGTCTGGTTTTAAAAATATTAAAAGAGGGGCACCTGAGTGGCTCAGTCGGTTAGGCGTCTGACTTTGGCTCAGGACATGATCTCATGGTTCATGGGTTTGAGCCCCATGTCGGGCTCTGTGCTGACAGCTCAGAGCCCAGAGCCTGCTTTAGATTCTGTGTCTCCCTCTTGTTCTGCCCCTCCCTGGCTTGTGCGCTCATGCTCTCTCTCTCCTTCAAACATAAATGTAAAAAATTTTAAAAAATGTTAAAAGAAAAATTGCTTATTTCTTATTGAATTTTGAAAATAATCAACCCCTTGCCCCAAACAATCAAAAACCTAAAACAATTAAAAAAAAAAATAAAAGAGAGAGATGCTAAAGCTTGCAGTATGTTATCAGAGGTTGGGGACATCAGATTCACCTGAGATTAATCAGAGAAGAATGCAAGGACATTGTGGTATATATGCTGTAGATGTGTATGTGTGTGTGTGTGCGTCCATGTGTATGGTGCACACGTGCATGCACACACATGCAGTACCCAGTGGAGATAGTAACTGAATTGCATAGGCTGCCTCAAATCCCGATTTGAAAATAGGGAGCATAAATAAATCAAAGAATAGGCAAACAGTGTCAAAGGGCTCAAATTTATTGTTTGTAAGATACCGTATCAGATATGTTAGTTGTGAAAGCATTTAAAAACTTATGTTTTCGCTCATCTCCTTATTATACTCAGTTGTAACTTGATTATTTATAATGAGATTAGGGCAGTCATAGGACAGGTTCTGTCTGTGTACTGTATCTGTTACTTGGTACAAATTTGGCAGCTCATGAGTTCCTGCTAATGTGCTCAGCATGCTGCGTTGGTCCTGGTTTTGTTAACATGTCGGTTCTGAAGGCCTTGAAGACAAGGCCTGCATTTGTCAGCCGTGGGTGTTTGGGTGGTCAGTGTCAGCCTGGCAACCCCAGGGAGGAGGCACTGATCAGCCTTCTAAATGGAAAATCCGAGTCCCAATTCTACCTCTGGTTGGTTTGCTATCGGTATAAAGAATTAGCACTTTGTTCTCCTAAGAACTCCAAACTACACTTTCTAAGGTTTACTTTCTTATTCAATATTTGGCAGATCTTTCTTCCCATTGCCACTCCTACTATTGGTGAAAAACTTGACCTTTATGATGGAAATAACTGTTTTGGGAGTACTGAAGAAGGGAGAGAGTAAGCCAGTGTCAGCTTAGAGAGAAGGTGGGGACCCAATCACAGAGGATCTTTTACTTGGAGTCTGGATTGTCTTTGCCTATAATGGAGCCCTTTGCCTGTAGTTAGAGTTATTTTGGCTCTAATGCAGAGGCAGAGGGATCAGTTAGCCTTGTCCTAGAGGCACGAACCAGAGTGGGAGCTGTGATGACAGGGAGAGGTGGTTTTAGAGCGTGTGTTTGGAAGTAGGTGAAGTGGGGAGTGAGTGGAAAAAGTAGAATCTGAAATTACTTCTTCGTGTTTTGGTTTGAGCCAGAATAATGTCTGCTGGTGTTTTGTATTCAGTCATGTTCCCTAGTCTTTGGATGGTGGGGTGTGTGTGTGTGTGTGTGTGTGTGTGTGTGTGTGAATGTGCATGTGGTTCCTTTCCACAGACTTGATCACTCCTTCAGAGGACTCACTGTTGACTAAACTTCTCACATGCACGCGGCTATCCTATGCAGAGGTTGCTACTCAGTCGCCCTATGACTTGGTATGCCTGTGGACACAATTTGTTTATCTGCACCATGTTTTAGGAGACTAAAAATAGCAGGAGATTACACAGATAAACTCAGATTTCCAGTTTCTTTTGAAAAGCCCAAAGTCCTGCCAACAATGGGCTGGGATTCCTCCATGGCCACTGGTGGCTGGAAATGAGCTCTAGCTGTTGCCTTCAGCCTTTGGGCTGATTCTCCGGGTGTGAAGGAGCCCATCAGGTTTGCTTCATGCCGTTGTACCATCACAAGTGTCTGTCAGTATTCATAGCCACTGTTCTCCCACAGACCCGGGCTTGTCCTCACGCGTTGTGATGACAGTTTGCTTGTATCCTCTGACACTTTTAAATCCAGAAGGTCTGTGTCCCAACTGCTGATATTAATACTGGTCCCTCTTGTCACAATGGCAGGGTTAGAGCTGGCATCCGGAAAATGCACAGAAGTATAAGGCGAAAGGGTTGAAGGAGGGGCTGGCCAGAACTGGTCACCTATGACATCGTCACCCTCTGCACTCATGTTGCCTTTTCAGTATTTAAAACTAAATGTGACCCGTGGCTTATCTGCCCCCCAAGTTCAAGATTGTGCATTTGTACTGTTTTGTGTTTATTGGAAAACTATGAGAACCCTCTCTGGTGAATGGGGAGAGTGGCCTGAACTTGGCATTTCTGCAGGGCCAAGCACAAAGAACGTATTCACCAAATATTTGTCTGATTGAGTTATTAAGCTGTATTCTTTCTGTCAGGGAAGTCTCTGCAAATCTGTCTTTGCAAAGAATTAAAAATCTAAATAAGAGGTTGACTGTCAGGATGAATCAGTTTTTAATTTTATTCAATGATGACTTCTGACATTTCCAAACAGTTTCCCAGGGTGGACCCCATATTGAGAGCCTGTGATAGGAAGGCACAGATATGCTTTAAAGTTGTGTGCTTGGGAAAAAATCATCTTCATTTGGAGTTCATTTAAATATGGTATATATTTTGTTGCTCTCTTTGGGAAGTCATTAAATACAACTCCCGCTATTCTGCCCCCATCAATGAAATATTTCCTTCCATAAATGTCAAAGTCTAGTGCCCTTGTAATTTTGGTAGCAGTTTGGCAAAGACTTGTGGATTTGGAACCAGATTTTGTAGTATTAGATCCAGGTTCTGCCTCTCACCTGTCACGTCACCCCTGTTTCAGTTTTCCTGCTTTAAAATACTATTATCAAGAAATAACTAATACATGTAAATAACACATCTAAATCTCTATAAATCTCTTAGAATGTATCTAAGTGGTTGCTATAGCTATGTCTAAGAACATTTCATATTTCCAGTGTCTGTTTTTGTATGGCCCACAAGCTAAGAATGGTTTTTGCATTTTTTAGGTGGTAGCAAAACGTAAAGAATATTTCACAACACGTGGACATTATATGAGATTCAAATTTCAGAGTCTACAAATAACGTTTTATTGGGAGATAGTCATCATTATGATTGGCTCATTTGTTTCTGTATTGTCTGGGATGCCTTCATATTACAACAGGATTGAGTAGTTTTGGTAGAGACCACCTGGCCAGCATTGCCTAAACTAGGTACTCTCTGGGCCTTTACAATAGAAATTTTCTGGCCCCTGCTCATAGGGCACAAAGTATTGAATCACATATGTATAGGGTGTAAGTGGAACTTGCTCTTTGGCATAGGCTTGTTCTTTCCATTGTTCCATTAGGAGTGTTATGAGACACTCCTAAGTTGTATTTGTCATGACTGTGTAGTATTTTGTGGTGACTGCCCATGTGTATGGTGAGTGTGGGTGTGTGCTTTCTGTGTAAGTTTTGAACCACAGTTTTGGATTTGTATGAGCCTAGGTACCTTTCTTTACTCTTTGTCCAATGAGGAGATTCATAGGCTGTATTTCCCCCTCTTTGGCCATCTTACAGGTGTAGTCCTTCTGAGGACACCCAATGGGTATATACACTGATAATGCCATTACTGGACTGGGGTGGGAGAGTACTGGAGAAAGAGACACCGCAAAAACCATATTTCTTCCCGATCGCCATCAATATTCATCTGAAATTGGGAAATAGAATGAAGAATTTGAGCTACTGTTCCTGTAGGGTTTTGTTTGTTTTTGTTCTTAAAGAAAGTGAAGACATTGGTTCTACTGTATGAATGACTGACTTCCAGAAAGATAGGGCTGTGTCTCCATCATGTGTGTTTCAAAACAATGCTCCACAGGGAGGTTTTCTCAAGGTTTGTTGCTCAGGAAATGAATGAACTAGACAAGTGAGAGAGGAAAGGAGTGTCTCATCTAGAAAAATTAATGCTACTTCTTAGGCTTTCTACTTTGCTATTGAGCAACAGTGGGGCTTAGGGAAGAATCTAGGGAGTTTTCTGGTGAATTATGGCTTGTCTCATGATACATACCTACAGCACAGTGTGGCGTGCTCTTGTATATCTTGTTCATTATTTTGGAATGGGATGTAACCTTACAGGCCATCATACTAGAAGATCTTTATGAATTGATACTAACGTGTACTCAGGTTCAGAATCTGCTTTTATATTCCTGCCTGGAAATGAATTATTTGTTTTATTCATCCATTTAGATATTGTTGAAACTTTATGGCACTTTTATGACAGTAGAAACACTGAAGTGATGTTTCTAATATGAATGATAGTATCAACCATTTATTGAACATCTGTCATCTTAGTTTTTAACAGATGAGCAAATAGATGTGGAAAGGCTAAGTAAAAGGCTTTTTGTCAGTGAGGTCATCGATGGATGGACATTCATAATTATTTGTCATATATTTATATTTATATTATGCTGGTTTATGTTATTTTATTTATTTATTTGAAAATGGATAGTGGATTTGAGAAGACCTTACTTCACTGCACTTGTTATCAGTAAGTTTTTAAAAATACAATGTATTGTCAAGTTGGCTAACATACAGTGTATACAGATGCTCTTGGTTTTGGGGGTAGGTTCCTGTGATTCATCGCTTACATATAACACCCAGTGTTCATCCCAACAAGTGCTCTCCTCAATGCCCATCAGCAATTTTTCCCTCTCCCTCACCCCTCTCCCCATCAACCCTCAGTTTGTTCTCTGTATTTAAGAGTCTCTTATGGTTTGCCTCCCTCCCTCTCTGTTTGTAACTATTTTTTTCCCCTTCCCTTCCCCCATGGTCTTCTGTTAAGTTTCTCAAGTTCCACATATGAGTGAAAACATAAGTCTTTCTCTGACTGACCTATTTCACTTAGCATAATACCCTCCAGTTCCATCCACGTTGCTACAAATGGCAGGATTTCATTCTTTCTCATTGCCAAATAGTATTCCATTGTATGTATAAACCACATCTTCTGTATCCATTCATCAGTTGATGGACATTTAGGCTCTTTCCATAATTTGGCTATTGTTGAAAGTGCTGCTATAAACATTGGGGTACAAGTGCCCCTATGCATCAGCACTCCTGTATCCTTTGGATAAATTCCTAGGCACTAATAATGAAACAACAGAAAGAGAAATCAAGAAATCGATTCCATTTACAAGAACCATATGGTTCATCAAGAACCATAAAATACCTAGGAATAAACCTGACCAAAGATGTAAAAGATCTGTGTGCTGAAAACTATTGGTAGTTTTTAAGATTTTTTTTTATTCTAGATAATCCCTCTTTGTTACTCCCATGAGTTTCACCTATATTCCTGTGTCTTGCTGTAAGATCAGAGTTACGCATCTATCCCTGAAAGAGCATCTGTTTGTTTGGTGGCTAGTTCTCTGAAGTGTACTTTTGCTGGTTCAGAGAGGAGGAAGGTAAGAAAGAGGTAGCAGATGATGAGGGCCCCTTCTCCCTTTTGCTTTTACTAATAGCAGGTGGGAAGTCGAAATGTGCAAGGAGCTCTCCCTTGCTCTGCCTCCTGCAGTATTGCCTCTGGTCCCTTGGGCCATAACTCCCACATGGCGTATATCAGTTATTGTGACTGATGGAGATGATCAACGGGTCCCTGACACTATCGCTGCTCACCGGAAGGGCAGCTGGGACTAGAAAAGCAGCTTTGTTTCACACACAAATATGCCATAGTTTATTTTTTAACTGATTCTATAGTGAAAACTTTACCATACTTCCCCTCATTTCGAGTATGGGACCTATTAGAAAAGCCAAGTTAGTCATCATTAGTTGACAATACTTTATACATAATTAAAAATGTAAAAAATCAGGAGGGGAGGAAAAATGGAAAATCCTAAATTTTAGGAAACTTCGGAATGGCTCCCTCCCTCCCCTCCTCCATTTTAGGCTCAGAGTAAAATTGTGCTTCATATGACTTTATGTATATATTTTTAAGGGAAAAGTGAAGAAGATAAAATAGTTATTGGTTATAAAATAGCTGTATTATTATTTAAAAAAATTTTTTAATGTTTATTTATTTTTGAGACAGAGAGAGACAGAGCATGAACAGGTGAGGGGTAGAGAGAGAGGGAGACACAGAATCTGAAACAGGCTCCAGGCTCTGAGAGGTCAGCACAGAGCCCGACGTGGGGCCTGAACCCACGAACCATGAGATCATGACTGAGCTGAAGTTGGACGCTTAACCAACTGAGCCACCCAGGCGCCCCAGTACAACATAACTTTGATTACATTGTGCTTTGTAGTTGTCTGGTCATTTTCACATAATTGTATTTATTTGATTTTTAGCCTGTGATTTAGAGGAAGGTTAAGAGTGGGCTTAGGTTCATCAGTTCGTTAACGGTCCAACTGGAATTAAAACCCAGGCTTCCTGATTTTCTGTGTAGGCATCCTCCTATTGTTTACAACCGTCCTATCACACACACACACACACACACACACACACACACACACACAGAGGCAAGGATCTGCCTGTCAATGGTGGGATTTTCTGGCATCAGACACTAGGGTATGTTGGTCGGTGGAAGTTGATGCTATTCATCAATCAGGGTTGAGAGTTTGGGAATTCTATAAGCTTTGTTGTTCGAGATACTGGACTGGTACTGGACTTAGATACACAGCCCGAAATGTCTTAATTGTTCAGAAATTACAGCTAGAAGTATAGGTCTAGCACCGGAGAGCAAACATTGTTGACAAAATGACGTGCTTCTGTAGTGGAAATGCTGCAAGACAGCATCAAACCGTGAATGTAACGTGAGGTGATGGAACGGGAGAATCTGCACACTTTTTTGGCCTCTGCACACAGGTGCTGTATGCCCATTTATATTTTCAGTGATTCTCTGTAGCATTCCTTCTCGGGAACATATACCATAGACAAGGCATCTGGACTTTGGCCATAGCTTTATTTGCTCCCTTTGTAAGAAATAATGCAATTTATATTGTTCATCTTAAAGCATTTGTTATGGATTTCAGAGTTTTCTGTATTTGTATTTCTTTCTATACAAGGCAAAGCTGAAAAGTCTGCTGCCCATCCAGACTTTTAATTGGAAAAAATGAAACCATGCATTTATTTGCCACAGATGTATATGATTTCTGCTACTGAAGAAACTGATAATTTACTTTTTCTTTTACAGAGTGGAAAACCACCCATCAATGATATGTTCACAGACCTCAAAGATGGAAGGAAGCTCCTGGATCTTCTGGAAGGCCTCACAGGAACATCACTGGTAAGAGGGGTCATCTTTGAGAACCAGGCTAAGTGTCTCTCATCATTACTGATACTTGAAGACCCTTTATGGGTACTTACAGTGTAAAGGCCCAAAATAGGAACATTTTTAGAAATGTTTAAAAATTTAAATTTTTAAACATTTTTAAATGTTTATTTAAAAATTTAAAAATGTTTAGAAATTTTTTAGATTTAAATTTTTTAGATTTAAATTTAGATTTAAATTTTTTAGATTTAAAATTAAAAAATGTTTAGAAATATTTAGAAATTTTAAAATGTTTAGAAATTTTTAGAAATGTGTTTTAATGAATCTTTGATAGAGTAATATTTAGGCTTTATTGAGGGCTCTATTTTTATCAAAGATAAAATTATTTATTATATTTATTACTCTCAGATAGCCCAGGACAGAATTACAAGGAGGGATGGCTATGTTAAGAGGGCATAATGTTTTGAATAGTAGAAAACACACTTAAATGTTATTTAATAAATAGCTTAAAAAGCTAAGAGCTGGGGCACCTGGGTGACTCAGTCAGTTAAGCATTCGACTTGGGCTCAGGTCATGATCTCATGGTTCATGAGTTTGATCCCCACGTCTGGCTCGCTGCTGTCAGCGCAGAGCCTACTTCGGCTCCTCCGTCCCTCTCTCTCTTTGCTCCTCCCCTGCTTGCACGTGTGCTCTCTGTCTCAAAAATAAGTAAACATTAAAAAAAAGTTGTTAAACGCTACGCATTTATTTTTATTCGGTTTTCCAGTATTATCGTCATTTCTTCATCAAACCCAACTCTATTATTTTACGTCGTAAGGTACTTTATACCCACACAGAAATAACAGTGCTAATGAAGAGTATGCATTTTATGGGTACAAACTTTAACACTAGAGGTAATAAAAGGTATAGAGAAATGCACTCCTGAAGATGAATTCCTTTCTTGCCAAAGTGTGGGGTGTTATATACTCTGCCTTTTACCTTCCAGATGGTGGGTAAGGTACCTGTTGCAGAGGCTGATCCCTCTCTCAGATGAGATTCCCTGGCCAGTGAGGCAGAAAGTGCCTCCCAGATCACCTTTCTCCAGGTGGCAATTCCTGCCTTCCCAGGGGGGCCTTGTAATGCTACCTGGAACCTGGGATAGTGCCTCTGAATCCTCCCTGCTCTGTGCACACTGACTGGTGCACTATGAAGGTGACATGACTTCTCAGTCTTTCTGTGTCCAGCCCAGTTAAAAATTGTTTTTAATGTTTATTTATTTTTAAGAGAGACAGAGTGTGAGCAAGGGAGGGGCAGAGAAAGAGGGAGACACAGAATCCGAAGCAGGCTCCAGGCTCTGAGCTGTCAGCACAGAGCCTGATGCAGGGCTCGAACCCATGAACCTTGAGATCATGACCTGAGCTGAAGTCAGATGCTTAACTGATTGAGACACCCAGGCACCCTGGGCCCAGTTTTGATAAAAGAAGGCTTTCTCCCTGGAGCATTGGTTCCCAAAGTGGTCTGCACATTAGAATCACTAGGGGAATGTTTTAGAAATTCTAAACCCATACTACATCCCAGATTCATTAAGTCATCATCTTTGGGGGTAGGGTCAGACATAAGTTTGGGAGTTTTTGAACGCCAATGTTGAGGCAAGGGAGTGAACTACTATGTCAAGATGTAAGTGGGGTAACTTGCATTCTGTCACCACCAGCCTCCACGGTGGCCTGAGAAGCCAGGCGGAGCTCCTGGCACAGAGGGGCCCCGTGTTGAGCTGTTCTCTGTACGTCTCAATGTCCATGTTTGTTGGCAATGTTGAGGCTGACTTATTTGATCTCGTGTTTTGTTTTCTAGCCAAAGGAACGTGGCTCCACAAGGGTACATGCTTTAAATAATGTCAACAGAGTGCTGCAGGTTTTACATCAGAACAATGTAAGTGTGCAGCGCGACTTTTGGGGTTCTTTGGTGCTACTGGGGTTATTTATTGTCACGCTGGCCACGTGCTCTGTGCATTGTCATTGATTTTTGGAAACATTTTTCTTACGACAAGTATTGAACCTTTTCTGCGAGCGAGGGGACAGTCACGCTTTTTTTGATTACTTGGTTGATCTATTGTATAAATAATACATTTTTGAGATTTAGGTTTACCTGATTCTCTAAAGTGAAATTTCTCTTATCATTCACTTATATTGCTGTCCAAAGGTGCTAAAACAAAAATCTTGGTTTCTGTGGCAGAATTGTCCTAAAAGTTATTAGTATTATTATTTTTTATTTTAATAGGTGGATTTAGTGAATATAGGAGGAACTGACATTGTGGATGGAAATCACAAACTGACTTTGGGGTTGCTTTGGAGCATCATTTTGCACTGGCAGGTGGGGCAATTTTCAATCACTTTTTAATAGAAATTGAAAATGTATCATTTGTGTGTGTTAGTTGCTTAAGGCCACCATCACAGAGCACCCCAAACTGTGTGGCCTCAACACCAGAAATTTATTTTCTCACAGTTCTGGAGGCTAGAAGTTTGAGATCAATGTGTTAGCGTGGTTGGTTTCTTTCGAGGCGTCCTTCTTTGGCTTGTGGATCACTGTACTCTTCCTGTGTATTCCCTCTTTGTGTGTGTCTTGTCCCGATCTCCTGTTCTTCCAGTTAGATTGGGTTACAGCCCACCCTTAAGATTCCATTTCACCTTAATCATCCCTTTAGAGACCCTATTTCCAAATATATTCTCATTACCAGGTAGTGGGGGTTAGGACTTCAAGAATTTGGGCAGTGGGGAGACACAATTCAACTCCTAGTAATTTGGAATGAAAGAGTCTGACAAGCAGCTCTATTTTCCTGGCATAGAAAAAAAAGTATCTTTCTTTAAATATTAAATTAAAGAAGTTGACGTAATTTCAGATTTATAAAAAGGTTGCAAAAGTAGCTTAAAGAATTCCTGGATACCTTTCATTCGCGTCCCTCGAATGCTGACAGTTGTTCTCTCTCTCTCTTCCTCCTTGGCTAAAAACTTGTGTATTTGTAAAAACAAACCTTTTTCCTAAAAGTAAGGAATTCTCTTACATAACTAGAATATAATGTTAATATCATATTATAAAATGTGCTATATACAATATAATACTAGCATCGTTAAGCGTAATTACAATATATGCTAAAAATAATATGTAATTATTAAAATCAGGAAAATAATATCAAAACAATACAATTTTGTAATCTACACATCCTTTGGAGATTTTGTCAATTGCCCCAATAATATCCTTTATAAAAGATAAAAAACAAAACAAGATCATGCATTACATGTATTTCTCACATCTCCTTAGTCCTCTTTTATCTGGAGTAGTTTTTGAGTCTTTCTTTGTATTTCATGATATTGACCTTTCTGAAAAGTACCGGACGGTTATCTTGTAGAATATCCCTCCATGTGGGTTTGGCTGGTATTTTCTCATGAACAGATTCAGGTTACTCATTTTTTTGGTACAGAATGCCACAGAAGTGATGTTGAGTTCTTAGCATATCCTATCAGGAAACAAGTGCTTTCGATTAGTTTTTTTTTTTCTGGCAGTGTGAACTTTCACTGTTTGGGTTAAGGTGTCTCCCCTGTAATGTGACTGTGCTTTATTATTAAAAAGTATTCTGTGGGGATATACTTTGAGGCTGTGTAAATATTCAGCTACTTACCAAACTTTTTTCCATGAGTTTCAAGATCCGTTCTTAGCTCTTCCCTGATCAGTTATCATTGTGATGCTTGGCAAACAGTGATTTTCCAGTTTCACATGTTCAAGTGTTCTGAATTTTCAAGTTTATTTATTAGTTGTCTTTCTGCTTGTGTGGAAGAGCTTCCCCTTGCCACTTGTTTATGTATTTATTCATCCATCCATTCGTTTATAGACCAGTGTAGACTCATGAAGTTTTGCTTGATAGGTTACTAATCTTTCACTATCTTTATTTATTTTGCACGCCTCCTTTAGTTGGCTCTTGTGTCCTTTTCTTATGTCCACACCATTCCATAGCTCTTTCTTATAATATGTGTGTGATTTTAGAATAATCTAAAATATCAATTCTAGATTATAATGGTTTTTACCATCATCAAATGTACTTCATTCTTTGATTTCGTAGTTCATCAAAAGTTCTTCCTTTCTCATTTTTGTAGAAGATAAAATTGTTTTCTTCTTACTAAAAGGTGTTTGTTAAGTGTATAGTATGAAAAAATTACTTTGTGGCTATGAAAGTAATGTTCACTGTAACCAAACCTAATAGAAGTGTTGCTAAGATACAGAAAATACCATAGCGTATGATGGTGAGGGAAAAATCACCTCTAAATCCTCGTACCATAAAATAATTACTGTTAAAAACATATTTATCTTTTTAGCGTTTAAAGGAAAATTTTGAGATAAAATGAGTATCAATTACCTGATCCATAATGATTAATTAATGTAATATTCCTTACTCAAGGACTTGATTCCAGCAACTATTTTAAGTTATAGGCAGGCATGGTTTTTTTTGTTTGTTTTGAACAGGTAAAAGATGTCATGAAAGATGTCATGTCAGACCTGCAGCAGACAAACAGTGAGAAGATCCTACTGAGCTGGGTGCGCCAGTCCACACGGCCATACAGCCAGGTCAACGTCCTCAATTTCACCACCAGCTGGACAGATGGCCTCGCCTTTAATGCCGTGCTCCACCGACATAAGTGAGATATGACCTGACAAGATGTGGGCCTTACAAATTTGTATCTCCTCTCTGTCTCTCTCTTACTATTCCTCCCTAAAGCCCTTTGCCCACAATCACTGCTCTCCTCTCTTCACACGTTTAAACATGAAGAAAAGAAGCATTATGGAAGAAAATACCCATGGAGTCTTTATTTCCATAGGACTTAAATGCCACAGTGCAATGTCCGTGGTTTCTTCTACATATATACACGTTTAAAAAATGTAAAATAATTCACATAGTTCAGTCCCACTCAGCACTAACCAGTAATGTATATACCGAATTGTGTTATGTTTTCATTCTCATACCAAAAGGGAAACTATAAATCCAATGCAATTTCAATTAAATATAGACAACTGATTTTGTGTGTGTGTGTGTGTGTGTGTGTGTGTGTGTGTGTGTGTGAGAAACTTGTAATTATATAAAAGACCAAAGGGGCAAGAAGAGCCAGTATATTCCCGAAGAAGAACCAGGCCAAAGTACTTCCGAAACAGAAATAAAAGTAGTTATGAAGCTATATTTATTAAGACTATATATATAGTCTATAAATAAATACACGAATATAATAATAGGCTGAACCATGTGAAATTGCCAACATTTGACTGTTTTGACATATAAGAATGGCAGTTTCATATAGTTCAGCCTAACATGATAAAAAACTCAGAAATAGCTTCATCTTGCTATACACCTGAGCTAATGTTGCAGATTAATAGTATGGGATAACTGGTTACCCATATGGAAATAAGTGTATTGGATCTTTACCTCCCTATACCCAAAAGAAAATTCCAGATGCATCAAGGATTTAAATGTGAGAGGCAAAATTTATTATATGTTTTATTGCTATTGTAAATTATTTAATGTTTCAGGTCCTGTTTCATGTAGGTTTTTTGCTGATATATAAAAAATGTAATTGACTTTTCTAAATCTTAGATCTGGAAACTTGTTAAACTTTTACAAATTTTACCAAAATGTTTACAAGTCTTACAAAAATGTTTCTTCAGTTTTTTAAAAAGTTTTTTTTAATGTTTAATCATTTTTTGAGAGACAGAGCATGAGTGGGGGAGAAGCAGAGAGAGAGGGAGATATACAATCTGAAGCAGGCTCCAGGCTCTGAGCTGTCAGCACAGAGCCCAATGTGGGGCTTGAACTCATAAACCTTGAGATCATGACCTGAGCCAAAGTCAGCCGCTTAACTGACTGAGCCACCCAGGTGCCCTGGTATATATATTTTTTTAGACTGTTCCTGAATCATAATAGTTTCTTCTCTTATTTTCTCTTACCTCCTCATTTGTGCCTTGTCCTTCAATACAATATTGATTTGAATTGGTGATAGAGAACAGAATGTTTTTTTCTACATAGTGAAGGGTGTGGTTTCAATGTTTTACCACAAGACTAATATTTACTGTAGCTTTTTTTAAAATATACTTTTTATCTAGTTAACAAACTCCTACACCCAAGTGTCTTCCACTTCTCCTTTATTAGTTTAAGAGGGTTGGACTCTGTTCCTAGTTGGTTTAGAAATGTTATCAAGTAACTAGAATTTTAGCCCAAACTTTTACCCAACTATTATTTAATTGATTCAGCAAGTATATATGGAGTGCCTTTTATGTGCTATGTACAGCATGTGTAGCAGAGAACAAGACAGGCAAAAATCTCAGTCCTCTTGGAATTTCTGTTCAAATAGAGGGGGAGAAGACAATTAAATGAAAATGTAAGTTGCATAGCATATAGAAATGGTAAATGCACTGAAGAAAAACATATTGGGCAAGAGGGGAAGAGGTACCTGGCATGCAGGAAGTCAGTGGGTGCAGGGGCATGAGTAGGAGGAGAAATAGGAGATGAAGTCAGAGAAGGAACTGGGTCTGAGAGTAGGGGAGGCAAGTCCCAGAAATTAAGTGGGTCTAAGATGTAAGAAAAGATAGAGTACAAAGAAAATGATTAAATTTTGGGTAAGACAGAGCAATAACAATGTCCAATTTGTGGGATTAAAAGAAAATCAAGATAGAAAGGAAATATTAGACAATGAAAGTATGGAGGAAGGTGGATGGTGAAAAGTTCTCTCAGGGCCTAGTTGTAGGAGTATCCTGTGAGCTGATCAGAGCTGGATTTTCTATTCTGCTAATCTTGGTCTTTGAATTGGACAATTTAGTCCATTAACATTTATTGTAATAATTGATGTGTTTAGGTTCATTTTTACCTCTTGTTTTAAGCTTTTCATTTCTTTTACCTTTTTTGTATATTTTTTCTTTGCTGTCTTGTATTGATAAGTTACTCTTACCTTTTTTTCTTTTACTATTTGGGAAATATCATATACCATTTCTAATCTTTCAGTGGTTACTTCATAAGTTTTATTCAGCATATTTGACTGATACAAAAAATTTAGACTCTTTTACCTATTGTTTTGTATTATAAATTACTTTGAAAAGTAATATGACAAGTCTTTGAGATATAAAAGATAAATTTATTTTTATTTTAATGTTTATTTATTTTAAGAGAGAGAGAGAATGCACACACATGTGCAAGTGGGGGAGGGGCGAGAGGCAGAGAGAAAGAATCCCAAGCAGGCTCCACATTTACAGTGGGGATGTGGGGCTGAAACTCATGAACTGCGAGATCATGAACTGAGCTAAAGTCAGATGCTTAACTGACTGAGCCACCCAGATGCCCTAAAACATAAATTTCTTAATTTAAACTCACAGTGAAATAATCTAAAACTGAAGTGTATTAGATTATAACAATGACTGTATATTAGGTTACAGCAATGCCCATATATTTCATCTTTACTCAGTTTTATTTGCATGGTAATTTCAGACCTGATCTCTTCAACTGGGATAGAGTTGTCAAAATGTCCCCAATTGAGAGACTTGAACATGCCTTCAGCAAGGCTCAAACTTATTTGGGAATTGAAAAGCTGTTAGATCCTGAAGGTATTGTTCACTGTTTAATTTCAACCTTGATTTTGCCTTTTTAAAATTTTTTTCTTTTTGGAAAGAATAATGAGAATTGTGGTGTATTTTTTCTTTTGAAGTAGGGTGCAAGCCATTTCACTGCAGACAAGTTATTAGTACTGTTATACTTAATTTGTAGGATAAGTTGGGAGGAAATGTAATTATATCATTGGAGATTAGTTACTTGATACTAGCAGCATAAGATTTAAAGATTTAGGAAAATATAATTATTAGAGAAACAATTCAGTATTTGACTTATTTAATGAATACATTTTTATATGATCTTCTTGCATATAATGTGAAAACTTTAGTTACAAATGTTGTAACGTTCTAGACTTATTTTCATATTATAAATAAAGTCCGTGTCATCTTTTTGTTTTTATTTATTTTTAAGAGTATTTTTATTTTTGAGAGAGAGAGCCAGATCATGCGCAGGAGAGGGACAGAGAGAGAGGGAGACACAGAATCCGAAGCAGGCTCCAGGCCCTGAGCTGTCAGCACAGAGCCCAACAGGGGCTTGAACTCACGAACTGTGAGATCATGACCTGAGCTGAAGTTGGTCACTTAACCAACTGAGCCACCTAGGCACCCCAATAAATTCTGTGTCATCTTAAATTGTAGTTTATCTTTGAACATTTTTGGGAAGCTTTTAGGGGAGACTTTTAAGAAGTGGGATATTGAGCAAAATAAATAATCGTCTTTGCCTTTGTCTCGTATATTATTATATGACATAGAAATTTACTGAGCTATGGTATTGCAAGCATTATGTACTAGTATTGTTTATGGGTACCAAGGGTGGTTATTTTATATCTAATATTGAGCGATTCACATATTTTGGACATCTAATTTAAGCTGGTTCTTATTTTCTTCCCCTTTTAGATGTTGCTGTTCAGCTTCCTGACAAGAAATCCATAATTATGTATTTAACATCTTTGTTTGAGGTGCTTCCTCAGCAAGTCACAATAGATGCCATCCGTGAAGTAGAGACACTCCCAAGGAAATACAAGAAAGAATGCGAAGAAGGAGAAATTAGTATACGGGTACAGGTCAATTTTTAATAAAAAGTTTGACTTGCCATATTTGTTTTCTCTTACATACTAGATAAAAATACTTTCAGGGGATTTTTTTTCTTGACGGAGAACGTCTTGGCTTCTCAGCTTACATAGGCACAAGAAGTTCAGTTTTTCAATTAGCATGCTTTCATATGTCATATGTATGCAATGGAGAGCTGTAGCTCAACTGATTTTATTGAGAAGGAACACACATGATTTCACACAATAAGGCTGGAGTTCGAGTCTAGGGCTGGGAGCATGCAGCTGCATGATATGCTTAAGAACCTACATTTTCCCATCATGTATTCATTTTATCTTTGTTGTCATGGGCTGAAGTTGGCTTTTCTCCTATTAGCCTAGTTTTGTTCTAAGTACTAATTTTTTTTTTTTTTTTTTTTTTTTGGCCACTGAAGAAAAGATTTTTATCATTATATTTTCACAAGGGCTATCAAAACATAAGCTTTAGTTCCTCTTTCATTTAGGAAGAGTAGTTGACAATAGGCTACTGGGTGAGTTTTTCATTGAAGGGCTTCAAATGGTTTTATTCATCAGGGTATAGATGTATTTTTGGGGAGAGATATAAAGTTATGAATTTTTCTTCCTGAATTATCCTGCCTTAAATCAATCTGTGTTTTCTTATTCTGCTTTAGTCTAACCAGTTCTTTTAACTCATAAAATGAGAATTTTAACAGTTGGATGAAACCTTAAAAAGTCATTTGGTCCAACATGTTAGCAGCCCAGAAACCAAGGGATACACGTGGATTTCAGAATGATAAGAAATACATTTTAGAGAGAAAGCATGGGATTTGAAGCTCAAAGTTCATCTCTGTTACTGTTTGTTTTGGGTTTCTTACTTACCTTTTCAACCACAGTTTTATCTGCAAAATCTGGATAAAACCACCCTACTTCATAAAGGTAATTCAGAGTGCCTACAGTGATATTAAGAGGCACTCAGTAAGCAGCACCTATCATCATTATAACTTATAAATTTGTTTTGGCATTGCCATTCACTCATTCAACAAGTTCCTTTTTTAAAAATGGGGCGACCTGGGTGGCTCAGTCGGTTGAGTGTCTGACTCTTGATTTTGGCTCAGGTCATGATACCAGGGTCGTGGGATCGAGCCCTGCATCCACACTGAGCCTGGAGCCTGCTTGGGATTCTCTCTCACTCTCTGTCCTTCTGCCCCTCTCCCACTCACTCCCTCTCTCTACCTGCCCCCGCCCCCCCCCCCCAAAAAGTTAGTTAATTCTCATATAATGACAATGGTCTTGCAATCAGCATAACACTTTTTTTTTTTTATTTTCTAAAGCTCGGAGAGCTTACTTATTATTTCAGATTTTCTTTGCGTAGTAGGTACCAATCCTTTTATTTTCTCCATTTTGGAATACATCATGATTTACAAAAAAAGAAAATAACTTATTGAGGGAAAGAGGGCAAGAGATGTGTCCAATTCTGAACCCAGGACTCTGTATTAGTTTTGAAAATCAAATGATATTGAGGAAAAGCCCTAATGTTTTATAATTGACTGAAAAAAATGCTGAGAAGCATTTGTCTCTAGTAGCATAGCTATTATCCTTCATTAATGATGCACCCTGCTGAGTGGCTCAGATAATCTTCTGAGGTCGCCTTTTGGTTTTAAAATCACTTCTTGATGGGATCGGAGTCCCTCTTGTTACAAAGATGGGATATTTTACTTTGCGTAGTTAAGACCATGCTTTCTTAAAAAGCAAGAAAGTTTCATTTGCCTTTCATGATGTGTGGATAAAATAATCATTTCTCTTTAGTGCTCAGGATTACATGATAAGAATTGCAGAAGCCATTTGCTTTTTGATTAAGAGCCAGTGTATTAACACTAACTTCTTCATTTGCATGCTTTCATTAGTGCCTTAGAGGCTGAAATAAGTTAATTGACGAAATAAAATGTGCTCAAGTTTTAATCATCTATCCTTTGACAGAGTTTGCCACCCACTACTTTCCAGTGAACACTGAGAGCCAGTCTTCCTTTCTGGCTCTTCCTACAAAACATATGCTGTAGAGCTATTAGGTGGTCAGCAAAAAATATCCGCATTTCTCTATAAATCAAACTTTCAGTTGAAAGTCTCCTCTCATGTTTCACTTAATACCTTGTGAACATTTGCAGTTAAATAATGCCTTCCACCTCACCCCTCATGAATACTAGTGCCTATCTAAGTGACTGTTGGCTGGTCACTAACTGTCCTTGTTCTCAGGTGTCCGCATTGTAGTATGGAAGTTTGGTAGTCACTTGATCTCCAGGGTTATTTTGTCTCCACAGTTTCAGGATTTTAGGTCCAGAACTTACCTCATTTTCCCTTCTCTGTTGTTGGCACCATCTGTGTCTTAATTACCCAGTGTTTCATCTGTGTGCTCCCTGATTCATCTTTTTAACTCCTGCAAATGGTTTACGGGGTCCGTTTGATTCTTCCACCAAAATGTTTTTGGTGTGTGTTTTTTTTCCGTTCCAGCCTTCATGCTGATCAAAGGCCTCATCTTCTCTTATAGTTTACAAGACCCAGACTACCTCTGTAATTCATCTCAGGCCACCACCCTGTGGTCCTGGTGGACATTTCCCTTTCCTTCCCAAAGATCTTGTGCATGTGGGTTCCCGTCTATGAAATGCTCATCCATCTACCTACTATTTGCATGGCAAGCTCCCTGTCTTTTCTGTTTCGATGGGACTTTTTCAGGGAAGTCTTCCCTGATTAACCTATTGAAACCTATTGAAACCCTACACACACACCCCCACACGCACCCCCCCCCCCCCACTGTTTCTTGCTGCCACAATATTTTTGTAAACTGTTAGGAATTTTATAATGTTTCCTAAGAGCATTGGGAAAGCTGTGAAAGATTTTAAGCAGCGAAGTCTTATGATGTGATTATGTTTTCCAAAGATCGTCCTGTTGCTGTGTGAGAAGTGGATTGTAGAGGTGGGAGTGTGGGAGGCAGTGGTTAGCGGGCAGTTGTACCTCTGAAGACTGACATCAGTTTTTGTGGAGATGGAAGGGTCTTGATGGATTTGGGATAGAGTTTGAAGGTAGGGATTGCTTACACATTAAATGTGGGAGGCAAAAGTCAGAGAGAAGCAAAGGTGGGCTCCCTAGATTTTTAGCTGGAGGAATTAAGTGCCATTCCAAAGGAAATGGATGAGACCACTGAGGCCAAGTAGACAGAAAAGAAAAAGGGGCCCAAGACTTAATTTTGAGGAGATTTGTTACTTAGAGGTTGACAAATATTATTTAACCAGGAAGAAAGCCAATGTGGTGTTACCGAAGCAGGGAGAGGAGAGTCTGAAAATAGTGGGGGGTGGTCAGCCATGTCAGATGTTACTGAGGGCTTAAGAAACTTTGGGTGACTAGATCTCTGGGTTTTCTTGGAATAGTTCTGGTTTATTTGTGTCATCCTACCACCATTATTATCAAAAGTGTTCTAGTTTGTTGGTTAATTACATGGTCAGTTTAAAGATGATGCTAGAAAAGTGGATTTGTCAATGGGAAGGTAATTGGTGACATTGACAAAAGGCTTTTCAGGTGAGTAGTGGGGACCAAAACCAAATTGGAGTGAACAGGATTGTTGACAAACTGTAGGTGCTAAATATGTGAGCATTTCATATATTGTTCTCTGTATATTTTTGTGTTTGAAACGTGTATAAATTGTGGGTGAGAGGTAATAAAGTGGAGGAAGGCTGTACACAAATTTTAATGAAGTTTTGCTCTGAACGGAACAATGAGTGAGATAGTTGATTTGGTTCTAAGATTCTAAAGTGTATGAGAAAATACTCCATTGCTTAGGAAGAACTTAAGATGAATTTATTCCACGGGTCCTTAAAAAAAGGCCAGCAAGTAAACTTGAGGGCAACTGCCTCAAAAAATACCATCGGTACAACAGCCTACATGTGTGGCTGTATTTCAGTGTCTAAAATGCAATGCTAAATGCAATTCAGTAAAACTGGGGGTCAAAGCAGAGTTCCAATTTCTATTTTTCTTTAAATTATATCCATCCTTGAAGGCCCCAAATGTTCCAAATTCTCTGTAAAATTTTCCTGTTTTAGCCCTTGTTGAACTCAAATAGCATCCCTTGTTGCATCCATGGAATTTATAACTCTGCTAATAGCCATTTTATTTTTGTTCAGAAGTGATTCATGTGGGTTATTTATCTCTCTCCAACTATATTTGAATCTCCGTGAATATAGATTCCATGAGTGTATTGCACTTTTGTACCCCTTGTCTTCCTAGCATGCTTAATAAATGCTTCCTGCCTGATTCATGGCATTGCTTGCCCAGCTCCTGAAAATTGGATGAATGCCTGAGTCATGGTGGCTCCTCCCTTAAGGTTCTCCATAACAGTGTGTCTTTGTTGAACACCTTCATGATGCTTGTGGGTATTTCTTGGGTTTGTTTTTCTAGAGCTCAGCGCCGGAGGACGAGCACGAGAGTCCCCGAGCTGAAACCCCCAGCACTGTCACTGAGGTGGATATGGGTCTGGACAGCTATCAGATAGCCCTGGAGGAAGTGCTGACCTGGTTGCTTTCTGCTGAGGATACTTTCCAGGAGCAGGATGATATTTCCGACGATGTGGAAGAAGTCAAACGCCAGTTTGCTACCCATGAAGTAAATAATCTGTAGCTGAGGAGCAGAATACATCCACCGTGGTGGTGCCTGTGCCTTACTCAGGGGCTCTACCCTGATGTTTGTTGCTTGCTGAATTCTCCACAGAATGGTCATGATATAGTTCAGCACTTGTGATAGTTAAATAAGGCTCTGTTATAAAATTGGCCTGGGTGATTACCTGTGCCTTGGAAGTAGATTTCAGATCGTACTCTTATCATGACTTGTGTGTTCTGTGGAGCCACCGACAACAGTTAGTGTGTAGGACTGCTTGTTTCTGAAGCTATAGTTCTATTGTAATAGTTAAAAGACAGCATATGGCTAATCAATACACCAGATCTTTAGGTTTTGAGTGTTCCCTAGAAAGTGATTATTTTTATTGATTGGATGATGAAGCAAATGTCATATCCATTCCTGTGTAATTTTCATATAATGAAAATTGCCTATTATTTTGAGGATATATGTTGTATTGTAGGGTAATGATTTGATTACATGGAGATTTCTTTTTGATTAAGTAGTTTTTTGGGTGGGTATATTAATTGGCAGGTTTTTAGTTGCTATTTTGATTTGACAATAATAGAAATGGTAATATTCCTTGAGCAGTTCCTCTTGGGTGAGCATTGTGTTTTATTTATTCTGTTTTCTCATAATTCCATGTTCACAATCAGTAGCATAATCAACAGTTATTTAAAAATAGCTGGTATTATCAGATGTAACATTGTCCTCTTTGATCTGTTCCCCTTTTTACTGAGGCCAGCTGCGTATTTTCCACCTTTAGAGCTTAAACAATCGGATCAAAGTCTACTTTATTTATACTCTACATGGAGGCTTCTTTTCCTGAAGCATTAATATTAGGCATTAACAATGTATTAAGATTTTTTTTCTTCAATGAGCAGCTCACAAATCATAATGATGTACCTTTCTAGGATTTTATGATGGAGCTGACAGCACACCAGAGCAGTGTGGGGAATGTCCTGCAGGCAGGAAACCAGCTGATAACACAAGGAACTCTGTCAGATGAAGAGGAATATGAGATTCAGGAACAAATGGGCTTGCTGAATGCTAGATGGGAGGCACTTAGGGTGGATAGTATGGACAGACAGTCCCGGTGAGTGAAGCAAAGATATTAACACTCTATTCCATTGACTGCATTGCGTGGTTTAGCTTAGTAAAAGCCTGAGTGTCTGTGAAGAGAAGATAATTTCAGAACTTGTCTTGTAAAATTTGTACTTTTCTTTTTGTAATGTTGCTGGAATTGTGTGCGATCTTTGTTTCCTCTTTGATATGTTCACCAAATGAGAAGGCAGAAGTTGGAATTCAGAAATTAGCAAAAAGGAGAAGACATTTCGTGTGGATAGTTATCTCTTTGCAGTATTAAAATCGGCTAACTTTTAACTGGAGACGAAGACTGGACTATGTAGTATTTATCGACAATTCCATCTTGTAACAGTTTTTAAGGCAGTGTTTTTCCCATGGTTCATTTTATTTCATGTATTGTGTATTAGGGAGCAAGCGGCATTCCATTGCAATTTCCACCTATTTAATAAGCAGGAATTCCTGATTGAAGAAACAATGATTCTGATATGAATAGAGGGTGCTGTTATTTGCATTCTTTGACCATACTTAATGGACTCCATTTAGGAAGAAAGTAAAAGTTTTTTTTTTCTTGTTTCTATATTGAAAGACTAACTGCTACTTTAAATGGTTAGACAAGACTGTATTCCCTTGCCCCATTTCTTTGGTGCCTGGAGCATGTGTTTGCCTTTGCAAAGGGAAAAAGGAGTGGGGATGACGTGTGTTTGTCCCCGGACAGGCTGCACGATGTGCTGATGGATTTGCAGAAGAAACAGCTGCAGGAGCTCTCCGCCTGGTTGACGCTCACGGAGGAACGCATTCAGAAGATGGAAACCTGCCCCCTGGATGATGATTTAAAATCCCTACAAAAGCTGCTAGAAGATCATAAAGTAAATCTGGCTCCTATTTCTTTTAGACCGTATCAAATATGAAAAGGCAGCACTTAGCATGCTAGGGGCTGATGGCTTTTATCATTAGTGCAGGGATGGGACGCTTCTTCAGTGTTCTCGATTATTCCGTATTGATAGGGTGGAGCTCGTGGGGGCTTTTCCAAGCGAGGGATGAAAGTGCAGGTACAATTTTATGGAAGGATGTATCATTTCAGTATGAAAGGTACTTAGTGTTCTCACGGCTCTCAAGAATTTTTGTTTTGGATGTGTAAATGGTTAAAGACCCTAGTGTGTTGGCATTAATGCAGTGTGTGGGTAACGAAGCAAACCCTCAGATTTATCTGTACCTGGTCCTTTAATGAAAGCTGTGTTTCTTCTATGGTATAGGAGAATATCAGGCACTAGATGAGGAATCATAATTTGGTGGTTAATTTAATTTGGTCACACAGTTAGAAGATAACTTTAGAAGCAAAATAGCTTCTCTGCAAATTGTTTGAAAACTTTTAGTTTTCAGTGGAATATCTAGACAACCGATAAATAAAACTTTAGGGATACATTAAACACAATTAAAGAGGCATTTGACAACACTATTGGTAGCGTTTAAATAAATTACCTATATACAAGCATCTTATGACCTCGCATACTCTTCCCATGGAAGAGGAGAATGGAAGGCGTCTGTATATCCTGAATTGCTTTCTTGGGTAGCTCATCTGAATAGCTTCTGACTGTCAAATAGCATCCTACTTATCTCTCAGCTTACATTATGTTGCACTAAAATGATCTCTGACTCTGTATATGTAAGGTTTGTTTTTTGTGTTTTTTTTTTCGGTCTTACAAATTCTATGTTCTTAATTTCTAGTATATTCATTCAAGTCATCTATTCTACTTTTTTTTTTTTTTTTTGCCAGAACATGGACTAAAATAAAAGTGATGATATCCCATTTGCAATCTGTTATGACACTGCATTTTCAACCTGCTTTGGTTCATAATGAAATGTGAAGATGTATAAGGGACTTGTTTCATTAGTAGAACACTTAGGGTAATGATTGAAAATTTAAACATGCTGTCTCATTAAGTGTCCTTAATTACTGTTGACAGCTGAGTGGATTTTAAATAGGTAAATGTGAAAAGAGTAGAAATGATGGTGTATCTTAATTCTTTTCTCTAGCGTTTGCAAAATGATCTTGAGGCTGAACAGGTGAAGGTAAATTCACTGACGCACATGGTCGTGATTGTTGATGAAAACAGTGGTGAGAGTGCTACGGCTGTTCTCGAAGATCAGTTACAGGTATGGACCCTGGAGACGGGATACTCATAAGGACCCTGTTGTCTGAAACCCTTATATGGCACCCCTGTTCTTCAGGTCCTGTATCACTGTTCATTTAGAAGAGTAGACTCAACTTTGGGGTGCCCGGGTGGCTCAGCTGGTTAAGCATCCAATTCTTGATACCAGTTCAGGTCATGATCTTGTGGCTCATGGGATCGAGCCCCGAGTGGGGCTCTATGCCGGTGGGGCAGAGCCTGCTTGGGATTCTCTCCCTCCCTCTCTCTCTGCCCTTTCCCTACTTTGCTCTCTCTTTCAAAATAAAAATAAACATTAAAGAGCTTTAAAAAAAGGGAGTAGACTAACTTTGAAGTTGTACTTCTGAGTTGGGGTCCTATAACTTGTGGGTTTACAAGAGTACTCAGCATCTTTCCTTCCCTTCAGCCCTTGGGGTAGATGGGCAGGGCTGCTTGTGGTCCCCAGCTTCTCCTGCAAAATGGAAACAAGCTTGGGAACCAATTTCAACAAGTGCTCTATAGATTTCTTGTTCAGAATTGCTTGAGGACTTTGTTGAAATGTAGTTTCTGGGTCTCCATGCAGACCTAAATCCCTGGGGGTGGGGCCTGTGGATCTGCACTTATGTGCATACTGAAATTTGAGAATTTCAGCCATGTAGAATTTAATATTCCTGCTTCTTTGGTACATCAGTGCATGAATTTCAACAAGAATTTTGGGAACCCCTAACAAAATTGTTACTTTAGCGCAGAGGTTATAGTGTATCTTTACAAGTCTTTATTAAGAGGGTTATTGGTATTTTATTTGAACAATGTTTGGATTACCCAATATGATGTCGCCAAATGGTTTTCAGTCACTCTCAGACTATAATCTTATCACATGAAATTCTTTTTCTTTTATAACAGTTAAAGTTGGCCAGTGGTTCTGAGAACTGCTGGTGTAGTACTACTTAGTTACTGTAGTAACCTGAGAGATAGGCATTCATGTTTTGCCTGTTTCACAGTGAGGAAACTGAAATTCAGAAAGGTCATGTGATGCCACTGAGATTTAAGTAGGCATTGAATTTTCATGCCAAGATTGGAGACCTGTCTTTGGCTCTAACTTCTCTACCCTTTGCATTCTGCAAAGCTTCCTGTGGTATTAAATATTGAAATAGTATAATATGAATTAAATAATTCTTTGCATATGTAAGTAATGTAGAAATTAAATGTAACATTTGTCAATCATTATAAAATGGTAATAAAATAATTTGTTGGGAAAGTCCTCATGAATATTGATTTTTAAACAAATTTACTTATTTAGCACTATTAATACTCATATAAGATTATGTTCCTGATTTTTGTGTAATATAAACAGAACAAATCAATTAAGCATTTTTTTATTTTCTAGGAGCTCAAAACAGGTTTTATAAGGTTAAAATTTTTTTTTCATAATTTTGGCATTACATATGAAAATTTTCTTAGCACATAAAAGGTGGTTGATGCAATGAATTTTTTGAAAAGATAATTATAGCCTGAAAAATTTGAAGCACAAAAAGTAGATATGTATGCTCTACTTTGAAGATATGTGTAAAAATGTCAAATTCTTGTATAAAAAACGCAGCGATATGGAAAGAGCAGGATTTTGGAGTCAAAAGTTTAAAAGATAGGGGCACCTGGGTTGCTCAGTTGGTTAAGTGTCAGACTTTGGCTCAGGTCATGATCTCGCAGTTTGGGAGTTGGAGTCCTGTGTCGGGCTTTGTGCTGACAGCTCAGAGCCTGGAGCCTGCTTTGGATTCTGTGTCTCCCTCTCTCTGCTCCTTCCCTGCTCGTGCTCTCTCTCTCTCTCTCTCTGTCAGAAATAAAGAAACTTTAAAAAAAAAAACTAAAAAAAATAACTTGAAAAGATAGAGTTCTAGGGGCACCTGGGTGGCTCAGTAGTCCAAGCGTCTGACTTCAGCTCAGGTCATGATCTCAGGGTTCCTGGGTTTGAGCCTGGTGTTGGACTCTGCACTGACAGCTCAGAACCTGGAGCCTGATTTGGATTCTCTGTCTCCCTCTCTCTTGCGCGCGCGTGTGCACTGTCTCTCGAAAATAAATAAATAAATATATTTTTTTAATTTTTTGTCTTTTAATAGTTTTTTCATGTTTATTTATTTTTGAGAGAGAGAGAGACAGAGCGTGAGCAGGGAAGGGGCAGAGAGAGAGGAAGACACAGAATCCGAAGCAGGCTCCAGGCTGTGAGCTGTCAGCACAGAGCCCGACTCAGGGCTCGAACTCACGGACCGTGAGATCATGACCTGGGCGGAAGTCGGACGCTTAACCGACTGAGCCACCCAGGTGCCCCAGTAAATAAACATTTAAAAGATAGAGTTCTAGTTGTACCACTTTCCAGCTATGTAAGGTGAAATTGTTAAACTCTATGGAAATTAGTTTTTCTCCTCTACAAACTTACAGGATTTGTCTGTATTATTTTAAAGCAACTTTTATAAAAATATTTTTCATAAATTGCTACCCAGTAGTAAAGAGCAATGGATGGCATGAATTTCTTTAAGGATCGTTATAACTGTCTTTTAAGATTCTGTTGACAAAGGATGGTTTCTTCCTTTACTAGAAACTTGGTGAACGCTGGACAGCAGTGTGCCGTTGGACTGAGGAACGTTGGAATAGGTTACAAGAAATCAATATATTATGGCAGGAATTATTGGAAGAACAGGTATGAAACTGTTATCCATAATGGGCAAGACAGATGGCGAAAAGTAACCTATCTTTAATTATGGCATTACAATAAACTTGTCTTGTTTACTTTGAAAGGCGAATTTTTATTTTAAAAATCAGATTTCTATGTATTTTATAACTGATCATGTAGCTTATTCATAGAAATCTTATGACTTTATTGTAGTAACACTTAATTTGATGTGTTCATTATTTAGAATGTTAGTATTTAGACATTCTACGTTCACGATTATGATTTTTCTTTATATTTCTGTTGGGTATTGTGTTTGAACTTGTATCAACACAAGGCCTAGCATTTTTAGCTCAGTAAATAATGAATAAATGAATCCACTCACTGCTTTGTGAATTTTAAATCACAACAATTTTTCTTGATTTCAACCAGAATAACTACTGAAATTAACAAGAAAAGATTATTTAGCGATACCATTAATTTAATACTGGGTTAATACTATTTTTTTTCCAATACGGATTGCAGCAGCCAATGAAATTTTGGCACAAAGCTGCCTCTTTAAGTTTTCAGTCAGAGTGGTGGCCCTTGGCCCACCTTCCATCCTTCCAGAAGAACAACAATCAAAACAGAATACAAATAAGCAAAACTTTTCTCCCAAAATGTCAAACATTTGTGGTTTTCGAAAATAAGCAGATACTTT
The DNA here is from genome assembly GCF_024362965.1 of Panthera pardus. NCBI lineage: Eukaryota > Metazoa > Chordata > Mammalia > Carnivora > Felidae > Panthera > Panthera pardus. Next base: position 21,844,961 of record NW_026526732.1, on the reverse strand, counting down.
ATTCCCACATCTCAGTGTCCATTTAGATTCTTTTAAATGCATTTCATTTCCATCCACAAAAAGCAACTATATTCTTTTCAAGGAATAAAAACAAGCGTGTGATGTTTTGTGGTTTACTAAATATGGTGACCGAGAGAACATCTTAAAAAGTAGGTTGCAAAATTTGTCCCCGTGTAAATTGTTAATCACTACCTCCTGCCCCCAATCTTTGGCCAGAATTTTCTTATTAAGAATTCTATGATGGATCTTATTCTGACTTCTGAAATATTTACATTTCACTTTATAAATATTTACATTTAGGGGCGCCTGGGTGGCGCAGTTGGTTAGGCGTCCGACTTCAGCTCAGGTCACGATCTCGCGGTCCGTCAGTTCGAGCCCCACGTCAGGCTCTGGGCCGATGGTTCAGAGCCTGGAGCCTGCTTCCAATTCTGTGTCTCCTTCTCTCTCTGCCCCTCCCCCCTTCATGCTCTGTCTCTCTCTGTCTCAAAAATAAATAAAAACGTTAAAAAAAAATTTTAATAAAAAAAAAAAATTTACATTTACTTGGACCCCCGTATTCAGGAAAAGGAGTCACATAGAATAGTTATATTTTACTCCAGTAGTGACAGGAGAAGACACTGATCATTAGAAGACCTTTGCGTTACTCTTCTACTGAGTAATTTAAAATTTGGAAGTAATTTAATTTGGCAATTAAAAATATTTTAAAAATAGAGAGTGACTAGTATTTTGGCCACTTGTATTAGTGTAGATTTAAAACTAACCTTTGAATGGCTTTCTGCTAGTGTTAGGGTTGGAGAAATCGTGTTAAGATGTAGAACTGGAGCCAACGATGGTGCTTAATATATCCATGATTTGCTTTTGCATGGAATGAGACCAAATAAACTTAATCTGAATTACAAAATCTTTCAAGGGACTATCATTCGCTTGGTTGCAGAGGCTTTAAGGTAGTTAGAAATGGGATCTGAGAATTCCAAACTTCTCCAGGATAGGCCAATTTCAAGTGTGGCATGTAGGATATTCTGTAAGGGGTTCTAACCTACCTTTCCAACTTTGATTTTCCCTCTGTCCTTCTGTGTACCGAGGTTCAGATGCTGAGTTCTCAGCCCATAGCCCATTCTTAGGATGTCAGTGCCACATGAGTAGTGCTGGTTCTTCTTCAGGGTTCTGTTCCCAGTGCATTGCAGATTGTAGATTCCTCATAGTTTGTGTTGTTTTTTTTTTCATGTTTTTGAAAGAGTGAGTGTATTTCATTTATTTTCTAGCCTGTCTTTTGTTGTTTAAGGTGTGGTATCTGCTGTGGAATGTCTTCTTACCAGTTGTTTCATTTTTGAAATGAAGTAATCTATTAACTCCCACTCCTTCCCCCACTCTCCCCAACCTGGAACCCATCTCTTCTTCTTTGCAATTGCCATGACATTTTGTGTGTGTGTGTGTGTGTGTGTGTGTGTGTGTGTGTGTGTGTATTTAATTACCAAATTAAAATATAGTGCAGACATGTTATATAACATTATATTTAATAATATAAATATTATACATATATTATATATTTATATATTATAAATACAAAATAAGCTATCATTCATTTATATATACGTGTATATATATATATATATATATATATATATATATATATACATATATATATATAATCTTTTGTGGTGTCCGCACTTTCTTTTGTCATAGTTCATGTGCATATTTTATCTTTTCTATATTGAAGACAGGATCTGTATTTGCCACTTAATTTCTTAATCTTCATCTTTTTTTTTTTTTTTTTTGGTGGAATATAGAGGCAAGGAATAGTTGTTACATAAACTGATAAATAAAGCAGTTAGAGAATGAATTGATCCCACTGCTGACACAGAACCAAGACTTTTCCCTCTCAACTATATGGAAAAGAGCTTCTGCAATAGATATTACACTTTGCGAAGAATTATCTCAATGCAACCATGTGGTTTTCCGCCCCTCTTTCAAGTTTATCTATGTATATTACTAAATATCTTCTGCATGTTGGCCAATGAGATTTAAATATCTGTATGTTGGCTTTGGACTATGGCTAAACTTTCTCTTTTAATCACAATTGCTGTTGAACCTGGAACATTAGTATGGTTTTCTTGAATGATGCTGTGGAAAAACCATTAGTTTTAGGGTGTGGGTCTTTGATTTGATTCCCTTGTTAACTAGCCAAGTGATCTTGGACACATAATGACTTATCTCTCTTTCCTTCCTAAAATGAAGGGCTGGGAAAGGACAATTCCAGGAGTCTTCCTGCTTCTGGAGAGTTATACTGTGATTCTCTTGGAGATTTGCATAGTTGGATTTAGCCTTTTAGTTCCACGTACGTCCCTGAGAATTAGTTTAATTACCCATGTGTGGGGCTAATGTCAGCTTGATCTGTTGCAAATCTGAGAAGGATAATATCTTAAACAAAAATATTAGGCCATTCATACCTTGAGCTTGGGTGTTTGAAGTCCTTCCTACCCTAAGTAAGAGTGAAGCCCCTACCAGCATAAACGTTAGAGATTTGGGAACTTGATTGAATTGAATGACCAAATGATTCTCCAAATATATTTCTAACTTTTGTTATTACATGTAGTGCTTGTTGAAAGCTTGGCTAACTGAAAAAGAAGAGGCTTTAAATAAAGTCCAGACGAGCAACTTCAAAGACCAAAAGGAACTAAGTGTCAGCATTCGACGACTGGCTGTAAGTGGTGTCAATGTCAGCATCTGTTTTGTAAGCCTGTGATATTTTATTGTTTCTATCAATGGTTCATGCAATTTAGTGAATACAGATTATGAGTCATTAACCAACACTAGAATGCTGCCATATAATCATCTAGAACCAGGAATCTTATGTTTTAGCGTTAGTGAACTGTGTAGCAAGTAAATTTTGCTATAAAATATATGTTTACATTTCCTGCTTGTGGAGCAGGACTATAGAGTCCTTTTAAGAGGGAGTCATCTAATAAAATATTTGAAATATTAGATTTTGAAAGAAGACATGGAAATGAAACGTCAGGCCTTGGATCAGCTGAGTGAGATTGGTCAGGATGTGAGTCAATTACTTGATAATCCCAAGGCATCTAAGAAGATCAACAGTGACTCAGAGGAACTAACTCAGAGATGGGATTCTTTGGTTCAGAGACTAGAAGATTCCTCCAACCAGGTACCTTTTGCTTTGGATTATATGTTGTACGATGAAATAGAAGTGTTCAGGTTAGTTTTAGTTTTTATGAAATAAAGTAATAATAGGTAAGCTGCAAACTAAAAGTAGGTTCCTTATACCTGGCTTACTGAAAAATTGAGAAATTGACATGTAAAAAATCTTTCCTTTTCTGAAGTCAATTTTAATAGATTGTTGAAAAACTTACTAATACCCAGTAATTTCTCTTAATAACTGATAACACTTAGACACGAATCCATTAAATCATCTTTAAATTTTAAATAATCTTATTAATTTAAAAAATATATTAGTGAATTGATTGAAAATGCAACTGTGGTTTGTACTTGGGTGTTCATAGTGGTATTATTTATAACAGTGCAAAAGTGAAACAGCCCAAATGTTCCATCAGTAGGTAGATGGATAAACAAATGTGGTCTGTCCATTGCATGATATACTGACAGTATGAATGAACCTTGAAAACATTGTGCTAACTATGAGAAGCCAGTCACAAGATTAAATGCACTGTAATTCTATCTATATGAACTATCAAAAATAGGCAAATCCAGAGAGATAATAAGTAGATTAGTAGTCGCTAGGGCCTCGGGGAGAGGAGGATGGGGAGTGATGGACTATTTATTAATAGGTACGGGGTTTCTTTTGGGGCCAATAAACCTCTTTTGCAAGTACAGAGTGGGGATGGCTGCATAACACTGAATATACTGATAACCACTGAAACTGTGTATTTTCAAAGGAGAATGTTATGGCATGTGAATTATATCTCAATAAAGCTGTGACAAAACGTTAAAACATTTGGCTGATTTATACTTCAGGTGACTCAGGCTGTAGCAAAGCTGGGGATGTCCCAGATTCCTCAGAAGGATCTTTTGGAGACTGTTCGCGTAAGAGAACAAGTAACTACAAAAAGGTCTAAGCAAGAACTGCCTCCTCCTCCTCCCCCAAAGAAGAGACAGATTCCTGTGGATTTGGAAGCTAAGAAAAAGTGAGAACAGATAGAGACATTTTCTAAACACAGTACCGCACATAATGTATTTGTACTAATTACTAATCATATGCAAATTTAGATGTAATTATTGTGATGGAAATTCAACTGCTAAACCACTCACTGCCCCCCCAGCCTTCGAATGTTCTCCTTCCCACTGGCTAAGCGTCTAAATGGTCTCTGGTGATTTTATTTATCCTGTGTTCAGTCTGGAAAACCGTGTGACAGAACCCTTCCTTCTTCCTTTCCATCATCTACCTAGGGAGGATCTGACTGTCCATGATTCTTCATTTATTCTTTCTTTCACCACACTCTGAGAACTCAGGTTTGCTTCAGATAGATCTCCTTATTCTTTATGCCACTCCTTCCTCTTCACATTCAGCAATACTTCATTCAGAGAAGTCATTCCTTTGTCGTCCCCTTTTTCTTCCTTTCCCCCCTCACTCTTTTTTCACATTTTCTTTCTTTTTTTGTTAATTCCTTTGTCAGATTCATTAACAGATTCTTTATGTTTGCCTTAAGGATCCATCTTTGACATAATTTTTTTTGTTTGTCTTACTGATTCAAAGGAAACTCAGGAATTTTAGAAAAGGACTAATCGCACCTAATATGTAGTGAGCATTTACTAATGTCAGATACTCTGTTAAGCTGCGCTGTGTGACAGCCGGGTAATGTACCTCAGATACCCTGTAGCAGCTGATCCTTAAATCAGCCCTTTTATTCTCTCCCTTTTATAGGAGGATCCGAGTGCTTGGGTAAATGGGCAATTATTTTGGGCCAGAATAAAAATGATATGGTTTCCCCCGTATAGCTTCTGCAGATGAAGTGGGATTCCAGTTTTACCGGATGATTTTCATTTTGGTAATAAGGCTGTGTTTCTCTGCCTCTTACCAGCATCTCCCTGTGGAGCCAGAGTACCTCCAAGGTGCAGGCACCAGCTGTGAAACCTTTGCTTCTGGAGCCGAGGCAGCACAGGAGGAAGATGCTTCTGATGTTAATAGTGCCATAGATCTTTTGTTTCCTGCGTGTCTAGTTTCTGCCAGGTAGATCTGGCACTGTGCCTCTCCAGTGCTGGCTTTGTGCATTTGGAAGGAAGAAAGGTTATAAAAGACTAAGGGTGCATTACTATAAAATCTTAAACATGGTCGTGTTGTGCAGAGTGTATTCTGCGGGAAACAGAATACTGTACCAAAAGTGACCCAAACAATGAGGTCATTGATTATCTCACAAGAAGTCCAGAAGCAGGGCTTTCACCATCAGGCTTGTCCTCTCTGGTCCCAAGATCCTGCTGTAGCGCTGGGCATAACATCCTTGTATAACCCGATTTATATGCGGGAAGGCCAGTTTTTCCTTATTTATCTTTTTTTCTTTTTTTAAATCGGGGAGAAAGACCTTGCCTGGAAGACATCAGCTAACTTCCCCCGCACTTTGGAGATTTGCATAGTTGGAGTCTCAGTGGCCAGGATACAGTCACTGCCCTGCCATGGGTGCATGGGAGGTTGAGACCGTCTGGCCATTTTGGTCTCCTGTCATTGCATTCTGGGGGACTTGGACAGCAGAGAAAAGTGTGGGGAGGGGAATGTCTATTAGTTGAGCAGCCAGCTGTGAGGACCATAGGCTTCCAGTCCGTGGTTTGATTGGTGCAGAAATCCCTTCAGTTAACTCCTGGACACAGAGAAGCTTGTGTACATCCGGTTCATTATGATAGGAGGCAGTGAGATCTCATTGTTAGAAAGGTTATTTTTATGCCCAGCTCAAGTCCGCCCCCTCCATGTCTCCCTGTATTTGCTAGATCTGCTGCCTGGGGTGCCATAGAGCGGCACCAGCCTTCAGTATGGAACCTCCTTAGTATTGCAGGGAGTTTCATATTCTCATTTCTCCTGGCCTTCGGTGTAGAGGATCTTCAATCCATTCCTAGTGTGACAGGGTTTCCAGACCCTTTAATACCTTCAGTCTGCTGTAGAAACCACTGTTCGCTTGTCTTAAAATGGGCTCTCTGAGCAGATAGGAGCTTAGTATCGTTTATAATACATGCTTCAGAAATGGCAGTTTATTTCCTCTTCTTTTTTCTTGGTGCTGCTGGTGGCTGGCTGGTTTAGCCTGCTCAGGGTCTGGAGGGGTGATCATTTCCTATAATCGAGATCTCTGTTGACATGGCCTGAAACCATTGCTACCTTGTGGCGTTCACATCACCCTTGTTTATATTAAGGGCAGAAATGGTCTAAGTCCCCAAGGTCCTTTTATATGTGTGATTTGGGGATGGTGTTCCTCTTCTCTGAAAGATTAAATAGAAGCCTGCTGTTAAGATGACAGAATGAAAGTACCACTGTTTGAGGGACACCTCAACCATTGGGTATTTATCTACAGTGTCACAAAATCCCTTTACAAGTTACAGCGAAAATTGATCTTGATGAAAAACCAAATATTCACAACTCGCCAGAAACACTTTAAGCTGTTTCCCAAGAAGAAACAGACAACCCGTGCTTACCCTAAAGTACCTAAAAATACCCAGAAGTTCTTTTGAGAAGCTCTGTGGGTAGAGTGCTGGTGAGGAGGACAGACTATCTGGTTTGAACCAGAGCTCTACCGGCTGTAGCTTTGTGGCCCTGGGGCAGTTGTTTAAAACCTCCCCGGGCTCAATTTCTTCATCATTAAAAGGGATAATAATAGTATAGGTGTCTCAGGGTTGTGGTGAGGATCACTTAATAAGACACACAGAACACTTTGAAAAGGGCCAGGTACATGGTTGACAGTCAGTGACTGTTTCTCCTCTCATTTTTCCTTGCTGTGGTTCCCACAGGCCTCTTCAGCTTTGTCCACTCTTTTTCTTTCCCACCATCACATCTCAGTTCTGGCTCAGGGTGCTACCTCGGCCTGTTTTTCTCTGGTCTTGCCACCCTTTATTCTTTCTCCTCAGTGGACACTAGAAGGTAAATCCAGTCATGTCAATCCTGTGCTTTCAACCCTTCACGGGCTCTCCCTTGCCCTTTGGTTGAGCCCAGACTCCTTAATCTACCCTGCAGGTGGGTGTGGTTGTCTGCCCTTGTCCTTCCCTGCCTAGTACCCACTTTTCCAGTCACGCCTAATCACTTGCTGTTTGCACAGTGTGGTCCTCCCTTTCTTTGTTCTCCCTTTGCAATGAAAACATTTACTAGGCGCAGTATTGCCGTTGTGCTCCAGGAAGGCATCCACCCCCTCCCCTGCCACCTCCCCCGCCCCACCCCGCCACCTCCCCTGACTAAATTAGGAGCCATAACTGTGAATTCCTGGAATCAGCATCTGGCAAGTTCTCTGGTGATTGCCTGCTACTTTCCATTGCCTGTCCCAGACTGGAAGCTCTGTGAGGGCTGGGATTGCGTCTGATTTACCTTCATAGCAAGAGCCCAGTCCAGCGCCTGGCATATACTGGGCTCAATAATTACGTTAAATGAAAGAAGGCATTAACTTTAAGAATATCTGTATCTTTTTTTTTTCTTTCTGTTATTTTCTAATCAAATCTGTTTTTCATCATCTACAGGAGTTTGTAAAAATCTAAGTATTTTTTACAAAGCTTAAACATTAATTATTTAAAAAATTACTTATTAACTTTACAATATTATTTCTCTTTTCAAACTTTTAATTATAAGTGTGTGGTTTTATTTTGTATGGTTACTAGGTGTCTGTGTTGCCTTTTTTTTTTTTTTGAGGAATATTTAAAACACATGCCCGAGGGGTCTTTTGATTGCTCTGTCTTGAGCCAAGTGAAACTACAGAAGGATAGGAATGACCAATAGTAACATCTGAATCTTAAATCAGGTTTGACGCTGTAAGTGCTGAGCTGTTGAGCTGCATTTTGAAATCAAAGACTGCCATTCAGGCCGCAGAGATAAAAGGGTATAAGAAGATGCAAGAGACTTCAGAAGTGAAAAAGAAGTTGAAGGTAAAACATTAAACAAAAACATCCTAGTGAATAAAATATTACATCAGGTTAGATTTGCTGTTGACATAAAAGTGTGATGGGATCCAGAGGCTTCCTGTAAAATAAATGTAGCCATAAGGTAGCTTTTAGGACATTGTAGTAAATTTTCAATCCATCAAGCTGGCTGGGATTCAGACCCCTGTGTGGAGGAGGAGTTTTTTTGCCCCCTTTTTCTTAACCTCTGAGATGTGCAGGAAAAAACATTTTCTAAGGTGGTCTAGTTATTAGTATTATTTTTTACTTCGATTAGATCTACTTTAGTCCCTAATAATTTCTGACTTTGGGTATGCTGAAGATATTTTGCTCGCTGAATGCAACAGATGTTTTCAAATCTCACAATTCCTTCCGATATAATTTCATTACAGAAGAGACACATTAAAAAGAAATAAATAGGGGCGCCTGGGTGGCTTGGTCGGTTGGGCGTCCGACTTCAGCTCAGGTCATGATCTCACAGTCCGTGAGTTCGAGCCCCGCGTCGGGCTCTGTGCTGACAGCTCAGAGCCTGGAGCCTGTTTCAGATTCTGTGTCTCCCTCTCTCTCTGCCCCTCCCCTGTTCATGCTCTGTCTCTCTCTGTCTCAAAAATAAATAAATGTTAAAAAATTAAAAAAAAAAAAAAAGAAATAAATACCGTTAAAATGTATGGGATGTTAGCTCCGCTACTTTGTTCCTTCTGTGTGACTGTAAATTGTGCCAGGAGATTGTAGTGACTTATATCTTTGGTGCTCATTAAGTGTGTGAAAGCCTTTCACGAAGGAGTTGGACACCTAGAGCAAGTCTGTAGTGCTGTCTACACTGGCAGTGGAGTTTGTCTGTGAAGAGTTTGGAGAACATTTCCAAAACAAGACGTGTATAAATATCAGTGGTATAAGCTAGGAGGTGGTAGTACCATGGGAGTTGAGAGGAGGCCAGGATTGCATCTGTGTGTATACTCGGGGAAGTCCAGGGGTGAGGTAGCACCACGCCAGAACCACAAGGAGCTTGCTTGGGGCTGGGCATGAAGGGCACAGCAGGCAGGGGGCGCCCCTGAGCAGAGGTGGGGAGGTAGACAAGTTGTGTTGTGATAGTTTCTTTTTTGTTCTGTTTAGTGCTAGGTGTGTGTGTAAAAGTAGTTAGAGAGTTAAGGTTGGAGAGGTGGTTTGGAGTCAGACCCTGGTTGACATTTTGTGTTTGGATGAGAAGTTAAGACTGACTTCTGTCGTATCATTGCATTGTAACTGCTCTTATTTAGAGGTCACCATTGACTGTTGGTTTCTAAATCCAAAGGATGGATTTGTTTTCTCATCTCATCCGCTGCCTCTGTAGCGTTTGCTGCTATTTACCCTTCCTTCTATTCTCACGGCCTTTGGCTTCTGTGACCAGTGATCATTCTAAAATAGACATCTGATCAGGCAGCTCCTATGCTTGCAATTAACTAATGGCTTCCCGTTGCAATGGGGACAAACTCTAAATCCTTAGCGCCCCAGCATGCAAGGGCCTTCCAGGTGGTGCTGTTTCCCCTATGAGTCCAGCCTCAGCTCCTACTAGTCTCCTACATACATCCTGAGCTTCCCCACTCCTGAATCCTGCTCTTTTCTCACTTCCCTGTCTTCACCACGTGCTGTTTTCCTTGTGCAGAATGGCCCTTATTCAGCCTTTATGCTGTGTGGCTGAAAAGCCCTCTACTCCAGTAAGCCTCCTTTAGCCTCATTAGGAAGAGTTAAGTGATTCATCTTTTGACTTCCATGTTGCTTTGACAGAGGAATGTGGAAGGTTGTTACCCTAGAAGCACCATTATCTGAGCCCTCTACACAGGGAGTTGGGAGGGCCAGAAAGGAGAGCTGTGTGCCATCATTTCATATGCTTCTTATGGTTCTGAAAGACCGGTAGATGATATTAAGGAGCATTGAACAACCCAATTCTCAAGGGCACTGAAATGGCAGAGAATTTGGAAGTGAGAGTGATCTTTATGAACCAAGTTCCAGAAAATATTAATAAGTTAACTTCCATTCTATGATCTAGAAACAATTTCACTTTTAGAAATTGTTACTATAGAAATTGTTTGTTACTATAAGGGATGATTGGCGGCTCCTATATTTTCTTTTAATAAGTTTATTTTTTTTGTTTTTTTAGACAAGTAGTTATAGATGCCAAAAGGGTTTTGAAAAATGTGAAATGAAGAAAACTTAACCATCACTTTTATCTCTAATTTTCCTTGCAAACTGGGGCAAGATCAGCTTAATTGTGTTAGAGTAAAGGAATACCTTGCTGCAACTGATGTATACCTGGGTGGAGAATCCCTAGTTCAATCTGTCATCACCATAGAAAGTAGCAAAAAATCAATCTGTATGGAACAGGTAGTAATTCTTCTCCAGTATGATGGTGAGTTTTTGCATTGATACTTCAATAAAAATAAGTGGTGTTTCTTTGAATCTCTTGTTATTTCTTTATCTTTGTAACATGGTTGTTTTACTTAGTCCCATTAAAGTTGTGCAGAGCAAAGTAGGATAGTTTATTTGACAGAGCCTCTATGTGTAGAAATTAGAAGTAGGACTCTTCTCTGGTTTGTCTGGTTGAAATAATATGGGTTGCCTAGAAGTTTTGATTGTGTTATTAGGGGCGCTATTTGAGTAGTTAATTTTCTCAGTTGCAAATTGAGGAGTGGGAGAAATTTCAAATACTGACTGTTTATCCATATACCTCTGTGTGTGTGTGTGTGTGTGTGTGTGTGTGTGTGTGTGTGTGTGTCTTCCTGATTTTGTTCAAACCTTTCTTACTAGTTTTGGAAAGATTTTGTCCTCCCTGTCTCTGACATATAGGGGCATTGAGAATATCAAACTATAGAGACATAAATATTAAAATTAAGAGCCATTCTTCAAACATGAGGAACAAAATGCTTCAGTTTGGGTTCCAAAGCATATTGTTTTAGTTTAAAATTTATGTATGAATTATGCTGTGGTTGAAATTTACGTTAAAGTCTAAACTTATTATAAGATCAGGCAATAGTGAGGCTCAAAATATTTCTGTTTTTCTTGTTGATTAATTTTTGTTCAGTGTCTCTGTCATAGAATATTCAGTTCATTTGACTCAGTTATTTTTATTGTGTGGCATAGACACTGAGGTTATATGTATGTGAATAGATATCCTGGATCTAAAACACTAATTTTAATTATTTTCTTTTGATAGGAACTCATAATTATAATGTGCAACTTTTTTCTTATAAAATCAACCAAAGGTTTATATTATTTGTTTGAATTTGCCTTTTGAAATTTAAATCAGCTTTGGAATTCTGTGTGGCAGCCTGGAATTACATAGTTTTGTCTTATAGTTTCTCCTACCTCAACTTTGACTATAACACTGAAAGAGAATGTGGGAGGGACACGAAACATGAAAGTTACAATAGCATGCACATTATATTGAGAAGAAAGTTTGCAGTATTCTTATATTGGAATTTTATTTCCAGGCATTAGAAAAAGAACAGACAGAAAGAAGCCCCAGACTGAATGAATTAAACCAAACTGGACAAATCCTTTTGGAGCAAATGGGAAAAGGTGAGACCCTTGATTTTTTAAAAATGTGTTTTAGGTGGTAGCACTGAATAATATTTACAGTTTGACAAATTATATATTTAACACTTTTTTTTTCTAGAAAAGTGGTTTTGAATTTTTTTTTTAAGCTTTAAGCAGCAGAATCTTTTTTCACATGAAGTCCTGTGCTGAAGCTGATGACAAAACAGAAAAGTGAAGTTGTTCTGCTTTTCTGTAGAGTCAGACAACCTAAAGCTCTGATATCTTAGCAGAATGGTTGAAATCCACTGATGTAGAAAAATTTAAAATCTCCTCCTTTGACATTATATATTGGGACCTTTTTTTGGAGAGGGGGTGGCAAAAGAAAATTTTATTGGAAATCTTTGGGAAATGAAGTTACAGTAAGGTCAGTTCATTAAGGTCATTTGGTTTTTGATCACGTTCAAATTAATCTTAATTTATTGCAGGTAACATTTTATAGTTAAATTTGAGAAGGAGTTGCTTGTCTTGGAAATTTTTACCTGTATTTAGAAACTTTTTTTTTCCCTTGCCATTAGCCCTCAGTGACTCTGGGGAATGTAAAGATGAATAGTTTTGATATCCACTTTGCATATGATTCTTCCTTTGGTTTAGCTTTGAGAGACCTCTCCTGTAAATCCTATTCCTTATTCTAGTGATAGTAAATGCTTTGGAGGTCTGCTGCAGAGCTCTTTTTTTTTTTTTTTTTTTTTTTTTTTTTTTTTTTAAATAATGACCAACATTCAGTGAATATTTATTATATCAGAGCTCTTTGACAAAAGCCACAGACGCCCAAGGCAGAATCAGGAATACTAGTTTGACCAGAATCTTCAGTGTAGTAGTTGTCAATCTTTTTAGTTTTTAACTTTTTATTCTGGAAAATGTAAATATATACGATGCAGAGTGATGAACCTCCTTATACTGATTACCTAGTTTCAGTAATTAATGATATTCTGCCATTCTTGAATTATCTATACCCCTACTCATTCCTCACTCCTTGTTATTATTGTTATTGTTTATAGTTTTTTTAAAGTAAAATTTAGTTACCTTGAAATACATGAAACTTCACTGGGCTGTTTTGAAAAGCCTATACCCATGAAACAATATATGGAAAATTTCCATCTCTCCAGAAAGTTCCCTCATGTTCCTTATGAATCAGTCAGCTTTCCATACCCCCTGAAAATCAGATTTTTTAAAACTTTAGATTATTTTTGTCTCTGCATTAAAAAAATGTCATTTAATGATATATATATATATACACACACACACACACACACCCACACCCACACACACACACCCACACCCACACACACACACTGGGGACATGTAGACATACACACATTTATATACAAAACTATCCGTATGTCTAATATATGTCCATTTATTGGAAAATTCTGCAAATATAACACTGTCTATCCATAGGTATTAGTACAGCTTAATTTATTTTTTTCTTTAAATATAAATAAAGCAAAATTTATTCAAAAACGGTGTTTTCATTCAAAATCCACTTAGCTCAGTGTCTTAATTACCCTGGGTGAGAGGACCCCACATGGAGATTACTCTTTCAGATATTTACTTGAAGAAACCTACAGATACAGAGAGACCATAATTTCCCCTGAGGTGCTGATTGAATAATTATAATAAATTGTGTGTTGAATTTATGTCTGTTACAATTGTAGGTTCTTCACTTCTGCATTAATATTGTAGTTTGGGAACCAGACTTTGTCTGGTATGAGTGTGGGGTGCTTTCATGAGTCTGGGTACTGAATTTACCCTCATTTCTGCGTCAGCTTTTAGGCTCTATGTGAGGATTCGTAAGGCCGGTGGAGAAGACTGCCTAGGGGAGGAGTTGGTGAGAGGTGTTATGTTCCAGTGAGAATAACAGCAAATTGGGAAATAGGAGACCTCTGGGTCTCCTGCCCTCTCCTAGTTTTGTGTCCTTGGGTGACTCATGTAACCCTTTTATTTCTTTGCTTTCTTGCCCAGAATGTGAGGCACTCACTAGCAGAGTTCAGCTTCTGTCACGTGCACTCTTACTGTGAATAGATATGTACTGAGATATATACTCTGGAAACGGAGATCATGTCAAAGTTCTACTTGCAAAGTATCAAGTGCAATATGGGGGCTATATCATCTGTGGCTTTGGAAAGGAATGAATTTTGTGACGTAATGTAGACTTGTTGAATTTCATGGGAAACCCTTTATATTTCACATGACCATTTTATTTTTGGAGCATTTAGTAGGACTGGAAATGCATTCATTACAGGATCCTAATTTTATTTATTTCAAAAGACATATTTAGGATGGGGTGGGAAGCTGGGCACTGGGGGTGTTGGTCTGAATAGGGCACTTATGTTCTGGGTTTACTTTCTTGCTTTTTGAGCAGTGTGTACATTGTGTTACTGAGATAAAAGTGATTTTTTCAAAATCTCCCCCACTATCTACCATTTTATCTGTTATTCTAATTTTATAGTATCGTATATTACTTCTCTCCATGTGGTTTTAGTGCTATTAATTCTACTGCTCTTATAAAGCAGAAATGTTGAGCAGAAATGAAAGCACAATTGGGTGCTTCTTGCTGTCCCTCCCTTTTCCCCAAGACATTTGAAATAAGTCCTAGAGTATGGATAATTAACACAGAGGAAATTTTTCACAGAGTGTAATTTGACTAGAGTCTGCCTATGTAAGCATGTAGATTAATGATTCAGCCCATTAGAAAACAAGTCTTTAGGGGAAAAAAAAAGAAAAAAAAAAAGAAAAAAGCCTTTGGTAAAACAGATGTTCTAATAATCATGTCATTGATTTCTTCAAAATAGTTCCATCGAAAGTCCCACCACAGTGAAGTTTGATGGGACTTATATGCCTTGTGCATTTGAATTATGTTTTGTGGTACCTTATATAGCATAAAAATGTTTTTAAAAAAGGAAATAATATATTTTATTTAACTTTCATGGCTATTATAATTGTTTTTCTTGATTCAGCTTATCTTTTTCCTAGAGATTGTCAACTAATAAAATAGAGTAGCTGGGCACTGGATGATATGGCTTTATGATGACGTATATTATGACTAGCCTGTGGAATTTGATGGTGGTCCTAGGTTTTGTAAAATTTCTCTTGATTCCAATAGTGATAGATGGAAAGGTGTAAAGTCAAGTAAGAGTAAGTGCCATGGATATGTTATATTTTATTCCTTTTAGGTAACTAGTAAAATGATGGTCTGTTGATTTGGGCTTTTGAATAGTCATTTAAGAGTTGGATGTTCTATAGAAATAGAAAATGTATAAATCAGGATCTCTGGGAGCAAAACAGTTATTTTAAAAGACAATTATTTTAGAGGCACCTGGATGGCTCTACCGGTTAAGTATTCAACTCTTCATATTGGCTCAGGTCATGATCTCGCATGGAGCCTGCTTGGGATTCTCTCTGTTTCTCTCTCTGTGTCTCTGCCCCTCTCCTGCTCATGTGCACGCACACACGAGTGTGCTCTCTCTTAAAATAAACAAACAAACAAACATTTAAAAAAGACAATTATTGGGACACCAGATGGCTCAGTCGGTCAAGTGTCTGACTCTTGGTTTCAGTTCAGGTCACGATCTCATGGCTCATGAGCTCAAGCCCTGCGTTGAGCCTGTCAGCTCAGAGCCTGCTTGGGATTCTCTCTCTCCTTCTCTCTCTGCTCCTCCTCCTCCTTCATGCGTGTGCTTTTCTCTTTCCCAAAATAAACTTAAAAGAATTCTTTTGAAAAGCAATGTGTAGTTTTCCTTACTTGATGTGCAAATTGTGCTTTAATTATTACCTGATATCTGTCCAACCTGCAATATCTCCAGCTTAGAGGAGAGGAGATTTAAATTTTGAGAAATGGTTTGAAGGGGCAAAATGGGTGAATTGTAATATATTGTCAGTGAATAATTACCTCCTACCTGTTTTCAGATGAGAAGGGATAATTTTCCATCTCAAAAATTTTACCAGCTTAATCTCCTTTCTCGTTTAGCATAAACTGCTCTGACATGAAAATGAAGTGGCTGATGTTATTACTTTGCCCCCCTAGAATAGAAATGACCTCATAGAAGCAGAGCCTGGCTCTCCATTGCTCAGAGAGTTTGTCAGGAAAATGGTGATTTGTTTTGTTTATAACCCTGTTAATAGAGACAAATGAACTTGGACTGTGGTGTGAATGATTTGCCAGGGTCTAATATTCTATTACCTGTGTGATCCTGGCCAGTGAACTTTAACAGCCGACATGGTTGATATATTCAAATTATGTCCCGTCATGTTTGCATTTCTGATTTTCTGTGGGTACAGCGTATTGTAGGATTTTTAAAATTGCATCCTCTGTAGCTCGTAAGTGACCTTTTGTTTTACATGCCATTTTATTCCTTAGGGCTCTCATTACCCTGGATTTTGATTGTGTATATTTACAAAGCACCATTGTTTTTTTCCCCCTCCTACTCAAATAATAAAGATGTTAGTTAAGCGCATTCTTTCAACATGCATGCTCTCCTAAGGAGATGAAGACTCCTTTGCAGATTTCCCATCTTTTTTCCTAGTAATTTTCAATGATTTGATGCATTTTATGTTAAGGGAAGGGCCGTGATAAAACTTACTATTACATAGAACTATTATTTTTATGGACATTCTTTACCACTCAAAAATACGGGCTAAAATTATGTCAGTAATAAACATAATGGTGTTTTTCTGATGTGTTAAAGTAGATCATCGTACCACTGCTTTGATATTCTGATCTTTGCTGGTCTGTGTGGGGCATGCCCAGTAGGCCACTGAAGCCTCTCGGGCCTGGCTGCTGGCCCGATTTTCCTACACTCACCAGGTTGCTCCCTGCAGTAGGGCTTCTCACCGTTCATTCTACGGTTCCTAGGACACTATGGTTTAGTCAAACCAGACTCTTGAACTCCCTCCTCGATTATTTAGCCAGTTGTCTTTTTTGTGATGACAGAGGGTTTACCTTCTCATGTCAGAACTTGACCGGTCCACATAATTCATTGTATTTCCCTGGTTCACTGGAGAAGCTACTTTGTATAAAAGGCAGTGGCTAGAACTCCACTGATGTGCCTCTTGTGACAGCAATACCACTCCTGAACTGCTGTTTCAAGCTTCCCGTCTCCTGCTTTGGTCAGGGAGTGAAACAAAATTAAGTTTATTTATTTTGAGAGAGAGAGAGAGAGAGAATGAGAATGTAACCAGGAGGAGTCGGGGAGAGAGAATCTGAGCGCAGAGCCTGACACGGGGCTTGATCTCCCAAACCACGATATCATGACCTGAACTGAAATTAAGAGTTGGATGCTTAGCCAACTGAGCCACCCTGGCACCCCTGAAACATAGTTATTTCTAACGGTATCATTGTAATTTTGTTGTTATGTTAAAAGGGACTTAAAGGAATGATCATTATATGTGACATCGCCTCATTATTTTGAATAGGTCAGAATGTTTATAACAAATTGAAAACAATTTTTATACTAACATATGAAGTGTCTGCTTATTTTTTATGTCCGCGTAGAAGGTATTCCTAATGAAGACATAAAAAACGTTCTGGAGAAGGTATTCTCAGAATGGAAGGATGTATCTCAGCATTTGGAAGATCTGGCAAGAAAGATTCAGCTACAGGAAGATATAAATGCTTACTTTAAGCAGCTTGATGATCTCGAAAAGACCGTAAAGACAAAAGAGGAGTGGGTAAAACACACTCCCTTTTCAGAATCTCCCCAGCAGTCCTTGCAGAGCTTGAAGGACTCCTGTCAGGTAAAGAGATAACCATCCAGAACATGAAAGAATCCTATGTCCAGTCCTGTATTTAAAAAAGATGCTGCTTGTATCATGAACGTTAGGTTAATGCCGCTCTGATTCACTTTCTGTGAGGATGTTCATCTTCAGTGACTTCTGTGACCCTATTTTCTCTTCCGTAGCGGGAACTGACAGATCTCCTCAACCTCCACCCCAAAATTGAAAAGGCGCGTGCAGGTTGCTCAGCCCTGAAGTCTCAGCGCTCCACCCCGGATTTTGTCCAGCAGGGCTTTGATACCTTTCTCGGCCACTACCACGCTGTGCAACAGGAATTAGAGCATCGTCAGCAGCAGCTAGAGAACGGTAAACCCATTCTCTTGGTTTTCTTAGTAGATGTCTCCACTGTCTTCTCTCTCAGTTTGCCTTAATGTAAAAATTAGTCCCAGGTGCCTGGGTGATTCAGTTAGTTCAGTATCCGACTTTGACTCAGATCATGAGCTCACAGTTTGGGGTTTGAGCCCCTCCTTGGGCGTGATGCAGTCAGCCCAGAACCTGCTTCGGATCCTCTGTCCCTCTCTCTCTGCCCCTCCCCCACTCACGCTCTTGCTCTCTCTCTCTGTCTCTCTCAGAAATAAATAAAACATTAAAAAAATTACTCCCCATATTCACACAAAGAGCACACGTGTTTGTTTTACACTAGCCACATTCTGTTTTCCTCTGTGCCTGCTACTGTTCTGGGTCTTAAAGTATATTCAGAGTATTTCCTGGATTCACACTTGTTTGTAAAAGTGCAAACAGCTTTCACTTGCTCTACATATAATGATTCTTCTTCTTTTTTTTTTTAATGTGTATCTTTATTTTTGGGACAGAGACAGAGCACGAGAGGGGGAGAGGCAGAGAGAGAGGGAGACCCAGAATCCAAAGCAGGCTCCAGGCTCTCGGCACAGAGCCTGACGCAGGGCTCGAACTCGTCAACTGTGAGATCATGACCCGAGCCAAAGTCGGATGCTCAACCGACTGAGCCACCCAGGTGCCCCTACATATAATGATTCTTAAAGAGTGTTTTGAAAGGTGCTCTTCCTTCCTTTTCTTGAAGGAGGCCAGCTAACATCATTACTAGTAGCGCTAAAAGGAACGATCCCTTACTTCTTTTTGCTCAAAGTGGTTCAGGTTTTAGCAATACCATCTCTTCTTTGAAAAGAAATCATGTTTCTTTTTCAAAGGCTGAAAATTATAAAGAGTTTTTACTTTTGGAATAAACCTGGTTTTGGCACGTTAACCGTTAAGTGTTTTGAGAGCTCATCATTCATATGTTCTGTTTTTTCTCCTTAGCTATTGTGTAAGTCAGGAATTGTGTTGTATTATGTAATGTTATGGGTAATGAATGTTAAAAAGCTGTATGTTGAACCATACCCTGCCTTGTGGCAAATATATATTTTGCAGTGACTTGTAGGAATCTGTATGTGTGCATGGTAAGCAAATGTGTCATGCTGTCTTTCTTCTGGAAAGGCATTTGGACACCATGCTTTTTGTTCATTGAATTCAGTTAACCTACAGTGTAAAATAAATGTTTGAGAGTATTGCTTTTAAAATATCCTGTATAAAACATGCCTTCATATTGATCCTTGTCAAAAATAGAAGCATATTTTGTAACAGTAAATTGAGAAAGCAGTACATTAAAATATCTGTTTAACATTACGGAATACAACACAGTTCCTGACCTGAAACTGAAAAGAAATTCTAAATCTATTTTTTGTTTTTAATTGTGGTAAAATAGGCATAAAATACAATTTACCATGTTAACGCTTTTATTTTATTTTATTTTATTTTATTTTATTTTATTTTATTTTATTTTATTTTATTTTATTTTATTTTATTTTATTTTTCAAAGTTTTATTCATTTCAGTAATCTCTGCACCCAGTGTGGGACTTGAACTCATGACCTGGAGATCAAGAGTTGTGTGCTTCTCCAACTGAGGCAGCCAGGCACCCCCCCCCCCCCCGCCCCCCCGCCACTTTAACCATTGTAAAGTGTGGAGTTTGTAGTGTTAAATATATTCATGTTGTTATGCAACCACTCCCAGAACCTTTTCATCTTGTAAAACCGAAACTCGATACCCATCAAACAACAGTTCTTCATTTCCTCCTCCCTCCAGCCCTTGGCAACCACCTTCTACTTTCTGTTTCTATGAGTTTGACTATTCTAGACACCCCATATAAGTGGAATCCTATAGCATTTGTTTTTTGTACTTGGCTTATTTCACTTAGTATAATATCCTCGAAGTTCATCTATATGGGTAGCATGTGTCAGTTTCCTGCCTTTTTAAGACTGAGTAATATTCCATTATATGTATCATACCACATTTTTTTTCTCCATTCCTTTGTCAAGGGCATTTGGGTGCTTTCCACCCTTTGGCGGTTGTGACTAATGCTGCTGGTTTCTTAACTTTTGCTTCTAGTTGGTTTTGCTTCTTTGTACTTCAAATGAGCTTCCTTCCTTTCCACACAACTGTTGCTTGTCTGTGATTTTTACATCAGTGGCTGAGGTAGACATCATTCTGGCTGGCTTTTGCAGTCATTATTTCTCAGAGTACCTGCGGTAACCTGGCTGTCCTGTTCTGTGTAACACCCACCACTCTGTAGGTGGCGATTTGTCTACACCCTTGAGTTCAGAGGAAGACTGGGTGAGGGGACCCTGGTTTTCTGTTATTCTTTGTGTAGCTACTGGGGAAAAGGACATTATATGAGACAAAAGAAACATTGTAGTACCATCTTTAGAGAGACATTTCATCATGATGAAATGAAGAAAAAATGATAGTGAGTTAGTTAATATTTCAAACATCAACATCCGCAAGAATGAAGTCACCATCGGACTTTCAGAAATGCCAGTGGAATGATTTAGCTTAGTAACTAGCGGAGACCCTTTTAAATTTTAATTACGGAGTTTAACTTACTAGCTATTAGGATTCACTTATGTAGAGAAGATTAATGGTATGTATAATGATAATAATAATAATAGGTTTCTAACACTATTTTCTAAAAGTAAGTATTTTTAAATAAACAGAACTGAAGAGCCAACCTGGACATGCATATTTGGAAACATTGAAAACACTGAAAGATATACTAAATGATTCAGAAAGGAAGGCCCAGACATCTTTGAATGTCTTGAATGATCTTACAAAGGTGGAGAAAACCCTGCAGGAGAAAAAGGTAATATATATTGTAGGTCTTAGAAGTCTGGAGTCCTTTTTAATACCACATATCACTTATTTTGAAGTATGTTTTCAGCTACCTAAAAAAATATTAGCTATTTGTGGTCAAAATTGATCAAAAACTCCTTATAATTTGAAGGTTAGTTACTATAATGTAGGACGTCAGTTGAAAGAAACTTATTAAATATGACTAATAAAATAAAAGCATATTTTGTCCTTCTATTACAATTAGTCTAGAATTCTCAACCTGTTCATAATCTGCTAAAATGGCTCGAATAAAATGAATATTACTTGAATTGATGTGTTCTTTCTTCTGTGTTGAATAAAAATGCTTCTCTGGTCATTCAGGATATGTGACTGTGCGTTATTTCATCAGATAAAACAGATCAGCCATTGAGCACTGCACACTGGATCCTCACTGAGTGTATTGTTATACTGGATTTTAGTGTGGAGAATATATTATTTCTGGCCCACGCACAACTCATGAAGGGAAAGCTTTAACGTTTTTTGGTTATGCTTATTTTTCTTTCATGATTTTTACACAATTCTTTTTTAGTTGAATACCTCTTAAAAAGTGACCTTAGTCTGTGTTATAGCCCGTATTATTACATGTGTACAAATTATTGTGTGTATTTTTAATCTTCAAAAATTTTTTCCAGGCTCTTGATGAAATCCTTGAGAATCACAAACCTACATTATATAAACTTGCAGAAGAAACAAAGGCTTTGGAGAAAAATGTTTCTCCAGATGTAAAAACAATGTATAAGCAAGAATTTGATGATGTTCAGGGAAAGTGGAACAAACTAAAGGTCAAGGTTTCCAAAGATCTTCATTTGCTTGAAGAAATTACTCCCAAACTTGGAGCTTTTGAGGTAAATCCAGCGGCCATTAGGACTTTATCAGAGAGTAAAATGGTAATTTATCATGTAAGACTCTAGTATGTATTATTTGGATATTTTGCATTTTTTTCTAGTCCTACATTTATTATGTATATAAGTTGGGATTTCTGACTTGCTCTTACTGTGCTGGAGAACACATTTGTTTTTGTTTTTTTGTTTTTTTGTGTTTTTTTTTGCTTTGCAAGATTGCTTCTTGGTAGAGGTGAACTGGATCTTAAAGAAAGAGAAAATTGCTTAAAACTGGTCAAAGTAATGTTTCAGGGATGAGGAGCTGGCATGATATTCAGACCAGTGATTAGGTTGCAGGGGAACTTGGTTAGAGTGGTAAAATTGCCCACCTCGTACCAGAGAGATGAGTGCTTGAAGCCGGTTTTTGAAGACTTCTTGAGACAAATCTGAGCTAGGCTGTCAATAAACGGTGTCGTATTGGGAAAGCAGGTCAATTGAGGGACATGAAAATTCAGGAGTAGAATCCTTTCCTACATCTGAAAATGTTGACAGATGAAGCAGCGATGAAGTTCCAGAGGAAGGGGCAAATGTTAGGACCTAAGGAGAAAGTGGTAAAAGTCAATGTCAGGTAAGACAGGATTTTAACATTTCATCTGGGAAGAAGATGGAGAAGTGGTCTCCAGCAAATCACCTGGTTTTCTATTAGAAAAGGTCTGGATGAAGAATAAGTCCATCACACTCTGTTCTCCGTCCTCCTGAGATCTCCTTACTTTGATCTGTCGTGTTTTGTTTTGTTTTCCCACTGTTGTATCTCAAGATAGACTTATGGTATAGTGCCTGGCACAGAGGCACTCAGTAAGTATGTTTCAATGAATGAAATGAAATTAGTAATAGATTTAAATTTGGATATATATTAATATATAATATAATATATTGTATATATGTACATATATTTGGATTTAGTTTCCAAGAGAGTATATAAATGAGATTATTTACATATATATAAAATATATATGTCATATGGATGTGAGACTTTGTGTGAAGCATGTGATAAAGTGACAAGATTGAAAATTAAGACAAAATGTATGAAAGTGATGTTTTAAAAATCAAAATCAGGGAATATGTGGTAGAAGAGAGGCTGGTAGACTCTACAGATCAGTGTGAAGGTGTCCAGAAAGATGAGACAAGAGTGGTGACCACTGAACTGCCCCAGTGGGCAGTTCCAATGAGTGACCAGGAGAATAAAGATAGTGAGGTTTCTTTCTCTCTCTCTCTCTCTGTGTGTGTGTGTGTGTGTGTGTGTGTGTGTGTGTGTGTGTTGGTAGTGGAAGGAGTTTTTTTTCTAAGTGTAAACTTCAGTTTTATACCAAGGCTGAGCTCTCCTTAGAATAAAGCATTAATTTTGGGGCGTGTGGGTGGCTCAGTCGGTTAAGTATCCAACTTCAGCTCAGGTCATGATCTCAAAGTGCGTGGGTGTGAGCCCCCCGTCAAGCTCTGTGCTGACAGTCCAGAGCCTGGAGCCTGCCTCAGATTCTGTTTGTCCTCTCTCTGCCCCTCCCCGACTTGCACTCTGTCTCACCCTGTCTCTCAAAAATAAATAAATGTAAAAATAAAATAAAATAAAAAAAGAATAAAGCATTAATTTTGAAGAGGAGTGTGTTATGTGTAGCTTAGTATTTTTGAATCATTTTACTTTGTGAGTGGATCCACTTCCCCTTATCTGCCTTCAGTTATAATTCTCACCAACTTTAAAAAAACAGAATTACCCTTACTCATGATTGTAAAATTTTGGTTATGGCTCAGGCATTGCATTATCAGTGGGACCCAACTGAAGTGATTTTGTACCCTGCTCCCCTCCCCCCAGGACATTTGTTAATGTTTGGAGATTTTTCTGGTTGTCACAACTTTAGGGGGAGAGGGTGTGCTCTTGGCTCCTAGCGTGCAGAGGCCAAGGTTACAGCTAACGCACAAGAATTCCCTCACAAAAAAAGAATTTTCTGGCCCTAAATGTCAATAGTGTGAAGGTTGAGCAATGCTGGATTAGAGATTTCTCATCTTTTCTAAAGAGCATTGCTTTGCTTTCAAGTTTAAATCTGAGATGCAGTTAGGGAAGTTAACAGGTTAATTTTCTTTGGACTTGCAAAAGTGTATTTTTAGGGTTACCTAAATGTGTGCCAATATTTTAATACGGAGTTTAAAGAAAAGAAATTGTCTTCCGAAACGCAGAAGAGAGTCCTGTGGTTATAGTAATCCAGCTTTAGGCTTTCCTGCACTGTTGTTACTCATGTAGCCTGTCCAGGCACTGGCATTTGGAATGTGTGCCAAGTTTACTTACATAACGAATACCCCAGATATTTAGACTTTTTAGTTGTTTTCACAGTAGCAGATTTGTAAAGTCCAGCTATTCTTTATTTTTTGTGTTTAACTACAAGATTGTTGACAGTGTTTGTATTCCCTAATTGTGCAACCTCTTTATTGAAATATATATATATATGTGTGTGTGTGCGTGTGTGTGTATTTTAATTTTTTTTAATGTTTATTTTTGAGAGAGAGAGAGTGCGTGCGCACGCGGGGCAGAGAGAGAGAGAAGGACACAGAATCCGAAACAAGATCCAGGCTCTGAACTGTCAACACAGAGCCCGATGTGGGGCTCAAACTCACAAGCTGTGAGATCACAACCCATGGCCGAGTCGGCCGCCCAACCAACTGAGAGCCACCTAGGCACCTCATATTTTTTAATTCTAAAGAAAACTTTTACTCCTTTATTTGCTTTGTTTTGCAGGCATTGCTTTGTTACTTAATTACTTATGGTTCATTTAGGACAACTTAATTTTTCACCCAAAGCTAGTTACAATAAATACTCATTTGCAGGTTAGCATTTTTCCCCCCTTTTCAATGACCCGATGGACACTTTTTGGCCATTTAAATTCTATTTGTCTTTAAGGCATGAGGCACAGTAGGCTTTTGATTCATTGTTATTTTACGATGGTGTTTCTTAGGAAAAAAGTGGTTGGCTTGTTTATTTTTAAAATGGATTTTTAATTATATAAGTAATGCATAGAGACCGTTCATTGTGATGTAATTGGATAATAGAGAAGTATTTAGAGTGAACATTTAGAGTCTTCCCCCGCCCCCATACCATTTCCTTTCCTGAAGGCAGTTAATATTAACAACGGGTCCCACGGAAAGACATTACATGCTCATAGATTGGAAGAGCAAAGTTAAAATGTCTATACTAGCCAAAGCAGCCTACATATTTTGTGCAGTCCCTATCAAAATACTAACAGCAGTTTTCACAGAACTAGAACAAACAATTCTAAGATTTGTATGGAATCACAAAAGACCCTCAATAGCCAAAGCAATCTTAAAAAAGAAAAACAGGGGCGCCTGGGTGGCTCAGTCGGTTACGTGTCCGACTTTGGCTCAGGTCATGATCTCGCGGTCCGTGAGTTCGAGCCCCGCGTTGGGCTCTGTGCTGACATCTCAGAGCCTAGAGCCTGTTTCGGATTCTGTGTCTCCCTCTCTCTCTGACCCTCCCCTGTTCGTGCTGTGTCTCTCTCTGTCTCAAAAATAAATAAACGTTAAAAAATTAAAAAAAAAAGAAAAACAAAAAGAAAAACAAAGCTGGAGGCACCATAATTCTGGACTCCAAATTATATTACAAAACTGTAGTAATCAAAACAGTATGGTACTGGCACAAAAATAGACACAGATCCAGTGACACAGAATAGAAAACCCGGAAATAAACCCTCAGTTATATGGTCAATTCATCTTCGACAAAGCAGGAAAGAATATCCAATGGGAAAAGGACAGTCTCTGCAACAAATGGTGTTGGGAAAACTGGACCACCACATGCAAAAGAAAGAAACTGGACCATTTTCTTATACCTTACACAAAAATAAGTTCAAAATAGATTGAAGACCTAAATGTGAGACTTGAAACCATAAAAAAACCTAGAAGAGAACATAGGCAGTAGTAACCTCTTTGACATTGGCTATAGCAACTTCTTTCTAGATATATCTCCAGGGAAACAAAAGCAAAAATAAACTATTGGGGCTACATCAAAATAAAAAGCTTATGCATAGCAAAGGAGATAATCAACAAAACTAAAAGGCAGCCTTCGGAATGGGCGAAGGTATTTGCAAATCACATATCAAATAAAGGGTTAGTATACAAAATACATAAAGAACTTATATAAAAACTCAACACTCCCCAAATCACTAATCCAATTAAGAATGGACAGAAGACATGAATAGACATTTCTCCAAAGAAGACATACAGATGGCCAAAAGACACATGAAAAGATGCTCAATATCACTTACCATCAGGGAAATACAAATCGAAACTACAATGAGATAATCACCTCACACCTGTCAGAATGGGTAAACTCAAGAACACAAGAAATAACAGGTGTTGGTGAGGATGTGGAGAAAAAGGAACTCTCATGCACTGTTGGTGGGAATGCAAACTGGTGTAGCCACTCTGGAAAACAGGATAGAGGTTCCTCAGAAAGTTAAAAGTAGAACTACTCTGTGATCCAGCAATGGCATTAATGGGTATTTACCCAAGGAATAAAAAAACACTAATTCAAAGGGATACATGTACTCTTATGTTTATAGGAGCATTATTTATAATAGCCAGGATATGGAAGCATTAACTGATGAATGGGTAAAGAAGCTAAGTACATACATACCGTGGAATATTACTCAGCCATAAAAAGAATGAAATCTTGCCATTTGCTATGACATGGATGGATCTAGAGAGTATAATGCTAAGCAAAATAAGACAGAGAAAGACAAACATGTTATTTCACTCATATGTGGAATTTAAGAAACAAAACAAACATGCAAAGGGAAAAAGATACAAACCAAGAAACAGATTCTTAATTATGGAGAACAAACTGATGGTTACCAGAGGGGAGGGGGCTGGGGGCTGGGTGAAATAGATGATGGGGATTAAGGAGGGCACTTATGATGAGCATGGGGTGATGTATGGAATTGTTGAATCACTGTTAAAAAAAAGGGTTCTTGCTAGAGGCTAACATATTCCAAGTAAAAAGGGAAAGCTTATGAATGTTATTAATTTTAATCATTTTTTTTCACCCTAATAGAAACAAATGATGTTGGAGCTCCATGAGGGACATTTAAGTAGTACACAGATGCATGAACTTGGAGTATGAATCCCCTACTGAAAATAATGATGATGCCTTTTATTGGCACAGCACATTTAAACTTTGAACCCGTTCTACAGTACTTGCAAAAGTGTCGTTATTTGTGTGCAAATTTTAGTTTTCTGTTACTTGTTGACAAATAGTGTCTTTTTTCATCTGCCTACGTTTCCTTTGTCTGCATGGCTGGTTTCTCTACAGGTAGAGGTTTGGCCTGCGTATTCTTATTCAGTGTCATGTTCATGTAAGTTCTTAAATCTTTTTTTTTTTTATCTATTCCATGCCAAAATAATGACCTCAGTTCCTGTACTTAAGAATTAAAATTAATTGGTGCTTTTAAAACCCACTTCTTCCAGGCAGCTAGACATTTAAAAATATATGAAAAAGTTTTTTCATTATTGATTTTACTTGAGTTTCTTATGAGTTATGAGAATTAAATATAAAATCCTAAGAGGCTGTTTATGTATCTCTTATCACCAGTAATGATGTCTTTGGATTCAGGGGCTTCAGGTATTTTGTATTGTTTCTTTTTCCCTATTTAAATTCTGTTGTGGTGCGGTATCCCTGCAAAATCGTGCAACTGTCCCCAAGGCCCACACAAAACTCTGTCTTAGGTTTACCACTGCTCCTCCCTTTCAGACACTCCTGTAGCCTCTTCCTGCTTTGTGCAGACTCTCAGTCCCTTGCCCTGACAATCCCATTGCCCTTTACATCTGACTCCAGCTTCTAGTCGTGCCCCCTCAAATCCATCTTCTACAGTGGTGGCAGAGTTCCGCTTCTGGAAAGTATGTGGTTGTCTTTGCCCTGGTAATAGAGAGTGCACTCATAAACATCCTAGCTTCTGCCCCTTCCTTGTTCTGAAGCCCCTCCTGCACTGTGCCCCCTGTCCCCACCCCCTCCTTCCAGAGCTGAGTGGGGTGAGGAGAAAAACAGTGTAGTGGATCACAAAGACCCCACACTGGATAATTGCCTTTCTCCGGAAATGTCACTTGCTTGCTAGGAATTCACATCCTCCTCTTCTGAGCTCATCCTTTAAGAATAAGCTTGTTCCACAAGCAGTCTTTCGTCTCGCTCACCACCATACCCCCCAGCTGATTATTCCCTCCTCTGTGATTCTACTACGCCTTGTTCATGCCTTCACAGTCCTCATTTCAGGCCAGTTTTTTTTATTAAGGCTTGACTGTGTGTCTGTCCTCCCCGCCTGAGGACTGAGCTCTTTGACTACAGGAACCCTGTGTGGCAAGCAACAAGTAAGTGGGTGTGAATAATTGGTTTGTAGGTGCCTGCAGGCATCTTACCAGTCACATTTCTCTATGAAGTTAAGTCTCTAAGATCTAAATGCCCACTTTTCACAAATGACGGGACCTTGTATAGTCACACCCCTTCCTTCAGTTGCTGAGCACTCAGAGGACACACTGGCCCGCTGTGCTCTGGCCCAGCCTGTAGAAGGGGATGCGCCGGAGCTCTGAGACATGCAGAACCAACCAGGCTTTGAAATTACTCTGGAAGGCACTTCAGAGTAAAAACGCAGTGGTAAATACCTTGTAAGAGTAACCTGCGACATGGCCGATCTCACTTTTTTCGGGTAACATATAACTGATACAGTGATTTCATAAGGTCTTTTCCCCCCTCACTTTGAATGCATTTTACTTTACTAAAGGGAACATTGGTGCATTCTAAACCTTACATTTAAGAACTCTTGTTAGTTTCAGATGATAAATGCTGTAGCAGTGTCATTGTTGGTCTTCCCTGCTAAACGAAAGAGCACTTTTTAACGAGTGTTTTTGAGGTTTATGAATATTATAAAACCAAACAAAACAGAAGCCTCATTACCTCAAGTTACTGTTTTAATTCTGGTTTCACACTTCTTCTCGCCTGTGTCTTGGGCTAGAAATTGCTTAAAAAGCTGTGGACATTCCAACAGATGGGGAAGGAGTGAAATAAAATGCCAAGAATGTAGCTGTCAACAAAATCCTGGGAGGTAGTTGTGTATTTTGGAGTCTTATTGTCTGAAATCCAGAGTTACCAAGCTTCAGATTTCCTCCGTCCCTAGCTCAGGGGCCAGGCTGGGAGATGGGGTGCTTCGTTGGTTAAAGGAGTTGTTTTTATGACCTTGCACTCCTTTTCTGTGACCCACCGACAGGTGTTATCCATCTCAGATGCGTACAAATAATGCCTTTGAGCAGAGGTGGTCAGTGTAGACATTTTGGCCCTTCCAAACTCGAATATTTGATCCTTTGGTTTTCAAAACTACCATATTATTCATTTTCTATTTGTTTCAGAATTTTGTGAGTGTAAATAAGGATGTAGTTTAGGACTTACAGTTTATTTTGTGTCTATGAAATAATGACAGTGAATTTAGAAGTTTACTAGTATTTTAAAATGTTTTCTATTGCTTCAAAAGAGCTGAGGTCACCCGAAGAAGTGAGGACATTAGAAATTACCCAATGTGAACACATATATAATATTCAGAATATATATCATATATAACATATATGTGTGTATTGTGTAAGTGAATGGAGATGGATAAAAAAATTAAATAGTCATTACTGTACATTAGAAACTCAGAAGTGCATAAGTTGAGTGATTTTTTTTAATGGGGAGAGAAATAATTTTCATGTAAGCTCTTGCACTTTCTTTGGAATTTTTCTTGTATGATTGAATTAAAGATGAGCAGACTCTGGGTGCCTTTTCAAAGCGCAGGAAACACCTGCCACAGGTAGACTGAGACAATAATTTCTTTCCGGGGGAAAGGGGAGGCATTGGAGGGCGGAGCAGAGCTCCCCATCTCCCACACCTACCTGCACGCAAGTGCTAGCTGGAATTGCTCTTACTAACCCATTAATGCACCCACAGGGTGGGGGGTTCTGCGAGAGGCTGCTGCTGCCAGGCCTTTCTAAAGTTCGGGCCTTCCCTCATTTACTGGGTTTCCTTCTGCTGAGCTGAATTCAGGAGATCTAGTAGCTCTTTTAAGCAGTTACTTTTAAGAACAAGGATTAATGTTGGCATTAGTTAAAAATATTAAGCTGACTCATGCCAGCATGCACTCTCTCTGAACTTGGAAGTGGTAACTCTTCATGGCTTAATTTTGGTAATAAGGCACTTGGTTTTGTAGATCTTAGTAATAATAGCTAGGCTTTATTGCATGCCTGCTCTGTACCAGGCCCTGTCCAAACATTGTCTCTGTTTTTCTAGAGGCAAGGTAGTTGTTATTATTCGTATTTTATAGATGAGCTGCTGAGGCTCAAAGAAAAGAAGTGAGTTTCTCAAGACCTTGTGGCTGGTAAGGGGCCGACCTTGGTATTTTCACTTTCATCTTCTTATCATGGGTCACACACTGCTTCTCTTAGAATTCGGTGTGGCCAGGATTATGTGAAGGGTTTTTAGTAGGGAAAACAGATTTTCAAATTCCTGTCTGTTCCTTTGTTACTGTTGGGATGATCAATTGGTGTTCATGGCTTGTCTGTTTCTGTTTCATTCCTCTTTTTTCTCATGTTAAAGTGTGTGAGAGAGAAGGAACAAGTGTGTGTGAATTGTGTGTCCTCCCCGTGGGTCTGTGTGTATCTGGGAGAGGGAGGAAGGAAGGGGGTTGATGCCACTTCTCACAAGCGCTGGACTGAGGCTGCTCGCTTCCGTCAAGGCTGGTTGTGATGAAAACCTCCATGGAGTGGAACGCTTCCACGTAAATTTCAAAAATCCTTGGCCCAGAAGACTATCAGTTTTTTATTTTTATTAATTTCTTAATGTTTATTTCTTTTTGAGAGAGAGCGAGTGGGGGAGGGGCAGAGACAGAGGGAGACACAGAATCCGAAGCAGGTTCCAGGCTCCCAGCTGTCAGCACAGGGGCTGACGTGGGGCTCGAACCCATGAACCGCAAGATCATGACCTGAGCCAAAGTCAGACGCTCAATCGACTGAGCCACCCAGGCGCCCCTATCAGTTTTTTAAATTCAAAACTGGAGTTACTGAATTGCCCAGTTATACAGCAGTAATGCTGCTTTGAATTCTTAAGTTTAGAATGGAGAGTAATGCAAGAAGTGGCAACAAATTAAATGGACAGTTAAAAGAAAGTCTTTTATGAACTCTGTATATGTATTTGTAGCTTCTCTCTTTTTTCACTTTTATCTGTTTTAGATATTTGTAAAAAGTTTATTTTGAGAGAGAGAAAGAGAGCGCGAGTGGGGGTAGGGGCAGAGAAAGAGGAGAGAGAGAGAACCCCAAGCAGGCTCCGTGTGCTCAGCGCAGAGCCCAATGTGGGGCCCAAACCCACCAACTGTGAGATCGTGACCTGAACTGTAACCAAGAGTCAGAGGCTCAACTGATTGAGCCACCTAGGCGCCCCTGCACTTCAATCATTTTGCATCCTGCCTCCCCCTGCCCAGGGCATGTCTTACCAAGTAGTCCTGTATGGTAAGATCTTAGGGCGTGGAGCAAATGCAGAAGAGAGAGGTAATTGATCAAAATAATATGGAAGAGCAAGAGTGCATGAGCCTGTGAGAACAGGCTAGTGACAGGCTAAAGAACAGAGGGAAAGCATGCTTGAGGAAGTGCACAGCATAACTGAAAGAGTTTACAAAGAAGCCGTACTTGGAAGCATGTGTGGGGTGCAGAGTGTCAGTAGAGGAGGAGGCTGAAAGGCCTAAACAACAAGTGCTTTCTGCTCCCTGTCTTCATCGGAGGAGGGCCCTGCAAATTGAAAAGGTGACCATTCTTGAGGGGGCATTAGTGCCTAGATCAGGAGTTAGATGGGAAAACTACCCAGATCCTTCAGACGCCTAAATCAACATCCCGAGTAATGTGGGGATTTTACTCATGGTCTCAAGGCCACATTGTGCATCTTGTGAGAAAGTACCAGAAGAATGGAGATGATACATGTCTTACTTAAGGGGGAAACATTATTTTCTAGAAGGCAAAGACCTGAAGTAAGCTTGGTGTCCGTTCCTGGCAGCGCTGTGGATAAACGGCAAACCAGAGATCTTCCACGTGCTTAGGAAGGAATGTGGTGGTCACCAGGAGTCATCATGGACACCACCGAGAACCCTTGCCCAGACTGATTTCCTTTAATTACTGCTTTCCTTTATTTATTTTTTGGAGGAGGGATGCTAGATTATCAGATATACAGATTCATAATCTTACATTTCATGTGTGCTCATTCGGTTCAAATAATGGCTCACAAACTCATTTTTGGCAAGTATTGACTTCATCGCTAAAATACCTGAGAAATCTCTTCCGAACCTGTAAGGTTCGGAAACCTTGGCTTATTTTGAAAACTAAGCCAAAACCTTGTTGAATAATGAATGGCATGGGTCTTCGTGAGGAAATGCTCAGGTAGGCACTATCACTGGCCTTATTTTTCGCCAGAAAAAACCCCAAAACCCAACAACAAAAAATTCCCAAAGAAAAAGGACACCCCTACTGTCAGATTTGCTGACAAGAGACAGGGGGAATAGCTGACAGCAAAGTGGGGAGACTAAAACTTCAAATCATTTTGTTGGCTTTTTATGATTACATTGTTAGCTATAATTGTTAGCATACCTAGGCAAAATTTAATATTTGTAAATATCAGTCTTGAATTTATTACAGCAGTCATTTAAGCAATCGATATGAGATAGGGGAAATGTAATTTAGAGGTAGTTATGGGAATTTTGGAGTTTTAGCTAACCATAAATAATAATTGAGACTAATATATCTATAAACAAACAAAAAAAAGAAAAAAAACCCCACAACCTATAATAAGAAAAGTAAAACTGAAACAACTTTAGCTGGCATTTTATGAGTGGAGTAGCCATACGTGAAACAGCAGGTTCTATCTTGACCATTCTCCAGCATTATAAGGGGAAGGGTAGTTGGTTCTGTGTGGCATGTTGTAAGGACATTAAAAAATTGATTTAGTGTCCTGAGCATGTTGATGAGTGTGGTGAGTGCCATACCTGGATCTCATGTTCTAGAGACATCATTGAAGGAATTTGGAATGCTTAGCGCCAATAGGAGACTAAGGGAAGACACAGTGGCTGCCTTTAAATTGGAAGGTCATCTTTGAACAGGATTGTAAATGTATCTCCATCCTTAGGGCTGAACGAGAAGCAAAGAATTGACAGGACATAAGGGAACAAGTTCAGCTCCACATCAGGAAAGCTAACAAGTGAGCCTGGCCAGTGACAGAATGAGAGGCCATTGGAAGAAATGATCATAACTTTGCTCTCGTACTGGAGACCACACTGCACCTACTTGATTGCATTAATGGCCCAGTTCCAATGTTACCGCTTCTGTTTCTCCCTGCAGCACGTTCTCTTTCTCACTTGTTTCTGATCCACAGTACTATACACTGTAGGGATCTCAGTGGGTGCCTAGGAAATATTGGGTGAAAGCCATGCAGCTGACCTGTGGACTCCCCTGGGTTCCTAAGTCACACAGTGCCCAGCATAGAACTAGAGCCATCGATTGTGTTCCCTCCACCGTGCTATTGATTTCTTCCTGCTGTGAGTAGCTAGCTTTTAGAGAAAAGTTGTTCTAAATCATAGGAGAACAAAAGATTTTTTAGCTAATTACACCTA
The DNA here is from genome assembly GCF_024362965.1 of Panthera pardus. NCBI lineage: Eukaryota > Metazoa > Chordata > Mammalia > Carnivora > Felidae > Panthera > Panthera pardus. The sequence continues at coordinate 21,811,802 of NW_026526732.1, read as the reverse complement.
GAAAAGCATTTTTCCTGTATTTTGAATTTATAATCATTGATATTACTACTCATGTTTAAGCAAAGTAGCTTGGTTGACTAGAGAGTGTTTTGAAATCTTTAGAATGATCACCAAACTGTCATCGCTTGAGGATTCTAGTCAATCATGAAGATCATTATTTTCAAATTTGGAAGATGTAAAGAAAGAAATGCAATAAATGAAAATGATGCTATCAAAGTTTTGAAAAGTTGCCTTTCTTCCGGTAGCGATAGGTCTTGAGATGCAGCGGGTTGAATGTCACTGAGTAATATCCCCCTTTGTTATTGTGTTTCATTTAGGCTGATTTGAAAGTCATTGAGAAGTGGATGGATGGTGTGAAAGACTTCTTAATGAAAGAGCAGGCTGTCCAAGGAGATGCTGAAGGGCTACAGCGTGAGCTTGACCAGTGCTCTGTGAGTTTTGCTGATTTAGGGACTCTGCTGTAATAAATAACATTTTCTTCTTTGTTATTTGCTGTTATTAAAATTGCAAAAATATGACATGACAACAAACCTAGATAAAATATCTTTCATCATAGACCTTTTTTTAAACTTTACAGTTATTAAAAGAATGACTGGTTATTTATATGTCCATGTTTTGGCTAGGGTTATCGAATTCTGCATAGAGAGAATGAGAGCAATTTTAATTCATTAGGAGCTGCTATTTATGTTCTGATGACAATTTTAGTGTCATAATTACCAATTTTATATTGCTCTTGTTGTGCCACCTGGTGAGGCTTAAAGAAAAACATATTTAACATGTGAAATTTACCAGTAATACTGTATGCAGTTTGTATTTGGTGAAATCATTAGGCTTCTCTGAATTAATTGAGAGGACCATTCCCTGCCGAGAGTCAAATATTTCCAATCTAATTTGGCAGCTGGCTATATGAAGTGCACAGGTGAAATGAATTTCTCAAGGCGCAGTATTGCTTAAGTAGTTAAAAGTCCTGACTCTCAAGTAGTCTGTTTTTATAGTATTTTCAGCGATGCAAGCAGACAAGTTATAGTTATGGCATACACTTATATAGCAATGAACTCAACACTGGCTTGTTTTGTGTGTTCAGGCCTTTGTTAATGAAATAGAAACAATTGAATCATCTCTGAAAGACATGAAGGAAATAGAGGCCGACCTTCGAAGCTCTCCAGTTGCTGGAATCAAAACTTGGATACAGACAAAACTAGTTGACTATCAAACCCAAGTGGAGAAATTCAGCAAGGACGTAAGTTTTTCAACCTTGCTATCTGTGTTTAAGAGCCAGATAGCTTTTTTTCAGTGACTGAATTAATTTTATAGCCCATCCAGTTTGAGAAACAGTGGCCTAGAATAACTATAGCATGGTGGCAGGTTGGGGCAAAAAATGGATTTTTCTTTTCATTAGGGGAGTGTACTAATTTTCTAGTTTGGCTGCTTGGTGGGAATGAGCTTGGGTGTTCAACAAAGACCTAGAAAGGCAGAGTAGCTGGAACAGAATGAAGAGAGGAATTAGCGGGTGGGTAAGATTTGAGGTCAGAATGCAGGTGGTGTGAATAGTATATGGCCTTTGAAGCAAAATTTTAAACTTTTATTTCAGGTATGATTTCACACAGAAAGCAGAGGGTCTTAAGCAGGGAAGTGATATTACCATGTGGATAATTTACTCTGGGAAAGCAAGAGTGAAAACAGATATTGAAGAGGTTATTGTTGTCTTGGCCCCTCAGACTAGAGAGATTGTGGTGGATGTCATGAGGAATGTTAGGTTTGGACTGTATTTTGAAAACAGAGATAAGAGTCTAGTAATGGATTAGATGTGTGATCTCGAAAAGGGAGTAGTCAGGAACAGCCGAGGGTCTATGCAAAGCTTCCACTTTGTATGAATTGTGCTGCTATTGGCTGAAATGGTGGAGACTTGAGGAGAAGAAGCTTTTGTGAGGGCAGGTGAAACAATGATTTCCATTCTGGCAGGGTTAAGTTTGAGACTGAGACACGTAGATGGGGCTCTTCAGCTCTTTCTGCTGGAAAGAGGAAAGAGCATAGGCCAAGTGTGCCGAGAAGGAAGGGTCAGCCAGAGGAGAAATGCCAAGACCCTGTGAGGTCCTGGGGCCAGGTGGAGAAAGCTTTCCGTGGTGCGCAGTACTGAGGATTTTTGAGCCCAAGGAGCACTGAAAGTCAGGCTTTTGATCTAACAAGATGCAGGCTTTAAATGACCTTGAGAAAAGTGGATCCAGTGGCATGGCAGGCAAGAAAGTCACATTGGGGAATGTTGAGCAGAGAATGGGAAGTGAGCGATTGGGTCAAGTAGTAGCAACTTGGAGGAATTTTGCTATTTTTCTATTCAAGGGAGCAGAGAAATGAGGTGGGAGAGGGGACCTGGGGATCCAAGGGGGTATTTTTGTAATTTTAATTTTTATTATTTATTTATTTAAAGTTTATTTATCAAGAGAGAGAAAGAGAGAGTGAGAGAGAGAGCAGGGGAGTGGCAGAGAGAGGGAGAGAGAGACCACCAGAAAGGTTCTGCACTGTCTGCGCAGGGCTTGATTCCATGAACCGTGAGATCATGACCTGAGCCAAAATCAAGAGTTGGATGCTTAACCGACTGAGCCATGCAGGTGCCCCTATAATTTCTAGAAATAAGGGATGTTATAGGATATTTGCATGCCCAAAAAGAAGGACCTTGCTTGGAGAAGATAATTTCTGGAGTGAAGTCTGTCATATGTGAGAAGGCCAAGAGCCCCTCTACCAGTGAAAGAATTGCTGTGGGATAGTTTCTCCATGGAAATGGAAGGAAGGCAACTCTGGGTACAGTAGGAGATCGATGTAGTTTTACGATTGCTTCTGCTTTGCTAGTGAGGTTACACAAAGCTGAAGTGGGTGCAGAACGGGGGAAGTGGGAGGAGAAGGTGTGAATGCAGAAATGTTCAGACAACCCTGTAGATGGTACCTATCTCTTCATGTGATATTTTTTGGTTAATGCTTATGTAGGAAAAACTTATATTTGCATCCTTGAATGTTTTGTTTTCATTGTTTTCCCCCAAATTCCTTACTCTGAATATGTCCAAACTTCAAGGAAGCCTTAGATAGTGGTAGAGGGAGCAGCTGTGGGCCCATTCCTTAATTTGCCGGTTAACCTTCTCCCACATTTGCTTTCTCTCTCTCCTTCACTCTCCTCACACATAACACACAAACACAGGTGTTTTTTCCCCCTAAAAATGGACTTTTGACAGGAATTTGAAACTGTCATGACACTTCCTCCTTGAATACGTTAGCATGAATACTAAATACTAAATACTTCACTCGTGAATAAAGACAATCTTCTACAAAACCACAAAACCATTGCCACACTTAAGAAAGTAAATCCATACTGTCATCTCTTCTGGCCAGGTTCAAATTTCTCTAAGTGTGCTATAATCTGATGGTTTGTGCTTGCATTTATTGAGATTTGGGGGCAAGTAAATAAGGAAAATGGTTTGAGAGTGCCAGCAAGGAGGAAAGAAAGCAACAGCTAGATATGTACATACATATGTATAGACATAGATATTTAAACCTATGCATCTATCTACATACATACATATGTACATACAGATAGGACAACAAAGAAATAATTATGAATTACTGTTGATTCATTGTGTGAGAGTAAATGTGTGGGGAATTTTTAAGTGTCCTTAGCACGGAGGCAACCATGTGTTGTGTGAGTAATTATCTAAAGCAGTTCCAGAGTATTGTGTTTCATTGAGTAGTATAAAGGTGTAGATGTTTGGGGCAAATATAATGTGGCCAAATTTTTATTTTGCTAAGAAAGGATGGACATATGAAATCAACCAACAAATAAAAACAGTCTGTCTCATCTGTTATGTCCATGATGCCATGAAACGAGGAACATTTTAATGCCAAAAGATAGTAAATAACCTCAGGATAATCAATTATAGTTTTGAGCTTTTTCTTTCTTTTTTTAAAGTTTATTCCAGTGTCTTTCTTTTTCTCATTTCTCTCTGGATCTGTGAGAACTATATAATTGTCCAGTGTCTGGAAACTACTAGTAAGGAGAATTTTCTGAAAGTGGAACCCAAGGAATCTGTATTTCTATGTATTTTTAAAAACAGCCGTCCCGTGTAAAGTGCTAATCACCAAGACTTAGGAACCAGGGCTGTGTGTATGGCTGGCAGTAAGCTCCTCAAGTGCCATGTGGGGCAATGAAATCAAAGCTCCTGTTTGGCCCCACTTATTTATTTAACAAATTCTTTTGAGTTTGTTTATTTTTGAGAGCATGAGAGAGTGTGAGCTGGGGAGGGGCAGAGAGAGAGAGAGAGAGAGACAGAGACAGAGACAGAGACAGAGACACAGAATCCGAAGCAGGCTCCAGGCTCCGAGCTGTCAGCACAGAGCCCAATGTGGGGCTTGAACCCCTGAACTGTGAGGTCATGACCTGAGCCAAAGTCAGATGCTTAACCGACTGAGACACCCAGGCGCCCCTGTTTGGCCCCTTTCTATTTTTATGGCTCTGATCCTGCTTGGAGAGTGGGAACAGGAAAGCCTCTAAGGATTTTGCCTTTCTCTCATGAGAGCCATCCTGTTTCTACACTGGCTTTTGTTCACTATCAGCTTTGCAGCTGAGCAAGCCTGGCAAGGTGACTCTGACGTTTGATTTGAGTCAGAGGAATATCGAATAATGAAGTGAACGCTGGGTGATCTCTGTGGGATGGTACCTTCTCCCACTGTGGACGTCAGTTTGTGGTTGGAGGGAGGACCTCTCAACATATTTTTATATGAAATATTTGGTTATCTGAAATATATAAGTTATTGAATGAGATACATATCATACCTGTTTTTCTAATGTAACGTTTTCTGTGTCTTTGTGCAATATACAAGTATAGTAGATTATCAAAACCAAAATTTTGTACAGCAGTGTTTTATAGGAGAAAACCAATTCTTTGGTTGCTTCCAGGTTTTTTTTTTCCATAATAAACAATGCTACAGTAAATTTCCTTAAAATATATGCTTTTATTGTTGCAGGTTAGATTCCTTCATTTGAGATTACTCTGTCAAAAGTTATACATTTTTAAAATTATAATAGATATTTCCAGGTTAGATTAATATCCAACATGTGGTGTAGAGTTATAATTATTATAATTATTATGATTATTGTTATAATTATTGTTTTCATTGTTGCTTATATTCTACAACATCAGCACAAAATGTATAAAGGATTTTATCTGAATGTGAAAACAAGGCTCTTTGTGGAAAGTTATCACTGTGTCCTTAGATATTGGAAACTAGAACTTGACATTTAATGTTTCAGCATTTGTTTATTTGGGTGAATGGCTTTTCCTTTCCAGATTGCTATTCAAAAAACTAGGTTGTCTGAAAGTCAGGAAAAAGCAGTGAACCTGAAGAAAGACTTGGCAGAGATGCAGGAATGGATGGCCCAGGCAGAAGAAGAATACCTGGAGAGGGATTTTGAGTACAAGTCACCAGAAGAGCTGGAGAGTGCAGTGGAAGAAATGAAGGTGAGTCTAGGCCGGTCAGTGCCCGTGTAAATAGGCTTCGTAGCTCCCCTTCTCCCTTACATACGAATGAATAAATGAATGAATGAATGAGTCTGTCTATCTATCTGTCTATCTATCTATCTATCTATCTATCTATCTATCTATCTATCATCTGTAAAACATGATATGTACATATAATCTTTCATAGTTGGATTTCAATTTGAAAAAAAAAAAAGGAAGGATAGCTACTATGACTCTAGTAGGGAAAGGAAGGCCACACTCCACTTGTTCACTTTCGCCCATGGGTTGAGTCCACGAAGACCCCTGAGACAGTCTCTTCCATTAGAACTTCAGGGAGCCACAGAGGATAACTCAAAAATTTAGTTTTATCAGCTATGTTCACAGTGTTGTGCAATATCAGTGCTATCTCTTTCCAAAAGTTTTAAGGGGGAATCATTTTTTTTTGTTAGGAACAAGAGTGACTTCCCAAATTGGTTGTGATTTATCTTCATTTCATCAAATGTATTCTTTCGGTTAATACATGGGAAACACATGAATATCAAAATTTTGTTAGAGCAGGTAAGAGTAGCAGTAGGAGCATTGTTGAGGGATTTAATATCAGTTTGGTCCACAGGATATATTTCCTATAAACTTAGATTCCTGTGTCATTAGTCTTGAACACTTTCTTTCTTCTTCTTCTTTTTTTTCTATAGTAAAAGAACTGGGCATCATTCCCAAATTTCTAACATTGCTTCAAGTGTCCTTCAGTGATCATGCCAAAGGAGATAGAGTCTTCAAGGCTATTTTTAAAAAAAATAAGAGTAAGCCACACATTGACTGTTTTATGCCAAATTTAACTTGCCTAAAAGTATAACTAAAGCAAAAATCTCTGTGCAGATATTTTAAAAAAGGATTATATTTCATGAGTGCATTATTGAATATGAATCAAAGTAAATACAATAAGGGACTTTGACTGTTCTTGTATGTGGTTATTTTCACTGAAGCATCTTTTTTAGTGTACTTTTTTTGGAAAGCTTTTTAAATATTCAGTATATAAGATATTTTAAAGGTAGCCTACCAGGTTAAGAATGGTCTTATTTATTTTCTTTACATTATTGGCATTGCAGTTCTGTGGTATTTCAAAGTCACTAGGGATGAAAGCTTAGAGAAATAAGTTTTTAACCCTTGATTGGGCAACGTTCCATCTATTTTTATTCTAACGACTGTTAGAATTTTAAAACCACTACATGTAATTAATTACTTTCCTTGCAACTAAGGGAAATTTAAAACCATTTAGTAGTAAAGAAAGCTAAAAGGGAAAGTGAAAGGCATTTTAGGTTGATTTTCCTAAATGTGAGACTTCATCGCCAGCCTAGAGGGAGAGTCAGGAAAGAAGCTATTTCTAGATTAGATCCTCCTAGTATAACTTCTATCACTCTTGAAATGCTGTTAATTATCAGAAGCATAGATAAACCTCTGTTCCAGGAGAAAAGAAATATGTTTAAATTATTTTTAAATGATACCTCTACTATGGTGCACCTTAGTTTTTGTGAAAATTTATTTATCTCACTCAGTTTAGTATGCTCAGACTTCCAGTGTTAAAATGAACTCACTTAGATTCTTATCATGGGCCCAGACTTTGAAAATACCTCCTGTTGGCAAACATAATTGAGCGTGACTTAGGTGTGTTAACATTGCTTTTTATTTTTATTTTTATTTTTTATAAATCTTACAGTTAGCCTTCTTATTTCAAAAGCACTCTCTGGAATGATTACCTAAATAATGTTCCAATTAGGTCGTTAGAATCATGTCGGCATTTTAATTTTGGTTTAGTTGTCTTTGAAAAAGAAAAGAAATTGGTGACTGAGAAAGGGACACAGTTTCAAGTTCATCCTTTCTTGGAACAGAGGGCAAAAGAGGATGTGTTGCAGAAGGAGGTGAGAGTGAAGATCCTCAAGGACAATATCAAGTTACTAGCTGCAAAGGTGCCCTCTGGTGGCCAGGAACTGACATCTGAGCTTAAAGTTGTGCTGGAGAATTACCAACTTCTGTGTAACAGAATTCGAGGAAAGTGCCACACGCTAGAGGTATGTTAATCAGTGATGTTTTTGAGATCAAACTCTGTAATTTACTGACCATTTCCATATCTTGGAAAAAACTAAAAAGCTCTGTTTTTCTTTTCCAATACGGGATCATAAAGGAAAAGTCATTCCTGGATAACAGTTGATAAAAAGGAAACTGGGATTAAAAAAAAGAAATAGGAAACCACGATCTGCCTTCAGTTAGTAGAAGGTTCTTGGGAAAGTTATTTCATATATTTAGACTTTCCTTTTTTATATGTGAAATCAAGGTTTTCATATTTCAGATGATCTGTAGGGTCTGTTCCAATTTCTAACATTCTAGAACAATGTACTGTGAGCCTTTCTTTTGTTTTGTTTTGCCTGGTCAGTACACAGAGATGAATTGAGGGTTTTTTTTTTTTTTTATTTCATTTCAACTGGGTGTCTGAAGTTAGAGAGTCACCTGACAGAAAGAAGAACTTGAATGTGCTGGTATTTTGCTGGACTATTTTACCCCTCTTGCCATTGGTTGAAGATGATTCTATTAATTTTTTTTTAAATAAAATTAAGGTTTTGCTTGCTTGTTTTTATATCAGTGTGACTTTTCTTGCATTTTACTGAAAAGATGTAAGCGTTTTGATTTATAAAAATTAAATTTAACTTAAGCCTAAAACAAATGATTGTATTGTAGTAAATCCTAAAATGGTAAACAATCACAGCTGTGATATTTAAACTAAATTCACTCACTTCTTGCTTTTTCTGAATCTGTTTTGTGCTAAGATAAATATGTATAATTCAGGATGGTTAATAAGAAAACTTCAAGTCAAATAAAACCTCACTCTGTAATATTAATACACGGTTGACCCTTAGAGAGTGTGGGGGTTAGGAGCACTGACCCCCCAACCTCACACAGTTGAATATCTATATATACTTTTGACTCCCCCAAAACTTAACTACTAATAGCCTGATGTTGACCAGAATTCTTACTGATAACATCAGTGATTAGCACATGTTTTGTATGTTACATATATCATATACTATATTCTTACAATAAAGTAAGCTAGAGAAGAGAAAATGTTATTAAGAAAATCATAAGAGAAAATAACATTTATAGTACTGTGCTGTAAGAAATCCATGTATAAATTGATTCATGCGGTTCAAACCTGTGTTGTTTAAAGGTCAACTGTATTATCTAACATAAAATACCTGAGGTCACTCAATTGAGAATTTAAAATTTAAAATTCTGTAAACATAATATGTAACGTTATATATGCCCAATCTTGAGTCCTAGTGGATGATCTTGGACTTGAATTTTACCGTAGTTTTGTCCATGTTTTTGCTTTCCTGTTTATTTATAGGCAAAATAACAACTCATAATATATTTAAATAATGAGTGAAGTCCCCAAGTTATCCTAAGCTAACAAAAGACCACCAGGTATTCTGTGTCATTTCTTCACATTGTGTTTATGACCCAGAGGTGACAATTTGAGAATGAGGAATAAAATACGTACGTTGAGAATTTGGAATTGCTTTGAGAATTACTTTGGGATTAGTTTGAGAGAATTATTTTGAGAGAAGAGAAGGAAAAATGCCAGGAAAAATGATAAGAGAGAAAAGATGAGGCCTTGGTATCTTTAAAGGGGAAGATGAAAAGATGGAAATAAAGCTTAAAAATTGAAATGCTCTAAAAATGATGTCCGAGATGACTAAGGGGTCTGGGCAGAAATAGCCCAGAATCCGAAGTTTGGATAAGAATGCTTTTCTTCGGCAGAGTCCAGCATTATTACCTTGATTATTTTTAGATTCCTTAACATATTTTTTAAATCATGAGATATTTCAAACTTCTAGAAAAGTACAGGTAATACTATTAATACCTATTTACATATCCTTCACATATTAATGTTAACATTTTACCCTATCTTTCCAGATCTTGTTTTTAAAATAAAGCAAATTAGCATTCAGACTATATTTCCTTCTTTCTATCCCATCTCATGTCTCTCAATCCCTGTCTTTAAGTAATCATCATCCCGGAGTTAGTATATATTCTTCTCATCCATGTGTTTATATGTGTTTAATATATACACTTATGTTATCACTTGCTCTATAACACACCTCACTGATATATAGAGCTTTATAAAAACAACCATTTATTCAGAAAAAAAATTTTTTTAATGTTTTTAATGTTTAATTCGTTTTGAGAGAGAGAGACAGAGTGAGGTGGGGGAAAGGGAGAGAGAGGGAGACACAGAATCCGAAGCAGACTCCAGGCTCTAGGCTGTCAGCACAGAGCCCAACGCAGGGCTCGAACTCATGGGTCACGAGATCATGACCTGAGCCAAAGTCGGACACTTAACCAACTGAGCCACCCAGGCGCCCCCCAAAATAACCATTTATTATTTTATTATTTATGATGCTGTAGGCTGATTTGACCCAACTGAATGGCCCTTCTGCTCCATGTGGTATAGGGAGAGCTCACTCGGATAGCTGTGTTCAACTGGGAGCTCCGCTGGGGCATTCACGATGGCCTCTCCTCCTGCAGGTCTTTCTCCTGCAGGTTTTATGGCTTCTGGGCACTGGGCAGCTGGTTTTTAAGAGGGAGAGAGCAGAAGCTGCTAGTCCCCTGAGAGCCTAGGTCTGCAGTTTGGTAGAGCATCACCTGTGGAACATTCTTTTGTTCTAAGCAGGTTGCAAGGCCAACCCACATCCTAGGGGAGGAGAAAACAACGTCACCACTTAATGGGAGTAGCAGCAAAAAATGTGTGGTTATCATTGGTCTGCCATGGTTATCATTAGTCTATCATTAGTCTCTGGCCATACATTAGTTACATTCTTCGCTAATGCAAAATGCACTTAGACTCTCAGGGACTCCCAAAGTCTTATCCAGTGCAGCACAAGCTCAGAATGCACTGTCTTGTGATCCACATCAGGTCCACATGCAGATGTGGCTCCTTGGAGCCGTTTCTTCAGGTGCAGGTGTGTGGGAGCAGTGCCTCTGGATCTGGTGACCTAGGCACGAAAAAGACAAGTTACCTGCTTCCCATATATATACCCAGCATACAATGGCAAGGATGGGCTCAGAAAAATCTCAGTGGACACTTCCATTCAAAAAAGTTGGGGGAATAGGAGGTAAATAACTGTCACTGGTAATGGTGACTCAAAATTTAATAACAGTGATTCTGGAATCCAGCCAGGCACATGTGTGTAGTCTGTGCCCCACTTCAGGGGCGGGAGCCGTTGCTTGAATAGGGCCCAGTGGCTTCTTGGGAGTGCCTCTCTGGGAGCCATCTTTTTTTCCCCCATAAGAAATAGGGTTCTTTTTAAAAAAACTTTTTTTTTTTTTTTAATTTTTTTTTTCAACGTTTTTTATTTATTTTTGGGACAGAGAGAGACAGAGCATGAACGGGGGGAGGGGCAGAGAGAGAGGAAGACACAGAATCGGAAACAGGCTCCAGGCTCCGAGCCATCAGCCCAGAGCCTGACGCGGGGCTCGAACTCACGGACCGCGAGATCATGACCTGGCTGAAGTCGGACGCTTAACCGACTGCGCCACCCAGGCGCCCCTAAAAGAACTTTTTAAATGTTCATTTATTTGAGAGAGAGAGCAAGCAAGCAGGGGAGGGGCAGAGAGAGAGACACAGAATCCAAAGTAGGCTCCAGGCTCTGAGCTGTCAGCACAGAGCCCTATGCGGGGCTCGAACCCATGAACCGTGAGATCATGACTTGAGCCCAAGTCGGATGCTTAACTGACTGAGCCACCCAGAAATAGGTGCCCCAGAAATAGGTGCCCCAGAAATAGGGTTCTGCTGGCAGCGAAGTAGATCTCAGTCTGCTTTCTGTCTGTAAAAATTAGGGGACTAGACACCTCTTTTCCCTTTTATAGTCTTAGCCAGGGGTTGGTAAATTACAGCCTCGGGATTAAATCTGGTTTGTGGCCTTTTTCTGTATGGCTTGTGAACTAAAAATGGTTTATATATTTTTAAAAGGGTGGTTCAAAAACCAAAACAACACACATACAATCAACAAAAAAGAGTCTGTGACAGAGACCGAATGTGGCCTGTGAAACCTAAAATATTTACTGTCTGGCTTTTTATAGAAAAACTTGCTGTCCCCTGACTTGGTAAACACACCCCCTGGGGAGTACGCGCTGGAATGTGCTTTCTCTTAGTGGGTCTGAAAGAGAATCAACTCAGGAGGCTCCCTGCGGAACTCTTTCTCCTAAATTTATCAATTACATAGGCTCTTCCTATAGATGAAGGGGCACTTCCTCTCATAATTTTGCTTCTAGAAAATGGAGTGTAAATTTATCCCCCTGCCCCCCAAATTCCCCATAGGAATGGGGAATAAATGATTGTAACTCAGATAGTGAGACAGTATAACTCCATTTGATTCAGATGTGACTCTCTTCATATATAGACACATACATATGAATTTAGGAGAAAATAGGGAAGAGTATACTGCAAATTGTTATATCAGTTAGCTCTGAGTTGGAATAGCATAGACCTCAGAGAGTTCTAATTTCCTCTATAATTATTAAAAAGTGTTGCAGTTATGAGTACTTCTTACCTTTCTATTAAAAAAAACCCCAAACTAATAATGTTTCCCTCCTGGTTTCTCCTACTAATTATATAGTTTTATTTTTGGCATTTGAACAGATCCTTGGAATTTTTTTAGTGTACAGAGGGAGGCAACCCATTTCTCTTTGTCCCACGACCCCCCCTCCCCCCCACCAACTGGCCTAATACGATTTGTTGAAGAATCTTATTTCTTTTCACTATTAAAAAAAAACCCCAAACTAATAATGTTTCCCTCCTGGTTTCTTCTACTAATTATATAGTTTTATTTTTGGCATTTGAACAGATCCTTGGAATTTTTTTTAGTGTACAGAGGGAGGCAACCCATTTCTCTTTGTCCCACGACCCCCCCCTCCCCCCCACCAACTGGCCTGATACGATTTGTTGAAGAGTCTTATTTCTTTTCACTTAGTTGAAATTCCATGTTCATCAGTTCCTAAAGACGTATCTAGAGATACATCGCATATTTAAATGACTTCTTACACAATTTAACTTTTTTCCTGCCCACTGCAGGAGGTATGGTCTTGCTGGATTGAACTGCTTCACTATTTGGATCTGGAGACCACTTGGCTGAGCACTTTGGAGGAGCGGATGAAGAGCACAGAGGCACTGCCCGAGAAGACAGATGCCGTCAATGAAGCACTGGAGGTGGGAACCCGTGTTATGGGTGCTGGTTCTCTTTGTTGCCATGAGGCCAGATGAGCATTCACATGAGGAACATGGCTCTTTCTGTGGACAAACACATCGGCTTTCTTGGTAGCGTTCAGTGTGACTTCCGTCGTCTGAAGTATTTATACAATCATGTATATTTAGATTATGGTGAGCCATGAACTCAGCCTCGTGGGGTGGTTAGCTGTTTGATAATTAGTACATTTAGACATTAGTACATTTAGTAAACACCCTAATGATTTTCCAGCTTGTTTTTGCCAGTCCCCGGATAAAACTCTGCCTCGTGTTATTAGGATAATTGTTCTCTTGTTTCTTCATGAAGTTATTTTTGCTCATTGGACAGTGGCAACCACGGTGTTTTCAATGGCTCTTGCTCTGTTCTCTTTAGACGTGAAAAGCTGGGGACAGGTTAGAGGGGTCAGTATGTGAGGCCTGGGATCCTGTCCTAGGAGGTTGTCCCCAGGCCTAGGCTTGAGCTCTATGAGACCAAGAAATGTGCCTGCTTTTTCATTGTTCCCAAGTTACCAGCACAGTGTGTGACACACGATAACTTAATAACTATTTCTTCAATGGATTAAAATGTGAAGAGGGTAGCTTTGCCTAAAATAAAAGAAGAGGAAGAAGGTATTTTTCCTTTTAAAACTGAAGGGACACAGTGTGGTAATTGAGTGGGTGACTGGACTGAAGGTCAGAAACAAGTCAAATGTGGTACCTAAAGTCCAAGAGCCAGATGCTTGTTTGCTGGAGAAAAAAGATTGATTCTCAAATAAGATAGCAGAGTGAGAGATGGAGAGATGGAGAGAGTAAAAAAAAAAATATGGAAAGTGTACTTTAAAAACGATTTTCCTGGGGCACCTGAGTGGCTCAGTCAGTTAAGGGTCTGACTCTTGATTTCGGCTCAGGTCATGATCTCATGATTTTGTGAGTTCAAGCCCCACATTAGGCTCTGGGTGGACAGTGCGGAGCCTGTTTGGGATTCTCTCTCTATCCCTCTGTCTGCCCCTGCCCCGCTGGCATGCACAGGCACGCACTCTCTCTCTCTCTCAAAGTAAGTAAACTTTAAAAGACATAACATATTTTCCTAACATGAGAATTAAAACACCTGCATTCTAGAAATAAAGAAAATGGAGAGATATGTAAAACAAGGTAGGCATTTTTAAACATTTTGGCATATTTCTTCCTAATTATTAGTTTTTGAAAATCCATCCACCCTGGAAGGCAGTACATTATAGTAATGGGTAAAACCCTATAGCGTCATAACATTGGAACCTTAGGTCTTTTTACTGTGTGTTTTTGTACTTAACCTCTGTGAGCTTCAGTTTTCCCATTGTAATATGGGAATGATATTTAGCCCATATAACTAATTAGATTTATGTATATAAAGTGGGTACATAAAATAGCATCTAGCTTTCTGTGTATGTTGTAGAAAAATGAGTACCTGCTTTAGTAATATAATCAATAACAATTTGAGATAATTTTGCTTGTACGGTATTATCTTCTGCTTTTAAACTTTGCATCACACCATGAACTTTTACCCATGTAATTAATAATTACTGAAATTATTTTTATGCAATTATAGTAACATGGATCATCATTCATACTGAGTTTTCAACTTTACATATTTATTAATACCATGATGGATATTTATGTAATCATCTGCCTCATTTTTAATCTTGCTCCTTACATAGATTTCTAGAGAATGAAATTACTTGTTTAAAAAAGTAGACATTTTACGATCCTTGGTATATTTTGCCTCAGTAAATGCGTGTACTTTTTCTTTTCCCGTCTAGTCTCTGGAATCTGTTTTGCGACATCCAGCAGATAATCGGACTCAGATTCGAGAACTTGGCCAGACTCTGATTGATGGAGGGATTCTTGATGATATAATCAGCGAGAAACTGGAGGCTTTTAATAGTCGATACGAAGAACTGAGTCACTTGGTAAGAATTGGGACACGCAGGGGTGTTGATTAGGTGTTACGATATAGAGCTCACCTCAAGAACTTATACCAAGAGGAAGAGTTGATAACCAATATTAATAGATGTGTTTATGGCTTTGAAATGCCAAGTGGCGAAGAGTAGACCTAATACTTCAAGGGAAGCAGAACTTGACGATTAAAAAATCTGTCTTTGAGATTGTTTCTACTTACGGACTATTTAATTTCCTTTAAGGATCATGTTATAGCCATAAGTATTATAATTCATATTATACTAGTAAATATTAGGACCATCCACGTTTGACATAATTTGCTATTATAAAATGCCCTAATCCCTTAGACACCTATCCTGAATGTATCACAACATCCATGTTCATATCGGTAAGTAGAGAAAAGAGATTGTTTCTTTTTAGGAGGTTTGGATGGATATATTACATGCTTTTGAACACATACTAAATAATAATGATTGATGCTTAGGTTATGAATAGCATCAAGCTTACTCCAAAAGTGCAGTAGACAGTGGTTCAACATATATGTAAATCTGTAGAACTTGACACTTTGGACAAAAAGAGATTTACATATTCATTCTACTGATAGACATTCTTGCTCTATTTTATACTGTTATTGGTAGGCTTATTGAGGATTCCTAAAAATGCCCTAAATTTGTAATAAGTGACATTTTTGTTCTCTGTTTAATGTGTTATGTGGGATATCTTTACTTTCTTTCTTTTTTTATTGAGGTATAATTGAAATATAACATTATATTACTTTCTGGTGCACAACATAATGATTTGATATTTATATACATTGTGACATAATCACCACAATAAGTTTAGCTAACATCCCTCACCTTACATAGTCCCAATTTTTTTTGTGTGTGTGATGAGAACTTTTAAGATCTACGCTCTTAGCACTACCAATCTGTTCTCGTATCTACGCGCTGGTGTTTTGTTTGTTTTAGATTCCACATATAAGTGGGATCGCGTGCTATTTGTTTTTCTCTGACTCATTTCACTTAGCCTAGTGCCCTCAAGAGCATTTTTATACTTTATCATTGTATATAGAAAGAAGTAAAAATTAATAATTCACTGTAAGATGGATCAGTTACTAGAAGAATCTTTTCACCGTTATCATTGCTAGTTATTATTTATTTAAAACGTAGGCCAGAGTTTTACACTAGGGCTTTCATAGCCTCTTTCTATTCTTGGTGGCCAGAACATAAGGGTTTCCTTATATTCAGCTCTTTATCTTTGTGCTGAGTGACTAATGATTCAATTTTCCCCCTATGTAGGCAGAGAGCAAGCAGATTTCCTTGGAAAAGCAACTCCAGGTCCTGCGGGAAACTGACCACATGCTTCAGGTCTTGCAAGAGAGCTTAGGGGAGCTGGACCAACAGCTCACAACGTACTTGACTGACAGGATAGATGCCTTCCAGGTTCCTCAGGAAGCTCAGGTACTGCTGTGGATTTGAGGGCTTTTGAGTCATAAAAAAGGCATGTGTAACTGTCTCCTCACCTGCGAGAGAACTGGCCCCCCTTGCCGTTCCAGACCGAGTCAGTGAGAGAGGCTGACCTTCCTCACGGAGCAGGATTGGGTTCTGGAGTTCTTTTGGTCTCTGTGTGAGACCCTGGCACACGATCATCATTGTAAAATTATAGTTATGAAGTTGGAAAATTCCTTCTTTATAAATAAGTGGTGAACACTAGAAGTGACAAATGCGAAGACCTTAGTGTGTCCCCCCCACGGTAGTCCTGCAATTCAGGGGGCCTGTGTTACTATTAAACTTACTAAAGCCTATATAGGGGTCAGCATATTCTTATGTACTGTGTGACTCTATGGGACTTTTAGTAAAAAAAAAAGACATTCTCCCCTTTCTAATCTCTTTGTAGAAAATCCAAGCAGAGATCTCGGCCCATGAGTTAACTCTGGAGGAGTTGAGAAAAAATGCACGTTCCCAGCCTCCGACGTCCCCAGAAGGCAGGAACGCCAGGGGAGGAAGTCAGATGGATGTACTCCAGGTGAAGAGGGCAGGCAGCTTCCCTCCACTTTTTGATGTGTTGGGCATAAAGAAAAATTGGAAAGAGCTGATTACTTGGATGCCCTTGGTCTTCTTTGTTTATGACGTAAACAGTGGCATGGGAGTGATGTATTGGAGGTGCATTGTATCCCCGGAAGGGCAGCAGAAACAAAATATTGAATCTGATTTTATAGTTGAGTTGAGAAGAGAGAGCAAGCTAGATTTAGAAGTTACCTTTGTATAGATTTTTCCATGAACGCAAGCCTCTGTCGGTTCTGGTGTGGCTGGTGCACTGGGCTGGCTGAGAGCCCGCGATGGAGCACTGCTGAGAGTCCATTAGTGATGGAGGTGAGATTGACCTGGACTCTGAGCTTGTGGTCAAGGGCACTCTGAGTTTTAGGCTCCTGAACTACAGTTTTCAAACAGGTGAGAAAATTTGTGAAGCTTTCATTCCAGCGAGGCCAGCTTCGCCTTTTATTGTATCTTCAGCCTCTGCACTGTCAAGTAATTCGGGACAGTGGGCTGTGGAGTTCACTCAGGTGATTGGGAAGCCTCACTCAGTTCCTTTAAGGAATGTTTGTCTTGCTGCTTTTTCCTACAGCTTTTCAGCAGTATGTGTTGTGCTAATACCGTCTGCTGAGACAGATTGCCGTTCTGTTGCGAATTGCTTATTATGTCCATTTATGCAAACAGAGGAAACTTCGAGAGGTGTCTACAAAGTTCCAGCTTTTCCAGAAGCCTGCTAACTTTGAACAGCGCATGCTTGATTGCAAGCGTATCCTGGATTGTGTGAAAGCAGAGCTTCATGTTCTGGATGTGAAGGATGTGGATCCTGATGTCATACAGAACCATCTGGACAAGTGTATGGTGAGGTCATCGGTGGATAATGTGTCCACTGGGTTTTCCAGCTGCTCTTATGGCTTCACCTAGTGCTTACATACATGGTTTATTAATAATTGCTAGTCTATATTGAGCTAAGAATACAGAGTGATAGTGAAAAACAGGTTAAAAATAAGAAGTGTGGTCCTGTCCTTCAAAGAAATTAAAAGAGATAAGACAGACAGGTAGGAGAAAGTAAAATCAATTATTACAATATAACAAGATAAGCTAGAATAGACATGCATATAACATGATTTAAAAAACAAGGGAAACACATCTTAATCAGAGTATGAAGTTAGGGAAGGTTTTGGCAGAATGTGACTAATAAGCTAAATTCTAAAGGATAAATTTGAGTCAGCTAGAAGAACCGTACTTAGAATAGATGTTAGGAATATTACAATGTAAAAGAAAATCATTTTTAAGGAAAGTCAAACTTTAAATTTTAACTTATAAAGTTTAAGCCTAAAATATGAAAGACAAAATTATACTGAGAATGGATGTCAGGAATATTATAACATAAAAAAACCATTCTCTAGGAAAGTAGAATTTTAAATTGACGTTTAAGCCTAAGATGTAAGACAAGAAATTATTTATAAGGCGTTATTACTATTTTAGTCTAGAACTTTATAACTCAGTTGAATAGAAATTTAAAAATAATGTGGCTAAGTGTATACAATCTTAGAATTAGTCTTCTCCTCAGGAGAGTCATGAGGAGGCTTAAGATGACCCCGGTTAAGACAAAAGTCTGGGGGAGTTTGTGCGTTTCAAAATTGCTTTCTCCATGTGTATTGCACACTGCAGGTTTGCATACTCGAAAACTGAAATGTGTGGAAGGATGAACAAATAGGATAAGTGTGTGTGTGTGTGTATAAGTACAGGTGTGTGTCTGTTGTGAGTATATGTGTAAGCATTTATTTATTTAATGAGATACAGAGAGCAAAAGAGCAAGCCTTGCCCTTGACCTTATGTAACTCAGTCCACTGGTCTGTTACTATGTGACAATGCCATGTGAGATGTTTCAGGTCAAGATCATGAGTGACAAAAACAAGAGAACTTGCCCAGGTAAAAGTTTTTAGTTTCAAGTGACTAGGATGAGGAGGCCTCTGAATTTGACCTATATCACTCCAGTTTCTTAAAGTTACATACCTCTTGCTATATTGAATTTTTATACATCTTTTCATCCTATAAGTAATGCATGCTTATTGTGGTAGACTGGTACTTCAGAGAATTTTAAGAAAAAAAGTTAATGTTAATACTTCCAAATGTCAACAGCCAGAAATATGGCCAGTGTTAGCTTCATTCTAGTAAGAGCATTTATGATTTTTAAAAATGTAATTTAAGAAATGATAGACATTCATGTTTTAGTCTTAATGTTTTTCCATTTTATGCAGGAAAAATGTTTTTATTATTCAGTACTTTCATGAACCTAGAAAACACACGTTTGACGTTTTTTAAATAAGTATAATCTCTATTAGTTTATTTTCTTATCTGATTTTAAAAAGATAATACAACCTTGATTTCATTTCTCTCCTCCTTTGAACCAAATCTGAGGCAGATAAAGCCCTTTGATCTCCATAATTACTTTGTAGCTGTCAATCTGTGGAAGCTGTGTTTTGAAATGTTTCCAATTAGCAACTTTTCACCACAGTGTGTAAAATGTGCCTTGCTCTCTTTTAAAGAAACTCTATAAAACTTTGAGTGAAGTCAAGCTTGAAGTGGAGACTGTAATCAAAACAGGAAGGCACATTGTCCAGAAGCAACAAACTGACAACCCCAAGGGGATGGATGAGCAGTTGACTTCGCTGAAGATTCTCTACAATGACCTGGGTGCCCAGGTAAGGGCAGCTGCAGTGCTAGCCTGTTTCGCTCTCATTTATGTATTTTAAAATTTTACTCTTAGGGGAATGCATGTTTGAATTTTATAGCACTAATAATAGTGTTTTCTTTTTTTTTAAATTTTTTTAATGTTTATTAATTTTTGAGGGGGTGGGGGAAAGAGAGAGAGAGGCAGAGAGACAGAGAGAGGGAGACATAGAATCTGAAGCCATCAGCACAGAGCCTGACACGGGGCTTGAACTCACAGACTGTGATATCATGACCCGAGCCCAAGTCAGATGCTTAACCAATTGAGCCACCCAGGCACCCCAATAACAGTGTTTTCAATTATTCCAGTATTTTTTATTATAGATAGATCTGTATGTTAATAAATATTACAATGATGAATGATTGTATAGAAATTTGCTTTTAATATTTAATCCAGACTCATTTTTAGATTTTTTTTGTTGTTTTGTTTTAAGATTATTTATTTATTTGTTTGTTTGTTTGTTTTGAGAGAGAGAGCATGAGAAGGGGAGGGGCACAGAGAGAGAGAGAGAGGGAGAGAGAGAATACCAAGCAAGCTCCACACCATCAGTGCCGAGCCCGAAGTGGAGCTCGAACTCATGAACCATGAGATCATAACCTGAACTGAAACCAAGAGTCAGATGCTTAACCGACTGAGCCACTCAGGCGCCCCTTTTATATTTTCAATGGTAGTCACATTTCATAAGTTATTCTACAAGAACTCTACCAATAATAATAGCCCCTTTATAAACTCAAGTTACTGTTCCTTGGATTTCTGAATTGAATAGTCTACTGAGAAATATTAAAACGTCAAGACTCTGATAAATAGTAAGTGACAGGAAATTCACATTAATCTATCAGGATCTAAAGTCCTTTCAAGAAACACCTATAATTTGGGCATCTTAGTGAATCTGTGGGGGAATTTTTGGTCATTTATTTTGAATAACTATATTTAGCAGGTTTAATGTCTTCTCTTATTGAGAACTCTGCCCTGAAGTTAGGAAAACAAAACAAAACAAAACAAAACAAAACAAAACAATGACCACCATGTTTAAGTGAAACTTTATTGGCAATGTTGGAAAGCTGGGTTAGATAATATTTTAGGTCCTTCTTGGATTATTAAATATTACCTAAGTTTCTACATCAGCCCCGAGAACACTAGCTGAAACTTTGTTATCATTTTCAGATCAGTAAGAATGAGCAGTGCATATGTTTCCTGGACAACTTTGACTTCACTTCTGCAAGATAAAATTGCTGATGTGATATGTTTGTATCATTTTGACACACTGCACATCTGGAGCACATAGTGTAGAGCTTCTTTCTGTTATTAAACACCTGAAGTTTTTTTTTTTTAATCAAATATTATTGTATTTATTCATCAACTAGGCATTTTATGGATGGCAGTGGTGGTGTTGCTGGTTTTAATATTAATTCTCTAGTTGTAACCATGGTTTTAGAGTTAAGTCATTTTCTCATTCAACACGGTTGAGACTTTACTGTGTGTCAGGTATCACAGAGGCAGTAGTGATACAGTGGTGAGCAAAAACATAAATTATCTTTGTCTGCTAGAACTTAGGGTAGTGAAGGAAGAAAACATTAAACAAGTAGTCATACAAAGTAATGCCACATTAGCAGTCTGAAGTGTTATGAAGGAATGTGTATGGTGCTTGAAGAGTACAGGTAATTAGCAATTTGGCCCGGTCTGGAGTTACGAAAGCTTCCTTGAAGAAGTGGTGCATAAGCCAAGATCTGAAGGATGAGTAGGAATAGCCTCCTGAAAGCAGCGGAGGAGTCTTCTAGGTTGATGGAATGCTATGTATAAAGGCCCTGTGGCAGGAGGCAGATGGTACATTTGTGTGGCTAATGCAGAGACAGCAAGGATAGGGAACGTGGTGCTGGAGTGAGGGGCGAGACGAGCACACGAGTGACTTAGAGTTGTGATAAAGGTTTGAATCTCAAGAGCAAGCTCGTATATTTGCTTTTAAAAGGTCACCTACTGCGGTTTGGTGGATGAATTGGATAAAGGCAGGGATGGATGTGAAGAGAGCAGTTAGGAAGTCATTGTCGCGCTCTTACTGAGAAACGGTGGCGTGAACTAGGGTGGAGCAGTGGAGGTGGCAGGGGAGGATTGACTCAGACATATTTAAGAAGTGAAATGAGTAGGACCTGGTGATGGATTAGATGTGGGAGTACAGGGGAGAGGGAGATAAAGGATGACCCCTAGGTTTCTAGCTTGGTTACATGGGAGATCATGGTGCCATAATTGGGAGGAGGCTCTGGAAGGAAAGGCAGAAACATGGAAGAATTATAAGCATGTATTGGGCATGTTCACATTTTAAGTGCCTTTGTGAGAATGAATTAAATATATCAGACACTCACAAAGTTATTCAAGTCTGGGGAATATATCTGGGCTGACGCTAGGAATTTTATGAGTCATCTGCATAGAGATGGTAATTAAAGTTTTCAGTGATGAGATTGTCTAGGGACAGGATATAGTGTGAAAGAAAAGCCTATATGAGCCACAAAATAAAAAATAAATGAGTGGGATTACAGCACACTTGATCTTAGCCAAAAGGCCGAGAAGTGATTGAGTGGGACTACATTAAACCAAAGAGCTCCTGCACAGCAAAAGAAACCATCAGTGAAATGAAAAGCCAGCCTACAGAATGGGAAAAAAAAAAATGTTTGCAAGTCATATATATGATAATGGGTTAATATAAAAAAATATAAAGAATTCATACAGCTCAATAGCAAAAAAGCAAATAATCCAATGAAAAATGGGCAGAGGGCCTGAATAGGCATTGTTCCAAAGAAGACATAGAGTGGATCAAGAAGTACATGAGAAAGTGCTCAAACATGACTAATCATGAAGGAAATGCAAATCAAAGCCACAGTGAGATATGACCCTACACCTGTTAGATGAATAGTGTCAAAAAGAGATAATTCCCAAGAGAATGTGGAGAAAAGAGAACCCTTGTGCACCACTGGTGGGAATGTAAATTGGTGCAACCATTGTTGAAGGCAGTATGCAGATTCCTCAAAAAATTAAAAATAGAACTACCCAATGATCTGGTAATTCCACTTCTAGGTATATATCCGACAGAAACAAAAAGACTACATTGAAGAGATAATCTGTACCCTCATGTTGACAGTCACACTATTTAGAATTGCCAAGGCAACTGCAAAGGAAACAGTCAAAACTAAAAGGCAACCAATGGAATGGGAAAAGATATTTGCAAATGACATATCAGACAAAGGGCTAGTATCCAAAATCTATAAAGAACTCACCTAACTCCACACCTGAAAAACAAATAATCCAGTGAAGAAATGGCAGAAAACATGAATAGACACTTGTCTAAAGAAGACATCCAGGTGGCCAATAGGCACATGAAAAGATGCTCAACGTCGCTCCTCATCAGGGAAATACAAATCAAAACCACACTCAGATATCACCTCATGCCAGTCAGAGTGGACAAAATGAACAAATCAGGGGACTATAGATGCTGGAGAGGATGTGGAGAAACGGGAACCCTCTTGCACTGTTGGTGGGAATGCAAACTGGTGCAGCTGCTCTGGAAAACATTGTGGAGGTTCCTCAAAAAATTAAAAATAGATCTACCCTAGCAGTAGCACTGCTAGGAATTTACCCTGGGATACAGGAGTGCTGATGCATAGGGGCACTTGTACCCCAATGTTTGTAGCAGCACTCTCAACAGTAGCCAAATTATGGAAAGAGCCTAAATGTCCATCAACTGATGAATGGATAAAGAAGTTGTGGTTTATATACACAATGGAATACTACGTGGCAATGAGAAAGAATGAAATATGGCCTTCTGTAGCCACGTGGATGGAACTGGAGAGTGTTATGTTAAGTGAAATAAGTCATACAGAGAAAGACAGATACCATATGTTTTCACTCTTATGTGGATCCTGAGAAACTTAACAGAAGACCATGGTGGGGGGGGGGGGGGAAGAAAAAAAAAAGAGAGAGAGAGCCAAAGCATAAGAGACTCTTAAAAACTGAGAATAAACTGAGGGTTGATAGGGAGTGGGAGAGAGGGGAGGGTGGGTGATGGGGGTGCAGATACCTCTTCAAAATACTGATTTTTGTTTCCTGTGGATATATACACCAAAGTAGGATCACTGGATCATATGGTAGTTTTATTTTTAATGTTTTGAAGAACCACCATACTGTTTTCCATAATTGTATACTTGAAATCTGCTAAAAGAGTAGATGTTCCGTGTTTTCACTACAAAAAAAGGTAACTATTGGAGATGATGGATGCATTAATTAGCTTGATTATGGTAATCATTTCACTTAAGATGATCACATGGTACAAACGAGATATGCATCTATGAAACTACAGTCAGTAGCAAGAAGTGGTAACACCAGGAGAGTTCTGGGACAGGAAAGCCAGGGACAAAGGGTATTTTGAGAATGAGCGTAGGCACTGGTTTTGAATTCTTGAACATTAAATATGATGTCCATTAAAAAATGTCCATTTAGATCTGTTGCCCTTGGAGTCATTATTGAGCTTAGCAGAGGCCTTTTCTGTGAAGTGATAGGGACAGAAGCCAGAATGGGAGGAGGTAAGAAATGTGAGGGAGGTAAGAAAATGGTTTTGAGGACTGGTGAGGGAAAGATAGGAGAGAGGATGATCTTAGGGGAGTTGGAGCCAAGGAAGGGAGTTTTGCTTTTTTTTTTAAAAACCATGAGAGACTTGAGTATGTTTCATAGTTGATGGGAATAATCCTATTGAGAGGGAATGGTTGAATATCTAAGAGGGAGAAGGATAAATGCATAGGTAAAAGCTTTACAACTTGAAACTGCTTAATTCAGTATGCACTAGGTCTTAAAATGTATTGATTAGACTAGGAAGAGCAGATTGTTATAAATTGAACTGTAAATTATTTTCTTCTTGGAATATACAAATCTTTGGTAGCATTAAGTTTTATGATGATTGTATAGCTGCCTGGGCATGTCAAAGTCAGATAAGATCCTTTGAATACCTAATATCTTTTAATATAAATCATGTATTTGTCTCCTAAAGTCTGCATTGAGGGGCTATTAATTTAAAGTCATGAATTTTAATTAAACTCTGTAGGAAAAAATATTTCACTCTTAAGAAGGAATTTAATAATGATCAATCCTTGAGGTATGAAAGAGTAAAAATGAACCTAGGGGACCAGAAAAAAGAAATGTAATTCCGTGTTACTTATTAAGAAAATTCAGTCTTTATGTCATTCAAGAAAATTTCATCTCATACATGACTTATCTCTTTACTACTCTTGCAAATTGCATCTACCTATGTGCACATAAAAAGAACACATTTTTACTTATGTATTGTGTTGTGATGCCCTTAAAAATGTTATCTCAGCTTTAGATTATGAGTGATACTTTGAGAGTACCATCATGTAATGTAAGGGGTCAGACCAGGCTCAACCAATGGCCATGCCACCCTGATCATGGCCTTAGCATCCTTAAGCTTCACCTCCCTGATCTGCAAAGTAGAAGGGATAGGGCCTATCACAGAGGCTGTTGTGGGTTTTATTGTATAGCACGTATAAGATTCTCCAGTGTAACACGGGAGCTATGTTAAGAGCCTGGTAGGGGCGCCTGGGTTGGTTAAGTGACCGACTTGATTTTGGCTCAGGTCATGATCTCATGGTTCATAAGACTGAGCCCTGTGTTGGGTTCTGTGCTGACAAGGTGTAGGTGGCTTGGGATTCCCTCTCCTTTTTCTCTCTTGTCTCTCTCAAAATAAATAAACATTAAAAAAAGAGCCTGGTAAATGTTAGTTCAGTTGATTTTGCTTTCTGTCAACCACAAAAACAATTTAATAATAGAGGTTTATGTTGCATAGTTATTTATTATATTTTAAGTTAAATAGTTAATTACAAAACATAATTATGAAAATCATGCTATTCTCCCCTCAAATTTCTAGGCCAAAGTATATGTGTGTGTGTGTGTGTGTGTGTGTGTGTGTGTGTGTGTTTTAAAGTTTATTTATTTTGAGAGAGAGAGAGAGAGAGAGATCATGAGTGTGTAAGAGGGGCAGAGAGAGAGGGAGAGAGAGAGAATCCCAAACAGGCTCTGCACTGTCAGCATAGAGCCGGATGCAGGGCTCAATCTCACAAACTGTAAGATATGACCTAAGCTGAAATCCAGAGTCAGATGCTTAACCAACTGAGCCACCTAAGAGTCCTGTGTGTGTTTTTAAACAGACTTCTTTGAGAGGACTGTAAGGCATCTTCTGTTTAAAATAATAAAAGATACATTTACTGATTCCTTAACTTTGTTACAAGGACTGGGCCAAGTCCTTTGTCATTTAATACTCTGTTGACAACTTTTGAGGGCTTTGCCTCTGCCAAGGTCACTTAGAAAGGAAGTGGGAAGAGCTAAGATGAAAGGCCAAGATTGCCTCACATTTAACTTCTATAGTATATTGTCCTCCTGTGGAGATGTAAGAATGGAGTGATTCTAGGTGCGAGAGAGATGGGTTATGTATGTCTTGGGGTTTAAGTATGAGTAGAGTTTGGATCTTTAGTTATTACTTGGATTCACTCCTATCATGTTTATTTCTCTCTCTCTCTCTCTCTCTCTCTCTCGCTCTCGCTCTCTCTCTCAATCCCTCCCCTTTTCAGGTGACAGAGGGAAAACAGGAACTGGAAAGAGCATCACAGTTGGCCCGGAAAATGAAGAAAGAGGCTGCTTCTCTCTCTGAATGGCTCTCTGTCACTGAAGCTGAGTTGGTACAGAAATCCACTTCAGAAGGTTTGCTTGGCGACTTGGATATAGAAATCTCCTGGGCTAAAGTAAGTTGTAGTTCAGGTTACCTGCCAGTATTATGCCAGGGTCACCTGTAGCATTTTGTTCAGGATGTCATTTATCTCCATTTCATATTAAACATAGCCTTTTCTTGTTTTCCATTATTTTTCCACCTCTGTGTGTTAAGAAAGAAGAAAAGAACATTAAAAACAACAATTTTAAGAAGATATTCCTACTTTGATTCCAAAAGCATTAAACTCATGGCTCATCAGTAAGGCCTTTATAGTCATTGAGCTTATGTGGTACTTGAAAACAATCATTGCCTTCAAAATTGGTGACACTTTTTGAGTATTCATTTTTCACAAAGAATTGTGCTAAATTTATTTATTAATTCTCTATAGTAACTTTTGTGCCAGCAACAAATCTTCCTACTGCAAACTACCTGATATAAAGAGCATAGGAACAGAATTAAAAAAAAAGAAAACCAATAAAAGATCTAAGAGTTTTCTGTAGCTCTGTAGTAATTTTGAAACCACAGAGATTAGAGAGTAGATTTGCCAATTCTCCCTTTTGAGGTGGACAAAGAATTGAATAGAACACAAAGTAGTTTTATTTTTAACCAACGCATTCTCTTTTCCTAAATTTATTTCCCAAGAAGCATGTATACTAGAGATACATGCTGAGCATAAATGTTCGATATGGTGAAAGAAATTTATTTCAAGTCACAGGTATCAGTTTTGACATCGACAGGTGTTTGCTTGTGGGAAGTGATGAGAAGGTCCTGGGTGATACAGCCGCTTCTTAATTTGAATACTTTGTGGAGAGGACCCTTGAAAGCAAGTCCAGATACAAGGCAGTAGAATCGCTCAAGAAAAGTGTAGTTCTGCGTGGGCTGTGTGAGGTGACAAGGGTGTGGAAGAGGGGATGTAGGAAGGAAAGGAACAACGCTAGAATTCGTGGGTGTGCCGTGGATGATAATATGTATTAATATTGCAAAAGCAAAGGCACCCCCAATTTTTTTTTTTGTTAAATTTAAGTTTTTCTTTTTTTTTTAAATTTTTTTTAATGTTTATTTATTATTTTTGAGAGAGAGAGAGAGAGAAGGGGCGGGGCAGAGAGAGAGAGGAAGACACAGAATCCGAAGCAGCCTTCAGGCTCTGTACTGTCAGCACAGAACCCGATATGGGGCTTGAACTCAGAAACCATGAGATTGTGACCTGAGCGGAAGTCAGACGCTTAACTGACTGAGCCACCCAGGCGCCCCTGCTAAATTTAAGTTTTTCAAGGAAATATTATCTTCTTTGTACATTTTGAAAGCTGTTATTTTCCTATGTTTTTAAAAATTTATTTATTTGAGAGAGTGAGTGCACACGAGAGTGTGGGAAGGCCAGAGAAAGAAGGAGAGAGACAGAATCCTAAGCAGGCTTCTTAGGATTGTCAGTGTGGAGCCCAACGCGTGGGGCTCAAACCCATGAAACCTGAGATCATGACCTGGGACAAAATCAAGTCAGACACTCAACCAACTGAGCCACCCAGGCACCCTGCCATTACTTTCTTATTAATAACTGAAGTCCTATAGGCTAATTGAATGACACATGCATAGTGTAATTTAAAAAGATAGAAGCAGGGCTCCTGGGTGGCTCAGTCAGTTAAACGTCTTGACTCTTGATTTCGGCTCAGGTCATGATCTCACAGTCCTTGGGACGGAGCCCCCCAGTGGGGTTCTGCACTGACAGTGCAGAGCCGGCTTGAGATTCTCTCTCTGTCCCTCTCTCCCTGCCCCACCCCCACTCTCTCTCGCTCTATCACTCTCTCTCTCAAAATAAATAAATAAACTTTGAAATAAGAAGACAGAAGCAAAAATAATTTATAATCCAAGAATATACTGCTTTTATTTTAGTTTTTTATAGGCACATACATACAAACATGCATGGCCACAAACATTTACAAATAATTATATTGTGTCTAATGTTTTTTGACCTTGTTTCGAAAAACCTTTATCTTTAATATTCTACTTGCAAGTATTTTTGTATCACACATTGGACAGGCATGGTATTTTATTGCGTACTTTTTATTGTCCCATTCCCATTTATTTCCATAAATTAGTGCCAATTTTCACTATTGTAAAAAATGCTGTGAAGCTTGATCATAGCATACATTTATAATTATTTCTTGAGGAAAAATTCTTAGCCTTAAAAATATTGGCCAAGGGATATATCGATTTAAAATTCTAATACATACTATGAAATTGCCCTTCAGAAATGTACCCACCAGCTGTGAGTGAGAATTCCTACTTGCTTAACGGCAGGCAAATATCATGTTTTAGTTATTTACTACATTTTCCAAAGGTTAGAGGCCATTTATAGCTCTTTTTAAAAAATTGCCTTTTTGTAGTTTTGACCATTTTGGTCTTTTCATTTAGAGCTCTTGACCTATTGCAATTATAAATACTTAGTGTGTTGTATATTGTTCCACTTTTCTTAATCTTTTTTATTTTTCATTTATTATTATTATTATTTTTTTGCCATTGCGCTTTCCTTTCTGTTCTGTATGTTTTTTTTAAACCATTGTATTATGTATTTTTTAAGGAATAAATTCATATTTTTCTTCATTGTTCTGCTTTTAGTGCTTATAAAAGCCAACACTATTCTCTACTCCAAGGTTGTATAACTATTCACTTATATTTTATTCTAGCTCTTTTATAGTTTCATCTTTTACCTTTAATGTTTTAATCCAGTGGAATTTATTTTGGTATATATCATGAGGTAAGGTTCTAACCTTTTTTTCTGAAGATTTAACCATGTATCTCAGCACTATTTATTAATTATCATTTCCCCACTGATTTGACATGCTAAATTCTTTTTTCTTTGCCTGTTGCTTTCCTTCACTGATCTGACCCTCTGAATTGTTCTTCAGCTGTTTAACTATATGGTTTCATGATATATTTCAACATGTAGCTAATGGATTCCCTGTCTTTATGCTTCTGTTTTTTTTATATACTTATATAAATTTTAGAATTATTAATCTGAAATTATTAAAAAATTCTGTTAGAGGGTGACTGGGTGGCTCAGTCGGTTAAGTGTCTGACTCTTGATTTCAGCTCAAGTCTCACAGTGGTGAGATCAAGCCCCACATTGGGCTCCACTGTAGGCTCTGTGCTGGGTTCCATGCTGGGCTGCAGCATACGTAAGATTCTCTCTCCCCCTTTCCCTCTGCTCTTCTCCTGTTGGAGCTTGCATATGCATGCTGTCTCTCTCTCAAACAATTCCGTTAGAAATTTTGGTTTGAACTGCCATAAATTTATAGACTTGTTTTCAGGGGAATTAATATCTCTGTTATAATAAGTCTTTTTAGTAACATGGTATGTTTCATTTTTTTCCCCCCAATGTTTTCACATTCTATATAATGCTTTGGTTTTTTCCTTCAAAAACATTACGTATGGGTGCAAAGATGTTTATTCCTACATATTTATTTGTTTTTGTAAGTGTATAAAAAGTATGCTTTTTCTTTACTACTAATTACTTATGGCTTGTACATAGGTGATACTGATTTTTGCAGATTTAATTTTTAATCGTTCATCTTTGTGTACTCAAATCAATTCAGTTAATTTTTTACTCATATCAATTCAGTTAGTTGATTCTCATAATTTTTTAAGGTAAAGACTTAAAATAATGGTATGTTTGTCTCTTCTGGAACTATTCAATTTTAAATTCCCATTTAATCTTATTTCAGGTTTGAAATAATGAAGATGGTAAATACAAGTCACAAATTCATAGCACATTTTTTTCACTCGAGTAAATCAAATGGAACATTAGTATGTAACATAATCACCCACTTTTTCAATATTGTTTTCAGATTTAAGAAACATTAATATTTCACAGCATTTTAATGTATTTACACTTAAAATTTATATAAAATTTTTTCAATGTAAAAATATAATATTTTCATTCCTGAACTTTAATACTATTTTTATTTGATAGCTTAAATATTATTATTTTCAGTGTAGTCATTTCCTTTACAGTAGTCTATTAGCACAGATAGTTGTATATACTGTTTACATTTAATTTCTTGTTAATTATTTTTATAGTTCTTAAAGACTGTTCTAGTCAATCAGTACATTGCCACTGAAGGTATATAGAAAGGCTTAACTGCAGAGAGAGTGGCTGTGGGTTTGTTTTTTTTTTTCTGCCTTCTGGAGAAGAATATTTAAGAGAAATATTTTAGTGTCTTTATAAGTATACCGGTATTTGATATAGCCAAGTGAATGTTTAAACCTTGACTGATTTGGGAATTTGCAATTTTTATGCCTTCCAAAATGAAATTTAGTGATGTGAGATTAAATACAAATGAGCTCCTTGAAATGATTTGTTTAAATGTTGGTTAAAAAAGGTATAATAGCAGTGGGATGGATATGCTTATGTTACCTTTTGATTGAAACAACTTTGTAGTTTTAATTTTGGGATCCAGCATTTTTGCTATATTTCTCTGAGTATGTGTCCTTTTTTAAAAAGTATTTATTGATTTATTGATTTTGAGAGAGAGAAAAAAAGTATTTATTTTGAAAGAGAGAGAGAGAGAGAGAGAGAGAGAAAGAGAATCCCATGCAGGCTCTGCACTGGTGGTATGGGGCTCAGACTCATGAGCTGTGAGATCATGACCTGAGCTAAAGTCGGTCGCTTAACCAACGGAGCCACCCAAATGGCCCTTGCTGAGTACACATCTTGCCTGGTCAAATTTATGAATGTGTGAATCAAGTTATCGTTATACCATCCAGAGTATTATTTTTGCCTATGACAATTGTTAACTACAGCTTAGATGTGCTGATTCTCTTATGATTTAGTTACGATGAAATATTTTTTGTAATTCTTATACAACAGATTATATATTAAGTCACCCAGTGCAGGGTGTTATCCTTGTAAATAAAGGTAGTATGCATCAGTAGTTTCCTGTAGTAGTCAAGGAGATAAATTCATTATGAAACTTTCAGACTTATGAGTTCTGGAATAGTTCAGCTTTGTCGTCTTATAGTGACTGAATATAAAATTGATTCTTTAGGTCTAAAGTTATGATGAAGACACTTGGTGTTTGTGTGTAATAAATGGAATTTGTACTTAAAATGAACAAAACTCAGCTTTTTTACAGCTGAGTTTGTTACTTTTTTGTATTTGCATAATTCGGTGTTTTAATTTTTGTTAGGAATTGAAGAACCCTGAACATTTAATAGGTTGTGGAACATTGGAAACCTTTCAGATATTGTAAATTTCTGGGGGACTCGTGGACTGCCATGCATATATGGAAGAAAAGTTCTTTAAAAATTAAAGTTGGATGAACATTTATAATGTTCTGAAACATCAAGTGGGTGTTGGTATTTTTATTTTCTAGAATATCCTGAAGGATCTGGAAAAGAGAAAAGCTGATTTAAATGCCATCACAGAGAGTAGTACTGCCCTCCAGAACTTGATCGAGGGCAGTGAGCCTGTTTTGGAAGAGAGGCTTTGTGTCCTTAGGGCTGGGTGGAGCCGCGTCCGTACCTGGACAGAGGACTGGTGCAGTACGCTGATGGTATGTTTCAGGATGAAATCTTGTCTCCTTTAGTTGCTGAAAAACCAATACAGCTTTGATTGGAAGTTTAAATCCTGTTTTCTGTGTGTCACAGTAATGTTTTGCTTCAAGAGAATTAATTTCATTAAAATACATTTTATTTTTTCATTTGAAAAGGTAGTACATTTCTAGGGTGAAAAATGTCTCTGTTAAGTAATACACCATTTGTGATAGAAATATGTACTTTAATATCTTAGTAAGTGTACCTCTCTTGTTATATTTTAAAGATTTGGTATTATATTTATTTTCATGCTTTCATAAACCATATATATATAATACTTATTATGTTCTAATAATGGCATACTAGTTAAGAGCACAGGTTTTAGCATCTCATGGCCTAAGTAAAAATTTTGACTAGTAGCTGGGTGACATTGGTCAAGTCACTTAAAGCTCTCTAAATCTCATTTTTCTCATATGTGAATGGGCATTATTATAATTTCAACCTCATACAGTTTTTGTGAGGATTATGTGACAAGAAACATGTATAAATAACTAGATAGCTATACTTAAAACAACCAATTTTTGATATTATAGTGTTGATTATGATAATTGTTAAATGTTTTATGTTGTTAGTCTCTAGTTATTCCACTGTTAATTATTACCTGGATAGAGTGACCTGTTAAATTTCACAGTGGTTTTCTGTCCCTCTTATACTAACAATGAGTATGGCAGCCTCCCTCTCTCTTCCCTTAGAGGGAGTTTCATTTATAAATTATCATTTTGTTTTGACATATCTGGGATAGGACTTTTTTCAAATTCATAGAATTACTGGGTAATAAATAGAGATAGAAAAAAATAAATTATTGTGTGTTTGAGCATTTACTGGAATCAATCATAATGTGTAGAGCATTGAAGTTCATGGGATCATGTCTTGATTGGTGAGAACCGTACCCAGAATCGATTATTAAGAACAAAACTTGGGTAAATTACTTAAATCTTGCTACATTTTAATTCCTCTCTATATAAAATTGGAATAAGAGAACATACCTTACAGAGTTCTTAAATGTTAAATAACAAAGGTAAAACTTTTGGCTCATAGAATATGTTCATGAAATATTTTATACATTCATTTTTATTGTAACCAACTTAAGTCCACATTCTCCCAGCCCTTACTCCTATAT
This sequence comes from Panthera pardus, assembly GCF_024362965.1. NCBI lineage: Eukaryota > Metazoa > Chordata > Mammalia > Carnivora > Felidae > Panthera > Panthera pardus. The sequence continues at coordinate 21,778,857 of NW_026526732.1, read as the reverse complement.
TCTTCAGTCTGTACTTTCCAAATTCTTCCTTCAAATAATGCCTTTATTTTCCTATTAGAACATTTAACATTAAATCAGTCTGGTGCTCATCAGTTCACTGTTCTTAGAATCCAGATCACTGCCAAAACATTTCTCATTGATTCTCATTTTCTTTTTTTAAACTATTCTTTCATATTAATGGATTTACAATTTGTTTTCTCGTCTTTGAAATACTTCTCAGTTTTTTTCTAGTTTCCTTTGTCCTATCAAATACAGTTCTTAGAAGTTGTTAATTTCATGTAAGGGCTGCCCCACTCTTTTTGATCAGGTTGTAAATTCTTGCTTTAGCCTCAGCTATTTTGCTTAGTTTTAATTAGTTTTACTGTTTTTTTCTTGTTTTCACGTTTATTCTCTCACTCACATTTTCTGTCCTGCTTCAGGAAATGTTAGTGAGGTCTGTGCCGGCTATAATATTAAATGCTGGTGGCACCAAGGTGACAAGCCACAGGCCTATCCTACAATCAGTTACAGTCCATTGAGCAGGCAGAATCTTATTCAGTGCATATTTTAATAATTCTTTTATGTTACTGCTTTTTGAAAGTTTTTTAAAATTTATTTATTTATTTTGAGAGTGAGAATAAGAGAGAGAGAGAGAGAGAGAGAGAGAGAGAGAGAGAGAATCTGAAACAGGCTGTGCACCACCAATGCAGAGCCCGATGGAGGGCTCAAACTCATGAACCGCAAGGTCATGACCTGAGCCAAAGTCAGATGCTTAACTGACTGAGCCCCTCAGGTGCCCTTATATTATTACTTTTTAAGTGAGTTTTTAAAAAAATAGGTCAAGGGGTGGCAGATGAGATTACTTAGAAGAATGAAGAATAAGGGATACAAACAAAATGAAATTGAAAAAGAAAGTTTCACCTTTTATCTTTCTTCAACCTTTAATAATATTGTATTGAAGTCTAAATCAAATAAATTTAGACACCATTTAACCATAGCTATGAAGTTTTAGGAATGAGACTTATTCACTGGGAAAGAGCTTTGCAGAAAGATGGAAACCTCTTTTGAAATTCAGCATACATTTAGCTTTTTGAAGGTCTTTTAAATGTCTTCTAAGATTATAAATGTCTGAAGTATTGCATGTGATTGTACCAGCGTTTCATTAATTTCTTTTCTAGAATCATCAGAACCAATTGGAAATATTTGATGGAAATGTTGCTCACATAAGTACCTGGCTTTATCAAGCTGAAGCTTTATTGGATGAGATTGAAAAAAAACCAGCAAGCAAACGGGAAGAAATTGTGAAGGTACCAAGCACAGAGGATCAGTACTTCTACTTCTGGGAATGGAAAATTTAGTTTGGTCTTTTCTCTCATGCTCAGAGTTACTTGTGCACTCATTCTTTCCATGCATTTGATTCATTCATTTTTATTTTGGTGGGAGAAACTAAGGTTTCGAATGAGTCATGTGAGCAGCTCTTCATTACATCGATTATCCTAAAATATTTTCTAGGGATCCAAGAAATTTATTTAAACTACCTCTAATTCTGAGTTAGCATCACAGTGATGTTTGGCTTTGATTTTTCCCATGTGCTAATTTTGTGTTTTCTTACAATCAGCGTTTAATATCTGAGCTGGATGATGCCAGCCTCCAAGTTGAAAATGTTCGTGACCAAGCTGTTGTTTTGATGAATACACGTGGAGGCGCAAGCAGGGAACTTGTAGAACCAAAATTAGCTGAACTGAATAGAAACTTTGAAAAGGTTTCTCAACATATCAAAAGTGCAAAAGTGAGTAATAATATTTTAATATAAAAGTATTTTTCCTGTGGTCATGTGTCTCAATGATAATGTGATTCTTGGGTATATACATCAAAAAATTTTATTATTTATTTACTTATTTATTTATTGAGAGAGAGGGAGAGCGGGGGTGAGGGGCAGAGGGAGTGAGAGAGAAAATCTTAAGCAAGCTCCACACTCAGCTCGGATCCTGACGTGGGGCTTGATCCCACAACCCTGGGATCATGACCTGAAACAATATCAGGAGTCAGAAGCTGAACTGACTGAACCACCCAGGCACCCCTACATCAAAAAATTTTAAATTAAAATGATTTTAATGACTTTTTCCTTGAATGGAGCATTGGTCCTTATTTATTTGTGATTTTGCATGTGAAGGAGAGAAAACAAGAAATTAATCTTGAAGAAAATAACCCATTTGAGAAAAGGTGTCAGAGTCTCATTCAGAAGTTAAAAGTGGCTATAAAATAATGAGACTGATTTCCAAGCTAGGGACGAATATTAAACCCATTACTGGATAGTCTACTTTATAAACTTGTGCACACTGCACATGTGTGAAGTTATTTTTTGTGCTTTACATGTTATTGCATCAGAAAGTTACAAGTAATTTAACAATTTAGACCTAATGCAGAAAGCTATTATCTGCTGTTATAAATTTGAAAAGGGGCTTTATGAATTTAAATAAGAGGATGGAGCCCCTGGGTGGCTTGGTCGAGCATCCAACTCTTAATTTCTGCTCATGTTATGATCCCAGGGATGTGGGATCCGCACTGAGTATGGAACCTACCTGGGATTCTTTCTGTCTCTCGCTCCCTTTGCCCCTCTCCCCCACTCACGCTTTGTCTCTAAGATAAAATAAAAATAAAGTAAAATAAGAGGAGAAATAACAGATTTTCTTAAAAAGTTTTTATTGATTCTACCATATTATAATTTTTTCCCTCTGTGTGTGTCTTACAAATTCTCTTTCCTCTTTCCCTTGTCTAATGAGAGGAGGAAATGAAACATTTTATTGCAGTGTTCTCAAGGCCTGGGGTGTGGCAGGTGCTCAGTAAATGTTAACTTGAAAAGATGAAAGCCTTTTGATGGTTTGCTAGGGCAAAAACCAAAAGCCGCATAGCTCACTTCGGGGGTCATTCAAACCAGCTGTTAATCTTGACAGAGGATTATGAGTTTTTCAGGATCCCAGGTGGGCCCCTGGATTGGCATTTTTGAATATTTGGTTAATTCTACCTCTTGAGAGTTGTGTATGGAAATTATCTAGAGGAAGGACCCTGTTTTTTGCAAGAAGTAAATATTATCTAAGTTTGCTTTAATTTGAAATGTCTGACATAAAAGGCCAAACTATCTTTCATAGCTCATGAATATACTTAGATTATTCACATCTTAAGGAAAACAAATAACTTGCTTTAACTTTTGTCTTCCTTAGCTTTGACCTTAACTTCCCTACCTTCTGTCCTAAGCTCATTTGTTCCTTTCAATAGACATATGGGAGCATTTTCCTGCTATAAAAGAGTAAGGCATGAGACATAAGGATAGAGTGAGAGGAAGTACAAAGAAGCAAAATTATTATATCCCCATAAATAACTTCTGTCAACATTTTGGCATACATGTCTACTCTTACATGTATGTGATATTATCAATTGTTTATATTGTTTCATACGTTCTCCTTTGACATGGTTTTCAACAGCTGTGGTGTGTTCCATTGTATGATCTATTATACTTTTCTAAGTCAGTTTTGCGCTTTTAGTGTGCTTTTAGAAATATTGAATTGTCAAATCCTTTTACACATGTCTTTTTTAAATTTTTTTCTATTTTTTCATTGGAGCATTTTTATTTTATTTTATTTTTTAATATGAATTTTATTGTCAAATTGGTTTCCATACAACACCCAGTGCTCCTCCCAACAGGTGCCCTCCTCAATGCCCATCACCCACCTTCCCTTCACTCCCACTCCACATCGACCCTCAGTTTATTCTCAGTTTTTAAGTCTGTTATGGTTTGGCTCCCTCCCTCTCTAACTTTTTTTTTTTCCTACTATGCTCATGTGCGATCTCAGAATCCCCCACACTGCACTCCAGGCAGCCATAGTTATTTGCACACTAGTTCACATCTCTGACTGGAGTTTGGAGAAAATTGGTAACTCCAAGAAGCCCAAATAGATAAAGTCATTGCTATATGGATGAATGAAGTTAAAGTCAATTCAAATAAGTGCTAGTTCCACTCTTGACACTCCATCCCTCTGATTAATGCCAGAATGTCTGGTGAAGAATGGATCTTGGGGCACCTCGATGGCTCAGTGGTTAAGCATCCAACTTTTGATTTCGGCTCAGGTCATGATCTCATGGTTGTGAGATCAAGCCCCAAGTTGGGATCCATACTGGGCATGGAGACTGCTGAAGATTCTCTCTCTCTGTCTCTCACTCCTCCCTCACTCCCTCCCTCAGCTCGTCCCCCCCACTTGTGCTCACCCTTAAAAAAATGTATCTTTTCAAAGAACACTTTTTCTCGTGCAGTTGCTAATTGGCCAGGAACCATTATCATACCAGTGTCTGGTCACCACCGAAGCACATGAAACTGATGTACTTTTCGCTGACCTGGAAAAATTAGAAATTGACATAGAAAATATGTTAAAAGTTGTGGAAAAACACTTGGAATTCAGTGATGAAGATGAAAAGGTTGGTTCAAGGAGGTTTTCAAAACCATGGTGTTCTTATTGTTCTGTTCTGTGCATTATATTTTTACATTAGTGATGTTTAACCAAAGAATCTGCCAAATGATGCCAAAGGATAGACCCAAATGTGATTTTCTCCTGAGTGTTGTAAGATTTGCCAAGTGATTTATGTAGTGCTTAAGAAAATAGATACACTTTCTGACTAAAGGTAGTGTTATTTTAGACGTTCTCTAACTTCTGCTAAATTAACATTCTTTATGAGATAGTTAAAGTCAAATATGAAATGTTTTTTAAAAACATGAATTTTTGTTACTTATTCAGATGAACAGATCTTGACTGATCTGCTGCTTCATAGGTTAGTTCTCCTACTTGGGAACTGATTAGTAAGTGATGCTGTTATATATTTTTCTTTTGAGTAACTTTTTTTTTCCTATTAAACGTTCAGATGGATGAGGAGAGAGCCCAGGTTGAGGAAGTTCTACAAAGAGGAGAACAAATGTTACATGAACCTATGGAGGAGAATAAAAAGGAAAAGATCCGTTTGCAGTTACTACTTTTGCGTACAAAGTACAATAAAACTAAGGTATTGTCCTGGGAGAGTCTCTGTTCTACTTGAAGAACTTATTTAGCTCTTGCCATTCAGATATTTGATGTTGCATTCAGGGATACCTTAAAAAATAGGTGGAATAGTATTTATTACTAAATATGTTTATATTTTTGGATGGGACAGGACTCAAAGAAAATAGAAACATAAAATCTTATTATTGGGATCTCTTTTGGACTTTTAATAATGTGTTAAATCTAAAAGGCATCTATCCTTTTTAGAAGTGACTTGTTTCAATTCTGTATTTTATATGTGGAGGTCTTGATCGCCTCAACAAAAATTTTAGTTTACAAATAACTAAATTTGTGAATTGATAAATGATGATTTGTAGTCTAGAAAAAGATTCACTACCAGCTCTCTTTTCAATGACCATCTCCCCAGCTGCATTGCATGTGTGTTGGTGTTCTCTAAAAGTCTGTTCTTAGGTAATCCTTCTAAGAACCATTTTTAGTTAGCAATGTTGAATATAGTAGAAGATTCTAGTCTCTCAGTTTGCTGCCTGTTGGATGTCTCAATCTGTTTGTACCACAAGCTTATAACATGTACCAAGCTAAATTTGTCCTCTCTCTTCCCTTCTAACCTGTGTTTCTTAAGTTATTCCTTATCTTAGTTTATTTCCTTAAACTCTCCATTCTAATTTAAGAATGGGTGGTTTTTCCTCACACTACATCGAGTAGGCATTAAAAACATCACTTCTGAATGAACTAAGATGCTGCAGAACCTGAAGTTAGGCACAGGGCTACCAATTACTTGCTTTATGACCCTGGGGAGATGACCGAATTTCTTAGCCCACTATTCTTTCCATAATTCAGACTTCTAGGATTTTATCCTGTTAGCTACTACAGTGTGTTTCAAGTGAGTCTGTTTTATGTCCAGTTTTTCTTAACTCTAGCCCATCCTCCATATTGTCCTCAGAATTACTTATCCCAAAGTTGTCGCTGGTCATGACATTCCTTTACCTAAGAAAGTGTTGAGGAAAACCTTACAAAATACAGAAAAAGCTTTAAGTGCAAGGTTCATTACTATCACGGTACACTGATGCTTCATCTGACCTCCAGCTACCTCTTCGATTCACTCGCAGTCACCAGGTAGCAGAGTTTGCTGTTTTTCTGTATATTTTCCCAAAGAAACCAGTGCCTTTCCATCTTTAGGGTCTTTTCTAATTTTATTATTATTCTCTGCTGTGGGTTTTATCTCCTTATTTTACCTGAAAAATGTATTATCTTTTAAGGCTTGGCTCCATTTTTATTCCTAACATTTTTCAGATGATATTGTAGTTCTTTGCTTCACTGTTATTTACAGGTATCTTACTTCCCTAGAACTTCATCTTCGGGTGCCAAATCATAAATCATTACTGGTCCAAAATAGAAATAACTTTTAGACTTTTAGCAAATGAATACATTTTTTAAGAGTACTAATATACACCACAAAAGACTTATTTTATTTTGGGTTCACTAACATTAGTTACTGTAACTAAAATGTAAAATGTTTGAAATGCTTTTGTCCTGATTTTATTAGCCCATATACTTCTGCAAATCTGAAGTTTTTAAAACTTTCTTGTCTGTAAACATCAGAATCCCTTGGAGGAACTTGAAAAAAAATCAGACTCCCAAACCAGTTAAATCAAAATCTCTTAGGTTGGGCCTATGTGTGAACATTCTTAAAAAAAACAAAAAAACAAACAAACAATTTTCTAGGTAATTCTAATGTGCAGTCAGAATTTAGAGCCATCAGTGTATAGGTCTTATTTTCTTATTTGAAATGTGTGTTAAATGACCTTTTCCCATTTGTGTTGACTAGGGTATGTATTACTATTTTTAAAATATGTGTGAGCTCTTTATAAGATAAATATATTAATCTCGTCATATTTGCTATAAAAGTATTATTTTATTGATTTTTATCTTATAATTATTTTATTTCTAACATGCAACCATTTAAAATTTTTGTTTAGCCCTACATGACTGTGTTTTCCCTTTGTGTTTTCTTTTTTTTTTGCCAGCCTGTTTGGGATCTAGAAAGTCCTTATTTTGCAGAGATGATGACTATTCAGTTCTGTTTAGTCCTGGTTTTCCCCTATGGTTTGATAGAAACAAAACTTAGAAACTTTTAATAAAATTTTCATATAAAATAAACTTTTTCATCTATCTGTCTGAAATTTTGGTTGTGTATGACATGATCAACATCAAGTAACACTAAGATTTTAGCATTACTTTGCAGTAGATTTGTATTTTTATGTCTAGCAGAATAAAAATAAAAGTATCCAGAAGTAAAGTCTGGGTCAGATCTTGAGGACTGTTTTTTCTTTTTTTCTCCTCCTAGGGCATTTTGATTGATCACTCTCTTGGAATAAAATCTATTTTGGGAATCTAGAAAGCACATGTTTAAATTTTGAACTGCCTTGCTGCTTCTTCTGCAAGACTATGGAGGCTCAGAAAATCCTAGACTATCTTTACAGACTGAATAGAAAAAGGCAGTCTTTAATGAAAGTGATTTTATTTTTAATTTGGAGCTTTCTATTTACAATAACTTCTGACCCTCTTGTTCTTTTATATTTGCTTAAAAAATATAATTTGTCTTCTTGGACATATGGATAAATATCTGGAATGCTTTCAGACTAAAATTTGAATGCATGGCATTAGTATAACAAAACTAATATTAATTTCAAGTAGAAATAATCTTGTGGATAAAATCAGGACATCTATGTAGGCTTGCTTCTATCCTACTATCCGGGACTGTCCAGCAATAGGTGAAAGCAGTTTATCATGTTATAGGAGACAAGTGAATATAGACCTCTAGGTTCAATACCATGTTATTGACTCACTGGTTTTAGTCTTGAGTCTTGGTTTCATTTAGGAATGATAACTGTAAACATTTTCAGGATCACTCAGTGAATATGTGTTTATGATCATTTCCTCTGCCATCTTTGAATTTGCAAAGGAATATCATTTTTTAGAAGTTCAATATAGGAAGATAGTGAAAGCATCAGGAAAGCCACCTTAATTCATGAGCAGATGTACTTTGCCATTTGCAAGTAGTAGATGGGCGTTTAATAAATTGTAGCCATTTGGAGTAAAGGACTTGAACTCCTGAAAGACTGGTAGCCCATCCCAGAGAGCACTGTTTTTGTTGAGAAAGCTCTGATTAAAGGATGTATTAATAAGTGGTCCACCCAAATAAGTTCACCCAGCTTAGGATCGGTCTGAATTTATGTTAGGACCTGTTGTCTTATCTAGGAGAGTTATGTTCTGTAGTATTGTTCTCAAAGGTTAAGATGTTACCCTGAGTTACCTGGGTTATTATTTTATCAAAACCACCACTGCATTTCTTACATTATGAACACATGTTAAACTTACTCATATTTTCAACGGTGAGGTCCAGAAGTGTTTAATCTGAGTTCAGGTGGCCCAAGTCTTAAAGAAAAACCTTTCAAGCTTTAACCTATTTATGCTGTTTAATAGCAGGTTTGGAAGAAAATCAGTATAGAGATTGCTAAGGGTTTCTACAGCAATACAGGGCAAAAATATAAAAAATTAAAACTCAAAATTTTTAATTTGGGTTCATGATATTGAATTGCTGCAGAAATTAGTCTTGTGGTTTTTTTTCTGTTTGCTGCTGTTTATTGTGGGTATATTTTAAGAGATGTGCCTTATTATTATTGTTTTTATAGGCAGTCCCTAATCAACAGAGGAAAACAGGTCAGCTTGCTCCTAGAATTCGATCGCCCCCTCCTCCCACAGATTATCTGGTTGAAATTAACAAAGTTTTACTTTCCATGGATGATACTGAATTATTACTTAATGCTCCGGAGCTAAACACTGTGGTCTATGAAGACTTCTCTTTTCAGGAAGACTCTTTGAAGGTAAAGCTCCAGGTACCTCATTTAGCCACAATGAACTTAGAAAGCAAGCAGGGAATCTGTCCTTGTGCCTTTGTAGATGGTCTATAATTTTTAAAATTTGTGCCAAGGAATTAATAATGTGTATGAATAATCAGTCTTTCCCATTTCACCAATGAAATATTATCAAAATTTTAATTTTTCAAAAGTATGTATGCATAGTTATTCTTTGCAACATCAGAAACATTTTTTTAAAGTTTTTATTTATTTATTTTGATAGAGAGAGAGAGAGCGTGAGTGAGTGAGGGGCAGAGAGAGAGGCAGACAGAGAGAGTCCAAGCAGGCTCTGTGCCATCAGCACGGAGCCTGGTGTGGGCTCACAAACTGTGAGATCATGCTCCGAGCCGAAATCGAGTCGAATGCTTAACCGACTGAGTCACCCAGGCGCCCCAGAAACTTTTTTTTAATCAAACACATGCACAAATCATATTCCCTTTCTTATAAACTTGATTGTCAGTTGATGCAAAATATCAGCATTTATGTTGTCATCTATAACGATTTAAGATTGGCCAGTTGTTGGGGTGTGAGGTATGTTGATTATAAGTTAATTAGGGATCTGGAAGTTTTTAATTGTTCACAAGACTAGTAAATGCCACCAGGGCTTTTTCATATAATTTGACAGCACTTATGTATAATTTTGCAATAAAATTGCTATTAGATTTGATATGTTTGATAGCTCATTTTAGTCACTTAAAGATATTTAAAAATATAAATAATTCCAGCTTCAAACACTTTGTTACCTTTATAGAATACCATTGAAGCTTTTTATTTGTCCTGTACAAATGCTGCTTTGAACAACTGTGAGGATTTCTTTTCTGCCATTAGGATATTATGTAGCATTTCTCACACTTTGTTCAATACAGTGTATTATTTTTTAAAAAGTCGTCAGCTTTGATGAGCAACAATTATCATGTCTCATCATACTTTAAATAAGTGTTATGCAAGATAAATTTTTGGTCTTTTGTGATTCTGTTCTTCTGTTTGCTGGATTTTATTAATGTGTGACAATGCATTTGTAGAATATCAAAGATCAACTGGACAAACTCGGAGAACAGATTGCCATCATTCATGAAAAACAACCAGATGTTATTCTTGAAGCCTCTGGACCTGAAGCCATTCAGATCCGGGATACACTTACTCAGTTGAATGCAAAATGGGACAGAATTAATAGAATGTACAATGATCGTAAAGGGTATGTATAAATTAAGTTGATACTTTCTAAAAAATTTTTTTTTAATGTTTATTTATCTTAGAGAGAGACAGAGTACAAGCAGGGGAGGGGCAGAGAGAGAGGGAGACAGAATCCAAAGCAGGCTCCAGGCTCTGAGCTGGCAGCACAGAGCCTGACGCGGGGCTCGAACCCACGAACCGTGAGATCATGACCTCAGCCAAAGTTGGCTGCTCAACCGACTGAGCCACCCAGCGCCCCTAAGTTGATACTTCTCTTAAAAAGACCTATAAGTTCATGGGCCGTGACAAAGGTCATATGTATACTAAGATTAATGAGAAGATGTTTCACATCCATGTCATAGGCCTTGTTTAGTAAATTGTGATGAGTGTGGTTCCTTAAAGAAAGAGGAATCAGATCACATGTAGATGATCATTTGCAATATAATATCTTAATAATTAAAGGAAGCACCTTTAATTTTTAGTATCGAAATAGCATTCATTTTCTTTAAAAAACATATAATATAAATGAGCCTCCTTTTTTCTAGATTTTGACCAGAACTATTAATAAGTAGAAATAAAAACTGATGCTATTTTTAAAATATTTATTTTTGAGAGAGAGAGAGAGAGAGAGACAAAGCATGAACGGGGCTGGGGGTGGGGGGAGGGGCAGAGAGAGAGAGAGGGAGACACAGAATCTGAAGCAGGCTCCAGGCTCTGAGCCATCAGCACAGAGCCTGATGCGGGGCTCGAACTCATAAGCTGTGAGATCATGACCTGAGGTGAAGTCGGACGCTTAACCGATTTAGCCACCCAGGTCTCTTTTTTTTTTTTTTTTTTTTTTTTTTAAGATTTATTTACTTTTGAGAGACAGGGAAAGAACGAGAACAAATGGGGGAGGGACAAAGAGAGAGGGAGACACAGAATGCGAAGCAGGCTCCAGGCTCTGAGCTGTTGGCAGAGTCCAGTGCGGGGCTCGAACCCATGAACCGTGAGGTCGTGACCTGAACCAAAGCCAGACGCTCAACTGACTGAGCCACCTGGGTGTCCCAAAACTGACACCATTAGTAGCTGCGTATGTGGTAGATAGGCAAATAAAGTGTGAAACAGAACAATGTAAAGTACTGCATAAGAGGAAAGTTAACCAGAAAAATGTACTGGAAAACTGAAAAGACATTCACACAAAAACTAAGCATTATGTTCTTCATCTTTGTTTTAGCTGGTGTATTTCAAGCAAATATACAGTCCCTGAAAAGATCACTTCTGACGGGCTTTGGGTGTAGTCCTTTGTATGGATTTTTAAAATAATCTCTGTACATTTAGAGAATATTCTTTTATATGCATCTTTATGCATACTTCTACCTAATTCGACTTATTAGATGAAGATTAATTTGTTAAAACACAATAACTTTTTAAGGCTCTAGATCGCATCAGGAAATTGGTTGTCCCATGCCATATGCCTGTCAACAGTATGTGTAAAAGGGTTCTGACTGAACCTTGTCAATATTGACAGGCTGTTGTTTTTGTTTTTGTTTTTTAGACTTTTAAAGTTTTTTTTGAGAAAGAGAGAGAGCGAGAGAGCGAGAGAGAGAGCATGAGCATGAGCATGAGTATGAGTATGTGTGGGGGGTGTAGAGGCAGAGAGAGAGAGAGGGAGACAGGAGACAGAGAATCCCAAGCAGGCTCCTTGCTGCTAATGTAGCCTGATGTGGGCACAAACTAACAAACTGAGATTATGACCTGAACTGAAATAAAAAATCGGACGCTTAACTGACTGAACCACCTTGTTCTTTAGACTTTTGATAATTGTGTAGTGATAGATTGCATCTTGATTTTATTTTCCTATCTTCATTTCTTTGGTTATCAATGAGATTTCAATATTCTTAGATATGTTTACTGGCCCCAGTATTATTTCTTCTGTCAATTGTTAGGTCATGTTCTTTGCTTGTTTTTCTATCATGATGTTACTGTTTATTTATTAACTTGCAAAAGCTTTTATCCACGTTAAGGATATTAATCATTGATATTTTTTCATTGCTTCACTATTCACAGCTTTACCTGGGCCCTTTAATTTTCTTAATGGTGTTTTTTGACACATGGAAATTCTAATTTTATATAATCATATCTTATAAGTCTTTTCCTTTGTGATTTCATTATATTTATATGCATATAAATTACCTTTGAATTGTAAGATTAGTTAAATATTAATGTATATTTTAAAAACAATTTTATTTGATAAAGTTTACATTGAATAACCCATCTGAATTTTATTATGGTATGTATTTTGGGTTAAGCCTCCAGATTCGTGGTTCTGTCCCCTGTCTCTTCAGTAGCAAGTGTAGAGCCCATGCATCTCTAGCTTTTAAACACTCCTCACCTTGTTTTTCTTGTGCAGTTTTGTTTAAAAAACACTAATCTACTTTATTTTGCTTTATTTTTTTAAACAAACTTTTTTTTCAACACTTTTTATAGAATATTTTAGCTCTTCCTTATTATTGGTGGTACTTCCTTTATCATAAATTTTAAATGCATTCCCACAGCTCATTTTTGTTTAATTTTTCTTTTTATTAAAAGTTTATTTATTTATTTTTGAGAGAGAGAGAGAAGGAGAGTGAGAGAGCAGGGGAGGGACAGAGAGAGCGGGGAAGAGAGAATCCCAAGTAGACTCTGCTCTGCTGGGGTGGAGCTTGATGTGGTCCTCAAACCCACAAACAGTAAGATCATGACCTGAGTCATAATCAAGAGTTGGACGCCTAACTGACTGAGCCACCCAGATGCCCCTTATATAATTTTTCTAATTTTGCTTTGTTGCACTGTCAGTTTTTAGGCTGATACCATAATACTTTCATTTTTAAAGCATTATAGGGGCTCCTGGGTGGCTCAGTCAGTTAAGCGTTCGATTTTGGCTCAGGTCATGATCTCATGGTTCGTGAGTTTGAGCCCTGCGTTGGGCTCTGTGCTGACAGTTCAGAGCCTGGAGCCTGCTTTGGATTCTGTGTCTCCCTCTCTCTTTGCCCCTCCCTGCCCCTCACTCTCTCTCTCTCTCTCTCTGTCAAAAATAAACAAACATTAAAAAAAATTAAAAAATAAAGCATTATAAAATATTTTCATCTAGTACATCCAGAAAAATAATTTCCAGTATATCCAGAAAATTTTTTCATCCAGTATGTCCAGAAAATTTTTTTCATTGAGTATATCCAGAAAATGTATTTTCTCTAATTAAAAAAAATTTTTTTTAATGTTTTTATTTATTTTTGACACAGTGAGAGACAGAGCATGAGCAGGGGAGGGGTAGAGAGAGGGGGAGACACAGAATCCGAAGCAGGCTCCAACCTCTGAGCTGTCAGCACAGAGCCTGACGCGGGGCTTGAACTCACAGACCGTGAGATCATGACCTGAGCTGAAGTTGGACGCTCAACCGACTGAACCACCCCAGCGCCCCATCTCTAATTTTTCTTAACTTTAAATTCATCTTTCTTTTTTCTATATTTTTTGTCTGGTAAAATTTTAGTAATTTCAATCAATTTCTGAAAAAAAAAAGATCAATTTGAAATGTAGTTTTTTTCTCTCAGGATTTGGGCTCTTCTCTATCTCCTCAGTAAAGTTTTGAAGGTTTGTTGATACCTTTCCCCCCAGGACTATTATTAAGCAGTTTAGTGTTTTACTTTCTTTCTTGTTTTTCTTTTAATTATTGAAGTCTGGTTGACCTGTAATAATGTATCAGTTTCAGGTGTATAACATAGTGATTTGACAATTCTGTACCTTATTTAATGCTCACCACAATAGGTATAGTCACCGTCTGGCACCATGGAACATTGTTACAGTATTATTGACTATGTTCCCTATGCTGTACTTTTCATATCCATGGCTTACTTATTTTATAACTGGAAGTTTATTCTTTTTAATTCCCTTCACCTATTTTGCCCATCACTTCTCCTACCCCCTCCACTCCCCAATAGCCACTAGTTTGTTCTCTGTATTTATGAATCTGTTTCTGTTGTTTTGTTTTTCAGATTCCACATATATGTCAAATCATGTGGTGTTTTCTTTCTCTGCCTGACCTGTTTCACTTAACATAATACCCTCTGGGTCCCTTTGTGTTGTTGCAGGTGGCAAGATCTCGTTTTCTTTTTAAGGCTGAGTAATATTCTATTGTACATACACCACATCTTCTTTAGTCATCTCTTGATGGTCATCTATGTTGCTACCATATCTTGGCTATTATAAATCATGCTGCAACAAACATAGGCATGCATATGTCTTTTCAAATTAGTGTTTTCATTTCTTTCGGGTAAATATCCAGTAGTGGAATTCCTGGATCCTATAGTATTTATGTTTTTAAGTTTTGAGGAACCTCCATCCTCCATAGCTGCACCAATTTACATTCTCACCAATAGTGTATGAGCGTTTCCTCCTGTCCGCATTCTTTCCAACACTTGTTATATCTTGTCTTTTTGGTATTAGGCATTCTGACAGGTATGAGATGATATCTCATGTGGTTTTGATTTGCATTTTCCTGCTAGTGATATAGAACAATATTTCATGTATCTGTTGGCCCTCTGTATGTCTTCTTTGGAACAATGTCTATCCATGTCCTCTCCATTTAAAAAAAACGTTTTTTAAAATGTTTATTTATTTTTTGAGAGAGACAGACAGAGACAGAACGTGAGTGGGGGAAGGGCAGAGAGACAGATACAGAATCCAAAGCAAGCTCCAAACTCTGAGCTGTCAGCACAGAGCCCAATGTGGGGCTCGAACCCATGGACCGTGAGGATCATGACCTGAGCTGAAGTTGGACACTTAACTGACTCAGCCATCCAAGTACCCCAGGTCTTCTCCATTTTAATTGGATTATTTGTTGTTTTGGGTTGAGTTGTATAAGTTCTTTACATATTTTAGATAATAACCCCTTATCGGATGTATCATTTACAAATATTTTTGCCCATTCACTGGGTTGTTTTTTTTGTTTTGTTGATGGTTTTCTTTGCTATGCAAAAACCTTTTATTTTGGTATAGTCCCAGTAGGATATTTTAGCTTTTTTATTTTTTGTCTTGCCTGAGGAGACATATCAATAAATATGTTGCTAAGGCCAGTGTCTAGGAGGTTACTGCCTATGTTACTTCTGGGAGTTTTATGGATTCAGGTCTCACATTTAGGTCTTTACTATATGTTTGTTTGTACTAGTGACTTTTTTTCCCCCCATAATTTTCTTACTTTTCTGGTTGTGGCCATTTTTTTCCAACTGGAGAATGATGAGGAACTCCTTTAACTTTGTTTGAGAAACTCTATCTCTCCTTCAATTCTGAATAATAACTGTGCTGGGTAGAGTATTCTTGATTGTAGATTTTCTCCCTTTAGCATTTAGAATAGATCATGCCACTGGCTTCTGGCTAGCAAAGTTTCTGTGGAAAAATCAGTTGATAGCTATATGGATTTCCCTTGTATGTAACTGTTTGCTTTTTCTTACAGCTTTTAAGAGTCTCTCTTTATCGTTTGTTTTTGTGGGTATATCTTGTTTGGGACTCTCTGTGATTTCCTGGACCTGGATGTCTGTTTACTTTCCATTGTTAGGGATGCTTTCAGCTATTATTTCTTCACATAATTTTCTGTCCCCTTCTTGCTGTCTTCTAATTTTGGGATCCCATTCATCAAGTGAATGTATTACACTTGATGATATTTCAGAGTTCCCCTAAACTAGTTTCATTATTATTGTTATTATTATTATTATTATTATTATTTTTATCACTTCTCAGCCTTTTGGCTAAGATCAAATGTATTATTATTATTTTTTTCTTTTTGCTGTTCAACTTGGTTGCTTCCCATTATCCAGGCTTATGCTTTTCTTGTTTGTTACTTTCGAATTTGTGTGCGGTAGCTTTCTTCTGCACTCTGTGTGCATATGTGTGTGAGTATGAACTTGATTGTCTTGACCTTTGTAGTATATTGACACATCAATTGTATATAATGATCATTTTTTCTTCTTTTTAAAAAAAAAGTTTCCTGTTTGCATATATGCATTTGGCTAATATGGTAGAACTTCAAGCACATTGTTGATTAGTAATGCTGATAGCAGAAGTTCTGCCATTTTCTTGATTATAAAAATGTTACCTTTTAGAAAATAGTTTATTCATTGGGAAGTTTCAAAAGTTTAGGCACCAAACTATATTTTTTATTCTAGAAGAGTGTAATCTATCACAACTTTTATTATTTTGTTTTCTTTGTTAACTTGATTATATTTGCTAAAAGGTTACCTCTATTATTCATCCCAGCACTTGGATGCATTATGTTCTTATTCTTAGTATTTTTAAATGCTTATTTAATTTTGAGGGAAAGAGTGTGTGTGCGCACGGGGGAGTGGCAGAGAGAGGGGGTACATAAGATCTGAAGTGGGCTCTGTGTTAACAACAGCAAAGCTGACGCAAGGCTTGAACTCATGAACCGTGAGATCATGACCTGAGCCACAGTCGGATGCTCAGCCGACTGAGCCACCCAGGTGCCCCTCTTATTCTTAATTTTTGTTTTTCTCTTTCAACTTGGGTCATCTATCCTAAATGTTTATTTTTTCTCTATCGACATTTATCCACCTTTCACAAGCACTACGTGAGAATTTCTTTCTATTCTATTTTTTTTTTTTGTAAACTATCAAGACAATGGCAAACATCCTGTACTTTCATGGTTTCAGTTATCAGTTATAATCACATGAGGGTGACCACCAAGTCCATTAATCTATACCAGCTCCCTGTGCTATTTGGTCTATAAAACTTTCAAACTTTTTCAGGAGTAGAATTGAGTGATTCATCACTTACATAAACAACTGGTGCTCGTCACAACAAGTGCCCTCATCAATACCAATCACCTATTTAGCCCATCCCCCTGCCCAACTCCCCCCGACCCCCCCGCAACCCTCAGTAGTTTGTTCTCTGTAGTTATGAGTCTATTTTATGGTTTGCCTCTGTCTCTCTTTTTTTCTTTCCCCTATGTTTATCTGTTTTGTTTCTTTAATTCCATGTATGAGTGGAATCATGTTATTTGTCTTTCTCTGATTTATTATACTATATGTTAACTAACTAAATTTAAATAGCTTAAACAAAAATAGAGATAAAACTAATCTATGGGAAAAACTCCACAAACTTTTCAAATTTTGTTGGCCTATAGTAAAAGTGAGAGAAAAACCATGAAAATATATCATCTTACTTTGAGAACTCCCTTATGCCTACTCTACACTGGTGCATGGTATTAGTTTCATATTTTTCCAAATAAGTAATTTTACAACCATCGTAGACAAATAATGGAGCTCCCTTTTCCTGGAAGAATTTCTTCCCTTTATGTCAACCAGTTATTTCTTCCTTCTCATCTTGGATCTTTGGGTCCTTAAGCTATCTTCTCTCTTAAGAATGTCTTCTCAGGTACTCATCCTCTGTATTTCCTTTGGTGGCTTTCACTGGTATAAGGACAAAGTTCAGACCTTTCGTCTTGAATTTAGGTTTTTAACAGTGTTATCTAGATGGCCTCATTTTTTATACCCTGTCTATGTTGCTCAAAAAAGGTTCCTTCATTCATTTCACACAAACTAGATTAAAATTTACTTTGTTTTCTTTTCCTTCCTAGTTTCTAATTCTTACTCAGAATTCCATCTTATACAAGGAACAGTTTTCGTTCTTAATTTTATCATTCTTTTTCTATTGTCTAAAAAGTTTTTGAAATTCAATTTTATGACTTCACCCAGCCACCTACCTCTATGTGCTTGTCTATCCATCTATCCATGCACCATCTGTTTGACCAATATTTATTGAGTGTTGACTAATTCAAGGCACATGCAGCTATGTGTAAGTAGTTATAAAAGATTATAAGGCAGATGTACTAAATATATATAGTCTCTTTCCTGGGGTCCAAATGTATATAGTAGAAAACTATAGACAAGCACTTGTTAAGTAGTGCATAGTGCTGTGATGGGGACAATACAAGAGGCCTTGCTAGGCACCCTGAAGGATCTGGGAAGTCTTCCTGGAGATTGTGAAGTTACCTAGGTGAAGGAATAGAGGGAACACAACATTGCAACTGTCATAGATAAAAAGAGAGAGTGCTGTGCTGTTAAGGATGTGGAAATAGTCCAGCAGAGTTAGAACTGAGAGAGATGAAACCAAAAAGTCCAAAAGGGACTATATTAGAAGGACCTTGGGTATCATGTTAAGTATAGTTGACCCTTGAGCAATATGGAGGTAGGAGCACTGACCGCCCCCCCCCCCTTCATGTAGCTGAAAATCTGTATATAACTTTTGACTCCCCCAAAACTTAACTACTGATCCTTACTGTTGGGCAGAGCCTTAATGATAACATGCTTACTGTTGACAAAAGCCTTACTGATAACATGGTCTATTAGCATGTGTTTTGTATGTTTAATGTATTATATACTGTATTTGTATAATAAAGTAAGCTAGAAAGGAGAAAATGTTATTAAAATTATAGGGAAGAGAAAACACATTTCAGTATTTATAGGAAAAGTCCATGTGTATGTGGACCTGTGTAGTTCAGCCGTGTTGTTCAAGGGTCAGCTGTAGTTTGTATTTTACTGTGAGAACAATAGGGAGCCATTGCAGTATTTTAACAAGGGAATGACAGTTTGCTGATTGCAGAATGCATTGGTAGAGGACAAGACTGAGCGCCAGAAGACCAGTCTATGCTGGTCACAGGATGATAACTTGATTAGGATAGTAGCTATGGAAGTGAAAACTAAGGGAAAATTTGAGAATTAAATAGTTGAGTCAGTAAAATGTGGCGATCGGTGGGATGTTGGCGTAGGAGGAGGGAGGAGTAAAAAATGAGCCTCAAGTCTTTGGCTTGAGGACCTGCGGTAGGTGGTGGTACCATTAGCAGAGACAGGGTACATTGGTGGTGAGATGACTTTTGGGGGAAGTTGGCAAGGCCATTGAAATATTAGAGATTAGCAAACTCATATGTTTATAGTTCAGCTCTAAACCAAGCATGCAGTAAGGCTGGAACTTCGAGTCTGATTCTCTGGAAGTTCACAGCCTTTCACAATACTGTGCTGTCTTCCATCTGAGCTGGCTGGGTTAGAGCGAAGGTGATGGCTTTGCAAGACCTTCCCGAGCATGCATCTCCCTTTCTTTTGACTTTTTCTTATTTAATCCATAGCTATGTTGCTTAGATTTATTTTGAATTTATGTTCTTTTTGCAGTGATAATGATCTTTACCAAATGTAATGTTTATATACTCCAGGTGTTCAGATCTTTGAGGAAGACTTTTTAGCAATGTTTTCTGTTCGTTATTGCAGCATCTGAAAAGTTGGAATTCTATGTTGGTTATTTAGTTTTTGTATAGTTTTGTGAAAAGTAGTGAAGATTGTCTCTGTATCTTCTCACAGTGTTTGTTTGAAGTGTTCTTATTTTTGTAGTGCCTAATAGAATGTTCCTTCCCTGTGGGCACTCAACAGATATTAACTGAGTTTTCAAAATGATTTTCGTGGAAAAAGAAAATATAAACTTTATTTAGGAGTTAGTGATGCCAGGGACCATTTTATTATTTTTTGAAAATAATATTAGTTTTTTATTACACGAAGTAAAAATTTTATTAATATTGTTAAAATCTTAGGGATATCATCTAAATCTCTCCTAGCACTACTACTCTAAAAAAAAGGCACAAGGAAATTTAGGATCCTAATCCAACAAAGCTTTCCTTTTTGTACTTATTTTATGTGTTCCAAATATGACAAGCAGTGGAGTGTGACTTTATCTTGCTTTTAAAGCAGCTATTTGCTTATTTATTATTTTAGAGGGTGAGCAGAGGGGGAGAGGCAGGGGGGTGAGAAAGAAAGAGACAGAGAGACAGAGAGAGAGAGAGAGAGACAGAGAGAGAGAGAGAGAGAGAGAGAGAGAGAGAGATAGAGAGGGAGAATCTCAAGCAGATTCCATGCTCAGTGCAGAGCCCAACTGGGGACTCGATCCTGAGATCGTGACCTGAGCCAAAATCAGGAGTTGGACGCTCAACCAACTGAGCCACCCAGGTGCCCCAGAAGTTAGGTTTAAATAGGCATTTCGATAGCCCTGTGTCTCATTGACTAACGTGGGCTTTGTAGACACTTCCATTCTGTTCAAATGAAGGGGACGCTCCAGAGTAGTCATTGCCCAGAGTGTATTAGTTGGCTAGGGCTGCCATCATAAGATACCACAGACGGGGTGCCTTAAACAACAAACACATTTCTCTCAGTTCTGGAGACAGAAAGTGTAAGCTCAAGGTGCCAGCAGGGTTAGCGTTTAATGAGGCCTCTCATCCTGGCTTGCGGATGGATGGTCAGCTTCTCACTGTGTCCTTCCATGGCCTTTGCTTTGTGTTGTTGCAAAATGAGAGAGAGAAAGAGTGAGGGAGAGAGAGAGAGAGGAGAGAAAGATCAATCTCTGGTGCTTATTTCTCTTCCTATTAGGACACCAGTCTTAACGGGATTAGAGCTCCGCTCTTACGACCTCATTTAACCTTAATTACCTCCTTAAGGGCCCTCTTTCTCCAAATATAGTCACGTTGTGGAACTAGAACTTCGGCATATGAATTTGGGGGGACACAAGCAGTCTATAACACAGTGATAATGGAGTGCAAGGAAATTTTGAGGTGTTTTGGCCTTTTGGGTTTTGTTCTAGCTAGGAGCTGAGTGTTCTGGGAGTAAAACATCATATTTTTTTCCTAAGAGAATAGAGTGATTGGTCATATTTTACATTTCATGGTATTTAACATGTTAAGTGTTTAAAGTTGGGTAGGTTAGCATGGCTACAGCTAATCAACCTTGATTTTCCAAGCTGGAGCAGTCTGTCTTTTCAGTTGAAAAGCTGCCTAGTGTGTGTGCATGTGTGCATACATGTTAAGAGAGAGAGGGGCAGGATTGCCCTTGGTATGGTGCATGTTTCTCTAAGAGAAATCTTTAACTGTAGTCCTTTGTGAAAACTGATCTTATGGGAGCGGTGAGCTGTGAATTCACTTGTTGTGAGGCTTTCAATTTAAATGAGATTTCAATTGCCTCTTTAGAAAAATTATTTCTAGGGGCCCCTGGGTGGCTCAGTCGGTTAAACAACCGACTTTGGCTCAGGTCATGATCTCATGGTTCATGGGTTCGAGCCCCGCATCGGGCTCTGTGCTGACAGCTCAGATCCTGGAGCCTGCTTCTGATTCTGTGTCTCCCTCTCTCTCTGCCCCTCCCCTGCTCATGCTCTGTCTCTGTCGCAAAAATAAATAAAAACATTAAATAAAAAAAAAGAAAAAAAAAAAAGAAAAATTATTTCTAGACAGTCCTGGAAAGTTTGAAAACCTATTTTGTTTCTTGTCCTCTAGTTATTTTGATAGGGCTATGGAAGAATGGCGACAGTTCCACTGTGACCTTAATGACCTCACACAGTGGCTAACAGAGGCTGAAGAGTTACTGGCTGAAACCTTTGCTCCCGATGGTGGCCTGGACTTGGAGAAAGCCAGGATGCACCAGCAGGTGAGTGCTTTCCATCCGAGGATACAGGTCTGCTCAGAAGGTGGCATATTTTTTTCAGTATGGGACACTTAAGACTGATTTGGAAAGTAAGGGCAAATCGTGTTAACTTTTCAGGAGTACATAGTCAACCTGTAATTTTTGTCCCAGTTCTACTTTCCACTTTCAAAGGTCTAAGAAAAATTGGTATTTACAGTCTTTAATTAGGACTTTAAAAATTTAAATAAAAGATGCTCTTTAGTGGTTAATGTAAAACACAATTTTATTTTTAAAATTTTATATTCAAAACATTTGCTAATTTTGTACGTAAGGCTTTATCAAGGACAGAAAGATATCTGCATACCTCACCTCTGTTTTATGTGCTTAAACACTAGACATCTTGTTTTTCTTTGTATCATTGATAATTTTTGTACAAGTAAATTATTCTTGAGCTGTGTCAGGGCTGCTGCTCATATGAGTCGAATGCAGTCTTGGGAAATATAACACAATAGTTAAATCAGTTCTGTTGATAACGGGTCTTTAAAAATAATAGTCAAAAGCAAGCAGAATTTCAGTTTACCATTGTTAAAATATATTCTTTTATTAAATCTTTAAAATATACTTTATGTAGAAGGCTCATGAGAAGTTAGAAAGTGCTTTTTCTTTCATAAACATGTTAATGCATTTTTCTTATTTTATGGGTTATCGATAAGTGCTCACATTTGACTTTAAAATATCCTTTTTTAATTGCTTAAAAATTTACCGACTCGTGAAGCAGTGTGTCAATGAAATACACATTGACATTTACTTACATATGGTAGGACATAAGGGTATGTGGAGGTATACACACACACACACACACATTGTATTTAGAAATGCTTTCAAGCACATATTTGAAGGAAGACAAACCATCTACTTTACTCAAACATAATTCATTATTGGTGTATAGAAATGCAACAGATTTCTGATGCTTGTGCTTTCAGTGTAAACAGCTGTTGCTTATTTTATGTTATTAGGCTATCCTCTTTCAGTGTATTTTGCTTGATGGCACTCATGAGAATGGGTTAGATTTCAAAATCGATTTCATTTCGCGTGTTCATTCAGATGTAAGTAAAGTGTTTTAAAATGCCTTTTTCATGAACATAAAATATTCTTCCAGGACTTTGTTTTTCTTAACACTTAAACTGATGCCACAGTACCTTTGTGGATTCACTGCATAGTTCAGTTGTGGAGTTAATCTTGAGTTATACTCTGTTACAGGAACTCGAAGAGGGAATCAGCAGCCACCAGCCCAGTTTTGCAGCCCTAAACAGAACTGGGGATGGGATTGTACAGAAACTCTCCCCCACAGATGGAAGCTTCTTGAAAGACAAGCTGGCAGGTTTAAACCAGCGCTGGAGTGTGATCTTTGCGGAAGTGAAGGACCGGCGGCCAAGGTGATGTAGCGGTGATAACTCAAGGGCACAGGGGTTAAGATATTTTGGCAGAGCCTTTTAAGATACAGTTAGATGAGTTCAAAATTCCTCTATTATCTGATATCACGATATGAGTTGTAGTGACATTTAAGACCTCTGCTGTGATGTTCTATATATATTTTTATTTAAGAGAGAGAGAGAGAGAGAGAGCATGAGTGACAGAGAGAGACAGGGGGAGAGAAAGAGAGAGAATCCTAAGCAGGCTCCATGCTCAGTGTTGAGGAACCCGATGTGGGTTTGATCCCACAATGCTGGGATTATGACCTGAGCCGAAATCAAGAGCCAGATGGTCAGCCAACTGAGCCACCCAGGCGCCCCAGTGATGTTCTATATTTTTAGAATGTTGTCTCTTACTGTATTTTTAGGCTACCTGTAAAGTCTCACATTTCTACTCAGATGTGATATGTATGAAAAATATCTTTATTCCTCTCATTTCTGACATTTTATTATGATATGGCAACTGTGTGGAAGGAACTTGAACTAGGTCAGGAATACCTTGGACTTGCAGACTAAAGATCTGGGTTCAGGGTCAGACATTTCACTCACTCACTTCCTGACGGGGCCTTGGGGTCTTCCTCTGAAATCCCTCTTACTTGGTTGTTCTTAATGTCTAAGGGTGTTACATCCACATATGCTGGTGGTTTGTAAATAATATAGTTCCTCATTTGCATAATATAATAAATACAATGAATTACTGTCTGATTTGTGTCAGATTATGTTACAATGTCCCAGATTTTATTAGTGTGTCTTCGGATTGCAAAAATGCTTGATTACCAGTGAATATAATACTCAACATTACAAATTATTTTATGTATTGCTTTAAAATTATTTGAAGTTATTTTTGAGACACTCAAGATTTAATGCATGATTTCTACTTTGCTTAATACATTTCACCCCACTGATGATCTTCTTTTTAGGTTGATGGTAGTTTCGGATTGAAAAGCCCCCAATTTTTTTTTCTAATTTTAATTTTGTAGGTGATATATTAGTGATAAGCTATTGTTTTGTTATGGACCAATCTAATATTTTACCAAGTCCAGTTTTATAGTGTAAAATAGAACATAAAATATGGAGCTATGACTATTTGGCCCATGGCTGCTTTTTATAAAATAACATCATCTGTTCTTTTGTGTGTTTCGGTCAGAGGCAAATAATGGTTTTTGCCTTTGGGTTGAGAGATTGCCATGTGGTAGAGACCACGTTTGGCACCTGGCATACATTGTTTCATTTTATCTTCTCAACTCTCTTCTGAGGGGACTCTTAGACTCATTGTATAGCTTTTCAAACTGAGGCTGAGAGGGGAGAGGTTAAGTAATTTGTCTAGGTCTCACAGAAAGTTGGTGATAGCACGAACTTATGCTTTCACATACCGTGCGTGAACAAATCCCAGAAGACCACAGCTCTCTGGCCAAGTTTCCTCCTCTGTAAATAAGAGCTGTGATAACTTCTCAGAGGAGTGTTATGAGGATTAAATGAGACAGTGTTTGTGAAAAGGATATGGCAAACTGTTCATAGTAAACACTCAAAATATCTAGTTTTTACAATAGTAAGTGAAATGAAAACTTATTCTCTAAGCATGTTATTGCTGAGTTTTGGCAGTAATTGATTGATTGATTTGATCAATATCTTTTGAACCTCTAAGGAACTCAGAGATTAGGATGAAGAAAATATTCAAAAGGACAAATGATATGGTATGATTGAAAAGCATGTTGTTAAGGAGATACTGTGTTGTCACAGAGGCAGCAGTGATGGGGCATGGAATTATTTTTTTTCATGTTTTTATTTAAATTACGGTCAGTTAATATACTGTGTAATATCAGTTTCAGGTGTAGAATCTATTGATTCATCATTTACATGCAACACCCAGTGCTCATCACAGCAAGTGCACTCCTTAATGCCCATCACCCACTTAGCCCCCCCAAACCCTTTCCACGACCCTCAGTTTGCTCCCTATAGTTAAGACTCTGTTTTTTAGGTTGTCTTTCTCTTTTTTCTTTTTTCCCCTATGTTCATCTGTTTTATTTCTTAAATTCCACATATGAGTGAAATCATATGGTATTTGTCTTTCTCTGACTTATTCTGCTTAGCATAATACTCTCTAGCTCTATCCATGTCCTTGCAAATGGAAAGATTTCATTCTTTTTGATGGCTATGTAATATTCCACTGTGTGTGTGTGTGTGTGTGTGTGTGTGTGTGTGTGTGTGTGTACACATATCTATATACCACATCTTCTTTACCCATTCATCAGTTGATGGACATCTGGGCTCTTTCCACAGCTTTGCTACTGTTGATAATGCAGCTATAAACACTGGGGTGCATTGTACCCCTTTGAATCTGTGTTTTTTGTATCCTTTTGGGTAAATAACTAACAGTGCAAATGCTGGATTGTAGCGTAGTTCTATTTTTAGTTTCTTGAGGAACCTCCATACTGTTCTCCAGAGTGGCTATACCAGTTTGCATTCCCACTAAGAGTGCAAGGGGGCTCCCTTCCCCGTGCCCCCCCACCCCCAACTCCTTGCCAACACCTGTTGTTTATTGTGTTGTTAAGCCATTTTGATATCTCATCATGGTTTTATTTGTATTTCCCTGGTAATGAGTGATGTTGAGCATCTTTTCATGTGTCTATTAGCTATCTGGATGTCTTCTTTGGAAAAGTGTCTATTATATGTAATACCTGTTTCTTAACTGGGTTGTTTGTTTAGTTTGATAAATTTTCTATAGATTTTGAATACTAACCCTTTATCAGATATGTCATTAACAAATATCTTCTCCCATTCTGTAGGCTGCCTTTTAGTTTTGTTGATTGTTTCCTTCACTATGCAGAAGCTTTTTATCTTGACGAAGTCCCAATGTTCATTTTTGCTTTTGTTTCCCTCGCCTCAGGAGACGTGTCTAGTAAGATTTTTCTGACTGGGGTCCAAGAGGTTGCTTCCTGTATTCTCCTCTTGTATTTTGGTGGTTTCCTGTCTCACATTTAGATCTTTCATCCATTTGGAATTTACTTTTGTGTATTGTGTAAGAAAGTGGTCCAGTTTCATTCTTCTGCATCTTGGCCTCCAGTTTTCCCAACACCATTTGTTGAAAAGACTGTCTTTATTCCATTGGATATTCTTTTCTGCTTTGTCGAAGATTAGTTGACTGTGTTGTTGTGGGTCCATTTCTGGGTTTTCTGTTCTGTGCCACTGATCTACATGTCTGTTTTTGTGATGGTGCCATACTGTCTTAATGACTACAGCTTTGTGATATAACTTGAAGTCTGAAATCGTGATGCCTCTAGCTTTTCTTTTCTTTTTCAGGATTGCTCTGGCTTTTTGGGGTCTTTTGTGGTTCCATACAAATTTTGGGATTGTTTGTTGTAGTTCTGCAGAAAATGCTGGTGGTATTTTGATAGGAATTGCATTAAATGTGTAGATTGCTTTGGGTGGTATAGATATTTTAACAATGTTTGCTCTTCTGATCCATGAGAATGGAATGTGTTTCCACTTCTTTGTGTCCTCTTCAGTTTCTTTCATAAGTGTTTTATAGTTTTCCAAGTACAGATCTTCTACCTCTTTGGTTAGGTTTACTCCTAGGTATCTTGTTTGTGGTGCAACCATAAACGGTGTTGAATCCTTGATTTCCCTTTCTGCTGCTTCACTATTGGCGTATAGGAATGCAACAGATTTCTGTATGTTGATTTTATATCCTGTGACTTTACTGAATTCGTGTGTCAGTTCTAGCAATTTTTTGGTGGAGTCTTTTGGGTTTTCTATATAGAGTATCGTATTGTCTGCAAATAGTGAAAGTTTGACTTCCCCCTTGCTGATTTGGATGCCTTGTATTTCCTTTTGTTGTATGATTGCGGAGGCTAAGACTTCCGGTACTATGTTAATAGTAATGGTGAGAGTGGACATCCTTGTCTTGTCCCTGAGGGTAGGGGAAAGGCTCTCAGTTTCTCCCCATTGAGGATGATATTAGCTGTGGGTTTTTTGTATCTGGCTTTATGATTTTGAGATATGTTTCCTTTATCCCTACCTTGTTGAGGCTTTTTATCAAGAATGGATGTTGTGCTTGGTCAAATGCTTTTTCTGTATCTATTGACAGGATCACATAGTTCTTAGAATCCTTTCTTTTATTAATGTGATGTATCATGTTGATTGATTTGTGAATATTGGAGCACCCTTGCAGCCCAGGAATAAATCCCACTTGATCATGGTGGGTGATTCTTTTAATGTACTGTTGGATTTGATTTGCTAGTATTTTGTTGAGAATTTTTGTGTCTAAGTTCATCAGTTCTCTTTTGGCCTGTAGTTCTCTTTTTCAGTGGGGTCTTTTTGGGACATGGAATTTAGGCATCAGAGGAGAAGTATCTTGAACTGAGGTTTGAAGCATTTGTAACAACTCCCCGTAAATTTATCCGAGAGAGAGGCTTCTAGGGAAAAGAAGTTGAGCAGGCAAAGGGGGAACGGCATGAAATAGCATGACCAGGTGAGAGATTTGCAAAGTTACAGGACAAGGAGGATTCAGGGGACCGGGGGTGGGATTGGAAGCTGAGGTCCCATAGGGTTTTGTGTGCCGTGCTAATGAGTTTTCATGGAGAGTCCTTCTAGCTTGCAAATCATCTGGCTCCCAGGCCTTCTTAAGGCAAAAGATGTATTTGCTGGCATGGTATTAACAATGCTAGCAGAAATTCTGCTAAAGATTTTCAAATGGATCTCTGTGGAATGTGGTAATTATTCCTCCTGGAACTAACAAGGTGAAGCTAATACATATTTTACTCATTTTGGGGAAGAGATAAGAATAATGAATCTCTTCTGCAACATCTTATATTTTAACTAAAGCAATATTTATTTTCATAAATTCATGTTTGACTTCATTCCAGGTTGTAACTTATCTTAAATTGGGGCCACCTTGCAATTTTAGGAGCTTGTGTGTGTACTGGTATCAGAGTCATTGAGGAATAGCACACAGTTTAATTTGTTTTTGTATTGCGTGCTTGTAGTTACATATTTGTACAGTTTGTCAACTTATGCTGTTATTCCTTAATGAGCAATTGTTATCTGTTTAAACATAAATCTATAACTTGTTTTTACTCTTAGTGATAACATTTAAAGGGTAGATTATATTTAGCTAGTTTGAGGATGAAAATTTTGTGACTCAAATATGTTATTGAAATTGCTTGATGTTAGTTTCCTTCATAGAAACTATATCCTTCATAGATATATTTTCAAAATACTGAGTTAGTCATGATTATGAAACATTGGAAATATAAATTCCAACTCTCTCTCTCTTTTTTTTTTTTAGTTTTAGCTAGCCAGCATATAGTGCAACATTGGTTTCAGGAGTAGAATTCGGTGATTCATCACTTATATACAACACCCAGTGCTCATCTTGACAAGTGCCCTCTTTAATCCCCATCACCCATCTAGACCATCTCCTACCCACCTCCCTCTGTTAACCCTCAGTTTGTTCTCCATTGTTAAGTCTCTTGCAGTTTGTTTTTTTCTGCTCCTCTCCCCGCCCCCCCGATATTTTCATCTTTTTTCTTAAATTCTACGAGTGAAATCATATTTGTCTTTTTCTAATTGACTTATTTTGCTTAGTGTAATACATTCTAGCTCCATCTGTGTTGTTGCAAATGGCAAGATTTCATTCTTTTTGATGGCTGAATAATATTTCAGTGTGTGTGTGTGTGTATGTATGTGTATGTATATACATGAATATGTTTCCATGTACATCCATGTATACACACACACACACACACACACACACACACACACACACACGACATCATCGTTATCCATTCATCAGTTGGTGGACATCTGGGCTCTTTCCACAGCTTTGCTATTGTTGATAATGCTGCTATAAACATCAGGGTGCATGTACCCTTTGAATTTGTATTTTTGTATCCTTTGGGTAAATACCTAATATGCAAATGCTGAATTGTATTGGTAGATCTGTTTTTAGTTTTTTGAGGAACCTCCATACTGTTCTTCAGAGTGCACCATTTGCATTTCCACCAACAGTGCAGGAGGACTCCCCTTTTTCCACATCTTTGCCAACACCTGTTTATTGTATTGTTAATTTTAGCCATTCTTCCAGGGGTGGTGTGGTATCTCATTGTGGTTTTGATTTGTATTTCCCTGATGATGAGTGATGTTGAGCATCTTTTTATATGTCTGTTAGCCATCTGGATGTTTTCTTTGGAAAAGTGTCTATTCATGTCTTCTGCCCATTTCTTAACTGGATTATTTGCTTTTTGGGTGTTTAGTTTGATAAGTTTTTTTGTAGATTTTTAATACTAACCCTTTATCAGATATGTTGTTAGCAAATATCTTCTCCCACTCTGTAGGCTGCCTTTTAATTTTGTTCATTGTTTCCTTCTCTGTGCAGAAGCTTTTTATCTTAATGAAGTCCCAATGTTCATTTTTGCTTTTGTTTCCCTTGCCTCTGGTGACATGTCTGATAAGAAGTTTCTCTGGCCGAGATCAAAGAGATTGCTGCCTATTTTCTCCTGTAGGATTTTTTAGTTTCCTATCTTACATTTAGACCTTTCATCCATTTTGAGTTTATTTTTGCATATCATATAATAAGGTGGTCCAGTTTCATTCTTCTGCATCTCGCCCTCCAGTTTTCCCAACACCATTTGTTGAAGAGACTGTCTTCATTCTTTTCTACTTTGTTGAAGATTAGCTGACCATATAGTTGTGGGTCCATTTCTGGGTTTTCTGTTCTGTGCCACTGATCTACATGTCTGTTTTTGTGCTGGTGCCATACTGTCTTGATGACTACAGCTTTGTGATGTAACTTGAAGTCTGGAATCGTGATGCCTGTAGTTTTGCTTTTCTTTTTCAGGATTGCTTTGGCTATTCTGGGTCTTTTGTGGTTCCGTACAAATTTTGGGATTGTTTGTTGTAGTTCTGCAGAAAATGCTGGTGGTATTTTGATAGGAATTGCATTAAATGTGTAGATTGCTTTGGGTGGTATAGACATTTTAGCACTGTTTTTTTCTTCCAATCCAGGAGCATGGAATGTGTTTCCATTTCTTTGTGTCCTCTTTGGTTTCTTTTGTGTTTTATAGTTTCCAAATACAGATCTTCTACCTCTTTGGTTAGGTTTACTCCTAGATATCTTACTGTTTTTGGTGCAACTGTAAATGGAATCAATTCCTTGATTTCTTTTTCTGTTGCTTTGTTATTGGTGTATAGGGATGCAACAGATTTCTGCATGTTGATTTTATATCCTGTGACTTTGCTGAATACATCATGTATGAATTCTAGCAATTTTTTGATGGAGTCGTTTGGGCTTCCTATATAGAATATCATGTTGTCTGCAAATAGTGAAAGCTTGACTTCCCCCTTGCTGATTTGGATGCCGTGGTCTAATCGCTGAGGCTGAGACTTCCAGTACTATGTTAAATAGTAATGGTGAGAGAGGACATCCTTGTCTTGTCCCTGAGGGTAGGGGAAAGGCTCTCAGTTTTTCGCCATTGAGGATGATATTAGCTATGGGTCTTTCAAATATGGCCTTTATGATATCGGGTGTGTTCCCTGTCTCTGGACTTTGTTGAGGCTTTCTATCAAGAATGGATGTTGTACTTTGTCAAATGCTTTTTCTGCATCTATTGACAGGATCTATGGTTCTTATCATTTCTTTTATTGTGATATATCATGTTTATTGACTGGGAATATTGGCCTACCCTTGCAGCCCAGGAATAAATCACACTTGATCCTGGTGAATAATAATCTTTTAATGTTGTTGAATTCATTTTGCTAGTGTTTTGTTGAGAATTTTTCCATCCATCTTCATCAGGGGTATCGGCCTGTAATTCTCCTTATTAGTGGGGTCTTTGTCTGGTTTTGGAATCATGGTAAAGCTGGCTTCATAGAATGAGCTTGGAAGTTTTCCTTTCATTTTTTAATCTTTTGGAACAGTTTGGGAATAGGTATTAACTCTTCTTTAAATGTCTGGCAGAATTTCTCTGGGAAGCCATCTGGCCCGGGACTCTTGTTTGTTGGGAGGTTTTTGATTACTGATTCAATTTCTTGCTGGCTGTGGGTCTGTTGAAATTTTTTATTTCTTCCTATTTCAGTTTTGGTTGTTTGTGGGTTTCTAGGAATCTGTCTTTTTCTTCCAGATTGCCCAGTTTGTTGGCATATAATCTTTCATAGTATTCTTTTATAATTGTTTGTATTTCCATGGTGTTGGTTGTGATCTTTCCTCTTTCATTTGTAATTTTATCTCTTTGGGTCCTTTCTCTTTTCTTTTTGAGAAGTCTGGCAAGGAGTTGATCAATTTTTGTTAATTCTTTCACAGAACCAGTTCTTAGTTTTGTTGATCTGTTCTCCTGTTTTGTTTTTGTTGTTGTTGTTTCTATATCATTTAGTTTTGCTCTAATCTTTATTATTTCTCTTCTTCTGCTGGCTTTAGGCTTTCTTTGCTGTTCCTTTTCTAGCTCCATTATGTGTAAGGTTAGGTCATGTATTTGCAACCTTTCTTGCTTCTTGAGATAGGCCTGAATTGCAATATATTTCCCTCTTAGGACTGCCTTTCCTGCATCCTAAAGGTTTTGGACTGTCATGTTTTCATTTTCATTTCTTCCATGTATTGTTTTATTCTTTAATATTCTGGTTAACCCATTCATTCTTTAGTGGGATGTTCTTTAACCTCCATGCCTTTGAGGACTTCCAAATTTTTCTTGTGGTTGAATTCAAGTTTCATAGCATTGTGATCTGAATATATGCATGGTATGATCTCAGTCTTTTTGTACCTGTTGAGAGCTGATTTGTGACCCAGTATGTGATCTGTTCTGGAGAATGTTCCATGTGTACTCGAAAAGGATGTGTATTCTGCTGCTTTCTAAGTCTTTTCTTTTAATACAAGGTTTATAATAGTAGTTGAGTGTTTATAAAGCTGTTATTTAAGTTAATTACTCTTTGATAAAGAGGGTAAATTACCTGTCTTGGTATTGTCAGTCTTTAACAATTAATACTATTGTTTGATTTATTTATTTTAATTTCGAAGCAGTGTTCTTTCCTGATGGATGCTTAAAAATGAAAACTTGTGATTATGTAGTGATTATCATTAGATTTTAAACATTAAAAGACTCTTTCAAATATTACCGACTCTGTTAAATATGCAAGTACTTATTTAGCATTGGATTAGGTTTATATAGTGTATCATATGTTACTTTTTTTGTGATTAAAAAGAAAAAGTCATAGCCATAAAAAAGTAAATTTTTATTAGGGATAACAAAATGCAATTCATTTTAAAAATTGCATTTAACTTTTAAACTGGCAGCTAATAGCCACAACTATAAAAATAATGATACCACCACCAAGCTGTAAATAGCTTCCAAACCCTCTCTGAAAAATACATAATCTTGTCATCATGAGTTCTAGTCATATTCTCATCTTCTGACAGATGGTTTATATACTTATAAATGTTATTCTTACAACATTTAAAAGATCTAATTAAGGCAGTTCCCTTTTTATATTCATATGACTATTTGTTTCCTTATATCCTTTAAAACTTTTGCTTTGTTTTTTCTAGCTCTCTTTTTATAACTTGGTGCTATATTCAAATATAATACTTATTTTAACAAACTAACCAAATTTCCATTTTTTCTTGTCTTTCCTAATACTTGTAAAAACTTTCCATTCTCAGTGTCTTGCCTTCTTATTCTTTCTTTCCTATGAATAGAGTAATAGTTGCCACCTAATGTGAATACTATGTCATATAATGATGACTTTCTATCTCCATGGACTACTCAAAGAGAATTATGTGTTTTTTCTTATTTTTTGAGGTAAAGACACTTTTCTTTCTTTTTTTAAACCTCCATTATGTTGTACAGTGGTCTCTAGCTTTAAAAAAATCTTTTGTATTAAATTTCTGTAGACTTTTTCATGATGAAAGAAGAAAATGTTTAGTTTCAATGTTTTTGAGTTTAATGAAGGAAAAATGTTTATTATCATACTGTCAAAGAATCTTTGGTATTGGACAATGTACATATCACTATTGACACTCATTTAAAAATATATATTAATTTTTAGGAACATTTTTGTGTGTGGTATATTTAGTCAGGATATCCAAAGCAAATATATACTGTTCTAATTGGATAATTTTTGTCAATGTTTTTCAATAATGTATTCTTTTAGGCTAAAAGGAGTGAGTAAGCAGGTGATGGAATATAGAAAAAGACTAGATGATATGATCTGTTGGTTATCAACGACTGAGAGTGCTGTGCAAAAGAGATCAACTACTGAGCTGGAAGAAAACCTGCAAGAATTAACAGTAAGTGGTTTATTTGTCTCTATATTTGCCAATGCTTTTTGGTGCATGAACATTTATGCTAAAAATAAGAGGTTGCATGACTGAAGAAGAAAAGGGGAAGAAACTTTGTTCTTTGTGGTAAATGTGGTGAACTTTAGAGGAATTTTTTTTAAGAGCAGCTATAATTTTGTTCTTGCAGAGGTAAGGTTTCACTCATAGAAAAGTGACAGATCATGTGGTCTCAGTATTAGACCAAAGATTTTTAGGGTATTTTAAACAGACTTCAACATTTTGGAATACAATAATACTGTAAAGTATGGTTCTTTGCTGTTAGATTTAGAAGATAGTTACTGATAACTATCTTTAAAACTGAGTTTTTTAAGAAAATTCTAAATGACTTAAGAGCAACTCATCACAGCTTACTATATAGGCTTCTCATCATGATTGTATTAATCAAATGTCCTTTGTTGATCCACAACTAACAAGAATTTTTTATAGTTATATATGTATGCAACATGTAAAAATATGTAAAGATGAATATATATAAATGTATCCAAATATCCATACCTTTTTTATATCTATACATTTTATATATTTTGTGTTAAGAATTAAAATACTGTTGCAGAGCAATAAGATTAATATGCTCATATTTTTATTAAAAAAAAAAAGAAATTGTTAGGGGCGCCTGGGTGGCTCAGTCGGGTGAACGTCCGACTTCGGCTCAGGTCATGATCTCGTGGTTCATGAGTTCAAGCCCCGCGTCAGCTCTGTGCTGACAGCTTGGAGCCTGGAGCTGCTTCAGATTCTGTGTCTCCCTCTCTCTCAGCCCTTCTCCCGCTTGCCCTCTGTCTCTCTTAAAAATAAATAAACATTAAAAAGAAGATTTAAAAGAAATTGTGCATGTTGAAACACACATGTGCATGCATCTAAGTACGCCTAAAAGGATGCCCCCTAATTGGATGAAACATTTTGCTTAAGGAGGATGATTGAGGCATTTTGGGAAAGGAACTTTTAATATAATGAAAAATATGTGGCAAACAATTACTAAGTTTTCTTCTTGTTAGACAAATATCTAACAAAATTGTTCCCGTTTTACCTAAAAATTTCAATAGTTTTCTTGGAACATTTCACTTTGTAAACAATTTGGGGGCTGTCACAAAGAGTGCGATGGTATATTAGGTTAGGTAGAGATAAGGTACAGATGAATGCATAAGGTGTTCCTGTGGTTTCTTTCTTTCTTTCTTTCTTTCTTTCTTTCTTTCTTTCTTTCTTTCTTTCTTTCTTTCTGCCTTTGATTAGAAAAGACATTATCTTCATTATCTAAGAACAGAATGTGAAACTACCAATGTAAATATGATATAATATGACCCTGTTAAGAGGTGGGGGTAAAGAGGGCCAAAGCACAAGGGCTTTCCTGGTGGTTCAGTTGGTTAAGTGTCCAACTCTTAGTTTTGGCCCAGGTTGTGATCTCCCAGTTTGTGAGTTCAAGCCCTGCGTCAGACTCTGCGCTGACAGTGTGGAGCCTGCTTAGGATTCTCTGTCTCTGTCTCTCTCTCTCTCTCTCTCTCTCTCTCTCTCTCTCTCCTTCTCTCTGCTCCTCCCCCACCCTCTCAAAATAAACTTAAAAAACCAAACAGTTTGTTAATATAAGTTCAGGCTTTTATAAGTTTATTTTCTAAGAAAATAAAAGAAATTAGAAATCCACATTTCTTTTTTTTTTTAATGTTTATTTATTTCTGAGACAGAGAGAGGCAGAGCATGAGCGGGGGAGGGGCAGAGAGAGAGGAGGACACAGAATCCGAAGCAGGCTCCAGGCTCTGAGCTGTCAGCACAGAGCCCGACGCGGGGCTCGAACTCACAGACCATGAGATCATGACCTGAACCGAAGCCGGGCGGTCAACCGACTGAGCCACCCAGGCGCCCCGAGAAATCCACATTTCTAAGAATATAACCGAAAGAGACTTCTGATACAGTAGTTGAACTTTCCTCGGTATGGCAACTTTCTTATGACAGCTCTCTTCTGACTCCTTTAGGACTTAACCCGGGAGATGGACGTCCAAGCTGAAAAACTCAAATGGCTGAATCGAACTGAGTTGGAAGTGCTTTCAGATAAAAGTCTGAGCTTACATGAAAGACAAAAAATTTCAGAAAGCTTAAGAACTGTAAATTCAACATGGAATAAGGTGTGCATTAAGAATTACTGTGATCCCTTTCTCATGTTTATTGATTTTGCTGTCAAGGAAGTGGGATTATATAACTGTTCTGCTTTTAAACAGCATACCCAAACATGGGCACGTTTTACTAATGCTTACCAATGTTTGTAATTACTGTTTTTTTCATCTGTCATGGACAGAAACATATATTCTCAGAGAATACTTTTCATTTTACATGGGATATTTTGGTCTAGGGATTTTGGGGTATATACTACATCAAATAATGAATGTTTATTAGAATTAGAAAATAAAATACCATATAAAGTTGTAAATTGTAGACCTTAAAATAACATCCTGATGTTGCACATGACTTCTCACCTATGTAGGTTTATTTTTAATGATTTTATTCAATCCATTAATTATTTTTAATGATTTATTCTTTTATTCATATATTTACTGGGCTCCAGGCGTAGTATGTGCTAGCCTAGTATATACTGGAAATGACTAAGCTAAGGTCTTTCCCCTCATGTCATTACTTTTTTTGCAGTTAAAACAATTAAAGGCAGATAAAGTCATAGATTCTATTTATTTTACCCTGGTACATACCATATCAGAGTGTGAGGTCTGTCTGAGACACTGAATGGATGTGTCTCTGCCCCTGGTTTGGATAGATCCCATATCAGTCAATTTTACCCTTCTGGATCCCCTTAAAATGATAGCCATCATTCTATATCTAATGATGCAGGTGCTTTATTGACCTAAATTCTCTAGTTGAGAATTATACCTTGATGGTCACTGTTACTGATAACTCACACATGTATATCTCTGGCCTTGACCTCTCTCTATGCTCTAGGCTTCCATGTACAATGACCTGTTCAGTATGTTCACTTGGCTCTCCAATGGGTATCTCATACTAACATACAAAATTGAGCTCCTGATCTCCACCTCCTCCCTGTGCTTTACTGTACTTCTCCCACCTCATTTACTGGTAATTACTCATTATTGTTTGGTCAGGATCTTTGGAGTCAGTCTTATGAGTTACATCTTAATTTTAAAAACTCCAAAACTTGGAGTCACCATTATCAGCTTCTCCTTCAAAATACGTATCTATTTGATAGATGGTTTCCTGGACGGCCAGATGGCTAGATACATGATAAAGCAAATGTAGCAAAATTATAACAATTGTAGGTGTTGGGTAGCATGCTGGGTATTCCCTGTATTTTTTTTTCAACTTGTTTTTTAGGTTTGAAGAACGTCATAAATTTGAATGCTTTTCCCTAACCCCATTGCTACTAACTAGTTCTAAGCCACCATCATCTCTTGTCTTGCTTACTACAACGGACTCCTCACTGGAGTCCCTGCTTCCTCCTCTGCCCTTTGCCAATCTCTTCTCAACAAAGCAGTGAAGTATTTGTTTAAACATAATTCTGATCAAGTAACTCCTCTGAGCAAAGCCCACTAATGGTTTTCCACCTCACTCGGAGTAAAGGCTGAAGTTCTTACTGTGACTTGTTAGGCCCCTCATGTTCTGGCTTCTTCTTTTCTCTCTGACTTCATCTTCCCGTCTCTCTCCCTTACACTACTCTGCAGACATGTTGGCCCCGTGTCAAACATGCCAGGCACAGCTTTTGCATATTCAATCAGAGCACACATATGTATTTAACACAAAGCATGTCAATAGATATTGTGTGGAAGAGGACACAGTGGTTAATTTGGGAGCACTGTGTTAGACAAAGCCAAAAGTTCCTTTATCACTTCACGTTGGTTTTACTCTACTTAGGTGAATTATGAGTGTCCAAGGTCAGACAGTACTTACTGTGGAGAGAATTTCAATAAATGTACTTTGGGAAATACTAACCCGGGGCATTTCATTCATTCATGTATTTATTCACTCAGTAGTTTTGACTGGACTCTTGGTGTATGCCAGGCACCATTTTAAGAACTAGGAATACAGCAAAGAGTATGACACTGCTTCTAACCCAAAGAGTTTATTGTTGGTGAGGCAAGTAGTCAAAAACTTACAACATAGAGGTACCCATGGGGACATAAAGATAGTGCACCTACCTGGCTTTGGGAAGTAATCATGGAAGATTTGGTGGAGATCATATCCATGCTAATTTAGAAAGAATGAATAAGTATGGGTAGATGAAGAATGGGGGAAGGAGCATCACAGGGAGAAGAATCAAAAAAGTGGAAGGGTCTACAGGGGACAGGGAATGAGCACAGTGCATTTGGGTCTTGGAAGTAGCTCAGTGTGCAGCAGCAGAATAAGAGATGCTTGCAGACCCAGATCCTAGAGGCCTCATCATGCCTCAACAAGGAATTCGAGCTCCATCTTGAGAACACTTCATCGCCTTGAGAGCAGTGGATGGGTTTTAATCAGGAGAAAGTCACATCTTGAAAAATCACTGTAGCTTCACTTTAGAGATGGATGGCGTGATCCTAGCGATGGATGGCCTTAGGATAATATCAGGATATCAAGTAACTCCTCTGAGCAAAGACCAGTGTCCAGATCAGAATAACTGATCTGGAAAGATCAGTTAGAGTCATTAGATCACCTTGGGAAGGGGGGTGGCAGGGAAATGGGTGATGAATTCAGATTTGGACATGTCTGAATATCCAATTGACAGAATGAGCTGGACTGAAGATACATTTTTCGGAGTTGTCAGCCTGTTAAAACTCCATATGATAAATGAAACCATTAGAAACCAGGACTCAGGGAGAGAAGCCAGGGTCAAGGGTAGGAAGACCAAAAAAACCTACCCTATAGAGTGTCAGTATTTGATGGATGGGCAGAGGAGAATGAGCTGGTGAAGGATGCTTAGAAGATCAATCAGAGAGGTAGGTGTAAAGTCAGGATTGCAGAATATTAACGGTATTCTGGGGAGGGGAGGGGACAACATTAAATGTTACAAAGGACTAGGACAGCTAAGGACTGGAGGGTACTCTTGACAGTAATGTCAGTAAAGTGGGGGCTTTGGCAAGACTGCAGTGGATGTGAGGGTGGAGACAGAAGCTCAGGCGTTGAGGGGGAAGAAAAGCAGCAGAACTATCACTTAGAATAACACTTCCTCTTTCAAAAATATAATCATCTTTATTTATATAGTATTCTTCTCTTTGTTTGGCCTGATGCTGTAGATATGCAGAGAAGTGCCTACCACACTGAAGGAACGCATCCAGGAACCCAGTTCTGTGTCTCAGACAAGAATGGCTGGTAAGATACAGTTTATTTCTTAACAAAAAAAATTTTTATAGGCATAACAAAATTTTATAATTTTAAGCATCCTATGGGAGTTAGAAAAACTTACTTAAAAACACAGTGCAGTTGTGACTTATTATTCTACTTTTCAGTTACTTGAAAAGAATGTCTTTTTTAAAACAAGATATATTTCACTGTCCAGCATGTGCAAGGCATTCCTTGCCATGGTAGCTAAGACTTATTTCCTGGGACTGGAGTGGGATCTGGGTCTCCACAGAGGCCGCTGAAGGCCAGGGGAGAGCAAGGTGAGGAAATTGAGGAATAGTTTTCTGGAGACGTGCAGTCTTTTCAGGGCGTCAGCCACAACCTGCTGTGTTAACATATTCTGGGGTCGTACAATTAGACACTGATCAGGACTGGAAACAGGAAGTTTGAATATTCTTGGAACCAGGTGGGAGATGGGGATTTAGAAGAGTTCTTCATCCCAGTGAAGATATGCACTGACAAGTGCTGATCACTGAGATTTGGAGAAAGAAGAGTCTGGTCACTGGTTATTTCCTTCTCTCCTTGTCCAGAGTAGAGGGTGGGCTACTGCACAGAGGCCACCCCAGTCACTGCTCATCACTGCCTTGCAGGCTCATTGAAACCATCTCACCCTGCTCTGCCTCTGCCGAGTCACCAGGCAAACCCCCAAGTGTGATTAACCCTAACTTTCCACTTATTCTGTGCCAGCTGTGGTGGTGCTGCTGATTCTCCCCTTCCTCCTCTTCTTCCACTCCCCCCCACCGCTCCCCTCTCCTCCTTTTCCTCCTCTCTCTCTTCCTGCCTTCTTCCCTTCCTTTGTATTCCTCCACCCTGCCTCACACATCCTCCTTCTCTTCCTCCCCCTCCTCCCCGCTCCCCTCCTCTCCTCTGCCCCCGCCACCTTCTGTTTCTCCTTAGGATTCTGGAAAAGTATGAGTGGTGAGACTTTTAAGAAAACTTATTTGAAATCGCAGGCTTGTTGAGGGCCCAGTTTGTGTTGTGTTCTACTTGTATTTCCCAGTACCTTACACAAGAAATACCTGGGGCCTGGTCGGTCCATTGATTACATTCAAAACACTTGAATTAACATTTGAGTATTGCTGCCTTGCAAATACAAACTCAACCCCATAAGGACGGGAAACAGACTTGATGCATTTTAGGAAAGGGCAATAGGCTATCTTACCTTTTTAAATGTCCTTATGACAAAGGAACAGAGAAAGTTTTAATACACAACATTTTAATACACATTTAGTAGAAGAGCTAATAGCAGAAGTACACCTTCCAGTAAGTGGGCAGTTCATTTTTAATAAGACATTCGTCTCTGGAACAGGTATGAGACCTGAAATTTATTTCAGTGTGTCCCTCTCGTCCTACATGGTGTTTTTTTTTAACTCCATTTCTTCTTCTTTTTATTATATTCAAAAAATAAAATTAACCATTTCAATGTGAACAATCCAGTGACATTTGGATTGACATGTGAATGCATTCACAGTATTGTGCAACCACCACCTCTGTCTGGTTCCAAAATACTTCCATCATTCCAAAGTAAAATCTCTTACTCATTTAGCTGTTTCTCCCCATTGCATTCTACCCCCAGGCAGTGGCAACCACCAATCGCTGTGTCTCCATGGATCGTCTATTCTGGGTATTTCTCATAAACGGAATCAGACTGTGTTTCTTTCACTTGGCATGTTGTTTTCGTGGTTCATCCATGCCAGCTTCCCTTGCTGACCATGCTCTTGGGTACTCAGCACTCACAGACAATCCTACTGCACTTTCTTCTGAGCTCCCCTGGCTGCCCATCTCTCCACTCATGACCTCTTCTCATTTTTAAAAGACGAAATACGTTTTGCCCAACAAGATCTTCTTTTTCCCATCAGAGAGAATCCCTATACGTAGGTTTCTCTACATCTGTGCTCACAAACTGTGCGTGCTTCCCACTTCCCTGGAGGATTTATCTCTTTTCTTTCTGAGATCACGTCCTCCCCTTGTGCTTTGCATCACATCTTCTCTTGGCTTTTTACTTACCCTCTTTCTCTCTTCTTTACTGGACCATTCTTGCTGGCATACGTTTTGATGCATACAGCTCTGGTCAGTGCATTTTCGCCGACATGTAGTATTCCATGCCCAGATCCACTGCAGTCCTCAGAACCCTCTCCTTTAGTATGCTCACTGGTCCCATGGCTTTAGCCACTTTTTAACTTTGGATAGCCCGGCCAGTGCTTAGGCCAATACACTTGAAGTCACCCTTGACTTTTCTCTGGAGTTAAGATCTAATTATTCAGCAAATTGTCGGTCCTGTGTGTCATCCCCATGTCTCATCCCAACTACTTCCCTAGTCTTGAACACCCTCATCTTTCATCTGTTACAGGAATAATCTCCTAACTCACTGTCCTGATTCTCTTCTTGCCTTACTACTCTTCCATAATCTATTCTGCTAGCAGCCAAGTCATGCTTTACAAACATAGGTTTTATTGTGTCCATCGTGGCTCATAATCTTGTTATATCTTTTGTCATCCATAAATGAGTGCTAAAGTCTTACCTGGTCCAGAAGATCGTGTGTGATCTGCCTGCTGCCCCCCTTTCTAATCGCATTTCTTACCACTTTTCCCTTTGTTTGTTCTATTTCAAACACATTGGTCTGCTTGCTATTGCTAACATGCTGAGAACATTTCCATTTATGGCTCCTGTGCTTGCTGCTTCTTCTTTCCTTCTTCTTCCAATGCCCTTCTTTCAGATATCTGCCTGATTCACACACTCCATTCAGTTCTTTCCTCAAATGCTACCTCAAGCCTTTCCTGACCCTGACCGCCATTTCTCAAATACATCCCATCGCTCTCCCATCTTCTTGCATTAGTGTTACTTCACAACATCTGTCTATTCCACTAGCGGGCAGGCCCCCTGAGGGCAGGACCTTTGTCTCACACATACTCCCATACTCGTAGCATCTAGAACAGTGCTTGCACGTAGTAGGTCCCTCTGAGGTACTTGGTGATTTGAAATGATGGATGAATATTGAGGTTGTTTCAGTGTTTTGAAAGCAACAGTGAGGATTGGGCAGAATGATACGTGAGGTATTCTCTAGGGTATGTCGTGGTAGAATTGCTGGGTCATAGAAGATGAACAACTTCTACTTCACTAGATGTTGTCTAGACAGCCTGTTCCGGTTCGCACTGCTGCCAGCCACGGGAGGGCTCTCATTGTTTTACATGTTACTGCCACTTCAGCATCACATTCTCGGGACTCCTTTACACTTTTAAAAATTATTGAAGACACTCAAAGTGTGAGTTATGTTTATAAATATTTACCTAATTAAAAAAACCCAGAAATTTGAAGCATTACTTATTAATTTGTCTAAAATAACAATAATGAATCTATTATGTTAGCAAAAACAGCATGTTTTTGTAAATATTAATATTATAAACTAATTTTTCCAAGACAAAAACAAATTGAACTAGAGAGTGACATTGCTTTACATTTTTGAAAATCCTTCGTTTCTGGCATCTGAGAGGACATCTGGATTCTCATTGCCACTTCTGCGATTAGTTTGTTGTGGAACCACACGTGATGCATGTAGTCTTGAGTGCAAAACCCCTCTACACTCAGGAAGGAATGAGTGTGAAAAGGCAAATCACTTATGATAATCCTAATTTGGAAGGGTTTCTGGGCACCCAGAGCTCCCCAGACGTTATGTTGTGAACCTGTGACGGATAGAGATAGGGCATTTCATTTCACTTTGCATTTTTTTCAGTTGCCTGCATGATTGAGCCTTTTTTCATGTTTATTTCTTTCTTGCTTCCTCTTTTGTAGATTGTCTGATTGATACTTTTGGAGTTTAAAGAATTATTTTGGGCGTGCCTGGGTGGCTCAGTCGGTTAAGAGTCCCGACTCTTGATTTTTGGCTCGGGTCATGATCTCACAGTTGGTGCGATAGAGCCTTGTTTGGGGCTCTGCACTGCTTGGGATTCTCTCTCCTCTCTCTGCTTCTCCCCTGCTCCTATGGTGCATGCATGCGTATGCGTGCACTCTTTCTCAAAATAAACTATTTTGGTTACGAATTCCTTGTTTAGAGTGTACATTGCAAATATCCTGTCCCTTAGTCTGTGGCTTTTTTTTAAAATGTTTATTTATTTTTGAGAGACAGAGACACAGAGCATGAGTGGAGGAGGGACAGAGAGAGAGGGAGACACAGAATCCGAAGCAGGCTCCATGCTCTGAGCTGTAAGCATAGAGCCCAACGTGGGGCTCAAACCCACAAACTGTGAGATCATGACCTGAGCTGAAGTCGGATGCTAACTGACTGAGCCACCCAGGTGCCCCTATGGCTTCTAATATTTTTATTAGTGGTGCTATTTTCAGAATTCTTAAACATTAATGGTCTACCAATAGCTTCCCCTTTTTGTGTGTTTTTACAGCATTTTTAGTACTCTAAAATCGGAAAGCTTCTTTTTTTTATATTTTCAACTGACGGTTGTACAGTTTTGATTTTCATATTCAGGTTCTTAATCCACCAAGAACTAATTTCCCCAAGGTGCATGTGAGGTCAAATTCTGTCCCATCATCTCTTCGCTCCAGCCATGGGTGTCCACTCTTGCCAGCATAGCATCATTTATTGGCCGGTAAATTCCTCCTCACTGATCTTTAATGCAGTCTCTGTCAAGGTCAGGTTTCTCTGCCACCTATGCATGTGGCTCGTCTCTTCCAGTGGTCTCTTTGGATGTCTGGGCCCATAAAATACTGAGTTAATCATTAATTATTAGCTAAGTGATACAACTAAATATCTGGTAGGGCATAACCCCCCACCTGTTTTGACTGTGGTCCTTTTCTTTTTTTATTTCTTTTCTTTTTTTTATTAAAAATTTTTTTAATGTTTATCTTTGAAGGAAAGAGAGACAGAGCGTGAGTGGGGGAGGGGCAGAGAGAGAGGGAGACACAGAATCTGAAACAGACTCCAGGCCCTGAGCTGTCAACACAGAGCCTGACAGGAGGCTCGAACCCACAAAGTGCGAGATCATGACCTGAGCTGAAGTTGGTCGCCCAACTGGCTGAGCCACCCAGGCACCCCAACTGTGGTCCTTTTCTATATTGATATGAAAATCAGATTGTGAATATATGATTTTGCCAAGTTAACACGTAGACTTGTTGGGATTTTTATGAGAATTGTGCT
Organism: Panthera pardus; assembly: GCF_024362965.1. Classification (NCBI taxonomy): domain Eukaryota; kingdom Metazoa; phylum Chordata; class Mammalia; order Carnivora; family Felidae; genus Panthera; species Panthera pardus. Next base: position 21,735,014 of record NW_026526732.1, on the reverse strand, counting down.
TAATGTATAGATTGACTATGTTTTTTTTAGAGAAAAAAATTTAAGCCTCATCTAATATACCGTATGCTAAAGTGGATTTCAGATGGAGCTAATAGTTAATTCTTTTATCAACACTAAAGAAAAGTAATAACCAACCTCTCTTTATTAAAACAAATCTCTCTTTATTAAAAACAAAGCAAGACGGGACGCCTGGGTGGCTCAGTTGGTTGAGCATCCGACTTCGGCTCAGGTCATGATCTCGCAGTTTGTGAGTTCGAACCCCTCATCGGGCTCTGTGCTGACAGCTCGGAGCCTGGAGCCTGCTTTGGATTCTGTGTCTCCCTCTGTCTGCCCCTTCCCCACTCATGGTCTGACTGTCTCTGTCTCTCAAAAATGAATAAACATTAAAAAAAAAATTAAAAACAAAGCAACACAAAAACAGAAAAGCAAACAAAAAATAGAGAAAATATTTATCAAATCTTTGGAAAAGACAAGAGTGTAACTGTAAACGTTCTGGGAAAACAATCCCCCAAGACAAATTTATGGATTTGATAAAAAAAAATTGAATCCTGAAGTAGAAACATTGCTTTCAGCGACATGGCAAATGTTCATCTTTCCTATAAAAAGAATTCATCTAAACTGATAAGGAAGCAGATAAAGAACACAGTTATAAATTATCCCATATTTTAGTAAACATAAAAAAATATTTGCATTCATTGACAGTCAAAGAAGCATTAAATGAAGACAATGGTGAAAGATGTATTTATCCATTGAAATAGGATATTATTGGTGTGGACGTAGGATTTTTGTCAGTTCCATACACTGCTGCTAGAAGTCTAAATTTCTAACCCTTTTTTTTTATGTTTATTCATTTTTGAGAGAGACAGAGTGCAAGCCGGGGAGGGACAGAGAGAGAGGGAGACACAGAATCCAAAGCAGGTTCCAGGCTCTGAGCTGTCAGCACAGAATATGATGTAGGGCTTGTACTCACGAATTGTGAGATCATGACTTGAGCTGAACTCGGACGCTTAACCAACTGAGCCACCCAGGTGCCCCTAAATTTCTAACTTTTAAGCAAAACAATTTGGCAATAAGTCTTAGATACATTAAACTTTTTCCTATTTTCTGATCCCGTAATTCTACTTTGGGAAATTTATACTAAGGTGGTAATCAAAAATGTGCAAAAATACATAAAAAGATAACCCTTGCAAGTTCTTTTTTAAAGTAAAATTTCAGGAGCAATTGAAGTATCCAGCTGCAGAAGGGTTAACTAAAAGTTAGTGAATATATTCTGTGTAGATAGTGAATATATATACTAAGTACATAGTGTTGTACTTAGTATATATATTTTCTCTTATATACATATATACATTCATAAGAATATATACTTATGTAGATCAGTACATGAGTAAGTAGTCATGATGAGTTTGTAACTGGGGCCCAGAGGTGCTTGCACCTGGTTCTGGTGGTCCCAGACAGACCAGGTTTGGCCACTTGCGACTGACAGAATCCAAAGGCAGAGAGAGGAGTGGTGGAGAAAAAAGAAAGGAATTTCTTTCAGTAAGGCCAATACCGGGAAGACAGCGGACTAGTATCTCGAAGAGTTTCCAAAGTACTGAAAATACTTCTAGGTTTCTGTAAGGAAAAGGTGGGACAAGGGTCAGTGATTATGTGCAGGTGGGCGGTGAAGGTCAGGCCCATCATTGTCCTAGAGTCCATCACATGGGGTCTTGCTGGCTCAGGGCATTTCTTGTTGCTTGAGGGGTACTTTCGGTTCCCATCTTGGGATGCTTTGCCTGCAGGGTCTTTTGCCTGAGTTCAGAGATAAGCTGGAAAGAAGAACTTAATCAATTAGAAAGTTTGAAGTAAAAAGGGAAGTACTCAAAGACTTCTTTCAATTTTATTAAGAATGACTAATACTCATAAAGTTAATTGGAAAAGAATAGAAAATTAGAATAAATTGACTTTACAAATTAAGGCAAACATCTTGGGAAAATAAAGTAGCAGTCCTAATTTTCCTATAGTTGATTTACTTTTTATTTTATTTTCTCTTGGTGTCAGCGTGAGTTCCTTCTAACTTACTGCTGCTCTAGACTATTGTGGGACAGTTTAATTGGCTTTATGGCTACCACGGACATATGGATTCGACAGGAAATACCACTGTCATTTTTAGGATGAAAAAATAAAAACGTCTTACAATTTTTTTTTTACTTAAACTAAATTTTATGTAAACACACACACAAATCACCACTAGGCCACCACAGTCAGAATCTCCTGTTGATGTATTAATACTTTGCCACATTTTTAAATTTCAGCTCATCCTAATGTCCAAAAGGTGGTGCTAGAATCATCTGCGTCCGATATTCCTGTTCTGTCTCCTCGTACTTCGGAAATTTCAATTCCTGCTGATCTGGATAAAACCATAACAGAACTAGCTGACTGGCTGGTCCTGATCGACCAGATGTTGAAATCCAACATTGTCACTGTCGGGGATGTAGAAGAGATCAATAAGACAGTTTCCCGAATGAAAGTAAGTACATAATGTAAAGGCTTGTCATGGAAATACCACACACAGAAGCAGACAAGATCTGTTTGGAGCTCCTTTGTTTGTCCTAAACCCTGGGAGAATGAGCTTTAAAAAACTCTCTATCTGTCAAACAGCCATGCTGTTTGGCTAGCTCCAAAGAGAAAATCGTTTCTTGCATTTTTAGTGTTTTTGTAAGATGAGGTTTACCAACTTGAAGTGTAGACTCAGTGTATTTTACTTGTATTTAAATTTTTTTTTTAATATTTATTTTGAAAGGGAGAGACAGAGAGAGAGAGTGCACATGTACTCATGGAAGCATGTGGGGAAAGGGCAGAGAGAGAGAGAGAGAGAGGAAGAGAGAGAATTCCAAGCAGGTTCTGCACTGTCAGTCCAGAGCCCCATGTGGGGCTCAATCTCACAAACTGTGAGATCATAATCTGAGCCAAAATCAAGAGTTGGACGCTTAACTGACTGAGCCACCCAGCCACGCCTAGACTCAGTGTATTTTAAAACCTAAAACTGATACCTTAAAGGGAGACACATCAATACAAATGTAAACTAGTGTTAGATTTAATGCCTACTGTGATGTAGGATATTTTCCTAAAGCCCCTTTTTACTTTATATTTTGTAATGAGCTTCTGTGTTTAATTGCTGACTTCAGAAGTGAGAATCTCATGCCTAGAAATTTGTTACCATGCATACACCATCTAACATAAATTTTCAGTATTCATAGTGTGCTAGTTTCTGGGCTGTGTGTTATATAGGGATACTGAAAAGGACATACCAGGTAGAAATTGGCAATGTACCATAAAATAATAACAATAGCTATTGCTAACTTTTATTAGGTGCTTAAAATGTGCTGGGCAGTTTAGGAAGTATTTCACATGTATCGTCTCCTTCACTTTTTTAACAGTCTTTTGAGGTGGGTATTGATTTTATCCCCAGACTACAAATATGTCCAAAGTGAGGCGGAGACACTGGGTACACGTAAGTAGAGACGTTGCTCCAGCAAGGCAGAATCTGATAGAAGCCATAGCATAGCTATAAGCCACCTGTTAGGGGAGCCAGCATGAGGAAGGAGATTACTTCACAATGGTGGAAAGCGTACTGTGTGGGATTTTGACATCTGGAGATAAAGTAAATGGCATTCCTGATACAGGGAACAGAGTGAATAAGGACATGAGGTAGGGGAGCGTGAGGGACATTGGGTCAACATTGGTGCAGGAAAGAAGTGTAGTGGGCGGTCAGATAGCAAAGGCAGGTTCAAGTTCACTTCCTAGACCGTGCAAAGCCCGTTGGGTTTTTAGTCTGTGAGCAGTTCTTTTTACCCCTTTTCTTTTTCTTTTTTAATTGTGGCTGAGGACTGATGATAATAGAGTGCTGCTGTGGTAAGAAGACTGGGATGCTTCTTAGTGCTTAGGATAAATTGGAGGCAAGAGATACTTAAAGCAAGCACAAGAGCCCTTTCCGAGTGGCTAAGATGATGCTATTGCAATTAACAGAAATAGGGAATAGAAGAAATGGAACGTGGATGAGGGTTTGATTGATTTAGTTTCAGATATGTTGTGTTGAGAGGTTCTTAGGCCAATTAGAAGGAAATAATCAGCATTCATTGAAATGTTTCTCTGGGATTCAGGATTAGAAGTTGTGAATAATCCATTTCAAGATAATATTTGACACTATCAGGCTAATTGAAATCTGAAAAATTAGTGAATTTATAAAGAGGAAGAGCTGGGAGAGAATCTTTGCCACACTATTTGTACTTACTGGAAATTGTGTTTTCTAATCTTTATGGCTTTTTATTAGTTCTATGTTGGGAACACTATATTCCTCATATTTTAAACCTTTTGCCCCTATTTATCAGTACTGAGATAAATCCCCTGCAGCAGTATTTTTCACGTCTGCATGCATTTAATTCGCAGTTATCCCAATAGCCTTTTTTTACTGTCTCACCCCAGCCCTGCAGGTGACATTAGTTTATATTCATATCTGATGTAGGGCAGATATACAGGGTATCATCAGCAGAAGTCCCTGCTAATGTTTTCAGACCATATTTTTTTCATAGGGATTTTCTTCACTGAATCTGCTCAGACTTCGTATAGCTGAGCTGTACGATTTTTATTATTTCTTTTTGTGAAAACTACAACACAGACAGAGAGTTAAGTGCTTTGCCAAGCGACCTAGACGATAAGTGGCAGAGCTGAGATTTAAACCCAGGACCCTTGCCTTCCAGCCTCTCTTTCTCTGCTAGACTGCTGATGCCTCGCTGTAGGAGGAAAACGACAATTCTGATGTCAGCACGCTGGTTTTGCTTTGTTAGTAGTACTCTTATGGTACGGCTTATGACCTATCTTAATGATCATGTGTTCTTAACAGATCACGAAGGCTGACTTAGAGCAACGCCATCCTCAGCTTGATTGTGTTTTTACATTGGCACAGAATTTGAAAAATAAAGCTTCTAGTTCAGATGTGAGAACAGCAATCACAGAAAAATGTAAGTTTTTTTCTAAATGATATATTACCCACTTTCCCTGAAAATGGTAACACACACACATACACATTTTCATAGATTATTTACCCAGAAATTAATATTATTTGATATTCGATAGTATCTATTAATAATTATAGTTTTGCTTCCATTTTTATTTTTTGTGAACATTATTATGATTCCCTTATGAATTCCTTAAAGTGTTAACCTCTCATTAATGTTCTAAAAATTTATTTCTTAATGTTTACTTATTTTGAGAGAGAGAGAGAGAGAGAGAGAGCAGGGGAGGGGCAGAGAGAGAGGGAGAGAGAGGATCGCAAGCGGGCTTTGTGCTGTCAGTGCAGAGCCCATGTGGGGCTCGAACTCATGAGCGTGAGATCATGACCTGAGCCGAAATCAAGAGTCAGACACTTAACCGACTGAGCCGCCCAGGCACCCCTAACCTTATTACTTTTAATTACTGGCACATTGGATTTTGTTCCTTTTAAGTTAGGATTTCTTTTAAAGGAATCAAAAAAGAAAAGTTAGAGAAAACCATCAGAATGCAAAACCATGCTTTCATTATAATTTATTTAGTAAAACCAGATCTTGCTTTGTCTATTTAACTCCTGTTCTTCAAATTCATTCCAAAAAGAATTTATTGAGCAACTACCATGTACCTGTGGGCCGGATACTAATTTGGGAATAATTTAGTTAAAAGCAAAATAAAACAAAACAAAAAATAAACATACAAACACCACAGCAAAGATCCCTGTTTCATTTGCTTTCTGGCTTAAAATAAGCATCTGTGAAATCTGTAGACATATAAAACAGTCTAAATTCTCAAGAATGTCATGTAGGGATAGTCACTGTCTGCTTTCATCATCCCCTCTCCCATACCGCCTTCCACCCACTGTAACTATTCCATATTGTAGATATTCTTTAAAACATCCTGGAAGTTCCTAGTCTCCTTGCCTTTATTCACATTATTATTATTATTTTTTTCCTCTCGGCCTTTTCTTCCCCAGTGAAATTCTATGCAGCAGCTAAAATGTCACCCCCTATGTGATGTCTTCCCTACCCTCTAGTAGTCCCTGGAGAACTGTATTTTCTATCTTTAGTTTCTGCTGTGGCCTTTTGCCTGATAATGTCCTTGTAGATCTCACAATTATTTTAATTCTCTCTCCTTTCCATAGACAGTAAATATTCATCTTTCTGGCCCTGGGCCTCCTACAGTGTTCAATACAAAGTAAGGACTTCATAAATATTTGGGGCAGAACATAAACTGAAAGTTACTTTATTACCTTGTCTAATATTTTCTGAGGCAAAGCAAGTCAACGCTTCCTCCCATGAAAAGTGTGTTTTGATTTCAAAATAAACGTGGCTGCAGCAACATTATTGGAACAGAGGAGTTAGCAGAGAACTTTGTCACAGTGTTGGTTTATTTTTACTGCATAAGCCATTTTCTTTCTTTCTCCATGGTTTTTTTTTTTTTTTTTTTTTTCCCCAATTGATGGATTGCTCAGGTCTCTGTTGAAACTCTGGAGTGATCTCGTTTCCTATCACGTGGCAGGAGAGCTTCTCTGCCTCAGTGACCCCAAACTATTTACAAAGTCTTCTCCATTTTGCTTTATCCACATCTTATGTTTTCCCCACCCCCTCCTATTTGTCCACTGTTTCTTTTAAGGTTGTTTGACAAGACTTTTCTCTTTCTGAGTAGCTTCCCTTTCTAATTTAACTCCCTCTCTTTGTTTTTTTCTCCTTTTTTTTATTTGCATGGAGCCTACATGATCTTTGTCATTATTCATTCTATGGGAAAAAAAAAAGCTCAGTAGGAGTGTACTGCCTATAATAACCTGCTTTTAACACTTATTCACAAAGAATAGAACAATTTGCTTAATGATAAACCTGTGATATTTGCTGTCACTTGATGTCTTTCATGTTATTTGTTCACTATTAAAGGATTCTATTAGTAATAGGGTTGATCATAAGTACTTTATGTAACTTTTTAACTGACAAGTAGAACATTATGATGAATTTGTTCTCTCTTGAAGTAAAAAACTTAGGCAATTTATTTAAACTGTTAAAGAAGACAGCTTAAAACAGATAATTTCATTGAACAATTTTTAGAAATTATTAAACGTTAAGTATAATTTCCAGTTTTCTGAGCACTACTAAAAATGATAGCTCTTATGGCTTGCTGTAACCCTGTTATCCCAAGAAATTTTACCAGAAGGTCCCATTATGCCTTAACTGCAATATTATTTTGTGGTTAAGCTCTTGTAGGCCTGGTATTTAACCAGAGTGCTCTGCACTCTGTGTGACATCCAAAGCATCTTCTAGACATTTTTGATGTCCTACCTACTTATGATCAATGGGTTGTTGAAGTTATTCGAAGCTACTGTTTACTAGTGCCTCAGTTCAAGGTCATGAACTACCCATAAAGTAATTCATCAAAAGTTTGTTTCATTAGATCTCTCTTTCCTTAGTCCCTTGTTAAAAATGAGAAGAGGAGAGAGGGTAGGGGAGAAAAAGGGTGGAGAACAGACAGAGGAGAAAAAGAAATAGAAAGAGATATTAAAAAAGAAAGAGGACAAGATCTAGTGTCAATTTTTTTATGGTAAAGAGCTACTGGGGACATAGAACTTGAATCTAATTTGCTCTTGGTGTTTTTCTTGAACATATAAAAATACTTTCTTTCATGCTACAGTAAAACAAATATGAAAAGTATTCTTAAATAGATTATTTCCTTTCAAAATCCTGACAGCCTTAGAGCATCTCCTTTGAAGATGACAAGTGACTACATCTGTGTCTTACAGTTCTGTCATAGAGTATTGTTAAACTCTACCTTTATTAAACCAGATTCTGTGAATATAAATTAGATAGGAATTTACTTTCTTTATAATTTTTGGTTTATCCATTTAAAATAGTTGTTATTTTTATTGTGAGCTATTTCAGTGCATTAAAAATAGAATTTATTTATTTTATTTTTAAACAAAATTTTTTAATGTTTTTATTTATTCTTTTTTTATTTAAAAAAATTTTTTTTAATGTTTATTTATTTTTGAGACAGAAACAAAGCATGAATGGGGGGAGGGCCAGAGAGAGAGGGAGACACAGAATCAGAAGCAGGCTCCAGGTTCTGAGCTGTCAGCACAGAGCCCGATGCGGGGCTTGAACTCGTGGACCGCAAGATCACGACCTGAGCCAAAGTCGGACGCTTAACCGACTGAGCCACCCAGGTGCCTCTGTTTTTATTTATTCTCGAGAGAGAGAGAAAGAGAGAGAGAGATAGAGAGACAGAGCGTGAGCAAGGAAGGGGCAGAGAGGTAGACGCAGAATCCAAAGCAGGCTCCAGGCTCTCAGCTGTCAGCTCAGAGCCCAACGTGGGGCTCGAACTCACAAGCCATGAGATCATGACCTGAGCTGAAGTTGGACGTTCAACCAACTGAGCCACCCAGGCACCCCATTTAAAATAGAATTTAGAGGGGCACCTGGGTGTCTCAGTCGGTTAAGCGTCCAACTCTTGATTTTGGCTCAGGTCATGATCTCACAGTTTGTGAGTTCGAGCCCTTCATCGGGCTCTGAGCTGACAGAGTGGAGCCTGCTTGGGATTCCCTCTGTCTGCCCCTCCCCAGTTGTCTTTCTCTCTCTCTCTCTCTCAAAATAAATTTAGAAAAAGATTTAAAAATAAATAAATAAATAAATAAATAAATAAATAAATAAATAAATAAAATAGAATTTAGGGGCACCTGGGTGCCTCAGTCGGTTAAGTGTCTGACTCTTGATATTGGTTCAGGTCATGATCTCATGGTTCATGGGATTGAGCCCTACATTGGGCTCTGTGCTGACAGTGTGGAGCCTGCTTGGGATTCTCTCTCTCTCTTTCTCTCTCTCTCTCTCTCTCTCTGCCCTTCCCTCACTCTCTCTGTCTCTCTCAAAAATAAATAAACTTAAAAAAATTCCCCTAAGATGTATGTACCAATTTGCCTTCTTTTTCTTTTCCATTTATAACCTTACTTATGATGGACTTGGTGTCAGGTATTTTTCCCCTTTACTGAAAGTTACTTTCTGGGATTATTTTTATAATGTCTCCTCCAGTGGAAAAGGTCAAGAACCAGTGGGATAGCACTCAGCATGGTGTCGAGTTAAGACAGCAGCAGCTGGAGGACATGATTATCGACAGTCTTCAGTGGGATGATCACAGGGAAGAAACCGAGGAGCTCATGAGAAAATATGAGGCTCGACTCTACATTCTCCAACAAGCTCGAAGGGATCCACTCATCAAGCAAATTTCTGATAATCAAGTAAGACTCATAGATTTTTTTTTTTTTTTTGCATGATCAGTTTGTTGGATGTACTTTTTTGTTCCGTCATGAACTGTAATTTTGGGGACCCTTGTCATGATGTTTTCACAAGTGCTTAGAATATACATCTAAATTTATATTAAAAAATTTGACCAGGAAGGTTTTTGAAAAAAATTGGAAGGCATAACAGATAGAAATGTACCTGTATGCCAGATTTATCCCTCACTGGTTCTTTGCAAATGGAACACAACCATGAACCAGCATCTAGAAAGATAGGAACCCTCCTCCTTTTACTCCCTTCCATGTCTACCCTGAAGGTTATTTTTATTTATGAAATTCTCTGAGATCTTCATTTGAGGCTACCATAGTGACCAAATCAGGTAACAAGTGTAGTTTCTTTTAGTACCTTTATAACCAACTGCTTTATCTGTACCATAAGAATAGGTGACTTTTTGTGATTGGTTTGAGTATAAAGTTGACAACATCGAACATTAATGGTATTTTTAAAGTGCTGTTTTGTATTCTCTCTATAGAAAATATTTGGGGCACCTGGGTAGCTCAGTGTGTTAAGTGTCCACCTCTTGGTTTTGGTTCAGGTCATGATTTCACTGTTTGTGAGGTCAAGCCCTGCATCAGACTCTGCACTGATAGCCTGGAACCTGCTTGGGATTCTCTCTCTCCCTCTCTCTGCCCCTCCCCCCCACTCACGCCTACTCCCTCTCTCTCTCAAAAATAAGTAAATAAACATTTTTAAAAAAGAAAATATTCTTGGGTTGGGGGTTATAGGTGTTAGGTTATATTTTGGTATAACGTTTCTTTGCCCTTCAGGTAACTTAAGATGACAGTGTACATTTGTGAAGAATATAATAAAGATATAATAAAGAATATGTGGGAGAGAAAATATAAAACCTGAGAACATGTATTTATTCTTCACGCTTGTAGACTTTCCACAGTTACAATTTAGAAGTCAAGTGGCCAGGTGTCCTGATTTTGTGGATGGTTTTGTGTGTTTATGATATCTGCAGATTGTTTTAATTAAATGACTCCAGTATAATAGTCAGCAAAGCTGACTGAAATAAAATAAAAAGTGATACCAATGCTTCAATCAGCAGATATTAAAAATATTCCTTTCTAAACAATAGTGTGGCTCTTTTCTGCTTCAACTTTAGGGTGATTTTTTTTGCCAGTTGCTATAAAAAGCATTATAGGAACATTCCTCTGTCATTTAGATTTCATGGGGAGTATCTAGGTCTGGGGGTTCTGAGAGGTGGAAACCCAGTGCATGTGGACACACTCTGCATCCGTGTAGTTATTTAAGCAACTCTCAGTAAACCTCGCTTGATCCACCCAAGCAGTTAACTTTGTCAACACACAGAGTGATCCAGGGGCACAGAAGACTTCCATGTTGTTGGCCCTTTTCATTTCTGCCAGTATGTAGAAGAACTCTATAGTAAGTTTATTCCTGTATGATTCACGTTGCTATAAGGATCAGGTATATAGCAGAACAAATGGAAAAGATAAATGGTTTGAGGAAGTAAAATATCTCAGAGAAGAAAAAAAGAGAGTCTTGTAATATCATCTGCTATGTACTTGATCATTTCCTAGACACTTGCCTTTTCACTTCCAGAATTACTTTTAATTAAGCTTATGTTCAAGAGTTTGTCTCATAATTTGCTTTTTTCTTTTGATATTTGTGTCTAAAACATGTCACAACCTCCGGGGAGGATGAGTGTTTAGGTAATACTAGTTACCGAGTGACCAAGGCTAATCATTACCCCTACAATTACACCTTAGATATTGCTTCAAGAACTGAGTCCTGGCGATGGTATTGTAATGGCATTCGATAATGTCCTGCAGAAGCTGCTTGAGGAATATGGTAGTGATGACACCAGGAATGTGAAGGAAACCACCGAGTACTTAAAAACATCATGGATCAACCTCAAACAAAGGTAACACTAAGGGCCTGGCAGGTAAATGCATGTAGAGGTGAGAATTGAGTTGCTTTGGCTTTCTCATGGAAACATGCCAAATATGGGACTACTAGAAGTATATCTTATTACTTTTAAAAAATTTTTGTACTGTGCCGAGTTACTATTTTCACACTTAGTACAGAAGGTATATTTATACATTATCTACTTGAATTTCTGCAGTGGGGTTCTCCTTGAGTGAGGCTAAACCTTGCCATAGATCATTTTATGTGCTCTGATTTTCCTCGGCCTCCCAGCATTACCTGGAATACATCCTGTAGTACTCTGGTGGTAAGGACCAGTTCGGTATTTGCAGATGCATTAGGGTAATATCACCCCTAATTGTAATTAAAATAGTGTACTCTTTGGCCAGGTCATCCTCAGTTGAGGCTGAGAACACACGGATCCAACACCAGGCTTCTGAAACATGCTATGTATATTTAGGGCTTCAGCTAATCTATTTTCATTCCATTACTCTGTCAAGCCAGTATATTTGGAAGAATCTAAAATAGCATATGTGTTTATAAGAGAGATTTTCCTGTCAGTTGAACACCTAGGGTCTGAGGAACTGTAAGCAGTGGTTAGAGTCTCTTTAAGATAGCATACTTACATTGATCATCAGGAAAAAGCGTTTACTTCCTGCATGGTACTGGGAATGCCTGTGTCTAATAAAATTATGCTATCACACACATCTTTATATATTCAAATACAACCAACTGCCTGAAAGCTAATTTGTATCAAAACACATTTTATTTTGCAGTGAGTAAAATGGATGATATTAGAACACCTTATGATACAAGTTATTGGTAATAAAGTATGGCCAAGCGTTTAATAACAGTTTGACGTGGAGGTGTTTTATGCATTTTTACAATGTCATTTTTGGAGTCTTCAAAGTAGATTTTTAGGAAACTCAAAGTAAAGAATTAAAAGGCAGTATATGAGTGTGAATATATATGTTGCTACACATACTTAGGATTCTGGAGGAAATAAGACTAAGATAGCAGATACAAAACTTCAGAGTAGTTAAAGCCGAAGATAGCTATAATGCTGCCCTTTCTAGCATTTTAGTACATCTGTTGTCTTTTGTTGTAATTGGTTACTTGGATGTAGTAAGGATCCCAAAACTAGGGCAGGGAAGAGGGTGAATTAAAAACAGCTATAGGATAAATAAGTCCTGGGGACTGCATGGCATCCATAGTTAACCATACTGTATTGTATATTCAAATATTATTCGAATGTATATTCGAATGTTATGTATATTCGAATATTACCAAGTAGGTTTTAAGAGTTCTCAGCACAAGAACAAAAAAATGTGTAACCCTGTGTGGTGATAGACGTTAATTAAATTTACTGTGTTAATCATTTTGCAATATATACTTGCATCAAATTACTGTTTTATACCTTAGGGCGCTTTCCTAAAACTAACGCAATATGATATGTCAATTATATCTCAATTTAAAAACCCAGCTTTAACACTAAGATAGTCCTTAAGCATACTTTATCTGTGTGTCTCCAAAAATCCATATGTAAGAATTATGACTTTGTTTTTGTTGTAAACGATACCAAAAACACTGATCACTTAGGAATGTGAAGCCTGCTTTATTTAGCACCTCCAATTCTTTTTTTTTTTTTTTTTTGCTTTTACTTTGTAAATATTTTAAGACAGCCTACAGCAGTAGTTAGATTAGATGGAAGAGGCAATTAAAAATGAATTATATTCCAAGGTGATCTTTCATTTATCAGAGCTAAGACAAGCACAGTGTTCCAATTTTATGGTAGTTACAAGACATTGTCCTTATTGTATTTTCTTACTGCATTTTGGAGGGAAATACATCAACATTAATATTTAGACACGATTTAGGTATATTACTATCTATAAAGCAGGGAAAATACAACAAAACTGTAGCTCACAGGATCCTTTCCTGAGTGACAGCTGGAGTTTCTATGTATTTCTAGAATTTTCCCTTCTAAACAGTGATACTTACAATTTTTAACTGTTTTAATTGGAGACCTTTCTAGAATATACAAATCTTTCCTTGCCTTAAACAAAATATATAAACTTACAACAAACATTTAAAAAAAATCCTTGGCGTTCTTATTGTGATAGGTAGAATTAAAGAACTTTAAGGGCTATATACAATCTTACAGTTCATTTAAGCCAGTGTTTCTCGATGTTTTTATATTATCAACTCTCAGAGAGCCTCGTGAGATCCCCACTCCCATGAAATTTTAATACCATGGGTATACTGTATATCTCTTTCTGTACTTTACAGTTGTGCTTTATACATAAAAAGGGTACATTTTTCCACTCCCCTCCCTGACCCTGCCCCACCAAAGAACCACTTTTCACCTCCACTGAGAATGTGTGGTCCAGTGTAATGCTCTCAGGCTCTGAGAAGTTAAATGACATGTTCAAAGTCACATGGCAGAGCCAAGATGATAATTTTCTATACTAAGGTATGATAATGCTCTTCATGCTCTGAGTTCTGAAGAGTTGGTAGTAAATTTATTCAGGCTACTGTACTTTGTAAGATCTTCTGCTTTATTTTTAGTGTATAAATTTTATTGGGTGTCTTCCCATTGTCAGGATCTATGCTAATCTGTTCACATGCATTATTTTATTTAATCTGCAAGCCATAGGAGACAGGCTGCGTTTTCATCAATGCCATGTCGTTGAATAGACTGAAGCAGAGGAAAGTTAAGGAACACCCAAGATCACACAGCTCTTAAAAGCAGAACTGAGACTGGTATCCAGACCTTTTTGACTGTGCAGTCAGTCTTACCTTCTTTAAGAATAATTTTGTTCTTCTTCCTTGTTATAGGAATGTCAGCTATTGCTGTGACTGCTCTGTGTACCTGCCTCTCGGATCTGTCTGTGATTCCACTTACTGTTTCTTATCTGTGTTGAGTTTAGAAACCAGATCTGATTAACGATACAGGGGCCTCTGCCGATGAATAATGTAACACTCTCCAGTATGTGGCCATTGTGCCCTCTGCAGTGGTCGCTGAGAGGGTTTATACAAGGGCTCTCCTCTTATCTCAAAGCCATACTCTGTATATGCGTCATTGTCAGCCAAATTCGGGGAGGGAGGTGAGGGGTTATTATACTTGCTCATGGAATACTGTCATTGTGGCATAATGTGTGAGGTTTAATATCAGCTTTCAAAGGAAATGTTTTGTATGAATTGCAATTGGCCTAAGTAATTTGGCCATTCACAGTTATAGGGCCTCAGTCCCTTATCTACGATGCCAAAATGCAATATGCTCTGATAACAGAAAGCTTTGAATTGACATGAGGCTGTTTATTATAGCCTTTATTTGTCCTGCTTAGTATAAATAGCCTTGTTCCTAGCTGCAGAAATATTAATGTGTTTGCTGCCTCAGACCCTACTTGGGGGTAATATGTCATACAGATACATTCATAATAATAATTTTTTATTGTACAGAAAGTTCTTAATTCTGAAACACAGCTAGCTCCCACTATGTTGGATTCTGCAAACAACAGGCCTGTTTCTAATGTCTTTAACTAACAGACATGGATTGATCACTGCTCTTTTCATCTGTGAAATTGTTTTCCTCTTACATCTCTTAATGGCAATTAACAATTTTTTTTTTTTAGTGTAAGTTGAGATTATAGTGTGAGTTGAAATGTGTTCATAGTAACTTTTGAACTGTGGATGTCTGATTTGGGTCTGAAATGGTGTTTAGCCCTAGAGTGCCTATGTATATGTATATGTGTATGTATATATGTACGTATATGTGTATGTATATGTATACATATACTTGCCTACATGCATACCCATACACACACCTAGTGATCTACGTTGAAATATTGTAAAGGAAATGAGACAATATCCTTTTGTGCTATAAGGACCATCTTATACATCATTAATCACGATGTGCTGGGAAGATGGAAGATTCTGTGCAATGAGCCTACTCTCTTTGTGATCCATGAATATGCCATCAGTGAGGTTGGAGGTGGGACTGAGAGATTTGGAGAGGACCACACGTAATGTCAGCATCTGGGTTGGGTGGGGCAGAGAGCTTCCTGTGGGAACTTCAGTATTGCTGGGCAGAGATGACTGCCTCTTTGTGGTTGGTCGTAATAAACGTAAAGGGAAGATAGCCCTGTTATCGTGTTCTTTAGCACTGCTCATCTCAGAGGCAAATAGAAGGAATGCAGATGGTACATGGGTTGCAGGGGAGAGGAAGGGGTTTGTGAGGTAGTGAGATGGAGATTGCTCTCAGTCCATAATCATGGGTAAGATGTCTCTTTCGCTGGGTGGTACAGCCCCCACTAGAGCCTGTGGCTCGGCAGGCAGATCTTAAATTGAATTTCAGACACTACTTACCTGTTGAGGTAGGGAGCAACCCTTTTAACCAGTATGCAGTGACCATGGGCCTGGAGGTCATTATATGAACATAATGGGTAAATGCCTTGTGCTTTGAAAGAGTAAGGTTTTGCCTGGAAGATGAGAGAAACAGTATTTTCCTGGAAGTGGCAATGGAAAGCAAGGAAGAGGACCCTTATTCCAATTACTCACCCTGGGGCATATAGGATCTGTGAGGAGAAAGAAAAAAACGCCATTAAAATTTTCCAGAGGAACTGATGTTCCTAAGGAAGCCAATTTCCCTTAAGATGAAGGGGTTGATCTGTGGTCTGCTGATCATAGAAGAGATTTCTGGACATAATAGAAGAAGGGTTTTGGGGGTGAGTTGGGGTTGACTGGGGAAGGTGCAGAGTAGTATTGGAGTTAAGTCTTATATTGGCTGGGTAATGAAGACTGGATATTTGGTAGTGATTTAGCTAAAAGGGAAACAGGATGTGGTGATATAAATTCTGTCACAGAAATAGTTCTGTGGTCTTAGCTATTTACTTGCTGGCTGCAGCAGCCCTAGGGAGAGCAACTCCTTTGGGTTGTACAAGGTCAATGGCAGGCATCATCGAGTGGGGGTGGGGCCAGTGGGGGCTCCTTTCTTGAGCTTCCCAATTGGTATGGCATTAGCAGTTTAGAATAGTCTCCTTAAATCCCATGGAGTGAATATTTCAATGCTTGATGATGACCCAATCTCTGTGTAACAAAGACTGGTCACCAAAAGACAATAGATTGTGGGGTATGTCTGTAGAGACTAATTCTTCATTAAATCAACTGCATTTCCCCAAAGTGTGCTTTAATACATTTTTTAGCGAAATGTTATTTTATTTACCAAAGAACAAAATTACCTTATGAAAGTATCCATTGAAAAGCTTAAAGAATTGCTTCATTGTAAGTTTTCTACATGCCACTCAAACTATGGATGCCACTATTTTCCTCTCAAAGGAGATAAATATATTTAAATCTCATGTAACTGTAAAGGTCACTTTTTAAGTATAGCAAAACTTAGCAACACATATCTGTGGGTTTCTTAAGGTATTCTTTTTCATTAAAGCAAAAAAAAAAAGAGACATATTTAGTTGTATTCACTCTTTTGACCCAATTATAACCACATGCACACTTGATTAAATAATATGTCTTGTAGCTTAACTTATCAAAGTATTGTTTAACGTCTTTAAAGTAACATTTGAAAAGTCAGTTATATGGGTGGCCATGTTTTGTTAGGCTGCAAAATAACCATAGCTATTTTGTAGAATATAGCTGGTTTTATAGCAGAAATCTCTTCCAAAAGCTGAGTTTACCTTTTAAAAATCCCAGTTCCCTTAAATATAAACTATTATAAATCTGTTACCCATGGATTCCTCAAATCTTTTATGAGAAGCTATTTATATGTTCAGTCTGCACCATTACTTGTCCCAAAGAATTCTATAGTCTGTTACTTCTGTTTGAAGTTAAAATTCTTGTTTCTGCTAAAGTTACCCTTCTAAACTTCAAATATTGTTATCTTTTAGGCTTTCAGGCTATCCTTTATTCTTTATAGGCTAAAAACTATTTTAAAAAAATTTAAAGATTTTAAAAAATTTTCTCTACCTTTGTCTAGTAGCCACAGTGTCCTAAACTTGAAATCCCCCCGCCTTTTTTTTTTCCTCCTATAATAGTGCTCCTGCCCCTATATTCTCTCATTACACTTCTCAGAACCTCTTCTGGCTCTTCTGATCTTTTCTTAAGATGTAGCAAACCTGAACTGCCAGATATACACTCTTCACTGAGAATTGTAGACCGATGCCAGTTCAGTGCTGATGTGCTCTTAAGAACTTGCACGTGAGTTCTTTCCAACCTTTTTGCTGCCTACACAACACTCATGTATCCTCGTCAGTTACATTTCATTTACATGCAGTGATTCGTGATGATGCTGGACTTGAAGCTAGGGATGGGGGCGAGAATGAAGAGTCTCTTCTATAATCTCTGTGGTGGATTATGTAGTTTTAAAAGGACCCCTGGTCGGGCACCTGGGTGACTCAGTCAGTTAAATGTCTAACTCTTTTTTTTTTTTAATTTTTTTTTTAACGTTTTATTTATTTTTGAGACAGGGAGAGACAGAGCATGAACAGGGGAGGGTCAGAGAGAGGGAGACACAGAATCTGAAACAGGCTCCAGGCTCTGAGCTGTCAGGCACAGAGCCCGATGTGGGGCTCGAACCCACGGACCGCGAGATCATGACCTGAGCCGAAGTCGGCCGCTTAACCGACTGAGCCACCCAGGCACCCCAAATGTCTAACTCTTGATTTCAGCTCAGGTCACAATTTCAGGGTCATAGGAAGGAGCCCTGCATTGGGCTTTGTGCTGAGCATATAGCCTGCTTGGGATTCTTTCTCTCCCTCTCTCTGTTCCTCCCCCATGCATGTGCACATGTGCACTCTCTCTCCCTCTCTCTCAAAATAAATAAAAATTAAAAGGACCTCTGGAGACTCTGAAATGGGTCCTTTCCTCATCTATTTGAGGCAAATTATTTTAAAGGATAGAAAAAAAATTGGAGATATGAAGTGATTTATCCGAAGCCATATAGTTAGTGAATGTCAGAGGTGGTAGAATTAGTTGGTTTTCTGAGAGCAGTGAACAAATGGCATTAAAGGTAATTTATTAACTTGCGTGATGAAGTGTGCATACATATTCCTGAGACTTTCATTTGAGCAATTATTTTGGCCTTATGATAGTATGATAAATCATGTGTAATTCCTTAAAAATGGATAAAATTTCTTGTGGTGTCCAGTATGCCATACTTACCACTGGATCTCATTTTAAAAGAAGAACAAAATGGGTGATATGTTACCTTTGAGTTATATTCTATTTTAAATTGCATGTGAAATTATATTTAAAAATCAGACTATAAGTTAATGCACACTATGATTACAAGTTTTAAAATGTATATTTATTATAATAATATGAAGACAATTTGGACTGCTATAGAGTTTAGTTCCCAGTATGTTCATTATTTTAAATAATTGATTACATTCATGATAAAAAAAAAATCTGACACCCAGATATATGTGAGCTTGAAAAAATTCTCTGGGACATTTATTATTAAATTGCACATTTGCATGCTGTAAGCAAATTAATTTCCCAGTGTTTCACTAAATGCATATACAAGATTAGGGAAAATGTTATTTATTGAGTGTTTATTTTTCTATTTCTTTTACTTTATTTTTTCTACTTTATTGATACATTTATGTATATATACCTCATTTTGTCCATGAATTATTACAGGATGGGAGACGTTATTTCTGTTTTTGTTAATGCATTCAGTGCATACTGGAATTGCTACTGTGTGTAGGCCTTGGGAGTACCAGGTGCGCTGATGATCCAGAAGCTTCTCACAGACAACAAAATAGTCACTTTTGGTCATGATTGGAGATGTGATAAGGTGGCAGAATGTCTTCCCAGGTAGGGAGATTATCTTGGATCATCTGAGTGGACCCCGTTCTATGACATGCGTCTTCATGAAAGTAAAGATGGAGGAAGGGGTCAGGAGCCAAGGAATATGGGTGATCTCCAGCCAGAAGCTGGAAATGACAAGGAAACAGGACTATCTCTAGGGCCTTCACCAAGGAATGTGGCCTTGCTGACAACTTGATTTAAGTCTGGGGAGCTCTAGTTCAGAAACTACCTGACAGAACTGTGAGGTAATAAACTCAGGTGGCTCGAAGCCGTTGAGTTTGTGGAGATCTGTCATAGCAGAAAGGGCACACTAACAGCCAGGGTAAAGGACATCATGTGATTGTGTGGGACAAAGTGCCTGCACTTCATTGCAGGTGTCTGCACCAAGTTCTGGGGGGAGGGGAAGGTGAGTGGGAATGGGGGTGGGGATGAAGGATATTTAAGGTAAAGAATGTAAACACTAAAGCTCTGGACCGAGGATTAGTGATTGGTTCATTTTTAAAGGGAAATAAATAAACCCATTGGATTCTCAGACATTTGCATCCTTTTTTCTAGGCTGGGCATTCTTAAGGTTTAATAGAGCTAATCTATAATCTGTTTTTACATTAGCTGTTTGCCACATAACCTATTACGTACATGTGAGTATTCTTCAAAATAAATGATAATGATTCTGTAAAATTAAAACATTTGACTTCATCAAATTTTATAGTCATTAATTTTACGTGAGTGTTAAGAGGTGCCTACTCATGGTCAACTAATTGCGTGTGTGTACTCCTGTAATTTTTTGCTTTTTAGTACCATTTTGGTACTGCCTTTATTTGGTTATTCGTAATAGTTTTTCTGTTGATGTTTTATTTTTTTTTTTATTTTTATTTTTTTTTTTTTAACGTTTATTTACTTTTGAGACAGAGAGAGACAGAGCATGAATGGGGGAGGGTCAGAGAGAGAGGGGGAGACACAGAATCTGAAATAGGCTCCAGGCTCTGAGCCGTCAGCACAGAGCCCGACGCGGGGCTCGAACTCACGAGTCGTGAGATCATGACCTGAGCCGAAGTCGGACGCCCAACCCACTGAGCCACCCAGGCGCCCCTCTGTTGATGTTTTAAAAACTGGGTGGAAGATTAAACAACACCAGTACTGCCAACCACCCAAATTCTAGTGGGTAACTTCTAAAATTTAAAAAGTAACGCAATAGGGGCTCCTGGATGGCTCACTCGGTTGAGCGTCTGACTTTGGCTCGGGTCATGATCTCACAGCTCGTGGGTTCAAGGCCCGCATCAGGCTCTGTGCTGACGGCTCAGAGCCTGGAGCCTGCTTCGGATTCTGTGTCTCCCTCTCTCTCTGCCCCTCCCCTACTTACACTGTCTCTGTCTCTCAAAAATAAATGAACATTAAAAAAATTTTTTTTAAATAAAAAGTAAAGAAATATATACATATGTTTTAAAAAATTAGAAGTACTTAAAGGTGTATTACAAAATATAGTGGTTCTCTCACTGTTCACCATGGTTCCTCCCCCCCCACCGGGAGCAACTACTTTATCTTCTTTTGGCTTCTCCTTACGTCATTTATACATTTGCATATTCTAAATAAAATGAGTATACCATTATCTTCCAATACATCAATATTAGATATTGTCTATTGATATCCTATTCTGGTAAATACATAGGGCATAGCTTTCTCATGCCACTGTTCTCTTCCCTTCCTCATCATTGAATTTTTTTTCACTTTATTTTTATTGTGGTAAAATATGCATAACATAAAATTTACCATCTTAACTATTTTTAAGTCTATAGTTCAGTGGTATTAAATATTCATGCCATTGTGCAGCCATCACCACCGACCATGCCCATAACTCTTTTCATCTTGCAGAGTGAAAACTCTGTGTTCATTAAACGATAACTCCCCATTCTTTCTTTCTCCCATTCCTGGCAACCACCATTTTACTCCCTGTTTGGATTTGACTACTCTAAGTACCTCATGTAAGTGAAATTATACAGTATCTGTGTTTTTTTTTACTAACTTATTTCGCTTTGTATAATGTGCTGAAGGTTCATCCATGTTGTAGCATATGTCAGAATTTCTTTCCTTGTTAGGGCTTAATAATGTTTCCTTGTATGTATATATCACATTTTACTTATCCATACATCAGTTGATGGACACTTGGGTTGCTTCCACATTTTACTTATTGTGAATTATGCTGCTGTGAACATGGGGGGCAAATGTTTTCAAGATGCTGCTTTAAATTCTTTTGGGTGTATCCACAAAAGCAGAATTGATAGATCATATGTTAATTCTATTTTTAATTTGTTGAGGAATCACCATACTGTTTTCCACAGTGGCTATATCATCTCATTGCTGAATTTTTATTTTTATTCTTAATTTTTTTTTAATTTTTTAAATGTTTATTTATTTTAAGAGAGAGAAAGAGAAAGAGAAAGAGAAAGAGAAAGAGAGAACACCCAAGTGGGGAAGATGCAGAGAGAGAGGGAGCGAGAATCCCAAGCAGGCCGTGCACTGTCAGTGCAGATCCCAATGCGGGGCTTGAACCCATGAACTGTGAGATTGTGACCTGAGCCAAAACCAAGAGTCAGTTGCTTAACAGACTGAGCCACCCAAAGGCCCCTTAATGCTGAAGTTTTAGATAAACAGTTATTCTGTGTTGACACTGTTATGTGTGTCTAAACATCATCAACAGCCAAGCACTGAAGTTTATTATAATTTTGCTTCTTGTTTTTTTCATCTGAAATTAATAATTGCCTTGCTTTTATGTACTTAGGTTCCTTTGTACCTATTACTAATTCTTCCCACATTTGTCAATGACCTGACAGTATAATTTCTCACAAAGTCGATCATAGTAAGCAATCTATTACTTCTAATATTTTTACTTAGAGACATTTCTTCTGTAGACATACTTTCTGGGCCATAATCCTGAGGATTTTCTGTGCTTTTCTCCTAGTTTGGAATCCCTGTTTCATGGATCTAATGTGGGTTTGTCTTTTTTTTGTGTGTGTGCATGTTTTTCTTTTCTCTTTTGGGTTATTTCCTTGTTTTTTCCGAATGTATCCTTTGTTAGCTTCATCTAGTTAAAACAAAAAAACATAGCCCTCATCTGACCCAATTCATTGGCTGTCTCTTTTGAGATCTCTTCTCACCATTAGCGTGAAGGTCTGTTTGCTTCTCCCTCTCTTGGCTCCCCTGTTTTTTGCTTCTTATATATATATTTTTTCCTGGTTTACAATCTTGATTGTCCTTTTCCTATAAATACTTATTATAATACTGTTACAAGGACTCTGAGAAATATGGAGATATACAAGAGTCCTTCTGCCCATAGTGAGTCTACAGAACAGGAGGACAGAAAACAAATACATGTAATACAAAGTAAAATTTAAGTGTGTAACAAGATCACAATCGAAGGGCTTTTCCAGGATCCATGTTTTTTAAACCTTTTTTTTTTTTTTCCGAGAGAGCTGCGTTAGCAGGGGAGAGGGGTGGGTGTGGGAGGGGGAGGGAAGAAAGAGAGAGAGAGAGAGAGAGAGAGAGAGAGAAAGAGGGAGAGAGAATGTCTTAAACAGGCTCCACACTCAGCACACAGTTCATGGAGCTCAGTCCCACAATCCTGGACATGACCTGAGTTGAAATCAAGAGGCTGACACTCAACCGACTGAGCTACCCAGGTGCCCCCATGTGATTACTTTCTGGATAAAGAGGAGCAGTGACCTTTTATGAACTTAAAGCAAGGAAATCTAATTGGGCTGGGATGTTCTGAAGAAGGTGGTCCTTACCCCTGAA
Organism: Panthera pardus; assembly: GCF_024362965.1. Taxonomy (NCBI): domain Eukaryota; kingdom Metazoa; phylum Chordata; class Mammalia; order Carnivora; family Felidae; genus Panthera; species Panthera pardus. The sequence goes on along the minus strand of NW_026526732.1, from coordinate 21,712,167 downwards.
AGAATTGGCAGGATTTTGATAAGTGGAGGTGGTTAGAAGGACATTTTTATGTGGATATGAAGTTTTTGGGTGGACACAGTATTAAGAATATCCTAGAACAATAGGAGCATACCATGTTGATCTGAAGAGAGTTTTGGAGAGATCTAGGGAATAAGTTAGAAAAGTGAATTCGTGACAGATTGTGGAGGACATTGAGTTTCAGGAAAAGCAATTTGGGTTTATTCTAGGCAACCAAACACTACTGGAGACTGTTTAGTAGGTAAATGCTCAGATGAGGTTGATGACTTTCTAGAATGGCTTATGAATGGGAACATAAAGCTTTCGTGCCTGGCTTTTTTGACTTAGCAAAATGCATTTGAGATTCCATCCATGTTGTTGCATCTGTCAGTTTATTGTTGAGTAGTATTCCATTGTATGCATACACCACAGTTTATCTATTTACCACCTGATGATATTTGGGTGATTACCTGTTCGGGGCCATTATGAATAAAGCTGCCTCAAAGATTTGGATGTGGATTTTGTGTGAATATATGTTTTCATTTCTTTTGAGTAAATACTTGGGCGTAGGATTGCTAGATTGTTCTTGAGTACATGGTTAACTTTATTAAAAGTTTTTCGATGGCGGTACCATTTTGCACTCCCATTTGCAATGTATGAGTGTGGCAGTTATTCTACATTTTCCCCAGTACTTGGTATAATAATTTTCTAAAGCCATTCTAATGTCTCATTGTGGCTTGAATTTACATTTCTCTGATGAGTACTGATGATGAGTATGTGCTTATTTACCATCCGTGTATCTTCTATGATGGCCTGTTTAAATCTTTTACCCATTCATTTAAGAATTTGTTTATTGATGTGTGAAGATTGATGTTCATTGTAAAATCCAAGACTACAGAAAAGTACAAACAGGAAAGTGAACCACCTTAAATCCCAGCACCTAGAAATAACTGTTTTAATATTAACATTACAGGCATTTATCCTTTTATCTAAATATACAGACAGTCCTGTGTATAAGACAGATGGATGGATGCATGATGTATGGATAAATGAGTGGATGGGGTAGAAAATATATATAAATATAAATGAGATTATATTACACATACTGATTTTTTTATTGTTATATAGTTCACATACCATGAAATTAACTCTTTTAAAGTGTACAACTCAGTGATTTTTAGCATATTCACCATGTTGTGCAACCACAACAATACTCTCAATTTCAGAACATTTTATCACCCCAAAGAGAAACACAATACCCATTAGCAGTCAATCCACATTGCCTTCTTCTCCAGTCCTAGGCAACAACTAATCTCTCTTCATTCTGTGTGGATTTACCTCTTTTGGAAATTTCATATAAACATGAATGGAATCACACAATATGTAGCCTCTTATGTCTGGCTTCTTCCACTTGCCATACTTTCAAGGTTGATACATGTTATAGCGTGTATCGGTATTTCACTCCTTTCTATGGTTGAGTATACTACATGTATACTACATTTTATCTATCCATTTCTCTATTGATAGACATTTGGGTTGATTCTACCATTTGGCTATCAGAAATAATGATGCTATATGAAAATTTGTGTGCAAGTGTAGATATATGTCTTCAGTTCCCTTGGGTTTAAACACTTAGGGTGTAATTGTTAGTATCCACTTTTAGCATTGTTTTTTTTTTTTTTTTTTTTTTTTTCTCATTATGGAGCTTTGAGGCATAAAAAGTTTTAAAGGTTGAATATACAGGAATGTATACCTCTTAAATGTTTACATTTATTTATTTTGAAAGAGAGAGAGAGAATGCATGAGTGATCACAAGTGAGGGAGGGGCAGAGAGAAAGAGGGAGAAAGAGAGAATCCCAAGCAGGCTCCACGCTGTCAGCACAGAGCCTGATGCAAGGCTAAGTCTCATGAACCGTGAGATCATGACCTGAGATGAAATCAAGAGTCGGATGCTTAACCAAATGAGCCACATAGTTGCCCAGGAATGTATCTGTCTTAAATCATGCAACTCCATGATAGTTCTATGTGTTAGTTTTGACTTTGGTTTAATGAAGAGTTTATAGAAACTTGATTTTCCAATGTTTCCCAAATGTAATATTATTAAATCAGTTTAAAGAACCAATTTGTATTGATTTGAGTTGTTTTAAAATATGTAAAGTAAGCCCTTAAAATTATTTTCATTTTGTCATATTTCTTCAGATTTTACTGCTTCCTAGAATTCATTTAGTCACTTGTTGCATGAATATTTATTGATACTTCCTTTGAGTGTTAGGCATTATGCTAAGGTATTGAAATAAAATATCAGGGAATAACTTAATATACAATTAGGAGTTGTAAAATGGAGTCATGATTATTTTATGATATGGGTGTTATTTTGTTCATATTTATATGTCTCTCTCCCTGTTCTCACTATTCACATCACTCCTCTCATTCAGAATTATTCAAGATACACAGGTCAATAAATGTCCCAGTTACATTAGGCACTTAAATAATAAAGGTTCCTCGGAGGCTGTTAATGTGTTTTTCGGGGTTGCACGGTCCGGACTGTCACACCGGAAGTCATGGAAACGTGCGTGTCGTGTTGTTACTTGCAGCGTTGGCGACAGACAGAGCGCCTTGGAAGCTGAACTGAGGACAGTGCAGGCCTCTCGTAGGGATCTGGAGAACTTCCTGAAGTGGATACAAGAAGCAGAGACCACAGTGAACGTGCTTGCAGATGCCTCTCAGCGGGAGAATGCTCTTCAGGACAGCGGCTTGGCCAGGGAGCTCGCACAGCAGATGCAGGCAAGTGCACGGGACACTGCACCCAGTGTTTTTATTTTTACTGCGCTCTTTTGATGCAGCTGCATGCAAATTTATTACCATTAAAAGGTGAGGTTGTTACCTAATTCTGTTAGGAGATCCATGCTCCCCTGTGAATAATTGGTTTCTGGAAATAAGATCTATAAAATACTTTTACTTAATAATAGAGGAAAACCCCGTTTTATGGAAGTAATAATTGTTTATTTACACTAACAGACTCAGAGCTGTTCTGTTTTTGTCATTTTAAGCCCTATTACACTTAGCCTCATTGAATCCTAAATTATAAGGGCACCTCCTTTTTTTTTTTTTTTTTTTTTTTTTAACATTTATTTATTTTTGAGACAGAGAGAGACAGAGCATGAACGGGGGAGGGTCAGAGAGAGAGGGAGACACAGAATCTGAAACTGGGCACCTCCTTTTAATATGAAGGTGTTTCTTTCTCCATTTATTATAAAGTACTTAATATAAAAGCTGCAAAGGCTCTGTGGCTTAATTTACAACTACGAACATTAGGCTTAAGAACATTATTACTTTTATGTCATTAGCTCGATACTATGATTGTATATGGAGTCTGAGGTTCAACTATCTCTCCTCTACGAAACATGCTAACACAAAATCTTTCCTTTACAAAAGTTTATGAGAAATGTCAAGTAGCACATCTGTATCTTTTCTCTGCCCCCAAGTACAACTGCTTCAGTGCCCTTGAATTTACCATCTTTGTATAGAATGACCTAATCCGGCCAATCACAGGCCTTCTCATTTAGGACTTGGTGTGAAAACCTATTTTAATGGAGAAGTCTGCTTGTCTACCAGTTTCACATCTGCATATTTCTTTATGTCTTGTCAGTCTCACGTCATTCTCACAGTTATTATTTCTGGTATGCTTGTGAACTCATGACTCGGTGCCATCTGAGGCATGTCCGTCCTGTCCCGGCTGATCACTTGGCTCCTCAAGGGCAGACATTATGTGACTCCATATTGTTGCCTACCTAGTGTCATACGTGTACATTCTAGGTAAATACTGACCACTTCCTGTGGACCCTAACTTCACCATTATGAAATTCAGTGTGATGATCTTTTTGAGTCTTTTCTTAGAATTCTTTTCCCTTGAAATATCAGAATGTTCACAGATATACGAATCTGGTTAATGGGTACAGTAGCTTTCTGGGAATTGTTCTTATTCTTTTTTTTTTTTTTTTTTAACATTTATTTATTTTTGAGACAGAGAGAGAGAGAAAGCATGAACAGGGGAGGGTCAGAGAAAGAGGGAGACACAGAATCTGAAACAGGCTCCAGGCTCTGAGCTGTCAGCACAGAGCCTGACGCGGGGCTCAAACCCACGGACCGCGAGATCATGACCTGAGCCGAAGTTGGACGCTTAACCGACTGAGCCACCCAGGCCCCCCATAATTGTTCTTATTCTTACAAATTTTCTCTACATTTGAAATTATTTTCACTAAAAAGTTATAAATTATTTTTTTAAAAGGACCTTTCAGGAATAGACTTCTTTGTAACTTGTTCCCATGTGTAAAGACTATTAGGGTATTTTAATGGTGGAGTCCTCAAGATTAATTTAATGAAAATCCATGTTTAATTACATTACTTCTTACTTTTTATTCATTGCATAATACACTTGTGACTTGGTAATGAGGGTGACTGAGCAACTATCGAGGTTAAATATGTCCTTTTGTCTTCCCCGTCTAGAATCTGAGGAAAACACTATACATGTTATTTGATAAAATATTTAGCTATCATCTCTTTTTCAGGGGGTTAGAGAGGGCTCTAACTGTAGGCAGATGCTAGAATATATTATTTTTTATGATTTAAACAACTGGAAGCCAGACTTATAAATGCTCACGGATGCTTACTTTATGTAATGGTGTTAAATTCAAAAGACACCAGGCTGTGCATTTAAGGCTGCAACAGTGTATAGACAATGAGTGAAGGAGGCTTGACATGAACCTTGATGATGAAGATCAGCAAAACAGACGTATTTTAAAGGTTGATAATGTCTTCTGGCACATTTTATCTTGGGATATATTTTTACCATAGCCAAAATTCTTCTCAATACTTAACGAATACTCAAAACTGAGGAAATAAATGTAAATGAAGATGCTTAAAATCTTTCCAAATAAAAATAACTAAGCCTAAGATTGCTTGTCTTCTGGCAACCAGCATCAAGAAAGAAAGCTTGCTGACTGAAATTATGGCATGTATAGTAAATGTCTCTCGAAAATAATTTAATGTTGTTGAAATTTAATGTTGTGACTCCTAAGAAGTATTAAAGAGGGGCATTTATTAAGAGCCTGTTATAGTGTCTTTGTTTGTCTAAGGATAAACACATGTATTTGTTTTTGTTTAGGGTATTTCCCATGATAGTAATTTGCATGATTTTTCACTGCCTTGCTCCTTTTAAAAAGGAGCATTTTATTTTATTTTATTTTTTAAAAATATTGTCTTCTGTGTATTTATTTATTTTTGAGAGAGAGAGCAAGAGCACAAATAGAGGAGGGGCAGAGAGAGAGAGAGAGAGAGAGAGAGAGAGAGAGAATCTGAAGCAGGCTCCAGGCTCTGAGCTGCTGCTCAGCTCAGAGCCTGATGCAGGGCTCGAACTCACAAATCCTGAGATCATGACCTGAGCTGAAGTCAGATGCTCAACCGACTGAGCCGCCCAGGTGCCCCAAAATGATCTTCATTTTAAAACATCCTCTCTATTTTATTAAAAAAATGCTATGGCTTTATTTTTGGCACCTTATAAGTAGATGCATGTAGAGACTTAGTACCTTTTGCTTAGTATTCCTGAGATGAGAGAACTTAAATTATCCTGTGACTTTTTGTGCTGGTGACTCGTCCTTTTGTGGGAGTGAATAGAGAATGAAAATGCAAACTTTTTTGGGAAGGAAAAGATGTTTGTTGAAGAAAATAAATGTACAAACAAAAGTGCCTGAAATTATAAAATGCATTTTCTGGTGGCATGGTGGTGGTGGGGGTGGGTGGGCGGTTTAGGGGTGTGCTAAAAAAGGTGGAATTAGGGCCTTGGCGTATGTGTGTCCTGTGCACAAGGGGTGTATGTAGAACTGCTTACATGTCATACTCGCTGTTTGTACCTGCTCCATGTCTCATGACAGCTGGATACAGAGATACAGGAGTATTTCATGAAGATGAAGAAGCTTATTCCGTATTCATCTTAAGGTAATTTTGGGTGAATTTTGATAAACGATAGTTTAGAAGCACAATGGAAGATGAAGATTCATTTCTGGGAGTATCCTATGATACATGCCATTTCTGTTAAGGATGGATGACCATTTGGATTTATGTATTTATGTTTCATTGCCTGACTGCAAGGCAGTAAGGCTTTACTCCTCAGCAGAGCTGGCAAGAGAAAACCCAGTCCTTTGGAGAGAGAAGCTCCGAGTTTCTGAGCGGTTCAGGTCACAGAGGGTCTTGTTCGACTTGCTGAGTTTTTTATATCGTAACCCAGTGGCAACAGGGAGAAGTCATCGAAGAGTGTTGTTGAGCAAGAGGGTGATGCAAGGGGATTTGTGTTTTATAGGACTCTAGCTGATGGCATTGCGAGGAATGGGTTTGAACTGGGCAAGATTAGTAGCAGTGCATGAGGTCTGGTAAGATAGTCTTGCAGCCATCTGGTGAGAGAGGTGATTATGACCAGAAATGAGGCAATCACAGGGGGAATAGACCTAATGTCTTGATAGTATGGCAGAGAGGGAGAAGATTGCCAGGTGGGATTAGAGCCTGAGATGAGGAGTAGAAGGAAAGAACAAGTCAGGGCAAGGGTGCAAGTTGGTGTGGAGTGTGAAGGAATGATACGTTTCATTTGGACTATGTTGAAATAAGGTTTGTGAGTAACATCCAGGAGGAGATGCCCCAGTATGCAGCAGTCACTGTGTTTCTATATTTAGGTGAAGGAATTTGGCTGAAGTGCAGAAACTTCCTCCCCCCACCCCCGCTTTGGAATGAAAGCCTACTATTGGCTTCCCTATCAGTTTATCTGTTCGTTCAAATGCATTTATTCTGAATTTTCCTGTCTACATTCTAGGATATTATTATCATTTTAATCATATTTCAAAATATAAGCTTTACATTTTGGCAGTAACCAATTAATAGAGCTAATCTGATTCTTTCCTGGAGAAAATCCTGCTGCCCTGCTGCCTTTCTGGGTTGTTCTTACAATAAGTAGGTAGCTGTTTTTGCTCTCGCACAAGATGTGTTTTTGGATTATTATATTTTCATCTCCTGTGTTCTCTTTCAGCCTAATTTTCATCCTCTCCACAGGTGCAGACTTTGATGATTTAGATTGTTGCCGATCTTCCCTGGTACCCAGCTCCATACCCAGCATTGTGTTTGGGGGGGCGGGGGTGGTATACCTCTGTTGTGCAAACTTTATCTGCTGGTTCAGGGACAGGAATTACAACTTCATATATTTTTTTGATAGCAGCTTTATGACTTATAATTCCACGTTTCACACAATCCATCCATTTAAAGTGTACAGGTCAGTTGTTTTTAAGTGCGAAAGGTGTGTAACAATCACTACAATCAGACAGAACATTTTCCTCATCCCAAAAAGAAATCACATGCCTCTTAGCTATCAATCCCCCATTACCAACCCTCTAACCCCCTACCCCTAAATAATCACAAATCTACTTTCTGGTTCTGTATATTTGTATGATAACTTAATATTTTTAATTACGTCATTAATTGACTGCCTCTTCCGATTTTGGCTTTGTAGAGATATTTTGATGTTGTTAGCCTATCCAGAGGGAGGCAGTAGAGGTTCTCAGTATAGACCTGCAGGGAAAAAAATACACAAGCAGAAGCAGAAAAATACACAAAAACACTGCTTGATAAACACAACAACTCTGTAAGACCCAATATAGGACTTTCAATCATGCTATAACATGAAGGGCTGAGAAAGCAGACAAAGTAAAAGAAGAGAAACAAATACTTTCAACACTGTATTTCTTTTAAAGAACCATGACAACATTAGAGAAATAGCAGCCTTACCTGGGTTATTAGTTTGAGCAGGACACTGATAATGAGAAACGTCTGTCTTCTATTTCTGGCTGTGCCCCTTGACCCAGTCATTTAATCATTCTGGGTGATTTTGCTCATTTCCTAAGGCTACTTTACCCCAATTGATATTTGTAATGGTATCCAAGCTGCAGTGGAAAACACATCTCCCATATACACATACATATAAAACCCCCAAATTCTGTCCTGCGTCTTTATATCATATAATCATGTTTTATATTTCTTACTCATAAAATTAAAACAGCTTTATGGCAAATAAAATGAGATCACGAAGATGCTGTCTAAGGGGAAACGTGGTAATTTAGAATGTTAGCAGTCAGTTACAGACTTTTTAAAAATTTTATTAACTTTACTGTTTAATTAGAGAAGTCCTAACCTAACATTAGAAATTCAGTTTCTAGTGGCTTTTCTCCTAGGCAAGCATCAGAGAGCCCACGGACGACACTGCTTTTAGGGTGCTGTAGGTAAAGCCACATACCCCCCCTCCCCACAGGCATTTTTTGTTTCGTTTTGTTTTAGATGATCTTGTTCTGAGACCTGTCTGGAGGTGATTTATAGCACTTAATGTATGGGCTGCTATCATTAGAGTCAGGTACGTTTCTGCTCTTCTCAAGATTTATAACAATGTCTATTCAGTCATCCCACAGAGCACGGCCCGAGCTGCATTCAGTCGGGGAGTGAACGCATCTCTCAGAGTGAGTGAATGAATGCCACTCCATCTCTTAATATAAACTAGCTTCAAGGCATGCACCGTGGTGATGTGTTGAATCTCCGTTCCCAGGAGATGTCTGCTATGTATCTGCAGCTTTAATGTTTCACTTAATATCCTTTTTGGCTACACAGCCAGAGCGCACTCCTCTCCAGCAGCAGGCAGCGTTTGGCTCAACAACTTGCTCATTGTCTGGCCATGCCGAGCTGAGCAAGTACCGGCTGTGAGCATCTGCTGGGGGGCTTTCTTTGTGGCGTTTGTATGTGTTTTTTAAATTGAGAAGAAGTTGAAGGAATACCAGCCTCCTTTTGCCTAGCATCTAAACCCCTGTATCTTTCAAATGCATTCCTGGAAACGAGCATGCTCAGAGAACTGGCAAATCATTGTCCAGTGACCGGGAGGAAATGATCATTGCTCTTCATTTATAATGCAAATTCTGAGGTGTCTCCAGAAGTGTGGTAAACTTAAAATGATGGCTGTGGTGAGAACATCTCTGCAGAAAGTTGTGGTTTTGTTACATCGTTTACAAAGGATGGCAGTTTCTTCTCCTCGGTATCAGAAGCTCTGTAAGGTAACTGAGTGATTGAAAATGAGGATCTCGGGTGTCTGACAATTCTACTGTTTCTCAGGCTCTAAAAACTAACCTTTCAGCGTTCTTAGCAAGGAAAGATTCCTTTTCTTAGTGACGGATTGTAAGAGCTGTTAAAGTGAGTTGCTTCATTAAATTTTGTTTAGGAATCTAAAACAAGTATTGTTTCAGTGCATATTTTATTTTGCATTTGACGAAAACCTATCTTCTGAGAAGGGCTGATAAACTGTTTGGAGAAAATATGGCAAAACTACATTCATTAAGACCTGTTACCTCCGTGATACTTTGTAGGGTCTTAATATTGCATGTTATATTAATTTTGTGTAAATTTTAGTAAATGTAAAAGAACAGTTTAAAATAATCTTTCAGTAGATTACTTAAAAACTATCTATCCCTTTAGAGCTAATTGTTTTTTTCAATTAAAAAAAAATAAAGCACATTTTAGAAACTCCTAGACTGAATCTCATCGTAAAATATCCCCTATACTCTTGAATCTTCATATGCTGTAGTTAAACTTGAAGAACTTAATTTTATTTGAACAGGTGGATTAAGTACACTTTCAGGAGGCAACTTGTTTGACAGTTGCAAATTTCAAATACTACGTCATCCTAATCATAAACCATTGAATGAGCTCCTGTATTAAAAAAAAAAGTTAGCTCTTCTATTTTTCATCATCGTTTTGTTTGATTTATACCAGGTTCATAGTGCCTCATTACTTTTGTCAAAAACTCGCGCAGTTTGATCAAAAGGAAGGAATTCTACCAGGAATGTAAAGCAATTTATTATAGCACCGCAGCATCACATTCTTCCTTCACATCATGCTCTCAGTACCATTCTCAAGAATATCTTGTTGCCCTGTTAGCTGCCCAAACTCATTTGGAACTGGAACAACTGTCTCTAGGGCAATATTAATTTTCTGATGTTACAAAATAGGACATGTCCAGGCACCTAAACCGCATATTATGTAGTAGTGCATTGGGGGCAGGAGGAGTAGTATTGTATTAACTTTGTCATATATTTTTACCTTTTGCAGTTTGGTCAATTAAACGTATTTCTTTCCAGAAACTTTTTTTTTTTTTAAGTTTTAGGGGACGGATGAGTAGTGTGGCATTCTTTACAGAAATACTTCCAAATGTGTTCATTTGCATTAAGTTAATTAAAATGTAATGTAACTTAATAATTAATTTAGTTACTAAAACCCTTAAATTAATTATTTCAATGTGTTGTGTTTTGGTTGACTTTAGATAATAAGTTTATTCTGGTATAAACACGTTATGTATTTCAGGGACAGGCAGTTTTGATAACAATAAAAACTCATTCACTAATGCACGTTACTTTACCTCTTTAACTACAAGTGTGAATATATAAAGCATTCTTTTTGTATTAGCTAGGTTATTTTTCTGATCCATTTGTATGCACACTTTCACAAAATCAAATACTTTTCTCGAGTCATGTGATCCAAGTATTTAGTCTGAGGCAGGAAACAGTAGAAGTTCAGATACTAGAGAAAGTTACTTAGTTTCATAATTATACCCCAAATATGCACAAATTCAACTACTGAAGTCATTGGGTAAGTTATTCCCATGAGAAGTATGCTTTGGATAGATTTCTTGAGACTCATAATTTCCTAAAGGAAACATTAAAATTTAAATGTTGAGAATGAATGCTACTTTTGCTTTTAGAAAATTAAAACTTGTGTTATTTGCATTTGGAATGTTATCTTCCACATTTCTTTCCTCAGATGCAGAATTAACAACTGCCCAGATAATGAAATGAGAAATATGCAATTCCAGTAGTCTCCAGCAGGTGTCAATAGAAGGCAGTGATATATGAGATTTTGGCTAAGGAACTGAAGTCCAGAATAGGAAATGGCCAAATTGCTATGCAAAAACCGGATAGTAACAGATATTATTTATTTGCTTGGTTATGTTTTGAAAATTGATCTTAGTTACTGAGCTGTATTAACTTACATGGTATAAATAAAAGTCTTAGTTGCAGAACTAAATATTTAACAGTTGCTATCTCACATATTGACATAGGTAGGTATCTATTTATAGAAAATGAAAACACATAATTGTATTATAATTATCAATAGTCTGTATTACTTCAGTGTTTAAACAAGTTTGGTATTTATTTGCTTTAAGACACTTTAAATTCTTTCCCCCTTAAATTGTCCATGTTATAATGACTGTCTCTCCCTATACCTCCTACATTGTCTAAATTTAGTTTCTTAGAAAGGAAATGCTGTAAGTTTTCAATGTTTCTTCATAAAAATATAGAGGTCTCTTGTAAATACATTTACAGACCAAAGTGAATGAGAAAAAAAATGTTGCATAATGTAAAGGAGATGTGACTCTTTTAAATTCATATTGGCAGTTTGAAATCCAGTGTCTGTTAATATTCTTATCCTCTTTTTTAGTCATTTTTAGGATCTCTCTTTTTACATATTCTCTGTGATACCATGTCTTTGCTTATTTTCAAACTTCTTCTGAGTGTTAGAAAATAGTTCATGTGTTACACATTTGGAAATTTGTGTTGAATATTCTCATTTTATGTGTTTTCCTGTATGTTTTGAAGGGGGGGAAATAGAAGGAGGCACCTGGAATTCATGGCTGTTGGAGTTAAAATGTGCTTTTCCTCCTCTCCACCTATTTACACATTCACTTGTATTTTTGCCTTTGAAAATATTTCTTCCTTATGATACATCCCATAAAATTTGGTCAGGAAACTGAAACAGAAGTGTTGTTTATTTGGAGATATAATTAGCAGCAATGAAATTGCCCTGATGACCTAAAATCACCTCATGTTGGATGCTAATTCTTCCAGATTTGGTTTTGATTGCTTAGTTCCTTTAAAATATTAATAGAGCACAGCAAAAATAGAACTGAATGCAGGTGATTAAAAAATAAAATCGACTTTAATTTGTTTTCCTTGTTATCTGATTATTTGAGGAAATTTTATTATTAAATCTTTGTATTAAAGCTGAATTTATGTTGAGTTGGAAAGGAATTTTGTAAGTCCTGTTTTCTTTCTTACTGCCAACTTTCGTAAAATATTTATTAATTGCAGGCATGGTGAAATCAGCTTTTTTTTTTTTTTTTTGTAAAGCAGATTGAGATATGAACCATTATAGAAAAATGAGGAAAAAAATTAGTGTTATAAACTGAATTCCTCATGACTTAAGCATTAAAAAATTTTTGATTTAAGTATTATAAGTTCTATTTGCCTGCATATGTATATAAATCAGTTTGGCTTATATGGCTTTAATCATCTGCAAACCTTTTTGATCATGTAGTCCTATCAGTAAAAACATTTTAAACATATACACACACACACACACACACACACACACACATAAATATGTATTCATTTAAAAAGTTATACACATATGCCATGGGAAAATCACATATTAAATATTAGTAGAGCATAATTTTGTTCTTACTTTCCACTGTTCTCTTCTTGCACCCCAGTTGGTTGTCCTTTTCTCTCTCATACACACACCATTTTGGTGACTGTTGATTTTGTGAAACTGGCTATTCGTAGCCTTGCCTTTTGGGGCACTCAGGCTTTCATGATGGTGCTGATCTTCAAGTCCTCCCTAAGAAACCATGTCTTCTATGGTTTCAGAGCAGCTGTCGATGAGTACTCTGAAAACTAGAGTCCAGAAGATCTTGCCCAGCAAATGTAGATTGACCAGTGAGGTCTACAGAGGTTTGCTCTGTGTATGTGTGTTTGCATGTAGACAACATGAAACTATGTGGAGGGTTACACTGTCACCAGGCAAGGATGTATGACCACAAAGGCGCATAGTCTATGAACAGTTTCAGATTCACTGACCAAGTACATCTACATACCATTTTCATCTACATATGTGGCTTCCCTTTATTTAGAGATAGTTAAGATTGAGTATGTGTTTTTAAGAAGATGTGGAATGGAATGGTGTCTTTTCAAATCATTTGCACCCCACATAGTTAAATTTTATGTTATTTTATTCCCAAACATTTCCCCACCTTTATTATTCTTTTTCCAGGTGGGAAACTACTATTCTTGAGCACTCAAATATTCATGTGTTTTAGGGTGATGGTGCTCTTAGTCTGTCCTGATCTGAATGTTGAGATGTAGGTATTGTAAGGTCAGCTTTCAGCCTCCATAATCAAATCATACACATGATCATTTGGATCATAGAAGAGGTCACAGTAATGGTTTCTAGCCTGAAGGTAAAACTCTAGTTGATCAGATGAGCATTGGCTCTTCTTGGTTTAATGAGAAATTCTTGGTTTGGTTGCTTCAGAAAATTTATGAAGGCTGAAGCTTAGTGGGGGGAAATGCCATACATGGAAGGATTTGCCTACATCTAACCTGTCACTGCTGATGCATTAGGCATGTTGCCTCATAGCTGTATGGACCCTGGGCAGATTACTTCCCTTACTCTCTGTGTATTTATGCACTCTTTCAGGAGGCTGAGATTATAGATGAAAGTGAGGTGGCTCTATGCAGACAATACTTACATCTCTGTGTGTCATCAGATATTTTCCTCTGGCTTCCAAAAGCAGCAGCATGATTTTTGGATGATTCTCTGATCTCTGTGTTGCCATAGCTCCCCAAGTCAAGGTGTATATCAAAATCATTTAAAAATACCATTATCTAACATTTTGTTAATCAGAAACTCATGTATAAATGAGTACTTTTAGGTAGGAATGGTATAATTAGGTATGATGTAATGCTTTGTCAATTAACTAAAATATAATTAGAACCACTCTATAAAATTGGATTTCAAATAGTTCCTTAATAACCAAGGTATCAAGGTATCATTATTTGTGTAAGTCTAGATCTGTGATCTATAAATCAAGGATAAAGTCATTCTGACAGAGTTGGACTAGCATTATGGATATGGATAAACTTCTCCTTTATTTTTAGAGTAGCATTTGATAATTGTGACTAAAATGTTGATGATGTACCTTTACCTAGGGGTAAAGTGTATTAAATTTCAAGGGGAAATTTATAAGCTGAATGTACTGCTGGATTTTAAAGTTACAGACATTATCTACTCCCTCTTACTAGTGACTCTGATCACTGCCAGCTTCTCTTGGTATATTTGGTAGTTTATTTTTAGCTCTCTAAAATAAGCAATTAGTAGAACTCTTACCATAGAGATAGAAGAATATAGAAAATTTCATGCCATCATAGCTTTCTCAGTTTCACAAAGTTTATTCATTCCTGGGAAAGGTAAATGAGTCCCAAATAATTGAAATTGGAAAGCATATGAAGTGCATCAGAGGGTTTCTTTTCATTTTTCTTCTTCTAGTTCAGTTCTATGGAATTGTAGAAGATTAATTTATAACAAAGCTCACTTACAAAAGCAGACAGAGCCTTTTAATGCTCAATAAATACTAGGCTGATATGAAAGTATGGCTTGATAAAGCTTAAGCAAGAATTTTGGAAAAGCATCAAATGGAAGAAGGTGTTGTACTGTTTTCACAATAGACTATTGCTTTTGCTTTAAGAAAATTGAAAGGAAAATGGTCAAATATAGCAATAAAATAACTGCAAGCTTTCATGACTGAAAAAAGTCTTGTTACTACTGATATAATTTCTTTTCATTTTTAAAGTGTTTGAGTTTACAGTGTGTTTTCTCCTATTTCTTCATTAATATGTATGGTATTAATCAATAATTATATTATTATTTATCCTTAAGAGATAGGTAGGAAGGAAATAATCATTTTTTTTCACATTTAACTAATGGTGAAATGGGATTTGTAAATTGACAGGTCAAGGAACCTGTCAATAATTGCTCAGCTACTGTGTGGCACAACCTGAACTGAACGTAGGTTGTTTGAATCTAGTGTCTCTTTACGCTTAATTGCAGATAGTCTTAGGGATTATACTGGACTAAAATGAGCAATGCACTATAGAAGGTATAGAAAGAGAAATCACATTAACGAAATAGTAGATACTGTTTTATTTTACATTATCTTCCTATGCATTTCGTTTTCTAAAGAAATGTAGCTTACAGTATCCTTTAAGATGTGAAGAGATGTTGGAAACTGAGTCAACTATTTCATTCTACAGATGATGAGACAGATCACCTATAATGGATATTTTATTGCTGCTAGTCTTGCGAGGTGGAGATATACTTGTTTTCTCCTAGAAGTTTAAACCTAATGAAATATGCTCTTTTCAAAACTACTTTGATACTTGAGTTCTGGCTATATAACTTTAAAAGAACAAAGATTTTGTTTTAGTTTAAACTTATACATTGGATAATACTCTTTTAATGGGCTTATTTTACAGTTTTATAAAAAAGATGGATTGGTTTATTTTAATGCAAATTAATAGTTGGTTCTGGTTTTTGATTCATAATTTAGTTTGGTATGAGTCTCAATACACAAGTATTGAATTATGTATTCGCTGAAACTAATTCTCTATACTCAAATGTAGTTTTTATCATTATATTTAAAAACACATAACGACTCCTTAAAAGAATAAATTGAATACAGTCAACTAATTTTCCAGACTGTGTCTTTTCTAATAAGAAATTTATGTTGTGTTTGTTTTTTTTTTTTTTTTCAATTCAACTCAAAGATCAGTACTGGATGGCTGCCCTGTGCCAAGGTATATGTTAAGTAGCATAAGCATAAAATGCAATATTACATTTTCCATGTAAAGTAAGGAAGTACAAGTAACTTGTTTAGAAGAATTTAAATGGTTAATAGTATTCATGCCAGTCTAGAGTTAGACTGTGTGTATTCGAATAATCCTGGCCTTACCACTTACCAGTGATGTGACCTTGGGCAAATCATTTAACATCTCTGTGTCTCAGCTTCCTTTCAGAAAATGGTGTTGGAATTTGTTTCTCTCACACTCTCAGCCTTTCTCCCCTCTCTGTCAAGGGGTTGTTGTGAGAATTGAAACAGTTAATATTTATAAAATGGTTAAACAGAGCCTGGCACATAATAAATGGCATATATGTTGATTACTCTTGTTACAGAGTGGGTTATTATCACTGTTATCATGAGTATGTTGTATGTTAATCAAAAGAGATGGCCCATGTGATGTGCCTACCATAGGGCCTTCAACCTAGAGATTCTCTAATGTCTCGTGGGTGTGGGGGTATTGCCATCATTCTTATTATTTTTATCCCTAAAGGAACCCTTAGATTTTAACAGGGGGTTCACATTGCAATGGCTCAGGGAACTTTTCCTAAAGATTCATGCCACTCTGGGTCTGAGATGCAACTTCCGCCATCCCTGCTTTTAACAATGGAGGAAGAAAAAAAAGTCTTTGAAGTTTTTTCATTTGCTGTGTCCTCTGTTTGAGACTCAGCTTGAATAAGTGCAAGTAAAAGCTTCCCTTGACCACTGAGCTTATGACAGAAGCTCTTGTAGGATGAGTATTCCTCAGTCTAGGAGGGGAGGGGCTCCTCTAGATTGTTGATTAGGCTCCTGATAGCACTTAAGGATCTAGGTAAGCCACAGCACAACTGATGTAATCATCATTTATGTGAAACATCACATTTGGAGGAAGTTCTGTTCCATTACCAGAAACTGAACAGAGCAAAGGAGTTATCTTTACTATGACCGACACAGGAGGAAAAACCAACACATTTGCTTAGAAGAGAATGGAAAGAAACGCGGACCCTCTTCAATGTGTTCTCATCACTTTTAAGAATTATGGTTTATGGTGCCATCACATTTGAATCTAAGTTCACCCTGGAAACATTTGAATTACTGTTCTTAGTATAGGCATACTATTAATTATAGCCTTTCATGGAAAGCTCTTAATATTTGGCTCAAAAATGATACAGAATGAGTTGTTTTACTTTTTCTCAGGGCACACTTTGCAAGAGTTTAAAAACATAAATGAAGAGAAAACTTTTTTTTTCTCGAAAACATTATCTGACACTATATGTTCTCCAGATTCAGAATTTTGAAAAGACCAAGGTCTGTGTGCACATACCGAGTAAGAGCTCCCACAGGATCGGCATCCCTCAGCCAGGATGGTTGTGATATGGACTCAACGGGAGTGTTGTTTCTGATTAGGGTTGTTTTTTTTAATAACCTTTCTTTTCAGCTTTACGTATGATGAATGTTTTTCCATGTCATTAAACATTTTTTATATTGTGATTTTTTAATACTGTAAATTCTGTTGAATGGCTGCAGGATAATTTATTTAAGTGATCAACAATGATTAGATAAGTAGGTTATTACCAGTGTTCTCATGATAACTAATTCTGTGATGAACATCCTTACATACCATTGAGTACATCCTGATTATTTCCAGGATGTACTTTTAGAATAGAATAACTGGACCAAATTAACATTTAATGACATTAGTTTATATTTTGCCAAATTTTTCTCTTTAGAGATATTACCTGTTTTCATGTCCATTAGCAGCTTAACTGCCTAATTTCCTGTACCCTCTCAGAAAACAGGCGATATCGATTAAAAGAAATTGTTGGATGAAAAATGTAGCCATGTTGTATAATATAAACTAAAATCTAGTGAGGTTAACTGATTTACCTAAGTGTGGGACCAACTAGTCTATTCTAGAGGTGTCTGAATTCCAGATTCAGGGCTGTGAACCCAAACACTGTAATGTCTAAAACAGGATGTGACAAATACCATATTAATAAAGCTAACAGTTTTTTGAACACAGAAGGAAAAAAGTGAATTCTGATTTGAAAATGTCAGGGAAGTGTTTACAGAAAAGGTAGTCCTCATAAGGATCTTGAGGAGTAGATGGAATTGAACAGAGTAGAGCGTTCTGGGAGTAGGCAAGTGGATGAGCAAACACACAAGGCACAAAAGTGTGCTCACTGTAGTCAGAGAACATAGGGTACTTTTTTTATCAGAAATGGCTATGAAATTCACCCACTGACATTTTCATCTCCATAAAAAATGATTCTTTTGGTTGCCAGCTACATATGCCAGATTGACTTTTGATTGTTTCCATAATTTAGTCCAGTGTGAAAGGAAAAATATTTGTGAATACCGGAGATATTCAGACACAGAGAGCATTTCCAAAGGGGAATTCTAAAATGAGAAAGTGCGTAATATTCATGTCTTTGAAATAATGTAGTTCTTCTGAGTGCCTCCTTTAAATGGAACAAGGCATTTTGATATGAGAGTGACAAAAACAGTTATACCTTTAATTGTAACTCGGTTGATGAGAGAATGACACAATATTTCAAGCAAAAATAAAAAATAATTCACAGTGGAAATCAGTCTACCCACTATTAAATTACAGATTTGTAGAACTTGAGAGTTTATAAAAATTGGAACTATTTGACCAGTTTCCTCATCTTATGTATGAGGAAACAAAGCCTAAACATTTATGTGGTCTTTACTCTTAATACGCTTTGCTATATTACTTTATGCTGCCCAAGATCACACAGCCAAGTGATTCTTGGCTACATATTTAAGTTTCCAGGAGATTACTCTCATGTCCATTACATTTTATGTGTGCTTATTTTAATAGAATGTATATTTAACTTTGCCTAGTATTATAATTTTCTGTTTATTTCTGTCTCTCCTTCTGAATTGTCAGTTTCTTGAATTTGGGACCATATCTTATTTTAGAAGAGTTTTAGGAACACGGCACGTATTTTCAAATGATGAATAAATCACCCAAATCCTAATTTTTTCTTAGATTTACATTGTTGTTGTAATATAGTAGACTCCATGTTTTTCTTTTTAAAGAGTTTCATTGAGATGAGATTCATATACAGTACAATAATTTTAAAGTGTACGCTTCACCATTTTTTACCACATTCACAAAATTGTGCAACCATTACCACAGTTAAATTTTAGAACGCACCCCCTCCACCAAAGAATCCATGAGCAGTCTCTCCTCATTTTTCTCCATTCCGCTCTCCCAGCCTTAAGCAACCGCTGATCTATTTTGTTTTGTTTTGTTTTCCTTCTTTTTAACATGAGACTGGGAGTAGGTTTGAAACCTTAGGTATTAGTTAAAAAGGTTGGAAAAATAATCCTAATTTACCATGATACATTTACTACTTTATCTTATAGAATTTGATATTTTTTGAGTTTTAATTATTAATAGGATAGCTTTCGTTAAATGATTTGTAAACCTTATAGCACTATAAAATATGTTTTTTAGTTTTCATATTAATTATTTAGGGTACTGTAAAAATATATTGATATGGGAAAATGCTGAATTCAGAATCCCAAGACCTAGGTTTGATGACCTTGCTGTTTGATCTTTTGTAACGTTCAAGTGATATATAAGTCCTCAGTTTCTTCCTATAGACTGTGGAGATAATATGCATTCTGTTTAATTCAGAAAGGTATTATAGGACTGGTAAGTTAATGTTCATGAATTTGCTATAAGGGCTAGAGTATTACTAAAATTAAAATATTAAATTTTCTATGATTTCTTTTTCTACAAACCAGCCAACCAACAAAAACAATGACAGTATTTACCCACATGTACTTTTACCTTGGCTTACTGCTGGAATAATTTTTGAAATTTGTGAAAGAACATACTAACTTAAAGCTTCTATTTATCTCAACTCAGGCGGCAGAATGGTGAATACCAACCACCTCTTGTCTTTCTGCAGTGCAGGGTCATTTCATTTTTCTTCTTTCCTACGGCACCAAGCCAGCTTCCATATTAAGGTACATTCTCTGCCAGCAAAATCATACTATTTCCAAACAACTTAAATTCACACTGAGGCTACGTGAAAGGGACCATGTCTTCAGAAAAGGACTAATGGCCCCCAAGGCAAGCAGTACCTCGTCAAAAGAAATATTCTGAAATTTCTAGGCAATCCAAAATTAGGGCAGCCATAATTTTTTTTTTAAACGTTTTTATTTATTTTTGAGACAGAGAGAGACAGAGCATGAACGGGGGAGGGTCACAGAGAGAGGGAAACACAGAATCCGAAACAGGCTCCAGGCTCTGAGCTGTCAGCACAGAGCCCGACGCGGGGCTCAAACTCATGGACTGTGAGATCATGACCTGAGCCGAAGTCGGACACTCAACCGACCAAGCCACCCAGGCGCCCCCATAATTTTTATAACCTATATATTATTTGTCTCAGATGCTGGTGGGCACGTATAAAACCTGGGAAGGCTTCAGGAAGATCTTTCTTGAATTTCAATGATAATTAAATATTCTGGTAATTCTCAGATGATTTTTGCATAATCTTTATTTTGAGAGTGAGGTTTTGATAGGTACTGAGTAACCTGAATTAATGACTGTAATGACTGAGCGCTGTTGCATTAATTCTTGAAGCAAATCCTAGGTTGCTTCATTACATAGTCTGTCATTATGGAAGATCCTTACATGGCGTGGTGGTAAAGAAAGGGAAACATTTGCTCTTTTTGAAGTAATTGCATCTAATGGAAGTCTAATGACCTATTATGCTTATTTCTAAAAGCTGAGCAGCAAAGCTTGCTAGGAAGCTACTAAAGGATTTGAGAAATTATAATGTAAACCAGAATCTCAGGAAGTCGCATGTGGTTGAGGATCAGTACTTTATGACAATTAAATAATTTAGTAATTATCTTGTGCCAAATGTCATCCTTACTTTAAAAGCTGTAGTGGTTTCTAGAAACGCATCCATACCACAGAGAGCTGAGGTAGAGGGCTGCCTCTGTCCAGGTGTCTTGCACCTTTTACGTGTCTTAAGGTTTCTCTGAATTTAATATGCACATTAAACAAGGCAGTGAGTGTACCTTGTTCTTGTGGGTACTTAAATCCTAGAACTTAATAACCAATGACGACTTTGGATATTTTCAAGTTTAATTTCCTTATTTTCTAAAGATGAGAAGACAGGCTTCCGGGGGGGCGGGTGGTTAATTGATCTGTTTTAGGACATATTAATGGTTCGTGGCAATGATTGAACTGCTTTGACAAGGATATATTCCATTTTTAGATTTTATGGGACAATATGATATAAATGTATTTTACAGGTATCTGAGATGGACTGTTGACACCAAATGAATAAAATAGTTGCTGTAGATGATTTACTTGGAGATGGGTCCTAAAAATAAATGAATAAAACATAGCTGTTTAGATAAAACATGTATGGTAACATCTTACAGTTGCTAAATTTGGTTATCAGTGTAATGCTGATTATTTTACTGTCTTTCAACTAATCTGTAGCCTTGAATATTTCCATGATAAAGTGTTTCAAAAGTAGCACCAACTCTATGATAATAGTTTGGAGAGATTACTGGAAGCTCGGCAAACTTAACTGTTGAGAATTATGAAGGAAATTTCAGTTGCCCTCCTTTGTATATTGTTCACATTTTTAAAACTTAAGACTCTGGCAAGTGCAGAATAATTTAAAAGTGTCTTGACTTAGCTGATAATAAATATTTACTGAGTCGGTAACTTTTCATTCTTTTAGCTCATTTAAATTTGAACAAGTCATTTAAAAATTTTCGTTTCTCCTTTATAAAAGCTGCACATGCCTACCACAAGAGTGTGACTTCCCAAAGCATGAACTATGTAGTATTGACACCCTCATTTAGTATAGTTTACTCATTCTTGTAGAGATCAGAAATAAAACTGCCTTTGTGAAGGCACTCAGTCCTTCAAATTAATGTTAAATTTTTATATTGATAAGGAAGTTTGGTTTGTACCCCTACTGAACAAGATTTTCCAAGTCCTGCCTGGAGCTGACAGCTTTTGTCCATGCAGGCTTAGGGGTCCTTGACTATGATGTCTTTCCTTTGGGGTGTTGACGTAATGTCTTCATCTTTCACATTTGTCGAGGTTAGTAGAAATTTATCAAGACACAGTTCTTAAACTCCTTAAAGCCTGGGACTATCCTTGCCTCTAGGAAAGACAAAAAAACTTTGCCAAAGGAACAATCTACTCATAACAGGTTGTTACAAAAGCCACTATTACTGACATCTTTTTGTTTTGCTTTTCTCATTTCTTCTGAGTTGCAACATAAAGCTGCTGTTTTATTATTTGACTTAATCACATATGGTATATATGGTATGGTTGTTTCAGGACTCCTGCTGTTATTTTTAAGCTTTCTGTCTCTTACCTCTCTCTCTCTCTCTCTCTCTCTCTCTATATATATATATATATATATATATATATATATATACACACATACATATATGGAGAGAGAGAGAGAGGGAGAGAGAGAGGGAGAGAGAGGTATAAGGTATATATACATACATACATACATACATACATACACACAAAACACTTTCACTTTGCCAAATGAACTAAAATTTCTCATCTGGTGAAAGAATGATGGAAACCATAATATCTGAAACCGGGAGTTTTCCTTATTTACTGAAAATTGTATGAAGCACATTTTATGCTGTTTTCCAAGAATGGATTGGAATGGCATATTTGGATTTAATTGGAATGAGACATAAGTAACTGAAAGAGTGTTTGAGAGATTTCAAAACGTATTTATTTGTTTATAATGCAGTTTGTGCTCCTGATTAATTGCTCTTGATTAACCTCCCTGCTATTTAAATTAAATCAAAATTAGCAAGTATTTATTGCAGTCTCCGAGAAACCTCATTCAAGGCTTAAAACACCATAGAGAGCAGTAGAATGTTTCCTTTCATAAAAGCCAGAATTTGAAGACTAGGGACCCACCTGCCCATTTCTGGATATTTACCAGTTTAGGACAGGTGCGTGTCAGAAAATGGGCTGGTTGGTTAGGCTGGAAGGAAGTGAGGAAAGGTACGTGTTTAAATATTTCTCCATGATACCATTTGCATTGAAAAAATCTTTTGGGAGGGTAAACAAAGAATTAAGGTACTTCTGAATCAGTGTGGGGCAGTGGAGGGGTGCCCTGCAGAGGAAGTGAGAGATTTGCTTTCTGGACATGCCTTTTACTGTACTGAGTGAAATGGGTAGCTCACTGATCTTTGCTGAGCTTTGGGGTTTCACCTTGAAATTGGTATGAAAAATTGTTTTTTAGAAAAATCTATGAATTAATACTGTCAAGGAAGTGCGATGACAGCTCTTACAGGCATCTGTAGCAAATCACTTTTAATTTCGTTTGACAAATTAAAACATTTCATTGGTTTTACAAGTAGCACTTCACAGTTTTATTCCTGGATATATTAAAAAGGAAGTACTCCTTTTATAAAATACAGAAGAAAAGAAAGAAGAAAATAAAACTTAATCATTAATTTTGCTACTCAGAAGGGAATATTACTGTCTTTTCCTACTTTGTGTGTCTCTTCCGTTCTTTTTGAATATATATTTGTATGGCGCATAGTTATACAAATTTGGAATCATGTTTTGTAAGAGTACTTTTTGCCTTTAAAGATATTGCCGTTTTACTCCTCATTAAAAAAATCATGATATTTTGTGGCAGTGTTAGGTATTCCATTGTATTTTGTGAACTGGACAAATAATTTTTTTCTAATTTTGACCTTATGCTGCCACAGATTCTTTGTGTATACATCTTTGACTGTAATTAATTGTTAATTTTTGTTAGGATGAAATCGTGTAAGTGACTCTGCTGGATCAAAGGTTATAAGCTGCCAGGTGGCTTTCCAGAAGGCCTGTCCAAAGTGTACTTTAATAGTGTATGAGAGTATTGGTCCTATCATACTCTTGTTAGTCTTGAATTTTATAAATTTAAAATGTTTGTCAATTTGATAGTTTTATACTGCGTCACTAATTACTTGTAAGAATTTTTTTCTGATATTTACTGGCCCTTTGTCTATGGCCAGATTTTAATTTCCTTTGAACTACTATACATCTGTTTGATGTTTGAACACCCGATCGAGATCTATTTGATGTTAGGGAATTCAAATTACTTGGGAAGCACTTCTGTCACTGAAGTCATGAAGTAAATAGTTCCCAAAGTATTTGAGAGCAAAATTGCAAGTCTGAGTCCCTACAGTAAAAAGTTTTTGATATATTATGAGAAAAATTCAGACATTACAATGATTTAAAAAAAAATGTCAATTCACAGATTCATTCGTTCCCAAAATGAAAACAGAAGCTACAAGGGTGGTCTCGGCATTATTTGAATAATTAATGTTTTCTGGAGAATTCATTTTTACATTTTCAATTTGTTCTGAAAAGGTCTAGTCCACTCGTGACATAGCAAGTAGTATCTCAGTATTCATATTCCCATAAGATTTAAATAAATAGGTTTTAATTAAATGATTTCCAGAATATGAATTGTCTACCTCTGCAAAAAATAAAATCATTCGTCTGCAAGCATTTTATATGAGCCTAGCCTCTTACAAGGTTTATGGAAGGACTCGCTCCTTACAGTCTATCCTTGCCTCCCCTACACCTCTGTTTCTGTTGAGTAAAATTCTACCGCCATGAAAAAGTCTTTCCAAGTTCCCAGTGAACACAAGATTTCTCTTTGACACTGGCTTGACATTACCTTTCGGGTCTTTGACCTGACTGTGTTGCATTTATACCAACCCATAGGACTTACTCAGGTCCTCATTTGTTTCTGGCAGTTATATCAAATCAGCAAAATACAGCGTTTGTAACAAAAGTAGATTTTCCATGCCTCAAAATTCTGTAGCACATCTGTCAAAGGTTTGCTATACATGGAAAATCATAGGCTTGATATCCAACCTTGGCACATAATACATATTCACAAATATTTGATGAAATGAATTAGGATAGAATATTAGTTTGCTGGGCAAGGCGTTGATAATAGAACTTCCCTTGCAGTTTCATTGTTAAACTCTGATCTGTTCAGATCTGTTCCCACTCTTCCTTTATTACCACTGAATAACTTTTGCCTTGTCATCAGTTTGGCAAGAGATAACCTGTCAATTACTTGTAGAAAATTACTTTGAAATGAATCAATATGCTATTTATCGTGTCACCTCTACTTTAAAAGTCTACAGTCCAATGTGTCTTGCACCTAATCCCCTAATTTTTTTTGGCTTCAGCATGGGCACTAGTGTTTCCCTTCCATCTTTTATGTCTAACTCTTGAACTTAATACTAAGTATGAAGTAAGAAATCTTCATTTTCAGATCTCACTAGCATAAATATAAGTTAAGATGCATTTCCTGATATCTAGGATATTTAGACATTCAGCAGAAGACATTTGAAGGTTTCAGATAGCTTTCTATTCTCATTTTGGATCTCCTTTTTTTTTTCTTTGTAAATGTTTGCCTTTGTGAGTTGCTAAAAAGAATAATTTTCGAGTTGTATTCCTGTTTTAGTAGTATTTAAGTTCACACTGCAGTGATTCTTTCTTGGAAAGCTAACGTGGAATATATTTTGTGGGTTTTTTTTTTTCATGTCTTAACATTTTAATTGAGGGTATTTGCTTGTTTGAACCTAATAGAAATAAATTCTGATTGTACCCTCTCAACCTGCAATGTG
The DNA here is from genome assembly GCF_024362965.1 of Panthera pardus. NCBI lineage: Eukaryota > Metazoa > Chordata > Mammalia > Carnivora > Felidae > Panthera > Panthera pardus. The sequence continues at coordinate 21,686,699 of NW_026526732.1, read as the reverse complement.
GTAATGATCAGAGACCATAGATGAACTTAGTTTCATTCAATATTATTTATAAAACGGTGTTTAACATTGGGAAGTAAAATAACTGATCTCTTTGCTATTTCAGTGTGATGACATCATCCTACAGAAAACACTTCAAATCATATGCCGTTTATACATGCACAGATGTAATTGCTAATACAAACCAAAAAAGATAAAGAGACAGAGCAAGAGAGAGCTAGATGGTGTCTAGGGCATATAATAATTAGCATTTTTAGTAACAACATCTGTTGCTGGCAATATTGCTGGCAGTATTGTAGGAGAAAGCAGTCATTAAAATTAGCTAATGCTCAGTTTAAGTGCCACACAATATACTGACATTTTCAATATTTTTACTAGTTTTGCATTTTCTCATTCCAATAAATTTGTGGTTTTGAGTTTGTTTGAATGCCTTGTGTTGTATTAAAAATGTTCTTCAGATCACACAAAATTGATCTGGGTCTAAAGCTTGTGTTTCCAATGGGTCAGAGTAGCATTGTTCCAAATTGTTACAGACATATATTATCCAACACCTTGGATTGGATCCCTGTGACTTTGGTCCTACTTGATTTAGATCCTCTCTGAGTTAGAAATTCCCCCCAACCTGAAGCATACATTTTCCTCAAATCTTATTCTCTTACCATTCTTGGTGTTTCATTCTGGAATTCTTATTTGAGGCTTAAGTGTCAAAATCAATGTTAAAAATTTAGTGAAGCTTGTCAGTTGGATTAATTTGACAGGTAACCCCTTGACTCCCAACCTGTGATTCCTTACTTGTAGACGGGTGTGTTTCCCTCAAGCCTCAGATGAATCCCTCTAAGAAGAAGGAAATGAGAGGCTTCCACTCTACCATGTGGTATCCTTGAAATTTTTGTACAGCCTTTGTTGTAAACTTGTTTGCTCGTTTGGGAGTATGTCCACTTGAAAAAAGAAAATTAGTCTATTTTCTCTTTAAAGGGAAAACTAGTGAGTCAACATTTGAATCATATACTAAGATACAGAACAAATTGGGACTCTGCATAATTGTTTATGAAAATAAACACAGTCAGAAATTATGTTTCTGGAAATATTTTGATGAGCTGAAATATTTCCCATTTATAATTTTGTACGTCCATATTGGCTATCTGTCAAACCCTGTTCTGGGAGATACTAAAATGTATACTGTGAAAGTATTTTTTGTGGTCCAATTAGTTTGGAAAATTCTGCAAATTATGTCCTCCTTTGGTGCCCTATGATGCACATTATAAATTCAAGGCTGTGAAAACTCCTTCAGTAAAGAAACAGACTGAACTTTGCTCATCTCAGTGTTTGCCAAACATTTTTTTCCCTGCGCCACTTTTTTATTATGCAAACCAGTTTAAGAAATCCTGATCCAGTCATCCCAAAATTTAACTGCTATTTATTTCTGTTGAAGGTTGAAGAAAGGGCCTCTAGCTAAAAGTTATTTGTGTGGCTTGTAACAGGCTTTTTGGCTCTTTATGATTTCTGACAACATTTTCATGGCAGGATTGACTCCTAGACTTCATTAGTACCCGTAGAGATGGACACAGATGATGTTAAAATTCACAAAAAACTGCTGTATAAACCATAATGAGTTTATTAATTTATACTGGAGGATGTCTTTCTGAAAGATTGTGATGCCCATGAATTTATATAAACATAGCTTGGAAGGTCAGAGATAAATTGGGAGGATTATTGGCAAGATTTACACGGGACAAGGACTGATGACAAAGGTCACTGTCAGTTGACCTTGTTCAGTTTTACTTGGGACTTCCCTAGTTTTCACTCCGAAGTCCCCTCATCCTGAGATACCCTCATAGTTCCAGACCGACCAGGGTGGTTGGTGACTCCATTGCCCTGTAACTCATGGCACATCTTCAGTGACTTCTTGTGTTCCCCACATTTCATTTTTCTCTCCCCTCACAATTTGTGATGGTTAATGGTGTATGTCAATTTGGCCAGGCCGTAGTGACCAGATTTTTGGTCAAACGTTATTCTAGAAATTTCTCTGAAGGTACTTTTTTAGATGAGATGAACATTTAAGTCAGTAGACTTTTAGTAAAACAGATTACTTTCCATCATGTGGGTGGGCCTCATCCAGGAAGTTGAAGGCCTTAAGAGAGAAAGACTGACCTTCCTAGACAGAATTCTTTCAGCAGACTACTTTCAGACTTGAATTGCAACTCTTTCCTGGGCCTGTAGCCTGAACAGCCTACCCTGCAAATTTTGGACTTGCCAGGTCTCTGAACCATGTGAGCTAGTTACTTAAAATAAATCTCTTTTTCTTCCCCTTCCCCTTCCGCTTCCCCATCCCCTCACCTTCTCCCTGTCCCTCCATCTCTCTCTCTCTCTTTTTTACACACACACACACACACACACACACACACACACACACACACACACACTTTGTTGGTTTTGTATTTCTGGGCAACCTGATTAATACCGATGTCAAGGATTGGTTACCACATTTTGTTCTGCTCTGTGTTTTTCTATGTTGGTCACCCATTTTTTTTCAGACCTTCGTTTTTCTAGACACATGGTAACCTTGATTAAACTATTCTCACTTCCACTAGACCCAAGGGACAGGAATCACTTCCTTCTTCTTAGGGTTCAAATTTAATTAATTTTACTTTTGAGGGCAATATCCTGGGAGGTATTTCTTTTGTCACTACTGTGTACTAGTTGTATTTTTTTTTTTAATACTGAAAGCCCATAGCAGTGAAAGTAAGCAGATTTTGCCTACAGAGAAGGATTTGTGATATTTAATTGTTACCAGTTGTGACACCCAATAACGTTATAGACTCTAGCTCTGGGAGACATCTCACAAGGTCATAGTCTTACAAAGCAAGAGGACAGTAAATATTAAAATTTTATTTTGCTTTCTTAAACAATGTTCAGGGAGAATGATTCTGCAGCTCTGTTTTGTAGCCTCTTCTGATGTTTAATCATTTTTATTCTCAAACATTTTTTTTGTCAGAATCTCAGTGATCTTGTAATTGAACTCATTATTTTTATTTTTTTTATTTAAAGATTTCTCTTTTTTTTGTAGGTAGTAAGCCCAAATATCCAAGATATTACGGTTCTGAAAGACATGAAGCTTAAAAGGGCAATTGCATTGCATGCCAAAGCCAACATTCAAGTTAGCACACTCTGCTAGGATTCTAAATCTTGCTCAATCCCAGTGAGATTGAATTGAGCAAAGATTTAAGTAAATTCCTGAACTCTTTTAAGAAAATGAAGTATGGAATTACAGGATAGAAGAAACTCATTGATTTTTTCTCATTTTCATTGAAGGGAGTCCACAGAACACAATGTAATAGAGAAGTTTTGAGAAAATACTTAACTTTTTCTGTTTTGGCCTTATTGAGGGAGCATGAAGCCACTGCTGCCTTTTCACTGGAGCCTCATCCTTTTTCTCTTCTCTCACCATTTCTAGGAGAGGAACATTATTATATTTTCATAGGTCAAAATTTGGTGTTCCTTCTCCTCCGGGGAAGAGAGACAAGAAGGCAGACAAACAGACAGGCAGACACACACATGCATGAATATTTTCGAGCGAGAGAGAAGAATTTAAGAATGCTTTCGCTACTAAGGCAGCCTTAGTCATGACTTTTGTGAAGGGCTTTGTGTTTTGTAAAAACACAGTAGGACAGTTAGGCTGGACTATTTTTGCAAGGAAGGAGATAAACACAGTTTTGAAAAGTTAGTATTAATAAATAGCCCTAATCTGTTAAGGTGTCTCAGCATTGATCCACACCAGGGGGCAGATGCATCCTTTGCATTCATTTATTTATTGATCCGTGGCCAGATTCATCCACAAACATCAGTCGGAGTACCTGCTATGGGGCAGGCACTACTCGAGAGCTGAGGATTCAGCAATGGGCAAATTCATCCAAAAAGACCCTGCCTTCCTGGTGTTTACATTCAAGCTGGAGAGTTGGGGCAAGGGCTGTGATGGGGAGAGAACCCCATTCCTGAGTCCTGGGAGGACAGACTTTTCATACTTACAAGTTTGTGAGCAGTCAATTCTGGTTACCCTCAATTGTGTTTGGAAAAATAACAACAGCTGCTTTGGGAGATATCTTTACCCTGCGTATGAGCAAGAGCCACATCAGTTTCCCATGTATTGTGAATATTGATATTGGCCAGCTGTTTTATAGAGGAAGTAGGCTTGCACGGAATTTTCACCAAAGTATCCCTGGAACTTTACAAAAAAAAAAAAACCAAAACTTTTGAGAGCTCATTTAAAGCTGTAAGTGCGGTCTTCAAATAATTGTCCAAAAATGGCATTTTCATTGTCCAAATAGTAGCAAGAGTGACTTCCATCTGTTTTATATACCATCCTTTTCCCTGGTGGACAATAAATGGATTGAAAGTTCTCTATGGAAAGCACTAAATTTACATAAAAAATATAACAGAGTAACTCTGTTAATGACATTTTTAAAAAGTTTAATGAGCAGATGAGGAAAACAACATGAATTTTCCACGGTTAAGTTCGTAAGCTGTTTTTTTTTCATCCAAATGTTGTAAATTCTTGATTTGATGGTGTCCTTGAGCTTGTGGATTACTTATGAACTTGGGGTCCTAGATGGAGTATAAGAGGCAAAACCTGAGAAAGAAACTTAGAAAAGTTGTGATAAGATTTAATCATATTTTGTCAAATAAAATATATACATACATACCATAAAAATATACATATAAATGTACATAAAATATTTTTAAACACTTTATTCTGACTGTTGCTACTGAAAGTACCTGTCAGATTGTCACTAATTTCTCCTTCTCTCCCCCAACCTGATTACTGTAGAAAGGAATGGATTCTCTTGTTATGAACCAGAGTCTTTTTCTATTTTTCTGAATTTTCAATAATGTCTTAGCACTAGAAGTACTCTCAGCAGTGTGCTTTGCTCATTAATTTTTAAGTGAAGTATTATCTATATGTTTTTAATATATAAAGTAATCCCCCTTACCTGTGGCTTTGCTTTCTGTGGGTTCAATCACCCACGGTCAAATGCGGTTCTGAAACAGATGATCCTCCTGACACAGCATCAGAAGGTCAGTAGTAGCCTAATACTACGTCACAAGGCCAGTACCACTCACCTCACATCATCTCATCCGCAGGCATTCTTTCATCTCTAATCATCACAAGAGGGGTGAGTGTAGTACAGTTAGGTAGAGAGAGAGAGAGAGATCACATTCACATAAGTTTGATTATGATATATTTTTATGATTGTTCTATTTTATTACTGGTTATTGCTATTAATTTCTTCCTGGGACTAACTTATAAATTAAATTTTATCATAAGTGTATATATATAGGAAAAATTATAGCGTATGTATAGGGTTCAGTATTATCCTTGATTTCAAGCATCTACTGGGGGTCTTGGAATGTATTCCCTATGGACAAGGGGGGACTACTATATTATATACTATGTAATATAGTAACCCCTATATAATACATAATGTAATTTTTTACTATATAATACTAGATGGTATATATTTTATATATTTATATACATTATATACTGTATTATATTATATAATGCTGGTATACAATGCTTTCTGCCTGCTTCCGTAACATGCTGTTTTCAAACGTGTTGAATTGAGATTTAAATGAGCATAAATTCAAATGTTATCTTAAAACAGAGTAGTAAAGCTTAGAAAAAAGTGTCCAGCAGTTTCTAGGAAAAGCAAGTGGAGGAAAAAAGTGAATGAAAATACACAAAAGTTTCTCAGGATGTTCCCCAAAGCATAGAATCCTCAGAGGGTTTCCAATGAGTTTTGAACCTTACCATTAAGTTAAATGTGTCATTTTAGTCTTAACTAGTCTTCCAAAATAAGTAGAAATTCTAAATAATATTTTTTTCACATATGTAATATGGATTCCATGCCAGTTGCATATTCCTCAAGCCAAATAAATGAAGGAATGAACAAAGGAATAATGATTAAAAGAAGGCTACTCATCAGCTGCCTTTGGTCTGTGGTGCTTGCGTCACCACCAGTAGATTAGTGGGGATGAATCCTACCAATTAACTTGAAATGAAATAGGTGAAAGTGCTTCTGTACAGCAGTGTGAAACATGAAAAAGCAGACATTTCTTTCAGTACTTTGGGCTATATAGTCTGCATAAGGTTAGAAAGATAAACTTTTCCTAAGTTGTTCCCCTCCCAGGGAAGTTATTTCCATGATCATTACAGGAGCTTAGAAGCAATTCAGGTATTAAATATAACTTCTGGCTTTCAATATATGAATCTTAAGGAAATCTTGAACATTCTAAAGGCATTCTGGAATAGAGCACTCTATTTCCTTTTATCAAAGGCTTTACCGTGGGTAGTAAGAATAAGAGACCCCTCTTTCCTGGTGTTTATTTACAAGGGTGTAAAATACTTGATAGAGAAGTTAAGACACAGAAAACAATAATACTAAATGGTTATAAAATATTGTTATAAATCAACTGTAAGTGTTTTAGATTATGAAAACTTTGTAATTGCTAAGAAATAACTTGCTGAAGGATTGTCCCAAACTGGAAGATCTGTGGTTTCAGTGAGTCAGTATACACATTTTACAAAATCGCGTACTTGGTGGTGGTGCACTTTGCAGCAGTCATTTTCTTTACCATTTGGCCATAAAATATATTAATTCAGTTTCTGAAATACATGGAGCTAATCTTTTAATTCTGAGCCTTAATAAGTATTATTCCCTCCGACTAGGTAGAATGTTCTCATTAGGAGTCACATGTCTGATTCCTTTATATGCCAATTCAGATGCTACTTCTGGGTAGCTCATCCCAACTGCTTCCCCCATAGACACCTAGCTTTGGAGTCTCTTTACACTCACCCTGTATTCGTTCCCACCACGTCTTCTTCATCCTGGTTAGTTTCTTTGAATTTTGTCAGCTCAAACCAAAACCCTCCAAAGAATGCTTGATTGCTCATTTTTTTTCCACTGTCGTATGCTCCATCCCTGTTTATATTATGTCAGCAGGTACTTTGGTCTCTGCCTGCAAAGTGTGTTCTCAATCAGACCATTTCTCTCGATCTTCATGGTTAATCAGTCAAAGCCATACCGTTTTAACTGGACAAATGTAGTGCCGATTGAGTGTTCTTTTGGCTTTGATAATTGTGCCCCTATAGTTACATCAGCAGCCCCAGTGATCTTTTAGAACATAAATCAAGTAGTGTCCATTCTCTGCTGAGAATACACTAAAGGCTTCCAATCATACTTAGGATTAAATTCAGACCCTTTAACTTACCCTACCAGGCCCTGCATAATCAGGCTTCCATTTCTCTGTCCAACCTTACTATATTTTTTTCAAAAATTATTCTTGTCCCCCCTGGCCGGCCACATTTCAGCCACACTGAGTCCTTTCCTCTTTCTTGTACACCTCAAACTCATTCCTACCACAGAACCTTTGTACCACTGTCCCCTTATCCTGAAACAGTTTTCACTGCTCTCAATGTACTACCCCTTGTTAGTAGTAGCATGGGACCCTAAGGCTATATACCATTTTATCCTGTGTTTAATTCAGTTTCTACTTATCTGAACTAGATAAGCAGAGGGCCATATGGCATATAATGGAGAAGTCTTGAACCAGTGAAGAAATTATGGACTCTGAACTACCACTTAAATAATTCTCACAGTTAACTATTATTAGCACTATTATTAGCCTTGTTGCTTAATAACTACTTAATAAAGCAGAGATTGGGGTAGAACTTGAAAACAATTTATTGGATAGCTTCAAGTAATAAGAGTGAGTCCCACAGAGGATAGAAATAACTACTAGCAACTTTTTTTGGGGGGGGGGGGAATTAAGCCACAAGCCATAATAATTTGCAGCAGCAAGCATTGTAATACTAATCACAGTCATGAATCACTTATATTTGTTTCTTATTCAATCACGGCTCAGTGGTTGCTTTGGAAGTTTGCATTTTCTCTGACAGATTTTTCTTTGGTAGCCTTTTAATTTTAATTGAATTGAATTGGATTGAATTTTTTTTTAGATTTTAAAAATTGAGGTGTTAAATTTCGATTCTCATCTACATCACTAAAGTTCCTTCATATTCTCTAAAAAGACCCAGAATGTCTCTGTCCAGTGTTTGAAAAGAATTCTTTCATCTCCCCAAATCATGTGCCCACTGGCTCATTGGACAGACAATCTGAAATCTATGCCAGGTCTGTTATAAATCGCAAGCCTGCATTTCTTGTGCCAGGTTCTACTCCAGGCGCAGGTGGGTTTCTGCACAGCCAACCCGCCATGGCACTCTACCACCTGGTGAAGAAATCTGTTAGGCATAGGAGAAGACTCTTTGTGGCTTTTATTGACTCTTCTTTTGCCTTTGAATCTGTGAACAGAAATCCACTATTGAGTAAAGCACCATGAATTCAATTCAGACCCTGCATTATTGATTTTCAAGCAGAACCAGGGCCATAGTACTGTTGCACTGTTGGTTACATTCAGGATCAATACGAATGTCTCTTGAGAAATCAGAGGGCAGTTTTCATTGGAATTAGACAGGAATGTGTTTTGTCTCCCATCTGTCCACAAGTTTTAAGTTCTTAATGATTTAATTCCATTTTTGGACGAATTAGATCCACTATATTCCTATTCTGGAGAATAGAAAGAAATGCATCCTCTAGTATGTAGATGATGTGTTTAGTAATAGAAACTAAGGATATTTAAAATCATCCACTGACCCAGCTACTCAGTCCCTGTCATGAGTTAATTATTTTAAAACCATTATTGTGATTTTACTTGATACCCCTTGCATTTAAATTAGTATAATTGGAAGTCTGAAAAAGCAAGTTGCCTCAATTTGGTACACAGGTTTGCATTTGGCATCTAATTCCTCTTATAAGAATCAGGAAATTACATGTTTTTAAACTTTTTAAAAATGTTTATTTATTTATTTTGAGAGATAGAGAGAGAGAGAGAGAGAGTGTGCAAAGGGGAGGGGCAGAGAGAGAGGGAGAGGGAGAATTCCAAGGAGGCTTCATGCCCAGCACAGAGCCTGATGCAGGGCTGAATCTCACAGGCAATGAGATCATGACCTGAGCCAAAACCAAGAGTCGGATGCTTAACCGACTGAGCCACCCAGGCACCCCAGTAAGGTACATTTCTTAAAGCTGGGCCTGCTGAGGGCCCAGCCTATGAGTGTTGGAGTATATTTGCTTTGAACATCTTCCAGTCCAAAATCGTTGCGGCCATGCTCTGTGGATGAACTGTAGGAATTTGATCACCCTTGGGTTTGTGTGAGAGTGAATTTGGCCTCCACACTTCTTCAGGTCATCTTAGGAGAGTTGAGTTGAACTTCTCTTTAGGATTGCATTCATTCTTTTTATTTAGCTCCTTGCACATGTCCGTCAGCCTTGCTCTGCACAGTCAGGTTTTTGAAGCATATAATCACCTTGCATTTAATAAGCTACATAGAGTTACTGTTCTACTGGGGAGTGTACTTGCAGGGACGCCTAATCTCAAATTTATTGCCACCCACTCAGTATCATTCAGAGCTTGCTTGAGAATTTAGGGAGAACTGTTTGAACAAAGCAGTCCAACCATTCTTCCAGATAACCAAAATCTATCTCCGGATTTAGTGGACCTTTGGGAAGTCCCTTACTTTGACCACAACGTGTTGGTTCTCTAAAAGCTTGCTTTGATTAAATTCCACCTTGGTGTTTTTAAAAAGAGAATTCACTTGAGTGTTAACATACTTGCATTGTAATTCAGGAGATGTATCTTTTTTTTGCAAACTAAATTAAAAGGTATAGCGACCATTCAGAGAAACCATCTGTCACTACTTGACTGTTATAATTAGGTTCATAATTTTTAATGACATTGTCATATGTTGGAAAAGAAAAGCTTTAGGACATCAGTTGGAGGTTCTGCCCCTTCTCTGTAAGGCTGTAGTAGTTCAATATTTGGAAACCTCTTTGAATATTTATCTTTCAATTTTTTAATTATATTTATTTTTTTTGTTGTTGACACTGCTGATGTGATGTCTTCTTGTATGTGATATTCCTTACTAAATATTTCTTCATTTATATAAATACTCTGCGACAGGCAGTCTTTAATTTGAAATGTGAATTTATACCTCTGTGTATTACTCAGGTAAGTACAAAACATAGGAAATTAGTAACTGTACTTTAGTTGTACACTAAAAAAACTTTAGAATTGGTTTCCAAAATCCATTATGCTTCAAATAATTTTACTACTCCGTAATTAACCGTGAAATTAAAAAAAAAGAAACCCCATTTCAATTTTCTATGTCTATTCATTCCTTTGACAAATATTTATTTTTATGCCTGTTAGGTACCTGGCACCATGAAAACCTGTGCTCAGTTCTGTTCCTCTGTTATAATTATTTAATGTTTTGAAATTAAAATATTTTGTGTTTATATGTTCTGTTAGTTAGAGGTCATGTGATGCTGTGTCACCAAATACCGCAATAATAACAGCCCCAAAAGCCAGGATGCGCCAAATTATATCTGGTTTATACTTAAAGATTTAATTGTTTAGATGCATGTTTAGATGCATTTAATTGCATGTTTAGATGCAATATTTAATAAGTTTTGTGTTCCATCAAAATTTATATTCTTTCCAGAACAACTTTTGAGTTGAAAATTAAATCGACCATGTACAATTCTTGATAAAATTAAACTATTTTGTCTCTAACAATTGAGTCATATGATTTTGACACTTAGCAAATAGCCTGTTACAGTAGATAAAATTGCTTTGTGATCTTAGGAAGTTTGAAATCATAAGTGACTCTCTCAAGGTCTTAGTAGCATATTATAAATTTGCTATCTTGTGATTAGATAAGCCCAACAAATTCATACCAAATTAGTCAAGATACACATTTTACTTTGTGCCAATAGATTTGTCAGCTTTTAGGTTATTATTTTTTTAACCAATAAGTAGAAGTATAGCTCTGATTTGTTATTCATTAGCAAAGTACAACTGTTTTTTAAGCCATTCGGATTATTTGGCATTTAAGCAATGCTTTCTACTTTAAATGATGCCATTATCACTTGAGAACTCTGCCTATCACTTTGGTTAGTCTAGAAACGCAACTCGTTATAGGATGAAGTAGAATAACTACTTAATGAGGCAGAATACAACTTTACAACCAGAATATGGGAGAAGTCCAGTGTACCTTTAAAACTGTTTGGTGTCTGCATGGAAAAAAGTGTTAATGTGCCTCGTAAAATTTCTCAAGAAGTATGCAATGGTGAATACATTTCTTGTTCTACATGATTTCTTTCTGGAGAGTTCCTTTAATCTATGTAAAGTTGCCCACCTGATATTTGGTTGAGTTTGTTGAAATGTATCCAAAATGCAAAGTATCTCACTTGAACTACTTGTTGCATATAATCTGGAGAAGACAAAGGTAGGATGACTTCACAGGGAAGAGAACGTAAATGATTTCTTGAGATCTCTCCCAATACTGAGAATGTGATTTTGTGAATTGATGTTTATATTACACTTGAGTTAGAAATAAGGAAGTATTTGAAAACCATGTGGCCGATTAAATACTGGACCACCCAGAAACGCCATTCAGTGTCCTAAAACAAAGGTCTTTAAACCTGGGGTAGCTCACCACATGTCTTGTATGAGAGTGGGCTTTCCTTGAGCAAGAGAGCTCTATGCCAGATATCCTTTGTGCCTATATAAATGCATCTCTCTGCCTTTCTTTCCTTCTTTCTTTCTTCCTTCCTTCCTTCCTTCCTTCCTTCCTTCCTTCCTTCCTTCCTTCCTTCCTTTCTCACTAGCTTGCTCACTCAAGAGAACTCTATGCCAGATATCCTTCGTGCCTATATAAATGCATCTTCCTTCCTTCCTTCCTTCCTTCCTTCCTTCCTTCCTTCCTTCCTTCCTTCCTTTCGCACTAGCTCGCTCACTCAAGAGAGCTCTATACCAGATATCCTTCGAGCCTATATAAATGCATCTCTCTGCCTTCCTTCCTTCCTTCCTTCCTTCCTTCCTTCCTTCCTTCTTCCTTCCTCCTTCCTCCTTCCTCACTAGCTTGCTCACCCACTCGCTTGCTAAGAATGCAGAAGGAGTGTAATATACTGAATTCCTCTTGTACCACTGGTTTACTTTAGTCTCCTGCTTATATTGAGCCCTGGATTATTTTGGGTTAGCTTGTGAATTTAATGAGATCATAACACATTGTGATGGGTATGACTGCAGAATGGAAAATGTCACTACTACGTGCCAGTTCATTTAAATCATTTTTAAGTATCCACCTGTGCTCTGAACTCTCCATTCGAATTTTACTGGCTAATATGTTTTGCTCCAGTTTCGGTTCCTTTAACTCTTATACTTTGGTAAGTTAATCTGGGAGCATGTGCTCTCGCCCTTTCAGCTTCTGTTCTTGTTCTAATAAAGGCCCCTCTGCTTGATGGGTAGGCATAGAGGGCTTTCTTATTTTAAAAATCAATTTGAAAAAAGCATAGTTTGTAAAGGGCAAGAAGAACCGTTAAACTTTAGAACATATTATTTGGGAGATGTTCAATTTCTGCTGTTGATGTGCTGAAATGTAGTGAATGAGAAATTGCATCTAAAACAATGCTTTTTTTTTTTAACTACTTTTTTTCCGTCTTCAGTGCCTGCCTGTTTCTGTGTTTTATGAAAGTCTGCCTTCTCTGGTAGGGGCTTGGTGATCTGGGGAAAAGACAGCTCTGGGGATTAACCTGTCTGCCTCAGACTGACTCCCTTTTTCCTCTTAATCCTGCTGCCCTGTTAGTGACATTACCATGAGAAGGAGGAGGGAATAAAGGATTAGTGTAGAGAAGAATGGCAGTTTTGAGGGTCTGAAAGGGTAAAAAGAAAGAAGGAAAAGGAGAGTAGAAAAAAAATCTCACTGGAGGCAGGAGGTGAAATTGAGTTGTGGGATCCCCCTTCTTTTTGTCCAGAATATATTTAGGTTGGGTAGATGTGGGGAGACACTTGAATAGTAGGAGCAGCTGTGATGCTGTATAATTAGGGGTGAAGCTTCAGTACGTGGGGTAGAACATGGTTCTAAGGGCCTCCTGAAGTCCAACTGTGTAACCTTGGGCAAATTAGTTAGCCTCTTTGGGCCTTGGTTTCTTCATCCGTAAAGTGGGGAGACTGACAGTAGGGCTTCTTAAAAGTTGTCACGGGGATTAAATGGGCAACTATAGGAAAAGTGCTTAGGAAATGCTTATTTATTTGTAAGATTCATTTTTAATAATTATTAGGAGTGGGAATAGCAACGTGGATGATTTAAAAAACATGATTTGTGAGTCATTTTAGAGAGAAATAGCTCATTGCTAATGTAAACAGACCATACTGGATCTGCAAAGAAACCACTCACTTATCTGATTTTGTGCTTCTACTTTTGACACAATGTCTTTCTCCTAGAAACTTTTACAGATCCTTCAGGGCCCATCTCAAATGCCATCTTCTTAATGAGTTCCTGCTGATACCTCTGGGCAGAATTATTTGGCTCCCTCGGGGGGGGGGGGGGGGGGGTCCCATGACATTTAGTTAATAGTGTTAATAGGACACTTATTTCGTTAAAAGTAGATCATCTTTTTAACATTTGTGTCTTCTCTCCTTGCTGACAAATGCAGATTCTGACAATTTTAATATTCAACATATGTAGTCTGTGTATACGAAACAGGTAGATGTTGTTGACAGTTGATTAGGAAAGATAGAGGATTCTTCTAGTGTTCACTGGTAGGATTCTCTTAATACCTGAACCACCGCCATGCCTTTGACCCTGCATATAAGATCCCATCTAGACAGTGTAATAAATACCTGCTTCACATCCTCGCAAGTGCTCAAAGGAGCTGGCAAGCTGATCTGGGTGGTTATGGAAGAGAAATGTTTTATTTTATTGTTCTTCCTCTGTCTCTTCCTCCTTCACTTCCTCCTCCTCCACTTCCTCCTCCTCCACTTCCTCCTCCTCGTGCTCTCCTTTCTCTTACCCCACCTCAGTTTTGGGGGTATAGTTAATTTATTTAAAGCTCCTGTTTAAGTTTGTTCATCCACTTAGAAATACAGTTAATCTTAGTATAAATAGACTTTCCATGAAGTATTGTATCACAGTGTCATGGCATTTTAATTAATAACCAGCCGAATATTTTCTGATTGTAGACTACTTATGTACACTTGCAGTAATTCCCTTCCAATCTGTTATTGCATCAGTGTTTTATCTTGCAGCAGATGGTATCCTATAATTAAGAAAAAAAGATAGTGTTATTATGACACTGAATTTAAGAATAATAGCCATATACAAATCTGTGGGCTAGGCTGATGAGAAATATATACTGGTTTATTATTCTTAAATGGCTTAATAATACATGTTTTGTTCTGATATCTTTACAGGCATATTAGAAATCATCTGTATTACAATGTTATGTCATCTAATCCAAAGGGAAATAGCACATGGGCATGTATAGGCTTTTATTTATAAATGGGTCATTGAGATATGTTTCCTCTCCAAGAGGAAATTCAACCCTACAAAACAGGAAAGAATTGTAGAAACTCCCATGTGCTTTGGAAAGTGACTTTTGCTCTCATATCGGGCTAATGATTGCTGCAGATTATATCCATCTCACTCTGAGTCACCTCTATTTAAAAATTAGATAAAACTCATTAATATGAAAAGGAGAGTATTAGCAACGCCATAGATATTAGTGTGTTGCAATGGTGCTAGTAACCGGCCTTGGCTTGGAACCAGATCCGAAAGATTCTGTAAAGAAATGCCATGGTGGTGCTTCCAGTTAGCCAGGTTTCTTCCAGAAAATTATAAAGGAATCTTCCATATAAACTGATTGTCCTGCTGGTTGTATTTTATCACCCGAAGAGGTGGCTCTGTTGAACAGAGAAATGAATGCCCAGGTGTGGGTCTTGATTTTGCAACTTTCCTAGTTGTGTGAGTTGGGGCAAGTAATTTATGTTCTCTGAGCCTCAGTCTCTTCATATGTAAGATGGGAAATACTTAAGTAATTGGCACTAAATTTTATCAATATGAAAAATATCCATAGAAGCCTTCATGACATCAGTAAAGTTTGAGCCTATAAAGTCATTATTTCAGTGATTTAAGGAACTTAGACATACAATGCACCTTTGAAAATCTCTACAGTGTTATATTTGTAAATGACAGTGATGGTAAGGTTTAGTATGTAAGGCTATTTTGCAAATGGCATTAAATGATTCCAATTACTTATGACTCTATTTCATTCATAGATGGAGACAGAACCCCGTTAGGACTGGGGACAGTTTCTTTTAATTTCATTATGGCACACAATTTAGTGAAGAGGGATAGACCCCTTTGAGGTAGATTACTAAGTCAGCTGTTTGAAATTCTTTGTGTAAACCGTCCTAGGGCCCTTGCAGCTATAGAAATAGGAAATGTAATTGCCTTCAGTATTCCCAGCTCTTTGTTTTGTCAGTGTTTTACAGATTTCAAGGTGTTTTTGAAAAAATAAAATTTATTCCCTTACTCAACAACAGGTTAGATGGCACACATCTTGGGGAAATTATCCTGCATTGGTAGGGGAAAGAAAGATGTAAAGATGAAAGATATATGATGCCTTTAAAAAACTCTGGAATTTTTGGAGGGGAGATAAAACTATATCACTGAGGCAATAAAAGAAGACAAGTAGAATGAAGTTATTATCGAAAGAGAAGTACAGAGCCTTACAGTAATTCAGACCCGGGAGACATTACTTCTAGTTGTGAAAATTGGCAAACTGGTGAACGTTTCTCAGGATGAGGGTGGTGGAAAGGGAGAAAAGGGCATTGGGGGGTAGAGGGGGACAGTATGAGTAGTGGCTTAGGAATGGGATGAAGCCAGTGTTGAGTAGTACCTACCAAAAGGAGCATGGTGGGAAAATTAGATTAGAAAACAGCACAGTGGGAAAATAAGGAAAAAAGGTAGAAGTAAGTCAGATTACAAATTTCCTGGATATCTGGTCAAAGAACTTGACCTGGATTATTTTGAAATTTGAGGAAGTTATTAAAGGTTTTTGAGCAAGGGAGTGCATCACTGTGCTTTGAAAGATGAATCTGGCTACAGTGTATAAAATAATCAGAAAGGTAATAGATGGAAGGAAGGGGGAGAACCAGTATGATGACATCATTCATACTTCAAACAAGAGTCCATAAACAACTAAAGAATGGAAATGTCAATGAAAATGAATACGCAGTAGTCGATTTGGGTGGTTAGAATGAGTAGGGAATAGTCATTGGTACCTGGTTACCAAGGCTGTATGAGAGAGGGAGACAGAAACCGTAGAGATGCCTCCAAGACTTAGCTCAGAAGAGAGGAAGGGACTGCGGGAGAGCAGCATTACCAAGAGGAGTGAAGCGAGGCTAAGTTTGATTGGGGGATGGGCAGAGGAGGTAGTGGGAAGGGATGAGGATTCATGTTCTGAATTCATCGAGGTTTTGACCTACACATCAGCTGTCCAGCTGGAGATGGCCAGTGGGTGACTGGCAATATAGAATAAGCTAGTAGAGGAAGTCAGACTGTTAGGACAACATTTGAATAAGTAGCCCTGGGAACTTAGATTAAAAGTCAGTGCTTGATGAGGCAGTGAGTACAGATATGGTTTTGGCAGTGTAAGTAAACCAAATACCACGTGTAGGTTGAGGGATTGAGGGGGCTGAGGGATTTCTTTTTAGGAAAGTAAGATGGATAGCCGAACGTGTTCTCACCCTGAGGGAAAAGAGCCAGTACAGAGGACAAGATGAAAGATAGGAGAGAGGAAAGTAATGCTTCTGAAATTCCATTTCGGTTACCATGGCATTGGTTAAAATTGAAATTAAGACCCTCAAATGGCTACTAAACCTGAATTACTAAATTGGTAATAAAGGCCTAATGAAAGTACTAGGATTTGTACCATTAGACCATATACATGGAGGAATTGATAAGATCCTCCTGGGAAGAAACCAGTGGATATAACTGAGCCTGAGCAAATAAACAAACTGACTTTTAAATACAAAGCAGGCACAGTTAACTTCCATAATCCTGGGTTGACAATGAATTAATAAATACTGGGTAGATTTCTTACAAAAACTTCTCTTCCATGTTCATCAGATATTTCTGGTATCCATCTAGGATAGTTGGCATACGAGAAGCTATGTAATTATACAATTCTGAGTTATATTTTTGTGGTTTATACTTTCCATGGAGAAATATGATAGGATAATGTATTGGTGGGGTGTTTATTTGTATATTTCATTTTTTTCGCCTACCTGTGATTTGCTTACTTTGTTAGTTTTCAGAATTAAAAGCTTGAACTTTGCTAAGAAAGCATTTTGTGTGTTTTTGGTTTGTAAATAACACCTAATGTAAAACCACTAGCATAAAATTCATTTGGACTTTTCAAGGAAGGTGGTTGCAAAGCTTGAGGATTCAGAGAAAGAAACTGGTATGCTTTGTTCAGTGAAAAGCTGCCAAATTTATAAGGAAGTGCAATCCTAAAATGTTGATAAATTGATTTCATCTAAATATGTTCCCTAGTGCCCTTTAGTCTTCTATAACTTGTTAGAATCAACCTTGTGCAGCATGAATAAAACCTAAATGCACAACCTAACTAAGGTTCTTTCTGCTTTCTCTGAATCACCTAAATATATTTCACCTTCATTCCATGCATACACATATGACAAAAATGACGGAGCAACATTTGAATGTTGTATCATGATTTTGAAACCATAGGCAAAATTGGAGGTTTTATAAAACCCTGTCCTAAAGCTGAAATGGAAAAAATAAATCCGTATCTGGCTGAAAATTTTTCTGTTGACACTGGGCCAAGTAAACAGTTTTCTTCTCAGACAGTATTTCTGTAGCTGCATCACACATATTATGGCCTAACCGTGGCCAGGAAATAGTTCGTTGTCATTGCCTCAAGCTTTAAAAAAAAAAAACAAAAAAAACCAGAACCAGATATGAACTTGGCAAGTTGCTCTTTAAAATATATTTTAAGCATTGGGTATGTATTTAAAGAATTAATTTACATTTTTTTTTTTACTAATTTTACATTTTTACATTTTTAAACTGGTCTCCCTATTATCCCTCATTTTTTTCACTTTGTTCTCCATGGTACTGCAAGAATTATTGCACTAAATCTGAAACACCTTATTATTACAGCATCAGTAATAAATGCCCATTGTTCTTAGCATGGCTTTCTGAATCATCTATAGATTTTCTGTTCACATGTTACCTCTCCAACATCCTCTAAGTCTGGATCTCCCTCTCCATTAAGGACTAGGCTCTGTGAGTAGCCAGCTGGGTGGCCCCACCCCAAACATGTCATCTGCTCCCTTTCCCCACTTTTTGCATTTCTTCTTCCCCCTTGAGAACAAACTTAAGGATTGTATTTCACGAGAAGTTTCGTTTCTATTAGTTCAAAGTAATTTCTCTTGGAAAATTGGTAGTTTGGGTAACAACGGACTTATACATGAGAGCAGCTGCCTGGAAATGAGCAGATGTCCCCCTGTGCTGCTGCTCCCCAAGATCCTGACCAGTTTCGTGGTGCTCCCAACACTGAGCTTGTCTCTTATGTGCCATCAAGTTTTGTGCTGCTGTTTTTCTCTTACACATCACTTTGTGCATATGGTACCTGCATTTCAGTTTGCAGCCTCTGGTGTATATATAGCTTACGTCTGAGTAGATCATAATGCGATTTAATCTACACAGAGGAAACACTTTACCAGTTTCAGTGGCACAGTGGGAAGAATGGGGGTGGGTGGGATGGACCGAGGTGGGGTGCTGGTTTGTCACCAAGAGTAGGGCTGTTGGGTGCAGATGTGCTTGGCCCAAGAGCATTACATCTGAGTGATGTCATTCTCACTGTAGAGACCAGAGATTTGTCCAGACTAATCGTTGGTACAATGATTTGTCAGTTTATACTCTGTTTCTTCAAATGATTTCCAAGAAAAGCCATATTTTGAATAATATTGTTAACCTTTATCTTTCTGTTTTTGAATTCACAGCTCTGTTTGGTCGTTTGACTATAAACGTGATCTTTTTTATCGTTGTAAAATATATATCAAGTGAAATGTATCATTTTAGCCATCTTTAAGTGCACAACTCAGTGGCATGAAGTACATTCACAGTGTTGTGCAACCATCACCACTATCCATTCCCAGAATCTTTATATCATCTCAAACTAAAACTGTTACCCATTAATCGATAATTCTTCATTCCCACCGACCCCAGTCCCTGGTAACCACCATTCTACTTTGATCTCTGTGAGTTTGACTACTTCAGTCTCTTCATGTACATGGAGTTATATGATGTTTGTCCTTTTGTATCTGGCTTATCTCATTTAGCATTTATATATACATTTATATATTGATATATATATATATATAAATTTAAATTTATGTATAAAATTTATATGTATAATATATAAAAGTATATACTTATATTTAGGTATGATATAAACTAATAGCTTTTGGTTCCATATTGGCCTTTTTTTTCTTTTAAAAATGTTTATTTATTTTTGAGAGAGAGAGAGAGTGAGCACACCGTTGGGAGAAGGGACAGAGAGAGATGGGGACAGAGGATCTGAGGTGGACTCCTTGCTGACAGCACAGAGCCTGATGAGGGGCTCAAACTCATGAACTGTGAGATCATGACCTGAGCCAAAGTCTGGCACTTAACCAATTGAGCCACCCACGTGCCCCTTTTTCTTTCTTTTTAAAAAATTGTGCATGGTATGCAGAACATAAAATCCACCACCTTAACCATTTAAAAACATTTTTTTAAACATTTACTTATTTTTTTGAGAAACAGAGAGACCGAGCACAAGCAGGGAAGGGGCAGAGAGAGGAGACAGAATCTGCAGCAGGCTCCAGGCTCTGAACTGTCAGCACAGAACCTGACGCAGGGCTCAAACCCATGAACTGTGAGATCATGACCTGAGCTAAAGTCAAATGCTTAACCCACTGAGCCACCCAGGCGCCCCTTAACCATTTTTAAATGTGTGCTTCAGTGATATTAAATACATTAATGCTGTTGTGCGAGCATCATCACCATCTGTTTCCACAATTCTTTTTGTCTTAAACAACTGAAACTCAGTGCCTATTACAAAGAAGCCCTTCATTCTCCCTTTCCCCCAGACCCTGGCAATCACCATTCTCTTCTCTGTCTCTATGATTTTGAATACTCTAGGTACCTCATATAAGTAGAATCGTGCAGTATTTGTATTTTTGTAACTGGCTTATGTTGCTTAGAGTGTCCTCAAGATTCATCCATGTTGTACCATGCATCAGAATTTCCCTTCCATTTTAAGGGTAAATAATATTCCATTGTGTGTCTGTAACACCTTTTGCTTATTTGTTTATCTGTTGATGGACACTCGGCTTGTTTCTGCCTTTTGGCTATTGTGAATATTGCTACCATGAGCTTGGGTATACAGTAAGTATACAGTATCTAAGTCCCTGCTTTCAATTCTTTTGGATATATATAGAGAGAGAGATTACTCTTTTTTTCAGTTTAGTTATTTATTTTGTGTGAGAGAGAGCACAAGCAAGGGAGGGGCAGAGAGAGAGGAAGACAGAGAATCCCAAGTAGGCTCCATGCTGTCAGTACAGAGCCCGAGGTGGGGCTTGTGAAATCATGACCTGACCGAAATCACAAGTTGGACACTCAACTGACTGAGCCACCCAGGTGCCCCTATATGACTTTTTAATCATATCTATTATTCATCTCCCAGAGCTCTTGTCCCAATGTGTATTTCTTGTGAAATCTGTATGCATATAGCATTCTTTTATTATTTGTGCTACTGGGAGGAGGTTGATATAGAACTCCAGTGCTAGAAACTTCCATCTGAAAACATTGGTTCCTATCCCACAAGAATTCCACAAAGCTTTCATCTTTAAAGCTCTGCTGGGCTGTTTAAATCATGTTTCTTTAGAACTTCCAACATTTTTAGCTTTTCCCTGAGTTTTTCTCTGGTAGACATGCTTTAGGTAAAGCTCCTTCATTTATCAGTTGCTGTCTGAACTGGATTTTGTGACTCACTGACTTATGATCTACACTGAGCCATGTAAAGAGAGGACATGAAAATGTTCAGTTGATTTTATTTTGGTTGGTGTTGAGATGGGAGATTCTGACTCTGTAGTGATGTTTGAGTTCCCACTCTGAGTGCTCTGAGATATTATGGATCAGATAATTCACCACCTCCATCTCTTTGGGATACAAAGAGATGCCATCCTTGGAGAGGAGCACAACATGCCTTTGGAGATGGGAGGATCTGGGGGAAGGACTGGTTTAACCAATCAGGATGCTAACTTGGTTGGACATTCTACCTGTAATACATCGTGCATCTGTAGACTGCGTGAACAAGACTGAAGCTGTTAAATTTGACTGTCGTGCCTGTGGAGAACCGGTCATTCCATATGTAGCTCTCTTTCTGAAGTTTTCTTTTATGCTGAGCATGGGAACTAGTAGCACTTAGTCCGATTTTTGAAGATCCTTACTTTTAACTACAAGGTACAAATCTTCATTGCTTATCTTCAATTTCAATGTGATGTATGGGCAGAGTTTTTACAGATTTACTTATTTATTGCTATCATTTATTTTTCAAAAGGTATTACATATATTTACTTTAAAAAGGTGGAAAGGATGTGTAGTGAATGGAACATTTTCTCCCATGAGACAGCTGCTACCACTAGTTTCTTGTGTGTTCCAGAAATACTCGCTGTATTGCTTTTTTTTTTTTTTTGTCAGGTACAGCATACGTACAGAATGGTGGATAAAACATACGTGGAAGGTATAAAGAATAATAATAAAAACAAAGCAATCAGGAAAAAGTTATTGCTGGTCCTTCAAAGCTGCCTGTATGAGCCTCTCCTCTTAAGATGTAACCACAATTCTGAGTGCTGTGATAACCATACTCTGTATCCAGCAAGGATGCAGGGACACTGAATGATAACTGTTCTTGTTACATATAGCATCTAAATGTAGAGGCAAAGTCTTCCAAGCACTGATGTATTGCTCATTGTATTTTTTTTTAAAGTGTTTTATTTTTTTTTAACGTTTATTTTTGAGACAGAGAGAGACAGAGCATGAATGGGGGAGGGTCAGAGAGAGAGGGAGGCACAGAATCCGAAACAGGCTCCAGGCTCTGAGCGGTCAGCGCAGAGCCCGACGCGGGGATCGAACTCATGGACTGCGAGATCACGACCTGAGCTGAAGTTGGACACTTAAGCGACTGAGCCACCCAGGCGCCCCGCTCATTGTATTTTTTAACCACACTGCAGATGCTTCCACGTGATGACAGTGCTTCTCCTCATCTGAGCTGAGACTTTGCTCCTCCCTTAGCCATGACATGATTTAGATCTTTGAAAAGCTTTTCCACTTATAAGAGCACTTTAAAATGTAACACATTCATGTGATTTTAGACATGTTGCACACCTGCTAATGTAGAATGGTGATTCGGAAAATGGAAGACGATTATAAAATTTTAGAGCATTCAAAAATGGCATTCTGATTGGAAATAGCTGCATTTATATATAATATGAGAAGGATTAATATTCAAAAAAGAGAGCTCAGCCTTTTTAATTTTCATGATTTGCAGAGTGCTTGATACATAGCAGATTATTACTAAATGTTTATGGAATGGTACTGAATTGAACTCTGTCAAATGCATACTTAAGTCATTCTGTACACCTCTCATATCTTGTGCTCTGTTTGGTAGCTTGAAAATTTGCCTTGAGTTCGGTATTTATCAGCCTGACTATATGTCCTGTGCTACAGTTGTCATACTTCTTTGTCTCTTACTCCCAGTCAGTATCCTAAGAAGACTTTGGGCTTCTTTTGCTTTGTGTGAGGCAAGGAAGAAGAAAAGGGCGTCTGGGGCACCTCAGTGGCTCAATCGGTTAAGTGTCTGACTTTGGCTCAGGTCATGATCTCGTGGTTCCTGAGTTCAGGCCCCACGTCGGGCTCTGTGCTGACAGCTCAGAGCCTGGAGCCTGCTTCAGATTCTTTCTCCTTCTTTCTCTACTTCTCCCCTTCTTGCTCGCTCTCTCTCTCTTTCTCTCTCAAAATAAATAAAACATTAAAAAAAACAGAAAATAGAGTTTATTTATTATTATCATTTTATTATTGTTTTGTTTTGGTCCTTCTCTCTTCGTTTCGTCCATGTCAACGTATTGGCAGTGATGTTTCTTGACTGTGGTGGAAATGAAGGTGTGGCTGTTCAGCCAGCTGCAGTGGACACTCTTCTTGGTCCTTGTCTGTTGCTGAGGGTGGAGGACAAGTTTTTGGGATTGCTTTACTAGGAGTAAAAACAAGCATGTGTGTGTTTAGTGCGATTGTTTTATAAGATGTCTTGGGACTTTTCCCGAGTAATGTCCCATTTGGAATTCCCTCGCTTCAGCTGGCAAACTCGAGCTCTGCCGGTCCTTGGATATCGTACCATAAACTTGTATGCCAAATGTTGGAGCAAAGAAAGGAAGCTTGTAAAGAAATTTCATTTTACAGAACTTGTAAAGTATTCACGGTTCGTCATTCTTTAAATTCCAGAAACGAGGGGGTAATTTGTGGGGACGAATAATTAAGGAAAGAAAAGATTTTGTGATGGAAAGGAGGAGCAGGCAGAACGGAGAGGTTGGCATGTGTATTGGAAAATTGTGGTAATTTAGCAGGTAATCAGAGACATTGAGAGCAGTGCATGTCATGATTTCAAAGGAGTGTAGACTGTTTTCTTTCATTTCCTCTCCTGTGGATCTGTTCTCTTCCAGTTTTCCCCCCCTCCCACTTCTTGTTTGTGAGGGCTTCGGGCTCTATCTTTTTTCCTTGTATCTAAAATCTTTTTGTTTTACTTTAAATGATATTTCAGTTGGCATTGGGAAGATAATAATGTCTTCTGTTTCACTGTAGCATACTAATGCTCTGAAAAGAAAGAAAGAAAAAAAGGAAACTAATTTAGAAGAAATAGAAGCTAAATGTTTCATGGTGAAGTAATCCTGAACTTTCCTGAGTAATCCTAGAGGATCGATGTTCAGATGTTAAGGAAAAAGTCAGACTCTTTGGCTTCTGAGGGACCTGAGGAGGCCCCAGGGTACATCAAAATGTTGCAAGATGTATTAGAACATGTATCTCCATAAGCTAAGTTCCCTGGAGATCATTCAGCATTTAGAATATCTTGAGAGACAGTTGTAGTGAGAAAACTCTGTTTCCTCCTAACTCATCCCCTTTTGAAAACAACTAAATCTTAGCTGCTTGCTCTAAAGGATATGAAAATGAACGAATTAGGTTTTCATTTGCTTTTTGTTTGTTTTTTGTTATTCACAGTCTGTATTCTATCCAACAGTTAAATCTTTTCTAAACCTTTTTTTCTGAAACTGAAAAAAGAAATCAAGAATTGAGAAATATTTGTGGCTGCAGTTAGATTCTCAGAAAGAGGGGGACGTCTCCCCCCAAATAAGTAGGAAGTAATAGAAACTTGCAGACAGATTGAATTTTTATCTTGACTGCCTTTTCCCTTGGAAATTCCAGAAATATGAAGAGTGAGGCAATAGCAAACATGGCTCCCGTGTCCTTAGACCTTTAAGTGGTCTTTCTTAACAGCAAAGATAGGCAGTTTTATAAAACGCTGTTTTTAGTATTGAACCACAGAAATCCACTTCCCTTATGACTGCTAATATTTAGCCTTACACATTTATTTTCACTCTGTGATAACAGGCAACATACCAGTGATTAGTTTTCACAAGTGTTTGAGGTGTTCTGTAAGAATACACATCATTTTATGTTCTAAACATTCACCTTTTTAAGGTTTTTAAGCAATTAATCACATAGTATAATTTAGTACTTTGCGAATACTTCATTGCATCTATGTGGCGAGGCATTTAACAGAATCAATTGGAAGTGTATATTTGTAATTCTTTCGCCTTTTAGTCAGACAGTGTATTTCTTAAGGAGTAAAGAAACTTGAGATATAACCTGCTGCTTCTTCATTTTGGTCACAAAAATATTTTTTCCTCAGAAGTGTGGCATTGAATTATCTATTGTTTTATAATGAGAACATTAACTCAGAGAACACACAGTTTCTTTCAGACAGTCACCAGAATAATGATCAAAAGGCAAATCAGTACCATTTAATGTGCCATACTGTATGAATATTGTTTTGGGTTTTGTTTGAGGACTCGACTGGATATTTTCAGTGACCTGTTAGGATAGTTTTCTTTAGTTCTCTTCCCTCCAGTATGATACATTCTTTCAAAATGATTTTATTCAACGTCAGGAAATTGAGAGAAAGGACAACATCTTATTTTGCAGTTCCTTAGAAAAGATTTCATCAATACATGACTGTCTCAGAATCTCCAGGGTTGTCAGTAGTATAATGTATGTTAATAAGGTAGAAGGTTCTGGGGTTTGATGAGCTGTGATAGGCATTCTCTCTGCCCATTGGTGCCCAGCTGCACAGCTCGGCATAGATGCTCAATCTGGCAACTAGATCAGGTTGGCCCAGAGGATTCCCACTGTCCAGCCAGGCAAACTGTTGGATCTTGCTGTGGTAGCACAGTGCCCAAGCTGGTGGAGCACAAGGAAGACAGATACAGGCATGAGATTTGTTGGTGTAGTCTTTCCAGCGGTTGAGAACTCAGGAACCTACAGCCTATAAATAGGGTAAGTAGGCTGGAGAAGCAGGGTTTAGAAAAAAAAATCTGACAGGTAGGATACCAAGAAGTATCTTCCATTCTGGAATTTGGGCATAGAAGCTCTGTTATCAGTTGGGAGCGCTTCGGGTGCCTGTCACTTTGAAACTGTCTTTTGGGGGAGTGTGCTGGTCAACCATGTGGGTGACAGCAGGAAGACCTTAACACTAATTTCCCACAGGGGCACAGCTGGGACAGTTGAGATTCTTTCTGCATCTGGATGTGCTGGCTCAGATAGAGGGTTTGTGAAGTTGAGATCAACAAAGACAGTGAAGGAGAGTTTTGACTTATTAATATGTTACTTACTTATTTTTAGTTTTTAATTTTAAAATTACTTTTAAACATTCTTTTATTGAGGCATGCTTGACATATTACATTCGTGTCAGGTGTACTAAATAAAATTAGATATTTGTATATATTGCAAAATGATTGCCACCCTAAATCTGGGTCACAACCATCACCATACACAGTCACAGATTTATTTTCTGCGATGAGAACTTTTAAGATTAACTCTCTTAGCACATTTCAAATATTCAAGTCAGTATTATGAACCCTAGTTGCCATGTTGTACTTCGCCATGACTTATTTTATAACTGGAAGTTTGTACCTTTTGATTCCCTTCACCTATTTTACCACCACTAGCCTCCAGCCTCTGGCAACCACCCATCTGTTCTCTGTATCTATGAGCTTGGGTTTTATTTATTTATTTATTTATTTATTTATTTATTTATTGGATTTTCAGGGGTTTTGTTTATTTTAGGTTCTACAAATAAATAAGATTATATGGTATTTGTCTTTCTCTGTCTGACTTATTTACCATAATACCCTCAAAGTCCATCCATGTTGTCACAAATGGCAAGATGTCATTCTTCCTTATGGTTGCATAATATTCCATTACATGTACATATAGATATAGATATAGATATAGATACAGATATAGATGATATACACACACACCATGTTTTTTTTTATTCATTCATTTATCAGTGGCATTTAGGCTATTTCCATATTTTGCCTATTGTGGCTAATGCTATAATGAACATAGGGGTGCATATATCTTTTTGATTTAGTATTTTCATTTTCTTTGGATAAATAGCCAGGCATGGAGTTGTTGAATCACATGATATTTCTACGTTTACTATTTTCCACAGTGGCTGTACCAATTTACATTCCCACTAACGGAACACAACAGTATGTACTGTTGCCTTTTCTCCATACCCTCTTTTCTCCATACCCTCTTCAATACTTCTTGTCGTTTTGATAATAGCCATTCTAACAGGTGTGAATTGATAGTTCATTGTGGTTTTGATTTGCATTTTCCTGATGATTTGCAGTGTTGGTCAATCTGTATTGGATTGGTATTGGTCTTTGGAGAAATGTCTATTCAGATCCTCTGTCCCATTTTTAAAAAGTGATTTGTTTATTTTTTTCTTGTTGACTTGTATGAGTTCTTTATATACTTTGGATATTAACCTTTTATTATATATATGATTTGCAAATATTTTCTCCTATTCAATAGGTTGCATTTCATTTCTTTGATAGTATTCTATACAGGAGCTTTTTAGTTTGATGTATTTTCACTTGTTTATTTGTGTTTTTGTTGTCTTTGCTGATGCTGTCAGATCCAAAAAAATCATTGCCAAGACCAATGTCAAAGAGATTACTGCCTGTTTTCTCCTAGGAATTTTATTATTTCAGGTCTTACATTCAAGTCTGTAATCCTTTTTGAGTTAATTTTTGTGGATGGTGTAAGATAGTGTTCCTGTTTCATTCGTTTTCAACATGCCTGTCCAGTTTTCCCTGTACCGTTTATTGAAGAGACCGCCCTTTTCCCATTGTATATTCTTGGCTTCTCTGTCACAAATTAATTCACCATATATGTATGATTTATTTCTGGACTCTCTACTCCATTGATCTATGTGCATTTTTTTTATGCCAATACCATACTATTTTGATTACTTAGCTTTGCAATGTAGTTTGAAATGAGGGAACATGATGCCCTCAGCTTTGTTCTTCTTTCCCAAAAGTACTTTCACTGTTCGGGATCTTTTGTAATTCCATGCAAATTTCAGAATTGTTTGTTAAGGTTCTATGAAAAATCCCTTCAGAATTTTGATAGGGATTACATTGAATCTGTAGATTGCTTT
The DNA here is from genome assembly GCF_024362965.1 of Panthera pardus. Taxonomy (NCBI): domain Eukaryota; kingdom Metazoa; phylum Chordata; class Mammalia; order Carnivora; family Felidae; genus Panthera; species Panthera pardus. The sequence goes on along the minus strand of NW_026526732.1, from coordinate 21,658,896 downwards.
GGGTAGTTTGGTCTTTTTAAATTTTTGAATAGCTTTCTTGAGATATAATTCACATACCATGTAATTTATCCCTCTAAATTGTACGACTCAGTGGCTTTAAGTATATTCATATAGTTGTATAACTATTACCCTATTTTTATTACCCCTAAAAGAAACCTCATATCCCTTTGGCAAGATATCCTCATCCCCACATTCTCCCAGACCCTGGCAACTTCACGTTTACTTTCTGTTTGTGTAGATTTGCCATTCTGAGTATTTCATATGAATTGGACTCATAAAATTTGCAATCGTTTACAAATGGCTTTTTTCACTTAGAATCATATTTTTAAGATTTATTCATGTTATATCTTGTATTAATATTTCTTTTATTTTTATTGCTGAATAATATTCCATCGTGTGGATATACCACATTTTATTTATCCATTCATCAGTTGATGGATATTTGGGTTATTTCCATTTAGGCTATTATGAATAGTGCTGCTATAAACATTTGTGCTCAAGTTTTTTTGTGGATGTGTTTTCATTTCTCTTGAATATTCTACCTAGGAGTAGAATGCCAGGCCTGTTAATATGTTTCAAATTTTTTGTATATATTTAGGAACCATGTAAAATGGTTTGTAAATACAATCAGTAGTAAAATCTATAGTTATTTGTGGTTTGCAATAAAAAGCTTCTTATGTATATTTTATGTAATATATTTATATATTTATAGATTTTGTATATGTTTATGTGTTATATACATATATATATGTATATATATATATATACATATATATATATATATATATATATAAAATAATGGTTTCTGAGTTGATAGACCTCTCACTGTTATTAGCTAGCCCTTCTTTTCTATCCACATTACTAAAATATTTAATCTTAGTTCTCAATTTTTGTGGCTGGTAACCTCTTATTCTGTTATTTTTTTTATAGGAATGGGATGACTTTTGACACCATATGCAGATGTTTGCTTATAATTTATATGTACTAATTTTCAGTACCTTAAAAATGATAGTATATGTATGATAGTATTTTTAAAAGTAGAAAATTCTAAGATACATTGTTAAATATTAAATAGTATTAATATTCATTAATGTGGTTATTAATAAACAATTGTCTTCCTTTGAAATGCAAACTCTTATTTTTTGATTTGTGAGTTTATTATGTTTATAATGAGATCAGTCATTTTTTTTTTATTTTTTTTTTTAACGTTTTATTTATTTTTGAGACAGGGAGAGACAGAGCATGAACAGGGGAGGGTCAGAGAGAGGGAGACACAGAATCTGAAATAGGCTCCAGGCTCTGTGCTGTCAGCACAGAGCCCGACGCGGGGCTCGAACCCACGGACTGCAAGATCATGACCTGAGCCGAAGTCGGCCGCTTAACCGACTGAGCCACCCAGGCGCCCCGAGATCAGTCATTTAAAAAAATTTTTTTTTTTTTAACGTTTGTTTATTTTTGAGACAGAGAGAGACAGAGCATGAACAGGGGAGGGGCAGAGAAAGAGGGAGACACAGAATCCAGGCTCTGAGCTGTCAGCACAGAGCCCGACGCGGGGCTCGAAGTCACGGACCGTGAGATCACGACCTGAGCCGAAGTTGGACGCTTAACCGACCGAGCCACCCAGGCGCCCCGAGATGAGTCATTTTTAACTGAATTCTCCAAGAACGTTTTCCTTTAAAGATGAAGATAATGAAGATAGGCTTCATCAGCAGAAATATTCATTGCTCCGTATTTCCAGACACATGGAAATGCCATAACTTGAGATTATAGTGTTTTGCGGCATGGAATTTTATATATTTGGATTTTTATTTGCTTCTGTGAGTCATTCTGCAAATAACTCTTCTTTGTTCCTTTTTCTTTATTCATTCTTTCTCTCACTCCCTTTTATTCTGTCTCTCACTGGTTTTGTGAAAGAACATAATTGAATTTCTACTTTGATCTATCTTTAAATTTAATTCCAGACTATAATAGACTAACACTGGGTTTTTGGATGATAACTGTTTTGTGTTGATATGGTTGAAATCATACTTCTTTTTTTTTTTTTTTTATCGTATTATCATGTTCAGAATCTAAAGCAGCTATTTGGTCCTTAGATTAGACTGCCATCCACCATCTTTGTTATTTAGCATTTATTTATATTAGATTTTTTAACTTATAAAATACTGCATGTTTCTTGTGAGAAAAGCATCCATATGTAGTAGTATATAAATATATAAAGTGAAATATTTCCCACACTGTGATTCTCTACCTCCCAAGTACCATAACTTGGAACAACCAGTTTCCTATATAGCTTTCCTGGAAATTTCCATATGTATGCAAGCACTTATATTCACATACATTTTTTTTTAAATTAATGGTGTTATTTTATATATTATATATGTTTCAACATCCTGCTTCCTCCCCACCCCCATCTGTAATTGACATTGGATAGCAGTGTAACTAATTTCTGCTTTTCTGTTTGCTTTGGCAGCCCCGGAGCTCTGAACTCATTTATAATTGCTAGGAGCTCTGTGCTCAAATACTTGCCTACTATAGCCCCAGTTTTCTGGTTTAATTTGTCTTCTCTCTTTAAAAAAAAAAACTTCTTTCATTTTATTATGCCTTCTTTATGACAGCCATTTAAACAATTTTAGTGAATAGGAGAATTGAACAATTATGATTAATAGGAGAGAAATATTTGACCTTATGCACCAGATATTGTTACATGCTGCTCTGTATAATTTTAGTACTTTGGAAGCTCTAATTATCAAGGTGATATTTAAGAAATTGCTTTTTCAACATAATAGTTGGTAACTGAAGTACTCCAAAGGGTTAATATAGTTCACAAACTCAGGAAAGCTTTTTATCTTATGAGAAAACTATTTTAAAAAGAAAAAAAAACACTAGTCATTTTTCTAGTTGAACCATTTAAACATTTTTGAAGTAAAGAGTATTTTTTTAAAGGCAGTGACCATTTCAGCCTTAAGATAAGCTCTTCTGCATCTGTCGTCATCTTTGTTGAAGTCACTACACTGTTTTTATTCTTTGGCACTGTATTTAAATAGAAAATATATTTCATGTGTGTTTTTTTTGTTGTTCTTTCAGGCTGCAGTGTTTTATTTTGAATGTGGTAAATATTGATTTTATTACCCTTGGGACTGCTTATCTCTAAACACTAGGTGCTTCTCTTAAACATGGATTCACAGATGGTAAATCACTAGGATTTTTGTTCAACAGTGAAAGAAGTCACTTAGCATAAGCCTATCCTTGTTTGCCATTGTTTATAGAATTTCTTACTGGTACAGTATCCATTTTCTTAGCAAGGAGATTAGGTCTAGAATGTATCTGTTTGGAAAATTAGATTAAAATGGATTTTCAGTTCAGAACTACTAATTAGTGTTCTTGATTATCAGTGGTATGTAAAAATTAATTTTGGAAGATGTGTGTGTGGTTGTTGTCACTTTTTGTATGATAGAATGCCCATGCATTAAATTATGGCTCTTGGCTGTGATCTTTTCAGAGGGCAATGAGGTGAACTGGTCAGCAGGTCATTATCAGGTAACTTTAGTTGTAGGATTCTAGGAATTCAACTAAAAGAGCTAGGACTAGAATTATTATTCTTACATGCTTGCAGTTGTTAGTGGTTATCTCAGCCAACTTTATTTTTAGTGTCTTAGGGATGGGTCAGGATAAGCTTTCTGTAACATTCATTAAATCATTATTGCTTTCACAGTCAAACTTTTTGAAACAGCTTCTACTTACTTTGTTTTGACATCAGCCACTTCCTATTTATCCTCAATATAATGCAGTCTAGCTTTTGCTTCAGGTGCATGTTGCCATTACCAGGACCATCGATGACTTTACATCTTACCTCTTCCCTGGTCTCACCTGATTTTATCTTTCTGTACCACTTTTACAATGACAACACTCTCCTTCATGTGTTCTCATCTCTTGGCATATCACATACTCTTAATTTTATTGCTGCAGTTGGCTATTCCTTCCCTTTATTCTTTGTTGGCTTTCTTTCCTTTGTTCAGTACTTGAGTAGTTTTCCAGATTCCTGTCCTCAAACATCTTTCATTTTCACTTGATGCATTCTTTTCTGGCTTCTGTAACTTTTGTATTTGCTCATGACTCTTAAGTCAAGTTGGTGATTTCACAGACCCATTAAAATTCAAATCCCTTTCTCTTACTGTATTACTTTGTTTGGTTAATCTTGCCCAGTTACCCAAGCCAGAAATATAGTTACTATTCTGGAATACTTTCAATCACTCCCCATATCCAGTCACTCAGTAGGACAAGATACCAAGTCCTATTGATTCTTAATAGGTTTTTTTTTTCTTGTCTTATTGCTTTTACTGTCAGTGTTGCTTGAATCATGAAGCCATGTAAACAGACAAGGTGACAGGCATCGTATTAGGGTTGTTTGCAAGATGCTGCAATGGGAGTTTCTGTATGGAACAGATAGGGGAATAGTTATCAAGTTTTGAGATATCAAAGTAGAATTTCTAGAGGTGATCATCTGCAAAGAGTTCTAAAGAATATGTTGCCATTATCCTGCCAAAGAGGCGTGAAGCATTATCAGCAGGAGGAGAGAGGGGTCATTTCCAGGAAAGGATCTAGCATGTGTCAGGCAACATTAAGGTAAAACTATAAAGTCAAACACCAAAAAGGAACAGGGGGAAAATGGCGTCATGAAAGAAAGTAGTTTAGGGTAAAACAACAACAAACAACAACAACAACAACACAGAGAGAAAACTAAGGGAGTCATGATAATTACATTTAAATAGAGGAAGGATTATCTTCTGAAAATGTGAGGTTTTTTTTCTATGATATAAGCAGAGGGGAAAATAAGACATAGAGGAGCCTTTTTCTGATTTAATATAAAATGTGATTTTGGAACCTGATGCATTGAAAAGCAGTTCTCCTTTGTGTCAAATGTTCACATAGAATTTCGAAAATACTTATCGATTATACTATAGATGGAATTATATTGATTATCATAATATATCATAATAATGATATGAAGTCATTATATTAATTGAAATATTATACAAAAGTAAACTCTAGAGGACCTCTAAAGTCTACTACAAACATAATATGTTGACAGTATCTTTTAGTTATAATGTTAAAGAAATTCAAAAATTTTATGGTTTATTAACATAAAAATATTTGCAAGAATATACTACTGAATAGACAAAATTTAAACTCTTTTGTATCTATTTTCCTAACAAGTATTGTGAATAAAATTTATATTTTTTTTCTGTACTAAGATTATTAGCTTACAATTTCTTGAGAAATTGCCAGAAAAAAATGTCTCATCGAGTTTTTATATCCCTAAAGAGCATCTTGCAACATACAGATTTGAGTCAGGGAGATATATAATCAAGAGTACAGTTTATATTTATTTGTGTGAAGCTCTGGTCTCAGGAAAATTGCTATATAAATACTTAGTTTAACAACTGTTGTTATTAGGGGTTTGTATGAAAGTCTGCCAGCGTGGTCCCAATATTTACATCATAGATCAAAATGTTTTGAAAAGAGCTGCTTCTCAACTGTGATCTTTGTTGTTTTGAAATTCAAAATGTACTTGAGTTATTTTCATTTAATGCAGTTGAAATAGTTTCCATTGCCAGTTTTTTTTCCCTCTTTATTTAAAGACAAGAAGTTCTTGGACAAAGTATATCTATTCCAGACTAATAACTAAATAAGATGAAATAAGAGAACTTTTTTTTTTTCTGGGACTGAGGAAGAAATAAAAGCTTTGCACTTAAATGTTAGTATCTTAGTGATCCTAACTCATTCTCACCAATGGTAATAACCCATTATTGAAATTATTCCTTGGCCCTAAGATAATTACAGACTTTGGATACCATGCTTATATTAAGTGATATAACAAAATGCTAATTTTAGAGTGTGAGTTTGTCTGATGCTTTTAATCAACTCAGCTGAGCACAACTCAGTTATTAAAGAAAACATCCTGAAGATTTGAATACTATTTCCATGAATAAGGTAATTAATTTGTGATTGGTTGATTTTATGCTTTAGGTTCACCGAAATCTTTACTGCTCAGGAATCTTGACACAGGCAATGCAGGTGTTTACATGAATATAAAATTAGCAAGTATATTTAGCTATAATTAAAATCTAGTATGGTATGTAAAACCTGTTTGTCTTTGACTGGAACTTATTTCAAGTTAATGAGATCTCAAACAAGGCAGAGAGTGTAGGTCCCTTTTTGAAAAGATGATGTAATTTTCTTAATTACCATGTGTGCATTAGCCAGTTTTTACTCTGTTACAAAGCTGCAAAAGCATGGTCTGAACTTTTTTTTTTAATTATTATGGCTAATTTTTTTTTTTTAACTTATACTACTTGTACAAATATCCTATAGTATGAGCCAGGTAATTTTACAGGTGTGGATTTAATTTCTAGTATTATCCATAGAGGTTGCATACATTGTGTAAAAGCTGCAGTTTCTTTTTTTTTATTTGCCCTTGTCATATTTAGGTCTTCTTTCCAGTCATTTCTCTGTAACTACCTGCTAATCTGACATCCTTGACACTGTAATCAATTTCTTGTTTGGGGACAATCTTTTGTTGTTTTAACCCTAATCCCAAGAGACAAAATTGATGTACTTTGAGGGACTGGGGAGGGAAGTTCCTCAATTTCTGGGTTCTGTGTTTGCTTTCCTCCCTCTCAGATAAGCCACACTACTTACGGCTCAATTCCGAGCATTTTATGCACCAGTGACACAAGGTCGGTTTAGAGATAACATGTCACAAATCTACTTACCTCCTCCATCCTGTCAAGAGACCCTATAACTCCATATTTTCTTTTTAACTGGAAATGCGTTCTTTGTTTTGGAATTAAAAACAAAAAAAAAAGGCAACAACGGTGATACAATTTGCTCAGCCCAGGAACAAGATGTTTTTCCCACAGGCCAGTTGCTTCATTCTGAGTATTAGAATTAGGGGAATAAATATTGGCATGACTTTATTATATGGATTTCCCTGAGTAGATTACACTTATGTAGATTATGTGGAATGTATTATGGGATATGCTTCTTGAATAGATGTTACATAATCTGGAAAATTTTGACCCTGAACCTGATTTAATACTTTTATTGCTCCTTGGTTGATACAGACAAACTTTTATTTTTCTCATGGAGTCTATCAGAACCCACAGCACTCTGTTTCATGCCCCCTTTCATTCAACATCATCATATATAGTTTTAGGGAAAATAATAGTGGGTTGTCCTGAAAATTTATTGATGCTTGGGTTAGAAGTATGAAGCAAAGTTAAAGGTACTGTGTCATCAAGGGCTTTTGTCTCCATCAGAGATTGACGGGGTCTAGAACATAAAGTACATGAGTGATCACCAGTTTAGAGTTAGAGCAGATCTCAATGAAGAACAAGAGTTGAAGATTTAAAGGAAGTTTAAGGAGCACCTGGGTGGCTCAGTCAGTTGAATGTCTGACTTCAGCTCAGGTCACATCTCATGGTTCTGGAGTTCAAGCCCCACATCAGGCTCACTGCCTTTAATGCAGCCTGCTTCAGATCTTCTGTCCCCCTCTCTTTGCCCCTCCCTGGCTGTGCGCACACCCCCCTCCCCAAATAAATAAACATTAAAAAAAAGGTGGAAGTTTAAATTTTTGTTTTATCAGAGGGGACAAGAAAACAATGTATTTCAAGGGAACTACAAATACCCAAAGTCTAGGTTAAGCTTCAGAATATTGCATGTTCGTAAAATAGAAGGAAATGAGTTTAGCTTTGTCTAGTGAGGGAGTAGGTTGGATTGGATAGTTTTTATGTAAATATGCAAATTTTTGTTTATTTTGTAAATAATTGGGTTTTGTTAAAAATTTGTGTTAATATGGCTAAAGTGGTTCTGTGTTGTGGCTCAAAAATCCTATTGTATACTTCTATATACATGCACTCCACACTTTCTAAAATTATGTTTTACATGTGTGGTTGAGTCCATGGTATCTATGGCTTGCCATATTTATTGTTTAGTTAATTATTTTCATCATCTTCCTAAAAAGGGCAAGATCAGTGGGGGATTTTTCTTCATAATACCGTGTCACATATGTCTTTAATTTACTTTTACATTTGCAAAGGAGAGATATATATAAAAGCATGGTTGCACAGTTGCTCAAGCAAATTGACACATGGGTAGGAAAAGCAAAACCCTACAGAACTATGTGCAAAACTCCATGGTTATTAAGTAAGTTTTCCTAATCTTCATCCTTGTTAAATGACAAAAACTGAAACAATTTAGTAAAGAATTTGACGTCCTTTGTCCATGGACTGGGGCAATGCAGTGCCTCACAAACAGCGAGTGCACTGTTCTGGAGGGATTTAGGGAAAGAGTGGGTTTTCTGGAGCATTAGAAGAGGCAAGGTAGAAATAGGGTGATGGGCTGGGAGGTGGGGAGATTTCCTTATAAGGCTGGAAGGTCCTATTTTCTAGGGTAAGGCAAGCCAGCTGAAGCTGAGTTGGAGGATGGTGAAGGCTGTGCGCGCTCGGCGTCCTTGACAGTAGGGCGTTTCTCATAAGTGCAGGCTGACGTTGGCTTAGTTTTGTGACATGCTGGGCCACTGGGGTGGCCTCCATTTGGTGAGTCCCAATATACACAAATTACCTTTATCATCCTTTTATGCCATTTTAAATGAGCTCTAAAATTAGTTTTGAAAAACTTTGTCTGACTGGTTGAAATGGCTGGTATTTATAGGTCATTTTGGATCCAAAGATCCAAAATACAGAGTTTCATAGAGGTATAATCACGCTCTAAACTGAATTAGGCTTTAGGTATAAAATACCAGAGTATTCAAAATTAATGATCTCTCATCTCAGTGATTGAGAATTTAAGAAAATATTTTATAACATGGGATATTATTTAGTTTTACAAACTGTTAATATTCTAATAATAATCTGAGAGGCTTTAGAAATGAATAGAAAATTATGATAGCTAGGTATATGTTTAAGTATGTGTTTGGTTACACATTCGTCATACATTTATAATTTTAGAGGCCTAATTTATATTTTTTTCCCCAGCAGTTTTTTTAGTTTTATCTTTTCCATAGTGTCTTATTTAAAAAATAATTATAACTATCATTTCATAATTCTTAGTTTATCAGAGAAACTAACTTGATCTTTTTTTCAGTATATAGTGCTAATGAATTTGAATCTAGTTGGCATAGAATTCTCTAAAGGCCTGGAAATATGTCCGTGCCAGTTATTAAGTTGAATTCTTCTCATGTAATTTTTTTTCTTGAGAATACTATAGTTCAAAGAATTATTTTTGCCTATCCTAATTACTATGCATACTTTTGTATTTTTTAGTGTAATAGAATTGTAGTTTACCCTTTTAAAAATAGTCCTAGAACTTAGATGCTGTTTAGTTATAAAGTATTTTGTTGTGAACATGTATTTAAGTTTAATGGCTCCAGAGACAACTTTTGTATTTGTCTTTGGGTGTTGCTGCTAGTTCAATTTGAAAAGAACAGAGAAAACCCAAGAATTTAGATAAATGATAGAAATCTGATCCCTGTAATAGAATGATGCTTTGCAATATGAACAAGGTAGTTTGGTTCAAGTCAACAAGTTAATATGGCCTTAGCTCTTTGATTTATAATGGGAGATAGAATGTTAAGGGTTAGAGGAAAGATAGAAGCATCTGAAAAAGATAAAATGATCCAGAGAAAGCAGCCTTAATGTTGGAGATCAAGAAATCTGTGCAGAACAGAGGGGTTGTGGCGGCTTAACAGTAGCAGGGGGGGAAAAAGAGGTTGAAAGCTGTGTTGGCCATGTGAGTGTTTAGAGGTACTCAGAGCATGGTTCTGACTGGCAGAAAGTGGGAGATAGCAGAGTAGCACTTACTGCTAGCGAGGGGTGCCGGGAGGAAGCACCTCTTTAAAAAAATTTATGTCAAAATGGTGTTCAGTGGCCCATCACATTGAATCAGCCACCTTTATTGAAAACTTATTATTTAGCACACACTGCGGGGCCACATTTCTCTTATTCTTTGAACTTGAAAACCTTTTCTTGTTGATCTCTGATATGGGTCACTGAACAGATTCTGTTTTACCTGATTAAGTAAATGGGAACAAGACTTAGGTTGACTTCTATTTTCCTGGACCTACTTGATAGTTCACTTTGTCAAACTTCCCCCCTTTCTACGAGATTAAGAAAATTAGTTGGTTACAATGTCATGTAATTCTATTCGGTTTGAAAAGTTATTGATGCATATATTTCCCTGCCTTTTTAACCTTTATTTACTTCTTAGAAGCATTATCCCTTAGGAATATGATGAATCACCATTTCCTTTGCTGAAAGTCCAGCCTTATAAACAATCAAAGCATTATTTAATTTAAAATGTTATAAATCATGTGCATGTTAATGTTCTTTCCTTAACATTTAATTGGAGATTTTCTCAATTAGCTCACCAAAATGTTACAAGGTTCCTCTGTGGCTGAATGCTATTTGAACAGAGACGCAACTAATTAGAATAATAGAACAGAATAATTGTCATTTCTTTATTTTTTATAGGCTGTTTTAAAAAGGGATTTTTTTAAGGAAGCTGTACCAAAAATGTATTATATTAGTAAATATTAGACCCATACTCTTCCTTAAGGCACTTTTTCACCTCATTATCCAGACACTCCTTTATTCTCTATCCTAATACCAATCAAGAAATGGAATGTTTTCCCAAGTTAAGAAAACCTCTCATGCATAAAAATTCAAACTGCTAACACAGATATATCAGGGGATGGCTTTTAATTTGACAAAAGATCTACATTACAAAAGAATTTCCTGAAGATTACTTTAAATATACAGCTCCCTTAGAGTGCTGACCATCAAATCAAAGAATGCTCTAAATTTTAAACGTGTTCTTTTATGGGCACACCTGTTCCTAATATTGCTATGTAAATGGTAACTATTTTCATGTGTGTCCCAATGTGGTGGGTAAATGAAAACTGGTTTGTGAGTTATTCATGTTTGCTAATGTTGGAGAAAGGGTCAAGATGGTTTAGTCTACTCTTACTATACTCTGTCCAGCTAAAGTCTTACAATCTTTCTATCCCAGGCCCAGAGGAGAGGATAGGAGAGGAAGCAAAATCTCATTCTAAGAAGCTCATTCTATAGAAAAAAGGAAACCCTATGGAATTGACAGCAATTTTTCTTTCTCCTCTCTAGTTCTTGGTACTTTAGAATTGAGATGATCTATTATGTGTCATTCAAGTAAACTGACGTGTTTAACTGGATCCTTAAAGCCCATAGGTTTTAGAGCCATCATTTCTGTGAATTTGTGAACCTACTCATACTTGTTCTTCATGAAATTAGGGAATGCTTTTCCAGGTATTTCATGGATAGCTCAGAATGTGAGCTCCTTTGGAGTAATACTTTTATGTCTTTTTATGGCACCTAGTACTTGAGCCATATCATAACTGCCCCAATAAAAGATGGCATATATTGCAATTGTTAGACTCTCTGAGAGGCTTTATTGTTTAAATGCCTGTTATGAATGTAATTTTTTGGTAATATTATTACTGTTGGTTCAACAGTCTTTAATAAGCATTTATCATATGACAAGGACTATGCTATTTTACCTCTACTATTTCACTTAATCTCAACACAGATCTATACAGTTTGCGGTATTATTAAAATACTTCATATGTAAATAAGTAAATTGAAGACAGATTAAACTCTTGCCCAGGGTTAATGAGTCGACTCAGAACCTTCCATGTTGTCATTGACTCATCTTCTCTGTCACTGGCTCTCCCACTGCCCCCTCAGTAACACAATATTTACAAACTGCACTCTTTCATTCCTGTCACAGTGAAGGTATTCCAGTCATTCATTATTTTTTAGTTATAGTACACTTGTGAGCAGTTCAACCTGATGTTCCATCCCTCATTTGGGTGGAAAATTAACCAAGATGAGATGGGAGAGACCTCGGGAAATCGATACAACTTTGAGATACACTCTTTTGTTTCGATGTTAAAATTTAACCTTTAATACCTTTGCAAAATTTACTCAACTGTCCATGAAAAGATAAACCTTCTACCTCATTTCACAAGAGGGCAGCACTCTCTTTTAAAATTTAAAGTATGACTTTTAAAAAATACAGTCATATTAACTTTTTGTCAAGAAGTTAAGCTTGAGTGGTTTACAAAAGAAGGACTGAAACCTCTCTGTGGAGAAATTTATGAGTAGGAAAAGTGCAAAATCTTTAGAGTAACTTGGGATCCTTTCAGAAAATGGAAAGATTAAAATAATCCCTAGAATTTTTTACTTGAAGATTGAATTAGATTAACTACTTTGGTAACTTTGTAAATCTACGTGTCTGCCAAGATCATGGCTTTCTCTTCAATTGTAAAATCACAATAAGAATGTAAAAATTTAAATTCATTCTAATTGTTTTATTCCTGTTAATTACAAACTGTTGAACAATGATTGTATGTTTAGCATTCTATACGTTATTTGAGGGATAAATAAATTTAACTTGTTTTCTCTTTCTAGCAAAGAACTTATACCTTATTGGGGTTAGAGGGAAGATAAAACACATTGACAAAACAACCTGGAAGCAAAGCAAGGCAATATGTAAGAAAAGTACAGGGTAACAGTACAGCATGATAAAGATGGACAATATTGGATAGGAAATTGTTCAATTAAAGCTATGGTACAAGTCTTTGAGTAGAAGGTGGAAATTGAATTAGACCTCGATGGATGGATAAAATTTCAATGAGTAGAAAAAGGGAGGCTATTGTTTAAGAGAAGAGAATCCTATTAGTGGAGAAAAAGTAGAGTGTATATTGGAGAAAGTTAGAAAAGCATATTCTTGAGAATATTGTGAAGAAACTGTGCGTGGATTGGATAGCAAGGCCACTAGCCATATGTGACTGTCTACATTTAAATGAAAATTAGTTAAAATGAAACAAAATCAAAATTTAGTTCCTCAGTCACATTAGCCACATTTCAAGTATTCAATAGCCATGCTACTTTATTGGGCATCAAGGATAGAGAACATTTCCCTCATCACAGAAAGTTCTATTAGACAGCACTATATTACAGTTTAGATAGTTTTGGCTTGGGATGTGGGGAACATTAAAGAAAGGTAGTAGGGGGGCACCTGGGTGGCTCAGTCAGTTGGGCGTGTGACTTTGGCTCAGGTCATGATCTCACAGTTTGTGAGTTCAAGCCCCACATCGGGCCCTGTGCTGACAGCTCGGAGCCTGGAGCCTGCTTCAGATTCTGTGCCTACCTCTCTCTATGTCTCTCTGACCCTACCCCGCTTGCACTCTGTCTCTCCCTCTCTTTCTCTCAAAAATAAATGTTAAAAAAAAAAAGAAAAGAAAGGTAGTAGGCTGATATGGTAGTTATCAAGAACTTTGGGATTTTAAGGCTGTAAGCAGGGAATGAGCTTTTTATTTTATTATTATTGCATGCTTTCAGTGGACCAAACACAGTTTGACAGGTATTGTATAAATGTTCTAAAAAGTCATAGCTAATTTACATTTGAAATCAGCTGTTGTTGTACTAGTTTATAGCTGAAGCAGTGGAGAGTGAGACAAAATAAGTGACCTTGTGATTACAGTAGGTTTTGAAGAGAATTTAGTTTGGTTTGTCATGCTAATTGGAAACAGGAGAGAATTGAGGAGAGGGAGCATCAGGAGGGGTGGCTTGAATCACTTCTGTTGGGAGGTGAGAAAACTGTAGGAAGAGGGTATCAAACAATATTAAGACATTTTGATACTTAAACAGTTATCACTGAAGTGTATTGGTGTTTCCATATTGTGTGAAGTTTCAACATTTTACGAGTTTATGTAGAGATCGTATGGTATTGATTCAGGAATCCAACAACTACTCTTTGATTGTCTACTATGTGTCGGGGACATAGGGCTACATCTGGGGATACGTCAGTGAGCAAAATGGAAGAAGTATTGCTATTTCAGGAACCACTTCACTAATGTGATGGATATTTTATTACTTACTAGTGCTTTTTTAATAATTAGTGATCATTGTTGAACTATTTTATAATTTATATATATATATATGTTTTTATGCTTTTGTTGCTAATAATAGCCAATGTTAACACTTAAGTTATGATTTTTTTTTTACTTTAGAGAGAGTGAGTGGGGGAGAGGGACAGAGGGTGAGAGAGAGAGAGAGAGAGAGAGAGAGAGAGAGAGAGGAGTAAGAGAGAGAATCCCAAGCAGACTCCACACTGAGCATGGATCCTGACATGGGGCTTGGTCCCACAACCCTGGGATCATGACCCAAGCCAAAATCAAGAGTCAGATGCTCAACTGACTGAACTACTCAGGTGCCCTAACACTTAAGTTATGAACATTTTGGTGACATATATACAGGAATACTAAGAGGGCATACATATGCTTCTCAAAATAATCCATTGTAATATATTTTTCAGAATTTTTATTAATTTGGGGGGATATATGAAAATATTCCTGGTAATGCATAGAATTATATTAGTCTCAATTGTGCTGTAATTAAAATGATCCAGCTATGAGTGCATTTTTGTTGAAACTAATGACCAGCCAACTGTATAGTACTCGTGAATATCTTTGTTGATAAGAGTATTTGAGTGTTTGCTGAGGTGTCAGAGGATCATTTTACAAAGAAAAATCTAAGTCCAGACAAGGGTTCAAATGTCTTTTTCTGGATCAAGCAGCTAGATAGTTACAGATCAAATTACAACCCGGGTGTCTTGACTCTAAGAGTGTTATTGCTTCTTATATATGCCATGAAAGATATAGTAGGGCTGGGATGTAATAATACAAATAAGTAATCTCGTTCATATGCAACATTATTACTTTCTCATATTATTAAAATGGTTCTATATTGCTTTTCAGACTATTATAATAATAGTATGATCTAATTAATAATTTCTAATGAGAAAATTATGTTCTAATGATATAAGTTCTTGTCATTTTAACCATAATCATTTCTGTAAGAGTATATAGTGTTGACTGAAAGGTAGTTAAGAGGCATATAAAAAATATGCCACATCCAGGGCCACCTGGGTTGCTGAGTCCTTTGAGCATCTAACTCTTGATTTCGGCTCAGGTCATGATGCTAGGGGTCATGGGATTGAGCCCCACATCCTGCTGTGCACTGAACGTGGTGCCAGCTTGAGATTCTCTCCCTCTCTCTCTCTCTTTCAGTGTCCAGGGAGATGAAGTATGAATGTGTGTGCCTGAGGGCTGGAGACAAGAGAGAAGGTTGGAGGCTCAGGTCATTGCAAAGAGAAAGACCAAAAAGTGCAAATCTCCTTAGGCTATAATGTAGTTTCATATTATCATTCCCTCTCTCTCTCTCCCCCCCCCCCCACTCATGCACTCTCTTTCTCTAAAATTAAAAAATTATGCCACAGCTAAAAAGGAGCAACCAATGTCTCTGGGAGTAGGCACAGAGAGGGGGTATGATGAGTCCAAGAGTATTGAAATTCCTAAAAATATCTTGTAGCAACAAGATATTTAACAGTGTTATGTCGTCTTCGTAACATCCTTAATAACATCATGTTTTGAATCTACTAATTAATGGTAGACTTGAAACTTGTGAATGTATACTTGGTTTTTGCACATTAGCAACAGTCTTTCTAGTGATCAGTAAGTCTGATGATCAAGATGGGTGTTATAAGTTTGGTAAAAGAAGTCTAATTGAAAAGTGATGTTGATTTTATTGTATGGATCTCATTAATTATAAAGGCGTATCTGAAGTAATATTTTAAAATATTTGCGCAATAGCAACATCACTTGGGTATTTGTTTAGCTTCCCAAGGTTACAATTTTGATGTCAGTACTCATCCTAAAAGCATAAATAGATTTTGTGTTGTGCTTTTAAAGGCTCTGTTACATTACAATCATCCTGTATTTTTAGTTTAAAGATAAAACACCAGCCAGATCAAATTCTGTATTTAAATTGCTTTAAATTCCTTGGTTTGGCAAATTTAAAGTAGAGCTGGAGAATATACCCCCCCCCCCCCCCCGCCTTGATCTAGTCCTAAACAAGATTGTGCCAGACCTCAGTGTGTGATGGCCGACAGTGTCTTTCACCTGGAGTGGTACATTTCCTTTAGTATTTTGTCAGAGTAACCTTCATAACACATCAAACATACCTTCTCCAGACATGAGAAGCCGGGCTGGGTTCATAGTATTTTCTCTCTAGCTACTGTCACTGAGCTCCATGAACAAAATTGCCAATTGTACTGCACCGTCTCCTTAGCCAGTGGTAAACCTGGCTCTCACTCCGCCAGTCCCCTCCGTTGGATTCAACTTGAAAGATGAAATGATGCTTCAGTTGCCTTGAACAAAACAGGCTAGATATTCTTTTGTGGGTACATATCAACTGACTTTATAAACATTCCAAAAAATTATATACCATAAAAGAGCAAGTATTAGATAATAGAGATAGATACTGGTTTCCTTGGAAAGAGAACCGTTTGAATTACATACCTCCTATTTAGAAACACAGTTATTATTTAAGTGAGCTGGAGTTACAAGTTATTGAGTAACTTACGAGAACAAAAAGGCTTTGTCTCTCCTTTAGAAAAGTTTACCATTGACCAGCCCACTGCTGTTGAAGGCTTATTTCTATTGAGGGCTGATTTGCTAGAATGTCAGACCATCTGGTCCCTCAAAACTTCTGAAACTTTCAAAGGCAAAAATGATGGTCTGTGGTGGCATTTACCTTCAAATCTAATTATGCCACCATGAAAAATAATACATATCCACCCAGAAAGACAAATGTGTTTTAGTTGGGAATTTCCCATCTATTTATTGATTTAATCTTGGGTGGAAAAAGTATCATGTGCTTATGGTAAAATTTTCACACACTGTAAAAGACACTTAGATCTCCAGCCTCTCTCTCAGAGGTAACTGTCATTGGTATCTTAATATATGTCTGTCCAGAAATATCTGTATTTCATATATTGTACCTTTGCATAACTGTGTCAATCCCCCCCTTTTGGCATATACATACATAGCCTGTATACGTACATATACAATAGAGATTATTTATTATCAGCACATAGAACCATCTCCCTCTTTTCCACTGTGGCACAGCATTACATTGTGAGAAATCTGCCAAAATTTATTTACACAGTTGTCTATTGATGGACATTTAGATTGTTTTCAGCTTTTTGCTATCTCAGGACTTACTGAGCATCCCTGTACATATGTCTGTATGCCTGTTTACAAATTAGATTCCTAAGGGCAGAATTTCTGATTCAGAAGTTATATACATTTTAATGTTTGGTGAATATTGCTAACTTATCCCCCACCCCCCACTTGGCAGATTTTTAAAAGTCACTTCTGCTGCTTCTAATAATCTCCAGGAAATGTAATGGCTTAAGCTTAATTCTATCAAACATAGGAATTCTTCATTCTGTGATCTGCCTATTGATTTCATTATGAGCTGCATAATACATTGTCTGGGCTCCCTGTCTCTGAGCTCGCCGTCTATACAGTGCTTTATTGAACACTTGTGGGGGAATAAAAAAGACAGTGTAGAAACTCATTGTTCAGAGTAAACATATGAAGGAAGAGAAATAAAGTTATCAAAAGTAAATATAACTAAAGATATTCAGGACAACAAACAGAATGGTTGTCTTTGTCTTTTGGAAGAGCCATACTTGTAAGTATAGGAGTGGCTGTTGACTGGTTATTGGTGAGACTACTGAATCTGAATCATGATGAGTGAGTCAAAGTTTGCAGTGTCATTGTGCAGAGAATTCCAAAATGGATGCTCAACAGGAAGATGGCAGGAGCATGGGCCAGAGTTGAAGCAGAACTATGCTCTGAATGGACTGGCCTGCAGGCTTTTCTGATGCTTAGTGTCATACCCAGAAGCGCAGCTGGTCTCGCTAGGGCAGTTTGAACTTCCTCTGGGTTCCTTCAATACATATCCACATTATAGGAACAATGCCCTCCTGAGAAAAGTATCAGTTTTTTACTTGGGAGTACAAACGGTACCTACAGTGTTGATTTATCTTAACATGTTCATTGTTATTATTAAAATCTGTATTTTATTTTTGGCTTGAATTTTCTAAATCCGGATAGCTGAAGAAAATTAGAAAAGCCTTTAGAAAACCTATAAGAACTTTCTCCAAAGCCCTTTGTGATTTAGTTTCATGTCCCACAGGCGGTCAATAGACATCTGGAATTAGGAGGCGTGGTTGCCTGGGATGGTTTCACTCTTGTCTGATGCTGCGTGTATTTTAGGAAGGATATGGTTTTGAAACATTGACTTGGCTTGGCATTATTTTTAGTCACCTAATAAAGTGCTCTCTGAATCATTAAATATTTAGAAGGTTGCTACAGGCTGACCCCTGCACCTGGTTGGCTAATTCGGAAGCAGATCAGCTGCCATTTCTCTCCCTCAACCCCTATCCTACCCATCCACTCCTCTTAAACAGAAAAAGCTCTTTGTGCCTTTCAAAATGTCTTGTAGACTCTTCTGGCTGCAGGTTATGGGGGGAAAAGTACTGGATCTTTTTCTTATGAAGTATAATTTTTATTTCCCGACTGCCCCCTGTATAATTATCAGAATAGACGACATTACTGAAGAGATGAAGGTTAAAAACAATCTTTGTGTACAAAGCATATTGCCTGAACTTTCTGGGATAAAAGGAAAGTTCCGCCTTTCATCAGGGGGGCTCAGGCCTCCATTTTAGATTGAACCTTCTGCCCTTTGGGGCTGTATATTACTTTAAATGGCTCCCAGCTGACAGAGTTGGTTGTTGGCTGATGTTAACTAGAGAGCTGTAACGCATTGAGGACTCCTCTTAATAGAGCAACAGCAGCAGCAGACAATGAATGACTTGAAATCTCAGATCATGATTAGGGTCCTGAAGCTATCTTATTTTTGAATTTTAAGCCCTGAGTTAGAAGGGTTAGGAAAAGGAGAATTGTGTATATTCTTTTCAAAGGTGTTATAATCTGGATCTTTCTCCAAGTCCGAAGGGGCTTATAATAAGTACATTTTTTCTATCCATGCCCGAAGCTCTTCGTTTTGAATGAAGCCATGATGTACTGATTTATTTGTAATCACCTACTGACCTCCATATGCTTCACTTTGGAGGTTCCCAAGAAGCGTTTTTTTTTTTCTTTTCTTTCCTTTTCTTTTTCTTTTTCTTCTTTATATTGACCGATGTAAAAAGAAACATGTTAGGTTTTGCATAGAAAATATGCTTTATAAAAGTTTACAGTTTTTAAAAATCTGAACTCTGTGTTTAGCAGGAAGAGTACTTTAAGATCTACTATATGGGTAAGACATAAGTTGCTTTTCAGCAAAGCATTTAGACTGCTTTTTTTGCTTATCTTTGACCGAAGCCTAAAGAATGTCTTATTGCCTTGATGAAATTACTAAATAAGTCAGTCATCTTTTAATAAATTAAATGAAATAGTTTCTAAACATAAAAAGTTTCTTAATTATCCTAGCCTTTGAACGTTTTGGCCAAAATCATATATACATGTAGCTCTTTTCACTTTGGCAATGGAATGTGGTTTTTATTAAGTAATTTAGATTTAGATTTTATTGATTCCATTATTGAGTTTTCCTGTGCTTCTCTCTGGTTCTGTAACCTTTGCTTCCTCGTGGAACTGCCTGTCCATGTTTGAGACGTGGCTTATTCAGTGGGAGAATCTTAGCATATTCAGTGTTGATTGTTACAGGCATTGGCAGTATTATGTTCCTCCTACCTCTTGAGGATTAGTGCACAATTTATTTGCACACTCGTTTAGACTGGCAAGATGTCGACTACTTCAAATTTCGTTATCCAATTTATTAAGTCTCTCTGGTGATGTACTGCTTTCATTGGAGGCCTCTGTTTTTTTGTTTTAATGATTGAAGGATTATAAGACACAATGTATCAAAGAGGTGCTTGGTAAAAATAGAAATGGCCAGTGGAGATGTAAGGTGTATTACCAAGATGATATTTTGTATACAGAGTTTAAACTGAGAAAGTATTTTTATTTATAGATATCAAACAAATACATAGTAAAGTGTGTTTACAGTTATAAAAGCAATTAACTTTTATATTTTACAAGTCTCACTTCTGATGTGTCACTCGGTTATCAAAGAGAATAGTACTTTTGAATAATATATTACATTTTATCTATTTGAATTTTATAGAAT
Source organism: Panthera pardus (assembly GCF_024362965.1). NCBI lineage: Eukaryota > Metazoa > Chordata > Mammalia > Carnivora > Felidae > Panthera > Panthera pardus. Next base: position 21,638,758 of record NW_026526732.1, on the reverse strand, counting down.
ATTTTTGGATTTTTACATAAATGATCAATTTGTCTTTAAAACTTTACATTTTTAATGTCAATTACATGGCAATAAAAATATTTTAGTTACCTTTCAGTGTTTACATGAGACTATAGTTACCCTATTATTAAAATTCGGTAAGAATTAACAATTTTTTCTTTTGAGTGGTTCCATATGAACCCACTGAGTATTTTTCCCCTTTTTCTCCTAAAGAGGGTGTTATCATAGCTAAGTTCATCAATATCTTAGTTTTTGAGATTTTATAATTATAATTTAGGAGCCTTATTTAAGTGAGCAGAGGATGTTAGTTCTGAGACTGGGTGTCAGGCATTTGTATGGACCATCAGGGTAGCTTGTCTTTGGTACAGAGACTCTTGACTGATGGAAATTCCACCTTAGAATTCCAGGTGGGAACCTACTCCTCCCCTCTTTCTTTATCCTGGCTTCTTCTCTTCTAGCACATAGGTACCTATTATGCTTTGGGGAAAACTCCCTAATATGCAGGATGATGCTTCTTTTCCCTCATAAAGATTAGCCTTGTCTAAGGATAGAGGATATTTGGAGTTCTAATAATAACATATCATTCTTGCTCTGGTGTAAGAACCCATTAAATGTAAGACTCTACTTGAGAGAAAGACTATGGTATTTTCTGTTGTTCCGCAGAGTTTTTATTTAATTCATTCTTCTGATACGTGCATGGGGGTTTGCATGTTTGCACGTGTCTCTGATCACAAGCATCCAGCACCCTGGGTGGTAGTTGGAAGTTTGCCCAGCTGAGAAAGATTGTTCTTTTTCGCTCACTCCTTTATTTATTTATTTTTTGTGGTGGTGGTGGTGCTGGTGGTTCCTTTTGTCTTGTATTTATGTAAAAAGTTTATTTGTTGCTGCTGAAAGATCTCAGCATGTGGCCTCAGAGCCCTCACAGATCAGGGTCAGCCTGGTCAGTTTCTGTATAAGTTTTTCTGCTCCATTTTGATGATTAGTCTTCATGCTGATGTCAATGCTTTTCTTTTTTTGGATACAAACTGCACAGATTAATTTTACTTATAAACTTCTGAATAATCATTAGTTTGCCACACTTGTTTCTGAAATTAATGGTGTGTGTGTATAAATCTGAATTGGGCACCTTGAGGTGAAATGCATTCTGCTAGAAATCTCATAAAGCCATTTTTCCCCTGGAGACATGTTGGTTTTATGAATAAATGATGAAAATATTTTAAAAGCTTGTTAAATTTTGTATAGATCCGCATATGTAAAACATATGCTATTGAAATACTGATATGAAAATAAGCTGGGAACGAAATGGAAATAAAAGTGGTTTGAAAATCCAAAAAAGAATAACCATATTGTATATTGTTCCCTGATAGATGTTTTTTTCTGTTGTTAATGGAATCACTTTCTCCATATGATTGACTGCTAACAATTTTGATGTTTAAGTAACTCAAATAGGCTTTTAGGAGATAACATATTCCAATTTCAGGGTTTTTTTTTTTTCTTTGCTCTGTGCCCTGATGCAAAACGTAAACTTAGTTATATTAAGATTAACATCATTCCATGTGTGATTGTGTCATCTTTAAAAGCATTATATATTTATGATGAAATTCTGTGCATAGCCAGAGAAATATGCTTCATCTGGACATATCTGTCAGACTTTTATTGGTATACTACATAGGTATGTAATGCAAAAGCAAAACCACATTTTTGCCTTGGAATGATGTCCATAATATCTGTGCAGAGACTATATCATTTGGAACTTTTCCTTTAAAGCAATTACACTGAAAACTTTGCAGAAGTGTTTCTGTGAGTGCCACTAATAATTTAACCTCAAAATTCAACATTGAAAGTAACTGGTTATTTACTCCCATTTTGGGTAGTTTCACTTCAGTTTTATTTCAGACATAAGCCAATTCTCCACATGAAAAGAGCCTGAGTGACTTTTGGTAGTGTCAGTGAGATAAATGCTCCTCTGAAAGTATTTTCCCCATCACTTTATTGTTAAAACCTTTCTAGAAACAATACAACTGGTCACACGTATTTTGTTTGGTGGTTTGTGTCGGTTTCCTGCGCCCGCCCCCTTTTATTTTCATGGGTGGCTCCAAAGTGGAATATGGATCCCACGATCTATTCTGGACGGAGACAACTTGAGAGATACTGCACTGCAGTTTGGGGAAGGGAGGCCTCCAGGAAGTGGGAGTGAGCTTCTCTTCAAACTGTGTGAGGGGTGGTGGAAGGGAGGATGCTGATTAAAATAATAAACAACTGCTGGAAAGAGAAGTGGATTACCACACTGCTGTCAGATCGGTGAGGGGAGCGGGGAAGCCCACGGACGCTGCCCTCCCCTGCCGCAAAGTCTGCAGAAGGGGGCCTTTCCATCTGCTGCTGGAACTTTTCTCCGGACAGATAGAACAACTTTTCAAACAACTTAGTTCTGTTGCACTGACAGCATCCCTTAGGCATAGCCTGACCTAGGGAAATGGACTGAAACTAGCTTGGTGGTTGCCATAGCAACGCAGGCTGCGGTGTCTGGGAGAGTGCAAGCCGGTGGCCTCTTGTCCCCTCTTTGGGTGTTTCTTCAGACAAGAGTACACTCCTTGCTGTTTGAACTCTACATAAGTCATGCTCTTTGAAAACTGGCTCTTTACTCAGGACTTTTTTTTTTTCTTTTTCTTTCTGAAACCAGTCTGAATGGAGGAAGTTGGTAATACTTGGCTTTTTTTTTTTTTTTTTTTTTTTTTTTTTTGCCTTCTCTCATGCAAGTTTCCAGGATATAGCTTCTTTTTGCTGTGTGTAATTGAGACCAAACTCTAAGCTTGGGGCCCAGGAGAGAACAGTTGTGGGCTGCAGGTCATTAGTGAGGTGAGCAGAAGGGAATCCTGGGCTTCCCAGAGAAAAAGGAGACCATGCCAGCCTCGTGGAACACAGCTACCAGAAATTATAGAGGCAGGTCTATTCCTTGCGAACTCCGAAGTCCATGAAAAGACGGACCCACGGTGGGGTGGCTAAAATGTCCCGGCACAGGCTGCTGCTGCTTATGGACCATAGCTCAAAGGCAAGGCTTGTAAAGGATTTTACAAAGGATTTTAAAGTATAGCCAGAAAAGATACGGATTTTAGAAGTTAAAAGCTGTTGTCTGAAGGAAGTTTGCCGGAAAGATGTAGGCTTCAAGGGCTACTGGACGATGATTGGTTTGAACTTCAGTTTACGGGAATTGCTGACAAAATTTGAAAAGGTATGCAGAAAGGGGACTTCATGAATGTGCTTTTTTTCTTCCTTGTCTGTTTTTTTTTCTTAAACTCTGCATTTAGATGACAGATATTCTGTTGACTCTTTGATTATTTAATGTAATTTCTAAGGCATATTTGATTTGACATATCCTCTTTTACACGTTTTTCCAACTAAAGAGCAAATTAGCAATTCTTTCCTTTGGTCAGGAGAGCTTCTCACGATGCCTGTCAATTTTAGAATTCCACATCAGAAGAGGTCCTTTGTACTCAAGTCGACTGGTAATTTAATTGAAAGTTATTTTGGAAAGAAAAAAAGAAAACCAGCAACAACACTGGGTTTTCATGCCAAAGTCTGACTTCATCAGGCATGGGTTCTGTTTTCCATACCCCTCAGGTTTCTCTCCTTGCAGTTGGCTGAGCACTGCCTTTCCCAGCCTGCTTTCTGAAGATTCAGTTCTGAGAGTTGGGAGAAGATGCCTCCCAGTGACAAGGACCCATCCGATCTTAAACTTTTCCTTTTTTATTTCGAGTGTCTGTTTTATATGGGGAGCTCTTGCATGCACTGTGGGGCTTTCACGCTTGGATCATTAAATTTGTACTCAGTTCTTTTTTCCATAGGAAAGTTCTTGGCACACTCTAGGATTGAGCCCAGCCTGCCAAAGCTACCTTACATTTATAGTTAAACAAAACAGAGAACCTCAACGTGCTGCTCATGGGCTCCTGCCCTTCCTTAGCCTTTGGATGCCAAGCACTTATCTTCTTTCAACTTCCAGTCTTTAAAGAAAAAGAAAGAAGTGAAGTAATTTCACTATGTGCTTAAGTCAATTATTTATCAGTTGTTAGAGATGTGCTCAGTGTCTTTCACCACGAATACCCTACGGTTCCTTACGAGTACAAATATAAGCAAGACTGTATCGAGTCATTAAAGGAATAATGGGCTTTTTCTTACAAAACTACAATTGCCAGAGGAAAATGGCATAAAACCACGTCATTTGAAAAATTTAGAAGCTTTTCCAGAACAATTGCAGTCATTGCTTCCCTCCTGGTGATAGAAACAGTGTGGTGGGAAGAGTGTGGAGAAAGAAGAATTTAGCTTCTTCTGGTTGGATGCTCCCCCTGCCCCCATGTCTCCTGCACCCCGACTGTAGCACTAAGGATTGTAACACAGGACGCACTTTGACCTCTTGCTTTAATATGTTGTTAAGCACCTAAATTCCTGAGAGTAAGGATGGTTCCCAGTCAACTTGCTCACCATTTAAAAGGGGCAGAGGAGGGAGGGAATATCTTTTTTATGGCAGCTGGTAACAGCAGGTGACAAACTTTATGACCATAAAGAGGTCTGTTAGCTTGGTTTGTATAGATTTCTCTGTTTCTTCCTAAAAAGGTATAGGGCATATGTTGCATGAATAATTCATTACTTAGACCCCCCTGTGAGGCAGTAATTGTGGGCAATGGCTGGACTTTTGTATTGTAATTGCTGCCGTTAGTCTTAAAAAGCCTAGGTCAGATTCCAGAGGTTAGTAACCTGCCTTAGCCTTCTGGCCATTTTATTGGCAAGGTTACAAGTTCTGGTTATATTAGTATATTTCCTCTTTTAACTCCCAAACCTTATTATCTGCCTAGTTCTTATTCTTATTTTAGTAGCTGAATTGACAGTAAAAGAAGTCTGCTGGCTTATTCCTATCAAAGCCTTGGTTTGGGATTTTTTTTTTTTTTTTTTTTTTTTTTTGAGACAAAGGCAAATTCAAAGAAACAATCCTGCCGCCATTCACAATCTGAAGTTCTCCGGATATGTTTATTTTTGGGTTAAACGCTTTTATGAAAACCAACGTGAGAGTTAATCTCTTTGCCATATTTCGTTTGTAGGAAGTTGCCATGCGTGAGTATATTTTTCTCCAAGTCAAGTATTTAAAAAAATCCTTTGTGTATTTTCACAAAAGCTGTCTCATATATAGCCTGTGCTGTGTTGACTCGTTGCCAGGAAAACGGGTGTTTTGGAAAGGTACCACTACCTCACACCTCTCAAATACAACTACCTACCTTCCCCCAGCTCGGAGAGCAATGATGCCATTTTTAGGGAATGATCAGGGCCTACTGCTGTAATGCAAAAGCCACACGATACAAGAATAACAGTCTTTCTATAGTTCTTTTACTCTCCATTCCCCCAGTCCTGTCTTCTTCTCGGTTTTAGGGATCTGCTTCTTGAGAGGATATGTACCTCGGTGGTGATGTCACGCTTCTCATGTCCGTAGTTGAAATGCTTCAGTCTGCGGTTTAGGTTGTCATAGGAAAAAGGTAACTTTGCTATGCTCCTGAAGCCCTTTCAGGCTTTAAGAACCCTAGGGTCCAAAGATGCGATGTGGTGGGTCTTTCAATGATGGTTAATCCGAAAACTTGTAGACTGATCAGATAATTGAAATTTCCAAATGACTGCAGACCTTCCCTGTAACTTCAAGGCAGCAGTTTGTGAAATTGAAAGGGGGTATTCTGGTTGATGTTTTTGAATTTTAGAGAAATTCAGTGGTTTTTTGATTTATATTGTGTATCTGTTCATACACAAGTGTTTGGCACATGATTGAGTTCTGTAATATGGTTATCTAGTCCCAAAATGGGTGGTGCCAGGATTGATTTTCTAGCATAGGCAGGACAGGCAGATTACACTTGGTACTCATTCCTAATCTCTTAGAACCAGAAAAGGCAATGCGGAGCATCCCTGGGAATCCAGAAGGCAGGAGATATTCTCTATTGTTCCCTCCAGGTGACAGCTCACGAAGGATCGGGAGATCCCACCTGATGGAAACCATGTGTACCCCATAGTGGTCCTTAAGAGGAGGTTGAGACTGGAACTTATTTCCAAGGGAGGATGACCTTGTGGCAGGATATGCCTGCCAGAAAGCAGGACCTTGTCATCTAACCAAGTGATGAAGGAGGAGCCCCAAGCAGGCTCCAAGCTGTCAGCGCAGAGCCCAACACGAGGCTCGAACCCATGAACTCTGAGATCATGACCTGAGCTGCAGTCGGGCACTTACCGACTGTGCCACCCAGGCGCCACCACAATGTTTAGTTGTAAAACAAATGTGTTCTTGAAGACACAGCAAACTTCCACTTTCAAGGTCTATTCATGTGTTCAACAGTTAGTAAATAGTTATTAAGTGTGTGGTACGTACCAGGCACTGGGCTGAGTTCATGGATGGAGTGGAGAATAGGTTAGACATGCCCTCCTTGAGCTTATGACTTAGTGGGAGGAAAATCAAACCTTAAACACAAAGTGTTCACTACAGTGTGTGATGCGGCAAATGGAGATAGCTATGAGAGTAACAGGTAGGCCTAGTCTACTCCAGGAACAGATAAGTCTTTTCTGGAGAAATTATATTTAAACTGGGACTTAAAAGATGGGTTTGAAGTTAATGTAGGGAAATGTGTATTGGGGAAGAAATTGAGAGGTTTCTGGGCCATAGGACAGATCAGTAGGTGAGGACTTGGGTGCTCCAGGATTATAGTTTTAAACATTTAACATGCAATAATCTTTAGGTTTTCAAACCTGTTCAATTTTGATTATACCATCTGACTTGGGGAATTAAGGTGGGGCAGTAATTTGGCCACATGAAACATTTCACAACTGCTCCTAAGAACCTTATGTTCGTATTGTCAACCAAAACTGTGTACTCCAGGAGGAAGGCCACTGTATTTTAATTCACCAGGACTTTAATATGTTTCAGTAACAACCTGGTATAGATTCAAGGATTTGGAACACCTTTGGGTTATGAAAGGTATTTTGATTCATAGCAGTGTTTGCTCTGTTTGAATTTACAATGTAGATTGTTTATTGATTCTTTATCGTTGCAAGTGACTTGTTCAAATTCTCTTGGAAGGGCAGCTAATTGTGGGCTTGTTCCACTAAGTTATTCAGCTTTTCTCCTACTCCGTTCTAACATATTTATAATCATAGATAATGGGATAAGAACATTACTGGCATTGATTTCTTTATAAATGCTGCTGTAGACCAGGCAATACTACTTTCTATTGTCTGTCAAATGTGATTCCATAATTATTAATAGAGTGATTAAAATCTATGAGATTTGTTGTTGAAAGCAAATGTAGTCTATAAATAATTCATTGAATAATTTAATGAAATTAATCATAATAATTAGTTGAATAATTAATTTCAATTACTATCCCAGAAGCTTCACAAAAGCCTCAAAGCATATTTACATATCATGTATGTAAATTTGATGATATTTTTTGGTTGTTATGTTATTTCTTGGTGATATCTGACTTGTTAAAAAAAAAGTCATGATTCCTCATTTCAAATCCTAAAGCTGTGGCAACAACAATCCCACTGAGTTCCTGTTAATCAATCCCAAACTGTCTCTGAATTCCAGTCTTGTTTTTGAAAGGAACAGTGGATTTCTTTTCCCCTAATGCTTAACCTTGTTGATTTAGCCTGAGACTTGGGATATGGTAGGGAGATCGTTGCTGACCTCACTCCTTCACCTTCAGGAAAGGGGTCAGGACTCCTTCAGAGAAAACATTGCTGTGGCCATGTAGGGTTAGGTAAATATGCCATATGAAAATAAACCAAAATTATGTTAACAAGGTCTGAAGAGGATGAATCTATTCTAACACCAGTTCAGTTGTTGAAGACTTTCTGGGGGCACTATATTCTTAATCTCTGTTTCCTATCAGAGGGTTCAAGCAGTTCTGTTTATTAAAATCTAAAGAAACTGTTTTGCTGACATGGTTATAGCCACTACTGGATTATAGAACATTATAAAGAAGTAAAATGTATGTGACATACAGTTATAAGTGTTGTCATATAATATCTCTGTGGGTTAGATAATTAGAGAAATGTCCAGGTAAGGGCAAAATTGGTATGAAAATATCAGTTATTAAATAAGCAACTAAATAAATATTTTCCTTACTTAGGAGGTTAATTTTGACCTGGGTAGTGGGTGTTGCGTACAAGAAACTGATTGGTGAATCTCTTTGAACTTTGTTGTCATCTTCTGGAAGGCTGTGCTGACAGTGTGTGTGCATCTTATGCTTTTGATGATGTTTTCCTATGTTGTCATCTTAGTCTAACCCCTGGTTTCCTAACTTTGTACATTATGCTTACGTTGTTAGAAAGTATGTTTCGAGGGAATCCTTAAAGATCTGTTCTGTCTTGTTTTTAAATGTGAGTTCAGCTGCTTGAAAACTTTGCTTTTGGCCTCTCTGTGCACATGACCAGCTTATGTTAAATGCCTGGAAGAACATTGCTTTGTGCTTCTACATGGATTACCTTCCCATAACTAATTATCAATAACTATTTTGTGCTGCTTAATGTTCAGAATGGCTTGTAGGTGACAGAGGTACGCATTAATAGGGCAAGTCCCCCAGCTGTGCAGTGAGAGTAAAACCTCCTTCATGGAATTTCAATTTATTTTAGCATTTGGTGCTACATTAGGGTCATGATCTAACAGCCTCCCGTGCTGGCATCTTGATTTTAAAGCCAGTGCATCATTGCACAATCATCTATGAAGGAACATGATGCATTAACTGCAGGTAATTCTAAATTTCCAGTGAAAGAATAGGCAGGGCTTTGCAGTACAAGCTTCTAAATAATTTTAGTTCCCATGTTAAATATTTTAAATGAAGAGATTAAACAAAATGATTACTGCACTCCCTTCCAACTGTTGATTATGTGAGTTTCCTTGGTATTATAGTAGCTAATCTGCCAGTCAATTAAGGTGAACTTAATGCTTTCATTCATGCATTTATACATTTGTCTGTCTACCTAGCTGTGTCTATTTCAAGTTAGGCTAATGCTGTGTAACAGACTGTGAAGAATACAGAAGAAATAGTAAGGTGATTTTTATGATTTTAGGAGCTTTTAATATATTTGGCCAGATAAATATACCACCAATTGTCAGTAAAACAAAATAATGTATGCTCATTTTCTTTGCTTTCTGGTTGTTGATTTTCTTCCTAACTTTTGTGGAGGCTCAGGTGTGGAAGGGTTTTTCACATACTGAAAGTTGCATTCCAACATGAATATAGGATGACTGGTAGTGCTCTTAACCAGAACTTGATGAAAATACCTGCAGTCGTTGGCCAGTGAAGGAGTTATGTTTTACTCCATTTGTCTTTGTGGCTGGGTTGGGAAAGGCATCACCTGGTTGGATACGAGGAGCCAAAGGTGCTTTGTGTTCTTGGTATGCAGATTTGCTGATTTTGTTGAATACTTTTGTGAAACTTAAAAAAAAAAACTTGGGGCGCCTGGGTGGCTCAGTCGGTTGAGCGTCCTACTTTGGCTCACGGCATGGTCTTGCAGTTTGTAAGTTCGAGCCCCGCGTCGAGCTCTGTGCTAACAAAAAGCTCAGAGCCTGGAGCCTGCTTCAGATTCTGTGTGTGTGTGTCTCTCTCTCCCACTCCCCTGCTCATGCTCTGCCTCTCTCTGTCTCTCAAAAATAAATAAATGTTAAAAAAATTTAAAGTTAAAAGAATTAATAAAACTGTATGTGGATCTTAATGCACTTCTGTCTTCCTACTTCTCTTGGCTATGAAAGGAAGCAAATATATCAGGCTACTTTAGGAAGTAGTGGTTTGAAGTCTCCTTGTGGTTTTCCTTGTGATTTGTGTGTAGGTCTAGTCCACTGACAGTAGTTTTTAGGAACTGATCCAGCAAATTTGAGTCCAGATTCACTTTGGCCATAGAGAGCAAAGAGATGCCTTGCTCACTGTGTCGTTTGGCTTCTTGAGAAAGATGGCTATCATGCATATATAGAGCATGATCTTTTAATATATCTCTTTCGATGTCTTGAAATGCATTTCAGGACACAAAAGTAAAACAGTTACATCCTAAAGGATAAGGACTAGGTTCAGAAGTTGACACCAAAGAACCTTTCAATAGAACTTGCCTTACCTTTTACTTTTTTCACTGAGAATTTCTCTTTGAAGCATTCCAAACTGAAATTATAATGAGATTGCCATTTTACGTGCATGATGTTGTCCAACCTGAGCACCTTGAATCTGTGTCTGGCTCCATCCCCTGGTCCCCTGTTGGTGTCTGCTCTGCACTCTGTGGAATAGAGGTGCTAGTGAAATGCCCAGGAGCCAACAGTGTCAGAGTTTTTGTTTGGTAGTGAGCCCCAATTCTGGGCGTACCCAGATCACACTTTGCAGGTGAACCTGATTTGGCTTTGTCACTAGGGTAAGATAACCCCAGAGACCAACAGGCTTGCAAATTTGGACCATACGTTTTGCAGAAGCTGTCCATCAGACTCTGTGTTCATCTCTCCCCCTCCTCATATCTGACCCTATTAATGTCATGTTAGACACCACAAATCTCAGAAATTATAATACATCATTTCTGCCCTTCATGTAGAAATGATAACTTCCTACCATGCTTATTAGAGTACTGAGGTGCAAAAGGCCTTTCCACGTGTCCTTCTGGTTAGTCTAGATCTGTAGATGTTTAAAAAACAGTCTTTTAGATCCCGACCTCTAAGTGTTGGTTCTTGATGGATTGCTAATCAGGAGTGAGTTCTAAATTAATGAAAGCATTCTGAGTATTCAACGAATTTCTATTTAATTTTTCATCATATTCATTTGGAATTGGAAAACTTAAGAGTGAGGAGATGAGAAAGGTAATAAAACTATGGAATTTAAGAATTTATTCTCCTTTTACTAATTCAGATTCATGACCTGAAATAATTTTTTAATTTCTGTAGTAAGTTGCCTTAATAGTCATTACCAGCTAATGCCATGGAGACTCACTGCACACCTTCATGGCCCCCTCAGGTTCTTGTTTTTCTGTTTTTAAGTCCACACTCATTCGTTGGATGGGAGTGGCTGTCACACTAGAGTTAGGTACAACTAGCTTGCTTTCATTTTATTCAGGAAGAAAAGATGATTGCCAAATGAATACAGATAATTGTGTTGACAGCTTTATAGTGGAGAGTATTAAAAATTGATAAAGACCTGTGTATTTATTTTTTTAATGTTTATTTATTTTGAGAGAATGCATGCACGTGTGAGTGGGGGAGGGGCAGGGAGCGTGGGGAGAGAGAATCTCAAGCAGGTTCTGTGCTATCAGTACAGAGCCTGTTGTGGGGCTCGATCCCACAAACTGTGAGATCATGACCTGGGCTGAAATCAAGAGTTGGACGCTTAACTGACTGTACCACCCAGGTGATCTTACACTGTGTATTTCAAATTTTAAATTTATTATATTTATCTAATTACCAAAAGAAACCCTGTTTTTGTAAAAAAAAAAAAAAAAGGAAACTCAGAAGTGTAAAGAAAAAACCAAAATCACATTTAAGTTTCTTGTACAGATATTATACTATTTTGATGTTTCTTACAGTTTTTTGATGTATGTGTGTACAATGATGTACAAAAACATATGCTAATTTAAACACCTACTTTTAAAATTAAATTAACATCATAATATATAGTTTTGTATCCTTTATTTTTAAACTTAATATTATATACCATTAATGTATTATGATAGCTTCCACTGTTTTACTTTAAAAATAATTAGCGTAGTAAATGTGTTTATACATAAATCTTCCTAGGATAGGTAATTTCAACAATTTTAAGGCTTTTTATACAGATTGTGAAAATGCTTTTTCAAAGTCTGAACCAGTTTTTATTACTAATTTATAATCATTCTTATTTACTTTATACTGAAACTTAGAAAAATAATTTTCTGTTTAACAGAAATATTATTTTGCCATTTTTATTTCTTAATGGGAATAAACGTTTTTATGAAAATATTCATTTAAAATTTTAGAAATAAACTATTAAGTTGGAAGGACAAACTATTAAGTTTGTCTAAATGAGAGAAGAATAGGTAAAATTATGTAATATCTGCGTAAAACATCATATTTTGAGGGCATTTTTGCCTGTGTATAAAGGGGAAAGAGAATCTGGGTATTAGATAGTGTTCAGTGATTTGGTGATAATAATTATATAAAATTTCAAAAATTTCTTATGAATCTGAAATACCAACATCTAACAAACTGGTACATGAAATTTAGACTATAATACATTGTGTTTTTAAGAACTGGGGAGATCAATATATTGAAGATTTAAAGGCTATTGTTTTCAGTGTAAGAATTGTGGAAACACTTGAATTTGTTATTATCATTTAAAGTGAATTTAACTTTTGCTTAAAAATAACTCATCTGTTGAATATAAAGAAATAAAGTTCTGTATAGCAACCCTAAGGGACTGTTGACGCTAATACCTAACATTTGCATTATCTCTTTGCTCTTTTCTCTTTAGGACATCCAGGCAGAAATTGATGCACATAATGACATATTTAAAAGCATTGATGGAAACAGGCAGAAGATGGTAAAAGCTTTGGGAAATTCTGAAGAGGCTACAATGCTTCAACATCGACTAGATGATATGAACCAAAGATGGAATGACTTGAAAGCAAAATCTGCCAGCATCAGGTCAGAATAGTCAATATCAAAATAAAAAATGATGGGGGAGGGAGATTTTTATGATTTTAGTCTATCAGAGAATGAACAGGAAGCCCTACCACCATGCTATTTTCTCAGAAGTAGTTTAAGATCTAAATGCAGGGGCACCTGGCTGGCTCAGTCGATAGAACACAAGACTCTTGATCTCGGGGTTGTAAGTTTGAGCCCCATTTTGGGTATAGAGATTACTTAAAAATAAAATCTTGGAAAAAAATAGAAAAAAAGATATATATGCAAAAAGTTTTTTTTTTTTTTTTTTTTAAGTTACAGTTTTAGCTACATTTATATCCAGGGCCCTCTGCCAACTGTTCTTCACTATTCACAAATTTGCACATCATATTTTAAATTTAATTATACTAATAGGAATAATGTTACCAATACTTGCTTGTTGAGTGTTTACCTTGACCAAGTACTATGTTAATATCTTCATAAACATTGTTTAGTACTCAAAATATCCCAGTAGGTGAATAGTAAAATTCTTTCTTACATGAAGAAACAGAGGCTTAATGAATATATGGAACTCGAGAAGTTTTTGAGCTAACAAGTTCCAAGCCAGGATTTTTTTTTAACATGAAGTTTATTGTCAGATTGGTTTCCATACAGCACCCAGTGCTCATCCCAACAGGTGCCCTCCTCAATGCCCATTGCCAGCTTTCCCCTTCCTCCCACCCTCCATCAACCCTCAGTTTATTCTCAGTTTTTAAGAGTCTCTTACGGTTTGCCTCCCTCCCTCTCTAACTTTTTATTTTCCCCTTCCCCCCACCCATGGTCTTCTGTTAAGTTTCTCAGGATCCACATAAGAGTGAAAACATATGGTATCTGTCTTTCTCTGTATGACTTATTTCACTTAGCATAACACTCTCCAGTTCCATCCACGTTGCTACAAAAGGCCGTATTTCATTCTTTCTCATTGCCAAGTAGTATTCCATTGTATATACAAACCACAACTTCTTTATCCATTCATCAGTTGATCCAAGCTAGGATTTGAATCCAGATCTTTATGACTTTTGGCAGTGAATGTTTTGCTTCATTATGCTAGTTGTATGTCCAACTATGTCCAATTAGAAAATGTATTCCATTGTATATATAAACCACAACTTCTTTATCCATTCATCAGTTGATCCAAGCTAGGATTTGAATCCAGATCTTTATGACTTTTGGCAGTGAATGTTTTGCTTCATTATGCTAGTTGTATGTCCAACTATGTCCAATTAGAAAATGTATTTATAGAAATTAAATATAGCTCATGGACACTGAAGTAGAAAACTGATGATTCGTGTCTGCCTTTGTAGAGAGTAAAATAAGGATGAATTTGAAGACTAGGATACCGACGAGGAAAGGACCCTGAGAAAATATGTAGTGTGGCAATTATTAATGCTGTTGGGAGTCTGGAATTACATTTAATGGATGGTGACCAGTACCCAACTGGATATGAGGTTAGAGGAAACTGACTGAGAACATGCTACTGAGCAAAGATCCAAAGAGGAATTTTGGTAGAAAGACCTAGATTTTGCATTTGGGTCAGTTTCTTTTAAGGTTCAGAAACTGTATGATGTTTTGAAAAATGTACATCCTTAAACAAAATGATCTTAAGTTTGACTCTCTGATTTTGCAATTTACTTACTGATCTTAGACAAGTTGCTCCATTTCTCTGATCCTTAGTTTTCTCATTTACAAAATCAAAATATAAATATTTAATCCACATGATTGCTCTGAAGATTGAATGGGATATTCTGATAGTTCCTTAACCTAGGTAAAGCCCGTCTAATGTAGCATCTAGTTGATTTTTACTTATGTAAAGGGACTCAGTGGCTCTGCTTCATCTGGTTTCTGATTTCATAGAACAAGTTCACAGAGAGTAGAAATCTTTAGTGATGATTTGTTGTGAATAAGCTTGAAAAAAATTTTTTTTTCTAAAGAGGTATCCTGAAAGGTTGTTACTCTTCTGGGTCTCATAGAGGGAGATTCACACTTCTTTTTATTCTTACAGAAAGGGGTAGTTTAGCATGACCATGGCAGCCTGTGTGTAAAGGTCCTCTTGGAGATTATGTCAGCTTCTGCCAACTACTTTTTTTCAATAAGAGAGGAAAATTTGGGAATATTGTATAGTGACAGAATATACTTAAGTTTATTTAAGATTGAGTTTTCTACTGTCCAGATTCCATTGGGTTGCAACTTTATGTTCCCTGTAAATAAAAATTTTAAAAAAATGATTTAAAATGTTAACTCTCATGAAAAACATTCACTGAGGTTCTAGCAAAACCAACATCTAGTCTAACAAGTGAAAAGCCACAGGGCTGGTCCTGGTGAAGACTGTCCACGTGGTGCTGGAATTTTGAGAATTTGGAGGATGGGTTCCTTAGGAAGGAACATTTAAGGGACACCTGGGTGGTTCAGTTGGCTCAGCATCTGACTCTTGGTTTTGGCTTAGGTCATGATCTCATGGTCTGTGAGTTTAAACCCTGTGTTGGGCTGTGTGCAAACAGTACTGAGCCTACTTGGGATTCTCTCTCTCTTCCCCTTTCTGCCCCTCCTCCCTTCTAAATAAATAAATAAGTAAATAAATAACTTACTTACTTAAAAATTTAAAAAAAACACAGGAATTTAATGAAGGCCTACATCATAAACAGATCATTCCAAATGGAAAGCTACAGACAAAAAAATTCTTTGGCCTTTGATAGATGCTATTCCTATGAAATCACATTTTTTTCTAACTGGGAAAGAAAGAGCTCTTAAACTACTGTTGGAATATTAAATAAATCTAATAAATAATGTTATTTTTAGAAGATGGGAGAGTAAGCTTTTGCCAGTGGACTTCTGCATCAAGATAGATCATATATTCCAGTAAAGTGTGTTATTAATATAATAATGAATTAAAATAACTTTTAGCCACATTATCCACCTCTGGGGATTCAGGTCTTTTCTTTTCAAGTATTTAATAAGAATAAGCTTCTGTGTTTAAGGCACATCATGTGTTCTGTGTTGCAAATCACAAATAAGATATGAGTCCTAAGGGACTTCCAGGTCTGTCCAGGTTAAGGTGGGTTCAGTGAAGGGAATGGTTAACTTTTACTTCAGAGGCTTCATAAAAGAGGCAGTTATTAAACTGAGCCTTGAAAGGTGTATAGTTATTCCCTGGATGGAAGGAGTCAGTCCTGGAGAAGGACATGTCAGTGGGAGGCTTGACATAACACTGTTTTCATGGAGCAGTTAAGACGTTCAGTCTGGCTAAGACTAGAATTTGCTGTTGGTGTGGAGGGGAAAGACTGTGGCCAGAAGAAAACAGATGGAGAGAGAAGTGAGACACACGCGTGAAACAGCTGTGTGCACCGTGCTCATTCCTCTGGTAGTGGAATTTGAAAACCTTTAGGTGACATGATTAGATGTGAGGTTTGGAAAGATCCCTCCCACATGTCTGTGGAGGATGCTTTATTAGATTAGTGTAGTTCTGAAGACAAGGAGAGCCGCTAACAGACCTGTTCAGTATCCAGGACAGGGAAGGGAGACTGAACAGGTACTCGGTTCATGTTGTTGAAGGACTAGTGAGACATCCAGAAACAAATCACCATTGGATGGCCATCTCTTCAAAAGAGAGCTATAAGCAAAATAAAGAAATGGTGAGATGGGGAGCATCCAGATAGAGGAGGCATATAAGCATTGTGAGCAGGCAAGAGGGTGAAAAGTTAGGAGACGGCACAGCAAAGAATCCCAGAAAACCATTAAATATAAGAGATAGGTGAAGGAAAGGAAAGCCAGCAAAGGATCCTGAGAAGTGGGTGGACTTGAGGAGAGGAGAATCAGGAGTGTTGTCATGAGCCAAGGGAGGAGGGGTTTTGAAGGGAAGGGCATGGTTAGTGGTGCTGACAGCTGAGGGAGTGGAGGGAGATCAGGGCTACAGAGGCAGGTGGAATGAGAGGAGCTTTGGTGACTCTTTGCTGGGACAGAGTTTCCATTGAGGTGAAAGTCGATGTCAAGAGGACAAAAGGGTCAGGATGGGAAGTGGAGAAGTGGAAACAGAGCTAGTCTGCACAGTCTCATTTTCTCAATCAGCTCTGCTGTGAAGGGAAGGGGGAGAGAGACCACACTGCTATAACTATGTTATTACATAACAGCTTTGTAAATATATAATAACTGAAGGACTATATCTACACCTATATTCGCTAGTCTGTGCTTTCATATGGACCAGATATGCTTCACTAAAGAAGTAAATGATACATTCTTCATTTTTAACTTTGAAAAATAGGCAAAAGAAATTATATTCACATTCATTATTACTTGGGTATTTACAAAAGGTGTATATTTCTTCATATAAGTATATATAAATCTGTAACTATATGTGGTGATGAATGTCAACTGGACGTACTGTGGTAATCATTTGGCAATAGGTACCTTTATTGAATCATTGTGTCGTGCACCTGAAAGGAATATAGTGTTATGTGTTAATTATATCTTAATTAAAAGAAAGATAAAACAGTTTCTTAAGGAAGATAGAAGTTTATTATACTCAGTAGCAGACCTTCATACAGGAAGCACACGTTGGAGAGAAATGGCGCAGGATAGCGTTTAGTCATGTTAGACCATGGAGCTACCCTGTCTCGGTTCAGTCACTGGCTTTGCCACTTAGCAGCTGTGCCACTGTGGGCAGGTTACTTAGCCAATATGTGTTTCCTCGTGTGTCAGATCGGGATAATAAGAGTACTTTCCTTATAGGCTCATCATGAATATATCATTTAATTAGCCTAAGTAAAGTGCCTAAAACAGCGGAACACTGTTTGTAATGGTTAACTATTATTATTTTTTTTTTTATGGATTACCATTCTGTGTGGTACTAATTTAGTTCAAAAAACATAGAAATTCTCCCTACTTAATTTTTGTCTCAGTCATTAATATTGGGAATTTCTGAGAAGGTCCCCCAACAAATGGTATACGTCTGTCCTGGCTGGATTCTGAACAAATAAGAAACAAAAATATGTCCAAGAGAGAACAACAGTGTTGTTAATTGCTGATACAGAGGCCAGGTTGGACGGGGTGGCCTTAGAGAGAGGGCTCAGTGGAGGTAGCCTGTTAGCTGAACCCCAGAATGAGACAGCGTTACCAGCGGTCACCAGGCAAGGTGGCTGCCCAAGGGAGAAACCCTACGCAGAAGAGTGGGGAGGAGCTCAGTCTGCAGTCCTGTTCTCAAGAGGCAAGGGTGGGCAGAGCTCAGCATCCAGTTGTTCCCCAGATTGGTGAATCAGGTTCCTCACTGCACCTGTACAGGGACTGAGAGAGTCAAGAGTCAGAGAAGACGTCACGAGTGTGCTCAATGAGAAAGTGCCTTCCCCTGGGGCTGGGTGGGAAAGTGTTCTCCTTAACAAATATGGAGAGGGGACCTATATCCCAGCCACCTGCCTCTTTCAAGTCCTTATTGAAGGTGATACCTGTGGGTCACACTGTGAATTTCTGCTCCTTTATTCTTCCCTCCTGTTCCTTTCAATCACAGCCTACCCTTACGCTGGCTTCTCTTGGGAACAAATTCTGTTGTATTTTTAATATTTCTATAAACTCTTCTACCACTTTTCCATATACTTGAAGGTTGGCTTTCCCCTCAATTGCCCACTTCACTTAAAAGTCTCTTTGATAGAGGGTAATTTTCCCATTTTCCTCACCTGGCAGCTGGTGGGAATATTCTGAGTCTTTAATAACTGCTGGAGACACCAAACAACCAGAATGCCAGCCGGAAACTTCCAGTATGGCACGTGCAGACACACGGGCTGAACAGGAGCCCTGACACCCAGGGATAAGAAAGAAGTTGACACCTCCTTGTTATATTTTAGGCATTGCCACTCCATCTCAACAGCTTCTCCTCAGAAGTGAATACATCTATTATTCTACCCTCTACCATCTCATTCCTGCTTCCTCCGGAACTGTAAGACACTCCTCTACTTTCCTCATTGATTTGAGCATCTGACTTCCCTTTTATTCTTCATCTCTTTCTCAGCTATCATCCTGGGGGTCAGTACCCATATTGATGATATTTTTTCTATTTTGACTTCCAAGTTTCTTCTTACTTTGTCTATAAAAGCCTTTGTCCCTATTCCTAAGTCTCACAGACCTGGCCATACCTGGGACTCAGTTGATGTCCTGTGTTATCTTGGCATCCCCGAGATGATTGATCTGCAGGAGACCAAGGACAGACCATTCTCCAGAGCACACATCTTATTTTACTATATTCCACCTGGCCATGTGCAACAGAATGCCACTGGTCTTGCCATGTTAATTAGAGAAGAGCCCTCTGTTGTATCAAATAGGAATCATTTGCAACATCATTGGTAAATCAGCTGTCCTTCAAATTAAAATTATGGCCCTAGTGAGGAGGGTATCTTTCATCAGCTTATTATATACCAGGACCATCTATAGATTTTTACCTAACTTTGTATTTTTATCTGGTTTATGTAATTCATCTACTGTATTCCAACTAGATTGGTTAAAAATGCATATCCTTTAATAATTTCCAGTTGTGAAACCCTTAGCTTTTTTCTGTGTTCTTTCAAAACTGCCTAAACTCCTGATCTTTAGTTGCTTAAACCCTTCTTCTTTTCAGACTCCATCAACCCCTTCTACTCCGCTTGGATTCCATCATAAGCCATTTCAATAATATCAGGTGTTTCTTCTTCCCCCTGAATTTCTTGTTTTCTCCTTTTAAATCTCTGACACTCTGATGACCACACTCTCTCTATCCCCCGTTCTTGATCCTGGGTTTCCTAGTGTTGTACGAGAAAGTAAAAAATGACATTTCTTCTACTCTAATTTGACTCTGTCTTCTTACAATTGGCATTGTGATTCTGAATGATTTTCTGTCATATTTACCACCATCCCTATTTTGTAAAGATTTTGGTTCCTTGTTAGCTCCACAAACCTCTCCCTCTGCATGTGACCTTCTTTCATTCTTTTCTAAGAATGAGGCCATCTGATATATGTCCCTTCTGTGCATTCAGTATCTCAAATTGTGCCTTAATTGTGCTAAAGTTGATGTTGTCATGGCAGGGAACATTTACTCTAATTTATCATCATTTTTAGAAAGAGAATGTCTGCCCAAGATTATAACAGCTAATATTTATTGAATATTCATGTGCTAGACCTATCCTAAGTGCTTTACAGGCATTATTACCTCCTTTGACTATGGTGTGGTCATCGGAACTATGTAATAATATGTGGCTCACTACCTTGGGTTAATACTATTTTGCAGTCTTTTTGATAACTTTGAGTAGACCTTTTTTTTGAGAGAGAGAGAGAGAGAGTGAGCACGGATGTGCGTGCGTGTTGGGGAGGGGCAGAGAGAGATGGAGAGAGAATCCTAAGCAGGCTGCACCCCCAGCGTGGAGCCTGAGGTAGGACTCAATCTCACGACCCTGAGATCATAATCTGAGCTGAAATCAAGGGTCGGATGCTTAACCAACTGAGCCACCCAGACACCTCTTGATTATACTTTTAAATACTGAAGTCCAGTGTACAAAATATTTTTGCAATCTAAAAACAACACATACAAATATATATTTCACTTAGATTGATAGAAGAGACAATAGCTAATGATTTGAAACTTCAGCTAAAAGATAGACTGTTAGGAAATTTGACAATATTTTTCACTCCCGGGGAAAATGTGAATTGGAAATAAATTCAGTAATATGAATGACATGGCTTAAATTTTTATGTTAAATTTATTTAATTTGGGATTATGTTAATTAAATATCCACTTATCAGCTTAATGATGTTAAATATAGATTCTTATTAACATATGGTTTCAAAGGCCAGTGAAATTGTCAAATCTAATGAAAACAGAGTTCAAAGATAAAGTTCTATCTTTCCTTTCTTTTATGAGCCTCTTAAAAATTCAGGGCACCCTTTTAAGAGCCCTTAGAGAAGATTAACCTTTAACATCATGATTACATCTAATGTTATCACATTTTACAATGTCACTGACACCACTTTTAGCCTTAGCCAATTGATTTTACTAACTATATTGTAAAACTACTAAAATTTCCTTTTCTTAAGTTGAATAGAGGAAGATTCTGTTCCTCTCTTCTTTCTTTTTTCCCCTCTGGTTCAACACTTTCTGATAGAACTTTCTGCGAAGGTAGAAATGTTCTGTATCTGTACTATTCAGTGTGGTAGCCACTAGCCACATGTGGGTGTATTGAGCGCTTGAATGTGGCTAGTGCAACAGATACTGTGAATTTCAAATTTTATTTATTTTAATTAACGTCAGTTTAAATGGACGTAGCTACATATTATTGGTATGTATTGGAAGCACAGCTTTGGTGTTCTTTTCAGCACAGACTGAATTCCTTTCTTTCCTAGTTGTCTTAACTCCCTTTCTGGGAACAAGAATACCTCCTTTTTAATGTAACTGGTTATTCTTGCACTAGTAAAGGTATTTTCATTCATTATAACTCGATTTATAATCTATGGGTTTCACTGTAGATGAAAAATAAATTTCATTTGTTGTAAACATGCCAAATTGAACATTTAATTCTGTGCATTCCTTGCACAATAGGAGACAGTATGGATTTGCTCATATTAATTTGGGGCATTGTGTTCTTTGGTGGACCTACTTTGCAAATGTATCTTCACTTGCCTATAAATACGTCCGAACAGTTTCTGCCCTCTTAAATGCTGCCCATGATGAAAGCAATGCAGTGGAAAGAGTTTAGATTTTAGTTTGGATCCCAAACTCTCTCCTTGGTTTTCCAAGCAAGTTTCTTCCCTGAGCTGTGGTTCCTTCAGAGAGCTGTTAGGTTTCTTGTATCAGAGTATATTTGGTTTACCTGCCTTCCTTCCAACTTGACCCCAGGACTTATTTCTGAAATAGGGCAGTGCCTGATTCCAGAGTGAGTGCTCCATGGATGTTTGTAGTGAATAAGTGGAAAGCTGTATTTTATTTTTATAAATGCCACTGCTTACTCACTCCCACTGTTTGCTCTCTTTTTTGTATCTCTACATTGGGAGAAGGAATAAAAACTTCTTTAAAGAAATATTGGAAAGTAAAGGCTTTTGTGATTTAAAATAGATATTAATTCACGTTTCTTCCATAATTCCTTTTCTACCATATTTGAATAATGAGGTACCATTTTAATGGCTCCTTACCTTCTAAGAAGTTTTTTGCATTATATATTTTTAAAAACAGCTGGTGACGTAAAAACATTGATAGAGTTGTAAAATAAATGATTCAATCTAAAAGGAGCTAACTTATGTAAAGCATGTTCTATATACAGGTTGCTAATCCATTCAATGAAAGTATATCTTGTTTTGATCATGTGAGGTACCCAAAGAATGAACTGAAGCAGGTGAAAATTAGGATAACAAGTCAGTTATCCAGAATGTGAGTACCCACAGATATGTGCTAGGTAAAGAAATGGTTTGGGGTGCCTGCATGGCTCAGTCAGTTAAGTGTCCAGCTCTTGATCTCAGCTCAGGTCTTGATCTCAGGGTCATGAGCTCAAGCCCTGCATTGGGCTCCATGCTGGGCATGGAGCCTACTTAGAAAAAGAAAAAGAAAAAGAAATGTTTTAAGGTTATGAATATATGATTGATGACTGGTCATCTATAGTTGTGGGGAAAGGGGAAGCTTTAAAATTTTTAGAGTTAAAATGAGAAAGGACAAGTATACCAAAAACAAATTTAAGGTTTCTACTTGCAAAACATTCAATCCAGTGCCCAAGAAAAGGCTTTCATCTTGAAAGATGAAAGAATTAAATTGGAACTAGAACACTGAAGGCTACTACGGAAGCATGCATTTATTTGGGCATATGGTAGTAATCCACTGAACACATAGTTATAATCTATTGGAGAATAACCAGAACAGATTTTCCAGGCAAGGTTTCTGCCAAATCAGCTTGCTTTTTATGATGGAAGAAGGAAGATGCAGAGAAATACGTACACCAATGTAATCTCATCTATTTCAAAGTCACTTCAGTATCTCTCTTTAAAAAACATTGCCTTCATCTTTATGAAGAGTCCTTCAGGTGCTGGATGCAATAGATTTCAATGATCAATTTCATTATTTTGTGCGGTCAAAAGAGTTAATTGCATTGGAAAAAAATCATTTGCATGCTCTTCAATACAATGCGTGTATGTAACTGGATTTCAAAGGAATGTAATGTCGATTTAGTTATTGATTAAAGAGTTAAACTACAGACATTGAAGAAGCAGGATCAAATTATCTAAAATAAGAGGTCAGGCTATGTGCTTAAGTGTTTTGCACACAGAGACACTGAAACACATCTTGATTGACTAAAGGCCTCTGATTTCTAGCTGTCATTTTTTTTTTTTTGCATTTAAAAATACTAGACAGAAATTGCAACACCTCAGTCAAATATATTTATGGCAAAATGATCCGTAAGTGGCAGAGTTTTCAGTTAATATGATTGAAGTTATTTAGTTCTGCTCTGTGACAAGTAAAATTACTGTTTATCAGGGATAGGTAATTACATATTTGGCCTAAAATTAATCAATATGAACACAGGAGAGCTGGCACTCAAGCAGAATCAGGATCTCATTAAAGCAAAATTTTTTAAAGTGAGGTCAATCATGCCACCTGTAGAATGAATAGAAGAGATTATAAATGCAAGAGAATAACATGAACCTTTTAATCATACAGTTCTCAAAGAATTATAAAATACCTCAAACTTCTTTCTGTCATTTACAAATCATTTTTTTATTATTTCATACCTAGCTCTTTTGAATAAGATATAGAATTTTAAGGTTTGAATAGTTTGCTTTATATTATTAGCTAGCTGACAATGGAACTATAAATAGATGGCAGGACAGTTGGCCTTTTGTATGTGACTGAATGTTGGTTCATGGTATTTTAGAGATCTATGGAACTCCATTTTTTTTTCTTTTAGCCAAGAATATTGGCAGATAGAGCATGGCCATTATTTTATGAACAAGAGATGAACTAGAGATCAGATAGTTGTTCTTCTGAAAACATTATGAACTTTTAAACAAAGACTTAGGATGTTGTTGAATATTCACCACTGGAGTACCACCTAATGTGACTAATGAGGAAATACTTGTTTAAATTAACTATAGAAGAGTTATCAGCTTTGGGACAGAAGCTCTAGTAAATCAGATGTCCAGAAAGGAAATTACTGATAGAGCTGAGAGACAGTAGAGGCCATATTTGGTTGGTTGGTCTCATATCACTCAGGGAAGGAGCAGTTTTGTGGAAGTGGGGATCATAATGCTAATGTCAAGGTGACAGCTAAATGAGAGGATATGAAACCTGATCGGCGGAAGTTTCTTGCACCTGAAGTTGCCCCAAGTGGGTGACCTTTGTTGCATAACAAGGCTGAGGTCTATTTCCATCAGCCCTCACCTCTCAGTCTGAAAGGTCAAGGTAATTCCATTTCACGCAGTTGAACACTTACATCCACATTCACTATCCGCCCACTGGTGTGGTGCAGGGCTGAGTCCCTGGAGTTGTTTCTGACTGATCCCTCTTTTCAAGTCCAACGCATGAAGTGTAGGATAGAGGCTGAGTAAGTGGGCTTTCTTCAAGGCCCCAAATTTGTGCTTTTATTTGTATTTTTATTCTCAAGGGCTTTTACTTTTTTTTTTTCATTTTGCATTCATTTTTATTTTTTTTTTCAATATATGAAATTTATCGTCAAATTGGTTTCCATACAACACCCAGTGCTCATCCCAAAAGGTGCCCTCTTCAATACCCATCACCCACCCTCCCCTCCCTCCCACCCCCCATCAACCCTCAGTTTGTTCTCAGTTTTTAACAGTCTCTTATGCTTTGGCTCTCTCCCACTCTAACCTCTTTTTTTTTTTCCCTTCCCCTCCCCCATGGGTTTCTGTTAAGTTTCTCAGGATCCACATAAGAGTGAAAACATATGGTATCTGTCTTTCTCTGTATGGCTTATTTCACTTAGCATCACACTCTGCAGTTCCATCCACGTTGCTACAAAAGGCCATATTTCATTCTTTCTCATTGCCACGTAGTACTCCATTGTGTATATAAACCACAATTTCTTTATCCATTCATCAGTTGATGGACATTTAGGCTCTTTCCATAATTTGGCTATTGTTGAGAGTGCTGCTATAAACATTGGGGTACAAGTGCCCCTATGCATCAGTACTCCTGTATCCCTTGGGTAAATTCCTAGCAGTGCTACTGCTGGGTCATAGGGTAGGTCTATTTTTAATTTTCTGAGGAACCTCCACACTGTTTTCCAGAGTGGCTGCACCAATTTGCATTCCCACCTCAAGGGCTTTTACTTTTATTGGAATCTGAATCACACAAAAACGTATCTCAGACACATGGTTTCCTGATTGTAAAGTTCATAATTTAAGAACCTGAAGGTCCTTTTCTGTCCTAAACCCCGAAATTGTTATTGAAACAAAGACCTCACCTTTAAACCAGGGGACACAGTACTGCAATCAACAATTTCTGCCCGATTGTTTTCTGTTCACAATAGACATTTGTCACTGGACACCAGTCAGCCTTGAGCCAAATAGTGTTCTATGCAAGCAATGACTGGTTGTTTTCCAGCTTTTGGAGGTAAATGCTGGTGATGTTCTACTTTCAGTAATTTATTTGGTTTTAAGGAATGTTAAGGCTTTAGTAATTTCCTTTCCTAAAAAATTAATTAGCTCTTTTAGAAAGAAAAATAATATGGGCCTGTTGTACATACTCAATTATAAAAATTACGTGTTTACTGTGTTCTCAGATGTAAGCTCATCTAGTATGTATCTTTCTAAACATTTTATATGCATATAGTTGCTCTCTTTTTCTCTCTATCACTTTCTTCACATAGATGGATGAAAGGAGAAGAAAATTGTAGTTCAGTGTGCATGTATACTATACATAAGCTACTGAAACTTGCTTTCATAATTTTATATCATGGAAATTCTTCTTGAAAACCTCATACTTATGCCTTTGTGGTATGTAGTTATCCATTTACAATTTTGATAGGTATTACCAACATATCTGCATATTTTAGCTTCTTCAAAATAACTTGTTTAGGGGTTTTTTTGTTGTTTTTTTACTAAGAGTCAGCCTTCTTATTGGACGTGAACATTAGTTCATCATTCAAGATTATTAGTCTAAGGGAAGATGTATGATTTTTTAAATGCAATTCCACCTTCTAAATGTGGTCAGTACTGTCTCTCAACAGGGCCCACTTGGAGGCCAGTGCTGAGAAATGGAACAGGTTGCTGACGTCTTTAGAAGAATTGATCAAATGGCTGAATATTAAAGACGAAGAGCTTCAAAAGCAAATGCCGATTGGAGGGGATGTTCCAGCCTTACAGCTCCAGTATGATCACTGTAAAGTAAGTTGACCGTATATGGTGGGGACCTTTTTTGATACATTTTGATTTTGGCAAAGTAGACACTCAAAATTCTATATAAATATCTGAGTTGAAACAATTACCACTGAATTTCACTCCCACACCCCATTTCTAATTGTCAGTATTTAGGCATTTAATTTAAGTTGCATGCATCTTCTGAGAAGCAGATATGCTGAAGTGTTATCACCTGACACATTAATTCTTAGATCCTTGTATTATTTAAATTCTTTGCCTTATTAACTTTCCTTTTATTTATTTAATATTGCTTCATGCCCACTTTCTCATATATTACACATCAGCTTGCTTTGTTATTTATACATATTTTTTTCTCCTTACATGCAATGCAAGTTCTCATTCTAAATCTGTACATTTTAATGTGGTGTTAGAATTCTGTTCCCATTGGAAAAATGACGACTAACACATGCATCTTCTAAAGGAAGAAAGGAAGATGCCATCTATGTAGTAAGTTTGCTTCAAAATGATAAGACCTTGAAGTTTATTTTACTTTGAACCCTTGTGACTAGGTTATTCAAATTCCCATTTGGGTAAATTTTCTTTTTCTACTTGAAAAGAGACTATGATAGAGAAATAGTTCTAAGAAAAAAGAAGACGTTGTTGGAATATAACATGTAAAATAACAACAACAACCAACAATGATAGATTTCAAATCAGTGATTTAGGAAAATCCCATTCTCTTTTTTTCAGCTTTCCCTTCTATTACTTATTCATATACTTTTTTGTGGATTTAAGTGATGAAAAAATAATACAAAGCTGTTCTAATGGAAATGCTCTGTTAAGGAATAGAATCTGCGTGTGACCATGTTCTTCTGCTAGTTTTGATTAAAACCTAATTCTTGAGGCATGAAATGATTTTCCTCTTCTGGCCTTAGCCAGTAAAGTGCACATCATTGTTTCCAGTAAATGCTGGCTATGTTCTTTCCAAACCCTTCTCCCAGCAGAGTCGCCCTGTTTTAGGTTGTGCTTCACCTAAGAGTCTTAGAGTAGAGTTGCTGTGCATGAACCCTTTAGGCCTGGGCATTTAGATAATAAAGATGATCCTGATAACTGATGCTGATGATAATACTGGTTCATTCATTTGGCAGGTATTTACTGAGTGCCTAATGTGTGCACCAGGCACTATTCTAGGCATTGGAGAGTCAAATGAACAAAGCAAAGTTCTTGCCTGATTCCATGTAGTAAGAGATAAACACTAGATACGCAATAAATACATAATATATCCCATAGTAATAAGTGCCATGAAAAGAGTAAAGCAATGTCAAAGAGAGAAAGAAGGATGGGAGAGTATCGGCAGCAGAGATGCTGTTTTTGTGGAGATCAGGAACGTGGCATTAGTAAGGTGGTTTTTGAGAAAACAAATGATGTAAACATGAGGCAGTAAGTGATGCTACTCCATGGGGGAAGAAATCATAGGCAAAAGGGGACAAAAAGACACTGGCCACAGAGGTTGCAGTTTCTGGCCATATTCGAGGAATAGCATGGATACCAGTGTTGTTAAAACAGTCAGCCAAATAGAAAAGAAGGAGATGAGGTTGGGGTAGGAGTGGGAAAAAGGGGGGGTTC
The DNA here is from genome assembly GCF_024362965.1 of Panthera pardus. Classification (NCBI taxonomy): domain Eukaryota; kingdom Metazoa; phylum Chordata; class Mammalia; order Carnivora; family Felidae; genus Panthera; species Panthera pardus. The sequence goes on along the minus strand of NW_026526732.1, from coordinate 21,611,142 downwards.
AAATCACAGAGGTCCTTGAAAGTCCTTTGTAAGGGCTTTAGCTTTTACTCCAAGTGAGGTGGAAGGTATGGAAGGTTTTGGTAATTATACTGCTGTGATCGGACTTACATTATATAATATTTACAGGTGAAATTAGGAAGAATAAAATATAGAGGAGTTAAAGAACATATTTCAGTAATCCAAGCGGGGGATCGTGATGACTTGGACAAAGGTATAAAGGTGGAGATAGTGAGAAGTAACTGGTTTCTGAATATATTTAGGAAGAACCAAAAGGATGTGCCAACGGAGTGCATATGTGGAATACAGGAGAAAGAGAAGGGTTTATAGTGGCAGGAATCAAAGGTTTTTGGACAAAGCAAATGGGACAGTAGCTGGAGGGGGGAATGTGGGGCCAGGTAATGGTTTTACACAGATGGGGACTAATTCAACATATTTCTATGCTGATGGGAATGATCTTGCAGAGTGGGAAAAGTCAATAATGCAGGAGAGAGATTACTGGGTAGGGGATGAGATGGGATCCAGTGTACAAGTGTTAACAGTTGGTCTTGGGTAGGAGGGCAAAGAATTCGTCCATTGTAACAAGAAGGTACGTTGGTAGATTTGCGTGTGGGGACATTTAGACGTCCTCTTTTGATTGCCTCTGTTTTCTCAACAAATAAGAAGCAAGGTCGTCAACTGAACATGAAAAGAAGGAAGACAATGTGGAGGTTTGGGGAAAGAGGAGGTAGAAAATGTAGTCTAGAAGTGGGTGAGTTAAACTAGGAATGTAAAACAAGACCACGAGCATTACGAAAGGCCTGCTTGAGGCCAATGCTCATGAATTTAAGGTGAGAACAGTCACTGTGAATGTTGTTCCTTACCCATGTGGAGTTGTCTCACCAAAGGCGAGGAGTCAGTTGGAGAGTTGAATTGACCCAAGCACATGTGATAGAGGAAGAGAGGGGCAAGGGGGGTTACAGAAATACAGGGGAGCTATAGTAATGATCGCATGTGGAAGTAAGGCTGGGTGAAGGAAGATATGAGGATATTAGAGATGAGGAATAGTAAAGTGGTGTTAGAAGTCAATGAATTGGACATGGCAGAGTTGCTGAGGATTAATCCAAATGGGGGAACCGGGAAGGGGCACAAACTGTAAAGAAAACAGATTGTGATCAGAGAAAGGATGCTAGAAATCAAGTTTGTGGTGACGTGCATTTATTGTTAAATGACAATCTCCGGTGTCCTTTTGTGAGAGTGAGTTGCACAGGCAGGGTGGAGAACAAGGTCCTTGGGGAAAAGTGGATAAGAAGCTGAGAGGCTGGGGTAGCTGCAGGATCATCTACAGGCACAGTAAAATCATCATCACCAGGAGAAAGAGCCTGATTTGTTCAAAATGTTGATTATGAGAAGGAATAGTGATAGCAGTATGGTTAGGGATTAGTATAGGTTGGAAAAATGATGGCTTCACAGTCCTTTTATCTTTTGAGTCTTAAAACTGTGCAAAATACCTTTGGTTGGGGATGGGAAGAGGAATAGTTTAAGTTGGACATAGTTTAGCCTTGGTTTCTAAATTTCTTAGTGCCTGCTACCAGACTTTTCTCTGGTTACTATTATGTCTTTATCACAATTGCCATCACTTACATGTTGTGCATAATCCAGACTACTTTTGAGAGGCGTAGGTCTTATCAGTAAGTAGGTCTTATCAGGATTTTCCATTTAATAGTCTATACTTCTTTAACTTTGAGTTTTATAGTAGAAAGTTTATATGAATATGGTACTGATTGAATTTCTGAGTGTAGGGCTGGGTTGTTTCTCACCTCATTGTTTACCCTCACTGGAAATAATCCTTTGCGGAGTTTCATGTTGATTGTAGATTCTAGAATATGTTACTTTATTGTGATCTGTCATTGTCTGCCTTCCAGTTTATCAATGATGGAAAACTACAGGCTTTCTTAATACCATGTATTAATAAATGTTTTGACACAAGCATCATGCATAACTCTGAGAACTAAGCAGGCTGTTATGCCAGAAATAAACTATAGAAGAGATTTCAGAGATTTGTGGAGGTGTGATTTAGTTTGCAAGGGCCACATAACAAAACACCATAGACTGAGTAACTTAAACAAGAGAAATTAATCTTCTCACAGTTCTGGGGGCTAGAAGTTTGAGGTCAAGGTGTGGGGTTGGCCTCTTCTGAGGCCTCTCTCCTTGGCTTGTGGATGTCTCTTCCCTGTGTCTTCACCTGCTTTCTCTTGGTGAGTATCTGTATCTTTTAAAACTGCTCAAAATACCTTCCTTTTATAAGGACACCAGTCATGTTGGGTCAGGGCCCACCCTAATGACCTCATTTTAACTTAACTACATCTTTTTTTTTTTTTTTTTTTTTTTGAGAGAGAGACAGAGCATGAACAGGGGAGAAGCAGATAGGGAGACACAAAATCAGAAGCAGGCTCCAGGCTCCGAGCTGTCAGCACAGAGCCCTATGCGGGGCTCAAACTCAGAAACCGCGAGATCATGGCCCAAGCCAAAGTCGGACCCCCAACTGACTGAGCCACTCAGGTGCCCCTACTTAACTACATCTTTAAGGACCTTATTTCCAATCACAGTCACATTCTATCAAAAGTAACCTTCTTTCCCAGCTGTCAAGTATAATGTTTCTAATCACTATAAATTATTACAGTGAGGGCAAATCACTATGCATTAATACAATTAGGTCAATATTTAAAGACGTGACACCTACCTGTAATTATTTACCTTTCTTACTAAACTTTGCCAGCCATAATCATTGAATAGTCTAATTGTAGTTGAACCTCAACCTTGCCAGTGTTCTAACTTAAATATAATTCTCTATCTGTGATCTTAAAATTAAAATCCCTTTGGTTGTACATATGGTTACTCTGTTTCAGGTCAGCTTTTTCTTTCCTGTGTCCTTGGAGATGTCTTTGACCCCTGCCTTCGGGTTCTGTTTATTTAGAATTAGAATGATCAATTATTAAAACTGTAAGAGGCCCAAGAAATAACTTAGTCTAGCCCCCTCACTGATAGTGGAAGAAAATGAGACCCATGGTGTGTTTTAATGAAATCTGACTTTTCACCCCTCCCTTCCTTTCTCACTCCCAACAAATACCTATCACTTACCCCCATGTCTGGCAATTTCTAGGGCACCAGAGAAACATGGATGCAGAAAACAGACACAGTCCCTGTCTGTGTGGAGCTTACAGTCAGGGGAGAGCCTATGCCTGCCCTGCTTAAGCTTACAGTCTCTGTTTCTTCCCTGTGTTATGAGAAATCATTTCCAACAAGGATTGTGATTGAGCTGTGGACTGTGCATTGCTGTCCCAAATCTCTGGTTGTCTGTCTAACTATCCATTTCTCTAACCCCCAGCTTTGGTCCCTGGCTGATAATTCAAGCATGTTATTAGTTCTTGTATACTCTTATTTCTGATCTTTTCTCTTTATAAGGGATTCTAGAACTCTTTTCAATTATAACATCATGATGTAGATTCAAACAGAACAAAATCTCTATACTATTTTTTTCACAGGTATGTTTAGCATTAAATTTAGATGCCTTTCCCTTTAGTTTTGTCTGTTATTATAAACTGTAGTTTTTTCTAATTTCTTGCTATTTTTTGTTTTTAGTTGTCCTAATAAAGTTTAAAAACTCTTTTTAATTTTGAAGAACTCTTGCTTTATAGCTTAAAAATACATAGTTGGAATCAAACAAAATCAGTCCTTAAATGGCTTGATAGTAATAGTAGGCAAGTTATTTTGTTCCTTAAAATTTCCCCATAGAAAGAGGGGGACCTTGTATTTGATTTCTAACCTAACTCTTCCTTGCAGATAGCTAGCTGTCTAAATTACCTTATTTTGAACAACATAGTATTATGTCAAACTAATGTGACCTAATCTCTCAATACTAAATTAGAATGTCTAGAGATTACCAGATGGAATTTTTTAAAGGGGGACAAAGAAATTTAACACTGATTTGTTTACTCTTCCAGGAAGTATGACCTCATAAACGCAAGCCTTGAATTTCACTGCATACAAGTCTTTTAAAGATCAATTTTAAAAGTGATACCATATATCTTTCTGTTGTGGATAAGACAAATACACTTTACAAGATGCATTAAAAACCACCTGTGCTGATATTACACAAATCAGCACTTAAGTATTACATTAAAATTTCCAGTGACATTATATACAAAGTAAAAAACAAAGCTATGTCTCAATGCCTTAGGTGGACGTGGGGTTACTGTATGTTAGAAAACCACTAAGTGACTTAAAAGCTGCTTCAAGGGATATCAAATGCTGATGTCAAAGAGTTATGTGAACAATTTGAATAAAATAATTCTAAGTAGACATCCGACTAATCTCTGTCCTCAGCACTTTGTATTCAAGTTCATTGAAAATATTCTTTCCTCTTCCTTTTTGGATAGTGGTGTATTACCCTCTCTTCTGAGGTACCTTATGTTGGGCCCTTCTTTTTTTTTTTTTTAAGTTTATTTATTTATTTTGTGAAAGACCAGGAGAGCATGAGTGGGGAAGGGGCAGGGAGAGGGGGAGAGAGAATCTCAAGCAGGCTGTATGCGGTCAGTGCTCAGAGACCTTATGGTTGGCCTTTCTATACAAAGTTAGTTAGTGAACTAGCACATGGGATTAGGTAGACATGGTTTCAATTCTCACCTCCTCCACTCACTAGCTCTGTGATCTAGGCTCTGGAGTCGATTGTCCAACCTCCTCAGTCCTGTTTCTGACCATGAGTATATATAGGTCACTTAGCACAATACATTTAGTAAGTGCTCAATAAGCAATGGCTGTTTGAGTTCTTTAAACTAGGACTTATATTTTCTAGTGTGTTTCTTATTTTAGTTGTTCTGTGTCCACATTTTTTATTTTTCCTAAGATTCATGATGTTTGGGCAACTGTAAATTTTGATGTCATAACTATATTTTTTAGCCTATTGGTGGCTTCAGAGATAACTTAGACTACTGAGGGAATAGGATAAAGTCATTGAGACATTTTTGAGAATTACACAGGATATAAGTCTAGAGGCTAGAAGATGATTTATTTGTTCTTTTAAAATTTTTTTTTTAAATCTTTATTTATTTTTGAGAGAGAGAGAGACACAGAGACAGAGTGTGGGCAGGGGAGGGGCAGAGAGAGAGGGAGACACAGAATCCGAAGCAGGCTCCAGGCTCTGAGCTGTCAGCACAGAGCCCAACGTGGGGCTCGAACCCATGGACTGTGAGATCATGACGTGAGCCAAAGTTGGACGTTCAACTGTCTGAGCCACCCAGGTGCCCCTTATTTTTTGTTCTTAATAAAAGAAAACAGCTTATCATGGAAAGGCCAAGCTCATAAGACACGTCTGTATGCACTGCTTTAGTTAACTTATCAAAGATTTATAGTCAAATGATAAATGTATAACCATGAATCTAATTACCTTTCAAAGCATTTTTTGAATGCTACCATAACTTATAAGTAAAGAAATAAAATCAATATACATTATCTTACATTTGCATTTGTATGACCTTATCCTGGATCCAGTCTGCTTTCACAGATAACCGTGGTTAGAGACTCTCAGATTTATGCATGCAATCACTTGGGTACTTAGAGGTTGGTTTATGGGAACTCACTCTCAAAGTCTTCTGGTTCCTACCTGTATTTCTATATTCTAGTCCTTTATATGTGCATCAGTGATTTAATGACACTTTTTCATAACCATTCTTTGATAACGGCATTGCTAATCACTTCATCTATCCACCCACCCACCCACACGATTCACTGACTGCTTTATGTGTTGAAAACAATGTTAAATGTACAAAGGGCAATAAGGCACAGCCTTTGCACTTCAGTGACACATTTTAATAATTTTCATTCTGAAAAGCTCCATGCTTGTGGCTGTATCCAGATGGAATATTATATATTTAAATGCTGAAGGGATGGCTCTGAGACTTTTAGTTAGAATAGTACTATAAGGTCATGCTTCAGATAACTTCATCTGCTTAAACACCTAGCAATTATAAATAAAATGTAAAAAAAAAAAAAGCAAGGAAAATCAAACATGCAAAGTTGGACTCCAGAATATGGCAGGCATTCCATAGATGAGGAACAAAGCAGAAAAGCAAAGTAGTCAGTAGGGTTGATGCTGCTGAGGAAAGGTACCAGTCCTGGATGTTGAGCGAGCAGAAAGCCCCGTAACAGTCTCTGCTTAAAATCTCTCTCTGACACCTTGAAACGAATGACTCACAGATTGGCATGCTTTCTTCTGTCAAACAAATGTCCCAAGAACTGATATTATAAAACATCAGTGTATTTTGGACCCTTAATTAAATGCTTATACTTTCTTGGATGTTTCAACCAGTGACTCAGACAGAGCATTGATAGGTTTCAGCAACAATGATGATAAGTAACTTCGTTCAGTGCTTTCACAATATATGCACAGAGGCAAACTCCTTAAGTAATAATAATAATAATAAAGAATATGTCAAGGGCTCTGAGGGTAAAGCATATGGTACAGGTACAGTCAGTAGTTGCTGATAGCTCTTCCCATAACTGCTGGGAGCTTGTCTTGATAGCTTTGATCATTTTCCTCTTGTTTAAAACTGTCTGGAGTGTATGAGCTGTTTTAATTAAATAAAACTATACTGGGGCACCTGGGTGTCTTAAGCATCTGACTCTTGATTTCAGCTCAGATCATGTTCTCACAGTTTGGAAGACGGAGCCCTGCATCGGGCTCTACGTTGACAGCATGGAGCCTGCTTGGGATTCTCTCTCTCTCAAACTCTCTCCCCCTCTCTCTGCCCTTCCTCTGCTTGCTTTCTATCTCAAAATAAAATAAATAAACATTAAAAAAACCCTATGATACCTGTTATTTACCATCTAATACTGCCCAGCAGAAATAGTCCCCCATTACTATCTAGGATTAACTTGTAAAATTAGAGTCACCTTCCAGTCTTTATAAGTATCAGCTGTAAACCCCACAGAGTCGTATTATTTTTTCTTATGTGGGTATATATTTAATATCCTCAAATATCAAAATAAATTACTACTTTAAAATAAAGTGTTTTTAATGACTTTTAGAATAAATGCATATAGTTGAATTTTCCCACCTAATGACCTAAGTTTTTCATATCATTTTTAAAGTTCTATAGAAATTGAGGTCACTCATATGCAGCTTCATTTTCAAGAATGCGAGATTATCATTCAGTCAACAATTACTTAGAAAGCACCTTCAGTGCACATAGCATTCATTTGTAATGTTACAGGTTTATTTCAGTCACATACTTTAACATTGGATAAAATTGCCAGTGCCGTTTTTGCTGTTCACTTTGCACTTCATCTTCTGAACAATGTAAATTCTAAGTTATGTAAAGGCTGTGGTCAGAGCCGTAACACCCTTTTTCTGATAGAATGCATGTTTGCTTTTATAAAAGGAAATCACTAAAAATAATTGAAAGTGTACGATTCCGATATAATTTTAGTGAGTTTGTTCCCTCGGGGCCCCTCTGTCCTTTACTTAACTCAATTTAAAATTCCTATATTCAATCCTTATTGTATAAGAGTCAGGACATTTGGGTCTTTTTTTAATGTTTGTTTATTTTTGAGAGACAGAGTGGGAGCAGGGGAGGGGCAGAGAGAGAGGGAGACACAGGATCTAACGCAGGCTCCAGGCTCTGAGCTGTCAGTACAGAGCCCAACGCAGGGGTTGAACTCATGAACCGTGAGATCATGATCTGAAGTCTGACGCTTAACTGAGCCACCCAGGTGCCCCTAGGATATTTGGGCCTTAAACTGACTTGTCAAAATACATTTGCAAACTTACATATTAAAGTAACAAATTCGAACAGTGTCTTTTTTTTTTTTTTTAATTTTTTTTAAATTTTAACGTTTATTTATTTTTGAGACAGAGAGAGACAGAGCATGAGCAGGGGAGGGGCAGAGAGAGAGGGAGATACAGAATCTGAAACAGGCTCCAGGCTCTGAGCTGTCAGCATAGAGCCCGACGCGGGGCTCGAACTCACAGACTGCGAGATCATGACCTGAGCTGGAGTCAGACGCTCAACCGACTGAGCCACCCAGGCGCCCCATGAACAGTGTCTTTCAATCAGCAACATGCCACCATTAAATTTAGGCTGTGTGTGTCTCTATATGGTAATCTGACACTCTAACTTCAAATCTGTAATTTCAAGGTCTTGCTGTGTGATGAAGTTACCTAATGTGGGAGATTGACCTTTTTCTAAAATTGATTAATTTCCAAGTTCCCCTCCAGCCATTGGCACCTATGTTGACTTCCTCCTTATTAAATGCATAGCCCACTAAGAACTGTTAGTAAAGCTATTACTTGTATTCATTCCTGGAAGCAGCCATTCTCAAAGTGAGGCTACACCTACCTGCCACACTCCATGTAGTTGTCTGCAGTTGATTTATGTCCTAAGCCTCATAGGTATCATTGGAACTTGACCCCAAAAGGCCATAGAATATCCAAGTTGAGAGGGAGAGGCAAGGCATCTTAATAGCTATCACTGGCGATGAAATTAAGAGTGGACAACAAATGGAGCAGGAAATAGAGGTATGTAAAACCAAGCAATTATATACAGTCCACCCCCTTAATAGAACAGCCCATTTCTAATGAACCACCTCTGGATATATTTACCCTGGTATCATTTATCTAATACTTTTTTGTTAAACAAACTTCTGTGTTGCAGTTGATATATGCCATGTACTTTGCTAGGTACTGGGCATCTAACACTTCATAAGACTAATTTTGCCGTCACAGATCTCACCATCTACAAGCAGAGACTTGAAAACAAGTAACTATAATGGATAGCAAAGGCATAGTAATGTGAGCATGAACACATGGCCAGGGAGGCACAGATGAATAATGATTGTCTGTACTTGGGAAGATTGGGTAAGGCTTCACAGAGCAAGTAGCTTTTGAGCTAAAAAGGGATCTTTGGAGTAAAAATTCACTGAAGACTGTTACCAAAACTCCTGGAGGGAAAATCCTCCAAATGAGTCATGGCATGACCTGGAATGTGCAATAAAGCAAGAGGTGTTGCTTACCGGCCTTTTCAGTTATACTTAGAATAAAGCTGAAAGAGAAAAATAGTACAAGTTTAGCACCTTATATGGTACCTGGTAAAGTAGATATTGCATATATTAGCCGAATAAAGGAATACATTTACATGTGCATGTATTTTGAAAAGTGTAGGAAGGAATACTCTTTTACTACTGTGAGAAAGTGAAGCATTCCTATCTTAGTTTTAGCATTTATACTTAGTATTCTGACTCAGGCATCATTTTTTATGTCAATGGGGTGGAACCAAAATGAATTTATATATTAAATGTTCATTTAGGGACGTTAACCAAAACTTTTAAAGCACTGTGAAGGAGATTTTTTTTTTATTTTGTCTGCATACTAATGAAAAGTAAGCCTGTTTTCTTTCCCTTTTCTCATGTAGTTTTATTAGTGCTATCAAATTTAATGACTCTTCTGCCCTTTTTTGCTGTCATACTATAATGACTTCAGATCCATATATGCTGATTTAGCTTTGAAAGCAAGTTGGGGGAAAAAAAAGTAAATTACATTCTAACAGATTCTCCTTATGTTTATATCATTTATTTTTTCTGCTTGTATTCTCCAATAAATGTTAAGTGTTTTGTTTTGTTTTTAAACAAGAAACTAAGGAAGCCTGCTGTACCAGCAGTACTTTTATTTGTTAAGCTGAGATGCCTTGCATCTAGGGCCGGCTTTGTGGTTGTGTGTCCCATGCAATTACAGTCACATAAGCCTTCACTCCTAACAGGGCCCTGCACTTGGTTTAATGCTCTGGTGCTGCCATCTTGAAATTCTTAGTAACATTTGAACAAGGGGCTCTGTGAATTATATAGTCAGACCTGCTGGCATCAAAAAAAACCATTAATGTTTATGTTTTGACACACATGAAACAACACTTTTACAGTAATGAAAGCCTCTGAAAACTTAATTCTCGCGTTCTTTTTCTCAAGTCAGTAAGCCATCCTGAGCTCCCACTCTCACTCACACACCCCTCATTGTAACTTACCCTGTCTCTGTGTGTTAGTGTCTGCTGCGATGTGACCAGAGGTCTATTTTCAGTCCTTCCTTTCCTGTCAACTCCCTAATGGTTCCTCTGTTCATTCTCTTTACTTGACTTCTAGAACACTACGCTGTGCAGATTCTCTTCTTACCTCACTGGCAGCTCCTTCTCAATCTCCTCTCCTGACCCCTTCTTCTTTTTCTCAGCTTCCTAAAAGTGGGATGCACCAGGAGCCAGGTCATGCCAACTCCTCTGTAGCCATTCCTTCCTGAACTCATCGGGTCTCCTGGTTCTATATGCCATCTGTATGTCAGTCACCACCAAATTCGTATCTATTTACATGTCATGTCTACTTGGGTATCTAATAGACATCTCAAACTTAGTACGTCCAAACTGAATTCCTGAACTTGCTGCTCAAAATCATTCTCCCTGATCTTCCCTCATTTCAATGGAAAGAACTCGATTCTGGTTGCTTACATAAAAAATAATAATCACCTTCAATCTTGTCTTTATTTCATATTCCATCTGTTGGAAAATCCTGTTGGTTCCATGTTCAAAATATAAAACAGGAATCTGATTACCTCTTACTGCTATTAGGAGCTACAATTATTAGTCTCTGTTTATTCTCAGTACAGTGCCCAGCGTGTTCCTATTCCAATGAATCAAAACTCCACAGTGGCTTTCCATTTGATTCAGAATAAAAGTCACAGTCCTCAGAATGGTCTACAAGACCCTATGTGATGTGACCTGCCTCCTACTCACACCATGGTCACTTCATTCTTACTGTTTTCTCTCTTAAACACTGGTTTCAGCCATACCAGCCTCTAGCTGTGCCTTTAGTTGAAGCATCATGCTGTCTTCTTTTTTTTTTTTTTTTAAGTTTATTTATTTATTTATTTATTTATTTTGAGAAAGAGAGAGAGAGAGAGAGAGAGAGAGAGAGAGCGCAAGCTGGGGAGGGGCAGAGAAAGGGAGAGAGAGAATCCCAAGCAAGTTCTGTGCTGTCAGCATGGAGCCTGACACCCGACTCAAACTCACAAACCGTGAGGTCATGACCTGAGCCAAATTCAAGAGTCCTGGTTGCTTAACCAACTGAACCACCCAGGTGCTCTAATAATGCCATTCTTTAAGAGTAGTAATTTGTGCTTGCTTCGGCAGCACTTACACTAAAATTGGAATTATTGAAGATTGATGGGCATGGCCTCTGTGCAACGATGATATGTAAATTCGTGAAACATTCCATATTTTTTCAAAAAATTAAAAATAGAACTACCATATGATCCAGCAATTCCACTTCTGGGCATTTATCTGAAGAAAACGAAGACATCAGTTTGAAGACATATATGCACCCGTGTGTTTATTTCCAATATCCAAGATGTGGAAGTAACTTAAGTGTCTGTCAATAGACGAACAGATGAAGAAGATGTGCTATATATAGATAATATCACTTACCCATTAAAAAAAGAATCAAATCTTGCTACTTGTGACAACATGGGTAGACCTGGAGGATATTACGCTAAGTGAAATAGGTCAGACAGAGAAAGACAAATACTATATGGTGTCACTTACATGTGGAGTCCTAAAAGCAAAACAAATGAATAAATGAAATGGAAACAGACTCGTAAATACAGTAAACAAACTGTTGGTTCCCAGGGTAGGGAGGGGCTGGTAGATGGGTGAAACAGGTGAATGGTGTTAAGAGATACGAACTTGGAGTTAAAAAAACTTAATGTCGTGAATATATAATATACAGCATAAGGAATACAGTCAATAATATTGTAATAGCTCTATATGATGACAAATGGTAACTAAACTTACCATGGGGATCATTTCGTAATGTATAAAAATATCGATTCACTACGATGGACACAGGATACCAATAGGATATTGTATGTCAATTATACTTCAGTAAAAAAAATAAAAATAAATAAAAGTAATAATTTGTTCAGTGATAAATGAACTAGATTCCATTTAGTATTCCTTTCTTAAATTTTAAGTTGTGAAAATATCATGACAGATTTTATGAAATAGAGAACAAAAAATTGACCTTAATTTTACTACTGTAATGCAACCGTCTTCATTTGGGTAACTATTTCCTATTTCTAATAGGGCATATCGTCTTAATCCTGACTTTTTTTGCTTAGGTATATATATCATGTCTATTTATTCATGTTGCTATGCCGTCATTATCACAGTAATTTTTCAAGGTTATGTAATGGTCCCTAGTGTAGCCATACCCTAGTGAGCCTAAATATTTTCCAGGTGTTAGACATTTAATTTGCTTTCAAATCTTTTTAATCATAAATAACTTTATAACGAAAACCTTTGTGTTTGTAGCTTTTTCTTGATCATTTTCCTAGGATATATTCTCAAAGGTGAAATTCTTGTTTCACACAATATGAACATAGTAATGATTCTTGATATATTGCCAACCTACTTTCCCGAGTGATTGAACCAATTTTCCGCCTCTAGCAATGTATGAAAGTGAAGTTTCACTGCACCCTTGCCTGTGATTTCTCATTTTTCCCCCTCTTTGCTGTGGACCTTGTATTATTAGCATTAAAGTGCTGGTATTCCATGCCAGTATGGGAGTTTAGAAAGCAGTTTTAGGATGTCAGGTATCTGACTCCATTTCTCTCTCAAAGAGAAGAAAGAGAATTGGTTGGATGTGTTTGATTTAATTGTCCTTTGAAGGATTGGAAAAAAGATGTCCATTGTTAGACTAATCAGTTGGAGAAATTTCGTATTTATATTAAATTAGTGTATGTGTGGGTCGCCTGGGTGACTCAGTCGGTTAAGCGGCTGACTTCAGCTCAGGTCATGATCTCACAGTCTGTGAATTCGAACCCTGCATCAGGCTCTGTGCTGGTAGCTCAGAGCCTGGAACCTGCTTCTGATTCTGTGTCTCCCTCTCTCTCTCTGCCCCTCCCCTGCTTGCTCTCTGTCTCTGTCTCTCTCTCTCAAAAATAATAAACATTTAAAAAATTTAAATTAGCGTATGTGATATCATTTGGCTAACTATTTTTACCATCACAGAGCTTTACTTTGCTACTTTAGTCTGGAACAAATTGGTTCACAAAAAGTTATTACACTTCTAAAAATCTAAGGGGACATAAGAAGCTTGGAACCTAGTTTTATACTTTCCAAACATTTTTGCCTAATCTTGGAGGATCACATAATTCCATTTTTCTCAGAATGAAATAATTGTTCCCTTAAGAGAGTTAAATTCACTTGTTCCTGCTAATGGAAGGTTGGGCACCCATCTCCATCATCCAAAGCTGTAGATAAAATAGCTAGAACTTTCCTTCACAGATTGCAGTGAATTGAAGCTGAGGGAAGAATTCTGTCTTAGAGAAGAGCTGAGAATGTTGGTAAAACTTGAGGTTAGCATCATTTTAAAAGTTAACTACTCATTCTACAACACTGAACAATTTTGAGATATGTTCACATTCACTGTCTCACCTGTGAAGTTAGTAAAATGAGAGGTTTTGTTATTAACATGCAGAGAAGTCTCAAGACAAACCCAAGGGCTCATGGTAGGTAAGGGCGTGCCTACACGGCGTGCACTGGATTGTCACACAGGCTTTTGGCTACGAATCTCTGCTTTTACTATACCGCTGAATGGTTTTTTAAATATCTCCTTATTCTTTCATACATAAATTCATTGAGGTCCTGCTTTACCCTCTAGGGAATAGATGTGTGCCTTCATAGAGGGCTCAGTCCGGTGTAGGAGTCAGGTCCGCAAAGAAGTCAGGACAGGCACGTGTGCTGAATGCTCCAGCAAAGCAGATGCCTGGAGCTGGAGAGGCTCAGAAGAGAGAGGCCTGGCCCTGCTGGGGAACAGGTGTTGTTTATACTAATAGCGAGGACGGTTTTGGTGCTGTGACGCTAAAGGGTCGGGGAGGACAACCCTTGGGAATCTCTTTGACCAATGAGGGCCAGTGAGAGCGCCAAGAAAGCACACAGATAGTGTGTCGAGAAATAACTTTTTCTTTGACGGGCTAAAGGAGATGACTCCTTCCCTCCTCAGTTGCTCAGAGCCATTCCATGCTGCTTTCTTTGCAGACCAGCTTCCTATGAACTACTCCCATTTCCTGGGAGTTGCCTTCCTTGATTCTTTCTAGTCCACTTACTCCTTTTTTCATTCATTCATCCCACATATATACCAAGCGCCGAGATCTAAACAAGGAGAAGGAGCTTTTGAAGATTTGAAGCAAAAACTTTCTGGATTGCAAATGAGGAGGGAACACTTGACATATTCTAGGAACAGAAATGAAGACTTTGAGACTAGAAATTAGGGTATTTTTAGTAGTTGAGATTGGAGAGCAGGGAGGGTCCAGATCTTGGTAGGAAGTTTAGAATTCATTTGAAGCCACTGGAGGGTTTTAAGCAGGAGAACCAAAAGATCTGCTTTATCTGTAATTTTAGTATTATGGTCTAGAAAATTTTAGGAAAAGTGCATCTCAGTGAACTTTGGCACTTTTTATAGAGACAGTTTGGATTATGGCTTTAGATTAAGGAAAGGAGAGGGGCGCCCGGGTGGCGCAGTCGGTTAAGCGTCCGACTTCAGCCAGGTCACGATCTCGCGGTCTGTGAGTTCGAGCCCCGCGTCAGGCTCTGGGCTGATGGCTCGGAGCCTGGAGCCTGTTTCCGATTCTGTGTCTCCCTCTCTCTCTGCCCCTCCCCCGTTCATGCTCTGTCTCTCTCTGTCCCAAAAATAAATAAAAAACGTTGAAAAAAAAAATTAAAAAAAAAAATAAAAAAAAAAAGGAAAGGAGAGGGGCGCCCGGGGTAGCTCAGTTGTTTGAGCAGCTGACCCTTGATTTTGGCTCAAGTCACATGATCTCACGGTTTGCGAGTTTGAGCCCCACATCATGCATTGTGCTCACAGCGTGGAGCCTACTTAGGATTCTCTCTCAAAAATAAATAAACCAATTTGACAATAAATTATTTTTAATAAAAAAAATAAATTATTTAAAAAATAAAAAAGAAAGGAGAGGAGACAGTTGTTCCTTACAGAGGAAGGGGTGATACCAGGATTTAGTTCACACCCACATAGATATGTCTCTTCTCCCCTTGTCTCAGTGCAGAGTAACGAGTTGCCAATTTAGGACAGAAGCGGATGTCAGGATTCCTCTCCTTCTTCCAGAGTTCCTCAGACCTTATTTTCATATCAAGTGACTTTTAAGATCCTGCCCATGTCGGTGCTGCCAGAAGTAACTGATGTTACTCAGCCACTCCAGTGAGCCGATGCCATGTTCATGACGAAAATGAACAGCAGCTGATTGACTTGAGAGACTTTCAGACTTAAGGCACCCCAGTCACTTGTTTATGCAGACGGTCCCTGACATCACGATGGTGGACTTACAGTTTTTCGACTTTGTGATGGTGCAAAAGCCATAGGAATTCAGGAGAAACTATATTTCGAATTTTGAATTTGGATCTTTTCCTGGGCTAGTGTTATGCAGGATGTCCCCTTCCATGATCCTTGGCAATCGTAGCCACAGCCCCCAGGCCACCATGCAGTCACAAGGGCCAAGGACGGATCCCGTTGGCAACCATTCTGTTCCCATGCGACCATTCTGCTTTTCACTTTCAGTACAATGTTTAATAAATTACATGAGACAGCCAACTTTATTCTAAAATAGCCTCTGTATTAGATGATTTTGCCCAGTTGTAGGCTACTGTAGGTGTTCTGAGCACATTTAAGGTATGATGTTTGGTAGATTAGGTATATTCAATGCATTTTTTTTAAATGTTTGTTTATCTTTGAGAGAGGGAGACACACAGAATCCGAAGTAGGCTCCAGGCCCCCGAGCTGTCAGCATAGAGCCAGACACAGGGCTCAAACTCATGAACCGTGAGATCATGACCTGCGCCGAAAATTGGATGCTTAACTGACTGAGCCCCCCGGGTGCCCCTCAGTGCATTTTTTGACTTATGATGTTTTGAACTTACAGTATCCAGACATAACCCCATCATAAGTGAAGGAAGATCTGTTCCTTCTCATCTCTTAATTTCCTTTCCTTCCCAATTATAGCAAGTGGAGAGAAGTGTTCCTAGACATTACAGGAGGATCATTGAGAATCTCTCTCTAGCATTGAAAGTTGAATAAGGAGATATTTACCCTGTTGCCAGAAACGCCTAAGAATACCAGTAAGTGGCCAAACAGCATGCTGAGTTTGAAAGGGGCCCAGAAATGATAGGAAAGGTGGACTCTGCTAAACAGGATGTTGGGCTGGGAGAAATTCTGTTGAGAATGAAAACACTGGTTTTAGTAGTTAAAGTCTGATATTTGAATCAGGTCTTCATCAATCAGACATTCCAGGACTTCATTTAGCTTAAACGAGCATTCGGAAGCTGCTTCACAGGGAAAACCATGGGAGACTAGATTACTTCACCTGTTCATTCTGTTTCCTTGAATTGCTTTTCCCTTAATTACCTTGAATCTAATTCCGGTCTCTTTTTCAACACACAGTTCACATGTTTTTAGAAAGGTTGCTTGTGCCTCCTTTACCTCCCTCCACCTTCTGTCTCTTTCCTCAGTGCCCTGTTTGTACTTCTCTCAAAGATTTGTGGCACGTCACACATGGTGATCAGCATTCTCCTCTCTTCTGTCGACTGTAAGTTCCTGAAGGACTGGGATCATTGTGTATGAATTGCTGTCTACTCTTGTGTTTGGCATATTTCTTTCAGATTATCTGAATTTAATATCTTTTAAATTGTCTTTGTTGGTGGAAATCTTTGTTGGAAAACTCTGTCATATGCTCTTATGCCACCTTACGATGAGAGAGAAGTTGAACATTTTCTTATGGCCATGGGACATTGTGCTCTTCATTCATTACTTTTGACTTGGAGGTATTTGAGACCATATGTCCTCGTATTAAAAACTTCAGAGCATGTAACTTTTAAAATACAGTTTCAAGGGCACCTGGGTGGCTCAGTTGGTTGAGCATCCAGCTTCAGCTTAGGTCATCGTCTTGCGGTCCGTGGGTTCGAGCCCTGCATCAGGCTGTGTGCTGACAGCTCAGAGCCTGGAGCCTGCTTCAGATTCTGTGTGTGTGTGTCTCTCTCTCTGCCCCTCCCCATCACACTCTGTCTCTCTCTATCTTCCCAAAAATAAGTAAACATTAAAAAAAATAATGAATAAAAGACAATACAGTTTCAGTTTTGGTTTTTGAAATGATTTTGTATCTTCCTCCTTCTTATAGCTGATCTGGTCTAGTGCTTACAGGCCAGAGCTTGATTTCACATGCGCTTGCCCAGAGTAGGGATTGAGGTCTTTGGACTATTAGAATGGAAAACGCATAAGCTTTGTGGTAAGGCTGTCACAGAGAGCATTCTTAGGTTAATGGCCAGACCTTGAGTCAGCAAGGTAACTAGATGTCTGCGGTATAAGAAATATGTAGTTACTAGGTGCCTTTCCTGTCAACCACAAAGACTTACTTCCCTCTAACTTTCATGATAGGAAACATTTTTCCAGAAGCTATCACCCTCATCCTTTGTGTAGCCGGCTCTGACAGTGCCAGCCTGCTAAGCCAGGCAAGCACTTCCCTCAGGGCTTTTGTATTTGCAGTTCTCCCTGCCTCCTCTTTTGCCAGATAGTCTCATGGCTGGCTTCCTCACTTCCTTCAGCTCTTTCTTCAAATATCACTGTCTTTGAGATGCCTTCCTACCCCAACCCTCCCTTTCCCCTTTATCCTGTGTGGTAGATTGTTACGACAGTGAATCATGATTCTGTATATCTTGGCCCCTCTGATGTGGATCATTGCTGTTCCCCTCTCCAAGAAATGCATTGTATCTCCCCATTCTCTTGAGTCTATGTGGGTCCTCAAGACTTGCTTCCAGCAATAGAATGTGGCCGAAGTGCAAATTCTAGAACTGCATTGTCTTATGTGGTAACCCTTAGCTATATGTGACCATTTATATTTAAATTAAATCAATTATAACGAGATAAAATTTAGAATCCAGTTCTTCGATTATATTAGGCATATTTCAAGTACCACATGGTCGCAAGCAACCAGTGGTTACCATATTGGACAGCATGGTTTTGTAACATTGTTATCATTGCTGAAATGTTCTAGAGGGCAGAGCTGCTCTAGAGCCAATGTCTTAAGAGATCTTGCAGCTTTCACTCTGCTCTTTGGGAACACTAATTACCAGGCTTTGAAGGAGCCCTGTCCAACCTACTGTGCATTTAGAGGACTACACAGAGGGAAACTGAGGTATGCCAGCCAGTAGCTCACAATAATTTCCAGACATGTGAATGAGCTCGGCTTGGACTCACAACCCCAGTTAAACCACACATGACTATAGCCACAGGAGTAATCTTTGGTGGCACCAGCAGAAGACCAATCCAAAGAATCATGAAAACTAAGTTGTCATTGTTTTAAGCCAATGCGTTTCAGATGGATTTGATACACACTAGTAATAACAGACTCAACCTTCGATGTAATGACTGCAATAGTTTTGAAACTTTGTCCTATACAGTTAGTTACCTCATGGATCAGGTTGTGGACAAAAAAGGGAAGATGGAGTGAGCCCATACCACCCCTTTCAGTGAACTCTGTTACTTGTTTATCCAGGGAGAAAAGAAAATATTTGCTATTAATTAAACAATGATCAACAATAAAGTAAAATACTTAGTAGTTACTAGCTGATAATTAGATGATAGGAAGGGCTGGCTCAATCTGTGGAGCGTAAGACTCTTGATATCGAGGTTGTAATTTCAAGCCTCATGTTGGATGTAGATATTTACTTAATAAAATCTTTAAAAAAGTACTTCTGATAATTAGGCGATAGGCAAAAACTAACCTTGCCTCAGAAAATTATTTGGTCAAATCCAGAGCGAAATGGAATCCAGTAGTTATTCCAATTTAGAATAATCGCATGCGGGAGACTTTGTTATATTTTGCTCTTCTATGTTGTGGAATCCTACCAGGTATTTAATCTGAAAGCAGTTCTTCCTTTATTCCTTATTCCCTAAGCAGTTATTGAGTACTTCCTATATATGTCTAGGCAAGCACTGAAGAGAATTTCTAATGATTAAGATGTGAGCCTTACCCTAGAAGAACTGACAATGTAATGGAGGGGACAGATGCATGGTGACAAAATATCAGCATGAGCTGTGTTAGAGAAGTAGGAAGTGCTCCAGAAACTCTGAGAGTGGGAGCATACTGAACATACACAATGAGCTATTACTTTGCAGATGGGTGGGGAGAGAGGATAGAAATAAACACATGACCTAGGGAACTTTTGTGGGAGAAAGAACAGAATTATTATTTTAATAATAACTTTATTGAGATATTATTCATAGTATAAACTTCAAATGACCAGTTCAGTAGCTGTTAGTGTATTCACAGGATGGTATAACCATCATCACTGTCCAAATTTAGAACATTATCCCCCAAGAGACACCCCATACCCATGACCAGTCACTCCCCCACTCTTCTCCCAACTGTCCAGCACTAAGCAACCACTGTTCTACTTTCTGTCTCTATACGCTTACCTATTTGGACATTTCATAGTAATGGGCTTCTGTGCCTTGCTTCTTTCACTTAGCATAACATTTTCAAAGTTCATCCATGTTGTAGCGTGTGTCAGTATATCATTCATCTTTATTGCTGAAGAAGATTTTCATTTTTTGGATATACAGCATTGTGTTTATCTGGTCGCCAGTTGATGTTTGGGCTGTGTTGACAATTTTGGCTATTACGAATAATATTGCTGTGAACATCCATGTACGAATTTTTATGTAGACTTAAACTTTCAGTCCTCTTGGGTATATACCTAGAAGTGGACTTGCTGGGTCATATAGTAACCCTTTGTTAAACGTTTGAAGGAACCGCCAAATTGTTTTTCAAAGTGGCTGCACCATTTTATCATTCCACCAGCAGTATGTGAGGGTTCCAACCTCTTCACATCTTTGCCAATCCTTGTTATTGCCTGAGAACAGGATTGTTTTGAATGAAAATATAAAGTCATTAAAACAGAAAAATTCCTATCAGATTATGCTATACTCACTTAAGGCAGCCCACATAGAAGTTATGTGATATTAGAACCTACAGCTGAATGCCACTTTGTAGCTCTGTATACAAAACAACTCTGTTGGAGTCTAATTATCTTATCATTAATGTTCACCAGGTGGTTAGGAAATGCTGGTTTTCTTTTATGTCTAAGTGAGAGGTAAAAGGTGGTGAAATGATTATATGTACAATACTGTTCAAAGTTAAACCCATTTCTGACATGCAATTAAATATAATTGAAATAGGACAAATTGAATAGCAAAATTAAATTTGCAAAATATTGTGTGAACAGATATTATTAAATGTATGCTCTTTAGGGTCTTTGGTTGGTGACTTGGCATTAGGGCTTGAGCCCCACATTTTTCCTTACTTGGCATGATTCCCACCTGCCCGCACTTGCCTCTTCTACTCCCCTACCTTGGCATGTCAAAGGAGTTCACGAGACATTCCCCTGCCAACGCCCTATGCAGAGAGGGTGTTTCAAAAAGTGCTGAAGTTTAATGTGGTTAGGAAGGAAAATAGATTCTCCACCTCTGGAGGGGGGTTTCTCAGACTCAGATTTGTTTTTCATGAATCTAGGAGACTTGACTATGATATCGTAAAAACCAAAAATGTAAATATGACTGTCATTACCCCACCACCACCACCACCTTGTCCAGCTCTTCACTGGCTTCCCAGTGCCCATTATTGGTTGTCTCCGATGCTTAGTGAGGACATCATACAGTGGTTTTTGTGACCTGATACCTGCTGGGCTCTTCAGCACTTAGTGTTTGTAGTTCCCTAAGTGCACACACTGACATACTCCTTTATTCTTCTGCCAGCATTTAGTTTCCTCTTTTGAAAGTACTCTTGTCTCTCTTGTCTCTCTTTCCTCCACCAGGAAGCAATTCTAAGCCCCCTAGCTCTACTAGGTCCCAAAACACTGATGCGGGTGCTTTGTTTACCACAGTGAAAAACAAAAACCAACCAAACAAACAAAAACCCAGAAAATGTCCTTGGACTTGTGGAGCTTATACTGTCTCTGAGAGAAACAGACAATAGACAATAGTCATACAAACTAAACACCTACCTTGCATAGTAGAAGATGTTGGGAAATGTAGCAGATGGGAGAGTTAGAATTCTACATTAAATAGCATGGGTGGGTGGGCCTCACTGAGAAGGCCTCTTGGGATAAGGAATATGCTGTGTGGATTCCTGGAGAAAGAGCTTTCTGGGCAGAGTAAACAGCCAGCCAGTGAAATTGCCCGTCATGACGTCATCTGTGTTAGAGTGATAAAAGTCCAGCCATCAAGGAAGTTGACAGGCTAGTTTTCCCAAGTATCCTTCCTGTAGACAAACATATATTTCCATTCAGAGGTTTGAAAATCTAAAAATAGTTCTAACCCAGATTTCTCCTATGCCATTTCCCCTCTCCACACCCCTCAATGCACATTTTGTGGACTAATAATAATCCAGAACTCCCAGCTGGGCCCTGCTGCACACCTAAGTCATATGGATCATATTATATTCTTTTTCCACCATGAGATCAGGATTCACCCTCTATGAAATATGTGCCCCTAATCATTTTATGTTTCCAGAGGACCAGGTCTGCTTCTGTCCTCCATTCTCTGAGTCACATTCCTTTACGTTCTGTCCTCTCTCAGGTTTTAATTCCCTTCCACATCATCACCCAGTTGGTGTTCCCTGGTTTCTCTTTAGTGCCACGTCTGTAAATACTGCCTGTGAATCCTCACCCTATTTGCTCAACCGGAAGGAGGAGATGTTCCAGCTCCTTCAGCTTCCCCGTTAGCAGCTTGCCCTAAATAGGGTCATGTCTGGGACTTCACTTCCCAAAAGAAGAAACCTAGCAGAGCCCTTGCACATTATTGTAAGAATCTTTACCTCTCCCAAATTTACTGGTTAGATTGGGGCTTGGGGAATAAATACTCTTGATCACTAAAATTTTTATAAGTCTGATACATTACCCACTGGTTTCCAGTGCTGTCTTTTCAGCAACATGTTCTTTCATACCATTATTTCATATTTTATATTTCCAGGTGCTTCAGGAAGTAAATACTAGGAGTACTTTCATTTATCTGGAGCTTCTTGCTATAACACAGTAATCTAAATTTAAAGAATAGCCTCAAAACCCGGAAATGTGTACAGATATTTCTGCATTAAAATGTGTTTTCCCCATTTCTCTTCTGTCTCTTTTATTTCCACGTATCAGAAACTTTAAATGTCAGAAGATTGTCTTGTTTGTCTTGAATGTCACATCTTGGGACTCCTTCACAAGCTGCATTTCTTAATAGAAACAGTGAAAGCTCTGTCACATAGTTATTTAATGCCCCTCGATGCTAGCGGATGTGGGGATTTATTGACCTGTGCTTGCTTCACAGTCTGTCTTTGGTTATATGGATGCTGTGTAAATGTATCTACGGGTTTTAGAGCAAGTTTTAATTCATCCTATATCCTGTGCGTTATTACTGTGTCTAAATTGCGGGTGGGTGCTCTTTTGTTGTTGTTCACTCTCTCCTTTTCATATAAATTTTTGGTCAAGATAATAATTGTAAATAGTTTAAAAGTCTAATAGCACTTACAGTGCTTATCACAAAATCCAACGTTCTGTCACTCATCTCCCCTCACCCTTGCCCACCAGTGATGTTCTCTTTCAAACTCATCACTGGTGTTTTTCTGGTGTTTAGCTCCGGTTTTTCACATCAGATGATTATTCTGGGTTTCTAGATTTTTTTTTCTTTCATCTCTTGTGGACGATGAGGATTTAGCCTGCAAATACCCTGTCATCCCAACATATGTCAAATGCCATTTAAAAAAAGCAGTTGTGTTCAGAAGCCAAAATTTTATTGATTCTAAAATAGGAGTACAATGCAGTATTTTAGAAAATGAGAACAGAGTTTTAATAATGCATTGTCAGGGAACTGCACTAAAAGCAAAATATTATTAGAGCCACTAGGTGTTTCTGTGTATAATTTTAAGAGGATAACAATAATATTAGAAACAATTTTGATTTAGCTGTAGCATTCAGATAGTACGTGAGAAAATCTTCATTTCCTCTTACCTTGCAATAGTCAGGGAGTGAGCTTTGTTTTTAAACTCTAGTCAATTTGAGTCTTAATCACCAAACATTTTATGGGAGCAGAGGTGAAAGTTTAACCCTACTTAAAAGAACAAGAGTACTAAAGGCAGACTTCTGAGAATATAAATTTGCATGAAAAACTTCACAAGGGAAAAATCATAATTGCCTCAGCGTGAGAGATGGGACGTATTTGAAGATAATTGGAGACTGTCTTTTATGTGTTCTCTTTGGTTTAGTTTTGATTTCATGTACTTTAATTTGTTTCTATCTCTTAGTTTTTTTCTTTAATATATTCTGAAGAATGTAAAGCACTTCTGAGGATCTCATTACTACTTGTGAAATTGCCTTCTTCAGTACCATTGGATGTAATTTTTTTTGTCAGTCTTACAAGAAAAAGGTATCTTTGAACAGGCTGTTCTAGTTTAGCAATCTGACAGTAGTGATAACCCTAAAAGTGCATTTTGTGTAAGTTCAAATATACTGTAACAATTTCTCTTAGGTGAATATTGTAAAGATTCTTGTTTTGCATATTTAAGTCCTGTCATGTTTTTGCTTTTATATATATTTCATCATTGATGCGTGTAAAAATTGTATTTTCACTTCTAACTTTGCTTAAATGGTTATGAGTCATTCTGTCATTCCCTTGATAAGTATGATCAGAAGTAGTTTCATTGGAGATGTTCCATTACTTGGTGAACACAGTAGTTACAAATTCAACTTTTGCTTCTCTTTGCAAAGGCCCTGAAACGTGAGTTAAAGGAGAAAGAGTATTCTGTCCTGAATGCAATAGACCAAGCTCGAGTTTTCCTGGCTGATCAGCCAATTGAGGCCCCTGAAGAACCAAGAAGAAACCTACAATCAAAAACAGGTGAGATTGGTTTCTTTCATACACCATAAAACACATGTGAGGAGAACAAAAACCTGAAATAAAGTAGGAGATTTTCTTACAGTATTTCAGCATCTAATAGTAAAATTTTACCTCTCAGTGTTATTTTAATCAAATATGTCATTATTTAACAAATATCTAGATTTTTAAATTAAAAATGAAATGGCTATATAATTCATATCCTTATTTTAAAAGGAAATTAACTGCAGAAGAATAGATTTAGGAAAAGGCATCCTGTAACTAACAATTTCTTGGAGAAAGAAAAATTTACATTTCTTATATTTAAGCAAATTGATAACTTTAAGCAAAGTGATAATTATAAGTGGAAGAGTGGTATTTAAAATACAATATATATAAGTATTGAAATACCCACAAAGATTTTTTTAAACTTCTAGTTTTCCAGATAACTTTTTAAAATAAGACACTAAAGCACCTTTCTTTTACAAGCAGACAATAGAGTTTATTTAAATTAAAATCAACCCATTTATGTACTATTTATGCACTTTGACTTAAAGTTGAAACAGTAACTAACTCATTAGCAAATAGCAGTCAATCACACAGTAAATTTAAGAGATGAATTTTGGGGCCAACATAGATCTTCATTATGATTTTTCACTGTTGTCAATAAAAGCATTCTGATGCATTTTTAAAACAAGCATACCATTCAGACTATTTAAAAAATTAAAAAAAAATTATTTTAGAGAGAGGGAGAGCACAAGTGAGGGAGAGGGATAGAGGGAGAGAGAGACTCTTAAGCAGGCTCCATGCTCAGCCTGGAGCCTGACATGGGGCTCGATCCCATGACCCTGGGATCATGACCTGAACTGAAATCAAGAGTTGAACGTTCAACCACCTGAGCCACCCAGGCACCCCTGAAAATATTTTTTCATCCCTCACTTTACATAGTGCAGGCAGATCTGAAAGACTTCTTCATGCTGTGTCCCACAGCATAATTCATGAGCATTTATTACTTGTAAGGAAAGTACAGGTGGAAAATGCTTTCTTTGACTGTAGCCAAACTGGATCAGATATTTGGACAAGTACCCATTTTCCTCCTCACCCTTTCTCAGAGTAGGGTCTGAGAAATTTCAGTCCGAATAAATTTCCCATCAAGATCATGATGTTCCTTTCACTCATATGCAGAATTTGAGAAACTTAACAGATGACCATAGGGGAAGGGAAGGAAAAATAAGATACAAACAAAGAGGGAGGCAAACCATAAAAGACTCCTAAATACAGAGAACAAACTGAAGGTTGATGAGGGTGGGGGGTTAGGAGGGTGGGGAAAATGGGTGATGGGCATTAAGGAGGGCACTTGTTGGGATGAGCACTGGCTGTTGTATGTAAGTGATGAATCATGGGAATCTCCTCCTGCAGCCAGACTATAGTATGTTAGCTAATTTGACAATTAAAAAAGCATCATGATGTTCTTTGCCCTTTAAACCTAGTTTTATATGTATGTCTGTGTACACACATACACACACACACACGCACACACACACACAGCATACCTATATTTTCTAGCATTCATTTTTAAAAGTTTTTAAAAAGTGTTTATTTTTGAGAGAGAGAGAGAGAGAGAGAGAACACAAGCAGGGGAGGGGCAGAGAGAGAGAGAGAGGGAGAGGGAGAGAGGGAGAGGGAGAATCCCAAGCAGGCTCCACGCTGGCAGCACGGAGCCCCATACAGGGCTCGAACCCACAACTGTGAGATCATGACTAGAGCCAAAATCAAGAGTTGGATGTTCAACCGACAGCCACTCAGGCGCCCCTTCTAGCATTCATTTTTATTTTCTGCTGGTAGCATCATTGTCTTTCCAGTCAGCCTACTGGGGACTTAAGCCATTGTTGGGCCTCCACTTCCAACAAACCCCTCAGTGTGCAAATCCCTCGTAATTGTTACGTCTCACTTTGAAGAAGTATTCCTTCTGAGTACGCTGTTGTATATGTATCACACACACACACACACAACATGCATACATACACATAGTAGGTGCTTACTGCACAGTTGCTGAATGAAGGCATGCATGCATGTGCCGAGCACCTGTGGGGATGCTTGGGCCTTGAGGAGGTTCAGGGAAGAGGGAGGACCACCTGGGGCAGGATCGTCACAATCAGCGTTCCCCAGTGAGGAACAGAGTGGCTTTGCCTGGGCAGCTGGTAGGAGTGGGGAGCTTGTCCGTGTTGTCTGGTGCAGATTACAGAGGACCTGGAAAGTCGGACAGAACATTTCAACTTAACACAACAAGAAAAAAGGCACCATTAACAATTGTTGTTAAGCTTGGAAGAAAAAATAAGTTCACTTGTCTCACCTTTTCCAATTTAAAGTCCACCTTAAACCTGCTTTTCTCGTCCTTGCTTCCCTAGCACTTTCCAGAGAATAGAGGAAATGTTTTTGTAATAAACTGCTTCATAGCAATAAAAAAATGTTATCATATCACTAAAGCTTCACTTTACTATAAATTTTCCTTCTCAGTGGTTAGTTAGTCTAAAGGATAAGATCATATTGCTTTCTTGAGTTCTTATTTTGCTGATACATTTGGGATGTTGCCAAGCCCCATGTCCAATACTATACTGGGGGCAAGAGAAAGAGTCATCAATGTAACTTTATGATTTTCTTGTGATTTGGTTTTTTATGATTAGCAACTTTTATACTTTCTTTCCCATTATTGTTTTCTGCAGTGCTAGCTGATGTTACCTGCTGGTAAAAGTAAATGAAAGAAAATTATCCAAAATAGCTTTTATACTTTTGTTGTTCACCATGAATTAGATAGAGCTGCTATCAGAAATAGCATTTGAACATTAGTTGTCTTGTGTGATGCTACCTGAAGTACTCCCTGTTGGAGGGGTAGAGCAGGGAAGATAGAAAGATTTTTTATTCTATTTAATATGCTGTGTGTACCGTGCCATTGGGACACTCCAAAATGGACCCATCTCTTTACTTTTCAGTAACTAGTTCAGAACATACTTCTCTGCATGATTTTTCTTTTTTAAATGCCTTTTCTTCTTCCAGTTCTTTTTTTTTCTTTTTTTTTTCTATTGTCAATTATCTTACAGTGGTGTGTGTGTGTGTGTGTGTGTGTGTGTGTGTGTGTGTGGTAACCCGTGGTGTTTTACTTGAGTGCTGTGTATCACAGGTATGAGTTGTTCTCAGGCTTCTGTCCTATTAATCGATAAATGCTATTAAAAAGAAGCAAAGTAATTATTTCAACTAAATGATAAGTTGCTGATAAAGAGTCTCATCGGGTATGCTCTGCTAGATATTTCCATTCTTTCCCCAGTTTTTTTTGGATATAAGTGACATATAACATTCTGTGAGTTGAAGGTGTACAACATAATGATTAGATGTATGTGTATATTGTGAAACAGTCACCACAATAAGTCTAGCTAATATCCATCACCACACACAGTTACAAATTGTATTCCCTTGTGATGAGAACTTTTAAGATCTACTCTCTCATCATCTTTCAAGGATGTATATTTAAAATATTTAAAGATCACTGTTAATGTGACTGCCTTACCTTAAGCCCTTGCCATTTTTTGTTAGTACTACTGTTACTTCTTTTTTGTTTTTAAACATTTATTTATTTTTTAGAGAGAGAGGGAAGAGACAGTGCTTGTTCATGTGGGGGAGGGGCAGAGAGACACAAGGACAGAGAGTCCCAACTGGGCTCTGCAGAGAGCCTGATGCGGGGTTTGAACTCACGAACTGTGAGATCATGACCTGAGCCAAAGTCATGTGCCCAACCGCCTGAGCCACCCAGGCGCCTCTCTTGTTAGTTCTTTCTTAATTGTTATCTCTGCATCAACATAGACACTACAGTGATATATCTGAAACTCCGAACTGGCATTTGTTCTCCTGGTTTAAAAACCACCAGTAGCGCCTGTGATAACATCTGAGCTCCTTCACTGGGCCCACAAGGCTGGACAGGGATTTGGCCTCAGTTTTCCCATGTGGCAGCGTCTTATCTCTCTCTCTGCCCCCAAACTGATGCCCATTTGCCACCAAACTACTAGTGATGTTCTGCAGGCAATGGTTTTCCTTGTCTTTATCCTGTGGCTTACTGTCCTGTTTTGTTTTTGTTTTGTGTGTGTGTGTGTGTATGTGTGTGTTTTCTGTGTGTGGGTCTGTCTTACCTGAATTCTGACTCCTTCCTTGTTTGCCCACTCAGCCCCTGCTCATCCTCTCCCAGCCAGTGAAGGCTCAGTGTCTTTCGGGGTCCTTTTCTCTCCCAGCTCTCTTCCATGCCTCCCTGGAGGGTCTCTCCGGGATCTCTCTGACTGTGTTACCGGTATCTGTGTCTGGAGCTCAGCCCTCCCCGTACTTAGAGACCTTTCTCACTTACTGAGAATCTGACTATGCAAAATTATCTGAGCAACCAAGATAGATATTATATAGCAAATGCAGTGAAGATCCTTAGTTTTACTCAGGGAAAAGCTGCTCTCTCAGAGGTATTAGCTCTTACTTTAGATGCTGTTGTAAGTAGTTTCACTTGTTTCCCAGTGAATCGTGGGCATGTGGCAAATGGAAAGGACAGGACACGGAAAAGGGTGACCGTGAGCAATGATTGCCGGCAGTGACAGCAATGAGGAGAAAGAAATTATAAAAAGGATATATGACACTTCTAAACTAATGCAAAACAGAGTAGTCTTTGGGGCTTTTTACAATAAAAGAAAAACTGAAGCTATGAATTATGGTCTATTTATTTTTGAAGACAGAATGTAAATCAGTTAAGAGAAGGCATAGGAATTTATGCTCTGTTATAGTTTATTTCCTTTTAAAACGGCAACCGTAAAAATACAGAGCTGAAGAGGTAAAGTGTAGCTGTCTGGAACACTGACTGCCCAGAATAACTCATTCCCCTTATACGTGGTTATTAGGTAAATTTAATTTTAATTGAACTAGAATCATCTGAATAATTAAAGAAATTTTACAAAGTTCACAACTTTGTCAGTATCCCTTTGTCTGGTTTGAACAATATGGAGCTGTTTAATTTGATTTCATCTGTATTGTGTCAATACAGTAATTTTCCTTTTAACACAATTGAATTGTGTTTCATTTGATTTTAGTCACCTGGTTTATATCTGTTAAAAGGTAGAATAAGACAGTAAATGTCTTGTTGTCCTTTGTATTGTTTTTTGTACTTCTAAACCACTTTTGTATTCTCTTAACTATCCCAATAAGTCAGGCAGATAGAGCAGCACGCCTTTTCTTTCTTTCTTTTCTTTTTTCTTTCTTTCTTTCTTTCTTTCTTTCTTTCTTTCTTTCTTTCTTTCTTTCTTTCCTTTCCTTTCCTTCTTTCCTTTCTTTCTCTTTCTTCCTTCCTTCCTTCCTTCCTTCCTTCCTCCCTCCCTCCCTCTCCCTCCCTCCCTTTCTTTCTTTCTTTCTTTCTTTCTTTCTTTCTTTTCCTTCCTTCCTCTTTCTTTCTTTCTTTCTTTCTTTTCCTTCCTTCCTCTTTCTTTCTTTCTTTCTTTCTTTCTTTTTTCTTTCTTTCTTTCTTTCTTTCTTTCTTTCTTTCTTTCTTTCTTTCTTTCTTTCTTTCTTTCCAGTAAAAACACAAAGGCCAAGAAAATACTGTGATGCTGAACAAGGTCACCAGCTAATGTAGGGTAGATCAGGAACACAGCATGAGCTTCTACGTTGCGACCCTTCTTAACCTGCAGTGAGTGTTTTGGCTGGCTTTGACCACATCTCTTCATTTTTATCTCCTCTCTCTCTCTGCTCATTGGCCACAGACCTGGCTCCTTCTCCACTTTCAGTGTCTAGAGCTTCTTCACCCTGCACAGCTGTTTTTTGGCTTCTGCCTTATTCTCCCAGCCTCTCCTTACCCCTTGCTGTTCTCAGTTCCAGCTTTCAATTCCTTTGAAAACCGGACTCAGCCACAGTCAGCCTTAGCCCACGTCAGTCCCCAGACCTCTTGAGATAATCAGGGAATACACATGCCTTGTCACCTATTTGTCACCTATAGTTCAGGGTAAAGGTCACATTTGCACAGGGGAGTGAGAGCTTTCACATCAACGTCCCTCTCCCCATGCTGCATAGAGATTTCAGTGCACATGCACACAAATGCATACATATTATATGATTTGAGGTTAGGTATCAATCGCTAAGTAAAACTTTTATAGGACAGTTCAGCTCTAAAAGTGTTTAGACAGTTGTACCGTTTATTGTATGAGTGGGTATAGAAAAGCTCTTTTCCTCTTCTCAGCTTTTCATGTTGAAAAGAAAAAATATTGCATTATTTGTATTCATCAATTTCCCCATGAGTCTTCTTTAAAAATTATTCCAGTGAAGGCATTACTATTGCTACAACTATTATTTTCTTCCAGGCTGTCTGAACATTATTTCTTTTTCAGCGTGGTATACTTGATCAGTTGATTTTGTTTCATTTAAATGATAGTCCTAGGAAAAAGACAACTATTAGTTAATTGTACTATTTCTGTACTCTATATGTGTGTGTGTGTGTGTGCGTGCATGTGTGTGTACTTTATATAATTATGTATGCTTGTACTTGTTAATGGTGAATCATTTTTTTCAGATAAAAAAGTATGTATGGATTAATATTTTTTGTCTTTGGTCTTCAACAGCTGTTTAGATTTACTAGGAGTTAAGGTTTTAATTCTGGGCATACTGTTTTATTTTAATTACTAACTGTTTCATAATATTTTAGAAAGCCCATTATTAGAAATATTTTTCTCCTCTGTGAAATCTTACATATGATGTAACAAAGAAGCAATAAATGACATTTTCAGTCTACTATGTCAGTCCATTTTATGCCAATATTAGCAAACCTGCAAATAAAATTTCATGATTGTTAAATGAGTGAAAGTGAAATTATCGTATAGCTTAGTACAAGTTACTTTTACATGGATTCCTAGTATAACTTAAGTTTACATTAAAAAGATGGCAGTAATTATTTCCTTGCATCTCATAAAATGAGACCAAATTATACATTATAACCTAAGTAATTAGGCTAGTAAAACTAATGGGTGTTTTTTTTCCCAGGGCATTTTTGTTTTCCTAATAACAGCTTTATTGATTAGAATCTTAGTTATTGTAAATGGCAAACACCCAACTTCCATAAGCGTAGGCACATGGGGGAATGTATTAGCCCCAGTAGCCCAGTATGGTAAGGGCAAGGTCACAGCTGGCATCAGGGACTGGAGTGCCATGCAGAAGCTTTTTCTCTATGCACCCTTTCTCTCTCCACCAGTTTTGATTTTCTTAGCTTTCCTATAACCATGTACCTCATGACCTGGCCCCAGGGAGGGGCAGGCCCTTCTTTAGATCCAGTGCATCACACGAGAGGGTTCTGACGGACTCGGCTTGAGTTAGGTGGAGCTTTGGGTCTGCTGGGATTGGCACACCCCTGCTATAAATATAATGTTAGATGGAAGAACGACCAGTGCCCAAGAAGGGAGGGAGAGAAATGTTAGTAAACATAGATGTTCACAAGGCAACATTGATCACGCTGCCAAGCACCTCACATGTCTTGTTTCCTTTAATCCTCAAAACAACTCATTGAGGTGTGAGTACTGTCACCACCCATTTGACAGATGAGCAAATGGAGACTCGGAGAGTTTTGGAAGCACACTGTCACTCGTGACAGCATCGAAGTGCCATGTTGGGCTTGTCGCTAGGCTTGGTGCAATTAACCACCATAGTATACTCTCATTACCCTTGTAATCAGAGGTGCTTCCAGCACTTTAGTAGAAATAATTTTCTATATTCTACTTTAAAGCAATTTCATACAATTTCATACAATAGGAAATATGTCTGTAAGTCTTTACTTTTCCCTTTACTGTTGCTTTTTCTTTACTAAAATACCAGGCTGCTTAATAGAATGACATACCAGTTCACTGATTTCCTAGCATCAAGAGAGAATGTGGTTAAGCAATATTAGACTTTGTCTTTTTAATTTTCATATAAAAAATTGAAGGATAAATAATAGCTTTCAGGCTTATAGACCAAGACAATAATTTAATTAACTTCTCAAGTCCAAATTAGATTAGTAATGTAGTAATGCATGAAAAAACACAGAAAAATAGAATGTTCCTTTCTTTTCCAGTGTTCTTAACTACAGAGCAGCAATGTGATCCTTCCCAAATTAAAGTTCTATAATGTATGGATGGATGTAATCAATCTAGTCTTCAGCTTTCCTAAAATATATGAGTCGGCTGAATAAGCCTACTGATTGGGTAAAAATTTCAAAAACTTTTTTGCATGATAATGAATACCATAGTAATGAAATCCAATTTAAATAAACAAATCAACATTCTTGATGAAGAATTATATGGTAACAATGATAACAAAGGTTAGTTTGATGGGCACAACATTTTAAATTAATTGTTCACCATCTGTTAGGTTCTCTAATCGCTATCACAACCATCCGTAAATTACATTTGCCTCATAAAAAAGATGGCAGTATTTTACATGTATGTATTTTCTTATAATCAACATCTGGGATGTTATTCTCTTAAATATAAAGAATAGGAGGATACTAAACTCTTTTAATGGGGTAGTATACTTACTTTGCTATTTTTGTTGTTCCTCTCAAAAGCTGGAATCTTTAAAAGTGAATTAGAGGGTTTGCCATTTTTTTAAAGTTTATCTATATATTTTGAGAGAGAGAGAGAGTGTGTGTGTGCAGGTGGGTCAGAGAGAGAGAGATTGAGAATCCCAAGCAGACTCCTCAAGCGCAGAGCCCGATACAGGGCTCAATCCCATGAACTGTGAGATCATGACCCGAGCCAAAATCAGGAGTCAAAAGCTTAACCAACTGAGCCACCAGACGTGCCAAGGTTTGCATTTAAAAAAAAAAAAAGTTTAATGCTAGCAAAGACATAAAGTCTTCTCTTCATTTAAACTCCTCACTTACTATGGCAGTACATAAACATAAGACTTGCCTAACTTCTTTTGCAAGAATGACTAAGTATTTTAGATACTGAGGATACAACAGCGAAGAAAACCCCTCCTGGAGTTTACATTCCCAGCTTCCCTTCTTCTCAGTTCCACCCCTTCCCCCCAGTGACCTGTCTGCTGCTGTTCAGCACACACAAATGACATGTATAAATTACAAAGCGGCCATCAGTGTGAGGAAATTCAGGGAATATTCAGTTACAGAAAATTGAAAGCTGAGTCTCAGGTTGCTTAGCCAGGTCTGTTCCAGGGTGTCTCTGATGTTCCTGCACTTTTCTTGGAGGTTATTTTTTTTTTTAATTTTTGAACGTTTATTTATTTTTTATTTATTTATTTTTTTTTCAACGTTTTTTAATTTATTTTTGGGACAGAGAGAGACAGAGCATGAACGGGGGAGGGGCAGAGAGAGAGGGAGACACAGAATAGGAAACAGGCTCCAGGCTCCGAGCCATCAGCCCAGAGCCTGACGCGGGGCTCGAACTCACGGACCGCGAGATCGTGACCTGGCTGAAGTCGGACGCTTAACCGACTGCGCCATCCAGGCGCCCCATGAACGTTTATTTATTTTTGAGAGAGGGAGAGACAGAGCACAAGCCAGGGAGGGGCAAAGAGAGAGAGAGAGAGAGAGAGAGAGAGAGAGAGAGAGAGAGAGAGAGAGGGAGAGGGAGGGAGACACAGAATCCTAAGCAGGCTCCAGGCTCTGAGCTGTCACTACAGAGACTGACATGGGGCTCGAACTCAGGAGCTGTGAGATCGTGACCTGAGTTGAAGTTGGTTGCTTAACTGACTGAGCCACCCAGGTGCCCCAAGGTTAATTTTCTTAATGATCTGTCCTTACTTCTTCCTCAGTTCAATGCTGGGTTTATTTACTTTGGCCCATTTTACAGGAAGAGTAAAACTTAAAAGTATCCAGACTCTGGTTCTACCTCCATTAACTTCTGATCAAAAGTACCATTTATCTCCCTCCACAGTATGCTGCATTTCTGATTTCCTCTCCATTTTCCTTCCCTCTCTTACTACCTTGCATATGGGTGTTTGTGAAAGATACTTCCCACAGCTCTTTACTTTGGAGATCTTGCTTTCTCTAAACATACTTGTTCAATGTCCTTTTTTTCCCCTTAAGGATTTGAGAAGTCCCTTGGCAGCATGGATGGGTACATATCATCTTTATCATGTTCTTACTGAAAGATTTAGGCTACACATGAACAGGTTAATCTAGTCTGGGTAACCTCTTATTATTGTCACTCTTATAATGTATTAAATGAACATAATTAGAAATATTACAGTAATCAGCTGATGACCCTTGATGATGTACTTGTAATCTAGTTCATAATGATTGTTATCATCATACAAAATAGGAAAAGGGTGGAGTCCTCTTAAACACTGATCATCAGAGAGATTAAGTTAATCATGTAATCAGAAAATGTAGGAGAGAATATATTTCCCATTATTTTAATCAGAAACATCTTTTGATCATGAAGGGGAGAGAGAGAGAAATGGAGGGCAGGTAAAGAGAGAGTAAGAGCAAGTCGGGTCTCTAGAGATATGAGGATGCTTTGCTTTTTCCTGTGAATTTTTATTGGCTAATTCTTGGTTTGTTTATGTGAAAAATCCCTAGAGATGTCTACGTCTCCCAGACTTAGTAATAAAATCATAAAAGGAATCATAAAAGAAATTAGCCTTTGTTGAGGCCCTCCTGTGTGCCAGGCGTGTGCCAGTAACTTTATAGTTATTAACTGAAATTCAAAAAGATAAGGAATATATTTACGATTACATAACTTGTTAACGTTGGAATTGGTATATGATCTCCTAATCTTTTCTTGCACTAGACTAGTCCAGAAGTAAAAATGCTACTCTGGAGGGTTTCTTTTCTATATTTGCTGGTCTTAATATTTTCATCACTTGGTGAAATACAACAAGATTGTAGATACATGCAAAAAAAAGCAAAATGTACAAGTAAGATATTTGGAATTACCATACTTGAAATAACTTTGTGAAGTTTATCCTTCTCTTTCACAGTAAAAACCTTTTTGTAAATGCTTTAGATGGGTGTGGGGAGGAGGAAAGAAAAATAAATAGAAAGATTTCCACTTGAAGTTATAAAGTTGAGTATGCTCAGTAAGGAGTAAAGCTAAAAGTTCCATTGAGCCCAACTCAGTTCACTAATTATATATTGAGGACTTACCGGTCTCTAGACTGGGTGCTGCTAAACCAAGATGGAAAGAAATAAAACATGCATGACATAAGGCTTTCGAACCTACAAATAAAAAGTCACAGTGCAGGGGCACCTTGGTGGCTCAGTCAGTTTAGCATCTGACTTCGGGTCTGGTCATGATCTCATGGTTCGTGGGTTCGAGCCCCGCTTTGGGCTCTGTGCTGACAGCTGAGAGCCTAGATCCTGCTTCAGATTCTGTGTCTCCTCTCTCTCTCTCTCTCTGCCCCTCCCCTCTCACATTCTGTTTCTCTCTCTCTCAAAACTAAACATAAAAAAAAAATCCCAATGGACATTATAAATGTCAGTTTCGTATTGAGCAAGAAAATACCATAAATATGGAAAGTCTTTATTTAAAACAACTGGGCTGATTCTAATAGAGTTCTATACTATTTCACAGGAAAAACATATACTTTAATTTTTTTTAATGCAAAATGTTTTTGTACAAGCACGTATAAGGAGATTGTTTTCCCCTCTACTATTAAGATTTCTTTGAGATATAGTGGCTTTGGCTTTCTTACAGAATTGAATTTTAGACCTCTGAAAGCCCTTGGTATAAAATATTTTCCCAGCATGAGAAAACAGGGTTCCCACTCGATACAAGTGAGATGAGTAGGGTTACTTAGCTCTCCTAGGAGCAAAGGGCAAGATGGGGGGGGGCAGAGCTGGTCCCAAATCCTAGTCTGTGCCCTTGGTCCAGCTTTGTTTTCCACCTGCATTGCAGGGTACCACGGGCAGTCTTTCTCTCCAAGCTATAGAAGTAGTGTGGTATAAATGCCACCAATTCATTTGCATAGTTGAGGAATAAAGATAATTGGACAAGAGAGAAAAATTGAAGATTGATCATTGCTTTCTCTTGTCTTTTCTTTTTCTTCTTTCTTCTTCCTAAAAAATAGTTATCAATTTTCCTAAAAGATCTGTTATGACATAATAATCACTCTTTTAAATTACATAAATTCTACATGAAATTAATATAATAATTATAATTATATTTATTAATATAAATTTACAATATTTATAATTTATATTTATAAATGATCTATTTATAATAGATATAATAACCTAGAACAGGTTAATAATCTATAATCTATATATATAATAGATAATAACCTATTATGTATTATGTATAAATATATAATATATAGGAAGTAAGTATAATTCCACTCTCAACATTTGGTCAGTTAGATGGGAAAGCCTGTCAAGGGAAGAGAACGGAGAAACAGTGCTGCCCCTCAAAGAAATCCACAGAGAAACACGTACATGCACACACACACACACACACACACACACACACACACACTCTCTCTACAGGGAATAGGAAAGTGACAGAAAAAGAGCTTCTGGTCTGAAAATTGTCAGTAAATTTATTTGGTTTTATCCTGCTGTTTCCTCCGTCTCTCCGATTAGCCTCTATTACTGCCTTTTCAAATGCAAATTAGATTACCCTCTTATCTTTGAGCTTCATTTGCTCTCGGCCTTCAGTATTTAGTGGCCCTGCGCTGCGTGGGAATATGACATACCAACTCACCGGAGTGGAAATACTCCAGCTTCAGCAGCAGGGACCAGAGAAATCAATTTGTGAGCCAAGAAGCTGGCGGTGCTTCGTCCTGGCAACACATTACAATCATCTGGGGAGCTTTTAAAATATATCCACACTGCCCTTCACCCTTGACCAACTAAATCTGAATCTTTTAATATTTTGGGGTAGGGCTCCTGGGGCTCAGTATTTAAACACAAACAGGCAAGCAAATAAACTCTCGGAGGGGGTTCTCATATGTCCCCTGAATTCTGAACCACTGGGTCCAGAAAATTCTCTACTCCTGCATGAGGGTCTTAAAATGTATGGCAAAAAAATCTCTTCAGAAATTTTGAAGGAAACGTCGTCCTTTGATTTTCAAATAACTAGAGGATGTTTAAAATGTAATTTTATCCCTTTATTATTTTCATCTTTTATGCCTCTTTTTTTGCTGTTTTAAATTGTTTTTCTATTCTCTTACCCCACATTGTCATAACTTAATATTTCAGATGTTGCTGCTTATTACCTGTTTCACAAAGGTTCTGGAAGGTTTTTGTTTGGTTTTGTACCTCCTCCCTCTGTTCTTTAAAGTAGGCATTCAAAGGAGATCAGTACTGTAATAGGAGGCACTTTTATTCTGACTCGTGATCAGTTAATATGTATCCTTTCTGGCAAACAGATGGGAAATTGAACATAGAGCTTTTCTTTTCTCCCGAGTAGCTGCTTGAGTAGGGATTATATAATAAATACCACAAAAGGACTGCTCAATCAAAAGATTTTACATTAAGTGAAGACAAAAATGTCCCAGCCATGTTGGGTGTTTTGTCACAGGACAAAGAAGCTGTGTGTCTCCCTACCAGGTTACTTGGTGACTGACTCAGAAACAGTTTTTACTTTATTCAGGGAAAAATCATCACAATTAAGTTGTCTGTTCTGAAATTAGTACTGTATCTTTTTCTTTTACAAAAGCCAGTAAAACACGAGTGCCTAAAATAGATCTTTGAAAAAGCCCAAGTGACAAACACAGGTGTTCCCATCATAAAAATTACCACTCCCTTTCTCATGGGGCTATTAAAATGATTTTTTTCCATCTCACGTAAGTAGCATTTATTTATTTTACATATTTTATATTATTTATATTTAAGTATATAAATATAAACATAAAACATTTTACGTTTATATAAACAAAATATATTACATATAAGTGTTATGTATTTCTCATTTTCTATTTAAGGACTTAAATAAGCTTTGTCTAATGGCGTCTCTTTCCTCCAGTATTGTTGGACTGGACTGTATCACAGCTCAAGCATTCCTAGAAGCTGGGTGTTTGATTCACTTGTTTTCCTTATTTATCACTTGATGGTGGGTTCAGTCTATCTGTCTATCATAACACAGAATCTCATTGTAATCAATTCAGTTGCAGAGGGATTATTCAGGACACTCTATAGCTTCTAGCATTTCAGCAATGCAACCCTGAGTTCTGTGGCTGCTGAACTCTTCATGGTCTATTTGGTTCCCAGACGTTTATTACAGCTGCTTTTAAGTCTAAATATTGATGTCGAGAATTTTCTGGAAATTGAAATAGATAAAAATAGGTGTTCTATCCCCTTGCACTTGACTTTTAAATAATACTAAAGAAAGAGGGACAAATATATGTTGCATATGAAAGTTAGTGTTTGGGAGAGCTTGCTTTACTTCATCTCACCAGGAAGCTCCATGAACTTCCATTTATATTCACAAATAATTTGAAATATTTTGAAGTAAAGTTGCAAATGCAACTGATACCAAAAGATAAGATGTTATTGCAAAGAAGAATAAGCATTTCTATCTTAAAATTTGTCTACAGTTTCCTTGTATTGATTTCCTTGATTGTATGTTTCTGACTGACCTCTGTTTTTAGTAGACAAACAGGACAGTCCTCCAAGCAGAGAGGTAAAAAAGGGGCCACACCTGGAGGGAGCACCTGAGTGGCTCAGTCAGTTAAGCATCTGACTTTGGCTCAGGTCGTGATCTCACAGTACACGAGTTCAAGCCCTGCATCAGGCTCTGTGCTGACAGCTCAGAGCCTGGAGCTACTTCAGATTCAGTCTCCTCCCTCCCCCCCGCCCCCCCCCCCCATCAAAAATAAATAAACATTAAAAATTTTTTCAAAAAGAAAAAGAAAAGAAAGGGGACACCCTTGAGTGATGAGAGAACTGAGGCCCAGGAGTGTTTAACTGGAGATCCATCTAACCTGATCTAAGGATGTCTGCTCTTGTCTTGTCAGCTTTCTCACCTCTGTGTTTCTGACAGTTGGCTTTGAACTTAACTTTCGTTTCTGTCTGTATCTTTTGCTTGTCTTCTAGACTCTTCCTCTTTCTTCCTGCCCCTGTCCTATGGCAGGGCCTTTCCTGTCTGAAGGTTTGACTTTATTTCAGACATTCTGGAAGCTTTCTTGCTGTATCTGAAATATTTGGGATGATCCTTGAAATTTTGCTGTCTTCCTGTTGACATGTTTGTGGACATGCTACATGTCTGGGCTACAGAAAGTGCCCTGTATTAAAGATGAACTGTCAAACAGATTCAGCAACGATGAAGTATCTAAGATACGTTATTTGTCTTCAGTTATTTTTTTTAAGGAACATGATAAATTAATCTTATTTTCTCAGAGTCTTTCTGCATAACTTAAAGCTATTTCTCTCCTAATTATACTTCCCATTTTTATTTAGGACAGTGAAATGAAATACTACCTTTGGATTTTATATAACTAGATATATGCTAAAGAAAGATTGTTTTATTTTTTTTGAGTTATTGTGTTACATTTCAAGGTTTGTAAATATATTAACATTCAAAAGTCACCAAAACTACCAGACCACTCATTACTCTAACTTATTTCTTCCTTTGAGAAGTAATAGGGAATCAGTAGAAGACTATGGAGAAACTTCTTCTTCCCCTGGCTTGTGTAAACTGTGTCTCCATGCACCTATCAGCACCCCTTCAAAAGGTGGTGTTCACACTTGGCTATTGATCAAGCTTCCAAATATTCTTCTTCTTCTTTTTTTTTTTTTTTCAATTACAGAATTGACTCCTGAGGAGAGGGCCCAAAAGATTGCCAAGGCCATGCGCAAACAGTCCTCTGAAGTCAAAGAGAAGTGGGAAAGTCTAAACGCTGTCACTAGCAATTGGCAAAAGCAAGTAGACAAGGCATTGGAGAAGCTCAGAGATCTGCAGGGCGCCATGGATGACCTAGACGTTGACATGAAGGAGGTGGAGGCCGTACGGAATGGCTGGAAGCCCGTGGGCGACTTACTCATCGACTCACTGCAGGATCACATTGAAAAAACCATGGTCAGCATCCCTGTCTCAGATAAAAGATTTGAAGGAATGTTTTATTGTTAAGTATAACACAAAGAGAGCCACATATAAAACCCGTTATAAGGGAGTTTATGAAATCAATCCCATTACAACTCCACCAAAATCAGGATATAGAGCTTTCCCAGTCACACAGCAGATGTTTTCCATATGCCCCTCACCATGGGAACCCCCTCCCCACCAAAATAATAATTAATGAGATTTTCACAATAATTTACCCTTATTCTTCTTTATACTTATTTTTTTAACCAACTCTGTGTCTCTAAACACCGATGTATTTTTTTTTTTTAAATATTGTGGAGTCCCTTTTAATCCCTAGATCTCCCCTCTATCCTTTTTTTGTTTCCTTTGCAATGTATTTGTTTAAGAAACTGAATTGTTTGTTTTATAGTATTTCTCGCAGCCTGGGTTTTGCAGCGTGGCATCCCCATGGTGACCCTGGGCAGGTTCCTCTCTACTCTGTAGTTCCTGTAAATTGGTAGCTGGATTTCGAGACTTAATCAAAAACATGCTGTTTTACTGAGGACTCGTATGTAAAAACTTTATCTCACTGTCTGAGTGTATTATGGAAGGATTAGTTTAGCTATAAATTTTGTTTGTGGTCAGGAATTGCCCAAAATTAAGGATGATAGATCTGTGGTCTAGAGCCCCTTTGGTCCCCATATTCTAGAACATATCCAGAAAAAAAGTTAATAGAATTTAAGCAATAAGAGACACAGTAGTAGGGTTTATGGTAGCCTATTAAACTGTATGGTAGGTAGTCATGAACCAAATCAGAGAATGCACCAATGAAACATCAGAAGCTGTTAGATGACAATATCAATATTGTGAATGTGATTTTTATTGCAAAAGATACATATCTTTTGTGCACAGACATTGGATAACACTTTCCCTTTGTTTTATGCGTGCGGCTAAATAGGAAAGTGAAGGGTCTAGGAAATGAACTGAGTATGCAGACTAATTATATAAGTAAATATATGTACATGTAGACATAGGATAATAATGACTAGCATTAATTGAGGCTTTCTGCGTGCCAGGAGCTGTTCTCAACCAGTGTACCTCAATACCTCTTTTAATCCACATACCAACCCCACGAGATAGGTGTTGTTAAGCCCATTTTATAAATGGCAGAAGTGTAGGGGCACCTGGGTGACTCAGTTAAGGGTCCGACTCTGATTTTGGCTCAGGTCATGATCTCACAGTTCGTGAGTTTGAGCCCCATATTGGGCTCTTCACTGACAGCTCAGAGCCTGCCTGGGATTCTTTCTCTCCCTCTCTCTCTGCCCCTCCCCTGCTCCTACTCGTTGTCTTTCTCACTCTCTCAAAATAAATAAATAAACTTCAAAAAATGACAGAACTACAGATATTGCCTAAGCCCACATGGCTAGTAAGTGGTAGAGTTTCCATGATTTCTTTCTTGCTCTTTCTTCTCTTTCACTGTAGAAACCTCACTCATATTAATGTAATTAAGCACAACTCTGATCAGCTCTTTGAATTCAGTGCTTTGAAAGTTACAGATTGAACTTGAAACTTAAAAAAATTTCACTACTAAAGAAGCATTGGTGTCTCCTGCCTTTCATTATAAATATGCATAAATGTGCAGAACTCTATGAGTTAAGTCAGCTTCCTCTGACAGCTCTGGTCTCCTGAAAGCCATTTCTGTGGATGAATCTGAGTTTAAAATAATGAACCGAAAATAAAGCCTTTCAGTATAGGTTCTTTGGAAGTGACACACTTGCTTGCCATGTAAACAATTTTTTTTTTAACGCTGGAAATCTTTAAGTCAGTAGTTTCTAAACAGCATATTTTTTTGGACTACAAACATGCCTCTTGGTTAGAACAAGAATTTACCCATTTGAGTTTGAAAGTATGAAGTTTTAATTCAGGATGACTAGTGTTGAAGGAAAAAATGAAAAGTTGTATCTGGCCTAAAAGTTGTTAAAGGCCTAAAAGTTTGGGAGTTGTTAATCCCATTTGATTAAAGAAATTACCCACTTCTGCACCTAGATTCTTTTGTTCAATTCACTGCTTAAGTGGAAAGCCAGGAGAAATACAGTTAATAGTTAAGAGAAAGGAATAAACTGTGGATTAAAATATTTTAACATCTTATTAGGAAAAAAAGAAAATAAAACCCACATCTCATTAAACCAAACAAAATGGATTCAAAATCTGGGATGTTTTACATGTACTCTAACGTATACGCCAAATCCCCCTGAAGCTGTTGGCAGGTGAAAATAAGTACTGATCATTGCTAAATATTATTAAATGTGTCAAAGCAACTGGAAAACAAAATCTTTGGGGGTAATCAAATAATCTT
Source organism: Panthera pardus (assembly GCF_024362965.1). Classification (NCBI taxonomy): domain Eukaryota; kingdom Metazoa; phylum Chordata; class Mammalia; order Carnivora; family Felidae; genus Panthera; species Panthera pardus. The sequence goes on along the minus strand of NW_026526732.1, from coordinate 21,568,800 downwards.
AATGCCCTAAAATTATCCTTAATCATTCTTATTTGCCAAATATACCCCTTACAACAGGAGAAGCCTTTTTTTTTTCCCCACATCTGCCATCAGGCTGGCAGCACCTTTAATACGAGCAGATGTTTCTGTTTTGATAGCAAGGAAGACCACATAGACTTTTATTCTCCTACAGGAAAGTGCAGCAAACATGATACATTGGTTCTTAATACTAGAACACACAGCAGATCTGCAACCATTTTAAAACTTGCTTTACTTCAAGGCCCTTAATTTGAAAGCTCTTTAAAAAGCAAAAGGTAAACTTCCTTAGTAGAAAGGTTCCTTACTTCCACAAAACACTAAACCACAAAAACAAAACCCAATGACCATGGTGGTCAAAGGTCTTTTAATATTTTCACCTGTGACTTTTTAAGAGAAAAAACAGTATTGTTACAGAGGAAAAATTAAAATCCCTTGATGCGCTGTAAGATTTTTAAAATCTGTCTTGAAGTTACAATCTAATTTTGAAAAATTTTCCCATCTTTTGAACTAAAAGACTGTTCAAAAACATAAAAGCTGTTATTTTTATTATTTGAAGTTATAGAAACCTAAGGACACTTTCTAGCATTTCATTTTTTTAATTATGCTTTTCTTTTAAAAAAAAAAATTAATGTTTATTTTTGAGAGACAGAGCGTGAACAGGGAAGGGGCAGAAAGAGAGGGAGACACAGAGTCAGAAGCAGGCTCCAGCCTCTGACCTGTCAGCACAGAGCCCAACACGGAACTCAAACCCATGAACTGTGAGATCATTATGACCTGAGCCAAAGTCAGATGCTCAACCGACTGAGCCACCCAGGCGCCCCCCTAGCATTTCATTTTTAATCTTTGATCCCTACAAAATACAAAGACATTGATTTTAAAAGCTGATTAAAATTCTTGAGTCCTCCCAAGTAGTCTGGTAGAGAATATTAAGGTATAATGTTCAAAAACAACTGAAGAAACCTTGAAAGATTTGAGTTCTGTCATTATTCTTAAACTGAATCTGAAGGAACTCAGATCCCTTCCAAGTCCCAGCAGAAACCTTCTCTTTCCCCACCCTAGTCCCACTTGTGTCTGTTCTAAGCTTCCATGTTAGCGGCTCATTCTTTAGACCTAGAAGGCCTCTGTTATCATATTAACTGCTTTTCTCGTTGACCTGTATTTGTGAGTCTGTGTGCACATCTGTCATCCATAAAAGACCAATGCCTGCAGCCGTGGAGGAAACTGATCACAAGTCTAAAAGCCTCTTCCTTCCATTTTGCAGCAACTGAGATGCCTTTGTGAGCTTCCTTTCTTCTGCCTGATTTTGAAATGTTGATACTTTCTAGGGTTCTGGCAATATTTCTTACTTTACACACATTGACTTACATGTTCATTGTTTCAAATGTCTTCTACACACTGCTACCTCCTATGTGTGTACCTTTCATACTGACTGTGAGCTCTGGGTCTGTTCTGACTTTCCATCTTGAGTTTCTTCTTGTGGCTTTTGAGCATGTTTGAGATTTTTCAAACACTAAAAAATATTCTCTGATTTACCTAAAATGAATTTCCTTATTAAAGTTATATTCATAATACTATTTTGAGTTTTATCAATGGTAATGATTATTTTTAGCCTACACATGTTATGTAAGGGGGAATTATATAGGGTAACTAGTTTTGGAAGAGAGAAGGTTTTGAAGAGAGAAGGGAGAAAGGACATGGTTAAAGAGGCTTTCTTTTTATAAGCATAATGGGGAAATCAAATTAATACTTCAGTATTCCAATAAAAGTTCATGGTCTTCAGAACACTCTGATATATAATATTTCATTACCTAAACTTGGTATGGGGGAAACGGGAGAAGAAAGGAGACTTGTAGACATATGCTTATCTCTTAAGGGGTGGGATCATAGAAGTGATACAGCTTGAGGGCTGATACCAACTATGTGTTCAGGACACCTAATACATGTAAGTTCAACTTGGTACATAATTAACTCTGATTTTGTGACATACTAAAGAAATAACAATATACTGTTCTATTTTGGTATCTCAGTTCTTTTCCCAACTGTATATTGGCTTAATCTTGCCATGGATATCATTTTTGTGGGCCTTCATCAATAGAAATGAATTCTCCCCTCTTGTATTGCAAACTTTGCGCTGAATACTAGAGAGTGTCTATTCTCAAGAAGCTTCTATTCTTCTTGAGGGACGTCAAGTATATGGATGTACTAAGAGCTCTGATAAGGAATGATATATTTAAAATATGTAACAACTGGCTTGTATGACACCACACAATCAGAATGGCTCCCACTTATAAAACTGAGTCTGTGTGTTTGGATGTGTGCTGGTTTAAAGTCCTGACTGGGTTCAGGAAGGCAGCGAGAACGCCGCAGAACATGTAGAGGGGTCTCCAGCCAAGAATGCTGAGAAGAGCCTCAGGGAAATCTTCCCTGAATTAGGATGGATGGGTGGGGCACCTGAGTTGAGTCTTTTAAAACATCAATTGGATCTAAGCAAAGACTTTGTTGGAAAAAGGGAACATGAACATAGAGGCAGGCAGAATTATGTGGAGAATGGAGAAAACTGTGTTTTCATTATTCTGTTTGCTCTTATGGGACGAATTACTGTCACTGGCCCAAAATATCTTTTGTTTTTTTCTTTCTCTCTTCACATACATCCTCCACTCCCACCTATGGCATCTCTCTGTACTGTGCCAGAGGTAGCATTTGTCACTAAGCCTCATTTACCTCTTTTCTTATGTACCCTTCTCTTCCTGCCCTTCCTCTAACCACAGTGATCATCAATGATTTTGAAAGGATCAAAACTTACCTCTCGAGTATATAATAGTCGTAGGTTTTGTGGTTAGGAAAGTTGTTCTCACTGGCCAATATCTCACTTAATTTTAAATGGAAATGAAGATGGAAAACATGAAATTGAAAGAATCAAGACTAGAAATTAAGAAAGTGGATAATAATGGCAAACATTTTCCAGATGAAATTACATAAAATGGTAGATTTGCAGGAAACACATAATCCTTTCATTTTTTGTTTTTTGCATTATACTTTGCATTATAGTTTTTCTCTTTGTGCACCTATTTAAATTCTCCAGGTTATAAAGGATGGCTCTGTGCCTGGTGGTCCCAATTGCTAAAGACCTGGACTGAGCTGTCAGCTGTTGCCAATGGGTTGCCATTGGCAGCTGATCTTGCCTTTTTCTTTGAAGGAAAGTTCAAAATACTACCTTCTGTTATATTCTTTTCCAAGAACATCATTTTTGTTTTTATTCTTCCAGGCATTTAGAGAAGAAATTGCACCAATCAACTTAAAAGTTAAAACAGTGAATGATTTATCCAGTCAGCTGTCACCACTTGACCTACATCCATCTTTAAAGATGTCTCGCCAGCTAGATGACCTTAATATGCGATGGAAACTTTTGCAGGTATCAGTTTATCCCTGTTCATAATCCAGCTTTATACCCCAGTAGGTCCCCAAACCCCGTCTCATTATTCTACCGCACACTATCGTTTTCTCTGTCTTTGTTGGTTGTATTTGATAACGGATTTGTAGCATGTAATATAATCAGATATTTGTCTTTCCATATCTTGAACCCAAAGGCCTCATTTATTTATGAATATTGGTTTTAATGTAATTTTATGAGGTACTATTCGTGTGATATTTGTAGAAAACCGCAAAGGGTCAAATAAAGCAATTGAAACCTGTGATAGGTTACAGAAACATTTTCCATAATGGCTCATTTTTCTTACTTTAATTGTGTGTGTGTATGTTTTTTTCTTTTGAAAAGTTAAGAAATCTCTGTCTTTCTTCCACTCTGTGCTATTTAGGCATCTTGTTCATCTTTTCCAGCTAGCACATTTGTACTAGTGTGGTGTTTACTTTGGGCTTTTAGGTCTTTGCTGCTCTGATGCAGTTATTTCAGTGACTCTGGATAGTACTTGCTCATCCCAGATTTAATAGAGCCACACCCAGAAGGACTCTGTCGTGTTAGTAGGTGTCAGCATTAGCAAGTCACTACACATGCTGGTCAGTCATTTTTTTTTTTTTCCTTCATGCAGCCTTTGCAGAACTCTGTCCTGTTCAAGGGCCAGGTCCTAGGAGTTAAGAGGATCACTTTATTCCCCCCCTGAAAACTAGCAGGATAATTTTAAGTGGAATATTGAAAAAAATAACTCTTATTCCTCTCTATCTTTTGGGTCTAAAATGCAATATTTAATGAGATAAATATGCAATTTGAGGTGGTACACAAAAACATTTTTATTTTAAAGATATACTATTTTACAGCATACTAGGTTTCCTGAATTAACCCAAATGTTGAAATACCCAGCGGTTTGTATGTCCTTCATGAAGTTGAAGACGAAAGAAAAGAGTGCATAGTATTAGTCTTTTCTGTGTTTGAAAAGAGTGTTAATAATCTGGGATTAGTAAGGCATGAGCTGTTAAACTCGTACCTGCTTTTCTAGTGAGTGGAACACAGAGGCGTTTGACTTTTACTCCTTTTATCTTCTGCTCCATTTCCCTAATTCATTACCTGCGTGCAGGTATTCCTGTGGTCCATCCTGATGGCCTTCTGCTTCTGTTATCACTATCTTCAATGATTAGAAGTCAAGGAGTACATTATGCTTGAAGGAGGATGTATATTCTCTTATCCTTATCTCTGAGTCTTGTAACTGCTAGAGTTCGATGTTGCTGCTTGAATAAGGGGAACGAATCTATGCTGGCAGCAACGTCACTATATTTCAGGACTACCATCTTCTCTTCTCCTGAACATAGAGTGTGACGTTTGAATGCTTCTTGGCCTTAATGAACGAAGCACTTGCTAATGTAATTTAAATAGCTAACCAGGAGAAACGCGAGCTGCCCAGTGAGCCAGAGATATACACGTTTCATTTAAAGGCCGCCGAAAATAAGATTGACAATCTAAGCGGAACAGCTGACTAGCACTACATAGACCGGGACCAGGGAAAAGAAAATGCAAGTGTCACTAGGCTGTGTACAGTTGTTATTGATTTGCATTTAGTTTCTCGGTATACCAACTTTGCATTTTCATAACAGAGAGCTAACTGTGAGGACAAATCCAGAGAGTATGCTAATTGACTGGTATACACTTGAATACCCCCACATCGAGATGATTGGACACAAAGTTGGAGGCAAATAAGGCATTCCCTACTCATATATCCTTTCTCTCTCCATCTATCTCTACCTGTCTATGAATCTCTCATCTAAGTCTGTCTCTTTGTCTTTCTGTCTTTCTGTCTGTCTGTCATCATCTGTTTTTTCCCTTGGGGTATTTTATTTTATTTTATTATTATTATTATTTATTTATTTTTTACATTTATTTATTTTTGAGAGACAGAGACAGAGCGTGAGTAAGGGAGGGGCAGAGACAGAGAGAGACAGAATCCGAAGCAGGCTTCAGGCTCTGAGCTGTCAGCACAGAGCCTGATGCGGGGCTCGAACCCACGAACCGTGAGATCATGACCTGAGCCCAAGTCGGACGCTTAACCGACTGAGCCACCCAGGCTCCCCTTATTTTATTATTTTTAAAGTTTATTTACTTATTTTGAGAGAGAGAGAGAGTGCAAGCGGGGAAGGGGCAGAGAGAAGGAGAAACAGAATCCCAAGCAGGCTTCGCACTCTTAGTGCTGAGCCTGATGCAGGGCTTGAACTCACAAACCATGAAATCATAACCTGAGCTGAGATCAAGAGTGAGACGCTTAACCAACTGAACCACCAAGGTGTCCCTCCCTTGGAGTATTTTAGCCTTCTTTTCCGTTTGTTCCCTGTGACACTTTTTACCACCTTCCTTACAAAAGAGAGATGAGTAGCCACTGGCCATGGCCACATCTTGACTTTAGATGCCTTAGCGCTTTACTGCTTTCAAGGCAATAGAGAGGAACAGGAAAGCAAGAGATCCTGGCACCAGATGAGCTGGCTGTGGATACCAGTGCTGTCAGGTGCTAACTTTATGTCCTTGGACAGCGCTTTGTGTCCCAGGTGTCTCATCAGTAAAGTGGTCATAATATTATGGCTATTGTGAAGGCTAAAAAAGTTAATTTGTATAAACTGCTTAGAAGAGTTCCTGGCACTATTTGCTGTCATTTGGTACCAGAAGAAGTCTGTTTTAATCCCAGTACTTTGATTCCGGAGATAGAGGAGTCTATGCAAGCAGTCATATCTTGGGCTGTAGCATCATTTAGGATAATACTTAAATTAAGTATGTTATTAAAGTCCTTGTGTTCAAATCACATTATTTCTTGCATGTGTATGTGCAGGTTTCTGTGGATGATCGCCTTAAACAGCTTCAGGAAGCCCATAGAGATTTTGGGCCATCATCTCAGCATTTTCTTTCTAGTAAGTACTAATAAACTTCACTGTTCTCATTAAGTGAATGAATGAGCATGTTCTTTCCTTTTCCCTCAACAAGCCATATTCTTTGCTACAAATATATTTGCTTGTGTAAGATAAATATATGAAAGGAAGTATTAAGATCAATTACAGTATTGGTTTTTGGTTATTAAGGTAATAATCTGGTCACGATCGAAAAGTCTTTGAAGTGGAGCAAAACTGAACTCATTCTTAGCTATGGTTTTTCCCTGTACTATCTGCTATAATAACTAATGTATTATCTTACTATCATTGCTGTATCATAAGCCAAGGTCATGAACTTTGTCACATTAAAGAAATCTTTTTATATTTTAAGATTTCTAATTTTTCTTCTTAAAAAGCATTTATTAATTTAAAATGCACCTGTAGCTTTAGAAATAAATTTAAAAAAAAACTCCCCACAAATCTTTGAAATTTTTGTTTATTAGGTTCACTGTGATCATAGTTAGCTTTTCTCCTCATCAAGTATTGCCAATTTAGCCAAACCATATATGTAGATTTTTACATAATATTCTGCAACTGAAGTTTTTAGTTTTATGGATTGTTGATGAGATCTTATATAGGTAATTTGAGCTCCTACTTTATTTTTCACTCCCTACTTGGAAAACTAAAGAATGTAGGATTTAGAGTCACCGAAATTGAGATGACAATATTAATTCTGCATTTTATCAGACCTGTAGGTTGCTGAAAATTCATTTCTTTGTCTTAAAATTACGATAATCATACGTATTTTTTCTGATCGCCTTGAAAATTAAGTGGGAAAGCATACTGAGTTTCACAGGCACCTTTCACAATTCTTGGCACCAATGCTTTCACTGACTTAATTTTTTTCCTTTTATTTTCTCTGGCAAACATGTCAGAAAAGTTTGTTCAACTTAGTTTAAGTGAAAGTTTAAAACTTAAGGCAAAGCTTATTTCCCGCTTATGGTAACTTCTTTGTATCTTTATAATAGTAGAGAAAACTGAAGTAATACCAGGTCTTCCAACTAAATTGATTACATTTATATTTTCCCTTAATCTTTTGTCATGGTTGGTAATCTGCATTACCTCAGTTCAAGGTCAGGCTTTTCTCTTTTCACAGTTTCAAGAATCTGAATTAGTCATTTCCTGCCCTTTCTGTCCTATACCTCTCCAGGTCTCATGCACCCCCTTCCTGTCCCCCTTCCAGCCTCCACCCACCCACAAGTGTTTTCTGTTTCACACACCTGAGCCATTAGATAGCCTGTCTTCGAGTGATTGTGGTACTTATTGGAATATACTAGGTGCCAGGATGCATTTCTAAAGTTTGGATGCCATCAGTGTTGATAAAGTAAATAAGTTTGCAGTGTCTTCATTAGGTATGAACTACGTCGTATTTCCTAAACTTAATGTTATAGAGTGTAAAGCCCTGTGCTAAGACCAAACTAAAGAGGGATTTAACAAATAATTGTGATTCTCCTTTTAGTTCTAAGGTTGAGTTATCTCTTCGTATTGATGAAACCCTACACTTTCACCTAGCAACCAGCCTTCCATAATAAAAATCCAACTCATGTTCTTTAGGAAATGAAACGTGGTAAAATTCACATGCACTTTGTGAAACGTAAGCACATTGCCTTTTATTGTCTAGAACTGATAGTCCAAGGAGGTCAGAGTTATTCAAATCAAAACAATTACTAAAATGAATGGAGAAGTGTAAACAAAATCCCAATTAATAAATTGAGTAATTGTTATCTCTTGCTGCTTGGAATTGTTGCCTTTATTATATTCCTTGGACTTTAGCCATGGTTATAAAAGGAGTCTGTTTAGTTAGACACAAAATAAAAACTGACCTATTAGCCTGGTGCCAACACTGAAATGAGGGTGGCTCTAATGAGAGATTTAATATACTTAGTTCCACATGTTCATCAGCCTTTTAGATTTTCATGGACATAGTTGGAGAAGGGAGTGCTTACATGTTATAAAGAGAAGAATCATTGAATAGAAAAATGGCTGAACTAGTGGTCAGAAATCTTGAAATCATGCCTGAGCTCTGCCATTTATTTATGGGGCAAGTTATTTCATTTCTAAGTATTTATTTTTTATTTTGTTTTTTCTATATTTATCAAATGGAGCTCTAATATGTATTTGTTGGCCTTCTTATCAGTAGATAAATTTGAAAATGCTTTGCAGAGGTTAGAATGCTTTATTTTTGTAAGATATTAATATGACATGAAATTCAGAAAAAAATCATTGATGACAACTGGCTATATGAGAGTCTAGTGATAATTGCAAAGATTTGTTTCTTTGCAATGTGCTTGTTTATTAGTTCATTTAGCAAAATTCCTTAATAGCCCCAGCTTTACATGTATAACTCTTCTTAAGTAAGTCTTAAAATAATTGGCTTATGTAGGAATAATATGTTTTTATAAGTAAGGAATAACAGGAATTATAAAAAATAAGTACCTCAGTAAAACAAAACATAAAATCACAAGCATAGTGATGTCTAATGTAAAAGTAAGAAACTATATTTTGTGTGTATTTCAGATTAAGTAAGTATTTGGGATTCTTCTATCCAGATAATTACTTTGTTTTTTTTACAATCCTTTGCCTATGTTTATCTTAATCTTTCCTTTTTAAAATTCATCCAGATGAGTTTGTTTAAATGCCATCTGTCCTAGATAGTTACTCCTGTGAAACAAAGTAAAGCACGGTATTAATGATCTGGAAAATTCATTCTTGAGAAATCTAGTTTATAATCTGGATATACCAGGTAAAATTAATTTTGATTTTAGCTTAATCAAAAAATATGTACAGAGCACATTTTCCAGATAGCACTAAGTTTTAAATTGGGGTGGTTGTAAATAAAAAAAAAACCCTTGATTTTTAAAAGTATTTTTAGCAACAGGTTCAATTAGTTAGAGTTGGTCTTAGAAAATGAACCTATGTTGTTTCTTTCCTTGCTTCAAATGAATCTTTAAAAAGCCACTCTTTGTTTAGCCTAGCAGATTTCATAATTCTAGGAATCCAGCTCAAAAACCAGAGCAGTTCTCGGTGAATTTGCTCTAAAGTGTGTTCAGTTGTTTTGCATTATGGCATAAGGCTTTTTGGGTGAGCAGTGTTTCCAATAACCTCCCTTTGTTTCTTCAGCTTCAGTCCAGCTGCCGTGGCAAAGATCCATTTCACATAATAAAGTGCCCTATTACATCAAGTAAGTTGATTTTAATTCTCCTTTATGATACAAAAAGTAAAGTTATGTTGATAACTTAAGAGGCTTTCCTCTGTAACTTTTGAAAGTGGAATTCAATCCTACTATCTGAAGGAAACTATATATATTTAATATTTAAAAGAAGTTAGCTTAAAAATCAGAGTAATATTTGCAGTTTATAAGTTTACGAGGTTCGTTTAAAAATCAGAGTAATATTTGCAGTTTATAAGGTTAGGGCTGTTGGCATGTTTAGCATATATATTTTTTTAAAACAGATATTAAAATATTTGGGGAAAATAACAAAACTTCTAAACATGTTGGACTCTTGGGGCACCTGGCTGGCTCAGTCAGTAGAGCATGCAACTCTTGATCTTGGGGTTGTGAGCTCAAGCCCCACGTTGGGTATAGAGATTACTTAAAAATAAAATCTTTAAATAAATAAGTATGTCAAACTCTTGACACAATGATGTTTCTCAAACTGCGCTGATTGTAAAGAAAAGGAAGTCAGAGGCTGGGTAAATTGGCGTGTCTTTATTGAGAGAAGGTTTATTCGTCTGATCCAAATTTAAACCATTCGAAAAATTTTTACATTTCCATTACTATAAAAATAACAATAATAATAATAATAAATATATAGCAATAGCTACAGCATAGAGAATTTTAATTTGTGGGGTGAATATTGACTTGCACATTACAGGTTTAGGCATAAATCTGATGTACTGCAGTAGATAGAATCATGGCCCCACAAAGACGCCCACGCCCTGATCCCTGGATGTGAATATTAGGTTAACGTGAAGATGGACAAAGGGGCATGAGTCAGGGAATGCTTGCAGCCTCTCAAAACTGAAAAAGGCAAGCAAACGGGATTCTTTTAGAACCTCCGGGGAGGAAAGACCTGCAAACCTCAATTTTAGCTTAGAGACGCATTGATTTTGGAGTCCTTTGTTACAGGCAACAATAGAAAACGAATACATGTACTATACAAAATAGGGAAGTCAATGAAATTATTTGAAATTAAGTTATTTTACTCAGTTGACAAGGCATTTTTATTATATGAGTTTTTAAAAATGTTAATTGGAAAAAAAAAATGTAAATTGGATCCAACAAGGCAGATTTTTGTTTTTACTGGATAAAGAAAATATTCGTTCTCTTGCTTGATGGTGTTATATAAGTGGTTATCTGTTTGATTTGGCATTTTGAAAATCTATCTTTAATTTTAGCACTACTACTAAAAGAGGAATTTCTGTAGGTAGGTTGGTTATATAGGACTAGAAAAGGCATTGTCTAAGTCAGAGTTTCACTGATTTGGTTTTTTTATAAACTTCAATATATATATGTGTGTATATATATGTATATATATGTGTGTATATATGTACATATGTATATATATGTGTATATATATATATGTGTGTGTGTGTGTGTGTATGTATATATTTAACGATGGCCAATATTTTTAATGTGACCTGTAGGATTGTAGCATCCCAAAATATCTTCAGCATCATTAATGAAAAATTGAATTTTCTTAAATATATATAGTTTTAGTGTTAACTGTCTTTTAGGACTTTGAAATATGTACTTAGAAATCTGCTCGGATATATAGGGTACATAGGATGAACTGTCTTATTTCTAGAAAACTTTTTAACCAGGTTCTTCCATTACCTGCTCTGTTGTGTAACTTAACAGTTTATTTCTTCATAAACAAGTACATCAATCTCTGGAGGTAGGGTTATATGAGCCAGTATTTCCACATGAATTATTATGAAAAAATTTTAATTCTCAAATAAATTAATAAGCAAGTAAATAATGAGTGAAACGCTTTTAATATACACTTCCGTTTGCATGACTGCACAACTAAGTAGAGGAAGAATGTTAAAAACAAATTTAGCATGATTGTCATGCAACTAGTTTCCTGGAGCATATTAGGATGTATTAATTTGGCCAAAAAGAAAGTAAGAATCGGGAAGAAATTTTGTTATATTCAATATGTGAGTATACAGTTTTGTATACTCTAATGCCAGAATATAGCAAGAAAGTTGAAAGGAGAATGGGAAGAGCACACTGTCTTTATTTCATGTTTTAATTTTACAGATTAGCTAAAACATACTTTGATGGCTTCCCAATGCATTTCTTTCTCTGTAGGTATTTATTTTGAGGTGTATCACAGTGGTTCTAGGACTCATTTGTTTCTATAAAAGGATAGAATATAGATCTCATCTATAAGAGTCTGGGTAGCATAAATCCCTCTATGTTAATATCTTAAGTTGAAACTCATATCTTTAAATTATATTTGCTGCTTCAAAGGTAGACCTTCCAAAGCTGATCTAGTTATTTTTTCTTTTCTAATATAATCCAATGACAGCTCACTGTTCTATCGGTTTAAGGAAACCTGAAATGACTCTTGTTGCCTGTATAATATACAAAAATCTACCCATAAAAGCCAGATTTCTTTCTGTCTGAATTATTAGTCCTGTGTTTGTGGGGCACCTGGGTGGCTCAGTCGGTTAAGCGTCTGACTTCGGCTCAGGTCATGATCTCATGGCTCTTGAGTCCAAGTCCCGCATCGGGCTCTGTGCTGACAGCTCAGAGCCTGGAGCCTGCTTCGGATTCTGTGTCTCCCTCTGTCTCTGCCCCTCCCCTGCTCATGCTCTGTCTCTCTCTGTCTCAAAAATAAATAAAAACATTAAAAAAAAAAGTTTAAATTATATTTGATGCTTCAAAGGTAGGCCTTCCAAAGCTGATCTAGTTATTTTTCTTTTCTAATATAATCCAATGACAGCTCATTGTTCTAGCAGTTTAAGGAAACCTGAAATGGCTCTTGCTGCCTTCATAATATACAAAAATCTACCCGTAAAAGCCAGATTTCTTTCTGTCTGAATTTTTAGTCATGTGTTTGTGGTTTGCACACGTTTTTCATTTCCTCAGCTAAAAGTTAATATCCAAGGAGTTTCAGGCATAAAGGGAAGAACAAGTAAAAGCTTTGGGTTGGGCACCTGGGAGGCTTAGTCAGTTAAGCATCTGACTCTTGATTTCGGCTCAGGTCATGATCTCATGGTCATGAGCTGGAGCCCCTCGTCAGAGTCAGGCTCATGCTGGGTGTGGAGCCTGCTTGAGATTCTCTCTCTCTCTCTCTCTCTCTCTCTCTCTCTCACTCTCTCTCTCTCCCTCCATCTGCCCCTCCCGTATTCATGTGAGCACACTCTCTCTCTTTCAACAAAAAATAACAAAAGCTTTGGTTTGAACTTTCCTAATAAGTCACATTAATCATATAAAACTCATTGCTTCTCATTTTGATCCAGAAATAATAATGACAATTAGTCATAGTGGGTGATAACAGTTATCGAAATGAATTATATTTTTTTGGATTTTCATTTGCCAGCCACTGCACTAATCCTGTGCATGGATTCTCTCCACTGAAGCATAGGTACTGTCATTACCCCCATTTACAGGCAAGGCTTAGACAACAGGCACACGCAGAGCTTGCTTGAGTCACACAGTCAGTACATGGAGAAACTAGTGTTCAAACCCGGGGACTGACTCCAGCTCCTGCCCTCTTGACCACTGTGAACCACAGCATTGGTTGAGGTAGAGAACAGAAATTTTTAGTCACGTGGACAATTTGGGTAGATGAAGGCTTATATTTAGGAAGGAGTGGTCAGGTGGAGAAGATAGGAGCAAACCTCCTTTTTTTTCATACTGTGGACTGGTTGCTATTTATTATGCACCTACTATGTGCCAGGAATTGAATGCAGAGCTAATTTTCATAGGCTAATTTCTGTCAGGTAGTATATGCTTTATATGTTTCAGGAAATGTCACACCACGGTACAGTAATGGACAAAGGTGCTTTCCTATAGGTAGAAAAACGTAGTTCTCTACAGTCCTGCCAGTTGGATCTTGACAGGATTTCAGAGGTAGGGGAACAAGGTCTGTGGCCCCCCACTACCTTCCCTCATTTACATGGTCAGAGATTTCTGTCATTGGATAGATTTCCATCCATGAGCAGGATGCTCAACAAAGCTGGCTCATAAGTCCCGTAGGGCTTTTAGCTTAACTACAGAAATTAAAAAAAAAAAATTAATGTTTATTATTGAGAGAGAGAGACAGAGAGACAGAGTGTGAGTGGGGGAGGGGGAGGGGGAGGGACAGAGAGAGGGAGACACAGAATCACAGGCAAGTCTCCAGGCTCTGAGCTGTCAGCACAGAGCCCAACGACGACGTGGGGCTGAAACTTACAGGCTGTGAGATCATGACCTGAGCTGAACTCCAGTGCTCAGGTGCTCAACCGACTGAGCCACCCAGGCACCCCAGGGCTTTTAGCATAGATGTCCATCCTGTTCATAAGTCATACTCTTTCATAGACTTTAGTAAGGTGAAGTTAGGAAGTATGGTTTTCCTTTCTCCCTCTACGATGTCATCTCTGAAGCCAGAGTGCATGACTTTTCAGTAAGCTTTAGCCTTGGTAGAAATGATTACACTGCTCTCGTGACAAGGCTTCACACTCACATCTTAAGAGTCCTCTGGCTCTATTTTTCCCATGAGATTCTGAGGTGCAGACCTAAATTCTTTATAGGATTCTAGGTGTTCTCCTACACACAGCTTTAATATGAACATTTTAGTAATGGCTTCTTAATTCATAATATTTATTGCATTCTCTAAAACTGACATCCCTCAATATTATAGTGTATAGTTATCGGAATATATGATCTTTACATTCAAATACCACTACTATGCATACTCTAGCTTACTCTAACTCCCCTTGATGAACAGGTCTAAATCAGAATTTTCCTTAATTTATTGTATCTCCTTTATAGTTTCCTTTTCTATTCTTGTGTCCATTAAGGATAATTCCCCTTTCTTGCCTCCCAAGGGCATTCTCTGCTGCCCTAATCTGTCAATTTCTGGGGAAAATAACAGTTTATAGCTGTAAATGAAATCTTAGAGAGCGAGTAGCTGTTCTTTATAGCAGTCATGCAGTTTATTTGCATAAACTGTATATACTTGTCTCATTATATATGTACAGTCTAAAGGAGAGAATTCATGCTTCTATCTTTAGAGGCATCACGGACCCCGTTTAAATGATGTAGGTGAAATATTTCTTCCTTAAGAAAGAGCAGAGAGGAGTGGCAGCTATGGGATATCCAAATATTCAGCCTAACAAGAAAGTCAAAGCTAACAAAGGCGTAGTATAACAAGACAAAGAAGAAATTAACATAAAGCATTTTATCTTTGAAGGTTGCACAAAACTCCTCCCCAAACCAAATAAATCCATAACAAAGATGTAACTAACACTGAAAGATAAATACAGTTCTCTCCAAAAGGCCTCCTACAGCTGTCTTCATCTCTTTCTTCCACCTGAATCAAGATGAGAGATGGCATCCTTTCAGTGCCAGATTTTTTAAGTGGAGAAGTCTTGGGGCACACTTTGAGTCTCTTTCCAAAAGTAGAGCTTGCACTTTGGTTTTAATGATGAAGAAATTAATGAAATAGAGCCGGAGAGAATGTGCTGGAGAGTCGATTTTTCCAAGCAACAGTCTGGGACTTTATCTGTGTTGCAAATAAATATTTAAAACTCACTGGGCCAGCTCTGCTGGTGAGGAGGTAAGAAAGAAATTGCTTTATGAAAGAACGTAAGCACCTTGGGAATCCCTAAACCTCCTACACGTGGGGACAGCTTCAGACAAGTGGGCACACCTTGGCTCATGAGAAAACTGACAGCGGACAGCCTGCCCTGCAGCAGCCTCATGTTGGCAAACTGTAACCAGACAACTTCTAGTGTATTTACCACTGCCCTGGGTTACTGAGATAATTCAGGTGGAGTTGACATTGTCTGAGAAAGACGTTGACTAGTTCAAGACTTAAAAAGGTATTATCTTTCCTGCCATTCATCTATACATTGCTGGGGCCAGAGTTACTCTTACCATGGAGTGGAATTTCGGCTTGGAATCTTATAGATTACTCAGCTCCATTGTATTATAGTAGCACCATCAGCCTTACTGTACAGTTCAACCTTTAGGGTCAGGGATACAATTAATAAAATTCTACCATACAGCACAGAGAGGTCACTGTAGGGCCATTAGGGAGGAAAAAGAAATATTCGTTCTTCCATCTGTAAAGATTAAATTTTTAAGATAGTCATGGAAACTAGCAAAAGTACGGAAGTAATGATCAAATAAATTGTGAAATAAATAGAATATCTTTTTCTGTATGGATTAAAAAGTAAAATGATACAGTAAGATTCAGTACAACCATATAGAAAAAAATCACAGTTAATTTCTCCTTTAAAAAATATATATGAAAAAAGAAAAAGTAGTAAATTTTTTTTCCAAAACCAAATAATATACATTCAGCTTAAAAAAAAAAAAACAAACTAGAAGGATACAATGATAAATTCAACTCTAGTGGGAGTTAAAATCATGGAGTTAAATCATGGAGTTAAAATCTCAGGCAGGAGTATACAGGACTTCCCAGGGCCAACTCAATAACAGATAACCCACAGGAATATTGATTAATGTTGATTAATGGTCTGATTCTCCCAGTTTGAGAGCTTAGAGGAATGTAGAGTTTGGGTCAGAGGTGAGGCTCTGTCTGAGTTCTGGACCCAAGCAGAGATACTACTAAAATAAGGCTCCCCTGGGTTTGTTGAGTGTGTTGCATGCTCATTCTTCTGGAAAACCTTCCAGTGTCCTCAAAACAAGTATCATCTGAAGCTCCTCTCACACCCAGACACATCTGTTTTGGTCATGAATTCTACTTTACTTAAAATCAAATACAAGCAAATCTTGTCAAGTACGACGAATTTTTGTAACAAATTGTTCTATCAATCATGCCTGGAATATTGACATTTGTATTTTAGAGTGTGCTGCAGCCTTTGTTTCTGTATAGCCCTTTACACCCCTGTGTCTTTGAACCTACCTCTGAGTATGAAATTATTTTAAGTGTGTTTTATAGTTGAAGCCAATAGATTTGAAGGTATCCATTGTTGATAGTTTAGTCTTCCTGCCTTGCGTCTTCATTATCATGACAAGCTAGTGGCATTTTCTAAGGAAGGAAGACTCTATGCTTTAACAATATCTATTATCAAGTAGAATTCTATATCTTCTTTTGAATCTAAACAGAAAGGTTTTTTTTCCTGGAAATGTTGACATTCAAACTTTAAGTTTTCCCTTAGATTTATTCTTATGTTTCAAAAAATATAACCTGGCTTTCCTGCCTTTAAAAGCCTGGAAGATGGCAGAAAGTATTTGAAAGGGTTTAAGACGCTCTGTATAAACCTGAGGAACACATAAGTTTCCTCCCCGTACAACTTCCTCACTTCCTGCCCAGTCCATCCCCCACTAGCCCCTCAATGCGGTCGTGCACACAAGCACACACACTCGGTGTAAGAATCTGCATACTGGCAGGACTACTCCATATTCTTCATATATTCTGGTCTCAAGTGAAACAAAGATTGGGGGAATTCTATTTTCCAGAATGAGAATGTCACCTCTTAGATCTTTAAGAAGATAAATAACTCAGATAAATAACATTGCATCAGATTGCCGAAATTTGTTTTCACTCTGTATACTTGAATCACCTGAATGCAAATTGATTATTTGGGAGCCCCTGCTTGATTCCAGTATTCCTATATATTACTTCCATAAGCATATGTAAAAAAAGTATTAGCAGAGCCTGCAAAAGCCTGTGTCAACTTCATTCTGGAGCCTTTTTAACAGCAACTCTTAGCTTCTACTCCACTTTGTACTCATGGCATTGTTTTTCTCTTCCTGATTTCTCCCCACCCTGAGGACAGGTCTAGCGAGTTGAAGACAGAAAGGCAGCCACTCCATTGGACAACATGCAGTTCACTGGTAATTTTGATAGGGCTAGTTGGGTAGAGGAGTGAATTTGGAAACTGAGTGAAAGTGGGTTCAGTGGTGAGTGGGACACGAGGTTGTGCACTACTCATTGGAAAATTTTGTCAAGAAGAGAAAAAGGATGGTAGGTAGGAGCAAATGTCAATTCAAGGTAGGGATGAAAGAGTATATAAGGATAGCAGATCCTTCACCATTTGTATTCTGAGAATGGTCTTATTGAGTCAGGGGAGTGTTAAATGCAGCATAAGGGTTTTTAAAGAAATCTTTGGGAAGAATTTGCCTTTGGTAGGAGGGAGGAATTCCTTGGTAAGGAAGGAAGAAGAAGACAATCTGGCAGATGGAAGGACCTTTATTGATTTGGTGGTGGGAAGATGAAGGAATTCGAATCTGGTGGTTTCTAGTTTTTCAATGAAGTGTGAGATCGAGTTAAATGATATAAGGCAGGGAGGGAAACTTACTTAGGTTTGGGAGAAAGAAGGCAGTAGTAAATTGTCTTGGGGTCTGGGAAGCAAGTTTATTAGGGAATGTTGTGTGGTTGCCAGCAGTTGGACATTTGAGGTCTGAAGTTAAATATTTAAAGTAAAATTAGTCTGTCTGTTGAATGATTTTCTCCAGCTGTATTCATGCACAGCTGCTCAGGTCCAGAGAAGGCAAGTAATTGAGCTGATCTGTGCTTGGGTTTTGCCAGGAGTGAGAGGGAAGCAAGGCAGATGAGATTGTTTGTAATGATTATAATGATGGACCTTGGACTCAAATTTAGACAGATTCATCAGAAAGATTTTAAAATCTCAGTCATGCAAGTATACTTCCATATTAAGAACTCAGGCTTAAAATTCGACCATCTGGGTTCAAATTCCATTTCTACTACTTACCATGAGACCTTGAGCAAGTTCTCTAAATGCTCTCTGCCCTAGTTCCTTCATTTGTAAATGGAGATACTATTGGCACCTAACTCATAGAATTTTTATTGAGTTAACACAAAGAAAGAGTTCGGAAGAGCACCTGGAACAGGCTGGACACTCAAATAATAGGCTATTATTGTAATTAAGGTCATGCGTCCCGACCTAGTGTGTCATCTTTGACTATGCACAGCCAAGAAGAACTATTTCTCTTTCTGTGATTATCTGAACAATATGGGTTGTTCTTTTTCTTACATTTGTATTTTTAATTAACTGACTCACCTTTAATTTTTTTTCTCTTGTATGTCTTTAAAATTGCAATTTAAATGAAATGACACATGGCAAAACTCACAAAACCCAGTTTCAAGCATAAAATTGAATAGATAAGTAACACATAAAGTGTTTGGCTAAGCGTCAGTTTTGGGGTAAGCAGGATGCCTTCTCGTCATCTTGTAAGGTTTTATGGAAGAAATGAGGCCACTCTAATTAGGACAAATGGGTTTTAAAAAGTGTCTTCCCCAGATTAGTCTATTGCCCAGAAATCAGTATCTTATCAGTCTATCAAAATTACATGTGTTTTGCCGTTAGTTCATTGTCTCCTATATTGGACCATGTCGTTTCACAGCATTTTTGTGTTCTTTTCATTGGTGTACAATCTCATTTGTGTTTTACTTTCTGTGGCTCATCAGAACACGTTATGAATAATAATGGGTATAAACATATATCACTTATTAACCTTGCTGGTTTACTGTCTCCTCAAAGTCCATAAAATACAGAGAGCACATGTTATCATAGCTGTGAGGGAAGGGGTACTCTGTTAAAAAGTCTACAGGATAGCAAGTACAAACTAGAACTGACCAGGGCATTAAAGGATGATTTTAAAAACCAGGTAACGGAGATCTAATACACAGCACAGTGATTACAGACAATATTATTGCTTTAATATTCAAGTTTTAAACTTCAAAGTTTCTAGGAAACTGGATTTTAAATATTGTCACCACACACAAAAAAATGATAATTATGGATAGAGGTGTTAGCTAACACAACTGTGGTAATCCTACTGCAGTGTATATGTGTATCAGACCAACATGTACACCTGAAACTTATACAGTGTTATATCACAGTTAAAAAAATAAAAACAACAATTTAAATAAATAAAAAATGGGTAAAATCTTGACTCTCCTACAAATATGAAAAGAGCATGTGTCAAAGATTTCATTTATCTCACTAATAAGGGAATGGGGAGAAGTTATAACAGGTTCCAAGGGGAATACTAAGAACTGCATCCTTAGTCAAACAAGGGATGCTGAAACGAGTGTACCAAAAGGTGCAAAGCTGACAAACTGGTCAATATCCATAGGACAATAATCAGTTGCATCCCAGTGGACACAATTTGCATTTCTATGGACAAGAGCATTTGCACTGCTATCATTTTCTTCAGTTTGCAGAGTTTAAAATAGTTCAGGGACAATTTAAGCTTCATAGGACACCCACTGATTTTTTGGCCCCATCAGAGGCCTTCCCAGTTTTTCCCCACACAAGCAATCCTGGCATGGCTTGGCACCCAGGTGACATGTCACACATTCTCTAGCACGTGCTTCATGTGATCTTGGACTTACCTGTTCATTGCTGCTTTGTTAGATTTGTTTACAGTTTATCAAGCTGTACGATGTTAGGTTCTACTCCTCTTTCAGATTTGAAGTTGGCCAGAATCGAAACTGTTGTTGTTTTGGAGGCAAAATATGCTACTTTCATTCTGTTTTGGTTGCCTACTCTGGGAGGAGTTGGAAGCATTTGGGCTGGATAAGCTGAGCGATCTGCAGCTGTTCAAATACTTAGAGCCTTTGGGTTGATTGTGGATTTTGCTTTAAAACCCTCCCCCCACTGAAAAAAAAAAAAAGAAAGAAAGAAAGAAAGAAAAAGAAAATCCAACAGCCAACTGCATCTACTACTTTTTTTTTAACTGTTGTTTGGTAAGCTGCAGTTATACTTTTGTAACCAGAGGCTGTGTTTATTTTCAGCGTTGGCAGTTCTGCCTAATGAATCAACTGGTACTGAATTCACAAAGGGAGATGCCGTTCCCTCCCTCCATCTGTTTGCCAAATGTGTGTGTTCCCTCAGCTCCTAGTAGTGGTTTCACTAAGAAGAGCCATTAGCAAGCAAGTCTTCTCATTGAATTCTCAGCCGCTGCCACGCTGCCTGATGGTATTTTCCCTTCCTGGTTCCATAGGAACTGTTTGCCAAAGCTCCACGTTTGTGATTCTAGAGAAAGAGTACTTACATTTGTTGTTTACGTATGAAGTTTGGCTCTGCATTATTCAGAGCTTTAGTTTGGTTATTGAGCTTTGATTTGGTCCTTCACGATGAGATATCAGCCTCTGGAAGGTAGGGTTGCCATGGGGATTTCAATGACTCAGTAGAGACAGGGGTTATGGGAATACTGGTAGGCTGGCTAACCCTGGAAGCTCCTGATGAATTGTTTTTGAATTACACTCTATTTCCAGCAAATCCTTCTTTAGTTCTTGTTCATGGTAAGAAGGAAGTTATTCTATCAACAAAATTTGGAGGTAGAAGTGTCTTTATTTTTTGTTTTTTGTTTTTTTTACTTTTCTTCATGCATTAGAAGCTCTTTAGGTTACTTAGGTTAAGTTACTTCTTACACATGAATGTGCATATCAACTACATGAGGGATTTTGTTAGGATGAAAATTCTAGTTCAACAGAAGGAATGGGGGTCTGAGATTTTGATCAGGAAACTTTTTCTTTTTTTCTTTTTTTTTTCTTAATATATGGTCTGAGATTTTGTATGGCTCTCAAGCTGTGGGCCACACTGTGAACAGTAAAATTTATAGGTCAGACAGCTTCCGTACTCTCTCCATGGTCTTTGGAGCAACTTAGAGAGTAAGATGGTGGAATGTTTTGCTTGGTGCTCAGTAGCAGAATACAAAGTAGAAACATCCCACCTCTGCTTTGGTATCAAGTACCAGGTAGGGGAACTAGCCAACTTCCCAGCTCTTGCTGAGATAGACCTTCACATTTTAGGTATTTTATTTTGTGTGAGTTTTTGGAATTCCCAGGACATTTTACATACCCAGTTCCATATCTACACTTTAAAAGGTCTCAAAGCAAATTCTGAGTTCTCAGGGGTTCTGTTTATGCATGTGTAACAGTGATTATGTCCTTTTCCTAGTGACATATCCCACTTTTTGATATATTACATAGATTAAAAAAAGAATCTTCAGTTTCATTGTATGAATATTTTAATACCACTCTCTCTTGTGTACTGGGCCATTTCACTTAGCTTACTAAACAGTTTGGTAAGAACTGAGTGTTGTCTAAGAAGTCTTTGGAGTACTATTAAACGTTATTACTCTATTCTGACCTAGAAAAGGGACAGTAAACTATCTTTAAATATAAGGACACTGAAGTTAAGAGCTGTTCACCTCTCTCTCTGTCACACACACACATACACAAAGAAGGAACCTAATTATGTGGACCTAGTCTACCCTCATCTTATTCCCAGAAGACATCTAATCTGTGAATTAGTTTTGGAATTTACAGAAAGAAGAAAACTATAAAACTTGCTTCTAAAGTGAAGACGAAGCATCATGAGAAAAACTGTTCAATGCCTATAAGAAAAATACTGGTTAGCTGATGGAGGCTGATGGCCGAGAGAGGAGAAAGAAGTCACACTGGCAAGAGAGACTCACACATTAGGGGCGTAGAGAATCCAGATATACATGAAGAGGGTGCTGTTAGGTTTCCTTTCTTAGGTTTCCTTTCAGAGCGTCTGTGAATTACACTGACAAAAGACAGATTAGCAAGAGAAGAGCATTTGTTTATGCCTGCTGTGCATGTACAGTGATGTGTAACTCGAAAGGATGGTTGGAATTTGGGGCTTATATAGCCAACTTTAGCAGTGGAAGGAAATTGGGGAGAAAGGCTCCTTTGTGAGGAACCAATAGGTTTCTTTAGGAGAGATAAGTGGGCTTTTGTGGGGGGGGACGTGTGATAAGAAAGTTGGTGATGATGTTTGTTTATGCAGGTGCAGGTGGTTTTTCTGTCTTCTTCATAGCCGTGAAACTCCCCCAGAGAGAGGATTTATGGTAGCCCTCTTTCCCAGAAGTTGCTGCGATTAGTCCAATAAAGGAAGCTCCGAAAAGGTTCCTTTCTGCATCTGTTCAATCTCAGATGTCTTTAGCTTAAAATGATCTTTATGTCAACTCTAGGGTTCTGAGTGAATCCCCACAGGGGAAAAGGGCTAATTTACACCAAGGAAGGAGAGACTCAAGGTTAAAGAGTAGGGCGCCTCACTTGATTGTGAGGTGAACATGTTATTCAGAGTTAAACACTTCATTTCTCTGTTCTTTGGAAATTTGATTAGGACTTCTAAAGTTTAGCAACTCTTTACAGCACTTCTGCTCTCCGAGGATTTATTCTGAATGAGGATCTATATCTGCCTAACACAAGTAGAATTATTCTGGAAACTGCGTTGATCCAGCCGGCTACATCAAGCCTGCGGCCCCAGGATCACACACTTCATATCTAGATTTAATTTTTAGTTGTAATTCTTTTCAAAATAGATAAAACAAAATTCTTTACTCATATTTTTACAACGTCACTGCTCACATAAAAATATCTTATTGTTTCAAATGGTAAGTAATAATTGGACATTGGGTTTCAGAATGATCCATCATGGGGATAATTTTGCGTGATTTTGAAAACTTAGAATAAAAATTCTATTTGCATATGTTCTATGGGACATACCTAATTTTTTTTATCCCCCAGCCATCAAACACAGACAACCTGTTGGGATCATCCTAAAATGACTGAACTCTTCCAGTCCCTTGGTGAGTGCCATTTTATTTAATTAGCCAAAACAACCGATAGTTGTGTATTCTTAAAAGGGAGGTAACCACCAGTTTTTCTTACACAGCATGGTTTGTTTAAAGGATTGTTTCACTGACACAGAAAAACAGTTGAATTTCTGAGGGCGATGCAGGAAACAGTTTTTTACCATTCTTGAGGGAACACGTGGTTTGAACTAGCATGAGGTTGATTTTAAAAGGAAGAACACAGCCTCCCTCCTATTGAGTTATCTTAAACTTCAGCTTTGTTTGAAAACAAAAACAATAACAGCACAGCCACCTTGAATCACCCTTTAAATTTCCTTTTAACTCACATTTAATGTAGTTGATCATACTAAATTAGCTTGCCTACTTGCATTTTGTCAAAGTAGTCATGAAAAGCTAAAATCATTTTAATATAAAAATGTAAGAAGGGGCGCCTGGGTGGCTCAGTCTGTTGAGCAGCCAACTACAGCTCAGGTCATGATCTCAAGGTTCGTGGGTTTAAGCCCTACATCGGACTCTGTGCTGACAGCTCAGAGCCTGGATCCTGCTTTGGATTCTGTGTCTCCTCCTCTCTCTGCCCCTCCCATGCTCATGCTCTGTCTCTCAATAATAAATAAAAACGTTAAAAAAATTTTTTTTAAATGTAAGAAGGGGTGCCTGGGTGGCTCAGTATGTTGAACATCCAACTTCAGCTCAGGTCATGATCTCAAAGTTTGTGGATTTGAGCACATGTCGGGCTCTATACTGACAGCTCAGAGCCTGGAGCCCGCTTCAGATTGTGTGTCTCCCTCTCTCTCTGTCCCTCCCCACCTCATGCTCTGTGTCTCTCTCTCTGAAAACTAAATAAAACATCAAAAAAGTAAATTAAAAAATGTAAGGAAACATGAGATGAGAATCCTGGTCTTGTAGATTTCTAGTAGAATATGATGTTGAACTGATTCTCTAGCCTCCTTTCTTTGAAAGAGTTTTCTTTTTGGGTAGGTGATGCAGTGCTGGAGAGGGAAAACGAGGCCCTAAGGCTCTCACACCAACCCATTTCAACATGGAGGGAGCCCCCTTTTTGATTTCTTTAGTTTCATTTCTTTAGGTTTCTCTCATGAGCTTTCATTTGGATGAGTGAGAGCAGCTACAAAGGTTGAACAAAAGAGAGAAAAGCCATGGGTTTCTTTCCTTTGTAAAGTGAGGGTACAAACTTTGATGATTTCTGAGTTTTCTTCCAGTTCTGCTAGTTTCTAATACAGATACTGTGTCTTTAGAAGACAGAAAGAAATTACAATACCTTTTCTTTTTTAATTTTTTAAATCAATGTTTATTTTTGAGAGAGAGAGAGAGTGAGCATGAGCAGAGGAGGGACAGAGAGACAGAGGGAGACACAGAATCCAAAGCAGGCTCCAGACTCCGAGCTATCAGCACAGAGCCCAATGTGGGGCTTGAACTCAGGAACTGCAAGATCATGACCCGACCTGAAGTCAGACGTTGAGCCACCCATGCGCCCCTACAATATCTTTTTTTAGCTTGATACCAAATCTTTAAGTTTTTTTTTTAATTGAAATATAATTGACAAATAGCATGATATTAGTTACTGGTATACAATATATTGGTTCAATATTTGTATTATGAAACTGTTACTACAGTAAGTCTAATTAACATCCATCACCTCACATCATTACATTTTTTATTCTTGTGATAACCCTTAAGATCTCCTCTTTTAGAAACTTTCAAATATACAATACAGTATTATTAACTATAGTTAACCTCTTGTTTCGAAAGATTTGAATATGGACTATAGGATAATTTTAACCATATCTATAAAAGGGTAGAAGAAGCAGATAGATCCGGATGGAAGAAATAAGACTAGCTCTATGAGTAGTGAGAGGGACAGCCTTATTGACAGAAAACTGATTGTCCTTGAGGAAGGTGCCTCTGGAGGAGAATCCCTCCCAGCAGTAGAGAAGGAAGGGCCCTGAGCCTACGGTGTGATGGATTTAAGCCTTCAAAAGTTAACAGGCCATGTTTCGTTTTCCTCATTTCCCTCCTTTTGCTATTGGATAATGCTTTCTTGAAAGCCATGTAGCACTACTTTGGAATGTCTCTCACTATGGTGCTAATGAACATTTAATTATTCTCTTAAATGCTGTGGATTTTGAGAGAAGAGTTTTTAATGAGAACAGACATAATACTTTTCCATCATCTGAAGTAAACAAATACATTCTTGCCATTCAATGTAAGTAAACTAATAAGCATGCTTTTGAATGTGTTCTCTTTCCCATTTCAGCTGACCTGAATAATGTACGTTTCTCTGCCTACCGTACAGCCATCAAAATCCGAAGACTACAAAAAGCTCTATGTTGTGAGTTATTCTACCAAAGTTAATTACTCGGAACTTTGGATTGCATTTGTTGTTTTTTGTGGGTTTTTTTGTGGGGTTTTTTGTTTTTTGTTTTGAGACAGAGATAAATGAAGATGGGGATGTGTTTGGAGAGTAAATCTGATATTCAGTGTATCACACTCAAGGAATTGGCTCTGTTTCTGTAAATGCTCTACTCTTTGCCCCATCAGCATGCATGCACTAGTAAAACAAATGAACATATGCCATTCTCAGTTGGAGAACAAAATTAGCCAAAATACAGGAGTAACATAAAAAGCTTTTTCAAAAATTATGCTGCCACCCAATTTAAAAGGATTAAATCAACAAATCAAAGTAGTAGATCATTGCCTTCTTAGTACTTTGTATTCATTTGGAAGTATAGGATTCCAGGGGTGCCTGGGGGGCTTAGTTGGTTAAACATCCAACTCTTGATTTAGGCTAAGGTCATGACATCACTGTTTGCGAGTTCAAGCCCTGCATCAGGCTCTGCGCTGACAGTGCAAAGCCTGCTTGGGATTCTTTCTCTTTCCCTCTCTGCCCCTCCCCCACTCGTGCACGCATGCTTTCTCTCTCTCTCTCTCTCTCTCTCTCTCTTTCTGTGTCTCTCTCAAAAAGTAAACTAAAAAAAAAAACAGTGTTTCTTCTGCAAGTATAAGATTTTAAACAGTTTGATTCAATGCAATCACGTAATATAGAAATACTAAAAAATAACATTCTTGATCCAAATTTGAACTGGCACCTAGAAAATTAGATAAAAGTCTCTATTTAAATATGTCTTGAGACCATTAGTATTAGCAACATGAACTTTTCCTGCAGGGAGTTTGTTCAGAGTAATATTCTGTGATAGCCATTTTACTAAAGGGTTATTCCTACCCCCAACACACATACCCAAACAACCTAAATTTAAATAGAAATATGAGTACTTGTAATAATAAAGTATAGATTTAATCTATCTAAATTCTCTTTGTGGTTGTAGTTTTGATGATTGAGTTTATTTAAAGAACACGTAGGGGCGCCTGGGTGGCTCAGTTGGTTAAGGGTCCGACTTCGGCTCAGGTCATGATCTCGCAGTTTGTGAGTTCAAGCCCCACGTCGGGCTCTGTGCTGACAGCTCAGAGCCTGGAGCCTGCATTGGATTCTATGTCTCCCTCTTTCTCTGCCCCTCCCCCGCTCATGCTCTGTCTCTCTCTGTCTCAAAATAACAAAACATTAAAGAACGTGTAGACCTTGTCAGATAGTTAATATGAGAAGTGACCTTTGTCTATATTTTTAAGGCAGAGTAATTTGAATAGTTCCAAATATTCTTGTTTGCTACTTTTTGTTAATAATTGTTTTCTGTCTAGGCAGTTCAGTGAAGCTTTGAATATTACTCTTTGCAAAATGATATATGAAAGTTAAAAACTCTTTAAAAGTCAGTAGAAATTAGAATTACATTTTGAGCTGGTAACATGAGGAGAGGTGAGGAAAGAGAAGTATAGAATCATTCAGAAAAAAAGAACACAAAAAACCCCCCACAGCAATGCAAAGCTTTAAAGTAGGGAAAACTTGGGCACCTGGGTGCCTCAGTCAGTTAAGCATCTGACTTTCAATTTGGCTCAGGTCACGATCTCACGGTTTGCGAGATCAAGCCCTGAGTTGAGCGCCATGCTGACAACATGGAGCCTATTTAGGATTCTCTCTCTCTCTCTCTCTCTCTCTCTCTCTCTCTCTCTCTGCCCCTCCCTGTGCAAATTCTCTCTCTCAAAATAAATAAACTTTAAAAACTTAAATGAATAAAATAAGGAAAACTTAAGTGATGTGTGGAAGAGAAGTCTCAAGGGCTAAAAACACACCTCTAGATTCATGGATGAAAGAAAACCCGAGGTGATTTTGATGCCCATAATCCACAGAGCCCCAGATGACGGAAGCAAGTGGTGCAGAATCACCAGTACAAAAAAAGCCAAGCCAACACACCCTGGCCAGTGATCTGTATGTTGAGCCAGAGGGGAATAGGAAGTGAATTAGGAACACACAGAAGGGACGTTCAGTGAGCTCAGTGAGTCCATGGTGACAGCAGTTTTGAAAGGGGACCAGCTGCATGCCCAGTATCCAGCTGACGGATCTGGAAGGTCTTCTCAGGCCTGATGAGCTATAAAATGAGGACAAATGACTCAGGGGCAAAATCTCCATTGACCAAAGACTGCTTTTTGTCATGATGAACGTGGTCCGAGTTTTCAGTAGTACTTCTGGCTGGATAAACGTACCAGCACATTTGGTGTTTTCCTCTGTTGGTTCTTTTGAATTCTCAGGAAAAAACTCCCTCCTACAGTTCATTCCTTCCAATCTGAGAAGAGCAGAAGAGGAATACCTCCTGCTTCTAAACTACATGACATTTAGAAATGTGCACTGAGAAAAGTGCCAGATTGCGTTGGATTATAAATATTCGAGCTGATGTGTTTGGAGCCACCTGGCCTCACTTTCCCCACTGCCTCTGCCCCCACTGCTCTCCAGCCCGGGGCCTTTACACCACTTGTCAGCTCACCTGTTTATGATTAATCTGTTCCTCCTTCTCCTGTCCTTTCTGTTCACTTGAAATGCCTTGACCCTTCCTCTGCAGTGGTCTGCAACCCTTTATTCCTCCAGACACTGTTAAAAATTTACTTCTTTTGGAAACGTTTACAAGCTAATCCCACCTGCCTCCAATTTCTCCAGAACTTTATGATTGCCTATAAGGACTGTTTCTCACCTAAGCACCATATGCTTGCCTTTGTGTAAGAGATAATGTTAAGAGGATTGTCCCGCCCCTGCCGTCTATGGCTTCAGGTCAGGGGTCCTCCCATTTTGTGTAAACCCCCACCCAGCATAAGGACCTAATGTAGAGGGCGTGCTGTCACTGCTCGGTCACTGTTCATTCATTTGTTGGCCTCCACAATTGTGTAGAGACTTGGTAAAGAGACTTGGTTCCCACACTCGAGGAACCTACATTCAGAGATAGCATGTTACACATGGATACACGCTTTCAGCAGATTCTTGTTGCCCTCAGAATGGAATGGTCTTTACCTTGGCCTGTTATTCTGTCCCCTCCGTTCACTGTGCACCACAGAAGACTCCTGCCATCAGCTCTAGTGGTTGACTGGAATGGCCAGCCCTGTATTCTGTTCTTCCTGCCTGGAGACCCCTTGTCTTAGCTCTCAATGTTATTCTTGTCTCACGCCAGGTACCTTCTCTTCCTTTGGCTTCCAGCCTAACTATTGCCTATCTTTAATGGGGCTTTCCATGATTATTTCATTCTAAAGTAGGTCACTCCTGATATTCTGTTGCTTAGATTCAGTTCTTTCCTTGTGTGGCACTTGTCATAATTCTTGATATTCTATTTATTAACTTACTTACTGCCTGTCTCTCTAAATGAGCTAAGTTTTCATGTGAGGGATGAGTCTGTTTTCTTCTCTACCTGCAGCCTCATTCAACTTCTGGCACAGAGCAGTCTCCTAGGATATACAGAGGGAATGATTTGAGTATAGAAGTTACAGGAGTAAGGGTGCCTGGGTGGCCCAGTTGATTAGGCATCTGACTCTTGATTTGGGCTCAGGTCATGATCTCATGGTTCATGGGATTGAGCCCCAAGTCAGGCTCTGCGCTGACACCATGGAACCCACTTGGGGTTCTCTCTCTCTCTCCCTCTCTCTCTGCTCCTCCCCCACGCACGTGCTGTTTCTCTCTCTCAAATAAATAAACTTTTAAAAATAATAAAAATATAAGAGTTACAAGAGTATACCAGAAAGCTGGTGTAAGAGGATTTATGGCAGCACTTCTTACTGTTAAAATTTGTTTAATTTTGGCATATTCCTAAAGGTGATACGATATTGCAGCAAACATCAGCAATCTGATGACCCTCGGGACTGTAAAGTTGAATGAACAAAAACAAGTGGAGAAGAATATAGTACAGTTTGATTCTATTTATTTATAGTTCGAAATAATGAAAAAATAAATGCTGCATGATTTGGGGATACATATACTTTTGAAAACTGAAAGCAAAATGCAAAGATTAGCTGTTCTCCCTGTGATCACGAGGGGAGGCAATTAAGGACATTTCCCAAGGCATTTTCAAGATCCCAGTAACAGTCTCTTTCTTTAGCTGTGTAACGAATTAACGGGGATTGGTTCTACTATTCTTCTTTAGGCCAAACATGTGTATTATACATACTCTTTTGTATTCTTAGTTAATTTTTTTTTTGTAATAGGCAGTAACAGAGAAGCCAAAGGAAAGTGGTGTCAGAAGAGGGAGAGATACCCTTTGTCATGATGAACAAGGCAGGCTTCCTTGACTAGCAAGCATATAAGCCAGGCCTTAGAAGCCACACAGGATTTAGGCACGTGGCTATTTATTCAGGGGTAGGGAGGAAGGGACTTCTATGCATAAGCATCAAAGGTGTGGATGGAGTTTAGGGAACATAATGGAGTCTAAATGGAATAGGTTATGAGCTATCCATTCAGTATTTGGAAATGTCCTTAAAGTCAGTTTGGGTCCACATGGAAGGTCACTTTTTTTCATGAAACCTTTTCTGATTCCTTTGGTTGTTTGTCCCTCATGTTTTCAAAATGTTACATTTAATGTTTGTTTTTTATAGAGTAGGGTGCTGTCAGACCATTTTCTGTTTTGTGGGACCTAGGAGATAGGCCCAGTTTAGATAACATCTAAGGCAGAAGGAAGGATCCAGTGAACAGGGACAAGTACATAGTTCAGGCAAAAGATCATGGGAGCTGAACCAGCAGGTGGTGGTAGCAGGAGAGAAGAGGGAGAAGAGGGATTTGTAAGGAGGAGGGAAAACTGATGACTGGGGGGATTTGCTAGTTGATAACTGGCAGAGGGTGAAAGGGAGAGAGTGTCAGGGCATTTCAGGGTTTGCAGAGTCATGGTCTATAGAAGGTACTGACACCATTACTGGATTTCAGTGTAACGGGAACTCAAGATCTTTATTTGCAACATACTGAGATGGAGGTCCCCGAAAGAGAATAGTATAGCTCTAATTGGGAGCAGAACAGCAGGCGTGTGGGTCAGGAGTTTAGGTAGGAGATCAGGATGGAAACCAGAGTGTGGAGCCATCCAGAGAGAAGGCAGTAACTGAAGTAATGAAAAGTAAGTGAGGGTATCAGGGTCACAGAGTGAAGCAGCTGATACAAGTCCTTGAGTGCCACCTGTCCTTCTGAGATATCTGAGGAAGAGAGGGTAGGAGAGGTGCTAAGAAGGAATGGTCAGGTGCCTGGGTGACTCCGACAGTTAAGCATCTGAGTCTTGATTTCAGCTCAGGTCATGATCTCATGTTAATGAGTTCAAACCGTGCATCAGGCTCTGCACTTGGGATTCTCTGTCTCTCGTGTTCTGTCTCTCTCTTTCTCTCTGTCCCTGCCCCTTCCCTGCTTGTGCTTGCTCTCTCTCTCAGAATAAATAAATAAACTTAAAAAGAAAGAAGGAATGGTCAAAGATTCCAAGAACACGGGAAGAGTTACGGAAGCCCAAGGTCAGGTGCTGAACTGTGTGTTTTTGCAGAACCGGAGAAGTATGATCCATTTCTATTCGATCCCCTGTGCCTCATATGGGGGATTAAAAAAAAAAAGTCCGAAAGTTGGTTAGAAAATGATTCTGCTGTTTGTTTTATTTGCCACATGACTGAGCTGTCATTTGTCTCCCTTGGAAAGGAGAAAATCATAATTTTGTGCGATTTAAATGTGGTCAGTTTTTTAAAGGAACCTAAGTGTGACACATTTCAGGAAGATGTATGGCCTGGCTTAGGCACTAAGGCAAAGTGTCAAAGTAAATCACTAAAAGTTGAAGACATGATAGTCTGTGGGATGTGGCACATTACTGTCGCAGCTACGAAGTGTGTTACAAAGGAGGCTTTTCTAGAAGAAATGCAAAGGCAGCACGATCCAGGAAGTGGTCTTTTGGAATTTGGTCTAGTGTCACTTTATTGCCATGTGTGGATACAATAGCAGTGCTGTGTTGCTGGCATAATTAGTGTTGGAATTGAGAAAACTCAGAGCATTTTGGCAGTGTTTGAATATATTTATTTGTATCTGTGTGAAATTATAGTTCTGTAGCTGCCGTCATTCAGCACTTCTCTTTGTCAAATACTATGAAGAATGAATTTGAATTTTGCTCCTGCCCTCTGGAAGTTTATAATTGAAAATAGTGTATGCTGCCAAAAAGTGGGATGAAAATGACATTGAAGATTCTAGATGGTTCTTAGTCTTCTTTCTGATACCATCTCTCACTAACTCATGTAAAACTTACATAAGTTATTTTTATAATTAGTTGACATTTTACCAATAATGTATTTGACATTGGAAACAAATGGATTGACCTACTGTCCAGACTTGTGAGTTTTATATTTGTTCTTTCTCTCTTTTTTTATAAAGTTTTCCCTGTTGAGTTGTTTTAGAAATCATTTTAATCTGTCTAGTTCTAAAGCAGTTCCTTTCCATTGTAGATAACCTGAAAAAAATAAATCATTCTATGTAGTGTTTAGGCAGCTAGAGTGGACACATTTCATGTCTTTAAAAACTCAAAATTAGTAGTTATCCAATGGTTAAAAATAGATAAATACGAAGGAAGCTATTCATTCATTTTATTTAACTGTCAAAATATGTCATTGTATTTTTTAAGGTAGTAGTTTTGTGTCAGGCAAAGAGGAAATAGATGGTTATGTTAAAATAAAAAGTTTCCCTAAGCTGATTTCTTTTAATATTAAAAAGTTCAATATGGAGATAGGGAAAACATTCTTTAAAGCCGGAATTTCAGTGAGCAGTCCTTAAATTCATGTGGATTCTGTAATTTTCCAAACCCATTTCTTCAGATCTAGAAGTCATTTCTGTACTCAATAAATGTACAGGTACATGGTAATTTGATAATCTCCTGTTTTCCTGTTCCCGGTTAGCTAATGGAATGACTAGAAGTTGATTAAAAAGAAAAATTAGATAAGTTTTCTTCTTTTTGTCTAAAACTCTTCCTCCTGGCCTGTGAGCATCTCCCATAGGGCACACGTGCCAGCCCTTCAAGTGCCACTTATCTGCCACACCATAACCACGAGCCACCCACATGTAAGCCACTTACCATCCACACTGCTGTTGTCATTTTAGAGCCCCCCCCCCCCCCCCAGACTTCCTTGAATTCTTGTCTTTTCCCAAGACATTCTGTCTTCCTGGAATTCTTTCCTTGCTTTACATGGTCTCTTGCATCTTATCCTTTAAGGCCCATTTCAAATCCCCACCTCCCAGGGGAGCATTTTCCAGGCTCCTTCTACTCCCTTATGGTAGTAGCTCTCATAGAAATCTATGTATTCTTCGCCTATTGTATTTTCACTCCTTAGTAGTACGCTTACTCTCCTTCTCTGACTGGCCATCTTTGAGAGCAGGGTCTCCAGCTTGTTCTTCTGTGCCCTGCTCTAGCCTGCTCTACCCTGCTCTAGCACCGGCCAGTCCCACCATAGATGTTCTGCACATGAAATGTAGAAGTGGGAGCAAATACATGGAGACCCATGGATGTGGGCCTGTACTGTGGACCTCTTCAAATCTCATGTAGCTACAGTGGCCTATATGCCAAAGCATCAAAGGAAGCAAACCAGGTTAGGATCAGATTGGGAGGGCATCCTAGACCAGGTTTGATTCAGCAGGAAGTAGAGAACAACTTCTTTAACCATTTTCAGTGAGTTTTGTATCTCATGATGTGCATGTTGAAAAACAGAATGATTAGTTTGGCAGTGATATAAACGATGACTGGGAGGGGGTGAGCAGGTTGGTCTCAGGAGTTAGAAGAGCAGTGTCATATTTTAGATGTTCTACTATTTGGACTAGATTTATTTATGCCTTCCTATATTTATTATTTTTTTTTTATTTTTTTTAACGTTTATTTACTTTTGACAGAGAGAGAGAGAGAGAGAGAGCATGAGTGGGGGAGGGGCAGAGAGAGAGGGAGACACAGAATCTGAAGCAGGCTCCAGGCTCCGAGCTGTCAGCACAGAGCCCGACGCGGGGCTCGAACTCACAGCGTGCGAGATCGTGACCTGAGCCGAAGTTGGGCACTCAACCTACTGAGCCACCCAGACACCCCAGTGCCTTCCTATATTTAAAAGTAGAAAGAGCCTTAAGAGAAAAGAAAAGTCAAAAAGGAAAGTAGGAAGAATTGATATTCCAAAGAGCAAAAAAATGGGATCAGATTGAAAAGTAACAAAGTTTAGATACAAAAGCATGAAAATAAGAGATGCAGATAAAAGAAGAGTTTAGAAATATAAGAATATCAATGTTACTTATTTCTTTAAAAATTGAGATTAGCTTGAAAGAGTAGATTCTTAAACTGAAGAAGCTAAATACTTAAGATTAGAAATGTTTTTGTTCTAATGTTGTTAGGTTGTATAATGTAAT
The DNA here is from genome assembly GCF_024362965.1 of Panthera pardus. Lineage (NCBI taxonomy): Eukaryota > Metazoa > Chordata > Mammalia > Carnivora > Felidae > Panthera > Panthera pardus. The sequence continues at coordinate 21,534,877 of NW_026526732.1, read as the reverse complement.
GCCTGTGCGTATTCCTTTTTCTCATCTGATTAGTGGATCTCTTAGAGTTGAATACAACAAATGAAGTTTTCAAACAGCACAAACTGAACCAGAATGATCAGCTTCTTAGTGTTCCAGACGTCATCAACTGTCTGACAACAACTTATGATGGCCTTGAACAAATGCATAAGGATCTGGTCAATGTTCCTCTCTGTGTGGATATGTGTCTAAACTGGTTGCTCAACGTATATGACACGTAAGTTGGCCTTTTTTCTCTTTAAAATATAATCGTCAAATGAAATGTGTTGATAATGCAAAATGTGTAAATTTTGAAGTGACTTTTTTGAAAAGGTACTTCCAAAGTACTTCTCTTAGTGGAAATATACATGTTAATTGTTGTACAAGAATAACTTTCCAAAATTTGAGCTCTTAACCAACAGTATAATGAAAAAGAATGTCCACCCATTATTTCAAGATTTTGTTTCAGTTTGTAAATGGTGTCAACTTTGTCGTATCATATTTGCTAGGGGAAACCTAATATAAATAAGTCCTATTTTCTTCTTCCAGAATGTCTTTTGGTGTGTCTTTTTTTGAAAGATAAAAATTTATATTTGTTATGAGTTAAAATAATTGACTGGCTCATAAGAATCCACTCTGCAATTTTTGTATGACAACCTAAGAGCAATTTGAATGGCAATTAAAGGGATTTAATTTCTCTTTTGGTATTAGCTTTATTTATTGCAATAGGGGTGATGTGTTTGTATGGTATTTTAAGTAATTTATGCTATAGGACACTCTAATATCTGTAATTTAATTAGATACTCACTGTTACATAAAGAGCACTCTCAACTTCCAGCATAACTCATTCGCCATTAATTTGGCTTTTTTGAATGTGACAGTGCATTTGTGAAATAATCAATTCTAGAAAGACCTGCTGTGGGCTGACATTTCTGAAACATTAGGAATTATTCATTCTTCTGGTAGGGGGTAAAAGTATGCAAAGATGAAATAAGAAAATGAGAATTGTTGTTTTTCTCTCAGACCCTAAAAGTTATTTTCTATTAATTAGCTGCATAAAAATTTGTGTTTCTCATCCTCTTATTTGATTTAGAGAGGAAGAAGATAGATGATAGTTTATAAATCCACACGTTTAGCAGCTGATTGATTCTGTATAAGAAGTAAATGGTGACAACAATAGCTTTAGGGATGATTTGATTAAAATTTTGTTTATCCTTTTGTTTAGAAAACTTTTCCTCTCTCAATATTCATAAATATAACAACAAAGTTTTTTTTTTATAAAAAAATAAATAGCCTTTGTGTACTTTAAGACTCTTAAGAAACTCACCAAAGAACAGATAGATAGCATGAATCTCAGTTATAATAATGAACGTGGGATTTACTATCTCCCTGTCTGGTATCTTTTAATACATTTTGTGTTAATGTGATTTTTTTATACTTCTAGGGTAAAATATGATTCTTGGCATTAATTCACTGTTTAGCTAATCTTCAATTTTTTAAACCCCCAAAAGAGATATTTTCTATATAGTAAATTCATCCAAAGAGCTGGTCAATGAAATGTTTTAACTACAAAGCCTGTAACTTAATTTGATGGCCTGGGAAGAATGCTAAATTCATACAGTACTTAATTAAGAAGTTCATTAAGTTCTATAGTGGCAAGGTAGAGGTGCATATTTTGAGTAATGATTTAAGGAAGAATTGGAGAAAATGTTCAATCACCCTCCTCCAGTTCTAACACACTGCATTAGTTTGCTACGTCTGCCATAACAAAGAACCACAAACTAGGTAGCTTAATAAAAGAAATGTATTTTCTCACAGTTTTGGAGACTAGAAGTCCAAGATCAAGGTGTCAGCAGGGTTTCTTCTGAGGCCTCTCTCCTTGGCTTATAGATGGCTGCCTTCTCTCTGCGTCTTCACATGGTCTTTCTTCTGTGTGTGTTTGTGTTCTAATCTTATAAAAACATCAGTCATACTGGATTGAGGCCTACCCTATGACCTCATTTTAAGTTAATTACCTCTCTAAAGACTGTATCTCCCAAATATAGTCACATTCTGAGGTATTAGGTGGATAGAGCTTCAATACACGAATTTTAGGAGGATATAACTCATAACATATAACACATACATCTGCTGTTTTCACTGGACAGCCCGAAGGGAATAGTGCCACTTAGGTGAGAAGGTAGAATGTGAATGTGAAATGTTGTGATTCCTATTCTAGGGAATCAAATGCTGGCATATTTCCACTTTCCATCATCAAGTGTGGACACATGGAAAATGCTACACTAAAGTACTGTTTCTTATTTAGAAAGATGGTTTCTTGAAATTTTCCATTTTAAAGGAAAAAACGCTTTTAGGATTTATTTTCCTTCCATGCCAAAGAAATGTAGTGAAGATCGTGCTGGGTCCGAATGGTGTATGCATTCAGTCTGGTTTTCTATTTTGGAGAGAAATATCATGAATTAACCTAAGGGCGGGGGAAAACCCCACAAGCACAGTTAATTATATGATGGTAGTCTCAGATGGCCAGAGTTGATTGCCCAAATTTCTCTAACAACTGTGATTTATCAGTTTGTCTAAACAAGAGTTATTAACTCTTTTCAAGTCATTAGTTTTCTTTGAGAATCCAATGGAACTATGATCTACATTATCCAATGCACTAGGACATTTTGGACCCTAATAAGTCTCTGAACTTTGGAAATGGCACCACGATCTAACCTTTCCATTCATTCAGCTATTTTGATATTCACTCATTAACCATATATTTTTTAACTGCCTTACTTTGTGTAGTGTGATACAGCCAGAACTGATATTTTCCGCTCTTGAAGTATACTCAGGCGGCTCTTGAAATAATGAGTGATACACACCCAGGAGATCAGAGGATTCTGGAAGTAGAAGTACTTTGAGGATCTTCCATTCTGCCCTCTTCATTTTACTGATTAAGAAACTGAACCAGTGAGACAAGACAATTTGTCCATAACCACCAATGCAATATATTAGTGGTAGATAGGGAACTAATACTCGGGGTTTTTGATAATAACTTGACTATTTCTGCCGTATCACCATATCGAAGAAAAATAGTATTTTATAAGTTATATTAAGTTTAATTTTTGTTTTAAGTTTTAACATGTGTCCAACTCCTAATATTATGATTTTTTTCAAAAAAAAATCTTTTCTTCCCTTGTGAATGATGAGAATCCAAATTTTTGGTTCTGGTTGCTTGGCAGCCAACCACTGCACTTTTGGCATCTCAATATCTCATCTGAAAAACTGAGATAAAAATATCTACTGTGCTTACCATACATAAGATATTTATGAAGGGCAAATGAACTACTATATGTAGAAAAGGCTTTCCAAACTATACAGATAAAATTTATTCCATTTATAAGTTCACAGCCTCACTCAGTCTTCATCTTCCCAGGTTAAAAAGCCTTCATTTTATAATCTTCCTTCTAAATTTAATAGAAATCAAAAATGTTTAAATCATGATTTAAAGCAACAGTCTGGAATGCTTGGTTTAAATATTTTTGTCCCACAGAAAATATTAACCTCATTTGCTACAGTGTTAACTCATTTTTCTACTATGCCAAGATGGATATAATTTTATAAGGTACATATCTTTCTAGTTAAACTAGTTTCAGAAGTTACTTATGAAGACTGTCAGGGAACCGAATACTTAAATATTGGGTCATATTACTCACTAATAAATTTCTTTGTGTCCCTCTTCTCCCTCAAATCCAGATATCTTATTTAACATCGAAGCCCTCTATCATCTGGTTCCATATAACCTGGACAACTTTATCAACCATTTAGCCTTGATGCAAGTCTTTGCTACCCCTGAACAAGTCTTGTCTCCGATGCTCACACCCGTCTCTGTCCCCTTGCCCAGGCTTTTCCTATGGTAATCAACCTTCTCCTAGGGACAGTCCAGCTATGTCATGTCTTCAGGGTCGGATTTGAGGCTTATCTTTTCTATCATATGTTGTAACTACTGAGACTAATAACTACTCAGACTAATCACTAGTCATTAATAACTAGTCAACCACAATGATCTTGTACTTGATTATTCCCACGCATAAAGCTTAGTCTCCTATTTTCTTGTGCTTTTCCTGTTGTTTTCATGTCTCCTCTCTAGCTAGTATGTGACCTTATCACAGGTGGGAATTTTATCTTGTACTTTTCTGTTGGTCCTCATGATACACAACAATGCCGGATCACAGTACACCTTCATAACTATTAATGGTGTGATGAATGGATGATTGACGTTTTCAGTAGTCATTTTCTTGTGTTATCGCCATAGACCGGAGGTCATCCTCTAATACGCATCAGTTGGATCTTTTTTCCCATAAGAGATTGCTTTTCCCTTAGCCACATCCATGTACCAGTCCATCCACACAGGCTTTTGTTATCTTCTGCACGTCTGTTGTCTGACTGTCCAGAGAATAAAATTTCCTGATTTTTGGAGGGAAGAAGCCAGACATAGTCTATTTTTCTGTGATAATTAGGAAACACCTAAAAATGTGAACTAGAAACACAATTTGTACCATGGTTCAGTTTAAGGTTAATTTGGAAGTATTTCTATAATGGTAAGAAACTGCAATGAGTATATTAACTTAGATTTCTCCTTATAATGCTATATTTATTTTCAGTTTAAGTGTTAGTTATCTCCTAAGTCACTTCAGAATGTTGTGCACATGCATATTAAGGGTTTGATAAGCTTGTTGGGTGTGATTTAATATAGATTATAAACTCTAGGTTATTGAGCGACTGTTTCGAAAATACATTTTACTGATCTCTCAGCATGTTTTCCTTTTTTATTTATTTTATACTTTATATGTTATGGTATATATATAGAAACTTACCTGAGTATTTATAATTTGAGAATAGAAGATATCAATTAGTATTCATAGGAGGAATATCAAGAAGAACAAGATTTAAACACAGTTTGATAATAAGAGCACCTAAAATTAAAATTACATGACACAAATATTTATCTGTTTTTGAGATAGGATGAATTACTAAATTTTATGTAATGATAAAGTTACATAGACATTTAGTCATAGGTTTTGGGTATACTGTACTTGTGTATTGGAAACATATCTTGAGAAAATTGATATTAAAAACCTAAACTAAAAACAGATCCTGAATATGGAACAATAAAGATAACAATAGAGGGTTGGTTTTTTTTTTTTCTGGATTGTGTGTTATTCCATAGCAAGGATCATGTTGCAAATTTTTGTAGTTTCTGCATTCGCCGTTCCCCATCCCCAGGCTGAAGTACACTGGGAGATTTGATAGACAACTCTGAAATTCTTTGATAAATGACAGAATGAAGACAACTCTGTGTTTTTAAAGATAAAATTTTTCTTCTAGTTAACTTATTATAGTCCCTCATCGGCATAGTACAAAGCTATTTCCTGGTGTTGAGTAATTAGTATATTTTGTATTTAATTATAATTTAATACTTCCTCAAACAGAGGTTTCACACCTGTCTAGGTAAGATCACCGACTATTAAGTTGCAATAGTAATTTGAAAAAACTGAGTTGGCAGAGATAAAAATCTATGAAGACAGTAAGTTTTTAAGTATTTAACCAGTTATCAGCTCTCAGTATAATATTCCAGTTTTCTTACATTTGATTTTAGATATATCATTATCCTTTTCTTGCCTTATTAAGCTACATGCATATTATATATAGCTTTAGCTATTTAATTTTTCTTTTTTATTTCTTTGAGAGAGAGAGAGAGAGAGAGCGAGAGCACAAGCGAACAGGGGAGGGGCACAGGGAGAGGGAGAGCAAGAATCTCAAGCAGGCTCCATGCCCAGCATAGACCTTAATACAGAACTGTATCTCATGACCATGAGATCATGAGCTGAGCTGAAGTCAAGGGTCAGACACTTAACTGACTGAGCCACCCAAGCTCCCCTTTAGCTATCTATTTTAAATCTTGCATTTGTAATTATTAACAGATATTTTCTAATTCATAGTATTTCTGAAAATATTTTTTCAGCTTTATGATTATCATTTTCATTTTACCTTCGTTTTCCTTCCTAGTTCATGTGTTACATGTAAAGTAACTTCAGGCTACATATTCTTCCAGACTAGGTCAAACATCCTATTAAAATATGTCATGAAATTGTGGTATCGGCTTAAAATTGATTATTAAAAGTGAATAGAAAAATTGCATCTCTAATATGCAATTATTTTTTAATAGTTTACCCTCAAAAAATAGATATTCAGAAATAACTAGCCTACTGTTTATAGCTTTAAATGCATCTAACACATTGAGATTTTTACAATTACAGGGGTCGAACTGGAAAAATAAGAGTGCAGAGTCTGAAGATTGGATTGATGTCTCTCTCCAAAGGTCTCTTAGAAGAAAAATACAGATGTATGTAAGACCTTTCCTATACGATAGTGTTTTTGTAATAATAATGATAATAACAATCGATTGGCAGCTTACTTTATATGGTTTGCTTGTAATAAGAGTTTCCATTCTTTTTAACCCTTATGTACATGTACCAGGCTAGCTAAAGGGTGCCAATTAAGAAGTGATGTGGAGTTGTGTGAAATGAGGTGAGGTGCCTTGATGGAGTGAGAACCAACTGTATATACATCTTATTCAATTCTATCACCTCAGAATGTAAGCACTGTGACTTCTGTTTTCCAGCTGAAAAAAATGACTACTGAGATGGGTTGAAAATCCAGTCAGTGGCTGAAGAGGCTGTTACGGGGCTAGAATTAGATTGTAGATTTTTCTGACTCCAAAGCCCAAGTTTTCTCTACTTGTCTATATTTCCAATGCTTGAAAAGAAATTAAGATGGACTAGAACCTTTATACTATATTTATAGGAGAACTTTGCGTACTTCTAATGTCAAAAAAAATCGAGATGGGCTAGAACTATTACAGACATTGACAAATAATTATATTTTATAGGGTGAGAAAATAAAAAGTGATAAAATATTTTTATTTTGTTCTGGTTTTTTTTTAATTCACCAAATAAATAAGTGGTATCCTTTTACCTGTCAGTTCATGAAGGGTGGGCATCTTGGCATTTTGAAAGGGATGGCCTGGGGAGCCAGGGACATCTGCCTTCAAATCTCAGCTTTGCCACTTAGTGGCTAAGTGACTTTGGGCCGGTTACGTGATCCCACTGAAGACCGCCAGCTAAGAGGCAATATTACTCCCATTTCACATTTCAAGAGGCTAAAATTTAATGGACTTCCTTCAACTGAAGGATGAAGCTAACATTTCTCACTTTGAAAGCAATTAGGGATAATATGTGAAAAGTACCTAGAAATCACAGTTGTAGCAATTGCTGCTGTGTCTCCACACTTTTACATTTTTCTGATTTAATTTTGTCCATAAAATGTGGGTGACTTGATCCTGCCATGCATGTCTTTAGATGTTTCTTCACAGAATATATCCGTACATTTTGGGGAGAAGGAATGTGGAGATGTTTGATCACAGGTCCTGTACATTTAATTGAGTTTTGCATCTTCTGTGAACATACATTTTTCAACAGTTTTATTTTCTGGAATGTCTGTGAGGTGATTTGGCTGTGAATTTCAGCTCTGGATCAAGATGGCTTGTTTTTCTTAAAACAGTTTGACAAGAATGTCATTGAAAAGAAATGTGGGATTTATAGGAAACAAAAGACTGATTGTAAGATCAGGAGGTGAGGTACCTAGATGGAGTCAGACCCTAGTAAACCATGCAGAAAAAAAAGCTTTGCAGAAGGTTTTTGTTCGGTGGCACCTTATGTATCCAGGATTTAAATTGTCTTCAGCATCATAATTGTCAAAAATAATCATTTTCAAAGCTAAAAAGGTTATTTCTACGAGTGGGAAAGGAAAATGTTAAGGAAAGCATCACTGTGCCAGTATGAGAAAAGTACTTTTCCTCTTCTGTAATTTGGGGTTTTCATGTGTTCCCGAAAGAATTTAGGGTTCCTTAAAAGTAACACTTACATCATGGTTCTCATCTCACTCTGAAACAGATACAAATTCAACCTCAAAGTTGATCACGAATCTTAAAATGTCAGCATGATCTGTTTTCCTAGATCAATGTTTCCCCTCCCTCTTTCCTTTTCAAGTTGATTATCAGAGACTAACCTCAGACCAAAAGAAAGAGTTACAACACAGTGACTATAGTTATAGAGCAAAAACCAAATTCTACACAATATAGGAAGGGTTTTTTTTTTTATTTGTGCACCTACCTTCAAGCATATTTCTGAAATGTATAATCTTTCAGCCGAGGATGGTATTTCAGCATGTCTGTACTCAGACACTCATAACACAGTGGACACACTTCCGATAAATGTTGGCAAATGTGATACTCCGTATTATCCAACATTAAATTTTCAGATTATGGCAAGGGAAGTAGAAGCCCTGCAATGGCAATTTCTGATATTTATCTTAATCCATAAAGTATGCCATTTTAGGACTTTTTTAAATAAGACATCTCTTGGGTTGAAGTCCTTAAATCTTTCCTGTAAGTATTGAGACTTTGGAAACGTTCTGGGGTTTTGTTTTGTTTTTTAATTTGAAGTCCTTAGCAACTCTGATTCCAGTTTTGATTTCCCCAGTGACATCAGAACACTTCCTCATTATTATTTCCTTTGTTAGGTTAATATTGAAGACAATTTGCTCTCCAAACTCCATGGCAAAGGTGTTATTCTGAGTCAAGTGGTAGTCATCTGCACATTGATTTTGCAATGGCTAATGTCAGTGTCTTCACCCTGGTGACCCCTCCTTCTCTCTTCATGCCTTCTTGAGAATATCTCTTGATTAGGTTCTAGCAACTGCCTGACCTTGCTTATAGCTGAGTGGCTTTCTTCCTTTATCAAAACCACATTTACAAAGATCTCTTAGAATGACCTTTTGCGTCTCTTTTGTGATTTGTTGGAACTTGAGTTTTAGATTGTGACCTGTCCCCACATTCTGATACTCCTTTTTGTTTATGACTAGAATATCAAAATGTGAACTTATATCAGAATTCAGAAGTATGTCAAAATGAGAAGGAATCTTACGGTTTGTGTTTTGTGTGTAGTTTTACCTTCGTGGTAGCATAGTAGTACAACCGTCTTCCTCAAAAGAAGAAAGTTAGGCGTGATTGATGTCACTGAAACGTGTACTTGTCTGTGTAGAACATTATTGCTTAGGATGTCTCTTCCTAGGAATGGGTTTCAAATGCAAATCATAAGAATCCTGCATAAATATTTTCTGGCTGTGACAGTCTTATTTTTTTTTAACGTTTATTTATGTTTGAGGGAGAGACGGAGCATGAGCAGGGGAGGGGCAGAGAGAGGGAGACATAGAATGTGAAGCAGCCTCCAGGCTCTGAGCTGTCAGCACAGAGCCCGACGTGGGGCTCGAACTCACGAGCTGCAAGACCATGACCTGAGCTGAAGTCGGACGCTTAACCAACAGCCACCCAAGGGCGCCCCGATAGTCTTATTTTTAACAAAGTAAAGGTGGGTGGGGGCTTGGACAAAATGGGTGAAGGGGAGTGGGAGATACAGGCTTCTAGTTAGGGAATGAGTAAATGACAGGAGTAAAAGGTCCACCATAAGGAATATAGTCAATGGTGTTGTAACAGCATTGTATGGTGACAGATGGTAGCTACACTTGTGAGCATCGCGTATATAGAGATGTTGAATTGCTGTATTGCACACCTGCAACTAATGTAACGTTGTGTGTCAACTATACTCAAATTTTTTAAAAAGTTAGAATAAGAGAAAAATAAACAAGTAGAACTCTAACCAAATCTAACGAAACAAATGGTAATAGAAATTAAATTTATCTTACTTAGGTTTGCTTTCTCTGTGTATGTATGCTTATAATTAAGGTGACATTTCATTATAGTCACTGTGTCAGTATTACTGAGCTTGGTTCAGTTGTCTGAAAATTCACTGTTAACAGTGTTAGATTTGGCATTATTTCCCGTAAAAAAAAACCCAAAAAACAAAAATGATACATTTTGGTCTGATATTCATTTGCCAGATATTGTTTGAAAATGGCTTTTAGGATCAAGTAAGTATTTACTCCCCTTCTTTCTGTTCTTGGAAAACTTCACATGGAAAGCATTTCAAATTTTTGCGATTTTTGAATTTTCAGAACTTGGAAATTCCTTTCCAAAAACAGTATTCATTTCTATGACAAAGTGGATCATTTTTACCTGAAATTTCTCCCTAGATAACTAACGTGATTCGTGTCCACTTGATTTTTTTTTAATCTACATCATTTAAATGACAGAACCAAAGACATTGTTTACATAGAACGGTATAAGCAGATGGAAGTTACCCTCTTGGCTCTCCTCCTCACAGATCTCTTTAAGGAAGTGGCGGGACCAACAGAAATGTGTGACCAGAGGCAGCTTGGCCTGTTACTTCATGATGCCATCCAGATCCCTCGTCAGCTGGGCGAAGTAGCAGCTTTTGGGGGCAGTAATATCGAACCCAGTGTTCGCAGCTGCTTCCAGCAGGTAAACACGAGGGATCCCTGGAACGTAGGATGTGCCAGGAATGGTACTGAGGATGTTCCGAGAACTGGCAGGGGAAACTTGGGCTGGACCCACATGGTAGAAGACGCTGGGTACCATCCCTTAAGCATGCGTTTTACTTCTTCAAGCACATGGTTCAAGGAACAGCAGCCTCCTCAAGGAGATTTACTGTTTGTCAATGGATAACACCCTCAATCTTTAAAATGTGCTATGAGAGTGCTATGATTTGGCCCTGACGTTGTCCCGGCCCTCACCTCTTACCACTCATCCTCTTGCTGTCTGCTTTCCACCCGCAGTTTTATTTACATCCTTCATTCCTGCCCTAGCATCTTTGGTCATGTGCCCTCTGTTTAGAATATTCTTCCTTACCCTTCACCTACAAACTTCATTCTCATTGCTAATCCTTATTCTTTTTTTGGATGTTTGCTTAAATCTCACATTCTCTGAAAATCCTTCTCTGAGCCCTTCAGGTGAGGTTGTGTGTCCTTACTATATTCACCTGAATCTCCTCTGATTTCTTACGATGCTCATGAAAGTATGATTACATACCGAGTTATAGAACTAATTGGTTAGTGTTTTTTTTTTCCATACGAATCTCAAAATTCTTTTTAATGCTTGCTGTATATAAAAGCATTCTAGAAATGTTGCTACTGATGTTATACGTATGTGTAAAGGAAAAGGCTACAGATATTTTGCCAAAGCATATCCAGTGATTTATTATTGCTGAGAAAAAAAAATGCTCACACCATCTCTTTAAGGAGTACTGATGTTATGGGTTATTACATTTTATAATGGCCCTTTTACTTGTTTTAGAGATATAAAAAATACCAAATGAAAATTCTAAATATGATTCTCCCATGTACTGGTTCATAAGATGACCTTCACAAAAGCAGGAGAGAGATTAAATGAATGAGTTTTATAGGATTAAAATGTTTATGTGAAGATAGTACTAGAATTGTGTGATTTGGTTTTTGTTTTTTTTTTAATCTGAGTCTCTTAATGTATTGAGTTTTTTTCTCCTTCCTGTATAATTTCTGCCTTTTTTTTTTATTTTTTTTAAATTTATTTTTGAGAGAGAGAGAGCACGACAGAGAGCACGCATGAGCAGGGGAGGGACAGAGAGAGAGGGAGACACAGAATCTGAAGCAGGCTCCAGGCTCTGAGCTGTCAGCACAGAGCCTGATACCGGGCTTAAACTCATGAACTGCGAGATCACGAGCTGAGCTGAAGTCGGCTGCTTAACCGACTGAGCCACCCAGGCGCCCCTAACCTCTGCTTTTTCTAATTTTAAATTCTAAGATTTTCTGTCCGATGAAGAACCTTTAACGTTTTGTAATTTAACTGGCCTGGAAACAGTTTTATAACTTTTCTTTCACTTCATGTAGATTCTCAGAAGATTATAATACAACACCAGCTGCAATTTAAATGAAGACATTTTCTTCACTTTCCATATATTTGTTTCTTTACCAGAATAACAACAAGCCAGAGATAAGTGTGAAAGAGTTTATAGATTGGATGCGTCTGGAGCCACAGTCCATGGTTTGGCTACCGGTTTTACATCGAGTGGCAGCAGCCGAAACCGCGAAACATCAGGCCAAATGCAACATCTGTAAAGAATGTCCAATTGTTGGGTTCAGGTGAGACGATCTGTCTCCAGTGGTGGCACAAGACTATTTTCTGTCGTTTTGTTGTGACTTCAGTGTATGTCCGTCATCCCTTCCCACTGATTCCCTCTGGGGATTTGTGTCCTCAATAAATGGGATGCTTAGCATATTCATTCCATCTATCTGAAAATGTCATTCCTTCTTATAGCCACTACATGAAACTTATCTTTTTATTATTATTATTGTTATACCACTTTGCCCCAGAAACAGAGATTTTTCTGAATCTCTATTCATATAGATCCCAGAAACGTTCATGCATGATAATTGTATGACTCATTATACGTACATGGCTCTGATAGGATTCGGTGATGTTGTAAGGCCTTTGGAATCAAACTTAGTAAGCAGAAAGCAACACTTTTTACAAATTTATTTTAGAGAAAAATTGGAGGGGAATGGGGGAGAGGTTGAGAGAGAGAGAGAATCTTAGAGCCCGACGTGGGGCTTGATCCCATGACTCTGGGATCATGACAGAAGCTGATATCAAGAGTCAGATGTTCAACCGACTGAGCCACCCAGGCACCCCCAGAAAGCATCATTTAAATAGTGAGAAATCATCTGATTACTTTGTTACTTCTGCCCAGTTCTAATGTGAAGTTGATGAACCCTACTGTTCACCTTCACAGGAGGAAGCTTTGTCAGGAAATTTTGAGATTCATTTCTTACTGATGCTATAAAAGTTGGATGTGTCAAGCTAATAAACATGATTCTAATTCTCTGCCATTTGCATTCCCATTCACACATTACAGAAAGTCTTCTGACGTGGGTATTTGTCTTCTCATCATGTTGAAACAGATGGAAACATGCTTTAGAGACTTGAATTCCAAATTTTGCTTTTTTTTTTTTTTTCCACTTGGGAGGTGGTTTTGTTAATTTCCCTTGTGAAATTCAAGATTCTCCTGGCCCTAATTTGGAGCTAAGGTACTAAGAAAAATTCCACATTTGTGGCCAGTCTGCCTTTTATTTCCATGGTGATTTGGATGAAAGTAATTCCTTACCACAAATAATTGATTTGGATTAAATAATAGACATACAAGCCAATGAACTTTCTTTTCTTCTCTCTAGGTATAGAAGCCTCAAGCATTTTAACTATGATGTCTGCCAGAGTTGCTTTTTTTCTGGTCGAACAGCAAAAGGTCACAAATTACATTACCCAATGGTGGAATATTGTATACCTGTGAGTACTGAGCCCCTTCCTATTATTGTTTTTTTTTTTTTTTTTAGCAACATATTGCTTTTGAATTAACTAATGTCAAAATTATTCTGTTCATTTAGACTTAACTTCTTATGGAAAAAAATCACTTCCAAGGTTACTTAACTAATTTTTTTGTGTGGTTTTGTTTTCTTTTCAACAAATACATTTATGTTGAATTCATTAATACAAAATAATTACATTTTTTTCAGGAAAATTACTCTGTTACATTTTGTGTACATCTATGTTTTGATTTTTAAACTTAACTTTTTGCTAGGGACCTTTTTTCAAGAGCTCACACTGACCTACATTGAAAATGATACTATATGTTCAGAAACCATGTTTCTTTTAGACACATTTAAAATGTATTTTCAGGGGCATCTGGGTGGCTCAGTGGATTAAGTGTCAGACTCTTGTTTTCAGCTTAGGTCTTGATCTCAGGGTCTTGAGTTCAGGCCCTGTGCTGAGTTCTACACTGGGCATGAAGCCCACTTAAAATACATATATATATATATATATATATATATATATATATATATATATATTCGTAATTAAATGTATTTATATTAGCAAAAAAGTAGAAAATGTAAAAAAGTAAAAAAATTCATAAATCTAGCTCCTAAATCAAATCAAATCTCTGATTTTGTTCAGATTTATTTTTATATTTACGTTATTTTCATCTTTTTTTCACTGAACACGTTGTATGGTAGTGTTACCCCCTATTGTCACACAGTGTGATTTTTCCTAGTTACAGAATATTTGAGTGAATTACTAAAATTTAACCACTTTCTCAAAAGTATTTGGACACTTTGTTTTCAACTATCTGATATTATAAACAACACTCAAGAATATCTTTGTGAAAATAGCTCTTTCTGTATATTGCATAAATTACATTTCCATAGAATAAAACACTGGAAGTAAATGATCTAGGTCAATGAAATGAGTATTTTTATGGCCAAAATTCCTCATGTCAACTTATTTCCAAAAGATGTTTATACTACTTTACATTATTATCACATTTTATTAATATTCCAGTTTTGCTAGCATTGGATACCAATTCTTGTTCCTTTGATTTAAAGCTATTTTTTTCTGAAGTATCTCCATTTTCTGTCAACAGCTATTTTTTAGCTTCCTTCCAAATAGTAAACCAAAATTTATTCATAGACTATACATTTTCTTTTGTTTAGGGAATTGAGTTACTTCTTTGGATTATAAATTGACAGAAAGGCAGCAATACTTACAAAATATACACATGTAAATCTCACAGTCTTAGGTATCTTATCTCAAATAATAGGTACCCCACATATGGAGAGGAAACCTCTAGAAAATGCTATGGAATTATAATAGATGAAATACCCATAGTGCATAATAACTTCAACTAGGAAAAAAAATCCCCCAAGAAAATTTATGAAGTACCATTTATTACTATGATTAACATATTTATTCAGTCAACAAATAAATATTGAGCACTTACCTTGTGTCAGACGCTGCTCTCAGCTCTAATTCATCAGTGTACTACCAAGATAAACAAGATTACAGTCTTTCCTGCTACTTTCCATTTAGGAGGAGGGGATGTGTGACAAGGAACAAAGAAACAAATAAATGAGATGATTACAGATTATAGTAAGCAGGCTTTAAAGAAATAACTGGATAATGAGACAGAAGATTAGAGGAGGCACTTTAGATAAAGAAATCAGGGAAGGTTGGCCTGAGAAATTATTTGAGTTGAGACTGAAGGATGAAAAAGAATCAGTTGCGTAAAGAACTAGTCGAAAGGTATTTCAGAGAAGAAACAGCAGACACCGAAGTCTGGAAATGGGCAAGAGTTTGGCATGATTGGAGCACAGAAGAAAGTGGAGTATATTCCACAAGAGGTCACACTAGCTATGTCATTCACACAGTGAAGATATGGAACCCCTTGTTCAAACTGTCTTACAACTTTCAGCATGGCAACAGCAGAGCACTAAGCCAAACTTAGGGAGCTTGTGAGTGTGGGACCCCTGCAACTGCACAAGTCACACATTCATGCAGATGGGAAAGAAAGAAGGGGGGAATGACACGGGAATAGAAAGGAACAAGTGTATCTGTCAGAGTGAATTTCTCCCTCCACAAAAGAGAGAGTGGTAGGAGTTGAGATTAAAGAAAAAGGGGGTTATCAGATTGTGCTGAACCCTGTTGGTCATTGTAAGACATTGGAGAGAAGTATAGTATTAATATTTGCTTGATTAGATAGGGTGCCTCGGTGGCTCAGTTGGTTAAGCATCCAAGTTTGGCTTAGATCATGGTCTTGCAGTTCATGAATTCAAATTCTGCATCTGGCTCTGTGCTGACAGTATGGAACCTGCTTGGGATTCATTCTCTCTCTCTCTCCTCTCTCTCTCTCTCTCTCTCTGCCCTTCCCCCAATCATGCTTTCTTTCTCTTTCAGAATAGATTAATAAACTTAAAATATATATAATTGCATGATTAGATCCAGGCATTTAGGAAACTGATTATAAAAAGTTAATGTCAAAGTAGGAAATATCACAAAGTAAATATACGTTAAAAATGTATAAAAATGACTACATGTTTCAAGATGTATAAAATAAGTAAAGATGTATATAAAATTACTACTTTTCATGGTCTTAAATACAACAATTCCTAATGATTTTGCAAAATACCCATACAATTTGAAATCTGCATCTCTTCAACAGCAGTCATTTGGCTTGAGAATCACGGATACACTGATGTATTTCACTCTCCAACTGTCATTTTTGAATGAATTCTGTATATTACCCAAAGCTTTTCTTGTTACTTGGATTTTACAAAGCCATTGTTGTCATGTCTAAGATCACAGCTTACCCTGCATTGTAAGGGGTGGCTTCCTTTTTGCCAATGTGCTTTGGGAGGTCCTTTGCCCCTTTTCTGGAGTTTGTGTAGTGATCTTAATAAACAACCTGCTCATAAATCATATCGTATGACAGGTTATTTTCTGTATTTGACCCCACAACCCTTGATAGAAAGACTAAAAATATATTTCAATTCAAATTCAAATTGAATTTTTGAACAGTATACTCTTGAATTAATAGTAATGAATGACTACGTGAACTCTTCTCCAAATTTTCTTTCTTTTCATCCACATTCTTTGGATTTTTGCTCTCTTTTAAGTGAGCTTTTTTGTTGTTGTTTTTTTAATGTTTATTTTTGAGAGAGAGAAAGAAAGAAACAGAGCATGAGCAGGGGAGGGGCAGAGATAGAGAGGGAGACACAGAATCTGAAGCAGGCTTCAGGCTCCAAGCTGTCTGCCCAGAGCCCGATGTGGGGCTCAAAACCCATGAACCGCAAGATCATGACCTGAGCCAAAGTCGGATGCTTAACTGACTGAGCCACCCAGGCACCCCTTAAGTAAGCTTTTTTTATACTTCATCTGTCTTTTACCCAACATTCCCTAAACTCTTTTGCTGTCTGCCTTAGAAAATGAACTCAAGGGGCACCTGGGCGGCTCAGTTGGTTCAGCTTCTGACTCTTTTGGTTCAGGTTATGATCTCATGGTTCGACCCCAGCATAGGGCTCTGCACTGACAGCACAGAGCCTGTTTAGGATTCTGTCTGTCTCTCTCTTTCTCTCTCTCTCTGCCCCTCCTCTGCTCTCTCTTGCTCTCTCTCTCTCTCTCTGTCTCTCTCTCTCAAAATAAATAAAATTTAAAAAATAAGAAAATGAACTGAAACATGAATTTTTCTTTTTTTTTTAATGTTTATTTATTTATTTAGAGAACATGAGCAGGGGAGGGGCAGAGAGAGGGAGACAGAATCCCAAGCAGGCTCCGTGCTGTCAGCGCAGAGCCTGACACAGGGCTTGATCCCATGTACCATGAGATCATGACCCGAGCCAAAATAAGAGTCAGACACTTAACCGACTGAGCCACCCAGGCAGCCCTGAAATGTGAATTTTTCAATACAGTAATAACCACTGCTTGTGTGTAAATGGATCAGACCTTCTTGGCAGATCCTGGTGTTTGCATTTCTCATAGCGCATCTCCACTTGTGGTTGGGATGATGCTCCAGTCATATTACTGACTTCATTAGTCAGTAACAAGTGACTGTTGTTGAAAGTTTTCTGAAGGCTTATTTTAAACCCTCAAAGCTCCAGAAATATTTCTTCAAACATATCAGCTTACTGTGACAATGTTTATCTTTGGATGTAAGCAGACGAATGGTGTGTGAATTCTCTATCATAATGTATGAAGGCATTTTTTGAAATTGTTAGTAAACCATTTATAGACAGAAGTGGAGTTCTTCTTTCTCTAGCAGATGTCTTTTTTAAACTTGTCTTTCCCTCTACCACTGTATAACCCAACTTTGTCCATTTAAGAGGTTTGTGATTAGGCTCAGGTAGAATTCATCTAAAACAGCCAACATGACAAAAATTCTGTTTAATTCTTGTCTCTCCATCCCTCCAAATCCCACCCCTTCACAAAAACGTGTCAGTTTTTACATCGTGTGTAAAATCTTCCCTACCTTCTCTGGCTTCCCCTCAGGAAGACTCTGATAACATACTGGATTGTCTGTTATCTTGTATTATTTTCTGTGTGGTGTTTTGGCCCCCTCAACTCTCTTTTTAACTCCTTGAGGACAGAAATGAATCTTGCACTTTTCTTACTATGCTTAGTTAAATCTGGCTCATAAAGGCTAAATGAGCTTATATCTTATATTATAAACACTAATTACAGAATTTTAAAGCCGAAAAAGATCTAAGAGATCATCTAATTCATTCTCATTTTAAAGAGAAAACTAAGTCATAGAAAAGGTGGTGTGTTCAAAGTTGGTGGCCTGGATTTAGTGATTTTACTCCATTAGAGAAATATACATAATTAGGTGCATTAGCTAACTGGTTTCTGTATGCTTGCTGGAGTGTTTTATTTGTTGGGTGCTCTAGTATATAGGCATTTTGCTGTGGACTTGGAGATAGAGTGAAAATGTAATTAAGGAAAGAAAAGACCTCCATGTGGAGAAATTTAAGTTGATGTATTTTTTAAAAATGACTAAGTTTGTGGATTAAACAAAATTTTTTCTTGTTACCTGTGTACTACATGTTTGAATTCAGGGATTACTATTTACTTAAAAAATAGTGACATTTTCTATTAAAGATGTTTAGATTTTAAATTTCTTTTTTATTAGAATAACAGTTTGTAATCATTTAATTTCATAGTGAAAATTACCCTGATTGTGTCTTTTAAAAGAAGATTGTGTGCTCCTGTTGGAAATAACCAAAATTTAATTCAAATTATAAACCATTTTGTATGTTAAGACATGTAAAAGATAGTCGTTTAAATTAGAGAGGATGGTGCATTTCACATATGATCTATAAGAGCTTATACAATTGCTGACAGTAAGAGAGAGCTGGATAGGGTTAAATATTAAGGAGAATGGAAAATGTTTGGAATTGCTGCTGGGGGCAGGCATGAGTCAACAAGGGATGAGCAAATTGATTGCTACGTTGCAACAGGAGTGTAGCTGAGACTAATTGGCAAGGATTTGCACTGATTCCATCATTGCTCAGTCGCTTTGGAATTAAAAACGATGGTAGGTGTAGTCAGAGGCCAAGGGAGTGAATGATTCAGAGGTCTTAATGATATTGGGATTGCTTTGAGCTGTCCCCATACTGAAGAACTCCCAAATGGGGTTGAAAGGCTCAAGATGAAGATCATGGGGGGAAAGAACAGGTTTATTCATATTGAAGAAGTAGGGGCAAGGGTCAGGGTGGTTATTTTTTCCAAGTTAGAGATTTAGGACTGAACAGTTTTGAGTCATGACAAGGTCTGAGGTGTGAACATACCCCAATATGTGGCTAATGTAGAACATAAAAGGTTTTGAGATCAGATGGCATTTAGAAGATCATCAGTATGTCTCTAGAAGTGACAGGCAGCTGTGCCTGGCCAAGTACAGTCAAAGGGGAGTGGATGGGGACATTGGTTTTAGTTGGTGAGAAGATTGAGTCTAAGGGCAAAATGCTGTAAACCTTTATTCTTGGCCTTTGTGGGGGAGAGGTGATACAGCCCGTCATGGAGAGAGGATGGTGGGGGAGACATTGTTATCACAGGAACATCAGGATTCACTGAAGAGATGGGTTGCATGCAGTTCCTGTTAGGAATAAGATGTGGGGGAATGTGTTTATATGTCAAAGAATGCAGAGTCCATGATAACAGGGAAAGAAAGGTAACTAGGCAGAGGCTGTGAGCATCTGGTAAGGGACTGTGGTGCAGTCCACATAGAGAAAAGGAGAAATGGAGAAAGGCAATAATGAGGGTGCTTTTTCTTTGGCAAATACAGGTATTAGAACTGAAGCGTGAGTGGGGATAGGCAGATGGTTTGAGAGACGTGTTAGCTTAGGGAGAAGAGATGGGATGTTTGCAAAATTTTATTGCTAGAAAAGTCAGCAACATCAGCTATTCCAGTATTCAAATTGATGGAGTAGAGTCATTACAAAATTCTCTGCGTATGTGCAAGGTTTAGACAGGACTAGTTTGCACTGATGTTTCATTGAGATTTTGATAAGAAGAGGGGGAGGACAGGAAAAACATACTGCTATGGGAAACAGCTTATTACACTAAGGACACTTAAAGCACATTTGTATTGCATTTTTTAAGCAAATGCATGTTACTTTTAAAGCAATAGATTCAAGCATATTCTTGCCAACATTGTTTAATATATGGGGAAATACACCAAAGTTTCGTATTTCAGTGTTTCTAGAAACTGTAGAAGAACCCATTTTCTACTGAGAAAAAAAAAACAGAGAAGGTTTTCTTTTAAAGTTAAAAGTGAAAAAAAAAAGTTAAAAGTGAAATCGCATTTTTCCTTTACAAACCAACTATATGTTGTTAGCAAGAAGCAGACAAGAACAATGGGAAACACCAGAATTAGTTGTTCTGTCCACTCCCCTCCACCTACCTGCCAGCATCAGTGTATTTGTAAGACTATCAAAATCAAATACAAGAAAATGCTGGCTCATTCTTAGGAAAGCTGTGCATTGCTTTAGTGACGTTTGGTTTTGGCAGTGTTGTTTCTTCAGATGAGACGTGAGATGTTTGCCAGTTGGCTAAATGTGCAGGATCATTGCCACTTCTGTAACCTCGGCATCCTGATGTGGCTTCTCAGTTCTTGCTCCCCTTACCGTGTGCTCCCAGGAAGTTGAGTGCATTTAGAGTGTGTCATTAGCTCTTAAGTCGAAGCTTGGACAACATCCTTTTTCCTTTGGGTGCCTTATTACCCTACTTATTCTTGACCCCATGGTGATTCTGTTAATGCTAATTTTTTAGTTTCATGTTTTTCCATTAGAACTTGAAAGGCTCCAAGCTTGTCTTACTAATTCCATCCTATTCGTGGAATTCAAGGTATCTGAATTTCAACTTGTTGAAATCGATGAAACTTAAATCAATGCCGAGAAGTTGTTTTTGCAATTGAAAAAAAACCCCTATTGGAATGTCTTTAAGATAAGTCCTGTGATAATGAAATGTACTCCTTAGAAGTATGCATGTGGCATTTGGGATTATTGACTTCTATGTTTAAGAAGTAAATCTTGCTAACGATGGTGCTGTTCAACAGTGATTTTTACACTTGTGCACAATCCAAGCAATGATGTTTAATTATTCTACTCATGTGCCAAATGGCTGTGTTGTTTTCTTATAGAACCTTGGTTTTCCTCTTTGTACTTCCTTGTTTTACTTGGTCCAGAAGTTACTCACCTTTGTAGTGAACAGTTAAAGCTCTGATGTTCGGAGTATTTGTTCAAGAGTAGGTATTGCCATCCAAGTTATGAGCCAAAGACATTTGGGGGATATTTTAAATAAATATGGTTTTGCTTGTTTATTTGCAGTCGTTTTTGATGTTTTGCTTAAATTGCCAAGTAATTATAAGTTGGATGTTTTGGCGGCCTCTAGCTGATTTGACATCATTGTTAATAGTCCTTTGTATTTTTTGCTTTGTGGATCCTTGGTGTTAATAGGAGGAGTTTTTTGAGCCGAAGTAGTAAAGCAATTTATTCGAGGATCTACTTGACTATGTTATGAGGGTTAACATTTCTAAATTCTAGATTCTTTTCTACCTCAGCCTTGTTGCTCCTTTTAATTCACATTAATGAGAAGGAAAAGACTGTCAGTCATATATCCATGTTTTTGAAGTTCAATAATACATAGGTATCAGCATTTATAATAAGAATATACAGTTTAAAATATGAACAGTGATATGTAGAATAATACACATGCCTTTATATATAGATACACAAACACAAGTAAAAGATTAGCTCTAAGTTTTGCTTTATATGATGTCTATATTTGTCCTCAGTCAAGGAATAAAATGAAGGAAAATTTAAAATACTCCCAACTTTGGTTGGCAAAATAGAACTCAAGAGTGAAAAATCATCTGATGCCAGCTTACACAGGAATTTTTAAGGTTTTGGTAGAGTCACATGGATAGACTTACCCCAGGGTAGCTTTTATAATTCAAGCAACATGTTTTTGTATTTTATGCATTCATTTGTATTAGTTGGTGGGGTGCAAGTTGAGAACTAATTACTTCTTATTATCCAAATAAGTTTTCATCATTATCTCTGTGCTACTTAATAGCAGCACAGTGGAGGGGAGTATAATTTTGAGTATTCACGTGCCTACTTGTCTGTGTAAGTTTAGTTTTAAGATGTTTTTCCCAGTGACTCACCTTCATTAGCTTTCCAGAAATGACAGTTGGAAAGACAGTCCTCGTTTGGATATATAAGTTCTTCTGTGCTTGTTAAGAAGCAAGCCAGAAGGGGGGTGCCTGGCTGGCTCAGTCGGTTAAGCCTCCGACCTTGGCTCAGGTCATGATCTCGCAGTTCATGAGTATGAGCCCCACGTCGGGCTCTGTGCTGACAGTTCAGAGCCTGGAGCCTGCTTTGGATTCTGTGTGTCCCTCCCTCTACTCCTCTCGCCCTCACTCACTCTCTTTCTCAAAAATAAAATTAAAAAATTTTAAAAGTCAAGCCAGAAGATTTGGGGCAGATGGTGGTAGAAGTAGCTTTAGAGTTTTTCAGTATCTTTTGACTGTCATTTTCTTCCCATTTCTAAATTAGTTAAGTAAAAGGAGAGCAACTAGACAATAAAACTAACCCCCTGGACTACATTTACACCAAAACTAGGTAGTAAGGTATCCCCCAAACAAGCCACCACCCAGCCACAAACCTGTAGAATATCATTATCTTTAAGAGGAAAAAAAGGAGGCAAGGTGCCTGAGAACAGGAGAACCGCAAAATAGACAACAGGTCTTTAGTGGAAAGCTCAAAAGCCTGGTTTGGGAGAACTGTGAAACTGGGAGGAGCCCAGAGGGGAGGGTCTGAAGGCTCTGGGGTGGTGGGTTTCTGGAGTCCTCAGACCTGACCCACCAGGGCTTCCTTCCAGCAATAGCCTCACACTGGACACACTGCTAGGAATGAAACTGACACAGCAGGTCTGAGCAACAGAGACGAAAGAAAGAAAAATGGGTAATCTAAAGTAGGGCAAGGGAAGAGGACCCTGAAATCAAACTCAAGTACCCTATTTTTGAATACTCCACAAAAGCAAAAGAAGAGGGAGCTCTGTGAAGGTAGAGAAGCTTTCCAGAATTAGGAAAGTTAATTTCACAACAATGACAAAATTGAGCACTACAAAGTATCAAGTTTAAATCTCAGGGGTGCCTGGGTGGTTCAGTGGTTAAGTGTCTGACTCTCGATTTTGGCTCAAGTCATGATCTCACAGTTTGTGAGTTCGAGCCCCATGTTCAAGCTTAGGATTCTCTGTCTCCCTCTCTCTCTGCCCTTTCCCTGCTTGTGCTCTCTCTATCTCTCTCTCAAAAATGAATAAATAAACAAATGGACAAACATTAAAAAAATTTGACAATACATTATATTTAAAAAGATTAAATCTCATATGTTTTCACTCTTATGTGGATCCTGAGAAACTTAACAGAAACCCATGGAGGAGGGGAAGGAAAAAAAAAAAAAAAAGAGGTTAGAGTGGGAGAGAGCCAAAGCATAAGAGACTCTTAAAAACTGAGAACAAACTGAGGGTTGATGGGGGGTGGGAGGGAGGGGAGGGTGGGTGATGGGTATTGAGGAGGGCACCTTTTGGGATGAGCACTGGGTGTTGTATGGAAACCAATTTGACAATAAATTTCATATATTGAAAAAAATTTTAAAAAAAAAGATTAAATCTCATATAAAGTAAAAGAAAAAAAATCTTCCAGCCATTTAAACAAAAGGAACAATATGACTTAAAAAGGAAAGAAAATTAAATAATCAACAGCAAAGCTTTATACCAAAAGATAATGGAGGGACATATTTAAGAAACTCAGGGAAAAAAAGAATGTGAGTCAAGGATTTGATATTGAGAAAGCCAACCTTCTATTATCTAGTAAAGATACAGGAAAATTCTCACCAAAATATAGGAACTTGGGTAATATTGTACCTAAGAGCACTTCTTGAAGATTTATTAGAGACCAGTCTTCAGACAACCAAAATAATAGAGAAACAGCATCCTAAGAACTGGTAGAGACCATTAAATATATTGTTACCTGTAGAGCTTAAACTATGTGGGGCTAACTAGAACAGGTTCCTACTGGCCAAAGATAGGACAATTTGAGCTTCAATACTGATAATAATTACAATAAGCCAAATACACCAAATATGTTAAAAATCTATGAATTCATAATGATAAGTGAAAATAATTTTAAACAGTGGTCATCTTCAGAGGATGATAGGAAACCAGTGCATTACTGGGGAAATAGGTCAATGAAAGAGAAAAATCACACATGTAATCCTGCCTTTCCTGAATGAACTATATTACTGAGTGACCAGATAGTAGATGAAGGGACATGTTTTTATATAATGATTTAAACTAACAAATGAAAATGAATGATAGAATCAGATTATTACCATTTTTAAGTCCCCATTGGATGGATATAGATATTTCGCATGAAGGCTGCTAGGATCACTGAAGAGTGATAACCAGACCTCACGTGCCTGCCAAACACTAGAGGTAGATAGTCTTGCCAGATCACACTTGAGGCTGATGCCTCCTCTGGAGCCAGCCGCTAGTTTGCAGGATACCCAAAGGATTGAGGAACATGCTCAACTACTGCACCAAAAATACACAATCGGCAAAGTTGAGTGAGGTCAAATTGCCTGTGTTTTCTAACAGATAAATTGTAAGGAAATGTCAAGTATGGAGGAGAAGTCTGTACATTAAAAGTGACTTAAAATATATCAGATTTTCTTTTAAACTAGTGAGACTAAACTACAGTGTCTAGGGGTAGACACTGGGGTGAAAAAGTATTTTTTAAACACAAGGTAGTTATTGCTTATAAAAATGAGGGTAATGGTTATTATGGAGAGAAGGGAGGGCTATGACTGGGATGAGGAACATGGAAGGGGCTTCTGGAATGTCTGGAAAAGTTTAATTTCCTGACTGGATGATATTTGCCTTATAATAATTCACTAAGCCCATTTACATAGTCTCTTCAGCAAAAGGTGGTGGGGAAAACTGGACAGCGACATGCAGAAGAATGAACCTGGGCCACTTTCTTACACCATACACGAAAATAAACTCAAAATGGATGAAAGACCTACATGTAAGACAGGAAACCATCAAAACCCTACAGGAGAAAACAGGCAGCAACCTCTTTGACCATGGCCACAGCAACTTCTTAGTAGACGTGCATCCCTAGGCAAGGGAAACAAAAGCAAAAATGAACTATTGGGACCTCATCAAATAAAAAGCTTCTGCACAGCAAAGGAAATAGTCAACAAAACTAAAAGGCAACCAACAGAATGGGAGAAGATATTTGCAAATGACATATTGGGTAAAGGGTTAGTATCCAAAATCTATAAAGAACTTATCAAATTCAACACCCGAAAACATATAATCCAGTGAAGAAACGGGCAAAAGACATGAACAGACACTTTTCCAAAGAAGACATCCAGATGGCTAACAGACACATGAATGGATGCTCAAGGTCACTCGTCATCAGGAAAATACAAATCAAAGCCACAATGAAATACCACCTCACACCTGTCAGAATGGCTGACATTAACAACTCAGGCAACAACAGATGTTGGTGAGGATGTGAAGAAAGGGGAACCCTTTTACACTACTGGTGGGAATGCAAGCTGTTGCAACCACTCTAAAAAACAGTATGCAGGTTCCTCAAAAAATTAAAAATAGAGCTATCCTATGACCCAGCAACTGCAGTACTAGGTATTTATCCAGAGGATGCAAAAATGCTGATTCAAAGGGTCACATGCACCCCAATGTTTATAGCAGCACTATCAACAATAGCCAAATTATGGAAAGAGTCCAAATGTCCATTGACGAATGGATAAAGAAGATGTGTGTGTGTGTGTGTGTGTGTGTATACACATATACATATATATACATATGTGTAGGTATATATATGTATATACATATATATATATAATGGAATATTACTTGGCAATCAAAAAGAATGAAATCTTGCCATTTGCAACAACGTGGGTGGAACTAGAGCGTAATATACTAAAGGAAAGAAGTCAGAGAAAGACAAATAAATGATTTCACTCATGTGGAATTTGAGAAACACAACAGATGAACATAGGGGAAGGGAAGGAAAAATAAGATGAAAACAGGGAGGCAAACATAAGAGACTCTTAAATACAGAGAACAAACTGAGGGTTTCTGGAAGGGTGTTGAGTGGGGGGGGGATGGGCTAAATGGGTGATGGGCATTTAGAAGGGCGCTTGTTGGGATGAGCACTGGATGTTGTATGTAAGTGATGAATCACTCAATTCTACTCCTAAAGCCATTATTAATTACACTATATGTTAACTAACTTGGATTTAAATAAAATTTAAAATAATAATAATTCATTAAGCCATACATTTGTTGTAGATAGTTTTATAGATCTGTGTTTTATTTTTACAATAAATACAATAAAAAGAATTAAAACAAAATAAGTTGGTCCAGTCACAAACATTTTAAGCATGGTTATCCCTGGGTGGTCAAAGAGCAGACAGTTTTAAGGTTTTCCTTTTTTCTCTTTCATGTGCGTTTTTTCCCTAATTTGTGTACACTCAGTGTGTCTCAGACATGCAATTTAAAGGTTATCAAATGACATTTCAATATGTTTTGTAAAAATCAACCTACAGGGTGTCTTAATGTAATAATAGGTATTTTAGTCAATGGCTATGGGTTCTCTCTCTTACAAAAGTTAGGATTGTTGCATTTTTCTAGGAGAAGTGACATAGTGCTGGTATGGTGAAAAGACCCAGGTTTGTGAGAGCAGCTTTCTCCTTACTGATTTCTAGGTCTGAATCCTGGAAAGCTTTAGTGTCTGTGTCTGAAGGGGTCAAAAAAGTGATGCTAATTTCACTGCCCTTGATAGGAAAATGAGACTGAAGGGAATCTATTTATAAGGGGCAGGATTCTATGCCAATTCTATGCCTTGTCTCATACAACGAGATCTACCAAATCTTTTGTTCTCCTTCTTTCTTTTCTTAACAGCAATAGATAAAAACCTAGTCTTTCAAGAAATGCATGGATAACTTTACCAATGTGGGACAATTTGTATAATAATGAGTGACTTTCAAGTCCATCCTCAGATCATAGTATCAATAGTAATTTGCTTAAAAAAGAAAAAGCACAGGGGCGCCTGGGTGGCTCAGTCGGTTAAGGGGCCGACTTCGGCTCAGGCCATGATCTCACGGTCCGTGAGTTCGAGCCCCGCATCTGGCCCTGTGCTGACAGCTCAGAGCCTGGAGCTTGTTTCCGATTCTGTGTCTCCCTCTCTCTGACCCTCCCCCGTTCATGCTCTGTCTCTCTCTGTCTCAAAAATAAATAAACATTAAAAAAAATTTTTTTTAAATAAAAAAAAGAAAAAAAAAAAGAAAAAGCACAAACTATTATACCTAGCGTGAAGATAGAGTTGAGTTTGATGGTATTTATTATGCTAGGTGGGTGGTCCTCTTTTTTTTGCTTTTTACCAAACCATTGCTCTTGCACTTCGAAATAGAAGATATTAGGTACTGTCATTAGGTAGCAAATTAGACCAGATACGTAAAAATATCACTTAACTTTTTTTGGTGAGAAAATAGGTACAATTCATTTTCTTCACTCTCTTTCAACTAAAGAAATGCATTCTGCTAACCTGAAAATAACACCTCATTCTTGTGGGATGAATTATCTTCCACTTTTTCTTTTAATATTACATAAAATTTATGGCATTAGTGAATTTAGTGCCTTTATAACTATTGGTAGAAGAAAAACTATTGGTTTTTTTCTTCAATATGAAAATCGATCAGGAAATAAAAGTGTGCTCTTTCTGTATGAGAATGCACTTGTTTTTATCAAATGTTAAATTTGAACATGATCAGAAACTCGAATTTAACGTCAGCCCCTGCTATACTTTCTGGGGAGGCAGGTAGTTGCTTTTTACTTGTTTTTCATTTCGTTTTGTTTTGTGGGAGATGGTTTTTGTTGGTGGTGGTTGGCCGGTTGGTTTTGCTTTGTTCTTCCGTGTTTTGAATGTATTTAGCTCAAGAATGCTTGTTGTGGAGTCAGACTTGTACTTTTGAATGATGTGTCATTTTTTCCCCAAGCAAAAAGTTCATGGAAAAACCTAAATTTAGATAGTTAGAAGAACATTCTGCTAAGTGGAAGAAGCCAGTCACAAAAGACCACGTACCGTACAATTCCATTTATAAGAAGCATCCAGAATAGGCAAACCCATAGAAACAGAAGTGGATTAGTGCTTGCCAGGAGCTGAGGGGAGGGGAGGGGGCAAGAGTTGGGGGGGGGGGTTAGTGACAGCGAATGGGTACAGAGTTTCTTTTTTGAGGTGATGGTCACACAACCCTGTGAATATATAAAAAGCACTGTACTCTACACTGCCCAGTGGAGGCAGACGGGTAAGTGGCCCGGGGCCTGCCCACCTCTCCTTTTCTCCCACTCACCCCACTCAGGGCTGCCTGAATTAAAACCCGGGGTATGGCTTGAAAACCACTGGCTCTAGTGGTGAATCCTTTTTACTGCCAGATGAAGGTGGACCAAGTAAATAGCTGGAGGCCGGTATTCCTTATATATTAACAATGTGTTAAGAGCAGACCTGGAAATAAATTGCATCATAAATGCTTATCCTTGCATAGGGGCCACCTTTTTGTACTTCTGTCATAGAAAGCTTCTTCCCTTCTTCGCTTTACCAAAACATTCAGGGAAAATATCTACAAATACAATGATCTGCAGCTGTGATACCCATTGCTAGAGGTCCAAATGTCCTTTACAGTAGATGATATGTCCTTTTGGCTTTATTCTCAACCAGAGACATTCCATCTCTAAAAATGCCCTTCTTTATTCCCAAATGTCTTTCTTATTTCTCCTGTTCTATCTGGTTAGATCTTAGTGCCCCAAACCATCATCTCTCTTAACAACATTTTGCCTTAGGTTCATTTTCATTAATAGCTTATTTTCTATACTTCTTTATATTTGGAAGGATTAGTACCTAAATAACTACAGATATTATATGGTGTATTCTGTGTTATTCAGGAAAAGATTGAACATTGTGGGTCTGATGGCAAGGCCTTGGGACAATGTGGGTGGTCCTTGCTATACTTTTTTTTAATGAGATGAAAATTGATGAACTTTAATTATAAATAAGTTGCTTACTTATGTTTCTTCTCTGCTCTGCAAGCCTAGAGAATCAAAAGTTCCCTTAACTGTGTACTAGAAACAGACACATTTAGGTAGAATAAGAGCAGATGGAAAGCCACAAACTACATAAGGGCTGACTCAGAATTTAGTTGTTTTAAAAAATAATTATATTTTTTTTAAGCTTCTGTTTGCAAAACAAGTTGGTATGAGTCCCGGGGATGCTTGCCATGAAGGAAAAGATGACGGACTGGGGAGGGTGCAAGGAGAGGGGGGCAGGCAATAAGTAAGCAGTGTATTTAGCATAGTATTAGAATAATAAACCATTATTCTAGAAAAGTCCTCTGGTTTTGTTTTGTGAAGTGATTGGAGTGAGGTCTATCCAGGTTTGGATTAAAAGCCAACTAGCAGGGGCGCCTGGGTGGCTCAGTCAGTTAAGTGCCCGACTTCAGCTCAGGTCATGATCTCACAGTTCGTGAGTTCGAGCCCCGCGTCGGGCTCTGTGCTGACAGCTCAGAGCCTGGAGCCTGCTTCACGTTCTGTGTCTCCCTCTCTCTCTGCCCCTTCCCTGCTCATGCTGTGTCTCTCTCTGTCTCAAAAATAAATAAACATTAAAAAAAATTAAAAAGCCAGCTAGGAGTCCAACGACTAAGGTTTTAATTGAGTCCTCTGCAGGTAATGTAAATTTATTAAATACATCTTCAGAAGGACTAAAGTTGGCATCTGTATAACATATTGCAAATAAAAACTAGAATTGGTGATAACTGAGGCTTAGGGAACAGTTTATAAGATGGGAAGAGGGAATGGGGTTGGGATAGATTTCAGTCCATGTCACTCTAAGTGATTATTAACTAATCACCTTGACATGGCTAAGGAAACAGTAACATTTTATACTGCATTAAAAATTTAGTCCATGTTTGGGAACCTGGGTGGCTCAGCCAATTAAGCATCCGACTCTTGATCTCAGCTCAAGTCTTGATTGCAGGGTCGAGAGTTCAAGCCCCACATTGGCCTCCATACTCAGCAATACCCCCCCCCCCAAATAAAATAAGAAAATAAATATATATTAAAAAATAAATATAAAAGTTTAGTCCATATCATTTTTGGGAATGACAGATGGGTAGTATTCCTTACAATATCGCGGCCTGCTCTTTCTTTCTTATGTTATTGCTTTCTCATGTTCCATACTTCACTATATGCTGGCTCATGTGAAGTCATTAGACTTGTTTATTCACCTTAGTGGAAACCATGTTACATCCAGAATGCTTCATCATCACTAAACATTTAATATCAAATTGCAACTCTTTCAGTAACAGGAATCAACCAATAACATTGCCAAAACTAATTTTACTTCATGGCCTAAGTTTTTAAATATTGGGGAAGTGAGCTAAGGATGGTTTATTTTCAACAGAAAATAAAAAATTATAAACTGATTGCTGGATGTGTTTAATGATGAGTCCTGATTGCCATGTTATTTCATGACATGACTTGTTATTCCAAAAATACATAAAGCCACTGAAACTGTTATTTCATTGCATGAATTTATATCTGCTCTAATTTTATTGGAGCTAGATATCTCCTTCCATTTTAATGAGAGAAGTATAATTTTTTCATCCTCCTAGACAACATCTGGGGAAGATGTACGAGACTTCACAAAGGTGCTGAAGAATAAGTTCAGATCAAAGAAATACTTTGCCAAACATCCTCGGCTTGGCTACCTGCCTGTCCAGACAGTGCTTGAGGGTGACAACTTAGAGACGTAAGTTCAACTTTAATATTAAAACTTCTATGTACTCTTTTATCTGATATTGTCTTTTATTATGTTAGTGACACCCAGAGAAATTATCTGATACCAGAAAGAATTTGTGTTTTGGTAAAGCGTTTCATTTTAAAAGAGGTAAAATTAAACTCGGAATCAGTCTTCACAACATGAATTTTTACTGTTGGCTTTTGATAATACCATGGCTAAAATTTTAGGTTTAATTTTGCATGTGTTCCTCCACTTTAAAAACACGTATTACTGTGTGTTCAACCTATGCCTTGGTCATGTCTTTTCCTCTTAAAAATACTTAGAGCCGATTGTGGTATATGCTGTTTCATTACCTTACTCATTTCCCATTTTTCCTCCTTTGGGGATATTTTTGCTATTTTATGAAGTATGTGTTACACTTATTTTACATGTTAAAAATTTTTTTTAATGTTTTATTTTTGAGAGAGAGAGAAATGGAGTGTGAGCAGGGGAGGGGCAGAGAGAGAGGGCAACACAGAATCCAAAGCTGTTAGCACAGAGCCCAGCATGGGGCTCCAACTCATGAACCATGAGATCACAACCTGAGCCAAAGTTGGACGCTCAACCAACTGAGGCACCCAGGTGTCCCTGTTTTACATGTTTTTAATGTAAATATATTAATAATATTGAGTCTCTTGCTTTTGATATACCTGTGCTAAAATCACATCAAAATCTTACATTTCTAATTTATTTTCTCTTGAGCATGAAGACAGTAAAACAAGATAGCTGTATATGGTACATAGACAAAATTTCTTTGAAGTATGTAATTTAATTTTATAAGCATGAATGAAACAAAGTCTCAAGGTAGCAAAATTACTATGGCATTATAAGGAAGAGTAGCAATTTATAGCCTGAAATGAAAAGAAAAATAATTTTTAAAACAAGCCAGAAGAAATGCAAGAAGTAATTTTAAATTACTAAACAATTATATATCAAGATCAAAACAGGTCTGATTTTAAATTTTTGAATCGTATTTTATTTTGTTTTATTTTATTTTAAGAAAGAGAGCATGTGTGGAGGGGAGGGGCAGATCGGGGGGAGAGAGAGCAAGAAAGAGAGAGACAGAGAGAGAGAGAGATAGAAAATCCCAAGCAGGCTCCATGCCCAGTGCAGAGTCTGACCTGGGGCTCAATCTCACGACTGGGAGATCATGCCTGAACTGAAATCAAGGGTCTGACGTATAATTGATTGAGCCACCCAGGTGCCCCTGAATCACTTTTTAAAATATCAGCATAAACATGACTTCCGTGGCAATTTTCTTACACTCCAATCTTGGGAAAAATGAACTTTTATTGCTAGTCATTAGTAAAGTGCCTAGTCATAAAAATAGTGATGTTCTAGTTACAGAAAGACGCCCTCTCAAAATGCCTATAGAAAAGAAACTCAGAAGTGTGAAGTTTTCTACATTATACAGTAGAAAAAAATATATAATAAGAAGTATTAAAAAGTGTGTTGAGTGCAATTTTTGTGCAATCAGTCTTTCTTTCTTTAACCTTTAAAACCCACTGTTCATTTTATTGTGTATCTGAGAGAGAAGCAGAGAGCAGTAATAGTCTAGTATTAGGACAATCCATGTCTCAAAGATTTCAAAGTAGAGGACAGGCTATTTGGCCTGGATTTTTTTCCGTATAAAGCTTTGTAGAACACTGGCTTTGCTGCATTTTTGTATAAATGTATGTTGTGGGTTTTTTTTTGTTGTTGTTAATTGTGGAACTTCTAAGAAGCAAAAGAAAGACCACAGCCAAAGCACAGTAGGTATTTCATCGCTCTGTAGGTACTGTTATGAGCGCACAACTGTATATGTTGATAGGTCCAAAAATACCACATACGCATTTAAAGCATACAAGATATTTCAAATTTTTTGATAACTTTGATATCAAACTGTGTACAATTAAAATATTATGCCGCCCAGTTATTTTTTTCACAGTACATTTTAGAACAAATTTTGCTGAAGCAATCTCAGTTTAAAGAGAGCTATTCATCTGCTTAAAATCCATAAGGAGAAGTAGATTTTTGGTTCTCTCTTGTTTTGTGTGTACGTATTTGTCCTTTTCTTCGAAAGGTTTTATGTTATTACATTCTTATTTGTTTTACTATCTAATACACAGTTTAACTGTGCTGAACACCCCATGATAAAGGCACAATTTTACTTCCCTTGGTATCAGATCTAATTAACCTTTGCAGTAACTGCCTGAAGCATAGAATTATCACATAGCTTTTTTTTTTCTTTTTACAGGATAATTTGATAAGTTTGAACTAGTGATGTGCCTTTCGCTCTTATGATAAACCATTGGTATTTTGTGTCCCAATATCTACATCCTTCATATGAATCATGCAGGTCGATTCATCTTTTTTTTTAAATTCCTTTTAAGCATTTTTGATAACTTTTCTTTTAATGTCAAAATAATCATTGACAGCAATCATTCTATTCTGAGTGACTCAGTTAAAGTAAAAAAGAACAGAAAAACATGCCAAATAATTTTGTGCTGTGATTTTTGGCTGTAATTCTGAAAATGCTTCATTTCATCTATCATGAATTTACCAGCATTTTCAGAGAGAGGAAAACAAGAGAAAGAAAGGAAAGAGTATAAGATTAAATCAGATGTCACAAGATTCTTTTTGAAAAAGATTTATGAGATACTGGATAGAGTGGGCAGGTTTTCTTTTTTAAATCATAGAACGTGTTTTTGGAGTTGGTATAGTTCATTTTTCTGCTGAGCCCTTTCTAGTACAGGGCCACTTAATCTTCTGGTGTAACAATTTATGTGAGTGGGTAGTAAAGTTTGATTTCATTTATTCTCCTATTTGTGGGAGAACATTGGAGAAAAACCAGCCAAGTGGTAAATGTGTTAAAGTTATTTATGAAGCTGATTGGAATTTTCTCTTGCTTCTTTCTTTTTCATCCCTGCAAAATGTAGTGTCTTATCCCCTATCCAGTAATGAGATATGTGTGCATGGAGGGTATTTATGGGAAAAATGAGTTAATACTAAAAGGAGGTAAACAAACTCATGCTTAGGTTTATTCAGTTAATTTTGTAACTATGTGTGCAAGAATTTTCAAAAAATAAATCAACATAAATGAGTAAAACTTGATTAAAGAGTTACCATTGAGGGGCACTTAGTTGGCTCAGTTGGTTAAGTGTCCGACTCTCAATTTCGGCTCAGGTAATGATTTCATGGTTTCGTGAGTTCAAGCCCCACTTCGGGCTCTGTGCACTGACCCTAGGAGCCTGCTTGGGATTCTCTGTCTCCCTCTCTCTGTGCCCCTCCCTCACTTATGCTCTCTCTGTCTCTGTCAAAATATATAAACTTTAAAAAAAGGTTTAAAAAAAGTTAGAAAAATTTGCCATTGAACATAAACCTAAGAAACAAGCTAAAATAGTGACAAAAATAATTTGAGAATTTTGAGAGATTGTTTTTGGCTAAAAGGTAGGTTGGTTTCCTTAAAGATTAAAGAAGTAAAATAGACACTTCTGCCTGATGTTGGTTAAAGTGGAATAAATGAGTTTCGTGGTTCTTTTGAGTTCTTACTGTAGCAAGAACCAACTCATAGTCAGGTGTAACTATGGTTGTGGAGCACTGGATTGGAGGAGGTGACAGCTAACCTGAGACCTGGAAGATTAACAGAGCTAGACCTGCAGTGTTTGGTGTGGATGACGAAAGGGAGAGTTTCGAGGCAAGGGAAGTATCTTCAAAAGCCCAGAGACAAGATCATTCTGGAAAGTACGGTGGGAAGCTGGGAAGAGTAGCAAGAAATAAGAGAGGAGAGAAAAGCAGGACCTACCTAATCAGGGGCCTTGTAAATCATGCCAAGGTATTTGGGTTTTATCGTGAAAGACATAGGGAGCCATTGAGGGTTTATATGTGAGAGCACACTGGGACCCCACTTACTCTGGAGCAAATGGATCAAAGAAGGCAAAAGACAGGAAGCCTAAGGCATTAAAAGAATCGTTAAGTTTTTCAAGGAAAGTCTGGGTTGTATTTCATGTTATATTAAGTATATTTAGTAAAGAGTCTGATTCTTTGCATATTAGTGTGTGATTAACCAAAACACCCTATTCAGCCACCACTCTGGAAAGCAGGGATAGGCTACATTATTAACTGTGGACTAACACATAGATCGGTCTTATTTTGAACCCTCTTAAATTACAGACTCTATAACTATGCCTCAGTGAGGATATTGCCTTGTTTTTGTCTCCCAGAATTAAATGAGAAGATGTATCACTTAACCTTTTTTTCTCTACAAATCAAAATACTTTGAAGTCAATGAAGCCTTCAGTTTGACTTTGTTAATCTTTATTTCTTTTCTTAGAAATGTTCTCAATATATAAAAAACTTTCTTTTGAGAACTTCTTTGGTTCAGCCTTCTACCTCTGCCATTCTTATCTTAGTTCAATGAATCATTTTTGTGCTGACTGCATTAACTTCACAAGAACTAGTCATGTGGTTTCACAGAGCTTTTCCAGCTTCAATTAAGATCAGAACAACATATTTCTCTCGTGCTTAAAGTTCATTGCAAATGTTGTAGTACACTTGAGTTTTAGAAATGCTCTCTCGAGTAGTTATTATTTTTTGGAAAGTTTATAGTAAATCATTCACATAACACTTAACATCCGTATCTATTGAATAATACTTTGTTATTTCATTGTTGTTTTAACTATCTTACATGTGGATGATTAAGTCTATTTACAGATATTCTGACAGACACGGCCTGGATAAATGCCTGTTTTTGAAAGGAGGTCCAAATAGTCTTAGTTTTTCATCCCAGTAAGATGCCCTTCATCTCTTAGTCTTTGCTATTCAAACATCAACTTGAGCTTCCAGCAGGAGATAATGAGATCATTAACTTTTTCTTAAGTTTGTATGTATAATAGAAATAGAATCAAGTAGATCTAGAATGATTTAAACTTTCCTCCTTTGTTTCAATCAACATGAGCTCTTGCAGGAGACTTAATTAAATAGAGAACTCATTTCCTTTAGACTTTTAAAATTCCCATATTCATCAGTAGCTCCCCTAGGGTCCCCCAGGGTCGGGAGTGGTACTGAATGATCAAGCTCCAGAGTCAGGCCTGACTCAAGCCGAACACATTTCCTGATATTATCAGTTTCAGAGATACAACTTCCGGAAAGAATTTTGTGTGAAGAAAGCGTATCACCATCCAGTTGCTTTCAGCCTTATTGATAATGTAAAAATTTGGGGCTGGGTATAGGGGAGAGGATCTAGGTAACATCTTCTTTCAGTGTCTCTGTGAGTTGTGATACTCTGTGTACACTTGGATTCGGATTTTTACATTTAAAACTGGACAGAGAATCAGAACAATCTCATTTTACTGCAACGCTGCCATCAGTGGATAATATAGTCTTTGGAATTTAACTTTATCTTTCTGACCAAGTTTCTTCTCCGGGAGGAACAAAAATCTGATTGCATCATCCCTTGGTATATGATGGAGCATTATGTTTAAACTTATTGCATGAGCATTTTTGTTTCTTTTTTTTCCAATAAGACCATTTCAAGATGTGTTTGCTGTCCTGTAACAAATATCCTGTGATATTTGTGAAAAGCTCCCGCAGGCACTTGAATACACAGCATCTTCTCCAGAACAAACAGGGACTTTGCGTTACTTTTGATTTCCCCCCCGGTGCACCTCGGGGCGACCAAACGTGAGAGTAGAAGGCAGTTGAGAATGCCTTCTCCCCCAGCCTCCCGCTGCTCTTGTCTGAAATCGCTGTCGAGTGCTAGTTCTGTGACTTCTGTTTCCCTCTCCCCCTCTGCAGTCCTGTGACACTCATCAGCATGTGGCCAGAGCACTATGAGTGAGTATTCACAGCTCCGTCTGCAGGAGCCGGCACTCTGATCGGTGTCATTAGCAGGGGGGTGATTATGAAACTCGTGAACTAAGAGAATAGTCTACCTCCTGGGTAACAATCCTCATGGTTTGTTTGCATGGCAAATTCAGTGTTTAACCAAGCTAACATTCCTAATAGCAACATCTGTCAATATTGGGACATAAAACTGTTTCTTTGCTTTTTCTTTTATAGCCCCTCACAGTCTCCTCAGCTGTTTCATGATGACACCCATTCCAGAATAGAACAGTATGCCACACGGTAAGAGACTTTGATGGGAGCCCTCTGCTGCGCTGCCGCCCAGAACGTATCTATTTCTGTATGAATCCTGTAGCATTAACATGCCTTGATTTAAGGGATGTTTTGCGAGAGTCGTGATTCCATTATATTTGGAATCTGGGCTCTCATCTTTCCATGTTGCAGTTTGCACTTTACCAAATACCTGCTGTACATTCTGTGAAGAGTAAATCTCCATGGGATGTGATTATTGAGCTCATGAGAATCCAAACCCCATACAAAACAGGATTTAGATAGTGTAACCCAGTTTAATGAATGAGAGGAGGAATTGAAAGTGTTCTCAGGAGATGGTGCACATGTGACTTACCATATGTAATTAAATTTATGCTAATGCTTTATTATAGAGGTTTATTTTAGAGTCCTTAAACAATATAAAGTATCGTCTGGTCTTGATGGCATGCATAAACTTTCATAAACGAAGGGTATAGTAACTATCTCTGGTGCTAGCAAGTAGCTAGGCCTAAAGAGGTTAGTTTAA
The DNA here is from genome assembly GCF_024362965.1 of Panthera pardus. NCBI lineage: Eukaryota > Metazoa > Chordata > Mammalia > Carnivora > Felidae > Panthera > Panthera pardus. Next base: position 21,497,461 of record NW_026526732.1, on the reverse strand, counting down.
GCATCATATAAATAGTAACATTCAAACTGGGTCTCAGCCAGACAGAATTTCTGGGAAAAGGCAGGCTTAGATTAATGGAAAAATGTACTCAAAAGCATTGAGCTGGGAAAGAACATGGCTTGTTTAAAGAACTGCAAATAAAGGAATGAGGAGTAAAGGAATAGAAGCTCAAGTCAGATAAAGAAGGCCCACTTGCTAAGGAGTGGGGCTATATCTTTAGTTAAAGGGGGGTCATGGAGAGTCTTTCGGCAGGAGAGGAGCATAATCAGATTTCTGAGAATGAAGACCAAACTGGAGGGTCTGGGAAATCAGTTAGGAGCCTAGGTCCCTTAGGAGTCTATATAACATGGTGAAAGATGGAGGCCGACAAGTCTAAAGACAGTGGTGGTAGAAAGGTAGCTCAAGATGAGGTATTATTTTAAATTTCCAATCTTGTTACGAGATTTGGACCTTTTCCTATTTTGTCAGAATCATGACAGTTTGAGAAAAACAGAGAATGGACCTCCAACTGACCATGCCCCGTGTGGCCACACTGTCTAACCTCTTTCTTTTCATTCTTCAGCCTGGCCCAGATGGAAAGGACTAATGGGTCTTTCCTCACTGATAGCAGCTCTACCACAGGAAGTGTGTAAGTAAAACACGAAATTAGCACTGCCTGGGAAGGCTAGTTTCTGTGTCCTGGCTGTCGGAAGTAATCTTCACTGATTGTGGCTCTGAATTTTGATCCCGATCAAAATTGATAAGTGTGGTTACAAAAATGTCTACATAGATTTTATGCTCTCAAGCCGTGATAACATAAGTTGGATATGTTTATTTATTTAGTTTCATATAAGTTAATGAAAAAATCCTGTATTTATCAACTAATCTGCCTCAGGAAGATCGGATTGTTTTATGTATAAATACAGGTATAGATATTCATTCCATTTGTCAGATACTTCTTGTTGATAATTAACGGATGCATTTCCGTAGAATAATGCCCTTCTGTAAAATCCTCTTTTGCTGACTCGCATTTTCTCCATCATCTCTGCCATTTAACAACTATGCCCCACACAAGTTTGGACATATAGTCCCCACTCTTCATTGAAAAATATTGTTTCTCTTGCCAATATTTTATTATCTTAGCAAGCAGGAAAAGCCTCGTTGACTTTAGAAAAATACTTTCAGAAAAATTTTCTAGGCAAATATTTTATCTCTGATTATCCTATTATTGTGTGTAATATTGTTTAGGACCTTTCCCTTTTCTTCCCCCTCCTCGGAATTAACATTTTTTTTCATTTTGAATGATATCTAAAAGATTTCAATAGTGTCACATTTACTTGACTTAGGCAGGTTCATTGTTTGGATCTGGTGGGAAGCTGTAGGTAGCCAGGAAAGTTACAGAACATAACACTCAGATGTCTTATACTAAAAAAGGCCATGGAGAGAGCCAAATTGAAATACTTTAAGCACTCTAATACAGAATAGCTTCCTACCAATATTTTTAAAAGTATTTTACTATCATTAAGCTTATAAATAAAAATGTACGAGGTTTTTCCATTTTAAATTTCAAACATTAGCATGTTAATACTTTACAAGAATACAGTTGTGATTTGTGCATTATTATTCATGTACTATGAATATGAAACAATTCCCAAACCAAGATAATAGCATATTTATAATGCTTGTTTCATATTTAACTACTAGTATGTATTTTATATAAAGCAGTTAGATATCTGGAGTATCCCCTAAATCAACATAATTTCTACAAGGTTCATAAAGCCAAAGAATTAGATGAAATAAAAAAAATAGTAATAAAGACCAAAATAGTTAAAACCAAATTTAAATTCTTTAAAATGTGTTTGTCATGCCCTCTGAACAGAGTAAAGGTAATGTTCAAATTTAGTACATCCTATCTTCAAATTAAAATAAACACTCTTTTGAAATTTATTACTGATGTCTGAGAAAAAGAAAACAATAATCAGATGACTACAAGCTGAATACATTTTAATATACCATCATTAGACATATTAACTCATCCATCTGTCCAACAAATGTTTCTTATATACCCACCATGCAGTTATGTGCTAGGGCCAGTTTTGAGATCTGATGGGTACATTTTCAGGAAGTTTGTAGGCTGTTTGTTAAACAGAGCCATTATAGAAATTAATTTGTATACACTTACAATTAAATAAATTAGAGTCAAATGAAAATGAAGGTAATACTCAAAACTCATCATGCCTTAGTCTACCTCACTGTACTATATCTGTGTTCTTGGGGTAATTAATTGTATTTGTCAGATGGTGTGCAACTGCGTGTCTTTTCCAGACTCTACATTCAGTAAAGTCATTAGTTTGAAATTGGCCTTGGTGAGAGTATTTAAACCGTAGAAATTGCAAAGGCTACAATTCAGTGCCTTTTTATTCATTAATTTTTTGGAAAGCTTGTTAAATGTTTATCAGCTTGCCACTGCCATCTACCCAGTACTGTAAAAGTCTATAGATGTAAATACTATCTTCATGAGTCTTATGGGTTAGAGGAGAGATGATTAAGTGTTTCTACAGAGGAAGAGCATGGGAAGGGCATTTTTGGTAGAGAGAATAATGACCCCCAAAAGAAGTCTACATCCTAATCCCTGAAATTTAAGAAGGTGTCACTTTATATAGCAAGATGGAACTTGCACATGTGATTAAGTTAAGGATCTTGAGATGGGGAGATTATCCTAGATTTGGGTGGACCCCATATAATCCCATGAGTCCTTATAAGAAGTGGGGAGAGTCAGTTAGAGAAGGATATCGCCATGAAAGAAAGAGGTCAGATACAGGGAGATTTCCAGATGCTACACCACTGGCTTTAAAGGTAGAGGAATGGGGGCACCTGGGTGGCTCGGTCAGTTGAGCGTCTGACTTTGGCTCAGGTCGTGATCTCGCTGTCCATGAGTTTGAGCCCCGCGTCGGGCTCTGTGCTGACAGCTCAGAGCCTGGAGCCTGTTTCAGATTCTGTGTCTCCCTCTCTCTCTGCCCCTCCCCCACTCATGCTCTGTCTCTGTCTCTGTCTCTCTCTCTCTCTGCAAAAACAAAAATAAAACTTAAAAAAAGAAAAGAAAAAAATTTAAAGGTAGAGGAATGCAGGTGGCCTCTAGTTACTGGAAAAGGCAAGGAAACAAACTCTTCCTTAAATGTAATATTCAGTTAAGTTAACACTATAAGAACGTATCTATCAGCCACTAAAGTGAAATCTTTTTCCAGTTCCTGGTGCATTAGTATTTTCTTAGTGAATATGTTAGTAAATCTTATTTTGATCAGTCCGGGAAGCCCTTTGCCCTTTCACCATTTGAATTACTGAATATTCTGGGATTCTTTTCCTGCGACCATGGCAGTGACTCCTCCATTTGAGTAAGATTGCGAACAAGGACACCGAGTCATTGAAGTCCTGTGCTGGATCTGGAATCCAGTGGTGTGACTTGGGGTGGTCCACCATCCCCACTTAAATGTGTAATATTTACTTATTTAAACATTTCCATGTAGCCAGTACTATCGACTTGACAAAGTAAGTATTACACATGCTACAATAAATACCTTTTCTCCCAGTGGATAGAGCCTTCCAATGAAGATGCCTACCTTCTTTGGGCTGAGAGCACTCCTCAGAATTTGTGACGGAAGAGTTAGGACCCAAGCCCCACTATTTGCTTCTCTGACTGTCCTTCTGTGTTTCCTATGTACCCTCATGTAGCATCTTGGATCACGGGATATTAGGAAGAAACGTTTGCTGCTCTCAACAGGATGCCGTCATGCTGTTCCTTCTTTGGTCCCAGTGTATTTGTTTCTTACGGGACCTTCCTGCAGTGGCAGGAAGTATGTAGCACACTGTAACCCTGGCCTTTCCCTGGAAAATTCCTGAAGTCCAGCATCGACAGGGTCATGAAACAATCCTGAGATGATAGATGACAGTTTTCTGCACCACCTAACAGTGTCGCCAGCTTCTAAATGAGGGTTCGGTGGCTCCTCAAGGCAGCTCTTCTGTTTCATTCTTAGGTCTGTCCTGAGGCAGCCAGCATCAGAATCTTAGCAATTTTCATCGTTGGGAAAAACTAAAAGCTAACTCAGAGTGCCTTAAGCAAAAAAAAAAAAAAAATGGTATTAGTTAGCAAATTTCTACAATACGTTTTGGAATGTTTCTCATTCTTGAATTCTCTACCTTTCCTCCAGGCCCTTTTGAGGGGAGGTTTCTGTTATTCCAGTCTAGGTCATAAAAATATTACTAGGTTTCCTTTGAATAACAACAGTGATGATACAAAATAACCACCATCTCTCCCTCCGTGCAGAGCGTATTGAGCCAGACGCTGCACTAAGCACTTTGCCATCTTCACTTATTTAATCCTCACAGAACCTTTTGAGATGCTACTCGTGTTTCTGTGACCACCATTTTACGGCTGAATAAACTGAGGCCCTAAGAGTTTAAGGAGCTTGCCCAGGGTTTCATAGTCAGTAATGGAGCTCAGGTGCAGGCAGCCTGGCTCCCAGCACAGGCACTCCCGACCACCCCTGGCCAGCTCACTGTGCCGTGGGGGAGGGTTTCCCAGATGGGAGAACTGCGGTGGGGGGTGGGGGGCAGGTCAGGGCATCTTCATTCCCCCTGGGGGTCATCACATTCCTTGTCCTGCTCCTGCCCATTCTGCACGCACGCTTCTGCTTCACAGTCCAGACCTAACCAGGAGAGTTTGTAATTCAGCCCCTCCAAGACCCATCTCCTAAAGGTGCTTTGGGATGGTCTCAGCCATAGGTGGTAAAAGAGATCCCTGTGCTTTGAGGTGTGAATTTCGAGATTTGAACTTGGGATTGTAAGTTACCCAAGGTCCTTTTGTCATTTGTGTCTTGAAAAGCAGCCATCCTAACCTGTGGTTTGAGCCTTTTTCTGTCCCTCAAATTGGTCTGTGGAACCAATTCCCTGGCTCCCGACTGCGTTCATCTTCTGTGAAGCTGGTTAATGAGTTGTTGCACTCCCATGCATCTTGGACTTCTGCCTCCCCAGCCTACATGTTAATCAGTCTCCCAGCTCTTCCCCACATACACCCAATTCCCAGTGCTCCCTTTCCTCCTGAAAATCTGGCTCTGGATAATATAAAAGGACATTAATTTTGAGGACATTAATTTTTAGGAGGAGTTAAGCATCCATGAGTCAAACAGAAAACAGGACCTAAGATAGTCCTAGGGCATCTCAGTGGCAGGTACTGAAGGATAGATCCCAAGGCCATTGCCATCAGGGTGTCTCTCCCCCCATCTGCTGCCTGCCCTTGAGTGACACTGTTTTATGTGGAAAGATCTAACTTGGGAGGCTGGTGTGGTTCGCACTGGCATTGCTGTTTGCACCTCTGAAGCCTGGAATGGAATAACCCTTGAAAGGAGGGAAATTATTGTTATTTTTATGTATTTATGTCTTGCATTCTTTCAAAAGGTCATTGAATGAATCACACTTCTTTTGTCATCTGATATGTACTAATTTTGTAATCCAGATAGTATTTACTATGCACAACTTAAATATGGTATAAACAGAGTCCATTTGAGGGTATTTCAGTGGCGCAGATCTATATTTTTGCAACCTTTTCTATTTTAGCACTATTGACATTTAAAGGCCCTAGTCTGGTACCTCACGTACTATCTGTACTTAAAGGGTATGCTCTTGGTTTTTACTATATATAATTAAGAGCTTGAATGTATTTATTTTTATATTTAACTTTTAGGCCTAATCATCTGTGAAAAACACTTAAGGCTAAAATTATGTGTTATATATAAATTATTTTTTTAAAGAAATTGCCTTAAACCCTTTTCAGATACCTTAATAAAAGAATGTAAAGATAGTGGTGATGATGATAATTACAATAATATGTTAAACCCTATCAACTTCCCAGAAGAAATGAAGCTAGGCCAATGTTTACAACAAACTATATCTCAGATCTAATTGTGACTTGTTTGTGTGTATATTTGTTTCACTGTGGATAGTCCCCAAATCCTTAAAGCAAAAATTTAGTTTGTGTTAATATTAAGCACTAAATATAGTCCCTGAGTCTGACGCTTACTGGCATGAATGTTCTAAGGGCATATATGGTGTGATGGTATTTTCTGAGAAGAGAGGACCTCCGTGCTAGGATTCAGTCATATCATAGGCCCACCAGGTAGCTTACGGGACCCAAGTTTTCCTTTAGCGCTTCTTGTTCGTATTGTATATGTTTTTAACTTTACTTTTAGTCCTTCGTTTCCTTTTAGGTGCTTGTTCATAGGAATCATAAAATTGTTTTTTGGGGGGCAGCGGGGATGGGGGTGTGCGCGTCTGGGTGGCTCGGTCGGTTAAGCATCCTGCTTCGGCTCAAGGTCATGATCTCACAGTTCGTGAGTTCGAGCCCTGCGTCGGGCTCTGTGCTGACAGCTCAGAGCCTGGAGCCTGTTTCAGATTCTGTGTCTCCCCCTCTCTCTGCCCCTCACCCGCTCATACTCTGTCTCTCTGTTTCTCTCTTAAAAAAAAATTTTTTTTTTAACCAACGTGAGAATCAGTTTACCTGTCATTGCAGTCCCTGAGATTAAGATCTGCTTTTGTTCTCTCTATTTTGCATTTTCCTTACTTGTGCTTTCTTTCTTCTGTTCTATGGACAAAGTGCTTTGCTGCACATTTGTGGTATCTGGCTGGTCACATCGATGCCTGGGTCAGGACTCTAGATATAGTTCCATAGTCTTTCGACATGGAATATTACAGAGAGTAGGAGGCTAAACCTTTTGCTTTTGTTTGCAAGATCTACTGTTTTGTTTTGATTTTTGGTTGATTGCTTCTGATGCTTTCTCTTTAAAATAGAGAAATTTCATGTTTCTCTTTTGTTATTATTTTTGGGGGTACTCAGACTTTTTAGTTTTTTTGTTCTTTTTTTCTTTTTAGCCTGAGAAATATTTACAAAATGTTCAGTTACTCTCTTACTTTGCTATGACTTTATTTTATCTCCACTATGTCTTTATACTTTGTATTTTTCCTCCCTGTATATGCTCTCTCACTATGGATTCTCTCTCCTGAACCAGATAAAGTGCCTCCAAACACTGATGGTGATAAGGATCATTGTGTTTAAGTTTGCCATCCTTAGCTACTTGGTGTCACAGGGTGTTGATGCGTTAGCCTGATAGTCAACTTCTGTCCCTTCTGCCCCTTCTGCCCCTTCATGATACAGTTAGGCTTAGAGCATTGGCCATATTATTTCCCATGAGGAAGACACCTGCCCCTCAGACACATCCTTGCCACATTTCTGTCTGATTTAGCTACTTGGGCAGCCCAGGAGCTTTTAAATGCTGCTGCCCTTCAGTGGTCCCATACCTGTCCCTCCTCTTATCCTCATCCTTCTAAAGTTAAGAACAAGCATGAGATTCTTCTAGAGGCACCTTTAGTTTTCAGCGATACCACATTTTCTCAGGAAAGGTAATCAAAGGGTGATGTCATAGCTTCTTTCAGTCTTTATCCCATCCATGTGCCTTATTTCCAGTTTCTTCTCCATATATAAATTTAGAGGGAGGGAGGGGTTTACCAACCAAGGAAGCAAACGAAATCAATCAGTAGTTCATCTGAACCTTGGCTTTGGCTGTTCTGCAGGCCTAACACTCATTTTTCTTTCATTTGCTTCATCATATCACTCTGATCTCAGTGCTCAGGACACAGCTTTTCTATGAGTTCGCTAACTCTCAGATGCAATTTCAAGTCCCCTTTTTACCACAGTAAACTGTGGTCACACAGGGTTGGATTTTCAAATCAGACTCAGAGGAATCAGAGCTCTTACCTAGCATCAAGTGCTGCTCGTCAGCTGCAGGGCACAAGAAAGAGGTCCCAGACTGCCACTGCTGCTCAGCAGACTCCTTCTGACTGCATTAGGGTGTGCTCTGACCCCAGTTCAACAGGTGAGGTCTCTAAGGGACATTTGCAGGCACGTCCCTTTGACAGGCACTGGTTCTGTCATGAGACAGCTCCATTTTATACTCTAAGAGCTACTTACATGCTTTTCTGAAGCCCTATCCTATAAATCCATAGCTTCCAGGATTTGTTTACCAACACCATCAAAACACACCGGGTACAATCTGCTAAAGTATTCATTCTGTAGCTGGACCCTCCAGCTAGCGTTAGCCGTGAGGTCTGTCATTTTCACGAGTACAGAGAGATCAGACTGGATCTCCCCATAAAGGAAAGGAAGACCTTTCAGGCATGATGCTGAGCATTTACTTCTCAAGAATGTATCAATTTTGTCTTTTTTTTATGCTTCCGTTTCTGCCAATCATTAGATTCAACCACATGATTGATATGTCTAATTCATTAGACCAGTAGTTAGAAAAGGAGAATGTAAATAACTGTATGTCCTGTTTTAATGCAAAATGATTGATGGTAATATCAAATAAAAATATGGCAGATATTTTATGAATATCTACCATGATCATTTTTGTTATGTTATTTAAATAAAAGAATATGAGGATTATATTTTTCCATTCTGTGGGTTACAAAGCATTACAAAATGACTTTCAACCAAATGCTAAAGACAGTGAAATCAACTCAGGCCTCAGTCCATTTGGGCTGCTATAACAGTAATACAGGCTGGGCAGCTTATAAACAACATTTATTTATCACAGTTTTGGAGACTGGAAAGTTCAAGATCAAGGTGCTAGCAGATTTGGGGTCTTGTTAGAGCCTTCTTCCTGGTTCATAGATGGTCCTCTTCCCACTGTATCCTCAAATGGCAGAAGGGACGGGAGCTCTCTGGAGGGTCTTTTTAAGGGTGCTAATCCCATTCATGAGGCTCCACCCTCATGACCCAATTACCTCCCAAATGTCCCGCCTCCAAGTACCATCACACTGAGGCTTAAGTTTCCACATATGAATTTCGGGGATATACATTTAGTGTAGAGCAGTTTATTTTTGATTAAGTCTATTAATCTACTCTTTTGGCATTCGATTATCGATTTTGCCTAAAGTATCTCTTGTATTAACTAAGTAGTGTACCTTATTTGATACCTCTGCTGAGTAGAATATCTCTTCTGAGGTTTGTGATATGTACATGTTAGTCTAAGGCAAAGCATGAAATGTTGGTATGCGTAGTATACCTACCTTTTAGATAAATATCTTCCTAGAGTATTTTTTAGTAATCTCCACACTCAACATGGGGCTTGAACTCACGACCCTGAGATCAAGAGTCACATGCTCCTCTGACTGAGCCAGCTAGGTGCCCCAAATATCTTCCTAGAGTTTCAAAGAGACATAGAGGAACATTGAGCTTTAGACCAAACTTGGCCCAGCAGCCATCCCGATCGTCATTGTTTCTACTTCACTTCCATCCAGACATGAGCCTTGGTGTGTGTGTGTGTGTGTGTGTGTGTGTGTGTGTGTGTGTGTGTGATTTGTCTCCCTAGGGAGGACGAGCATGCCCTCATCCAGCAGTACTGTCAGACGCTCGGAGGGGAGTCCCCGGTCAGCCAGCCCCAGAGCCCAGCTCAGATCCTGAAGTCGGTAGAAAGGGAAGAACGCGGAGAACTGGAGCGGATCATTGCCGACCTGGAGGAAGAACAGAGGTGTGTTCAACCTGGGAGAAGATTTGTTCCCCCTGGGCAAACTTCTAATGGGAGATTCCTTAATAATAACTTCAGTATGATCCCTACCCATTCTCTTTTCAGAAGTGGTTTCTAAGAAGTCAAGGTGGAGTCAAAATCTTATCGGGGATTAACAGACTGGGGCACTGGCTGCAGATTATGAACGTGAGGGTTCAGGGAACACTTGCTTAAAGCTATAGCTTTGTCCTTGCTTCCTCATCTCACTGTTTAATGTTTCTGCCTGAGAAGAAGTCTCCTGAGCTCAATCTGAAGCTCGAGGGCAGTTTCGGAGAGAAAACCGTGCCCACAGTAGTAATTCCAGTTGTTCCTTTTCTGCACTAGAAACCTGCAGGTGGAATATGAGCAGCTGAAGGAGCAGCACCTGAGAAGGGGTCTCCCTGTCGGGTCACCTCCAGACTCTGTCGTGTCTCCTCACCACACATCTGAGGACTCAGAACTTATAGCAGAAGCAAAACTCCTCAGGCAGCACAAAGGTCGTCTGGAGGCCAGGATGCAGATTTTAGAAGATCACAATAAGCAGCTGGAGTCTCAGCTCCACCGCCTTCGACAGCTGCTGGAGCAGGTAGAGTGTGTGCACCTCGGTGGGGCTCCCGCGCCCCCTCCCAGCCCGTCTCTGTCCCGGAGCATGGTCCCAGCATCAGCAGAGGGGCTCACTTGCAGACTGTCACCTCCACACCTGATTAAGACTGGCTTAGGAATCCCTCTTCAGATGGAAGTATCACACCCTCCAACCGCTCAAAAAGTGGAGTTTCCCATTCTTTGCTAACACTGAAATCTGTCTCAGCTCTGAGTACTTTAAAAGGAAAGACCCTGTAACATACATCTGCATACATTACATGTGGGAAACTCTGTAGAGATTAAGGGGAAGGAAGTGATCTGAACTGTTCAAGCTAAAGCCTTTCTTCCAGTGAGCTCTTTTCAAGAAATTAAGTAACAGATGTTTATTAATGTGCAGCTATCATTTCCTAACACTGGGCCATGTTTTATGGCAATTTGTATACTTTCTTGACGATAAGAAATAGAATTTACATTACGATGAATGCACACCTGTATGGCAAATACAAAATAATTATTATAAAGAAAGGCTGTCTCTTATTTTCTACTTTTAAATTTCCTTCCTTTCTTCCTTACTCCCCGTGCCTGCCTGCCTTCTATCCTTCCTTCCTTCCTTCTTCCTCTCTTCTTTCCTGTGTTCTCTTTATCTCTACGTCCCTTCCATTTTTTTTCTCTCTCTTTCTTTGTGCTGGTCAGCACCTACCAAATCAATTTTATAGCTCATCAGTGGGTAATAGCCCACAATTTTGAAAAATACTGTCCTTTGAGATATAAAAGAGGCATCAGATGGAGTGTTTTGGTGCTTTCAGTCTTATTAGGGACCAAGACAAGATAGTACAAAATATAACAAGATAGTACTGCACATAGAGATACAATGCCATAGAGAAATAAGTACTTGATTACATCTAGCAGTTAAAGAATGGGAGTCATGCCACAGAACTAGCAATGAAGACGCCTTGGTAACAGGTGCATATTGGGTAGAATCCCCACAGATGAGGCTAGACTTTCTCTTTCTTGAAAAATCTGTGACACCAACATTCATGTCATCTTTTGCCTTTTTCTCTGGACTGTAGAGTGTGGGGCCCCAGGCAGTGACTAGGCATGCCTTTCTGCAGAAGTGATTTATCCAAAGACAGAAACAACTTTTTCTCCAGTGATTTTCTCAAATTTCAGAAAACCACCTTGTCATAGTTGCTGTCAGTATCTTTTAACTTGTCAGAATCATTCAAAACAGTGTAATTTCCGCATTACCTACACAACAGGCCACAGATCACCCCTTTTGACCATATAGTTTTCTGTATGTCTGTCACTGTTTCGGAATTTATATTAGACTGTTTTGGGGAAGGCTTACTTTGGGCCTCCAAAGGGTGCCCCATTAGAAAACAGTAGTACCCCTAGAGTGCCCCAAAGCCTGGCTTTCTTTGAATCCTTTGGAATGTTTGAGTCCTCCTCCCTGCCAGTCACATACACTGGAAAAGCTACATATACTCTAGCAGTGTGAATTTGAAGTTTCCCCGTGGTGGAAAGGATGAATTTTCTTTTGAAATCTCTGATTTAAAATATGAAGTATTATCATTAACCTAGTGCAGCGATGGAATCATTGCAGAAACGAAACAATCTTTATTTGCCAGAGCCTGTTGGAGAGCTAACGGCTCTTCTGCATACGCACACTCCGCACCCTCCCCCTGACTCTCACCACCCCATTAGACAGAGCTGCCTAATGGCTCATGTGCCTCCAGAATTGCACAGTAATGCTTTTAGAGATAGCTGATATCTAAATGGCTTTGTGTATCCCAGACTGTGGACCTCTTATCTCTTCTTAATGACTTAGCATGAATGCCAGAAGTAGATGGAAAATTTACCTGATAGTAAAAACTGGCAGAGCCTCCAGACTTCAACTAATATAAATCTAATGGAAAAGCCGCCATCAAGAATATTGTAATTTCTGCACTCCCTGGAAAATGAATCACGCTTTCTAATTTGACTATGTACTTGTCAATTTATCCATCACTATTTCAAAGCTTTGTGCAGAGTGCATTTACAAAGTGTTTTCTAGGTGTCAGATCCTGTTCTGATCTCAGAGGAAACACTAACTGAACACCCTCCTCACAAAATCCTTTAACACAGGCAATCGTTTCACCGCCTGTCCCCAGTTTACAAATAAAGAATCCACGGCACAGGAGCGCCTGGGTGGCTCAGTCAGTTGAGCATCCAACTCTTGATTTCAGCTCAGGTCAAAATCCCAGGGTCGTGGGATCGAGCCCCACATCAGTCTCTGCACTGAGCACAGAGCCTGCTTGGGATTCTCTCTCTGCTCCTCTCTCCAACTTGCATGCTCGCTCATTCTCTCTCTCTCTCTCTCTCAAAAGAAAGAAAGAAAAGAAAGAAAGAAAGAAAGAAAGAAAGAAAGAAAGAAAGAAAGAAAGAAAGAGGAAAAGAAAAGAATCCAAGGCATAGAAGGTTATAAAATTTGCTCAGGCAGGTACTGAGTGGTGGAGTTTGAATTCAAGCATGTGAATCCAAAATTGTGTTCTTAAGTCTCTAATACCACATTTAAATATTGATTTAAATAAACAAATGAGCTGATTTTGAAATTGGATAAATTTACTGTATGAGAAGCAGTGCTCGTTTTTTTTTACAGATGAATGAAACCTGTTTCTAGATTCACTTGGTTGACATAAAAATAATAGCACAATTGAGGGATGAAACTGACACTGAAAAATAAATCTTGCATTATAACCAACTGAGCTGTTCAAGGAGCCCAAACTGAAGGGACCAGACCACCCAGTATTCAGCTGAGATCGTAGTGAACCCACCAGACTGATGAAAACATGTGTTCTGAATGTCTGAGACCAAAGAACTCTACATGTCTCAGTTATCCATGGAAGTAAGAAACAGAAACGTGTTATTTGAGTTCTTCCTCTGCCTTAACATCTGCATGTGATTGCAGCCGGAATCTGATTCCCGAATCAACGGTGTCTCCTCCTGGCCTTCACCTCAGCAGGCTGCACTGACCTACTCGCTGGATCCAGACCCTGGCCCACAGTTCCACCAAGCAGGTTGGTGTCCTTAAGACCCGGCCAACTCCCCCGCTCTGCTCTGCGCTTCGCCATTGGTTGGTTTTTCATTTTCAACTGTGTTCTTACTCCCCGGTACCTTAGAGCAGAAAGGAGTTTCATACTCTCTTCGTGCTCAGCTGCGTACAAAGACATTTTAACAAGACCAAAAAAGCAAACATTCCAGAATAAGAATCTATAATATATTTGCTTATATACTGTGTAGTAGTGGATTGAATTTTGGTGAAAGATGGAAAAAAGTACTCTTTTCGTTTGGGGATGAGCAACAATTTAATTTTGGCTTTGCCTTCAGAGTGATTCTTTTTTTAAAGTAAATTTTCTGTCTTTAAAATTTATATTTATACGTATTCAGAAAATAATCCTAAAGTATATTATATACCAAGCGGGGTTTTCTCTGCCCAGGTCTGAGAATGAATATTCTGCTTTTTCCATCCTCATCCCTATAGACATTGCCACCCCTCCTGCCCCTGTCTGAGGCCAAGGTCTCACCTAGCCTATTATTGGTCACAAAGGGGACTTGTCACCTCTGCTAGGAAAGCCTCTGTCAACCAGTATTCAGGAATGGCATTTTGTTATTGATGAAATTTAAGTTCTGAAATTCTACTGAGGACCATATATTTTCACCAAATTAATTTGTTTCTAAGATATATTTTGCTGCATTAATCAGAAGGAAACCTAAGGTATTAATATTATCTGAATTGTTTTAAAGAAGTGAATTATTTTGCTCTTGGTTATAGAATAAAAATCAAGGTAAAAAGTATCTTCAAAACTACCTCTAGATTTGTAGCAGCATAAGCTAGCCCATGCCAAAGTCTCCAAGAAGAAAGAAGGAAGGAAAAAGAAACTGGTAGAATATTTTTTATATGAAAAAACACTTGGAATGCAAACTAATGGAATTTCATCTAACAAATTGAAATAATATGACCACATTAACTTATTTTTCACTCATAAGTTTTCCCTTGGCACATGGAATCTTCCTACAGAGACATCTAATGCATTTTATTTATATGAAATTATATTACCAACAAATTGATACAAAAATGGTTTTAATATTATTTCCCAAAATTGTCCTTTTCATAGAGTCTTATTTTCATGTTGATATTTAGAGGCCAGGATTAGGGTTTTTCTCCCAATGTTGGGTTTTGGTGGAAAGCTGGATGTTCATTTCGGAACGTCTATTGTTTTGTTTCTCTGCTGCCCCAGCGGCGGAGGACCTGCTGGCCCCCCCCCACGACACCAGCACGGACCTCACGGAGTTTATGGAGCAGATCAACAGTACATTTCCATCTTGCTGCCGTGAGTATGAAAGACCCCAGCACTACCACTCCACCTTCCCTTCCATTTCTTCTTTCCTGCTTGGCGCCCTTTGTCTTCTTTGGTAAGATAACAAAAGCCGCGATTAGAAACAGGATTGAATATGATTTGAAAATAAAGCAAACATTCCGTATGTCGACCAAGCAAATGAAGCTCAGCCTAGATACCATCGTGTCACTGGCTGTGGTGATGGTGCTGCTCTCTGAGAGGTTTCTGTTGTGCCTTCTGAAGGATAACATGAAGGCAAACCAAACAAGTTGCTTTGTAAGAAGAAGTTACCCTCTTCAGTGCAAACTGTAGTACGAAATGTGTTATTACTTCAAAAAAGAGCTTTTAGCACCCAACAAGGCATGAAAATGGTCCTTTCTGATGTAATTCGCTCTCTCTCTTTTTTTAAGATTTTATTTTTAAGTAATCCCTGCACCCAACACGGGGCCCAAACCTACAACCCCGAGATCAAGAGTCAAGCTCCACTGACTGAGCCAGTCAGGCACCCCCACTCTCTTTTCTTTGAGGGCATCAGAGTCAGTTCTGGGAGGGGATTATTTTCAGATATTTTTTCTCTTTTGTTTTCTTTCTTCTGATTTCTCTTCTCATGGAATGAAACAGTCACTGCATAAAGGCCAAATAATTGAAGGCTTCACAGATTATGACCCTGTGACTTTTCCATATGAACAACCAAGAGCCAGAAAATAATCAAATGAAAGCAGTCCAACTCCCAGAGGAAATTACATAATGTTCTTATTTATTGATTTTTCCCCCCAAACTTTTTAAATTCATTCTCGTCATCTCAAGGTTTCTACTGAGCTCTCACTTGGGCGGTTTCAAAGGGAAGCTGTGCACTTGAATGCATGCTAACTACTTAATGCCGCAATTTATCTTAAATAATCTTTTAAAGAAACTTGAATATGTTATTTATAACTTTTAGGGTGATTTCCACTCAAGTTGATTTTTAAATCTAGGCAGCCATCGAAGTAAGATGTTAGTATGTATGTATACCACTGTAGATATTAGATATATGTTATATATGGTAGTACATATATAAAACTGCTTCTCATCTCTCCCCTTTTCATCCTGTCCTCAGCAAATACCATCCTAAATGATGAAAAAAGGCATCACCAGGAAGGTAGTTAAGTAAGATATACTGACTTCATTAAAAAATATGCTTCAACTTCTACAATTCTGCAGTTTATAAAAATGCCATCATTAGCAGGGAGTGGAAATAGCTCTTTGAAATACAGTCTTCCCTGAATTTTCAGAAGTATTTTCCTAAAGGACATAGTACAGAATTCTATAAGCACATAAATATATTTATATTTGGGAATGTGTCATTTTCCAGTTATTATCTGTGTTATAGTTCTCAATGTTTCTTGAATTGTATTTATTATAGGTCAGTCCCTACACTCCCCCAAAAACATGTGCCCATGTGTGCAAATGTGTATGTGCACATACACACACATACACGTGCACACATACTTTTTTGGCCTTCTGGAATCTCACAAAGGCTTCAGAGGGTCACTTGAAGCCCCTACACTATCAGATTGTTGCCTGTTTTCTAGGTGCTGTAACAGCCACAGTAGATGAGCAGATCAAATCTTTTATATTAAGGTTGAATTTTCTAGAGATTTTTATTCTGAGTTGTATGTTATTTAATGGCTAGATAAAACCTCATCTTAGTCACTATAAAAGACAGAATTTCAAGATTAAATTTCTAAATGAAATTACTTTTTAGTTCAGCTTAAATCCAAATACATTAATAATTAGCTAGGAACAAATTCTGCAAATCAAAGCCTATTTATAAGTTTGCATTTAAATGTCATGATGGACATGTTCAATTTAAAAGTCAGTTGGCAGTGAGTTAGGATGGGAAATATGTTTAATCAAATGCTTTACAGTGTCTATAGATGTATAATTTCCACATTAAACTTTTTAAATATTTATTTATTTTGAGAGAGAGAGACAGAGTGAATTGGGTAGGAGCAGAGAGAGAGAGGGAGAGAGAGAATCCCAAGCAGACTCCACATTGTCAGTGCTGAGCTGACATGGGGCTCAATTTCATGAACCATGAGATCTTGACGGGAACCAAAATCAAGGTCTGAAGCTTAACCGATTGAGCCACCCAGGTGCCCCTAAATTTTTTATATTAAAAATTCATGGTGTTTTTTTTTTTTTAACAGTTTGTCACAAAGCAATTACTCTTAAATATTTTTCATAGTATATTCTTATATGTAAATGTTATAAAAGTCTAATCTGGCATATTTTAGAAGAGAATATAATTAAATGTAAATAATCATAATTATAAGGCAAAATGAATAAAAAAAGAAATGAGTATGCTGCTTCGGAGTGTGTCTCCTTCTCTTTCTCTGTCCCTCCCCCCCTCACTCTCTGTCTCTGTCACTCGAAAGGGAATAAATGTTAAAAAAAAATTTTTTTTTTTTACTTTCCAAGATAGGGACAGCTTTCCCTTAAAAAAAAGGCTTATTTATTTATAAAATTGATACATAGTTTTAAAAATTGTGTCTAAAGTTATTAAACCTTTTAAAAATTATTGCAGAAAAGATATAGTACCTGACTTAGACTTTGTGCCCAGTACATGTTTCTGAATTGAATGAATGCATGAATAAATACATTTTCTAACAGGAAGGTTTAGTTGGTAAAGTTTCCCAAGATAGTATACAGAAGGTTTGCAGGGTTCATTTGCTTTCTTGCCTCTTTTAAGTTGCTCAGCTAGCAATATTTTAATAAACTTTTGCATTCCCAAAGCTTCCTGACCACCCTTGGAGGATTTCTCTAAGCAAATCGGATTGGCACTCTCCCAATGCCAAACCAATCCCGTGAGCCCCTGTTACTAATGAGAGCTTTAAAACTGCTTGTCACCAGCATACAATGAATTGATCTGCATGTTAATCTTGACTTTTGATCCTTTGTGGATTAACAATTAGCATGGTCACAAGTGAATTTACACTCCGGGCAGTCCTGGAATTAAAATGAAACTATAATCATAAATCCTAATTGCATGAATTGCCTACTTAAACATGACATTTTTGTGTGTGTACCTATACATTGTTGTGCATAACACTTTAGAATTTCTCTGTCTCAAATTAATATACCTGTTGTTCCTGATAGCATCCTTGAATTATGGTCTTTTAAAGTCTTCGTTTAATTATTTACATTAAGTTTCAGAGCAGAGAGGAAGGCATTTTCATCTTTTCCTGGCAAGGCATTAATGAAGGGAATTTGTGTTGTCTATTAACTAATGTACATATTAAAATTTTCACTAACTGCTATAAGTGGGGTTTTTTTTAATGTAAAATCCTCGCCGTGTTTTCATTTATGTCATCCATATATAGAGGATACTAGTCCTGAGGATTTGGGGCCGATAGACCAACAAATGCTTTTAAAATTATTTTTTATCTACAGGCATATTTTCACAGTGAGTTGCCTGTGTTTATTAAACTTGAGTGGCATTCATCACAAACTCAAAACCTACTAAAATGCAAACATTTCCTGGTTTCTTTTAAAAATATACGGGCGCAGTTTGTTCAGGGGAGTACCGTAGCCTTTTATTTGATAAGAATCTATAGGGCTCATGATGCTGATTTGGAGCAACGTGGCTTCAGTTTTGGTTTGGGTTTAGCTGTGCGTTACGAGTAAGAGAAGTATAGTAAGAGAAGCGTGTATAATAAGAGAAGTGTAAGTGTGTGTGGTGTCCTTGATATTTGTGCAACAGAGGGCTCCCTCAGCGTAGCTCAGTGGGAAGGATGCCCACTCATGTTTTCCTGCTATGACCTATGCATCTGGCAGGACTAGGCTGGCTGGATTTTAGCCTAATTTGTTCCCTCCAGGCATCATAAAGTTGCCCTTCTCGTTCACTCTGATTTTCTCACAAAGCCCCCACTATGTGGTCGTGGATGTCTTTTTTTTCCCCCTTCAGCACAAAAAGATAAGAGATGGAAGGAATGCAACATGCTAGATGATGAGGGACGGTTCTTATTTGACCAGATGTCCCCATCACCGGGGGTGCAGAATATCCTCTGACCCGCCTGCCCGTGTCCGCCCTCACAATGTCCCCTGGGGCATCCACACTTTTGTAACCAGGAAGGAATTCGAGCTGCTCAGCAGCAAGGGCGAATCAGACCCCATATAACGACTTATCCAGTGCTCTCAGCTGGGCCCCAACAAGGCACAGTGATTAGCCCAAGTATCTAAAGACTGTGGGAATTTGGCCAGCCCTTTGAGGCAAGCACATTGCCACCAGCTTCCTAGACCCCTGGGGTGAGCGTGAGCCAAGGGGGGGGCAGAAACTGAACACTCATGCCCCTTCACTTCCCGAATCACCTGCTGGTCAGAATTTGTACTAGTTAGCAAAATATGCAAACTTGCTCTGTTCGGATACATAAATCAAATACATGGCGTGATTTCAAGAGGAAATTTTGAATTTTTTTTCAAAACAAGTTATTTGCTGAATGCTTCGGTATGGACTTATCTGAGAAAGCCAGCATATGTTTTGCATATTTTGGTAGAATTTTTATATCTTATAGGACATAGGATATGAGAAACTAGGGAAAAGAAACTAGTCTTTGTTAAAGCATCTAGCCAGAAAGAAAGAGAGAGAGAGAGAGAGAGAGAGAGAGAGAGAGAGAGAGAGTGAGTGAGTGGAAGGGAAGAAGGAACCAAAACTTGTTTCTTATTTTCTTATTAGCACCCATTTAACAGCTGGGAGCCATACACTCCACACTTTTGCGTGCTGAGAGGGGGAACCAGCAAAGCAACCCTAGCTCCTTCAATTGATTTCTTTTGTTTTCTCTTTCAGCCAATCTCCCCAGCAAACCACAGGTAAGCGTTAATGGGTTGATTGGCTCAGGTGTTGTCGATTACAACCTGGAGTAAGCAGATTAGCTGCTTTTGATTTCAGTGCAGATTTTATTCCCCATGTAATTTAGTAAACTTGCTTGACGTTTAAATGTTAGTTAATTCTGTACAACAGTTTGTCAGTCTGGGGAGAGGGAACCCTTCCCAAGCCAGTTCTTCCAGATGCCCAAAATACCAAGTGCCTGATCCTTTGTGTTCTAACAGCTTTTTAAGGGCCGCAAATACGCTATGCAAAGTTACCCTGGGTCGATTTGGCTGACCACTGTTCTCCCGGATATGTACTTACGGTCACTATCACAGAACATTAACTTAAAGCAGTGACTGCAACGGTACACAATGTGGTTTTGTTACTTTGAGAGGGAAAACATTTTGATTCTTCATTTAAAAATTTGCCGAGGTTGGGGAGGGGAAAATTTGCTGAGAAATGTTGGCAGCTTTGGCTTTATACCTTTCAGTGTTTTCCTTATCAGGTGCTTTTAGTACTAATGAGCCACAAGACCATAGTAAATCTTTGGAGAACATGTTCTTTCATGAACTTGTTTATTAATCTTTAATATTCTGACTGTGTTATTATCTTGATGGCAAGAGGGGCTGGGGTCTTAAGGAGAAGCACAGACGGTTGGTCTTTAGGACCTGGAGGGAAGAAAAGGAAATCTCAAGCCAATTAGCAGGTGTGATGTGAGAGGTCAGGAGATGGAAGGACTTCATCTCCATGAAGAATCATCTTCCGATTGCTTGTGTTGTCTTAGTGAATCAGAAGCCAGGGCTTCAGCAGAGAGTGAGGACAGGAGGAGGTGTCAGAGGTGTGAGGAGAGACTGGAGGATGTGCCATAGCTGCTTGGAGATCGGGAAATAACAGACAGGGAAATAGTGTGACTGCAAGGCAACATTGAACATGACTTACGGTGCCTCCTTGTGAACAGCTGGCCTGCAAAGGCTGTGTGTTGTCTCCTGGCCGCCACGTTCAGGTTCATAAGCACAGGCACCAGAGTCGGGCTGAGTGTTGCATTTAACCAGAGTTGAAGTTTTGGTTTGGCCAAGAGAGTACAACACTTCAAGGGAAGAGGCAAAGGTATGATGATGATTGAACAAAGTATCCAAGCTTGTAGGGAAAGAAGTGATGATATGTTAGGTGCAGGAGACAGAAAAAAAAAAAAAGGGGGGTAGGAGCAATGGATTGTGGTAGCAAAGGGTGGATGGAGTTGGGGTCCTAATGGAAGTAAGTGGGAACGTAAGGTGGTTGTCAGAGGCAGGATGATTGAGATTGGAAGTGTTGGAGGGGGTGAGGTATTGGTGATGGTCCATTTGGAACTTTGAGTGAGTGACAAGAGGGGAGGACACATTCCCTGGAGGAGAGGAGTTCAAGGAACCGAGAGGCCAGATTTTTGGAAGAGTCATCTATGTGGGCAGTGAAATCACTAGGATTTAAACATAGTTTTAACACGATGACAGTGAGCCATTCTTCAAGAAGTAAGGGAACATGACCCAAGGGGTCAGAAGATGACTACAGAGTGTGTGGTATAGTCTAATGGCATGGGATTCAAAGTTGGGTGGAGAGAGCGAGAGAAAAGGGCCTGAAAAAACACAACGTGGACCTAGAAAGGACGTATCCAATACATGAAGAGTGTGGGAGATAGAAAACAGTCATATGTGAGACGGTTGTGGAGGAACCTGTGTCTTCGGGGGAGATCCAGATATTGATGTGTTCAGAGAAGAATTGACGGGCATGGGTTTTAATGATGATGGATCCAACCGTACGACCTTCCCTTCAAAACATTGATGCCACTCCCTTGAGTGTGAGCTGGATGTATATCCTCTCTTGCCTACGTGTACTGGCCCTGGTCCGTTAACTGGCACCACTGCACACCCTTCAACTGTGATTCATGTCTTGCGTGCCCCTGGTCTGGCCCCCAGCTTGGGTCGGAGACCGGTTGGAATTGTCAAGGATACCCCCTCAGCCACAGACCTCCCACAGTCCCCCAGGGAAAGATGGAGTGCTTGCACCAGCTGAATTCACTCATCTTTGGTACCTCCAGCAAGAAGAAGCCGAGTGCTGCCTATTTTCACTTGGTTTCCAGCCTGGGCAAGAGAAAAGTCTTCCAAACTTCCTCTACACTGGCTGCAATGATAAAAAGCAGACTAGATGCCTTCGGGATGAAAGAGAAAGACCTCATCCCAGGGAGCAAAAGTCACATGGAAGTAAAGGGTCCCCTTTGAACACAGCCAAAGGGGCTGTGGATAGTTGTCAAAGAAGTACTTTTATTTCTCAGAAGAGTTGACAGGTCTCTGCTACCTGTAATGTTCTGTGTAAATGTTGTTCTGACAGCACTGTTTCCCTTCCCACAGGCAATGTGAAGTATTCATCTAGCCAGTCAACATTTCCTGACTTAACAGTGTTGCCCTTTTCAGCAAATGCCAATTCCGAGTTCCATTTAATCAGAAGCTCCGTGGCTCCTTGAAACATGCTGTTGAGCGCTGACTGTGTGTTCTACTGAAGGAGTAAAACACTGACTATCCAAAGAGAAAGGATATTTTGTTTTTATAATAATCATATATTATTGGGTTTTTTTTGTTCTTCCCTTTCTATGCAACTGTAAATTAATGAACAGAGTGGTATTTGGAAATGGTATTACATTTGTCACTGATTTGTATACTGTATACAGCATTGGGAAAGTGGGTGGGGGCTTTCTAAGATGATACCTTCTTGTTATTAACCATAACAAAAATTGCATAAGAATTAGAAAACAGTGTTACATTTTTACATTCCTTTATATTAACCTTGTACAATAACTTCGTTTATTTCTTCCGCTCTTTTACCATTATGTTTTGGTTATTTATAATTCACCAGCCACATGACCACATAGATTTCCTGTATTCATTTCCATGATTTGGCCAAATTAATAAGTCATATATTTCAATTAAATATTTATGTATATGAATTAGGCTACATCTCTTACATACCACTTAACTTTATTTGACATCATACTTAGTGACCACTTGGATAACCACAGTAAAAGTCCTGTGGGCCTAACTGGCATTCCTACTGGGATTTGTTTCCAGCATTTTATTTCCCCGCTCCATGTAATAAGTAGATCTTGATTTCTTTATTTATTTCATGTCCCGGTATATATGATAGAGGAGACTTAGAACAGCATTATAATAATCTCAAAGATCATTTTTACCAAAGGTTGCCCATTGAAGTATATTCTCATTTGGACACAGAAAGAGAACATGGGATAACATTTCCTTAGTTGCTAAGTCTTGATTTTCATCATTAAATACACAACAGACCTTTACTTAATCGTGCTACCAGAACACATCTTTGTCTCGAATTCCCTTTGAAGAGAATTTTATTTTGTTTATGTATACTCAAGCCATTTGTAATTCTTGAAACTCCCAGTTCTTTTCTTCCTGACAGCAGACAAATTCAATGCCTGTTTCATTTTACCTTTTGGATGAATGATTACATCTTTTATTACTTTTCATTTGATCAGTATATTTGGAAAGGATGTTTATCAAAAGCCCGTGTCACTGCTTCCATAGAGGAATAAAATTATGCCTAGATGGTGGTACCCCTGCCTTTGAGTCAATGCTGTTAGGTATTTGGTTTGGCTTCTGATTTAACATTTAACTGATTCAGTTGAAACGTGTTATGTAATTACCAAATGTAGAGAAACCAAAAAAGAAAGAAAGAAAGAAAGAAAGAAAGAAAGAAAGAAAGAAAGAAAGAAAGAAAGAAAGAAAGAAAGAAAAAGAGAAAATCACGTGTTTTGATTCAAGCGTATGTGCATTTAAAACATCAGGACATTTTAACTTTGGGTTCTCTTGAACTGGGATTTGGCCAGAAGGAGGCTTAAAGTTAGAAATTGCTATTCTTTTAGAATAGGTTGGGTGGGTTGGGGGGCAAGGGTGTCTATTTGCAGCATAGATATTTTGAGAAGAAAATTGTTTTATATAAGAGGAAAGCCATGACCACCTTTCTACCTCAGATGCATCTTCATCCATTGTGTTGGAAATAGCTTTATGCCGCTGCAGTCTGCAAAATCTAGAGCTTTTATCAGGCCACATCAAACCCAAGAAAAGCACCTATTTAAAGAAAAAAACTTTCCCTGAACTCTGAACGACAAGTTGTAGATTTGGTGTCTTCCTTGTTCTTACTTTGAAAAGTTACGTATTAATTTTTTTCTGCTTGTAATTGTGTGCAACATGTCTTCTATCTGCTATTAAGGAAAAGCTACATAAAACACTACATTGTAACCTTCTAAGTAATAATAAATAAAAATATATATATATATCACAGTAACAACAAGGGGAAATAAGTATGTAGTTCTTTTGAAATATGTGGTAAAGAACTAATCATAGACTATCATCTAATCTGGTTACATGTTGTATTTTTCATCCTGAATAAAAGTAATTTTAACACAAGATGACTTTGATATTCTTCAGCTGTGTTCATTGGAGAGACTGAGCTTTGAGTGTACATTTATGAAAATAAAATACGAAAAGAGCCTGTATAATGATAAAGCTATTATTTTCTTCTATTTTCTCTCCTACACAACGAATGCATTCTTCCTCTTGTTCTACTGTCTTTCTGTGTGTCTCTCTCTTCTCTCTTATTTATATAATTCTCAGTTTCCTTTACAGATAGAAAGCTTATAGATAGGGAAAAATAATGTTGGGTGTTAAAAACATACACACAAAGCCTATCAGGCTTTTGTTTTAATAACTTGGATGCTGTTGTATTTACTTGATTCCTCTTCCAAATCCACTTAGCCGCATGCCCTTAAATAATGTGCTTTTTATATATGCACTGTGTTTTAACCATTCTGGTAGTATGTTTAATCCATTCCTGAAGCCATCCTGTGGGAAATAGTGTTGAGAATTGTATTACTTGATTCTAAAAGTAAAAGCTACCTATGAAATAGAAAAATCCCCAAACATGTAATTTGTTAGAATAAAACAGATACATTCTAAGGAACATGCATTGTAAGCATCCTGTTTACCCCAAAGTAATAGTCACATTAAGCATTCCTAAGGAAACAATTGTTAAGTTCTAGTAACCTGTTGAGTAGGTAATTGGAAAGGGAAGTGGGAACACAAAACAAAGTATTGTTTTTACACTAAGCCTTTAGCTTGTTATTTCTGTCTATCCTTGAGATTATATGTACATTTTTTTAAGCTTATTTATTTATTTTGAGAGGGAGGGAGGGAATCCCAAGCAGGCTTTGCGCCTGATGTGAGGCTCAAACTCATGAACCATGAGATCATGACCTGAGCCAAAACCAAGAGTCAGACGCTTAACCGACTGAGCCACCCATGTGCCCGTGTACATTTTTAAAGAATGTAGTTTGCCCTTGGATTTCTCCCTGCCGCCCCCCATTCAACTGTTTCAGTCAACCAACTATTTCAGTGGCGTTTCTAAATTCATTAGTTGAAACTTTAATGCAAACACAGTAAAACACCACTAACACCACACTACCCAGCACTCTAAATAGGATCCAAATACTTCATTCCATATGATATTAGCTAGTGTTTTTGTGAGGTTAATTAAGTGATAGGAGTGAGCTCTTGATGGAGGTCAAGAGCCAGTCTCACTTGTGCTATGTCCACTCCCTGGGGTATTAGTTATCTGTTGGCACGCTAATCGGTGCGGCAGCCATAAAATCTCAATAACAAGCATGGCTTTAGCCCCTGGGATGTGAGATTCAGCTGATCGGGGAGGACTTCTCTTGCCCATATGTCTGGGGTTCACTGGTTGTTGAGTGGCATCGGGTGGCCAGTCTGGATTGTTGCAGCAACCCAGCCGGCTTCTTTCACCCACTAGTGAGCTAACTGGGTATATTCTCATACACTGACCCAAGTATGGGTGTGCAAATGGAGGGCTTTGCTGAGAACTGGCACACCACCACTTGTACTAAATTCTGGTGGTGAAAGCAAATTGCAAGGCTAGGTATGGAGACTGGATCCCAGTTCTTTAATAAGAGCAATTGCAGAGTTATTGAGGGTGTGACTAGAGAGAGGGGCCATCAGATTTCACTGTATGAGCTTCGAGGCAGATAAAGCAGGGGACATAGGCCAAAATATTACAGTGTCCATTTCCTTGGGCATTATGTCCACTGTCTCAATGGAATGGGAAACGAGTGGACTCTATACAAGGCATTCTTTTTTTTATTATTATCTTCATTTTTGAGAGAAAGCATGTGTATGAACTGGGGAGAGGAAGAGAGAGAGGGAGGCACAGAATCCGAAGCAGGCTCCAGGCCCTGAGCTGTCAGCACAGAGCCCTATGTGGAGCTCAAACTCAAAGAGAGATCGTGACCTGAGCCGAAGTCGGAGGCGTAACCAATTGAGTCACCCAGGTGAATACAAGGCATTCTTATAAAACAAAGGTCAAGAAGATCATTCCCTCCTCCCCAGGCTACCAATTCAATTTCAGAAAGAAACACTTGTAGGAAAACTTAGCATATCTCTGCCCAACCTTCTATGGGAAGAGACCTCAGGACTGAAACTAAATTTAGGGGGAAAAAGAAAGAAAACCTAGATGAAAAATGGAATAAAAGGGATATTGTTTTAAACTGCTCAAAAGGTTTGTTCAAGCTGAACTGTTAATTTTTAGATGGAAGAACACACAACACATAGAAGGTTCTTCACTTTGTCCAAATGAGTAAGGCACATGCCCTATTGTGGCCCTGCCAAAGCATTTGTTTAGAAACATAGTTTATTTGCACTTTCTATAAACTTAACCGACCTGGCCCTAATGTCTAATTTTGAAGACATTCCAAGTGGTGACATAGTTTCATATTTTAGAATATTTGCAGTGTATGTTTGGCTTCAGATATTCTCTTACAGCTTATTTTTTGGGGACTTTTGAATTTTATATGTGGGTAATTAGGGAAAATTAATTGACAGTTTCCCTCAGCCTAGCTCCGTTCTCTTCCAGGGAGCACAAATGTTGAATTCGTAATTAAATGAGATGAGTTCCCAGCCTGCTATGGGATGTAATTACAATTAGTTCCTGATATTACTTTTTTTAGGCCACTTTTCAAAAATATTAGAATACTGATTTTTAAATTTTTACTTCAAACCAATTATTTTTTAAATTTACATAAAATAAAATGACATTATAAAACTTTTGGAAAGAATGGAGTCATTCTAGTGTAAATCTGACCCAAGTGAGCCTATCAAAATCTAGAACAGTCTGATTCATTCTACCCTGTGAATTTCACGAGCCATGTTGATTGCTTGGCAAACTGTGGGCAGCCACACATTCCAGTGGGGATGTCTATAGTTACACTTTCAAAAGCTCCCCGCAACCACCACCCCCACGCCCCCAGGGGCGCCTGAGTGGCTCAGTTGGTTAAGCGTCCAACTTCGGCTCAGGTCATGATCTCACAGTTTGTGAGTTGGAGCCCCGCGTCAGGCTCTGTGCTGACAGCTCGGAGCCTGGAGCCTGCTTCAGATTCTGTGTCTCCCTCTCTCTCTGCCCCTCCTATGATCATGCTCTGTCTCTCTCTGTCTCTCAAATGTAAATAAACGTTAAAAAAATTCAAAAATTTACCCTCATCCCACACGATCCTCCTGTACCCTGTTCTCCCCTTACTATCACTGTTCTTCCACCCCCACCAAGTAGGCTTATATTGTCAATGATGCTTAAAATAAGGCACTGCTTAGTACCAAACAAAATGCATTCTGGATACTATCTCCCCAAAATGTCTATGATGAGTTAATAAAATGAAAAAGGTAAAGAGGAAAGTTAGAATTAACCATGGATCAAAATTGTGCCTTGACTTGAAATTTAGTGGCTATAACTGCACTGAAAACAAAATATCCATATGCCTGAGATGTGTGAGGCACTGCTTAAGCTTCCAAAGACCGAATGAGAGAAAAAATTCCTGCCTTGGGGAGTTCCTAATCTGGTGGTAAGCCCCATCATAATCAAGTGGTTACAATAATAGTAACGGGACCTGGGAGGAGGATTAATAGGTCCCTATAAGAACACGTAGTGTAGTTTAGACCCCACAGGATGTGTATCCAGATACAGTTCAAGGAAAAATGTGAAATTCACCTATAGAGAACCATATCCTAGTAACTTCACTGGGATGCTTCAATGTACTTATTAGTGATGTTAGAATCTGAAGAAGACATCACAATGATCGCCGAAAATGCCCTGGATGTAGCAGCATTGCCCCCAAAAAAGATTCCCTAGTTAAATAATTTAGGAAACACGGCATGCTCTAATGCCCTGTAAAGATTCACAGTGCACATGAACATATTAAAAGCGTTTAGAAATCCCAAAGGAAAGAAACCTGCCTGTGTCACTCTGCATTTCTAAGCATTTAACAGCAGAACTTTTTTTTTTTTTGCACTAATAATTTCATTTATTATTTCAATAATTAATGTAAATGTCTTCATTTTTGTATTCTGTTTAGTTCAGTATTTTTATTTTTTTTTTATTTTTTATTTATTTTTTATTTTTTTTATTTTTTTTATTTTTTAATATATGAAATTTACTGTCAAATTGGTTTCCATACAACACCCAGTGCTCATCCCAAAAGGTTCCCTCCTCAATACCCATCACCCACCCTGCCCTCCCTCCCACCCCCCATCAACCCTCAGTTTGTTCTCAGTTTTTAACAGTCTCTTATGCTTTGGCTCTCTCCCACTCTAACCTCTTTTTTTTTTTTTTTTTTTTTCCCTTCCCCTCCCCCATGGGTTTCTGTTATGTTTCTCAGGATCCACATCAGAGTGAAACCATATGGTATCTGTCTTTCTCTGTATGGCTTATTTCACTTAGCATCACACTCTCCAGTTCCATCCATGTTGCTACAAAAGGCCATATTTCATTTTTTCTCATTGCCACGTAGTATTCCATTGTGTATATAAACCACAATTTCTTTATCCATTCATCAGTTGATGGACATTTAGGCTCTTTCCATAATTTGGCTATTGTTGAGAGTGCCGCTATAAACATTGGGGTACAGGTGCCCCTATGCATCAGTACTCCTGTATCCCTTGGATAAATTCCTAGCAGTGCTATTGCTGGGTCATAGGGTAGGTCTATTTTTAATTTTCTGAGGAACCTCCACACTGCTTTCCAGAGCGGCTGCACCAATTTGCATTCCCACCAACAGTGCAAGAGGGTTCCTATTTCTCCACATCCTCTCCAGCATCTATAGTCTCCTGATTTCTTCATTTTGGCCACTCTGACTGGCGTGAGGTGGTATCTGAGTGTGGTTTTGATTTGTATTTCCCTGATAAGGAGCGACGTTGAACATCTTTTCATGTGCCTGTTGGCCATCCGGATGTCTTCTTTAGAGAAGTGTCTATTCATGTTTTCTGCCCATTTCTTCACTGGGTTATTTGTTTTTCGGGTGTGGAGTTTGATGAGCTCTTTATAGATTTTGGATACTAGCCCTTTGTCCGATGTGTCATTTGCAAATATCTTTTCCCATTCCGTTGGTTGCCTTTTAGTTTTGTTGGTTGTTTCCTTTGCTGTGCAGAAGCTTTTTATCTTCATAAGGTCCCAGTAATTCACTTTTGCTTTTAATTCCCTTGCCTTTGGGGATGTGCCGAGTAAGAGATTGCTACGGCTGAGGTCAGAGAGGTCTTTTCCTGCTTTCTCCTCTAAGGTTTTGATGGTTTCCTGTCTCACATTCAGGTCCTTTATCCATTTTGAGTTTATTTTTGTGAATGGTGTGAGAAAGTGGTCTAGTTTCAACCTTCTGCATGTTGCTGTCCAGTTCTCCCAGCACCATTTGTTAAAGAGACTGTCTTTTTTCCATTGGATGTTCTTTCCTGCTTTGTCACAGATTAGTTGGCCATACGTTTGTGGGTCTAGTTCTGGGGTTTCTATTCTATTCCATTGGTCTATGTGTCTGTTTTTATGCCAATACCATGCTGTCTTGATGATTACAGCTTTGTAGTAGAGGCTAAAGTCTGGGATTGTGATGCCTCCTGCTTTGGTCTTCTTCAAAATTACTTTGGCTATTCGGGGCCTTTTGTGGTTCCATATGAATTTTAGGATTGCTTGTTCTAGTTTCGAGAAGAATGCTGGTGCAATTTTGATTGGGATTGCATTGAATGTGTAGATAGCTTTGGATAGTATTGACATTTTGACAATATTTATTCTTCCAATCCATGAGCAGGGAATGTCTTTCCATTTCTTTATATCTTCTTCAATTACCTGCATAAGCTTTCTATAGTTTTCAGCATACAGATCTTTTACATCTTTGGTTAGATTTATTCCTAGGTATTTTATGCTTCTTGGTGCAATTGTGAATGGGATCAGTTTCTTCATTTGTCTTTCTGTTGCTTCATTGTTAGTGTATAAGAATGCAACTGATTTCTGCACATTGATTTTGTATCCTGCAACTTTGCTGAATTCATGTATCAGTTCTAGCAGACTTTTGGTGGAGTCTATCGGATTTTCCATGTATAATATCATGTCATCTGCAAAAAGCGAAAGCTTGACTTCATCTTTGCCAATTTTGATGCCTTTGATTTCCTTTTGTTGTCTGATTGCTGATGCTAGAACTTCCAGCACTATATTAAACAGCAGCGGTGACAGTGGGCATCCCTGTCGTGTTCCTGATCTCAGGGAAAAAGCTCTCAGTTTTTCCCCGTTGAGGATGATGTTAGCTGTGGGCTTTTCATAAATGGCCTTTATGATCTTTAAGTATGTTCCTTCTATCCCGACTTTCTCAAGGGTTTTTATTAAGAAAGGGTGCTGGATTTTGTCAAAGGCCTTTTCTGCATCGATTGACAGGATCATATGGTTCTTCTCTTTTTTTTTGTTGATGTGATGTATCACGTTGATCGATTTGCGAATGTTGAACCAGCCCTGCATCCCAGGAATGAATCCCACTTGATCATGGTGAATAATTCTTTTTATATGCTGTTGAATTCGATTTGCTAGTATCTTATTAAGAATTTTTGCATCCATATTCAACAGGGATATTGGCCTGTAGTTCTCTTTTTTTACTGGGTCTCTAACAGCAGAACTTTTTGCTGCTTACCTATCAACATCCTGCAGTGTATGTTTTAGATGCTGAATTAATGTCATAAGTTTTAGTCTTGCAAATACACATGGGTGGTGGTCCCATGCAATCTAGAAAAGTGATAAGTGAATAGTAGAACGATTAATATTAATTCAAGATTTTAAAACAGAAAGTAACCTTATATGACAATCAATATATTCCTGTCATTACAGGGATATGCTAAAGCATGGTTAAGAATCAAGACAGTTTGACCTCAGCATAGCTCTCTCCCGGGCTCAGAAAATATATTTCTAGAGGAAAAAGATTTCTGTTTCTAAAATCCGTGTCTTCCTAGATGAGCCATCCACATACCAAACCAGGCATGAAAACAACAGGATCTAGGAATGGCTGGGGTATCCAAATCCTGCTCCTGAGACCTCATTTTTTGTTTATTTCTTTACCTAATTAGTAATGAAAATTTCTGGTTCTGCTAAAACTGACCAAAACATTATCCAATCACAATGTGGTTGTCGTATAATAAGCTGAGTTATAAATAACATTTATTTTCTCTCCTCTAATTGCCCCTTTCTTTTGAGGCCTGGATCTTTTGCATGCAGGTTAAAACACTCGTATCCTCACCTCCACCTCCCCGTCCAAGATCTATTCATAAGATTTTTTTAATACATAGCAGAACAATGCTCTGCATTATCACAACCTGTTTGAATTATCCTTTAAGTTTATTCATTTGTATATTTTAAGTAAACATGTACTGATTGTTAAATTCATTTTCCACGTTATTGATTTTAAGAAGAGAAGTCCCAAATGGTAGTTATTAGAAATGTGCCCTGTGAATCTGAACAGAATCCTTTGAGACTTAGGTAGTGAGCATCACTGCTCCTTGGTTTTATCTTCCACGGATAAATTGTCTAAGGGGAGTTCCTGAATCAAAACAGTTTAGGACCAAATCTATGAACAGAGGGACTAGAGTCTAGGCCACTGCAATTGGTCTCGCCTCAAAGACTAATTAACTCAATCTTAATGTTTTTGAGAGGATAAACACAGCCAGATGTTAGAGCATTAAATTGTGGTCCTTATATCACATTCCTCAGGGAATCAACTGGAGTCTGATCAGGCCCTTCCTGGGCCTACTGCATGAAGGCCACGCTCAGGAATCTGTTATATCCGCCTGCTGGCTCCCCAGATAACCTGTGGGTAAAACAAAGTGGAGAGTTTGTTTGTTTGTTTTGGTAAAAGTAATAGGGGAGAACACTACTTGACAGAATTTTTGTAGTGTCTCTGAGGGGAAAGAGCTCGGTTAGGATTGCAGAAGAGGGGTAACCTGATAGCTTAGGATTTGTAGACATAGCAAAGCGAACGTTTTAAGGCAGAGGTTTTGAAGAATTTGGTAGAACACAGTTGTTTGATGCTGTCTGCTGAAGAACTGAATAGTTTTTTTTTTTAATGTTTATATGTATTTTGGGGAGAGAGCGCGCACGTGCGTTTGTGGGGAAGGGGCAAAGAGAGGGGAGACACGGAATCCAAAGCAGACTCCAGGCTCTGAGCTGTCAGCACAGTGCCCAATGCAGGGCTTGAACTCACAAGCCGTGAGATCATGACCTGAGCCAAAGTCAGACGCTTAACCACCTGAGCCACCCAGGCGCCCCCAAAACTGAATAGTTTGATGTTCACATAACTGGGTTTTTCAGGAAGTTTCTTGAACAAGGAAGTTATAATAAAGTTATAATGATGACTTTAGTGTTCCTCTAAACTATGTTAGTGAACACTAAAACTATGTTAGTGAAGACAATGCAATTCTAGACTCATGACATTGTAGACAAAGTTGAGTGCTCATGCTTCTCAGCTTCTTCAACCTGAGCTGAAAGATAGATCATTAATCTCTGGGAACATGATGAAGCCACGACTTCACCACAATTTATGGTGTCACAGTTGAGTGTCATGTTTCCAGGGTGGTTGTTTCGACTGCCACGGAATGTCAGGTTTTCCTGTCCTTTTTGTCAAATGATCATTAATTGGATCACTAGATGGGACCGCAGCTACACACAGTATGCAAAATTCTGGAGATCACAGATCTGAACAGTGCGACCCAGACAAACAGCAAGAAAAGGTTTGTATTCCATTTATCAGCTGGGAACCATAAGTACCCAAACTAAACCCAGAGAGTAGACGCTATCATCCCTCTGAGGAGCCTACAGATATGGAGTTACTAGCAAAAATGTTTAAATTTATAATTTTTTTGTTTACATCCTGGATTTTTTAAGGTAATATTTAAGATATCAAAAAGGTCTAGAGAGCTGTAATCATAACATTCTTTCTGTAAAATAACACCCATTCCCTTTAGAGGTCCATACTATACGGCAACTCTATTCTGAACCAACCACCTGTTATTTTCCTGTTTCAGTCTTAAGATATGTCCCATAAACAAACAAAACTAAGTTTTGATTTTCTAAAGTAGTTATTAGCGTATCTATCCAAGGGCTCACAGTTTGCAAACAGATGTTAGATAGTCATAAATGCCTCCTTTTTAAGACAGTGGAAAAGGAGTAGTAGGATTCAGAGCATTATAATGATGTATAAAAATATGTGAGGGAGGAAAGAATAGGATTTCAAAGAAAGTAAGCCTACTTGCAGAGAGGTGTTGCTTATTTTCAATGAGCAACAAAGAATTTGTCCCATTTAAACTCAACTTTAAAGGAGATGCTAAAAACAAGTGGACAGAGCCTGCACTTAGCTGTTTAGCTGTTGTGGCTGGTGCCCTTAGCAAGGTGAGTAGACTTTTGCCACCAGGTCAAGAGAGGAACTGTAGTACTCTATTGGTCTCTAATGATTCACAAAAAGTTGAGTCCGAACACCCAAGCCTTGTCCAAATCTCTCATATTATATATAATTAGACAACCTTGTGATGATTGGGTAGACCCAGAGTGGGAGGTTTTAGAAGAGTTCATTGTAACTCAAGAAAGAAGTGTTTGTACTTAGATTCCAGAAGCAGCTGAGTACCAAGGATTTGATTGAGTCATATAGTGATTTGGAAATTCAGAGCAGCCAGGAACTCCAGTAGCCAATGAAATCCTAGAATCTTCTTTATCATTTCTTAGTTCCTACCCTGGGAAAATTTGGCAAGGCCTAGCCTGTTAAGAGAAAGGAATTTACCTCTTCAGGAGAAATCATGTTGTAGGTGATGAACTTTGACAAAATTGTAACCTCCCTTTGGAAGTCTTATGTCACCTGTGAGCTAAATAAAGCAGTAAGCAGAGGGATAGAACCAATGTTAGAGCTCACCCCATCTCAAGAACACAAAAAATGGTCATCCACGTATTCGATAAGAATAGAATCACAAGGAAATTTAGGTCCTAGAGTTGGTGGTTGAAGACTTGTGAAAAGTATGAGGGAGTTTCCATAGTACTTTTGGCCATAGCAGTCAGGTATATTGTGGATTTTTCTAGAAGGCTAACAGTGATTGATTATTTTGACCTATAAAGACACCAGAGCAAGTAGAACACAGATGTAGTAGTGTACAATTGAAACCTCGGGAGTCACCTAAAAGAAAATAGTATTTGGGTTTGATACTACAGGGAAGCAGGGAATAACTATCCTCAGAGCCTGAACAAATATATATTCCATCCCCTGGGTTATTAACAGGGATGTCATGAGTGTTATAGGGAATGCTACAAGGTATTATGAGTCCTTAATTAGACTTCTGGCTATGGTTTGTAGTCCATCTTTAACTCTGGGTAAGAAGCTACCATGCAAGTTTGAGTTGACATTTAGACAGGGCACTCTTAACCCTGATGGGCCCAGCCCCTGTAATCGTAATAAGTACGATGTGAGTACAATAGTTTGCCCACAAAAAGTTTGGTGTCTCCTTGAGATCTGCAATGTGGACTTGATTTGGATATGCAGACATTGGTAAGTCACTGTCCAAATTAACTATGCCATGAGGATGAATAGGGATCCCTCAGGTGTTTCAAGAAAAGAACTATTAACATATTTAGTCTGGCAATTCAATTTGCACAGCAAACGGCTCTTTATGAAGTTAGCAGGTGTGCATGTTCATTAAGGAGGAAAACATGTTCCTTGGTTAGAGACCCCAGGGCGACAGTTATGGACTGGGACACAGGGAGTGTCTGAGGATTATTAGAGACACCTACCACCTGAGCATTCTAATTGCTCTGTGTTCTGTTTTAATATATTCTAATAGTTTGCTCCAAAGGCAAGGTTGTATAACTGGTAGAATTTCAGGTGGATATTGCAACACCTGTAGCAATAAAAAATTTGCAAGGCTTCCCTTTACTATTTAGAGACATTTTCCTTGTAAGCTTGAGGCTAACACAGTCCCCTCTCAGAGCACCTTTACTGATTATTCACTATACTTCGTTCCTATAGATTCTGGGCTAACACAAGATAATTCTTTCTCCAATGCATTTTTGTTTACAGTAATATTTTGTGTATGGGTTATGTCTTCACAAAAGACAGCCTTTTTCTACATGGGATGACTGGGATGGGAATCATCTAGCTAATTTTTTTTGTTGTTGTTTTTCTTTTGTTTTCTGCAAAGTCACCTATTTGTACTGAGTCTTATTCTGGTGTTGTTCTAAGTGTTTTTCAAATTATTCAGCAACGTATCAGAGGTCTGGTAATGGGGCTATTAACCATTCTGATTTTTGCCTTCATATTAAATTCCCTCTTTCTAGCTTAAGACTATTAACAAAAAGTGAAAAGAAAAGTAGAGTCACATCTGCCTCAAAATCTACTTCTAAATTTTGCCAAAAAGTAGCAAAGAGCCTATTCTTGAAGTATCAGATGAGCTCCTCCTTGCTTTGCCTCCGAGACTATGCCATAGCCCAATCTATTCTCACTGGAAAGTCTTTGGGTAGAGCCTTCAGAAGACTGTGTGCAACACTTCTACCTTTTCCAACCCTCTCTACATCCCTATGTAAGTAGGATTCATTTCAGTTATCTTGAGATCTTCCCAAATCTGCCTTATTCTCCTAATTTCTTGCATCTGAGCTTCCACTAATGCATTAATTAATTGGTATAAATCTGGAAGCCCTAGATTATTGGTTCCTAAAGCTATCCTGCATTCCTTTGCAAATTTCCTTCTATCTTTTTTGGGTTTGGAAACTATTTGACAATGGCTCTCAGCCCAGAGCGAGACCTAGGCTTAAAACCAAGTGTAAGAGGTTTTTCTGTTCTAAGGGTGATTTAATTTTGAGTTAATTGAACTTTGGGGTTTTCAACCAACCAGGCAGGAAGGGGAGAGTGCCAGAGGGAGAGATCCAGTAGGGGAGAATGAAGGTGTGTAGTATAGTGGAAAAGGAATAAGAAGATAAAGGTGATTAAGTCCATCTTGTGATTTGAGGAAATCCAGAATGGAGATAACTTTACATTTTTCACATTTTGCTTTGCTTGAAAATTTTCTTAAGGAAAAAATTTTGGATCTGGATTTCTTTTAGATATGTCTTCATATAAATCAAAGTTTGCAGATGGTGGATGTTTGCAATATTGCTCCCTTTTTGGTTCTAATGTGCCTCTCAAATGAACAATTCTGATTATGCCAAAAGTTCCCCCAAAGTGACAACTGTAATTCTAAATTATCCTTGTTGAATTATGTCATTTAGAAAGTAAAGCTCATGATTTGGAGTGAGTTTAAAACTGTGAGGACAGGACACCCAGACAGAGGGGATACAGATGCATGTGTGGAGGGAGATAAACCCATGGGAGTCGGGGAATAGTCAAAGGGGTGTTTGTGCACCTCATGGCTCAAGCCCCCCAGCCTGATGACCAAGCTATCTTTCATTAATTACAGGAGACAGAAAAGCTTAGAGAGATCTTTCCCAGAACTGGACTTTTATGGACAAAGCAAATCAGGACTGAGTAAAGTTCTCCTAGGTTTGGGAAGTGACCAGGGCAGTTTGTTCAAAGGATAAGTTCCAGTAAGAAACCTTTCGAACTTCTCAGTTCCCAGGGCCAGTTTGATGAAGGGATATATTGGGACCTCTTTTCTATAAACTTTCTCTTATAAATGTGCAACCAAAGTGACAAAGACAGATAGAAACAAGGAGTTGGAGCAAAAATGAAAAATCTATTCTTTTTTCAAATCTAAGCAGATAATAAAGCATTCCTAAAATGAATTTCTTTTTTTCCTATAAGTTAAACGCAGTACTTTGGAAGCTCAGCACCAGAAGTTTTGATTGAGTAGGTTCGGGGGTGGGGGTGGGTGAGGTAGGATTCAGAATTTGTATTTCTTTTCTTTTCTTTTCTTTTTTTTTTTTTTAGCATTTTTTAAATATGAAACTTATTGTCAAATTGGTTTCCATACAACACCCAGTGCTCATCCCAATAGGTGCCCTCCTCAATGCCTATCACCCACCTTCCCCTCCCTCCAACCCCCCATCAACCCTCAGTTTATTCTTAGTTTTTAAGAGTCTCTTATGGTTTGCCTCCTTCCCTCTCTGTAACTTTTTTCCCCCTTCCCCTCCCCCATGGTCTTCTGTTAAGTTTCTCAGGATCCACATAAAAGTGAAAACATATGGTATCTGTCTTTCTCTGTGTGACTTATTTCACTTAGCATCACACTCTCCAGTTCCATCCATGTCGCTACAAAAGGCCATATTTCATTCTTTCTCATTGCCAAGTAGTATACCATTGTATATATAAACCATAATGAATTTGTATTTCTAACAAGTTCGTCTAGCAGGAGGTCAAGGAGACTCAGAGTAGCAATGTCCTAGTCAAGAGCCTGGGACAGCTACAGTGAAGAAGTCTAGGTAGGATGTGGATAGGAAGTCCAAGATTCTCAAATTTTGGCTCCCTAAAACCACAAAACAAAGCAAAACAAAACAAAAACAAACAAACACTAAAATGACCTATTGATAATACAAAGCTGAATTTATTTTATTTATTTCAAGAGAGAACACCGCTTGATGAAGTCCCGGGTAGGAATGTATATGAGATTCTGGAGACTGGTTTATAGTAGATCTTTCAGTGCAGATGTTTGATTAGGATGGAATAAATATCATGATATAACAATTTGGGATTTGTGGATACAGCAAAGCAAAGATTTTAAGTCGAGGGCTTTAAAAAATTATAAGGAGTAGGGGCGCCTGAGTGGCTCAGTCAGTTGAGTATCTGATTTTGGCTCAGGTCATCATCTCACGGTTTGTGAGTTCAAGCCGCACATCAGGCTCACTGCTGTCAGCTTCTCAGTGCAGAGTGCACTTGGGATCCTTTGTTGCCCTCCATCCACCCTTCCTCTGCTTGCTCTCTCCCAAAAATAAATAAATATTTTTTTAAAAAAAATTGTGAGGAGTCAACAGATGTTTGATGCTATCTGTTAAAGAGTTGAATGTGCTGATGTTCATTTAAATGACGTTTGGGGAAGCTCCTGGAGTAAAAAATGGGGTTATTTGCAACATGTATCTTCTGCAGCTAGAGATTCACGGAATAATAAAACCATGTTGACAAAGATAGGGGCACACTGAAGTTATGTTAGTGAGGACTCCTAATAGCAAAATTACATAAACATAAGCAGTAAGTTGTGCATGCACAGATTTTGGAGATATATTTTCACACTTCATTTAAGTTATACCTCAAGTTGAATGCATATGCAATTGCCATATTATTGATAAAAATAGACCACAAACTTAGCAATACTGACATTAAAATTAACCAATGAGCATGTAACTTACAGGGTTTAAATCACACATCTTCACTATACCTTCATCTTCTGCATCATACAAATATTTATTCAAAGTTACATTGTGATTTTTATGTCTTGAACCTAAGGAAGCCTCATGTTATGAGTTGGGAAACAGAAGAGGGAATTTATTTTGCCACGGGTGGGGGGATTGTCTTATTTTACCAACTCAAACTAAAAGCATAATGCATACATTTGTTTGACTTACTCTCGGATATAAAGAATTTGGGTGAAAGGCGTGGGAGCGGTGGCCTACTATATTTAAGAGAAATCCCAGTAATTTTTAATCAAATGAGAAAATGGTTGTCACATTTATGAGAAAAAAAAGAGCTATTGTTGATAAAGTAGAATCTTTGGACCAATATCAGATTGATGGAGCATAAAGCAAGCTGAGGGCAAAATATAAGCTAGCACCACCACCCCAGGTGGAATATGTGTGATGTTCCTTGGAAACTCCTGGCTACCCAAGAACAAAGGGAAGGGGTTTAAGTGCTTGCCATGGTGACGTGGGAAACGAAGGCAGGTGAAAAATTAAATTCCCTTACTGCCTACAGTCCATTGACAAGTCCTTGAAATAGGCAGAGTGAACTTCCTCTAGGAGCTCAGCTGCCTCGATGATGACACTTTGTTAGGGACAAAAGGAAATCTTGGCTTAACATCATCCTGACCCCCCCAGGATCCCATAAATCTGCTTTAACACATAAAAATTCCTTTGGAAACTTCCTTTATCTCAACTCCCCCAAGATATATGCTGGCAACCACACTCCAGGTTTATGGCCCCCTGATATACATCTGAAGGGTCTTATGACTGAGGCTTTACTAAATAGTATTAAGTGACATTTTCCTGATGACAGCTAGCCCCTCAAGGTCCTGGATATCTTGCTTCCAAAATTCCTTAGAGACTTACTCTATCCCTCTCACCCTCCCAACCTGAAGGTATATAATCAGTTACCTGTCACAACCCCAGTGCAGCTCTTTCTGCCCCTGGA
Source organism: Panthera pardus (assembly GCF_024362965.1). Taxonomy (NCBI): domain Eukaryota; kingdom Metazoa; phylum Chordata; class Mammalia; order Carnivora; family Felidae; genus Panthera; species Panthera pardus. Next base: position 21,458,368 of record NW_026526732.1, on the reverse strand, counting down.
TGCTGTCCCCATGCTTTAATAAAATCACCTTTTTTACACCAAAGATGGCTTCAAGAATTCTTTCTTAACCGTTGGTTCCAAACCCACACTGTCACCCCAAAACCCCATCAAAATGATCCTTCTAAGCAATATTGTCAGTACATTTGGGGTTATTTTCTTTCAGACAGTGCTTCTCAAAGTGTTGTCCCTGGACCATCAACGTCACCAGGGAACTTTTTAGAACTACAAATTCTTGGGCCCCACCTCAGACCTACTGACTCAAAACTCTCTGATTGGGTCCAGCAATCTTGCTGGTTCTGATACAGGTTCAAGTTTGAGAGACCCTTGTGTAGGGCAGAATCAAATTGCACTCAGACACAGATCCCTGTGTTTCTTCCAAATGTTTTGGGCCCCAGAGATTATAGGCACTGAATAAACCTATCAGAAAGCCAACGGAGGCTGAGAGAATTTCTGTTATAATAACAAATTGTAGTTTATAAATGTTTTTGGAGATCTCTGAGGGCCCATAGAGTTAGAAAACAATTGTTATAATGCTTTTTAAAAAGGTAAAATTATGTCTCTCATAACACGAAAAATATAAAGTGAACACAATTCAAAATTTTTATATAACTCATTAGATTGAAATAACTAGATGTTGAATCCATGCAATGGAATATTTGAGACCAAAGCAAAAACAACAAGGTAAAGACTAGGGATTTGCAATTGAGAAATATGTGAGTACACAAACTTTTTGAAAGAGGACGTGTAGATAGGAAAGAGTAGATATCCAAAGCATATAAGGAACTGATAGATCAAGGAAGACATGAAAACTGATTAGGAGATCATTAGAAACTGTAAGAGTACCTTTTTAGTAGAAGGTATATGCAGATTGTGAGGGACTAATTGAAGAAGGGGCTCATGGGAAATTATCTGTATTAACTCATTTAACTCATTTAAGAAATGTAACTTTAAAAGGCTAAACTCAGAGCAAGAGAGACTGCATCTGGAATCTTAATATTCTATTTCAATCAATCTCCATAATATCCATGAAGAGCCTGGAATTTCAGAAAGTTCTGTATCTACTTACTTTGCAGTTAACAAAGGGGTAAACATCTCTGAAACTTCACTTTGAGGACCCAGATCTTCTCTCTAATAGAGAGTTGACCTATATTCATTCTAGGAGCAAATGTCTGTCTAACTCTCTCTGTTTCTGTCTCTGTCTCTGTCTCTCTCTCTGTCTTTGTCTCTCTCTCTCTCTCTCTCTCTCACACACACACACACACACACACACACACATGCACACATACCTTAAAGGCAAAAGAGAGTTTAATACTTTCATTGGCCAAAAATTCCATGTAGAAGTTACAATGCTCATTTACCGTAATCATCCCAAGGTGGTCCCCATTTACCATTAAATTTTGAGGAAAACAGGAGGGAAAGATTTCTAATGCTGACAAAGTAATTTGTTGTAAAAATAGGAGTTTTCCTGTTGCCAACAGAGTACTCTGTGATCCTTTGAACGGGGGTCTTTCCTACTTAGCCACCTTTAAAAGTTAGTAAGTCCTCAGGGTTGTGAGTTTGAGCCCTGTGTTGGGTGCAGAGATTACTTAAAAATAAATAGTTTTTTTTTTAAAAAAAAAAGTAAGTCTCTGAGCAATACAGAACTTCCATATTTGAACATTTCTTGGTCTGAGGTCACCATTTTTTTCTGTGATTAACAAGAACTAAGTGTTTTCTTCAGGGAATTATGGGATAATTCCTCTAACAATATAATTTCTGAAAAAGCTAGGAAAGAACATGTGCTGTTACTACTGAGCTCTTGCAAATACCTTTAATTATGGCAGATATTTAATAAGCACAGGGCTTCAAGGCTTCATGCTTTCATATGTAACTTCCCCAATGTAAAACTAGTCACTAAATCTGGTCACTTCTTAATTGTCTACAGGCCTTGGGAAGATACAATCACCTCTAAATTGCTCAATCCATTCTTCCCTGACACTTCACTAGAGATTAAAAGTACAAACCTCCCTCCCTTTATTGTTTATATTGTCAGACACTCATGCCAGACTGCTTATACACATTGCTCTGGTCCTCATAAAATCCTGAAGGGTGGGTAATTTGTTCCCATCTTACAGATGAGAGAACCTGTTCATCATGGCTGCTTCCTCAAGAGGACCTGGGCCTTGAGCCTAGACATGCCTCACTCCAACGTTGTGTTTTTACCTCAAAAATCAACCTCTCAAATGAGCAAGCCTGTCACAGTTAATTCAATATCAGGCTAAAACTTAAATAAAACATTACAAAAAAAAAAAAAAAAAAAGGCGGGGGGTGCCTGGGTGGCTCAGTCGGTTGAGCGTCCGACTTCAGCTCAGGTCATTATCTCAAGGCTTGTGAGTTTGAGCCCCGCATCGGGCTCTGTGTGGATAGCTCAGAGCCTGGAGCCTGCTTCGGAGTCTGTGTTTCCCTCTCTCTCTGCCCCTCCCCTGCTCATGCTCTGTCTCTCTCTGTCTCAAAAATAAATAAAACATTACAAAAACAAAAATAGGCTAAAACTCCAAGGAGGCAAGGACATTATGAAGTAAGGTTTGGGATGACAACCACTTTTAGCAAAACTCCAGGTTTTTCTTTATGCTTATTACAAGATGATGGTTCGGATAAGGCAGGGTGAGTGTTTCCAGTGCTTTCCCCAACTCCCTCATATTGGAGACATTCTGGGCATGGAGCCCCTTTCCTTTGTTTCACAGGTGTGGAGGGCTGAGTTAGTCATAGCCTCAGGTTCATGTCATCCTATTGCTCAGCTTGGTGTCAGATTCCTCTCCTGTTTTTATCTGTCTGATATTTCCCTTTTATCACCATTATTCACTCCCCCTGTCCTCCCCCTGCCACCAAGGCAAACATTTTAATGTGTCTGATGTCTGATGCGATCTTATTTTCTATGTTCTTAAAAAAGCTTGTTGTGGTTTCTGTGCAAATGTGTGGATGTCGGGCCTCACTGTGAGACATAATCCTACCCTGGGGACACCCTAGAGCCAAGAATGGGGACTCCATCCCAGCTCCACCCCTCACCAGCCAAAGGCACTTCTAGGACCGGGTATCTTCCATGAGTTTTCCTCCATCTCGAAGTAAGGATGGGCTACCTGGCTTGCCTCTGTCTCATAGTTGCAAGAACCAAAGGAGCCAATGATTCTAAAGACATTTTTAAGCTATAAAACATGTTAAGCTCTTGAGTATTTAAAGCTGTAAAGCTCACATGTATGGTTTTATCTCAGAAATCATCTGTGTTATGAATAGTGGTAGGGCTGTTTTGACAAGGCCATATTTTGAAGTTGTCCCATATAGGAGACCTTTGAATCCAAGCTGTTATGACTGAAATGTGTTCCCCCAAAATCCATTATGTTGAAGACCTAACTATATTTGGACATAGGGCCTATAAAGAAGTGACTATATTTGGACATAGGGCCTATAAAGAAGTAATAAAGGTTAAACCAGGTCATAAGGATGAAGCCTTTATCTGAGAATACTGGTGCCCTTATAAGAAGGGGGGGCAACAGAGTGGGCAAGCAGCCATCTATAAGCCAGGAAGAGAAGTCTTACCAGAAACCAACCCTGGTGGCACTTTGATCTCAGACTTCTGACCTCCAGAGCTGTGGGAAAAGTAATTTCTGTGGTTTAAGTCACGCTCTCTGTGGTAGTTTGTTATGCCAGTCTGAGCAGACTAACACAGAGGATTCCTTAGCAATGTATGGTTTGGGTGCAAAGAGATCACCTTTAAACATATATTTCCTAACCTTTGGATGTGTCTCAGTCCCTGGAATATTCTCAATATGAAGTTAATTTGCATTTTACTTAATATGTGATAGATGGCACTTTGGAAAAGGAGTCACAAAATCGGCCAGCACTGCTTCAGGTGACAGCAGAGTGAGAAGTAGCCACAAGGGAAGTTACCCTTAAGACCCAGTGACCTAACAGTAGTTCCCCCAAGGATGTGTCCCAATAGAATCACACAAAGTTCTAGAAAATCCATTTGTTGCTCTCTAACACCTAGAGCAGGAAAACATAAGATATGAGAAAAGTCTGGCTGGATAACAGACAATGAATTAGCTAACTTCTCTCCCAGCCTTTGATGCCTCATTTCTCAATCCCTTCTTTAGCATTACTAAACACAAATGTCATTTCTGGGATGGCCAATATAAAATGTAGCCAGTGTTATTATTAGATAAACATCTGATACCAGAATCTCCCTTTAGAAAAGAACTGTTTCTGTGTTTGGAAAAATACCCTGTCAGAGCTTGGGGATAGCTAGTGACATTTCATGGTCTACTGGAAGAAATACAAATGTTCTATATAAGGCAAAAGGAGAAATGTGTTTGTTATTCTGGAAAAGGGGTTGGGGGGGAGGGTGGAGACAGAAGAATGCCATTGTGGTCAAAGGGAGGGGGTTTGCTGAAGGCTGCCTGTCGTGTGATAGCACCCTTCCCTACGAGCTCCTGTATCTCCAGTAAAGTCAATATCCTCATGCATGGTGTGATGTGAATGCATGTGTTATGGACGCAGGTGGAAGGTGAGGTTTTTGCCTTGGCAGTGACAGGTAGCTCACTTGGATACATGGTGGATACAGAAGGCAGCCTAAACATCAAGAATCAGGAGAAATGGTGTGAGGGCCCGACATTCATACAGGTCTAAGTATTTGAGTATAAACTGGTGTTTATAACACCAGGGTGGACATTCAAACCACATGAATCGAAGGAGAGAGCCAAGTGGCCCTGAATTTCTTCAACCTCTGAGTGGAGTTTCGAGCAATGTGTGTTCCAAAATATCTTCACTGCAACCTAACACCCTTCTCTCATGCTCAGCCACCCTCTTGGCTGGCTTTCCTAGGAAGCTTGAGACCAGGAGAGGCCGAGCAAAGAAGAGCCACATAAGGTTGTAGGAGTGACCATCAGTTGGCTGGTCCACATACACTTTGGAAACTCTGACTGGCTCCTAAATGCTGAGCTAGTGAATCCCCCGTTCTGCCCCATGGCTATGGCCAGCACAGAACCATGCCACATTTTTGGACACATGGACCTGGCCGGCCATTGGTGTGATTTGGGGATAGTGCGTCATCTTCCTAGATATTTCTACCCTCTGGCATTTCTTTGCTGGCAGCAATTTCCTGAGGCTTGTGTTCAGCTTCTTCCTCTGTGTAGCATTTTAAATGGCTGTATCATTTTAAACTTTGGAGAAATAGAAATAGAAAGGCCTGAGAGGCTGTGGGCCTGGCAGTTTTGCACTGAGCTACCAGCCAGGATAGGATGCATCTCTCTGACTCCTGACAGGTAAGGAGCCAATTTCATTTTTTTGTGTCTTCTCTTGGTGGATGGTGCTAACCAGCTTTTAATCCCTAAACAGAGGAGACAGTGGAAAGCAGTGTCTCCATTCAGATGCCTCTCCTTGGCCTCTAAGGCCCTCTCTGCAAGCAAAAGAGTGGTTCTGACCTCTTTCTTTCTAACAGTAATTACAGCCCTTATTAATTTACTATAAAAAGATAGATGTAAAAAAAGGGGGGGGAACCTGATGAAGCAAGACATGAGGTTGAATAAGAATATAATTTCCCCTCCCCTGCTCCACATTTCTATTCACTATAATGAACATGTTCCCTTGGAGGCAGAAACCCAAGGCTCGTTGTGACAGAAATGGATATGAAGCAATTCAGGTTCATTGCCATGGAAGTGTTATGATTCAGTTTCAGTAGACAAGAGGTACTCAGGGAGTCTTCTTGTCTCATACATTCTCATACATTCTCATCTCCACTCTTTACTAAATTTACTTAATTGGAAATTAGAATTTGCATTATGGGGATAAGGGTGTTCTTCCTCCCACTCTATGGCCATCACCTGGAACATCCTTATCACAGTGTCCACTCACAGAAAAACAGAGGGGTTGCAGAAGACAGAATGCTTCCCTGGAGGTCAACTGATGCATTCAGGCTTTATCTTTCCTGCTGGTATATGCACTGGGAATATGTGTTAGAAACTCCTGGAGACGTTAAGGTGGAGATCGCCAAAAAGAAACTTTCTAAACTGGCACCTTTCTTCTTTTTATATATATTAAATGTAATTTATTGTCAAATTGGTTTCCATACAACACCCAGTGCTCATCCCAACAGGTGCCCTCCTCAATGCCCATCACCCACTTTCCCCTCTTCCCCACCCCCCATCAGCCCTCAGCTTGTTCTCAGTATTTAAGAGTCTCTTATGGTTTGCTTTCTTCCCTCTCTGTAACTCCCCCCCCACCTTCCCCTTCTCCATGGTCTTCTGTTAAGTTTCTCAGGATTAAACTGGCTCCTTTCTAATGAAGTTGTGGGTTATTTGGAAAGCCCAGGTTCATGGTAAATGTGTCACCAAGACTTCAAACATCTCATGAGGACAGAAAAGATGGAGTGGGGATAAGACTGAAGGCTGTATGTGACTCCCAGTTTCAATATTCAGTGGGGGTGGGGGCACCAAAGCACTGGGTGAGGGAGACTTGGAGAAAGAGAAGAGAGGGTAGAGGAAGCCCTCCTGCCTGTCCTTGAGCCCTGCTCACCGCAGGTCTTGAATGTGTCTCCTCTTATCACATGAGATGTGTAGGACAAAGATTTTCTGGCTGTGTCAAAGCCCAATCATGTTGGGAAATAAATATTTTATTGGAAACACAAGAGGAAAAATACAGCATGGTGAATATAATATGGATGAAACAACATTAAGTGTTCAGAAATTGGAGAATGATTGGTAGAAACACAGATCTCTTCCTTCACTGTTTTCATATATGACTAATTCTAATTACCAGTTTTCCCGAATACAGATGCCATGAGACAGCACCAGGAGTCTCATTGTGTGATAGACAGGGACAGTTTTTGGAAATGTTTAGTTGGCCCAAAACAAATACCCGTTGCTTTCCTAAAACTCATGGAGTTCAAGGTCAGCCTGCTGTGCTCAGAGGACTCCTTGGTAGAAATCCCTGTTTGTTAGCTGACACAAAGACAGAGATTTTCAAATGAAGAGACATGTGGTTGAACGTGGCTCATCTGCTTTGATAAATATTCAAGGAAACAGCACTGCCCAGCGTGTGGAGATAATACCTGCTTGACTCTGACTGTGGGAGCCCTCAGTGTCAGACATTTTTAATGGAGTTCGGCATCCTGGCCAGTCAGAGAATGAGCCTGTGGCTTTTAAACAGCTATGGAAATCCAGCAAGCCTGTCAGTGTCTATTGTTAAAAATCATGAGTTTAAAATAACCCATGTGGTTCTCAGCCAAGGAGCCAACTCCACTTTGGAAGAATCAGGGAGACAGAGCTCACAGGGAACCATAAGAGCTCACAGTGCAGACCATAAGAACAACAGAGCCCTTGGAGCTGAGCATGGGCTCTCACAGACCAAATGTGTATGAATTTCCTAAATATTGCAGGGAAAGATCCCAGGAAGAATTTTTTTTTTCCAGTGGGGCAATAAATCCTTTCTTTTCTTGTTGTGGGTTGCATTGTGTCCCCCAAAATTCATATGTTGAAGCTTTAAGCCCCAGGACCTCAGAATATGACTGGATTTGGAGACTGGACCTTTAAAGAAGTGAGTAATGGGGTGTTCACACAGAGAAAAGACCATATGAGCACATAGGGAGAAGGCAGCCATCTGTAAGCCAAGGAGAGAAGCTTCAGAAGGAACCAAATCTGCAGACATCTTCGTCTTGGTCTCAAGAACTGGAAGAAAAGTAAATTCCTGATGTTTAAGCCACCCAGTGTGTGGTGTTTTCTTATGGTAGCCCTAGCAAACTAACACATTCTCTTTATCAGGACCTTTGTTTCTTTCTCCTTCTCCCTTCTGGTTTTGTCTCTTCCACATGAAAACTCAATTTAAAAAAGAATCTCAAAGTCATTTGCACAAAGAGGCCTGGAAGTGTTCTCTGCCTCTGGGCTGTCATATCACTTGGATTTACTATAATCTCTACCATGAGTCCCAGGATGGGAGATCTAAATGATGGCTAAGCACCAGGAGGGATATGGGTGGACAGTGGTCCTTTCTGAGAGGTCCCTGTACATCAACCCTCTGTCTCTGGAGCCTCAGGCCAGAGGTTAAGATATAAACCTGACTTTTATTTTTTCCTACAATGGGAACCAGGCCTGGGTACGAAATACCATGCTTAAAATCTTCCCCTATCATAGGAAAACTCCAGTGGCTCCCCAAATTTCTCCATCATCTTCACTGTAAGAAATCTTCAACTGAAGAGACAGGGAACTGCCAAACTCCGACTACAGGTTCCACAACGCAATAGGAATTCAACTCAAACAAGTTTAAATGTAACAGAGTTCCTTATCTTGAATAATGGCAGGTCCAGGAGTAGAATTAGCTTCGTGTTTATTTAAAGGTTCAGATCTGTCACCAAGGGCCCCGTTTGTCTCTTCTCTCTCTCTGTTTTCCTCAGTGTTAACCTCCTTCTCAGACATGTTAGCAACCAGAAGCAATGGAGCTTTATCTTGTAGGCAAGAAAATTTGTCAAGAACCTCCTGGAGGGTTTCTATCTCAGGTTTCTGCCAAGACAGAAGGCTGCAGGTGGGAAAAGATGCCTGGTAGAGACCTTGCATTGCAGTCTAAGTAATTATCAGACTTGAGAGGCAAGCACAACAATGAATGCATAGGGAAATGTGTATTGCTTTAGGCCATTTGAAGGTCTGGAGCTTACAGCCACTTCCAACAATGCAATGAGATCAATGATCCCTGGGCTAAGGGACACAGGAAAGTTGTGCCTGAAGATTCCAGGCAGCTCCAGGTCAATATATCTTATTTCACCCTTGTGATTGTGCTAGTCTTTTGGTCTCTGCTCATCTTTGTATATTTTATTTTTATGTTTTTCACTGCCCACACATTGACTATTCTCTCTTATTGCCTTAACCAAATTCCATACAGAGACAGTCTGTGTGGTCTGCCTGGCAGCACCTTTTGTTCTTGACACTGCACTGGACCTTCCTCACCTATGGCCAGTTTGCCCTCCAGCAGGGGTCTATTTCTGGTCCCATCAATGACTGCCTCTTCCCCTTCAGTGGGGGTCTGGGGGCAGAGCAGGGACATTGGCATAGTCAATGTGGTTATCAGCCTCTCTCTTACAGACTCCAAGAGTAAGTCTGTATTTAAACTTTCTTAAGTATGGTAACACCAAAAGAGAAAAGGATATTATGGTCCAAATCAAAATGAAATAAAAGCCTAATGTCATTCTCTTTCTAAGTGTATAAGAAGGGAAAAACAAAAAAGGTTAGGGACCATAATTATTTATGTTTGCATTTTACTTGTTAGACCTGAATTAGAGTTTTGGGTACTGCAGTATTAAACCATATTAGAGTATTTAAAGACATTAAACAAGCCTCTAAGTCCTTTATTTTCATTGTTATTTAAGCGCTGGTCTTTCAAATGCCACCATGGAGCATAGTAGAAGGGAATAGTGATGCAGGAATTTAAAAAGGCTGATATACATGCTGTTCCTGTAAAATACTCAGCCACCACCCAGATGGGCTTACATTCTGTCCACAGCTAGGACAATGAGAGGCAGCTTCACTCTGTCTGTCTCTTTCTTTCTCTCAGTCTCTCTCTCTCCATCTCTGTCTCCCTCTCCTCCCTCCTTCCTAGAAACATCCAAAGAGAAAGGAGGAACTAAGGGCACAACTTCATTATTTCCACATCTGGTCAGTTCTAAGATATTTACTAAGGGTCTGTTACTGTGCTGGGCTAGATCTCACATTTCATGTAATTGGACACAATAAATGCAAGATGAAGGAAGTGTCTGCAGAGAAATCTGCATAGATGAAGATGGGACAAAAGGAGAAAGATAATCTGTGGGAACTCAGGAGAATGTGTGCAGGGAGGTGGCAGTGGGAAACTTTCAAAGGGGAAAATTATATTAAACTAGGCACATTTTATTGTTTTATGACTTTCTCTGATTGCTTTATGTCTCTTCTCTCCTGGCTGCCTTATTAACAGAGACAGGGTTTACACATGAATACTGTGTAACAGTAATACTTTGGGCATATAGCAGGCAATCAAGGAATCCTTGTCAAGTTCACCGTCCAAGGAATGGCTGTGAACTGCCATAACCCAAATTATAAGGACGATTACTATAATAATCAGTTCAATCAGGATAATTGAAAGTGATTGTTGTGGAAAAAGCTAAGGCTTAATTTGATGTTAAGGGATCAGTCCAAAAAAGATTATAATGGAGGCTGGCTAGGACTAAAGCTGAGGGGGTAAAGGAGAGTTAAAGATGTGGGTCTGTGTGTGTGAACTCAGGTAGACAGAGTTAATAGATATTTAAGATAGAATGAAGCACAATGGGAAAATGACAGTCATATCATGATGTCTCTGGAGTTGAAGCAGAAATGAAACAGGGCCAACAAAATGGGACCTGGTATGGTCTGATAAGCATACTGTGTTGAGACCACTTATGCTATGGACAATCTAAAGAAATGAGATTAGAAATAAGAAGACACCATGATAACACATGAAAATCATTTAGAACTGTGCCTTCTATACAGGAAGAACTTCATAAATGTTAATATTATCAGTTTTTCACAAAATTGTATCTTGGTAATTGCTAAATTTTCAGACTTTAAATGTTTCCTGAATATACCCATTGCTGAGGTAGCTATTTCTTTTTCCTGTTGGCTACTGCAACTATCCATGTAATACTGGAATAGACAGATGTGTGACTTTCTTCTATGCCTGCAAACATGCCTGTCACAACATTTGTGGATGTCTGGGAAAATCTGGAGTAATAAAAGGCTTTTTTCCCCCTGTGTTAATGCTATGAAAAGCTTATACATAGTAATTTCTATTTTTCAGCAGGTAGAGAAAAACCACACCTGACTGAAATACTGAAGTCATCTTGCCATTATTCAGTAATGTTCACTTTGCTACGTTGACCATCAAGTGTTTTCTTATCCTTGCTTGCTCACTAGCAGCAGTTGCTGGGCTAATTGCCTAGTCTTGTGGACACTTTGCTTTTTAACACTTTCTTTCTTTTTTTTTAATTTTATTTTTTATTTTTTAAAATTTACATCCAAATTAGTTAGCATATAGTGAAACAATGATTTCAGGAGTAGATTCCTTAATGCCCCTTACCCATTTAGCCTATACCCCCTCCCACAACCCCTCCAGTAACACTCAGTTTGTTCTCCATATTTATGAGTCTCTTCTGTTTTGTCCCCCTCCCTGTTTTTATATTATTTTTGTTTCCCTTCCCTTATGTTCATCTGTTTTGTCTCTTAAAGTCCTCATATGAGTGAAGTCATATGATTTTTGTCTTTCTCTGACTGAATAATTTCACTTAGCATAATACCCTCCAGTTCCATGCACGTAGTTGCAAATGGCAAGATTTCATTCTTTTTGATTGCCGAGTAATACTCCATTGTGTATATGTGTATATATATATATATATATATATATATATATATATATATATACCACCTCTTTATCCATTCATCCATCGATGGACATTTGGGCTCTTTCCATACTTTGGCTATTGTTGATAGTGCTGCTATACACATGAGGGTGCATGTGTCCCTTCGAAACAGCACACCTGTATCCCATGGATAAATGCCTAGTAGTGCAATTGCTGGGTCGTAGGATAGTTCTATTTCCTCCATACTGGGTTGTAGGATAGTTCTATTTTTAGTTTTTTGAGGAAACTCCATACTGTTTTCCAGCATACTGGCTGCACCAGCTTGCATTGCCACCAACAATGCAAAAGAGATCCTCTCTCTCCGCATCCTCGCCGACATCTGTTTTTGCCTGAGTTGTTAAAGTTAGCCATTCTGACAGGTGTCAGGTGGTATCTCATTGTGGTTTTGATTTGTATTTGCCTGATGATGAGTGATGTGGAGCATTTTTTCATGTGTCAGTTGGCCATCTGGATGTCTTCCTTGGAGAAGTGTCTATTCATGTCTTTCACCCATTTCTTCACTAGATTATTTGTTTTTTGGGTGTTGAGTTTGATAAGTTCTTTATAGATTTTGGATACTAACCCTTTATCTGATATGTCATTTGCAAATATCTTCTCCCATTCTGTGGGTTGCCTTTTAGTTTTGCTGATTGTTTCCTTCGCTGTGCAGAAGCTTTTTATTTTGATGAGGTCCCAGTAGTTCATTTTTGCTTTTGTTTCCCTTGTCTCTGGAGACGTGTTGAGTAAGAAGTTGCTGCAGGCAAGATCAAAGCGATTTTTGCCTGCTTTCTTCTCAAGGATTTTGATGGCTTCCTGTCTTACATTAAGGTCTTTCATCCATTTTGAGTTTATTTTTGTGCATGGTGTAAGAAAGTGGTCCAAGTTCATTCTTCTGCATGTCGCTGTCCAGTTTTCCCAGCACCACTTGCTGAAGAGTCTGTCTTTATTTCATTGGATATTCTTTCCTGCTTTGTCAAAGATTTGTTCCATTGATCTGAGTGTCTGTTCTTGTGCCAGTACCATACTGTCTTGATGATTACAGCTTTGTAGTATAGCTTGAAGTCTCGGATTGTGATGCCTCATGCTTTGGTTTTCTTTTTCAAGATTGCTTTGTCTATTCAGGGTCTTTTCTGGTTCCATACAAATTTTAGGATTATTTGTTCTAGCTCTGTGAAGAATGCTGGTGTTACTTTGATAGGGATTGCATTGAATATGTAGTTTTCTTAGGGTAGTATCGACATTTTAACGATATTTGTTCTTCCTATCCAGGAGCATGGAATCTTTTTTCATTTTTTGTGTCTTCTTCAATTTCTTTCATAAGCTTTCTATTATTTTCAGTGTATAGATTTTTCACCTCTTTGGTTAGATTTATTCCTAGGTATTTTATGGGTTTTGGTGCAACTGTAAATGGGATCAATTCCTTGATTTCTCTTTCTGTCACTTCATTGTTGATGTATAGGAATGCAACCGATTTCTGTGTGTTGATTTTATATCCTACAACTTTGCTGAATTCATAAATCAGTTCTAGCAGTTTTTTGGTGGAATCTTTTGGGTTTTCCATACAGAGAGAGTATCATGTCATCTGCGAAGAGTGAAAGTTTGACCTCCTCCTGGCCGATTTGGATGCCTTTATTTCTTTGTGTTGTCTGATTGCAGAGGCTAAGACTTCCAATACATGTTGAATAACAGTGGCGAGAGTGGACATCCCTGACTTGTTCCTGACCTTAGGGGGAAAGCTCTCAGTTTTTCCCCATTGAGGATGATATTAGCGTTGGGTTGTTCATATATGGCTTTTATGATCTCGAGGTATGCTCCTTCTATGCCTACTTTCTTGAGGGTTTTTATCAAAAAAAGATGCTGTATTTTGTCAAATGCTTTCTCTGCATCTATTGAGAGGATTGTATGGTTCTTGCCCTTTCTTTTATTGATGTGATGAATCACGTTAATTGTTTTGCAGATATTGAACCAGCCCTGCATCCCAGGTATAAATCCCACTTGGTCATGGTGAATAATTTTTTTAATGTATTGTTGGATCTAGTTGGCTGATATCTTGCTGAGGATTTTTGCATCCATGTTCATCAGGGAAATTGGTCTATAGTTCTCCTTTTTCGTGGGGTCTCTGTCTGGTTTTGGAATCAAGGTAATGCTGGCTTCATAGAAAGATTTGGAAGTTTTCCTTCCATTTCTATTTTTTGGAACAGTTTCAAGAGAATAGGTGTTAACTTTTCCTTAAATGTTTGGTAGAATTCCCCTGGAAAGCCATCTGGCCCTGGACTCCTGTTTTTTGGCAGATTTTTGATTACTAATTCAATTTCCTTCCTGGTTATGGGTCTGTTCAAATTTTCTGTATCTTTCTGTTTCAGTTTTGGTAGTGTATATGTTTCTAGGAATTTGTCCATTTCTTCCAGATTACCCATTTTTTTGGCATATAATGGCTCTTAATATTCTCTTATTATTGTTTTTATTTCTGTTGTGTTGGTTGTGATCTCTCCTCTTTCATTCTTGATTTTATTTATTTGGGTCCTTTCCTTTTTCTTCTTGATCAAACTGGCTAGTGGTTTATCAATTTTGTTAGTTCTTTCAAAGAACCAGCTTCTAGTTTCATTGATCTGTTCTGCTTTTTTTGGTTTAGATAGCATTAATTTCTGCTCTAATCTTTATTATTTCCTGTCTTCTGCTGTTTTTGGGTTTTATTTGCTGTTCTTTTTCCAGCTCTTTAAGGCGTAAAGTTAGGTTGTGTATCTGAGATCTTTCTTCCTTCTTTAGGAAAGCCTGGATTGCTATATACTTTCCTCTTATGACCGCCTTTGCTGCGTCCCAGAGGTTTTGGGTTGTGGTGTTATCATTTTCATTGACTTCCATATACTTTTTGATTTCTTCTTTAACTGCTTGGTTAGCCCATTCATTCTTTAGTAGGATGTTCTTCAGTCTCCAAATATTTGTTACCTTTCCAAATTTTTTCTTGCGGTTGATTTCAAGTTTCATAGCATTGTGGTCTGAAAATATGCATGGTATGATCTTGATCTTTTTGTACTTACTTAGGGCTGATTTGTGTCCCAGTGTACGGTCTATTCTGGAGAACGTACCATGTGCACTGGAGAAGAATGTATATTCTGCTGCTTTAGGATGAAATGTTCTGAATATAGCTGTTAAGTCCATCTAGTCCAGTGTGTCATTCAAAGCCATTGTTTCCTTGTTGATTTTTTGATTAGATGATCTGTCCATTGCTGTGAGTGGGGTGTTGAAGTCTCCTACTATTTAAGGTATTACTATTGATGAGTTTTTGTTTGTGATTAATTGATTTATATATTTGGATGCTTTCACATTTGGTGCATAAATGTTTAAAATTGTTAGATCTTCTTGGCCTATAGACCCCTTGGGTATGATATAATGCCCTTCTGCATCCCTTGATAGAGTCTTTATTTTAAAGTCTAGATTGTCTGATATATGTATGGCCACTCTGGCTTTCTTTTGTTGACCATTAGCATGATAGATGGTTCTCCATCCCCTTATTTTCAATCTGAATGTGTCTTTAGGTCTAAAGTGGGTCTGTTGTAAACAGCATATAGATGGATCTTGTTTTCTTATCCATTCTGTTACCCTATGTCTTTTGATTGGAGCATTGAATCCATGGACATTTAGAGTGAGTACTGAAAGATATGAATTTATTGCCATTATGATGCTTGTGAAGTTGGAGTTTCTGGTGATGTTCTCTGGTCCTTTCTAATCTTTTGTTGCTTTTGGTATTTATTTATTTATTTATTTATTTATTTATTTATATTTTCATCTCTTCTCCCCTCAGAAGTCCCCCTTAAAATTTCTTGCAGGGCTGGTTTAGTGGTCACAAACTCCTTTAATTTTTGTTTGGGAAACTTTTTATCTCTCCATTTTGAATGACAACCTTGCTGGATAAAGAATTCTTAGCTGCATATCTTTCTGATTCAGCACACTGAAATTATCCCACCTCTTCCTTCTGGCCTGCCAAATTTCTGTGGATAGGTCTGCTGCAAACCTGATCTGGCTTCCCTTGTATGTTAGGGACTTTTTTTCCTTTGCTGCTTTCATGATTCTCTCCTTGCCTGAGTATTTTGTGAATTTGACTATGATATGCCTTGTTGATGGTCAGTTTTTGTCGAATCTAATGGGGGTCCTCTGTGCTTCCTAGCTTTTGATGTCTGTGTCTTTCCCCAGGTTAGGAAAGTTTTCTGCCATGATTTGCTCACATAACCCTTCTACCCCTATTTCTCTCTCTTCCTCTTCTGGGACCCCTAAGATTCTGATGTTCCTTTTTAATGAGTCACTGATTTCTCTAATTCTTAAATCGTGCTGTTTTGCCTTAATCTCCCTCTTTTTTTTCTGCTTCATTATTCTCTGTAAATTTGTCCTCTGTGTCATTGATTCTCTGTTCTGTCTTGTCCATTCTTGCCGCCACTGCATCCATCCATGATTGCAGCTCAGTTACGGCATTTTAAATTTCATTCTGGCTATTTTTTACTTCTTTTATCTCTGCAGAAAGGGATTCTAATCTATTTTCGACTCCAGCTAGTATTCTTATTATCGTGATTCTACATTCTGGTTCAGACATCTTGCTTGTATCTGTGTTGGTTAAATCCCTGGCTGTCGTTTCTTCGTGCTCTTTCTTTTGGGGTGAATTCCTTCATTTTGTCATTTTGAAGGGAGAAAAGGAATTAATGAGGTAGGAAAATTGAAATAAAAAAATTAAGATAAAAAAATACTGAAATTAAAAATTAAACACACACACACACAAATCGAATAGATGATGCTAGATCCTAGGTGTGTTTTGGTCAGGGTTTGAAAGTGGTTTGACAGATTAGAGAATAAAAAAAGGGGGGGGGGGCAGAAAATCGTTTGAGAATTTGAAAAAATGAATACACTGTAGATTAAAATGAGATGATGGGGGTAAAATATAATTTGAAAAAAATATACACAAAAGTAAAGAATGTAGTAGAAAAAAATTAATGAAAAAATAAAAATTAAAAATAAATATGAATTTTTTCATTTTCTGCATTTAAAAAAAGAAATGAAAAAGAAAAATGATAAAAAAAGAAAAGAAAAAAATCGTTTGAAAATTTGAAAAAGTGAATACACTGTAGTTGACTAAAATAAAATGATGGAAGTAAAATAGAATTTGAAAAAATTTACATAACAGCAAAAAATATAGTAATAAAAATATTTTTAATAGAAATTGGAAGTAAAAATGAAGTTTTTCCTTTTCTGCATTCAAGAAAAAGAAAAACAAAAAAGAGAAAAAAAGAAAAAGAAAGAAAAAAAGGAAATTGAGAATTTGAAAAGGTGAGTACACTGAAGTAAACTAAAATAAAATAATGGAAGTAAAGTAGAAATTCAAAGCATTTACACAAAAGTAAAAACTATATAATAAAAATTAAAGAAATATATTTAAAAAAAATTTTTTTTTCAACGTTTATTTATTTTTGGGACAGAGAGAGACAGAGCATGAACGGGGGAGGGGCAGAGAGAGAGGGAGACACAGAATCGGAAACAGGCTCCAGGCTCTGAGCCATCAGCCCAGAGCCTGACGCGGGGCTCGAACTCACGGACCGCGAGATCGTGACCTGGCTGAAGTCGGACGCCCAACCGACTGCGCCACCCAGGCGCCCCTAAAGAAATATATTTTTAATAAAAATTGAAAATAACTATGAATTTTTTCTCTTTCTGTAATCAAGAAAAACAGGAAAAGGGAAAAGAAAAAAAAAGAAAGAAAATTGAACAGATGAACCTGCTAACAGATTGAAGTAGGATTAAAATTGCTTCATTTCCCCATAGAAGTCAGTCTATGTAGCTCTTTATAGTCCATAAATTAAGCCGGTGGTGAGACTTGTGTTCTTGAAGAGCGATGTTGGCCCAGCTGGGCGGGGCTCAGTGTAACAGCTCCACTCTCCACTAGATGGCGCTGCTAGCCTACTGGGGTGGATTGTTGCGGGGCTCATAGGTGTTTATGCACATGCGCGGGAGCAGTAGCATGGCGCCACTCAGCTACCAACTCTGTTCTCCCCGATCAGCAATCGCGCACCCGTCCTCCGTCTTCAGCTCTCGTCCACTCCCCTCTTCTTCACTCTCCGTGACCAGGCCCTAGGCAGCACCTCTCTCCCGCATCTTGTCTCAGATGCGGCCGTTTTCCCTGGCCCCCTACTTCCAAGGGACTGAGGCTTCGACCCGTTCCGCCCCTCTGCAGGAGGGTCTCACCGAGCAATGGCCGAATGAGCAATGGCTGAATATTGGCTGTACCCAAGTACGCCCGCTGGACCCTGTTGTTGTCGGTGACCTGAGACTGCGGCCAGGTGCCCGCCCATCCCAGAAAATGTTTGCGAGACGCTGTAGCAGCAGCATCTCAGGGATTATGGAAAATCACAACACACATCTGGCACCAGGCTTCACCCTTAACGACCTTGCCCCAGCACGTGGCCACCTTCTGGGGTCTGCTGGGACCAGGTGGCTTCAACAGTCTCTACCGAATGTCCTTCCAGCAGTGGAGCCGCTTTTCCCTGTGTGGCCCAAGAACCTCCCGGACCCCACTCTGTTCCTGGGGATTCGCCCTTCCCACCAGAGCACCGCCAGGTATGAAGCTGCGGAGTTGCAGCCTTTGCGCTCCCCTTGTTACAGTCTTAATGGAATTTAAACCCTCTCCTTTCTCCTTTCTCCCTTTTTAGTTTAGTCCCTGTGGCTGTTTCCAATTTTCCACTTTCTCTCCAGCTGCTTTAGGGGAGGGGTGATTTTCCTATATTCTCCCCCTCTCCCCAGTCTCCGTCCTCTCTCTGCCCATAAAAGCAGTTCCCAACCTTTTGGGGCTTCTTGCTCCCCAAGTTCAGCTCTCCGTGCCGTGTACCTGTTGAATTCTGTGGTTCCGGTTGTGTGTGTTGGGTTAATCCTCCAATCAGTTTTCTAGGTGTGTACGATGGTTCAGTGTTGGTCTGGCTGTATTTTATGGATGTGAGACACACAAAAAGCTTCCATGCTGTTCCACCATCTTTGTACTCCTCGCTTTTTAACACTTTCATGCTCACTTATAAGTATATTACATGTTTAGAAAAACTGGCATGCCCTTAGATTTGCATTAAAAAAAAAACAGGAAAATTAAATTTCCTCAGGGCATCACATCAAAACAGAGTAAAGCAGCCATCTGCTTCTTCCTGATTAAGGCTGGCCATTCTGAATGAATTATGGTACCTATTAACTACCTGTGTTTCTTTCTTTCTTGTTTTTCCTATATAAAAATTAAAGACGTTTATTTGGAAATTAGAATGTCATATCTGTTCATAAATTTTTTCCTTTGCCTTTTCTTTCACATTTCCCACATAAATAGCTTATTTTAAGAAAATCCTAAAGAGACTATGAAATACTTTTTAGAAACTATGAGAGTAACACACGTGTAATTAGAAGTTCAAATCTTAGCTAAGCAAGTAATCTTTATTTTGACATCCACTTTAAGATTGAGCACAGAGTGGCATATAGTTTCCTTTGAAAGCCTCCACTGAAATACTAATAAAGAGTTATAAACCCACAATAAGTAAAAAGAATGGAAAAGAAGCTAAGAGTAGGATGAAAATTTCAATAAATACATGATGTCTTAGTCACGGTTCTTCAGAGAAACAGAACCAATAGGATATATATGTACATATTAAAATATTTATTTTAAGGAATTGGCTCATGTGGGGTCTGGCAAGTTTGAAATCTGTAGGGAAAACCAGCAGGCTAGAAATTAGGCAGGAGTTGATGCTGTTGTTTTGAGGTAGAATTTCTTCTTTGGGAAACCTCAATTTTTGCTTTTAAGGCTCTCAACTGGTTGGGTGAAGTCCACCCACATTACAGAGGGTAATCTCATTTACTTAAAGTCAACTGATTGTAGATGTTGACCACACCTACAAAATATCTTATGTCACTGAGATCAGTGTTTGATTAAATAACTGGGTGTGGTAGCCTAGTCAAGTTGACCCTGTAAAACTAACCATCACATATGGGAACTGATGAAACAGAAGAGAATGGTAAACAGAAATGACTGCAGCCCAGAGGAGCCAATCATTCTCCCTCTACTAAAGAAACGCACATACACACACACACCTGTTCTTATGCCTAAGCACAAAACACTTAGAAGTCAGGGTACTACTACTCCCTGCCAAGAACTGTGGTAGACAAATCCTAAGTGATCGCCAATGATTCCCACCTTCGAGCATTCATGTCTTTGTATAATCCCTTCCCCCTGAGTGTGGCAGGTCCTATAACTGGTTTCTAACTACTCGACAATGACAAAGTTTGCAGGATGTCACTGCTATGGTTGTGTTTTATCTTACAAGTTTCTGTTTTCCAAGACTCACTTGAGAGATTCTTGTGGGTTTGATAAAGTAAGCAACCATGTTGAGGAAGCCCATGTAGAAAGAAATCAATTAGAGGTGACCTCTTGCAGTTGAAGGTAACTTCTAAATGAATTCTTCCAACAACCTAAGGGTGCTAGGAAGAGAATTCTTCCCCAGCTAAGCCACTAGATGAGAATTGTCTTTATTCATAGATGGCATGATCTTTTATAAGGAAAATATGAAATCTACAAAAAAAGCTACTTGAAATAAAAAGTGAGTTTAGCAAAGTTGCGGGATACAAGATCAATTTACAAAAGTCAGCTGTTTCTCAACAAATAACAACAGTGGAAATTGAAAATTAAAAAAAACACGATTCAACATTGCATATCAAATGTAAAATGCTTAGAGATCAAATTAACTGAGGTTGTGCAAGATCTGTGCATGGAAAACTCTAGAACATCACTGAGTGAAATTAAGGAAGCTCAAAACAGATGGAGAGATATATACCATGATCATGAAACAGAAGACGTATTTTTTTTTCAGATGTCCATTCTCCTCAAGTTAATCTGTAGATTCAAAGCAACATTAATCAAGATCAACACAGTTTTTCTGTAGACTTGATGAGCTAATTCTAAAATTAATGTGGAAACGCAATGCAAGATACCTAGAAAAGTCAAAGTCACTTTGAAAAGGAAAACAGAGGATTTATTTTTTACTCCAAATCTTATTATAAGTGTATAATAATCAAGACAGTGTGATATTGTATAATGATAGATCAATATATCAAGGGAACTGGATAGAATCCAGAAATAGATTCATACATATGTAGTCAATTGAAAATTCAATAGAGAAAATAAGGCTTTTCAACAATTGGTGCTGGGATAATTGGATATGCATAGTGAATAAAAAAATGAACCTAAAGTATATTAAAAAATGAGCACAGGGTGCCTGGGTGGCTTGGTCAGTTAAGTGTCTGACTCTTGATTTTGGCTCAGGTCATGATCTCATGGTTCATGAGTTTGAGACCTGCATCAAGCTCTGTGCTGACAGCATTGAGCTTGCTTGGGATTCTCTCTCTCTCTCTCTCTCTCTCTCTGCCCACTTCTCTTTCTTTCTCTGTCTCTCCAAATAAATAAATAAACTTAAGGAAATGAGCACCTAATGAAATATAGTTGTGAATGTAAAGCCATAAACTAGAAAACCTCTAGAAGAAAGCATACAAGAAATATTTGTGACATTGAATTAGGCAGTGATTTCTCAGACATGACACCCATAACATAATCCATAAAAGAAAACATTGATGATTTAACCTTTATCAAAATCAGGACTTTCTGCTCTTATAAACTCACTGTTAAGAGGATAAAAAGACTAGCCACAGGATGGAACAAACTATTTGCAAAACACATATCTGATAAAGGACTTGTATATAGAATATATAAAGAACCTTAAGAACATAGTAATAAGAAAAAAACAAAGAAAAAAACAATCCAAATAAAATCCAATAAAAGTGGGCAAAAGATTTGAAACAGCACTTCACCAAAAACAAACAAACAAAAAGAAATGGTACATGGATAGAGAGCAAGTCCATGAGAAGATGTTCAACATCATTAACAATTAGGACAATGCAAATTGAAACCACAATGAGGTACTATTACAAAACTATTAAAACCTAATGAAAAAACGCTGACTATACCAACTGTCCCTATGGATATGGAGCAGCTGAAACTCTTATACACTATTTGGAATAAAAGCTTGGCAATTTTTTTAGCATATTAAACATACACTTATTAGGGCATCTGGGTGGCTCTGCAGTTAAGCATTCAACTCTTGGTTTTGGCTCAAGGCATGATCTCAGGTTTCATGAGTTCAAGACCTGTGTGGGGCTCTGGGCTGACAACACAGATCCTGCTTGGGTTTCTCGGTCTCTCTCTCTCTCTCTCTCTCTCTCTCTCTCTCTCTCTCTCTCTGCCCCTCCCCAGATAGCTCTCTATCTCTAAACAAACAAACATTAAAAAAAAATAAGTATACACTTACCATATCATCCAGCTATTTCAATCCTACTATTTATCCAAGAGAATGAAAGCATATATAACCACATAAAAATTGTACAAGAGTTTTAGCAGCTTTATTTGTCGTATCCGCATATAAGTTTCCTAGGGCTGACACAACAAATTACTACAAACTTGGAGGTTTAAACAACAGAAGTACATTCTATCAGTTCTGGAGGCCAGTCGTCTGAAATCAAGGTGTCAATGGGACCATACTCCCTCTGTAAGCTCTAGGGGAGAAGCTTCTCTTGCCTCTTCCAAGTACTGGTGGCTCCCAGAATTCCTTGGCTTGTGGCTGCTTAACTTGGTTCTCTGCTTCTGTCTTCACATGGCTTTCCTCTTTTCTCTTTTCCTGTAAGGACACTAGTCATTGGATTTAGGAACCACTTTCCATCAAGAATTATATCCTCAAATCCTTAGCTAATTATATCTTCAAAGGCCTCTATTTTCAAATAAGGTCACATTGGCATGTACTGGGGGTGAGGACCTGGGCATATCTTTTGGGAGGCCATAATGTTCTCCACTACAGGCCTACACTGGAAAAAATCCAGATTTCCATCAATATGGGATAGATAAACAAATTGCAGGACATTCTTACAATGGACTATCACTTCATAATAAAAAGAAATAGTAGGGGCGCCTGGGTGGCGCAGTCGGTTAAGCGTCCGACTTCAGCCAGGTCACGATCTCGCGGTCCGTGAGTTCGAGCCCCGCGTCAGGCTCTGGGCTGATGATGGCTCGGAGCCTGGAGCCTGTTTCCGATTCTGTGTCTCCCTCTCTCTCTCTGCCCCTCCCCCGTTCATGCTCTGTCTCTCTCTGTCCCAAAAATAAATAAAAAATGTTGAAAAAAAAATTAAAAAAAAAAAAAAAAAGAAATGGTATTGTTACATACCATAATATGGATGAATTTTAAAATAATTATGTGAGTGAAAAATGCCAGATAGAAGAGAAGGCATACTGTATGATTCAACTTTTTTAAAATTTAGAAATTGGAAACTAATTTATAGTTACAGGAAGCTGATTATGTGTTGTCCCTGGAGAGGGGCAGTGTGGAGGCAGGAGGTTACAAAGGGACATGAGGAAACCTTTTTGGAAGAAAAGGATACGTTCAATATCTTAATTGTAGTGATGGTTTCACAGCATATATTTGTGCCCAAACTTCTCACATTAGGTGGGTTGTTGTTAATATTTGCTCTGCCTCTGAATGCTTCCTTTGCTTAAGTTCCCCTTTCCCTGCTCCATGTGATTCTCATCAAACAAAGGAGAGCCCACCCCTTCTGCCAGGTAAGGCTACATAGAGACCTTGGCAGAGACTGATTTTGATGCTGGAACAAAGAGGCCCCAGGTATGGACCATGAGGGCCTGCAGCTCCTGAGGCTTGGAAAGTCACCCCTGCTGCATGGGGAGAGAGTCTTGGTTTAAGTAAGGTCTGCAGAAGAAAACAGAAAAAGGGAAAATAAACTCCGATGATATCGTTTGAATCCCTAGATTGAGCCATTCCTGAAGCCAGTTATAATCTTGGACTTCCCAAATAAATGAGCCAAGTGATTCCCTTTCAGGCTTAAGATAGTCTGAGTTTCTAGTACTACAACTGAAAAGAAGAATGACTCCCAAAATGCTAAATCCAAATTTGTGTCACTCCAGAGTCTAAGCTCAAAGCAACAGTGTGAGGGTCTTAGTGTGCAAGAATCAATCCAGTGGACATGTTGCCTTGGAAGGTAATAAACAATTAGATGAACTACAATCCAGATATACAAGGAATGACAGTAGGGTGTTCTTTAAAACATAGGAATATATAGACATCAAATCATTTACAAATAATTCAGAAACCTGCTGGAAGGGAATTGTATTGTCTTTTGAAGGCAACAGAGAAACATAGGGCAGAATTGTTCAGAGTGGGTCCTGTCAGGCTAAACTAATTTCTTTTTCAGAATAAAATGCCTGCCAGATAGATTAATGGCAAGTGTGGCTGTAACAGAACATTAGGCTCCAGACAGCACAGCCTCAGTGCTTGACCTTGGGAGAGCTGCATCCTCCCTTGGGCCCTCAATTTCCTCATCTGTAAAATGAGGTCATTTCAACATTTGCATTCTTCAGTTCCATAACTTCATTTTATTTTTTAAAAAGGGAGGAGGGAGGGGAGCCTGGGTGGTTCAGTGGGTTGAGTATCTGACTTCAGCTAAGGTCATGATTTCACGGTTTGTGAGTTCGAGCCCCACGCACTGACAATGCAGAGCCTGCTTGGGATTCTCTCTCTCCCTCTTTCTCTGCCCCTACCCTGTTTGTGCTCGTGCTCTCTCACACGCTCTCTCTCTCTCTCTCTCTCTCTCTCTCTCAAAATAAATAAATAATTTTTTTTAAAGGGAAGGGGATATCTGGCTGAGGGGTTCTAGAAAGCCTTCGTAGTAGGGATCTTGACAAGGCCCCTGAGGGCTGAATCTTCCCCTGGAGCAGGGTCCATCAGGCTTAGCACTACTGACATTCTGGTCTGGATAATTCTTTGTTGTGGGGCTGTCCTGAGCATTGTAGGATGTCCAGTAGCATCTCTGGTCTCTACCAAGTTGATGCTACTATCATTTGACTCCCCTGAGTTGTAACAACCAAAAATGTCTCCAGATACAGACCAATGGTGCCTGAGGAGCCAAGTTGCCCCCAATTACAAAACTTTTGAGGTTTTGCAATGGAGTGTATTGCTCAATTTGGGGATGCTTTCTGGAAGGTAATGAAGCAGGCGGTGCCAGCACCTTGGTAAACAGGATCTGAATGGATCTTGAAGACTTAGAGGGAGAGGACAGAGGCAAATAGGTTGGTACTCAGCCAAATCCAGTAGAAACAGGAAAACCAAAGTGCTTTCCTCTAGGCTGGGGAAACAGGCTGGGGGTGAGAGGACTGGTAAGACCATTTGGATCTCAGGGGAGAAAAGACGCAATAGCATAAAACCAATGGCAAAGGGGCCAGTTGTAACTGGGGGTGTAGAAGAAATAATGCTTAATGAAAGCCTGGAAGAAAGCATTCTCCTTTGATCCAAACTAGCTGAACGTGGTCATGAGACTTTGAGGCACAGGCCTCTGCCACCCCAGCCCCAGAGAACCGGGGGAGGTGATTAAAGAAGCATCACAGAGGATTGGTGAGGAAGGGCTCAGCCAGAAGGATGACTGCCATTGCCTGATATGGACAGACTGCAAAGTCCCGCCTGGAGGAGTCAGGGTCCACCTGCTGTGTGGGTTTCTGGTATCCCCCTCTCCCCACCCCTGCCCCCCCACTGCCCCAGGGGGAAAGTTATTCTTTTTTTCCCATTTCTTCTTCTTCTTATTTGTACTTTGAAAACTCACTTTGGTCTTCTAAAACTCTGTTCCTTTCCCCTGATCATTTTGCTCACCTACAAGGGCTGAGTTATTACTCTCATTGAGTCTATGTAGACCCTCTTTGTTTAATTTGCTCCACCTCTTTGTTTGGAGTCCTGCCGTTTGCTTGTTGAATGTTGTGGACAATTTAGTGAAAGGATACTAGGCATGTTGAATAGGAACTATATCTTTGAGTGAGTTGGTGTGAAGGTTACAAAAGAAGCAAAAGAAACAGTTGCTGCACATACTCCCTCTTTTCCTCCTTCTCTCTCTCTCTCTCTCTCTCTGAAACACATTATGAATTATGAATCTTTATCTCAGCAAAGAGAATCTGTAAAGGGTGGGAAAGATAAATAAGGGCCAGATATAGAATGTGTCAGGATGTGGGAAACTAAGAAGCACAAGACAGTTTGTCTCAAAGGGACAAAGGCTGTGGAGAGTCAACGAAGTAACAGCTCAGGAATAGGAGCTCCTGTGGCTATTAGGGTTGGGATGCAGAAGGTGCCTATGAGTTTACTCACCCAAAATTGAGACTTCAGGGAAACTGTAACTCTTATTCTTCTTGTATTGCTGATCATTTTTAAAATAAAGTTTATTCATTTATTTTGAGAGAGACAGCATGAGTGGGAGAGGGGCAGAAAGAGGGAGAGAGAATCCCAAGCAGGTTCTGACTGTTAGTGCAGAGTCCTGTGTGGGGCTCAAACTCACAAACTGTGAGATCATGACCTGAGCTATAATCGAGTCTGGTGCCCAACTGACTGAGCCACCCAGGCACCCCTTATGGATAGTTTTTAGAGCCCATACACACTAACAGCAGGAGACACAAGATACACGTATGCATGAGGGGAGAGAATTGATTAGTCCACCCCAATAATCTTAGTATGATAAATATAGCATATTTTTCTGATTAGATAAATCATTGAAGCTCACTGTAAAAAATCCAAATAGTATGTAAAACTGAGAAGAAAGTAAAAATCACTTGAAATTTTGCCCTTCTGAACATGTTGATGACCATCCTTTCACTGATTCAATAATTAAAGCAGTCCTTCTGGGTTGAATGCTTTGTCTTTCAGATCTCTTCCCCTCCCTTCTCTTTCCCAGGATGACATTGGGGTGTGTGAAGAGGCTTCCTGTGACTTCCTGCCAGTAGGGCAAAGTGGTTCTTATATTTAACTTCTCTGGTCTCTATAGCACTGTGTCTCTGCTGCCATTTGTGGTCTCAAGTTGGAAGATGCATGGTTGCATCTTCCTTGGCTTGGATGGGGCTCTTGGTTTATTTGGTCTCCCCTCAGCTCCTTCTGAGCCTATAGGCCTTCTGAGTCTCTGTTGTATCCTGTTTTGCTCCCGTGTTTTTACCAAGACAGGCCTATGGCTGGCCTATTCATGGCCAACTGAGCTGTTTTCCCAAACCATTGGAGGGCAGCAAGATGAGTAAGTTCTCGGGACTGAATACAGTATAGCGACCATAGTTAATAATACTGTATTATATACTTCAAATTTGCTGAGAGTAGATCTTAAGTGTTCTTACCCCTCCCAAAAGGTGACAGATGTGTTACCTTGATGTAGTAATCATTTCATAAAGGATATTCATATCAAATCATTACACGTAGTATACTTTAAATATATACAATTTCATATATAAAATAAAAGTGGGGGTGGGGAGGATTTCTGCTACCTGTCCATGAAGTGAAGGCAGCCTCCAGGCATCTGTCCAGAATCAGATGTGAACCGATACAAAATCCTGGGGGCCCACATAATTCCCCTCAGTTTAATCTGTACCACCTTCTGCTCTCTTGGCCAAAGCCTGGAGCAGGGCCATTGGCTCTGTTTCACCACTGTCCTTGTGCTGTCCTGCAGGGTGAGAAATGAGACTCTCTCCATATCAGCTCTAACACCCTCTGTAGGCTCCTCCTTGCCCAACAACTATGCTGGTGGGTGACACGAGAAGAAAGATGAGCTAACTTACCAACAAGGGGAATATAAAGCCTGTTGCAAGGTACAACCCAAGATAGGATGTTCTCTAATCTGAGGATTGGCCCACTGGAGACAGAATAAAATGAAATGGATTATGCTTCTCAGATGATCTGGCTTTTGCAGCATTGTTGAAGATTGTGAGATTTCTCCCTTTCTGGAAGTTTTAAAATTGGATGTCTCAGGGGCACCTGCATGGCTCAGTCACTTAAGTGACCAACTCTTGGTTTCAGCTTGTTCATGATCTTGCAGTTTCGATGGTCTGTGCTGGCAATGCAGAGCCTGCTTGGGATTCTCTCTCTCCCTCTCTCTCTGCCCCTCCCCACTTGAACTATCTCTGTCTCTCTCAAGTATAAATAAATAAAGTTGGATGTCTCAGATCTATTAAACCTTCCCCCCTTCCTCCCAGACAAGGAAAGATGATCCCACTTTGTCTCGAAGTCCCTGTGTTAATGAGATACCCTGGCTGTTTCTTTGTCTTCCTGGGGGGAGTACCTGGAATTATACATGACTGAATACTTTGCACCTAACCCAGAGCTTGGCACATAGTTGGCTCTCTAAAAACATCTTTTGAAGGGAAGAATGAAAGAAGAAATGACACATAAATGCTATTCTATAGAGTTGGACTACAGTTTATTTTTGAAGACGAAGGAACGGAGACGATGCCCCTCCAAGGTCGTGGGCGAGTCTGTGAGTCTGTGTTCACATTCCCATGGCTAGACAGCAAGATATTAAAATCTGTCAACGTTTTCACGCTGTCCACCTAACTGGCTGCTCTGCTCAACACTGACATCTGTAAACAGGTCATTTGTATTCTTGTGTCACCTGCATTCCTCTAAAGAAACATCCCTTAGGTTCACAGAAATTAGTTATCCCTCAGGCTGGACAGATGATGGATAGGTGGCTTTTTCACGAGCCGCACTCTGTTTGGAAAATGCCAGATGCCTTCAGTGTTCCGCCTAAGCTGGTGGTGCTCATGATTAGAGAGCCCAGGGCTCACTCAGAGCAGGAGCACCAGAAGCAGACGTTTCTCCCCTAAGGGAGCTGTCTCAAGCGACCCAGGACTGCCCTCACACTGGGACCATCTGTGACGTCCTTTCTACTCCCCACCCTCCTCTGAGAGAACCTTGACAGAGTTGCAACCTTGGAACAAGGAGGCTGCCAGCCTCTTCTCTCCACGGTTCTCAGCGGGATCTTTCTCAGTGTAATTGTTCCATTTACTCTTCCTGTCCTCTTTTAAAAGCCTGGCATTCAAAGCAGAAAGAATTCTGTTCTAGGATGTTGCAAGGGAGCAACAAGAAATGTACCCGCGTTTGAGTGCCAAAATCTACTGTATTCCTTTGTTTAAATAAAAGCTGGACATTTGTTGCTATGCATTCTTCTGATGCCTCCCTCTTTCTTCTTGATTTATCAGACAGAACTCTCTGTGTGTACACCGTTCCAACAGTTAAGATGGGGAGGATACTCACATTCCTAATGTCATCCAGCATCTGCCTTTGAACCACTGGACAAACTTGGATATAGCATCGGGGCACACTGGGACAGGAGAGATTGGCTCAGGGGACATGCTTACATCCCCACACCTCTGGAGTCCTAGGACATCATGAACATATCATGAAAAAAATATCTGGATTTCATTCTCCATTCTTATCATTTGTGCCTTAGACAATTCCCCAGAAGGCAAACTTCAGTTACTTTCAACACTCTAAAGAAAATGGTATTTTATGTGCTTGTAGTACATTATTGATAGAACATTAGCGAATGTTCTTTTTAATAATGTTTGTTATAATGCCAATGAGAAAGCCTCTTCTGGTGCCTTACATTTCTTACACATACATATTCTCCTTTGCTTAAACATGTAGCTTGTGCTTTTGAACATGAGCTTGAACACTATCAGCTTGCTAGGTCTCTCGTAAGGAAATACCATGCCCTGGATGGCTTCAACAACAGAAGGTTATTTCTCACAGTCTGGAGGCTGGGATATCCAAGACAAGATGTCAGCAGGTTTGGTTCTTCTGAGGCCTTTCTGCTCGGCTTGCAGACAGCTGCCTTCTCCTGGTGACCTCGCATGGTCTCTCCTTCACCCTTGTGAATCCTAGCGTCTCTGTGTGCCCAAATTTCCTCTTATAACGACACCAGTCAGATTGGATAAGGACCCACCCTAATAGCCTCATTTTCATTTAATTACCTCTTTAAGGTCCTGATGTTCAAAAAACATTCATATTTTGAGGTACTAGTGGTTAGGTTATCAACATATGGGCTTGTGTTTGTGTGTCTGTGTGAGTCAAAATTCAGTCCTTAAAAATCACCTAAGGTTTTTTCCTGAATGTTCTTTGGTGACAGCCACTGAGATAGGCCCTTATACTTTTGTTTGAGCCTCACCATGATCCTGAGTGGTAGCATTAATCGTCTACCTGGTCAGATCCTGTAAGCCAGGCCAACCCACCAACAGATTACCCACAGGGCTGTCTATGGAAATTACCTGGCAATCAACCTCATTTGTGAGCCGTACCTCGTACTTCATCCCTCTAGATCTGTAGCCCCATCTTTCACCCGCGATCTCAGGCTCCACAGACCCAACCCTCCTACGTACTATCTGGGGCTGCAGCTTCTGGTTCCCTCTCCACTGAGCCCACTCCAGTAAGTGTTGCTTTGCAGATGAGAAAATGAAACAAAGGAGATCCAGCAACTTCCCCCATGGTCCAACACATGACAGAGCCATGATTCTGACCTTTGGGTCAGGTCTAGCCCTGCCTTCTTTACCCATGTAGCTCTCAGTCAATGATGTGAATCAGTTGGAATCAATAACACGCTTAGAATCCTTGAGTCTCTCTTCATATCTTTAAAACACACATATTCTAAATAAGTAACCCCATCAGCCCTAAATCTATTACATCAGCTAATTTCTCAGTTGGAAGTAGGATAATTGCTTCTTTTTCTGGTGACAAAAATCCCTCACCTCCTTTAAGAAGAAGGAGAGGAATCTATTTTCATCCTTATATAATTATAATTCTATTTCCCATTGGGGTGCTCTAAGCAGCTTGGGGCTTAGTCATTGAGGTTTCCCAGACTAGGTGAAGGTCAAAGCCCATTGTGGTCACTATCTCTTATTTCCACAGGTGACTCAGAGGTTTTTCTTCCTGAATTGCCACACTTTTTTATTAATGTTCAAGAAAGATACTCTGAGTATGTCTGAGTAAAAGCATGATTTAAGGCCCTATGCACTCTTGTTCACAGCCCAGACTGATTTTCTGAGGATTTTTTTCACGATGAATTAAAAACTTCTCTTGGATTTGACTTTGATCTCTGTTCTTGGGGATTTCTTGAAAGTTCCTCCTCACTGATGAGGTAGCTGGCAATCAGGTGACATAAGGTTTTATGACAAGGAAAGCCTCCTTCCCTCTTGCTCCTGTTTGTCTGCCAGGAAAAAAAAATGTGCTCTGGGTTCCCTGAAATGACAAGCACATCAAGGAAAAAATATTCTGCCCCTCCATTTTTATTAAATACTCATTCATTCTTGGGAGATTGCACATATTTCGTTAAATTTATCCCCAACTATTTCATGTTACTGATGCTTTTATGAAATGAACTTTGGTAGTTTTAAAAAATTTCATTTCCCACTTGTTTTTTGATAGTATTTAGAAATATAATTTTTATTCTGTATGCTAGGGCCTTTCCAAATTCACTTATTAATTCTTTGTACTTGTGGTTTCTTTAGGATTTTTTACTCACGTGATTATGTATCTGTAAAAAGAGATGTTTTATTTCTTGCTTTCCAATCTATGTTTTTATTTGTTTTTCTTACCTTATTGCACTGACTAGGCCCTTCAGAACTATGTTGAATTAGAAATCATGAAAGTAAAATCATTCTTGATTTGAGGTGAAAAGAGTTTAGGCTTTTTCTAGGTATAAAGCCAGCTGCAGGGTTTCATGCACACACACACGCACACACACATACACACACAACCAGGTGGAACAAGTTTACTAAGAGTTTTTGTAGTATGAATTATGTCAGGTTTTATTTGATAAAATTCTTTCTTCTCCCAATTGGGGAAAATTGCTTTGTCTGTTCTTATTGAGGTAAACTCATATAACATAAAATTAAGCATTTTAAACTGTATAATTCAGTAGCATTTAGTATATTCACAATATTATCCAACCATCACTTGTATTTAGTTTCAAAATATTTTCACCACCCCTAAAGGAGACCCTGTGCTCATTAAGCAGTATCTCCTCATTCCCTCCTGCCCCCAGCCTCTGGCAACACTAACAGTATGGACTTACTTGTTCTGGATATTTCATACAAATGGAATCACACAATGCATGACCTTTAAGGTTGCACTTCTCTCATTTTGTATAATGTTTTTTAAGCTGATCCATGTTGTGGCATATAACAGTACTATATTCTTTTTTTATAGTTGAACGATACTCCATTATATGGACAACCTACAGTTTGTTTATTCATTCATCTATTGATGCACACTTGGGTTGTTTCTATCTTTTGGCTGTAATAAATAATCTATGTGTGTAATAAACATAAACATTCATGTACACTGGTTTGAGTCCCTGTTTTCAGTTCTTTAGAGTATATACCAAGGATTGAGTTATTGGGTCATACAACACTACTATGTTTGGCTTTTCGGTGAACCACCAAACTGTTTTCCACAGTGGCTGTGCCATTTTACATTTCCACTTGCTATATTACAAGGGTTCCACTTTTTCCATATCCTTGCCAATACTTGTTACTTTTCTTTTTAAAAAAATTATTATTACAACCATCCTAGTATATGTGAAGTGGTATCTTACTGTGTTTTTGATTTGCATTTTCCTAATGGCTAAAAAAAGGCCCTTGACATTTTGATAGGGATTACATAGAATATGTAGATCACTTTGGGGAGTATTGCCATCCTAATGTTTAAGTATTTCAATCCAGGCAGACAAGATGTCTTTCCATTTATATTTACATATTCCTTAATTTCTTTCAACAGTGTTGTATAGTTTTGTAGAATTTCTAGTACAATGTTGAAAAGAAGTGGTGAGAGGGAGTGTCTTTGTCTTATTTCTGATCTTAGGAGGCAAGCTTTCTGTCTTTTACCATTTAGTGTGATGTTAGCAATCAGTTTTCACAGGTGTTCTTTATAATTTGGGGAAATTCTCTTTTTTTAACTTTTTTTTAAACGTTTATTCATTTTTGAGAGACAGAGAGAGACAGAGCGTGAGTGGGGGAGGGGAACGGAGAGAGGGAGACACAGAATCCGAAGCAGGTTCTAGGCTCTGAGCTGTGAGCTGTCAGCACAGAGCCTGATGAGGGGCTCAAACCCACGAACCATGAGATCATCACCTGAGCCAAAGCCAGAAGTTTAACCAACTGAGCCAGCCAGGCACCCTGAGGAAATTCTCTTCTATTCTCAGTTTGTTTAGTGTTTCAATCAAATACTTTTTGTCAAATGTTTTTGTGTATCAACTGAAGTATCCTGTGTTTTCCCCTTTATTCTGTGGGTTTGGTTTTTGACTTTGTCCAGCAAAGCCAAGGATTACTCAAGATTCCATGCAAGTCAAGAGACATGAGAGGAAAAATAAGGGAAGTCTCCCTGACCTGCTCTTAAGCTCCCATATTTATTTAGCATATATTTAGGGAAACATTGCACAATATGTCAGTGGGCTTCATGCCGGTAAGAACGTATAGAAAGTGTGCAGAGAAACAAGTTAAGACAGGATGAGATGTTCCATGTGATAACATGGTCTGAGGAATTTATGAGCATAGGCAGAAGCTAATCCCTAGATATACATTAACTAGATAAGCAAAGAAGCATGGCTGCTGCTTTCAGCAAGGCCAGAAAGCAGTTTTCTGTTACGCAATGCATTCCCTATAATCTCATAGCCCAGGACATAGCTATTTGATTTCCCACATCATTCTATTAATGTAGTGTATTAGATTGCTTGATGTTTGTATTTTGAGTTACTCTTGCGTTCCTGGGATAAATCACACATGATTTGCCTTCACTTTTGAAAGATATTTTTGCTGGATATAGAATTCTATATTGGCAGTATTTTCTTCCAGAAACACTGGTTTTCAGTGGTTTTATTATGATGTGCCTTGATATGGTTTGTCTTTGTCTCTTCTGCTTCTAGTTTGTTAATTTTCTTGGACTTGCATATTGATACTTTCTATTACATTTGGGAACTTTTTGTCTGTTATTCAATCAAATGTTTTTCTGTGCCTATTCCCTTCCTCTGGAACTTCAATTACAATCTATCAGACTAGAATATTGTCTCAGAGCTCACTAAAGAGGATTTCTTTTTCAGATATTTGTCTTTTTTTCTCTCTGTACTTCAGTTTGCATAGTATCTATTGCTGTTTTCAAGTCACTGAGATTTTTTTTTTCTAAAGCACTGATTCTTCTCAAAGCAGCAAGACAACCTTGTTTTCCCCTTTCTGAGCTTTAGTCAAGAAAGTGCTTCTAAGCAGAAATCCAGAGCAATTATAATGCTTATTGTGTTTGATTCCCTTTCTGAGGGATTACAGTCCTATGCTGCCTGTTGTCTAGTGCCTGAAGGTAATTATTTGATATACTTTATCCAGTTTTTAAGTTGTTGGGGGGAAGACTTTTGGGATTCATTTCTCCATTATGTCCACAGTCAGATTTCACCTGTTACTTTTCCTCATTTAGGGCCCAAATGATAGTTTGGCTTCACCTTTTTAACTGATTACCTTAATATACATGTCTCCAAATGGTAACTTGACTCTGAAATTGATTGATAAATCAAAAGATCTATCGCCATGACACCAGAGATTTAAAGCAGGAAGTAGACATTGTTTAGACTAAACAATTTCATGGAACAAATCCAAAAATCCAATGACCTGTCTGAGGGTCTAAGTCTTGAAAATGTAGGATAGAATGAACATCTCTTACTCTTAATGTT
The DNA here is from genome assembly GCF_024362965.1 of Panthera pardus. NCBI lineage: Eukaryota > Metazoa > Chordata > Mammalia > Carnivora > Felidae > Panthera > Panthera pardus. Next base: position 21,424,329 of record NW_026526732.1, on the reverse strand, counting down.
TATTTATTTTTGAGAGAGAGAGAGAGAGAGAGAGAGAGAGATCGATCACAAGTGGGGAGGGGCAGAGAAAGAGGGAGACAGAATCCAAAGCAGGCTCCAGGCTCCGAGCTGTCAGCACAAGAGCCTGACTTGGGGCTTGAACCCACAAACCATGGGATCATGACCTGAGCTGAAGTCAGAAGCTTAACTGACTGAGCCACCCAAGCACTCCAAATATCTCTTACTCTTACATTTGTTTTCTTGACAATATATTTGACTTCCATCCCACCTGTCTGCAAGGAGTAGGTGTTGGCTCCAAGTTTTCTAAGAAGTACCACCATCACCAACAGGAAACCATCAATGGCATCATCATATTTCTCCTACTAATAGTTTATGTATCTGTTTATGGAGCACCATATATAACCTGATTTAGCACATTAAGGTCAGAATAAAAGAAGAACTACAATTTCAGAGGGATTGGAAGGACATTTTCAACAAAGATTTATTATCACATCCACCATATATCATATGCTTTATATGTGCTAGTTACCTTATATGTAATACTGCTAGTCTTCATAATCATGCTAAAAGGAAGAGAGTCTAATTGCCATGTTACTGAGTCAGGAACTAATACACAGTGAGACAAAGTCCTTCTAAAGTCCCGTACTATGTGACAAATAGAACTAGAATTTCAATTTTTTTTTAACATTTATTTATTTTTGAGACAGAGACAGAGCATGAACGGGGGAGGGTCAGAGAGAGGGAGACACAGAATCGGAAACAGGCTCCAGGCTCCGAGCTGTCAGCACAGAGCCCGACGCGGGGCTGGAACTCACGGACTGCGAGATCGTGACCTGAGCCGAGGTCGGCCGCTTAACCGACTGAGCCACCCAGGCGCCCCATAAACAGAACTAGAATTTAAATTCCTATCAGATGTACTCAGAAGTCTCGTTCTATCCACGACATCATATTAATACTAGCAAATTTCGGAAAAGCAGCAAAACCACAGACTCTTGTTTCTTTCCTATTTTGCATTCTGTGGAGAGATGTTCATCATGCTTCTCTCAGCAGCGGTTCCCCACTGGACAGATACCACTACTTGCTTCTATGGCCGAAGCACTGTTGGGATCTTCACATACAGGGATTCTCACACTTAGCACCGCTTCCTTTAAGCCTCCAGAGACTGCATCCTGTTGGATCCCAAACGCTCCTCTAAGGCTCCATTCCCTTTAGCAATGACAATATGACTTAGTAGAAAAACACAGAAATTCATTATAGTAAAACACAGATTTCAGCTTCAGCATGGATAGTCTATGTATTAGTCACATGGCTATATTCAAATTGTAAAATGCTGAGGTCAGTAATCACATTCACTATAATTGTATTTAACATCCAAAATGTGCCTTTCGTTGATACAAAAGTTAGATAAACCTCTATATGAACCTACAGTCATGTAGCTATTCTAAGGGCTAATAAGGTCTTGTTATTACCCTTTGCCTTTTTACTTGAAATATGATGTGGGAACAGTAAGGTATAGCTTGAAAATATTTTCAATAGTCTTGGATTGAAAGCAGGCATTCCAGGTACAGAAAACAAATTGTGTCCGTCTGAAAATCACTTGTAGTGTGAGATTTGGAGCCCCTATTAAAAAAAAATGCACTTTTCTTCCTATTTTTCCAATTGACAGTAATATTAGCTTCTGGCTTTTGTCAATGGTTCATTTCCAGTTATCTTACAAGTATGCCTGAAAACAAAGAGATACTATTTTCCTTCCTAGAAAAAAAGGCACACTTATTTCTAGCAGCATCTGAATAACAAGGTTGCTTCACTTTCATAATTTACCAGTGATTTTCTGGGACTAACAAGTTGTATTTTGCCAGAAACAATGAAGTAAATTTGAAAATTTCAAACACTAATACTTATAACAATTTTAAAGCTGAACTAGGAACACACAAGTAATGTTTCCTTTGCAATTTCTTTTATAATTTCTTATATAATTTGGAATGTGTACTTAAGTAAATGAAAATTCAAACTATTTCACTTCCTAAAATTTTATGACACATTGTCAGCCCAACTGTAGGAGATTCTCATGAGAGTTTATTGAGGATTCTTCATTGCTGCTATATATATATATGTGTGTGTGTGTGTGTGTGTGTGTGTATTTCAATATATATATACACACATGTATATATATATATATATACAAATTTCTTAAATATATGTATATATTTAAGAAATTTAAGAAATTAAAAAATTAGAATGGTGAAAACAATATAAGAACCCATATTCCTGCTGTGTTGAATTAATAATGGTTAGCATATGCTTATATTTCTTTCCTTAAAAAAAGACAAAACAGTAAAAGAGCATTGCAGATATAGTTAAGTCTTTTTAATGGCCCTTCTCCATTGTCATCCCTCCCCTTATATCCCACACAACCAACTGCTACTTTATATATTTCCAAATATAATATATATTTGTGCAGACTTGTTTACTTGTTTTAATTTGCATAAGTGGCATAATCTGATATCTGTTGATCTTTATTCTGATTTTTTATGCAACATAGTGTTTCTGTTCGTGTTGATGTGTTATGTATCCATTTCATTCTGTTTTAATGTCTCTATAGTACTCCATTGTATAGAGTGCCATTTATCCATTTTTTTATTTATTTATCCATTCTCATGTTGGTGTTTATCATTACAAAAATGATTAATACTATTAGTTTATGTAGTTAATCCTTATGTAGATTTATCCACAGTTGTCTGAGATTTTGCTCATAATTTCTTTATTAGTATGTAATAAAATAGAAAATGAACACAATCCGTGACCAGCAATCCTACTTTTGGTATATAACCTGAACAAATTCTTACGAATGTTCACAAAGAGAGCTGCAAGGGTGGGTAGCTTAGAATAGGTTGTATTAGGTTTGTTCCTGGGTCCACTTTCTTTTTTTCCTGGAGTATCAAAGTAAATTCACTTAGAGCATCTGAATGGCTTTTTGCTCACCTTCTTTCTTTGTTGGTCTGTATACGATCTTGAACACACAGTTATTTTCTTTCAATGATCTGAAGATATTATTCAATTCTTTTCTTCTTTCAGTTACAGACATTGATATATCTATATTTAGTCTAATTCATTCTATGTTAACAAACAGTATTTTCTTTTTAAAAAAGGTTTTTGGTATTCTATATCCTCATTCTGCTAGTTGTGAATTTCTTTTTATTTATCTTGTCTTGGATCAACAAATCCAAAACTTCTTTATTCTGGTAATTCATATCTTTTATCAATTCTGGAAAATTCTCAGCTCTTCCCAATCTCCCCTTCTGAAACAATGTTTAAAATGAAGAGATGTATATTTATTTTCATTCTATCTTGTCTCTCTCATATTTTTTTCATATTTTTCATATTTCACTTCTTTTTCATATTTTCTAACTATTCAATTCTTTTGGTGAATTTGGGTTAATTTCTAGAGCTCATTTGTCCACCTTATTAATGATCTCTTTAGCAGTGCCTCATTTCTATTTAGCTTATCAACTGAGATTTTAAATTATGTCAATTTAAATTCCTCTATAAGTATTTAATCCTTTTAATTTTTAAAACTATGTTTGATAATTCTATTATCTCAAGTTTTTAGGGTATTAAGTTTCTTTTCGGGTGTGCCTTCTGTCCTCTGCTTGTGAAGAATTCCCTCCTTGTGTGTAAGCTCATGTTTGGTGGGGCACAATGTGTGGGACCCTGTGTGTCTTGAAGAAGGTAATTTTTTCCCACAGAATATGGACCTTTCCTTATGTAAGGACTATCACCATCTTGGGAAAATCCTTTTGTTGATTTCTCACTCAAGGGGTTCTTAGATAACGCAGATAATGTAAATTAAAATTTGAAATTTGTGTGAACAGAGGCCTGAGCCCTCTTTTTTCACCTAGATGCTAGCCAGGCAAATAAGAGATATTGTCATCAACCTGGGCCGATGGATGATGTATTTCTAATCCACCCTGTCTGAAGGGTATAACCCATTAAGACTTTTGGCTTCACAAGTAGGTCATTAGTTCTAACCCCTTGCCTCATATGAGCTCCAGGCCTCAAATCTTTTCCCTGCATGACTCTTAGAGCTCAAGTCCCTTGATAATTGGGAAAGGTACTTCCACTTTGTACAGCTACAACATTGGCTTCTGCTTGATGCTTGGTTATAAGTCTCCTCTCTGTTTTGGCCCTTGGTAATTTATGGTTTGAGAGATATTTGTTATATTTTCTAGAATTTCTAGTGTTTTTTTTAAAGAAGACAGTATTTCCAGTTACTGGTAGCCCTCTGCATTGTCAGAAACTGATGAGTCTATTGGGTTTTCTATGTAGATAATCATATTTTCTGTATCAGATAGTGATTTTGTTTTTTCCTTTCAAGAATATGTAATTTGTTTTTCTCATGGTTCAATGTTGCAAGAGTTTATTTTGAGAAAGAGAGACAGAGAGAGAGAGAGAGAGAGAGAGCGAGAATCCCAATCAGGCTCCCTGCCATCAGCGCAGAGTCTGACACGGGGCTCAAACTCATGAACTGTGAGATCATAGCCTCAGCCAAAATCAAGTCAGGCATTTAATTGACTGAGCCACCCAGGTTTCCCCCAAGACTTTCAGTCTTGAACTTAATGGTAATTTCACCATTCAGAATGATGAGGGCTATAGATTTTTGGTAGATTTATTTAATCATGTGAAGAAAATTTTAACCCCAATATCTTAAAAGTTTTTTTTTTAAATCATAAATGGGTATGTTAAATCATTATTTTTTCTTGGGAGTTGATTCATTTTCAGAAACATTAAATAGAAACTGTGCTGTCCAGTTAATAGTAGGTTTGCAACCTACTAGAAATATGTACAACCTCCCCTGCCCCCACAATGGAGTCCTAAACCTTTAGACACGTCACTTCCTGGTCTTCTTCTTCTTCCCCTCTCTGTTTTGCAGGCTTATTTTTGAGGGCTTATTTTCACAGGTTTATCTTCCTGGACTTAGTTTCATGAGCTTTGCAAAGAACATGTGCCACAGAATAAAGGGAGGGGGGCTGAAAGTCTCTGCGTCACTTCAAGAAATGTACGTTTGTTCCAATCAGACTACCTTTTGCCTTACATGGGCATAGGCAATGCTGGGAAAGGCTGTAACGTCTGTAGTACTCAGCCAGTGAGGAACCAGGGGAGGGACTTCACGCTAGGAGAGAAATTGTCTGCTCTAATTGCCCCAAGTATGCCAGTCCATCAGACACCTGCTCTTTCAAGAAGGTTGATTGAAGCCTCCTTTCACTGTGCTCTGGGTCTCCACGTCTCTCCTTTGATTTGCTGGGTGGGCTTGTTTCTCACAACATTGATAGTTTTATGAAGGTTGAACTACATTTATAGTTTTATGAAGGTTGAACTATATTTTTATTTTAATATTTTGTATTATATTTTTATATCATTTGATGAATCCAAATGATTATGACATGATTTCCCTCTTAACTTTTTATTTTGAAAACTTTTAAAAGACAGTTAAGTGAGCAACTATATATCTTTCATCCATATTTGTTAACTTTTTGCCATATTTGATATGTCTGTCTCTTCTTGCACGCACGTGCACGTGCACACACACACACACACACACACACACGACAAGAAGCAAAACATGTCATCTCAAAATATGCTACTTTGGCATAAGGATTATTTTGAATTGAACTGAAGGTAATTGAGAAGAAGCAGACAGAAGAAAGGCTCTTTGCTCTCCCTCCTTTTGCCCAAAAGCGGGACATAAATTTTTAAAGGTGTCTCTTCTCCCCTGTCAGGAAGGCCAGAGGTTAATCACTGGAGACCACTCTAAACCCTTATCAGAGACAGCACCGGAGGAACCTACATAAACCTTGTTAAAACTACTGCTAGTTTTCCCATATTATTTGCCTTCCCACAGTCTGCTTTGCCAGAAGTTGAAAGTGCTTTCCCTTTGTCTTGCCACTTCTCTAAAAACTTATTATTCTTTTGTTAAGATACTATCTAAGCCTAAGTTTAAATCACACCCTTTTGAGTTTTTCATTGCTGAGTGCTCGCATACTACATACAGTGCACATGTTAATAAACTTCTATTTGCTTTTCTCTTGTTAATCTGTCTTTTGTTGGCCTAATTTACGGGGCCAGACAACCCTGTAGAGGGTAGATGGGTAGAGGAAGAAGATCTTTTTCTTCCGAAAAAACACATAGTGTATTTCAGTGAACTATTTTAAAGTAGTTTCTAAATACTTTTGCATGTATCTCCTAGGAAAAAGAACATTCTGTGACATAATACAAAATTATCATCATACTCAAGGAATATTGTGATACTCCATATGCCAGTGTTAATAAAGATACTCAAGGAATATTGTGTGATACTCAAGGAATATTGTGTGATACTCAAGGAATATTGTGATACTCCATATGCCAGTGTTAATAAAGAACATTAAAGGCATTCCCTATATAAATATGGAAATATGGACATATTTATATTTGAAATATAAATATAATATTTAAAATACATAAAAATAAATATAATAAATATAAAATAAATATAACTATTTCACATATAAATATATCAAATATAAATATGGATGAAGCAATGTTGCTATGGCAAGCCCACAACTGGCTACAGAACATAATCAACTGCAAAAAACAAAAAAAATGTATGTGTTAATGGATTGACATGACACACCAGTGAGAGCAAAGTGCAGACATTGCCTTGGCTTTGGAAAGATGTAGGTCACTGCGGACTTTAAGAAGTGCTGCTCTAGGAGAGTGGCAAATATAAAAGCCTTTAATGGAGTGGATGGAAGACAGAAAAGGATGGGAGGAGTTGGAAACAGTGACGCCAGAAATCCTTGGGAGAAATTTTGCCACGAAGAGAAGCAGAGAGATAAATTGTGGCTGAAGGGGGACATGAGGCCATGGAGGATTTCTTTTTTTCATTAGGTGATGGTAACATGTGCTTTTATGTCTGTTGGAATAATCCATTAGAGAAGATGAACAATAGAGGGAAAAGGCAGTTCATTGTACAAGTGACATCCTTGAGGAAGAGAGTGTCGGCAGTAAGCAGAGGGGGAGTGTTAGCTGAAGGAGGGGTATTTCTCTCACTGTAATAGTAAAGCAATCAAAGAATGAGTCCAGCACAGGGAGGTTTGGGAGGGAATGGATTTGTGCTAGGCTAAGAGTTGGCAAAGTTTCTCTGTAAGGGCAAGATGGTAAATACTGGAGACTTTCCCGGCCGCGCGGTCTCTGCTGCCGCTACTCAGCTCTGCCACCGCCTCAGGAAATCAATCACAGACACAACATAAGCAAATGAGTGGGATTGTGTTCCAAGAAAAGTACTTTTATGTACACTTAAAGTTGAATATTCATGTGTCATGAAATAATTTTTCTTTTTCTTTTTTCCCAGTCATTATAAAATGTGAAACACATTTTTCGCTCATAGGTTGTAGGGAAAGGAAGCTGGGGACCAGACTTGAGCTGTGGGCCATAATTTGCAGATGTCTGTTCTACACTGACTGCGACTATTTTTCTATTAGGCGTAAACCAGGGCCTCCATCATTTGAGAGCATGGAGAACGTGGGGCTGGGATGTTAATTTTTTTTTTTTTTTTTTTTTTAAATGTGAGACAGAGAGAGACAGAGCACAAGCAGGGAAGGAGCAGAGAGAGAGGGAGACACAGAATCCGAAGCAGGCTCCAGGCTCTGAGCTGTCAGCACAGAGCCTGATGTGGGGCTCAAACTCACAGACCGGCGAGATGACCTGAGCTGAAGTCGGATGCTTAACCGACTGAGCCACCCAGGCACCCCTGGGGTGTTAAATTTTGATAGGAATGAAATCCAGAGCCACACAGTGGTTAAAGTGGTAAAAACGGATTTTAATCAGGAAATATTGCAATAGGGGGAAAGAGATGTCTTTATAGAGCTGGACTCAATTTCAAACCGACAAGAATAAGTGAGATTTATAAGCCAAGAAGCAAGCTTGGGGGCGGTGGTGGAGGTCGGCGGATAGGAACTACCGAGGAGACATCAAGGGTGGGGAGAGTTCTCACTGATTTGGTCAAATAGGATTTCTGCTGAAGGCAGGTTAGTGTGATCGAAGATCACTGGGGTGGGGGCGGGGGGAAGTGACGGAGGATGAGGAATTTGATCAGATATTCAGGGAGATCTAACATCAAAGATGAGAAATTCTCACTACAGTGACTTAGCGGGGTGCTTGCTAACGCTGGGCCAAGCAGGACTTTTTGAGAAAAAGGTTTGGAAGAGCCTGACTAAAATTTGGTCAGAAGAGAGGCTTTGTTGGGGAGAAGGAGAGATGGAACGTAATCATTTTGCAGTGAGCGAGATAAACTTTATGATGGGTCTATAGTAGCACTATTTTGCCAAATTAATTGTCCGGTTGAGATTTGTAGTTAAAGAAAAAAAAAAAAAAAGAAAGAAAAGAAAGAAAAGTGAGTTCATTGAAACCAGCTGTGTGAATTTCTCCAGGCTCATCCAGCTTACTGGTTGCAGGTGAGCAGTAAGCGGGCGTGCAGACGCCGCGAGAACCGGTGTTGCTGGGGGAGTTCAGAGGGAGAGCGATGCAAAGACATTAGCAGGGTTTGCTCCACACTGAACACCAAAAAGCTGCAGGGAGAAGTGAGGACATGACTGTCGTATAATTCAGTGAGAATGTGGCATTATTGGAGGTCAGCACATTACGGGAGTAGTTACCAGAGTACCCTGGAATAAGAAGTTGAGAGAAAGAGAGAAGTAAGGACCTGATACATTAGAAATGGTACAGTCTTTTGTTGATAAGCTGTGGTCATGGGTTGCATGGCTGAGGTGGGGTTGAGAGAAGAATTGGAGGGGCGCCTGGGTGGCGCAGTCGGTTAAGCGTCCGACTTCAGCCAGGTCACGATCTCGCGGTCTGTGAGTTCGAGCCCCGCGTCAGGCTCTGGGCTGATGGCTCGGAGCCTGGAGCCTGTTTCCGATTCTGTGTCTCCCTCTCTCTCTGCCCCTCCCCCGTTCATGCTCTGTCTCTCTCTGTCCCCCCCAAAAAAAAAAAAAAAAAAAAAAAAAGAATTGGAGCTAACTACATCAAGAACCTAAGTGTCCACAGCGTTTGTTGAGATCACAAGCTAAGCCAGGAGGTGTGGTGGAGAACGAGGCCGCTACACGAGCCCCTGCAGTCACTGGTGAGTAAGGAGGAGAGATTAAGGGAGCACATTTGAAGCAAATAGCAGTGATCAGGGGGTTTGAAGTTGAGGAATAAGCAGTTCAAGACAGCAGGTGGCATATTTTGTTTTGTTTTCTTTGTTTCCCAGAAGAAGAAAGGAACTGTGGCCCGACAACATCAGGCATGTATTTATTGTTTGTTCTCGGTGAATGCTTCCATGGATTAAATATCCTAACTGAAATGCATCTCCCTGGGTCCCGTTTAGAACTTTCATACTGTCTTCTTGTTGATTACATTTCCTTTAGGATCACTATTCTGTTTAACCGTGTCAGACACAGGAGAGACTTTTTCAGGCTCCCACATAACTCCCCATCAGTACTGAGGAGCTCCCTGTTCTTTGTAATATTCAAACTAAAATTCAAAATGTAGCACATAAAGCATAGTTTAGCTGCATATCTGCATACTACTGGTAAAATGTGTGAATTTACTTTTGACCTGCCTCATAAGAATCAATAAGCCATTGCAAATGCAAAACTCACAGGTGGGAAGAAACAATTTTCTCTCTGGGCTGAGGCCACATTGCTTCTTCTTCTAGATGGAGACTAAAAATCTCCTTAAAGAAGCTCTGTATCTAACAGTCACAAATCACAGGAAAACAGTTGGGTTATACAACATTCACTGGTAGCTTTGGAAGGAGCCAGTGTTTGCTAGCACCTGTAGGGGGCACTAAACACAGGCTAGCTAATACTGGGCCTATACAAGGGAGATAACTAAACTGGTCAGTTGCCAAGAGTTTATTATCTGATAAGAGCCTGAGAGCAAAACATTAGCACAAAGGTCATTTTTTTTTTTTATTGAGACTCTTAAATACTGAGAACAAACTGAGGATTCATGGGGGGCTGGGGATAGGGAAAAGTGGGTGATGGGCATTGAGGAGGGCACCTGTTGGGATGAGCACTGGGTATTGTATGGAAACCAATTTGACAATAAATTATATAAAAAAAATTTTTTTAAATGTTAGTTTTGAAAGACAGAGACAGTGCGAGCAGGGGAGGGGGAGAGAGACCCAGAATCCAAAGCAGGCTCCAGGTTCTGAGCTGTCAGCACAGAGCCCAGTGCAGGCTGGAACTCAAGAGCCATGAGATCATGACCTGAGCCGAAGTCGGATGCCCAACTGACTGAGACACCCAAGCACCCCTTGGGTCATATTTATTCTGATCAAGAGAAAGAAGATTGTTTATGGAAAAAATGGAAAACGGATGAAATAAACATTTTTTAAAGAGTAAAAAATTAGCATAACTGACCTGAAACAAAAACTACATAGACTAATTACCATTAGAGAAATCAAACTTTAATACAAATTATTCCCCTACCTACTCACCCACCCAAAAAAATATACCAAGCCAAGTTTATTGGCAAATTTTTGTAAATTTTCACTGAGTAGTTAAACCATATCTTATAAAAAATGTACCTAAAAATATAAAAAAAGCTAAAGCTATCTGACTCATTTTTATTACCTTGACATAAAAACTGGGAAAAAAACAGTATAAGAACATAAAATTGTAGGCCAGGAAATTGAATCTAACAGTGTATTACAAATAATCATCATAACCAAGTTGGTCTATTGCAGAATGAAATGGTAGTTCAACATTAGAATATCTGTCAATATAATGCTCCACATTACCTGGAGATTAATGAAGAACCATTTGCAGAAAATAAAGCATTTTATGAAATTCAACATCAACTAATGATAAATCTGGTAGCAATAAAAAGTCTTAGCAAGCCAAGAGCAAGACGAAATTGTCTTAACCTGGTAAAGGATATAAAATATCAAAAGTAAACATGATGTTTAATGGTCAACTATTAGAATGTATTCCCATTAAATTCAGGAATAAGACACAATGCCTGCCATACCTACCCTTGTTTACCCTGAGGGTGTAAGTCCTGGTCCTTTTAATAAGAAAAAGAAATAAGAGGAAAGGTATGATGATCAGAAAGCCAAAGGTAAAACTGAAGCTCATTGCTTGAAAATATTAGGATCTCTTAAGAAATTAAGAGAATAAGTGGGCAAACTCTTTGGGCTAAAAAAGCTCGACAATACGAGATTCAGTAATGTTTCATGACACCATCCATAACAAATGAAAGAACACAGTAGGAAATGTAACACCAGTTTTAAAACTATAAAAAATGTGGAAATCCTTTTCAAGAGCTGGTCAAAAGTATGGCTTGGCTAAAGGTTTAGAAAGATGAACTTCAGGAAAGCAGTGGAAACAGAAGAAAGCTGAGTCAAACACTGTACGTTTTCAATGACATGTTCTACTGTTAGTCTGGGCTCTAGGCTCCTGTTTTTTGTCCTGTTAATTCCAGTAATTCTCACCAATGGCTGGTTTCCCTTCTTGGGCATTTGCTTGTTACTGTGTCAAAGACTGAGCTCCTGGAAGGTCTGACTGTGTCTTAATTCACCTCTGTGTCTTTAGTGCCTGACAGTGTTTGGCACATAGGGGTGAGCACAGCATAGCTTTCTTTAATGGCTGGCACAAGATTTTTTTTTTATACATTTTTTTATGTGCTTGGTCACCTGATGCAATGGCTTAAATGTGTTTTGTGTCATGCTGCACACATGTAGAGGGCTGATATAACCTGCATATGGCATAGTGATGCCATACCTTAAAATAAGATATCTTATAGCACTTTGTCAAAAGAGACTGGTCTGCAGAAGCTTTAAGCCAAGGACGCTGAGTTTGCGTCGTGATGAAATGTACTTTTCCAAGAAAAGGCTGAGTAGGGTGGTACTTCAAAATAAGGTCAAACCCATAGGCTGCTGAAAATACACCCTTTCAAGGATTCTGTGTAGGTTCTTAACACTTGATTGTGAATTGCATATAGAGTCATTCATTTGGAGACTTTACCTCTCAGGCTTTTGTTTTGAAGTAATCAAACCAGGATTGAGTTTTCTATTCCTGCTTTCTCCACTAAATGATCTCTTCTAGTGGTTTCTGATAGAAGATTGCCTTTTACAAACTGACTCAATCTCGGGGAGAGATACACAAGGGATGTAGTTTTGCTGTGCTACATGCTCTTTACCTCCAGCATCCGTGGTTTTGCTGGTATCCTAATTGCATTGCTTTTTTTCTTTATGGTTCCGTTTCTGTCCTAATAGAATAACAGCAATGCCTTATATTTTTGCGTTGTTTTGTAGTTTATAATGTTCCAGGTTTTTTTTCAAGTTGAAAAAATATTTTTTCCCTTCTGCCTTCAAATAAAATCTTCCTGAGAGGCTTAAAATAAATAAGCAGATTAAAGGGTTACATGCTCTGGCGAACATGTGTGTGTGGGAAGGTGGGAACAAAGGTATGTCTTAGAGTCCTAAGGTCCTAAGGGCTTGCCTCCTAGAGATCGGCGAATCCAACTTCAAAGTCACTGACATGTATTTTTACCTCAGTCCTTCAGACCAGGTTGGGCAGGTATTTTTCATTCAAATTTTCCAGCTAACTGAATTCACGCAACTCATGCAAAATCTTGCACCTAGTAAGTAACAGAGCCAAGATTAGGGCCAGTATCTTTTCAAAGGAGTCTGGTACTCTTTTCACAGACATGATGGGTATTTACAACCTGCGCAAAAATGAGTCTTACATGTGAAATGAGTAACCTTACATAGATCTTAGTTAAAGTTATCATACTCATAAATATCTTTCTTCATTTGAAAATTAATCCAACTGCTTAAATCAATTATGATACATCCTTTTCATGGACAGCTTTACAGTCTTAAAAAGAATAAGGCATTCTATATGTACTGACATAATTTCATTGTTAAATGGGAACAAGGCAGAACAGTGTTTTGCATATAGTTTTTAGTGTGCTATTTGTGTAAATTGTATACATGTATACTTGTATGCATATATGTATATGCATGTGTCCAGAGCATAACAAACCAGAAAGAATATACCAGAAATTGTTGACATTAGTCCTTCCAGGAGAGGGCCAGGGTGACTGGGGATTAGGAGTGGAAGGAAGAATGACTTTTGGTCTTACATCATGGTATATTTGGAATTTGTCTCATCTACATTTAATCACAATTAGAAAGTATTTTATGTGCGGTGCCTGGGTAGCTCAGTCAGTTGAGCATCAGACTTTTGATTTTAGCTCAGGTCATGATCCCAGGGTCATGGGATTGAGCCCTGCTTTGGTGTCTGTGCTGAGCATGGAGCCTGCTTAGGATTCTCTCTCCCCTTCTATCTCTGCCCCTCTCCCCTGCTTGCACGCTCACTCTCTCTTTAAAAAAACAAAATAAAACAAAACAATTTTTTATGTAAAAACTTGGTCTATGACAGTAAGTTTTTATTAAGGGCTATTTTCTGACTCTTAATTGTATCAGGCTTCGCATGATATGTTCTCATGTCACTCTGTACTGTATCTTTAAGTTATTCATCAATCGGCCATTATTTAACTATTTTATGATTAATTGATGAATATCAATCTCTTTCACAAGACTGTTAGCTCCAGAAGGTCAGGACCCAATTTTTTCTCTTCTCGGAAAAAATTGTCTAAGACTTGAAAATGGGTAAAAGAGGTTACTGGATGTCCTTTCTTTTTCTAGTGGACTCTGCAAACATGATCTGACTCTTTAAATGTTTGCATCTTGATTATCTTTCTACCAAATAAGCCATTTTAGAGCTCTGTATGTATAGAAGTTACAGAAAACTGATAACTATGCAAATTATTCTTCTCCATAGGAATGCAAAAAATTTGTGGTAGCTTATGCCCTATTGAAAAGATAATACCCCAAATATTACATTTTATTGCCTTATAGGATATTGACTAGTTATGCATCTATTAGTCAATTACAGAATTCTCAATTTTATATATATATAAAACAATATTATATATATAACATTATATATATATAACAATATATATAACAGAAAGCTAAAGCTATCTGACTCACACGTGTGTGTGTATATATATATACATATTCTTTGAAACCGTTTTTAACATTTTACCACTTCTTATTAAGTCAGAAAACTGTGAAGGATCTGAGATGTTCTCTTACTTGCAGAAACACCAGACTCTGAATAGGATGTCACGCCTTTGTTATTTATAGTAATGGCAGAGAGGTACTGGGGCCTCATGCTCAACACCTTGCTGGGTGATATGATGAGAGCCACTGAGTGCTCACTGGTACACACGGGAGGTTATACCACAGGACAGAAACTCCAAAATGATTATTATCAGAGCTTATATAGGACCTGGAACACCTACCTCTCTTCCTCCTAGAGTAAGAGAGAGATATTATTTTTTACTCAGAAGGTAAACATATCCTCTGGTGGAGGAAGGGAAGATCTCCACCCTGCAGAGTACATTTGGTGGTGGGAAAGATAAGAATGATTTTATTAATCTGAATGGGTGCAGATATCTCTACTGTAAAGGACATAAACAAATTCATGAGGAATATCCTTAAAACGTGAAAAGCAAATGCTGCTGGCAGAAAAAAGGAGATTTTCCTTATTATTGTAGCATAGCAATTTCAGTGCTCAGGAGGCCTGCACCATGTAGGAATATGGAGTAATATAAGACAGATTTCTTGTCAACAGTTCCCTCATTAAAAATTAAAAAAATCTTTGACATGTATTCACTTTGTACTTATATAAAAGTCAGAATTTTTGGTCTGGAAATTATTCTTGAGAAATCACAGTGTCTTCCTGGGACCCAAAACGTAAAAGGGGCTGAATAAGTAAATAATAAATAAATACAAATGTAAGAATTTAATTTGGTATATTTTCCAAAAGTGATCATAGCACTTTAATGATTTAAACAATATTATTGAAAATGTGTATCCTCCCTTCCCTTTTCCATCTTTTTACTGATAGGACTTGTGGAGTAAGCATTATTAATTGAGCTAACTTTATTCTCAAAACAAGTTAATCTCACTTTGTACATTATGTCTTGCATTTCTTCATTTCTTTTCAGGAGATTAGCCCTTAGTCATAACGTATCTTGTATCAGCTAGCAGTGAGAAGGGCTTGATGATCATGTGTGATGCTTGAGAAGGAGAAAGGGTCTAAATAGACAAGTTCCAAATTCCCTTGATTACAGTTTATATTGATTACGACTCTTTTGCTTGCAAATAACAGAAAATCAATTCAAACTACTCTAAGCAAAAAGGAAAATTTACTGGAGGGATAATGGACTATGTCATTGAATTTGAGGGCAATGAAGCAGCTGAATCTTAGGAATAAAACTAAAGATTGCAGTGCTGCAGGGAACCCCGAGAGCCCTTTTTCCATCTCTCATTTCTGTCTCTCTCTGGACATCTGTTTCATTACTGTCTTATACCACTTTCTTATTAGCTGCATGGCCTGGTAGAAAATGGCTGGTGCCTCCTTCTCCTAAGTAACAGTTACTTATTGCAGACGGGTGACCCACTAGGAGACAGATCTCTTGCTCGCTCAGGCTAAGGAATTGCTTTCCAATTCCCAGGGAAGAGGCTGATTGCTCAGCTGTGTCAGGTACCCAATCAATGAGACAACAGGGTGTGGGGATGGGGTGACACGTTGTACAAATGTGTTAGTGTCTGGGATGACCTTGTAGAGAGCAGGGAAGGAGGTAATTTCTAGAAAAGTTGAGTGAGTCAGATAACTCAGTAAGTGCTCACTAGAGTGACTTTTCAAAACAATTTGTGAAAAAGGAGAACATCAACCCAGCAAACTGGGAAAGCAGAAGAGAGGGCAAAGACACAGTCTAGTAATTAAGAAAAAGAACAGAGAATGTAAAGTCGTGGGAAAACAGAATAAATGAGACTCAGAGGGAGAATGGAGAAGGTGGAAATTTTCCAAGAAGGTGATAATGGTGCTTGCATTTTCTTAGAGGTGTTTGGAAGTCTAACGAACAAAATTGTGAAAGGGTTTGTCATCTCTCACATACTGTTCAATTGAATTTTCTGCAGGGATGGAAATGTTCTTTACCCCAGCTACCCAATTCAGCAGTCCGTTAATCATGTGTGGCTACTGAATGCCTGGAATGGAGCTAATGTGACTGAGTAGCTGAATTTTAAATTTTATTTAATTTTAATTAATTTAAACTTAAATAGCCATATGTGCCTACCATATTGGATAGTGCAGCCTCATACAGAGGAACTGAGTCTACAGATAATGATCTTACCACAAGTAAAAGTAGAACCTTTACCCACAACCTGCAGCAAGCCACCAAGGAAACCAACCCCATTATCTATGATAATCAGCCCACAAGGCCAACCTGCTAGAAGTCAGACTCGGGGGAAGCCAGCCCACTGAGTGTAATAACAGCCAAGCAACCAATGAATCACCAGAATAGCATTCAGCCCCAAATGTTCAAGATTTGATTAATAACTGAAAGCTTCACTACTTTCTTCCCCTGTTTCCAACTTAGGACCGGCCAGAAAGAGACAAATATGTACCCCTAACCGATCACGTAGGATGCTTCACTTCTGGTTACCTACCTATGGCTTCCTCATGCTGACAGCCTCCAATCCAGGCACACCTGAAGCCGTCTCTTTCCTCCACTATAAAGCTTTCCCATTCTTCTGCCTGCCTTTGGGTTTCTGCCAAAATTCCAGTGATGGTGGTTGACTTCCTTGCTAAAGCAACTCTGAGTAAACAGCCTTTCCTTGTCCTCATCTGTGTGGTCTTTGTTTATTTTCACATAGCATTGATTTGATGTGTTTTCATTCATTATGTACCAAAGGAAATGTGGAGAGTTAGAGACGACCATGCCCTTAATTGGTTTGGCATGTAGCCCTTACTGCTGTACTTTCTTTTTTTTTTATTGTTATGAAGACAGTTTTTTTAATAATTTATTTTCATTTTTTAACTTGCATCCAAGTTAGTTAGCATAGAGTGCAATAATGATTTCAGGAGCAGGATCCAGTGATTCATCCCCTGCATATAACACCCGGTGCTCATCCCAACAAGTGTCTTTTTCAGTGCCCCTTGTCCATTTAGCCATCTCCCCACCCCAACCCCTCTAGCAAGTCTCAGTTTGTTCCCTATATTTAAGAGTCTCATGGTTTCTCCCCCTCCCTGTTTTATATTATTTTTGTTCCCCTTTCCCTCTGTTCATCTGTTTTGTATCTTAAATTCCACATATGAGTGAAGTAATATGATATTTGTCGTTCTCTGACTAATTTCACTTAGCATAATACCATGTAGTTCCATCCACATTTTTGCAAATGGCAAGACTCCATTCTTTTTGATTGCTAAGTAATATTCCATTGTATGTGTATACCACATCTTCTTTATCCATTCATCTGTAGATGGACATTTGGGCTCTTCCCATACTTTGGCTATTGTTGATAGTGGTGCTATAAACATTGAAGTGCATGTGTCCTTTCATCCCTTCAAAACAGCACACCTGTATCCTTTGGATAAATACCTAGTAGTGAAATTGCTGGGTCATAGGGTAGTTCTATTTTAAAAAATTTTTTTAGGAACCTCCATACTGTTTTCTGGAGTGGCTGTCCCAGTTTGCATTCATGCCAGCAGTGCAAAAGAGTTCCCCTTTCTCCGCATTACTCACCAACATCTGTTGTTGCCTGAGTTGTTAATTTTAGCCATTCTGGCTGGTGCGAGGTAATATCTCATTGTAGTTTTGATTTGTATTTCCCTGATGATGAGTGATGTTGAGCATTTTTTCATGTGTCTGTTAGCCATTTGGATGTCTTCTTTGGAAAAGTGTCTATTCATGTCTTTTGCCCATTTCTTCACTGAATTATTTGTTTTTCAGGTGTTGAGTTTGATAAGTTCCTTATAGATTTTGGATACTAACCCTTTATCTGATATGTCATTTGCAAATATCTTCTCCCATTCCATTAGTTGCCTTTTAGTTTTGCTGATTGTTTCCTTTGCTGTGAAGAAGCTTTTTATTTTGATGAGGTCCCAATAGTTTATTTTTGCTTTTGTTTCCCTTGCCTCTGAAGACATGTTAAGGAAGAAGTTGCTCCAGCGGAGGTCAAAGAGGTTTCTGCCTGCTTTCTCTTCTAGGATTTTGATGGCTTCCTGTCTTATGTTTAGCTCTTTTATTTATTTTGAGTTTATTTTTGTGTATGGTGTAAGAAAGTGGTCCAGGTTAATTCTTCTGCATGTCGCTGTCCAGTTTTCCCAGCACCACTTGCTGAAAAGACTGTCTTTTTTCCATTGGATATTCTTCCCTGCTTTGTCAAAGATTAGTTGGCCATACATTTGTGGGTCCGTTTCTGGGTTCTCTATTCTGTTTCATTGATCTAAGTGTCTGATTTTGTGCAGTACCATACTGTCTTGATGATCACAGCTTTGAAATACATCTTGAAGTCTGGGATTGTGATGCTTACAACTTTGGTTTTCTTTGGGTTGCTTTGGCTAGTCAGGGTCTTTTCTGGTTCTGTACAAATTTTAGGATTGTTTTTTCTAGCTTTGTGAAGATTGATGGTGTTATTTTGATAAGGATTTCATTAAGTATGTAGATTGCTTTGGGTAATATCAACATTTTATCAATATTTCTTCTTCCAACCCATGAGCATGGAATGTTTTTCCTTTTTTTTTTGGTGACTTCTTTGATTTCTTTCATAAGCTTTCTATAGTTTCCAGTGTGTAGATTTTTCACCTCCTTGGTTAGGAGTATTCCTAGGTATTTCATGGGGGTTGGTGCAGTTGTAAATGGGATTGATTCTTTGATTTCTCTTTCTGTTGCTTCATTATTGGTGTATAGAAATGCAACCGATTTCTGTGCATTGATTTTATATCCCTCGACTTTATTGAATTCCTGGATCAGGTCTAGCAGTTTTTTCATGGAATCTTTTCGGTTTTCCATATAGAATATCATGTCGTCTGCAAAGAGTGAAAGTTTGACTTTCTCCTGGCCAATTTGGATGCCTTTTAATCCTTTGTGTTGTCTGGTTGCTGAGGCTAGGACTTCCAATACTATGTTGAATAACAGTGGTGAGGGTGGACATCCCTGTCATGTTCCTGACCTTAGGGGAAAAGCTCTCAGTTTTTCCCCATTGAGGATGATATTAGCGTTGGGTCATTCATATATGGCTTTTGTGATCTCGAGGTATGATCCTTCCATCCCTACTTTTTTGAGGGTTTTTATCAAGAAATATGCTCTATTTTGTCGAATGCTTTCTCTGCATCTATTGAGAGGATCATATGGTTCTTGTCCTTTCTTTTATTATTTTATATTTCTTTATTATTTCATATTGCATCCCAGGTATAAATCCCACTTAATAGTGGTGAATAATTCTTTTAATGTATTGTTGGATCTGGTTGGCTAGTATCTTGTTGAGAATTTTTGCATCCATGTTCATCAGGGAAATTGGTCTGTAGTTCTCCTTTTTAGTGGGGTCTTTGGTTTGGGAATCAGGGTAAATCTTCCTGGAATGAGTTTGGAAGTTTTCCTTCTATTTCTATTTTTTGGAACAGCTTCTAAAGAATAGGTGTTAACTCTTCTTTAAATGTTTGGTAGAATTCCCCTGGAAAGAGTCCAGCCCTGAACTCTTGTTTTGGGGGAGATTTTTTTATTACCGATTCAATTTCTTTACTTGTTCAAATTTTCTATTCCTTCCTGTTTGTTTTGGTAGTTTATATGTTTTTAAGAATTTTTCCATTTTTTCCATATTGCACAATTGATTGGCATATGGTTGCTCATAATATTTTCTTATTGTACATATTTCTGCAGTGTTGGTTGTGATCTCTCCTCGTTTATTCTTGATTTATTTGGGTCCTTTCCTTTTTCTTTTTGGTCAAATTGGCTAGAGGTTGTCAATTTTGTTAATTCTTTCAAAGAACCATCTCCAGGTTTCATCTCCATTGATTCATTCTACTTGTTTTTTGTTTTGTTTTGTTTTCAATAGCATTGATTTCTGCTCTAATCTTCATCTTCTGGTTTGGGGTTTTATTTGCTGTTCTTTTTCCAGCTCTTTAAAGTGTAAGGTTAGGTTGTGTATTTCAGACCTTTCTTCCTTCTTTAGGAAGGCCTGGATTGCTATATACTTCCCTCTTATGACTGCCTTTGTTGCATCCCAGAGATTTGGGGCTGCGGTGTTTTCATTGGTTTCCATGTACTTTTTAATTCCCTCTTTAACTTCTTGGTTAACCCATTCATTCTTTAGTAGGATGTTCTTTAGTCTCCAAGTATTTGTTGTCTTTCCAAATTTTTTCTTGTGGTTGATTTCGAGTTTCATAATATTGTGGTCTGAAAATATACATGATATGATCTCGATTCTTTTTGTACTTGTTGAGGACTGATTTGTGTCCCAGTATGTGATCTATTCTGGAGAATGTTCCATGTGCACTCAAGAAGAATGTATATTCTGCTGCTTTAGGATGAAATGTTCTGAATATATCTGTTTAGTCCATCTGGTCCTGTGTGTCATTTAAAGCCATTGTTTCCTTGTTGCTTTTCTGCTTAGATGACCTGTCCATTGCTGTAAGTGAAGTGTTGAAGCCCCCTACTATTTTGGTATTAATGTCAATGAGTTTCTTTATGTTTGTGTTTAATCGATTTATATATTTGGGTTTCTTACACATTGGGGTATACATGTTTACAGTTGTTAGATTTTCTTGGTGGATATACCCCTTAATTATGATATAATGCCCTTCTGCATCTCTTGTTACAGTCTTTATTTAAAATTTAGATTGTCTGATAAAAGTATGGCTACTCAGGTTTTCTTTTGGCAACGATTAGCATACTAGATGGTTTTCCATCCCCTTACTTTCAATCTGAAGGTGCCGTTAGGTCTAAAATGGGTCTCTTGTAAACAGCATATAGATGGATCTTGTTTTCTCATCTATTCTGTTACTCCATGTCTTTGGGTTGGAGCATTTAGTTCACTGAGATTTAGAATGAGTACTAAAAGATATGAACTTATTGCTATTGTGTTGCTTATAGAGTTGGAGTTTCTGGTGGTGTCCTCTGGTTCTTTCTAGTCTTTGTTGCTTTTGGTCTTTCTCGTTTGTTTTGTCTTTTTTCCCCTCAGAGAATTCCCCTTAAAATTTCTTGCAGGGCTGGTACTTTCAGGTTATCCTAATGGGAAACCACTGTTTCATAGGTATTTATATATTCTTAAAAACTGACAAGAGCCCCAATCATCCTTAATATATGGGGACATGCATTCAATTATCTGCATGTATTTTTATAGGTGCCTGTTCATACATGTATAGCTTAAGTTGACCAGAGTTAGCAAACAAAAATATAAGACTCCCAGTTAAATGTGAATTTCAGATAAACAACAAATTAACTTTTCATATACGTATGTTATATGCAGTATTTGTCCTATTATTCTAAAAAGAGATTGCATAAAATAAAAAATTAAGCTGATATCCTATATTTTATCCCACAGATGTAGCATACATGCTCTTCTCTATGTGGGAGTGTCTCTTACACAGCCTCATGCTGGCCAGGTTTGATATAGGGCAGAAACTACAGGAAGAAGGGTTAGCAGAACCAGAAATGTTTCTAGATATCCTCTGTCATGTCCTTCTTTCCTTGGGTGGGAGGAATGAGTCAGATGAAGGCAAGAGAGGCTTCCCTGTCTAAGCAGATGTCTGGGGAGGTTTGCATTTGTCCAGGTGGGGCAGGGATACCAGAGTGGAGGGAATCTCTGGGACAGCAGCCCTGTGGTGCCCATGGCATCTGTGCTTAGTGGTTCAGTGTTGTACATGATTCCAAGGGAGATTTTATAGCCTCTGTAATCCTTCCAGGGACTCAGAAATACTGCTCATCTCACTGAATTTAGTTAGGATTCTGTACCTGCCTTGTTTCCTGATCCTGGCTTAATAAACCTACAAAGCTCACCCATTCTTAACAATTTTATTTTATTTTTTATTTTTAAATGTTTAGTTATTTTTGAGAGAGACAGGATGTGAGTGGGGGAAGAGGGAGAGGGAGACACAGAATCCAAAGCAGGCTCCAGGCTCTGAGCTGTCAGCACAGAGCCTGACACACAGGGCTGGAACCCATGAACCATGAGATCACAACCTGAGCTAAAGTCGGATGCCCAACCAGCTGAGCCACCCAGGTGCCTCCATTATTAACAATTTTAATGAAAATTTACTGCGTGCCAGGCATTGTTGTAGTTGCTATGGATTTTGCTGAGAATAATACAGAAAAGATGCCTGCCAGTTTTGACTTTATATTCTACTCTGGGAGAAAGATAAATGAGCCACAAATAAATGACTATATATGTACTGTTGGTAATGAATTATGTGAATAAAAATTAAACGGTAGGTAGAAAGAAGGTGGGCAAGGTCCTGAGCCAATTTCTTCCCCCGTCATCAAAATAACCTGCTGATAAAGCAAAGCTGAGTAATTACCTCTGTGATTTCAGTGTTGAAAGGGAGAACACTACCTTGTAAATGTTAGAAGTGTCTACAATGTGCAGGGGAAAGGTGGGATATTGAGGGTGGGTTTTGGTAGTCTGGTTTAAGGCAGGTTTTTCACTGTCAGGGCTGATTGAAAATGGTAAACACAGAGAAGCTTGGGTTTGGAAGAGAGCTTTGAAAAGGGAACTGTGTTTGATGAGTTCAGCTGAGCAATCTATTTCCCTGAGAAGGAAGTTACTTGAATGAATTCTAGTATTGCTTGGATAAATGGATAATGGGAAGTTCTCAAAATAAGCAATAAAATTATCTACAAATTAATATTCTGGGCAAGAGTTTCCCAAGATGGTGAAGTCCCGTTCCTGAAAATAGTGAGCTGTGCGGTTGAGATCATTTGAGCTAGGAAGTATTTCAGTTTGGGTGGCCAGAGAAGGCCTCTCTAGTTGATGACATCTGAGTGGAGACTTGAATTATATGAAGAGTTAGCCATGGGAAGTTCTGGAAAAGAGCATTCCAGGCAAGAGGAAGAGAAAGGACCAATGGGGACGGGCCAATGGAATGGGGATGATTTTGAGTGTGCAGTGAGTGACCAGCAAGATAACCAGGATGGCTCAGGAGTCTAGTGAGTGAGGGAGAAATTGCTTTGGAGTTGTAGTCTAGATTCAGATTGTTCAGGACATTCTCAACTCCAGGAAGGGGTTTGTATTGAATTCTA
Organism: Panthera pardus; assembly: GCF_024362965.1. Taxonomy (NCBI): domain Eukaryota; kingdom Metazoa; phylum Chordata; class Mammalia; order Carnivora; family Felidae; genus Panthera; species Panthera pardus. Next base: position 21,401,148 of record NW_026526732.1, on the reverse strand, counting down.
AGTGATATGGAAAGCCATTAATGGTTTTCAAAAGAGGAGTGATCAGATTTACAAGTTTCAAGAACTCCTTGGGCAAGGAGACCAGTTTTGGCAGGGAGGCTATTATAGTGGTCCAGGAGGAAGATCGGTTTCCTTGGTATTTAGCCGGACCTCTGGAAGTGATGTAGAGATACGTTTTAAGGTATATGGGTTAGATGCATAATATGAAGGAAAAAGAAGAATCAAAGGTAACTACTAGTATTTTGGCCTGAACACCTAGGTTAAAAGTTATGCTATGTGTTATAAACTGAATTGTGTTTCCCTAAAATTTGTATGTTTAACTACTAACTCCCAGTGTGACTGTATTTAGAGATAGTGCCTTTTTGGTGGTAATTGAGGTTAAAAGAGGTTGTAAGTGTAGGTCCCTAATCAAATAGGGCTGGTGTTCACTAGAGATCCCTTTCTCTGTGCCCACACAGAGGACAGGCCAGATAAGGACACAGAAAAGGTAGCCATCTGCAAGCCAAAAAGAGAGCTCTCACCAGAACCAACCCTGATGGCACCTTGTTCTTAACTTCTGGCCTCCAGAAGAACTGTGAGATTATAAATTTCTGTTGGCTAAACCACCCAATGTGGTATTCTGTTATGGTAGCCCCAGTGGGCTGATAAATTACTATGGGAAGAGTAGATGGAAGAGTGGGCTGAAAAATCAAGTGTTTTCATGGAGATGTTGTTGATTATATGAGTCTTAAAATCAAGGTAAACAATGTTGAGATATTGTAATGGGAATCAGTTGTGTGACTCAAGCTTTGACTTTTCTTCCCTGGACATCTGACCATCACCACCAGCCTCTTGTCCTGCCGTGTCCAGTATTTAATGCTCTTATGTCATTTCTTATCTTCTTACTGAAAACTAATTTGTGAAAAGGATTAGCCGTGGTGGGGTGTAAAAATCTCTGGACTGGATGTTAAATATGCTGTGTTCAGGTGCTATCTTTAATCCTTACTATCTATAGCCAGGGAGCCTTGAGCAACCAATTCACTTACCTCACTAAGCATCAGACTCCTTCCCAGAATACGAATAAGGATATTTGCCTTACAGGGTTACTGTGAAATAACAAGACAGGAGAAAAATGAATGTGAAAGCATTTTATAAAGTGAAATTTCAATAAAAATGCATGGGTTCATTAATATTCAATTACATTTTGGTGTGGTGAGTTAGCTTCCTTGGGATGATTGCACATAAACCGGAGATTACAAATATTTGACCCATGAAAAATCTGTCTAGAATTAATGGTGCAAGAGAACTCTGTCCACTCTCCTTCACTAAATCTCTTCATATAAGTGAGTGACTGAGCTATTTACATCTGAAACCAGTTTCACCCTCAATTCTCTATGGAATGGATATATTTTTCGTTACATACTAGACTGCCCTGTTCTAGAAGATATAATACAGACTATAACATAGTTATAGAATCATAGAATGTTAAAGTAAAATAATCCTTAGATATATGTCCAAGAATGGCAAAGCTGCAACTTAAATCACTATGCCCTTACCCTTTGACCACGGAGAACATTGCTTATCTATTGGAGTACACTTTCCCACTAAGCCCTTGTATAGCTCGAAGTCCTTTTCTTTGTGATACTAACATAGCCATTGCCATTCGGTTTTAGTGGGCAAACTTTACTTCCCATCTGTGATTTTAGTTATAGCTCCTCATTGTTCAGATGGAAAAACTGAGGCCCCCAAAATTAGTCTAATGGTGCTCAATGTTTTCAGTGGGTGCTGAAACTATCCTAGCGCATAGTTGATTCTAGTACTATTCCCATGTAAAATAAATGTGCTTGTTATGAATATGCATGTGGTCTCCCCCAGTATCTCCCCATAACCTACATACAGGTCATACAGATGATTGCTCACTTGAAGTATTTCTTTTTGATAGAAGATATCTCTAGAGAAGCTAGAGATGGCATTTGTTCAACAAATCTTTCTTGACCAACATTGGCAGTATTGAAACACTGCTTTCTAGAGATACGATTCTAGTCTTTTGCTTAATTAATTAATTAGTAAGCGAGTAAAATAAAAGTAAAGACAGGAATTGTTAGGTTCTCGTAATCTGTTGTTTAATTTACTGTATTACAACCAAGTTCTTCCATTATTAAATCTCTTTTAACTTCTGAAAAAGGGAGGCAGAGAGGTTTCTTCTTTGATCTTCTTAAGGATGGTGATACATTAATGGATGCTATCATTTCTCAGACTGCCAAAACAAGATACTAATAACACTGTGATCTCTTTAAACATAATATCCTTCCTACAGTATCTTCCCTTGACAAGCATAATTACTGGAGCATCCACAGGGGCCTCTTAATGAAACTTTCCATGTTTGTGGTCATTTTTTTTTCATTTAATTATCTGTCTACATGAGCAGCACATGAAAATATTTGCCTCCTTCCACAAAGAAAGGAGAATGTCAATTCATTTCTAAGGACAGATGAAACTGGGCGTGCCTAAATTAGAAAAAGACTCGCTTTCCTTTTGGGCTAAGTAAGCCCCAAATATACCAGCCCCCATGTTATAGTATATTTTGCCACCTCACTATACCTATGAATTTGTAAACCTTTCATCAGACTCTCTTGCAACACGATGTCAAAAGGAGACTCTTCCTATCTCAGTGTCAAGTGAGGCCAAAGACAATATGTGCCTCCTTCAAACATGAATTGTAAGTCAAACCACCATGGTTGCATTCATTCTTAAGCCACACTGAAGTTCTAATAATTGTTCAGTTATTGAGTATAAAGAGAATCAAAGAGGATTTCTTTGGTGGATTTCTCTAAAGAGAAGTCTCTTTGGAGATATTTTGGTCTGCCCTACCAAAAGAGGGAAATATGTGTGTATTGGAGGCAATGCTTCCAAATCCCAAGTCTAGTAAGAATAACTCCAATGAGAACACATTGATGGCTTGGTATGGCATCTCTGTAGGCATAAGACACACATACATGAGGCTTGATTCATGCTTGAGAAAGTTAACACAACTGGTGGCATGGGAGTGGGTTATGTCTGGAAAAGCACTGCCTGCCTTCCAACTGCAGATCAGAGGGTGTGAATCCTAGGGACCAAATGTGTGAATCACACAGGTGATGTCAGCTTGAGGTCATTTAAAAGGAGGCTTTAAAAAGACTTCCAATTATGGTAGTATGAAAAAGCTGGTGAATCCTCTCAGACAAGCTAGACAAAATTATAAAAAAATATTTTTTTAGGGCTCTGGACCACAGGGCCCAAATTATGTAGACCACAATTTGCAAAGCATGTATTCTTAAAAAACTGGAGTGCTTTGGGTAAGAACAGAAGTCTATGGCATTGTTGCTTGGGTTACTTTCATTCTCTCTCTCCCACCTCATCACAGTTGGCAAGAAATGTTGTTTTACCAGCTAGGAGTTGGTCACAAAACCTAGCAGCTTTATTGTCAGAGGGAGCAGAATCAATTTGGGGAAGGTGGCAAAAATCAATAGCCATGTCAGATAAAAGTGAAAAATGTGGTAGAAAATAAATAGAGAAAACCTGTAGCTTTATTTGCCCAACTTTGTGGTCCTGGTTAGGGCGAGCAGTGGACCAGCTGAGGAAGTTCTGGAAAAGAGAGCTCTATTGAAGGAATGAAATAAGCTCTCCATACATCCTTGGTTTACTAGAAAACTATTTTTCCCAGCTTTACTGCAGTAGAAAGTATAAATCAAGGGAGACCTTAGAACTTGCTGAAACTTGGAGTGTGCTTATCCGTCCATATGCAGATCAATAGGCAGAAGGCCCCAACCCAAACTACTGGACAACCCAAGCTATGCAGCCACAAGGATGACCCATAAGAATCCAGGCTAAACTATAACAATAAGAATGAGAAACTGAACAGAGTCATCAGTAGGTGCACATTATGGGGAGACAAGCATTGCAATTTATACCCAGGCAAATAAAAGCAACTCATGAATTATGAGACATGTAGAGAAACAGGAAAATGCTCAAGGGAAAAGCAATAGAAACTGACCCTTAGTAGGCATAGAAATGGGCTTTTGTAGACAAAGATTTCAAAGAAGCTGTTATAAATATTCTCAGAGAACTAGAGAAAAATACTATGACAATGACTCAGCAAACAGAAAACTTGAGAATAGAGACTCTGGGGAAAGAATCAAATAAAATTCTAGAATTAAAAATTCCAAAAACTGAAATGAGGAATTCACTAGAGGGATTTAAAAGCAGATTTAATATGGCAAAAGAAATTATTACTAAACTTGAGTTGGATAAATCTTAGGAATAGAAAAAATGATGAAAGAAAAATGAACGGATTCTCAGAGTTTGGTGGGATAATGTCAGTGTACCAATATACTTATGATGGGCCTCCCAGAAGGAAAGGAAAGAGAAAACAATATTTGAACAAATAATGGCTGAAAACGTCCCAAATTTGGTGAAAACAGTAATTTACACATCTAAGTTGCCTAACAGACATCAAGTAAGATAAACACAAAAGACCCACTTCTAGACTGTCATGGTGCAACTGATGGAAGCCAAAAATACTGAAAGCAGCAAGGAAAGCAGCAAGGAAAAAATGACTCATTGCATATAAGGGGATATCAAACAATGAATGGTTGACTTCTTATCCAAAACAATGGACTCCAGAAGGCAGGAAATGATATACTCAAAATGTTTAAAGAAAAAATGTGTCTATTAAGAAGTTTATATCAAATGAAACTTTCTTTCAAAAGTCAAAGAAAGCTGCTCTCAGATAAAATCTGGGGAATTTGTTGTTGACAGACATGTTGTGCTAGAAATACTAAAGGAACTCCTTCAGCTGAAAGAAAATGACATCAGACAGTGACTCAAATTCACAAGAGGAAATGAAATGAATATATGAGTATATATAAGGCTGTGTGTTGGTGTATGTGTGTGTGTGTGTGTGTTTGTTATGTGAAGATGTTGACCTGCCAGTTGAGGGGCCAAGTGGTGAAAAGCCAGGAAAGAAAATCGGGGGGGGGGGGTCAAGAGTAGTTAGAGCACAAGACTGGGTGCATGATGACAACTGCAGTCAGAGGGGTCCAGAAGGGGGATCTGTGAAGAAGGCACAAAAGATTCCTTCAGAAAAGAATAAACTTTAAATTACTTGCCAGATTCAGAGAGCATAAAGCCAACTTTAAACAGGAATAGTCAAATCAGAAATTTCCAATCCCCCTTAACTCCTCCTTCCACCTGTCTCTGCTTTCATTCTGGCAAGGGTTGCAAAAGCAGTTAGTCGGTGGGGAGAAAGAGAGAAGAAGCCAACCACAGCCCTTCCCAAGTGGTAGGCAGCCCACCTATAACTCTGACTCAAGATGAGGAGGGAGATAAGCCTCATCTTTTTTTTAATGTTTATTTGTTTATAGATATATAAACAAATATCTATCTATATAGATAGATTTGTATATAGATAGAGAGCATGAGTGGGGGAGGGACAGAGAGCAAGGGAGAGAGAGAATCCCAAGCAGCCTCTACACTCAGCGCAGAGCCCAATGGGGGACTTGATCCCATGATGGTGAGATCATGACTGAGCTGAAATCAAGAGTCAGATGTTCAGCTGACTGAACCACCCAGCTGCTCCAAGCCTCATCTTTTATTTGGGATCAAATTGTGGATTGATATAGAACTGGACAGTTTTGATTACTGGCTTGTTTGTGATTTAAAGATCTATTCCCTACCTGAGAGGGGCTGGAAGAGTTGCGATCCTGCTTATCCAGGAGTAGAGGACATTCTACCCCTTGCTCTTACCCCACAGGTTTAAAGGGTAAATGGGAGCCAAAAGTAATGTTCCTTTTATAAATTCTTCCCGTCCTTCCTGTGTATTACATATATGGTACACTTGCTTGTTCTTTGCCATCATTGAGATTTATAGACCATCAATTCTTTCATTTTTTTCCTCCCTGTTCATTCTTCTTAAGATTTAACATTCTTATCTATTTAGAGAAGTCCTCAGAATTTGTTACTTCAACCAAACTCTTCCTATGTGTTTAATGATTACCTCTGTTTTTCCATACACAAATCTTGAATCACTCTAACCTTTAGAGAAAATCACACACTGGAGTTCTTGGTGCCAGGGTTATTTAGTGGTCTCCAGTCTCAGATGGGCCATTTACACTCCTCATCAAAACTTTGTCTACCTCTGGTCGGTTTCCTTTCCCATTTAGCCCATGATTATCACATATTTTAACCACACTGTTCAAGTTTCTTATTTTACACTGGCCTTTTCCTCTTTCAGCTAGTGAAGCTGCTATCTACCTTCCAAAGGTAATTGAAGTTGAAGTGGGATAAAAAGAGGAAAGACTTCATGCTCACTCACATCTTTGCTTCTTCACCTCTAGCCTTAATGATAGAAGCTTCTATTTACAGCTGTTCTTGAGCTCATTCGTCCTCTCCCATATCTTCTATATTTACCCCTATTCTGTATTTTTAAATTTATCCTCTTCACTGGCTTCTCAGCATCTTCTGAACATGCTAAAGGTGTTCTCACTTTGAAATTAATCCCTCTGTCAAACCCTTATATTCTTTCACATAAAGCCCTACATCAGGGTACCCTTTTACAACCAAGCATATTCAAAAGAGGTCTCTATTTTCTGTCAGTACTTTTTCAAAGTCCTTAACTCTGCTCCTATAAATAGATGTTTACAGTTTGTATTTGACAAATAATATACATTTTTCTCATCAGCCCCGTGAAACTTGATACTGTTGATGATCCCCCTCCTATAGAGCCTCTTCTCCCTTGAGGATCTTATAGAACCCCACTCTCCCCTGGTTATCTTTCTTCCTCCCTGATGCCTCATTTCTTCTGTCCATCCCTTTATTTAAGAGTTCTGTCCCCAAAGTTTTACTCTTACTCTGTATTTTCTCTCCAAATGATGGCATCAGCATCTGATCTCAAAGTTTTAACTGGACTTATAACCTGGATCTCTGGACTGGATCTCTGTGTATTCAAGGGCTTGGACTTCTTTGCTTGGATTTCCATTCCCCAGGCACTGCAGTGTATCTAACACTCATCTTATTGTCTCATCCTGGTGCATGTGCCTGGTCTATATCCATGAATGGCTATCTATCATTTTACTATCCAAACCATTCACCTGAGATGAATTCTTAGCAATGTAATTTAATTCTTTTCTATCTACTCATATTCAATCAATTTTCAAATCATATAGATTTTTGTCACCTTGATATTTAGCCTATATTTCTTCATTTTAATGTTTATTTATTTTTGAGAGAGAGAAAGAGAGAGACAGACAGAGTGTGAGTGGGGGAGGAGCAGAGAGAGGAGACATAGAATCCAAAGCAGGCTCTAGGGTCTGAGCTGTCAGCACAGAGCCCAATGTAGGGCTTGAACCCACAAACCACGAGCTCATGACTTGAGAGGAAGTTGGACTCCCAGCCGAGTGAGCCACCCAGGTGTCCCTAGCCTATACTGCTTAACTTCTGTTAAAGTCTCAGTTTAGACCCTCAAAGCCTGAATGGGCAATTACTACACTCTGTTTCTACAACTCTGCCTGGCTAAATATTTGTAAAAGCACTGTCTTGCTTAAATGTCTTTAATCTTCACAGCTTTCAAGTTAAAGCCTAAATTTCTTATCAGGTTTATAAGGTCTTTCATGATATAGTCTCTGCCTCTCTCTTAGACACTATTCCCTACCTCCCTGGACATAATCCTTGCTCTTTACCTTCCCAATACAGCTGAACTCTTTTTATCTTCACTCAACTATTTGTTCTTATTTAAATCTACTCTGTGTTTCATGTTTCTATTTGTGCACACTATCCCCACTGTTTCTATACCTTTCCCTACTTGCTTCTCATCCTTCAAGTCCCACAACTTTCTCTTCTTTAGTAGGACTGTTTCCTCCCTTACTTATACGTTCACTCGCTTCTATCAAGAAACTATTATGTCACCTGGGATTCAGTCGGGTTTTCTGTAAGGTTCTTAGGGGCAGAGCCTGGTCTTGTATGCATTGTATACACAACATAGAGCATAATGCCTGGCACATAATAGGAACTTATCAATATTTCTTCTATATAACTGACTAATAGCAATAAATTGCTCTGTGTCTAGATAGCACACTTCTTCCTCTTATCAGTCACATTCTTCCAGGCTCTGTGTGGGGGTCACGACTGACAGCCCATACTTAAATAGGACCAATTTCATCACTTGCAGCCAGGTTGCAGATGGATTTCCAGATCTTTCTTTGGATCACTGTACTGAGGCCTTCAGTGACACTCAGTCAGTTCAAGTGGAAAAGGTCATACCCCATCATTGTTTCTCCTATTTATTTATTTTATTTATTTTTTAAATGTTTATTCATTTTTGAGAGAGAGATAGATTGTGAGCAGGGGAGGGAGGGAGACACGGAATCTGAAGTAGACTCCAGACTCTGAGCTGTCAGCACAAACCCGACGTGGGGCTTGAGCCCACAAACTGTGAGATCATGACCTGAGCCGAAGTTGGATGCTTAACCCGACAGAGCCACCCAGATGCTCCTTATGTATCTATTTAAAAAATAAATAATCAAGAATTTTGGAATTTTGGAATGTTCTACAATCCCAGTCAACACTTTAAGGATTGGCACAGAGCAGGCCATCTAAGCTTCTTCTAACTGGAAAACACAACCTGGTGTTCAGTGTTGTATCTTCATTTTTTTTTTTTTTTTTTTTTTTCAGAAAAACAAAGGCAAAGGCATGTGAGTTTCAATGACTTGCCAGAGGAGGTTTCTACATTTTGGGCGAATAAGAAAAAGAATGCTTGCTTCCCTTATATCCAGCCCTGGATCCCTTCCCATGTCTTTTTTAAGTAAACCAGAAAATGAAATTAAGGTGTTATAGAAATGTTCTTCTCAAATTGCTAGTGTTTTAGATGTAATTTTTTTTACTTCATTCACTCTCTTATCACTCAATCTACCAAATGATATTGGCTGACCACCCTTTACATTAGACATGGTGCTACAGTTGACACTTGCCACCACCTAGAGCTGTTCTTAAATCTCACCCTGCCACCTAGAATCTGTGGGATCTTGAACCAACTGATAAATTCCTTTAAATACCCTTTAGGGTTTAGAGGAAGCATAATAAATATGATTGACTCTGACCCTAAAGATTTGTTTTTTAACTGGATGCATGGGCATAGTAATCCATAGAATAATAATGCCACAGCATAAAGAAATTGCTGCTGGGCTGCAGTTCCATGTGAAGTAGTTAGGGTGCAAGAGAAAGAAGCTGATCACAGTGGTGGGCAAGGCCTCATGGAAAAGTCAGCTGAAAACCAAAAGATGTGAAATTTGTGGATGGGAGCCATTGATTTCTTTTTATACACTTGAAGTGTCTTCTGGGTTAAGTGATGTAGAAGAAATCGTCCTCTTTAAATTTCTTACAATCCTCACTTGTTTTCCTCTATTTCTTCTCTCTGTGGTGGCTGTCCTCCTTTAACCCGGGTATTTTATATGGTGCTTATTTTTCACAAACCATTAGCCTGTCATGCAGGCTTATTTTCTACCTGCTCCTCCTTTAGAACTTGGAAAGTTCATTTGGTCTGGTTGATAAAGTCATGGCCCAAAGTTCCAGAATTCTGGAGATCTAATTCTGGGACAGAAAAATCCATGGCCACTCAAGGAAAGAAGCCATTTGTTATCATTGTATTTTGTTTTACTGATGTTGTAGATTTGACATAAATATAATCTAATGAATGAATGTTGGCTACTTGGCTTACGTATTGATAATTCAAGATAGTTTATGTATTGTACACATACTAATAAAATAACCTGTTGAAGGTAAAGTCCCTTCCATTGATTTATTCCTTTTGTGTTTGTCCCACCATACCTTTGAAAATTGTCAAGAGACATACCTTCTATAGCCATGACACAAATAATGTGGATGAAGAAAAGCTGCTTTGCAAAACATCTGAGTTTCCCTTGCATGCTTTCTTCTGTACGTGACCCTGCCATCTCCTACACATATCAAGGGGCAAATAAAACTCCATTTGTGAAGCAAATGTTTCCCTTTATTTAAAGTACAGTCAGGATATACCAAAGTCCTGTGTCATTTCTTCCTAGTAGAAGGGAAAACCAGGCGAGTGGAAGGGGTAGCCCAAGCACTGATCTCATCTGTCCATCCAGGCAGAGATGAGTTAAGAAAAAATATCATAAAAAGAGTTGATGACACTCTTCCTTAGTTAGACTGTAAAGCTGCCTGTTGGGAGGCATGGATTTCTAAGTAAGCAAAGAAACATTCTTTTTAACTGCTACTAACTTCTAGCATTAGAAATAAACAGAATAAAATCTTGAGATAATCCTTGGGAAAAAGCCGAGTAATAAAACTGTCAGTCTTGGTGCCAAGAACAGTAATTGTTTTGCCTCCCGGATTTTGGCTATGAAAAATTTGTGAGACCCTAGTTGGTGATGATTTGGGGGAATGTCTCTTCAGTTGCCTAAAAACACCTCATGGGCTTGATTTGTTGACCTTAGAGTTGGATATGGGGGGTTTAAAGTATTTTTGGAGATTATTGCAAAAGGCTTTAGTGATGGTCAATTATAATATGATAATCTTAGGTAAATGGTTTGGAATGATGTATCATAGAATCCAAGAATATAGAAGTAGGTAGAAATCATGAGATTTAGGGAAAAATGGTAAAAGGATGATTTAGTTGGAAGTAAATTAGTGTAAAATGGGACAAAAATCTTCCATAATTCAAGGATAAGGTGACCTAAGAGGGCCAAGGACAAACAAAAAGGAAAAAAAAAAAAAAAGGAAATATTGATTGAAGTAGTTCCTGGTGAGCTTTGGGACATTCTTCAAGTACATTCAGTTGTGTGATACAATGCCATTGCAAATACAAAGGACACTGTGATATGTCTGTGAATCATTCATGAAGTGACATTAAAATGTTCTCTTTAATTAGTGATGACAACTGACTGGCCAGTTTAGGGGCCTCGGTGGACTGGACTAGATTAAATTCACCAGGGAGAGTGTTCTGTGACCCAGAACATGGGAGAAAGTCCTCCTATCTTGTCAGAGCTTCACTGAGTATAAACTCTATGTCTCTATGTCTAGCTGGAAAAAAACCCAGCCTTTTTACTTTTAGAAGAGACTTTTTTTAAAGTAGGCATGATTGGAGGGATGCATTTTCTAGGGGAATGAGACATAAAGGAAATTGCAGAGAGAGCAAAGGTCTTTGCATATTAAAAAGAAAGAAATGAAAAACAGTGTGCCTGACTTGCCTAGGGAGCCAGAGAATGCACTTTTCTAGGGAGTAGAATAAGGTACTGTGTTTTCCAAATACTGTATTTTTTCCCAGGTTGCCAGCCCCCACACAGAGGATCTCTAGGGTAAAATTGATGGTACCTGCATTGTGGCAGTTACAAATGGCACGGCCTCTTTGGAAGACAATTTGGCAGTTTTGTGCAAAGCTAAACATAGTCTTCCCATATGATCCAGTGTTTATGATCTTAAGTATCTACCCAAATGAGTTGAAATTTACATCCACACAAACCTGCACATGAATATTTATAGAGGATTTATTCATAATAGCCAAACTTGGAAGCAACTAAGATATTCTTCAATAGGTGAATGGATAAACGAATTTTGATACATCCACACAATGGGATATTATGCAGCAATAAAGTAGAGCTATCAGACCATGAAAAGACATGGAGGAAACATAGAGGCATATTGCTAAGTGAAAGAAGCCTGTCCTAAGAAGCTACACACATAAGACTCCATCTATATGACATTCTGGAAAAGACAAAACTACAGAGACATTGAAAAAGATCAGTGGTTACCAGAATGAAGGTGGGGTGATGAATAAGTGGAGAACAAGGGATTTTCACAACAGTAAATCTATTCTATATGATACTGTAATGGTGTATACATGACATGTATTTGCCAAAACCCATAGAACCGTACAACACAGAGAGTGGATCTTGATATTATTAAATTTTTTTTTTTCAACGTTTTTTTATTTATTTTTGGGACAGAGAGAGACAGAGCATGAACGGGGGAGGGGCAGAGAGAGAGAGGGAGGCACAGAATCGGAAACAGGCTCCAGGCTCCGAGCCATCAGCCCAGAGCCTGACGCGGGGCTCGAACTCACGGACCGCGAGATCGTGACCTGGCTGAAGTCGGATGCTTAACCGACTGCGCCACCCAGGCGCCCCATTGATGGACTTAATAGTAATATAGGAATTTGGTTCATCAACAGTAACTAATGCAAGATGTTAATAATAGGGGAAACTTGGGTGGGGGAACAGGGGACCTATGGGAACTCTGTATATTTTGCTCAGTTTTTCTGTAAACCTTTAATTACTCTAAAAAATAAAGTCTATTAAAAAAAACTTTTGTAACCTACTGGATTCAGAAGTAAGGATGAGAGAGGGCACTGGAGGTCAGTGAAAGGAAGAGAACATCACCTCCTTCCTCAAACAGTATATTAAAGAGCCCAGTCTGACCTTCTAAAGCATACATTCTAATTAATGCTAGAACCAAACACCAGCCTCTGAAGTTGGAAGAAATCAGCACTCCCAGATTGGGATATGAACCAAGGATCAGTGGCATTTCTTGGCCCAAATATTAAAGCGGAGGAATATGGTCTCTTTGACGATGTGTTAGTGCCTGATTTTTGACAGAAAGTTATTTGCAAGATGGGCTATGACCTGAGTTATAGAACAGACCATTAAAACTTACAAGGAGGATTTTATTATATCCACAATGCTGGTCAATGTCAGTGAAGGGCAAGTAAGATTTCTTTTCTTGTGAGAAACAGCTGTGCCAGGCTATGACTCTGTGTGGTATTAGGGCGTCATACGTTCAGAAGTTGTTTTCTTAAGAGTGAGGCTGGGTTGCCCTGTGATAAGAACCCATATTTGCCCAACCTATCCTTGCAGGCTGGCGTTTAGCCTGAATTTTATGCCCAGAGAGGAGACTTGTTTGTTCTTTCCAAGCATTGAGGACAAACTTCAGAGCACAGTACAGTCTTCTAAAATATTAAAATCTGGCCATTTAAGGCTCCTGCTTAAAACCTTCAAAGCTTCCCAGTGCTCTTAAAATAATGGTCAACATTTTAAAAGAATCTCTAAGGTCATACAGAGTCTCACTTGTATCCACCAGCTTTGTTTTCTGCCACCACACTTTGCTCACAGTGCTCCAGGCACAGTGACCTTCTCAATGTTCCTTGAATTGCACAAGCTGCTCATCTTTCTTTCTGGAGATTCTTTCCCTGGCACACGCCTCCTCCTATACTTACATGAACAATTTCTTCTCTTTTTTTCAGGTCTCAGGTTAAACATCACTTTGAGAGGAAATTCCTTGCCTGACATCTCCAAAGGTAGGGTGCCTGCGATTTTATTATTGTAGCTTGTACATTTTTATGAAATTATTCAGCTGTTTTCTTCCTTATTGGACTGCAGACTCTGTGAGGTTAGGAGTTGTCTCTCTCCCAGACACTGGTCTAACTGCAGTTCCTTGCTTAGGGTCTGGCACAAATGAGGTGGACAGGAAATAGTTTCTGATGACTGAATGATCTGTAACTGTGAGCTTAGCCATTTTAGTCTCATGCTGAGATTGTTGTATGATGAAACTGCATTGCTGGAAGATTCTTTTAAGGCAAATAGTAGCTTAACAAAGGGGATATGTTTTTAATGTAAAAAGGCAACAGCAGAATTCTAGCAAAAATAAAATTGCAAGAAAAATTCAGTCCTCATGCTTCAGAGAGTAAACCAATCACCATTTCAGGGTAAATTGAAAGATGTTTTCCTCTCGCCTCATCCATCAAAGTATTATAGTTGGCAGAGTTCTTTATGAATTCACTTTTCCTCCTCTGAATGATCTTGGATGTGGCCTGCTATGTTTCTCAGACAATACAAAGGCTGAACATCAGAATACTCCAAAAACAGAGTTGTTTGTGTCCACAACTTAGTGTGAAAGGTGAATGTCCAAAGGGTACCGCTTTCTCACAGTAGGTTTGGGCTACTCCTCCTGAAAGCTGAAGAACGCTTGTGGCAACGTTAATTTAGTGAGGCTCATTCCTAGTGCTATGGTTGCTAAGCCTTTTAGAGTTCTGAGGAGGAGAGCTTCTGTTCTTAAATTCAATAAAGGCAGTACTCTTCCAACACCTGAAGAAGATCTCAGAGATTCAAGACTCCTCTTTGTGAAGAGGGAGAGAACTTTCTTTTCATCTTAGAATTCAGGATCTTGACAATATTTGTGATGAGCTCTTCTAAGACTGGAGTGTGAATGAAGAGACATGATACAGATTATGGTATTATATGTACTTATAAATATATATTAGTGTTTATTAATGTATTAACACTAGGTAGAGATCTTTCTAATATGAACATGTGTGTTCTCCTTATGTAGTAAATTCTATGCTATAAAAATGATCCACTTTTCCTTGAACATTGGGGTATTTCCCATGTGACTATGCTATGAATATTTTTTTCTAGAATTATGACTGCAAATATAAAAACTGTGAAAGACTGGGATACCTATTTATTGACCCAAACACATAATCTGAAATTTTTATTTCTATAAACTTAAGGACTAATATGAGTTTATTTTGTTTTAATTTGTTTCTTCCCTCTGAATTTAAATGCCAAGAAAATTCCAATGGAGTAAGTCATAGAATTTGAGGAAAATCATTTCATAAATTTAAGAGATGTAATAATTAATAGATCTTTAACTATGGCTCCTGTAGTATTACACAGAGATGAGATTTGTTTGGTCTAAACTTAGGGGAAAAAAACCCTCAAACCATATTAACCTAATTTTTTGATGTCTAGGAATTAAGAGTTTTTACAGAGTTTGGGAGACAAATTATAACTAGATTTGTGTGTGTCTCTGCATGTGTGATTCCTTCACCCAAACATCTCCCTACAGAGGAATAACTTTTATGTATTCATGCCTTACTTCAGTTGACTGTCTATGCCAGTGTAGAAATTGTACTTCTAGAAAGATACAACTGTCCTGTTGTAGCTGGTAACTAGGGCATTGCAAGCAGAAGGCAATTGCGTGAATAAAGATTGAAAAAGAGAAGGTAGGCCAAGATGGTTTTCCCTGTTTCCTAACTGGTGAAGGAAGATTTGTTTATAGGTGACATGTGCAGAAATGGTAACCTGTGTAAAACATGAGCATTCCGTAAATAAGGAAACTAACACTGTGGGCCTACTATGTGCCTGATACTATATATACCTGTACTTCATTTAGCCTTTATGGTAGACTTGTGAAGTAAATGTTATTATCCACATTTCATAGAAGTTAAGGTTATTGCCATAGTTTAGGTGGTCAGTAGGGAACATGTCTCTTTGACTCCAAATTTTATACTCTTCCTATGACACTCTTCATATATCGCATAAAAATAATTAGATGTTTGATCACAGTCAGGAGTGAAGCAGCTAAGGAAAATGACTTAGCTTAGCTAAGGTTGTGGGTGAAGGAAACATATAAACCTCTCCTGAGAATTGATAATCACAAACCTGTCCACAGGTGGGTTTGAAAACCTCAAACTGAAAATTTTATTTAAAGCAGCCTCAGATTTGAATGGATAAAGAAATTGTGGTTTATATACACAATGGAGTACTACATGGCAATGAGAAAGAATGAAATATGGCCCTTTGTAGCAACATGGATGGAACTGGAGAGTGTGATGCTAAGTGAAATAAGCCATACAGAGAAAGACAGATACCATATGTTTTCACTCTTATGTGGATCCTGAGAAACTTAACAGAAACCCATGGAGGAGGGAAAGGAAAAAAAAAAAGAGGTTAGAGTGGGAGAGAGCCAAAGCATAAGAGACTGTTAAAAACTGAGAACAAACTGAGGGTTGATGGGGGGTGGGAGGGAGTGGAGGGTGGGTGATGGGTATTGAGGAGGGCACTTTTAGGGATGAGCACTGGGTGTTGTATGGAAACCAATTTGACAATAAATTTCATATATTGAAGAAAAAATAAAAAAATAAAGTTAAGTTAAAAAAAATAAAAATAAAGCGGTCTCAGATTTGACCCTCAGGCTAAATAAAAATCAATCAATCATCAATCAATCAATCACAAAATATACAAGGAAGTAAGGCACCATGAGTGAGAATAAGGACAACCAGAATCAGATCGGCAAAACTTCAGATATTGAAATTATCCGACTGAGAATATAAAATAACTGTATTTAGCATGATTTGCGATTCAAAAGATATTCATCCAAATATGTATAAAGATCAAGAGACCATGAAAATGGCACACACATTCTGTCAAAGAAACAATGGGAATTTCTAGGAGTAAAAAACATTATAATTAATATGAAAGAAGTGTTAGATCTAAGCAGAAGTGTAGGAACATCTGAAGAAAGAATCAAGAAAATTGAATATGGCTTTGAAGAAATTTTCTGTAGTTCAATCCAGAAAGAAAAAGCAGTTAATCAGCTTGGAACATAGAGTGATAACTTCCCATATGTATCTCATCCCAGAAGGAGATAATATAGAAAGATGGGGGAAAAAGAAATATTTGGAGAGATGATAGCTGAGAATTTTAAAAATTGTTTAAAAACATCAAATCTCAAATTCGTATTTACCAGCAAGGCAAATAAACAGCCACGTGATATTGCAGAGTGTGGTGACAAAGATTAGATCTGAAATACATGTGGAGAGAAAAAGTTGGTCACCTTCATGGAAACGCAGTTGGACGGAGGGTTAACTGCTCAATGACAATAAAAAGTGAAAAATTACTGGAATATTATCTTCAATATGCTGAGGGGGAAAAAAAACCCAAACCCTGAATTCAGAATTCTTAGAATTGGAACTCTACACTGGAAGAAAGTACTTTTCAATAACGAAAGCATGATACAGACATTTTCAGTCAAATTAAAAATTGAAAGCGTTTATCACACTAGACACTCACAAAGGGAAATTCTAAAGGATGTACTTTATGTAGAAAGAAAATAATCCCAGATTAAAGGCCTGAAATCCATACATGAATGGTAAGAGGAAAAACTGGTAAATGTGGGGTGAATCTAACACACTCTAACTTCATAAAATAATAATGACCTCTAATTTGTGGTGTTAAAAAACAAGATGAAAGTAAAATATTAGACAAAACTAAAATATAAATTAGAAGGGGATGACTAGAGTTACATTGTTAAAGAGCCTTGTATTCTTTAGGAAATGAGAAAAGCTTGACCTTAAATGCAGGAAGAATGCGTGTTACAATGCCTAGGATATGGAGTGTGTAATTTGCAAACTAATATAGAGGACAGAGGAGAGTGAGAAAATGAAAACAATAATTACTTTAAAAGTAATTTATAATTTTTATGAATTTATAAAGTATTATAAAGTAAATTTATAAAATAATTTATAGTTAATCCCTCAATTATAAGGCTAGAGCAATGGTTTTCAACGAGGGGTGGTCTGGGCAACATCTGGAGATTATTTGAACGTCACATGTGGGGGAAGGGGGATGCTACTGGTATCTAGTGAGCAGAAGTCAGGATTGCTATAGGACAGACCCTTATAACAAAGAATCATCCAGGCCAAAATATCAACAGTGCCAGGGTTTAGAAATTCTGAAATAAAGAAAGATTAAAAGTAAAAGAATTGAAGATGTTCAGATAAATCAGTCATGATAGGTTTGTTGTGGCATCAAACCCCAGAATCCCAGTGGCTTAAAACAAAAACAGGTAGTTTTCACTCATGTCCATTGCCAGTTCACTTGGGGCTCTGCTCCATGTCTCCTCCCTTCAAAGCCCAGGATGACGAACAGCCATTCCCCTGAACTGGGGTAATCATAGTAGTAGCAGGAGGGTCTAGCACCATCAATTTTTGCTCCTTCTTGAAGGTAAGGTGTTTTGTTTCCATCTATAAATCATTTGTTAGAATTTGTCCCATAACCCAACGGCAAGGGGTCTAGAAAGTGCAGTCCTAATCTGTGCCCAAAAGGGAGGAGAACAGAAACATTTGGCAAACCAGGGAAACGACCACCACATCAGGCAAATATTACCCAAAGAAGGCTACTGTAGCCATATTGGCATCAAATAAAACAACGTTGAGGCCAAAGGATTACTAGAGATAAGGAATCCCTTCACAACGATAAAATAACTGAATTCACTCAAAGCCATAACAATTCTAAATTTGTATTCACCCACAACATAGCCTCAAGATAAATAAAGCAAAATTTGACAAAGCTAGAAGAAGAAGGAGAAAGAGGAGAAGAAAGAGGAGAAGGAGGGGAGGTAGAAGGAAGAGGAAAAGGAGGAGGAGGAGGAGGAGAAGGAGGAGGAGGAGGAGGAGGAGGAATCCATCAGCAGAGCTTCTGAGAAGGGGTTCACCTAGTGAAAACAAAATTTTCAGGTTCTGAAGCAAAAATAAATCAGGTACAAATCAACACAGGTTTTGCCCCGATCTCCTTAGGGACCACTAGGCATTCTAATTTGGATGAGCTTTCTACTTCTCTTAAGAGACATGCCCATTTCCTATAACTGAAAATTAAAATGTAAGATTATTTTACTCCTCTGCTCAAAACACTCCAGTGACTTCCTATATCATTCGGAGTAAAAGGAAATATCTTTACATTGACCTTCAGGGCCTGCACAATCTGACTTTCCTCCCACTTATCTTTATGATCCACTCTAATACTCTGCTCCTAGCTAACATAACTCCAATCACACTGGCCTCTACTGTTCCTTGAAAACACCAGTTACACACTGTTATGGACTGAACCGTGTCTCCCCCCTTCTCCTAAATTATTGTGTGGAAGTCCTAACCTCCAGCACCCTAGAATGTGACTGTATTTGGAAACAGAACCTTTGAAGAGCTGACTGAGTTAAACTGAGGCCACTAGAATGAGTCCCAATCCAATTGGACTGTTGTCTTTATAGGAAGAGAATATTAAGATACAGAGGGACACCAGGGGCATGCATGCACCGAGGGACAGCCATGTGAAGAGGGAGTAGGAAGGTGAAAATATACAAGCCCAGAAGGGTAGCCTCAGAAGAAACCAACCCTGTGGATACCTTGATCTCAGCCATCCAGGCTCCAGAACTGTGAGAACATTAGTTTCTGCTGTTTAACTACCCAGACTGTGGTATTTTGTTATGGCAGCCCTAGCAAATGAATACACAGTCACACCAGGGCATTTGAACTTGTCCTCTCTGCCCAGAACACTCTTTGAATAAGTACACACTCGTCTCATTTTCTTGCTAGCTTCAGGTACGCTTTTACACAAATACCTGCTCAGTGAGGCCTTTCTGGGCACCCTACACAGAAGTGAAACCTGCCTGTCCTGGTACTTCCTACGCCTTTTCCCTGCTGTACTCTCTGCGTCCCATTTCTCCCTACCTACCACGTGTATGTCCTACCCATCCTGTGTCCTGTTTGTCCTATCCTGTCCTGTCCCATCTCTGTGTCCTGTCACTAGAATGGAAGCTCCATGGGGTAAGATCTTTGTCTATTTCATTGCCTCCTTTACTCTCAGAGCCAGAATAGTGCTTATCGCAAGGTAGGCATGCAATGAACATTGATCAAATACATTTTAACAAATTGCTCTCAGTAATCCAAATATTAAGGGTTTAAATGACTGGTTTTTAAAGGAGACGGCAGGCATTCCCTACAGAGGAAAGCAAGCTCACTGGCAAGGGGATCTAAGGCCTGCTGAGGCCGGTGAGCTCACTGCAGGGTGGGCACAGAGCTAATTGTAATTTAACCCAGAAAACAAAGCAAACGTGCCATTTGCAGAACTCTGGGATTTCAGCATTCAGGCAGTAATTCTGAAAGTTAGGGAAAAAAGAGTTTTCCTTTATCTAGGGTAGCATTTGTGGATATAAAATTTTTTCTTTTAAGGGTCAGTTTCTTGTACTCTCATTTTTTTTTAAGGAAGTAGAACTTCCATTATTTAGTTCGGAGAGTAGAAATTTAACAACAGCCTGTACTGTAAGAGAGCATAGTACTCTGTGTGTGTTATGAACAGTTGGGCTCACTCAAATTTTAAGGTACTGAAATGTTTTGGGGCACCTGTTTGGCTCAGTTGGTAGAGAGTGTGTCTCTTGATCTCAGGGGTGTGAGTTCAAGACCCACTTTGGGTGTAGAGATTATTTAAAAATAAAATCTTTAAGAAAGAAAGTTATAGTGAAATATTTTAACATGAATACAGCAGGCTTTATTTGTCCTCTTGGCTCTCCTAACTTTTATTGAGCTCTATAATAATAAATGGATTTTTCATTCTGCGGCAGTCTCCATCGATTTGATTGATTTACTCCATTGATTTAAAGACACACTTCCTTTCACGTTGCATTCATGCACGACACAGGAATTCGGTTGTGTGTAAAACATGTTACTTTAAACAAATAAGCACAACCAAACTATGTTCAGATGGCTTGGCTTTTGGCAGTAAAGTGAAATGTGGCCAGGGATGGTTTGAATGTATTTCATCTCATAGGCATTGAGAGTAGTTACAGATCTTGACTTTGGACTTGCTCAGAGTTGGCTTGAATCCCGTGTGACCACTTCCAAATTACTGTGGTCAAACCATGTAACCTCTTTTCTGTATTTGTGGAATTCATAATTCAGAAATGTATAAATGAGGATCATAGCATTTACCTCATTTAATTCATATAAGGTTAGATGAGATAATGCACATAAAATATTTAGACACCTAGTAAATGTGTAATAAATGTTAGCTATAATTAATGTCATTATCTCATGCCTTGACTTTTATGCTTGCTTCTCAAAGTTTTCATACTGGCAGGAAGATTTCTTTAAAAATATAATAACACACAAACAATCCATAATCTTAAAATACACTGCCCTGTAGATGTTGTAAGGAAAAGTCAAATCTCATCAATTAAGCCATCTTTTCCCCCACCTCATGAGATCTCTATAGTCAGACTGTAGAGTCAGACTGTAGAATTGCATTGGGAACCTGAAGAATCCTTACCACTGTAGAGACAAAGCAAGTTTTTTGTTTTGTTTTGTTTTGTTTTTTTCTGGCAGCTTTGAACACAATAGAATGCAAACAAGGGTTTACCAAATAAACCTATTGTTTTCTAAATTTTTCTATTTGTTCTTTTATTAGGTTAGGTGTGCAGAATTTCAAGGCCAGCAAAATAAATTAGGGACAAAACAGTTATTTGGTAACTTATTTGTCTTAATTTAATAGTTGTAGGCTCAGGAGTCATGGGCAGCAAGGTACCCCTCTTAGACATAGAAAAGAGGGGCCCCTGCTTGGGAAGCCATGTAGGACTTTAGAGGGTCCTGCTCCGGCCTTCGTTTGGCCAAGCTTCTTCCCATCAAATGAGGAGTTCGGGCAGCCAAGTGCCTGCCCCCTTTCTAGTCTACACAAGAAGTACCTAGGACCCCCAAACTCCCTGCTTAAACCCCTCAAAGTCTGTCTTTAAGCAGACCACTGACAGTGTGCATACTCCTGGGTCTCAGATATGGCCATGGAACAATGGTTTGGGGAGTGGGAGCATGGGGTGGGGGGTATAAATGGAGCCACATGTGTGGATTATGGTACCTACATGAGTGTGCATGAGGCCCCTCATCATGAAGGATAGAGCCTGGGATGAGAAGTGAAGAGGGAATAGGTTATAGGGTAAGGGGCCTGGGTACAGAGGGACTGTCATATTCTAGAACTCTAAGGAACCCAAGAATTCTAAATTTAAATCTAGTCTCCCACTTTGAAAAGTAGGTTATCAAGCATATTTCATTTAGCTATTTGTTTCCTTGGTTTGTATAACTTTTGTGCTGTGTTATTATGCTATGTTATAGAATTCCATTTGCACTCTTGTTCTGGATCCCACAAATGACAGATGTAGGCTGCAACACAGGACATGTTACAGACAGTCATAGATTATAGAATGTCAGAACTGGCAATCATCAAGATCAATATAGTGCAATCATTTCATTTTACTAGAAGCAAAATCAGATCAGGGATTGACAAAAATTTACAGCTTTATAGATTCTTTGAGGAAAGAAAACACAGATGCTGTGTTTTCAGATGTGATGGTTAAGATTCAGATTTGATGGTTAAGAATGGCTTCAACCATGTTAATTGCTGTGTTTGAAATTTATCAGAAGATATTGATATATTATTGTGGGTTTTGTGCACTTAGAAAAATGTTTGGTTAACTTTTCCTGATGGGCGGTGGTTGGAGGTATATTGGTGAATAAGAGTTCAAACCTCATACTTCTTCAGGTAACCCCTGACCACTTCTAGAAGTTTCTGGTCTAAGCCCTTAAAAGAGAAGCAGACCCAGGTGGATCCTTGTATCTAGGTGGCCATACTCTGTTCCATCTGATACCCTCATCCTAGCCACTGCTGAATGCACCAGGAGCAAGTGCCCAACTCCAGGGAGCCCACTTGACTTGCCAAACACCTAGCAAATGACTGATAGGATTATTTTGTCTGACAAGGATATTAGTGACTAATCAGACTCTTGCTTAGTAAATGTGAATGCAAAATAGAGAGGAAACTGAGGGTAGGCATGGGGGCAGAGGTTAAGTGCCACACAGAGAAAAAGCAGCATGGGGACATCATGAGTAAGCAGAAGCTGGAAGACCAGAGCAATGAGCTCAAGGATAGAGTCTAAGAACAGAGAATCAAGGAGAAGAGCTGAGTCATATTAGTGGTGAAGGCTGGGTGAAGACAAACAGATTTATAGCTGAGCTGGGGTTGGGTCAGGGGTAGAACCAAAACAACTTGGTCCTTCGCACCACTCAGGTTCTCAGTGACTTGTCATTCAAGATATTCCAAACTTCATGAGGCCTGCCAGACTGAAATGGCATTTTTCCCCCAAGAAATCTTGCCATTTAGCTTTTCCGGGAGACTAGAAACATATCACTCCTCATGAATAACATCTACTGAGCCCTCACTTTTCGCCAGAACTGTTTTAAGAGTCTTTCAAGGATTTTCCCTTTAACTTCAGAACAACTATGTGAAGTAGGTACTTTCACTAATCCCACTCTAAAACACCAAGGCAAGAAAGGTTAAATCAGTTGCCCAAGGTCACGTAATGGTTAAATAGGCAAGAGAACTTGGAATTCAAATGTAGGTGGTATGATCTAGAGCCCATGCTCAAGCCAACCATACAATACCACCTCTGTATGTTTGAGATTTGTTTTCCTTCTTCCTGTGTTTATTATTATTTTACTGCTTACCTCCTGTGTGTCATATTCTCCAATGGGTTTATGTTCCTTGCAACCCAGAGTTCCTAAGTAATCCAATTCTTGGCAACAACAGACCTGCCGTTTCAATCACTAAGCAATTAATTTTAGCTTTCTTTTCATGGACATATAGTCAGAAGTTTTTTTGTTGATTCTGCTGTGCACACAGCAGGAAAACTCCTTGGAATATAATGCTTCACTCTGACCTGCTCCTAAGAAGAGTGATTCTCTAAAACAGCACATCCTGTCCTAGACTCAACTAAATTGTAGTCTGTCTCCTCCCCTAGACTAAGAACTCCTGACAGCACTAATTGTTCTGTTTTATTTTATTTTATTTTATTTTATTTTATTTTATTTTATTTTATTTTATTTTATTTTTTTGTGTCTGGTAGGTCTGACAAGGTCTGGGACAAAGTAGGTGCTCCAAAACAGATCAGTAAATAAATGAACATACTGCTTTCTTTTTTATACTCTGGGCTTCAGCTGTCCATTCACACTCTGTTCTAGCCTTCCTTGGGAACAAGCCAATTGGGTCGATAGAAAATATATACCTAATCCAAGATGGCTTTCAACTCATTTAAGAAAACTACTTTGGTATTAGAGGTAGAAGGCGAGACCAATAATTTTGTATTAAGATATATGTAACTGAATTAATAGTACATCATTAAAAAATAAGATCTTATTTGTACAGCACTTTATAGAGTGAAAAGCATTTACATTTAAATGGTCTCACTTCGTACTCACAGTATACCTTTGAAGATTTATTATTTTGGTCTTGAAGTCTGCTCCTGTGTAAACCATGGCAAGCAGCCACGTGGGTAAGTGGGGTCTTCTGTGCTGCTGTAGTTCTGTGGGACTCTTCACTCTGTGGGTCAGGGATAATGCTGTCTAGAAAACCTGAAGAATGGGATGGGATGGGATGGGATGGGATGGGATGGGATGGGATGGGATGGGGATGGAGGTGTTCTTTCCCAGCTGCATTTTTGATAAAGGCTCTGAGAATGTGGGGGGGCAGGTGATGGTTTGTCCCCTGGGTGTCACCCTACTTCTTGTCACCAATGTGCTTGTTTTCTCCAACCCATCACACACCTAACTGTGAATGGATGTTCAAGAAGCATTTTTCTAAAGGATCAGATTTCAAAGGAGACATCTCTCTCTCAGGACTCTCTAAGAAGAGTGAACCATGGAAAACTCTGTCTCCTGATCTTATTTATCTCTGTCCCTCTCCTTTCCATGCTGCCTTTCCCCTCAATGTATTTGTCTGGTCTTCCATAGCTTTCCTTGAGAATTTCCATCACTCTCCACATAGAGATGATCCCAACACCCTTTCTACCTTCCAAAACCTTAGCCCAATTATTAATTCAAGAAGCTCTTGTCTTTTCAGTTATTCATTATTCAGAGGGGAGACTATGGGCCATAGTCCTGCAAGTTATAATGGTCAGAGGATCTCCAAATCCACTGTAGTCTCCCCACCAGAAATAGCCAGGCAACTCTCCTCACAAGTTCACCTGGGATGCTGGCTCACAATGTCACAGCTAAAATTCCTTTCTCTGAGATAATATAGTCAAATATCATATGCAGGAAGAATAGTCATCTTACCCCTTGAGAACAATAAACTCTAGCATTATTGTAAAGGCCTTAGACTCTTTTCTGGACTTGGATCAAGTTACCAAAACCCCTACTAGGTACAGATCTGTTTATTTTTGCTATCGAAGAAAGATAAACCACTTCTGATTAATTTTAAAAATTTCAAACCCTTTCTTCCTCCACACCAAACCTAATTCCTCTTTCCCAAGGGAGTGGGTTTAATTGATTCAGCCACAGTGCTAAGAAAATGGAACCTTAGAGAAATTAAGTGAATTACCAAGCAATGGCAGATGTATGCTCTACAATGTCTCATTCATAAATATTAATTGTATATTTTGCAAGAGATTTACTGGCAGCTCTGAGGAAACTTCTGATGGTAAATTATTGAATCTATTTGTTGGTCTCATTTTCTATATTTACTTCATTTCCTTTCCAGCTCCCTCTTTTTTTTAAAGTGTTAAATATATCCAAAAGCTCTTGATTTATAATGATCCAAGATGTAAAGTTTTGTCTCTTACACTGATAAAGTGGAAATTTCTGAAGACAATAAGAGAAAGGTTAAAATTCTTTGTGTCATAACTTCTTTACAGATCCCCCAGAGTTAATGTTTATAGCATTTATGTTCTACTTAATTATCCCCTTCACTGACCCTGTGCCTTACACATAGTAGGAACTCAAGGCAGTCTTTTAGAATTCCATGACTTTGAGAACGTTTAAGTAAAATCATCCCAGAAGTCTGAACTTTGCGAATAATACACATGCCAGATCAATTCCCCACCAGCCAATTCTGTTCTGTTAAGATTTTTTTTTTTAAATAAAATTCTGTGAAAGTTAATGTGTCTGCCAAAATGAAGGGATCTGAAAAATATTTATTTATTTATTTATTTATTTATTTATTTATTTATTTATTTATTTATTTAGAGAGATAGGGTAGAGATGGGGTAGAGAGGGAAGGAGAGAGAGAGTACCAAGAAGGCTTCATGCTGTCAGCATAGAGCCCAATGTGGCGCTGGATCTCACAAATTGTGACATCATGATCTGAGCCAAAATCCTGAGTTGGATGCCTAACTGGCTGAACCACCCAGGCACCCCTTCCTTTATTTTTGAGGAGTTCCATTTCTGGCAGAAAAAAAGTTCTGGCTCATTATTTTCTAAGCAGTGTCTTGCTTGGGGAGATGTTCACTTCCCCAACTTTCTCGCTCAGCTTTTCTGGTGCAGCCTAAAGACTGACGAGTTAAACAACAACACCAACAAAACACTTCTTCTTCACTTTGCCTCCCTCCAAAAATCTCATTTCACGTTTGTGCAGTGCCCCCCTCTCCACCATATTTTGTGTGCTCTCTCCCTCTCTTCTCTTTCTGTCTCTCCTATATTTAATACACACTTGCAGAAGGTGGAATTTCCCCTGGTAAATGCTTATTACATATGTTATAACAACCACTCTCTGTGCCAGAAATTGGTCTTTTCACTTCTGCCAACAGCCTAATCATCCCTGGGACATATTTCCAGATTTTCAAAGAAGCCCTGGTTTCAAGCTAAGAGTAATGAGCCCCTTGTTTCAGATTTGTGGGTGTGCCACAGGGCAGGTATGACTCATGATCTTTCCATTAGCCACAAAAGAGTGTGACTGGTAGTCAAAGGCATTATTTGCAAGCTCAGGGAATAGTGGATGAAGGTGCACCACGCAGCAAGAATACAGATGTCGACTGAATGCCTGGAAGGGATAGACAATGGAAAGCAAATAGACCCACTAAGGCCATAGAGAATGAGGCCTGATTATCACTGTCATGGTCATGGGAGCCTTTTTACTCCTTATTCTTCTGCCCTTCTGCCACCGCTCCTCCCCCCGACAGACACAAGGACAGCACAGTGAATGGCGGGGGCAGTGAATGGGGAAGCCAAGGAAATGGGGACCAGGCAGAGCCTCTTCCTCACAGTCTGACTTTTTGAACCTGAGTTGTGCTCAGGTAAGAGAATCCAGAAAAAAACTTTGTATCACTTTAGAGACTGAAACTTGATATAAGATAGGACTAGCTTTTTAAAACATACCTAAAGATGATAACGTTTATTATTTCCCAATCACCAGAGATGCAATGAAATCTAAGAAACTGCCCAAAGAGAATGAAGAAAAGACAAATGTGAGAAAGAATAAAGATTTCCTTTTCTTCATACACAACTATGCCCAACTTTTTCAATAAATTAGTTACATGTTCTGTGAAGTTTTTGGCAAAAACTTTACATCAATTTATTTAATTCATTATTCATAACCTTACATAAACCTCATAATTCATTAACCTTACATAAACAAAAGAAATTCTGAATGACTTGGGTGAGAAGGAATTTTTGGTGATTTGAATAATGAAGATTTGAATAGCCTCTACAAAGCTTTTCTAGCACATGCTTAAGATGCTTATGAGCTCCTTTCGGTTAGACAGTACTTGTAGCAATTCAGATAATGGCTCATAGCCTTGGTCCTTGCTAAAATCTTACTTTATATAACACAACACATTGTTGGGTATTGTGAAGAAGTTCATTATCTTCCTTTGAATAGGAATACAGAAGAACTATTTATTTCAAGTATTATCTTAGATAATGTATAATGTTCTTAGTCTAGCTAACTTTGTCCTGGCCATGTGCCCGGGTATAGTTAATTCACATGGGCTTAGAGGATATTTCACTGTGGTGAGCTGAATAATTTCTTGGGGATAGATATCCCATTTCTTCTATTTATATAATAATTTTTATATTTACTCTTTGGGGGCTGTTCTGAGATGGTTTGAACTCTAACCTCTAGTTTGCCATAATGCATACTAGGCCCCTATGCAATAAATTAAACCCCCAAGCAGGGAAATCTTAGGGCTTCTGTGAAAGCAATGGAAATGTCATGAAACAGAGAATGTGCACACACTGAGAATGTTAGACCCACCCCATGTGATTGCCAAGGATTGGGTGCATTTTCTCTCCAGAAGAGATTAGATTAGTAATCTCCAAATACAGGAAGAAATGTGTATGGGAAAGGTAATTAGTTTCTTCATTCTTTTCATATCCCATACTGTTAAAGTATATCCAAAGAGCAAAGTATAAAATACAACATCTAAGATTTAGATTATACAGGATAAGAAAAAAATTAAATAAGGATTGCTAAGAGGGAGTGTGAACTCCCTTGGACCAATTATAAGCAAACGCAGTTCCCGGGTTTTGGATGTTGAGGTCTGTGCCACTGAGGGCAAGTGATTGAGCTCTAGAAGTTGCCATACCCTTAACTGCATTCCCCATGTTCCCATATTTCACAAACATTTCAGTTCGGGGTGTAGGGAGGTCTGTGAAAGCTGGCCTCCTTTTATGTTGCCTTCCAGAGCATCAAATATGGCACTTTAATTTAAACTAGAACCTAGCTTAAATGTTTTCAAACTGAACTGCTCTTCCTAAACAAAATTCATAACCTGGACATTCAAAATTAAGATCCAGAGTCTTGTTTATAACCAACTATTTTTTTTTAACTTTTTTTTTTAATGTTTATTTATTTTTTGACAGAGAGAGAGACAGAGCATGAGCAGGGGAGGGGCAGAGAGACAGGGAGACACAGAATCGGAAGCAGGCTCCAGGCTCTGAGCTGTCAGCACAGAGCCCGATGCGGGGCTTGAACTCACAAACCACGAGATCATGACCTGAGCCAAAGTCAGGCGCTCAACTGACTGAGCCACCCAGGCACCCCTATAACCAACTATTTAAAAACTCATTAAATGTTTTACTCATGTCTATGTGGGAACAAGGTGCCTATTTGCAAAAAGTGTGGAAATAGGCATACCCTTTCAGAAATTCTCCTGGAACCCACCCCTTTTAGAAATTGCAAATGCCCATGTTATTAAATAGGGTATTCCTATTAAACTGTATGGTTGGTAGGTAAAAAATCCCATACCTTGTAACTCAAATAATCATAATGAAATCTAATCTGTGCGCCCAGTTGAGTGACTCAATGAAACCATACATGACAAGCTTATTATCTTGAGAAATACAAAGCAGAAAAATGCAACTTTCTATTATTGTTATGCAAACAAACTCCATAGGAAAAATGTGATGACAGATTCAATGAATGCAATGAATGTAACTATAAGAAAGTTATAGTTTCAATATTAGCCTACATATTTATATAATCTATTGGCATAAAATAATAATAAACATACTCATGTGAAAACATCATTTACCTTGAAATATTTTTATTATAATTTTCTTAGTGTTAATCATTTAATGCATTATTTAATACCTATTAAAAAGAAAAATCGTTCACTTTAGGAGACAAATTATAGAATTGCTTTTCTCCAAAATATTTTCTGTAATCAAAGGCAAAGCCTTTCTTCCTTTGAACCATGCTGTCTTCATTTCTTCACACCAATTCATGCTACCAACAATTTTTGCCTTATATTTTTATTGTTACCTTGAAAGAATGTATAGGCTGTAACTATGTCCCTCTGAGTCTTCTCTTTTCAACTACGTAAATTTAGCTCTCCTAGGCCCTTCATATGTCATCTTGTCTGATGGCTGGGTCATTTTGGATTGTCCTCCCTTGCATCTCCACAGGGTTGTTACTCTATATGTTGGCCAAGTTGTTGGGAGCTGAGGTGCACATGAGGTCCTTTGTGCACAGTCCTAGCCTGTGTCTCTTCTTATGCCTAGGGCTTAAATCAGACACCATCTCAGATTAGATGGAATCTACTAGGTTCTGTGCTGTCCTCACAGTGGGACAAGGGTAGAAAGAGCCTCTTGTGTCACTGGGTTTGACTTAAGGAAGCAGTGGGAGATTGGGCCAGAGAGGAGGAGAGCCAATGCTTTCTCTCCCATGGCATCCTGCAGGGACCCTTCTCCTACTGTGTCACCAATAACCAAGCAGAAAGCCAGGTGCTGAGGAGCTGGTTCTTCCCAGAGCTTTAGTTTTATCCTAACTGCAGGGCTTCTTTCTTAGGTAAGTCAAGGGCTCTGGTTTGTTTGTTATCACTTCAGCCTCATTATATCATAGTCATGCTGTGAATGAGGCAAAGATGCCATCACAAATATTTGAAAAAGTAAAGATGACTACCTTGGGAATTCTGGAATCCCTTACATATGGCATTTTAAAATAGATCCAGATTCTCTGAGCTCTGTCTGAGTCTTCTATAAGGAAGTAGTAGAAATAGTCACAGCAGCAGTGGTGTGTTAGTGTTCAGAAAAAATTTATGCACATATAAATGTACATAAGTATATTATAAAATTTACTGATATAAAGGATGTGTGGCACACAATCGACAAATAATAACATATATAATATTCTTTATTGTAAATTCCATATAGCCAATTGATTCTCACAGATCGATGTGGTTGGATTTTGCTCCTCTAGTTTATGTAGCCAACCCATGGTTGCAACTGATGAACGAGCGTAGTTCTGAAATGAATGTTGGTTAATATTTTTATTTCATTAGTGATTAAGATGAAAGAGACAGAGACAATGATTTATTCAAAACTTCATTAGTGTGTCAATGATGTCAGCAACTTTCTGCTTCACATCCTGGGAGAATAGTCAATTTTTTTGTGCTACTCACATTGTAAAGGCAACAGACATAAGTTTAATCTGCATTATCAACATTTTCTCCATTACCACTCACGACTAGACAATCAAAAAAGGAATAAATCAGGCTCTGATTGGTAGCCACCATGATCAATTTAAAGCTACTGACATATTACTGATTGCAGAACCGGGAAGAGATGCACAGTAGCACATCATCATAGATTCTTCCCATCATAAAAATAGAATACATGTAATGACCTCAAAGGCATAAATAATAGAAAAATGTAGCACAATAATCAGGATGTGATGAGTTTGGAGTATTTTTATGTTTATTTTTAATGTGATTTATTTAATATGTAAGCTTGCATAATGTAATTTTTAATAATGACTTTGTTTAACAACTGGCTCACAAGATTCCTGAAAAGTTATTAGTCAGCTCTTGTAAGTCAGCATAAGTGGGCTCCAGAACACCAGGACCACAGCTCAGAGGGATTAAAACATTACAATGATGGGAAATCAGAGCTGGAATGGATCTGATCCATTGTTCCTGGTAAGTGTGGACTCTGATGTGTCATGGTTTGTATAGGAGACTCTATCAGCCCATTAATTTCTGGGCTGGTCCCCAGATTCCTGGTGGTATGAATCACTGAGAAAGTGGAAAGTGTCTTTAGTACAAGTTTTCCTTTCCTTGGCAGGGGAGTGGCAGCTCTTGATGAAGGCCAGACCAACTTCTGTGTCTGTTTGCCACACTCTGTGTTTTGTACATGTGTGTGGGGGAAGATGCAGCAGAGAAAAAGGCACATGTTGGGAAGTTGTATCCTAACCACCCAGGACTCTAAACTCTAAGGCAATCTGGAGTTTTGGGAACGTCTGGGTTCTCTTAGGAGAAAAAAAGTTTTTCTCTGTATATTCAGAAGCAATCAGCTGAGAGTAAGCATGGAAATGTTAAAGATTTAGGAGAGAAATGAAGTTTCAATATTGTGATTATGCAGAAGGGGAGAGGGAAAAGTTAAAATCCTCAACTCC
Source organism: Panthera pardus (assembly GCF_024362965.1). Taxonomy (NCBI): domain Eukaryota; kingdom Metazoa; phylum Chordata; class Mammalia; order Carnivora; family Felidae; genus Panthera; species Panthera pardus. The sequence continues at coordinate 21,369,850 of NW_026526732.1, read as the reverse complement.
AGCTGGGACTAGAATCATAATAGCTCAGAACAGTTAACATTTACTGATTCACTGCATATTTATAATATGCTAAACATTTTACATGCATAATTTCACTTAAACTTCACCATGGCCATATAAAACAGATATTATTTTTTCTTGCCATATTTCATATAGGGAAATTGGTCAATGTAGTTGCACAAAATAATACAGATAGATATGGGCAGAGCTGGAATTGATAGAAACCACAAACCTTTGAATCATGAATATATGCAGTTGTATGATTTTCTCCATCAGCTGCCCCTATATTGGGACCAAGAAGAATAGGGTTGGGTTTGACTGGTTAGATGGGATAGAAAAACAAGAGTGGTGTGGGGGGAGACTTGTTCTCAGTCCTCTGGAATTCTTATCTATGAGCAGGATGAAAAGGGGGATCAGCTCAACTATTTCTACCACCATTAAAACCCAAGGGTCAAATACCACCAAGAATGACAAAGTATTATGAATAACCAAAGATTGTCAAATTCTATATAATAATAGTATATATTCTATATAATAAATTCTATTTATTAGTATAAATTCTATATAATAATAGTTCCTTCACCTAAAGCTCCTGGAACCACTTGACTATTTGTCTTCCTAGAATGTTATCTTTACCCCAAAACTAGCCTGAGAGAAGCAGAGGCAAATGACTACTGGCTGTCAGACTAAAGATAGGGGTTAATTAAGAAGTGACAGTGGTTTCTGTCCCTGGGTGTGGAGTAATGTCTCAGCAGGCTGGTCTGCAACTGTCTGAAGCTCTGCTGGTGGTGGAAGTGGAAAGGAGAAAGTGGGAGAACAGTCTGTCAACAATGGCAGGTCCTGGGTGGGTCTGCTCCACTGCTGTGCTGAGTTGGTGATTTGGATTCAATATGGTTTGGACTCCTTGTTCTATCGGCCCCACTTACCACCTTCAAGGTGGCAAAACTACTGGCAACAATTTCCTTTCTGTTTCACAAGTCATCGCTCAGCTTGCTTTATGTTTAAAGAGAAAGCTTATTATAGCTGTTATTGTGGTGGTTTAATGGCTAGACCCAAATCCACGTCTGATGACAAGGATGAAGGAAAAGGGACATGCTTGCTAATATCTCCATGGCAGTTTTAAAACATGACCTCAAAATACAAAGGTGGGGGTTTATGTCTTTTCTATAACTACAGTTACAGGCTAGACGGTGATCTTTGAGTCCAGGTCAGAAAGGGCTGTGCAGCTCCTACCAGGTTGTCTTGGTACTCTCCAGGACACTCCCACCCGGAACCCGGTCTTCTTGCTGTGAGGTGCTCAAGCCTCATGGAGAACAACAGGTGGATGCTCTGTTCATGAGTGCTAGTTGAACCAAGGCATCTCAGCCCCACAGACAGATGAGTGAAGAAGCCATCTTATAAGAGGCTCCTCTCCTTCCAGATATGCCTTGTTCCAGCCACATAAATCTTTCCAGCTCAGTGCCCAGATATCCTGGGGTAGAGAAAAGCTCTCCCAACTGGGCTTTCATAATTCTTGACCTACAGAATCTTTGAGCATGGTAAAATGGCCACTGTGATATGTTACTAACTTAACAATGGTTTGTTTCACTACAAAGTTAACTAGAACACATACTAAAGAACTCTGCAAGCATAAACATTACAGCGCATCTGGCATGTGAAAGACCATGATCATATTGTTGTGTGCATTGAGAGGCAAGAGTTGCCTGGGTTCTTGGCTCTTGGAACAGGGGAGGTTCTGTGAGTGAGACCCCTTATCAACCTCCAAGTGGCCTAACATTTCAAGTTAAAGTTGATAGAAGAAGCACAACCAAGGAATAAGGACAGTTATTATAATCCCTATAATAATGATATTAATCATCTATTTTCCCTGCAGTGTTGATTTGGGGCTATTTCCATATCTTCTTATTTAATTACATTTCAGTCTTTCAGTATTTTGGGTATGTAGTATATGGGGGCTATTTCTATATCTTCTTACTCAATTTACTTTTGAGTCTTTGCCTGTTTGGGATGCACAGTGACAGCAAGCATTCAGAGCAGTATTATATGCCCAATGGCAACATGAGGCACAGGCAATGATTATACCCTGGCCCAAATCAAATATAGAGTCAAATGGCTCATGTCTCTGGTTGCTCCCCAGAGGCCACTGGGAATGCAATTGGTGAGATGCTTGCTCCAGTTCCTGGGATGGTCAGACCCAGGTAAGCTGTGGTTGAAAATTGTTCTGGGGGCAGGGGATTTCTATTTCCATACTTCCAAGATGTTATAACCAAAGTGAGCTGCATATTGAAAAAAAAATGTGCAAAGGCTGCCCAGTTTCTACTATTGTATCAATATCAAAATTGTCTTTTTTTTCTATAGCTTCCTCTTGATATTTTACAGAATGGTTTCTTGGTTAAATTTCACTTTTATAAGACCCGAAAAACTGAGAAAATTTGTAGTGATTTGGGTACTGTTATATGCAAATTGTTTGAATTAATCTTTGGGTTAAATAGTCTGCTTGTTCAATGCAACAGTTGGTCATTTCCCTCGATATTTGGTAGCTTATTTCCTAAGAATCATTTAACAGTATATCGAATGAAATAGTAGTTGTTATGTAACATTGTTATGGTCTAGTGCAGATATATTATTAATAATATAAGTAAATAAATATTAAATAATGTATAAATTAAACATTTGTATTATCTGCAATCAAAAACATTTCCAGGAATTATAATTGCTTTACCATCCAGAGTTCTTCCTACAATTACAGAAATCAGATTTCTTGGCAATATATTAACTTATAAGGAAATATTGCATACTCTGGGAAAACCCTCATTAACTGTAACTTTCTTCTAAAAAGAAAGGTGGACTGGTGAAGTAGGCATGAACCTTGGTTTTCCTCCTCTTTAGAATCTTGGTTTTCCTCCTGTTTAGAGTCCTACAGGCTGGGTGTGGGAGAAAATGTTCCTCCTCCTCTTGTGAGGGGTGAGTATATATCCCAGTTTGCTCTAGAAATATTCCACCTTTATATCTGCTCTCCTGATATATTTATTATAGGAACCCCTTTTCACTCTCAGAAGTGTTACAGTTTGGATGATAAATTATATGATCATTCTACTCACAAGTCTCGGACACAAGTTCAAGTTCCCTACTTACACATATGCACTTAGTACAGATTCCCTTTATGCGCATGAATCTCTGGCCACCACACAGAATCCCATGTCCAATTTCTTCCATCATGTATAAAATGGAATCCATTAAATCTATATTCCCCTTGGTTTTTCACTATAAGACCAAATTACCTACATTCAAAGCTTAGTTTGTTTCATTTGTATGAATTAAACACCTGTGATTTTTGTGGAAAATCATTTGGGTTTGGTTTAAATTTTGCCAACATATCATTTGTAATTATTAAAGGCTTAATTTAAACACAGTTACTCTGCGGATGAACTAAGTACTGTTTTCCAAAGGAATTCCTTAATTTCAACTAGATTGAAAGGGCAGGTACAGTGTAGAGGGAGGAACTTGGGGTCTGGAGCTCTATGCTTAAGTCCTCTGTATGGAGAGGGACAGTACCTGACAGTTTTCCCAAGAGTGTTCTAATTTATACCTGCTTTTCAGCATAGCTATTAAGAGTACCCTTTTCTTTTCTTTTTTTTTCCCAACGTGATTTATTTTTTTTTTTGTTATTTTATTTTATTTTAATTTTTTAAATTTAAATCCAAGTTAGTTAACATATACTGTAATAATGATTTCAGGAATAGAATTTAGTGATTCATTACTTACATGTAGCACCCAGTGCTCATCCCAACAAGTGTCCTACTTAATGCCCCTCACCCATTTAGCTCATATCTCCACCCAACAATTCACCAATAACCCTCAGTTTTTTCTCTGTACTTAAGAGTCTCTTATGGTTTGTCTTCCACTCTGTTTTTACATTACTTTTGCTTCCCTTTCCTTATGTTCATCTGTTTTGTATCTTAAATTCCACATGAGTGAAAGCATATGATATTTGTTTTTCTCTTATCTTGCTTAGCATAATACATTCTAGTTCCATCTATGTTGTTGCAAATGGCAAGATTTCATTCTTTTTGATCACCAAGTAATATTCCATTGTATATAAATACCACATTTGCTTTATTCATCAATCAGTGGACATTTGGGCTCTATCCCTACTTTGGCTACTGTTGATAGTGATGCCATCAACATTGGGATGCATTGGGAGGCATGTGCCCCTTCGAATCAGCACTCCTGTATCCCTTGGATAAATACCTAGCAGTGTAATTGCTGGGTCATAGGGTAGTTCTATTTTTATTTTTTTGAGGGACCTCCATACTGTAAGAGTACCCCTTTTCATTCTCAGAAGTGTCTTGGTTTAGAAAGTAAATGATATGGGGGCACCAGGGCTCAGTTGGTTGAATGTCCCACTTCAACTCAGGTCATGATCTCATGGTTAATGAGTTCAAGCCCCACAACGGGCTCGCTGCTGTCAGTGCAAAGCCTGCTTTGAATTCTCTGTCCCCTTTTCTCTGCCCCTCTCTGCTTTGTGCTCTCTCAAAAATAAATAAACATTAAAAAAAAGAAAGTAAATTATATTGTCACCCTATTTACAAGCCATGTAGAATCAAGCAAATAACTAATCCTGTAGTGTCTCCATTTCTTATTTGCCTAAAAATACCCATCTTAGAATGTTATTTTGAGGAGTAAACGAGAGTGCAAACATGAAAGAGCATTTAACAACCCAATAAACTAAGCAAGTGTAATGTATTAGATGAGCTTGCTTTTTTTTCATACTTCCGCGTGGGGTAAGCAAGATCAAGGATTTGTACACTTCCCATGGCTGAGCCTAATTCTTGATAACAGTGCAGTTGCTGCCTTTTCTCTCAGGGGTCCAGCTGGCCCAGTGGGACGGACAATGCACTTTTTGTTTCACCCTGTCAAAGCTCTCCACTACATCCTATGTACACCACACTCACTCCTGCTTCCTAACTTTCCACGTGTGCTACCCATTTTCCGGAATATCTTCTCTTTGCCACTATCACTGTTCACATTCTTAGCTGAAGTCCAGCCTGAAATCACATCTTTTGAAAGAAAACTTCTATTAGCATGTTTAGGGGTTTGGGGGTGCTATCTAAGATTCTGACTACTTAAGTTTAGGTACAAAAACAATAAGTAAGAAATGAAGCATACTTTTATCAGTTTGGGAAACCAATGATGCTACAATGCGGAGCTCTGACCAATGGCTGGATTAGCTCTAGGCTGGAATTCTGTTTCCTTCTGCAGATCTAGATCTTGAAATTCACCTGCTTAGGTGTGCCAAGGTTGGGAGAGAGAGGAAAAGGGAAAGGAGAAAGGAGAGTGAGGGTTGTTTATAGAGCTGATTCTGAGCCCACTGATTAGATGACCTCAAGCGTTCTCACACTTGAAATTATGAAAGGGTGACCAATTCTTTCATTCCAAACTAATTACACCCTTCTTTATTTTTTTTTTTTTGCAACTTAATGATCTGATTTTTATTTAGATGCATCAAATTATGAAGAAATAGTCACAATCTGACATATCCATGAGAGTTCCACTTTTTTAAATATGAAATTTATTGTCAAATTGGTTTCCATACAACACCCGGTGCTCACCCCAACATGTGCTCTCCTCAACACCCATCACCCACTTTCCCCTCCCTCCCACCTCCCATCACCCCTCAGTTTATTCTCAGTTTTTAAGAGTCTCTTATGGTTTGGCTCCCTCCCTCTCTGTAACTTTTTTCCCCCTTCCCCTCCCCCATGGTCTTTTGTTTAGTTTCTCAGTATCCATATAAGAGTGAAAACATATGGTATCTGTCTTTCTCTGTATGACTTATTTCACTTAGCATAACACTCTCCAGTTCCATCCACATTGCTACAAAAGGCCATATTTCATTCTTTCTCATTGCCAAGTGGTATCCCATTGTATATATAAACCACAACTTCTTTATCCATTTGTCAGTTGATGGACGTTTAGGCTCTTTCCATAATTTGGCTATTGTTGAAAGTGCTGCTATAAACATTGGGGTACAAGTGCCCCTATGCATCAGCACTCCTGTATCCCTTGGGTAAATTCCTAGCAGTGCTACTGGTGGGTCATAGGGTAGATTTATTTTTAATTTTTTGAGGAATCTCCACACTGTTTTCCAGAGAGGCTGCAACCAGTTTGCATTCCCACCAATAGGGCAAGAGGGTTCCCATTTCTCCACATACTCTCCGGCATCTATAGTCTCTTGATTTGTTCATTTTAGCCACTCTGAATGGCGTGAGGTGATATCTCAGTGTTACAGCCTTCTTTAAACGCCATTTTTACTTAGAGGCAACACTGCACAGTTTAATGAATTGTTCTCTGATTGTTTCATGAAGGTCAGTTTTTAAATTGTGATGATATTATCAGCTCCTCCATATCACTGATTGATTCTTCACCTCTTCAGTATCTTTGAGAGAATCTAAGATAAATTGAACTCGTACTAGATAATTGTTATTAGTTGAATGATTGAGTTACAGGCTTAAATAGGTAAAGTTTTGAGGAAAAAAAACTTGCATTTTTTAAATTTGTTAGATCACATGGTGGGACTGTCCCCTAATGCTGAAAAGATCCCTGCAACTATATTGCTATAAAGACCCCCCGCTCCTTATAAAGGGAACATATGAACAAACACTTCACCAACCCCTTCATGCTCCTGAAAACATCAGAACAGTGGAAGCATGGAGAATCATCCAGAAAGCCTGTGGAAGAGACCAGCTGCTGGTCGACAAACTCATCTCCTCTTCCTCCTGTACTTGCCGCTAAATTTTATTTTCCAACCTCTCTTGCAGGTAGGTGCATCTGTGTGACTGGGTGCTGGCCAGTGGAATTCTGGCAGATGTGATGTAGGTCACTGTCTTGCCCATACCGTCTCCCACCCTGATCTCCCATACTCTTGCCCTTCTGCCTGTCCAGAATGGAAAAGACCCACAGGGAAACACTGAGAGTCCTAGACTGGAGGGCTTTCATTGTAAGTCAGTCCCTAAATTAGAGCTTGTAGGAGAGCTACTCAAAATGGAACACTGGCGTTGGACTTAAAGAGGAACAAACTTGTATTATCTTGAGTTGCTGAAATTTGAGGCTTACCTGTGATTAGTTAGTGTTGGTGTGCTCGTGCCTTCTTAATCTTACCAGAATAATCAAGGGTTTCTTTCCCTCGCAAACTATGTCACTTAATGATAGTGACTGTAAGAATCTACTGACTAAAATATACCTTGATTTTAGAGAAGTTAAAAGGTGAAAAAATGTGTATCTTAGAATTGATGAAGTAGGATAATTCAATGTTCCTGTGTGGAATTTTTCATACCATGGTGTGATTCCCATAGCCAGTGCCTTGAAGAATGGACAAACTACTGTCTCTGATGATCAAAACATAAGCTCCTAGGGGACTTACAGCTAGCTTCTTTACTCTCTCTTTCATGTCCCCCACACTCAGAATATCCCCTGATACATTGTAGGAACTCAGCAAAATTTGCCAAATGAGGGACTCCTGTCCACATTTAAGGAACAAAATGGTAATTTATTAATTTGTGATAAGAAATCTGACTTGATCATGCCGGCTGTGGCATTCAGGTCTATGTGAGGAGGGGGTTTTCTACCTGCAGTTAAGCCTCATGGGAAAGTCAATGACAGCGAGGAATATGGATTCAAAATCCGGCGATATTTTGATGAATCGGGTGTTTAACGGCATCAAGGTGTGATGCATGTTAGCAGGGTTTCTGAAGCGCGCGGGAGGAGTGCCTGTGGAGGCAGAAACCTTCCCCTTTTCATGCGGACTCCTGAAGAGATGCCTCAAGACTGAAAAGCTGAATTTCTGTATTTATTTAAATTGTAGCCTTCAGTGTTAAAAAATCTAGAAAGCTGTTTGCTTTATTTTGTTCTAAATAATTTTAAGGGGATGCTTTGTTTCTGCTGACTGTGTCTAGCTCTCTGTGAGGATGTCTCTGTCACTGGAAGAGGAACACACACCATGTAAGAGCTTGTCCTCCTCGGACGCGCCTTGAGTTGGCTCTTTATGGCAGGGCAGTAAGCAGGGACTGTGTCTTGCCCATTGCTGTATCCCCACTGCCCGGTATTGCACCTGGCACAGAGTTGGTGCACCATGAATATTTTATAAAAAGTTGTAGCCCTTATTTATAATGGCTGAAAGGATGACTCAAAGCTGAAACTCATATCTAACTCTTATCTGGAATTGGAAAATAATATTAGCCCCATTTTTGAGTTTTTTTTTTTTTTTAATGAGCCAGACATTTTACATATATCATTCTGTCTAATATAAAAGGAAAGAACTAGGGCATCTGGATGGCTCAGTGGATTGAGGGTCTGACTTCAGTTCGGGTCATGGTCTCACGGTTTGTGGGTTTGGGTCCCGTGTGGGGCTCTGTGCTGACAGCTCAGAGCCTGGAGTCTGTTTCGGATTCTGTGTCTCCCTCTCTTTCTGCTCCTCCCCTGCTCATACTTCTCTCTCTCTCTCTCTCTCTCTCTCTCTCTCTCTCTCTCTCTCTCTCTCTCTCTTTCTCTCTCTCTCTCAGAAATAAATAAATAAATATTTTTTAAAAATAAAAATAAAATAAAAGGAAAGAACTAGCACTATTTCTATAAAACAAAGAATTTGAGACTCAGAAGGACAAGCCATTTGCACAAAGTCCCAAAGTAACAGAGCTCAGGTGTGAGCTCAGGTTGGATCTCCGATTAAGGCGTTCTTGCCTGCTCTGCCCCATGACAAACGGCGCGCTCTGAGCAATGGAATAGCATCGTTGCTCTGACATGACACAACTCCGGCTGCGCATGCTCCTACCTTCGTGGTGGAGGCGCCTGACCTCAGATCAGCAAGTGCACACAGAACTGAACAGTGCTACTTTTTTGAGAAAAACAGTTCTCAGTTGAGCCATACCCTTTCGGGTACCAGCCCGAGGCATCTGGGATGGCAGGTGAACGGGAGCGCGGAGTGAATGACCACACGCCATCCATTACTTCCGCTGCTCAGGATCTGCCGTGAATCCTAGGTGCCAGTTTAGGCAGCATAATGTACTACAGGCCGAGGGGCCAAAACATTTGCAAGGACATGGGCTTCTTAGAAAGTGCTAAAGGTAGGTGTCCCTGGGAAATGAAAAGGTTACAATGTCATCATCTTTTAAGTTACCACACAACCCTCATAGTTTTCCTTTTCATCTGAATGAAAAATCAATACAGTTTTACCCTGTGGCAGAATGGAACTGAGACTTAGATTTCTAAGTAAACATCTCTGACATCCTGTTTTAGGCACAGTTTATTTTGATTCAGACAGTTACAATTTGTTTTTCCTCCGGGAAGTAAGGGTGGCAGCGCACGTTACCCCCTTTATTCCTTCCCCGAGTCCTCACCCGTCTTACACTTACTCATAGCATCATACTGGTCACAGATGGAGATGATTTCACATGTGCTGGAACAGTTCAACATTTTTCATGTTTCAGATTGGCCAGCCAACATATCACCCCTGTTTTATTCACTGCTACAAACTCAACTCAGTGAGATCATTCTCAGGGAACTGATTGTTTACCAGGCATCAGTTTCTATAATAGTAGTTTATAGTGGTCTTTGCAGAAGTCTTGAATGCAATGCTCCCTGTTCTCTAAGTGCTGGTTGGAAACTGGGGAAATTTTGCAAACATGGTGATTCTATCTAGAAATTTCTGTGTAGGTACAAGACCAATTAGGGTCTGATGACTGTGCAGCATGGGGCTCTGAAAAAAAACAACAACAAAACAACAGAAGTGCAAGGCAGAATATTATTCTTTTTCAATGAGATGCTTCTACCTTCATTTTTGGTCTAAATAATGAAAAATATAAAATGGGATGACAGAATTGAAAGGCAGTCACTTTCTGCACTGTTTCTGAAAAGGAGAATGTGAATAAATATCATTAGGTGTCACAAACTGTCTTTGAAATTATTGTCAGTGAAAATAATGCCCTTAATATTTTCTTTAGCTAGAGTCGTACCTCTGTCTATAATGACATAGGTTTGTTATTAACCTCTCTGATTATTGGGGTGGCATTTAGAAATAATAAGTATCTCACATGGAATGTTGAGATAATCATGGGTGTGGATTTGCAACCACAGTCTCAACCTAAGCATGCAAGTTGTGTTATATTTCTTTATTGTAAAATAATGTCTATCTTGAGTCCCCATCTTATCAGATTGGTGAGAAGCTGGTCATTGTTGGTGACTAGGAACTTTCCAGTTTATGAGAAAACAACAATGGCAATCACAATGATAAGAATGATAACAACACCACCCCGTAACTTCAAGGTGGCCCCTCTAATTTGCTGTAAGAATGCAACACTCTCAGCTTTTGAGGTCCTTAAAAGTCAGTGTCTACGTGGCTTCCATGCCTCATTTTGGCAAGTGAAATTTTTTGATGCCAAGAATTCAGCTTCATCACACATACCTATTAGTCCTTCTCCTTGAAGTGCTCATTGGGAAAGGCATAGTTGTTTTGCTTTCTGACCTTGATGTTTTTATATTGACAGGTGGTGGGTTTACTATAAAGCTAATTAAAACTGGCTTCAAGTGGTCCTGTTAGGGTCATTCCAATGACCAAAGCCCTGACAATGTATTCACTTGATCATATATTTTGTAAAATTTTCAAATGTGAAATATTTTAACCAATATCAGTGAAGACCACTCTCTCCATTCGAATTTCTTCTCATATTAAATATCTTTGGTGTTTACTGGCATTTTGGAAGTCATATTACATGGAATTGAGGAAATGTTTAGTTTGTTTAGCTCATGTTCAATGCCTTATGTTTATGATTACGTTATTGATCGCTGTAGGTATAGCATAAGAATAGCTTCCAGGATTCCTTCTATATTGCAAAACAATGGTATGGGACCAGAGGTTGGTTGTGATCTATAAACATATTTTAAGGCACTGGAAATATTTTGGTACTGGAGGAAAAATAATATTTGAAAAGTTTGGAGCCAGAAGTTAATCTATGGGAAATTCTCCTAGTCATCAGATGTTTAATGTTGAAGCAATTCCTACTGATGCCTAGGGAAGGCATTCTCTAAAAGGAAAATACTCGTTGATGCATTATATAATTATAAAGGTAACATACATTTTTCTTTTTACAATGAAAATCATGAAAAGCATCAGAATTTTTGTATTTGTAAAGCATAAACTTATAGCAGTATTTTATTTTTTAAATATAATTTATTGTTAAGTTTACTAATGTACAGTGTATACAGTGTGCTCTTGGCCTCATGAGTAGATTCCCATGATTCATCACTTACATACAACGCCCAGTGCTCATCCCAGCAAGTGCCCCCTTAATGCCCATCACCCATTTTCCCCTCTCCCCCACCTCTCCCATCAACCCTTAGTTTGTTCTCTGTATTTAAGAGTCTCTTACGGTTTGCCTCCCTCTCTGTTTGAAACTACTTTTTTCCCCATCCCTTTCCCCATGGTCTTCTGTAAAGTTTCTCAAGTTTCACATATGAGTGAAAACATATGATCTGTATTTTTCTGACTGATTTATTTCACTTAGTGTAAAACCCTCCAGTTCCATCCACATTATTGTAAATGGCAAGATTTCATTCTTTTTCATTGCCAGGTAGTATTCCATTGTATATATAAACCACATCTGCTTTATCCATTCATCAGTTGATAGGCATTTGAGCTCTTTCCCTAATTTGACTATTGTCGATAGCACTGCCTATAGCAGTATTTTAAATACTAAGTATTTCTCTGTGTAAAATCATGTTTTATATATCCCAAAATATTAGCTCACATCTTAATGTATCTGAGGTATATTGTCCCGAAGTAACCGGGTTGTTTCAGAAGAATTGGCATGTAAAATCACCACCAACACAACAAGAATCCTGAAGAAGTGATCCAGTGGCAGAACTCCTACACAGATTCATTGATACATTACTAGTATTAATTATATATCACTATACTAATACTGTAATATTTAATGTTAGTATTATCAACATACTTAATATTTTCATCTATATAATTATATAAATAAGAGAAATATTATATAACTATATAGCTTACTATAGCATGACTGGAAATAAATTTTTTATATGCCGTAGTTTCATATTAATTCATACATTGCTATCCAGAATTATTAATTATATATAAATTCAGATACCATGGGAAGAGAATATTCTAGTGGAAGCCAAAAATGTAAGAAACAATTCTAGCAAAAGACAATTTGATACAAAAAGACAAAGGTTTGGCATATCAAAAGCCCTCTTATTGAAACCACAACTAAAGGTTTGTGTGGTCATCAAAGCCCCCAGGGATTTCAATAACAACTTTATGGGGAAATTTCACTGACTTTGGTAAGTACCAGGCTTGTTTGTGTAAATTTACTTGAGCACTGTTTAATGAAAAAGCAATTGTTTCTTCCCCAAAATCACAATGCTAGTTATATTTACAGGAAATTAAAGAGAATGTACAACAGACAGTAAAAATATTTTTCAAGTAGATATAAACAGCAACAGCAGCAAAAACAAAAAGAACAATGTTCAAACTGCTATAAGATCCCAGGTAGTAAGTCCAAGATACAACGTGTGTATTGTATAATTTATAAAGTATTTCAATAAGTCAGACATAACTTCCTGAAAGTCAGGAGGACTCTCCAGACAAGAAGGTACTTGAATGACACATCAATCAAATACAAATGCACCAGATGAACACCTTGAAGATCAGGGAAGAAAGAACACTCAGTTTTATTGATAATGTGTTGTATTATTTTTAAGCATTTGAAAGAATAGTTATGCCTGTTACATTTTTAAGTGAATAAGATTTGCCCTTCAGAGGGTAGAATGAAAAATGATGTTCCTTAAATAATGATAATTACTAAAATCATTAAAATTTTTGAATGAATCACCATATTTGATTCACTTTTGTAACGGGCACATTGAAAAATGTCAAAATGAAAAGTAAATGTGACTCAATTATCCTAGATCCTTTATCAGAAGGATGGGAAAATGTATAGAAATTAAATGTTAAATAGGTAAACAAGTTACCAAATATAACTACTTTATTGTTGAATCTACACCAAATGTGACTAGTTGACCCTGACTGTATGCTACTGTTCTCAGTGAAACATTATGAATAACTTTTAATTCTTTTGCCAGCCAAAAATTCTGTGTGAGAGGAAGTGATAAACAGAGGTAAGGAATATGACCTTGGATTGCTGGATAATCCAATTAGTGAAGAGGAGTGACTCATATGAACACATTGGAAAATGATTTAAATTTCTTGGTGTTTTGCCATAAAATAGTGACTTCAATGACTATATTGTAAATGCATAATACAAGCCTGCAGTGAAGACATTGGTATGGCAAATGGGTCAGTGGGCATCACCATCGAAAGAGTATCTGAAATTGGTGACCACAAAGGGAAACTTGAAATGACCTGAAGTCTTCCAGCCCATATATAAACTATGGACTTGGTAGAGGTTCCCAAATTTGACAATTCAAAAGATTTACATGACATTACCAAAAGGAGTTGTAAAGCTGAAAAAATTTTTACTAAACTTAAATAAAGATAATAATCATTGAAGAGTATGCAGCTGAAAAGGGTAAACAAAAGTAGCATCACATAGGTGTGCCAGACAATTCTTTTAAGAAAAGTAGTTTTACAAGTAAAACTATTGTATTTATGGATTTGTGATGTTTTCTGTTTTTATTTTTTATGTTTATTCACTTACTTTTTGAGAGAGAGAGAGAGAGATGCAGAGAGAGAGAGCGAGCACCTAAGCCAGGAAGGGACAGAGGGAGACGGAGAGAGAAATCCCAAGTAGGCTCCACACTGGCAGCTGTCAGTGCAGAGCCTGATGCAGGGCTCGAACTCATGAACCGCGAGATCATGACCTGGGCCGAAACCAAGAGTCACTTAATCGACTCATCCACTCAGGTGCCCCTGTTTTCTGTTTTTAAATGCCTTTAAAATCTGTAATCTGTTGTGATCTCTCCTCCTAAATTTATTTTTAAATCTTATTTTATATTCATAACTTTTTACCTTTAAAGACTTGTTAAATTGTGTACACTTCATACCCACGAAACCCTGGATCTGTCCCTCTCACTGTAGGCTTTATTCCAGTGTGAAGGTTTCTTCATTCTCCCTCTGTAGGCTCCTGTCCCTTCTTGAGTGGAACCAAGTTGTGGTTTACACTTTAGCTGGGAAGGTCAGAAGGTGACTTCTGCTTTGAGAGCAATTACCTATTTCTCCCCTGGAGTCCTGGAGCCCAATAGAGAGGGACAATGCCAGGGAGAGTGGGGGAAACTGAGACCAAAACAAAAATTCTACCTCCAGGTAGAGTTCTGTCATGCTCAGCTCAGATTGCTAAGCAGTTAGTGTGCCAGCCCCCATCTCCTGTTCATCCTCCGCTGCAAAAGCAAAAATGAAAGCAAAAAGTGAAGACCTCACTTGATCATGTGACTGTCACTGATTTATTCATTGGGCACCTGGTCTGCCCAAACAATTCTGTGCCATCCACTGGTGTTGTTTTCGAAGATCTTGGACTTTAAAGAAGGACCGGATGTGGAGGTTGGAGGTGAGGGGTCAGGTGGCCACTCAGCCTGGAGCAGCCGTGTCATTTTCTACTTGATATGTTGAACTTTGGCCTAGGATTTTCTGAAAGAACGTGTCTGTGTTTCATATCATTAGTCTTTATGGAGTTTTAAATTCATGATTTGTAAGGTTCCTTTGTAAGATCCAGCCCAAGCTCGCTTATTGCTTGTCCAAGATATGCATCCTCTATTCCCACCACGGGGGCCCACTTCTCTTTTTCAAACATCCCACGTGCTCGCAGCTTCCACAACTCACACACACTTCTCTCCGGTATCCAGGAGTGCCGTCCTGCCCTGAGAGACAAACTCCTTTTTCTCCCATTTCCGGCTTAAAAGCGATGTCTACTCGATGGTGGCTCTCTTGACCCCGTTCACATTTTCTCTTGCCCTCTGGCAAGCCCAGGCAATGACTTATGTATTGATTCAGTTTCGACACAGGACTTTGACATTGTCTTGTAATTATTTGTCCTGTTTTCTCATTAGGAGTTTTCCCACAGTGCTTATCTTGTTAATCTTGTGTCTTGGAGACCTAGCTCAGGACCTGGTAACATGGCAGTTCATGGGCAAAAAAGTGAGTAAAGAAAAGATGTAAAAAATAAGATAAGCTAAACAGTATTTGTCAAGTGAAAGGAATACTTCCCTGAAAAACCATTTCTTGAGCTACAGACCTCTAATTTGTGTTTGTACTAAACAAACTAAATGGCAGATATGTTTTAGCTTCATTCTACCCTGTAATCCCTCTTCCCCTCCCAGGCTGACAGAGCCTTAGGCTCTCTGTTTCCTTCTGGTCAGTTCTAGGAATTGTGTTGTCAATGGTTTCTTCCCTACCAGTTGCTTCCTCCGTTTGAAATGAGAGTGCAGAGCATGTGTTCGCCCATTTCTTTTAACGGTGTTTTTCCAATGCTTATTCCACTGTGGAAAATCTAATGTTCCTTCTTTTCAGGCATGTAAGGAAGATCCTTTTCCTCCTCAAAAGTTGCATTTCTGAGGCAATATCCTCAAACTATGGCATGGTGTAGGAATCAAGTAAATGTTATATTTTTATCAAAAAAAGGGAAGGTTGCTTTAAAAATACATATTGAGCACAGGCTATGCTATGTAATGGGGTCACAGAGGTGACCAGGACAGACAGCGTCCCTGACATTATGGAGTTTGTTGTCTAGCTGGGGAGATAGGATTAAAGAAATACTCCAAACAAATAACTATACCAAATACTAATAATTATGACTGAGATAAATGCATGAATACCCAGCCCAGGATGCAATGCTACATTAGAAGGGCCCAGTGTCATGTGGATGGAACTCTAGTTTGAGATCTGAAGATGAGCAGCCATGTGATATGGGGAGGATGGGTGGAGGAGGGAAGCCTTAAGGACAGAAGCAGCAGCATGTCTGGAGATCCTGAGCTCAGAGGAGCCTGCAAAGATCGAGGAAGAGAGAAAGTCTGGAGACAGGAGCAGGGAGGGCTCGAGAGAGAGTGGCTGGAGGTGAAGTTCATTAACAGTAAAATAACAAAGCGGTGCGGTCAGCCTTGAAGCTCTGATGCCGTCCAGAGGTTCTTTTTCAGGCCGGCTTTCTTATTTCAGCTTTATTGCTTTTTCTGCTGTTTAGTTACAAATGAAACACAATATTTTCTCCCCTTTCCCTTTCAGATGTGGGGAATTTTAGCCCAATTATGGGTAATTTAGGCATCTGTCGACATACACGGAACTCCAACCATCTTTTGTGTGTTTGCCCTTAGGAAACAAAGCCTCCTGAAATTCAAACAGCCTACTTCCTGTGCTTTTCTGGAGCACCCCATTTCTAAGTTGGGGACTGGCTGCCTTGCTACACAGGTGTCTCATCTGTGATAACTGCTGAGGAATGGACGTCAAACTCATTCTGAACAGCAAATGATAAAGTTCTTCTATCTGCCAGGGAAACTGTGGTTTTCATAATTTTATTGCTGAAGAAATAGTTGTCATGGCAATAATTTACATAACTTTGAACAGCCATTGGTTAAGTACTGTTAATGGTGTGCTTTCAATGCACCAAGAAAGTACTGCATAATGAGGATTTTGCTCAATGCTTTGTCAGAACTGGTATATTTCCTTGGTTTTTCTGACATAATTGATCACATTTTCAGAGCCTCAGGTGATTTCTATACATGTTTATTTTAATCCCTCAAGAAGTTCCATTATGTCAGAAATTGTCCCCTTGCCTCTTTGTGCTTTAACCTCATGCTCAATTCACTCAGTTGTGTGGGTTTATAGAATGCATTTGTGAGATCTGAATCTTAGCAACTCTGAAATAATTTAATTGAATTTTTTTAAAATATATTTTTGAGTGCCTGCTGTGAACAGGGCATAATGCTACCTCTGCCGAGGATAGAATGGATTCTGAGGCATGTGCCTAAAAATGCAGAAGGAAATTTGGATATAAAATAAATGTGGCTCGATGTTATGATTAATAGCATAACATTATGAAGTAAATATAAATGTTATTTGGTTTTATGATTAATATAGAGCAGCACTGCTATGAGTTAGAAGTTGCAGCTCATGCCACATGAGACAGGTTGGTGTGAGAGCCCTGGAAGTCACAGCTGAATTTTCTACATTCTTCCTGGGGTATTTTCTTATAATTCTTATCAAAGGGAAGCAGCATGATGAAGTCATTAAGAATGGAATCTGGGACTCCTGCATTTAAGCATGTTTCTTCTCTTCTCTGTTGAGTCCATTTCCTCTTTGTAAAATAGGGTTATGAAGCTATTTTCTTTAGCGATTCATTTTGAGGAATAAATATGTTAGTATACATGAAGTAGGTAGAGCAGTGACAGCATATGCCATGCAATTAATCATGATGATAATGATGATGATGATGTTGATGATGTTGTGATCCATTTAGGTACATGTGGCACATCTTCGTTTCCTGATTTAGTCCAACTCCTGGTCTTTCTAATCAGTAAATTGTCTGGCTTAAAAAGATGGACACATCCATCCATCCAACCATCCATTCAGTAATCATTTATTCAATAAATATAAACTGGGAGTCACAGATTAGATACTGGAAATAGAGTGATGAATAGACATAGCTGGGGTAGGGGGGACGATCAGTGGCTGTCGCCATTTTGGATTTCATGGAGCAATAACATTGTAAATACAAATTTGGAGATTGGAGCTAGGTTGCCAACATTTTACTTTGCCGAGTCAAGATGTTTAAAAGAGGCAATTTCATTTGGCATCACCACATTTTAACTTCAAAGCAGTAGGAAGAACATAGTATCAGAATAGAGGAGTCTATAAAATTAAACAATTTAGTGTTGAGGAAAGAGAGCTGTTTACCTGGAACAAAGTAGGTGCTAGATTATTATTTGTTGAATGAACGTGCCATTTCCTTCTTTTCCTCAGACCTCTGCAGAGAATCTCCAGTGAATCTTTGTTTGCAGACCAGTATTTAGGAATACGGAGGAAAGTGGGCTTCTGTTTGTGCATTTAGATTAGAATCTGCAGACACCTTTTACTTCATACTTCTTTAAGGGGAAAACTAGAAACAGAAGTGTAAGGTTATTTGTTTAACAGAGATAGTCAATGATGTTTAAATAAAAAGGTTCATCAAGGGTAAGGCTTAGAGTGTTCTTTGATAAAATGTGGGAATGAATTTTATTTCATAAATCAAAAATTTGTATGAGCTTTTTGTGAACTTTATATGCTTTGTGGTTGAAGGTTATATTCTCGAGAGTTTAAACAGAAACTTCATGGTTAACAGTTAAATATCTTAGGAAATGCACTGCTGGTTCTCAGAGGAGATAACGAGACAGGACCCTGTAGACGTATAACTTGAGAGACCTTTTATTCACTGGAATCGTCTTTTATCAGTGCCCTTTGTTCACTGTGATCCTGTTTTTGAGAAATGTTACCATTTTCTCACCTTCTATCCTTTATCTTTCCCGCACACAACTATAATAGATGTATGTCAGCAGGATGTTTCTTTCCAAGGCTTATCAGATACCACTGGGCACAACATTTTCTCTTAATTTTCACCAAGGTTGAACTTTTTTTTTCTTAATAGTTGTATTTGTGCAGGAACGACTGATAAAGGGGTAGCTATAATCCAACTGATTTCTTAACAGTGAAAGTAAAAGCATTTCTTTTCATGAAGATATAATACATTTATCTAAATGAAAGCTGATTTTGTGCTTTTGAAAGTGCCACAATTTGAAGAACAACAAATTAGTGTGGCAGCAGCACATGTAAGGGTGTACTTCTCTGCCTTGTGATCATCCCTTGAAAACCTGGATTCTCTGGGGCTGCAAGAGGCTGACTGATGAGTGGGGTTTTTTCTAAAGATCTCAAGTTGCAGACTGCAGGAATAAAGCGTCACATGTCCTGAAAATCAGAGAGTCTTCTTAAGACATGTCTCAAGTGTCAGACAGACATAGGATGACGATACTGCCAGAAATCTACCTCAGCTTCTTTGGGACATAGAAATCAAATTATCTCCAGGAAATGGCGTTATGATCATTTAAATTTTCTTTTCGGATTTTTTCAACTTCCTGTAATGGAAATAAGTTATTTTTGTAATCTCTGAAAAGGAGTGTTATGCTTTTTCAAATAAAAGGCCAAGTAATATACGTCAAAGACCTAAAGTTCTTAAAGAGTGATTCATATTTTTATTCAAAATCTATTTACTCTTATTCTAGACACAATTCTAATGTGTTTGGTTATTTGTGTTATTAGCTTTTATCAATGGAAAAGACATAAACAATAGTGGATAAACAACTTGCAGTTGAAAAAGCAAAGGCACCAATTATAATTTAAAAAAAAAAGTAGAGCCTGACAGGAAGAAAAGTGGCAAAATATTCTAAATCTAAACATAAAAGACATTTTTTTAAACGAAAACAATCCAACCCATTCCACTGAATATAGGGACATAAACTTTTTGTTCCTTGATTCTTCCCCCCAACAAAGGTAACATTATATTTTATACCTTTTAATTAAGAAGACAGAGATATATGTATTGTGCATTTTTTTTCTTTTAAACATGTCAAAAAAGAAATTTAAGGGGAAACTGTCATTCTATGGGTCTTACCTTATTTGAGCTTTAGTTTCTTCATCTCTAAAATAAAATGGGATATATTAGTCAGTGTTCTCCAGAGATATAGAACCAATAGGATAGACTTTTATATTATTTATTTTAAATTATTGATGATTTATTTATGATAAATAATGGTAAATGATGGCTTGTCTATATTATTATAATATGTGTAATGAGATTTATTATAAGGGATTGGCTTAACATGATTATGGAGCTATGATCAGTCATCTGCAAGCTAGAGTCCCAGGAAGCCAATGGTGTAGTTAGAAGGTCTGAGAGAAAGAGTCAATCGTATAGATTCCAGCCCAAATCTCAAGGTCTGAGAACCAGGAGCACCAAAAAGAAAAGAAGATTGATGTCCCAGTCCAAGTAGTCAGGTAGAGAGTGAATTCAACCTTCTTCTGCCTTTTTGTTCTATTCATGCTCTCAACAGATCGGATGATGCCCACTCCCACTGGGGATGATCATCTCATTTAAATGCAATCTATTCCAGAAATACCCTTATAGACATCCCACAAACAATGTTTAATCAGATATCAGAGCATCTCATGGCTCAATCATGTTGACATATAATATTAACCATCATATTGATATATGATACTAATTATATCTGTCAGTTGGGGTCCAACTAGAATACAGAAACTACATAGGAATTATTAAAGAAGTTTAGTATAAAAAACTGTAAACTATAATAGAGGATTACTATAATGAGGGATTGGCTAGTAAGAAGGAAGGAAGTCGTAAACAGTTTAAAAAGAGTGAAAGTAAGGAACTTATCCCTAGGGCTGAGATAGACCCCCCAGAGAACGGACCCTTCCAAACTGAGATCCAGACCTCATTGGAGAGAGCATGGCCTTGGCTCAGTGAATGGCACAGAAGTCACTGTGGTGCCATGCTTGTAGCTCTTGCTAAAACTTTACTGAAGTGCCAGTGGAATTTTTTGTGAAGCTGCCTTGAGCAGTGGGTGGGAAGGGATGTGTCAGAAGAAGTTTCTGGATAAGCATCCAGAATCCAGGAGTCTCTCCAACCTTGTTCTCTAGTTAGCATTCTAACTTCTGCTGGGTGTTCCCAACTCCAATGGCACTCTGGTATGAAACAGGTCAAGTTTCAGGGAAGATGTAATAAATTTCAAGTCCCTCGGCAGGGGAAGTTGTTTTTGAGTCAGAAGTGAGGAGAAATGAGGAAGGTAATATACATACACTGAAAATGCTAAGGCCCTTCTCCAGGAGGATTTAAGACTCGTTTTCAGAAATATGCTGAAAATATAATTAGCTTGGTGGTTTTTAAGCTACATCCCAAAGGAAATATTAATTTGATTTCTTTAGGTTGCAAGAAACAGAAAAAAATCATTTCTAGTTTAAAAAAAAAGGACTTCACTGGAAAGATGTTAGGGAAGCTCACAAAATTAAAGGAAGGGTTGAACAGCTGAGAGTTTGAAAGGGAAGGTCCTAATATAGCACTGGGGTCTGAGAAGCAGAAATTAATGCCCTTTCTATCTTCTCCTGTTGCCATGACCTCAACACAGCTGCAGTGATTGTCAGTCCCTGGGTCTCACCATTAGGCATGGGAGATAGCCTCTGGCTGATCCAGCTGGGGCAAGATTGAGCCATTGCCTGAATCCTTCAGTGATGACCCAGGGCATGGGTCACAGGGTATGATCATGACCAACAGACATCTGAACTGAGTATCATGGTCAGAACTAGAAATACTGGCATCCTGTTGAGCTAGGCAGCCGATAGAAAGCTGCACAAAGGAGAAGTTTTCTTTGTAACCTGTTCTTGCTAATAAAAATGTGAGGCACTATCAGGGAGCAGCAGCCAGCCCTGTTCTCTCAATTGGTAGCTAGTCCTCATTTGGGAATCTTCAATTTGTGACTAGTAGGACTTCCATTTGCATCAGATAAAGCCTGACAATAATGAACATCTTCCTGATAACTCTTGTCACTCCTTTCCAAGGAGCTGAAAATAGTAATTAATGCAAAAGCTGTGTTTATTGGTTCGTGAAATTGAATGTGTACAGTCCTTTGATACTGTGTCTTCTTGATAGTGAAAGTTTGGGAGGGGGCGGGAAACATACTGCACATTAAAGATTCAATTTATTTGACAAGATATTACAACAAAGGCAACTTCATGTATATGAAAATCTTGGGCTTTTGTTTGCTTTGCCAAAGTAGAGACAACAGAACAAGAAGCAGGTGTTCTTCCCATTCCCCCTCCTCCCAGAGTTTCAACCCACTCCTGTGCTTACACAGGGTTGGAATGACATTCTCTGTTTCACTCAAGGACACAGCTCAGAGTTCTGTCCCTAAACCACCTCTTACTTTTGAGTGGGAACCCAGGGAGAGCAATTTTATCTGACAAATTCCCAAAGCCTTCAAGGAGGCCTTGAAGCATGGAGGGGTAGAAAGACCCCTTCTGCAGCAGAAGAAAATAGGAAACTGTATTTAACTAATAAGGATTCTGGGACTGATAGCCTCATAGCTGGAAGCCCTGAGTATGCTCTGCATTTGGTTATTTCAAGTTGTGAGTTTCAGTTGTGGCCAAATCAAGATTGGGTGGGGTTTTGTGAACAAATATTAGCCATGATGGAACCAAAAGAAATATTGAAGGGAGTCTTGGAGGAATTTTACACACAGGCACACCCACACCCATGAGGAAGAGGCAGTGTGGCCACAGAAACAGGGATTGGAATGATACATCTGGCCACAAGCCAAGGAATGCCACAGGAGCTGGAAGACGAGTGTGGGCAAGAGTTGGAGACTTTGAACAGAAACAACAGGAAAGATGCTCAAAATGTGGGAACTTCCTGGATTGGAACATCTAGTGCTTTTGGACTCTAAACACTAATGATAAGAAAAAGAAGTTTGAATTAGGATTTTTTTTTTTTTTTTTTTTTTTTTTTTGGTAAAGCAGAAACTTTACTCTTGCAACAAGAAACTTATTAAGGACATCTCCTTTTTTAGGTGACTTCAAAGAAACCGCCATCAAGCTGAAAGGGAGACATAGTGGCAAGAAAGCCAGGAAATTAAGCAGTATTGAATATATGTCGCAGGTTCTTGGCACATGGAGCTGAATAGAAACAAGTGGATCAGAAACCCAGTAAGTTTTTGATGGAATTGTACTGTCAAAGTCATCACAACCCTGGACCAAAAAAAAAAAAAAAAAAAAAGCTTGTGATTATAATTCAGCTTGAAGATGACCAAATTACACCAATAAGATATGGGCTACAGAAACTGTGTAGCTCCCAAAGAGGGAACACTTCCCAATGCCCAGTTTGGAGGTGACAGTGGAGTATAATATACCAAAAGAAACTTCCAGAAAACAGAACCAGGGGCTGTAGAGAGCTATGGACAAGAAAGTTCCTCAAAAAACAGAAGCAGATTCAAAGTGCAGAACTTCTTCCATGGCTAAGGCAGAGGATCTTTCTTATCTCTTCCTGGAAGAGTTTCTTTTTTGCTGTAGAGTCTCCCATTCTTCCCTTTAAACAAGGAAATTTTGATTGAACTATGGGTCACTGGACATGAGGGGGCACACCTGTCTCTGATGGTGAATGCCATATGCCACCAAGGGGAGCCTGGGCTTGGTCCAAGACACAGTGCCTGGATGGGACTTTGGGTTGACTAATTTGGGGAGGCAGTAAGTGTTTTTCATGTGTGGGGAGAGGGTGCACCAGAGGGTCAGGCTGTGCAGAGGTGGCTTACTGCCCATGAATATTTATGGTTCACCTTCTATCATGCTGCTGGGAAATGGTGTCCTGTCAAGGGTCATTGTTACCAACCTCACTTGCTTCATGGTGAGGTCATATGATGAGTACTCACCAAGAATATGTGAAAGGAAGTCTTGTGTATAATTTATGATTTAAGAATTTCTGCCTTCTCTACCTTCTCTTCCCCCTTCTGCTTGGATGTAGTGAACTCTGAGACCTCAAGGAATTGCAGGAGTGAGGGTCCATGAACACAAGGTGAAAGCATTCACTAACGAGGAACACCTGCATTGGGTTGTTACATGAGAGAGAGGAAACAACTTTTGTGTTAAGTTGTAGGATTTATTTATTGTAGTGTTTTGTTTCATATTAATGCACTCCTCATATATATGTACCACAAACACACACACACACACACACACACACACACACACACCACATACTACTCACAGGTACACACACACAAATAAATTATACACACTTTCTTATACTCCATTGGGATTCTGTCTGACTTCAATGCATGTATCTGCCAGCACATGTACCAGAAGGTCCCCAGATCCATGACCTCTGGGGACCACTGAGGGCATATTTACAGTTAAGAGACCAAGTTCTTGTTTGGCAAGGACTTATTTTGCAGTATGGAATGAACTCAAAATGCTTTGCTCTCTTGAGTATTATCTCTATTAAAAGGGCAGGAAGCCTTTTGCTATACATGGAGATAAGTAGGTGAGGTGGTGGGAAATAGAAGTAGTTAGAACTGGAATGGACTTACAGATAATTACATAGATGGAGAATTGAGGTGATTTTCAGGAGATGACAATGCTGGTGGTAGAACTAGGTTTACGGCCAACACCTGCTAATTCTCTGTTCAGTGGTCTTTCTACCTGACTGGTTTTCTTCCCAATTTCAGAAGCCATGTAAATCACACATCAGGGACTAATCAGCAGCTCTAAAAAAAGATTTATTCCTAGAGGAAATTAAAACTATTGACAACAATAAATTTCAAGATTACTTGTAAGCTCCAATCATCCCGCTCTGCCTAGCTTCATGAATGATTAAATAGAAGGTGGTTATGTCCAAGAATCAGCACTCTTCACTTATTATGGGATTTAATATTTTCTAAAACAGTATTTTCCAATTTGCATCCTTAATATTTTACTTTTTAACCTCATTTTTCTAAAGTTCAAGTAAGTATTTATTTGAAATATGGCAGATGGCCTTACCATGTTAACAAGGATTTGGGGACCATCAGCATGAGCTGTTTTAAATCCCAACTTCCTTCCAGATCTGCCTGTACTGCTGCCCTTTCTTATCTAACTTCGGAAGACTAGAACTTCTGCTTCCTGCCTAACATTGAACCTTTTCCCCAACTCCTGGTGCCATTTCTGTCTAGTGCTTCCTCAAGTTTGCACCACCAACTATTCTCTCATTCTCTCTCTCAAATGTTTAAAGTCTCATCTTAGCCTAGATACATGCTTATGTCTCTTTAAAAACAATTCTCAAATTAAATCGTTCGACCTTGAGCCCTCTTGCAGCTAATAATTTATCTCCTTCCTTCTCTTGTGGCTATCATCAAAGTTCTTGAGTTTTCCATATTCACTCTCTCCACCCCATGTCTCCTTTACTTCGTACCTCACTGCAGTATGGATGTTCCTCTAAAAGTCACCAGTAATTTCCTAATTGCAAAGCATTGGAATCATTTTATTTCTACCTCCTTTGACTTCTCTGTAGTATTCAATATTGCTTATCACTCCCCTTTTCCCTTCGGTTCTCCTTCTACCTCTCTAACTGCACCTTCTCCAACTCCTTTAACAAAAACGTCCTATTTGCCTTGGGAAATCACTGGTCTAAGCCAGTGATTCAAATAGTGTCTTGCTCTTGAGATTATTGTGTGAGTGAAGTGATATAATTTATATAAAAAGTATGGCAATCACTTGGAACAGAGCAAGTGCTTGGAAAAAATGCATTCATTATTAATGAGTTCAGTTTGCGATTTGTCAATTTGAAATGCTTGTGACAGCTAGAAATAGGCAGCTAGAAATAAGGATCTGGATTTCAGGAGTGAGAGCTGGGGTTGTGGATCTGGATTCCTTAGTGCATGAATGGCCGCTGAAGATATGGGAGTCCATGAAATGACCCAGGAAATGCATATCCTTCAGGATAGGCTGAGGTAGCATCCCAAAGACTTAGTGACTTTCAGCAACAAAATATTAGGTTTTCACTCATGTTGGTATTTATGGTGGGTCTGTAGAGGAGTTCTGCTCATTGCTATCATTCAAGAACTCAGGCTTCCTGAAGAATTGCCAACTCAAATGTAGACAAGAGGGAAAAGACCTCTAGAAAGTCTTACATAAGCAAGGAAGTGCTCTGGCCTGCAAGTGATCCAAATTTCTTTCTGCTTATACTTTATCGGGTAAAACTTGTCACGAGGTGCACTATCCATAAATATGGGCAAGAAGTGCAATTCTTCCAGAGACCAGGGAGGTGGAGAGCCAGAAATATTGGACAAGTAGCACCAATCACTACCAGAGTCTGCCTAGAGTGAAAAGAAGGGAGAATATTTAGGAGAATGTACTGTATTGCCTTTTATTACCTTCTACTTTTTCCTTCCCCACCCTAGTGCCTACGTTGTTTTTCAAATCTCACTTTTCCATATACTCAAATCTGATCCCTCTACATATCTGTGACCCTTTAATCTTGTTTGCCCTTTCCTTCTAATTTGAATATAAAATTCTATCAATTCAATTAGCAACATATTTGCTGAATCCATTCCCTCCTCTCTTTCAGCTCTGGGACTATTACTAGAGCCTCCAAACTGCTTTCAGTCAGAATGACCTTCTGAAATACAAATTTTGTCATCCCACATGGCTTTCAAAATAGATTTTTTCCAATAAAATAATTCTCAGGATAGGATAAAGATGGAATGATGGTGATTAAATACTAGAGTTTTTATTTATTAAAATACAAACTGGGAGTAGAAAAACTATAGAAAACAGACAAAGTATAAAGGAACAAATTTACATGTCTCCCTGTGGCATTTGATATGATCAACTATGCCTTTTTGAAACTACTCATGTGGATTTAGCACTCCTAGTTTTCCTCTCACTGCTTATCTGCCCTTCACCAGCTATATCCTCCTCTGCAGGAGGCTTAAATATTGCTAATCCTTGGGACTCTATTTTGGTTCAAGTCTCCTGTTCCCATAGTCTGTATCTTCTCTCTAGTGATCTCATCCAGATCTTACCATTGGTTCCCCCCGACACACCCAGCACCAAACTTTTTCTTAATGTTCTTTTAAAATGTAAAGCATAGTGTGTTCAAAATTTAACTAATTTCTTTCCCCCATAAGGATTCATCTGCCCAATTCTTTACAAGTTGCACAAGCCAGACATATGAGAACCATCCTAAGTTTCCTGTCTTCTCTCCTCTGTCTACACAATTAGAACAAACACTGTTGTTTCTAGGCTAACTGCCTGTAGCCTTCTTAGCTTCTTCTCCATTCCCATTGCCACTGTCTTGATTCAGGCACTCATCATTACTTCCCTGGGGAACTGCAACAAAGATTCTTCATGCATCTCCCTCTATCCCCTTACCTTTCCCCTAACCCTCAAACCACCTGTCTCTACTGCAGAAATACAATGATTCTTCTAAAACCCAAAACAGATCGTGATACTCCTCTTTTATTTCTTCAACACCTCTCTACCAACTTCAGGATAAAATCTGAGGCCCTCAGCATGGCACAGAAGGTTTCCATACCTGGTTCTTGCTTGCTTCTTAGTTTTGCTTGCAGTCTAACTCAGTGGCTTGAGTTAATCAAAGTACAAAGTTTATCCTTCAAATTCATCAGAAGCACCTTGATATTTAGAGATGTCCGTTTTTAGTCTTTTAAGACACCAACTGTTTACTTCCCTGTAAAGATCATGCCTTCTGCCTGCCATGCTCTTCTCTTACCTTTCCTCTCTCCACACACTCACCTGCCTCATGAGATCAAGTATATTCTACTCATCATTTAAGATGCCACTCTGGAGTGAATTATTTCTAAAAGTTTTCGTGCCACTTCTGAAACCTCCCTTTCTGTTCTAGGTCCATCCTCCATTTTCTATAACATCCTGCATTGACCTTTAACTTGACAATTGGTCATTAAACTGTAGGGGAATTTTGTATTAACCATGAGTTGCTTAAGGGAAAACACTTTATTTTTATCCCTAGCACCTAGAATAATACTTGGCACAAACATGGCATTCAGAAACACCTTTGAAATAAATGACCATGCTCAGTGCTCCTGTGGAACTTTGTATAAGAATTTTTTCACTGCCTTGTAATTATTTCATTTATATATCTTTCTCTACTAGATTATGAAATATCTCCAATATTTATGCAATTCTAGATACAAAGTAAGTACTATAGAAATTTTACCTGATGTTGTCTAGTTTGAACATTCTTTTATATTTCAAAATACTGTTCGATGTAAGGTTTTATTTCAGAATTTAATATAAAGCAGGGTATATTATCTGTTATTATTTTAATGGTGACTGTAAGATACAGAAATGGGGAAAACCTGATGTTAATTTCATATAGAATTTTTTCCACTTCTCTAGTTATTTTAATTCTCTTAGGTTTTCAAGATTATTTCCAACAAACATAAGACATTGTACCAGTGTCTTCCTAAGAGAACTGGAAGGAATAAGAGAAAAGTAAGAACAGAAGAAGGAAAAAAAAATGAGCAAAGAAGAAAGGAAGGGAAGGGTGGAGAAGGAAAAGACAGAGATAGGAAAGTTTACTTATCCACAGTTCTGATATTTATTTTAAAATAAGAAAAAAATTAAAAAGTATTAATGAGTCAAGTTCTATTTCATGAAACAGATTTAAATTATCTTTACATATATTTAAAACCACATTTAAATATTTCTACATTTTAAAAGAGTTCATTAACAGGTGCACTAGATATAATATCATGTTTAACTTGTGGATTTAACACTTATTAGAAGAAATGAATATGTTTGTTCTCTCTATTGCTTAATATCACCTTTTGTTATATACCACAGTGAAAAGACACTGTTGTAATGTTGGTGTGGAAGAAACATTAGCATTTCCAGCACATCTTAAATGCATATTGGCAATATTTGAGAAGAATAAATAAATTCTGATGTGTTTTTTCCTTATCTGTCCCATTTTTTGTATTTTAACAAACTCTTTAAATTTACTGGTTACATCTATCCCATCAGTTCTGAATTATTTTCTTGGGGTGAATGATTAAGGGGAAAAAAATCTCTGCTAGGGGAAAAGTTCTCAGTAACTTGAGTTAATCAAAGTACAAATAAAAGAGGATTAAATTCAATGAGGCAGCTACATTTCTAACTATGTTTTCCATCTCTTCAATCAAGACAAGGGGCTTGTTTTTAAGAGGCTTATAATCTAATTAGGGAGACAGAGCATATACATAAAAACATGAATAGCACTATGGGGAATCCAAATGAGTAGTCCAGACAGTAAATGTTTCCAATTTCAGAATCCAGAGGAGTGCCTGAAAGCTGGGGTAGTTGGACTTGAATTGATCTTCATAGAAATGAGGGGATCTTCAACAAGGGGTAGGAAGAAATGGGGAGTAACTGTTAATGCATACAGAGCTTATTTTGGGGGTAATGAAAATGTTCTAAAATTGTGCTGACAGATTCACATCCCTGTGAATATACAAAAAATCATTGAATTATATATTTCTAATGAGTGAATTGTATAATACTGAATTATATCTCAATAAAACTGCTATCTTAAAAAACATCAGCTATGGTCTTGGTACCAGTTACAGAAATGAGGACTTCAGTAGCTCTGGATATTCTATCACCCCCCACCCCGTTTCCCTTTCTCTGCTTTTTTGTAAAGGGAGGCTAGGGTGATTAACTTCACAATTTAGTTTATAAGTCTCTAGACAGACAGTAAGAAGCCATATCAGAAATAGATGTGGATGACTGCATATCACCTGGAGTTCCTGAATTATTGACACAATATAATGACTGATGGACTTATGTCTCCTTTCTTTGAGAAGAGCATGAGAATGACTGTCTACCAAGAATAGTTGCAACACATTAGGTAGAAGCTTGATAGTACTATATGACATTAGAATATGATGGAAGTCAAGAATGGATGCTGAGTGGTCCATCTTTGGCCAAAGCTCTCAGATCCATTGTTCTCTCTCTTCTGACTCAGCTCTGTGTAATCCACCCTGTGGCTGTATTGGGAGGAGTGACTTCTGAGGACTGCATTTTCCAGGTTGTATATATAGCTACTGGCTTCTGGATTGGTTTGACCAGTAGGAGGCACTAGCAGGTTGAAGAGCAAGAAGAAATGAGAATCAAGGGTATTTCTTACTCTGTCTTCCTGCCTTGAACAGGATCTCTGGCAACAGCTCCATCTTCTCTGTTCCTGAAGCTTCTGCCTTGGCTGCAGCTTTCCTTCAGTGACCTTAAATTTGAGCTTTCTATCAAAACTTCCTCTCTTCATTCTTCTAGCTAAGGTTAGCTAGTGTTAATCTATGTGTTGCCTCACCATCTCTTGTTTGGCTTCTCAGACCTTCCATCACCTGCATAACCAATTTCCTGTCCTAAGTTCCCTCTGTTTAAAGCATTTTGAGTGCTTTCTGGTTTTCTGTTTGGAACCTGAAACTATGAACTTAATAAATGTTTGTTGAATGAAGACTCTTAATAAATGGGGAACTGGAAAATTCTGGGGCTGCTACAAAGAAAGGAATGCAAGAGGTGGAGACATTTGGGTGGAGATAATGAGTTTGATTTTAGACATTCAGAATTTAGGAAAATAAGATGGTAATGAATCATTTGGTCAAAGTAGGGAAGAGCATTGGAACTAGAAACAGAAAACTTGAGATCTGTATTCATAGAAATAAATCCCGAAGTAGAAGCAATAACAATAGAAAAAAATAAACATGTAGAAGCTGAAGACCAATAAAAGATCATGGAGGAAAACTTGAGGACCCACAGAGACAGACTAGAGAGAAAAAATAAAGGATTAGAAAGATTAGTCATAATGGTAGGGAAGAGATCTGCTTAGTGTTGGGGGCAATATCATGAAAACCAGGTAAAATAGAGAAAAAAGGAAAAAATAGTTAAATGCTAAGTAATACATGTAGTCATGAAAAGAATGACTGAAAAAGATTACTGAATTTGGTGATTAGGAGGTTATTGATGATCTTGAAAGTGTGGCTTTATTAGTAGTATGATGGCTCATCACCCATTGCAAAATGGTTAAGTAGATGAATAAAAATTGAAGTTAAAAGTATGCAGAGATAATGTGATTATAGAAATTCAGAAATGAAAGACAAACAGCTAGACAGGGTAAGATATGCAGCTTTTTGTTTTGTTTTGGGAAAAGTAAAATCTAAAAATATTTGTAGACAAAGGGAAAAATACCAATGGTTATTTCATGAATGAAAAAGAAACTACAGAGGATAAATGATGGAATAAAATGCTGGAGAAAAGAGAAGAGAGCAGAAAGTTGGTGCAGGACACAGGCAAATAAACACATTGGGGAAAATGTAAAATGCTTATTTGGAGATAGAAAGTCACAGCTACTTACAGATAGAGTGAAGCTATGGGAAGTTAAGGAGCTGTGGTAGATAGCTTGGTGAGTGTGAGGGGTCACAAAGAATGATGAGCTGTTTGGGGACAGTGTGTGAAGATAGAGAGCAGGAGATCATAAGGGATGTCAGCAGAGAAAGTAGTTGGTGGGTCAGGTTAAGGAAATGCTGGTGAATAAGGGTAGGTTTGAGGAGAAGTAGGGTGCATAGGAGAGTCAATAGTACTTGATTACCCAACGAATGAGGCTACCTAGAAAGGGCTCAGTGAAGGCTACAGTAAGTTTATTGCCACCGATAAAAAATGCTTCTGTGAGTGGAGGTGGGTAAAAGATAATGAGCTTGATGGATGGCGTCTTTAGTTTGAATTGAATAGTATGTAGTCAGAGATTTTGGACTCATTCTCAGAGAAGCAGATGCAAATTTGAAGTCAATAAGAAAGAGTTGATAGTGAAGCCAAAAAGTTAATAAGAGCTCTGAGGTACACAGTGTAGAACAAGAAAGTTAGACTGCCAAGGACTGAATGCATCACCACATCTGGGGATAAGAAAGGAAATGGAGCCAGAGAATATGCAGATATGAAAAATTAAGAATCTTTCTCAAGTGGAAAGCAGCAGTGCTTCTAAGTTAAATTCCCCTAACTCAAATGTTTCACAAGTAGAGCTACTGGTTCTGTCCATATCCTGCACATTTGCATCCCTAATAGACATCTTGCAGAGCATTTTGAATGGCCTTAATGTTTTTCCACATTTAAGAAGATGAGCCCATTCACAGAGAAGAACACTAAATGAAAGAGAAATTTCTGCAAATAGGCACATTCATGGGTTACAAAGCACACTGAAAATTCCTGGAGACGTATATGTAAAAGCTGAATCTATGTGTGTGGATGGTGGAGAGTGAGAACATGAACTTGTCAATCAAGCCATCGAATTCTTTCTTGAAAATTAGAAAGATGACTTTCCTGTTCTGAGTCCTTTGAAATAGATTCCTGCACTGCCATGTTCTCTCAGGAATTTATTGTGGCCAAAGACCACAATATGGTGATTTTGTCTTTTGCTAGACATTGGGCACATTTATGGGACACGATATTATTTTATTTATCTAGGGTGAGCTGCTTACAACATAAAAAGCTCTAAAAAGTTCCTCAGAGTTAACACAATTTTGAAGCTGTGGGTGGCATCCTGGTAATAGTCATCTCTCATCCCCAGTGGAGTCAAGCCAAATTGCTTAGATTGGGGACCAATAAGGCACGCAGAGGCAGAAGTAGGGGTTATATCAATACTTGGCAGAATACGACCAACTTAAATTTACTTTGGGATACTTTTTTGTAGTTGTTAAAAGGAGCTTATACATTAAAAAGAAGTCAGACTTTCTGCTTTGAGGGAAAATTCCTGATCCAAAGGCCCGGAATCATCTAAATATTTCTGTGATGGCCATCTAGCAATTACTTTAAACTTATAAGTTATTTCTTGATTTCAGAATGAAATCTTACCCCCATAAGATGATTCTAACTACTTGATAGGATTCAGATCTTCTCTCTCTTCTCCATTTCACTGCCATGTGCAGTTCAAACAGCTGTCATCTCTGGCCTGATTATGATACTTATTTCTTAACCCTCTCCTTACCTTTCATCTTGTTCATGCAAATTTGTTTTCTCATATTGCTACCAGCATAGACTTTTTAGAGCATAAATTGTTAATGTTATTCCTTCATTTATTCATGAACATTGATTGAACACCAACTATTTTTCAGACACTATATTTGATGCCCGAAAAAAAATAGTGATTAAAAGAGTCCAATGGGAAAGACATACAATTTAGTATTCACACTGAAAAAACATATGGATATGTAACAACAACAACAAAAACCTGACCTACACAGAGGTGTCAGGAAAGTGCAGACTGATAATGGAAGAGGGGTGAGAAGCAATGAGGGGGAAAGAGAGGTAAATCCAGACAGAGGGAACATCATGTACAAAAAGGAGTGGTGGGGTGGGGGGCATGATATGTTTGAATTGTTGAGAGAAGACCAGAGAGCAAGATGATAAGAGTTGGGACAGGTAGCAAAGGCCAAATATGCAGGTTCTTATGAGCCCTTTTAGGGTCTTTGGTTTTCACCACAAGAGCATTGCAAAGTAATAGCTTTTAAACATGGTCAAGATGGGATTAGATTTACATTTTAAACAGATCTGGCTTTGATGTGAGTATCAGATGGGAGGAGAATCAGGGTATTTGGGGAGTCTGGACAGTTCTTTACCTCCATAGTCCAGATGAGAGATAATGGTAACTTGGACCAGTGAGAGAGGAGATAATTTATGGATTAGAGAGACATTTTAGTAGTGATCTGGGACAAGATGAATATGGGGATGAAGACAATTTAATATCAAGGATGCTGCTTATGTTTCTGGCTTATGAAATAGCAAAGATGATGGTGACATTCACTGGAAAAGGAACAGCAAATGAGAGCTAGTTTTGGAGGGCAACTAGATGTAATGAGTTTGGATACACTGAGTTTAAAGTGACTTTGAGATTTTAAAGTTTAAGTGTTTAATGGCTTCCCATTGTCCAAAGAGTTAAATTAAATCTCTTTAAAATGGATATATAAAATCTTTGTGACCTTATCCCAGGCTTATCTTCTCTCACACTCACATATGTTCCATATATCAACCATTGTGAATTAGTGGAAATTTCCTGAATGCCCCAAAGTATTTCACAGCTCGATAGCTTGGCAAATACTGTTATTTTTACTGGACATATCCTTTTTCTCTACTCCCTTCTAGAATGTCAAGTTAATACTCCCTCTTCAAGACTCAGCTTAAACATCATCTCTTCTGGAAAGAGTTTTGTTTTTTGTTTTTAGTTTGTTCCTAACCTTACATATGTGTGTGTATGTCTGTGTATATGTGTGTGTCTATATGTACACACGTATAGACAATGCATGTGTATAAATGTGTATTGTGCATGTATATAATTGTTCATGAGTATAAATTTATTAATGCTACCCACTAGATTGTGAACTCCTTGATGTCAGGAACTATAGTTTGCTCATTTTTATAGACACATTTCTGTGTAAACTACAGTAGTCAACAAATGAATTCAATGATGAAATAAATGAAAAAATAAATTTTGAATTATTTTCCTTCTTGCCAGGAAAATATATATATATTTTTAAGTAGACTATTTTTGGTTAATATAACCAGAAACTACTGACAAGACTGAAAAACCAGAACTCCTTTCTTCTTCCTTTCATTGAGCAATTACTTATTGAGTATCTACTTAGTAGCTCATCAGTAAAAAGACACATTGGAAACCAAAGTTAATACAAGATTTCAGTCATCAAATGCCTCTTTCATGAAGGACATAGTACAAGGGTGGGGACACAATGACAAATTGCCAGCCCTTGAGGATCCTGATCTGATAAAGGAGATTGGACAAAGAGTCTGACCTTGAGGTCGGCCTGGCTGTGATGGATGAGTAGTTCTATTCACATTTGGGCTACTCTGGAGTGGGTGAGGTGTGCACCAGGGATGGTAAAGAATGAGTCTGCAAAGCAAGAATTTCTGCTGAGACTTTGGAAGGTCTAAGTGACAAATTTAGTACAGCTGTACAAAACCTTAAACACCAGGGAAGAATCTGGATTGGAGCCGATAATGAAGACCTTTTACAGTTTTGAGCAGGAGACATATTGAGGACACCTATTTTGACCCCACATAATCACTAAGCAACTGATAATGCATTGTAATTATTACCATAATTTTGAGGGTAAAGAATCATTATCCCTGTTTTATAGACAAGATTAAGAAGCTTGCAGGCAATGCAACTATACAGTGACTAAGTCAGGATTTGAACTCCTAGAACTCCTTTCCTTATGAAAGATTTATATTAATAATATTAAACCAAAGAATACATCAATCTCCATTTCCTTGCCTGATAAAAAGTAAAACTAATTAAAAAGCCATAACGTCTTTCCTAAGATTCCTAGAATATCATTTTAACATGACCATAAGCTAAAAGTCAAAACCAATGTGAAAAAGCTGAAATTTTAAAATGTTTTTTTCCCTCTGATTATAAAAATTATATAGAACCACTAGGGAGAATATAGAAGAACACAAAAAATACCGAATGTAAATATGATCTCACCACCAAAAGAAAGCCACTTTTCTTATTTTATTTGTAAATCTTTCCTGTCCTTTTTATGTGTAATCATCTACATTCTACCAGCTTTTCTAATGGAGAAAAGTGTTTAAATGTCCAGAAGGCCAGCTTTCCAAGCCATCTTCCAATGCGTGATCAGAGTGATTATGTGTTCAAAAATATATGAACGTTTTCTAGTTCTATCCAGGGCCTGCACCTCCTGCGTCCTCTCCTTAAAAGGTTAGAGGACTAGTCAGAGCCAGGTTCACCTTCTTTCTCTTTCTCCCTTTGTAGAAATAAATGAACTTGGCAGCTTTAAGAGTTAGGTTTGGGGGAGTTAGTAAAAGATCACATTTTATCCTCAAGGGCTGAGCTTTGTGCTCAACACGGTTTTTAAACAGGCAGCCTTGCCATGGGGGGTATTATTCAACTACTGGAAGTTATTATCTCAACTGCTAAAATGGATGAGTCATACTCTGAGTCACATTTAGTTTCTTGTAGACACCTCTCTAAAGAATTATGTGAGAAGGACAGATGATTATTAAGGAAGAACTCAGGCATTTCTAGCTTCCCAGGATGTGAGTGAATTTGCACCTCCACATCTGAGTTCTAACACCATGCATCTGATCACATTAAGGGGTAAAGTGATGACAAAAGTGTAAATAGACCACAAGTTTGTCCAGCTAAGTGGAATACCACAATACAGTCTGACAGATTATAAAACACACACACCGCATATATAAATTATGCATAAATATGTACATACATGCAGGCACACACTTAGATCATCAAAAAAGTTCCAGATTGGGGCGCCCGGGTGGCTCAGTCGGTTAAGCGTCTGACTTCGGCTCAGGTCATGATCTCACGGTCCGTGAGTTCGAGCCCCGCGTCGGGCTCTGTGCTGACAGCTCAGAGCCTGGAGCCTGCTTCAGATTCTGTGTCTCCCTCTCTCTCTGACCCTCCCCCGTTCATGCTCTGTCTCTCTCTGTCTCAAAAATAAATAAACATTAAAAAAAAAAAAAAAGTTCCAGATCTAGGATATTTGTCAGAATTATTTCTGTTTATTTTATGACAATTTTGAAAATGCCAAATACACTTGCTTTACTTTTGTTTGATTCTACAAAATGACAGCATTTTTAATCAGTTGGTATAGTTTACTTCTAATATGGCAGAGTGGCTTGTTAATTATTAGACATCTTTTCCCCTAAGTGTTCATTCATTCTCTTATTACTCACTTGGTTACTTGGCTGAGGAGAAATGTCACAATAATTGGCTGTGGATTTCTCAGCTTCATTTTTAAGGCAACATGAACACTGTCAATGTTTCCCTCGCCTTGTCTGTGTGTGTGTCTCATCCTGCCATCTGCTCATGCCTAGGTATAGTAGTTTGCATACACTTTATTCATGGCCCCAAATCCCTGTTTGCTCTCCTACCCTGTGAATTACAGTGAATTGTGTTGAAATCTAGAGAGAAGGCCACATGACAAAATACCGAATGTATCAAGCCTCCTCAGCCTCTCCTCCTCACAGCCCAGTCGGGGCCATCTTTAAATACATTGCTTATTAAGAGACTCTTAAAAACTGAGAACAAACTGAGGGTTGATGGGGGGTGGGAGGGAGGGGAGGGTGGGTGATGGGTATTGAGGAGGGCACCTTTTGGAATGAGCACTGGGTATTGTATGGAAACCAATTTGACAATAAACTTCATATATTGAAAAAAAATACCTTGCTTATTTGCCTCATTTTCCCAAAGCCCTCATTCAGAAGGCTGTTGAAGACTTTGAGGGGACAGCTGTATTACAAAATGCCATTCTAGAGGGATGTCAGTCTGTTCAAAGGAGTCAAAATACTTTTTCAGGTTTCTTTTATCTAGAGGATCTGAGAGGGCTACTCTCTATGAAGTGTGGGTCAAGCAAATGAGTCTTTAAAAAATGTCTTGTTGGAGAGTTGAGCAGCATAGTCTGACCATGGCTCAGAAGCATGCATTCTGACAGGGAGCCATTGTACAAAAAAGAGACTAGTGGTCCATTTGTAATTTTCTTAGGTTAAATTGTCTGCTATCATTATTACATTTCCTCCTTTATTGTTCTTTGTCTTTGTCTTAATTCCCTCAAAATAGTAATTTAAAAATCAGCCAGAATTACGTTATTTTTACAGTCATCCATCTTTTCACTCTGAAATATAGGTGACTTTTATCTTTGGTCCTTCTTTGAAAAATTGTATATTCTTATTTATAGAGGACCCAGCTCATAAATGTAACTATAATCCTACACTACACATTGTTGATGTACATTAATCACCTTAAATAGTTTTCTAATTAAAGAAAAGAATATACCCATAGGCTTTACCAACTCAGATTTTAAGAATATTGTTAGATATTGAATACTTTAATAATTATGTTTTATCTATTTTAACTATGTGTCCCACATCAATGACACATAAAAGTTTCATAGTTAAAAAATGAAGTAAAGCAAATATGCTGGATGCAAAGATTACATCAACCAAATGGAAGATATTTATAGTAGATGCTATAGTGTTTTTCCTAGATTTTCTCTTGAAGACCAAGACTTTTATTTGTAAAAATAAATTATTTTAATTATCTAACAAATGATGATTTTTAAACATCTATTATATAGTAGGGTAGTGGATAAGACAGATATGGATAAGACAGGGATATCTTTACACTCTTTTAACACAGATTCTATCAAGGTAGATGGATATGGGATGAGTAATACACTTGATGACTTATTTGACAAGAAGCACAAGATAATGTAGGAAACTTATATTAAAGGTAATAACCTACTTTTTACTTCCAAGATTGCAGTATAACAAGGTGACAATTTCTTGAATTTGGAAGTTTCTTTCATTGGTGAAAGTCCCTTGCAAAAGACAAAAATACAGTTTTGTGATTTCAGTGTAGAAAATAAAAATAGCACCCCACTCGGGCTCATCTGGCTTTAGTTGTTTTGCTCAAAGTCTTTGCTCCTAGCTTTCTGATGGTGGGCTCCATTGCATTCTTCAAGAATAGTCCACCTTTCTCTGACTATATGTTTTTTTCTATATCCTGCTTATTTTCATCATAGCACTTGATAATATTAGTAACCATTTCATATTTTTTATTGCCTGTTTTTTATTCCCAAATGACAGGACCCATATATTCTTTATTTACCTATGTATTATCCAGCAACTATTATTATGTGGACATATACTTTGCTCTCAATAAAAATTTGACAAATGAGTGGGTATGCAAAACTCATAAGACAATGAGACAAAGTTGAGTTTCTAGTTGTTCTAGAGAATATAAATGATGTTCTTATCCACTTGACTATAGTTTATTAAATTATAAGCAATGAAGTTTCAAGATATTTTATTATTTGTGGTTTAAAAAGTTCCATTGCTGCATAAGTTTGGTAATCATTGACAAACTTACTCTGATTCCCTTACTGCTGGATTTCTCAGAACACATGTGTATTTAACATGTAATCTCTAGTAATGTATATACACACACACTCTCCAAGGGGTATAGTTAGGAAAATGTTTGCTTACTCTGTCAGCAGGTTGGACATATTAAGTGACAGATCACCAATTCTGCAGTCTTGTTCGGCAATTCGCAAGAGTTAGCTGAACCAGCTCTGAGTCTGACTCAAAAATGGCCTCAGGAAAGCACTGGGACATGAACTGATCAAATGGGTTGTGCTTCCAGCCTTTTGGACTTCAAAGACCTCTGCACCCTGTGAAGGAATTGAAAAATGATCAATCAACTTCCTGCCTCTTCTTGCTGAGCTGTTGCCTATGTTCTTCAAGGCTCATCCTGCTGAGACCTTCTCTCCTGAAAAATCCTTATACCACCCTTGCTACTTTTTTCTTGAAAGTAGTTTGCTGGTATTACCCCTGACACCCAGCAATCCTATATCAATACACTGCATAGCAAGAAACATTTTAAGATCAAGAGAAGCTGTCTATCATCTGGTCAATTCATGCTCAGAGCCCTTGTCCCTGTCCAGTTGGGTATTCTTACTTTCCAGGTCAAAATATGATATCTTCTAAAGTGACAGGGATACAGACCTGTGGTGAGGGTTCATCTGGCCTTCCCCTTCTGCAGATGGTCCAATAGGCAACTCCTAAAGAAGAGGGAAGGGGGTTCCTTTGTACTTTTGCTCAATGTGGCCACCATCTGGTAATTCTCCTGGTGATACAAGTCTCCTGGGGTTACCTTGTAGGTCCTACATCTTCTCAGACCTCATTTGGAACAGGGGAGTTAGTGGCAGAGAGCCTTCCAGACACTAGCCGCTTCCATTCAGCCTGTGCAATGCCATTCTCATCTGCCAAGACCTGAGGATGGTATCCTCACCCACCTTTTCAGAGTGACCTGGATTCTTGTATTACTTATAACTAAAATTCAATTTGACTGTAGCAGCATGCTTCAAAATCTCTATTTGCTCCTATCTTGAATCTAGCCTATCCAGTTGTATTCCAGCCCTACACTGTGGAAATGAATTTGCCAAGCATGACAGAGAAGTGTCACCTATCACAAGAGGGACGTTATGGGTCACTGCTTCCCCCTTTCTTGAAAGTGTCCCTTAGCTGCTAAGAATTGCTAGTGATGCAACCTACCTCGAAGACCGTTAACATTCTCTTGAGAGCAGCCATTTTTGTTTAGAGCGGGCAATATTTGAGCTGTAAAGCAGAGACCCGTGCGTCATTCTGACTTGAAGTAAACTATTTCTCTATCTTTAAATTGAACACACAACTATTGGAGACATGAATAATAAAGTCTTCAAAGTGTTTTAGCACCATAAAGAGTTGGGATATTTTCTTCTTACAACAAAGTTTTTGTGCGGATGTAATAAAATATGTAATATGCCTTGCACATCGCGTGACACATATTAGATAGTCACATTTAATTCTTTTTTTTTCTTCCATATATCTAATGTAAGGAAAAGGAAAATACATGTTTATGCTTGATTTCAGCATCCAATTTTTCTCTACCAGAACCCTAATGCTCCTGGGCCAGAATTCTGACCATTTCAAGGCATATATTGAATTCTTCTGCAGGTTATACTGATAATGGGGAGGAAGTTGGGGGTATCTCTTCTGAACCATATTTTTACATCAATGAACAAAACTGGAAGAGCCAACTGCACAGACTAAGTATTCATTTCTCTATATCACATTGACATGCAGCAGAGTTAATACCTTCAAGCATTCCCAGCCCTTCCATTTCGGTGGCCCATAATCTCTTCTTTCTGTGAGGCAGGCAAATAGTATTTTTGATCCTGATTACCTGGATTAATATTGAAAACCTCTTCAGGTTGGTGTCCTAGAGAAATTGGAAAAGTTCCCTTTCTATTTGAAATGACTTAAACTGGGAGGCTGGAACAAAGGACTCATCTCTCTGATAATCATCTCACCTTCTTGTCACTCGGAGTCCAATTAAATAAACGACTCCCTGATCTTTTGTCAATTGTCAGCAGATCTGGCTTTCACTTTTAATCAGCCTGTGCATCATCGTGGACTTTCAATTCTCTTCTCACCCTTTCTTTTGTCCATAAATATGATGAGAGCAGGAATGGAAAAGAGTTAGGTTTAAGAATAAGATAAATATGCAGATTTCTCGAAACATTCTTCATATTCTTTCTAAGCCACCTTTTTCTCTTTCCTCTGCAAAAATAATTAGGCCACTGGTTTTCACTTGTCAGGATCACTGACTGACTTCTGAATGCTGCAACAGCCTTCCATTCAGAAAGATGTTTTTAGGGGTGCTTTTCCCCCCTAATTTTCATTGCTATTTCTATCTTTAAAGCACATAGCTTCCATTTAAACAACAAAAAACATGCTCTTTAACTGGAAATTGGCTAGGGGAAAAATAGGTGCTTAAAAACAAGAATGTATTGTCTCTCTTTGAAACACTTTGGAGTCTGTCCTCCTCCTCAGTGGCTATGGTCCTGTAGTGAGTGTGTTTCTGTTCTACCCAGAATGGATGGGATCTTGTGCAGAGACTTCAGTCATGCCCTACAATGCACTCAGCAGCTCCATTGTGGGGGAGAATCCGGAAGTTGCAGTCTTTTCTGGCAGCAGTACAGATGACCTGCCCAGTGCCTGGGATAATTTGACCTATATCATCTTTTCTTTACCTTCAACTCAGATGCAGATGTAAGCTTTCAATTAATGTGAGTCAGGGCCAAAAGCAAAATGGCAAAGGAGAGTTAAAAATAGCTTGCAAGTCTTTTATTTTTAGCCATATGACCCACCATTAGTATTCTATTACTTTCCCCTTCCCCCCAAAATTTTGCTAGGCAAAATTTAACCAGACACTTTGATCGCATGGCTGAGTTTAAAGATAGAGAAGGAAAATCCCTATAAGAGGAAGGTGAAAATCAAGGAACTGAGCTGTCTCAGGGTGCATCTGCTGGATGTAGTGACCAGATTTTAGTTGCACTTTGGGGTGGGAGACCAAGATTTGCACTCCAAAAGATGGGGAATCAATGAATATTTCCACGTAAAGCCAGTATCCTCACACTTGGTGAAAGGATGAGCTAAGAAAAAAATATATATATACTTACCAGCAAAGATGGACTAAGAAAAACTACCTGTGTTGGCTTTGGTGATGGTGGAAGAAAAAAAAAAGTCCTCTCTAAGAATTTGTAGCCCTGGGCCTGGCCTCATTTCATTCAGTGTTTGGAAAAGATAATGTTTACCTGTTGAGGACACTGGAGGTGACCATGCATAGTAGCATAGTCCCCAGGGAACATAGCTGAAGAAAATGCAAATCCTCTCAATAGGGCCATGGTCTCTACACAGGCCATGAGCAGGTGTCATTAGAAGTGAAAAAAGGAAATTTAGGTCTCCCAAGAACTTCAAATGGAAAACTAAGATTCATCTTACTTTCTTTAAAAGTGTAATACAAATAGTTCTAAAAAAGAAAGATGAAATAAATCTATGATCAATTAATAAGATATTAGAACAAAGCAGGAAGGTTTAGAAAAGAACCAAAATACAATTTCTGAAAATGAAAAAAAAATAATTGCAATGAATCATTTCATAGATAAGTTAAAGAATAGATTAGATAAAGAGAGAATTTATGAACTAAAAGTTAGGCATAATGACATTAATCAGAATACAGAAAAAGAGGTAAAAATATAAACCTGAAAGGGACATTAAAAGATGGAGAGCAGAATGAGAAGCTGCCACATACATTTAAGTAGAACCCAGAAAAACAAAATTAAAAAAATTAAGGCAACATTCAAAGAGGTAACGGATGAGAATTTTCCAGAATTGAAAAGACAGGTGAATCCACAAAATACAGTTGACCTTTGAACAGTGCTTGGGTTAGGGGCGCTGACACCCTGTATGGTCAAAAATCCACATATCAAGGCGCCTGGGTGGCTCAGTCAGTTAAGCATCCAACTTCGGCTCAGGTCATGATCTCATAGTTTGTGGGTTCTAGCCCCACGTCAGCTTCTGTGCTGACAGCTCAGAGCCTGGAGCCTGCTTCAGATTCTGGGTATCCCCCTCTCTCTCTGCCCCTCCCCTGCTCATGTTCTGTCTCTATCAGAAATAAAACATTAAAAAAAAAATTTTTTTAAGAATCCACATATAACTCTTGACTCTACATCTTTACTGCATTAGCCTTGTTGACTGGAATCCTTACCAATAACATAGTCAATTAACACATATTTTGCATGTTAAATGTATTACACACTGTCTTCTTACAATAAAGTAAGGTAGAGAAAAGAAAATGTTGTTAAAACATCAAAGGGAAGAGAAAATACCTTTTTAGTACTGTGCTGTACTGATAGAAAAGTCCACGTAAAAGTGGACCTGCCCAGATCAAATGCATTGTATTCAAGGGTCAACTGTAAAAATAGTCCTAAACAGGATACATTCCTTTTTAAGAAATCCCCACATAAACACATTGTAGTGAAACTATACAACACCAAAGACCTTAAAAGCAGACAGAAAGAAAAGACAGATTACTTACAATGAAGCCTGTTTTTAACTGACAGCGGATTTCCCAACAGTAAGAGAAAAGAGGGGAAAATGCTTAGAACATAAAAACAGAATAGAGAGCTCAAATAAACTGACTGGGATAAATCTAAATAAGCCAGTATTTATAATAAAATTAGTAGACTAAAAATCTATCACAAGAATTTTCTTCACTGAGGAATTTTATGCAATTTTTCCCCCAGTTAAACTGTAAGAGTTGGCCTTTTGCTATCAATAAGGTCATATTCATTAATTAAATATGAATAAATTCACTTCTCTATATCCAGCACATAGTAGGTGTCAAATGCCTACTATATTCCAGGCACTGTTTTATGTGCTGCAAATAGAGAAGTGAATGAACATGCCAAAATCTCTGTTGTCATAGATCCTACATTCTTTCAAAAAGTCATTTACTAAATGGCTATAATGTGCAAAGTATTTTCTTAAAAGACATCTGCATGTTAAAAAAGAAAAAAAGACAGAGGTTTTGAGCCAAGGATATTTTAATTTTCCTGTAAGAAAACAAAAATTAAAATGTCCTTATTTTTATTTGTTAAGTTCCCATAAAAAAAAAAAACAACAAAACTCTGTAAC
Organism: Panthera pardus; assembly: GCF_024362965.1. Taxonomy (NCBI): domain Eukaryota; kingdom Metazoa; phylum Chordata; class Mammalia; order Carnivora; family Felidae; genus Panthera; species Panthera pardus. The sequence continues at coordinate 21,326,187 of NW_026526732.1, read as the reverse complement.
CAATATATGCACTGTACTTTCACAAGAAGATCACAGTTCGTAGCATTTTTGCTTCTGAATTAGTGATATCTGAAAGTATTCTGCCAAAACATCCTGAGAGTTGAGGAAATATCAGATAATTAAAGTTAATTCAATAATTAAATCTATTAGGTAAACATATCTTCCTGGATAAAGAAATGATCAGGAAATTAACAAATTGAACCTCTAGAGTTTATTTCCAGTTGACTACAAAAGCATCTGAAAACCCCTCAGCTGTAGGAACAGTGTCTGCTTCGTTGAGTGTTCTATCCCCAGCACGTCACACAGTCCCTGGTATGAAGTAAGTACTCAATACATGTTGACTGAATACTATATTGTGAATGAATGACCATAGCAGGTCAACTAAACTAAATTACACCATGCAAGGCCAGTCAGAAAAATGGAAATCAGAATTAATTGCATTTTCCTATCTACATTCTAGAGGATTGGAGAAAATAAATAAACTGGAATGTACAAAAATACTTATGACCCTTTAAATGAAACTCTATATGAATTGAACTGTGATGGTTATTAGAGTTTTAAATTTTATGATCTGCATTTGTTCCTCACCCAAACGTATTCAATAGCAGCATAAGTATAGAAAACGCAGTCTTACCATACTTGTCAGCTAGAATCACTCATTGGCAAATCTTCTGTGTGTCTGGGATTAAATGGATAATGCAGTGTGTATAATGTAAAAGAAAATTAAATACAATGGCTGTCTACCTCTGATAAAAAATATCCTTAACATTTGCTGATCTCTTCATTTTTTTGGTAAAAGGATGAGCTCTGGATTAGCATAAAACGAAGTTAAGTTGAAGATGAATTTGTGCCAGAAAATCCAGTCTGCATTTTTCAGCCAGGGATGAATGGATGAATATCGTAATCCTGCTTGAAATCTGATTAATCTCAAAAAGAAAGCCCTCAAGGGAGCAAAGAGCACATCTTTTAACTTTTTATGCATGATACCTGGCATGGTGGGCACCATGTGTAGGTCTGGTCCATTCTCTGTGCTGCAGTGATGTGGTGAGTAAAAGCCCATTCAAAGATGTGAAGCAGCCACACCACAACATGGACTTTGAAGAGGCAAATATTGCTAGAGGGCAGGAATTCATCATTTCAAAATCTTCAGGTGAAGAATGTTCTCAATATGTACTAAGGATCATTAGCAATTGGCTTCAGCATAAAATCTATTGGAAACAGACATCTTCAGACCATAAACTGATTTGCGTTAAAAAAAAAATGATGCTGGTGATCATTTGAATGCATGAAATCATTCGCACATGCCTAGACTGCAGGAAAAGAAGGAAGAAATGGATGGCAAAAGTAATCTCAACACAGGATGCCAAAGCAATTAGATAGCTCAAATCAAAACGAAGACTAAAAGCGGCCCTTTAGGCCAGTTACCTAGGATATAACAAGTAGGGTAAAGCATACATATACTATATAAGGAAGCTCTCAGTTACTAATTTTTTTTAAAGTGAGTTTATTATAAAGATTGTGGGGAGACAGGAAACTGGAAGAAGTGCTAGGGAGTTACTGGTTTGGGGAGGGGTATCTGAATTGGCCTGGGATCCTCTGGGGACCGTTTCTGTGTTGGGGTATCATCATTGGCAAACCCTGAGAAATCACATCTGAGCATTCCCAGAAGACCCAGAGTAATCATATGCACTGTTTTTAAATTCATCATTATGAAGATAGGGAATTTTCCTTTCCCCAAATAAATATAGCAAACAGAATCTACATACTTCTCACAACCTCTCATCACTGTCCTATTGTAATGACTGAAGACACATTAAGTTTTTGATTATTAGCAATCTGGCTAGCACTTCATAACAAAGTCTACTTGCTAATTAAGATGAAATGTGTTTTGTCATCAACAAATTGAAACAATATTGTCTCTGCATGCTGCAATATTTGTTTCTCTCTTTTCATAGCCTAATACGAAAATACCATTAGTTTAGCACCACTTGGTCATCAAACCCTCTCTGAGTTTCAGAGTAATTCCAAAGGAACCAGATATTCTGATACAATGCACTCAATATGTTGAGCTCCACTGATTAATTTTGGAAATTAAATGGTTATGCTTATTAATGTGACCTTTCACCACTCTCTAAGCTTTTAAAATGGAACTGAAAAAAAATGGCATTACATGAATCCACATTGGGAAAATGTGGATAATGCCAGTGTTCTTTTTTGGTGGGGGAGGGATTCTTCAAGGGCAAACCAAATTGGTTCTGTTCTATATGCATAGGTTGGGGAGAAGCAGCTTATCAAAAAGACAGGAAATAAAAGAGCAGGGTAACTATTATAGAACTTCAATTTAGAATTTTTGAATTCTTTGTGCTCAGCTTATTGCTCTTGATGGTGCATCTGAAAGGCACAAAAATCAATATGAGAGGGCTTTAAAAGACGCACAGCATGAAGGCCCAGTCTGCTGCTTTATAGCCCAACTCCTCAGGGCTGGGAAGGAGGTTTAGCAACATATATTTTTTGGATTTGCATGTATTTCAGGGTGGGGTACTTTCTTTAAAAAACAGGGACATGACTGGATAGTTGGCCTCAGTGTCACCTCTTGACCATAGTAAGTATTTTCTGTTTAAATCAATGAGTCTAGGGGAAAAAAAAAACCCAGAAGAGGAATGTCCTAGGTTTTATCTTAGCCCTCACGTATGCTGACGCAGCATGAAAGAGGAATGTGCCAAGAAACATGAGAAAAAAAACAGTGGTGAAGAAGTTTCGGATGAATTGTGAACTCTTTCTTACTCTTCTTACATAATCTTTTGTGGCAAAATCCATAGCATTGAAAATCAGGCATTTCAGTTTCTGGCACTTCCTGCAAAAAGAGTTCATTGACCTTACCTGGGGAAAGAATTATGCCGACAGCAGTGACCTGAACAATTTCATCTTCCACGCTACCTGTCATCTTGAGTCCTAGCCATTTGTCTTAGAGTCATTGTGTCCCAAAGAAATGAGACTACCATCTTCTGGTGGCCTTCAGAGTAGTTAGGGGACTGTCCTTAATATTATCACTTTCATTGCTATACAGATTTCTCTATTAGTGTTTGGATCGTTAAAATTTGCCTGTCTTAGGTTTCAGAAATAAAAATTCAGGTTTGGTCAACAAAATGGAGAACTAGCTGTGGCAAAATAATGTTGCCATTTTTTTCTTTTACTGTTTCTAACAACCCATCTGTGTTGCAGGTATTGCAGTGAAATAAAAAAAATTGCTTGATGATTCATTTCTAGAATCAGCACATCAAGCGAATACTGTATGTAGTCACAACTATATGAGAAAAATTGTTTGAATTGCTCATAAAGTATAATAAACATGATTTTGTGTATACAATCATGCATGGTAATATGACTATCACCAGTACACAATGTATGAAGTATGATTATATATAATAAAGTGCACAGATATAAATTATAACTTTACGGTATTTTTAAATTATGCAAAAGAGAGCCATATGGTTGAATATCCAAAGTTAAATGCAATATATCTTTACTTTACAAATGAGATAATTAAAACTCAGATAGTATATGCCCTGAGTCATGTATTATAAGAAGCAGAATTCAATTGTCCCCTAATATTTTCTGAATCCAGACCTGGTGCCAATTGCTGTCTAGTTATAAGACCTTAAGCCTTATAGAAATACCAAATGCACTGAAGGGCAATACTTTTCAATGAGATAAAATTTACCTGACTTCTGTTTTTCACTACGGATATTTATTGACTAGTTTAGTGATTTCAAAATACTTTTTCCTTGTATCTGCTCTCTCTCTTGACCTTGTCTGTTTGAACAGACATCATGTCTCAGCTCATTTCTTTTCTCTTTTGTTAGGGAAAACTTAAAGAACATATAACATAATTTATGTTAGGAAAAAAAACTATTCTAATTCTCATACTGATTACCCATATTTATATATTATCTTGTTCCAGAAAGGATTTGAGTTGTCTAATATACAACATGAAGACATGTCTACTACTCAAGAAAAATCTGTGAAAGCAGACATTAACAGTACACAATGACATTTACTGTAACATGATCTATTGCTACAGACCAAAGAACACTAGTAACACACCTGCATCAAACCAAGTTAAATTTTTTAGTGTTATTATTGATACATACCAAGATAGCTGTAGTGTTTCAAAAAAAAAAAAAAAGTGAGTTAGGGAAAGCTACTTGCAGGCTGGAGTTGATCACAGGCTGGACTTCTCAAGAACAGGTTAGTATTTGTAAAGGGGCAAGTTTTCAAACAGTCAGAAGTCTTATGAATCCAGACAAAGTTAGATCAGTTTATCTGTGGCTTTATCTTGGAACATATGGGTCTGAATAAGGTGGGAAATTTGAGTTTAGAGAATTTGCTTACATGTCATGGCTTGGTATAGTTTAACCTGCTCCGTGAGTCAGAAGATAGGTCTGCAAGTTGCTTTTTTTTTCTGTTTCAGTTTTCAATATCAAAATAACTTTATTGTTGGTAGCCTTGATTCTGTAGAGATAAAATTTGTGATTCGTCTCACCTACCCTCTAACAACTGTCTTTTTTTCATTCATTCTTCAGATATTTATAAATAATCAGATATGTGGCAGGCACTGTGCTATTGTTGTTTTATTGTCTTATTGGTGTATTATTATTACAGACCTTATAATCTAGCGAGACTGATTTAATTATATGATTAAAGAAACTTTAATTTGACTTTTCCGTCTGCATTTTTAGGAAAGATTCTAATTTTTAACAGAATTACTCTCTGCAATGGACTGAATGTTTGTGTCCCCTTCAAAATTCAGATGCAGAAAACTTCTTTTCTTTTTAATGTTTATCCATTTTGAGAGAGAGAGCATGCACATGTATGAGAGCAGGAAAGGGGCAGAGAGAGAGAATCCCAGGCAGCTTCATGCTGTCAGTGCAGAGCCCAATGCAGGGCTTGATCTCAAAACCATGAGATCATGATCTGAGCCAAAATCAAGAAGCAGATGCTTAACTGACTGAGCCACCAATGTGCCCTCTCTCAGACGCAGAAATCTTAACCTTCAGTGTGATGCTGTTAGGAGGTGGGGCCTTTGAAAAGTCATTAGATCATGAGGGTGGAGCCCTCATTAATGGAATTAGTGCCTTTATAAAAGGGACCCCAGAGAACTTTTTCAATATCTTTCTACCGTGGGAGACTACAACAAGAAGAAGGCAATATGCAATCTAAAAGAAGACTCTTACCAGAACCTGGCCAGATGGCCAGGGACCTGGGACTTCCAGCTTCCAGAACTGTGAGGAATAAATTTCTGGTTTTCATATGCAACCCAGTCTATAGTACTTTGTTATAGCAGCCCAAACCAAGACTCCTTCTAATTCATGTGGGAAAATATTTATTTTTTACCTGCTGTGGCAGAGAATGTTGACTGCCCTAGCAATAGAGGTATTGTATTGATAGATGAGCACGTGGCTATCTTAAATTACAACTTGATTTCACTAATTTTATAATTAGACGAAGCCACTTGATGAAGTTATGGCAACAGGGTATAAGTGAGAATGATGTTTACATTCCAGGAAGCCTGTTCAACTCAAAGGAAAGGTTTATGCCCTCTGTAATGGCTGAAGTGATGTGGTGGCTGAAGGTTGACCAGCCATTTTGAGCAATGAGGTGGGATCTTTACAATGGTAATAACAGAGGACCAAAAAGAAGAAACCAGAGTCCCTAAGGACGATTGAATCCCATGGACCACTAACTTCATTTGCTTGAACAAGAAATAAATATTTATCTTCTTAAACCCATTTCTACTTGAAGGCTTCTGTCGCTATTGAAATCTACTTTGCTCAAAAGTAAAATAAGCAAGAATTGAAAATATTGCATGTGACTAGCCCCCAGAGATGGACAATGGTTATAATACTGAATATTTTAAACTTTAGAAATTTTCAACCATAAGACTGTGCAAAACTTCTTATGAAGCATTTCTTATATTTCAGAAAAATTTTCAGATGTGAGATTATTTGATGGCAAATTGGTACAGGAAACAGGAAATGTACTAATTACTTCAGTTTAGGGATAAGGGAACAGTGATTCAGAGGAATTATCACATGCATGCCTAAGTTTACCAAATAGAGTAGTGACACCTTGAGAGTTAGAATCCAGGCCATCCCTGGCCCAGAGATTTTTATACCACGGTTGTTGAGGGATAATTCATACTTTCTCTGGCACTCAAGATCATGAGAGGTTAATCAGAACTCCGTGTTTTTGTGGTAGCAACTTCAGTTTGAATCTAAATCACAGCTAAAATCTTTTTGGAGGCTTGTAACTGGAAAGGGTCATATCTGGGAGCCCTGGATCCTAACTCTGACTCTGTTCTAACTTGACTTTTTGTCTGTTAAATAAAAGAGGTTAAAAAAAAAAAATCTCTGAGGAATGCATTCTCTCTAGGGTTTCAACCAGCACTGATACCTTTTGATTGGTAACAAGAATCTAACTGACATACACCTGCCTGCTTCCTATAAAGGATCCAGAGGATGTTTATTGTTTTAAAAAAGAAAATGTTTTCATTAAGTATTTGGGGTCCCTCTGTTGTGGAAATCCTTACCTGAGAATAAATATCACCAAAGCTTTGTATGAATTGGGAATAACTTCAATTTCTATTGGTTTCCATGGCAGTAGAGTTGTCATATTTAGCAATTAAAAATATGGGATGCCCATTTATGTCTGAATTTTAGGTAAACAATGAAAAATAATTTTAGTATCAGTATGTACCTTATAATATTTGAGAAATACTTATATTAAGAATTATTTATTATTTATCTGAAATTCTAATTTAACTGTGTGTCTTATATTTTATCTGAGAATCCTATGTGGCAGATACTAGAAACTGGCTTATTCACTCTTCAGTTCAACCTTGTTCTAGTGTCTCACTATACCATGGAAGCTATAAAGCATTTTGCATATGATTCAGGTACTATCAATCAGATACACTTAACCAAGACTGAAATTCAGACCTGGCTTACACAGTGAGAGAAAAAGGCATGAAGCTCCATCTCACTGGGATAGATCATATAAAGGCAATGTTGTCCTGGAGCTAACAGATGTAAGCAGAGCTTTCCAGTTTTGCAAACTGCTTCCTGGTCGTGGCAGGAGAAGCAGCTCTTTGAGGACCCCAGTGCTATGGTATAGCCTTGAGAATTACCCCTGGAAACAGCCTAGTCTATTTCTTTAACCATGCCTTGATCCTGTAATAAATGCCATTCTGCTTAATTTGGTTGGAATGGTTTCTCTTCCTTGCAACTGGACCATGACTGATAAGTTCCTAAATTATTTAAAGTGGTAAAGGAAATGGGGGAAAATGAAATGTTCTCCATTTTTAAGCTTATAAACAACACAATAAAAATAAACATTTATTAAAGAAAAAAATACAATCTCCATCTCACCATCCTAAATAATCCTATATATCAATTCATAAAAAATATCATTTTTGTGTTTCTAAAAATTCTAGATCATATGCAGACCTTGTTTTTCACATTGTAATGACAATGCAGATATAACTTCACCGCACTTTTCTGCCTTAACATTATGCCATAAATACTTTCTGTGTTGTTACATAGCTTGCATAATTATTTTAATGACTATATAATAGTTACTCTAGTTGATGTATCATAATTCATTTAGTTATTCTCTTATTTTGGATGTAAAGGGGTTTTTTGTCGTTATAAATAATTCTTTAGTTAATAAGAGGTTTTTTTTTCCTTCTTCTGAATTATTTCCTTAAGATATATTCCCAGCAGTGGAATAACTGGGTCAAAGGCTGTGAACATTCTGTGTCTCATAAAATGTTTGTCCAAATGGCTTTCCGCAAGGGATGTGACAATTTTAACTGGGTGGCAAATTTTATTGATGACTAAATTAAGGGAAGTCAGTGAAAGCTAAACATCATTTAGAACATATGTGGCCAGTCTATACACACCCACAAACAGAAAGGGAAAATGCATGGAACATGTGGCCAGAGGGTATGAAACCAGTAAAAAATATATAATAGAAATATATTTTTAATAAAACATGATTTCTTTAAAAAATTTTTTTACATTTATTTAGTTTTGATAGACACAGAGAGACAGAGCACAAGCGGGGGAGGGGCAAAGAGAGAGGGAGACACAGAATCCGAAACAGGCTCCAGGCTCAGAGCTGTCAGCACAGAGCCCGACGCGGGGCTCTAACTCCCGGACCACGAGATCGTGACCTGAGCTGAAGTCGGACGCTCAACCGACTGAGCCACCCAGGCGCCCCTTAATAAAACATCATATTCTCTGATTCTTTAAATGAAGTATATCTTATTTACTTTAAAATTTTTAAAAAATGTGTTTGCATGAGAAGCCAGAAGTAGCTTCTCTGGCATTCTATCTTGTGTTCTCATTTTCCCAAACTTTGCCTCTTATTCAGCAAATGGAGCAAGTCATCAAGAATTTCTTTCTTTTATTACTGTAAATTAATACCAAGTCCCTATTATTTGGTTTCAGATTTGGCTTAGAAATATTGCTGTTGAGGGGTGCCTGGGTGGTTGAGTCAGTTAAGTGTCTGACTCTCAGTTTTGGCTTAGGTCACGATCTTGTGGTCATGCACTGAGAATGGAGCCTGCTTGGGAGTGTCTCTCTCTCTCTCTCTCTCTCTCTCTCTCTCTCTCTCTCTCTGCCCCTCCCTAGCTCATGTGCTCTCTCTCTCTCAAAATAAATAAATAAACATTAAAAAAAGAATTATTGCTGTTGAATCCACTTAACGTACAACTGACTAGTTGTGAGGAGAAAAGGGATAGGAGCCTTATTTACTTATTTTAAACTAGATTATTCTTTAAATTTTCTCCCAAAGATTTTCAAATTTGGAATTTCTTTATTCCAGGCACTAAATTTAATCTAGACTTATGAATGTCGTATCTTATTTTCCCACCAAAATTACCCCCAATATGGCTTTTCACGTGTTCAACTCTAATTAACTGGAGGTCGTTTCTTGGAGCAGATGCTTAATGTAGAAGATTTTGGGTGATTCCCATTGGAAGTTTTGGGTGATTCCCATTGGAAGATAGCAATTTTGGTCTCATTTTGAACCATTAAAATAGAAAATGTTTTCAAGTGTCAGATCCCCTTTAGACATGTTGTTATCTTGGTGGAAGATTTTTGACAAAACTGTTTAATTATCATGATGGTAGCCAAGTAACTTTTTTTTCAGAGATGACCAACTTTTCTCATAGTGGCCTGACTCCAAAAGGTAGGGAAACAGCAAGTTTTTCTCTGAAAGGTCAAGTAGTAAATATTTAAACTTTGGAAGCAATACATTCTCTATCCCAACTATTTAATTCTGCCCTTGTAGTGTGAATCCAGCTCCAGACAATATGTAAATCAACGGTGTGATTGTTCCAATAAATGTATATTTACAAAATCAGGCTGCAGGCCCATTTGGCCAGCTGGCCATACTTTGCTCACCTCTGACTTCAGGAATCTGGCTTTAGATGACCTCCAGTAGTAATCCAACTCTGTTTCAGAAAGCTCTTAACACAAATAGGATTATCAACTTTATAATGAAAGAATCAATTTAATAAGAAAACTTGGCTGAAAATAACTCAGATCATGTCTTAAAAAGAAATAAAGGTTATATATGAGATATTCCAGAAGCTATGAGAAAGGATAACTAGGCATAAACATGCAAGAGCTATCCACAATTTGGCAGGACTTTAGAAAATGGATCCCTCAAAAAAAATCCAGCTAAAACTTAGGACAAGAATTAAAGTAGCTGACCAGCCTCAGTAACAATACCTATGCCCCTGCCCTCATTGTGTTATAATATTCCCTCTCTCAGAGTCTGAACAAATCTAAACACAGGGTTACTGACCTTTGGACAGTGCTTTTCACTGCCTAGAGTTGACCAACATCTTTGGAGCTCATGAGGCAGACTGCCAACAGCATACACTGCCCCCTACTCTGATGTGGAAACCCTAGGGCCTGTGGTAGATGTTGAATCTCTGAAGCAAGGAGGAATGGGGGAGGTTGGGGGTCATTTCTAGTCCTAGGTAGTTGCCAGTCACTGGGAGAGTCATAGCAACAGCTAGAAACAATACTTAGGCCCTTAATATGTTGCTGATATAAGTGAACACTAATTTTCTCACTTTTTACTTCAAGTTTAGTCAATAGGTTCTCTTTAGTGATATGTTCTTGTTATTAATTCTGAGTTGAGACATACTCAGCTATTTTGCAGTAAATATAATGCACACAATAATAGCTGATGTGTGTATGTGGAGGTCCACGTGGTACTGAACACAATCCACAGAGCAGCTCTTTTAAGTGGGGAGCATTACTACTCACATTTTGCGAGAGGAAACAGAGACGCCAAGGGTTTAGAGAGCTACCCTGAGCTACTCCTGAATGTGGGCCATTACACACCCGATTTTCTTGACTGTAATGCTCTTAAACATGACATCATACTGCCTCCTTTTGGTTATATAGGAAACAGGACCTTTTCACCAACTCCCCCCCCTCCCTGCCCTATTATTTCAGGTAAGCATGTGGGCAACAGTGAAAAACAGCACTTCCTGTTATGTCAGAGAGGTCTGGTACCCTTTAGAAACGGCCCATGAGAAACCTGAGAAGTAAGACCTTTCTACACATACAGAAATGCTAATCTGGCTGCGTTTCTGCTGCCTGTTCACTAAAGAAGGTGCACTTTCACAGGTGAAAGCAGGCATCCATTCAATGGGGAAAATGCTGGAGGGTATAAAACAAGATGGACCCCACAGAGGACAAGGGTTCTCCTTGTCTTTTCTGAAGGAGCTGTAGTGTACAAAATTCTTCTCAGTCTGAACAAATTCCTGTGGCTTCTCTTCCTGCCATAGGACTTTCCAATAGTTGTTTTTCTTCTACTTCTTAATATTGATTCTTCACTCCCTTAAGACAGATTCTTTTGGTGTCTATCTTTGATTCCTTGATGGCATGGTCACAATTAGAGATGTTAACTTTTCTTTAAGTTGGAGTGACTTCTTTCCAAAATTTAGAGGTTGATGTGAATATGGAATTAGTTGGGGGTTAACTGAGTGAAGATGCAAAGCTGTCCTCTTCCTATACCCTCCATGGGAAATCACCCTTCCTGCCGTCCTGGTTCCCAGGCTCTGGAATTCCATAAGGGACCAAAATGTTGAAACATTCAGATACCAGTGCAGCCTGGCCAAGTATTTTAAATTTTATCCAGTAACGATACAAAGAAACCAAAAACAAATAATTACCCCTATAACCACTATCATTTTGTAATAAAAGAACATTTTTAACAACAGAAGTGGGCCATAATCTGAGGGGAAAAAACAACAACATTGCTTTAAAGTGAATTCATTTTGTTTTATAAAAAATTCACTATGTTGTCCTTGTATTTTTTCACTTTGTCTCTGACAGCTTATAACTTAATTTTGAACTGGCCCACGTCCAAAGGCTGGTGTTTGGGAAGTGCTGGTGTAATGGAAAGAATCTTGTTTTGGAGTCAGACAGATCTGGCTTCAAATCCTGGCTTCTACACTTGACCTTGAGCAAGTCAAATGAGGAGTCTGAGGCTTTCCTGATGAAGGGAGTTGGAAGGCCTCCAGGAGGCAGTGTTTACCAGGCACCAGGTGTATGCACTGGTTACAGCCTGTTCGTGATTCATGTCTGCTCTGTCTTCCTTTCCTCCTTTAGGTATCACAACCATTGAATAACAAGAAACAAAGCAACCTTACTATGAAGCTATTGTTAATGGTTTTGTTTTTATTGATATGAGCATATCAGTTATTTCAAGTGTAATCTTTCTAGAAACTCACAAATACTAATTAATAAAAATAATTTGGATGATTCCTAAATGATGCCCTTTTGAACAGTGGGCAAATAAACCAAAAGTCAATAAAACAAATACAAACAAACATGGGAAAATCTGGTTCATTTATCAGACCTTGGGCTAACACACCTGTTAGTGTGAAGGCTCCCTGGGTGTATCATCTGACAAGGGCTCTCACTCCTTGATCAAACTTTAGTCAAGCTCCCATGAGCCCTCTTTTTGACTAGGCCCAGTTCAGGAAGAATCTTGCCAAGCCAGTTTAGCAGGACTCTCTCTACCCTTAAAACCAAACCAAATTCCTCTTAATCATTTTCTACTCACTCCCTTACTCTGCCCCTTGGCTAGAACTCCCTATCTTCCCCTGGTTTTATTCAGGATTGCATTGAATCTCTCTCTCCTGTCTTGAACCCTGTTGTGATAATCTTGAATAAAGCCCTCCTTCCCTATTTAACTCCATCTGGAGCAATTTTTCTTTAACATATCCCAAACCCACACCATGTTGGGAAGAGAGCTACACAGAAGGATGTGGAAGCTGCATGAGGAATTAACCTCAGGAACAGTCAGTTCCAGGCTTTATACATTTAAAGAATATATAAATTTCAGGGGTTAAAACCAGATGAAATTGTTCTCATTTGATTATTTTGAAGAAACTGGAAGTCAATTTCCATCCCCAGGGGATAAACTACTAATTTGGGAAGGTATTGGGCGAAAGAAGAGTCATTCCTTTTTCATTCACGAAATGGTTGTTAAATGCTTCCATTACCATAATTATTTTCCTAGTGTTTGCAAGACTAGCAAGAAAGGCTGTTGATGGTTTGTTACAGGTAAAAGTGCCAGAGGATTTTTTCCAGCAAGTGTCAGCACTGAAGATGCTGTTAGTCATTACCTCCCCACCAACCACTTTCCTTCCTGCTGCTTCACGTTGACTTCTTAATTACCAAAGAGAAAGGAATCCTGAGGGAAGGGGGAGAAAAAGTAGTTCAGAAATTTTACTTTTCTCTACAGAGCCACTCAAGAAACCAGCTGATTTACACTGTACTTTTTTGTCCCGAAGTCTTCTTTTTTTCCTGCAACGGTTTTATAGGTTTAAAACAGCCCACTGCCCAGTGCCCACGTCTGTCCTCTAGTGTCATTCTGTGACCTATGCTGCTAACCTGACAGGGTTGTGTGGACATGAGAGCATTTGAGTCCGTGGTAGTCAGCTCACTGAAGCGTGCTCATGGGAGCAAGGGCTTTTCTGCGTGTTCATTACACAGCTCACCGCCTTTGACTTTAGCCTCTCTGCCCTGCTTACAGTGCCAACTTGCTGGTGATAGTGGATAAGAAGGACCTGGAAGAAGTCTCCCCCTGACCCAAAACGCTCCCAACTTATAGGTAACACCAATGTCTGACCAGTGGCAAGTGGAGGTGAATCAGAGGCATGAGCCACAAAATATTTAAATGGCATTTCACAGACTTGTGGTGGACTCATTTCTGCAGTGGGCAGCACTGTGCCCACATTTGAGGAAACTGAACTCAAGTGAACAAGGGAGACTAGACTGCAGTTCTGAGGTCTGAACAATCAACTTCTTTCCTGGCCCCCATCACCCCTTCATGTCAAGGGCTGAATCTGTGTTTTTATCATAGAACAAAATCCAGTCAATTGTTTTCTATATAAATGCCTTGATATTTACCAAAACACATCATTCATGTTAATGGAAAGACTAATTCTTAATGCCAGTGGAGGCAGGGGAGATGGCTTAAGAATATAGTTTGAGTGGGATTCTAGTGTCGGTTCTGTTCCTATGTATGTACGAGGCTGGCCAGGTACTGAAGCAGTTTATTAGAGTGATAGTTTGCTAAGGCTGCTAAGAATGCAGTGAAGTGCACTCTTATTGTCTCTCGCAGTTCTGGAGAGTACAAGTCCAAATTGGAGGTGTTGGCAGACCACGCTGTCTCCTGGCTTCTGGAGGCTGCCAGCCTTCCTTAGCCTTCCTTGGCTTATAGCTGTTTCACTTCCATATGTGCTTCCACCCTCACATGGCCACATAGTGGACTTGTGTGTGTGTGTGTGTGTGTGTCTTTCCAAAGGGCTCTCATCTCTGCATGTGTCTGCCTCTGAATCTCTTCTCCTCTACTTATAAGGACAATAGTCGTATTGGATTAAGGGCCCACCCTACTCCAATATGACCTTACCTTAACTCCTATCTTAATTACATCCTCAAAGATATTATTTCCAAATAAGTTCACATTCCCAAATACTAGGGGTTAGGACCTCAATAAATCTTTTTGGAGGATATAATTCAACCCACAACAGGAAGTGTACCTCATTCTTTTTTAGCACTATTTCGTATATGAATACACATAGTTTATACAATTATTCTTCTAAGACTGTTCATGTTGTCTCTAAATCTTCATGGGTACAAATAAAGCTTTGAATTTATCTTTTATCCCTTTGTTTAATATTTGTTCATTTGTTTTTTGTTCATCTTTCCTATTAGTGTATAAGTGCTGTGATGTTAGACAAATATTTATCTTTTTTAATTATTATTATCGTCATCCTAGTATGCCAAGCACAATGAGAACCACATGGCCAATGAATGAAAGTATCTTTGTCCACTCATATAAGTACTGTCAGTAGGAAAAAGTTCTGGAGGTAGATTAAAAATTTTAAAAGCTATTGCCAAGTTCTCAAAATCAGCTGTACCAATTTACATTCCTGCTGCTTTTACCCATTGCCACGGGTACTCATCCATACTGTATATTATCAGTAAAGTTTTCCCCAACCTGATGGGTGAAAAATGGCTATTCGTTATCATAAAATGATTTTATTTTAAATCTATCTTATGAACCTACTCAATTCTAAGCTTCTGAAAACCAGGATCTGGTCATAAGTATCTTTGTATTTTCTGCAGCCCTAATTTAGGGCATAGTAAGTAAATAGCTATTGAATTGACTTGCTATCCATTTTTGAATTTTTATTTAATTTTCTTCTCAGGCCTGTATTAGTTTCCTAGGGCTGCTATAGTAAGTTACCACAAACTGGGTGGCTTAAAACAACAGGAAACAACAGAAATTTATATTCTCATAGCCCTTGAGACTAAATGTTTGAAATCAAGGTGTTGACAGAGCCATACTCTTTCAGAGGGCTCCAGAGGAGAGCCCCTCCTTTTATCTTCCTGGCTTCTGGTGCTTGCTGGCAATCCTTGATATTCCTTGGCTTACATCACTAAAATATCTGCCTCTGTCTTTATGTGGACTTCACCTCATGTGTCAAATTTCCTCTTCTTAAAGAATACCAATCATTGGATTAAGACCCACCCTTATCCAGTATGACCTCATCTTAACTTGATTATATCTTCAAAGAACCTATTTCTATATAAGGTCATATTCAAATGTCCTGGGTAGATATGAATTTGGGGGGTTACCATTTCACCCAGCATAAATAATCCTATACTGGGTGCCTGGGTGGCTCAGTCTGTTAAGCATCTAACTCTTGATTTCGGCTCAGATCATGGTCTCACAAGTTCATGGAGCTCTGCATCAGGCTCCATGCTGACAGTATGGAGGCTGCTTGGGATTCTCTCTCTCCCTCTCTCTCTCTCTCTGACCTTACCCTGCTCATACATGCACATGGGTGCTCTCTTTCTCTCTCTCTCTCTCTCTCTCTCTCAAGATAAATAAACATTAAAAAAAAAAAGAACAGTTTACTTAAGAAGGGTAGCAGAATATACCACCCCCAAATATACCACTTTTGGCATAAGAACTATTTTGAGCGAGTGCAATTGAAAAGAAGCAGATGTAAGGAAAGCTCCCTGTCCCCCAACATTCACCTGAATAAATTTTGCAGGCATTAGATGTATCTCTCTACTTCTCTCTACCAGGAAAGGCAAAAGTTAATTACTGGAAACAATTTTAAACCCTATCAAATTGGAAATAGGAGAAAACTCTATATAACAAACTTTACTAACTAGTCTTCATCTACCATTGGTTTCCTTTCATATATTTACTTTTCCATTCGAAGCCAAAAACTGCCTTCCTTTGTCGTGTCATTTCTCTACAAATTTATTATTCTTTGTTGAAGATGTTCTGTAAGCTGGAGTTTTGAGCCATTACTTTGAGTTACTCAGTTTTCCCTGGGTGTCTCCCACATGTACATGAGGTGTACATGTCAATAAACTTGTTTGCTTTTCTCTTGTTAATCTCTTTTATTACAGTAGTCTCTCTCTTTTTTCCTCTCTTACTCCACATGTTTTTTAAGACTTTCATAGTTATCTTTATAGCTCCAACGCCTTGAGATAGCTCTTGGCTATGTAGGTATTAAAACTTCCTTGGTTTTCCTTTGGCTCTGAATGAAACCTAATATCTTTCAATGCCCTTGATCATCACTTGTTTTGAAGTGCCCCCCAGCTTCTCAGTTTTTGGCCCAGGAGAAATAAATGACTTTTTCCTCCACACAGCTCAGCTAAAAACAGGGGACAGATTATGACAATCCCAAGAATCTGCTGTGCTAGTGTGAATCCCTCAAGACTGTCCTTTTTCAATTAGTATGAATAATTTCCTCTTCTGACTACTTCCTTTTTCTCAGATCCTTGCCCTTTGAAGCCTGGAACTGGTGTAATGCTAATTTGAAATTAACATACAATTTATTTCTTTGCCAACCTGTCTTGGCTAACTTCCAACTTCTTAACTTGGCTTCTTACAAATACCTTAGGCATTGATTTAATTCCTTTTTAAAGAGTCCATTACTATTTTTCTTCAGGTAATGTTGAAACCTTTTAAAATTCTCTGTCTCTTGTATGTATGTGTTGGGGGTTGTATATGTATGCAGGTCTATGTGCAAGGCTCAAAAATTGGACTAATGCCTTGTAACACTGTGTCTACTTCTGGTACATACAAGAGCAATGTAAGGTTTCATCTGGAAGTAAACGGTCACTTTTCTCTATCACTAAATTTTACAAGTTTCTGACAGTGCTCACTCTTCAGGAGTAAGTGATTGAAAAGACACTATCACAGGTAGTCTCACAAGACACCACCTTCAAGACCACCCCTTTTGCCTTGGAGGGTAATATTTTTTTCCAGTGATTGTGATTCTTTTCATTTTTACATGGTGCCAGGTCTCTTTGCTATAAATAACATTTTTTGGACTGCTGTACACCATATTGATGTTTTCCTGCTGCTGTTTCCATGAGCCACAGCTAAGCGATGTCCCTGGAAGACATGATTCCTAAGATCTTGTAGAGAGACTTCATTGCATTTCTTCTTACATGGACACCTCTCTTAGCTAACCATACCTAGTCAGGGTTCACTGTTGTTTGGGCCTTTTATTCCCCCCACCCCCTTAGTCCCTTTCTTCTTAAGTATTTATTCAGCTCCTGGTTTCTTTGTTTTTTTTTTTTTGTTTTTTTTTTGTTTTTTTTTTACCAGGAATGGGGCTAGAACCCAGTGAGAAAAATTAAAACAAGACATAGGATTTTCCCTAAGAGACTAAATATGTAAACAGGCAATGGAAAGACCATATATGATAATAAGACTCTGACCTGCAAATCTCTACAGCAACTGGCCCAGAAAGTCAAACCACCACCTCTGCAACAATTAGAACCAAGAATGGTCAGGACTTGGTCAATGAATGACAGCTTCCCTATTTTTTGTCCTTACTTCTAACTCAGAACCAATAAGAGAAAGTCAACTATACTCCCCAAACGAATTGCATAAGACACCTTGCTTTTAGTTAGCCTACTCCTCCTTCCCTTATCAACAAACCTCCAATCAGAGTATACTTGAAGCCTTCCTTTTTTGCATTACAAAATTTTCCACTCCTTTCCTGCCTTTGAGTCTCTGCCAAGCACAAGTGATGGTGACTGACTACTTTGCTGTAGTAATCTTTGAATAAGCAGCCTGTTTGCTCTCATTTGGATGGTCTTTGTTTATATCCACAGCTTTCCTGAAAGTTCTACTGAAATCCACTTTGCACTGCCCATCAATTGTGGACCCAGACTTTGACCAGGTGTGATCTTATGGAGGTCCCTGTGCTATGCTGCTTGAGGCTTATTGAATCCATGCCACTGTGGTTAAGTCAGCCTAGGTGTGAACTGGAGTCTTTTTGCACTGAGTTACTTGGCTATTTATTCCCACTTTCGTTCCTGGATTTTGTTCTTGGTTCCCACTTTTTTTGGCATCCTTGGTGGAATTAGGCCATTAATTTTATCCCTTTTGTATTCTTTTGTGCTTCTATTTTGTGGTATGTGTCTACAAGTGTTGTCTGTAATCAGAATGAGAAACACTAAACATAGAAATAGACCCTGTAAGCCTATTGTTCCAAAGCTAGCTTCACTGATGGTGAGTATAGGTTTTCTCACCCTGCCAGCATTCATTTGGGAAAATATTTTTGTGTGTCAAATACAACCAGATAAGGTAATCCTTCGATCTTTGATTTTTGATCTGAGTGCTTGACTTGAGAGTTTGAGAGTTTTCTGTCTGTTGAGGAGTGAAGACTGTTAGGTCTGTGTTTAGAGACAGCCAAACATTAATTGGGGCTCAAGGCATGAGGTACACAATCATAGCTTTTGAGTGACCATTGCTAGCTCTCATGGGGTTGTCTAAGTCTAAATGATCTCTTTTTCTTGGAAAAATTCCTGCTTTTTATGTATGCTCTCTTACTTCTTGTTCCTCTCTCCCTAATGACATAACTTCACTGCGGATGATTTGGCTTTCAATAGCCACCTGGGGAACATTTGACTGGAACACAATTGTTCATTTGAGAGATGCCTTAGAAAGAAAGAGAGTAGTATTTCTCAGGCTCAGTGGGCAGCGGTGTTTGATTTGTGACAGAGGCCTCCAAATAAAATTCTCATCAAAACTTGCTTAATGAGAAGGTACTTTTGGCCCAAACTAATGAACAATTTGATAAAATTCATGCATTGAAAAATTAGACTCATTTCCCATGTAAATTCTCCCCATCTTTGTCCTCTAGTTGCCTCTCGATATCCAACTGTTCCTTTTCTCTTTTACCTTTCTGATCTCTCTTTCTGTACCTCTGTTGACTCTTCTCTTCTCTTCCTCTTGTCCAGCTCACCTACCTTCCCCCACTGATTCTCTTAAGTGTCCAAATGCCAGTTTCCTCTAAACATCCATCCCTCCCTGAGTCAAGTATGTAGGCCACTGTAGAATTTAAATCTTGGGACCAAACTAAGTCAAGAGCTATAACTGAGGATCTACCTAAACCCGGATAAGATCAGCAAAGATTCATAGAAGAATTGAAAATTATTTTGGGGCATAAGACCCAGGACTACATGATCTACATTAAATTGTACACATGTGGTTGGAAACTCAGATACTAAATTCCAGATGGCAAAAGGTGATTGGACTAACATAAAGGGAACAGGACCCTTCTTCTACAGTACATTTGAGAATAATCTCCCCCTGTCTCCATAGGGCAAAGTATTCTAAAACCCAGAATATTTCTAATAAGAATCAATTAAAGATATGTTGCACAACAATATGAATCAGTTAACACTGTTGAACTATACATTAAACAATGATTAAGATGGTTAAGTTTTATGTTGTGTATTTTTTACCACAATTAAAATGTTTTTTAATTTGAAAATTTGATTGAACTGTAATTTAATTATACAAACAGAAAAGAGATAAAACCATAGGAGATTTTTCAAAATATTAGAAAATATCTTCTAAAAATATTTTGGAATTTAAGAAGGGGGCAGTTCTTTCATCTCATTTTGACAACGGAGTTCAACAAGAAATTGGAGATCTAATTCAAAAACAGAAATTGGAATGGGAAGTAGTCCCTTTACCTGAATTATACTTGACAACACTTTCAAAGGGCTTTGGAACAAAAATGAGATGGAACCCAAATCTTAAGTTTTTACAGATCAAGTAGGTGGCCCACTTCCTAAGTAGCCACCTACTGACAAGGACACTTATAGATACATATAAACAAAAATGACACTGGAAAAGAAGGCAGTTCCATCTTACAAAACAGAAACAAAATAAAACGAGGTAAAGAAAAATCCTTTAATTTAGACGATTGAAGGGCGGCTCATGAAGGAAAAAGAGCCCAATATCCTGCCTTACCTTTAAACACTCAAGGTGATCCAAATATAAATATACATGGCCAATGTCATCAACTACTGGTAGATAGTAGATATTACTCCTTCTACATTAAACTTTGCTGTGTTTGCTCAACCTCCCTCTGAGAGTAACCATACCACTCAGATGGTAGGTATTTCAAATAGCTACAGATGTTCCCTATTTCCCAGCCTTTAAATGTAACCCTTGGGCCCTTGATTGAAAAACATTCCTTCCTGTCCTGTGATAGCACCCCGGCAAACTTAATAGGGATGAGACTTACTTAGCAAATGAGATGGTAATATTAAATGCACACTAGAGGGGCTATTTCTTGAAGTTTTGGAGGATGCCTCTATTCATAATCAAGTCGTGTCTTTTCTGGATATTTTTTGCCTTCTCCATTATATTTGATACATAGCCCATAAAAAGATTTTCATATAATACCTGACTCTGTGAGCTAAAATTTCAGCTGACATATATAAAAAATAAAGGAAGAACCTACTAAATTCCCAGTAGATCTCAATTACCAAAAATTCCCCAATATGTCTTGAAGCCAAAAGCAAAGGAAGTAATCAAATTTGTAGATGAAAGCCTTATACCTAAAGTTCTTCTTATACTACATACTAGCCTGCATACATGCTGTATATTTCCTGTCCTGTCAATAAAAAAACAAACAAATAGATGAGGATATCAATTTCTTCAGACCTCAGGGCCATCAACAAAATTGTTTATCCTTTACTTCCTGGTCGTACCTAATGTGAATACCATCCTGTCATCAGTTCCACCTGAGGCCACTTGCTGTACTGTTTTGGAGCTTTACTAAACATTTTTCAGTGTGCCTTTACACTAGAATTGTCAGTACCTTTTTGCCTTTACCTAAGGAGGACAACAATATACCTGGGTAGTCATACCCCATGGTTTTTCCTCAAATCAACACTTAAGTTTCCCTTGTGATACACTTCTGATAAAATATGTGGATGATCTCCTACTTAGTTCTCTGGAACAAGGAAGCCTGCAAAAAAGGATTCAGTTTACTTTTTCTCAGCCTTAGCAGAAAAAGGACATAAAATTTCAAAAGACAAATTACAATTTTTTCTAAAGTGCAGTTCATTATTTAAAGTATAATCTATATAATGAGAGAAAAAGCACTCTCTTTATAGACTAAAGACAACCTAATCTTATCCTAGATGCTTCAAAAAATAACGATGGAGAGAATTTCTACATTTGGCTGGATATTGTAGATAATGGGTGCTAAATTTCACTGAAATTTCACTGAAATTGCAACATCTCTTTAGCAATTGACTAAGTCTGCCTTAAGAGATTCTCTTCAGGGAGCTCAAACATTAATGGGCCTTCTGTAACCTGAAGAGGGCTCTTCAACAGTTGTACTTAGGCATCATTAACTACAAAAAGCCCTTTTGTCTATTTGTGCATGAGCAATCTTGACAAGCTTTTGGAGTTGTAACTCAACTTCATGGGAATCACCAAAATCCATTGCTTATCCTAACCTCACTCTTGACATGAGCTCTGCTGCCAATCTTGTCAGTGCCTCTGCCGGCTGGGCTCCCTGCTTGACCTCATGGTTCCTTGTACAGTACAGACACCAGTGCTGGCTGAGAACACACAACACTTTCCAGTCAGCCAACCTTTTGCTCTCTCCCTTTCACATTATTATTCTCCATTGTAACACCCTGAATCCTATCACTCTTTTACTCCTACCAGAAAAATCATGATTGTCTTACCTCCCTGTCCCCTGATAGATTTATGGAAACTCCCATTGAGAACTCTGACCTAATTACTGATAGGTCAAAATTGAAACTGAAAATTATCAAACAATACAGTTTGATACAGTTTTCCTACTCCTAAACTACTCTTCTACCATAGGTATATATAGTTCTCTACTATAGGTAAAATCAGCTGAAATGAAGAGCTTACACCACTTCCTAGATCTTGTCAACTAATGAAAGACCAGAGAGTAAACATATGTACCTATAGAAGATATGCTTTGAGAGTACTACGTGACTTTGGGATGCTTTGAAAACAAAAAGATGCTCTCACTTTGGCAAGAATCCCCATCAAAAAAAAAAAAAAAAACAAGGTGAGGAAATTTTAGATGCACTCCTACTTCCTTGAGAGGTGGCTGTTATAAGGGATGCAGCCTATGCAAAAAGACATAATGTGGAAGATAAAAGAAAATGCTCTAGCATATCATCGTGTCAAACAAGCAGCCATACCCAAGGTTATGGTCCTATCTAATCCCGGAAGAGATTAATCTATGGAGGAGTTCAAAGAGGCCATTATAAAAGACTAATATCTAACCCCTATTTTGTAAGGGAAAAATGAGAAAAATCTGGTTGCATTCTTCACTCAGATAATCTTTAGTGCTCCTAAAATTGCCTGACACCATTCATCATGGTACAAACTGGTTACTATCTAAATTAGCATTGGTAGGGAAATGTTTTAAAAAATTGCTGAGGTTATTTTTGGGTCCTGTACCAACTGTCAATAATATAATCCTGGAAAAATTATCAAGGTAGGACATGGCCAGAAGCCTCAAGGGCCTTTGGAATACCCTCAAAAGCATTTTATCCAGTTTCTACCTCCGTGGGATTTGAATATGTTTTAGTTGCTGCATATCTATTTTCAGGTTGGGTTGAAGCATGTCCTTGCTGGAAAACTGCAGTAGTTGTTAAAAAGCTGCTTGATTTTTTTTTCAACCTGTTACATGTCAACTTTTATGTCAGTGACAGAGGAACACACTATATGGGAAACAAAATAAAAGAACTCTGTAAGATGTTACCCCTTTCTCAAAAGCTATACTGTCTTTATCACCTTCAATCTTCTGGAAGGATTGAAAATAACCAAAGGCTTCTTTAAATTACAATTAGAAGAATCTTCAGAAACCTTTGAACACCCTTGGCTAAAGGTGTTCTCACTAGTTCTTCACATGATCCATTCCGTCAGGGACACATTGATAACTGTTAAGACTCATGCACTCAGTGATTTCATCTTCAATACTAAATTCCTCCTTGCTGCACGCTGATAAGACAAAGTATTGCAAGGAACTCATGTGCTATACATATTCTCTATTGCCAACAACATCTTCCTAGGTAGCCTCTTTATGGTATTCAACCGGGAAGTTTCATATATTGGAAGACACATCAAAGAAAAACTGCTTTTGAACCTTCTTGAAAGTAACTTTATCAGGAAGTGTTAACAGCAAATACAGCAGTGCAACTCCAGGGAGTCAATATTTGGGCTCACATTTTACAACTAAAGAGGTGATTCAGAATTCCACACAATTGGAAACATTATAAGCATAGGACATGAATAGGGGACCTTGACCTAAGAATTCTCAGAGATTCTCTACAACAGCCTATCTTCAGAAGACTCTAGCCCAACAAATTTGGAACAAGAAGATGACCTCAGATAGTGGACAGTTTCTGCCCAAGACATTGGACCAAAATTTCTGTCTACTTATTTCTTTGTTTTTGATGTGTTTGTATATATTCACTATTTCTCTCATTTTCTAAAAGTCACTGGTTTTTGATTACCTGTGGTCCTTTTCTTTATTCCTTACTAATGATAGTTGTTACAGCATATTCTAATGCCATTCTTAAATCATTCCAAATGCTATCCACTCCCCTCAATCTTACTAACTGCTAGTTATGCCATCTATCACCAGAGTCCTATGAACAAAACCTCTGGGCAATTCTTGTCTCATCAAATAAGACCACGGGGAATTATAGCTGGCCACATTTTCACTTACACCTACATGAATGGATGACCTTAAGAAAAAAAATCAACCTATGACATTGCTAATGTCCTTCTCTTCCAGAAAAAGAACCAATTATTATAATCTCTTAATCAGATCCGAGGTAATTCTAACTTTTAATTCAGCAACATTTGAAGGGCAATGGGCCAAATACTTGTCATCTGAAAAAGACTAATAGAGATGCAAATATATAACCCAGCTGATGTAATGCTTTGGTTCCAACTTTGTGTCATAAATGACTTCTTTTTCCTTGGATCTCTACATGTCCCTACAGGATACTACTTTCTTTGTAGCCAAGACCCTAATCCTGTTTGTATCACACCAACACCTCATTTAGCTTAGGAATAGTAAGCTGAGAACTCTCTGTACACAGAGAACTTAATTATATATGTCATTAAGGCTGAAGACAAGTCTTTTTGTAATAATTTTATAAAAATGAAATTTTATATCATTAATAATTTTATAAATCAGATGTGAGTTCCTAAATGAGGGCACCCATAATCAATCACTCTATCTGGAAGAATTACTGTTTGCGCAAACAGAGCAGTAATCACAGTGATGGAAATCAGACAAACAGAAAAGACCTTAAGAAACTTACTTTATCAGAAGTTATTAATGGGGGACCTGGGTGGCTCAGTCAGTTAAGCCACTGACTCTTGGTTTTGGCTCAGGTCATGATCTCACGGTTCGTGATTTTGACCCCCACATCGGGTTCTGCACTGACAGCATGGAGCCTGCTTGGGATTCTCTCTGTCTTCCTCTCTCTGCACCTCCCCTGCTTGCTTGTGCACTCTCTCTCTCTCAAAATAAATATATAACTATTTTTTAAAAATAAGTTATTAACAATACCATCTTAGATGGAAAACAGATCAGTTTCAAGTGTTTGGCTTGAGTAGTGATACACATTTGTATTTCTGTTTCTTGTTGGCTAGTTCTTGAGGCATCTGTGACATTGCTTATACTTCTTATTGTATTTGGATCAATGAAATGGATATAAGGAAGGTAGAACAAGATTAAGGAAAATTGTTACGGAAAAATCTACTTGACTCTCTAAGGCTGATCTTACTATAATATAGGATTTATTTGTTTGACCTTGCTTAGGCAAGTGGAGTTCCTGGTTCTGAATCATCTTTCAAGGACTATTTGTTATTCTTGTTTTTGTGATAGTTATTATGATACAGGTTTGTTGTATTTTATCTAGTCTTACATGTGTCTGCACGACCTACTCCAATGATTGTCATGATGATATAACAACAAAAGGTCAAGAAGATTTTGTGATACTATTGAGTATGGAGACAATGAAACAATCCCCTTCAGTGAAGATCTTGACATCTACCCTGTACTGAACTGGCCAACTTTCTGCAAGAGAGATGATGATAAAACCAGGAGACTGAGAGGCTGGTGTAAAAATGACAATGATCTGTCCACATATGATAATAGAATTTTGACCTGCAATCTCTACAACAATTGGTATAGAATGGCCAAAACATGGTAAATGACTTCCCACTTTCCCTATTTTTTCCCCTCTGTTTCCAACTCAAGACCAAACAGAAAGCCAAATATGCTCCAGAAACCAATGACATAAGATGCACCACTTCTAGTTAGCTCACCTCCTGCTTCAACAACCTTTAATCAGAGATTTACATTTTTGGCATTATAAAGCTTTCCCACTTTCTTTGCCTGCATTTGAGTTTCTACAAAATATAAGTGATGGTTTCTGACTCCTTTGTTATAGCAAGCTCTGAATGAATAACCTTTGCTTATTTTCATTTGTTTGTCTTTATTTCCATAGCTCCTTGAGGAGCTCACGACCTAATGGGAAGAGACAATATTAAATGTACAATTTATAGGAACAAAACAATAGAATGATAAACTAAAAGATGTAGAGGAGGCAGCAAAAGGAAAGTAATAAATATTTCCTTTTCTGATTGGTTTATTTTATTGTATCACTCTTTTTCACTTTTGGTGAAGAATGTTGGAGTAGCCTGAGGATTCTGGTGAATTCCTCAGGAGACTTATGTTAAGTCATAGCTGAGAAAGCCAAGAACTGTGTATGGCATCCAGTCATCATCCAATGGAGCTGCTGCCTCTGTCGCACAGCCACTGATACTGCTTAGCCTACAGCTACAAAGCAGTAAAATACACTCTAGCCACTAAGATGTCGATGGCAACATGATGCTGAAATAGCTTGTGTAGGGTACGCCTTACTGGGGCTTGGCTGATAAAAGAGCATTGTCTGTGACTGGAGCCTGAGCTGGATGAAGGGCTGTACAGTTAAGATATGGTAGTTATGATTCTAGTTAAGAGAATCATTGAGGGGGCTGCAATGAAAGGAGAACTTTTGGAGGGAGATTTTCTGCAGATTTTTCCTAGGTCTACTCCAGTGATGAACACATGATCTTCCTACCATAGAATTCTTGTGATGGTTGGACATTATGAAAAACAATTCTGGCTACCTCAAAAGAGAATGACAGATTTTGGCTTGTCATTCCTCCTGGAAATTGAAGCTTTCTGGAATAAGCCCATCCATCAGTCCATGCAAAGCAAATGGCTTTCTCTTGCCATATGGGTCTCATGATAGTTATTGCTCCTCCTCTCTAGGTGCCAAGAACAAACTGAGTGTAAAAACTGGGAGTCTTAAATTTTCAGTGGCTGGGGATTTTTACCAAATATTTTGGCTGCCAGGAAAAAAAAGACATGTTGTCTTGATAATTTGGGGAAGGGAGTCAGGGGAAGCACAAATAGCTCAGTTAGTAGAATTTTACTAGTAGAATATTACTAGTAGTAGAATTTTAACCCATCATCACCAACATTAGCATAGGGTTTATTTTTGTAAAGATGTTTGATAATTTCAAGAGAAGATGGCCTAATGCATCTATCTTCATCTTTTGAGGATGCCTTCTGCTGGGCCTGGGCAGTCAGTTCTTGGGCTGGACACACTCTATTAGGGACAAAGTTGGCTTGATAATGCCATTGTTGCTACTGAAGCTGCTTGCTCTCTTCTTCCATGGTTAACTAAACTTCTTTAATATGGCATACTATTTTTCTTTAGATACAATTGTATTTTCAGTCTGATTTGTGGGCTTAAGTACAAGCCTTTCTTTAACAGATGAATTTGCTTAATTATTTTCTAATCCTTTAAGCATTGATTTTATTTTAACTCTCAGAGAAGATATTTATTTTATTTCAGAGTTTGAAGAGATGCCTCCCTCCAACCCACAAGAACTGTCAAGAACTCTTAGTTTAAAAATAATCCCTTTTCTTATTCACTGATTGACCTGTTTCTTGAGTGTCAATTCTTATAATTATTCCTTGGTGTAAAAATCAGAGCTGTAACAAAAAGCTTAAAAAATTCACTCACATGTCATAGAGGGGAAATTTGATGTTATACTCTTATATTGAATCTGTTCTTATTTATCATACAAAACCCTCAGTGGGAGAGTGGAAAGCACCCTTGACTTCAGATCATGTAATTTTTTTTATCATTTTATAATTCTACTAATGTCAAATGTTTGATATTTGTGAAAACATCAAAATGAAGTAGGTAATAGTTTTGCTAATAAAGGAATTAGTTTAAATTCTCTGAGCCTCAGAATTTTTAAATCTATAAATTAAAGATAATAATCACCAACATGAAACCCCCAGAGATGTTGGGAGGAAAAATATAATTTTTCAAAATACTTCATGACTGAGTATCCCAAAGTCATATTATTTTATTAAAAAGAGTAATAATAATCATAACAACTCTTAGAATACTTAATTTGTGTGTAGTGCATATGTTTTATGGTTCTTCCCAGAATCCTTCCCCAGGCTATAGCAGTTATTTCTAGCTTCTGGAAGGGCTGAGAGAAGATGACCCTCAGTTGTCACACTTCCCTGGGAATTTTTTCAGTTGAGATCACATCTTACTTAATATCATACCTCTTTTCCAGGGACTGTTCATATCAAATGACTAATTAATACAGTGGTATAAAGAGTTGATCCTGTTGCCTCAACCTGGAACAACTCTAAAGGGCCATCCAAACTGTAGATCTCCCCTTGAGGTGAGCTAATTGCTTTCATTGGGAGTGCATCAGAGCTCAACCTCTCATTGGGTCAATCCTGTTTCCTTCTCTTCCCTTGCACAGATGTTGAAACCAACACCCTTCTGTCATAAACATCCTGCATTCTAATCTTCATGTCAAAATCTACTTTCCAGGGGTATCAAAGTGCAAATTTGGGTGCAAGATCAAAGATGGCAGATGCCAAGATGGAAGTTTGAAGCCAGATCACCTACCATCCAGTTGGAGTGTGGAACTGTTGGTATGTGGAATACAGATAGACCTTGGCACTAACAGTGCAATTATTTAAACATTCACTGGCAGTGAACTGGAATGATATACCTATGAAAGGGAATTGTACCATTAGTTGGTGCCATGTATCAGGCATTTGAGAAATAGTGACTGTAAGGACAGTACAATGGGGTAGGTATTGATAAGATTACACTCTGAAAAATGATAATGGAAATCTGAGAGTGATTAATTGGCAATAAAAGCCAAGTGTGACAGCCAGGGGACTCCTTGGTAGTGTGTAAAGAGGCTCTCATTTCCTTCAGTGGAAAGGCAGAGGAAGAAGGCTGATTCCAGGATTTAGTCAAAGAGGTACTGAGACTCAAAAAGGGTAAACTCCAAATGAAGGCTGGTCTGCCATACAAAGGTAAGAGCCCTGGATGGAAGAGAATGAGACTCAGAATATAGAATGGAAACATCTGAGGTGAATGTGACTTCCAAACTGCATTTCCAGGTTTCTCTGAGCCTACAGAAGAGAGAAGGTAGCACTCCCCCTCTGTTTGAAGAGCATTCAGAGGCCTCTCTCTTGCCAGACAACATATGCCCCTCAGAATCTGCCCCTCTCAACCACTAAGCCAATAACTAAAGTCAAAGTTGGGAGCATACAAGACCTTCTGGGGGTGGAAAGGGACTACATCCCCTGAAGGAACTGTAGGATATGACAATATATACTAGCAGCAGCCGAAGGAGTACACGTGGGACTGTATAGTAAAGGTAATAGACCAAGAGGTGGCAGAACATAAATTTGGATTAGGAGAACTTATTAATGAGAATACTCTTCCAGTATACATAATTTAGCACCCTGCAAGCACCATGGACATGCTATGAATGTTCTGCCAAGATGGCTGCTAGAAACATGGAAAAAGCTACCAAATGAGGTAGAAATGCCAGAATTGTCTTGGCCAACAGTGAAAAATGGAATTAAAAGTTCACAAAAGTGGAGTTGTTAGGATATACAATGTAATCTGGAAATTCTACTAGATGACTATATTTCACGGGAGGGCCTGAGTGATATGCCACTTGCCATAGCAATAAAGAATGCACTGATGAGAATTAGAGGCAGCATTACTGAGAAGGCCAAGGCTGACGACAGGCAGATCTAGGCTCCATAATATCACTGGGAATCATAGAATCCTAAAAATAAATAAATAAATAAATAAATAAATAAATAAATAAATAAATAAATAAATAAATACATAAATAAATAAAATGAATTGAAGATAGATAGATAGATAGATAGATAAAATGAATTGAAGCCAGATAGCAACACTTAACCATCTTAAGTCAGGTGGATTCTGTTATCATAATTAGTAGTGAGGTTGATGACCAAGGGAGCCTAACTTGCAGAGAGTTATCAAGATAGTTTAGAGAAAATAGCATACCTAGGAGTAAAAATAGATGGGCAGTCAACAAGTGTTCTTTGCGATAGGTGCAAAGGAAATCAGGTTGGATGATCAGAAGACTGTCAGTAGCTAATTCAATCAAATGTCACAATTTCTTACCTGGTTTCTAGACTGGAGACAGTGTTTAGATCCAGAACTCATTGACTGAAAGAAAGGCTAGTTCTCTAGGACATGGTGTGCAATACTGGCCAAATGTACCTAGTAATAATTTTCCCAGGATGCTCCCAACGGCACGTAATGCCAATCTGTGAAGGAACTGTGTATGGAGGAAAGGGGGTGCCTAAAGACTTTGAGGCCTGCTGGACAAAGATCTGCATTGATTCCTGGACCCTAGAAGCATAATCACACCTCCTTCTCTGTTAGAGTGGGCACTTTATTGGGATCTGGTCTAGTTTAAACTGGTGGTTCCCATGGGTCCTTGAAACAACCTGTTGTTCATTTCCTTGGTGCCAAAATGTATAACTGGAATCGATACACTTGGTAATTGGCATGGCTCCCTACCATACCCAAGCCACTCCCTGCTCAAGGACCATTTTGGATTCTTGGCCTATGAGGTAAAAACTATTGTAGTAGCTAGCCATAGCCAAGTGAAAGCTCCTAAAACTTTCCCTGATCTTTCACATCTTATTATTAAAATAGTAAGTATGAACAAAAACCTTGTATCTTGAGGCATATGGCAGAAATTAGTGCCATTCTTCAAACCCTAAAGAATTGAGTTGTGTAAATCTCACGGTATTTCCATTTACTTTACCATTCTGGACCTTGCAAATACCAGATGAGTCCTACAGGATGACAATGGATCACTGCAAACTCAACCAAGTAATAGATCAGTTGCTGCCACTGTGCTTGAAGTGGCATCTTTGCCAGAATGGATTAACCTCACTTCAAGTACATTGTATTTGGCCATTGATCAGACAGATGCATTATTTTTCATTTCTATCCAAAAAGAGGAACAGAAACAGTTTGTATTCATTTGGCTGGACAGTAGTATTTACCATTTTGTTCCACTGTTCTGTCGACTCTTCCTTCAGCTGTCATAATATAGACTAGATGAACATCTTATCATTATGCTGGCCCAAAGTATTTTTATATCATACTAAACAGAATAAATAGCAAGAAATGGCTAGCAGTTTGGAGAACTTGGTAAGGACTCATGTACTCTAGAGAACGGAGAATAAAACCAATAAACACTCAGGGACTCTTTGCATCCTACACATCATACACTTCCTCCAAAGTAAATAACAAATTATTTACTTTTGAATTTCTACCATAAAGAATAAAACCTTTGTAGATCTTTTCAAGTTGTAAATACAGCATTTTCCACATCTA
Source organism: Panthera pardus (assembly GCF_024362965.1). Lineage (NCBI taxonomy): Eukaryota > Metazoa > Chordata > Mammalia > Carnivora > Felidae > Panthera > Panthera pardus. Next base: position 21,295,456 of record NW_026526732.1, on the reverse strand, counting down.
AGAACACAGTTCTGACCTATATATGGGGTGACACAAAAGGCTGCCAACTTTGAGTTAGGCCCAGGGCAAGAAAGAGTCCTGCAACAGATTCAGGCTGAAGTGTGAGTGCTCTGCCACTTGAGCTATATGACCTGGCATGATCTGTGGTATTAGATATCAGTGGTAGAGAAATATACCATGTGGAGTTTATGCTAAGTCTCAAATGTCCACAGGATTTGGGGGCAAGAATCTGTCGTTCAAAGCAGAGAATTATACATCTTTTGAAAAACAGCTCCTTGTATATCACTAGGCCCTGGTAGAGACAGAATATCTTTCCATGGGGCACCAAATGTTCATTTGGACAGAACTGTCTGTTATAAGCTGAATTTCATCAGACCCACTATATCATAAGGTAGAGCACATCTAACAACGAACCTAGATGATAGAGAATGGAAGATGTTCACCTGGATCAAACCTAAACAGGACCAAGGGCACAAGCAATATGGATGAACATGTAGGCCAGATACCCACTTTCTCTACCTATATTTACCCAGCAGCTCTCATTCAGTCTGCATCTGTGGCATCATCAGTCATCCTTTTTACCAGCTGACAGAGGAGGAAAAAGCCCTCTGTATAGTTTAAAGGAGATTCAGCTGAAAATAGACAGTGATTGTCTATAGTACCAAACAGTATAGAACATACTATTCAGACATGTTTTCGAAAGAAGGTGGTGATACTCTCAATGGGTAGAGTTTCAGGCAGTACATCTGGTCTCCTACTTTGTGGTTTAATGTATGAAACATATACAAACACATGAGCAGTTGTGAATGGCTTGGTTGTCTGGGTTCTGGAAGGAGAAATATTAGAAGACTGGGAACAAGGAACTCTGGAGTGCAAGCACATGAATGAAGACATGGTGTGAACACAAAGTGTGAAGATCTTTGTATTGCATATTAGTCCCACTATGGAGTATCTACCATGGAAGAGGCACTGAACAACCAAACAATTGTTGAAATCAGCCAGCTTCTTGTTCATTCCAGTGCTACACATGGATGCATGAAATGAGTAGCACCGATTGCAGGGATGCAAGTTATACATGGGCCCAACAGCACTTAAGAAGTGACAACTGCAGGTAGCACAGACCAAAGCTGAGCTACAAATACAGTACCATCCATTGGGAAAACAAATATCTACTTGGTGGCAATCTGACTACATTTGAGCCCTTCTATCATGGAAGAGCTGATTCATTTTTATAGGAATAGACACATATTCCAGATAGGAGTGTTTTTCCTGCAGGGTTTTGGCCAGCACAACTATTGGGAGCCTATAGAATGTCTGATTCCCAAGCAAGGATTGTTCTGTATCATACCAACAGATACACTTTATAGCAAAGGAGGGGTCCCATGAGCATAGAATTCGCTGCTTATAATGCATGCTATGTTACCCAGGAGTTGCCAGCCTGAGAGAATAGAGAGGCAGCCTGTTGAAGGCTCAGCTGAAGACATAGCTCAAAAATAATACTTTACCAGTAGGGGCTTCACCCTCTAGGACAACATACCTTGAACCAAAGATCTTTTAATGGTATTATATCCCTACTGGCAAAATACATAGTTTAGGAACCAAGTGTGGAGGAAACAGGAATGACCTCATTAGCCATCACTCCCATTGATGCATTTGGGAAATGCGTCCTTCCTATCCTGCCCATTTAGAGATTCTTGTTCTCAAAAGGGAAGCATTTCCATCAAAGGACACTGCCAAAAGTCTCCTTGAAACATTAAGCTAAAGCTGTCATCTCAGCATTTGGCGCTCCTCGTGTCAAAGAACGGCAGACAAAAAGATGGATTTCAATTTTGGTAGAAATAATGATGTTGATCAGGAGGAAGAAGTGGCACTGCTGTTACACATGGTAATATGAAGGAATACATCTTTGATCTGAATGATTCACTTGGGTACTTCTTGGTAATCCTTTGCTGTACATTGACTGTAGATAGAGAAGTGCAGTAATTACAATCAGAGAAGGGCATAGTGGTAAGATCTCAGGGATAAGGGTCTAAGTGACATCACCATGAAAATTATGGAGACCAGACAGAGTGCTGGTTGAGGCTGAGAGGAATCTAGACTGGGTAGTAAAGGGAGACAAAGTGCATCAGTTGTGGCATTGAGACCAACTCTAGCAGAGGAGGCTCGGTTCTCCTCACTAGCCTTCCTCTTCCAAGCTCCTGGGAGAGAGCTCCAGAAAGAGAACTTCCTGGGGGAAGAGAGGAAGCTCTGCAGGAATCCTGAAGGAGCTGTCCCCAGAACCTATAGGAAGAAGTAAATTCAAATGGTGCCAAGAGCAGGCTTTGGTGGAGTGTGTGATGTGCTACCCCACCGCCTTCCAGGAATGAAGGAGTTAGCGTCCAGCTGCCGCGAAGGCTGCTGAGAGATGCCACCAGCTGTCAGCCCTGTTTGAGAGTTGTTTCAGCCAAAGGAAACTGACTTACCCAAGGTCACCCCTCTTTCTGGGTGCAGCCTGTATCCAGTGACTGTCAGGGTGGGGGCATATGGCCCTGGATCTTGCCCCAACTTGGATCAACTCTGGACTGACATGAGCTGACAGGCTGCTGGTAGCCTTGAATGAAGTTTGATTTCTCTCTCTGCACAATCAGCTTTCTGTCCTCCATTGGTGTTGCTCCCACTGTTTCTGTGCAAGACTGGCCTACCCTAACATTTTTGCTAGGAGTGGCAATCCACACAGCTGGGAAAGAAAATCTAGACTGGGGATGGAGGGCTGAAATTACTGGAGCCATATTTCTTTTCTCCTGTAAAGTTTGGATTTTGAAAAACTGGGACAATTAAGCTTCTTTGCAACCAAGAATCTTCATAGAACAATTATATAGTACCTTAAGCTTTCCAAGCGGCTTTTATATGTTTTTTGAATTAATATAAAGATTCAGAATCTGAGCAAATGTTTTAGGTGCACAGAATGGGAATGAATTGAAATTTGTCTTAGTGAGACAGCACCCTATTAAGAATACTCCAATTCCATATGAACTGTTGGCCTACAGGTGAAGTAGAGGTAGGACAGAATTACCACTCACTTTGTTTTTCTTTCATTCAGATGTCTTTGGATCAAGGAGAAGTTCATGAGAATGGAAAAGCTACTTCATTCTTCCCCCTGAGACACTTTACAGAAAGGCAAGTTTGGGGGTGAGGGGCAGAGAGAACAAGAGTAAAATCATACTAGCATTATTTAGTAAAGATAAGTTTATAATTAGAATCTGATGAGTTTGCCACTTCTAATTTCAAAAATTAAGCATCATAGGGAAAAATATTAGTGATATTTGAAGAATAATATTGTACCATTATCAAAATAAATATGGGAAAATGTTTTAGACATGCCACTGTGCAAAAGTCTGTTCTTGTGGACAGGGTGCAGTAGTGTTGTGCTTGAATTCAGGATGCCTAGAGATGGCCAGGCAGGCAGCCATGACGGAAAGAAGGGCGTTTATTGACAGACCAGTGGTTTTCACAGTGAGGACTACCTCCACCAGTGATACCATCACCTGGGAACTTGTTGGAAGTTCCCACCACCCCACCCCTACCCTGGGAGTTGCCCTAAACCCTAACCGCCTGAAAATAGTATCCTGTGAACCCCATTGACATGGGATGTCAGCCACTGGGGTTATTTGGTTTTCTTTTCCCAGACTGATGTGGTTTGGAGAAAAGAACTACTCTGCCTCAGGTTTTAAGAATGGAGATTGTAGAGTTCAGTGCCTATGGATTCCAGGAAACTGGAAACTTGTTGCCTCAGCTGCAGGCAGTTTATAGTTTATAGGGTGAGCTGAGGTTGACACTGCTCAGATGGTAGGACATGGGAAGCCAGGAAAGAAGTGGAGCAGGAAGCACGAGTTAGAGTTTTACTCTGCACTCTTGCTTCTAGTTTATCCATGCATTCCTTTGAAACATGGCAGATTTTACTTGATGGGTAAAACACCTCTCTGGGCCAAACAGTTTAATTACATAGTCACATGGTCTTTTAACTAAGTTTGTTTTCTGAACACTTTCCTATTAGAAATTAACCAGAATATACAGCCAGTACATGGAAACTACATATATCTTTCTGACTTGCTGAGTCGCCTGAATCCATTTTCTCCAAATCAGTAGATTAGCTATTTTCAATCTGGGTCAAAACCAAAAATCACCAGACTGAAATTAAACTCTAAAAGGCAGCAGCAGAGCACAGAAAATGTGTATTTATTTCCCCATCTTCTTTAAGTCTTCATGGATATTGTTGGGTTTTCTGAAAACTCCTCTATCCAAAGCCATGTCTATTTATTTACTCCTTTATTAGATAGTCTACAGTTGTGTGAGAAAAACTGGCATTAAAACGCTAACATCATTATCATAAAGCAAGTGGTGAAACCATTATGTTTTCATTGAGTCTCAAAGTATTAGTACACTAGTAGTAAGAGAGCATGTTAATGAGTCACAAATTTATTGAACTTGTAAGCAAAAATCCTAAGTCACTACAATCTTGTATCACCAGAGTTAGTTAGCATCACCTGAGAAGGAGAAAATGGCTAATGGATTACAATTAAATAAATATATACTTCACAAATTTTCCCACTGCCTTTTTATTTTTCCTCATATTATACTTATTATACCAAGTAAGTGAGGAAATGTAAGATTGCTTTTAATCTAAATTTTATTTCTCAATTCCCAAAATTTGATTAGAATTTGGGTCTCTGGGTGGATGCATAGAACTGCCACCAAGAGTATGAGTTGGTTTGGCTAGGGAGATGAGTAAGAAACAAGGTTGAAGGTCTCTGTCATTATCATAACCAGTATATTTCATCTAGCTCCATCTTGTTCAGATATCCATGCATAAAGCAGCAAATTTCTACATGGTCCTTGAAACTTTTCATGAGCACTTAACTCTATGTGATCTCCTGCTTTCTCTGCACACTTATATGTACCACTTACTTGACAATGATCAGCTATTGCCCAAAATCTCATATGTTTTGTTCTGACAGCTGACTTGTAAGCTCCACAAGCCCAGATGTTAGAGCCATAGATGCTCATATAAAACATTAGGAAAAATCTAGACTGGCTTCCTACTCACTTGGCTCAATAAATATTTATTGTTTTTAATGTACTATGCTAATAGTTCTCCTCAAAGATCTTCTCCAAGCAAGAACAACAAAATGTTTCCCTGAGAATCTCAGAAGTCATGCAATTCAGCAATATTCTAGAGAATGTTGTTCTCTAAGGCATTCTTGAAAAGAAAGCTGTAAAGGGAGAAAAGAATATTATAAAGTTAAGCAGAAGTAAATCGTGCCACATCAGAAAAGACTGCATACATAAGTAAAGAAAGCCAGATGGTTTTCTTCATTAGAGAGATATGGAATCTGATACCAACATGCAGAAACAATTTTGGTTGTCAGCTTTTCTTCAATTCTAAACTTCACCTTAAAGTACAAGTTAAATTGATTCTTCCAAAAAATTCTTCCAAGTGTTTTATAATGATTTTGAGTTTGTTTGGGGGATTTAGCTGGTGTTTTCCTTATATATACCATAGCTTCCTGGCTTTGGAATAAATCCATGCTCTCTCTTTTTAGACAACGTTTCTTTTAGTTTATGTAAGTCTAGATATTAAATCTTGCTTCATGTCTTACTTTCTGTAGTTTTCTAGGGTCCAAAGGGCTAGAATTCCATGTTCTCTGTCTCTGATGTTTTTTTTCTGGTCTTAACTACCTATTCTTGCTTTTCCTATCGATGGTGTGTACACTCGCTCTTGGTGTCTTAGGGTATTATGTTATTGACTTCATTGCTTAGTGTCAATATAATACATAATCATCGTTAAAACCCTGTCATGGGGGCAGAGAAGCATGTTTTTACTATAAGATGAGATGTGGTGGTAAAGTAAAAAACTTTAAGACTTTATCTTGGCTATGTAATAACACAGATTTACAGTGTGTAAAATATGACAAATATTTGTAATTCTTGAGAATTCCAATGATGTCAAGTATATGGAAACTCTCTGTCCATAATTTGGAAATAGACTTTATCGGAATATATTCTCTAGTATCTGTGACACGCATCCTTTTGCAGTTCTGTCACAACTCAATCTATTGTGATACTATATGTAATACTTAAAGTCTGGTTAGTGGCGTTAAGGGTGATTTCTCTCCATTCCCTAGGAGAATGTCATCTCCTCATCTCACAGACACACTTGTACCAAGGTAAGTGACTGAGGCTTTTTGAATGAGTCAGAGCTAATAATTATTCATGTCACCAGTTGCAGAAACCTTAAAGGTGTAAGCATCTCCAGAAGCAATATGGTTGCATAGGTGTTAGTAACTAAATGTCCATGAACCTTAGGGAATAAGTGTATAGGCTTCAGGGAGCCCAGAAACCCTCTGAAGTATTGGTTACTTGTGCATTTGTTCTTTTTTTTCTCTAGATAGGTTGAGGATTCTATCAAATTCTTAACCATGACACTAAAGGGAGGCAGCATAGGAAAATTGCATGGAGACTTCAGTGTAAAAACTTGTGTTTAATTCATTAATGCTAGACAATAGTGACCCCCAGGAAGCTGGGTGACACTGCTATTTACCTTTTAGACAAATTCCATTCTTTATTGTTTTTCATTATTTTGAAACTTACCAGCACCCAGACGTAGCATTCTACACATTCATTCATTCATTCTATATGTAAAAGGCTATGATTTATTGAAAAGCATACTTTTTAAAAATGTTTATTTATTTATTTTGAGAGAGAAAGAAAGCGTGAGTGGGGAAGGCAGAGAGAGAGGGAGAGAGAATCCCAAGAAGACTCTGAGCTGTCAGTGCAGAGCCCAACATGGGGGCTCCATCTCACAACTGTGAAATCATGACCTAAGCTGAAACCAAGAGTCAGACACTTAACCCACTGAGCCACGAAGGTGCTCCGCAAAGCATAATTATATAGAAAATTGCAAGGAAAGTCAAATAATATTCAAAACCAAAATTTAAAATTTAATGGCTTAAGCCTAAGGTTCCATTACTTTTTTAAGATCTCGGAAGTATTAGCAGTGGAAGAATGCTTTTCCTTTTTCTTTTCTTTTTTTCCTCTTTTTGTGATGTTCCCCCTTTTTGATTTATTCTTTTTTTTTTCTTGTTTCTAGTCTTTCTTCTGATATTCTTGTTTCCTTTGTTTTGAAGTGTCCTCTTTTATGGAACTAGATGAATAAGACCTTTTCCTTTTTTTTTTTTTTTTTTTTTTTTTTTTTAACTGACTCATCAATGTCCAGGACCTTAGACAAGGGAGGCATGGGGGGAAGAAAAAACACATCACCACCCCCTCCAAGCCATGCAAGCCAGTTTGGAAAGGATGTGTTGGCCTTAGAAAATGTTTCTGGCAGTGTTACTATCCCTGGTGTCAAGAAGTTCAATGGAAAATTGCCTATATGGGTGGGCTCAAGATGGTTTGACAGTTAAAGAAACCAATCTTCAGGCAGAGGGAAGCAGTGGAAGTTAATTTTGGATATTAATTGGTCTTACATTTGATAGGAAATAAAGTCTCAGTGGAACTTTCCTGGCTGTCTTTTTATCCTTCTAGGTAAGAGTACCATCTTACCTAGAGAAGGGCAAAAGCTTATTTTTTTATAGACTTTGGAACATTGGGACTTTTTTGAGGGATTTTTAAAAAATAAATATGAACAAAAACATGAAAGCCTTCACGAATGTGTGTGTCATCCTTGTGCAGAGGCCATGCTAATCTTCCCTGTATCATTCCAATTTTAGTATATGTGCCGCCGAAGTAAGCACTGAACATTGGGATTTTTAAGGCTAAAGTACTCAGATGTGGTCTGTGCCCTCCTCCCTCGGCCCTATCCTCCCACCATTTCTCCTTCTTCATGCCTACACAAAATGAGAGAGCTCCTGAAAAGAACTCTGAATTTATCCAATAAAATTATAGGACAGTTATCCTATAATAACTGCTCAAACAAAGTAGTTATCTAGTTCAAACTTCTATCACATGTGAATTTATTCCAAAACATCTTAAGACATGATTGTTTTAAGATTTGCTTAAATACTCCCAAATAGACTGAAATTTGTGCTCTACATGAGGGCTCTTGAGCCTGATGGATGGTTCCTAGGGTTGAAGAGTCAAACAGAAACTCCTCCGGACTATGTAGATGAATATAGATTGTCACACTTCTTGGAGTTGGCCAATGTCCTCCAGATGTCGGTGAAGCAGAGAGCTACCTCCTTGCCCATTTTCCTCAACTGAATACACACTAGTCTTCAAAGGGACTTTTAACTGCTCTTTCACTCTTTCTTTCATAAGTGTCTAGAACCAGACCAGAGAGTATTTGGAAGTAAGTTCTGGTATAACTAAGGGCTCCCTTGGTAAGTCTTCCTTCAGAAAGTGGCTCAGTTAAATGTTCCTTCCTTCCATAATGTGAGGTTCCTTGTTGACAATTCTTATTGTGTTCTAACCCTCCCCATACAACTCTCTTTAACTGTCTGCTACTCAGTGTCTCCACATTCTCCCTCCGGACACACAGAACTGATCCAAGACCTTGCTCAGTCCTATGTGCCTTTTTAATCCATTCCTGGGGTATCTTGGCTGGATGTCAGGAAGCTTCACCTGCTCTAACAAGTCCTGTCTTATACCTGAAGGGAGTCTTCTTATATGAGGGAATACGGGGTTGAGGTGATGGAAGTTTCTTTAACTCTTGTTCTACCTCTGCCCAATAACAGATCTGTGGTCTCATTTGCTCCTGAAGTTTTTGACACAAACATTATGATGACCATGAGAATTATTTTTTTTCTTTCAATAGTCTACCAAGTCTAGTTTATGTAAGAAATGTGTATTCCTCCATTTAACACATGTTTGTCACACTTTTTATGAAATAAAAAACCGGGCCTTTTTAATGTATAAAAGTACATGATTCTCATTTTTTTTAGGCATCCCTCCACCTTACATCTCAGTAAAGCCATACATTAACTGACAATGCTTCTACAATTCAGATAAATGGCACCATGTTCCCAAATTTCTTTATAATCCTCAAGATTTTCCCTTTTATCCAGAGAAAGGGGTTTTGGTGCTTTCTATAAAATTGAAAATTATGAGACACAGATTCCTTAGATATGATTACCAAGGATTATGTTAAAGACTTGATGTATGGGGGGTTTTCAATATCTCTGCCTTTGAAATATTGGTCTTCAGTTTCCACTTAACTTTTCTAAGGTGGATTTGTGGTTCAGAAATTGAAAATTAGGATCGTGTCTTGAAATACATTTAGAGCTTGAACGGGCTCTGTCATAGTGTTTAGTGTGATCCAGCCACTAGCCAGACCTGTCCTCATGGTGATTTCCTCAGGGTGGAATTTGATCAGCTCCACTAGATCTACACAGTACCTAGTAGTATATTTATATGAACTAGTGAGTGCTCCCAAGCCCCTTTTCAATTGATAAAAAACCTACCTTATTTTACGATCTCCAGAGGTGTTTATAATGATGGCGATTTACAAAGTTAGAGGAAAAGACAGAACTGATAGGAAGTAATCAGTCAAAAGCGCACGGAACACATGGGGAGTGGGGACAAAGGGTCCGACCATGTGGGCAGTGAGTAAAAGAAATACAGCGTTGGGTATGTGTGTTAAAAAATAGATGATCTAGGTCACTGTAAATAAAGCCTACAGAACCTTTGTGTAATTTGGTTTCATTTTTGGTGAATGTTTTAAAATGCACATTTATAAAAAAATATTTTTTGGGGCGCCTGGGTGGCGCAGTCGGTTAAGCGTCCGACTTCAGCCAGGTCACGATCTTGCGGTCCGTGAGTTCGAGCCCCGCATCAGGCTCTGGGCTGATGGCTCGGAGCCTGGAGCCTGTTTCCGATTCTGTGTCTCCCTCTCTCTCTGCCCCTCCCCCGTTCATGCTCTGTCTCTCTCTGTCCCAAAAATAAATAAAAAAAAAAAAAAAAAAAAAAAACGTTGAAAAAAAAAAAAAATATTTTTTGTAGGTAATTATGTATTTTTCCCAGTTTTCTCAACTTACCATTTACAATGAACATGTATGATTATTGTTTATGAATGAGTCACTGTGCTGAACTAAAAACATTTCTGATATTAAAACTTCATTCTTGTTTCCTAAGAAGTCTAATCAAAGTGATAGTAACATATTCTCACAAAGGATAGTCCATGAAATGGTGGAGTACATTATTCAGACACCACAATATAATAATCAGAAGACCATTACACTTCATAGAATACTATGCCCAGTGACAATGCCTGTGACAATGAGCTAATTGCAACCATGAGCACTGAGGGAGGAAGGTATATGAATCATTGGACAGACACTATTGTCATTAATAATAAGCACTGAGAATAAGGTATTAAGGTTTTTTATCATTACTGCTACTACTCTGACTGTAGATTTATTTTCAAATTTTGAATTGATGACCACATAAAACTAAGAACAACACCCACAGAAATAACAAAATGTGAGTTAATGTATTCCAGAAGCCAGTCCTTACTAACCTCTGTAACGCATAGATATTTACATTTAGTGGTGAACTGCTGAACTGATAGGGTAGTATTTTTCAAACAATGATCTGGAGCTGTAATGACTCCTGTACACTCCCTTTGGGGCTGCTTTGGGTCAGGAGTAGGAGGTGGATGGAGGGGTTGGGTGCCTTTTCCCTCTTATTTCCTACCTGAGCATCCTTTGAGGCATATTTTAAGAGTTTTGTTTCCAGGATATTTCTTTGGCTCCTGGACCCTCTGTTTTCTCAATTCCCAAATTACTTATTATTTGGACCCTGCCTTTTGGCACTTAGGCACATACAGCCTGACACTGATGGACTTCTCCATAAAGATTATAAGTTTATTGAGGTCAGAGGCTGTGCATTATGTTAGTTTTCATTTTCCAGGGCACATAGCATTGCATACGTGGCAGACGCTCAAAAAAAATTTGCTGAATTGTATGCAAATAATATTATCATAGCATTTTTGACCTTATGAGACATTGAGAAATCATTTAATTCAAGTCCCAGTTTGCAGATGAGGAAAATGAAGCCAACAGAAGTTAGGTTCTTGATCCAGATCATATGACTAATGTATAATTTAAAAATAATCCAAGCACTTTATTTGCTTAGGAAGTAGATGTCTCATTCATATTCTTACTCACCCTATTTGTTTTCCTAACAGGCTTTGCTTTTCACCAACAATGCAAAATTTCACCTCATCGTCACTACCACTGGGGTGAGAATTTGACATATTTGTAGTTCTCTTTAAAGCTCTGATTCTGTGATTAACACGCACAAACACATTTGCTAATGCTTGCAAACTTTCTTTTTTAACTTGGTAATTTTAGGCTTCATCGTCAAACCCCTATCTTCGGTTCCAAACAGAATTATTGCACACCTCTGGTCATAAAAATCTTTGTTTCTGCTCCAATGTTATCCCTTACCACCTGTGTTATTAGACCTGTATTGCGGTTTGCTGAATGAATGTTTATCTCCCCTACTATTCTGGGGTTGTTTGAGAGTGGGGGAACCACATAATAATCACCTAGACTTCTCCATATCGCTTAGCCCTGTCTTTGAGTGCAGTGAGAACTTCAAAAAGGCTTAAAAATGGTTTTGTCCCATCTAACATGATGAAATGATAATTACAAGAATTTATTCCTGAGAAATCAGACATTTTTGCATGCAAAAAACCAAATCCTATTGCTCATTATTTTAAAAGAATGATTATAATCTATTGCATGTCAACACAAACCAACCGACAAATTTCCTAAAATGTGGTTAAACCCCAGTAAAATATCTAGTTATAAGTAACTACTATGTTAAGAAGTTAAAAGTTTAACCATTTCATATTATAAAGTGATGTATAGGGACAGATGGTGGGTACACTTGTGCTGAACACAGACGTATTAAAGAAAAAATGTGGAAAAACGAACATTAAACATTTAACGAGGAATAAATGAAGCAAGGGTCATGAGGAAATGACACAATGAGGGAATGTGGAACACAAAAGGGCAATTTTAGGTAAATAGCAGACTCAGAGGAACTGATGAAGAGGCATCACATTTCTGAGGCTGCTCTAAAGGCTGAACAGGAGACTGTGATCAATCTTCAGGGAGTTGATGGAGGCTTTAGGATGCAAAAACACTTTAAAACAAGTAGACAGTTTTGCTTATTTAAAAAGAAGAAAAGGAGCACCTGGGTGGCTCAGTCAGTTCAGCATCTGACTCTTGATCTCAGCTCAGGTCTTGATCTCAGGGTTATGAGTGCAAGCCCTGCACTGGGCTCCACACTGGGTGTGAAGTCTACTTAAAAAAATAAAGAAAGAAAAGAAAAGAAAAAAAGTTTTTAACCAGGATTCTTTGTCATATCACTACTATATTCTAGCATGTTCATTATCTCATCTGCATGACTCCTTGTTCCATGGTCTTTTCTTAGGATCTACTCTTAGCAACATCATCACATAAATTCCATGTGGTACTGTGTTTTATTTTATTTTATTTTATTTTATTTTATTTTATTTTATTTTATTTTATTTTATTTTATATTGTATTAAGTTTATTTATTTATTTTGAGAGAGACAGAGACAGCATGAGTGGGGGAGTGGCAGAGAGAGAGGGAGAGGGAGAGAGAATTCCAAGCAGACTCCGTGCTGCCAACACAGAGTCTGACATGGGGCTCAAACTCATGAACTGTGAGATCATGACCTGAGCAGAAACCAAGAGTCAGGCATTTAACTGACTGAGCCACCCAGGCGCTCCATGATGCTGTATTTTAAATGTAATTTAAGACTTTTATCTGCACCTCATGTTGTTAATAATGTTGCACTGAGTTTTAATGACATAAGTATAAATTTTTTTCTTTACAAGTAATGAACAGGAAAACGTATTTAAAGATACATGTGTTTTTATGAAGTTGCATATTAAAAATCTAAGAAACGACTAATAGAGGGTATAGTCTGTGGAAATAACATATAAGGTCTCAGCTTGCTTTGCTCCTCTTCAAGGGGTATATCATTCTTCCAAGGGGATAAAATTCTCAAGTCATTAAAAATATTTACTGGGTACCTAGAATGTTTATGGCATTGTCAAAAGCATTGTGGAAGCTACATAGACAGATCAGATATGGATCCCGAGATAAGATCTGTTCAGAAGCAGCTGCACAACCTGGTGCGAAAGGATTATATCTAAATGCAAGATGCCGGAGTCCAGAAGAGTGGCATGCTGTGCAGTATCTGGGAATAGTAGTATCTGGAAAGAATTGGTGGCATCTTTCAGCGTAAAGATAGAAATTGAGTACGAGTATGAGCAAGCTGGCATTCTTATGTAAAAAGCAAATGTATTCTTTATAATGAGAGGCATTCCTATGGGAGTAAGGAGAGGGTGATTCTATTTGGGTGGTGGGTTTTCAGTAGTAGGAAATGGCTTTGCATTGAGGTGGTTCTTTGAGAACTATAGCATACTATGGATAGTACTTCAATCAGAGAATTCAATGTAGAGAAAATTCAAAGGCTTCATTGTTATGAAGCTTTCTGCCTTCAGTTCCTTGAAAGAGAGGAGACAGGAATTGGAGTAATAAACACATCATAATTAATACTGGTTGAGCAGTAATTTTGGGACTTAAATTCTTGCAAGAGACTCTGCCTTAAGGCAGCATGGACTGGGTAATTATCCGTTTTTAGGGGATAGGAACTAAGCGAAACTCTAGCCAGCACCTACTGTCTGAGGTGCAGATCTGTTGTTTGCTGTCTAGCATTCACTGCCCCCTCCTAAATTTCTTTTGGTCACCACCTCATTCTCAGCCATCAGGGGTGTGGTTTTGACCTCCCTGCCATCTCCAGCAATGGGTCTTGACTGTGTTGAATCTATCAATGTGGCTTTTTCCTTCAGTCAAGTGACTGGATCAAGGGTAGTCATGTAATACCAGTGGACAGAACTCAATGTGAGACGTTTACTGGGGAAGCCACTAAGGAGAAATTTCTACAAGAAAGAAAGAAGCTTCTCTTTCTCTCTTCTTTAGACAGTGTAAAGAAGTAAGGTACAGAACTGACACTGCGACTTTTATTGTCGCTTGTTGTGTTTATTCTGATTTGCTTTGCTTTTGGCCTTGGCTTCCACAGGAAGAAAACTTGGAGCTCTTGGAGGATGGAGTGGATGTCTCAGGGTGGGTCATGGGTGGGCTGGGGTAAGACAGACAATGGCAGAGTACAGAGATGGAGACACTAGGCTCTTGTTGACAGTGTCAGGCTCCTGGATCACCACTGGCCACCCTAAAGCTGGCCCCTCTAGGGATGGAGAATATTCCTGACACTGCCATATTATAAATCTCTTAGGTATTGTTTTGGCATGATTTGGCATGTATGGATACATGCACATGTGTATTGAATGTGGGGTGGGCACAGCAAGGGCCAACCAGCTTTGAAATAAGACTGTTGTAAAAATGAGCGTGGAACGATCCGGAACACAGTGAGGTAAAGTCATATTACAGCAAGAAAATGACTTGCCTTCAGTGTCAATATACCTAAAGTCATCTTAGAAAATCCAAGTGAAGCAACGAAAAGATCCTAAATTAATGACAGTTCAAAGCCACCTACATCAAGAGCAAGGTACAAAAATCAATACATCTCTATACCAGCAACAACTGGTAAGCAAATATAATGGAAAAAATAATCCCATTTACAAGAGCACCCCAAACCCATTAACTAATTATGAACCAATACAAAAAGAGATGTGTAGATCCTATATGAAGAAAATTACAAAAGCTTAAGAAAACTATAAAAGAACATTGGAGTACCTCTTAGCGAGATGGAAAGAGTCACTATTGTAAAGGTATAAATTCTTCTTAAATTAATATTATAACACTATTACAATTTAAATTTGAAGAGCTTTTTTATTTATTTTCATTTATTTTAGTATAATTTATTGTCAAATTGGCTTCTATACAACACCCACTGCTCATCTCAACAATTGCCCTCCTCAATGCCCATCACCTACTTTCCCCTCACCCCTACCCCCATCAACCCTCAGTTTGTTTTCAGTATCCAAGAGTCTCTTATGGTTTGCCTCCCTCCCTCTCTGTAACTTTGCTTTTTTAAACTTAGCAAATGATTCTAAAGTTTTCAGGAAAAATTTATCTGTAAGGATAGGTGTTTTAGGAATTGTTATTTTTGTCTTAAAAATAAGAAGAGGGTCTCTTCCTGACAGGCCCCACATTAATTGAATCTTTTTGTAGAGCAATAAGTGAAAGTGTCAGAACCTTGAGATAAATATCAGTTTGAAGCGTTTTCAACAAAATTGTTTGATTTTCACCCCAATATAATCTTAAGTTAAAATAAAGCATCACCTGAATTGATTTCGCAGCCCTCTGTTGATGATAACCTTTTCTAAGAAACCTATTAAATGTTCTACAGGGATTCATTCCTCCATAATACGTGGGACCGTGGTCATAGCCTCCCCTCCGGAGGGACCAGCCTCCCCCCAACCTTTAAAGGTCAAAAATGCATTTTGGTCAATGGATATTTATGAAGATAGGATAGATGGTAACTCTTAAAGCTGATGATAGGTGATGAAAGAAACACAGCGATGTACTGGACGTGAGCATGCATACTGGTGCAAATATTCTGGTGAGCAGAAAATATACTTTAAGCTAGTTAAAAATGTTCATCATATGTCACCCAGTAATTTCACTTCTAACAATGTTCCCCATGGAATAAGATAGACACCCAAAGATTCACAAGGGCTTATTTTCCTCATATTAAAGTAAAAAATGTGGAAAAACAAACATTAGACATATAATGAGGAATAAATGAAGCAAGGTCATGAGGAAATGACGTCCAGACCTTAAAAATTAAAACATACTTGAGGAGCCTGGGTGGCTTGTTGGTTGAGCATTAGACTTCTGCTCAGGTCATGATCTCAGGTTCATGAGTTCAAGCCCCATGTCAGGCTCTGCATTGACAGCTCAGAGTTTGGATCCTGCTTTGGATTCTGTGTCTCCCTCTTTCTCTCTCTCTGCCCCTTCCCTGCTTGTACTCTCTCTCTCACTCTCAAAAATAAGTAAATAAACTTAAAAAAATTTAAAGCATACTTTTCCTGCTCATCATTTATAATTTTTAAATTGAACTATAACATATAGGAAGTACACCAATCTTAAATCCAAAATTTAATAAATTTCATATGCATCTGTAACTACCATCCTGATTGAGAGTACATTTCTGGCACATCAGAGGTCTCCTCATATTACCTCCTATTCAATATCACTCCCCAATGGTAGCTGCCATTTTAATTTTTATCAACTTTGATTACAATTTGCCTGTTCTCTAACTTATGTAAAGGGAATTGCACATTACACAATCTTTTGTGCCTGCTTTTTATGATGCTGAATGTAATTATAGTTTATTCATTTTCATTGATGCATACTGTTTCATTTTATGAATATTTTAAAATTTGTTAATCCATCCTATTGAGGGATATTTGAGTTGTTTCCAGTGTGTAGTTATTGCGAATCGTTTTTTTCAAATCATATTTTTGAAGAGTAATGACATAAAAATGTTAAAGTGCTAATTTAAAAAACCTGGAGATACACATCTAATGAAATTTGGTATCAGTTTAAAAAATTCAGCTATACAGAGTAAGAGATTAGAAAGAAATACAGGAAATAATTGACTGTGGTTTATTCCAATGGTAGTACTATAGATAGGATTGTTCATGAAAATGACATTAAAATGAGATTCCATTTCAGTTTTAATAAAAGGACCCCAAAATGTAAGTACAGGTTGATTCAGGCTGTTGACAGCTTGCATTTTGGCTATTAAGATATTGAAGATGAAGTACCTTGGAATGTTGGAAATACACCAGAGAATTTGATGGGGGAGAGATGATCTCCACCTGCAGCAGAGGAGTGATTTTCTCCAAACTTCAGAATAGAAGATTAACAAAGCACACTTGAAAAGCTTCATGTGTGTCACAGTTGTCCAGTGTTGGACACAAGTTGAAGGAATCTAAAGATGAGAAGCTGTGGCCCAAGATGACAGAGTAGGGGTGGGATGGGGACAAAGTTGCACTGAGAATTGGGTTCATGAACACTAATGGTGGGGCAAGGATGCTTTGTGGGCTACCCTGGGGACATTGGTAGTGATTTATATCTTCTGCTAGAAGAGTGTCTAGAGAACCTAGCTGGAGGAGGAGATTGCTGCATTCTCAAGAGGTAGGAGAGGAAAGGTTAGTGGCCAGCTTAAGGAAAACCTCATTACCTGTATTATAAAAAGCACAGTCTAATGATCCTAGTGAGGTCTCCAAAGAATCCATGAGAGTACCGCTGAAGAAAAAGGTCAGCTTTCCTCACCCACCAAACCTGGAAGAAACTATCACCAATTCCATTGGGATCACAGGGCAGCCTTTTCCAGACTCTTCTCTCACCTTTTGCCTCTCTGATTTTAGAGGTGCCAGACTTCTTAGATAACCAATGGAGAGAGAGGATTTGAGGGCTGGAAGCAAAAGAGAGAAATCAACTGCCTTTTCCCATCACTACTATAAGCAGAGGAGGGTAGCTCTATATATTTACAAAGCTTAAGATTTTGATTATATTCAGAGGTACGTACTTAAATTACTGCAGTGAGGTGATTATTGTGACTCACCATGACAAGGGCCCAATTTTACTATTTAAGAATGATAATTGGGGCGCCTGGGTAGCTCCGTTGGTTAAGTGTCAGACAGTGGCTCAGGTCATGATCTCGTGTTTCACAGGTTCGAGCCCTGTATCAGACTTTGTGCTGACAGCTCAGAGCCTGGAGCCTGCTTCAGATTGTGTGTCTCTCCCTCTCTCTGCCCGTCCCCCACTTGCACTCTGCCTCTCTATCTCTCAAAAATAAATAAACATTAAAAAAATTTTAAAGAATGATAATAAATATCATAAAACCTTAAATTTCACCAGAGGAGTGAGGGGGAAGCAGCCACAGAGATTAGCCTAAATAGGCAGAAGGGAGAAGAATAAAGTTATATTCAGACAGCACTTTTTAGATTCTTATTGCCATTTATATGTGTTTTTCAAATTTTATGCAATAGCATTAGTTAATTTTTAAATAAAAATGAGTTAAAAATAGTTCTTACCAGAAGAGAATGAAATACACAGTATGGATACATAGAAACAAAGAGTCAGAGGATTAACCAAACAGTGGCAATGTCTTCTCCAACAGCACTTGTCACGTACTGTGGCTACCTAACTTTCAATGTTTGGGAAACTTCTCATATTATGATTGCCATCTTCCCAAGGTATAAACAGAGAATTCACTTTCCCAGCTTTTCTTGTAGTTAAGGGACAGTCATGGTACCTCGGCTTCTGCATGAAACCTTGCATTAGAAAAATGTAACTTGAGGAAGCAAATGGCTGAGCAGATTCCAATTTTTCTGGTGTGAAAGGCATTGGAGTTGTATTGTTTTCTCTGGAATCAGTGGCAGAGGTTCTTGTGCTCAGCATTAGCAATGTGGGCAGCAGTGTCTGTGCCCAGCAGGGGCAGGAGCAAGGATGTCATCCTTTCCCATGGTGTGATTGGTATTGCCCTTGGCTTGTAGTCCCTAAGCCTCTGGCCTTTTGAAGATTCAATAAACTAATTAATGCCCTTTAATAAATAGTTCTTCTGCTTACGCTAGCTTGAGTAGGCTCTTTTATTTTCAGCTAGAGAGGGGATGCCCTGGACAAAGTATCCTTCACTCTTCTCCCCATGGAAGTGTATGCGTTGATGCCATTGAAACATTTAACTGACTCCCACTCATGAGACAGCTTCACGATTATCATTTGTATCTACTGGGGGAAAATGCACTGAAAATGCTGATGTGTTCCAGGCATTAAAACAGTTATGCTTTTCATTTTTAATTCACAAGTTATAATTCTGGTTTGTGCACAAGTCTTTTGTGAGCTTGCTTTATTATGAATTAGTCCTATGAGATGGATTTATTCTCTGTGTGCTGACAAAATCAAATTGCTAAATTTAAAAGCTAGGATTACAGACTGGGTCTTGTTATATTTTTCTTTGAGTTAGTTGACCTCTTGTGAAGACACAACCAAGCCCATTTCTTGGTGACACTTTGATATTGCCATGAGATTTTCCTTTCAATATTTACCGTTATTCATACAAGTTCAAGAAGAATTAGTTGTGTGACCCTTTTTGGTCATGTTGAATATACCAATAAAATGTGCTTTTTAAAAAGATAGAGCAAGCAGTTCATCTTTAACAGTAGTTTTTCTACATTATGCTTTGAAGTTTCAATTTGATCCGAGTAGCTGCTCCCTCTTCACGAGCCCATCCCACCTAAATTTAAAATGAAAGAATAAGACTCTTATTGGAGTTAAGTTCAGGTTTACAGCTTTACATGTAAAGTGGGGAAGAGGAGCAATGAAAATAAAAAGTCAATTTGGATATGGAATCGATAATCCCTCTCAGATAATAGGACAGATCTTCATTCTGCAGAATTCTTTTTATAGAAATGACTCCCCTTTAATATTTAAACAATCTTATCAAATGTTACAGGACTCTTTGTACCTGAGCTACAATCTCTCCTTTGGTCAATATATCACAATTTCTTCCATATTCTTTCAAGTAATTGAATCAACATGAAATATTGACTTGGTAACCAAGTAAATAAGGAGCTTGTTGGGAAACGGTGATTCAGATTTGATGATTGTGATTTAGTCTCAAAAAGTTCTTCTGTGAGAAGCATAAATTGAAAGTGTTCAAGGATACTTCAGGGAATTAACAGTAGACTTGAAAATGGTTTTAGAGGGAGGAGAAAATGTCTAACCCAGATAAAATACAAAAAGTCATGTAAGAAGCATTAAAAGTGACTTTAGCTATCAGAAAGTAGATGGTTCATTTATGTAAAGTTGTCCTATACAAATCATTCAAATTGGGACACTTCAGTCAACTGGTCTTAATTTAAATTTGATGGAACAAAATTAGTTGATGGAATAATTTTGGAACATATGAATAGATAGCTATTTTTTGAAGATATTGGAGAAGAAGTGGAGTAACTGAAACTCTCTTACATTGCTGGTGAGAGTGAAGAACCTGGCAATCACTTTTGGAAAATGACTTGGCAGCATTGACTTTAACTTAACATATGCCTAACCTCTGACCCAGCAATTCTACTCCTCGATATATATCCAAGAGAATGAATGCGTGCACCCACAAAAATACATGTGCAGCAAGGTTCAGAGCAGTTTTATTAATAACAACCCAGCTGGAAATAATAACAAAAATATCTACCAATAAAAATGGGTAAATAATACATGGTGGAATATTCACATAATAGAATACTAAATAGAAGGAGAAAAAATCAAGAAGAAGAAACTTCAGATACACGTGATGGCATAGATTAATTTCATAAATATAATTAATATAAGAGTGAAAGAAGCCAGAAACAAAGGAGTATAAACTGTGTGATTATATTTTTATGAAGTTTAAGAACAAGCAAAACTTAGCTATAGATTTAGAAGTCAGAATAGTGACTACCTCTGAGTGAGGTATTGACTGGGAAGGGACACATGACAAAATCCGGTGTTCTGGGAATGTTCTCTAGCTTGATGGTGATTGCATATATATATATATATATATATATGTATATATATATATATACATATATATATATGTGTGTATATATATACACACACACACATATATATATATACATATATGTATGTGTATATATATATATACACACATATATACATATATATACATATATACATATATGTATACATATATATGTGTACGTGTGTGTGTGTGTGTGTATATATATATATATATATATATATATGTATGAAAAGTTCATTGAGCTGTACACTTGCAATTAGTGGGCTTTATTGTATATTATACCTCAATAAAGCAATTTTTCAAAACATAATAAAGTCACTATTCAGAGGAGAAAACCATACTTGATTGAAACTTTCTTTTTTTCCTCACTTCTCAACTACTTTCAGCTTAGTGAACAAACAATTGTATTATCAGACATGATTAATTAGAGCCAAAGGTTAATTGGTTCTCTAACTACAGCTCTGCCACTGGATTGTTGCTAGTCTTGGTTGGGAAAATCTTTTGTAACCACAGTGTTTTCCACCCCTTAAAACTAGTATAATCAAAAGCCTTTTATATTCTATCATCCACCTCCTCCTGAGTGGCATTTATCATAGTCAAAAGCAACAGTCACCCTTTTCCAAAAGAGACGTTTTTCTCATTAGTTTGACTACCTATCATCATGGCTTTATCAAAGCATCACTCAGGTGAAAATCAGTGACTTGTCCATTCAACCAACACAATACTGCTGTGCAGTGAACTGGCGTAACTTAAAACTTTTTCCAGTTGCAATAAAAAACAAGCTATGTATTTGATCTAAAAAAAATAAATCAAAATAAAAACCAAACAAATAAAAACAAAGGGGAAAAAGGATTCCAAACTAAACGAAACAGACAGTGGCATGTAGCACCTGGAAAACTAAAGGGCAAGAGTAAATGCTTAAAAAACTAGGAATGAAATAAAAGCCTGTAAAATAGGTGTTAATCTCTCTACCCCATCCTTTTTTCTCCACTTTGTTCCCAAAGTGCTGCCAACCAGGTTTATGACTTTCAGCTTTTCTTGATGATCCAAGGAGAAAAGACAAAAAGATGTCATTTGGGTAGCCACCTCCCTGCCCAAATCCTGATTCCCTCACAATCATGAAGCAGAGAAGGAGTTATTAAGCTTGCAGTGCCCCACGCAAATATGAATGAACGACCAAGTGTACTGGAGATATCAGGAAAGCTTTCAACATGAAACTAAAATGAAAAGAAAGAGAAAAAAAAAATAAGAAAAACACCAGGAAACTAATGCCACTTAAAAACATAAATGATGTTCTTCAGAGAAGATACGTTCATTAATTGGGAAGAGGACACTGTCAAAAAGTAATGGAAGGAAGAAAGGGCTCTTAGAAAAAAAATACTATGATATAAATTTCAAATAGAATATAAATTTCCATAGAAGAATGAAATGCAAAAGTTCATCAAGTCTCCCAGAAAGTGGGGGTAAAATATGAAGAGATGGAAAGTAGGAGAAAGAACAAGTTAGAGGAGCATTCAAGAAGGCATAATATCTGATTAGTAGAGATTTTATTTTATTTATTTTTTGAATTTTTATTTATTTATTTTGAGAGAGAGAGCATGTGCAAGTGGGAGAGGGGCAGAGTGAGAGGGAGAGAGAGAATCCCAAGCAGGCACCATGCTCTCCATGAAGAGCCTGATGCAGGACTTGATCTCACAAACCATGAGATCACGACCTGAGCCGAAACCAAGAGTTGGACATTCAACCAACTGAACCACCCGGGAGCCCCTGATTAGTAGAAAATTTAAAAATAAATCATAAGTAAAATGGTGGTGTTGGTTGACAGTGGTTGTCAAAGAAGCAGTACAGAATATGATTTCACATTGCACGTCCAGCACAATGAGTAGGAAAAGTCTTCCACCACAGGCAACTTTTGAACACAGATGAGGAGAGAGGAGGAATGTAGGTTTCACACAAAGGATTATAAATCAGATTGACACTGAACTTTTCAATAATATATTGGAAGCTAGAAGATAATGGAACGATGACATTAAGAACACCAAGGGAAAATTCTTTCTGACTTGGAATTCTATATCCAGATAACCTCGTATAAATGTATAAAAAGCTCATTTTCATATAGGCAAGGTCTCAAAAACTTTTACCTCTCACAAAGTCTTTCTGGTCAAGCTAATGAAATACGTAATACATAAGTCAACAAAGAAGAAGACATATCATCCATAAAACAGAGGTTTCAACCAAGGAGACAGGACACAGGCTAATGATGAACAGAAGTCCCTGTGTAGACAACGGAACATGAGAGAGAGAGAGAAAGACCATGTTGGCACACATTGGATCAGAAGGACCAAAGCTTTAGGAGTAATCTCAAAAAGGGGGAAAAAATGGATCTGTTAAATTCCCTGATATGAATGACTACTGAATTGTGATTTTCCCAGTTCTGTTGAAAATTTGGGGAAAAAATAGTGATAGGAAAGCAGAAATTAAGAGAAAAAAAGGGGGAAGAGGGGAGAGGCAGAAGGTATGATCATTAGTTTAATTAACTTCTAGAAAAATAAAATTATGTAAAAGAAAAGTGACATAGTATACTGTGTGGTTCAACATGGAAAACACATGGTAATAATATGTAACAGTGTAAACACTGAATATTGAGAAGATAGAGAAGGGATGGGCAGATTGCAATGAGTGCTGTGGCAGATTTATTTTTCCAAGATGTCCCTATCAGTGCTTCCCATCCATATGCTCTGATCTTGCCAATTTCCTATCTAGAAATGGAGTCTAATTTCCCTCTGGCCTTATGACCTAGTTGTTGCCAACAGAATGCAGTCAAAGGGAAGGTAGGTGATGCCAGGAACCAGCTCAGGAAAGGTCATGTAACTTACATCTGGTTTTCTTGGAATTCCTGCCTTTAGAGCCTTTGTCTGCTGCGTAGGAAGTCTGCTTACTCTGAGACTGCAATGCTAGAGAGACCATGTAGAGATATAGAGACCACGTAGAGGCCCACAAGTCTTAGTAGGAGCAGCCTCCCGTCATCTAAGCCATTGCAGCAAAAATTAGATATGTAAATGTAGAAGATTATGTCTTCTACAAGTCATCTTCAAGATGACTCCAGCCTCAGCTGCCATCTGACTGCAGCCACATGAAGGACGATGAGAGAGTTGGATGAGCCCACCTGAGCCTAGCAGAATCAAAGAGCTGTGAGAAGTGATTATAACTGATAGTGGTTTTAAAAAAGCTTTTATGTTTTGGAGTAGATTTTTATAAAGAAATAGGTGAGCCAAACAAGTGCTAAATCCTTATTTTTCATAGTTGGAAGTCAAAGAACAGAATATAAAGTAAAGAAGCCAAGAAACAGAAGTATAAACATATAGTTTAGAAACGTGATGGTAAATATAAGAAGAAACAACCCAAAGAGACAAAACTAGTTGCTTCTAGAGAATAAAAAATAAAGGGTGGGAGCAGGGACTGGGAACCACTGTTCTTAGTTGTAAGCCTTATGGTATTTCACTCTAAAGCTAAATGCACATATTGATTTCACAAAAATAAAAATTAAATTAAAAACCAACAAGAAAAATGAGGATATCTGCTCTGCCCGGCAATCACACTGTGAGATTTGCTGGAGACGTCAGCATGAAAGCACTTTGAAAACTCCTAACACTATTCATGTGCTTCATTTTACCCGGTATTCTTTTCTAATTTTCCATTCTGCCTTCCAGTTTATTATTCAACAAAAGTTTGAAAAGAAGGCAGTTTAATTTATGATGAAAATAGGAGTTTGCGAACCAGTTTTGTACTAAATGTACAAGCTCTTAATCAACTTAGGCCTTGGTTTCCTTACTTACTAATAGTAGGCATGGATATGACATTGAAGATGTCACTTCCAAAAATATTAGAAAACTTAGGCTCTCTTGAACTCTCTCCTAAAGCTCAGCATTACTAAGTTCTATGATGAGAGATTTTAAACAGTATAGGACAGGAGTTCTCACTTCTTGTTCTCAGGAGCCATTCAGAATTTTTACATCATTAAAGACCCCAAATAGCTTAGTTTGTGTGAGTGATGCCTTTTGATATGTATCTTATTAGAAATTAAAAACAAAAAAATTATAATAAATTTATTTGAAAATGGCAATAAACCTATTACATGTTAATGTAGTTTCTTATGAAAAAGCAGTTTCTCATATTTTCTCTTCTAAATAAAACAGAGAAGAGTGGCATTGGCTTACATGTTTGCAAATTACTTTAATGCCTAGCTTAATGGATGAGAGTTATATTATCGTATTTGCCTCTTCGTTCAGTCATTGCGGGATCGCTCATTAGGTAACCTCTGGAAAACTCCACTGTACCCTTGGCTACAGAATGGGAGTGAAAAGGGCAATTAATATTTTGAAATTATAAAAATGGTTTAACCTCACACATCCCATGGAAAGGCTTTGAGGACCTCTGGTGTAAGACGTTAAAAGGCACTGACTTTGAAGAACTTCAAAGATGTAACCGCTAAAAAGTCAATCAGTCTTTAGAAAGTACACGATAGATTAGATTTTTCTTGGTTTAAAAAACATGATTATGAACAGGGTGTATCGAGGGACTCAGAGAAGCGGCATAATGCAATGGTTAAAAGCGCTGCCTCTGGAATCAGACTGTGTGGGTTCAAATCCTAGCTCTGTTATTTGCTCAGCTGTGGCAACTTGGGGAAGTTACTGAGTCTCTTTGTGCCTCCAAAATTATTATCAGGGTTAAGTGAGTCAACATCTCTATACACTTAGAATATTGACAGAATCAGCACTAACATATGTTTGTGAAGTAATAGAAGCTCCTTCGAGGGGACGGGGGGAATGAAACTCAATTCATGTGAATGCTGATCATGAGGCAAAGGGTCTGTGTCTCTCCAGGCTTTAGCACTCATGAGTTACATGACTGGGCAACTATTCTACCACTTGAGCCCTGGCTTCTTTGAGCATGCTTCTCTGCAGGACTATTGTTAGCCTCAACTGAGAAGATATTTATGAAAATATTTGGAAAAAGTTCAATGTTGTGTTGCATTTGTAACGGGCTATTTGTATTCATATTCTCACCTGTGGGATGATCTGCCTTAAGTAACTATTATGATTTTTGATAACCTTAAGTACCTCTTGTCCTTCTGGATTTTGCCTTTGGGTATCAGTAACGCAACTACTGAAACGTTCCTTTCTCTGCCTCTTGGCATTTTGGTTTCTGTTTTCTGTAGTGTTCTTTTCCAAAGTAACCTCATTAGGCAGCTTTGGGATATATGATTTGGTTTTCACATCATGTAGCATTTGCTGAGTTTATCAATCCCCTGGGGCCTCCACAGGACAGTAGCGGGGAAAGAGACAAAAAGCTCTTAGAAATACCATTATTATTGTAATTATTCACTGTGGGCAGAGGTGGTTTTATTTTTGGTTCCAAGCATTGCTGAGAGGAGGGGAGAGGAAGGAGAGCCTAGCCAGTAAAGCTGTGTAGCGGAGGAGTACTTGGGCTCGGATATCAGGCAAATAGGAAGGATGAGAGGCCATGGAAAGTCTGGTCCCATTGCATGGAGCTTAGGTCTGCGGGAGATAAAGTAGGTCCAGCAACTCAATCTCCTAGAGCCAACATCAGGCTCTTAAGCAGAGCTAGTGATCCATCAGTCTACTAGAGCTGCAGCTAAGAGTTTGGATTCTTAGTTTCATTGACTGTGTGGTGAGGATGTGGAGAAAGGGGAACCCTTTTGCACTGTTGGTGGGAATGCAAGATGATGCAGCCACTCTGCAAAACAGTACATAAGTTCCTCAAAAAATTAAAAATGGAACTACCCTATGACCCAGAAATTGCACTACTAGGTATTTATCCAAAGGATACAAAAATGCTGATTTGAAGGGGCATATGCATCCCAATGTCTATATCAGCACTATCAACAACAGCCAAATTAGGAAAGAGCCCAAATGTCCATCAACTGATGAATGAGTAAAGATGTACACACACACACACACACACACACACACACACACACACACACTACTCAGTGATCAAAAAGAATGAAAAAACAATACGGTCAAAAACTTTTTACAGAAAAAGGTCCTCACATTCTCCTTTTACCCTGCCCCTATCATGGAACTAGAGTAGTTTTCAGAATTTGTTACTCTTCTCTTTTGCTTCTTAGCTTTCGCACATGCTAGGGGGCCTATGCCTGATGAACCTGCTTTCAGGCCTGGTAAACTTCTATTTTTCCATCAAGATTCAGGTCGGTTGCTAACTCCTCTGGGACTCCACTAAGAAAGGTTAGGCAGTTCGTTTCAGTCTATTTCCATCTAGGTCTAACTTACAGCATCTAGACTTACTTAAAGCTCCTAGGACATTTACTCCCACATCTTTGCTTGACACGTCTATTTCTACACTGGACATTGAGTTTTTTGTAGGTAAGAAGTCTTACCACATTATTCACCTTTCTGTATTCTTAGGACCTTTCACAGTTTATACTGGAATAGCAATAAATGTCTGTGGAATGAATGCATGAAGAGTGTGAAGATTGCTATCCATCTGGAGTTCTACCAAAGGGCAAAAATGCTGACCACCTGTGGGAACTTTCCTTCCTTGGATCCTGGGCATTATGCTCTTGGAGCTGATAGTGAGAACACTGGCAATGAGGGAACTGTGTAGGTGAGGGAAAAATTCAACTTCTTGTAGGACTTGTTGTATGTGGGTGAGGGCAGGAGCCAGTGGGGTAGGAGCATGGCTAGCCAGAGAACACTGCAATTCAAGGCTTCATCCATCTAGAGCTGTTTAGATGACATAAACGTGTCAATTTCAGCCTGAATTCAAGAGGTGAAGTGGTGCAGCAGACAGAACTTGGGCTTTGGGCATCGTGCAGAACTGGGTTCACATCTTGTTCCCGCCACTAAATGGAAGCTTGATTTAGAATGAGTAGTGGAATATACATATATGAAACATCCAATCTCTATTTTGCTATTTAGTTCTGTTTTAAAAACAGAACTACATATTCTTATGACACTGAGTAGTTTTAAAAATTAAAGATGATTGATTTTGTAGTGCTGGGTATTCAAATTTCAGCTCAGGCCATTACTCAAGTTGTAGGGTAGCCTCAGTTTTTTTCTCTTAAAATGGGCATAAAAATAGTACCTGGAGTGTTGTAAGCATCAAATGAGAGAATGTATGCAAAATGCTTTCCATAATACCTGACATAATTGTTTAATAAATGTAAGCCAATATTTTTATTAGATAATATATGAAGCATTCAGCATATAACAAGACCTCCCCGCATGTTAGCCTCCTTCTCTTTCAAGAAGATGGAATAGGACAATCACATTGACTTGTCCCTATCCTAGTAGTCATTTATTTTTATAAAGGTCAGATGAAGACATTGTATCAAAATATGAGCTCCTTCATTCCCTCTTTCCACCCCCCAACACTTCTCCCTCCCTCCCTTCCTTCCTTCCTTCCTTCCTTCCTTCCTTCCTTCCTTCCCTCCCTCCCTCCCTCCCTCCTGATTAGAGCATTTGAAACTGCATAGGTGTGGTTCTTGTCTTCTTGCAACATGTGTTATGCTTCACACAATGTAGGTATCATGTTTCTATAGTGGTAAATTTCCTGTGCAGCCCGGGGATAAAGAAGCAAAGGGTAATGGATATTTCCTCTATATTAAGTGATGATGCATTTCTTCCTAGAAAACACATGAAAGCACTGTGCTTAAAAGGGTCAACTTCAGAAACTCTTGTTTCTGCTAACCTGATGATAAATCACAAACTCACCTCCACACTGGTGTCTGGGAGGAAACACACTGGAGCTTACAAAATACATTTTAACTGAAAATAGAATTATAAGTATTTAATGTACACTGAAGCAGTATGAGGCAGCAATGGCAGGGCCCTGGAGGAGAAAGGAAAGGAGAGGCACAAATATTACCAGCTTGGCTGGAGTTTCCACCCCATTTCCTAAGGGCACTGAAATGTAGGCTCCTCAGCCTTGACCGGGAGAGCCTCCTGTGGTGTTTGGGGCTCAGGTGGATTCTCAACCTTATCTAAATCTAAATGAACTCTTTTTCCCTCAAGCCTGTGGGAAGCCAGAAAAGACCTCTTCTTACAGTAAGAGAGGGTGGCCTGGTTCAGGGGATTAGCCAGCATAGCACAGCAGCTTTACCTTCAGTGGTTTTGATACAGGCAAGAGAGTTAGGAGTATTTCAGGATGTCTGTCAGCTGCTCAGTGGCTTATGAGAATTAAGTGTGGGTAGCACTGTGTTCTTCTGGACAAAAAATTTCATAGGCCTCCAGAAAAACCTACTTCAGTTCTTGACTATGCTAAAGTTTCATATGTGATTACTCCTAATTCCTGAAAACGTGGACAAGGGAGATTTGCCCAAATGTAAACTATTATAGGTATAATGAGACCCATATTTAGAAACAATTTTTATTTTAGATAGGTATCCATTCAAACTGCTATATAGTAAAACTACCATAGCCTGGGTGGCTTAAATAACATTTATTTCTCACAGTTCTGGGGGGTGGGAAGTCCAAGATCAAGGCACTGGTAGATTTGAACTCTGCCCTCAAAGGAATTTCAGCCCATTAAAGGGTACTAATCCCATTCTTGAGACCTCCACCCTCAAGCCATAGTCTCCTCCCAAAGGCCCCAGTTCTTAATGCCATCACGTGGCAGGGAAGGTTGGGGGGGGGGGGGACATTAAGATTTCAACATATGAATCAGGGGTGGAGCACAAACATTCCTTTCATAATAGATAGGATTATCCAAATTATTGGAAACAGGGCATTATAAATGTTAGGTTAGCTTTTGATACTGATAAACAAGATTAATGGCACAGACCTTTACTCAGGTGGAAATAGTTGTGTAGTTTTCTTGACTCATCAAGTCTGACTGCCACCC
Source organism: Panthera pardus (assembly GCF_024362965.1). Lineage (NCBI taxonomy): Eukaryota > Metazoa > Chordata > Mammalia > Carnivora > Felidae > Panthera > Panthera pardus. The sequence continues at coordinate 21,266,007 of NW_026526732.1, read as the reverse complement.
AAGGCAAGGATGTTGTTATCTGTTGATTGTACTTTTCACAGCAGGTACAGACCTCTGCATTTGGCCAGAGTCATGGGTCTTTGTGCAGATAAATACGAACTTCTGCTAAGAGGATGTGCTGCCGATACTTTGGGGATTAAATACTTAATACCTAGAGAAAACAGAGTAACATACCATGTAGGCTCATCTAATGAGCAGGAGTTCTTCAGTGAGACTTTTCTCTGCAGAATGACTTTAAATAAGGCTTCAAGGGGCTCCTGGGTGGCTGAAGTCAGTTGAGCATCTAATTTCAGCTCAGGTCATGATTTCACGGTTTGTGAGTTTCAGCCCCGTATCGAGCTCTCTGCTGTCAGCACAGAGCCTGCTTTGGATCATCTGTCCCCCTTCTCTCTGCCCCTCCCCTGCTTGTTCTCTCTCTCTCTCTCTCTTTCAAAATAAGTAAATAAACTTAAAAAAAGAAGACTTCAGAATAAGTCTCCTTGCCTAAGATCTTTTGAAATCATGGATTTTAAGACAGAATTTATCTTAACTATTTTATGTTTAACCTGGGTTTTAGTTCTCGCATTGACTGTAATTTTGTACAGTTTTTCATCTCTCTACACTTAATTTTCTCAATGTGGCAATTGGGTGGAATAAGGATTATACTGGATAATTAGTCAATTTCCTTCCAGCTCTAAAACTTCTTGCGAAAAATTCTTTGGTTATAAATAGATTCACGCCAAAGAGAATTTATCCCTAAATTATTCATAGACACCAGTAAATAGTGATCCACTCGTTGGATCCCAGTATACTATATGTTCTAAAAACTATTTTTTATATAAGAGAAGAGAGAATGTTTTATTGAATATTTATGAATCAGAGTCATAGTCTCAGTAGAAAATAGCTGGTAGACTCAAATTAACATATTTAAGAGAATTTAAGTGAAATAACTATTTATGTATATGAATGGGATTGAACTACCTAACAAGGTATAGTGAATACCTCAAATAAACAACAGTAGGAACTATCACCTCCCCTAGCCCTGAAGGGGTAAAAGAACACAATGGATACCAGGAGCCAGACAAAGACCTAGAACATTAAGATAGGAAAGGCCCATCAGACAGGAGCCACAACCTTAAGCAGGAAGGATATAGTTCTTGCCAATCTGTGGCCCCATAGGAAGGGAGTCAGGGAATGAACACCTCACTTTCCTTCTTCCCTCTGATCTCCTGTCTATGACTCTTATTGACCGAATCAAATCTGAAGCCTGAGAATAGGGAGCCCATTAATGTATTTGTTAGACTGTATATCTAGAGAGAGGGAGGTGGGGAGGGAAAGAAGGAGGGAAGAGGGGAAGAGAGAAGGAGGGGGAAGGGAGAGAGAAATGTATTTTAAAGAGTTGTTCACGAGGCTGCAAGTCCAAAATCTATAGAGCAGCCTGGCAGGCTGCAGACCAGGGAAGAGTTGGCACTGCAGTTTGGAGTCTGAAGGCAGTCTGAAGGTAGAATTTCTTCCTTCTCAGAAGACCTCAGTCTTTCCTCATAGGACTTCAACTGACTGCATGAGGCCCAGCAACATTACAGAGGGTAATCTCTTTTGCTCAAAGTCTACAAATCTAAATGTTAATCATCTCTAAAAAAAAAAATCTCCACAGCAACATCTAGACATCTAGTATTTGAACAAACAATGGGTCAACTCAAGTGGATACATATAATCACCGTACCCATTTAGGTCAGCCTTTGGAACTACAGAAGATTGAGAAAGGTGGAGAGAGGATCTGAGTGTGGGGGTGGGGCACAAACAGTACAATATTTGGTAAGGCATGTGTAGGAATGCCATCAGACTTACCATTCTTTCCTGCCAGACTTCCTGAGAGTAGGAACTGGCAACATTTTGTACACTGCTGGGTTCCTATTGCCTAGCCCAATACCTCACATATACTGCAGTAGATTCCCGAAGTGTGTTGGCTGAATTGACTTGAATGTTATAAAAGCAAGTTCAGAGAAACAAGTGTTTCCTGAGGTGGCCCTGGGGAGTAGCAATACCTCAAGAGCAATTTGCAAGAAAAAGGTAAATACCACCACAGTTTTCTATCTTTTGAGTATAGGACAAGGCACCACATCAAATCAATCAGATGTGATGATATCTTCTAAGGTTCAAGACCAGAAGACATTTCCAAGCTTCACTCTATGCCTTATTAATAGAATAAATTTAGTCATTGAACTGGATGATCACCTATGCTGGCAAAGACTTTAAATTGCTCCCTTTTTAACCATGCAATTATATAAAGGATTGGTTATATTGCTGGGCTATGATGGAAGTCATTTATCAGGTAAATAATCTCGAAAACAATCTAGCCTTAATGGTCCACACCTGCGAGGAATGTGACACCAGATTTACTCCCAACAAAGAAATGGGCTGGGAATCAGAATGCATCTAATGTGTCTCAGGGCAATGAAGATAGAATGCAAATGAATAAAGTCGGAAAGACCTATAAGTAAAGTGCACCCTGGCTTATAGGATACATTATTTTTGAAGTCACTGAAATGGTTGTTCAAAAGCTACTGAAATATTACCCTTTGAGAACTCAGTTTTTGGCCAGTTCATTTTCATCTTCTGAAAACCAGGAGCAGGGCAGCTATAAAGGGAGGAAGGAATGACGAAGGTCATCGAGATTCAGAATGGCACTTCCAAGGCCATTTTGTCACCAAGGAGTGCAGCTGCTATTGATCAAAATGCCAGTCTGACTTTGTGTTTCATTTGGTTCTGATAAGAATCTTTCTCTCATTTCTGTTGCTTTCCTGGGTTGCTGTCATAATAAGCAGATCTTTGAAATGGAAAATTAGTAAGTGAGCAGCAGAGAACAAAAGTCAAGGAAATATGTAAATATGTCATTCAGGCATGTGAGACACAGTGATACTGCTTCTTGTCACATGTTACAGGGACAGCTTGAGGCAAAAGTATGAAGTGGCAGAAAGTTGCCACTGGAACACATGCTTTCTGCACCTGTTTCTGCCCCTTGTCTAAAGTCCTTACCATCCCCCCCCCCCCCCCCCGGGGCATGGGCAGGCAGATGTGTGGGCACGCTTGCGTATACACACACACACACACACACACACACACACACACACACACACGTCTCTTGCAGTTATACTGGGTCTTATTCCTATAGAGGCTTATTTAGCTATTTCTCAACTAAGTTGGAGCCACTGGATTTAACTCTGTCCCCAGAGTTTAGCATGTCACCTGGAATAGTGAAGATGCCCAATAAATCTTTCATGAGTGAATGAAGCTTCAATAAGAATTAGATAAAAGTGGTTCAACCACTTCTGGGTTTGGGAGTGTTTACATTTTTTTTTTTAAGTTTATTTATTTATTTTGAGGGAGAGAGCAGGAGGAGGGGCCGAGAGAGGGGGAGAGAGAGAGAATTCCAAGCAGGCTCTGTGCTGTCAGTGCAGAACCCCATCCAGGGCTTGATCACACAAATCTGAGGTCATGGCCTGAGCCAAAATCAAGAGTCAGACGCTTAACCAACTGAGCCACCCAGGAGCCCCAGGAGTGTTTACAATTAATAAATGATTCTTAAAGCTAAAATCTCTAATGATAGAATTTCTGGCAATGGTTAACCTTGCCTACTAGTGATGAAGTCATGCCCTTTTCTGATTGTGTGTAAGAAGAAGGCAACTCCTGGCATTTCTCAGAGTTCTGGGTTTTGTCTCCATCAGGAGCATCAAGTCACAGAAGGCTGCCAAAGCTGGAAGTTACCTCTTCTCGTCTCCCGTGTAAACAGGTTGCCTCTTTTTCCAGTTCTAGAAGGGAAGCACGGGCTAAGATGGCCCAGCCATAGTCTGTCCCTTTGCAGATATCACCCTGTGTGTCCAGTCGCCTCTCTTCTCCACAATAATCTGATCTACCAAGTTAACTCAAGTTCAGTGATGTCAGGCCTATGTCTTTGTTTTCCACTGGAGCCTGGTAAAATATCATGTAGATAAAAATTGTTAAATAAATACTTTTTTCACTTCATGGATTTCATCTTGCTGGTAAGAACCATAAACCCTTGAACCTCTGGTTTCCCTAAGGAAGTTACTTTTGAATTTTCCAATATCTTTTTTTTTTCTGGTTTAATATTACATGTGTAAATTCTTGCTTAGAATATTCTCTAGCGACTCCTCCTTCCAAAGGTCAGTTTTTCCCAACCCATGGCTAAGAATAGGTGCCAGCATGCTGAAATACTGACCATCCCTCCAAAACAGTTCACAGAGGAATCTGAGTAGCTCAAGGCCCTGGACTGGTTGCCTCTGACTGGGGGCAGTATCTCTGTTTAATCTAACTTGCTATTCCAGCATTAGCATGTTCCTTGTACACCATGATGTGGGGAGAAAGAGTTGAAAGCATTGTTCTATTGCAGAGGTCATCAAACTTTTTCTTTAAAAGGCTAGCTAGCTAATAATTAGGCTTTGGGGGACATATGGTCTCCGTCTCAACCAAACTTTGCAATGTAGCATGAGAGCAGTCACAGACAATACTGAACAAATGGGTATGGCTGGGTTCCAACCGAACTGTGTAAAAAATAGCTCGCAGGACGGTGATTTGGCTGGAGGGCCATGTTTGCCCACCTCCAGTGCATGGGATGAATGTCACTCTCTTTGCTACCGGTGATCTCCCATGGTCCTGCCCCTGTCAACCTTTTCAGCTCTACTTCTTACAGGCTCAAATGTCCCACACCCTGGGAAACAGTCCCCCTTGTCCCCAAGCAGAGTATGGGCCTGTGTCTGCTCCCACAGCAATGTATTCACACATCTTCCCACTTTGATGTAATAATAGGTTGGAAGGTCAGTCTTCTCCCTCAGACTGTAAAAGCTTTTATGGTAGAGACTGGGTCACAGTTATATCTGTACTCATTAGATACAGCATAGTATCTGTCACAGGGTTTGTTTTCCATATTTATTGCATAAAGAAGGAAAGAAGAAAGGAAGGAAGGGGGAAGGAAAGAGTGAAGGAAGGAAGAAAGGATTCTCTCTCTGGCTGACTATTTTATATAAAGTTTCATTGTCTCCAAAGAGCATCAGGATGTGTTGTGACACAGAAGGATGAATGCGGAAGTGTTGGTGATACAGAAGGATGAGTGAGGGCAGTAAAAAGAAGGCAGAGATGGTAGATTTAGGGAGGAAGTGGGGCTAAAGGAGTACAGAGTTGTCTGAATTCTACGAAGGTCATTGGCTACCATTGAGCCTGCATTATGTCTGAATTACTTGGTGTTTTCCCCCAGATAAACCAGCATCATAAAAATATATGCCTTAAGCAGTGAGATAAAAGGTTACTGTGGCAAAAAGCAATTCAGCAATGCATTTGCAGTACCTCTGGGGCTCTAGAATTTATGACAAGCAAATGAACCAGAAGTAAATGAATCAGAAACCATAACAAGGAACAATGGCAAACTACAATTTAGTTTATAATATACCTCAATTATAAAGTACATCTAGAAACTTTATAAATTAATTTAATTTCTTTTTTCTCTTTCTCTCATATGAATTGTCTCCAGTTTCCCCTGTAGTATAAATAATCATATAACGGCATTTATAGTGTAATCTCATTTCATCCCAGCCAAGACCTGAAGTAGAAACTTACCTAGCCTGGGGCGCCTGGGTGGCTCAGTCGGTTAAGAGTCCGACTTCAGCTCAGGTCACAATCTCGAGGTCCGTGAGTTCGAGCCCCACGTCGGGCTCTGGGCTGACTGCTCAGAGCCTGGAGCCTGTTTCCGATTCTGTGTCTCCCTCTCTCTGCCCCTCCCCCGTTCATGCTCTGTCTCTCTCTGTCTCAAAAATAAACGTGAAAAAAAAAAATTTAAAAAAAAAATAAAAAAAAAAAAAAAAAAAAAAAAAGAAACTTACCTAGCCTAAAAAAAATAAAGTGCAAAGTTTCATGAACTAGTCTTAAGTGTATCTCTCTGAGTCATGTTTCTCTAACTGCTAGGGCTTAACCCCTAAATATTTTAATGATGGGTAATATATAGTGAAATATAAGAAATAAAATTCAAAAAATGCCACAAATTAAAATAATATACCATGCCATAATTTGTAAGTTATAAATAATTTACTTCTATATACATTATTTTAACTTGTCCTTAAGATCTGAATATTATAGGAACCTAGATTACAGATACTGAGGCTTTTAATATTTTAGTGCTTCAATATTGCATTATATGGTCTACTTATAAGCATTAAAGAGACAAGCAAAGTCAAAGTTTGGTATTTCCCACCCAGAGCACCAGCCTTCTCCCAGAATGCAAAGCTGTCATGTGCTTGGCAAAATAAGTTTATTTTTCTACTGATTTTTTTTAACTTACCCTAAATGTTCTACACACAATGCTGTGACTTAATAACAAACAAATTGTAACAGGCACAAAGTTTTACCTGATGGCAAGTTCCTTTTGAAATTCATTTCCCAGGCTAGTATCACTGAACTTTTTCGGTTCTTCCAAAGTGGTGAAGCCTTTACCATCTAGAAGCTTTTTCGGTTCTTCCAAAGTGGTGAAGCCTTTACCATCTAGAAGGTAAAATCAAAGAGTTAGAAGAGGCCAGTTATTCAAATAAAGTGGGCAGCGTAAGGATGAAATAAAATAGGTGTGCTTGTTCTTGTGCAGGAGTTATGATGTATTGAGATATGGTTGTTCAGTTTAGGTTATAAGGATAAAGTTTATTCCCCTTTGTAGAGTGTTGTCTCTCTTAAGGAAATGGTCACTCCTGATGTCCATTATAAGGGCAGGAGGTAGTTCTCACATGAAAAAAAAAAGGAAGAAGAAGAAGAAGGCTCTAAAGGTTAAGTCTTAGGTAGAGGGGAGAGAACACTATCTTTGTCTTTCTGAGTCTTGTTCTCTTTGTTCTAAACAGAGAGTATAAATGTCTAGATCTATGTTCCTGGGAGATTTGGAGGGTGTGATGGTACCTACTATGTGAAGACCGACCCAGAAAGAGGATGAGTTAGTTACTGTGAGCCCCAGAGAGCAATTGGTATCTGTTAAGTAGAAGTATCTCCAATTATGTTTCTCTAGGAATGTTTTCTCTCTCTCTCTCTTTTTTTTATGACTGAAATAGGGAACATCTTACCCAAATGTTTCAGCCTTGCATCGGCTATACCATTAGGTGTACAAGGTCTGGTCTAGAGCTTCTACTAGTTACTTGATGAAGTGGCAGGGTTCTCTGACAGCAGAGTAGAAACACCAGTAGGAAATAAGGAGAGGTTTCTAAGGATAAGTGGGGCTTAGGATACAGTTGGTACTCCATAGTTCAGTGGCCAACATCCATATAAAGATCTTTCTTTGTGTTCTAACCTTGGTACGTCGTAAAAGAGCCGTGGGTGCTGAAGCCAGATAGGGACCTAGCAGAATCATGCAATCCATTCCCCAGGCTCTAGATCGTATTAAACAAATGCAATGTCAAACCTACACAGCAGTGAAACAACTCATATTGGCTTATAACACTGCTTCTAATTATTTCAACTTATGGTAATAACGCTCTGATAACATTAAGCATGTAATTTGAAAACACATAAGATAATAGTTTAAATTATACTTTTAATGAGATTAGTTTCTCAGCTTTTAATGAGATTAGTTTTTCCTTCTTGGCTTGACTGGATTCTTCTATTTATTGCTCCTCAACAACATACCAGAGGACAATATATTGTGTTAGGTCCTAAATGTATACTACAGAGATGGAAGAAAGCTCAATTAGTACACAAACCCAGAAACTTTTCTTTGGTTGTCCTAAACCAGTTAACCTAGGACATTTCCATCATTGCCAAAAGGGGAAAATATTTTTGGCTTTCACTCATGTGTAACTACATCTTGTCATACCCACAAAGAAACTTTTCCTCTTGTGTTTCTCAAAAATTGGGAGACTAGTTAAATTATTCATCACCAGTAGAGCACATGTTAAGTTCAGCTTTTGCTAAAATGTTTTTTTGTTTTTGTTTTTTTTTTTCTGCTGTCACTTATGTCCCTAGGATACATTGGATTTATGCAGAGGCAACATTCGGGGGCATTTGGGTAATAAATCTTGCCTAAGTTCTCTGAGGAAGCATATTTCACCGGCCAAGGGAAACGCTCCTTTTATTTAACCAGCAACATAAAGGAAGCAAATGATTTTAGCATCAGCATTTCCCTCAGCCTAATATATATTTTAACATTCTATAAGCTTAAATGATTTTAATGTCCTTATGTTCAGGAAACAAACACATAAACAAGATGCAGAGGAATTTTTCCTTCAGTGTTTTCCTTTTTAATGCCTATTTGGGGAGAAAAAAATATATAATTTCTATATTTTGAAATCCCGGAAGTTATCCCTGCAGCACATCAAGGGATATGTATTATTAATTATTAGGATCTAATAGCTAAAGAATTTATTTAGTATTTACTACGTGACACATTTTGTTTTAAAAGTTTTGGATGTTTAAAAATGTTTTGAATCCTCCTAACAAAGACTCTGTGACATAGATATTTGTATTGTTTTAATCTTCATTTAACAGCTGAAGAAATGGAGGTTAAATAACTTAAGTCTCCACCACCACTGAGCAGTGGACAGAGTGTTCAACTTGGACTTGCTCCAGAACCTGTGCTCTTAGCCAGCAGGCTGTATTGCACCCTATCAGCTATTGTACTGCATGTGCCATGTCATGTGTCTGACACACGATATTACTAAAACCCGCCCCAGTAGTGAAGCAGGTATTTTTGCCTTCCATTTTCTAGAGGAGAAAGAACTTACCGTGGCTCACATGGCTCATAAGCAGCAGCTCTGGGATACGAACTTTGATCTTCTAATGTTACAAGCTATTTTCTAAGACCACACTTTTTTTTTGCTCAATTGAGTGCAACCCAGATGTTTAAAGTTTTCCTGGTGCGCTCTAAGATCTATTTTGGAAGAGGAATAATCTAAGAGCCAATTCTAGGGCTTCCAGAGAAACTTTCCAAGGGACTCTACATATTCACAGAGGAAATTGCATTAAATTAGGGACTAGATTCCCAAGGTGCTAATAACTGGGGCTTATAACTCCGAGGCAAGCTGTGAGTTGGGCATTGGGCTGGACTAGTTTTCTTCAGAAGTCCCCTGAGAATTTAAAAGTGGGTGGTGAAGTGTTAGGAAAAGAGAAAAAGATGAGACAATACAAAAGACACTTGTGTATAGTACCTAGAATCAGGATCTGGGGGTCTCTGGAAGCCCTATACCACTTTAATGCAATTAGCTAAAAATAGGTCAAAAGCCATAAATACAACCAGATAAAACTTTTCCAAGTAGATTCAGCCATATTTGATTTTGGGCATTAGGCTTTAAGATGGTGAGTTATAAAGCCTGCTAGTGTATCCCAATATTTTTATTTATAGCTGCCATTCAAATAAAGTGTAATTTCAAAATAAAGAAATACCCTAGAATAATCTTTTCTTTTCTGGAACACCCCAAAAGAACTTTTAAACTATGTTAGAGAACGCAATGACGGCACAAGTGAAAACCAAAGGTGGTTTTATAAAAAGTTACTCTCTTCAGGGTCCATCACTCGTTATTAGTTATCTTAAAGGTGTTCATCTATAAACTATTTTAAGGCACAAATATGAGAGATTAAAAAGACAATTAGTTAAGATATTTGAAAGATCTAGTAGTCATGCTAAGTAAGAACAGCAGGATAAAACCACAATTAGATAACTGACTTTAAAAATAATAGCTGAACTTCCTGTCCCAGAAGGATACCTGGGTTTGTACAGACATTGCCCTCTGAATGGCAGAAAGAGGCAGGGCTGAAATAGAGCCGGCGGTATGGTAATAAACCTTATTAGAAAAAATACAGCAAAAATACAATAGAAGTAACCTTTCTTTTTCTTTTTCTTTTTCTTTCTTTTTTTTTTTTTTTTTTTTACCATTTATTCATTTTTGAAAGGCAGAGAGAGAGACAGAGTACGAATGGGAGAGGGGCAGAGAGATTGGGAGACATAGAAACAGAAGCAGGCTCCAGGCCCCAGGCTGTCAGCACAGAGCCCAACGCGGGGCTCAAACTCACGGACCGTGAGATCATGACCTGAGCCAGAGTCGGCCGCTTCACAGACTGAGCCACCCAGGGGCCCCTAGAAATAACCTTTCTATTTACAACAGTGACTGACTTCTGGTTCTGCAGAGTGACAGAACCTCTCCAGCTGGCAGAGTGGGGCCGGCCTTAGGCAAATTGTGTAGGAGGTGAAGTTAATTTCTCTACCTTGTTTTTCTTTTTTTTTTCTTTTTTTTTTTTTTTTTTCCATATTTCCTTTTCCTCTCTCTAGGCAGGTCCTCCCAGACTTGTCCTTTTCCTTACAGTCTGAGATGTCTAAATAGGCCCTTCTGTCTGAGCCCATAGGGGTTTAAGTATAATTCACCCCTGGGACTTGTTTGAATGCAGGATTAGAGGTGGAAGTAGTTGTAATGAGGAATGGAGAGGTCTTCAAACAGGGTCTGTTGCAGTATTTTTTGTGTTGCTGATCACAATCCATTAGAGCACATGTATTGTTTTGTGAAGATTTTGCTCTAATTATATACTCTGTGTGTGCGTGTGTGTGCGCATGCGTGTGTGTGTGTGTGTGTACTAAGAGGCAATCAGAACTACGTTTCAAAGCATAAATCATGATAAAGAACATTTGCACTCCAGTGGCAATGTGGTTAATAATCTAGATTTGTGAGCCAGCCTGTAATAGTTCAAACCCCAGCTATGCAACTAAGTAGTTTTGTGACTTCAGGCAAGTTGCTTAGCCCACTTGTGACTTAATTTCCTAATCGTAAATAGGTAAAATGACAGGGCCTTTCTCACAGGGTTGTTGTGGCCATTAAAATAAGTTAACAAAAGCAAAGCACTTGAAAAGTGCCTGGCATAAAATGAGTGCTCAATCAGTGATATTGGCTATTGCGATTGTTGTTATTACAGTTATTGCTGTCACTTGGGTAGGCTGGCAGACTTACCATTGGAGAGAGAGAGAGAGAGAGTGTCCTGAGACTAGTATCACACATGCTACCCACTCCAAGAGCTACCTCCCAAGGACGGATGTGTTACAACTGATGTATTACCTTTAGTTTGACTTCCCTCTGAAGTGAGGACAGGGATTTTCTCATCCATGTGTATATATGCATGATGCAATACATTCACAGAGTTTTCCTAGGTGCCTGGAGCTGTTTTATGTGCTGACACAGCAGCGAGCAAAATGGCTGAGGTTCCTGCCCTCGCAGATTTTTCAGTGGAAGAAAGACAATAAACAAGTCCATGCTTCATGTGGTAGATGGAATAAAACAATGTAAGGAGCATAGACTTATAAAACAATGTAAGGAGGATAGAGGTTGAAATGGTGTCACAGGATATTGGAATTATGCTGTGTTCGTTGGGACGGGCAGTGAAGGACTCTCTGAGAAGCTGGCATTTGAGCAGAGACCTAAGTGAAAAGTGGGAGGAATGTATGCAGCTCTCTGGGAGAAGAGCCTACCTGGAGGAGCTCACTTAAGCCCTAACGTGGGAGGGGGCTTGGTGTGTTCTAGGAACATCAGAGAGGCTGATATGGATAAAGGGCAGTAGGTAAGGGACAACGTATTGGAGATGAGGTCAGAAGGATCAGAAGCTAAATTATGGAGAGCCTTAGAGGTCATGATAAGGACTTTGGATTTTATTCTGAGTGAGACGAAAAGTCACTGGTACATTTTGATTGGAGAAGTGACTATTTTAGAAAGATCACTCTAGGAGCACCTGGGTGGCTCAGTCAGGTAAGCATCTGACTCTTGATTTTTGGCTTAGGTTGTTACAGCAAATAGTCAGTACCCAGGAAGAGACAGGTGACATGCACTTAGGGAATCAGAAAAGACTGTTTATTTCTCACTGGTGCTGGCCCAAAGACTGAGCCCTGAGCCCTGAGCCCTGGTGCTGGCCTTCTTTTATACCTGGCTGCTTCTGGGTACTTGGAAACATTCTATTGGCTGCACAGAGGTGGGGCACTATCAGTTGTGCTACGAGGGCAGTTGGCTGATGCAAGAAGCAAGCAAGATTACAGAAGCCAAAAGCATGCAAGGGCAGTACCTGGCCTTGGACATCTGGCTGGCCTCCTTTATCTGCTCTTGCTGGCTTCCCTTCTCGTTTCCCCCTCTTGATTCTCAAGCTACTGTAGCAGCCTTAGAGAAAATCAGTTTGTGGGGACTGGGGAACCCCTTGCTGTCACGGGAGGAGGAGCAAAGACCATTATGGCTTCTTCCTGCTTGACAGGGATGTCAAAGGGCGGGGTGTGACAGCTAGGGTTCTTCACCATCCAAACGAGAGTAGCAACAGCTAGAATGGTTCAACAGGAGCATCATCTGGAATTTTATAGCTTCTAGGTGAGAGGAAACAAACCTGGTTAGCATATTAATAATAGAAGGACCTAACAGGAGGGCTTTGAAAAGCATTAGGAGAGGACCAGCTGAAGGAGGAGCCAGGATGCCCAATTCCATATGTTGCTCCGAAAGTTCCATGAGTCTGCTAATTCTTGCCTCCATTCAATGATCTGGTCCTTTAGTTGTTGGGCCATGTCTCTAACTATCCTTGATTGGTTAACATGGAAGCAGCATTCCTCATTTAGGAAGAGACACAGTCCTCCTCTTTCAGCAGTTAGCAGGTCTGGGCCTCTCCTGTTTTATAAGACTACAGCAACTAAGGAGTCTACTCGATCCTGTAAAACCACCAGAGATTTGGCAACTCGTTCTGGAACCTTCCTCCAAGAGGGGCAGTGATAAGTGGAAAAAGTACACGGTTGGTAAGAGGAGAAGATCCCTTTTGAGCATGTTAGGAACAGGTATATTCACAACAGGGATAGGAGACAAAGCTGATTCAGCATCAGAGGGAATGATTCCATCCTGGGGTAGGAGAAGGTAGAGAACAAACATGCAGAGAAGGACGTCAATCACGACTCAGATCATATACATCCAAAGAGAATAATACATCCTGACACTAATAAGTAGAGAGAAGCTAACAAGAGTTTGTGACTAAGGCACCAATCTGAGGGAGTAACTTGGGTAAGCCTTACAGTAAAGAGTATAACAAGTATAGAAAGATAAATAGGTAGGAGATGACAATGAAATTTGAGAGAGAATGATTTGTTGTAGTTCATTTAAGTCACTTGGTTATTTCCTCAAGCTTCTGGTTACAGAGAGTTCTCAGGTGTTGGCTGCAGGCTGCTTATCATCCATCGTTTTCTTAAGGGTGATCTGTAGAGGATTATTCTGGTTAGCAGTTACTTTCCATTTCAAGTGGTTGTCAGATGACAGATGGGCTGCCTTTACTCAAGAATGGTGGATCCAGGCAGTTAATTCTGCAAACTTGAGGGCTGTGGGCATGGTCAGCACAACTAAATAGGATCTCTTCCAGGTAGGTTTCAGTGGTTCCTGTTTCCAATCTTTTATCCAAACCTGATCCCCATGTTTGTGAGGGTGTATAGTTATTCCTAGGGAAATCGGGTATCCTGTCTGTCACCCATCTGTGTATCTCAAATATAGTTCTCCCTAGCCCTTATAGTTGTTTTTGTATTTCTAAATTCCCTAGCTCTGTCAGGTACCCCTTGAATTTGACTAGTGTAAGGGACATTCCATATAAGATCTTGAATGGGGAGACTCCTGTTTTTGTCTGGGGTGTGCATCGTACTCGGAGAAGAGCTAGGGGTAGTATATCTTGTCAGCACAAGTTAGTTTCCTGATACAGTTTTGCCATGGCTGATTTAAGGGTCCAGTCCACTTTCTCTGAACTTGGGCCAGTAGGCTGCGTGTAAGTTCCATTGAATACCTAGGGTTTTTATGGCTTCCAATCTTACTTGTGGGTTTTCACATAGTAGTCCCTGATATTGGGTCATCTGAACACGAGTTAAACAGTGTTGCCCTCTGGCATCCATCAGGGTAATAACTAAATGGGGAACCTTAACATTTAGATTTTTGCCCCAACATGAGTTTGTCTGCTTCCTTGATTAACAGTGTGGTGGTTGCCAGGGCCTTCAAACAGGGTGGCCATCCTGCTGTAACTGAGTCAATCTGTTGTTTTTTTTTTTAAGAGTGAAACAACTGAAACAGCAGGGGTAATGCTGCTCTCAGGACACTCTTTCTCTCAGTCTGGCCCATTCACTCTCTCTGCAGTCAGCTCCTTTCTCTCGGAATGATATCTCCATGCAGTGGGGACATGGCTGTGGACATTTATGAGCATTTATGAGTACTAGTATAAGTACTTGTACTTAGACAGGAAATAAGTCACTTGGTCCTACCTAAGTCTAGAGCATCCTTGAAGGAAAGTCTTTCTGCTACCAAAAAAGTGTGACCTAAACATCCAGGTGAGTTTCTGCCCACCACCCTCAGTCAAGAGCAACCTAAAGTGCCCCAAGGTAAGTCACCTCCCCCCAGTCCCACTTCAGTCCCCCAAATAAGAACATAGACCAGCTCAGAAACTGCAGACCTTCTGCCTGACACTATGAATTTGGGAGGAATTTCAGCTACCTATATGACAGGCCAAGAATCAAAAGGAAGGGCAGGAGTAGGCACCAGTGTAATGCCTGAAGTTCCAAAACCTCCCACAAAAGACCACCAGAGTCGTAAGTCAAAGCCAAGCGGCAAGGGTCGTTTATTGCAGGTTCGAACCTGGTCCTCTGCGCACTCGTCGCCGGTGACACAAGAGGCCACGAATAGGGTTGGTATAGCGTTTTTATAGACAGAGACAAATAGCACAGGGGAGGTTTTTTACTTGTGGCGGGAGGAAGAAAGGGGGAAGGGGGTAGGTGAGGAATGTGCTAAGCAGGCAGGTTTACAGAAGCGAGAAATGCCGGTTAGTTTGTATACAATCACTCATTCCATTACATATCAGACTACATTTAGGAAGTTTTACAGCCCATTCTACAGCGGGTTACAATCAGGAAAGGTCTCACAATGCTCATAGCAAACAGCAAGCAAAACAGACTTCTCAGCAATTGTATTTCTTATCAAAGATCCATAATAAGCAGAAAAGAGAACCTAGCTTTAAACTAAGGCGGGGCTGTCATTTGGATTCAAAGCTGTTCCTTTCACCAGCAGTGAGACTGGGGATCTTCCCTTGTTTTCAAAATCCGTTCACAGTTTCTTTGATTCCCGCAATAGTCCCTGAAAATGAGTAAGGCAGGAAACGAATTGCCACCTTCTCTTCACTTGCCGTCTCTCTCCTCCTCTCCCCCAACCATTTACAACCATTTAGAGTGAAGGAGATTCAGAGTGTTAAGTCATCAGTCACAGCCAAAAGCTATTAGGTGGCAGCTTCAGGTATGGATTCCTCAATCTTCTCAGTGCTGCTCCCAACTGTATAGAAAACCATATTCGATCAATCACCTATATGTTCTCTAAAAGAAAATGATGATTCTGTGGCTTTTCTAAAGAGACTTACCATATTGTGCAGGTGCTGTTTGACAATAAAACAAAAGAAACCCAAAACACCAAGCAAAGAAAAATAAATCAGACAACTCTCTGGCTTAAAAATGCAAATTGCTACACAGACATATTATGGAAGACTATTATAAAATACTTTGGATGAAAATACCAGCACCATGTCTGATGAGAAAGCAGCCTACCCAAAGAGTAAAAAGCTCTGTAAAAGAGACAAACAACAAAGGAAATCACCCCAAAACACAGATGTGAATGGGAATGTAGGGGAGGGTGTTTGGTCATTCTCTGATTTTGGTAGCCTCCCTGATGTGGGAAACAAAGGCAGAAGGAAATTGCAGAGAGAATTGAATTTCCTTGTAACCTGCAGCTCATTGACAAATATTTGAGGCTGGCAGAGTAAAAGGTTTCTCCAGGAACCCCCTACTGTCTTGAGGCTAATGCTCTGCTAGAGGGAAAAACTACCTTAGCTTGACAATAGCTAGGCCTCTAGTATCCTGTGAGTCTTCTTTAGCATATGAAAATCTCTGTGGAAACTTCTCCTGGACTTTACCTCCCATAGTATATAACCAGTCTTCCCTCATGTTCCCGGGGGCAGCTCTTCCTGCCCATGGGTCCTGTCCCTGTGCTTTAATAAAATCACCTTTTTGTACCAAATAGGTCTTAAAGAATTCCTTCTAGGCCATCGGGCTCCAGACCCTGCAAACCCCACTATCACCCCAAAACCTCATCACTCCCTATCCCCCATTTGGAGCTTGGTGCATATGGCACCTCCTTCAGAAGTCAAATGTTATGCCCAGAATTCATGATCCCCAAAGACTGCCAGGGAGCCGAGTCCGATGTAAAAGCAAAAGAGCCTTTATTCGAGCTAGCTCGAGCTCAATCCCCTACCTGCACCGACGCAGCAGTGAGATGCCGGGGAGAGAGAGCGAGTTTCAAAAGGACAAAGGTTTTATTGGGGCCTAGGGGCAGTTGATGAGGTAATGGCTGTGGCCTCAGCCGACTGGCTAGGGAAGGGTGCGAGTCCCATTAGGCAGGTGAGCAGGAGGTTACTCAAGGGGAGGAGGCGTGGTCAAGGTGAAGGACACAGAACAAGATGGAGTCGGCCAGCGTAGGCCTGTGAAAGGAACAGCTTTGAATCCAAATGACAGCCCCGCCTTAGTTTAAAGCTAGGTTCTCTTTTCTGCTTATTATGGATCTTTGATAAGAAATACAATTGCTGAGAAGTCTGTTTTGCTTGCTGTTTGCTATGAGCATTGTGAGACCTTTCCTGATTGTAACCTGCTGTAGAATGGGCTGTAAAACTTCCTAAATGTAGTCTGATATGTAATGGAATGAGTGATTGTATACAAACTAACCGGCATTTCTCGCTTCTGTAAACCTGCTTGCTTAGCACATTCCTCACCTACCCCCTTCCCCCTTTCTTCCTCCCGCCACAAGTAAAAAAAAACCTCCCCTGTGCTATTTGTCTCTGTCTATAAAAACGCTATACCAACCCTATTCGTGGCCTCTTGTGTCACCGGTGACGAGTGCGCAGAGGACCAGGTTCGAACCTGCAATAAACGACCCTTGCCGCTTGGCTTTGACTTACGACTCTGGTGGTCTTTTGTGGGAGGTTTTGGAACTTCAGGCATTACACCTGCCCTTTCAAAGAGCAGTGATCTGACCTAGTGAGACAAGTTAGTCATGCAAACCAAATTTTTCATGATGGGAGTTCATAAAAATTCTTATTTAGTTCTGCTCCAGGCATTCTCTGAGCTGACAGCAATGATAGACACAGCTTTCTAAGCTTGTTTTTTCTGAAGTCTAGGCACAATATATGTATTTTTTATATACCACATGCAATTGATCCCCCTTACAAATGTCTATACAGTCCACAGATTCTTATCATAAGTCATTGTATTATACATCAACTCAGCATTTATTTCCTTATGCAGTCACACATCCACTGCCTCCTTCTGACCTTCCATAATTTCTCTGAACATGCCACGGGTACAGTGCCTACTCTACAAGGCTCTGTAGAGGCTAGACTGGACAGGGTTCTGTGAATGGGGTGTGAACCTCGTGAATGAGGTGAATTTTGTGGTCAAGGCTATTGATGCGGTAAATCATCAAAATCAAGCCATTGCCTTGAGCTTGAATTTTAAACAAAATAGAGACTATTTTGTTAAGGAAGTCGGCCACTCAGCCCACCCCAGGAGTCTTGCTCTTTTTTTGTAGTTCTCATTTCCTCTCCAATTATGAGGACAATTAACTTGGGGTAGAGATTTATCCAGGGCAAACCATTCTAAATACACTTTGGTATGTATATTCTTTCACTGGATACTGACAAAGTCTGCCATTCAGATATAGATGGATTCTAATGGAGGTTTTACAATTTCAAATTTATTTCTTTGAATGAGGTGATAATTGTTCTCAAGGATTCATTTTGGAAGAACAAACAATGACTTCACTTATATCTTACTCTTTGTGCTTTCCCAAGACTATCAGACTAATTTCCTAATCTCATTGCTTATCCTTATAAGTCAAAAACAGTATCTACAATTTGAAAGCTGTTTAAAAAAAGAAGGGGCATAGGGAGGTAAGGAGTGTTTGATCTTAGATATTATTACTGAAGAAGATGGGAAGAAAACTTAAATGATGATATTCTATGACTTTCTCCTAATTAGTGTCCACGACCTGACTTACTGAGTCTTCAACAAGAGTGGTATTCTGTTATTCTGACATCTATGCTGACTTTGAAGAAGCCACATAATTTTTTGGCTCATTTGAATTAGCTCTGAGTGCCCACCCTCCACCCCGCAAAATGTTATGCTTTATTCTTCCCACAGTGGAACTGGCAAGTGAGTAGGAGTTTAGATGACATCTTTTATTATTGTTCTATCTACAAGCATTTGGGATCTTAGATAATTTCAAGAGGTTTAAAACAAAGCCACAAACTTCATATTTAAAATAAAATATTATTTCCTTTGTCCTAAAAAGAAGTAAATTTTCTTGAAATGTTCTTACTATTTTAACTCAGAAAGGATACACATTGCTCACCCCTTCATCAAAATAATGTTTGTCATTAGGATTATTGCTCATTCACATTTAGAGCATGAACAGGAATTGCAAAGTAACACAACACCATTGACGTTTTTTTTATCATGGTGATAGTTTAATGTTATGACTCCATGGCTCCATTTGCCCATGCTGTGATCATACCACGGGACAGGGCAGAATTTGTCTTTCTGATATATTGCCTCCCTTGTTTAAGTAACCTATCAGTTGTAGCCTTATTAGGTATGCACAGAGCTTTTACTACACACTCAGTTCTGCTTAAAACTCCTCTGCCCTCAGTCCTCTTCCTCCAATAACAATTCATCTTGACCTCCTATATAAATGCTATTGGGTAGCCCTGCTCCAACCGTTAACTCTAAGGAAAAGTGGTGTCTTCTGAAAAGCCCTGGAATTTGTTAAAAAGTGAAAGTTAGAACTCAAGTATAGGAAGATCCATTTTCCAAGTCAGTCAAGCCAACTGCCTTCTGCAAAGGAGAACCGAATTCAAATGCAGAACCTAGATGGAGCTGCCGAGCTTTTTAAATCAGGTGGAGGTTTGGCAACCGGAGACCAGCACTGTTTTATCTTTAACAACTTGGGTGAGGTCTGAGTTACCCGGGCAGTGGACTTCCTCTAACAGAATGATTGGCATCCAAGAGGCGGCTGAACACGTCTCTCTTCTACAGGTGGACACACCAACATGTACTGATTGCTTTGAAGGACAGTGGGAAAAGTCCTTTTTTTCCTCAGAGCTATAGGCTTTCAAATACGCTTTAAGATTCATGCCAAAGTCGCAGTATCTAAACCCCATGTGGAATATCTGTCAGCAGTTGGCAACGACATATATTATGATGCCAGACGTAGCTGTATTCCCCTTGGTAATTCTCTACTGTCATCTGTAAATGTGTCACTCTCCCAAGGTTACATGGCACTATATTTCTGAGAAGCAATGAGGGACATGTGTTGGAAGATTCCTTTGGACCTGGTGTGTATATCTTTTTTTGTGTGTCATATAATGTGACACATACCTCGAAAGATTTTAAAACAGGATTTTAACTAGAAGAAATGTTTATCTGAGGGATATGCTTATAATGTGTACTTTAGGTAGATTCATGTGCAACAAGTAGAATGTTTTCCTGGGAAAAATATTTAATGTAATTTTTTCTTGTGTTCAAGAAATCAAATGAAGCAATTGGAGATACACTGAGGCCTGAGATAAAACAGGGCAAAAAAAAAGAGAGAAAGATAAATATAATCACACGTGAGTACCTAAATAAATTCATTAGTGACAAATTTAGCTTCTCAGTAAAAAAAAATTAGGGTTTTTTTTTTTTGTATTCTCTCCTTCACTCTTTTCCCAAATATTGGCGTTATCTTTCAATATCTGTTTTTAGATTTTCCTCTGACAATCTATTTTGAAAAATGTCAAACCTACAGAAAATTTGCAAGAATAGTACAATCAACACCCATATGTCATTTACTTGGATTCACTAATTGTTAGCATTTTGTCACATTCATTTTCTCTCTCTCACTCTGATTATTTGATGATCCATTTTAATGTCAGCTGCAGATCATCATGAACCTTAAGTCCTCTATATTTCTTATTTTTTAATTTTTATTTATTTATTTTGAGAGAGAGAGGAGGGAGGGGCAAAGAGAGAGGGAGAGAGAGAATCCCAAGCCCTACTCGGGGCTCAGTCTCACGAACCATGAGATCATGACCTGAGCCGAAATTAAGAATCAGATGCTTAACCTACTGAACCACCCTGGTGCCCTCTATATGTCAACACATATCCTCTAAGAACAAGGCCTTTCTCCTATCAAACTGCAGAACAGTGATCAACTTGGTAAATTTAACATTGATTTCATATTATTATGTAGTTTATAGCCCGTATCAACATTTCCACATTAACCTCAATAACATTCTTTACCTTTTTTATTATTATTTTTTAAATCCAATATTCAGTTAAGGCTCATACATTGCATTTAGTTGTCATGTTCAATACAACATTTAGGGCAAGAAGAAACCCATACTCTATGAAACACTTCTTTCCAAGAGTACTTTTTTTATTTCCAATCTATGGAAGAACCACCATTCTTCCCAAATCAAGAATGGTTGCTTGATTTGCTTGCTCTGCACACGCACAGAGCCTGTTGCTGTGCTGTTTTCTTGGTCTAGACTTTTCTGATAGCTCTCCATCTCAACTTAATTGATGCTGGCATTAACAAAAACTTTATATTTTGAGTTTTATTCTCATGGGACTATTCTTTCTCCTGCGATAAAAAGCGAATCCATAAGTCTAAGTCAGTAAAAAATCTGTTGGCAAATCTGTTCTGTAGAGGACCAGATAAATATAGTAACAATTTGGGGGAGGTCTGAGTTACCTGGGCAGTGGGACCTCCTCTAACAGAATGATTGGCATCCAAAAGGCGGGTGAACACGTTTCTCTTCTACAGGTGGACACACCAACATGTACAGATTGCTTTGAAGGACAGTGGGAAAAGTCCTTTTTTGGCATCCAAATTGGATGTGGCCTTAAAATGGTCTCTGTCTCAAATATTCAATTCTGCCACTGTACCTTAAAAGTACCGCAGATGACATGTAAACAAATAGGCATGGCTGTTGTTCAATAAAGCTTTATTTACAAAAACTGATGCTGGCCAGGATTTATTCCTGGAACAACATTTTGCTGACCCTTCACCTAGGCTAACATGATAATAGGAAGGAAGAGTTATAACAGTTAAGAGAATAGTATTTGGGTAGCTTACTTTTATGTTAGCTGTAGCCTTCTGGAGACAATCATTTCATAGGTGAAAATTTTCCTTCTGGTTCTTGGAGAATATGTAGCTGGATCTCAAGAGCCAAGAAACACTAGTTTAAGGGGCGCCTGGGTGGCGCAGTCGGTTAAGCGTCCGACTTTAGCCAGGTCATGATCTCGCGGTCTGTGAGTTCGAGCCCCGCGTCAGGCTCTGGGCTGATGGCTCGGAGCCTGGAGCCTGTTTCTGATTCTGTGTCTCCCTCTCTCTCTGCCCCTCCCCCGTTCATGCTCTGTCTCTCTCTGTCCCAAAAATAAATAAAAAACGTTGAAAAAAAAATTAAAAAAAAAAAAAAAAAAAAGAAACACTAGTTTAAGAAATTATTAAGTCTTACTCTCTGAAAAGTATTTTTTTTTACTTGTGGATTATCCTTGCAAAAGAGAAGCATAGTCTTTAGAATGGCAGAGCCTTCAAAGATATTCATGCAAATAAAAGAACAAACAAAATTAGAAAATTCTACTGGAAACCTTAGACCCACATTTTAAAAAAGTTTTTACTTAAATAGCAGTTAGTTAAAATACAGTATAATATTAGTTTTTGGCTGTGCAATATAGTGATTCAAAGATCACATGTATATTTCATACATCACCCAGTGCTCATCGCTGCAAGTGCCCTCCTTAATCCCCATTGCCTACTTAACCCATTCCCCCACCTACCTGCCCCCCCCACCCCCCCCGCCAGTGTGGTAACCATTAGTTTGTTCTCTATAGTTGAATCCTCAGACCCCACATTTTATAACTGCTATCTTGACTTCTGGTATGAACTTTTAGGGATTGTAACTGGTTGTTAGGAAGTAAGATGTACTGGGGTGGAAGGGGTGAACTCTCATGACCTCAAAATATAGCCTTATACTCCCTCTATACTGGATACCCATCTGTGTGGCCTGCCTGACTGCTGTCTCTCCACTTGCTCAAATTCACGTTGGCATAAACCGTGCAAAGCCTGGACTTCCACTTGATCAGGCCTAGAGCCTTCTGCTGCTTTCAGAAGCTGAATACCAATTTGCTTCCCTCATCCTTCTGTTCTGAACTTCTTGAGTTTGATTGTGTATACTGCTAAATAGAAAAACAATATGAAATCATTCTTTAATATAATTTTTAACAGTGAAATATAACATTTATATAGAAAAACATGCCCAATCATAAGCTTACTAAATCCGTGAATGAGTACAATAAATCAATAAATAAAGCATCACTGACAGCTTCCAGCCTCCAGCCTCCATCATCATCTGCCCCAGTAATCCCTTCCTCACCAAAGGAAACCATTACTGTTGACTTTTATTATGTGGATTAGTTTTGCCTGTTTTTGAATGTTATAATTGGAATTATATAGTGTCTTTTTTGTGTCTTCTTTTGCTTGATGTTATGTTAGGGAGACTTAAACGTTGCTTATACAGCAGTAATTTATTCATTATCATTGCTGTAGAATATTCCATTATTTGAATATTTTACACTTTACTTCTTTTGCTTTTGATGGAAATGGAGTTGTTTCTAGACGTTGGCGAATACAACTAATGCAACTATGAGCCTGCTTGCTCATGTCTCTTTGGTTTTTTTGGAGCACATTGCACAAGGAGTGGAGTTGCAGAGTCATAGGTTATATCTATATCTATCTATCTATGTGTGTGTATATATATATATATATAATTTTATACATATATATTTATATTATATATGTTAATATGTATATATATTTAATAGATAGCAATAATTTCCCAAAGTAATTATGCCAATATTCACACCATCAGGTATGTGAGAAGTCTAAAATCTCTTTTGAAATTGTCTATTTTTTTCTTATTGATCTACAGGACTTCTTTTATTTTTCAGACACAGAGCTTTTTTAGGGTGTACCTATTACAAATACCTTCTCCCATTCTATAAGTTGCCATTTCATCCTCTTAATTATGTCTTTTGATGAACAGGTGAACTTGATTTTAATAACATTAAATTTATCAATCTTTTTCTTTAGACTTTGTGCTTACTGTGCTCTAAGAAAACTTTGCTTATCTCAAAATCAAGGTGTTCTTTTTTTTCTTCTAGAAATTTTACTGCTTTACTGTTTACATTTTGTTCTTTAAGCCACTGGGAAATGATATTTTTGTGATATGAGGTAGAGATCAAGATTGTAATTTTACAATATGGATATTCAGTTAACCCTGTACTATTTATTGAAAAGACTATTTTATCCCCATTGCACTTGACTGTCACTGTTGTCATAAGTTACCATATGTGGTTCTCTATTCTGGTAAATTCTGTTTATTTGTCTGTGTGATAAATAATTTGCTACAGATGCTATCTGGACCAGGAACTTTTTCTTGTTATTGGAAGGTTTTAGATTAGGGACTTCATGTGTATATGACATATATATACTGTATGCATATATATATATGTATATATTATATATATACATATATATATATATACTGTATACTATTATATAATTTCTTGTGTCAGTTTTGATATTTATGTTTTTCAAGAAACTAAATTTCAAATCTATTGCCATATATTTATAGTATAATCTAATACTTTAGTGTACATAAGATTTATAATTATATGCTACTTTTATTACTGATATTTATAATTTGTTCCTACTCTTTCATTTTTTCTGAACCTGTTTTACTGGGGTTTACTCATTTTATTATTCTTTTCAAGGACCATCTCTGGGTTTGATCTTTTTTTCAGTTATATACTCGTTTCTATTTCAGTTAATTCTATTTTTATCTGTATCATTTTCTTTTACTTTCTTCACATTTAATTTGATATTCTTTTCCTAACTACTTGAGATGAACAGTTACATAATTTTCAGATATTTCTCTTTTCTAATATACACATTTAAGGACATAAATTTTCCTCGAAGTATAGCTTTAGCTGCATCATATAAATGATGATATGTCATATTTTTTACTATTATTCAGTTGTATTATCTAATTATCCACTCTTGTCCCTTGCAGCTCAAAATGAAGCAAATACCTTGAGGAAAAATGTACTGCAAAATGTCAAGTTCACTTCTTTGAGGTTGTCTTTTCTTGAGGACCTTCTCTCAAGTCCTGACTGCTTTCTTTAACCCCTGAACTTATGG
This sequence comes from Panthera pardus, assembly GCF_024362965.1. Classification (NCBI taxonomy): domain Eukaryota; kingdom Metazoa; phylum Chordata; class Mammalia; order Carnivora; family Felidae; genus Panthera; species Panthera pardus. The sequence goes on along the minus strand of NW_026526732.1, from coordinate 21,241,687 downwards.
CTGCCAAAAGCTTAATGCCCAAAATGACTGGTTTCTGCTCAGTCTGACTGTTGTACTGCTCATGAACCAGCAAACACCTAGGAAGGGAAAGTGGTGGAGGATATCAGGCAAATCAATGTGCCTTCCTTCTTTTCAGGATCTTATACCCTCACATCCTAACTGCCTTTGTTATTGTCCTTTTTTTTTTTTTTTTCAAACAGCTATTTTTTTTAAGGCTTATTCAGTCTTCATAAATCTCCTCAGTGGGAAAGCTGGCCTGAATCACATATTCTGTCATAGCAGAAGCACAAATTGCCTCAGCAAATAACTTCAGAGCTGGGGAAAACCTTAGAGATTAAGGTTTCATGACCAATCAAATTTCATTACCTAGGTTTCATTACCTAGTGACAGAGCCAGCACTGTAATCTATAATTCTTGATTCCTTATAAAGTACAAAGAGCATGGGGATGTTGCTCTGGGGTCACAGATATGCACACGTGGTAGCTGGGACTACTCATTCTTCTCCACAGCCTCAGATTTTGGAACAACCATTTTCTGAACCTGTAAGATCTCCTAAATGCCCCAACTGTGTGAGTTATAATTTTGAATACAGGAAAAAAATAGACCCTTCAACTCTGCTCTGAAACTGTCAACCTCTGTTGACAGTTGATACTGTATGACATGTTGTTCCTGCATTTACCACATACTAGGAATTATGCTAAGACTGTGGATGCAGAGATGAAATGCACAAGTTTTTCCTCAAAAAAAAAAAAAAAAAAACAAACCCAACAAACAAACAAAACAAAACCTCAAAGGGTAAGGGAGAGGCAAGAAAACAGTAAGAAAATGATTTTCATGTGGTTTAGGCAGAGCATAATGGGAGCACTGCTGACGAGCAAAGGATTGCCTGGGGAGTCAGGAAAGCCTTCACAAAGAAGGGTTGAAATAACTTTCGAGGCTCATGATGGAGCCACTCCTGCCGGAAGTGGCACAGCAGCAAACAGAAACTCAGGTAACTTTGGTGTCCCTGTAGACACCAAAAACATGGGACAGAAACATGGGACCAGAAACATGGGACAGCCAGCCAGTCAGCGAATCCCCAAATGCCAAGCCAACTCCAGCTTTTTACTCGCTTCTGTTCCTCATTTTCTATTTTTCTCTTCTGATCCTTATTCCTTATCCCATAAAAGCTTTTGGCCTCCCACCCCATTCTACAGTTACCTGAACCCTTGGGAATGGAGCCTGCCCACTTCCTGAAGAATTAAGTAAAAATTTCCTTTTTATTAAACTTAAAATTGTCTCTTTAATCATTTTTAACATGCCCTAACATATACACTCACATGTACATATCTATACACATTAATCACATATATGTAAAGCCTGCCTCTCCCATGCATTTTTAATAAAGTATTCTTCCAACTTTATGCACTTTCAGGTTCCTTTGCTCCAAATTATTCTCTTCTTTGTAACTCAGGCTGGCAATCTGCTTTTAACCTCTTGGTTTGACCCCTGCCTCAGCTCTGATTTCACCCCTCAGATCTGCTGCTAGATACTGACTACCTATTCCAGCTCACTCATCAGACATGAGTCACAATTTATCTCCACGTTAACAGCCCTCTCAACCCTGCAGAAGCACCAGGAACCAGCCAGGGGTGTCCATGTGGTCTGGATTTGCCCTGCAAATCTTGGAAGTGAGTTAAGCAAACGTTAACCCTACTGGTGAGTCTCAATCCTGAAATTTTAGTAACCATCTCTCAATGCATGGTTTAGTAACCATGTGAAGCCCTTTCCACTCCCTCCATTTCTTTTTTTTTTTTAAGTTTATTTATTTATTTTGAGAAAAAGAGAGAGTGGGGGGGGGGCGGGGAGAGAGAGAGAGAGAAAGAGAGAGAAGGGCAGAGAGAGAAAATCCCAAGCAGGCTCTGCACCATCAGTGCAGACCCCGATGTGGGGCTAGAACTCATAAACTGCGAGATTATGATCTGAGCCGAGGGCAGACGCTTAACTGACTGAGCCATCCAGATGCCCTGGTCTCCCTCAATTTCATCTTTTCCTCTGAACCCTATAATACTTTTTGTATTCCCAGGAAAACAATGAGGAGCAAATGAATAAAAGACTAATATTAAGAAATAATGAAAGCATAGAGGCTTCTCTCTCTATCCTTTTCCTCCTCCCCACCTCCTTGTACTCTACCACTGGAAGGGCCAAGGGATTTTCCTTCCCTGATATACAATTACAATAGCAAATGCCATACGAAGGGAATACTGGAAAAGTCCCCAGTGTGCTATTCTTTATGCACTGTATCACTGGGTTTCCATTTCTTTTGGCTATGATGCTTCTTGGAAATATAATAGAAGCTAGAATAAAAATACTCAAAGTGTATGTAAGCATTGTTTCTCTTAGCTTTTATTAAAGTCATACTAGGGGTGCCTGGGTGGCTCAGTTGGTTGAGCGTCTGACTTCGGCTCAGGTCATGATCTCGGGTCTGTGAGTTCCGGCCCCGCGTCGGGCTCTGTGCTGACAGCTCAGAGCCTGGAGCCTGCTTTGGATTCTGTGTCTCCCTCCCTCTCTCTCTGCCTCTCCCCCGCTCATGCTCACTCTCTCTCTCTCTCTCTCTGTCAAAAATAAATAAACATTAAAAAAAATTTAAAGTCATACTTACATCAAGAAACTACTAAGAACTAGGAATTTAAATATGAATAAGAAAAATTACCCACATTCAAAGAAACTTGATAAATACACAGATAATTAAAATAAAAATAAGAATTATGGGATTATGGAAGACAGAATAATTAATTTGGGTATTTTGAAGAAAAAGTAATGAGAATTGCTCAGTATTTGAAATGTGCCTTGGAAGTAAGATAGAAATTGCATAAAATTTTATACATGTCACTATTTGTAAAATGAAGTCTGCCTGTCTTTATTTCATTAAACTCCATACATTTATAGATATATATTTTTTAAATAACAAAAACCTTAAGACTGCAGTACTCCTGAGAATGGATTGACAAGGAGATTTTAAGGATGGGAGTAATTCAAGTAAACAATCAAGGCACCAGGACTCACATTTGTTACATTTAAGAGGCTTGTCTACTGCCCTTCGTGGCAAGATAAGAAATATTGACCAGATGGATGTATTATATAGGACTCTGGCCAGTGAGTTAGGTAGTATTCTATTCTCAGCTCTACAACAAATGTGCCTTCCTGACCTTAAGTAAATATCTCTGCTTCCTTTTGTTTTCAGAATCCTTTTATTCCATCGATAATTGGATTGACTCGATTGATTGATTCTTTATAGGTAGCCATTGCCATGGGCCTATTTCCAACATGCTCTCATTTCCCAATGAAAATGGAAAAATACACAAATGTTTTTCCTCAGATTTGCACACCAAGTTAAGAGGCTCCAAGTCTATTTAAAATGGAAATAGTTCCGCTAATCAGGATAACTAGTGCAATCATAATCCATTCTTAAACTCCATGATGAAAGCTGTGGTAAGAGCCACAGCTATGAGTGATGAGTGTGGATGTTTTGTGTTTTAAGAGATGTTTTCAAAGTGAACAAAATGTTAAAGTAAAGGGAAAAAAGATGGATACATATTGACTACAGCAACAAAGACAGGTATATATGAAAACCCAATGGGATATAGAGCGGGCAGCTCCTAGTTTACTCAAGAGCCAGATGAAGCAGAGGAAAATGTTGAGCTGTGATACCCACTGCACGAAGTGTCCTGGAACTAAAATGGCCCATCAGAATTGTCCCATGCTGAGCCAACATGTTCTTGAGATACAAATATCCTTAGAGCACAATGGTAAATTACAACAGGCTATATTGGCTCAATACAAACATTTTTGTGGCAAATATTTTAGAGATTTCCTCACCATGCAGCTTCATGTATCACTCATTTGCCCTCTACATGTGGCCAATCCATCTTATTTCCAAGGTTTATCTGGTTAGAGTAATAGGTCAACATTGCACACAGTAAACCCAGTTTATTGTCAGTCTAGAGAACTGTTTGGGCTACAAAAATTAACTTTCTGTGCTGACATTTAGAGAATGACGTCAGCACCATGTTGAGGAGGCCACTAAGGCCCTCACTTGATCTACACAGCAGCCTTCTTCACCCTGACCTAGCCTGTAACTGGCAAGACGGCAAACAATCTAAGCTCTTTCTTCAGCCATAACTGCAGTTAGAATCAACAGCCATAATCCACAACTGTACAGCTCTAGATCTAGGTCTATATTTATGCACTCTATTTGCCTTGCTATCTACCTGTCACCTTCCCTGAAACACTTGCATTAAAATTGAGGGAAAAGCTAGGTGCACATTCAAGACTGCAAGTTATCTTGGAGGATGCCTACTTTCTTTAGAAGAGGCCCAGAATCACTCAGAGTCATATGAGTATGGAAAGAATAGTCACTTAGCAGTGTTCGGGAAGCTGGGATATGAGTGAAGTAATCCAAACGCAATGCCTTCAAGTATCATTAAGTATTTCTTACCTCGTATGAAGTCCACAAAGGACAAAGTAGAGATTTGTCCCCACCGGAAGCCTTCTCCCTCTCCCACCGGAAGCCTTCTCCCTCTCCCACCGGAAGCCTTCTGCCTCTCCCACCGGAAGCCTTCAGGAGCGCGGCAGGGACCAAGAACATGCATCAGGGCTACCCTGAGAGTAACCATACTGGTGGGTGGTGTGTGGTTTATGAGTTGCAGTCGAGGTGTATGTGGCGGGAACACTGAGTGATGTCAGTAGGAGCGGTCAAGAGCCTGAGCGCTGAGGAACAGAAAAGACGGCTGGCAGAGGAACGCACAGCCACACGGACAGAATGAGGGAATTCCCAGAACACGGAGGATTTGCTGTCTTGTAGGTGGACACTTTCAAGGGACTAGACGTGTAGATTTGCTCCCTTCAAAACTCCTTATACTCTGCTGTGATTTGCTCTGACAGGTTGGAGATATGGGCTTTAAAGCAGAACAGGAATATTTTCCTTGAATATTTTATTTCCTTGAATATAAAATTGATCATCTACTGCTTGATTTGCTATATTTTAAGGCACAACAAATGCATCGAATAGAGTTATTGTCCCTAGTTTTGCAAACGATGTAATCGTTATTGTGTGGATAACAGGATCTCCTGTGCTGCCGAGATGCTAAGGGCCTCGTAGAGCTGCACTTCACTACTGAAGAGTAGCATTCACAGCTGGAAGCACGAGCCCAGCACCCTGAGGAGAGTACACAGTAACACTGAGCCCCCACATTTTACAGCTGCAGAGGCAAGGCTTGTAGAGGTTAAGTAGCCTGTCCTAGGTCTCACTTTTGATGAGACACAAATTCCGTTCTGCTTGACTCCAAACCTCAGGCTTTGAACCCCTGTGCTCAAAAAGTGTTCGATAAGCATAGCATAAAGGAAATGTGTTTCCAAAGTTGCCGTTATAGAAATTCAGGGGTCCTATAAGGCAGGAAGACCCTCACAATCTTGCCTTCAGCTTTTTTCTTTGTTCTTGTTTTCATGGGGCCCGCTGGTAAGGGCCGAACAGAGGAATGGAATCTATTAGAAAGCTGCCAATAAAACTCTGTCTATCTTCTATTCCCGTTCATAGTTAATGCAAAGAGCATCGTTAATCTTTACCTATGTGGTTGTTCACAATTTACAAAATGTTTCACAGTGGCGCCTGGGTAGCCCAGTCAGTTGAGCATCCACTTCAGCTCGAGTCATGATCTCACGGTTCGTGAGTTCGAGCTCCGCATGGGCTCACTGCTGCCAGCACAGAGCCTCTGTCTCCCTCTCTCTCTCTCTGCCCCTACACCCCCTTTCTCTCTCTTTCTCTTTCAAAAATAAATAATAAAACAAAACAAAACAAAAAAATGCTTTTGCAGACATTATCTCTTCTCTCTTGTGATTATGTTTCAGTCCTATGGAATTTATCACTCCAGCCCTATCTGCATGATTTCAGATATTGAGTAACATGTTTAGGGAGAGAGGAAATGTGGAAATTGGTCATTTAGCCATGACCAGATGCTTTGCATTCTGGAGACACAGCATCCGTATGATTGATTGATTTTTTTCTATTCTGTCGGGCTGTTTGGTTATAAGCCTTAAGCTAACCTTTAAAAAAAGGAAAAACTACTTGAAAATATATTCAATATTTTTCATCTGGCTCATTTCCCAGATATTTCAAATATATTTTATTTACTAGCATCAGAAGTTAAAGTAGGCCATTGTGCAGTGTTATTTCATTCAATCACTTCTTTTTTTCATCTGTTCCTATCTGCCTTTTGAAAACTTCGTTTATCCATCTTTCAAGATTCATGCCAGTATAAACATATACACATACCAGCATCAAAATATATAAAATTAAGTTTGGGCTAGTGACATTCATATGATTTATTGAAAAATACTCATACAGGGGCGCCTGGATGGCTCAGTCGGTTGAGCGACCGACTTCGGCTCAGGTCATGATCTCACAGCTCATGAGTTCAAGCCCCACGTTGGGCTCTGTGCTGACAGCTCAGAGCCTGGAACCTGCTTCGGATTCTGTGTCTCCCTCTCTCTCTGCCCCTAACCCACTTGCATTCGATCTCTGTCTCTCGCAAAAATAAATAAACGTTAAAAAAAAAAAAAGAAAAATACTCATACAGAAATCATGAACTCTGAATTATTAAAACTTAGACCTCTGATTGACATACTATTTGATTAATCAGAATAAAATAAATCTTATGATTATGCCATAAAATATATACCGATTGTATTTTGTTATCAGAATTGCAAAGTTAACTAGCTGGAAATTAGATAAAGGCTATGTAGTCTGTCCTCCAATTTTCAACCAGATAACTCTTAATCCCTCTGTTCCCAGCAGATACAGCTTCTCAAAAATTAGTTGTTTCTCTCATATCTTAGAAAGCCATTTATGAAAGTCAAAGCTCCTTATTTGCCATGCATTAAAGTACACTTGGAATTGTTAGAGAAACATGCATGCTTACTAAACTGTTACGCTTTCTTTGTTATCATCCTTACTTTGTGGTTAACATAAATCTTGTGACACCCTATATGTATCTTTTTTTTTTTTTCTTCTAACTCCCAGGAGAATTAGAGCTAAGTGTCACCTTTATTTCCAACAACTGCTATCCTTGATACTGACCTTGAATTAGGTTCTTTATCTTTTACTCTTCTTTGCTTAGTGCATAGTCTTTATGTTATAAAAGCATGTGGTTAGGAAATTTCTAAAAGACCCCAGTGTCTTATGAACAAATTCCTGGCTCAGTGAATTCCTGATACATGTAAAGGCCCTGAATTTTTATAGCAATTGCAAAGTCCTTGATGACTCATCTTTCCAATTTTGAATGGAAGATCTCTTCGTCCTGGGCATTGCCCTTACAGGTGTGGTCATGGCCACCATGACGGCCTCCAGCAGAGTCACTGGTAGTTGATCACACTGTGAACCCTTGGTAGTTGTCCTCACAGAGCTCTTAGAAACAAGGCATCTACCTCAACACAAGAGTAGCATCTGGTGCTCTCACAGTAAGATACTGATTTAAGAAACATTCACATTGGGGGTGCCTGGGTGGCTCAGTCGGTTAAGCGTCTGCCTTTGGCTCAGGTCATGATCCCACAGTTTGTGAGTTCAAGCCCTGCGTTGGGCTCTGTGCTAACAGCGCATAGCTTGGAGCCTCCTCTGCTTCTCTGTCTCCCTCTGCCTCTCTGCCCCTTCCCTGCTTGTTCTCTCTCTCTCTCAAAAATAAATAAATAAACTTTAAAAAAAAAAAAAAAAGAAACACTCACATCAGAAAGATGACCAAAATGTTCACTATTCAACAACCTCTATGTACCCTGAAGTTTAGTCCAGGGTGTGCCAACTCTTTGCCTACATCACATCCCCTTTGGAGCTGCATTGCTCTTCCGGCTTGTGGGTGAGTTCAGCCATTCTCTGTATCTGAACTGCAACCGCAGAGTTAGTATGTTTTCTTCCCGGGTGTGGTGATCCCCAAAGATCTCCACCCTCGTTGTTTGGAAGATGATGTGAGGTCTTGCTTGCCCCCAGCCCCACCCTGTCTCCACATATCCGGCACTAAGTGACCATTGCTTTTATTACCTAAGACTTTCAGAGAGCAGTAACAACACATAGTATATCTCAGTTTAAGCTGAGGTCTGAATACTCTCTGAAGGGCATATATCTAGCCAAGTCTGTAGTCAGTATTCCCAAGAACATTGGGGAGGAGAGACCTCTTAAATTCAATCCAGCCAAACGGGGATAGAGAGGTTTGATTTAGGCTGCAAGACCTTGTCCTAGATGTCTTTTTGATAATTTATACTTTCCAAAGTGCTGGTCAGCTATTCTAGCAAATAAGTAAAAGGGTTTTCTTGAAGTATGGAAATCCCTGGTCTGGGAAATAGGAAGCCAAATTTCTATTTCTGGTTTTTTTCTCTTCAGATACTGTAAAAGCACAATCAGTCAAACTAGCTTCAAGTTCTTATAATGGTGAAGATCAAGATTTTTGCTTGGGAATTATATTTTGAATGGAAAAATGATAAAATATACAATAGAAGGCAAATGTGGTATACTACACAGGGGTCTTGGAAATATCCCACAAGCAAATAATTGTTCTATGGAAATGCTTTGGAACATGTCAGAGATTTTTTTTTTTTTAATCGAAAGTTAAGAGCTCTGCTATTGACAAAGATTACAAAGCAAATACTTACTTGGCCAACAACTGAAAAATTCAGGAGTCTGAATTGACACAGTGTCATTGCCAAAGGAAGAGAGTTCTAATTTTAAAGAAATTCACTGCAAGCCCGAGTTGAACTAGTTTTTTCATTAGTCAATTAAAGAAAACCAGCAATTAGAAAGTGATCATAAAATCAATCTAAGAGATCATAAGATAGGGAGCAGAAGGAGAAAATGGGGAGAATTTTACATTTACATGATTGCTCATAAAGGATGAACTACAATCAGTAGAACATGAAATTAATTTTTTCTTTCACTTATTGTAGAAGCTCGGTCTTAAAAAACCTGCCACTTTGTTTTATCTTTTATAGATTTTTTCACATGCTAGTGTTAAAATGAAACCCATCACTTTTTGTTTACATGCTTCATCATTTCAATCTCATTAATTCTATATTAGAGCACCAATGGTTTTTATAACACCAAATATACACCGAGAAATGAGCGCACAAAAGCAAGGCAGCCGAGATGGAACTATTTTGGGATTATTGTCCATCTCATCTCTGATGCAGGTGAATTTTTTCTTCTGATTTTTTTTCCAAGAGCATCCCTAATTGTTTTTTCCTATATCATCTTGGCTTTAGCAACTTGTTTTATACCCACTGTCTATTGCTAAATTAGGAGGGAAATTACAGGCAGTGGAGTCAGACAACCTGGGTTCATACTCCATCTCGGCCACAGAGTGTCAGTTTAGACAAATCCTATGGTGCTCAGAGGCACAACATCTTCCTCCGTAAGAGTGGTTAATAATGTGTGGTTGGTCCAAGTGTTGTGGAACTCAGTTGATGTTCCCAGTGCATCTAGCTTAGTGGTTCACACAGAGTTGGCATTCAATAAATAGTAGATTGTGCCAGACAAGCGGAAACGTGTCGTTTCCCCAGGCAAATTTACCTTGTTTTTTCTTTCTAACTAATCTCTTCTTGGCCTGGTATCTTTCTTTTTATTTATTTTTTTATTTTCTATAAAAATTTTTTTTTAAGTTTATTTATTTTTGAGAGAGAGAGAGAGGGAGCGCACAAGTAGGGGTAGAGAGAAGGAGAGAGAATCCCTAGCAGGCTCTGCACTGTCAGCACAGAACTCAATGCAGGGCTTGAACCTATGAACTGTGAGATCATGACCTGAGTGGAAATCGAGAGTCAGACGCTTCACTGACTGAACCACACAGGCGTTTCCTGTTCTTTTTTTTTTTTTTTTAAAGAAATGTTATTATTTGGGGGGGGGGGGCACACATACTCTTCACAGAACTGAGAATGCTCCAGCTTTTACATTACCCAGAGTTATCAGCAACTCTTTTCTCACATTCCTTGTCTCCAGCTCTCTCTCTCTCTCCCTCTACCCACCTTCATCATTTAGACAAAGATCACCCAACACTAAATTGCTTATGCATATTCCATATGAGTGCATGAAAATGTTTTTTTAATGCCTCAACGTTTAAAAATAGCTACTATTATCCTCAACAATTCTTTAATATATTACTTCACTCTTTAAAAGTGAGGTAATATATATAAAATATACAAGAGAAAGTGACACAATATAGAAACTCAGGTGAAATTGAATTAAGATCCCTTCTCAGTGTTCCCACTTTTCCCCTATTATAGTAGTTATTACTCTATAACACGTTTTTTTTTTGTTTTTTTTTTTTGTTTTTTTGGCTTATAACTGCTTCAATAAATGGTGACTTCTTCCAGGGCAAAGTCTTTGCATTTAAAGAACCCAACACACATGAAAGCCCTTCAGTACAAATTTGTTGAATGATTAGAATCGTTTGCCAATATTTTAATATTTCTTTACTAATTTTACTAATAAAAATGTTACAATAAATAGAACATAATTTTACAATAAACAAAATCATTTCTGCCTCTCATTAGAGTTTTAAAAACCTAAGATTTGGAACATTTGGCTGTTTATATTAAGCTGACCAATCCCACTCATATAAAAAGGTGAAATGAGACATTCATTCTAGGCCTAAAATGATTTACATAAATAAAATAGAGAGTTGGTCGTCTGGCAATGCCCAGTCTGAAAGACAGCTCATGTGTTGTTGTTTTAGTCAAGTTCAAAGCCCTAGGACCAAAGACTCCCTGCACTCCTTCTGCAGAGGTCACTGCTCATGGAAGAGAACTTGTCTATTGAGCTACTCTCTGTGATGCTAGGGAGTGAAGACAGAGGAGTCAGCAGTTTCCAATGGAACCAGTCAAGAGAACTCAGGTAGAGAATTAGGTCAGAGAATCCCTAGCGACCCAAAGTAGTCTAGACAGAGTTAGGAGACCTAACCCCTTGGCAAGGAAGCAGAGCCTTCACCTTCTCACCCAGGTCCATCTAGGAAAATTTTCCATCTAGGAAATCAAATTCTGATAATGTATCAAATTTTATAACTTTGAAGCCAATTTTTAGCTGCCAATAGTGTCCACTGCTAAATAAATCAACAAACAGGTTGATTTTGTGCTCTATTCCCTACTTAAAATGCCATGTGACATATTAAAATGTATTTAAATAAAACTTCTTTTCAATGAGTTTAAGTACTGGACACGGAGGCTATTTCTGTAATAACTGGCAGATGGCCAATTGTAACAATGCTTTACAGATCTGTTCCCTCGCCTACAATTCATTTTGTTCCGCCACAATTCCTGATGAACTTGTTTGATAATTACTTCCTGGCTGTGGGGGAAATCATTCTCTGTAATGAAAACAACATCTTTCCTTCTTGTGATTTTATTTATTGCAAATACAGTATCGTCACAACAGAAAAGAAACGCTATCCAAGTTACCTTTGTGGTAAGTCTGAATTTGGGTTTTTAAAAGTCGTGATGTGTGTTTTGTGGGTGACCAGAAGAACCAACTGTTGAGAGGTAGAGGGTAAGCAATTAGTCATTTCAATAAAAGAAGGAGTCAATTGAGAAATGTCTCGGAAGAGTGCCGTGAGGAAATACCTTCTTTTTCTCACCTTTTGAAAAAAGCTGCATTAAAATAGTTGGCAAGAGTTATCAAAGATAAAACTGAACTTTTCAATGTTCACAGAGGGAGGCAGTAACATGATATTTGTGAATGTTCGTGCCAAGAAGGACAGTGTATTCTACCAACAAACATTTATTAAACATCTGCTGTGTGCTAAGCATTTTAGTGCCTGTGAACAGATAACTTTGAAGGAAGCATGTACACAGATACTGACAATGAACTACAATAGTGGCCATGAAAGAGGCACATACAAGATGCGATACATTTACAGAGAAATTAACACTTAAGTCTGTCCAAAGTAATCAGAAAAGATGTCACTAGATTTTTTTGACTCGGTGCTTCTTTTTTTTTTTTTTTTTAATTTTTCAAATGTTTATTTATTTTTGAAAGAGAGAGACACACAAAGTGCAAACAGGGGAGGGGCAGAGAAAGAGGGAGACACAGAATCCGAAGCAGGCTCCAGGCTCTGAGCTGTCAGCATAGAGCCCAATGCAGGGCTCAAACTCACAGACCACGAGATAATGACCTGAGCCAAAGTCAGACACTTAACCCACTGAGCCACCCAGACACCCCAGTGTTTCTTTTTTCCTTTGACGTCCTAACCAACAGACTGACCTGAACTCATATTTTTTTCTGTCACCACCAAAACCATCTTCCCACACCCACCCCACTCCACCCTCCATACACCAACATCTGGATCCAGTTCTGTGCAAGGCATTTGGGTAAATATCTCTGCATGTGTTTCCTTTCTCTTGGACTCACCAATCCTTAACACTGGGGTGACAACATACCTAGCTCTTTGATTTGCTTTTGGGTCTGAAGGGAGGGGTCATGGAGGTCACTAAGCCTGCTTTTAGTGAAGGCCACAGGCCAGAGACAGTCAATAAATCTTTCCAGTTCATCTGTGGCCTAGCCCAGACCCTAGCCATTTGAAACCAAATCGTTTCATCCATTCATTCAAGAGATATTTATTGAGCTCTGCCAGTGCTAAGTTCTATTCTAGGAACTGAGGATAAAATGGTAAAGTAACAGAGAAAATTTCCACCTTCATAGGAAATTGAGGTGGGGAGAGGTGAATTTATGTGCTGCAGGTCAAATGGAAATTCACTGGTAGAATCAGGATTAGCCCCTCAGGTCCTAGAAATCATGGAGGTATTTTTCTACTGTTTTGCTACTTACATGTTGACCTAAATATCTGAAAGTGTGTGTGTGTGTGTGTGTGTGTGTGTGTGTGTGTGTGTGAGAGAGAGAGAGAGGGAGAGAGAATGGGGGGGAGATTGAGAGAGAGAGAGAGAGAACACAAGCTTATGTGATATATGCTCAGTTTATTGGATCCTTCTGGTCTATTCATCACTTAGGACATTGCTTACTATGACCTTATATATGACATAATCCATGTTCTCAGTAATTCTATTCTCCATTTAGGTAAATTTTAGGTAGTGCCTTAAGCCTAGTATGTCCTCAGTAATATTTATAGAATGAACATATGATAAGTAAAATGCCTGGTAGACGATTTACTAGGACTATATTAATGATGCAGAAACATACAGTAAGGAGAGCTGGGGTGGCTCAGTTAGTTAAGCATCTGATTCTTGGTTTCAGCTCAGGTCATGATCTCTCGGTTTGTAGGTCCAAGCCCTGCTTTGGACTCCGTGCTGGCAGTGTGGAGCCTGCTTGGGATTCTGTCTCTCCCTCTTTTACTCCCCACCTTCTTTCTCAAAAATAAATGAACTTAAAAAAAGAAACATACAGTAAAATAAATGATTCACAAATGGAAAAGAACCCCAAATAAGTATGATATGAGAAAATCAACCCTCTAATTTGAAAATGTTCAATTTCCAAAATAAGCTCCCTTCTAATTTCTTCACCTAGGGTCACTTATTGAATTGGTTTGCCACACATGATATTGTTCCCATACCTATTTTCAAATTTAGCTAGGATTTCTGAAAGGCCTCCAATGGTCCTTACACAGAGCAAATGCACTCTCACCCCAACTGCCTGGACTGTTACACAGCAGGTGACACAATCACTTCCACTGTTTAACAATCAGTGTAAATTACTCTGCTGTTAGTACTGATTCAGAAAGTGGCTAAAATGACTGGGACACACACATATGTTCAGCCCAAGTTTACATATATTTTCCCTCTCAACCTCACTCTCGAATTTTCTTTGTTATTAACAATTTTCCATAACTTGAGAGATTTCATGTGCATAAAAGATTTAATTCCTTTTGCTGAAGTGAGCACAATTTTTTGAATTTCTAATATACCCTTGATGGTATTTTTTGTCCTTTTGCCATGGTTTTGTGGCTAAATTATTTCTGTGGTTGTCTTTCATTTCTCTGGGGCCTGCTTTACTGGTAAGGAGGCAAGCTTTCACTCTGACATCCACAGAATATATGCAAGCCACAGTGAAAATTGTACCTAATTTATTCTCTGAAATGTGGAAGACAATACGGGGGAAGAAGCTAGAAATCAAACAGTAATAAAGTTTGAGGAACTATCCTGCCATGGCTGTCACAATGTTGATAAAAGATAGTCTCTCTCCATTTAATCAGCCATTTCAAAGTTGGGAGAATGAGAAAGACAAGGGACTGGTACTTTGCTTCCCAGTGACTGAAAGGCAACTCCAAGAAAGAGACAGATTGAGGTTCTAGTACTGAGAGTGTAAGTACCTGTGTCATTTGTGATAAATCTCATGCTTGAGTCAGAAGGACTGGCACCCTCTCGAAGATATGAGCCTGGACCCCCCACCATCCTACACCTTCCCAGGGAGCACCACAGTGACCTAATACCCAATGGCCCCCCTGGAAGTAGAGGAAGGATGCTTTTGAAACCATCTCCTATGATGGACAGCATCTGGAGTAGGGTGTTATGCACATTGGTTCTTTTGGTAAAACATCTTTGCACTAAAGAATGTTTATGAATATGAAACGTATCTGTGCAGGAGTCAGTAGTAACTTAATGTTATATTATTTTATTTGATATGTTTTATTTTGCATATGCTTATTATATAGATTTTATTAAAGTTTATTTATCATTTTGAGAGAGAGAGAGAGAGACTGTGTGTGCAAGTGGGGGAGGAGCAGAGAGAGAGGGAGAGAGAGAGAATACTAAGCAAGCTCCACACTGCCAGGGGCTTAAACTCATGAACTGCAACATTGTGACCTGAGCCAAAGTCAGACACTTAACCGGCTGAGCCACCCAGGTGGCCCTATTTTGTATATTTTATATTTTACTTATAGTTATAATTCAATAAATATATATTTATTCATATATTTTATATTAAAATGTAAGAAGTACTTAGTGGAGGGTGGGTTATTTTACACTGGGGTTTCTGGGGGCAGAGCCAGAGACAAGGGTTTGGGTACAAATCATTTCTTTGCCATGGGATCCCAGGATCAGTGACAAAAGCATGGGGAGAGAAAACAGGGATGGGAAGGAAGCCAATAGGGATGTGTAATGAGCAGAGACCGCTCAGGGTATCTACAGCTCTTTCCCTCAGGAGGTTGCTAACCTACTTTGTAAAAATCATGGTACAGAGTTCTCCTTTCAAAGAGGTGAGGAAGCTGGGGTGTCCATCCACCAATATCTGCTCCATCATTGGTTGAGGGCTACTGCCAAGGGTATTCGCACCAGGGAAATTTGGGCCTGAGTTTCACCCAGGCTGAGCACACTCCTATAGCTAGACAAAATCCTTAAGAAGCTGTGAGTGTACTTGGGGGCAGTGAGTGTTGGGGAGGCAGGGGCAGAGCATCCACAACACCTGCCACAATGTGCTGGATCACCTCCTGTGTCAGCAGAATCATTTTCAGAAGGACACTAACTGTACAGCACAGGACATGAAGGATGAGAATTTGATCAAAGGATTCTGGGGGCTAGGAAATTGCTCTCCCTCTTGTCCTCCATCTTGCCCAGGGATTTTTAAAACTGCTTTCCAAAAAAAGCAAGGAAAGCCTTTGAGAACTGAGTGTAAATAAGAGAAACACAAAATAATTCTCTTCATATTTTCTGGAAACAACCTCCAGTTCTATTGCTTTTTGCAACCAAAGAATTCTGACTCAGCTCATAAGAAGAAATACTGTTTGCTATCCTTTTAGTTTGTGAAGTGTTCTCTTATTAACTCCTTTGATGTTGAGGATGCAATCAGGCCATTCTCACCTACATTTTTCACAAGAAGAAGCTAAAAGTACACAGTAATTAAATGAATTGCTTAATAGAGCCAGGGATAGAACCCACGTCTCAATACATATTTATTGAGCATCTATATTCCAGAAACCATGTTCAGTTTTAGGGATATGGAGATTAATGAAACATGGCCCTCATCCTTGACAAAGTCAACCAAACTCACCCGCTGCTGATTCTTTCAAGTCCATTCTCTAATTCACCTCTTATTGTTTGACCCATTTTCTCATGACCTTGCTCCTCCTCTCGAGCTCCCAGCCTCTTTTCTGAGTCTTGCCTTTTAAGTTCAGCAAGGGGAAAAGGGGGAAAAAATGTATAAATATCCCCAAACAAATCAAACCCAGGCATTTGTCCTTTGGACAGACATGCTGTTGCCTCTTCGTGGACATCCCTTGTCCTGTTTGTCTACCTTGAAACCTCATTTCAATCTTGCTTCTTATTGAAATATGTTTCTAGACCCAAGATGGATCCACTCCTCTCCAGGTTCCCACATCAGCAAATTTAATATCTTTGGTGTCCCTATAGCAGCTCCATTTGACTGTGTCCGGTTAGTCAACCCCCAAACACCACACTAACTCTTGGTTCTATACTTGCTTACTTGCTCCTTATTCATTTTCAAATTTTCTTTTCCTTGTTCCTTATTCTTGAACCTAAGAAAGCTTCCTGCCTCCTACCCCATTTTGTAGTCCTCTGGACCTTTGGAAATGGAGACTGCCTGCTTCATGAAGTGTTAATAAAGTTTGTTTGTATCACCTAAATTGTCTTTTTTAATCATTTTTAACAGACATTAACTACTGCAGGACTAAAAAATTGCACTCTGAAAAGCATGGTGTTTTATATTTTTTTTGGGGGGGGCAGTTTGTACATTTAATTTATGTGTGGGTCCTTCTATTTTTATTTTTTATTCTTATTTTTTTAATTTTAATGTTTATTTATTTTTGAGAGAGAGAGAGAGAGAGACAAAGCATAAGTGGGGGAGGGGCAGAGAGAGAGGGAGACACAGAATCTGAGACAGGCTCCAGGCTCTGAGCTGTCAGCACAGAGCCCAATGTGGGGCTCGAACTCAGCAACGGCGAGATCATGACGTAGGCTGATGTCAGACTCCTAACCGATTAAGCCACCCAGACACCCCATGTCCTTTCATTTTTAAATTAAAATTCCCATGGGAAGAATTTTTGTCTCAAGTGTGCTAAGAGAAATAAGAAAATAACATATTGATTTGTTGACTTGCAAACTATTTTATTGTTTGATTGACTGATCAGTTGATGTATTGCTGGGCTTCACAACTTTAAAAGGGACACAGAAAAGAGTGGTTGAAAATGAAAGTTGCTCACTCTTGAGGAACTGGGCTGTGGGATTGCAAAGGACCACATGTGTTCCCAGAGTGAGATTTCCTTCCAGGTTGGCAAGCTTTCGGCCCTCCTAACTTCCACTGAAAACTCAGGACAGTGTCCTTTTAGGGATGATATATCAGCTTTCTCAGTCCACACCTGGTATGAATTCATAAAAGGTCTTTGACAATTTTCCAGGGCACAACTTTGGAGTACTTGAACCCATCAACCTACTCTTCTCTAGCCTATTTATCCCAACAGCAGACTGAATGAGTCCAGTTACTTTGTGTTGAATCACTGGCATAGCACAGAGAGTCCATATTCTGTGGTCTCCTCTTCCCTCTTGTTCTCACTCACAGGACTCTTTCTAAGCATAGCCACCTCAGGTTTATTCTTCCATGGATATTAATCTTAGTCAATGACACACCCTTTCCTCCCCGGGCTTCTTTTACACTTTAAAATTTTTTAGGTTGAAAAAAGAGAAGGAAAGTTAGAAGCAGAATTTTAAGGTGGGGGGAGGTGTGTGTGTGTGTGTGTGTGTGTGTGTGTGTGTATGATATGCTCTCCTGAGGCCCGGTTTGATGTTGGAAGGGCAAATATAAGTGAGAGATCCCCCCTTTGGTGGGACTTTGACTTTCATCCAGAAATTTATCACCTGCCCATTTTCTCTAAATTTAAAAGACTTTTTGTTTGTTTGAGTACTTTGAAACAGGATGCATTTCCTTCACAGAATTCCATTTTATTACAATCAAGAAGTATTTTAGATAAAAATAATTCCCTTGATCTTTATGCTATCATTAACATTCACCAAACTGTTGGCCATGACTTGTGTGTAAATGATTGAGAGTCATCATTTTTCCCCTTGTTTTTCTTGGAGCTCACATCAACATTACAAGGAGAACATAGAGGAGGAGGAATTAACATGGCAGAGCAGCATGGAGACCCTCAGCTTCTCTCCTCCCTGAACACAGCTAGATCAGCATGAAACTAATTTGCACACCTAGGAAATTGATCTGAGGATTAACACAGTATCTGCATAACTTGAGCCACAGAACTCGGCAGGTACATGGTGCAGAAAGGTGAAATGGGGGAGAGGAAAAGCTGCAGAGGGTAGGGAGCTATTTTTGTGGAGAAAAGACAGAGAAAGGAGGAGAGTATGGGGCACCAGGAGAGTGCAGGAAAAAAACTCCCCTGAAAGTAGCTGGAGAGAAAGATAGAGAAAGAGTGAAAACACTTGCAGGGGACTGAACAAGAAATCTGTTCCCCAAAACCACTGGCAGGAAGAAAGGAGAGAGTTTCTATACCACCAGGATTCTATAAACGGTGGAGTGCAGAGTCTGAAGTTCCGACGCCCAGTGCCTGGTTGTGCTCTGGTAAGGAAGTAGGGTGAATCCCCAGGAATAGGCAGCAGGGTCTGAGGGGTTTGTGTACCACACAGGGAGAAGTGGCTCCCCTGCTATAGCATTTGGTAGAGGCCATATGGCCTCCCCAAAGGCAAAGGTCCCAGCTGACCCCAGAGAGCAGCCACCTTTGCTGGTATTGGGACAAAGACACCAGAGTGTGGAGAAACCTAGAGCCGGCTGTGTGTTGTGATTTGCCATAATCTCTGAACCTCTGCCATGGCGTGGTCACAAGAATGTTTTCTGGGGCAAGACAGCACCTGGCCATTGCTGGGTGGGAGAGAGTTTGTGCAGGTCCAAGCCAAGCGGCCGGGGGCGGGGGGTGTCTCTAAAGTGTGGGGTTTTGAAACACAACCTCATCTGAGATAAAACTCTGGAAGGTGGTGCCGCCTGGTAGGCAGATGACTTGGATACAGACAGGGTAGAGGTTAGGAGTGGACAGAGGCCTGAGATAAAGGAAGGGTGCTTGATCATGGGTCGGTGAGAGCATGAAGTTTCTGTGCCACAGACCAGGCAGCTGGGTGAAGCTGTTTCCATCTCTCCCATGCACAGGCATGCACACCACACTCATCCATCCCAGTAAGCTAAGCAGCACCACCTGGTGGAGAACAGAGCCATTACACCAAGCTCTGGCCCAGCAGCATCCTCCAAGCACATCCCTTAGAAGACCAGCACATGTCCCTCCACTTGCTTAGTATATGGACTATAGAGTGCTTCATGGTTTCAGCTCTAGGGGAACTGAATGTAACTTCATTCTGGTTTCATTCTGTTTGCTGTATCATTCATTAGTTCGTTTTTTTGCTTCTGTTTTTGTTTAATTTTTTTTTCTTTTTTTCCTTTCTTTTCTTTTTCTTGGATACAGAAAGAGAAAAATTTCTTTTTATTTTCTTTTTTAAATTAAAAAATTTTTGTTATTTAAAAAAATAAATTATTATTTTATTTTTTAAATTTTTTATCTATTTAATTTTCTTTATTTCATTTTATCCTATAATTTTTTTTAATTTTAAATTTTTTCTTAACTTTTTTTCCTTTCATTTCTTTCCATTTTTTTCTCTATTTTATCAAGCTTCTTTCGACAAGCAGACCAAAACGCCTAGGATCTAGCTTCCTTTATTTTATTTTTTGTTATTTTTACATTTTTTTATTTTAATTTTTTATTTTATTATTTTTTTTCTTCCTCCAAAATGACAAAATAAAGAAATTTTCACCCCAAAAGAAAGAACAGGGAGAAATGACAGGCAGGGACTTAATCAACAGAGATATAAGCAAAATGTCTGAACTAGAATTTAGAATCATGATAAAAAGAATACTAGCTGGGGTTGAAAAAACATAAAATCCCTTTCTCCTGAGATAAAAGAAGTAAATTCTAATCAGGACAACATTTAAAATGCTATAATGACATGCGATCTCAAATGGATGCCACAACTGCAAGGATGGACAAAGCAGAGCAGCAAATCAGTGATATAGAAGACAAACTCATGTAGAACAATGGGGCAGAAAAAAAGAGGGAGACTAAGGCAAAAGAGCATGATACAAGACTTAGAGAACTCAATGACTTATTTAAAAGGAAAAATATCCAAATCATAGGTGTCCCAGAAGATGAAGAGAGATAAAAGGGGACAGAAGGCTTATGTGAGCAAATTATATTGGAAAACTTTCTTCATCTGAGGAAGGACATAGACACTAAAATCCAAGAAGCACAGAGTATTCCCATTAGATTCAACAAAAACTAACCATCACCAAGGCATACCATAGTCAAATTCACAAAATACACAGACAAGAAAAGAATTATGAATGAAACAAGGAAAAAAAGTCCTTAATGTGTAAGGAAAGATGGATCAGGTTTGCAGCATACCTATCCACAGAAACTTGGCAAGTCATAAGTTAGGGGCAGGATATATTCAACGTGCTGAATTGGGAAAACATGCAGCCAAGAATTCTTAATCCAGCAAGGCTGTCATTCTAAATAGAAGGAGAGATAAAGAGTTTCCCAGACAAATGAAAACTAAAAGAGTTCATGACCACTACACCAGAAGGGAGACTCTTTAAGAGGAGAAAAGATAAAACAAAACAAAAAAGACCAAAAGCAATAAAGATGAGAAAGGACCAGAACAGGCAACACAATGGCACTAAATTCATATCTTTCAGTACTCACTCTAAATGTCAATGGACTAAACACTCCAATCAAAAGACATAGGCTATCAGAATGGTAAGAAAATAAGACCCATCTATATGCTGCTTACAAGAGACCCATTTTAGACCTAAAGACACCTGCAGACTGAAAGTAAGGGGATGGAGAACCATCTATCATGTTAATGGTCATCAAAAGAAAGCCTGGATAGCCATACTTTATTCAGACAAACTAAATTTTAAAATAAAGACTGTAACAAGAGATGAAGAAGGGCAGTATGCCATAATTAAGGAGTCTATCCACCTAACGATCTAACAATTATAAATATTTATGTCCCCAACATGCAAGAAACCAAATATATGAATCAATTAATCACAAACACAAAGAAACTCATTTAATAATACCAAAATAGTAGGGGACTTCAATACCCCCACTTACAACAATGGACAGATTGTATAAGCAGAAAATCAACAAGGAAACAATGGCTTTGAATGACATACTGGACCAGATGTACTTAACAGATATATCCAGAACATTTCATCCTGAGGAACAGAATGCATATTCTTCTCAAGTGCACATGGAATATTCTCCAGAATAGATCACATACTGGGAAATAAATCATCCCTCAACAAGTACAAAAAGATTGAGATCATACCTTACATATTTTCAGACTACAACTCTATGAAAATCAAAATCAATCACAAGAAAAAGTTTGGAAAGTCAATGAATACTTGGAGATTTAAGAACATCCTACTAAAGAATGAATGGGGTAACCAAGAAGTTAAAGAGGAAATTCAAAAGTACATACATGGAAGCCAATGAAAATGAAAACATGACAGATCAAAACCTCTGGGATGCAGCAAAGGTGGTCAGAAGATGGAAGTACACAGCAATCCAGGACTTCCCAAAGAAGGAAGAATGGTCTCATATACACAATCTAACCTTTCACCTAAAAGAGCTGGAAAAAGAACAGCAAATATAGCCCCAAACCAGCAGAAGAAGGGATATAATAAAGATTAGAGCAGAAATCAATGATATCGGGAAAAACAAAACAAAGCAAAACAAAACAAAAACAAACAGTAAACAGATCAATGAAACCGGAAGATGGTTCTTTGAAACAATTAACAAAATTGATAAACCCCTAGCCAGACTGATCAAAATGAAAAAGGAAAGGACCCAAATAAATAAAACCATGAATGCAAGAGGAGAAATCACAACCAACACCACAGAAATACAAACAAAAAAAAAAGAGAATATTATGAGCAATAATATGCCAACAAATTGGGTAATCTGGAAGAAATGGAAAAATTCCTAGAAATATATAAACTACTAAAACTGAAACAGGAAGAAAGAGAAAATTTGAACAGACCCATAACCATTAAAGAAATGGAAAGAGTTGTGAAAAATCTCCCAACAAACAAGAGTCCAGGGCCAGATGGCTTTCTAGGAGAATTCTACCAAACATTTAAAGAAGAATTAACACCTATTCTTTTGAAACTGTTCCAAAAAATAGAAATGGAAGGAAAACTTCTAAACTCATTCTACAAGGCCAGCATTATCTTGATTCCAAAATCAGACAAAGACTCCACTAAAAAGAACTACAGACCAATTTCCCTAATGAACATGGATGCAAAAATTCTCAACAAGATACTAGCCAATTGGATCCAAGAATACATTAAAAGAATTACTCACTATGATCAAGTGGGATTTATACCTGGGATGCAGAGCTGGTTCAATATCCACAAATCAATCAATGTGATACATCACATCAATAAAAGAAAGAATAAGAACCACACCATACTCTTAATAGATGCAGGGAAAGCATTTGACAAAATACAGCATCCTTTCTTCATAAAACCCTCAAGAAAGAAGGGATAGAAGTATCAGACCTCAAGATCACAAGAGCCATATATAAAAGGCCCGTTGCTAATATCATCCTCAAAGAGGAAAAACTGAGAGCTTTCCCCCTACGGTCAAGAACGTGACAAGGATGTCCACTCTCACCACTGTTATTCCACATAGTGTTGGAAGTCCTACACTCAGCAATCAGACAACACAAAGAAATAAAAGGCATCGAAATCAGTGAGGAGGAAGTCACATTTTCACCCTTCATAGACGACATGATACTTTATGTGGAAAATGCAAAAGACCACCGAAAAACTGCTAGAACCAATCCATGAGTTCATCAAAGTTGCAGGATATAAAATCAATGCACATAAATCAGTTGCATTTCTATACACCAATAATGAAGCAGCAGAAAGAGAAATCAAGGAATCAATCCCATTAATAATTGCACCAAAACCATAAAATACCTAGGAATAAACCTAACCAAAGAGGTGAAAAATCTATACACTGAAAACTACAGAAAGTTTATGAAAGAAATTGAAGAAGATACAAAAAAAATGGAAAAACATTTCATGCTCATGGATTGGAAGAAAAAATATTGTAAAAATGTTGATACTACCCAACGCAATCTACATATTCAATGTAATCCCTATCAAGTTAAAACCAGCATTCTTCACAGAGCTAGAACAAACAATCCTAAAATTAGTGTGGAACCAGAAAATACCACGAATAGCCAAAGCAATCCTGAAAAAGAAAACCAAAGCTGAAGGCATCACAATTCCAGACTTCAATCTGTATTACAAAGCTGCAATCATCAAGACAGTATGGTACTGGCACAAAAACAGACACGTAGATCAATGAAACAGAATAGAGAACCCAGAAATGGATCCACAAATATATAGCCAACTAATCTTTGACAAAGCAGGAAGGAATATCCAATGGAAAAAAGACAGTCCTTTCAGCAAATGACGTTGGAGAAACTGGATAGCAACACACAGAAGAATGAACCTGGACCTTTCTTACACCATACACAAACATAAACTCTAAATGGATGAAAGATCAAAACGTAATACAGGAAGCCATCAAAATCCTAGAAGAGAAAACAGGCAACAACCTCTTTGACCTCAGCTGCAGTAACTTCTTACTTGACATGTCTCCGGACGCAAAGGAAACAAAAGCAAAAATGAACTATTGGGACCTCATCAAGATAAAAAGCTTCTGTACAGCAAAGGAAACTATCGGCAAAATTAAGCGGCAACTGACAGAATGGGAGAAGTTATTTGCAAACGACATATCAGATAAAGAGTTAGTATCCAAAATCTATAAAGAACTTACCAAACTCAACACCCAAAAAACAATCCAGTGAAGAAATGAGCAAAAGACATGAATAGACACTTTTCCGAAGAAGACACCCTGATGACTGACTAACAGACACAGGAAAAAATACTTAGCATCCCTCATCATCAGGGAAATACAAATCAAAATCACAATGAGATATTACTTCACATCAGTCAGAATGGCTAAAATTAACAACTCAGTAACAACAGATGTTGGCAAGGATGAGGAAAAGATGAACATTTTGTACTGCTGGTGGGAATGCAAACTGGTGCAGCCACTCTGGAAAACAGTATGAAGATTCCCCCAAAAATTAAAACTAGAACTACCCTATGATCCAGCAATTGCACTACTAGGTATTTATCCAAAGAATACAGGAGTGCTGTTTTGAAGGGTCACAGGCACCACAATGTTTATAGCAGTACTATTGACAATAGTCAAACTATGGAAAGATCCCAACTGCCCATCAACAGATTAATGGATAAAGAAGATGTTATTTACTTGGCAATCAAAAAGAATGAAATCTTTCCATTTGCAACAAGGTAGATGAAACTAAAGTATATTATGCTAAGTGAAATTAGCCAGAGAAAGAAAATATCACATGATTTCACTGACATGTGGAATTTAAGATACAAAACAGAAGAATATAAGGGAAGGGAAGCAAAAATAATATAAAAACAGAGAGGGAGACAAAATATAAGAGACTGTTAGATATAGAGAACAAACTGAGTTGCTGGTGGGGTGTTAGGTGGGGGGATGGGCTAAATACACAATGGGCATTAAGGAGGGCACTTGTTGGGATGAATACTGGATGTTATATGTAAGTGATGAATTACTAAATTCTATACTTGAAATCATTATTACATCATATGTTAACTAACTTAGATTTAAATTAAAGAAAACAAATAAACAAATAAGGAGACCATAGAACAGGAACACAAACTCAGATGAAACCCAGAACTACAAAATAAGTCAAGGGGTTGCCAAAACAAATGGAAATTGAACCGAGCATGTGCAGGGAAGGACACAGAAAGGACTCCAATCATGGGCACCACTGGCTCCTTACTCTTTTCTGAGGGGAAGAACATAGACCAAGCCCTGGGCCCTCGACAGTAGGAACAAGTAGGTGCCTGGATGTAGTGGGAGTTACCCTGCTGACAAAAGATATTTGTTAGAACCTGAAGCCCTGTTGCAGAGGGGAGGGGAAAGACTTTATATTAACAATCAAAGCTGACTTTGAACAGTGCTCCATCAAGGCTACCATTTGGTCTAGGACCCACTTCTAGGTAAATTTACTGGTGCTTGCAACCCTTCTCCCACCCCAATAAATCACATAGTTCCTTATTATTTCTTATTTCAGTCTTTCCCTGCAACCTCTCTGTTTCCAAAACATTTCATTTCCTTCCAGGAGGATGCCCATTGGTTTTGCTGTTACCTGTCGTGGCTTAGCTTAATCTAAGTTGACTTTTAATTTTTGCTTAACTACAGAAGTTTCTGACTTTGTTAAAAATGATTGAAGAAGACAATTTAGGTGACACGAACTGTATTTAACACTTCATGAAGCAGGCAGTCTCCATTCCCAAAGGCCCTAAGAACTGCTTTTTAGGATAAAGAACGAAGGACAAGGAAGAGAAAAATAGAAAATGAATGAAGAACAAAGAAGTAAGTGTAGAGCCCAGAGCTGCCGTGTCATTTGGGGATTGGCTGACTGGATATAGTGTGTTTCTGGTCAAGCAGAACAGCTACAGGGACACCAAAGTTACTTAAATTTTGATTTGCTGACATGGTACCAGGGCAGGAGTGACTCCATCTAGGGACTAGAAAGTAATTTCAACAGCTTTAAAAATCAGTCTTAAGTTTCAACCAAAAGCTGGCCAATATTTTAAGACAATTCACCAAAAGTCAATTTGCTGAAAGAGCAGTTTGTTCAATGACAATTCTTTGAATGGACAAAATATAAATAAACAGTTTATACAAAATCTTTGTTTATAAAAAAAAGTAGTCTCTATACTCAACGTGGGCCTCGAACTCACAACCCTGAGATCAAGAGTTGCATGTGCCACCAACTGAGCCAGTCAGGCACCCCAAGGTTTATATAAAATCTTTTAAAAGAAAAAAAATTTCTTGAATGTATATAATGATGAGAATATATTCTTCTTCTGAATAGGTTACCAACTGTATTCTTCTTGAATATAGTTACTGAAAATATTACAAGAATGCATTCTATTTAGCTAAATTTTAAGGAATATAAATTTTAAGGAATGTTTAATTTGATAAAAGTAAGGATAATTTGGGGCGCCTGGGTGGCTCAGTCGGTTAAACATCCGACTTCAGTTCAGGTCATGATCTCATGGTCCATGAGTTCAAGCCCGTGTCGGGCTCTGTGCTGACAGCTCAGAGCCTGGAGCCTGCTTTTGATTCTGTGTCTCCCTCTCTCTGTGACCCTCCCCCATTCATGCTCTGCCTCTCTCTGTCTCAAAAAAATAAACATTTTTAAAAAATTTTTTAAAAAGTAAGGATAATTTAACTTTCTTGTGGATATATATTTTTAAATATTTTTATATATATAATTTTTTAAGAATTTAATTCGGCTTTATTGAGATATACTTTACAAAAAATTGTAAGATAAAGTGTACATTGTGGTGATTTGATCTACATTGTGCATACATTGTGAAAGGGTTTCACCATCTATTAATTAACACATCCATCACCTCATGTATTTACCTTTTTCGGGGGAGGGTGAGATCATTTAAGTTCTACTCTGTTAGCAAACTTCAATTATATAACACAGTGTTATCAACTATAGTCACCATGCTATACATTAGATCCTCAGGCCTTATTTATCTTATAGCTTAAAGTTTGTACTCTTTACCAACCTCTTCATACTTTCCCACCTCCAGCCCCAGCAACTAATTTTCTCCTGTTTCTATGAGTCTGACGTTTCCCCCTTGTTTTAGATTCCACATATAAGTGATACCATGCAGTATTTGCCTTTCTCTGTCTGTCTTTTTTTACTAGGGTAATGCTCTCAAGATCCATTTATGTAATCACAAATGGCAAGATTTCTTTCTTTCTCATGGCTGAATGATTTTCCATTTTGTGATATTATATATTATATATGCATATATATATATGCATACATGCACACACACACACACACACACACACACATCTTCTTTGTCCATTCATCTGCAGATGGACACATAGGTTGTTCCCATATATTGGCTATTGTGGATAATGTTGCAATGTACATGGAAGTGCAGATATCTCTTCAATATCTGTTTTTCATTTCCTTTGGACATATACCCAGAAGTGGGATTGCTGGTTCATATGGTGGTTCTATTTTTAATTTTTTTGTGGAATCTCTAAACTGTTTTCCAATACATATTTGAATATATTAAATACATTATTCTTATGAATACTTCCTGAGTTTCAGCATTTCATTTTGAATTTGTAAATTTCAACCTATTCTTTTTTGCCAATCCTTTTAAAGTCACTTCCTGTCTTATAAACATTATGGCACTTTCAGAGTTTAGGCTTTGCTGTGTGAATAATGACTAAATTTACCAAATTAACAAAAGATAATTCTTTTAACTATGTAGAAAGTTTATAACAATTAGTGTGGCCTGGATTTTCATGGATTTTGGTGTTTTTACTCTGCATTGAGATATAACAAGGACATAGCAAAATGCATAAATGCTAAGGATATATAGCTTAGTGAATTTTAATATATGCATATGGCTGTGTAACTGGGTCAAGACATAGAATATTTCCAGCATCCAGAAAGCCTTCTACCTGCACCCTCTCTCCAGTTCATGACCCTCCAGACCTCTTTGACCTCTATTATGACCTCTATCACCATAGATTACTTTTGTCTTTTCATATAGCTTTTTTAAAAATATGCAAAACAAAACAACACAAACCCAAACAAACAAACAAAGAATGTGTAATTTGCATCTGTTCCTAATCCCTACTGCCTTGGCTGCTGAAGGCTGGGCAACAAAAAGAACTTCCTGTTAGTGGAAAAAACATGGAGGCTGCCAGTCCCAGGAAAGGCAGAGACTGAGGGCAGAGGAAGACACTGAGGCAGGGAGAGCATGAAGGCTCCAGAACCCGGGAGCCTTGCTTCCCACAATCCCCATAGACCCTGCCAATCCAGCTGATATTAAGTCTTATAGGCATTATAAATGATTTTTAAAAATCTATTTTTGATCAATACATAAATGTGGAAAGTAAATCATTTGATAAATTGATCTTTCAGTGTGTTGTCTTTCAGTGAGTTATTCACTGGCTGCAGATTCTAAGGGAAGACAGTCTTTGGACAGGCCAGCTTTGGAACTGGAAGGAAGGAATGGGTGAAATGCACAGGCTTGGAGAACTGCATGTCAGCACGTCCTTAGCTGAGCTGCTTCATCCACCCAGAGACAATGTGGACAGAAGCAGACTCAGGGGCTCATGGAGAGAGAAAATTCTCTGGTCCTGACCCGTGAAGGAGTTGGCCTGACAGGCTGGTGTGAAATGCTGTCCCAACACAGTGAAGCGAGAGTGGCTTTGAGTAACTCCAGGTGAAAAATCGTAGTTTGACATCAGATCTCAGTTGCCACAATGATCCTGATTATGGTCTCAGACTGTAGAACTGACCAGACCTGATCAGAGATTTTGTTCTGTGTGTCAGTGGGCAGAATTAAAGAGAGAGGAAAACAAGGTCAACCCAGAGTTTTCAAGCTTGATCAACTGGGTTCAAAATAGTGTCATTTGCTAATTGGGAAAAGTAAAAATTTGTGAGAAAAGTAAAGGCCGCAGTTTTCACGAGGTTATGTTTGATTTTCTTACCAGATGGGCAAATGGATATGGCAGGTAGGCAGTTGGATTTACAAACCTGGAAGTGAGAGGAGAGAGATAAATTTAGGAATCTTTTGCATATAGATGGTTTTTAAAGTCATGGGGAAAGCAGTGTTTTTAGAACTGTGAGTCATAGTTCATTAGTGTATTACATCAGTTTAGTGTGTTAAGACCAACATTTTTTTTGCAAAATGAAATGAAATATAATAGGATGGTGGCTCAGTCGACTGGGCACCTGACTTTGGTTCAGGTCATGATCTCGCGGTTCCCAAGTTTGAGCCCCACATCGGGTTCTGTGCTGACAGCTCAGAGCCTGGAGCCTGCTTCAGATTCTGTGTCTCCCTGTCTCTCTGCCCCTCCCCCACTCATGCTCTGTCTCTGTCTCTCTCTCTCTATCTCAAAAGTAAATAAATACACTTAAAAGTTTTTAAAAAAGAAAATATCAGAAAGAATCATATAGGTTCCTAAACTATTATTTTGTGAAACTGTTCATTTCAATATATGTTATCATAAAAACTATGTATATGTGTGTGTGTATATATATATATGTGTGTGTGTGTGTGTGTATACACACACACACACACACACACACATATACACATACACATACATATACACATACACATACATATCTGTCATACATGTCATTAAAGAGAGAGTGAAGAGGACCCAGAAATAAGTCCCTAGTGACAATAGCAGTTAGAAGTCATGCAAATGAGAAACTGGGAAATAATACTGATGAAATAGCTGATATTGGTATAAGGAAAACTGGAAACAGAGGGATCATAGACTTCAAGAGACAAGTAATGCTGGGAGGTGAGAGAGATGAGGTTAGGACTCCATGTATAAGACTTGGTTTCCTGGAGAGTATTGGTGATCTTGGCAAAACTCTTTTGAGTGGGTTGTGGGAAAGAGGCCAGATTGGTGTGGGTTGGTGAGAGAATGGGAGGTGAGAAAGTGTAGACAGCACGTCTATGTAATTCTTTAGCAGGTTTGACTATGCAGGGGCTGAAACTGAAGGGAGCAAGATGCTGCAAGATGGTTTCATTTTAATTTAAATAATTTTTAGACACTAGAGAATGTAGAATATACTTGCATCTTTACCCCAGTAAGTCTAACTCTGTTGTTGGTTTCTTTGCTTAGACCAAACAGGGCATCATAGATGCCTGAAAGGCAGTGCTGAGGACTATGAGGCTGTTTAATGGCATATTGCTATCCTTGACTTACATGGAGATGTTGAAAGACGGGTTAGTGAAAAATGATTTTAAAGGAAGATGACAGTGTTTAGTGGTTAGATTTTTCTCAGTTGCTTTAAAAAAACCCAGAACAGTTTCATTCATTGAGCAAAAATATGTTAAATAACTATGAAACAAAACAGAAGATGGTATTATACTATAAAGGAACTTATAATAAAGATAAAGAAGTAAGATATACACACAAAACTAAATAGTAGTATATAATTGCATGCCTAAGTAGTAGAGAAAGGAAATGCTACAAAATGTGGTAATTAAAATGTGCTGCAGGAGTTGAGAAAAGGCTCATAGAGCAGTGTTTTTTGAACCATGAATCTCAACCCATTAAGGCATTGTATTCACTTGGTAGGCTGCCATAACAAAGAACAGCAGGTGGGTGCCTGAAACACCAGAAATTTATTTTCTCACAGTTCTGGAAGTTAAAGTCCAAGATCAAGGTGTTATCAGGTTGTGTTCTCATGAAGCCTCTCTCTTTGGCTTAAAGGCGGTCATCTTCCTTTGGTGTCATTACATGATCTTCACTCTATGTGTGGCTGTGTTCTAATTTCCTCTTCTTATGGGAACAGCAGTAATATTGGAATAGGGCCCACTGCAAAGACCTCATTTAACCTTAATTACCTCATGAAAAACAGTCACATTTTGAGGTACTAAGGGTTAGGACTTCAACATACAAATTTTAGGTGTGCACAATTCATCCTATAAAAGGCATCATTATAAAATCAATTTAATGATTTAAGCCTGGAATTATAAAAGAAGTATAGAAAATATCCATGTGTATCTTTTAGAATCATGTTAAATAATTTCTTTTTCTAGGTTATACTAAAAATGATAGTTTAAAAGCCACTATCAAAGAGGAAACTGGAATACAGTCATATGTGAAAAATGGAAGGACAGAGGGAAGATTATAGATGAACAGAATAAACAGGAGATAGAAGGATACCAAACATGACATTTTCTTGGGAGACTAATCAAGACTCATCTGCTTGGAAGTGAACTCTCAAGTGAAGATATAATTAGACTTTAAAGTTAGATTATTCCAAAGTCTTGATGGCCAGGCTAAGAACATGGATTTTCATCCTTTTGGCAAAAGAGGATTTTAAGAAATAGTGAATTTAACAATTTATAATGATACTTTGGCAGCTGAATTGAAAAGGGGGAAAGTTTAGAAGCAAAAGGATTGTTTGGAGGCAGTTGAGTTTCTCTGGCATAGACTGAAGAGGGTCTAGACAAGCTGGTGACAGTGGAAATAGAAAAAGAAAGATGTCTACCAGATATACATCAGAAAAAAAATCAGTAGGACTTGTTGACTGAATAAATGTAGGAGACAGAAGAAGACAACTTGTGAAGGTTGGAGGGGTTCCAATTTCTAGGAAGGAAATAGAACTGTGTTGTCCAATACAGTAGCCAGTAGCCACATGTAGATGTTTGAATTAAAATTAATTAAAGTTAAATTAAAAATTGGATTGTTCAGTAACACTAGGCACATTTCAGATGCTCCATAGTCATGATGCGGTTGATGATTATGGTATTAGATAGTGCAGATCTGAAACATCTATCATCCAGAAATTTCTATTGAACAGTGCTAAAGAATGCTTCCCTGTGGAGAACTTTCTTTTGAGATGCTAGCTAGGCATCCATGCCTTTCATACTCAGTGGCTTTTTCAGCTATAACTTTGATAAAATTATTTTGTGGTTGTTAGAAAGATCTGTCTGTCCTCATATCATTTACACATTGACCTATTATATTCCTACTGTTATTCCATTGTGTAGGCTTAAGCCCCACGCAGATCTAATTAAATCTCAAATACTCTAAAAGAGTCGTGAGTAAACCATCATAAAGGAACTATAAAAATTATTTTTTAGTGTGTAAAAACTAAGGGAAGAATAAGGCCCTTTTTAGAGTTAGAACCAACTTTTAAGCATCTGTCAGAAGTTGGATGAGTTAATAAAATATGAAATGTAGCTTAAAAATTATTTCCAAGTTAATTAGCTATTCCATGGAAAGAAAATAAAACCCAGAAAAGTCAACTTCTTGGTGGGAAAACAAGTATTTTCAAGCTTTATATTCTGGTCAAGAGCAGGTTTAGGATAGAGGAAAATGTTGCATATATTTACTAATTTCATCCTGTGAGATGGTTATTATTTTTCCTATTTTATAGCAGGAGGAAAAGGTGTCTGGAGAAGTTCACTGACTTGTTCAAGGTCATTTAGCTAGTAAGTGATAGGTCCAGGATGATTACTAAGGTATTTGGCCAATTTCAGTGTTCTCACATGATTTAGCCACATCTACATGGGAACACAAGCATCTCTGGTTGCTTGTTGATTGAGTGAGGGGCTAGACCAAGTAATTAACTTTTTATTGAGAAACTAGTATGGCCTAAGGATATCCCCTTTTTACCTGGCTTGAAAGTGGATGGTACCCCAAATTCTGGGATATGACCACCGCTTGGGAAAACTGGTAACATTCAAATATTTCACTCTATTGTACCAACTTAGTTCTGTCTAATATCTACCATAGAACAGCTATCTTACTGAGTTCATTATTATCACCAAAATATACTTTATCAGTAGGACTTTCTCCACCTTTACCAGCTGACCAAACACCTCAAACTTAATGCACTAAACAATGCAAAATATAGACAAATCACATTGTTGGGCACTCAGGCTCCTTTGTAGCATATGAAAATATTACCATACTGTATATTGTCACAGAGGATGTGAGTAAGGTGGGAACTAATGAAGCTGGTCTGTAAGCCAACTTTTTGGAATTTTTTTTCAGGTTTTCAGGCATCGTGATTTAGGATTCTTAATGAGTGAGACTGCTGCCAAGAAAATATTTGGTTTTATTTTATAGGGTATACACTTCAGCTCAGATGTAGATGATATCATCCCATATGAGATTTCTCTAATTATTAATACATATGTTCTCCGTACTTGCAGGCATTAATGGTGTGGTAGTAAAAATCCTGCCAAAATTTCGTTGAGGCCATGAGTAACTTGCTTTTCCAGATGTATTATATGTGACAAGATGTCGGGAATTAATTTTTCTCATAGGTTTCAGCAATAAGAAGCCTGGATTTTATTCTTGGGAGGATGGGTAAAAAACATTGTATAACTGGAATGTGTTGGGGGAAATGCAGCCTGCCTCTGAAAAAAACTGGATGAAGCAAAGAGGTGAAAAAAATGTTTAATTCTTTCCACAGTCCCTGCAAGTGCAGCGCAGCATTAAAAGCCTGCTAACTTTTGCATAACAAAGGGAAGACTATAAGTGTATATGCATAATTGCTTCATTTTAGACTATTATATTAATATTTTATCTTAAATATTGTGATTTTGTGTATAGCACGTCATATTAATATCATTAATATTTCATATTTGATGTAGGAAGTATTAGTATAAATATTTCCATATATTGTATATGCAGGATATATTCCTCATATCATGTTTTCCCACTGTATCTTTGACATAGACACCTAGGAGTGGGATTGCTAGGTCAATGGAAAATTAATATGCATATAATTTGGGGATCTTTTGTCAAATTTTGCTCCATGTGGGTTATGTAATTTTGCAGTTCCACCAACAATACATTACAGTATTTGTTTCCCCACAGTTTTGTCAAAAGGGACTATGTATTTTGCCAGTGTCACAGGTGGAATGTGGTTTCTTAGTGAGTTAAATTTGGACCTGTCTCTCTTTCTTTTCTAAAGTTTATCTATTTTGAGAGAGAGAGAGAGAGAGAGAGAGAGAGAGCTGGGGAGGGGCAGAGAGAGAGAAGGAGAGACAGAATCCTAAGCAGGCTCCATGCTGTCACTGCAGAGCCTGACATGGGGCCTGATCCCACGAACTGTGAGATCATGACCTAAGCTGAAATCAAGAGTCCAATACTTAACTGACTGAGCCACTCAGGCACCCCAAATTTGTAATTCTTATTGTGAGTGAGGCTGATCATTGTTTTGTGTGTTTAAAGGCCAGTTGAATTAATTTTTCTGTGACCTACCGATTCATAATTTTTCTTATTTTTCTTGTGTTGCTGGTTTTTTTTTTTGATTCTCAATTTTTAGGAGTCCTTCATTTGTTAAGGATATTGACTCTTTACTATAAGTTGCCAAAAATACTATATCCAATGTGTCATTTGTCTTCAGATGTTGCTTATGGCGTTTCCTGTCATTCAAAAGTTTTCATGGTTATATTGTCAGATTTACTAATATTTTAAGTTGCTCCTGGATCTTGAATTACCTATGTCATTTACCAGTACTCATTTCATTTATAATTTTAGATCTCTGATTCCTTTCACTTTGGCATTTTGAATTCAAAATCAGTATGTCAAAAAAATAATTTCTCTTCTTCCCCTTCTCTCTAGGCTCACTTTCTTCTCTTGACTTCTTGATTTCTACTAATGGTTTCCCTTGGTCTCCTTATCATTTGACCCCCAAATCTCCAAGTTATTTTTGATTACTTGTCAAACCTTCTGAATAGATTTTTAAAAATTCTGTTAGTGATTTTCTTAATTAGTAGGAGAGAATTTTACAGAATAATGTTAAAATTATAGAAAAAAAATCATAAAATTTAGACCGACTTAAGTGTAAATGTTGAGTCTATCTTGGGCTAAAAGAATAATAAATCAAATATAATATTTGATTATATGATTATATTATATATTACTGGTCAGAATACTTAGCTGGAAGAATATATGTATTTTTATTAACTCTTGTTAAACAATTAAAACAATTAATAGACTCCAAATTCTCTGAACAGGTCTTAGAAAAATATAAATCAATGAGAAATAATTCCTTTTTTGACAGCTTAGGTAAGATGACCAGGCCTGCTTTGGATAAAGAGTTAACTCAAGGATGGCATATCTTGTTTGGTCTAAGACCAACCATTCTTGAGAAAAATTGTCCAACAGTCACCAAACCCTAGTTTAGTAGGAGTTGTCAGCATCAAATCTGTTGACGGTTACATCCAATTTGTAGAAGAATACCACAAGAGCAAAATGTCTTGGACCAAGAGTATGTGAATGAGGGCTTGGTGATTGTTGTCACTTCTGTGTTTTTCTTTTTTGCCTGTAACACCCAATAAATAGGCTTATTTTTGGAACTGTTTGATGTTTTAAGGTTCTGTGTGGGAAGTCTGTGGTCACTCACATAAGCTATTGATTAATTTCTAAAAGGAATCCAGATGTCCAATGTCATTTGGTAACTGATTTTTAAGGCAAAATAAAGCTTGTAGAGAGCAGATATTGGAATGTTGTTAGTGGTTTGTGTAGATGATAAAATTTGTGGTCAACAGACCAGAATTTTAAGTTCATGACTTTTAACATAGCCCACACAGCTCTAGGGCTACTGATGCATCCAAAAGTTATGAGCAGATTTAAAAGTAGGCCATCAAGAGAGTGTTAATTTTTTCTGTGAGGTAAAAGAACAACAACATTTTTTATTTTAGTTTACTGTCTTTACATTTGAAAGAAAGCTTTTAATAATGTTAACAACTGATCAAAGTAAAGTTTGCATTAAAGAATGAAAAAGGATAGTGTTAATAGAGCAGAGCCTGCTTGGGATTCTCTCTACCCCTCTCTGCCCCTCCCTGACTTGTGCTCATTCTCTCTCTCTCTCTCTCAACATAAATAAATAGCCTTTAAAAAATGAAAAAAGGATAGATCTGACAAGAAGCAGAATCTTCTTAACTCATGATATTCAGAAATAGATTTAGAAAATTTTAGAGTTAGAGGCTCCTGGGTGGCTCAGCTGTTTAAGTGTTCAATTTTGGCTCAGGTCATGATCTCAGAGTTCGTGGGTTTAAGCCTGGCATTGGGCTCTGTGCTGAGAGCTCAGAGCCTGGAGCCTGCTTCAGATTCTGTGTGTTTTTCTCTCTCTGTCCCTCCCCTGCTCACACTCTGTCTGTCTCTCAAAAATAAATAAATTAAAAAAAATTTTTTTAAATAAAATTTTAAGGTTAAATTTTTGTAGTTCAAACTGATTATTCAGAAAAAACTATGAAATTAAAAGAATTTATTTAGGTGATTTCACAAATAATAATAAAAATTAAATGTATTGGGTGCCTGGGTAGCTCAATCAGTTAGGCATCAGACCCATGATCTCTGCTCAGGTTTTGATCTCAGGGTCATGAGTTCAAGCCCCACATTGGGCTCTGTGCTGGGTGTGAAGGCTTCTTAAAAAAAAAAAAAGTAAATGTCCAAAGGTATAAGGATAAAATATAAACCAAAGTAAATAAACACACTATTGATAGTTAGCTTTCTATTCAGCATTGCCTGACTTTCAGTTTCTGTCCCTTACTCTACACAGATCATTTTGTGCCAGTCAGTACTGTGGGACTTTGTACACGAATTTGTGACTGACAAAAACTGATGTGCATAGAATCAGTTTTGGCCCTGATCTTACACTATGATTGATGAATCAGTGACACAGTTTCCCCAATTGTCTAAACTAAATTCAGGGTTTCTAGAAAAGTTTTAGGTTGGCTATATTTCCCTTTGTGTGTTATTGTTTATCAAGCATCAATAATTAATATACATTATCTAATACAAATTAAACCGAGCAGGAACATTCATAAATTGTATTATTCCAAATTGCATAACAAAGCTTTTGGAACTTCCTTATGAGGTGAAAACACAATCTGAAAGTAAATCTAAAGCATTTTTTGTTCCCTAGGGATTTCTGTTTCTGTCAATATAGTAAACTAGATAACCTGAATAATTTTTATGACTAAAACCAAGTAAAATTCTGGATAAGATATATTTTGAAAATCTTTCTAAACATTGATAATAAGAAAAAAATATGCTGAGGCAAAACCAAAATTAGACAAGAATGCAGGAAGGCAAGCAAGTATTGATGTTAGCTTTCATTCTGAAATTATCTGCGTTGAGAATTTGAAGCTTTCCATTTGAAGTCCACAAGCAAAGGGGATGGATACAAGGTCTCAGAACTATGGCAGGTGGAGAATGTAACAAGATTTACTAATAAAATTACAACCCTACAGAATTACATTATTTACAATCTTAGCGTAAAAAAGAATGTTCAATGTGTGAAGAAGGTGAAGGAAAGAAAAGTTAATTATCTTTACCTTGATGTGAGCTAAAAGCAAAAATAATCTCATCTGTGAATTGTAACTGAATTTGGCTCTCATTAAGATGTGTCATTTTGGGAGCACCTGGGTGGCTCAATGCATTGAGCATAAGGCTCTTGATCTCGGCTCAGGTCACGATCTCATGGCTCATGAGATCGAGCCCCACATTAGGCTCAATACTGATAGCCTTGAGCCTGCTTGAGATTCTCTCTCACCCTCTCTCTCTGCCTCTCTCCTGTTAGCTGTCTCTCAAAATAAATAAATAAGATTTTTTAAAAAATGTGTGAGTTTGATTTATTCTATCTATATGATTGGACAAACCTCAAGCCACAGATTTAAAGTGGCCTATGTTTAGAAGTGACCCCAAGCTAGTAACACAAACAAATATAAATTACCTCTGAAAAAACTTAATACCCTGTCTTCAAAGTATTCTCACAGAAAGAATTCTGAGGAAAGTAGGAGCTCCCAGTCAAAAATTGTAAAAGACACAAGGTTCCATGAGAACTGATGAGACAAGAGACATTAGAAAAGAACCACAGGACTTCTGGTATTATCATAAATTAAATGTAAAATGAATATGGAATATATCTAAATAAATTGAAAATGAGCTTAACAATTGAAGCAGACAAGACTATGAAGACTATGAGCTTAACAAATTGGAAGAAGAATCAAATAAAACTTCTAGAAACTAAAAATATACAAAATAAATTTAAAATTATGTGGAGATTAAACACAATTAAATAATTAAATAATTAAATTAAATAAGTTTAATTAAATAATTAAAATTATGTGGAGATGAGACATAGGTGAAGATAAACTGAGTAAACTGGAAGGTAGACCTGAATAATCCAAGATACAGATCTAAAAAGACAAGGTGAGGTAAATTATGAAAGGCAGATTAACTCCTATGCTTATGAAGGAAAGGACTGCTAAGATATATATATAATTAATATATGTAACATTACATATACTACATATATTACATATATATATATGTATATGTTCACCTTTCAAAGAATAGCGAAAGGGAATTTATCAGAATTGTTGAAAGCCATAAATCCTCAGATATAGGAAACTCAATGAATTGCTAACAGAAAAAATCCCCACATAGACAAATTATCATAAAGTAGCTGAATATCAAAGAAAAACATATATTTAAAGAAGACAGAGAAAACAATAGACCACCTACAGAACAACAGAAATTGCACTAATTTCTAACTTCTCAAAATCATCAATGGATGCCAGAAGACAGCAGAATAATATCTTCAACATGTTAAGAAAAAAAAAATCACTGCTGACTTAGTATTTATACCCAGGAAAACTATCTTTCATTAATGTGGATAAAATAAAGACATTGAGAGATAAACAAAGACTGATTAATTTGTCACCAAAAGTTCAGGAAATTCTAAAGGATACATTCAAGAAGAGGGTAAAAGTATCCGGGTGGAGTGTTCACTATGAATGTATGAAAGGTGAATAAATATATTGGCGAATGTGTGGGTAAATGTAAACAAACATTAAATGTATATACTAGTTATGATAATAATGATTAATTTATAGGCATAATAAAGGCTAGAACTAAAATATGGGACTGTAATGACATTTAAGTGGAAATGAGAGTGATAGCAGTTAAAATAATCAAATTCATTTAGATAATTTGAGAGGTGAATTTGGATATTGATAAAATTTAAACCTTGTTAAGTATACATGTTAAAAATGCCAGGATCCAAATACAATGTGGAACCTTCATTAGATACTAGAACAATATAAAAAGGGTATTAGTAAAATCAAAATAAAATCTGGAGTTTATTTAACAGTAATATGCCAATGTTGATTTTTTAGTTTGATAAAAGTACTATGGTAATGTAAAGTGTTAACAATAGGAGAAATTGGGTGAGGAACTTTCTGTACTACCTCTGCAACTTCTTTGTAAATCTAAAATTATTCCAAAATTAAAACTTCATTTAAAAGAATATCTGGTGTAACTACAAAAAATAGCAAATAACACAGCACATCCAAATAAGTAGAGGGAAAAAATGGATTGAAAAATGGGAAAAAAACCTCAAATGATCCAGAAGAAATCATGAAAGGAACATAACACATGTATATATATATACACACACATATATGCATGCGTGCACTTACACACACACACACACACACACACACACACACAGAAAAGATAAAAACTAATCGGTACTGAAAGATTAAGTGATAGAAACAAAGCAAAACATATAGTAATCACAATAAATACAAATGGTCTAACCTTTCCAGTTACAATGATAATGTCAAGTAGCCATAAAAAAAACACCCAACAACATATATTTAAAATATATTCATCTAAAACACTAGAAACTAGGCAGTTTGGCAGTAAAACTTGGAAAAAGATATTAAGCAAATACTAACCATAGTAAGGTGGTAGAACTATATTAATATCAGACAAAATAGACTTCAAAGCAAATGTTCAGTACAGATAGTAATAAAAAGAGAGTCAGTATAGTACATAAAAATAAAATTGTTATGGAAAGATACAAGAATTCCATGTTTTATACATCTAATCTAAAAACTTCTTTTCAAGAGGCAAGAAAATAGATTCTCCCCTAGAGACTTCAAAAGGAACACAAACCTACTGACACCTGCCCCACAAAGCTCATTTCAAACTTGCGACCCCAAGAATTCTAAGATAATAAATTTATGCTGTTTTGAGCTACTATCCTTGCATAATTTGCTATAACAATATTAGTAAACTAAAACAAATAGATATTTCCTTCAAGGGGGAAACACCAACAACCTATAAACATACAAAAAGATGCCTCATTAATAAGAGAAATTGAAATAAGCCCATATTGAGATAAAATTTCAATAACATCATATTAGACAAAATTGAAAAGTTGGTAATTCCAGGTTTATGGAGAGAGGATATGGAGCAGTTAGATTCTCACCAATTACAGGTAGTATAAAGTTAGAAAAAGACATTACCTAATAAATGTGAGTACACACCTACTCTGCTCCTGGGTATATACCTTAAAGAAATTCTTGCCTGTGAACACCTTGATACCTGTACAAAATCTTCACAGCAGTAATGTGTGTAAGAGTGAAAATTTGGAAATGATTCAAATGTTCATTGACTTAAGAATGGTTAAATAGTGTTGGCTTTTCTCTCCATACGATAGAATACATACAAAATAAATAAATTAAATTCATACATATCAATGTGGATGGATCTCAGAAATGTAATTTGAGTAAATAAGGCTGGTCAGAGTGTATTATGTATAATGTGATTCCATTTACTTAGAGTTCAAGAATGAAAATAAATGACAATATATTGTTTGGGATAGTAGAACCATGAAGAAGAATAATGAAATGATAAATAATATCTGGAATTGTGGTCACCTGAAAGGGACAGGCTAAAGTGAGGAGAGCCACACCACGGTTTCAAAGATATTGGCAATATT
Organism: Panthera pardus; assembly: GCF_024362965.1. Taxonomy (NCBI): domain Eukaryota; kingdom Metazoa; phylum Chordata; class Mammalia; order Carnivora; family Felidae; genus Panthera; species Panthera pardus. Next base: position 21,201,178 of record NW_026526732.1, on the reverse strand, counting down.
CTCTATGTATTAATCTCGCTGCTGAGTTCATTTGTATTCGTTTTATTATTTTTCTTTAAACTACACATTTTTAGACTTTTATTCATGTGATGTTTCATAATATAAAAATTTAAATAAACTATTTTATTTCAATAGAGAATTTTTTTTAGGCTAAAACAGTTTAAATATTCATATTTTAATAGGTTAGGTAAATATATTTAATGACTCTAAATTGACGATTTAGAAAAATACAAATCTTTACCAAAAAATTCATTTACTCATTCATTTGTTCATCCTTCCAATGTATATTTATTGATGCCTGTCTGTCAAGTGCAATAATTGTTTTATTTAGATTATTATTTGATCAAAACATGAATAACATTTGTTTTAGATAACCAAGATACAACAGTTTTTAAAAGATTGCATGAATATATTGGTATGTGTAAAGGAAGTGTAAAATAAAATGGATAGTCAGAGAATATATTGGAAAGAAATCAATATAATATAATATAAAAAGAAAATTATAGAAACAAATTATCTTACAATATGTAGTCCTCTGGGAAAGACGTTTGTGAAGAAATGGTAGCCCAAATTAGAAAACTAACTCCAGGCCAAACATCCCCATCTTCTTATAATATTTCATAATATTTCTCATAATCTAGTGTATTGGATGTTTATTTGGTAAAGGTGGTACTTTGCACCCTCAAGATCAGTGGTGTGTGTGTGTGTGTGTATGTGTGTGTGTGTCTAGGAAATTAACCTCAAGTCAGAATCAGCCCTTAGATACAGAGAAGTTTAAGGTTATGCATCTACACTTGTTTCCACACCACTCAGTTTTTCCTCCTGAGTTTGGGCCCTAAATGTCAATTTAATGCTTCTATCCTAAATTATAATTCCATTTATAACTCTTCAAAATCTAACAGGCATAAATAACTCCATACCTCACTGTAATGGGAAATCAAAAAAGATTACTTCTTTGGTCAATTTTGGAAGATGTAGCTAAAGATAAAATAAATAGCTGGAAGATAGTTCTTTGCTTTTTGTTTTGTGTGTGTGTGTGTGTGTGTGTGTGTGTGTGTGTGTGTGTGTGTATGTGTGTATTTAATTTTAAACCTGCTTTATTTTTCCTCGGTATGATAATGGAGACATTTCTTATGTGTTAGTACTTTACCAGTTCTTGATGACATTGGGTTCAGTCGCATGCTTTCCTGAGTCGGGTAATTTCTAGTGAAATCCCAATTCTAATTCTGTGCTGTGTCAGGGACCCCTAAAAACGTGTTTAAATAGTTCCCCGTGGTTTAAAATCTCACCTTATGTTATTTTAAAACTTTCAAATTATGGCCACAAACTGCACAGATAACTATTTTTCAAAGCCATCAGGGAGTTTGGCTGTCAAAACTTTTAAAAATATTCTCTTCTCAACTCCACAAGATGATGGCAGTAAGGAGGCAGTATCCTTTATTTCTCTTCCCTTGAATCTCAGAGATGCGTAATTACAGTCCTGAGAAGCTGTACAGAAATCACACACCAGCCTTAATTGTACAAATACCAAATGCTGAGCCTACAGCTCTCCATAGGAATTTCTGTAAACAATTGAAAATGCTAGAACATTGAGGCCTGGAGCCCTGGAAACCACAAGTACATAATGGCTCCATTCAAAGGAATTGTCACTTCTCTCTTGTCCTTTTCATTAGTCACTGCTACTCTTCTGTTTTGCCTGTTTCATTTTTCCTCCAGGCAAATGTCCTGTAAGGCATAAGAAAAGAGGGTGGGAAACTAATTAGTGTGTCAAGAAGAACTAGAAGGTATGGTGAGAAATTCAGAATCTCATTTTCCTTTTCCCCCCTTAGAATTGATTTTGCTGTCACCATTTAAAAAATAACAAATGGATGTGCTTCTATTATATGATGGAGATAAAGTACTTTCTTCCTCTCTACACATAATTTGCTGCAAATTCTGTTAACCAAATATATATTTCAGAACCAAAATTATTAAAAATTCTGCATAGGTCTTAAATAGTTTAATTATTTATGGCTATGATATGGATTGATTTTTATTTGTTTGTGTATGTAATTGGGGTAAATCCAGATAGAAGTAAGGTAAAAGACATATAATCAGATTAGAATGCTTGCCAGAAATGTAATGATTTTTTAAAAGCTATGCATTAGGGGGGAAACTTTGCAATCTGCTATTAAAAGCATTCTATTTTTATCATTTATTTAGTTGCAGATTGAATCTGAGATAAGGCTTTATTGTTATTTGTTTTTAATCCACCTCTAAACTCCTGTCCTGGTGGAAAATCTTGTTTATAGTGTGATTTGTGATTGCTGACAGGAAGTTTTCACAGATGAACTCTTATTAATGCCTTTGTTTTTTTTTTCTTACTGAGGAAAGGAGTGAGCAGCCAGCAGTGTTTTCTGTAAACTACTTTTATTTAATACTAAGAAGCAGATACAGTTTGATTCTTTTCTGTTATCTTTTTTTTGACTGATGCTCACATCCTTCCCAATTGGGTGTTTGTGATATGGAAAAGTTATTCTCTTTCCAGGTCCTCATTAATCTGAGGTGTTGGGTATTGATTAGGTAAATGTTAACCCTACACTTGAGTTTCATTACTTTGTAAGCTCTGTTGGTTTCTGTTCTTTTCCCTCATCCTGTTTCCCAAGTGATCAATTTCTGTAATAGGCCTGTTTGTTTCCAAAGGGATTGTTTTCCTATGCAGTTTGATTCAAAGAGATTGATTTATTTCCCCCCTCCTTCCTCTGGAATGATATTTTGATCTTATTTTACTTCTTTATTTATATCCATTTATTTGCTTCATTAACTTGCTCGCAAAGAAATCAGTCTTCCCTTTTCCCCTCTGCTTTCTTGTAGAAAGTTATTTTAATGGGCATACCCTGTGGTTGGTTAACACACTTGCATGACAGGTGAATGAAAGTGTTCTATTCTTTCTGTGGAGAACGTAGTCTAGCTTCCTTCTCTCCTTCCCTTTCTCTCTCTTTCTCTCTCCTTTTCTTTTCTGTTTTCTTTTTTTCCCCCTTTTTGTGGCCTATTATCTGCTTCAGGAAAACATATTTCAGATTTTAGAAATGGAGCCAAAGAAGGTACCAGAAGACATTGAATTAGGAATCAGGGTCCAATCCCCATACCCCTAAATGTTAAAAAGATCAAACAGGACAAAGGAAATTAGGCAGGCGTCTTTTACAAAATGGGCATAATTTTCTCTAAGTTCCTTTAAGATCTGATTTTTCATGACCATCAGTGGAAGGCTGGCCCAACACCAATTCTTGTTATTTTCATAGGGCTTTCAACAACTGGATTAAAAATTAATTGACTTTTATTAATTAAAAATAATTGTTTGACTTCTCCAAAGGGAAACGTGAAGGGAAATGCTTAGGAGGTAGAATGGTCTTTAAGAACAACGGGGCAAGTAGTAAGTGAGGAATGAGGGCAGAGTGAGAAGGGGGATCCAGGAGGCCGAGTCCTGGTGGAAAACTAAGGCCCTGTGCCTTGGTTCACTCTCCTCTGTGCCTCACCCTGGCTGTATTACTTTGGGCACAGTCCCTAACCTTTCTGACTTCAAATTTCTTCATTTGTAAATAGGAAGATAGTACGTACCTTGCAGGGTTTTGTGAGAATTCAAGGGGGTAATGTTCACCCTGGACAGTGCCGCCCTGAGTGCAAGAAATTTGTCTTCTGTACCTTTCTATGCCTCGGCATCTAATATGGGGCTCACACAGAGTAGGTGGTTAGTAAACATCTAGTCAAAAGGGAGGAAGGGACAAAGAGCCTGCAAGAGCAGTATATTAAAAAAGTGGGTCAAGAAGATGAGCAGGAAAACAAAGGAGGAAAAGTGGAAAGAACAAAAAAGGTGGAGCATAGAGAGCTGGTCAGACCTTCAGGTTAAAACTGTGAAGTATCTGTGAGCCACCTGCCCCCCTACTTCTCATATCTCCTATAGAGGGGCTCTTCTGCTATTTATTTAAAAGTCCATCAAGATCTAAACTGCAAATAGAGGATAAAAGTATTCCATGTTAGTAAGTATGCTGGGGATGGTCTTTTCTTAAATGAGTTTGTAAACCAAACCCCTCTTCCCTTCCCTGTCAAACACTGATGGTAATTGGTTCAAATATTCCCATCTTAACCCACATGTGTATGAAAACTATAATTTCAGTGTCACTACTCACCCTGATTCACATGAAGTAACCACTAAAATTGTCCTCTGTGTCATTGTTTTATTTATTTGGGCTAGCAAGCACTTAGAAATGTTAGAGAGTTGTGTTTCTTGTTTTCTCGGTGATATTTATTAATCTGCATTTGACACCTTGAGAAACGTTCATGGGTTGTAGATGGTCAGTTCAGAAAGGTCATCTAATGTCAGCTCAGCCCATGGTGTATTGCAAATGAATCCTGACTGCAGCGCCCTGGCATTTTAGTGCCTTATTTATCATAAGTTTGGAATTGTTCTCTCATATTTCACCCTACACAATCCATCAAGACACGATGGATCTGGGGGGATCATTCTCCTCTGTTTACATCAAGATCAAGAACTTGAGGTTTTCATGGGATTTTTTAAATACAAATCTACTTTTGATGTTTATTTGTGTCTCAACACTCAAAATAATGAAATCCTTACATGCCAATAAAAAAGAAGGCACTGGTATAAACAGGGATGGACATTTAATAAATAATATCAGAGAAGTTGCCAAATTCAAATACAACTAAACAAAATAATGAAGCCTCAAAATATAATCACTCCACATTTAAAACTCTGATGTTTTAAACCAAATGGAAGACTTGAGCATCTGTTGGGAAGAAGATAGTTAAAGGAGAAATAGGACCTTTACCTCCAGCCCAGAGGCACCTGCCTCCTCCACTGTTGAGCTGTCATCTCAACAGGTCCTCAGTCATCACTGACCATTGGGTGGTCAGGGAGTGTGACCTCTGGGCTCTAAGAAGGGACAGCTGCTGTGCTGTTTCCTCACCATTCGTTTAGACAGACCCATGGGAGGAGTTCTTCCATGTGGGTTCTTCCATGTGAAGTTGAAACGTAGGAGTGATTAAAGGCATCTACTTTGCAGCTCTCCTTCCCATAACACAGATTATGTCTCTGTTCAATCTATCAATGTCATGCCCTTTGTACATATTAAATCCTCAAAACATTTCCTGTGTATGAAAATTTCTTTGAATGAGCAATTAAATTTGATCTTTCAGAATGGACTTTCAACACAAGAAGAGTGTTAATGAGGAAGGGATAAGATAGTAGATTCAGTATCAATGAGTTTTAATTAAAAAACTATTATGTTCCAGCACTGTTCTGGGCATTTTCAGAGCAGGGAACATGGTAGCTACAGAAGGTTGACACATAGGTCTGTATCATGATTATTGTCAAGGTAATGGTGCAAGTGTAAGTCCTACAATAAATTATGTTGACATAGCATCTCAGATGGTAGGATCATTCTTACTTGTTTTACTATCTTGTGCATTTTGTAGCCTCCTGGAAATGTCAAAGTGAAGTTCCATTTTGGGGAATAATTCACTTACTCTATTAGAGTGATAAGTGGTAGCCCTTTGCTAAAGCAGAGAGAGCATAGAGAGACAATGAAAATAAAATGTCCTTGGATTCTATCATTACTCACAAACTTGTGACACTGTGTTTCCTCTGTATTATAAAATGGCCGTTCCTCATGCTGTTATGAGGGCTGAAAGGTCATATAGGCTTTAGTTTATTATTCAGAGCTCTCAGAGAAGAGTTTAGTATTTTTTAACTGCATCACCCCACCCCCAAAACGACATTAGATGCGTGTCAGATTGGAAAAATCAGGCTAGGATGGGCTAAGGTGCCTCCTTTACCTGTGATAAGCAGAAAATATTTTCATTACTGAAATAATGAATAACTTATGAAAAACTTGGGATGAACATTTATTCTGAAGGACATTATGTTCTCAAATATTTCCCTATCTTTCTTCAAAACAGCCCTAAGAGGTAAAATGATGGAACAAATATTTCTGACCCCTTTATACAGATGTGGCAACTGAGGCTCAGAAAGATTGTCTTGCTCAAAGTTATCTGTGGGTTTATTTGTTGGCTCAATAAATATTTGTTAGTCATAGAATCATTGACAGAGCTGAAAATACAATTTGATTTTCTAGCTTTATGGTTTCCCACTGAGTTAGGTTTCTACTACTTTATAAATGACCAGATTCAAAATCTTATTTTGTAAAGACATGATTATATAGGATCTAAAACACAAAAATATGTCTACAATGGAAGAAAATTGTCTTTGATTCAGAACCTATCTTCCCAGACATGGACAACCTAAGCCAAGTAGGAGATGGCTTCTTCCTTTGGAAAGCCATTGCAATAAATTTTTGAAATACCTATCATCAGTCACATGTAGAAATTGACAATGAAATGATAATATATAAATATTCCTTGTGTGTTTATCAACAACCTCAGAAAACATTTATTTTGTTCTTCCCATTACATGGGAAGGGGCCTTGATCTCATAAATCTTTGAGAGATTTTTTTCACCCTAGTTTTGAAGATGTCACCTCATTTCTTGTGACATTTAGATGGGCCAATCTCAACATTGGTTTAACAGCAAAGCAGAACATTTTCATGGAAGACTATCCTTGGAAGAAGGATCTGGGTCAGTGAGTGTAGGTAGGGTGTACCATGTTGAATTACTGGATTGGCAGCATACCAAACTGAGATCCTTCTCTTTTCATCTCTGGTTCAAGCCACCTGCTCATTACATCTGCTCATTTCTCCATACTTTGGTGGTTCACACACAGGACCAGAAACAAAAGAACACCAGTATGTGTTTTTGAAGAATACTCCTGTTAGTGACAGCGTTTTAAAATGTTGTTGCCTTAAGATTTCTATCACTTAGCTTTAGAGTGAACATTATTTCAGTAACTACACTCTGCCAAGTACCTTGATAGATGCTTCTGCCCTGTGTGGCCTGAGGTCTTAAGAGCCAACAAAGGGAATTGGGGAAGAAGAAAGAGGTAAAAAGGAATTCAAACACAAGAGACTTAAGGCCCTCAGTAAACATTTGTCATCTTTTCAGGTAAGTGGAAACTAATATTTGTATTAAATATTGATTTTAAAATACATCTTAAATAGGATATTATTATTAAAAGTTCTCATCACAAGAAAAAAAATCGTAACTATGTCTGGTGTCGAATGTTAACTAGACTTATTGTGATGATCATTTTGCAACATACGCAAACATTGAATCATTATGTTGTACACCTGATACTAACATAATGTTATATGTCAATTATGTCTCCACAAAATTTTTAAAAAAGAATAATGATATTATTCTAATACTATTCTCTTTTTACTGATATTCTAATTCACCCAGCAATTAAATTGGAGTGGAGAGCCTCCTTTGCTCCAACTTCTTTGTCCCTTTAATTACCATGGGGGCTCCCTCAGGGCAAGGGCTGTGTCTTTAATAGTGTTACCTCCCTTCCCAGCCTATAGAGTCTGCACACAGTGGTAAGTCAGTAAGAGCCGTCATCTGTCTGATGGGTAATACAATTTTGTGCATTAGTGCAATGGTGATTTTCCTTCTCAGTGTAGTGTGGCTGAGCGACCCCATCTGCTATCTGCACTGCTTGCTATAATCATGGCAGTAGCCTGTGGCTAGAGGGCCAGTTTTTGATCAGAAAGTCATCTTTCGGTCTCTCAGATACATGTGGTTTTCAACAGAATGGCTGATTTTCAAGCAGTGTAGAGGAAGATGAAATTTCATATCCACGAAAACAAGACAGCAATTGCTCTGGTAAGCAGACATGGTAATCTAGCTAAGTTTGGTCTTTATGATGAATCATCTAGAGACTATTACTTGCTCTGGGTCATTAGCTATTTTATTTTTAGAAAATCTGAATTTCAGTTCAATCCTTTTGGTGGTACATAATCAGAGTGGACTTAGTCCAAACTAGGTAATTATAGGTCAGCTGGAGGTGATTATCTCCATCCACAAGCCTGCCTGGGGGTATGAGGCTCTATGTAAGGCTTTTAAAGCAACATTTTCTTCCTTAGGACCCATTTAGTATAAATGAGGCTCATTAAGGGCTTTTCTTGCATCATCTTAACTCGGCTTGTTGTCATTCTGCCTATTCTGGGGAGTGGGGGGGAATAAATCTTCTGGCCAAAATTCTATCTGAAACAGTGAGAAAAAAAAGAGTGTGGTTGTGCTGAGCTGATACCAATGGACATGTTTGCTGTTGTCAGGCCACCTTTATTTTGGGTGTCCTTTTTGAGGATTATTTTACCAGGCTTTCCAGGACAGCTTCAAACCATCCTATGATCAAAGAAGAGATTTCACAGGGATACTCTTTCTCTTTAAATTTTGTAGCCCTTAAAGAAAGCTCTAAAGAAAGATCGGCAATACACTTTTCTTTATAACCATTAACAGGAGAAAGCAAACACAACCGTAGTAAATGGTTTAAATTTGCTGGGCTGGTTTGTGTCTTTAATGGGAGAAAGAGTGCTTGGTGTGGCAATGAGAATTTTTCATCTCCCGGCAGGTGCTTTTTCCCTGGGCACCAGATGTTTTTCTATTGTCGAGCAGTCAGTATCTCTCTCATCTGGTTGACTCTTCATGGAGGCTCTGCTTCCTCTTCATGCCACCTCACTGACATGATGAAGTTCAAGAGGTTCTAATAAATGTGTCATTAACATTACAGGCTTTAGATCTTCTATTTGTCACTATCTGCTTAGGGATCTTAGCAGGGAAAAGAAGAAATGTCTATCACTTAGATCCTGCTGGAAATAAGCCTGAATTTCTCCGGTAGTGGTTGTATGTTATTTCAGAAGACGTTTTCTGGAAACCCCGTTGATGACCACGTAAGCCCATTGCCTTCCTTCACTGATCACTGGCTGCAGACAGCATTTCTGGCTTCATATAACCTGGAAATGTAACTTTCGTGACCCCTTCTTCTGTCTTTCACTCTTGAATCTAAATTGCAACAAGTGCTATATGTTTGTGCCACTGAAAACATGATATGGTGACAGGAAATTAATTTGTTAAGTTAGACAAATATGGGCCAACTAATAGAATAGTGATTCATTGACTGAGTAATCTTGGCATGCTTAATCTCCCTGTGTCTCATTTCTTCATTTAGGTAGTGGGATAATGTGTACCCTACAGGATTATAGAAATCATCAGATGTGGTTTATGAACCAACGAATATTCCAAAGTTAATAATTGTTAGCCTACTACCAATTTATGCATCCATATGGTCTAATTTTGCCACATTTATAGGTGGCAGAATTCAGTATTTTATATGAGTATGTGTTTAGGGTCTGTGAGTATTATATATATGATCATTTCTAAACTAGCAGCATGAGAGGTATGCATAGAAACATATGTCATATAAGCATGAAGAGGATGAACTAATAACAGAAAAACAAAGCTTAATTTAAAAAAAAAAACTCCCTTAGGGTGTCTGAGTGGCTCAGTCAGTTGAGTGTACGACTTCAGCTCAGGTCATGATCTCACAGTTCATGAGTTTGAGTCCCACGTCGGGCTCTGTGCTGACAGCTCAGAGCCTGGAACCTGCTTCAGATTCTGTGTTGCCTTCTCTCTCTGTCTTCTGGCTCTCTCTAGCTCACACTCTGTCTCTCTCTCTCTCAAAAATAAATCAACATTTAAAAAACTGAAAAAAAAACCACTCGCAGAGTTCTAAAATCATAAAGCTGGAAAAGACTTTAAAGTTGATGTAATGCATTCTGATTTATGGAAAAGCAAGGTCCATAGATAGTATGGGACCTGCTCAAAATCTCCCCAGCTACTTGGTCACAGACCTGGCTTAGCCCCAAATTGGACCTGAACTGTCAGTCACCCCTTTGCTCATCCTGCATGGTCATTATAACACGGTCTTCTTAAACTCTACATGCAAGCACATTGGGTAAATATGAAATGTTTCCAATTATAAGAGAACAATAACCTAGAACCCATGGTATATTTCCACATGAAAAAAACATTACAATAGGATTGTACAGTGCTCATTATTTCCATTCTGTTTTTACCTCCACCCTAACTAAAGAGGTTGGTTTAGCTTATGTTGCTTCTCTGACATCTGCCTCCTTCTGTGATCATCTCAGATATGTTTGTGAGTCTTAAGATGGCAGGGAATACTGGAATCTTTCTCTTTTTTTAAGTTTATTTACTTATTTTGAGAGAGACAGAGAGAGCATGAGAAGGGGGAGCAGGGGAGGAGCAGAGAGAGGGAGAGAGATCCCAAGTGGGTTCTTCATTGACAGTTTGGGGCTCAAACTCACGAACCCCATGAAATTATGACCTGAGCCAAAATCAGGATGCTTAACCAACTGAGCCACCCAGGCCCTGGAATCTCTTTTTTGTTTTCATCCAGTAGGAAATATGCTGTGACATCCAGAATCAGACTTTTAATATTCTGTCTAAATATCTTAAATTCTGGTTGTTATAATACATTTATGTTTGACTTGATGAACTAGGGTGGTCCAGCAAAGTGAGGACCAAACTTCTAGATTGAAGTCCAATAGTTGACATATATAGTGGTAAGAATGGAGATCCTGGGGGGTCTGGGTGGCTCAGTCAGTTAAGGGGCTGACTTTGGCTCAAGTCGTGATCTCACCGTTTGTGAGTTCGAGCTCCACATCGGGCTGTCTTCTGTCAGCATGGAGTCTGCTTTGGATCCTCTGCCCCCCTCTCTTGCCTCTCCCCCACTTGTGCTTTTTCTCGCTCTCTCAAAAAATAAATACTAAAAAAAAAAAAAAAATGGAGATCCTGTTGTAACTACATCAATTCTCCTTTAAAGATACAGAACATTTCCCAAGATTCAAACCAATCCCAAAAACTTATTTTAGGGGTAAACAGCTGTTGGCCAATAACTTGACCAAATAACAATCTCATCAGGCCTCAATTTCCTCTGTACAACAGGGATAATAACTATTAGTAGTGCTAGAGGGAGGATTCAATGAGGTAATGAATTTAATGTATTTAGCACAGTGCCTGGCATAGAGTAAGTACTACCGATAAAGAAAAACTATTTTTTTCCCAAATCAAACAGAACTTGAAGAAACAGGAAAAAACCCTCATTTTGTAATAAAAATAAAGAAGGGTGATATTTGCAGGTTATACTGGATAGGATGTAGACGTGAGTTTGTGTGAACTACTTTGATCAGAGGACACAGAGAGTGAGTCAGCCTCCAGGTCAGCTCATTGGTCCATTTCTAACTTTGCAGGGTGTTAACTTTAGATACATGACCTATTCCAAATAGGAAGCATGCTGCCCATCTTAGATCAAGTTTTATAGGTGAATATTAAAAATATGTTTGGTTCATTAAACTTCCATTTAGATTAGCTTTAAGTACTTCCTAAACTGATGCTTAAATTTGGGTAACACTGCCTGATTCTAAACTCTCCTAACCCCAGTCCCTGGAGTAGTTACACTTCTCATTTCTGAATCATCACTAATTTCTGGAATGGTCTGGCACGGTGTAGCATTGGCATTAGATAATGGCACAAAGAAAAAGTATAGAAAATCTATAAAAGACTCCATTTTACTTACTGGCTGTATGGCTTGTAGATAAGATATAATACTATATTAAAAAACCCTAATGATTAGAATGAATATTTAAGAAAAAAAAACAAGCTAGAAGTGATGCAAACTTTTTATCATCTATCAAATTTTAGTAAACTTCTTTTTTGAATTTTATTCACATCTGTTTTATCTGACTCATTTTAAATTGGTAGACATCATTATTTTAAAACAAAACAAAATAACCACCAGACTTTTAATTAAAGAATCTGAATTCATAGTTTTCTGAAAATGATTTGAAAATGGAACTGTATTTTAATTGAGCAAACCTTAATGTAGTAAGATTTACAGACTTGAGGTACTTCAAAGATAATTGAATTCTTTTAAGAGTATTCTAATTTTAGTGGAAAGAAGAGTGATAACTTTGAACTAACATTTCAAATAGCCCCCCAAAATAAGGAAATTGATTTATTTTTTCCTCTCCTCCCATACCATGGATCCTCTTTCTCTCACAAGATCTCATGATGGTGAAAAATGCTCATTCAAGTTTTAAACTGTTTCCCTTCACTTTCTGCTCTATCTTTAATTATTCTGTTAGCTAAGCATATTGTCAGATATCTTATTTCTATATTTAAACTTAAAAATCTTTTTTAATGTTAATTTATTTTTGAGAGAGACAGAGCCTGAGCGGGGGAGGGACTGAGGGAGAGGGAGACAGAATCTGAAGCAGGCTCCAGGCTCTGAGCTGTCAGCACAGAGCCCAACTCGGGGCTCCAACTCATAGATTGCAAAACCATGACCTGAGCTGAAGTCGGCCGCTTAACCGACAGAGCTGCCCAGGAACCTCTCTATATTTAAACTTTATAGTGTAATAAATCATCCACCAATTAATTCAACAAGCATTTACCTAGTGCTTACCGGTTCCCTAGGTTAGGAAAATATGAACTTGCGTAAGACACACCCTTGTAATAAAGGAGCTCATTAACCTTTGTCAACTCTCCCTATCCAGGCCATTCCAGGGATAGTGACCCAGTACAGTGGTAGGATCCCAGTTAGCACAGACTCAAGCTGTTAATTTTCTTTTGTCTTCATCACAATGACTTATAACTCTTGCTTGTGACACTTTGTTGCCTTCTTTGTAATTTTTGGACTGGAAGTTAACTAGTGAATTAATCAGATTTCTTTCACAAAGGTGTAACATCACTTTTCAAGGATATGATAGACAGTTTTTCTCCAGAAATAAGGTTTAGAATCCTATTTTTTTTCCTTATTCTGATACTAATTCTTTGTATAATCTCACCAATGTTTTCTACTTCAAAATTCTATTAATAAGAGCTGTTTGAGGATTTGCCAAAATTAAAATCAGCCATAAAATTTTGAGCTTTTGAACAAAGTATCATAACTAAGTTTATCCCAGTAGGGTGCCTTTCATTTTCCTTCAAATTGCTTGATACAAAAAAATCCACTTTGCAAAAATCTAATCAATCACTAATTAGTAAATAGTGGGCAAAAATATGTCAACATCTGATCTCATTTTCATATTAGGGGATAGATCTGATTTTTATGTAATGCTTCCTATAGCAAATTACCTATTCCCATTGTCATATACAGGAATATGCTCCCAGAAAGAAAGACAAAGTTATGACAATCCCTTTCCCACCACAGCATATTTAATCTATTAACAAGCATTTTGTTTTATTTTATTTTATTTTTAAATAGACAATTTAAATAATTTACCTTTTTCTATGTACAAGCTTGTTCATGTATTTCTCCCATAATGCCTCTCAAATATATTAGTCAAATGGCTAAACTTTTGAAATTTGCAAACTCATTTTAGTATGGGCATATGTTTAAGTGGAGCACACAATTTCCCCATCCTCAGGGGTCCTCACTGAGTCTGGCTTTGAATATTTAAACAGTCATACTGCTTATGTCATTGCTTCAGTTATTTGCTAGGCCACACTAATTACCTAAAAGCCACTGGAGGCATGATTTAATCAGTTCACCCACAGCAAATGTTCTATAAAGAATGTAACAATTTCTTTAAAAAGACCAGACTTCTAGAATTAGATCGTCTAGCCCAACCTTCTTCAAGCATCCCTTTTAAGGTAACTTTAAAGGATGGTCATCCATCCACCACTTGATTATGTCAAGAATTGGGTGACTCACTACTAGTTTATGGGGCATTCCATTCTAATGGTGGTTAGTACAAAGTCCCCTCACAAATGTACTGGTTATGGCTTTTTCAAAAACAGAGGACAAATCTTCCTTTTTTCTCAGAACTGTTTCTTAAATATTTGAAGAGAGAACCATTTCGTAAATATTTGAAGACACTATAAGGTGGAATCAAGCTCCTGGCCTATTATTGTCTCCATTTAGATTTTTCCAATATTTGGACTAGCTATTCAGAAATGCTGGCTGAGAAGGTTTAAATACCTTAGAGGTTTCCAATCCAGTTTATAATAAGTTGAGACCAATGTGGAGGGCAAGAGTGTGGCAGACCTGAATCGTCATTGTGAAATCAGGTAGCTGGGCAAGGACAGAAAAGTATAAGCCTAGTAGAAGAGAAGGTCTAGGAAGCAAAGGATTTAAACAGTAGAAAGTCAGAACGCCCTGACAGTGGTTACTCCTATAGCTCCCTGAATGTATGTGCTTGAACCTTGGTAAGTGTTGTGAAATTAAGAGGTACTATAAGAGAGAAGTTAGTGGTAAACTGTCTAGGAGAAATCTTGGGTTGAATAAAATTAGACAGGTTTCTTTATCACAGGACCTGTCAGTCTTCAATATACTACAATAAATTGTCACTCCCCAGATGGGGTGTAAAATACAGTATTTTAAAGCATCTTTAAACCTGAAATCCTCTTTTGCACAAGCAGCTTGCGTCTATCAGCTCATCCTCAGTTTGGATGGCCAGCATCTCTGGGCTTTAAGAGTTCTTAATAATTTCTCAAGTAATTAAGATGATCTCAAGTTGAAAGGAGACAATAAATCTATGTCAACTCATTATGGGAAATATGAATTCATATTACCTTTAATAGATGTTATCAAAACTGGCCATATATCAGAATCACCAAGGGATATAGTCCATAAAATAAGATATTTGAGCCCCATCTCAGAGTCAGAATCTCTAGTATGGGGACCTGGGATCTGCATGTTTAACAAGTTTCTAGGTATCTTCTCTTCAGCCATTCTGTCACTGACATCAAGTCTGCAAGACCCTTCCCTCGTAGGTCATTTTACCTGTCTCTAAATATTGTGAGCAATGGAGAGAGTTAGGAACTGGGGCTTTGCAGCAGACCTAAGACCCATGTTGCCTGTTACCTGCTCTGTGGCCTTCGACAAACTTTAAACTTCCTAAACTTTGACTTCTTCATCTACTTAATAAAATCTTCCTCGTAGTGTTTTTCTGAGGATAATTTCTTAAAAGTAAAATACAGTATTTAAGAATCTGGATTGACGGGGGCTGGGGGAGAGGGGAAAGTGGGTGATGGGCATTGAGGAGGGCACCTGTTGGGATGAGCACTGGGTGTTGCATGGAAACCAATTTGACAATAAATTATACTTAACAATAAAAAAAAAGAATTGCTAAAGAATGTATAACATAAAAAAATTAAATAAATAAAAAAAATAAAAAGAGAAAAAATAAAAAATAAAAGTAAAATACATAGTATGTCTCATGGCACATACTTAGTTCTTACACAATACCTGGGAGCTATTATTATTTTCACAAGTTTGTTAAAATTAAATAAATATAGCT
Organism: Panthera pardus; assembly: GCF_024362965.1. Classification (NCBI taxonomy): domain Eukaryota; kingdom Metazoa; phylum Chordata; class Mammalia; order Carnivora; family Felidae; genus Panthera; species Panthera pardus. Next base: position 21,185,902 of record NW_026526732.1, on the reverse strand, counting down.
GAAGAGGATAATTTATTCAATATAACTTCAAAGAATTTTTTAGTTAAAAGCACATGGGCTTCCTAAAAGCCATTTTCCTTCACCCTCCTTTTACAAGGGGCAACACCTGCAGCTCAAAAGAGAAGGCAATCGAATGTTCCAGTTGACTTGAGGCTTTGTTTCCTTCTCTTTATTTTTTTTTTAATTTTTTAAAATTTGTGTTTTTTTAATGTTTATTTATTTTTGAGAGAGAGAAAGTAAGAGTACAAGCAGGGGAGGGGCAGAGAGAGAGGGAGACACAGAATCTGAAACAGGCTCCAGGCTCTGAGCTGTCAGTACAGGGCCCAACACAAGGCTTGATCTCACAGATCATGAGATCATCACCTGAGCCAAAGCCGATGCTTAACCAACTGAGCCACCCAGGTGCCCCTGTTTCTTTCTCTTCAGAAGTGAGGCTTGACTCTGACAATGGCATAGGTTCAATGTAGTTTGAGAAACTTCTGTATATTATGGAATATGTCATTTAACAAAAGCTAAAATGTGTTATTTATGAATGTGTTTCAAGGATCCCACCTAAATAGCCTCTTTGCCAGATGCTGACTAGAGTTTTAGGATTCTGTCCAAGTCGGTGTTTTCTTGATCATTTCCATGACACAAATGGCTAGGATCTCACCAACTCCTGAGACAGTAAATCCCATTTCTGGGAAGCATCAGCTGGGAGAATATTCTCTCTTACAGTAGAAAGTCTCGTTAGCCTGAGCTCTGGAAGTTTCCTTCCACCAGTGCAGAGACAAACTTCTCTCTGAATTGGTAGGCAGTTTTCTCCAACCACCTTTTTATTAGGGCATATCCTTCCAAGTTTCTGCTTTCTGCATGGGTTTCTGTTCCAACTCTCCACTCCTCCCTGGACTCCAAAATCTTAAATTCCATCCTTCTGTCAGTGTTAAAGCCATTGATCATTAGGGACAATTTCTGGGTCTGATAAAGTCTTCTTCCTCCTACTATCTTAATCCCATCTGAGTTTGCATTCTTTTTCACTTATGTCCCATGGAGACTTTTCTTTCCACCTGTTGGTTTTTTTGCTATCTTCTGGTGTCACCCAATAGGTCTTAATCCTTTTCCAGACCATAGTCCTTCATATATTTGCAGATAGTTGTGTAACTCTACATCCTTTCCATGGATTTAACATTCACAATTACTCAGTATATACAGACAGTGGTCCGTGTTCTTTAAATGCTTTTTACTTTTTCAATTTACCGTAAACTTGCAGATCCAGAGTAACGCCTCAGGTATGTTTCAACCAATGTAAGTAAATAGACTGCACTATCCCCTCTTTTGCTCTAAATGCTATTCTTCTGCTAATTAGCAATCTATGATTGTACTGGTCCACTTGGACAGTCTTGTTGACTCAGATTAAGATTGGTCAAAGAAAGCTCTTTTATGTCCTGCTGTAATGCTGGGTAGAATTGAAGTTTAATTCTGTTGACTGATTTTGGTCAATTAAAAGAGATTGAAAGTATATGTTAATTGCATTGGTTTTTGGAAGACTTGGTGATTTCTATTATCTATCTGAAGTATTTTGGTTGGGCTAAGGAGAAATGAAAATATTCACAAGTGAAATCTGTGAAATTAATTCAGACCCCATAATTTACCAAGTATAAAAAGGCAACACTTCACTAAAATGTATTCAACATGTGGCCGATTTGGCCTTTTCACTTTTACTGGCTCAATTTATAGATGTTTTTAATAAACATCAGTGTTTTATACTTTCTATTTTGATACTTTTTAATTTTTTTTTTTTTATTTTTAACATTTATTTATTTTTGAGAAACAGCGACAGAGCATGAGCAGGGGAGGGGCAGAGAGAGAGAGGGAGACACAGAATTCGAAGCAGGCCCCAGGCTCCAAGCTGTCAGCACAGAGCCCAACGCCGGGCTCGAACCCACGAACTGTGAGATCATGACCTGAGCCGAAGTCGGACGGTCAACTGACTGAGCCACCCAGGTGCCCCAATTTTTTCTTTGACATTGGCCTTGTGACTATATATTTCATTTAACATATAAAATATTCAATCTGTTTTTTTCCTGCCATCATACCCCCCCTCCCCAATGAATTTTTAACTCTACAAAACACTTGGAGATAAATTTGGTTTAATTCAGCATGTGGTTTCCATTTTTAAAAGAATAGGTGGTGCATTTACTGCCATCTGGTGGAACATTTTAGAGGAAAAGAAATAGCAACTAGAATAGTTAAAACATAAAAATATGTAACCAGGTAAAATTGCTCCATTGAAGCAGTATACTTGTTAACTGGAGCTATGTAAAATTAATTCAGACCCACATTAAACCTAAATTAATTGAAACCAAAGAAAGAGTGGTATTCAATTTTATCTCTTCTTCTGGTTGTTAATTTACTATCCCAACTGTGTGACAATACTTCTGATTGTAATTCCCAATTGGTTGCTTAAACATGGAGGTGAAAGTCAGAAAAAAGGAAACTAAATGATTTCTATCTTAAATGTTCTTAATTTTTGACTCTGTGTATCAATGTTTGATCTCCTTGGTATATTAGCTTCATTTGGGCTTTTTTTTCCCCCTTAAACTCTCATCTGGGTTTTGCAGGTTGTCTGTTTAACATCCTAACAAATCAAAATCAGGTAAATTTTATATTGGTGTTTCCTCACACTATTTTCCCTTTCTTCTCAAGGCTTCTTTATTATTCGTCTCCTTCGTTCATGAATAAATAGTGAAAGATCTAGTTCCATCTACTTGCTAAACATCTCAGGCAAGCAAATGTACTTTTCATTCTCAGATTACATGTCTGTATAATGACACAGATTGACCTGTTTATACTAAATGGTTGTTTATAATTCTGAGACTCTATGAAGTCATGAATGAATTATTTAAATTGGTTTGAACAGTTAAATCCAATAGAAGTGTTAGCATTTTACTCAGAGCACTAAAAGCTGGTAGAATTGCCCAGACTTCAACACCAACCTGAAAAAATAGCATTCCCTGAAATCATACCACATGGGCGGCTGCCTGGTTTATTATTTAAAATTTATATTACATTTGTTGTTTCTTTTATTTATCAACATAATGACTCTGTTTTAGGTTTGGGGACATAGTTATAAACAAGCAAACATTAGGGGAAGATAGACAAACAACAAATGCTTATAATAAACCTCAGTGGTTCATCAACTTTAATATCCAGAAAATCAGCTTTCACATCAATTTGATGAAACTGAAGCTTCCTTACTCTCCAAGATTCTAGTTGAATAGGTTTGGGATAAAACCACAAACCTGTATAGTTCAAAAGCAGTTCAGGTGGTCCTGATACAAGTGATAGAACACAGCAGAAGAAAAGTTGATGTGAGGGATGGATATTATAGAAATGGTAAACACAAATGATAAGGGATGGAAGGGGTTTTTAACTTAGAAAGATTTAGGGAGGCTTTTTAGGAGTAAAGAAAGAAAAGACTGAATCCAGGAAGAGGTCTTAGATTCCAAGCAAAGGAATGAGAATTCCAGGTGGGAAAACTTGGCACTTTGAGGGCATAGCAAGTGGGTCAGTATTTCTGAAAAGTACAATTTGGGGATGGAATTGACCACCTATTCAGATACAAAGCAGGTGGCAGGAGTGCCTGGGTGGCTCAGTCGGTTAAACGTCTGACTTCGGCTCAGGTCATGATCTGGCGGTTCCTGAATTCGAGCCCTGTGTTGGGCTCTGTGCTGACAGCTTGGAGCCTGGAGCCTGCTTCGGATTCTGTGTCTCCCTCTCTCTCTGCCCCTCCCCGACTCACCCCTGTGTGTCTCTCTCTCAAAAAATAAATAAGTGTTAAAAACATTTTTAAAAAGCAGGTGGCAAATTTCAGAGAATTAGTCTAATTTGGACAATGCTTTCTGATCACAATGAGGGTCACTCATTAAATTTTTTTCTAATGTTTATTCATTTTAGAGGGGCAGAGAGACAGAACACAGGTGGGGGAGGGGCAGATAGAGTGGGAGGCACAGAATCAGAAGCTGTCAGCACAGAGCCTGATGCAGGGGCTCAAACCCACATACCCTGGGGTCATGACCTGGGTCGAAGTTAGACACTTAACTGACTGAACCACCCAGGTGACCCAGAGATTCACTTAGAAACCAGTAAGCTATTTTACAACTGCTTATGTCTGGAAATTTAAAACCCAGATGTTTATTTTATTTTTTAAAAATTTTTTAATATTTATTTTTGAGAGAGGTAGACAGACTGTGGGCAGGGGAGAGGCAGAGAGAGAGGGAGACACAGAATCTGAAGCAGGCTCCAGGCTCTGAGTTGTCAGCACAGAGCCCGATGTGGGACTTGAACTCATGGACCATGAGATCATGACCTGAGCTGAAGTCAGACGCTTAACCAACTGAGCCACCTAGGCACCCCAAAAACCCAGATGTTTAAGTAGTTCATAGGTGAAAGAAGAAATCATAAGAAACATAAAAACTGACAAAACCAAACTTTCATGAAAATGCCACACATTGAAACTGGTGGGAAATAGTTAAAATCGCATTGAGAGGAAAATTTAGAGCCTTCAGATATGCATTAAAAAAGCAGCAAGCTTAAAAACTAAAGTGGAAGGAAGGAAATAATTGAAATATAAACTACTGAAAGTAGACTCCAAATGCAGCAGAATAAGAATACAATATCAATTAATAATGTTTTTAGCAATTAAAAAAAACTTGCATGTACATGTGTGTATATTTTTGACTTATGAATTATTTAAACATGTGAATTATTGATTATTTGGCCTTTGAATTAAACCTATGAATTGTTCAAACATGTAGGTTTTAAACTTCCAGACATATGAAATTTAAAAATAAGGTTTGTAGTTGTTATGGATTTCTACATCCAGGCCAAAGTTGGTGCCCCATGGTAATCTATCATAATATGATTCCAGCTGTATTTAAGAATATATATATATATATATACATATATATATGTATGTATCAACATATATTAATATGTATGTATCACATGTTAATACACATATTATATACATGTTAATATATATACACACACACACACATAATTTTCATGGAATCAGTTACCAGACAAAAGAGCACATCATTAAGCCATAGATGTTCGTGTGATGCATGAAATGACTCCTTAGAGTGTTTTCACTTAGAGATCAGAAAAAGATGTATTGTTATCAGGGTTATTATGATGAAGATGATATAGATATGTATCATGTAAATATCTGTCTTCTTTGTATGTCAATAGATAAAGAAAAAACTTATCTCCTAAGTAGTTGATATTCACAAATAAATGAATGAAAGTATTATTTTTTGCGTAAATATTCAACCTCAGTTGATCAGTACAATACCATTTTTTATTTCTTTTCAAAATAAATATTTTCAGTTTATTTATTTTGAGAGAGAGCAGCATGAGCAAGGAAGGGGCAAACAGAGAGGGAGAGAGAATCTCAAGCAGGCTCCTCACTGTCAGCACAGAGCCCGATGCAGGGCTCCATGTCATGAACCTTAAGATGATGACCTGGGTCGAAATCAAGAATCGGACCTCTCACTCTAAAAAATGGGGCCCCACCATTTTTTATTTCTAATAGCAATTATAAATTTTTTTTAAGGTCTATTCATTTCTCAGAGACAGAGACAGAGCGTGAGCAGAGAGAGGGAGATACAGAATCTGAAACAGGCTGCAGGCTCTGAACTGTCAGCACAGAGCCCAACGCGGGGCTTGAACTCATGGACCGCGAGATCATGACCTGAGCTGAAGTTGGACGCTCAACTGACTGAGCCACCCAGGTGCTAATAGCAATTATAAAAACAGACAAGTCCTGATAATATGATTGAGATAGGAAGAGGTTGCCCAACCAAAAGTATTTTTTGAATACCTAGTGTAATGCTATTGCAGTAGCCCTATCTTTCTTAAAAGTTTGCCTCTAACACAGTAACACATGAAGAAAAACATCTGCAGCAATTTAGGATTCATAAACATGTTGTACTAGGTTGGAATTATAATGAAAAAAATGTTGATAATCCTGGATACTTCATCTGGCCCTCCCTTTTGACTGCTTGCTTTAGGAAACTTGCTGGCACTGCAGGTGTTGGGAACTTTGGGAGATCTTTGGCAAGACAGGAAGCCTTAAAATGTTGGTTTATGAGCTTGGAGAAGGTGACAATGCAGAAAAGAATTAATATAGTAAGTCTGATATTGCTATTCTTAGAAAGGTCTGCTTGCAAGGTCGAACTTTGACTGGTATTTGGTAACTTGACTGGTAAATAGTTCTCTATACTGATATAAAATTTTCCCTACTGTGAAAACAGTGCCTCACTGAAACTATTTGTGCAAGCAATGATTTATGTTGAATGCCTACTTTCCTTCAGGAATTTGGAATTTTGGTACACGGTAGACAGAGAGTACCTATGTTACCAGACTCCAATGAAAACTTGGAGCACTGAGTCTCTTCTAACAAGCTTCCCTGGTAGACAACATGTTGTCAGTTTCAAAGAGGGGGCGGGGGGTGGGGAGGGGGTGACTAAGAGTATCGTGTGTGATTCCAGCGATGGAAGCTTACACCTTGTTTCATCTGGACTTTGCCTGTCTGTCTCTTCCCTGTGCTGATTTTTTAATGTATCCTTTGACTATAATAAGTGACAGCCGCAAGTAGGACTATTGGTCCTCCTAGCAAATCATCAAATCTGAGGGTGGTCTTGAAGACCCCCCGCACAGTGGCACACAGGAATAAATGTTCCGGAATGATTGAACTGCCATGTAAGAGTCCCTATTCATGATGTTTGAAAGTGGAATAGCACAAAGGAAACAGAGGCATATAATAGACCAACCTGAGTTTTATCTGTATTAATAAACATCCTTTAAAAGTGTAAAAGTGTCTTCTAAAATTGCCAAGGGGTTCATCAGTTACATACCACATGAGCATTAATACTAACACTTAATACCATTGTAACACTTATACTAGGCATGTTCCTAAATTCTTTACATGGGTTATGTTATTCAACCCTAACATTGCCTTATAACAGTACCTATAATTATTTCTACTTTACAAATGGAGACTGAGGCTCAAAGTGATTAAGTAACTTGCCCTGGCCACACCTCTGTGAGGAGCAGTCAGGATTTGGACATAGGGAGTCTGACTCCAAAGCCCACCCTCTTCACCAACAATCTTTATTGCATCTTGAATTTGGACCAGATTTGTTTTTTTCCAATTACCACAGAAAGAAGGATAATCTTGATTGGAGAAAGGAGAGATGGGTAATTTTGGAATAAGGAACACTTGATTCCTGGCATGTCAAGGTTGTAACTCCACTATATTCCATCACACTGTATTGCCAGATATATGTATATTTTAAAAAATCACACACAGCACTGAAGACATAAAGGAAGGGTATTGGAGCTCTGTTGGCCCAGAGGCCTCAAAGAAGGACTTGGAAATGTCAGAGAAATGGAAAAATAAATTAGGAAAGTGACAAAGGTAAACTTTAACCTATATTTTTAAAAATGTGCCTAGAACCCAGTGGTCTCACTGAAGAAAAAAAAAAGCTGAGTCTGACAACCCAAGGAAGCCAGACTGGGAGGCAGGTCTGCAAAAGGGTCCTCTTTTTAGTAGAGGTTTGGTAGAATTCTGATCTTGGTTTGCATGTAAGAGACTACAGGAGTCAAGGGAGAAAAAAGTCATAGAAAAGAGCAGGCAGAACAATCCCTAGAGCTCACACAGGATGAGGGACAGATAGGGTGAGGGAGAGTTGCTGTTTCCAACAGCCAGAGTGGAAAAATGTCTTCATACACACAGCACTGAGTAGATCTCTTAAGGAGTTATTGTCTCATGGGCACCTGGGTGGCTCAGTCTGCTCAGCATCTGACATCAGCTCAGGTCATGATCTCACGGTTTGTGGGTTTGAGCCCCACATCGGGTTCTGTGCTGCCGGCTCAGAGCCTGAAGCCTGCTTCAGATTCTGTGTCTCCCTCTCTCTCTGTTCCTCCCCTGCTTGCAGTCTGTCTCTCTCAAAAATAAATAAAAAAATTTAAAAAATTTTAAAAAATAAAAAATTTGAAAATTTGAAAAAGGAGTTATTGTCCCAGTAGTGGTCCAGATTAGCCCCCAATTTACCCCAAGCAGAATAAAAATGAAGACAATGCCATAGGATACAGCATAACAAAATTGCTTAAGTCAGTGCTAAAGAGAAAATGTTAAAATAAGCCAGGCAAGAAAAAACAAACAAACAAACAAACAAACAAGGAAACGATGTGAAGTATAGAGGAATGCCAGCAGACTTGTCATCAGAATCCACGCAAGCCAGAAGAAAATAATGCAACATCCTTAAAGTACTGAAAGGGAAAAGGAAATCAGTGTAGGATTTTATATCCAGCCAACATATATTTTTAAAATAAAATAAAATAAAAATAAAGACTTTTTCAGACATAAAAAGGCTAAGAGAATCTACTGCTACAGACCCTCACTGCAAAAAGTGTTAAAGTAAATCTTTCAGGAGGAAGGAAAATATTACCAGAAGTTCGATCTACACAAAGGAATGAAAAGCAGTTGAAGAAGTAAACATATATTTTGAAGAAATTTAAAAGATAATAGACTTTCAGAAACAAAAATAACTATATTTTGGAGTATACAACATATGTAAAAGTAAAGTCATGACAAAATAGCACAAAAGCCAGAAGCAGAAAAATGGAACTACACTGTTGTAAAGTTCTTATACTATATATGAACTTGTATAATATTATTGGAATGTAGATATTATAGAATTACCATAAAAAAGCAAAAAAGAGTTTTAGTTAATAAGCCAACAATGCAGATAGGCAAAAACACTCAATTAATATCAAAATGGCAGGAAAATAGGAAAAGAGAAACAAAGATTAGGAAGAATAAATAGAAAATAGCCAGAGGGTAATTTTAAGCTCTAGTCTATCAATTGCATTAAAAGTTAATGGTATAATTAAGAGGCAGAGATTGTCAAGTTGATACAAAAGCAAGACCCAATTATATGCTACCTAAAAAAGTCCAGTTTAACTAAATTGAAATAGGTAATTTAATGGTAAAAAGATGGAAAATTATATCCCATAAATTACTGATCAAAAGAAAGCTGGAGTGTTTATATTACTATCAAACAAAATAGACCTTGAAACAAGGAACATTGCCAGGGATAAAGAAGTTCATTTCATACTAATAAAGATATTAAGTTATCAAGACCTATCAATCTTAAATGTATATACACTTAGTAACAAGCTTCAAAGTGTAGGAAACAAAAATGGATAGAATAGACAATAAAGACAAATCCATGATTATATTTGGGTCTACTAACCCCTTACATTCAATAATTAATAGAAGTAAAAGAAAGAAAATCAGTAAGACTACACTAGTCCTGAATGACACTATCAACCTTTAACCAAATTGACATTTAGAGAATACTTCACCCAGAACAACAGAATGCACATTCTTTTCAAGTGCACATGAAACACTTTCCAAGTTAGACTATTTTCTAGAAACAAGTCCCAAGAAATTTAAAATATTTGGAACCTTAAAAAGTATGTTCTTTGACTACAATATAATTAAATTTAAAAAAATCAACCTCAGAAACACACCTGGAAACTCCCCAGATATTTGCAAATTAAAAATCACTTTCCTAAATAAAACATGGGTAAAAGAAAAAGTTTACATGGAAGAAATGGGAGATACTTTGAACTACATGAAAATTAAAATGCCACATAATGAAACTTATGAGATACAGTTAAAATAGTGGTTAAATGAAAATTCATAGCAATAAATGTTTATATTTGTAAGATTTCAAAATCATTGACATAAATTTATACCCTAAAAACCTATAAAAAAAGAGAAAATTAATTTCAAAGTAAACAAAAAGGAGGAAATAATAAATATGAGAAGTATTCAATGAAAAAAAATATAAAAACAACATAGAATATCAGTGAATCAGGGGCGCCTGGGTGGCTCAGTCGGTTGAGGGTCCGACGGTGGCTCTGGTCATGATCTCAAGGTTCGTGAGTTCCCGCCCCACATCAGGCTCTGGGCTCTGTGCTGACTGCTCAGAGCCTGGAGCCTGCTTCAGATTCTGTCTCCCTCTCTGCCCCTCCCCCAATGGTGCTCTGTCTCTCTGTCTCTCTCAAAAATAAATATATATATTAAAAAAAAAAAGAATATTAGTGAATCAAAATTCTAGTTGTTTGAAAGATCAGTAAAATTGAAAAATCCACAGTTAGACTGTTGAGGTAAAAAGGGAAGATATAATTATTAATAACAGGACTCAGGCAAAAGATATCACTGCAGATGATGCAAACATTAAAAGGATAACAAAGGAATAAAATGAGCAAGTTTATGGCAATAAATTATCAACTTATTTGAAATAGACAAATTTCCTGTAAGGTACAAATCACAAAAGTTACTAGTGAATTTTAACAAACATATAAAGGAGAAATAATATCAATTCTATACTATATTATACCTATACTATACTACATGATACCATCTCTTCTTGAAAATGGAAGACTTTTCCCAAATCACTCTATGAAGCTAACATTACCCTACTACCAAAGCCAAAGATAACACAATGAAAAGGGAACTACTTATCATTATTTCTCATAAACATAGATGCAAAAAAATTCTTTACAAATGTTTAGCAAGCCAAATTCAGCAATATATGTATATGAAGAGGATTAATCACCACCAAATGGGATTTAGCCCAGTAATACAAGATTAGTTCAACATTTGAAAATCAATTGTTGTAATTCACCATGTTAATAGCTTAAAAAATGGAAACCATATGACTATCTCAATAGATGCAGAAAAATCATTTGACAAAATTCAACACCCATTCAGAGAAGTCTCTCAGCAAATTTAGGAAGAGAATGAGGCTTCTTCAACCTGACAAAAGACACCTAGCAAAAACCTAAAGATAACATCATACTTCATGGTGAAAATTTGAATGTTTCTCCCCATAAGTTAGGGAATGAGGTCAAAATGTCCACTCGTAAAATTTCCATTCAACATTGTATTATATGTCCTAGCCAATGTGATTAAAGAAGCAAAGGAAAAACACATACAGACTCTAAAGAAAGAATTAATGTTTTTATTTATGAGCAACATGGCAAGCTATAAAGAAAATTTTATTTATTTATTTATTATTTATTTATTTATTTTTTTACAAAGAAAGTTTTATATCTACAAAATATTAGAGAAAAAGAGAGCTACAGAAAAGAGAGCTAAGTGAGTTTAACCAATTTGCAGGATACACAATCAACATACTAGAATCAATGTATTTCTATTTCACACAAAAAAATGGACATTGATATTTTAAAACAATGACATATAGGAGTGCCTGGGTGGTTCAGTCAGTTGAGTGTCTGACTTGATTTCAGCTCAGGTCAGGATCCCAGGGTTGTGGTATTGAGCCTCACGTTGGTCTCCATGCTGAGTGTGGAGCCTGCTTGGGATTCTCTCTCTCTCTCTCTCTCTCTCTCTCTCTCTCTCTCTGCCCTTCTCCCCCACTTGTTCTCCCTCTCTATAAAATAAAAAATAAATAAATAAAAATAAAATAAATAAAAAAATAAAAACAATGCCATATAAAATACTTAGGAATAAATTTGACAAAGTATGTAGGAGAATGCCCTGTATCCTAAAGCTACAAAATAGTTTTGAAAAAAATTAATGGAGTAAATGGAGGGTTATATTAGCTTCCCACATCAGAAGACTAAACTATACTAAGTTTTCAATTTCCCCACATTGATCTATATATATTCAGCACATCTCAATCAAAATCCCAACCGACTTTTTAGGTAAGAAATGACAAGCAATTTCTAAACTTTACATGGAAAAGCAAACGACAGTGAATAGCTAAAACAATCCAAAAAAAGAAACACAAAGTCAGAGGACTTATACTACCCGAATTCCAGATTTAATCCTAGAGCTTTAGTAATCTATACAGTATGGTGCTTGGATAAAAACAGACATATACATCAATGGAACAGAATGAGGAGTTTGTATAGATCTAATTGATTTCCAAAAAAAGTGCCAATTGATTTTCAACAAATTTGGCAAGGTAATTCAAAGGGGGAAAAGATCTTTACAATAAATGATGTGGAAACAACCCGAAAACTATGAATACACACACACACACACACACACACACTATATATATACACATACAGTATATATATACAGTATATATATATATATACACACAGTATATATATATACAGTAAAACCTTGAATTGTGAGTAACTTGTTCTGTGAATGTTCTGCAAGATGAATACACATTTCTAATAAATTTTAACTTGACAAATGAGTGAGGTCTTGCAATATGAATAGCGTGTGATGCTGAATGTCACATGATTACAACAGAGCCAATGGTTCTCTCTTCTCTCTCTCCCTCTCTCTGAGGGATTATGGGTGATTGTTTCCCATGCTTGGCTACTCAGTCTCAGACTGTGGTGTTTGGCAGAAATCAGTGATTTCTGAGAACATTGGAAGGTGCCCATAACTGGCACTAGTGTGTTTTTGTCACTGCAGAGTACCTATGGACAGTCCTTTGCTTCCCATTCAAGAGTAAGCTTAGGAATGCTTTGCTTCACTCTAGGTCAGGCTGCCTGCAGATATAGACCTTTTCTTCTGCTGCCTTATTGCCAGTTACATTAAATAGAATATATGACAAGAGTTTATTAATACTGTACTGTAGTCAACATTCGTGCAAGCATATACAATGGCCCATGCAGAAAAAGAGTCCATTGAGCCAATAGACAGCAGTGATTCTGTTAGTGAAAGTGAAAGTTGTCCTACACAATAACCCTGCTCTCTCTTGTCTCCTGCACACCAGTCACAAAGGTTTGCAAAGGCAAGTACAGGTGATTTGTTTATTTTTCTTTATATTTTTTATTTCCTTTATTATTTTGTATTATATTACAGTTTTGTAGTCATTTTTATATGAATATCTTTGGGTTGTGGAATGAAGCATCTGAGTTTCCATTATTTCTTATGGGGAAATTCACTTTGATATACAAGTGCTTTGGATTACAAACCTGTTTCCAGAACAAATTACGCTCACAAGACAAGGTTTTACTGTATGTGTATGTATATATATTATGTAATATATATAAGGAAAGTGAGAGAAAGAGAGATTAAGCCTTGGCTCTTGGTTCTTAACTCACACCATCTACAAAATTTAACACAAAATTGATCATAGACCTAAGTTAGAACTCAACCTACAATACATCTAGAAGAAAACATAGGGAAAAATGTTTTTCCCTTAGTGACCTTAGATTGGGCAAAGATTTTTTTTTTAATAGGACCTAAAACCAAAAAGTAAGAGTGAAAACTTAATAAATTGGATTTTACCAAATTTAAAAATTTGTCTCTTTGGGAAACTGTTACAATAATGGAAAGGAAAACCAGAGTCTGGGAGAAAATATGTACAAGACACACATTCCCTAAATTCCTTTCATTCAGAATATAGAAAGAATTCTCACTGCTCAGTAAGAAGACAAATAAAACAACTCTGTAAAAAAAAAAAATAACAAAAGATTTGAAAAAAAATTCAAAACCAAAGATACATAAATGAAAAGATTTTCAACCTCATTATTAGGCAATTTTGAACTATAATAAGATAGCACTAGTATTGCTAAAATTAAGAATTGATAGTAAATGGGTGAATAAAACTGACAAAAGTCATCGAACTGAAAATTTGAGATTGATGCATTTGATCACACACATTATACATTTTTTTCAAAATATCTACTTTAAAAGGTTCCATGATTACTAAGATGTTAAGTTGGAAAAGCTGCTTGGGTCATTCATCTCTGAAGTGAGAACTTTCATGCTTACCATTTCAGTGTCTTCCAGTGTTTCTAAGCACTGTGAATATCATATTAATAATAATAGTGGAGTAGAAGTAGTGGTGGGCAAAATAGTGAAGAGAGAGTGCTTCCGGTACATGTAAAATATGTCCTCCCAGTTTCCTTGCTGATTTAATCTGTCTTGTTGCTGAATCTGATATGGGTTAAGCAGTTTTATAATAATTTGTGTTATTGACCCTTTCAAGATGAGAAGGATCAATGACAACGATCAAGAGACATCTTGAATGGTGAAGAATGATCAATCTTTATGCTGCTGATAAAATGTCTGTTCTATTACAAAATGACTCCACAAAGAAGAAACGATGTTAATTTTCAACCTTACTCGTCAAAGCACAAATAAGGTTACCACTCAGGAGAAAAAAAATTATTTCAATGCCTGTAACAAAAAGCTCAATTTATTGTGACTTATCCAATTAGAGCTCTTTAAATTGTTTTTTGTTTTTGTTTGTCTCCTAAAATAGGAAGCAATGAAATAGGAAGTCCAAGGCTGGTAAATTAATTCCATGATGCCATTAGAGACCCTGGCTTTTTCTTTTTGCTCAGCCTGCAATTCGATTCTTCACGAATGTCTTCTTAGGGCAAAAAAAAAAAAAAAAAAAAAAAAAAAAGTGGCTGCGACATCTCTTGTATCACATTAGTGTTCCATGCAGGAAGAATGTTTTTTGTTTCTGCTTTTTTTTTTTTTTTTTCACGCAGCAAGAATATTAAGAGGAAGGAGTCAGTGGCATTTGTTCATCTGCTTTTGTTTTATTTATTTATTTATTTATTTATTTGTCAATATATGAAATTTATTGTCAAATTAGTTTCCATACAACACCGAGTGCTCATCCCAAAAGATGCCCTCTTTAATGCCCATCACCTACCCACCCCTCCCTCCCACCCCCCATCAACTCTCAGTTTGTTCTCAGTTTTTACGAGTCTCTTATGCTTTGGCTCTCTCCCACTCTAACCTCTTTTTTTTCCCCTTCCCCTCCCCCATGGGTTTCTGTTCAGTTTCTCAGGATCCACATAAGAGTGAAACCATATGTTATCTGTTTTTCTCTGTAGGGCTTATTTCACTTAGCATAACACTCTCCAGTTCCATCCACGTTGCTACAAACGGCCAAACTTCATTCTTTCTCATTGCCACGTAGTACTCCATTGTGTATATAAACCACAATTTCTTTATCCATTCATCAGTTGATGGACATTTGGGCTTTTTCCACAATTTAGCTATTGTTGAGAGTGCTGCTGTAAACATTGGGGTACGAGTGCCCCTATGCATCAGTACTCCTGTATCCCTTGGGTAAATTCCTAGCAGTGCCATTGCCGGGTCATAGGGTATGTATATTTTTAATTTTTTGAGGAACCTCCACACTGTTTTCCAGAGTGGCTGCACCAGTTTGCATTCCCGCCAACAGTGCAAGAGGGTTCCCGTTTCTCCACATCCTCTCCAGCATTTATAGTCTCCTGATTTGTTCATTTTGGCCACTCTGACTGGCATGAGGTGATATTTGAGTGTGGTTTTGATTTGTATTTCCCTGACGAGGAGCGACGTTGAGCATCTTTTCATGTGCCTATTGCCCATCTGGATGTCTTCTTTCGAGAAGTGTCTATTCATGTTTTCTGCCCATTTCTTCACTGGATTATTTGTGTTCAACCTGCTTTTAAAGAGCTTTCTGAGAAGCCACACATAGTAACTTTGCTTACATTTCATAAGCTAGAAGAACGTCACTGGCCATGCCCGCCTGCAAGGAAGACTGGGAATTTCTTTCTTCTTTTCTTCCTTTCTTTCTTCCTTTCCTTTCCTCTCTTTTCCTCTCCTTTCCTCTCCTTTCCTCTCCTTTCCTCTCCTTTCCTCTCCTTTCCTCTCCTTTCCTCTCCTTTCCTTTCCTTTCCTTTCCTTTCCTTTCCTTTCCTTTCCTTTCCTTTCTTTTCCTTTCCTTTCCTCTTTCTTGATCAGGAGACAATATCACAGCAATAAATGGGCTCTGATGGTAAGAAGTAAAGGGAAATGGATATTTAATGATAACAAAGTATCAGCTACAGGCTCTCTTCCCTGCAATCAATGGAAGGCTTTCGTTGACTGGCTGTCAACTATGAAGACATTGTATCTGTATACAAAACTTTAACCTAATTAGGTTTTGAATCTTTATAGACCTAGAGAATAATTCAACCATATCTACAGTAACTTCTGGTTTTCTTTGGTGTAAACTTTGAAGAAAAAGTGAAAGAATTGGTCTCCTGAGGTGTGGAATGGCTGAGGTCTCTCTCCATCAAAAATAAAGATTGTATTTCTTCAAGTTCTCCTAATCTTGACTTGTAAAACATTAAAGAAAAGGATTTCCTTTTTTCAAAGAAACACATGGGTTAGGTTACCCTACTTATGGCTTTTAAATATATGTCTGAATTGTGCCTACTCAAAATGCCAATTCATCAAAAAACTGCACATAACACCAATTATGCAATATTACTTTTTTTTGTAAACAAGTATATGGGTACTTGATAAATAGCATCCTGGGATGCTCATCAATGAGGAATTTTAATCTAACATGATTGCTTAGTTTGTCTCAAAAAAGAATTAATTTTTCAGTCAATGAATTGTGAAGTAATTCATTTACTTTAAAAAGAAGGAGAAACATTTTCAAAAGCAACTGTGATTTTTGAAAAAAAAAAGCATAGATACATTTTAGAAACAATGAGGAGCACAGAAGCGTTGCTGCAAATGAATGAAGCATGATGAAAGGGGGACCTAGAAAATCTGGATTTCGTTCTTTATTCTTCTACTCTGATTTTCTAAGACTTGCAGAAATTTACTTTGACTCTACATAATGTCAAAAACATCCAGATGCGAAATGAAAAAGGTTTTGATATCTTTTAGACATAGCTTTCATCTATTTGCACTTCAATTTTCTTGACACTCAGAAAAGCAATGCCTGTTTCTTACCCACTGTGAAGAGATTTTCTTTTAAAGTTTGAATTCTTTAGCCAAATTGATTTCATTGCATGAACAATACACAATTTTTACCATGAGGAAAAGGATTTTATTGCCATCATTTTGGACCCCTTCTTCTTCTGTTCAAAATCAAAACAAGTTCCCAAATGAAATAAGCTTGGAGCTGTTGTAATTAATAGAAGTTTAGCTTGGAATAGGTGAAAAGAAAAGCAAAGGGAAATAAAATTAATACCTATTGAGTATGCTGGGAGTCAGACAACCTGACCTAGTTCGGTCATTAACTGGGTTTGAGGTGTTGGACAAACACACTTCCATGGATGGACCTCATGTTTCTGCTACAACATGGGGTTGTAATACAACTGATACCTAAATTTTAAAATGTAGGATCAGTTTGGGGCACCTGGGTGGCTCAGTCAGTTGAGTGTCCAACCTTGGCTCAGCTCATGATCTCGAGGTCTGTGAGTTCAAGCCCCGCCTTAGACTCTGTGCTGACAGCTCAAAGCCTAGAGCCTGCTTTGGATTCTGTGTCTCCCCCTCTCTCTTTGTCCCTCCCACACTCACGCTCTGTCTCTCAAAAATGAATAAATGTTAAAAAAAATTTTTTTTAATGTAAGATTAGTTCATTTTCCAGTGGTACTGTTTTCTCAAAGAGAAATGTGGATATAATACTGAGCCAAAATAACTTCCTTTGTGGTTATATTTATAAAAATGATTCATATTCTTCAGGGAGAATTTGACTGGGTCTCTCAAAGCAAGGCATCACTTGGGTTTGCAGTCAGCCATAGCTGAACTGTTCAGCTTGAGCTGTTGAGCTGAGCCTTGACTGACACATCTCACCTAAGTCCTGGAAAAACTAAATGAATTTATGAAGCTTATGTATGGACCAGGCTTGAATAATTGACTCACTAGAGTCAAAGTTTTGCTAGTTAACTAAACAGTAATTATATTTGGCATTTTCTTAGCACATACTTTTTTTGGTAGGCACTGAGATTTGTATATATTATCTCAAATCTGCAGAACAAAAACTCAAAAGTGGTCATTAGCAGTCCTATTAGAGGAAACCAATTCTCATAGAGGTTAAGTAATTGCCCATGTCCAACTAATTGTTAAATCCCAGAGATGAGATTCAAACTCTGCTAGACTTCAAACCCCATGCTCTTTCTTTCACATACTTGAGCCTCAGTCAGGCCTCAGCTTGGAGGGGTATGAGGTTCCTTATAGGTCATTTCTCAGGTAACACTGCCTTTGGCAAAATTTAAAATCCTTGGTATTTCCAAAGTGATATGAAACTTGTCGAGTCCCTGGAAAGTGTAATAAAATACACAGGAGTAGAATGTTGTTTTAAAAAGCCACAGAGCTCCCTTAAATGAGAAGACTAGGCAAAGGATTACAGATGGGTTAACATTTGAGCTGGGCCTGTGAAGGAAAAGGAGGGTTGACAAATTGGGTAAGTAGAGGCAGAAGGGACATTGGAAATTTTGCAAGAGACACTGAGATGTCCCTACCCACAGAAGCACGGAGGGAGTTGTAGTTAAGTTGGGCAATAATATTCAAGGAAAAGAAGGCAAAGCAAGACTTAATGTGTGCCAATTATACCCCAAGCCTTCTGACAGATTCTTCATAGTTAACATTTTGAGGCCCTTTCAGTAGGGAGGGAGGGTGTCAAGATAAAGAGTGTGTGTTTGAATTATTTGACAATGACAATCCATTGAAATCTTTTGAACAGAATGTAACCAGATTAGTGGCAGGTTTTAGAGAGATTACTCTGTCAGTCCTCTGCCAAATGCATTAATCATATAGGGGAAAAGTTGAAAGGAGAACTGTTAAACTGTAAGTAGAACGCTAATCCGTGGCCACAAATCCATTAGATATACAAATGCTTTCTTCAACTCCACCTCACAAGCAATGATTTGCATTTTTTTCTCATTTTTAGGGCTATTCATTACTTTTTAATTTAAGACAATTATTTTAATGAATAACAGCTCATATTTTCTAGGTACTTATTTATGACTATTCTAAGTGCCTTATATCCATTTTTTCAATGTATATGAAGGCAGATAGTTAGCCTTATTCGATAGAAATGGAAACTGAGATTTAGACAGATTAAGGCACATGCCCAAGACCACACAGCTGGTAAATTCTGGTGCTGGCATTTATACTTAGCTGTGAATCCAGAGATTTTGTTCTTAACCACTGTGCTACCAAAGAGCAGGCCAAGGAAAGAAATGTCTTGCCACTTTGAGAAAAACCTCATTTCCTTTTAGTGAAGTTGAAAAATTGACTTTTGAGGCCTAGATAGTGAGAGAGCTAACAGAATGTTAAGAGCACTCCTGATATTAGATTGCTAGAGATAACTCTTTGGGTAGAGAGCCAATAAAACAGGCCCACCAAGAAGGAAGAAATCTTCAAAGTTCTATTTAAAGGAGATCCAGTGAGAATCACTTTGAAAATAGGAAGTGGGACCAAATGATTCAGTGAAGCACATCAAATACCCATTGTGCTTCCAAAATCAAGATCCGGCTGAAAGAACTGAGGAGAATTATGGGGAAGTCTCTTTGTGAGCAGGTGGGTGGTGCCACAATGTGATAGGTTAAGGGGAGAATGTGTTAGAAGGACTGACTCATTCTACTCCCTGCTGCAGCTATTCTGAGTTTAAAGATAAGGTTTAAGCATTGAATTCAATTTGCTGTTAAGGTGACTTGTTGAGAGCTGGAGATAATCACAACTGGATCTCAAGTCTCCGCTAAATAGGCTCTTAAGTGACATTATCCACAGTGTTGTGGACACTCATGGAGACCAAAATGTTTCCATTGTAGTTCCAATACCTGCGAAAGATCGGGGGTTGTTTCAGGTGGCTTTATGGAGTGTCATTTTAGCAAATTCACCATTGGTCCAATTGCTGGATCTGTGGCACTGAAGGCTAGTTTATCATAAGGAGAAATTGCACTGGAATTTATTCATGCTATCCAATTGTACAGGGTGCTGATTTATAAACCAGAATTCAGTTATTAATTTTAAAACCTCAAATCCTTCATGGAATGATTCAAAATACAAATAATGGGAGGCTGGGTGAAAATATGGAGAGAACAGATGGTCTAGATTCAGAAACAGACAAAGCTGTTTCTGAGAACCCAGTTTAGCTAGATGACCTTGAGCAGCATCTTAACAGCTCTGAGTCGCAGTTTCTTTTGGGAAATGGAGATGATGTTATGGAATAAGGCTAGTTTGACTCTAGAATACTCAGCTCAAAGGCAAGGGACATGGTGGGGAGAATCGCAGCCTGCTAAAGCTGGCCCCAGCAATTACAGATGTATGTTCCAATACTCAGGGTCCCAAGAGAAGCAGCTGTCAGGTATGAGTTAAGCTAGGTGTGTTATCAGGAGTCTTAATTTGGCGGTTGGACTGTAGCAGTATCAGTAGATCCTTTCCATTTTAGAAAACCCTGGACTGCAGTATTCTTCACCCCAAAGTACAGAATTGCCAAGACATTAAATCAGGTCTTTGATCACATGGCACTGATTTCAGTGTCTGGTCCAAGTGATAGAAGAAGAATGGCAAAATAAGGTGGGTAGCCAGGACAGTTCTAGATGGAATTCTGTGCAATGAACCATCTATCATCATCATCATCACCACCATCATCATCATTGGAGGAGAGTCCCTGGTGCATCCAATCTAAGCCCTAACATTTGATCCAATTCCTTCTGTGTGATGAAAGCAAGGTTGTTATCTTTCCCGCCAACTGTACAGCTAACTTTGGTCAACTGTCAAAGATCAAATCAGGGAGGCAAGGCAGAGTTTCTTAGCATCAGCATAAAAGACATTGGATAGTAATGAGGCTCGAGGGGAGTTTTGGAAAGTGCCCCAACTTCATAAGGAGCATCTCTTCCTAGTGCCAGTAAGGTATCAGTTGGGACCACTTGTATGTTGGATCTAAATAGCATTGGTACTGCACCCTCTCCCAATTTCTCAACCTATAGAAGTCACACGCCAAGATTTCTCAGAATATTTTTGTATTTTCAAGGAGATATTTTTTTCTTTTTTCCTTCCATCCCTTTTCTTTCTTTCCTTCTTTTTCTTTTATTTTTCGATACCTCTGTTACATACCACAATGGCCAAGATATGAAATCCAGTCCATTCTTCAAGTTTAAAATACCCCTACCCGCCCCCCAACACACTCTCAATAAAGTGATCATGACCCTGGTAGACTTCACTAGTGATTTTTGGAAATGAGCAAGAGGATAGGTTCACATAATAGCATGAGAAAAAATAAGTATAATGGATAATTATCTCATCTGGAGATTTCATTACTCTTCCTCCTCCTTTCTCATTCCTCTTTATTTATCTTTTCCATTTCCTTTTGGGTGCAAACTCCCAAAATTACTCTTTTCTCAAACAAAAGAGCTTTCTTCCTCATCAGTTACAACATCCTTTATTGATGTTTATCCCCTCTGCTAAGTTCTTGTCTTTCTAAAGGGAACATAAGGCAGCTTTTGAGGAGCATGATCTCACTACGAAAAGTTCTTACTTGACCAAGAAAGACAGTAAAATAAATTTGATCTTAAGTACTGGTGACCAGGATACTCTGTGCTCAAATGATTCAGAATTTTTCTTGAATGATGCCAAGAAACACTTCGCAGGTTTTTTAAAAAGCCATTTCCCTTCTTTTTAACATTTTAAGCAAATGGCTTTATGAGTCTAATGTTACCTAATGATAATAAAGTTTAAAATTGTCAACTTTTAAGCTGATCTTGTGTGGCTCAGCCAGTTGAGCCACTTGGTTTCAGCTCAGGTCATGATCTCATGGTTCATGAGTTCCAGCCCTGCATCAGGCTCTGTGCTGACAGTATGGAGCCTGCTTGGGATTCTCTCCCTCTCTTTCTGCCCCTCCCCTGCTCTCTCTCTCTCTCAAAATAAATAAATAAACTTTAAACATTTTTAAAAAAATAATCAAATCTAGCTTTCCTTGGGTTTATTGCATTTTCAATGGAGGTCGGAACATACAGCGTTTACAAAACACTGTGCTCTCATCAGCAATACTTTTTGATGAAATATCTATTAGAATATGATTTTTTCTGCAAAGAATTCCACAGGAGACCAGAATCTATTTTATTTTCTTTTTGTTAGGTTCAGTTTCTGAAAGATACTTTTTTTTTTATTTTTTTAACGTTTATTTATTTTTGAGACAGAGAGAGACAGAGCATGAACGGGGGAGGGTCAGAGAGAGAGGGAGACACAGAATCTGAAACAGGCTCCAGGCTCTGAGCTGTCAGCACAGAGCCCGACGCGGGGCTCGAACTCACGGACCGCGAGATCATGACCTGAGCCGAAGTCGGCCGCCCAACCAACTGAGCCACCCAGGCGCCCCATCTGAAAGATACTTTTTAACCCTCTCCCTTGAGTCTGAGAGTGGCCCTTATATAAAATCAGTGATTTCCTGTACTCTGAGAAGTACTATGATGGCAACTTTTGTCAATTGTTGCTGCCAGTATAAATGGAGGCACAATCGACAGGGATCCAAAAATATTGCTTCTGATTTTGTTGTGCAGAAAAATGTGATTAGTGTAACCAAAATTTTTGCTGATTCTGCCAAAAATAATCTGTCTCTGTGCAACAGGAAATTTCACTTTTTTAATGCAAGAAATTTATTTTAAAACATTTTTCATATCATTGGTATTTCTAAAGAAAGCAAAACAAGTCAACTTCATGAAGAAAGATGTAATTCTCAATTTTTAGGAGGATATTTTGAAGCATTGTAATTTTTTTATATTTCTCTTTATAGTTCCATCAATTTCTGACTTATTTATTTTTTTAATTTAAATTTTAGTTAGTTAACATGTAGTGCAATATTGGTTTCAGGAGTAGAATTCAGTGAGGAAAATTCACTTTTGGGATACTTCATCATGATGGTGGCCAGCAGTATATTTTAGAATAAAAGTTACCTTATACAACCACATTAACAGCAAAACATTCCAGGTATTGAAAACTAGGAGGGGAGGAGATGAAAAGATAAGGAATAAGTAAAATAGTAGGGTAAAATAAAAGAAAAGGATACGATATTGTACCTCAATGTTTAAGCATAAAACTGACTGACTTTTTATAGAAGTTTCCTCTAATACTTAGTTACAAATCTTTTTGGTGATTTAAAATACGGCACATCTTTGCACGTATCTTCCATTGGTATTGCCTGGAATTGGGGCACTTGGCTGGAGAAAGTTGATGCAACATCACAAAAGAAAAGATAATATAAAACTAAAAATTGCTCACGCATGTTCCAATAATTTCCTGTCAATGAACCAAGGCAAAAGCAAACCTTTCTTGGCATCACTGTAGTTTGAATGGCACATTCAGTCACTGGCCAAAAACTTTGTGTGTCTGTTTTCTTTTCCTAAGATTCCAGCATATTAACTAGAAGAAACAATGAACTGTTTGGTGGTCCATAATTCCATTGGTGGATTAACATGCTTAATCATGCATACTTTTTCCACTTCAATTCCGAAAACATTAAAGAAACATCAAGAGTAATAAAATAGCTTCAAAACACACAGCATAATTTAAACAATAATTTCCATATATAAAATAGATCCCTGCCATTTGTATCAGTGATGGGGCTGCAGCTGTGCTGCCTTATAAATCATCCTCCAAGACAGAAATGAACAAAGCAGGACCAGACCATGGACTGAGGTGAGATGGGGGAAGCCTAAGACAGTAAGGCTGCTTGCTTCTTTCTTTCCTCTTGGGAAGGGAACAGGAGACCAGATCAATGAGTATGTGACAACCTGGAAGCCCTGCTCAGGCGTCACAGCTCTATGAAATAAGTGTTGTCCACAGCCCTTTGGGGGAAGAGGTCTTCTCGGGTCAAGTGGAGGTTGCCAAGTTCTTAGTTGGAAGGATGGTGCAAGCTGATACCAAGAACTGTGGAAATATATCTGGAAGAGATGGGGAGGAAGAAGAAAGACTGAAGGCCTCAGCTCCCCAAGCCAGCCAGCTGAACCCTCAGGGAGAGCCACTAACCCTGTAGAGAGCTAGAGAGCCACAGAAAATCAAGGGTCTTCTGCAGCCAATTAAGCTGACTGTAATCTTTCCCCATGGGAGCCTGGTGTGCAATGGCTGCAAACAATAGCCTCCTTGGTAGTGTATGCAGCCTGTTGAATGTATGGGTTGCCCTAAGGAACCTTGGAGATGGCCCTTTCCAATGGACATTGATGTTTGACCTCATGCTATCTCCAATCTAGGCTCCAGACAGGTATGCAGGGTGCCTTTGGAAAGCCATAAGGCACAGTGATCAGGGTCCACATTGGCCAAGCATCATGTCCATCTGTACCAACTTGCAGAACAAGGAGCATGTGACTCAGGCCCTACGTAGGGCCAGTTCCCTGGCTGTTAGAAGATCCATATTTCCAAGAAGTGGGGCTTTACTAAGTTTAATGTAGATGAATTTGAAGACATGGTGGCTGAAAAGTGGCTTATCCCAGATGGCTGTGGGATCAAATACATCCCTAATGATGGCCCCTTGGACAAATGACAGGTTCTGCACTCATGAAAACCTCGGCACTGCCCTTCCCTATTCATGCCCACCAATAAACCTTACTTCCTGTCTGAAAGAAAGAAAGAAAGAAAGAAAGAAAGAAAGAAAGAAAGAAGAAAAGCCAGGGTCTTAGTAGAAGGACATTGAGGCTCATTCTTATATGAAGTGGGTAGTTGGAGAGATCTAGCCTGATGCCCACAGAATAAACTTTCTTTCTGAATTTCCAAGAGTATTTCCAGAGACATGTTGCTCATTTAGAGGACCTCCTGATATACCAAAGGCCTGCATTCCAGTGGCCCAGAGACTGAGTGGCAGATATTATTAGTATAGGTATCTAGGTCCAGATTGTAGCTACCTGAGAACTACAGTTTTGATATGGCTTAGAGAATGATTTGAATATATTACAAATTAAGTTATATACCTTTCCATAAAAATTAAATGTTAAAAAAGTGAAATATTAAAATTAGCCTGTTACAATATTATGTTTATATGGGCTTTTTGTTCTTATTCCTTTTGATCCTAAAGAAGAGTAAACAATGTTTTCTTTCCCCAGTGTCCTGGGGTTGGATTTTTTTAATGTTTATGTATTTATTTTGAGAGAGAGAGAGAGAGAGATTGAGAATCCCAAGCAGGTTCCATGATGTCAGCATGGAGTCTGATGCGGGACTTGAACCCATGAACTCTGAGATCCTGACCTGAGCTGAGATTAAGAGTTGGATGCTTAGCCAGCTGAGCCACCCCAGTGCCCCCTTGGGTTTGATTCTTTAAGAACTGGGTGTATAGCTTGACAAGTAGGAAAGAATTATATCCTGATTTATTACCCTGGGTTACCAAAGAAGATCATATTTTTTTCATATTCAAACTAGATGATGCTGACCCCATACCCCACCTGTTACAAGAGTATCTCTTCTCTGTCTGGGATCTCTCTCTTGTAATAACTACAACAACTTCAGGGATGCTTTGTAAGCCCAAGTTAGTCCAAAGAGTCAGACCTGGTTATTCTGTTTTTCACTCTATTGCTGCCATATCAGATCATGAAAGCTCAGTTGGTCTTGCCATTCTAATATCGACCTTGTCTGCTGAAGGGCAGTCTGCCTTGAATAGAGCAGGTGCCTCAACACTGGGCTGGTAACTCAGTAAAGTGGTGCAATCTTGGTCTCCCTTGAGGCACTTCCTACAGTAGGAATGAGGTATGACATATACTTGGGTATAACAAACAACCACAAACGAGGTAGGTTAGAGTAAAATGGATTTACCATCTCAGAGTTCTGGAGGCTAGAAATCCGAAATCAAGTTTTTGGCAGGGCTTGCTTTCTGAAACCTCTAGGGGAGGATCTTTCCTTAGATTCTTCCTAGCTTCTGGTATTGCTGACAATCATTGCTGTTCCTTGGGCTTGTAGCCACATCCGATCTCTGCCTCCATCATCACTTGGTAGTCTCCTCATGTGTGTCTGTGTTCACATTTGCCTTATCTTACAGGAACATTAGTCTTTGGATTAGGGTACATCCCAATGCAAAATGAATTCACCTTACCTTGATTATCAGCAACTTGAGTATTTAACCTTCCTCATGATCTGCATCTGGCTCTGTTGTTCTTCCCACTGACTTGCACCATGATTTCAGCTTCACAAAAAAAGAACTTCATTGACCTGATGTCCTTCATCTTCCAGACAGTCCAATTTTTTTTTGGCATGGCATCTTCTTTCTATGTCTGCTCATGCAGACCGATAGACTCTTCTATGGACACTGAATTCATCTCTTACGTTGGACACTAGCCTAGCTATATGCTTGTAAGAAGCGTGGCTATATTCTAAAAAAGTTGAGAAGTTTAAAAATATACTGAAAATATCTGATCCCAGTTGAATTGAAGAATTAATTAATTTCTTTAATCATTTAATCTAGTAATGTCTAATGTAATTTTCTGTGAAAATGGAAAAGTTTTATTTCTGCACTGGCCAATTCAATAGCCAGTACCCACATAGGATTATTGAGCACTTGAAATGCAGCTGATGTGGCGGAACAACTGAATTTCTAATTTTATTTAATTTTAATTAATTTTAATTTAAATTTAAATAGCGACATGCAATTAGTGGTTACTGGATTGGACAGCCCAGATCTATTCCAATCTGTTAACATAAAGGAGTATGTGATAGAACAACATTTAAAACCTCAGGAACAAATAATCAAATTGAATTCATTTGTTATGATAAGAACTTTTACACTCTTAAGGGTTAAAAAAAAGAAAAGGTGATGAAGCGGATATGGGAGCTTAACCAAATAATTCTAGGGCAAAATGAGTGAGGTCCATCATCATTTATGTGTTGTTGAAGACTGACATCTTCATTTTTCTAGCTTCAAGCATACTTCAAGTGCTATGGGAAACCTGACAAAGGTGAAAATGTTTAAAGTGTATTTAGCCATGTTTTCAGAAGCCAGATGAGATCCTGGAGAAGCCAAGAACCTAGCCTTTCCTGATGAGTAGCTCAGCCACTTGATAAAACGTCTTGGCTCTCATTTGAAGCTACTGCACCAGTAAAAGATAGATTAAGGTATTATCTTCCCATTTTCAAGTTGTCTTAATTTCTCTGAGTCCAATTTACTGTTTTCTTTAGATAAATTGCTTCATTAGCATTCATGTGCAAAATGTTATCCAGACTTTAAAAATAGAAGATGTCAAAGTTGGTAATATGTCTGATTGGGAGATTATCTTGCTCCTGAACTGGAAATCCAAAGAAAACAAAGAAAGAGAGAGCAGTTAAGCAGAAACATGTTATTGACCCAGGGAGCATATCCATCATAAAGCCTGGAGGAAATATTTCCTTATGCCTCAAAAAAATGAGTTACTTTATGAAGAACTTCAATCAGTTTGATTCAACTTTAAGATGTTAGGGTTTCTGAGTTCCATATGTTTCTGTGGTTGTCAAGAAATCCTTGCAGAGAAAAGTTTTAATGAAAGGTAGCTGAATCTGGAATTAGTATAATGTACCTTCTGATCTCGTGGGATAGCTCTAGAGAAGATGGAGGTGTACCGAGTAGACAGGGAAAAGGAAATGGACGAGTTGGAAATAATTTAATAACATAAAGACTGCTAATACCTAACTCATATAAACTTACATAGGCACAAATTCCTCAGTCTTTTTCTTTATGAATTCTATCCTAAAGACCAAATAATCTCCAGCTTATATGAATTTGAATGTCCACATATTTACATACTGGCTTTCCAGTTATTCCCCCAAATGATTTTTTTAGAATACACTTGTAAATAAAATCCTCACTTTCCTTAGATAGGAATCAGCTCCTCTGAAATGTAAACTTTGGGTAATTTGCTTTATTAAAATGAAACACTAAGTCTGAGTGTCTAGGTGGCTAAGGAGACAAGGCCCCTCTATCTCTCTCTCCTTTCCTCCCTCATTCCTTCCTTCTTTCATTCTTTCTTTTTTATCATATTGCTTTCTAGATGTTGGTAAAAATTATGAGAATTAACTGAGAAAATAAATCATTTTAATATTTTATCTTTCAAAACATTAGTGAAGCCTTCAGTGGTCAAGCCAATCTTGTTGCCTGATTTCTATGGTGAGGTGGGAATCAACTGATTATGAAACCCTCTGCCTCCTCTGCTACCCATCCCTCATATTCATCTAAGACAAGAATGCTTTTCTTTTCATTCTCAGGTTCTCCTTTTATTTATCTTATTAAGTCCTTTATTTTGCATACAGATGAGGAGATGTTTTACTGTTCATATCACTGTCACTTGCCAGGAAACTGATTTATCATATGTGACACTAGAAAAAATAAAACACTAATTTATATTCATGAAGTCCTCATTTGTGCTTTCTAAACAGATATAATGCAATCTGTCTAACCTCCCCGGGATGTTCCAGAGCCCTGTCATTTTGTGACATTTTCTGTCCAGTATAAATAGGAGAAAAATAGTACATGAAAGGCAAAAATAGTAAAAATAAAACAGAATTGAATATCTAAAGGATATCTAAATGAAAATTAGAAGGAATTATTAAGTGATGTTTTAGTTCCTAAACTTAATTTTATAATATGTCAGAAGATGGAATAGAAAACTTGGACTTGAAATTTGAGGATTATCATGACATTTCTCTCATGTACAAAGGGATATCTAAATTGACAAACAAGCAAACAAAAACCAAAAAACACTCATCAGTAATAACTAGCACATTCAACCACAGAAACCTATATAAAAGAGCCTCACCTGAAAACTTACGATGTGTCAAATCTTTTCTTTTTTTTTTTGATAGCCTGTAAAATTTTATCATAATGCATATCTAAACCAACCAACCAAAAATAAATAACATATATCATTTTTCAATTAATGCCATAACATTCAAGATTCCCAGTGAAGGCAGATAGGATCAAATAGTTTTTAAAGATCCCTTTCTGAGAACAAGTTTCCCCAAGTTGCCAGACTTAGCTAGGTCCCCCTCTATTACCTTTGCAGCCCTATTCCCCCCATAGAACTTTGTACAGTTGAAGTGTGGGCAGTACTTTTGCAAACATTTTTCTCATGGTTGTCATTATTAGACCAAACTCCACGATGGAGACACTACATTGATTCTGTTCCCTCGGCACACCCAAGACTGAACACAAGACCTCCCTGATATGTATACCATACTTGCTAAAACAAAAACAAAAACAAAACACCACATTGAATTAATGAGTTATGACTCTTACAATCACCTTTAAGGTATTTAAAGCATTTCACCTTTGCATATGGAGAGGGGTCACTCCCTCTGAAGGGAATTGGCTTTTGGGGTAAACCTAGCAGTCTGGCCCAGCATATCACAACATTGGATTCTGTCAAGGGCCTAGGGGTGCATTCCTTTATATTTGCAATTATATCCTGAAAATAAAAACAGTGAGTAATGTGTGTCTAAAGTATGTATTTATGCAATAAGGTCACAATTAGGCTTACTCTGTGACTAACTAAGCTAATTCTTCTTCCATCAGAAGTTCAAAGCTAAGGAAAATGAAATGCTGTTGAGCAGGGAGGTGACAGCATCATTGACCAAGAGCTGAGCAGGCATAGGCAGCTTCAGAGTTGGAATCCAATGCTGAACAATTTCCTATCTCATCAGGGCAAAACCAAGTAAATTGAAATAGGATAAGAAGCTTTTGTGAAGGGTGAGTTGGAATAAAGTTTGTCGGTAAACATACCAACCAAGAGGCTGGTTACGAGTCTGGTCTTCCGGAGTGTTGAATGCAAGCACTCTTGAAGTACCACTAAAAAGCTCTGATAATCAGGGAATTCTGAGCTTATTATTCACAAGGTCAAGGAGAAGGGAGGGCAGAGTTAGGATTTGGGGGGGAGCTTTATAGTCTGATTTAGGGTTAAGACTGGGTAAGAATCACGACATAATAACAAATAATGCTTTCTATGAACATAAGAACACAGATACCTAAGGTATGGAAACAGCTTAATTGTCTGTCATTAGATAAATGGATCAAGAAAATGTGGTATATTTGTAGAATGGAATATTATTTAGCCTTTAAAAAGTAGGAAATCCTGCTCTTTGTGACAACGTGGATGGACTTTGAGGGAATTATGTTAAGTGAAATAAGCCAGGCAGAGTCAGCTCATAGAGACACAGAGTAGAAAAGTAGTTGCTATGGATTGTGGAGGGTGAGGAGAGAAATAGGGAGAGGTTGGTAAAATGCTACAAACTTTCAGGGGCGCCTGGGTGGCTCAGTTGCTCAGGTCGTGATCTCATGGTTCATGAGTTTGAGCCCCGTGTCAGGCTCGTTGCTGACAACTCAGAACCTGGAGCCTGCTTCGGATCCTGTGTCTCCCTCCGTCTCTGCCCCTCCACTGCTCACACTCTATCTTTCAGCAATAAATTTTAAAATTTTTTCTAATTTTTTTAAAAAGCTACAAACTTTCAGTTCTAGGATGAATAAGGTCTGAGGACCTAATGTGTGACATAGTGACTGTGGTTGATAACACTGTATTGTATACTAAAATTTTTTAAGAGAGTAGAACCTGAATGTTCTCACCAAAGAAAAGAAAAAGGGTAAATATGTGAAGAGGTGGGTGGGTTAATTAACTAAATGATGGAAATCCTTCTACAATGTATATGTATATCAAATCATCACAGGTACACTTTAAATATCTGACCATTTAATTTGTCAACTATACATCAGTAAAACAGAAATAAAAAATAAAATTGACGGTATGGCACAAAAAGGGGTTTATGGTGAGGTTTCCAAGAATCTCAGAGAGTAAACTGTCATTTGATGCTATCTATTGAAAAGCTGGTCAGTCTGGTATTAGGTGAAATAAGATTTTGGAGAAATTTCCAAAATGAACAATGATGTTTTCTGCAACTTTTATCTTCATGGGCAAGAGTTTCCTGGAATAGAAAAATCCTGTTGATGAAGAGGGTCAAGTGGTTAGTCCTGCCAAAAGTGGACAGTGATCAGTATGTGTGTGGATAATTTCAGGTCTTTGTATTCTTGTTGCTCAATGACACCCTTCTGTTTCAGATAAAGGAGGCCCATTGGAGGAGGACTGTGAAAATAAAGGTTACCTTACTTCAGAACTGTAAAAGTCAGCAGTGGGAAAGTGCTATGTCTTTCAACCTACCTACTCTATCATGAGAAAGACTTATTACTTATCCTCCACTTCAGAGTGGCTATTAGGGCTCATGAATTTAAATCTCCTCACTCCCAGATTTCTAATGAAATAAATATAAAGCAATGAACAGGTACTAGAGCAGGAAAAGAAGGGTAATAGCAGATGCTACATTTACTTGTTTAATTCATATGCTTTATGCTTTGAGGCTTCCAGAAATATTTGGCGGGAGGAATTATTATATGGGAACAGATAACATAAATTTATAAGGTTAGTTATTAACGCATATGCATAATATAATAATAGTATAAGCAGTATAATACTTCTGAAAGGTACGTGGGGGAAATGCTATTAAGTGGGCAGCTATAATTTGTTTTGTCTTATTACATACTTGGTTAAAAATGGCCATTCTCATAATCAAATAAATACTAGGTGAAGTGAATGCTGATTCAATTTTAAAACATGAAAAATATTTTTAATAAAATACTTATTTAGTTTTTGGGGGGGTGGATATTGCAACTTGATGAATGCATTAAAATGCTATGCAGAATTCTGAAAAGAAAGTCAGTATGTCAAGAACCCTCCATGGAATGGGAAGCTAGCAAATCCTCCTGACCTGAACTGAGGAGACAAGAGAAACCCATTAAAATTCTTACGGTTACAAAATTCTACATGGACACACACCTGACCAACAAGGGTCAGATGGTAGCAATAGCATCATCATTATTTTAAGTGATATAAAGGGAACTGGACTGGCTTAGGTATGCACATTGTACCTCCCTTCTCTTGGACCTAACAGGACCCATCTTCTTCCCCAGATGCTTCCCTCTGAGGGGATGGTGGCAAGTCCACGTAATGGCAGAAGTCACAAACTCCAAAGTCCACAGAAAGCAGGAACTCAACATAAGACAGTGAAGTGGGCCACAGTAAGATTAAGGTGTGCACTTGGGAACGGTGGGGACTGGTAACTTAGAAGGAGCACAGCTACCCAGGTCTAGTTGATTGTTACCATGTAGGAGTCTATGCTCAGTGTGCCAAAGGTTTCAATGTTTCAAGAAATGCTAGCAATTCAGATTTTTATATACTAGCTTTCTATTTATAAAGCATATTTAATTGCCAAAAAAATCCCACACATCTGCAGGTTGAACTTTGTGGGCCTCATCTTATTTAAATAGCTGAATTCTAAAGACACAGTAGCCAAGATGGGATTGACTTTGCCCTTGCTCCTCTCTTGTGTCAGAAATCAGGCCATTCATCCTCTCCTGCCTAAGGCAGGATCTGAATTTCCCTTGTTGGTGACACATTATTCTTATAGGACAGGGGACCTTTAGTTCCCTGTTAAACATTAAAATATCTCTGGTTATTAACTTATTGAGGTAATAGAATAAATCTAATCTAGTAGTAGCTTCTGCAGAAACTGATGAGAAGAAAGCAAAGCTTTGGGGGAGTGGTTCTACTGTGTTAAAAAAAAAAATCACTTCTTCAAAATGCAGATGCCCCGGCTGCGGCCCTAGAGATTGGAATTGTTGAGATCTAGAGGAGCGACTGGAATGCCTGCTCGGCAAACACTCCTGGGTGATTCTCAAAAACAAAACCCAAGCAGCGGTTCTCAAACTTTAGTGAGTATCAAAGCCACCTGGAGAACTTGCCCTAGCAGACTGCTAGCCCCCATGCCCAGAGCTTCGGGTTCAGTAGGCCTGGGGTGGGGCCTGGAATTAGCATCTCTAGCACATGTCCAGGTGATACTGAGGCTCTTGGGCTGGGGACCACACTGCATGTAGACAGGTTGTCTGGGGTGAGCATGGTAAGAGCGCGCAAGGGCTGCAAGTGAGGACGCAAGAGGTGGGACAACTTCATCTGCTTCATGAAGTCACCTCGGGTCTGGTGCTGGAACTCGAACTGCATTGCAGACTTTGCAGTTGGTTCAACCACTCATCAAATATTTAGTGACACTTGCCATGTGCCAGATACTACGCTAGGCCTAGGTCTATAAATTAATAAGTCTATCTTGTTAAATCACGAATTAATAAATTCAACAAATATCTATTGAGCTTCCGCCATTACCCAGGCCGTGGGCTAGCTGTTGCTAAGAGTCAGGTCTCAGCTTTCAATGAATCAGGAGCCCAGAATCTCTTGGCTTCTCTGCTGTCATTCATATTCAGATGACAGCTTGAGGAAAATATTGGTTCTTTCTGCATAAACAAAACAGAGCACAGTAGAGCCAGTTTGTTGTGTTATCCTGTGGAAATCGTGTTCAGCACAGATCCCTGAAGCTCAGAGCGGAAGGCACTTCTGTCTGAGCCGAGCTGACAGCTGCAGTCCCCCAGGCCCAGTCGGGACAGTGGGCACTTTCTTGTTAGAAGCAACCAGGCTTCCCATAGTCACCCTGTGCTTGGAAGCAGGACCCCAGACACACTCCTTCTAGAAACGGTGCCTTGCCAGTGAAGACAAATGCATATGAGACAGGCTGTCAAAGCCTGCCCCAGAGCAGCCCTCCTGCATTGCTTTCTAGAAAACACATCCCATATACCCCACAGGAGGCCCACCCTTGCTCTGTCTGCAGCCCATGGATTATGGAGGGCTTGGTGGTCAGAAGCACATATATTTCTGACATTACAGAGGCTGCACCATAGTTTACCTGACGACAAATAATTTATTATTATTATTATTGTTATTATTATAAAAGTCAGGGCCAGAGGGAATCGGGACTCTTCTGGTAGCTCTGCATTGGATTCAGATCTCTTTTTACAAATATGTGGTACAATGACACCAAAGACAAAAAAGGGACTCTTGATTCCGTCTGATTGTTTTTTTCTTTCTTAGTTTCCTGAGTCTATCCATTTTCACAAAGTCTAAAAAGTGAGTTATTACTCAGGTAATGAATATTGAACATTTTACATATGTTTAAGTGGATTGGTTACTTTGTCTTCAAAACATAGATCATTTCTTTGAGATAGCATTGTGGTTTTTCAATATTGCGTTAATTAAAAAAAATTTTTTTAATGTTTTATGTATTCTTGAGAGAGAGACAGAGCATGAGCAGGGGAGGAGCAGAGAGAGAGAGGGACACAGAACCCTGAGCAGGCTCCAGGCTCTGAGCCGTCAGCACAGAGCCCGACGCGGGGCTCGAACTCATGAGCTGCGAGATCATGACCTGAGCCGAAATCGGTCGCTCAACCGACTGAGCCACCCGGGTGCCCCATTTTATTAATTTTTTAAAATCACAATTAATTGCAATAAAATTGCAATACTTGTGCTGAAAACTCTTTGAGGATGGGAACTGGCTAATTCTCTGTAAGAGAGATACAGACATGCTTATAGTGGACACTCAATGTATACTTGTTGAATATATGCATGATAGAGCAAAAAAAAAAAAAAAAAATGAACGGCCACCAGAGAATATTGAGGAAGCAGGCTCAGGGGAGTGTGGTGGTGTCTTCGAGATTTTCTTGCTACAGAAGTAAGTGAGAACATGTCTCCTGCCTTCCAGGGTGGGGTTCACCACACTACCTCTGTCAGAACCCTGCTGACTTTTATCGAGAAGGATGGATGCTTGTTCTCAGTTGCTGAATTTGAGCTTTGAAGACTCCAAGGAAAAGTGAGCCACAATCAGAATAGTATATATTTTATATAAGTTAAAATTAAAAATAATTTACCAGGAAGGTAGTTTCTTTTTTTTTTTCCTTCTAGGGGGCAAATGTAAGTGAAAAATTTAATTTATAATTCTAGACTCAGGATTCCCATAATACTCTAAATCCTGCGAAAGCAGTTGCAGGGAAACATAGGTACACACTTTACTACAGATATTTTAATTGACTTGATAAATTGAGTTTACCAGGAGGTGGTAAAATCTCAGTTAGACCGGAAGGAGGAATATCTAATTTCCATATCTGCTCAGGAAACTATTTAAACAGAATACTTATCTTTATGGCTGGATAATAAGTATTATTTGACTATAGTGAATCTAAGACTTAGTGAATATAAAAACATAAGTAGCTCTAAGAATTCTTTGTGTTTATCTCCTCCATGTTCTGTCTCAGTTAACAGACTGCTCAGGTCACAAGCTCCATGCCCTTGTCTAATTCTGCCAGTTATGCCTCTGAAATATATCCCAGACCTGTTTCTCTTTTCCATTTTCTTTGGCTAGCTTTACATGCCCATCACCTCCCTTCTCCTTCTTCTTCACAGTGTTATCAACGCTCATTTTGAAACACAAGATAGATTAGGTCATTTCCTAAAACCCCACAACAGCTGTCTGCTGCGCAGAGTGAAGTCCTAACCCTCCAGCAAAGGGTTCAAGGCCCCCTACAGCTTTGCTCCAGCTACTACTTCCAGACTTCTCTTCCACCACCTCCCTCCACACAAACTCTGCTCCAGCCACATTTAGCTACCATGGTCCCTCTTCAGAAGATAAACAAGAAAGACCACAGAGTGCAGGTGTTAAGAGTAGGAGCTCTGGAGGCACGCTGCCTGGGTTCAAGAGCCAGTTCTGCCCAGACTTGGTGACCTTGAGTGAGTTACACTGAGTCTTGATTTCCACCTCCGTGGAACAAGTAATGATGGAACCTCCCTTGCGGGGTTATCAAGTTCAACACCAGAGGACACGAGAGACGCGCCTAGCGCAGAGCACATCGTCATCATTGTCATCTTTCACAATGTTGCTCACGATCCCCTCCTCGTGCCATCAGGCTCGCACCCACCTGGCAGTGAGCACTTTCCATACCCTTTGGAAACCAACAAAGGGAATCGATTATTTTTCTGGATTCCTGCAGCACTTTGGTTGCCTTGAGTGGTAACGAGGAGTTTTGCTGTCTTCATATTCCCCTCCAGATGATGAAATCCTTGAGGGCAGGAGCATTGTGTGATCCTCTCTCCATCTGCTGTACCAGCACAGGGCTTAGCACCCGGATAATGAACATTTAACATTGGGTGATTATCTGAAAGACATTCAAAGCACTTATGTTTAAATACACACATCCAGGAAAATAATCCGATTTGAACCTTCTACTCATTTACCTGATGTAAAAGCTAATCTCACTCATTCAACAAATATTTATGGGGTATCTATTATTTCCAGTCATGATTCTAGGCACTGGGAATAAACAGTTAAAAAATAGGTAAATTTCCTGCCCTCAAGGAGTTTCTTAAAATAAAAGATGAATAGAAGTAGATGAAAACAGTTAATGAAAAAGATTCATGAAGGTGTTAAATGCTATGAGTAAAAGGAAAGCAGAGATGAAATATAGATGAAAGATTACTACTTTGTATACGGATGGTCCAGATGGGCCTCGATGAAGGGAGACATTTGAGCAAAGATCTGAGGGAAACTTGTAGCATGTGAGGGAAGCGCTTTCCAGGCGGAGGAATGGCCAGTGCCAAGACTGTGAGGTAAAGTTCTCTTGGAGATGTTCCAGACCTGTGTGGCTGGAAGAGTGTGATACCAGGAGGGAATGTAAGGGTGATGTCAGAAGTAAGTAAAGCTGGAACTTACAGTGGCTGTGGAGTTCATGCAGTTTGAGTGTATGACTCCCTATCCTCACCCTATCACAGGTTACCCTCACCATCAGTCTCCTCTTCTCCATCAAAGAACACTTTGGGGCCCAGTTCACTGTCTGCTTCTCTTTCCCACTTTTTGAACCTTAGTTCTAGATTTTTTCAACACCCATGTAGACAAGCATCCAATGATACAGCAGACAATTCCAGGTCCCCTGGCCTCAGGCGACCTTTACCTCTTCTCCAATCATCCACTGTCAACCTGGACCATTACATCACTTGGAAACTGCCCTATGAGACCTTTACTTACCACCTTTCCAGTCTCATCTTCACTAGAACTGTCTGTGGAAATTTCTAGACCTCCCGGCTGTTGATGCTGCCACCTCTCTTGTTCCACCTGTTCCTCTGGAGTGTCTTTCTGAAAGGTCTGTTTAGTCCAGATGCAAACTTAATCATCTGAGTTCTTTTTATACTTTCATTATCAATTTACTGACACTTAATCCTTCTGCTGATCTGTTCTTCAAAATTCCAGTCCTATGTTAAATGCTTAAAATCTACTCTCTTCAAAATTAATGGCAGGATTCCTCAGTGTTGCTGAAAAACAGAAATGCATAACTAAACATGCCTTGACTCCCTTCCAGATTTGTGGTCCCACAACTTAAGTGCACCATTAAACCTGCCCATTGATCTTTTATTTCTCCTTTTTTTCATTCTTGTTTTCCTTCCCTTCAACTGCCATTCTACATGGCTGAGGATGGCCTTCAACCAAAACAGGGAGGCCACTCTGCTTTATGTAATTATTTCATTTTTTAGAAAGTTAACTTCTTTTCAAGTAGTCAATACATGCACAACATCAGAATTCAAAAGGTTAAGGGGCTTTTGGGTGACTCAGTCAGTTGAGTATCAGACTCTTGGTTTCAGCTCAGGTCATGATCCCAGAGGCATGGGATGGAGCCCTGAGTCGGGTTCCACACTGACAGTATGGAGCCTGCTTGGGATTCTCTCTTTCCCTCTCTCTCTACCCCTCCCCCACTTGTTCTCTCTCTCTCTCTCTCTCTCTCTCTCAAAAAAGAAAAGAAGGTTAAAAAAGGTAAAAAGGAAATTTCCTATAAAAGTGTCCCATTAATACCCAGTTCGCCTTTCAGAAGACCATCATGTCTTGAATTTCTTATATATCTGTCTAGAGACATACTTTAAAATACAAGTAAAGGGGCGCCCAGGTGGCTCAGTCAGTTGAGCGTCTGACTTTAGCTCAGGTGATGATCTCACACTCCTTGGGTTCAAGCCCTGCGTCAGGCTCTGTGCTGACGGCTCGGAGCCTGGAGCCTGCTTCGGATTCTGTGTCTCCCCTTCTCTCTGCCCCTCCCCTGCTCATGCTCTGTCTCTCTCTGTCTCAAAAATGAATAAAAACATTTAAAAAATTAAAAAAAATAAACTACAAGTAAAAACATTTGTATGTGTGCCTATACATTCAAGTCATAAGCATGTAAGTATGTGTATGTTTGTGTGTGTGTGTGCACGTGGTGGAACGTTATAGACACTACCTTGCATCTTTCCATTTCACACTATAATTTGGACATTCTTGCACATCAGTCGTGTGGATCTGCCTCCTTCCTGTAATGGCTGTATAACATTCCTTTGCTGCTCACACCCCCCTCTGTTTGGTCACTGTCAAACTGATGGACATTTAGGACGTTCTAGCATTTTGCTGTCATAGACAATTCTGCCATGAAAAACTTTCTATATGTGTCATTTCTCACAAGTACTAGTTATAATAATCCTAGAATGTTCCTGGAAGTGGAATTGCTGATTTAAAGTGCATGGAAATTTGAAATTTTGAAAAGCATCTTAAATGTAGATAAATAATACCCAAACACCATCCACATCCACAAAAGTTGGACCAATTTACACTTCTGCCAGCCATTACCTTTGAGGGGACCTGTTTCTCCACTAAGTGAAAATGGCATCTCACTGGAGTTTTAATTTACATTTCTCTGATTGTAAATGTTGACCATCTCTTCATATGTTTATGAGACATTTGTATTTCTTTTCTAGGAGCAATCTGTTCATATTGGAGTATATTTTGGACTCTGCTTAATTGTCATATGTTTGAAGCTAGATTGTTCTGGTTAATATTTCTTCCTATTGTATTCCCAGATTGAATAATGTTACAGTCTCTGTCATCCTGCTGCTTATCTATCAAACAGCTCCCCCTGAGTATTTTCCCTAAACTTTTCCCTGGAGAAGATTTGTGTATTGCAGATGTAGCTTGGGGACTGGGGTGGGGAGCTAGTATTGTCCCAGGACAGTAGGGCAGACTTCATTGGATCCTCATTTCTACAGTCTGTGAAAAGTCCCAACCTCCCTTCCCTTGATTTTTCATGATATTCGGGAGAAGGGGGCACCCTTCATTCTCAGGGTCTCACTCTTCCTTCTGTATGTTTGTGTGATATTTTTGTTTCCACTCTTCACTTTATTCTCATTTTCTCAGTATAGGCAACAAACTCACTCACACCCTTTACTGTCTCTCTCAAGCAATGCCACAGCAGTATTTCTTGCATTTGGATGAGTTTATCAATGGTGCGGTAGCCTCGAGAAAGGTCACTGTTCCTTCCTCTTTATGTCTCCCTCTTCTGTTTCATCTCCTTTTCTTCACTGAACTCTTTCCCCACTTTCTTCCCAAGAATAAAATACATAATACGTTCCTCTCTTTTATAAGTACATGTATGTACCTGCAATCACTTTTTGGTGAACATTTTTGTGTATTCTGTGATATCACTCTCCATACACAATGGCACACTCAAGTATTTTTTTGAACAATGCAGTACTTCCACTAAGAGGAATTCTGGTGAAGAAAGTTTCTTCCATAAGTGTATATCTGCACATCTCTGTAATTTCACTGTGCATCTCACCTACAAATGCTGGGCATAAGAGATGGACGTAAGTGCTATGGTGTTGAGTTAAATGCCACCTGATGCTAAGACTTGATGAGACAGAATTTACAAGGCTCTTGCAATGGAATGTATTTTGAGGCAGGTGCAAAAGGCTCTGTGATAAGATAGAGGAAAGTGCCTGTCTCTTTCTTGTATGAATTTGTTCGGAATGGTCACTTAAGGGAATGCATGCCCAAGTTCTAATGGTGCTGCAGACTCATGGCATCAATATAAAATTCTATATGGCAGATGAGCCCTCAGATTCTTTTTTTTAATGTTTATTTATTTTTGAGAGAGAGAGAGAGAGAAAGTGGAGGAGGGGCAGACAGACAGGGAGACACAGAATCTGAAACAGGCTCCAGACTCGGAGCTGTCAGCACAGAGCCCACTGTGGGGCTTGAACCATGAACTGTGAGATCATGACCTGAGCTGAAGTTGGACACTTAGCTGACTGAGCCACCCAGGTGCCCTGAGCCCTTAGATTCTATTAAATTTCTTGAAAGGCCCATGTGCTTTGGAAAAAGGGTGCTAGAACTAGCAAGTTTTTTTTTTTTCCACTTTAATCAAACTTTCCCACTGGACTGTTATTCCCTAATAGGTTTATGAGACCCTTATTAGATGACCTTTCTACCTTCTTGAGAAAATTGAAGTCATTGGACATAATGTTTTTCAGTCAACTACTGTTTCTGTTAACAAATTTATCTACAACCATTCATTCTTCCCATATTTCCAACAGTCTTAGTGGACTAGGGGCTCCACTTTCATCTCAATGTCAACCCATTTCTCTGTACCCTTAACTCCAACCACGGCAAACCCCTTTAGTTTGTAATTTTACTACTCCTGTTATTTCTCATTTCCTTTCAACTGGTTTCCACACATTAAACCATAAACCTGCTCAGATATAAGTAATCTCCTCCCTACCAAAAAGAAAAAACACAATCTCTTCCGAAACTTTTGACCCTGAATCATCTAGGAATTCACCAATCTTTTTTCCCCACCTCTTATCAAAACTTGAGAAAGTAACTCCATCTAATGTTCTGACTTCTTTCCCTCCTGTTCACTAAGCTAACAATTGTAGCTTGACTTCTGCCCCCACCAATTTACTAATTTCACCACGTCACCAATGATGACACAATTTCCAAACAAAATGGATTATTTTCCTGGATTTTATCTAATTGAACCACTCATCTGTCTCTGTTGTTGTTGACTCTTCCCTAATTCCTGAAAATAATCCTTCATCTTACCTTCCATAGAACCACTGGTTCTCTGTAAACTTCCAATATCAATCCTGACCAGTATGGGTTTAAAATGTCCCTGTCCCTCAGACTCTGTCACTGCCACTGCCCGTGTAATCCTTCTGCTTCTTCTACCCTTCAAAATTCCAGTCCTGCATTTCGTGTGCAAACTTCTCTCTCTCCACCCACTCCCTGTGTGATATCTTGCCAAACTTCTTGGGTTCACCTACTGCTAATATGATAAAGACCCTCAAATCTCTGTCTTGCTCAAATCTCTCTACCAACTCCCAAATTTTACAGAGTTATTTTAACTTCTTGCTGTATCTCATCTTCATTGCAAATCCACCTTAATAGTTCACAAATCTTCCCTTTTCACTGCATCACTGCCACCACCTCCCCAGCTGGGACTTTCTCTCGCTTGCCTGTCATGTTTCAGCAGCCTCCTACAAGCCCTCCAGCCTCTCCAATCTTGGCTCTCTCTGTTGTTCAATGTATGCTAAGGTCGTGTTTCTGTAATGTAAGTGTGACACTGATCCAGCAGTGTGACTCCTGCTGCCTCTCTGTCTCATGTCTTACCCCTCCTTTCCTCACGACACTGCTCTTCTTTGACATCACGATGTTTCTTGTCCCAGGCCTTTGCTCAGACTCTCCTGTATCAAAGGCTTTCTCACTTATCATTTCCCAGTTACCAAACCACCAAGTAAATGTCAAGTGCTCCTTGTTTTTTTTTAAGATTTAGATAAGATGTCACCACCTCCAAGACACTTTCTCAAATATATCTTTTTTTGCTCACGTCTAGTTTAGGGGATCCATTCCTGATCTCCCCTGGAACCCTGAACCTACCCCTTATTATCTTAACACATTTTATTGTTAAGCATTGTCTGTTTACATAACTGTCTCTCCCCCTAGATTTGAGTAAAGTTTCTTTTACCTACTTATGTATATGTAATTACTAGGTCAGGGCTGGGCACATAGTTTATGCTTAATAGTGTTGCTGAATAAATGTATGAAAGAATAGTTTAGATTAAAACATGGAATGGATATCTCAAAGTCAAACTGAATACTGGGCCAGTATAATCTTTTCACATCTTTTAGTTATTCTCATTGTAGAATGGGGATAATGATAGTAATCACCTTATATGATTTTTTTTGGTGAGGATTAAATGAGATAATATTATGTAAAGTACTTGATATAATGCCTGACATAACAATTGCTTACTAAATATTACAGTGTAATATTGACAATCCTCTCTATCATTTCTAGTGATACTGTTGGTTAAGCATTATCAGGGGAACTATATGTGAAGTCTATTCTTTTCACTTACCACTATTATTAGTCTTCATAGTGAGGAAATTGGCCTTCAGGTGGCTCATTTTCTCAATAAGTGAGCTCAAGGATCATGCTGCTTTATTACTATTTTTTAATTACAAAGCCATTTTACTTTATTTTTCCAATTAAAAAACAGAGAATGGAAAGAACATATAAAAATTTCTTGTAACCCCACCCTCCAAATACAACCATTATTGATGTATATATTTTTCTCCTGAGAGCCCCTTTTTTAGGCATACACTGTTAGGAGTTGTTAGTGATGGTGGTGCCCCTGATGTTAAATCTGCTCCTTAATGCAAGGACAATAGTCACTGAGAAAGTGCAGATTAGAAGATCAGCAAGTTGGGGCACCTGGGTGGCTCAGTCGGTTGAGCATCCAACTTCGGCTCAGGTCATGATCTCGCGGTCTGTGAGTTCCAGCCCCGAGTTGGGCTCTGTACTGACAGCTCAGGGCCTGGAGCCTGCTTGGGATTCTGTGTCTCCCTCTCTCTCTGTCCCTCCCCTGCTCATGCTCTGTCTCTCTCTCTCTCTGTCAAAAATAAACATTCAAAAAAATTAAAAAAAAAAAAAAAAGATCAGCATGGAAAGGAGACAG
This sequence comes from Panthera pardus, assembly GCF_024362965.1. Lineage (NCBI taxonomy): Eukaryota > Metazoa > Chordata > Mammalia > Carnivora > Felidae > Panthera > Panthera pardus. The sequence continues at coordinate 21,143,398 of NW_026526732.1, read as the reverse complement.
ATTTAAGTTGGGTCCAGAGCTGAACAAGAGCCCCAAACAACGACAAAAAGTGAGACCCTCTCTTGGTATCAGATCCTGCAGCAGACACAGAAATATACATTTTTCTTTATTTGTTTCAAAACTCCAAGACCTAAGTTTGGTGATATCCACAAATAACAATGGTAGCTCAACTAACTACTTGCTCAGCTAATAAGGATTTCAGCAACAACATCTAACTTCCAAAATACTTTGTTTCATTATACTGTGATTTCTCAGCATGTTACAGTTACTGTTTTATCAACAGCCATATGTTGTCACCCTCTGGGAGAGAACACCTGTCACTCTCAAATAGACTTGTCACAAATTCACCACTTGTTTAGCAACAAATATTAAGCAATAGCAGTGGACATTATTTCAGTTTGAGTCATGCTAAGACTAAAAGTGAAAAAAAAAAAAGAGGGATTCATTCATTACTTCTTTAATTAATTCAATAGTTATCCATTCCCTGACTATTATATTCAGGCATAGTCCTTGGCTGAGGTGAAACTGTCATGAACAAAATTGGCATGGTTAATGTTTTCAAGGTACACTAGCATAGCCAGGAAACTGATAGCATACAAGGAAACAATCAAATAAATACAAAAATTAGGATTATGATAAGTGCAATGAAGAAAGAACATGCATCCCTGAAACATAATAATAAAGTTGGAGAGAATGCAGTGGGGAAAACCACCTTCTGGTGTTCAGGGAAGACCTCACTGAAGTGGCAATGTTTCAGCTGAGACCTAATGCAATATAAGGGCCAGCCAGGCAACAAGCTGGGGTAAGAGTCTTTTGGCCTGATGGCTAGAAACAACTTGCTTCCTGGGGCAACCAAAAGGAAGTCAGTGTGGCTGGAGTGTGGAGGTGAGCAAAGGAGCAGATGAGGGTGGATGTACCAGATCTGACCACACAGGACCTTGTAGGACAAGTTAAGGCATTTAAGTGTAACTAGAGCCTAACCTGCTGGGGTATAATGAGAGCCTAAGTCACCTGGGGAAGAGAAATCTCCAACTCCAGCCCATACCAGCTATCTTGTCCCATCGATGGGGATAGAAAAAAACTGAGAAGCACTTATGAAGTTCATAGTCCAGAGGCGTGGGCTCACTAAAAGACCGAGATCTAATCACAGGACTGTAGAATGCTTCCTTTTCCTCCACTCATCATGACCACCTTACTAAAGACCTTTTACGGCAGTTCCTTTTACCCAGTATATCATGTCTGACTACCAAGGAAAAATTACAATGAATACCAAAAGGCAAAAACAAAAACAAAAACAAACAAACAAACACCCAAAAGACAAAAACAAAAATTGAAGAAACAGAACAAGCATCAGAACTAGATGTGGCAGGGATATTGGATTATCAGACCAGGAATTTTAACTAACTATGGTTAAGATGCTACGGGCTGTCATGAATAAAGTAGACAGCATGCAAGAATAGATGGGCAATGTAAGAATTGAGAAAAAGAAGGGCATCCATTCACTAATTCTTCGATTATTTCAACAATTAACTATTAGAAATCCTAAGAAGCAACCAAAAAGAAATGCCAGAAATAGCTTGAGGGTCTTGAGACCTGTTATTTCCAAGCTAATGCCTTCCTCACTAGATGCTCTGCTCCAGAAGATTGTCACCATCAGTAGCTGTCCAACACACCTGTGCATAATGTTACCTTAGTGCCTTGGTGTTCCTCCTGCCTGGGATGGAAATAGTATCAACTTGAATTAGAATGTCTGCTCAGAGACCTAAAGCAATAGAATCCTGGGTAGGTATTGAAACCCTGCTGGGCCTCATATCTTGTAAAATTATGGAAAGGTGTATCTCAACATTTTGATGTAAGAAATAAATGAAAAACTGTATGTGAAATCCCCTTGCATGGGGCCTGATGAAAAACAGCTACTCAATAAATGTTAGTTTCCCTGTATCTCTCCCCCTATTGAATTTCTATCCATTCCATTCCATTGCCTTTTCATAGGATTTGGTTCTCACCACCGATTTTCTCTTACCCAATAATTCACTATGGATTCATTTTTATGTGTGTGTCTCTTCTCCCAAACCTCATAGTCATGAGTAGTATTGGACACAGAGGCGATGTCCAATAAGTCTGTTGGGTTTGTGTAATTATAAGCTAGTGAAGCAAAGGAAATCTTGACTGGCCAAGCCGCAGAGGTTTCGGGTAACAAAAAGGAAAAGGAAAATGGATTTCATGAGCAGGGAATTTAAGGAAACTTGCAGAGGGAACTTGGGTAAAGAGGAGAGAATGCTGTTAAAGTAGGGAGAAAAGATCCTTTATATAATGATGGATACTTTAGACGTACCCCTGGTTATGCCTATAATCCCAAACTATGTAGTGAATTCCCTGGTGAATTAAAACAAGCTGATTTTTTGGGCTCCCCATTAAGTAATTAATTCAACAAACATTTATTTAATATTAACTATTGACAATGTTATATCTTAGGCTAGATGTTGGTAAAATATCTGGAATAAGTACCTTAATCTTGCACAGACTGAATATTATATTGTTTGATCCAGGTGTAATTGTGAGTTGAAGCATAGATCTTACATTGTGTTTTCTACGTTAATGTTATAACATTTAAATTAACATAGGTTATCTAAATATATTTTGATTTTTTGTGCTATACACTAAATTAGTCAATGAGATTTTCAATTGTTAGAGATGATAAGGTATATGCTTTTTTAGATAGAAGAGAAATAGTATTTTCAAATCTTTTTCTTTGAGAATTATTTTCATAGGTACTTTTGCTAAGAGTATTGAGGCATTTTGATAGGGCAATGCAAATATATAATCTATAAAATACAAATGATTTGTTCCAAGTCTCCATGTAGAAAAGAGATCAGCAGAGTTTATGGGCCATATTATAGTTGTTATTTCAAAATTCTATTTTTAAGGGCATGTCTGTTCTTTCACTTTCCAAATAGCATTTTTTTTATCTTTATGTTTAACTTTCCTTTAATTTTTTTAACGTAAGCACTTTAAAAGCAGAGGAATTTATAAAGTTGAATAATCCCTTGAATATTTTTATGTTCCACTTTTTGGTTACTTTATCCCCCAGTGTCCCAAAGTAATATTTCTTTTTTTTCCTTTCAATAAGCCAGTTTCTCAGATGTATAGTAATTTGATTTAGAGATGCTGCATTAATAAGTTTATTCCTCTAACTAGAAGAAAGACCTTTATTATATTAGTCAGGGTATTTCTCCAAGGTATTTAAATTTATCTTCAACCCCATGGTCCAGGTTCCAAGAGATGCCTGTAATTAGATGTAATTACATGTCATATGAATCAAATGGTGGCATATCAGGTTCCAATTCTGTTACTATCCACCTTGCACATTTCCCACGTTATCTCCCCACCTCCCTCTTTAGAGCCTCCCTTACGATCCCCACCAAGAAAATGTATCTAAATTACATCCTATTTCTAAAACTGTCTGGGAGCCGGCTCCCCCAAGAGCCTGAAATCAAACGTGATAACAGGGGCACAACATTGTTATAATGTCCATTTTCCCTGAGGAACATATCTTTAATTTCCAATTTTAAATCTCTGTTGAAATCCGTCTCAAAAAGGAAGCTACAATTGACCTGGAAGTCTTGCTCTGAAGGAGCTTCTTCTGCTTCTGTGTTTGCATTATTGTCTATGATACAATTTTTCTGCTTTATTTTTTCCTGCAGTTCCTTAGAGTGTAACAGCCAAATGATGGTATGGTTTCTCATGGATGTCAGAGGAGCAGTTCCTGGCCACCTTTTCCAGGATTTGCTTAAAAAGAAAAAGTTTAGACTATGGCTCAGGTAAACTCTGGGTGGAGTGTGAGGTCCAGGCAGATGTCAGGAGGTAAATGTCTATTGGAGATTTGTTTCCATTCTGCACTCAGGGGCCTTAGATTCTTCAGAGGCCTTCTCCTAAGGGATTGCGTGTGGGCAAGGATCTTAGAAAATCTGTCATTTTCTCCCTTCCTTCTGTCTTTTTTTTTTTTTTTTTAACAAATTTTGCTTTTCATGTTCCAACATGTAGTTTTCCCCTTACAGATTGTCTTAAGCTGCTTAAAAGAGCCACTTAAATAATATAAATAGCAGGTCGTTAACCTAGTTAGTATCAAACTTACAGTCCCCCTCTCCCTTAATTCACTAAGTTTTCCTGAGCTTTACTGAGCAGACCCAATTTGGTGGTTTCCTAGTATCACACTGAAGCATGGGCAGATATGCTGTTGCCATGGAAACAAGGTAATTGCTCAGAGGATTCATCCTGCATGGGTAATATTGAACTAACTGCTGTACAGTTCCTCATTTATTACAAAACATTTACAAGGAAAATGTGATGTGTTTCACAATGTTAAAGTGTTTGCCTTTTTTTTTCAAGAAGCTAGGTAAAAATTTCTTATTAGAATAAATGCTAAATGAGATGGAGACTCTTCAGTGAAAAGTGAGCTCAAAATATGCAGAGGTAAGTGATGACACAGAAAATCAGTTGGTGGCCCTCAGGCCACCAGTCACCTTTGGGTCTCAGGTCTCAGGACGTAAACCAGTCACTCCTTTGGGTCTCAGGTGGGTTTCTGCAGTGATTGTCACCAGGCCTGCCTTGCACAATCATACATGACTGGAGTATACATTCTCTTGTGCAACTGGGACACCTTATCATATTCCCTTTTCTTTGACTTTGCCCATAATGACCTGATCAACTTTTTCTGTCCTACCTTTCTTTCCCTTTCTCTAATTTTCCATATTCTCGCCCATAGTAAATTCCTTTTAAAAGGAAAGCATTTTGGGGGTGCCTGGGTGGCTCAGTTGGGTAAGTGTCCAATTTTTTGTTTTGGCTCAGGTCATGATCTCACAGTTTTGTATTGGCAGCGTGGTGCCTGCTTGGGATTCTCCCTCTCTCTCTCTCTCTCACTCTCTCTCTCTCTCTGCCCCTCCCCCATTTGCACTGTCTCTGTCTCTCTCATAATAAATAAATAAACTTAAAAATTTTTATAAAGCATTTTTTTCCTCTCCTTGTCTTTGGACAGAATAGAATTTACCACATATTTTAATTCTATTCTTAAAACACCACCTTTCATGTAGCAGGATCTTGGCAAATTTCACTGAAAATGGCTTCAGACAGGGCATTCATTCTTCTTTGGCTCCAGTGCTATCCATAAAACCAACAGCCAGATCAGTGCTTTCCAGCTTCTGGTCCATAGCTCACAAGTGGCTTCATAGATAGCACACCTTCTGGTTAGGTTCTTTGCTTTGCTAGTTTGAGTGCAATCCCACTCCTGTTCTCTAGCTTAAGAAAGCCCATTATATACTTTCTCACAGTGCACACCTGCTCACCCAGCTCCACCCACTCCTAGTTTGACCTTGACACTCATGGATTAGAGCCAGAAGACCTCCAAATTCACTTTCTGTTCTGTTGCTCCACAGGTCAGTGATACTGTTGTCCTGTCACCTCATTTAGGAAATCTGCCCTGAGAAGATTTGCTTAACTTATCTTTTATGGACTTCCAAATAGCCTATGCATACTTTTATTATCACCCTCACCATATTTCATTAATGTTATCTCTTTAGCTATCTTTCTGCAGTAGACTTGAAATACTTCAGGAGGATTTTGTTTCTTATTTAGAATTGTCTGCATGTGGCCTAGCAGAAGGGGTAACATGGATCTTCAATAAATACTTGGTGAACCCAACAACTGGTTGGTTATTTATGTTGACATACTTATATTGTCTAGATTACAGCTCTATCCATGCATTAAAACCAGATTCCAAGCAGGGAGCTTTTGTAAACCTTTGCTAATATGGCTGTAACATCTCCTAAAATATATTCAAGTTCAACTGGAACCAAGAAGGGTTAAGAGACTGGTGAGGGTGGGATGGTTAAATTAATGTGACTAAGCTTGAAGAACACATCTGGGAATTTGTTTGTATTCTTGTTTGTATAACATCCTTCCCATGCCAAGTCTGATTGGTTTGCTTAAATGGTGTAGTATTAACATTCATGCTTTACAATGCTTGACCAATTATTTATTCATAGTATTGTTCGTTGGATGGCCACTTTGTTGCTTGCATTTAAAGGCCACAGGATGGAGCCAAGTGATGACACCTCCATTTCCTCCAGAAGAGTTACAGAATCGGATTTCAGTTTCACAAAAATAAATAAAAATAAAATATATGCCCTTATATAAAATGTCAACTAAAATTAATAGTAATCTATTTCCCTTGGAGCATGAGCTGGACCCAAACAATCAATTAGCAGTAAGCTTGTCAAAATGTACAGGACACAGGCTGCTGGGTGCTTTATCATAATTTTATTTGGCCAAGGCATTTGAATAAATGAGGTGAAATGTTGCCTCAAGTCTCTGAATCTTTGATAGATAATTTCTGGACCTGTGCTAAAATACTGTTGGCTAATCTTCTGCAGTAAATTCTCTCAGTGATTGTCACAGCCTGTAGTAATAGACGACTTTTCCTCCCATACGTTACTATGCCCGAGTGCAAAGAGATGACACACAGGCTGTGTGTATGTCTGTGAAAATGCAGCTGTGTGTGCATTTTTTTTTATGAAGAGAAATAGCTTTCTCCAGAGATTCTTCTGAAAATCCCATTCCTCCTCCCAAATAGCGGGCAGCCAATAAATATTCATTGGAAGCACACCGCATTTTGTGTTATGTATTGGTATTCCCCACATTTGCAGGATTGGACAGCAGAGTGGAAGGGTGATTAAGCTTGGAAGAAAAGTCTGGTGTGATATCGCACCAACACGGTCATAGATAGATGTCCAAATTGGCAATTAGATACACAAGGCACAAATAAACTTGAAGGCTACATTTCCTTAGCTTTATAGAAGGATACAGGCAAGTGCTTTAACAAGTACAGCATCATCTCACGGGGGCCCAGCAGCGACTCAAGTATACAGGTCCCTTTTCCTCCTCCCTCACTCGGGACATATGCAGCTGCTGCAGACAGGAGCCAAGTCCCCCGCATGTCTTTTATGCTCTTCTAGTCACATCGGTCCAAGTCCTGCCAGCTTTCAGCTTCACAGCCCAAGTGTAGTTCTACAGATCAGGCGTGAATACAACAGAGCCGGTACAACATTCCATCTTTATCTTAACGCTGCAGTTTTCAAGGAAGCAGTGCAGTGGGAAGACACTCTGTCCTGCATCAGCCCAAGCCTGATGAAAACCCTTGACACAGGCCTTAATTTCCATATCACTTGAATTGCAAACTAGACACAAGAAATGATTTTTTAAAAAAGAGAATTCTATTTTCCACTGACTTTCATTGTCCAGTTGGAGAGGTGCCTATAGAGGAAAATCACTCTGTTAGAGTAAAATGAAAATTTCAACCATTAAGGGCTTAAGATGCTGATCAATCCCACACAGAAGAATAAATGTCTGTGCTCCCAACTGAACAGACAATTGGATGTTTGAATTAAAACCCATGGGGTTTCTTCTTTGCAGTCCTTTTCAACTCTTTCCTTGGTTCTGGACACCTTAATATTTCTCTCAGAGAAATCTTTCCTCTTCCCAGCAACCCACTTACTCTAAATTTCTGTCCTTCATAATTTTGCACTTATTCTCGCCTAAAAGGGAATCTAAAACACAGGCCCATAGGCACCAACTACAATTGGGTTAAAATCCCTTTAGCTGGCTTTATTCAAAAACTGTACTCTAATCTACTGATTACATGAATTCAAAATTCCCAGTTTAATTTTACCCAAGTTCAGCATAATTTGAAGTTTGTTATTTCTTTGAAAGGATGGATATCCTATGAATGAAATAACCACTAATTTAAGTCTTAATTTTTTTTTAAAAAAAGCATAATAATCCTGTTCATAATTTTCCAGAACTAAGAAGTCTCCTTATAATCAGAATGTTGATTCCAAAGGTAAATTTGAATCATGCTTTGCCTCCCCTCAAATGACTCCCCTCAAATTGTATCTTCATATGTAGACATCTCCAGTGGGAGTGAAACAGAAGTTCATTCCCACTTGACTTCCCATTTCCCTTGTTGTCTGTTACTCTAGTGGAGAATAATTTAAACGTCGCTTTTTATGAAAAAAAAAAATCACTACTAGAAAATGTACACATCGAGCATAGCTCCTGAGAAATATGGAAACAAATGTAATTCCCATACATGTCAAGGTTTTAGGCATAAAGAAGAATAGATAAAAGATGATTGAAATTGTTTAAAAATCTATCCTTTCAGCATTATGGTTAAATTTATATTGTTCATATCTGAGAACTTCTGTCATTGGGATGATTACTTTTTAGTGGAAATCTTAATTTAGGTACATTACTGACATAGGTCAAATTACTTGAAATAAGGTACTTAAGGAAAAATCACTAAAATATTATGGATAGTTGAAACAAAAAGTTATAAGGATTAATTTATGTGATGTTACTAAAAATTTTTATGGTGCAAAACTTAACATAATTTCCCTCACACTGTTGGCTAAAAATGCTGAGGAATCTGGATTATCATATTTCTTACATGTCCACTTTTGTTGTAGATATACAAAGTGCCATTTGTGGCTTCTTTTCATCTAATCTTTAATTCCCCATAATTCCATTTTTTAAGGTTTAATGATAATACTCCTATCATTTCTTCAGTTTTCTCCATTAAGAAATTTTATGTAATTCACATAATTTGTATCAACACAGGTGTCCTGCATTCTCCATTTAAACAAAACTTTTCTTTCAATTAAATGATTCAGAAAATTAAGACTGACATCTTTTTTGCTTGTTTTTTAATGAATTGATTATTTCATTCGGCACATATAATGAAATTAAAAAGTCTTAAATTCACCAACCTTTCTGTGAGGAAGACAAGAACAGTGCATTTGAGGTCATAGGAGGATAAAGATTAGTAAGAGAATATTTTCAAACAGGACTATCTAGTCTAAATCTTGCTCACCCTTCCCTCCCCCTGCCCACTTCAGCGGTCTTTCCTTCTTTTGGAGAAAGATGACTTTTTCTTCCAGGCTGATCCCACCTGCTGTATTCCAAGATAATTCAATAACACACATGATACCACAAGATACACTTTCTGCCTTGAAACCCTGTCCACACTATCAGAAAATCAATCAGAAAGTTCCCAATTAGTTCCTATTTTGCTTGATTTCTAAAAGAGGGACACATGCTGGTTACTATACCCCATTTTTGATGGAGGAGATGGGTGGAAGTGAAAAATGTACATCTCAGAAGCTACTGACTTCAAGCATACATTGCAAATTCATAAATGTTTCTCCCTTAATCTGAAAAGTACAACTTAGTTCGTATCTCCTGATCTGAACTTTATCACTTGGTAGGCTCTGACTCAGCAAGCTCTGAAGAGGATAGATACAACTGGAAAGTGCCAAATTCGATTGCAGCTAATTTGTTAATACTTATGGCCTCAATCCACAAGATGAGTTATGTGAGCACACAGCAATTTCCAGTAGAGCATTCATGGGAAGGTGAGATTTGGAGTAGGCAATGATAGCTTTGAAAAAAAAATCACAGATAAAATTTTAAGATAACTTTTAGTGACTCTAAAGCAATATTATGGGTATTTTGCATAATACATAAAATTTGGAAACACGCAAACACATCCATTTAACCCACACACTAATAAATATTTATCAACTTTCTAGATCACTTTACTATGACACACTAAGTTTCAAGACGGCAATAACCATTATCTGATACCACTTTTTAGATTAGAACAGTAAAAGAAAAAAATTTATTTGTTTCTATCCAATATTCTCTTTAATTTGGTTTGTACAGTATCTAGGAAAATGGCTGTTGTTATTGAATATGCCTGGAGTTTTACATCTCTAGCCATTTTAAAGTATTAAGAGCTGCCCCTGAGAGGCTGAAATAATAATAGAATGTGATAATACATATATTGGATACAAAGTAGTGTTTATATATATTTTTTTTTAATTAAAGCCATTGGAAATCCCCTTCTGGTAGCTCAGAATTTAGGATGCTAGGATCATGTTTCTCTAGTGATGAATAGTGCATTTTTCTAAAATACAACATGGAAAATGTAGAAAATGAGTGTAATCCTTGCTTCTGAGGCATTGTTTTATGATAATATTTACATGTCTATGGATAATTTGCTATGTGATTTCACATTTGATCAGATTCTAATGAAGGCACACTTATTGGTTTTGAAGTCATCATGTTCTTGGTGAAAATAGAAAACTGGAGATCTGTCATCGATTTCGTGTCTGAGTCAGTAGAGACTAAGACTTCCATCAAGATTATGACATTATCCACTATGAGGTGAGAAATAAGCCAAATGTCAGCTTCATGCTGTGCAGACATGGTACCAAAGAGCTTGTCTTAAAAATACATGTCTGACAAAAACCATAGCAGAAACAGAGAGGATTATTTAATGTTTTTAATGATTATGTAAAGGGTAAGAAAAACGACCTGTTTTACTCAATACCAATATCTAAAATGTGTTTCAATGAATCATTAAGTGAGCCATGGATATTCATCCCCAAGACTATTTTTCATGAAGATAAATTTTATGCATACACAGTTTTTATTAAAGTCCACACATATTTTAAACTTATGAAGAAAATGTCTGCTGTTTTCCCTATTTTGTTGTCCTTGGAAGAGGCACCGTTGCAGTCATCAACATTGCAGTTGCTCTCCTGATTTTATAATCCACATTTTATTTTCTCATTCTCTGTAGATTACAGCTTTGGGAAAGGCAGATCCTACAGGATACAGGAAAGATCAATTTTCATCACATGTACAGAATTAGATGGGTGCCTCTTTGTCTCGATCTGACTACCAGACCTGATAGTCATGCATATCCATAGCAAATAGTGTTTTTTTAGTCTAATTTTGCTGAAAACTTTGGAAATATCATCACCATGTACAGAAGAAAAGCCATAGCTGACTGATAATGTTTGCTGGCACTGAGCCTGACCTTGCTGAGAGAGGAGGTTGAGACATATAGCAGACGGACACTGCGCATTCCCCACCCATGGGTAGACCTGGCCATCCTAAGCTATGCGTGGTGGGAACTTCCAGCCTCTCTATCCAGTATACTCTTCCGTCTGCTGGCTGAGGTTTTACATTTCACTGAATGCCCATAAAAGTTGTGTTTACAATAGTATTTCATACCTGAAATACTTCCACATTTAGAATCTCTGAATTTTAGATCCGAAAGCTAAGAGAGCATTTACTCTCACCCATCACAGATGATGGCACTGAAATTCAAAAAGTTAAGTGGCTTTTCTGAAGCCATGTAGCGTTTTTTGTGACAGTGTCCAGATATTCTCAATGATGCTTCAGAGCTCTTGCATTTCCACTTTAAGATAATTCTTTTGTAACTAGCTCATTGTGTGAAATCTATGTTAAAAGTCTATATCTTTCCATTTAGGCTTTTTTTTTTAAGTTCTAGCCATGTAGAGTTTTATATTTTATGTAAATTACCCAGTGAAAGGTGCAGTATAGAGTTGAGAAGAAATTCAAACAAATGAGTGCATTTGACATTTCAGAACTTGAGTATTAAGAATCGATTTTGAGCAGCAAAAGGAAACACCTGTTAATATTTCTGAGATGTTGTAAATTCAAAGAAAGCAGGAACCATGTCTAATAAACCCCCTGTTGCTGGTGCCTAGCAACTTATCTAGCGCATGGTAGATACTCAATATAGTTTTTGAATGACTGAAGAAAACATTTTGGTGGTGGGCAGTCAGAAAGAACCAAAAGCTTGCTGTTAATGTGTGTTTAAAATAGTTCTGCTACACAAAATTGCAATGAGAGATCCCAAGAAGTTCACATACTTTAGGGATATGTCATTAAAGAGAAGCTCAGAAAGGTGACAAAGCTGGCAAATGGATCAAGGAAAGGTTTTATCATTTAGGAAAATCAGGGGCCTTTATATGCACCTGCTCCACAAATGTGCTGAAAACAGAAATGAACCCCAAGGATTATGAAAAGAAGCAGAGATGCCAAAGTAGGAAGAGACAGGTTTAAAGCAAAGGATAGAAAGAACTGGAAACTTTCAAAGAGGAGCTATGATGTTGGTGACACTTGCCTAGATCTTAGTGAAGTCTGGAAATGACACTGTGGTTTTGTTTTGCTTCCAAAGCTGATAAGTATAAGGAACAAAAATAATGGACGCTTGGGAGAGAGTCAGGACCCGTAGGGGTAATAAACCCTTCTTCCCAAGGGACTTCGTTGTGCTCAATTTTTATTTCAACTTCATTTCTTATTGAGCAAGTCAACAAAATAGTTCTTCTTTCAACCACTTTTATAGAAATATGTATTCTACTGGAAAATGGAACTACACCCAAAGTTACATAAAAAGTAATGAAGGCAAAAGTGACAGAGAAATATTTTTTGAAGAGATCTCAACATTAGGAAAGAGATTAAGTATTCATTTGAAATGGAGGCAAGGTAAAAAAATTAATTTAAAAATTAAAGTTACATTATTAAAGTAAGTTATTGGGGGGGGGAGGGTGTACAAGGACAAATGTAAATAGGTTAGTATTCCTAAAGCCTAAAGATTAAAATAAAAAGTGATAGGAGCTATCAGGCCCTCACTCTTGGGGATAAAGATTTCCCATCCCTTGACCTGCTGCTAGACTCAATGTTAATAGGGGAAAAATGAATAAAAGAAAGTGAAAGGACTTGTGTCAGAAACCCAAATGAGCATGACATAAGATTTTGGAGGTTTTGGGGGACTATGTCTTGGGAAGCTCTCCTCTGAGGCTCTGATCTCATGTAGACCCCTCCAATGAAGTCTCTTCTAAGCAGTCAAGGGACTAAGTGAGATTAAGGTTTTCTTAGTGCATACTGCTAAAATGGCTTCCAGGGATTAGATAAATCTTACATTTTGCCTCAATTTCCCTTATCCAGCTTGGTGCTGATATGCCAAATTTCCTGAAGAAACAAAGCCAGTGAAAAATATACTAAGACTCTCTGAGGCCTCTGAAACAAAAGCTTTCAATGTGTTTGGGTTCTGGGAAAAAATAAGCTAAGTGGTTGAGATCTTCATGAAATGTAACCTCAGAAAGCTTTGAAATGCTCCAGAAGTTTTTGAGACTGACCGTGAGATAAAATGCTAAAAATACGTTGGGACTAAATTAAAAGGAAGGTCAGGACACAGCCATGTCTGAATGTGAGATATAAAGCACAGTGAACACAAATTGATAATGCTGAGGAGAGAGATCATTTATTGCTCTTCCATTTTTCTTTTAGGGAACAAGCAATAAAATTGAAACGAATGAGCCAATTTTAGAGCTAATTTTCATACAGTATCATTTCTCCTGAAGGTTCACCAAAGATAGAAATCAAAGAGAAAACCAACTTATTTTGTCTTCAACTCATCTCTTGGAAGAAAGACTTAATATTTTTGCCTGAGGGACACTTCTTAAAATACAAATTCTGAACTACAAATTTTGAAGTCCACTTTTTATTTTTATGTACATATGCTCTTAACGTGTATGTTAATGCAAAACTCAATAGCCATACTCACACATGAAAAACACACACACATACACACTCACACCTCCAAATATACACTCTATTCTTTTTGCCTCTCTGTGTCTCTGTCTTTGTTTTTCTCAGTCTATCCATGATCTATCTATCTCATCTATCTATCTATCTATCCACCCATCTATCTTTATTTACATGTCATTTAAAATATGGTTTGCTTCTGTGCGGGGTAGTTTTTATTCTCTTCCTGCTTGTACCTGTCTTTTTCTCATTGACATGTATGTCTGCTTTAATTTTTTTCCTAAAAAATAAAAAGTTGTTGTTTGATAGATTATTAAAAGATCCTATGTATCTTTCTTTGGAAGTTGAAAACTGTTCAGAACTGTGAAAGGCCTGAAATTTTACCCTGCTTGCAAACTAAAAAGGTTAGGCTGTCATAATCTTCTGGATTCTAGCAGAAGACATGAGACTCTTGTATCAAAGACAAGGGACTTTATTATTCATGGCACAACAGGCTTTACCGCTTCATGTTCACATCGATTTCCTTTGCCCCCCTAGTCCCAAGGCAGGCAATGCAGAACAGCCCAAGTGGATGCTACACACATCCAGGTTTTGTGTCCCAGGTGATGAACCTGAGTTGAGGAAACAGTCTTTTAAAGAAGCTGCCAACAAACAATGCTCAACCTTTGCCTCATCGAAGACATTATCCATATTATCCTGGACAGCAAAAAAAAAAAAAAAAAAAAAATCTGCTATCTGCCTCAAAGGGAGACACTCTATTTCCAATGTTGTTTGCTTTACAAGCATCCTTGAAAAAATAGTCTAGAACAAAAGGCTGTCGGTTCCTTTCACTGAGAAACTCATTGAGAATTGTCTCCCAATACAGACTTGCTCCTGTAGTTCTCCACAAATATGCTCCAATTATTCATATTAATAGTCTAAGAGATAAATACTTATCAGTTTGCCTGTCAATTTCCACAGAGTTCTCTTATCACACAATAACTCTACTTTTCTTTCTTTTCCTTCTCCCTTTCCTTCTCCTCTTCCTCCCCCTCCCTCTCCTTCTTTTAAAAATCAGTCCTGGTACAGAGATATCAGTCTCTTGGTCCTGTGTTTTATCCTTAATACTCTGAACAGTTTTTCCAACAGGTGCCACGTTTATACAATCTAATTTTTCTTTATTTCTACCTTTCCTCTTTCTTAGTCCCATGCTACTTGGCTGAACATTCCAACTCCAGTTTTTATTTGTCGCCAATGCCTACTGCAACTGATGAGCCAAACTGTCTGTGCTTTTCAGGAGGTGGAGTTTCTAGCAACATCTGATTGCTTTATCCTTGGATTTTTTTTTACACATTATGCAGAGTTCTCCCATATTCTATCAAGATTCCTGTGAGTATATATATTCATTTATCTTACATCAGTTTCACACTGACACAAGATCATACTCCTAATGCAGAAAAGTAATGTTTGCAAGTACCTCTGTGAATTACACAGGTTCATAAACAGTGCTATGCCTGGATTCCTAAATATAAGAAAGAAGAGGGTTTTAAAAACTTATTTAATTCTTATGCAACAGGAAGGAAATGCTACCCTGAATGTAATGAAAATGATAGCATATCCTAACCTTTGCCTTGAGAACAGTTTGAGCCCCTTCAGAAATGAACTCCTTGGAAGTCAGAGACTTACTTCAGTTTCTCTGCATTTGCTCAAAATATTTCTGGAATTGTCTTTAGGATCTGATATACATTTCTTGGACTGTCTTCTGTAGTGATAAGCTAAAAGCTGTTAAGAGCCCAATAAAAAGTAAACAAATAAGTTGGGTTAAAAACTGTGAATATGTGCAAGGAAACATACCCTTATGTGGTCCATAAATTAGCCTTGAATACAATTCTAGCAGAAGAGTTCTAATTGTTCCAGGTTTCTGGTATTTTGGAAGAAATGAAAAGTAGCTCTTCTTTCCCAAAAGATTGAAATTTCCTTCATTAAAAGTATAAATGTTAAAGAAATGTTCAACTGCATTCTTTTCTTTTTGTATTATTTAACAGGAATCATTTTTAAGCTAAAGAGATTATATCAACGTGGAGGGATTTTGTCACCTGGGTATTGCCAGAGCCAATGAAATTAGTTGCAGAGTTGCCTCCATTACTGATAAAATGACTTAATTTCCCTGACTTTTATATATTTCTCATCTTTCTTTGCCTTGTTTTTGAAAGATAATGTGTTCACTCTGAAATAATAAACATGTAGGAGTAAAACTTATTACTCACAAGACATTGAGTAAATTTAGGCAAGTTACTTAACCATTCAGCCTAAATTTACTCTAATACAAAAATGCAATAGTAATACTCAATTTACAGGACAGTTTGACAGTTTTAATGTTTATTTATTTATTTTGAGAGAGAGAGAGAGAGAGAGAAAGAATGCACATGGGTGCGTGCACGAGTCGGAGAGGGGCAGGAAGAGAAGGAGAGAGTCCCAAGCAGGCTCTGTGCAGTCATCGCAGGGCTTGATCCCACAAAATGTGAGATCATGACCTGAGCCGAAATCAAGAGTTGGACACTTCACCGACTGAGCCACCCAGGTGCCCCTACAGGACAGTTTTTAGGTTAACGAGACAACATATTTGAAGATGGATGGCAAAATTGGAAGGAAATTGCTCCTCAAGTCTCTTCCCACTCGCCCTGGTCACAACTGAACATTTTACATATCAATTGAATATTTCCTCTAGAATACAAAAATGGGTTGAAACCTTAAGTTCATGATGGCTGAGCTGCCAGCTTCAAATTTATTCTCAAAATGCATGCCTATCTTGGACAAAAAGACAACACAGAGAAAGGGTCTGTTCCTGTTGGCACCTTCTCTGTGTAGAATATGGATGGGTGACTAACATGGTGGGAATATAAACTGAACCCCCCCCCCCCAAACTACTGGGGTGGGCTTCAATCCTATGATGTTAGGCACAAGAACTGTTTAAAAAACATTTTCCCCAACATGTAACTCCCCCTCAGTGGAGGAATCATCAGGAAAAACTTAAGACCTTCCATGGGGTAATGGAAGGTAATGAGAGCAGTGGAGCAGAAGAATAAAGTTCTCTTTCCACATATGCACCATTTTGCTTTTCCACCAGGTGGCAGATGGGGATGCTGCACCTGAGAGAAGTAGGACTTCTTAGCTCAGTAAGTGTTGGAGGTCTGGTGGGTGTGCAATGGGAGACAGTGAATGAAGCACTGGGAAAAGAGGGTTTCGAAGTTTTGAAGATTCTACTTTTTTCAGGCTATTGACAATATTCAAAGATTTTGTGGGGCATGAACATCATTGCATAAATGTGACCCTCTGATTACTGTTTTGCCTGAGTCTGATCTTCCAGAACGTATGAGAGATCACTGGAAGGATCTGGGTCCAGCAGAGGTGAGGAAAGTGGCATCCTCAGCACCCATGGCATCCATCCCATGGACCTAGATATGGTCCTTCCTCAATGATTCCCAGCTTCTACTTTGGGACTGCTAGAGTTATTTAAGCTGTTAAGGTGGTAGTCGGGGGGTGCTTAACTGCTAGATTAAATATGTGTTTTCCATTGAATCTTAAAAGTGTGGGAAAGGAAAAAGATAAATCGGGTGCTCTTTTGGTTTGTCCTTGCCATCATCGTTCCATCCATGCCTCAGCATTCTGAGACTGTCCACAGCACAGCGCCAGTCCTGCTAGATGAGATCTGAAGCTCTCAGCAAGAGGGAAAAGGGAGAATACAAAATTGGAATGGGGAAAAAAGAATAGCTGGCACTCAAGAAAGGGCCATGGCAAAACCTGTATCTAATTCCCACTATAAAAAGTGTCTTTTTTTTCAATAAGCCTAGAATCCTTGGACATTCCTTTTTTTTTTTTTTTTTAAAGTCAAGAATGAAATCTCTGCTCATTAAAATAATAAGTAACTTTTTTCACCAGCAGAAGTGAGTACGTGTCTGAGAAAAAAAAAAATTCTAATACTTTTCTACTGATAAGTTTCCTGGTAACTACTGAACAGTCAAAACAAGAACATATAACTGAAGCTCAGCCAAGAAAAAAAAAAAGGAAAGAAAGAAAGAGAGAAAAGATCAAGTGGATACAATAGGGAACTTGCCTTTTAAAATGATTTAAGGTAACAAACAAAAAGGAGAAATTAGCAGGAGACCCTGGAGTGAATTTGAAAAATTAGGCTCTAATTATCATTATCATATATATTTATAATTGTGAATATAAGAAGGCCTTTCAAGAAAAAAATATGTGTTGGTTCCTTTGCCCGTGATCACTGGACTGTAATGAGCTAACTACCCAACTTGATAGTACATGCGGACTTCTGTCTTCAGCGTAGCAGATATGTGATTCCTAGCTAAGATTGCAGGGGCGGAGATACCGTGTGAGCCCCATGATTCTCCATTACGACCTCCAGGTGCTCTCTTGGTCTGGCCTTGTGACCAGACCTGTATAATGCACACTCTAGTTGTGTGAGCACTGCTGTTTATCCCGTCTGTGTTTGTAATGAAGGATCACCCCAGTGGGAGAACTGTGAGGAATTAATATTTTATTCCTGTAGCCACCAAAGGTCCGTAAATCATATTTGCAGGTCCTGGCTTTCTCTGCCTGTGGCCTGGCTGGCTGATGGGGGGCGGTGCATAGGAAGGGGGAAGTAACTGTTTTGCATTCAATTTCTGAAGCTCAGCACATCTTAGGAGCTTTCTTCCACCTTCACTATTTTCAGAGTTGCATTTTAAGGTGACTAGGATACGAGTGAATAGCTCTTGATGTGCATTACTAAACAATGTGGAAAATCAATATCCCGTTTCAGGGACTGTTTTATTTCATAGGACTTTCTTGACGGCTGCTCACAGTTCTGGTGCAGATTTTCTTTTTTTCCATAAAGCCCAGAAAAACCAATAATACTTTGGTGCCTTTTAAAATTTTTATCAATGAGATTCCAATGGCTTTCCAAGCTTTTCAGAAATGCTTGAGGTATTTTTTGAATTAGAGATTCAATTTTTCTACTACTGAATGTAACCATCATTCAGAGACATAGATCGTGTGTTATGCACCCATCCACCATGGTGTACGGGCAAGGCCCTAAGAAACATAGCTCCACGTATCTAATCACAAGCAAGTCCTTTTACTCTGGATCTCTATTAGTCATTTATCTGCTATGGGTTCTCCATATATACACATAGAGACAGAGAGAGGGTGAGAGGGGGAGAAGGAGAGGGAGAAAAGGACAGAAAGGGGAAGAGAAGGACAGAGAGAGGGAGACAGATCTATTTTAAGGAATTGGCTCACGTGATTGTGGAAGCTGGCAAGTCTGAAACCCACTGGGTAAATTAGCAGGCTGGAAAGTAAGGCAGAATTTTGGTTACAGCCTCATGGCAGAATTCCCTGAATTCTCTGAGACACCTCACATATTTGCTCTTAAGGCCTTCCGATGCATGAGGCCCACCCACATCTTGAAGGTTAATTGCTTTATTTAAAGTCAAGTGATTATAGATGTTAACCACATTCACAAATATCCTGGACCAAACAACCCGGTACTGTAGCCCAACCAACTTGACACATAGAATTAACCTTCACAATATGCAAACTATCTCAAGCCCCTCCACTCATCTTTACCTTTGTGGCTACTATTTTTATTTAAGCCCGCGGCTTCCCTCACCTGGACAAATGCAACAGCCTTCTAACTTCTCTCTATTGGGCATTTTACACCACTTTATGCTATAGTACCAGGCAACTCCCAATTTCAGTAGCTTACATTGGTAAGGGTTTGTTTCTGGCTCACATTACATGTTGGCTATGGCTCTGCTCCATGTGTCTTCTTTACTGGAGGTCTAGGCTGAAGAAGAAGCCCCTATTTGGGACATGCTGCTCTCGTGGCCAAGGGAAAAGAACAATGGCAAAACTGCATGTGGCTCTTAGAACTTATGCTATGATGTGTCATCAATTATTCTGCTCAGACTTTATTGGCCAAAGAAAGTAATAGGGTCAACACTGATTCCAAGAGGAAGGAGGTATATCTTTTTACAGGGAGAACCAAAGAACATTTAGAAACAAAAATGTATTTAACGCATCTCCCTTCAATCTACTCTCCACACTGCAGTCAGTGGAGTTAAAACCAGATTGGATTATATCAATCCCCTGCTTAAGAAAAATGTTCACTACTCTGTTGTCACAGTTCTTCAGAGAAATAGAATTAATAAGGGTGTGTGTGTGTGTGTGTGTGTGTGTGTGTAAAAGTGATTTATTATAAGGAACTGGCTGACATGATTATGGAGGCTGGCAAGTCCCAGAATCTGCAGGGTGAGTCAGCAAGTTGGAGACCCAAAAGAGTTGCAGGTATAGTTCCTCTCCAAATGGCAGTTGTCTCGAAACCCAGGAAGAGCCGAGCAGAGGTTTTAGTTCAAGCCTGAAGGCAGGAAAAAACCCAGTGTTCTAGTGTGAAGGCAGTCAAGCAGGAAGTCATCTCTGACTTTGGGGTCTATTCAGACCTTCGACTGATTGGATGAGTCCCACCCACATCAGGGAAGGCAATCTGCTTTGCTCACAGTACTTATTTAAATGTAAATCCCATCCAGGAAACCCTCCCTGAAATGCTCAAAATCATGTCTGACCAAATATCTGTCCCACTCAAGTTGACACCTAAAATTAGCCATCACAAATGCATTCCCGGATTCCCAGCACGTTTCAAATGAAATCCAGGCCCCTGGGTGACTCAGTTGGTTGAGTGTCTAACTTCAGCTCAGGTCGTGATCTCATGGTCCATGAGTTTGAGCCCCACACCAGTTTCTGGGATGACAATTCAGAGACTGGAGCCTGGTTTGGATTCTGTGTCCCCGTCTCTCTGCCCCTCTCTTGCTTGTGCTTTCTCTCTCACACACACAAAAATAAATAAATAAAATTAAAAAAATAAAAACAAAATGAAATCCAAACTCCTTTCTGTGACCTTCAAGGTACCACATGACCTGGCCCTTTTCACTCTCCAGCCTCATCTCAGGACTAATTTCCACTTGTTCATTCTATTCTAATTACAGGGCCATCTGTCCCTGGCCAAAACATGTCAATCTCTTTGCTGCTGTATTATCTTTTTTTAAGAGGCTGATGGAATTTTCTTTTTTTTTTTTCAAGTTTATTTATTTATTTTGAGAGAGAGAGAGCACAATTGGGGAAGGGGCAGAAAAAGAAGGAGAGAAAAAATCTCAAGCAGGCTCGGTGCTGTCAGTGCAGAGTCCAATGAGGGGCTCAAACTCACGAATCATGAGATCATGACCTGAGCTGAAACCAAGAGTTGGATCCTTAACCAACTGAGCCACCCAGCACACTGCCACTGTATTATTTTTATGTTTGGTGATCTCTCACGCCAGGGTCACTCTTCTTCCAGCACCTACATATTTCTTATGGCTCAACTGGATATTTCCTGCTCTTCTGGTCTCAGTTTAAATGCCTCTGCTTTGGAGTTGCCTCCTTGGATAATTTATTTAAATTATTTAATTTAGGGGCGCCTGGGTGGCTCAGTCGGTTAAGCGGCCGACCTCGGCTCAGGTCATGATCTCACAGTTTGTGAGTTCGAGTCCCGCGTCGGGCTCTGTGCCCACAGCTCGGAGACTGGAACCTGTTTCAGAGTCCGTGTCTCCCTCTCTCTGACCCTCCCCTGTTCATGCTCTGTCTCTCCCTGTCTCAAAAATAAATAAAACGTTAAAAGAAATTTTTTTTAATAAAAAAAATAAATTACTTAATTTAATGTCCTATTTAAAGGACAACACTTCTAACCCAGTGTTTCTAATAAAGCACCTTGTTTATTTTATTTGTATTTTTTAAAAGTAGACTCCACGCTCAGTGTGGGGCTTGAACTCATGACCCTGAGATCAAGAGTCTCACACTCTACTGACTGAGCCAGCCAGGCACCCTGACACCTTGTTTATTTTTTAATAGGCATTTTTCCTTTATCCAAAATTATTTTATTTTTTGTATTTTTCCTTTACTAGATTTAAGAGCCATGAGGGTCATAATCATGTCTTTTTTCCTCATGATTGCCTACCCCCAACCACCATACAGTTCATGATGCATTGTAGGCACTCCATAAATACATACTAAATAAATGAATAATTGAATGGGCCATGGGAACATAGAAAGATTAAGGCTGATTCATTGGTCCTAGGTATGATTGTAACTCAGTCAAAATGGAAGGCCATTTTAAGAGAAAAAAATTAAATACCTTTAAAGTCATCCATAAAGATACTTTTTAAAATACTGAGTTAGTGCCAGGAGTTTTTAAGCTTTGTTTGATTATTTCTTCTTCAGAAATACTTTAGAGAGGTTGGATGACAATCCTGTGATAACCCCAAAATTTCTTTAATTCTGACTAATCATTTTATGTGACTAATAGAAAGACTGACTTCACTTTGACAGAGGGACTTACATTCTGGATTTCATATTTAATGATTTATTTTGTTGTACTGGGTTGGGTTACAAATATCACAAAACTCATGGACTCCTCTGAGTTACATTCATCCAATACACCATTGTCATATACAAATATTGGTTTCCAAGCCCCAGTTTTCTCAGATATAAAATAACAATGACAAGTAATATGTCTCTTCTGAAGTGCTTGGCAAAGATCTTGGCCCATAGAAAATCTCAATGATCTGTATGTGTTCTCAGTGTCCGTGAGGTAAGTTGGGAAGTCTTGGCAGGTTAGCCCAGAGTTAAGGAAGCCTTGCTTAGGAAACTGGGAGGCTCTAGGACAGACATAAATCAAGGATATTGGGTCACACAGTTTCAAGAGTAAGACTTTAGAAGCCAGGAGAATTGGCAAGAGAAAAATAATATAGACATTTGAAAGGAATTAGTTCAGAGTTCAAGATATGAGAACAGGGGCTAAGGGATGGGGAGAGAAGGCCAGAGATTAGTTAGAGAGCTGAGGTTTAGGGCATAGCAGAATCTAAAAGTCTAGTTTTATAGTGAATCACTGGTCCAGGCTCCTTGTCTGATGTCTTGTCTGATTAGAACGAGCTGGTCCAAGCTAAGTAGCACCAGTGATGGGAATGGAACTTCTGGGCAAGGAGACAGGAAGTCCATACAGTTATGCATTAGACCCTAAACTTTATTATAATCTTTATGAATTAATATAGAGGTTATTATTTAGATGATAATGCCTTGACTTTACAGCACTGATATAATACCCTTTCATCCAAACAATACTTATCTAGGTAGGTTGTACTTACAGTCATTTAATAGATGTGAAAACTGAGAGTAAGGATGGTTTAATCATTGATTTCAGCCAGGAAGCTGGAGTAGGAGCATTACATAGGCCTTTTGATGTCCAGCCCAGAATGACACCATTTCTAGTAGAGACCTACAATCAGTAAATATTGAAAGTATAAAAAACATTCTCACCTGCTTCACTTCCCCAGAAAGATCTCCGTCTGTTTCAGTGGGGTACCTAGTGTACCCTCAGGGAGTTGGTCAGGGAAGTCCACACATGATTCCGGACTGGACACCACCAACAAAATCTATTTTCCTAAATAAAATGCAATCAGATATCCTTTCCCCTTATCTTGTGAATCTGAGCTGTCTTGACTGTTCACATTTCATTTTCATTCCCACCTGTGGCTTGATTCTCTTTTCTCTTTTATGAGAGATCTTGCGGTTGTAGTCACTTGGCATAATGTTACTCCTTATGCACCGATGGATTAGGTAGCTACTAACCAAGTACAATTTGAAGATCTAGATTATCTGATTCTTCTACACCTGTCATCTCTACTACCAGCCTGCCTGACAAGGTAAGGTACTGCTGAGACCTTTGTGCAGCCGCAAGTGTCACTTGGAAAGGAAATATAAGAAATACCATGAATCATCATTAGTCACGAACACACTCTCAAATCACTTCAGCAGTGTAAGGAAATCACTGTACAGGTGCACATATATGCTAAAAATAAACATTTCCTTCTTTAAGAATAGCTATGAAAGAATTTTATATTGGGAAGAAAAGGTTATTCTAAACACTTTCTATTGTCTCAACTTTGATAATAATTAGACACATTAGAATAATTTGGGAAGATTCTGAAATCCTTGTCCCCAGTCTACACTCAAACCATATGTCTGAATCCCTGTAAGTTGAACTGCAGGTCCAGTAATTTTTATAAAGCTCCCAGAGTAATTCCATTGTACAGCCATGGTCAAAAACCACTGTTCTAGATGTTTTCCAGAATAAATAAATAAATAATGATCTTAAGCATTTCTTAAGAAAAAGTTGTTTTTCCTCAAATGAAATTTAAAGATAAAGTTAATTATTTAAAAAATAGAATTAAAACAAATTAAACATTGGTCCAAGATACATGGAGGCTGGGGAGAGAGAGACAATGCCTTCATTTATATGTGGCCACAATGGTGTTCTTTACCGAACTTGCTAACAGTGAGAAGAGAAAGGAGACCTCAAGGAGAAGAACAATTAAGTTTAGTGGTGTTGATAAGAGGACGCTTTGAGCAATAAGATCTTGTATTGAATATTATTTTTCTCATATGACTAAAAAGCAAAACTGAGAAAGACATGTCAAGATTTATATTGTATTTCTTCTCCACCCACCCCCCTTTTTTTACTTAGGTACAATATACTTACTGGAAAATTTCTTTTTTTCTTTTTTAACTTTTTTAGTGTTTGTTTATTTTTGAGAGAGATAGAGAGAGACTGAGTGCAAGCGAGGGAGGGGCAGAGACAGAGGGAGACACAGAATCCAAAGCAGGCTTCAGGCTCTGAGCTGTTAGCACAGAGCCTGATGTGGGGCTCGAACTCATGACCTGACGCTCAACTGACTGAGCCACCTAGGCACCCCAAAAATTCCCTATTTTTAATGTTCGGTTCTGCAAGTTTTGACAAACATATACAGTGAGCAACTGTACCTTATAGAACAATATTACCCTTCAAATTACTCCTTGCTTATCTGTAGCCAACACCTCCCCACCCCCAGACCCTGGGGGTCTGATCTGTTTTCTATTCTCATTTTTCTTTTCCTGAATGTCATACAGTTGGAGTCTTGCAGTTTCATTGTATTCTTAATAGTAATATGCTGATAGAAAGTAATGAATGTGCGTATATTGTCCTAGAAGGTGTGACGTGATCAACTATCTTCTCTGAAAGAGAAACTGAGCTGTCCTCCCTACCTACCGTGGAGCGCTTGGGAGAGCCTTGGCCCTTGGTATACATGCGGACCAAGAGAAGCTGAACTGCTCGGGAGGGCAGAGTTTCCTGATTTAAATCAAATCTGGGGATAGGAATATTGAAATAAATTTAAGGAAACATCAGTCACATAATTAAACCCAAGAATATAAAATATAAGACACAGAAGGGCTATATAGTTTTAATTAATACAAAATAAAAGATTATTCAACCTTGTACAAAAGCAATAGTAGTAGAAAAATCAGAAACAAAGGTAAGCAAATAGAAGGAAAAAGCCACAGCCAGCTGAAGAAAAGGCATGGTCTTTATCTAGACTTTAAAAATATTTCACACATAATTATCACACACGTTCATATAAACACATATAGAAATATAGAGAGAAGTAAATATATATAGAAATATATATAGAAATATATATATTATATAGAAATATATATATTATATAGAAATATATATATATATATATATATATATATATATATATATGTATACTTACAAAACTGGAATGTCTTACATGCTGTTCCATGAAAGATCTTTCTCTCAAACCTTTTTACTGAATTATGACTAGTTCCTTTGTGCCAACAGTACATGTTAGGGGTTAAAAGCGTAGTCATTAGGAACATGGACTCATGAATCAGAGAGACCTAGCTATTATCTCAGTTCTTCCACTTAGTTCACATATGACCTTGGGCAAAATGCTGAACTCGTCCAAGCTCCTTTTTTCTCATTTTCAAAATAGAGACAATTATATCTAATCTGTGTATTTGATGTGAGAGTTAAAATGAGATAATGCACACAAAGCACTTAGTATAGTGTTTGGAAAATAATAATGGCTCAGTTATTCTACCAAGTTAATGAACAAGAAAAACTCAGGATGTAATTAAAATAAATGTTTTGGTTCTGTCTCCCATTGACCCTTCATCAAATGTATTCATCACCAGTCTTGAGCTGAAATTTCTCACAGTCCTTGTGGCTTTTCTGTTCACTTTTAGGTAACTGAGTCCTGGGTTACTTCAAAAAGCATTATATTCTCATTCAGAAATTAGGTTGCTACTTTCAGATCTTGACCACAATTCTTAACTTCAGGTTCTCCCCAGCCCTTGCTGCTGGAAGGAGGCAATGGAAGATGTCATTATGATTGTACATTTTCTTATTTTTCTGCATCGCTGTTGTCTTCCTTCCCCTGCCTGCCACCCACTTCCTGATACTTGGAGCAGTAAATATACAAGAAAAGTATTGCTTAAACTTGTTCCAGACAGACTTGGGCCCTTGGGACCAGCGGGCAGCTGATTCTCTTGGGGACATTTTTTAGGGCTTTGGAACACCCCTGGACACTCTGTCCTGCAGGTCCTTGGACCATGGGAATACATCTGCATTCCAGCACATATTCTTCAGCTCCAGTAATCTGGCTTTCGCTTCCAGGTTTTGGCTGCTCTTATTCCTCTGCCCCTTTTGTGGTCATTATAAATAGACCAGTAATGGCACTCCTCTGACATCTGAAAGTCTTTCTCTCCTTCTGATCCACAGCAACCCTTGAACATCCCTTGCACCGGCAGGCTGAACCTACAGGAACACCCTCTAACTCCATGACCAAAGGTGTTAGGGGTAGAGAAACAAGGGCAGTGTTAGAGTAGTGGTGAGAAAATAAATTTAAATTTGTTATCCTCATGGCCCACAATGGGACTGAGCTGTGATTTGTGACAAAGATCACTAATTCCAAAGATCTTTCCATCATACTTTTCCTGTAAATGCAAAGTCAGTGCTCAATAAGTATTTGTTGAATCTGCATCTACAGCCACTTATAGAAGTGACTATCAGGAGCCCTAAAAAAAAAAACAAGAAGGACCTATAAAATTCAGTAGCAAATGATTTTTCTCAAATATTTGAGAGAACCATTTACTGTTCAGTCAAACTATAACAGCAATGATCTCTTTTGAACATTAACTCAGATTACCTGTGATAATTTTTCCTATTCTTTTTTTTTTTTTCTCTCAAACACTGAGCACTCATTAGCTATTACAGGGTAAATACTCTCACTAAATGAAACATCAGTATTACATCCCAGCCACCTGACTCCTGATAATAAAGCACCACCTAACATGAGAACAGTCCAGTTAAATAAAATACAGACTGTACTAATGCCACAGCTTTGGCTCTGATTGAATTTTTTACTACCTAGTCAATGTACCATGTTAGCCACAGCTCATTTTGGTGATAGCATTTTAATTCTGTGCCTGTCCCGACTTCTCACTTGGCATTTGACTAAAATAGTTGGACAATGGTAGAATGATTTTAAGGTTTTGTTTCCCCTTTTCCTCACTAAAGCATTCTCACCGGGGCAGTGTCTGAGGGAAATTTTTAAAACCGGGTGGAGCCTTTCATTTGTCTTCAATGTATCATTATTCTGCCCACATGGAGCCTGGCTCACATCCAGCGTCCCAGAACCTTGGCTGCTAAAAGACCCACAACCCCGCTGGAAAGTTGCCCAAGACAGGTAACATTTTGACCCAGGAGCTGCAAATAGAGGTCAAAAGAAACACGGTGTCTTCAGCATTCTTTTGAAATGCTGGAAACTTTATTTCACGACCCTAGATGATAAACATAAAAAAAAAAACAACAACAACAAAAAAAAACAACTACGTGTCCTCAGGCAAGTAGAACTATAAATGACTAGTTTTGTTGATAAGCCCAGCCTAGTAAAACTCAAATTATTTTTTTTTCTCATCTACCCCTTCAAAGGGTGAAACTTCAGAGATTGGTGCAGCTGGTAAAAAAATGTTTGAAAAATGTTTCAGCCAAAATGTTTAAAGTGCTTTCCTATTATAGATTTAATTAAAAATAATGAATATATATAACATACATACCTTTTCTAAATACAATGTTTTGTTTTGTTGAAACTCATTAGTATTCTTTTGGTTGCAAGTAATAGAAACACAACTAGAACCAGTTGAAGCAAAAGAGAAAGGGTATTAGAAAGATATCCCAAAGCCACTATGTATACCAAAATGTATTATGGAACCAGAACACGTGAAGTCCAGTGGGCTTCAGAAATGGCCACAAGACTGGAACTCTTATGGAGAACTTGGAACACTCCTTTGTCTTTTATCTGACTTTTCCCCATGAATGTGTATTTTTCTCTTCTTGTGCTGCCCCCAAGTCTACATAGTGGTGCAGCATAACTTTCAAAAAGTGTTCATATTTTATTTATTTATTTTTTTATCTTTACAACTGGAAAAATTATTTTTATTCATAATCAAAGCACAGTATTTATACTTTTTTCACAGAACTCAAAGTGAAATCCCTTCCCCAATTCAGTTTGAAGAACCATGCCCTGATAATTACTAATTACATTTCTTTTCTTTTCTTTTTTTTTTTTTTTGTTTGGATGAACACTGGGTGTTGTATGGAGACCAATTTGACAATATATTTCATATTTTATATATCATAACTGAGATATATGACAGGGAGAGTTTCTGTCCCCAAGTTCCCAAGGAAGGGATCATTTGATTCAGTCTAAGTCAAGTACCTATCCCAGGAATGAACTGTGGCTGGGGTCACTAGGTCATCCTGCAAAATTACTACTCTGGTTTCAGATCTATGGATTGGCATACATGGGTCAGGTTCCCCTGAATTTGAGGTATTTTCCTTGAAAAGTTTTGTGGGTTGGGGGAGTATTGGGAAAACCCAAGATGTTGGTATGTTGTACTTTCGACTTTTCACATAGTGAATGTTAAGTTGATGAAATTTTAGCCAGAATTATGAAAATAATTGAATGAATTAATCAAGAATTAAATACATATAGCATTACCACAAAGTTAAAATGCTACTCATATTTATTTGGGAAATAGTTAACATAACACAAAAGTTAAATATTGACTCTGGAGATTTTCCCCCTAAATTGAAATCTGACTCCATTATTAACCAGCAGTGGGACTGCTCTGGGTCCAAATTTCCTTATCTGTGTAATGGGTTAGCATTACCCATTTTGATGGGTTATCATGAGATTAAAATGAAAAGTGCTTTTAACAGTGCCTGGCCCATAGGAACACTCAAAAATGTTAATTGCTCTTGTTTTTTCCATTCAGATGTTCAACAAGAGAAATTAATTCCGCTTTTTTCTCACCTAACTAAATAACTGTGGAATAATACAAGTCTAAATTTTTGCTGCATAAACTTGGACTCGGCTCTTTATGTGGCTAATATAGGCTTCAGTTGCTTTTAGTGAGATCTTAGATCACTCAAAATCATTAAACTCTTTAATAAAGCAAACAGCAAAGACTTGGGCAATATCCAATAGTCAGACGAGATCTTGAATTCAATTTTAACTTTATGACTTTAAATCAATCTATATGACTGTGGGGATTTCTCTTTCACCCATCATGTAAAAAGACAGATGCAGGTAAAAACATTGCATCTCAAAATTAGTCATTTTATGCACACATAAAATCAAGAGGCCTGTAGGTTAGAAAATAATAATATGCCATTGTTTTCAGCTTCATAAATATGCATATCTGCACATAAGTCTTCAAGTTTTCATAGGCTCATGAATAAATCCTGGGACATGAATTTGGCACATATTTTTTATTTAGTGTTTATGTGTTTGTCCATCTGTTGTCTAATCATTGGATCACAGCAGAACATCCATGCAGCTTAAAGACCTATTTCTACTCCCCAAACTATTTTCACAAAACGATGGGTCCATTTTCAGATGCTGTATTTGATGATGGAAGGGCACTGTGAAGTAAGTTACATACAAAAAGCAAATTCCACCCTTTGTTCTTCTACCATTTTCTCTTACACACACACACACACACACACACACACAAGGCCCGTGCTGCTCTAGTTATTACTTGAAATTGAAGCCAGTAGCCACATAGCAGGTTGAAATGGTTATTAGGCTTAGCTGTGTCTACAAAACTTACAGAGTAATGCAGTAGTGCTGAACTCATTTTGTCAATTTCAGGAGTCATATTTTTAATTTTTTTTAACGTTTATTTTTTTGAGACAGAGAGAGACAGAGCATGAGCGGGGGAGGAGCAGAGAGAGAGGGAAACACAGAATCCGAAACAGGCTCCAGGCTCTGAGCTGTCAGCACAGAGCCGGATACGGCACTCGAACTCACAGACCGCAAGATCACGACCTGAGCCGGAGTCGGACGCTCAACCGACTGAGCCACCCAGGCGCCCCAGTCATATTTTTAAAAAGAATATTAACAAGACAGATCTTGACCAGAGAGGGACAAATGCGCTGTTAATGGGTCTGAAAATTGTATATTTGAGAAATAATGGAAAGAACCAGAAGTGCCTTAGGCTCTTGCCATTCAATGTAGCTCAGTGGTAAAACCTTCTCATGACTTTAAAAATTGGTCACAACTTTTATGCACAAATATGCTTTAAAACCTGGTTTTATTAAAATAGTATATAATTGCTTAAACTCTTAAAATACAAAAATTAGACCTTTGTTTTACAAGGTATTGTGCTAGGTACAGTGTGTTGTGGGTAAGCCTAGAGGCTTGACTTTGGACATGAAGCATTGGAAAGGTTGTCAGGATAGTCGTACAGAACAGGCAGGAAAATGGCTATTCTGGTCTGAATCTGGATAGAAAAATTGGGACTAGGGCCACCTGGGTTGTTCAGTCGGCTGAGTGCCTGACTTGATCTCACCTCAGGTCTTGATTTCATGATCCTGGGTTCTGGCCATGCATTGGGGTCTGTGCTGGGCATAAAGCCTACTTAAAAAAAAAAATCAGGGGGGCGCCTGGGTGGCTCAGTCGGTTGGGCGTCCGACTTCGGCTCAGGTCACGATCTCGTGGTCCGTGAGTTCGAGCCCCGCGTCAGGCTCTGGGCTGATGGCTCAGAGCCTGGAGCCTGCTTCCGATTCTGTGTCTCCCTCTCTCTCTGCCCCTCCCCCATTCATGCTCTGTCTCTCTCTGTCTCAAAAATAAATAAATGTTAAAAAAAAAATTAGAAAAAAAAATCAGGGCTAAATGTGAATAAATGTGGGTGTCATTTGGGTAGAAATGATTAATTTAATTGCCACAGTGAGATGATAAATGGCCTAGGAACGGAATTGGGGTATTGAAGTTGCCTATATTGTAAGAGAGTTAAATCTCCATCTCCCACTCACCCTGCCTTACTGCCCGAATTCAGCTGCCACTTGGCGACTAGTCATTTTCAGTGGAGAGTGAGAGTAGACATGGTATCATTCTTCCATGGAAAGCTTTTGTGTGCATGTGTGAATAAATGTGTCTACTTGTGTGTCTGTGTGTATAAGAAGGTGGGGGAAAAATAATTCGCTAAAGAAGTAGAAGTTACAATAGGGGCACCTGGGTGGCTCAGTAAGTTGAGCATCCAATTCCGGCTCAGGTCATGATCTCACAATTGGTGAGTTTGAGTCCCAATAGGGTTTGCTGCCATCGGTATGAAGTCTGTTTGGATATCTTTGTCCCTCTCTCTCTGCCCCTCCCCCATTCACACTCTCTACCTCAAAAATAAATAAACATTTTAAAAATTAAAAAAAAAATAAGTTTCAGGAAGAACCAGAAGAGTGTCGCCATTGACACCAAGGGTGAAGAAAATTTTGAAAGCAGAGTGATTAGCAATGTCAGGTGGTGAGGAAAACAAGATAAGAATGTAAAAAAGCAATAGACTTGGATAATTAATTTATTGAAGTTATTCTAAAAAGCAAGATATAGTGGAGTGTTAGACAATGATCTTATTTTTCAAAGCATTGGAAAGTAAACTGAAGCTGGGGGTGGGGGTGGTGTGCAGAGGATGTTCTAAGTGAAGTCTTTGAGCACAGTCTGCTATTTTTAGAAGTTCCCTATTAAAGAGAAGAGATCAGACAGTCGCTTATACAAAGGGAGGACCAGGGGAGGGATTTGTTTCAGGATCGGGAATGTAGAGACATGTTTGTAATTGGAAGGGCAAAACTAGAGGAAACTGAAGAGTTAAAGATGAAGAACAGGGATGATTGATGGGCTGAGAGAATAGAAGGACGAAAGGTATCAAGATAACAAGTGGAAGACATATTCTACAAAAAGGTAAAGTAATTCTCCCTCTGAGATGGGACTAAAGGAGGAAAGTATGGGTACTGATCCAGAGAAAAATCTGAGATGAAGAGGAAGATAACAAAAGAGGTTGTCCCCATGAATCTTATGGAAATGCATCCAGTATTTGGTCATCTCTAGCCTAGGAAGAAGGAGCTATTGGCTTGTAGAACCGTGTGTCTGCTATGGATTATAATTAATCCAAGTCAGCACAAAGCAGTAATTTCTATAATTATATAAGGCAATAATTCTGCTATTCAGTGAGACCTAATGACCAGGTCCAGATCTGTGGCTTGGAGGTATTGTAGGCCAGCACCAGAGCAACCTTCCCGTGCCTGCATGTGCATCAAAGGGCCCAATGTTTTTCCATTCCTGGCTGCTGTCACTTGATTTTTCATAAGCAGTCCTGACCATCGTTGCTCTTTTCAGTAATGTTTGAAATCCTTTTAGAAGCTGTTCGGATGGGTGAGGGTCCAGCCCAAGAAGACTCCTAGAGCTGAAAAACAAACCCAAAATACAACTGGACCAAGCAGAGTTTGAAATTTTGTTTATACTTCAATGATAAAGCTGAGGAAAATAGAGCTAGTACGGACTATTTGGTAAGTATTGGGTAATTATGAATAATTAAAAATCATGTTTATATCTGAAGCCAGAAAAGATTGTCAAACCAAATTATGAGAAGCCCATGCTAATCAATCAATCAATCAATTCTTAGCTTTCCTTTATGATTTTTATCTTTTCATATTATGCAACAACTAGTCATCCAGATAGCTCAAATATCATTCCTGGATTGAGTCAGATTCTCTGCAATCACATCTTTTTTGTGAATTACCTTTACTGGACTATGCTTTGGTAGTTTGCATTGAGACAGTGTGGAGAGATTGTGTGAAATGTTCTTTTTATCTCCTGTAGGAATATTACTGAAAGTGTTACTCATCATGGCAGGCAGTGTCTCCTTTATGCGGACCTAGGGAAGAATTTTTCTTTGGCCTTAGGGCTTAAATTGACTTATTTCTGAGCAACTGGAACATTTTGATTTTATGGGCTTGGGGATATTATAATTGGTTGTGATTCTTTGCTTTTGCTTTGGCTGTGTATCAACTGAGAATGCTTTTAGCTACAATTACTTACAATAACTTAAGTAGGTTTTTTCCTTTCTTCTTACATAGCAAGAAGGCTGAAGATAAGTGTTGGGATTGGTTCAGCATCTCATCTGGGAACCCATCTCTTTGCATTTCCTATCAGACACAGGATAGCTGCTGAGGTTCTAGCGATAGTTCTCAAACTTTTGTGTGCATTGAAATCATATAGAGAGTGGATAAAGCAGAGGTTCATCCTCCTTGAAGAATAGAGCCCAGGCCCATGGTCACCAAATTCCTCAGGTGACTCTAATACAATCCAAAGCTTGAGAACTCTAGTGTCTGCCACTTCAGACGAGAAGGGAAAAATAGGGCAAAAGTCTTTCCTTTCATGAGGTTCTGTCTTCTTAGCTAAATAGAAAAAAAAAATTTCTGAGTCAACCCAGCTGACTTCCTCTGACTCCTCCTGTATGGAAGCCTGGGGAGGAACAAACTTTCCAAAAATCAAAGACTTCTGTCTTTGTCCTGCCCCAAGCTTTGCTGATAAGGAGGAAGCATGTTGTTGGATAGGCAAAAGACAGTGGTTTAGGACCAAAATTGCCTTTGCTTATTACATACGAATTTATTTTGCATTTCTTTATGTGGTAACTTTATTCTGAATCAATTTCTATACTATTTTTATCTGATTTTCCACTAAAAATTAGCTGTCTTGTGTGAATTTATATAATCTACTTTCAATTATTTTTAAAATATGTGGATTTATGATGACTATGATGAATTTATAGGTGGTGAACTTCTGCTCTCTGAGCTGCCTTGAGGCCATAATGAGGAGAATGCTGGCATGATCTGTTTTCCACTTGTTCGTGCTCTGTGCTGTGAAGCAGGCTGTCTAGATGATTTTGCAGAGTCAAAGTAGACCTGAGACTCTACCTTGATTGGGCACAACTTGGGAATGACCTTTCCTGGCAATTCTCTTTTAGCCTACGTATGAATCCTGGTGACTTCTTGACATTTTGTGTCTCCAGCTCAATAGAACATAACCGTCATAATGCCTGAGACTCACCTAAAAAACCAATGCCTTGTCCCATCCTGACTGGAGGTGAAGCCCAGGCATCCATGTTTTTCTCTGAAAGCTCCCTGGTGATTCTCATGTGTAGTCAGGGTTGCAGAACAGCTGGTCCAGCTGACTGACTCTTGTAACTCCATATTCTGTGCTCTGCCTTTGGTTTGGCTCATCTGATTCTATTCCTGATTTCAATTTCTGTTTGCAGGTTTCATTCCAAGAATCTCTGTCCTACTGTTTCTCTGTGGTAAACTGGCTTCGTTCGTGATTACTCTCCAAGTTCTGGATTGATTTCCTTGATCCTAGACTGTGGACTTTAACTATCCTGCTCTTGCATTTCAGTGGCAAGTGCTGAGTTCCTTTCTCCGATTCTTAGCAGAATGCCAGCTTATCCCGCTGATGGCCACAAAGTGTGGGGGAAATTCTGGAGCTTACAAAATTGACATAGGGAGGCAATGATTGACCCTGCACAACATGATTGCAGAATTCCATCTTCAGGAAGCTTTTTATTTTTTTTTAGTTCCAACCAATTTCACTTCCATATCCGCTAGAAACTCCTTTGGTCTCAAATAGTTTCGATTTCAACTCCTGTCTCAAGCAACTTCTTGAGACTCAGAGCTGGTGGTTTTATCCTTCTGTTTTCTCAACCCAGAAATCCCCACGACTCTGCTTTCCCCCCACAGGCCACCAGTAGATCATCTTCTTCATACCAGTCCTTTTGTGAATTTAACCTTTACACCGTCCCCCAGATTAATTTTTTCTTGAGTTTCAAACCTTTCTTTCTCATCAACTTTCTTCATATTCGCAGCCCTCTGACTATGCTCCGTATACCAAGTTACCTGAAAACACCAAACATGCCTCAAACATAAGTAATAAAGTGAGTGGCTAAATATCCAAGTTTTTAATTTAGGCAGCCTGAGCCCAGATCCCAAATCTATGACTTCAAGTTTGTTCCTTCACTTACGGAAGGAGTAATAACAGTACTTAATTTGTAAGATTGTTCATATGAGGAAATAAGATAATTCATATAAATCTTAGAGGGTTCCTTGCACGGGGTGAGTGCTCAAAAAATGTGAAGTGTTTGTCCAAGATGCTAAGATAGAATTTGGCTCACATTTATTTATTGGAGATCAACACCTATGAGAGGAAGCAGGAGTCAGAGTTTGACAGAGGAAGAAGACCAACTTCTGGCAATGATGAGTTTTCAAGGGAATACTGCCTGACAGACTTTGTTTTATTGACCCCTGCCTGCCAATCACCAGGTATAGGCTGCCTCAGGGAAGTTTATGGCCTTGTGTGAGGTAGCGCTCTACAGTTGGAAGAGACTATGAAGAAGCAGACACCTGGTGGCTGTTCACTGAACACACTCTGGGACTGTGAGGCAAGGGCTCTCGTGGAGGCATGTCTGGGCAGTGCCTCTCCATCCTGCTAGAGCTTTTCTATTACCTCTCTTACAGGTGAAGACACACAGACCTGACGGGGACCCAGCCAAGGTGACGCGGTTATTCTTCATATTGCCTATGCTTAGAAATAATAATGCTCTTTCTAAGACTCCTTATCAACAAATCTGTGGACCAAGGGCATTTGGAAAGCCAGCAGATGTGATCATTTCTGGTTAATGGATTCCTGGAGTAAGGTCTAGGTTTTTATCAGCACAAATAAGAAGAGAGAAACAATGGAGATAAAAAGAGTGGTGAAAGGGTAACTCTAACAATGTATCAATCCTTTGAGGAAGTACCTGGAGATTCTGCTGACAGGTCTGTCAGCAAACAACAGACTCCGTGCACAGAACTCCCAGGAATCCACTTTCCAAAGTCACTCAGCCTACCACTTCATAATATGTAGAAGGACTAATTTCAATAGCCCGCAAAAAGTTTTAGAAGAGAAACCCAATTCTTGATTTGCTGCTTGTTTTCCAAAGGAACTGAAGTTCAAACTTGATTTATTTAAAATGGTTATTCCAGTTCTAATAAATGTTTCAGTTTCTCAGATGCTGTGGTATTTGTCTTTATTCTTTATTTTCAGCTCAGCAGGGACTGAATTAATTTTGGAAGAAAGACAAACTAAAAAGCATTTTCAGTAGCTTTGGGTAAAAGTTTCCTGAATCCCTTTGGCTTATGTGCTCATAAATACACAGCATAAGCAGACATCTATGGAACCTCATGGATAGGGACACAAGAGACCACTGGACTTTGGATGGTCTGCAGAAGGACATTGCCCCCATGGTTCTCCTCGATAGCTCGTTAGTGCATTCTTAAATCATTCTAGTCAAGTAGCAAAGGCAGCATTCTGGAGGCATTCTGTCTACAACAATCTGAAACATAAACTTGGATCCTTATCATCTGTGTAAAGGTAATATAGCTAAGCAGTGAAAAACACAGGTTTTGGAATGATAAAAAAAAAATGGATTTGAATCTTGCCATGGGAATAATGGCTGTGGGACTTCAGACAAAAATGCTTTGCTTATGTAAGCTTTGGTTTTCTTATCTAAAAAAAATGAGGTGGTGGGTGCCTGGGTGGTTCAGTTGGTTAAGCATCTGACTTCAGCTCAGGTCATGATCTCACAGTTCATGAGTTTGGGCCCCACGTCGGGCACTGTGCTGAAAGCTCAGAGCCTGGAGCCTGCTTCAGATTCTCTCTCCTGCTCTCTGCCCCTACCCCTCTTTCACTCTGTCTCTCTCAAAAATAAATAAAATTTTTTTTACTAAATAAATTTTTTTAAATGGGGAAAATAATCCTTAACTGTGTGGCATCAATGTCTATTGCAGTACTTAGCACTTTAAACATTCAACAAATGGTAAATGGCATCAATACCGTCCTCCTCCTCATCTCTCTTTTCTTTCATCCTGGCAATACTCAAGAGAAGAACCATCTTTCCTTAAATGCATTTCATGTTTTGACCCTTATTGCAGTTAGCTCTTTTTCTTTTCCATTTTTTCCTTTGCAAAGGTCACATGTGGATCATTCCTGGTATCATTTCTTGCCCTCCTATTTTTTGATTGATGGGGAGTTTTCTAAAGTAAGTAGCTCACAGGGTTGGGGCAAGGGTTTGGGTTGTACTCATTCTCAGTGACTTCCAAATGATGACATCACTGTCAAGGATTAACTCAGGGACTACTTTGGACCAAATTATGTTTCTTGGGAACATCTTTGGATTCTGCACAGTTAGCAAGGTATTCTTTAAGTTCCCAGTAGACATCGTGTAAGGCCCTCAAGATTAAAGAATGTCCATCTGCCATGGGAGATGTTAACTGCACCTTGGATGGACAAGAGCTTCTCTGTAGGCTTCATACTAAAGAAAATCTAAAATCTAAATTTTTCTTACACTGCAGGAGCATTTTCTAGCTTAAAGTTGAGTTGAAACCAACATTAATTCATTTTACCACCTATTCTAGCTTCTTATCTGTATTTTTACAATTCTTCAAATTCCCTATCCTTGGCAACCATTCTTGCTTTGTGTGCCTTTGGGTTAAAGAAAGAAACACATAATAATGACTGTGGGGTTCAGACTTGTGACACATGTGGTGGTTAGAAATGAGTCAAATGTATCAAGTATAGACATCAGCTTCAAAGACTATTCTGTGGTCCAAGAGGTTCAGCCATGATACTGCAAAACCCTCTGAGTAGCTAGTACCTTTGTTTTCACTGACCCTGTTCCTCTTTGCTTCTCTTTTAATCTTAACCCAGTTCAGAATAGCTTTAATATGACACATTTTAGAAGCAGACTTCCTGGGTGCAAATTCTGGTTTTGCTACTTACTAGATTTTATCCTCTTATGGTTCAGTTCACTCATCTCTAAAATAGGAGCAATTATAATACCACTCTCAGGGCATTCTTATAAGAATCAGGTGAAATAATACATGTAATATTCTTAGGATAGTACCTGTAACTATTAGGTTATTATTATTATTAGCAGCCAATAGTTATTGGCACTTAATAATAATAATAATAATATTCACTTGCAACCCACTGAGCTCATGATAGGTATTCTAGCCAGGTTCCACTGGGATCTGCTTCTTTTTTTTTCTTTTTTCCTTTGGGGGAGTGGGTCACCATCGTATAGAGCAACCATCCTTTAGTTCAGGCAATGAGAGCTTTAACCAAAAGAAAGATATGACGAATCTTAAAATCATCTACAAAGAATTATAAAGAATGTACAAATGAAATCTTTTCCATAAAGTTACAGAGGGTAGGTAAATATAAGCCTGGTTATAACGACCTGTCTTAACCTGATTTGCTACAACAAAATACCATAAACTAGGTGGCTAATAAGCAACAGAAATTTATTTCTCACAGTCTGAGATCAGATGCCAATATGGCCGGATTTTGGTAAAAACCTTCTTTCACATTGCAAAGGCCTGACTTAACATTACATCTTCATATGGCAGAGAACAGAGAGAGAGAAAGTAAGCTCTCTTGTGACTCTTAAAAGGGTACTAATCCCATTCACAAGGGCTCTACACTTACCACCTCATTAATCATAATTACTTTCAAAAGCATTACCCTCTCATACCACCACATGGGTGGGAGGTAGGGTTTCAACATATGAATGGGGAGGCACAAATATTCAGTCCATAGCACCACCTTACCAAGCCCCATGACTTTGTCACATTATGCAGACCTCGCACACTCCTTCCCTCATCTTCCCTATCATTCTCAATGCAATAATAGCTCTAGGGACCAAGCCCCCCAATAGAGGTCATAACAAAGTATTATTTCAAAAGAAATAGTAAAATGTGCAAAAGTTTGCTTTTTAGTGGCTTCATTAGGAACAATTTCTGAGCCTTGGCTTGCTACACAAGCAAATGAACAATTCATATGTTCTAGATGAATACTCCAAAGGTGGTCTTATTTGGCAAAAAGGTTTCTAAAAGTTAAAGAGACTTTGGGGAGAATAAAAACATGGTCACGAATCAATACGAATCTGTAATACTACAGATGCATACTCGACACTCTGACCAGTCAGCCAGTTGTCACACATTGGTCTATATTAAAACAAAAACATTGTGAAAGGAAATGAGTCAAAATGTCTATAAATGGAAAATGTACACTTTACCACAGTTGCCAAGATATTTAGGGTAAAGGAGCTGTAATATGGATTAAGTACAGTTGGTGACATTTGCTAGCGTTTTAAGACTGATGTCTTCTTACAATTTTAAGCATTCCATCCCAGTATAAGGTCAATACGGTCACCTTTACCTATCATGGTAATACCAGAAACCACATCCTTATCTCTGTTATTGATCAGATTCTCTTCAAACCTCCCTTTTCAAACCTAAAATGATTAAAATGTGCCCTCCCAATCCTTAATTCAAAACTCTTAATCTGTCCCTTGGCTGTCTGCACAGGAACACATGAAAACGCAAGACAAAATACTATCTCCTCAACACACAGAGCACAAAATGACCACTATCATTGGAGGCATGCATAATTTAAAGGTTAGGGAACAGTATGTGGTATACATTTGCATTAAGTAAACAAATCCTTTAGCAATGCAATGTAAGTCTTCTGGACAAAAGAAAGAGGATTCCATTTGAATTAGGTCTGGAAAGGGGTGCCTGGGTGGCTCAATGGTTAATGGGATGGACATTGGCTCAGGTCATGTTCTCACAGTTCGTGAATTCGAACACCGCCTAGGACTCTGCTGACAGCACAGAGCCTGGAGCCTGCTATGAGTTCTATATCTCCCTCTCTCTGCCCTTCCTCTGCTCACACTCTGTCTCTGTCTCTCTCTCTCCATCTCTCTCTCTCAAAAGTAAATAAACATTTTAAAAAATGTTATTAGGTTTGAAAACACTATGGAATAATAGTGATATGTACCATTCAGCTTATAGTAACTTATTTCTCCCAATAAATTATGATGAATTTACAATGATCTCATACACAGGTATTTTGATTCTAGCATTTGAGAGAGAGGGGCCTATATGTCACTATCCATGAATAAACAAATGGTCTTGAAATGCATTCTTCCATCAATTATAGGAACAAAAACCTAAAGCATCTTTAGTGGAATAAGCTTGAACAATAAAATGTGAAATACTCTATAAACAGAAACGCAATGCCTGAAGGCATGAATATTTTCTCCCTCCTTTATTTTTGCTTTTCTAGATAACATTTCATCTCA
The DNA here is from genome assembly GCF_024362965.1 of Panthera pardus. Lineage (NCBI taxonomy): Eukaryota > Metazoa > Chordata > Mammalia > Carnivora > Felidae > Panthera > Panthera pardus. The sequence goes on along the minus strand of NW_026526732.1, from coordinate 21,103,447 downwards.
GATTTTATATCACTCCGGCTAATAATTAACTTATTTCTGGGTAATGTAACCTGTGAAATGACAGCATGGAACTGCTAACACTACCTTGGGAAGACATGATAATGATTTCTCTCAGGTGTCTGAAGATACAGCAAGAATATGGTAAAGAGGAAGTGGATCTCATAAGCATTAAAGATAATGGCAGTGTTGCTTTAGGAAGAAAGAACATGAATAATTTATCAAAAACGTCAGTGAATATATCTAGCTATGTACCACGAAGGTGAACGCCTGGGCCACGTGTTTCTCTTGTATCACTTCAGCTCACAACAACATGTGTTGGGCCACTAACCTTTCCAAGAGTATTTTAAAACAGATATGCAATTTTTTTTTCTAGCACAATAACCAAGAAATATTTAAAAGGTGTGTTGTCTGAATTAAGAGACTTGATCTAAGGGGGGAATCTCTTCAACAAAGGAGTATGTCATAAAGATGGCATATTGTATTTCTAAAGACTATCTGATCCATGATGGATTTGAACCTTGTTGTGAAATGACTTCTTCTATGCTCTGCAATTCTCCTGTGTCCTCTTTAATAACCTGCTTCTGGCCTCTCTACAAGTTTATTTGTTCAAGAAACCACAAGACTAGTAGACTACAAAGCATACTCAAGAGACAGCTGGGCCATTGTTACTTTTTCATTTTAAATCTAAATATATGCTTTTTGATGCATCATGATCTGTTAAGGGTTAAGTTGTGTCCCGCAAAAAGATATGTTAAAGTCCTGAACCCAGGTACCTGTGAACATGACCTTATTTGAAAATAGTCTCAGGGGCGCTTGGGTGGCTCAGTTGGTTGAGCTTCTGACTTTGGCTCAGGTCATGATCTCACGGTCTGTGAGTTCAAGCCCCACGTCGGGCTCTGGGCTGACAGCTCAGAGCCTGGAGCCTGCTTCAGATTCTGTGTCTCCCTCTTTCTCTGACCCTCCCCCCTTCATGCTCTGTCTTTCTCTGTCTCAAAAATAAATAAACATTAACATTATAAAAAAAAAAGAGGACTCCCTCCCGGTGCCGCAGGGCCCCTCCCGAAGCGGATCTCCTAAGGAAAAGCGAGCTGAGCCTGCCCCTCCTGCCCCTGTGCACCTTGCCGATCCACCCCAGCTAATACGCCAGATCCCCAGCACAACAAGCCTGGCAGTGTGCAAGTAGCCCAGACGGGCCACGCCACCCCACAGTGAATCCCGCCCCTAGGAGAGGGGAAGAGAAGGCACACACCAGTCTGACTGTGGCCCCAGCGGTGGGCTGAGGGCAGACATCAGGTCTGACTGCGGCCCCGCCCACCAACGCATCTTATTCAAGACAGCACAGGGGAAGTGCCCCGCAGTCCTGCGCCATTCCAGGGACTATCCAAAATGACCAAACGGAAGAATTCCCCTCAGAAAAACGTCCAGGAAATAACAACAGCTAACGAACTGATCAAAAATGATTTAAACAATATAACAGAAAGTGAATTTAGAATAATAGTCATAAAATTAATCGCTGGGCTTGAAAACAGTATAAAGGACAGCAGAGAATCTATTGCTACAGAGATCAAGGGACTAAGGAACAGCCAGGAGGAGCTAAAAAAATGCTATTAATGATGTGCAAAATAAAATGGAGACAACCACGGCTCGGATTGAAGAGGCAGAGGAGAGAATAGGTGAACTAGAAGATAAAATTATGGAAAAAGAAGAAGCTGAGAAAAAGAGAGATAAAAACATCCAGGAGTATGAGGGGAAAATTAGAGAACAAAGTGACACACTAAAGAGAAATAATCTACGCCTAATTGGTATTCCAGAGGAGGAAGAGAGAGGGAAAGGTGCTGAAGGTGTACTTGAAGAAATAATAGCTGAGAACTTCCCTGAACTGGGGAAGGAAAAAGGCACTGAAATCCAAGAGGCACAGAGAACTCCCTTCAGACGTAACTTGAATCGATCTTCTGCACGACATATCATAGTGAAACTGGCAAAATACAAGGATAAAGAGAAAATTCTGAAAGCAGCTAGGGATAAGCGTGCTCTAACATATAAAGGGAGACCTATAAGACTTGTGACCGAGCTCTCTACTGAAACTTGGCAGGCCAGAAAGGAATGGCAGGAGATCTTCAACGTGATGAACAGAAAAAATATGCAGCCGAGAATCCTTTATCCAGTAAGTCTGTCATTTAGAATAGAAGGAGAGATAAAGGTCTTCCCAAACAAACAAAAACTGAAGCAATTCGTCACCACTAAACCAGCCGTACAAGAGATCCTAAGGGGGATCCTGTGACACAAAGTACCAGAGACATGCTACAAGCATGAAACCTACAGACATCACAATGACTCTAAACCCGTATCTTTCTATAATAACACTGAATGTAAATGGACTAAATGCGCGAACCAAAAGACATAGGGTATCAGAATGGATAAAAAAACAAGACCCATCTATTTGCTGTCTACAAGAGACTCATTTTAGACCTGAGGACACCTTCAGATTGAGAGTGAGGGGATGGAGAACTATTTATCATGCCACTGGAAGTCAAAAGAAAGCTGGAGTAGACATACTTATATCACACAAACTAGACTTTAAATTAAAGGCTATAACAAGAGATGAAGAAGGGCATTATATAATAATCACAGGGTCTATCTATCAGGAAGAGCTAACAATTATAAATGTCTATGCGCCGAATACAGGAGTCCCCAAATATATAAAACAATTACTCACAAACATAAGCAACCTTATTGATAAGAATGTGGTAATTGCAGGGGACTTTAACACTCCACTTACAGAAATGGATAAATCATCTAGACACACGGTCAATAAAGAAACAAGGGCCCTGAATGATACATTGGATCAGATGGACTTGACAGATATATTTAGAACTCTGCATCCCAAAGCAACAGAATATACTTTCTTCTCGAGTGCACATGGAACATTCTCCAAGATAGATCACATACTGGGTCACAAAACAGCCCTTCATAAGTATACAAGAATTGAAATCATACCATGCATACTTTCAGACCACAATGCTATGAAGCTTGAAATCAACCACAGGAAAAAGTCTGGAAAACCTCCAAAAGCATGGAGGTTAAAGAACACCCTACTAAAGAATGAATGGGTCAACCAGGCAATTAGTGAAGAAATTAAAAAATATATGGAAACAAATGAAAATGAAAATACAACAATCCAAACGCTTTGGGATGCAGCGAAAGCAGTCCTGAGAGGAAAATACATTGCAATCCAGGCCTATCTCAAGAAACAAGAAAAATCCCAAATACAAAATCTAACAGCACACCTAAAGGAAATAGAAGCAGAACAGCAAAGACAGCCTAAATCCATCAGAAGAAGAGAAATAATAAAGATCAGAGCAGAAATAAACAATATAGAATCTAAAAAAACTGTAGAGCCGATCAACGAAACCAAGAGTTGGTTTTTTGAAAAAATAAACAAAATTGATAAACCTCTAGCCAGCCTTCTCAAAAAGAAAAGGGAGATGACCCAAATAGATAAAATCATGAATGAAAATGGAATTATTACAACCAATCCCTCAGAGATACAAACAATTATCAGGGAATACTATGAAAAATTATATGCCAACAAACTGGACAACCTGGAAGAAATGGACAAATTCCTAAACACCCATACGTTTCCAAAACTCAATCAGGAGGAAATAGAAAGCTTGAACAGACCCATAACCAGCGAATAAATTGAATCAGTCATCAAAAATCTCCCAACAAATAAGAGTCCAGGCCCAGATGGCTTCCCAGGGGAGTTCTACCAGACGTTTAAAGCAGAGATAATACCTATCCTTCTCAAGCTATTCCAAGAAATAGAAAGGGAAGGAAAACTTCCCGACTCATTCTATGAAGCCAGTATTACTTTGATTCCTAAACCAGACAGAGACCCAGTAAAAAAAAGAGAACTACAGGCCAATATCCCTGATGAATATGGATGCAAAAATTCTCAGTAAGATACTAGCAAATCGAATTCAACAACATATAAAAAGAATTATTCACCATGATCAAGTGGGATTCATTCCTGGTATGTAGGGCTGGTTCAACATTCGCAAATCTATCAATGTGATACATCACATTAATAAAAGAAAAGATAAGAACCATATGATCCTGTCAATCGATGCAGAAAAGGCCTTTGATGAAATTCAGCAAACTTTCTTAATAAAAACCCTCGAGAAAGTCGGGATAGAAGGAACATACTTAAAGATCATAAAAGCCATTTTGAAAAGCCCACAGCTAACATCATCCTCAATGGGGAAAAACTGAGAGCTTTTTCCCTGAGATCAGGAAGACGACAGGGGTGTCCACTCTCACCGCTGTTGTTTAACATAGTGTTGGAAGTTCTAGCATCAGCAATCAGACAACAAAAGGAAATCAAAGGCATCAAAATTGGCAAAGATGAAGTCAAGCTTTCACTTTTTGCAGATGACATGATATTATACATGGAAAATCCAATAGACTCCACCAAAAGTCTGCTAGAACTGATACATGAATTTAGCAAAGTTGCAGGATACAAAATCAATGTACAGAAATCAGTTGCATTCTTATACACTAACAATGAAGCAACAGAAAGACAAATTAAGAAACTGATCCCATTCACAATTGCACCAAGAAGCATAAAATACCTAGGAATAAATCTAACCAAAGATGTAAAAGATCTGTATGCTGAAAACTATAGAAAGCTTATGAAGGAAATTGAAGAAGATATAAAGAAATGCAAAAACATTCTGGGCTCATGGATTGGAAGAATAAATATTGTCAAAATGTCAATACTACCCAAAGCTATCTACACATTCAATGCAATCCCAATCAAAATTGGGATTTTGGAATTATTACAACCAATCCCTCAGAGATACAAACAATTATCAGGGAATACTATGAAAAATTATATGCCAACAAACTGGACAACCTGGAAGAAATGGACAAATTCCTAAACACCCATACGTTTCCAAAACTCAATCAGGAGGAAATAGAAAGCTTGAACAGACCCATAACCAGCATTCTTCTCGAAACTAGAACAAGCAATCCTAAAATTCATATGGAACCACAAAAGGCCCCGAATAGCCAAAGTAATTTTGAAGAAGAAGACCAAAGCAGGAGGCATCACAATCCCAGACTTTAGCCTCTACCACAAAGCTGTAATCATCAAGACAGCATGGTATTGGCACAAAAACAGACACATAGACCAATGGAATAGAATAGAAACCCCAGAACTAGACCCACAAACGTATGGCCAACTCATCTTTGACAAAGCAGGAAAGAACATCCAATGGAAAAAAGACAGTCTCCTTTAACAAATGGTGCTGGGAGAAGTGGACAGCAATGTGCAGAAGATTGAAACTAGACCACTTTCTCACACCATTCACAAAAATAAACTCAAAATGGATAAAGGACCTGAATGTGAGACAGGAAACCATCAAAACCCTAGAGGAGAAAGCAGGAAAAGACCTCTCTGACCTCAGCCGTAGCAATTTCTTACTTGACACATCCCCAAAGGCAAGGGAATTAAAAGCAAAAATGAACTACTGGGACCTTATGAAGATAAAAAGCTTCTGCACAGCAAAGGAAACAACCAACAAAACTAAAAGGCAACCCACGGAATGGGAAAAGATATTTGCAAATGACATATCGGACAAAGGGCTAGTATCCAAAATCTATAAAGAGCTCACCAAACTCCACACCCGAAAAACAAATAATCCAGTGAAAAAATGGGCAGAAAACATGAATAGACACTTCTCTAAAGAAGACATCCGGATGGCCAACAGGCACATGAAAAGATGCTCAACGTCACTCCTCATCAGGGAAATACAAATCCAAACCACACTCAGATATCACCTCACACCAGTCAGAGTGGCCAAAATGAACAAATGAGGAGACTATAGATGCTGGAGAGGATGTGGAGAAACGGGAACCCTCTTGCACTGTTGGTGGGAATGCAAATTGGTGCAGCCACTCTGGAAAACAGTGTGGAGGTTCCTCAGAAAATTAAAAATAGATCTACCCTATGACCCAGCAATGGCACTGCTAGGAATTCACCCAAGGGATACAGGAGTACTGATGCATAGGGGCACTTGTACCCCAATGTTTACAGCAGCACTCTCAACAATAGCTAAATTGTGGAAAAAGCCTAAATGTCCATCAACTGATGAATAAAGAAATTGTGGTTTATATACACAGTGGAGTACTATGTGACAATGAGGAAGAATGAAATATGGCCCTTTGTAGCAACGTGGATGGAACTGGAGAGTGTTATGCTAAGTGAAATAAGCCCTACAGAGAAAGACAGATACCATATGGTTTCACTGTTATGTGGATCCTGAGAAATGAACAGAAACCCATGGGGGAGGGAAAGAAAAAAAAAAAGAGGTTAGAGTGGGAGAGAGCCAAAGCATAAGAGACTCTTAAAAACTGAAAACAAACTGAGGGTTTTTGGGGGGTGAGAGGGAGGGGAGGGTGGGTGATGGTTATTGAGGAGGGCACCTTTTGGGATGAGCACTGGGTGTTGTATGGAAACCAATTTGACAATAAATTTCATATATTGAAAAAAATTAAAATTAAAATTAAAATTAAAAAAAAAGAAAGAAAATAGTCTTAGCAGATGTAATCCAGTTAAAGTAAGGTCCCTGGAATGGGCCCTAAACCAGTATGACTGGTGTCTTTATAAGAAAAGGAAGACACAAAGACAGAACCAGGAGGTGGTGGCTGAAGAAATGGGAGTGATGTGCCACAAGCTAAGGAATGCCAAAAATTGCCAGCAACACCAGAAGCTAAGAGCAAAGCACTGCAAGATTCTCTCATAGGGTCTTCAGAGAGAGAATGCCCCTTATTTCAGACTTCTTGCCTCCAGAACTTGGAAGAATAAATGTCTATTGTTTAAAGCCACCCAGTTTGTTGTATTTTGTTAGAGCATCCCAGGAAACTAATGCATGATCTGAACTTAGATCTTCAGAGTGAAAGGCAGTGAGCTAGCGAGCATACACAGAAAACCAATAATGCATCCTATAGGCATTCACCAACGGTGAAGATTTCTATACATCCATTAACAAAAGACATACTACCATATAGGTTGGTCCAGTGAGTCTCAGTCTGTTCAAGCAGTTCTTGTTTCTGCTTACTTTCTGGATATAATAATAGGACCCTTTCACTTTCACAATATCCCTGTTTGGATGTTATATTATGGTTACTCTACTTACTTGTACCCTATTAAGCACTTAGGAAAAAACAAATACAATTTCACCACTTGTGTTCAATATTTTTGATTAAAAAAATTGTTGCTAGTATCACGGTCAAAATCCCTACAACAATGCAGTAAATTGAAGGGTCAAGATTCCAGGAGTTTGGTTACTTTGGGCTTAATTTACTCTGGAACTCACAAATTTACACCTCTCTTTCCTGGTCACTCTCCTTAGAAAATAATGCTCTGGGGGCGCCTGGGTGGCTCAGTCGTTTTCAACCAACTTCGGCTCAGGTCATGATTTCACAGTTTGAGTTCTGCTCTGGGCTCTGTGCTGACAGCTCAGAGCCTGGAGCCTGCTTCTGATTCTGTGTCTCCCTCTCTCTCTGCCCTTCCCCCACTCATGCTCTGTCTCTCTCTGTCTCAGAAATAAATAAACATAAAAAAAAAGAAAAAAAAAGAATGCTCTAGCTTTTTTAAATCAGTTAGACTAAACACCATCAGTCATACCTCTGGGATCAGGGAGCAAGGAGGAGAGGGAAGAAAATGGCAAGTTGGTTGAGAAGTGGCAGGAGGAATATTCTGAACCCTACAGTCCATTCCATTGCTGCCAGGGAACGGAGGCTATCAGCATGGATTCTGGAAGAGTTAGAGATTTGGCTTTTCTTTCTCACTTTGTCACAAATCCATCCTGACCTTGAATAAATCTCTGTCCTCAGTTGTCCCATTTGGCAAGTGAAGACCATAATAATTAGATTTTAATTTTGTTGATGTTTGTTGGTTAATTAGGGAATGCCAGTGAAATGCCTTGAATAATTTGAGAACCATGTTGCATGGTCTGTGCCTTGATGATGGACCTATATAGAATATACTGTGCAGTGTTGGAATAAAAATCAATTCTTATTTCTTATCAGTTGTATGTTTGTTATATTACTAAATCATACTACTGGTTAAGTGATTAGTATATGAAAAATGACTTAACACATGTCTCCAAATCTTTGTTCACTCTGTTAATTTCTCCTATCTACTGTGTTCAATTTATTTACTTATTTTTCTTTTCTTTTAAAGTTTATTTATTTATTTGGATACTGTGTTCAATTTAAAATAAAGCAGTTGACATCATTCGACTGGTGATTGCTTTTAGCCTCAACTCTGGCTTCTGAAGTTTATATGAGGTTCATTGTTCTTTCTACACTTGTGATTATCAATCTAATGGCTTGGAAAGACAGTAGGGGATGTAGCTGATTACAAAAAGCATATTGGAAGTTGCTGGTATTGGGACAGTGTGATGTTTCCCAAGATATTTGTAATTGTAGGTATGGGCAAGGTTGTCTAGTGTAATCAATATCCTACATTGCTTCTTCTCTGAGTTCATACAATATCCTATGAATAATACCACGCAATGACAACATTATTATGATTTTGTTTATAGCTTTGCTTCTTCAACTAGAAGTGATTTCTTAGAAGTTTGGAGTATATATTACTCATATTGTTATCTCCAGTATTTCCCAAATACTGGAAAATAGGTGGCCCTCAATGTACATTTATTGAATAACAGAGCAGTAACTTTTTAAAGAACAAAAATTGGCTGGTAATTCCATCAATGGACTGGCATTTGGGGCTTTGCAATATGTTGACTTGGCTAGGGTGAAATGTTTACAAGATTTCTTTTTTCTGAAATTTTTCTTTTAAGATGATCCATGAGAGGCTTTTTGCATAAGATTTGGGAGGCAGAAGTGATGCAGCAACCATCTTATTTTTTAATGCTCAAAGGTTGAAGCAAGTTCATCAGATGTTTTGTAACTCACAAATGCTGTTGACTATTTGCTGATTCACCTCCTCAGCATGGGATAGCAGCCAAGTCTGAACCTCCTTCACCTGCCCCCACATCCTCTTGGATTTTTTCCAACTTGTAGGTCACATATGTGGTCAGCACCATTATGAAGGGTGCCAGTGGGTCCTATGGAACCCTTATATTTTCAAGATTGGAAGCATTGACAATTGAGAACTGGTTCCACTTGTCCTTGTGGGTTCCAGCTTGCTCCTGCTTTCCTCACTCCCCAGCCATTTTGTCTTTGGACAGCCTGCCCGTGGACTTGAAGCTACAAGATCAGATTTGAGGACAATAGCCATACTGAGTCTGCTTAACTGTCACAACTTGTAAGATGAAATTTTTGTAGCAAATACAGTTACACACATGCACATATAAATGCACATCCCACGCCTATATAAATAGGTGTGTGTGTGTGTGTGTGTGTGTATAATGGTGGCACTTCTATTGAACCTTGATTGATACAGCTAGTCTGTGAGACTTTAGCAGTAAATTGCCTAAGAGTGCTGATCTTTCTGTGCGTGTGTATACGTGTGTGGCATGTGTGAAGACACATGAATATGACTAACATAAGGGCACTGTGGATTAGTATAATACCAGCTATTGAAACCAAAAGATCTTCAAAATAAACTTAGCCATTTAGCACAATAGGTATTTTTCTTTGCTCTATAAAAGTCTAGTATTTGTATTCTTGCCTGATATGGAGAGAACACATTCTTTTTTTGCACCTGTTTAGAAACCCTCCCTGAGGAGATTAAAGAAGTGGCTTCTGAAGTTTCCCTGGGCAACAAAATTCAGGCAACATATGGGAGAACAGAGAGGCTAGAATATGTGTATGTACTTTATAGCCACCTCAGGTTAGAAGTGACACCATCCTGCTTATGTTCTGTTGGAGAGAACCAGTCCCATGGCACTACTTAGCAGCAAGTAGTGGTGCTGGCAAGAGAATCACGGATGGGGCGGCTCATTCCAAGCCACAACCGCTTTGTAGAAGGGGAGCACAAGTGTTTGGGGAACAGCTAACTATCACTGCCACACAGAATCGTATGTAAAAATGCTTGTTAAATCAGAAAAACTAACCATCTCTGTTTGACATTGAATTTCATCCTGGTTCCTTGCTTGGAAAAAAAGAAGGAAAATAAGTCTGTAGGGGCCTGGAGTGGAGGATCTGGCCAGCTTCAGGATGGCTTGTTCAATTGTATCCTGAGGCAAATGGAAGGTGCCACAGCTTGCAGCCACTTTAGAAGATCTGGCCCTTGGAGTTCAAGCTAAAACTGAAAGATCCATTTGAAAACTCTACACTAACTTCCAATTCCATTAATGTCTAAGTTCCATCTGAATGTGTCTTGAAGGTAGCTCACCAACTCCTGGATGCAACAGCTCCACCACAATTGTTCCTTTGTTTCTTGTTGTTGGCTAACTGCAGGTACAGGTACCACTGGCCTGGAGGAAGCACTTATATACCAGTATTTGGTACACCTTTTGGAAGAAGTTGGTTGGCTAAGCTTCCAGGCGTTTCTCCTTCTTTCCCTCCAGACTTGGCAGCCTTTGTGCTGAAGTCAAAGTCAACTTCTCTTTGAAGTCCAATTCTGTGTTCTTTAAATATGTTTTGTATTAAGTATTTTCAGGTTTCCATATAAATAGATCATATATTTGCAATTTAGAAAGAAATCAACATCTAATTAGAACTTACATATGTTTATGTTTTTCCTCCATTTACTGATTTGTATGTAAAATTATTTTTCATTTCTTTTTTTTTTCCTTTTCTGATTTTTCTTCTTTGGCATTTTCTCCTTATGTTTGTTTCATGGACTGAGACTTTGTGGTCTAATATAAATCACAAAACCATCAGAGAAGCAAGATTTAGTAAGGACTGTGTGTAATTCAACAAGCTGTACATCTGCTGAAATCTCTTTTTGCTAAAAGCAGCACATCTGATAAATTCTTGACTTACTTTTTTGACAGTTTTCTCTTAAGAAAGGGGAAACAACCAGAACTACTATTTTGTACTTAAATCTAATCAAGAAGTATGTCTTTTTTGGTGCTATCAAGGTAAGATAAGATGCAAAAGAAAGTATTCACCATCTTAACGTTTTTATATCCAAGGGAGGGAATGATGAGCCTAGGTAGACATATGAACTAAAGCATAAACAAGCAGGGGTTCCTGGGTGGCTCAGTTGGTCAAGCATCTGACTCTTGATTTCAGCTCAGGTCATGATCTCATGGTTCCTGAGATCAAATCCCAAGTCGAGCTACTAGTGTGGAGCTTGTTAGGGATTCTCTCTCTACCTCTCTCTCTGCCCATCCCCTGCTCTCTCTCTCTCTCAAAATAAATAAAAACAATTTTTTAAAAATCGCAGACAAGCAGATTTCTACAAGTTCAGGAAAAACCAACCCAGTAACCAAAATGGAAGGAGGAATTAGCTCAAGAATGATGAAAAGCTTTCAAAAAGAAAAGTTTGCAACCTAGGCACAAATAAGCCTAGTAAGAAGAAAAGAGAAAACCATTTATAGTGGCTCTAAAAAATATTTGCACTTTTAAAGGACACTTACAATAATGGGGAAAAGTTATATAACCAGTAATTATTATAGAAGAGTGTCCTGGAGCTACACAAATGGCATTAGAAAAAGCTAAACACCCAGAATCAAAAGAGCTTTCCAAAAATACAGGAGATCTACTACATAAAGGGCATTTTCCTTATGTACAAAAGGATTTAAGACTGAGTCAGTCACGCTCTTAGCTCTCAATGAATTTTCAATCAGTTGCTAAGGGAATTACATGTAGTTTTAAACCTTTTTTAAAAGCAAACAACAACAACAAAAAAGGTAGAAGAGCTCATGGCTTGATCATGGTTTTATCAGTGATATAATGTAAATATAAACAGTGAGAAATGATAACTTTTCAATTCTTCCTTTTTTTACCATAAAAAGAATGATTTAAATTAACAAGATACCATTTCAAAGTAAAACCTTGTATTTACGTTAAATAAATTATACTAGTAAAAGCACTGCTTAATAACTGCTCGTATGAAAAATATCTAGGAGTTTTATATGACTGTAAAGTCAATGTAAGAAGGCAGAGCGGCAAGGCTTTCAAAAGAATATAAATGTAGTCTTCACACAAAAAAGAATTCTAATCACTGGAAATGAGGTTCACATTGTAGCTTGAAGTGGTTGCATGTAGAATCTCAGATTTATAAAGAATATATTAAAGTTGCCTACTTTAGGTGGTGTATCTTCTTACAGACTAACCTTCTCAAAATAAAAAAAAATTAACAAGAAGAATGCAGCATGTATGTGTGTGCAAGAACATACATGTTTGAAGGCATTAGAAGGCTCTTTAGGTAGTCATGATTTGAGGTACCAGAATCCCAGAAACAAGGAAAATGAATCAATATAGGTCTGGATTTCTATAGAAATTTTCCTCTTGTAATGTTTTAGCAAAAGTCCAAGAAGCTGAGAATCAGTGGAAGACAAGGGATTGGGGTCCTGGGTTAAGCTTTCAGTAGTCTCATCAAGACTCTAAAGCAGAGCTATTATAGCAGTCAAGACTTGAGAAATGAAGATCTTGGAAAAAGGAAAAACACACTGCAGTGGTCCCAATAGTCTGCACTGCTTTTCGTCTTGAGGTATTTGCCAGTTCATGAACAGGGCAGAACTAAAGGGCTACAGAGCAGAGCAGAAAGATTTGACTAAGAGGTTGGGGAACTGAGCTGAGTTCTCAATAGTTTCACAAAGGTGAGAACACCACACTTGGAGTCAAAGCCTGTAAGCAGAAGGGGCATCTGGACTTCTAGTCAGAATCCTACAAGACCTGCTCACTCTAAGATTAAGATAAAAAAAAGAAATTAATCAGGGGCGCCTGGGTGGCTCAGTCGGTTAAACACCCGACCTCAGCTCAGGTCATGATCTCATGGTCCATGGGTTCGAGCCCTGCATGGGGCTCTGTGCTGATAGCTCAGAGACTGGAGTCTGCTTCCGATTCTGTGTCTCCCTCTCACTCTGCCCCTCCCCCACTCATGCTCTGTGTCTCTCTCTCTGTCAAAAATTAACAGACATTAAAAAAATTTTTTTAAAGAAAAAAAAGAAATTAATCAGAGTACAGAAAATATTGAAACTTATCTTCAAACTAGTTATGTCTCAGTTTGGATTAAATGACATGTCCTAATCTGAATGTCTGCAACAAAACAAAAAAGTCAATTCTATCTGGAAAAAAGATAACATTAGCAAGAGCTTTAAATTCTTTCTATAACTGTTCATACGCAATCATTAGTCTATTAGGCAGGCTAAAAGATGGTAGCAAATGACTAAAAGCCAAAAAAAAAAGATAATAAAAATAGAACCACAAGAATTTAGATATTGGTGTTAAGGGGCTTGGACTTTAACATACAAATGGCTAACAGACACATGAAAAAATGCTCACCGTCACTCATCATCAGGAAAAGGCCAATCAAAATCACAATGAGATATCATCTCACACATGTCAGAATGGCTAACATTAACACCTTAGGAAATAACAGATCTTGGCAAGGATGCAAAGAAAGGGAAACCTCTTACATTATTGATGGGAATGCAAACTGGTACAGGCACTCTGGAAAATAGTGTAGAGCTTCCTCACAAAGTTAAAGCTACCCTATGACTCAGCAGTTACACTACCAGGTATTTATTCAAATGATACAAAAATGATGATTCAAAGGGGTACATGCACCCCAATGTTTATAACAGCACTATCAATAAGAACCAAATTTTGGAAAGAGCCCAAATGTCCATCGACTGATGAATGGATAAAGAAGATATGGTATATATACAATGGAATATCAGTCAGCCATCAAAAAGAATGAAATTTTGCCACTTGCAATGACATGGATGGAACTAAGGTATATTATGCTAAGCAAAGTAAGTCAGTCAGGAAAGACAAATACCATATGATTTCACTCATATGTGGAATTTAAGAAACAAAACAGATGAATATAGGAGAAGGGAAGGAAAAATAAGACAAGATAAAAGAGAGGGAGGCAAACCATAAGCGACTCTTAACTATAGAGAACAAACTGAGGGTTGCTGGAAGGGATGTGTAGCGAGGGCGGGGGATAAGGAATGAATGGATGATGGGCATTAAGGAGGACACTTGCTCTGATGAGCTCTGGGTGTTATATGTAAGTGATGAATCACTAAATTCTACTCCCAAAGCCAATACTACACTCTGTGTTAACTAACTTGAATTTAAATAAAATCTTGGAAGAAAAAAATGGACTTGGATTTTAATATAACTATGATTAATTTGTCAAAGGAAATAGATGAGAAGATGTATAACCTTACCAGAGAATGGGCATCTGTAAAAACATCACATGTAAAATGTGTAAGCAAAATATAGAATAGTTGAAATTAAGAACACAATAGATGGCTTAACGATAGATTAGACACATAGAAGAGAAGATTAGTGAATTAGCAAGCAAATCAATAAAACATATTAAGACTGAAGACAAAGAGAACAAAAAGCAAAAATATGTAAAGGAATGTAAGAACCATATGGGATACCAATAAATATCCAAGTAATTGATTCTAGAACAAGAGTTGGCAAACTATAGGTTACAAGTTAGCTACCTGTTTTTGTATATACAGTTAATGGGAATATAGTCATCCCTGCTTATTTACATATTATTTATGACTGTTTGGAGGCCACTTTAGCAGAATTGACTACTGGCATCATATGAACTGCAAGCCTAAAATGTTTACTATCTGGCTCTTTAAGAGAAAGTTTGCCACATCCTCCCTTGAGGACCCAACTAATCTCTTTTCTGACAGTGTGGTTTTGAATATCCATACTTTTGTACAATGGCATTATAGTTATTTCCCAGAAGAAGTGGGACAAGTGTAACCCAAAGAGCATGACAGTAGTTTACATTTTAAAATATTAGTATTTACAATGAATGTATTGTCAGACTGGATAAAAATAACAAAACTTCAGTATATATTGTTTATAAGAGACATACCTAAATAGAAAGACATAAAAAGATTAAAAGTCACAGAAAGCAAACTATATATACTGTGAAAAGAAAAACACTAAGCAAAACAGTAACACACACACACACACACACACACAAAACAAGGTAATGTCTTGCTGTTACTTAGTAAAGTAGATTTTAAAGCAAGATATATTGTTAGTGATAAGAAGAGATATGCCATTATAAATAATAGTCAATCTACCAGGAAGATATATCAATTCAAAATTTGAGGGAAGTACTAACATAGCTTTAAAATATATAAAGCAAAAATAGATGCAACTAGCAAGAAAAATACACAAATTTACCACCATAGTATGTCTTTTTCATGCATTTCTTGCAGTAACTGATAGAACAAGCAAAGAAAACAAGTAAATATTTAAAATATTTGAAAAATGAAATAAATTAACTTGACCTAATGGACATATTAAATACTGCACACAGCAACTTCAAAATACATATTTTCTACAAGCACATGTGGAAAATTTACAGAGTTAACTTTTCATACAGCCAGTTTCCACAAATTTCCAAAAATTGAAATCATTCAACATATGTTTTCTGGCAACCGTGCAATTACGCGAACCGAATGCACAAAAAGGAGAGAAATTCCCAAATGCTTGAACCCTTGCATATTGAAAATCGCTAGGTCCCTTCTCAGGGTCAATGACTCACTGTGAGTAGTCAGAGGAGTCAGCATATAGTCACCCTAACAGCTATGATGTATTACATGAAGGGATACAGAGCAGAATCGGCAAAGGGAAAGGGACGGGGGGATGGGGGGAAATCAGGTGGAAGTTTCCAGAATCTTTTCCCAGTGTAGTCACACAGGATGCCTTAATTTCCTCAACTGCAACTTGTGGCAACATGTGTGAACCGCTGCCAACCATGAATCATAGAGACTTTGTGACTAGACTTTTTACTGGACACTGGTCAAGAAGGCAGCCTCTGCCTGGTGTCTACCAAAATCCCAGACTCCCAGGAGGAAAGCATAGACTATAGGTCAGCATAAACTATGTTGCTTGTGTAGTTTAGGCAGAGGGAACCACTCGTATCAGCTGGGGTGGGGAGATGATAAGAGCTTCCAAAATCCAAGTTTCCAGATGTCAGTCAACGGCCAACCTTGCAAGCAGTCCTTTCAATAGATAGCAGTTAGGTTTGGTGTGTTAACTCTTTTCTGCATGTTACAGATCAAGTAAGACTTTAAAATGGGAAATAGAACATATGTTTAATTAAATGATGCTGAAAATATGATATATCAGCATCCACAATGCCACTAAAGCCATGCTTAGAAATTTCTCTTTCTAAATGCATGTGTCGGGAAAAAAAGAAAGAAAGAAGGGTTGAAAATCGATGCCCTAAGTATTCATGTAAATAAATCAGAAAAATAAAAAAACAAATTAAACTCGATAAAATAAAAAAAACACAACCATGCAATAAAGAAAATCAGCATAGCCAAAAATTACTTCTTTGAAAAATGTAACAAAAATGAAACACTCTTGGGAAGACTAATCAAGAGAAAAAGAATGATGTGAATTGCATACACCAGAGATGAAAATGGAAACACTACAGATATTTTATCCATTAAAAGAATAATAAAAATATAACCAACTTATGCTAATCAATTTAAAAATTTAAATGAAATAAAAAGAAACTCCTTGAAAAAATATAGCTTATTACCACAGATTCAAAGAATATAAAATCTTGCTACTCAGATATATAATAAAAATAAATATGTAATTGAAAACCATGCAATAAATTAAAGTTCCAGGTTCAGCTGGCTTTAGCAATGAATTCTACAAACTTTTCATTAGGAAGTAACACTAAATATACATGAACTCTTCTAAAGGAGAGAAAAGGAAGAAATATTTCCCAATTTTATTTATGAGTACAGCATAACCTTGATACCAAAACCTACAAAGACCTTGTAAGAAAGAAAATTATAAATGCAAAAATCTTAATCTAAATATTAGCAAATCAAATTTAGGAATATGTAAAAACAGGAACATATAAAAAATTGGGTTTGTTCCCAGAATGCAAGTTTGGCTTAACTTTCAGAAATCAGTTGACATAATGCATCACAGTTATGAAATAAAGGAGGAAACCAGAAGATCAGCTCATTACACATGAAAAAGTAGTTGATAAAATTCAGTACCTTTTTATTACACACTGTTATATAACCAGTGTAATTTGAGGAGGGTTTTTAATTTGTCTAAATGGAGAGTTGCTATTTAAGAGGGGATATCATAGGAAGTATTCTCTTGTGAAATTATCAATAGCAAAATAGTTCAGAGACATGTCTTCCTTCCTTCCTTCCTTCCTTCCTTCTTTTCTTCCTTTCTTCCTTCCTCCCTTCCTTCCTCCCTTCTTCCCTTTCTCCTCCCCTCCTTCCCTACTTCCTTTCTTCTTCCCACCTTCCCTTCTTCCCTTTCCTCCCCCTCTCTCCTTCCTTCCTTCCCTCCTTCCTCTCTTCTCTCTCTTTCTTTCTTTCTTCCTTTTCCTTCCTTCCTTCCTTTTCTTTCTTTCTCTCTTTCTTTCTTTCTTTCTTTCTTTCTTTTCTTTCTTTCTTTCTTTCTTTCTTTCTTTCTTTCTCTCATTGGTCATAGGCACAGACAATTGATTGGCCAAGAGATACAAGGTTTTTCTTGTTATCCCACCAACCAAACAACCTCATAGTTACCCTCATAGCAGTTCTCTTTGTGGGAAGAAAGTTTCTCCACAAAACTACACTTGTCCAGCATTTCTGTTACTTGAGATTGGAATAAAGCAACAGCTTTATGAACACATTGATACTTGTTAGTTTAGGTGATTAGCTAAGTCCTTAGAACCAAAAATAGGGCCTAAGAGAATGGACCATAGGACAAGAGCATATTACAGTAGAGTCAGGAAGGTCCAGAGTGTAGAGACTGAGCCTCTTTGGGGGATGTCAAGCTCATCTGGGGCACCAGAATAGGGTGCTCAGGCACAAGTGGGGGAAGGCATTTGAGTAGGAAGAGAAGAGGAATGGGGGAAACAATGAAGTCAAACCTAAAAGGAAAAGCAAATTTGGAATCCATGCTAGGAAGAGACCTTAGAGAACATCTTTGAATGTAGGGAAACCAAAGGCCTTAGAGGTGACTAGCTTCCTGAAGGTCATAGGGCTAGTAAATGGCAGGAGGAAAATTGGAGCCCAGGTGACTGGAAGAATCTTTTCCCACCACGTGAAAACAAAGTTATTACAGCTATCTATATTCATGGTTTTTAATACTAATTTAACAGCTGACCATTAGCCTGCAGAAGCCGATAAGAATACAATTCCCACTTTAAAAAAAATGAAGCACTTGAAATAGTATTTAAGTGGGTTTTTAATTGAAATACATTTGACATATAACATTGTGTAAATTTAAGGTGCACAACCTGTTGATTTGATATATTTATATATTATAATTGTCATTGTAGGGATAATTAGCACCTATATCATACCACATAATTATCATTTCTTTTTAGGAGTTGGAATAATTAAGATCTAGTCTCTTAGCAAGTCTGATGATTCTAATCCAACATTGTTGTCTTTTTCACTCTACTGTACATTAGATCTGCAGAACTTATTTACTACTTGTTGCAAATTTGCACCCTTCAACAACATCTGTCCTATCCCCCCTACTTCCCAGACCCTGTAACCACCATTTTGCTCTCTGTTTTTATGAGTTTGGCTTTTTTAGACTCCACGTATAAGTGAGATCATGCAGTATTTATCCTTTTCTGTCTGACTGATCTCATTTAGTATGTTCCTAAGATCCATTCATGATGTGGCAAATGACAGGATGTCCTTCTTTCTCATGGCTGAATAATACTCCATTGTGTATATGCACGACATCTTTAACCATTCATCCATCAATGGGCACTTATGTTGTTTCCATATCTTGACTGTTGTGAATAATGATGTAACAAATAAGGGAATGCAGATACCTTTTGGATATCCTGTTTCCATTTCTCTGAGGTATATAACCCGGAAGTGGAGTTGAGCTTCCTTTTGTTAACAAATGCAAAACACAGCAGTTTGTGAAGACAGACAAAAGAAATGACAATAGAGGGGTGCCTGGGTGGCTTGGTCGGTTAAGCGTTCGACTTCGGCTCAGGTCATGATCTCACTGTCCGTGAGTTCGAGCTCTGGGTTGGGCTCTGTGCTGACAGCTCAGAGCCTGGAGCCTGTTTCAGATTCTGTGTCTCCCTCTCTCTGACCCTCCACCATTCATGCTCTGTCTCTCTCTGTCTCAAAAATAAATAAACGTTTAAAAAAATGTATTAAAAAGAAAGAAATGACAATAGAGTACACATTCTCTGACTTGTCTTTATCGTCACTCTTAGACTCTATGTTCCTTGAGGAAAATGTTTTGACCAATTTATCTTCATTTCTACTTCATTGTGTCACACAGGGTTCTGTGCTTAGAGTCATCCAATAATAAATGCTTATTGAATGAATAAAGGGAAATGTCTGCTTTTAAAAACCCAGCAACCCCTGTTATTATCACAGTCAGATTTCTGTTTCTATACCCATATATACTATTTGAATAATAGAAGAGTTAAACATCCAGGCCAAACAATCAATTTGACATTGTATTGATATTCTCTCCTATCTTTCCTGTGGAGGAGACTGTTAAGTCACCAAATACTCATTGTCCTTTACATTTCTTGGCCTCCTTTGTAGTTGCTTAGGTTTCATACCTGGGTTTGGGCCAATGGAAAATGTGTAAAGTAATTCCAATGCTTAAAGTTATTTCCCAGTTTCTCTATCCCTGTCTGCTGTGCCCTGGTAACCTTGAGGTCACATGTTCTAGGCGGCACAGCCTATGATGGAGTTAGCCACCAACTCTGCACTGGGTTTTGACTGACTGAGAACAAAATGTTTATTATACTAAAGCCTCTGCCATTTCAGCTTGCTTGTTACATCTGCTAGTTGCAATTACTTTGTACACACTCCTTCTCCTACCAGGTATTTACAATATAATGTGTTTTAAAAACTTAAACTCTTCTGTGCTGACTGTTCTTAAAACTATATTTAGTGAATGATTGGTCCAAACCACACTTTCTTGGCGTTTTCTTATAGAAGGGTACAAGGATAGGTGCTATATAGTAGGAAGCTGCTTAATTATTGTCAACAACTTTACCTGATGCCATTGGAAATGTTTCTCTCTAAAAGTACATGTGGTGTAATCTCATTCTTGAGATATTTTTACCAATTTAAATTCGTAGGTAATCAGAGTTACTTCTTGGTCTTAAATTCTGAAGTGGTGTAGAAATACCTTCTTCCTGTCACATCAAAGTTTGAATAGTTACAACAGACATCTATTGAACTCCTCTCATATATACTAAGATCTATATTATGTAGTGTCAAAAGAGCTGAAGAGAATTTAGAGACTTGACCTTGCTCTCAAGGAATCCATCAGCTTGCCAGACCAGTGGGACATGTCCTTATGAAACATTTGATCTATAGCACTTGTTCTCATTTGCCCAGAGAACACACCTTTCACAAAGTATCAAGCTGCCTTTGCTGAGTTTTGATTCAACCATAATATGTTTAACATTGTAGTTTGCCATCAAATTATAATCTCAGCAGCAGGCTAGGAAGATAAATCTGAAGTTAAAGACGTTAGGAATAACGTTGTAAAAGGAACCGGGGAAGGTTATGTCTGTCACATACATATGATATTAAAGTAATATCATCAGTCTAGGCAATTAAGGGGATAGTTTGGGTTTCCCTTCTGTGAAGAAACCTCCCCCCATCCAGATAAATCAAAACTTAAAGAATTTTTAGGAAACAATCTTAAAACAGATTTGGAGTAAGTGAGAAAGAAGCCATGAGGAGCTTTACCTCCAGATTTCATAAAAGATTGCTAATTTTCTCCAAAACCGTGTACTTAAATATTTTAACCAGAGAACATTACAGCACATAAACTGCAAGTAATTTATTGGAAAAAAAAGATTGAAATTGGGAACAAAAATTACTGAAGTTTGGAAATTTTCACCAGAGAGTTGACGTCTGTAAGAAAAAATTAAAAATTATACAACTGAAAAACATAATAACTGATACAAATATTAAAAGCAACGAGCAAAAGAGACACATTAAGTTCAAAGGATCAGTAATAAGTTTTATCTGAGTTTTGCACAGATATTATGGAAACAGGAGGCAATAGAATGACATCGTTAAAGGATGAAAGAAAAGCTTCCTACCTAGAATTCTATGACAAGTGAAAAAATTTGTTTATTTTTTTAATTTTTATTCATTTATTTTGAGATAGAGAGCACAAAAGTAGGGGATGGGCAGAGAGAGAGGGAGAGAGAGAATCCCAAGCAGGTTTCCTACTCAGGGAGGAGTGCAGTGCAGGGCTCGATCTTACAACTGAGAGATCATGCCCTGGGCCGATATCAAGAGTTGGAGGGTTAACCAATGGAGCCAGCCAGGTGCCCCTATTTATTTATTTTTAATTGAGTTATAGTTGACATATAATATTATATTTCAGGTGTAAAACATAGTGATTGGACAATTATATATATTACAAAATTCTCACCACCTTAAGTGTAGGTACCATCTGTCACCACAATTTATTAACAACTGTGTAATGTTAATACAATATTATTGACTATATTCCCATGCTGTACTTTTCTTTTTTTTTTTTTTAATTTTTTTTAACGTTTTATTTATTTTTGAGACAGAGAGAGACAGAGCATGAACGAGGGAGGGGCAGAGAGAGAGGGAGACACAGAATCGGAAGCAGGCTCCAGGCTCTGAGCCATCAGCCCAGAGCCCGACACGGGGCTCGAACTCACGGACCGCGAGATCGTGACCTGAGCTGAAGTCGGACGCTTAACCGACTGAGCCACCCAGGCGCCCCACCCCCATGCTGTACTTTTCATCTCCATGACTTATTTATTTTATAACTTGAAGTTTGGACCTCTTCAGCCCCTATTTTGCCCATCTCCCCTCCTCCCCTCTAGCAACCACTAGTTTTTTCTGTGTATGTATGAGTCTATTTCTCTTTGTTGTTTGTTTGTTTTGTTTTTTAGATTCTACATAAAATTAGAATAATATGGTGTTTGTCTTTGTTTGTCTAACTTATTCCACTTGGCATACCATGTTGTTGCAAATGGCAAGATTTCTTTCTATTTCACAGCTAAGTAATGTATATAACATCTACTTTATACATTTATTTAGATTGATGGACATTTAGGTTGCTTTAATAATCTGTCTATTATAAATAATGCTGCAAAAAACATAAGGGTGCATATGTCTTTTTGAATTATCCCAGCTAGATACTCAGAAGTGGAATTACTGGGTTACATGGTAGTTCTATTTTTAAGTTTTTGAAGACTCTCTGTACTGTTTTCCTTAGTGGCTGCACCAGTTTGCCTTCCCACTAACATTGTATGAGGGTTCCCCTTTCTCCACGTCCTTGCCAACACTGGTTACTTCTTGCTTTTTTGATACTGGTCATTCTGATGGGTCTGAGGTGCTATCTCATCGTGGTTTTGACTCACATTTCCCTGATGATTAGTGATGTTGAGTATCTTTTTATGTGTCTGTTGGCCATTTGGATGTCTTATTTGGAAAAATGTCTGTTCAGGTCCTCTGCCCAGAAAATTTTCTTTTAAAAATTACCATAAAAGAAATACTTTTCAGCAGACAAAAGCTGAGATAATTCATCATCAGAAGACCCGCACTACAAGAAGTACTGAAGGACCTTTTCCACGCTGAGGGAAAAGGGATTCTGGACAGACACAAAAGACTACAGGAAGAATGAAGAGCATAAGAATGGATAAAAATTCAGGTAATTAAAAATGGTAACTTTAAAACAACAATGACAACAATGTCTTATGGACCTTACAATTTACGTAGAAGCAAAATGTGTAATAGCAATACAGTATAACGTTGAGAGTGTGGCAAAAGGAGTTAAACTGTTCTCGGCATCTCTGCAAGGGTGGTAAGGTATTAGTATGAGTTAGATTCTGATGAGTTAAGGATGCATGTTTTGATCTCTAGAATAGCCGCTAATGAAAATATACAAGAATGCCAACCTAAACGATAAAAGAAAATAGAAAATGGGATAATAATACAAACTACCAGAAGAAGGCAGAAAGAGAGGAACGAAGGAGCATAAAACAGGTGAGACAAAGAGAAAACAAATAGTAACATAGTCCGTCTAAACTCAAAATCTCAATAAATTGCATGCAAATGAATTAAGAGGGCAGAGCAATGCAAGTGCTTGGACGGGACACTCAGAGGTCTCCTTGAAGCAACTCTTTAGGACTAGTAAGGATGTGTTAGTCCAGCTCTACCAGTTTGTACCAGCTGCATATCAGCCCTGTCAGGGAACCCAGCATGCAGATGAAGGAAGTAAAGTCCATTGTTGTTTCTGACCTTTCAGATTCTCCGTGTACCTTTCTTAACTCATCCCATTCTTTCCTCCTTAATCAGTGATAACTATCCTATTTTTTGTGTTTGCCATTTCCTTGCTTTACTTTATAAACCTGGGGCACCTGGGTGGCTCAGTAGGTTAAGCGTCTGACTCTTGGCTTCGGCTCAGGTCATGATCTCACAGTTCATGGGATCAAGCCCCGTGTTGGGCTCTGCACTGACAGCACAGACCCTGCTTGGGATTCTCTCTCTCCCTCTTTCTCTGTCCCTTTCCCGCTCACACTGTCTCTGTCTCTCTCAAAATAAATAAATAAACTTTAAAAAAATTTTACTTTATAAACTCACCAAATATGCACCAATGACTTCAGAACATACTGCTTAGTTGTTTCTGCTTTTAAACTTTATATAAATGGAATCATATGGTATATATTCATCTTCAACTTTGCTTTTTTGTTCAATATTATGTTCTTGATATTTATCTACATTTTTGCAGGCAGCTGAAATGTGTTTATTTCCCCTGATATATAGTAATCTCTCATATGATGATTCTAATTCTTTTTCCATTCTACTGTAGATAGACATTTATATACATCAAAGTTTTTCTCTAAGGTATGTATCCAGGAGTGGAATAGTTGAGCTACATTCACTGCACAAAATCACCTTTACTAGATAATGCTAAATTGTTTTCTGAAATGATATATATACTACCAGCAGTGCATAAGTTTACTAGTTGTTCCATATCCATGACAACACAATTTTTGCGAATGTGCCAGAAAAAGAATGGATTCTGGTGAATTTCTATGCATTTCCTTGCTTACTCATGAGACTGAATATGTTTTCGTGTATTTCTATACTACAGAGAATTCCTCAATGAAATGCCTTCTCAAGGCTTTTGTCAATATTTTCATGCCATTTTCTTATTGATATGTAAGAGTTCTTTTCTTAAATTTACTTTTGTAAGAGTTCTTTTCTTAGATTTACTTTTAGATGATTTATTTTTAATGTTACTTAAATTCTATATTCTTAATAAAACTATATATTCTACCTGCTTTTGTTCATCTATTGAAATTCAATTTTTTAATCTATATTACAACCAGCAAACTTGCTAAATTCTTATTTATTTTTATTACTTATTTTATTTTTAAAATTTATATTCCATTTATTTAAACTAAAAAAAAAAGCCAACAACAGTTCACCCATTTCTTTCACCCCTATCCCTACCTCTGGCAACCACCAATCTGTTCTGTGTATTTGTGAGTTTATGTTTGTTTGTTTGTTTGTTTAGACTCCACATTTCAGAAAGATACAATATTCTTTTTCTCTGTCTGACTTATTTCACTTGGCGTAATGCCCTCAAGGTCCATTCATGTTGTCACAATAGCAATATTTCACTCTTTTTTTACGGTTGAAAAATACTCCACTCCACAGTTTCTTTATTCATTCATCCACTGATGGAAATTTAGGTCATTTCTGTATCCTGGCTGTATCCTGTTATAAACAATGCTGCAATGAACATGAGGGTACATATTATCTTCTTGGGTTAGTGTTTATGTTTACTTCAGATAAATACCTAGAAATAGATATTCTAAACTATAGGATAGTTCTATTTTTCGTCTTTTGAGGAAACTCCATACTGTTTTCCACAGTGGTTGTACCAGTTTGCATTCCTACCAATAAATGTACAAGGGTCCCCTTTTCTCCACATCCATTATTTCTAATATTTTGTGTGTAGTTTTTTTATTTTTTTTTGTTATATCATCTATGAATAATAACACATCCTTCATTAATCTGACAACTTCATTTTTCACATCTGATTGTGTTTACTAGTCCCTTCAGCATAATGAATAGTAGTGAGAAAAATCATATTTGTCTTTTTCCAGATCTTAAAGACAATGTTTTTTCCTACTTCAAACAAGTATGATGTTTGCTATAGGATTTTTCTAGCCCTTTAATGTGGTAAGAAAATTTCCCATTTTTCTTAGTTTACTAACAGTTTTTATTGAAAATCAATAGTGAATTTTAGGGCACCTGGGTGGCTCAGTCAGTTAAGCATCAGACTTCTGCTCAGGTCATGATCTTGTGATCCATGAGTTCAAGCCCTGCATCAAGCTCTGTGCTAAAAGCTCAGAGTCTGGAGCCTGTTTCAGATTCTGTGTCTCCCTCTCTCTCTGCTCTTCCCCCACTCACTTCTCTCTCTCTCTCTCAAAATAATAAATAAACATTAAAAATTTTTTAAAAAAGAAAATCAATAGTGAATTTTATTGAAAACAAGTTGTATCTCTTCAGAGAATCATACTCCTCTCTCATTTAAACTTTCAATGTTGCCAATTATATTCAACAATTTTTAATATTATGCCACCCTTGACACTCTAAGGTAAGACCAACATTTTAAAAATAACTGGCTTGATTCATTCTGGAATGAATTTGTGTTTCTGTCTCTAAAATTTGAGATATATGATCAGAATTTTAAGGGAAGGGAATACCCAACATCCCTATTCATACTAATTCCAAACTGACAACAATCCAAACACCCGTCAAGATCAAATGGATAAACAAATAGTGATCTTTTCATAAAATAGAATAATACCATATAGCCATGAAAATGAGTAACTACAACAATATGGGTAAATGTCATAAACATAATGTTAAGTAAAATAAGACAGATGCAAAAAGTATGCATACTATATAATCCCATTTATATAAAGCATAAAATTAGAGAAAACCAATCTATGTTCAGAACTGGAGGCAGTGGATGCCCCTCAAGTGGGGTGGTATAGTGACTACAAGAGAGAGTGAGTGCATTTTCAGGTTGTTGAGAATATGATGATGTTTGGTCTGATTGATGGTTATAGAGTTTTGTCCAATTTACAGAAATTCATTGAGGTGTACAGTTTTCTCATGTGCATTATGCCTCAACAAAATTATTTTTAAGTTTATTTATTTATTTTGAAAGACAGAGAGAGCACAAGCAGGGGAGGGGCAGAGAGAGAGAGAGAGAAAATTTCAGCCAGGCTCCACACTGTCAGCACAGAGCTTGACGTGGGGCTCTATACCATGAACCATGAGATCATGACCTGAGCTGAAACCAAGAGTCAGACGCTTAACTGACTGAGCCACCCAGGCACCCCTAACAAAATGTTTTTTAAAATGAAAGATGCAGTATGGACTAGGAAGCAAAAGACATCAATTTTAGTCCAAATCTTACCCCCTTCATGTAGTGGATCAGGAAGAAATATGCAAGGCCATCCTGAGGAACTAGAATGAGTCCCAGGCTGTTAAGAATCAATAGAAATTTGGCTGGAAGTATACATGTATCTAGAAACGAGTGCGCCCAGGAGAATAGAAGTCGGGTCAGCTATGAGAGCACAAACTAAAGAGTCACAGGACTAAAATGTGGTCCTGACAGACTCAGTCATCTTGGAAATGGGCAGATCAAATGCCACATACTTTGTGATCAAAGAAGTGAAGGTCACCACACTTTAGTAGCTATATTTCTGAGAACTATTAAATCGACAATATAGTTTTAAACTTCAGAATCTTGTGACATTTGCTCAAAAGAGTAAGCATCTTCAAACTGAATACACACATTCATTCATTATTTATCAAACATGTATTGGCATCCTACTTACAGGGAGATATAGATAAGGAGACAGGACCAGTCCTGACTTCAAGAAATCGATAGTCTGATAAGGGAGACAGATATGGGTATTAACAATATAGAGAGTTAAGAGCTTGGACAGAGGTAAATGTGGAATCCTATGGGACTATTTAGAAAGAATGTCTAATCCGTGTTTTTGAATTCAGGGAAAGTTTCTTTGAGGGGGGATATTAAGATTCTGACAAAGCCTTTATAACCGAATTTCTGAACTGTCATGACTAAGGGCTAAGCCTTGAACCATGGGGGAATTTACTGTAGTAAAAGTCACTTTGTGAGATATCTTGGCTTCCAGCCATGTAACCTGTCTTGGTCGTGACACAATATTTGCCTGATGGCAGCACGGAAGGAGAGAAGTGAAGGATGACGCCAGACTCAGGGAGAGGGAGCTAGGCAAAAACTAATAGTCTCTTGTGTCCCTCTGATGGTAGCTTCAGTTATACCATGATTTGTGTTCTTGAAGTTTTTCATGAGGGTTAAATGAAGCATGTATCAAGTTCCTTGCGAATGTTAAAAACTGATTCACTTATTAATCACTATCATTTTCTCAGGAAAGTTAGTCTTTGTTCATTAAGAGTGAAATATTCATGCTTATTCTGATTAACTAAAATATCCAATTCAGCATTTCCTGAGTACTTCAGTAAATTTCCTGCCTGACACTATAGCCAGTGGGACACAGAAATGAGAAAGTTACTGCCCCGAAGAGGTTCAAATGCAAGCTTAAATAGAAGATGTATAAAAATGGGGTTCCTGGGTGGCTCAGCCGGGTTAGTGTCAGACTCTCAGTTTCGACAAAGGTCATGATCTCATGGTTTGTAAGTTCGAGCCTCACGTTGGGCTCTATGCCAACAGAGTGGAGCCTGCTTGGAATTCTCTCTCTCTCTCTCTCTCTCTCTGTCCCTCCCCCATGCTCCCTCTCTCAAAATAAATAAATAAACTAAAGGAAAAAAATGTATACAAGTGCTATGTAAGTTACTGCTGTCCAGATGGACCTAGAGGACTTCAGCACCCTCTACCATAAAATTTCCATCAACATCCTTAAGTCACCCAAATGAGCATCCAACCCATAGAGTCAGTGTACTTGCTTCAGCAGCTACAACTTAAAGGCAATAACCCCAATCCCAAATGTCCACATCCAGCAGATACCTTCCCAAATGATCCCCCCCCCCCACCATTACAAGATGATGCAACAATATGCTTGCAGGAGGAAAAGGAGTCTGAGGAGGAATCCCTGTAGAAATTATCTCTGAACTTGAATCTGACCAAGAAAGAAATGCAGACAAGGTAGGAAAGAACTTCAGCATAAAATTCAGAGATGGGGAGAGTACTTGCAGGGGTTGGGGGACCCATGGGGCTAGGGGCGGGCCATCACCTGGAGAGACAGAGAAATCAGAACTCAGAGGGCCCTGTTTACGGTGCCAACAAGCTTCGACTTCATCTGTAAATAGGAAGGGAACATCTAGGAGTTTTAACTGGCTAAAATCTAAGAAGAAACATTTCTATGGCCTCATGGAGATTGTACTGGAAGGGAGATAGTTGAGGAAGGGGGAATGGAACAAGGCAGTTGAGAGGAGATGTGCTCAATTTGCTCACATCATGTTCCTTAGTCCTCTGATTCATGCTCACCTTAAATGCTTCTAAGCATTTTTAGCATATGATGCAGACCATTCTGCCTTGCCAGATTCTTCTCCTCACACTGGTTATTTTAGTGCTGTTCTACCTTGCAATAATAGTTATTGGTGGGGTTTCATCTTAAAGCTATTTTGCAGAAATCTTAACAGTTTTCACAGTCATTGCCAATTTGGCAAAATCAAATTTTGAGGCCATTCTGCCGGATTTGTTTTTTAATCAGTGTGGTTTTTTCATGACAGGAAGTAGATCTTGTGCTTTTTTATAATGCATCTTAAAAATAACCGCTCATTTAATAAGATAATGCAACAAGAACCCTGGATGCTTCAATGGTTAATGAACGTGGCAGGATTCTTTCCAAAACAGCAGCTCTGAGCAGGAGACAAACATCAGTGTTTAAACAAAGAACTTTGAATAAGGAATTAATGGGGTGGAGAATTGCTACTTTTAAGCAGAAAAGATCTCTTAACCACCCCCACAATCAAACAATTTATATTCAAAATGATTTTTCTGATTGAAAGAAGTGAGACATTCTTGCATATAACTAGCCTCCCTCTCTCCCTCCTTCTCTCTCCCCATCCCCACCTTCTCTGTCTCCCTCTCTGACACACACACACACACACACACACACACACACACTGGAAATTCACAGAAGCCAATTTCCAGAGAATGAAGATATATAGTGTGCTTTCTGGAATTACCGACCACAGGTAAACCCACCCTGAACGAGTTCTTATATTTACCCTTCATCTCTCAAGACGGCCCCAGGCACAAAGCAATATTTCCTCCTTATGCAGTTTACTTCTTTCAGAACCTTAAAGAATGCTGTCAACAACTGTGGTTCTTTCTGAGCTTGAGCATTAAACATTTCATCACTGATTGCTTTTAGTAAATGTGTGTACGGTGGAGTCTTTTGTTCCCTAATTGTCTATA
The DNA here is from genome assembly GCF_024362965.1 of Panthera pardus. Lineage (NCBI taxonomy): Eukaryota > Metazoa > Chordata > Mammalia > Carnivora > Felidae > Panthera > Panthera pardus. The sequence goes on along the minus strand of NW_026526732.1, from coordinate 21,073,828 downwards.
ATTATAGTTCTTTTATGCTTTCTAAGAACTCAAAAGAAAAAGTGAAGAGACACTGGTACTTTAAACTGAGACCCTATATAAATCAAATTAAAAGAAAGTAAAATGGTAAAGCGTTTTATAAACAGGTATGTGATAGCTCTGGGTTACTTACAGAAGTTGGTAAAGAAAAACAAAGGAAATTTACAATTTCTAAATTACAGACTCAATAATTTAGAAATTGCTAAAATACTTAAATAGTCAATTCCACCCAAGTCTGAATCCATCAATATTACCCCTTCTCACCCACTTGAAAGCAAAAATACATGCTATGAGGTTTATTGGAATAATATGAATACCCTCACATTCTTCCCCAGAATTGATCTTTTCCTTCTAAACAACTTAATGGTAAGGTTCTCAAAGCATAATTTTTTTTGTCGTCTGTCTTAATACTCAATTTACTCTATTCAGTAATGCTTACGTTATTCTTCACATGAAAGAGCCTTTGCCCAACAACATTTGGCAAGGGAATTTAAGATAATTATTCAATTATTTTAACAACTTAATTATCAGCTAGCTAACAATGGTCATATTTCAGAAGAGTATTTTTCTATATCAAAGGTAGCTACTGCCCCTCGAATTACCTCCATCATTTTCTTGTCTTTTGTTCTCCGCCCACTCTCACAAGTCTATTTAAGAGTTCACATTATCACCTGCAGATGTGGTACCAATGCATGAAGTCATGCAGGCTGTACACGGTGCAGTTCCAGACTGTGCTCACTTACACTACAAGGGACCAGTGGCCTTGACATCCTCAATGAGGTGTGAGAGGAGCGGTCCTCACCCACATGCCACCCTGGCGAAGTTCGGTTTGTGTGCGCGTGAGTTATCAGTGACGGAAGTGCGCTGTGCCTGTGAACAGGAGGCAGGAGTAGAGGTTGAAGACTGTGATGGTAACGGCCAAGTTTGAGCCCATAATCCTCAATAATAATATATTTATCTCAATTTCAGATTGTTCTTAAGGACATCTTTAAGCATTTTTTTTCTTCCACTCAATTACATTCTTCAACTCAGTTTGAAAACCTTACTTTGTGAACCCGGTAGTGTTAATAGCCAACAGTCTGCTTAAATCAAAATCATGCTTATTAATTATTGAATAAATACTAATGGGATTCTCTTGGGAAAGAAGTACTTTGTATTAAAGTTCCAAATGGCAAGTTTATTGTTCGTGGTGGGGCAGAGGTATAGAGTATAAGGAAGGTTTATTGGATCTGAACTAGAGCCCCGGAAGATGAAATTCACCTTGGAGGCATTTATCATATTTCGTGGCTGGCCTTCAACTTTACAGGCCCAGAATCTTAATTTTGGTGAGTTTTCCCATCTCTTGGGGATACATTCACATCAGCAAATGTTATTTAAAAATATATGCATATAAATATATTTAAAAATATATGCATATATTTAAATATATATTTAAAAATATATGCTACCTTGGTAGCTCAGTTGGTTAGGTGTCTGACTCTTGATTTTGGCTCATGATTTCACGAGTTTGAGCCCCGCATAGGCTCTGCGCTGTCAGTGCAGAACCTGCTTGCGATTCTCCCTCTTTCTCTGCCCCTCCCTCACTCACTCTCTCTCTGTCTCTCTCAAAATAAAAAAAGAAACTTAAAAAAAAGATTTTTAAAGATAAGTATATATAAATAGAATGTATGTAATAGAATATATGATATATACTATAGAAACATATAATTATATAATTCTGTTTACATCTATCTATATATTTCTATCATATATATGTATTTCTATCATATATGAGAATATATTGATAGACTATATATTATATACAATATAAAATATTATATAGTATATGTTGTATAAATCTGTCTATATTTTCTAGAAAGGCACATGTCATATAGAAATACACACACACACACACACACACACACACGTCCATACGCACTCACACACAACCCCAGAACGCCTGTTTATAATGAGAAATAAAACTGACGGTTAGATATACCAGCATACTCATGTTGGCAAAGCTGTTCACACTTGTCCTGCATGCAGACTGCATAAAGATGGCTTTATCTAAAGACTGCTTGGTATGTCTGGGCTCAGAACAAGGAAGGTTAATATATGGCTTCAAAGAAACCGCGTTGTCTCTACTATAGATGGAGTTTTGGGGTGACCCCTGAGCTTGCCTGTCTGGGTATGCCCCCTGCTGGACAGGGATTAAACTACCACTGTGATCTGGAATTTTGCTTTTCATCCTCTGGAAATATGTCTATTCACACAGCACAATACAATTGGCCAGGCTTCCATTTCCTGAGTTATAGTCCTGCCCTGCTTTCCTGAGGTACCGGGTCAGCCATAGAAAGAGGTCTTCTAGTTGTCCTCAGAGTACCTGCTACACCTTCTGAAATGTCCCCTACACATTGTGAGTCATCTTTATACCATATGTTCCTGCTCCCTTGGCTACAGCTGATGAGGACAAGGCTGAGTGACCCAAAGGCAGAGGCTTCCACGTAGCTGGAGGCCTGCCAGGCAGCTTTATATGAGACTCCTGTCTGGCAAGATGCTGTGCACCAGTAATTTGGCCAATCTATTTAAATCCTCTCACTTGAGCAGTGGTGCACCCGAAGGACACCAACAGAGGACTCTGGCCACTGGGTCAGTGGAAGCAAAAGGTACTTTTCAAAAAGGCAGTGGAAGCAATGAAGAGGGGCAGCAAGCCACGAGGCAGTAAAGCCTCCACATAAGCAGAAACCACCGCATAAGGAGAGAACAGAATCAATTTAGAAGATGAAGCAGAAACATGGAATTGTAAACTCATTGCAAAGGCAAAGCGTGGAGAGGAGCAGTGACATCTGGTTCTGATAAGAGAGGTTCTGTTGGCTCCTGTCGACTCCTGAGCAGACTTGCAGGGTCTACAATCTCTGTTTGTGAGGCTCTTGAGAAGGTCTCCGGTATCCTTCACTTCCCTGTGATTCTTTACAATAGTTGTCCCTTATTTGAGGCAACCCGAGTGGGTCTTTGCTTCTTGCCATCCTGAGATAGGCTGATTAATCATTCTGAAATTACTGCCTGATCACAACTTTTGAAGTTTTGCAGTCACCTATTGATAATCCCTTAGAATTTGCTCCCACAGGTAATCGATCCCATATGTGGATTTTCAAACTGTCAGAGGCAAATTTATTTCCAGACTCTCAAGGGATGCCTAAAAGCTGCCCTGGTGTCTTGACTTGTATAAAGGCAGATGAGCCAAGAGGCTGTGTGGATTCCCTTACAAACTCACTTTGCTTATAAGCTGCATTGCTAAATCACAGAGTATTTCTACCATCCCCTTAATTAGTAGGACTGCAATCTTGTTCTTTAAAGTACAGTGGCAAGGCAGCTTTCTATTAATCAAGGCCATAACTTTAAGAAGTGACCTGCATTTGGAGTAATATAACCTTGCTCTAATCATTAGTCATTTGCAGCCAAATTGAGCAGAGACTGATTACAGCTGCTGTCTTCTAACCAAGATGTAGCATTTGCTCATCCTTCAAGACTTCATTGCTGGATCATTCATGCATGTGAGTTTATAGCAACAGAATAGCACTTAAGCATACTCAAACTCTTAACCATACCAGTGGCATAAGAAGGTGCCTGTAGCCTGTCCTTTCCCCACAATCTAATGCCCGAATCTCAAAGAGGGCAACAGAATGCATCACAGTGGGGAATGTGAAAGAACCATCAAACATTCTGTAATCAGATGGATAAATTGAGAAGATGAGTCACGATTTTAGTAGGTCTAATTTTTCATCACAACAGAAAATAGAACAAAGCATGATTATGACTGTCATCTCCTTATAATATTTACCGCTAGCACATATCCCCTTCCTTTGTCTGTGTCATACTTGCAATAAGACCACATGTTGCCTAGCCCTTTAAATGCCGAGCTTATCAGGGTTCCAAGTTGAAGTCACGATCTGAAATGTGAGGGCTGCAAAGAAACGGGAAACGCAGGGATTATCCCAAGGAAGAAAAACAAGAAGACATGGGAGGTTTTAGGTAGAATCTGGGCAAAAGAGTATTTGATGGCAATAGCTCAGACAGGCAGAATTCCTTGTCCCAAGTTGCCTTTCTGGCTACAAGTCTGGAATGTTACTGTTGTTCTAGGTTATCTGACCAATCCCTCCACTGGCAGGGACTCTGAGCTTTCCCAGCTGCAGGGCTCTCTCTGGGTGAAGGCTCCCTTTCCTTCCTTGCATCAGAGGAGGGAGCACTGATATGCACTGCCTGGTGTGTGGCCTGGTGTCAGCAGCTTTCCTTGAACAGAAGGGAAGAAGTGTTCATTTGCCATCATTCACCCTAATTCACTGAAGTTTAGGGAAGACAGGATAGTTCACCTGTGACGTTTCATTAAGTGGAACACAGTTCTGTGTAGCAGATGAAGAGACTCAAATTCATTAATCCATAAGTGAGTCAATGGATTAGTGATTCCTTTGAGCAAGAAAGACTGTGGATTTAGAAATATAGGAAAACTGCAATAAGGTTTCAAAAGTACATGTATAATAGAAATTTGATGCTATCTTCCTGTTGTAAGCAGCACTTCCAAATGAAAACAGTGTCTAGCTAGGATGATTTGACTTCCATGAGTAGGGGAGATAGCCAAAAATAAAATCAGAGCTTTGAAAGACATCCAAAGCATATCATTTTTTAAGCTGTCTTTGTTCTTCCTGCTCTCCTAGATAATAATAAAAAGTCTAAGAAAAGATTCCTTATTGTTATATTTCAGAGCAGTCTCTATTCCGTAGGGAATTCTGTTTCTGCTTAGGTCTCTGAATGACAGTCAACATTTATTGTGGCAAAATTTTTTCCCTAGAGTTATAAATTAAATTTCTACGCCGCTCTGTCTTCATACCTCAAACCTCTCTGTCTAGAGGATAAGAGTCCTTGCTGGTGATTATTTCCCATCACCACCATCGTCATAAGAACAAATGATAATGCTGGAAACCCAAGGACTCTGACAAACTCCCTAACAGATCTTAGCAGTGAGGACCAGTGTTACTAAATCTCACTTAAGCCCAAGGTTCCCTGTGTGTGTGTATTTCCAAGTTGTGAGCTATGTGAGCAACAAACTGTGAAAACTGAAAATAGGTGAACAGGATTTCATGTCTTTGTAACAAAGACAATGTAATGCTTCTTAATGATCTGCATAAGAATTGTGGAGTATTGTATTTTACATATAAATGGCAAGCCAGTCCCATCAATGAAAATGTAAGTCTTATATGAATAGCCAAATTGAGCATTTTGGAGATTAAACTGGGGGAGAGAAAAGTAGTCAGGGTAGGAAAGATGTGGACTGTAGGGTCAGCAGGTTTGGAAAAGGGTCTAAGGTGAGCTCTCCTCATTGTGGGAGGGGATCCTCCAACAGAGCTTTAGGGCATGGGGGTTTTGGTTAAACTAGCTGTGTCCAGAGTGGCTGCCCAAGATATCAAATAATATTTGATATTTGGTGGTGAACAAAACTGGTCATTGGGAACTACCAGTACCCTAAGGCTATTGGTACCCCTATTATATTCTTTAGGAAGAAAAGAAAATAGATATGTGGTTTGATGACTCATTAGTGGTTTAGGTAATAGGTTATGCCATTCTATAAATGAATTGGTAGAAGTCTATCTATGGGAGGGTTTTAATCCTCATAAGCTGATTTATATGTCTGCAGGATGGTGATATTGGGGCCATCCAAGGCAGCAAGACCATCATGACTGTTTTCAGCTCCAAGCCATAATATTTGTTAAGTCCATTGAAGCTGTGACCCACACGGTCCTGTTAGAACCCAAAAAGCATGGAATTGATACAGGTTCTCAGAGATACCTCCAGAAGTCCATACTTCTCTCCTACCTATTTTCCTCATACATCCCAGTTCATCTGTACCAATATCTTTCAAACAATGTCAGCTTCCAGCCAGCCTCCTTTCCAATTGAACTTGTTACCAGCCCCTCCCTGTCTCCTGATTCTTAATCGCCACGTCCCAGTAACCTTGTGGAAAGAGTCTTTCTTGGAGAAAGAAGGTCAGGAAGAGGTCTTCTTAGTTTTCAGGGGAGAGGAAAGCACAAGAATAGTCATTATATTGTTTTATTAACGCCCGTACTCAAGAAATAGAATTTTGTAGGGGGAGCAAGAAAGAGCGGGGATGAGAAAGATAATTTTGAAAACATGTAGTGCAGAAGAAATGAGCTCATATGCTCATATACCCTCATGTACTCAAACTCCAAAAGGTACAGAAGTCAACACCACAGAAAATCTCCTCCCTTCTCTGTCCCCAGCCTCTCTCTCCCACTGTGTAGACACAGCCAATGCTATCAGTTTCCAGTGTACCATTTTGGAGGTATGTCATGTAGATGTGGATGTACATATATTCTCTCCTCCACTCTTTTTACCCAGATGATAACATTCTGCACATGGTGTTCTCCACCTTGCGTTTTCTCCCTCGATTTGACTTGGAGATGATTTCCTACCTTCAGCAGAAAAGATTTCTCACTTGGGTGAAAGGATGGGATTCAAAGGTATGCACTGTATAAGAGAGACACAGTAAATGGCAGCTGTCCCTTTCCTACCCGAGTTTTGAGTTCACTGAGAAAATAAGACAAAGTTCAAAGAAGATGGACAGCAAAATATATGTATTACTGATAAACTGATACTAGAGAATGTAGCCCAGATGCGCAACAATTTCCTACTACTGAAACCCCAACTTAGACTTACCACCCAGTCATAAGTAGCTCAGAGAGCCTCAAGCCTCTCTACACAGTTCCCTCCCTGAAAGGCTCATGACCTGGTGAAGCAGCCACATCCCGAAAGGAAAGATGGATGGGCTCACTTACACTGGCCCAATTTCTCACTCAGACTCACTAATTAGGCAACTCACTTCGGCAAATAACGGAGCAAGAAATTAAGAATGTTTAGGAACAACTCCTTTTGATGAAAGTCAAAAAAGCATGGCAGTAACATCCCCCCCACAAACCAAACATTAGGAATGAACAGTAATTAATTTAACTAGTCTCCTATTGACAGACACCAAAGATGCTTCCAAACCGTTCCTATCACAAAATGTAATGAATATGAATCTTCAATCCTTTGCTGTTACACAAAAAGTAATGAATATGAATATTTGAAAATGAATAACACTGTACATATAAAATTTCACACATATGGGTTTATATCAGAATGATGAATTCCTGGAGAAAAGGAGTGTGTGCATTTAAAATTTTTGTGAGACATTATCAAGTTGCCCTATATGGACGGTATACCAATCCACTCAGAAATGTGTGAGGGATTGTTATAACACCCTTTTCTTCACATTTTTCAACATGATGTATGAATAAGACCTTTTAATGTTTGCCAACCTAATAAACAAAATGTGGTGCCTTTATGGTGTTTTTTTCTCTCTTCTTATAAGTTAGAGTAAATATCTTTTCTTATATTCAAGAGGTATTTTAAATTTTTTCATGTCAGCTATCTTTTTATATCCTGTGTCCATTTTTCTACTGGATGGTTGTAGGCTTTGCTTTTTTTAAAGAGACTTTATTTTTTGCAGCAGTTTGGAGTTCAGAGCAAAATTGAGCAGAAAGAAAAACAATTAAGTGCAAGATACAGAGATTTCCATATGCCCTCTAGCCTAACCCCCCTAAACACAGCCTCCCCCATTATCAACATCCTGTCATGGCATGTTTTTCTATGTTAATTTGTAGACATTATTCATATTTTAGAAAATTTTGATTATGATACAAATTGCAATTTTTTCCAGGTGTTGGCATTCTTTTGATATTGCTTATCATGGTTTTGCCATGTTTAATTTATTTTTAGCAAAGTCTAATTTATCATACTTTTTTATTATTTCTTCTGAGTTTTGTATTATTCTTCGAAAGACCTTCCCTACTTTGAGATTATTAAATTTCCCCCTCCTGTTTCTTCAATTACTTTCATGGTGTCATTTCTTATATTAAAATCTTTGAACAATTTGAATGCAACAGGAAAGGATCCAACTTAGTTTTGTGTTTTCCTAGATGGCTATCCAATATCATTTTTTAATAATCCACTTTTTCTTCACCACTTTGAAATTCTAATAATTATTCATCTTCAATTAATAGGGTGAGATAAATGAATGCAGTTGAAATGTATACATAAAGACCCCAAACCAGAAATCATCTGTTTGAAAATGTCGCCCATGATTGTTCCTCTCTTTAAAACTTTTGAAATACAGACATTTATCTGGATTCAAGTCCTTACTCATCTATTTACTAGTTGTGCAATCCTAGGTGAGAACATTTCTGAGAGTATGGCTTTGGGTTTGTTGTGAGGACTATAGGAAAGAATACATAAATAACAATTATTAATATTAATTTATTGCTTAATTATTGCCAAGTCCTGTTTTAGCCCATCCTTCCATTCCCCCACTTGCAGAGAATCTGGCAATGGATAACAATCCTACCATTCCTCTTTTGCTTATGAAACCCCAAAGGAGTGCCAAAATGCTTCAGAAACCTTTTCCATGGAAATGCCAAAGCAAGATAGGTCTGTTCCAAATTTCCTTGGAAATGCTGAAGCAAGATAGTCTGTTCCAAATTTCCTTGGGGGTATACGTGGGTGTTTGATGTGGCTGAGCTTATATATAGTTTAATGGAAACTATGTTTAGCACTGTTATTTAGGATACAAATTCAGGAATAGAGTCAATATTTATAGAAGTAAATAGAAAGATGTTCTTGGTTGCCTATTGAAGATACCAAGATCTGGAATTAGGGAGAAGTGATCCTGGAAGACCTAAGGCAGAGCAGGTAGTGTTCTTCCTACCATTTCTCAAATAGGACTAGAAGAAAAGTTAATCTGTCTCATTTTCAAGTTCTTCAATTCAACTACCCAAAATAGATCTGCCATATTTTCAAATATATCCAGAACAATAAGTTTGCCAATTTTCTTGGTTCCAACCTCTACAAAATAACAATGATCAGAACGTCTTCTTTTACGATCACAAACTTTCTTGTTGCTGCTTTAGTCCTTCTTTGTTCTTTGTGGAAATGAAAAATAGCTGGTCATCATCTGTTGCTTCATATTCCAGAAAGTAATTAATAACTGTATCTCAGCCTCTACTTACATTATGAAAATACCAGTTCCTTTAACGTTCCCCCAAATGTTCATTGAATTATTCAGCTAGGGAAGAACAAGGGAATTACTACCAATTATGATAATAAGACGAGAGGTAAGTTAATCCCAGCAAAATAAGAATGAGTATTAGTGGTTGATGAGTGCACTTTGTAAAGATTTCAATGGTCAGAATTTTTAATTATTCTTGGAAACTGACTCTTGGCAAAAGATAGCACTTGTAGCTAATACCGGTAGATGCTGCGTGGTAATTATGTAATGCAGTTTGGCATACTGTGGATTTAAGTGTTCAGAGATGTATGTTAACGAGGAAAGACAAAATATGTGTTTTGCTGTTTTGATGCTTATTTGTTTTCTGTTAAAATAAATTAAGTGTTAATGGAAGAGTGTCTCGGGTAGAATCACAAAATCATAGATTTTCCTACTGCAATAGATGTAATGGGATCATTCAGCAGCCTGACTTTACAGACGAGGAAACCAAAACTCAGAGATGGAAGGGCATTCACCCAACTTGTTTGGTGTGTTGGTGGCCAAGTTGGGACTCTTAGTATGTATTGTATATCATTTACTTTAAATTTTTTTTAAATGTTTATTTATTTTTGAGAGAGAGAGAGAGAGAGAGAGAGTGTGAGCAGGGGAGGGGCAGAGAGAGAGGGAGACACAGAATCCAAAGCAGGTTCCAGGCTCCGACCTGTCAGTACAGAGCCCGACGTGGGGCTTGAACTCACAAGTCATGAAATCATGACCTGAGGTGAAGTCCGACACTTAACCAATGAGCCACCCAGGCACCCTTATATTACTTTTTAAGGAAAACACTTATTTGATTGACAATGGTGTTGCAAACATTTTGCACCAATTTTTTTTTTTCTTCATTCCTTTACTTGCTCAGAGTGGAGCCCAACACAGGGCTCAATCCCACAAGCCTGGGATCACAACTCCAGCAGAAACCAAGAGTTGGACACAACCGACTGAGCCACCCAGTTGCCCAACAACAGGTTTTAATAACATTTCCTGACATGCAGTGTGGGCTTGCAAAGATCACAGAACCCAGATTTTTCTGGATAGTTCCATTTTCAAATTCTCTGTTTTACTCAGAATCTAAGTGAAGCTTGGAAACCCATGCAGACTTTCCACAGCCTTACTTATATTAGATAATCCATAAACATCTCTTGACAGACCTCACAGCATTGCTGATTTGGTCAAGCCACCAACTTTCCCCCATAATAAACCACAGCCAGAGAAATGAGTCAGGTACGTGTTCAGTTTGTCATTCCTACAAAAAACCTAGAAGCCCCCTTTGGGAAAACGTGCTGTGGAAATAACAAGCCTTGTTTTAAATGTGTACTTGCCATCTGGATTCTAGAATAAATCTTAAAAACAGCATCTCTCCTGTCAAGTGGGCATTGACCTTTGACAAGGAATCCAGGCTGTTGTTCCAGAAAGGAGCTGTGCCCAGAGGACTGGGTGGGAGACAATTCTGCACGGAAGTCACAGAGACTAACAGGGTGCGTCTCCCAATTTCAGCAGAACATCATTTATCTGCTTGTCTGAGTGCTTTCAGGCCTGATACATGAGCTGACGATATCAGAGAAAATAATATATACATTTTTGACAAATGGGGCAGGAATTACCTGGGAGGTTTGAGTGATGGGTATTGATACTGATTAACGACATGTTCACAGCAATCTCTTTGTTGGTACTCCTGCTTCTTCAGTGGCAGAGATAGAGACTTTCTTGAAAGCAATCACAGGGGTCTCACTCGAAGGAATGAACAGAGCAGGGTCATTATTGCTGTCTCACCATTACTGCCTCGCTAGTCTGTAAGAGACTACACCTGATTCCCAGTGACTGCAGGGATTTGGTTACAAATGGGTCTACTCTCTGAGGGGCTGCCCAGGGGAATGACTCATCAGGACAGTGTTCATCTCTGTCAGCTGCCTCAGACACAGGTTTGTGACAGAGGAATGCGAGAGCCAAGAACTGGGCTTGGGGGGCTTTCTCATTCCTTCCTTCCCTCATTCAAATGATATTTTGTTTGAGAAGTGTGCTTACTGTCCAGTCATTATAAGCCAAACGTATAACATAAGGCAAAGGTTGCTGTAATGTTGCAACGTAGAATAAAGAAAGGTCTAATTTATATTTCTTTACCTGGAGTTTGATACGAGTCCTTGGTTTTGAGGAGCCTAGCTCTAGGACAGGCCTGCCTTTGCCTTGTGGTCTCGCTGCTGGAGCAGGGACCTGGGGTGTCATGATTTTGCTTTCCACAGTCACACTGTAATTGCTAAAGACACAGAAAGTAAATTCTGTACAAAAAACTTAGCCCTTCACCCTTACACACATACTCTCTCTCTCTCTCTCTCTCCTTCTCTCTCTCTCTCTCTCACACACACACACACACATACAGTGAAGAAGAGAGTGTAAAATTTTACTTTTTAGGCATAATATATAAAATGGCAGATAATTTGTATTACATTGTATACCTAACAATTCAAACCATGTTTTACCATTCTTGTGCAAACTTGTTTTCTGAAAAATTAGATCATATACAGGAAGGACGACTTATGAAGATGCATGGTCTGGTGTTTTTGAGACTTGCGAGGACAGCCTCTTCTGAGCAAAATGCAATCTCATTGACTTTTATGTCCTTCCTTTTACCCACATTAATGGGGAAAGACTTCAGTGTTCAGGTAAGTAATTTTTGTGGTTGAATCAGAAGGATTTTGAGTGATGTGTGAGAAAAAGCATTCCCACGTTTCTCCTCTCGTCTAATTAACTTCACCTAAGTGTTCTTGGAGGACTTGCTTCCAGAGAGGTCTATTTATGAAATTCAAGGATAAGGAGAAGATAAAAGATTTTCTTCTGACAAGAGGAAACGGACTCCAACTTTAGCTTTAAGAATTAATGTTATATTGGCTGTAATGGCTAGAGGAAATTCTCTGCATCAAGCCCCAGGAACATCCATCCACCTCCCACTAGCCTCGGTGGCTCAGGTGACTGATTAAAAGCCAGGGTCAGAAATTACTCTAATGAGTTTTTCAGAAAGTGGGTAAAATGTATCCTTTTGGGTACAAGTATCTCTTACTACAGAAGAGCTCCAAACTGCGAAAAATACGCAAGCAACATTTTAGGCAAGATGTGTGGTAAATGGAAAAGAGTTACCCGAGGTTTAGCAGAGTCGAGAACAGCTGAAAGCCCAGCTTCAGATAAGTCTGTCCGGCTTTGTAATGGGCTCTGAACAGTCCACTGGACAGGATGACCTTCCTCTTTCTCATATTGTCACAGCTCCAGTGTTTAAAACTCAACGGTCTCTTGCAGGTGGACACTGCGGAAAGGGCAGCTGGTAAATGTTCTGTGTGCAACGTGCATACTCCAGCAAATGCTGTGTGATCAAACACAAACATACACCCTCCATGTGCTGTCTGTAGCATGAATATGTCAAGATGCTTTACCCAAAGGCTGTGGGTTTGAGATTTTCAAATGAAATGGTTATACTTCTTCCTATGTCTCTTTTCTCAACAGAGTTGATGGAACACGAATTGAAGAGTTCTCTCATCCAAGGCAACTTTTCAAGCAAGGAGGCTAGACATGGGGACAGAAGCCAGGGAACCTTCCTTTCTCCCTGGGTGCTAATCTTCCTCCTCTCCTTGCCCACCTTCCATACTGATTCCTGGGATGCTGATTGATGCAGGTCACGTCCAGTTTTCAATTCTGTTTTCAATTTCAGTGACTTTACTGGCATGCTAAGGTATACAAGTATGACTCTGTCTTAGAAGGAGTCGTGTTTGGTATCTGTTTCCCATAACTTCTTATTTCTGTGACAGGGACAGTGCTGACTGCTTCTACATACTGCATTTTTTTAGAGGTACAGGTCTACACTTCTCACTTGCTAATCAAGGTCGACTTACTGGTTTTGCTAGTTGAGAGAAAATGTAATTTTTTTTTATTATGTGAAATTTATTGTCAAATTAGTTTCCATACAACACCCAGTGCTCATCCCAAAAGACGCTTTCTTCAATGCCCATCACCTACCCTACCCTCCCTCCCACCCCCCATCAACCCTCAGTTTGTTCTCAGTTTTTAAGAGTCTCTTATGCTTTGGCTCTCTCTCCCACTCTAACCTCTTTTTTTTTCCTTTTTTTTCCTTCCCCTCCCCCATGGGTTTCTGTTAAGTTTCTCAGGATCCACATAAGAGTGAAAACATATGGTATCTGTCTTTCTCTGTGTGGCTTATTTCACTTAGCATAACACTCTCCAGTTCCATCCACGTTCCTACAAAGGGCCCTATTTCATTCTTTCTCATTGCCATGTAGTACTCCATTGTGTATATAAACCACAATTTCTTTATCCATTCATCAGTTGTAATTTCTTTTTAAAAATTTAATGTTTATTCACCTTTCGGAGAGAGAGACAGACAGACAGACAGAGCATAAGGCGGGGGCGGCGGAGGGGGAGAGAGAGGGAGACACAGAATCCGAAGCAGGCTCCACGCTCTGAGCTGTCAGCACAGAGCCCAATGTGGGGCTTGAACCCATGAACCCTGAAATCATGACCTGAGCCAAGGTCGAACACTTAACTGACTGAGCCACCCAGGTGCCCTGAGAAAATGTAATTTCTAACTTTTCTGTGGGCCGAGCAGATGAGGAGCCCTGACGCTAGAGGCCAACAGTGCCATGGTCAAGAGCATGGGCTTACAGTCAGCCTGTGTCAAGTCCAGGCTCTCCACTCATTACAAGACAAGTCGTCTAACTTCTCCAAGTTTCTGATTTCTCTCTGTGCAACTTTGGTAGTGTTTGAATTTTGTAACATGAGCATACTTTACTTATTCAGAAAGCAATAAAAATATATTAAAATAGCTAAGCCAAGGAGATGTGATGTACAGGATGTACCGGAAGAGGAAACCCTGGAGGAGTTGTTTGGAAAATATCGTAGTAATCTGATCTGAGATGAGGAGATCCTACACTTGGAATAAGACTGGAGGGGATGGATGGATTAGAAAACACAGCCTGGGATTTAAGCACTGAATGAGGGAGAGAGTTAGATTGGGCTGAGCTGTGGCAGCTAGTGGATGGCTCTCTCCAGAAGCAGTTCTTTGCATGGGGCTTCTCCTTCTCAGACCCTCCCACCTCCACCATCCCCTCCTCCACTCTCTGTCCCCACCTTTCTCCCTTCTTTCTCCCTTTCCACTCTCATGATTGTCTGATGAATTCCAAACTAGAACTCCTCTCCAGCCCCCCTTATCTTTACATTTTCTATCTCACTAGAGACTTCTGATGTGTGTTACATGATTCTAACAAATTCCTGAGGTCTTTCTGCTATAATTCCTCCTTCTGTTATAATGTGGAAAGTGGTAGAGTATTTGCACAGAGGGTGGTAATAACTATTCTCACTCCTGAACACATACCCATGACTTCACAGCTCCTGCCATCGAGAGTTGAAGTCTACTTCTGCACCCTTTAAGTCTGGGTAGCCTTGTGACTTGGTTTGGCCAGTAGAATGTGGCAGAAGTGACATTTTGAGAATTCTGAAGCCTCTGTTCTCACCCTCCCGGAATGTCGCTCTGAGCTCACTAGGTCAAGAAGCCTGGCCCAGGCACGTGGAAGAGAAGCCAGAGCCCCCTCCCACATTCCCCAGCAATTTCCAAAGATGTGCAAGGGGCCATCTTAGACCATAGTTGAGCTGCTAGGTGACTGAGATGGCATGAATATTGGTCTTGGCCAGACCAGCCCAAGTTGCTGAACCACAGAAGCATGAGCAAATCAACAGCACTTACTTAAAGCATCTAAGTTTTAGATGGTATGTTATGCAGCAATAGAAAACTGAGGCAAGGATTCTGATTAAATGTGGTGTTAGGACATTCCCTCTTGTTTTTTATAGGTATATCTGTGAATTCACAAACTGGCAGGTAGTAGTCACAGGTAAGGGAGGAAATAGCAGGTGAGCAGATACGAACCTTGGGGCTGTCCCTGCTGGAGCACTTTCTTCCCAGAAATAGCAGCATAATTGCTAGCAGAAGTTTTCCTGTAGAAGATTTAATTTTTCACTTACCGAGCAAAGATACATGGCAGAGGTCTCAACATTTCGTTCCCATCTTTTCTTGTGGGTAAATACCAAGACTAAAGTCCATGATATTCCCCAAATCTAGATCTTTTTCTGTGAAAATTTAGGAATCTAGGCACCATAGACAAGGTTATCTTGTCTGCAAAGTTTGCATCACACCATCTTGAGTTAGAATTGAAGGGAGTTGAGTTCTAGAATATAACTGCAAGGAACAAAGGCCCATGGAAGAGATGGACACACTGAACTGAGCTGGTGTCGCATCAAATGACCCCCAAGTCGAGAACCAAACACAGTATGACTTGGGGTTATTGCAGAACAGGGCATGGAACTGGTAACATAGAAAAGTACAGTCCAGGGGTGCCTGGGTGGCTCAGTCTACTAAGGACCTGACTCTTGATCTCAGCTCAGGTCTTCATCTCAGGGTTGTCAGTTCAGGCCCCGCGTTAGGCTCCACACTGGACATGAAGCCTACATTAAAAAAAAAAAAAAAAGGTGCTATCCACTGGGTCAACGGTGAGAGGTGGTGGAGCCCGAGGATCGAGAATGTATACAGTGTTTAAAGGGGACAATCACTGCTCTACTCCCCTGATGTTTTTGGAATGAAAGCCTGTCATCACTAGTACCTCCAATTTTTCAAGAGGAGCTAAAACTATGGGTTATTACATGAAACCACTCAAGTTTAAAAAAATTTTTTTTAGATTTATTTTTTTGATAGAGAGAGGCAGAGCACAAGTGGGGGAGGGGCAGAGAGAGAAGGAGACACAGAATCCGAAGCAGGTTCCAGGCTCTGAGCTGTCAGCACAGAGCCCGATGCGGGGCTCGAACCCATGAACCGTGAGATCATGACCTGAGCCGAAGTTGGCCGCTTAACCGACTGAACTACCCAGGCGCCCCAAAACCACTGAAGTTTTAAAAGCCACTTAATAGTTTTAGAAGAATGTAAAACCCTGGGAGGGGCACACAAATCATGTCTGTAGGATACC
This sequence comes from Panthera pardus, assembly GCF_024362965.1. Lineage (NCBI taxonomy): Eukaryota > Metazoa > Chordata > Mammalia > Carnivora > Felidae > Panthera > Panthera pardus. Next base: position 21,057,667 of record NW_026526732.1, on the reverse strand, counting down.
AACTTATAACTGTGATAAAAAATGGCATTTACTATATCTGATAGCTGGTAGATTCACCATGTTTGACATCCAGTATTCCAGCGACAGCCGTAGTGCTGAGCTCCTGCTCTATTGTCAGGCTTTAGTTGCTGGGTCGTGAGGAGCTGCAGAGGACATTGGCACAGGGACAGGGTCCTGAGGCCATGTGGTAGCATTCAGTAGACGGCAAAGAGCAGTGGCTCTTTTCCAGCCAATGCGGGATTATGTCAACATCTGAACAGAGCGTAGTGTCTGTTGGTATCTACCGGATGATGATCAGCTTTGTAACAAGGAGAGCAAGTTCGCAGTGCTCCCTATTTTTTTTCAGTATTTTATTTTCTGTTTTACTATTGAAAGCAAAAGGATTAATGTAAAATCTTGCTGCTGAATATTATAGCAGTTCTTGCTTTTATTCCCAAATGGCTCCTCCAGTGCCCAGCAATTGTCTCCACGGCAACTACTTATGTTTTTATAAATCTTAGATTGCAATGAGCTGGGGAGGAAACAAGGGTAATGGCAAAACCTTTACAAGCCACAATTTTCTTTCAAACATGAAAAAGTTTCTAATAAAAGCTCAGATCCTTTGCTTTCCAATTTATACCTATATCTCAAGTGTCTGAGTACTGGTTATAACCTAGACAAATAAAATTTATAGCTCAATCAATCAAATATTTATTGAATATCCACTGTTCATCCAGCACTTTGCTAGACGCCGTCAGGAATTCAAAAGAAAAACCAAGCTCTGAAAGACCGTCACAGTTACATGGAGAAATAAAAGGGGTATCAGGGCAATAGTTGAAGCAGAGGGCACAAAGGAGAGGGATTGATCTGAGTGGAGCCTCATGTGGAGAAATGATGACAGGCGACCGACGAAGGGAGAGAAATTTGAATTCTGAGCTGTCAAAGTTTATCTTCTGCCTCTAAATACCCTGCTGTTTAACTTAAACCATCGCCTCCCTTTCTGTAAGACCTCCAGGGATATTCCCACCATGCCTCACAGTAACTGTTAGATGCTCAAGATTCCTAGATATCCCAGTATACACAACATTGAATATACTGCCTGCCCTGGTGATTTCCAGCCCACCTCACCTTCCTTCACCTTCCCACACACTTGGGTTGTGCCCTTGGTAGAACACAGTAACTCAACAGCATTTGCCTCTGGCAAGCCTCTGTCTCTTTTCTGGACACTGCTTCAGGATCAGCTCTAACTGAATTTAGCTGCGCCCTCCTCCCCGCCCCAGGGACACTGCCTCCCTTGAAGTACCATCAAGCAAAGGCTCCCAACCGCTCAACCCCGTGTGTTCCAGGGCCAGCAGGTACTTATGGTCTCTTTGCTTTTACTCTTCAAAATATTTTCTCTTCCTAGTTTATTAAAACAAAAGACGAAAAACAATTAAACGAAAAACACAGGTCATTTGAAAACGTGACTCTACCATATTGCCTGTCTTTGTCGTTGTCAGCAGGGACTTACAGACTTTACCCAGGAATACATTAAAACTGGACCCTCACCTTCTTCTCCTTGGTTGTGTTAATAATTCTGACCAATTTCAAGCTCAGAGCCTGGAGCCTGCTTCAGATTCTGTGTCTCCCTCTCTCTGCCCCTACCCCACTCATGCTCTGTCTCTCAAAAATAGATAAGCATTAAAAAAATAATTCTGACCAATTTCATATTCCAAAGGAGAGGGTTTATCTAACAGTGTTTTTGTAGTTTTGTGATTTCCTCAGCAGCAATGATCTTTTTCTCCATATCAAAACCATCCGGTCCTAAGATGCATTACAGATTTTGTTATGACCCTAAATCGTTCATTTCTAAAACTTAGTTCAAGCATCTGGCTTCTAACTTCCATCTCTTATCCTTCCAGATCCTTTTTTCCTAGTATTTCCATTCTGACAAGGTTTCAAATTTATTAGGGCATACAGTCCATTGACTATCAAATTTATTCTCCTTACTATTCCTTACCTTGCCTCGTTCATAAAAGAATTTGTACACTAATGCCAAAAGAAAATTCCGAGAGCTTTCCTTGATATAAATATTTTATTGAGTGAGAAATAAACTGTTCTCAAACATGGATACTTCAAACCTGAAGCTGGTATGAAGGTCACAGGTATGATGTTACAGGATGGCTTATAAAGTGTAAGTGAGGAAGACGCTCAACTTTCACAAAGATTGGTTATTACAATGGGAATTTCCAGACAGCAGGGATTGTTTAAAATGATTATCTTATGCCATTTTTTTGAGGAAGATGGCTTCAGTTTTGTTTATGAATATCAGAGGTATTTCCAAGAAATAACCTAAGTTTTGCTTACCTTCATGAAAGAAGCTAGACTAAGTTTTGCTTACGCGGCTTAACTGGTTTTGTCTGCTTGGAGGATCTTTAAACCTGGTCTCCATTTTATTTTATTTAACACTAATAATATTTCAAACGTAAAAGATAACTAACGATTAATGTAATGAAAGTCCACTTATCGTCTCTCTTATTTTCATATTTTAAAATATGAAACTCCTTCTGATCATATTCCTACCTTCATGGCCTCTGAAGTAACCATAATACTGAGTATGTTTTTAGTATTTAAATTGTTTTTTGAAAATCATTTCCTACACATTATTTTCGCTTTTAATCATAGGTATGCATTGCTAAAGGAATATAGAATTGTTTTAGATTTTATAACAATTGTATTATACTTTATATATTTTATCAATTTCCCTTGTTACTCAAAATTATCTTTGTGAAATTCACTTGTATGGGTACATGGACCCCAATTCCACCATTTTCATTTGTGGCACATTATCCTATCAAATAAATATGTCACAATTTATTTATTCTTCTGATAATGGACATTATGTTGTCTGTTGTTACTATGAAGTGTGTTTTTTTCTACTACCAACTGCTGATTATATGGGTCCTTTATATTTTTTCACACTATTTACTCTTCTGTTTAACTATTGTAGAACTTCAGAATAACCCAGATTTTGCCATTGTCTTAATCTCTTCAGGCCATAGACTGGGTGGCTTATAAACAATGAATTTGTTTCTCATGGTTCTAGAGGCTGGACATCTAAGATCGAGGTGCCGGCAGATTTGGTGTTTGGAGAGAGTCGCTTCCTTGTTCATAGATAGCTGTCTTCTTATGGTGTTCTCACCTGTGGAAGGAGCAGAAAAGTTTTCCACAACCTCTTTCATAAGGACACTAGTTTTGTGTATGAGGGTTTGCCTTCATATACCACCCAAAGACCTGATCTCCAACCCCAGTCCTACTGGGGTTTAAGTTTCAACAGATGAATTTGGGGGAGGACACAAACATTTGGTCTATAGCAGCTGTAACGGATTCTTTTTAAAATAAACATTGTATATTTTATTTGCTAAAATGTCTTTATCTATGATCATAAGTGAGATTGCCTGTGATTTTCCTTTCCTTCATGCATGCCTTTTTCTCATATTTGCATGAGAAAATTAGATACACCATTCTCATAGAATGAGTTACAGAGTGTTCTGTCTTCTTCCATTCCCTGGCAGAGTTTGTACAGATTGGAAATAGCTATAAACTGAATGATTGCTAGGGATCATCAATAAAAGTCGTAGGGTGGTGTGATTTTATTGGCAGATTTAAAATTGTTTTTCAAAATCTTTAATGATTAGAATTCTTCTTAGATTTTCAGTTTAATTTGGAATTAGCTTTTACAAGTCATATTTTCCTATAAAATAATTTACTTCCTTTTAGTTTCCAAAATTATTGTCCTGAAGTTGTTTTAGCATTTTTTTATCTTTCTTTTCTTTTAGTTTATTTATTTATTTATTTATTTAGAGAGAAAAAGAAGGTGAGCGAGTGCAGGGGAGGGACACAGAGAGAGAGAGAGAGAGAATCCCAAGCAGTTTCCAAACTATCAGCACGGACCCTGACACAGGGCTTGAACCCATGAACTATGAGATCATGACCTGAGAGAAATCAAGAGTGGGATGCTTAACCGACTGAGCCACCTAGGCGCCCCCTTTTTTGTTTTTGTTTTGTTTTGTTTTGTTTGATATTTCAAATGACTTTACCGAAGCTCTTTAATGTGGAAACTGACCGGGGCGCCTGGGTGGCTTGGTCGGTTGAGCGTCCAACTTCGGCTCAGGTCACGATCTCACGGTCAGTGGGTTCCAGCCCCGCGACGGGCTCTGTGCTGACAGCTCAGAGCCTGGAGCCTGTTTCAGATTCCGTGTCTCCCTCTCTCTGTGACCCTCCCCCATTCATGCTCTGTCTCTGTCTCAAAAATAAATAAACGTTAAAAAAAAAAAATTAATGTGGAAACTAACCATATTGTTTACTTTAGATAGACTCAACTCTGGACTTTGACGGGAGCTGTATAACGTAGTTGAAAGTCTTCCCTTTGCTCTTTCAATTTATTTGTTACAAAAGACAATTCATCTTAACTCTCTCAATGTCAGTCTTTCTTCCTCTTCAGTCCCTTCCTTCCTTCCTTCAACTAACTTTCATCCAATGAGGATGCCTCTTATTTATTTATTTATTTATTTATTTATTTATGTAGAGTATAATTGACATATAATATTATAGCAATTTATGATTCAATATTATGTATACATTGCAAAATGATCACCACAATAAGCCATATGGTAACATCCCTCACTATACATTATGACAGCACTTTTTTTTTTTTTGGTATGAGAACTTTTTAGGATGCCCTTGGCAACTTTCAAATATGTAAATGCAAAAAATTAGCATTCTTTATCATCTTTTTAATCTCTCCTCTGTTTGTGGTTATATACATCTTTTTGTTCCAAATATGCGCTTGTGGCTTCTCTGTTTTCTCTTCATTAGCCTTCTCAAAGGTTTAGTGCTTCTCCAACCTTTCCAAAGAACATGCATTTAATTTTGTGCATCTTCTCTGTGAATGTTGTTTTCAATTTCATTTATTTCCACTTATCTTTATTGCTTTATTCATTCTACTTTCCTCATGATTATTCTCATTTTCTTTTTTGTAATAGTGCATTAATTTTAAAACATTCTTATAATGACTACTAGGGCTGTTTTTCAAAAGGTTTGCTAGATTGTATTTTGTTATTGAAGTTCTCAGTGTTTTTCCATTTCTCTTACAATTTTTTTAACCCATGAATTATTCAGAAGTAAATTTTTAATTTTCAGATATATTTATTGTTTCAGTAATTTTGTAACAAATATATTTCTTAATTGTATTGTGATCAGAGTATTTGGATGTTATGATACTAATTCTATAAAATCTGTGGTCATCTTTTCCCTAAATGTTTCAAATGTGCTTGAAAAGAATGTGTAATCTCTAACCTGAGATCCTCTATATCCATAGGACAAGCTCATTAAATCTTATATACATTACCGACTTTTCTTCTGCTTTATCTGTTCATTACAGAGAATAGTATAAAAATTTCCAAAATTATAGTTTATTTGTTAATTTCTCCCTTTAATTCTATGAATATATATTTGAAGTGATGTTAACTGCTGATTACACATTTTAAATTATTGTGGTTTGTCCAGCCTTTTTGCGATATTACTGACATATAACTTACAAAAATTTGAAGCGTACATGTGATGATTCTATACACATATATATTACAAAATGATTATTACAATAAGGTTATTAACATCACCATCCCCTCACAGAATTACCCTTTTTGTGTGTGTGGTGATAACATTTAAGATCTACTCCCTTACTCTTAAATATAGAGAAAAAACTGAGGGTTGATGGGAGTTGGGGGTTGGAGGTCAGGGAAAATGGGTGATGGGCATTGAGGAGGGCACTTGTTGGGATGAGCACTGGGTGTGGTGTATGTAAGTGATGAATCACAGGACTCTACTCCTGAAGCCAAGACTACATTGTAAACACTGTATGTTAGCTAACTTGACAATAAATTATTAAAAGTAAATAAAATAAAAATCCACATAAAAAATAAATGCAAATTGTTTAAAAACGACCTACTCTCTTAGCAACTTTTATTTTATTTTTTTTGTCAGTGAATCAATTCTCAATATGTTTATTTATTTATTTATTTATTTATTCAATATATGAAGTTTATTGTCAAATTGGTTTCCATACAACACCCAGTGCGCATCCCAAAAGGTGCCCTCCTCAATACCCATCACCCACCCTCCCCTCCCTCCCACCCCCCATCAACCCTCAGTTTGTTCTCACTTTTTAAGAGTCTCTTATGCTTTTGCTCTCTCCCACTCTAACCTCCTTTTCTTTTTTCCTTCCCCTCCCCCATGGGTTTCTGTTAAGTTTCTCAGGATCCACATAAGAGTGAAAACATATGGTATCTGTCTTTCTCTGTATGGCTTATTTCACTTAGCATCACACTCTCCAGTTCCATCCACGTTGCTACAAAGGGCCATATTTCATTCTTTCTCATTGCCACATAGTATTCCACTGTGTATATAAACCACAATTTCTTTATCCATTCATCAGTTGATGGACATTTAGGCTCTTTCCATAATTTGGCTATTGTTGAGAGTCTCTTAGCAACTTTTAATTATGTAATGCATAATTGTTCATTTTAGCCACCATGATGTACATTATACCTCCAGAACTTATCCATCTTATAGCTGGAAGTTTGTACCAACATCTTAGACCATCAAGTTTGACCAATATCTCCCCATTGTCTATTTCCCCCAGCCCCTGATAAGTATCATTGTACTCTCTATTTCTTTAAGTTTGGCTCTTTTAGATTCTGTATATAGGTAAAAACATCCGGTATTTGTCTTTCTCTGTCTGACTTATTTCACTTAGTATAATGCCTTCACAGTCTATCCATATTGTGACAAATGGCAGGATTTCCTTCTTTTCTTATGACTGAACAATATTCCGTTGTACATACGATATATACATCACATCTTCTTTATCCAGTCATTTGTTGATGGACACTAAAATTGATCCCATGTCTTGGCGATTGTGAATAATGCTGTGATGACCATGGAAGTACAGATATCTCTTTGAGACAAGGACTTCATTCCCTATGAATATATGTGGAGGTGGGATTGCTGGATCATATGGTGGCTTTATTTTTAATTTTTGAGGAACCTTCATACCATTTCCCATAGTGGTTTACAGTCTAACCAACAGTGTACAAGGATTATCTTTTCTCCCTCTCCCCAACACTATCTCTTATCTATTTTGATGATGGCCATTCTAACCACTGTGAGGTAATATCTCTTTGTGGTTTTAATTTGCATTTCCCTGATGATTAGTGATGTTGAGCATCTTTTCATGTATCTGTTGGCAACTTGTACATCTTTGCAAAAATGTCTATTCAAGTCCTCTGCACCAGTCAGCCCGTTTGGAGATTCTGGGTGAACCATCTGATGGTTTATGCTACCAGGCTTGCTGCAGGAGTCCTACAACAGACTAGCCTGGTTCCTGGGTCAGCAAATGGGCAGACCTGGTGCTTGGGTACACAAGGATCAGCCTCAACCTTGGGTTTAATGGGGACAAACAGGTGCCAAGGACCACAAGGATGTGCCCAGCATCTGGATCCACAAAAGCCAGTCCAATACTGTGACTGGTTGGGAGGCTACTTTTGCAGGAGACAGCCTAGAGACTTGGGCCATGAAGGCCCACCTGGTACTAAGATTAGACTAGAGCCTGGGCTACAGGAGTTGGCCTCTAACTTGGGGCTTTGGAGGCCAACCTTGAAGTTAGGTCTGCAGGGGCTGATCTAACACTGGCACAGGTCAAGAGCCTGGATCCTTAAGAGCTGGTTTAGAGTCTTGGTCCATAGGTGCTGGCCTGACACTGAGGTGGGCTGGGAACCTGGGGCTGTAGGAGTCAGCCTGGTGCAAGAGGGGGTCAAAAGCCTGGGTCCATGGTAATCAGTCTGATGCTGGGGATGGCTGGGAGCCTGGGCTCTGGGGGCTCACCAGGAGGCTGAGTTCATGGGGGCTGATTGGGATCCTGGGGTCACAGGAACTACCCGGGGCCTCTGGAATCAGACAGCATTGGGATATGTCAAAAGCATGGGTTCATGGGAGCCAGTTAGGAGCTTGGGGCCACAGGAGGTTCCTGGTGTCCCAGAAGCCACCTGGGCCAAGGAAGCCTTTCAGCACAAAGGTAGACCAGAGGCCTGGGTTCGTGGAAGCCCCTTGGGAGCCTGATGCTATGGAAGCCACCTGGGGCTGCAGGACATGGCCTAATACTGGGGTGGGCCAGCAAAGGGGCCTGTGGTGAAGTTGGGACCTCACATCACTCTTCTCCACAGGGAGGGAGTCTCTGTGCTGCACTGCCTTGGTTTGGGGGAACGGGGGAGGATATAGTATGAATCTTTCTTTTTTATGTTATCACTGCATCTTTTCTTCTATGCTTCACTCAGATTCTGTCATTCCTCATCAAGAATCTAGATCTTATGAAGTTATTTTTGTCCATGGATTGCTGTTCAAATTTACATTCCTGCTAGGAGATGGGTGCTAGAAATTCTCATACTGCCATTTTGCTGACGTCACTCCCTATATCTGCATTTTCATCTCTAGGTATACAATGTTCACTCTAAATAAAAAGCCGAAAGGCTGGAAGGTTTAAGAAGAGACTTCCTTGTATATGGTGCTACAGAGTTTCAAATCTTTTCTTCCTATGAGTGATGGCAAAGCTTATAGTGGAGCAGATGAACAACCAGATGAAGATACGCAGGGGGAGATTCGTGGGAAAGGGTGCGAGCCTTCTGGTCCACTCTGCAAGCCATTGCCCCAGCACCTCCACATGTCCCCAGACTGGAATTTTCTTTTGTTTTCTTTAGGAATTGTGTCACTTACTCTGAAATTTCCCTTTCTGTCCCTAAGGATAAAGACCTTTAAAAACAAGCTTATCAAAGCTGGTATTAAAACTGCTATGTTTGTTAATATTTTCTGGCTTATATCTTTCGTACCTTTATTTTTAATATTTCTGCATTCTTATATTTAGGAGTGTCTATGCTAAATAACATACAGGTAAAGCCTGCCTGCCTTCTTTCTTTTTGCCCCTCCTTTCCTCCCTCCCTTCCTTCTTTTCCCTTTATCACTGTATTGAATGAAACTTTATATATCTCTAAATTACTGATACACACACATTTTACCTTTTATATTTACCTTGCCTCTTCTGTGATTTTTTTTCTTCTCCTGCCTCCTTTCAGCCTTTGCCTTTTTCATGTGAAATATTATAGACACTTGTTTAGTTTCTTTTTCTAGTTTACTAGTGGTTATTTCTAAATGGTAAATGCTTACACCTAACAAATCCTAAAACTATATCAGCATTTTTGTTCTTCTTCTGATAAACACAAGAACATCTGTATGCTTTAATGTCTCATGTCTCAACTTACCATTATACTTGTATTTGTACCTTCCAGACTAGGCATCATTATTATTGTTTTCTATAGCCAATGTGAGTTTAAATGTGCCTGTGTTTCTCAATTTCTTCTCTTGTCATTGATTTCTGAATCTCAGATTTCTTTCTGGAGTCACTTCCTTTTTCCTGAAATATATTCTTCAAATCTTCCTTTATTGATAGTCACTTATGTGCAAACTCTGTCAGTTTTCAACTTTCTGAAAATCTCTATTTTAGTTTTATTCTGAAAGATGGTTTATTGGGTATATAGGTTTCTATGTTGACAGTTATTTTGGCTCAGCTTTTGAAAATACTATCTTACTTTCTGACATCATCATTAGAGTTGAGAAGTTAACTATTAATCCAATTGTTATTCCTTTGTGGATAATCTTCATTCTATAGCTGTTTTTGTTTGTTTGTTTATTTGTTTGTTTGTAGCTGCTTTCAAGATATTCACTTGGCTCTCTAACACCTTATATTGTGGGTTAAGATGGAGATTATTTTGGATTAGTTGAATATTCCAAGTCTGTATATATATATGTATGTATATATATATATATATATATATATATATATATATATTATAGTCCATTCTGGAAAAGTCTTAACCACTAACTCTTAGAATATTGCCCCTCTCCACTTCTCTTGTTAATCCTTTCCATTCTTTCTAGAACTCCATTGAGATGCATGTTAGGCTTTCTCATTTGAAATAAATGTTACTGCCATGATTCTCAATATTCCAAGATTATTCTCTTCCATATTGACTCTGGGTGTGTCCTCGTTACTTCCTTTGCCTAATGAGATATTATCAAATATGACATAAGAGGGCTTGATAATGCACTTGAGTATGACAGTTTGGTCCCTTGGAACACTCCACTACCATGTGAAGAAACTTATCTAGACATCTTGGGGATGACGATTTTATGAGGAGAGAGGTTCAGCTATCCCAATTTTCCAGGCTGAGCCTAATCAATACTTAAGATATTCCTGGGTAAGTGAGTATGAGTCTAGGCGGAACTAGCGACAGGACTGCCCATCCAACTCACAAAATGAGAAATAAGCTAGTGTTGTCATAAACTGCTATGTTTTCAGGTGGCTTGTTATGCAGCAGTAGATAACCGATACATCATTCACTCTTCTACATCTCCTAATCTCTCTTTCAGAGTTTTTGTCCTTTGTGTCTGTTTCCTCAGGGGTGACTTCTTTAGCTCTGTTTTCTAATTTAGTTATTTGTTCTTCTGCTAACATGTTCTTTAACTCATCCACAGAATTTCAAATTCCAATTATTATATATTTAGTTTCTAAATTTGTTTGGTGCTTTGTTCAAATCTGTCTACTTTTTGATTAGCATTGGGTTTCTCATGCATTTGACTCAGCATTTTATTTCTTTATGCTTTTTAGTACTATTTCTTTAAAGCTAAATAATCAAAGAAATAAAGTATGAAATGAGCTTTCATTATCTGAAAGTCTGAGGAGTCCAACTTTGTTCTTGATTTTCCCTCTGCAGTTCAGCCATGGTGGCTTGTTTTCTCTTGGGATTCTAATCTTGTATTTAGGATTAGAAATTCTATATTTTCTGGGTTGAGGGCATACCATTACTGTCCAGTTTCTTAGTCTTGTTCCACTAACCTGAGTTGTGCCAGGACCACTTTTATTAATTTCTTGGCTTGGCATGTATTGCCCTGGACAATATTATAAATTCAAAACCCAACACTTGTGAATAGGACTGTGGTTAAAATTGTCCAGGATATTTTTTTAAATCCAGATCCTAAATCAAGTTGGAAAATTTCTATGGTCATCTTTCTTTCTGGAAGGCAAGTATTGTCATAAATCACATTTCAAAGCAGGTTTAGGTACGTGTCTCAAATACCAAAACCCGGTGGCCATTAAAGACTGCATCTCAGATGGACAAATACTTCCAGACCAGCAGAACTTCTGTAATGGTTTCACCCTCTGTTTTCAGCTTCCTCTTTACTTTGGATCTATGAGGACTTCTATGATTTTTTTGTGAGTTCTGCCATATAGTTGAGAGGATGTTTGCTATATTTTATCAAACATTTCAAGTTCTTTTTTTAAACCGTGAGGTTGTCAGATTATTGAGAACACCATACTGCCAGAAATAGAACTCCCATTTCCTTTTCACCAATTTTACTTAGAATTTTATGTTCTCCACTCACTAACTACTCTTCACCAAAGGCAATGGCTGATTCTCCATCCCATCTTAATTGATCTCTTATTTGCATTTGATGCATTGGGTGACTTATCCCTTAAAATATTTTCCTACTTTGGATTCTGAGGCACCATGTCTTCCAGTTTCTTTCCCTATTCCTTTCTCTCTTTTTTTGCAGGAATCTCTTCTGTCAGACTGCAAGTTTGAGAATGTTCCAGGGGCCAGTGCTCAGGCCTCCTCTTCCATCCTAAGTGATCATACCTGTCCCATGACATCACAAGCCATCCATGGACTGACAACTCTTCAATTCATCCATGCACTGATGACTCTTTACCTCCTAAAAACTTTTCCAAGTTTGGGTGCATGTATTCAGCTCAGTACTCCTCTCAGGTATTGTGGTAGGCTGAAAAATGCCCCCTTCCCCCAAAAGATGTCCACACCCTAATCCCCAGAACCTAAGAATATGACCTTATTTGGAGAAAGACAAGTCTTTGCTTATGTCACTAAGCTAAGGATCTTGAGATGAGAAAATTATCCTGAATTATCTGGGTGGAACTTAAATGCAATGTGTCCTTATAAGAAGAGACAGGAAAAAAATTACACATGGGAAGAACAGAAGACACGCAGTAGAGAAGAAGGCAATGTGACCATGGAGCCAAGTAATGCCAGAAGCCATTGAAAGCTAGAAGGTAGAAAATGGGATTGAGCCTCCAAAGGACATGTGAGCCTGCTGATACCTGGAATTCAGCCCATTGGAACTGAGTTTGGACTTTTGCCCTCCAGAACTGTGAGAGAATACATTTCTGTTGTTTTAAGTCACCACATTTGTGGTGCGTTGTCACAGCAGCCACAAGAAACTAACACATATGTCTATCAGGACTCTTGATTTTCTCCCCCAACTCTGCTCTAACTTCTATTCATAATTACCACTTCCGTTTTCAAAAAATCAACTATAATCCCTAATATTCTTTTTTCTCCCTCTAGTCATCCAATTCAACAGCATATCTAGTCAATATTACCTTCAAAATATAATCTAAATGTTTTCTTGTCTTTCCACCTCCATCCATAGACACCATCCATTATCTCTTACCTACAATGGTCTCCTATAAGATCCCATACTTCTGTTGTGCCACCTAACAGTCCATTCTCCACATAGGTATCATATTTATCTCTAAATATGTAAATCAAATAAATATCTCCCTTACTTAACATATCCCCAGTGACTTCCTTTGCTGTTAGCTTAAACACCAAATCCTTTATAAGAACTTATATGACCTGCTCCCTATCTCCCCAGCCCTTCCCATCCCTCATTATGGCTGTCCCTCCAGCACATTAAGTCTGTTCCAGTCTCAGCCTTCATATTTATTCTTCCCTTCCCTGGAACACTCTGCCTTGAGATTTTCATGTTCGCATCTTTTCATTATTCCGATCAAAAATCACCTCCTCAGAGAGGCCATCACTATGTATATCTTTGTCTCTATCATTTCTATCTTTATGTGCCTGTTTTCTTTTTTCCTTCCTTTCTTTGTCTTCCTTCCTTCCTTCCTTCCTCTCTTTCTTTCTCTTTCTCTCTCTCTACCTGCCCAACCTCATTGCTATCTTTCTATTAGCCAATGGCTACCTTATTGGTCAGCACAAATCTAGAGTAAACCCCACTTCTACCTGTACCCCACCCAGTAGCTATAAATCTCATTGCACTGTTTCATTTTACTCAGAGAACTTTTTACTATCTGAAATTATCATATTTATTTATATGGTTATATTCTGTCTCCCTTCTACTTGCTATGAAGTCAGAGCAGTGAGAGCAGAGACCTCGTCTGCTTTGTTCACCACTTTTCCCAGTGCTGAATTTGGTAGTTATGGTTCAGTTAAAGCCATGTCAAGAGGCTCCAGCAACACTGAAGTAACTGCTTGACTTTTCCACCAGTCAACATGTGACCACAGATATTAATACTAGGCAACATTTAATGGGTACATTTTATATGCCAGAATTTGAGCTAAGCTTTTAACTTAAATTGCTACTTAAGTGTTCTGTAACTCTATGAAGTGTTATTATTATCTCCACTTTATGGATGAGGAAATTAAAGCTTAGAGAGGTTCAGTAATTTGGAACTCAAATCACAGTCTACTTAAAACTTAAGTTCTTATTTATCACCACTGTCCAATATTGCTTCTGTCTCTTCAGGAAACATCTACAAATTGAGAGAGTTTAGCTTAGATAATCATTTTCTTTCCCTTGGCTTTAATATTCTTTAACTCTATAACTTGGCACATAATATTTTTATACAGGGATCAACAAATTATGGTCTGCAGGCCAAATTTAGCCTACTAACTGTTTTGTAAATAAAGCTTTATGGGAATATAGCCAGGCTCATTTCCTTCCATTTTGTCTTTGCCCACTTATATGCTACATCGTCTGATTTGAGTGGCTGTGATGGAGATTTCTTGACCTGCAAAACCTAAGATATTTATTATGTGGCCCTTTGCAGAGGAAGTCTGCTGACCCCTGTTATCAAAGTTTATAACAGTCAATTCTCTACATATGTCATCGATTAGTAATCAAACTCAAATCATAATATTGTAATTTATGTTTTCAAACTATCCACTTTGTGACAGGTTTCAGTATATTGATTAATTTATATTTGTTTATTTTTTCCAGTGTCACTGAAATATAATTGATACACACCATTGTGTAAGTTTAAAGTATACCATACATTGATTCGATATAATTATATATTGCAAAATGATTACCACCATGGAGTTAGCTAACACCAGCATCATGTCACATAATCACCACTTCTTTCCTTTTTTTTTAAATGTTCAATTATTAACTTTGTGAGAGAGAGAGTGCACACACGTGTGCATGCAAGCTGGGAAGGGGCAGAGAGAGAGAAAGAGAGAGAGAGAATCTCAAGCAGGTGTTGCATTGTCAGCACAGAGCCCGACGCAGGGCTCAATCCCACAACTGTGAGATCAGGACCTAAGCCCAAATCAAGAGTCTGATGCTCAACTGACTGAGCCACCAAGGCACATCATCACTTCTTTTTTATAATAAGAACATTTATGAGCTACTTTCTTTGCAATTATCTTAATAATTCATTTTCTTATGTATTTTCTATAATTTTAAAGCAATACATACCGCTTTCCATATCATTTTTAAAGGCAACATACATTTATCCTAGAACATTTATGAACAACATAACTATTAAAAAATCCATAATGAGTCTGCTATGTAGAGGTAACTACTGTCTTCTGTTGGTATATTTCTTTTTAGAACTTTCATTTTTACAATTAGGATCATACTGCTACTGTGTGTGTTTTCCCAAGGAACAGTTCTGAGGGACAGTCTTGGGTTGACAGTGGTGACTTTCTATGGAAGTAATTTAATTTCTATTTTCTTTTTTTACCTGAAATTTATTGTCAAAATTGTTTCCATCTAACACCCAGTGCTCATCCCAACAAGTGCCCTCCTCAATGCCCATCACCCACTTTCCCCTCCCTCCCACTCACCATCAGCCCTCAGTTTGTTCTCAGTTTTTAAGAGTCTCTTATGGTTTGGCTGCCTCCCTCTCTAACTTTTTTTTCTTCCCTTCTTGCACTGTTGGTGGGAATGCAAACTGGTGCAGCCACTCTGGAAAACAGTGTGGAGGTTCCTCAAAAAATTAAAAATAGATCTACCCTATGACCCAGCAATAGGAATTTACCCAAGGGATACAGCAGTGCTGATGCATAGGGGCACTTGTACCCCAATGTTTATAGCAGCACTTTCAACAAGAGCCAAATTATGGAAAGAGCCTAAATGTCCATCAACTGATGAATGGATAAAGAAGTTGTGGTTTATATACACAATGGAATACTAGTTGGCAATGAGAAAGAATGAAATATGGCCTTTTGTAGCAACGTAGATGGAACTGGGGAGTGTGATGCTAAGTGAAATGAGTCATACAGAGAAAGATACCATATGTTTTCACTCTTATGTGGATCCTGAGAAACTTAATTTCTATTTTCAAGGGATTTAACAAACCATGTCACACTACACCTGATCCACAGGTGGTCACTATGGTTTCATCATTGTATTGTCTCCTCCTAGAGATTTCTTTCAAAAACTATACGTGAGCACGATAAGCATTAGCATCTGGAGTGCCAAGAAGTTCAAATGAGAGAAGACCCTTTGGTGTTGCTCTATTTCATTTGATCCTGAAATCACAATGGCCACGGTATCACGTTTCTATTGTGGAGTCAGAAGCATGCAAAAAAAAAAAAAAAAAAAAAAAAAAAAAAAAAGTTGTATTTTATACTGAGCAGTAATTTTTGTGAGAGAAAGCTCTTCACTAAGAAATTTTATTGCTTAAGGGGTGCCTGGGTGGCTCAGTCGGTTGAGCATCCGACTTTGACTCAGGTCATGATCTCATAGCTCATGAGTTCAAGCCCCATGTCAGGCTCTGTGCTGAAGCTGGAGCCTGCTTCAGATTCTGTGTCTCCCTCTCTCTCTGCCCCTAATCCACTCGCATTCTGTCTCTGTCTCCCTCAAAAATAAAAAATAAATAAACATTTAAAAAGAAATTGTATTGCTTATGATGATCTACCGGAGAAACATAGGTTTGCTGTTCATTTGAGACACTAGAACCTAGTGTTAAAAGTAAAAGTTGTGATACAGATTCAAACTCTGCCTCCTCTGGTTTTAAGCTGTGTGACCTCAGGAAATTTATTAACCGATTTATGCCTCAATTTCTTCATCTGTAAAATGGGCGTAATTATTAGAATGAATTCCTAGGGCCTTTTATTCAATGAGTTAAAATATATAAAGTTACTTAGAAGACTACCTAACATGGAGTAAATATGCTTAGCTTAGCCATTTATTACTTAAATGAGAACATCACATTTTTGGAGGGAAAGAAATGATTAGTTTTACTTGTATTGAAATGGAGTCACTTTTTGAAGATGAAAATACTCATTTAATCTATGGCAGTACTTGCTCAATATAGCACACGTATTGAATCCATTTTGAGGTAAGTTTTCAAATTCCAACACTGAGCGATTGAAGAAAGCCTTGGCTACTATTTAAACTATTTTCCTAAGGACTTTACTTAAATTGGCTCTCCTTTTTCATTCTTTCAGAATCTAGAAGAAAACATCCCTTTTTAGCATACTAAGCCCTACTCTTCCTTTCCTCCCTGGTGGCTAATTTTTATTTCAATTTTGTCCTCTAGGATAGAACCAGAGAGCCAGCATGGCCTCAGCCACATTTCTGTCTTAGTGACAGTCTGAGCAACATGAGCTTGAACCAGCTCCTCAGTCTTTCTGAGCATTTGTTTTCTCAACTCTGGAATGAGTATACTAATAATAATTCTCTTTAACTCACAGAGAAATCATAAGAATCAAATCAGATAATGTGAAAGCTATAAATACAGTATTATACATATATACAGTATCACACATATATATCATACATAAATACACATGTATAGCTATAAATACAGCATTTTATTTATGGATTGCTACAATTGCCATAATTCTAGCCATATACATTCCTAAATCTGGAAGGATCGTTGGTCCATTGTCAGAGTCTCATGGGGCCACAATGCCTAGTGGACAACATGTTGGTCTATTGTCCTTGTCGATCATGGTACAATTGCCCACAATCAACTCTTCCAACTCTACTGACGCCAAGCTCACATTCAGTGAGGTAGCCTCAACAGAGTAGCAAAAATGCAATTCCTCAGTGTGAACAACAGGCAAGCATGTATGGAGAAAATGGATGTTTTTCTAGGAATGGTAGGGAACAACATCTGGCAGATGGAGACAAATGTGCTTTTCCCACATAGCTTAAGTCTTCATTGCGATAAACCTAAGCTGAATTCGCTTACGTATCTAAATATGTCATTGGTGAAAGAGGGGTAGAGAAGGTATAGAACAAATTATTTTTAGAAGACGATCTCCTTACTGCGCTCCCCAGCACTTGTGCCCAGGCAACAGGCTCTGCCAGTAACTGGGTTGATTCATCAGTAATGCTATTAGATGGCATGAGGATAAGAGACTGAAATTTGGTTTCTCTTGCCCAGGATAAAATTTCTTCCTGAAAAATTATAGCTTCATGTGAATTTTGAAACCTGTTATTAGAATTTTGGATCTCTCTGAAATATTCAAAGGTTCTGCCTGCTCTCATTCATCTACTGGCTACATTCATATTATAAGTATACTGGATGCAGGCATTGAGACAGGTACTGAAAATGTACAACAAGCCTGATTTCTAAGAGTTTATACTATGGAGCATATAGCATTTATACCCAGCTTATTCCCAAAAGGATTTTGAGTAGTAGACACAATTGAAACTAAAGTAAAAAAAAAAAAAAAAAAAAAAGTCGGGGGGGAGAAAGAATTAAAAATAAAAATGAAATAGAACCCATGTAACAAAAAAATATGGGGGCACCTATGTGGCTCAGTCGGTTAAGCATCTAACTTCAACTCAGGTCATGATCTCACCATTCCTGAGTTAGAGCCCCAGTTAGAGCTGTCTGTGCTGACAGCTCAGAGCCTGGAGCTTGTTTCAGATTCTGTGTCTCCTTTGCTCTCACTGCCCCTCTCCCACTCATGCTCTCTCACTCTCAAAAATAAATAAACATTAAAAAAATTTTTTAAAAGGAAGAAAAATTATGTAAGCAGGTTTTACTTGTCTCCTACAATGAGCTAATCACTCTTCTTTAGAACTGGATTGGATCGAATTTTGTCAGCTTCAAAAGAAAGAGACTGAGTTCATGTTACAGAGTCTAATACTCCAATAAACTACTCTCCCTCACCACTGCCATACAATTTTTTTCTAGAAATGCAAGGGTTTATCTGAAACTAAACTTAGAAGGGCCATGATAATCCTTGTTTTATTAGAGAAACACTGTTCAAATAGGCAAATGTGGTATTGAAGTTTTTAAAAGGTAAAATATATATGAATCTAACCCAGTCAAGGTATTTTTGTCTGTTTTTTTGTAGAAGGAGGCCTGAAATAATTATGGCTCAGCCACTTCTAGGGATGAACTAAGGCAAAAGTGGGCAAACTAATGGATAGATGCTGTATCCTTTGGACAGATTCTTTTAAAGAAATGAGATTAATTCCCTCAGTCATTTATCAAATATATACAGTATTTCCTCTTCTAACTTAAACCCTCTGCAGGCTCCAGCATGCACTATGCTCGAGAAAACTACAGGGGTGTTTTTGAAATTAAAGGCTGGGTATGGACCATGAATCCTGTGAAAAACATCAAAAGTGAAATTTTCAAACTAACAGGCAGATTAGTGTTTGAGGGCAACACAATTCTCCTACTTAAAAGATAGCGTGAAATAAAATTTATATCTACTCTGAGGTTGTCATAGCTGTAGAGTTAATCAAGTAAATAGTTTGACAAGTGTTGGAACCTACCAATTAGGGTAGATGCTAAATTATTCACGTGGCAAGAAATCATTTCATGGAAACTTTGATGATGTGAAAAAATTGATCACACATTTTAAAGCGCCTACACAAACCACACTTCCTGAACCTCAACCGACAAAAATCTCTGGAATTCACAATTCATAGACTATATAATTAATAATGGTAGGTAACATTTACTGTGGACCTACAAAGTGACAGAAATATTGCCAGGTGATTTACACAAGTAAAATATTCTCTGTTGTAGAAAATATTGGCTCTTACCTCCCACGTTAGGAGCGTCTGCTGGAGAGATATGAATTTTCATGACTCAGCTTCCAAGAGTAACTCAAATTTAGTTCTTTGTTCCACAACTATTTGAGTACTTACTATACATCAGGCATTGTGCTAGGTGCTAAGGATGAAAGAGTCTGTGTTCTTGGACAATGTGAACTTACACAGTTTTATCTAGAATATTCGGTATGCCCAACATCCACAGGGCCTTAACATCAGCAGGTCCTGCCTGGACCGGAAGGACAAATGGAAATCCACCTGCTGTTGTCTGAATGTTTAAATGTCATAAGTCAAGCTCACAGTCTTTTAATAAAATATGTTCCTGACAAATATACTTTCATAATGCTCTGGAAGGATAGGATCTTAATTAGAATTCTCGGGCTCCTTGAAATTCTGTGCTGGAACAAAAGGTGAGCAAAACATGCCCCAGCACTTAATCCCTAGCTGAGTCACATCTTTTGCCATCTTTGGCTTCATCCCACATCAGGATGTGCCCTGCATACATACATGTCCTACATGCCTGTCCATACATACATTCTGTCCTACATGCCTGAAAATAGCTTTCCTTTGACTATGTCTTAAGTATAAAAGTGATCACATGTGTGATGTGGCCCATTCTCAGAAGAATCAGATGCTGAAAGCATCTCATAGACCCCTGGATGCAGGCCCAGGGCCATTGGCCAGGGAATTCTGAGACCCCAGGTTAGAAGACCCACACATGGTTAGAAGGAGAGGGGCTTGGTGGCCTTTTTGCCTTAGTCCCAAGAACTCCAACTCCAGGGGTGAGGCACAGCCAGAAAAGGGTCAAGAGGGGCCCTTTAAATTGGGGGTAGGGGTGAAGGCGAGGGTGGGGGTCCTTGTTACCTAGGTCTAAGGGTAGGAACAGCTGCTATAAGTAGAGGCTATCCATCCCAATAACTCCCTTCACATACAATATAGGCCACCTATCTGTAGCTCACTCCCTGGCTCCACCCATAATGACCCATATCTGGGAAGAATGCAGAAGAATAACTGGAACTCTGCAGAGTATGTCAAAGGACCCCATCCGACTCACACCCTTCAGTTAAGACCCTCTCTGACCTACTGTGTACATGCTAAGCTTCCACTCTACATAGCCCCATGCTAAGCCCCTAACAAGGAAAGGACTAACATGTAAAGGCCAAGAGAATTATGTCTTTCTTCCCTTCTAGCTAACCGTTCTTGTATACCTCAGTCTCCTCCTTTTATTTATAAATGCTCCCAGCCATTAAAGGATACATGCTTTTGTATTTTCCAAGATGGCTTCCTGATCTTCTAAAAGAGAATATCTTAGATATTGTTCAGTTCAGGAAACAATATGCTTAGGAGACTTTTTTCAATTGATTCTTAATACTTAAAATTTTTTGAGTAATAGAGTCTTCCAAATTCAACTGTGGCTATTTTCCCATTTTTCATACACTTTAATTTTCTTTTGACATCACAATAAGTTTTGTAAACTAAATTAGAATAACATTCCATGAGCATGTTATCTTAATGATAATCATTAAGAATAATTTTTACCTAGCAACTTCCTGTGAGAACAGAAATTGTATATATCAATCGAAACTAGCATATTATCTATTAAATAACCAGAACTATTAAAAGTTGTTGTTACTATCCCTCAATATTATTTTCATTCTTCAATAAGAAATAACAGAAACTCTACTCACCTGAAAAAGAAAATCAGATCAATAAACTGCAGACTTTTCAGCTTAAGCAGTAAATAATCTTTTGAGCTCATTTTATTTTTTTAACTCATTTTATAATTGATGTTAATTCAAAAATAATTCTACTCTTACATTATACTTATGCTTCTTAATTCTATTCAGCATCTAGCTTTTGTCCTCGTAATGTTCCATAAATCAGTCCTTTTGGATCATGAATTAGCAAGCCTCCAAAATAAAGTGACAGGTTAATTAAATTATGCAAGGAAAATGGTTTTCAGTTCTATACCCCAACAGAGAGGAGAGGGACATGGAAAATTTATGATTACATCAAGTCTTCTCTGCATTTTCTATCATTGCCTAATAATAGCTCAAGACCCAATGACAGAGCAATCACTCTAAACTGTTAAGGATGTGAATATCATCAAATTCGACCTGGTTAAGTCACATAAGCAACATCAATGAAAGTGTTACTAGTAAAAACTTCCCAGTGAAAAGTCTAAGGTCAGGGAATATTTTCACAAGATCTTCTCTCATTAAAGATGTCATTTTCTTAATTTACCCTTCACAACACATCTTACAGATCAAACTTGCGTGGTGAGTAGCTATATATTCACACTCACTTGAGACACATTCTTTGGGAACAGCCAGTATTTGTAAATAGTGATTTTTTTTGTTACTTTCCTCTCCCATTATTTTGATTGTTAAGAATACTATGTTTTCTGTGAGAATAACTATGGTAATCAAATTATAGCAACAGATGTAATAATCATGTTAGCCCAGCATATTTCAGTATCCATTTCAAATTCCTGAGAACATTATCTGAAAACCAAGGCAAAATCCAGGGAAGAATAATGTAATTGTTGGCATATAGCACTCGTGAAAATAACCACTAGCCCATGATCCCCAGGTCCTAAAGAAACTATTTAAAGCCTAATGAGAATCCATGTGCCTGGGGTAGATTTAATCACTGGGTTCTACTCCTGAAACCAATACTACACTATATGTTAACTAACTTGAATTTAAATAAATATTTTTTTTAGAAAAGGACATATTTCTCTTATTCCTCTTTGCCTTAAGCTCACATACAATTCCAGTCTCCTTTGTTATGGGATAAAGCAGTTAATCTTCCAGGAATATTTTCAGACTCTGGAAGGAGCATGGGCAAAAACGTTTTCCATAAAGGAGAACTTTAATAATGTGTAGTATTCTGGACTTTATGGTTTAGCAGTTAAGATAGCATTTCTGGGGAAATAATGGCTTTCCAGGAGTTGACTGGGCAAGTTGGGAGGGGGCAGTGGTCAGGGCTCAGTAATGACATATTAGGCATGTGGCCTGTGTCTGTCATCTCACCATGATGTAGCCATCAACTTTAGCAGCATGTGCACCCTCGTTCAAAGCTTGTTATACAAATGAACATAATGGACACGCTCAGCAATATGGGAAGTCTGTTTCTGAAGGATTCCACCTCTGCCTGTGCTCTCTTCAATCATGGATACAAAAGTGCCCCTAACTAGGTGCTGCGGAAGTTTACCACGGAGAAGCAGCATATGATCTGGGACACAAAAAAGATTGCTATCCCTCCCACTGACTTCTGAGCTGGGATTCCTGAGCCAGCGGAATTGGCTGGAGTCATTGCAATGATTCTTTGGTTACCTAAAACTTATCCTTGCTTTCTTTCTTTTCATCTTTCTTTGTCTTGCCCCCCAAAGGAGGCTAATTGGTGTTTCTGATGTCATATTTACTAAGTCATAAGAATGAAAACTACCTCAGGGGTGCCTGAGTGGCTCAGTTGATTAGGTGTCTGACTCTTGATTTCAGCTCAGGTCACCATCTCGTGGTTTGGGAGTTCGAGCCCCAGGTCAGGCTCTGTGCTGTCAGCACAGAATATGCTTGTGATTCTGTCTCCCTCTCTGTCTCTCTGCCCCTCCCTGTGCTCTCTCTCTCTCTTTCAAAAACAAACATTAAAGAAACAAAGAAAGAGAGAAAGGGGGAAAGAAAGAAAGAAAGACCTCATTCCTCAAGTTGGGTATAAAAGCTCTACTTTACAAAATATTGCTCACTTTTTCCCTTTCTTATTGAGTAAGTTATTCATTTTGACAAGTGACTTGAAATAATTAATTATTTAGACCTCTGTTTTATCTCCTAAAAGATATCCCATTATGATTACTTTATAATTGCCCTCCAATGTAACTTCCAACAGCACCCAACCTGAAGCGCTTACTCAAACAATAATCTTATGTTTGAAATTTTACTTCTACTCATGGTGAAATTCTTTACTAATTGCTATAGGTGAGAATGTGAACTGCCTCTAGGCTTTTCCTCAGAGTAATTAAGTTAATTACACAAAAATTTTGGAATAAATTTCTCACCTATTTATGGATCTAGTATTCCAAAGTAACTTTCTGGGATTCTTTTTTTTTTTTTTTTAATGTCTATTTATTTTTTGAAAGAGGGAGAGACAGCGTGCAAGTGGGGTAAGGGCAGAGAGAAAGGAGACACAGAATCCAAAGCAGGCTCCAGGTTCTGAGCTCTCAACACAGACCCCGATGTGGGGCCCAAACCCACAAACTGTGAGATCATGACCTGAACTGAAGTCAAATGCTTAACTGCATGAGCCACCCAGGGGCCCCATAACTTCCTGGGATTTTAAAGAGCCCTGGAATTATCTTTCTCAGATAACTGTTTGTAGAAGTATAGTTGACTTGGAGGGAAAGGAATAATTAAGTTATGAAATTATTTCAAATGCATGTCAAGAAGGTCTTGGAGTATGATGAATCATGCCTAATTCATATTTGCATCTTAGGAAAGACTGGAAACTCCAGCACAAAGCAGATGCTTAATGTGGGACTGAACAGAACATTTAGTGAAATGGTTAAAATTTCAAAATTCTAATAATGTCAAGTGTTGGCAAGGATGTAGGGCAGCTAGAATTGACAAACACTGCTATAGAAATGTAAACTGCTATAAATCACTTTGGAAAACTGTTAGGCTGAAGTTTACAAAAGCTAAGCATACTTATACAATGAACTAGCAGTTTGACTCCTAGGTGTATATACAACAGACATGTGTATCTACACGCAACAAAAGTCGCAAAAGTGTGCAAAAATGCTAATAACAGCACTGGTCACCATCACTGTAAAATGGGAGTAATTCAGAAGTTTATCTACTGTAGAATGATTAATTATTGTAGAATAAATAAATTATTGTACCTATTAACAAAATTGATACTGTTCAGTAGTGAAAATAGACAAAATACTTCCATACACACAAGATTAATGAATCTTCTCTCCCTTTTCCCCCACCCCACTCCCACACGCTATTAGGGAAAAAAAATTAGACACAAAGAATACACATTGTATGACCCCATTTATATAAAGTTTAAAACAAGCAAATTTAGCCTATGCTGTTAGAAACCATTACCCTTGGGGGGGCATAAGGAAGACATCTAAGATGCTTTCAAGTTCTATTGTTCTATTTCTTTTTTTTAAAAAAAAAAAATGTTTATTCATTTTTGAGAGAGAGACAGACACAGCACGAGTTGAGGAGGGGCAGAGAAAGGGAAACTCAGAATCTGAAGCAGGCTCCAGGCTCCGAGATGTCAGCACAGAGTCCAACGTGGGGCTCGAACCCATGAACCGTGAGATCATGACCTGAGCCAAAGTCAGACACTTAGCTGACTGAGCCACCCAGGTACCCATCTATTGTTCTATTTCTTGATCTCAGTAATAGTTACCTGGTATGTTCGGCCTGTGATGATTCATTAACCTGTCTAAAGGAAAGATGCACCGTGTTTTTCTTCACTCTTATACTACTCACAACATTTCCGACACCAGATGTTAGGTTTTCCACACCGAGAAATTCTAAGGCTGGGGCACCTGGGTGGCTCAGTCAGTTAAGCATCTGATTTCAGCTCAGGTCATGATCTCACAGTTCATGTGTTCGAGCCCTACATTGGGCTCTGTGCTGACAGCTC
The DNA here is from genome assembly GCF_024362965.1 of Panthera pardus. Lineage (NCBI taxonomy): Eukaryota > Metazoa > Chordata > Mammalia > Carnivora > Felidae > Panthera > Panthera pardus. Next base: position 21,032,812 of record NW_026526732.1, on the reverse strand, counting down.
AGAGCCTAGAGCCTGCTTCAGATCCTGTGTCTCTCTTTCTTTCTGACCCTCTCCCACTCGCGCTGTCTCTCCCTCTCTCTCTCAAAAATAAACACTAAAAATTTTTTAAAAAATTCTAATGCTAACCGGCTGGAGTTAACAGCAGACCCCACAGGTTAAAGGCTCAGTCACACAAGACTCTGCTGCTTCAGACATCGTCCACAAGTGGTGTGCCCCCAGGTGACCTACAACTTCTGTCCAACTTGACTACAAATCAGAGATTCCCGTGACCTATTTAATCGAATCATTGGCTAGAACAGCTCACAGAATTAAGGAAATATGTTTACCTGTTATTATATAACAAAGGATACTGTAAAAAATACAAATGAACAGCCAAATAAACGACACATGGAGTGAGGTCTGGAAGTGTCCTGAACACAGGAACATCTATCCCTGTGGAGCTGGGGTACACTGCCCTCCTGGCATGGACATATGTTCGCCAACCAAAACAGCTCTCCAAGCTTCATATTTTGGGGATTCTTACGGAGGCTTCGTCACATAGGTATGTTTCAATTATGAACTCAATCTCCAGACCCTCTTCCCTTCCTGGAGAGTGTGGGTGAAGCCAAAAGTTCCAAGCTTCTAATCATGAGTTGGTCTCTCTGGAGGCCACCAGCAATTGCCTCATTGGAACAAAAGACATTCCTATCACTCAGGAAATTCCAAGGGATTCAGGAGTTCTCACGTCTGGAAACAGAATCAAAGACCAATTATTAAGACATAAGATATACCTATTGTTTTCCTAGTACTCTTATCACTTGGAAAATTACATGAGCTTTAAGAGTTCTGTACCAGGAACCAGAAGCAGAGACCGATGCATAGATTTTCCATCATTTCACAACCTGTGATGTGTATTTATTAGTTGTATACTTTACTATGTGAATAACTCAGTGCAAAATTAATTTTTTAATCTTTCTTCTTACGTACATCCTGTGAAGTGTCTAGTTATTTTAGCTAAATATAGGTATGAAAAGATTTTTGTCTTGTTCCCAGAAGCAGTTGGCCCTAGTAGAATGAGAGGAATAATGACTGGAGATGTAGTTTGGGAGGAACCTGGATGTAAGGTACGAGGTTGTGGTGCTGAAGTGTAGGATGCAACCTAAGCGTGTTGGCAGGACATACAATGCCTCTTGTGACCTGATCCTTTTTCATTTTTAACCCTATTTCTGGACAGTCTACTATACACGCCATTTTCCAGCCACCCTAAATCTTATGGTGTCATGATACATGATGCTCTCTCTTACCTCCATAAACTGTAATTAATACCATGTTCTCCAGGTGAAGAAATCTCTTCATAATAAAGCTTAAGTATCATGTACTCTGGGAAGACTTCCTTGACCCTACTTTTACAATTGTATGTATGTTTATGCATGAGGATATTAAAGGCACATGTATGTAAGACAATTTTGAGGATATTTTTAGTTCATATCAAGTCAACAAGCAGAGCAAATTAAATTCTGTCTGGATGGGAGATTGGTTTATCCAACTGCTGCTAATTTTCAAAGTTTTCAAAATGAAGTTTTCAGCTGTTCAAATAGTTCAAATTATTCTAATAAGCTGCCAGACATAAGTTGACATTTGCATTCCAATGCACATTTTAAAAATTCAGTTGATGAAGTAATTTTGAATGACCCTGATCTTCCTACATTGGATAAGGTCCAGATGGCTACTCATATCTCATGGAACATAATATGTACAGAAAATTCACTTGTCAGACTAAATAGTGAAAAGATTCATCTCAATTATAAGTCAGACTTATCTAATATTTCAAATGAAATTATTTTTTTTTTACCTTGGGGCATGTAAATTAATTCTAATTATGCTCACTAGAGTTTTAATGTCCAAGACCCCATTTGAAAACATATGAGCATAATTAATTGGGGTATCAAATATTAATTTGTATTTAAATGGACACGTTTAATTATTGACAGTATTTATAATATTTATTTTTAAGTTTTGAAAAAAAATTTAATGTTTATTTATTTTGAAAAAGAGAGAGAGAAAGGGTGTGTGTGTGTGCGCACTAACGGGGGAGAGGCAGAAAGAGAAGGAGATAGAGAATCTGAAGCAGACTCCGCACTGTCAGCACAAAGCCCAATGTGGGGCTCAAACTGTCAAACCGTGAGAGATCATGACCTGAGCTGAAGTCAGACACTCAACAGGCTGAGCCACCCAGGTGCCCTAACTTATTTTTAAGTTTGAATATTTGCCTTCAGTGTTGTGATAAACCAGACTACTTTCTAGTTCATGAACCTGTCTAGAGCTTACTCAGCTACATGCGTGTTTCTCTTGCTCTTCTCATTTAGAGTGTATTTACCCTATCCGACATAATTTCTTGCCCTCCAGGTTAAAGTCTCCATAGCAATATGTCAACATTTCAGTTGTGTGTATGCAAACCGCCTTCCTGTTTGAAGGGAATCTCTCTTGATATAAATTTGGTGGAAAGAAATGCCCTGCTTCCATCATGATCCCAAAGGGAGTCAATAGGTTGATCCTGTACCCAGAAGCAGCTGGCCTTAGAAAAATAAAAGAAAGGATGATTGGCAAGTTAGTTATGGTTCCTGCCAGCTTAGAGACAATGGCATGGAGACTGTTATGCAGAACCGTTGGATGTAATAGATGCTCTGAGCCAGCAAACATTATATAGGGTAGCTACTTTCATGTCAGAATACATGCATTCAGGGAAAAAAAAGATCCACTCACAAAATTTGCTTTCCATTCCTGCAAGTCTGGATTTCTGGGCTGTCGAGGTTTTAACGCCCAAAGAAGAATTTGCTTCTCATAGTAGGAACAATCGTTCCTCAGAATTGAAATAAAACATTTTTTTCAGGTGGATTTGCTCAGGAATTAGACTCTGAGATGAAGAGTAGCATACAGTTTTTTCAGGGAGCTCTCTAGAGATGTACACCTGGAAGGGAAGAGATGTGGAAGAAGGACTAGATGAAGAGTGAAGTCAACTTGTGCTATGGTCTCAAAAAAATTCGGTGGACCTTATGGGTAGCTAAGATGTGTGATCTTTTAGAACCATCTTACGTTGGGTAAGAAGACCAGCTCTTTATACCCCTAAGTCTATCAGTCAATGGATATGAGTCACCACAAAGGATGGTGGACTTCAGTGAGATGGCCCTATCCAGCTGAGGCACTCCCCAAAAGGGGATGACAGCTGAGGGCTACCTTCCAGCAGCCCTCTTAGCAATTAGAGTATTAAGTCCTACATAACAGAAGAGAGGATGGGGAACAGGGTGGTGCATCAGAGTCCATCACAGACTGTCTGCTTCCCAATAGTTCATGCAATTGGTAAAACAGTGAAAGGTAAGTTATAATGTTCTATAGGATATGAATTAATATTCATATTAATACAGCCAAGTGTTGCTATTTCACCAAGAGGCAAGAAGGGGTGAGTTGATGGGACTGAGGAAGCCCCTGAGGTACTTTCTTCTACTACCCTGACTAGGGGTAAATGTTAATGGAGATGACCAGTTACACAAAAATGGCAGGACTAATAAGGATCAAGATCCTTCCAGAATAAACTTCAGGTCATCAAACCACCTAAAGAGCTTTGAGTAGTAGAGGTGCTGGCTGAAAACAAAGGCAGTATAAATTATGTGGGAGTTATAAATATAAGCTACACTCATAACTCCTTCTTGTAAGCAGACTACACAGGTTAGTTATAAGGCTAAAGCTCCCTTAAAACAGAACTAAAGCTCCCATCAATATTTTCTCCCTTGTCATGTCATGTATAATTTGTATATTTTAATACCTTGTATCTTTTCTCTCCTTTTTTCCTACTATTGTGTGTCAGCAGTGGTAACATTATAGCCTTACACTAATATGATAACCACTAGCTACATGTGGCTACTAAAATTAAAATTAAGTTAAATTAAAAATTGAACTTCTATACCATACTAGCATTTGCTCAATAGCCACATATTAACTAGTGACTACCATATTGAATGGTGCTGATATAGAATATTTCTATCATCACAGAAAGTTCTAGAAACCAGTGACTCTTACAATCAACTGAGGGTATTGCTGAGCACTGTGGCCAAAGGTACAAATTCAATAGATGTGAGTTGTGGCTCAAGAATTTGTATTTCTAACAAGTTCCTAGGTGATGATAATGCTGTTGGTCCATGGTGAACAGTGGTATAGATTCTTCATCGGACACGATTGAGGAGGGATTGTGACAAATCTGGAGACAGGAGAATTTAATTTATGTGGAAGACACAGGAGATATTCTGGTCTTGGGGCGGAGTAAGTACAATTTTTGACAATACAAATATCATTGTATTATTCAAGAGCTTTTTATTTTGGAATAGTAGCATAAGTATAGAGGTGTAAATGGATAGTGGGCAGTCACAAATAGTGAAGTATATTGGATAATTGTCATTTTTCCTGTTCAAAACCCAATTCTCTTTCCTGTTTCAAGGGAATCCCTGTTGTGTGAGTTTTAGTAAAATGCAGAGCTTTATCTCTCATTACAGAAGCCAAACAGAACCCTGTCCCCTGAACCTAGAAAGGGAATGATAGGGGCGCCTGGGTGGCGCAGTCGGTTAAGCGTCCGACTTCAGCCAGGTCACGATCTCACGGTCCGTGAGTTCGAGCCCCGCGTCAGGCTCTGGGCTGATGGCTCAGAGCCTGGAGCCTGTTTCCGATTCTGTGTCTCCCTCTCTCTCTGTCCCTCCCCTGTTCATGCTCTGTCTCTCTCTGTCCCACAAATAAATAAAAAAACGTTGAAAAAAAAAAAAAAAAAAAAAGAAAGGGAATGATATATTGTTTCGGCAGATTGAATGTGCTTGCTTGAACCCTGTAGGACTGATTCAAGAGCATAAGACAGTCATGATTTCTTTGATGTGGCGCAGTTTATGAGTGTCTCTGCCAGGCCTGGGTTCTGTCACGGAGACAATGTCCACAGCAGCAACTGTGGCATAGAGAAATGATAACATGATGGCATGTTGACCAGATTTTTGCTACTGCGTAAAATTAGGCAGCATCTTATTTCCAACTTGTTTGCCAAAACAGGTCTTCCATTTTTCTACCACTCCTGAGATGCCCTCTATGCACACTCAATGCACAGTCATTCTTACTAAGCCTGAGTTAGATTCTGATGTTTGCAATGAAAAGACTTAACTGGTTTACTCTTCCTTGTCCAGGAATTTAATTTGTCCAGGAAGATTTCTTCAACATGGAGCTAGCTGGTCATTCTCTTGGTTCTCACAGAGATTAATTCCAGTGGGATGTATGTTAAAGAGTTATTTCTGAATGAGTGTACGGAACTTTATTAAATGCTTTTTACTTTTGTTGTATCCTATTCCTCCTCTTAGACCTTAAGTTCCTTGCAGATCAGAACTTTCATTTTCACTGTTGTATCCCCTACAATCAACTAGCAAAATATTTGAACATGAGTTATTTCTTGCCTTTACACTCAGTGAAAATGTCATCTCATTTATGAGCCCTTTCTTCATCCATCTGCAGCCATCCCAACCCTAGTCAAATGTTTTTTCAACACCCTGGCTTATTTTTCCTATAATACTTATCATTTTATTAAATTATATTGTTTGTATATTTGTACATTTGTCTCTATCCCCTCTTGATTATAAGGTCAATGAGAGCAGCAACCTTTATTATAAATCAGCCTGGGCCAAAAAAAATTAAACATATCACTTTCAACAAAATTCAAGTAAATTAAAAAGTAATAATAAATAAACATAAAAAATTAAAAACAAAAAAAAATTCTGTCCACACAAACTAATTTGAGTTTGACTAAAATTACCAAACTGTGAGAGTCATAGGAAAGTTATCTTCCTTCAAACCACAGCCATCTACCATGTCACAGGTGGACATCTCCCTCTTTTTCCACCCTTTTCTCTCTCCCCCTTCTAAGAAGCATAACAAAGTTCCCTTGCTGTTTAATGCACACACTGAGAAAACATCATGTGAATGTTGAACAGACCTTAGAATCCAATTCTTTACTTCTATTTATCTATCAAAGTGTTTTCTCCAAAAACAGCTCTTTCTAGAAGGAATTGAATACAGTTTTCCCTGGCTTGTTACATTAATGACTAGAATCTTCTTCATTTAGATAGCTTCTGTTACAAATTCAAGATTAGTGGAGTCAGTGTGTGTGTGTGTGTGTGTGTGTGTGTAGACATGTGCCTGTGGGTGAACTCTGAGGAAAAGATATTTCCAACTGCTTAGCCTCTTTGCCTGTATGCATCACACTGAGCACTCGATTTGATCCTGTCTGAAGCACCAACCAGTAAACAAACCAGCAGGACTCCTAGACTTGCATTCTTTTGCTTATGAAACTAATGAAGTATAGCAATCGCTCGTGCATATAAATTGGCAAATACAGAGATGGAAGGTGACAGATGGCTTTTGTCTTTATTTAATAAAAGGTGATTCACAGTTTAAAACTTTATTAGGTTTAGCCTTTGCAAACAAAAGCACTGAGGTGTAGACTTAGTCACTTGTCTTCACATATGACTTTGGGTGACAAACTGATTGTAGTCAACAAATCTGACAGAGACGATAACAGGAGGATTAGCACCGAGTTTGAGAGAAACAGCGCAAATCCTAAAAGACTGCATTTCAATGGGGCTGATAAACTGTCATCTTACAGAGGACTTCCTTTAGGCAAAGAGATTTTGAGCCCGTGAGCTTGGTGTTAATGCGGCAACCAGGGAAAGGGAAAAAGAAATAGAAAAGGATCTGTAGTCGAGTGGAGTTTTAAAGCCCTGCCAGAGTAGAAAAATACCCACTCCTGCAGAAACAGAGAGAAAAAGAGATTCAAAAGAGTGTCTCACAGAGGGCTGACATCTGACATCACCCTGCAGGGCTTGTCCTTCTAAGATCGGCATGGTGTCTGAGGCAGATATGGCCATTCTCTCTGTCACTGTTAGTAGCAGTTAAGCACAAACTCTTCAGATGGGACTTTGTTTGCTTTTGCCATTTTCAGTAAATTTCACCCACCTACCCCTCCAATCTCCTTTCCTGAATGAACATAGTCCCCCACCTCTACCAACACACCCACACAGACACCCAAAAACAGCACAAGCAAGACCAAATGAAGCCTGTTTTATGGACTGTTGACTGAACAATGCACACACATCTGAGCAGCGACAGGAAGGTTGAGAAAAATACACCCGGGTTTCACATCGTCATCTGTTACATGGTGCTTGTCCGTGCCAAGCCCCAGAATGAGATTCTTACATTCTCCCATGTTGTGCAGGGAGTGATCTTTTCCTAATTAACTTTATCACAACTTTCTCCTGGCTTATTTTAATTTGTTTATTTTAAAACATTTCTGTGAAGTGTATGGCTACCCTAACTATGCTAATATTCCAGTGGCTGGCGACTTACAGAAATGAAATGCCAGGGAGAGGAGGAAGCACAGACGTGTCTGACTGTGAATCCAGCATCACACCTCAGGGATGTTGATGTGCTTCTGTGCGACAGAGAGAACAAATGCAAATCCAATCAAAATAACTACATTTTTATCAACAGAAAAAGGTTGAGACAGAAATAGAGACATCTGAGGGCTTAGGGTTTTAAGGAAGAGAGAGCAGAGTGACATAAAACCTAAACCAGCTTTGGAGTACAACTTATCACGAAATGTGGCTATTTTTGGTTCTTTAACATTTTTCAGGATGCTAACATGTCTTGCCATAAAGAGGCTAACAGATTCAGAGGCCCCCGGGCATGACCACATAATGTAGGAAAAGAGCTCTCCCAAGCCCAGAGGTAAGCATGGCGGATAGGCGACCTTGTATCTAGAGCGTACGACAGATGAGGAGCTGGGTTTCAATCTGGCTGGAAGACAGATTGTAGATGTGAAAGGATGAGAGAAGACTGTAGGAACCAGACAGCTAATATGCCTCCACTAACTGGCACACAAGATGGATGATGATAGATAGATAGATAGATAGAGATATAGATGATAGATGATAGATAGATGATAGATGATAGATATAGATGATAGATAAATGATAGATAGATAGATAGATAGATATAGATTAGATATAGATGATATAGATATAGATATAGATGATGTAGATATAGGTAGATATAGATGATAGATAGATGGATTAGATAGATAGGCAGGCAGACATACAGACAGAGGTTTGAAGTTTATATTTAACTTGATGGTCCTAGATGGTGAGAAGCAATCATAGTGTCTCCCATACTCCACAGCTGTCTTAGACCACATGCTACTGTTTTATGAAGCCCCCTCCCCTGATTTCTATTTCATTCAAGATTGTCCTTGGTGTCTACCTTTTCTGCATTGCACCTGCAAATGTGAGCTGTGATGAGAAGAATCTTTATTTTCTCAAGGCACTTTCCCCCCATTCTATTTTTTTACATCCTTCTTCCCACCTACATGCCACCAAAACATAAGCTTTTGGATGAACAGGGTAGAGGACAAAATTCTGCCAGCAGGCTACACTGAGAACTGTGAAGAGTCTGAAATTTTATTCTACTTACAAGCTTAACAGTTGGTTTGCTAGCTTCACAGATGCTGGCAGAAGCATGAGGTTCCTAGGTCAGAGACAAAAGACTGTATTGCTCAGGGCACAGCAAGCAGCAGGAGAACTGGCATATTTGTATCAGTTCTCTTTGTCCTCAAGTGCCAGGGGGGAAAATGGACGGGCCCAGGTGGCACCTGCATACTCAGTGAATTGCATTACAGAAGAGGAACCCTGAACTTAAGGAACACAAATCTTTTTTAATGAGAAGTCGGCAGAGGGAGACCTTGTCCTTATTATACTGGACAGTAAGCATGCCTACCCTTCCCTCTGGAGGGAGTATCTCTGTCTTCCAAACCTACTTGGTATACAGACACCCTTGAAAAGATAGTCTAGAGTAAAAATACTCAGTGGCTCTGTGTGCAAGAAACAGCTGAGACTCCATGGATAATCATCTCCCAGCAGATCATCTGGTTCTGTTTCTCACTACCTTCATCACGCCCCCACACCCAGCCCTTACCTGTCTGACACATTAGGCTCTCACTGCGCCCTGTGCCCACATTCTCCCCGCACTGATCACTCTGCACTGTACCTGCTTGCTTAGTTATGCGCCTCTTCAATTTGCCTATAAACTTCTCATGAGGGAACACTATTATTTTTTCTGGCATCACCAGTCCAGCACAGTGTTTGACCCCCAGAGAAGCCCAATAAATGTTAAAATAATGAGTAACGGGGCGCCTGCGTGGCTCAGTCGGTTGAGCGTCTGACTTCAGCTCAGGTCATGATCTCGCGGTCCATGAGTTTGAGCCCCGCATCGGGCTCTGTGCTGACCGCTCAGAGCCTGGAGCCTGTTTCAGATTCCGTGTCTCCCTCTCTCTCTGCCCCTCCCCTGTTCATGCTCTGTCTCTCTCTGTCTCAAAAATAAATAAACGTTAAAAAAATAATTAAAAAAAATGAGTAACAACCTTTAGATAGTTCCTTGAGGGAAGGGGCTGTATCCTATACAACTTGGTATCAAGAACTGTAGCTCCTAAAAGAGTTTCTTTCCAACAACAGGCATTATTACTGTAATGAAATTTAGCAATTAATGATTAAGTTCCCAAGCAGGCTCACAAAATCTCACATTCTAGACCGGGAGTCGCAAACTGAAAAGCAAACTGGACTGCTTAAATCATAGTTGCACTTTGCAGGAGCGGCACTTTGAAAAGCAAAATATGTTAGATATTGTTCTTTTTCTCATTTTTAAGTCAAGCATATTTCCCATATATTTTTATAGTTTTTAACGTATATTTTTCGTACTATCCCAGGTTCTTTTCTTTTATCACAAACATTCTTTATATAAAACACAGAGAAAAAAAAAACAAAAAAAAAAACACAGAGAGAGTCTTCACTTTAACAAAAAAATATGTTCACATATGTTTCTTTTTCTTGAAGCACACACTTTTATTTTGCCCACTTTGGTTACAGAAATGACTGTTTGAATTGTTCTACCTGCCTGTTAGCTCTGCTGTAACAAAAACAGCAGTGTGGGGCCGAGGCAGGCAATGCTCCTTGGCCTCAGTGATTGGAATTTCACGGGGAGGGTTGGGAACACAGAAAACCCTTGCCCTCCAGCAGGGACAATGGCTTCTCACTCCAACCCCGTGCTGTTGGGCCCCCTGATATTGTAGGAAGTGTTTGAAAAATAGAGCCCCTAATTTCATTTGTTGACCAAACAATGCAATGACTTCTCAGACCAGTCTTATTCCTGGGCCCTCAGCTGGCCTTCTCTGAAACTGCCTGGAAAGGAGAAGAGAAGGGGGAGGTGGGAGGGGCTAAAGGCCAAACTAGCAGCAGGGAAAAGATGGATGGCATATCTACATTGTGTACAGATTGCAGAGAAAAGCATCTTATGGCACATAAAATACATGAAGAATATTCAACAATTAGACCTAGATTCTTCCCTAAAGAAGTTTCTAGTCTATGGGTAACTTATCATGTGAAAGTGAGGGGCACTTTGGTGTTTTACTTACTGGGTACTATAAAGTCCTAGATAGAGTCTTGTACGTGCCTTTTGTGGACATAACTTCTGCATAAGGCTTTCTAAGTCTTTCAGAGGAAGCTTTATAGAAAGAACTTGGCCTAGTTTCATCCTGTTAAGAACAGGAAAAACAGCAGTCAGACAGGTACATACACAGCCACACCCCTCACACATGTGCATTCACTGGGTCCCAAACACCCCCGGGGGAAGAGAAAATAGTGGCACTCTGGAGGAAGATGCCCTGGAAGAACTAACAGTTCAAAGCCAAGGGTAAGACACCGTGTGATGCTTCTCAGAGTAGTGCGCCAAGTTCAGGTGAAGAGCCTTCACATTTATGTGTGTGGCTAGTGGTAAAGAAAGGAGCCTGTGGAATCAAACTGGTCCAAATTCTGGTTCTCTTACTTACAGGCTGAGTGGTTTGGGCCCAGTGACTTCATCTCCCTAAGCTTCAGCTTCCTCATCTCTAAGATGGAAATAATAATAACAATAAGTCCTGCATGAAGTGTTGGATACAAGAAATCACTAAAACCACTAGAATAGAACCCCAGGCAGAGGAGAAATGGGGATGTGTGGACAGATTAAAGCAGACTGTAGTAAAGCAGTGGTCTGTAGTCTGAAGAAGCAGGGCAGAGGCAGCACCAAGGGGCAGCTGAAGCGAAGCCCAAGTGGAAGCAGGGTAGAGGGTGGAAATAAGAGTAAGCATAAACAGAAAGGACTTGCTGGCATGACGGCTCCCTGCATGAGTTTGGCCATTCCCTCGACTCCAGTGGCAAAAACTAATAATAATAATAATAATAATAATTTTAATTGAATTGAATATATTTTTATTTTCACCAACCCATACCCTTGGTATGAAACTCGCTGAAATCCCCCCAAAAAGATATCGAAAAACTGCAGCCTGAAATTACCACAAGTTTCTAAAACATGAATTGTGATATGGATCCTTAATTTCTTAGAGGCAGGAAATAGAATATGGTCTTTAGACTACTTTTGCTTCTCAAATTTGATTTTATTTTAAGAGGTCTTAGAAAAGAAACTCTTGGATAAAAATAAAGAGAGTCTTAGGTTCTCACTCTGGCTTTGCAATGAAATTCCTTTCACAGGACAATTGATCTGTGTTGAAAATGGAAATTCATAATAATGGTATCTGCTTTTTTCAGAATTATATGTAGGTAAAGGTGGTTCATGAAGCATTTAGCAACTGGAATAAAATGTATAGTAGGAATTTTAGGTTGCATCCTTTATTAATAATATATGATTGACTTTATAGAAGATGAGCCCCCCTACCCTTATTTTGAATACAAGGTAGATTATTCTGTCTATTGTTCCCAAAAAGAAAACCATAGTACATTAGCTTTTGGATAAAGTTTGAGAAAATTGGCAAAGAGACTAAAATTTTTACTACTGTGGATATTGGCCAGTCCAGAAATAAAAATCTCATTACATTAATGTTAATAGTGGGAAACGAACCATTTCACTTAATATTTTCAAAAGTTATTAATACACTGTTTTCTTAAGACTCAAAACCATGGTTCATTGCATACCTATGGGAACAGCAGCATCAAGGTTACCCGTGATTGATGCTAAATAATTCACTATGAATTTATATATTGCCTTCAGGAAAAGAGCATGAAATTTAGAATATATAAATATTAAACAAAAGTAAATCCTTCAGAACATTTCCATCATTGAGGAGCAAAGCAGGAAGACTCAGAATCAACTCCAGGAGAGTAATTAAAGGAAGAAAATACTTTTAATATCTATAAACTCTGAATTTACTTTTAATGTACTTACAGAGTTTCTGTTTTTAAAATGCCAAGTGTTTTGATCACTTTAAAAATCATTTTACACCATCCCATTATTTCAACAAATGAAGTCTTTCAAACATGGAATTTATGGTGGATAACCTAGGCTGAATATTTTATTTTTTCTTTTCTTTTCATTTTTCTTTTCTTTTTTTTAAGATTTTAGCTTTAAGTAATCTCTATACCCAAGATGGGGCTTGAACTTACAACCCCAAGATCAACAGTCACATGCTCCACCGACTGAGCCAGCCAGGTGCCCCTGAGCTGAATATTTTCATGGGAAGCATTCTGAAGTCCTCTCTCACTGAAATATAACTATGTACTGGATATAATAAACTTGTTGCTGAATTAGCAAGACTGAATTGTTATATGGGGCACCTGGGTGTCTCAGCCAGTTAAGTGTCTGACTTCGGCTAAGGTCATGATCTCACAGTTCGTGGGTTCAAGCTCCATGTTGGGCTCTGTGCTGACAGCTCAGAGCCTGGAACCTGCTTCAGATTCTGTGTCTCCCCCTCTCTCTGCCCCTCCCCTGCTTGTGCTCTCTCTTTCTCCCTCTGTCTCTCTCTGTGTCTCTCTGTGTCTCTCAGAAATGAACAAACATTAAAAATAAAAAGAAAGAAAGACTGAATTGTTCTGAGTCAAATGTTCATAGCATCACTGTGGTTCTGAAACTGCAATGTATCCTAAGCAGAATGAACCAAAAATAAATCTGTGCCAAGAAACATATTAAAACTGTAGAACGCTAAAGATTAAGAGAACTTAAAAGGCAAAGTGAAACTGAAATACAAAGACTCCTGCAAAGGGTAGAGCAACCCATGGTGGATAGGAATACAGGGAGCTGAAAGGTCGTGGAATCATATTTTAGTTTTCTCTGATCACCTTGCTATCCCACGATAGTTTGCAGCCCCAAATCATTGATGACATCATGCTACTGAACTTTACCAGATGCCGCAGGAAGCCATATGCAGCAGCTTTGGGCAGACAAACCGGATCATCAGGGGTACTTTTGGGGTCCTCTTGAAAAATATCCGCTGGGGTATTATACATGGAAAATCCGATAGACTCCACCAAAAGTCTGCTAGAACTGATACATGAATTCAGCAAAGTTGCAGGATACAAAATCAATGTACAGAAATCAGTTGCATTCTTATACACTAACAATGAAGCCACAGAAAGACAAATAAAGAAACTGATCCCATTCACAATTGCACCAAGAAGCATAAAATACCTAGGAATAAATCTAACCAAAGATGTAAAAGATCTGTATGCTGAAAACTATAGAAAGCTTATGAAGGAAATTGAAGAAGATATAAAGAAATGGAAAGACATTCCCTGCTCATGGATTGGAAGAATAAATATTGTCAAAATGTCAATACTACCCAAAGCTATCTACACATTCAATGCAATCCCAAACAAAATTGCACCAGCATTCTTCTCAAAACTAGAACAAGCAACCCTAAAATTCATATGGAACCACAAAAGGCCCCGAATAGCCAAAGTAATTTTGAAGAAGACCAAAGCAGGAGGCATCACAATCCCAGACTTTAGCCTCTACCACAAAGCTGTCATCATCAAGACAGCATGGTATTGGCACAAAAACAGACACATAGACCAATGGAATAGAATAGAAACCCCAGAACTAGACCCACAAACGTATGGCCAACTCATCTTTGGCAAAGCAGGAAAGAACATCCAGTGGGAAAAAGACAGTCTCTTTAACAAATGGTGCTGGGAGAACTGGACAGCAACATGCAGAAGGTTGAAACTAGACCACTTTCTCACACCATTCACAAAAATAAACTCAAAATGGATAAAGGACCTGAATGTGAGACAGGAAACCATCAAAACCCTAGAGGAGAAAGCAGGAAAAGACCTCTCTGACCTCAGCCATAGCAATCTCTTACTCGACACATCCCCAAAGGCAAGGGAATTAAAAGCAAAAGTGAATTACTGGGACCTTATGAAGATAAAAAGCTTCTGCACAGCAAAGGAAACAACCAACAAAACTAAAAGGCAACCCACGGAATGGGAAAAGATATTTGCAAATGACATATTGGACAAAGGGCTAGTATCCAAAATCTATAAAGAGCTCACCAAACTCCACACCCGAAAAACAAATAATCCAGTGAAGAAATGGGCAGAAAACATGAATAGACACTTCTCTAAAGAAGACATCCGGATGGCCAACAGGCACATGAAAAGATGTTCAACGTCGCTCCTTATCAGGGAAATACAAATCAAAGCCACACTCAGATATCACCTCACGCCAATCAGAGTGGCCAAAATGAACAAATGAGGAGACTATAGATTCTGGAGAGGATGTGGAGAAACGGGAACCCTCTTGCACTGTTGGTGGGAATGCAAATTGGTGCAGCCGCTCTGGAAAGCAGTGTGGAGGTTCCTCAGAAAATTAAAAATAGACCTACCCTATGACCCAGCAGTAGCACTGCTAGGAATTTACCCAAGGGATACAAGAGTACTGATGCATAGGGGCACTTGTACCCCAATGTTTATAGCAGCACTCTCAACAATAGCCAAATTATGGAAAGAGCCTAAATGTCCATCAACTGATGAATGGATAAAGAAATTGTGGTTTATATACACAATGGAATACTACGTGGCAATGAGAAAGAATGAAATATGGCTTTTTGTAGCAACGTGGATGGAACTGGAGAGTGTGATGCTAAGTGAAATAAGGCATACAGAGAAAGACAGATACCATATGGTTTCACTCTTATGTGGATCCTGAGAAACTTAACAGAAACCCATGGGGGAGGGGAAGGAAAAAAAAAAAAAAGAGGTTAGAGTGGGAGAGAGCCAAAGCATAAGAGACTGTTAAAAACTGAGAACAAACTGAGGGTTGATGGGGGGTGGGAGGGAGGGGAGGGTGGGTGATGGGTATTGAGGAGGGCACCTTTTGGGATGAGCACTGGGTGTTGTATGGAAACCAATTTGACAATAAATTTCATATATTAAAAAAAAGGAAAAAAAAGAAAAATATCCGCTGGGGGAGAGTCAGCTGAGATTACACTTTCTGTATGTGGGTAACTTAGAAAATTGGTGGTGAATTCTTTGGGGGTTACTCCTGAGGGCCACGCCCACTTTGGTGCTAGATGGCTGGAATTCTGATTGAGGCTCCCCTGTGATTCCCGCGCTTCCAGATTTCCTTAAAGTAGTCCCCTGAGATTTTCTTTCCCAGTGTTCACAATGGTTGTGTAAACCTCTAATGCTCTTTTTCTAAGAGACATGCTTAAAACAACGTATTCCCCCCCCCCGAAACAATGATTAAAACAATCACCTATTTTATTTTTTTAAGTTTATTTACTTATTTTGAAGGGGAGAGAGAGAGAGAGAGAGAGAGAGAGTGCAAGCGGGGAAGGATCAGAGAGAGAGGTACAGAGAGGATCTCAAGTACGCTCCTGGCTGTCCCCACAGGGCCTGACATGGGTGGGGCTCGAAACCAGGAACCATGAAATCTTGACCTGAGCTGAAATCAAGAGCCCGAGGCTTAACCAACTGAACCACCAAGGAACCCCAAGAGTCACCTATTTTTAAAAAGCATTTTAAGATTATATCAAAAAGGAAATTCAACACTATGTTTATAAGAGATATATAAGATAAAGAGATTCAGTAGAATAGCAAATAAAAGTAAAAGGTTTAAGAAAAGATGAAATTTCAGCCGGAAAGCATTAAATTACACACAAAAAGGCAGATAATAATATTAACACTATAGTTCAAAATGAAGACCTAATACTTTTGCATATCTATGTGCCAAGTAACATAACAGAAAGATTCGTGAATAAAAATATCAGGAGACATAAGGAAAAATTAGTAGGAACAGACTAATTGCAGAAAACTTATTTATTTCTCTTGGTCCATGATTAAGTAAGCGGAAAACTAATAAGCATAAAAGGTCCAGTAACATATTTAATAAGTCATGTCAGATTGATAATATGAATTCTAAAGTCATAAAATTAAGAAGATGTTCATTTTCTCTTAAGGGGACCATGGAACACTTAAAAAACAATCAACAGTGAATGTGGTAAAATAACTATTGCCAGAAAAAGAACCTAGTGCAAATAATTTTACAGAAGAATTTTAAAAAATAGAGAGAGATGATATTTGCAATGCTTGCAATATTCTTTCTAAACATACACTGAAGGAGGAAAATTTCAAATGCTTTTGTTAAATGCGACTATAATATTGAATTCAAAGCCCAGAAAGTTTTCTAATAAAAAGAAAAGCTCATCAGTATAAAATTTGTAAATAAAATATTGGCAAACATCTAGCAGAATGTTAAGAGAATATACATCTTGAGTTTATTTTAAGCAAGGATGGTTTAATATTAGTAAATCTATTAATATAAATTTACCATATTAATGGCTCTTAAAAAAACTCCTATGATTATTCTCACTGATATGTTATTTGACAAGTGTCTTCAATTCTTTTTTTTTCTTCAATTTGTTATACAGATATTCAATTAAAGGAAAGTTGACCTTTTTTCTCCACATAAGAAAATATATTTACCTGGTATCCCAAACCATCATCATGCTTAATTCAAAATACAAGGCCCACTTAAGTCAGAAACAAAATAAGCCTGCCTACTTTTATTACTATCATTTGGCATTTTACGGGTAACACTAATCAATGCAATCAGACAGAAGAAATTGAATGTATAAAAACTGCAAAGGAGGAGGTAAAATTACTTTATCACATACAGATGTTATTATCTTAACTAAAAACCTAAGAAAATCAATGAGAAAATTAGCAAATAATAATAAAATTCACTGAGAGCCTATGGCACAAAATAATGTATAAAAATTAATAGCTTTCGTATCCTGAACAATGCCAATTAAAAAAAAGGGGGGGGGGGAATGTCCCCATTTATAATAGCAGTAAAAAAGATAAATTCCCAGGAATAAATTTTTCAAAAAGTGTGCAATTCTCATGAGAGTAAGATTCAGTCACATTCTTGAGAAAAACCAATGATGCCTTGAACAAAAGGAAACGGCCTGTCCTCAGCCAGTAAAACTCAGGATTATAAACGGTTAATTCTTCCCAGATTACGGAGGTTATAATCTCCCAATATAGAAACAAACGGTGGGTGATGAGCTTCAGGTATACATAAATTGACCCTACATTTACATGGGAAAAAATCCATATTCACATAGCCAGAAAAACTCGAAAATCATTGAAGGGAACAACTGGAACTGACGTGTACTAATACACATTATAATTGCCTCAGTAATTAACAATGTGGTCTTTCTGCATGAAACAGAAATAGAATCGTGGTATAGAAGAATCCCAAAACAGATCTAAACATATATGGGAATTTAGTATGTGATAAAGGTGGCATTTTCAAATTATGGACCAGCTAATCAATGAATAAATGAAATAAATACATACGCTTCTAAAAGATAACATAATGCAGTTGGAACCACACCTCACACTACTCACCAGAAAAATTTCAACTAGATCAAAGATTTATATATAAAAAAATTGAAATCATAACAGTACTAGAACAAGAGAGATTCCTTTCCAAAGGATGGGTTAGGATTCAAAAATCTATAAATTATAAAAAAAAAAAAAACACACACACACAAGCTTGACAAATTTAACCACATAAAATAAATAATTGTACATGGGGGAAAAAAAGGAAAGAGCATGAAAACAAAGTCAAAATAAATGACAAACTGGAAAACTGCAACTCATAACGAAGGACTAATCTAACACTTACAGTGCTTGTGATAGGTCAGAGAAAGACCAACGTTGCAACAGAAAAATAAGCAAAAGATATGAACGGGCAGTTTACAGATGCCCCTAAAACCTCATGAAAATATTCTTAATGTTAATCATAAGAGAAATGTAATTTCAAACTCCATTTTCACCAAGCAGATCGATAGGTATCTGAAAGTATGATAATGTTCTTCCTTGGAGTCTATGAACCTTCTCGTATGTGGATCTTAGGAGTTCAAATTTGTCCAATCTCCTTCAGAGGCCAATTTGGCAACATGTTTCAAAATTACAAATACATAGAATAGACACTTTGAGTTGGGAATCGGCACTTCTGAAAATCTATCCTATAGATATATTTTCACATGTGACATGATACCCAAGGTTGGTACTTGTAAGAAAAACTGGTAATAACCCAAATGTGTATCAACAGAACACTGGTTCAAAAGGAACATGACTCAGATAGTGAATAACAATAAGGAGGTTCTCTATGGGCCACTATAGAAAGCTCTCCACGATGTAGTGTTAAATGAAAAAAAAGCAAGACAAGAACTTTGTGTAAGGTTTGAAGGCTTTTGAGTAAAAAGATAGAAAAGTATTAAGAACTTATATTTAAAGTTCTACCTCAAACAGTTCTGGTAGGATATATAAAAAGCAGTAAAAGTTGGTGGCACATGCCTTTCACAAGAAACATATCTAAGAATATAAGGAAACAAATATACTGATATATAGATATCAAGCAAATACTAACTAAAGAGAGCTTAAATTGCAGACAAATAGACTTTAAGACAGAAAAACATTATTAGGATGTCATTAGGGATGAAGAGAATCACTGCATAAAGAGAAAAGGCTCAACCGATCAGAATGTAAATGTCGTAAACTTATATACACCTGAATTATCCTCACGTTATAGAAAAAGAGGTTTGAAAAAATTTACCAACATAGTGGGAGATTTCAAAACAATCCTCTATTTTTAATAGGTTAAATTAGGAGCTCCTTGGTGGCTCAGTCAGTTAAGCTTCTGACTTCAGCTTAGGTCATGATCTCACGGTTCGTGGGTTTGAGCCCCGCATGGGGTCTGTGCTGACAGCTCAGAGCCTGGAGTCTGCTTTGGATTCTGTGTCTCCCTCTGTCTCTGCCCCTCCCGCATTCACACTCTGTCTCTCTCTCTCTCTCTCAAAAATAAGTAAAAAATTTAAAAAGTTAATAGGTAAAATTAGCAAAGATATAAGCAATTTGGACAGCCTGATTTAATGTAGCTATATAGGTTAGCATCCAATTGCTACCGTCTTTCTAAGCAAAAATGGAACAAATGAATGAAAGTTCTACTAATCCCACTAAACAGCGCTCAGTAATTTCAAAGAAATTTCTTATAAAGTATTCATTGTCTATAATGCAATTAAGCTAGAAGTCAAAGACAAAAAAATTAAAATCTCCATATATATGTAAATTTAAAACAATTCTAAGACAGAAAAGCTCAAAATGGGGGAAATACTTAGTATTGACTGGACTTGTCTATGGATTTTGAACGCAATGGCAAAATTATTTCAAGTAAATAAGAACATCAGAATTTCTACTTTGTACCATGAAAAATAGAAGTTGCAGTATGATCTTAAAAGTTATAACAGAAACTATTGAACAATGGCCCATGTAGCTTGGGAAATCTGGAGCATGTAAATAACTTGATTTTAGTTACACTTGTAGTTTATTTTAGAAAGTAGATAGTGAGAGTCAAGCTTATAGAATCTTAGTACTGCATGGGGATTTTAAAGAACACATCTAAGCCTGTATTACAGATAAGGAAAATTAAGGTTGAGAGAGGTATCGCTAGGATCCTAAACAAAGTGACATCAGAGCGTCATACGTTCAAACAGACGTGGGTTCAGGTATTGACTCCACAACTTACCTCGGTAAGCCTGTTTTCATATCGGAAAAAAAAGAAAGTTAATTGGTTAATTATACTTACCTCCAACTTTGTAGAATTTGTAAAAGTATATGAAGCTTATCACATGGGACTAAAAACTATTCATTGTTTATTACACAACAGTCTTTCTATTAAACAATTTAGGTCTGAGAAATTTGTTTTTATAATTTAAACACAACATGATACTGTGTTCATCTATTTCTTAAAGACATTCATGTATAAGTTATATTTTTTTACATAACAGCCACTTTGCAGATATGCTAGAAAGTTTATAATACCCATTTTTGAATGTGAATGGAACAATAACATATTCTAGGGCAATGACTTAAAGTTTTAGTCATAATTATCTCTGATTATCACCTGACAATAAACAATTTCCCTTTTTCTCTATTGTCTCCATTTCTAAAATGAGCATTATGATTAATCTGGCCCTTAATATTTCAATTGTGCTTAGATGCCTATGTCACTCGATTCAGCGCCTTTCTGTACGCAGTCACTCATGAGCATTTAAGCATACATGACATGACAGGTAGCGGTTTCAAGGGGGTTCAGCTATAACAGCAGCCTAGTTTCTCAGTTTTCCAGAACCCAAGGGATTTAATTCAGGGAGATCTCCCAGAGAAGACAGAACCCTATAAGTCTCTGAGGTGCTGAAGCTGAAAGATAATTTCTGTCTCATTCTGAGAAACAGAAACCACAAATCAGCAAGCAAGATCTCACAGCATTCTTAGATTAATCCCCATGAAGTCGTCTCTGCCATCAGCACAATGCCTCTGGACTCTTAGTCCGCACCCAGATCACCCATGGAACTTAAAATCCTGACTAACAGATTCCATATTCCAGATGGGAGCCCCCTGGCCCCTATATTTTAAAAGCTCAATTTAGATTCTGATAGGTACCAAAGATTAGGAACTAAGCCCTAAATTTCCTTCTTTCTAACTAACAGCTCTGATGATGCCATTCCTTTGCTCAAAAACCTGCAATGGCTCCCTACTGCCCAGGAATAAAATATTAACTGCTCAGGGTGTCATTTGCCTTCCACTCTATCACCCAAAAATCTGTGTTCCCATGTTTCATATCACGTAGTCTGTGACATAAACCCAAGACTATAAAGTGAACATATTCTAATCTTTTCAAGTGCCTGTCTGTAAATCAGCGGCATGAGATTACCTCTAGAGCTTGTTAAAATGGCAGATTCCTGCTGTCTCTGCCTCCCTTCCTCGATTCAGTAGGTATAGGAATCTGCCATTTTAACAAGCAACTGAGGTGAGCCGGGGGCAGACTTTATCCCTCCTCATGCTGATTTTGGAACTGCTGTTGCCTTTCCAGGTGTGCCCTGCCTTACCTGTCAGACTCTAGAGGCTCAGCTCAGATTCACCACTTTCCATCAGTTCTTGACTTCCCCTCCAAGTAAACTTCTTTTATGTCAGACCCCCATATTTAGCATCTTTTGTCTTTTATTTAGTGTCTTTTGTACTCTCCCAGCTAATAGATTCCTAAGGACAGAATCTGTGTCTTTCTCATTTTTATGTTCCCCACAATGTTTAACATAGTCACTGCTTTGAGTGGAGGAGTCAGTCAGTATCGTTGGGATTGAATTGAATACAAAAAAAAAAAGGGAGAGATCCTGGGCTTGGTAGGGAGAGTGACGGGGCTACAATGGATGGTGGCGCAGGGGCACAAAGAGAGTCAGATTCTCAGAGAGTGGGGAGAGGAAGGGAATTTGGCAGGGTTAGGACTTCTTTCAAAACGAGATCTGTGCTCGAGGAAACCAGGAAACATACACATATATAAAAGAGAAAATACCTTCACTATGTATTTTCTGTGCATAAAAGGAGAGAAATATCCCAAACCTCAATAGTGGTTATCTCTAGGGCTGCCTGGGTGGCTCAGTCCGTTAAGCATCCGACTCTTGTTTTGGGCTCAAGTCATGATCTCAGGGTTCACGAGATCGAGCCCCGCACCAGACTCTGTGCTGATAGCACAGGGCCTGCTTGGGATTCTCTCTCTCTCTGTCTCTCTGCCCCTCCCTCCCCTTTCTCTCACTCTCAAAATAAATAAACATTTAAAAAAAGAAATTTTAGAAAAGGGGCTATCTCTAGAGTTATGGGGACTTTTCTTTTTCTAGCCATGATTTATTTGTAAGTTTTCTTCAATAGACATTTTATTTTTACAATTGTATAAGAACTGTTTTTAAAATTAATCATCTGATGTACTTCAATTTCTCTTCTTCCCAAAGTTACTCTTTTACTTGGCAAAGCATTACCTGCAACTACATCAGTTCATTTTAACATTCATTTGGCAAACATTTATGAAACAGTGTCAGTTGCCAGGAACTTTGCTAGAGCCTGGGAATACCGAGATGGGTGGCACACAGTCCCCATCCTCACGAACTAACAAGCTGGTGGGGGAGCAGACACAGGGGCGGAGCAGTCCAATATAATGTGATAAACGCAATGACAGAAACACACAGGGTGCTGGGAATGACCTGGCTATGCCACTGAACCCCAACCCCACTGAGGGGAGGCTTACTTGAATGTGGAAAGACCTGAGTGGTTCCAAGGACAGAATTAGTCAGCCCTAGAAGTAAAATGTAGGAATTCTTGGTAAGGAAAAGAACGAAAGACATAAAGGCAGGAAACAGCATTCAGCTCCGGGAATGCTTCTGTTCAATGGGGTTTTAAGGAGGAAGTAGTAAGAGACACAGAACTAGCAGGTGTCAGCCACGGACACCCTTGTCAGCCACATGAAGGAGCTTGAAAACAATTGTCTCTATTTTTGTTTCAAAATCTCATTTGCTGTTTGTAGTGGTCTGGTATTTAAAACCACACCGAATATTTACACCACAAAACTTCTGTGTGAAGTTTTGTTTATATGGCTGTTAACTGAGAGGGTAACTTGAAGTTGTTATTGAATCTGATTGATAATCAGAATCACCTGTGAGTTCTCGAAAAAACACAGATTCCCTGCCCACCCCAGATAGGGTTTTAAAATTCTCGGGGTGCCTGGGTGGCTCTGTCGATTAAGTGTCCGACTTTGGCTCAGGTCATGATCTCGAAGTCTGTGAGTTCGAGCCCCGCGTCGGGCTCTGTGCTGACAGCTCAGAGCCTGGAGCCTGTTTCAGATTCTGTGTCTCCCTCTCTCTCTGACCCTCCCCCATTCATGCTCTGTCTCTCTCTGTCTCAAAAATAAATAAACGTTAAAAAAAATTTTTTTAAATAAAAAAATAAAATTCTCAGTTAATTCTTATAACAAATCCTGTTTTGGAACTATTATTCTAGATTTTCCATTGTTCTCAACTCTTTCTGCCATTAGAGTCACCTGGAGAACTTCTTAACCTACAGGTATCCAGGCAGGCCCATCCCTAAGGGTTCTGGGTCACTGATCTGAGGCAAGGCCCAGGCATCTGCATCTAGCAGGTGACATTGGTCTGGGCTAAGGGACTACTGCTGAGTCTAAACTCTATTGTTGCACCAAATAAGATAAACTGGAAGAAGGGAAGGGAGGAGAGAAGAACATGTAGGAAGGTGGTGGACAGAACACCATACTGGTTAAGAGCTCCAGCTTTGGAATTGGGCACGCAAAGTTTGAATTCTACCAGTCGCACAGATTTCATCTAGCTGCTTAAACTTCACAGTTTCCTCAACTGTAAATAAGGTTGATAATAGGGTTGGAAAGTTAAATGCAGCTAAAGTTCTTAGCATCGTGCATGTTAAATATTAATGGTTAGCATTCAGGAAGTATTTCACATAGGAAGACATATTAACTATTGCCAAAAGGTGAAATAAGCTTAGGCCTGGAGGTTTCCAAACAACTTTGCAACAGGATAGTCATGGTAATCTCAGTGAGAGCAGTTCAAGTAAGTGGTAGGGAGGAAATCCAGAATTTATCCCGAGCTCTATTTCTGCATTCATTTATAGAATGAATCCCCAGAAAACTGCAAACTATGATGATATAACTTTACTGTCTGGTAGAAAGCCCTTCAGAGAACTTTAATAGTAGGTTCGCATTTTTATTAAGAACTAATAAATGAAATGCTTCTATGAGAACATTTAACACTGTGCCCTCCATTTTCAAAAAGAACCATTATTTTTAAATGGTTTCATGGGTAAGACCCATACATTTTGGGTAAAGCTGCTATCAACGGCATCATTCTTAAGCTGTATAATGACCCCTTAATTCTTTTTCTCCTTAGAGCTCAGAGCCAGGCCCCTTGCCCCTGCAGAAGAGCATACTTAGCCCTGAGACACTGTACAGGTCAATGCAGGCATTAGTGCTATATCTCAACTCTTGTTCCAGACCACCCAGCCTGCTTCTGGTCTTGTCATTTCCCTGTAACAGATCCTTCACTTAGATTCCACTCTTCCTCTCTGTTCTTTCTTCTAACTTGGCATTTGCATTTTCCTCTGGCTTCCAAGACCACAGATGAATGGACACAGGCTTCCATTTTCCTTTTCTCTCTGCCCCAATGGGGGCCACTGAGATGCCCCACTCCCAGACTGCAGTAAGTGAGCAAACTGAGATGTGTGCCTAGAAGGTATCCTTTCCCAAGACGCGAAATTGAAAACAGCCCAGGTGACGAACAGGGAATAATTAAAAAACAAAGGAAAACAAAAACAAAGAGCAGAAACCCTAGTTTTGATATCCTAGAAAGACATTGAAAATGGCAAGTTTTTGATACCTACAAAATATGTGCCTGGGGCAGGATTACATGGAAAGGGTCTCAACTTTTAGGCATTGATCATTAATATGTAAAGGGGAGATTATATACACTGACAAAGCAGGAAGGTGATTTAGAAAGACATAAAAAGTTAGAGTTTGCTATTTGTCAGACCTCCTTACTCTGCAAAAATGGCTTATGTGAAAAGAAAGTCAGGCTGGAAACTGCTTGACCGGTTTATGTTAAATCAGCCTTCCTAAGACTATCTAACTAAGGAAAGCAATTTGTCCATCAACTCTTTCATGGAAAGATCAATTACTTAGGATATGCAATGAATAAGCATTGGTTTCATCTTTAAATCAGTTTCACACTTCTAAAGAGGTGGCATTTTGACTTCTGCTATTTGTTAATCAGAGCCATAAAAATCCAACTCCAACAGGTCAAAAGTAAATTTGTATTTGGGAATTTAAAGAGAGGTACTCTATCTAATGAAACAGAGTTGGCTGTCTTATAAAATTAAAAGTTTGACTTGGAAAATAAATTTTAAAGGAATTATAAACTACTTTGCACTTGCTATATATTGTATGCTTGTACGAAATAAAAGGGCAAATAAATGGATGCTAGTGATCATTTTCCACTTAACTAAAAAAAAAAAAAAAAAGGACACATTGACTTGCCTTAAAAATTCAACCCCATGGTCAGTTGGGCACTCTCTTGAAGAAAACGGTATTTGCTATGTATTTGTATGTCTCCAAACCTTAAAGATCAACTTTAATACTTCCATCTCAGTTGGCACGACTGCCCCTGCCCTGTAGAAGGGGCTGGACCCTACATAGAAGCTCCTCACGGTTTCACCCCACGCTGGGTACCATATATCCATTCCAAATTGTATTCACTCTATTTTCTGAGCCCACAGCAGACCTTTACCCAGAGGTCTAGTTTTTGCCCTTGGCTGTACTCTTTGATTTAGAGGAGTCTTTTGGACGGCTTCCTTTGTTCCTTAGCCTTGCTCTGCCTCTAGATGGTGTGCTTAGTTTTCTCTTTGCTCTTTCCTGGCCATCAAAAGTTAGACCCACTACACTTCCTGCCTTCCTGTACTCCGAGCCTGCCATTAGCTCCTGGTGCCAGAATGTAAGGTCAACTTTCTCAATTCGATATATACCGAGTATATGTTAAACATCCAAATTGGGTGTGCAAAGAGATCTTACATTTTTAGATTTACAAACACACACACACACACACACACACACACACACACTCATACACACACAAGAAAGGGATCAGTAAAAATATCCTGGCATAACATCATAACATGTTCCTTGAAATCTAGCTTTCTTTCCAATACTTATATCCCCACCCTCCCTGCTTATACTTGATCTCTCCTTCTCTCCTCCTGTAGGATCTTACTATATCAATTAGCTGTTTTCTCTTTTCAATACTTTCTTCTTTACTGCCTCCTTATTTTCTTATCGCTGTTCTTGCTGTCACTAGTACCACTTTATGACCCAAACCTTAATGTCCTCTCTAATTTTTCCCTCTAAGGGCTTTTTATGTCCTCTTAATTGCCAGGACAATCTTGACTCTATAACTCTATGGAATGGAAACTATCTCTTTCCATCCACAGCCTGGAAATCCTCGAAGGGACCTGAAATTCAATTTTCTCCCAGTGAATTCATTTTCCCCTCAAATTAAAACTTCTTAGACTATTACTTCAGTTCATAGTTTCGTATTAATTACCTATACTAAAATAACTTAGGAATCTGATTTGACTTCTCCATTATTCTATTAGATAACAATCATCACAGAGGCTAAATCTAAAATACCACTCACGTTTTTGTTTTCTTTTCCATTCCCACATAAATCTCGTCATTCCTTCTCTAGCACCACAACTGGTGATCCCGATTAACCTCTGGCTGTGTTGGCCATGGCTGGCCTTTGACGGCCACAGGGGCACAGACACAGCTCTCCATCTGCTTCACGTGTGCATGGAGGCCAGGCCCACAGGCACAATCAGATAAGGCAGTGACATTTAGTGAGACTTCACGAGAGGTCATGGTATTGGAAGCAGCATCTTGTGACCTAGAGAACACTATGCGAACAGCACCTATGGGCCACCAGACATGTTCTGAGATGTGCAAAAACACAGTTGTGTTCAGCTCTGTGGTTGCAACAAGACAACCTCAAGATATCTCTCAGAATATGGGTTATTAAATAAACAACAAAACAACTCTATTAACTAGGTGGGATCCTCCCCACCACTACATACACCCTCCAACAAACTTTGTTGAGTACTATGTAAAGCCATATAACTAACTCATTTACTTACAGAACTAGAGGCTCTGTCTGTGCTTTTATAGGCCAATATCCTAAAAGAGCGCTAGGTTGACCCTTTGAAAGTCGGGAACTGATTTATCTTTAAAGAGTTCTCAGATTTCGCCTTTTTGGCTCTGCTGGAAAGGTTTTGGACATTTGCAAAGGAGGAGAAAGCGCACTGACATCATTATCATATCAATTAAAAAACACACTATCAAAGGAAAGCCTTTAAGCCATTCTCCTTTGTGGATGCCCTTAACAGATTAAAAGGTTACGTTAAACTTTATAAAATATGTGCCCTTAGGCCTAAGGAAAAACAAAAAAACAAAAACAAAAACAAATTCCAGCCCTGTCAATAGTCCCACAGAGGTGTTTATGCCCAGTTTACAGAGGTATAAAATAAACTCAAAAGATCCTTAGCCCTGGAACAATTCAGGAAGTTGAACTGATCTCTCCCAGGGTTGCTAGAAGTTTCCAAACATTACTTAATGAAAGCTGCCTTAAAATGTGACCAACATGAACACCCCGAGGCGATTTTCTTTGACAAGTCCCAGAAACTCTTACCATAATGGAGACCGAGAGCAACACAGGAGGTCAGATGTCTGCTGTAAGGGTTCCTTAAAAGACCCATTTTGAGCCATTTCTAAAGAGAAAAATAAAATCAGGAAATGCCTAGGGGCAAATACTACTTGTCAAGTCTTATTGTCACCACAGGAAGGAGTCACATGTTCAGAATTTTCCTCTATAATTGAAACCTTTGTCTTTCAACTGAAGACAAGATATTTCAAGCTATGATGTTTATAACAGTCGGTGGAACAGCCTTTTTACCCTAGAGTAAGGCTCTTCAAATTTTTATGAAGTATGTCTATTACAGTTTTAGTTGGATCCTGGGCATCGGGAAAATTAGTCTTTTATTACAGTTATATAGAAAGTACTTGCCTCACTGCAGCCCACTCCCAACATTTTCCTTCTCTGATTAAAAACTTTCATTATTTCATTAATGTTTTATATATCCATTGTAGGAAACTATAGAGTATAGAAATACAAGAAAGAAAAGTAGCACCCGTGGAAGCACTACTCTTTTATCCTGGCCAATAGTTTGGTGTATAATATTTTGTTATATATTAGTTTAAAACATTCTAATCCTTAGGGCACCTGGGTGGCTCAGTGGGTTAAATGTCTGGCTCTTGGTTTTGTTCCAGGTCATGATCTCATGGTTTCCTGAGTTTGAGGCCTGCATCAGGCTCTGTGCTGGCAGCATGGAGTCTGCTTAGGATTCCCGCTCTCCCTCTCTCTCTTCCCCTCCCTCACTCATGCTGTCTCGGTCTCTCTCAAAAATAAATAAACATAAAAAAATTTTAAAATAAATAAATTAAATTAAACATTCTGATTCTTGTTTATACAAATCCATGCACGTAAATTTGCATTAAATATTTTTAAATAAGACCACACCATATATATATATATATATATATATATATATAACATTTTTTGAATAAAATATTATAACCTAACCATCTCTTCAAAGCATAATCTGTCATTAAAATTCTTTCTTTTTTAAAATGTCTATTTATTTATTTTGATAGAGAGAGAGAGCATGCACAGGAGTTGGTGGAGAGGACAGAGAGAGAGGAGAGAGAAAATTCCAAGCAGGTTCCACACTGTCAGCACAGAGCCCAGCGCAGGGCTTGAGCCACGAACCATGAGATCCTAACTTGAGCAGAAATGAAGAGTCAGATGCTCAGCCGATTAAGCCACCCAGGCGCCCCCGACATTAAAATTCTTAATGACTACACAGTGTTCTAAATTATGTTACATCATTAATCATTTAAACAATGCTCTAGTGTTTAATATTTTAGTTAGATTTCAGTTAAGATAGACTAGGTTTTTCCCTGGTAACAACTCCTGAATTGCAGCAGCTTTAAACAACAAAGTTGATTTATTTCTTGTCATGATATATGTCCATTGTAGGTTAGCCAGGGGCTCTGCTCCAGTCTGACTGCGTTTTAGGACCTAGGCTGATGCAACAGCTACCATGAGTTTTCTGTTTGCCATGAGAGAGGCAGAGAGAGCTCTGAGGTATGTTGCATGGGTAATGATGTTCTGCTTCTCACAAATGACTGGCCAAAACTTGTCATGTGGCCCCACCGGGATACAAGAAGGCAAGGAAATACAGTCCTACCACTTTTTCAAAATTGTCAAGATTGAATTGTTTTACATTGTTGAAAAGTAGTTAAAAGTAAGGAACTAAAGAAAGAATGGCAATATTTATGACAGACTTATTTTAAAAGAAAACTCAAATTCAGAAATGCTTGGAACCTGGTCCAAGGAAATCAGCTACTGAGTGACTGAGTCAGGACTCACACAGTAATATGACTGGGCTCAGTCACAGTGCTGGTTGGGGAAGAAAAACTGATCATCACTATCTATACTTCCCTTTAAATTTCTTTTTCCCATACACTTAAATTCTCTCACTGCTCTAGTTTTGTTTTTTTTTGTTTTTTTTTTGTTTTTTTTTTTTTTTTAAGAAACTATTATCAGGGCGCCTGGGTGGCTCAGTTGGTTAAGTGGCCGACTTCGGCTCAGGTCGTGATCTCGCAGTCCGTGAGTTTGAGCCCCGCGTCGGGCTCTGTGCTGACAGCTCGGAGCCTGGAGCCTGTTTTGGATTCTGTGTCTCCCTCTCTCTGACCCTCCCCCGTTCATGCTCTCTCTCTGTCTCAAAAATAAATAAATGTTTAAAAAAAATTTATAAAAAAAAAAAGAAACTATTATCTCTAGACAAAATTACTTAATTCATAAATCACAGCCTGAGCTTTGTTTCATGAGTATTAAATCAGCCCTCAACCTCTGAGTGCATAATTTCCAACTTTTTGATTACATTTAATTACAGCAATAAAAATACTCTTCCTTTAGGGTTTTAAATTTAGCATATTTTGCTTCTTGAAAAATTCTATTTTCAGAGGAAAAATGATTTTAAAAATTAATATTATTTATGAAGAAACTTCATATTGAGCTGTATTCTGAGCATTCTAAGACAGCTTGCTTCTGTTTATTGAGTCTGTTAAGACTCAGTTCTTGGGGCACCTGGATGGCTCAGTTAGAGGAGCATGTGACCCTTGGTGTCAGGGCAGTGAGTTCAAGCCCACGTTGGGTTCTAAGAGATAAATAAATAAACTTAAAAAAATTTGTAAACACTTAGTTCTCTTCTGTTCTTGGTAAATTTACTGATTTTTTTTTTCTTATATGAAATGTTTTTACTTTGACATTTTAACTTTTTTATCTTCAAATGTTTTCAGGTGAAATTTTAGGCTTTTTGCTCATATCTAGTTTCACTGTCAACTTTCTAGCTCAGTACTGAATATTTTTACTAAAGGTAAATTAATATTCGAATTTGGGCTTTTCTTATCATTTAGATTTTTAAATATGTATGTATTATATACATAATTTCCTTTTTGTGATTATAAAAGACAATTTGGAAAGCACAAAAAATATTTTAAAAGAACAAAAATATTATCTATGATGCTATTAACCAGAAAAAAAAATGCAGTTAACATTTGGCATATATTTTCCAGTACTTAAAGAAACATTTAAGGGGCGCCTGGGTGGCTCAGTCGGTTGAGCGTCCGACTTCAGCTCAGGTCACTATCTCGCGATCTCGCGGTCCGTGAGTTCGAGCCCCGCGTCGGGCTCTGGGCTGATGGCTCAGAGCCTGGAGCCTGCTTCCGATTCTGTGTTTCCCTCTCTCTCTGCTCCTCCCCTGTTCATGCTCTGTCTCTCTCTGTCTCAAAAATAAATAAATAAACGTTAAAAAAAATTTAAAAAAAGAAACATTTAAATAATTGAGATCACATCATTGATCAAAATGTTATATCATTTCTTTTTTTACTTATAGACATTTTCCATTATATTTTTGTAAATATAATCTTAATGGTGGTGTTGAGGAGCAAGAATCCCTTTTCCCTCAATGGTCCTTCTAGTTGTACTAAGAATCAAAATGTGACAAATTAATAGGAGAAAATCAAACAGCAAATGATCAGGGAATCCACACAGACATGGAAATTCCAAGGATAGTCAGGCAAAAGGAGGTACTATTCATCACTCTGAACTAAGGAGAAGAAGGCAGGGATCTGGGACTCCAAAGGGAAGGAATGCAAGTCACAAGAAGATGAAAAGAGTATATGTTTGGTAAGGAGAGGTCTGTCCAGTGATATAGACTGGATACTCCAATTCCATTTATCTCTGATAATAATCTTTATTCTGGAAACACTCTCAAATTTCGATTCTTCTATGTAGTTAAGGGAGGGACAAATGTTTTCTCTTCAGCCCCTATGGTCTTGATTGCCTTCGGATCAAATTAATCTTTGTGCCAAAATGGCCCATTTTAGGGCACCTTGTCCATGGCCCCTACAGTGGTATAATGCTCCATGAAAGGACCATGCAAAATTAGTTTCCTGAATGTTGAATATTTGAGATATTTTTAGATATAAGTGGTAGAACAATTTTCTTAATGTTTATTTATTTGTTTTTGAGAGGGGGTGGGAAGAGGGTCAGAGAGAGGGAGAGAGAGAATCCCAAGAAGGCTCCATGCCGAGCATGGAGCCTGTCATGGTGCTTAATCCCACAACCATGAGATCATGACTCCAGCCAAAATCAAGAGTGGGACACCCAACCGACTAGGCCAGCGGGTACCGCAACAATTTTTTTTTTAATTAGTGTTTTATGCACACATTTTTGCATGTCTTTCTGATTATTCTGTATAAAAGTCCTAAATGTGTAAAACAGAGGCTATATATTCTTAAGTTGTCTGATGTTTATTTACAAATTGTTTTCTAAAAAGATTGTAATAGATGAGAGTGCCTATTTCATTCTACACAGACAACACTGAATAATTTTGAGATTATTTGAGATTCAATTATTTGAGATTCAATAATGAGATTAATGAATAAGGAAAAAAATGGTTTTAATTTCCTATATTAGTCAATTGTCATGTGCCTTTAAGCAATTTGTGTCTTTTATGAATTATTGCTTATAATCTCTGCACATTAGCAATGGAACAATAAGATCCTAGTATTTTCCTTTTAGTATGGTGTGTTTCACATCTGAAAAATGCTAAGCAGGTCATAATGGTGGCAAACACTTCCCTAGATTGTTGATTGTTTTTTATTTTTTTTCATTTTGCCTTAAAAACCCACTCGGGTTACCGCTCCTAGCTAGAGGAACATGGTGGTGTTGCCCCTCCCCATCGGCAGTGAGGCAACAACCATAGGCCCTGGCCCTCAGCCACTCGCTGGCTTCTTCTGGGAAAAGGGATGGCAGGGTTTGAGCCAAGCCTCATTGGAGGCTTATGGGCCATCCTTACTCCCCCATGCCTACCGCCTAGGCAAGGACAGGAGGCTACCAGTGGCCTTCAACTTGCTTGTGGGTCTGCACTCTGGATCCAGGAGGCAATTCTACACAGGCTAGCTTCCCTCTGCTGCCTGGCTCTGTGCTGCCTCTGACTCTGGGGTGTCGTTGTCCTTCTGGTGGATGTGTCTGCTCAGGAGAGAGTGACCAACATGGCAGAGAACAAAATCCTGCCCCAGGAACATCTGAATGGGTGAAGCTGGAGGTAGACCTCATCACGAGGTCCTCCTGGGGAAGTACATGACAGACTGGACATGAACGTGGAGCCGTGGATGAGCAAAAAGGAAACTGATGGGCATCTTCTCCAAGGTGGGTCTGAATGCCGACCAGGGGATCACAGCCCGGCAGATGCAGTGTGAATGCTAGGGATTAAAACACTGCTAGGAGGCAGTCAAGCAGAACAGGATGCTTTTCTGTACCGTGAGCCCTGAAGACAGCAGCCATGTGTCATGGGATGAGTGGAAAGTGAAGTTAAAAAAAAAATGAGGAGTGCCTGGGTGGCTCAGTCTGTTAAGCATCAGACTTCAGGTCATGATCTCACCGTTAGTGAGCCCGAGCCCCACTTCGGGCTCTATGCTGTCAGGGCAGAGCCTGCTCTGGACCCTCCGTCTCCCTCTCTCTCTCTCTCTCTCTCTGCCCCTCCCCTGCTCACATTCCATCTCTCTCTTTCTCTCTCAACATAAATGAATAAACATTTTTTTTAAATGATAAGGAAACACACAAGTCTTCAAGAACATCAGAGAGAACTAGTATCTGGCAAACACTTCCAATCCCCTCTGCAGGTGCAAACTTCTGCCCCAATTCCCGTGGCCTCTGTGGTAGACTGCAGCAGGCACCTTTACTAGAAAAGCCATGAAATACGCCAAAAAAATAATCCCTCGCAGGAACTAAAATAAAAAAGATTGACAATAAACAAATGTTAACTTAGACTCCTGCTCATTCTTGGTACTAAGATAAGGCGATTTATTTGGAGAATTGTGTGGCCCCTCTTAAAAATTTAAACACACATATACCCCATGACCCAACAATCCCACTTCTAAATGCTTACCCAAGAGAAACAAAAATATATGTCTACTAAAGACTTGTACATGAATGTTCACAGCAGCTTAATTCACAATAGCCAAAAACGGTCTAAATGTCCATCAAAAGAAGATGGGACAAGGACACTCTGATACATTCATTTAACACAGTGCTACAGAACAATGAAAAGGATTACTGATACAGCAGGAGGGACGGTTTTCAAAACTTTGATTTGAACAAAAGGGGTTGATACAAAAGATTACTTACTGGATGGTTCTTTTATAGAATGGCCAAGAAAAAGCAAAATTTATCTGTTGGAATGGAAATCAGAAAATGGAGTTGTTGAGGTGAAATTGACTGAAAAATGGAATGAGGTGAATTCCTGGGGTGACTGCAATGTTCTACATTTTGCTTTGGTTTGCTAATTGCACAGGTTCGTGCAATTGCCAAAACTCATTGAACCGAACACCTAAGATTATGTGATTTTACTGCATGTAAATTATCTCAATAAAATAAATTGAGATACTAAATCCCTTATTTAAAAAGAAATTATTTTCTAAACACTGAATCCATCTACAAACATCAACATTTATTAGATATTTCTCAATACTTTATGTTCCACTGACTCGT
The DNA here is from genome assembly GCF_024362965.1 of Panthera pardus. Lineage (NCBI taxonomy): Eukaryota > Metazoa > Chordata > Mammalia > Carnivora > Felidae > Panthera > Panthera pardus. Next base: position 20,998,800 of record NW_026526732.1, on the reverse strand, counting down.
GCATTAAGACTCTGCCCGAATAAACAGCACTCATCAGTTCAAAAGTGAACATCATGACAGAGTACATGTATTTGGCTGCAAAAAATATTAAAGGACATTTTCCTTCATTTGCAAAATAGTCTATAAATGTGCTGGCAAGTTGCTCAATTTATTGGTTTTCATTTTCCCTGAAGGGGATTTGTAAACATACAGCATATCTGTTCAGTTTTTCCCCCCCTTTAAAATATTGTCTCCTATATAAGAATATTTTTATCAAGTTGGATGAAAATACCATGTAGATATTGTGTCAGAAAAAAAAAATTCTCTTTCCATCAAAAGAATCCAACAGAGTAGATTTTTTTCTTAAAGTTGTGTTATATAAAATATAGTGTGATGATATGGGATGTAATTAATTAGGAATTGTGCATTACAAAGGATAGTTAACAAAGTAAATCAATGATGTCTCTTGCTTTATCCCTGCCCCACTGGTACACAATTGGGATTAAGAAAACAGTATGAACGTAAGGGAAGGGAAACAAAAATAATATAAAAACAGGGAGGGGGACAAAACAGAAGAGACTCATAAATATGGAGAACAAACTGAGGGTTACGGGAGGGGTTGTGGGAGGGAAGATGGGCTAAATGGGTAAGGGACACTAAGGAATCTACTCCTGGAATCATTGTTGCACTAGATGCTAACTAATTTGGATGTAAATTTTTAAAAATAAAAAATAAAACAAGATAAAAAAAAAAAAAAAAAGAATTACTCATGTTTGAACCTAAGAGAGAATGGAAACACCAAGAGATACAATTTTCTGATTGGATTTTCTTCGATACAATCTAGGAGGTTACTTTTCTGAGACAGCAATGTACCTAAAAGGCTACCTCTTTTCCACATAAATATTTGAATAGAGTTTGAATTTTGATGCCATCTACTAAGAGGACTAGTTTTCTTTGGCAAGGAAGAGTATCTCTGAACTCCTTTTCAAAAGAAAAACATCAGGAAATAGATGTGCATGTGCATGTGTAAGAGTTTTTACAATTTTTGTTAAAAACAACTATCTCTAGACATTCCCACTTAGAAGATATTGCTATAAGTCATTTGTTGATGATAATAGGGGGAAAATGGAATTGGATGTTGAAGAATGGGAAAAATGACAAAATACAAGTGGTTTTGAATTGCTGTCTTAAAAAGTGGTTAGGGAAGTTGAAGCAAACTGAACTTTATTCTGATTCTTCAATGTGGTTAAAAGCAGGAACAAATGAAGCCAGGTACGGAATGTCTTGCTTTATTCTGATGTATTCTGATGTAAAATCATAAGCAAAAGTACAGCAGTATAACATCAGGTGCTACTTGAGAAATAGGGTTGTATGTACATATTTACTTCTCTATGTGATGAATAAGAAGGCACAGCTAAGAATTCTCTCTTAACTATCCGAATAAAGCATATATAGTGATACCCAAAGGTATTTTATTTATTTATTTATTTATTTATTTATTTACTTATTTATTTTTAAGTACAATCTACCCGCCCCCCCCCCCCCAACACAGGGCCCGAACTCACAAACTCGAGATCAAGAGTTGCATGCTCTACTGACTGAGCCAGCTAGGTGCCCTGTTTTACTGTTGTTTTAACTAAAGACTAAGGCATATTTATTGTTACTAGTGCAACAATGCATGCATGAATAATTGATACAATCCTTATCTTTCTGAAGTAACCCAATTTAGACTAGTGTCTTAAGGTCAAATTTTGCCAGAAGCAAATCCTGAGACAACCATTCGGGTGGAAGTGGTTTATTAAGGATTTACTCCCAAGAGGAACCATTAAGAAACAGGGATAATGGGCTAGAAACGGGGAAGAAGCCGGCCAAGAGTATAATTTCAGGGGAAGTCCCAAACTCCCTCTTTTCTCAGAAATCTTTGGAGTATAAATTATGCCTGGAAGCAAAGTCTTTATACTCAACCCAGGACAAAAGCCCATGGGGGACATATAACTCCCAAGTATCTCTAGTTCTCTTAAGAATGAGTTAGCTCCAGTCCCCAAAGCAGTTTTCTCAGTGTCACACATATAGAAAGAAGTCTTAGCAGCAAAGCCTCCCAAAGCTGGGATGGGTATAACAGAGCTGAGAGAAAAAGGTATCTAGGTGGAGAACAGACACTGCCTGCTTATACCTGGGATCTGTGCTTCCACACTTTTGTGTGCCCCACAATTATATTTTTAAATGTGCATAATTTCCTATATTCAAGCATTTATTTTTTTAACATGAAATTTAATTACTTAATACTAGCCCAAAAATTTCAATGTTGATTGAACGTTCGTTACATATATGCGTTAATTTGAAAGAATTCACATTTTTATGATATTAAGTTTTCTTAAATATTTTAGGGCACAACTCATTTATTCCAATAGAAGTTTACAGTTTTCTTCATAGAGATCTGACAGAATTCCTGTTAAATTTATTTTGAAATGTTTTACATCTTTGGCACAATTGTAACTGTGGGTTTTTTTCAATTTCCATTTATAACTGAATATTGACTAAATTATTGATTTTAGTAGTAGATGCTCTAGGTATAGAAGATTATCATTTTCAATTAAAAATAATATGACCTTTTCTTTCTAATTTTTGTATGGATTTTTAAAATTTTTCTTATTAATGAAAATCATTGTTAAAATAATGCTTTACAAGGGTATCCTTGTTTTGTTCCTGATTTTAATGTAGAAGCCTTCAGTGTTTTAGTTATTATTTTGATATCCATTATTACTTTTTGGTGGTCTTTATCATATTTAAATAGTTTATTTTTATCTTTAGAATTTCTTTTTTCTTTTTTTTTAATGTTTATTTATTTTTGAGAGAGAGAGTGCAAATGGGGAAAGGGCAGGAGGCCGGAGGGGGGTTGGGGATAGGGGATCTGAAGAGGGCTCCATGCTGACAGCAGTGAGCCCATGAGGGGTTTGAACTCACAAACTATGAGATCCTGACCTGAGCCGAAGTCAGACGCTCAACAAACTGAGCCACCCAGGCATCCCTATCCTTAGAATTTCTATTAGGAGTGCTGTATTTCTGTAAATGCCTTTCTGTTACTATTGATATGATCCAGATTTTTTTTTCTCCTTTAATGTATAGATGTAATAAATTATGTTGACAGATTCTTTTTTTTAATGTTTTTATTTATTTTTGAGAGAGAGAGCAAGAGAGAGCAGGGGAGGGGCAGAGAAAGAGGGAGACAGAATCCGAAGCAGGCTCCAGGCTCCGAGCTGTCAGCACAGAGCCCGATGCGGGGCTTGAACTCACGAACTGTGAGATCATGACCTAAGCCAAAGTCAGTTGCATAACCCACTGAACCACCTAGGCGCCCTTATGTTAACAGATTCTTAAAGTTGAGGCATCTTTTGTATTCCTAGGAGAAATCCTATTAGGACTTGGTATAGTTTTCTTTTGGTATACTAGCTTTGGTTTGTTAATATTTTATTTATATTTGATAGAAATATATTTTTATAAGATATATTTATAACTAACAAAAATTTTCCTCATTCTTCTATGTTCTAGAATCATTTAAATAATTTTCTGTTTCAAGGACTTCTTTTTTTTTTTAGGTTTTTTTTTTTAAGCTTATTTATTTTATTTTAAGAAAGAGGGACAGAGTACAAGCAGGGAAAGGAGAGAGAGAGGGAAAGAGAATCCCAAGCAGGCTCTGAGCCACCAGCCAGCACATGTCAAGAAAGAGATTACTCTTCTTTAGAAAAATCACTGTTGTTGACTGGATTCCTGGGAAAGCAGTCTCTGAGATGGAAGTTAAAACTAGCTTGAATCAGCGAATAATCTTGAACTTGACACCTGCTGGAGAATGGAAGGAAGCAGGATTGGGCAGAGGGAAAATTTCGTTTAGGATTCCATGTCAATAAAGGCATGAGCTGACTTCACAGGAAACTCTCTAAGGTGGCAGTCTGCTGGGTTGTCAGCTGGGGCAAAGAGACTGCTGTCTTCATACCCCCTCATTGACCTGGCATGGGCTGCAGGCTGCCTCAGAAAAACTGGGGGAAGTGTTTTCCAACAGAGAGCAATCCCTGGGGAATGTTGTCAGCTAACAGCACTCCCAGCTGCTGGGGAATGTCTTTTGGTCCTGAAGAGGGCTTTTCATAGGGCTTTATAGTACCCACCATAATTAATAGGCCAAAATGATGGCACTAGCTACCTCTTTTCTTCCCCCTTAATTTAGTAGAAGAAAGATTTTCACACTGAAAAGTCTCCTACTTTGGGCCGCAATAACAAAAAACCCACAAACCGGGTGATTCATAAACAACTGAAATGTATTTCTCACAGTTCTGGAGGCTGGAAGCTTGAGATCAAGGGATCAGTCAAGATCAGTCAAGTTCTGGTGAAGATTGTCTTCTGAGTTGTAGACTGTCAACTTCTCATTGTATCCTCCCCTGGTGGAAAGACGGCAAGAGAGCTCTCTGAAATCCCTTTAAAAAGGCACTAAACCCATTCGTGAGAGCTTCACCCCTATAACCTAATCATCTCCCAAAGACCCAACCTTCTAATATTATCATTTTGGGGGTTAGGATTTCAAGATATTAGTTTTGGTGGGGGGGGGGGGTCGGGAGTGGGAGTCACAAATATTCAGTTCAAACCATAAAGTTTACAGTAAACTGCTTAAAGAAAAGATGAAGAAAGAGATAAGGGAACAACTGGATCTCCATAGAAACATAAATCTTATCTGGAGGAATTAAGAATAAATAGACGGAAATACGGAACCACTATCAATAATCTTTTAAATACTGAGAGAAATAGAATTGCTATCTTATTAATAAATGGTTTCCAAACTTTTTAAGTGGAAGAAAAAATTGATTTAGAATCCCAGGAAATGGTAAGAGCTTTTTGTTAAAGAATTTCAGAATGGATTTGAAAACCACTTAATCCCATTTGGAAAATAAGGTAGAAATCACTAGGAACTGGGTGTATGACTTCAAGAACAAATGATATCATGTGTTTTTAGGGAGATGCTAAGGACAGAGAGATCCTTGCCTTTAAATAACTTCCTGTCTAATAAGATGACGAGTTTTTTTGACTGAATAACTCAGACTGTATATTTGGTTTGGGATCTTATAATTTAGCTCTGCCTTAAAAAAAAAATTCCTTTATAAATGAGAAAACCTTTAGAATACTCTGGTGATTATATTGTATTCAGGCTGTTTATTGAATTTTTGTTTTATTCAAACATTCAAACAAAGTTACCAACTGGGTGAGATTGATTTTGTTTTTATGTTACCTTGCAAGTATCACCAAACTCACACAGGTTGCACTTTGTTTACATGATATTGGCTGCAATATTTTCATATTTCAAAACTGTTTTTCAGGCAAGAATTGAGCATAATAAAAAATATTAAAATGATGGAGTTTCTATACCCAGACTCCCCGATCTTATAAATCTTGATAATATTTAGAACAGTGCATAGTTTGAAGTTTCCCATTTTATTTGTATAATAATCCATTGCTTGCTATATGTGAATCTGGTTCCTTTTTTTTTTTTTGACTTTTCATTATTCCATGTCATACACTCTTTCTTGCCCATTAATTTTTCTCATTCAAATTCTTCATATTATCCTCTCAGTCTCCTTTCAGCCTGAAATCAAGGATTTAAAATTTAGTGTAAAGTTCAGACTCTTGTAAACAGAACTGCACCCCAGGGAGACTTCATTTAGATCTCTAACGCTTTCCAATTTCTACTATTTTATTGGTTACTAAATTAATGAGCTGTATTAGTACTACATTCAATAGCAGATTCTTGAAAATTATAAACAAGATTTAAGGGAAAGGTATAATCTATAGCAAGCTATATTCAATTACTAAATAGCAGAAAATCTAAGGTAGTTATAATTAATGTAATCTTAGTTCTAGCTCAGCAGTTTGCACAGAGTGGTCACTGAAAAGCTATGTTGAACAAATAAATGAGTTCATTAAAGTAGTTCCAGCTACTACTTCTATTTATGAACACTATTGATTTTTAGTCTGTGCTATTTTGTAACAACACTGTATTTAAAACAAATAAAAAGCCTTTTGTATAACACAAAAGGATACTTTAAGTAATCTGAATTATTAAAGTTTTCCTATATTTAGGAAATGTAGCAATTATTTTAAATAGTTTAAAACCCTTGAAATTGAGTTTCAATCATGTAATAGAACTTTTGCCAGATATTGCATTGTGACTATGGCCTATTAAAATTGTATTGTTACAAGCAGAAAACAAATCCAAAGTTTTGGTGTTTTTTTAAAAGGTTCTCCACATTTAATAACCAAGTTTAGAACACTAAAGAAGCCTTAAAGGTAGCCATTTGAGCTAAATATGTGCCCTTGCAAAAGGAAATTAGAAGACGATATCCAGATATGTGATTTCTATTTCACATAGTGTGGTGTCACTTAAGTGGTGGATTTAGGGATAGTTCGAAAGATGAAGACTGGAATCTGGAAGTAGGAGCCAGGTATAGAGCAGACAGTCTTACAACAAATTTCATCATCTGTCATAATCAGAAACGTTTTTCCTTGTCTTAGTTAGGATCCTTTGAAGGCCAGCAACAGAACGCTAATTCAAGCAACCTAAGTTTTTTGTTTTGTTTTGTTTTGTTTTGTTTTTTTAAAGAGGCTTTCTTAGACTATTAAAATAGTTTAGGAACATCAACAGCAGGTGGTGTCCTTGGGCCTCACAGAGGACTAGAAGCAGGAACAGAAAAGTCATCAGGTATCTACTGGAGTGAGGGGAATTCTTGGGCAAAATCCAGCAGAAATACTCCCTTTTTAAATAACCACAAATTAAGTAACTGTTTTCTTTTATAGGGAGTTAGGGTTTTAGAACTGTAAGAAATAAACCGTGTCCCAGAAGTTTGTCGACAGGAATTGCCTTATTATCTTCTCAGAATTATATTACACAGTAAGCAGTATTATCAAGAGAACATCTACACACTGAGATAAAGGCCTTCCTTCCCCCAAACTTTCTACAGCCTGGTCTTTGGGGACAAGAGAGTTCTGTGTAGGAGGAATACCATAGAACTTCCCCAGACTTTCTCAACAGGGATCAAGTTAGTGGCCCACACATGGGGACTAAAGCCACTTTTCTGCAGACTGCTTTGCCTCCACCAACCAAGATTAAGGGGAAGCTTCCTTCTTTCCTAATATTCACTGTCTTCTGGGACAATTTAATAAGCTCTTTATCCCGTTTTTGTCATGCACTAAAGGAGAGCACCCCATGGCTTAGTGCTTGGTCCTCATTTCCTTTCTGTCTGAATGTCTCATCCAGTTGAGCAATCCCATATGTGGTAGAAGGATGTGTGTGGAGGGGAGATTTAAACTATATATATATATATATATATATATATATATATATATACATATACACATATATATGTATGTATATATATATACACACATATATATGTGTATATGTATATATATATATACATATATATGTGTGTATATATATATATATATATGTATATATGTGCACTCTTATAAAGATTTGGGGGAAAAAGGTGGATTCAAAAATTCCAGTGGTGGATAAAGTCATCGTACATGAGCTAAGGATGACAATATTCAATATTTTCATTTCTGAAGACAGGTGCATAGTCTGGGAAAAGCAGACAGAGGATTAAGAGAGACTATCTAAAAGGAAACCAATGGGAAAAGATATTTGTAAATGACATATCGGACAAAGGGCTAGTATCCAAAGTCTATAAAGAGTTCACCAAACTCCACACCCAAAAACCAAATAATCCAGTGAAGAAACGGCAGAAAACATGAATAGACACTTCTCTAAAGAAGACATCCAGATGGCCAACAGGCAAATGAAAAGATGCTCAACATCGCTCCTCATCAGGGAAATACAAACCAAAACCACACTCAGATATCACCTCACACCAGTCAGAGTGGCCAAAATGAACAAGTCAGGGGACTATAGATGCTGGAGAGGATGTGGAGAAACGGGAACCCTCTTGCACTGTTGGTGGGAATGCAAATTGGTGCAGCCACTCTGGAAAACATTGTGGAGGTTCCTCAAAAAATTAAAAATAGACCTACCCTATGACCCAGCAGTAGCACTGCTAGGAATTCACCCAAGGGATACAGGAGTACTGATGCATAGGGACACTTGTACCCCAATGTTTCTAGCAGCACTCTCAACAATAGCCAAATTGTGGAAAGAGCCTAAATGTCCATCAACTGATGAATGGATAAAGAAATTGTGGTTTATATACACAATGGAATACTACGTGGCAATGAGAAAGAATGAAATATGGCCTTTTGTAGCAACGTGGATGGAACTGGAAGTGTTATGCTAAGTGAAATAAGTCATACAGAGAAAGACAGATACCATATGTTTTCACTCTTATGTGGATCCTGAGAAACTTAACAGAAATCCATGGGGGAGGGGAAGAAAAAAAAAAAGAGGTTAGAGAGGGAGAGAGCCAAAGCATAAGAGACTCTTAAAAACTGAGAACAAACTGAGGGTTGATGGGGGGTGGGAGGGAGGGGAGGGTGGGTGATGGTTATTGAGGAGGGCACCTGTTGGGATGAGCACTGGGTGTTGTATGGAAACCAATTTGACAATAAACTTCATATATTGAAAAAAAAAAAACTAAGAACACACTGAGGGTTGATGGGGGGTAGGAGGGAGGGGAGGGTGGGTGACGGGTATTGAGGAGGGCACTTTTTGGGATGAGCACTGGGTGTTGTATGGAAACCAATTTGATAAATTTCATATTAAAAAAAAAGAGAAACTATCTATATGATAGACACTTGAATAGTGGTTTCCTTTCTGGCTGAATGGATTTGACTGGAAAAGAGCACAAAGGAACTTTCAAGGGTAATAGAAATGTTTTATATCTTTATCTGGGTGTTGGCTACACAGATGTATATATTTTTCCCACCTCATCAGACTTTGCTTTTGAGATTTGTGCGTTTCATGATTAAGTTAAAAATAATAAAGAAAGATAATTAAAACAAAGATGGCAGAATGTTAGTGGTTATTACAGCTTGGTGGTGAGTGCTCAGGGGTTTGATATGCTCCTCTCTTCCCTTGTGTCTTTAAAACTTTCCATAATAGGGGTGCCTGGGTGGCTCAGTTGGTTAAATGTCCAACTTTGGCCCAGGTCATGATCTCGCAGTTCATGATTTCAAGCCTCACATCAGGCTCTGTGCTAACAGCCTGGAGCCTGCTTTGGATTCTGTGTCTCCTTCTTTCTCTGCCCCTCCTCCACTCACACTGTTCTCTTTCTCAAAAAATAAACATTAAAAAATATTTTTAAAAACTGTTCATAACAAAAAGGCTTTTTAAAAATTATGTCACTTTCTTCAAAACCCTCCAAAGACTCCCCATCTCACGAAGAACAAAAGCCTAGTCCTTATAATAGCCTATAAAGCTCCAGAGAGTGCCATAAAAACCGGGCCCTGGCCCCCTTGTTATCCTTCTTGACCTCACCTCTGATTAATCTGTCCCTCCCTCACCCCACTGTAGCCACTAACAACAGCCACCCCGGTCTATTCTTTGAAGGTGTCAGGCATGTGCCTACAGTTCTATTTTTGCAGTAGCTGATCACCCCCTGTTGCTCTCTTTCCCACACACAACCCTGGCCAATGCCTTTAGCTCCTTTAATTCCTTACAAAAATATCATGTTCTCAAATAGACCTACCTTGATATCTATGTTTTAAAATGCACAACTAACCCTTCTCCACCTTTTGGCTTTTTTCCCAAAGTGTTTATCACTTTTTTTAACATACACATACTTTGCATATTTATTTTTTTATTCTTTCTCTGTCCCCTCTTGAATGTAAGCTCCATGGGGTGCCTAGAATAATACCTGACAGGTAATTGTTGTTCCATAATTATTTGGTGAGTGAATGAATACATAATTTCTCAACCTTATTCTGTGAAGTTCCCTTCCTTGATAAGCAGTGGAGGTTCCTACCCTGCATTCTTCATAAGTATACAAAGATTCTTCTGTCCTTGAGATTTTTAGTCACAACCTGGTCCATCCTCGCTTGGGAGTCTATTACTAACATTACTGTCAGAGATGATATCCACTTAACTTTTCTTTGCCAATTGGACATTGAGAGGAGAACTTATAAAAAATATCAGAAAATATCAAACATGCAAATATTCTCTTGTCAGAACAATAATTTAGGGGTGCCTGGGTGTCTCAGTTGGTTGAGCATCTGACTCTTGATTTTAGCTCAGGTCCTGAGATGGAGCCCTGAATCAGGCTCTGTGCTGAGCATGGAGGCTGCTTGGGATTCTCTCCCCCCACCCCCCACCCCGCTTCTCTCTCTCTTTCAAAAAAGAAAAAGAAAGAAGGAAGGAAGGAAGGAAGGAAGGAAGGAAGGAAGGAAGGAGAAAGGAAAGGAGAAAAAAGAAAAGAAGAGAAAAGGAGAATAAAAGAAAAGAAAAGAAAAGAAAAGAAAAGAAAAGAAAAGAAATTGGCCTATGCAATGTGGAGGTTTGATAAGTCCAAAATACATAAATCCAGCAGTCTGAGGACTTAGGGGAAACTTGCAGTCTGAATCCAAAGGCAATTGACTGGTCAAATTCCTTCTTGCTCAGAGGAAATCAGTTTTGTGCAAGTAAGGACTTCAGCTGATTGAATGAAACCAACTCAAATAATGGAGGACAACCTGCTTCACTCAAATCCACCAGCTTAAATATCATTTCATCCAAAAACACCATGAGAGAAATACACAGAATAAGATTTAACCAAGTATTTGGGCACCATTGCCCAGTCAAGTTGACCCATAAAATTAACCTTCACACCTTGGTACAAATTGTAGAAGGTGTCCTTTGTGGCATAAACTTTCTAAACCATATGTTGTTGGTCTTACTGCAAATTCTCCCAGTGAATTTGCCAAGAATACCTTTTTCTCAGATACACAAAATGATTCATTTTCTTTCTATATTTATTTATCCCTATGTTGCTTTATTTTTCTTCTTTCTTTTGTATGGTCTTACTCTCCTCTTTGTTTTTGTTTTTGTGTGGGTTTTTTGTTTTTGTCTGTTTGTTTTTGCTCTCTTACTCTCTGGTTTTTACTCTATTGCTGTCTTGGTTTTGCTTAAGTTTGCTACATTTGCACATCATCTTTTCTGCCCTATTGAGAGAAGATTTCTCTGCTTTCCCCTCAAGATACAAGGTGATTGGCCAGACTCAACTTTAAATGTCCTTACCCTCTAGCTAACTTTCTATATTATTGGTATCTCAATACACAATTCTTAGGAAGCAGTCTGATTACTTCAACTTGGTCAAGTTGCCCAATTGTACTTGATCAAAGTGTCTATTTGTCTCTGGCCAGAAGGATGGGTGATGTGTGGCTTGCTATCTGCTTATTTGGGCTTTGAAAGTAGTCCAAAGGGGGAAAATTCCCTAAGAAAGAGTGTTTCTGCAGAAAGAAACATTGTTAAACTAAGAGGTCTCTAATACAGTACTTTTCACTTGGCTAAAGGGCTTAATAATTTAATACAGCACTTAATATAGTACTTAATATAATATTTGTAATGATACCAGCAACTTAATGGAACAAAGATATTTCTATTGTTAGTTTCATTAGTATTTCTTGACAGCAGTCAAGTCTATGAAAATGGGTAGGAAAAAACACACATAAGGTCCAATATGACAAAAATAGTTAAGTGATAAATTAATGGGAAAATAAAAGTGTTTATCATTTATGGAGAATTTATGTGCCTACTTGTACCCATTGTGTGTGTGTGTGTGTGTGTGTGTGTGTGCGCGCACACACACGCGCATATAATACCTTGTTTTCCTGATCTTTTCAGTTGAACTTGCCCTAACTTTGTCAAAATCTGTGACCAGAATGGCAAAGAGCATGCCTTGCATATGAATGTATCTTTTCAAGGAAAAATAAAAATTTTGTATGTCCCTCCAAACTGCTTCTTAATTACCAAGAGAAAGATGGTAACTTGTAAGTGGAGAAAACTGCCAAATGATTTTTATCCAAGTGATCAAAATAAATGACACCATAATGGAACAGATCAACATCATGTGTCTCCTGATAGACACACTGAGGACACAGCCTCACTTCTGTGTTATTCCTGCCAAAAACACATAAACTGAATGTAATCATAAGGAAACATTGCATAAATCCAGATTGGGGATTTTCAAAAATTAACTGGCTCATCATCCTTCAAATGTGTCAAATGTCACAAAAACAAACAAACAAACAAACAAACAAATTGAGGAAATCTTCCAGATTAAAGGAAACCAAAGACACAATATTAGAATGCAGTACATGATCTGGCATTTTCTTATATCATAAAGAGTAAGAATGGGACAATTAATGAAATTTGAATAGGTCTGTAGATTAGGTAATAATATGGAATCAATATTAATTTCCTGATTTTGATAATTATATTCTGGTTAAGTGAGAATGTGTTCTTATTTTTAGGAATCTTATGTTGACATATCTAAAGAGTGATGGAACATTATGTTTGCAACTTTTTCTCAAATGGGTCAGATGAATAATTTACTACAGATGAAGAGGATGAGAGCATGAAAATGGGTTAACATTTGGAATATGTGGATGAATTATTTGTATTATTCTAGAAACTTCTCTGTAAGTTTGAACTTAAGTTAAAATATAAAATTAAAAGGAAAAAATATTTCATCATAGCATCTAATCTACCTTATACCCATATACATGCCTCGGTTATTTTGTATGTTATAAGTCTAGAATAGAGACTTCTATTCAAAGGATATATAGATGTTCTATTTTAATGTCAAATTACTCTCCAGTTATTTCATCAGTTTACATTCCACTGGTGTAGAGTCCCAAACTTCTATAACTTTCCTGAAACCTGACACTACTACACTAAAATGTTTGCCATTCTGATAATTATGAAATGGTATTTTGTTATTTGATTTGTACTTTTCTGATTACTCTTCTGTTTGAATATATTTTCATGTGTTTGTAGACACTCTAGCTTTTTCCTCCATAGATTGTCTGTTCATATATTTTGCCCATTCTTAATGTTTTTAGTTTTGTCTTCTTATTATCGAGGTATATTTCTTTGTAGACTAATCTTTATGATATAAATCAGATGTTTCTAAAAAATATATACGTTTGTCAAAAAATTACATTTGAAGATCAGAATGAGGGTGTCTAGGCTGAACAAATCTATTAAAGCTCACCATTCGATCATGCACTGAGTTGACACTTGGGAGGAAGCCTGAAGTATCACCAAGGTCACATGGTGCCAGTGTGACTGTTATTGCACTCCTCAGATCTTCTTTTAATTATTAGAGCTTCCTATTTCCTGATTCTAAATTATGTGGTAAAATACGCTCGATAATATTGTGAATCCTGGAAATCCCAAGAGACTAATTCAGTTCGGATTCTGTCCTTTACCTTCTGGAAGATATGTTTACATAAGGCTCCTAGCAGTTTGTGATTTGCTTTAGGTTTGTTCTAAAGTACATGTCCCTCCTCCTTATACCTTCATGAAAGATTGCTACAGAAAACTGGTTTAAACCAGGCGACGGAGTGTTTCTGATTTAAAGGGACATAAGAAACCTGGCAGAGTTGTTTTGGAATACAAGCAAGTTGATCTTTATCTTTCCTAAAAGATGTAAATATAATTTAGAAAACTTGATGTCTACAAGCTGAATGAAGATTTGCAGAGGATGGTAATGAGCACCCTCAACACTGTACTTCTAAATTAAATATGACATTAATGGGAACCATTTAATGCCGTTCAGCTCTGCTCTGATGGCCATTTTAATTGGATCGCTGCTGCTGTGAATAGAAAAGCTGCTGACAGCATTAGAAAAACTGGGCTTACACTAAAGCACCACCTAAGAAGACGGTGAATTTGAATTTTCATGTATAATCAGTCAAATTCACTCATCATAGCCCTCTTTCAGAAGTGCAATTTGATTCAGTGGTTGGACAAACAAACAGTGGCTCATTGTCAATTTGATAGCCTATGTTCTGAGGATAATAGTCTTTTTCCTGAACCAAATTCCGTATCTGTTTGCCCACTGGGGCTTGTGGTTACATCATAAAATTACCAGACAGCCCTTTCATCCTAAGGTGAGGTTTTCTATCAGTGGTCGTGAGTATTAAATGAGAATAAGTTAGACATAAAACTGAAAAAAGATGAAGTTCATTCCAGAAACAGAAATGACTACGATAAGGTTCCCTGATACAACAGTGTCCTATGCAGACATTCTTACTTTCTTTAAAAAAAAAAATATCTAAAATTTGTTTTCAGCTTTCTTGAGATATAACTGACATATAATGTTGATAGGTTTGAGGTGTACATGATGATTTGATATACATATATATTATGAAATGGTTTACCTCAATAAGGTTAGTTAACACATCCATTACCTCATATAATTACAGATTTTGTGTGTGTGGTGAGAACATTTATTCTATTCTCTTAGCAACTTTCAATATATACCATAGTATTCTTACTACAGTCACCAAACAGAATATTAGATCCCTAGAACTTACTCATAACTGTGAGTATATACACTTTGACCAAGATCTCCCCAATTCCCCACCCTCCAGGTCCTAGCACCACCATTTGACTTTATTTCTATGAGTTTGTTTTTTTTTAATTCCACATATAAGTGAGATCATACAATATTTAGTTTTCTCTGACTTAAGTCACTTAGCATAATGCCCTCAATTTCTTTTTTTTTTTTTATGTTTATTTACTTTTGAGAAAGAGAGCATGAGTCGGGGAGGGGCAGAGAGAGAGGGAGACAGAGAATCCTAAGCAGGCTCCATGCTGTCAGCAGTCAGACCCAGGCGGGGCTTGAACCCATGAACCCTGAGATCAAGACCTGAGCCGAAGCTGGAAGCTCAACTGACTGAGCCACCCAGGTGCCCCTAATGCCAAGTCCTATCCATGTTGTCACAAACAGCAAGATTTTCTTCTTTTTTATGTCTGAATATACATGTCTGAATATATACCATCATATACACATAGCACATATCCTTTATCCATTCATCTTCCATAGGTTGTTTCTATGTCGAGGCATTTTGTGAATAATGCTGCAGTGACATGGGGGTGCATATATTTCTTTGAGATAATGATTTCATTTCCTCCAGATAAATACCCAGTGATGGAACTCTGGTGTAGAGCTCTGTGGTAGCTCTGTTTTTAATTTTGAAGGCACCTCCATATTGTCTTCCTTAGTGGCTGGACCATTTTATATTACATATTATATTATATTTTGTATCATTTTATATCACCTACAGTGCACTAGGGCTCCCTTTTCTCCACATCCTCACTGACATTTACTATCTCTCATCCAATTTTGATAATAGTCATTCTAACAGTTATGAGATACTATTTTCTTATGATTTTGATTGGCATTTCCATAGCAATTAATGAGGTTGAGCATCCTTTCATGTACCCCTTGGCTTATGTATGTCTTCTCTAGAAGAATGTCTATACGAGTCCTCCACCCATTTTTTCCTTTTTTTTTTTTCTGGTATAATTGAGATGTAATTGACACCCATTTTTAAATCAGATTGTTTGCATTCTTGCTCTTACATGGTATGAATTCTTTATATATATTTCAACATTAACCCCTTATCAGATATATGGTTTGCAAATATTTTCTCCTATCCCATAGGCTGTCTTTCCATTCTGTTGATTGTTTCTTTTGCTGTGTAGAAGCTTTTTAGTTTGATGTAGTTCTATTTGTTTATTTTACCTTTGTTGTTTGTGCTTTTGGTATCATATCCAAAAAATCATTGTTAAGAGAAATGTCAAGGAGGTTTTTCTTGTTTATTTTTCCCCTAGGATTTTTCTGGTTTCAAGTCTTACATGTAAGTCTCTATTCCATTTCAAGTTAATTTTTGTGAATGGTGTAAGATAGGAAGCCAATTTCATTTCCTTTGCATGTGAATATCCCATTTAACCAATGCCACTTATTGAAGACATTATTTTTATCCCCATTGAGTATTCTTGGCTCCCTTGTCAAATGTTAGTTGACCATATATGTGTGCTTTTATTTATAGGCCCTTGATTCTGTTTCATTGGTTTAGGTGTTTTATAGCAGTACGATATTGTTTTGATTACTACAACTTTGTAGCATAGCTTAAAATCAGGAAATGTGATGCCTCTACCTGGAGAGTGTCGCAGACTATGAGTCTGGAGTTTTGTTCAGCAAGAGAGCAGATGCAGAAATAAAAATGAGAAAGGCTAATGTCCAGGAGGAGACGAGAGCCCCAAACAGAGGTTTTGTCTCTGTGTTTATTGAGCTCTCAAGGTTTTACATATGTGGTGAACACACAGAAGAGAACAATAAGCTAGTGACCAATAATTTGTGTGGGTAAGAAGCAAAGGGTTTGGAGGTGAGTGGCATTAGAAGTTGAGATTAAAGCACAATAATGTATTGGGGCCAGATGCCAGATGGACAGCGTTTCTCTGTTGGTGATACAGCTAAGTAGCTGTTATCTCCAAAGTTTAATAATATTGTTCGAGCATGCTGCCTCAAAACTAACAAGGCACCCTTTTCACTAGCTAACCTTGGGCGTCTTCACCCTATACTGGCTTTCACCTCTGTTCTCAGACACCTTTCCGCCATAAGCCATGTTCACCCATTTGTGCAAGTACAGAATTGTTAAACTTATTTCCCACAAGAAAGAATGCATTTCTTTCTCAAGTTTGCTTTGGCTATTCAGGATTTTTTGTGGTTCCCTATGAGTTTTAGGATTGTTTTTCCTATTCCTGAAAAAAAACCCTGCCATTGCAATGTTGATAGGGATTGTATCAAATCTATAGATGGCTTTGGGTAGTATGAACATTTTAACAATATTAAGTTTTCCAACACATGAACATGGATATTTTTCCAAGTACTTGTGTTTCCCCCAATCTGTCATCAACGTCTTATAGATGGCAGTGTACAGATTTTCACCTCCCTGATTAAATTTATTCCTGAGAGTTTTATTGTTTTTGATGCTACTGTGAATGGATTGTTTTTATTGCTTTTTGAGATGTTTTGTTGTTAGTGTATAGAAATGCTACTGTTTTTTGTAGGTTGATTTTGTATCCTGAAACTTTACTGAATTCACTTATTAGTTCTGTTTTTTGGTGGCATCTTTAGGTTTTGCTACATGTAGGATCATGTTATCTACAAACAGAGACACTTTTCTTTCTTCCTTTCCAATTTAGATTCTTTTTATTTCTTTGTGTTTCCTCAGTTAGATTTTCAGTACTATGATAAGTAGGAGTGGTGAGAGTGGTCATCCTTGTCTTATTCCTGATTATAAAAGAAAAACTTTCAATTTTTCAATGGTGAAAACAACTGAGAATGATATTAGCTGTCAATTTTTCATATGTGGCTTTTATTATGTTGAATGATGTTCCTTCTATACCCAATTTGTTGAGAGATTTTATCATGAAAGGGGGTTGAATTTTGTTAAACGCTTTTTCTGTGTCTATTGAGAGGATAATATGATTTTATTCTTCATTCTCTTAATGTGGTATATCACATTTATCAATTTACATACTATCCTTGCATCTCAGGGATATATCTTACTTGATTTTGGTGTATCCTTCTAATGTGCTATTGAATGTGGTTTGCTAGAGTTTCGTTGATAATTTTTCCATCTGTATTCATTGGGGATTTGGAAGCTACTTTCCTTTTTTCATTGAAATATAGCTCACACACAATGTTGTATTAGTTTCAGGGGTACAGCATAGTGATCTGAAACTCTATACATTATGCTCTGCTCACCACAAGTGTAGCTGCCATCTATCACCATACAACATTATTACAATATCAGTGATTATATTCTTTATGCTGTGTCTTTATCCCCATGGTATTCAGTACCTGGCAGCCTGTAGTTTTCTTGCAGTGTCCTTATCTGGCTTTGGTATCGGGGTAATGCTGGCCTCATAAAATGAGTTTAAGAGTATTCCTTCCTCTTCAGCATTTGGAAGACTTTGGGAGGGATTGGTATTAGTTTTTCTTTAAATATTTGGTAGAATAACTGGTAAAAGCATCTAGGACTGGGTTTTTCTTTGATTTGGGAGGTTTTTGATGACTGAATCAATCTCCTTAGTCATTTTCCATGTCTTTGTGATTCATGCTTCTAGGAATTTATCCATTTCTTCTAGGTTATCCAAGTTTGGGGCATATAATTGTTCACAATAGCCTGTTATGATCATTTATTACTGTGATGTCAGTTGTAATGTCTTCTCTTTCATTTATAATTTTATTTGAGTCCTTTCTTTTTTTTTTTCCTTTGGTAGTCTAGCAAGAGGTTTTAATATGTTGTGTTTTCATTTGCCTCAACGTACTTTCTGATTTTCCTTTTGATTTCTTCTTTGACCCATTGGTTGTTCATTATTTGTAAATTTTTCAGTCTTCCTTCTATTATTGGTTTCATATCATTGTGGTCAGAAAAGATACTAGATATTATTTCAATCTTCTTACATTTGTTAAGGTTCGCTTTGTGGCCCAACGTATGATCTATCCTTCAGAATGCACTGTTTACGCTTGACAAGAATATGTATTTTTATGCAGTTGGATGGAATGTTCTGCATATGCCTTAGGTTTATTTGGTCTGTAGGGTTATTCAGATCTGCTGTTGTCTTACTAATATTCTCTTTGGATGACCTATCCACTGTAAAAAGTGGAGTATTAAAAATCCTCTACTGTTACTGTATTGCTGTCTATTTCTCCCTTCAGTTCTGTTAATGTGCTTTAAATATTTCCGTGCTCTGAGGCTGGGTGCTTATATATTTATAACTGTAATATCCTGTTGATGAATTTACACTTTTATCACTATATAAAGAATTTCATTGTCTCTTGTGACCACCTCTGACTGAAGGTCCATTTTATCTGATACAAAGATAATTACTCTTGCTTTCTTTTCATTACCATTTGCATTCTTTTTCCATCCCTTCACTTTCAACCTATGTGTCCTTAAAGATAAAATGAGTCTCTTGTAGGTAACATACGGGTGTAGCTTTATAAATTTCCTTTGGTGTTGTCTTATTTGCCTGATTCTTTATGATTCACATAGCCTTACATTTGTGTCTGCATTAAAAGGAGTCATCTCCTCTTCCAGCCTTTACAGACTGGTTTCTGTAGGTAAAGACGTTCTCCTGTCTGATTCCTCAGCTGATATAGGATTACCTCTGGAATTTCAGTCATACTGGGTTAGTGCTGGTCATGAGGCTTTCACTGGGTCAGCAGTGGTATACATGATTGGTGAGGTTACTATTAGGGGTCTCGGCAGACTGGATCCTGTCAGGTCCCTGTGAGGACAGTATTGCATCTAGTACCTTGTTCAGTAGAGTGGCCCTGAAACAGGTCCATTTCACGGTCCAACATTGGGTTCTCAGACAGCAGGCTGATTACCAGGTACATGGCACGTGTAGTTCCTGCCAGATTCCTGGGAGAACTGCTGTCTGGTCACTAGACTGGGTCCATGTGTGGGACCCAGTCACTAGACTACCCTGGACCATGCCTAACAGGGTCTGGAACCAAGCCCTAGAGCCGTTTCAGGTTCTATAACCCAGATTGAGTTCTGCAGACCTGGCTCTGGACACAAGGATCGGCTTGTCTCCTGCCAGGTCCCTGGGTCAGCTGGGCTGGTCCCTGACCATGGCTGGAGGGGCTGGAGCTGAATAGAAGACCCACTCAGGGTCTTCTGAGGTGCAGACATGAGTGCCTCCCACCTGCAGACCATTCTTTCAAAATAAGTTTTGAAATTTCCTTTCTAAATCTTAAAAAATAAAGTACCAGAAATTATTTAATACCAAAGAATAAGAATTGGGGTTATTATTTTATTTAGATGGCCTCTGAAAAGAAGTTGTTGAATTCAATATCAACTTACAAACTTGGGGCTATAACCAAGTGGGAGAACTAGATTAGAGTCTCTAGGGCAGAAATAGTCATTCTGGAAACTTTCAAAAACTGTTTTTAGTATACCACCTTTTTGTGTTAATTTTATTTTATTATGCAGTACTAGTGGTTATACACAATTTATAACTTCTGCTCAATCTAATTATTCCTTCAATATCATTTGGAATTGATTATTCATGAATATTACTTTCTTGTTAAGAACTTTTAAGGAAAATATTTAATAATGACAGTACCCCTATGCCCCCCCACACATACTCAGATCACTGTATATTATTTAAACTCTGTTTATATTGCTTTAATACCATGCAAATATGCAAATAATTTTCTTTCTTTAGGCTTCTTTACTGTTGAAATTACGTTCATAGCCAGAAGCCAAAGACTGTTGCTGCCAAAGGCTGTCACTTTTTACACAAAGGGTATTTTTTTAATTTGATTAGTTTGAAAATGAAATACAGTTACTGCTTTTCATTTCTTCCACCGTAGGAAGATAGCCATAGCAAGGTGAATGTGTAAGTTTTTAAATGGTCTGGCATAATATTCCAGAATCTTGGGGGAAAAAAAAAAAACAACTTTTTTTTTCTCATACACACATTTCATATGATGCTGATGGCGGTGCTTCAGGACAAGGCTGCTGCTACCAAAACTGCATAATCATTTAATTTCCACCTTAAGGAGGGAACTATTACATGTGAAAGTGGTAGTTAGAATGATATCTGATAAAATGCGCTATGAATACCTACCTGCACAAGCATAGGAATTGCTTCTTATCAAAACTGCAAATTCTTGGACCACATTCCAAACTTACAAAATCAGAAACCCTGGGGTGTAGATTTGTTGTTTGTTTGTTTGTTTGTTTGTTTGTTTTCTTCTTTTTTTGAGAGAGAGAGAGTTGGCAGGAGCAGGGGAGGGGCAGAGAGAGCAGGAAAGAGAGAATCCTGACAGCGCGGAGTCCAATGAGGAGAGAGAGAGAGGGGCTCAGACTCACAAACTGTGAGATCATGACCTCAGCTGAAATGAAGAGTCTGACGCTTAACCAGGGGAGCCACCCAGGCGCCCCAGTAGATTTGTTTTAACAAGCCCTTTGGGTGATTCTGCTGCAGGCTCAAGTTTGAAAACCACTGGTCTAGAAGATGCAATCATTTGCCAAAGGAAGGAAGGGAGACTTGTTTGGAAGCGTCATCTGGAAGGATCTGGGCAAGTGCCAGACAAAGTGGAATCAAGCCCAGAGGTGATGCAAAGGGTACAGATCCTGACAGTATGATCCGTGGCTGAAGCCAAGGCTAGATTCCACTAGCCCTTGGCTTAAACTGTAAAGCTTCCTAAATCATCGGAGGGGGGTGGGAACTGCTGTGCAGATGATAAAGAACATTTGAGATTTGTTTCTGATGAAACTATATTCATAAACTTGGCCATGTACATCAAGACAATTGACAAGCACTAAAATGACTCAAAAGGTTTGCTTTAATTTAGGCAATCTTAGGCATTTACAATAAATTGAGCAAAGTACCTGTCTTAGGTAAAATATGATCTCTGAGTGTGCAGCTAAGGGACTCCTGTCAGGGGCTATATAATCCTGAAAGAGTCTCTGAAATCGGTCACATAATTTAGGAATATTTTATAGGCTTATCATGTCACATTGACATAATGAGAGCAAATCCAAAGTGGCTACAGCATAAATGCATATACATTGAAAACTCTGCACACCTATGCAAAATATGATAAAATTACCAGCTTCTTATAATTGTGAGGGATTATTACAGTTTAAAATTATAGAAGTACCATGTGAATTAAAATAAAATGCCATATAGCAGATTTTTTTCAAGTTATGAGTCTGTTTCCCTTTACTAGCATTAAATAAATTTTACAGTTCAAGTTGAAAGATGTTTTAGAGTTAAGTTGGTTTCTAACATATGAACCTTTACTCATATCAGACATGGATGAGCACTATTAAAATTATTTTTAAAAAATTGTCATTAGGTGAAGAAGTTATAAATGGATACAGAAAGAATGGTGTCAGTCTGAGTGAAGCTTGATTCTAAGCCATTTTTCAGTATTTTCTAGGTAGGTCCCATGTTTATATAGCTAAATAGCTAGGAAATTATACATAATCAGCTTAAATGGCAATGCCATTAAGATAGTTACATATTCAATATTCCTTTTCGAACTTAAGGCATTTTTTCATGATTAATGAAAACACCAACTTCCTCAGTCTCATGCTTCTTGAGGGCATAATCCCGTATGTCCCCTTTTACCTCGGATCTGAGACCCTGCCTGATATAAGGATTTGTGTCTAGGTGTCCCTTCGAATATATCTCTGGTTTCTGTGCCTACCATACACTATTGGGAACTGGGGTTATTTTGCCATTATATAAATAACGTCACACTTCGTGTTGGATATTTTCCACTGCACCTCAGTTAATTATCTACTTTTTCCATCACCTGTGCCCCAGGAAGCTGACCAGTATAAAAGTCATCACCCCTAGTTTCTTTCCTCCAGCTTTGTTTGCATTCAGCCAGTAGGAAGGCATGAACAGGAAAGCAAAATGTATAAGGAGGGTAAAGTCCAAGAATTTAATCCATCTGGTCCCTCCCTTCTAGGTTAAGTCCAGTTGGTTTCATCTACCAAAACCCAGAGTTGTTGGCTGGCCTTATCCTGAAGCTTCCTTACAGTCTCTAGGTACCATTAATTGTTGTCTCTCCTTCCCTCTCATTTCCCTTAACCTTGTTAAACTCACATCCATTACCCATTTCAGTGAGTCATCTCTTTTCCTTTAGAGACCTTGACTGATGCATTTTGACAGACATCTGCTGGGCACATAACAGCAAAAGATACAATGCAGTACCAAAGCACAAATTTTTTGTTTTTGCCATTTACCTGATTTTCAGAAAACCAGAGGTGTTTGTATCACAGTGACACAGGGTCTATACTAGTCTTTACAAAGCAAAATGAATACCAGAGTAGAAGTATTAAAGCATTCCTTTACAAAAATGAACTACTGGGACCTCATGAAGATAAAAAGCTTCTGCACAGCAAAGGAAACAACCAACAAAACTAAAAGGCACCCAACGGAATGGGAAAAGATATTTGCAAATGACATATCGGACAAAGGGCTAGTATCCAAAATTTATAAAGAACTCACCAAACTCCACACCCAAAAAACAAATAATCCAGTGAAGAAATGGGCAGAAAACATGAATAGACACTTCTCTAAAGAAGACATCCGGATGGCCAACAGGCACATGAAAAGATGCTCAACATCGCTCCTCATCAGGGAAATACAAATCAAAACCACACTCAGATATCACTTCACGCCAGTCAGAGTGGCCAAAATGAACAAGTCAGGGGACTATAGATGCTGGAGAGGATGTGGAGAAACGGGAACCCTCTTGCACTGTTGGTGGGAATGCAAATTGGTGCAGCCACTCTGGAAAACAGTGTGGAGGTTCGTCAAAAAATTAAAAATAGACCTACCCTATGACTCAGCAGTAGCACTGCTAGGAATTTACCCAAGGGATACAGGAGTACTGATGCATAGAGGCACTTGTACCCCAATGTTTATAGCAGCACTCTCAACAATAGCCAAATTATGGAAAGAGCCTAAATGTCCATTACCTGATGAATGGATAAAGAAATTGTGGTTTATATACACAATGGAGTACTACGTGGCAATGAGAAAGAATGAAATATGGCCCTTTGTAGCAATGTGGATAGAACTGGAGAGTGTGATGCTAAGTGAAATAACCCATACAGAGAAAGACAGATACCATATGTTTTCACTCTTATGTGGATCCTGAGAAACTTAACAGAAACCCATGGGGGAGGGGAAGGAAAAAAAATGAGGTTAGAGTGGGAGAAAGCCAAAGCATAAGAGACTCTTAAAAACTGAGAACAAACTGAGGGTTGATGGGGGATGGGAGGGAGGGGAGGGTGGGTGATAGGTATTGAGGAGGGCACCTTTTGGGATGAGCACTGGGTGTTGTATGGAAACCAATTTGACGATAAATTTCAAAAAAAATAATAAAAATAAAGCATTCCTTTAAAGTATTCAATAGAGAAAGAAATCGATGCAAGCCAGAATGCCTTATGTCTATAGAACACTTCATAGCTTATTAAGTGCTGTCACAAATATCATGTCACCACCTTAAAAAAAATAAAGTCTGAGAAATGATGATAAAAGAAAGAGAAAAATTGACTTCATAACTTTGCAGCTTGGGTACAATGTTTTATATCTTTAGAGAACATCTTGTTCTATATCTATGTATGTAGCCATTTCCATGTATATAAAGCTCATGCATATGTAAATCCCCTCAGTAGACATTCAGTAAATGATGGCTCCCTTCTCTAATTCCAAATGCAATATCTAATTTTGCTATAGTGTTGAATGGTATCTAAATAATTGCCTGGATTTTAAAATTTCAAACAAATGTTCTATGCAGGGAGAGCTTGCAATGCAGTTGGGAGGTAAGTAATACACTATTATTTTTCCATTTGTTATTTAAAGCATCACCTCAAAACTTTGTGGCTTAAAAAATAATAACAATTTATAATCTGTGAGTCAGGAGTTTGGAAGTGGCTTAGCTGGACAGTTATGGCTCAGACCCCTCCTGGTTGTTCCTTATCTAAACTATGGCTAGAAAACCCATTTCTCAGGTGGTTCACTCACAGAGCTGGCAAGCTGATCCTAATAAATTGGTTTCTATACATGTGAGCCTCTCCATAGGTTGCTTGAGTATCTTTATGACATGTCTCCTGAGTAAGTGATTCAAGAGAGCAAGCTTGGAGTTGCAATACCTTTTATGACCTAGTCACAAAATATCACTTCTGTCATACAGACCAGCTCTGATTAGATATGGAAGTTGAACACATAAGACTATAGATATTGGGAGTTATCTTGGATACTTGTCACCACATATATCTAGAAAATAAAACAGTAAGTAATGTGACTAGTTAACCAAATGGGGGTTATTGTGACACAGTGCTACAGAAGAGTCAAAAGAGGGAAGATCAATATGGTTTAGAATTGTAGAACAGGTCCAAAGGATAAAGTGCCACAGATTTGGAATGGCAAGATTTGTAAATGTGGAGAGAGAAGGAAACATAAACACGAGCTTTACTGGACAATGTAACAAACCAAGGATAACGGAGTATAATATGCCTGAGTATTCCTAAAGATGAATGGTGGGAAATTAGAGCAAAAATAGGGGCCAAATTAGGAACTGGGATTTAATCATTGCAGGCAATAGAAAAGCATGTAACTGACATAATGAAATTAACACTATAAAATTAAGCTGGTAGTAAAAAATGTATTAGAGTGAGGAAGCCATTGGAATTATTTACATTTGAAGGGATAAAAACCTAAAGTAAGTTATGCTGGCAGTTGGAAGTGACGGAGAGAAAGCTTTGGGTGTCAGGGACATTTTAGAAGGATGGACAAAGATTAGTGTTGATGCTTGAGGGGAACCAATGTTGAACCTATGTCTTCAAACTTGAATAATAGAGAGAATGAGGGTGCTAATGGTGAGAACCAGAGAAGCTAGTTTTGGGGGGCTTGGATCTATACTTAGAATGGGTCTGAGATGGGACACAAAGCAAATTAAAAAGGATATGTTACAACTGTGTTTCCATTTGCAGCATCTGCTATCATCTCTGACTCTCTCCAGCCACACTCCTAACTTTTTAGAAAGGAGTCAGTCCACAAAAAATAATTCTTGTTGTTAATAGCATATTTCACACAGCTGCTGACATTGACCAGTTCTCTCTAATAATCTCACGATTTAAACTCAATAGTCAGATAAAATGGTAGGCTAGCAAACAAGGGGGAGAAATGTGGAATTTGTAAACTATTTTATGGACTACTGAGGTTATGATAACTGTTTACATTTCCTCTGTGAAAACACGTGCTATAAACTCATCATACTAGTAATCACCAATTCTGAAACTGATGCCAAAAGGGCTACTGTAACTTGGCCAGTGTCACTTACTAGTTAGTGACCAGTACTCAGGTCTCATGAGTATAAAAGATCCTTGCTCTTTCTATGATGACAATATACATTTCTTAATAAGTTCAATTTTGAATTGATGTACAAAAAGCACAAACATAACAAGTTTTCCTTGGAACTGCTCCTGCTATAATGATTTGGTTGATTTAAAGATAAAAACAATCATTATCAAAACATATTTACTAAATACCGGCTTATACAAGGAGTTGAGTCATAAATACTCGAAACAGTTCAAATACCACTTGCAGGCAAAATATGATCAGTTTTATAATAGTGGTACAGGTGGTCAGTGTGGTAGAGATCATAAAAGGAAGCCAATTAACTTTGGAAGGGGAAAGAGATGGGATGTGAGAGTGTTCAAAACACATTAGAGCATATAACACTGCAGATGCCAGGCATTTTAAAACATTTCAAAATGAAAATTTCAGTCATAAACAATGGTATAATGAAATCCCCTGTACTGTCACCCAGCTACAAAAATCATGGACCTACAATGCCAAGCATTTTGTATGTTACTTTATGTTAACTCAAAGAGGGTACAAACTTTGCTCAAGAATATACAATTCGTAGATAGTTAAGCCGGGGGTTGAATTCATGTCTGTAGGACTTAAACATCCTGGCCTGGCCTGAGACAGTAGAGGTAGAACAAGGAAAGGATACAACCTCCAAAAACACCTTCGCGGATATAGTGTTGGTCTAATAAAAAAATTTATCCTCACCTTGGCAATGCTGGCATACATATATTACTTAGACTATACATAGAACAAACATAATTTTGAATTAGCACATAGTTGCAAAACAAAGTACACATACTACACGCACTTTCCTGACAGGTATCCTTAATAGATAGATACGAAATGTCCTAGGCATCTTACAAAAGCTTGTTGAATCAAATGTAAGTATATCAATGAGGAAAAGAAGAAAAGAGTGGCCAAGTAGAATATGTGGCATGTCAGTTCTGTAGATTAAAACTCAAGTAATTGTTTCCTTTTACTGAATCCCAATAACACTTAGCATTGTTTTTGAACTCTATTTGAGTTTGAGCCCTTAATTACATCATAACCTTTTAAAGTATAGGGTATCATGGTCTGATTTCTATTGCGCCTCTCTCCTGGAGTCCGGAACTGTGCTCAAGACATAATGAAAACTCACAATATATTTGCCGAGGACTCCAACAAGTTGATTGAGGTTTCGATTCTTGTTCACTTCTCATCCACTCCATTGCCTGTGTCAGTAGGGAGAAACGTATAACTGCCGTCAGAATTGTCATGTTAAATAAATGAGCATCCTGTTGTACTTGTCATAGTTATAGGATGCAGGGAAATGTGTTTTCACAATAGGCCCTGAGATTTCCTTGTGACTGTTGCTAAGGCAACAGAAGGAAGGCAAGGCATCTGGGGTCCTCCGCCACCTGGCTCCCCTCGGGTGGATTTTTGAGTCCTGCTTTCACTCCACCAGTTGCTTCCCCCTTAGCAGACAGATAGGATTCTACAGTAATTCAAATATGCTGACAAATGCCAGGGTTTGCTTTTTACATCTTCTCATTTTTCCATTTTACTAAAGTTGGTGAAATCAACAGTGACTAAGAAGGAGGAATCACATAAGAACATCATCAGGGATGAACAATTCTCATTTTGAAGATCACTACACCGGAGGCGTTCAATGCCATGATGCTGTTGAAAACAGAAAGTCTGGAGAGAGAGACCTTGGGAGTCAAGGAGAAAATCTTGTGAAGACATAGCCGCCTGGCTGTATCTCAGAGAATGATTCCCAGCCGAGAGCAAAGTGCAAGCCAAAGTATTTTCAAAAGCATTCATGGGGACCATTAAAGGCTTATGACAACTTCATATAATGAGAACTTAGATTTTAGCTATGGAGTTTGAAATTACCGCCATTTTCTATACAGTTAAATCCAACACTTGAAGGCAGGAACAAAGTCTTAGGAGTTATACTGATAGCAACTTAATAGTAAATAAATCAAAGAGGCCTCAAAGACATGGGGTCCAACATCTGCTCCATGCTAGAATCATCTCTTCAGTATCTCCATCTCCACAGTATTAGCCCCTTTAAGCACTCTGTGATCCTGCAACCATTCTAGAAATATGTTCTTGACATGATGCTGAGGAGCTCCTCATGAAAAGATGTGGTATACACACACACACACACACACACACACACACAAAATGATATTATTTAGCCATGAGAAAGGACAATATCCTGACATGTGACAACACAGATGGACCTTGAGCACATTATACTAAGTGAGATAAGTCAGACATAGAAAGACAAGCACTGTGTGATATCAATCACTTACATGTAGAATCTAAAAAAGTCAAACTTGTAAAAAGAGAATAAAAATAGTGTTTATCAAGGTATGGGGTGGAGAGGGAGAAGATTGATGATGTTTAAGGAAATAAAGTAGTAAATAAGCCATAGAGATCTAATGTGCAGTATAATGAATATAGACAACAATATTGAACTATAATCATCAAACTTGCTAAAGGACTAAAATATAAATATCCCATCCACTAAAAAGAAAGGATAATTATGTAACATGATAGAGGTGTTGAAATTTGCTACAGTGACAATCAAACTACAATATATAAATGTGTCAAATTAACACATTGTACACCTTAAATTTATATGTTATATGCCAAATATATTCCATTTTTAAAAATGGCCTTCCTCGTATGAAACAAAATGTTTGCCCCTGTAACTTCCATCTGTTGGCCATAGTTACAAGACCTTGGGGCCTATTTTCAGATGAAAAACTTCTCACTACTGGACCGACCCACTTATTTTCTTCTCTTGGGTCTATAGCAGGAAAAGCATGGGGTGATGGGTTGTTTAGGCAGCCCTCTATTTCCCTTTCTTGTTGTCCCCTCCTTCCCCACCCTTCTCTGGGTAGCCTTTCCCTTCTCCCTAGAAGTGGATTGAGAAGGAGGGAGGACTGTAAAAGCAGGAATGGTTTGCTTGATGGGTATTGTCATAATATGGCACTGGTGCTGTCTGGGTCCTAAGTCCCATCAGCCCTCCAGCTGAGTCTCTTGGGTCAAAATAACTCCAGGCCAACTCCCTCCACTGTTCAGCTCTGCTGTCCTGAGCAGCCAGCCAGCCAGCCACCATCTTGCCTTTTGCCTTTCAAGATGTAGGACTGGTACCAGTCTCTAGACCTCACAAACCATGGTAAGAATGGTGTGGCAAAGGATGTCAGCACTCAATCTGCTGCTTCTGAAGAAACTTCTCCAAAACCAGTCTGGCCGCTTTGTAATGTCAACCTCCCAAATGTCCCTAGATATTTTTTTCCTTGCCTCTTCCCCCCCTGTATAGTTCCTGCATAGAGGACCAACCATCATATACTCTGAAATACCAAAGGGATACTTAGCACCTCTGTTTTTCCCTCCTCCTACAGACTTTGACGACAACTGAAGCAGAGAAAGTCCTGCTTCAACATCCTAATACACGAATACCACCCTTCACTCTCCTGCTCTTCTCTATACTTTGCTCTGCAAGTTCAATTTGGATGTCAAGTTCCTCTGGACAACACTTTCCTCCCAACCCCTAGTCCATCCCATAATTGTTCCTTGTTGGATCTCCCACCTTTGCAAATACCCTGCCATTGTTCTCAGCCTGTTCTTTTTTCTTTAGTGCCTCATTTTAGAAAGTTCTATGGTGGCTTCCTACATTTCTTCACAATTACTTTTTAAACCATTTTCGAAGTCCTCATTTGGTTCATCTTTTCCCCCTGTGTCCTAGTTTGTCTTCTGTTTCCTATTCCCTCGGCCCGCCCGCTCCACTTAGGCTCTCTCCTTTGTCAAAACTGGGACATGCTCTAACTACATTGTCACTTCAGCCATAATCAGGTGCTCACTCAATCAAATACCTGCAGAGTATTTAGCAATTTTCCAGGCATGCAAGATCAGAAAAATTTAAGGTCTGCCTTCAAGGAGTTTCCTTTTTATTGGTCAGGACAGAACACATCAAAAGAAATGAATATTCACCATGTTAAAATATGTGATCTCACAATGTACAGGTTTTCACTTAGACCCTAGAGTTGGCTTCTGTAAAGCTTAAAGAAATTCGGAAAACTCTCCTGATCTGTGAGGTCTTCCCACATTGTTCACAGAAGGACTGCTTGTTTCAGGGTGACAGTTGTTTATTTATTTTGAGAGAGAGAAAGAGAGCGAGAGAGTGCATGTATGTGAGCAGAGGAGGGGTAGAGAGAAAGAGAATCCCAATGCAGGGGCTCGATCCCAAGAACTGTGAGAGTGTGACCTGAGCCAAGACCAAGAGTCAGACGCTTAGCCGACTGAGCCACCCAGAACCCCCTCACTCTGACAATTTTTGACATGTCAGGTCCTGCCTAACATGCACCTGCCTTAGCCTTTCACCATGAATCCTCCCTAAACTTGTACATGAGATACATTTTCAATTTAGATTTTGCACACAGTAGTTAAATCATTTTTACTTCCAGTTCTATCTCTGCCTGATATTTAGCATCTAAATTGTTGGGTAAAGAATCAGATTCCTAGCATTTCTTTTCATTCTTTTCCAGCATACAGACTTATTAGGTATTCGGGGCTTTGTGATGATGATTATGATGTTAATGACAATAACGACACCTCCCATTTGTGTGGCACTTCACAAAATAGTCGTGTGTATTATCTTATTTGATTCTAAAAATGCACCCATGATGATTATGACTGTTCTGTTTATGACTGAACCTCTCGGGGCCCATAATCACTGCTCTCTCCCACAAGTTCTGTTCTCCATAGAAAGCTACATCCGCTTAGTTCCGTTGCTCAGGTAAATCTCCAGGTGATGCTTCTCTGACCCTAACTGTAAAGCTGTTGATTTGGTTTTGTTCTTGCTCTCCACCTTCTCCCTCAGACTTGACCGGGTCCTTCAGTTCTCAGGCCTGCCTTCCTCCAGAACACAGACTTTGGTTCCACTTTGCTCTGTGTCCTGTAGGCAAGTGCCATCACTATCCACTTCCAGCCGTAGATCTTAAAATCCCACTCTCCACCCTGGAGGGTGGCCATCAGTATAACTGCCAACAAAAGGAGTAATCTCATACCTACCACTTAGAGACCTGAGTTGCTGTTTTCTTCCCACATGGAAACATGATCCTAGGACAC
The DNA here is from genome assembly GCF_024362965.1 of Panthera pardus. Taxonomy (NCBI): domain Eukaryota; kingdom Metazoa; phylum Chordata; class Mammalia; order Carnivora; family Felidae; genus Panthera; species Panthera pardus. The sequence goes on along the minus strand of NW_026526732.1, from coordinate 20,967,794 downwards.
AATACCCTCAGTGAAGTCCATCATTCTGAAGGTCTGTAGTTGTTGCCGTTTTTAATGGAGATTTGATGTGAGCACAAAATTAAGACAATTTTCCAACATTTGTGATAATATTCAAGTGTGACTATCAGGACTTTGCTAGACGATGCCCAATCCTCTAACTTGGAGTTGCCTCGCTGCTTTTTCTCTTGAAAACTTGACCACTACTATGCAGCTTTTGTTTTATAAAGGATTACAAAAACAGCTCCGATTTTCATGAATTCCTTCTATTACCCAGAAGTAGAACATATTGAGCAATAAGAGTGCCAATGACTTGCAGGAATTAAAAGCCCAGCAGATAAATACAGGGATGGCAGAGAGCCCGAAAGATGAGGATAATGTTGGGAGATCACAGACAGCTGAGTGTTGCCGTTACAGGAAGAGTTTGCACACGGCGTGTCTTTAGCTTAGACAAGGGTGTTTCTATTTTAGAGTAAGTTGTTGCATGTTTCCTGAGGGAAAACTGTTTTGAATGCTTTTACTTACAAGTTAGAGCATTACAAGATGTGCTTTTATTCTCGTGATTAAAATATAGGTGATTTGCTACAAAATAGGCACACCAATAACGGTATGAAGGTGACTTATGTTTAGGAGTTCTAGGAAGTATAAATTGATTTCTTCACTTTTTTAAAATTGTCACTCTATTCCCAGATATTGGAAAAGGTAATCAAGATGTCATGACCACCAGTTGACTTACGAGCTGGCTCCGGGCAATTGGAGGCTGCTCACCCCCTCCCCTGTCCTTGGAATGTACGCTCTGTCCTCTGTCCCCACAGCAGGAGCTGTCCAAGGACACAAACTTGAGAGTAAGGTGTTGTTAAGACCATCTGGACTGTGTATGTGACTGGACCCAGTTAAGGCCTCTTTATAAGCTTTTAAGATCCTGGTCGAGGAGTGTGGAGATCTACTCATCCTGGGGCTGCCAAAGACAAGCCTCATAAGAAAGTTCCCTTGCTTATTAAACCTGCCACCTACCAACTTGGAGTGGACTGCTTTTTTCTTAGGTCTCTCTCTGCCATCTTTGCACATGGCTAGTTTCAGACTATACCCAAGAAGCTCCTGAGGCTACAAACTAACAATTGGTGAGTCAGCCAGGATACCAAAGAAACGGGCCTTGGGAAAGAAGCATCTGCCAAGGAAATCCTGAATTGACCATTGACCTTTATGGGGAAAGGAGCGGTCCATATGTTGGCTGCTTGTGGAGCACTGCCGGAGTATGGGGATGGCTTGAAAACACCAGCCTACCTAAAGCGCTTTTTTGAGGAACTGTGCACAGCACACTGTTGTGGATGAGGGAAATGCATGGTTACCGAGTGGCCTGGCTTCTAGGTGAGCAGTTCCACTGGACACTGCTGTCCAACCGGAGGCTAATGCTTGAGTCAGCAAGTTGGCAAAAGAGCTGAGGTTAGAGAAAGATGTGTGGGTGTCCACTATTCTGCTGGCTTCAGGCCGGCAGACAAGACGGGAGAGCAGGAGAATCAGTTGGAGACCTTCATGTACTGTTCTGCAAAGCTGCAGATTAAGTTCCAAGCGCTTGTGACTAAGCCTGATTGGGTTGCTAAAAGGTGGAATCTCCAGGGAAGTGAGGAGAGTGAAGAGGAGGATGTGGTGATTGACAGTGAAGCAGATGAAATGCCCCATGTCATCTGACACTTCCATGCAAAAGAAAGCAAAAGCACAGCAACAGCTGTATGGCAGCTCCAGATTCAGGGGACGCTCATGAAAAGAGAATATATTCCTGCTAAGCTTATCGACATGGCTGCCAAATTCCCAAAAGGCCAGAGAAAATATCAAGGAATGGTTACTGAGTCTATGGGGGAGGAGGGTGGCATTTTTCTGACCAGGCAGAAGGCAGGGAAAATGAGCAACATCACCACATACACTGCCCTCTGACAGTGCCTGAATGGTGCTCAGGTGGTTCAAGGTTCTCATCCCCTTATAGATTGGATTATTCTAGCCCATAAGGAGGTTAGGCACAATGAGGGGGACCTCCTTGGAACATGCGGGTCCCTGGAAGTCTACCGAGGAGTAACAACAAATTTTCAGAGACTTGGGAATGAGACAGGCAATCTACACCCTTGACTTTGAAGGCCCTGATCTGACCACATTTACTGCAGGAATGAAAGCCAAGTTTCTTCATTCCACCCCAGCCAGCACCTGATATGAGATGCTGATATCCATGCTGAGCCCAGCCATGGGGCAGGGTATTTATTTTTTATTCTTATTTTTGAGACAGAGAAAGAGAGAGAGAGAGAGAGAGAGAGAGAGAGAGAGAGAGAGAGAGAGAACGTACAAGCAGGGGAGGGGCAGAAGAAGAGATAAAGAGAATATTAAGCAGGCTCTACACCCAGCACAGAGCATGATGCAGGGCTTGATCTCAGAACCTTGAGATCATGATCTGAGCTGAAATCAAGTGTCAGATGCTTAACTGACTGAGCCATCCAGGTTCCCCTGGGACAAGCTATTTATGATGTTGGGCAATCATTGCTGATCTGGAGGAAACTGATAAATCCCAAAAACAGGTATGGGCAATGGGAAAGACCCAAAACAAAGAGAGAACTTAAAAAGCCAAAATTACTATCCCAAGGCTGTAAAGTAAGCCAATAAAGATAACCTGGAAACAAATGTGGTTTGACCTTATTGCTGTGAGGACCCCACTTGAACAGACAGATCAACAACCCAACACTGTGTTGGTTGGTCCATGGAAAGCCTTAAAAATCTGAACAACAGCTCAGACCTGCCCATCTGCTCCTACCATCCCTGATGCCCTGCTTGCTCCAGCAGAAACTTCAGTGACACAGTACTATTAAGAGTGGATGCTTCCCATACCCTTGTCCATTGTCCTTCACCTGGAAACAATCAGAGGTCTCATGTTGATCTCACTATTCACTGGCCCTCCAGATGAAGAAAACGTGACTGCTCTGGTAGATGCTCAAGCCAAATGTACTCTAATACATGGCAACCCTCAAAAGTTTCTTGGCGTCCTCAGCACCATCAATGGTTATGTAGGAAAAACAGTTATAGTCCCAGAGGGTCCTTTTGACACTGTAAATTGGGTGTTTTTCCCACCACTCACAATAACATGAGGATTTTATCTCTCCAATACCAGAGAACATATTGGGCATTGATAGCCAACAAGTTCAAACTCTGCAGACCTCTGTTGGTGAATTCCATCTCCAGATTAGAAAAATCAAACTTGTGCTGAGGGGAAATGCCAGCTGGGAACCAATAAGCATACCACCCCTGCAAAGAACTGTCAAACAATAAAAATTATCTGAGGGTGTTTAAAGGGGGTAGGAGAAACTAACCAAGAACTACATCCAGTGGATATTATATGCTTTGCCCATAGTGTCTTCAATAAGCCATTATGGTCAGTAAAAAGCCAGATGGAAGATGAAGTGAACTACCAAGAATTAAACAAGGTAATGCACTATCCATAGGGCTGTGCCCAACACTGCCACCACCTTAGATACCTTGGCTATGGTCCTAAGAGTGCACCATGCTGTGCTGTACTTAGCAAATTCCTTTTTCAATATACTTCTGGCCACTAAGGCATAAGATCAGTCTGCCTTCATGTGGGAGAGGCAACAATGGACCTTTCAACAGGTCCCCAAGGTTACCGACACAGCCCCACCATATGTCACAAGATAGCAGCCGGAGACCTGTCCTGTATCCCCCATGTCAGTAAAATGGGCCCATTACATTAATTTTAAAAATATTAACACTTACCTCTGCTCTAAGACACTGCAGACTTTGCTGGAACATCTGTGAGAGAATGAGACTGGACAGTGAACCCACACAACATTCAAGGGCCAGGCCTTGGGAGTTTTGAGAAGTTGTTTGGTCAGGCAAGATGTGCACTGTCCCAGAAGCTGTAATTGATAAGGTGTAAGCCTACCTGACCCCTAAAAACATGAAAGAGGTGCAAGCCTTTATATGGATTTGAGCGTTTGGAAGGCTTTTATTCCCTACCTGGCACAGTGCCTCCATATCTTATACTGTCTGGTAAAGAAAGGGCATGTGTGGGACTGGATATCACACCAGCAAGCCACCTCTGCAAAGGCAAAAATACTAGTGAAACAGACTAAAACTTTGGGCATGTCCCAAGCAGGGCTGCCGCGGGAGTTAGATGCATCTGTGACTCTGAAAGGTATAGGTTGGGGACTATGACAGAGACAACAGAAGGAGAGAATACCCCGAGAATTTTGGTCTCAGTTCTAGAAGGAAACAGAAACTCAACATACCCCCATAGAGCAACAGCTTCTAACAATGTACACAGTGCTTTTCCATGTATAACCTCTTACAAAGGAACAGCATATCATGGTAAGAACTTCCCTTTCTACCAAAGGGTGGGTTGAAACTATGTTCTGCAGGGTGCCTGAGTGGCTCAGTTGGTTAAGCATCAGACTTTGGCTCAGGTCATCATCTCAGTGTTCACGGGTTCAAGCCCCACATCAGGTTTTGTGCTGACAGCTCAGAGTCTGGAGCCAGCTTCAGATTCTGTGTCTCCCTCTCTCTCTGCCTGTCCCCTGCTCGTGCTCTATCTCTCTTTCTTTCCCAAAAAGTAAGTAAACATTTTTTAAAAATTAAAAACAACAACAACAACAACAAAAACTACATTCCACAGATCAACCTCTGCCATGGCTCAAACCCCCACTCTAACTAAGTGGAATGCTATTTGCAGCAGAGGAGCACCCTGTCCACCACCCCACTGTCTCTAAAATTGTGAGTACAGCTAAGCCCTATAGAGTACGCAGATCTTCTAAATGCTCCTATTCCTGTGGTGGCCCCTGTGGCCTATAAAGAGGGAACACAGGAAATTCCCACTGATGCCTGGTCTACAGATTAGTCTATTTGAGGCGATCTCTCCACATGAACTACAGTTGTTATTCACCACCATCTGGATGGAAACAGGAAAAAACTCAAAGCAGCCAGTGGGCTGAACTCAGAGCAGTTAGGTTGGTGACATTCGTGAGCCCTGGCCATTAACCCTTTGCACTGACAGTTGAGTTGTGCTAAAGGCATTAGCCCTATAGCTCAGACAACGGGAAGCCAAAAGATGGATGGTCACATATAAGCCCTTGTCAGCTCAAAAGATATAAAAAGGCATTTGGGTTCATGTACAGGAGCCTGAGGCAGCCTCATTGTTTTCCATGTCCCAGCTCATAAGGCACCACCACTCCCTGGAAATCAGAAATCTGATGCCCTAACTGGGGTATAAGCCCTAGCAACTGACCCTTCATCAGATATAGCAGATTGGTGGCCACCACTCTTTCTGGATAAGACGGAATATTGTTAAAGGTGCCTGATTGCCCTCAAAATATAGTGACTTGGTTAAGGCAGTAATAGCATGCCCTCTGTGTTCCATACCATGCCCAAGGCAACTGCTGAAGGAGTCTGGAGCCATCCAGTGGAGTTGCCAACCAGAGTTACCAACCGGTAACTATATTGGCCCCCTCTCTGCAAAAGGTTTCTAAATATGCCTTTACTTGTGTGGAGTCTGCATCTGGCCTAACTCAAGCTTTCCCCTGTTGCTGTGCAAGTCAGGCTGCCACTATTAGGACATTAAAGAATCTGAGCACCATCCATGGATACCTTCACAGAATAAACAGTGACGGGGTAACATTTCAAAGGTCAGGATGCGCAAGACTGAACAAAAGAACATGACATTGAATGGAGGTTCCATCTCCTCTATAACCTGCAAGCAGCAGGTTAATGGAAAATAAGAAAGAATATTAAAGCAACATATTTTTTAAAATAAAGCAATATAGGGGTGCCTGGGCGGCTCAGTCCGTTAAGTGTCCAACTCTTGGTTTGGGCTCAGGTCACAATCTCACAGTTTCATAAGTTTGAGTCCCACATCAGGCTCTCCGCTGGCAGCACATTTCATGGTAACAACCAAAATTGAAAGTAAAAATTAATACACAATAATAATAAATAAAACCTCAGCATAACACAGTGGCAAATGTGCTTCTGAGGGTTTAAAAATCTGCAGCATCTTAAAAAAATTTGCAGCATCTTGGGGCACCTGGGTAGCTCAGTTAAGCAGACAACTCGATTTCAGTTCAGGTCCTGATCTTACAGTTCTCAGGTTCAAGCCCTGTGTTGGGCTCTGAGCTGACAGCACAGAGCCTGCTTGGGACACTCTTTCTCTCTCTCTCTCCCTTTCTCTGTCCCTCCCCCACTCATTCTGTCTATCAAAATAAATAAGTAAACTTAAAATAAATAAACAAACAAACAAATAAATAAATAAAGCAATATATTAAATTACTAACAGGTAAAACCGCCTTGGCAGATGGACCAAAGTCCTAGGCTTTAATACATTTACATGATCACCTAGTAGGGCCTATGGCCCCATATGCCAAATTGGAGACCCCTGCCAAGACAGTGCTGGGAAGGCATGGAAGTCGTGGGAAATATCCATTGTCCCAACTCTCACAATGGATCAACGTGCTATGTTGTTGAGAGCACCAAACCCCATCATGCCTGGGAAAGGCACTGTCTCCTGGAATTTACAAGATGTCCCACTGGGATGGGTGAGTTACTTCGTTCCCCTGGGGGATGGGGAACTACTCGGTCCCCACTAGGATTCTGTTGTCTTGTTGCATGCTGAACCTGTTGAAATGTATTATAGCTGAATACAACATGCACCATGGAAAGAGAGGAAAGGGTTGGGGTCCTGGTCTGGCATGTTCCACCCTGGTCCATCTCTTCATGCCTGACAGTGCTCCTTCCTCTGGTCAACATGCATGGTATACAGAACTAAGTCAAGTTCCTAAAGCTTCCAAGCGCCCTTTCCACAAGGCCAGGTGGACATGTTCTGTTGTCCACTGGTACAATTATTCAGCTGCCATGTTTATCTCATCCATTGGCCCTGGAAACATTATAATATATATAGAAGTCCTTACTAAATCCAGCCAACAACCTTAAGTGATAACTGGCAAAGCCTCTTCTTATTGAACATTGAAATATCTCTAATGAAAATTGCTATCCTTTAAAATAGGATGGCCTCAGATACTATTATTGTTTTGCAAGGAAGCATCTGTGCCATTACCCCCTCAAAATTATATGTTCATAAGTCTGCTAATATATCATATTTATTAAATCACATAAAAACATATTTATTAAATCACAAAAATGCCCTGAGTGATCCAACTCAGGATCCTTAGTCCCCAGCCTAGGGGACTCAGTAAATCAATGACTCTTGGTGGAAAAAATTGTTATTTTGGGAATCACTTTAATCTGCTTCTCTTACATGTGCCTATATTGTTGCTATGGTTTCTGCCTCCAATGTAGCCAGGTCGCCAGCAAAGAAGCCACCTCCATGTTAATAAACCCCTTGCTGACAGCTCAGGTCCCATTACAAAAGAGAGGGGCCGGTTATTGTAAGAGCTTGTCATTAAGAGGACCTGTTTGCAAGTTGACCTGAGAACCAGAATCAGGCAGAGGCTCCTCACTTCTGCCACTGTCCTTGGAATGTACCCTCTGCCTATCACTCTCACAGTGAGAGCTGCCCGCAAGGGCACAGCCTTGCAAGAAAAAATGTTGCTGAGACCAACTATATATAAGGCACTACACAAATTTTAAGTTTCTGGTGAAAAAGCGAGGAGATCTACTCATTTTGTTGCCACCCGAACAAGCCTTGTGTGTAAGTTCCCTTGCTTAAGGTTTAATAAAACCTGCCCCCGACAGATCTGGAGCAGTCCACTGCTCTCTTTGTATTGGATCCAGTTTTGGATTTCATCCAAGAAATTCCCCACGCTGTGAACCAACACCAGAGTTAAGTGCATTTTTTAAAAGAAAGGTGAAACAATAACATAAAGATATATTAGAAGAGTTCCTATAGGATGTTTAGAGGACAGAAAAATTCCCTCTGTTGAGGAATTGAGCCTCTTTCCCTAAAGGCTGAAATCGCTCTCCTGGCTAAGCAGCCTGCATGTTGGCTGAGGCAACGTTAACACTGGGTTGGCATTTCCAACGAAGCTTAGGAAGCTTGTCTGAGGGGGTGCGCAGCCTGGAGTTTAGATAAGATTTCCCAGAGGTTTTAGTTGCTCTTCACTTATTTCAATTTGGCTTTCTCCTTAGCTGGCTCCTACTTAGCGTTTCAAGCTTGTGTTACTATCTTGGTTTTCAATAGTATGAAACCCTCGAGTGGTCTATAAAACTATTGCTGTGCTTCACATAGAAAAACACACTTTTGCATCTCATGCCATGGAACATGACTCTAAAAATCGTCAGTCTCACGAATGCCTTGACCCTTCAGCATTCCAAGCCTTTGGTCTGTCACTTTTCTTCAATTTTTAAAAAATGAGGTACTCAGTCAGGCTCGGGGGCTACATTCTGTTCGGTAGGTGGGTTTTTCACAGCATAGTGCATTCATATATGCAGGTGATAGAATAGCCCTCCCAGAGGAGAACTAGAAGATGGATTTTCTAGCTAAGGCTCTGATATAATTTGACTCTAAGGGCAATCGCTTCTCGGCCTTTTGGCTAAGATCAAGTGACTCTAAGGGCAACTCAAGGCAATCACTTATCAATTCTCATCCCTCAGTTTTATGTTCATGTTTCTCTGATATTTCTTAAACCCAAGAGGGTGACTTTTTTCTGAGTTGAGACGTTGCCCCTGTCCTATCACTTTGCACCCATTTCACCTCAGCCACGCTCATGAATCAGCTGCACCCAGACTCCACACTTGAATCTTGCACATTAAAAGTCCTCCCTGTGGTTACAACCCTACATCCCACACACCATGACGGTGGCCCTTCGACATGACAGCTTCCAGCCACTGAGCTGTTCCATGTTCCAGTCCCCTTCAGCGACTTCAGGCGCTGCCTTCCCCTGGGACCCCACAATCAAAATGTGAACTGCACTCACACCACAACCCTTGATAGTTCACTATTCCCACTTGGTGCCCTGCCGCACGGCCCCGTTTTCTGTTCTGTGCACTTAGCCTCATGGGAAAAAGAGCAGCACTGGGAGACAATTGTTGGTCACCTGGCCTGGCCCTTGCACATTTCCAACTTCCCTCTGAGTGTTACAGGCTATTCAGCAGCCTTGAAATCACCTCTAATCTGCTGCACACTGGCTCCAACCCTCCTTTCTCCTCAGTAAATGCCCCACGTGAGAAAACAGAAAGGAGCTGGCATGGATTCCCACAAATTCTTTCCCTCCAATGCTGAATGTTTCTTGTTCAGCTTTGTTTCACTTTTATTTTATTCCTCTCCATAAAGCTTTCCAGGAATGCCTCCTCCACTTGAGTGCTTTGTCCCATCTGTTGAGTGGAGGCTCAAGGGAAGGAAGATTCAAATGGGAGAAGGGTACAAGCTCAGGAAGAGAATCTCTGCCTGTGACCACTGCACAGGCATCCAGGTGTGTGGGACTGTCACATACACAGGGTTTAAAGGCTCGGCTGGAATAAGACCTCTCCAAGGAGCTGGAGTGGACAGCTGTTATTCTTACTGCCCACTACCAGTTCTTCCTTCCTTGGGTAATCACACCCTCATTTTTTCTGTAGGAAATCAACCCATCTAAAGATTTGGCAGGACTCCTGATCAAGATACACCACTCCACTCCTGCCAAAGAATGGGCAAATGACCCCAGGTTGGCTGACTCTGATTCATTAGTAGGATGACACATGAACTGTTGACTCAATTCATGCTGGCAGTAAAATAATGACCATTCTGGAGGTAAATGCCCAGACCTTCCCTGAATTCTTCTTGTTCCATTTTCCTTTCAATTCCATTGAGCTATCCTATGTACTTCAAAACATTTCTTTCTGAATTAAATAAATTATACCAAATCAGTTTATATTTCTTGCAAAGCAATCTCAATTTCATGGCACTTGAGTGAATGAGGGTAAGATGGTATTGAAGAAAAGGCATTGGATTAAGAGACAGAAGACTTTGGCTCTAATTCTAGTTCTGCTATAGACAGCTGCAGTTTGTTTGTTCCCAACTTGCTTAATGCTCAGAATGAGATTCTCACCTGAGAGGGCATATCCAGATCTCTTGGGTGGGTTTTTAAAAACCAGACACACTCATTGCCTGTGCAAATTCTGTCAAAAGTCTCTTCCTTTGCCTCACGGCTCGCTTGCATTGCCTTACCACTGGCAATTCCAGTCCAATGAGCCTCCATTACTAACAGAAGTGTGTTCTGTCCTTCAGATGTGCTGGGTGGGAAATACTCCACTGGACTAGGATATTTCCAACGGGCCTTCTAGGTCTAATACCCTTTGAATTGATGAAATACTTTTCCAAAAATATAACTGTGTAGACAGGTTATGAAAGAAAATTTAAAGCCAAAACAGATGGAGGCCTAGGAATAGAAACAGGAATCAAACCTCAAAAATTGGAGGAATAGTTGTGAAAGATTTTGATGTGAGTGGCTTGAAGTACAATGATAAAACTTGTAGCAAATATATTTGTTAAGACTCAATGAGACGCCTCATGTTTTATTTCCCCGACACAGAGGGCTTCAATTTTTTGAAAAAACTGCTTATCTTGAAAAAATTCCTTGAGATTTCTTTCTTTTTCTTAGAAAGAGAGAGAGAGAGTGCACATGCACATGCACGAGCAGGGGAAGGGCGGAGGAAGAGAGAGAATCGTAAGCAGGCTCCACATTCAGCAAGGAGCCCAACACGGGGCTTGAGCCTACAACCCTAAGATCATGACTTGAGCTGAAATCAAAAGTCAGACACTCAACCAACCCAGCCATCCAGGCACCCCGTTTGGTGTTTCTTTAACACACTCTGTGTTTAGAAAATTTCCACTGCATTAAATACTAAGACCATCAATGTGCTCATACAATAACTAACATTCAGTGTCAAAAAGAAAACATTTTTGAGAAGCTTAACTGAATGCTACTAATATAAAAGAACATGGTAACAAAACTTTCTGAATAATATGCTATTCGTTAATGAAATGTGTAACAAATGTGAATGATACAAAAAGAAAAAAATAGTTCAAATAAATCAGACACACACTAATGAGCTGAAATGAAACATGAATTAAATAGTGAATAGTTAAGATGTTGAAGAAATACGTAAATAAAAATTGTAAATATATTTTAATAAGAGTTATCATGTCCGTTCTGCATTGTTGGCTTCCTTCAATGGAGAAATGTTAAGAACACTGAAATCAAAACCATAGTCGCTGCTAGTCAGTTTTGACACAATCAATTCCTAAGAGTCCAATTAAATATTTATAATGAGTATACTTTATTTTAATTAAGTCATCAGTCATTTTTGTATTCTCTTTCTCTTCTACACATTCACACACATATACACCACCCCCATAGTATTCAGGCCAACAGTGTTTAATATTGCTCTATTTTGACACTTAAAAGAGCATACTCTTTGATATGATATTCTCTGCCCCTAAAATTGCTTAAGATCATATGGAATAGACCCATATGCTTATGATGTTCTGCAATTTCTGCAAACTGTTCACCATATGTTCCTACTGGAACGTTTAAAATTATGTTTTATCCTTGCTGCATCGATAATTTCAGAGGCTGGTGCACGCATGCATATAATTATAACTTCATCCTCTTCATTGCTTTTTGTATACCTTTTATAAGTTCTTTTTATATAACAGGTAAGAAACATTCGTTCAAAGAAATGAGGTAATTAAAATTTAAGAGCTAATCATGAATCTAACTAGTTCCTTACCTTGGCAGTGAACATCCACTTAGGAAACTTCTAATTATTTCAACAATAATTACATTGGCAGGAGGACAATGGAGTATGTAATTTATGATAATAATTATACCATTTAACTGTATCTTACCTAAGCAAATCTTTGTGAGACATGATGCTTGGTAACACTCTGGCTTACTTCAGGGTTATAACAGTCTGTTTTGCAAGTTTCATTCACTATTCATCAATGGGGGATAAAATACAGAATATATTTTTTTTTCTTTTTTTTTAAGGTAACTCTACCCCCACCATGGGGCTCAAACTCATGACCCCAAGATCAAGAGTCACATGCTCTTCAGACTGAGCCAGCCAGGCACACTTTCACTCTGATTTTTTTTAAAAGACACTATATATATATATATATATATATATATATATATATATATATATATTATATAATATATATAACATGCTGTAAATGGACAATGAAGGACCAAATGAGACGTGTGATGCTTTTCATGAGAACATTATATTACATAGTTTCACCCATGATGCACTCAAATTTTAGGTCTTGCTTTTTGCTCAGCATTGAATAACAAGGATTTTTCTTTGCTGTTGTACAAGTTTGGGGAAGTGATGGAGGAGTTTTCTACTTTTGTGCTTATGCATTTGTATAATTTCTTAAGGACTCCAAGGGAAAAGAGCATTGCGGGGCAATTTTGGGGAAAATTAGAGAAATGTTTATTTTAAAAAATTCAAAGATAACCATTAAAGAGAATTTGTAAAAAGCTTTCACATTTCACTGGGAGGTAAGGGGGGAAAAAAAGCAGAAATAAAGCAAAGGGTAAACAGAAAACTGAAATAAGATGGCATAAAGTTCTAACATGCTAGTGATAACAGCAAATATAGATGGATTAGGCTTTAAATGCAGATAATATCAGCTCTGGATTAAAAATAGAGATATGTGCTATCTATGAAAAATATATCTAAAGCAAAAAAGACAGGTTTAAAGCAAGATAACTGAAAAAGATACAGCTGACAAATACTAAACAAAATAAGATTACTACTGAAAGAAACAATAGGGGATGGTACCCTATGATTTTTTTTTCTTTTTTTTTTTTAAGGTAAATTCTATCACCAACGTGGGGCTCAAACTCATGGCCCCAAGATCAAAAGTCACATGCTTTTCAGTCTGAGCCAGCCAGGCACTCTTATACTATGATTTTTTAAAAAGCCATTCCATGCAAATTGGTGCAGCCGCTCTGGAAAGCAGTGTGGAGGTTCCTCAGAAAATTAAAAATAGACCTACCCTATGACCCAGCAATAGCACTGCTAGGAATTTATCCAAGGGATACAGGAGTACTGATGCATAGGGGCACTTGTACCCCAATGTTTATAGCAGCACTCTCAACAATAGCCAAATTATGGAAAGAGCCTAAATGTCCATCACCTGATGAATGGATAAAGAAGATGTGGTTTATATACACAATGGAATACTACGTGGCAATGAGAAAAAATGAAATGCCTTTTGTAGCAACATGGATGGAACTGGAGAGTGTGATGCTAAGTGAAATAAGCCATACAGAGAAAGACAGATACCATATGGTTTCACTCTTATGTGGATCCTGAGAAACGTAACAGAAACCCATGGGGGAGGGGAAGGAAAAAAAAAAAAAAAAGAGGTTAGAGTGGGAGAGAGCCAAAGCATAAGAGACTGTTAAAAACTGAGAACAAACTGAGGGTTGATGGGGGGTGAGAGGGAGGGCAGGGTGGGTGATGGGTATTGAGGAGGGCACCTTTTGGGATGAGCACTGGGTGTTGTATGGAAACCAATTTGATAGTAAATTTCATATATTAAAAAATAAAAAAAAAAATAAAAAATAAAAAAAAATAAAAAGCCATTCCACGATATCTCCAAACTATATAAAGTGAAAACTGATAGAATTACAAAGATTTTAAAAATCTACAAAAGTATAGATTTAATAACATATATATGTATATAGAGAGAGATATATAGATATTCTATTTAATCTACAATTTTTAACAGATGAATTAAGTCTATACTTTTGTAGATATATATATTCTATTTAATCTACCACATATATATAATTAGAGATTACTTTAAAATACCTGAAAGTACCAGTTGTAATACCTTTCATAGTTAGAATACTTTTTTTCCTCTATTTTCCAATTTTCTTCATAAGTCAAAGAATTTCTCCTTATAGATATGTCATATATTTCTGTCATTTTTTGGTGCAAAAACATTATTCAAACTACTCCATGTCACTTAAACTTGGGCCAATTTACCTTCCTCAGGAAGCTACTGGCCACGAGGAAAGTGAGACCATCTAGGCAGGGGTAGAAATGTCTTTCGTCAAAATTGCCAGCTCTTTTACCACCATTCTTTGATATGCGCTATTGACTTTCTCAGTTTTAGATGCAGTTCAATGATGACACAATGTTGTTATTCTTATCTTACTTTATCATATGCTTTACAACTAAGTTGTTTCTCCAATTTCTTTCCTAAACTAAAATTATGGCACCATGAGTGATCAACAAGGAAATACCAAAAAGAGTGCTGTTATCTTTAACAATTAATCGGAGTTTAACAATTAAGCATTCAACACAATGACTAACTCACATTTGCCCTACAAAATGACTGGCCCTGGTTATATTTTATAAGAAGGCATATTTGTCACATATTTTCACATGTAATAAATTCTACTTACATATTAGCCACTATTGGTTACGGCCCATTTTTCTAATAAGCTTAAAGGAAAATTCAGAAAAGAAAAATGTATAATAAATATATGTATGGTCTTTTTCCATAACTTATGCTTCCAGATTTTCCCATCTTTTATTTTTATCCTTTCTTCTATCTCTTTTTAAAATTACTTCTCCCTTTTCTCCATATCCCATAATGGTCTTCCCCAGACAATCATTTCTTAACCACTTGATTTTTCCCCCCAAATTGTACTGTTTCCATTGCTCTGAGAGAGAATACATTCCAACTAGAAGAAAAAATAATTTCTCAGCTCTCGATATCAAATTTTATGTTTTGTTTCTTTGGGTTTCTCTCTCCCTATCATGACAATAGTTGTAACACGAAGGTTTTGACAAAATAGAAAGGGCTTTTCTACCCAGGTTTGGTAGTCTTGACCATTAAGTTTACCTCAATCAGGGGTGAAGAAATTACAAGATATTAATGGGGATGTGTCCTGTCATAGGGAAGGGGGAAGCCTATGTTTTCTGGACCCAGTAGAAAAAGAGTCAGAAGTAGGGTCAGAAGACCCAAATATTCGACATTTGGGTCCTGACCTTCCCATATGCACAAAAATTCCAAAGAGAGAACAGTAAGCAGGAAGGAAGTGACCACTTCCTGCTTAGAACTTTGTGTGGAGATGACCAGTCATGACGAGCTCGCCAGTATAACTGGCCAGTATATTGCCAGTATGGCACCAGGTAATATAGTAGTAGCACGGGAAGGATTTCAGATTATTGAGTCTGAAGCAATCACCAAACACCTACTCACCGTTTGGCAAGGAAGAGCTCAATGGTTCTTATATGTTGTTCCAGACTCCCAAGTGGGGATTTAGAGGGGAATAAATGGCTGGGGACATTTCCAGAAAGATTTAGGGGTTGCTATCACATGGGAGAAATCATTCCATATCTAAGTACTATAGAATACATTATTGATCTGGAGAGTAAACAGGATTCTCTGATAGAAACCAGATGTTCGTGATATGAGTGGGAACCAATGGGGTCAATGGCAAGGTGAAATGGCTACACTCCCTAGAGCACCGCCTGAGTGAACACAACAAAAATTACACCAGGCATGGTCTACAGGGGCAGCTTCTAGTAAGAAACCCATAACAGGATCAGCCCTACAACACTTTGGTGAATACCAGCCAACCACCAGCTACCATGCAACTAAAACCAGAAAAAAGTCTGCACCCTGTCCCAATCCTTCAGGACAATAAATTTTCCCTTAATCTTAATTCCAAATATCATACTAGTCATGAAGAAGTAGAATAGAGATACAGCCTGATGGTGAGTGTAGCTTTGAATTGACTACATATGTGTCTAAGACAGCTTGTTTTAAACTAAAAGAAATGACTTAAACTGGGAGAGAAAGAAATAGCAGTAATTGGAAAAATTTAGATTTATTTATACTCTAATGCCTTAGCAGGGTATGGTCTATTCAGAAAGATTAGGTTAGTTATAGAGAAATAAGTAAAGCACACAGAAGTGAAGGAATATAAATCATTACACAGTCTCCCTCACAGTGTGAATATATAATTCACAATATGCACCTGTGTTCTTAGAAGTATAATAATTATGTGTAGTCCCTCTACTTATAGATCCATATAGGTCTACTATTATTGTAGATATTATTGTTACATACTATGATAGATATATATGTATCTCTATACTTTATCTATTTATCGACCTAATCTATAGAGAGTTATATAGCTACATATAGTACAGTATAGTATGTAGACAAGCCTGTCTGTTTTCGCATATGTAAAACTTCAATTAAAAACTTTCTCTGTAAGTCACTGTCTGAATTTTGTAATATTTTATGGAAGTAAAATCACAGTGGGGATGAGCATTTTAAAGATTTATGAGAGAGTTTGCCACATTAACTATATTTTGTTTACCTAAACCAACCCATTCCTGTAAAACAGCCAGATATTTGGGAATGATATAGAAAAGAATAAGAAACCATACCAATCAAGAATGCCACTTGTCATCATTTATGCTTTACTGTTAGGAAGGCCAGATTTCCAGGGATTGTTTGCTTCGTCTAAGGGTATTTCCTCTCTGCTGAAGATACACAGACACTAGCTGGAAGGCAGTACTGTGCGTTTCCTTCATGCTATCTTTGGTCTGCCAAACTCAAAGATATGCCTTTCCACTTAAATAAACTGTAATTAATATAGGTATCATTATTAAGCACTCTTCCCACTAAGTTTCAAATGCTATCAATTACATGAGGCTTCTAAAGATGAATGCTTTCTATTCAACCAAAATCCATTAACTTAGATAATTTAACTGTTGTGTATAAAAAACCATGTAGGAATTCAAAATTTTAGAAAAATAATAATAAGGGGCACCTGGTGGCTCAGTCGGTTGGGCGTCTGACTTCTGCCCAGGTCATGAACTCACGTTCGCAGGTTCGAGCCCCGCATCGGGCTCTGTGCTGACAGCTCAGAGCCTGGAGCCTGTTTCAGATTCTGTGTCTCCGTCTCTCCCTGCCCCTCCCCTGTTCACGCTCTGTCTCTGTCTTAAGAAGAAATAAATATTAAAAAAAAAATTTTAATAAAAATATAATAATAATAAAATGAAAAATAATTGTGAATGAGCTTTGTAAAGAATGTAGAAATATTTACCACAGGCTACCTCCAGAAGATTCCACTGAATTCTTCTATGGTTGATATTCTAGGCATCAAGCAGTAAGCCTCACTCTTTCAGGAAATAATCAATTCACTATTGGCTGAAGTTCACAGAAGGGACAGAGCTGGAGCCATTCTTTTTTCCTCTGTTTCACTCTGTTCTTTCCATTAGAATCATGGCAGTCTTCACCCTCTTCCCTTTGCATGGAATAGCCCATACTATCAATCAGGCCTTGAACTTATTTATTCCTGTGGGTTTATATATAGCTTTCTCTTTGGGCAGTACAATCTCTCAAAACCAGATTCACATTTAAAATGTCTTAATTTCTACCATGAGCATAATAGAACACATTATTCTAAAATATTTGAATGGATTAATATAATTGGCAGAGATGAGACAGTAGAGCAAAGTGTTAAATATAGAAAGGAAAAACAATGCAAAAAAAAATACAACCATGCATTTTTGATATCGCCTAAGAAGGAAAACATACATACATGTGTACACAGATTGTTCTCTTTTGCAAGGACCCAATGTAAAACTCTGAACATCAATTTTTACTCTGGAGTTTCTTAAGCATTAAACTGAAAGGCTCGGAGAGGCCAAAAATGAAAATGAAATTTGATTAAAAAAAAAGTCTTTTAAATATTTTACATGTGACATTTCAATTTTTAATGCCATTTGTATTCCCTTGCTTTCATCCATTTTCTTAATTGACTTCAAAGGGACTGTATCTTATTTAATACCTGTTTACTTCTTCCAGAAATTCCTGGACCATTCTCAAAATACACTCAAAGATGACCTTACTTATCAAAAAGATTCTCTTCTTCAATTTAAGTGTTTAGACACGTATTTCATTCTGAATAATATCAAACTTTGAAAAGAGAAGCAACTTTTTCCTTTACACTTGGTGGCAATTTTTGCTTTGTATAATCATTCACTGGAGTTCAAAGAAATTTTCTTCCACAGAGCACAGTATTCCTGACATAGCATTGTTGAAATGAATTTCATCTTGCTGCCTCTGGCAACCTTACAGAGCTAGCATTATGTCCACACCCTTGCTTGCTTTCCCAGAACTAATACAATATTGTTTTTAAAAGACGAGTGACTTGTGAGATAAGGTAAAGGGAATAGGCATGTGGCGCTTGAAAGGGAGGGAAGATAGCAATGTTAAATAGGGTGGCAAATTCTGAGGAAAGTAAAGGAGGATTTAGTGGTGGACTTTTCCAGGGACAGAGCTTAACAGGCAGAGGGAACAGCTAGTAGGAAGACCATAGGCAGAAGGGTGCTGGGGACACGTCTGAAGAGCAGCAAGGTCACTCTGCTGGAGTGAAGTCACAGGGGAGTGTAGGAGATAATACTGTCAGGAGGTAATGGGGGTGAAGGAGTTGGAGGTTTAAGGCTCTAGTAAAGAACTGGCTTCTGGTCTCAGTGAATTTGAGAGCCAGTGAAGGGGTGAATAGAGGAATGATGTTTTCAAATCTGACTTTTCTATTAAAGATAGGGTATACAGAGGTAAGGGTGAAGGAATGAAGGCCAATTAGGACACTACTGAAGTAATATAGGCAAAACAATCTTTTCAGCAGATTGTATTTTTTTCAATTACAAAACATGCCTCTTTGTCCTCTTCCAGGCCTTTGCTATGAATTTTTCATTTACCTGATTTTATTAAATGTCCACATCTACTTTCTTGTTCTAAGTGTTTGCTGGAAATTTCTTTTTCCAATGCTGTATTCTCAACTTTAAATGATATTTCACTTTAAGTGTGTTTTAATGAGATTGTACTGCCCAAGGAGAAAGCTATATATAAACCCACAGGAATAAATAAATTCAAGGCCTGATTGATAGTATGGACTATTCCATGCAAAGGGAAGAGGGTGAAGACTGCCATGATTCTAATGGAAAGAATGGAGTGAACCAAAGAGGCAAAAAGTGTGGCTCCAGCTCTGTCCTTTCTGTGACAGAGTGTGTTTTCTTAATTCAGGAAAGGGATCAATCTTCAGTGTACCCAATCTAAGAGGATATATTATTTTATTTTATTTTAATAACCAAATAACATTTTATTATTTATTTAAATGTGGATATTTAAATATTTTTTTTTACCATTTTATCTTGTACTTTCTGTGTATCGAGTTTTCTTATTGTTACTTTTGTTGTCTTCTTTCTCTCTGGCTTTTTGCATTGATAGGTTTGTTTGCTTTTTGCCGCTTCATCTCACATCCTTTGGAGAGCCAAATGGTATGAATCTGAATCCCATTGTTCTATCCCGCAGCCTTCAAAATTATAATACACATACTTAAATCTGCATTTTCTTCAATATCTAAAAAATATTATATTAATGATTATTTCCTTTATCCTTTCATCTTCTCTCATCCTTCCTCAGTTTTCAATTTATTTCTCTGATTTTGAGTCACCACACCCCTCTGTCTTATGCTCAAGTACTTGCCCTTCATCTGTCTTCCTCACCCTGAACACTCTTTACCCACACTTGTTTGCACAACGGAGCCCTTCCTTCCCATTGAGCTGTTAATCTATTACTTTGAATAACGCTGAATATCCAGATGGGTCTCTCTCTCGCTTTCATTATACATTGGCTGTTCTTCATGGTAGGAGAATCATCCTTATTTTTAAAAAAGAGTACGATTATCCACATCACACAGGCTTATACAATTCTTCTTGATTGTAATTTATAAGGTAGGCACACTCTCACAGACATATTTTATTATGCATATCTGGGCTTTATTTGAGGAAAACGGGTTTTCTTCTCTTGCTGTGGCAGATGGTTTTACGTGTTGTTTTGTAAACACTGTGAGGAACACAAGGTACTTCAGAAGACCTTAACATTCGCACGCAACACTGATACCTCATCCTCATTGCACATTAAGAGCCTCAAGAACGATTTGGAAGACTGCAGAGGCAAACACCATATTTTCTTTGCTTCAGCACTTCCTTTCATTAAACTAGAGAGTTACCCAGCTGTTAGTGCTGAAAAGTTATCCTTAGGGAAGTGCTGCTTTCAAAGGGAGCAGAGTATCCTTAAAATCACATTTCCAGTTTCTATTTGGCACAGAACTCATAATCAAAACAGAGTTTTTCCATTAGGCTTTCCATTGAGAAATGGTCTCATTCCATGAACGATCTTAGATCACTAGATTCTCAAATTATTCTCAAATATTATCTATGCAAATACTAACTCACAGTAATTTGATAGTTTCAATAAAAAGCCAAAATTTGATAAAGCAAAAGAAACCTCTCTTCATCCCCAGACTTTTTCTGTCAATACTGGTCATCGTTCCGTTTTGTTTGGTTTGGTTTAGTTAATTAATTTATTTTGAGAGAGAGAATGTGTGGAGTGGGGTGGCAGAGAGAGAGGGAGAGTGAGAATGCCAAGCAGGCCCTGAACCATCAGCACGGAGCCTGATGTGGGGCTCAATTTCATGACCCATGAGATGATGACCTGAGCTGAAATCAAGAGTTGGATGCTTAATTGACTAGGCCACCCAGGCGTCCCATCTTTTTGCTTTCATTAAACTGTTTTTATTTCCTAAAACGTTCTTCATCCAATATAAACTAGCCATTGATATGGTTTGAAGTGTTGGGGTTCAGAGCCAGCAGTCAAAAAAGAATTTTTGAGATGTTTTCCATGCAAAAAGGTATTTTTATTATAGCACAGGGACAGGACCCCTGGGCAGAAAGAGTTGTACTTGGGATTGTGAGGAGCACTTGACTATATACTTTGGAACTCGGGGAGGTAAAGACAAAGAAACTTTCCTATACAAGAAGTATTTTTGTCAAAGTATTTGTCAATGGGCCACAGGTTATAAGGAAATTTAATTTTATCTCCATTTCTTTCCGCCTTGTTCCCCCACGTCAGCCATGAGTTATCACACTACACCTTATTTTAGGTTGTTAAGTAAAACATTTACCATAGTCTGATATATCTTTTTTTTAAAGATACTTTTTTAAGTTTATTTATTTATTTTGAGAGAGACAGAGACAGCACAAGTGAGGGAGGAGCAGAGAGAGAAGGAAACAGAGAATCCCAAGCAGCCTCTGCACTGTCACCATGGAGCCGGACAGCAGGCTCAAACTCATGAAACCGTGAGATCACGACCTGGGCTGAAACCGAGAGTCAGACGTTAAACCGACTGAGCCACCTAGACATCCCAATAGTCTGATATATCTTGATTTGCCCCTCAATCCATTTCTTTGCTGGTCTCATCTCTTTTCCTATTGAAAGCAAAGGCCTTCTTTATATTATTTGCTTCCATACTCCATGCAACTAGAACAAGTCTTGGCATATATACTAGATGCTTAGTGTAAATTGCTCAAAATATAGAGAATATTACAATAGTCTGAATTTCAAACTTTAATTTTATTGTTACACACCAAGAAAAATAAAATTATTAGGTCAAATAGCCTAGATTTTTTAAACATTCACAGAACTTAGAATTGTTCATTCCCCTTAACTATCTTTAAGATGGTAAAAAAAAAAAAGAAAATATAAGATTTTAATATACTATAAGGAGTGATATGTGCACATAATTGCAGAAAAAATGAATTGTCTCTTATAAATATTACTGATGAGTTTTTTGTAAAACAGGAAAGTATTTGTAACCCTTTGTTATAAGAGAGCTGATCAAGAGATTTGTTTTTTAAGTAAAAAGCATATGTGATTGTGATATTTTGATTTGATTGAAAGTCAAATACCCCTAACAACTTCTCCATGTGACTAGTAGAATTCTTCTACACAGGTTAAAAAATATTTGATGGAGTATGCCTGGCTGCCTCAGTCAGTAGAGTACGTAACTTTAAATCTCAGGGTCGTGGGTTCAAGCCCCACATTGGGCATGGAGCTTATTTAAAAAATCATTTGAAAAGATATTTCAGGGAAAACAAAAGAAACAAATAATCCCCAAAGGTCATAAAAGACAACTGCATCAACATCTTTCAATGGGGAAACTAGAAATTAAAAAAAAAATCATAGATAGCATACAAGTCAAAACTTAGTAATAATATACAACAGAAGATAAGTGGAATGAAATTTCTTCTTTCCCCATCTCCATCTGTCTGATATCTTAGATTAGATATTTTAAAAGCAGTGAATTTGCTTGTCTTCAATCAAAGATGAATATGAAAAATGAACTACCAAAATTACTGCCAAATTAACTGGCGCTAAGAAACTAAATCTAGGCGCAAAGGATTGCTAAAAAAATATTCAGTTTCAAACTCGGACAGAATTTTTTTAGCAAAATATAAAATTATCATATAAAACATGAACGCTGAAATAATGATTTATACAACCTGAGGCTTTTCCAGGTATGTTACCAGTCTTCTTCATTTGAAACATCAGAATTTAAGAAAAATAGAGCTTCTGATTTCCCATAGGCACATTGTGGCTACCTAACTTCAAATACTGCCACATAGACTCCCCCAAAAGCATTTATATCATCAACAACAACAACAACAAAATGGCACTGCCTATACTCTATGACAGCAGCAAGGAAGCAGAGGATATGGAAATTTTTGATTTACATGTAAGTAAGCATTATCTGGATTACAAACCAGGTTAGAGGGTCAGACAAGCAGAGGATATGGAAATTTTTAATTTACGTGTAAGTAAGTATTATCTGCATTACAGACCAGGTTAGAGGGTCAGACAAGGATAGTGCAGAACAGAACAGAACAGAATACACCAGGATACTAGCTGTGGTAGAATACCGATAATAGTGATGAAGGTTTACCCCCAGAAGGGGAGGGTTGTGTCTTGAGAATACCAAGAAAAGATCTAGAACCCAATGGATCAGAGCACTGACAATAGGGAGTAAAAAGAAAGCATCTTAGTGCATTGGACCAGCAGAAGCACCCTTAGGAAGGCGGTTTCTGGGGAGAGATTGACAGCTTTGTCATGAAAATGCTTCCCAGAGGCTTGGTGGTGACAAGAAAGAAGGAAGCATCTGACAATAAGGGCTTTAGAGAAACAAAATATTATCAAAGATTCAGAGGAAGAAAGACTCTACCTAAAGCACCCTTTATTAAAGAATTTTTGCTTCATAGACAATAATGCTCTTGAATTAAGGAACCAATTAAGCTTCAGTCCAAACCCAGCTTTCTCAGTGTGTAGAATGACCTTTTATTTCTTGTCCAGGAAAACCCAGTGCAGCTAATAATGACCAAATAAACAAAATTCTCAACATCTATACAAAATAACTAAAAATAAAACAGAAAATGAGAATGAAAAGCTTTGAGTGTAAAAAAACACCAAAATTAGTGGGGATGAAAAAGAATAAACTGTAATGCAACACTATCACATACAATTTACTAATTCAAATAAATGATATTACTAAAGAGTTGCATATATGAAAAAATATCATGAACTTAAACTCCAAAACTGAGGGTAGATATATACAATTAATAGGACAATGTCAAACAGGGGCTAACACAATTGGGGGAAAAAGAAGACAAATTGATCTTGAAATTAAGATTGAGTTACATGCTGACTGAGAACACAGTAAGGAACATAAGATATTTTAAAGAAAATTGAAATAATTAGAAAAACAAGAAAAAAAATGGATTCTAGTGAAATTGTTAGTTTTGGAATTTAGACAATAAAGATCCAACAGACACATGATTACAGATCTTAGGAAAAGAAAAACAAAAGAATAGGGCAGAAATAATAATGATACTACTACTAATACTACTAATATAAATTATGCATGCATATAGCTTTTTATAAAATTAAAGAACTCCATATTGAAAAAACCCACTGTGTATCTGGCAAACGTGATACATAATGGTCAACTCCAAGGTATAGCCCAGTAAAATGATTAAACTGTAAAGAAAAAAGTAAATCTCATGGTCTCCAGGCAAAATAACAAATTACTTACAAGGAAAGCAATCAGGAGGATTTAGAATTTAGACAGTGAATAAAATAAAAATGGAACAACATTTTCAAGAATTCATTTTAAAAAGTATGAGCTAAGGCTTTTATATCCAGCCAAATTTTCCTTTAATGTCAAGCACATAAAAAAATAGTTTTAAGCATGTAAAGATATAAGAGGATATTTTGCTCATGGGTCCGTATGATAAACCTACTAAAGGATGAGTTTATCTAATGAAAAAACTTGGGAGATTTCGACTAGAGAATTGTGTTAAGTATTGATTATACCTAATTGTAAATGTAATATTAAAGTAAGATCTAGCTAAAGCTGGAGGAATAATGCTATATGCTCAGATAACAGAAATGATGGAACAAAAAAAAAAAAGGAAGAAGAGAAAGAAAAAGTAGAAAGAACTATGAATTATTTCATTGCCTCAGAGGTACTAAATAAGGCTCCTTGGGGGGCTCATTCAGTCAAGCGACCTACTCCTGATTTGGCTCAAGTCATGATCTCACACTTCATGGGATCAAGCCCCGCACTGAGCTCTGAGCTGACATTGCAGAGCCTGCTTGGGATTCCCCCTTTCTCTCCTCCTCCCTCTCTCTCTCTGCCCCTACCCAGCTGGCACACCTGCACTTTAATTCTCTCTCTCGAAATAAATAAACATTTTTTTTAAAGTCCAAGGATATTACATAAAGCTGATAAATCAAATAATAACAACCATGAAAAAAAACTAAAGTCATTATATACAGGTATTAATATAGAGAAAACCATTAGGACATGAATATTAGTCTTTCTAAATAGCAAAAGAAATATAAAAACAGAAGCATTAACAGAGCACATGACGTAAGACATATAGTAATTACAGCAATGCATGCAGAAAATATAATTTAAGCTATTTGGCTTAGCTGAAACAAAACACATTTGATGAGTCCCTAATTTAAATGCAAATGGCCTTTAATCCATTCATTAAAGAGAAATATTTTTAGATTGGCTCACACAAAAAGTCTAATTTTATGCTATATTCAAAGAGATGAACTTTGTTTTGATGTATCAACTTTTTTTGTTCATTGTGTTCATGAAATATATATTTCTGTGTTTTTACTTTCAATCTTTCTTGGTTTTTAAAGGGTGTTCTTTATAAGAGGAATATAGTTGGTCTTTTTAAACCTAGTCTGACAGATTTTTCACTTATTTATAATAGTTTATTTTTATATAATGTAATTATGATATTTGGGGGTAAACTTATGATAATTTTTTATTTGTCCCATATTTTCTTTTCCTAACTTATACTTTGTTTTTTTTTCCTGTTTTATCCTTTCTTGTCTTCTTTTGAATTAATCCATTTTTTAATCATTCCACTTTCCCCCACCCCCCATCTTCTTATTAGCTTGTTGGTTATGTATATTTAAATTGTTTTTAAAATGATTATCCTAGGGCCTAGATATTTTTACATATATCTAATCATTCATGTATTTTAAACCCCATAATAATTGTCTTTGTTGTTTTAAACAGTGAATGTTCCTGCACATTTAACCACATATATACTGTTTCTCATGTTTTTCATTCTTTCTCTGTGTGTGGTTCCAACTGGAATCATATCCATTCTACTTGAAGAACACATTTTGGTATTTCTTTTATTGCATTTCTTCTTGGAAAATATTAAATTAAATTAAATATGTGGCCTGATATCTTTTGTCATTTTTGGAAAATTTTCTACCAATGTCTCCTTAAATTTTTTTTTTCTGTTCTATTCACTCTCCTCTTTTTCTAGGATACAAAATATATGCAGGTTAGATCCTTCTGCCATTTTCCACTGGCCCCTTTTCTGTATTTTCTATTTTTTCCTTCTGCTCTTGAATCTGAATGTTTCCTACCAATCTATTTATTTTACACTTTGCTAATCTTTTCTATTCTGTCTAATCTATTAGCCCTCAATGAAGTACATTTAGAGGGAATATACTTCAACATAATAAAGGCTATATATGAAAAACCCACAGCAAACATCATACTTAATGGGAAAAAAAAGAGAACTTCCCCCCTAAGGTCAGGGACAAGACCAAGATGTCCACTCTCACCACTTTGACTCAACATGGTATTGGAAGTCCTAGCCACAGCAATTAGACAACAAAAAGAAATAAAAAGGATCCAAATTGGTAAGGAATAAGTAAAACTTTCACTATTTGCAGATGACATGATACTCTATATAGAAAACCATAAAAACTTCACCAAAAAACTACTAGAACTGATAAATTAATTCAGTAAAGTCACAGGATAAAAAAGCAATGTGCAGATCTCTCTTACATTTCTATACACTAATAGTGAAGTAGCAGAAAGCAAAATTAAGAAAAAAATCCCATTTAAAATTGCACCAAAAATAATAAAATACCTAGGAATAAACCTAACCAAAGAGGTGAAAGATCTATAATCTGAAAACTATAAAACACTCATTAAAGGAATTGAAGTCGATACAAACAAATGGAAAGACATAAATAAAAACATTAAAAAAATTTTTAAAGGAAAAGGGGCACCTGGGTGGCTCATTCATTTGAGCATCCGGCTTTGGCTCAGGTCAGATCTCACAGTTTGTGGGTTCGAGCCCTGCATTGGGCTCTGTGCTGACAGCTTAGAGCCTGGAGCCTGCTTCGGATTCTGTGTCTCCCTCTCTCTCTTTCCTCCTCTTCTCATGCTCTGTCTCTCTCTCCTTCAAAAATAAATAAAAACATTTAAAAACATTTAAAAAAAAAGAAATGGAAAGACACTCCATGCTCATGGATTAGAAGACAAGTATTTTTAAAATATCCATACTATCCAGTGATCTACAGATTTAATGTAATTCCTATCAAAATACCAAAAGCATTTTTCATGAACTAAAGCAAAAAATGCTAAAATGTATAAGAAACCACAAAAAATCCGAAATTGCCAAGCAATTTTGAAAAAGAAAAGCAAAGCTGGAGGCATCACAATTTCAGACTTAAAGTTATATTACAAAGCTGTAATAATCAAACAGTATGGCACTGGCACAAAAATAGACACATAGATCAATGGGACAAAATAGAAAACCCAGAAATAAACCCAAAATTATATGGTCAATTAATCAGGAAAGAATATCCAATGGAGAAAAGATAGTCTCTTCAACAAATGGTGTTGGGAAAATTGGTCAGCTACATACAAAAGAATGAAAATGGACCACTTTCTTACACCATATACAAAAATAAATTCAAAATGGATGAAAGACCTAAATGTGAGACAAGGAAACCACCAAAATCCTAGGAGACACCACAAGCAGTAATGTCTCTGACATTGGCCATAACAACATTTTTCTAGACATGTCTCCTGAGTCAAGGAAATAAAAGCAAAAATAAGCCATTGGTACCTCATCAAGATAAAAAGCTTCTGCACAGTGAAGGAAAAAGTGAAAAAAACTAACAGGTAACCTACTGAATGGGAGAAGATATTTGCAAATGACATATCCAATAAAGGGTAAGTATCCAAAATATATACAGAACTGATACAATACAATACCCAAAAACAAATAATCCAATTAAAAAATGGGCAGAAGACATGAACAGACATATTTCCAAGGAAGACATCCAGATGGCCAACAGACACATGAAAAGATGTTCAACATCACTAATCATAAGGGAAATGCAAATCAAAACCACAATGAGATATTACCTCACCCCTGTTAGAGTGTCTAAAATCAACAACACAAGAAACAACAAGTGTTGGTGAGGATGAGGAGTAAAAGGAACCCTCATGCACTGCTGGTGGGAATGCAAATTGGTGCAGCCACTGTGGAAAACAGTATGGAGGTTCCTCAAAAAGTTAAAAATAGAACTACCCTAAGATCCACTAATCACCACACTGGGCATTTACCCAAAGAATACAAAAACATTAGATCAAGGGGAAATATGCATCCCTATGTTTATAGCAGCATTATTTATAACAGCCAAATTACAGAAGCAGCCCAAGTATTCATCAATAGATGAATAGATAAAGAACAGGTGGTACATATATACAATGGAGTAATATTCAGCCATAAGAAAGAATGAAATCTTGCCAGTTTGCAGCAACATGGGTAGGGCTAGAGAGTATAATGCTAAGTGAAATTGGTCAGGGAAATACATATACCATATGATTTCACTTATATGTGGAATTTAAGAAACAAAACAAATGATTAAAGGGAAAAGAGAGAGAAAGAAACCAAGAAACAGACCCTTAACTATTGAGAACAAACCGATGGTTACCAGAGGGGAGGTGGGTGGGTGGGATTGGTAAAACAGGTGATGGGGGTTAAGAAGTGAACTACGTTGTAAAGAGCACAGAGTGATGTATGGAATTGAACTACTATATCATACACCTGAAACTAATCTAACACTGTATGTTAACTATTGGAATTAAATTTTTTAAGGCTAAGAAAAAGGCAGATATCATATATGAAAAGCTGTAGAGCCACTGGGTAACATGATCTTCTTCCAAAGAGTATTTAATGCTATTTTGGCAGCCCTATAACATATCGGTTGACCTCCTAGATCCAGCTGATGGTACCTTATTCCTTGCTGAATCTTATTTTTATGGCCTAGTCCCAGGTTGTTGACCAGAGTCTCACTTCCTTACTTGCAGGTTCACTTTTTTTCCTGATACTGCAAAAAACTCCTTTTAGCTTTTTTAGCCTCTTGTCACTACTTCAGCTTCGTTTCTTAGCTGTTCTACACATGCATAACTTTGAAGTCAGCAAATGCCTCAAAAGTGTTCCTCAAGGGAAAAATTGTGCATAGTATATCAGGTTCACATCTGTGTGTCATCCTTTTCCTCTGGAATCTTTTTCCAGAAGTCCTGGTTACCTTGGATATTCTCTGATGTCTTCAAATTGCTGTCTTTTTCCTTTATTTATTTTTTATTCTAGCTTTTACAGGTGTTCTTGGGAATATCGGTTTGATACCCGTTATTCCATCACAATTCAAAGTAAAAGTTTATCCTGCTTTTATTTTTTTTCTCCAGAATATGTTATGTATGCTGCATTTACTTGTTTATTCATTCTATATCTCCTTAATGTAGTGCCTTGAGAGAGGAGCTGAGTTTTATTCACTGTGAAGTCCCAAAGCCTAGAAAAATGGCTGGCGTAAAAAAGGCACTCAGGAGGTATATTTGAAGGAAGGAAAGAGATCAACAAGCTTGTTGCTCTCCTAATGATTCTTTCACCCAGACACACCTGGGAAACTTAGTTGCAGGGCTTCTGTTTATCCCCTTTGATCAATATATTTTAAACTTCTGCTCCCCAGCTCTGCACATCCCATTAGCTACCAATTTTGTTAATTCCATATTTTTAATGTCTTTCCGATATGCCCTTCCCTCTTCATTCTTGCTCTCTCAGTTTGGGGGTGTCATTATCTCTTACCTGGTTACTATGTAAGTCTGTAAATTAATGCCCTACCTCTAGTTTTCCTTCCCTTCATTATATATGTTTCCCTTACATATGTTTTCAGTATTTTTCTCAAACACAAATCTTATCGTATTTCAGGGTTTTAAAAATGTTTAAGAATATCAATGGCTCAACGCTGTCTACAAGGATAAATACTGAACTTTTATTCTCATAAAATACAGGGAACTTCAAAATGTCTTGCAATAACAAATAACTTTTTATTTTTATTTTTTTTAAATTTCTTTTTTAACGTTTATTTATTTTTGAGACAGAGAGGGACAGAGTGTGAACAGGGGAGGGGCACAGAGAGAGGGAGACACAGAATCTGAAACAGGCTCCGGGCTCTGAGCCGTCAGCACAGAGCCCGACGCGGGGCTCGAACTCACAGACCGTGAGATCATGACCTGAGCTGAAGTCGGATGCTTAACTGACCGAGCCACCCAGGCGCCCCAAATAACTTTTTAATAAATCTTGAAATCCTCAGAATATTCATACTAAAGTGTCTGAAAGTCCAAGATCATAATCGTATCACCATGATTTTAGGCATAACTCTTGATGCCCAAAATGACTCAGGGGAGTGATTATCCCGAATATATTAAGGATTAGACTAAAGAAGAAAGTGCTATGTAAACAGTCCATATAAATGTGTGCTATTGTTGGTTGGCAAGAAGTTGTACTCACACCTACTTTTTAATAATTCTGAAAAGACTTGCATTAAACTGACAGGACTTCTCATACTTGATGGAATATTGGAATTAAAATCATATTAGTGGGGCACCTAGGTGGCTCAGTTGGTTAAGCGTCCGACTTCATGATCTCACAGCTCATGAGTTGGAGCCCACATCTGGCTCTGTGCTGACAGCTCAGAGCCTGGAGCCTGCTTCGGATTCTATGTCTACCTCTCTCTCTCTGCCCCTCCCCTTCACATGCTCTCTCAAAAATAAATAACCATTAAAAAAATTTTTTAAATAAATAAAAAAATAAAATAAAATCATATTAGTATTATTTTACTTCTTGAATACTTACCAAGTGCCTGCTCTATGTCAATGGTTGTCTAATTCCTCATAACATAAGTAGGTATAAGATATAGGATTTTTTTTCTCTCAAGGGGCACAGAGAGTAGTGATTCCACATAATTCATTAACTGAAGTAAACACTGTGTGGTCACTGTTTTCCATTTCATTTTTAACTTAAAAAGTTATTTGAAATACGCAAAATGCTTAAGATCCTTTGTCTCTCATTGGCTTCCACACTGGATTAGTGGTGTATTTAACAGTTTCTATATCATTACACAAACCTATAGGAAACCATAATGTAAGTCAAATTTTCCTGGAGACTGTGGGGGAGAAAAGACAACAGGAGTTGAGACACTGCCCTGAAGGGCAGGGGAGAAAAAAGAGACTAGCAAAGGAACTTCTAAGGAGCCAGAGTATTAAAAAGGAAAAAGAAAAGGGATGCAAATGTTTTAAGCCCCAGTTTCCTTATCTGCAGAATAGAAATAATATATTTAACTTGTGCAATCAGTGGGAAGAAGGAAGTATCAATGCAAACGGACCTATTAGCATGATGCCCAATCTTCAGGTTTAGTAACGTCTTCTAAATATTGTTGGTTTTGTTTCCCTAAAACTACAATGGTGCACAAGTAACCAAAATCTATAGCTAGACTAGAAGCCAAATTCCTTATCACCAACAGTATTTAAGATACCTGCTCTTTGAATCACTGCTTATTTTATTTACTTAAACAGCTAAAAATGCAAAACTTAACAGATGATTCGCCCCATTGTATTTTCACTGAGGAGACATAATTAAGACAAAGAGTCTCTTCCATTTTTTTTTTCCAAAACATTCCCTTAGTTGTTCCAATCATGAATTATTGTGAGTGGCATTAGCAGTATAATGAAAAACTGTGGGTCTCATCAAAATGAATCGTACAAAATGTCCCAGGCAGAAGCACTGGGTCAGGGAGCTAGTTCATGTCTTTATGTTGTGATACTTTGTTTTACGTGGGAGGCTTCACAGGCTTTGCTCTCACCTAAGGGGCACTGTAGAAAGTCTAATGATGCCCATTAGTTCCTTGTTCAGGGCTACTGTGACTTATAGATTCTTTATGTTAATCGGGATTATGCTTCCGGCGTATTTAGAAACCCACTACAATTTTTTTAAACATTTAAGTCAAGTGATTTGAGAAAAGCTAAGCATACGGCCTCAGGTGGTAGAGGTATTTCAGGAATGACAGCACCAAAGAAAAAATAATTAGCAAACCCTTTCATGATAGCTAATTTTCACTGGGCCATGTGCAATCTATTTTTATACCACCAGATGCCCCCTTCAATGTAGTCTTATTTTTATTTACATAGCCAAGTTATTTCTAAAGTTGACAGAGATCTGTCAATTTGTTCTAATTTTGTGGAGAAAAAATTTACCAGGATCACATGACAACACCCTCTGCCCCACATCCCCAAGCTTCTTACTCTGTGAGGTGAGTTGGTCTAACATCAAGGTTGAAAATAGCAAGCTTTCCCCACAAGGCCATGAGGGGGAAGGCTTTGCTATTCAGTTCATTTCGAGATCTTATCACCCACCTGCTAATTAAAACTTGAGCAGACTTATTCAATTTGGTAAAATATTTCCGGCCAGTGCAATCAATGAAGCTTTTCCAAAGCTACTTACTAAATAGCATTTTTCCTAAATTTCAGATTTTCAGTGGACTGTTCCCGAGGTGGTCAAACAACTCTGACAAAGAATTTCCTCTAGGCTTTGATATCTGAGTACATTATTTCTAGAGAAGGGGAAAAAACAAAGCTCTGTTAACTCAATAAAACAAGAAATGGATTTTTATTACGAAGTTATTTTAATGATTAGTTATACCATAGTGGCTATATGAACAAAGCCAATGAACATATAAAAAGGAACTTGATTCCATTGTAATCGGGGAAATGCAAATTAAAATTGAATGAGATGATATTTTACACCCACGAGAATGACCAAAATAAAAACAATAGACAACAGAAGCATTAGGATGTAGGAAAACTGGCACCACTGTGGGAATCTAAGTTGATACATCTCCTAGTGGTGAATAAACACATACCCCATCAATCTAGTTTCACTCCTAGGCATTTGCCCAGCAGAAATGTACATGTATACTCACCAAAAGACACACACAAGGAGGACCATAGCACTGTCAACCTCTAATCCTGTGGGTGATTCTTTCTGACCTTGGACATGCTTTGCTACAAGCATATGCTGATTACTAAACAGTTGAGAGCTCTCTGCACACCTCCAGGTTTCTCTGCCAGTTTTCTCCTTTCCTGTACCTTATCCCATTAACGCTAGCTGCCCTGTTCTGCCCCACCTCTCAGCTCCACCTCCTCCACTTGGGCAATCTGGCTCCCCCCCCACACACACACACACCATGACCTGGAAACTTTCCAAGGTTGTAAACTGGAGCAATTACAGAGACACATCATGTGTTTTCCATCTCTTTCTCAGAGATCATTTCCCAATGTCTTCGAGACTGCCGTTTCTATACTTGGCCCATTTTTGAAAAAAATCAGGCAGTTAGGAAAATCCCGTTCCTGCGACACCATCTCCTCCAGGAGCTAACATCCTGAGGAATACCATTTTGACCAGAAAGAATTACAGAGGAATAGTCGATGCTTCTTCAGAATTGGGCGTTTGGCAGCTATTTTCTCGGCAATCGACCAAGCAAACCTGTCACTTCACACAAAACAACTGATAGCGTTTGTGATCAATGATAAAATTCAAGCTTTCAAACAAAATTTAGAATTTTAGAAAACGTGTATCTGCCACCATCAGCTTGTTAGCATCTGAAATGCAGAAACATCTCTAATGAAATCAATGGCAATCTTAACACATGTTTTAACACTGTGTAATAAGAACCGTCAATACAGAAAAGGCTACATTACTTGCGGCACTAACAATTTTTAAATGACCAATGCATATCACAAAATCATGCATGAGTATAACATCTATTTTAGGTACAAGATAGACCAATGGATTTTAAGGTAACATCATGGATATGGTTTCAGAATCTGCACCACAACTGAGTTGTAAGGAATTACCACTTCTTGAGTTCTGGTAGTGTATTGAAAAAGTTTTTATAATACTCCCTTCACTTACAAATACAGACCTCTGTGTGACCAGATTTTCTTTATATTCTCAATTGAAAATATGCTGCTACAGACAATATACTGCTTTTGAGATTGCCAGTAATTTTTTAGGCATGTAAAGGATTTCTGAGACCAAAAGTTGGTATAGAAAATCACAGGCCAGAAGACTTCTTTACAACTCTCCTTACTGCTTTCTCATTTGAAACTTTCTTCTTAATCAGCTTTCTGTGTCAGGCCTGCCCTTGGTTCTTCTCCAGTCTGCTCCTTTCATTAACACCCGAGCTGTGTTCACAGTCCTGCCCTGATGACCCTCAGGATTGAGGGTCCCACTCTTCAAATCCAGGCATCAGCTACTGGCTAGAGAACTACTTTGTGCAACCGTGGGCCTATCTGATCTCTGCTCATTGGCCCCTAACAGGCACACTTTGGACTCTATAGCACTGTGCTCCTTCTCTTTACTTGTGACCTGTTAACCAGGGCATCTCCAGGGGACTTTCGGCTTTTTTTCTTACTGTCTGCTGTAAAACTGCCTGCCTCTTTCTGAATTTCAGATGCTCTTTCCTAGTTCCCGAGAGATGACCTCCAAATTTGTATTTATAAAAATAATTGCATGCTTCCAAGGAGGGTTTGGGCTTAAAAGTACGTCTACAGGGGTGCCTGGGTGGCTCAGTCTGTTAAGCGTCCGACTTTGGCTCAGGTCACGATCTCACAGTTTATGAGTTCAAGCCCCACATCAGCCTCTGTGCTGACAGCTCAGAGGTTGGAGCCTGCTTCAGATTCTGTGTCTCCCTCTTTCTCTGCCCTTCCCCTGCTTGTACTCTCTCTCTCTCTGTCTCAAAAATAAATAAAC
Organism: Panthera pardus; assembly: GCF_024362965.1. NCBI lineage: Eukaryota > Metazoa > Chordata > Mammalia > Carnivora > Felidae > Panthera > Panthera pardus. Next base: position 20,933,444 of record NW_026526732.1, on the reverse strand, counting down.
ATTAAAAAAAATTAAAAGTATTTCCACAGAAGCATTGCACATCTTTAGTGGATCTTTAATATTTAATAGTAAAGTATACTTTCCAATAGGACTGAGTGTGTACATGCCGGGAACAGGAAACCATTTGGGGATATGGGAGATTTCCTGGTGCTGTTCAAGACAAACACCTGTCTATATGTGTATGTGAAACTCCTCCCCTTTGCCTATTCAGTTGCAATGATACAGAGCTTTTATTGAACTTTGGCTTCAGGGAGTAGGTACTCAGGACTCCCAAGCATTTTGTATATTGTAACAAGTAGCCAAAAGACCATAATCTTATATTTATTCTTTAGTTCTCCAAAGTCCCTTACTTTTGAAGTGTTGTCTCTAAAACTATCCATGCCATTTTCTTGTCCCAACAGGCTCTCTCCCTGAAATTTATCCCAACATCAATACAATTAATGACCCAGAAGAGCATAATGTTACTTCTCTGGAGTAACTTTGTCTCAGATAATTTAGGGAAAAAAAAATATATTACATAAAATCAATCCTTGGGAGTTCAGGGAAGGGAGGTGGGAAGGAACAGTTGCCAGCTCATGGTGGTTACCCTAACCCGAAAATATTATTCTCAGTGCTCAACTTGTAGTGGGTGCTAAGTAAATCTTTTGGATGAATAAGCAATTGTGTGAGTGCCTGCAAACAAACTAACCTATAGTTGGACCATTTGCAATGGGGAAGGGGAAGAAGGGAGGAAGAAGGGGAAGAAGGGGAAGGAATAAAGGAGGAGGGTGGAGAGAACGAAAGAAAGAAAACAACACCTTTCCAAATGAAGTGGATTTTCCATTTGATGAAAAACCCATAGTGCACTCTTCCCAACCCAAAGCCTCTATTCTTTTAGTTGATCATTTCAATTATAAGTTTTCTTCTCTTAACTAACTGGGGGCTTACTATGTGTCAACAGGAGGAGATAACAATGGAGACAGAGAAAATGGGGATGAGAATGGAAGGGAACTACATTTTATTTATAAAAATACGGTACACAAGTCTATGAACCAAAGAAAAGGAAATAAGAACAAGTAGATAGATGCCTAAGTTCCTATTAAGTTATACTCCTCTGTGAAGTAGCATTCTAAATTATGTTTATTCACATATCTCTCCAAATATAGATCATCTTGAAATTTTCAATGTATATATTTTAGGCATCTTTATTTTGAATCACTTTCTAAATGGTATCAAAAGATTTTAAGACAACCTTATAAGATGGAAACATTCAAATTGACTCTATGAGAAAAGTTTCAAAGCTCAAACACATTTGTTTATTATGCATTGAGGTTTATCAGAGCTTAGTATTCATTAGCTCATTTAATGCTCACCACAAGATGAGTTAAATGTAATGTTTATTCCTGTTTTACAGATGACAGAAGCAAAAAATTAAATAATTTGACCCATTTTACTACCATAAGCAGCAAAATTAGGATTCAAATGAGGAAATTCTGTCTCTACTACATGTGCTAAAAAAAAAACTGGCCACTAGTACCTCCCTTCTCCATTTATATCACCTAAACCATGCGCTTAATTTTTTATTGTAAACATAGAACAGTGATGAACATCCTAAGAGGCCAATCAGAAGCTGGGGCCAGAGTAATGAGGTGATTTATGGAGATACAGTCAGATGGCAGGGCATGGAACTCCCCTTTGCTGACTCTTAAATGTGAGGTCATTTTTCTTCTGAGCAGCCAGAAATGTGTGATTCACACAATCGGACTTGCTTATTTGTGATATGTGACAAGACAGATTGCCTGAATGTAAAGAATTATTAAAGTCTATTCAACATAAACGCAATACTGAGTAGAATAAATAACATAAGAAACTTGTTATACAATATTCATAAAATCTGTATAACTTGAATCAGTGATGCCTTTACTATAATATTCCAAGCCTATGAATGCAATTACAATTTCATTAATATTCATACTAAAGCCCAGAGAGTTCTAGTGCTCACTAACCCATGTGTGAAGTCCAGACTTTTTTGGAGTTCCTGTTCTTAAAGTATCTCTGGGAATTTCCATTGTTCTCCTGCTTGGTCTATCATCAGTCACTTGTTACTGATAATCAGCCACCATTGCCCAAAGCCAGTCCATGCCAATTCTCCTTATGAAATAAAAAATGCTCTAGAGGAGTTGAAGGGGAAAATGACCTTTCTCTCTGTGTTGAGATCAGTTACAGGAAGGCCAAAGTTATTTTGCTCCTCAGTAATGCCAAACTTTAAAAAAAGCTGAATCTATTTTCATCCATAGCCATTCTTCTCTCCAGGTGCTCACAGGCCCAGAAGGAATATATTGGTTTGTCCCTATGCTGGATTTACCAAGCAAGACTGCTTCTTCTCTGGGGATGAATTTTTCTTTCTAGGCATGAGAACATTCCTTCTTAGATTGTCTTGCCTCATACCAATCACAATGGCAGTTTGAAACATTTCCCTATAGCTGAACACCTAGTTTATCAGTGCAGGAAAGGCACACTGTTGAAAAGTGGGGGTAAGATTGGGGAAGACAGGAAACAAGATCCATCCAATTTCACAGGACAAATTTATCAGCCAGTCCTGCCTAGTTGGAACACCCATATACATGCATGGGTGAAAGTTCCATAGGCATCCTCTCCCAATAACCTTGTAGCAGCCAATTCCTTCATTGACAGTTCATTACACAGTGGCATATATTCCCCTGCTTTAATTACATTAGCTAAACTAATGTGCCAAAGATTTTTTTTTTTGAAAGAAATCAAGGGGCTACTAAATTTTCAAGCACACAGCACCAAAGTTCAGGGTCCCCAAACAAATATTTTTCATAATCTTTGAGGAGATCTCCTATGTGTCTTATAGGTAATTGCTCCTATACGTGTTCCACCATGCAGGCAGGTCCTTGGGCCAGGAAGGGGACATTGTTTCCAGAGTTCTTCCACATAGAATCATGTCATAGAAAATTATTCATTACCTGTTAAAATGGTACAGAAATCTTCATCCAATACTACTGTAATAGGGGTCAACACCATTGCAACAAGAAAGGGTGAATTCAACTCTGAATACAATAAGGATGAGTGGGGATTTACAACCAAGGGACAGAGTGAGGGGGGTTGATGGATGGAAAATCACTGAGAAGAGACACGGTGAGGGAGTCTTGCTAAAGTGGCCTAATAGGATTCTTGCTAGAAGCAAGGCAAGGTTGAAACACAGTTGAGAAGATGGCTCAGAGGAGTCTGACTAAAGTTTGGTCAAGGAAGGAGTCTTATCAATAGCTGAGGACAATGCCCAGAATGGATCTGACTAGCCAGTTACACTCAGGCTTTGAGAACCATGCTTTAAAATCTCTGATATGTAGGGGCGCCTGGGTGGCTCAGTCGGTGGGGCGTCCGACTTCAGCTCAGGATCTCACAGTTCGTGAGTTTGAGCCCCGTGTCGGGCTCTGTGCTGACAGCCTGGAGCCTGCTTAACATTCTGTGTCTCCCTCTCTCTCTCTGCCCCTTCCCTGCTCATGCTGTGTCTCTCTCTGTCTCAAAAATAAATAAACATTAAAAAAAAATTTAAAAAAAATAATAAAAATAAATAAATAAAATAAAATCTCTGATATGTAGAGAGAGATGGTTTGTTTAATGTACTTCAATATTTATTCATCTAACTTTGCTCAAGTAGTAACTTTCTAATCAGCTCCATTTCAAAAGGTGTTAATGTGATTTTTTCAAAAACTCATAAAAGATACTGAAATTGAGAAGTGTGCAGATCACAGTAGTTAAATAAATTGAGAGTAATATCTCTGGGTCCTCCCCCAATTAGCCATGCCCTTAACTATTATTTTATAAATAATGGTCACCTTCCCACTTTGTCTCTTCTTCTACTATACCTCCGCCTTCCTATCTGCTCTTGCAACATTACCAATGTATCACAGGTCATTCATTTAGAAAAAGGACCTGGGGAAGAAAATCTATCTCATCCATTGTAATGTACATGGGTTGGAAATGGTTTCCCTAACTCACAAGTCCTGCTGCAGGTAGAAAAGTCTTTAACAGTTGTCTCTTCCAACCCCCTCATTTAACAAATCAGGAAACCAAGGTACAGATTAGTGATTTAATTAAACTTAGGTAGCCAATAGTGAGCTAAAAATAAACATATGTTTTCATATCTTAAGTGTACCATCTTTAACATCCTTCCTTGTTATTACAAATAGTCATAATTATAAATTTTTAAAGTCCAGATCAACTATACAGAAAATACCAGTTCCTCCTGCTCCTCTCAGAAGAGATAGGTAGGGACTGATCACCATTGTCTTTAGCTAAGAAAGAGTTGATATGATATTGGCTGGATTGAAGCATTTTTGGAATCTTACAGGGTCTTAAATTTTGACTGAATATATTAAGTTTATGAGTCCTATTCAAAGATTACTAGGAATGGTAGGAAAACCTTAAACCGGTAGTTGAGAGATTTGTAGCTTTTCCTGATATTGTCACAAACCGACTGTATAGTTTTGGGCAGTTTTTTTTTTTTAACTGTATTATTAGGGTTTTTTTTTAAATTTTATTTAAATCCAAGTTAGTTAACATATAGTGTAATAATGGTTTCAGGAGTAGAATTTAGTGATTCATCACTTACATATAACACCCCGTGTTTGTCCCAACAAGTGCCATCCTTAATGCCCATCACCCATCTAGCCCATCCCCTGACCCAACACTCCTCCAGCAACCCTCAATTTTTTCTCTGTATTTAAGATTTTCTTATGGTTTGCCTCCATCTCTGTTTTTTTATCTTATTTTTCCATCCTTTTCCCTATGTCCATCTGTTTTGTTTCTTAAATTCCACATATGAGTGAAATCATATAATATTTATCTCACTGAGTTATTTCACTTAGCATAATACACTCTAGTTCCATCCACATTGCTGCAAATGGCAAGATTTCATTCTTTTTGACTGTTGAGTAAATTCCATTTTATATATGCATACACACACACACACACACACACACACACACACACACCCCGCATCTTCTTTCTTTATCAATTCCTCAGCCAATGGACATTTGGCCTCTTAATCACAATTTGCCAATTGTTGATAGTGTTGCTATAAACATTGGGGTGCATGTGCTCCCTTCGAATCAGCATTTTTGTATCTTTTGGATAAATACCTACTAGTGCAATTGCTGAGTCATAGGGTAGCTCTACTTCTAATTTTTTGAGGACCCTCCATACTGTTTTCCAGAGTGACTATACCAGTTTGCATTCCCACCAGCAGTGCAAAAGTGTTCCCCTTTCTCCACATCCTTGCCAACATCTGTTGTTTCCTGAGTTGTTAATTTTAGCCATCCTGACAGGTGTGAGGTGGTATCTCATTGTGGTGTTGATTTATATTTTCCTAATGATGAGTAATATTGAGCATCTTTTCATGTGTCTGTTAGCCATTTGGATATCTTTGGAAAAGTGTCTATGCATGTCTTTTGCCCATTTCTTCACTGCGTTATTTGTTTTTTCAGTGTTGAGTTTGAGAAGTCTTTTATAGATTTTGGATACTTTACATCCCCATAGTCTCCTCATCTATAAAATTAGATGAAAGAGATCAGGACCTAGGTCCCTTACATTGGAAATGCTGGTTTTACAGCATATTAAACTGGGTGGGGTGGATAAATTAGCATATATAGAGAAACCAGCTCACATTGGGCTGGTGCACAGAAAATCCTCAAAATAAAGTTAACCCACTTCTCCCTTCCTTCCTTACTCCTTCTTTTGTCCTTCCTTCCTTCAGGTATCAGCTAGAAGATAAGGACTTGGGGGTGATGGGGAGACTGGATGGGTAGGTGAGCATTTGAGAGCAGCCTGCAATTGATTACCCACTCCTTACCTGATTGGGGTTTTAGCATATGACACTTGTGTCCTAAGGGAAGACTGCACAAAATGTGTTTTTAAAAATGTTTATCCATGTAACAGAAGCAACTATCTTTTTAGCAAGTCACCAATGGAATCAGTTATAGCTTTAGCTTTTAAGAGTCAAATCCAGACACATTCTCTCAAGAATACCTCTAACTTTGTGTAGATTTGGCATAGCAAATGTCCAACATTTAATATTTCATATCAACATGAAATATTAATGTAAAACTGGTAATTAGCAGTTTTTATTCTTCGTTCAGTGACCTTTTTTCTAAAGGATCAAACACTTTGCCAAATGCCCCCCTTTCTCACCAATGCCTTCATCCACCAGCCTTGAGTGTGTATTTAAATCCCATTTCTGTTCCCAACCCTTATCAGCTATAAGCTCTTTCTTTTAAAGTGGGATCTAAGTCCACTTGGATTTCTATTCCCAACCCTTATCAGCTACAAGCTCTTTCTTTTAAAGTGGGATCTAAGTCTACTTAGAAGACTGGAAAATATTTCTATCCCAAAGAAATACTCCTGACTAATTTGAGAAGTTGAGCAAAAATTATAAGCAATGACTCCACTTTTGTGTAGAAAGTTTAGTCATCTGGGTTTAATTGAAGGGGATGATGGGCTTTACTTTGCGTTGAATGCACTGCAGTCAATACAGTCAGGATTGGAGAATGCATATGAATAGGAGGCAGCTGGGAGGTTTTCACATTCAGGGAGCAATTGTAAAAGGCGATGCCACAGTTGTGTATAAGAAAGTGCCAGCAGCCTAGGAGAAAAGCAGTGAATGAAATAAAGATGACCAGATTAAAGAAGATAACCTGTTCTCCTTCTGCACCGGATTAGGCTCCATTCATATGTACATTTACAGTAATGATTGAGCAATAAACAGAAAACCCAATGCCATATGTTGTGTGAGGTGTCACAGGAAAAAGAGTCTGTTAATAGTCTGAAGAGAAAAGGTCTCCTGAGGAGACTAGAAGTAACTTTCTGGAGGAGAGAAAAGGAGAGATAAGTAAGATCTCTGAAACAGAGAACACAGGGCAAACAAAAATAAATTGGTTTCTCTTATTCCCAGCAAACTATTTGAGTTTGGGTGACAGTGAGTTCTGGCTATGAGTAAGCACATCAGGTCCTTAAGGAGTTGGGGCAGGCATTTCAGAGGGACCCTTGAAGAAGGCGAGTCTTCAGGGACAACTGGAAACTCAGCCATAGCAAACCTACATTGGAAGACCTCCCATCACATTAAAGCCAGAACATGGGTGTATAAAGAAGATGGGACTTGACGGTCCATATATCTTAGTTCTCAAAAGCATAAGCTTGGGAGCCAGACTGCCTTGGTTCAAATCCCAGCACTGCCACCAGCTGTGAGACCATGGGCAAGTCCCTTAACTTCTCATTTTCTTTTAGAAGAGTGCTTGGCATTAGTATGTACCTAGTATGTGTTATTAAAATACCAACAAATAAACTTACATTGTTTTATTATTTCATTTGTATTTAATTCCATTTAATAAAATATAGATATGCTTCAAGAGTTCTTGTCTTGCATTTTGAATAGTTCCAGGAACATTCAAGAGAAAGGAGAATATGCCATGCTGTGTATTGTACTTGAACTTACCCAAGGATATTTTATAGGATTGCAAGTGTTGGGGTCTGGGGAAGTGGGGCATTAAACCCTGTGCAGCAAATATGTCATTCCCTCTTTGTATGAGGTCAAGTGAGAAATTTGCTGAAGAGACATTGTGGAAGAAAGTTTACATTTGAGCATTTTTTTCCAAGGAGAAGATTCTAACTTTCATCAACTCTCAAAGATGAGGTGTTACTAGCCTACTCACCCATAAACATTCTATATAGAATATTTTATTACACACCTACCTTTAGTAACCGATTCAAAGCAATGAATGTTACTCATAAGTTAAAATATAGCTTGGTATTCAACTCGGCTATAACCCCACAGATGTCTTTCGGAATTTTTATTGCAGTGGAATGACATCAATACAGCCAGAACTCAGTAAGTTTGTGTGTCAAAAGGCTATTCCTCACTCACTCCCCCACAAGCATGTACATAATGTTAACCCATCTCCCTGAAATCCAGCACAAGAAATTGCAAGGCCCATCAACTTACCACCATCAATGACGTTGAGCACTTGTGTTTAAATCTCAGTAAAAAAGATTCTTGCTTTTGCTTCAAATACACAGCAAGCAGGCAAATGTAAGTAGTACGATTACTTGAGCTGTGGTTGATTCAATACCAAATTTTCTCTCCAGATATTAACATATCATATTCTTTTACTTTTATTTTCAGTTCTCTCTTTTTTTTTTATATATCTTTTTTTGGTTTATTTTTGATTATATAAGAAAACATATTTTGAAGAAAAAAAAAGAACAGTTCCAGCACAGAAGTATTTCACTGGAAGAATAGATAATCCAGTGTCACTTCCTGGCCACACACTTGGATCTCACTCCCCTCTCCGTGGGTCACCAAAGTTAACTGTAGGTTGTCAGTTCTCTCAGATGACTTTCTGCAATATGTAAGGTATACCTATGCATGTATGAATTTTTATATACATATATATCTACACGTAACTTCATCTTTAAATAATCTGCCTAAATGACATAATTTTATGCTTAATATCAGCAATTTACTTTTCCTGTTTCCTAAAATGTACTGGAGATTCTTCCAGGTTGCTGCACATAGAACTATGTGATTATGCCACAATGCAGAGATCCCAGAGGTCAACTACTCTAGTACTGACGGATGTATAGGTTGATTCCAGTCTTTCTTTGTTGTCAAATCCTTATATTCCCATTTCTGGGCAAATGGGAGTTATTTCTCTAGAAAAGATATTTGTTACTTGTCTTGTAATTATTGTGACTTCTGTCATTTTAACTTTTATAATGTTTATGTAGGCAAATATGACAACTTTCTTCTTTCTGATTTCCAAATTTAGAGCCTTTCTCAGGAAACCCTTTCAGACCCTAAATTACAAATGAATATTCTCTTTGTTTTCTCAACATAATTTTGTGTTGGTTATTTATGTATAATGACCTGATACATTTCCAAACAATTTTGCGAGGGTGTGAGATAAGGGACAATTTAATTGTTTGTTTTTTTTTTGGTTGTTGTTGTTTTTTCGTCTAATTGTCCCATGACTTTTTATTAAATAACCTATTCCTACCCTACCAATTTCCCACAAGGTAACATATGACATTGCCTTTGTCACAGATGAAATTTCCCTAGGCAACTGGATCTTACCTCACACTACCTTTTTCTATGCAATCAAGCTGTCTATTCCTGAACAATTACATGGGTTTAGCTGCTAGAGTCTTACATAGGTATTTTTAATATGGATGAGCAAATACCATCTCTTGGTCTTTTTCAAAATATTTTTGGCCATTATATTTTCATCTTCAATTGTACTTGAAACTAAACCTGTCAAGCTCCACAAATAGTTCTTTTAGGATTTTATATGGGATTGCAGATTTAAATTTACAGATTAATTTGGGAAGAACTAATATCTTTTAAGTGTTATACATTCTCTTCCAGGAATATGTTATGTCCCTGCATTTATTTAGGTTGGCTTATGTATCTTTCAGAAAGTGTTACATTGTTTTTTATAATCTTCTTTAAGGGCTGTTGTTTTTTGTTTTTTGTTTTTTGCTTTTTGTTTTGTCTTTTTTGCTGTTGTTGTTGTTGTTGTTTTGGTTTCTGTTGCTATTGTGATTTGGGATGTTTTCCCATGATATGTTCTAATTGGTTATTGGCCTATATAGAAAAGTTATTATGTACCAAATTTTGCATACAAGTACCTTCTTAATTTTAATAGTTTTTTTCAATTGATTCTCTTGGATTTTCTAGGTAGATGATTACATTGTGTACAAATGACAGTTTTATCCTTCCCTAACTAATGCATACATATGAGCATGTGTGTCCTGTTTATATTCAGTCTTTCTAAAATGTTGAATAGTAGTGTTGAGAATAGATACTATCATATTCATCCTGACCGCATAATGGCCATTCACAAATAAATAAGACATAATATTCCAAAGCTTCAAATTTCCTGTCACCTGTTTTATTCAGGGGACATTTGCATTTCTATAGCTGCAAAAATAACCACAAAATATAATACTGCGCATAATCAGCAATACTTCAAATCACTCCCATCTTTGCACATTGTCAGCTCCTCATAAAAGCCACCAAGGCTAAAACATGGTGTCTCTGATAAATTTTGATTGACCAACTGAAGTTATTATAATAATGTCATTCTGACATAGGCCTCTGTTACATTTTTTCATATTATCATAGTTTATATCATATTGACAGATACAAATACATATATGCAACAGATACTAATTATAATCATAATAGCAAAATAACTACTATGAAGTCATACTCAACTTAAGAGCTTCTATTTTTTGAGATTTATACAAATTAATTCATGATGTATGCAGTCCTGAACATTTTGCTATTCTCAGTATTATGTGGGTAAGACTTATTTGTGTTGTTGCATATTATTATAACATATTCATGTGTACTGCTGTTTAATATTCTATTGTACTAATATGTAGTAATTTATTTTCATTTTGTGGACATTTTGGGTTGTTTCTGGTTTTGTGCAATATTAATAATAATACTACAAGTAGAACTGCATATTCCTCTTGGTGCATATGTTTAAGAGTTTCTCTAGAGTATTTCTTAGAAATAAAATTTGTAGTGCATGGGGATTATGAATCTCTAAATTTTCATAATATTTACTACAGTTTTATTGGTGATAAAGTTTATACAGAGAGGGAAATTCTCTTTGATTCCTAGTTTATTAATAGTCTTACATAAATAGTTGTCAAATTTTATTTAATGTTTTTTCTACAGTGAATAAGGTAGCTACTGAAAAATAATGCTGCATAACAAACCACCCCAAAACTCTGTGGCTTAAAGCAATAATTACTTATATTCGTTCATGTATCTGTGGGTAGGCTATAGTCAAAATGACCTCGGCAAGGTCAAAGTCTACTTGACTCCAAGCTAGGGATGGAGTCTGGTCTGTCCCATACGTGTCTCATCCTCCCTAAACTAGCTGGCTAACTGGTAAAGATTCTTTTGCGGCAATAACAGAAGCATAAGAGCCAAGTCTGATATCAAAGTTATACTGACCTTATAGACCAACCATAATGTTAAGATTTAAGGTAATACTCACCTGCAAAACTATTGAGTCCTAGTATTTTCTTTGTTGGAAATGTTTTAATCTACTAACTCAATTCACTTAATGGTGATAAGACAATTTAGACATCCTTCTTGAGTAAGTTCCGGAAAGATTCTAATATTTATGAAATTTATCCATTTCATAAATTTTCAAAATTATCAGCCTTAAGTCACTCATAATAATCACTTACTGTGTTTTAAATGTCTATATTTGTAATTACATTTCTTTGTTGTCCCTAATACCGAGCATGGGCCAGAGAAAATTTACTTTTGCCTCTACTAGAAGTTAAAAGAATTTGTGTTCAGGGACCAACGTAGCCCCTTAAAGTTGTACAGACTAATGAAGAATTCCCACTGTCAGCTTTTCTGTCTTATAACTGTCAGAGATTTAGTCACCCAATAGATGATAGAGTTAGCATAATCATTTGCCCTCAGAGCAACCTTGCTATCTGTGATTGCTTCTTGTTCAGTGATCCTTCATGTCCTTGGGTAGTGGTGAAGAATGCCCTAAAAGGTTTCCTTTACTTCTTACTTTGAGACCAGAAATGAATTAAAAGGCCTGTTTTATCCAGACAGCAGCTATTTTTTCATTTATTTGTTTTTTAAGTTGGAGACTCTTCAGAGTATGTCTAAAATTATTGATTTCTAAATATCACATTAATTCAAAGATAAAACAGGGTGTTGTTTCAGAAAAAGCATACCACATAGTCGCCCTTGGGCTTATCAAATGCTGGGTCCTACCCATCAGGGACATTCATTCAGTAACCTTAATTGTTACAGTTCACTGTAATGGAGCACCTTAATAACAAATCCTCCTGCCCCAGTCAAACCTTCAGATGATTGCTGCCCAAGCCAGATCTGATGACAGCTCCTGAGAGACCCTGAGCCAGAACTGCCCAACCATGCCACTCCTGAATTCATGACACCCAGAAGCTATGAGATAATTGCTTGTGGTAACCCTAAATTGCTAAGTTTGGGGATCATTTATGACACAGTCATGATAATATACACAATGTCATTGTTAAACATTAAGATTTATGATTTTGACTAACAGAAAATGTATGTATATAGTCTCTAAATAGAAATCACTCTGATGCTTTAGTTTCTTCATGGGTAATGTAATCAGACCATAAGCAACATATTTGGATGAATAAATAAATACAGACCCAACCATAAGCATTCACCAAGGCCATCAAACAAATGCCAAATAGCAAATCTCATGCCCAACTCAAGAGAAAAATGTATACTCCCTGTGAGGAAAGGCACTATAAGAAGTGATAAACATGTTTCTCATTCTCTTTGGGGAAACATGAAAATCCCACTGACAAGAGTTCCTGCATCTTTTGTGTGCACATTTACATTTTTTCTCAGATAACAGAGCACTATGGGATTTGCAAACGATAACTTCAGATATACTGTGATTTTAAGTAGCACTATTAGCTAGGTAATTGTAATAAATAATATCATTAGTTAATACTATATCATTCAGCAATTTTCCCAGCTTTAATTTTTAGGCTTAAAAGAAATCATGTTGGAAAAATATAATCATTTGCAATGGGATTAAAATGTCTTATTCAAGTTGAATATAATGAATGTTGTTAATGTGAGGAATACATAATAATTTTTGAAATGGAACTCACTTTATTTGTTTGATCTACTTTTCATTACAGCATGAGATAACAATAAAGGCTATTATCAGGCAATATGTTTGATCCTGGTCCACACTATCAAAGAAGATAGCCTCTATTTATTTTTTTTCCTATTTGCTTAAACAAAGTAATTGTTGCTAGTGTGAAATGGAAAAAGTACTCTATATAATCTTTACTTGGACAAAATAAAGAACTGTGGTCCATTAGTAAGCACAGTGCGTGAAAACCTCACATGCACTTGGAGAAAAGGCTTTGTGCAGAAAAGCAGTGACATTCCAGAAATTTACTGAAGCCTGATGACAGAAAATACAAGAAGCGCCCATTTTGTTTTAGGAATCTTTTTGTTTAGATAAGCATTAATATCTATAGTCAGCTTTCTTGTCTTCATTTGTCACTATCCATACTCTTTGTCTCATTGCGTTGATTATTTATGTCCTAAATTATAGCTATTCTTTCTTCTTTTTCTGTGGCTTAAAGAACTGCTCCAAGGGCAAGTGTAAAAATCAATGTCTGAATATGTTACTTGGCAATGTATGAACAGCTCTATTCAAAATAAAACTGTGTGTCATCTTGGCACCTGTCTTAAGACTATTGTCTTCTAAGCTAACATAATCCTCATCAGTTTACCTGCTATGTGTGGGTGTAGTACTGGCCCAATGGTAAATGTCAATTAGAAGAGCAAATGGAAAAACAAAAGCTCATCAAAGCTTCTTTCTTCTCTTCTTTTTTTTTTTTTAACGTTTATTTATTTTTGAGACAGAGAGAGACAGAGCATGAACGGGGGAGGGTCAGAGAGAGAGGGAGACACAGAATCCGAAACAGGATCCAGGCTCTGAGCGGTCAGCACAGAGCCCGACGCGGGGCTCGAACTCATGGACCGCGAGATCATGACCTGAGCCGAAGTCGGACGCTCAACCGACTGAGCCACCCAGGAGCCCCTCTTCTCTTCTTTTTAAAATCACAGCTGTGTCTCTTAACATGGAATAGTCAGTATTTAAACCTATCTCCTAGAGTTGAAAGTTGCTTTGAAGATAATCCAGTTAAACCTACTCTCTGGGGTTTGGAAGGCAGCTATGCTTACCCCAAAATCACTAATGCACACTAGTGTTTGAACCCTTTCTGTAGCGCATAAACTAAGTGTCTAGTTAGTTCAAGTTCAAACTCCTCAGTGCAGTCCACTCACAACAAACACTCACTCAATCTTCATCTGGCTACCACTGAAAGAACGTTTCTATACCATTCTTGAGCAAAGATAGCTAACTTGTTTTCTTTCTTCTTAAAGTAAGGACAGAAGCTTAAGTAAGGGTTTTTTCAGCCTTTTCGGTTTTTTAAATTTATTTTGAGAGAGACAGAGAGAGAGAGAGAGAGACGTGTGTGTGCTCAAGCAGGGGAGGGGCAGAGAGAGAGGAAAAAAGAATCCTAAGCAGGCTCAGCAGTGTCAGTGCAGAGCCCAAAGCATGGCCGGAATGGGGCTTGATCTCATATCTGTGGGATCATGATGCAAGCCAAGACTGTATGCTTAAATGACGGAGTCCCCCAGGCCTCCCATCAGGCTCCTATATTTGAAGTAGGAATTTAAGGAGCAAGAGAATGACCAATCCACTATTTCCCTGCAGATTGAAATATAACAGGTGATATTATTTCATTCATCCTCTTACCTAAAAGTAATGACTAAAAAGGCCTCACACTGTTACGGAAGTAAATCATCCAGGCATAAAATCTGTTGCTATGTTTCAGGGTGACTTTGGATCAGAACTCCAGAGAAAAGTGAGCAGCTCTATATTAGTCAAGAACAAGTTTTAATGGTAAATAAGGATGCCTGAGCACAAATTTCAATAGTCTTGAAACCACTAGCTTCTTAATAACTTCCTTGCTTTTTACCTGATTGATCTTTCATGCTTCCAAGCCATTACCATGATCAAAACTCTCAACCTTTCGTTTGTTTTCTTTTTAAATTTTTTTAATGTTTTATTTATTTTTGAGAGAGAGAAAGAGACAGAGCACAAGCACGGGAGGGGCAGAGATAGAGGGAGACATAGATCTGAAGCAGGCTCCAGGCTTTGAGCCGTCAGCACAGAGCCCCACATGGGGCTCGAACTCACGAACCCCAAGATCATGACCTGAGCCGAAGTCAGACGCTTAACTGACTGAGCCACCCAGGAGCCCTTCATTTGTTTTCAAAGTATCTCTCACATCTAGTGACGACCTCTGCTCATTGGAGTCTTGTCTCATAGAAATTATCTTAAGAGTGACAACAGTTCTGTGTGGGTTTCTAGGCCTGTCTGAGATGGATAAGAAGCATTAAGAAGTTACACTAACAAACACATTTTTCTACTGAGAAGAATACCCCTTATGAAAGCATGCAAATATTAACAAATAAATCTCCTGTGCTGAATGTCAGTTTCACATACTCCTGACAGGCTTCAGCTTTTAGACAAATAGGCTGATTCCTTTGGAAACCATCCAAAGCATCACATCGCTGACCAGAAATACCTAAAAATGGTTAGAGTAATTGTGAAGAGTAAATGGGCTTGTCTGTTGCTTTCTGTAATGATTTAGAATACAGATCATTGTGTTCAGGTAACAAGTGTTAAGTTCTGCAATTCATGTAATTGGACTAATGAGGTTTAAGTTTCAGGGCCTCTGAAAGTGTATGGGCCCCTGCCAAAGTCACAGAAAGTATCTTCATAATTTTGTACATTTTTCTAAAAGCACACCCCAAACTTTTTACAAGCTTCAATCCTCATGAAATCTAAATCTATCCCTGAACCTATGACAGTGATGAGTTATTCTAAGGGATTAAAATAATGCCACCTGTTGAAGAAGTAACACTTACACATATCAAATAACCATCTGTATCATGCGAAAGGTATGCGGTTTGGAGTCAGGAGATAAATAAAATCTCCAAACCTCAGCTCTGCCATCTATATTCTGCTATGTGATTATACACAAATTGTCTTCTTTTTGTTCACATAAAAAAATACAGACATAATACTGAAATAACAGAAATGTCAGAGGATTAATAAAATTAAATATGTGAATGCCAAATGTATTGCATTTGCCATGTCCATGTAAATGTTATTTGAATCATTATATCCCAGGTTGCTTGAGTCCTTAAAGAAGGTTTCATTCAACCCCCTCCCCCTTTTGGGCCTCCCCCTTTTGGCCTTTCTCTAACAATATCCCCAAGCCATGGTTGTCTATACTCAGCTTGAATATGTCCAGTGGAGTGAGACAGTTCACTTCTTATAATTAACAGCTTAAATATATGGCATAAGAATTTGAGGGGTTTGTTTGGCTTCGGGTTTTTGGTGTTCAAGTATAGGTGTGTGCTTCACATTAAAAGAAAATACTAGCATTGAGGACTGAGGTATAGGCCAGAAATTTCCTTTTGCGAGTATTCACATGTGTGTGATACTTAAAACCAATGAAGCAGCACATGTTACAGCATGGGAAAGGGAGGTTCCCTGGGATATAACCTGGGGCCAGTAATGAAGTCACAGTAGGAAAACTGGAGACGCCTAGGAAGGAATGATCAGAAAGAAAACAGGCAACCAGCAGAGAATAGTGTCGTGGACACCCTAAAAGGAGTTTTAAAAGGGGGACATAGTTAATAACATTAAATGCTGAGGAATTATTCAAAGGCATGTTCTGATGATTTACAAAGCAGATTGGGGATCCATGAGACCATTATGAGGTGGCAGAAAACTGAGTGGGAATGAGTCGTGAGACGAGAGAGTGGAGACAGAAAGGATGGTCTCTTGGCCTTCACTGGCTGGAGCATCGGCACAGGGCAGCATCCAGGGGACACTTCAGGAAGAGAAGTGAGTGAATTCCTGACCTCTGAGAAGGTGGTGGGCAGAGACAAAAATGCACACAGAAGTTGGTCTAAGGCAAGGGGTGACATGCTGGTCCAGGAGCAGAGGACGAGGGAACAGACCCAGAGCACAGAAGCCCAGGTCAACCTTCAGCAAAGAAAAGGATGTTTCTGCCCCTGAGATTACAGGAAAGGGTGGGACAAGGTGCAGAAAAGTTGACAGGTTTGGGGATAAGAAGCCAAGAAATGTCACGTTGTGAGTCTCGGCTCTGAGTTTTTATGCGTCTACTAGTGTGTGGACCCAGGCAGCAGCTGCAACCAGTGCTTGGGGCTCCAAATAGAGCGTTACTGATGGGTGGCCCCAGAGATAATGATAAAGACCACCAGCTTGAGCAGATTAGGGGTGGGGAGCATCCCCAAAGAGGACTCTACCCAGGTTCTCGAGGTGGGAGATGCTAAGGATATTCGCCTCTAAACATTATCTTCTAAATATCCATAAAAATCTGTAAACTTCTCTCTATTTCCATAACCCAGATCTAGTTGAAACTCTAGACTTCCCTTCCACAGGCAACTGACTACAGAACGCCTGCTTGCTGATCGCTCTCATCCATTTTTGATCCCTCCTGCTGATCAGACTATAGATCACTATACCCCGACTTACTTTAAAAATAAAAGCCTGATTATATGTCTTTTTGAAAAAGATATAGATATAGATATAGATATAGATATAGATATAGATATAGATATAGATTCTGTTATCACATTGCTTTTAGAATGAGGAAAAAGCCTGAACATGTCATGCAAGGCTTTTCTCAATCTGACACCTTTCCTCTGACTCCTTTCCTAGCTCACCTCCTGACTCCTCTCTGGCAAAGTTCTGCCAAGTTGGTCTTTTTGAGGATCACAAAGCATAACCTGTTTTTCCCTAGCTCATGTGTTCCCTTGACCTGCTTTGCCCTAGGCAAACCTTATACATTATTCACACTTGACTCAAAATTCATTTCTTTTTTTAAATTTTTTTTAATCTTTTATTCATTTTTGAGACAGAGAGAGACAGAGCATGAGCAGGGGAGGGACAGAGAGGGAGCGAGACACAGAATCCGAAGCAGGCTCCAGGCTCTGAGCTGTCAGCACAGAGCCCGACGCAGGGCTCGAACTCACAAACCGCGAGATCATGACCTAAGCCGAACTCAGACGCTCAGCCGACTGAGTCACCTAGGTGCCCCAAAATTCATTTCTTAAAGGGATCCTTCTCAGTACTTTTCCTACATACTCTTATAATTCCTATATTCTCAACTCATAAGCTTATCATGGCTTATAATTATCAACTTTTTGTTTTAAACTGATTAATGTCTGTCTCTTCAACTAGATACAAGATCTTTGAGGGCAAGGCTCGTGTCTCTTTGTGGTCCTTATTCTGGAGAAGCACAAACAATGCCTGGTGCATAGTAGACGATCAGAAATCTTTGTTTCACGAATGAATGAATGAATGAATTGATGTTAGCACCATGGCTTTGAGATTTGAGTCTTTGCCTAATGGAAGACCATAGTTTCACCTTTATCTATTTCATGACTTTCTTGCGAAGATCAATAAAACTCTGCAGAGGGAAGTCTTTTATATATTGTTGTCTTTATCATGGTTATACAGGATACACTGACAAAAGTGTGTACTTTGGGAAATGGAATTAATTTAACCAAGATAAAGAGTTCCGTTAGGGATCAAGCCAAGAGTTGTAGAGTGCTCTCTCTTCTGGGTCTTTTCTCTCTGTTACTTGGAGCATGAAGGCAAAGGAGCCTGATTGATGACTGCTTTTCTGCTCACATCCTAACGGCATAAAATGTTCCTTGGTAACATCAAAAGATGCTTCTTTTAGCCCACTGGCATATGAACTCAGAAAAATTTGAGTTCCCAAGTGAAGTAGACTTTAGTGTAACAGACATCTGTTTATATAACAATTTATGTAATTAGAGCTGGGTAAAAAGAACTTGTGAGCTGGTATGACAGAATTTCCTTTAAAGCTGGAGAACAATCATTTATATGAATGTTCCAACTGTTCAGAGAAACAGTCATCAAAACATCCCTCATCAAAGCCCTTTGAGTGAAGAAAATAAAACAGGAGCAACAGTCTTGTTCCAGAACATGTAAATCCCACTCTGTTTGATTTTATATGGCTTGCATTTTGATGTTAAAGCCCAAGTAAGGTTGAGAAAACTGCAGAGAGGAAACTGCTTCGAAGTTATGCCTCTAGCTACACAATCTAGGCAGTGAGGTTGGCTAATGATCTCTCTGAACATCAGGTAACTGTAGTCAGACCTATGGAACAGAGTCACCCGCCAGCAAGGGCGGGCTACTGGAGGAGGGCTACTGACCAACCCCTGTCCTTGGCCAATCCCTGGATGGTGCAGTAGTATTTACCAGGCTAGTCAGTAGACAAGAGGGCAGTGAAAAGAGTAAGGGGTTTTGTTGGTAGTTCCCGTGGATGCTGCTTCAAATTCACTCATGTAGACACCTGGCTCCTCAGATCCCCACCTTATATGATAGATATTTCTGAAGCCCTCCCCTGGGTCCTACAGGCTCAGATTCTTACCTTCCAAGGATAAACAGTTTATAAATCTCAATCTGGCATGAGAGAAAATGACTTAAAACTACAATGGAGTCAAGGGTAGTAGATGTGGAAATCTGTACTCAAAAGGTACTCACTCACACAGTTTGTCTTGACTTGCCTTCTCCCTTCTAGCAATGTCCTCAACTCTAATCAGGCTGGGAAACTGAGAAAGTGCCCATATCCACTGCCCCACTTCTTTGTAAACATCAACAGAAGGGAAATAGAAGAAATCAGAGTGCGCTGGCTTTAATTAAAGCACTCACTAAATAGAATCATCACATGGTTCTATCAGATTCTATGTAGCCCAAGGTTGGTATGTTAGCCCTTGATGAGTGGGGCTGGTACAAGTTTGGTTTGTGGGAAATGTTATTTAGGTTAGAATCAATTTATCAGTCACTGTGGAAGTAAAAATGCTACAGTAATTTGACTAGGTTCATCAAGCACTCGGAGGAGCCATATTTCACGTGTAGCAGGATTCATTGATGCATTTGGCATTTGTAATAATAATAACAGCTAACATCTTCTGAACACAGGCTCTACAGTGTTTGTCATTTAACTTTTATAAGCAGATGTTGAAGAGTTTAATGATATGAAGATTCATACTCCTGTTATTACTGAGTCATAACAAGAATTACAAAATTCTTAATATCCAAGTGAATTTGGAACAAGCCTGATTAACAGAAAAAAAAAAACCTCTGAAACTTTCCTTTGTGTACAAATTATAGATCTGGCAATATTCCCTGGGGAACCAAAGAAGGTTGTATAACACACAACCTGTGTGGCCTTGGCCTTGAAGGTTGAACAGCCTTGAATGTGTGAACAGCTACAAATTTTCATTACTCTTGTCCTTTTTGTTGTCCTAATTATTTTATTTCCAGAATCTTTCCTGTCTGTAGTATATTGTGGCCATCTGGTGGAACTCATCACCATTGCCTCCAGTCGTACTGATACATAAAATTGAGGTAACTGTAGACCCATCTGTCCTAAAGCACAAAGTTGAACTTTACTCCAGAAACTCTGGAGGAGTAATTTCCCATTTGGCTACAATTATTTACAGGATGCCTCTCATTAAATAGTGGAAAAGAGTGGAGGAGAAAGGCATATTAAAAGGATTTGTTCTATTAGGTAGGAACACATTCTACGCAATGCTTATGAACATTTTATTCTCTGTGTGAGCCTATACGTGTCACTACCTATCACCTACCTTCTGAGACATATAATAAGGTTGGTGAAATCTCCCAACTGTTGAGTTAGTCTATTTAGTTTACTCCTGTCAAATCCAGAATCCCAAGCACAAGGTCCTAAAGAGGACGGGCAGAGGTAGAAGTAGCAATTGTAACAACAACTTATTATTTTTATGTTACAGATGTGGAGGCTGAGGCTAGAAGAGCTTAAATACTTGTCCAAAGTCTTAGAGCTGGAATAGAGAAGAAAGAGTCTGGAATTGAACCCTGAACCACTGAACTCTTGTCCCTGGACTCTGAAAAAAGAAGGAGATTTTATGACCTGATTGAGCAGGGACAGAGACACCCTATTGAGCAAGGCAACAAAGGCCTGATGCAGGTAAAGGTAATACTTTAAAAGTGGGATAAAGCCCACAGCTGAACCTTTGAGGGTGAGTAAAAGGAAAAGCAGCTGTGTATTGAGATTATTCAGGGGAAACTATTTGGAGTAGGTAAGTGCCAGGCTAGATTAAGATGGCCAGGAGAGGGAAATGGGAATTTCTCTGATGTCTGAGCATCTCCTTGCCATCCAGCGTTGCCAGCCAGACTGAGCACAGCCAAACCTCTTGCCTCTCATAGATGCCATCTGCCACACGGCTCTGGCAGAGGCCATGCTCAGCCGGCAACATTTCCAGAGTTCCTTGCTTTTGCAAAGTCATCCCGAGGTGAGCTGCAGAGAAGTGTCCTCTAAAGGACTGCACAGCCCTAAATAAATGACTTTCCTAAAGAAGAGATGACAGCTGAAGAAGCTGCTTACGGGGAGGAGGTGCACACGCGCTCACCTGCTCTCTCTTCCTACATCCCCAAGCAGCACGCGTCATCGGCCCCCACCTCCCCATCTGGAAGAAGGAGGAGAGGGGTGGAAGCCTTATTAAAGCCTGGCACAGTGCCTGCCTTGCTCAAGCTGTCTTTATTATTCAGTCTTAGGAAAGCACCTTGAAAATAAACAGTGACTGTCTCCTATCATGTATGTAGCACTTAGCAAATTGGAAGTGCTTAATAAAAGTCAATGAACCCAACATAAACTCTGACTATTAATATATATGTCTGACACACACTGAATGTGCAAATCAATAAGAAAATGAACATCTTGAGGATCTTCAGGTTTTCACTGAATAAGCATTACATTGAATTGAACAATCATTTTAATGCAGATTTGTGGTAATATTCATTAGAAATATGCAATAAAATGGCTTTGAATGCACAAATATTTTGCAGAGCACTGATTGTAAATGAAAGGACAATTAATTGTAGCTTTAGCCTTGTCATATCCCATCTGAATGTTTTTAGTGATGCGCCCATAATCATGATACCACATAATTTATACATAAAAACCCTTACTGCAGACTATCATATATCATTATGATATAAAATTAAAATTATTAAAATTATTAAATAAAATTAAATAAAATTAAATAAATGCTAGTATTAAAATTGTACAAAGGACAGGTAGAGGAAAAATTTAGTGTGGGAAAAGTTTTTTTTCCTGATCTACTGATTTTTTTTCTAATTTTTATTTTGAAATAATTTTAGATTTATAAAAAATTTGCAAGAATAGTACAAAAACTCCTGTATATCCTGCACCCAGTTTCCCTAACTGTTCACATTTTAGTATATGTGCTTCACCTGTCCCCGTATACATGTACATATATACATACACATACAAATATGGATATATGTACAAATTATTGTTTTGCTAAGCCATGTAAGACTAAGTTGCAACCATGATGCCTCTTTACCCTTTATGTAACCATTATAATTACCAAAATTGGGATATTAACAGAATATTAGTCAATTGCTATTATCAAATCTTCAGACTTTATTTATATTTTACCAGTTGTCCCCATGACTATGTGTAAAGCGGAAAAAATTAATCCTTTCCTTCATTAAAAAAAAATCTCAGTTGTATATTATATCTCTGTCTGAAACTAATGTATGAATTAAAAGAATGGGATTCAACATTTATTATTGTAGGACCATATCTGTGATTGAAACATTAAGCAATGTGATCATCTCCTTAATAAAAATCACAAAAATTATTATGATTGAGTCCCTTCCTCCATTGATATGTATGGTTGAAACAAATGAATGAATGACAAAGTGATTACAATTTGATGATTCTACTTTATTTTTAAACATTTAAAATTATCATATGCTTCCAAAGACAGAGTTACTTTCAAAAATCTAGTATAAATCCCTAGTGGGCTGAAGATAAGTGAGAAAGAATTGCATACACAGACGCCCCCTGGAAAGGGCACTGAAGGAGGAGTAGGTGGGCTTTGACCCCTGCCACGAAATGAGCTTCCTACCGGTGGTGTTATTACTTACAATGTGCAAACTTCTGTCATGAAGACTGATGGAAAGTGAGCCAGCCCCAATGGCAGAGGACTTCACAGTAGGATAGTGAAATGCCTTTTAACACCAGCAACATGACCTGATTTGTGCTTTAGCAGAGCATGATATGTAATGTTTATTTTTGCTTTTTCATGAAATCTTTGTGGTATGAAAAGGGGACTCTAGTCACTGATTCTGGCATATATATATTATCAGATAACTTTCAGAAAGAATTTGCAGTATTTACCCAGCAACCTTATCCTTTGATCCAGGAATTCCACTCCTGGCATTTCTTCACCCAAAATAGTCTTAGGTATACAACAAAGCATTAGACACAAAGGTGTTCACTACATCATGACTAACAGTAGTAAAAATTAAATAAATAAATAAATAAATAAATAAATAAAACAAAAACAGCAAAGGGGAAGCAACCTTAGAAGTTTAAAAGTACAGGAAAGGCAAGGCGAATTATTATATGTTCACAAGATCAAATGGGATACAGCCATCAATAAAGTGTATTAACTAAAAATGCAATAGCAATGGAAAGTATGTAGGCTGAGAAATTTCGTAAAAATTCGTTTCCAAATTGAATATATAATATGATCTCAAGGATATGAAAAACAAAAAAGGCATGGTTGGAAATAGGTCAACAGGGGTGGTAACTGGGTTGTACAAACCCTCTACTGGCAATGTGTGGGGATTAGATCCGGGGACCTCACTAACCAGCCTATTTCTGTTCTCATTTCAAACTGACCCACTCTCCAGTTCCTGGTTTTGTGAAACAGGATGAGAGGAAGCAAATCAGAAATAAGCAAGTAGGGTTCAGATTGCTTGCCACAAGCACTGGGAAGTCTGTGAGCTATCATATCCTTAAGCAGTCAAGAAATACCAGGTGGGTGAAATTGTTGAGTTTGTGGATACAGAAACTTGATAGGTGGGATTGGTACTGCAAATGACTTTTTCTCTGTGTTCATTATGTTTCGGTTTTCAACACAGAACAATTATTAGCTTTATAATAATAATTTATAAAAGATTTAAGAAAATAAGACCTTTGCTAAATATCTTATAGGGCACATAAAATGATGCTGCAAATTATAAGAATAGAAGAAAAAGCTTATCTATTGAGTTACTACGCAGCTGGAACTGAGAAAAGTACTTTCACAAATGAAATACAAATATAATCTCAATTAACACCATATTATATTTCTGTATTTTTATTATATGCTCATGCATAGTTGCTCAAGCCTAACGTTGACAGCCATTTACATGCCTCCTTTTCCCTAATCCCTCAATTAAGTCAATTACAAATTGCTGCCAATCCTATAATAATTTTTTTTTCCAGTTTTTCATCACTGCTTTGCATCCCTCATTATCTTATGAGTCAGTTGGTTCTAGGCTATACTGGGTAAGAAACGAAGTCTGAAATCTTAGTGGCATAACAGATTAAAGGTTTATTTCTCTCTCGCACAAGGGCCAGTGGGAGAAAGCTGGTTTTCTATTGTAGCTGTCCATTGTGTCATGACAACAGTTCAGGCTGCTTCCAACCTGTTAGAACATCGTCCCAAGAGTGCTATCCACTACTGCCTTGTAGAAAAGGAAGGGGCAGGATAGAGAAACCACACTCATTTTTCTCTGATTCAGCCTGGAAGTGACAAAGTTGACCCAAACTGGTCATGGTCACATGGTCCTAACCTAAATAAAGGGGAGGCCAAGAAGCGAGGGGCACTCATGGGCATCTAGCAAGCGTCAGATGCCTTGGCCACAGTCTCCTCTGTTTTCTGTCTTAAATCGCCCTTCCACGCTGCTGATAGACTTCTCTCTAAAATGCAAGCTGACTAGTTAGGTCTTTTCTTGATTAGAAAGAAATGTTTTTAATAGTTGTGTACCACCAAGAGTAGCATTTTTGAAACCCCTATTATTTGGTAGTAGTAAATTTTCCTTGATCTGAATACACACATGCATACATACATAAATTTAAAATATTTTAAACTGTAATAAACATGCACAAGCAAATATCTTATACACAATTACTCATATCATAGTTTCTATTTCATAAAAATACATTCTCACAGTCCTTTGTATTATATAAATGTCCAACATTTAAAATATACTGTAACATTTTACTTTTATTTGGTTTATTTAATTAGAGTTCTAGGTTAGATTTTATTATGGGGCTGAGGAAGAGGGTTATACAGTGAAATATAGTTGGGAAGCGTGGACCAGGGCACTGAGCTACAATATGTGAGAACAGCCTCTACCTGCATCTTCAGCCTGGGTCCTTGCCATTTTCACCTTCCAACATTGTTCTCCAAGAACTCTGAGCTGCATATCGTTTCTCTAGGGCATCAGGCAATCTCCTCTTCCTAGAGCAATATTCTCCTTTCCCACCCCACTTGACCCAAAATATTCCTGCCAGTATTTCAAGACTCTGATCAGATATGTTGGGCTTCTTCTGTGGTCTGATAGCTCCTTGTATACAATGCATTCAAAATTTGTATTTGTAACTTTCCCCTCTACTATCTTTCTGTAATTCCTTAGGGTCTTCTTTATTTCCTAAATTGTAGCCCAGAGTTGGCTTATAGTAGCCTCTCAGTACATGTTTTTTAAGATGCTGAAATGCACATTTTTTTTAGTCAGTCATTCAATAAGTTTTAGTGAACATATTATATTCCAGGCAATCTTCACTACACTCTAAACTTGGAGTCCAACAAGGCAAGTCTGTTATCCTTGAGGAGAACTAACACAAGATGGCTACAATCTTCATTATAAGACATACTCTATATCAATCATTTTTATCACGTACAGCAAGCGTTTAAGCATTTAATATCTAAACTTTTTCATAGCCAATAAGATTTTAACGATGATTCCCACATTAATAGATGCAGAAAAGTAAACAACAGGTAGTCACAAGAAGCTTAGCACAGAATTTACAGAGAAATACTTGGGAAAGGCTGGATTTCTTTTGGCAAGTCAATATCATCTATGATCTAGAAAATTTCGGAAGTCTGGAAACCATTTATTTTCCCCAGAATTCCTTGCCCACAAGATTCCTCATATGAAGGTTGCTTTTCCTGGCCAAAAGTATTTGGTATTAGTAGGGATTCCAGGAAGCAGACCATCAAGTTTAGGTACCTACGATTTTCTATCTAACTTAGTTAGATTTGAAGGCAGTAAGGACTTTATTGCCAGCAGAAATATGAATATTGATTGTTCATGGCATGCAAGTGGCAAAGTACTTAGTTGAATTATCAACCATGGTTTCCAGGAAGAAAATACCTACTAAACCTCCTTTGTCAGCAGAAGTTGGCCCTCTCCCCTATCTGATGAGGCTGCCATTCCCATAATTAAAAACTCTCTAATGACTTCACTTGATTAATAAGAATAGGATAGGCTATGATGTAGTAATAACAACCATAAGACCTCACTGCCTTAACATAACAAGAGTGCATTTCTCTCTCATATTATATGTCCAGTGCAGATAGGTAGGGACTTTGTTCCACATAGATGCTCATGGACCCAGACTGGTTGAAGTTCAATCAACTTGCAGCTAGTCTGGCAGAGGACATGGTAGCTATTGGTGGAGAAGAGACAAAGGGAGAGTCCCTAACAAGCTCTCAAAGACCGTCAACCTAAAAGCATCACATATTACTCCTTGTTAGTTGACAACCGTGGGAAATCTAAAACCAGCTCCTTACAAGGAAGGCAAGGAAAGGCCAAAGGAAGAGTCAGACCACTTCATATTGGTAGGTGGCAGGTTTAATAAGCAAAGGAACTTATATATGAGGCTTGTCTTGGGTGGCCACAAGATGAGTAGATCTCCACACCCACCCACGAGAATCTCAAAAGTTTATATAGAGGCCTTAACTGGGTTTGGTTATATATGCTGTCCAGATGGTCCCAACAATACCTTACTATCTTAAGGCTGTGTCCTTGGGCAGCTCCCACTGTGGAACAGTAGGCAGAGGGTACACCCCAACGACAGGGGAGGAGATGAGGAGCATATGATTGCCCAGGTCCAGTTCATGGGCCAACCAGAGGTCATGTCTTCTCAATGACTTCCTATAAAACTTTTGTTCGTAGCACATTTACCAGAACTAAGAACCCATCATTGCAAGGAAACTATAAAATGTGGTGGAGCGTGGGGGGCTATTTGGTGAGAAGACAGTATCTCTTCCACATCACCAGAGGCAGTTTCCTTACAAGAGGATTATGGTGTTTCTCAGAACCTACCCATAGCCCTCCAGATTTCCTCTGGATTCCATAACTAGAGTCAGACATCAGAAAATCCCAAGGCCTTAATCATAAGTCTCAACTAAGGAGAAACAGGTTATAAGCAAAAATAATTGAAAGATTCTATCTACCTATATCAGGAAAAATATGGGGAATATGATAGGAATTAACTCTAAGGGTAGTAGGCTAGGCAAGAACAAACATAATATTGTACCATGTCACATTTATTGATATACATACATTTACTAAAAAATGTGGATTCGGTGTGTTAACTTTAACAGCCAGATATTTTTAACAATTTGCTGTAATGGTTCTCTTTGTCTGAACCCTGGACTCAACCATAATTTTCTTCAATAATATGGAGCAGTATTTCTCAACCAGGGAAAATTTTGCTCCCCTAGATCCTCCTCATGGGACATTTGTCAACGTCTAGAGACATTTTTGTCATAAATAGAAGGGAGGAGCTACTGACCTCTATTGGGTAGAGGCCAGGGATGTCGTTAAATATCTTACAATGCATATGGAAGCCCCTCACAATAAAGAATTATTTGATCTAACATATCAGTCATGCCCAGGTTGAGAAATTCTGATTATAGAGTAATTTGGAAGCTTAGGTGATGAACAGGTTAGAGTAAATTTATAATGGGGAACACTTATGTATTTCTAACCATGTCACTTAGGATGGCCCAAAGGTCACTGCCTTCTCCAAGGCATTAAGGAATACATTGCTGGGAGCACTATGTATTTGTAAAGCTCTGCACTGGCTCTCTTCTGACAACCGGAGATGACAGAGGAACAGGTTGCCTCTGAGAGGAGATCCCCAATATCAGTGTGGATGATACGATCTTATAGTGCAGATGCCACTTATATCCAGAGACAAAGAGGACATGGGTACTGAAGGGGCAGCAGGACTGAGGCAGTAATGAGGGATCCACAGCCATAGCTGGTAATTGATTATAACTGATCATGGTGTCTGGGACTGAAACGGATGAGCAGCCTACCAAAATAGTACTCAGTCTGTATACACCAAATACTTGAGGTACCATAAACAGACATGAGATTGAGGCCCCACAATTTCTAGCCTTTCACTGAATTCTCACACTAGAGCCAGGTTCCCTTGAGGAAGGAACCAAAGACACTGCCACATGTTTATACAGTACATAGCTCCTCCTCCTAGCTTTCCCAAAGGAACCTGCATTCATTTACTGCAGTGACTATGTATAATGGGGAGGGGATATACCAATATTTTTTGAAGATTATTGGGCATTGGCCTTGAGCTGACACTCAAACACCTAAAGATCCAATGCTATTCGGAGCTAGTCAGAGCAGAGATTTACAGAGCCCAGTTATAACTGTCTTTGCCTAATGGGATAGCCAATCAAATGTTACCATATTCCTGGGACAACTGCAGTGATTATTGCCACCATCAATGTCTCACAAGGTGCAGGGGTGGTGATTCCAAACTGAACATATGAATGGCTTTTTGATATTGATGGTGAAGTATCATAAACCCAATCAGGTGATGACTGTAAGTGTAGCTACTATTCTCTAGGCAGAGTCCTGGGGAAGGTGAAAGAATTTCCAGGAGAGGAACCAAACCTGTAACCAAGTAGAATATTTCAGAGACCCAACTAGAAACTGTCCCTGCCTTTCTGAGGACCTACAAGCTAGGAGAAGCTAAGAGCCCAGTCAATGCCTAGTGATAAAATTAAGGAGGAGTAGGGATGGAGCCACTTAAAAGATTCGCCTACTATTATCATCATGTACATACAAAGCCCATAAACCATAACACTAACCCAATGCTTCTTTGAAGGCTTGACAGACTTTGTACATTGTATTAAAATCACAACTTTACTACTAGAGAATGACCTAATATGAAGGTGAATGCAGTTACTGTTCTACGTATAATGAATCATATATCATTTTTCCAATATCCCAGTTACTTACCTTAGAAGTTTTTGGTTAGGATAAAGGTCATTGTTTTGTGTTCTCAGCAAGAGAACTTTAGCTGATTCCAGAGGAGTGGAGAAATGTACTTTGTTATTGGTCTGATTTATTTTGGGCACCTTGATTTTTAGACTTCATTCCAAAATGGACTCATCTTGTCATTTAATAACATCCTACCATTCAAGCTGCCCAGCCAATTCTGAGAAAAGACTAATCCATTTCAGCATCAGCAGAAAGATGGACACTCTGGTAGAGCAGATGTGCAGTCTTCTCTGTAATTACTTTCAGTTCTTGCTTTGCCCTTTACTGTCTGCTTGAAATTTAACCTTAATGGAATCAGAATGGCATTTACCCAGGGATCAGCTCCAGATTGTGTGAAACTCACAGAAATAAAGGTTATGACATAGTAAGTCTACTAATCACTTTCTGTGACTAGAATTGACTACAGTCATCTTTGACTAGAAGAAATTATGAATAGCACATGTTTATCCCGAGGTGGGAGAAATTAATCATTCCTCTTCTCATTTTGCCCCCTGCCGTCAACCACCATGTTAGCCTGTGCTAGGACCTCAGAGTAACAGTCAGAACTCAGACCCAAAAAACATAGAGAATGGCCCACTCTGTTGAAACATAAATGGTAAACTGTGAGATGCCAAACAGATATTCAGAAGTAGTGACTGAGTTGGCAGCTGGAAAGGCTCGGAGAACATTAAGGATGGAGTGTCCAAACACAGAAAAAATGGAATCAAGAAGTGCTCCAAATCTTCCATACTCTTCTGCCAGAGCCCAGCCTTGGATGAGGATTAAATGCTCACTTTCCTTATAACAATAATAGCTAGATTTGCTCACCCAAGTACATTACAAATGTTGCAGCATGAAGAAAATTTTATTATTTAAATAGTTGGCTCCTAAATTCCTCTGAAAATAATTGCTTTCCTCTGGAGGGATCTTAATAAGGGATTAGGGGGGAAAGCCCCTACTAGGGCTCTATTTTTTAGTGTTTCCCAGACTTCAGAAGAGAGAAAACTCCCCTGTATAATCAACCATGGAGATTTGACTTCTGAAAGTGAACAGGAGAGAGAAGAGACAAGAGGGAGCAGCAGCAGCATGAAAAGAAACTCAGGACTTGGAGAATGTGAAATACGACAGAGAAACGGTACAGGAAGGGTGCCGCTGAATGTTCCTTCCAGGGTTGTTGATATTGCTGATATGATCTCCCCTCTATTTCACTCTTCTCCCTACCAATTTTCCATAAGAATCATTCAATGATTTTTTGATGGTGGCTTTTAAATTGTATTTTACAACTTTTTAAGGTGTTTTTTTTTTTTTAAGGATGCCACAGAAAGAAGAAAGGTCCTTATTAGAACAAGTACAGCATCAGTAGAAGCTGCTAAGGAGCACACAGAAGAGGGGAACCAAGTGACCCCATAATGTAAGATCTGAGGGGGTCAAAGAGATTTGGAGAAAGGCTTCAGACCTATGAGTTTGTAAAACCAGCAAAGATTTAAACCAATTTGCCCTAGATCTTGAGGGGCAGGTAGGTTTCGGGTTGACATCCAGGTAATGAAACCACCTCGTTCAAACCTCATAATATCTGTATAAGGAAGAATCTTTTGCAATTACATTCTACAGGTGAGGAAATTCAGACCCAGAATCATCCCCAATATCACATATCTAGTAAATTGCAGAGCGGATTACAGTACTAACTCTAACTACTGTGGGCATAATGTCATCCAGTATAATACAAACTTTTTGCCTCATATTTTGAGACTGAATCCTCACACAGCCAAATCCTACCCATTCCTTAAGATTACTTTCCTTCCCCAAACTACACGGATCTCTCCCACTCTGAATTCCACATCCCCCATTGACTGTTTAAAGTTCTTTCCCTTCAGCATATAAACATCTTGCCCATCCTTACAACAAGGCAGCTTTTTCAGCTATGTTTTCCTAATTCCTCTTTCTCCTAATCAGCTGTCTTGAGATACTCCTTGCACTTTCTGCTCTCTCTTTTCTATTCACTTTTCTGCCTATTATTCTCTACCTTCCTAGGTGATTGCCTCTTAATCCCAACACTCAACAGTCACCATCAGCATTCTCCTCATTTGTTTCCTCTGTTGCAGCTGACACTGTTCACAAAGCCCCACTTCCCCCTCTGTGGCATCTTAGAATTGGTCTCGTACTTGCATCTCTAACCCTCCATCTGTCTCCTCCCTATATTCCTTTTTTTCAGCCATTCTTAAAATACTTATGTGCCCATTGTTTTTCACTATTCTTAAATTCTACCTGGGCACTTATCCCAGGGTCCGTAGACAGGCCTCATATGGTAGTGAGGGAGTCTCCTGAAATTAATATAAATTATTTTGTATATGTACTTTTTTTTCTAGGCAAAGGGCTTTCTCATTCAATATTGTTTATTTCCACAAATACTTAGGAAAGCCTGCATTGTGTTAGGCACTCTTCTAAGTTCTTGAAATAAGGCAATTAAAAAAAAACCCCACAGGAGGAAAGACCAAAAGTGACAAAGATTAGAAAGGAACAGAGAAAATGTCCAGAAACAACAAAACAAATAATAAAATGGCACTAAATACATATCTATCAATAATTACTCAGAATGCAAATGGACTACATGCTCCAATCAAAAGACACAGGTTGTCAAAATGGACAAAAAAACAAGACCCATTGGGGCACCGGTGGCTTAGTTAAGTGGCTGACTTCAGCTCAGGTCATGATCTCATGGTTCGTAGGTTTGAGCCTTACATCCAGCTCTGTGAGACAGTTCAGAGTCTAGAGCCTGCTTCAGATTCTGTGTCTCACTCTCTCTATGTTCCTCCCCCATTCATGCTCTATCTCTTAAAAGTAAATAAATGTTAAAAAATAAAATAAAATAAAATAAAATAAAATAAAATAAAATACCCCTCAATATGCTGTTTACAGGAGACTCCTTTTAGACCTAAAGACCCCTGCAGATTGAAAGTGAGGAGATGGAGAAGCATTTATCAGACAAATAGACATCAAAAGAAAGCCAGAGTAGCAATACTTACATCAGACAAACTAGATTACAAACCAAAGACTGTAACAAGACATGAAGAAAGACACTATATCATCATAAAGGGGACTATCCAACAAGAAAATCTAACAATTATAAATATTTATGCTCTCAACTTGAGAGCACCCAAATATATAAATCAATTAATAAGAACCACAAAGGAACTCATTGATGATAATACAATAATAGTAGGGGACTTTAACACCCCACTCAGAGCAATGGACAGATCATCTAAACAGAAAATCAACAAGGAAACAATGGCTTTGAATGATACACTGGACCAGATAGACTTACCAGATATATTCAGAACTTTTCATCCTAAAGCAGCAGAATACACATTCTTTTCAAGTGCACATGGAACATTCTCCAGAATAGATCACATATTAGGTCACAAATCAGACCTCAACAAATACAAAAAGATTGAGATCATTACCATGCATCTTTTCTGACCACAGTGCCATGAAGCTTGAAGTCAACCACAAGAAAAAATTTGGAAAGACCACAAATACATGGAGGTTAAAGAACATGCTAATAAAGAATGAGTGAGTCAACCAGGAAATTAAAGAAGAAATTAAAAAATACATGGAAACAAATGAAAATGAAAACACAGCAGTACAAACTTTGGGATGCAGCAAAAGAGTGAAATTCATAAGAGTGAAATGTATAGCCATACAGGTCTATATCAACAAGCAAGAAAAATCTCAAACAACCTAACCTTATACCTAAAAGAGCTAGAAAAAAACAGCAACAACAACAACAACAACATATGAAACCTAGGGCCAGCAGAAGAAGGGAAATAATAAAGATTAGAGTGGAAATAAATGATATAGAAACTAAACAAACAAACAACAACAAACTAGTAGAACAAATCTATGAAACCAGGAGTTAGTTCTTTGAAAAAAATTAATAAAATTGATAAACCCCTAGCAAGACTCATGGAAAAGAAAAAAGAAAAGGACCCAAATAAGCAAAATCACAAATGAGAGAAGAGAAATGACAACCAACACCAAAGAAATACAAACAATTATAAGAGAATATTATGAAAAATTATATGTCAACAAATTGGACAACCTGGAAGAAATAGATAAATTCCTTGAAATATATAAACTATCAAAACTAATACATAAAGAAATAGGAAACTTGAACAGACTGATAACCATCAAACGAATTGAATCAGTAGTCAAAAATCTCCCAAGAAACGTAAGTCCAGGGCCAGATGGCTTCACAGGACAATTCTACTAAACATTTAAAGACAAGTTAATACCTATTCTTCTCAAACTATTCCAAAAAAATATAAATGGAAGGAAAACTTCCAAACTCATTCCATGAGGTCAGCATTACCCTGATTCCAAAACCAGACAAAGACTCCACTAAAAAAAAGAGAACTACAGGCCAAAATCCCTGATGAACATGGATGCAAAAATCCTCAACAAAATAATAGCAAATTGAATCTAACATTACATTAAAAGAATCATTCACCCTGATGGAATAGGATTTATTCCTGGGCTGCAAGTGTGGTTCAATATTCACAAATCAATCAATGTGATCCACCACATTAATGAAAGAAAGGATAAGAGCCATATGATCCTCTCAATAGATGCAGAAAAAGCATTTGAAATGTACAACATCCACTCATGATAACAACCCTCAACAAAGTAGGTTTAGAGGAAACATACCTCAGCTTAATAATAATGGACATATATGAAAAACCCACAGCTAATATTATCTTCAATAGGGAAAAACTGAGAGCTTTTCCTTTATGGTCAGGAAAAAGACAGGGATGTCAACTCTCACCTCTGTTACTTAATATAGTATAGGAAGTCCTAGCCTCAGTGATCAAAAAGAAATAAAAAGTCATCCAAATTGGTGAGGAAGAAGTCAAACTTTCACTATTTGTAAATGACATGATACTCTATATTGAAAACCCAAAGATTCCATGAAAAAATTGCTAGAATCGATACACGAATTCAGTGAAGTCACAGGATACAAAATCAATGTACCAAATCTGTTGCATTTCTACACACCAATAATAAAGCATCGGAAAGAAAAATCAAGGAATCCCATTTACAATTGCACCAAAACCCCTAAGATAACCTAGGAATAAATGTGACCAAAGAGGTAGTCTGTACTCTGAAAAATATAAAACACTGATGAAAGAAATTAAACATGACAGAAAGAAACTGAAAAATATTCCATGCTCATGGATTGGAAGAACAAATACTCTTAAAATATCTATCCTATCCAAAGCAATCCACATATTTAATGCAATCTATCAAACTATATGGTCAACTAATCTTCTACAAAGCAGGAAAGAATATCCAACGAACAGAAAAAGACAGTCTTTTCAACAAATTGTACTGGGAAAACTGAACAACAACATTCAAAAGAATAAAACTGGTATACTTTCTGATACCATACACAAAAATGAATTCAAAATGGATGAAAGACCTAAATGTGAGATAGCAAACCATAAAAACTCTAGAGAACACAGGCAGTAACCTCTTTGACATCAGCTATTGCAACTTCTTACTAGATACATCTCCTGAGGTCAAGGAAACAAAAGCAAAATAAACTATTGGTACTTAATCAATATAAAAAGCTTCTGCACAGTGAAGGAAACAATCAATAAAACTAAAAGTCAGCCTATGGAATGGAAAAAGATATTTGTAAATGACATAAAGGATTAGTATACAAAATCTATGAAGAACTTATAAAACTCAACACCCAAAAAATAAATAATCCAGTTAAAAATGGGCAGAAGACATGAATAGTCATTTTTCCAAAGAAGACATACAGATGGCTAAGACACATGAAACGATGCTCAACATCACTTATCATGAGGGGAATACAAATTGAAACTACAATGAGATATCGCCTCACATGAGTAAAAATGGCTAAAATTCACAACACAGGAAACAACAGGCTTTGGAGAAGATGTGGAGAAAGGGGAACCCTTTTACACTGTTGGTGGGAGTGCAAACTGGTGCAGCCACCCTGGAAAACAGTGTGGAGGTTCCTCAAAAAATTAAAAATAGAATTATCCTATGATCCAGGAATTGCACTACTAGGTATTTACCCAAAGAATACAAAAATACTGATTTCAAAGGGATACATGCACTCCGATGTTTATAGCAGCATTATCAACAATAGCAAATTTTGGAAAGAGCCCAAAATGATCATCAACAGATGAATGAATAAAGATGTGGTATGCACACACACACACATTTGCAAAGATGTGGATGGAGCTAGAAAGTATTATGCCAGGTGAAATAAGTCAGTCAGAGAAAGACAAATACCATATGATTTCACTCATGGGTGGAATTTAAGAAACAAAACAGATGAACATAGGGGATAGGAAAAATAAAGAGGGAGAGAGAGGCAAACCATAAAATAGATTCTTAACTATGGAGAACAAACTGAGGGTTGCTGGAGGAGAGGTGGGCAGGGAGATGGGCTAAATGGGTGATGGGTATTAAGGAGGGTACTTGCTTGATGAACACTGGGTATTGTATGTAAGTGATGAATCACTAAATTCTACACATGAAACTAATATTATAGTGTAATGAATTGGAATTTAAGTAAAAACTTGGAAAAAGAGGGGCATCCGGGTGGCTCAGTCGGTTAAGCGTGCACCTTAGGTTCAGGTCATAATCTCATGATTCCTGAGTCCCAGACCTGCACTGGGTTCTGCGCTTATAGTGTGGGGCCTGCCTGGGATTCTCTCTCTCCCTCTTTCTGCCCCTCCCCAACTTGCATGCATGTGCATGCTCTCTCTCTCTCTCTCTCTCTCTCTCACTCTCTCTCTCAAAATAAACTCTAAAAAAATACTTTAAAAAAACTTAGAAAAATAAAATAACACAAAAATCTCTGTGAATTTACATTAGGCAACAAGCTATGAACATAATAAATAAGTAAATTATATAACATATTAAAAATTAAAAGGGTGACATAAAAATAGAACAAGGTAAAGGGGATCACAAGGGCCAAGGGGGTGGGAAGGCAGCTGGTAAGCCTAACTATGGTAGTTAGGGTAGATTTCATTGAGAAGGTAACGGTTAATCAAAGACTTGACAGACATGAGGAGTTGGCCATGTATATAACAAGTAAAGCAGAAGGAAGGCAAGTGCAAAGGTCTTGAGGCATGAGCATGTTTGAAATGTTCAAGGAACAAAAGGGAACAAGTCCTGCAGGGATTTTTAGATTATTGTAAGTACTTTTACTTTGAGTGAGATAAGCAGCCATTGTAGGGTTTTGAGCCTAGAAGGTATGCTATCTGGCTTACATTTTAAAACGATCACCTGGATGGTATTTTCAGCATAGATGTAAAGAGGCAGGAGTAGAAGCAGAAGACCTATCAGGAGGCTATTGCAGTTATCCACACAAGAGATGGCGGTGGTCTACACAGGATGCAAATGGTGATATGTGAAAAGTGGTCAGTTCCTATTTATGTCTGAAAGTTATGTCCAACAGTATTTCCTAGTGGACTGGATATAGGATAGGAGAGACAAAAAAAGAGTTAAGGACAACTCAAGATTGTTGGCCCGAACATCTGGAAGAATGGAGTTGCCATCACCTGAGATGAGGAAAACTGTGGGTAGACAATGTCAAGGTGGCAGAGACGGTTGGAAGGTCACTTTGGGACCTGGAAAGCTTGACATGTCTACTACACAACTAAGTGGAAATATTAAGCAAGCAGGGGGGAATTCAGGAGAACAGTCTAGACAGAAGTTCTAAATTTAGGAGTCATTAGCATACATACCCAGTATTTAAAGTTATGTAACAGGATGATATGACTAAGAAAATGAGTTACGATGGGAATTAAAAAGGACCAAAAACTGAGACCTAAGGCAGTCAAATATTAAGAAGGAAGAGATCAGTAAAGACAATTTAGAAGGAGTAACCAGCAATGGAGGAGAAAAGCAAAGAAGGCTGGGATGCTGAAATCCAAAGGAAATAACAAAGAGCAGGGAGTCATCGGCTATGTCAAGTGCTACAGAAGGGGATAATGAGAGCTGAAGTGGGTTCCACGGAGGCCCCTGGTCACTTTGACAAGAGCAGTTTTGGTGGAGATGAAGCCCTGATTGGAGGATGAGTAAGAATGAACACAAGAAGGGGAGTTGGAATTTGGCAGCTAAGACGAGCAAAAATGATGGTGAGAGAGAAGGTTATTTTCCAATGGAGAACATTTCAGTTTGTGTGTTAATGAGAATGGTTGAGCAGAGAGTGAAAAATCGATGAGATAGAGAAGGATTGCCACAGTGATGTCCCCGAGTAGGCGAGAGGACATGGGATCTAGTACATACATATTTGGAACGTCTGGTTTCCAATATGAATGTGCAGACATTATTTATGGCAATGGACAAGAAAGCAGAATATGTGTGCTAGATTCTGATGGGGAGAGAGAGGTGATGGAGGGATTCTATAGATGTTTTCATGTAAATTATCCAATTATCTAATTTTTTCAGTGAAATAGAAGGTAAATTCATCTCCTGGGAGTGAAGAAGGGATTAGGAATTGTTTGGGGAAGGGGGCAAGGATTTGAAGAGATGACAGAAGATATAAAATAGCCATTTTATACAATAAGAGATAAGGATATATCATCTGATTGTCAGGTAGCACTTGAAGGACCCACATGAAATCCAAGGTCAAGGATGTAAAAAGGAGACCAGTCAGTGTGATTGTGTGTTTTTTCCCAATCACAATCAGTTGCAGTCACAGGCACTAAAAGTAGGCAAAGGTTTGGACTTAATCAGGGTTATTGTTTGTAAAGTAAGTACAATGAAGCAAGAAGAAAGAAAGTGATTAAAATGATTGACCACAAATTTAACGTGCATAAGCAGTGATCATGAGCATTGAAGGGGTAGGGGATAGTGAAAAATTGGTGAAATACTATTTGATGAAAAAGATGTAAGCAGGGGATTGTTGGTCCCAGTGGGTGTAGGTACATCATTGGAGTTAGCACACTAGAGGGAGTGAGTTATAAATTTGGGAAGTAGTGGTCAGAGAGTGGGATGGATGAAATTAAGGTTTTGGAGGGGTTAGACGTATTAAAATGACAATGTCTAGAGTATGACCATGAGTGTAATCAGGTTGTCAAAGAAATACCTGCATTAATTTTTCTTTTCTGCGTTAACTGCCCTGGCTCTAAATATTGCATATTTTGAGATGATTTCCTGTCTGTACATTCCACTCTCTACCTATTGGCTATCTCCAGTTGGATGCAGAACAAGTACCGGAAAGATAACATGCTCTAAGGTTCACTCATTATTTTCCCCTTCCCCTGCCTCCTCCACCAGCAGACCCAGACGACCATGTCTTTCATCCATTCCAGCTAAGGCAGAAATCACGACTTAATTAGACTCCTTCCCTAACCGGCAACATTAAAATAATTAACAATCTCTGATTTCATCTCCTACATCTACATTTTAAACTGTCTTCTTTCTCCAGTCCAACTCCCACAAGCTGGAATTTATACCCTGAAAATTTCAAAACTGGATTATCGCAGCAATTTCCCAGCCTCTTCGCTATGGTTGTGTCTATTTTCAAAGCCATTATCTATACTCCTTCTGGAGTATTATTTCCTAAATGCAAACCTGCTTAAAGTCTCTCGGTGGAGGCTTTATATTGCCTTCAGGGTGAAATCCATACTCCTTTGCAAAACTAGGCAGCTGCTTATCTTGTGCCTGCCTGCCTCCAACTCACATTTCACTGCTGCCCAGCACACCACGTTCACCTAGTGCTCCAGCCACACGGAATTACAACCAACTCCTCGACTCTTTACCATTGCAAATCCTCTTCTGTTTCCAGGAATGCTCATCCCCATTTCCTCACCTTCTTCAACTGGCTAATTATTGCTCATTCTTTACAGTTAACTCAATCTTGCCTTCTTCCAAAAAGCCTTCTCAGGGGTCCTTAGTGGGCTTAGGATTTCCACCTATGTGTCCCCAAAGCATCCTGTTCCTATCTACATCAAGTTATTTTCCATACTGTAAATTATTCATCTTTATTTTTATGTTTTTTTTTACATTTATTTATTTTTGAGAAACAGAGTGAGACAAAGAGTGAGCGGGGGAGGAGCAGAGAGAGAAGGAAACACAGAATCTGAAGCAGGCTCCAGGCTCTGAGCTGTCAGCACAGAGCCCAACACAGGGCTCAAACATGGGACCAGTGAGATCATGACCTAGGCTAAAGTCAGATGCTTAACCAACTGAGCCACCCAGGCGCCTCTAAATTAGTCATTTTTAATTTGTCCGCTTTTCTTTTACATCTGAGCTCGTTGAGGGCAGAACACTGTTTTCTTAGTTAAACTTTCTGAAGTTCTTAACTCAATGTCTGGGTACATAACAGGTAAACAATATGGGCTTTTTGAATAAATGATCGGGGCTCTTCACTGAATCCCACCACTGTGGTGGTTTAAACACCTGTTCAAATCCTGAGATCCCAATTACATGAAAATTCCTAAGGACAGTAATTCTTTTGTAGCTCCCAAAGTATGTAGAAAAATGTCAGCAACACAGAGCAGGCACCTGGCAAACACTGAACTGTGTGAATCCCATGGTAGTGTGACAGGGTCAGGACCTGCAAGATCCCCGCTCAGGCCAGCTGACTTCAGGCATATTAGAACAGAACACAAGTGAGTGCAGTGGGCTAACATAGCACAGATCAGGCGTAGTACGTTGGTTTCATTCAGTTAGAGTAAATATTTGACTCTAGTGCCAGCAG
The DNA here is from genome assembly GCF_024362965.1 of Panthera pardus. Classification (NCBI taxonomy): domain Eukaryota; kingdom Metazoa; phylum Chordata; class Mammalia; order Carnivora; family Felidae; genus Panthera; species Panthera pardus. Next base: position 20,893,790 of record NW_026526732.1, on the reverse strand, counting down.
CTACCATTCTGGCAACTGGTCAAAACTGTTTTGCTACCTCAAATTTAGGTGAAACTAACAAACAAGTCTACTTGAAGACTGTGATAAATACCAAAGATCCCCAAAAGAAATCTTGCAACTTTTTTGCAAACAAATTGCTTGAGGTTATCATCATAATGTGACAAATTTGACAATAGACTGCTGAGAAGGAAAGCTCCCGAACAAAAGGAAATATTCATTTTGATATTTAAAAAAAAAGAACTACATCCTCTGACTCTGTGTAGTTGCCTAATTGCAGCAAACCATGTTCACTTACTTAGCCAAACATTCTCCTCCTTCCACTGCTCCTTCTCCCCAGCCGGTTCCCAAGTGGAGCTTCAGCGGCTGCCAACAACTCAACTGATCCCCAGCACCAGCTCCCATCTTTTTGTCTTTCTCCTGATTAAGACATGCAGCGGGACTCCAATAGAAGGACTTGTGTGGGTTTGAACAATCTGGAATATTCCCCCTAACTCAACAAATGGACTATATTATTAAAAACAAGAGAACGAGGGGCGCCTGGGTGGCTCAGTCGGTTGAGCGTCCGACTTCGGCTCGGGTCATGATCTCACAGTCTGTGAGTTCAAGCCCTGCGTCGGGCTCTGTGCTGACAGCTCAGAGCCTGGAGGTTGCTTCAGATGCTGTGTCTCCCTCTCTCTCTCTGCCCCTCCCCCTCTCATGCTCTGTCTCTCTCTGTGTCAAAAATAAACATTAAAAAAATTAAAAAAAAAAAAACACAAGAGAATGAGACAGCAATTGAATTGCGGGTTTTAAGGTTTCTTACTGTAGCTTTGTTTTCAGTGCTCACCATTGTTGAATTTCAGGTTAGTGTGTGCCTGATGGGTAGCTGGGCTAAGCAGGCACCAGGATACATGGCAGAACACATTGAAAAAGAAGTGCAGCAAGGAAAAGCGTGTGGTTGAGAGGCAGGCAGGTCTATACTTGAATGTCAACTCTGCTTCCAACCCAGATTATGTCAGTTACTCTGTTCAGCCTCTTTGAGCCTGAAGTTTTCATCTGTAGACTAGAGAAGATTATGTCTTCCATAAAGGGCTATTGTGAAGTGTAACTGAGATCATACACATCTTGGGCCTAAAAAAGGCTTGACAGAGTTGACACCTGTTCTCCCAAGAGTTTACTATCCACCTGGGAGACAGATATTTACATAACCTACCATAATAAAATATTTTAAATATTATTGAGCAAACCCTATGAGAGTAGAGACAAGGGAATAATTAATTCTGCTGGATGAGGTGGTAGGGAAGACTTTACAACCAGGCTTCCAGATTTTGCCGTTTGACACTAACATTGACCAATTCACCTCTGTAACCATCATTTAATGAACATGTTCTGGTAGCACTACTGTAAATGTAAATAAATCAGTCTTCTCTTGACCTCAAAATGCCCCCGCCAGTTTATTGCTCATTTCTCTTAGATTATCTCATCTAGTCCCTTGACATTAAATACAGTTTATTCCCTGATGACTCCCAAATTTACATCTTCAGCCCATCCTCCCTCTTAAGCACCAAATTTGAACATTCAACTGCCGATTCTACATGAGCACATTAGTAGCCTTCCCAAACTTAAAGGGTCTCACACAACTACTGATTTCCCCAAGCACCCCCCCCCAACAAAACTAAACAAAAATATTTGCTCCTTATTTATTCTTCTCTGTCTTGTAAATGTCGCTACCACAGTCACCTTTGACCTTTGATTGTCCTTGTTCCTTTACCCCATTTCTGACCCATCAAGCCCCTGGATTCTACCTTCTTCTTCCTTTCCCTCCATCTCTACTGCATCCATCATCACACAAGTCACCTCCTGCCCCTCCCCTAGATCCTCCGTAGACTCCTAACCCACTTACAGCTTTCAATGTGGGTTCACTGCTCTGTTCACAATGTTCCATAGTTTGCACAAAGTAGTTGCAGTGATTTTCATAAAATTTTCATACCCCTTTTTAAAACCCTACATTGCCTCCCCATTCACTTAGGGAAAAAAAAATCAGTGCCTTACCATGACCCAGGAAGCCTTGTGCTGTCCAGCCCCACCTACCTCTCTGCCCCCACCCCCCGGGCCTCCCCGCTTCTGCTCCTCTCCAGTTCACTCACTATGCCTCAGGCACAAAGGCCTTCTTTCCATTTCTCAAATTTACCAACTTATTCCTATCTGGGGGAAAACCTAAATTTGTTCTTTGCTCTATGCAACACTTTCCCCAATCTCTGCATGGCCCAGTCTTCCCCATATTTCAGATGTCAGCTCAGTGCTCCCATCTCAGAGAGGCGATTCCCCAACCACCCATCATGGAGGATCCCTGACTCTTCCCACACCAATCACTCTCTATTATGTCACCCATCTGTCTTCTCCACAGCATTAATTCTTTTCTGAATTTGTGCTTGTTTGTTATTTATTTCTCTCCCTCTAAAATATAAGACTCGGGAGACAACGGGTCTTGAGCTGCTTGTTTATTGCTGTATCTCCAGTGCCTAGATCAGTGTGTATCACTTGATAAGCATTCACACAATAGGTGTTGAATAAATAAACATAGTTCTGGAACTATTTAGTAATATATTAATTAAATTTAAATTTTAAGGGGAGGGGAAGGAGAAAAGGGAGGGGAAGGCAGAGCACAGAGGACTTTTAGTGCAGTGAAACTACTCTGTATGACACTCTAACAGTGGATATGTGTCGTTATAAATTTCTACAAACCCATAAAATGTACAACACCAAGAGTAAACCCCAATATAAACTTTGGACTTGGGGTGATAATACTGTGTTAATGTATGTTTATTAATTGCAACAAATGTACTAGTCTAGTAGGGGACACTGATCATGGGGAAGTTATGCGTGTGGGGGACAACAGGCATATGGGAAATCTTTGTACTTTCATTCAGTCTTGTTGTGAACCTAAAACTGCTCTAAAAATGTCTATTAAAAATTTTTTAATTAAAAATTTTTAACTATAATATTCTTTACGGCTTCTGATTCTACTTGCAAATGTCATCGAGAATCTACTGAATGGTAGAAGCAATGGTAATGTTGGAGTGATTTTACTCACAGATGAACTTTGTGCTCTTGAAAGAGTAGTCATCAGTTAAGGGAAGCAATAATGACACAACCCAGCCCGCCAGCGCACCTCGCCCAGCTCTGAAAGGGACTGTGCCCAAAGTGGTACCTTTGGCGCACTTATTTCACCTGAGTGGGGGTGCATATTATTCTGTCCTCTTTTATTCTAGATCAACAAGAAGCTCAGAAACAATGAGGATATTTCTCTCTCTCCAAATTCTAAAGAAAACCACACCCATTAACAGGGGACATGGCTCTGACAGTTGAAAGGGTAGGAGAAATGAAGAAACAATCTACAGCAGTCATTTCTACAAAAACATGTTCAAAGTAAATCATGAATGCAGAGCCCTTTCTAAGTTATGCACCTGTCAGGAGGCATCAAATGTTGTCCCCAGACATATCTGTTGGAGGAAAGATCCAGTCAACAGAAGCTGGGAGGTCAGACCTCCGCTGCCGCAGGAGCAGACCGGCAACAGGGCCAGCCCTCCTGCCATCCTCCTCTAATTGCCCAGGTATGGAGCGTTTTAACGGTTTGATCACACAGTTCTGATTTGCTCTGTCCTGAAAGAGATCGTACTTCGTTTGTGATCTCGTGAATTCTAAAAACCAAAATCCCTCATACAGAGTGGCCTGGTGTTAATTCTGCATTAAAATCTGTGACTGGGGGGCACAGATTCCATGCCTCCAAGTAAGTTTCTCAAGGCTTTCTCCATTCATCAGTGCAAAGGTGCCTCCATACCTGTAGGTCCCATGTCCCCTGGGCGGTCACTGGCACTGGTGACAAGACACTGTACTACCTAACAGAGCCAGCATGTCACACTGTGTCATGACTGACTGTTCACACAACCAAGCTGACATGTGATCACTCCTCATCACTTTGCCTCCTATGCCAGCTAGCTAATCATTTCCATGCTGAAAAACTGAAGCAACAGAGAAGGAATAGATAAACGTGCCTTCTGTTGTCCCGTTACTCCAAGTCTGGTTACCACCACCGACCACCACTGCCCTTAGATCCTGGGACAGCAGCACTGGACACGCCAGGCAAGGCTCCAGGGAGTCAGTTTGTAACATCTGTGTTACCATCTCTTTAAAATGGACAAGGTAGGGGCGCCTGGGTGGCTCGGTCGGTTAAGCGTCCGACTTCAGCTCAGGTCATGATCTTGCGGTCCGTGAGTTCGAGCCCCGCGTCGGGCTCTGTGCTGACAGCTCGGAGCCTGGAGCCTGTTTCAGATTCTGTGTCTCCCTCTCTCTCTGCCCCTCCCCTGTTCATGTTCTGTCTCTCTCTGTCTCAAAAATAAATAAGCATTAAAAAAAATTTTTTTAATAAAAAAATAGAATAAAATGGACAAGGTAAATGTCGCTTTATTAAATTCTGACAACCCTCAGGCAAAGTGAATACAATTCAAGGTGACATTTACTGTCAAGGAAATCTTGCCCTTTCTAGGAGAGTGGTTTGTCAATACTCTGTGCTTATTGGAATCACCTGGAGAGCTATTTTTAAAAACACACTGAGAGGTTATGATCTAATTGGCCTGAGGTAGGATGGTTCTAATGAGCTACCACAGTTAAGAACTACCACCCTAAGTGGGTAAATAGAAGCCGCCAGATTCTTAAAAACCCAGGGAGGAACTCTCAGCATTGCAGTGATGACCTCTGTAACCAAGAGTACACAAATAAAGAACGATAAAGTAAATGAAGCGCCATTAGCACTGAAAACCAGTGAGGTGAGGAGGATCCATTCTACAGTTGGAAGGTCTTAATCACGACTGTGTCATGTCTACAGTTATTTTTGGTAAGTGAAGCAGTAAAAATGCTATGTTGTTAGTAGCTTTAACTGGGCTTTGTGTCTTCTGATGATGCTTCTGGTAACTTCACTTTGACTTTGTGAGTTTACCTTTTCCAAATTGACTTTCATAGGAGTAAAACTCCGAGTTAGTTCTTTGCCTAAAGCCCTACTTTGATGTGTTTAAGGTAGGGGAAAAAATCCTTTTAAATGAATTTCAAGGCTATGTCAAAAGCAGTTTAAAAGTTAGAAAAATATTGTTATAAAATTGCCAAAGTCAATAATTTTTTGAAATTTCACTGCAGCACATTGGACAGCTGAAAGTACTGCTCGGTCTATATTTTATGGTTCTTTGCTATTGGCTATCCACCTAGTCCTCTCAGACCCCTTTGGGGGAGCTGCACTGTTCTGTTTTTGCCACTTCTATACCCATTCTCTCAGGTTCATTGCGAAGAGGTGAAGTCTGATTGCTTACATACACTCGTGTCTTTACGTTCACCTACTCACACACAAACCCACAGGGCTGTCCACCTAGAAGACAGACGCCATTGCCCAGTCTTGGCAGCCACCAACACCAAGTTTTCCCACGGGGAAGGGTTTGTATGGAGCCATCTGCACTCAGCCCTCTCATCCTTCTCAGTACTGTGGAAATAAACGAGCACTAACCAAATAAGGAAATCAAAGACTATTTATTCTGAACTTGCTGTAGCAAGGGAGTCACCATTATTACTTGTGTTTGGGTATAGACTCAAAGGCAGGCAGAGGAGTTGGAAATTTCCAGGTGAAAAAAAAAGGAGGGCTTCAAGTGTACCCTGATTGGAAGCTGTTGGCACAAGGAAGCTGCAGGTGGTCTAACTAGAAGTGCTCTGTGATTGGTTAGGAATACACATTTGGCTTTCTCTTGTTGGTCATAAACTGGACATGGGGAAAAACAGGGAAGGTGTCAGTTATTAATCAAGTTCTGGCTATTTGGGGCCAATTGCTACAGAGCTCATAATTTACCTTCTTGAATTGTCACGAGAGATAGAAATCTGGCTTCCTTCAAGTCTGAGTTATAGCTGGCTGTCTTCCTGGCTTGTTTATTGTAGATGAGGGGTTGGTTTCCTGAGCAGGTTGTTGCTGGTTGTTGGGCAAAGTTCTATATTTATATATGGTCTGGACATTGTCCCTTTAGATATTCAGTCTCTCAGAACTAACAGAATATGGGTTATGGGGGCTGTTTAATCCTCTGCTTTCCAGTCTGTCCCACACCCTGACTTCAGTAATTAGCCACAAATACACTGATAATTTCACCCATTAAATATAACTTACATTTATAATGCAGAACACCCAGGGAGAAGTACAGAAGGATACTATTAGCTACTCCTTTTATTATGATATCATATTTTTGAGTAATCCTAAACTTTGGTTTAAAAGATAGGAAAAGGTTGAAAAGCAGAAGCTGTCCTATGACAGGCCTTTCTTTACTTGGTTTGAACCATGCATAGGGGGAGCTAAAGACCTGTTTAATAATAGCTTGGAAATAAGGAGGAAGTAGCTATGGAAAAATCAAGGTACCTGAGCAGTGAATTCCTGATTTCTCTGGATGCAAATCAGCAAGAATTCTGGCAGCTCTTCATCGAGAGCTCTTCATGCTCCCATTCTGAATTCTCTCTCTCTGGCTTCTGGAAGCACCATTTACCTGCTGATGACAAAGCTAAAGCCACAGTTGGCAGCCCAGGCCCCATACAAGGGGAGTATCTCACACCATATGACTTGATTACCCCTCCAGTTCAGCTCAAGAGGTTTGTAGCTGATAAGAACATGGGTGAATACATATTTAAAAAGTAAATTTCCGTCCAATTTCTTTTTTTAGAACATCTGAATATTGTAACAAATATCATGCCAATTAGTTTCAGGCAAATAAAAGTGCTTATTATGCTGAGATTTAGATTTCAATTGTACTTGAGATCAATTTAACCAGAGAATGGTAACCACCAGCAGTACTAAACTCAAGGATAAATGTTCAAATACATCCTTTGGATTAATTTGCACAATAATATGATACAGACATTATTCTCATTTTGTAGATGAGAAGATTGTATGCCCCAGAAAGATCCAAGGGAACACAGCAAACAAATTACACAGTTTTTATTTCATGTACCAGGAATCCTTGGTCCCAGTTACTCTTGTTGCATTAGTTTTCCAGAGAAACAACCAATAAGGAACCAGGAAAGCTGGGGGTGTAATTCAGTAGAAGTCCAAAGGGCCAAGAACCAGGAGCACCAATGTCCGAGGCAGGAGAGGATGAATGTCCCACCTCAAACAAAGAACACATCTGCCCTTCCTCTTCCTTTTTGTTTCCTTCAGGCCCTCAGTGGAGTGCATCAATGCCTACTCACAAGGTGAAAGTGATCTCTATCCAGTTCATTAAGTCAAATGCTATCTCTTCTAGAAACACCCTCACAGACATCCCCACGAATAATGTTTTACCAGATACCTGGATATCCCACAGTCCAACCTGGTTAACACATAAAATTAACCATCACGCATGTCCTGTGAGAGGAGATATTTAAAGATGCTCCTAGGTCATTTTCACGGAAGAACCAAGGACATGTGTGCTATAGAGTCATAAAGACAGCTTCATCCCTCAGAGGCCAATGCTTTGTATAGCCAGGAGCCCTTTCTTATGCTTTGTAGCAAACCATCCTTGTTCCCCCAAAGTGATAACACAAAGTGCATTGTAATAATATAAGCATATATAGTAAATTCCTTCTACACAAGCTTGCAGATCACATCCTGCCCCAGGGAGCAAAGTCTTGGTATGTTTATCAATGCTTCTGCCAAAACTGTCACTTAGGATTCAACAGTGCCACATTCTCCACGTTCGCTTCAACTTTATGGTTAATTTAAAATCACTTTTTGCTTTGGTTATTTTCAGTTCTCTCTAGCCAGCTTATCAGTTTGATGGTTATATATGTTTATGATGGTATCAGTATGAGATAGGGAATTTTCATTTTCGTAGCAGTTGACAGAAGGCCTTATCATAAGAAGAAGAGATCCGCCAATGCTCAGAAAATCATTTGAAACTCCTGGTTGAGTAGAAGCTAAGACCTTGGAGACACTAAATGTAAGAATTTTCCTGCCAGAGGCAAGGAGGGGAAATTGCATCAGACAGGGAATAAGAAGCTAGACAAAGGCAGAAAAAGCGATAAAGCCCACAGTTGTTCATAATTTCTTATAACTTTCCTATAACATTCCAAGACTAAGCTAATAAAATTCTTATTGTGATTAGAACTTTTGTGGACCCTGATGAAGAGCCTGTACTTTCAGTCTAGGTCTATAAGAGGAAGAACCAAGATAGAAAGTTAGAGTGAGTTGTATTACCATATGTCTTTTTAACCATGTATTCTGATGCTTTAACATCTGGGGTTTTGCTGACCCTCCCAGAGTTGGCCAAGTCCTAGGGATAGTAAGCCACTCACTTAGGAGCAAGCTCTTCAAATGCAAACCAAGCAATGCAAAGCCCACACCTCCAACCCCCTCCTTCATTGGCCTCACACTCTGGGCCACTATCCACCTGCTTCAACCACCCCAGACAATGAGAGACCGCTCCTATGCCCCAGAGCCTGATGAAATTGTTCATCTTGCCAGTTCCAAGCCTGCTTACCCTGCCTTGCCTGGTCCTTCTCACAGAAGTCACAGTGAAGGCTCTTGCTCACATTCCCTCTGCCACCTCTGTCTCATGCTGACCCTCATGCTTCCCAGTGTGGCCCCCCAAAGCTTGGCATGACTCCTCCTCTTGGAAACTGTAACTACTTTTTCAATGGCAATCACCTTCTGATCTGTTGACCTTATTCTACCCCAACTTTTCCATTAATGTACTATGTCTTATAACACTAGTGGAAAAAGTCCAGAGGAAACCACAAGGAAGAAATATGTCAGAAGTTACTGACATGGTGATAATTGCTCTGAATTTTCAGACACTGAGCTGGGGCTAAGCCAAAATTACTTTAGTCTCTGAGGGGCAGGAAGGCCTCCCTCCTGCTTCAGAAGGATATGACTTTGCTTTACCCTCAGCATCACCCACCTCCCTCCTCCTTCTACCTGGTATGAATTAGCAATTCAATAAATCAACCCTTAACTGTTTTCTCTCATGACACCAGGGATTCTCATAGATGTGTGAGAATCACATAGTAGGGAAAAATCTGAAAAGTACCTATTTTTAGCTCTGAATGAAAGCAAGAATCTCCCAAACCTATGTCCCTGGTCAAGTTTGGTGTGAACTGAGTAGTAAGTAAAGAATAAAACATTTTTCTTTTTAGGGAAATTTCTCTTTCAAGTAATGAGGACACACTTGACAGAACAAACATACATGAGAGGAAGGGAAGAAACATGAAAAACCTGTGTGAAAAAATTCATCCTTTCAGATGACCTTTGGATATGTAGCTAACCTCAATGTTTAGGTTGTTAGAAATTCCCTTTAAGCATATCCTAAAGCTTTAAAAAGATGTAAACACTAAGATTTAATATTATGTATATGGTCAATCCAGACCCCTAAAGTCACCTAGAAATATGGATAACTTAGGAGACAGATGTATATGATATAAATTATTTTTAATTTAAAAAAATGTCTATTCACTTATTTTGAGAGAGAGAGGCTTGGGGGGTTGGCAGAGCGAGAGAGAGAGAGAGAGAGAGAGAGAGAGAGAGAGAGAACTCCCAAGTAGGCTCTATGCTCAGTGTGGAGCCCGATGCAGGACTTGATCCCAAAGGCTGTGAGATCATGACTGCAGCCAATATCAAGAGTCAGGTGCTTAACCAACTGAGTCACTCAGGTGCCCCAGAAATTATTTTTAATTTCTATTTAAAATAATGTATTAAATTGTGGGAAAATTATAATTATGCAGAATCTGTTCTTATTTCTATTCCAGTACAAAATAAGAATAAGCAATTCGAAGTCAGATATAAATTTTGGCCTCTAGAAGACAGAACCGGCAGCCACTTTGGACTGTACATGAGGATGCCACACTCAACACATGCACACAGTCTATTTTTTTTTATTTCAAAGATGTGAGCAGATTCCTTATGACCAAGAAATTAAGCATATGTATGTGAAGAACTAAAAATAATTATTAACTGTATTTAGGAAAATATATATATTTGTTGTTGTTCTTTATTTGGATAGTCTTTAATGGTAAGCCATTCTAGTAAATAAAAATAGTTTGGATTATTTCTACTCAGTAAGCCAAAATTTTCTGGGGCCATTTTGCGTGCAAACCATTTATGTAATTTAAGTAGTAAAAATTAAGATTTCATAAGTACTTGACCTAATTTTCAACAAAAGCCTCCATATATGCCAACTGAAGTAGTCCAAATGAGCCGAGCACTCTAGTATGTTCCTCTTTGTGTCCTCAGAACTGGCACAGTGTCTGTCATCTTGTAGGTTAAGTAGGGTTTTTTACTAAATGAATGGGGGTGTCTGGGTGGCTCAGTCAGTTGAGCATCCAACTCTTGATTTTGGCTTGGCTGATGATCCAAGCAAGGGTCATGGGATAGAGCCCTGCGCCAGGCTCCATGCTGAGCATGGAGTCTGCTTGGGATTCTCTCATTCATTCTCTCTCTCTCTCTCTCTCTCTCTTTCCTTCCATCTCTATGCCCCTCTCCCTCACTCATGCTCTCTCTCTCTCACTCAAATAAAAAAATTTAAAAAAAAATAGAAAAATAAGTAAAGGAAGCAGAATTAAGAATACAACTGTAATGATGGCCATTAAATGCTGACGATCCTCCGGAAGTATGCGCTAGATAAATTAACATCAATTTCTCTAAGTTTGATACATTAGAGATTACTGTGCACAAAAATCCACCCAAGCCACATAGAATTCTGGTTTCTGTCCCTTGAAAGTCATAAAACATTATGTGGCAAAAGTATTGAACATTTCCAAGTAACATGCATCATGTTGTAGACTTCCTGCCTTTAAACACATTTATTTTTCTTTAAAAACTTAGCTTTATATTTGAAAGGCTGGCAGTAAATAAGGCTAAGCCTTCATAGGTAAAACAGAGAGTTATTTCAAAGGGATCTAGGACAATTCACAGAAAACATTCTCAGGCTACAAATACGAAACACCTCACTGGAAGGAAAGAGTCAGAAAGTCAAGTTTATATCTTAACAAGAATGAAGTTCCAAAGGTTCTGATACTTTGCAACCATGAAGAACTATTAATGATTCTCTGCCAGCCAAATCCCATCTGAGATAAGGGTACCCCACCTTCCTGACCTCCTTTGCCATTACAACTGTGAGGGTTCACTCTTCTTCCTTTTTCAGTGAGGATTTGCTGGCACAGTATCTCCTGGCCTTCTCCTGGAAGATAAGTGGGTTTCAGGTGTATAGGGGGGAAAAAGAACCTCTTCTTCCCTCAAGTTCAGTGGCTGGGGCCTGTGAGTTAAATTAACAAAAGACAGACTAACAGTCTGACAGAAACAGTCTGATGGTCTAACAGAAAAGGCATACAAGTTTTATCAATATTTAAAATTTTGTGGGCATGGAGACATCACAGAAAAGAAGTGAAAACCCAAAGGAGCTGTTAGACTCATGGGCTTATATACCATTTTAACAAAGGGCAATGAAGACTGGAGACACGACTAGAAAAGAAAGAGGTTGGGGCTGCCAGGGCTGATAAGCTGTGGGAAGTGACCAAAAAATACATAGGAGGCCTAATCCCAAAAGGTTCATCACACAGACCAGTCTCAGTGCCAGCTCTTCATCTCCAGTGATAGGCTCCTCTCCCATCATCCTCGTGGGGGGGGGGGGGGCGGGTGGAGATTTATGCTGTCCTTTAAGACAGATGGGAGAGGGCAGAAAGCTCTTTCTGTGTTTGCTATTTCACAGTTGCCTTTAGCTCAAGATCATCAAATCTGCCAAAGTGGCATAATTGGGGATGGTATATTCTGGACCCCTTCCCAGGAATGGGTGAATAGTAACACATTCCGGGTGGGGGTTGCTCAAAAGTCATCTTCAGTTCTGTCTGAAATGTCCTTTGAGGCGCCCATTACAGGCAGGGCATCTTCAGAAACGAATCAAGTGGAAGCAGCCTGTGGAGGAGATGCTCAAGTAATGAAAGTCAACTGCTAAAGCAAAGAAATCTTACTGCAAATGCCAAAATAACCAGAAAATTAAATGCTTTTTACAAAGGCAGTTAGATCATATTCACCTGATGTCATTTTGTAGGTAATTTAAGCCAGAGTTCCTTGCTAGATCCCTCTGGATAGTTTAAATCTTGCCTTGGAGTTTTTTGGCCTCTAATATTTTGCTTCACTTTTCGTTGGTTTGTGTGCTTGATTTTGTCTTTGCATTTCATTTTATTTCTTGTGTTTGTACTTAACACTTGCCTTTGCTAGATTTAGATTTGTGACATTAAAAAAATAAGAAATACCTTGAAAAAATATTAAATAGATTGGAGACAAAGGATGCTCTTTTTTCTTCCTCATGAAAAATGAATGGCACCTAGGGTAATCAATACAGTCAAAGTAAATCATTATCAGGTCAAAGAATGATGAGTGAATTCTGAAAGGTGTCTACACCAACAAAAATATCATTGTAAAATAACAGATCCAGACTAGTGTCAACTCCCAACCCATAGAATGGAGAACATAAACTTTTGTCTAACAAGGTCTTCATGGAGGTCAACCAAGAAAATATTCTCAGTTTCCACAAGAGAATTCTGCAGCTCAGAAGTATTACATGACTAGCCCAAGGCCATATAATAAATATTGGCAGAGGCAGAACTAGAAAAAAACAAAGTTGGCTGGTTCCAAACCTCCTGTATCTTTGATAATTGAAAGAGGGGGGGAAAAGTATTTTTTTTTGTATTTGGTTTTACCTAAAAGAAGGAGCTTTTTTCTGGATATGGCTGGTAGAATTTTTAGACCACTTCCAACAATGATCTTTGTCATGTTCTTCCCCTTTATTGGGCCATATTTCCCCTAGACTTCCAGAACTATGAAATGAAAAGGATAGAAATACACATTGATATATGTTAGTCCTTATTAGCTGCTCCGTTGAAAATCTCAAAGGAATGTTGAATGTACAGAGGGAAAATGGGATATTATATATCTCAACTTTACTCACTTATTAAAACATTTATTTAAGAATTAACTGTAATTAATCTTCCTAATTCTGGCAACAAAATGTAAAAGATGATATTTCATTATTTGATATTGCATTATTTTTTAGTATGATATTACATTATTTTTTTAGTAATTTTCATCATGGCTGTGCCCCATGTTAAGGAGAAGACAGACAAACTAAGCTGAAGTTCAATCTAACAGAGACAAATGCAGCAAGCACAACCAAGAAAATCAGATCGAACAGGCTAAATTGCCTGATGAATGACTCACAAATGGTTCTGATTCCCTAACCTCCGCAGCAAGCTTGCTGCTGGCAGACCCTTGAAGACGGCAAGCCCCGCCTACTCAGAGACAGAATGAGTCACACTCTGCCTGGATTCTTCACTTTGTGGGGTTTGCAACCTCATTTTCCCAACAACTGAACTGCCAACCTTTATTTTCTCACTATGTTAATGAAATCCATGCTGCTTCCTGCTCACTAACAGACAGAAAATATTTTATTGCTTCTCTGGAAAAAACAACACAACACAAAATAACTAGCCATTAGAATTACCCAGAACTAATCGGGAAATTGTGTGGGGAAAGGGCAGGCTATAAAGCTGCGGATCCAAGTTCAGACATAAAGTGTGCCTCAGGCAGAAAGCCTGAAAAGCATCTTGCAGTAAAATACAATAAATTGGAGGGAGGGGGGTGCTGCCTTGTAAAAGTGATAGGTTTAGGGCTTCTTAAGAGTAAAAGTTGGCATGCCCATGACAACCCCAAAGCCTTAACAGGACATTAGGTGATCAATCATGACAAAAGTCAGGGTTTGTGCTCTGACTAGCCCCTGGCCACAGGTCCTCCAAAACCTGTGCTGGGATTACCTCCTTGAGAGGAATAGTAAATGCCCAGCGACCTGCAGCCTTCCCCATGGGCTCCTAGGAGGAAGAGTCGACGATTGAAAATTTTCACCAAAATAATGATCTTCATAGTCACAAGTAAACCAACATAAAGCATTTGAAAGCTCGGGGCATATTCAATTATCTTTAGGATCATAAGGTTAGACAATACGGCAAGCATCTTTGGTTGAAATATCATCTTTTACATTTTCTTTCCCATTACCTCTGCATCCAGTTGGTCATCCCTTTTACTAACTTGAAAGCCTAAATACCTCTGGAATCTATTCAGTACTTTCCATCATCTCTGCACAGCCATTGTCCTAGTCTGATCTACCATTAACTCTTACCTACGCCCTTAATTCGTCCCCTTGCTTTCATTCTGATACCGTCCTGTATGTGTTTGCAAAACCTGCCATGAAATCTCAGTGGCTTATAGACCAAGTCATTTGTATTTCTCACTTGAGACTGGGAGGCTGTCTTAGCTTAGGTCTGCCTGTGTCTCATCCTGGGATCAGTGGTGCATGGGCGTGCTGTCTCATGACTGATACAGAGGCAAGAGGCCAAGACAAACCATGGACACTGAGCGCCTCGGGTCACATCACATCCACTAATATTCCTCTGACCAATGCGCGTCACATTGCCAAGACTAAATAAACTCTAGCAGGTGTGTACAATTACTCCCCAGTCTAGTGGGAAGGGGTACAAAGTCACAAGGTAAAAAGCAAAGATCTGATCTTCCAACTGTGGAGGGAATGCAGAATTAGAAAAGATAATGTGGTATACCTTACTACCTATTAATCTATTCTCCACATCAAGCCTGAGAGGCCTTTTAAGTAAACAAATTTAAATAAACATGTCACTTCCCTTCCCATACTCTTTAATTGGCTGAATTACCATTGCAAAACAGTGTCCTTCAAGACCCTGCAGGAAAGCACCCTGCTTGCTGCTCCCACCTAATCTCTTGCCATTTTCCTCCTCCTGTGCTCTAGCCATTCTGAACCTCTGCCCTGCAGGCCTCTCTCCCACCTCAGAATTTTCTCAAGATATTCCCTCTGCCTGCCTGGAATAACTTTCTGCCCTTTCCCTCCATTGAAATTTATATCTGAAGGATGTCACTTCTTCTGAGAAATTTTCCCTGACCAGCAAGACTGGGTCAGGTCCCCTTATTAAACACTAATCCTTCTAACTCTCTTTAACCACACTTATCCCAATTGAAATTAATGGATATTTTGTAATCTAATGATTGTCTCCCTTGCTAAAATGTAAGCTCCATGACTGTACAAATATTTTTTAGTGTGTGTGGGGGGGTTGTTATTTTCTTAGTTTCAGGGGTCTATCGTAATGAACACTCAAAACACACAGACACACATACGCACACACACACATACACACACACAGATATATATATATATATATATATATATATATATATATATATTTCCATATGAAAAGCTCTACACTTTTTTCTTTAGTGATCTCCCCCACTCAGTTCTACCCCTTCAACACTTGTTTGTGTAGCAAACCGGAAGAGCTTAGCATTGGGAGCCATGTGTTGAAATCTCTGCTCAGCCATTTAGTAGCTGTGTGGGTTAATGATTTAATCTTGTGGAGCATTTTCTCATCTATAAAATGGAGATGATAATTCCTACGTTGCAAGCATGAGGGATTTAAATGAGATGTGAATGAGCAAACACTCAACCACTATTCCTTTCTCTCTTCCTGTCCTCTAGCCTAGTTGCCATGCCTGAATATTCCAATGCACACCAGACGTTTCTACCCAGATTTGCTAACAGCTACACATACCTCTCAAGCCAAACCTAGCAACTTCCTATCGAAACTGACAAACTGTTCCATCCTGACTCCCTGTTTTGCTTAACTTTTCAACAATTTCAGGTTCAAAATCTGGAACTCATTGCCCCCTAAGCCCTTCTGTGCCTCTTATCTCCCCCAAAAGGCAGCCCACCAGCTCTCCTTGGCCTTTCCCAGCTTCTCCTTACTGACCCTGACTCTTCCCCTCCTGACACCTCTCCTGGGCTCTGGTCACTACGATCCACAACCTCACAGGAACCACAGTCATTCACTTACAGTAGGTCTTGGATCACAAGTCTTCAATAAATAAAGTGCAGCAGCTGACAAAGCAGCATGACATGTCAAAGCATCACAATGACATTTTTACTTTTTAAAGTCTGTGTCAACAAATTCTAGACAGAATATAACAAAACATAGGTGGTAAGGTTACCAGGATATCTCTTTTTTTTTATGTTTTTTCTATATTACTTGGTTTTATATGATAAGAATGCATTATTTTTAGAAGTAATAAAAAATATTGTGTAAATCCAAATAACCACCCACAACAACTCTTCTATGACTTTCTTTTCTTTTTTCTAATAAATAAGAACCAAATACTTAATCTTGGCATTCAAGGTCCTTCATACTTTGGCTCTAGATTATTTTTCTAGCCTTGTCTCCTACCACTTTCCTTCATACTCACCCATATTGTAATTAAATAATACTCTTCATTTCCTTTTCCATGTGGAGTTGAAATGGTCACCCATCCCTATGCCTCTTTGGCAAGAGCCCTCAATTTTAACAAAGACATGCCAAATTCACCTGTCTCATGCCTTCTATAATATTTTAATAAGCTCCCAAGCAAGAATAAGTTTATTTGGACTTCAACACTTGCGAGAAAATATAGCCTCAAGTATCTGCTCTGTAACTTTCATTAAGAACCCAGATCAGAAAAAAATTAACATTCACTGCCATCATGATCCCACCCGTTAGGAATCAGGGTGTGACTAGGTCTCTGGTAATAGCCTTGAAGCAGGAAATTGGTAGGTCTAATTCCACAATACATTAAAAGTGGATATTTTACAAAATATGTCACAGCAATATGGGAAAGAAGATTCACATGGTAGCAATACCTACCTAAAACCCAATGTGAGTTCCCATTGATGTCTCTTCTTCTTCCACTGAAAACCTCTTCCCTAAAGACACCTCGTTTGTTGTCCATCTATTGAATTCTGCTGCCTTCAAAATCCTCTTTATTCTTCTAAGAGTTAAATCAAGCTCACACTTACTTTGCTTGCTCTACTCAGTAAACCAAAAAGTCTGGTGCATAGCTGGCACTTGAGTGGCCTCAAAACCCCACCCAAAATAGAATTGTCAGAATATTCATCAAATACAACAAGGTTCTTCCTAGAGGAAAATTCTACTGCTAAGAAAATATGGCTTCTCCACACTAGTATGCACCCTTGGAAGATCAGTTTAAATGCTATGTCCTTCAGAAACGTCCTCTAATGCAACTAAATGTGTAGACTTTCTTATATCCAAACCACTATGTAATGGGTTGAATAATACACCCTGCAAACTTATATTATGAGTTTTTACTGTGTAAACTACACTGAGGACTAGAGAAACCCTACTTGACAGGCAACTCCCAAAATATTACTCTTAGTTCTCTCTTTTTTTTTTTTTTTAAATTTTTTTTTTCAATGTTTTTTATTTATTTTTGGGACAGAGAGAGACAGAGCATGAACGGGGGAGGGGCAGAGAGAGAGGGAGACACAGAATCGGAAACAGGCTCCAGGCTCCGAGCCATCAGCCCAGAGCCTGACGCGGGGCTCGAACTCACAGACCGCGAGATCGTGACCTGGCTGAAGTCGGACGCTTAACCGACTGCGCCACCCAGGCGCCCCACTCTTAGTTCTCTCTTGAAAAATATCAAATATGTGGGCAAAATTATACAGCAAGAGGTCATGGCCCTAACAAATGATGAAAACACACTGGCATTATGAGTCATAGACACTAAGATTCTTCCCCACCCTTCTCAGTTCTTTAGATGTTATTATCCGTTACATTTAAAGAAGACAAAAGGCAATTTTATTTCAAATGCCATGTTTATTTTTGGCTTAAAATTTACAAGCCCGCTTGTCATTGCAAAACAGCATAAAGCACTATGACACTGTTTTGAAGAATCAGAATCCTAAAATTGTTTTTATGATTTAAACAAGGTATTTTATCTGCAGTGATGTAATTCCATGTCAAATTTTACTTCTATACAGTTGGTGTCAGACTCAAGTAATTGGAACAAGGTATTCATGAGGCAAAACTGAGCAAAGAGCTCAGAGCAAGGGAATATTTTACTCTTCAAATTCACTGACAATAAATTGTCACACTCCTTAGTTCGCTGCCAAAAAAAAAAAATCCTAACACTGTAAACACTGATATCACAAAATATTCCCAAGGAACAGATGATAGAAATCTATCCATTATGGTAATGGAGCTGAGCATAGGAAAATTGCTAAGGGAAATTGCATCTGGATAAGCTGTCCCAGATGGTGCCTTATTTGAAGCAGCCTGCCCTTCCTAGCACAAACTTATGGTCACAAGCCCTCCATCCCAGGGTGAGAGTATGTGTGGTATCGTAGCGTTAGGGAAGTTTGCAAAGCCATACGGCCCTGTTTCTCTGCGGCTACCTCACATACCACATACTTCAGTACTCATCTGCCCTGACATGATCAATAATATCTAGGTGAAAGCTGATGGGAGTTGAAATGACTCCAAAAGCCTTCCAACCAGAGTTAATGTGAATTCCCCTTTATTCATACCATTGCAGAGTCCAGTACAACAAAAAGTACATACATTGGTATATGCAATTATAGATTTCAACCCCCAAATCTGAGAACTCCCTCAATACCCTCAATCAGTTCTCCTTTGTGATTCTGTAGGAATGAAGAGATTTCATGTCTTCAAGTCAAATGTCCCTAGCAGAAATCTGAGAAAAATTTGGTCTTGACTTTTTCAGCCATATAATAGGTTCTACAACTCAAATGATTTTTCTGAATAAGACAGATAAACTATTTTGTTAGGAATCATTTTAAATGCACTGCTGAACTAGCACACACACAAAATAAGGAATCCAAAGATCCTAAAAATTAGGTATAATAGTGACTGTGGGAGATAAGTAAATACCAAGACTGGCTTTGCCCCAAGAATTTCTGCTAAACGATGGAAAGCTAAGCTTCTGATTTGTTAGCTTCTTGGTACATGAAGGACAGTAGTAAAAGTCTAGTGCCCACTGAATATGTGGAACCCATTAGGAGACCCATAGGTTATACATAACCCATTATATATAAAGCAGGGGACCCTAATTACTCTAAAGGAGAAGGTAAGAATACTTGTCTGTCTTGATTATGACGCTGGATGAAGAGGAAAAAACCTACCCTGAGAACTTGAGAGCTCAACCTGGCCTTCAAATGGGTTTTGGCCCAAAGTGCTTTGTAGGCCAAAACTCTTAGGTTAATTAAATTAAAAGTGAGTTTTGAGTTGGATGTGTCACACAAAAGAGAATGTCATAAATACAAGTAAGTCATCTTTTATGATATCAATTCAACTCTGACCAAAGATGTGACACAGATATAGGCCAAGACAATAAATAGTTCACAGCACAAAAACCAAAGATTCACAAGAACAACCATAGGGGACCAACCATAGAACAGACTAAAAATAATGGCAGACATTAGAATTATCAAAGAATGCAAAATCCCTGTGTTTAATATGTTTAAATAATTTTTAAAAGATAACTAAACTTGAAAGTGCAAGCAAAGAACAAGACATGATACAGAATGACCAGATGTGATGAAGAACCAAATAAAACTATATTTAGATAATATATCTAAAATAAACCCCCAAATTATAATTATATAAAAAAAAATAAAAATGTAATAATTAAATTTGAAATTTAAGAGAGATTAAACAGCAGACGAGATGCACGTTCACTGAAAATCAGAGAACTGAAACACAGCTATGAAGAAATTAGATGCAAAATATGAAAGACAGATCGAAAGATATGGAGAACAGAGTGACAAGGGCTATAATAATGCCTGATTGGAAATTCAGAAAAGATAAGGAATTGGGAATAGATAATATTTGAAGATAAAAAGGCTGAGACTTTTTTTAATATATACATTTTTTATTTTAGAGAGAGAGCATGCACACAATTGGGGGAGGAGCAGAGGGAGAAAGAGACAGAGAGAGAGAGACAGACAGAATTTCAAGCAGGCTCCATGCTTAGCACAGACACCCATACAGGGCTCGATCCCACAACCCTGGTATAATGATCTGAGCCAAAATCAAGAGTCTGATGCTCAACCAACTGAGCCACCCAGGAACCTCAAAAAGGCTTAGAACTTTTCAGAAGTATTGAAAGATCTTCAGATCCAGGACCCCAGTACATCTCAAATAGGCTAAATAAAAACCAGTTGAATTTTAGACACATAATGGGGACACTGCAAAGTGACAAAAGTAAAATATATTTAAAATATTTTAAGGCATAAAAGCAAAAGGAAGATAACTGGAGTGATTGTTGACTACACATCAAAGAATGGAAACCAAAAGAATGCAGAAAAATAGACTGACGGAAAATCACTGCCAACCTAAATTTCCATACCAAACAAAAGTGTCTTTCAAGAACAAAGTGGGGTGCCTGGGTGGCTCAGTCGGTTGAACAACTGACTTCAGCTCAGGTCATGATCTCACAGTGTGTGAGTTCGAGCCCCGCGTTGGGCTCTGTGCTGACAGCTCAGAGCCTGGGGCCTGCTTCCGATTCTGTGTCTCCCTCTTTCTCTGCCCCTCCCCCACTCATGCTCTGTCTCTCTCTGTCTCAGAAATAAATAAAAACATTTAAAAACATTTTTTTAAAGAACAAAGAGGAAATAAAGACATTTTTAGACAAAAGAAAAAGTTAAGTGAGTTTACCACCAAAAGATCCCTATTACCATGGATTCTAAACAATGCATAAATTTCAAACAGAAATAAAGTGATTCCAGGTGGAAGATTTGACATGCAAAAAGAATAGAGTGCAAAGACACTGATTAATATGTTAGTGAAAGTGACCAACCAGTAACTGTATAAAACTATGAAATTAATGGCTAGTTTATGGTGAAATGTAGGTGAAAACTAAAATACCCCCTAACAATAGCGTATATATTTCTACTCTGCTGTCCTACCCTTTGGGCAGGGCCCTGGCAACTAATCCTTCTATTCCAGCAAACATGTCCCCCAAAATATTGGTTAATTTGATTTTATCTGATTTGGGTGATTACAGGAAAAAAGTGAGTAGAATATGCTCTATGTGAAAGACAGCACCAAGGAGATTAATCTTCACCTAGAAACTCAGAATGCTTTACCCGATTCAAGAAATTCATTCCAACTCCCTTTTAAATCGAACCTTTATTCCTGTCCCCCTTCCCAAAAGTAAGCCTATCTAATTCACAAAAACACTAACGGGACTATTGCATTGCTTAATTCAGGGCAGGAAACAAAATGGTACTCGTGCTGCCCACCCCCCAATCCTCTGCCCAGGGTGGACTTGTTAGTTAATCATGGCTCTTTTTTGAGGGGCCGACTGTGGTCACAGTCTTGTCAAGTGCTGCAGACAGCCCCTTCCAATCAATCAAAGCTAGCATTTGACATTGAACCTACTTGCCTTTTCCAGCTCAAGGGCTGCTGGCTTTATTCTATATGGAAAGCAGTCTGTGATTGCTATTTCTTTCTTTAGTTGTCACGGACAGAAATACAATTTTATTTTCTATCCTGGAAATATTCCTTCACCCCTGGTTGCTGGTAAAGGGTAAAAATTATATTAAGTCATAATCCTGGCTTAGACATTCACACTGACTCAGGCATACACAGTCTGACTTTTAGGTACACACATTCTATATATGCTTATAAATAATTGTACAAGAATTATGTGTTTGCTACATAACAGTAAAGTCTCATATTTTGATAGTGCTTTACAGCTATCAAAACACATTACCATAAATCTTTTGTCTCAAATTCTAAAATTAAATATGTATTGAGCAATGCCATGTGACAGGTACTATGCTAGATGTTGGGATATAAAAATTCTTGCCCTCTTGAGTTTAGAGCTTAGTAGAGGACACAAACACATAAACAAATGACAGGAACACAAGATGATACTTTCATAATGAAAAACAAGGAGGGTAGCATGTGGAGTGATTAAAAGTATGAACTTTGGGGGGCACCTGGGTGGCTCAGTCGGTTGGGCATCTGACTCTTGATATCAGCTCAGGTCTTGATCTCACAGTCATGGAATCGAGCCCTGCACTGGTTAAGCATCCAACTCTGGATTTTGGCTCAGGTCATGATCTCACGGTTGTGAGATCTAGCCCTATGTGGGGCTCTGTACTGGGTACGGAGCCTGCTTAGGATTCGCTCTGCCCCTCCCACCTCGTGCGCGCGTGTGTGTGTGTGTGTGTGTGTGTGTGCATGTGCAAGCACTCTCTCAAAATAAGTAAACCCTAAAAAACAGTATGAACCTTGGGAGCAGAAAAACCTTGAGTTCCTGTCCCTGCTCTATAATTTTCCAGCTCCCTGAATAAAGCTCTGTATTTTAGGGTTCTCTAGAAAAACAGAACCAATAGGATATATATGTACATCTTATATATATATTTCCTTATATAAGTTCATCTATACATATATGTGTATAAAAATATACACATATATTTTTATTTTTTTAATGTTTATTTTTGAGAAAGAGAAAGAGAGATAGAGCATGAGTAGGAGAGGGACAGAGAGAGAGGAAGACACAGAGAGAAGGAGACACAGAATCCAAAGCAGGCTCCAGGCTCTGAGCTGTCAGCACAGAGCCCAATGCAGAGCTAGAACCCATGAACTGTGAGATCATGACCTGAGCCAAAGGCAGGCACTTAACCAATTGAGCCACCCAGGTGCCCCTAAAATATATAATATATAATATATACATATTATATATTATATATTTTAAACATACTGTACACATAATATACATTATATATATTACACACATACACAAATATAGTATATACACATACAGGTGTATATTGGGGATATTACAGGGTCAGTTCCAGACCTTCGCAATAAAGTGAATGTCACAGGAAAGCAAGCCAAATGATTTTATTTTTTAGTTTTCCAGTATATAAAAAAGTTATGTTTACATTATACAATAGTCTATTAAGTATACAATAACATTCTGACTAAAAAAAATAATGTGCACACCTTGATTAAAAAATACCTTATTTCCCAGATGATGAGTGATGTTGAGCATTTTTTCATGTGTCAGTTGGCCATCTGGATGTCTTCTTTGGGGAAGTGTCTATTCATGAATTTTGCCCATTTCTTCACTGTATTATTTGTTTTATGGGTGTTGAGTTTGATAAGTTCATTATAGATTTTGGATACTAACCCTTTATCTGACATGTCGTTTGCAAATATCTTCTCCCATTCCATTGATTGCCTTTTAGATTTGCTGATTGTTTCCTTCACTGTGCAGAAGCTTTTTATTTTGATGAGGTCCCAATAGTTCATTTTTACTTTTGTTTCCCTTGCCTCTGGAGACATGTTGAGTAAGAAGTTGCGGCAGCCAAGGTCAAAGAGGTATTTTCCTGCCTTCTCCTCAAGGATTTTGATGGCTTCCTATCTTATATTTAGGTCTCTCATCCATTTTGAGTTTACTTTTGTGTATGGTGTAAGAAAGTGGTCCAGGTTCATTCTTCTGCATGTCGCTGTCCAGTTTTCCCATCACCACTTGCTAAAGAGACTGTCTTTATTCCATTGGATAGTCTTTCCTGCTTTGTCAAAGATTAGTTGGCCATACGTTTGTGGGTTCATTTCTGGGTTCTCTTTTCTGCTCCATTGATCTGACTCATCATCCGGGAAATACAAATCAAAACCACAATGAAATACCACCTCACACCTGTCAGAATGGCTAACATTAACAACTCAGGCAACAACAGATGTTGGCGAGGATGCGGAGAAAGAGGATCTCTTTTGCACTGCTGGTGGGAATGCAAACTGGTGCAGCCACTCTGGAAAACAGTATGGAGGTTCCTCAAAAAAATAAAAATAGAACTACTCTATGACCCAGCAATTGCACTACTAGGTATTTATCCAAGGGAAACAGGTATGCTGTTTCAAAGGGGCACATGCACCCCAATATTTATAGCAGCACTATCAACAATAGCCAAAGTATGGAAACAGCCCAAATGTCCATCAGTGGATAAATGGATAAAGAAGATGTGGTATATATATATATATATATATATATATATATATATATATATATGAATATTACTCGGCAATCAAAAAGAATGAAATCTGGCCATTTGCAACTACATGGATGGAACTGGAGGGTATTACACTAAGCAAAATTATTCAGTCAGAGAAAGACAATTATCATATGACTTCACTCATATGAGGACTTTAAGACACATAACAGATGAACATAAGGGAAGGGAAGCAAAAATAATATAAAAACAGGGAGGGGGATGAAACATGAGAGACTCTTAAATATGGAGAACAAACAGAGGGTTATTGGAGGGGTTGTGGGAGGGGGAATGGGCTAAATGGGTAAGGGGCATTAAGGAATCTACTCCTGAAATCACTGTTGCACTATATGCTAACTAACTTGGATGTAAATTTAAAAAAACAAAATAAAATAATTAAAATGAAAAAAAATAAAAGATCTTGAACTCTTTAAAAAAAGGCACCTTATTTCTAGAAAATGCTACCCATCATATGAGCCTTCAGCAAGTTATAATCACTGAAAACCATAACAAATAAAGTAATGATGAAAAACTTTGAAATATTAAGAGAATTACCAAGATGTGACACAAAGACACAAAGTGAGCAAATGTTGTTAGAAAATGGTGCTGTAGACTTGCTCAACGTAGGCTTGCTACAAGCTTTCACTTTGTAAAATACAAGATCTGCAGAACCCAACCAAGTGGAGCACAATAAAACAAGGTATTCCTGTGTGTGTGTGTGTGTGTGTGTGTGTGTGTGTGTGTGTGTGTGTGTGTGTGTGTGTAGACAGAGAGAGAGAGAGAGAATATTGCCAGAGTCCAGCTCCAGCAGGTCCAGGGGTTCCCGAAGGATGAACGGCATCAGCAAAAAAGTGAAAACAAAAATAAAACAAAAATAAAAATGGACACAGACAACAGCAGTGTGTTGAACTGGCCACTTTATTGTGGCAAACGTGGCATTATGTTTGTTAGCAATTTCCTTGCAGCGTACGTCATCTATGTTTTCTGGAATTACCCAATTCTAAAAATGTTCCTATGTGTAATCACCCTTTAAGGAATAACATGGTTATTTTCTCATAATGTTCCCTCCTGCCCTTTGCTTATTGATTAATTTCTTACATGATTTTCTTATGTATCTATGTTTATCTATAATCTATAAAGCATTTGCTTTGTTGTTTTCATGAAAGGTCATTTATCTCTCAACACCTCAAGCGGAACACGTACAGGGACATGACCTCTTAGTTGTTTCCCCGAACTATTTGTGGTTTGAGGAACAAAAGTGTTCGCCTTGGTCCGAGGTGCCAGGAGGGGGCCAAGAGGGCCTTAGGAACCCACGCCTTATACCTTCTCAGAGAGACAATGCACCTAGGAACTAATGAACCATTCTGTACTTTAACCAACTAGGTCCAATCATCATCCGGAATGCCTCCTGGAGCCCAAGTGGGCCTAGGGGTTGGAGTAACTTGTGCCCATAGATACACTCCTTTGTTGCCGGAGTGGGGCTTTTAAATCCATTTGTCCCTTCTTGGCTGGGAAATGCATGAGGCTATCCTTCCTGTAGGTAGAGGAGTCTTTATAGGGGGTGGCAAGGGCTAAATGTAGGGCCACACAATTTCCTTGCGGAATCTTATTTCTTTCCCAATGGTTCTTTTCCCAAGGGGCCTGTCGAGGGAAATTCCTCAACAGACAATTCCCCAGGTACTTTTATTAAGGCCAAATTACATAAAAGCGGGAGGACAAGAAGCTTCACTGTTGGTGGACCACCCGGCAGTCCCGATCCGTCCACCGCCCGGGCCCTGCCATCAGGCTGGTTGGATAGCTTGGCTTCTGGCAGAATATATATATATATATATATATATATATATATATATATATATATGGGGGCAGGGAAAGGAAGAGAGGGAGAAGGAGAGGGGAAGAAAGAGATTGACTCTAAGAAATTGGCTCACATGATTGTGGGGGGCTGGCAGGTCTAAACTGAAGTTCTAGTAGGAGTTGATGTTTTAGTCTCAAGTTCAAAGGCCATCTGGAGCCAGAATCCCCTCCTTATAAGGGGCCTTCGGTCTTTTCTCTTAATGCCTTCAAATGATTGGAGGAGGACCACCTAAGCTACGGAGGGTAATATGCTTCACACAAAGTCTAATAGTTTCTATGCTAATCACATCAACTTAGCACTACAGCCTAGTCAAGCTGACACATAAAATTAAGCATCTCAGGCTCATTTCTTCATTAGTAAAATAATAATGAGAAGAACAGAAATTATTCACACCTGCTTCGTAGGATCTTTGTGAAGTTGTACTGGAATCTGTTCTATCAGTGCTTGGCACAGTGTCTGGGAAAGGTGCATGCTAGGGAACACCAGGTTAGTATCAGTGTTAGCTCATCAGCTGCTCCAGGTAATGGCGTCCCAACCACAGGGCAGAGTTCTGGGTGGTGCCTGGCCTTTCCTCCCCTGCCCGTCTTTGTGCATGTGACCTCCTCTGTCTGGAACACTTAAACCAGTCTTTGTGGATGAACTAGCTAACTCCAAATGTAAGGGTGGCCTGGGAAAAATCTGCAATATTTGACCATCCTTGATGAACAAAAATCAGCAATTTTATAGGTTCTGCTTACTAAAACTAAGCCGCTTTGTAGCACTACCAGTATAGTTTAAAAAGAAACCCCAGAACAGTATCTAAAAACAACTGAAAATAAATGAGGGCATTAAATATTTAATCCACAAATGAAATTTCTAAAATTCCTTTTCCTTCTCAAACACACACACACACACACACACACACACACACACACACACAGTTGTGTGTACATGTGTATTTCTATAAAGAGAATATATACGTGTATCTGTATTTCTGTATTGCATGGAATTCTAGGCCAGTAGCCCAAATGTTCCTCTAACCTAGCCTTGCTTAGCAATCTTATCTTCCTTTTTCTCCTCCTCTCACCTTCTAGATTTATTCTTCTGTGTTCCTATAAGTAGTTCACTGACCTTCTGATGTAAACAACTCAAGCTTGTGCTTCCTAACGAAGTGCAGTCTAGTAAAGACAAGACTCTGTAACGGAGAACATTAATTAAATTACACATTAACCTTTTTTTGCAGTCATAACATTTTGTGCATACATAATTTCCAGATTCCATTACTTTTGTATCTGCTTAATACAAAGTTTGTGTTCATACTGAATTCTGTGTTACACAGCTAAAGCCACTCAATTAAATGAAAAGAAAAACTCAGATTTTTACATATTAAGGTTTTTTTCCCAATACTATATTTTTAACAAACAATGCCTATTGTGCATAGAGCATATAAAAGCATGCCAAGATTGCCCAGGCCTCAGACTGCTCACTTGTGGAGATACCTTTAAAAAATATATATTTTTTACATTTATTTATTTTTGAGAGACAGAGAGAGACAGAGCACAAGTTGGGGAGGGGCAGAGAAAGAAGGAGACACAGAATCCAGAGCAGGCTCAGAGCCTGATGTGGGGCTCGAACCCACAAACCGTGAGATCATGACCTGAGCCAAAGTCAGACGCTTAACCGACTGAACCGCCTAGGATATATCTTTAAATATATTGTGGAGATATCTTTAAATGAAAACTTGGTGAACACGCTCTTCCATTCCTCTGGGTGACTACCAGTGATGTATGTTTTTTCCCCCTCATTTCTTTGTGCAAACCCAGAAGGTTCAAATGTGTTTCTGATGAGCAGAGATCCTGGAAGTTACTTGACCCTGATGTGATAGAATTTTCTGAGCTCAGAAGATGAATCGTCCTTCCAAATTCCCCTGCTGGCCTCGCCACAGCTTTAAGGTTAATAAGGGAGTATTTAGAAGGCAGAAAGTATTTAGAGCTCTGGGAAAATGAGGTAACAAGTGGAGGAGGAGAGGCACTTACAATTATAAGGTAATATTGTTAATACAGAAAGTAAGAGTCAGCCCATTTTCTAGAGAGCAGCCTTTGGCATCAGGCTCTGTGAAGGCCGTCTGAAAACCCTGAGAAGCACAGCAATTTGAAGGGCTCAGCTTATTGTCCAGCAGTGCAGTTTCTCCCTGGAGTGACTGTCACCTGTTTGCTAAAGAAAGCTGACTCTCCTCTCCTTAAAAATAGATGTGGGCATGGGGCGCCTAGGTGGCTCAGTCAGTTAAGTGTCTGACTTCAGTTCAGGTCATGATCTCACGCCTTGTGGGTTCAAGAGCTGTGTCAGGCTCTGTGCTGACAGCTCAGAGCCTGGAGCCTGCCTCAGATTCTGTGTCTTCCTCTCTCTCTGCACCCCACCTCCTGCTTGTGCTCTGTCTCTCTCTCTCTCTCTCTCTCTCTCTCTCTCTCTCCCCAATATACATAAATATTAAAAAAGAAATAGATGCAGGTATATCATATAACTGCTTATGTCTCTGGTTTCCATTCTTTCTTTGAACATATCTGAAGTATTTGTAATGAGTTTTATTGAGACATTTTGTATTTGTAGTTACATTTGTTCACAGCAATCTAAGACACTCAGGTGGTATATATATGCAGATATAGTCATAGTCATGTCATGTACATAGTCATGTAAAAAAGCAAGAAAGACCTTTAGCTCATAGCAAATCATGGTATGCCTGTGTTCTAGTCTATCTCCAGTGTTATGATACATTCATATAAAAATAGAAAATAAAAGTATAGCAATTTTAACAGATTATCTGTGTGTGCTTCACAGCACACACACAAAAAAGATGTCTCTAAATGTGCAAGCATGGCATCATTACAACAGTGTTTCATTAAATCTTTACATTGAGAAATGCTGTATTTTGAGAGTAATCTCTAAGTCCATTTTCTGGCAGGAATTCATAGAGCTGAAGGGGAGGAAAAAGTTTGCCTTGACTCTCTTAGGGTCCCTAACTGGATCTGAAAATTAAACTGGCAAAGACAGGTTAACAGAAGAAAAGCTTACAAATTGTACTGAATTTTTACATATACATGGGAAACTTCACAAGAGAATGAGACCTTAAAAGGGACATCTTCGGCAACGGGCTCTCCATGGGCTCAGAGCAGGGAGTTTATATACCCTTTAGACCGAAAGACAATAAATTGGTGAAGAATTAGGACAAAAGGGTTTGGACTCAGGGTAGTAAATAGTGAAGAAGTAACAAGGGTGATAAGGGTTAGTTCAATGAGGTTGGTTTACGGTGAAAAGAATATCTTCCTCCTGATACAGCGAGGGCACCCGTCACATGGGAGATTTATCTCCTGCATTGAGGAAAGAAAGGTGAGGTGGCAGGCAAGTGTGACCTCTCTGCTTCTATTATTTTCTCATACTTCATCTTCATCAGCTTAAGATATTCAATATACTAACGTGTCATATTTTGGGGGTAGCATATCCTGAACCCCATCAGAGCCACTGGCTGAACTACAAGCACAACTATCCGGACTGGCTGCAGAAAATAGAAGACAACAAGAAACATAAAATCTCAAGGTTAAAGGGTTACCTTAGCTTTCACTTTGCCAAATTGTGATTCTAAATGTCACTGAAGAAAAATAACTTACTAGGCTATAGTTTAGAATTTAGATTTAAATAAGAGATAAAGCTTGATAATGTTCCCAATTGCTAATATTATAGGCATAGTAACAGTCTAAAATGGATTGCTTTCTAACAGGATCAACCATATGCAGAAGCAAAGTCCCACGACTAGAGGTCCTAGGGCTCCCTGGACCCCTCACCCCTACCCCTCTATTATAATTTTATAGAACTACTGGGTGGTGCCTAAAGTTTCATCATTACAACACTATCTCTCTTAAAATGGATATATATATATATATATATATATATATATATATATATATATCATGGCAGAAAGAGGATATATGGTCATTATTTGCCCAATATATATGTCTGTGAGCCAGAAGCTCCCGGAGGGCAGGCATGTTGTACTGAATCAAGAGGCAGGCAAATTATGTGGTAAAAAAAAGGTCCTCAACAATTTGTTATAGAATGTATAAACAAATCAATCCCCATTGATCCTAGTGTGAATTAATTTATTGCAATTTGGACAACCTACCTGGGAGCTGGTTGTGACGGGAAATAAGAAGGGGACATGAACAGGCAAAGCCCAGAGCTTAGGGAATTGTCCAAAATGACCAGAATTGAATAGATGGTCCTAGGAAGCCTATACACAATAGAGGCAAAGAATTTGGAAAAATAAATAAAGCAAGGGTTCATCTCAATTTCCCACTTCTTGACTATGTGATTTGGGCCAAGTCCCTTTGCTTTCTTTGTCTCAGTTTCTAAGATCAAAGTAACAGAGTTATGACATTTAAATATAGCATAAGCTTATATGTGGGTAATAAGTAATGGATGCAGACTAACTTGTAGGAGCTCTAAATTATAATAGTTCCTACAGGTATCTAATACCATTAGTGTCAATTAAAAAAATAATCACCTCCAGGAAAGAGGAAGTATTTTAAAACAGACGGTAGAAGGGAAAGAGAGAAATTTACTCCTTCATACTTTGTCTGGGGATGGCCCCCTTTTCCAACTACACTTTCTTCCTTAAAAAGATGGCCTTTAACAAGTAAACACCTAATCAATACAGTAAATTAACTGATCTTGACTTCATAAGAAGCAAATCTCTTCACCATAGTTAATCTGAGATTGATTGACACAATACCTACATTAAGATGACAGTATCCACTCTACTCCCTGTGGTCATAACTCAAACTCTTCAGATGTACAATTCACAAAGCCAGGATTCGTTCTGCAGACCAAGTAGTTGTGCCAAAAGAATCACTAGAAGCAGTTTGATCCAATGTCTCACTGAAATGTTAAAAGGCCCCCGCCCTGAACACAAGCCCAACACTAAACAAGTAATAAGAAGGCCACTTCTGGAACACCAATGTCCATCCAGCAGGTTTTTTCCACTTCAAGTACTTGGACAAACAGTTGCAAGGTGCTGTGGATAGACCCTAGTGTTGGAAATCGGCCCGGGGGGCAGCAGTGGCATCAGCAGTGAAATGCATCTAGAAAGATCAATTTGCCTCAATTGTGACTCTCCTCTCAGTAAATCATTTCTGTTTAGTATGTATTCCACCAACTAAGAATCTCCTGATGCAATCCATACTTTTCTACGAATTGAAATCATCAGAGATGTCTCACAACATAAAAGTTATGGAGCACTCATCATATAATAACATGGATCTCAATTTTCCAGTTATTCAGGGCACATTCAAATCAATGTTCTAATTTGGGGTGGGCAAACATTTTCTGAAAAAGAGGCAGACAACAAATATTTCAGGCTTCGTGAGTCATACAGATTCAACTCTCACCAAAGCAGCCATGGCCAATATGTAAATGAAAGGACCTGGCTGTGTGCTTACAAAACCAGGGAGGGGCGCCTGGGTGGCTCAGTCAGTTAAGCGTCCGAGTTCGGCTCAGGTCATGATCTTGCGGTTCGTGAGTTCAAGCCCCGCGTTAGGCTCTGTGCTGACCGCTCAGAGCCTGGAGCCTGTTTCAGATTCTGTGTCTCCCTCTTTCTCTGACCCTCCCCCGTTCATGCTCTGTCTCTCTCTGTCTCAAAAATAAATAAACGTTAAAAAAAAATTTTTAAAAAAAACAGGGAGAGGGCAGGGTTTGGGCCACAGGCCATAGTTTACCAACCCTTGTAAACTCCATATCAACATCTAAATCATGCCGTAAAATTAAATACCTATTTATCATTCTGGTTTGAAACTTCATCAAACCACCCTGTGATTTTTCAGCAGCTTCAAGTAACTTCAGTAATTTAGAGCTAAGGCTAGCATGGGTGTTCATAGCAGATAATCAAAAACTATTTGTTGGGGTTGCTTGGGTGGCTCAGTCAGTTAAGCATCTGACTTTGGCTCAGGTCATGATCTCACAGTTCATCAGTTCAAGTCCCACATCTCTGCTGGTCTCTGATCTCTACTGTCAGCACAGAACCCGCTTCAGATCCTCTGTTTCTTTCTCTCTCTCTGCCCCTCCCCTGCTTGCACTCTCTCTCTCTGTTTCTCTCAAAATAAATAAATAAACTTAAAAAAAACTACTTGTTGTATGAATAAAAGGATGTATCAAAATATAGGGATATAGTAGTTCAATCATGCTGTATCTCCAGATGCTGAAAATTTTTATTTTTTTTAAGTATATTTATTTATTTTGAGAGAGAGAGAGCATACAGGTGAGCAGGGGAGAGGCAGAGAGAGGATCCCAAGCAGGCTCCACGCTGTCAGCCCAGAGCCCAACACAGGGCCTGAACCCAGGAACCATGAGACCAGGACCTGACCCAAAATCAAGTCAGCCATTTAACCAACTGTGTGCTAGTTAGGTGACTTCAGGTTAGGAGATTGCCTGATGTTTATTTTTAAGCAAAGTCCGAAACCTTGGTGTCTTGGGTTTAGAGGGCTTTCATTGGTTGTAAATTTAAATGCTTGCAGGATCCGGGCAGATAAATGGATTATGTGAAACAAGGCAGGCGGGGACTGTGATATTTGGACAATGTCATGCCATGCAGGCAAGTGGGTTTGGTTTTACCAAAACTTTGAAATTAAGGAGAAAGTGGAAATCTAGTTCTTTTATGTAAAATTTCCTCGTTGCATTTCCTTTTTAAACAATGTTAAAAACAAAACCAAAAACAGTTGGCAAATTAAATCAGATAATCTGCTGGATCCTGTCCACCAGATACTCAGGTACTTACATGGACTCCAGGTATACGTAAGGCTACTGCCCGCCCTTGAGACGTGTTGACTACAAGTTAGCTGCTTTTCCCTCAAGAACATGGACAAATGGAAGTGTTATTGAGGAACAAAAGGCATGGAGCAGCTCTACCATGGACTCTACTATTAATGCTTGCTCCATTCTCAAGCCGTATTTTTAATAAACAGTCACCTTTGTCAAATATTTTTAGTTGATCATAGATTTCATTTTGAAATAATCACTTTGAATCTTGTCTTCATATGTTAGTTACAGAGTTATAACCAAATCGCTATGGATTCTGAACATTAAGGTGATTGATTTCTAAAACTGATTTTGGTAATACAACTCAGAAAATGTTCCACTAACATTATTCTGGAGAACATGGGTCATAGGATGACAACAATTTAACGTGTAGAATCATGGTTCATCTAGAGATAAGCAGGATTAGGGTTTAGAGATGTAGATATAAATATAGAGAGATATATTTGCATGTATATCCATAAACATGTTTGTAGGTGTGTATTCTCCAAATACATACACATACAGATATGTAAACAAAATCAGCGTAATACTCTATATACAATTTTGTCCTGCCTTATTTTATTAATGAGCACCTTTTTAGTTTTGATTTTGAAATGGCATTTCTCATTTCACGAACATAAGCACTGGAACAAAGCAAGGAGGGATCGCAGCACAGTCCTGCCCTAGTGAGAACACACAAATGGTGGTTATTATTATAAATGATAGCCCTGAGTCAGGCAAGCCCCAACAACTGACCTGTTATTTCTCTCACTCCCTGACTCACATATCTTCTCTTATTTCGATAATAACTGTTGGGTTACTGAATGCATGTGAACTACTTCCCAGCACTTGGACCATTTATGAGGACAATGATTACCAAGAGGCTAATTAGAGTCTATGCCAGACGGTGTCCTCAGTTTTTCTGTACACGAAAAACTGATGTTATTTATATGCAGAACATTCTACTAGAGTCTGAAATTACTCAGTTCTCCAGGAGTTTTTTATACAGCTGAAGAGATATAATACAAATACAAAAGAAGGATGACTATCACGCTAATTTAATGAATCAAATAAATCATTAGAGTAGTAATGATATAGTAATGATACAGTAAGTATAAAATAATAAATCCACAAATTCAGGTGTCCAAGAAATAGCACATATCTTTCTTTTCTAGATCAACCTATTTCTGTCCTAGATTGAAAGGCAATTCAACTTGAGTCAATGCCAAGGGCTTATCACCCTGAAATGATAGAACATCCAGGTCTGGGGAGGTCACCAGTCACCTCTCCACATGAGTTACTTTGAGACACCATTGTCCAGTCTGCATGATTCCTTCAGGTCCAAGGAGCCTGCCCCTTTGATGGTCCACTTAGGGTTTGACAGTCTGGGGGGAGACTGAGTTCTGGCACCTTGGGTGCTGCCTTCCTTAGCACACCCCACAGCTACACGTCTGTTTGCCCCTGACCCTGGGATGCTGCCTGGGAACTACTATGCAGTCCCCACTCCCTTTTGAGCTTTAGAGTTCTCTCTCTCATGTCCCATTACAGAGGACACTCTTCATGCTCTCTGGCTTCCTCTCAAAGACCTTCCCTTCTCTCTCCTGTGGCTCCAGCATACTAATATAATCAATTCAGTGGATGAAGGTTTTGCAAAACACAGGAAAAGCTGTCGACTTCAGGCTTCTCCCACTTCCTCCCTTGGCAAAATTTCAGAGGGTCTGGCTACCTGCTTGAAACAGGGAAAGAGGAAAGTATGGGGAGAAACGATGACAGCAAATATTTCTGTAAGAGTCTTGAAGTGGGAGTAATCACAGAGCTTTGAAGTTATTTAGCAGAGCTCATGGAAGTAATAGTCCCAATTCCGAGACTTGAGGGATGGATTGATCTTGAACACGTAGGGAAGAGTCAGGGCTTCCCAAGTAAGTGGAATTGCAAGCAGTAAGGAAGTAGAGAGGGAATGTTCATATCCTAGTCAGGAACCACAAAGACCAGTTAGTTAGGAGCTCACAGAGCAGGGAGAGACATGTTTGGAGATGCAGTGGTCACTTTGTGGAAGGCATTGAAAGCCAGATTACTGCCACTTTACTTGTTTTGGAAACAACAGGAAGCATTGAAGACTTTTTTGAGGACTAGGACATGGAAAACATGATAAGATAGAGAATTACGGGCAAAGCCATCCTGGGATAATTGTTAGAGAAGGCCTCTCTGAGGAACTGTGCCTTGGGAGTGCACCATAAAGGGTGAGTCAAACCCTCTGCTCAAAATTGGTTTCGAGATGGAGATGGATGTAGCTGCTCAGGCACTAAGAGTGTGTGAGAAGGTTTACTACTCACATAATGAGGCTTTTGAGGGAGAACACCACGGATACTGAAGCCAGTTCAAATGCCTTGAACAAAGAAAGGGGCATGTGGTTTTTTGTCGTGTTAGGGGCTAGGGCCAGGGTGGGGATTCCCATGAATGTGTTGGGGCTTACATAGTTTAAATGCCCACATGTACCAGTGCCAAGGGAGTGAGAGTATAGATTTTCTCATAGGCTTTTCCAGAGGAGCAGGGCTTGAAGCTGTCTATGGCTAAGCATTAAAGATGAAGAGATAGACTCTATTACAAGGCAATATTTTGGTTGGGACCTAAAGACGGAAGGGCCATGGGAAGAGCTGGAGGAAGAGCATCCAAGAGAGAGGGAATGTATGCAAAAACCCCAAATTGTAAATGTTTGAGGAACAGAAAGAAGCCAATGTGCTTGGAACACAATGAGTAGAAGAAGGTGAGGGTAAAGAGGCCAAAAGAGGCCACATCATACAGGGCTTATTACTGGCTGTGAGTCTGGGGTTGATAGCAAGAGCCATGGGAAGTCATTAAAAGACGGTAGCTTGGTGAAGTGAAGTCAGAATTTTATTGAAAGCCTGATAAAACCTGAAATCTGGATATGGAGAAAGAAGAAAAACAGAAAAACCAATAAAACACCTCTAACTTTTTTTTTTCATTTAGATGTTGTGTACCCAAATAAAACTAACCCTCTTGAATCAAAAAGGTTTAGCCTGAGGTTTAGGACAGGCTTTGAATCCCTGCACATATCTCTCCACCCACCCCTCCCCTTCCCATGGTGCTAAATAAATAATTAAACGTGAATGTAAAAACAAGAAAGAAAACAGGTGATATAGAGAAGTAACAAACACATAACCATCCCTTCTTTAATACTATTGAAAGCATGTGCAGGGGCGCCTGGGTGGCGCAGTCGGTTAAGCGTCCGACTTCAGCCAGGTCACGATCTCGCGGTCCGTGAGTTCGAGCCCCGCGTCGGGCTCTGGGCTGATGGCTCGGAGCCTGGAGCCTGTTTCCGATTCTGTGTCTCCCTCGCTCTCTCTGCCCCTCCCCCGTTCATGCTCTGTCTCTCTCTGTCCCAAAAATAAATAAAAAACGTTGAAAAAAAAAAATTTAAAAAAAAAAAAAAAAAAGAAAGCATGTGCAGCAACTTTCAGTACAGTGCCATTAGTGTTTCTTTCCTCCTCCATGGTTACATGCCTTAGCTCCAGTCTATCAAGTATCCCTTGGAGAAGAATGACTGGAAGTTAAAAGGAAGTTTCTGAAGCTCAAGATCATTAGCATGCACCTGCTAGACAAAATCATGTACCACTGCTTCAATAGGAATGCTTACAACAAAACTTGTATAATTTATTTTTAGCTAATATAGTTAGCTCTTGGTGATAGATTTGAAATAATTGCCCATTTGTTTTCAAAAGCAATTGTTCAAAACCACTATTCCTTTAATAAGAATATAATGTAGTATTTTCCTGTTCATTTAATTTCCCATTTGGAAAACAAAATATGACTAGAATGATTTCTGGAACCTTCAAAATGATTGCACTACATATTCCTTATTATCACAATATTACCTTTGCACTTATCACTTAAGCAGAGTGATAGGAAGTCACTGAACATCAGCATTACATTCTTCCATTTGTACCTGGAAATGGGAAGAAGCCTCTGATGGAGCATGCCCATGCCAATGTGTGTCCTCTGGGAATCCTGATAATTTTGCCTTGGAAGGTAATTAATCTATTTAAGAAATAAAGCTATGTCTTTGACCTTGCAAAGTTCATTTTTCCTGACTGTGTCTCATTTTATTCGTCCTCTTAAATTCGTCCTTAATACCATACTGTTTCAGAATTTCTATTCTACTAAATTAAAACTAGGTCAGTGCCAAATTAGTATCATTTTATGCTCAACTTCCTCTGTTGATATTACCCAGAATCTTTTTTAGCTATGTTTCACAATTGTCAATCATCAAGGAACATCCTGACAAATTGGCATGTCTTATGTGGCATTTTATCCAATAACTTCTGAACTTAAGACCTAAGTTGTCCCAGGCTTAATGCTTAGAGCAAGCAGATACATATGGAATGGGATTTGGGAGGTGACAAGAAGCATCTCTCTTCTTGCTGGCCACAGTGTTTTACCTAGCAGTCAGGGCCTGAAGAGGGTGTGGTAACACAAGCTCTGAAGGCACAAAATCTAAGGGGCACTCACTCTTCAAGCAGTGCAATCGCCTCCTTAAATTTTGCATCTTAGGCACCTGACTTACCCTCTTCTAGTCCCAGAGAGAAGCACATTTGGGATAAATCTCAGAAGGACTCAGGTAACATACAATTACATTATCCGAAGAGTACGACACAGCAAGTCATTAGTAACCACCACAGAGAACTAGTTTATTAGATTAGAACCAATGTCACCAAAAAGATTCTTAGCAAATGGGACACTGAACAGGTAAATTTTGAGAAATAGAGGGCATTTGAGGTTTCGAGCCAATGGCACTGCCCAAGGCACAGCATGTGACAGATGAACAGTGATGTAGGGGGTAGGGGGGCAAGGCGGCGATAGCACAAGGAAGGAAAAAAATCATCCAATCTCTGAAAAGGACACAGGGTCGTGCAAAATGTACGTGTATGTGTGTGTGTGTGTGTGTGTATGTGTGTATATCACTATGTTGTAATTCATGTTATATGTATATATATG
Source organism: Panthera pardus (assembly GCF_024362965.1). Taxonomy (NCBI): domain Eukaryota; kingdom Metazoa; phylum Chordata; class Mammalia; order Carnivora; family Felidae; genus Panthera; species Panthera pardus. Next base: position 20,856,149 of record NW_026526732.1, on the reverse strand, counting down.
TACATATATATACATATATATATTGCTACTCATATATAATACATAAAGTAACTATAATGTCTTATATATCTGAAACTCATATAGTATATCTATAAAGTATATAATACACATATATACATATACATATGCACATATATACACACACATATGTGTGTGTGTGTGTGTGTGTTTGGGGGTGTTGGTGGGAAGTCTTATAATGAACCCTGACATAACCCACTAACATCAAAGTCAGTGTCACATTCACATGGAAGGTGGCCCAGCTAACCTGTAGTCCTTTATATCTGCCTGGAGCTTATTTCTGTGTTCATGCCAAAGGAAGGGCTTAAATCACCACCACTCCTATAATATAAGCTTCAGCAGTTTTCAGCCTTACCTCATCAGTGACCATCTCTGTCTTAAAGAGGGTTCCCTGATGGAGGCAGCATTGGAACCCCACACCTGGGCGGCTTACAGGAGACCCATGCTTCATGCTCGAGCTAGTCTGAACTTTGATTTTGCTGCCTGTCCTCAAGCTTCCCATCTGCCTCAGTGTCACCTTCCAGTGCTGGCCCTCCAGCACCCCTGACTTGGATTGTCTCCTCTCTCTCTCATCTTGGCATCCTCAAACTGGCCACCCTAGTGGAATGGCCATATAAGATCCCATGCTTTTCGAACTTACCTGCTATATGATTCTGCCCCTGAAATGTCACATTCCTAACACATAGTACTAACAACTAGTGCTCAAGGCAACACGATTTTATTGGTGCACCAGATGCAAATAAAAGATCACAGCGGGGCCCCTAAGCAGCTGTAACCTCCTCTGAAAGCTCAGATCACGTGGTTATTTATGAAGCAGTGGGGAGGAAATGCGTAGGTAAGAAAGAAGTGACATGAACTCAACTTTAGATTCAAATTGGGGTGCCTGGAAGGGGCGCCAGGGTGGCTCAGTCAGTTAAGTGCCCTACTTCAGCTCAGGTCATGATCTCACGGTCTGTGAGTTGGAGCCCTGCGTCGGACTCTGTCTGTGCTGACAGCTCAGAGCCTGAAGCCTGCTTTGGATTCTCTGTCTCCCTCTCTCTCTGCCCCTCCCCCAACTTGTGCTCACTCTCTGTCTCAAAATAAACAGTAAAAAAAAAATCATTAAAAAGAAACACAAAACAAAACAAAAACCAAATTAGGGTGCCTGGAAAACTGTCATCTTACTACATGCATTGGTTCTCCTGCCCTCACGGTTCCAACCCCCTTCCCATGCAGGGTGACTGCCAGGATCTAGGTCAAGAGATTGTACACAAAATTGCATTTGCTCTCTGAGCCTGACAGATGCCCAGGGCCCCGGGAAGGAAAGCCGTCGGGTGAAAGTACTGCTTTTCTTGGAAGGAGGGTGGCCCTCTGAAATACACAGTCCTAAAGAAGGGTGGGTGTCAACCTGCCTGAGTGGTCGTGGGAGGCCTTCCCATCTTCTCTGCCCCTGAGGAGCTCTGGAAGAGGAGAACAGGTGAGCTGAATTCTCTCTATTCATGAAGCAAAAAGAGAAGCATTAACCATTACACCTCGGGACACCGAAATCAGTAATGGGGCACACTGTGCAAGATTCTTGCTTTCTTATGTGTTTTGTGAGCCCCATGAAACACTGATGTGCTTAATAAGGAAAGGAATATGCAAATCTCTCCTCTAAGCCAATGTCTGGGTCAGTGAATATTATTTTCAAGTAAGAAAAGAAGCTCCTTGAGGTCAGAAACAATAAATGAATGAATGAAAGAATGAATGAATGTCATAATAACTTCACATCCTGAGGCTACTTTTCCTTAGGTAGGTGAGTTTTACCAAAAATTATCTGCATATTAATGTTGGTGGTATAATACAAAATGCAATGAATGATTGGAAACTGGGAGACTTGAATGCTAGTCCTGGATCTGTCATGAACCCAGTACACTAAGCAAACCATATCTTTGCTGCTGGTTTTCAAACTCCTAAAATTTTGAGAATTTGGTCTAGAAGAGCTCAAAGCTTCTTCTATCACTAATATTACCAACTAACATTATTAACATTACTTTATCACTAATATTGCTGAAGAATTCTTTTGGCATAAAATAGAAATGCCAACCATCTTTCTGGACAGTTCCTGGTTTGTTGTGGCTGGCTCTCTTATTCACATATGTTCACACATGATTTGTTATCCTGAATTTCCTCTGCCTCACTGTGCAGCCCCCAAGCCTGATCTCTTGCCTACATAAAGCCCCTAACACCTTGTTCAAGGTGAGAACAGTAGTCTTAACTATCCGCTGAGTGGTGATCACCTTGACCACTATGTTCATTACTTTCTCAAGCCTTAACCAGTGAAGGTTATTGAAGGGGCACTTCTTTTCTGTGGTCTGAGAGTAAGATAGTAAAAAGCCATTACCCACACCTGAACCAGCAACGAACATTCAGAAGGTACTCCAGGCCACCTTTCAAAATGCTAGTCAATCTTTTGTTTTTCACTGGGGTCAAAAGAAACTATTAAAGTTTCTTAAAAGAAGAGTTTCTGTAAGGTTTTTTAGACCAGTGACTTTCAGCTGTTGCCTGGCAACAGTCCTAAAGGCAAAAGTAGCCTACGGCCTGAAGAAATCCAGTAAATTAGGAAAGAAAAGTGCCTGTGCCCATGTCAAAGTCATTCCGGTTTAGTACTACTATAAAAGGACAGTGAAAATCCAATAAACAGAGTCTGGACTCTTCCTTAGAAATCACAGAAGAGTGAGTTGACTTTGGCAAAGTGGAAAACATGCTCAGTACACTTTCCATAAGCCCATCATGTGTCAGCTAACGCTGTCTCACACTCATGAAGCCCTTCACAGCCGCCGTTTTAGTGAGTCTACAGACTGTCAGGGGAACAGATGCAGCAGGAGGGTCTTGGGAGCCATTTAACAGCATCCTTTGTACACAAACACTCCTTATACGCTGTGGTGACCCAGAGAAGGCTAATTACCCCACTGGATAGGTCAGTATTTTTTTCTTGACCCATCTATTTTTTTACAGCATCTTCTTTTAATGGTTGTTTATTTATTTTTGAGAGACAGAGAGAGAGAGAGAGAGCAAGAGCAGGGGAGGGGCAGAGAGAAAGGCAGAGAGAGAATCCTAAGCAAGCTCTGTGCTTGAAACGGGCTCCATCTCACAAACCCATGAGTTCATGACCTGAGCCAAAATCAAGAGTCAGATGCTCCACCGACTGATTGAGCCACCGAGGCACCCCCTGACCAATCTGTTTTTGAAAAGTTTTCTTAGAATACTCTTCCTTAAGAATTGAAATTGTTTCTAGATAACTTTCATGTACTTGTCCTCACCCTCCCAAACCCTTTACCCTGTCTTAAATGGGAAAATGAAAGCTAACTACTGCAACAGACAACCCCCCCCCCCCAGTTTGGATGACTTTAAAACAATGAAGGTCTATTTCTTCTTCAGGTAAAGTCCAATCCCAATTGGCCACCTAGCTCCATCTTGGAGCCATACCATCTAGAACACGTTGCCAAGGCAGGATAAAAGAAATTTGGTGGAAGTAGACTGGCTCTTATTGCCTGTATCTGCAAGAGGAACCAAAACATTTGCTCCTACCTCATTGGTCAGAGCTGCGGGGGAGCCTGAGAAATGTAAGAAAGCATATGAGATTTAGCGGATGCTGTGTGTTCCATACTGTTTCCCCAACCAAGCACACTGACTGGAAGATGAAGCAGGTACCATGATTTGATCCATCACACTGAAGCTAGAATCCTGAAGCTAGATCATACCAAAGAACAGCTGGTTCTTCTATGATCATGCAGAAAGAGACCAATGGTCACTCCTCCAAAGTCTGGCATCTGGCCCCCCTTTCTCTGTGCAGTGCCCAGAATATGTGACTTTCCCCCAGTATAGGCCGGGTGGTTAGAGAGCCTCGTGGTAAACTGTGCCGCCATTCACCCTTATTGACTAAAAGCATTTTGTATTCGTATCTCCAGACTTAGAGGTAAAAAATTTGACAGGATGAAGGAAGGCTGCCACATACCTAATGTCATTTTATGTCCATTAAGATCATGTTAATTATACTTGTTCTTATAGCTCTATAATAAATATACCTGTTCTGCATTTCAGATTTTCCCAGGGGACGAAGGATGAGATAACACCCAGGAAATGGACATAAGACTTCTCCAACAGGCTGAAAACTCCTGTTTGTATCCTACTCGCAAATAGGGAACTGAGACTCAGAGGGACTGAGTGCCTTATCTGTGTTTACATGACCTGTAAACGCAAAGCCAGAATAGGAGCCCAGATCCGTGACTTCTAATCCAGTGCAAAGTGCTTTGCTAAGGGCATGCCAAGAACTAGATTCCAATCTCCTCCGTGCCTTCTTTTTCTTTTCAAATGTCAGAATACCAACCTGACACTGCAGGGAAGAAGATCGACAGCCAGACCCTGGCTGATAACAGCACCTGTGGTGTCAGCACCAGGCAAATAATAGGCAGTGGCAAACGCACACTTAAATCATGCAGAAATTAGTGGCATGATGAGGACAATAAGAGTCCTCTGATGGAATAATTACTTCCCCCAGGGGTGTTCAAGCAGCTCCAGTGCGCTGGTGCCCAGACTATAAATGAGTTTGCATGGGAGGTATCGACGTAGCCAATACAATGGAATTGAAGGGGGAGGAGGCAGCCATAGGCATGGAGTTTTCAAAACCAAGTGATATATGAGTTGCTGAAATGCTGTTCAGGAAAATTTACACCTCTTGAAATGCTTTACACTTTGAAAAAGAAAAGGCAAAATGGCACGTTAGCATTGACTCTGTTCTGACTCCTGCAAAGTTGGTATAGTCAACAGCCACTTTTGTAATAATAGCTTAGACAGGTATTTAAAAAACTGGTTAATCAGCGTGAATTTTACAAATATGTTTTACTCTATAGTGGTACTAGAATCATTCCATTATACTATCTGGGCAATCCATGATGAGGTGAAGAGACAGAACACTTGTGACAGAACATTCAAGGGACCTCATAACCCTCCCCCACCCCCGCCCTGCTCGCATACTACCCTGTGGCAGAATCAAGCATCAGTTTATGGAAAGCTCCTGATGAAAACTCATGCACCCTTAGTGGCAATGGCAAATGCATTATGGGAAACAAATGGATTGATTTTCATCTATGGTATGTGTATAGTACCCTTACAATCTCACAGAGCTTCTTGATCATTTTAGAAGACAAAGTAGTCTCATTTGTCCCAACTCAAAGCATATATTCAAATGCATTGTCTAAAAAACCCCTTTGACTTAGGTAGTTCCTGTATTTTTTATGCAGAGTAATAATTACTTACATTTGATAGTTTTTACACGTACGCAGCCAGATTTTAATCATGTCTTATTGAAGACTCCTACAGTGCTTATAAAGTAGACTGGACAGATATTGTTATCCCATTTTAAAATGAGTAAATATGAGGTTCAGAGAAGTTAGGTGCTTTGCCTGAAATCACACAGCTAACAGGAAATAAAACTAATATTCTTAGTCAAGGCTTACCTCCTGCTTCCTCTCCGAAGGCTACGAGGCCAGTACAAACTCATCGTCTTAATGTTTACGTCAGACTCATTTTTAAACATACTTCCAGAAGCACATGTTGTGTCTACAGTTCCTGATACATCCCTGAGGGCATCTGAAAACAGGATGATTGAAGATACAGGCTCTGATCCTGGAATCCATGTGCATTTGGGGGTCTGCTTCAGTGGGTCCCCTTGTACTTCTACAAAGTCATATGTGTGGATTCATTTTCCTAGGGAAAGAAAAAGGGCCTATAGCTCTCAAAACTCCTCAAAAAAGTTAAGGGCCACCAAATAAAAAGTAATAGGAATATCCTAAAATAGTGTTTCTCAGTCTTTATAAACCTTCCTCTCTTTCATGAATATAAAAATTCATGCCCTTCTTTAAACTTATTTAAAAATGAAAGTAAATTAAAAATCAGCACACACACACACACAAAGAAACCATAAATAGGACATAGATGTGCTTTGTTTTTAAACTGTATACATCATCCCATCCTCCAAAGATTTTTAATATACTCCGGCTTTCCATTCCCTCCCACCCCATAATTCCTTCCCTGGAAGATTGTCTCTCCAGGCTGATTAAAAATACTGTTTCAGGAGCACATGGATGGCTCAGTCAGTTGAGCAGGTGACTCTTGATTTCAGCCCAGGTGATGATCCCAGAGTCCTAGAATCAAGCCCTGCATCAACTTCTGTGTCAGGCTCCATGCCTACTGGGGGTTCTCTTTCTCTCTCTCTTTCTCTCTCTCTCTCTCTCCCTCCCTCCCTCTCGCTCTCTCTCTCTACCTCTGCCCCTCTCCCCTGCTCACACTCTCTCTCTAAAAATAAAAATTAATTAACTAATTAATTTTTTAAAATACCGTTCCAGACATCAGAAGCAATGCTACAAGGAGAATGGAAAGAATTCGTCCCTGGTGTTATGGATTTCTGGGGAAGGCTGCCCTCTTCTGTTCTATACTTCCTTCACCTTTTGTAGTCCAATTAATGAGAGATTTGTAGGAAAGAGTTTAGGGGTCAGATTTCAGGGGCAAGAAATATTGTCATTAAGACAACACAGCATCAGCTTACCCTAATTTATGTAGTATCCAAAAGTACAAATTTGGCAGTTTAAAAGCAACTCTTTCTTAAAAACAATTTTATTGCAGTATAATTGCCATAAACTGCACATGTTTAAAGTGTACACTTTGATAAGTTTTGATACATGTAAATTCCATGAAATATCACCACAATCAAGATAGGGAACGTATACATCATCCCCCCAAATTTCCTCATTCTCCCTCATAATCTCTCCTACTCTGATCCCCATCCTCAGGCAATCACTCATTTATTTTTTATTTGCATTTTCTAGAGTTTTATATAAATGAAATCAAACATATATTATGTACTTTTTTGTCTGGTTCCATCTGCTGAGCATGATAATTATTTTGAGTCATTGCCTATGTCGATATTTCATTCTTTCATTTACCTGTTGATGGACATTTGAGTTATTTCCAATTTGGAGCTTTTACGAAGTAAACTGCTATGAATGTTCATGTATAAGTCTTTGTATGGCTACATGCTTTCATTTCTCTTGGGTAAACATGTGGGAGTGGAATGACTGGATCATATGGTGGGTGTTAGGTTTCAAATTTTAAAGCAGCGCCATATTGTTTTCTTAAGTGTGTGCACCATTTATATTCCCAGCAAGCATTGTCTGAAAGTTCTAGTTCTTCCACATACTCTCCATTACTTGATCTGGTCAATAGTTTTAATTTTAGCCATTCTAATAGGTGTATAACAGTATTTTATCATAGTCTTAACTTGCGTTTCCTTCACGGTAACTGATGTTGAGCATCTTTTCATGTGTGATTTGCTCTCCTCTTTGGAAGATCTTTGATGAAATGACTTGCACATTTTTCTTATTGAATTGCTTATTATTAATGTTGAGTTCTTTAAATACCCTAGATGGAAGTCCTTTATCATGTGTATCATTTGAAAAGATTTTCTCCCTTTCTAAGACATGTCTTCATCCTCCTAAAAGTGTCTTTCAAAAGCAGAAGTTTTAAATCTTGATAAAGTCCAATTTATGGATCGTGCATTTCATGTTATGTCTAAGGAATCTTTGTCTAGCCAAACATCACAATAATTGTTTCCCAATATTTTCTTCTAGTGAGTTTTACTTGTTTAGAATTTCTTTGGTATATTATTTATTTTGGGGTTAATTTCTTATATGGGGTGAGATATGAATCAAAGATTTTTTATTATTATTTTGGGGCTTTTTTGCCCCTGGACACTCAACTGTTCCAGCACCATATGTGGCAAAGACCATACTTTCTCTCCTGAATCACCCGTGTACATTGTTGAAGATCAGTGGTCATAGGCATGTTAGTCTCTTCCTTGTCTACTATTTTGGTCCCTTGATTTATATGTCCTTTTCTATGCCAATGATGCACAGTCTTGATAACTGTGGCTTTATAGTAAGCATTTTTTTGTAGAGAACAATTGTGAAGCCATCTGGCCCTGGAATCGCCTTATGGGAAAATTTCTAACTACAAAATTTTGTTAATGGATAATAGGCTATTCAGATTACGTATTTCCTACATGAACTTTGGTAGTCTGTGTCTTTTAAGAAACCCATCCTTTTTATTGGTCAACTTAAGTTGTTCATACTACTTTCTTATTATCCTTTTGGTATCAGTGGAATTTATAATTATGTCACCACCCTCATTCCCGATCTGACTCACTTTTCCTTCTTTTTTTTCCCCTGATCACTCTGGCTAGGAATGTATCAATTTCATTGAACTTCTCAAGAAACAATTTTGGTTTAACTGATTTTTCTGTATATTTCTGCTTTCTATCTCCTTGATTTTCACCATAATACTATTATTTCCTTTCTTCTGTGTACTTCAGGCTTAATTTTCTCTTATTTTTTTAGTTTCTTAGAGTGGAAGCTGAAATCATTGATTTGAGATCCTCTTTTCTAGTACTGGCATTTACTGCTATTCAGTTCCTATTAACTACGACTTTGGAGACATTCCGCAAATTCTGGTATGCTGAATTTGATTTTCACTGAGTTTAACTTGCTTTCAAATTTCTCTTTTGATTTCTTGTTTGACCTACAAGTTATTAGATGTGTAGTGTTAGTTTATAAAAATTTGGGAATCTCTCAAAGATTACTTACTGATTTCTAATTTAATTTCCATTGTCATCAGAAAACATACTTTTCATGACCTAAATCTTTTAAAACATATCGAGACTCTTTTTATGGCCCAGAACATGGTCTGCCTTGGCAAATGATTTATGTGCATTTGAAAAGAATGTGAATTCTATTGTTGGGTGGAATGATCTATAAATGTTAATTAGCTCAAGTTGGTAGTATGTTTTCTACATCCTTGTTGGTTTTTTGACTATTTATATGAATTATCAAGAGAGAGACTGAAATTTCCAAGTATAATTATGGATTTGTCTGCTTCTTCTTGCAGTCCTATCCCCTTTCTCTTAATGTATTTTGAACCTCTATTTTTTTTAGATCCATAAACATTAAGGATTGTAAATGTCTTCTTGACCAATTTATACTTTTGTAATTATAAAATGACCTTGTTTATGTCTCATAATATTCCTGGCTCTGTATCAATTTTAATAAAATACAGCCACTACAGCTTTCTTTCAGCTTTCTTTGATAGTTAGCATGGTATGTATTTATCATTTAACTTTTTACCTAATAGTGTCTTTCCACTTAAAGTGCTTTTATTCCAGGCTGCTTATAATTGGGTCTCACAAAGTTTGCCTTTTAAAGGGATATTTAGACCCTTTACATTTATTGTGCTTACTGATATGGCTAAGTTTACTATCGCTATTTTTTTCTTTATTTGCCATATTTGTTTCCCTTGTCTCTCTTTTTCTTCAGTCCTTTGGGTTAACTAAATTTTATTTTCAATTTATTTCATCTTGTTGGCTTTTTAGCTGTAATTCTCTGTATTGATATTTTAGTGGTTACTTTAGGTTTACAGTAGAAATCTCTAAGTTATAACACCCCACATTTAAGTGATATCATACCTCTTTACATATAATAACCTTATAACAATAGTATACTTCCATTTTTCTTATCCTGGTCTTTGAAATTTGTATTTTGATTTAGATTATAAGCTCTAGACCACATTGTTATTATTTTTGTTTAAAGAGTCATTTTTTTCAAAAATATTTTGAATGAAAAGAAAAATGTCTTCTGAATTTTCCCATGTAGTTACCATTTTCATTTCTCTTTATTCCTAGTTAGATCCACATTTTCATTTGGTATCATTGTCTAAAGGACTTCTTCAATATTTCACATAGTGTAAGTCTGCTATATGACTATAATATATATAGTCTTTTTAATGTTTACATATTTATTTTGAGGGGGGGGCTAGCAGGAGAAGGGGAGAAAGAGAGAGAGAGAGAGAGAGAGAGAGAGAGAGAAAGAGTACCCCAAGCAGGCTCCACTCTGTCAGCACAGAGCCTGACATAGGGCTTGATCCTATGAACTGGAAGATCATGACCTGAGCCAAAACCAAGAGTTGAATGCTTAACTGACTGAGCCACCCAGGTGCCCCTATATGATCATTTTTTACTTTTGTTTTGGCATACATTTAAGTTCCATGGAAACAGTTTGTTTTGTTTTGTTTTGTTTTGTTTGAGTCTTGTATTTAAAATATTTAAGCAGGACCAGAGTACACTTTAATCTAAGGCTAAATGTGCTTCACTACTGATATAAAGCCCTTCTATGTACTTACAAAATTTTCCATTAATTAGGTTTTCCAGACTGGTTGGTAGGAACAGGTACAATTCCCAGGCCTGGGTGAATGCTGGAAACTTTCAAATCTCTCCTTTTTTCTCTGTCTAGTTTTCACCTCTCCAGGACTCTGTCCTGCAAACTCTAGCTACTCTGGTCAACCCATACCCTCAGTTCCTTCTCAACTCAGGAAATCTGCTCAGGGGATCAGCTAGATCCCCCTTCCTGGGCACAGCCCAGAAGTTCTTGCTAGGCAGTAAACTGAGGCAGTCACTGGGCTCAAGTCACTTGTCTCTCCTCACTTAGCATCTTTTATTGCTTGATGCAGTGTCTTAAAAATCATTGCTTTATATATTTTGTCTAGCGTTTTGCTGGCTTAATGTGGGATACTAAATCTGTTTTCCTGTTATATCATCTTCACAGTCCTTTCTTTTAAAAAAAATTTTAAGTCTTTTAAAAATTAATATAGAGATTTTATTCCTTCTACTATTTTTCTGAGCCAAACTTTGGCACTCAGGGAAGAAGCAAGCAGCACGCTGGTGTAATGGCGGGGTGCTCTCAAATACCAAAATATCCCTTCAGAATTGTTTATGCTTTCAAATTATCACTGCTCTGTGTCATTGAGTTGACGGCCCAGGCATCTGTTTTTTGAGCAGCGTTAATATGAATGAAGAGAACAGTGATTATCACTGCATTTGAAAATAAAGAGGTATGGTAAGTTATACACAAGATGTACCAAAGAGGCAGTCCTTTATTTAGATCTTTGTATAACGGGTAGAGAATCATGTGCCCCCCATTAAGATCTTTCTTATTCATTTATTTATTTTAAATTTGAAGACGTAATTGGCTTTATTCAAAGATCCATGAATTGGGCAGCATCCCATCCAGCAAGTAGAAAGGAGCTCCCCATTCCAGTTTGTTTAATGGTAATTTCTAAGTATCCTTCACAACCAAACCCAGCTTTCAAAGAAAAAAACTTTAGACATTAACAGAATAGAAATAATTCCAGATACATCCCCAACCCAAAGAAATGCATACTTCCCACTATATCTAAAACAAAACTCCAAATGAACTCTGATGGTCTATAATGCCAATCTTCTTAAAAGAGTAATCATGGGGCACCTGGGTGGCTCAGCTGGTTGAGCATCTAACTTCAGCTCTTGTCACAATCTTGCAGTTTGTAAGTTTGAGCCCCATGTCAGGCTCTGGGCTGACAGCTCAGAGCCTGGAACCTGCTTCGGATTCTGTGTCTCCCTCTCTGTCTGCCCCTCCCCCATTCATGCTCTGTCTCTCTGTCTCTCAAAAATAAAATAAACATTAAAAAAAAAATATTTAGAAAGAAAGAGTAGTCAACAATTAACCTTTATCTATTGTAGTATGGCTCTCAAGCTGACTGCAACATTACCAAGAGCCCCCTAATTGCCAAATCAATGAATGTTATTGGTTTGGATTTTTTTTTTTAATTTCCTTTTATACATGACCTCTTTCAAGTATTTGAAACCCTTGACAATTCGTATCTTCTTGGAATGTTCTTATTCCAATCATTTCTCTGCTTCACTCTCATAATGCCTCACCTAGACTCATGATAGCCATGTAATTATGGAAAGCATGCAGTAATTGATAATAGCATAATATAACAGAATATAGAAGCAGCCAAATAAGGGATGTCCCATTTGAAAGAAATATTCTCATCTTACTATGCTGTTCTTATGATTAATGAGAAAAGTACACACGATCCATGTTTCTATTTTGTACTCATTTTATTCAATAAAGAACTGCATTGCACATGGCTCAGAATATATGAATTACTAATATGCCTCAAAGTGTTATTCCTCATGCAGGGAGAAGAAGAGTGATTGCTTGATGTTTACTCTCACATACACACTTTATAATCCACAACACAGGACAAAATATTGAGAAACAAGTTGCACAAGAGTGAAAAATATCCTCTGCCCAGACTGCTGTGTTTATTCTCCTGCTGTGATCCATTAGTAAACAGCTGTTCCTTGACTTCTGTAGATAAGAATTCTCTCAGCATGGCAAGTTGGGAAAGAAGGGACTCATTTTTTTTTTCAAACAGGTGAAGCTAGGGACAAAAAATGATTTGCGATGCTGTGTAATGTGTCACAAAAATTGAGTACCTAATTCATACATTCTAATTGTCATTGCTGAGCATAATTCTCACTTTACCCAAGTCTTATATCATCCCCAAGAGGAGAAAAAAAACAACAACAACACAAGAATTTGGGTTAAAGGAATGAGGTATAAAACATAACAAAATATCCAGAACTTTGAAGAGTATGCCATTTTCTTAAACAAATCCATCCTATTCTCTACAATTCAGTTTATCAAAAGTTTGGAAATGAAAATTTTATATTGGTGAAATCTCATAAATAAAACCTCTGAATTAAATATACGTTATGTGTGCACAAATCAGAGAGTAGTCTGTTTGGAAAACCACTTACGTATTTAGCTGTCATTCACTCAGCTGCAAAATGTAAGAAAAGCATGCTTATCCATTGCTGACAATGAACACCAAAGACCTCAGGATAAGTTTTCTGATGAACCATAATGAATTACATAGATGACTACAATGTCTTAATACTGTGTCTTCATTGCTAAATACAGGATTTGTAGACCTCATTGTGTATAGTATTGACATGTTTATCTTCTAGGAAAAAATATATAATCTCACAGTTTAACATTCTTTAATATTGGAAAGAAGCTAATAAAAACTATGAGGGCTGTAGGGAAATAAATTAATTTTACATTAGAGGCCTATTGATTATTCTTGTAATAAGAATGGACAAATCATGCAATTCATGAATTAAACCCTTAGAGAACAGAATTAAAATTCTTCATGTGGAACATGCTTAACTTGGATAATTGAGTTATTTTTGAGAAAGCCCTTCAGGAAACTTTATTCTAGTTTCATTAGTAATCCCCAAGTTAATTCAAAAGTGATTCAAATTTGGGCAAAGTATTAAGGAAAATTTTAATGTATGAAAGTTTAGTGAAAATCATATTAATTAGCATTCATTGTTCTAAGTTGTTTTTCCTTCGGTATCATAAATGTATACAAAGATTCCCACTTTGTTGATAAAAAAAAAATCACCACCAATAAATCATTCATTCACTTACCAAACTATTTTTGAGCACTTCCCACATGTCAGGCATAGTGCAAGATGTTAAAGATTAAAAGATGACTAAAATATAGTCTATGACTTATGTTTTGTACTCTATAAACTTAAACTTCGTACCAGAGGGAAACAGATAAAGACTCAAGAACAATGTATGTGACCAATGGATGGGTCAGGTTCATCAGGATACAGGATACTGTGCTGTTCTGTAGAAATAACCCAAGTTTCTAGAGTTTGGAGGCAGTCTGGAGGGGGGTTATAAAAGCAGCCTACCACAGTAAAAGAGTGTAGTTGAATTAGAGCTACCTGGAAATGGCCGTTGATGAGGAAAGTAAAATCTAAGGTGCAGCTAGACAGAGCATTTCATTATCTCACTTCCCATTAACAATGTGCTTAGCTCCATAAAATAATAGGTACTCTATTTATGAATCCAACTTTTTTTTTAGAAATGGAAGCTGAGTACAATTGCTGGGGATGATGCAGGTTTCAGAGGAATATCTAAAGCAGAATATCTAAAGTGAAGTAGAATATCTAAAGCAGCAACAGGACAGAGGGACTTTGCAAGAGATGTGTTCAATGGGGCTTTGTCTGGGGTATGATGTGCAGCGTGTGACTGTCATCCTTTCCAGTGCCTCCATAAATCTCAGGTAGGGACTATAAAATTCAGAAAAAGAGAAGAATGACGATGAATGGTAAGTACAATTGGGGTTCACGTGAAAACCAGCAAAGGGTCTCAGTTTCAGGTACTGATTGATGTCAGGCCAAAAGAGGATCAGTTTGAATGGATGAGAAGACCACTAAGATCTCAGTTACTCATGCAATGCATGGTCACTGTACAATTCAAATTTCAAAAAGAAAGAAATGAGACAGAAGCAAAATAAAACTTATGAAAAATAAGCCCAATATCCAGTTTCAGTTCTGACATCTAAAGAGCTTGGAAATTGTCACTGCCATTCTTAACATAAGAAAAAACACTAAACAAATTAAAGATCAATGGCCTCCATCAGAGAATTGAGGTCATAGGGCAAACCAGAATGCTGAGTCTGGAAAGACCAGAGAATACAGAAAACCACAGCCAACATCTGTTTACCCAGAGCAGACACAGCAGGAGCCATGCACTATAGGTACATAAAAATGACAATTCTGACAAATTGTTTGAGTCGGCACATGGATTAGAATGACAATGAGAAACTCCTGGGGGCCACAGTCTCAGGGAAAGTCTGATTTCTGTGGGTTTTACTGCCAGGAATCTCACAAGTTTCTCACTTGGAACCAAGAACGGAGAGAGATTCCCTCGTGTCCAGGGTGGAAGAAAGGGAGAGTGGTCCATATTGAAATGTGCCCACAATGTTCTCCATAACAAGGGGAAAAGACTTTATCAGAGCCTTATTCCCTTGGGAAAAGGGCACTTATCTTATTCCAGCCCCCTCTCGCTCTTCTGTTTCATCTAGGTGGAGGGAAAAAAAACCCTGAACGCTCGTAAAATTCACAGCCCAAGGCCACAGGCCCACTAAAAGACTGAGATTTAATTTTAAGATTATAAAACACTTCCTCTCACTCACACCAAAACACTATGTCAAAACAGGGCTCCAATATAAGAACAGTGGATGATAGCCAGCAGAGCTGCAAGGAACAGACTCTACTTTAGAAGGAGTTCTCAGAGAATCCTGAAAACAAAGGGGTGACCACAAGAAGGACACTGAAGAAACTTTAAGCCACTGGCACCTACAACAAACATTAAACACATCTGGTCTCCTAACAGATAACAACAGAGAAACTCACACCAGTGGCCATTTACCACAATTCTTATTATCCAACACATTATGTCAATCTAAAGAAAAAATAATAATAATAATAATAATAATAATAATAATACAAGGCATACTAAAAGTCAATAAAGAAAACAGTCTAAAGATTCAAAACAAGCATCAAAAGCAGACTCAGATATCACACAGGTGTTGGAATATCAGAATATTTAAAATAACTATGATAAATATGTTAAAGAATTTACTAGAAAATAGACAACATGCCAAAACAAATAGGCAATGTAGCACAGAGATGGAAACTCTAAACATTGAAAAGAAATGCAGGAAATTAAAAATACTGTAACAGAAATAAAGAATGTTTTTGATGGGCTCATTAGTAGACTGGACACAGCTAAGGAAAGAATCAGAGAGCCAGAAGAGGTATGAATAGAAACTTCCAAACTGAAATGCAAAGAAGAAAAAAATTAATAAGAAAATAGGATATACAAGAACTATGGTAAATTCAAAGGCATAAAATGCACACATTTGGAATATAACAATTAAAAATAGAATGGAAATATTCTGGAATAAATATTGAAAGTAGCAATGTCTGAGAATTTTCCAAAATTAATGACAGATACCAAATCACAAATTAAAGAAAGTCAGAGACACCCAACAGGATAAATGTCAAAATACAGAGGCATTTCATTTTCAAACTGCAGAAAATCAAAGACAAACTACTAAAAGAAGCTGGGGGATGGGAACACCTTACTTATAGAAGAAGAATTACAGCAGACTTCTCATGCAAATAAAAAAAACCATGCAAATAAAAAAAAATAAAAAAGAGTGCTGTGAAACATTTAAGGTGCCAAAAGAAAAATGTGCCATTCTAGAATTCTGCATGCAGCAAAATTATCCCTAAAAAGTGAAAGAGATACAATTTCTCAGATAAACAGGAACAGAGAATTCATCAGATGTGCCCTGCAAGAAATATTAAAAGAAGTTCTTTAGAGAGAAGGAAAATAAGCTAGGTCAGAAATTCAGATCTATTAGGAATACATTAAGGTAAAATAAAATATTTTATTTTTATTTTTAATTGATTTAAAAGATAATTTGTTGTTTAAAGTAAGAATAGTAACAATATATCAGATGATTATGACATATGGACAAGTAAAATGAACTTCATAAGAGATTGGAGGGAGGAACTGGGAATATTCTGTTACGAGGTACATGCACTTCACCTGAAGTGGTACAGTTTGATTTGCAGAAGAATTTAGCTTAGATTAAAATGCATATTTTGAGCTCTATGGCAAGCACAAAATGTTTCTAAAAAGAAGTCTAAATTATATGCTAAGAAAGGAGATAAAATGGACCATGAAAAAGGTCCCATCTAAACAGAGAAAGCACAAAAAGATGGTGAATGAAGCAACAAAGAAAAAGTACAACAAATAGGAAACAGTAATAAATATAGCAGATATTAATCCAGCCATATCAATAATCACTTCAAATGTGAATGGTCTGAATACACGAATTAAAAGAAAGGAATTGTCAAAGTGAATGAAAACAAATGAGCTATATGTTGTCTACAAGAAACTCATTTTAAATACAAAAACTCAGATTAAAGCAAAGGGACAGAGAAAGATATGCCATGCTAACAATAATCTAACCTAAAGTGGCTGTATTAATTTAAGACACAGCGGACTTCAGAACAAAGAAAATTATCAGGAATAAAAAGGGACATTACATAGCAATAAAGGACTATAATTCTTCAAGAAGGCATAGCCATCATTAATTTGTATGTACCTAATAACAGAGCATCAACACAGGTAAGCCTAAAACTGATGGAGCTGCAAGAGAAAACACATAAACCCACTTCAACATACTTTTTTTCAGTAATTGATACATCAAGCAGGCAGAAAATCAGGAAAGATTTTGTTGATCTGAAAAGCACTGCCAGTCAACTTGTTCTAGTTGACATTTACAAAATTCTCCACCCAATAACATTGGATGTACCCATTCTTGAGTACACAGTCTTCTCAAGTGTGCATGGAACATTCACCAAGACAGACCACAGTCTGGGCCATAAAGCATGTATTATCAGATTTTTAAAAAAGAAGAAAGAAAGAAAGAAAGAAAGAAAGAAAGAAAGAAAGAAAGAAAGAGGAAGGTAGAGAAAGAAAGAAAGAAAGAAAGAAAGAAAGAAAGAAAGAAAGAAAGAAAGAAAAAGGAAGGAAGGAGGAGAAAGAAAGAAAGAAAGAAAGAAAGAAAGAAAGAAAGAAAAAGGAAGGAAGGAAGGAAGGAAGGAAGGAAGGAAGGAAGGAAGGAAGGAAAAGAAAGAAAGAAAGAAAGAAAGAAAGAAAGAAAGAAAGAGGAAAGGAAGGAAGGAAGGAAAGAAGGAAGGAAGGAGGGGAAAGAAAGAAAGAAAGAAAGAAAGAAAGAAAGAAAGAAAGAAAGAAAGAAAGAAAGAAAGAAAGAAAGGAAGAAAGAAAAAGAAAGACTTTACACAAAGTATGTTCTCAGACTACAATGGAAGTAAGCTAGAAATTAACAACTTAAAGCTTAAAATCTCTAAACATTCTAAGTAACACATGGGTAAAGTAATCTCTAAGTAACACATGGGTAAAAGTGATCGTCTCAAGACAAATAAACAATTATTTTAATCTAAAACTTATCAGAATTTGTGGAAGTAGCACAAGCAGTGCTTAGAGGGAAATTTGTAGCATCATTAAATGCATATTTAAGAAAGGAAAAATATCTAAAATCAATAATCTAAATTTCTTCCTTAGTAAAGTAGAGACAGAAGAACAATTTAAGCCTAAAGGAATCAAAAGAAAATAATAAAAATTGGAGCAAAAATCAATGAAATGAAAACAGAAAAATAATACAGATAATCAATAAAAACAAAAGCTGTTTCTTTGAAAGATCAATAAAATAATGGGGGGGGGGAGGAGGGAAGGAGGACATAAATTACCAATATATGAAAGATAGATTCTTATTGCTGATCTCATGGATATTAAAAGGATAAGAAAGGGGAGCCTGGGTGGCTCAATTGGTTGAGCGACTGACTTTGGCTCAGGTCATGATCTCATGGTTTATGAGTTCAAGCCCTGTGTCAGGCTCTGTGCTGTCAGCTCAGAGCCTGGAGCCTGCTTCAGATTCTGTGTCTCCCTCTCTCTCTGCCCTTCCCCCACTCACCCTCTGTCTCTCTCAAAAAATGAATAAACATTAAAAAAAAATTTTAAAGGATAAGAAAGAAATGCTGAAAAATAACTCTATACCCACAAATTTGATAAGTTACATGAAATAGACCAATTTCTTAAAAGGTATAAATGACCAAAACTCACACAAGGAAAAATAGATATTCTGAATATATTTATTAATATGTAGCTATTAATGTATCTGTTAAAGGAATTAAGTCAATAATTAATAACCTTCAAAAAAGGAAATCACAATACCCAGATAGTTTCATTGGTGGATTCTATCAAATATTTAGGTAAGAACGGATACCAATTCTCCACAATTTCTTCCAATAAATACAAGCAGAGAAAACACTTACTAACTCAACCTATGATGCCAGTATCACCTCAATACCAAAACCAGATGGATATCACAAGAAAGGAAAACTACAGGCCACCATTGCTCATGAACATACATGAAAAATCTTTAATAAAATATTAGCAAACTGAATCCTAAAATATACAAAAAGACTTATCAGGACCAAGTTGGGTCAACATCTTCATACATACATTTTGCGTACTTATTTAATTATTTCCTTAGGATAAATTTCTAGAAATAGAATTGCTAGATTGGAGAGTATGTACAACCTGAAGAATTTTAATGCATAGTTTAAAATTACCTACAAGAGAGCTAATTTAATTTTTATTTCCACCACAAGAATCTAAGCTATATGAGCCATTTATGTATCATCTGTAGTGATTTTGTTTTGTTTCCATTTGTTTTTTCCCCAGCTTCTTTTTTGTAGCGATTTATATATTAAAGATGTAATAATCTTTCACGTTTTGTAACTGATTTTTATTGGTTTGTCACATGCTTTTAGCTCAATTTTGGGTGTTTTAGCCATAGGAAGTTATTTTTTTAAGACATACGTAATTAAAAATCTAAATCACAGTATGCTGTGGAATAATAATCCCTTTCCCCCACTGACTTTAGTTTTTAAATTTGTTACTCAATTATAAACTTGGGGTTTTTTTAATGTCTATTTATTTATTTTGAGCGAGAGAGAGAGTGCACGTGTGCACACTATCAGCGGAGAAGCAGAGGGAGAGGGAGAGAAAATCCCAAGTAGGCTTTGCACTGTCAGCCCAGAGCCCAGCACAGGCTCGATCCCAGGAACCATGAGATCATAACCTGAGCCAAAATCAAGAGTTGGAAACTTAACCGACTGAGCCTCCCAGATGCCCCTGTGGGTCTTTTTTACATTTTGTTTCATTCTTTTGATATGTGTATCTTCTCTGATATCAGAACCATCAGGTTTTAGTTATGGAAACTGCATATTATCTTTTAACTTTAAAATTTTATTCTTTTAGATTAAATGTAAAATTAATAAGTTCTCAGAAAAAAGTTTCATAATGATTTCTTTTTTTAAATATCATTAGAAATATGCTGGGGTTTTTTCTTTTTTCAAGTTTATTTGTTTTAGTAATCTCTACCCCAATGTGGGGCTCGAACTTACAACCCCAAGATCAAGAGTCACACACTCTTCCGACTTAGCCACCCAAGTGCCCCTATACTGACTTGGTTTAAGCTGAATTGCAATTTAGAGAGAACCAAGAACTTTAAGTACACACTCTTTCCACAGATTGTCGCATTTGTTCCAATATATAGAGATGTAACAAGGGCATGATAGGGTTTTTATTTCACGTTTTTGTTACTTTTTAAAGTAACAAAAATATTTAAATTTTTGTTTATTAGCTACTTATTATTCTAGGCAGAGGGCAAAGCTATTGTTTTTTGCATATGGATTTTGAAACGAACCACATTTCAACTCATTCACTTCCAGATAATTTTTTTTTTAAGTAGGCAGTTATGTTATTGCAAATAACAATGATTTTTATGCTTACTTACAAAAGCCTTTATACCTCCCTTTTCTTCTTTTTTTAAATTTTTAGCTCCTTGAGTACCAGGTCCGGAACAGTGTGCAATAATAACAATTATCTGCATCCCTACCTGCATCTCGATTTTAATGGAAAAGCCCACTGATGAATAATGATGCTGCTTAGTGGGATCTGGCCTCTCAGAACACAGTGCAGTAAAACTGGGCATTAATAACAAAATGTTAGCCCAAAACAACAACACCGGAAATGTAACTATTCCAAATAATAATATTCATTTGGGGTGCCAGGGTGTCTCAGTTAAGCTCAGGTCTTGATCTCAGCTCAGGTCTTGATCTCAGGACCTTGAGTTCAAGCCCCACATTGGGCTCCATGTTGGGCGTGGAGCCTGCTTAAAAAAAGAAAAGTCGAGAAAGTGGCCTTCTACTCCTAGTGTTCTAAAACAACACATCAATAATGTATATTGTGATTCATAAAATGTATTTACTACTATTTATTGGGATTAACAAATTATTATTATCCTTTGGATTTCTTGATGAAACATTCCTATGTGGGTTGGTCATTATAAAATGTGTAATTTATTAGGGCTTTTTTATACTGTTGAATAAAATTTGCTAATATTTTACTTAGAATTTGACTCTGTATTTGCAAATAAAATTAAATTGGCCCGCAGGATCTGCATGTGTATGCTCATACCCTCCATTTTCATATTATTGTTATATGGAAATTTTCAATTCTTTTTATAAAATAGTTCCAGTGATGTAGAAATATTCATTCTTTGAAGGTTCCTAGAATTTCTAGAACTTCTATGTAATATAAGCTTTGAGTTTATTTTTCTAAATGTGTGTGTTTGGTTTTTTGAAGGTAAATTTTCAGTACCTTATTTCTATGTTATTGTGCTAGGAAAATCATGTTTCATTAAAATTTTCAAATATGTTTGTATGATATGGTACTATATTCCCATTTTTTAAAAATATCCTCTTAATCTGAAGTTATACCACTTATTTTCCATATAATATATTTGTAATTTCCTGAGGTTTTTTTTTTCTTGATTAACATTGCCAGAGGTTTCTTAAGTCTTTTGATCTTTCCAAAGAGCCAGATCTTATATGTATCAAGTCTATTTTTTTTCTATTAGTTCATTCATTTGTTTAAATCTTACCTATTTTTCCTAATTTTCTTGTTTTTTTTTCTGTTTTTTTTTCAAGCTTCTTGAAGTGAATGTTTAATTTGTTTCCACTTATATATTTCTTTATAATGAAATTATTTTAGCACTATGGATTTTCTTCTGAGTATACCTTTCTCTACATCCTACATGTTCTATTTATTTCTACAATTAGTTTTTCTCTTTATCAAAGAAATACAATAGTTCTCAGCTGCCAAGTGCCATTTTCCTTCAGAGGGCTTTAGGAAGAGTGTAGGAGTATTTAGATTTGTCACAAATACCAGGAGGGGCTACTGGCATTATATACTCAAAGATTGGGTTTGCCAAATGTCCCACAATGCATAGGATGCCCCACAGAAAAAAAGCACTAGCACCCAAAATACCAATAATGATCCTATTTGGAAACACTACAATATGTGCAGCATACAGCATAGACAACAAATTCTCCCACATCCCCGTCCCCACTCCCACTACCCTAAAATAATCATTTTTTATTACTTTTGCTATTTATTTTGGGATTTTCTCCACATCGCGAAATAATAGACATCTAATGCATATTGTCAACTATGTTAGACTTCCTACTAATTATTCTGTTAGATGAAAATCTCTTAGGTTTCCTCTTCCCCTCTTCCCATTTTCCTAGTATTGTTACAAGTTTTATGGTATAATATTCTTAATATAACTATGTAGGTGTTTTTTACTCTTGAGTATATTATGGCTTAATTCCTTTTCTAGTGCTTCTTCTGGTTCTTCCTGGAATTACATAATACCTCTCTTTTATTTCATTTGCTTTCATGTCTTTAAATCTATGGATGCCTTCTACATCCTCCACAATCTTATAAAAACACTGCTCAATATAATTTTCTACACTGCCATACTGATGTTTTTGGTTCCACTTTTGAACTAGAAATACCTCCATTCCCCTTGGAACTCTCTTACCTTCTGGCTCTCATTTGGACTGGATTCTAAGCCTTCAACAGAGTTGTCATCCTGGGATTCCTCTTTACCTTCCTCTATGCTGTATCCTGTTTGTTGGATCTTAGGTCTTCCTCATTCTTGGTTTATGTATTTGTTTTGATAGGAACGCATTCTTCATTAGGTTCTGAAGAAGTGCTGCATGGGAGATAAATTTTTAAAGACTTAATGTGTCTGATAATATCTTATTCTGCACTTATATTGACTGATAGTTTGGCTAGGTGTAGAATTCACTATTTATTTTGAGTCACTCAGATCCTTTATACCTGACCTGTTTGCTTGTTTTTTAATATGAAATTTATTGTCAAATTGGTTTTCATACAAACCCCAGTGCTCATCCCAACAGGTGCCCTCCTCAATGCCCATCACCCACCGCCCCCATCAACCCTCAGTTTATTCTCAGTTTTTAAGAGTCTCTTATGGTTTGGCTCCCTCCCTAACTTTTTTTTTCCTTCCCCTCCCCCATGGTCTTCTGTTAAGTTTCTTAGGACCCACATAAGAGTGAAAACATATGGTATCTCTCTTTCTCTTTATGACTTATTTCACTTAGCATGACATTCTCCAGTTCCATCCACGTTGCTACAAAAGGTCATATTTCATTCTTCTTCACTGCGGTAGCTTTTAGGACATTCTGGTATTCTAAAATATCATGATTAAAGGTCTTGATATGATATTTCTAATTATGTGTGCTGAATATTCAGCAAACTTTTTTACATCCCTCTCTTTTGGATAATTGCTTTTATTATGCCTTTGATAATTTCCTCCCCAATGTGTTATCTATGTTCTCTCAATGAAATCTCTACTCTTAGATGCTATACATTTGGAGTTAATTCTCTAATTTTCTTATCTTTCCTGTCTTATTGTCACTTTTTATGATTTTCTACTTAGTGGAAGATTTCTTTATCTTTTACTTTCAAACTCATTATTGAATTCTTAATTTCATTTATCATATCTTTATTTTTCAGTAACTATTTTTCTGATTAATTTTTTTGTAGCATTCTCTTCTTTTTTCCATGGGCTCCATAATTTCTCTTATCTTTTAAAAACATAAGTTGTAATTTCTTTGAAATTTTCATTTGTTTTCTATATTATCAGTATCTGTTTCTGTATGTATTTTTTTAATTTTTACCTTCCAAGATTTATTTATAATCAAGTTAGTTAACATATAGTGTAATATTGGTTTCAGGAGTAGAATTTAGTGATTCATCCTTTACATACAACACCCAGTGCTCATCATAACAACTGCCCTTCTTAATGTCCATCATCCATTTAGCCCATCTCCCTACCTACTTTCACTCCATCAACCCTCAGTTTGCTCTTTGTATTTAAGAGTCTCTTTTGGTTTGCCTCCCTCTCTGTTTTCATCTTATTTTGTTTTCCTTCCCTTCCCCAATGTTCATCTGTTTTGTTTCTTAAATCCCATGTATGAGTGAAATCATATGGTATTTATCTTCCTCTGATTGGCTTATTTTGTTTAGCATAATACCTTCTACTTCCACCCACGTTGATGCCAATGGCAAGATTTCATTCTTTTTTATGGCTGAGCAATATTCCATTGTATGTATATACCACATCTTCTTTATCCATTCATCAGTCAATCACATTTGGGCTCTTTCTATAATCTGGCCATTGTTGATAGCGCTGCTATAAATATTGGGGTGAACGTGCCCCTTTGAATCAGTATTTCTGTACCCGTTGGATAAATACTTAGAAGTGCAATTGCTGAGTTGTAGGGTAGTTCTATTTTTACTTTTTGAGGAACCTCCATACTGCTTTCCAGAGTGGCTGCACCAGTTTGCATTCCCACCAGCAGTGTCAGAGAGTTCTCCTTTCTCCACGTTCTCGCCAACATATGTTGTTTCCTGAGTTGTTAATTTTAGCCATTCTGACAGGTATAGTTTTGATTTGTATTTCCTTGATGATAAGTGATGTTGAACATTTTTTCATGTATCTGTTAGCCATGTGTATGTCTTCTTTGGAGACATGTCTGTTCATGTCTTCTGCCCATTTCTTAACTGGATTATTTATTTTGGGGATGTTGAATTTGGTAAGTTCTTTATAGATTGTATCTAATATGCCCTTTATCCAGTATGCCATTTGCAAATATCCTCTCCCATTCCATAGGCTGCCTTTACTTTGTTAATTATTTCCTTCACTGTGAAGAAGGTTTTTTTCCTGATGAAGTCCCAATAGTTCATGTTTGCTTTTGTTTCCTTGCCTCTGGAGACATGTCTCATAAGAAGTTGCTACAACCAAGGTTAAACAGGTTCCTGACTGTGTTCTCCTCTAGAATTTTGATGGCTTCCTGTCTCACATTTAGGTCTTTCATCCATTTTGAATTTATTTTAATGTATGGTGTAACAAAGTAGTCCAGTTTCATTCTTCTGCATGTCAGTGTTTAATTTTCCCAACACCATTTATTGAAGAGACTGTCTTTTTTCCGTTGGATATTCTTTCCTACTTTGTCAAAGATTAATTGACAATATACTTGTGGGTCCATATCTGGGTTCTCTATTCTGTTCCACTGATCTATGTGTCTGTTTCTGTGCCAGTACCATACTGCCTTGATGATTATAGCTTTATAATACAGCTTAAAGTCCAGAATTGTGACACCTTCAGCTTTGGTTTTCTTTTTCGACATTACTTTGGCTATTCAGGGTCTTTTCTGGTTCCATACAAGTTTTAGAATTGTTCTAGTTCTGCGAAAAATGCTGGTGTTATTTTGATAGGGATTGCATTGAACGTATCGATTGCTTTTGGTACTATTGACATTTTAACAATATTTGTTCTCCCAATCCATAAGCATGGAATGTTTTTCCATTTTTTTGTGACTTCTTCAATTTCTTTCATAAGTGTTCTATAGTTTTCAAAGTACATATTTTACCTCTTTAATTAGGTTTATTCCTTGGTATCTTATGCTTTTTGGTGCAATTGCAAATAGGATTGATTCCTTGATTTCTCTTTCTGTTTCTTCATTATTGGTGTGTGGAACTGAAAAAGATTTCTGTATGTCGATTTTATATTTTGCAACTTTGCTAAATTCATGTATCAGTTCTAACAATTTTTTGGTGGAGTCTTTTGTAGTCTTTTCTACATAGAGTATTATTTCATCTGTGAAGAGTAAAAGTTTGACTTCTTCCTTGCCGATTTGGATGCCTTTTGTTTCTTTTTGTTGTCTGATTGCTGAAGCTAGGACTCCCAGTACTATGTTGAACAACATAGTTGAACAACAGTGGTGAGGGTGGACATGCCTATCTTCTTCCTGACCTTAGGGGGAAAGCTCTCAGTTTTTCCCCATTGAGGATGGCATTAGCTGTGAGTCTTTTGTATACGGCCTTTAAGATGTTGAGATATGCTCCTTCTATCCCTACTTTCTTGAGGGTTTTTATCAAGAAAGGATGCTGATTTTATCAAATGCTTTTTCTGTATCTATTGAGAGGATCATATGGCTCTTATCCTTTCTTTTATTAATGTGGTGTATCACATTGATTGATTTGCAGATATTGAACCACCCCTGCAGCACAGGAATAAATCCCATTTGATCATGGTGAATAACTCTTTTAATGTACTTTTGGATTCAATTTGCTAGTATCTTGTTGACAGTTTTTGCATCCACGCTCATCAGGGATATTGGCCTACAATTCTCTTTTTTAGTGGGGTCTTTGGTTTTTGAACCAAGGTAATACTGGCCTTATAGAATGAGTTTGGAAGTTTTCCTTCAATTTCTATTTTTTGGAACAGTTTCAAAAGAATAGTTATTAATTCTTCTTTAAATGTTTGGTAGAATTCCCCCTGGGAAGCCATCCAGCCCTGGACCCTTCCTTGTTAGGAGATTACTGATTCAATTTCTTTGCTGGTTATGAGTCTGTTCGAATTTTCTATTTCTTCCTGTTTCAGTTTTGATAATTTATATGTTTCTAGGAATTTATCCATTTCTTCCAGATAACCTACTTTGTTAGCATATAATTTTTCATAGTATTCTCTTACAATTGTCTGTATTTCTATGATGTTGGTTGTGATCTCTCCTCTTTCATTCATGATTTTATTTATTTGGGTCCTTTCCCTTTTCTTTTTGATAAGTCTGGCTAGGGGTGTTATCAATTTTGTTAATTCTTTCAAAGAACCAGCTCCTCGTTTCATTGACCTACTGATTTTTTTTATATACCATTTATTTCTGCTCTGTTCTTTATTACTTCCCTTCTTCTGCTGGTTTTAGGCTTTATTTGCTGTTCTTTTTCCAACTCCTTTAGGTAGAAGGTTAGGTTGTGTATTTGAGACTTTTCTTCTTTCTTGATTAAGGCCTATATTACTATATACTTCCCTCGTAGGACCGCCTTGGCTGCATTCTATTGTTTCACACTGCCATGTTTTCATTTTCATTTGTTTTCATGTATTTTTTTACATTTCTTTTTTAATTTCCTGACTAAGCCATGTTCTTTAACCTCCATGTATTTGAGGTCTTTCCAGTTTTTTTTTTCTTGTGGGTGCCTTCAAGTTTCATAGTGTCGTGGTCTAAAAATACACATATATGAAAATAGTATGACCTCAATCTTTTTGTACTGGTTGAGGCCTGATTTGTGACCCAGTCTGTGATCTCTTCTGGTGAATGTTCCATATTTCAATACACTTGAAAAGAATGTGTATTCCACTGCTGTAGGATGAAAGGTTCTGATTATGTCTGCTAAGTTCATCTGGTCCAGTGTGTCATTCAAAGCAATTGTTTCCTTTTTGATCTTCGGCTTCAATGATCTGTCTGTTGCTATAAGTGGTGTGTTAAAGTCCCCCACTATTCCTATATTATTATCAATGACTTTCATTAAGTTTCTTATTAATTGATTTATATATTTGGCTTTCTCCAAGTTGGGGGCATAAATATTTACAAGTGTTAAATTTTCTTATTGGATAGATACCTTTAGTATGATACAGTGCTCTTCTTGGTCTCTTATTACAGTCTTTGGTTTAAAATACAGTTTGTCTGACATAAGTATGGCTATTTTCTTTTGATGTCCCTTAGTATGATAAATGGTTCTCCACCCACTCACTTCCAATTTGGAGGTGTCTTTGGGCCTAAAATGAGTATCTTGCAAGCAGTACATAAATGGGCCTTGTTTTGTTTTGTTTTATCCATTCTGATACCCTATGTCTTTTGATTGGAACATTTAGTCCATTTACATTCAGAGTAATTATTGATAGATATAAATTTAGTGTCATTGAATTACCTGTAAAATTGCTGTTCCTGTGTGCTGTCTCTGTTCCTTCCCAGTCTTTGTTGCTTTTGGTCTCTCTTTCCTGCTCAGAGTATCCTCTTTAATATTTCTTGCAGAGCTGATTTAGTGTTCACAAACTCCTTTAGTTTTTGCTTATCTTGGAAACTCTTTATCTCTCCTTCTGTTATGAATTACAGCCTTACTAGATAGAGTATTCTTGGCTGCATTTTTTTTTCCCATTTAGCATGTTGAATATATCATGCCACTCCCTTCTGGCCTGCCAGATTTCTGTGCATAGGTCTGTTACTAACCTTCTTCATCTACCCTCATAGGTTAAGGACCTTTTGTACATAGGTGGTCTCAGAATTCTCCCTTTATCTTTGTATTTTGCAAGTATCACTATGATATGTCTTGGTGTTGACTTGCGTGTTGACTTTAAGAGTTCTCTGTGACTCTTGGACTTGAATGCCTGTTTCCTTCCCCATATTAGGGAAGTTCTCAGCTATAATTTGTTCAAATAAACCTTCTTCCCCTTTTCCCTGTTTTTCTTCTTCTGGGACTCCTATGATATGGATATTATTCTGCTTTATGGAATCTCTGAATTCCCTAAGTCTATATTTATGATCTAATGGTTTTCTTTACCTATTCTTTTCAGTTTCATTATTTTCCATAATTTCACCTTCTATATCACCTGTTCATTTCTCTGTTTCTTCCTTCTTCATTGTGATTACAACCAATTGGTTTTGCATCTCAGTTATAGCATTTTTTATTAGGTCTCATCTCTGCAGCAAGGGTTTCTCTGGGGTCTTCTATGCTTTTTTCAAGCCCAGCTAGTATTCTTATGACTGTTTTCTAAATTCTTGTTCAGATAAATGTGGATGGAACTGGAGGGTATTATGCTCAGTGAAATAAGTCAGTCAGAGAAACTTAACAGAAGACCATGGGGGAAGGGAAGGGGAAAAAATAGTTTCAAACAGAGAGGGAGAAACCATAAGCAACTCTTAAATTCAGAGAACAAACTCAGGGTTGATGGAACGGCAAGGCAGAGGGGAGAATGGGTGATGGGCATTGAGGAGGGCACCTGTTGGGATGAGCACTGGGGTTGTATGTAAGCAATGAATCATGGGAATTTACTCCCAAAGACAAGAGCATACTGTATACACTCTATGTTAGCTAACTGGACAATAAGTTATACTTAAAAATAATAAAATAAAAAATAATTTATTGTTCAGATATGTTGCTTATATCTGTTTTGAACAAATCCTGGCTGTGATTTCTTCTTGATCTTTCTTTTGGGAAGAATTCCTCTGTCTTGTCATTTTGTCTAGGTTTCTCTCTTTTGCATGTTATGAAAGCTTCTTATGCTTCTTGCTCCTGAGAGTAATGCTATATTAGAATGGGCCATATACTGTCCAAGACCTGGTGCTTCAGGAAGTGTTTCTGGTATGTGCTGTGTGCACCGGCTGTTGTGTTTGGGCTGCTCTTCCCTACTGGTCAGTCCTCTGCAGAGTTCCTCCTTACTTGGAGTAGGGAGTGTTTAGACCTTTAACTAGGTATGCTTTGATTTGTTTGTTAAAATAAGTCTGATTTTTTAAAAAAGTGTGGGGGGAGGCTGATCCAAAAAAGAAAAAGGAAAAGGAACAAAGAAAACAAACAGACAAACAAAAAGCTATAAGACTGATTCCAAAGAAAAGGAAAGGGGAAAAAAAAAAAACAGAAAAGGAAGCCTGATCCAAAAACCAAGAAAAGGAAACCAACAAAGAAAGAAAAGAACTATAAGCCCGATTCCAAAGAAAAAGAAAGTGGGGAGGGGGGGAGAGAAAGAAAGAAAAGGAAGCCTGATCCAAAAAAACCAAGAAAAGGAAACAAACAAACAAACAAAAGAACTGTAAGCCTGATTCCAAAGGCAAAAAAAAAAAAAAAAAAAAAAAAAAAGAAAGTCTGGTCCCATTTCTATTGGAACTGAAGCCCTCTGAAGCACTGCATGATCAGTAGCGTTGGGTGCATGTTGGGGGGCCTGTGCTGGTCCCTGGGAGAGAGGCCTCCTCTGCTGGCTCACAGTCAGACCTGCCCTAGTAAAGGTGCCCCTGCAGAGCAGGGGGGCAGGGTTTGGTAAGCGCTCCTGCCTCCCTGGGGGGGGAACTGTGTTGCTCTGTGAAGTCAGACCATGCTGGTAGGTGCGATGGGGGGGCAGGGATGGGGGAAGATGGCAACACTCCCGGGGAGGGTAGTTTGCACCAGTAGCTGTTCAGCAAGTCCTCACAGAAAAGCAAACAAGCTCCCCTCCTGTGTCCCAGGCGGATTCAAAACTCCAGATCTTCCAGGACCAGGCAAGGCACCGACCTGCTCCCCTCCTCCGGAGGACAGACTCACAGCACTTTGCCTGGTGCCATTCTGTCCAGAAAAGCAGTTGCAGGGCCACACAGGTGCCTAGGGTTTGTGGTGAAGCTCAGTGAAAGGCTGCCACAAGGTTATCTGCCCTCTGCGCATGCCTCTGTCCCCTGCTGTTGCCGGCCACTCAGTGGCTCCCAACGGTCTTTTGTCCTTGAAAAGGCAATATACCCTCTTCCAAACTTATTCCAGAGAGAGGAAAGTTCTCTCCCAGTGCGACCCAGGGGATCCCCACACCACACTGTCAGCAAATGGTGCGGGCTTCTAAAACCTCAGAATTTGAGCTCCACTGTGCAAAAACTTGCAATAATCCATTCCTCTCCATTCGCCAGTCAATGGTTTTGGAGGTGTTCTTCTTGTGTGAAACTGACACTCTGCTCTCTCTCCCCCTCTCTCCTTCTCTGTCTGTCTTCTCTCCACAAAAAGGGCTCCCTCCCCTCCACAGCACCATGGCTTTTCTCTCCCACAATTCATGTCTCCACCTCTCCTACCTGCCACATTCTCTCCCTCTGATTAGGCAGATTGTTCTCTTAATCCTCAAATTGATTTCCTAGGTGTTCTAAATGATTTGATGTTGATCTAGCTGTGTTCGAGGGACCAGGGTTCACTGACTACTTTGCTATTTTAACTCCTCCCCATTGTTTCTGTATGTTTTGATATCTTTCTTATATATTGGAAACTTTCCTATATACATGGTAATCCTTAGCTTTTCTTACACATTTAAGAGTGAAACACTAAAAGTCTCATTAGACTCTGCCTTATATGTATGATCATAGTTTTTTTGTGTCTAGACGCCATTCTAGACCATTCTAGGCTTTCTTTTTTAACGAATAACAAGTATTTACAGCAAACTTTGTCATCGGTATACATGGTATATCCCTCTATTTGTACAAATTTCCTTTCACTTTCTTCAACAAAGTACAGTATTATAATTCTCTTCAGAAATTACATATATATCCTTTTTGGTAGATAATCTAAGTAAATAATGGTTTTTTATGTTACAAAAGTTATATTTTTTCCTTTTAAATTACATTTTCTAATTTACTATTTCTGAAATGTAGAAATATGATCAAATTTTATCTTTTGATCTTATGATTGGCATCCTTGCTAACCTCTTAATTGTTCTAAGTTTCTGTATATTCTATTCTATATTTTAGCCATCAGATCATCTGAGAAAACAACATTATCTCCTTATTTTCATTCTTAAACTTGTTTGCATTTTTATCTTATCATATTGGTTGTAACACTACTGTCTCTTCATATTTATTGTTTCATGAAACATATTTGAGGCCACATCGATTTTTATCCCTTTATACATAATTTTCTCTTGTTTTGTAACACTTTATAAAATGCATGTTGTTTTACTCTCCTTACTTATCTATAAGCAAGACAGGCTCTGTTCTACTTGGAGTTGTTCACCTAATAGTAATCAATGAATTCAGTTCAGTTCTATGAAACTAAATAAAGGAAACCTCATTGAAAATGGAGTTGGGAAGGGGCTCCTGAGTGGTGCAGTCTAAGCATCTGACTTCAGTTCAGGTCATGATCTCACAGCTCATGAGTTCGAGCCCCACATCAGGTTCTGAGCCTGCTTCAGATTCTGGGTCTCCCTCTCTCTCTCTGCCCTCCCCTGATTGCACTCTGTCTCTCTCTCTCTCAAAAATAAATAAGCATTTAAAAATTTTTTTAAAATAAAAATAAAAATAAAATGGAATTGGGAAGCCAGAAGGGGGAACTCTTACATGATACCACTCACAGCACTTTGCAGCCTCAACAAAAAAAGGCATACCCTTCATTCCCACCAGGAAGAAGCCTACTTGATTACCCAGCAGGGGGAAGGCAGTTTTTCTCCTTGCCTCGAAAGGAGCCAAGCCACTGAGAGACTGTCAGAACTCAGCCAATGAAAAGCCACTACACTTCAAACTTCCAGTTTACTCCAATGGACTTTTGTTTATAACACCCCTTCCCAATTCCCCCCTTCCTCTATATAAGAGCAATCCTCTCCTTTGTTCTCTGGATATGCCTACGGCTTTTGCTATAGCTTACTTGTCACAAATTGCAATTCTTCTTCTATTCCCAAATAAAGCCATTTTGCCAGTGAAATAATTGGCTGTTTTCTTCTTCAGGTCAACAGCTCTGCTCTCTGTGTACTGATACCTACAGTGAAGAGACTGATAGCAACAAGACAGGTTGTGTGGCCAGATCTCAATCCACTGAAGTTTCTAGTAAAACTCTTCTCTCATCTCTGCCTAGTTTTGTCATTTCTCACAACAGAAAGCTGGTGTTCCTTACATGCAACAATAACAGGGTTCTTCACTGGCCACCTGCTACTCCATTTCCCAATCTCCCAATCCCACCCTTACCCTTAGGGCACTTTCCTCTCAACATACGCTTATTATATTGTGACTTATAGTAAGAAATAGATATTAGGTCTTTGTTCATGGTTCCTGGCTCATAACTCCTAGAACCCTTGCCATTACCTATATAAGGGCCAAAGGAACTTCTTTTGTTATAGTATTTAATTTTCTTCCCTAATTCTGAAATAGCTCCTGAGTGATAAAGGTAAAATGAATTTGTTTTATTATTCATAATAAGCCCCTTTCAGGCATAGCTGAGTTTATGTTAACGAAACAAGTTTTGGGAAGCCCACAGGACGAAGACCTGGGTTGTGAAGAGGACCAATCCTGTGATTAAACGGTTGGAACTTTCCACACCCCCACCTCCTCCAGGGAGGGGACAGGGGCTGGAGGTTGAATCAGTCATCAAAGGCCAACAATTTAATCAATTATGTCTATGTAATGAAGCTGCCAAAAAAATCCCAAAGGACAGCGCCTGGGTGGCTCAGTCGGTTGAGCGACTGACTTCAGCTCAGGTCATGATCTCATGGTTTGTGAGTTCGAGCCCCGCATCAGGCTCTGTGCCGACAGCTCAGAGCCTGGAGCCTGCTTTGGATTCTGTGTCTCCCTCTCTCTCTGCCCCTCCCCCACTCATGCTCTGTCTGTCTCAGAAATAAATAAACATTAAAAAAATTGTTTTTAAATCCCAAAGGACAGCTTTTGGAGAGCTTTCAGACTGGTGTACACGTGGAGGTGCTGGGGGAGGAGCACACCTGTGGAGGACACAGAAGTTCTGTGCCTTCCCCACATATCTTGCCCTCTGCATCTCTTCCATCTAGTTGTTCCTGGGTTAAATCTTTTTATAACAAACTAGGAATCCAGTAAGTAAACTGCTGCTCTGAGTTCTGTGAACTGTCCTAGCAAATTAATCAAACCCAAGAAGAAGTTGTGGGAATTTCCAATTTATAGCCAGGTGGTCAGAAGCGCAGGTGACAACCAGGACATGGGGTTGGCATTTGAAGTTGGAGGGAGGCAGTCTTGTGGGACTGAGCCCTTAACTTGTGGGATCTCAAGGTATCTCCAAGTCAACAGTGTCAAAATTGAGTTAAGTTGTAGGACACCTAACAAGTGTCACAGAATTGCTGGGTATGGGGGGATAAAAGCATACATTTGATGACCAGAAGTGTGCGAAGCAATGCAGTGTTTATAGTAGAGTATGGAGAGTAGAAGAGACATACAAGAGGAGCGATTTTCTTTATTTTTCAGTTACCCCCCTGGGTTTTGCAGTATCTACCTGATTTGTAGGTTACTGGCAATGATCGTTGTTTAGGGGTGTGTTCTGTCATCAGCTTATTGCTTCTCAGTTCCAAACCCACCCCTCATCGCCTGTTTGTGATACTAGAAGAGTTTTCCCTTGCCAGTTGGCTTGATGTTAAGCTTGGTCAATGGAGGGACAATGAAAGACAATGGAAGGACAATGGAAGGACAATGAAGGAAGAAAGGGCTTTTCTTCTGGTACCTGGTTACGTTCTTCTCTTTTGGCTCCTACAGCAAGATGCGGCACAGGACACCCTATGGGCAGCTTATGCTGGCACCCTAGAGGGCAATATCCCGGCAGATGGCTTCTCAACGAATTCTTCAGCATGGCGTCTTCTCAGGGATGGCTTCCCTACACCAGAGGACAGAGTCTTCACAGCACTACTGCAAGGTCTCCACCATCCAGTGGGTCATGGCTGCGGAGTCTCCAGTGAAGTCTGAATCTCATGGGCAGGGGAGAGGAGGGTAGGGTCTTCCAAAGGTGTTTCTTCCTTGGACGCTCCACCTCAGCCCTAGATGGGGGCTGCTCCCCACGTCTGCTATTACTCTTCCTTTCCTTATGTTTTCTTTACTCCTTAGTAGGTTATAGTTAATACTGTTATAGTTAATACTTCGTTATATTAAACTTCCTTTGTTTCCATTTCTGTGTGACACTCATATCTCCAATTGAACTCTAACATAGAATGTGATAAAGCCTTCTTGATATCACTTTACCTATGCTGTCTACAGCTCTCAGAATTCACCTTCCCTGTTTTCCTCATTTAGTTTAATTTGGTGCATCGATAAGTATATTTGCAACATTATCAGGTTATACCCAGCAAGGGATGGCTTTCCTTTTGGTATGACATCAATGATAACCCGGTTGTCTGTTTGCAGTATTACAGATCTGATCATTGGAAGGATTTTCCACAGACTAGCTTCAAGACTCTGTACCTTTCACATCTTGTTTCTCCTCCAAAACCCACAAATATGTGGTGGTGGCCACCAAAAGCCACATTCATATAATGATATGACTTCTGGCCCTATACCTTCGTGTTATAATGCCAGGTGAATCAGCACAGTGAGCAAGAGAAGTATTTGGGGAAGCCATTCCTATATCAGATGGTTGATAGTTTAACTTTACCCAACAGTGGCTGAAAACTATACAAACATGTGCCATTCAATGCAAGTTAAATACCCTGATTCCATTTTCTCTTAGATGAGTCTCATAAATTCTTGGAATCACTTCAAAACTACCTGATACAGAGGAGGGAAAGATAGGGTAGAGGAATACAGTCTTAACTTGTTGAGATTGAAATTGTCTACTTTTCCAAATTTTCACACACACACACACACACACACACACACACACACACACACACAAAACTGTTAACCAAATGAATGAACCATCCTGGGTCCACACACAAAAAGTTGTTAACCAAATGAATGAAACATCCTGGGTCCAGAGACAGAGCAAAAGAAGTCTTCATGCTGGCATCCATGCCCTGTGTTGCCAAGATTCTCTGTGGCATCTGTACTTGGCCATGGAGAAAACAGCCACTGAAGCCACCCAGTGGTACAACCAGGGGCTTCATTTCTGTCTATGACTCCCCCAAGCCTGTGAAGTTGCAAATACCCTTAGTGTATGCCTTTTCTGCACAAACGACACTAGCTAGAAAAGGATTTGTTATTTCTATTTTTTTTTTCGTAATTTTTTTCTTTAAAACCTGACTGCTAAAATCAGTGAGTCTGTTCCCTTCAACTTGTGGGTTGTCCCAGTGACCAGATGGAAGGGAAACCTTTCCCAAACCCCAAGTCCAGTCAGGTTCTTTTGTCATGTGCCCTCCTAGAACTTCAGTCAAGGCACTATTTTAGCTTTTACTGTACCTTTTATGTGATTAATTCACTGACTTCTCTGCCCACCCCACCCACCCACTCCCACCAAAGACTAAGAATACTGACATCAGGGACTGTGTCTATTTTAGTTCACTAGTACTTATCACTTGACATTGAGTAAGTTCCCGATAAATGTTCACTGAAGAAAAATAAAAGCGCTTATCCAGTGAGTCAATTCTTTCTCTTTTATGTTTCTCCTGTACTTGCCGTTATTACCGTATTTAATAATTACCACATTCTATTGATATTAGCTATGAACATGTCTGCACACCCTACTTGAGCGTAAACTCCTAGAAATTTGACATTATTTCTCAATTGTTTAAAAGTACCCAGTAAGTAATAAATGTTTATTGAACCAATCTGTGCCCTGAACTGGGAATTAGTATATCTGCCATATATCTCAGATGCATTATGTAGCTTCTTTGAGATTCAATTTTTTTTTTATCTGTAGACTGAAGAAGTTATTCTAGAAATGATCTCCTAGGATCCCTTCCAGTTAAAAAAGCTAAAAGTTACGTGATTCTAAATGCCAAATACATTCTCCTATCTCAAACCACTAACAAGATCTTAAGTAATTTAAATGAGGGGGAAAAGGCCTTCAGGGTGTATTTAAAGATGTGGGGAGAATTTTCATTAAAATATATGGGATGGAAATTTGTTGATTCATTTTTACCCGGCGGAATTTATAAACAATAAAATGTTTATTTACAAAAGCCAAACTGGATAACCATAAAGAGTTTATGCTCTTTGGGGGCATGCAGAAAAATCTCTAAAATGTGTGTATATTTTAAAAACTTACCATTTTAGGAAAAACGGTAGTTTATACTTCTTGGGAATTTGAGAAATGTTGTATGCTTGCTGGATAATATTACCGTATACAAAGATTTGAAAGTTTCCTTTAGGAATCTACTGTCATACTCAAGAAAAATATATTAGATGTTTGGGCCATCAGACCATTTAGGATGATTCTCTTTTAACAAATTTGATTTCTAGTAAAGAAAAAAACTTACGTATATTTGAATTCAGTTTTAGCTTCACCCTGCTCTTACAAATGTAAATTTTATATCAACTCTACAAAAAAGCTGCTATCAGAAAATCCATTCAATACTCTATTCAACATGAAATAATGTTTCTCCCATGAAGACAATTTTCCCCATTTAGCTTTATTAAAATCTTCAAAATATATAATTAAAGAACACTAATTTACTTTAAAAATGCACAGTATTTAGTGTCATTTGCTTTGGAGTATGAGAATAATTTTCATAAATCAAATAGTTTATTAAGAGCTTTCAAAGAAACAGAAGAGAAAAGGAAGATAATTTGGAGAAAATAGGTAAATGAGAATAGATGCTTTATTTCTCATAGTCTCATGCAAAATACATCCCTTAGTCAATCATATTATTACCTCCTTTTAGAAAAATAGAATAAAGCATATTACCTCCAACTCCTTCCAATCTTTCCTTTCAGATAATCATGAGAGTCTTAAATATATGTATGTAGATGGTTTGCTAAAAGGTCTACACTTGAAAAACACTAATAAGGACCACTGGCCTCTAAAGATCACAGAGACTGTCACAGTGCAGCTATTTCACTACTTAGGATCCCATCAGGGATTTTCACAGCGTAAGCAGGTCTCTTTTTGGTGTCTAATTTTGGGGGGAGCATTAAATATATCAAACTTCTACTATTTAATCATGTTGCATCTGGAATTTAGAACGTAGTCTTAGCTCAATCTTGACAGTAAGTCACAAGCCAGAAGGAACATCAGATAACGCGGGAAGAGAGGGGACCTGACATATACCTGAGGACGGCGGGTTGGGGAACCAGATTGAAGCACTCCTGGCACTCACACGGTGGCTTATTGCCACCACTGGGGGGTAGGGAGAGGGAAGGAAGGAATGGAGAAGAGTACCATGCCAAAAGAGACAGCAAGATGACAGTAAAAATTAAATGTACAGTTTTGCCAGGACAGTTTATATTTCTTATGGTTTACTTACCACAGAAAAATTGGTCCTGAGAATCAAAAAGTGGCTTTAACTGACAACCTGTACCTTTTTTTTTTTTTGAGAGAGAGAGAAACCTGTACCTTTTTTCAGAGAGAGAGAGAGAGAGAGAGAGAGGCTGCTCAGAATTTCCAACAATAATTATTCAACAATTACAATTAAAACCACATGCTATATACTTGGTAAGTAAAATGCCCGTTGGTATTTTATCTAGAATACCAAATTTCATCATCTATAGAAACATAAAAAAACATACTCTGAACGCTCAAACACTTACCCTAACTTTGATATCACTAATGCCTGGAACCTGGCCCTATACTATGATGTGTGTATC
This sequence comes from Panthera pardus, assembly GCF_024362965.1. Classification (NCBI taxonomy): domain Eukaryota; kingdom Metazoa; phylum Chordata; class Mammalia; order Carnivora; family Felidae; genus Panthera; species Panthera pardus. The sequence continues at coordinate 20,818,327 of NW_026526732.1, read as the reverse complement.
TCATAAACTCAGGCTGCTCCATTAGCCTTTCTCTTGTCTAAAACAGGATGGCATACAGGAATTCATTTTGAAGTTCAACCACAGAGGAAGGCAGGGGTGTGACTATGCTGACTGCAAACCCCAAAAAGGAATGTATGTGCCTCAGAGGAAGACCAACGTTGCTGTAATTCAAGAAAACTTACACTCAGAATGTTTTCAGGCAGGGAAAGACACATTGCTTACAATGCTGCTCTCCAGAGACAAGGGAGGGGTGGGGGCGGGGGGGGGGGGGTAGTTCTTGGCATCAAATTTTTATATTACGTTTTAACATTTAGGTCCATTACAATTAAAAAGATTAAAAATTAAAAGAAAAAACTCCATGGTCAAGAAAAAACATGGTCAAATGAGTAAGTTGTACACCTGAAACTAATGTAGCATTGTGTGGCAATTATACTTAAATTAAAAAAAACAAAAAGGAAGAAGAAACAAAAAAAATCTTTCAAAGTCAGAAGAAATGACTCAAAAAGTGATACATCAAAGAATGGCACATTTAACATGCATGGTTAGGGAGTAATTCGGGAAAAAAACAAAACAAAACAAAACAAAACAAAACAAAAACGCAGGAAACTCACTGCACTTCGGATGTATTGATAAAGAAGCCCTGTATAATCCTACCTGTTCATCCTACAGCTTTTTATCCTATTCCAGGATACTTCTCGAACCACATGACTAGCTGTGGAAATTTACTTCTGCCAACTGATCATCCCTTTACCAACAGGCTAGATTCTTATTTAATTTCACTTCCAACAAAAAGAAAAAGAAGAAAATGAAAACCAAATTCAGAAGTAATTCCAGGAAATTTTGACTCCGGCTGAAAAGAAACCAACTGTTTACGGTTCTTGCCTCCCTATTCAGTTATTTCAGTGCCCTGCATGAACAGCTGTATGCAGCACACACGTATCATTTAATCTGACATATCTTAACTGCATAATTTATTTAATTTCTTAGACATCGTCATTTTTTTTCCCCGCTTGTATTTTGTACATATAGACAAAATAACCTCAACACCCTGGTGTAGATAAAAAATGTATGCTCTTAAAAGCATGTATTTACATTTTATATTAATTTTTAATACTTAAATATTTATATATTGCATTAAAATTTCATGTGGAAAACATTTCTAAATTACTAACCAGAATCTATTTGAGCTCTGCCAAGACATAAGTATTTGCTTTGTAATTTTTTGCTCAATATTTTAAATAATATTTTTCTATTTTAAAAACCATGAATATAGCTTGGATTGCCTTTAATATAGATTGAAAAATAAATCAGCTGTAAGGCAACATGGCATAGCGGTGAAGAGCAGGGTTTATGGTATCAGACAGCCTGATTTCATCTGCCTCTAACACTTACAAGCTGTGTGACCTTACAAAAGGTAGTAACCTCTCTGTACTTCAGTTTCCTCATCAGTAAATAAGAGTAATCATAGCACCTACATCACAGAATTGTCAGAAAACCCGATTCATTTTAAACCGTCACTGCTACAATCATGTCTAATACCAAAAGGATATTTTGCTATTGCTTTTATCCTCATCCCAAAGAATCAATTATATACATGTAACACATGATATTTTGCTAGACCCTTATTTACATGAATCCATTGATTGACTCCTCTTAAAATTTGCAAACTCACATGTGCACAAACAGCCTGTAACAAAGTGGCCAATATATAGCTCTATGATATCCAATTAAGAACATCACCTATGGATGTGCTGTGCTGATTATAAAAAAAAAAAATGTGGTGATTGCTGAGAAATTCATTGATGTCGCTGGAGATCCCGTATTCTACAACACAAAATGCAGTTCCCCTCTGGTTAATCTAGAAAGATTTCATGGAAGAGAAATGATAGTGACAGTTTCATGACAACAGAGACACAACTGGGTGGGTTTAAAAGAAGCCACTGCTCTAGGCTCATGAGGCTGTTTTCTTCAAGGTTCGGCATTTGGACTGGAATGACTGTATCATGGGAATTTGGTACAGGTTTGTCTAACATGAGTCAAGACCCACGAACCAAAGAATAGAAACTAAGGAAATGAAGTTCAAGGCTTGTTCCTGGCATGCTGTGATGTACAGTCTGTAGATCTTAGAATTCTGGACAACATAATTAGTGACAACACACTACAAGTCTTTGAGGGAAGACTGGAAGGGGTGTTTCTGGAAGAACGTTAGGAGGCTAAGAGATGGGAGAAAACAACAACGCCAACTGCAAGGAGGACAATGATACATGCACAACAGGTGCAGGCAGGGAGTCCAGAAGAGATTGAAACTGATCAAGATACAACATTTAAAAGTACCTGGGCCAGGTAAAAAATAATAATAATAATAACAATTAAAAAATAAAAGGAAAAAGTACCTGGGACAGGTGTTAGCCATCGGGAGTGAAAAACAGGTGAAACAGATATAAAGGGGGAAAGCATGAGATGAAATGAAATTTAATTTAGCAATAACGTGCGTGAACAGAATGAGGAAGGCAGAGGAAGTGAACGTGACACCAGTTTGTGCTTGGAAAGGGCTGACACAGCTGCTCTGATTGACAGCGAGGCAGAACAGAGGAGGGAGAGACACAACACTGTCCTTTAATCTTCAACTGACATGTGATCTCCATCCCAACTTGTCCAGTGGTCAGGGTAATATAAATCAAGGGAAAGAACAGGTTAAAGGAAAACCACATACGCACTTCAAAGCTCTTGCTTTCTTATGAGGTCAGCACTTACCATCATAACTCTCTGCTGCTTCTCTCGTATCCTTGATGTCTGTCACTCCCAGTGGCTGGACACTTGGCCTGTTGGACACTTGGCAGACCGTACCCAGGATTCGGAAAGAGTTTTACGTACACACATAGTAAGGCATGCACGCGCGCACACACACACACACACACACACACACACACACACACCTTCCAAAGCTAGAACAAGTATTAGGATTAAACTGCTTCATTAATGCGCTTTTCATGTAGTTTTCTTTCGTAAAGTGACTTTACTTTCTGCACTTACTCCTGTGAAAACTCTCTTTGCTAACCCCTTGCATTTGTTTTATGCGTATCCCTCATAAGCAGTTCAAGATCTTGCTAAATTAGAGAGGAAATGTTCATTTTACCCCCTTAGCTGGTCATCTCTTTTTCTCCAGAGGTACAAGAGAATATAAGAGCATAATCAACACATTTTTAAACAACAGACAGTACAAAAGAAGTACTTCTTTGAGGACTCATTTAAGGTTTGATGTATTTTCAGAGAGTCGTACACAGCTGAAGAAATAGACGAGTGGGGCGCCTGGGTGGCTCAGTCGGTTAAGCGTCCGACTTCAGCTCAGGTCACGATCTCGTGTCCGTGAGTTCGAGCCCCGCGTCGGGCTCTGGGCTGATGGCTCAGAGCCTGGAGCCTGCTTCCGATTCTGTGTCTCCCTCTCTCTCTGACCCTCCCCCGTTCATGCTCTGTCTCTCTCTGTCTCAAAAATAAGTAAACATTAAAAAAAAAATTAGAAATAGATACGAGTGTGCCACAGAGCAAACAGCAAAATAAAGAGTTACTCTTAGAATAAGCATCTAAGAGCCAGCTCACCTCATAAGTTAAGCACATCCACTTTGGGATAGACAACAAGCATCCAATTAACACAAATATCTAATTGCTTTAACCAAACAGGCAGCAAATTATGTCAAAGGGAAGGAATTAAACAGCAGGGAAAACAGGGAGAAAACAACTCAGGGGATTATTTATTTGAGAATATGATCACATTCACAAGTATCCTTCTCTTTAATGTACTTGGCTGAGACATCATCACAGCAAACAGCTCTTGTTTCACAAAACAGTAAAAGCAGTCAAGTTCTTCCATTGGGAGGGCAGGGATGGTATTTACCCAAAAGACTTGGTAACCAGTAAAATCCTGCCATGTCTAAATATACTTGCCTCAAGTAGTGCTCTGACACAATTAAATCTTTTTTAATTTTTTTTAACATTTTATTTATTTTTTGATAGAGAGAGACAGAGCACAAGCAGGGGAGGGGCAGAGAGAGAGGGAGACACAGAATCCTAAGAAGGCTCCAGGCTCTGAGCTGTCAGCACAGAGCCTGATGCGGGGCTCGAACCCATGAACCATGAGATCATGACCTGAGCCAAAGTCAGTCGCTTAACCGACTGAGCCACCCAGGCGCCCCATCTGAGTCAATTAATTTTATCTGACTCCATACTTGGCTCAAAGTTAAAATAATACATGGATAGGCAGGCAGGATTTGACCAATCCATATATCGAACCCAACACAGCCCAAGAACTGTCAGCCAATAAGCTAGAACTGGGTCCAAGAATGATCAAATATAAAACTGTTTTACTGACACTGGACCGAATTTTTGTCAGACATGTTTTAAAGTGAAATCTTCATGAAGAATTCTGAATAAAAATCTTACACAGAGGTACATGGAAATGATGACTGACACCCAATCAAGCCAGCTACGTGAACTCTACATGATTTCAGAGGCTGACTCCTGTAGCAAAGATTCTCTCTTGCAGACTCTGACCCTTTGTCCTTTAAAGTTCTTCTTTAGAAGAAGCTACCCTCAGCTCACTCCATTTGGCCCCACACAAGTTATTCCAGTATTCCCTACACACATAATGTGAAACCCTCTGCAGAGCTACAGAATGTTCTCACTTATTTAGGCTGTACATTTTCTTTACCCTGTTTACTCCAACATCACTTGGAAGTGGCAAGAGCCAATGAGTACTGTTTGCTCTTTGAGCATCGTAGAACATTTGTACTTTGCTCCCATGTCCTTTGGTTGCCTTGGTAAATGTTAATTTATAATGTCTAATGTTCAGGGGAAAAAAGGAAATTGAAAGTTGACATAAATCAATAATTTGAAGCATAGATTGTTAACTATGAAAAGGACCTCAGAAGTCATATGATCAAATCTTCCATCCAGTAATCAATCCTCTTTAAAATATTTTTGGAGGGAAAGGTTTCAACTTCTGGTTTAAACTAACATAGTGATGAGAAGCTCTTTACCTCACAAAGCAATCTATTTCTCATCTTCCAATTCTGCTTAGAAAGTCCTTTGCTAAAGGAAGCGAAAAGCTACCTCCCTATAACTCCTGACCGTGGAGCTTACTTCTGCTCTCTGGGGCAGCAAGCACAAGGTAATTGCTTTATTTATATACCAATCCTTCAAACATTTAAAGAATGTTATTTCTTTCCATGGTCTTCTTTTCTCCAAGTGAGTCTTCCTAAGCTCTTTTCCTTCTATTTTGATACTTACGTCCACTGGACAAAGTCACTGTGACAGCTAAGTGAGTGAAGTCCCACACAACACTTAGAAGATAGGAAACATTTGCATGATTGTTCAAAAGGTGAAAGTACTAATGCAAAAAGATCTCGGGGGCTTCTTTTCTTCATCTGTACTTCCGAAGACATCAGAAGTCCCTTTCGGAAAACTGTCTACTCTGTAAATGTCAATATCCTACTTCAAATATGCTGACAGTACTGAACATAATCCTTTAATTGATTAGTGACCAGAGCAAAATTTTTGTGTTTTGTGTGGTCAGGACCTTGATTGTACATTTTTGTGTATAATAAATCAGCCCATCATTTTGTTAGCCTTTTTAGCAGCAAAAACAAATGGCTGGCTCATTTAAATAACCTCGATTGTGTTTACTTGAACTACTACTAACCCAGGCTTCTCCCTTTTGTCTTTTTGCAAAGTATCTTATTGATAATATTTCTACCATGAGTTGTGGGAAGATGGACTCCTGACTAAAATGTGGATTTCGTTTATGTATCCTTTATTTCTGTCATTAAAAATGACAATCAAAAACGAAATAGGTCACAAAGTCCTTCTTTTTGATCTGAAAGAAAAGAGACCACTAAGAGGTAAGATACACTCTGTACTAACTACAAATATCTTTGTGAAAGTAATGCTTGGAGAAAGAAAATTGGCAAATTCTTCAAACTAAACTAGGACATTTGCTTGGGACATTTTAAAATCACCTTGCAAAACAAACATGTTTCATATCACTTGTTATTCCTTATGCACATCCAGAACAATTTTCTAAATAATAAAATAAATTTTCTTTGCACGCAACTCCAATCTTTGCTTGCCAGTGACTATATACAGGGTTTCTTTCTCAGTCTGGTTTGTATATGTAATGATTCAGGATCATCCAAAGAGTGTCACCTCCATTTTCTAATCATCAGCTTAATATATTAAAAATATACAAAACTTTTCTGTGTACATAAATCTTTTTTAAGTAACGAGTTAACAAATTTTGATTACCCTTGGAGCAAATAATATACTATGAATAGGAAAAAAATTACAACTTGGTGCTAACTTTAAAAGTGACTACTGACAATGCAATAACACTGACTATAAAGTCTGCAGTTTTCTCTGGAAGAGAGAATTCCACTACTCAGACATCTGAAATGTAGCGGGTCACCAGGTCTGCCTAATCTTTTAGTCATGAGTTTTATTTATGACTTTCTGAGGCCTGCAGCTGTTTCTATGCTCAACAGAATATATGGAGGAAGAACAGGTGGTCACAACAGATTATTTACTCCACTGATTAGAAGAGTAATTATAGATACTAGGCAAATTGTTGGGTTAGAAAACGAAAAGGAAAATGGAAACTGATAACAATGACATAAATTCTAGTTCATTCTAGCTTAATCGTGACAATGCATCTATCAATCAAATTAACACATAAGCATGGAGACCTTCTGTAGGTTTTAGACAATCCTCTGATGTTTGTGTCCATAAGGTGAAGGGTAAAGGACTATACTATTTTGAGAGTACCTTCATTTCCAAAAGTTAGAATTTTACCCTGAAACATGTATGACATTTCACTTTTTTTTGACATATATACCAATAGTATTCACGATGTCAGTCTGTATGTGGTGCAACCACTTCAACATGGCACTATTTTTCTATAAAATATGACTTTATATGTATATTGCAAAATACACACATATCCACACCCACAGATGGAAACAAAGGGTTAGACAGAATATGACAAAATGTTAATAGTGTTTCTCTCTTTGTTATTTCCTTTTGTTTCTTTTATTTTTTTAATTTTTTTTAATGTTTATTTATTTTTGACAGAGAGAGAGAGACAGAGCATAAGCAGGGGAGGGGCAGAGAGAGAGAGGGAGACACAGAATCTGAGGCAGGCTCCAGGCTCTGAGCTGTCAGCACAGAGCCCGATGTGGGGTTCGAACTTACAGACCGGGAGATCATGACCTGAGCCGAAGTCGGACGCTCAACCGACTGAGCCACCCCTCTGTTTCTTTGATTTTTTTAAATATTTATTATTGAAATATAGTTGACATACCATGTTATATTAGTTTCAGGTACACAACCTAGTGATTTGACAATTCCAAACATCACAGAGTACTCACCACGGAAGTGTAATTACTGTCACCATACAACATTATCACATTATTGACTATCTTAACTATGCTGTACTTTCCATTTTCATGACTTATTTTATGACTGTAAATTTGTAATCTTAATCTCCTTTACCTATTCTACCCTTCCCTTGTCCTCCTCCCTTCTTTTTTTTAATGATTTGTATTTAAGTTCCAGTTAATTAACATACAGTATAATATTAGTTTCAGAGATTCCCCCTCCTTATTGGCAACCATCAGCTTGTTCTCTGTATTTATGAGTCTGTTTCTGTTTCTTTGTTCGTTTTGTTTTGTAGATTCCACTTATAAGTGAAATCATATAGTATTTGTCTTTCTCTGACTTATTTCACTTAACATAATACCCCCTAGGCCCATCCATGCTGTCATAAATAGCAAGATCTCATTCTTTTTTGTTGTTCAATAATATTCCATTCTGTACATATATTACATCTTCTTTATCCATACATGTATCAATGGACACTTAGGTCACTTTTATATCTTGGCTATTGTAAATAATGCTACAATAAACACAGGGATGCATATATTTTTTTTAATTAGTGTTTTGGGGTTTTGGGGTAAATACACAGTAGTAACATTACACGATCATATGGTACTTCTATTTTTAGTTTTTGAGGAACCACCATACTGTTTTCCACAGTGGCTGCACCAATTTACATTCCCACCAACAGGGCACAAGGATTTCCTTTTCTCTACATCCCTGCTAATGCTTGTTGTTTCTTGTCACTTTGATTTAGCCATTCTGATCAGTGTGAGGTAATATCTCATTGTGGTTTTGATTTGCATTTCCCTGATGATTAGTGATGTTGAGTATCTTCTCACGTGACTATTGGCCACCTGTATTTCTTCTTTGGAAGAATGTCTCTTTAGGTCATCTGCCCATTTTTAAAATTGGATTATTTTGGAAGAATCAATATTGTTAAAATGTCAATACTACCCAAAGCTATCTACACATTCAATGCAATCCCAATCAAAATTACACCAGCATTCTTCTCGAAGCTAGAACAAGCAATCCTAAAATTTGTGTGGAACCACAAAAGACCCCGAATAGCCAAAGTAATATTGAAGAAGAAAACCAAAGCGGGAGGCATCACAATCCCAGACTTTAGCCTCGACTACAAAGCTGTAATCATCAAGACAGCATGGTATTGGCACAAAAAACAGACACATAGACCAATGGAATAGAATAGAGACTCCATAATTGGACCCACAAAAGTATGGCCAACTAATCTTTGACAAAGCAGGAAAGAATATCCAATGGAAAGAAGACAGTCTCTTTAACAAATGGTGCTGGGAGAACTGGACAGCAACATGCAGAAGAATGAAACTAGACCACTTTCTCACACCAGTCACAAAAATAAACTCAAAATGGATGAAGGACCTGAATGTGAGACAGGAAACCATCAAAACCCTAGAGGAGAAAGCAGGAAAAAACCTCTCTGACTTCAGCTGCAGCAATTTCCTACTTGACACATCTCCAAATGTAAGGGAATTAAAAGCAAAAATGAACTATTGGGACCTCATGAAGATAAAAAGCTTCTGCACTGCAAAGGAAACAATCAACAAAACTAAAAGGCAACCAACAGAATTGGAAAAGATATTTGCAAATGACATATCAGACAAAATAAAGAGCTCACCAAACTCCACACCCGAAGAACAAATAATCTGGTGAAGAAATGGGCAGAAGACATGAATAGACACTTCTCTAAAGAAGACATCCAGATGGCCAACAGGCACATGAAAAGATGCTCAATGTCACTCCTCATCAGGGAAACACAAATCAAAACCACACTCAGATACCACCTCACACCAGTCAGAGTGGCTAAAATAAATCAGGAGACTATAGATGCTGGCGAGGATGTGGAGAAACGGGAAACCTCTTGCACTGTTGGTGGGAATGCAAAGTGGTGCAGCTGCTCTGGAAAACAGCATCGAGGTTCCTCAAAAAATTAAAAATAGATCTACCCTATGACCCAGAAATAGCACTGCTAGGAACTTACCCAAGGGATACAGGAGTGCTGATGCATAGGGGCACTTGTACCCCAATGTTTATAGCAGCACCTTCAACAATAGCCAAATTATGGAAAGAGCTTAAATGTCCATCAATTGGTGAATGGATAAAGAAGTTGTGGTTTACATACACAATGGAATACTAGGTAGCAATGAGAAAAAATGAAATATAGCCTTTTGTAGCAACGTAGATGGAACTGGAGAGTGTTATGCTAAGTGAAATAAGTCATACAGAGAAAGACAGATACCATACGTTTTCACTATTATGTGGGTCCTGAGAAACTTAACAGAAGACCATGGGGGAAGGGAAGGGAAAAAAAAGTTAGAGAGGGAGGGAGCCAAACCATAAGAGACTCTTAAAAACTGAGAACAATCTGAGGGTTGATGGGGGGTGGGAGGGAGGGGACGGTTGGTGATGGGTATTGAGGAGGGCACCTGTTGGGATGAGCACTGGGTGTTGTATGGAAACCAATGTGACAATAAATTTCATATTAAAAAAATAAATAAAATAAATAAAATTGGATTATTTGGGGTTTTGGTATTGAGTTGGGTAAGTTGTATAGGTTGTATTTGGGGTATTAACCCCTTCTCAGATACATCATTTGCAAATATCTTCTCCCATTCAATAGGTTGTCTTTTCATTTTGTTGGCGGTTTCCTTTGCTGTGAAAAGCTTTTCATTTTGTTGTAGTTCCAACAGTTTATTTTTGCTTTTGTTTCTCTTGCCTGAGGAGATATCTAGAAAGATGTTGCCACAGCCAATGTCAAAGAAATTACTGCCTGTGCTTTCTTTTAGGAGTTTTATGGTTCAGGTCTCACATTTAGGTCTTCAACCCATTTTAAGTTTATTATAGTGTTAGAAAGTGGTTTGGTTTCTTCCTTTAACATAGATACCCAGTTTTCCCAGCACTATTTATTTGGAAAGACTGTTTTCCACCCTTCTATATTCTTGCCTCCTTTGTCATAGATTAGTTGACCATAAAAACATGGATTCATTTCTGGGGTCTCTATACTGTTCCATTAATCTATATGCCTATTTTTGTGCCAGTACCATACCGTTTTGATTACTACAGCTTTGCATATAATTTAATATCTGGGATTGTGATGCCTCCAGTTTTGTTGTTCCTTCTCAAGATTACTTTGGCTATTTAGAGTCTTTTGTGGTTCCATGCAAACTTTAGGATTATTTGTTCTAGCTCTGTGAAAAATACTATTGGTATTTTTTAAGTGGGATCTAAGTCCATTTAGATGTTCTACTTAGAGCATCACGGGGCTCTAACTCACAACACTGAGATCAAGACCTGAGCTGAGATCAAGAGTCAGACACTTAACCAACTGAGGCACCCAGGTGCCCCACTGTTGGTATTTTGATAGAGATTACATTGAATGTATCAATTGCAGGGCAACTATTTTACGTGTGTATTTATAGGTACCTCTCTTCCTTCAAAAGGAATTATTTAAATATGACATTTATAATGGATAAGGCAATGTGGTAAAAATGGGTGGAAATACAAAGCAGGCCAAGGAGTAAAGTTAATTCAAAAAAATATCCTACATAATCCTAATTGTTACTGAGAAGAGGAAAACATAATTATTAGTAAGCTTCACAGTTGCATAAAGTATTATTTTTTTATTGCTCAGGGAAATAACAACTGTGCTTAACTCCCTGGCCAGAAGAAAATTTCTTCCATGAGATCACTTACTGGGAGAATACTGTGCCATGTAATACAATCAAAAATATTCTTAGTGCACATAGCAGTGTGCTTCATAAGGCTATTCTTTTGGGAAGGTCATCAGTGTTAGCCCACGATGACAAACCATAAAGGAATTGAATACATGCAATTCTCAGCAAGAGACTGGGTTGAAAATGCAAAATAAGATTTTATAGGATCATGGCTTTCTGATGTTGGTATATGATACTTGTTATGATCTAATATTGTTAAATACTAGTAGCATATATAGAAATAGTTGTTAAAATGCTTAAGACAAAAAAAGAACAAAAGCAAACCTTTGATAGTATTTTCATTAAGTAAGTTACCCCAATCATTAACTTACATTTTAAAAAAGCTTTCATGAAATATCTTCCTCACATGTCTCTTAGATAAAATATAAATTAGATCTGGGCACAGGATTCAAAGAAGTATTTGGCTAACATAACATGGGAGTGCGCAAGAGCCTATGTTGTTAAGTGCTATTTTTAAGTCCTAGAGATGTTATAGTGCAGGGTGCTAAGTGCTTCAAGAGTAACAAACATGGGGTCTCATGAAAATGTCTGATAGGAGTAACCTTGAAGACTCATGAGAGTCTTGAAGATATCTCAAAGAGGGTCACTTTGGAGACCCAAAGGATGAGTTGATGTTGGCCACACATAGATGGGAGGAAAGAGGACGCCAGGCAGAGGAAAGAGCATGTGCAAAAACCAGAAGGCACAGAGGTCTTAGAACATTTAAGTAACTCACTGTCACTGAAGAGTACTCTTGGGGGACTTAGGAATAACAAGAGAAACTAGAGGCAAAGGCGTGGTCTAGATCATAAAGTGCCTTATATGTCACAATTGGAACCCTTTACTTTTTCCCAAGAACAATGGGGAGGTATTGGGAAACATTGAACGAGAAAGAGACAGTATCAGAGTTGAGTTTGAGAATGGTTTCTCTGGTAGCAATGTAAAGAATGGACCAGAAAGGAGTAAGAATGGCAGAAGAAAGATAAGTCAGGATCCTTTATTAAATTATGTCAGAGCTGATAGTTGGGAGTGGACATTGCTAAGAGATACGTGGCAGGTATAATTGAAAGAACTTGTTGAGTGGTTATAAGAGGGCTAAGTGGAAAGGAGATGACAAAAATGACATTCAGTTTTCTGACTTGAGCAACTGGAGAGAAGGTGTTGCCACAGTCTGCCCAACAACAACAACAACAACAAAATGGGAGACTTGGCAAAAGAAAGAAAACTTTGGTTTGTGGCATATTTACTGGAAGATGTCCAAGTAAAAATGTTTAGGAAAAATTTTTGATATAGAGCCCTAGACCCCAAGAAAGGGCTTTAGAGCCGAGATTGAGATTTGGGTGTCACTGGTACCGATAATGATCGAGAAAACTCTGATTTAAAGTGGCAAACATACTCTACCTCCTGACATCTGAATGGAAATTACAATGTAAAATTTGAAGGCAGAATTCCACCTGCCACAATGAAGAGAAAGGTAGGAAGGATTACCCAGCAGATAAGCTACTTCAGCATGAAACAACGCTTTTGGAAATGTGCCAGTGGATGAAGCAAAGGAAAGAAAGCTGTGGCGATGAGGAGATGGAGAACCTCAGGGGAGGTGGATAATAATATGTTCATCTTCCAGTAACTTGAGAGTCACTGGGCTTCATGTTCTCGATTTTAATGGAAGTTGAGAGAACATAAGAAAGTAAAAATGGGATGGTGTGGTAATTTTAAGTCTAGCATGTGCCCTCACAAATATTTTCTTTGCCATACCTAACAGATTTTTTTAAGCTAAGATAGAAAAGAGAAAGTATATCAAATACATCTTATAATTATAATAATTTCAACATGAAGGAAGGCAAAGACCAGTGGATATAAGTCAATGTCAAAGTTCTTTCCTTGTAAGGGAGAAGAAATCATTAAAGTCAAAAATAAAAACAAGACAGGAGAAAATAAAACAAAAAAAAAAGCAAAAACAATTTTTAAATAAAAGCTAAGCAAATAGAAATAAGCTCAAATACATCAGTAATCACTATATACAGAAATGGCTTACATCCCTGAACTTGTGAGGTACTGGGCAGATATAAGCTTTGTTTGAACACCATTCTGTAAGAAATAGAGGATGGTTACCTTGTTTGTTCACAATACAAAATCTTCACTGAAATTGTCTGGAACATAAATCCACTTTGGGATTTGTCATTTAACTTTAGAGGGCAAGAAGAGGATCTCTACTGAATGAAAATATATTTCATTTTACTAAACAACCATATAAAGCCAATTAAATTGCATTCCATGAATTCTGAGTTTTCTCTAAGAATTAATGGAAGCTTTGATAGGTGTGACAATGACAGTTATGTATTCTGTGCTGTTCTAGGTCCAGCTCTCTATTCTATCACTGTCTAGTTTCTTCCGAATTTCTCCTTTATAATCCATACCATTCTGATGCTATGCCAGATCATTTAAGACTAATTGGTTACAGTTCAGGTTTTAAATGACAGCCATCCCATTCACTGAATGCTAAGTATTATTTCCTTTAGTAATACTGGTATAGTGCCTGATACAATTATGGGACAGGAATTCATCCTTTTATTTGAATGACCCAACATTTGCTGACTTTTGGCTGTCTGGAATTTATTCGTGAGTTTCTGTCCTTTGGTCTAATGATAACTTTCAGATTGCATTAAGCTTAAAGGTTTTTCCCCATGGACAGATTCTTGGAAATCCTATCACACCCTCTAGTTACAGGAGCCCAATGCTTAACTTTTTAACTATTCCACTCCTACTAGACTGTATGTTAACCACATATTTTATGTCCACACTAAATTGATGCTAAGAAATCAAAGATAAACAAAAATGATTATGAGAACATCTTTAAAAAGTGATCAAAGAGCTTCTTGGTACAAGACCAATGATATGAAACATACAAATACATTTTTACCATACTCTCGATGACCTTACCTGAGGGAAAAAACGGCTCATTATTCAACCAAAGAATGTTTTGAATGTGAGTTGTACTAGATTTTTGAATATGTTTTATTAGATAAGAACTTGTTCTAAGTTTATAATGTAAGTGTATACCTGGAAACACTAAACACTGTCATGTGAATCGTCTAAAGTTTCTCTCATTTAAATTTCTACTTGAGAGTTCTACTTCTAAATGAGAAAACCCAATTCATATGTTCAGGGGCTAATGATTCCATTTGTAAAAAATCTCTTGTTTTTACTGCTTCTTCCTCTGCTTGCTTCTCCTCCTTCTCTTCCTCCTCCCCCTCGCTTTCTTCTTCTTCTTTCTTAACCTTTATACTCAGTATAATTTATGTCTACAGGTAGGAAGAAGAAGTCATAAACCTCAAGCCAGCTCCATCCATTTCACTTTTTTCTAGCTACTTGGGTAGATATTATGATTACCTGTTTCATATAAGGCTTGGAGACTATCTGAAGGTATAATTCTATGGAGCATATTTGTCTACTGTCCAAAAAATGGAGAACTTTCAATATCTTCCATTTGGAGTTGGCTTCCAGCTAGCTACATAAGAACCATTGCTTAAAGGACAAGAATCACAAATCCCAAATATATACATGTCCTGAAGTCTAATAAATCCACCTCAAGTGGCTTTTCTCCATCACAAAATTTCAAATTGCAGGTCATAATTCAAGAGTTTCCATCTTCCTTTTAAGAACTATCCTCTGAAACCCACTTTTGGGCACTGCCCCCAGGAGAAGCAAAATGTAAAACATAAGCTGTTCAAATTATATCAGGATCAAAATGTGTTTTCATGCTACAAGTTATGACAAAAATAACTACTACTTTAAAACTAGAATGCATGTATTGGTAGCGTACCAATTACAATGTCTTCTGCCATAAACAACAGAAAATACAACTCTAACTAACTCAAACACAAAGAAGAACACCACCATACACAACAGGAAGCCAAGGAGGTGGGTAGATTTCAAGGGTAACTTAGCAGGTACCTCCAGCTTCATCAGCCTCTCTCCTCTGTCCTTTTATGACGGCTCATTCCCGGGCTGGTAGGAACATAATTCTATTAGCTGGGATCACATATCCACACACCAAAGGAAGAAAGAGCGTCTCTTCTTGTAGTTCGTTCTTTCTCCAGGATGAGAGAACTTTATCCAGAAGCCCTCAGAAATTCTTCCAGTATCTCAGGGGCCCGTGGTAAAGCACGTTTTTTTCCAGTACTAATCTCTGTCACCTGGGAAAGGCTTATTATTATTATTATTTTTTTTTTTTGCTCAAGTCTGGATCCCTGAACCAAAAATGAGAAGGTTTTCTGTCAGTGTTTAGCTGTCTTAGCAATACTATAAATGTGGCCTGACATCAGGTTAATACCTATAAAAAGGAAAACTTGGCCGTTCGAGTCCCTCCTTCCAAATTGCCACTCTCCTCGAAACTACTTGGGGTTTTTTCACTTTCCAGAGACTTCAGGTAGCTGTTTACTGTAGTTTTATGGTTTGACTTATGTCCCTCCCCAAAAAAATTCATATGCTGAAGTCCTAACCTCCAATAGCTCAGAATGTGACATTATTTGGATATAACTAGTTAAGACAAGGTCATACTGGAGTTGGGGATGGGGGGGGGGGGGGGGGGACCACTATTCCAAAGTGACTTGTACCCTTATAAAAAGGGGAAATTTGAACACAGGCATATGCCCAGGGACAAGACCATGTGAAGATGAAGGCAGAGGCCAGGATGATGCTTTTACCAACCAAGGAACTGACAGCAAACTCAGAGACAGTCTGGGAACAGATCCTCCCTTACATCCCGCAGAAGGAACCAGCCCTGCTGATACCTTGTTCTCAGACCTGTAGCCTCCAAAATGGTGAAACAGTAAATGTCTGCTGTTTAAGCCACCCAATTTGTGGTACTTTTTAAAGGCCGCCCTAGCAAAGCAACACACATACTATGCCCAGTGTTTATACAGGGAGGTCATCAGATTACTCCCCCAGACCAGGGATGAAACTGTCTTACTTAGAACAAGTTAATGTTTTCTCTACGCTTCTAGTTTTCTCATCTGCAAAATAGGGGCTATGACAATATGTACCTCATAGCAGTGGTGGGAAACTGAAATAAGCTGATATGCATAAAGCATAGAGAACAGTACATGAAACATGGATGCTCTCAACAGTTACTAGCTATTCTTGGCCTGCATCCATTGGACTATAATCCAGGCTCTGACAGAGGCACTCTAGGTGAGTCACCAAACAAAACAATCTAAACTGTGGCCCTTCTGAGGCTGACATTGCAGCGAAAGGATGCAGACAATAAAACAAATAAGCAAGTTATGTAATGTATGGGCCAGTACTAAGTTCCATATGCAGAAAGGAAGCAGAGAATGAGGAGAGAGAGGGCTGGGGTTGGACATGGCAGCTGTTGATAGGCTGGCCCAGAGAGGCATCCCTGGAGGAGGTAAGAGCCTGAGCCAGCACACCAGGCAGACAGAGAAGCAAGTGCAATTGTCCTGTGGTAGGAGCCAGCCTGGAGTACTCAAAGAGCAAGAAGGCCTGTGCGGCTACAGCAGGATGAGCTGGGAGGCCATGGGAGAGGAGGTCACAGATGTAACAGAGGACCGGCGTACATGTCCCAGGAGGGCTTTTGCTTGCACCCTGAATAACATGGCAAGTCATTGGAGGTTTTGAGCATAGGAATGACATGATCTGACATACATTTTATAGGATCACCCTGGCCACTAGGTGAGAGTAGATTTGAGGAAGAAGAGAACAGAGAGACTAGTAAGGATGCTGTTTCCAGAGTCCAGTCTAGAGGTCACACTGGCTCTGACCAGAGTTGGTCAGTGGAGGAGGTAAAACGTAGTTAGTCTCTAGATGCTTTGACAAGAGAAGTGCCAAGTTATCCTGATGGATTGAATGTGATATTTGAATGAAAGAGAGGAGTGAAGAATGGTCTGAGGTTCAGTCCTGAGCAACATTAACCAAATAAGGAACAGACTTTGAAGCAATGGGTTGGGGAAGGAGAGAGTGAAGTTGTTATTACCATTGTCTTACCTCTTACCTTTAGCAATTTTGCCATTATTATTGTTAGAACGACCAAAGTAGTTGCTACTATTGTCCTTCCTCTTCCTGTTACTATTATTGCTGTTGTTATTGTTAGAATTTGTTACTTTTTTGCTGTTATCCTTCCTCTTCCTGTTACTCTTATTGCCATTTTTATTGTTAGAATGAATGAAGTTGTTACTGTGGTCCTTCCTCGTCCCCTTACTATTATTTCAGTTATTGTTATTAAAGTGAGAGGTGGCTTAACCCACGCTGTCCTGTTTAGTCTCAGTCCCGTCTCCAATGGCACCTTCTTTTTTCCTTATAGGTAACAAGCCACTTTGGGGTCAGCACATCACATCCAGCTGCCCCTTTTTCCTGCTGAAATCTGGTCCCAAAGGGAAGTCAGTGGACACAGAGTGTGCCCCCCTCTCCTGGGAACATGACCTCATCTCACCCCTGTTCCTCCCATCACACCTTCCCTCTCAATCTCCCAGGACAGTCTTTGTGAAAGGAAATCCCTGCCTTTTCTTCCTTTGGAAATTCCATTGCCCTTTGCTTTTTCTCATTTTAGCCATTTTTCTTCCGCTTGCTCCATTTTCCATTAATCCTTCCCCACGCATGGTCCTGGCTGTTCTTGCTCATGAATTCTGCTGTAACCCTTCAGTAAATCTGAATAAATTCTGCGATTCGTCTTCCCAGCTTTTCCCTTCCCTCTGGCTGTCAATTCAAGCTCTTGCCCCAGGAATTGTTGCTTGGTGTCTCTGAGTGATAGTTTGCTCCTGTGTCAAATAAAGGAATTAACTAGGTCATCTGTAAAGAGCCTCTCAGTTGTAACTTCTGAACACCCCGACTCGGTGTTTTTCCTGTGTGGCAAGTTCTCCTTTCTAACTCATCTTCACAGCCTGCCTTTCATACTCTGTTTCCAGGGTCCTAACCACATTTTTTTTTCATCGTTATTTCACCCACACCTTAAGTTGGTCAAAAAAGGTTTATTTTTCTAGATATTTCCTAATATTGCACACAAAATATTTGAGGGACAATGATTCAAGCTTAAAGACGCAAACTTATTTGGACATTTCTTAACCATGAGTGAGATTTTGCTTTTCTTTAAGAAATCTGTGACTGGAAAGTTTGGTTAATGCCAGTGACAAGCAGTTAATGGCACGGTTTCTGCTTTGATTTTCTGTGACACACTTTTGAGGTTTTCATCCTCACTTCTTTGTGGTGTCCTCACCTTTGTCTTCCTTTTGTCCTGTAACTGCCGATTTTCATCAACGACCGAAAAAATAAGAGTGACAAGGAAAAAATAATTTAGCTCAGCTGACTGTTTCTTCTACAAATAGGGAAACACAGTGTGTTTTCCTGGATTTCAGATTAAATTAATAAAAAAATTTAATCCTATAAACAGAGGTCAAAGCTTATTATTTTGAGAGAGAGAGAGACAGAAAGAGAGAGGGAGAGAGAGAATCCCAAGCAGGCTCTGCACTCTCAGCATGGAACCTGATGTGAGGGTCAAACTCATGAACCATGAGATCATGACCTGATCTGAACTCACGAACTGTGATATCATGACCTGAGCTGAAATCAAGAATCTGACGCTTAACCGACTGAGCCACCCCTGTGCCCCAATCAGAGGTCATTTTTAATGCTTTTATTTAGCAAAATTCCAGGTGATTTTGAAATACATCAGACATCCATTTATTGAGGACAAGAGAGGTTATTCTAAAACATTCTTTAATAGCACTAAACTGATTTTGCCTATCAGGAGAAAAAGGAGAAAATCCATCCATAGGGGTCTTTCTATAGTGGTGGTTACATAGCTAAACTTCTTAGGCATTAAAGAAATTCTCACACACATGTACACACACACATAATTAGAAATATTCCATTTTTAAGACTGAATTTTACACAACACATTATGATCATAAATGGGTTACTTGGATACAATAGTTATCTGTAGTTATTTTTAGCAAGGGAGCTAGATTTCATAATACTCAATCCTGCCTTATAAATTTAACTTTGTAAACTTGCAGGAGAAATGTGAGCTGTCTGGCCTTCTCTGACAAATCAAAAGTCATCCCGCGAGTCCCACAGTGAGGACACCCCTCCCTCCTCTGAACTCCAGGGAACTCACCCATGTGTCCCCCATACGTCCTAATTCACAGTCTCTCATATCTATCAATAAATAATTATGGAAGAAAAAAAGGAGCAGAAAAATAAACAGGCATTGTAACTTAATAGAAAAAGCACAGGCATTGAATCGGACAAACCAAGCTTTGTATTTCATTTCCTCTATTTATTCACCGTGTGATGCTGGGCAGTTGATTTAACTATCTGAGCCTTCACTTCCTCATCTATGTATCAGAAGTAACGAACCGCCCTCATAGGGTACTGTGAAGGTTAAATTAAAATTGTAAAGCACCTGGCACGCACGAGGCACCCAATAAAAGTTACTTCTCCTTTCCCCTATTCTGGCCTATCATTCGTGGTTCGACCCTGCAGTGTGGTTGACTGAACACACGGCTGTTTCTGTGCTGCGACCTTTTCGAAGGCAAAGTCTTGTTAATCTTTGTATTTCCTACAGAACCTAGGGTAGTGAGCTAGATATCCTGGAGGCACAGTTAACTACGTATTGTTTTAAACTGAGGGCTGAAACAGGATGGCTCCTAAACTGTGCAACAATTATTCATGGATTGGGGCTCTTTTGGTAGGACAGCTCCCCTCTTGAGCGATGGCTCCGGCCACTTGGGTGTTGAGACAGCCCATCATATTTCAAATTAGGTTGCCCAAAACATAGCCACTTTCCTAAATTCTCTGGCAACTAACCAGAATGATGTTCCATTTCTCACTGTAGACACTGCTGCAGAAAAACTGACCCTACTCTGTGAGAAACAGAATCCACTATACTGTGCCGAAAAGACAAGTTGTGTTGAAAGCACTGAGTCACCTCAACGTGGGTTTTAAACACCGGCTGGCCCCCGACTAGCCCTCAGACCTCGGGCAAGCCGCCAATGCTCCTTGAGCCTCAACTAAAACAAGGAGACAGACAATAACTCTCCTCTGGTTGTCACACAGGGTTGTGGGTAGAGAAGAAAGGTGATTCCCTAGAACCAACTTGAACAACTGTGAAGCAGGATGCCAACACGAAGTCTAGAAAGCCATCACTTTTCAGTCAATGTGAGCTCTTCCTTCGTCACAGCCCAGGCCTCTCCCCCTATTCCCTTCTCTGGCAACTGACCAGCTCTCATTTTATCATTTCAATTCAGCTGAGCAGGAAAGCAATGCACCTGTGTGTGTGTGTGTGTGTGTGTGTGTGTGTATCAACACACAAGTGATCAAATCTACACTCCTGCCTGTCACATCACAATGCAGCAAGAAGATGTGGTCATTAATTCGCGCAACAAATCCAGCAACTGTAAAGCAAAGGGCTGGTGTGCAGGCAGGCAGCAGGAACTTGATGCATTACTTTTCCGTCTGATGCTAGAACACTGCACAGCGCAATTGCTTGTGGCTTTTTCTCATGTGTCAGTCACAATTTCCACTGTAAAACATTTCAAAGAAAATACAGTCCAACCAAAGCATAATAGAAAGTCAGCCCCAGACTAGAGGGGGTGGGTTGTGGGAAAAGCCAAGTGACCAGTCTTGTTAGTTCTGATGGAATCTTCGTTTCTAGGTCTTTCCACTGACGTCACCTAAGGAAACTGGGTTCCTAAGGACATCAGGAGGGTGGGGAGGCAGATGGGCCATCTACACACTACACACGGAAGAACGAACCTTCCCAAATTTCTGAAAAAAATCTTCTTCTGCCCGGGCCAATGCGTCTTCATCAATGTACACAGCCGGCCTTTTGGCCATGAGGAAATACTGCACCTTCCTCAGATTCCAGCCCAGCACGTACTGGAGCCAGCCGCACACGGCCGCGGTGGACCGGCCGACCCCGGCGTTGCAGTGAACGTACACGGTGTGTCCATTCTCGAGCAGTGCGTGGAGGAGACAGACAGCCTGAGGCAGCATCTGTACTCGGCCTGGGATTGAGAAAGCACAGCACACACACATGAATAACGAACCCCAATATCGCCACTAATAATAAGTCCTGCAGCTCCTGGTGAAATCAGTGCCATGCAGAGAGAGGCGGGGACGTTAGAGCTGGCTCCATTCCTTTGTTTTGACGGAGAAGGTGAGATGATATCAAAGCCCGCTAACGATAAAGCAGAAAGAGCCCTCCAGAGGCAATGGATCAGCTCTGAACCTTCACTTGCTTTTGCTTTGAGTGACTTCTGCATCGGCGCAACTTTCCTTTCAAAGAACAGTTAACCACTGTCTATAGTCAGAAGAATGGATTTTTACATCTATCAGATTGGCTTGTACAGATTGGGCAGAGATTTAGAGGATTTCACCTGGACTTTCTTTAATCCAAATGGATCTTCGGGATAAATGCAAAACACAGAATTAATCCATGTTCGTCAAAGGAGTCAATCTTCTTCACTCAATATATGCTAATTTTCATTTGGCCAATGAGATGCTAACATTAATTGACACACATGTGATAAACGATCATTCATTTGTTCCCTCATGAACCAGTGAGTATTGAAATGATTCCATTTCTCCTTTGCTGTGCAACTGTGATTATAGTTATTATCACCTCATGACTATTATTTTGATTATCAGGTGATCAAATGTCTTCTCTTTTACACACTGAAAGGATAGGCAATGGTCTGCTCAGGCCTGCTTGGACTCTCTTATCTCATGAGAGGCAGGAGCCCCCTAAAGTCATCAAACTCCTAGATGCCTGGAGTTTCTTTTGCACACAGGTTCTCAGAGCAAAAACAGTAAATTTGTGGCGGGGGGGTGGGGGGGGTGGGGGTGGATGACGGTCACTATAAATTATTTCAAAGGGGAATGAAAGAAGGAAACTATACGGATTACCTAACCTGGATTATGTGCCTGTGACTTGACACGCTCTAGCTACTCTGTGTTCTCGAATTCACAGGGGCACAATGGCGCTTCACGTTGCTACCCCCCTGGATAACTGGAAAGGTGGGGAAACTCCCCCCTCAAATGATTTCAATGCAGATCCTCACGGAGGCCTGGAATTCCATGGTGGAGTGGAGCCGCGAGGTCATGAGAACCACTGAAGTAAGTTTAGACTTCCCTCTTTAGATGTCCTCTTTTAAAATGCAAGTGCCCCTTAAGAGGCCAACACAACACATGGGAATCAGGGGTCAGCATCTCAGAAGAACAGATAGATGTTACAAGACCCCATCATGGTTTGAAGGCCCTCTCACTTGCCCCTCCGTCTGGGGTGGGTCCACCTTAGCCTCAGGCTCACCTTGCTCTGAGACAGGAGCAGAAACATCTACATGGAAGCCAGTACAATATTCTACGTTTGTTGCTGGCATTCTATTCATCGCTTTCCAAGGCATCTAAAGCTACAGGTCCCACACAGCAGTTTAGGGCCATTTCTGACTGGAATGTCTTTAGTCAGGGCACCCTTCGCAGTTCCTCAGGTTCCATCTCCTCCTACTGCCTGTTGCCATACGTTCGTGCTCCCTGCCTGATCACCGAGGGCATCTGAGGTGGGGACACACCAGCTCCTCTGTGCCACTTGAGTTTGCAGGTCCAAACCCAGCCATCAAGTGTAACCGATTTGCACTTCCTCACTAGGCTGTGGGGTACTCTGAGGTTAGAGCTGGGGGGGGCATCCCATACAGGCAGCTGCTCATGGCACTTCCCCAGAGGCAGTCACATATCACTGGAGATGGAAAGATGCAAAATGTCATATGCACCAGAGAGCTGTCTCATTGCGTGCCTCAGGGAGAGTACTGTGTACTTGACTTACCATGTGAGCTGGGAGATCAGAAGAGGCAAAACTTCCAAAATATGCTTGAGCAGCCCTGCCAACAAGGGTGAGGCCTGCCCACGTGCAAGCCTTTTGTTCTGCGGAAGGGGTGTTAGAGGTGTAGCCCAAGTAATACTGGCTGGGAAGGGAATGACCATACAGCAAACTGTGAAGCCGGGCTCTTCCTGCTCCTGCCACAGCTGGCATCACGTGCCAAGCTCCCTGTTACAGCTGCCTCTCCAGCTACCGTGTACTTTGCCAGGAGATGAGCTGAAAACAAATTTATTTTCTTGAAATACAGCTGACATACGATGTTAGTTTCAGGGGTACAACCCAGTAATTGGACAATTCTATACTACATGCTATGCTCAGCACAATAGGTGTAGTTACCATCTGTCACCACAAATATTATAAGATTACTGACTAGGGGAGCCTGGGGTGGCTCAGTCGGTTAAGCATCTGACTTTGGCTCAGGTTCTGAACTCACAGTTTGTGAGTTCGAGCCCTGCATCGGGCTCTGTGCTGACAGCTCGGAGCCTGGAGCCTGCTTCAGATTCTGTGTCTCCCTCTCTCTCTGCCCCTCCCCTGCTCACACTATCTCTCTCTCTTTCTCTCTTTCTTTGTCTTTCTCTCTTTCTTTCTCTCTCTCTTTCCCTCTCAAAAATAGATAGATTTAAAAAAAATTAATAAAAAAATATAGCCTTGAGAATCATTATTAACATGGATTTTCATTAAGTGTTTAGTGTCCAAATAGTGACCATGTGCTGTAGGAGCTTCTGGAGTCAGAGCCCAGCCCCTGTGTTCAGCTTACACAGCATCGGTGCCACCAACCTGCCCAAGCCCAGGTTCACATGGACCCATCAGGATCCCTTCCCCCAGCGCACTCTCTGGCCAGAGATTCCCGGAGGAAGGGTCTGCATCAAATGGCCCAAATGAGGCAATATCTCTCCCTTTCCTTTTTATCTGTAAAAGGTTCTTCAAGAGGCATGCATACAGCTTAGAAGTTGAAAAGGGAAATGTGTGAGTTTGGAATTTTGTGACCTCGGACATGTAGTCCTGGAAAGTAAGTGGCAGCTGCCATCGGGAAGCTCCAGAAGGCCCCCCGTTTAATTGCCGGTTTCACCCTGCAGTGGTCTTCTCCTAGAATCACTTAGCCACCTCACTTAAGAACTGCCACACAAATATTTCAATAACATAACAAAAAACTAAATGAGAAGAAAGGACAGCAGACAAGGACCTGGTCCAGGATGTCGACCTGTCTCGGCCTGGCCTCCACTGGAGCGCTCACTTATTTTGATGTCTAGGGACTACAAATCAGTCTACTTTGATTAATGACAGCTAACATCTACCTGCCCCTTCTACCTGCCAAGTGCTGTTCTAAGCACTGTGCATGCAATAGTTCATTTACAATCACCTTTTAACAACTATGAGGTTGGTGCTATTATTATCCTCCGTTTATACCTGAGGGAACTGAGACGAGGAGATTTGCCCAAGGTGACCATTCAAACCCAGTCAGCACAACTCCAGAGCCTCTGGTCTTAACCACTATACTACTGCCCTTCCCTAACCTGCCTGGTCTGTGGTACTTGCTGGCCCCCATGCTGTCAGTCTGAATTCTCAGCCTCTGACCCCGACCTACCTGGTTACACTGTTGCTCCTAACCCAGGTGAGAGCAACATCCTCGCTGGGGGTTAGGCCTTCTGCCCTACAGGAGCTTTCTGTGCCCAATGGGCCATATCCCTCTATTACAAAACCCATTCTAGGGAGCCTGAGCTAATGCAAAACCCACCAAGGAATAAAAAGAGGGTGTCCATAATCAGACCTTGCACAATAAACCGGTGTCAACAAGAGCCTCTAATTTTTCATGTTTCATATACTTCGGTTCCATATAGAAGTTAATTAGATAAGAAGTTTCCATGCATACAAATGATAATACCTAAAGGCAAGAGAGAAATACAGATTTTTTATAGCAAGTATTCCAAATTTTAACTGTTGGCAACTAAGTTGAAAATTTTAAACCCTGTGCAGGTCTAACAAAACATTTAACTGTCTGTGGTTCTTACTTTGGAATTTAAAACAGGCCTTGGCTCTCCGTGGATGCTCAAGAAGCATTCATTAAGTGCATGAATAAAAAATAAAATGAAACAAAATCCAATAATACTAATTAGATCTGAGACACTACCAGACCCCTCTAATCTAACTTGTGGTCCACACCTCCTCTAGGCTAATCCGACTCTGTAATGATTAAAAGCTTCTTGAAAGCATGCAGTGAGCAAACAAAGATTGGGAGAGAGGGGACAAGGGCTTGAAATCAGGGAGAGGAGTGGAAAAGGCCCTGAAGATGCCCTTTACCTAAGGTTGACCTTGAAAGAAATTACTTCTGGAACATCTCTCAGCCTTTCCAACACATACACACACACACACACACACACACACACACACACACACACACACTCCCTCCCTCCCTCCCTTCCTTTTTTACTCCAGGCAGATTTATGGCAGGATATATGATTGTTTTATTTGAGCATATCTCCTTTTTCACCTTTGCAGTGTAATATAGATAAGGTCCATACTGTCTAGTACATCCTCTGGTAGAAAACTAAGAACTTGGGACTAAAAAATATAGTCCCAACTTTGTGATTTTCAAAGCACTTTCATACCAATCATCTTATTCTATTGTTATAAACCTATGAGGCAGAAATAATTACCCCATTTTCCAAATGCAGGAGCTAGCCTGCTTGATATCACAAAGCTCCGTGGTGGCAACAAGGCCCAAGCCCAAGGTGTTGTGGCCCCAAGGTCAGTGACCGCCTCATGGCAGGGCTGCACGCACAGGGTAGCGTTGGACAGAACTGTCCAAACAAAGGGGCAGCTGGGGACTCTGGGAAGCACATTAAGTCGTTTGGGAGGCAAGGGCAGACCATTTGTTATCACCAGCACTGCACTGATAGAGGTCAAAACACAATCGGAGTACTTCCTATGTGAAAGAAAACTGAATTTTAATGAACAGACTTGGGTTTTTTTTCAGGTGACTGCTAGATTTGGGAGCTTTTCATGTCTCAGGTGAAAGACACAAACCAATTTTTTTTTAAGAAAAGAAAAGAAAAATCCTAACTAACTCCTCTACATATGACAAAATGTACAAGAGTAAGGATCGATAGTACAATTGATTGTAACAGGCCTGTGACAACCAGTGGTGACAGTCAGGCCTAACACACTGTCTTCTTTCTCAGACTTTATCTGACAGCATTATGCTACAGCTCAAAACACTTCCAGATGGATTTTTCTCTAGAGTTCTAAAAATATTCAGCTAAATTAAACTATATGTTCATTGTGCTAATATTGTGAGCCACACAGATTAATCTACTGGTCCAAACCTCCCCTGCGACTCTGGAATGGTCATTAACCCTTTGATTACTCCCCCAGTTATGCTGAGCCAAAGAAAGCCTTCATTTAGCCTTCAGAGTTTGCCACGTGGGAGCTTTCATTCACTGTCATTGGTGTTGCCAAACTGCCTCAGTGTAGAAGGTGTTCCCCTGTTGTGGTGGGGATGGGGACCTGGTGACCCTGTGACCCCCCAAAAGAATTTAACACAACTACCGTGGGCCTTTGGGGGTGGAGTTTTCCCTCAGGCTTCTGCATACCCCGAACTATTGAGCAAACACCTATTAGTCACCAGGGCCCTCGGGTAATCAATGCCTGGAATGGAACGGGACGCGGCTACAGTTAGCAGCTCAGCTACTCCAAGCTTGTCTCACGTTACACTCCCAACGGGTAACGATGCTATGAAATCAGAATCAAAGCAGCAAGAATCAGAACGCTCTCTGGAAGCTACAGGCACGTGGTTCTTACAATCTTCTCTGTTTTGAAACCAGAAACACAAAGCACTTTCGTATCAATCATCTGGTTCTATTGTTATCATCTTGTAAGGCAGAAACTATTACCCTATTTTCCAAATGCAGGAACTAGTTTGCTCGATATCACACAGCTACTCAGGGGCTTTCATTCTGCTGTCACCGGTGTTTGTCAAACTGCCCCGGGTGGAAGGCGCTCCACTGTTGTGGCGGGTATGGGGGCCTGGTGACTGCGTGACCCCCGCAAAAGATTTTAACACAACTATAGTGGGCCTAGATTCAACCGATGGTCTTATGTGCAAGCGAAGTTATTTTGTTTCCTTGAAAAACAGCACAGCTCTAATGGCTCAATCAAGTTTCTTTGGGCCAGCATTACCACCAAGAGTAACCAAACAATCTCCTCTTCAGGAAGAAAAATTACACCTCATCCCGAGTGATGGTTCAGTCCAGCCCAGCCATGAGAACCACCTGAGATTCATAAAGAGCCAAGGCAGGCGACAGCCAGGTTCCCAAGGATCCTCAAGGTCTTCTGTCCCCACCTACATCCTGGACTGTTGACTCTGGGGAGACAAGCCATCTCCCTGGCAAATGGTCTTTGTCTAACTCCAGGTCATCATGAGCACAGGGGACTGAAAGTCCACATGAGCACGCAGGGAGTAGCGTCATAGCGCTGTGTCTGCAGCCATGATCCAAGTCTGATTGCCTGTGTTGAAATCCAGGCTGTGTGTCTTTCCCTATGACCTTGGCCACACTACTTAACACTTTCGTACCTGTCTCTTCCTCTGCAAAATGGAGATAACTACATGTGCCTGGAGTCTTGTCGGAATTATAGGAGTTGGGCACGAAACTGCTTAGGAGAGTGTCTGATACGTTATGTACTTTGGGGGGAAGAGGACTGAGGGTGGAGACATTTCCTGGCTAGGCATCCCTGCCTTCCTTCTTTCCCCCAGAATAGCAGTTCACCAAAGTCCCTTGCCAATGCCATTCCCACAGCCCTCTGCTGCCCCCTGCTGACAGCCGGTTGAACTAGTAGTGTAACTTGGTTCTCTCAGCTTCACTTCCCCTCATTCCTTTCCCAGAGAGAACCTTACTCTACCGCCATGCTGAAATACAGAGCATTCCTGTAAAATGCCATGCCTTAGGCCTTGACTTACACTGTTTCATCCACCTGGCATGCCCTTCCTCCCTCTCCATCAACCTGTCAAAGCCACGCCCACCTCAAATGCCATGACATTGATATAGCCTCCCTGTGCTTTTCTCCCCACCTCATAACCCATAAGGAACACGTGACTCGTTACTCACATCACATTCTTCTCTGCATTGTAATTAGTTTTGAGCTTGTCTTATCACCTCTTGCCATTAGATCAAAACTATGCCTTCTGTCTCTCTCATTTTCCCAGCAGCACACATGTCCTGACCCCTCTTCACAAAGACATGCTCAGCCAGTACTTGTGCAGTAGCTACAGCCTCACCATTGCCACCCTGCCCCCAACTGTGTCATCCCTCATTATCTCTCACTTCAACTATCGCAGTAACCTCCTAACTGGTGTCCCCAGATCCACTGAGAGCCCACCTCCATCTTTTGTCCACGGGGCAAACCGCACTTCTGAAGGGGAAAAAAAAAAAAAAAAAAAAAAGGTGATCTTGGCACTAGCCCAGTCTCCCACCCTTTCAACTGCTTCTTACTGCTTTTAGGAGACAGTCTAAAATCCTTATTGTGGCCCAAATCTGCAAGATCCTCTTCCTTCATTCCCTGACCTGCAGCCATACTGGGCTTCTTTTAGAACATTCTATGTTCTCCTGCAGCAGAGACTTCCTAAGCTGCCCCCTCTTGCTGGAAGCCTCTTTCCCACCTCACCCCCAGCAACCCCATCCTTTGATCTAGCTCAAACATACCTAGGAAAACCTTCCTTGACCCTCTTCCTACATCTGATTTGCCTGTGCATATGCTCTCACAGCAGTATCTTTCTAACACAAGTTTCATCGTATTTGTAAATTTCTGTTCGTAGTTATTTGATTAATGTGTGTCTTCCCTTTAGGACTATAAGGTCTATGGGGACAGGAGCTATGCCTGCTTTTCCTCACCACTGTGTTCCCAGCTGCCGGCATAATGCCACACATACATCAGGCACACAATAGACATATAGTTAATGAATAAACAAATCAAAGGAGCCATGTTAAACAGACTCTTGGCCAAATTATCAAAATATGTCAAATCTATTAAACCTAAAACCTTATAGTTATTCCATTTCTATCACTCATATTTAAGTCACTCAATTATAGACATAAAGGTAGGTGGGTAGGTAGATAGGTAGGTAGATAGATAGATAGATAGATAGATAAAGACAGACAGACAGACAGACAGACAGCGATGGCTTCTCTGAAACACTTCAACAAGAAGCCAGAAAGATTTTTCTGATGCTTACCTTCAGTGCTCATATCTGGGGTCGGCATCCAGATGTAGACCAAGCCTTCTTCCTTATATAGCTTAATCATGGTGTCTGGAGTCATGGGTTCTGGGTAGCGGTTACAGCCTGAGGAATTCTGTACAATATCCCATTCGGTCTGGAAATTCATTACAGCTGTAATCCCCAATTCGTGCTTCAGTTTGATGGTTACATGCTCCACTTGACGAGGGCAGCTACCCAGCCAGATATTTGGGAGAATTCTAATGAGAATACATAGAGGCAACTATTATTATTGTTACTGTTATGGTTTGAGGTCTGAGGAGCTACAGAAAATATGTGGTAATAAAATGCAATTAACCTTGAAATCTGACACAGGAAAAGGTGCATTAACAATATTAGATGTTGTAACAATATTATTGATATAATAATATTATTATTGAAAGAAAAAATACCGTAATGTTGTTTTTAAGGAAACAAACAATTCAATTAACTAAAATGCTAGGAAATAGGCAATAGCAAGCCAAATCCAGCAACATATTAAAATAAGTCCACCAAGTTGTATTTATTCCTTGATTGTATATGTGGTTCAACATTTGGAAACTCATCCACATATTTCAAACACTAATAAGCTAAAGGCAAAACTCCCATGATTATGGGAGTAAATCCTGTAAAACATTTACAAAAATCAGTCATCATTCCTGTTTAAAACTCTGCGTAAAAATTTCAAATAGTAAGAGAACTTTTAAACACCAGAAACTAACAAACAATAGTCTTCTTTTAAACAAAATCAAAGTCAAGATTATATCTATTAGTACCCAACGTTGTCTTACATGTTTCACCTAATGCTACAAGTTAAGAAGAAATATAACTATCTGTAAAAAATCAAAAAAGAAAAAGAAAATGCTGTCATTATTTTTCAACTATGTTTCCATATCTAAATATCCCAAAGTCTAGATTCTACCCTCAAAGTTTCTGAGTCAGTAGATCTGGGTTGAGAGTCCAAGAATTTGGACTTCTCTAACAAGTTCCCAAGCAATCCTGATGCTTCTAGTTCAGGGCAAAACTTTGAGAATCACTCCTTAAAAGACTCAATTACAAAGCTATACAAAATATTACAGGTATTAAGATATATGGATTAAGGAAAATGTACCAAAATCAAGGAAAATGTACCAAAATCAAACAGCTTTTCTGTGTGCCAGCAGTAGCCAGGTAGAAATGGGGAGGTGGAGGGGCGCCTGGATGGCTTTGGCTCAGTCGTCTGACTTCAGCTCAGGTCATGATCACTCAGTTTGAGAGTCTGAGCCCCATTTTGGACTGGCTGCTATCAGCACAAAGCCCACTTGGGATCCTCTATCCCATACTCTCTCTGTGCCTCAAAAATAAATAGACATTAAAAAAAAAACAGAGGGGTGCCCAGGTGGCTCAGTCGGTTAAGTGGCCGACTTCAGCTCAGGACATGACCTCACGTTTTGTGGGTTTCAGTCCCATACTGGGCTCTGTGCTGACAGCTCAAAGCCTGGAGCCTGCTTCGGATTCTGTGTCTTCCTGTCTCTCTGCCCTTCCCCCCACTCGCACTCTCTCTCTCTCTCTCTCTCTCTCTCTCTCTCTCAAAAAACAATTTTACGTTCATTTGTTAATAAACAATAAAAAAAAGAAATGGGGAGGTAGAGGTGAATCTCATTCAAAAATAAAAGCAAAATTATAAAACAACTAGGAAGACATTTAACCAGAAAGATTTATGAAACTTTATTGGACATTAAGAAAAAAAGACAATGAATAAAATAGATATACTGTCATTTTATAATAATATATATTTGGTCTTCATCGCAGTTTCTGGCACAGTTTCCTGAGTGATGAGAGCCATTAGGTGTCTTTTGCTGTGTTAATGAAGTAACTTCTGGATAGCACCTAAGGATGGCCTGGTTGACCAGGGGAACCAACTTTGTGATTAGAGGGACTGAACCTGAAGTCCCACCCCTTGGCTTCCAGGAAGAGAGAGGGCTGGAGATTGAGCCAATCATCAGTGGCCAATGATTTAATCAATTATCCCTAGATAATGAAGCTTCCATAAAACCCAGGATTCCAAGGTCAGGATTCCAAGAACTTCCAGGTTGGTGACACAGAAAGAGTGGGGCTCCCAGAGAAGGTCTGGAAGCTCCAAGCCGTCTCCCACATTCCTTGCCCTGTGCGTCTATTCCATCCGTCTGTTCCTGAATTATATCCTCTTAAAGTAAGCCAGTAACCTAGTGAAACATTTCCTGAGTCTGTGAACTGCTCTAGAAAATTAATCAAACCCAAAAAAAGGAAGGGGTCATAGTACCTGTGATTTATAACCAGTCAGAAAGAAGCACAGGTAACAACCTGGGCTTGCAACTGACATCTGAAGTGGAGAGTGGGGGACAGTCTTCTAGGACTGAAATCTTAACTTGGGAATCTGATGATACTTCCAGGTAGATAGTATCAGAGTCAGGTCGAATTGTAGGACCCCAAGTTGGTGCCCAGAAAATTGATGACTGTATGGGGAAATCTCCTCACCTCACACACATTGAAATTGGGTCCCAGAACCCAAAAGAAATGCCATGCAAATATCATAAAAATGCAAATATTTTCCAAATCAATATATAACTTTAATGAACACTATTATAATTTATTGTGTGTGGTATATATTGTCTTCCACACTGATTATTTCACACGTGTACATTCTCTCCTGAAATAATGGGTAAATACTCTATTTCAACTTTATTTGAATCACGTCACCTAGAACTTTACTAGGTTCAATATGAAGCATTCAGACAACAGTTTATAAATGATGATGGTAGATATCACTTGATGCTCACCAGTGCTCCCAGTTATCCTCTTTCAAGCATGGAGGACTAAATTTCTTCTCTGCCTGAAAGTTAGAGCCATCTGACTTGCTTTTGTCAATAATAAGTGAGCTGAAGTAACATGTGTACCTTCCAGAAGGACATATGTAGGACCTCATGCACAGGTCTCCATGCTCTATCTTTCCCTGCAGCAATGGTCATGAAAACATGTGTGGGTAGTGAACTGCTAGAAGACAGAAGTGGTCTAGAATGCTAACTAAGCTCAGGAGGCCAGCTGCCCTGGAGAGCCAGTGGCTTGTTGATTTAAGCCAATTTTGCCATTGTTTGTTACCACAGCATAACCTGACTTGTTCTAACTCGATGCCTAAATAACTAATCCCTTAAAGCCCCTGATGTGCAGGAAAGAAACAGAGCAGAGGGACTACACTTTTATTTAGCTACTTTCAGACTGAGCTTAAAGCAATCCTTCTCTGTTGGGGAAAATTTTGTTTCCCAAGGGATATTTGGCCACAATTATGGAGACATTTTAGATTATGACACTGGGTGGTGTTAATGGTATCTATTAGATTGAAAGTGGGGATGTTGCCAAACATCCTATAATGCATAGGGTAGCCCGCACAACAAAGAATTAGCAAATCCAAAACATCAATAATGCTGTGATTAAGAAGCCTTGGGCTGGGGGAATAAAAATGGAATAGACCTCCTTACTATGGGAGGGAAGAAAGGGAACCTGGGACAGGGAATAAGACCAACATATTTGACACAGAGTTTGTGGCTCATCAGTTATGCCATTCTGATAATACGATATTCCACGTCATATTTTAAAAACATATTTTAAAATATGTATGTAGGGGCGCCTGGGTGGCTCAGCCGGTTAAGCATCCAACTTCGGCTCAGGTCATGATCTCACGGTCCATGAGTTCGAGCCCCGCGTCGGGCTCTGTGCTGATGGCTCAGAGCCTGGAGCCTGTTTTGGAATCTGTGTCTCCCTCTCTCTCTGACCCTCCCCTGTTCATGCTCTGTCTCTCTCTGTCTCAAAAATAAAATATTTAAAAATAAATAAATAAATAAATAAATAAATAAATAAATAAAATATGTATGTATGTGCATAAAGAAAGAGAGTTAGAGAATGAGCAAAAGTCTAATAGTACAGAGTCGAACAGCACTAAACATTTTAAGTGTGGTGTAATGGAAAGGGCATGAAACATAAGCCAGAAACAATGCCAATCATAGCATGATATTTTTTTAATGTTATTTATTTTTGAGAGAAAGAGAGCAAGCAGAGGAGAGGTAGAGAGAGTGGGGGTGGACAGAAGATCCGAAGCAGGCTCTGTGCTGAAAGCAGCGAGCCCAGTGTGGGGCTCGAACTCGTGAACCGCGAGATCATGACCTGAACCAAAGTTGGATACTTAACCAACTGAGCCACCCAGGTGACCCCATAGCAAGATAACTTTAAAAGCACTTGGTAATAACTGTGTGACATCAGGGAAATTTATTTCTCATCTCTAAGCCTTTGGCTGATCATCTTTAAAATGGGTCTAAAAATAACTAATTCATGGGAAGAAAATTCAATGTAATAAGGTATTTGAACAGGACTGATACTAGTGTATGTGCATAAATGCAAGTGGCATTAATGTCTAGTTGTTATAATTTACTTATTTTAGTAATTTACTTTGTATTGTAATGACTATTCAGATAATTTCCCATTGTTCTGTGTATCCTTCATTTGAATGCTGCAGAGTTTGGAATATTCACTCTATTCTCTTAGATGAAATCCAGCTTGTTTTTGTGGGGTTTTTTCCTTATGGCTGTTGTTATTGTAATTGTTAATGTTAATGTAGGAAGCCAATTGACTAATCCTCAAATATGGGTATTATCCACCCTCACTGAAAATATCTCACAATATCTAGCATCATCTAAAACTTGAATCCTACTTACAATCCAGAAGATAAACCAATTTTTTATTGCTACTTGGGCTCTAACAGGATCTATTCGAGAGACAGTCATAAAGTGGCTGTGGAGTGAGGCCTAGGAGTCTGTGGAATTTTTTTTTCAAGAAATTGACTAGGGTATATATATTACATATACAGCCAGATTCCAAAACCACTAGCCTGGCAGATACCAATAAACATGCAGAAGTTTAGTACAGAGATCTCAATACCTTTTAATAGCAGCAAAAAATATGGCAATGAGAGGGAATGAAGTGCTCAGCCCTACACATGCATATGAAAATTAAGTCTGTGCCTTTCTCCAAAAATACTTTCAAGACTATGGGACGCCTGGGTGACTCAATCGGTTAAGCATCTGACTGTTGCTTTGGGCTCAGGTCATGATCTCAAAGTTCATGAGTCCAAGCCCCACACTGGGCTTCAAGCTGACAGAGCAGAGCCTGTTTGGGATTCTCTCCCTCTCTCTCTGCCCCTCTCTTGCTCATTCTCTCTGTCTCTCTCTCAAAATAAATAAAAACTTGAAAAATTAAAAAAAAATACTTCCAAGACTAAAAATGATTCCTAGACAGATTGAGGAAGGGGAAACTGTTAGGAGAGTGTAGCTACAAGGATATGTATCTATGTTTAATGTGTAGTATCTTCTAAAAAGTCAAAACTAAATCTTCTTCTGAGTCATGACAAGTATTTAATATAGTTATATTTCTAAGAATAAACTTTTGCAGAAAAAAAAGTTTTATTAATGGGAGTCTTGACTATTGCCACCCTTATTCAACCAAATTGTATTTAAATAAAATCCATCCCATTAATATTGCAACTTAACTAAAGACCAGAGGTGGGGGAACAGGGGATGGATGGATGGATGGCTGACATTCTGGAACCTTACTTTGTTGGACTGCAAATCAAAATCAATTTCATTCATTTGGGTGAATGTGGACCTGTGGTTCTAGGTAATCACATCACAAAACTACACCGTTCGCTTCACCTGTCAGGCTGGGGCCTGTGTTACAACAGCAACTGAAGCGTATGAATGAACCAGTGCCCGCTTGCTGTACCTCAGCTGTCAGTGAATGGAGGACTTGCTGGCAATGATGAGTGCATCAGACAGAATGAGCATCCAAGCACTTTGCAAAATAAATACCGCCGGGCATTGACAGGAGGAGGGGGCATGGGATAAACAGAAGATATCAGCAAAAAAAAAAAAAAAAAAGCCAGTTATATGGACACCACATCACAACTTCAATCACTAATGGGCTTGAAAAATGGCAGAATAACCTTTTCCTGAAGGTGAAAATTAGCATTATATTTTGTCCATAAGAAAAAAAAAAAGTTAGGAAACACAGAAATCATGCAATCAATGAATGAACATAGGATTTGTTTATCTCTTATCACACTAAGAGACCACCACTGTTGAAAACAGTGCCCAGTTCCTAGCCGTACAAACACAACACCATTTTAAAGAGGAAGAAAATGGATTTTGCTGAGTTTCTTTATAAAGCCCAGCTAAGGATTTAAAAGCAAAAAAAAAAAAAAAAAAAAAAGATTAGCACATTTCCTAAGTTGGATAATTTTGCTGCATTTACCTTATTTAATATTTTATGGGCAATTCAATGTTAAATTAAAATGTGATCTGGCTTTTAAATAATACTTGAGAAAAAAAAAAGTCTATCAGTCCTATCATTTAGATCTCATTAGTGGGAAAGCAAGAGAAACGTTAAAATCAACCTCCAGTAAGCTCCAAGCTTCATTAGCACATGTAACTCCTGCTGAAAATCTGTCCTCTGTGTCAACTGCTATGTTATTAATACCAAACTTCTACCCAAAAAAGGGTGCTTCTAATACACTCTAGTTAAGGCTAAATGACTGTGCAAAGACAAGTTTCAACTTAGAGAGTGATACTAATTAATTTCTTAATTAAAATAGTTTTATTATAGTTTGCTTACAGGTTATAGACTACAGTATGTAGATAGCACATTCTAATTTCTACAGGTAGTTAGTTTCTTAGATTTTTGGGGGGCAGGGATGTGCTTGAGTTTAAAGCCACATGAAGCAAATATTTTTGACATATGTTCTTTTTATTTTCTATATTAAAAATGACATATAATTAATTCTTAAGGTCTGTTATGGGTTGAATTGTATTTCCTCTAAATTTCTAACCCCAGCACCTCTTCTTCCTTGGAGATAGGATCTCTACAGGGCAATCAAGTTAAAATGAAGCCCTCAGGGTGGGCTCTAATCCAACATGACTGTTGTTCGTATAAGAAGGGGAGATTTGGACACAGACACGTACAGAGGGAAGATGATGTTAACATAAAAGAAGACAGTCATCTACAAGGCAAGGAGAGAGGCCTGGAACACAGCCTTCCCTTGCAGCCCTCAGAATGAGTCAACCCTGTAGATACCTTGATCCTGAACTCCTGGCCTCCAGAACTGAGATAGTGATTTTCTGTTGTTTAAAAGCCACCCAGTTTGTGGCACTTTGTCAGACCAGCCCCAGGAAACTAATACAAAGCCTGAACATTCCAATGTAAAATATATACGTTCAATCATCCAGATTCTTCAAATATCCATATATCAAGTATGCTTAAAGTAGAACATTTTAATAGATTTTTTTCAGCTTTCATCCTGATCTCTGAAAGTCTAAATTAACTTTTGATTGTGGCATTCCAATCGTCCTCTCATACACAATACTACTCATCCACATTCCTTAACTCATGTCCTTCAGTCCATCACTTGAGCACCTGCAGCATGGCAGACAAGATCACCAGGCCCCTGGTTGGGCTATTTTGGCTTACTTCTTTCACGAATTCATTCTGTTTGTTTGCTTGTTCTCATTTTCTGAGAGAGAGAGAAAGAGAGAGAGAGAGAGAGAGAGAGAGAGAGAGAGAACACACATGTACATGCAAGTGGGAAAGGGGCAGAGGGAGGAGAGAGAAAATCTTAAACAGGCTCTGCGAACCCAACGCGGGGCTCAGTCTCACAACCATGAGATCATAACCTGAGCCAAAATCAAGAGTCAGATGCCTGACCAACTGAGTCACCCTGGCGCCCTTGGGTTTCCTTCTTGATCTAATAACTCAGTTCTGAAGTTCTGAGATATCCAGTTTTGGTAACTACAATATAGTCTTGGGCCCCTTTGCTTGGCTTTCAGAAACTGGACCTCAATGGAGACTCACCTGAAATATGTAAGAGCACAGTCTTCAGACTCACAAATTCTTTTTTTTTTTTTTTTTTAATTTTTTTTTTAATGTTTATTTATTTTGGAGACAGAGAGAGACAGAGCATGAACGGGGGAGGGTCAGAGAGAGAGGGAGACACAGAATCCGAAACAGGCTCCGGGCTCTGAGCTGTCAGCACAGAGCCCGACGCGGGGCTCGAACTCACGGACCGTGAGATCATGACCTGAGCCGAAGTCAGCCGCTTAACCGACTGAGCCACCCAGGCGCCCCCAGACTCACAAATTCTTAACCCTGAGTCCAAGAGACTTTGGCTTTCTGAGTTTTGAGAATTTGTCGCCCTGAAATTTGGTTTATAGACCATATCAATAGATTACAGTGGTAAATAAGACAACTGGCATACTTCATTTTCTTAAAGTCAGTCACAGGGTAACACAAAGATTGAGACAAATAACTAGGCTAAGCAGCCTCAGTTGGTTACTGTGATACAAATCTCAACAAAATGTTCTATTAAAATATCCTCTTGGCATGTTAATTTTGTTTCCAATATTGAGCACTCCTTGAAAGAGTAAAGTGTCACATTTAATACTTTTTCACATAATGAACTTGAAGGGATTTGTTTAAAATTAATCACTTGCATAATGAACGAGGAACCACTGAAGATCAAAGAAGTAATTAAAAATTAAACATAAGATTTTTTTTAAGATTGTTCTAAAGTCATTCTATCTATTCAACAAATATGTAATGATGCTTGCTTTTTGCTGGGAACTTAATAAATCGTGAGCAAGACAGTACACCCTCATTTGAGCCTACATTCTTTGAGAAAGATAGGCAATTAGCAAATAAATATACAAAATGTATACAATTAATCTGTAATGCGCTACTGAGGACATAAACAGGGAGTTAAAATAGAGGATCATGGGAAAGTTAGACAGTCAGGAAGGCCCTCTCTGAAAAGGTGGCATTAAAACCGAGACCTGATGTGGAAAAAGGAGTGAGACATTTAATGGTCTTATGGTGAGAAGGAGGTAATACCTTAGGAACTGACAAGAATCTGGAGACATGGAGTGAGGTGAACAAGAAGGGACTAGGGCATGAGATACACTGAGAAGACCATGCCAGGCCTGACTGCTGTGCTAGGGAATTTGTATAACAAAACAAAAGCAATAGAAAAGCAGTGAAGGATTTTTAAGTAGAGGAGTTACATGGACTTATGTCAGCATTTTTAAAGGATGACTCCACCTGTTATGGAAAAAATGGATTGGGCAGAAGACAGAGCAGAAACTATAGAGGAAGAGGGAGGACTTTTGGGATAGTGATGGCTTGGAACACAGCGGTGCAGATAGAGAAAAGTGGATTAACTCAAAATGTACTTTAGCAGTGGAACCAGCAGAACTTGCACATTAACCAGATGAAATAGTTGAGGGGAAGGAAAAATTCAAAAATGACTCCAAATTTACTAATGTGATACCCTAAGCTACAGTTGCTTAACCAGGTCTGCCTTCAGTGAAGCCTACCGCTCTCAGTTTGTGTATTATGTATTTTTACAAGTTTCAGATTAACCAACATTTCACCAGGCATCATGCTAATGGCATCCACATGCCTAAAAGCTTGATGATATCAAACTATTCAAACTTCCTTTCAGTGTTCCACTCAAATCTTTATTCCCATTATAAAAGTGTTAATAACATAGGGTTTTTATTGATGTGAGAACTTTGTACACAGAATAAGTTAAATCAACTAGATTTAACTCACATGAAAGAAATATCCATGTACACAATGTGGTACACAGGAAACTGATGTATCTACTCAATCAATTCACTAAAGATATTTTTTAAATTTATTTTTTATACCTGTGGGTCTTTATTTCAGCTCTAGAACAAATAAAAATGAATTTAGGAAACATGACAATCAAAAAATGAAAAAAATCATGATTTTTCTTTTTTTATGGTAATTCTTCTTCATTGCCAACCAGTCATTTGAGTGATTAAAATAGGAGTTTCTAGTGAGAAAAACAATTCTGTTCAGTACTGTCAGCACAACAGATGTTTCCATTGTAAATTTCTTTTTTCTTTAAGATTTTATTTTTAAATATCCTCTACACCCTGTATGGAAACCAATTTGACAATAAATTTCATATTTAAAAAAATAATAATAAAATAAAATATAAATAAGTAAATATCCTCTACACCCAACATGGGGCTCAAACTTATAACCCCAAGATCAAGAGTTGCACACTCTACTGACTGAGCCAGCCAGGCGCCTCTCGTTATAAATCTCTTGACAAAAAAATAAAAAAATAAAAAGATGGGATTATTCATCTAGACCAGTGATTTTCAAATATTAATGTGGAGACAAATCACCTAGGGATCACCTTAAGAGGCAGATAATGATTCAGTCAAATCTGGGCTAGAGCCTAATATTCTGCACTTTCACAGACTCCCCTGTAGTACCAAGGCTGTTGGCCCTTGGAACACACTTTGAGTAGCCAGGAGTACTCTAACAATGGTGTTGACTCTGAAAGTATTATTTGATTAAACATCACAACAGTTCACTACATTTCAGTACTCAGTACTTCAGTACTTAGGAACTCTGTTAAGCAAATGAAGTAAGATCCTTGTGCTAGAGCAAACAGAAAGACAAGCATTTTGTCTCTATTACTGATGCTAATATTAGAGGCCTGATATCAACCATGCAGGGAGGCTGCTACTTTTAAAAAATTTCTCCTAATTACAGAACATTTTAAAATCTCTTTAGCCCCTGATTTTCCAGTGAAGAACCTGCAGGAAGCCAAATGACTATCTTACATAACAATCTTGCTTGGCTCTAAGACATTCCTCCTTTCTACAGCACTCATTGGCTTCTGGAGAGTGACCTAAAATTCCCTTTTGTGTTATCTTTTAAAAATGCAGTTGGAGATTTTTTGCATATAGATGCTGAAAACTGGGGAAATTTCACATAAGGCTTGAATATTACGGGGGAACTAAGGGATTTAAATGGTGGAAAACTCTAACGCAATTAGCAGTGTTGCAGCCAAGGGTGTCAGAAACTAGGTAAGGTTCCAGAAAGACAAACAATGAACACCTCCCCTTCCCTACTTGATGTGAGTTCTTACGATGGTAAGAACAGAGGAGAGATGTCAAACTATTAATATTCCAATATTGAGACCTACAAAATCCCTGAGAAGCTTTGCTTCTTTCTTTCAGCCTGGAGTCAGGGCACATGGTATATTTCCCAGTGTATAGAGAGAAGACATGATAGGCAATAAACCCTCCTAAGGATGAGCAGATCAAAAAGCCCTCTGTTTTTAGTTATCTGCGGATCCTGAGGCTCCACAGATATGGGAAAAGAGGCCAGGTATCAGTGATACTTCATCTCCTTATGTTATTCCTAAGAAAGGTCTTAAAGAGTCAGACATGCAGTCTAATACAATTCTCAAGGAGGAGAAGTACCACTTATACCCAAACCAAAATTGTCATATTTAAATTGGTCATCTTTAATAACTCTACTCGTTATGAGAGTGCATTCAGTTACGTGGTGCTCTTACTTGCAGCTAATTTGTTCTGGCAAGACCTTCACAATACAGTTTTATTTAAGACCATCCATTCCACTGAGCATTTTATTAATTGAAGTGCTTAATGGGTAGAAATTGGCCTTAATTTTCCATGTTTCATAGCCCAGGACATTGTCGTCTCCACCTTGTGCTACGCAAGCACTAAGGTTTCTTTCAAGACTTTTGAAGATATTTATTCTGCATTCACAACTGGACTTAAGCGTGTGGAGAAATGTTTGGATCTCCAACTTTTGAAATATATCTGATATCTAAAGCATATGTCCCTTAAACAATATGAACCCACAGACTCCTATTAATGATATTCAGTCTGGTGTCAAAGAGCCAATTCCTATCAAGTCCCATCTAGCACAACTGATATCCACAGAGAGAGTTTAGTGTGTTTCTATCTCAGTTCTATCGCTGTTCAAGATTACATCCCCAGGTGGTCCCATGTATCCTATTAATCACTTCCATTACCACACATACTCTCAGTGTATTCTTACTATGCTTCTGTCTCCTTCACAAACTCTGTATCCTCTACAAGCCTTTCAAGTGTAAATGTTTCTCAGAGTTTCAGAACGTAACTCATCTCCCTAATATACATTGCCATCTATAACTGACATCTACATGCTGGTAAATTCCAAAACCATTGCCTCCAGCTCAGACCTCAGTGCTCTGCTGGAATTCTCCAGTCAATGTCCCATAACTATCAACTGAACTCGTCTTCACTATCTTCCACTCTTTGCTCCCTACCCACAAACCTAATTTTCCACTGTCATTCTTCATCTCTGTAAATTATCCCACAGCTTCCCAGTCATCTAAGCCAGGTAACTTTACTTAATTCTTCTCTCTTCCCCTTCTTATAGTCATTAATCCATATAAGTCAATCTCTT
Source organism: Panthera pardus (assembly GCF_024362965.1). NCBI lineage: Eukaryota > Metazoa > Chordata > Mammalia > Carnivora > Felidae > Panthera > Panthera pardus. The sequence continues at coordinate 20,776,662 of NW_026526732.1, read as the reverse complement.
AAACAGCTGTAGAATCTGTCCCCTATTCTACATTATTATTGCTTCCCTTCAGATCTTAACACTTAAGAAGTGAATTATACAAACAGCCACCCACGTGACCTCCCAGTCTCTTTCCTTCCACAATGTAGCTAGAGTCATCTTTATAAAACACAAATCTGATCATGTGACTCCCCTGCCTAAAATAGGGAAGTGACTACCCATCACTTTCATGCAGTCTATAAGTCTTTGGCCTGATCTTTGGAATCTGATCCCCACACATATCTCTGATTCCACATCCCCATGTGAACCCCACCCTCCAACTTAGGAGAGACATTTGCAATTTTCCTGACTGCTCAGTACTCTTCCCTGCTGCTTAACCTGCTACTCTTCCTCTGGAAATGCATTTTCACGGCTCATCTTAAGCCTATCCAGTCTTCTCTGATCTCCCGTGGTCTCACTTAGGTCTTCCTTCTTTGTGTCCCCAAAACATAAACAATCACACACCTTCATTTTGAGCTCTGTCCTCTCTCACTCTGAGATGTTGGTTTTACTGAGCATTTCCTCCTCTGTACTGTGAGCTCCTTGAGAACAAGAATGATCTTATTGATATCATATTCCCATAACTGAACAGTGTATCCAGTACATTGTTAGCACTTAAAGCAAATAGGTGACTGAACAAATAAATGAATAAGTGAATGAACAACTATAGAAATGTCTACCTTTTCATGATATTTGGTTCACTCAACTACATGAGGATTCATTCAACTATCATAAACTGAACATCATTTCTATGACTTGCAAAACTGTGGTGAAGACATTTTCAGCTGTATTATCCCAAAGATATATGTATTAAATTATTGGTTGAAATTAGTCCAAAAATAACAATTTTCTCTGCGAGTGTGGAAGCTGTTTTTACCCAGAATATAAAATTATGTCCTTAGCATGTTTTACTTTTTTGCCTTAACTGCCAGAAAACTTAAAGATAAATTTAATGTTTCACAGTAGTAATTCGACCATCTCAAATCCTGGGAATTTCAACCCCATCACTTTCATACTGTCTGTAAGTCTGAATTTTGATCTCCAGATGGTCCACTGCTATGCTAAATTCCTCTAATATACATGCTTTCTTTTCTGAAGTCTTCTATCATAAACAATTATAATATATTTAAGTTGCTGAAGAAGAGTGGTAAAACGTAATCCTCCAAAATACATGATTCTTCTACAATAAGTCCCAGGCATTAAACAAACACATAAAAGGTAGAGATCAGCCTCTATTTGAGCCATACTGACTTACAGCAACCTATCAGAGTCAGTCTATCCTGCAGCTATGCATGTCAAACCAAAGGCTCCATTCACATAAAACTGATTGAATATTATAGCTGCCAGCACAATCTATCTGCAATAATAAAGTTCCACTCATGCTTGCAATGTGGTCACATTTTTATTAATTATAACCCATGGCCCACATAAGTTTTATTTCATTCCATGTAGTATTTTAAATGTTAGCTGTTAATGTAGGTGTACAATTTATCAGACAATAACAAATGTGACTCTAGACCAGTGATTTGCAACCCTGGATACAGACATCTTTAGAAATACTTAAGCCAGATCCACAATCAAAACAGAATTTCTAAAGCAGTGGAGTGGGGCTCAGCATCATTTTTTCCAAGCAGCCCAAGTGATTCTGATGTGCACTGAATCTTGGGAACACTGATTTAGACCCTGAGAGAGAGATGTGAGTTGGAGATAAAGATCTGTCATCTTCCCCTTGATAGAGGATTGCCTATCCCATTTTTTTTTAAAGTGACAATAATTCTATCTTTTAAAAATCAAACTGTAAATTCACCCCACTGAAATGGGACTAGTTATAAAAACCTGAATTAGAAAAAGGAAATTAGAGATGATTACTCATTTTTAAAAGGATTTTTTTTATCTTTATAAAGGATTAATTTAAACATTTCTTCCAGTGAAGGGCAGTGATTTAACTGATCTGTAGACTTATCTCAGTTACTAATTATGCTTGTGACCCTTGCAAAGTCACTGAATCTCTCCAGACCTCACTGAGAGAACTGGATTAAAGAAGCATCTTCCCAGCTCACACGGTACCTCACACAGGTGTCTACATGTTATGTAGAGGCACAGGGTGGCCCAGGCCACAGACCCTGGAGCCAGGCTGCCTAACTTTGAATCCCAGCTCCACTAATTATGGCACCTTTGGCAGATTATTAACCTTCCAGTGCCTCAGTTTCATCGACTATAACATGACATTAATAGTAACTCTACATCTCACAGGGAGATTAAATGAAATAATATATGTAAGAGCACTGGTAAAGTATTAGTTATCATTCCTGTTACTAATGTTACACTCCTGAAAAAAGTCAGGACCTTTAGTATACTAATGCACTGGAGTCCTTCTAAGAAGGGAAAATATCATATAGCATTTCAAAAATACATTTGACCACTTAACCTTTGATTGTGGGGCTACAGCTCTCCATGGAGCACCTTTTCAGGAAAGCCATACTATGTGGTGATGGTTGTGACCTTTTCAAGGTGTGATTCATCTCTATGTCTTGGAGACCCAGAAAACTAGGGCCCATGAACCAAAGCCAGCTCACTATCTGTTTTTGTAAATAAAGTTTTAATGGAACACTGTCGTGTTTGATTACATATTATCTACATCTACTTTCACGTTATAACAAAAGAGTTAAGTAGCTACAACAAAAACCATAGAACCTAGCAAGCCTAAAATAGATACTGCCCAACCCTTTACAGAAAAGCTTGCCAATCCCTGCCTTACATATGTAATATATGGGGAAGCCTATAGCTCTACCCAGGGTAACTTAATCACCAAACAAATTATATTTTATGAATGGGCATTTCTAGTCCATCAATGTGCTTGGCTGATGGAACGAAAGAAACACTCATCAATGTGGGATGAAAAGAGATGACGGGAGGCTCTCAATAATTGGCTGGACAGGATAAACAGCGAGGACCACAGAGGAAGAGCTGCTGATGGGGAACAAACAGAAGGCAACTGGAAAAACAGAAAGTGACCTGAAGCCCTTGACCCTGGTTGAAGGTGCTAATGTATGATGGGCACTTTGTCCTATCATCTCCCCAAAAGTCTACACACCCTCCCCAAAATATTACATTTCATTTATAATTACTACTATTAATCAATTACAATCATAACAAAATGTTTTTGTTATTCTACTTGATTCTTATGTATTATTATCCTAATTTTATAATGAATAAACCAAGCCATGCAAAGTTAAAGCAACTTCTGCATATCTAATCAATGGTTGAGCTTGTAGTCACACTGGGATTTTTTTTTTTTTTTTTGGTCTCAGATTTTCCATCATGCCTCAATTGAAGATTTTCAATTCTAGAACTGCTCTTAAGTGCAGAGAAATGCTATCTAAAATTCTGATGACCAGGATTTCTTAGGCACGGTGCTAGATAGTTGTTTATCATTGGGCAAAGTTTTACTAGGTCTACCCATACTAACTATCTGTTGCTCTCCACAAGTTTGGCTCTTGGGTGAGGGTGAGGAATAATGGGAGATGAAGGGGCAAGGTGATATAAGGCATCTGCCTACATCCTGCATAGAGAGCAACCCTGATGAAATTTATCTTACCAAGAAATATAAAGAAGGGGATTCATTCAATATGAGTAAAAACACAGGAAGTTATTAAAGAACAGACAAAAAATGCAGTGTTTGAAATGGCAGCTGCAAACCTTATCTTTTATATTCCATTGCTACAAAAACTAGCCAGCTTTTCCTAGCCAAATGTGAATTAGAAGAAACATAATTTAGTGTTTAGAAAATATGCCTAATTTTCCACCAAAGCTATACAATTTGTCTTGAAGTAAGGAATTCAACATCAGCTTTTTAAAATGATGGTGATTAAGTAGACAACAATATACTTCCAATGTTCTGTTCTTTTCATTATTTGTGGCACCCTGATGGAAAGTAATTATGCTTGAGCGAATTTTCCTCTTAGATGTAATTTGGACCACTTATCTGAGATTCTCAGAAGGGAGCTGAGTTGACAACTAAAAGAGAACACCTGTTTCCATCAACGTAAAGGAAGCTTTCCTGAGAGACCTTACCGCTGCCTACCAATGCATAGCATGGCTGCAATGAGAAATAGTGAGTGATGTATTAATGAATTGCCTTCTCTATCCAACAAACAGAATCAGGAATTAAGTTGTGTATTTTTTATGTTTGCGTAAGGAAAGGAAGAGGAATGGTCATGAATATAAAATAACCAAAAGAGAAAAGGGAGTGTGGTGCTGATTGAGAGCCCTGAGTGATATTGATGCCCATGCTAGTGACCAACACACCTGCCATCGTATGTCCCTCAGCTACTCAGAGCATTTTTTTTAATTTTCATAATTTAGGATTCTGTTACTTTATTAAATAAGTCAAAGGGATCTGCAGAAAATGTTGGTAAATGTTTTATTGTTTCCAACACAAATTATGGATGTGAAAATTCTATCTATCCTCTTCTCGTTGATATAAAAAGTAGGCAGCTGGATGATACTTACGGTGCATAAAAGGAGGATGGTCCCATGGCTTTACTGAAACACTAAATAATTCCATTTTCTGACTAGGACCCATGAAGCTTCCAATATACTTTTAAGAGGCGTTGTTTCTTTTATGATCTATAAAAAGCTATCGTGCTATTATGTTGGCTTTTCCAATGTGTTTTAGCAAACAGCAGAAAGCACTTTCACAAATACAACCATTTGGCCTATCACATTCGTGAGATAAACATCAACAAATAAAATTAGTACAGTACAAAAGATCTAAAACACAATTTAAGTGGATCTATTGAAAATCAGTTAATGGATTTCAAAAAAAATTTTATTTTCCTCTACCCTCTATTTTACCATCCTTACTTGTTTGTTTTTAATGGGAACCTAATTTTCTAATGGAAACTACTGAAGAGAAATGTTACAACCAGTCATTTTGGTTGTTTATCTTTGTAATACATTAGGATTTTTTCACTCTGTCAATTTTTTTTAAGTATTTGCAAGACTGGGTACCTGAGTTTTAAAAACTTTCTATTAAAAGAATATACATTAAAAATACACATAAGTAGACTGCTCAATACATCTTTTTACAAACTGAACATAACTGTACAGCCAACACCCAAATCCAGAAACAATTGCTACAAACCCTAGAAGTCTCTCCTCCTATTCCTTTCTAATCATGACAAGGATAGCCACTATCTTATCATTCAGAATAGAAGGAGAAATCTAAGAGTTTCGCAGACAAACAAAGCTAAAGGAGTTCACAACCACTGAACCAGCCCTACCAGAAATGTTAAGGGGGGGTGGAGGGGACTCTTTGAGTGGAAAGAAAAAACTATAATAAGAGTAGGAATCAAAAAAGCAGACAAAAGGAATTCCTACTCAAAAAGTAGGAATCAAAAAAGCAACCAAAATAAGTATACATGTAAAAACCAGTCAAAGAACTCACAAAATAAAAGGAGGTAAATTATAACACCATGTACCTAAAATGTGGAGGGGGGAGGGGTAAAGAGTAGGCTCAAACTTAAGTGACCATCAATTTAATATGGACTGCTATATGCAGATGCCTACTAGCAACCACAAATAAAAAACCAATAATAGACACACACAAAATACAAAAAAAGGAATACAAGTATATCACTAAAGAAAGCCAGCAAATGATGCAAGAAGAAGAGAAGAAAGGATGACAGAAGAACTACAAAAATTACCACAAAACAAGTAACAAAATAGCAATAAATAAATGCCTACCAATAATTGCTTTGAAAGTAAATGAACTAAATTCTCTAATAAAAAGACATAGGGTGATGGAATGGATACAAAAAAAGACCCATCTAGGGGCACCTGATTGGCTCAGTTGGTTAAGCATCTGACTTTGGCTCTGGTCGTGATCACATGGTTCATGAGTTCAAGCCCTGAATCAGCTAGGCACTGATGGTTCAGAGCTTGCTTGGGATTCTCTCTCCCTCTCTCTCTGCCTCTCCTCCACTTGCTCTCTTTCTCACGCTCTCTCAAAATAAAGAAATAAACTTTTTTAAAAAAACAAAGACTCGGGGCACCTGGGTGGCTCGGTTGGTTAAGCATCTGACTTCGTCTCAGGTCATGATCTCACGGTCCGTGAGTTCGAGCCCCGTGTCGGGCTCTGTGCTGACAGCTCGGAGCCTGGAGCCTGTTTCGGATTCTGTGTCTCCCTCTCTCTCTGCCCCTCCCCTGTTCATGCTCTGCGTCTCTCTGTCTCAAAAATAAATAAACGTTAAAAAAAATTAAAAAAAAAAACAAAAAAAACAAAACAAAGCCAGAGTAGCAATACTTATATCAGACAAAATAGACTTTAAAACAAGACTATAACAAAGAAGGACACTATAAAATAATAAAACAGACAATCCAACAAGAAGATATAGCAATTGTAAATCTTTATCCACACAATATGAGAGCACCCAAATACATAAAACAGTTAATAACAAACATAAAGGAACTAATTGATAGTAATACAATAATAGTAAGGAACTTCAACACACATTTACATCAATGGACAGACCATCCAAACAGAAAATCAACAAGGAACCAGTAGCTTTTTATTTTTTCAATTTTTTTTAATGTTTTTATTTATTTTTGCGACAGAGAGAGACAGAACATGAACGGGGGAGGGCCAGAGAGAGAGGGAGACACAGAATCAGAAGCAGGCTCCAGGCTCTGAGCTGTCAGTACAGAGCTCGATGCGGGGCTCGAACCCACAGACTGTGAGATCATGACCTGAGCCGAAGTCGGACGCTTAACCGACAAGCCACCCAGGCACACCAGAACCAGTAGCTTTTAATGACACACTGGATCAGATGGATTTAGCAGATATATTCAGAGCATTCTACCATAAAACCGCAGAATACAAATTCTTTTTAAGTACACATAGAACATCCTTGAAAATATATCACATATTAGGTCACAAAACAAGTCTTCAAAAAGATCAATGTCATACCATGCATCTTTTCTGACCACAATGCTATGAAACTCAAAATCAACCACAATAAAAAATCTAGAAAGAACACAAAATACTTGGGGGGTAAATAACATCCTACTAGACAGTGAACGAGTCAACCAATAAATCAAAGAGGAAGTCAAAAACACATGGAAATAAATGAAAATGAAAACACAATGATCCAAAATATTTGGGATGCAGCCAATGCAGTTCTAAGAGGGAATTTTATAGCAGTTCAGGCTTACCTCAAGAAGCCAGAAAAAATGTCAAACAATCTAACCTTACACGTAAAGGAGCAAGAAAAGGAAAAACACACAGAACCCCAAACCAGCAGAAGAAAGAAAAAAATAAAAATTAGAGCAGAAATAAATGATATAGAAACTGAAAAAAAACAATAGAACATATCAATGAAACCAGGAGCTGGTGTTTGAAAAAAAATCAACAAAATTAATAAACTTCTAGCCACATGCATCAAAAAACATAAAAAAAAGAGAGAGGACTCAAATAAACAAAATCATATATGAAAGAGAAGAAATAACAACCAACACCATAGACATACAAATAATTGTAAAACATTATGAAAAATTATATGCCAACAGGTTGGACAACCTAAAAAAAACAGATAAATTCCTATAAACATATAACTTATCAAAACTAAATCAGTAAGAAATAGAAAATGTGAACAGACCAATTACCAACAATGAAACTGAATTAGTGATCAAAACACTTCTAGGACCAGATGGCTACACAGGTAAATTCTACCAAATTCTTCCAAAGAGTAGAAGAGGAAGGAAAACTTCCAAATTCATTCCATGAGGCCAGCATTACCCTGTTTCCAAAGTCAAACAAAAACACAACAAAAAAGTCAATATCTCTGATGAAGATAGACGCAAAATCCTCAAGAATACATTAGCAAACCAAATCCAACAATAAATTCAAAAAATTGTTCACCATGATCAAGTGGGTTTATTTGTGGGATGCAAGCGTAGTTCAACATTCACAAATCAATCAATGTGATACATCACATAAATAAGATAAAGGATAAAAACCATAAGATCATTTCAATAGATGCAGAGAAAGCATTTGACAACGTCCAACATCCATTTGTGATAAAAACCCTCAACACAGTAGATTTACAGGGACCATACCTCAACATAATAAAGGCCATATATGAAAAACCCACAGCTAACATCATATGCAATAGTAAAACACACACACACACACACACACACACACACACACACACACACAAGAGCTTTTTCCCTAAGGTCAAGAACAAAACAAGGATATCTACCCTCACCATTTTTATTCAACATAAAATTGGAAGTCCTATAGCCACAGCAATCAGGCAAGATAAAGGAATAAAAGGCATCCAAACTGGTAAGAAAGAAGTAAAACTTTCACTATTTACAGATGACACGATACTATATATAGAAAACACTAAAGAGGGGTGCCTGGGTGGCTCAGGTGGTTAAGCATCTGACTTAAGCTCACATCATGATCTCACGGTTCATGGGTTCAAGCCCTGCATCGGGCTCTGTGCTGACAGCTCAAAGCCTGGAGCCTGCTTCAGATTCTGTGTTTCCATCTCTCTCTGCCCCTCCCCTGCTCATGCTCTCTCTGTCTCTGTCTCTCAACAATAAATAAAAGTTAAAAAAAAAAAAAGAAAACACTAAAGACTCCACCCCAAAACTGCTAGAACTGATAAACAAATTCAGTAAAGTCACAGGATACAAAATCAATATATAAAAATCCATTGTATCTCTATACACCAATAATTAAGCAGCAAAAAGAAAAATTAAGAAATCAATCCCATTTACAATTGCACCAAAAATAATAAAATTCCTAGGAATAAACTTAACCTAAGAGGTGAAAGACCTATGCTCTGAAAACTGTAAAACACTGATGAAAGAAATTGAAGATGATACAAAGAAACAAAAAGGAATTCCATGCTTAAGTGTTGGAAGTATGAACACTGTTAAAAATGTCTATGCCAGCCAAAGCAATCTACACATTTAATGCAATCCCTACCAAAATACCAACAGCATTTTCACAGAACGAGAACAAACAACGCTAAAATTTGCATGGAGACACAAAAGACCCTGCATAGCCAAAGCAATCCTGAAAAACAAAAACAAAGCTGGAGGTATCACAACTCCAAACTTCAAGTTATATTACAAAGCTACAGTAATCAGAACAGTATGGTACTGTCACAGAAACAGACACATAGATCAATAGAACAGAACAGAAAGCCCAGAAATAAATCCATAATTGTATGGTCAATTAATCTTTGACAAAGGAGGCAAGAACATGCAATGGGAAAAAGATAGTCTCTTCAACAAACAGCACTAGGAAAACTGGGCAGCTCCATGCAAAAGAATGAAACTGGACCACTTTCTTTTATCACACACACAAAAAAATAAACTCAAAATGGACTAAGGACCTAAAAGACCTGAAACCATAAAAATCCTAGAAGAGAGCACAGGAAGTAATTTCTCTGATATCAGCCATAACACCTTTCTAGATATGTTTCCTGAGGCAAAGGAAATGAAAGCAAAAATAAACTATTGAGGCTACATCAAAATAAAAAGTTATTACACAGCAAAGGAAACAATCAACAAAACTAAAAAGACAACCTACTGGATGGGAGAAGATATTTGTAAATGACATATCCAATAAAGGGTTAATATCCAAACTATTTAAGAACTTATACAGCTCACTCAACACCAAGAAACCCCAAATAATTCAATTTAAAAATGGAGACATGAACAGACATTTCTCCAAGGAAGACAGGACAGATGGGCCAATAGATACATGAAAAGAGGCTCAACATCAGTCATCATCAGGGAAATGCAAATCAAAACCACAGTAAGGTATTACCTCACAACTGTCAGAATAGATAAAGTCAAAAATGCAAGAAACAACAAGTGCTGGCAAGGATCTGGAGAAAAAGGAACCCTCGTGCACTGTTAGTGGAAATGTAGACTGATGTAGCCACTGTGGAAGACAGTACAGAGTTTCCTCAAAAAGTTAAAAATAGAACTACCTTATGATCCAGTAAGTGCACTACTGGACATTTATGCTAAGAATATGAAAACACTAATTCAAGGGGTGCCTGGGAGGCTCAGTCAGTTAAGTGCCCAACTCTTGGTTTGGGCTCAGGTCATGATCCTATGGTTTCGTGAGTTCAAGGCCTGCATCAGGCTCTGTGCTGACTGCAGGGAGCCTGGTTGGGATTCTCTCTCCCTCTCTCTCTCTGTCCCTCCCCCACTCATGCTCTCAGTCTCTCTCAAATATAAATAAACTTTAAAAAAAACATTAATTCAAAGGCATATGAACTTCTATGTTTACTGCAGCCAAATTATAGAAGCAGCCCAAGTGTCCATCAATAGAGAAATGGATAAAAAAAAATGTGGTGTGTATACACACACACACACACAGATATGTAAAATGGAATATTATTTGGCCATAAAAAAGAATGGAATTTTGCCATTTGTAACACACAGATGGATCTAGAGAATATAATGCTAAGCAAAATAAGCCAGGGAAAGGCAAATACCATATGATTTGACTCATATATAGAATTTAAGAAACAAAACAAATGGACAAAGGGAAAGAGACACAAACCAAAAACCAAACTCTTAAAAATAGAGAACAGATAGTTACCAGAGGGGAGGGTGGGGGGGAATGGGTGAAATAGTTGAAGGGTATTAAGACATTTATCTTGATGAGCACTGACTAGTGTATAGAATTGTGAAATCACTATATTGTACACCATAAATTAATATAATACTGTATGTTAACTACACTGGAATTAAAGTTTTTTAAACAAAAATTTTGAGGGGTGCCTGGCTGGCCCAGTCAGTAGAGTGTGCAACTCTTGATGTCAGGTTGTAAGTTTGAGCCCCATTCTGGGAGAAGAGACTTAAAAATAAAATACTTACAAAAAAATTTTTTTGAAGACTAACCACTATTTTGACTTTTAACACAAAGATTACTTTTGCCTTTCCGGTGAGTTCATGAACTTCTATTATCTTGCTTAATCTACAGGCAGAAACAGAGGCAAGAACACCTAGGGCAGTTTGTATAACGCCATGCAGATCTTGAAGAGTGAAGTCGAGACTTCTCATCTAATGGTTTCCACAGGACTGCCTGTTCTCTAAAAGCCTCCTAACAACCAATGGAGAGTGAAATCCATATGAGAAGTGTAGCCTTTTTGTACACTAATTTCTGACTGCTTTAAATACAGGAATTAAAGGTCACTTTCTCGGCGTAATTTATCCCTACTAGCCCTTTGATCTTGTTTGCACTGATCTCTAGGAGCTCATCATCTAGGAAGAAAGATTAAGTATGGGAAAAGGAAGTAAGATATATATGGCACTCAGTCTTTCAGCTCAAGTGACAGTGCTCACCTTCCACTGGTACTGTTATTAGTTGCCACTCTACAGAGAAAGAGAACTAACTATATACATGCAGAGAGAGAAACAGATTTATTCTATGGAATTGGCACAAGCGACTAGAGACTGGCAAGTCCAAAATCGGCAGGGTAGACCAGCAGGCTGGAGACCCAGAGACCAGCCAATATTGCAGCCAAACTCCAAAGTCACCTGCTGGCAGAATTCCCTCTTCGGGGAAGGTCAGTCTTTTTCTATTAAGACCTTCAACTGATTAGAATAGGCCCACCCACATTATGGAAAGTAATATACTTTACTAAAGTCTACTTATTTAAATGTTAATCCCATCTAAGAAATACCTTCACAGAAACCTCGAGAATAACATTTGACCAGATATCTGCATAGTGTGGCCCAACCAAGCTGACACCTAAGATTAGCAATCACATGCTGCCTCTAGAAGCAAGTCTACTGTTCTTTAAACTTGTTTAATGTATACATCATTACTAATACGTTCATGCATTTAATGCTGTACCATTCCAAACGGACAGTGAGTTCTAAAAAGTCAGGGAGCTGATCCTGCATTTCTTTGATCCTCCACTGTCCTGATCTCAGAATTCATTATATTTGTTGATCAAATGGTGTGTTTTTAAAGTGTCAGTTTTACCATTTTCTGCATAGGCCATGCAATTCTAATATTGCATAAAAGCATAGACAAGCAGAAAATTATTTCAGGACCAGGAAGCAGAAACCAAAAAATAATTAACTTTCTATGTTACTGAAAATTTTGATTGCGGGAAATACAGAAAAGGTTTTGATATGCCATACTCAGAGTTCAACAAAAATTCCCAGTTGCCTTAAGCACTTTACAAAGTCTATCAAGCTTATTACCATCTGACCTAGATTCCAACTCACTTCTTTATTTCCCTAGCATGGGAAGGTATGAGTAGTAATCTGTTCTCACTGATATCACTTCCTGGTTACTCAAAGTTTAAAGTGAAGCAGAGGATTTAGCTTACAGTTTGATAACTAGCTCCTGGGTGGCTAATATTGAACCCAGTTTCTGCTTAGTTTGAGTCTCCTGTGCCAACAGAATGATTTTCTAAAGTTCCTGAAGTTTTGGGCAATCTTCCTGTTTCCAGAATCCCTTGCTTTACTCGTATAATGTTACACCTTTGCCACTAGTAATTGGATCTGTTTATAAGCCTATTTCCTGCTCTACACTGTCAGCTCCGTGAGGATAACATTTGTACTTACCTTTGTGAGTTGCTTTGTCTCGGCCCAAGATTGTACGGCTGGTCTGGTTTATTTGGTTTGGTTGTGTGTGTCTGTGTGTATGTGTGTGTGCATGCACACAAGCAAACACATACATGCCATGTTGACACTAAAGCAAATCTGGACTTTTGGAAGTTCCAAGAACCTGGTATTCCAAACAGCAATATTTTACCGTGAAATGAAAACAGGACTGGTCTTCCTAATGGTTTATTACCATTATATTCTATCATATGGTATGTATTTAAGGGCCTAAACATCTGTTATTATACATCTTAGAAACCATCCAAAGTTGTTACAGAACTGAAAAACCGCTATCAAGTAAAAGCTACTCGTGTATGGTTACAATGATCAAGGAAAAAACGGTCCGAGGAACTGTGTAGTGACTTTGGACTATGTAGTCAGCACCCAGTCACTGAAATAAGTTACAAGAATATAGACATAAATAAGATAAATTCCTTAACAACAAAAAAAACACTTCCAAAACAGAGATCCAAGTCCTCTAAAATAATAGTTGAGAGGTAGAAGACATCATTTATTTTCAAGTTTGCAAGCATAATTACTTTAAAAATAATAACTTAAAATCTGAAGGACACAAATTTGCAAGAAATGTGTTACTTGATGAAGATGTTGCTTGTTAGGCTTTAGAGCTTCCTAAATCTTTTTAAAAGAGAATTTCTTCAGAGATTGGCATACGTAAAAATTTTTTGGTTGGTATGTCTGTTGAAATAGTTCTGATGAGGGGCGCCTGGGTGGCTCAGTTGGTTGGGCGGCCGACTTCGGCTCAGGTCATGATCTCGCGGTCTGTGAGTTCGAGCCCCCGCGTTGGGCTCTGTGCTGACCTGCTCAGAGCCTGGAGCCTGTTTCAGATTCTGTGTTTCCCTCTCTCTCTGACCCTCCCCCGTTCATGCTCTGTCTCTCTCTGTCTCAAAAATAAATAAACGTTAAAAAAAATTTTTTTAATAAAAAAAAAGAAATGGTTCTGATGAAACAAAAAACTACTTTAAAAAAAAGGAAAAGAAAGGAAAATTGGCATTTACTAATTCAAAAATTGATTTTTAAGTTGCAAATATAAAAATTTATCTCATTAAAATGTACTACATCATAACACAGGAAACAAGCTTAGTCCTTAGTGTTGGGAAGATGTTTTTAAGAGTTGCTACTGCTGGATATCTTTAAGGTTTTAACCCAAAAACGCAGTCTGAGGGCATAGCTAAGACCTATTTTTCCTGCAATAATTGAAAAGGAAATGCTCAGAGCAAATCTAGAAATCTACTAATATGCAAAAAGGTAGGGAAGTTATCAGCTAAGATGTCAGATTTCAAAAGTCTATGATGATGATAAAAATGAAGCCACAGAGGGGTGCCTAGGTGGCTCAGTGGGTTAAGCGTCTGACTTTGGCTCAGGCCATGACGTCGTGGTCCATGGGTTTGAGCCCTGCATTGGGCTCTGTGCTGACAGGTCAGAGCCTGGAGCCTGCTTCGGATTCTGTGTCTCCCTCTCTCTCTGCCCTTCCCCTGCTCTCTCTCTCTCTCTCTCTCTCTCTCTCTCTCTCAAAAATAAATAAACATTTAAAAACTTTTTTAAAAACAAATCCATAGAAAACACAACAAATTCTGCCACAAAAAAATCTCAAAAAGTATGACTAATTTGGCCATGTTCACGTAGCTAAATACACTTTTAAAGAAGCATATACATAGTAAACATAGGAGTCTTCTTCCTCATCCCCTAATTTTCATTTCTGATAATGAGTATTTATTTTCACTACATTTTTTTATAACAGGACAGGATAATTCTTGGACAGTAGTCCTTAAAACCAAGAGTCCTGTGTTTGAATCCCAGTTCTGCAACTTAATGGCTACATTAAGGTGGTTAACAGATTTAACTTCTCTATGGTTTAGGGTCCTCATCATTAAAATGTGGATATTAACACCCATATTATAAAGGGTTGAAAGAATAAACTGAATTAGTGCAGGTAGTTACCCAACATAATACTCAGTAGGTAGGAAATGGCTCAGGAAATTTTTAATTACTTTCTTACTCTCAATGTTGATTTTTTCTACTGTTTTCAAGTGTTCTCCTGTTACTTGTGATTTATAAAAAAAAATACACAAGGAATAGAAGACTAATTAAATCTCAGCAAAAGGCAGCATTTACATAGACTTCCAAAATCTGCCTCCCAGAACACACCTAACCTGAAGTCAACATAGTGAAGAAGAATATATCACCAGGTCTGCAACAAATAGAAGAGACCAACCCTATACTACCAACCTCAAGAAATGGTCAAAATGTAAAACCATGGAACCAAGTCCAAAGAATCAGCACATTACTTTATTTAAGCCTGGAAACAGTCTATTAAAGTAAGTTGTACTGCTATCATTATCTTAAGATGATGCACAATAGTAAAGTAATGTACCCACAGTCCTAATGTTAGGGAGTGGCAAAGCTGGAATTCAAACCTTGGCAGCCCAACTCAGAGAATATGTTTGTTTTTTTGTTTTTTTCTTTTAAAATTTTTTATTTTAAGTAGGCTCCACACCCAGTGTGGGACTTGAACTCATGACCCTGAGATCAGGAGTCACCTACTTTACGGACTGAGCCAGCCAAGGACCCCTCAGAGCATATATGTTTAATGACCACATTACATGAGCAGAAATTAACTTTAGAATAAAATGAAAAAACCTGCCCACACATTATAGGCACATATGTACCTTGGATTCATACCAGCTGAACAGACACTGGTCTAAGAGAAAAAGGCTTCCTTCACCCCTACTGATTGGTGATGATGAGCCTTCTGATGGTCTGCAGTCCTGGCTAGGACTGACTCAAGATATTAGCTGGACTGAGTCCTATAGAGTGGATGTGCCATGCAAGACCATCCCAGTTCTATGATTTGCTTGAAGACCTCTTAGGAATAAGCATATAGATGTACTCATGGCTGAGATTTCTTACAATGAAAGGATAGAAAGCAAAATCAGCAAAGGGAAAAAGTGCATCGGAGAAGTTGGGATTTTAAACCAGTTGCAAGATTCAGAGTCCCCTCCCAGGATGTGCTGAATTCTTCAAGCAGCAAGTTGTGACAATAAATAAGAAGTGTTATCTACCAGAGTGGCTCATTAGAGACACTGTCAATGCTTTTCACTTGGGGCTACCTGAGTAGCATGCACCAAAATTCTGGACTCCCAGAAGGAAGGCGGATTTCTGAAGCATAAATACATTCTTTGCATATTTTAAGCACCGTGAGCCACCATTACTAGTTAGGGAAAGTTTTCAATTGGTACAGAGTACCATTTACTAGCCAAATTCCCAGACAACACCAGAAGGGCCAATCTTGCAAGCAGGCTTTTCTAAGAAGAGGCAATCTCAGGCTGCTCTACTTTGTGCTGCACAGGAGACATGATCTGAGTTTCCCTCTATGACCCTGTAACACTTCCCTTTTAACATTCTACAATTCTTTATTCATAATTTTCTTATAATTTTGAATTCTTCACCTTTCTCTATGCCCACCTGCACACTTGTCCACTGAAATTTTTACTCATCATAATTAGTTACTTCTGAAAAACATCCCCTCTGAATTGCCAATGACACACGAGCAGACTCTCTGGCACTCTAGAGGATCAAAGAGGGGAGAATGCATTGTGTCTGATGGTGGCCAAGCTATGACTTCGTAGCAATCCAGTTGTTTTCCCCTCTACCCCACCCTGTGGCACCACACAAGGCCTACCCATGAGTTCCCAAAGTTTTGGTAAGTTCTAGATGGCAAATACTAATGATCCATGAAAGTTTATGAAGTTCATCATTCAATCCACACATATAACCATCATTTATCTGCAAGGAATTATGTTCAAAGCAACCAATAAATGTGAAGCTAAATTCAGACATATCCTGCACTGAAAGAATATACTGTCTTCTTGTTAGGATGCATTATTAAATAACTTTCCCATAAAATAAGAAGTGATCAATAAGCATACATAAGCAAAGGGTAGGGAATACAAGCAAGGCTGGGAATTCAACAGTGGATGAAGTAGATACACTATTACACCACACTAACACTACACTCATTACCAGAGAACGATCCACAGGAAGTGGCATCAGAGAAGAGAACTGGTCAAGACCAGGATATGTCAGTACGATTACGTAATGTCAGTATGATGGAAAAATTAACATGGTTACAGTGCTGTTATCAAAGGAGCCACATGAAGCTGGATGGGATAATTTCCTGACCCACCATGACTATTTATTTTCTTATTCACAAAATGCCATGCACAGTATTTGATGTCTCAAAAAAAAAAAAAAGCTCCTGCTCTACAGGGCTCTTTATCATTCCTTTGATAGCCCGGCAGCATGAAATTTTCCCAGTCTTGTAAATAAAAATGAACACAATTCAATATTGCATGGATAGGAGTAAAAGATCTTCTTGGGTCTTACATTCATTACCTTATTTATTAGGAAATGCTAGAAATTTTTTCCATGTCTACTAATAAAGGCAGAATTCATTTTAATGTGAGTAACAGGTTTAGAATCAAGAATAAAATGAAAGAGTGATAAATTACAATAAACAAAAGAATATGCTCCATTTTTTTTTTATTTGAGAAATTGAATCCTTCTGATTCTAATTTTCCAGACATGTATAGTAGTTTTGTTTCTTGGGTTTTTTTTGCTTGGTTTTGTTGGTTTTGTTTTGCTGTTTTTTGTTTGTTTGTTTGTTTGCTTGTATGGAAGCTGTACTTCCTATCTGACAAGATGTAGTCTCATCATTAGGATATATTTAGTTTTTCTTTCTGACCTTTGCTTTTTCTCATTTACATTCTTCTCTGTTCCCTTTCTTCTGTTTGCCCCTTCTCCCCCCATGCTAGCTTCTTTAAAACACTTGATCCATAATCAGGAATCTGTTTCAACATCAGTGGCATTTTTGTAAGAACTTGTTTGGTCAGCTGGGTTCTGAGGCTGCTACAGAGCGGGTTTTTATTAGAAGTTTAGGAACATAAGGCAGCCTTTGTTGAGTTTTTCAAATTCATTTTAAAGACTACTTTCATGTTCTAATCAAAAGACTGTCATTTCACTCTTAAAACATCTGAAGATTTACAGTCTCTGTGCCCAGAGTCTGCTGAACTCAAGACATATGGGCACACAGGTAACGCATCTCACTGAACTGCGCTTTAACTTTCTCCAAAACTGATAATACCAAATTCCCACCTGCTTCCTATATCCTAAAACTGTGATTGTTTCCTCAACTGTCTGTTTCATTTCCTTTACTTTTCTCAGTACCCTAGCTGCCTTTATGTACACTCTGTATTTACTATTTTGATTTTCCAAACAAACAAAAAAATCTATTTGCATTAGCAAGAAAGCAGCCCAAGACAAACATCTTTAAATAAGTTGAAGAAATTAGTCAAGTCACCAAGATGAAATACTTTAAGCCAAAGCTGGATAGTAAATACTGTCTGCATCTGTCCAAGCATGCAGCCATATTTTACTCTTCTCTTTATTTTGCATTTTATTTATAGATATGTTCCATGAAATGACTGACCTGTTCTGCACTCCACAGCATTTTAAAATTTTACTGCCTTCTTATTTTTCATGAAGATCTGTAGTTTGGAGTCACCATTTACAACACAAGAGATGACTTTTGCTCCTAAACTCATTATTTCTCCTTATTACAATTACTAGAACTCTGAGACAGTTTCAATCAGATTTCGTTGTTTCTTACTTTTATTTCTAAAAGCAGAAATCCCAGTAGATGCCGTTCCTATTCTTTTCATTTAAAATACAACTGAAAGATCTTATTTCAGTCTCATTCTGTGATGGCACAGTTCACTGAATTCCAGATGACAGTTATGTTGTTTCCATTAAAAGTCAATTCTTATTTAAGAATAAAAAATTTGCTCTGGGATGACACACACATTATAAGGCTATTTCAAAAACCTAAATAGGTAGAAAAATCTATTTTGCCTTTTATAAGTTAAAGTAGTGAAAAGCTATAACTGCTTTCTAAATTCAAAACCCAGAAGTGGTTTTCATTCTTTTATGAAATTAACGCTAACTGTTAATCTTGCCAATAGATTGGGGTATTAATTTAATTTTTAATCCCCATGGTCCTACTGTATTTAGAAATATTTTCTAAATATTTTCTAGATGTTTCTAGGCTTAGATACTTTTCCCTATACAAGCTCCAGAAAGATCTTTCAGACTGCTGTAGTGGAAGAAAAATTATTTTTCCTACTACCCTTCTAGGTTCTCTGGCTGAGGCTCTGTAAATTAGGCTGACAAAAGGCAGATGCATAAGAAAAAAGCATACAAATTTATTTATATTAATATATAACTTTATATATTTAATATTATATAACATTTAATATGTTTTTCATGACATAGAAGGCTTCAAAAGGAAATGAGGACCTAAAGAAGAGGTTAAACCTGAGAATGTTTATACTAGGTTTGATGAAGAGTGGGAAGTTATGGGAAAACGTCATGGGGCAAAAGGATATGAGCTATGGGCAGTAAACTGGGAGAAACTTAGCAAGGCCTGTCCACTTGGAGCCTTCTCAGTCTTCAGGGATAAGGATGCTCCTTTCCTCCAGGCATAAGGAAGGTGCCTCTCACACAAGGGTCTCAATATCTGCTTTGGAGGGAGGTCAGAAAGTCCTTTATATACATGCTATTTCTCAAATTCTTTCAGCCTACTACATTCAATATCCCAAGGTGCCATATTTTGGGATAGTGTGCTCTAAACCCCATCAATGTGAAGCTGGATATGCTTGAAGATTAAATAACAGAAGAGGCCTAACTCAATCAGAGTCCCAAAACAGATGTGATGCAGTATCAATCATTTGACTTACAAACTAAAAAAACGATCAATAGAGGTAATTTCTTAGAACTCATAACATCTTGGACCACAAGTCTACTATAAAACTTTAAAGTATATATCAACCCAAAAAATTACAATGCCAACAACCAGATTTCTATGTGGTATCTAAAATTATTACCCAACCAAGCCCTCTACATACAGCAAAGTAGTCTTTGTACTGCACAGAGCAAGTGGGGGTGGGGAAAGGATGTCATATAAAATGCTGTAAGAATCATATGTTCTGGAGTTGTGCAAAGCCATGGTCCTCTACCCAACCCTCTATGAAGTTTTATTTTTAAACAATGGTAAGAATCTAAGCACAATTTTAAGACAGTGTGCTTTACCCAAAAGGCATTTGCTGTAACTCAACAGTGCAATTATTGAAAAGATTTTATTATGATGAGAAAATAAGAATATAAGGTAAATAAAACTTGTACTAATTTCCTTAATTCATAAAATGTTAAATACCATGGACTCTCCCTTTATTAAAAAATTTAAGTTTTTGTAAGCCAAGTCACATTTTATTTTCCTTAAGTTTACTTATTTATTTATTTATTTGAGAAAAAGAGAGAGAGGGCATGAGGAGGGGAGGGGCAGAGAGAGAAGACAAGAGAGAATCCCAAGAGGGCTTGGAACCAAGAACCATGAGATCATGGCCTGACCCAAAACCAAGAGTCGGACACTTAACCAACCGAGCCACCAGGCTCCCCAAGTCACATTTTGAATGCAGAGAGATTTTAACAGGAATTCAAGACCTTACTTCAGTCAGGGACACCTAAAGGAAATAAGTTGAAAAATCACAGAGAAGTAAAAGTAATTTAACTGGATTAATATCTTCATAGTAATATATTTAATTTGTCTCTACCATGGAACTATTTATATTTGAACGACAGACACAAGATCATGTTTAACATTATTCCCCCAGTGTCTAGCTTCTGGCAAAAAAAAAGGGGGGGTGCTTAAAAAATAGTTGAATGCATGAATGGAACAAAAACAGACCAAAGTTACCTGATTACCCATATGAAGAACAGGATACAGAAAGTGATTTAAATATGTGTTTACATATGGACTTCAACCCCATGTTGTGTGTGGCCAGTTAATAAGGTATCAAGAAGAAAATGAAAAAAACAGGAAGGATGATAAATAGGAGAAGACAGAGGAAGGATAAGAGAAAAACAGGGAAACAGAGGCACAGCAGAAGAGACAGTGGAAGACAAAGTGAGTGGGCAGCAGGAGAGAAGCAGACTGGAAATACAGAAGATGGAAGAGAAATAGAAAACATGGCAAAAAACAAGGGCAAAATCTGATCAAAAAGGCGCATTCGTACATTAAGTTTTATAAATGCCATCCCACAATCCGTTCACCCAAGCATGAATTTCAGTTTAAACTTCTCATTACTCATCTTTGAAATGTGAAATAGCTGGTTAATTACTGTTTACAGTTTTAAGAATTTTTTTTCTTTCTTAATTTGTCCCAGTCATAGTGACAGTGACCAGGACATAAACATTCCTTGGGGTATTATTAATTCAGGCCAGGGACTGATCATGCCTCTCAGCTCTAGCCTCAAAATGCTGATTCCTCTAAATGTAAGGACATCTCTTCACGAAGCGAAGAACGCTCTGTGATATAAGTAAATGCCATAGAACTTCATTATTATTCAAGTACAAAATTTTTAACATCACACAACACAATACAGGGTACATGGTATAGAATCAAAATGACACTTCTAAATTAAGCTTTTTAGGTTGTATTTTTTTCATGTAGGGAATGATGGTAAGCTCATGGAAAAGGTTTTGAAACTTGGGTGTTCTGATGTTCAAATCTAGTTCTATAATCAACCACAGGAATTTCTAACTTCTGTGATACCATTTTTATTGCCCTTTTTATTCTGTCCTGACTTAACAATATCTGATTTGAATATCCCCAATTAAAGAATAGCTCTCAAAACCCCAGCAACTGCAAATAGTGATTATTCTGGCTGAGGACCATTGACCAAAGCATCGAGAATGCTCCTTGCTCTTTCACTGCATCCCTAGGCTTTGCTTTCTTTGAAAAGATCTGAAGTAGTAAAAAGTCGTCGTCATGGCTGTAAGCAATGAGACCCGTGAAGCCCTACTCCCAAATCCCTGGTAACACCAGAAACAACAGATAACTCAGAGTGAACTTTCAAGGGACAGAGCATGCTTCAGAAGGAAATGGGATCGAAAAAAATAATCCATGTGACCACCTGCTATCCCAGAAAAACTGAATGACAAGTAGCCCACCACCCAAAAAACTCTATATTCCTTCCTCCTTCCCACTGTCTTCTCTGTCCTTCCTTCTTTTTTCTTCTTTTCTAATCTTTCTAGGCTATAGTAAACAGACAAGTAGCTTTCCAAATATAGACAAACTCCACTTTGCACAACAAAATGCTCCTCATGATGTGTGTAAACCTTTTATAACAATTTAACAATGCTTCTCATCGATTTGTTGTTTTTGAGATGCTTAAGTTTCACTCCTGATTGATCATTAATTTTAGCTTTAGGTTTCTCTTCCCTCCTAAAACTAGGCCCTCCCCCCCCAAAAAATGTCTGGAAATAAACCCTTAAATCCTTGGGGAGGTCACCATTTAAACAAATTTTCCAGTGACTTCCTATTGAACGCAAATATGTCTCTTTGAGCTTTGGGACTTTACATACTCAGCAACCATAAAACTAAGCATGAGGAATCAGACCTCAATAATTAAGCTGGAGTAGCAGTAGAAAACCAATGTGACATAGTTTATACTAAGAAGATCCTCTCATAAAATGCCTTCCTCTGGGGCGCCTGGGTGGCGCAGTCGGTTAAGCGTCCGACTTCAGCCAGGTCACGATCTCGCGGTCTGTGAGTTCGAGCCCCGCGTCAGGCTCTGGGCTGATGGCTCGGAGCCTGGAGCCTGTTTCCGATTCTGTGTCTCCCTCTCTCTCTGCCCCTCTCCCGTTCATGCTCTGTCTCTCTCTGTCCCAAAAATAAATAAAAAAAAAACGTTGAAAAAAAAAAAAAAATTTTTTAAAAAAAATGCCTTCCTCTAAAACCAATATGCCTATTCATAATGGCAAGTGCAAGAAACATTGTGAGGAAAGGGTGTAGCAATGGAAATGAAGATTAAAAGTAATTGTTGGAGAAAAACAAAACAGGCCTAACAAAGGGATCTTATGGAAGAAAGCATTGTTGGGATAAGATCTACAATCTAGGAAATGAGGAAATGAGACAAGCAACTGGCACAATAGTTCAAATTTATAAGGTGGGAAAGGATAAGTGAGTTAACTACAAGGCAAATAACTGAATAAGTAATGCTTTTCAAAAAAAATGGCATGAAGGTCTGGGAGAAAGGAAAAGGTTTCAGGTTCTTATAATTAATTGAACTTATCGAGATTTATGCAGATTATATAAACTTTAAAATTTGATTAGAAAACATAAGTTGGCTCTTTTTGGTCATTTGTTTGTATTCAGAAATGCATTTGGATCAGAAGTTGGCAGTAAAATACTCTGCTACAAGAAACAGCTCTCCTTGTCTTACGAGGAGAAAACAGGCACATGGAGGAGAATCTGGCAATGATGTCAGCTGTTATGTAGCTCTGGTTTTCACTGTGCCCTCTAGAACAGGAGAGGATACTTTGTAAGATTCCTTTTCTCCCACACTCAGAAGTAGCAAAGGATTATGGAGCATTATGTTGGTTTTACTAGCCCAGTACAATCTTGTTCAACATCTAAAATTTGCTCTCATTACCCTGGGTCCTGGAGTAGTCCTGCCCCAGCACTCCGTCAAACACAAGTGGCCTGCGGGTAGAAAACAACCCTTTCATTATAAATGGAGAGCCTTTACAAGTACATGGTTGTGTGTGTGTGTGTGTGTGTGTGTGTGTGTGTGTGTGTGTGTATTGATACACCATGTATTTTTTCAGAGTAATGTTTACACATGCTAATCAATTAAGTTAATATGTTTATTGCTACTGATTCACTTATCAAGAACAATAAATCTACATGACATTCAAAGAAAAAACTTCAAAGAACTTAGGAAAAAAAGGATGAGGAAGGTGTTTTATAATTTATCCAAGCATGAAAATGAAGATCTCATTTTTCAAAAAAAAAAGTCTGTGAACAGAAAAGTCACAATATACTTATGATATAAAAATAACCAATAGCAAAACTGATCTTCATATACAGTAACATATGCATTTTAACTACTGTTTCTGAATTGATCCCTCCTCATGGGTTTAATACTTCTATACTGTTCAGCAAAGATGAGGCTATGATCTGAGAAACTCATCAGTTATGGTCATAATCAATGATTGGCAACATGATCTAAATATTCCAACCCTCTGAAAACAAAACAGAATTCCCTGATGTATTCACTGATTCTAATATAAATACATTCACTGGTCTTCCTGAAGTGGACCTTCCATAATGGCTAAGAATAAGAAATTTAATTCTAGCTCTGAAAAACTTGTTATATAATCCCCACCCTACCAAGACTCTATTTTAATGTGCTACGTAGACTCCTTTCTGATCAGGCTAGAGTCACACAGAAAAACATGGAAAAAGGCTATCTCAGATTGTCAAAAATATTCTGTCTGTCTCCTGTACTCATTTATTATGAGAGAATAACTCTTCTTTGGTTGTCATGGCCACTACATATTGGAATTGAGAAAGTCTTGTAAAAATTAAAATTCATGAGTCAGTACATTTACATTCCATTAGTTACCCAGTCTATATATCCCACTCAAAGTCAAAATTCCTCTCTTGTTACTGTCATCTGATGACCTTGCTTCCTATTTCTCTAAGAAAATAGAAGCAATGAAAAACTGAACTTCCACACTTCTCACTATCACACTGACCTACCTGTAACCATGCCCAAATATTCTGCCTTCCTCCCATGACCTTGGATGAACTGTTTGTTCCGGATTCAGTTCACTCCTGCTTACACAAAGATTTTGCTCCTACAACTCTCTTTTTTCTTAATCATTAATTTTTCTCAACTCTATGTGATGTTCTTCAACATCAAAACATTCTATAGTAGCATCCATCTTACAAACTACCCTCCACTACCCTATAGATCCTTATTTCTCTGCTCTCTTTGGTAGTAAAAATCCATATTTATAGAATAATATTTTCACATTTTACCCACATGACGACTTAGGGATCCAATTTGCTTAATTTATATGATAGAATACCCCCTCTTTTATACTAAGATTTGGACATAACCTGAGATCTGATCATCAATTTTCCTCCTTCAATCAAGCTTCTCTCTCAATCAGCAGTGACCAAGACATTTCAATCATAATTTGAATAACATGCTGTTGATATTCAAAGCAGCACAGAATCTAGCTACTTTTTTTATACTTGTATGATTCCACAACAGCACGCAAGCAAACACTTATTTCTCCATGAATTTTAGCAGATATTTTAAAGGACTCTTAAGAAACAAGAATTAAGGGGCATGTCTGCATTAGTCCATACTACCATTAGAACGCTGTTATTTATCATTAATATTTTTGGATATGATATTGAAAATAAATCATCCCAAAATAATTACGTATATAATACATAATCTACTTAACATATTTAAATATGTTTCATATGAAATATATTTTAATCATATGCAAAAGAGGATATCCATCAATTAATCTGCCTTATAAAATATGAACAACTTTATTTATAGAAGAAAAAGGAATTCTTTGAGGAATCTCACACATTCAGTTAAAACTCAATAAAAATCACTGCCTAACCAAAAGAATTCAACAAGAAGGAGGATTATGCTGTTTTCCGCTACTAGGATGAACAATTATAATCTTGGCTTCGATGTTTAAAAAAGTCTCAAATCATTCAATCAGATGTGAATGCCAACTGAAATTAGATTCTTCCTTTAACCAATGATATCTTGAATGTGAGTTACTGAAGTGGGACAATGTGATTGATTCCTACTGCACACAAAATTTTGTAGCTATTCTTTATTTACTCCAAAAGACATTTCTTGTCAAAATTTGATTATAAATATGAGCAGTGTAAAAATATTATTATATAAACATATACATACTTACTAAGGCTTATTTGTATACTGGCTATAAAATATATGTATTTCCAAATATAGCTTCTGGAATTGGACTGAATGTATGTCCTTGGCTACAAAAATGAGAGAAAGTACCATCTAGAGGCAGCACTATGTGGAAGGCATTTAGTCCCTGGATCTGAAACCAGAGAAGCATATATAGAATGTAGTCATTATTCGGCCAATGTAACATGCCGGCAAAATGTTGCATAAGCCTTTGTTGTTTAAATTAATTTTAATGCTTCATTATTTCCAGAACTGCCTTTAATAGTCATCAAATTCAACCAGCTCACTTTTGCTAATCAGGAAACTGAAATCCAGAATTGTTGTTCTAAGGCTACCCAGCAATAAATGAAAGAGTTGGTTGGTACCCAAAGTCCTTACTCTCTCTCCAAAGTAATTAATTTCATTCATGTTAGAAAGTGTGCTAGATACAACAGGATTTATTAATGTGAAAAATTATTGTTCTACAGTCTTTAAAACAATTTTGAGTTTTGAAAATTATTGTATATTGTATTGAAAATACTGTTAATCTTTATAAGCCAAAGGGGCTACAAAGTAAAAGAATGCTTTCATAATACTTTCTATGAACTATAACTTTTTAAAAAGCATATAAAGTGTGATTTTCATGAAGTCTAATTTATGTCTTTTGAAATGTGTTTAGTTAGCAATAGGCCTTCTCAAGATACAGAAATTACAGGGGCACCTGGGTGGCTCAGTCGGTTAAGCGTCCAACTTCGGCTCAGGTCATGATCTCGCAGTTCGTGGGTTCAAGCCCAGCGTTGGGCTCTGTGCTGACAGCTCAGAGCCTGGAGTCTGTTTCAGATTCTGTGTCTCCCTCTTTCTCTGACCCTCCCCTGTCCATGCTCTCTCTCTGTCTCAAAAATAAATAAATGTTAAAAAAAAAATTAAAAAAAAGATACAGTAATTACAATCCCTTTCCACTAAAGCCTCATTAAATTAGTTATCAGTTTTTAGCAAACATTTATTCTTTTGCATTAAAAAGCAATCTATTAGGGCACTTGGGTGGCTCAGTTGGTTGAGCGTCAGACCCTTGATTGTGGCTCAGGTCATGATCCTAGGGTCATGGTTGGAATTGAGCCCTGTGTCAGGCTCCATGCTGAGTGTGCAACCTGCTTAAGATTCTCTCTCTCTCTCTCTCTCTCTCTCTCTCTCTCTCTATCTCTCTCCCTCTCCCTCTCTCTCTCTCTCTGCCCTTCTAGCCTACTAGCACTCTCTCTCTCTTTTTCTCTCTCTCTCTCTCAAAAAAAAGGGAGAGAGAGAGAAAAGAGTCTGTTCAAAAAATATATATTGAAGAGGGAGATGTAGCTTGGTTCCAAGTGTAGCCTGAATGTGGCTGATTTTTAAAATCTTATTCTAGCATGGTAGAATCTGATCTGGGTCAGAAGAATAGAATACAAGCTAAATGTGAGAAATAAAGAATGAATTGAATATTTACTGAGCTACTATTTACCAAGTTTTATGTTAGACAAATTGATTCCACATATTTAATATGAGACTTTCACTAAATCCCTTTTAAAAAACAACCTCAAGAGATTTTGTGAAAAACTAAACACACAAAGCCACAAGAAAGAAGAGAACAGGAGGAAAAATGACAAGATCAAAATTCTGGGAGCTGCAAAGCAAATGACTGATTCCTGAACAATTTAGCAGACCTGAAAAACCAAATCCTAAGGCTAGGAGTGGAAAACACTACAAACAGATGGGAATTACATTACAGAATCCCCACCAGGCTCAGACATTGGGTTCACCAGGCAGTAAGTGAAAGGAATAAGGGGAACTGTTTTCAAGTTGTTTAAGAAGCAGCCAGACCCTCAGATTCATTTTCCCACTTTCCTCAGCTGGAAAACCCTTCCCTCCCCAGTCCTGAATAAGGCTGGGAGTTTATTCTATGGAGAAAGTTAAACAAGTTTCTCTACTGGGGAATACTCCAATAATTAAATGAAGGGCTCCTAAAAAAAAAAAAATAAAGGATGATAACAGAAATAAAAACTAAATAGCAACTGGGGTGCGTAGCTGGCTCAGCATGTTAAGCATGCAACTTCGGTTCAGGTCATCATCTCACGGTCCATGAATTCGAGCCCTGCATCAGGCTCTGTGCTGACAGCTCAGAGCCTAAAGCCTACTTCAGATTCTGTGTCTCCTTTCTCTGCCCATCTCCCACTCATGCTCTGCCTCTCTCTCTCTTTCTCTCTCAAAAATAAACATTAAAAAACCCAGTAAAACTAAATAGCAGATGATAAAATGGGTTAAAAAATATGTTAGAGGGAAAAAAGCAAAGATGTCCAAAACAGAAGAGACTGCTAGGAGTTCCAGAAAGAAAGGAGAAAAAAATCATCAAAGAAATAATTCAAGAAATTTACGTTCAAAGAAGTATCTGGGTTTATAGAATTTAAAATTCTACTCACTGAGAGCCCAGAAAAATAGACAAAAATACACCCACATCAAGACATACCATCATGAAATTTCATAATATTAGAAATGAAAAGATTCTCCAGGCTTCTCTATAGGGGGGAAAAAAGCAGTTCAAATATAAAGGATCAAGAACCATAATGACTTTGACTTCTCAATAGCAACCCTGGAAACTTTACATTCTTCAAAGGAGATTTAGACATTTGTGAAGAGTTAGGGGTATTAAATAGCATTTACATAGGCATACAAATAAACATGAAAAATACTGATCTCATCAAATTTACTGTATAACTATGTCAAGAAGACTGAACAACAGAAAGGATATCACAGAATTGAAAGGATATCAATGAATTGAATATTTATTGAGCTACCATTTACCAAGTTATGTTAGACAAGTTGATTCCACATATTTAATGTGAGACTCTCACCAAATCCCTTTTGAAAAACAATTTAGGGGGGCCTGGGTGGCTCAGTCAGTTGAGCGTCCAACTTCGGCTCAGGTCATGATCTCGCGGTCTGTGAATTTGAGCCCCGCGTGAGGCTCTGTGCTGACAGCTTGGAGCCCGGAGCCTGCTTTGGATTCTGTGTCTCCCTCTCTCTCTGCCCCTCCCCTGCTCATGCTCTGTCCCTCTCTCTGTCAAAAATAAACAAACGTTAAAAAAAATAAAATACTGTTTCCGATTCTGTGTCTCCCTCTCTCTCTGCCCCTCCCCCGTTCATGCTCTGTCTCTCTCTGTCCCAAAAATAAATTAAAAAAAAAAAACAAAAAAAAAAACGTTGAAAAAAAAAATTTAAAAGGGGCGCCTGGGTGGCGCAGTCGGTTAAGCGTCCGACTTCAGCCAGGTCACGATCTCGCGGTCCGTGAGTTCGAGCCCCGCGTCAGGCTCTGGGCTGATGGCTCGGAGCCTGGAGCCTGTTTCCGATTCTGTGTCTCCCTCTCTCTCTGCCCCTCCCCCGTTCATGCTCTGTCTCTCTCTGTCCCAAAAATAAATTAAAAAAAAAAAAAAAAAAAAAAAAACGTTGAAAAAAATAAATAAATAAAATAAAATAAACAATTTAAAGAGATTTTGTGAAATCTCTTTCAGAAAAAAAGACCCAAAAAAAGAGCTAAATCTTCATACTTTGCAGTATGAGATCAATAGGTAATACCTAAAACTAAAACAAAGAAGCGGGAATATATTCACATTATTTATCATTGAAGGTAATTAGCAAATAATCTGCTTAAGATGTGAAAATGGTTGCCCGTGGAAAGACCAAATGAGGGGAGATGTAGGGATGTAGGTAGTCGTCTTCTTTTCATTACAAGCCTTGTAGATAAACTAAATGTGTTAAATATGTGTATAACTTGACTAAATTTTAAGACTAAAATATACCACACAAACTCTCTAAACACAGTTATATTACCTAATGGGTCTGAATTTCTATAAAAGAATATCCATAAGCCCAGAGTGTTTATCAGCATCTCTCTCTGGATCTGAATCTTAAGAGGGCACCAGAAGGTTCTCTTCTGGACATGGTCTCTAAGTTGCCCTATGTACTGTTGTGTTATTGTAATGTGTTGTGCAGGCTAATTATTAAAAGTATCTCTTTTCACTCTCAAAATTATCCTGATTGAACAAAATTATTTGCTCAGCTAAATGTTACTTTCCTACCTCTGTACATTCGCACTTGCTATCTTCCTTACTTGACGTCCCTCTCCCAAATGTCCTCCCTCACATTTCCATTCAAGTTCTATCCATAAAGATTTCCTTGAACTAAACACTTCTCCTCCCAACCCTCATCGCACTGCATATACAACTTGAGCATAACAATTTTCACACTGTGTTGCAGCTGCATATGTTTTCATACGAACATGAGTTTCTGAGAGCAGGGATCATTGGTCTCCATCTTCAACCATCTAGCACTAAAGATGGGGGCTACACGCAGCAACCCACATGACTGTCACTGAGTGACTGAATTTGCCACATTATATAAAATTTAATTGTTGGACATTTGTAGTCTTGAAAGACGTGTCATCATGAAAGATACTGACAGCTCAATTCTGGTAAGATTTATCCTAACCATAAAAAAAAGTGCAGGCACAATTCCACTCCCATATTCAAAGTTAAAGATGATAGTTTGACATTACAAATTATTGGGTGAGTTTGAAGATCTCTATTTTTACATACGTGCAAACATATATATGTATGCATCTATTTCAACAGCTACAGTAAATTCACAACTTATTTTAGCATTATACATAGTCAGATGAATATAGCAAGCAGATAATTAGATGTTTTCAAGTTAATAATGAAATATATGAATGTCTTTACAATTCTTTTCTTAGAAACTTAACTCGCATTTTTATCTGGTCCAGTTCACATGAGGATGAATTGTTGCTGGAATTAATTCATAAGGGGGGTTAGACTAAAATGGCTGAAAGCACATAAGACCTTCCTCTTCCAAATTCTAAGTTACTGTCTTTATTGGATGGAGTAAGCACACATATTCTCAAACTTGTATGACCAAAAGAATCATATGGAGAGGTTGGAAAACAAGATTCCCAGGAGGCAGTTTCAGGATGGCAGTGTAGGAAGACACTGAGGTCACTTCTTCCTGCAGACACATCAAATCTACAGCTACATATACAAAAACTCTCTCTGAAAAGGACCTGAACACTAGCTGAGCAGCTCTTCTACCACAAAGGATAAAAAAGCCAAACTGAAATGGGTAGGAGGGGCAGAGACACAGTCTCATGGGAACCACACCCCTGCACAGCAACCCACAAGCAGATGGGGTCTCACAAATGCCAAGCACATCCCTGAGAACTGAGGGGTTCAAGCCCCACCTCAGCCACCCCAGCCCTTGGGATCTTCACTAACATCTTCACCCCCAAACATCTGACTTTGAAACTGAGAGTTACATCCAGGAGACCCAAAAGGCTGTTGTAAAAAGAGACTCTTAAAGGGGTCATGCACACACTCACTCTGAGCCCCTAGTGCAAAAGCATCAGGTTGAAACACATCTAGACATATGCGAAGGAGATTCATTGGCTAATCTTAAAAGCATCTGCCAGAGGGGTGAGGGTCTAGTAGAGCTGTCTCTGGGGACAGAGGTGCTAGCAGGCACAATTTTTACACTCTCTACCTCGCTGGCACCACTTGGCAGACCCCTACACTCTCCTGTGACCCTGTCCCTGTGACCCTGGTGGGTTTGCCTTGGCCCAATGCTCCCCTACAACTCTGCCCTGCTAAACCTGGCAGGCGGGCAACCCCAACCCAGTGCTCTCCCATTGCCCTGCCAAAGCCAGCAGGTGCATGCAGTCCACACAGAGGACTCCCCCTGAATGCCTGGCACTGGTGGCAAGGGGGCTTGTGTCTCTGGACCCCAGAGAACTGAAACATCAGGGAGATAGTGCTTGGCAGATTGCCACCTATAGGTCACTGCACAGACAGCAGACTGAAGCACATCACCAGTCTTCCTGTGACCAATCCTTCAAGACTGAAAAAGATATTCGTTTTACCTACTACATAAAAATGAAACAGCTAAGCAAAATGAAGAAACACAGGAATATGTTCCAAACAAAAGAACAAGATAAAAACCCCAGAAAAAAAAAACACCTTCATGAAACAAAGATAAGTAAACTAACTGATAAAGAGGTCACAAAAATGCTCATCAGTCTTGGAAGAAGAATGGATAAACACAGACCTAGAACATAAGAAAGTACCAAACAAAAGTCACAGAGCTGCAGAATATAGTAAGTAAAGTGAAAAGTACATGAGCATGGTTCAACAGCAAACTAGATGAAACAAAAGAAAGGATTACCAACATGGAAAACAGGGCAGTGGAACTCACACAAACAGAGCAGCAAAAAGAAAAAAAGAATTTTAAAAAAGTAAAGACAGCTGAAGGTACCTATAGGACAACATCAAGAGGAAACAACACTCTTCTTACAGTGCTCCCAAAAGGAGAAGGGAGAAAGGGTCAAAAATTTATCTGAAAAAATTGTGGCTGAAAACTGCCTTAACCTGGGGAAGGAAACAAACATCCAGATCCAGGAAGTCCAGAAATTTCCAATTAAGAAGAACCAAAGAGATCCATACCAAGACACATTATGATTAAAATGTCAACATTTAAAGATAAAAATAGAATCTTAAAAGCAACGAGAGAAAAATAACCTGTGACATACAAGGGTACTGTCCTGACAACACACACACACACACACACACACACACACACGACTATCAGCAGATTTTTCAGCAGAAACTGAAGGCCAGAAGAAAGTGGAGTAACATATTTAAAATGCTAAAAGAAAAATACTTCCAACTAAGAATACCCTAGGCAAGATTATCATTCAGAATTAAAGGAAAGAGAAGTTTTTCAGACAAGCAAAAACTAAACCAGCCTTACAGTAAATGTTAAAGGGACTTCTGTAAGCTAAAAATAAAGGACACTGATTAATAATAAGAAAACATATGAAAGTAAAAATTTCACAGTTAAAAATAAGTATAGTAGTAAAAGAAGTGGACTAATCACTTAAAAGGTAGCATAAAGTTAAAAAGACAAAGATAATAATAGCGATAAAAAATTAGTTAAGGGTTACACAAAATAAAAAGATGTCAAATGTGACATCAAAAACATAAAATATGGTGAGGGTAGTAAAAATGTAGAGTTTTAGAATGCATTCAAACTTAACTTGCTATCAACTTAAAACAGACTGGTACAGATATAGATATAGAAATAGAGAAATATAGATTTGGACATGGATACATATGTAGATAGATTGATATATACAAGCTTCATGGTAACCACAAAGCAAAAACCAATAGCAAATACGGGAAAGATAATAAGACAGGTATCTAAACATAACACTACAGAAAGTCATCACACCACAAGGGAGGAGAGCAAGAAAAGAAAAGGATAGGAAGAAAAAAACTATCAAACAGCCAGAAAACAATTAAGAAAAGACAACAAATACATACTTATCTATAATTACTTTAAAGGAAATTCTCTAATTAAAAGATATAGCGTGGCTGAAGGAAAAAAGAAAAACAAGACCCATATATTTGCTGCCCACAAGTGACCCACCTCAGACATAAGGACACACAAACACTGAAACTGAAAGGTGGAAAAAGATATTTCACGCAAATGGAAACCACATGAAACCTGTGATAGCTCTCCTGATAGCAGATAAAATAAACTTTAAAGTAAATAGTTTATGGGGCGCCTGGGTGGCGCAGTCGGTTAAGCGTCCGACTTCAGCCAGGTCACGATCTCACAGTCCGTGAGTTCGAGCCCCGCGTCGGGCTCTGGGCTGATGGCTCGGAGCCTGGAGCCTGTTTCTGATTCTGTGTCTCCCTCTCTCTCTGCCCCTCCCCCGTTCATGCTCTGTCTCTCTCTGTCCCAAAAATAAATTAAAATAAATAAATAAATAAATAAATAAATAGTTTATTTATTAAATAAATCAAATAAATTTTATTAAATAAAAATAAAAGAAATAAACAAAAATGGGCATTACATAACGATAAAGGAACAAATCTGGCAAGCATATATAACACTCATAAATATGTATGCACTCAACACAGAAGCACCTAAATATGTAAAGCAAATATTAACAGACCTATGGAGAAATTGAAAGCAATACAATAATAATGAGGGGATTTAATATCCTACTATATACAGAATATTCTCTTCAAAAGCAGCAAAATACATATTCTTCTCAAGTGCACATGAAACATTCTCCAGGATAGATCATAATTCAGCCACAAAACAAGTCTCAATAAATTTAAGAAGACTGAAATCATACAAAACATTTTTTCAGACTACAGTGATATGAAAGTAGAAATCATAAAAAGAAACATGAAATAAGTCACAAATATATGAAGAACCAAACTGCTACTGAACAAATGAGTCAACAAAGAAATCAAAGGAGAAATAAAAGAATACCTTGAGACAAATGAAAAATTATAATACAACATACCAAAATCTATTAGATGTAGAAAAAGTAATACTAACAGGAAAATTCACAGTGAGATAGGCCAACCTCAAGAAATGAGAATAACAATCTAGGGGTGTCTGGCTGACTGAGTTGAAGAAGCATGCAACTCCTGACCTCAGGGTCGTGAGTTCAAACCCCACATGTGGTGTAAAAGAAATACTTAAATAAATTAACTAAATTTTTAAAAAAGAAACAAGAAAAATCTCAAGTAAGCAAACATTACACCTAAATGACTAGAAAAGGGAGGAAAAAATGAAGCCCCAAGTTAATAGAAGGAAGGAAATAATAAAGCTCAGAACAAAGATAAAGTGAAATAAAAACTGAAATGACAATAGAAAAAATAAAGACACTAAGAGCTGATTCTTTGAAAAGATAAAAAAATGGTAAACCTTTAGCTAGACTCACTTTAAAAGAGAGAATATTAACAAATATATAACATCAGAAATGGAAAAGGAGAAGTTACAACTGATACCAAAGAAATATAAAAAATCATAAAATACTATTATGATAAATTATATGCCAAGCACAACCTAGGAAAAATGGGTAATTTCCTAGAAACATAGAATCTTTTAAGACTTAATCATGAAGAAACAGAAAATCTGAATAGACTGATTATTGGCAAGGAGAGTGAATCAGTAATCAAAAACCTCCTAACAAATAAAATCCAGGACAAGAGACTTCACTGGTGAATTCTACCAAACATTCAAATAAAACTTGATATCTATCATTTTCAAACTCCTCTAAAATTTTGAATATGAATGAATGCCACCAAAAGCAATTTACAAGGCCAGTATGATTCTAATACCAAAACAAAATAAGAACAACAAAAAAGGAGAATTACGGGCCAATATTTCTGATGAACACACATGCAAAAATCCTCAACAAGGGGCGCCTGGGTAGCTCAGTTGGTTGAGCTTCCGACTCCAGCTGCTCAGGTCATGATCTCACAGTCTATGAGTTCAAGTCCCGCGTCGGGCTCTGTGCTGACAGCTCAGAGCCTGGAGCCTGCTTCAGATTCTGTGTCTCCCTCTCTGACCCTCCCCCATTCATGCTCTGTCTCTCTCTGTCTCAGAAATAAATAAACATTAAAAAAAATTTTTTAAAAATCCTCAACAAAATATTAACACACCAAACTCAACAATACATTAAAAAAGTCATATACCATGATCAATTGATATTTGTTCTAGGCATGAAAGGATGGTTCAATATCTGCAAATCAATCAATCTGATATTAACAAAATATTAACAAAAACCTGTTATTAACAAAAAATAAATACCATATGATCATCTCAATAGACGTATGAAAAGAATTTGACTAAGTTCAACATCTGTTTATGATAATAACTCTCACCAAAGTAGATAATAAAGGGAATGTACCT
Organism: Panthera pardus; assembly: GCF_024362965.1. Lineage (NCBI taxonomy): Eukaryota > Metazoa > Chordata > Mammalia > Carnivora > Felidae > Panthera > Panthera pardus. Next base: position 20,741,311 of record NW_026526732.1, on the reverse strand, counting down.
CAACCTTATAAAGTCCATATATTACAAGCTTGTAGCTAACATCATACTCAACAGTGAAAAGCTGAAAGCTTTTCCTCTAAGATCAAGAACAAGACAAGGGTTTCCAACTCTTGCCACCTTTATTAAACATCGTATTGAAAATCCTAACCAGGAAATTAGGCAAGAAAAAGAAATAAAAAGTATCCAAATTAGAAAGGACAAAGTAAAACTGTCACTAAAACTCTAAAGACTCTACTAAAAAAAAAGTTAGAACTAATAAACAAATTCAGTAAAGCTGCAGGATGCAAAATGAGCACACAAATATCCATTGTTTTTATACACTAACAACAAACTATCAGAAAGAAAAGTTAAGAAAACAATCTCATTTACAGTTGTGTCAAAAAGAATAAAATACCCAGGAATAAGTTTAACTAAGGAGGTGAAAGACCTGTACACTAAAAACTACATGACACTGATAAAAGAAATTGAAGAAGACACAAATAAATGGAAAAATATTCTGTGCTCATGGATTAAAAACTTAATATTATGAAAATCTCCATATTATCCAAAGCAATTCATGGATCCAATGTGATCTCTTAAAAATCCCAATAGCAATACAACAATCCTAAAATTTTTATGGAACCACAAAACATCCCAAATAGCCAAAGCAATCTTGAGAAAGAAGAACAAAGCAAAATCACACTCCTTGATTTCAAACTACATCACAAAGCTCTAGTAATCAAAACAGTAGGGTATTGGCATAAAGACAGACACATAGATCAATAGAAGAAAACACAGAGTTCAGAAATAAACTTTTGCATATATAGCCAATTAATTTATGATAAAGAAGTCAAGCATACACAACGGGGATAGCAGAGTCTTTTCAATAAATGATATTGGGAGAACTGGACAGTCTCATGCAAAATAATGAAACTGGAACACTATCTTACACCATACACAAAAATTAACACGAAATGGATTTAAGACTTGAATGTAAGACCTGGTACCATAAAACTCCTACAGGGAAATATAGGCAGTAAGCTCCTTGACCCTGCTCTTGGCAATATTTTTTTGGATCTGACTCCAAAGATAATGTTAACAAAAGCAAAAGTAAACAAATGTGATTACATCAAACTAAAAACCTCTGCACAACAAAGGAAATTATCAACAAAATAAAAAGGCAACTTACTGAATGGGAGAAGATGTTTGCAAATCATATTTTTGACAAGGAGTTAATATCCAAAATATATAAAGAACTCATACAATAAAATTCAAAAATGGGCAGAAGATCTGAATAGACATTTTTCCAAATAAGACATATAGATGACCAAAGGTACATGAAAAGATGCTCAGCATCACTAATCATTGGGGAAATGCAAATCAAAACCACAATGAGATATCATGCTAACGTGTGTCAGAACGGTTGCTATCAAAATGACAAGAAGTAACAAGTGTTGGTGAGAATGTGGAGAAAAGGGAATCCTCATTCACTGTTGGTGGGAATCCAAATTTATGTCACCACTCTGGAAAACAGTGGAAATTACTCAAAAAACTAAAAATAGGGGCACCTGGGTAGCTCAGTTGGTTGAGCATCTGACTCTCCATTTCAGCTTAGGTCATGATCCCAGGGTGGTAAGACTGAGCCCCACAGCAGGCTCCATGCTGAGTAAATTAAATTTTAAATATAAAATTAAAAAAAAAACTAAAAATAGAACCACCATGTGGTCCAGAAATTCCACTTCTGGTTATTTATCTGAAGAAAAATTAAAACATGAATTCAAAAACACAGATGTATCCCTATGTTCATTGCAGTATTATTCACAACAGCCAAGATATGGAAACAACCAGTGTCTGTTAATGGATGAATGGATAAAGATGTGATATCACACACACACAAATACACACACAATGGAATACCACTCAGCCATAAAAAAATAATCAAATATTCATTTGCAACAAGGACGGAACATAACAGTATGCTGAGTGAAATAAGTAAGACAGAGGAAAGGACAAACACCATACGATTTTACTTAGATGTGGAATCTAAAAAACAAAACAAACAAATAAAATATAACATAACACACAGATGAAGAGAATAGATTGATAGTTGCCAGATATGAGAGGGCTGGGAGGTGGGGTGAAATGGGAGAAAATTGTTAAAAGTGCAAACTTACAGTCATAAAATAAATAAGCCATAGGGACATCATGAACAGCATGGTGACTACAGTCAATAATATTGTATGTATGCTATGTAACTTTATATAGTGACAGGGGAAGCAAGATTTATTGTGGTGATCATTTCCCAGTGTATATAAATATTAAATCATTATGTTGTACACATGAAAGTCATGTAATGTCATATGTCAAATATGCCTCAATTTAAAATTTTTTTTTTAAATCATACCACTCAACTGATTTTCAAGTAGATGACTCTGGAACTGAAATGTGAGAAATCTTGGAAATTAAGAGGATGCTTGAAAAGTAAAGATATGGCTCCAGGTCCATTATAAACAATTGTTATTTATTCCCAAGTTTCCAGTTATCTATGTTATAGAGATAAATAAATAGAGGAACAAAGAATACCATTATTTAGTTCTAAACTATGATAATTCTGAAATTTTATCCCATTTATATATGTATCTAGCTATGTGTTTCTGTGTGTATTATATATTACATATATACCTCATGTATAAATATGCTCTATATTGTATGTGTTACTTATATATGTTTTATATTTTCGTATATATATATTATATGTTTTTCAACCTATTATTATCCTTCTCAGATGTAAATATATACAGTAAAATGCAGGAAAAGCATGATTAAATTCAATATCAATTTATGATAAACAACTCTCAACAGATGGGTATTATATATATATATATACACACACACACACATATATACACATACAAATATATATGTATATATCTGAACATATACATATATACACAAATATGTATATATATTATATACATATAAATTCTATGTAATATATATACATACATATATATATATATATACACACACACCTAAGAAGAATAATAACAAGTGGAATTATCTGAGAATTCAGTAGAATAGAGACTTCGATGTAAAACTAAGTTGCTTTAAAGAAATATTTTGGGGGGCAACTGGGTGGCTTGGTCAGTTAAGTGTCAGATTTCAGCTCAGGTCATGATCTCACAGTTCGTGGGTTCACGCTCCATACTGGGCTCTGTGCTAACAGCTCAGAGCCTGGAGCTTGTTTCGGATTCTGTGTCTCCCTCTCTCTCTGCCCCTCGCTCACCTTCTGTCTCTCTCACTCTCTAAAATAAATAAACATAAATAAAATTTAATAAAGAAAAATTTTTAGATGTTTACTTATTTTTGAGAAAGAGAAGCGCAGTGGGGCAGAGAGAAAGAGAGAGAGAGAGAGAGAGGATATGAAGCAAGCTTGTGCTGAGAGTGAGAGCCCAATGTGGAGCTCAAATCCACGAACCTGAGAACATGACCTGAGCCAAAGTCAAACAACTGAATGAACCAACCAGGCGCCCCTAAAGAAAATTTTTTAATTTACCCTTTTTTGTATGAACTGTGAATGAACTGTGAGAATATGATTCATACGCATCCCCCATACAGCTATGATACTATATGTGAAGAAATACCTTTTTTAAATGCTGAAACATCTGGGACTCCTGGGTGGCTCAGCTGGTTAAGCATCTGACTCTTGATTTCTGCTCAGGTCATGATCTCACAATTCATGAGATCACCCCTGCATCAGGCTCTGTGCTGACAGCAGTGAGACTCCTTGGGATTCTCTCTCTCCCTTTCTCTCTTCCTCTCTCCCACTCTCCCTCTTCCCCTCTCTCTCTCTCTCAAAAAAAAAAAAACCTGAAACATCTATATGGGGAGCAAAGACTCTCAGAGTGAGAGGTGTGTCCCACACAGGTCCTCCTCACCTTTTCATGCAGAGTAGGGTAGCCATAGTGCCCAAGCTGATTGTCTGCTTCTGTTCTACTCAGGGAGACATGATCTACCCACATGCACACAGCTTGTGCCAACACTGTTATAGGATTAGAAGCTAGTAATAGCAGAGGAAACTCATACCCATCAAATTGAATAATCAACCTACTCTTTCCATTAATAAATGTGAACAACTACAAATTTCCAGTTATATTTAAAACCAACAACAAAAGGGGCACCTGGGTGACTTAGGCAGTTAAGGGTCTGACTTCAGTTCAGGTCACGATCTTGTGGTTTGTGACTTCAAGCCCCACGTCAGGCTCTGTGCTGACATCTCAGAGCCTGGAGCGTGTTTCAGATTCTGTGCCTCCCTCTCTCTCTGTCTCTCTGAGGTTTGGGCTCTGTCTCTCTCTCAGGAAAAAAAACAACAACAAACAACCAAACAAACAAACAAAAAACAATGTTTTAAAACTAATGACAAAAAAGAGAAAGGTCAAACGAGAAGAGAACAACTGATTCTGAAGGAAACAAGATAATTCCAGTAAGATAGGAGGACTTCAAATCATTCTTAATAGTATTATAAGAAAAACTCAAGAAGATATCCATTCACAAACTAGAATAAACGAATATGCAATAAGGGAATAACAAAATAAGAGTCCATGAAAATTAAGAATACAATTATCAAAATTAAGGAAAAAAGTTAGTTGAGTTGGAAGAAATAAAATAAAGTCTCCAAAATTTAAATCAATAAAACCAAGAGGTGAAAATATATTTAAAAAGTCCAGATAAGATACAAATCCAAGATGCAGCAAAGGCAGTCCTAAGGGGAAAATACATTGCAATCCAGGCCTAGCTCAAGAAACAAGAAAAATCCCAAATACAAAACTTAACCGCACACCTAAAGGAACTAGAAGCAGAACAGCAAAGAAACCACAAAGCCAGTGAAGAAGAGAAATAATAAAGATTAGAGCAGAATAAACAATATAGAATCCAATAAAACAGTAGAACAGATCTATGAAACTAAGAGCTGGTTTTTTGAAAAAATAAACAAAATTGATAAACTCCTAGCCAGATGTCTCGAAAAGAAAAGAAAGAGAACCCAAATAGATAAAATCACAAATGAAAGAGGAGACATCACAACCAAAACCACAGATACACAAACAATAATTAGAGAATACTATGAAAAATTATACACCAACAAACTGGACAACCTGCAAGAAATGGACAAATTCCAAGATACTCACATACAACCAAAACTCAAACAGGAGGGGCGCCTGGGTGGCTCAGTCGGTTAAGCGTCCGACTTCGGCTCAGGTCACGATCTCGTGGTCCGTGAGTTCGAGCCGCGCGTCAGGCTCTGGGCTGATGGCTCAGAGCCTGGAGCCTGTTTCCGATTCTGTGTCTCCCTCTCTCTCTGCCCCTCCCCCACTCATACTCTGTCTCTCTCTGTCTCAAAAATAAATAAACGTTAAAAAAAAAAATTTTTTGGGGCGCCTGGGTGGCGCAGTCGGTTAAGCGTCCGACTTCAGCCAGGTCACGATCTCGCGGCCCGTGAGTTCGAGCCCCGCGTCGGGCTCTGGGCTGATGGCTCGGAGCCTGGAGCCTGTTTCCGATTCTGTGTCTCCCTCTCTCTCTGCCCCTCCCCCGTTCATGCTCTGTCTCTCTCTGTCCCAAAAATAAATAAAAAACGTTGAAAAAAAAAAAAAATTAAAAAAAAAAAAAAAAAAATTTTTTTAAATAAAAAAAATAAACTCAAACAGGAAGAAATAGAAAATTTGAACAGACCCATCACCAGCAAAGAAATTGAATCAGTTATCAAAAATCTCTGAATTAATAAGAGTCCTGGGCCAGATGGCTTCCCAGAGGAATTCTACCAGACATTTAAAACAGAGTTAATACCTATCCTTCTCAAGCTGTTCCAAAAAATAGAAATGGAAGGAAAGCTTCCAGACTCATTCTATGAAGCCAGCATTACCTTGATTCCCAAACCAGACAGAGACCCCACATAAAAAGAGAATTAGAGGCCAATATCCCTGATGAACACAGATGTAAAATTCTCAACAAGATACTAGCAAACTGAATTCAACAGTATATTAAAAGAATTACTCACCATGATCAAGTGGGATTCATTCCTGGAATGCAGGGCTGGTTCAATATTTGCAAATCAATCAACGTGATACATCACATTAATAGAAACATATGATCCTCTCAATAGATGCAGAAAAAAGCATTCGACAAAATACAGCATCCTTTCTTAATAAAAACCCTCAAGAAAGTCAGGATAGAAGGAATATACCTTAACATCATAAAAAACATACATGAAAACCCCACAGTTAATATCATGCTCAACTAAGAGCTTTCCTCCTAAGATCAGGAACACGACAGGGGTGTCTACTCTCACCACTGTTGTTTAACATAGTATTGGAAGTCCTAGCTTCAGCAAAGCAATCAGACAATGAAATGAAATAAAAGAAATCTGAATTGGCAAAGAAGAAATCAAACTTTCACTTTTTGCAGATGACATGATACTCTACATGGAAAACCCAAAAGACTCCCATGAGCTGCTAGAACTGATACATGGATTCAGCAGAGTTGCAGGATACAAAATCATGTACAGAAATCAGTTGCATTTCTTAACACCAATAATGAAGCAACAGAAAGAGAAATCAATAAATGGACTCCATTTACAATTGCACTGAGACCATAAAATACCTAGAAATAAACCTAACCAAAGATGTAAAAGATCTGAATGCTGAAAACTTATGAAAAAAAATTGAAGAAGACACAAAGAAATGGAAAAACATTCCATGCTCATGGATTGGAAAAACAAATATTGTTAAAATGTCAATACTAGGGGCGCCTAGGTGGCTCAGTCGGTTAGGCGTCCGACTTCGGCTCAGGTCACGATCTTGCGGTCCGTGAGTTCGAGCCCCGCGTCAGGCTCTGGGCTGATGGCTCAGAGCCTGGAGCCTGCTTCGATTCTGTATCTCCCTCTCTCTCTGCCCCTCCCCCGCTCATGCTCTGTCTCTCTCTGTCTCAAAAATAAATAAACGTTAAAAAAAAAAATTTTAAAAAAAAAAATGTCAATACTACCCAAAGCAATCTATACATTCAATGCAATCCCAATCAAAATTGCATGAGCATTCTTCTCAAAGCTAGAACAAACAATCCTAAAATTTATATGGAACCATCAAAGACTCCAAATAGCCAAAGTAATGTTGAAAAAGAAAAACAAATCAGGAGACATCACAATCCCGGACTTTAGCCTCTACTACAAAGCTGTAATCATCAAGACAGTGTGGTATCGGCACAAAAACAGACACATAGACGAATGGAATAGAATAGAGAACCCAGAATTGGACCCACAAATTGCATGGCTAACTAACTACTCTTTGGCAAAGCAGGAAAGAGCATCCAAGGGAAAAAGTCTCTTTAGTAAATGGTGCTGGGAGAACTGGACAGCAACATGCAGATGAATGAAACTGGACCACTTTCTTACACCATACACAAAAATAAACTCAAAACGGATGAGAGACCTAAACGTGAGACAGGAAACCATCAAAACCCTAGAGGAGAAAACAGACAACAACCGTTTGACCTCAGCCACAGCAACCTCTTACTCAAGGTGTCCCCAAAGGCAAGGGAAATAAAAGCAAAAATGAACTATTGGGACCTCATCAAGATAAAAAGCTTCTGCACTGCAAAGGAAACAATCAACAGAACTAAAAGGCAACTGACAGAATGGGAGAAGATATTTGCAAATGACATATCGGATACAGAGTTAGCATCCAAAACCTATAAAGAACTTACAAACTCAACACCCGAAAAACATATAATCCACTGAAGAAATGGGCAGAAGACATGAACAGACACTTTTCCAAAGATGACATCCAGACGGCCAACAGACATATGAAAAGATGCTCAACATCACTCATCATCAGGGAAATACAAATAAAAACCACCCTGAGACACTACCTTACACTGGTCAGAGTGGCTAAAATTAACAACTCAGGAAACAACAGATGTTGGCGAGGATGTAGAGAAACAGGAACCCTCTTGCACTGCTGGTAGGAATGCAAACTGGTGCAGCCACTCTGGAAAACAGTGTGGTGGTTCTTCAAAAAATTAAAAATAGAACTACCCTATGACCCAGCAATAGCACTACTAGGAATTTATCCAAAGGATACAGGAGTGCTGATTCATAGAGCCACATGTACCCCAATGTTTATAGCAGCACTTTCAACAATAGCCAAATTATGGAAAGAGCCTAAATGTCCATCAAATGATGAATGGATAAAGAAGATGTGGTTTAAATATACAATGGAATACTACTTGGCAATGAGAAAGAATGAAACCGTGCCATTTGCAGCAACATGGATGTAACTGGAGGGTATAATGCTAAGTGAAATAAGTCAATCAGAGAAAGACAGATGTGATACATTTTTACTCATATGTGGAACTTGAGAAACTTAACAGAAGATCATGGGGGAAGGGAAGGGAAAAATAGTTACAAACAGAAAGAAAGGGAGGCAAACCATAAGAGACTCTTAAACACAGAGAACAAACTGAGGGTTGATGGGGAGGGGGAAGGGGAAAATGGATGATGGGCATTGAGGGTTGCATGTAAGCAATGAATCACGGGAATCGGCTCCTGAAACCAAGAGCACAGTGTATACACTGTATGTTAGCTAACTTGACAATAATTGAAAAAAAATTTCCTATCTAGTTCTGAGATGTTAAATTTAAACAGAAAATGTGATATTCAACAAAAACAACAAAAGATATAAATCCAAGAGGTCCAAAATCCATCTAGGGAAGGTTTTTAATGATACAACAAAAACAATGAAGGAAGAGGAATAATCAAATAGTAGAAGAAAATCCCTAGAGCCTAAGACACGACTCTTCAGCAATTGTGGTCCAGGAAAAATGAAAAATAACTCATAAACACATCCTCATTAAAGGTCAGAACTTCTCAACAGATGCTTCTTTTCAGTTCTCTTCTCTGGATCCTCTTCTCTTTGATCTCCAAATTGTATGGATCCACGGGCTTATTATTTTCCCTTATTTTCTTTTTCTCTGCTATATTTCACTCATCCACTAAATGATTCCATCTAAACTCATTACTTAGACGTCACCCAGATAATGATAACCCCAATTTTATCTGTCTACTCCCAACCTCTCCATAAACATCCAGATATCAAATTGATTTCCTTTCTGCAATCTAACCTACATTTCAAATGTAATATGCCAACAACAGAATTGTTATCTCAATCCATACTCTAGTCTTCTCATCTCGTCTTCCTCATCTCAATACACAGCAATACCATTAATCCAGTTCTTCAGACCATAACGCCATAAGTCATGCTTAACTCCTCTCTTCCTCATGCTCTGCCTACAATCCATCAGCAAGGCCAACATCTAGCATGGATTTACAAGAATGGTGTGTCCAAGAAGAACATGAATTCCCTAATACCATGATGAAATGTTATACTCATATTACCACTCACAACCCTGTTTGTATTAATTATATCTCTCATTCAAAGCAATACAGTTTTTTTATGTTTTTTTATTAATTTTTCAGAGAGAGAGAAAGAGAGAAGAGAGTGAGCAGGGGAGGGGCACAGAGAGAGGAAGACACAGAATCTGAAGCAGGGTCCAGGCTCTCAGCTGTCAGCACAGAGCCCAATGTGGGGCTCAAACTCATGAACTGTGAGATCATGACCCAGCTGAAGTTGGACGCTTAACCCACTGAGCCACCCAGGAGCCCCAAAGCAATAGTTTTTAAGAAGATGAGAATGTCTCTCTTTGTCTATGATACAAACACTGCATGATCCACAATAAATAGTATTTACATGATATTTTAAATGTTGAATATTGGTTTCCATTTTTAAATCATCAAACTATAAAAGACTTACTTATATTTAGTAAATGAAGTGTAAATTCTATAAACCCCGAGAAGGTGAAAGTAATGCACAGTAGGAGTTAACAGGCGGAAGTAGATGTGGAGGAAAATATGGGGACAATAAATCCCTGACTTACCCAGTAGGAAATCAAGAGGCACTGTCAAAAATTTATGGGTCGAGAAACAGAATTTTTATGAAGTCAAATAACAAAGGAATTTTTTAATGAGCTGGTAGGGATTGGCAGTGGGGAAGAGAACAAATAGAAGTGAGCTAAATCTCTCTCATGCCACAGATAGGAAATAATAGCTATTTTTAAATTGATACATTATATGAATTGATAACACGATAGGAATATTATTTAAGACTTGGATTTAACCTCCAGAAAAACTAACCATAAAATCATTGGAAATAAGTACTTCTGATGAGTGGAAATGAAGGAAAGTGTACTGAACCTTACTTTTTAGTTAGCAGCCTCATTAGTGTTTCAATTTTTATTATGGCAAATATTGCTGACCTAACAATTACATACACAAAAAATAAATATATTATTAAATAGTATAGCAAATGATCACATCTGATCTAGTTTTATGTCTGTATTTACACATGTTTATCTGAATAAAACTTTATAAAGAGACACCAGTTTTTGTTTCACTGTTGGTCAGTAGCATAAAAGATATACATGCTGGTCTAGGATCCACTACGTAAGTACAAAGATTGGCCAACTACAGTCTGGTCCAAATACGTTGATGGCAGTTTATGTAATTAATAAAAGAATTCTATAAAAAGGATCCTTCACATCTAGAACCAGAAAAGCTCACACAATGATTCACTATAATTTATCTCCTTAAGGTACTGCAGGCCCACATGCCTCCCCAAAGGGAGACACTGCTGTTTTGAACACAGTAAACACTTCCATTGTCCTAATACTACCTCTCGTCCTACTTCTATGCTTATAAACATGGCACTATTTTTACCTTGAATAATGCATGGCTTGGTGGCCTGCAATATTAAAATAGAAGTCTGTTGTGTGCTTCATCTCATTGGTGTGCCCAGTGGCCTCAATCCAGTGTCCTATTGGGAGACAATAAACACCATCCACCAAGTTGTTTTCATTATAAGTACAGCAACGGTCGTGGTGAGGTCCATTGCCTGGAACAAGAAGAAATGACAAACAGAGAAATTAAATCAATGTTTTGCTTAAACAGCCACAAAGTAGCTGATGCAAAATTAATAGGAAGAAGAAAATAAATATAAAGCTGCTTAATCTACACATTTCAGTATCAACAAAAATAGGCTACAGTGAGGGGAGAAACAGAAAAAAAATTTGTAGAGTTACATATGAATTTCACAGAGTTCTGTGTTCCCTTTGAATAAATGCAGATTTCCAGAAGCATATTAACTCTCAGACTTTTATGGTTACCTCTCACTGCCCTAACTGCCCGTTGTGAGTCATTTTGCAGCCTTTTTATCTTTTGGTATGCAAATTCATAACTAAAATCAGCAATAAAGCATTTTAGTATCATCTCAAACAAATGAATTTTTTAATAAATACATTAATAAATAATAAAACAAATGATCTCATCCAATCTACTTTGCATGTAAATCAGTGGTTAGTACTATTTTCAGATGGGACACATAGTATCATAGAGATTAGCTACCTTGCCCAAGGTCATAAAACTAGTAAATGCAGCACCAGTAGCAAACTGATACTCCTAGTCCCCCATCTTTTAGGCCCCTGTTCAGGACCTTCATCCTGTTTTCTACCTACTTCACAAGCACCAGCACCGCCACCTTCCTTCCATTGAGTAAACCAAAAGAGACAGAGGTGGAAGAACATGTCTCTGAAAACATTATTTGTCTACATCACATTCTGCCCAGTATCTATTACACTAGTAAACAGATCCTTTATTTCTATGAAAATTACAATTCATACATTACTTCTATTCACCCTTCTTATGTGACCACCCTATTTCAAATCATGCCTTTCCTTAAACAACCTAGTTTCCATATATTGTCTTTAATAAGAAAAACATGTAAGCAAAATAAAAATAGGAATAAGTCACATTTGTTACAAATATGAAAATCTGACTCATTTGTTCTTTTCTCTCTCTTACAAAACATTTTACCTAAAGTTATTTGGCATAAAATGTCAAAAACAAAAAGTCCTTAAGTCATTGGGCAATTCTTTGGGATATAATTCCCCCCCCAATCCAATAGAAGGTACAAGACAGCTCCTTTAATAAATCATCACTGATCTTCTTAGATCAGACTTCTCTTTTTCTCTTGATGACTACAAGGCACTACACCAATTTCTCCTTTACCCCTGATATTTAATAGATGAGAAACAAACCATACTAGCAGCCCCATTTCTAAAAATATATCAAATAGAAATATAACAAGAGTAAAAAATGATATATAGAGATACATGTATTAACAATACTATTTTAATAGCAAACACTCTGAACTATGTAAGTTCATCTATTCATTTTTCCACAAATACTTACTGATTGTCAAGTACACAATCCACACTATGCTAAGTCATGTTAAGGATTTGGGTATTTACTGTAAAAGCAATAAAAAAATGAAACATTTTAAGTAGGCTGGTAACATGACCAAATTTTTATTTTGAAAGTATCTCTGTTGTTACAGAGTAAAAAATTAATTCAAACGCAATGAGATTAAAGCAGAAAAAGTCCATTTAGGAAAGGACTTCATTAGCCCAGGCAGGAGATGATGAAAGCCTGGAGGTAGAAAAGAGAAGGAGTGGGCAGATTCAGGAAGGAAAGGCCACAGGAATGGTGGATTAACTGGGTATGGGAGGTGAAGGAAAAAGGGAAGCAACAATGACTCTAGGCTTCTGGCAAATATAACTCAATATAGAGTTGTACCACTCATTAAGATGTGAAATCTGTAAGAGGTTGGAAGGGAAGATCACTAGTCTGGTTTTTGTATGGGGCTTGAAGTGCCATTTAGATACAAAAGGAGCTGTCACATGCAGAGTTGGCATAATTGGTTTGACAGACCAGAGATCTGAACTAGAAAAATAAGCTTATGAGTCATCGAAGTGGCAACTGAGGCAAGGAGATAGATGAGTGACAAAGAAAAAACAATATTGATGTAGAAGAAAAGGTTTCTAGAACAAAGTCTGAAAGCATCCCAACATTTAATAGCTAGATAGAGAAGGATAAGCTTACAAAGGATGTACTGAAATAAGTTGGAGAGGAAAGACCAGGAGTGAGTAAATGAGGTGGAAAAACAGAATAAAACTGTAAATAGAGACTAAAAACTGGGTGAAACAGGGTCTGACTGTTAAAGGTAGTTACATCTGGAGAATGGAGTTGGGATGGGGCGGACCATTTTACTCTAAATTATTGTGAATTCACTCGATTTGTCACAGAGCACAAGTATTACTTTTTGGTTTAATAAAGGAATAATACCTATGGCTCCCACTGTTCAGTACAATAGACTTACAACAATTTAAATATTACAAATTAAATAAATACAATTATTCAGGAGCTCAAATATACATAAATTAAAATATTCAAGAAAAATTATTTACATAACATCAACCACCTCATCCCTATAATTAATTTTTGGAAATACTCATTTTTACACACACATGTTTCAGGAGAAGTAACAAAACATTTCTATTTCTTTCACCAAGAAGGTATCAGTGGAGGCCACTAGAAAGCTGGGACTCCCTTGGGGCGCCTGGGTGGCTCAGTCGGTTAAGCGTCCGACTTCAGCTCAGGTCACGATCTCGCGGCCCGTGGGTTCGAGCCCCGCGTTAGGCTCTGGACTGATGGCTCAGAGCCTGGAGCCTGCTTCCCATTCTGTGTCTCCCTCTCTCTCTGCCCCTCCCCCGTTCATGCTCTGTCTCTCTCTGTCCCAAAAATAAATAAACGTTAAAAAAAAAAATTTAAGAAAGCTGGGACTCCCACCATACTCAGTAATAATAAGGTCAATCCCTTCAGTTGTCAATGGATGGGGAATCTGGGTAACAAGGCAGCACTCCCACCCTCCTAACGGAGAGTGTTAGAGGAATCCAGTTAAACCCAAAGATTTTAATAAAATCCAGAGTCACATTACATAATCCTCAAAATGGCCACATTTCAACAGAAAGTCATTCCTTACATCAAATATCACAAAGATCTCAAGCTAAATAAAAATTTTAAATGTTTTGAAAGATGCCAACATCAAAATGACAGAGATGTTAGAATTATCTGAAAAGGATTTTAAATTTCAACAACCCATTAGATCACATTTGAAACAAATGAAAATATTAGAAAGTCTCTGCGCGCACGCGCGCGCGCGCACACACACACACACACAAACACACACAAAATAGATGATGTAAAGAAGAACCAAATGGAAATTTTAGAACTGAAAAATATAACAATTGAAATAATAACCTCAGTGGATAAGCTCAAGAACACAGTGGAGCAGACAAAAGAAAGAATCAGCAAGCTGCAAGACAACAGAAATTAATCAATCAAAGCAACAGAGAGAAAATAGACCGAAAAAAAGAACAGATTTAGAGACCTGTGGGACAGCTGGGTTGTTTCTAGGTTTTGACTATAATACATAAAACTACTGTAAAATAAACAAAACTGCTGTATACATCTAACATTCATGCAGTTGAATCCTGAAAAGAGAAGAAAGTGTGTGGCTGAAAAATTCTTGAGAAAATAAGGTCTAAAATCTTTCCAAACTTGCCAATAAACATAAACTACAGATTCAAGAAGCTAAGCAAATTCCAAACAGGAAAAATAAAGAAATTCATGCCACTACATATCATAATTAAATTTCTGAAAACTAAAAACAAAGAAAAAATCTTGAAAGTAGCCAGAGAAACATAACAATTTAGGAGAACAATTCAAATGTGAGTAGGCTTCTCAAAAGAAGCCTATAAAGAAGATCTATAAACAGAAAGGAAATCACTGAACATCAGGAAGGATGAACAGAATAAGCAAATATAGGAGTAAAAACAATAGACTTCTCTTCTCCTCTTGAGTTTCTAACAAAAATTATAATGCTACCTGATATGTTTCTACATGTATAGAGAGGAAATATTTAAGACAATTCTATGAAGAAGGGGAAAAGGATAAAAAGGAAGGTAAGATTTCTCCACTTTATTCAAACTTGCAAAATAATGACACCATCAACTATAATAATAAGTTATGTATGTATGATGTATGTAAATAAAAATAAAATTCTAAAAAATGTTCAAATATGTACTATACATGGCATATAAAGGTAGGAAAAACACATGAGGAGAAAAAAAACAGAGAAAACTAAAATGAAAAAAATAAAATGACAAACTTAAGTCCTAACATAACCAATAATTACATTAAAGTTAAATAGGCTAAATACACCAATTAAAATAGAGTGGCAGAGTGAACTTTTAAAAAAAAGAACCAATTGTATGATATCTAGAAGAAACTCACTTCAAATTATATACAAGATGGAAAGTAAAAGTGTTGCAAAAGACATACCATGTAAACATTTATCAAAAGAAGGCAGAAGTGATTATGTTAATATCATATAAAGTAGAACCTTCACAGCAAAGAAAATTACTAGAGATAGAGAAGGAAATTATCTGATGTTAAAAAAAAAAACAATACTACACTGTTTAACTAACTTGAATTTAAATGGATAAAAACAAATCTTAAGTATCAACCTATCAAGAAGCTATAAGAATTCTAATGTGTATGTACCAAAAAATAGAGTTGCAAAATATGTGAAACAAAAACTAAGACCATTAAATGGAGAATAGACAAGTTGGGAATTATATTGGAAATTTCAACACTCTCTCTCAACAATTGATAGAAAAACTAGGAAGAACATCAGCAAGGAATAAAATAACTCAACGACACCATCAACCAATGGAATTTAATTGACATTTATAGAACACACCACACAATAATAGCAGAATGCACATTTTCAAGTGTGCACAGAACATATACCAGGCTAAATCATATCCTGGACCATAAGATAATCTCAAAACTTTAGAATTAAATCACACAAAGTGTTTTCTCTGACCTCAATAGAATCAAACTGGAAATCAATAATAGATGATGGGAAAAATATTCAAATACTTGAAAACTAATCAACATATTTCTAAATAATCTATGGGTCAAAAGGAAATCTCAAAGGAATTAAAAACACATTGCAATGAATGAAAATTAAAATAGTAATGTATCAAAATACTATGTGTGACATAGCTAAAGCAGTGCTGTGAGGAAAATTTATAGTCCGAAAATGCATACAGTAAAAATAGGAACAGTTTCAAATCAATTATCTAAGCTCCCCCTCAAGAAATTATGAAAAAAAGAGCAAAATAAATCCAAAGCAAATGGAAGTAAAGAAATAATAAAGATAAGAATGGAAATCAATGAAATTAAAAACAGAAAAAACATTAGAGAAAATCAATGAAACAAAGAGCTGGTTTGTTGAAAAGATCATTAAGACTGGCAAACCTCTAACAAGACTGGCAAAGAAAAGTGAGAAAAGGCACAAATTACAAAAGAAAGAAAAGGGAGAAAAAGAAAGAAAGAAAGAGAAAGAAAGAAAGAAAGAAAGAGAAGAAAGAAAGAAAGAAAGAAAGGAAAAGGGGACAGGAAGGAAAGGGAAGGGAAGGAAAGGGAAAGGAAAAGGGAGAGATGTCACTACAGACTTTGCAGGTGTCAAAAGTGTAAGAGAGTACTATAAAAAATAAAACACACATAAATTTGACAACTTAGATGAATTGGACCATCCTCAAAACACAAATTAACACAAATTACCACAACTCACTGAATATTAAATAGGTAATTTGAATATTCCTATAACTCTTAAGGATATTGGATGCATAATTTAAACCCCCCAAAAAGAAGTTTCAAAGCCCAAGTAAGTGGTTTCAATGAATAATTCTACCAAATGTTTAAAGAAGAATCAATACCAATTCTATGCAATCTCAACACAGGCATAGAAAGAAAGAAAGAAAGAAAAGAAAAGAAAGAAAGAAAGAAAGAAAGAAAGAAAGAAAGAAAGAAAGAAATAAAGAAACTGTCCTTATTTGCAGATGACATAACTGTCTAGAAGAAAACCCCAAGGAAACAATAATACTAATTAAAAAAAAAAAAAAACCTCCTAGAATAAGAGAGTTTAGCAAGGTCACATGATATAAGGTAATTATGCAAAATAAATTTTATTTCTATATAATAGCAATGAACATTTGACAATTAAAATTAAATACAATACCATGCACTTAGGTGTAAATCTAAGAAAAACATGTACACAATTTATATGCTTAAAACCACAAAATGTTAGAAAAGAAATCAAAGCAGATCTAATAAGTGGAGAAGCATACCATGTCCATGGATTGGATAACTCAACCTCTACCTCTGATACAAAAATTAATTCAAAATGGATCATGGACTTAAATGTAAACTTTCAGAAAAAATTAGGGGAAAATGCAATATTTAGGGCTGGACAGAGTTCTAAGAATTCACACTAAACACAATCCAAAAGGAAAAATTTATAAATTTGATTTCATCAAAATTATAAACTTTTGTTCTGCAAAAGACCTTGTTGAGAGAAAAATAAGACAAGTCCAGATTAGAATAAAATACTTGCAAACCATATACCCAACAAAGGACTAATCTAATTTTATTAGACTATATAATTTTATTAGAATCTAAATAGACTAATTAGACTAATATCTAATTAGAATATGAGGAAAAGACAAGAAATGGCAGTTCACCAAAAAAGATATACAGATGGCAAATAAGTACTTGAAAAGATGTTCAACATCACTAGCCTTAAGGAAAATTCAAATTAAAGCCACAATGAGATATCACTACACACCTATAAGAATTTTTTTTATTTTTATAAAAGAAAAAATAGGACATCAACTTCTATATACAAAGCTTGGAGAAATTGGATAACTCATACACTGCTAATGAGAATGTAAAATGGTACAATCACTCTGAGAAAATGTTGGCAATTTCTTTTAAAAATTAAACTTGCAAGTACTATACTACCCACCTGTACTCCTGGCATTTATCTCAGAGAAACTAAACTTTCCTTCACACAAAAACCTGTAGAAGAATTTTTACAGTAGTTTTATTTATTATGGTCAAAACCTAGAAATAACCCAGATGTTCTTTAGTGTGTGAATGCTTTAACAAATTTGTGATACATCTATACCATGATTAGCCATAAAAAGGAATGATCTATTGATATGTGCAACAACCTAGGCGAATTTCCAAAGAATTATGTTAAGTGGAAAAAATGCCAATCTCAAAAAGGTATACATACTCTAGGATTTCATGTATTTAACATTCCTGAAATGAAAACATTTATAGAGACAGAGAACAGATTAGTGGTTGCCAAGGATTGGGGAGGGTTGGAAGGTTGGGGGGGGAGGGGGAATGTTGTGGTAATGAAAATATTACCACTGAGGGAAACAATAAAAGTTACACGGGATCTTTCCCTATTACTTCTAACCATCGCATGTGAATATACAATTACCTCACAATAAAAGTGAATTATCTTTCCAGATTGGAGCTGGTCATTGCCAGTTATTCATTAGCATTAATTTAGTGTAAGTAAACATACAAATAGCTCACTAAAGTAAGATAAACTAATATGTTATGGGCAGAAAAGTGGGAAAGGATTGATTTAATGAACAATAAACACCTATTTCCTGGGACCAAATTTGGCTATCATGTTATTTGTTCATCAAGGCAAATTTGGTAAGTTAATATAAAGTGAATAAATGTGAAGGAGTAAGACGCCTGCTTTCTGACACTCCAGTAAAAACCAAAGAAGAAACCTCAGAATTTAAAATCATAACACATTACTTCAAATAGTTCTACCAGTTTGAAAGTTCAGGTTAAAAGAAGTTTGTTCTTTACAAAGTCAAAAGTTTTGAAGTTATATTAGATAAGCAAAAACTATTTGGACAGTGTAGTCTACTTAAAATTAAAATTATAATTATTATGCACATGTTATTTTATTTGAATCTATCCTCTTTGGAATTTGACTACTTTGAAGTTTTTATTTCTAGCACATGAAAATAAATTCTGAACCTAACACATTAATCTCTAATTTTAGCTAGTAATTCACCCAAATCAAATCTCTCTCATGCCCCATCTGTTACTACCTCAAAAGTTATTGGTGCATAAAGTTGTACAAACATGTTATAACCATTACCAACTCTTCAGCATTTTGATATTCTGTTCTTATGGCACAAGTAAAGCAAAATAAAACATAAAAAGTTTTTTTGTTCAGCGAATTGCCTCTTTAAGAGTGGATCCTGTTCCAGTTGAGCCCTTTGATAAATTGCAATATGCAATGGTAGAAAATAGCTGAGTTGGGGGCCAGTGGTGGGAGACAGCTGAACTGCCTCATAGACTAGAGGACTCAGAGGCAATTAAAGGAGAGTATGGGGGGGGGGGGGTGTAAAGGTTAAGAAGGAAAGGTAAAATGGAGAAAGAGGAAAGAGAAGAGACAGTTCAGGGGAAAGCTACGTAAGGTAAAGTGGATAGTCAAAACAAGCTGGTCATGAGAACACCAAAGGGCAGTTAAAGACAAGCATTTTAATATTATTTTGAAGTTGTTTGCCCTCCTGTAACATCCCTCTCTTCTCTTCTTCCTCAACCCTCAAAATTATCTACTACATTCACACATGAATTTCTTATGTGGACAGAAAGAAGACAGTCCACTAAGAAAAATTTACTTAAAAACTGGATTCCTTGCCTACATTGAGTTGATGTAAAACAGGGCAACATAAGCAAGGCCACAAGAAGGTGCATCTGCTAAGCAGAGCAGAAGCAGGAAAGCAAACTCAAGGATGACCACGAGGATATAAACCTTCCCTGCTTCCACAGGCATCTTAGAGAGGTTCCCAAATTCTCACAACAGGGACTGGATAGAATCTGTAGTGTATATGGGGGTGCCTGGGTGGCTCAGTCAGTTGAGTGCCCAACTCTTGATTTCAGCTCAGGTCATGATCCCAGGTCATGGGATCGAGCCCCATGTTGGGCTCCATGCTGAGCATAGAGCCTGCTTAAGATTCTCTCTCTCTCTCCCTCTGCCCCTCTCCCCGGCTCACGCTCTCTCTCTCTCTCTCTCAAATAGATTAAATAATTAAATAAATATCAGCACCCATACACACACACAACAGAATAAAGTGTTAAGATACAAAACAATAAGATCTAATAAGAAAATGATACATAATACAACACATAGAACATGTTTACTTACAAGATTTTTGTCTTAGTTCATTAAAGAAATGCACAAATCTTAAGTGAAAAATATAAGTAAACAACATTTCATGCTACTGGCAAAAATAATGTTATTTGGCTAATGAAAGCTAGGAAATCAATGACTACCTGAGGATATGAAGAAATTTCTATACTAACTCAGGCACACAGACAAAACCTCATTCCTGTAGAACAATATTGCATTAAAATAATAGGAAGTTCATACAGTTAAGAGTCCATACCTATAGTTAGAGCTGAAATAACATCTAAGAAAAATCCAGTAAAAAGCAATCCAACAAATTCGGGAAAGAGCTCCAAGGTTTTGATTAAAAATGATAGTAACTCCAAACACAAAAATGTGGCCCACTTAGCCATGATAAAAAACAGGAGTTAGACTTAGAGATATGAAAATGCTATTTGTTAAGGAGGCTAGAGTTTGGAGAACCAAGAAAGAAAATATCAAATGCGACAGGATGATTATGGTAATGAGTCAAACATCTGGCTCAGGTATGTGTGTGTGTGTGTGGTGTGTGTGTGTGTGTGTGTGTGTGTGTGCGCGCGCGCGCACGTGGGCACATGTGCATGTATGCACTTGTGTGTGTGACTGTCTTTCAAAGTAGAAAACAGGATTAATTATGATTCCTATTTTTATGGCAAATAGTAAGTTGAAATGTGGGGTACATCAATATCATCCTTTCTGTATATCTGGACATACAAACCTGCCCATTCCTTTTAGTCAAAAATGAGCCACTCACACTAAGACATTTACTTGATGGAACTACAAGTCAGCAGGCTCATCCCTAACCTCTGCACATAACAGATCTGCCTCACTAATAATCAGACTAAAGACCATTCATATATGCCTCCAATCCTATGAGGTCATCAACAAAAGTCCTTGAGACAGTTGTTTAGTAGGTGGGTATGATGTGTTGGTCCCTTCAAGGTGACCTTGAGGTATACAGAAAAGAGGAGCAGCAGGAGTGATTAATAAAGCTCAGCCTTGGGCCACTCTCTGCCAAGCCTCCGGGGGTGGGGGGGGGGGGGGGGTGGGGGGGGGGAGGGCCTTTTAGGTAAAACTCCCAGAACAGTCTTGACCAGTCCCAGCTAAGACTTTAAGGAAAAAAGTTAACACCTGCCAAGCCATAGAAAGCAGAAAACATTACAAGGGAAAACTTCCATGATTATAGAAAAATATAGGTGAAATGGAGGCTTACATCAAGCTAGGTTGAAGAAATATAACAGAAAAAAAAAAAAAAGAACTTACAGAAAAAGAAAAATTCAATAGTTATTTTCTTAAAATATTTACTAATAATTTAAGAGCTCCTTGTTATGAACTAAATTATGTTTCCCCCAAATTTATATGTGGAAGTTCTAAAACCCCAATGCGGGCTGTATCTAGATATAGAGCCTTTAAGGAGGTAATTAAGGTTAAATGAGATCATAAGGGTGAGATCCTAAACCAAAAGGACTCGTGTCTTTACAAAAAGGGGAAGAGACACCCGAGATCTCTCTCCATGCACATATAGAGGAAAGGCAGTGTGAGGATACAGTGAGAAGGCAGCCAACTGCAAGCCGGAAAAAGAGTTCTCACCAGAAATCGAATTTGATGGTTCTCTGATCTGGGACTTTCAGCTTCCAGAACCGTGAGAAAATAAACCTCTGTTGTTTAAGCCACCAATCTAGAATATTTTGCAATAGCGGCATGAGCAGACTAATGCATTCATACCCAAGAAATATCCTAAAGTTTAATACATATCCAAGTATTATTGAGAGCTTGTGTATCCAGCTCTGTGGTAAACTGAGGTTGAAAAATGAAATTTAAAACATGATTCCCAATGAACGGACCCTTGTTAGTTACACAAAAGTTACACAAAGCAATTAGTGAATGAAACAAAGCTACCTTAAATTATGAAAATAATTGTAAAACCATATGACAAAATACTAACACATAAACGAAATATTCAAGAATGGCAAATAGGCTTCCTTTCCAATGCGATTTTCAGTGTATGGTGACTGAAATGCAATGTTAAGATATATTTTAATGGGCAACTGGCCCACCGGAAAAGAAAACTATGATAGATTTATGATGTGTACATGGATGTGGAAGACTGAAAAGTGGAGACGGCTGTATCCGTGTGGGCCAGAATTACCAAGAAAGGATTTGCAATGGAGGGGATGGCTCTCAAGTTGTGACTGACAACAGGGTATGTTCTGGATACATAACAGAGAGGACAGCAATGTATGAATGAGTATGATTCAAAGCAGGAAGCAGATAACAGCAACAAATCTGTTTATTCCAGTGGGTAGAGTGACAACACAATATAGACTCAGGGGGTTGATCCTACTTACCAAATTCTAAAGTAAGCACAGTAAAACAACTGACTTGAAAAAGCAGAGAACAGAACTACCACTTGACTAGCCATTAGTTAAGAACTCAGATTTTTTTCTAATGCAGAAGATTTACACTAATTAGGGATTCATGATGATACACACATCTCAAAATGGGAAGCATCTCGAGGATTGAAGCCTCTCTTGAAAAGTATGCCAAACAATGGCATAACCAGGCAATTATACTTCCATTTAAATTTAAATATAATAACAGAGCTCTCCTTCTTATAAAATTTTTAGGGAAAATCTGAAACTAAGATTGTTATTAATAGGCTTGACTCAAAGCACCAAGACTGAATTATTAATAATTCATTCAATGTGATGATAGTCTAGAGCAAAGCCAAAAGATTTGACCATCTGATTTGAAGTGATCAAATCTTTTGGTAGCTAATTATGCCTTGACTCAAGGGATTAAACAAGCAGATCAGCATATTAAAATGCTCCATCTCTGCATAATTGGATATATTTTCTGGATATTGCATTTACTTTCTGTGTCACATGCAGAGATGCTTATTCATGTGTTTAATAAATTTTTTCTTAATTGCTCTAATAATTTTTAATGTTGATTTTCCCACTGTCATTTAAACAATTTTTATGGTAGTGTCTAGACTTTTGCTGTTTGTAAATTGGCAGGTCAATTTTTCTCACCATAGCACTCCCAGAATTGAGTAGAAATTTTATCGTGTTTCATCATCTGAACACAAATCCAAGTCACTCTAAAACAGAGGAAGCATCTATATTAGTGTTAGACTCCCTATATAGAAGAATATGCTTCCGACCAGATTTCACCCCTTTGTTTTTCATAGCTTCATGCCCACTACAAAAGCTCCTGGGTCACCTCGTGTACTTTCAGACAAATAATGTTGAGGCAGAAGGTGATAACCTTCCCTACAAGGCACATCTCAAGAGTGTGAACATTTAGATGCAAAGAACACAAAATAATCATATTCACCCCAGGACTCTGAAGAACACTGAGGATTATTTTACATTTAACCTCCTCCTAACCAAGCAGACATGCATTTTAGCGGTTCCATAGTAAGTAAATGTTTGGCATAAAAATCTCTCTTCAATTAAGATTTTCTAGAGTGTCAAGCAAATGGTTTAACAAAGTATTCCCTGATCTAGTTCTGAAGTGAGAACCATCTGTAGTGGCTTTGTGTTTTGCTTTCCTCCACAGAAAAAGTATTTTTTGATATTATAGAGTTGATGCAAACATCATGACTCTAGTTACTGGAAAGAAACTAGACATGTACAGCTAACTCAAATAGCAAATAGAATGGCCAAATGTAATTTTTAAAGACCAAATTGTTTCTGAAATTGATAAGCCACAGTGTATTCAATGTGATATTAGTGAGATATTACAGGCTGTAAAAAATAAAAGAGGGCCAATCAGAGACATTATCTTAGAAGTTACCATAGCTATAAACATAAACTACGTCTGTATAAGAAATAGTTGAAGAAGGGTTTTGCTGGTCTCCGGACTTTGTCTGATTCCAAGCAACAGAAAATCTGACCAACAGGGACTTCAACAAATACAGGTCTATCTCTCTCATAATAAGAGGCATAAAGCCAGGCAGCCCAGAACTGATGTAATACCAAGTGCTTTTTGACTGTCCGCTTTGCCACCCTTCACACATTGACCTTGTTGTCACACTTGTCACCTCATGTTCAAAGGCTGACCCCTAGGCATCACCGGATGGACACTCGACACTCCAGTCATAAAAAGGGGGAGGGACCTAGGTTCCTTTTCATGGGAAACGTGAGAGCTCTCCTGGGAACCACACCTAAAAAACTTCTTGCATCTCATTCACCAGAGCTAGATGACACAGCTCTCCTGAGACCAACTGCTAGCCCTGGGGGGATAAGAGAACCACACAGATTAAAGCACTAATGATTCATCCCAGTGCGGTCAAGACAAATCAGACAAAGCATGGGGGGACAAATGCTAATTAGGCCACTGATAGTGGCTGTGATGGGCTTGAGCATGTATGTCATCTTTTCCCAGCAAACCATTTTGGAAAAGGAACCACGTGTCTCTACCTGATTTTATTCAAACGTGCCCAATGCATTACATTTGAATTGCAAAGTATTTTTAAATAAATCAACGGTAAAACTGAAAGCATTTTAATGCACTTTACAAACTTGAAAATTGCCCAAAAGACAGAGAGAGAGAGGAACAGACTGTTTGTCCAGTTCTTGAGATGTTTGGTTCGTAGAACCTCTTTGCTGTAACACAAAATCTCCTCCTGCTTCTAGCCATACACCTTCCCCATCCCTCCTCTTCCAGCTTTCCTGTGGGCTGCCCTGCCATCATCTCTTATAACCTTCTCTTTCCCCTAACTAGCCCTGTCCTCACCAAATATACCCTTCTTCAATATTCAATCTCCAGGGCACAATTTGACATCTGCCCTCAACACTCCACTAAAAAGACTTGAAATGAAGTCATCTCCTGTCAGATTCATTTTTTATCTTTCTTTACCTGCCTATAGCACTTAAAGATAGTGACCACTCTCTGTTTAATCTTTCCCCTGTTGGCTCCATAATACTCCTCTTCTGGAAGGCAGTATATTAGAACAGTTAAATGCATGGGCTCATGATCCAGACGGGGACTCCATTCCAAGTTATATGAATTTACCATCTGTAAACAGAAATGGGAAATCCCTTTAAGCAATCTGTGCCTCCATTGTCTCATTTGTGAAAAAGGAATCCTGGTACCAGCTCCTTCACAGGGTTGTTATGAGAGAATTCCATTAGATAACCCATTCAAAGGATTTAACATAGGACCTACCACAGCTGGTGTTCAGTAAGAATTCTTAACTACTATTCCTCTCATATCCCTTCCAGTCCTTCTTGTCAGTTTGCAAACTGTAGGCTGACTTACAAAACAGATGTACCCCGAAAAGAAGCTCATATCGTTTTAACAACAGCTTTGTCCAGACCTATATGTTTCAAGACAAAACTATAGTAACAGTGACTCCACATGGGCTCATGTGTTCCAAAGACAGGACCACTGAGTTTTTCAACAACCCACCTAGTTTATAAATGCTGACCAATTTCTGCCCAAATCATGCCAGCTTCTCCCTAAAACTAAAACTAATCGAAACATCCAAATCTTTTCACTTTGAATTGTTCTCAAGGCAAATTTCTCTTAGTTCTCTCTGTTTAAAAATAGCTCATTGGTGCAAATATAAGACTTGACTTTTATTTTCTTCTTGTTGGTTTATTCCTACTTTGGGGACTTCAAATTTTGAATATTGCTTCTCTCAAACAAAATAGCTACTATCTCGTCCAGTTCATCTCTTACCAGGAAACTTGATAAGCATGCGTCCTAAATTACTGATAAAAAGATTTAGCAGGAAAGGATCTAGAATAAAGTGACTTGTAAAAAGCCACTTGCACTCACCCTCATGTTCTACTGGTTCATCAGTCAGCTGTTCAACTAGCGTGAATCCACCTAACTTGTCTATTAGCCAGCCAGTCATTTTCCAATTTGCGGACAAAAAATTGGGAAATTTTTCTAAAATTCTTTACTGAAACTAAGATGTAACGTTCCTCCATTTTTCCCCTTGTATAAATGAGGATTATTATTTGATGAGGTAAGACTTCTAAAGCAATTTTAAAGCTCCTTAAAAATATGTAATGATGGGGGCGCCTGGGTGGCGCAGTCGGTTGAGCGGCCGACTTCAGCCAGGTCACGATCTCGCGGTCCGTGAGTTCGAGCCCCGCGTCGGGCTCTGGGCTGATGGCTCGGAGCCTGGAGCCTGTTTCCGATTCTGTGTCTCCCTCTCTCACTGCCCCTCCCCCGTTCATGCTCTGTCTCTCTCTGTCCCAAAAATAAATAAAAAACGTTGAAAAAAAAAATTTAAAAAAAAAAATAAAAAAAAAAAATATGTAATGATGGCGAAATATCAAGGTGGGGTTTTTTTTATCTTTTTGTGAGTCATAAGTCCCTTTGAGAATCAGTGAAAAGCTATGAATAATCTTCCTCAAAATTAAAAAAAATTAATGTTTATTTATTTTTGAGAGAGAGACAGAGAGACAGAGAGAGACAGAGCATGAGCAGGGGAGAGGCACAGAATCGGAAGCAGGCTCCAGGCTCTGAGTTGTCAGCACAGATCCTGACGCGGGGCTCGAACTCATGAGCTGTGAGATCTGACCTAAGCCGAAGTCAGAGGCCTGACTGAGCTACCAGGTGCCTTCAAAAAATGTTTTTAAATGCTCATGCACACAGTGCATACAGCTTATCATTATTATGTATAGTGGAAAAAGGAATTGTGCTTTATAATTATGGCCATCAGAGAAAGAGATGAAATTTTCATTAACATATCAATTCAACTTTAGACATAAATATTTTTTTAACTTATTCTTTTTTTTTTTTTTTTCGTCCCTGAAAACAGCAAAGATCTATTTGGCACAAAATTTAAATTAAACATCAAGAATCACCATTTAAAAATGAAGATTTCTCTATCTACATCAAGTTTTATAAACAGCTTTTCAACAGCCTAATTTTTCCAAAGCACCTAGCTGCTTTCTCTTGTACATACAGAATGTAGTCTTTGCGGACGTATAAAAATCATATTGACGGTCTCTTTACAGGTGAAAACTAGCATTCCACCATGTTGCTAAAGAATTTTTACTTTTTCCATGCTACAGAACAAGACTACTCCAGGAGACCTAGCCTGCCACTTACATTGAAGCCTCAATATTAACAGAAGTCAGCAAGGAATCACTTACCAAGATTTATAAGGGTACTTGTCTTATTTAACTTATCTTGTAGAATTGATTCTCTAAGAAATTCTGACACAAAGTTAACTGATATGAAACCATGATAAAGTGTTTCTCAAACACGTCATAGACATCAAAGGAATCTGCACAACTTTATGATCTTATGATACACAGGATAAAATAAGCAAGCATCCATGATAATATCAGTCAAAAATGTCCAAATGAGTTTATTTTTCAAAAAAGTCATTGTTAAAGCATTCACAAAAAAGCCAGTGGCAAGATTTTTATAGGTGATTTTCAACTGGTTTTAATTACCTACATCAAAGTAATTTGCTTACATCTGAACAAAATTAAGCTATCTAACACTTCCTCCCAAATAAAGCAGAAGTTCTGGACAAACCTCTCTCTTACGGTGACTGTCCTCACATTTATGTCATTAAATCTTTTTTAAATGAATGGTGACTGTTTCTCAGAATTCTTTTGGGAGATAGGGAGTACACAGGAGAAGAAAGTGGAAAGATAAGTTGGGGAGATAATGAGATTGTGATTAAATTCTTTTCTTTTTTTTCTGAGATTATATACAAACTATAGAATTATAGTAGAGTACAAGTGAAATACTGCCACCCAGTGGAATTATAACATAAATAAAATCTTGAAATTTGAAAAGACTACAAAAATTCCCTATCAATTTTTAATTGGAATGATAAAGCTTAGTGATTTTCAAAGTACTTTCAAATATATTATTCCTCAAAAATAAAAGTCCAGTGGGACAGACAGCAACTGTGTAAGCACATCTTTTCCTGAGTCTGAGGTTCTAGTGGATTAAGCGACTTGACAGAGCCCTATGTTCACTGGAGCCCAAGGATGCGGCTCCCAGGTCAAGGCTGCTTACACCACGGAGCCCTCCTGAAAGACCCTCTGCCTACTCTTGTCCAAACAAGAGTTTTGTTTTCTTTTGTTTTGTTTTTTCTCTGTGTCCCAGTTTTTATGGTTTTGTAGGAGAATGCTGGACATGAAACATAATTGCAAACATTCAGCTGTGCAAAAGAGAACAGTGCTTAAGTACAAACGGAGACATGATTCTTAAATTAAGTGCTTAAACACAACTAAGGTCCCACAACCACCTGGACTCTAGGGTCAGTGTGGCGGAACTGCCTGTGGACTCACGAAGAGGTCCTAAATCCCCTTCCCACCCCCAGCCTCCACAACCAATACATGGAATCTGGTGCCAATGGTCCATCGCAAAGAGCTCCTTTTAGAACCTTCCCCAGTCCTCTATACGTGATCTGGCCGGGACAAGGACACTGGAATTTCTGGAATATCAGTGGTCCCTAACATAAGTATTCTACGTGATGGCCTTGGTCCCCGTGTCTGGGAAGCACACCGCTATGACTTTCTTCAGCTCGCGTACAGAACCAGCACAAAGGCGCACCCTGGCCCCCAGGACATTGGACCATGTGCCCTTGAATAAGGTTTTGCCCCCTTCGTCATGGAAGGTTTCCACCAGCAGTCGAGGGTCCCCTCGTATGTAACGTCAGCTCCTTTGTGCCCCCACCGCATCATCACCCGCAACTGCACGGTGTCGAAGGGGCAGGAGAGCCCGCCTGCCGCGGCTGTCACGGTCTGGGGGTGTTCCTGGGGCCCGGGAGCATGCCTTCGGCTGGGTCATACACGCCGAAGTAGGCCGCCGGGTGGACAATGGTGATGCCCTGCCCCAGACACTGAAGCCGTGGTCCAGGCCCCGGTGCCTGGTCATCTTTACCAGACAGTCCCCCAGGCCTTTGAACTCCTGCTCGGACTTCCCCATGTCGGCTGCCACTTGGGTTCTGGCGAAATCCCGCGGGGGGGGGGCATGAAGCAGAGGGAGGTGGCTCCAGGTGCCCCACCTGAGGCCAGATCACCGGCAAAATAACTCCAGAACTGCGTGCGCTTGTCCACGCCCCTCCCCCCTCCAGGAAGATCTGGTTGTACTTATCCTGGAAGGCCAGGTTGAGGGCGTGTGTGGGGAAGTAGCGGATGACGTTGGCCAGGTCAGGGCAGCACGCCCTGCTCCTGGGGGATGCGCACGATGCAGTCTGCGATGCCCTTGCTCCGCTGGTTGGCGGCAATCTGCTCGCACCTGCAGCAGCCACTGTGCCCGCTGATCAGGGTCACGGCCGTCTTAGAGATGGTGGCAGTGAGGTCTCCAGCCAGGAAGTATTTCAGAGAAGAGAAAACAGAGACTTGGCGATTATCAAAGCTTCTCAAACATCTCCAAGGGGTCTTGGGAACATAGCTTGAAGCAGTACCCCATACTGTCATGAAAATTCTTGGAAGACTTGTATTTTTCCCTTAAAAATTCCTGTGAGATTTGTGCTCTATTCTAGATCATATGCATGTCTCCTTCAACTTGAAATAATGTTTTTGTCCCCCTGAAATGTCTTTTAGACACTGTTGCTTTAAGACAATAGTGGATTTCTATTATTCACTAGTCCAGGACCACACTGAAGATGAGAAGACAGTTTTAGTATACCAGTTTGAGACACCTGGAAAGTACCTTGCTCAAGTTCATTCATTCATCAAGTATTTAATGA
Organism: Panthera pardus; assembly: GCF_024362965.1. Lineage (NCBI taxonomy): Eukaryota > Metazoa > Chordata > Mammalia > Carnivora > Felidae > Panthera > Panthera pardus. The sequence continues at coordinate 20,711,551 of NW_026526732.1, read as the reverse complement.
ACACCCGCCAAATGCTAGGCATTGTTTTAGATCGTAGGACATGCTATGATAATAAACACCTAAGTTATCAGGTCTCCTAGAAGAGCAAAGGTTTATTTCTTGCCTGGGCTGGAGTTCACTGTGGATTGGCTAAGCAAGGGCCATTCTTCACATTTCATCATCTTCAGGCTGGGATCATCAGACAGAGCAGTCACTATTTGGAACATCAATAGTAATCTCTTGGCAGAGAGAAAGGAGTACGGCAAAGCAATAGGAAGTGACACACATCATTTCCTCTTATATTTTATTAACCAAAGCAAGCCATATGACAAAGATATTCTTCTTCAACAGAGCAAAGAAGAATAATTCACCCAGAGGGGGAGGATGTGAACACTGGCAAACAATTAACAGTATGCCTTACCCCACCTTTTCCAAGTATGCTGAGGAAAGGTGGTTCTGGGTAACATAAAGGACAGAGGTCAGATCTCTCAGTCTGCTAGATGGGAATTCAAGCAGTTAAAAGAAAGGGTTATCATAGAAGGCCAGAGGACTTGGAGTATGTAGATGTCAGACACATGAGATCTACACGAGTATGTATTAGACAAGTAGAAACGTATTTCGAATGTTTATAACTCTGATTTATGGTCCCAAGTCCCAGTACTGACACAGTACTTTATCAGCACAAAGTCCTACAAGCTGCCTGTTTCTACTGCAGGATACCACATCTGATCAGAAGCAATATGGCAGGGTTGCTCAATGTACCCATAAATAAAACCATAGCCATGGAGGTGGGAGTGGTACACAAATTATATCCCTGATCAACATGTCAGGGTTGCCTAACTCAAATGTATGCCAAACCCACAACCAGTTGAGTGGGGCAACAGAGCCAGTACAGGCACTAATCGTATACAGTAAAACCTTGGTTTTCGAGCATAATTCATTCCAGAAACATGCTTGTAATCCAAAACACTTCTACATCAAGGCAAATTTCCCCATAAGAAATAATGGAAACTCAGATGATTCATTCCACAACCCAAAAATATTCATATAAAAATGGTTACAATAGGGATACCTGGGTGGCTCAGTCAGTTGATCGTCCAATTTTGACTCAGGTCATGATCTCATAGTTCATGAGTTCAAGCCCCACATTGGGCTTGCTACTGTCAGCTTGTCAGCACCAGGTCTGCTTTGGATCTTCCGTCCCCCTCTCTCCCTGACACTCCCCACTCATGCTCTCTCAAAAAAGTAAGAAAAAAAACACTTAAAAATGATTACAATACTGTAATATAATACAAAATAATAAAAAATACAAAATATAAAGAAAAATAAACAAATTAACCTGCACTTAACTTTGAAAACCTTCGTGGCTGCTGTGAGGGAGACAAGAGAGAGGAAGGTTACTGTGTAGGACAACTTTCTCTATCACTCACAGAAATCACTGCTGTCTATTGGCCCAATGGAATCTTTTTCTTTTCTTGCAACGTTAACAAGGAATCTATCCAACGACATTTGTTTTTGCCTCCTTTCGAGGATTTTGTGAAAATGTGACATTGCGTTGTTGTTGAACAGATTCATTGCTCACACTACTACGGCCTTATTCAGGTGGTGCTTTCCTACAAAATTTGGCACTGTTTCCCACATTTTACATATCTCCCTAATCTCATTTGAAGTAAGGGATTTGTCCGCTTTTTTCTCCTCCTCCTCTGCAGACAAGATGCAGATGTGGATTTCTTATAATATCTTGCAATTTCAGCCACTCGCATACCTCATTCGTACTTCTCGATTTCTTTCTTTCTTAACTTCCACTGTAATCATCTCCTTCTTCTTACTGCCTTTCTTTTCAACCTTTTTCTGCATGAGGGCCATTGTACACGCTCTCATGGATGCTGACTACAGTACAGTATTAATAAACTCTTGTCATACTGTATTTAATGTAACTGGCAATAAGGCAGCAAAGGGTCTGTATCTGCAGGCAGCCTGACATAGAAGGAAGCAAAGCACTTCTAGCTGACTCTGGTATGGAAAAGCAAAGGACGGTCCATGGGCGCTTTTAAGTGACAGAAAATACACTAGTGCCAGTTGTGGGCACCTTCCAATGTTCTGAAAAATCACTTATTTCTGCCTAACACCACGGCCTGAGACCAAACATCTGAGCATGGGAGATGATCACTCACAATCCCAGAGAGAGAGAGAGAGAGAGAGAGAGAAGGAGAGAGGAAGAGAGAGAGAATGAGAACCAGTGGCTCAGTTGTGATCATGTGACATTCAGCATCACATACTACTCATATTGCAAGACATCGCTCATTTATCAAGTTAAAATTTATTAGAAATGTTTGCTTGTCTTGCAGAATACTCACAGGACAAATTACTTGCAATCCAAAGTTTTACTGTATATGACTAAAACTATATGAGTTCACTAAACTGTGTGCCATTTTCATAGCTCCATAAGATCTCCAGTTGGAAGAGTGCATAGTATTCCTTCCCGTTGCTAATGCTGGAAGGTTGAGCCTCTGACCAGAAGCTCTAATGAAAGCCTTCATACTGAATCCAACCAACACGGATAGCCTCGGCAGCTGCCAGAGAAAGAGAAAGCAATCTGTCCTACAATGCCACCAATGGACCATGGCAGACACCCCATAGAGATTAAGATACTAATCCCCTGTATCCCTAATTCAAGGAAATAAGTATATGCCTGTATGGGTGTTGTACCTTAACCAGAAGGTTTGGTTTAGATAGATTCAATAATTTTACATCATATAATCATTTGTATTTAAGAACTGTATCATAAGTATAAGTTATTTGAAGAAGCCGCCTCTGATTTTCATATTATTCCACCAAAGCCAATGGAATAACATAGCATGGTTCATTGCAGATCTAAGACTGCCACAACTGTGACAGAAATCCAAGAAAAGCAATAGCATTATCAAAGAGTTGCATGAAATGTTGGGGGGAAATAAAGAGTCTGGGTGGCTGGAACTCTTGATTGTTTTCAGCAAGCGGCAGGAGTGCAGACAAAAGTAGATAACTGACAGATTGTGAGGAGCCTCAAAGGTCATAGTAAGAAGTTTGGATTCATTTTGTAGGAAATAAGAAATCATCAAAGAATTTTTAATCATAGATGTGACACTATCCAATTTGTATTTTAGGAAGATAATCCTGGTAGCAGCGTGGAGGAAGGACTGAATAGAGAAGGGACACAAAGGAGTTAGATCTTGTAAAAGGCCACTGAAATGCCAAGATACCAAACCATAACAGAAGCAGTAGGATGAAAATAAAAAGAGGTGGCTGGGGGTGGGGTATGGGTTGAATGGAACTATTGCAACTTGCAGAATCCCTTACAGTGGTCTCCCAAACCACCTGGTTTTCAAAAGTACCTTGGGAAAGTGTAAAATTCTTAGTCCCTGGCCAGTCTCAGAACTATTAAATCAAAATCTCTTAAGGATGTAGACTAGGAAATGCTTGTCACACCCCAGGGGTTCATGATGTAATCAGCCCAGCCTTAGAAGTTATGCTCCTACAAACTTACTTAAGTGACTGAGCTAGTGTCTTTAAATCATGAAAGTACGAATGAAGAATGTATAATCAGTTACAAAGAGCCCCATATTGCATGGTTCCATTTATATGAAATATTCAGAATAGGCAAATGAACAGAGACAGAAAATATATTACTGCATTTGCCAGAGGATGGAGGAAGGAGAAATGGGGATTGATTTGTTGTGAAAATGTTGGAGAATTAATGTTGATTACACAACGTTGTAAATATACTAAAAACCACTGAATTTTACGCTTAAAGGGGTGAATTTTATGACATGTAACTTAGATCTCAATAAAACTCCTTTTAAATAAATGAATTTCTAGATCCCACCTTTGGAGATTCCATAAATCTGCAACTGACCCAAGAATCTGTATGTTTAAAAAGCTCACCAGGTTGGGGCACCTGGGTGGCTCAGGTCATGATCTCATGGTTCGTGGGTTCAAGCCCTGCATTGGGCTCGCTGCTATCAGCACAAAGCCCACTTCAGATCCTCTGTTCCCCTCTCTGTCTGCCCCTCCCCCGCTCACTCTCTTGCGCTCTCTCTCTCTCTCTCTCAAAAATAAATAAATAAATAAAAACATTTTTAAAATGTTTTTAACATTTTAAAAGCTCACTAGGTCAATGAAAACAATCAACAAAACTAAAAGGCAACCAACAAAATGGGAAAAGAAATTTGCATTAACATATATGATTTTAGTATCTAAAATCTATAATGAACTTATCAAACTCAACACCCAAAAAATGAACAACCCAGTTAAGAAATGGGCAGAAGATATGAAAGACATTTTTCCGAAGAAGGCATCCAGATGGCTAACAGACACATGAAAAGATGCTCAACACTACTCATCATCAGGGAAATACAAATCAAAACCATGATGAGATACCACCTCGCACCTGTCAGAATGGCTAAAATTAACAACACAAGAAAAATAGGTGTTGGCAAGGATGCAAAGAAAGGGAAACCCTCTTGCACTGTTGGTGGGAATGCAAACTGGTACAGCCACTCTGGAAAACGGAATGGAGGTTCCTCAAAAAACTAAAAGTAGGGGTGCCTGGGTGGCTCAGTTGGTTAAGCATCTGTCTTCTGCTCAAGTCATGATCTCCTGGTTCATGGGTTCGAGCCCTGTGTTGGCCCCTGTGCTGACAGCTCAAAGCCTGGAGCCTGCTTCGGATTCTGTGTTTCTCTCACTCTCTGCTCCTCTCCTGCTCATGCTCTGTCTCTGTGGCTCAAAAATGAATAAATGTTAAAAAAAAAAAAAATAGAACAATGCTACGATCCAGCAGTTGCACTATTAGGTATTCACCCAAAGGATACAAAAATACAGATTTGAAGGCATACATGCAGCCCAATGTTTATAGCAGCATTATCAACAATAGCCATACTATGGAGAGAGTACAGATGTCCATCGACTGCTGAATGGATAAAGAAGATGCATGTGTGTGTGTGTGTGTGTGTTTATATATATATGTACATATATATATACATATACATACTGGAAATTAGCCATCAAAAGGAATGAAATCTTGCCATTTGCAATGACATGGATGGAGCTAGAATGTATTAAGCTAAGTGAAATAAGTCAATCAGATAAAGACAAATATCATATGATTTCACTCATATGTGGAATTTATTTTTTAATGTTTATATTTGAGAGAGAGAGAGAGAGAGAGAAAATGTGAGCAGGGAGGGGTAAAGAGAGAGGGGGACAGAAGATCTGAAGTGGACTTTGTGCTGACAGCAGAGAGCCCAATGCAGGGCTCAAACTCAGGAACCATGAGATCATGACCTGAGCTGAAGTCAGACACTGACTGAGCCACCCAGGTATCCCTCCTCATATGGGGAATTTAAAAAACAAAACAGATGAACAGATGGGAAGCGTGGGGGCGGGGGAGGGGGGGAGAAGAGAGGGAAACAAACCACAAGAGACTCAATGATAGAAAACAAACTGAGGGTTGATGGAGGGAAGCAGGTGAGGAATGGGTTAGATGGGTGATGGGTATTAAAAAGGGCACCTGTTGTGATGAGCACTGGGTGTTGTATATAAATGAGGAATCACTGAATTCTACTTCTGAAATCAATATTGCTCTGTATATTAACTAATTAATGCACCAGGTGATCCTAATGCTCAGTCAGGTTAGGGAATCACTGATGCATCTAGAAAATTCACTACAGAGTTCCCTGAGTTACACTTGCAGAAAAAGAAAAGATGCCAACAGCAGTGGCTCAAAATGAACAAAGCAGAGAGAAAGGCTGTCCCTGCCTCAGTCCTCCAGGCCTCAGGAAAGAAGGCCCTACTCACCCCCGCACAGAGGATGCCCCCCTCCCTCCTGCAGTCCTCATTCCCACCTCCCTCACCAGCTGCCCCCAAAGCACTCTCCCCTGTACAGCTCAGCCACCCATCACAGGCCTTCCAGGGAGTCCTATCACAAAAGGCCTAAAAACTTAAATGCCTTTGAACCCCAGACTTCGGCTTTTCCCTTGTCACTCTAATAAAACCATGATTCTCACATCTGGCTGATTTCTAAAAATAATTCTGATGCTTTTACTTTCACAATTACAGAAAAAAATAATGAGGGAAGATCCCATCTTTCTTTAAATACCAGGTTTGTTTAAAACACTATCCCTTCTATAAAGACTTCCCTAACCCCTCTCCCATTCCTGAATTCTTACTGGGATGAACTTCCTCCGCATCACTGCATATAGATTTTCAGATTTCTGTCACGGTCCCTCCTTGATTATAAATCTTTGTCTTCTCAGCTAGAATATAAATCTCTTAAGTTCAAGAGCTGTGAATTTTTCACTGTTGTTTCCAAGCACCTATTACAATTCCAAGTGGATAACTGAGCCTCAAAATTGTGTTGAGTTGAATATGTGAATCAAACACCTATTCTGATTTGTTAGGATTTTTTTCTAATTGAGGAAGGGAAAGTTATATACATCCTTTCTCAATGGCTAATACCAAAGTAAGGTTTTAAACAAGACTAAAATGTGAAGTTTAGTGAAATTAATACATTTTTATTTTCATAGTATTTTTTTCATCTTTGTAATAGCAGAGTACCTAAAAGAGTTCCCTGTTTTAAGCCTGATTTGGATGATGTCTCTCTACATTCCTCACACCTAATTAGATCGATTCACTAATGAATTCTAAGTGCATCTCTCTGAAAAATAATAAAACCTCTTCAACTACAATCAAAAGACATCATCAAGTAAAAATTGCAGATTCAAATTTCCAAGCAGAGTAAGTAAAGACTGAAGCTTTTGCAAAAATGTATACACAGTTCGGGGGTAAAGTGCTTTTCTAAGAAAATTTTTATAGGATACTCCCTCATTGCAAACAAATGCGAAATATCACTAAAAAACGATAAATATAAATAAGCCAGTGATAAAATCCTGTCAATATTTTAATATAAAATAATTATTACTTCCATTTACAAAGCATATTCGTATGTATTAGCTCAAAACTTCTTCATAATTATTCTGAACTAGTGTTAAAGCGATGCTTTAAGCCAACATGTTTCTGTATTCAACATTCAGAATCTGCACCACCTCAGAACTTAATACACTATATTGAGATTAGCTCTGAATAGAAGATCATGGAAATAACAGTGTAACCTCCAAATACAATCTTCGGTGAATGGGAGTCCAAAATTTCTCCAGCTCTGGAATTGTTCTGGGTAACGGTCGTCACGCTCCTCAAATAGATTTTTTAGTGATTTCAGTCAATGATGAAGGTAATAAATTGGTACTTTATAGCAGAAGACATGAATCTAAATGCTATAGTAACTTTTTCCAAAGGCACAAATAGTTCATAAAATCTACAAATATAGCATCCAGAAATTTTGGCAATCATAAGTGAAATGTTGATAAAAATCTTCTTTGCTCATGGACATAATATAGAATTATGACAATACAATATAATATAATATATTACATCATTATAATATAATTATAACATAATAATATAATATAATAACTATAATATAAAATTATAGTTTACTAAACTGAAAAGAAAATGATTTCACAGTAACCGTTTATCTAATTCTCTATGGTTTAATTAGCTAAAATTCAGGATAAAGCTCTATGTTATGTTAACGTGACATTATGATTTAACAGTTAAAAACATGAAGGTCATAGAACTGAAAATGTTAAGCTTCTCACTCGGTGCATACTGGCTGTACTACAGACCTACGCTGGCTGGACGCAGCCCAGGATCCCACCATCGGAGCAAAAAACAGAGAACTGTCCAGATAACAATATTCAAGTTGAGGATCTCGGAATAACAGAACATTTTAATGAGCCTTCCTGTACAGAAGCCGATAGCGAGATCTAAGAGACGCCCAGCGAGGGGGACCTGACCTGCCAGCAGAGCTTGAGTCTTTTGCAGAAAGTTGAAATCTCCTCTGACGTTTCTCATCTCATTAAGTCCAACTGTAAATCTTTTCCTCATTCCCTCTCGCATCCCAAATACTCATGAGCATTATTTTTACACAAAGAAACACAGTGAAATATAAAATCTCCACTATATGCATTTTATTTTCCCAAATTAAACAACATAAAGTATGTTATACTTGTTTAAAATTTTTAAATTATTTTCTTAGTATTTTTTATTTTGAGACAGAGAGCAAGCAAGGGAAGGGCAGAGAGATAGGGAGAGAGAGAAAATCCCAAGCAGACTCCACACTGCCCACGCAGATCCCAACACGGGGCTCAAACTCACAAACCATGAGATGATGACCTGAGCCAAAATCGAGTCGGATGCTTAACCCTATACTTGTGCCCCTACACTTGTTTAAATTAATGCTTTATCCAACTAATTATTTTGTTTCTTTAGGAGCAGCAAAGAACATTTTTAAGATTGTAGTCGATGTACCACCTTTAAAAAGAAAAAGTTCATAACTTTTCTCCCTCCACACTGTGTGAGCATGCGACAATATTTTTTCTTTAACCTACCCTAAAACTAGAACCTCATTCTGCTTCTAGGGGACATGAACAAATCGTATAAAAGCAGCAAGAATTTTCATTTCAGCTCTCATTAACTCTCTGGCAAATGATAGAGGATCAGGTACTAGAGGAGACTGAATAAGAAACTGCAATAATATCTACTCCTGGATTATTTTCCTCCTGTCTAGTACAACTGGTTTGGATCCACAAGGCAAGGAAATGCTTGCCATTTTGGTTTGAAGATCCTTCTTGATGTTATTAAAAATTCGGGTCATTTTGGCTGATACAACACAAAAAAGAATGCTCTCAAGAAAAAGGAGTTGGGGAGCCACCAAGAGAATGTCAAGAGAAGGATCATTTGGAGTAAGTAGAGTATCAACTCACTTCCCCATTCTTTCTCATTCTCTGTCAATTCCCTTCTCGCCGATAATACAGAGATATCCCAGATCTTACACAGCCAGCACGAACTCTTTCTCATCTGTGAAGTCCCACAGTTAAGAGTTTGTAGATGGGATATTAAAATTCATTCACCAAATTCCCATGCCCTGCTTAGTGCTGAATCATGCCTAAAAGAAGCTGTTTCCCACAGCCAGCGTTTCCCATAGGTTAGCACCGTGTGAGCTTAGATTATCCACTAAACCTCTTTGGACCCCACTTTCTCCATCATAAAATGAAATCATCGTACAATAATTTCAGGTGACCAAGAAACAGTAAAGTTTCATTATAATTTTTAGGTGGAATTTTTCATTCAACAGTAATAAACTATTACCAAAATAAATCTTTCTTGACCATGTCATATGTCACTCTTCAAAGGTTTCCTTATCCTTGTCATTCCTATCTCATTACACTATTCTCCTGTAATGCTCTACCAGGCCCCTCTGTGTGTACTGCCTTTTTAATGATTCCTTAACTTTGATTCCTTCCTTTTTGATGGTTCCTTTGAGTGTAGTAAGCAAAACTATGTTCTTGAAAGACTCTCACCTCATAATGGATGAAACAAAGGACCAAGGTCATACTTCGGAGATTGTTCTTCTACTCAAAGTTTATCCAATTAAAATTGAGTGCACTGTATCCACAAAACTCAGCTGCAATGTGGATGATATCTCTTATTCAGTACATGTCCATCTATCCTCCACTCAAACCAAGTCTTCCCCAAGGTATAGCATAGCTGGAGTAGAAGCAGAAGTAGAAATGGGAAAGGCAAGTAATATTGGGAGATGTAGCATAATCTAGAATATAATCCATTGTATGGATTAGTCAAATATTACACAAAACTGCTGCTTCTATGAACATAAACTTTCTTCAAGATCAATGAATTTTGTATTGAAAATGAAAAGACCAAGGTAATTCAGCTGCTATAAATTGTTGGCTATTTCAAAGTGATAGCTACTACTTTCTTCTAGGCACTTTATGAACTAGTCCTCGTAACAACCCTAGTACAGTTTTTAATCATCCCTTTTTAGAAAGGAAGCAAACAAAGTTATGGGGTTAAGTAATTTATATAAGGTTATACAAGTCTGTGGCAGAATCTGATGTCTGATCAGAGTTTATCCTATTCCAAACACTTGTTCTTTCCACTGTGCTATGGTATCCCTTCATATTACCTTCTAAATACATGTCTTTTATCTAGAGTATAGAAAACAGTGAAGTAGGCATAGGGCAAGTTTTCCCACCCAAAGACAACTGATAACCTTCTTTAATAATTTAGAATGTTAATAATAACGAATTAGATATTAGAAAAAATTTACTACACATTGTGGGTTGAATTGTGTCCCCAAAAATTCATATGTTGAGATCCTACCCTTCAGTTCTTCTGAATATTATCTTATTTCGAAACAGTACCTTTACAGTAGTAGTCAACTTTAAAATGAAGTCACTGGGATAGGCATTAATGCAATGTGACTGGTGTCCTCATAAAGAGAGAAAATTTGGACAGAGAGATGCATAGAGAGAAGATCAAGTAAGGATTAGGGAAAAGGTGACCATCTACAAGCCACGGAGAAAGGCCTTGGACAGATCTTTCCCTCACACACCTCAGAAGAAACCAATCCTGCTGAAACTCTGATTTGGGACTTCTAGCCTCCAGAACTATGAGAAAATAAATCTGTTGTTTAAGTCATCCAGTCTGTGGTAATTTGTTATGGTACCCCTAGAAAACTAATACATTATCTTAAAATATAAAGTTATGCATGGTGATTTGTTTAATCTCCTTAAATTATAATAGATTATTTAAAAATTAGAAATGTTCATGTCATTTCTACTTTAACATAATCATTGTTGTGGCACAAAAAGTAATATGAAATGAAGATAAATTAATTTTTGAAAAGAAAAAAAGAGTGGAGTAAAAATAGTGATAATTTGAATGTTGAACTTACGGCCATTAACATCTAAAACCATAAACCGAGACAGAGTGTTACTGAGTAGGGACAAAATTTAATGCCAGGTTCTAAGTAAAGAGTTAAGGATCTTCAGCATTAAAGAAAACAAGGAGGGGTGCCTGGGTGGCTCAGTCGGTTGGGCGGCTGACTTCAGCTCAGGTCATGATCTTGCAGTCTGTGAGTTTGAGCCCCGCATTGGGCTCCATGCTGACAGCTTGCAGCCCGGAGCCTGCTTCGGATTCTGTGTCTCCCTCTCTCTCTGCCCCTTCCCCATTCGCACTCTGTCTCTCTCTGTCTTTCAAAGGTGAAGAAATGTTAAAAAAAAATTTTTTTTTGATTAAAAAAAAAAAGAAAACCAGGAAAACAACCTAATTTTAACAAGAAAAATACATATATTAGACTCTATGTGTGTGAATCCATGTACATATAAATACACACACACATAAATATATTAGAAATAAACCACAAAATCAAGAATTATTTTGTGGGGCATCTGGGTGGCTCAGTTGGTTAAGCATCTAATTCTTGATCTCAGCTCAGGTCATGATCTCACAGTTCGTGAGTTTGAGCCCCAAGCCGGGCTCTGTGCTGGCTCTTTCTCTCTCTTTCTCAAAAATAAATAAACATATTTTAAAAAAGAATTGTTCTGCAAAATTTTTAAAAATATGCTAGAAAAATATCTACCTGCAAACTTTTAAAAATCAGTCCAAGACTTCTTCTCTTTCCTGTTAACGTAACAACTAAAACAATGGCACAATATATGAAACAACTGCTTTCAAATGCTGAACAAAAGGCAGCACAGGACTATAATTTCTGAGAGAAGAGAAAGAAACAAGGCGAACAATATGAATGCCATGGATTTCTACTTATAGAGAATTTCTGAACCATGACACAGGGACAGGATTCCAAATAGAACTTAATGGTACCTATAATTGAGAAAACAGAAATACAAATATGGGGAGAACAGGGTGAGTAGAATTTGTAAGAACAAATTCCAGAAATGAGAAAGCAATGAAGAGAAAGAGTTTGATAAATCTTCACAAAAGTCTCCTAGATTCTTCAGCTTTGTGCCAATCTGTGGATGCATAAAATGAAATTTGATAGAGCCATACAAAGGACAAATGGCAAGCCATACAAAAAACAGAGTAAATTTCTGAATATTGTATGCTAAAGACTTGGCAGAGCTAATACAGAACGGAGAAACATGTGCATTTCCATCAGGGTGAGGAGATCTTATTTAATACATGGGGCATTCAAAAGAGAACATTAGAAGGGTCATTGTTTAGTAGTGGGGCTAATTTAGCCCTACACTAAAAACTACTATATACCTATATAAACCTTATAAAACTTCAAGATAAACTTCAAAGGTAACTAATTCACAAATAACTGCCAGAAAAAAAAATTTGAAATTCTAAAACAATGTAAAACCACAATGTCCAGCATCCAAACAAATATCAATAGATATGGAAGTCAATTTCCTTCTATGTATCAGCAATGAACAATTGAAATTTAAAATTGAAAAGTGTTTTGGGGCGCCTGGGTGGCTCAGTCGGTTGAGCGACCAACTTCAGCTCAGGTCATGATCTCATGGTTCATGGGTTCAAGCCCCACTTTGGGCTCTATGCTGACAGCTCAGAGCCTGGAGCTTGCTTCTGATTCTGTATCTCCCTCTCTCTCTGCCCCTCCTCCACTCATGCTCTGTCTCTCTCTGTCTCAGAAATAAATGAACATTAAAAAAATTTTTTTAATAAAAAAATAAAATAAAATGGAAAAGTTTTTTTTTTTTTTTTTTTTTTTCAATGTTTTTTATTTATTTTTTGGGACAGAGAGAGACAGAGCATGAACGGGGGAGGGGCAGAGAGAGAGGGAGACACAGAATCGGAAACAGGCTCCAGGCTCCGAGCCATCAGCCCAGAGCCTGACGCGGGGCTCGAACTCACGGACCGCAAGATCGTGACCTGGCTGAAGTCGGACGCTCAACCGACTGCGCCACCCAGGCGCCCCAAAATGGAAAAGTTTTTAAATACACCCTTTAAAATAACACCCCTCCCAAAAACAATGTATAAATCTAACAAAACACGTACAGGATCTGTATGTGAACAACTACAAAACACTAATGAAAGAAATCAAAGAAGACCTAATTAAATGGAGACATATTCCAGGTTCATAGATTAAAAGACTCAGTACTGTTAAGATGTCAATTTTTGTAAACTTGATATATAGTCAATGCAATCCCAACCAAATCACAGCAAGCTATTTTGTAATAACAACAAATTGATTCTAAAATGTAAGTGAAAAGGCAAAACATCAAAAAGACTCAACACAATACTGAAGAAAACAAAGATGGAGGGTCCATACTATTAATATTTCAAGATTAGCCTAAAACTACCGTAACCAACCCAGTGTGATGTGGGTGAAAGAATGGGCACATAGAGCAGTGCAAATACAGTCAACTGAGTTTTAAAAGGCACATCAAAAAAGGAAAGACAAAGTTTTCAACAAATAGGGCTGGAACAATTGGATGCCCACATGAAAACCAAAAAAGAACCTAGACACAGGCTTTGTATCATAAATAAAAATTAACACAAAATGGATTATACACCTACATGTAACATGCCAAACTATAGAAAGCTTCTAGAAGATAACACTGAAGGAAATCTAGGTAACCTGGACTTAGAAATGAGTTTTTTATTCAAAACCAAAAGCACAATCCATAAAAGAAAAAAAAAAAAGTTGGACTGCATTAAAGTTTAAAGGTTTACATTGTATATAATACTGTTAAGAAAATGAAAAGACAGGTGACAGGGAGGAAATATTTGCAAATCACCTATCACTTTAGAATTGTATCCAAATATTCAAAGAACTGTTAAAAGTCAGCAATAAGAAAACAAACAACCTACCTAAAAAGTGGAGAAGAGATCTGAGCAGACACCCAATTAAAGACATTACAGATGACAAATAAGCATATAAAAAGATGCTTCACATCATTTATTATTAGGGAATTGCTAATTTAAAAAATCAGAGGGGTGCCTGGGTGGCTCAATTGGTTAAGTGTCCGACTTCGGCTCAGGTCATGATCTCATGGTTCGTGAGTTTGAGCCCTGCATCAGACAGCACAGAGCCTGGAGCCTGCTTCAGATTCTATGTCTCCCTCTCTCTCTCTGCCCCTCTCCTGCTCATGCTCTGTCTCTCTCAAAAATAATAAATAAACATTTTTTAAAAATTTAAAAATCAGGGGAGCCTGGGTGGCTCAGTCGGTTAAGCCTCTGACTTCAGCTCAGGTCATATTCTCGCAATTTGTGAGTTCGAGCCCCGCATGGGGCTCTGTGCCGACGGCTCAGAGCCTGGAGCCTGCTTCAGACTCTGTGTCTCCCTCTTTCTCTCTATGCCCCTCCCCCACTCACACTCTCTCCCTTTCAAAAATAAACATTAAAAATTTAAAACTCAGAGACTACTGCATACCTGTAAGAATAGTTAAAATCCAAAAAATTAACAAAATCAATTGCCGATGAGGATGTGTAGCAATAGGAAGTCTCGTTCATTGCTGGTAGAAATGAAAAATGCTAGAATCACTCTGGAAGATGGTTTGGCAGTTTCTCCTGAAGCTCATTCTAGCTTTATATGATTGGCAAACCCATTCTTAAATATTTTTCAAAATCTTTATTATGTGTATATAAAAACTTGCACATCACCATTTACGGAGGCTTTACTCACAATCACCAAGTGAAAAGAAGTGTGTGTTTTGGACAGGAGAGGACTGAGCTGAAGTTACAGCTTTCTAGATAAAAGGGATATCATGGCTGACACTTCCACTCTTCTCTCTCCTCCCTTATTCCACTGGATGCAGAGGTGGTGATAAGAGCGGCAGCTGGTGTCCTGAGGAAAAAGCCAAGGAAATATGATGACCCCTCTCCTGACATCCATGAGCTGTGGACCATCACCACCTCCATCTATCTATGTACTTTCTGTAGTGGAAAATTTAACTCTTATTTGTTTAAGCAACTGTTGTGTTTTCCTGATAACCTCCCGTTAATCACCGTATATTCTAAACTGTCCCTGAAACACTACACACTTTTGGGGGGACGTGTTCCTCCTCAACTCCAAGAAGGGTTTGCTGTTGACAGTGCTCATTGTACTCCCACCTCCTTGGCAAGAAGGATTGGTTCAAGAAAGGTGAATTCCGGTTTTTTCCCCCCACAGTTTTCTTTTTTTTCTTTTTAACATTTATTCGTTTTTTGAGAGAGAGAGCTTGAGCCGGGGAGGGGCAGAGAAAGAAGGAGACCCAGAATCCAAAGCAGCTTCAGGCTCTGAGCTGTCAGCACAGAGCCCGACACCAGGCTCAAACTCACGAACTGTGAGATCTTGACCTGAGCCGAAGTCCGACATTTAACCCACTGAGCCACCCGGGCGCCCCTCCCACACATTTTACTAACTAGAGCTGTCAGGGAAGAACATTTTTTTCTTCTCTGGCTTTGAGTATGTAAGCCTGGAGCTCCCTGTGGGGAAGTCCA
Source organism: Panthera pardus (assembly GCF_024362965.1). Lineage (NCBI taxonomy): Eukaryota > Metazoa > Chordata > Mammalia > Carnivora > Felidae > Panthera > Panthera pardus. Next base: position 20,696,206 of record NW_026526732.1, on the reverse strand, counting down.
GCTTGGTAGAGTTTGCTTGAGAGAATGAAGTCCAAACCGGAGTAAAGCAAACCCAAGGGGGAAGAGAGAGAGCTGGAGAGCAAGTGAGGAGACCTCTGTCTGGTTAAATTCCATGCTTCTTTTAGTTTGGTTATATGTGTTAATAATGATTTCTTTTTTTTTTTTTTTTAGGCTCATTTACACTCAGTTTTCTATTACTTGCAATCAAAGAGTCTAGGCCAATATAACTAATGTGATTTTAAATTATAAGATGAAGTATGACGAAAGGAAGAGGTACTATGAGAAAGATTAAGAGAGGAGTTAGGGAAGATTTCTAAAATAAAGCAACAGGTAAGAAGAGATCTAACAAATAAACAGATGCAAACCTGGAGAAGACTGGAAGGAAAGAAGGTTTCCCACATGGCTCCTCCCAGCCCACCCTATCAGCAACATGAATTCAGTATGCCCTAAACATAGAAAGGAGAGGTTTTTCTGGAAAGATCTTGAGACATCTATGGATCCACCCAGTAGAGGTAAAGGTAAAAACAAAACAAAAACAAAAACAAAAAGCAATTCCATTTAGGAATAAATAAGCTAAAATATCTTTCCACATAGTAAAGTTTTGTTTGCTTGTTTGTCTGTTTTTACTCGCTAATTGTAAGGACCTGGAGCTGGCTGGCTCCCCAGCCTCACACCCTAAGGAAGGAAACCTCTCTGTGCAAAATCTGTCAAATTACACAGTATCTCATGCATGACCTCCCATGTAGAGGGGATCTGGGGTAAGCATAAGCAACTTCAAAACAAAACCAGCCCAACTACCTATACTAATCCACATAGCCTTTATTCATAAAAATGAATGGTCATCCAAGGATTACCAGATATTTGAGGAAAATCTGTAGTATAAAAAAACAATTGCCTATCGAGAAAAAGAAATAAATGCAAGACAGAAACAACTTTCAATCAATTCTATCTAATGTCATCATCGGAAAGATTCGGTTATTAATTGTATCCATATAGGAAGAAAAGCAGTTCCTAAAAAAGAAATCAGAGAATAACAGGGAAAATGTGGAAGATTAAAAATATGATTACCAAAAAAAAAAAAAAATTCCAGTGTAAGGACTAAATCATGGAATGGCTACTATTAAAAACCAAACACTGAGGGGCACCTGGGAGGCTCAGTGGGTTAAGCGTCTGACTTCAGCTCAGGTCATGATCTTGCAGTCCGTGAGTTCAAGCCCCACGTCGGGCTCTGTGCTGACTGCTCAGAGCCTGGAGCCTGTTTTGAATTCTGTGTCCCTCTCTCTGCCCCTCCCTCCCCTCTCAAAAATAAATAAACATTAAAAAAAAATTAAAAACCAGGGGCGCCTGGGTGGCTCAGTCAGTTAAGCGTCCGACTTCGGCTCAGGTCATGATCTCACAGTCCGTGAGTTCAAGCCCCACGTCGGGCTCTGTGCTGACTGCTCAGAGCCTGGAGCCTGTTTCAGATTCTGTGTCTCCCTCTCTCTCTGACCCTCCCCTGTTCATGCTCTGTCTCTCTCTGTCTCAAAAATAAATAAACGTTAAAAAAAAATTTTTTTTTTTAATTAAAAACCAAACAGTGATCTGAGAAACACTGTCAGGAAAATCCATCCAAACACAAAACATAGAAAATACAAGACAAAATTTAAGAGATACTTACATATATGCAGAAGGTACAATATATGGGTAACAGATATTTCAGAGGGAAGAACAAAGAAAACAGGGGAGGAAATGAAAAAATAAAAAATTTCCCTGAGTTCAAAGAAAGAATTCCTGAAATTGAAACAGCCAACCAATTAACTGTCAAGGAATATAAACAAAAGAGACTCCGATAAATCCTGGTAAAATAACTTAAGGAAAGCTTGTAAAGCTTCAAAAGGGGAGGAAAAAAATAAACAGACTGCCTACAAAGGAATGGGCTTAGTCTAGCATCACAATTGTCAATTACAATGGGTGCTAGAAGGCGCTGAGGCAACGGCTTCTAAGGCAAAATTAATTTGAGACTAGAAAACTCTACCAAATGATCAAATGTGAGGGCAAAATAAAGATATCCTCAGGCATTTAAGTATTCAGGTATGTAACCTCTCAGATAGGTTACCTCTCATTTACTGTTTCTTCAAAATTATTTTAGGATACAATCCAACAAAATGAGTAAGATATTTAAGAAAGAGGAAGACACGGAATCCCAAACAATGTAACTAACACAGGGGTTCAATTAAGAAAAAAAAAGAAAAAAGTCCCAGATAGCTGTGCTCAGAAAGCTATGTATCAGTGAAAATTAGAATAACCCCAATTTTTCAAGGAAAAATATTTTCAAAGAGTGAGATATCTGTATCCATCAAATACTTAATCAAGCTGGGAAATTCTGATGATCAGTGTGGGTCTTCTGCTAAAAAAATTTAACTAGAAATTTTAAAACAAGTTGTAGAAGAACATTACCACCCAAATACAAAGTTTAAGTAAACTCTAATCGTAATTTATAGCAGAAGAGCAGAGAATTTTTCCTTCCGGTGGCACAGGTTCCGTGTCACAAAATTATATTTCCTTTTTAATGAGACTAATTGCACTACTTGGTTCTGCAGTAATTATTTCCCAATCATAACAGTAAAGGTAATAATCACTAACACTTACTTAACACTTAATGTAAGTCCTATTCTAATTCCTTTAGATTTTAGTCAGTTTGGTTCTTTCAACAACAGAACAGTAAGGTTTAGTAACTTGCCCAAGGTCACACACAGGTCAGTGAACCCAGGCATTCTGGCTCCACAATCCTACAACACCTCTCACAATGCTGTTTGTTAATTTACCATTCTTAGAATCAAGTTACCAAATCTAAAACAAGAAGGAATAGTAACAATTATAAAACAAAATATAAATTATTACAAAACTTACCAATGTAGAGAAAATAATTAACCAAAGTAAGGAGAGAGAGAAGCATGTGTAAGTCAGTTATTTTTCTTATCCTCTTACACAGGAGTAACTTTCCATATAATAGAATTCTAACACAGAAATTTCTATGTAATAGAAAGACAACAATGATATAAATATATAATTTTTATATCAAAGAATAATATAAAAATCAGCAAAGATGAGAAAGATAACGAACTTAAATTCTTCATATTTCACAGTATGATGGCTAAATTTATGGGTATACAGTGGCTGTCGATTTCTAATTTTAAAATATTACATATGATTTACCTAGTAACTCAGAAAATCTAAGCTCGGAAAAGTTAAACTTAATACATTAAGAAATAGCAATAATAAGCAAATTATTTCGAACTCTGAAAGGAATATCAGAAAAGCTAAAAACAGAAAAGGAGAGGGACTAGGGAAGGGTAAGTCTTTAATTTTTAATAAAATGACCAGATATTTTACTGTGAAAAATTATTATATAATATCATTAATAAAAGTAGTATCCTACTAAAGTAGTATCCTACTGAAGTATCCTATAAAGAAGGGCATATAAACTGGTGAGGCTACCTTCCAATTCTGGCATGGTAATACAAAGTAACAATAAATACCACCGGGCCATAAAACCCAGTGGGACAAGGATAATATATAAACGTATTACAGAATACTCAAGCTCTTTACTGATTCTTTGTTTCCACACCATTATGACTAAATGGCCCATTTTTGTCATATAAACTTCTACAGAGACATTCATTTCATCATCGTTAGACAACTACTGAATCGCACATACTCCAATCCTGTACTTTGCACACCACACTTAAGAGAAATTGCCATCTGAATTCACACATCGCCGGCGGGAGTCTACATTGGTAGAACCTTTTCAGGTTATAATTTGGCAGTCCTTTTTGAAACGTAAAATATGGCCACACTTTGACCCAACAATTTCCCTTGGCAGAATCCACCCCACCGCAACACTCCCAAATACTCAAAGACAGCTGCACACATTAAGCTATTACTGTTTATAGCAAAGGAGAAAGAGACAACGTAAATGCACCCAAGTTAGATGCAGACTATCTTGTTGCCGTTTAAAAAACGAAATACATCTCTATGGAGTGACACTAAAAAGCATCCGCAACATATCGTTAGGCAAGAAAAGGCAAGGCGTAGAATCCTCTATTGCACGATCTGCGCGTGAGACAGATACATGATAGGTTGACAGACACATATACTGGCAGTTGGCAGTGGGCTTAAGGTGTGCCGAGGAAACAGTAAGTTTTTACCTTGAAAGTTGGCTGTTTTTACAACTACGTATACTGTGTGTATAGCCTAAGAAACCAGAGTCTGGCCGAAAAGAGAAACACTCAACGTGTTTGCAACTCGCTCACTCTCAGATCTAAGAGGGAAAGGAGGCGCGAGGATGAGCGAGCAGGCCAGCTCCACCGGTTGGGTGATTTCTCGGCGAACGAGGCGGGAAGACACAGAAACCACTAAGGCGGAGCTGACGAGCGAACCCGGCAGCGGCCGGGGCGCGGGGGGCGCGGAGGACACACACTGGGCACCGGGTGCAGGGTGTGCGGGGAAGAGGGCGGAGGGTCGGGGAGCAAAGGCGAAAGGGGCGCGCCGGGCCCCGCTCCGCCCGGCGGCCGCGAAGGGTCAGCCCGGGGCACCCGGGGAGATCGGGGCGGCTTTCGAAGGCCGGGAGGGGGCGCGCAGCGGGCCCCGGCCGAACGCCCCAGGCCGAGGCGGAGCCCCGAGCCCCCGGTCCGCGCCCGGGGACGGCCGCCGGCTTCCAGTACCTTCCCAGGAGAGCTCTCCTCCCGGCTCCCGCTTCAGGAACTTGTACCAGAACGTGTCCACGCGGCCCGGCTCCGCCCCGTCCTGCGCCGCCTCCTCGGGCGCCAGCTCCACCTCCCCGAGCCACAGGCCCGGCTCCTGCAGCGCCAGCGCCCCGGCGCCCGCAGCCGTGCCCGCCGGCCTCAGGCGCACGGCCCCGCGCGGCTCCCAGCCCCCCAGCTCGGGCCGCGAGCCCACGACCAGCAGCTCCGGCCCCCGCCCGGCCACCGCGGGCGGCACCACCACCCCGAACCGGAACCGCATGGCGGCGGGCGGCGCGGCTGCGGTCCCCGTGTCCCCGCGGCCGGCGGACGTGGCCCGAGCGCGAGGCGGCCGCGGCGATTGGGCGGCGGCGCGGGGGGCCTGGTCGCCAGGGGCCGGGGCGCCGGCGGGGACACGTGCGAGGATGCACCTTTTTTGGGCTGCATCACGCGGCCCAGGAGCCGGGGCCTGCTCCAGCCCGGCCTGTGGCGGCGGGAGAAGTGGGCCCCGCCGGGGAAGGACGCTTGCCCTGGCCGGCCGCCTGGTCCTGCAGCGCGGCTCCGCGGGGCGGCTGGGGACGCGGCGGAGGGAAGGAAGGGGAGGCCAACCCGGGTTAGGAAACGTATCAGAAGCCCCGCGAGTTTCCAGTCGTCTTTCCCCAGGCCACAAAATTATCTTTGTGCGGGTCGTAAAGAACAAAGGAGTGGCCGGTAGTGAAGTTAGAGGAAGATCCCGGACCAGGTATCTGGAGAGCTCTGGCCCTTAAACTCGCCCTGCGCCTCTGGTTATTTGTAAATCGAAGGTATAAAATAACTGATGTTGAAAGACGCTGCTACCTCTTGAAGGTTGATCTGATTGCTGGAAGAGGCGCCATTCGACCCATATAATAATACCCTCTAGTTCACTTTTTTACCAGCTTTTTATTTGAAAGCTTGTGAATGGGGGGGGGGGGGCAAAATTTCACGTGTTCATAATATCCTTAGTAAAACAAAAAAGTACAAAAATGTTAATCATACAAACTCGGTGTCTTAGTGGAACATCTAGTAAACGAATATGCTTTACTCTTCAATATTGATGTATTCCACTGAGTGGTTGGTTGGTTGCTAAGCTTCACGGTAAACACAAAGAAAAACGTGAAGACAGCCAGGCTGGCCAAACATGGCTGACTCGGTAGCAAAACAGACACTAAATCACAGTGGCATGTGAGTCAGTTTATTCAACTTGCTGTTACAAAATATTCTTACGCTCATTTTAGGAAATTGAGAGTCATTGGGCCATGCAAGGACCCTGGGAGCTGACAGTTGAGGACTTTCTTGTGTTCTCCTGGGCAGCTTGTGTTGTGCACTGTCCAAATGGCATTATTCCTACCAGCTCTTCCAAAGTACTGCCCATTCCGGTATATAAAACAAGGAGAGGAAGAAAAGGAAGGGAGGAAAGAAGGAGAAAGAAAGGAACGAAGGAAGGAAGACGAAACAACATATTTAAGAAGCATTATTTCCTTTTCTCTTATGGTAAAGAAGTTGAGTAATTTTAACAGTTGAAAGTACTCCTTTAATCCCCTGAACAAAATCTATTCTAGCCTATTTTATGGCATGGATTGAAATACAATACAAATATTATGGCTACACTGTGCACTGAGTAAAATGCAATTGGAAATAACAAGATCAAAAGGACATACACCAAAGCCTCAGTCGTACTTTGTCAATCATTTGAATTTATTAACCATGAAAATTATAACGGCCATTGCACCATTATGATGAACCAGGCACGTGGTTTTCAAACTCTTATTATCTCATTTAATTCTCTCACCAATCCTGTGAGGTAACTAACCTTGTTATCTCCATTTTTATATGTGAGTAAAAAGGCACAGAAAGTTTCAGTAAGCAGCCCACAGCAAGGAAGGGACAGAGACATTGCTAAAATTCATCCATTTACAGTTAAAGATGTATACACACACACACACACACACACACACACACACACACATATAATTTGATTTCTAGGAGAATCATTTACAGAATGCCTTCAAATCCCAGCGTATTTAAAGGAGTTATTCACCACTAGCTCTGAATGAAAAATGAACTTCCTATAATTATAGGAAGAAACTGAAAATAACCAGTTTCATCCTTAGGAATGATGAAACAGATGAAGCTAAACTAATCAATGAGTCTATAAAGGCATAAATGTCTTGGTACTTAGAGTGGATTTGACCTCAGGCCCCAGAAAATGGTCACTGTTACGCCTTTATACACCTATCTTGTTGACACTGAAATACAAATTTAAAAAGTCAAGGTGAAGAATTTTACCAGGCATTAAGCTGTGTTATTCCCAGCTTTTTCTTCCTGGTTGAGTTCTCCATGTGAGATTTCTTTTTACATTTCAAAGAATCATGGTATTTATTGGAAGGGATTATTTATGGGATCCATTTGAGGTCAGATTCTTGAAGGTATTAAGACCAGCTGAATTTAGAGCAAGAATCAGCTCAGTAAAGAAACATAATTCTGATAATAATTTTTGAAAGACCTAACTAATTTGTTGTCATTGAATTTCATTTGTATAGTGCTATCTCATATATAACCGCAATATTTCTTGAAGAATGGGTGATAAATTCACATTTAGAGTTGCAGGATCCAATTCAAATGTAAATTCTTTGAAAGCTCCCTCAGGGAAAGCTATTATTTGGAACTATGGTAATTTATGTTTTCTGAAACAATCTTTCACTAGTCAGTGAGTTATCATAAATCTTCCCTCATAATATTGTATATGTACAGACACACTCGCTGCTGCAAATCATATTTCATTGAAATAGTTCAGGGACCGTTATGAGCATTAGTTTATTGCTTGTCAGAACACACTAAGAATTACACGTGCCACATATACTATTCCCAATTTTGTGGCTTCAAAAACAAAATAAAAACAAACCCTTCCAGAGAGAATTTGATGATCGCTTAGAAATTTTGCATATTGCAACTTACTTTTCTCTGGGTTGGAAAATCGTACGTTAAGCTACTTGAAATCCCTTGGAGGCTCTGGAACAACAGACTGATTTGATCCACACCAGAGCTTCGTCCCAAAATTCCACATTTCTCAACTATTTTAAAAACGCATGTCCCTCTAGGATACATGTAAAAATCTCCTATCTGCAGAAGATTCCAGTAATTCCTCTTCCCACCCCATCCCACCGCAGACAAGTACTGCACTGGCAGTGCATCACCAACAGTCAGTTTAGTCAAGCATTTTTTCCTGTAATTTATGCCATAGAAAGATTGATTTTTTTTAATTTTTTTTTAACATTTATTTGTTTTTGAGACAGAGAGAGACAGAGCATGAGCGGGGGAGGGTCAGAGAGACAGGGAGACACAGAATCCCAAGCAGGCTCCAGGCTCTGAGCTGTCAGCACAGAGCCCGACGCGGGGCTTGAACCCACGGACTGCGAGATCACGACCTGAGGCGAAGTCGGCTGCTTAACCGACTGAGCCACCCAGGCGCCCCAAAAGATTGATTTTTTTAAATGGTCCGAGTATAATATTAAAAGGAAGCATACGCCTTTTCAAAAGAAATTGCCCTACCCCTTCCCTGACACAGCCCATTCCCACCTGCCGTCAACATTACAAAACCCACACCCTCTCTCCATACCTCTCAAAGGAGAGACTCTTCCTGACAGGTCAGCCAAGCCTGGGTTCTGTCAGGCAATGACCTCAGCTCACTTTTCCTAGGGACAGTAGAGAGCCAAACCGGGTGACTGGACCTTGAGGGTAGAGACACCAGCTCAGAGCTTCCTTCAGATGTAAGAAGATCCTCCGAGGTCTGGGGGAATTCGAATGGCAGGCCAGTTGACACCTTTCTCAAAAGGGGTAGAGGGCTTGGTAACTCAACCCCTAGGAATAAAAGAGTGGTGGCTGGAAGGGATGATTTGAAACTCCCAAGGGAACTTGCAAAGCGTTTGAGAAAGGGGAAAGAGGTTAGCTGAAAGCCGAGCTGGTTCATTTAGACTTAAATGGGGAATGGAGACTGAGGTGGGGGAGAAGGGGGACAGTGGGGGTGGGGCAGGGGGCTGGCAAACGTCACAAGTACTTTTTAAGAATTTGAACAATCTTGGGGTGCCTGGGTGGCTCAGTCAGTTAAGCATCTGACTTTGGCTCAGGTCATGATCTTACCAGTTCATGGGGTCGAACCCCGCGTTGGGCTCTGTGCTGACAGCTCAGAGCCTGGATCCTGCTTGGGATTCTGTCTCCCTCTCTCTCTGCCCTTCCCCAGCTTGCTCGCTGTCTCTGTCTGTCTGTCTCTCTCTGTCTCTCTCCCTTAAAAATAAACATTAAATACTATGTGGCGATGAGAAAGAATGAAATATGGCCTTTTGTAGCAACGTGGATGGAACTGGAGAGTGTTCTGCCAAGTGAAATAAGTCATACACAGAAAGACAGATACCATATGTTTTCACTCTTATGTGGATCCTGAGAAACTTAACAGAAGACCATGAGGGAGGGGAAGGAAAAAAAAAAAAAAAGGTTAGAGAGGGAGGGAGCCAAAACATAAGAGACTCTTAAAAACTGAGAACAAACTGAGGGATGATGGGCGGTAGGAGGGAGGAGAGGATGGGTGATGGGTATTGAGGAGGGCACCTGTTGGGATGGGCACGGGGTGTTGTATGGAAACCAATTTGACAATAAATTTCATATTAAAAAAATAATAAAATAAACATTAAAAAAAATTTTTTAGGGGCGCCTGGGTGGCTCAGTCGGTTAAGCGGCCGACTTCGGCTCAGGTCACGATCTCACGTTCCGTGAGTTCGAGCCCCGCGTCCGGCTCTGTGCTGACAGCTCAGAGCCTGGAGCCCGTTTCAGATTCCGTGTCTCCCTCTCTCTCTGCCCCTCCCCTGTTCATGCTCTGTTTCTCTCTGTCTCAAAAATAAATAAATGTTAAAAAAAAAATTTTTTTTTTTAATTTTTTTAAAGAATTTGAACAATCTGTAATTCACTCTTTGCTTATTTTTCCTAACCCTTGTATGTGTTTATATCAAGAATAAAGTATTTTAGGGGTGCCTGGGTGGCTCTGTGGATTGAGCATCCGACTCTTGGGATCAGCTCAGGTCATGGGGTTTGTGGGTATCAGCTCACAGTTTGTGGGATCAGGCCCATGTGGGTCTCTGTGCTGACCCCATGGAACCTGCTTGGGATTCTCTCTCTCCCTCTCTTTCTCCCTCTCTGCCCCTCCTCTGCTCATGTGAGCTCTCCCTCTCCCTCTATCTCTCTCTTTCAAAATAAATAAACTTTTGGGGTGCCTTGGTGGCTCAGTTGGTTAAGTGGCTGACTTCAGCTCAGGTCATGATCTCACAGTTGGTGGGTTCAGGCCTCACGTCAGGCTCTGTGCTGACGGCTCGGAGCCTGGAGCCTGCTTCGGATTCTGTGTCTCCCTCTCTCTCTGCCCCTCCCCCACTCAAGCTCTGTCTCTATCTCTCTCAAAACTAAATAAACATTTAAAAAAATTGTTTTAATTAGTGGAACTAGCCACTTATACAAAAATATATACTTGTCCAGGCATGCACTATGGACATTGTCAAAGTCTAATTCTCCAAAATGACTGTCATATAAATTAATGAGGGAACCAGCAGGATGGTAAAGATGGTTCAAAAAGAACTCAAGATCTAATGTATACAGACTCTGAAAGACTCCGAGAAGATCACTAGGTTAGATACAAAATGGATTCATTAAAAAAAAAAAAAAAAATTAATCTATTAAAAAATAAATAAATAAATAAATAAATAAATAAATAAAAATAAAAATTAAAAAAAAATCTTAAACAGAATAAAAACAGGAAAATCTCCAAAAAAAAAACAAACAAAAAATGGATTCATTTACTACTGGGCAACGAAAGACTTGGGTTTGTCTATCCTACCACACAGAAATCACTTGCATCCTAAATGGATAAAATCTACAATATCGAATTTATAACTTTAGTAGGAGGGTCTGAACCAATAGGAAATAGTAACATCAACTGGGCACGAATATCCTGTAGAGAATGAAATAACTCTGGAATGAACCTGGAGCGCACTGCTCCAGCCTGCGGGACAGGCGGTCACCCTTTCAACCCCAGTTCTAGGTTTGGGATACTTTTTCTTAACAGTGTATGACAATAATTAATAATAATAATATCCCATTATTGAGCTCCTGTCTATCACGGGCTGGGCACTGTGCTGAGTGTCAAACACACCTTATTTAATCCTGTCCACATTTCCATGAGGTAGTCATGATCTCCATTATCCAGAAGGACACAAATTGTCTGAACATTAACTGATTTGCCTAAAGCCATACAGAGCTAATAAATGACAGAGCCAAGAATTGCACCCGGAAATGCCAGACCTAGTAACGTCTCCGGGCAGGGATTCAGCACATGGTTGTGCAGCTCAATACTACACAGAAGCACCAGGCTGAAGGGATGAACGGAGGGGGCTGCTGAAACTCCATCCATGCTCCACTTGCAAAGCCTTTTGTTCTGGGTGCCTTTTTCCTCCCATAAAATATCTGCTCCTTGGTAAGCTTCGTGCTGCATGGCAAACCTACGTACAAAGCCATAAGGGCTGTGATTGCTCAAGGGTAACACATTTCACTATTTCCTTCTCCCAGCAGAAAATTTTGCCAGTTCTCACAAAGGCATATATAAGATAAGCCCTGATTCCAATAGTGTAAGAAAAAAAAATTGATAGCTGTTTAGATACAGTTGGCAAACTTCAATATTTTTACTCATTGGGACAGATCCTTAGTAAAATTACAGCTGTAAACAGATTATATGCATCAGCCTGGACAAATACAGATGCATCTGACTAGACTTAAAACAGTAACTTAGATTTTATATACAGTCACTGTGTGGATATTGTCTGTCTTTGGCGTCAGCCATGTGGGAGATTCTGCACTAAGACTTTGTTCTGCAGGAACTTCACCAGAAACTCCACAGCCTTTCTTTAGCTCAAGGATCTCCAAGAGATGAATGAAACAGGAAACAAAAATATATACTTCCTTAGAAGGAGGCCAGAGACTGCTACTATGAAACAGTTTTTGTAACCTGACTTAGCACATTTCCCTTCAATTTCAGCCAGAAATGTGACCAAATGGATTGCAGTGTCCTTGTCTCTATGCCTCTACACAGAAAAGGGCTTGCAGAATTTCCAGTCACCCTGGGGTGGGGAGAAAAGGATAAGGGTGGGAGGAGCTCCTTCCGACAAAGACATTGTAACAATAGCACCTGTTGTTCCCTCTGAGGGAAGTAACATGGTTGTTGCAATCTCGTTGGTCTGTGACCTTAGAAGCCTCTGGTACTGTCTATAGCAAAGGACGCAAAACAGCAGACCATACCTGACAGACAGACAGACAGACATGAACTTTTATTTAATTTGCCAAAATATAAATATTGGAAATTTCACAGGAATATCCAAATTTTTGTCTTCTCTTGGAAAAACAAGATTTGGCAAGAAGGTGCCCCAGGCTCCAAGGCATAAAGGGCTGGAACCGAGTAGGGTCTGCCGGCCCCTTTGATGGGCTTGAACTCCTGACACTAGGTCTCCACCACACCCACAAAGTCTCCCTGAAACTGGGGCCAAGTTGCTTTTTACCCAAGCACTCCAAGAGTTTCTGTTTGTTAGTCTTTATGATAGCATTATAAACAAAGTAGCAAGTATGTGGAGATGCTGGAAACTTCATTTATTGTTGATGCAAAGGTAAAATAGTGCAGCCACTTTGGAGAACGATTTGGCAGCTCCTACAAAGGTTAAACATCATGCTACCATATGACCTAGCAATGCCACTCCTTGAAACATATGAAAACATACGTCCATTTAAAAATCTGTAAACGAATGTGCATGGCAACATTATTCCTAGTAGCCCAAAATTGAAAACAACCCAAATGTCTATTAAGTGATGGCCAGATCAACAAAATGCAATGGAATATAATTTGGCCATTAAAAGGAATGAAGTACTGAGGTATGTTGTAACTTGGCCTGACTTTGAAAATATTATGCTAAGTCAAAGGGCCGGTCACAAAAGACCACATATTGTATGATTCCATTTATATGAAATGTCCAGAACACAGGCAAGTCTACAAGATGGAAAGGAGTGGTTGTCTCAGGTTGAAAGAAATCGGGAAAATGAGGACAAATGAAGAGTGATGGTAAAAGGTATGGAGTTTGGGAGAGGGAGTGTTAAAAATATTCTAAAACTGGGGTGGCTGGTTGACTCAGACTGTGGGCATGTGACTCTTGATCTTGGGGCTGTGAGTTCAAGCCCCATGTTAGCTGTAGAGATTGCTTAAAAAAACAATCTTTAAAAAATATATTCTAGGGGCGCCTGGGTGGCTCAGTCAGTTGAGTGTCAGACTTTGGCTCAGGTCATGATCTCACGGTTCCCAAGTTCGAGCCCTACCTTGGGTTCTGTGCTGACAGCTCAGAGCCTGAAGCCTGTTTTGGATTCTGTGTCTCCCTCTCTCTCTGTGTCTCCCTCTCTCTGTGCCTCCCCCACTTGTGCTCTGTCTCTCAAAAATAAATAAACATTAAAAAAAAAATTAAAGGGACATCTGGGTGGCTCAGTCGGTTAAGCGTCTGACTTCGGCTCAGGTCATGATGTTGCAGTCTGGGAGTTTGAGCCCCTCGTTGGGCTCTGTGCTGACAGCTCAGAGCCTGGAGCCTATTTCGGATTCTGTGTCTGCCTCTCTCTCTGCCCCTCCCCTGCTCACACTCTGTCTCTGTCTCTCTTTCAAAATAATAAATAAACATAATTTTTTTTCAATTTAAAAATAAATAATATATTCTAAAAGTGATTGTGGGGGCGCCTGGGTGGCTCAGTCAGTTGGGCGGCTGACTCCGGCTCAGGTCATGATCTCGCAGTCCGTGAGTTCAAGCCCCGCATCGGGCTCTGTGCTGACACATCGGAGCCTGGGGCCTGTTTCAGATTCTGTGTCTCCCTCTCTCTCTGACCCTCCCCGGTTCATGCTCTGTCTCTCTCTGTCTCAAAAATAAATAAACGTTAAAAAACTTTTTTTTAAATAAATAAATAAAAATAAATAAAAGTGATTGTGGTCATGGTTGCCTGAATCTGTGAATATACTAAAAACCATTGAATTGTACACTTTAAATGATTACTTTTATGAATAATATCTCAATAAAACTGCTACCAAACAGAGCAAGTCAACTATTACACCAGCCGTGGGCCTCTTTAAGTCATTTGAATTTTCAGATTCACAGAGGATAAGGACCCCAGGAATTGTGTTTCTAAGATAACTATATGACAAACATGTTATATATTAATAAATTACATGTTAGACTAGTAATATGCTCTCATGTATATGTTTCACAGTTTTTAATAAAAACAATAAATAAAGTAACAAGCGTAGTATGGTAGTTCTATAATTAAAAAATGGAAAATAGAGAAAAGAAAATATCTTGGGTGTTTATTCTCCAAAGAGAGAATATCAAATTTATTTAAAATCAAAAGGTGAACTATTTCATACACTTTAGTTCAGTATGAAGGAAGGAACGAGTGCAATTATGCCATTTCATAACAGCAAAACTTAGTATATTATAAATTGTTACAATCTGTTTGTTTTACCTTTGGCAGTGAGTATGTGAGTGCACCACCCACAAGCTTACCAGGCAAAGAGTATTAATCATGGCAAGGCTAATATATATTTAATAATCTCATTTAGTTATCAAACTCTTTGAAGTATTAGGTACGTGAGATTGCTTTTTTTAAGTAAATATCTTTGGGATGCAGTAACATTCTTTTGAGAAAGTGTGATTTATTATCACTGGGAGGAAAGAATTGATTTTCCAGAATCTTTAATTTTCACTAAATGTCCAGGCCCAGCACAGTCACTGCAGGACCAGTAAATTCACCTGGAAAACATACTGTGGTTTCATTAAGTGTGTATGTCCCAGGTGGGGTAGCCATTGATTCAATGATCAATTTAGAAATTCCTCCATAGAATAAATGAAAACATAATTTATATCACCAGATTAATGCCTTCAATAGTCTTTATTAATAGTTTAATATAGTCTGCTCACCATATTGTCCTGAGTTAGAAAATCCAAAGAAAGAATAATTGCATTTGAAACATCAGAGTTTCAACCGCCAGAAGGAACTCTCTATTTCAGCCTCTTTGTTTGATGTATGAGGAAACTGAGACTCTTACAAAAACAGTTTTAAGTTTCTCGTTTATTTGTTTTCATCTACAAATCTAAACTTCTAAAACATAAAGGATTATGAAAGAGACACACTTCCCCTTGTTTCCATGCTCTTCCTCCTCCCTCCACGTGGTAACCTCTAGTGTCAATGATACATCCACCAGAACATACACAATCCAAGATTGGTAAAAGTGATTTTCCTTAAGAAAATAGCTATATTAGTGCTATTTTGGTTTTGTGGTCAATATAATTGTAGAATTTTTTAGGAGCATCTTCTACTACCCTTCCAAGAGAACAGTTCCCTATATCATCCGCATTTTAAACCCACGCCATGCCTTGAGATATTCCAAGAAGTTGTGCCATTCTGGGTTATGTTCAAGAGCCATCTTAAATTTTTTTAGAGTAGAGATATTTATTACACTGCTTTCTTTCCAAGTTAACCCATCCAAAAAAAGGAAAAGTATCTTTGACACTTCGCAATAAAATACAATGTTCTCTGTACTCAGGAGTTGAAGGTGTATCATTCTCAATATATGTTCCTTTACCTCCCAGGCGGACAACCCCCTCACCCCCAAACACCTCATGGTAAATGGGGATTGATCTTATCTCCTCAGCCAGGAGACAACTAACACACACCCTTAACTTGAGAGCAATTTATTGCTCTCCTAACTTCTAACCTATGAAATATTCCCTATTGTTTTCTCTTTGTCTACATTCCCTTCAAATGTCCTTTTGGGAAAGGCTGAGGCAGTAGGTGTTCAGTCGGGATTAGGTAACGCTTTGGTAACAAATGTCTTCAAAGTATCCATGACCAGAGTTTATGTGTCCATCTCACATGTCCTTCTTGGGTTGGCTGTGTATCTGCCCTACATCATGTTCACTGCAAGACCTCCCACAAAAATTAACAGAAAATGATGTATAAATATCTTAACTTGTTTGCCCCCCCCAAATAAGTTAATTCTGGTGTGTCCGGAATTCTGGCTCCTTTGAGTTTCCTTAATGGCAGCAAGCTCTAGTCATCCACACTGGTAATTGGCTGGAAAATATACCCTGTTTTGTCTGCTTTTGTTCCTTGTCTATTTCCCCATCTCTACTGCTATTTTTCTTTCCTTCCCAGATAAACGATTCCACCGAACCATATTTGCCATTTGTGTAGGTCACAAACTATGGACTATCAGTAGTTTCATATGTTTCAACTTAATACTTGAACTTGAATCCTCGATTTAGGGTTTGCTTCTGGGACACTTGTACAAAGAAACTTGGTTTCGCCTATTTTTTGAATTTTGTATAAATAAAACCACACTGCATGTTTTCTTTTGTAACTTAAGTCTTTTGCTCAAGACTATGTTTTTGAAACACATACATGTGGCATGTAAGTATAGCTCAATTATTTTTGTTGATGTGCAGCATTTTGCATTGTTTGAATATCCCATACTTTATAAATCTTACTGTTAATAGTTGGATGAATTATTTTCAGTATGGCCCTATTACAAACATAAAGCTATGAAGAGCCTGGTTTGTACAACCTGAGGTACACTTGCACAAGTTTCTCTGGGATCTGTAACTAATAGAATTGTGAAACCATAGAGTATGTTCATATTCTATTTGGTTTTTAAATAATATTCAAGATAGGAAACAATAACCTTTACTGGGTTGCAATCCAGTATGTACATCTTCCCAGTCTCTACTTTCTGCACAGTATACCTTCAGTGTAAGAGTTTTAATTCTATGCAGACCTGAGTTGGAAAGAAGGCAGAGGCTTTTGATTCCTCCTACATTTTCTTCTTGAAGACTGTAATCTCCCTAATCTTTCCCTTTTCTTCAACAGATAAATAAATCCAATTCCTTTAGTCATTGCTTCATAGAAGCTTTCCCTATGCCTTCAGTTATTTCCATTACCTTCAACTGAACTGCCTCCAAATATTTCAGATGCAGGATGACCATGTAATTTATTGTCCAAAGCAGATCAATTTTGGGAATGAAAAGGGGTGTTAAAATAATTAACAATGTTAATTGATTTACAACAGATGTAAACTAGATTCATCCCAGGCAAGCCAGAATGTACTGTTACCTTACTCATATTAGACTTTATTAATGTGTTCTCAAAGCAAATAAGGAAGGCTTCTGGAGGACTGACACATAGTACGTATTAAAGAGGCATGGCTGACTACATGACACAGTCCCAATTACAGTCCCAGTCTCAGAGACGTTATTATTAATTTATTATGCATAAGTAACAACACACATGATATTTCTAAACAGGAAGGGTAAAACATTGATCTCTTCGTGGCAGTAAGGTAATATTAGCTATGTTTTCAACCGTGTCCTTCAGGGAAATTGTGATTGCATATTTGATCTTCAGTCTGGCAATAGACACAAATCTCAATGGCAATTTAGTACAAAAAGGAGATTTTTCAAAAGCATTAACTGTTTGCTAAGCAGCATTGGAAAAAAGGTAAAATTGGGAAAATTTTACTAATTTCCCGGATATTTACTGGCTTCAGAAAAGAGCTCTCTTTTAGATAGAAACTGTTTGACAATTTGTTCTTGGAAAAATGTAGTGTGACATTTTTCTACAAGCAGAAATAGGCAAAACACAGCTATTTTAGCTATTCTTTATTGTGAAATAAAGAAATCTCACAGGGTTAGTATATTTGTTTATATAGAACAGTCTATAACGCACCTCATTGTTCAGATAAGCAAAACGTTTGAATAAAAATGCAAAATATTTAGGAAAAAGCTTAATTGCCTCAAAAACACTTGGATGTTCTCCAATAGTTTGGTAATAATAATAGAAATCACTGTTTAATGGGAGCTATGTTGTGGCAGTCACTGAGCTTTAGGCTTTGGTCAGATTATCTAATAAAATCCCCTGAACTAAAAATTATGATTCCATTTTGCCGGTTAAAATACTGAAACTTAACTTGTTACTTAAATGTTTTCTCCATCGCAAGTTAGCAAGTGGCTGAGTTGACTTTTGAACCCAAAGCTTTTTTACTCCAAAGTCCTTATGCTTTTCATAAAATATTTAGAGCCTTTGATTTTGTTACCACCTCATTAAAAAATGTTATAGTTCAAATTACATTAAATTAATTGAGACAGCAAATACAGTACTGAGACGTGAGGATATTAGGTTTTCAAAGCAATTCAAAATGATATATGAGTAGAGATCTGGGGGCCCACTTTAAAAAGTAGAAGCTAGGGGCGCCTGGGTGGCTCAGTCGGTTAAGCGTCCGACTTCGGCTCAGGTCATGATCTCGCGGTCCGTGAGTTCAAGCCCCACGTCGGGCTCTGTGCTGACAGCTCAGAGCCTGGAGCCTGTTTCGGATTCTGTGTCTCCCTCTCTCTCTGACCCTCCCCCGTTCATGCTCTGTCTCTCTCTGTCTCAAAAATAAATAAACGTTAAAAAAAATTAAAAAAAAAAAGTAGAAGCTATACCTTCCTTAAAAGTGTATTTCTTTTTTTTTAATTTTTAAAAATGTTTTATTTATTTTTGAAGAGAGAGACAGACAAGTGGGGAAAGGGCAGAGGGAGAAGGAGACACAGAATCCGAAGCAGGTTCCAGAGCTGCTGTCAGCACAGAGCCCGATGTGGGGCTCGAACTGGTGAACCATGAGATCATGACCTGGGCCAAAGTCGGACACTTAACAACTGAGTCACTTAGGTGCCCCAAAAATGTATTTCTGAATAAAAACAAAGTAATTATTAATATTTAAACACTAAAAAGAGTTTGACTTAATCTAAAAAAATAGAAAAAAAATAGATACTGTTTTTTAAAAACGTTGAATTTCACATTCTCGGAAAGCCAATTTAAACATTGTACATTTAGGAAAAAATATGTATTAATTAGTATGATAGTGTAGGTAATCTAGTAGGAGGAATTTAACCCCCAAATTCACAGAGATAAGATATTTTCTGGTTGCCTCTCAACTCTATCCAACTTTTGCTATGATAAAAGTTCACTGTAGTGGAGAAATTTTTAACCCATTTTGTATGAGTATGATATTATTCTGAAGCAGAAAACTTGAAATCTTTGGAGTAGTGTTCCTGTGCAACCTGACCTTTTCAAGGTGCACAGAGAGTAGAAGCTTTAAAAGTATTCTTGCTGATTGTTTTCATTGCCCATCACACACAGGAATTCTTTTGTTTTCTATTTCACTCTTCCATCTAATTTCCATAAAGAAATCACTATTTTCCTCCAATCTTCTTGCCCTCTGGCCTACCTTCTTTTATTTATCTTAGTTTTTAACTTCTAGCAAATTCTTTTGAAATTCCTGAGCCATGTTAGCTATGTTTCTCCTTTCACAGTACATTAACAGTGATCCTTTATTAGAAAAAAAGTCATACTCTATGGGTCGCACAGGTGGCTCAGTCGGTTAGCGGCTGATTTTGGCTCAGGTCATGATCTCGTGGTTCATGAGTTCAAGCCCCTCATCGGGCTCTTGTGCTGACAGCTCAGAGCCTGAAACTTGCTTCTGATTCCGTGTCTCCCTCTCTCTCTTCCCCTCCCCCCACTCACATTCTGTGTCTCTTTCTCAAAAATAAACTTAAAAAAAAGAAAAGTCATACTTTAAAGATCTCTATGTATTGTGAACTTTAGCCTTGCTGAGAATAAATATAAAATTAATTAGTATGGTATGAGGAAAAAAGTTTTCATTTGTCAAATTACATATAAGTTCCTAAACAGGTATGAGCCACATCTTCAGTGGAAAATATTAAAAATGTCAAGATAACTTTTCTACTCACTATCTAGATATGGTTATTTTGTTGTTAGCTAAGCTAAAGATAACATATGAATAAAACTTTGGACAATATTACTAACTTAGTGTCTCAAAATCAAGAAAGGTATATTTCTAAGAAACTTAATGACTTTAAGAAGAGATGAATGGTGGCATTTTTCCTGATTTCTGAAAACTGTAAAGTAATAAAGTAAATTTAATTGTATAGTTCTGTAAGAAATATCATTCCAATGCCTGATCAGTGAACATTTGATTTTGAATGACTTAAAGATGTGGTTAAACTATAATATCATGAAGTTTGGGATTGACAAATCCTAAAGAGAATTAGTGAGTCTTTTTCAATAAAATGAAAAACTGTATCTATTTAGTAGGTGTGAGTAGAAGAAAAAGAAACCATGAGATGAGTAATGAAGTCAGTAATAATTACCTTTCAATGTAGTTTGGCTGTGTGTGTGTGCGCGTGTGTGTGTGCATGTGTGTGCGTGTGTGTGTGCGTGTGTGTGCGTGTGTGTGTGTGATCACGAGGAGTGGGTAAGAGCAGTGGCTACTAGATCATCTCAGGGAAATGATGATAGGAAGATATTTAAAGTCTGAAATAAAAAAAATAGGTGACTCACTGACTTACAGTTATTTATCTGGATTTAAAATATTTGCTAAGCACCAACTAAGTACATAGCCAACGTATCAAAGCACCAATATTCATCAGGATTGCGGAGTCTTTAATCACGGTTGCCAACTACGATTAGTTCAAACTCTGCTTCTATGTTTTAGGTGTTTGCAGACAATGGAAAGGTTTCTGCGAGATCATGGGTCAGGAAACTGGTCAATGGGCTGCTCACTTGTTGTAAATGATGTTTATTGGAACGCGGGAAGGCTCACTCATTTGCATATTGTCTTTGGCTACTTTCACATACCAATGGCAGAGTTGAGTAGATGCAACAGAAAACGAAGTGTCTCTGAGCCTAAAATGTTTACTATCTTACCCTTGACAAAAAAGCTGGCTTACCAGGGCTCTCCACCAGGGTCTGTCAGCCATGGCACTACTGACATTTGGGTCACATAATTCTTTATTTTGTGGGGCTTTTCTGTGCATTGGAGAATACGTAACAGCATCTGTGCCCTCCACCCACTAGATGCCAGTAGCACTTCTGCAGTTATGCCAACCAAAACGTCTCCAGATGTCACCAAATATTCCCTAGGGGGTAATAGCACCCCTGATTGAGAACCACTGCTCTAGACAAGTTTTTCCAAACTCCCTACAGATTTCTGACACAAATTGCTCTTTCACGTTGACTTATATGGCAACATAAGAAAAAGCAAATTTGAAGAATTTTTTCTTGAAAATACAGAAATAATCAAAAAGGAATTACAAGCTCTTGCCTCTACCTCTTCTACCCAATAAAACATACGTGGACCCATACACTCTGCCTTCCCTCTCTCAGAGGACATGCCAGTCATCCTGTCCAAGGCTAACTCCACCACTGCATGATCCCAGCCCCTCTCATCTACTCAAGGGCATGAGACAATGGCCCCTCCCCACGGTGTCACCAGTTTTTTTCTTTCTTTACTAGATCAGTTACATCAGTAACATTTATGTTACTATTTCTCTCATCGTGAAACAAACCAGCTCAACCTCTCTCTTTCTCTCATCTCCTTCTGTTTACTGTTCACATGTCTTTGATAACCATTTACAGTACATCTTCTGGAGAGATACAAATCTTCAGATTCAAGAATTATGATGAAGCCCAAATAGGATACGTAAATAATCTGTACCCAGATCTATCATAATGAAAACAAAGGACACTGGGGATAAAGAGTTCATCTAAAAGCAGGCAGGAAAATAAAAGGTAATGTACAGAGGAAAGATAACTAGACTGACAGCTGCTTTCCCATAGCTAAAGTGAAAGCCAGAAGATGGTTGAATATCTTTAAAGTACTTTGTGGGGTACTGCCTACTCATGAGACTTCCTACTAAAGAATTCGCACCTTCTGTCACGTTGATTCAGTTGTATCATCTTTAAAATAAGGACAATGACAGTGTACCGTACCTCCCCTGCCTACCTCACAGCATAATGAGTAGATACTGATTCCCAGCACTCATTGTCATTCTTTGCTGATCTTGACTTCCTAATTACATAACCACTTTCTGCATCATTATAGATATATTTCACATTAAATAAATGTGTTTGTATAATTACTAATCTTTTAATTTTTAACACTTTGATAGTTTAGTATCAAAGCAAAAAAAACCACTGAATAAACAAAAATGTTGTAACTAGTAAAATATTCTAGAACCAATGATATATTAAACTGTTCCTTGTACAAATCTATAACTGCAAACAAATTTACTTTTTACTTAAAGAAGTAAATGGTAAAACTTCGGATATATTAGTATTAAACCAGTGGTTATTTATAATCAATATCTAAGGTGGGGCACCTGGGTGGCTCAGTGGGTTAAGCATCCAACTTCAGCTCAGGTCTTGATCTCACGGCTCGTGACTTCAAGCCCCACATCGGGCTCTGTGCTGACAGCTCATAACCTGGAGTCTGTTTCAGATTCTGTGTCTCCTTTCTCTCTCTGCCCCTCCCCTGCTCACACTCTGTCTCTCTTTCTCTCAAAACTAGAGAAACATTAAAAAAATTATAATCAATATTTAAGGCGATTCTAGACAAGCAGATAGGTCAATGACACGAAGCTGAATATGTTGCAGAAAGTGAAATTATTAGCAACTGCCAATTATTAGGAGCTAGCAATGTGATTGTAACATAAACTTATTACATTTGTGCTTGATAAATTTAAACATTTTTTGATGCTCAATATCTGTGTCTTTCGATAAATAAAAAGATTTTTTAATATTTATTTTATGTTATATATGTGGCAAAATAGAATGTTTTCTCTCTTTTGTCTTATCAAATTTGCTCACGTAATGGGACTCATACACACACGTGCAATGCACACACACACACCCTTTTCCCACTGATTCCTTCAAGCTCTAGTTCATCCCAACTAGAATAATCAAAGAGAGAATCTCAGGCTTTGGCAAAGGAAAGATTCAGAGACTCCATGTAGGTTATGCTATAAAAAAGGCAGTCTATTGGTAAGAAAAAGATTTGTCTGTCTCCTGAATGTTTTTCTTTGAGAACTAAAGTAACTAAAGCACCCCCACCTAGGGAGCAAGTAAATGAAACAGAAGTAGTCTGACCCAGCATCTATGTTGCTAACAACTGATCAAAACTCATAGACATAAAGGAGTGCTTTGGACAGAAGAGACGAAGAAGGCTTTGTCCGTGTTGAACTGTGGTACTCACAGGCCACCCAGGAGACGTTAACTGGAAGACACTTGGGTCAATCACCGTGGAATTTAGTAGAAGAGGTTTAGATCTGGAGGTCACCAAATATGGTGTGCCTGAAGGTGAGAAGTAAATGGGATTATCTGGTTAAATGGTCAGAATGAGTGAAGAAGAGGAACAAGGATGAAGCTCTGGTGTCCTCTGGTATTAAGAGAAGAGCCTTGAGACTGAGAAGAAGCATTTTTCATTCATTTGACAAATATCTGTGTGTCTGCTCTGTCTGATGCACAGAGCTTAGTAATGGGAAAACAAATAAGATGTGGTCCATGCCCTTAAGAAGTCCAGCTAAGAGCAGCTAAAATCAACACAAGGAAAAGTAGGAGGATGTAGTCTGAGGGAAGAGACAGGAGCAAGAGTTTCAAGTGTCACAGAGAGTTTGAGTAAGATAAGAACAGAAAAATACCCTAATGGAACTGGAAATTCAAAAGGTCTTTGCTGAGAATGATTTCTTTGCCATTGTTGCAGGGAAATCAAATGGCTTAAGATGGCTAATGAACAGACATGAGCTAATACAGAGTGAGAGCAAACTCCTCGTTCAAGAGGCTTGACCTGAAGAGCAGAGAGATAGGATGGGCTGGAGGGAAGTGAGGACGGCAGTGAAGCACATACGAAGTTTCTGCTTTAAAATAAAATGGAGGAGATGATCATATTCACGCGCTGAGGGGAAGTTAGGATGGGGAAAGAATCTGAATGTACAGAGTAACAAATGCTGATGGATGGAGCACCTTTCCACCAAGGGGTAGGGGAGAAAGACGGAAGCCCAGTCACAAGCTACAAGGGATTAGCTCTGTGATCAAGTAGGAGTAAGTATTTTAAGGAGAAAATAAAAAGGGAGGAGGAGTAAAGATGAGTAGACACGCAGAAAAAGTTGCAGTAAATATGGGTAGGAAAACGCTGGGTAGTCTTATCGAGTCTTCTGTTTTCTGTGACGTGAGAACCAAGTGTCCCCGCTGAGAAGGAAGAGCTGGAGAGACGCTCCAGACAGCTCAGGAATGCAGAGTGGCTGGGTGGCTCCACACTCCTGCAGTGTTTTGTCTAGAAAATATGTTTTTGGCATTCAGTCTTATCAGCACCCTGGCAGCGTTGGCGGAGAACCGTGAGCTGCACGCTCAGACCTTCCTAGAGCCTGCCTTTACCTCCCCAAGGTGGTGACTGCAACTCCAAAACACTGATTAAAGGTAAAGCAGCGCTGAATAATGGTAGAGTGGCGATATGAATACAACAATCCAATAAAGAGATACTATTTGGGGGAGGTTATTTTAGGAGGTATATATTTCACTAACCTAAGACTTGCATTGTTCCCAAGTTCCCAGCTCCAGCATGTCCGACCACTAATTTGCTATTAGTGTCAAAGACCCGAATTTTGACAGGAACACACTGTTTAAAGTTCATCCCTGTACAAACATCATTTCCACTCACTGGCTTTCCAGAAATGTTTGCTTGAGTGGGCAAGAAAGGAGAGGAAGTTGCAGTCAACATGAAAAGAATAGTAAATAACCCAAGTCTATTTCTATGCTGTACTCATTAATGGATGGCTATTGGCTGCTGAAACATTTACATCGCAGGATTAACAAATTATTGAAAGTGCTTATGAGTTGTGATGTTGTAATCAGTTTTATTTTTAATTTTACACATGGATAAATTTTTAATGCAGACAAAAGTAAAGATAAATGAGGAAATTATGAGTGGTAGATCTACCCTACAGCACACAAATGAGTGAGATTAATGCCCCGAACATTTCTGTTTGTAACAGCAGCGTTGATGATCAAATTAAAAGCAGACAAAACAAGGTACAGGTGAAATTTTTGAAAATTCTCTTTAGGTTAATGATATTAAACCCTGTGAATTTTGCATATTGGATATTATAAATTGAGAGGTATATGTTAACGTATGCCATAGAGTTCATTCTTTTTCAATGTAAAATTCACTGCTTTATAGTAGATTCACAAAGGGGACACCTGGGTGGCTTAGTCGGGCAAAATATTTTCGCCATCCCTAAAACCCTATGCCCGTAATAAATAGTAATTCCTCACACCCATTTTTAACTTCAGCCCTCGGAAACCACTAACAAACTTTCCTTCTCTATGGATAGGCCTCTTCTGGATACTTCATATAAATGGAATAATGCAACACAGTGAAACCTTGGATTGCAAGTAACTTGTTCTATGAGTGTTCCTCAAGACAAGCAAACATTTCTAATAAATTTTAACTTGATAACCAAGCGATGTCTTGCAACGTGAGTAGTACGTGACACTGAATGTCACATGATCACAACTGAGCCATTGGTTCTTCCCTCTCTCTCTCTCTCTCTCCCTGAGGATTGTGGGTGATCATCTCCCATGCTCAGATGCTCGGTCTCAGGCTGTGGTGTTTGGCAGAAAGCAGTAATTTTTCAGAACATTGGAAAGTGCCCACAACTGGAACTAGTATATTTTTTGTCACTTCAAAGCACCTGTGGACAGTCCTTTGCTTTCCCATACAAGAGTAAGCTTAGGAATGCTTTGCTTCATTCTAGGTCAGGCTGCCTGCAGACATAGACCCTCTCCTCTGCCACCTTACTGCCAGTTAAATTAAATGCAGTATATGACAAGAGTTTATTAATACTGTACTGTAGTCAACATCCGTTAGTGATAGTGAAAGTCGTCCTACACAATAACCTTCTCTCTCGTCTCCTTCACACCAGCCACGAAGGTTTTCAAAGGTAAGTGTAGGTTAATTTTTCTTTCTATCTTGTATTTTTTTATTATTTTGCATTATAATAATTTTGTGATAAGTTTTATATGCATATTTTTGGGTTGTGGAACAAATCATCAGAGTTTACATTATGTCTTATGGGGAAATTCGCTTTGATATACAAGTGCTTTGGATTACAAGCATGTTTCCAGAACAAATTATGCTTGTAAACCAAGGTTTTACTGTATGTATATTTTTAAGACTTCTCTTTTACTGATGACATTGATGACACAGTATTCCCTCTGGGATTTGCTTCCAGATAATTTGCAATGAAGTTGGGGGTAGAGGTGAAACAGAATTGGCCATGATTTGATAATTACTGAAGTGGATAATGGATACATACTGGCTTACTCATGTTCTTACTACCATTGTATATGTTTGAAAATTCTTAATAAAATGTTTTTTAAAATAATAATAAAAATAAATGGAATAATGCAGTGTGTGGCCTTTTGTGTGTGGCTTCTTTCACATAACACAATGTTTCAAGGTTCAGCCAAGTTATAGAATGTATTAGTAATTCATCCCTTTTTATTGCCAAATAACATTTCGTTGTATGGATATACCATATTTTTTATATAATTTATTGTCAAATTGATTTCCATACAACACCCAGTGTTCACCCCAACAGGTGCCCTCTTCAGTGCCCATCGCCCACTTTCCCCTCTCCCAATCCCCTCAATCAACCCTCAGTTTGTTCTCAGTATTTAAGAGTCTCTCATGGTTTGCCTCCTTCCCTCTCTGTAAGTTTTTTTCCACCCTTCCCCTCCCCCCTGGTCTTCTGTTAAATTTCTCAGGATCCACATATGAATGAAAACATATGATATCTGTCTTTCTCTGCCTGACTTATTTCACTTAGCATAACACTCTCCAGTTCCATCCCCATTGCTACAAATTGGCCAGATTTCATTCTTTCTCATTGCCAAGTAGTATTCCATTGTATATATAAACCACATCTTCTTTTTTTTTTTATTTTTTTAAGGTTTTATTATCCATATTTGAGACAGAGGGAGACAGAGTGTGATCAGGGGAGGGGCAGAGAGAGAGAGAGGGAGACACAGAATCTGAAGCAGGCTCCAGGCTCCAAGCTGTCAGCACAGAGCCTGTCAGCACAATACGGGGTTCGAACCCATGAACTGTGGGATCATGACCTGAGCCAAAGTTGGACACTTAACCGACTGAGCCACCCAGGCACCCTAATAAACCACATCTTCTTTATCCATTCATCAGTTGATGGACATTTAAGGTCTTTCCATAATTTGGCTATTGTTGAAAATGCTGCTATAAACATTGGGGTACAAGTGCCCCTATGCATCAGTACTCCTGTATCCCTTGGGTAAATTCCTAGCAGTGCTATTGCTGTGTCATGGGGTAGATCTATTTTTAATTATTTGAGGAACCTCCACACTGTTTTCCAGAGTGGCTGCACCAGTTTGCATTCCCACCAACAGTGCAAGAGGGCTCCCGTTTCTCCACATCCTCTCCAGCATCTATAGTCTCCTGATTTGTTCATTTTAGCCACTCTGACCAGCGTGAGGTGTATCTCAGTGTGGTTTTGATTTGTGTTTCCCTGATGAGGAGTGATGTTGAGCATCTTTTCATGTGCCTGTTGGCCATCTGGATGTCTTCTTTAGAGAAGTGTCTATTCATGTCTTCTGCCCATTTCTTCACTGGATTATTTGTTTTTTTGGGTGTGGAGTTTAGTGAGTTCTTTTTTTTTTTTTAATATTTTATTTATTTTTGAGAGAGAGAGACAGAGACAGAGCATGAGCAGGGGAGGGTCAGAGAGAGGGAGACACAGAATCCGAAGTGGGCTCCGGGCTCTGAGCTGTCAGCACAGAGCCCGACGCGGGGCTCGAACCCACAAGCCGTGAGATCATGACCTGAGCCGAAGTCAGATGCTTAACCAACCGAGCCACCCAGGCACCCCTGGTGAGTTCTTTATAGATTTTTGGACAAACCATATTTTGTGTATCCATCTATCACTGACAGACATTTGTGTTGATCCCTTTTTGGCAAATATAAATAAAGCTCCCACTAACATCTGTGTACAAGTTTTTGTGTAACCATATGTTGGCAAGTCTCTCAAGTGTGTGCTAGGAGTGGAATTATTGGGCCATAGAGTGGTTCGATTTTTCAACCTTTTAAATTAAAAACTTTAAAAAATTAAAACTAAAACAATTTTCTTATTTGTGAGGTGGCTGCAGCATTTTCCATTCTCATCAGCAGTGTATGAGGCTTCCAATTTCTCCACATCCTTGCCAACACTTGTTATTTTTCTACTTTTTTTTTTTTTAAATGTTAGAGGGAGGGGCGCCTGGGTGGCTCAGTCCGTTAAGTGTCCGACTTCAGCTCAGGTCATGGTCTTGCGGTCCATGAGTTTGAGCCCCGCGTCAGGCTCTGGGCTGATGGCCCAGAGCCTGGAGCCTGCTTCCGATTCTGTGTCTCCCTCTCTCTCTGCCCCTCCCCTGTTCATGCTCTGTCTCTGTCTCAAAAATAAACGTTTAAAAAAAAAAAATTAAAAAAAAAAAATAAATGTTAGAGGGAGAGAGAGTGTGAGCAGGAGACAGGGGCAGAGGGAGAGAGAGAGAGAGAGAGAGAGAGAGAGAGAATCGTAAGCAGGCTCTGTGCTCAGCACAGAGCCCAACATAGGGCTCGATCCCATGACCCTGGGACTATGACCTGAGCTGAAATCAAGAGTTGTATGCTCAACCGACTGAGCCCCCCCAGACCCCCGCTCTACTTTTTAATTATAGCCGGCATTTGTTATTTTTCTACTTTTAAGTATAATTTTTAATTAATTATATATTAACTTTTCATTAATTATAGGTGTGAAGTGCCATCTCATTGTGGTTTTGATTTGCATTTCCCTAATGGCTAATGACATTAAACAGCTTTTCGTATGCTACTGGCTATTTGTATATGATCTTTGCAGAAGTGTCTATTCAAACCCATTGCCCAGTTTTTCATTTGAGTTGTCTTTTTATAGTTGAGTTTTGAGTTTTTAATATATTTTTTTAAATTTTTTTAACGTTTATTTATTTTTGAGAGAGCACTAGTGGGGGAGGGACATAGCAAGAGACACACAGAATCTGAGACAGGCTCCAGGCCCTGAGCTGTCAGGACACAGCCTGATGCTGGGCTCAAACCCATGAACCACGAGATCATGACCTAAGCTGAAGTCGGAAGCTTAACTGACTGAGCCACCCAGGTGCCCCAAGTTTTTTAACATTCTTGATAGTGCAGATATCAGATATATAATATGCAAATATTTTCTCCCATTCTGTAGATTGTCTTTTCTCCCTCATGATAGTATACTTTCACACGACTCTTTAATTTTGGTGAAATTCAATTTTTCTGTTTCTAATGGTATTGCTTGAGTTTTTAATGTCATATGCAAGAAACATTGCCTAATCCAAAATCACAAATATTTGTGCCTGTGTTATTTTTTTCTTCTCAAAGCTTGATAGTTTAGCTCTTTCATTTAGATTGTTGGTCCATTTTGAGTGAATTTTTGGGTGTAGTAAGAGGAAGGTGTTTAACTTCCTTCTATACTATGTGAATATCCAGTTGTCCCAAAACCCTTTATTGAAATAAACTATCTTTATTCCCATTGAATTGTCTTACCATGCTTGTTGAAAATGTATAAATGTAAGAGTTGGTTTCTGGACTCTCAGTTGTACTCTGTTGGTCTATATGTCCATCCTTATGACAGCACCATAGTGTCTTGGTTAATGTAAGACTGGTTAATAGTAAGCTTCAAAATTGAAAAAGGTGAGGAAAAAGCTATTCTTTTTCAAGACTGTCTTGGCTATTCTATTTTGGCATTTCCATGTGAATTTTAGGATCCTAGCTTGTCCATTTCTATACAAAAAAAGACATTTTGGAGATTTGATAAGGTTGAATTGAATATATATTGAATACATAGATCAATTTGGGGACTACTGCCATCTGAACAATATTAAGTCTTTTGAGATATCTTCTCTTTATTTAGATCTTCTTTCATTTCTTTTTACAATATTTTGTAGCTTTTAGCATACAGGCCAAACTTCTTTGGTTAAATTTATTCTTAAGTATTTTATTGTTTTGATGCCAGTATAAATTAAACTGATTTCATATTTTATTTTCAGATTGGTCATTTTTACTCATAGAAATACAACTGATTTTTTAAAAATGTTTATTTATTTTGAGAGAGAGAGGGACAGAGAGAGAGAGAGAGCACACACAAGTGAGGAAGGGGCAGAGACAGGGAGAGAATCCCAGGCATTGACATTGCTGGGCCCAGTGTGGGCTCCAAACCATGAGATCATGACTTGAGCCAAAATGAAGAGTCTTGGATGTTTAATTGACTGAGCCACTCAGGCACCCCTAGAAACACAATGGACTTTTAAAGTTTTTATTCAATTTATTTAAACTTGATCATGTATTCTGCAC
Source organism: Panthera pardus (assembly GCF_024362965.1). Taxonomy (NCBI): domain Eukaryota; kingdom Metazoa; phylum Chordata; class Mammalia; order Carnivora; family Felidae; genus Panthera; species Panthera pardus. Next base: position 20,666,062 of record NW_026526732.1, on the reverse strand, counting down.
ACTTGGTGAACACAGGTCATTAGTCCTAATAGTTCTGCAGTGTACTTATTAGAATTTTTTATATACTAGATCATATCAGTCTATAAATGGAGAGTTTCACTTTTTCCTTTCAAATTTGGATTTTTTTAACATGTGTTGTTTTGTTTTGTTTGCCTAAATGCTCTGGTTAGAACCTTTAATATGATGTTGAAGAGAAATGGTGAGAAGAGTCATCCTCGTCTTGTTGCTGAACTTAGGAGGAAAAGTTTCAGTCTTTGCCATTATAATTGTAGATGTGGATTTTCTGTATATACCCTTTGTCAGGTTGAGAGACCTCCCTTCAATTCTTTGTTTGATGAGTGGTTTTATCATGAAAGAGTGCTGGACTTTGTCAAATGCTTTTTCTGTGGCTATTGAGTTAATTATGTGGGTTTTGTTCTTTATTCTACTAATATGGTGTATCACATAAAATAGTTTTTTTATGTTCAAAGAACCTTGTATTCCTGGGATAAATTTCACATGATGTGCTGCGTGTTTTTTATATATTGCTGGAGTTGATTTGCTGGTACTTTCCTGAGGATTTTTGCATTTATATTCATAAAGGATATTGGGCTATAGTTTTCTTATGATGTCTTTATTTGGTTTTGGTGTCAGAGTAATGGTAGCCTCATGATGTTCTCCCCTCTTCTATTTTTTTTTTTTTAATTTTTTTTTTTAACGTTTATTTATTTTTGAGACAGAGAGAGACAGAGCATGAATGGGGGAGGGGCAGAGAGAGAGGGAGACACAGAACTGGAAGCAGCCTCCAGGCTCTGAGCCATCAGCCCAGAGCCTGACGCGGGGCTCGAACTCACGGTCCGTGAGATCGTGACCTGAGCTGAAGTCGGACGCTCAACCGACTGAGCCACCCAGGCGCCCCCCCCCCCTTCTATTTTTTGGAAGAGTTTGTGAAGGATTATTGTCACTTCTTCTCTATACACTTTATAGAATTCAACAGCATGGCCATATAGTACTGGGTTTTTCCTTGTGGCAAGTTTGAAAATAACTGAGTCAATCCCTTATACTTGTTATAGGTCTGCTCAGATATCTGATTTGTTCTTGAGTCATTTTTAACTTGTGTCTCTCTAGGAGTTTATCCATATCATTTAGGCTATCTAACTTGTTGCCATAAAATTGTTCACAGTGTTCCCAATATAATTGTTTTTATTTCTGTAAGGTGGGTAGCAATGTCCTTTCTTCCACCCCTTGTTCTGGGAATTTGACTCATCTTTTTTTTTTTTTTCTTCACTTGGTCACTCTAGCTACAGGTTTGTCAATTTTGTTGATCCTTTTAAAGAACTAATTTTTGGGTTGGTTGATATTTCCTACTTTCTTCTATTTGACATTTCACTTATTTCCCCTCTAGTCTTTATTATTTCCTCATTTTGTTTGCTTTTAGTTTGCTCTTTTTTTGAGTGTGGTTCTTAAGGTAGATTACATTACTAATTTGAGATATTTCTTCTTTTTTAATGTAGACATTTACAGCTATGCATTTCTTTGTAGCACTGCTTTAGCTGCATCCCATATGGTTTAGTATTTTGTGTTTTCATTTTTATTCATCTCAAATATTTTCTAATTTCTTTGTGACTTCTTTCATCCATTGGTTATTCAGTAGTCTGATGTTTGGGGTACCTGGGTGGCTCAGTCAGTTGAGCGTCTGACTTCAGCTCAGGTCATGATCTCACCGTTTGTGAATTCGAGCCCCACATCAGGCTTATGCTGTCAGCACAGAGCATGCTTCGAATTCTCTGTCCCCTTTTCTTTCTGCCCCTCCCCCCACTCATGCTTTCTCTCACTCTCTCAAACATAGACATTAAAAAAAAGAAGGGTGATGCTTGATTTCCACATATTTGTGAATTTTCCAAATCTCCTTCTATTATTGATTTCTAAGTCTATTCCATTGTGGTTAGAGAATATATTATGTATGCTCAGTGACTTAAAATGTATTGCTTGATGTCTAAGATATCATCTATATTGGAGCATGCTCCTGTGCACTTGAGAAAAGGGGGTATTCTGCTATTTCCGGGGGAATGGTCTATAAATATCTGTTAGGTCTAATTGATTAATAGCGTTAATCAAGTTTTCTATATCCTTGATTTTCTGATACTTGTTCTGTCCATTATTGTAAAATGATTATTGAAGGTTTAACTATTATTGTTGAATTGTAAATTTCTCCCTTCAATTCTTACAGTTTTTGCTTCATGTATTTTTTCCATCCCTTGTTAAATGCATGTATATTTATAGCTATTACATCTTCTTGATGCACTGCCAATTTTATCATTACAAAATTTCCTTCTTTGTATCTCTTAATAATTTTTTAAATTTAAGTCTATTTTGTCCGATATTAGTATAGCAACTCAGCTCTCTTTTGGTTACTGTTTCCATGGTATATCTTTTTTTGTACTCTTACCTTTAATCTACGTATTCCTTTAACCTAATAAGTGTTTCTTGTAAAGAGCATATCACTGGATTATATTGATTTTGTCAATTTCTTTCTTCTATTTATGTCTGCCATTTCACTATTTGTTTTGTAAATGTCTTACATCTTTTATGTTTCTCTATTCCTCCATTATTGCCTTTGTTTATAGTGAATATTTTCAGTGTACCATTTCTATTCCATTTTGATCTCTTTTATCATTTTTTTTCCAACAAAAAGGTTACCTTGCAGATTACAATTAGCATTAGGTTGAATGTCTACCCTGACATTCATGTCTACCCAGAATCTCAGAAAATAGCATCTTTGCAGATGCAATTAGTTTAGTTAAGATGATGTCAGACTAGGATGGGATGGGCCCTAAATTGAATGATGCCTTTGTAGGAAGAGAAGACCCAAGAGATAGACACAGCGAAGAAGATCATGCGATGGCAGAGGCAGGTCTTGAAGTGATGCAGCCATAAGGCAAGGAATTCCAAGGACTCTCAAAAATCACTAGAAGCTATGATGATGCAAGGAAGCGTTGTTCTCTATAGCCTTCAAGGGAGCATGGCCCTCCTGACACCTTCTAGACTACAGAACTATGAGAGAATAAATTTCTACTGTCTTAAGCCACTCAGTTTGTGGTGATTTGATAAGAAAGCCCTAGGAAACTAATACAACATCATAACTTATAATAGTCTAGTTCAGATTAATACCAATATAATGTCAAGAGTATTAAAAACTGTGTTCCCATATATCTCCTTTCTTTCCCCTTCCGTTGTGCTGTTATTTTATATAAATCACATTTTTATACATTGTATGCCCATAAACACAGATTTCTAATTATTAATTCATATGGTTATCTTTTAGTATAAAAAAAGTTACAAGCAAGAACTGCATTTATACTGTTTTTGTTTTTGTTTTTGTTTTTGTTTTTGTATTTACCTAGATAGTTACTTTTACTAGTGCTTTTTATTTCCTCATGTGAATTTGATTTACTATCTAGGTTCTTCCTCAGAAGTTCACTCTTTCTCAAAGGTCCCCATATGGGTGATGGGACATGAGTTCAATATTCAGCCTTCCGTGTAAAGCCTCAAAGGCAAAGGTAAGGGTTTATGGCCTTCTTGGGTCTTTATGGAGCATGCACACAGCCCTACATGTGCACATAGACTTACAAATTCCCAACAATATATCAGAGCTCTGCAACACCCTCTATGAACATAGCATTTCTCAGCCTTTCCTTTTAAATTTTTTCATTAGACTACAGTTTGCACCAGCTATTATCACTGCCTCACATAGCTACAAAGTTAAGCTACCACTGGTTATTTCCAATAAATGCCCCTGGATGAAATTTGTTCACCTGGTTGATCTCTCAATCAGATCAAATAAAGATATGCATTGCTAGTGGAGTTTGCCAGGGAACAGCCAGATAGGTTAAATAATTACATTTCTCTGCAAATGGGACTTTGAAGTACCTCCAAACCGATTCTGACCCCTCCCGGTGCTGCTAGGCTGTCAGTTTTTCACCAGGATTAAAAGCTGTTGGTTTCCAAGATTTCCATGGCGCTTAGGAGAGGAAGATGGGATTGGGGTAGGCCAAAATGCTACAAAGCTTGTTGTTCTTAGTGAGATTCAGCCATTCTTCTTGAATAAATATTCCCTGGATTGTTGCAACTCTTTGGTTAATCTCCTGAGTTCTGAAAAAAGTTTATTTTGATAATATTTGCCAGTATTTTCATTATTCTTATGGAAAAGAGGATATTTGAGGTCCTTATTCTGTCATTCTCAATAATGTCACTCTCATATTTTGAAATTTTAAATAATGAAATAAATTCATGTGTGCTTACTGTAATGGTACCTATTACCTAATTTGTAAATGACAAGACCTCTTACTTTTCCTCTCTCTTTCCTAATGCTCTTCAATTTTACCATTTCATTGCTCATGTGCACCTCCACTAGAAACAGAGAAAATAAAAGCAAAGGATATAAAACTTAACTTGACCTTTGACTTTTCCTGGCTGGCTGTGGTAAAGAATTTCATAATGATGGAATTGAGTCTGATGACTAAATGAAAGAGTTGAATTTTCTTGATGTATATTTTTTTATGTTAATGGTATCCTCTGTCATCATATGTTTTTTAAAAAGGATCAGAGGTATCATAAGTACAATATCTACTATGATAGAGTCTAGTAAAAAATGGTTAATTCAATTTAACTTTTGGTTTCCAGGTAAAACAAGGGATACAGGAAAAGGCAAAATGAGGAAGCAGAGGCAGGAGATGACTCTCACAGAAATCTGGTCTGGATTTTTCAATAAGTCAATGTCACAAAAAAGGATTGTTAGTTTAAAAAGACACTCATAATATATAACAACCAAATGTAATATGCAGGCTTAGATAAGATACTGCACTGGACAAACCAACTATAAAGAACACTTTGCAGAATTGGATAAAATTGAATATGGCTTGGGTGGTAGGCAGAACAAAAATTTACTGAACTAGAAAATAGAAATCTTTAATTGGAAAAAGTAAATCACAAAATAATATTTATAGTATAGTATCATTTGGGTAAAAAAAATACATGTAGGAAAAATCTAGAAATATAAAAACTAAAATGTTAAGTGCAGTCATTGTTGGGTGATAGAAATTTGATGGTAATATTTCTCATGTTTATCTGTATTATATATTTTCCTATATTTCACATGTACTATTATAGTCCATTATCCTTTGGATAGTATAATCTGTATGGATTTTAAGGCAATATTACAAATGATAGCATGCATCTTTGTTACTGATGAAAGAATTCACTTAATTTGTAAGCAATTTTGTTCACATTATGAAATGTTTCCTTTTAAGCATGCCTCTCAGTGCTTCTATCACATTTGACCAAAGACACCCAGGGCCCTTTCCTGGCTGAGAGCCCCAGACACAGCCACCACAACAGCTATTCAAGTTTTTATTTAAATTCCAGTTAGGCAACAACGAATGGATAAAGAAATTGTGGTTCATATACACAATGGAATACTACTTGACAATGAGAAAGAATGAAATACGGCCCTTTGTAGCAACGTGGATGGAACTGGAGAGTGTTCTGCCAAGTGAAATAAGTCATACACAGAAAGACAGATACGATATGTTTTCACTCTTATGTGGATCTTGAGAAACTTAACAGAAGACCACGGGGGAGGGGAAGGAAAAAAAATGGTTAGGGAGGGAGGGAGCCAAAATATAAGAGACTCCTAAAAACTGAGAACAAACTGAGAGTTTATGGGGGGTGGGAGGGAGGGGTGGGTGAGTGATGGGCATTGAGGAGGGCACCTGTTGGGATGAGCACTGGGTATTGTATGGAAACCAATTTGACAATAAATTTCATAATAGAAAGAAAGAAAGAAAGAAAGAAAGAAAGAAAGAAAGAAAGAAAAATTCCAGTTAAGCAACAGTGCAACATGAATTTCAGGAGTAAAATCTAACAATTCATCACTTACATACAACACCCAGTGCTCATTCTAACAAGTGCCCTCACCCATCTAGCCTCCCCCCACCCCCCGCTTCCCCTCCAGGAACTCTGAGTTTGTTCTCTACAGTTAATAGTCTGTTTTCTGGTTTGCCTCTCTCTCTCTCCCCTCCCCCATGTTCATCTGTTTTATTTCTTAAATTCCGCAGATGAGTGAGATCATATGGTATTTGTCTTTCTCTTACTGACTTACTTTGCTTAGCAGTATTCTCTCTAGCCCCATCCATACAACAGCTATTCTAACAGAAGCCTCACTAAATGTTAACTGCCCCATTACCCATTTTCTGGAGAGTTACTAATGAATCGAGGTAGAGCTTAGTTTCCAACTTGTACAATGGGGATGATAGTTTTATTTATTCAGTCCCAAGACTTGAACTTAACCTTGATCCCTCCTTTTCTCTTACACTTCATCGTCCCCACTGCTGACAGCCTGGCCCACATCATCTCCTTCCTTTGCCTGCATTACAATATGCTGCAAACAGGTTGCCTTGCTTCTCTTCTTTGCTCCACTACAACCTAGACTCAGCACAGTAGCCAGAATGATCTGTACATCTGCACACCAGTAAGAGTACATCGGAGCATGGAGTAAGTCAGACTCAAAGCCATGTAATGACTTTCCATTTCACAAAAAGCCAAAGTCTCACAAAAACCTTCAAGGTTCTTGATCTGGTCTCCCATTACCTCTCTCATTGTCTGTCCTGCTATCCTCCCCCACCCCCCACCACTCCCCACTACTCATTCCTCCCAAGTCACACTGGCTTTCTGCTGTCTCTTGAAAATACTCAGCACATTGGTCTCAGGTCCTTTGTACTTGCCACGACCGCCTGGCTGGAACACTCTTCCCCTGGATAACCTCTCTGCTAACTTATTCAAGTCTTTGCTTAAATATTGTCTTCTTAAGGAAGCTTACTCTGATTTTTTTTTTTAACCACAGGCTGCCTCTCATCCCCTCCTTCCTGATTTCTCTTTCTCCTATTTTTATTTATTTTTCACAGTGTTTCCTTTCTATAGCCTATCTTTTATCAGGGATCAAGCATAATATCTCATAAAGACAAAAGGGTCAATTCATCAGGAAGACCTAATAATAAAAAGTATACACCTTTTACAAGCTTCAAAATACCTGAAACAAAGACAGAACCGAAAACAGAAGTAAATCCATTCTCACAGTTGGAAATTTAAACATCCTTCTCCCAATCATTGTTAGAGCAATGCAAAAGAATCAGTTAAGAAAATATAACATCTGCATGGTATTTACAAATGCTATAGTCCAAACTGGAGAATACACATTCTGCCCAAGTGCACATGGATTTTCATCAACATTGGCCACATGCCAGGCCATCAAATCAAAGTCATGAAAAATTTCAAAAGTTTGAAGTCTGAACACAATGGAATTAGAAATCAGTACCAACAATATCAATAAAATTCCCCCATTTGGAAATGTAATATAGCATAGTTCTAAATAAATAAAATAAGGAATCATAGGAGAAACCAGAAAGTGTTTTGAACTAAGTGATCATGGAATGACCAAAATGTATGGGATGCAACAGGAGCAGTGATTAGAGGGAATCTGACGTCTTTCAGTGCCTGAATTAAAAAAAGAAAAAGGCTTACATCAATGATCTAAGTTTCCACGATGAGAAGCTGGTAGAGAGCAAATTAAACACAGGTAAAAATAAAGGAAATAACAAAGAGAAGAAGCAAAAGTCAGTGGCATGTAACAGACAAACAAGGGAGAAAGATTTAAAAGGCAAAATTGGTTCTTTGAAAAAATTAATAAATTCTTAATCTCCTATCAAAAGCGGTAAAGTAAAACGAGAAAAGGATACACAAATTACTAATATCAGCCATGAAAGATGGGCCATGACTGCAGATCCTGGAAACCCAAACATAAGGAGTCCCCTTCCGGCTCGGTGCTTCCCCCCCACCCCCCAACCACCCCCGCCTCTGCCCCTCGGTCCGGGCAGCTGCGGTCGAGAATGAAGTCCCCTTGAGCCCCACACTACATTGCTATTCAGAATTAGCCCCACACATGAATTTTGGTCATAAAATTCTCCAACCCATAACATCCCTCTGAAGCCTACTAATCTATCAACGTTATATCCTCAGGACTATTATTCTAATTTTGTAAACCGAAAGTAATTGGTGTTCTATGTGGCTCAGTCATTACACTGAGTTACATTCAAGGAAGCATGATTCATAAGTCAAAGTGGTTTTAGAGTAAGAATTCCAAGCGGTTTTTGTCTCTGCCAAAGAACATAAAAACATGCCACAACATAAGCTACATTAATATTTCTCAAAACAACCTGGGGCTCTCCTGCCATTCCGATACCCTGGACCCTAAACTTTCCCAAACTTTTCTCCACTCTAACTCTTTTCTCCATGCCTTGCATGTTTACCCCATACTACTCCAGCCTTCCTGATAGAAAATCTCCCCACTGTTTCTGCATCACACTGGACCAGTATGGGGAAAATACAGGATGTGATAACTTCCCGGTCCTCCCTTGAGCCCAGAGGAGTGAAACATAGAGGCCTTTCAAAATGTGATTCTTCTATTCTGACTCTCTCTCAAGAAAGTCTTCTGAAATTTTTTTTAAGAACAGAATTCAATACTTTCTTACTCTTTCCAGTTTTCAAGAAAGAAAAAAGCAGAAGATAATTCTGGTTTTTAATTGTCTCTGGTTTTAAATATTCAGGGTTTTTTTTTATAAGAAAAATCTAATGCGGGAAGGAGGGACTACCAAATTGGGAAATTTGCATTTGTGGTAGGCTTCAGTGGACACGATTCTCCCCATTCCCACATACACGCTCATTTGCAACATGACTTTGCTGCTCTTCCCATTGAGGTAGAGTCTATTCCTTCATCCCTTGAATGTGGGCTTGGACGTGTAATTGCTTTGGAAAATGGGACTTTAACAAATATGGCAAGCAGTGACTTGGAGAGGGTTTGCACAATGGGACGTACTCTCTTGCTGTTCTTGCCACTGTCATGGAAATATGCCTGGGCTAGCCTGATGTATGATGAGAGACATACGGCCTCATCATCCCCATGACCCCAGCCAACAGCCTGCCAACTGCCAGACATGTCAGTAAGGCTGTCTTAGATCATCTAACCTCCAGCTGACCCATCAGCTGACCATGGATGTGTGAGCCAACCGGACAGAGATCAGCCAAGTGAAGCCAGTCTAGAATAGCCCAGCCAAGTAATCATGAGCTAATTAAACATGTTTCAAGTCATGAAGTTTTGGGGTGGCATGTTATGCAGCAAAAGCTAACTGAAACAGCATTAAAAAGTATTCAATCATTTTTCATGATTAGTTCAACAGGCATCTAGGTGTGTAAGCCCCTCTGCTAAGCACAGGGATCCAAAGCCAAGTAAGACGTGGTTTCTAGCCAGAGGGATCCTCAAGCTGTAAGTGTACAGATACCAACAAATAGATAATGGCAGTGCGGTGTGATAAATACTGAAAAGAGGTATGAACAACAACAACAAAAAAGTGGGGTGGGGGGTCATAGAGAGACTCAGTGGCTTGGGATAGTTCAGGAATTAACAGGTGACATCAGAATTGGATCCTCACCAATGAACCAAAGTTTTACCAGACAAAGAAGTTGGGGAGAGGGCATTCTAGACAAAAGAAAAGCATAAGGCTGAGAGACATGAAAGTATATAAGGTGTTTGGGAAATACAGAAATGTAACCTGCAAGGAGATGGAATAAGAAGTGAGGATTAAGGAAATACAGGTCAAATAATGTATTTGGTAATAAGCCCCCAACTATTATAGAAATATCAAATTAAGTAAACAAGAAATCATTAAGTGAAAAATCACAACAAAGTTATGAACGTACAACAGAGAGTATGAATTATCACAATTATTTTCCTTCCTCCCATTCTCTTCGACTTCAGACTCTGTTGCAGTGAGAAAAGCTATTACAGCGCAAGTCTCCCTGCGTCATTCGGTTAATTCAATTATACTTGTTCAGCTTGGAGCATATACACACTTTAAGGCATATGTATCCCCAGTTATGTCAGAGGCACAGTTATCTGCAAAGCAATTTTTTTTTATTTCTTTTATGTTTATTTTTGAGAGAGAGAGAGAGAGAGAGAGAGTGCGAGTGGGGAAGGGGCAAAGAAAGAGGGAGACACAGAATCGGAAGCAGGCTCCAGCAGGCTTGAGTGGTCAGAACAGAGCCCGACACGGGGCTTAAACCCACCAACAGCGAGATCACGACCTGAGCTGAAGTCAGATGCTCAACCGACTGAACCACCCGGGCACACCACAATTTAATTTTTTTTTAACATAGAATATAATCAGTTATTTTCTAAAGTCAGCTCCTTAGAAAACAGTGGAAAATAATTGTAATAATTTAAAGGAATATGAAAATAACTTCTTCCCAAAGTCATGAAAGTAAATTTGTTAATAAGGGTGTTCCTAAATACATAAATAAATGTATTGTGACTATATGTATTTTACTGCACTAAAGAATATCTCTTTAAATTATTTGGGGAAGATTTATGTAAAGAACCATCTAAAGTGAATCTCTGCCTAAACCCTTTCCTTCTTTGGAACTTGTCCATGCGCCCATGTGTCTGGCATAATTACTAGGTATTGGGAGGAGAAGGAAGGGGAGGAGGAGAAAGAGGAGATGAAGGGGAGGAAGTAGCAATTCCCTGTGTAACCTTAAGCACATCACAACCTTCCCAAATCTAGCCTCCACTGTGCATGGCATGAGTGTTCAATAAATGTGTGTTGAATGAACAAATACGTTGACAATCTCAGCTTTGATTTCTCCGAATAGAAAAGGAGACACTACCTGATCATTCAAGTACCTACCAATCCCAAGACTCAAATGTTTTCCCCATGAGATAATACGAAAGAATACAAAATATATACAAGGGTTCAATTTATTAATTTAGTCTTATGTAATACATCAATGTATTTGCTCTTTAAAAGGAACACAAAGTATAAAACTATAAAAAAAATGATCCTGAAAATTATACAAATTGTTTTCAAAGCATGATTTTAAAAACAGACCTTTAAAAAATGTGATTGAGATGTTCCCCAAGGAATCATAAGAAAAGGTAAAAGATGAAAGATGAACATTGACATGGAAGCCAATTTTTCATTGTCCAAATTGTATGCAAATAACGAAATCGTGGTGAATTACAACTTCACTTCTGGTGCTGTTACCAGGACTTCTGTGATGGGATTCATGAATTTCATTAGAACTTTAAGCTGAATAAATCTGTCAGATTACTAATGCTGTAAATTAATTCTAAACCATAACTGGAGCATTTTATAAACCTTGAGAACAAGGTACTTTTTGGCTTTGGTAAAAATTACTCCTACCCTTCATAATTGTGGTTAAATACATATAAAATTTACCATTTTAAAGTGTACATTTCAGTGTCGTTTAGTACATTCACAATGTTGTACAATCAACACTATCTTCTAGAATATTTTCATCACTAAAACAAAACCAGTACCCATTAAGTAGTCACTTCCCACTACTCCCACCCCTCCCTGCCCGCCCCTCACAAACTGATTCCTGTCTCAATGGATTTACCTATTCTGGATATTTCATGTAAATGGAATCACATAATTTGTGGCCTTTTGTATCTAGCTTCTTTCATTTAGCATATTTTTCAAGAAATACCATATCCTTTAGCACTTAAGGAGAAACTATTAATGTAAACCATGGGGGAAAAAGATATACTGGAAAACTAAATGACACCTGAGGTAAGTGAATGAGTCAGTGCAATTATCTTTCAGAATGCGTTCAAGTTTCCAGGACTGACTGGTGTTTGAACACTGATCAAATGAACAATACAATTTTAACATTTTATATGCAGCATTAAAATCTTAAGAATTCATTTCCACTGAATTATTAACCATTGAAAGCAATTTATTTCTTGTCAGTTTTTCTCACAAGGCTATTGGAATGTTGTAGGGAATTAATACCATTCTCTGTTTCAAATCCCTTTCTAATATAAGTCCTAGTTTTTTAAAGTTATCAATTGATATAAAAGACACCCACCTGACATCATTAAATATTCACCGGGTAATTCTATTCTTGAATAGATGTTATACTTGTGATCACTTCTATTTCTATGGTTTGATTTCTTTTAATCAAATAACGTAGTTAAAACTGAATGCTGATACTTCAGTTTTTCGATACTACAAACTTGTCAACTGAGACTTTAAAAGAAGCTAAATATGTTACTTAATCAAATCTAAACTTACTGGCCCAAACTACTAAACACGTGCTGATTAGAAGAAGTTTTTAAAAACTCTGTATACTTAATCTAGGTTATTTTGATCTCCTGGTCAGAAAATTGAAGCATTAATGACAATTAACATGGAAAAGGGGATTTCAATGAAAAAAAAAAAACAAACTGCAGGACAGCAAAGGGCAGTATCTCTGATCTTCAACTTCAATCTTTTGAGCAATAACACATTATTGCTACTGTTTTTATATCATTACATCACTGAATATTAATGCAACAATTAATTTTACTCTTTGACCGAAAGGGGTATGGAAAGCTACCTCTAACCTTTGCCAAAGAATGAACCAACATGGACACCAACCTATGTGCCTCTTTAAGGATCTTGTCTGAGAAAAAGATACTTCCGGCAATTTATAATAGAAAATGGTAAAAAGTAATGAATTTGCTTTTACTGGGAAAAGATAATTCGATGAGCTGGTCGGTCTTAAGAGTTCAACGGAAATGCAGTTTTAGGGCTTTCAAACACATGCACTATTAGCAGCACTAGAACTAGCTACGTACTGAAGAACCACCTCCTATCACAATACTTGCATGCAAATAGATTCATAAAGTGATTTGGAGGATGCCCAAAATTTTATCGGTGAAAAGAAACACTTATGTTGTCGGTTTGCTTCAAAAATACTTTTCTTCACAGTAAACAATACTCAGACCAGAAAATGTCAAAAAGAGAAAAAATTATAGGAGATTCATATCAATGACTTTTTACTGTATTTCCATAGAGTACATTCATGAGACATCCTGGTAGCCCATTTCTTTGCAGTTATTAATGAAAAGTCACTCCCCAAATAACATATTTGAATGTCAAACAATCTGAATACAAAATGTCAGTTTTGAAATGTTCTAAGGTAAAAAAAAGGACCTCAAGGTGTATCTCCATTAATATACGTCAAGATGTATTAAAATCTACTTGGCCAATTCGTGAAGATTACACATGCAAATAAATATACATATATATATAAACAATAAGCCTATATAGAATTTTACCAATCACAGATGCAAAAAAATACTTGGCAAAAACTCAGCAAAAAACCTAGTTTTTGCAAGGGACTTTCCGAACAACACACTTAGTTTCTTTCTAGTTTTTTTCCTCTTGGTATTGCCCAATATTTCTTTCTAAAACACTTATTAGGAATCAAATATGCCAGGCAACAACATTTTCCAAAGTAATTTCCTTATATCTAAATGTCCCTTCTTTCTGAGTTAGTAAAGTAGAAAAGTAAACCCGGTGGTGAGGACACATTTCTCTGAAATATCCCCATACAATCATCAGTACCTGAACTTTGAGTACCTCAATTTTGTCATCATTAGAACAGAAACTTGAAAGGACTTATCTTTTGAACTTACTTTGACCTTTTAAATCAAAGAAAATAATTACATAAAAAGTGACATTAAAACAAAACCATCCTTCCTCTCCCTTGGTTTATTTAGAAAGAAGTTTACAAGAATTGGTCTTTACTTACACAGCTCAAAACTTGTTTGGAAATCAGATTTAGGTCAAATCCTAACAAAACCCATCACTGAATTAAATTAAATACAATGGATGAGTCACTCATGAGTTGATTTTCTTTAAAGGGATAACTAACATTCCCTTACTTTCTAGGCCTCATGAACCTGTTAGGTAAGACTACTTAGAGGAGTATTTAGGTAATCAAACACATATGAGAGAAATCCTTCCCATGGGAGACTTTGTCCTTTGGCCAGTCTACTAAGAGACTGAGGGCTAGCTGCTTTCTTCTACTGCAATCCTAAACCTCCACCTGCAGGGGACCCAATCCTGTCACCTTCTGACATGGTGTGTCATGCATGAAACAATTTTTAAATGTTTGCATAACTAGTCCTTAGAAAATTTTTACAATTAATAAGTCCTAGATCTTTTTAGGTTGGGATGCAAAATATGAAGAAATCTATTTTGCTTCTAAATGCCAAAAACTGCAAGTTGCTAGAGGTTAACAATATGCTATCAATATAGTAATGGAAACTACCATATCGTCAAGGGATATGGAAGTTTTGTTGAAAACCTCATTATCTGTGAAGTTACTAAGATCCTAATATCCACTGTCAATAACAGCAACTACACTGATGGGATATGTAGCACAGGCTCAAAGACTAAAAAAAGATTACCAGACTATCAACCTTTAATATCTCTAAATGATAGGGTTGAAAGGATTCCTACAAATATTTTTGTAGGATTTAATCCAGTATGTCTACGTCTACTCTTTTTGTTTATCCTAGAAATCGAGTATGTTCACATGACTCTGCAACCACTAAACAAGAACGGATGATGACAAGGCTAAAGGTTAATGCTAATGAACTGTAAGTTGCACTGCAATTTACTTTGAACAGAAGAAACACAAGTGAAATACTAGTAATAACACTAGTAAAACTTAAACACTAGTAAGTCCTAGTTTTTTTAAAAAAATGTCCAACAACCACGGCACCCAATGTATTTTGTCATATAGCTATATGATTGACATAACATACATCACTTAATTTAACCATTAATAACAAATTACCATTACTCTTAATTTTGGATTACACGTGTGTATATACTCAAACATACCGACTCCAATAGTACATCATTCAGGAGAATAGCTGGCATGTCCCAGGCTCTTCTCTAAGTTCTCAGACTTACAGTGCATCAGAATCACCTGAAGGCTTCTGTTAAAGCAGACTGCTGTTTCCTTCATAGAGTTTCTGATTAAGTCTACAGAGAGACCCAAGAATCTGCATTTCTAACAAATTCCCAGATGATTCTAGGAACCCCTACTGTTAAGTGATCTGTGAGTCTCAAAAGGCAATTACAGAGACAGAAAGATAGAGAATGAGAAAAACAGAGACATGCAGTTCTAGGGAAGGAGGCAGCAGATAAAATTTAATACAGGTATTTCCTTCCATCCTGACACCTGCCCTTTATCTTGGTCAGAAAAAACTAAGAAATCAACAAAGACTCTCAAATGACAACTGACACACAAACCTTTTCACGCTTAAACACCCAGATAGATTGTTCCCATTACAAGTTTTAGAAAAACAATATAGCCAGAAACTCTTCAGCCTTTCAAAACGCCTAGATGAGACTAATTTCAAGAAGACACTGAAAAGGCACAGAAAGTCAATGAGTTTTCCATATCAAAAAAAAAAAAAAAAAAAAAAAAAAAAAAAGCCCACCAGTACAACAAGGGTGAGCAATGATAATCAACAAACTTTTACAACATGCAGAAAATGTACACTTATTAGAAACACTGTGTTTGGAATTTCTCAAACAAGTATTAAAAGTTTATTTCAAATAAAGTTTTTCTTTTTAAGTTACTGAGCCACATAAAGGGAAAATATTAATTTTATTAGAATTTGAACAAATGCTGCACAAAGAAAACATTTTAACAAAATCATATGGTGGCATAACAAACAAAAAAGAAAACAGCCAAAGATGTGTAAAAGAAATATAAGGTGGAAAACTGTTAAATATCTCATGATCCAGTGTGGAAACAAAAAGTCTAAACTTAAAAACCAAACAAGCACAACCATAAAACAAAAAGTTAATGTTTGTGCTATCCTAACCAGACACATTCTTCAGCAAAACTTTAAAAGGCAGAGTTATATTTGACAGTATTTGGTATCTTATTTCTGACTTTTTCACAGAAATAGTATAGAATTCAATCTCACAGTTGAAGTTTCAACATGGAGAAATAATTATTCTATTAATTAAAATGACAGCTGAGGCAAAACAACTGATTAGCCTTCAATGCTATATTTCCAACTGTAATAAGGATGTGACCCAACCAAAAGAAGTCTTAAGTAGTTGAGAGTTTTTTTGCTACTGCCCAAGGAACACCTCTGCCCAGTCTGATTGCCATATATGGTAATCAAGACCCTAATAACAATAGAGCATTCTCAGGGACAAATGTAAGAAAACATAAGAGAAGTTTGATGTTTTATAGCAAAGTAACTTGTCACCATTTCAGACTACTAAATGCCAGGAGTTACTTAAAACAAATTATTTAAGTATATGTCCCCATCTTTGCAATTTATTTCTAAATACTGACACCATATATTCATTTTTTTAAACTGATTAATTAACATCAGGTTAATTATGGTGTATGTCAATTTGAAAACTATAATAAAGTACCTCAACAATAAGACTTTGAGTATTTTTCTGTTATACCTTGATCTTTACACAAAGATGCAATTCTTACTATTTTGGTAGAGAAGTCTATGGGAAATAAACTTGGAAATGTTTTAAAGAGATTGTCAACCAAGACAGGTTTCTCCATTTCATGATTGTCATCTTACAAAGACACCGAATTTCACATTGTTAAACGTCTTAAAACAATATAATTGTGATTTATAAAAAGGCAAAATTTTAAATGCTTAGGAAAGAAAGTTAAGCCCTTTGCATTCTGAAGATTTGAAATTTATTCACACAATGTGCCCAACCCAAACTTTAAATGAGGTATATTTTCTTCTCTCCAAATATCAGAAACCTAGCAAATGCAGAATATGATGAACAGTTTCAAATTAAAATAAATTCACAGGCTTTTTGTTTTCACTTTAACCTGTGATAAAACACACTGCCATGAGTCTTCGGATGCGGTGTCTAACAAAAACGCAAAGTTGCATATGGTCATTCTCTGTATGAGAGCTGCAAATATATAAGGTGAAAATATTTTTGTGAGTCTTTTTAAAACATGATAAATGCATTACCAAACATCTGTCATGATTTTAAATATTACCTAAATATATATTAAAGATCATCTGTGTATCAACAATTGTATAAGGGGAGCACTAGAAAATAAAAATCTTATAATGATCTTATGGCAGTCCTTAAGCAATTGAATGTTTTTATCTGAAAAACAAATGCTGAAAAAATTTGATTCAAAGTTTTGCTTTTCGAATGCATGGGTTATAACCCACAGAAAACATGAGGAATAAATTGTTTGGTCAGGATCTTGTTAGTTTAAGAAGCAAAAAATTTAAAAACCAAAATATGCACACCATTAAAAATACTAGTTCTGAAAATTATGTAGCTAAAAATTAAATCACCCTGTCCAGCAAGTTCCAAAAATTTCACACATTTCAAACATTAAGGCAACTTTTTTCCAACTAAACAGGACTTTATAAAAATATATGTCACTTCAAAACATTATATACATAGTGGCAATAAATTTAGCTAGCTGTAATCTTTAATACAAGAAAGTGTCACATATGACAAACAAATTATACTAGGTGCTTGCATGTATGTGCAAGTGGAGTTACAGTCTCTAAAGTACAGGTTTTAAAACTGAGCGAAGTGAACGTCCTTCTTTAGTGAGTTCTCGTGTCACACACATACACGGCAGTGGGATTGCTTCCTCCCGTTTCTCTACAACATTGTAACTGCATTTCTTCAAGTGGTCAGCCATGCTTAGGATGTCAGCAAATTTCCATTCATTTACAGAACAAAATGCAGTACTGAATCGCCATACCTAAAAGAAAATTCTACTTCAGATTTAAACAAGTCAATTTACAAGAATCAAAATACACTTCTTGGTCCAACTGCAGACATTTGTACTGTTAGAGAAACAGCCAATATAATGTTTCAAGCAGGTAGCTACAAAACTGTAAATGAGTAAATCCATTTGGAGGCAAATCTGTTTATCAAATACCTGTAAATCACTTCTATGACATCATGATCTCAATAAACGCAGTAACCAAAAATAATAAAAAACTCAACATTAAAAACTACATCCAACTAGATTTATTAAGCAATTTTTAAAAAATCATAACCTTGTTAATTCAGAGCTACTTCCTAAAATAATATATTGTACATTCTTTCATCCTATCCAATTGGCCACAGAGAACTATTCAGAGTCTGGAGATGCTGACAACACACATTATTATTTTTTTCCCCAAGTTTTTCTCCCATTCCTATTACACTATATGAAGTATGCCAAAAAATACACTATTTAGAAGTACCCAAGGTACTTCGTAATATTCATGAATACAGGTACTTCAATTTATTCAAAATGTTTCTAAAAAATTTATATAAAAAAGCTTTTGTAAAATGAGTCAAATTTTATTCCAGATCATTGTAAAATGCGTTTCTAGGCAAAATATCCACTTGCTATCCCTATTCATGTGTCGATTGGCAAAAATATGGGCTACTTCCCCTTTTGCTCACTCAACAGCTCCAAGCCCTGAACAATGTTACCTTATTGGTCCAGCAATGACAGTTGTAACCCCTTCTCATCTTTACAGTTCTAAATATAAAGCTACCTGAACATAGGTGACAAGCAAGAATGGAGGACAGACTCAGGTAACAAGCATGAATGGGACAGATCAGGCCTAGGCATTCTAGCTAAGCTCATCAACAGGCACATGTGAAAGAACACTGAATACAATATAAACAGCAGATAACTCTAGAAAGTAGCAGATTTCAGAAAAGACCTCAGCACTCACTCATTAGAGCTTCTCAGGTAAGGAGGGCAATGTCTTCCAGGGTGGCCAGATGCCTTCAAATTCTGTGGGAACACTTAGTTGTCAGCTGGCAATAGAGGTCACCGCTGTTCAGCACAGAGGGTACTTACTCCCTGTATCCCTTGGGGTTATACCAACCATTCCTCCTGCATGGAGTTATTTCCTACGAGTCTGAGAGAGCAGCTACCAACAGACATTACAAATGTCATCAGCATCCCTTACAATCCCCTGTAGCTATGAAACTAGAGGAAGAATTAGGAGTTTTGTTAAACTTCAGCAGAACAAATTCGTTTAAGATTCAATGGTGGCACACAGCCTCCCTACTTCCACACAATTAATTAAGAGTCTGGTGAAACAAACTCAGGAAAAACTGGATGATTCCCACCTCCTGATGACAAGGTTTCTTAGTCATGGGCCAATTGTTCTTTCAAAAGTATTCCTCGAGTACATTAGTGCCTGCTATATGGCGGTGCTGTGCTAGGCAGTAGATATTTTAGTTCCCAGAGTCTCACTTCTCAAGGAACTTACAGTCTAATGAAAAAAACCTGGCAATTCATCAGTGAATTACAAAAGAGCAGAGTGCTCTAGTAGGGGAACATAACCAGGCGCCACGCGAACACAGAGCAGCGCACCTCCCTGAAGGCTTCAGTGTGGGGTGGGGATTCCAGAAGGCTTTCCTGAGGAAGTAAGATCTGTAGAGTAAGCAGGAAATATAGTGAGAAGATGAAGAACGCAAGCTCCAGAGACAGGTTCCCTAGGTCTGAATCCATCAATTCGTTGGACAAGTTACTTAACTTCTCTAAACTTCAGTTTCTTCATCCATAAAATAGGGACAGTGGATTAAATAAATTAACAGAAGTAAAATGCTTATTAGCATACTGTCAGGCATATTGCAAATGTTCAAATGTAGGTATTGTGTTAGGGACAACATACTCGAAGGCTGTAAGTCAAGGCAAGAAAGAAAACATCAGGAAACTGTTAAGTAAATCAACATAGGTGGAATATAAGAACAAGAGGAAACTGAAGACGTAAGATTTATGATATGAATCTTACAATTTGAGATTATAAAAAAGTCTTAAATGTTTCATTAAGGAATCTTTCTCTATCCTGGAACAATAAACAAACATGGAAGTTTTTTGTTTTTTAAATTTTTTCTCAATGTTGATTTATTTTTGAGAGACACAGAAAGACAGAACATGAGCAGGGGAGGGGCAGAGAGAGAGGGGGACACAGAATCCGAAGCAGGCTCCGGGCTCTGGACATTCAGCACAGAGCCTGACGCAGGGCTTGACTCACGAATGGTGAGATCATGACCTGAGCCAAAGTCAGACACTCAACTGACTGAGCCACCCAGGTGCCCCAAATATCTTGTTTTTTAAGGAAAAATTTTTTTAAAATGTTTATTCATTTTTGAGAGACAGACTGTGAGCGGGGGAGGGGCAGAGAGACAGATCAAGTCATGATCTCACTGTGAGTTGGAGCCCCACGTCGGGCTCTGTGCTGACAGCTCAGAGCCTGGAGCCTGCTTCGGGTCCTGTGTCTCCCTCTCAACCTGCCCTCCCGCCCTGCTCATGCTGTCTCTCTTTCTCTCTCAAAAATTAATAAACATTTGAAAAAAAATATATATATATTTTTTTTTTATAAAAATTTTTTTTTAATGTTTATTTATTTTTGAGACAGAGAGAGACAGAGCATGAACAGGGGAGGGGCAGAGAGAGAGGGAGACACAGAATCCGAAGCAGGCTCCAGGCTCCGAGCTGTCAGCACAGAGCCCGACGCGGGGCTCGAACTCACGGACCGTGAGATCATGACCTGAGCCGAAGTCGGACGCTTCACCGACCGAGCCACCCAGGCGCCCCAAAAATATATATATTTCTAAGGTGCCTGGGTGACTCAGCCGACTGAGCGTCTGACTTCAGCTCAGGTCATGATCTCACCATTTGTGAGTATGATCCCCACACTGAACTTGCTCCTGTCAACCTGTCAGCTCAGAGCCCAATTTGGATCTTCTGTCCACCCCCCTCTGCCCTTCCCCCCCACCTCTCTCTCTCTCTCTCTCAAACAATGAAACATTAAAAAATATACTTAAAACAAGAAAATATTTCTCACTCTAGTCCTTATGGAGAGAATATGCTGGAGAAGGACCCAATTAGGAACAGAAACCCAGTTAGGCTACTGCGGTAAGCAAGAGAGAGCCGAAGGGGACAGAGCTAAGGAAATGGCAGTGGAAACAATAAAACAAACCGGAGTGGTATGAAGAAGGGAGACTCAGGAAGACTTTGTGATTACATACACATGGAAATAAAGGGGGGAAAAAGAAGTCAACCCTACCTCCCAAACTCCTAGTTTAGGCAATCTGATAGATGATAAGGCCACCTGCTGAGATTAGGGGGGATAGAGATGTAGATGTAGAGTAGGTTGGACATGCTGAGTTTGATGGCCCTGTGAGACAGTCAAGTGGAAATGTCCAGGAGATGCTTGTACAGTCTAGAGTTCAGGAGAAAGCAGCCAGGATACAGATGTGTGAGTACTTTGCGTAAATGATGGCAATTTAAACTCCTAGATGAGATTTTCTGCAGGAACAGAATTCCCAGAAAGTATGTTACCTCATAGGTCAATACTAATGAGCAAGGACAAAAAGAGACCACACTCAGAGTATCCCATCCCGAATGGGAGGAAGACACCACGTCACCTGTATGTGTATGCAGGTACACAGCAAGTATGAAACCTTCTGCCACTAGAATTCCCATTTGGGAAAAAAATGATAAAATAGTGTATTCATTTGTTGGTCAAAGCTTCACGAGAGCACACAAGATGTAGAATTCTATTCTGAAAAACTGGAGCAAATGAATAAAAGTCAGAGAAAACCTAAGGGTGATAAGAACAAAGTAGCTAGAGATTTGAAACCTGTGCAACCAAGGTGAAGATTCTTCCACTTTATAAAATGCAAAATGTCACATTATAAATGTTCTAAAATGAAAATCTGCAATAAAAGATACTTGTAATGCCTTCTAGTTTCTCTTAGATGGTACCTCAGAAAGCGGGCAAAAGTAGGGGCCCCAGGGTGGCTCAGTCGGTACAGCATGCGACTCTTGATCTCAACATTGTGAGTTTGAGCCCCATGATGGGCATAAAAATTACTCTGAAAAAATAATTAAAAAATTATAAAGATAAAAAGAAGGTGGACAAAAGTAGACTTTTCACAAGAGAAAATGGTGGAGCCAGGATTCGTTCCCAGGTCGGCCTCAATCCCCAGCACAAGTCTCCAATATGCAACACTCTCTTGTACAGTCCTACATCCAGAGCCCCCACCCCTAGTATCAAGTCCAACTTCAACCTACCACATTTCCACATCTATCCATTTATGCTCTCTATCCCCCCAAATACTCCGCTGATCACTTACTAATAGAAGCACTTGTAACTTTTTTCATCTCTCCCTATTTAAGTTCTACCTGAAATAACCAAATTCTAAGAAAGAAATTGCTAGGAATGGAGAGAAACTGCCAATTGTAAGCAGTGAGAAACCTTGTCCTCGCTTCCTTCATCGTCCTATAGTGAAAATGTTTCAGATGGAACTCAAAATAGAAGGTGGTTAACATGGATTCAAAAGGAGTTGTTACAGAAGAATTGAATAAGGACAGAACTGCTCAACTAAAAAACCACAAGTGGCCTCTTACACATCAGAATGCCAAATTAGAACCCAATACTAGGATGTCTGCAGTAAATGTGTGATTATGACAAACAATTCTAGCCTAGTTTTCTATTAACTATCATTATGTTTAAAAAGTCTGTCAGATTGAAGAATGGTCAATTTTTCAACAAGATCTTAATTTTATTAATTCTGCAACATTAAGTGTCTACCATATGTCAATTAACGAGATGATACAGTTGAGATTAAACTAACCTTTTCTTTTATTTGCCATGATGAATTTCCTTCTGGATACTTCTTTTTCCCCCACTGCAGTATGACCATTCCACGCGACTGAAGCAGGCTGCCACATACATCCCTCATTAACTTGGATACACATGACAGCTGGCATAAACTGAAGCCATCAAGAAAGCCTGCAATATGTTGTAGGACCTCAAAAGGAAGACTACTTAGATGGTCACTATGTAATCCCAACACACAGTTTCTAGCAGGCTCCACTAATACGGTAGATACACAAGGCTGAACTCCAAATGACCTCAAATGGCGGTCATGTATAATCTTTGCTCCTTGGGTTGATGGACAAAATCTACGCTGAGAGTAGGTACAACCATAATATGCTAAAGGACACCTCTGTTCCATCCAGCCATTGAGTCCAGCATGAATGTCACCATGCACATTCTTAAAATGGGAAGAAAATTCTTTTCTTCTAAATAACTGTCCACAAACAAATGTAAACATTGAACGCTGCTTGGGTTGATACCTAGCAACACATTCCAATACTAAATCCAGCCCAAGTGTCTGAAAAGGACTTGGATTTGAAAGCTGTGGATTGGCATGATCACAAGCAGAAGCTGAAGCTATCTCCCCAACCATTGTATTTGTAGCTAATATTGCAGATGGAAGTGAAAAAGTCTGAGTCCCAAAATCAATGTGATATACATCAACCATGCGACTATCAGATATACCCCTCCCACCTGGAGAATCTCCTAGACAAAACAGTAATGCTGCTGTGATTAGATCTATTCCTTGGAGGCCCATTGGATCTTCTGCAACTTCCAAATCTGATGTATCTACTGCTTTATCTTCTTTTGGTTTGGACCAACATGAATTAGAAAGAAATTTGAATGAAGGAGGATGACTGAAAGATAAGACATCCACATTCCTCAAGTCCCCTAAGTCTACTTTTCTCCAACACAATTCTCCTTCATCCTCACCATCTGGCATGAGGATGTGCTGAACTGTGCCATTAGGCAAAGCATTAAGTTGTGCTGCTACTGAAAGTGAACTGGAAGGATCTGAAGTGCCATCTGATGCTATACATTCTCCATTTGTTAAGTTACTTTGTTTTGAATCACCATGTAATTTCTGACTTTGGTCTATGGCCTGTGTACATATATTTTCCAAAGAGAAGCCATTACAAAGAGCAGAAGTGCCATAAGAACTGGTGTTCGAGTCATACAATAAATCACTTGAGCCATTTTGTTCAGACTGGAAATTCAGACTTGTGTCATTATGATCAATTCCACCTACTGCTCCTATCTCCTCCTCATAAAGATGGTCCTGGTCTTTCAAGTGTCTATTCTGCAAGCTTTCTCTGGCATTTTGCTCTTCATTCACTTCATTTGCGGAAGCACAAAGACTTGTACTTAACATGCCAATGTCTCTTGTGGCGGTATTCAGGATATCTAAGGCAGCAGCCAAACTTCTGGTTGTTTCTACAGTAGCTTGATAAAGTGCACCATAAGATTCTTCATCAACAGATACCAAACCATTAGTATGTGGTATTTCCGGGACACTTGATTTAACTGAGATTTGTTCTCTAGGTTCTGCCACTTTATCAGTTGCTTTTGACATCATGGTGGCTACTTTGAGAGACTCTAAGAGCATCCTTTGGTCTTGAAGGGCCAAGGCCATATCTAATTGTGCCACTTCATCGACATCTCTGCTTAGATTTTCATACGATTTCCGATCTGCGTAACTAACTGGCCATCGGTTCCACTCCATAGTACAGCACACCACACTTGCAGGACACATTTCCAGATGTTCAGCAACTTTATTTCGAGCCATTGTAAACGGACATCCGAAATCACTATTTAAGCAAGGCACTCGTTCAAATGGACATAAAAGTCGATGCTCATCAGCTTTACAAGAATGGAAAACTGCTCCACAAACCAGTGGACAACCAATCAAGTCACAGGAGATCCCAGGCTCCGGTCTGATCATACACCGTCTACTGACACAAGTCACACAGTGTGAATGCTGCAGCTCCTCCTCCATAATGGCCAGTCCAGCTCTACTTGTTGAGATGGAAAAAAGATAATTAGTTAGGCAAAAAGTGGTCGATTTTTAAAAATTGTTGAATAATATAAATCAAGTCATAAAGGTGTACTGACTTACTGCAGGATGAAATACATAAAATAAACATATTTAACAAGTTTACTTTACATACAATCAGTCCGTCTTGAAACAACTTAAGCACTTCAAAGAACCGCAGTTCATTTTCATATATCATGTAACAATATACCTAAAGAGGTCAAGTGGTCCAAAATATAATACTTGAATTCTAGTATACTGTGTAGTATATAAATTGATGCCAAAAACAAATTAATGCATATCTAACTTATAAATTCCAAGAATGTTGTAGCTTTTATTTTTTTAAGACTGATTCTGAAGCACCCAGACTGCAGAAATCTCATCATTTCTTAAAAGGGAATGATCTAAATTTCATGAATATACTTAACTAAAAGTATTAGAAGCTTTTGTTTGATTCCCTCTAAATATATGAATTCATTTAGGATTTCGTCTATTGATCACTCCTTCTACACAGTGATCACCATAGTGAGCCTTAAATAGAACACAGAGGGAATTTACCCACAAACCTAAGTTCCAGTTCAGTTGGTGGTTATGGGCAAATCACTTACTTCTGAGGGTCACAGTTTCCATTCATTCATCAAACATCTATTTATTGTTTAACTAGTATGCACCAGGCACTGTGTTTGGTGTGGCAATATAAAGATTATTAGTAAGACATGGTGCCTCCTCTCAATGAACTACAGCAGGTCAGAGACACAACAGTAAAAATCATGTCACATATTATGTGATCGATTTGACAGAAGTAGAATGGTAACACGGAGAACGTAATTATCAGCATGGTAGGGGCTAGAGAATTCACAGTAGTCTTGAAAGACGGGAAATCTTAAGCATAAGAAGGGAGACTTGGAAAGGTAGGGAAGTATTCAATGTTGAAGTAATGACATATGTAAATACAGAAAAGTAAGAATTGGCAAAACATATTCAGGGAACTTCAAGTTTCCCAGTGTTGCTGGATCATAAGGTGAAACACTACATAGCTGTGGGAGATGAGGCAGGATACTAGAAATAAAGCAAATCATTAAGACTGCGCTATATGCTACTCTCAGGAGGTCAGACTTTAAGTAATAGGAAGTCACTGAGGATTTGAGCAAAGAAATAGTATCTATAAAATATTAGGAAGGGTTTACAGATACCTAATGGTCTTTCCTGCCTTTATCATGAAAAATTTTATACAAAAATAAGAGAAAACATCAGCAAAATATACTGATATAATTACTGACACTATGCACTGTATTTTTTTTCTCTTATCTTCAACATCTTTACTGACTTGTTCCTATGAGCAGTAAAAACCTAAAAAACTATTTCATCTTTAAAAACCTAAATAATAAAATATCCTCCTTCTACTACTATTCTTTTTTCCTAGTCAAGCTTTCAGAAGGGAAGAAAACAAAAACAAACCTTCAACTCTCCCATGTACTCTTCTGCCCTCTAATCAGTCTTTATTTTTACCACCAGTCATTAAAATGGCTCTGAGATCCTCAATGCTAAATCCAAAGGGCATTTTTTCCAGACCTCACCTTCCTTGGCCATTTCCTTTATTATGCTGACTATTCCCTCCCTTTTGACATATTTATCTTTCCTTTAGTTTTCAAGATGTCACATTTCCCTGATTTCGCACGCCCCCCCCCCCCGCCCCCATCTCTTTGATTATTCTTTAATCTTTTCTTCTACAATATTTCTCTTCTTCAGGGAGCATGTCATTTCTTGCTCATTCTATACATTCCCCTCGGGTGCTCTCAACTTCTCAAAAGCTTCAATTACCACCCATATGCTGAAAACTGATCTATACCACTTGCCCGGACCCCTCTTCCAAACTTTAGATCTGTACAGCCGATTGCTTATTATACATCTCTACTTCTACATGCACAAGCAACTCATCTCAACGTTTCCCAAATTAAATTACATTGTAATAGATAATAATTTTCTGGGTAAGAAGTCGATTCTTAGCCTATTTTCTTCACTTCAGGGCGTAAAAGATTACTAGCTCTCTGACATATTTTTCCATAAATTCTACCTGGGTTCCAGGTGGCTAATGTAAACTAACTACTCCCAAATTTGCTTTTTATTTTTCTCCAGTCCAGGGTTGATTTTTGCCAAACAATAACAAAAGTCTACCTAATACTACTGACAGAGCTCTTGATTAAGTGGAAAAATTTCTGAGTTGGTATTGTGGCACTTACTGATGCCTGGAGGGTAAAAACCAAAACACACATTTAACAAGAAAACTGTATCTTTAAATTGTGTTTAAAAATTACAAATTATGAGTTAAATACTTCTGAATGTTTATCCCCATAAATTTTACAGGTTAAGACAGAACCTGTATGTTAAACACACACATGCTCACAGAGTCATAATAGAAGAAATGACAAGACTAATGATGACAAACATTTGTAAATTGAGCAGAGGTTCAAAGAGAAATGTTAGTAAGAATTAAGACAAATTTTACTGAGTGATTAGATTGTGAAAACAGCTCTAGCTTTCTTATTTTGCAATAAGACTGAGTTCTTCTCACGTGCTGAGGGGTTATAAACTTGACTGTTACTAAGAGAGAACCTAAAAATACACGCAGTTCTAAAGAAGTGACCACTGCTCTCACAACTTGTAGAAACACTTTATGTTATGTGCACATCACATGACCACACAGGCAGAACACATCTCAAAAACATCACTTAATTCTAAAATAGCAACTGCTACAAACAACTAAGTTAAATGCAAAACAGCGACAACTTTGAAAGGAAGATGTAGAAGGGCTCTCAAGCTTCACAATAGTTTGTTCCACACTACTCCCTTCGGAATAAGAAAAATGTTTTTTAAAAAAATAAAAAGAAATAAAAGCATCCACAGCAATGAGTCTACAATATTTATTTACTGAAGTAGACTTCGAAGGAAAAAAAAATACAAATTATGTACCAATTTTATCCCTGATGTATATCATTTCATGTAATGTCCCTTAATACTCACAACAACCCAGAGGAAACTGAGGCTCAAAAAGGTTTAAGTGACTTGCCCAAGGTCATCCACCTAGTAAGTGGCAGAGCTAGGATTTACGTCTGTATCTGATCAATGCACACGGACAACAACAGATATGTTTACTCATAAAAGCTTAAGAAAATAGGCAGTACACTTCAGTAACTGGTGATCCAATTTTAAGATGTTATTTGAGGAATGGAGATTACACAACTTTGCTTGTAGTTTATTCCAACACTTAGTCACCCCTGTGGTCAAGAAAGTCTTTTTGGTCCTTTGTAATTACAATAGCACATAACTTCACTTTGAAAGTGTTTAAAACTACTTTTAAAATAACCTACATTTGTAATACTCAGTATAAACTTATGGAACAAGAATACAAATTTAACAATTCTCAAAACAGCCATATAAAGTAGGAATCAAGTTTAATTCCATTTTACAAGTGAATATATTCAAAAATAAGTTAAGAAAATGCACTAGATAATACCCAAAGTGTATTCTGGGGATAGAATCCTCAGCTTAAAAATTTTAAACTTCCAGATCCATTCTTTTTCTAATCAAGATCATCACCAAATTAAATATACCTCCATAAAGTATTTTATAATTGGTCATAATTCCTGTGAAATGGGTTTAAAGCATCCGTCCCTGACTTATCAGTTGAACAGTGACACAGCAGACTCAGTAGAAAACAAGTTGCTAAAACTGAGCCTTCAAATTAAAGATAAGCTTAATTGAAAACTCAGTATTAAGTTTTCTTAAACTCTCTTTAAAAAGAATCTTAACATTCCATATAACATCTCTTTTAATTTACACTTAAAATTGAATGACTGGGAAAAGTCTCATTAGACTACAAAATATTTGTAAATGATTAAATGCTTTACAATAGTGTCAATTTTCTCCAACAGAAATTCTTGGCCAACTCATACTCTCTGACTGACAAGCAATCCATAAAAATAGTTTTTAACATGCCATTTTCTCGTACAGTGAAATGAGGCCTTGTCATTTAAGGCTATTTCTAGACATAAAAATAACTGCCCTCAAAAACCCATTTCTTTATTTTTCCAAATTCATCAAAGTAAGCAAGGAGATAAATAAATACAACATTGCAAGTTGGCATGACGTTACAACACTAAGTCAAGTCGCCCAAAGCACTCAACGCAGCTTGTTGCTACCTATGTCTCTGCTGGCAAGACCCATGCACACACGCACACCTCCCCTCCAACTCCTGCCTCGAATCTTAAGTTGCAGCTTAAATGTTATTTTCCACACACCAAAGACAAGGTATGGATCTCACATTATGCTGTGGGCTCAGTACACTCTGCATTCTTCCTTGGTAATACCAGTCGCAATTCTTTAAGTAAATCGTTATCCTTTAATAACTACCTGCACAGGAAAACTTCAAGCTTCATGAAGGAGACAGAACCATCTCTGTCTCATCCATTCTTGTGTTCCCTTATTCCAGACTGCCTAATTGGAGCTTCACTTATTTTAGAAACATGAATAAATGAAAGAATTATACTACAAGAAAGAGCCAAATGGATTCCAAAACAAAATGAGATTCCTGATGTCATGGGAGTCTACATACTTAACAAAAAAATACAACCTTACAGACCTAGTATTAGACAATCAGACTGAGCCAAAATTACCTCACTGTACCAGCTATAAAAAGTCAGTAATGCTCAAACATTTACTGAGGACCTAAGTTATACGTTCCAAGCATTATATACAGAGTAAACTGACTACGAAAAAAGCAAATCAAAGGGAAAAGGAAGTCAAAGTTGATTTCAACCTCTCATTATTTTAAAATCTTAAAAAATAATAGTCATAAAAGGTACAGGCGTAAATGTTTGCCTGTATATTGTCCCACTATTTTAACTCCCTAGTCAACTCTGTGCCGTTTCAAAAAGAAAAGCAGAGAGAGGTGGAGGTGTGTGCACATGTGCAGGTGCCTGAGTAGGTATATGGTTAAGAAGCTCCAAAAAGGAAGTGGCATCAGCCTACTGCTTAATGTTACAGCTACTACAGTACTAGATGAAACAGAATTCCACTTAAACAATAAAATGTTGTTTCAATGTAAGGCTGAAAAGGAACAATAGACAGACATGTTCAATTAGTTAACACAAGCAAGTCTACAACTGAAATCTGACATTTAGCAATCAGTTATAAGCGGCTCCAAGCAAGTCTCATGCTACAGTTGGAGGCACTGGTCACAGTAATACAATTAACTGTACAATATTAAATAGAAACACCTGCTGGGTGATTTGCAGATCAAGCGCAATCAGTATTAAAGACCATAATAAATCTATAACCTCAGTTGGACATCTTATTTCACTGGTTTAAAAAGGAGCGGGAGAGGGGGGTGGCAGTGACTAGGCAAGATTGAAAATCCACTATCCTTAAACTTCCAACTCAAAGCACATGCCCTCCTGATGAGTCCAAAATGGCTAAATGGGTTACACTGTATACATTCTTTGTATTCGATTTTGGTTCTGCTTTTTTATTTATAGAATCATGACCTAATTATACGGAATTTCTTTTCAAATTTTTAACTATTCCCCTTTTGATATAATCAAAACATATATCTTCTAGTCTAAATATGGTCATGAGTAGTTTATTCCAAAGTGAAGTTCTAACTGCTTGCAATGTTCTCCACTAAATAAACAAATGAAACTATTACAGACTTAAATTAAAATAATATTAACAAATACTTAATACTCAGACCAGACCTATTTGAGCATATATTCAGATAAAAATAATCCACCCAAATGGTGGTACTCAGCTTACTGAAATGAGCATCATGGCAGAGGGGAATGGGCTTCCAAGGAATCTCAGCTTTGTGACCTTGAGGCTATTACTCTATTGTTAAAACAACCTGGAACTCTATAAAGGTTAGTTATAATTATATGCGCCCAACAGGATACAATGTATTCCTCAGAAAAAGATGTACTTCACTTTACACAACAGCCACATTTACATACACAAAGCTTAATGTAAAATAATGTTTTATATCAAGTCATTTATAATTATAAAGCTTACCAAAAGCAACCGTATGAGGAAACAACCTATATTAACATTATCCACACACACACACAAGACCTATCCTTTTTATAAAAGATTTCTGGACTGGGTTTTAATTGGGGTATGTCTGTAATTATCTAACTGCCTACAGCATAAAAACCATTAGTCTAATGGTTCACATAGTTCTCACAAAGTTCAATCAAACTGAACATAGTTCATAGTTCATCTCGCATAGTTCATCAAACTGAAATTGAAGTTAAATATTTTATATAGCTTTTTCATTGAAGACTTTGTCAAAGAATTCTACAAATACAATGTCCTTTTAATGAAACAGGCATAGGAACTCGGTTAAAAGATGTATCCAAAATCATACAAAATAGCACAGGGCTTACCCCACTGAAAGTCACATTTCTGTAATATACTAGATCAAAGAGTAAACACGAATATGTGGTGACCTTAAAATACCCCTCTACATACATTATCTCAAAGTATTACCACTCTTTCATAGGTATTGTATTAGGATACTTTGTATTTTTTAAAAGTCTCCAATGGTAGATAGGGAGAAATACTGGGTTGAAATTAAACACCTAGCACACTTGGAATGCATAAAAGTTTGCCTATACCAGAAACTTCAGTTCTCTGGTAACACTCACAGAACTCCACCCGCTAACAAGTCCAGAGCCACAAAAAAAGCTTATGTCACTGCATTAAAGTACTAGGTGAAAACAAGTTGGCAAAGTAAAAGTTGCCAAAACACCATGTTATCCTCAATTAGGCTTCTGGAGTAAGAAACAGTGACTAAGCATAAAGAACAGTGATTCAGCGAAAACTGCATACTGAAAAATTAAACCCTTAGAAAAATCCTAAACATACATTTTAAGCTATTCTTTTCCCTTTGCTGCGTCGAAAACTGGAGTGCTACTTTGTAAAACCTTAGCAAATATGAGCAAAGGCAAAAATCTGCTCATGTAACTTACTAGGTCTCTAAAGGATACAACACAGTATTGAAATGCAGAAAAACAAAATAAAATTAAGTTTAAAAAGTTTGGGAGGTTTGTATTTAAAGAGTTTTAAGTTAATCTACACGGATATCAGAATGCCCATAAATAGCTTCCTCTTGGATCAGAGTCAACAAAGTAATTACGGAATAAAAGGTCAATTCCTTCCCAACCATCTTTTATCTGGGACTTACGACAGAGCTCAGAAAGAAAAACAAGAGAGGGGAACGGAGTGCAAGAACTATGGTAAACAACATACTGTTCTGCCCGTCTGTCTCTATCCTCCCAAATACACACGTTAAAAACATACTCAAAGGAGGTTACTTTGAATTCAACGTGCACTCCGTGGCCCCCTTCCAAGCACTGTTCCACGGACAGGACACAAATAACTTGGAAACGGTCATACCCCCCAGATCCAGAAAATCAGGAAGTTTCTCTTTAATAAGGGCTCTCAGAGGCTAAGGCTAAGATCCGCTCACTACCATGAATGGAAAAGTTACCAACTTCACTCATCCCGTGAAGACAGTAAATAATGCCTCCCAATCTTCCTTTAACCCGTCTGTCCCCAAACAACCCAAGTTTCCCAACGGCAAAAGGAAAGAGAAGCCGGGTTTTCAAGGTTCGGAGGGCTTCCCAAGTTCACCCCCCGCTCCACCCCTCCCTCCCTCCCCAGCACACGGACGGACACGCCAGCCAGGTGACACGGGGGTCGCGGCTCGCGCGTGGGTCGCCATTGCTGACCGCCTGCCACCCCCGCGGGCCGGGCAGGACGACCTGCGCGGACGCCCACGCCGCGGACGCCCTGTGGGCGCGCCAGGCCAGGCCGGCCGGGGACCCGCGGGGCCGGCGCGGGCCGTGTTTACTCCGCCCAGGCCCGGCCCGCCGCCCCCCGAGGCCGCCGCCGCCCCGGCCGCGGGCCTCGCACTGCCCGGCCGCCGCCTCCGTCCTCGGCGCAGCCCGCGACGCGCCGGCCTCCCCCGCCGGCCTCCCGACACTCACCGCCCCGCGCGGCCGAACCGCGGCCCAGGCCCTGGCTGCCGAGGCCGCCGTGCCCGGCTGCTCCGCGCGGTCCCGGCCGCTCGGCGCCCCACACCCCCCGTGCAGTCCTCCTTCTCCGGGCCTCTCAGCCCCGCCGGGCCGCCGCCTTTTCTCCTCTCCTCCAGCTCCTCCGCCTCCTCCCCTGGCGGCAGCCCTCCTCGCGCGCCCCGCCCCGCTCCGCTCGGCCCCGCCCACCCGACCGGGCCCGGCCTCGGCGGCGG
Organism: Panthera pardus; assembly: GCF_024362965.1. Lineage (NCBI taxonomy): Eukaryota > Metazoa > Chordata > Mammalia > Carnivora > Felidae > Panthera > Panthera pardus. Next base: position 20,633,119 of record NW_026526732.1, on the reverse strand, counting down.
CTGCAGTCCCGGCGGAGACGCGCACGCTGAGCCCGGCGGGGACGCGCACGCTGAGTCCGACGGGGACGCGCACACCGCCCACTGATGCTCCGAGCGTAGCGGGGGAGTAGAGTCTCTGCAGTCCTGGGCTCCGAGCGCCCAGCCAGGGGATTCCCACTGGGCCCCACGTGGCCCCGCCGTGACGGTGCTAGTTCAAATCCTGTTGGACTTTGGAATCTTGTATTCCTGCAGGGAATCGTAGACCTGCACTGTTGGAATTGAGGAAGCAGGCACAAGTACGGTGTCTTGTTTCCCTCCCTAAATTGTAGGATAAGCTGCCAGATCCCTTAATTTCGGTGCGGTGCTCTTCCCCTTTACGTCATATTCAGGAAGAAGCGAGCCGCTCTCGCTGCATCTTTGAAGATGCTGCCGCAAACCTTTGTGCCTGCTAACTCAGTGCACCTGAGTCCTGTAGCTTAGTGACCCTTGTAGTGTTCCACCTACCCCGGGACTGAGCTCAGCCCAGGATTCAGGCGTTGCGAAGCTTCACTGGAGCCCAGGCAGGTCTATTTCTGTAAGGGACAGAGGCATTCTACACACACAGACCACAGCAGCAAGGTTGTCTGCATGGAAAAGTGACAATCTAGCTGGAAGGATGCCTTGAAGCCACTTCTGCTGGAGACTTTACAAATGATTGAGGATTAAAGAAATATCAGATGGCCATATCAAAGAAATGGGGTTCATTATCCCGGTACTACCACTAAGCCTTGGTCTAGGCCAGGAAACGGATTCAGAATCCTGGGTTGGGGGTGGGGGTACCTCTCATTCCCTCACCCTTACACCTGTGTCCATTCCGTGGGCTCCTGCCCACTCCCAGCGCAAGAGAACTGTGATAAAGAGAAAATGGCTCTAATCCTGGCCTCCTGGGTGGGGGCAGGGACCTGAAAACACTGTTTTGTAATGCTTTTTGTGGCTACATTTTTACCCCCAACTGGGTATGTCTTGGAAAATATAGATCACTCCCAATTTGCCCTCCTGCGGAGAAGTGACTCTCAGACTTAGATTTTAAAGGGCACTATAAAAAAAAAATGAAGAAAGAACTTAGATTGCTAGCTTTTTTTTTTTTTTTTTTTTTATTTTTGAGACAGAGAAAGACAGAGCATGAACGGGGGAGGGGCAGAGAGAGAGGGAGACACAGAATCGGAAGCAGGCTCCAGGTTCTGAGCCATCAGCCCAGAACCCGATGCGGGGCTCGAACTCGTGGACCTCGAACTTGCGGACCGTGAGATCGTGACCTGAGCTGAAGTCAGATGCTTAACCGACTGAGCCACCCAGGCGCCCCTAGATTACTAGCTTTTAAAAAAATATTTATTTGTTCTTGAGAGAGAGAGCAGAGGCAGAGAATCCCAAGCAAGCTCTGTGCTGTCAGCACAGAGTCCAAAGTGAGGCTGCACCCAGAACTGTGAGATTATGACCTGAGCAAAAGCAAGAGTCAGACCCTTAACACACTGGGCCACCCGGGCACCCTGATTAGTAGCTTTTTACTATGCTAAGACAGTAAAAATTGCACCGCTTGTATCAATTCCTCATTTCATAAATGACCATTAGCCCGGACACAGTCGCAGAGTAAAGGTCAGTTCTTTAAATGAATAAATTTAGCGTTTTGAAAAATTCAGTCTGTTTTTTTCTTATTTGGTCATATTTGGCTGCAGATGGACTCTGGTCCTCAGTCCAGAGTTTAAGAGACAGAGAACTGGGCAGAAAGGATAGTGGAACAGACAGGATGACCTGGTAAGAGAAGGTACAGATGTGGCTACATTCTTACGCTGCCCTGTTTGCTATCCTGGATTGAGTCAAGTCAATGCCCTTTGCCTCAGTTGCTTTCTTGCAAAATGAAGGGGCTAGAATAGATGCCCTTTCTAGCTTTAAAGCCTCATGATTCTGTGGCACGTAGGTAGCCCAGTCAGTTGAGTGTCTGACTCTTGATTTCAGCCCAACTCATGACCCTAGGGTTGTGGAATCAAGCCCCGTGTTGGACTCTGTGTTGAGTGTGGAACCTGCTTAAGATTCTCTCTCTTTCTCTCTCTCTCTCCCTTTGCCCCTCTCCAGCTCACATTTTCTCTCTCTAAAAATAAAAAAATCTTAAAAAAAAAAACAAAAACAAAACCACCTCATGACTCCATGATTGTACTTGTTAAAATCTGGGGCTTTCCCCTTTACTAAATCATCTAAGTGATACTGACTGGGTCACCCCCACAAGCTGAGTCATTCAGGCTGTAAACTTCAGTCTTCTTTGCCCCTTCCATCTCAGTAATTTTCCATGTCCAGGCAACAAAAAAAAAAAAAAAAAAAAAAAAAAAAAAGAAAAGAAAAAGAAAAAGAAAAATCCTTTCTTCCTGTCTTTCCCATTCATTCCTAGTTATCATCCTAGGCAAATTTGGCTTTCTGCTGTTCCCTAACTCGTCTTGCCTCCTCCAGTGTTTCTATGTTATGTCTCTATTCAGATATCTATAAAGACTAGTGTCCTTGGCTAAAGTCTCAACTCCTGCCTTCAGTTGCTCAGAGAAAATCATTCTAGCCTGATTGGTTTCTTCTTTTCTCCACCAAATACCATACATAGCCCAATTCTAAGTCACCTGTGCCCATGTAAGGATAGTGCCTGAACTTCTTTGCTCTTAGGCTCTCACCCCATGTCCTCTATGAGAGACTTCTATAGCACATACCATTTATTTTCAGCACTTTGACTTGTGCCTCATGCCGTTGTTAACTGTTTCACAAATAAATGTCAGCTTGCAGATCATCTCGAGCCCCTGGAAACATGTTCTGCATTGTTTTTATATCTCCCCTCAGTGTCCAATATCCTACCGTGCATATTGTAGACACTTAATGAATATTTGCTACTTCAAAAACCAAATATGTACTTCTGTCATTTCATCCTATCCCCACTTTCATTTTCTGCCCTATGTTCTAACCCCTCAGATAGCTTTCTCTAAGTTTTCTTTCAAGGAAATTTATCTAAAACTTCAGTGGCCAGCAGAGAGAAATGCCAGGAATCACAGGTTTCCTCAACTATGCTCTCCTCTCTAGTATACATGTAGTTGACATAGACTTCTACAGCAAAGCTATTATCTATATGGCTTAATCACCCAGGGGAGTGAAAGGGACCCTGGAAATTTAAAGTAAAAAAAAGAGGTCTTGCTATAGGACATTGTTGAAATTATCTATCACATGTATTTTAATGTTTATTTATCTATTTAAAATGTTTATTTATTTTTGAGAGAGAGAGAGAGAAGGAGAGAGAGAGCAGGAGAGGGACAGAGAGAGAGGGATAGAGGGTCTGAAGTGGGCTTTAGGCTGACAGCAGTGACCCCGATGCGGAGCTCGCACCGACAAACCGTGAGATCATGACCTGAGCCAAAGTTGAACACTCAACCAACTGAGCCACCCACCCCCTATCATGTGCATTTTAATGTTTTACAATTGAGTAGGCTTGCCCTACATACTGCCTCAAAAAAAGGAGGGCCCTACAGCTCCTTAAACCACACTCTGCAGGCTGCTTCACACTGGCTTAGATGAAGCACAGCGCCTGGTGGTTTTTTCTTTTCTTTTTTTTTTTTACATATGAAATTTAATGTCAAATTGGTTTCCATACAACACCCAATGATCATCTCACGCCAGTCAGAGTGGCTAAAATGAACGAAGAGACTATAGATGAGACTGTGGATGCTGGAGAGGATGTGGAGAAACGGGAACCCTCTTGCACTGTTGGTGGGAATGCAAACTGGTGCAGCCTCGTGATTTTTTCTAGAGGCCATTCTCAGGATGGGGGAGACAAAAGAACTATAAGAATGTAATAACACCACAAATAGAAGTACAAAGCCTGGACACCAGACTAGATTATAAGAGAGAGAAGTTGCCAGAGGATGCAAATTCAGTTGATAAAGCAAATTCAACAGCCAGACGAATCGTTCTTCCCTTTGTTCAATGTCGGGCAAATAACATCAATGTACAAGAAGGTATTATTTCCCAGTTAGACCAGCCCACACTCAGGTAGCCCAGGGACCAAGGCAACAGATAAGTCAGGACTGGAGTTAAGTCATGTACTAATTAAAGAAAGCATCATTGGCCAGAGACAAGTGTAAGAGGGTGGGGACTGATTTGCAGCTGTGAAATCATGGGACAATCAGAATTCCCAGCTGGGACTGCGGTGGGAAATACCATTCCTCTTTTGTGATATGCTCCTAAGGAATTGTAAGAGGGAAAGAGCCAGTTTGAATCACCTAATTGCCAGAGTTTAGAATCTAATAGCTGTAATTATAATTCTATATAAGTTTCTTTCAAGGATAAAGAATATGACAATTAACATGCAATTATATGGTAATTTAGAAAGAGCCTGCCAAGGATAGTATTCATAACCCCAAATCAACCTTGCAGTTTTATGTAAATAATCAAGGGAATTTGAACCAAGGAAGCATGGAATGTTGGAAAATGTAGAAGACCCAGGTAGTGTTCCTGTATGCCACAGGACTCACTCTAGGACGTTATTGAAATTATTTATCATGTGCATTTCAATGGTTCTTAATTTCAGTTATTATAATTAGGTTTATTAATATAATTCCTAGCATACAGAATATATGCCCATTGTCCAAATAAAGGAACACATAAATAATTCTATTTCCAGGAAGGCTGTTGAGTGCCTCCAAGGTGTTCCATTTATATTTCAGGCAGCTACCACTAGATGGAACTAGATGGTACGCGAGCAGATAAGCAGGTAGCCTTCTCTCAAGTGGGGGTAGCGAAGAAGTAATCTTAATCAATTGTCTACAAATATAAATGTAATTTTGTGAAGCTAACCTCGCATTTTGGAGGTGATCTTTAATGTCTATGTATAAATTTCACATTATTCAAAGCAATTTCAGATGTGTTAGATATCTGTGAGAAACCACTTTAAATTTGCCCACAAATGAGTTCACGATCCAGTGCTCATACAGCATTCTCTGTTCAATTGCACTAGTAGCAAAGTTGAATGCCTACAGCTAAATGGCATGCTAGTAACAACAATTGGGCTCAAAGGGAGTTGTTGGAATCAGAGAAGAACAGCGTTACTAAGTTTTTACTTAGTTCTAGCCCGTCGTTGTTGCTGCCTGAAAATGGAGGAAGTCGTGGTACCGTATCTTCTGATTATTTTTGTAAAAGCTCCTGGAAATTTAGATAGTTGTGTCAAAGCCACCTAATGTTTCTTTCACATTTTTTGGAAAACCTGTGTGGGGTCAAATATCAACTACAAAAAAGCCTACATCTTCAGCAACCCCTGTTTTAGTGACTCATCCAAAAGATGACAAACTAGAAGTACAAACTTATTTCTACGGGTAGCCAATTCCCAAACCACTTGAGTCTCACTTTCCTCTGGAACTGCACTTCCTGTGCTCAAATGCTGGCTTGTCTATTAGTAGCGAATGTGGTCAAGTGCTATGGATTGAATGTTTGTGTTCCCCCTAAAAGTCATATGTTGCAACCTAATCTCCAAGGTTATAGTATTAGGAGGCAGGGCCTTTGGGAGGTGACTAGGTAGTGAGGGCAGAGCCCCCGTGAATGGGATTAGTGTTTTTATAAAGAGACCCCACAGAGCTTCTTGGCCCCTTCTGCCACGTGAGATTATAGCGAAGTGGGTTCTTACCAGACGCTAAATCTGCCAGTGTCATGATCTTCCACTTCCCAGCCTCTAGAATTGTGAGGGGGGGAAGAAATGTCTGTGGTTTATAAGCCACTCGGTCAGTGGTGCTTTGTTACATTAGCCCGAAAGGGTTAAGACTAAGTTACTTACCCTCTCCTTACTGCCACACAGACTCTGAGATGGCCCCAAATGACCCATGTCTCCTAGTACGTATACATCTGTATAATCTCCACCTTGAGTGGGGGCAGGAGATGTGACTTGCTTCTAAGCAGTAGACAATGTCAAAGGCATTGGGCTATCACTTCCATAATTAGGTTACAAAAGATTGTGACGTTTGCCTCACTGGAAGACTCTCCCCTTGCAGGCTTTGATGAAACTAGTCATCATGCTGGGGAGGCCCATGTGACGTGGAACTGAGGGTGTCCCCTGGACAACAGCCGGCTAGGAATCAAGGCCCTCGATTCAACATACCAAAGGAACTGAATCTTGCCAACAACCGTGTACATGAGATTGGAAACAGATCTTTCCCAGCCAGCCCTTCAGTTGAGACCTGAGCCCTAGCCAACACCTTGACTGCAGTCTTGTGAGAGACCTTGAACAGAGGCGCCATTAAGCCATGCCCGGACACATAGAAAATGTGATATAGTAAGCGTTTGTTGTTTTAAGCCACTAACTTTGTGGTTGTTTGTTGTGTAGTGATAGACAACCAATAGAGTTCACCTTACTTTTCTCACCTCTAAAACGGGAAACATAATAGCACTCCCTGCCCACGCTCAACATAGGCTATTGAGAAACTTCAATGAGCTTCATCTATTCTAAGTGCTTAGGACAGTGCCCAGTACATATGGGCACTCAGTAGTGCTGGGTGTCTTTTCCTCAGGCAGATTCTAGAAGTCCAGTCAGGCATCTTAGCAAGGGAGGCAGAAACTGAGAGAGCTGTTTCGGTGCTGCTTCAAACCCAAGTGACAAATTATAACATTGTGCAGGACAGAGGGAAGTTTGTTCCCATCTGTGTACTACCACCAGGGCAACTTTGCTACAGAACTGGGAGGAGCTGCAGGGGAGCCTGTGGAAGCCAGGGGGGCCATGCCCACACAGAAAGCAGACACTCAGTCTCTCCCGTAAGCCAATGGGCAATGAAGAGGCACCCAGGCAGAGGCTTGTCAGTGGGTTTATTTTTTATTTCTATTTTTAAAAATTTTTTAATGTTTATTTTTGAGAGAGAGAGACAGAGACAGAGAGACAGAGGATGAACAGAGGAGAGGCAGAGACAGAGGGAGACACAGAATCTGAAGCAGGCTCCAGGCTCTGACCTGCTAGCACAGAGCCCGACGCGGGGCTCAAACCCATGAACTGCGAGATTATGACCTGAGCAGAAGTCAGATGCTTAACGACTGAGCTACCCAGATGCCCCACATCAGTGTATTTATTTTTGAGCATATGTGATGAACTCCTGGGAAAACCGGAAACAGCTAAGCCAGCCTGTGAGATGAGCCTCTGAAGGGGCAGTAAGTCCTACCATTAAGAATTGTACCTCCTTCCTTTAAGCCTTTTAGTGTCAATCAGGCAACCCCCAATGGCCTAGGAGAGGGATCTGTTGTCTATCTTGTGTATTCTTCTATCCCCAGAATCCAGGGAAGGATGATATAGTTGATGTTAAATTAGCGTTTGTTAAATGACATTTGTGTTACCCCAATACATATAAATTCTTATTTCTTCCTACTTGGAGATGACAGTACAGTTTTCACAGACCTTTCTCTTGCCTGACCTTATACTTGACAGTAATGGAAAAAGGATGCATAATAATATTGGGCCAGAAACTTCCCTGCCCACAGCTACTATAGCACATTTCCAGGAGCAAAGGCAAGCTGGTCCTCAGGGTGTGTGATTTTCTACTTCCAGGGAGATAAATATCTGAATGGCAAGCTAAGTTGATTTATCTTGCTAAGACAGAAAATATCCTACATAAGTAAATTAACCAACATTACTCTTTAGCTATGTAAATAATTCAGGATGTGTTCAGAGTATGGAAGATGGGGCTGAAGAAAAAAAATGTGTGTAAGCAAATCAATAATTATGAGTTGATACTAATGATCACTCAAGGTAGGTCAAGTCATTTTAGTAGGAAAAGCTCTATCAGATAAGTCTCGAAAGTAAAAATGCAAACTTAGGGGAGTTGTCTCATTCGAAGAAGAATTACATGTCTTTTAGAGAATAGATGAGAGAACAGAAAGACCTAGAAAGGAGTGGGCCTTTCTAATCATCTTTCCAGTATTCAAACGATTAAAGGGTAAGAGTATTCTTCATTTCTATCAGTTTACAAAGCTGAAGCTTGTATCTGGCAAATGGCCTGCTGGTTTCTCTCTGGACTGTCTCCCTTGAGGAAAACTGAGGCAAGAGATGTGTCTTGTCCTCTCCCGCAAGAGTGGAAAGTCTGAGGTCCATGTAGCTGTGTGAAAGTCAAGTAGGACACAAAATTACCAATGTGTTCCTTTGAAGATTATGAGGTCTTCTAGAATCACCTATTAAAAGACAGATAACCCTGGAATCGGAGTACTTTATTAAGGATTATGGACATTGGCAGCAATAGAAGATCGGAGGTGTGAGAGTGGGAGATTCTCAGCACCCTCAGGATGGTGAACAGGACTGGATGGAGTGGCAGAGGTCTCCAAATTTAGCTGTGAAAGTTCACCTCCTCTTTGTTCCACCTGTGGCCTTGGGTGAAAAGCTAAATTTTCCACCCAACCACCCTAAGTCTAAGTCTGTATGTGTGTGTGTTTTATGCAGATTGCACATTAATTCTGGCATAATCAGAACTGCATAGCATACAATGCTGACATCACCATGCCCAATTTGCTTGGAGTTTCCTGGGAAAATTTTGTTTCACGCACACGTTTTATTGAGTTTCTTGGACACAAAGGAAGAACCAAAGTTAACTGCCCTTGATATCCTTCTCACAGAATTTCTGGAGCTAGCTTCACGGGCATTATATGTTCCCCAAGGCATTATGACTGTTCATATCACCCGTATTTTATAAGTAGGAAGGACAGTAAAATCAATTTCTGAACCAAGGCCTGCATCTAGGACCTGGCTCCCACATACTGTGATTTAATTAAGAAGACATTGAAAACAAACACACTGACACAAAAACTAAATTAACCCTAAACTGACTTACAGATCGCTTATCAGATGCTTAATTTCATTTCCAATGTGATTTGGAAAGACCGAATGCAAGCCTGTGTGGGTCATTCATTAAAACCTATGTCACTACAATGTAAATGCCTCATCATCTTCTTAGGGTATTTAATCTGCACCCACGTCTCCCTCAGACATTCCAGAATTGAATAAGCTGGCCACACCCTGATTCTGCCCCTCCAGAATCTCTCTGCTTATCATGTGCAGAGAAACATTATAAACAACATACGCTTCTATTTCTTCCTTTCCTTAGTGAAATCACGTAACAATGTTCTTTGGAAAAATAGAACTGACTGATGCCTCAGCACTAGAATAACTCTCAGCTGCTTCCCACATTTGGCTAAAAGCTTTTAATGTTTATTAAAGAATATAAACATTTGTGAAATTTGAGAAAGTAGGCTTCAGAAAGAGACAGAAGGCAAATAGTACTATTCAGGGATGGCCTTAATGCCAAGTGCATCAAAGTAAGTGCACCTGATTTAATGGTTGCAGAAACTCATGGCTAAGAGGGTCCTGACTTGGCATAACATGAACAGCAAGTTCAAAGCATCCTTAAAACAAACAAACAAAAAGCATCCTTGAGTTGAGTTGACCTAAGATGTCTGAGAAGATATAGATCTCAGGATCAGGGATGAGGGGGAGGTGGTAAAATAATTCCCTAAGATGGGGAGCTACTCCAGAAAGTCCTCTTTATTCCCTAAGAGCCTCCGAGGCACATGTGAACCTAGGAATATCCACAACAGCTTCTGGCCTCAGCCAGACTTTGCTTTTGTAAAGGCAGGTGCCCTGGGCCAGAAGGGATGAGACTGGACCTCACACCAAGTCAGGAAATCTATTCTTCCCTTTGATCCCCTGCTCTTGCCTCAGTTGTTGAAGTCCTGGCATGGACACTATTGTCCTACTTTCACTAGCAAAGTGAAATTCTTTGCCCCAAAAGTCAGATGAATCCATCTTGATAAGTACAATTCAGCTAGGCTAATTTTAGGTAAAGAGCCCCTTACAACTGTAAAAGATATTTTAAATTACTTTAGGGGCGCCTGGGTGGCTCAGTTGGTTAAGCGTCTGAGTCTTGATTTCTGCTCAGGTCATGATCTCACAGTTCAAGAGATGGAGCCCTGTGGTGGGTTCTGTGCTGACAGAGCCTGTCTCCCTGTCTCTCTTCTCCCCCTCCTTTACTCCCCCACTTATGCTCTCTCTGTGTCTCTCTCAAAAATAAATAAACTTAAAAAAAATAAATATCTTAAACCATTATAATCTAATTATTGTAAATCCACTGTCACTTTCGTGACTTACTCAAGGGTCCCTACTTAGCATTTGGGGAAATAGGGACAGAGCATTGAAGCAACTCGACCTCCAGGTCTTGCCACACAGAACTGGAGGTAGAGCTGGGATCCCCTGATTCTGTATTTGCACAGGAACAAGATGTGCAAATAAGTTGGACCTTAGAGATGATTAACCCATCATCTTGTAAAAGACACCAAAAGCAGACACTAACTGCTGCCCAAGGTCAATGTTAGTCATTACAGTGAGAACAACTGGGGTTTAGTAAACCTACCATCTGGCACCCGGGCCACTCTGAGCAGCACCTTACATTGAAAAGAGCAACAATGCTGTGGGGAACTGAGAACCTCTTTTCTCAGTGTTTCCAGTGGTTTCTTTCTGGAGCCGTGGCGCTCACAACCACCAACTCTGAATGAGGTCACCCAGGAAGCCCTATTTCTGTATAGCTGCTATACCTCATAAACAGGCTAATAAAGGATCAAGTTTCCTCGCTTGTAAGTGAAATCATAACTTCTCAGGGTGGCAAGGAAACTGTTTAAAACTTTGAGTGCCTGTGGAGAGACGAGGAAAGGAGGAAAGGGGGATAGATAATCGAGGAGGCTTTGGGGGATGGAAGATCGGGAACAAGATCCTGAACCCACCCTATAGGAAGTGGGGATTCATGGGTCAGGGACAAGGGTGTGTGGTGGTGGAAGAGGAGAGGGACGTCTGGGGATAAGTAGGTCCCAGGAGGGGAAACAAAGAAAACACTTAGTTCGCAGTTGGACAGACCTGCTCAGATTGAGGTGCATTAAAAAGATCATTTTGTTTTTAAGATTAGATTGAAAGGCATTTCAAAAACTCATCTACATTGTATTAAAATTTTGCTGTATTTGAGACTTAGAAAATCATGGTTTTGTGTCCCATTTCATTCGCAAACCATTTGAATAATAAAGCATGCCATAAAAGGGTTCTACTATGAACTACACATGAAGGAAACATTACTCTCTGCAGCACCTGGATGGCTCAGTCGGTTAACCATCTGACTCTTGATCTGAGCTCAGGTTATGATCTCACAGTTAGTGAGTTCGAGCCCCACATCGGGCTCTGCACTGACAGTGTGGAGCCCGCTTGGGATTCTCTCTCTGCCTGTCCTTCACTCGCTTGCTCTCTCTCTCTCTCTCAAAATAAAGTAAACTAAAAAAAAAAAAAAAAAAAAAGAAACATTACTACTTTTTAATACAAGAAAAAAGTCTTTGAGATTATGTTTGGAAATAAGCCACTTGATTAAAAAAAAAATCCCATGACCCTCATAAAAATCAGTCAGTCCAAACTGTTTATTGATAATGTTTCTGCAATTTGCCCGCATTAACACCGGTTAACTATTTGATTAATATCGACTTTAGACTCAGATTGAGCTGCTGAAGGGGCAAACACCAAGGAATCCACTGCCATTCAGAAGCCCTGGAGGTGGGGAGGGAAAGCAATGCAGTTGGAATCAGCACCTGAAATACTAGCACTTGAAGAATGCCTGGTCACAGAGAAAGGCAGGGCCAGGGCCGAGCCTTCCGTCCTGAGAACTCTGATAGGCTACACTCTGCTGTCACCTCCCCTGACCTGCGGCCTCTGGCTGCGTGACCCCAGCTCCCTTGCCAGCTCTTTCTGTTTCTGGCGGGACTGTTGCCGGCGGCCTCCTACTCTGGCTTGAGCCAGGCTGGTCCTGGTCCACTAGTGTGGTGTCCCTCTGCCTGTGGCCCTGGCCGTCCCATTCAGCCTCTTGTCCTCCCTGACTCTCTTGGGAATGAAAAACAGAGGCATACTAAAAGCCTGCCGACTATATACCCTGGGAGGTTTTTTTTTTTTTTTTTTTTTTTTTTTTAATTAATAAACATATCTCCATCACAAAGGACCCGGTAGCATAAAATCATTAACTACTCTGTAATAAGATCCAATATATGTGTCTACTATCTTCCTTTATGAATCCATTTGCATATTCAAGAGTTTGAAGCAAGATGACCTCAAATAAAATCCAATAGGTATAGCCACACTAAATAGAAGAGAAAGAGATCTAAACACGCAAGGCAATGAACATTTCTAGTAACAGATCACAAATGGCAGAAACTTACAGAAGGCTACAGCTTGTGCCAAACATTAATTTTTCTTAGGCTAATGTAAGACTATGTGGTGATTCTGTGTTAATAATAGCTCAGAAGCTCAGGACTTCTTATCTTACTATCAAGCTGGAACTAGCTTAGTGGTGGACCAAATGTGTGGAAGCACCGACTGATGCCAGACACGATGGATTTCCAATTAAGATGTGAGCGGGTGTGTGCAAAACCATCTGGGGATTTGAAGAACAGCTCATGCTGAGTTTTCATATATGCCCTAGTTTTCTGACAAAGATTTATTTTTCTGCCTTTTTTTTTTCATTTTCTCATAGAATGAGCAAGTTCCATTAAAAAAAAAAAACACTGTACATTTTTTTTAAAAGTTTCACTGTGTTAAATATCTCATGTAAGTAGAATCATGCAATATTTAACCCACAACTCATTTATTACTTAGCACAGTGTCCTCCAGGTTCATCCGTGTCATTGCAAATGGCAAGGTTTCCTTCTTTTTTAAGGCTGAATGATATTCTATTGTATCTATCTACCACATTTCCTTTGCCCATTAATTATCCATCACTGGAAATTTGAATTGTTTCCATATCTTGGCATTATTATTATGAATAATTGGCATCCATTATTATGAGTAATTCTGTAATGAACATGAAAAGGTGGATATCTCTTTAAGATCCTGATTTCGATTTTTGGATATATACCCAAAAGTGGTTGCCAGGGGCTGGGGGAGGGGGAAAGAGGGAGCTGCGATGTAACCAGTATATGCTTATAGTTACACAAGATGAATAAATTCAAAAGATCTGCTGTGCAACACGGTGCCTACAGTTGATAGTACTTTTCAGACAGAAAACAGCAACAACAAAAAATCTATCTTGCAACTACACACTTCATTCCGTCCTGAGGACAATGTTACAACTGAGAGTTATAATAACATTCTGTGGCATATAAGAAACAGTGGACATGTTCAGACGATTCTGTTTAAGAACACAAAAGCATGTGAATGTATCAACATTTCGATTTTAAATGGTTAAAACAAAACAAAAACTACAACCAAATCATTTTCAAGCTGAGAAGGGTAACAGTTGGTGACTTTTATTGCTTGAATTTTTAGAATATTTAATTCCCAGAGGTTCCTGGATAGTCAAGTTTTTAGTGGAAATTTATAATAGACTTTTCTCTAAACAGAACTAATAATACTGCTTACAACATTTGGTTAATCAACTTAGATTGACACAGATCCCTGGGGACACTCTCAATTTAAAGTCAAAATCACCTGGGGACACTGGGTGGCTCAGTCAGTTAAGCATCTGACTTCGGCTCAGATCATAATCTCATGGTCCATGAGTTGGAGCCCACGTCAGGCTCTATGCTGACAGCTCAGAGCCTGGAGCCTGCTTCGGATTCTGTGTCTCCCTCTCTCTCTACCCCTCCCCCATGTACACCCTCTCTCTCAGAATAAATAAACATTAAAAAAATTTTAAGTGAATATCACCTGAATTAATTCACCTCAATTTCTGCACAAAGAGCTAAACAAACAAACAAAAACAAAAAAACCAGTCTACTTATTTACAATAAGGAACCCATCTGTCTTCCTAAATTATAGAGTCATCTATTCATTGGAGTTCACTTAACAGTCCTCATATATGAGTGCATCAAAAATGCCAGACTATGACTGTTCCTTTACGAGGACAAGCATCAGGCAAAATTTATCTTCTGTTGGATCATTCCTATATTCTTTTTCATATACCTAACAAAAAAATAAAGCTTAGAAACAAGTTCAGAATTTTTGCATCACTTCTGATTTATTGTCATCTTTTGATTTAATAGGGAGCTACAGGCTAGGCTTTGTCATTTTAATATAAGTAGCAGATTTTCAATGTGGATGCAAAGTTTATCAGAAAACTACCTGCAAAAATAAGAGCGGATAGTAACCGATTGGTTAATTTCACTCCTAAATGGAATCAGTAATTTGGCACAGTTAATAAACTGGTATATTAATAAGATGCATACTCTCTTGACAAAGCAAATAAGGAATACATCCTTATAGAAATCACAGTAATGGTTTCATAGACCAGCTTAACTTATTGACTAGTGACAGTAAAATTAATAATGATAATTATTATTAATTGTACAATGTATAATATAATTATATATAATATATAATATATATCATTATAATATGATAAAATTATATAATTACATAATAATAATAATTATATATCTGCTGATCAATCTCAATGATACCCAAACCCAAACTGTCATTTTGGTGTGCAGTCAATGCTATCTAACCTCATTTTGATGAGTGAATTTAACATTAACAACACACTGAGTTCTCTGGGGTATTTCTTTTGTGACTGCCTGTTCCAGGCAGGCCCATCGGGATATAGTGTGCCCAAAAAAGAACTACTCCACAGGCCTGCGTATGGATCTTTGGAAACTACATTGATAGATATGCATGATACACCTTTGTCAATCGTAATGTAGGATCTTTAACAGACCATTTGTTTTTTAACTGTTGCCTCCCGCCCACCCCCCAAAAGGATAACTACTTCAAAGTCATTTTTGGCCGATAACTCTGTCTTTAAACTATCATTAAGAATCAATATAGCATGACATCTTGTCCACTGACGTCAATGTACATTTGACAAGTAGTCTGTTTTGGAGGCTAGGTCAGAGAGCAGTTCAAAATTTGGTAATATAAGAATTGAGTGTATTTTAAGAATCTTATAGTGTTGGGACTGGCGTTCAGGTACGTTGATTTATAATTTTGTCAACTAAGGTAACTGTCAAATTACCTGGAAGAGAAATTTGGGGCTTTTGAACTCCTTGTTATTATTATTTCTAAGGATAATCTTGGTTTGGCCTATGGAAATATCCTCTTCACCTCCAACACGAAGTGGAATGGCTTCAAGAAAATGTCTTTAAGTTCTTTATTTTTGACCAAGTTATCCATTCTTACCCTAGCTCTTCCCTGCAGGAGCCATATGAATGTGTCCTTAATTGGCAACATAGAAGAGTTGCCAACTACTTGCCAGAGATACATTCTTGAATTCTTTGTTACTCAAGTGTCTATTAAAAGCTCAACTAGGAGAAACAATGTCTGTCCGTGGATGATTTTGCAAAGATACACATTTCATTCATTCCTTTATATTTTGTTCTCACTGTAATCCCAACATCTATGTCAGGCAAGTAGTAAGTACTTCACAATATTTGTTAATCGAATGAATGCATGAGATCTATCACTGGATTAAATCGCTTAAGAGCTAAGAGATGAAAAAAATAAAATAAAAAGAGCTTAGAGATGTATTTCCAGAGTATATTGTTTTATCCCCTGCAAAATTGTTCCTGAGTTGTATTTGGTATGATGCCCTGGGATTGTACTGAGAATTTCTCTCTCAACCCTCCTGTGGAACTCATGTTACTAGAATACACACTCTGTTTCATGAAACACCTCAGGAATATTTATTTATTTTCTCATCCTCATATAACAAACAGTCTTGCTCATCTTGAGAAATGAATTTGTTTTTATTTTATGGATATCATAAATTGTGTTTCCAATCAGTTTCCCTTTTCCCATTCCCTGCCAAAAAGAAAAATCTGTAGTTCAAAATGCCAATATGATTGCATTTTTCAGTTAATTCATTTCTACTTTTATTTTTTGTCTCCATGTTTGTGTTTCATTTCTTACCTTCATATTATTTATAACTTATGATTTATTAGCATTGGATTGATAGTTGATTATGTATTTTATATATCCCTTTAAGTGATTTCAAATCTTTTTTGTAATAAAGTAAGTTATTAGCAAATGAAATATTTAATCCATCAATTAAATTAAAGATTAAGTTTACTGTACAGAAGAATTTGACAGTTCATTATCTCTGGTTTTAGAAGTCATTGAGACAAGACAATCTTGTGGAGTATATTTGCTGTTTGTTCTACCAACAACCTACCGCCTTCTTCTGGAAAAAGCAACTCAATCTTCTGGAAATAGCTTTTCTTTCCACTGCATTCATACTGTTGTCTAACCAACTCTGCCTCTGAGGAAGTGTTGGGTGCTCCAGGGATGGGCAACTAAACCAAACTGCCCAGCTCAGGCCTTTCTTGGGTTGTTTCTTGGGGCCAGGAGTGTAGTACGAGTGAGACAGTCCTATCCTATGATGGAATTGAGATGTCAAACTTGGGGACTGCGAGTGATCACATTTCCTGCCTCACGGAGAAAGCCTAGCTTCCTGTGAAAAGAAGCTGGCACAGAGCAAATAGCAAGCAAGACAGAGAGAATAAGTAAGACAGAGGAGAGATCTGGAAACAGAAATTCCTGGTTCTGTCCTTTCCTGAGACCCAACTGATTCCTGGTTCTATCCCTTCCTGAGAACCAATGGAATCTTTGCTTTTCATGTGGTTTGGATGTTCATGCCTTCTTTACATTTGTAAGATAACTAATTCTTTTTCTTTTTTCTATGTTGGTTCAAAGTGGGTTTCTGTCACTTTCAAGCAAGAGTCCTTGCTGATGTGTATTGCTTCCAAGCTTTGTTGTGTGGAATCTTGTGCATCAACTTGCTTACGAAGGAAAGCTTTTGTTCTAGTCCTAGTCAGCCCCACAGCCTTCCTTTGCACAAGGATGTGACTCACTCTTCATTTTGCAAGGTGTATATCTGGCTCTAATTTTCATTTAGAAGAAATTCAGCTATGTCTCTTATAGATCTGGTTTGGAAAACATCTGAATTTTCTTCTGCAAGATACCGGTATCACAGGTATTTTCCAGCAAACTCAAACTCAAACTGTTTGCACTCCTGATTGTGTCAAAAGTTGGACTCAGGGGCGCCTGGGTGGCTCAGTCGGTTAAGCGTCCGACTTCGGCTCAGGTCACGATCTCGAGGTATGTGAGTTCGAGCCCCGCATTGGGCTCTGTGCTGACTGCTCAGAGCCTGGAGCCCGTTTCAGATTCTGTGTCTCCCTCTCTCTCTGACCCTCCCCCGTTCATGCTCTGTCTCTCTCTGTCTCAAAAATAAATAAATGTTAAAAAAAAAAAATTAAAAAAAAAAAAGTTGGACTCAGACAGTGGTGAATAGAGATGTAGGGACACAATAGCATTTTTCAGAGTGTTCTACTTCTATCTCTATATCAAGTCAACAGAATTGTACATGCTGGGGTGGGTACAGTGGAAAGAACATGGACTTTTTAGATCGGGCAGGCCTGGATCCATGTCTTAGCTATACAACTTGGCCAAGTTCCCCAGTCTTTCTCAAGTCCCTCTTAGGCAACTTGTGGAAGATCTATAGCATCTACCCATAATGCTGTTGGAGAAAACGTATGCAAGGCCCTAGTGCAGTGTCAACATGTAACAAGTGGGACCTATTATCACTCTGTTGCCTGCCCATAGAAGGACCTTTTGAGAGCTTTAACAATTTACCTTCAGCTTTCATAACACACGCTGTATGTATGTATCTGCATCTTCTGCATAATTATTACTTATGTCCCTTTGTGGAAATATCCTTAAAGTATATCCCTCTTGGGATTTTGCCCTACAGGAACAAGACATTTCTGAATTGCTGATTTCTTTTGTATCTAGTGGTAGAAACTGTGGATTCTTCTTGTTCAGCTTCCCCCATCTTTTTTTTTTTTCTTTCCTTTCCCCCTCCTTGTCTAGTGACAATAGAGCTAAACTGAATGCTCAATTGCATAAAACTAGGTTAAACTATCTACTTATTATCTCCTTAACTTCTTAACATTTATTAACTGATTCTTTCAGCGATCATATTTTATGGTTATCTTTCATATAAATAAGCTTTCTCAATTTCTTTCCCGGAGTAGGCAGCAGAGTATGAACAATAAATGCAACAAGGCTCACACTAGCTTAGTTCCTCAGATGGAGAATGGCCGGGTCAGGCATTCAAGGGTAGTAGCCTTGTGTCTGACACTTGTTGGACGATGTGCTCTAGCCTCGCTACAGATGAGGCTTTAGGCAGTAACTCCATGCTGAGGCTTCTGTTCTCACTTCTGGTAGGGTTTTGTGAGAGACACCCCTGTCTTTCAGACCCCATATTCCGCACAGCCCATTGCCGGTTATCTGTGAAAAAGAACCATGAGGTCCATACTTCCTCAACTGGAGGGGCACCTGGGTGGCTCGGTCAGTTAAGAGTCCGACTTTGTCTCAGGTCGTGATCTTGCAGTTTGTGAGTTCGAGCTCCTCGACCGGCTCTGCGCTGACAGCTCAGAGCCTGGATCCTGCCTCAGATTTGGTGTCTCCCTCTCTCTCTGTCCTCCCCCACGTCTGTTCTCTCTCTCTCTCTCAAAACTAAACCAACATTAAATATATATATATATATATATATATATATATATATATATATATATATTTCCTTAACTTGATACAGAGTGTTCACTGCTGAAGGCAACACCAGACAAAAGGCCGTTTCTAGAGCTGAAAACATTGCAGAGGGACAGCTTCCTTTCTTGGTTTCTGGTCTCTTTCACAACCTTGACAGTTAGGGGATTGTTTAACTTGTGAAATGCCTTTTATACAATCTGTTCTGGAAGGCATTTTGTTTATGGGTCTGATACTGTGCCAGCTTTCACAATTCCCTTCTTTTTCTTTTCTTTCTTTGTTTCTTTTTTGTTTCCTCGCTTTCTCACATCTAACATGAAATACAGGCTGTTCTCTGTCTTTGCAGCCTTTTCTCCCCCTTCCCACCATGACTGTGTCTCAAAGTAATCTATAAGAACAGTAAGAGGGCAGAGAACAGGGGGGCACCTGAGTGGCTCAGTGGGTTAAGCCTCCGACTTTTGATTTCAGCTCAGGTCATGATCTCATGGTTCGTGAGTTCGAGCCCCACGTTGAACTCTGTTCAATGGCTCAGAACCCGTTTGGGATTCTCTCTCTGCCCCTCCCCTGCTCATGCACCCTCTTTCTGTCTCTCAAAATAAATAAATAAACTTAAATTTAAAAACTTTCAAGAAAAAGAATAGATTAGGTAAACATTCATTTAACAGTTATGAAATAAGGCGTTTTCCTTCTAAATTATGTATCAGGACATGTTTGTCAATATTCTATTGAAAGTTCCTCATGTAAAGAAAGTTATGAATGATCCTAAGAATTTTCAGCAGTAAGCTAGTGGGTTTTGGTTGTATAGCACAATGTATAAGTCTCAGAAACAGACACTAGCCTGTTAATTTAGGCAGTTCCCAAAATGTCAGGATGACAGGTATTTCAGGCTGGGTCACTGATTGTAATTCTAATTGTCAAGCAGAGAGATACTCCCTTTGCCTGGGATCTGAAGCCATCAGGATAATGGAGCCTTGAGTGGCCAGGTGCCATCTTTGCCAACCCTTAGAAAGAGCCTAAAAACAAGGACAACAGAGGAAGGAGCATTGAGAGACGGAAACACGTGGTCTCCTGTAGCTGCTCACAGTGGACTGTCCAGTTATTTAAGACGATAAATCAGGGGCGCCTGGGTGGCTCAGTCGGTTAAGTGTCCGACTTCAGCTCAGGTCACGATCTCACAGTCCGTGAGTTCGAGCCCCGCGTTGGGCTCTGGGCTGATGGCTCGGAGCCTGGAGCCCGCTTCCGATTCTGTGTCTCCCTCTCTCTCTGCCCCTCCCCCGTTCATGCTCTGTCTCTCTCTGTCTCAAAAATAAATAAACATTAAAAAAAAATTAAAAAGACGATAAATCAATTCCCTTTTTTTTTTTTTTTTTTTTTACTTAACATGGTTGAAGATTGATTTCTAGCTTAACTTTGAGAAAGTTCCAACATGCCCATTACTTTTTAATTGAAGTGCAGTATCCCACACTCACATTTGTTTTAAAACAGACCTTGATTTTTATTTCTTTTTGCATTTTCAACTCCAAGCCTTTCCTAGATGGGAAGCTTACCAGTTAGCTACTAGGAGAGCTGTGATACATTTGGACTATAATACGGAGTACAGATCACTATAAAAAAAGATCTCAGGGGCACCTGGGTGGCTCAGTCGGTTGAGTGTAGGACTTTGACTCAGGTCACGATCTTGAAGTTCATGAATTCAAGCCCCACATCCGGCTTGCTGCTATCAGCAAAGAGCCCACCCACTTCGGATCCTCTGCCCCCCTCTCATTGTCCCTCCCCAGCTTGTGCTCCCTCAAAAAGAAATAAAACATTAAAACTAAATCTCAATGAATCTAGATATCTGGATTTATTTTCTAGATTTTTTTCATTCATTATTTCCAATAGTGTTTTTTCCTTCCAAAAATTAAGTCTGTCATTCTTTCTCAGTTAAACTTACCCATGTAGTTTTGCCATTATAACTTGAATTTTCCAGACCTAATGCCTTTAAAAATAGATGCAAGAATCCCAGGATCCTAATTCTGTCGAATGAGTCACTTTTTATTTCTGCCAACGACCCCTAGGGAATCAGTTTAAGATTTAAAAGTCCTGCAAGAGTCACGGACGGATTTTCTAATGGGTTATGCAGAAGGGTGTGGAATCTGCCGTTTAGGAATGAAAAGCAAAAGAGCACCTGCTATTAACATTCCTCTCCCAACCACTTAACCTTTTAGCATCAAGGGAACAGTTTCATGAATGAATATAGAGCAACTTTATTAATTAAATGCCACCAAATCACTTTACTCTGAACCTTAACTTCTTATAGAAATGACAATTCACTTCCTTTTAAAAAAAAAAAAAAATTCTGTCCCCCCCCCCAAAAAAAAAAAAAAAAAAGTTGAAAAAAAAAATTAAAAAAAAAAAAAAAAAAAAAAAGGGGCGCCTGAGTGGCGCAGTCGGTTAAGCGTCCGACTTCAGCCAGGTCACGATCTCGCGGTCCGTGAGTTCGAGCCCCGCGTCGGGCTCTGGGCTGATGGCTCGGAGCCTGGAGCCTGTTTCCGATTCTGTGTCTCCCTCTCTCTCTGCCCCTCCCCCATTCATGCTCTGTCTCTCTCTGTCCCAAAAATAAAAAACAAAACAAAACAAAAAAAAAACGTTGAAAAAAAAATTAAAAAAAAAAATTTATTTTTTTAAAGTTTGTGTATTTATTTTTTGGGAGAGAGAGACAGAGACAGCACCAACTGGGGAGGGGCAGAGAGAAAGGAGAGAGAGAATCCCAAGCAGGCTCCGTACTGTCAGTGCAGAGCCCAGCCATAACCATAACTGTGACCTGAGCTGAGATCAAGAGTCGGGCGCTTAACCAACTGAACTACACAGGTGCCCCAAGATTTTATTTTTCAAGTAATCTCCATACCCACTGTAGAGCTCAAACTCACAACCCTGAAATCAAGTCGCATGCTTCACCGACTGAGCCAACCAGCTACCCCAGAAATGACTGTCCATTTTCTAAGCATGCTTGTTGTGGAGAGTAAATGAAGATTCAATATACATGTGAGAAGTGTTTAGAAATTAAGGCTGAACAAGCATGTCCTTTCATGATCTGGTCCTACTTGCCTGTCCAGTCTTACCTTTCACTATTATCTGCCCTCAATCCTCTAAACCCTACACTTATACCTAAATACTGTCTGATCTCTCTTGCTTCTGCAACCTTTGCAAATACTATTCTTTCCATCCCAGCATTTTCCCCTTTCCCCCAAACCCTCTCAAAACCTGGCTAATCCTCATTCGTTTTTCAGGTTCCAGTTCAGACTCTGCTTTCTAAATGTCCCCAAACTGGATTTAGGGATTTTTTTCTATTACAGAGCTTCATATATCATGGGGAGACTCGTCTGTGTTTGTATTTGTCACCTTCACTAGCAGGGTTTTGCAAACATCAAACCTGGTATTAGGTGAAGAATACCTCAACGATTTTCAGATTGGATAATTGTAAGTCTAGAATTTGACTAAAAGAAATGAATGAATATGGCCTGAAGAGGTTCATGTTGAATTTTCCATAAATGGTGTCCCATACCCTCAACTCTTTCTTGTGTAATGATTTGAACCCAGATGAAGAATTTAACTTGAAAATAAGGAATGTAACTGAATAGATGTCATACCTACTATGTTAGTAATATGTCTTTCTAGCTTAGAAAGGGAACACTATTGTATATGGTCTGCAAAACTGAAAATGTCTATCTTATCCATTAAAAACAATGTCTCAGAAGATAGTAATTATATTTAGTCAAATGGGCTAAATTTATATGATCAACATGTGCTTAAGTGTGTTTGGGGAGGGATGGGGGAACCTAGAAGGTTTCTATTGTAATGCAGAAGGTTTTAATGACCTCTGTGGGGAAAGCCTTGCACTTGATGTTTAAAGGGGAGATCTAAGATTGAAAAGGGCCCAAAGAATTCCATGTTTTTGTTTGTCCTCTTTCTCCAGGGACTCCAACCATACCTGCATGTCTTAAGCACATTTTTGGTTGCACCTGGCTGTTAAAATAAAATACTGATTAGGTTTTTCTTTATGTTCCAACTTTATACCTTGGAAATACTTATTTTTATTTCTTCTTCTACAATGGAAGAGGAAAGTAAGTGGCTTTGTTAAAACAAGAGTAGATCCGGGAGCCTGGGTGGCTCAGTCGGTTAGGCGGCCGACTTCGGCTCAGGTCATGATCTTGCGGTCCGTGAGTTCGAGCCCCGCGTCGGGCTCTGGGCTGATGGCTCAGAGCCTGGAGCCTGCTTCCGATTCTGTGTCTCCCTCTCTCTCTGACCCTCCCCTGTTCATGCTCTGTCTCTCCCTGTCTCAAAAATAAATAAACGTTAAAAAAAAAATTAAAAAAAACCCCAAAAAACAACAAGAGTAGATCTTGAACATCCTTGAGACCTGCTTTTTCACAATACAGGTGAGGAAATTGAGGCCCAGAGAGGTCAAGGGCCTCCTCCAAGATGGTCTGAGACCTTTCCCTAGCCCCCTACTTTGGCTTTTGATCAGCTCATGGGACGTTATGTCATCTGGGTCTGTCTTTGAGCTATTTGTGTCTAGCTCATCGTTCCCAAGACTATGTGACCTGACAGTATTTACAGCTTCTCAGGGGCAGTAAGAAGAAGTATGATTTATATTTGTTCTTTGAAAAAGGATTTTACTTTAAAGAAATAAACAGAGTAACTTGCGGTTAATATATGATCAATATGAGTAACTTTGCTTTTGTTTTTTTTTGCCATAAAATGCTAAGAAATGGCTAAAAAGCAATGAAGTCTGTGTGGGTGGTGGCTTAAAAACAGCCTTTAAAGGTATTTTCAAAAGAGGAGTTCAAACAAGTTTAGATCAATATCTGATTTTTTTACATAATGAAGCAATATCGGATTTTTTAAATAAGTAAAGGGAATCTCATTTAGCTTTATAAGTTTTATGATGTGTTTAAAGCATTATGGTTTATCATCAAATATAATCCAACTTTTCACAAGATGGACTGATTCAATTGAGGTTGAGTTATGCTACAAAGTCACATTTTGAATAGTGGAATGTTCCAGTTGTCTACAATAAGTAAGGAATTAAGAGCATTCTGCATTGACAAATGAATTTAAGATTATTCTTATGATCGGTCTAAGCATAAACTAGGGGTCATAAATCCTTCCACTAAAGGACGAATTCCGGAATACATTTTTTCCTCCAAATTTTTGTTTGGGTAAATGGAAAGCATATATTCTAAGTGACAGTCTAAAGACTCAAAACACTAGTGCTGGATGATAGTGTGTGACCTGGCCTATCTCCAACCATCACAGAGACCTGTGGTGCTGTGGCAGTTTCCATCTCCTGGTCCTTCGAGAGGGGCTGACAGAAATGGACTTACTTGTGTTGGCCCTGACTTTGCTCTCCTCATTTGCCTGTATTTCTACACAATTCATAGCATAACAACAAGCAAATCCGATACTAACCAAGGTGCTTGTGATTATCATGGACCATGTGTTCTTGGTAGCATGAGAAATATAATGTGAGCATCTTCAGAAGGATGAAAAGCAACACAGAACTTTTGCTTAGGTGGTTTTCGTGTGCATATGTACTTGTAGAATATCCGACATCACCGAAGTACAGGTCCAACCATTTTTGAAGAAAAGAATCCCAACTTTGAGTTCAGCAAAAGACTAACAATCTGACCTCATCTAATTAGCCTGTCATATTAAATACGATTTTCTTTTGATGGTTAGTTATTGCATTTTCTTAATTGATCGATGTATAAGTTAGAAAGTATTACACTGTTCAAATGATATATATACGACTCTTTTTTGTTTAATATGGTGTGTTGTATCATTTATAGATTTGGGGCACGGGCCTTGGTTAGGGACTCTCTGATAAAATTGTGTCTATGGGAAAATCAGAATAAATTTTCAACATTTCAAAGTAATATGCTTTTTTTCTGGAATATTCTTTGCTATGAGTGTAGGGTCTACTTATATTTTAAACTGCATATCATTATTATGTTCAGAATAACTGATCCATCTAGTCAAATCAGTGACTGGAAATAGTTAACATCAATCGAGAAACAAAATTATCCCTGTTACAAAGGCAAGGTTGGAGGACTGCCATTGGTTTCACTAAATGAAAGGCATTTGCAATACAAAAGAAGAAACAAAGAAACTAATGGTCAACTATGGTAAAGGTCACAGACTAGGAAGCAGCAGGATTCTAGTCAAAATGAGAATATGATAATGTACATTTACAGAATTTGCTTCCAACCGATGCTTCTCCTTCCAAACCAGTACAAAACGTGGAAGTTTTGGAGACGATGGCCAAGCAGTTTTTCTGGCTGTGAATACCATGCTGGGAGAGAACAGCAGCAGGTATTGGAATGACCAGAGAGGGAGAAACTGGTTTTGAATCTTAAGTTGAATTCTCTGTTCTTTCCCAGGGGCAGAAACAAGTATACTTTGCAGTCATGTTAGTGGTCTCGAAGGTAGATTTTTGTGTAATGATTGTTAATCTTTAACATTTAGACTTTTTATAACCGAAATTTATATTGTATATTAATGTAACCTCCTGCACTGTTAACATTATTTCTGGAACAGGTATTTGTTGTTGATGAATGAAAAGTGCACTTGAGGACAGGTATCTGTATTCCTGGCACATAGCACAGACTTTACCAGTCACATAGAGGGCATGGAACAATTCCTTTTGTGTTTCAGGGCTCAAACTCTTTGTTTGGAATGCATGAGGCGTGGCATTTCTGTCTGAAACAGTATTTTAATGTCTGAGTAAGAGTAATGAAGAAGCAAAGAACATTTTGCTTTTAGTTTCCTGTTTTTTTCCCCATCAAACCATTTCTGTGAATGTCTTAGGAAACCCCCTCTTTTATGCAACCAAAGTGTAGGATTATTCTTTTTTTCTGTAGGATAATCCAAGGCAGAAAACATGTTTTATTAATCTCTGCATTCCCAGTGTCTGTCACATAGTAAGTGTTCAGTTAATTTTGGTTGGATGAATGAATAAGTGAATAAGCCCTAGCTCCGTGTCGTGTTAAATCTCACTAAACTGGCCTTTGGCCCTTTGTTGAGTGACAAGTATGTGCCTGACTCTGTATTAGTGCCAAGGATACAGAGGTGCATACAGCAGGCACACCCCGCCCGAAGTAGGCAGATGTGTGTATGAACACAGTCAAAGCACCATAACTACAGTGTGAAAGAAGATCTATGGAAGCCCAGGGAAAGGGGGGGAGGTTTTCTCAGATGAAGTGCTACTTGTGTTGGGACTTGAAAATAAGGGGGAAAAGGCAGTTTTGATTAAAGTTAACCAGGAATTCTTCAGAATATGTTTAACATAACCAAGACTAGCCATAAAAAGTAGACATAGGTAAGACCAAGCTCCCAAAGAAATGCACAGGTAAATGCAAATATATTGCA
This sequence comes from Panthera pardus, assembly GCF_024362965.1. Lineage (NCBI taxonomy): Eukaryota > Metazoa > Chordata > Mammalia > Carnivora > Felidae > Panthera > Panthera pardus. The sequence goes on along the minus strand of NW_026526732.1, from coordinate 20,607,156 downwards.
ATGTAACTCCCCAGGTTAGGTTATATAACTCCTTTCATAAGAAATAAATAGTTTAAGAAACAAAGTATTTTGGGGCGCCTGGGTGGCTCAGTCGGTTGAGCTTCCGACTTCGTCTCAGGTCCATGATCTCGCGGTCTGTGGGTTCGAGCCCCACATCGGGCTCTGTGCTGGCAGCTCGGGGCCTGGAGCCTGCTTTGGATTCTGTGTCTCCCTCTCTCTATGCTCTTCCCCTGCTCACATCCTGTCTCTCTGTCAAGAATAAATAACGAAAAAAAAATTTAAAAAGAAAAGAAACAAAATATTTTGAGGATGAAGCAGACAGTAGCCGGCTGTTGTTTTGCAACAGCCCCCCGTTGTTAATAACACAAGGAAGAGGAAGGAGAGCGTTGTGGGTAAAGAAACGGTAAATGCAAAGGCACTCAGATGTTGAGGGGATGGGAGTTTAGTGTGGCTAGAAGTTTGTTGGAAAAAGTGGCTATTTTAGTCTGCTTCAGCTACCTTGACAAAGTACCATAGACTGGAGGTTTAAATAATTTAAATAATAGAAATTTATTTCTCACAGTTCTGGAGGCTGGGACGTCCAAGGTCAAGATGCCGCTGGTTCATTTTCTGGTGGAAGGCTGTTTCTCGCTTACAGACAGCAGCCTTGTCACTGTCCTCACATGGCCTTTCCTAGGTGCATGCTTAGGGCTGCAGGGAGAGCAAGGTCTCTGGTGTCTTGTCTTATAAGGGTATTGATCCTATCACGAGGGCCCCAACATCATGACCTCATGTAATTCTAATTACATCTCAAAGGCTCCGTCTCCGAATACCATTACTCTAGGGAATAGGGCCCAATGTATGACTCTGGGGGGACACAATTCAGTTCATAGAAGTGGCTGAGATGGTGCTGGGCATGCAAAGCTGGGCCAGCTAAGAGAGTACAAACTGTGTCTTGTTCCAGAGTTTGGGCCATTTCCAATGTCAACAAGGAGCCAGTAACAGCTTTGAAGAAGGGAAGGGACATGATCTAAGTATTTTTCGAAAGGGAGTATCTTCTGATTACTGCATCTTGCTGCCTTCCCTGACTCCTTAAATGGGTGGTTGTCAGGAAAAAGGACCTTTACTCAGTAGGATACGAGGCATGGAAGAATTACAATCATTCATGATGTATCATGGGGAAATTATTGCTAAAGAGGTTGTGTTAATATCTTTTGTGATAATCTTTTTTACTCGTGTAATTTGAATTGTAAGAATATCTGGCAGTGATTCCATGAAGCTTCAGAGCATTTCTTCATATTAAGTGGGTTATTTTCTCATCGTGTTGACAGATTAGATCACCTCTTCTCTCCTCGTTGTGTGACTATAACTTCAGACAAATCCCCTGGGGCTACCAGTGATAGTCTCATCTCCTTGTTTCATTATTCTCTTCATTTTTCACCTTTCCTTGCTTTGGACTTGAACTTGGGGGTCGTTACATTATGCCCTTCAGATATTTATTACTGAATAACCCCTACTATGTTGCTCATCTTTAAGCTGAAAAAGATCCTTGAAAAAAATAATTTAAAAATATTTTAAGTGAAAACAACAATAACAGGAAAAGTAAAACCAAAACAGAACAAATGACAATGCCTCTTGTAAAGAAGCAGTGTTTTGCTATCTCGTGTTAAGGTGTGTTTTTGTTTTTGTTTTTGTTTTTTTCCTAAGTCATTTAGCTTATGAACAAGATTTTAAAAGTTTTCGAGCATAAAGGCAAGAAAAAAAAAAAAAAAGGTGTAGCAGTCTTTCCAAGTTAAAAGCCCAAAGGGACCACAAGGTTTGTGGTGTCCTAGATTTCTGGGTCAGTCTACACTGAAATGATTATTTCTTTCTTTTTGAGCTGCCACATTTTTTAGGTCATTGGTGGTAGGCAAAATTGTTAATGCTACTAGTTTTTTTTGCTTTTTTTTTTAGCTCAGTAAGTCTAAAGCCTGAAATAAAATTTAAAATACAAACACATAATTTGAGACTGTGGCACTTTTCTACTTATTTCTAGTATGAAACGTTCAGAACCATAAGCTGTCACATTTTCATACCCTGCTAGAGTTTTATTATTCTTGGCTGAAGATTTTCTTCCCTACAGTTATGACCAAGTCAGGTCCCTGACTTAAGCCTCTGTTTGACTTCACATATTGGCACTTTTGACCACTCTGAGACCGTTCCCACCTGAATTTGGAAGCGAGCAGTTAACTTTTCATTCCAATTCAGGCTGCTACTTCAACTGCACTGAGAAATAGAACGCACTTGAGCACATTCCAACGTTGGCCCTGGTTCAGGAGTCGTGCCCGAAAATGAGAAGACATCTGGGGGGTCCTCCCAGAGCTGGGTTCATCTACATCTTGGTCTATTGGCTGCTTCAGTGAGCGTCTGGAGTCAAAGCAGGGCTGACTGTGGACAGCAGGAAGCTCTTACCCAGTTTACCTTTGATTCTCTCATTTGCAAATTTTGGAGGTATCTTTCTTTCACCTAATGGAGGAGACAATTCAGAAGCTGGGACCATTCAATGGGGTGGAGCAAACTCTACATTTGGTTCTAGAGGTCCACATCCAGGTCCTCACTGGGAAACCCTATGTATTGTCCATACCTCCTTCCTCATGTCACCTGATTTTGATTCTATGGGAATTATTTTAGAACTCTGTACATGGTAAGTCACAGGCATGCAAATTCCATCCTGTCTGGTATGAGTTTTATTGACCTCTGTCTCCCTCTGCCTCCAGTGGAGTGGACAGCGGTTTTGCTTCCATTCACAATTCACTTCAAGCTTCCCTTATTCCATACAAATATGTCCTTCTTGACTTCTTTTTTGAACCGGCTATAGCATATGCCTTATTTTCTCATCAGATGGAGTTTAACAAAATCTTTCATACATGTCCATTTTTAAAATCTGTATTAAAGTCAGGATTTTTCTTTTTTTCCTTTTTTCTTTTTTTTAAAATTAACACTCAAGCTCCTTCTAACACTCAAGCTCCTTATGTGGAGAAGGAGCATAATAATACCTCCTTCACTTTCTTCCCTGAATTTTAGGGATTCAGTGAATTATAATAACCTGGGTTGAAATGATACCTAAGAGCTGAACATGTATCTTATCTCCTTTTGTGTTCCTAGTATCTGGGAAAGAGAATCTGTACCAAAGTGCTCTTTATTGTAAAATACTAGACTAATCAGAGGCATTGTTGCTATTAATAATCAGACATTATTGACAGTCAGGAGCCAGCAACCTCTGACCTCATTTTGAAAGTGGCCAGAGGGTTCATCTCAGGTAACATTCAAAGAGTCAAAGGTACAGAGCTCACGTGCTGGGCAAATGGGGACATAGTGGTTTCCGATTCCAGGGAAGAGGTGTTAAAGGCGACTCTAAGAGTCAGCTCTTCCTTTCTGGGCCTTTTGCCACTAGGGGTTCAGAGGTCAAAAGTGCTTTCTCCACAGAAACACCAGCTGGTCTAACACACGATTACTTGCCACTGCTCCTGGCCTTTGCCTGAGCTGGCTGAAGGGGGAACAGACAGGAGGCAGATGGAGAGCAGGGTTTCCCAAATACAAAATCTCACAGTGAATGTAAAGATTTGTCCAAACGCTTAAACATTGGCAACACATATTGGCTAGCTGTGTGTCCTACTTTTTACATTCAAATTACTTATTTCAGTTCCAAAATACAAAATCTAAAACTTTAGAATAGGATGCTAAACTCAAAATGGAGGTCAGTACAGAAATATTCTGTGCTGTTTATTTTTTTGTTTCTTTAATGTTTATTTTTGGAAGAGAGAGAGAGAGAGACAGAGCAAGAGGGAGACATAGAATCTGAAGCAGGCTCCAGGCTGAGTTGTCAGTACAGAACCCAACGTGGGGCTTGATCATGACCTGAACCGAAGTCGGACGCTTGACCGACTGAGGTACCCTGTGCTCGTTATTAACATTTTTTTTTTTTAATGTTTACTTATTTATTTTTTGAGAGAGAGAGCACGCTAGAAGGGGAGGGGCAGAGAGAGAAGGAGAGAGAATCTGTGCTGTCAGCACAGAGCCTGACGTGGCCTTGAACCCACAAACCATGAGATCACGACCTCAGCTGAGATCAAGAGTTGGGTACTTCACCAACTGAACCCCCCCAGGCGCCCCAACAGTCTCCACCTTCTTAGCTTTGGTGTTCCACTCTTTCTCCCTGATCTCAAAAACTAAACATCTTGTTCATTAAACATACTAACTCGATGTGTTGCAGGAAGGCAACTTGGGTTCACCCAGAGAGACTCTGAAGGCTTCCCTCTTTCGCACACAGTAGTAAGCTGCAGGAAGCCTCCCAAGATGGCAGGTCCTAACTCTGGGATTTGTAACTGTTACCTTATAGAGGAATAGGTCTTTATAAAAGTGGTGGAGTGAAAGACCATGAGAAAGGGAGATTGTCTGGACTAACCTGGTGGACCCCGGATACAATCACAAATATCATTATGGAAGAGAGGCAGAGGGAGGAAAGGAAAGGATGTCAGGACCACGGAGGCAGAGATTGGAGTGATGCTACCATAAACCAAGGAATGCCTACAGCCCCTACAGACGGAAGGGACAGGAAGGGATTTTCCCCTAGAGCTTCCAGAGGGAAGGATAGCCCTGCCAACATCTTGATTTTACCCCAGTGAAACTGATTTCAAACTTTTTTTTTTTAATTTTTTTTTTTTAACGTTTATTTATTTTTGAGACAGAGAGAGAGACAGAGCATGAACGGGGGAGGGTCAGAGAGAGAGGGAGACACAGAATCTGAATCGGGCTCCAGGCTCTGAGCCATCAGCCCAGAGCCCGACGCGGGGCTCGAACTCACGGACCGTGAGATCGTGACCTGAGCTGAAGTCGGACGCTTAACCGACTGAGCCACCCAGGCGCCCCTGATTTCAAACTGCTATCCTCCAGCCTGGGAGAAAACCAGTTTCTATGGTTTTAAGCCACTGAGTTTGTGGTAATTTGTTACAGGAGTCCCAGGAAACTGTGCTTGCACAGACACTGTCTTGTAGAACCTAAAAAACAAAACTAAACTAAACAAAAAGCAAGAAAACTTTGCCAAGTGTATCTGTTTGCTCAGGCTGCCATAACAAAATACCACAGACTGGGTGACCGAAACAACACACATTTATTTTTCCCACAGTATTGTAGGCTAGGAGCTCAAGATTGAGACGTCAGCAGGATTGTCTCTCTCCCCCTCCCCTGCTTGCTCTCTAGCTCTCTCTCTCAGAATAAATAAAAAAAAAATTTTTTTTTTAAAAAAGAGCAATAATAATAGCCAAAATAAAAGCATTTCATGAAAAAAAAAAAAAAAAACAGAGTCAGGGTCCCAAAGCAGCCAAAATAAAAGCATTTCATGAAAAAAAAAAAAAAAAAAAGAGCAATAATAAACTATTGAGGGTAGAATTGACTTTTGTTAAACATTATTTCTTATTAGAAAGTTTTGATAAGGTCACCAGTTTTCAGTCAGGCTGACATAAGGTTATCAAAGTTAAGTCAGGACACAAAAGGACAGTCAGTGGAAATGAGAGAACCCCCTAGAGTACATTATGAAATTAAAGCAGAATGACATATATGAACTTCCAGTATTTGTACTTTCAGAATATAAAGAGTCAATAGGAAGTTAAGAATCAAAGAGAGATAATGTAGTTGCCTTAGAAGAGTCTTGTTTTTTATACCTTGCCCCTCCGGTTTCTTGTTCAATAAGTTCAGTCTGAAACTGAAGAGAGAAGAACAGCCTAGGCAGTCAGGATCGTTACAATAAAAAAAAAAAAAAAGTTTAGGGGCACCTGGGTGGCTCAGTTGGTTGAGCTCCTGATTCTTGGTTTTGGCTCAGGTCGTGATTTCATGGTTTGGTGAGTTTGAGCCCTGAATAGGGCTCTGCACTGACAGCACAGAGCCTGTTTGGGATTCTCTGTCTCCCTCTCTCTCTGCCCTCCCCTTCTTCTATCATCTCTGTCTCTCTCAAAATAAAAATAAATAAATAAACTTTTAAAACAATTTAAAAAATCTACTATAAAACAATCTTATAGCTGATTTATTTTTAAATTTATTTACTTATTTTGAGAGAGACAGAGACAACACGAGTGGGGGAGGGGCAGACAGAGAGGGAGAGGGAGGGAGAATCTCCGTCCAGGTGCTGGCCAGTGCAGGGCTTGAACCCAAGAAGTAGCAAGATCATGACCGGAGTTGAAACCAAGAGTTGTATGCGTAACCCACTGAGCCACCCATGCGCCCCCTAGCTGATTTCTTGATATATCATTTTTGGGACAAACCTCTATGATGAATTAGACTTATTTTTAGGAGAAAGTTAGAAATCTTACATAAGAGTTTATTTTTATTCTTCTTAAATATAATGCTTCTCATGCATATTTCATAGTCCTTCATAGTAAAAAGTTTGATCAAATTCTAAAATGTTTTTTTTTAATTTTTCAAACTTTTATTTAAATTCTAGTTAGCTAACATACGGTGCAATATTGGTTTCAGGAGTAGAATTCAGTGATTCATCATTTACATACAACACCCAGTGCTCATCATAAGTGCCCTCCTTAATACCCATCACCCATCTAGCCCTCCTAAAATTTTTATTTTTATTTATTTTGAGGGAGAGAGAGAGAGAAAGAGAGGGGCAGGGGGAGAGAGAGAGATATTGAGAATCCCAAGCAGGCTCCACACTCTCAGTACAGAGCTCTGTGCGGAGCTCAAACACATGAATGGTGAGATCATGACCTGAGCTGAAATCAAGAGTCAGACGCATAACCAATTGAGCCACCAGGCACCCCTTTCTTAAAATGATTTTTAACGGCAGAGGGGATTTCCAAACATAACATAATTCATTGCACAAATATTTTAAAGACTTTTAAAGACTATATGCCAGATATTATTCTAAATATTGGGAATAAAGAACAAAAACCCTGCAGAAAAATCCTGAATGAAGCCTACATTTTAGGGGATAAGGCAGATGGTAAACAATTACACGTCAAAAATTAAATCCAAAGTGCATACCAGTCGTGCCTTAAAGTGCCTGCACCCACGGTTAACAGAAGACCACAACCTCATGAGAGGAGTTTCCAAATTCCTGATCCCCACAATCATGAGAGAGATAAATAATTATTGTTTTTTAAAGTCATTAAATCTTGAAGTGATTTGTTATTCAGCACTAGATAACCAATATGTTGTTTATAACTTGAATATGTTCTTACTACCTATATTGCAATAGCTTTGTGTTTTCAACCGATCGCATGATTATTTTATGTTAAATGTTAGGGATCTTTTCCTCCAACAGTGTTTCAAAAGCAATTGTTGGCATATGGTGTCATTCTTAGACCAGTGTGATATTTCCAAAGAGCTACAGAGGTGATTATATGATCAGTCTCTTTCAACAGAATGTAAACTCCTAGCCAAAGAACTGAATTTTCTGTGTTGCTTAATTATTTGAAAAGAGGGCTTATAGGTAATTAGAATACCTGAAAGGTGCTTGTTACAGTAGATACTCAAAAAGAAGATAAACCTATTCCTCTCGATTTCATTTTCTATAGGTTAGTTCTAACTTCCAAACAGTAAGACTAATGATTACTTTAATAGATTTACGTATAGACAATAAATTATCTGCTTTCCAAGCCATTAACTGCTTTGAAAGGAGTTATAAAAGATGCCTGGTGTGTATAATTGGTTGACTAGAGATTGCCTTGTTTCCACCTATTAAAATAGTAGCCTCAGGGTGCCTGGGTGGCTCGGTTGAGTGACCAAACCGACCTAGGCTCAGGTCTCGATCTCACTGTTTGTGAGTTTGAGCCCCGCCTCGGGCTCTGTGCTGATAGTTCAGATCCTGGAGCCTGCTTCCGATTCTGTGTCTCCCTCTTTCTGCCCCTCCCTCACTCATGCTCTGTCTCTCCCTCTCAAAGGATGAATAAACATTAAAAAAATAAAAATAAAAAAAGTGGTAGCCTCTACCACCTGAGGAGAGAATGAAGCACAGTGCCCTTTCAGTCCAGAATATCTATACAAGGAGGCACGCCCACATTTAGGTATTTGAACTAAACCCACATTAGTAAGGCTGAGAATTCTCTGTAAAAACAACAACAACAACAACAACAACAACAACAACAACAACAGTTTCTTGGTATTTCCACATAATTCAAAAAAAAATTTTTTTAACGTTTTATTTTTTACTTTTGAGACAGAGAGAGACAGAGCATGAATGTGGGACGGTCAGAGAGAGAGGGAAACACAGAATCTGAATCGGGCTCCAGGCTCTGAGCTGTCAGCACAGAGCCCGTTGCGGGGCTCGAACCCACATACCACGAGATCGTGACCTGAGCCGAAGTCGGACGCTCAACCGACTGAGCCAGCCAGGCGCCCCTCCACATAATTCAAATCTTTGGAACAAATGCTGATCTCACTGATACCTGTGTAAGATTCAGTGTTGCAGATCGACGCAGGACCCGCTGTAGTGCGCGCTATTTAGGTGCTAACCTTTAGAGAAATGTTTATACAAAATTATTAGGGCACAGCTTTTTTCTTAACTTTCCACCAGGTCTAGAGATTCAATGTCATCCATTTCTTTACTGGGCTGTGAAGGAATTTATGGGAGGGTTCTGTGATATGAGGAAACTAACACACTTAGTGTTTCTCCGGGGATACCCTCACTTCGATTGCAAATGTATTTGCCCTGAAGGTTTATGACAGTTGTCTTACTCTTCTTTTTATGCCCTGTTTAAAGTTGGTTCTTTGGATCCATTAAGTTGTGCTTATTTCATTTGGTGGAGATCAAAGAGCAATGCAGTGATCCTTTTAAGTGGGTGGTCGACAAATGCAGCTTGTCTATTTCAATATCATATAACATCATGGAGTACTAGAACATTGAAACTTCACATTTCTGATCAACCAATGCTTCTCACAGTTAAAAAGGAGATACACCATTAGAGAGTGTCTTAGGGTTCTGAGAGTGTGGTCTCTGGACCAGCATGATCAGCATCATCTGGGAACTTGTTAGAAATAGTCCCCACCCAGACCGCCTGCATGAGAAACTCTGAGGGCAGGACCCAGCAATCTGTGTTTAAACAAGCTCTCCAAAGGATTCTGAAGCAGGTTATCTTGCTGTAGTTTGGGGAACCAGTGACACAGTACATTCCTGTCCAAAGGATAAGAGTCATCGGAATATGAAGCCTCCACTGAGCCAGATGTAAATATGGGTTTAAAAAAAAAAAAAAAAAAAGATATGCCTGACATTCACACTCTTCTTGATTACCTTCTTGATTTCCTTTTAGAGTCAGAATCTGTGATAAAATTAAGTTGCTTTATAGCTGAAACAAATTTAAATAAAGAACTTGAAATGAGAAGATTGTCTGGTAGGGGGAGTATTTTTAGAGAACTTCTTTAATAGGGATCTGGGAAAGATGTACTACAGAAAGTCTTCCTGAGTCTCCAGATTTTGCCACTGGGAGAAACTGACAGAGACCATAGCACCTGCCTTTGAGAACAGATGTCAGTTAAGGGACATAACCAAACATCTGAAGATTAAAAAAATCCTGGAATTAAATTAGTAAATAGTTAAGTGCTGCAGTAAGGCCCATAATAAGTATTTATTGAATTGTGCTAAGTTTTTTACTATGTAAAAAGTCAGCGCCTTTGCCTAGAGGATTAAAAATAATGATCTCTTGGGAGAAGCTATGTAGCTAAAGAGTTTTAACATATAGTACCATATAAAATGTTAAAGGTAAAACCAAAGTACATGTAAAAACACAAAGGGTAGCTATAATTTTTGCCTGGGTTGGGGAAGGAGTGGCTTGGGGAGGGGTATAAAAAATGGGAAGGCATTTGAGCTGGGCTCTGAAATATGTAGGAATATCTATCTATCTATCTATCTATCTATCATCCATCTATTATCTATATGTTTAGTTTATTTTTAATATTTAAAAAGTGTATTTATTTATCTTGAGAGAGAGGGGCGGGTAGGGGCAGAGAGAGAGGTAGAAAGAATCCCATGCAGGCTCCATGCTGTCAGTGCAGAGCCCAACTCCGGGCTCAATCTCATGAACTGTGAGATCATGACCTGAGCTGAAATCAAGAGTCGGATGTTTAACTGACTGAGCCACCCAGGTGCCCCGTCTATATTTATATTTCTACATATATTTAATATTTTTATTTATTTTCTAATATGCTTTATTTTTAGTTCAATTTAGGACACAGCACAATTGAGTGGAAGGTCCAGAGATTTCCCATATACACCCTGCCCCCACACATGTATAGCCTTCCCCATTTCCACACCCCCCATTAGAGTGATACACTTGTTACAACCCATGAACCTGTACTGACACATCATTGTCATCCAGAGTCCATCCTTTATGTGGTACTACACATTCTATGAGTTTGGACAAACTTGTAATGATATGGATCCACCATTGTGGCATCATACAGAATAGTTTCACTGCCATAAAATTCCCCTGTGCTCCATTGAGTCATCCCTTCTTCCCCCCGATCCTGGTAACCACTGATCTTCTTGCTGTCTCTATAATTTTACCTTTTTCAAAATACCATATATTGGAGTCATACAGTCTGCAGCGTTTCAGACTCATTTCTTCCACTTACTAAGTTTGAAAAGTTCTATATAGCTCATTCGTTTTAGCCTGGAAGAGTATTTTCCTGTCTGGATATACCCCAGTTTTATTTACCCATTCACATGCTGAAGAACATCTTTGGTTGCTTCCAAGTTCTGCCAGTTATGAATAAAGCTGCTATAAATATCATATGAGGGTTTTTGTGGGGACATAAGCTTTGAACTCCTTCAGGTAAATGCCATTAGAGCATGACCGGTAGATGAGATGATAAGAGCATGTTTAGTTTTGTAAGAAATCGACAAACTCTTCCAAAGTGGATGTGCTAATCTGCATCCCCTCCAGCAATGAATCAGAGTTCCTTTTCCTCCACATCCTCAACAACATTTCATGTCAGTGTTCTGGATTTTGGCCATTCTAATGGTCATACCTAATAGGTATGTAGTGGGCATCTCGTTGTGGTTTTTCATTTGCATCTCCCTGATGACACAGGTTGTGGAGCATCTTTTCATATGCTTATTTACCATCTGGAGATCTTCAGTGAGGTGTCTCTTAAGGTCTTTGGCCTATTTTTTTAACCAGTTGTTTAGTTACTGTTGAGTTTTACGAGTTCTTTGCATATTTTGGATATCAGATGTTTCTTTTACAAATATTTCCACCTGGTCTGTGGCTTGTCTTTTCATTCTCTGGACAATGTCTTTCACCAGGCAAAAATTTTTAATTTTAATGAAGTACGTCTATTCTTGCTTTTGTGGATTGTGCCTTCGGTGTGTGTCAAAAAACTCATCAACACGTGTACCCAAGTTCATCTGTATTTCTCCTATGTTATATTCTGGGAGTTGTAGAATTCTGAGTTTTACGTTTATGCCTGATCCATTTTGAGCAACTTTTTGTTAAGTATATGAGATCTAGGACCAGATTCTTTCTTTTCCTTCTCTCTCTCTCTTTTTTTTTTTTTGCATGGGGATGTTCAATTGTTCCAACACTACTTGTGGGATTTCCGACTACCAGAGTATGGAAAATAAAGGTTTCATTTAGGCATAATTCTCATCTCATCCCAATTGTCTCTAGTGATTGAAATTCATTATGTTGTTGACAGCAGCTGAGCTAACCCCTCTCTATTTTACACATGAGGAAGCTGTTTTGTTCAAGGAGACCTTGCTTGTTGATGATAATGTCAGATCAAGTCAAGAGTCAAATAGCTTTACTCCAAACTGATGTGCTGCTGGATATACTCGAAGGCAAGTTAGAAACAAGGGTTTGGGGCTAGAAGGAGAGTTAAAGAGTGGAAATAAAAATTAGGGCATCACTGATAAATGTTTTGGCTGAAGCTGAAGCTGCAGCCATGATTATAAGGCAAAACCTCGATTAGCAGGAACTAGTCAAAAAACTAGAATCTATAATACTAAAATGTATCCCATATTCTACTTATGGGATAAGTTTTTTTTTTAAACCCACCCATTTCTATAGGAAGCCTTTAGAAGAGTACTAACTCCATCTATAATATGGTAAGATGAGACCTTATTCATTCATTTTTTCAACAAGTCTCTATTGAGCTCCTGCTGTTTACCAGGTGCTGGGCTATAGCAATGAACAAAATAAAATTTCAGCTCTTAGGGAGTTTATTTTCTATTGAGGAAGACAGAAGAAATATATAAAATGAATATGTCAGATGGTGATAAGAGCTTGGGGAAAACAAGTAAGGGGATAGAATGACAGTGGTGGACAGGAAGGGGGCAAATATGTGTAAAATGCTCAAGGCCTCACTGATGAGCTGGCACTGGAGCAGAGGCTGAAAAGAAGTGAGGCAGTGGGCCATAGGAACATCTGGAGCAAGATTCTTATAGGCAGATGGAACAGCCATTGCAAAGGTCCTGAGGGAGCAGCCTTGACATGTTCTAAACACAAGAAGCTTCCTGAGGATGGAATGGAGGGATGGGGGGGGGGGGGGGTGAGGGATGAAGACAGAGGCCACAGAGGCTCAGATGAGCAGGGGCCTCCAGCCTTTATGAAGATTTAGGTTTCTCTCTGAGTGAGTTGAAAAACCATGAGAAGATTTTAAACAGAGCTGGGACATTATCCGCCATATGTCTTAAAAAGATTGCACTGGTGGCTGTGTTGGGAAAAGGCTCTAGGAGGCCCTCACAATAACCCAGTTAAGATGATCATGGTATGGATGAAGTGGTAGCAATGGAAGTGATGGAAGTGGTTGGAGTCCAGGTGCATTTTGAGGGTGAACTGATGAATTAGAGGTGAGGGGTGAGGATGACTGCAAGGTCTTCGGCCTGAGCAAGGGAAAGATGGAGTGCCATTAGTTGAGATACAGAAAACAGCCAGTAGGTTTATTCCTACACTATTAGTTAACAAAACTCCCAATATAGAAGTATATTTTAGGGGCATCTGGGTGGCTCAGTTGGTTAGCATCTGACTCTTGATTTTGGCTCAGGTCATGATCTCGTGGTTTGTGAGCTCGAGTCCCACATTGGTCTCTGTGCTGACAGTGTGGAGCCTGCTTGCGGTCCTCTCTCTCCCTCTCTCTCTCTTTCTGTCTCTTGCCTGCTCGCACGTGCGTGCTCTCTCTCTTTCTCAAAATAAACATTAAAAAATTTTTAAAAAAGAAGTGTATTCTGTTTTTTGAAAGTTCTGGGAGAGGACTTTACTGCTTGTGATGTTAACATTCCTTCAGTGGGCATCTGTAACCAACACCATGGACGTGAATTCTGGGGTGCATTCTTGGTAACGCCTCCCATCCTATTAGGAGATGCTAGTACATCCATACTTGCCTGCAGTGTGATTACAAAGGGTGGGTAGGATCTTAGCTTTAGTGTCTCAGTGACATTTGTTGAAGGAGGAAGGAGGGAAGGAAGGAGAGGGGGAGGTGGGGAGGGAGGAAGGAAGGGAGGGAAGGGGAAAGGAGGGAAAGTTAGGAACCATTTCACCCCATCTTCTAAAAGACTATCCAGTTCTGTTTATGGTCCTCTTGAAGCAGGTGAAGGCTTTTCAGTGGGAAAATTTATGTCACAAAATGGTATTATATTAATGTTACGACATATCAAAATGTGTGAGCAGATATCCATCCATACCATAGTTTCAGAATGCAGTAAGTTCGTCTTTAAAACCCTTGAAGAACAATGTATCAGAACTTGAATGACAATATCCTTCATTGTTAGGTGATTTAATTGATAGGCTAAAAGGACAATGAAAGTGAGTTCTGCCATAATGAGTTGGTGTCCTTAGTGATAAAGACTTCTAGTATATTTGCAAACCCTGTCAATAGATAGCAAATCTTTTACTGTGTGGTAAAACTGGTTAAAAAATTACATTTCTGTTTTTTTTTTTTTTAAATGTTTCCATTTATAAGTATCCAAGGACAGTCTTTTACTACAATACAAACGTTCCTTCTGTGGCTCCAAGCTGGCATTTCAGCATTGGATTCAAATTTTAGATCAAAATATGATAATCTTCCAAATAAAATTGGCAAAGAATATGGTCACCTAAATTTAGTACGATCAACGGAACTGCTTTTTATACAATATTCTGGATATTTCAAATCAACAGAGCTTATAGAAGTGAAGTAGAAGTCAAACATGATTTTTTTTTTTGGTACATGATCTGTGTCATTACCATGAAAACTCACTAAGTCTTCCTTGACTTCTTGCAGTGGTTCTCAGTTTTGCCCCTTAAGAAATATTTGCTAATGTCTGGAAACATTTTGGGGTGTCATACCTTGGGGGGGCGGGGTGGGATGTGCTACTGGCATCTAGTGGGCAGAGGTGAGGGATGCTATTGAAGATCTTATAATGCACAAGACAGCCCCCACAAGAGTTATCTGGCCCCAAATGTCAGTAGCGCTGATGTTAAAAATCCCTGATTTATGCCATTGTTCACAGTTCATTCTATAGCTCATATCACCATCGCATTCCTTTATCAGAGCCTCATAGTTTAACTGTTCAAGTCAATATTGGAGTGTGAATGGTAGGTTTGTGCTATGATGTATTCCTGGGAAGAGACAAACAGTCCAATAATGTTACCAAAAATCAGGTAATCCCAGTTGTAAGGCACCCAGTTACCTGATTATTGGGTAGTCATTACTTGAGTTGAAAGACCACATGATTCTTTAATTAAAAACTGGCAAGTGTTCCAGATTAAGGCTTTTCATAAGCGTATCCTAAAGGTTAACAAATTTTTGAAAGGTAATAGTCATGTTGTTTCATGTCTAAGAACTTAATCAATACGTTGTTTAGTCATTACATTTCCATGGCTATTTCTCCAGATGAGTGGCAACTATAGCCAGTAATTCCAGGTGTTACAACATTTAAAATATTTATTTATTTTTGGAAGAGCACAAGTGGGGGAGGGGCACAGAGAAGAGGACAGAGGATCCAAAGTGAGCTCTGCACTGACAGTCTGACAGCAGTGAGTATGATGTGGGGCCTGAACTCACAAACCGCAAGATATGACCTGAGCCTAAGTCAGATGCT
This sequence comes from Panthera pardus, assembly GCF_024362965.1. Taxonomy (NCBI): domain Eukaryota; kingdom Metazoa; phylum Chordata; class Mammalia; order Carnivora; family Felidae; genus Panthera; species Panthera pardus. The sequence goes on along the minus strand of NW_026526732.1, from coordinate 20,592,119 downwards.
CAACTGACTGATCTACCCAGGTGCCCCTTAAACTGTGGCTTCCAGGTGTCAGTGAGATTCACAGGCCCACAGCACAATATTCTCTAGAATGTGTGCCTTATAATTTGAAGACCATCTGTCTCCTTTTATTCTAGAATAGTCTCTGCCAAAGATCTGCATCCCACATGACTTAAAAAATGCTTTGTACTGTGTTAAGAAGTGTTTTAAAATATTTTTATGGAGATAGAATTCACATACCACAAAAGCTATAATTTAAAGGGGAGACTGGTAAAGTCAGTTAAGGGTCTATTAACTTCGGTTCAGGTCATGGTCTCATGGTTGTTGGGCTCTGCACTGACAGCATGGAGCCTGCTTGGGATTCTCTTTCTCTCCCTCTCTGCCCCTTCCATGCTCGTGCTTTCTCTTTCAAAATAAATAAATAAGTAAACTTGAAAAAATAAAGTGTACAATTGGGTGTTTTTTAGTATATTCACAGAGTTGTGCAACCATTACTATGACCTAAGTTTAGAACATTTTCATCATCCTATAAAGAAACCTCATACCCATTAACAGTCACTCCGTGTACCCCAGCTCCTCTGGGGTTGAGCACAAATGCACTTTTTGAGTCCACAGATTGGACTACTCTTGATATTTCCTGTAAATAGAAGTATACCCTATTATATTACTGGGTCTTTCCCTTAGCATAGTGTTGCCAAGATTCACCCTTTTGTAGTGTGTATCTTTTTATATCTACATAATATTCCATTGTAAGTACATACTACATTTTGTTTGTCCATTTACCAGTTGATGGACATTTGCCTACTGTAAATAATGCTGGTAACAACAAATTTTTGGGTGAAGCTATACTCTAAAATGACTAGTGTCCTTAGAAGAGAGACATCAGGGGTGCAGGCACTCAGAAGAGAAACCGTGTAGACAGAAGCCAGCTGTCTACAAGCCAAAGGGAGGCCTCAGAAGAAACCAGACCTACCAACATCTTGGTCTTTCAAATTCCAACCTGTAGAACTGTGAGAAATAAATTTCTCATGTGTAAGCCAGTCAGTCTGGGGTATTTTGTTATGGCAGCCATAGCAAACTAACACCTATGAGGGAACTGCTGGGTCATATGGTAACTCTGTGTTTAACAATTTGTAAAACTGCCAGACTGTTCATATGCAAGTCTTTGTATGGATATATATATATATATATATATATATATATATATATATATATATGTTTTCTTTTTAGTAGATACATGAGAGTGGTATAGCTGGTAAGTGCATATTTAACTTTTTATTTTTATTTTTTAATTTTTTTAAAATTTATTTTGAGAGAGAGTGCAAGGTGGGGAAGAGGGGCAGAAGGGGAGAGAGAGAGAGAGAGAGACGGAGAGAGAGACACAGAGAGAGAGACACACAGAGAGAGAGAGAGAGAGAATCCTAAGTAGGCTCCATACTCAGCACAGAGCTCGATGTCGGGCTCAGCCCCACAACCATGGGATCATGACCTGAGCCAAAACTGAGAATCAGATGCTCAACCCGTTCAGACACCCAGGTGCCCCACATGATTAACCTTTTAAATAAACAAACAAAGAATTTTCTAAAGTGGCTTTACCATTTTTCATTCCTACCAGCAATGTAGGAAGGCTCCGGTTACACACACACACACACACACACACACACACACACACGTATATATATGTTATGTGTATTACATTTTATTTCCGTGTCTTGCAGTAGCACTGGAGGGCTAAGATGTATTATTGAGATTTTCTTTGATTTACCAATTGTTTTTGAATCAAGTTGCACTTTTGCTAATTACTTTAGTCCCGATACATTTTTAAAGAAAACTGTTGACAACTTGCTATTCTCCTAAGAATTGTTTGTATCATTTTTCTTTCTTTCTTTCTTTCTTTCTTTTTTTTTTTTTTTTTTTAAGTTTGTGTTCAAGTTAGTTAACATAAAGTGTAGTCTTGGCTTTAGGAGAACTCAGTGGTTCATCTCTTACATACAACACCCAGTGCTCATTCCAACAGGTGCCCTCCTCAATGTCCATCACCCATTTTCCCCTCCCCTTTGCCCACGCCCCCCCCTCCCACCCCCCATCAACCCTGTTTGTTCTCTGTATTTAAGAGTCTCTTATGGCTTGTCTCCCTATCTGTTTTTATCTTACTTTTCCTTCCCTTCCCCTATGTTCATCTGTTGAGTTTCTCAAATTCCACATATGAGTGAAATCATATGATATGCCTTTCTCTGACTTATTTCACTTAGCATAATACCCTCCAGTTCCATTCATGTTCTTGCAAATGGCAACATTTCATTCTTTTTCTTTTCTTTTTTTTTTTTTAATTTTTTTTTTTTTAACGTTTTTATTTATTTTTTGAGACAGAGAGAGACAGAGCATGAACGGGGGAGGATCACAGAGAGAAGGAGACACAGAATCTGAAACAGGCTCCAGGCTCTGAGCTGTCAGCACAGAGCCCGACGCGGGGCTCGAACCCACGAACCGTGAGATCATGACCTGAGCCGAAGTCGGACGCTTAACCGACTGAGCCACCCAGGCGCCCCATAAATTTCATTCTTTTTCATTGCTGAGTAGTATTCTGTTGTCCATTCATCAGTTGATGAACATTTGGGCTCTTTCCATAATTTAGCTATTGTTGATAGTGCTGCTATAAACATTGGGGTGCATGTGCCCCTATGATTCAGCAGTTTTGTATCCTTCGGATAAATTCCTAGTAGTGCTATTGCTGGGTCATAGGGTAGTTCTACTTTTAATGTTTTGAGGAACCTCCATACTTCACATACTTCACATGTGTGAAGGTTCCAGAGTGGCTGCACCAGTTTGCATTCCCACCAGCGGTGCAAAAGATTTCCCCTTTCTCCACCTCCTCACCAAATTTGTCATTATTTTTTTATTACAGTCATCCTAGTAAGCGTGAAATGCTATATCTGTGTGTGCATGTTTTTTAAAATAGACTTTATTGTTTTGAGCCATTCACAGCAAAATTGAGTAGAAAGTACAGAATTCCCATATTGCTCCTACCTGCCCCCAACCTCCTTGCTGTCAACACCCTACGCCAGAGTGGTAAATTTGTTACAATAGATAAACATATATTGTTTTTACTATTGTTACAGTCAATATGCCTATATAGACACATTATTGCCCAAAGTCCATAGTTTACATTAAAATTAATCTTTTTTTTTTTTTTTAAGCCACAAGATTTATTACTTACAAATCCCAGAGATGAGAGTGAGTGTGCAATAAGCTGGGAGAAGGGCAGTCCTCTGTGCCAGGTGATGAATAAGCAGGAGATAGAGTTGGGTAGAAGCACTTATTACCTTTCAAGTTGTGGGGGCCGAGGTCATAACTTTTCATGGGCTTAACTCTAAGTGGTTATTTTGTGATTTTATTTTATTTGAGCATAGTTGACACATGATGTTACATTAGTTTCACGTGTACAACTTAGTGATTTGTCAAGTTTATAAATTATGCTATGTTCACAAGTGCAAACATCTCTCCCATTACATCGCTAATATATCACTGTCTTCTTTATGTCGTACCTTTTATTCTCACGACTCATTCATTCATTAACTGGAAGCCTGTATCTCTCACATCCCTTCGCCAAATGTTGCTCAATATCCATACTCTCTCCCCTCTGGCAACCGTCAGTTTGTTCTCTGCATTTATAGGGCTGATCTTGATTTTTTTTTTTAACTATTTTATTTTTTTAAAAGGGTTTCTCTCTCTCTTTTTTTTTTTTTTTAAGTTTATTTTTATTTACTTCGACAGAGACCTAGAGAGCAAGCTGGGGAGGGGCAGAGAGAGGGAGACAGAATCCCAAGCAGGTTCTGTGCATCACTGAAGAAAGAGCCCAAGGCGGGGCCCCAACTCACGAACCCATGAGATCACACCCTAAGCCGAAATCAAGAGTTGGACGCTTAACCGACTGAACCTCTCAGGTGCGCCGAATTTCTCCTTTATAAATAATCCTTCCGCTCAATATAAGTTCCAATACCTTCTTTCCACAGCTTCATGGATTGCATTGCCCGCTCCCGGAATGCGTGCCTGCCCCACTGGATGCCGTCGTGGACACCGGTGATACTCATCTTAAAGGCTTCCCCCCCCTCTCCCCCCCCCCCTGCAAACTTTAATCTATATAAACATTCAGGTCATGTCTAAACATTTTTGGGTATATTTTCTAAGACATATTACAATGTTATTTAAAAGTGGCACCCGAGGGTGATGTGTGAAGGTTTGGTCAGAGAAAACAAAACCAGTGGGAGAGACATTAAAGGACCTGTTGCAGGGCATCGGCTTGTGGTTGCGGAGGCTGGTTTGGCAAGTCCAAAGTCTGTAGTGCAGGCAGGAACTCTCAGCCATGAATGGAAGCTGCTGTCCACAGACAGAATTTGGGGGGGGGGGTGGAGTTGCACTTATTTTTATTAAAAATTTTTTTTTTACTGTTTATTTATTATTTATTATTTTTTTTATTTTAATTTTTTTTTAACGTTTTATTTATTTTTGAGACAGAGAGAGACAGAGCATGAACGGGGGAGGGGCAGAGAGAGAGGGAGACACAGAATCCGAAGCAGGAAGCAGGATCCAGGCTCTGAGCCATCGGCACAGAGCCGATGCGGGGCTCGAACCCACAAACCGTGTGAGCCGATGTTGGATGCTTAACGGTCTGAGCCACTCAGGTGCCCCTGGAAGTTTCACTTCTTCTCTAAAGGCTCCCTCCTTTTTTGTTAAAATTAAAAAAAAAAAAATTTTTTTTTAACGTTTTATTTATTTGTGAGACAGAGAGAGATAGAGCATGAACGGGGCAGGGTCAGAGAGAGACGGAGACACAGAATCGGAAGCAGGCTCCAGGCTCTGAGCCATCAGCCCAGAGCCCGACGCGGGGCTCCAACTCACGGACCGTGAGATCGTGACCTGAGCTGAAGTCGGACGCTTAACCGACTGAGCCACCCAGGCGCCCCGATGTTAAAATTTTTAAAAATGTTTTTATTTTTGAGAAGAGAGAGACAGGGCATGAGCGGGGGAGGGGTAGAGAGAAAGAGGAAGACAGAGAATCCGAAACAGGCTCCAGGCTCTGAGCCATCAGCACAGAGCCCGAGAGGAGGGGCTCGAAGGCACAAGCCGTGAGATCATGACCTGAGCTGAAGTTGGACACCCAAATGACTGAGCCACCCAGGCACCCCCTCCAAAGGCCCTTTTACTGATGGAATCAAGCCCATCCAAGTCATCCAGAATAATCTCCCTTTAGGTTGGCGAATTATAGACTTTAATCATATCTACAAAATACTTTTGTAGCAACACAGAGATCCATATTTGATTGAATAACAGACGATGGCCTAGCAGAGGTGACTCATAAAGCTCAACATCACAGGTGAGAATCACCTCTGTGATCACAGAGTATCACTGTTTATTTCATATTCCTATGGAGACAGCATTTGGCTTAAAAGTCAGCGGCTGTATGCAAATCAACCATTTTTTTTTTTTTTAAACAGTGCATGATGCAAAATTAAATGGAAGACCTTGTTATACAAGGCCCACCAAACTTGCAAACACTGCTGCTGCTGTGGGGGTAGGTCTCTACCAGGCACTTTGACTATGCTCCATGAAAAGGTACATAGAGCAAACTCACTCCAAGCATGGCTAGAAAAATTTGGCCCATTCCCTGCCTTGTTCTTAACAAGACATTGAAGACATTTTATTTTTTTTAAGCTTATTTATTTTGAGAGAGAGAGAGAGAGAGAGAGAGAGAGAGAGAGAAAGCACGTGCAAGCGGGGGAGGGGTAGAGAGAGGAAGACAGAGGATCCGAAGTAGGCTCTGTGCTGACTTGAGAGAGCCGGATGTGGGGCTCGAACCCCCTCATCGTGAGATCATGACCTGAGCCGAAGTCGGATGCTTAACCGACTGAGCCACCCAGGCGCCCCAAAGATACTTTAAAAATAGGCTACTGTAGTTCTCAAACTTTTTGGTCTCAGGACCTTCATATGCATCAAAATTACCGAGGACCTTAGTTAGGGCTTTTGTTTCTATGGGTTGTGTCCTTAGTTTGGGCTGCTATAGGTGCACTGAACTCTCTCCAGGGAGCTGCAGACTGTGTACCATTCAGGGAGGGGCGTTTGCCCTTGGAAGCTCATCTGAGGAGCTTCTCCCACCCTGGAAGTGCACGGACTCCAGCTTAGGAGTGGTTGGGCAGGGGTCTGATCAGTACCCTTTTATGTAGCAGTGGATAAACGGCTTTTCTGATACTAAGACATAAGAACAGAACAGATAGGAAAAAAAGGTAGGAACCGTGGAAGGAAGGAAGGAGAGAATTAAAAAGTGGTTTACTTAGTAAAGATCTTCATCTTAATGCTTGAAAGACCAAAACCATTTAAGAGGGAAACTTGCTAATCTTTTGCTGTATGCATAAAGATTGTAAGTAAAAGAATCATCCCTTTAAAAGAACTTATTGCATAAATTAGATGTCTGCAATAGGAAGACAGAAGTGCTATGTATTTATTTGTATCCTATCACGCCGGTAAGCAATCATGTGGGAGCGGGGTGGAAACGGTCACCTGCAGAATAAAAGCAGTAACCTGTTATCAGTTAGAGACTTAAAAAGTGAGAAGCATTGAGGAGTTTTAAGTAAGTACGGCATTCCACAATGATGCTTAACAGTTTATACTAATTGCTGATAAACTTCTGATACAATAAAGTGAGATCAGGCATTGAAGTACATTCTCTTCTTAAACATAGGTTTGCATTTACCAAAGATATCATTTTGTGACAGACAAAGGAAAATCTTTTCAACACAATCAACAGGGAACAATGCTCTCATCTTAATCAATGGACATTTTTTTTAAAGTTTATTTATTTTGAGAGAGAGAGAGAGAGAGAGAGGCAGGCAGAGGGGTAGAGAGAGAGGGAGAGAGAGAAACCCAAGCAGGCCCCATGCTCAGTGCAGAGCCTGATATGGGGCTTGATCCCATGAACTGTGAGACCGCATCCTGAGCCAAGATTGAGTTGGACGTTTAACCGACTGAGCCACCCAGGTGCCCCAGTCAATGGAAATTTTTAAGAAGAATCTGAAAAGATAACTGGCTGTAGCACTCATTTGATTATAGGAAGCTGGGAAACAGAAGGGCATAAGGTGCCTTTGTAGTTCCGAGTACAGAATTAGGGAAGTGGTAAATATAAACTAAATGGTCTTGAAGGAAGATAAACACGGGTAATCTCAGCAGACATACTCTAAATAAATTATTAATAAAGCGACGGGGAACTAGATTTCTAAGGAAACTTGGGCAAAATGTTTTCTCCAGAAGGCACCGGAGGGGTTGTCAGTGATCAGTTTTGTACTGGCATACGAATCACAGATCTGAAAAGACTTCACACGTACAAAATTGGTCCTTGGACAAAACTGTTCCTTGACCAGGCTCTATCTGGGGTGTGGAGCACAAGTAAGAACAGGTTTCCGGGCTTTGGAGAAACAGCCAACGGGCGTTGGAGAAAGACTAAGAAAATACTGAAGGGACGGGTTGAGAGGAAGAAAGAAAAGGTTACTGAACAACTTAATAACAATAGACACCTGTACAAAAGATCATCATACAGATAATGGAGGCTAAATTTTATTTCCAGCTTGCCAGAAAAAGAACCTGCCTACATAGGCGGCAGCACAAAGGATTCAGTTTCAATTTAAAGAAGTCAGTTTTGAGTCACTGATACTAAATAATGGGATAGGGTCCGCAGGATGGTGTGGGACCTTCAAAGACAAGATATGTGTGTCCCTGAAAGGCTGGCTGAAGGGAAGACTTAAGTTCCCGTATTTTCTGTACGTGATACTGCGTGTTCTCTAACTCAGACGCAACACTGCACACCTATCCTGAGATCCGGAGTTCCCCTGGGGTTATCAATTATCCACAAAGCCCTCCTTTAACGAAAGGCTTGTGACTGGTTCATATTCAACCCTTAATGTGATAGCACTCTTGTGGGCTTCACGATGTAACAGAGGTACATGGAGATTCTCATAAATTTTATAAAATATAGTTAATTGATCCCACTTTGAAGAAATTTTATGAAAGATTAGATTATCAGAATAGATAGGTTCAAGATGCATTTCTTGCACTGCACTGTTTTAATGACTTTTCATTTTTATATTGGTATGCTAGTTAAAAATTATGAATTGACATATTACTGGGGGATTTTGTTTAAATTCTAGAAAAATTGAAAGACACTTTTTTTTTTAAAGTAGGCTCCACACCTAATATGGGGTTCAAACTCAAGACCCTAAGATCAAGAGTTGCATGCTCTACTGACTGAACCAGCCAGATGCCCCTGAAAGACACTTTTTATTCAGTTTATTTAAGCCTGAGGTCATTCAGCATAGGTGATTTTTGCATTTCACAAAGTTTATTCTGTAGTTTAATAAACATTAAGAATTCAAGCACGCTAAATCTTTAATATACTAAATCTAATAGATGAGAGAAGATTTAAAAGACATTATGTTCCTTTGTCCACTTGAAAGGGTTGCTTAAGTTGATGACTAATTAATCTTGCATTGTTAAATTCCATTCCTAAATATTTTGATGAGTAGTGTTAGTTTGATAACTATTTGTAAAGTATTTGTGGTTATGTGTTGAATTCTCATGTCAATAGTTTTTAGTCTGTTATTATTAATATGACATGAAAAGGATGAATTCCTAAAAAAACAAATGCAAGAATCATTCTGCTAAAATCACGTGCAAAGAGAAAAGCTGAAGCTGCAATAAACATAGCAAAGCTATCTGGGTTTGAACAAAAGATTATGGAATTAGGCACTGTATGTAACTCTATCTTTTCAGTCCTAACAAGCTCACTTGGATTCATGCTTCCTCAGATCCAAATACGTTTAAGCTCTTTAAGGATTGGTACTACCTCATTTTTTCTCACTGGTTCATTAGTACAGCACCCACTAAAGAACAACTATTGTGAGCACAGTGATAGTTTAGAAAATATAAAATGAAAGAGGATGGAAGCAAAAAAGCCCTTTGCTTGCAGCCAAGAAGACGTGGGGATTAAATATGTATTTCTTTTGAACAACTGTCTGGAAGAATTTCCACAACTGTTTTGAGGAAATAAATGTCTATAAAATATGGAATTCTATAGTATAAACAATTTTGACATCTTTTGTTGAGAGACCAAAACAAAAAACATAGTGTATGTTCTGCGGCTCGGAAATTAATAAATCCCCAAGTTTCAATTTCCACTAAAATATTTATTTAATTAATGATATCTTACAGAAATAAATAAGAACGGTTTTTTTTTTCTAATACAGATAGGTATATTTATATATATATATTTTTTCTTTTTTTACAAAATTGAAGCATATCAAATTGTTTTCCCTAAAACTTTAGCTCAAAAAGGAATACTAGGAAACAAACAGAAATACTGAAACATGCTCATCATTAAATTACAACCATGGGCCTTCTGAATCTCAGTATGACACAGGATTTACAGAAAGACCATGAGATTTGGAGTAGGGGACCTGGGTTCCACTGCTTCCTTGCTACGTGTCACAAGCATGGCTCTCTGTATTTCTGAACCTTGGTTCTCCAACTTCAAAACAGGAATGATAATAGTTACATCAACTTCACAGGATTATTGGGCAAATTAAAGCTGAATGTGAATGTATAGGAAAGCTCTTTGTAATATGTAAAGAGCTACAAAAATAATAGTTTTGTTTAATTTCATATAAAAGAATTGATGCATATCTTCCTTCAACTGAGGAATAAGCACCAAAAACATGTGTGTGTTTTCTTCAGTTGAATTATGTCACCCTATAAACCTAGAATAAGAAAATGCACCTTAACTAAGCACCAAAGCTTCTTGGACAAATATGATATAAGGGATATTTCTATTACAGTTTTCTGGGCAGCTGAGTAGGAGCTAATGAGTCCTGAGGGTCATTTAAAACTCTGAAGGCTCAAAGAAAACAAAACAAGAACCTCTGTATTACATCAAATGGCTAGGATAAAACAAGCTACTCCTTCTTTAGTGACTTCAAAGTCCATTAATTCTTCACAGAAGAAGAAACACTCAGTTGTTATCAGTTGCAATTATTTGCTTATGTAAATATGACATTCTCTTGTTCCAAAGATCAAATACTAGTCCTTGAGAGAAGTCCTAGTGAAATAAAATAACAAATTATCACAAAGTTAGATACCAGTGGTTAAAAGTCTAGTTTCCCAAGAACACGGGAAAGGAAAAGAACCCAAAACATCAGTGTAATAATGATAAAAAACAAAACAAAAAAAACTAAAAAACCCCCACAAAACCCTGCCATAATTTCCATGTTATAATGATTAAGAACTAAAATTATAAAACTTGCAATATTTACAGACACATCGATCTTAAAACAAGTAAAAACTTAACGATAAGACAAATTAAAAGTAGAGAAAGCAGTTTAGATCATTTTACGGTAAATATGAATATACTTAAAATGCTAAAGTTCACTGCTTACGCTGACACTACCTAACACATCATAGAAATAAGAAGTGTTCAATGTTTCAATTGTTAGTAGCAACACACAGAGAAAGGAATTACTTGCCTAATATTAACTTATTGTTAGGAGTTGTATTACTGTAAAGTTACTATGCATGGAGTTACAGTCTAAAACTACTCAAATAACTAGGAGGTAATATAATTCACCATGTACTTTAAATACTACTAGCAAGATATTGGTGAATCATGTGCTAAAGATACCGAAGGCCCTTCCAAAACTGAGATTTATGTGGGTCAGATATACTAGGTCATATAAAACCAGATCAGTTTACTTTTTTCCCTTCCTCCAACTCTTTTTAAGATTGATCCTATCAAAAAAAAAAAAAAAAAAGAGTACACGTTACCTCTCTTAATTCCCTTGCCTTATCAGATACAGATATTCTTTGGGGCAAAAAATAAATGTTTTATTAGGAGTGTAAAATTAAAAATCTTTATAGATCTTTTGGAAACAAGATATTGGAAAGGACTCAGTAACTACTAGGACACTGTACAACTAAAAAAAAGAAAGAAATTCATTCAATGAAGAACAGTGTATTTACTGACATCTACTGGAGTTTTTACTTAAAACTTTGCTCTATAAGCTATGAAAAAATTTAAATACATTAAAGTCTGTGGATTGAATCAAGTGTACTTCATTCAAGTTCTTCAGTTTCTTTGGTAAACAGGTCTGCCAGATCAGCCAAGGTTAAGACAGAGGCCTCTGGATGCTTCACCGATGAGTTCGTGTGACTGCAGGATTTTCCAAGTGAGCAGAGTCAGAAAGAAACCAAGGAATAAATGATTATATTTGCCTTATATTTTGCTCTAGTCCTGTAATAATCTAAGACATTATGAGATAAGAATATAATATCCTTATAATGTAAAACCGTATTTGTTGATAAGTGTTTGTAAGTCCAGAAACTCTGAGTAGAAGGTTGGTGACAGGATCATTATTACTTCTTGTCAAAATTCGGGAAGACTTCCATACAGTATTTTCAGGCTTTGTTATAAAATGTCTTTTCTCTCCATGATTAATAAAACAAAGAAATAAAACCCATGCCAACAGCTACGAAGGCTCTCACCTTACAATTTACCTTCTTACTATCAAAAGTTAGTGTATTTCAAGAGAATTTCAACAGCTCTTCTAACTGGTATGTCATTTAAGTGGCTTAACTATAATCACTGAATTCTGTTCCACATGGAAACATGAACAAAAAGCCTTCATGTCTGATGCAAACAGCTTTCATGGCAGAATCTTCCCTTCCCATTAAACCACAGATGGAAGGAAACTTCTGGTTTCAAATGGTTTCTTTGCTATGCACACTACCTCTGTAGAGACATCCCTTCTAGGGCAATTATTCTTTTGTATCTTCCAACCATACCTATTTCATAAGGATGTAGTAAGCCACTGGTTTGTATTTTCAAAATGAGTTTATAGGAAATTATAGAATCAATATTAGAAAGTTTTATAATTCTAAAGTTAAGTTTTTAAAATTAAGGCTACCCGGGTCTCTCTGTTTCCGTTGTGCCTTTGGAACTAATCTCCCAATTCCCAGCTGAGTTTTAAGTCCAGATCTTCCTGTGTGTATGTAACTAAGATGTGTGATGTATAAAGAAACACTGTAAGTTTCCTTTCACAGATACCAGACTAAGGCTGTCAGGTGGGGCATAAAGATAGATTTCCTTAAAAAGTAATCCAATACGGCAAAGAAAAGTAGGACGTTTAAATATTTTTATACATTACAATCCCTATTAACAAATTAAATCAAATATAGGATGCCAGAGCATTAACTGGGACATTTTACACGGGGTAAAATGTCCCATCTTGCTTTTAAAAAGTATTTGCACTTAATATTTTTTGGTTGACTAGGTGGTCATCTAAGTGAAGAAGTCCCAAACACTCACAGGACATCATGTAAACAGGAAATGCCCAGGGGCTTGGATAAAGCGTTACCTACCTCTTCTCAGCAGTTTTCAGCATGGCTTGCATTCTTTCTTCTATTGTTGCCTTAATTAAGAATCTGTGTACAATAGTAGGTCTAGAAGGTACATAACAATGATACATTCAAAAACATCTTAAAACTAATTAGGACAAACATGATTTCACATATTATATGCTACATTCATCAGTCACTTAGTGCCACCTGGCAGGTACTCATCAGTGTGCTGGGGGGGGGGGGTGGCGGTCAGTGGTGAATAAAACAAACTAGCCTTAATGAACTGACATTCGAACAAGGGGAGACACACAATAAACACATAAATCAGATGGTACAGATAATGACACAAGGCAGCTGAGACATATGAGTTAAAATATGACCGATGGGAAGGAGGCCACTCAGCAAAGGAGAAGCAGGAAGAGCATCCAAACAGAAGAAACAATAAGTAAATGCAAGCTCTTGAAACACGCTTGAAACAAGCCTAAAACGTCTGAAGGGCACAAAGAAGGCTGGCGTGGCGGAAGGGTACTGTAATGTCGGGGTAGAGAGTGGAAGTGAGATTGCAGAGGTAGGCAGGGACCAGATCGTGTAGGGTCTGGAGGGACATGGCAGGAATCTGGATTTTTATTGTGGTTATGGGGGGAAGCCATCCATGGGTTTTAGGCGTGATTTCATTTGCACTCGCTTATACTTTAGACATCTCTTTGGCTCCTGCATGGGGGATGAACTATTAGGTAGCAAAAGTTAAGGAGTTCTGTAAGAGTCCAGGTAAGGGGTGGGCTGTACGCTGGTTGGGTCAGTGGCAACAGTACATAGCAGAAGATTTGGAGTATCTGGCAAGACAGAGCTGGCAGATAGAGCTGGCAAGACTTCAGTGATGGTGTGGACAAAGAAACAAATCTGGAAGAGTCCTAGACCTCTGGTCTGAGAAACTACACATGAGAGAGGCAGACTATAAGATGGGGAGGGCTTGGGGTGGGTGGGAGCGCAGCCTATGGGAAACTGGAGTTTTCCATAAGCTAGGTATCCAAGGGGAGGTGGAGTCCAGATATGTGTGAAGTGGCAGAACTGGGTGTGTGGGTCTGAGACGGGAGCTGAAGGGGCATGTCTGGACCGGGGACATGCGTCTGAGAGTCATCAGCACTTAAGTGCTACTTAGAGCTCTACGACTGGATGAACTCATTTAGGAAGCATAGATGAGAAAAAAAGAGCCCTCAGGGACCACTGGCAAGAAGTAGGTCATTAATAGCATTTTGAAACCTTATTTTGGTGGCACGGTGAGGACCAAAATCCCACCAGAAAGGCCGAGAGCGGAGGGGTAAGGAAGTGGATGGAGGTGGAATGCAGGGGAGTGTTTCTACAGATGGGTGATACTAAGACATATTTATGTGGTCATGTGTTACAAGAGGAATGCCCTTGAGAGAGTAGGAGAACGGATGGCACCCACGACAGGTGGAAAGGCTGGCTTTTGAAAGAAAAGGGATACTCCTCTGGCTGTGACAGAAGGGAGGGAACATACCGTGCCTTCCTGCTTTTTGCTACTGAGGAAACATCCCAATGCCCACCTACGACCAATGCTGCACTTGAGCGTTGTTTTACACTCTCTCCTCTCTTGCTTTACTAGTTGTTTCTGTCTTTAATGAACCATTCCTTTATTTCTCCCATATGAAAGGAAAAACAACAACAACAAAAAACCCCTCTTGATCTCATACTCTTCCTTTTCTCTGCTCTTTGCAGCAAAACTGCTCAAAATACGAGTCCTACCAGGGTGCCTGGGTGGCTCAGTCGGTTAAGCTTCCAACTTCAGCTCAGGTCATAATCTCGAGGTTTGTGAGTTCGAGCCCGCGTCAGGCTCTGTGCTGACAGCTCAGAGCCTGGAGCCTGCTTCAGATTCTGTGTCTCCCTCTCTCTCTGTCCCTCCCATGCTCATGCTCTGTCTCTCTCTGTTTCTCTAATAAATAAACGTTGCTGCAAGTCCTACCAGCAATGCAGAGGCAGCTGTGTGCTGTGCTTACAAGCACGGACTGGGGAGGCAGAGCAGCTGTTTGAAACCCGCCACCACTTTTGCTAGCTATGTGATCTTGGACAAGTGACTTAACCCCTCTGTGTTAGATAAGTGTTTGTTCATAAATAAATAAAACCCTATTCTCTCTTACACTCAAATCAGACCATCTCCTCCCCTACCGGCTCTCTGACTTCATCTCCTACTTCTCTCCTCTTTGCTTATTCTACTTTTTAGCAACCCTGGCTCCTCGCTATTCCTCAAATGTACCCAGCACACCTCTGACTTAGGGTCTTTGCACTGAGTGTGCTTTCTACGTGAATATTACTCTCCATGACACCTGCATGACTTTCACATCTCTTTCAACTCTTTGTTCAGATGTTAACTTCTCCATAAAAATATTGCATGCCATCCTGCCCAGCCAATGCCCCCTTAATCCTCCTTACCCTGCTTTACTTTTCCAGCTCCTAACTTAGTAGATGTTTTACTTCTGCTTATTGTTTACCATCTCTCTACCGGCTGTCTTATAACTAGAATTTAAGTTCCACAAGGGCATCTCAAATACTTAGAACAGTGCCTGGCACACAGAAGGTGCTCAATGACAATTTGCTGAAGGAGGTATGTGGGTACCGATGCAGGCAGACTGCTCAGGTTGGTGATGGAAAGATGAGATGCTTCAAATCTGAGGTATCTGTTTTGCACATGTGAGGCAAGGCTGCCATCAGTGGGGAGCAGGAAGATACAGAAGACTTTTAAGACCATCTCTTCAGAAAGTGGAAAAATCTATTTACTAGGGAAGCATAGTAAGATGAGTCAAGTAGTGTTGAACAGTCTTTTTAGACTGTGGTCTTACATATGAGCTGCGTCTAGTCTATGCCTTGGAAAACACTGAAAACACAAGAAGTCAATGTTTAAAAGTGTAAGAAAAAACAAACCAAAAAAACAACATAATAAGACATAACTGCATTTTAAATGATACTCAACAGGGCTTAGAATAAGCATGCATTTATCAGTTATGTTACCTTGCCATATTTTACTAAGGGTTTATTTGATGAACATGTCTCTTGCCTGCTAAAAGTTAAAAGCCCTCATTTGCTCTCTTGGCTATTGCTTACAAGGCCCTTCAGTGTTTTGAGTAGGGCACATAAGATCAGATCCCCTGCCACTCCTCTCCGCAGGCTCTATACTCCAGCAATCCCAAACTCCTTCCAGTTCCTAGGAATATCATGGCGTTTATCTGCTCTGTGTTCCTGCACATGCAACTCTCTTTGGTTGTGAGATCAGCCTTTTCTAGCCCAACGTTGAAATAATTATTTCTTCAAGACTCAACCCAATGAAGCCTTCTGTGACTTTCTAGGCACAGCCGATCAGCCCCTTTTGTTACACGGTACTTCTAATGTATTTTTGCACACTCTACTGCAGTATGTCGAATCTTCTGTTTCTGGTACTACACAGTGATTTCCTTGGGGGAGTAGGTTATGTCTTACTCAGTTTGAGTCTTCAGTATCTAGAATAATGCATGACATATAGTTGCTGCTCAATCAACATTTATTTAATGAGTACTCAGTATGGATTTTTTCTAAATATTCAAGGCATCTAATATCTAGGAGGTAATACATCTAAGAGGTCTTATGAAGGATAGTTTTCTATTCTAATATTTGAATAAAAGTAGTAGATATTACATAGTATTCACTATTAGGTTTGCTTTGGGTCTAAACTAAATATAATTATTTCTCAGAGTGGACCTATGGGACTGTCTTTCCCTAAGGGGAAGAATTAAAAAAAAAAAAAAATTTTGTTTTTAACATTTATTCATTTTTGAGACAGAGAGAGACAGAGCATGAACGGGGGAAGGTCAGAGAGAGAGGGAGACACAGAATCTGAAACAGGCTCCAGGATCTGAACTGTCAGGACAGAGACCGACGCGGGGCTCGAACTCACAGACCACGAGATCATGACCTGAGCCGAAGTGGGACGCCCAACCGACTGAGCCACCCAGGCGCCCCCTTAAGGGGAAGAATTTAAAAAGGGGTCATGAATGAGATCTGCCTTCTTTTAAATACAGGCTACTTTAGACAATCAAAAATCAATTCTTCTCAAAGTCACAACGGATATCTTCAACTCTGCAGCTGTCTTAAATATTTTAAGAAACTGTTTTGGTAAAGTGATCAGGGTAGAGTTTGAAGACAAAAATCTGGGAGAATTTGGGATTTGCTCGAGTAGGGAGGGCTGGAAATCGCAAGACGTCTGTTGGTCATATAATGATACTTGGAAAATTTAATACATAAGGAAATAATTAATGAATAGGTTTAATGAACATAAATGAAGAGCTTAAACACTGATTTGTATCTTAAAAACTCGAAGCAAAAGTAAGTGATGTTAATTTTAGTCCTTACTTGGTCTGTCCAATTCGGTGTACCCTCCCAATGGCCTGAAGCTCGTGGGCAGGGTTCAAAATGGGCTCCACCAAGAGAACATGAGTTGCTTCAATGATAGTTAATCCGTTAGAACCTGTGTGCAGGGGCAGCAGCAAAATATTGATTTGGGGATCATGTTTAAATGCTGAGAGGTTCTCCTAAAAAAAGAAAGGTACATTTAAATTTTAGCTGCATCAGTTAAAAATAAGAGCGGTATATTATAGCTCATATTAAAGAAGACTAGTGGTATCCAGGTCATTGTGAAATGTCATAATTAAGACAAGTAAATGTAAAATTATTAATTTTAGAAAATGTAAACTTGTTGTTTGACTTCATGAGGAAAAGTATCACATAAGCCCTCTTGTTCACTGCGATACGGTGGAGGCAAAAGATACATGTATGTGATGGATACAGATTAAACTACATGAGCTTCCAGGAAAGAGAGAGAGAAGGAATGTGTTAAGAGTGAGGATGAGGTCAGAGGTATGAAATCTGCTACATTTTCACTTGGTCTTTTTGTTTTTTGACTCTCAGGGTGTGTGCCTGTCATGCTGAGTGTCATGTAAGGTACTTGGGCCATATAGTTTGCCTGATGCAGTGTCTTGAGAAGTTAATCCTGGTACGATGGCCCTGTCCATTCAAAAGGTGAATCACAGGCTGTCTCCTCTATTAAAGCCAACACCCTCAAGTCAGAAGATCTTAAAAAAGAAAAAAATGATCTTGCTATAGGTATAACTGAACAGATAGAAAATTAATTAGTTTCTCCACTTTGCTTTTGAATGTTAATTTTATAATCAATAACTCAAACCCTTACAGAAGACAATAAATGGAAGTAACCTAGTTCGCAGCAGTTTAAATTTGCAACTAAATCCCCACCTCCCCAAACGCAAGTAAAATCTTCCTGACATACCTGAAATGTCTTAACACGGCTGATCTGAGCAAATTCCATGTTGTTGTCAGTGAGGGCTTTTGAAATAATATCTAATACGTCTTGCCACTAGAACGCATAAAACAATAAGAAAACAAATATTTACACATTGCTTTCACATAAAAAGGAGTTGAAAAGGGACTAAATGAAAATAACTTTTGTACCTCAGAATTCAGAAAAAAAAATCTTCAAATGTAGTACAATCAATAGTATTTAGTTCTATCAAAATGGTAGCGTTTTTGGTTGTTTGTTTGTTTGTTTGAGATCAAATGCTGGTTAAAGACAGGGTAAAAAACATGACTGTCTTTGGGAAATGAAGTTAAGATAAAGAGAAATAATATCAAATAAATAATGGAGTGCTTAACGGATGTAGTTGCTTACCTTTTAGAAATGAAAACTAGAATTTTTACTCATGATATATTTTTTTTAATGAGCAGCAGGCAAAAATTTAATTATTAGAATATAAGAACAGAAAGGAAGAATAGTATGAATGCTCTTTTTACAGAGAGGGGACATTCAAAAGTGAACGCCCCTTTACTCAATATTTTATTCAGCAGATTTTTTCTTAAACAACCAATTTCATTTGTGAAATGAGACTTTCAAGGTTATAGGTTCTCATTTTTAACATATTAATACCAGAATATCCCCATAAGCCACAAACAGGACGTGTAGCTGTAGAAATTGCCTTGTGAAGCATCACCAAATTCTTCTAAAAATAATTCTATCCTATGGACATGGGAAAATAAAACATGAACATGGAAAATCTAACAGTAATTCTAAATCTCTACTATATGAGGGTAAACACTAAACATGAACTCTCAGATATAAGCTGATTAGAGCCAGAAAGCCAGTGTGAGCCAAGACCAAGGAAGAACATGGTTGACTGTACCGTTGAGAAGACCAGTGCTTTAGCGCCCGGGTCTCTGAGCTGGATTCTCATCAGAGTTCTGACCACAGCTTCCACTTTGGTAGAATGGCTGCCCTTTGAACACAAAGAAGAAAACACGTCACTGCCAAATTAAGTCTAGTTTATAATGGAAAGGAAAACCAATATAAGACACTTTTTTTTTTTTAATTTATTTTTGGGACAGAGAGAGACAGAGCATGAACGGGGGAGGGGCAGAGAGAGAGGGAGACACAGAATCGGAAACAGGCTCCAGGCTCCGAGCCATCAGCCCAGAGCCTGACGCGGGGCTCGAACTCACGGAGCGCGAGATCGTGACCTGGCTGAAGTCGGACGCTTAACCGACTGCGCCACCCAGGCGCCCCTATAAGACACTTTTATTACCAAAACTACAGGTGCATCAAAACAAACTATCAGGTACATATGTGTCTACTCTTCTTTATTCTATATTTGCTGGAAGTTTTCTTTAGCCTCAAATTGTAGAAGTTATAGAATTTACACCCAGGGAAAATTCGAATATGAAACACACCAGGAAGTTATAAGTGATACGATCCTAAAGAGAAGATTCTTAGGTTAAAGTCGTTAGGTTTTGTAGTTGCAAGATTTTGTTATTTTAGATAAGCAGAATTGATATAGAAAACACTCTATATTTACATGGATATAAGGTATATATATATATAAATATACATATTTAAATATATACTTTATGTAAATATACATATTTATACAGATATTACAGCATTAGAAATGTTAAGAATACAATGAATCAAATTCCAATGCAAGCAAACTGCGAAGAATCCTTTCTTGCAAGGGAATTACAAAGGACAGGGACAGAGGTACAAATGACAGCCACCTGGACAGCAGATTTCCACAAAGCTAGATAAACACTCAACAAGTGGTTTTTGCATCTTCTGGAACCATTTCCATCATAAAAGTATAAAAATGCAAAAATAAAAATGGGGAAATAACAAAATGAGGAAATGAGCCAGTGTTTTTATGGCCTTCATAGAGAAACTTCCTCCTGGAATGCTCTGGGAGATGGCATGACATGAAGAAATTAAGGGCACGGGATTCTGAACGTGGTAAATCTAAATTCAACAGCCAGTTCTGCATCTCGCTAGTTATACAGACTACCCTTTCTGAGCCATAGTTTCATCATCTGTCAAGCAGGAATAATTTTACCTATTTCCAAAGATTGCTGTGATGGTTACATGAGAAAATACATGTATAACATTGAACTCAAACCTGGCAAAGAGCACTCAATACCTTATTATCTTTCTAAGACATTACATATGAGCACTATAATGACACAGATAATCCCATAAGGGCGCAGAGCTAACCAAAAAGAGTAAACCGACTCCACTCACCGCTTTTACACAGAGACACTCAAAGGTAAAATATATGAACAGATCAAGAAAGAAAGGCATAGCATTTTTAAGTCAGCAAGACAGAATTAGAGAAGTTTTAAAATTCTAGTATTAAAATCCCAAGTCTACATATGCAGATTTTCAATTATACTTAAAAGTTTGCAGATTGTCAATTATACTCGAAGGGTTAAAAAATAGAAGGGATCTGTTTCAGTCTAAAAACTGTCTTAAACAAGAGCAAAATTATCTCAAATATGAGAAAACAGGAAATCAGCATAAAGTGAGTGTTTAACGAGCTTAGACAGAAAAATCCATATCCTGGCAAGGTCTCGTGTTCAAAAATATTTTCAAGTGAAATATCATGATAACTATGAAACCTTCCATCTATTAAGCTGCTTTTTATGAAAAGTTCAAAAGAAAACATAATAATTTTCTATAAGCAACATTCTAAACCGGAGTGCTAACTCTCTGAAGGAAAAGACCAGAACATTCGCTTTGATCAAAGTTTGGCCAGTTCGGTGGTAGCTCTCAATGAGCCCTTGCAAACGTCACAGCTTGGAACCATTTGGTCCTAGTCCAGTTACTTCCACTATTAAAGAAGAATAATAAGGAAGTCTAAGAAATCCAAAACTCTGCTTGGCAAAAAGCTACATGGGAAGTGAGACTACCTTAATACCCTTTCCTTCCAGATGGATAGAAAGTGGCTACTGAGAATGAGAACAATAGAGGAAGAAGTGGGTGGCCCACATATATTGGCAGGTTTTGGTTTGAGCATGCAGGTCCTGCATAATGAAAAAAACCCAAATCCAATAAATGCAAAATCCTTATGTGAGGCCAATATGTTAAGGTAATTTCTGTCAAGATGAAAGATTCATGTTTTAGACTACTTGAAGACATTGATCATAAATGGTCACTGAAAATGTTGCCTCAAGTCACGAGAGGATATGTTGAGTTTATTTCAATAACAATTCCTAATTTGTTGCTAAATGAAAAGAAAATACTATGAACAATGAAGGATTACTGAGCTAAAAAGTTAACAGAGAAACGCAATAAACTGTAGGAGAAAAACTGAATAGAAGTTAGATAAGGATCTGGTTTCTACCTTACCTACTAGATTTATCACAGGCACATTTTAGATAATTTAGACTTAGGCATTTTAGAAGCCTACATAAAAATGCATACATACTCCAAAATATTTGTATATATGTCTTATAAAATGGCATTTTCACTTAACATTGTATCTTAGCAATCTATTCACGTAGGACCTTTATATTTACCTGACCTCAATGGCTGCACAATATTTAGGGTACAACAATTTATTAAACATTTGCTTATCAGTATACATTTAGGGTTCTTGTTCAGTACACATTAGGCTTCACATTTAATGCATTCTTTCTGGCTATTATAAACAGTACTTTAATGATCCTTGTGCTTACAGCTTTGGGTACATGTGCGAGTACTTTGTTGGATAGGCATTTCAAAGCAGAATTAATTGTTGGTCAGAGGCTCAAAGAACTTTAATTAGATACTTGGATTTCGGTAGATTTTGGTATATCAAATTGACCTCTAAAAATGCTGGAAGTTTTAACAACCAACAGTTAAAAATACTTCCTTCTTTGCATGCTTGTTAAAATTTAATTTTTTGCCAGTCTGATAGGTGAGATGAGGGGTCAAATTTTTATTTAGTCTACATTTCCCAAGGGTGAATTTGAATATCATTAATTGGCTATTTAGAACTCCTCTTCTGTGAACTGTACTCATATCCTTTGCCAATTAAAAAAAAAACTAAGTTTTCATTTCTTACTGATTTGTACGACCTCTCATATATTGTACATGCTAAATTTATGTTGTAAATGTTTTCCAACCTCTCTGTATGTAGTTCACAGTTGTGTTAAATGCACTAATGTCAACAAAAGTGCTATATTAATACACATTAGTTACAGTAACTCACAAATGTTTGATGAATGACCACTGGATTTAAAAACGAGGTGTTCTTTGATTTATTCTTTTATTAGATTCTTCTATGCTTGACATTTACTTAGTCTTTCATAAGGGAAAGATGAGAGATTTTATTTGGAGAAGAGCAGCTTTTTCCTCAATTAATTGCCCTGTCATGGTTCTTTTTTTATTTTTTATTTTAAGTAGGCTCCATGCACAATGTGGGGCTTGAACTAATGACCCTGAGATTATGAGTCACATGCTTACCAGCCAGGTGCCATTGTCATGGTTCTATATAATACGACTTCATATGATATTATATCATATCTCAGGGTATAGAACACTTGTCAGTATCAGTCAATATACTGTTTGAAGACAAGGACCAAATGGCATTTACTTTTATATCACCTAGAGCCTGGCATCATCCTTTGTAAACAGTATACACTCAGTCAGCTTATTTAACGCAAAAAAAAAAAAAAAAAAAAAAAAAATTTACATATAGGCTTCTCAATACCAAATATGCTGAGTAAAAAAATGAGTAAATAAAATTAAAAGGGGGTTAGAATACAATTTAAAACTCCCAACGTAGTTTTTATTGGTTCAGAATGATCAACAATAGGCAAATCAAATCTTGCGATTAATCTCTGGCTTTCCCACCTATACTAGCTAGAGACTCAGACAAGAGCAGTCAAGAAAGACAGGGGGGATTTGATCTAGCACAAAGCAGGCTCTAGGTGGATTCTGTATTAGATACTAGGTAATGAAATCACTGGAACTGGTCTTAAAAAAGAAGCCTGCAACTGGAGGGTGGTACCATTTCATTATATAGGTTGATAAACACTAAAAAAAAAATTTTTTTTTTTTTTTAACTGAACTATCAGGAGCTACAGGAGAGGTTAATAAAGTTGGCAACCCCAGTAGGCTTTTATTTTCAATCTTTAGAATCTCAGATTCCCACTACATTATGCCCTGATTCGTGAACTTTTCTTCTCTTTCCTGCTTGTGCTTTTTACTTCCAAATGAAAAAGCAAGAGTCCCAAAATAATACTGAAAAGACCATGGTTGTTCTTAGAGCAAAGTCAATGGAAGTGAACAAAGAGACAGGGCAGACTTTCTTCTGCATTTTCCTCGTAACTCAAGTCCCTCCAACATTTAAAGTCAGTTCATATTGATTATTCAAATCATTCATTTATTTATTCAACAAAAATTCCAAGAACTATATTAGGCACTGGATATACAAAGATCAAAAGATACACTCTGTTACTCTCCCAAATATACAGTCTAATGCAAGTTACAGAATACAGAGGAAAACAAAAAAGATGGTTTATACTGCTGGTTTGGCCTGGGTGCAATTTAAGTGAATGTTTTATTATACTGTCTTAATGAGTACTACACATATTCTACTACTTATTTATTTGTTTGTTTATTTATTTAAAATGATTATTTTTGAGAGAGAGGGACAGACAGAGAATGAGTGGGGAAGGGGCAGAGAGAGAGGGAGACAGAATCCGAAGCAGGCTCCAGGCTCTGAGCTATCAGCACAGAGACTGATGCAGAGCTCAAACCCATGACTGGATCATGACCTGAGACAAAGTCGGATGCTTACCCGACTGAGCCACCCAGTCGACCCTCTACTACTCTTTTTAATGTTTCTGTCTCAAATGCATAAATGAACTTTGGCTCAAATCTGTCAGTTTCTGAGAAGACTATTCAATGTTGCCACAGCTACAGAAAATAAATCTGTTAAAAAAGGTAAAAACAAAAAGAAGGGGATGGGTTATATGACAGGCAAGCCTGGAGGGGATCACAGAAGAGGCACAAAAGAGATAAGGATGAGGCGATGTGGACACCAATCTATCCTTACACAAGGTGTTAACAAAGTATGAATATTCTCAAGCCAGGTAAAATGGCAGCCTCAATCTAACTTGGCTTATTTTTTATTTTTATTTTATTATTTTTTAGCTATATCAGTAAATATACAGATGCAAAGATAGGTTGGAATATGTATTCTTGAGGAGGGTACATGGAGAGAGAAATCCTGCAAGACTACTAGATCACTTAATATATTAGGTTGATAAAGTTACATTATAAGCACCTTTGTCCTCTTTGGAAATTTTTGTCCCTTTTCTCATTACCATTCTTTCTTGATAGTCTCTTCGGTTTTTCCAGATACATATCCACCAAACCTGACTTTGTGATCAATGCTTGGCTTTGATCAAGTTTCTGAAACATCAGTGATGAAGGCCCAGCTTTGGAGTAAAGATACATCGTCTGTCCCCTGCCTTCCCTTGACCTTATCTTCGTGGTTGCTCTCCCTAAGGCACTAGTTCTAAGATCAACTGGAGAGCCAGGATGGGAGACATACAAAGTACCACCAGTCAGATCAAGTCAGTACCTTTCCTGGTGTTCCACTCATGAGATAAGCAGCCAAGAGTATTATAACAGTTAATGAAGAAAAAGGATGGGATTTTTCTTCTTTACAGCAAAAGAATCACAAAATGTTCTTTATGAAAATCTTTGTTCCCTTGCTTGTAATTTAATCAACAAAATCAAATAAGGTCTCTAAACTACATATACAGGAGGACTTTCACTTTCTGGAAAATAAACTGCAAAGTTAAAAGTTCTAGACTTTGGGTAGGATGTCAAGGCAATGAAAACATAGCAGATACCCATTTGCACCAAAGGCCAACAAAGACTATTTCTTATGAAGTCTGGCTTAGAAGTTGTCTAGTAGCATAACTAAAGATCAGAAATGTCATGTACCTCTTATCTACTCTAAGTAGGTGCAACTAGCTTATTTTCATCACAGAGTTAAATTTCAATGGAGTAAGGAAGCCCTATAGTCTTAGGTTCCTGTTTTAAAATTCTGAGAACCTAAAGTTTGAATTAAAATTTGTTACATGTGTTAAAAGGATGGAAAACTCACTTTTGTTTCTTTATCATATATTCACTAGATTGAAAGAATTCTTTTTTTTTTTTTTTCTTTTTGATGTTGATTTTTGAGAGATAGTGTGAGGAGAGGGGCAGGGAGACAGGGAGACACAGAATCCGGCTCCGAGGTATCAGCAAAGCCTGAGGCGTGGCTTGAACTTGCGAACTGTGAGATCATGACCTGAGCTGAACTTGGACACTTAATCGACTGAGCCACCCAGGTGCCCTGAAAGAATTCTAATAATAAAGTAACCAAGGAGTATCTGACTTAGACTTTGATCAACCCTTCCCCTCAAGAATGTGATTAAATATCTCACCAAGTCATTCTTAGAGTGAAATACTGCTTTTCATTGTCTGAAGTCTTATTACTGGGGAAAGGGGCGGGAACAGGTAAAATTCTTGAGTATGGTGTAGAACATATGCAGTGGTTGGCTTTAGTCTATTCCCTTCACATCCATTTCCTGTTGCTGAGAATCCTTATTTAGGGAAGGTAGGAAAGGAAGGAGAACAGACAGGAGATCTCCCTAGTACAGCAGCAACGTGCTACTTGCACTTGATTTAATATAAATAAAACTAGTGTTCTATGACTGGAGAGTTATTATTGCTTTGTATTATATTCCTTTGTCATCAGTCTTGCCTTTCTCCCTTGAGCCCCTCTATATTCTATTTATGTAATCTCTCCACATTCATCTCCCACTTTTCTCTGCAATATCTATGGATTCTCATGGTCATGGTTTGCTCCATTAGTAGAATTAAGGGCTAAAGTGGCTGCTGGGTCCTGAAGAACATCAGAAAAAAGTCGAACAGTGGAGATGATGAATGCACTCAGTCTTATTTCTCATCAAACATTAGAGAGAATATTCATGTTTAGAGACTACTTTATGTCAACACACAGGGCATATCTTTAGAGATTTTACATGTATTATATGTATTCCATATATGTGAAATACATACACACTGGTTTATGTGAAACATTTGCAATCATGTCTTACATCAAAGGGTGCTGTCAGTCACTTATCACTTTATAGTGAAGTAAAATTGAAGTCATTTTTTGAAATTTGCCATTTACACACTCATCCTGCTAAAATTTCTTGAAGCAGTATAGCACAGTGAAAAAAAGAATATTACAATGATTACATGGATATTGGTGCCAGATGAAGTTGACACAGAAATTAAGGAAGATTTCTAGAAAAAAGTTCGAAGTTTCATTAGACTGGGGTGCTTGGAAGGTTTTTCTTTGAAAAGCAAATTTTAAATCTACAGGATTAGAATTATATTCCTTTCCACATGTCTTCAATCACTCTACCTGGTTCCACAGTGAAAATATTGTTCACTATTTACTGACTTTCTTTGATATGGAAGACATATCTACAATTAGGTAATAAAAGGTTTATGATACTGTAACAGAAATTAGGATGTGGAACAGAGAAGAAACATTGAAAGAGGAAGAGATGCGCTAATTTCCGCATACTGTAAAGTGAGGAGAGAGCATATACTGTCTACGGTCTCCGGCTAGTATTCTAAGTAAGAAAATCTATGTGTGTTACCAGAAGTCATATAGGTGACCTTTACAACGAACAACAGGAACTGATCGCTGTGGTAAGACAAAGAGGGGAGAAGGGAGGACAGCATTGCTTTTCACCGTGTGCCATTCCACTTGATTCTGAATAGATTTTTCTTTCTTTCCTACCCTTATCTTACAGACGGACAAGAGATTTAGGGGGCTGGATGAAGAGCTGTAATTCTGGGACCTTTTTAACTAGTTCGCCCCACAGTACGATCAGCACTGTGCTTATCCAAGCGAACGGGCCCTCTGAATGTGATTACTCTAGTGCGGCGTGCTACTGCACCTGCAGGCCTCTTCCTGCCCGAGGGCCAAATGGATGCCCAGCCTGTGCTGTCTGCCACAGATGAGGGGTTTCGGCTTTGGGAGAGGTGAGACAATCACGTCTAAACGGAGCACAGATTTTATTTTCATCTCTCAGTTATTAGATGGATTGATTTTTGCAATCTTTGAAACATTCTACATGCAAGAGTCAATCTTAAGATTAGAGATTTTTTGAAGATTTCATCTGACTGAAAAACACCACTTTAAAGAAGACAGATTTACACTACTTAGCCAACCCCCACCACCCACGAAAAAGAACTATGTTCTCTAATCAGTAATATGACCAACTAGGATTACAACATGGTTATGGTGACAAATAATACATTTTTTTTTCTTTAGGTTTCCATGGTGGGCTTGTAACTTGCAAATAACCTGAATATTCCGTACAAAGAAAGTCATTTCTGTCTTGGTATTGCCTGACATTGAGTACTTTTATTCTGGACGTTTCTTTTTAAAAGAGAACTAATTCTTTGAATGCACCTGTGCTGTCCATAGTAGTTTCTGCTGAGTAAGATCAGTTAACATTGTTTTATTTCTGTCTGCACCTGTTCACCATGCTAAAAACCCATGCTGGTAGTGGCAGATATAATTTAGTGCAGTTATACAGCTTGGTCTGATTGGTCTCATGAAGTAGGAGTGTTTCTCAAGCACATGTCTGGGGCAAATGTTGGGTTCTTCAAGCATTCACATATTACAATAAAGTTCAATGGAAACACCACCTATGCTGTGGGAAAGCTTACAAGTGCCCTAGGCCACCAAAATATCATTCTGTCCCTTTAAGTACTTTGCATAAGGATTTCAAAGACATAGGTTAGCAACTGCAAAAAAGTTAAAAATTTGGGTGCTCCTGGGTGGCTTAGTCGGTTAAGCATCCGACTTTGGCTCAGGTCATGATCTCACAGTACATGAGTTTGAGCCCCGCATTGGGCTCTCTGTAGTCAGCACAGAGCCCGCTTCAGATCCTCCTCTGTCCTCCTCTCTTTCTGCCCTTCCCCTGCTCATGCTTGCTCACTCACTCTCTCAAAAAAACCCATTTTTTTAAAAAAGTTACGAATTTTGTTATATCCAAAGGCTTTTAGGGATATTATATGTAAATACTATTCAACTATTTATGTCCATCTGTCTGTCCATCCATCAGTCTATCCATCCCACTATCCACCTACATACTCAGTACCTGTTAACATACCAGGCATTGTTCTAGATGCTGGGGATACAGTAGTGAATAAACCAAAAGTCCTTACCTCATGAACAGTGTCCTTTCCACATTTTAATGAAGTGTATACCCCACAAAGTGTTAAGTTTTTCAGAACAGTAATCTCATAAAGATAATTTATAATTTGTATCTTAGAAGTCTCTATTATGTGCTTGATGTTTGTAAGCTATTGCTAACTTTAACACAAGACTCACTAACAGTTCAGAATTACAAATGCTAACTTGGCCAGTGAATATAAATTGCTTTTTGTGACCATAATTATACTTACTCATGACATTTTCTAACAAAAATAAATGAATGCCCTCTAAAATTATCAGTTAGTGTTCATATAAAAGAATCTTATGTAAAAGTATTTAGGTAAGTATATTGAAATATAATTGCTTGCGGATTATATTCACCAAATTATTTTAGGATCAGCCAGAATTCTGGAATCAGTTTTTTCCCATCCAGATGTTTAATTATATTAAGAAAATGTAAGATAGACTTTACAACTCATCCTTGAATCAACTGAACAAAAACTCAAAAAAAAAAAAAAAAAAGAAAAGAAAAGAGGGGTGCCTGCGTGGCTCAGTCAGCTGGTTAAGTGTCTGATACTTGATTTCGGCTCAGGTCATGATCTTACAGTCATGGGATCAAGCCCCGTGTCAGGTGTCAGGCTGTGTTGGGTATGGAGCCTGCTTAAGATTCTCTCTGTCTCCATCTGCTCCTTCCCTGCTCACGCAGGCTCTCTCTCCCTCTCAAAAAAGAAAAAAAGAAGAGAGAAGAAAACAAACAACAGAATTCTACACATACAGTTTCACACATGATATCGCTAAAATACTCTGGGAGTCTGAATGTAGAAATATAGTTATTTTTGTTTTCTCTACAAAGAGGCTGTGTAAAGACATCTCTATTATCAATAAATTTACTTGTTAAAGATGCAGATTTCTGGACCAGATTCCAGATCTAATGAGTTAAAATTTAAATGGGAATGGGGCAGGATAAATATGTCTTTTTTTTTTTTTTTTTTTAAGAAGGAGGCCAATTATTAGACACTCAAATGTTTGAGAAGCTGAAATGGTTGTGCACCTGTGCAGGATGGTGGGAAGGCTGCCGTTTTGCTGTGGCTAATACCCATGTAGTGTATTTTCTCCTGGGTAGAAACTTCGCATGACATAAAAACCTTGCCCATCATAGGGACAGGGTTTCCACTGACAAAAATGCTTTGTATGAAACCTCTCCAAACTTAGAACACAGGGAACATGCCACGTGGGGCATATGTTCTGCCAGGAAGCCTACTTCACCATCCAAAATGCCTGGCAGTTGTCAGAACTTGCAAGGGGAATTTTGTTTACTTTGTGAAATGCCCAGTAGGTTCCAAGGGTCATTTAGGAATACTGTCACAAAGCCGTTAGGGTAGATACAGTCTTTAACTTAAGTGCATCCATTAAAGGGAACACCGATTCAGTTTGTTTCTATGGTCCATCAAAAGGATTCCTCATATTGTGAAATACCAGTAGAAAACAGGTCATGTTATTTAATACTATTTTTGTTTGTCAAATATCTCTTATCTAAGACCAGCTACATGATTAAGCACTATGTATGATATATACTGTCTGCTCTGAGAGTCTTGACATGAATACTTAAGAGTGAAGTAAACATTTCAGGTAATACAAAAACTTCAATGAAATAAAAAATTTATTTCTCAGTCTTGTGTAATAAAGGCCAGAGATTTGATAATCCACAATAAAATAAAAAATCCCTAGGTTTAGCAATAGTTTGATGTAATACTTAACAAAATTTCAAAATAATGCCCTAATTATTTACATAGAGTCATCTTTATTTTATATATGAATACTCCCTCAACTTCACAACTGATGATGTGACTATTCAGTAGGATAGTTTCAGATGCAGGGAGTCTGAAAAAACAATAGGCAGATGCTTCAAAGAGAAGGTGGCAGACAGTAGGGCAGAAATGTGACAACAGTCAGAAAAGGGGTGGGCAGCAGAAGGCAGAAGTGGCAGACAGAAATGGTGACAGAAAAGGCGGTGAGAAGCAAAAGTAAATGTGGCAAGAAGCAAAACCTGCAAGCCTATCAGGTCCAATATTCATTCAGTCACTGTGCTTAATAAAAAGGGAATACAAGTATTGATGCATCTGTGACAAAAGAAAAGTTAACTTTAGTAAATTCTGTAATCTGACAACTTTTTATGAGATGCTCCAATTAATTCGTGTGTTCATCAGTACCGAGGTAAGACAGGAAGAAGTCAGAGCATAATAAACAGCATTTGTACACCGATATTCCCGTCCCAACAGGACAGCAAATCTAACTGCCTTGATCTCTCTCCTGTGTATCTAGGAAAGATGCCATAAAACGAACAGGTGTTTGGGTTTGATGGGCTCAATGACTCAGTTTCACAGAGGCCGTGCTGTTTACTGGTAGCTAGAGCAATCACTTCCTAAACTTCACGGCAGGAAGCCTGACACAGCACTTCTTTCTCACACTCATTCCTTATACTGTGATGAACGCTTTTATCCAATAAGGGTCAGCAGCCCTTCTTAGCCACGAATGCCATCTGTGGCCTTGGGATGTCTAAGGCCAAAGAAAGGATTAGAAGAGAAACAAGGGCTAAGAAAGACTTTTTTAAGGGAAGGAGAAGGAAACTGCAGGATTGGGAAGAAAGGGAGAGAGGGAACGTGGGAAGAAAGCACTTTTAAAAAAAAAAATTTTTTTTTAAATCTTTATTTTTGAGAGAGAGAGAGAGAGCGAGCAGGGGAGGAACAGAGAGAGAGAGGGAGGAACAGAGAGAGAGGGAGACACAGAATTCGAGGCAGGCTCCAGGCTCCAAGCTGTCGGCACAGAGCCTGACATGGGGCTCGAACCCATGAACCGCGAGATCATGACCTGAGCTGAAGTTGGACGCTTAACTGAGCCACCCAGGTGCCCCAGAAAGCACTTCTTTGGGTGGGGAGGAAGATCAGGTCTAACCATCAAATGCCTCAGGGCTGGTCAGCAGATTGCACCACAGACCACCTTAGTCTTCCTTCACTCAGTAACCCTTTGGCATGTGGCTTAAAAATACACATTTATCCAGGGGATTCACAAGGATCAGGGCTACATGACCCCTTTGAGTCATGATCCTCTCATCACTCAGTCTGCCCCATTCTGTGACTCCCCTACTGCTCTGCAGTTCCCTCCCACTCCCCGCCCTGCCTTTTCTCTTTCTGCTCCCGAACTCTGGTGGTTCCCCAGGAATGAGGGCTTTATGGCCAACAAACTCTTCTACACTTTTAACCTTTTGTGGAAATGCTGGTCTCCACTTCCTTGCTTTAACTAGAACATGGCTGTCCTTGGAGCACACCATTAGCTCAGCAGGCCTCTCGATGGAGACAGCCACTCTAATATTCCTTACACTACGAGCTCTGGTATCCTCTGGTCCCTGATGCAGGTTTCAGATCATTCTCTCTCATTTTTGTAAAAATTTCCATTCTTTTGGGCCTCATGAAGCCCAGTTATCCCCTAATTCTACCCTTTGCTGCCATCATTTACTGAACACGATCTCTCATTCACGAAAGGATTCAGCGGCCTATCTCAAAATCGTTAACTCTATACCTCAGCTCTAGATAGGGTACACTGTCCATGTGGATAACCCCTTCAACATTCGAGTTACCTCTTCATTTCTAGCACCTTTTCTCCTCCACCTCACTTGGGTCACCTACTTCTGCAGCCACATCTGGAGTACTGAATACCTGTCCTTTCTGAAATGACTAAAATATCCCATCCTCTGACAAGTGCCCTTACAGCTTATTTGCTCAGTAGCCCAACCTCTCTGTTATTTGATTTCAGTGGGATTTCCACTTTCTCTTTATGTCAACACTGTCTTTTCAAGAAACTTACACTGCAGATTATCCCTTCTCTCTCTTATATCTTCAAACTATCCTTCTTTGCCAGAGATTAAACATACTGCAGAACATCTATCTTAAAAAAAACCCAAAAAACTCTAAAACAAAACAATCCCCCTTTCTGCACTTTGTATCTCCTGCTGGTTATAATTCTCTCTTTTCTACCTCATAGCTAAATTTATTATAAAATATCTGGGCATTTTCTCTATTACTCATTTTTTGTTCACTCCTCATTCCCTCCTAAACTGTTTTCTGCCTCTACGTTTCCAGGGAAAGAGCTCCTTCTGAGGTTGTCAATGACCTTCATTAGCCAAAATGGTCCCCAGTGGCTGAGCCCCCTTCAACATCACAGATACAGCTGATAGCTGCCTCCTCACTGAAGCAGTCCTCCTGTGGCCCCTGTGGACAGCATTCGCTCCTCAGCTGCCCATGGCCCCAGCTCTTCCTTCCTGGTCTCCTTTTCTGCTCCTCCCCTTTTACTCAACTTTCAAACAGCCCTGGAGTCCTACGGGACCTGGTCTGAAGCTAACTTCTGTGTCTCTTCTCGGGTAATCTCATCCACTTCCACAGCCTCCAACATCACTTATGCCAGTGGCTGCGATGCACAGCTGTACTTGAGTATCTTAGGCATTTCAAACACAGCATGTTTAAATATACCTTCTTCCAAATACCATCTACTGGCATCTGTACTACTTATTATCCACCTGATTTTTCACTTCAGAAACCAGGGGGTCACCTACAAAGTCTGCCTCATCAACTCCTCCAGCATTCTACCTTACCATTCACCTTACTTTAAATATCTCATGACTAGATCTGCTTCCTTCTGTCTCCACGACCAGAAACCTAGTCAAAGCCACCATGGCTACTGCCGCAGCCTCCTGAACCGGTCTCTCCAAAGTTTTTTCATTCTTCTCTATTCCTGCTAATCTAATTTCCACACTACAAGGAAAGGGATCTTTTAAAGATTCAAATCTAATCATGATAGTTCTCTGCTTATAACATGTAATGCCTTTCTGTTCATATGAAAAGAAAATTCTCAAATCTTCAGATGGCCCCTCAGCCTCTGGCCCCTTTTTGGTTTCCAGACGCATTTCATTCCCTTGTGCCTTCTACACTGCAGCCAGTGAGTTCCACCGAGTTCTTTCTTGTCTCAGACATTCTATGTATTCTATGTATAGAATTCTGTGTATAGACGTTCTATGTATTGTTTTTTGCTGGTTTCTTTCTGGCTGCAGCCTCCTCCCCACTAATTCACTTCTCTCCTCACCCCAGCTGGGTTCATTCATTCATTCTTTGGACATCTATTTAACTGTCATTCCCTCAGAGGAGCCAGGTTTGATTTTCTTTTGTAGGGCTGATCATGATTCTAATATATTAATTATCTGTGTACTGTCTGTGCTTCCTGCTCCAACTCAAATTCTTTCCCCAACATTGCCAAACCGTAAAATCCACGGGGGCAGCACTCATGTCCGTTTTATTCAGAAATGTACTTTGTATCAGCGAGGCTCAGTACACTGCCTGGCACACACAATGCATCCAATAAACACGTATGGTATGAATGAATGAATCAATGAATGAATGAAAGGAAGTTCATTTCAACGTCGGGATTCTGTTTATCTCAACACACTAGAGAGCAATGTGACTGACATTTTCAGGTTTTACTCAAATAATAGTAGGAATAAACAGCAATTACATATTCTTTAATTCAACCACACTTTTTTCACGTGGGGGAATCCTATCACCTGCCTGACTCCTGATAGTTTCAACCTGTAGTTAATTTTCTTCAAAAAATACAATCCTTAAAAATAAGGATTTTTAACTCTCAACTACTCCTTCAGGCCTATATTCCCTGCTACAATCATATATTGATTTGTTCTTTGTCTAAGTTTGGTTAGGGAAGAAAAAAAAGCATGTTTAAGGAAGACAAAGAACAAAGAATTCTAGTAAAGGTTTGTTACCAAATAGATGCCCCTTAGACAGAAAATCCAAGTACAGATCCTATTTGGATTTCAAATTCTAGTCACTTTCTTAAAATTTTAGATGAAGCATGGGAGAAATTAGGAAAATAAAGCCAAATTTTGGCTATATCATGAAATACCAATCCATGTCATTTGAAAGTATACTATCTCCCTTTTGGGTTACCTGAGTGGCTCAGTCGGTTAAGCATCTGACTCCTGATTTTGGCTCAAGTCACGACTGAGCCCCCAAGAGGCTTCCATGATCAAGGGTCATGGGATCGAGCCTGGCATGGGGCTCTGCGCTGAGCAAGGAGCCTGCTTGGGATTCTCTCTCTCCCCCTCTGCCCACTCCTGTCCCCCAATAAGTAAATAAACATGAAAAAGAAAAAAAAAAGTATACTATCTCCTTCTTGTGACAGTCTTAATTTTAGCAACCACTGTATTTTTTCTTCCAATTAGGTTGGGCTCACCCCTTTTCCCTGCTATGTAGGGTAAATGAAAGAATGAGGAAGAAGCTTTCTTTAAGTAAATCTCTAATTTAATCAGAGCTATATTTGTAGTAGACAGAAATATTATTGAAGATGATAGAGAACTGAAATTCTAAAATGTTACTTGCTTGCCACAGTGGACCTGACGATGGCCAGCCATGTTTGAAAAGTGTTCTTGTGTTTCTCCCACACAGAAAGGAAAGATGGTAAAGCTGAGGCTTTTGGGCAGTGTTCCTACGGACAGGAACAGTGGTTTCCACACGGTCACGGTGCCAGCCTTGTTCTGATTTTGATGCTCTCACTGCTAGTTACGGATTCCTATTGCATTGCTCTGACTATGCTTCTGCACGTTCTTAACCTACTGTACCTTCACAGGGATGTCCTCTTCCTGGCTGGCTTTCTCTGAGGTGAAGACGTACGAGATTTCTTTGTGAGATGTGGTCTGGCGGCAGATGGCACACTTAATGGAGCTTCTGTGAGACCCTACGCTGTACTGTTCAATAATAATTGAGATGCATTCATTACAGAAGCAGTGTCCACAGGTCAGTACTGCCCACTGGAAAAGAAAACACACGGAACACACCTCAGTGAGATGCTATCAAAGATGCCTTCCAACGTATAAACATATTAAAAGGAGAAGGGAGTCATTTCACTTCCTAAATGTTTTATGACATTAATATTCTTTAAGTCATAAACGCTAAGTTGTACTTTAAAATTAACTATTTTTTAGTCCAACAAGAGTAAGCTTCCATAGTCTTTAGTTCCACTCACACTAACTGTGAGCCTAACAGCCAGCCAACCATTATTTTCTAAGTTGGTGTTCTCATTTCAGTATTTAGGAAGAATGCAAATTACTCTTAAAAAATTTTTTTTAAATGTTTATTTATTTTTGAGAGAAACAGCGCGGGAGAGGGGCAGAGAGAGAGAGAGGGAGACACAGAACTGGAAGCAGGCTCTAGGCTCTGAGCTGTTAGCACAGAGCCCCATGTGGGGCTTGAACTCACGAGCTGTGAGATTATGACCTGAGCCAAAGTTGGACGCTTAACCATCTGAGCCACCCAGGCGCCTCTGCAAATTACTCTTTTAGCACTGTAACAGCAGATATAATGGAAGGACTGAGAACAACATTAATTTGGAGATAATATCATCATCAGTATATTCTATATAACTCATTAAATGGATTTACAACTTCACATGTTACAGTAATCATTATATTGATAATGAGATGGGCTAGTATCTCACATTTATTTTAAAAGTGGTTCTGCGGGGCACCTGGGTGGCTCAGTTGGTTGAGCATCCGACTTTGGCTCAGGTCATGACCTCGCAGCTCGTGAGTTCAAGTCCCACATGGGGCTCTCTGCTGTCAGTGCAGAGCCTACGTCAGATCCTCTGTCCCTTTCTCTCTCTGCCCCTCCCCACTTGCACTTTCTCAAAAATAAAGAAAACATTTAAAAAATAAAATAAAAGTGGTTCTGGATACATTAAAAAAACGTAATAAATAAAAAGACATTTTTGATACCCCTTTGCCCTATTTCAAGAAAAGTACAATAATTCTGACTCTTGGAATATACCATGGAGACACCCTGTGTTAGGCAATGAGGGACGCAGAAGTCTATTGGTTTTAGGTGAGATGTCAGTTCTGAAAGCTGTACATCTTATGCAAGTTATTTAACTTTCTCCCCTGGTGAACAACAACAACAACTGAGCAGTGTTATGAGTGACTAGGTCCCTAAGCACTAAGCTGTATTTTTCTAGGGTTTGGACACATATGGACGTGCATGGAAAGAAGGTGCATGGGTGGGTCCACCTGAGGAATTTTGCAGGACAGACTAAGAAGCCCCTTAGGAAAGAATTCACAGTCAGGGAAGAGAAAAATGAGGCATATCAACTTGTTTTTAAAATAGTTTTTGCCAAGGGGGAGGGGCTGTTTGGGGCTTTACTGGCTGATGCTGTTCATGCTGTTGTTCAGCTGCACACGTGCTCTCAGGGACTCGTGTCATTCGTCAGGAGTTGAAGCTGCAGTAAAATTAAAGAGCTGTTTCATGCGCATTTCTGTAGACACAGCAGCACTCTGCTGTACCTGTGTGCCTCCACTGCTACTGGGGGTGAAGGGCACTTCCTCCGTACTTCCTCCAATAAGAGAGCTTTTGTGGCTCATGACAGCTTCGCATGGACAGCTGAACAAGATAAATTCACCTATATCTGCAAATCAGGAGACACCAGAGACACCTGGCCCTGGGGCCTCAGGGGTGACTGGAAGTTGACTGAACCAGCCCAAACCCAAGACCAGACAATTGGCAATGGCTCCAGGGATTATCTCTGGATAACCAAAGATTATCTGGATAGCCAGTTATCTCTGACCGATTCTCTAAATCAGGAGGGGAACAGGAGAACCAGGAAGCTAATCTAGATTTCCTACAGATTGTGGCTAGGAACAGAGTTAAAAAAGTAAAGTTTTGTTACTCTTATTATAATCCAGAATGTTCTCCTAAGTGTAGGAAATACAGGTTATACTACAATATGGGCTGTACTAAAATTAATGAAATAATGTATATGAAAGAACTTTAAAAACTGGAAATGTTTAAGACATAAATTAAACAAAATTTCTGATTCATCCAGTTGCATGAATCTCATCAAAACTAAAAGTAAAAAAGATACTACTTACATCATGATTCTTTCCATTTTTATCACTTTTATCACATTTTCACCAGTGACTTTTCTCAGAAATCACCAGGGTCTGTACATTTCTAGTCTCAGTTTAAAAAGTAGCATCTATCTATTTAAGATTTATTATCAATAAAATGTCCTTTAAAAAATATCACTTTCTGCATAACTTGTGTAAACTAAAAGGTACTTTTTTTCCTGATTATTGCTGGTCAGAATGTGGAGCTCATATATTTAACTTTCTACTCTCAGTTCATAGAAAAAACAGCCAAGAATACTTTTACTCATTTCCAATTTTGAGGAGCAATTAAAATTAACATTGTATACATTGATTTATCATACAAAGTAGAAATTTATACTTCCAAAAATCACAGTTGGTAGGATAAAAGAATCTGAGGAAAACTAATACGGTGCCATTAAGTTTATAGACATTTGTACACCAACATTCAAAAAGAAATATTCTTAACTGACATAATGGGCTTGTAAAAATCACATCTAAATTCCCCCAGGAGAGATATTATTTATACTTTAAAGCCTGGTATTACTAGATATTAATAATCCCAAGTAAATGCCATGCTACTATACCCTTGTAATACCTTACATAAATCTATATATGCTATATTTCTGTACGATTACCAAATAAACATGTTAAACTGACAAAGTCAAATTACTTAGACTTGATCTTGTGACTGGAAACAATAAGCAAAACTATGCACCTTTAACGAAAAACATGGGGTTATTCTAGAAACATGTTTTTACCTATCACTTAAGGAGGAACACTGCTCAAGCATATGTAGCACTAAAGCATATCACCTAACCTTTGGCCCTATCTTAAGATGGAGGGAATTTTTGCCTTGGAAGTAAAACTGTTATGAGAAAAAAAGAGAGATTGTAGGTAAATGCCTTTGAAAGTGTAAAGTGTTTTATAAATGCATATGATATTTATTATTATTTCACCTGTTTTCCCAGCTGCCGAGCACAGATTGGACAAGGTTCTGGATTAATGCCTCCTGATGTTTTATCTTGAGACTGTTCAAAAAAATAAAAACTAGGTTAGTTGCATTTTAAAACCTGATATGCATTTTATAACTCATTTATAAAAGTAGATGCTGGCAATTTCTATTTAAACGATCTAGTAATTAAGGTGATTTAATAATATATTATTATAGGTGCCTGGGTGGCTCAGTGCACTGGTGCAGTGGGTGAGCACTGACTTCAGCACAGGTCATGATCTCAGGGTTCCTGAGTTCAAACCCCGTGTCAGGCTCTGTGCTGACAGCTTAGAGCCTGGAGACTGCTTCAGATTCTGTCTCTCTCTCTCCCTCTCTGCTCCTCCCTAGCTCACACTCTCTCTCTCAAAAATTAATAAACATTAAAAAAAAATTAATACTAATATTCCCAGGTTTTACAAATAACAGTCAAGGAACAACAACAACAAAAAGGAAATAAATTGCATTAAAGTTTGTTAAGAGTTATCATATTACTATATATGTGACTACTATAGCAGGCAAAATGAAAAGCACAATGTGATATAAAAGGTAAATTCTCAAAATTTTATTTTCAAGCTAAATTTTGTTATAAATAAATATGTATTATTTTAAAAAATGTAATTTGGAAGTCTGAAATAAAGGCTCCTTAAAAACTGGAAAGATAGTATTTATTCTGTACATCCACTGGGTTTGTGATCATAGACTTGGGAAGAGGCAGCATTTATTTACAGGTCTCCTTAGGTTTCTTTTCAGTATCTTTTGTAATCTCATTAGGGCAAAGCAAAATATCTTTGATTTGAGACTTATTTCGCCTGGAAATTATACTGAAGTATAATAGTTCTCTTCAAAATCTCTTTATAACTATTTCAAAAATTTTTGAGCTTCAAAAAGGTCACCAAATTGTCAGGTTTTAATGCTGAGGAAACCATAAAAGAAAGTAAATGACTCACAGATCACTGAAGTTGTAAGTCTGTGGTTTCACTGACCAAATAAACATTTAAAAAAAATTATTTTTGATTATCCTTTGACTTTTGTAAGTAGTTAAAAAAAAAAAAAGGTAAATTGTGCATAGATTCAGCAACTGAATGTGTTCAAAATGATTCCTTTAACTAAAATATAAGTATTTTTTTAAAAAGCTGAATTATTCTTTTTTTCTATTTGTTGATTTTGGTTTCAGACAACATATAACAAACCACCTAAAATCTGAGTGGCTAAAACAAACATGAACTTCTCATGATTCCATAGGTCAGCTGTGTGCTCTGGGACTGGATGGTGCACTATGGCGCCATGTTGATGTCTAGAAGCCAGAAGACTAGCTAGTCTGGAGAGAGGGCTGAGCTGAGGTTTCTGCTCCTCAACAAAGATAACTAGTGCTACTTCACATAGGTTCAGAGTTCCAAAGAGCAACAAGGTTGGGAAAACTCTAATGTGCACATACTTTGCAAATCTCTACGCTTGTGTCACATGGCCAAAAGTCAGTGCGGGAGTTTATCCACAGGCATGCATATAATAAAGGGCATTATGTAGCATTCTGTAAATAATTTATCATAATTTACAACATCTCCTCTTTAGATTTGAAGTACGATTACTATTTTTCCATAAAGGGCCTGGTTGGTTCAGCTGGTTGAGAGTCTGACTCTTGATTTTGGCTTAGGTCATGATCCCAGGGTTGTGGGATTGAGCCCTGCATCACTCTCTGTACTGAGCGTGGAGCCTGCTTAAGATTCTCTCTTTCTCTCTGCCCCTCTCCCCCTCTCATGCATGATCCTTCTCCCTCTAAAAAAAGAAAAAGGGCCTGGGTGTAAATACTGTAGGCTTTGTGGCCATGTGGTTTCTGTTGCAACTACTCAACTCTGCTATTGTAGCATGAAAGCAGCCATAAACAATATGTAAAGGAATGAGTGTGGCTGGGTTCCAACAAAACTTTATTTACAAAACAGGCAGTGAGCTGGATTTGTCCCACGTATGGTACGTTGCAGATCCTGACTTAAAGTTATAAATTTCCTCTAAGCACACCTTAGCTGCACATTGTCACATAATTTTTATTTTTTATTTTTGTTCAGAACGTTTTCTAATTTCCATTGTGACTTATTTAACTCACGGGTTATTTAGGAGTGTGTTGTTAATCTCTGAATATTTGGTTCTTTACCTGGTTATCTTTCCATATTGATTTCTAGTTTAATTCCTCTTTAGTTAGAAAACATAATCTTGTATAATCTTAATCCTTTAAGAATCTTAAGAGTTGTTCTTTGAATCAGCAGAAGGTCTATTCTGGTGAGTGTTCCATGTACTCCTAAGAAAAGTGTATTTTGTATTTGCTGGGTATTACTGGTCTGTGTCATTTAGGTCATGGTTGTTCAGTGTTCAAATGTTAGATATCTTTACTGACTTTTTTGTCCATTTTTCTAACATATGGAAGAATCTTGTAATAGTTTAGCTCTGCTTACCTTCTTCCTCTGTGTTACAGTTATAGCTTTCAGAGTTCTGTATATGATGTATATCCTATACAACAGTACTATTGCTTGCAGAGTCAATATTCTTTTTTATTTACCTACATATTTATGCTTTCTCTTAACCTGTGTTCCTTCCTGTAGTTCCCTTCAAACTGGGATAATTTCCCTTCAGTCCAAAGAACTCCCTTTAATATTGGTTGTGGTGTGAGT
Source organism: Panthera pardus (assembly GCF_024362965.1). Taxonomy (NCBI): domain Eukaryota; kingdom Metazoa; phylum Chordata; class Mammalia; order Carnivora; family Felidae; genus Panthera; species Panthera pardus. The sequence goes on along the minus strand of NW_026526732.1, from coordinate 20,551,457 downwards.
CTACTGGGAAGGAATTCTTTCAGTCTTTATCTAGAAACATCTTTATTTTACTTTTTGTTTACTTAACATAATTTTTTTTTTGTTTTTTTTACATTTATTTATCTTTGAGAGACAGAGAGAGACAGAGCACAAGTGGGGTAAGGTCAGAGAAAGACGAAGACACAGAATCTGAAGCAGGTTCCAGGCTCCGAGCTGTCAGCACAGAGCCCGACACGGGGCTCAAACTCACAAACCGTGAGATCATGACCTGAGCCGAAGTCGGATGCTTAACCCAATGAGCCACCCAGGCACCCCTTTGTTTCACTTTTTAAAACAGTATTTTAAAGATGTTCTTCCACTGTTATCTGGTTACACAGCAAAGCTATGGAAATGTGGTAACAGTGGAATGACATCTTTAAAATGCTAAAAGAAAACAGTTTCCCTGTGTAGTCAACAAGGAGAAGGTATACAGTCACCATTTTTATGGTGCTACTTTGAAAGTATTATTCTTTTTTTCTCCCAGTTCTAGTTGCTTATTTTTTTTTCATTATTTTTGGTTTTTAGCAGATTGATTAAGATACTCGTAGGTGTTTAAAAAATTATTTATTCTGTTTGGGGTTTTCTGAGCTTCTTGAATCTGTAAGATATTATCATATTATCTTCCAGTTTTGGAAAATTCTTAGCCATTATTTCTTCATGTTGCTCTAGTACCATTTCATCTCTTTCTCTCCTGGAGCGTCAATTACATGTATGCCAATCATATGACTGGTGTCCCACATCTTTCACTTTATGCGGCTATTTACTTTTATTTATATGCTTCTTCAAACTGGGTATTATTTGTTGAACAATCCTTGATTTCACTACTTCTGTCATTTTGTGTCTGGTCACCATCCAACGAGTATTTAATTTCAGGTACTGGATTTTGCCATTCTAAAATGTCCATTTGATTCTACTGTATATATTCCAATTCATTTTATCTATGTTGTCTAGCTTTTCCTCTCTTTAATGTATTAATCATAATTACTTTAAAGTCCTTTCCTGCTATGTCCACAATCTGAATTATTTATAGATCTGCTCTGACTGTCCACTTATTACCTTTTAATTACTGGTCACATTCTCCTGCCTTGCACATTTCTTGGAATTTCTTATTTCCTAGTTTGTTTATATACAACAAACTGAGATACAACAAACTGACAAAATTAGATGTTATTTTCCTTCACAGGGATTACCCCTACCCCAGTAGGCAGTTAGGTTAAGGGGTGAGTGGCTAATCAATCCAATAAAAAACTGAGCTGGTTTTGGGGATCTGTTTTAAGTTTAGTTAAAAACGCAGGCCACTATGGTTTCAAATGTCTCAGTGGTGAGACCTGTTATGTTCATTGTTGGCTCCTTGCTCTCTTGGGGACGAACTGTTTCCTGAGTGCTGTGAAACTAAGATTTCACTGTGTATTTCTACTTCAGGCCTAACTGTCAAGTGTCACTTAGCAAACGAGTAAAGTTTGTTGTGCATCTGAGGCTCCTCTAGGTTCAAAATATAATACTAACTCACCTGGCCATCAGAAGTACTACTGATTTCTCTTTCTCCTGTTTGAGTCCCTCTGCAATACTGACCTTAATCTCAGTCTGTACCCAGGTATGGCAAATGTTTTCAGGCAAGACAATGGCCAGCAATCTCAGCTAACCTAGGAAGAGCTCTTCTTTTCCTAGAACGTCATTTCACCTCAACCTTTTTGCTTCTATAGGTCTCTACTGTCTTTAAAAACAAAATGTTACTAAGGTAATGGCAAGACATCACTGCTATTCCCATATAGAAGTAGCAGTCCTCAAATTAAAATAGAGTACTAAAGATATCATGTGGTTGCTTAGTATTCAGACAATTTCTTCTGAACAACTTATTTTTTTAACTGAGATAATTGACACATATTAATTTAAGGTGTACAACACAGTGACTCAATATTTATGTACTGGAGACCTTCTTTATGCTTTGAAATCTTATTGGAAATTTACCAGTTTTCTCTTACCTGATACTGAAAACTGCTGATTAACAGTGTAACACGTTCATCTTTAAATTTCTTCAGAGCTCTTAAATGTATACCGCTCTGCTTTAAGTGATTAATTTATATTTTATTTCCCAAGTTTAGTTGACTTGCTAACTAACATCTTATTAAATCACTATTTGATCAGTGCTTATGATCTGTCTACATCAAATTACATCAAATCACATTAAGTTCCTTGAGGCCAAGGACCAACTCTGTCTATCTCAAACTCCTACTATAATGCATATACGTCAAATGGTGCTCAGTAAGTCCCTGCTGACTGCCAGAAAATTTTAAAAATTTGTTTAGTTTACTATTTTTATTTACTTTAACTAAACACAGTCACATATAATTGGGATTATACTCCATTTATAGTTTTATTTTTTGTTTAATTTTGTTATTTTTTTCTCTCAACTTTCTTATTATGAGAGAGAGAGTGAGTGTAATGTTGCAATAAATATCCTCATATCTAATTTACCCCCCAAATTTCTGTTTCAGGAAAAGTTCTAAGAATTACTGAGTCAAAAGATATGAATTATCTAAAATTGTTCATATATGTCCAAGTATTTTCGGGAAAGGGCTATATAAATTTATATTCCCATTGGTAATACACAAAATATCCATTCACTGCCCTTTCACCACTGTGGAGTGTTAAAGATTTTTTTTTGGTTTATTTATTTTTGAGAGAGACCGAGAAAGAGCATGAGTGGGGGACAGGCAGAGAGAAAGGGAGACAGAGAATCTCAAGCAGGCTGTGTGCTGGAAGCACAGAGCTCGATGTAGGGCTTGAACTCATGAGTCATGAGATCATGACCTGAGCCAAAACCGAGAGCTGACACTTACCCAACTGAGCCATTCAGGTGCCCCCGTGGAATGTTATTTTAATAATCTTTCCCTATTTGGTGGCAGGAAATGGTATGAGCTTAATTTGATTTTTCTTCACTTACAGATTAAATGTTTTTTTCTTATATTATTAGCTGAATTGGGTTTTCTAGGCAGATTATATATTCTTACTTAGAACTTTAATTAAAAAAAAAAAACCATTCAACAAATCGATATCCTGATTTATATCCTATAACTAACAATTACCTATTTCTTTGTTTTGACTTTCACATGTAAAGTGTAGAAATCTAACATTAAAAAAACTCACATTTAGGAATAAGAGGAAATTTTTTCCAAATGTTATTTCTCTAGTGCTAGCATTTTGCATGAGACCGACTTTTAAGTTTTCTCCCATCTTTTTTCTCCTGCCAGGATAACAGCAGTCATCATAGTAATATTAGTAATAATATAATAATATTAATAGCAAAGACCTAGTAAGTGCTTAATAAATTAGGAACTGCTCTAGCACTCTTCCTATATTAATTTACACAGTCCTCAAGAAAGTCCTGCAAGATAATGTTATTATTCTCATTTTACGATGGGGCAAAGAGAGGTCAATAACTTAAATAAAGACCTACATGTAGAAAATAGTGGTGTCAAGAACCAAACCTGAACTGTCTGGATCCCAAGACTATCTTCTTAGCCACCGTGCTGTTTTACTTATAATGAATGTTCAACTTTTCATTTTATCACCACTGGGATTTACAGACCCACTTAAATGTATTTTGTATCAGTTTTCAGGACCAACTCTAGTCTACTGCTTTCCTTCACTTGTCCTATCCAAAAATCTACTGTATCTCTTTCTGGAAGGTACTGTCAAAAGCTATTTATTCTCACAATCAAATGGAATTACATTCATCAATGTCCAACACAGTATGTTGCTCACGACTCAGAAAATGTGTTTTGAATTACATTAAATAATTCATTGTTATATTTTCTGATTTAGTAGCCTTCCAAACATTTTATAATTCCAAATAACAAATTAAAAGTCTATTTATGTATTAAGGAATGCGTGTGTGTATATATATCTATATATAGACATATATATACATCTATATATAGACGTATATATATAGGTATAGAGAGAGAGAGAGAGAGAGAGGAGAGGGAGAGAGATTATACAATGTAATCTTTGCCTAGAGGTATGTTGTAATAGTTCCACTATTCAAGGTTTTGAACTACAATCTGTTTACATTCTTCTATACTCTACAGTACACATCCTTTATAGAATCTGTATAACACAATATCATCTGTTGTGATCTGTGTAGCTAGTGTAGATATAACTTGTGTTCTGACTGATACAATTAACACACACAAAAAAAGACTGATTAAAAACAAAATGCTGTACCATTAATTGTGGGACTAACAGATTAAAAGGAAAGAGTCACTAAGGTTTACAGGTATACAGCATGGGAAAAAGTAGCATCTTTTAAACACAATACCTTCTCCAAGTTAGTTAGGTAAAGAAGCTGCCCAAGTTTCTTCTGAAGTTGTGATGTAGCAACAGCTTTATCATTTAGTAGTTTTATACGATTTTGTTCTACCTAAAAACAAAACAAAACAACTTCTTTACTGTCTCTTAGAAAGATTTTATTCTATTAAACATGCACAATTCTTCCTCAATAATTTAAGGGTGTCCTATTTAAGCAAATCCATTGACATATGAAAACTCAAATTTGCAAAAACGGATACTAGATATTTCAAAAGGGAATCTCTCTCTCTCTATATGTTGCTCTACAAAAGACAAACTTCAATAAATACGAAGTTTCCCCATAAACTTGAAGTTGGATAAAAATCAACCCAAATTCTATTTATGTACCATTTTTCAGTAATACCCATGAGATAAAGAAAAACGAAGTAATTTGCTGCTTTGGTCAGAGCGATTTTATGAAACCCAGGCAGCCTCTCCCTGCACACACACACACTCATATCCCCACCGCCACCCCGTCCTTCTTTTGCCCAGTAGAAAATAACAGACAGAAGATTATAAAAATAAGAGGAATTTGGTTACACAGGAAAAAATTACAATTCATGGTTTAAAGGCTGACACAGAAAAAAATGAGTATTTCTAAGTTTAACTAAAGTATAGTCTCCAAGCTTTAGAAAAGTAAAAAGATTTAAAAGATAAAACACATACAAGGAATAAAATTATAAAGGAAATTATATTTAAATATGGGAGAGAAAAGGTTGGAAGAGTCATTTTTTATTCCTGGGATATAAAGAGATTTATTAGAAGATACGTTATTACTATCTGTTCATCATTAACAAAGGAAAATTGCAAAAAGAGGTTTTTTTAAATGTTCATTTATTTTTGAGAAAGCGCATATGCATGTGTGCATGCCTGCACACATGTGAGCAGGGGAGGGGCAGAGAGACAGGGAGACCGAAGATCTGAAGCGGGTTCTGTGCTAACAGCAGAAAGTCTGATGGTGGCTTGAACTCACGAACCATGATATCAAGACTTAAGCTGAAGCTGCACGCTTAACCGACTGAACCACCCAGGTGTCCCGCAAAAGAAAAGTTTTTGATTGTTCTTACAGAAGCTTTTTCTGTTTCTGAAAAAACTGAGGCAAGGACACAGGTCTAAAAACTGACTGAGACCACCTTAAGATTCTGACATACAGAAGGTGCTCAGAAAAACACAAATATGCAATCTGGAGAGAAACAAACCAAAATAGTAAATTCTGTGCATATGTTAGATAGGATATTTCTCTCCTTGTCTATTTTAACCTACAAAACCAATCACTTTTATATGGTTTAAACTAAGAGCAGAGATTAAACACATTCTTAAAGAAGAGATCACTGCCTTGACTCTCTCTTCTATGGGCCTTGGATTTTTGTGACACTTATTGGCTGTGCTCTTTTCTGTGATTTACTTGCAAATTACCTCATGTGGTTCAATGATATGAAGAACAGGTGGGTTGGGCTTTGGCTCCCTAGGATGACGCACTCTCAGTCGTTCTGTAGCCATTGCAAGTTCATCAATAGCAGATACACGATTCCTTAGAGCCATCCAATATTCATGAAGCAACTGAAAGAAAACAAGAAGACAGTGGTATTTAATGCACATAATTAAGATTGGTTAAAACCACCGAAAAGTGCCATGATCAAAAGTCTTCAGTGAAGTCTAAGACATACACATTTTTTCGTTAAGTTGTGTCTAAGACACAAGCAATTTTGGGGCCATTTTTTAAGATGAGGACATATGACGGAATAACCTCCATAGGCCACAGAATAATATGGTGTCTTTAGAATCTTAGAAACAGAACACCCAAAGATACCTTGGTGGCACCATAGATCTTCGTAGGTCATTGTAAGCCTGGTGGAATCTTTATTTTTTTAAGAAATATTTTCATTATAAACTATTTCACATTTTCAAAATCATATATTATATATGTATATACATACATATGTGTGTGTGTGTGTATATATATATATGTATATATATATATATATACACATGAGATAATGAGACTACTAAAATACACAACTGAGTACTCAACATCCGATTTAAGAAAGAGCAATACCAATGCCTTGGCGAGCCTCTGTGCTCCTCCCCAACTGTATCACTCTTCCCTCACATATTCTTCCCTCATCCCTACAGTGGACTAACCACTGTTCTGAACTGGACTCCCTCTTCTGTACTTTTCACTGGAGCTATACTAATCTACGCATTCTTAATAATTTGGTTACACATTTTTCTCAAATTTATGGAAATGTATCAGTGTAAAATCTTTCATATGCTTTCTTCACTAACATTATGCTTTGAGGTAGACCCCAACTGACGTGCATAACAGTAGCTTATTAATTTGCATTGCTGTACGAGAGTTCAGTCTGCAGTGTTACAGAGAAAAAATTCACAAAGATCTGAGAAAACAGACACAGGAGGTCATCAAAACAAGCGCAGAGGAAAAATGCAGGGGCAACTGGATACTGTACAGAGTACTGTCTTCTTCCAATCACTTGCTGTAATTAACTATGTTAATGTGCTTTTGCATTTAGAATAGTAATGTGAGAAGAAACAATTTAGTATGAATCAATGATTTCAACTATAAAGGTATTATCCCCCAATTTATCAAATATATGAAATGATACTACAGACCACATATTTTCTCTTTCTGGATAGAAATTATTATCTTGCTTTAAAAGTCAAGACCTTCAGATTTTTAAAGAAATATATAAAAGGAATTATAATATTATAAATAAAACTGTTCTTTCATTTCCTCACAGATTTCACCTTCAAAGCAGGATAATGGATAACAAATCCAAATATAAAGAATAATTCAAAATCAACGAATTTTGGAATCTCATTTCAAGCAAAGTTGTAATATGATAAAATTATCAAAATATAAACATAAAGGGTCACTTTCTACTTTATCAACTGCAATGGTTTCCAGTGGTGTAGGGTGAGAAATATTTACTGTGTTCTTCAACCTTCGAAATTATTGGTGTTTGGTTATTACTCACAGGGCAAAAGCAAAACAAAACAGCAAAAACAAACAAAACTCTACTTTCACAGAATTGCAGTGTAAGATCAAGCTAAGAAGAATGAAACACTTTCACAGCTAAATTAAAAGGCTTCATATCAATTTCATTAAAAAAAAAATTTTTTTTTAACGTTTATTTATTTTTGAGACAGAGAGAGACAGAGCATGAACAGGGGAGAGGCAGAGAGAGAGGGAGACACAGAATCTGAAACAGGCTCCAGGCTCTGAGCTGTCAGCACAGAGCCTGACGCGGGGCTCGAACTCACGGACCGCGAGATCGTGACCTGAGCTGAAGTCGGACGCTTAACCGACCGAGCTACCCAGGCGCCCCTCAATTTCATTTTAATAATGACTTTCTTTTAGTAATTTAATATATAGAAGTTCCTTATTTGTTCAGTACTATTGTATTTATTATTCTTCATAACAACCATTACATTTTAGGGAAAGAGAAATTATGATACCTCAAGTCTCTAAAGCAGATTTTTAAAAACTGAAGAGAGAAAAATAGTAATAATATAAAGAAGAAAAATTCTTAATATTGGAAAAAATATTAAAATACTATACCTTATATTCCTTTTTCCATGCTTCAAAAAGATCCATTGAAGTACTTCCTTCATCAATGAATTCAACATCAAATCTATGTGATTTTGCAAATGATAGCAATGCTTTCATAGATCGCTCTGTCTCACTTACTGCCCACAAACCCCGGCTGGTGGTGGGTATTCGATCATCCACCAGTCCTTCTTCATCTTCTATCATCTCCTCAAATATTGCAGTCTGGCCTTTGACTCTGAAAACAAAGGAGAACAAAACAACAGTAACTACTGTCAGTGGGTAACAAGCATGGTAAAAGTCCTACTGGCAGAGCCAATCGAGTAGCAAGGTCAGTAACTTTTCATCAATAACTTTCAATATCATGTCTACAAGATCATGCCTTCAAGTCTTTGGAAAACTGCAGCAATTCTGAAAACGCTGGAGGCATAATAATAAATTTGTCCAGTGTCTTGACCAGCAGTCTGACATCATAAAAAACGGCTATAAAGTTCAGGATAAAATCTAGCTATGAGAATTACCATAATATAAAACACAAACTACCACCACCACCAACCATGGAAAAACAAACACAACAAAATGATAAAATGATCTCAAGGTACACTGTTGATCTGTTTATTTAAGGTGACCAGAACTTAGCCTTTTCTCAATTTCTGTTTGTAAAATAGGAATAATTTTGCTATGCCATAGCTATTATGAGTCACTGGGTACCTTAATCCTTGACAGGGGATGAAAACTTCAAATTTGTGTTGGAGAAAGTATATTGAAAACTAACCTTTTATAGAACTCCTACCATGTACTATGCTAAGCAATTATGTGCATTTTAAAATTTAATATTCATAAACAACTCAATGAGGTAAGTGTTGTTTTTATTATCATTTCATGAATGAGGATACTGAGGTTTAGAGAGGTAATCCGCCCACAATAGTGGGGAGGGATCTGAGTTACAATGTGTTGGACTTGAGAATCTGTCACTCCTCTAAACTGTCCCTCCATTACACATTATTAGATGACATGAGTATTTGGAAATAACTTTTTAAAAAAAAAATTTTTTTTTTTTTAACGTTTATTTATTTTTGAGACAGAGAGAGACAGAGCATGAACAGGGGAGGGGCAGAGAGAGACGGAGACACAGAATCTGAAACAGGCTCCAGGCTCTGAGCTGTCAGCACAGAGCCCGACACGGGGCTCAAACTCACGGACCGTGAGATCATGACCTGAGCCGAAGTCGGACGCTTAACCGACCGAGCCACCCAGGCGCCCCTGGAAATAGCTTTTATGTAAGTAAAACTGAGCATGTTAAATGATCACATGCCAAAGTTCACTGAATTGATGTAATTAAAGAAAAAAAAAAACACAGGAAGGTTCCATGAGGAAAACACAGTCTTATAAATCGAAACACCAAGTCTTATAATGGTTTCACTTTCCTGATGGTAATCAGAGAACTCACGTGTGGGAAAACAGCTTTGATTCATACTCTGTGAACAATTCATCCGCCTTACAAAAGACACAACTGAAAAAGAAAAAAAATGATCAGAGAGATACTTGCAAACATAACAACAAGGTAATTTCTAAAAGAGGCTTATTAGTATTTTATATTTCACTTTTTCTTTACAACAAATAGGCCATTTAAGAAAAAAAATTACAGAAGCGCCTGGGTGCCCTAGTCGGTTAAGAGTCCGACTTAGCTCAGGTCATGATCTCGCAGTCGAGCTTCAGATTCTGTGTCTCCCTCTCTCTCTGCCTGCGCCCCCCTCCCCCCACCCTGTCTCTCTCTCAAAAATAAACGTTAAAAAATATTACATAGTTTTCAGTATGTGATTCTTGAGAATTTTTTAAAAAGTACATTAATAATACATCTCTTTCCACTTTTGTCTGAGTTTAAATGAAGAAACTTTTATTAGATGAGCCACTGTTCCTTCTCTCAGAAGAACGCTAGCATAATGGAGTGATGCCATTTCACTGCATGACCTCTCCTGTCACCTACCAGTTGAGAGGAAGTCTGGTTGGTCGGAGGTGGCAGATTGTTGCTGATTCAATAACATTACGAGATGGAGGTCCCTCCAGGTTTTTTACAGCCTCTCTTACTAGCTTCTGGAATTTATTCAGCTCTTCCATTTGTGTTGTAAGTAAGAACTGAAGACCTCTGCAGTCATGGAACCTGATTCACATCACCAGCATCACCACACAAGGCAAACAAAAGAACAATGGGTCAATTTCCTCAAATTCACAAAATGATCATCAAATAAAGTGTCAAAGAAATTGTGCAACATTCTACGTAGCCTACCTTAAGTGAATTTACTTTAGTAGTATGTTCAATCTACTAGGAGACAAGGTATAACAACATTGGGTTATTTACTGTAAAAGATACCAAAATTCCGATAGTCCCTGTCCTCAGGACCTAAAACAGAGTCTGCAAAATCTGTCTCTGGCTCAGGTGTCTTTGAAAGACCAAGATTGCCACATTTTTTTCTTTTTTAATGCTGATTTACTACAAATGTCCCTCCTGAAATTCTTGTTTTATATATGGAGAGGGAATTATAGGATGAAAAATAAAGAGAAAAATTGAAAAGAAGAAAAACCGTCAAGAGTTCTATTCCTTGCTACAAAGAGTTTACAAATACGTACACACATATATATGTGATATGTGTATATATGTATGTTATCACATATATTTATATTATTTACATACATATACATTTTATTAAGCATTCACTATATGATGTCAGGCACTTTGCCAAGCTCTTTCCCTATATAATCTCAACAGATACTATTGTGCTCATGTTATGGATGAAGCCTAATGAATCAAAATGATTTAATTAAAGTTAAAAGTTATCATGTAGGAGTTAAACCCAAACACAATGCTCTTAACTGTTTTTAATAAACTGAGTAAAATGTGCTAAGGAAAGAAATGTATGGGTGTGTATGAATGGGTTTACGAAACAAGAAAGAAAGCCTAGAATAATAAATCAGAAAATGAAAATACAAATGGGATTTGTTGGCTTAAGAGTATATCCTTCTCCTTCCTAAAATGCCATAGACACTTTTCTCCAAATTGTTCAAAAGAGTCCACTCTCCTTTCTGAAGGCTTCCTCAGTATTTTACAACACTAATCAATATTTCTTTCTGTCCATGAAGTTTATTGAGAATATCATTCATATTCGTCCTTTGTCATCTTCAAGTTTTTACACATACTCATATTTCTCAAATTGTTCACGGGTTGGTCTTCTCATTAAGATAATATTTAGAAGATAAGAATTAGATCGTATCTTTAAAAAATATGTAATACTGGGGCGCCTGGGTGGCTCAGTTGGTTAAGAGTCAGACTTCAGCTCAGGTCATGATCTCAGAGTTTGTGAGTTTGAGCCCCGCATCAAGCTCTGTGCTGACAGCTCAGAGCCTGGAGCCTGCTTTGGATGCTGTGTCTCCCTCTCTCTCTGTCCCTCCCCCACTCACACTCTGTCTCACAAAAATGAATGTTAAAAACAAAATTAAAAAAATTTTTTTTTAAATATGTAATAGACACAGAACAGGTGCTCAATAATTTCTAAAAGAATTTGCACAGGGATACAAGAACACAATTAGGTTAGGTATCAGTATTATTCACAAATTATGCGACTAGGGACTAAAAAATGATCACGATCAGCATTTAACAGTGTTAGCAATATTCTCTCTCGTAAATCCTTTAAGTTAAAAAGAACACATAATAATAACATTATACTAAATGGTATGCACTGTTTTAAGTATGCAAGCACCTTGCAGATATTAATTTACTAATCCTCACGATTATGCTGTGTGGTTTTATAGATGAGGAAACTAAGGCACAAAGAGCTTAAATAACTTTCCCAAGGTCACAGAGCTAGTACGTGGGGGAGTTGGGATATGAACACAGGCACCCTGACTCAAGAATCCACCTGTGCTCTTAATCACTAAAATTTTCCTTTCCTAAGAAGTGTTAAGAAACAAACATGGATAATTTGGCTTCTGAGACTCTGATCTCACTGAAAAACACAGCAGCAGTGCTAAAATAATCTTTGAATGTATATTTAATATAGAAAATATTAACTCACCTAGAGGTAATGTAAGTTATACTTTTAAAAATTTTTAAATTTTATTTCCAGTATAGTTAGCATACAGTATAAGTTACACATTTGGAAGTGTTTTCTTACTTTCTATTGACATCTAATGTTTCTGAGAAAAATGTGTAATAAATGGTATGTTTTACATTACCTATAGGTCCCATTATAGCCCTGGGACCTACTTTTAACAGGACTATGTTCACATATACAAGAATTTGCAACTTTTAAATAGTTTCTATGTGACTTAAGAAAAAAACCTTCAAAATAATTTTAATATTTTCTTATCAGCTAATTCCACAACGCTGGCAGAACACATTAGCATACAGCTCTAAAACTGGATAAAATGAATCACGACTTAAATGACAACTTATCCTGGAATGGTGACTCTTGGGTTTAAGAGAGAAAAACGAAGTGCACTAAAGAGTATAATGTCCTGCATATATCTTAGAAATGAAGCCTTCAAGTTCTGTATGGTGAAAAGGAGGATGACTGTACCTCTGAATTAGTAATGGCACATGGAAAATGTAGTAGACATTTGGAAGGGCTTTTAAAAGAGTAAAAGAAAACACTTTAAAATGTTTTAAAGATATTCTTATGCTGAAAACTAACACTAATCCCAAGGCTGACCTTATACTGGGATATGATCTGAGAAGCAATAAAAGATCCTCTCTCTTTCCCCTCCCTAGAATCAATAGTCCTGCCACAACATCTCAATTCCTCACATTAGAACGACATTCCTTTGGGTTAAACCACTGAATTATTTTTGAAAAAAAAACAAAAAAACAAACAAACAAAAAAAAACTTTGGTCTTTGGAAAGAATTATTCACCATTTCTACATCAAGAGCAATAATCCAACTTACCTACAAAGACTCTGAAGAATGGTGAGCGTTGATGAGAAGAGAGAAAGATGGGGGAGACCGCAGGAAACTCTAGAACACAAAACCTGGGCCCCTCTGGTGCTATGATGGTTATTAGTCTGTGGGGCTGAGTTACACAGTGGAAGCATGAATGCCTCACCTCAATTCTCCAAAACAAAGTCTTATTTCAAGACTTTGCTTAGAGTTGGCTTTGGGTGTGTCCAATGAAGATACAAAGAATATACTTTAAGTATATTAAAAAAAAAAAAAAAAGCACTAAAAGGGGAATATTTTAAGATGACTCATATATAGAAAACAGGTTTCCTTTTTCAGACTTATATCTAACGTTTTAGTTTGAAATCTACTCTTAACAATATGTAAAATCCAGATGTTCATAACCACAGTATGTTCTGATATTTAATTGCACCTCTTAACATCAAATTATCTGAATATTTGGGGTCACTACTCATAAAGTTATTCTATTCTGTACTATTTCCTTACTTCTCTGACATAGAAAGCTTCCCAGTTTGTTGCTTGTAGTGGCTGGTTATTTCATTTCGCACTCGCTGAACAAGTTCCTCGTCAATAGAGAATTCTATCGCTCTGTGGATCACATTCAGCCACCAAGGAGAATTTGAATAAATCTGTAAAAAAGACAACAGCTGATCGGTTCATGTTTTTTCAGTACTATGTTTTTGTTTTTTAAAATTTTTTTTTAACATTTATTTATTTTGGAAAGACAGAGACAGAGCACTAGTGGGGGAGGGGCAGAGAGCGAGAGCGAGAGAGACACAGAATCTGAAGCAGGCTCCAGGCTCTGAGCTGTTAGCAAAGAGCCTGATGTGGGGCTTGCACCCACAAACCGTGAGATCATGACCTGAACCCAAGTCGGACGCTTAACCGACTGAGCCACCCAGGCGTCCCATTACTCACTATGTTTCTATCACTGGGAAAGGTGCTGTGAAAAAAATCAAAGGAAACAATAGCGTGCTACTTTCCAAGGAATTATAAGGAAATATATATAGACTGTATACTCTATATATAATGGGTGTGTACTACCTTTGCATACATAAAGAGAATACCCACCTGTTTCCTGACTACTGTGGATAAATGAGAATTTACTGTATATATACTTGTGTAACAAAGTTGTGCTAACAAAATACATTATCAAAATGAAAACTCAGTATTCACTGTATATATTTGAAAAGGTGGCAGGTCTCTTTCTCAGCATAATAAAGACATCCTGCTAATCCTCAACCAACTGAACTAGATTCCACTCCATAATACTCTGATAACTGGCAAAATTATATGCCTGAATACTAAATAATTAATGCACTAGGAAGAATAAAATGTGGAGTAACTGGTTAGAATAAAAAAGACTGTGTGTTCTGTGTAGACTTCTCTTCAGGCTTGCTACTGATTTCATAAAAAAATTTAGAAATGACAAGTGGCACGTGTTCCATAAGAAAAATACCCATGTTTCTAATGTTCTGACATCTTAAAAGAAAAGATTTTGTAATATATACACTAAGATCAGAAGGAGGTGAGGCAAGTCTTTCTTCAAAAGACAACTTGTTATCTCACCAGATAAGAGAAAACCCATCAGAGCTTAAAAAAAAAATGAAAGAGAACAACTTCCAAATGGATGATTTATCTACGCATCTGCTCCCATCCAAGTACTAACCAGGCCCGACCCTGCTTAGCTTCCGAGATCAGACGAGATCGGGCGCGTTCAGGGTGGTATGGCCGTAGACTCTACGCATCTACTCAATCAACAAACACTGCTAACAGCAAACATATGTTTATTATGGGATAGGCATCATCCTAGGTGCTAAGAATTCCAAGATGACTAAGAAAGTTCAAGTTCTTCTCCAAAGCAAGACACAACCCGAAACGCTCCCGGAGACAAGCACAGGTAAGGGGAGGCCTTCTGGGGACGCACCTTTCTCTGGAGCTCCCGGACGGTCTGCTGCACCGGCTGCACAGCTTGCTGTGCTTCTGCAACTTCCGTGTTACACTTGCTCATGTAATGCTCTCGCAGCTGTTTGGCCTGTGTTGAATCAGGAAACAAATATAAACTTTCATTCCAGGCCTAGAAAAGAATTCAGTATAATGCTGCAAGAACAACGTGGTTATTTTATATATGTAAATTTACTTAACACAGTTTAAGCACAAAGCTTCCAACTATGCTGTCAAGGACATAAAAACCATGCTAGTAATTCCTAGGATATATATGAAAGAGATCACATCTATCTGTAAGTCACAAAATTTAAGAAATCCCAAGGTCTGCTTCCCAAATTTCTAAGTTTTTAACCAGAAAAAAAAAGCCGGGGGGGGGGGGGTGGTGGGGAATGGGAAGAGCAGTAGTAGTTCAAAATGAGACAAAACAACATTTTAGAATTTGTCTGACTTACTTATTTCAATTTCTTGGAATTACTTCAGCTTAGAAATAACACTTGAGAATATACAGTAACATAGGCGTTGTGGACTAAACTGTGTTCCCTCAAAAACCATACGGTGAAGCCTTAACCCCCAAATTGAAGACAGGGCCCTTTAAGGAGGTAATTAAATTAGTAAATGTAGTTAAATGAGATCATAAAGGTAGAGTCCTAATCCAATATGACTAGCGTCCTTAAGAAAAAAGAAGAAAAAAAGAAGAGACATCACGGATGCAAGCACACACAGGACATGTCGTGTGAGGACACAAATGAAGGCACCATCTGCAAGCTGAGGAGAGGGGCCTCAGGAGAAACCACTGCTGCTGACGCTTTGGTCTTGGACTCACAGCCTCCACAAGGGTGAGAAATAAATTCTTCTTGTTTAAGCCACCTAGCCTGTGGTATTCTGTTAAGGCAGCCCTAGCTGACTAATACAAAAGGATTTAAAAATTCTTCCCCTTTCAACTTTCCCAGGTAAGAAGGATCACATTACTTGCAAGCAAAAGAAATACTGAAAAATTTTGCCCTTATTAATTCCCACTAGGAAACTTATACAGTTCTCTACTCTCTTCCATTTAACTGAAATATTTAACTGGTTCTTGAAACTACTTTATGAAAAAAGAGAGGGGATCAAAGGTGATATGGGATAGTGGGAGGAAAACCAGAAAGACTACTGAACAGGAAATCCAAACGTTTCCACTTAGAAGTGGGTTGAGCCATGTGAAGTTGTCAACACCAGACCCTTGGACTTACAAAGATGGCAATTTCATGAGGTTCCACTGAACAGATACATGTCTTTGGATTAGCCACTTCCCTGGGCTTCTGTTATTTCATTTGCAAGAGCTGGAGGTTGAAGTAGATAATTTCTTGGATCTGTGGTTTTACATTCTATAGGAGTCAGGCAAAACTGATACTATGGTCTCCTTGGAAATATATCTATACAGTGCGATACGCTTTTCTTCTTCCTTCTCTCATGATGCATTTTTCTTGTTCCTGTCACAACCTTCCAATTAATTTCTGTTAAAATTCCTTGGCTATAATTATTTGATCATCACAGCTATCTACCAACAGACTCGACGGCCTCCCAGAGCTTCCTGTCGCTGAAGGCATTTAAGCCAAGAATTCCTGATGTATGTAAGGTGAGACGCCTGCACAGGGAAGAAGATTTCACTCCAAAATCTCCAACACTTAGATTTGCCATCTAACATCAAGAAAGGCCTGTACACACTTCTACAATCTCACTTTGTATTTTAATTCAAATAAAAAAGGTCCCACTTACAGGTTCAATTCATTTCAAAAGTATCTACTACTCTTTTGATTTTAGCTTTGCTGTCTCTGACTTTTAAAAAGGTAAAAATCCATGGGGCCACTAGCATATCAGGCTCATTAACAATTTACAGTGAAACAATCTGTACCATTCTTTCCAATGAAGCAAGACTCACTACAGAAGTAACTTCTTTGAGAGCACACAAGAAACACCACCGAAATATTGAATTTATTTACGCCTAGGTAATACACAGAAAGGTGGAGGAAGTGCAAAACTTTTTATTTTTACTAAACCACATCTTTTGCAGATCTGTCACGAGATCAACAAGGTCTTCCTTCCTTTCCTTCCTTCTTCCCTTTTGCTTTGCATGTGCTGCTGGCTACCAGCAACCTTATCTACAAAAGCAGTTACCATATAACTGCAAGTGGATTACAAGAGAAACAACATGATACGGAGTACTGCAACTGTCTACCATCCAAAATCTCTATGCAATTCTCTACCAACCGAGGCAAAATTTGGAACATAAAAGCAGCAGAAAAAAAATATCATTACTTTTATTTAGATGTGGTATGCCCTAGGAAATGTTAATGAGATGGATTATTAACATTACATGAGATGGATAAATGTTGAGATGGATAAAGTCTGAAGAAAATTCTTTTATAGACTGAATAAAAAATTAATTACCTCTTCTTCAAGTCTGCCATCTCGTAAGGTAGGAGGTATTCCTGGGTGCTTGGCTACCAACAATTCCATCAAGTTATGGGTAGCATGAAGTCTCTACAAACACACAAAAGGCAGTAATTTTGAGAGCCAATGCAGTGGACTCTAAAGGGCGAATCCACTATTAATACAGCATATAGATTACTAACACATTAAGATCAGATCACTGAAAACTTTTCCTCTAACACAATTTGAGCACCAACTTCCTCAGAGAAAACCAAAATCAGTTTCATAGTAAAGGTCTTAGTTCATAATGGCATAAATTTTCTTCATTTAAAAATATGCAGTCTTACGAAATATACCTATGCATTTAGCAGGATGTCTGATACAGGTACATGTCTTCTATTATACGTGCATATGTCTACATATGGAACTACGTATGATTACGCCAAGTAAGTCCAGTAAAGTAGAAAGGCTGACTGCGCAGACTTGACTCCTCTTCTGGGAAATGAGTCTGCATGAACCTACCAATTATATTATGATATTATCATAATGAAATACATAGGAAAACACAGCTGTGACCTAGATCTGTTGAACTGAAGGGCTGGAAAGGGGAGAAGCTGGAGGTAAAGACTATTGGAAGAAGGAGAAAACTGTATCTTTTATCTCTGTATTCAGTATAAACCAGGCTTCTCACTATGATACTGAGTTTGCAGCTGGTTAAAGGCTCCCCCTGGAGTCAAGCAAGGGCTGTGAGAAGAAATAAAGTGAAAGTAATTTCTATCTGTTAACTTGACTCTTTACTTGGGAAGACAGCTAAGGGCTAAAGAATTATCTGAAAGAGTCCTGGTAACATCTGACTTGGTGCCAGTGATTCGAGACTATAAAGGTTTATTGTGTCTGGCTACAGATTACAGGCCATGGTAGAGATCTTTGTAGAGTTCATCTCTGAAGAGTCACTTCAAATGTCTTAGGTCTTTTCAGCATGGCCACATGAATAATACAATCAGCAACACTATCCGATTTAGTAGCAACAACAAACCTGTAAATAACATTACGGAAACAAAGTGGTAGCAACTCAGCTCCTCTTCTCTGTGTGTGCCTGTGGAAGAGGACTTCTACTGCTTCCTGAACAAGGTGGAGGAGTGGACTGGGAAGAATACCTCTTTCCACCCCCTTCCACATTTTATCCCAAGGGAGCAGAGTGGCTAATCTGACTGAATAGAGCAAAACATTCAGTGGGCCACGGTTTACCAGTAGATGGGATTATTAAGACCAAAAGGAAGAAACAGGCTGATTGATTACTCTTCACTCTTGAACCATCAGGCACACTGGACTTAACTGTCTTCTTGCCCACTTTTCTACTTTTATTTCCTTTATTCAGGAGCATGTTCTCTTTGTACTTCTTCCTTCTTCCACGAGGCAAACACGTTTGCTTCTGACCCAAGGTCTGGATTCTATAATCCTTATCCCTACAGAAGGCTTGTATTTAATTTTCTCCTCTTTCCCCCCAAACTCTTCCTAATACTCACTGAGGCACATGTGAACATGTGGGTCCCAAGGTCCAGATTCTGAATGATAAAGAAGTCCCATTATGGACTCAAATCTAAACTTACTAAGACTAATAAAAGTAGTCCTTATTTACCATTTAGCTAGAGAGCCTTGTCTATATGACCCACTGGACAGAAATAAGAAAGGGAAGAGATTCAAAATTTAAATAAATGTTGAAATTCAAATATTCAACTCTTCCTAAAAAAACCTCTAAAAATTAAATCAGAAGATCAGTGGGAAGGTTTTATTACTAAGTTCCACTGCTTAGTTTACAGCATTTTTCTTCTTTCAGTCAAAACTATGCCACTGTGTTAACATTTATATGCAAAAGTGATAAACCTCACCCCGTTCTTTTAAGCACAAATACTTTAACCTGTTTTTCTAATGTTGGTTAGATTTATCTAGTCAGCCTTGTGCCAATAATGGCCTGAACATACGGAACAGTAGTGATTTTCAAACTTTCATCTATCTACAAATCACCTTGAGTGCTTATTGTTGAAAGCACTGAATCCAAAACTTCATCCTCAGAGATTATGGCTCAGTCCATCCATTTTGTTACCCTTTATCTTCTTAAATATTCCGAAAAATTATTTTGTAAAAAACCAATGGATGATATACTTGAAATTGTTTAGTTTTTACTCACTTGGAGTGAATCGGTTTTGAGCTTTCCTTTGTGTTCCTCAGATGAACGCAACACTTCTCTGTACAGTTCTGCTGCCACGGCATACTCACCTGATGAATTAAGGTGATTTAAAGCACAAGAAAGTCATCTATTTCGCTCCCAATGTGATCTGGTTATCTAGTATCTGAAAAGATCTACTATAAAAATGTAACAATGATTAAAACTCACTACTTTTTAAAGAAAAGAAACTTCACTTAATATGAACGTCCCAATAAAAAAGCTGACGATAGCTGCTCTTGTTCACTCCATTGCAGAGAACACCAATCAGAAATATTTATGTTTTAAAATTATACTGAAAAACAAACTAAATTAACTTTCAATTTAGACAAATGATTTTCCTCTTACTAAAGTTAAAGGGTGCCAATTAGTAGTCATTTTGATGTTTGAAATTAAGGATAAATTTATAAATATTCAAAACACTATGATCAACCTATACATAATTCTCAGATAAATCATATATTCTTAATAGGTATTGTTCTTCTTGGTGGCCAAATGATTTGCAATGAAAAACCACATTTCCAAAACTTAGGGATTCTTTCCATTTCTGGTCACATGAATCTCAATCAGTCTGAAATTAATGATTTTTTAAATTATTCATAACTAGCAACTCACTCAAATAAAGTAACTTAAAAGTATCAAGTAAAGTACAGGCCCATGGGTCATATCCAACCCTCTGCATTTTTGTAGGGTATCGGAACTCAGTCATGCTCATTTGTTTATGTACAGTCCGTAGCAGCATAGCAGCGTTTGCATTACAACAGTAGAGCTGAGAGGTTGCAACAGACCTTCTGGCTCAAAGCCTAAAAGATTTTTTTTTATTAAATTTTTTTTAATGTTTATTTATTTTTCAGAGACAGAGAGGGACAGAGAATGAGCATGGGAGGGACACAGAGAGAGGGAGACACAGAATCCAAAGCAGGCTCCAGGCTCTAAACTGTCAGCACAGAGCCTGATGCAGGGCTTGAACCCAAGAACCGTGAGATCATGACTTGAGCCGAAGTCGGACGCTCAACTGACTGAGCCACCCAGGCGTCCCTAGCCTAAAATATTTATTATCTGGTTCTTTCAGTAAAAATTTTCTGACGCTTCAATAAAAGGAGACAGGAAACATTTTAAATGGCTTGAATAATAGAACTTATCCTATTTGCTGCCTGAGGAAAACCTCAAAACTGATTATTGAGAAATATAATTAAAATAAAAATCTAACAGGAAAATCACAAGATACAAAAAAAAAGAAGAGGATTTTGCTTTTGTTTGCTGAGAAAACTTTTTTCATAATCATCACATGCATTCTTTTCTTTTCACTTCAAACTAGTTTTATTAATATCATGGATTTAGGACTTTGTTCACAGCCACAGTAAGATATTTATATATATATAAATTATGTTGGTTCTCTTTTTGTTAAATCTGATTATATACATAAATATATATACTTATTATGATAAAATATTCCTAACATAAAACTTACCATATCAACCATTTTTAAGTATGCAGTTTAGTGGCATTAGGTACATTCACATTGTTGTGCAAGACATTTGCTTTTATACCATTGCTTTATATTTAGTTCTACAAGCTACCAAATACAAAGTTTTCTAAAGCATACATTTCACAGTATTTTACAGTCAATTTCTATTGACTTTGATAAAGGAGAATATTACTTTTGCAAAATTACTATCACATTATAATGTAGGAGTAACACTCAATTATCTTCACACAAGAAGCTCTCTCTTTTTAGTTTTGAAGATTCTTGTGAAGCTTTTCAAAAGACTGCAAAAGATTCTATTAGTATTTATACTATTATTTATAAAGAATAATTCACTTAACAATTCTTTCTTAATAACTATACTTTTTAAAGGTGGCTAGCCTATAATACAAGCAGTTGAATTTTAACTATTCACTATCATACTTTTTAAAATGTTTATTTAAAAAATATATGCTTTCGGGCACCTGAGTGGCTCAGTCATTAAGTGTCTGCTCTTGGTTTCAGCTCGGGCCATGATCTCATGGTTCATGAGTTCAAGCCCCACAATGGGCTCTGTGCTGGCAGTGCAGAGCCTGGTTGGGATTCTCTCTCTCCCTCTCTCTCTCTGCCTCTCTCCTGCTCTCTCTGTCTCAAAATAAACAAACTTAAAAAAAAAAATGCTTTCTAGGAAAGACCCAAAAATATGCACGTTCAAGAAGTTATACAAGTTTAAACCAAATTTAGAAATACCCATTCTTTGCCACTTGATGGCACTAACCTTTCTAAGTAAACTAAATAGTACTGAATTTGATACTTGCCAAGCTAATTTTCTCCAAAAAATATGTCCAGAAAACATACTGTACAAAGTTGGAATAACACGTTTTTAATAGCATGATCAGTGAGGGCCTTAGAATATGCACTGTATATCATACATATTTGTATATAATATAAGCAAATCCCTCAAATTTGCAGTTAGTTTCAGATTTCTTTTAGAAGTCAGATCTCCACTGTCTGATTTCTATATTGGAAAATATTAAATCTCTAAGTCAAATATGTAATGTTACCTCCAAAAATGGTTAATATACTACTATTAAGCAACGGAAACCACAAGTAGTAAATGTAATTACTAATTACAATTAAATTAAGAATGGACATAACCTTTATTAATGCACTTTCTGATAGGAATTTCTCTTAATCAACCAAGTTTTCATGCACAGAAAGACAAAGAACTCTAATGGGAATGCAGTCGAAGCTTTTTGAAAAGAGCAGTAAGACACCTCCCGTTAGGCCTCAGCTTGGTATTTTGCCTCACAGCCCACTGCACACTGAGCCTTCCAGAGTGCTACATATAAGTGCTTAGAAACAATCAGATGAATCATTCCTTTTACAATCCTCTACCACACATAACTTCATAGCAGGGAAAAGAAGGTAATAAATCTGAAAAGGAAACTAGAAAAGAGGCCAAGGGAAGAAATCCATTCACTCTCTGAGCTTGAGTCATAAAAAAATAGAATAAAATGATGATTGCAGTTTTAGAATCAAGATGGGAAAACGAAATTTATTTTTATTATTGTGATAATCTGCAAGTAATATATTAGTGACTTTAGAAATCTTTGATGAAGAGCTTCAACTTACTGTAGATAGCATAATATTGAGGTTTAAAATGTCCATTTGATAAACAAGCAGACATAGTACAATAAAAAATTAATTTTTAGTCAAAAGATTCAGGGCAAATTCTCTGTCGTTTATTAGCCATAATCTTGAGAAACCACCTAAGCCTTCTGAATACCAGTTTTCTTATGTGAAATGGGAATAATACTTTAATCATTGGGCAATAATGAGGATAAAACAATATATATTTAAAGATGTTAGGTATAATACAAAATGCTTATAGAAAGTGATCATTTCTCAGATATGATGCTAGATTTTAAAGACTTGAAAATATTTTAAATAGTACATTGATTATTCACATATCTCTAAGAAGAGGCCTATGTATCTATGTGACACTCAAGTATTCTGTAGATTTTAGTCACAATTATCCCACTCAAATAATTTGGGACTGTGACAGAATATTATTAGATAGGACACATAATTTCCCAATTTTTGCCTAATTACTTCTAAGCTGAAATAAAGGAAAGTTAAATTTTTTGAAAAAATTTTTTTTCTATTAAAAAGTCGTATGGTGACAGATGGTAGCTACACTTGTGATGGTCACAGCATAACATATAGAGCCGTCCTATTACTATGTTATACACCTGAAACTAGTGTAACATTGTGCTTCAACTATGGTTCAATTAAAAAGAACAAAATAAAACAAAAACGCTGCCTGATACTCTTTCACTACGCATTTTAAAGGACTGATCGTTTTAAGATTTTAGATCGATTCCGGAAGACTATAATCACAGGCACACTTAGTAATTGAGAGGGCAACGACAATAATGGTGATGATTAATAATTTGAGAAAATCCAGATTTGCAAACACTGCTAGCTAAATTAAGTATTTCTCAGGCAATGTCCTTGAGAGAAGATTTGTACATAAAGTTGCATGTACTATATTTGTACAATTTTTAAGAAATATGTAATAATGTCTTTTTCCTGTTATTAGTTATTGATAATAAAAATCTGCATATGAACAGGTTGAGAAGCGGTAAGAATCTGAGGTTACTTCATATTACCATGGTTACTAACACCACTCTTCATTTATGTTTCTATTGAGTTTCCAATGTACATCAACACTTCACATTAAGAATAATAATACTTCAAGGGGGGCTAAGTGAGTGGTACTATCTGTATTTTATTGATAAGGAAACTGAGATCCATAAACTTTGCACAATATACCTAAGTTCAGAGTGCAAAAACTATAGCAAGTAAGAAGGCCCATCTTTTTCACAGTTCTTGTCTAGAGCTACTTCTACTCATCTTCTGTGAGTATTCTGAACTCTACGCAAGTATTCAGGACAAGGGACACTTTCTAGTGCTGGTTCTGTTATGCTGAAAAACTAATAACCAAAGACAGACCACTCAGTTCAAAGAGGCTTAGAACATTTCCTTGTATTAGACAGAAACAAATTTCTCTGGGCAACTAATTTCTTTAAGGTCTTATTAGGTAAACAAGAAAAATGGAAAATTCTCTCCATGACTGTGTACCCAAAGAGACTAACTGATTAGCAATCTTTGTGGGAAGGTCAAAAGAATTGGAATTTATTCCAATATGCCTTTTTAGTTCTAACAGTGAAGAGCTATATACATGACTGTTGTGAGGAAGGTAGAAATAAAGAAGCATTTACATATCTTGAATTATAAAAGTGCTTAAAACTGTACCTGACCATTATGAAATACTTGTATGATTTTAAGAACTATATTCTACTTAGTTCTGGAGAGAATAAAATCAAATGATCTAAACCAAAGCTGTAAGAGAGGTTTTAAAGGTAGTTTTGTAAAAAGGCACATTTACATCAGTAATTTTCTCATTACTTACAAGAAAGCTCTTAAACGTCATGGTATAAAAGCTATAAAACTATGCAATCTTATATTACAAATACAGTAACAGATTAATAACAATAGACTCTGTTGAACAGAATATTCAGTGATTCACTACAGGTGCAAAAAAATAACACTTTAGTTTAGATAGCCAGAAAAATTACCATAAAAATTTAGAATAAATTTCTCAAAGAATGAATGCTTCCAACACAAAGATAGAGGCACTGTGCTTAGTGCAAGTTTAGTATAAAAGCTGAGGTCATGGAAATGAGGCTAGTGAGTAACTGAAATAGAATGCTGATTTTACAATTTTATATTCTCAAGAGCACTGTATGAATGAGAATTCCACTTGTTTCTACATCCTTGCCAACATGTGATCTGTTTAATTTAAGCCATCTTAATAAAGGCATATAAGGGTGTTCTTGTGGTTTGAATGTGCATGTACCTAATGACTAATGATGATGAATATCTACCTTTTCCTATGTTTTATTTGGCATCTCTGTATATTCACTGAAGTCTCTGTTCAAACATTTTGTCTATTTGCATTGGGCTGCTTTCTATTATTGGTTTTTAAGAGTTCTTTTCATATTCAGAATAGAAGTCCTTTCTCAGATATGTGATTTGCAAATATTTTCTCTATTCAATGCCTTATCTTTTCTTTCTTTCCTTTCTTTTTTTTAATCTTTACTTATTTTGATTTATTTTTGAGAGAGAGACAGCAAGCACGGGGAAGGGGCAAACAGAGGGACAGGGACAGATGATCCGAAGCAGATTCTATGCTGACAGCAAAGAGCCCAACGTGGGGCTCTAAATCAGGAACTGAATCATGAGATCATGACATGAGCCAAAGTCGGTTGCTTAACCAACTGGGCTACCCAGGAGCCCCTATCTTTTTATTTTCTTAAGAATGCCTTTTGTGGGGTGCCTGGGTGGCTCTGTCCATTAAGTGTCCAACTTTGGCTAAGGTCATGATCTCATGGTTCGTGGGTTCGAGCCCCGTGTCAGGCTCTGTGCTGACAGTCAGAGCCTGCAACCAACTTCAGATTCTGTCTCTGGCTCTCTCTGTCTCTAAAATAAACAAACATTAAAAAAAATTTTTTATAAAAAAAAAAATGCTTTTTGAGGAGTTGAGTTTATTAATTTTGATGAAGATAAATATATCAATGTTTTCTTTTATGGATTGTGCTTTTGGTGTTTACCAATCTGTTTATCAATCTTTACCTAATCCAAAGTCATAATTTTTTTATCCTTTGTGTTTTTCTCTAAGTTTTATAGTTTGAATTTTTAATTTCAGTTTCATATCTTCTGTATTATGAACTGTTTATACAATGCAATGTTAAAGTTTTATTTTTTGAGTGTGGATATCTAATTGTTCCAGCACCATTTACTGAATATATTAACTTTTCTCCACTGAAATACCTTTGCATCTTTGTGGAAAAATCAAATGAACATAAATAAGTGGGACTATTTCTGGACTCTATTCTGGTCCATTGGTCTACTTGCCTATCTTTATGCCTATGTCACACTGTCTTGATTATTGTAGTTTTAAAATATGTCTTGACTCAGGTAGCATAAATCTTCAAACTTTTTTCTTTTCTCAAATTGTTCTGGCTAGGTGAATTTCAGAATCATCCTGTCACCTGCTATAAAATAGCCTGTTAAAATTTTGACTGGAAAATTCTGATTGCATTAACTATGTATCAATTTAGGATGAATCAGTCTTAACAATAAAGAGTTTTCTGATCCACAAACATGGTATAATTAGGTGTTCTTTAATTTCTCTCAGCAATGTTTGTAATTTTCAGTGTTTTCGTGACTTTTGTAAACATCTTACACATCTCTTTTCAAGCTGATGCTTAAGTATCTCATATTTTTTTGATACTACTATGAACAGTATCATCGTAATTTCTAATTATTCATTCCTAGCATATAGGAATAAAATCAGTTTTTATATACTAATCTTGTATAATGCAACTTTGCAGAATTCACTTATTAGTTCTAGTAATTTTCCTACATGGATAATCATATTAGCAAATAAAGACAGTTTGATTTACTTTTCCTATTCAAACTGGTAACTTTTATTTCTTTTGTCTTGCAGCACTGGAGAGAATTCAGGTAATGTGTTGAACAGAAATGGTGATGGGACATTCTTGACTTGTTCATGATCTTAGAAAACATTCAGTTTTCAACCTTTAAGTATAACATTAGCTATAGATTTTTCAGAGATGCCTTTTAACAAAGTGAGAAAGTTATCTTTGATTTCTAGGTTGCAGAAAGTTTTTTTCAGGAATGGATGTTGCATTGTATCAAATTCTTTTCCTACATTTATTGAGAGGCTCACAAAGTTTTTCCTTCTCCGTTAATTTCGTGAATCATGTTAATTTTTTTAAATTTTATTTTTAATTTTTAAAATTTTACATCCAAATTAATTAGCATATAGTGAAACAATGATTTCAGGAGATTCCTTAATGCCCCTTACCCATTGAGCCCATCCCCCTCCCACAATCCCTCCAGTAACCCTCAGTTTGTTCTCCATGTTTATCAGTCTTTTCTGTTTTGTCCCCCTCCCTGTTTTTATTTTTGTCTCCCTTCCCTTATGTTCATCTGTTTTGTCTCTTAAAGTCCTCATATGAGTGAAGTCATATGATTTTTGTCTTTCTCTAATTTCACTTAGCGTAATACCCTCCAGTTCTATCCATGTAGTTGCAAATGGCAAGATTTCATTCCTTTTGATTGCTGAGTAATACTCCATTGTATAGATATACCACATCTTCTTTATCCGTTCATCCATGGATGGACATTTGGGCTCCTTCCATACTTTGGCTATTATTGCTAGTGCTGCAATAAACATGGGGGTGCATGTGTCCCTACGAAACAGCACACCTGTATCCCATGGATAAATGTCTAGTAGTGCAATTGCTGGGTCGTAGGGTAGTTCTATTTTTAGATTTTTGAGGAACCTCCATACTGTTTTCCAGAGTGGCTGCACCAGCTTGCATTGCCACCAACAATGCAAAAGAGATCCTCTTTCTCCGCATCCTCGCCAACATCTGTTGTTGCCTGAGTTGTTAATGTTAGCCATTCTGACAGGTATAAGGTGGTATCTCATTGTGGATTTGATTTGTATTTCCCTGATGACGAGTGGTGTTGAGCATTTTTTCATGTGTCAGTTGGCCATCCTTGGAATGACATCCAAGGATGTCTTCCTTGGAGAAGTGTCTATTCATGTCTTTTGCCCATTTGTTCACTGGATTATTTGTTTTTTGGGTATTGAGTTTGATAAGTTCTTTATAGATTTTGGATACTAACCCTTTATCTGATATGTCATTTGCAAATAACTTCTCCCATTCTGTCGGTTGCCTTTTAGTTTTGCTAATTGTTTCCTCTGCTGTGCAGAAGCTTATTTTGATGAGGTCCCAGTAGTTCATTTTTGCTTTTGTTTCCCTTGCTTACGGAGACGTGTTGAGTAAGAAGTTGCTGTGGCCAAGATCAAAGAGGTTTTTGCCTGCTTTCTCAAGGATTTTGATGGCTTTCTGTCTTACACTGAGGTCTTTCATCCATTTTGAGGTTTTTTTTTGTGTGTCTGGTGTAAGAAAGTGGTCCAGGTTCATTCTTCTGCATGTCGCTGTCCAGTTTTCCCAGCACCACTTGCTGAAGAGACCATCTTTATTCCATTGGATATTCTTTCCTGCTTTATCAAAGATTAGTTGGCCATACGTTTGTGGGTCCATTTCTAGTTTTCTATTCTGTTCCATTGATCTGAGTGTCTGTTCTTGTGCCAGTATCATACTGTCTTGATGATTACAGCTTTGTAGTATAGCCTGAAGTCTGGGATTGTGATGCCTCCTGCTTTGGTTTTCTTTTTCAAGATTGCTTTGGCTATTTGGTGTCTTTTCTGGTTCCATACAAATTTCAGGATTATTTGTTCTAGCTCTGTGAAGAATGCTGGTGTTACTTTGATAGGGAACGGTAATTAATTTTTAAATAGTAAACCAGTCTTGCATTCCCAGAATAAATTCTACTTTGTCATAAAGTATTATTTTTTTTTAATATATTGTTAGATTCACTCTGTTAAAAATTTTTAGAGAATTTTCTATCTATGTTCTTGAGTGACACTGGTCTCTAGTTTTGTAATCAGGATACTGGTGCCTCGAAGTAAGTTGAAAATTATTTTTCCTTTTTAATATTATAGAAGAGCTTATATGGATTTGATATTATTTCTTCCTTAAATGTTTGGTAGAATTGACCAAGGAAGTCACCTGGGCTTCTAGTCATCTAGAATTCACTTTGTGGTTAAGTTTTTTAACAGTAAAATTAATTTCTTGAATAGATACAGGGCTATGCAGGTTATCTAGGTTATCTATTTCTTATTGAGTTGGTTTTGGGAATTTGTGTCTTCTAAAGCACTTGTTCATATATGTAAGTTGTCAAATTTCTGGCATAAAGTTGTACATAAGATTCCTTCACAATTTTTTTTTTTTTTTTTTAAATTTTTTTTTTTCAACGTTTTTTATTTATTTTTGGGACAGAGAGAGACAGACCATGAACGGGGGAGGGGCAGAGAGAGAGGGAGACACAGAATCGGAAACAGGCTCCAGGCTCCGAGCCATCAGCCCAGAGCCTGACGCGGGGCTCGAACTCACGGACTGCGAGATCGTGACCTGGCTGAAGTCGGACGCTTAACCGACTGCGCCATCCAGGCGCCCCATGATTCCTTCACAATTTTTTAAAGATCTGTAGACTCTGTAGTGATGTTACCTGTCTCATTCCCGATTCCTACTAACAGTAATCTGCGTCTTTTCTTTTTTCCTAAACAGTTTGACTAGAGGATTATAACTTCCCACTGATCTCAAATAATCAGCTTTTGATTTCATGGTCTCTTTTTACTGGTTTTGTTTTCTTTTTAATTGATTCCTGCATTGATCTTTATTATTTCCTGTCTTTTCCTGACTTGGTATTTCATTTGCTTTTCTTTTTTTAGTTTCTTAATTAGGTATCAGCTGAGGTCAATGACGTACAACTTTTTTCCTAAGTTAGTGTTCAGTCCTATAAATTTCTCTTTAATCACTGATCAAGATTCCACAGCTCTTGATGTTTTCATTTTAATTCACTTGAAAATATTTGCCAGTTTCCCTTTTGATTTATTCTTTAACCCAAGGGTTACTCAGAATTATTTTAATTAGTTTCAAATTATTTGGGGACTTTCCAGTTATCTTTGATACCTAATTTAATTCCATTATGGTCAGAGAATGTACTTTTTAAGACTTGAATCCTTTTAATTTTTTTTAATGTTTATTTATTTTGAAAGGGAGTGTGAGAGAGAGTGAGCAGGGGAGAGGCAGAGAGAGAGAGAAGAGTGAAGAGAGGAGAGAGTTAGAGAGTGAGAGTGAGAGTGAGAGAGAGAGAGAAAGAGAAAGAGAATCCCAAGAGGGCTCAATGCAATGCGGGGCTCAAACTCATGAGCCGTGAGATCATGACCTGAGCCAAAAATCAAGAGATGGATGCTTAACTGACTAAGTCACTCAGGCGCCTCAAGACTTGAATGCTCTTAAATTGACTGAATTGTTTTATAGCCCAGAACATGCTCTGTCTCGGTAAACATACCATGTGCACTTGAAAAGAATGTGTATTCTTTGGTGGGGTAAAGTGTTCTATAACTGTTGACTATGTCAATTAGTTGCTACTGTTGAGTTTTCCATGCCTCTTATTTTCTGTCTTCTTGTTCTATCAATAATTGGAAGAAGGATGTTGAAATCTTGGACTATAGTAATGAATTTGTCTATTTCCAATTATAGTTGTATCAGTTTGTGTTTTATTTACTTTTAAGCCTTGCTTTTTGTTTTTTAAAAAAAATTTTTTTTAAGTTTATTCATTTTTGAGAGAGAGAGAGAGAGAGAGCAAGCGAGCATGAGCAGGGGAGGGGCAGAGAGAGAGAGAGGGAGACACAGAATCCGAAGCAGGCTCCAGGCTTTGAGCTGTCAGACAGAGCCCGAAGTGGAGCCTGAACTCATGAACCGTGAGATCATGACCTGAGCCGAAGTCAGATGTTCAATACACTGAGCAACTACCCAGGAGCCCCTAAGCCTTGCTTTTAAGTGCATAAACATTTAGGTTTATTTTCCAGTGATAAAATAACACTATATCCTTGGTAATACTCTTTGCCTGGCAGTAATATAATCACTCCAGCTTTTTTTGATTAGTGTTAATACAGCATATCATTTTTCATCCTGTTACATTTGTATCTTTAAATAAAAAGAGGGTTTCATGTAGATAGTGTATTATTAGATACTGTTTTTTTTAAATATCCATCTTGAAAATCTCTAATTGGGGCATTTAGACCATTGCATTTAATGTAACCACTGATATGCTGCTTCTGGCCATTACAAAATGAGAGAATGAATTTACCCTCCTTTCTGAAACGTACAAAATATATGAAATAATAGACTATAAGACACCGGATGTTAGGCAATAAAAAACAGTATCCCTCAGAGATGGGAAATACCAATTAAATATCTTTCCATGAAATAAAAGATTCTCAGGGCGCCTGGGTGGCTCAGTCGGTTGAGCGACCGACTTCGGCTCAGGTCATGATCTCGTGGTCCGTGAGTTCGAGCCCCGCGTCGGGCTCTGTGCTGACAGCTCAGAGCCTGGAGCCTGTTTCAGATTCTGTGTCTCCCTCTCTCTGACCCTCCCCCGTTCATGCTCTGTCTCTCTCTGTCTCAAAAAAATAAATAAACGTTAAAAAAAAATTAAAAAAAGAAAAGAAATAAAAGATTCTCTATTAATGTGCTTAAATTTTGTGTATAATGTATAACACCATAACTATATCCATACACATTGTGTGTGTGTATTTGTCTATCTCTCCTTGCTAAGAATTTAAGGTCCAAAAGATCAAAGACTTACTTTGCTTTACTCTATTATCTTTAGTACTGAGATCATACCTGGTGCAGAGCAGACATGCTAATATTTGATGAAAGAATGAATTTACAAATAATTTTATTTTGTCAATTGATGACTAGCATTCCCTTGAATGTCAGAATTTAACCATTCTTCTATTTCTAGGTATTTTACTCATTTTCAGTTGTTTGCTACTATAGACTAAGGTGAATAATTTATTGCCAAATCTTTGTTTACATCCTTTCCCAAACAACAACAAACTTCTACAAGTGGAAATGTATGGTGAAAGCATATGCAAACTTTGACGGTGTTTCAAATGTTCTGCACAAGTGCTCTCCATTAGGTCGAGCCTACCTAAACTAAGATCAGTAGTGTATAAGAATGCCTTCCTTGGGGGATTTTAATTTCTACTCTACCTAATCTGCCTCATTAAGTATTTAGAAGAATCAGAGATAACAAAACAATCACCTTCTACCTTTAATGATGTGGATGCCTGCTAAGCCATTGAGAGCGCAGACTAGTTGCCGATGTGCTTCTTCACACTCTGTTCCACATTTCTTCTGTAGAGATGTTAGCAGCTCTTCCATTGTCATGGTGCTAAAAGAAAAGGTAGATTGTTCCTGAAGAGAAAATCCTAAGTGCCAATATTACATCACATAAGATCAAGAGTATCAGACTCTTACAGAGTCTTTGTATATCTTCGGGATCTTTCTTTCCACTTCCATTTTACCACTGTCACTTTCAACTCAATTGCCTCTTACTATTCTGGCAAGCATTCTATTACCTGATCCCATCCTCCTTTACTTTTTCCCAGTTAGGTCAATGGAGAAGGGAAGTAGAAAAATCTTCCCAAAATATGAAGTACTAACATGATATGTTTGAAACAGTATGGGTGTTAGAAGATAAGATTAAGTCTGAATCTCTAGCATTATAATTTAATGAATCTCCATAAGCCTGAATTTTTTTTTATCTGTAAAAAAAATGAGGATTCTTCAAGGATCAGATCAAATGCCATTGCTGCCAAAAGGCTGTCTAACGTTAACCATTTATATAGAAATTATTTCCATATTCTAACTGTCTACAGCCATGTGTAAGTACCTCTTATGAAGTAGGTTTGCCTTATTTTATAGGAATCACTAATCTTTGTCATTTCCCTTATTTGTCTATAAACTGCTTAAAGGCAAAGACAAAAATATAATTCCTCTTTCTATATATTTTTAATAACACCTTATCTTTTTAACACCAGGTGCTAAAACAAAACAAAACAAAACAAAACAAAACAAAACAAAACACGCCAGTTGCTGAGTCACAGACTGATGAACAAACAATTTCTGGGATAACAGTGGACTAGATACTGTGGACACAAATTACAAAGAAAATATAGTAATCTAATTCAGTTAAGTTCCTGATGTAGGAACAAAAAATTAGAATAAGAACAAAAGCCTTTCGTATCTGAAGTGCAGCAAAAAATACACAAAACAAAAAAACAGAATAAAACAATAAAACCCCCAAATAGTCCTAACTTTAAAAGAAATGTTTAAAACCATGAAAATAATTTTGAGAATGTGGCTCTCTTTCATAAATGGGGTTCATGCCAAAGAAAAACCTCACTGCTAAAAATAACTGACAACAGCTCATTTATAAGACCCTGAATGAAACTGGGGCCTAGGAAGCTAATAGCTTAAACACTGTCTATCACTAATATAGTGTCAATTGCAGTGTAAGGAAATTGAAAACAAAACCTTTTCTGGAGTGGCAAAAACTCCCCACGAACGGCCTGTGGGTGGCAGCAGGCCTGCCTGAGCCTCAGCAGTGGATACAGAATGGAGGTGACCGTCCTTCGGTCCAGGCTGCTGAGCTTCAGTGCCCAGTCAGAAATCTTCCTGAGCTTTACTACTGCATCCTGGCAGCACACTTCATGCTGGCGGTGATAGAAATGTCTTTCCACTGGAGAAAAGTGAAGCCAGTGGACTTCTTCTGTCTGAGGGGGTATCTGGATCTGTAGGGAGAAGAAAAAAAGGATTTCACCTGAAAATTTAACTTTCCATCCCAGCTCTCGCTTCCCTTTTCTTGTAATGTCCTTAATCAGTAAAAACTTATGCTACTGACTTGGTCAATCACATCTTTCTTTGCAGACCTCCATAGTATCTTGGCAATAAAGCTGTAGAGGAGCTGAGGATTCTTCCTGCAGTAAGGGCGATAGAGAAGTCGAACCCACCAGTGTTTGACACAGTAAGGTTCAATACCAAGAAAGACCACCAACCCAAAAAGATCTGAGAAGAAAAAAAAAACAACAACACATTGAGAATAACTGTTTCTATATTTCTACATTACTATTTTGAATAACCGCTTTCATAGATATTACACAGCACATAGTACTTTCCATGAATTAAAACGCAGATTGTATAGACTCTTGAATCTGAAAGTTAATTCCACTTTGACTTACGTTTGTTGATACTACACTAGGTTTTGTGTTAGGAGCTAAAATGTGTAACCATTCCACAAACCTCGTATTTAATTCAAAAGTTTGAAATTTCCATCAGAAGTAAAACTAGAAAATGACTCACTTGTGTGCACCTGATCAAGAGATACATAAGAAGAATCAGGCACTCTCATGAGACTACTGGATTTAAGGCTTGCTGGATTAGGAAAGAAGTCTGAATGACATAGGTGATATGAAGAATATTCACTGATCCAATATTCATTACATTTTTTGGTCTAGTAATTCTACTTTTGGGAAATAAGACTAAAACCTTAATAAAAAACTAGAGACAAGATTAATCCACACAGTGACATTCATGCCAACAACATATAGAATAAAAATGACTCAAATAAAGAAATGATTAAATAAATCATATAGTACTCTCCATAAGACAAAACCTTTCTTTTCCTTTTTTTTTCAAATTTTTATTTAAATTCTAGTTAGCAAAAAATACTCGTTTTAGGAGAATTTAGTGATTCACTTACATATAACACCTGGTGTTCATCACAACAAGGGCCCTCCTTAATGTGCATCACTCATCTAGCCCATCTCCTCACCCACCTCCCTCCCTCCCTCGACCCTCAGTTTGTTCTCTATAGTTATGGTTTGCTTCAG
Organism: Panthera pardus; assembly: GCF_024362965.1. NCBI lineage: Eukaryota > Metazoa > Chordata > Mammalia > Carnivora > Felidae > Panthera > Panthera pardus. Next base: position 20,517,050 of record NW_026526732.1, on the reverse strand, counting down.
CCCTTCCTTAGTTTCCCTCCTTCCCCTATGTTCATCTGTTTTGTTTCTCAAATTCCACATATGAGGGAAATCGTATGGTATTTAAGATAAAACTGATCTTCTTCTAATCCAACAGGCCTTGTGTTTGTTAGATTTACTTCGTTGTACTTGTATGTTTTATGATTGGGGAACCAATATTATAGTCCATGTTTTGCTCACTTAACATTATACCTTACAGTGTTTGCATTTATGATGGATTTTTAAAACATGAAAAATTGCTTAGAATATAATGTTAAGTGAAAAAAAAGGTATAAAATTATGCATGCAGTATGAGGACAAACATGCAAACATTTATATAAAAAAGATTGGGATAGTGGTTATGTCTTTAAATGAAGATTATGGCTCAGTGTAATTTTTTAAATATTTTTCTGCATTAAACATGTTCACATTGGGCTATATTCTCTTTAGAAACCATGAAATTTTTTTTCCCCAAAAACGTGATGCCCCTACCCACAACATTTATTCTGAAGATGCCTAACAAATATTTAGGTTGAATTAAGTTACTTTGACACTTTCTGAGAGTCCATTAACATCTAAAAAGAAATACTGCCTACATGCAGATATCAATGGAGTTGTACTTCTGTTTAAATCAATCCAATTGCCTATGTGCTATCTCTTCTTTGAGGTCCCAAAAGTGCCTCAAGCTCAACTTGCCAAAATCAAATTCATACTCTTTTTGCCCAAACATGCTTCTCCTCTAGTGTTATTCACCAGGAAATACAGTCACTGTACATGGAGTTATGCTACTTCGAAGTCCTGGCATCTCCCCATCACTGAATAAGCCTTATTAATTTTTTTCTTATCCACTTTTTTGCATTTCTTCAGGACAATCCTAGTTAAAACTCAGGGTGTCAGTATCAACTTGCCTAGATTACTTATTGTAGCCAACTGAGATCCTAGTATCCACTCTGTCCCACTTCTAAACCATTCTCTACACTGCAAATAGATTGAGTTTTTGAAATCCAAATCTAACCACGAGATGATACCCAACCACTTTGTTTAAATCTTTCGAATAGCTCCTACTATTCTTTTTTTTTTTTTTTAAATTTTTTTTTTTTCAACGTTTTTTATTTATTTTTGGGACAGAGAGAGACAGAGCATGAACGGGGGAGGGGCAGAGAGAGAGGGAGACACAGAATCGGAAACAGGCTCCAGGCTCCGAGCCATCAGCCCAGAGCCTGATGCGGGGCTCGAACTCACGGACCGCGAGATCGTGACCTGGCTGAAGTCGGACGCTTAACCGACTGCGCCACCCAGGCGCCCCTAGCTCCTACTATTCTTAAGAAAATAAACAAATAAAATTATTCATCATGGCCTACAGAGTCCTCCATGGTCTGATCTATATCCACCTATTCAATCTACTGGGTTTTCCAGTTTTCCAGCTCTCTGTATTCTAGCCATACTAATATCCTTCCATGCTCCTCCTGCCAGATCATCTTGGTATTTTCTGTTTCCTTTACGATAGAGAATTCTTTCCTATTTACTTAACTCATATTAATATTTCAGATCCTGGCTCAGCTGTCCCTTCCTTCGACATCCCTATTATGTGATGTCACAGAATGAGACATCTTTTCTGAAGCCTATTATAGTTTGAATTTTACATTTATCTTATACATTAAAGTTACCTTGACTACAGTCTTAACATTTGTCTTAAGTACTTAATAAATACATCTTCCCTTCTAAGCTGTAAGCTCAAGAAGGTCAGGAACCGAGTCTTTTTTTTTTTTTTATTATACTTCACAAAGAATAAATGAACCAATAAATGTACTACAAAGTACTTAAGTAATTTAGAGTCAACACTTTCGAAGAAGCTAAAATGAATACACAAATATATAAATGGGAAATAAGAACAACAAAAGCAGCAGTGGAAGCAGCTACCACTCACTGAATATTTAATACCTGCCAGGTACCATGCTAAATGCTTGCATACTTTATTATAACTAATCTTAAAACATCTTACTTCGCAAATAAGGAAAATAAAAATTTGAATGTTTATGTCATTTCTTTATGGACATACAACTGAAAAGTCAGTATGTCACCATGGTTCGTATATCCTGAAAACCAGTGCTTTGTATACTATACAAAGAAGTATATTACATAGACATGGAGTGGGGAGGATGGGAGGAGAGGGAGGCGTTCTTGCTACCTGGCTTTATTTCAGCCTGCCTGTAGAAACATACTAAAGGCCTCACAAATTATGGAATGAAAATATCCTAGCCTCATGTCCTTGCTCAGTGTGTAGTCAACCTGGGATTCACAAGATCTCTGGTTGTTGCTAATTAATAAATCATCAAATCTGGTTTATCTCTATCAGTCTAGCACAGTGGTTCTCAATGGAGGTGGAGGTGGAGTGGTATGATTTTGTCCCCCAGGGGATAATAGGCAATGTCTAAAACACATTTGTGTTTTAGAAGTGCTACTGCCATCTAGTGGGAGAAGCTAAATATCCCAAGACGCATAGGACAGCTCCCAACAAAAAAGAAGTATCCAGGCCCAAATGTCAATGGGGCCAAGGTTGAGTAATCCTGCTCTAACACGAAAAGAAAACCAATGAGACTTTCATTTTCAACTACAACATCGTGACTATGCATCTTTTCCTTCTCCTCTCTCTCTCTTGCTACCTTCTTTCTGTTTTCTACCTACCACTTTGGAGCTCTGAGTTCAGTTTAGACCTGCATCTACACTGCTCAGGAGGGCACAATGACTGTTCACCTTAGGACAATGGGACTACTCACCATCTATCCATTCTCATAAAAACAAAAACCATCCAATTCCATTTAAAAAGATGAATGCTTAAAACTACTAGGAGTGAAATATATGTACAATCACTTACGTAAGGATTTCAACAAAGGCTGAAAATACTTGTTCCTAAAAACAAGCAAGCTTTTCAAATATAGGCAAAATGTGAAGAAACCATACATTACCCTCCAATCCTCTCTGTACTGGAGTGCCACTGATACACCAGCGATTAATCCCACTCAAGCGCTGAGCCATTTCTGCAGCCTAATGAGAGAGAAATAGGCAATAAAAAGAGAAGGAAAAAAAGGCAGGGGAAATTAGGAATGTTTACTCCTGAGAATAGCCCGTGAAAAGCTATGCTTCAGGTCAGGCACACTCTCTCTTATTCACAGTTATCACACTCAAAGTTGAAGGTCATATTCAATGGGCCATCTTCTAGTACAGTGGTTCTCATTAGCAGAAGGTTGCCATGAGCCCTCCCCAAAAGAGGAAGAATAGTTCAAGTATGTATAGAATGAAAAGGCTCCCTGAATGACTGAGACATCCCCAACGCCACCCATCCTTAAGATGTGAACCAATGTACTAACAGATAAGATTCATAAATTGAGTGCAGATTACAAACTGGCCAAAGAAAATGGAATAAAGACATATGAACAAAGGCTAAATCAAACTCTATCTTCTAAAGTAGTATTTTCTGTTATGATATGATCTCTCCGATAAAAAGGTCAACTTTGGCCCAAAGTTATCAGAGCCTACACAATGAACTTTCCACTTAGCAGAAATGCTAGCAGAAGTCCCTAAACAGAGTTTACTTTGATCTGCATCACACATAAATTGCCATCTTATTCAAATACATATGGGCATTGCATATAAAGCAGTAATTCCTACAGTACCAAAATAACTCCTGAGGGTTATGTAGTTCAGAGCACAAAAGCAAATTACTATGTTTAGCAACAAACTTTTGGCCAATGTCAACACTGTAGGTTAATTACACTTAGATTATTAATATTTTTATGGACAACTTCCTCAATCTCTTTCCTCTTTTTACTCCCCAGCCCTCAGAAGATTCTGCAGAAATTCTCACTTTTACAGCAGGACATTCAACCATCTGGGCTTCATCAAGGCAGATCCTCCACCACTCCACAGCTACTAGGGGGCTGGGAATGGCCATATAGCGCTTCTGGTTCCGTAAACGACGCCCATCCTCACTGTTGCTATGTGGGATATCTACATAGTTAAGTTCTGAACGAAGGACATCATAGGTAATGATAACTATATCCTGTTCAGCCAAAAAGTGAGGCTGTAAAAAACCATCTTTCTTCACTCCTTGATATACCTAGGAAACAATCACAGACACAGTTACTGCAGAAAGGCTCATTAAAGATAATGGAAACATTCATTCTTACACCCTTACTGAGTTCTTTCCATTGTTTAGTTTAGTACAAAACATGCTATGAGATACACTCCATGTGTATCTAGACTCACGTGTCTAGATACGCGTCTAGAGAAAGCCACGTTAGGGTAGAAGACCGGTAACATAAGCATCATGAAGGGAAATGTAAGAGAAGTGAAAGTGATAGCACAGTGGAAAGACTAATGCTATGGCTGAGAAGGTAAATTCAGAGGAGTTAAAATTTGAGCTGGCTCTTAAAGAACATTTAGGAGTTCTCACAGGTGGAGAAAGGGGAAAAGGACTTAAGGGTAGGTAGGTAGGTAGGTAGGTACAAAAGCACAGAGGTATGAAGAAGTAGAACAAGAAGAGCTATAATTTCCTGAATGCCTTTTATATTTCAGACACTATGCTGCACTTTATCTCCTATCTTCAGCAACAATCTCATTAGTGGTTACTTTTATTCCTATCCCACACATAAGAAACATGAAGTGACTTGCTCAGAACTTGCAGAGCCTAGATTCAAATCAAGGTTTATCTACCCAACAAAACTGAGCTCCTCAATGGCCAAGAGGAGGTTTCACTTATTACTGTGTTCTCTCTCCCTGTCTATGGTAGTAGATGAAATATTGAACACCTTAAATAATATTTGTATGGAAAGAAGGAAGGAAGAACAAAGGGAGTGAAGAATACTAACATTACTCAACAAAATGGATTTAGAGGGAACATACCTCAACATAGTAAAGGCCATATATGACAAACCCATAGCTAACATCGTACTCAACAGTGAAAAACTGAAAGCTTTCCCTCTAGGGTCAAGAACAAGATAAGGATGTCTACTCTCACCACTTTTATGCAACATAGTTGAATAGTCCTAGCTGCAACAATCAGATAAGAAAAAGAAATAAAAGGTACCCAAATTGGTAAGAAAAACCTGTCACTATTACCAGATGACATAATAGTATATAAAGAAAACCCTAAATATTCTACCTAAAAACTATCAGAACCAGTAGTGAATTTAGTAAAGTTGTAGGACATAACATTAATGTACAGAAATCTGTTATACTTCTATACACTAATAAAAAAGAGAAATTAGGAAAATCATCCCATTTACAGTTATACCAAAAAGAATAAAATACCTAGGAATAAATTTAACCAAGGAGGTGAAAGACCTATACTCTGAAAACTGTAAGAAATTGGTGACAGAAATTGAAGATGACAAATAGAAAGATAAACCATGATCATGAACTGGAGAAATTAATATTGCTAAAATGTCCATAGAACCCAAAGTAATCTACAGATTCAATGCAATTCCTATCAATACCATTAGCATTTTTTCATAGAACGAGAACATATATTCCTAAAATTGGTATGGAACCACTGAAGACCTTGAATAGCCAAAGCCATCTTAAGAAGAACAGAACTGGAGGGGCGCCTGGGTGGCTCAGTCGGTTAAGCGGCCGACTTCGGCTCAGGTCATGATCTCGCGGTCCGTGAGTTCGAGCCCCGCGTCGGGCTCTGTGCTGACAGCTCAGAGCCTGGAGCCTGTTTCAGATTCTGTGTCTCCCTCTCTCTGACCCTCCCCCGTTCATGCTCTGTCTCTCTCTGTCTCAAAAATAAATAAACATTAAAAAAAAAAAAAAAAAAAAAAAAAAAAAAAGAAGAACAGAACTGGAAATATCACAATCCCAGATATCAAGATACACTACAAAGCCTGTACTAATCAAGTATATGGCACTAGCACAAAAATAGATACACAGATCTATGGAACAGGATAGAGTCCAGAAATAAACTGATGCTTATATAGTTAATTAATCTATGACAAAGAAGGCAAGAATGTACAATGGAGAAAAGATAACAAATGGTGCTGGGAAAACTGGACAACTATATGCCAAAGAATAAAAGTGAGCCACTTTCTTACACCATACAAAAATTAACTCAAAATGGAATAAAAGTCTAAATGTGAGATCTGAAGCCATAAAATTCCTAAAAGAAAACATAGGCAGTCAACTTTCAGATGCTGGCCTTAGCCAAATATTTACAGATATGTCTCCTTGGGCAAAGGAAACAAAAACAGAAGTAAACTGCTAGGACCAGTGAAAATAAAAAAGATTTTGCATAGCAAAGAACACCATCAAAATTAAAAGGCAATCTAGTAGATGGGAAAAGACATATGCAAGTGATCTATCCATTTAGGGGATATTAGCCAATATTCAAAATATATAAAGAACTTACAGAGCTCAACACCAAAAAAAAAAAAAAAAATCGATTAAAAAATGGGGATTTTTTTAAGAAGACAAACCGATGGCCAACAGACACATAAAAAAAATGCTCACCAGCACTAATGACAAATGCAAATCAAACCACAGTGATATATCACCTCACACCAGTTAGCATGGCTAGTATCAAAAAGACAAAAACAAGTGTTGGTGAGGATGTGGAAAAAAAGGAAACTCTTATGCACCGTTTGTGGGAATGTAAACTGATGCAACCACTGTGGAGAACAGTATGGAAGTTCCCAAAAACATTAAAAATAGAAATACTATATGATCCAATAATTCCACTACTGAGTATTTACCCAAAGAAAATGGAAATGCTAACTCAAAAATATAGTCACCCATTTTTACTGCAGCATTATTTACAACAGCCAAGTTATGGAAGCAACCTGTGTCCACTGATAGATGATGGATAAAAAAAATGTGGTATATATAAACAGTGGAATATTAGTTACAAAAAAGAATGAGATCTTGTTATTTGTGACAACATGGATGAACCTAGAGGCATTATGCTAAATGAAAGATGTCAGACAGAGAAAGATAAATCCCATATGATTCCACTTATATGTGGAACCCTAAAAAAACCAACCAACCAACCAACCAAACATAAAACATAAAACAGTATCATAAATACAGAGAACAAATAGTGGTTGCCAGAGGGGAGGGAATTGAGGGGGTGAGTGCGTGAAATAGGTGAAGGGGATTAAGAAATACAGACTTCTAGTTATAAGATAAATAAGTCACAAGGATGAAAAGTACCGCATAGGTAGTCAATAATACTGTCCTAACATTGCATGGTAACAGATGGTAACTCACTTGTCTTGGTGAGCATAGCATAATGTACAGAATTGTCGATTCATTGTTATACACCTGAAATTAATATAACATTGTATGCCAAATATACTTCAATTAAAAACAAAATACTAACATTAGTAAGTTACAATGAACTATGTGCCAGCACTTTATCAATTCATTTAACCTTCACAGTAAGTCTATGAAGGGGTATTAATTTTAGAACTTAGCACAGTTCCTGGCACGTTACAGGTACTCAATAAATATTTGCTGAATGAGTAAATTCTTATTTTACAGATAATGTAACTGAGGCCTCAAAGGATGACTCTGGATCTAAGAGGTAGAGATGAGACAGGCAGCTACTATTACACAATGCTGCCTTTCTGTCTGAGAGTGGAAATGCGTATATGAAGTCTTTTTCATTTACATGATGGATTTTTTCAAAAGCTTCCACATCTTTTAACTCAAAGCGCTTTAACTTCTGAAGTTCTGATGTCAGAAAAGAATACAGAGTCTACTGTTTCATTTCCCATTCTCAATTTCCTCTTCAAATTCTGATTTCATAACTATCTTATTAATTTTTGGGATAAACAACAAAGTGATAAAGGTTGTAAAAATTACCACAGGGAAGCAAAAATTGGGATTTTCCTATTCATTTAAAGAGTCCAAACTGCCTTACCAAGACTCGAAGAGATGATGACCTCACGTGCCTATTGATTTCATCCACCCACTGATGACAAATGGAACTGGGCGAGATGATCAGAGTTGCTCGTGTTGATACTGGCTCCATTGCAACAAGGCAATGGGGGCAGTAAAAAGGCTTAATCTTCAGATTCTTCTCTTCATAATTCACACATTTTGCATGTTGCCATAGGTGGCATTTCAGGCACTGAACACGAGGTTTACGGTCTACCTGATCAAGCTCACCACATATGCACTCAAAGCGATAATCTGAGGAATTACAGGGACTCCCGATATTAGATTGTGGCACATCACCGTCGGTAGGGTTTAAAGATTCAGCTTGGTCCTTTGCTCCACGTTCTTCCTTGATTTCAAAGATACATGTACTTTTAGATGTGGTAACATCAGTAATTCCAGAGTCACTGGTAGCTGGACAGTGATCTTGTGAACTGAGATTGATATTAGGCTGACCTTTTCCCTTTTTTGTGGATAGAACAGGCTTTTTCTTGAATTTACTACGATTTTTCCGAGGCTTATAGTAATAATAATAAGGATCATCATCATCATCAGATGTGTTTGATGGCAAGTATTCAGAATCTGTGTCTTTGTTCCCTGATTTTCTGGATTCTTTCTGAATTTTCCTTGGACTCCCTATTGCCTATGAAAAATATTATTTAATTAATTTATATCAATATAATTACAATACTGAAATTAAATCCCCAACCTTACTTATAAGCTTTCCATAAAAATCCAATAGCCACTCTTGCTACCATTTTCCCACTAGAAGAATCACTCCTGATCACTGGCTTTCAATCTGCCCTCTGTAAGAAGCCTCTCTGTGGTCTACAGGTCTAAAAAGGAAGGCTCTACTATTGTATAAGTAAAAGCTGAAGAGAATAAAAATTAGATAGGAAGCTACTAATATTTTGACATTAACCTCTTATAATTCATATTTTGTCTAAATCAATAAAAGACTAATAGTTTATAATACATAAATATACAAACTCGGGCAATTAACATATCAAGTACAAAAATACAGCATTTAAAGAAAGTGAAAATCTATTAGTTACTGCAATTAGCAAATAAACTCCTTCTTTCTTTCTGCTTTCTACCTGTACCCCTCCTGAAATTATTTACTGGATAACAATTCTGTGCCAGGCATAGTGTTAGATGCTGGCAATACAAATATGAGGAATATTTAGTTCCTGGTCTCCACGAGGTCTATTGGAAAAGAAAGAACAATAAAAAGTGAAACAATGGTACAAGAATGCCTAAGAGGAGTACAAAACAGACAGGGGCTGGGATGGGGAGGTAGGTGGCAGCATGAGCTTCCTAGAAGTGATGTCAGACCTGAGGTTGAACAGATGAGTTGGGACACTTGCCATGAATGGCACTAATTGAAGATTTTCCTTTTTTGGTGACAGAAGGATTATGAGAAGCATAGAAGTTCACTGCAGCTTTCTACCCTGGTTGGGGAAAAATGTTGGGAGACTCCCTACTCCAGAAAATGAACTTTTTTATCTGTCATTTCCTTCACAGTAGACAAGCTAGTAGCTCCACACTTTGATTTACTGTTATTAGTCTTTACTGGATTAATGGATTGATTTTAAAGTCTATTTATTTATTTTAAGTAATCTCTATACCCAACCTGGGGCTCAAACTCACAACCCCGAGATCAAGAATCTCATCTGACTAAGCCAGTCAGGTGTCCCATTTACCTGATTTATGTTTGCATAGCTATGTAATTATTTTTTTTAAAGCAAGCTTGAAATTAATAGCCCCCCAAAAGCAGTTTTATAACAAAATGTAAAAATTTTATAAGATGACATGGGAAAAATGAGAACTTACATAAAAGATTGAAAATGTATATAAAAAGCTAAGCAAATGTAAGGTATCATTAATATTTTTAAACTACAGAACAGATTTTTAACTGCTGACAACATTAGGATAAGGAGAGAGTCGTTTTATTTTTTTTCTCTCTCTTTTCTTAACGTTTATTTTTTTGAGAGAGAGCAAGAGTGCTGGCGCACGAATGGAAGAAGGAAGAGAGAAAGGTGAGAGAGAATCCCAAGTAGGCTTCTGTGCAGAGCCCAGTGCAGAGCTGGATCTTTGAACATGAACTTTGAGATCAAGACCTGAGCCAAAATCAAGAGTAAGACGCTCAACTGACTAGCCACCCAGGCACCCCTACTTTCTTCTCTTTTTTAAAAAAAGATTTTTTTGTGTGTTATTTTAAACTCTTTAATATGCTTAACCCACCGGGGGGGTGCCTGGGTGGCTGTTGGTTAAGCATCCGACTTTGGCTCAGGTCATGATCTCACAGTTTGTGAGTTTGATCCCCACATCAGGGTCTGTGCTAACAGCTCAGAGACTGGAGCCTGCTTCAGATTCTGTGTCTCCCTCTCTCTCTGCCCCTCCCATGCTCATGCTCTCTCTTTCCCAATAATAATAAATAAACGTTAAAAAATTAATATGCTCAACCCACCAAAATAATTCATTCAAATATTTATTGAGTACTTGCTATGTGCCAAGCACTCTTCTCTGGGACTAGTAAAATACAGTTTCTACTCTGATGAAACTTCCACTCAGGAGGTAGAAAAGAGATGATACAGGCACATGTGATTTTCCTAGTTTGTTTTTTATCTTCAGTCTCTAAAAGCCTTAGTGTCAAGTGGGATCTGTCCACTCCCTCTATAAGGCATCACACAGAGCAACTTAATAAATGTTCTGTTACCTGCTTTTTTGTTTTATCATATGTATCTTCTTCCTTGTAATTCTTCCCCAATGTAAAAGTCCCAGAAAAACCATGCCCTTTGATCTGTTTCACAAGACCTTCAAAAATTAAACATTTCAGCATCCGTTTCAGAAGACTCCTGTTCCGCTGAACATCGTATCTATATATAGAACTGACATACTTATAGATGGAAAGGATGGAAACTCCTTTTTTTCCATTCATTTCTTTCACAGCTGTCAGGATCATCACACGTGTAGCTATATGCAAAAGGATATGCTAACTTAGAATAATTGAAATTAGAAAAAAAACAGAAACATATTAAGAATAATATGCACTGAGAACTAAGACAAAAAAAGATTTTTATTGAAGATATGTTGTCTGTATATCATTTTGAAGAATATGTAATAAAAATTATCTCAATATATTAATAATATACTATGATGGAAATAACCTAAAGAAGAATTGCTCATTAATTTGTTAATCTACCAAAGCAACTATCATTTAAAATTATATTCGGGGAAAAAAAAACTTATCACAATTGTCCATGTATATGCTACCATCAGTAAAGGAAACATTTGTTGGTTAGCAGAATTTGAAGTGGCTATGCTGGAGAATAAACAAAGCCTGGTGTAAACTGTAAGCTCAAGAAATTTAAATACAACAGACTGAACAAGATCTATACCGAGAAAGAATGAATCGATCAAATGAAAGAATAAATCTTTACTTTTGTTAAGGTAATATGACTTGTAATTGATCCCATTTATACAAAGTATAAACCATGAAAACAATTATTCATAACAACTACAAGATCTCTCCCTATAAGAAATGCAAGAACTATGACAAAGATGACTGCAAAAAGGTATTTTCTTTCAGAGATTTCATACTTACGGGGACACTGAACTTTTTCTTTTGGTTCAAATTCCGTATTTGGGGTTTCTGTGTTTTTTACTTTTCCTCCAGACTGATGTGATGGAATGAAATAATTCACCACTTTTCCCTGATATAAACAACATTCAACAGTCACCCAGTGCTTTGCTTTCAGTAATTGGAGCTGCTTGTTAAAATTAACCCTTCTATTAGGAGATGCAAAAGAGTTGTAAAAAAATGATGAAAGAAAGAGCTAAATATGCTATTCACATATACAAACCTTATGTTTTATTTCAGGGCTACTGCTAGCTATCACTTGAAAACTGTGCATATTATCTTAAGTTACCTAAATGTTAAGTGTGAAACTTCTGAAATTAACTTAAAAAAAATTTTTTTTTAATCTTTATTTATTTTTGAGAGGGAGAGAGAGACAGAGTGTGAGTGGGCTGAGAGACAGGGAGGCACAGAATCTGAAGCAAGCTCCAGGCTCAAAGCTGTCAGCACAGAGCCTGACGGGGGGCTCAAACCCACAAACTGTGAGATCATGACCCAAGCCAAAGTCAGACACTTAACAGACTGAGCCACCCAGGTGCCCCTTCTGAAATTAACTTTTCAAAGGCTTGTTTAAATATGGAATTAACATAGAAGTTACCGAGAGTTAAATCATATAGTTAATATAGAAGTTACTGTAACACTGGGGCACCTGAGTGGCTCAGTTGGTTGAGTGTCCAACTCAGGTCATGAGCTTGCAGTTCATGAGCTCGAGCCCCCATCATCTGCTGCTGTCAGCATAGACCCTGCTTTGGATCCTTTGTTCCCCTCTCTCTGCCCCTGCCTTGCCTGAACTCTCTCTCTCTCAAAAATAAATAAACATTAAAACAAAAAAAAGTTACTGTAAAACTATATATTCCAACTCATTTGTTTTTTAACAACGAAATAGATATTTTCTATTCCCTACTCAAATCTACGAGGTTAACTTTGCAAACTTGACCCTACCAGAAGATCACATTATCCCTAAAGTTGTGGGCACAGTGAGCCCTACACGTAATGATACTCTTACCTAGTGTGTTGATTTTAGGTTTTATTACCGGAAATTATGAACTATGAGCTGCACGTGCTTCAGTGGAGCTGTTTCTTTTTTTCCTCCATAAACTCTAAAATTTGTATTTCTAAACACAATTATATATTTTAGAACAAGGACTCAGAGTTTGATTCATTTAGCAATCTAATTACAAAGCTATTTAGCCTTTAACAAAGTTTGAAGTATTAGATTCTATGACTTACATACCTGAGATTTGTACAATTAAAAAAAATTACTTTCAAAAATATTTACTGGTAATATGGAGGCTTGTAGTAGTGACAAAACATTTGAGGGAGTAACAGTACTTTCCTATGAGTTTCTCTGCCAACGAGAAGGAATCTTGGTGACAGCATATCCCCTTTCCTAGTTGGCCAACATCACTTAACAAAAACCCTGCCAGGTCACAAACATCCTATTCTCTGTGCCCGCTTGAGGTTAACGAATAACTAGTACAATTAATTAGCCTCAGAGGAGACTAAAAGTGTTGGCTTAAGTGCCAAGCAAATGTTCAATATATGATGCTTTTTGAGAACATATGTCCCCTGCTTTCTTGGCCCTATGGTACTACTCCTACCTCAGGAAGAGTGAGAGCATCTTGTTTGACATCTTGTCGGGTATGTGTCAGAATCAGAGCCAAAACCTCCACTGTCTTTCCAAGACCCATCTCATCTGCTAAGATTCCGCCAAGCAACTGTGGCCCAGCATTTGGGTAATCACGGATGATGCTGAAGGAAAAAACAAGAAAAACGTATCACAGGAAGGCAAGTAAAAATTATACTATTCCTAAAGAAAACTGGAAGAAATCCATAAAAGTCAAAGTTTTTTTAAACTACATTTTAGTGTGAAACAATCTGAAATGCTAGGTCACTGAATAAAGAACCATGATAATCAAAAAACTGCCTGAGCTGACAAGTGAGTCTGCAGAAACAGGAGTGGTACTGGTAAATAACATCGTTCTTTTCTCTTCTTTAAATAAAAGGAGGTGTGTCTGCCTTCTTTCTGTGTCTGTGAAGAAAAAAACGAGGATAATAACCACTGATTCACCTATGATGTTGCTATGTTTAATGACTCCTACGACTTTAATAAAAGAAATTAACAAATCTAATGAAAATATGAGAACTGGTCCATAGAAAGATGACATTTTTATTTAAAATTATAATCTCTTTAAATATGAGTAACTAAGCTTCTTAAATCCATTATTTTCCATTCATTATAGAAAAATGACAAGTACTATTAATTTCATATTTGTCTTACCTATAAAAATGATAAAAATATAAAGTCTAGTAAGACTTCGACTTAGTATTCCTTCCTAAGGTACTGCCAAGGCTAAAGACATATGCGACCAATGTCATACAGGTTTTTGTAACATTTACTTTTAATATCTAGCACATAAAGTTTGCCTTACCAGCCTGTGTACGGATTGTAGTAGAGTTTCAAACCCTCAGATGTAACAATCTCTCGCCATAAGAAATGCAGGGTATTTTCTAAAAAAAAATATAACCATAAGAACAAGTTTTTGTTTGTTTTCCTTTCTGCCAGAAAATCACGTTAAAATAAAAATAAGTTAATAGTCAATATACTCCGGGAAGCTACATACACATGGAAAAAGGCTAGGATCTCATTCTTTTTTTCAGGTATTATTCTTGTAATTATTCTTCCTTTGCTTTGGGCACCAATATTTTCCACATAAGTGTTATGCAGAAAAACGAAGTACAGCATATCACAGAGAATTAACAGGAAAAGAAAATGAATACAGGAAAACAACTCCTACCCAATGAAGGAAAATAGCTTATCCTCTATAATTCCTTCAAAAAGTTGCCGAAAACCTTTAAATAACTCAACAGACATATGCTTGTGGGCTAATACGTTAACTCAAATCAGACCTAACCTTTTAGAGGGGTCTGATAGCAGGAGGAAAATCTTATTTAACTGAAGAAAAAATATCTTAAACACTGAAGTATTGTGTATTTCAACCAGAGTCTTCCATATTTCTTTCCCTTAATATTTTAAGTTGTTTAAACCAACTGCCAAATTAGGAAGAATGTCTGTATCTACCAGTGAAATGGCAAGTAATTTTGCTGCCTGCTTTAGGGATTAACAGGTGAAGTAGGAATATAGATACATAGGGTTTATAAAATGAAAAAAATTAAAAGATTAAAAAGCTTCAATTTATGGGAACCACAGGGAACATAACTATTAAATGGCACATGGGATTTAATCAACAAAATCCATTCTGTGGATAAAAAATAATAAAATACTGCTATATGCAGCATGGATGAATCTCAAAAAACATTATGTTCAAAGAGGCCAACTTCTCCCCCGCCTCAAGTGTCCGCGTTTTGCCATTCTATTAATTGTTTCAAAAACAGGCAAAACTAACTTATGGTGGCAGTAGTTGCCTCCTGAAGGGGTTGAAGTAGGAGAATTGACTGGGCCATGAGGGAACTTTCTGAGGTGAGGGAAATATTTCATGTTAGCACTGTATCATAGATATAAAAAGACAAAATCAATTTTAACAATTTTATTTAGCTTAACATAAACAAAACCTTATCATTTCCATATGTAATCAATATAAAATTATGAATGAGATACTTGGCCTCTTTTTTTGTACTATTTGAAATCTGGTATATATTTTAAATTTACAACACATAATCTGGGCAGTCATTTGAAGTCTCAAGAGGCACGTGTGGCTAGTACCTTCTGAGAAAATCTAGTTCTATGTCTTAATTGGGTCATTGGTAACACAGATGCATAGATTTAGCCTAATATATCAAATTGTGCCCTTAAGAGCTGTGCATTTTACCCTAAGTAAGTTATACCTTAATAAAATTATGCAAAGAAAAGTTACTGCATTTTGGAGAAAAAATAATCCAGTCTGTAGGAAACTACAGAGCTAACAATTTCCTCAATGACTAAATTATAAGAAAAAAATACAGAATGTGAAGAGATAAAATCTATGGATTAAAGAAACTTAAGTGACAACAATTCCAATGTATGAATGCTAGTTGGTTTCAAATCTGAATCAACTGCAAGACAGAAAGAGAAACAGAGAGAGAGAAAGGGAGAAAAAAAGAAGGAAGAGAGGAGAGAGATTTGGCAGTATTAAAGAATTACTGGGTTTAAAAATCCATCATAACATATATACTTTATATCTGTTTAAAGCAACCCTTTCTTTCATTGAAATAAACTGTGACATTACCAGATTAAATGATATGATATGTGAAATTATTACTTCAATATAATTTAGAGTACGGATGAGAAGTAGGAAGAAATAATGTTGGTTATAAATGAATATTTTCTAAAATTAAAAATTAAAAAGTGACATTTGCTGGATTAAAAAAGTATAAACTGGAATCTACGGGAGAAACAAGTAAGAGCTATACCTCATTAAAATAAATCTATACGGAATGGAAGAGAAATGGTCAACACTTCACTTCCTAGAATCATGCAAAAATCTCATCTTCTGCCCATTCCTTTAAAGATAGTGATAAAAAGGCATAAATGACTCCGATAAACTTACTTTCACAAAAACACTTAATCGATAACATTTTATTTTATTATTTATTTTGTGGAGTAAAGAAAATAAATGCAAACCTAGGAGAATTAGTCATACACCAGTCTCCCACTTCTGTAAATTTGCTTTCTGTTGCTAATATTCATCATTAAATTGTGAAGCTTCTCGCAGATGATTAGCAAGATTCCCATTTGATCATGTTCCAAAAGCAATTCTTAGAGTTAGAAAGGCATGTAAAAAATTTATTGGTTTTAAAAAATTCCAATCAAGGCAGTCTTTATTCGGCAGGAAAAATTAGTTTAAACGCTTATAGTTGAGGGAACTTACAAATGAATTTCTCTGCCTTTCAATTTTAAAGAATTTCTTAGACTACCATTTTGTTCACAGGAAAATTCATTCAATTATAATTAATTCCTAATTATCTTTCATGAAATCCCTCAGATCAATTTGTCTTTGAGCATCTTATACTTGCCACTAGCAGGAGCGCTTCTGAAATGCTCTTGTTGTAGCATCCAATTGACAGCCTCTCTTTGGTATGGTCTCAGCACAGGAATCAACGCAGGATGCTGGACATCCACTTGGATGGACTGCGTTTCTTGCTGATGTGTCTGCTTCACAAACTGATAGAGCTCATCGATGTCCTGTCCCTCTGGCTCACTCTCTGAATCTTCTTCATCCTCTTCCAACACATCTGTACATCCAACAACAAATGTACTCAAAACAACCCACTTTTTCTAACTATAAGCAATTCTTATTCTAAGAACATACTATGCATTTTCCAAACTCTGGGGTCCTGCTCAGTGTGTTCTGGGAGTAGAAGGCCCTATCGTTAATTCTTCACTGATCGAAAACCTACCCATCTATCCTTCAAGATAGTTCAACTTTTTCCATGGCATTTTCTTTTGTTGTCCCTGGTTAGAATCAATGTATTCCCCTGTGTTCATGTAATACCCTTCTATTTGGATATAGCAATATATTGCAATCTGTCTGGTAGTGCAATCATTTATGTGTATTCTTTCCTTGTGCACTGAACTGTAATGCAAAGGCTGTCTTTTGTTTTTATATCTCCTCAGAGTAGCTGGCATATGCTTTGCTCAGTGCAGATATTTAATAAACATTTGAATGTGAATATCTTTTACAGTTTATAAAAGGATAATCTATTTCACTTTTACATCTTGACATAAAAAAACTCCATATGCAGACATAATTTTTCTGTCTAGTAAGACAAGGGTTCCCATTTTATTTCTTATGCTAAAAAAGGACAGGCATTTGGTAGCAGCAGGAGCCAACTAAGAGAGAAGGGCGTAAGCCATTAATACAAATTTGTAATGACATCAGATTCATTTGTTGGGCACAACTGCCCTGTGAGACTTTTGTGCCTACTAGAACATGAAAAAAAAACCCCTCAAAATCTTGAATAAATGTACAAACCCATTTTAGCTTATGATTTATTTCTGAACTCTTTCAAAAGACCTATACACTTTTAAAGAACATACCTCATATGCCCTAGAATGAAGATTGTACCACAAAATACTTAATTTACTTTTTTCAATAAAAAATATTCCATGTGAGATTTATTCTTACTATTCTTGTGTAATCTAGTATTGATAACTAAACTGGAAGTTTTCCTTTGAAATCCTTTGATGTTTTCCTTTGAACAGTTCAACTTGTAGTATTTTTAAAAAAGCAGAATAATTCTTACCGTACCCTTAAAAATTCTAGATGTACTTAAAAGCATCCCTTCCAATCATGAAGCCAGAGACTGTCCTCCTTTTAAAGTCTTCAACATGCAAAATGATTTACTTTTATTAGTAATTTATTATTTTTTTAATTACGTAGGCTTCACCCCCAACACTGGGCTTGAATTCATGACCCTGAGATCAAGAGTTGCAGGCTCTATTGACTGAGCCAGCCAGGCGCCCCTACTTTCATTAGTATTACGAAGCTTTGCAAAGAATGTACTACAGAAACAACTCAACAGTCAAGCTTAGAAAGTGATTTCCCAAATATTCCAGTATGTTCTACAATTTGCATCTGAAATAATGCTGACCCACCATGAGCAGGGCTTGGAGAATTTGAGCCGTTTTTCCAGTAGTGTTGATGGGCTGCACCAAGCCATCCACACTCTCCCCTTGGGAACCAATGGCAGACAACTCTGAAGCTGCAGTCCTGACCAAGGATGCAACATCTTGGCAAGAAACAGTAGCAAAGTTAACTGGTCTTTATGGGAAGCAGGCTCTTGAGATTATTTGTCAGACTGCAAAGGAGAGGTGGAATAAGGCCAGCCAAGAATCTCTGGCCATAACAAAATAAAAGCACAAGAATAATGCAAAAATTCCAATCAGCTCAGATCCCTTTGGACTCTATGGACTCTGCAAACATTTCTTGAGAACCTGGTCTGGGCTAAGCACGGTATTTAGCAAATAAAGACACAAATTAGTGGGGGCATTTCAGATATGTGTAGTTTTGTCACACATTGATTTTATAGAGGCTGTTTAATTTTATGATGGTTTTATTGTTTTTCTGATTATTATGTATAGGACTTGGGAAAAACCCACAACTCTCAAGTAATGTCAAATTTTTAAAGTTTATTTATTTATTTTGAGAGAGAGAGAAAGAGAGCACGTGTGCACATGCACAAGCATGGGAAGGGTAGAGAGAGAGAGAGGGAGAGGGAATCCCAAGCAGGCTCTGCATTGTCAGTGCAGAGCCCTATGGTGGGGCTTGATCTTGAGAACCATGAGATCATGACCTGAGCCAAAATCCAGAGTTGGATACCCAACCGACTGAGCCCCAGGTGTCCTAAGTAATAGCAACTTTTAAGTTTACCTGGAATAATAAAATTGTACAACTTTTCCATCACTCTTTTCATAAGCTGATTAAACTTCTTCATTCTTGAATTTGCATCACTCAAAAAGTCTAGTTTTGCTAGGCCACCTTCCAAAAGATAAATTCCAACCTACAAAGGATTAATCAACACAAAAATAGTATTAATTGTACTATTACATTCTTCATGAGGACATTAAAAAAAGTTTTTTAATACTGTTTTTAAAGGTATTCACAGTATATGCCCCACAATCGTTAAATATATACCTACCAAATCTCCGTCACAAATTTTTACTTTCAATAACAAATTCATTGTACAAATGCAGTGCCTACTATGTGTAAGGCACCATTCAAGTTGCTAGAAAAAAATACTTCCCAACCTGGAACCAAACCTGAGATAAGGTGATAAGAACACCCATTCCACCTACCAAGCCAAAGATTTCCAAATTTGATGAGTATCAAAATAATCAGTTAAATTGGTTAAAAATGCAGATTGCCCCAGAAGATTCTGATGCACATGCCAGGATTCTTAAGCACAGTTTGGTGTGGGAATTGCCATTACTAGATCAAACACTACAATGTATAGGAAAACAGATCTTGATTGATGTAAGATAGTTTAATTCTGGTAAAACAATGCAGCATGAAGTTCCATAGTCAAAAGACTTGAAGTTGAATACTAGCACTGGTATTTAGGAGCTAAAAAAAAACAGGCAAAGTAATCGATTTATTTTGACCCAAGCACTGTCATTTGCAAAATGGAGAGAAGACTATTATGAGATAGCCTAGGTAATACAGTTTTAAACTTCCTAATGGTATATACTCACTAAATGCATTTTCTTTCTTTTCCCTAAATTATCCTGGACCTGATTCCATAATCATGCAGAGTCTCATATTCTTTTACTAAAGAACAAGAATCCAAACCAGCATTATATGGGAATAAGTAACAAAGAATGTATTTTTGTATATATTTGTACTCTGCCTTGTATACACCTAGAGTTAGCTTACTATAGCAGCAAGAAATGTTTAAATATTTATACAAATTGGGATAAGAAGACAGAAGAGATCAAGTCTATGGGGAACATAGACAGAACACAGATAAACAAGCCATGAATTCTTACATACTTCCTATCACCGAGCCACAATTTGGGCTTTCATGATCAACCAGGAGAGGGAATACGTGGTTGCAAAGTTTCATTGCCCAGGGAAGAATTAATTACAATCTAATGCTTCCAACTTTTTTCCTTTCCTTTTGTCAATTCTGAAACTACAGATAGGGCTACAATACAATTGTTTTTTAACGTGAGAAAGACAAAAAAGACACAGTTTTCAATCGAACAAAGGTGAATTTAATAATTTTAATCTTTATGTTCATTTATTTTTGAGAGACAGAGAGAGAGAGAGAGAGAGAGAGCAAGCTCATGCAAGTGGGGGAGGAGCAGAGAGAAAGGGAGACACAGAATCCAAAGCAGGCTATAGGTTTTGAGTTGTCAGCACAGAGCCTTACACAGGGCTTGAACACGTGAACCATCAGATCATGATCTGAGCTGAAGTCGGACACTTAACTGACTAAGCCACCCAGGTGTCCCTGAATTTAACATTTTAGAATTTCTTATCCTTTCAAGTTTTGGCATGAAGGCATATTAACCTGCTTCACAGTTTATAAAGTACATCTACTTACATTGTCTCACCGGATTGCCAACACAATTGTATGAGGTAAAAGGAATGATTATTATTTACATTTTATACAGAAAGATGCTGAAATTAAATGATTCACATAAAGTTACTTGGCTAGTAAATAGAAGAGCCTGAAATGAATTACAAATTTACTCATTCATTTGCTGAAAATCTGTTCAGTATGGGGCATTTTACTAGGCTGTGAAGAAAAAATGACTTCATAGTCTACTGAAGGAGAAAAATTTTAAATCTAAGTACACTACAAGTGGCCAAGGCAAAAATAAACATCTGTACAGTGTTGTGGAGGAAGGGCATGTAATACCATCCATGAAGTTTAAGAAAAGATCTCCCTCGAGAAGTAAACTCTGAGCTGAATATTAAAGAATGTCCAGGAGTTATTAGGGAACAGGAAGGGAACAACCCAGGCCGAGGGAAGTGTGAAAGCAAAAGCACAGATGCAGAAATAGAGCCAGAAAATGTGCAGGACACAAGTCAATTCGGAATTTCTGGAACAAAATAAAAACCAGAGTGGTAAAGGATAAGGCTGGAGAGTACACAAGGGTCTATCAAAGAAAGGAGTTACACACAAGATTACACTTAATTCTGTAGGCAGTAAAGAACAGAATTTCATTTCATTCATATTATACCATCCCAGAGACAAAGCAGATGGAGTTGAAAAGGCCAGCAGGGCAATAAAGAACGGCTACAGGAAGAGGGAGAGATGAGGAAGACCAAAAGAAGACACTGAGAGTAGAGCTGGAAGGGAGGAATCCGGGATGTCTTGAAGAAGGACAGCCTGGAAACGATCAGCTAGAAGTATATATTTCTTATAGCTACTGAAAGCCCAAAATAAAGTACACTTTGAAACTTAACGATGAAAGGCTTATTGCTGGATTTTTACACCTTCCTTCTACGTTAACTTCAAAATGGGACTGCCCAATGCAGAAGAACCTTAAAAGACACCACAGAAATTGAGTACCTTAATAATGTGATTCCCTTCTGGTTTTTGATAAAGTTTTATTCTTCTCTTCTTTTGTAGCCACCCCAAATCTTCAAGCATTTCACCACTGAAAGATGATTCCACTCGAATACCATTATCACAAATACTGACTGGCTCATTGAGTCCTTTTTCTTGTTTCTCTGCATCTTCACTTTCTGAATTAACATAAATCAGGAACTGACCGCTTGACTCTGAACTCATCAGTGTAAAACTCCTTTCTGAAAAATCTTCAGTTAAACTCTGTTCGGGAAGGAGCTGAAGAGTGAATTCTCCTAGAAATGCCCTCCAAGAATTATCAAAGTGATAGGGAGAAATCACAATATTCAGCTTTACAGACAGAGGAGAAAGAATGCCACTGGTCTCTTCTTTATCAACCGATTTTGCGATGCTCACTGCTTCCAAACACCTCTTCTTATCTCTGTGAGCCACTTCTTCTTGTAGGCTATCACCGAGGATGATGCAGTGAGCAGAAGAGAAATCTGAACCCGAGCAGGGGTGCTCCTCATCAGTTAGGATGAGAGGCTCATTCCTTCTGTCTTCATGCATATTCCAGCGAAGCTGCTGTTGCTTTGCTTCATCAACTCTCACTGGGGGAGCACGTTTCCGTCGGCTGCTCATTTTCAAGTTTTCTTGGTTGGCAACTGTGAACTCTAGAAGACAAAGGCAACAAGTAAGCATTCCAACAGAGGATTTTAGTATTAAAGTGCTCCCAGATGAAGAATTCACCACAAACTAACAGCCCACATACACAATATGAACTCTTTGGAGAGATAAAGCAATGGATAATTTTTTTTTTTAGTAAGTCAAATACAGGTAAGGACCACATTGACCACAATCTCACGCATCATAGAAATTCTAATGGTCATAACAGTACTTTAATGGATACATTTAATAAAGTTAACATGCTACATAAAATAAAATACATTTAATGAACAGTAAGACAGTAAGGTAAATCTCTCAAATATCCTGGAAATGCATAGTTGAAGAGTTCTAGGAACTCATAATCATCACAACAAAAGTTCATTTTTGTTTTATAATTCCAAGGAGTTTATAGAATTTTTAAAAATTCTGAAAAATATATTTTCTCTTTTAAAAGAGGAAGATGAAAATCCAGAATGTATTTCTTTTTGTGGATCAGCAGATAAAAAGGTAACAGGAATAGCTGGGAAGGAATAAGGTGGTGATGGCAACCAGAGGAAATGGAGCAGAGACAATAAAGGAAGAAGAGAAAAAAAAATGTAGGAAGAAAAAGAAAAAGAAAGCTTTGTCATCTCAGAAGAGGAACTGGTCTGACAGCAGCCTGTATTATGTAGGCCCAAACTAAACTTTTCCCCAAATAATAGCCAATTCCTATATGAAACACAAACCAACTCACAGAGATTAAATCATAAAGTTGTGGGGCGCCTGGGTGGCTCAGTCGGTTAGGCGTCCCACATCAGCTCCGGTCACGATCTCGCGGTCTGTGAGTTTGAGCCCCGCGTCAGGCTCTGGGCTGATGGCTCAGAGCCTGGAGCCTGCTTCCAATTCTGTGTCTCCCTCTCTCTCTGCCCCTCCCCCGTTCATGCTCTGTCTCTCTGTCTCAAAAATAAATAAACGTTAAAAAAATTAAAAAAAAAATCATAAAGTTGTAATGATGGCTGATGCCTATTCCACCTATTCTAACAATGTAGTTGGGGAAAAAGAAAAGGATGTATAAACAATTAAAATTTGGCTTCAGGATAGTTTAAGAAATATTTTCAATTTGGAATGTTTATGGACTGGAAGATTCAAGATGTCAATTCCTAGATACTGATCCACAAAGTAATCCCATTCAAAATCCCAATAGGCTTTTTATTTTTTTATTTTTTAATTTTTGCAGAAGCTGACAAGTGATTCCAAAATTTATATTAAAATGCCCAAGATCTAGAAAAGTCAAAATAATTTTGAAAAAGAATAAAGTTGAAAGACTTACACCGACTCCAGGACTTACAATGATGGTAATCAAAACAGTGTGGTAACGGTACACAGACATGGTAATCAAAACAGTATGGTAATAGTATATGATAGATATATAGAGCAATGTAACAAAATAAAGTGTTCTGGAATAGACCCAAACACATATGGTCAATGATTTTTGAAAGAAATTCAAAGGCAGTCAACAGGCAAAAAATATCCTTTTCAATAAACAGCCATATGCAAAAAAAAAGTGAACCTGGACCTTTACCTTATACATGTCAAAATTAACTTGAAATACATCAAAAACTGAACCACAAAAGCTAAAACTATAAAACTTCTAGAAGAAAACAGGAGAAAATCTAAGTGACATTAGATTAGGCAAAAAAATTTAATTTAAATAGGTTACAAAAAGCAGAGAATATAAAAAAATTGATAAAGTAAGCTTCAACAAAATTACTTTGGCACTTCAAAAGATACTGTTATAAAAATGAGAGGGGAGCCAGACAGGGCACAGTATTTGTAAAACACCATCTGATGAAGGATTTGTATGTGGAATAGAAAAAGAACTTTTACAAATCAGCAATAAGACAACCTTATGAAAAAATGACACACACTTCACCAAAGATGATCTACAAGTGGCAAATAAGTACATGAAAACATCTTCACCATCATCAGTCATTAAGCCAATGCAAATTCAACCTACAAACCACAATAGGAAACCATGTATCCACTAGAATGGTTAAAATTTAAAAGACAGGATGTACAGCAGCCAGAACTGAACTCTCAAACATTCTAAAAGGACAAATTTGTCAATTTCTTATAAAATTAAACACAAACGTTCTGTTCTGCGCAGTCTAGTAATCTTGCCCCTCGATATCTACCAAGAGAATTAAAAACATAGATTCACAAAAGAGATTTAAATTTGAATGTTAATAGCAGTCAATTATTAGCAGTCAATATTGGAAACAACACAATTGTCCATTACGTGGTAAATGGATAAACCGGTGGAATACTACTCTGTGATCAACCACTGATAAAACATAGATGAATTTTTAAAGCATCATGCTAAGCAAAGGAAGTCAGATGTGTAAGACCATATACTGTATGATTCTATTTACATGAAATTCTAGAAAAGGCAAACACCTACTGATAGAAAGCAGGTTAGTGGTTACTAGAGGCTAGGAAGTGCCTCAGATCTCTGGTCCCCATCCTGCCACATTAAAGTTGGATTACTGTAATATATAATTTATACTTCTGAGAGCTACCACTCATTGAATATATGCCAAATTTCTGTTAACCATACTATTGCACTTACATTTTTTTTAAGTTTATTTATTTATTGAGAAAGAGAGAGAGAGAGAGAGAGAGAGAGAGAGAGAAAGAGAGAGAATCCCAAGCAGGCTCTGCCTTACCAGTGCAGAGCCTGACTCAGGGCTCAAACTCAGGAAAAACCATGAGATCATGACCTGAGCCAAAATCAAGAGTCAGAAGTTTAATCAATTAAGCCACCCAGTCACCCCTTAATAAATCTGATTTTAAAAGCACAAAAAGTAAATACAGGAAAGATTTAAAATTATAAGAGATTATTAAGAACAGCTTTATTCTAATAAACTTGAAAAGTCTACATAAAGTGAGCAATTTACTAACAAAATATAAATGAATAAAATTTATTTTCTTAGTAGCCACGCTGCATATGGCTTTTTAACTTTAAATAAAATAAAGTAATACCATAAACTCAGCTGCTCAGTCTCACCAACCACACTTTAAGAGCTCAATAGCCATATGTGACTAGCGGCTACTACACTGGACAGGGCAAATATAAAACCTTCACAAAACTGCAAAAAGGCTATCAAGTATTGTTGGTCTAAGTCAATCATGAGAATTCCATTTCCTTAGCACTGACTGCTTTATGAATGTGCAGGTAATAGACTAAAAATCAATCTCTTACTATGGTTAACTATAAGCATCATATCTCCTCTATTATCTTGGAAGGACAATACAGGAAGCCCCTAATAACCTGTATGTTTATCTTTGCCCAATTCTCATCAGAACACAGGCTAGAATACTGGAATTTGGTCATTCTGGAAGTTTGAAAAGTTCTGCTCATCAGCTTATTAGTTAACTATGACCACAAATATGCTGTATAACACACCATCTCAAAGCTCAATGCTTCGAGAGAGCAATCACTTATTCTCTTAGATTTGCAGGTTAGCTGAGGGTTGGCTGACCTAGGCTAGGTTTCTGGAGGAGCAGTTCAGCTCGGCTTGAATCCTCTTTGGACCAGCAAAGCAACCCACAAATGTGCATAAGGCCATGGGTGAGGTGTAACAGTGTAAATCCAAACACACAAGTACTCTTCAAAGTGTGGTCATAGCAAAAGCACAAGGTTCCACGAGCTAAAGCAAGGCACACGAATGGACCCAAAGTCAAGGGGTGGGGAAACGTACCGTACTTCTTTACTGGGTAGAACCGCTCATGACAAAGAGTGTGGATATGAGGTAGGGGTTACACGATCTATGACACCAACTCTAATATTAATAACATGGTGATTATGGAATTGTTAACCCTGAAAGCCCCAAAACAAATGGCTATAGAGTCTCACATCTGTAAAACAATGTGGCTTACAGGAGAAAAAGAGTCTAATTCTAGCTTTGGCATTGAGTGACTGTGTGGCAGAGGAATAGTTATCTAACCGCTCTGTGCCAGTTTTCTCATTCCTAAAATGGGGATGACAGGACTGTGTTTAGAAATAATATTGGGGTGCCTGGATGGCTTAGTCAGTTAAGCGTCCCACTCTTGATTTTGGCTCAAGTTACGATCTCGTGGTTTGTGAATTTGAGCCCTACACTGGGCTCGGCACTGGCAGTGCAAAGCCTGCTTGCGATTCTCTCTCTCTCTCTCTCTCTCTCTCTCTCTCAAAATAAATAAATAAATATAAAAAAATACTGTAAATGCAATAGTATAGTTAACAGAAATCTGGCATATATTCAGTGAATGGTAGCTGCTATTATCATCACCCTCAGAACTATAAGCTATACATTACAATAATCCAACTTTAATGTGGCAGGGACCATAGATCTGTGTGTCTCAAACTTTACACGTTAGAATCATTTGGGGAACTTAAAAAAAATACTGATGCCCATGTATACCCCAGCCCGTTAAACCAGAACCCAGCACACATTCATGATTAAAAAAAAAAAAAAAAAAATTGTTTTGGTCGACTCTTTTTCTAAGGGATTTCTATCCAGGGATAATTTCTTGAACCAAAGAAGATGTTATTTGATGAAACTACTTACAACCATAATGTTAACTGGAAGCCAAGAAGTCAAGTACTGGTAAAATTCTATAAATCTCTAATCATATTCCAAATACTTCTGGTTTTCTTCATACCACATGAATCCCATTTTTGGTCATTGTATTTCTTATTGTTTCCTCTTAAATATCAGCGTTTGGGTAAAACATTATATACAGTTTTTTAAATACGGACCACGCTTTATACAATAGTCCTGCATTTAAATGTAAAAAGCCTGTTGCTTGAAATGCCCTTTTACACTTTGCTGTCTGTTGCTGTCCCAATCTTCCCCAGAAAACTTTCCATGAGTGGGCATGCTGAGTTAAGGGCCTTTCCTCCTTGATCCCAACTGCTACAGTGCTCTAGCTTGAAGGACTTGAAAGCTGGGCAGAAACAGTATCCTATTCCCCATTGTACACCCAATGCCAGGTCAGTGCCAGAATGGAAATGATATTCCAAAACAAGGTGAAACAAGTTATCTTGAACTCCCTGAATACCGAATATCCTCCCTCTTTTTAAAGTGCCATGTTTCTTTTTGGACAAGAGTCTCTTAACCACGTTCTAGAAGATTATAGGTAATGTGAAACTATTCTTTACTATTTCTGGCCCTGAATGAGACAGAGAAAACTGACTGACCCATATCTTCGACAGAAAACAAAGACAGCTGTTAGAAAAATAAGCATAAAATGTTAAGTTACTATGACATTGTAACAAACGATTACCAATTAAACTTAAATTCAGATTTTTTTCCTCTCCGAATTATTATCTCTCTATTAAAAGACACCTACAAATCCTAAATTACGACAAATCCGTGGTAGACCCAGGTTTAGGCTATTAGGAGCAAAAAGTATACATCTGTCACCCTGCTGCCCAAGGTAAGCCTTACGTAAGCAAAGCCCAATCATTGCTGATTAGTGAAAAGCTCTTAATGATCTAGCATTACCACGATCCTTCTGTAGTTATAACTCCAACAAGATGAGAGTATTTTAATCTACCGAACCCCAAAATATATGTCACATAAACTTAAAAAATGCCCCGGTAAGAAGCTTTTTCACCAGCACATTCTGTTCCCACAAATCTTTGTAGGCTGAACTCTTAATAAAAGATTTGTTTTAATAATTCTACAAGTGCAGTTCTTTTAGGCTTGGGCAAAAAGAGGACATATACACAATAGCATCTTTCAAAAGTAAACTATTTTATTCTCAACTGTTAGCTTATTGGTTAACTCGACCTGGGGAGCTCTAGAAAGAGCAGGTTATCCAGTACAGGCACACTTATCTCGCTAATGCTCAATAGTACTCAGCTTCCAGCATGGTTTCTGATCATAAACCAACATCTAGGATTTCTAACTCCTGGCTAATGTCCAGTCACTTAGAAAAAAGTCACGAGATTAATGCCATTATTTTAAAACACTGTATATCTGACAATGACAGTCAATCATCAGATAACAAATCTCTGTTCATAAACCTAGCAGCGACCACGGAGCCAAAATGTACAACGTGCAAGGGTGGTTGTGAGTGCGAATGTAATTAATCTGACTCTAAAGGTAGCTGAGAACTTTCAGACTAACTTAGAAGCCTCGCCTCCCGTTTACCACATTACAACCCCGCGCACCTAGAAGCTAGGTAGTCAGCTGCCCAGTTGCAGCCTCCAGGGGCGTTTGTGTTAGGAATGGCGATGCCTACTCCGTTTTCCTCCAAAACTCAAAAGCGGTTCAAGGAATCAAAGCTGGGCTGTCAGCGCCAGATCGCTCCCAGCAGGCCCGGCAAACAAGCTACCGCGAGGCCGAGGAGCGCGACAGCCCCTCGGGCGCTCGATCTAAACACCGCGGGCCCCAGCCCCCGGGGAGAAGCACAGCCTCCTTTCCCACGGCCCTACCTTCTCCCTGGGGGGCCGTGGCGGTCCAGAGGCCCCCAAGTCTGGGATGGGAAAGGGTCGGGGAGACTCGCGCTGCGGTTCTCTCTCAGCCCTTTAGCTTCCTAGGCTCCAGACAACTACTTCTTCTCTCCCAGGGACCTCCGTCTCCGTTTGGAGACGTCTTCCGTCCCCAACCTCTGACCCCTGACCCCCCATCATCCAAGAGCCTACCTGGTTCTCCAAGCCTCTTGAGACACTCTGCACCAAGGCTCGGGGCTCCACTAAAGCCCCCCACAAGTCCCGGGCAAGCATTCACCACCCACCGAACACCCGTCTGAGATGGGCACGCGCGCTTTACGCTGGTTTGTGTTGGGGTTCCCGGGGGGCCCAGAAACCAGAGGTCCCAGCTACCGGGTGCGCGCTGGAGCGTAGGGTCAAGGTGAACGCGCACGTCGGAGCGCCCCGCCCCTTTTCTCCAGCAATAGCTTCATACGTCGCTTCTGCGCAAGTCCACACGATTAAAGTCTCGCAGAGGATACGTTGGGATCTCGCGATAGCTTTGCCCCAAGATATTAGGAGTACAGGATTGGCTGGAACCTCTAAGGAGGGGGCGAGGCTCTAAGCAGATATTAGATGTGGGCGGGGCTCCCCGCTGAAGGGGCGGTACTCCGCTTGAAGCAAGTGATGGGAGTGATTGGTGGATTTAATAAAAAGGCAGAAGAGAGTTCTGCAAATGCACCTTTGCTATTGCTTCTAGAAAGCAGCTGCTATCTAGGTATGGATGAACCTTATCTCTGTCAGAAAAGTTATTTTAAAAGGCTTCTCAGGAAAAGTGAGTAAGTAGTTTAAGAGGAGAGAAAAACTACATGTACTGAAGCAGGCCTTCCAATATCTTAGTTTTTTTTTTTTTTTTTCTTATTCTCTCCGAGAGGTAGCCTCTTTCTCATGAGTGAAGGCGTACGTTTAGTTAACTGGAATAACTCTGAGAGGCTTCAGGGCCAAGAGCTTGTAACATGACCGTCAGGAAACATCAGGCACTCAATGACTAGTGAGTACCTAATGAGGGTTCAGCATAATGCTCAAAAAGGGGAGTCTCGGCATGTGTGGTCAGAAGCACAGAAGTAAGTTCTTGTCTAAGAAAACATCTGTTGTGGTTGCAGACAGTTCAGAGTGGTCGTATCCTACACAATACAGAACTTCATCACAGACTTCTAAGCCTGAAAGAAGCCATTTACATAAAGTAAACCCGGTAAAATTAGGTGGAAATCAGTTACCTTCTCCCAGGCTTCCTGAGGCAAGTTGAAAAAGGAGTACAAATGCTGGAGCGTTTGTACTGGCAAGCAGACTTCTTTGGAGAACCGATCATTTTACTAAGTACAAAAAGATGGGCCCTTTCTTTTGGACGTGCAAGCTCAAACTCACGTTTAAATGTATATTGAGCTGTAAAAGGTTATCTTTGGTATTTTTATGTCACTTCTTACCATTGGAGCAGAGAATTAAGCTCATACTTCGGCTAAGTCCAACTGGTGCCAGACAGAAACATGTGAAAATAAACACAGCATCATTTCATCTTTGTTCACATTAATTGGGGTAATGAATCTCTACAGACATAATTATTGTTAGCCTGTACAAATATTAAACTACAGAGATTCAGTTGTAAGTGTGCAGAAATGCAGTTTTAACTATAGAGATGGAATCTATGCACTATCAGTAGTTACAGTTAAACAAAGTTCTTCCTATTGAATATTCCAATGGTGTATTCAATCCTATATTTGCAGAGTGTCCTGTATATTCTTTGAAAAATGTTCTCTATGGAGTAATGTGTTGCAATATCAGAATCACCAGAGCTAATTTTAGAAAATATGGTTCATTTTTGCACTTAGGTATCTGGAAGTTCCCAGCTGTGAGACACCTTTTTACCCCTTACAAAACTGAGTTCATCCACCCTTCAGATACTAATGATCTAATGCCATTTCACAAGTATAACCCAGATACAAACCAATAAGTGAACTACCCAGTGTTTGTAGAGTTCAACTACTTCTTAAAACTATAAATGTGATCATTTATAGTCAGATCATTTGCTTCCTGTGTGGTCTCACTAGACCAAAGCTATGCATCAAGTTCCTTTTGGGGACAGTAGCTTTATTATAGCCATATCCTTAATTAAAGTCATCTTTTTGGAAATTAATGTTCTTTTTTAAAAAAAATGTTTATTTTTGAGAGGGAAAGCACAAGTGGGGGGAGGTACAGAGAGAGAGGGAGACAGAGGAAACAAAGCTGGCTCTGTGCTGATAGGAGAGAGCCCTAAGTAGGGCTCCAACTTACAAAGGTGAGATCATGACCTGAGCCAAAGTTGGATGCTCAACTAACTGAGCCACCCAGATGCCCCCCCTTTTTTTTAAATAAAATGCTAATTTATTTTTGGAGAGAGAGAGAGAGAGCGTTTATTTATTTTTGAGAGGGAAAGCACAAGCAGGAGAGATGTAGAGAGAGAGAGAGAGAGAGAGGGAGAGGGAGAGAGAGGATCTGAAGCAGGCTCTGTGCTGACAGCTGAGAGCCTTATGCAGGGCTGGAACTCCAATCTTGAGATCATGACCTGAACTGAATTTGGATGCTTAACTGACTGGGCCACCCAGGAGCCCCTGAATAAGTTGGTCTTAAGGAGGAAGACTGGTTGAGAGAGAATAGATGAGTTAAAGCAAATTTAACTCCCTTTCTGGGTAGAAACAAGGTAACTGATGATTTATGAGTAGAACTTTCTATTTTGCAAGGCTCTTTCATGTTCGTTTTTCTGTGAAATACTTAAAATTTCATGAATTTTGGAATATTTAAAATTAATTTAAAATTTAAAATATTTAAAATATTTAAAATTCTCATTTTACAGAAGAGGAATCTGAGAGTCAGAGAAATTTGGTGATTTGCCACCGTTTAGCTCTGAGAGACAAGAGGATATAGAGCTCCCTTGACTATTCTGTGTAGGCCGTTGCCTCTTATTACTAAGTCATGTATTTGGCTATCAGATAAAAATAAGCAATTATCACCAGACTTCCTGGGTTGGCCTGCAAAAAATGAAGGCAAAAAGTTTGTAATTATTTGCTGACACAGGGCTATGTATATCAACAATAAGGATCATTCGGGTCCAGGACTGTTTCTCCTTAATAGATCATTAATAAAATTGCTTGAGAACTTTATTCCTTATTCTGCTCACCGTTGCCTGCTCTCTGGAAGTGAAGATAACGGCCACTCAGTATGACTGAGGCTTGCCAAAGATGACTCTTTTTTGCCATTTCCTCCACTACCAGCCTGTCTTCAGACTACTTTTTCTCCTCCTGACCAAATGAAAGTATTAGGGTCAAAGTAACCATTCCAGAGTGAATTGCAAGGGCCGAAGGCCATTGTTAAAAATGTGTGTAGTTTTAACAGAGAGTGAAAGAAACACAGTCTTGCAAAATTGGCTCTGGCAGGGGTGATCAGCTGTGACCAAGGGAGTGATGCCAGGTCAAACAAACAAAAACTGGTATCAGAGGGATTATGCATGCTTTGCTGTAGTGTGAACAGGATATGTTGAAGGGCAGGCGGTGTGTGACCTGAACACAAATCTTCGTGTGTAGAGCCTCACAGCTTTTCCTCAGGCTGGCTGTGGATAAGTCTAATTATTAACTTTCAATTTAATTTTCCCACAATGATTTGCAGGTTGGATTTATTTCAAACTGCAAAGTTTGTCCTGTCTCCCCTGCTGAAAACTCAACCTGAAAAATGAAAACTCAAGCTGTGTCCCTTCTGCCTCTCATAATTTGTAAAACAAAATTCGTAAACTGTACACAAAAAGCTGCACTGGACATGAACTTGTGACTTAAGGAGAAGGTAATTCGTCATTTCTTTCTGTTTGTCTTTGTTGTCAATAAAGCAATGCTTATAAATTAAGTAAAAGCAAGGAGCAGTAAAAGCAAGGCTGAAGCTGAGTCTGTTGGGTAAGGAAAGATGTGAGATTATATTCAGTGTTTCTCAACGAGGATGACATAATCAGTACCATTGATCCCTTTCATGGCCCTTTCCACTCTCCATTCCCAACTGTTACTTTTGTTCTAATATTCTTTTCCAATTGATTTTTTTCAATACGGCCTCTAGGCATTAAGCAACAGGAATATTGTAGATGATTCTACTGATGCTTATGACAAGTAATATTTATTATGCAGGTTTGGAAAAATACAAATAAATGTCTTTTGAATATTTCAAGGGTTACTATCAGGTGTCATTGTAAAGTACAAAAATAGTTATGAAACACTTTCAGAATGAATCTAAAATCTCAACCTTGGTCATAGTAGCATAAAATGATACTTAACAGAGAATAGAGTCTTTCCAAAGCTTCCATCCACCAGAAGGGTAGCACCATGCTCAGACCTTACCACTGGTGTATTGGTTAGGTCAGTTCTTGAGGTAATGTCGAAAATAGATCTGAGTTTCACCTCCTTTAAACTCTGTTGAATTTTTTATTTATTCTTTGAGCCCTTAAATAAATTTATATAATTAAAACCTTAAATACTACACAGTAATAGTATATAATGATCAATCATATCCACATGCTGTAACTGTTAACTGTTTGCTCCTGTGCTGACTGTTTGCTCCTGAGAGTTAATTTTTAAACAACAAACCAATCCATCCAACCATCTCATATAATTGTAGTGAAACTAATTTAAATAAAGAGAGATATTTAGGAACCACTTGAGTAGATAAACTCCAACGTATGACCTAATTGATTTCTGGATGATTAAAAAGCAAGCTCACATAAATCAAACCCTTACTTCCTATAGCCATGATGTTATAAACTGAAACCCATTTTATACCTTAGAAATACCAAAGTCAGGGTGCCGGGGTGGCTAAGTTGGTTAAGCGTCCGACTTCTGCTCAGGTCACAGTCTCTGGGCTGGGAGTTCGAGCCCTGCGTCAGGCTCTGTGCTAACAGTTCAGAGCCTGGAGCCTGCTTCAGATTCTATGTTCCTCTCTCTGTCCCTTCCCCGCTCATACTCTGTCTCTCTCTCTCTCAAAAATAAATATTAAAAAAAAGAAAATTGAAAAAAAACAAAAAAGAAATACCAAAATTACTTTTATAAAAATTAACTCTCTATGAATCATAGACTTAAATGTAAAATACAAAAGTATAAAACCCCTAGAAGATAACAGGAGAAAACCTAGATAACGCTGGATATGATGATGACTTTTTAGATTCTACACCAAAGGCACGTACATGAAACAAATAGTTGATAAGCCAGACTTCATTAAAATTAAAACCTTCTGCTCTGCAAAATAACATATCTAGAGAATTAGAAGACAGGCCATAGCTTGGGAAAAAATATTTGCAATAGACCCATCTGATAAAGTACTGTAACTACAACAATTGGTTAAAGGATGCACAAGATAAAAAGATATAAGATATGACATCAAAAATGTAAAACATGGGGGGGGGCACAGAGTAAAACTAGAACTTTAGAATGTGATCAAACTTAAGTTGTTATCAACTTAAAATAGACTGTTATAGCTGTAAGTTGTTATATATAAGCCTCATGGGAACCACAGAACAAAAACCTATAGTAGGTACACAAGAAATAAGGAGATCACTAAAGAAAGTAATCAAATCACAAACGAAGAAAGCAACTAACAAAATGACAATAAGTACATAGCTGTCAATAATTTCTCTCTCCCTTTCTTTCTTTCTTTCTTTCTTTCTTTCTTTCTTTCTTTCTTTCTTTTAACATTTATTTATTTTTGAGAGACAGAGAGAGGCAGAGCATGAGCAGGGGAGGGGGAGAGCAAGAGGGAGACACAGAATCTGAAGCAGGCTCAGACTCTGAGTTGTTTGTTAGCACAGAGCCTGATGCGGGGCTTGAACTCATGAACTGTGAGACCATGACCTGAGCTGAAGTAAGATGCTCAACTGACTGAGCCACCCAGGCACCCCAATAATTACTTTAATTTAAATAAACTAAATTCTCCAATCAAGTCACATAGAGTGACTGAATGGATGAAAACATAAGGTTCATCTATATGCTGCCTACAAGAAAGATTCACTTCAGATGTAAGAACACGCACAGACTGAAAGTGAAGGTATGGAAAAAGATCTTATTTGTGGATGGAAACCAAAAAATTGGGTAGTTATATTTATATCAGACAAAATAGACTTAAAAACAAAGACTGTAATAAGAGACAAGGAAGAGCATTCCATGATGACTAAAGAGGTCAATCCAACAAGAGAATATAACATTTATAAATATGCACCCAACATAGAAGCACCTAAATATGGAAAGCAAATATTAACAGACCTAAAGGGAGAAATGGCGGTAAAATATATTAAGGAACTTTAATACCCCACTTACATCAATGAATAGATCATGTAGACAGAAAATCAATAAGAAAATATTGGCCTTAAATGACACCTTATACCAGATGAACTTAACAGGTATATACAGGAACATTCCATCCAAAAGCAACAAAAGATACCTTCTTCTCAAGTGCTCATGGAACATTCTCCAGGACAGATCATATATTATGCCACAAAAGAAATCTTAATAAATTTAGGAAGATTGAAATCATATCAAACATTTTTTTAACCATGATAGTATAAGAGAAGAAAACCAGAAAATCCACAAATATGTCACATGCTATTGACCACAAATGGTTTAAAGAAGAAATCGAAAGACAAATAAAAAAATATCTTGAGACATTGACAATGGAAATGCAACAAACCAAAATTTATGGGATGCATCAAGAGCAATTCTAAGAGAGAAGTTCATAGTAATAAGTGCCTACATTAAGAAACAAGAAAATCCTTAAATAAACAACCTAATAACAATATATAACACTACTGCTAATAATATAATAAATATATAATATAATTTGATGTTCTCAATAGATGCAGAAAAAACATTTCACAAAGTCAACATCCATTTATGATTAAAGCTCTCAAGGAAATAAATACAGAAGAAATTTACTTCAACACAAAAAGGCCAGCTGAAAAAGCCAATAGTTAACACCATATTTAATAAAGCTTTCCCTTGAAAATCCAGCACAAGGCAAGAATGCCCACTCTCACCACTTCTATTTAATGTAGTATTGGAAATCCTAGCCAGAGCAATGAGACAAGAAAAGAGAAATAAAAGGCATCCAAATTGGAAAGGAATTAGTAAAATGATCTCTCCTTGCAGATGACATGATCCATATATGTAGAAAACCCTAAAGACTCAACAGCAAAAGACTATTAGAACTAGTAAATGAATTTAGTAAAGTGAAGGATACAAAATCAACATACAAAAAGCAATCACATTTCTGTACACAAAATAATAAGCCATCCAAAAAGGAAATGAAAGAATAAATTCCATTTGCAACAGCAAGACGAAGAATAAAATATTTAGGAATAAACTTAGTCAAAGAGGTAAAGCCTTGTAAACTGAAAAGTATGAAACACTGATGAAGGAAATTAAAGAAGACACAAGTAAATTGAAAGACATTGTGGGTTCATGGATTGAACTTTGCTAAAATGTCCATTCTACCCAAAGCCATCTATAGATTCAATGTAATCCCTATAAAAATCCCAATGGCATTCTTTACCCTAAAATTCATAATGCAAAATTCATTCTTTACCCTAAAATTCATATGGGACCACAAAACACCCTGGATATCCAAAGGAATCTTGAACAAGAATAACAAAGCTGGAGGCATCACATTTCCTGATTACAAAATATATTACAAAGTTATATTAAAACAGTATAGTACTGGCATAAAAAAGACATATAGACCAATGTAACAGAATAGACAGCCCAAAGTAAATCCATGAATTTATGGTCAACTGATCTTTGACAAAGGTGCTAAGAACACATAATGATGAAAAGATAGTTTCTTCAATAAATGGTGTTGGGAAAACTGGGTGTTCACATGGAAAAGATCTAAACTGGACCCCTCTCTCACACCATGTAAAAAAAATCAACTTTAGTGGATTAAAGAATTAAACATAGGACCTGAAACTGTAAGACTACTAGATAAAAACATAGGGAAAATTTTTGTTGGTATTGGTCTGGGCAATGACTTTTTTTTAAAATATGGCACCAAAAGCACATGTAACAAAAATAAAATAGACAAATAAGATTGCATTAAACTAAGAAGTTTCTGCACAGCAAAGGAAATGATTGAGAGTGGAAAAGAAACCTGCAGAATAGGAGACAATATTTACATACCATCTATCTGATAAGAGATTAATATCCAAAATATATAAGGAGCTCAAACAACTCAACAGCAAAAAACCCAAATAACCCAATTTAAAATGGGCTAAGGACCTGAATAGGACCTTATTTCTCAAAAGGACATACAAATGTCCAACAGGTATATGAAAAGGTGCTCAACATCACAATTCATAAGATTAATGCAAATTGAACCCACAATAAAATATTATCTTACATTTGTTAGAATGGTTATTATCAAAAAGATAAAAGATAACAAGTGCTGGCAAGGATATGGAGAAAAAGGAACCCTGGTACACTGTTGATGGGAATGTAAATTAGTACAACCATTATGGAAAACAGTATGGTGGTTGCTCAAAAATGTAAAACAGAACGACCATATGATCCAGCAATACTATTTCTGGGTATATATCCAAAAGAAATGTAACTAGTGTCTCCAAGAGACATCTGCATCCCTACATTCATTGCACAGTTATGCACAATATTTGATGTACAAAAACAACCTAAGTGTGTATACACAGCTTTAAAATGGAAAATAATCTTGCCATTTGCAACAACATGGGTGAACCTGAAATATATTATGGTAAGTGAAATAAGCCAGACACAGACAAATACTGCATAATCTTACTTATACATAGAATCTAAAACATTTGAACTCTTAAAAGCAGAGAGTAGAAAGGTGTTTTCCAGGAACTGGGGGATGGGGAAAATGGGGAGATGTTCAAAGAGTTTACAGATTCAGTTATGCAGGATGAGTAAGTTCTAGAGATCTAGTGTAGAGCATGGTCATTTTAATGAGTAATATATTGTATACTTGAAATTTGCTGAGAAAGTTGATCTTAAGTTGTTCTCACTGCTCCCAAATATAGTAACTATGTAACTATGTTAATTAAATTGATTGTAGTAATCATTTTACAATGTATATGTATAGTAAATGATTAGGTTGTACACCTTAAATACATACGCTAAATTTGTCAACACTTCGATAAAACTGAAGAAAAAGACTGATCATTGAGAAATTTTAACAATTTGAACTGTTCTTATAAAAAATGATTCATTTGTAATCAACTAGGTATTATATATTTCATTATATTTTGATCCTTTGAAAGATAATTTTCTATGCAGAAGAAATTTTTAGCCAAACAGTATGACAATAGCAATAATGCATTGCCTGCCCCTAATATTTTGAACAAGAAGCTGTTTTCTATGTTTTGTTTGACAAAGGGATGGTAAGTAGTGTTTTCTCTGTTTTTACAGAAACCAATGAAGGAGTCCTATTACTTTAATGTCTTTTTTCTCCTGTGCAGAATATTTCTTCAATTTCTTTCCAGATGAGTGTGATTTTAATTTTTCATGTTAAAATCAAACTGAAAAGTACAATTTTTTTTTATCATTGAGGAGGGTAATTTATAATGTATGTGTTTGCAGAAGTGAGATATTTAATCAAGTATTTAAAATAAATTTAAATCATCAGTGCTTATTGCCCTGATTACGAAAGAGGCATCCTCTTATGTAAAATAGAAATTTATGGACGTGTGTTTTCAATCATTTTGAGTACAGATATGCATTTAGAAAACTCTTCAGGTTTATTGAAGTTCCTCTGCTCTAAAGGACCAGTTTTAGTTAATAGGTTTTTCATTGTCTTCATCCTTTTTATGGTGCACAGTTACAGGAAATATAATGGAATATTTCTATAGTGACAGTCATTAGAAAATCCAAGATATGGAAATGAATGTTGGGAAAAAAAACTATGTTTGAAGACGTAAATAAACCTTGCTTCTAGATTCTCTGTATCATATGCTTTATTCTCTAATTAGAGATAAATATAACAACATGGAAGCAACAAAAAGTGTTTAATTGCGTTATCTCTTTATGGGTTCTTTTGCTGTTTCAGAGTGTTTTTTAAAGGCATTAAAATCATTTGTGGCAGTTATCAAAAAGTCAGTCTTGACAGGTTTTCTAACAGTCTAAATTCCTTACAATTTAATAACTTGAGTGCCTTGCTATTGTGGGATCAAGTCATAGGAAAATTGTCCTCACCCACACTTTGAAGGAAAATGCTGTGGCTTCGTAGAGACCCTGTCTGAAAGTTATAGGAAGCTTTGCTACTTTGAATGAGGTTTCAAATAATCCACAGAAAAGGTCAGAACAGAGGCCAATTTCTGTACAGAGTTGACTTCTCTCGCCTGCCACATTACTGCCAATATAATGTGAAGGAAAATTTATGAAGTCCATGAGGCAGATATATCCTGGGCAGACACAGTAGGAGCACTGGTAATGTGAGAATAACTTAAAGGGTATAGAAATCACCACCTCCCACCCCAACTCCTCCATGTCTGAAATATCTTCTCATATCTGTCTTGGTTCTTAAGAGTATATAATTCAGTATTTATTTCTTTGGAAAAAGTTGCTACATATGCAGGAATCCTCGTTTTTTAAAAATTTTACATATGATAAATTTTGCTTAGTGAAAATTTTACAGAATTGTGGGTCAAAAGATTTTTAAACTGTTGGAAATATAAAAATGAATGACGTAGAATCCTTGCCAATATTCTCACTGTCTAGTAAGAAAAGACAGACATATGTTAAAAATAGTGTGATGAACTTTTGCATGTACTATGATAGAGTGTAGATTATTGTGAGGGCACAAGTGAATGAATGACAAACTCTACTTGTTGGGACGGTTAGAAATTGCTTCATAGAGGAAAGGATAATAGAGTGTTGAAGAATTAATGGATATGTCCCAGGTAGACAAAGAGATAAAGTATCCTCAAGTAAAAGGAGCCCCTTAAGTATCAAGTCCTGGAAATGTAAAGCAGATTTGGTTATTTGAAGAAATTGCAGACTGTTGGCCATAGATGGGATGAAAAGAGAAAGTGAAGAAGTGATGAGGGAAGAACAAGAAGTGAAATAAAATGGGGGAGTAGCCAAGAGTTTGATTATCGGTCACATTTTGTACCTGGATAAGGCATTTGGAATTTATTACATTATCAACATGGGGGGCATATAATGATTGCAGTCAGGGAAATGATATGGTCAGGTTTGTGTACTGGGTAATTTTAGTCATGCTATTTAGAATGGAATGGATGGGAGACTTGAGTAGAGAGACCATTAGAACACCACTGCAGCTGGTGAGTTCAGATATGGTAAGGCCTTGGACTAAGGCAATATCAGTAGGAATGGAGAGGAGGGGAGTATCTGTGAGTTGGGTAGTGTCTTTTATAAAGATAAGGAGTACATCAGCAAGTACAGTTTGAAGAGGAAGATGATTTCAGTTTCAGTTGTTGAGTTTCAGATGTCTGTGGATAGATATGCACATAAGGGGCACTTAATTTAGATGAGTTGAATGATTAAATGAATGGCCACATGAGCATGGGGCTAGAGAAAAAGTCTGGCCTGGAGACAGAAATGAGCACATAGGTGGTAGATGAAATCAAGGGAAAGGATGGAATCACTCCAAGGTAGCTTGTAAAGGAGGAAGAGATAAAGATCAAGATTAGAACTCTGGGGAACTCCACTGTTTAAAGAGCAAGTGTAGGAGCAAGAGCTGCAAAGGAGACTGAGAATATGTGGGCTGAGTGGTAAGATGGGGAGCCCAGAAAGCTTAAAGTCACAGAAACCAAGGGAGGACAGAGTTTTATTGTTGGGGGAGGAGTTAGCAGCACTGAAATGCTGGAGAGAGATCAAATATGCCGAGAGCTAAAAAGATCCCCTGGATCTTTTCAGGGATCTTTAGTGACTTTGCTTGAGGAATTTAAGTAGTGGTGAAAGGGGAACTTGCTCTCAGTGGGCTGAAGAGTTAATACAGTGATGAGAAATGATCATCCAGTGTAATTTATTTTTAGGAGTTGTTTGTAAGTGGAGAGATACACTAAGAGATGGAGGGATTTTTATTTCCTCTTATTGTTTATTTTTAATGGCTTTATTGAGGTATGATTGACATATATGCATTGTGTATATTCAAAGTGTACAACTTGTAATAATTTTTGTCTTGCGTTTGGTGCCCATCCCTGCCTTCAGCACCACTGTCTTCCCAAATAGGGATCCATTCTGCACTACTCATTCTGTTCCTCTAACAAATCTACCCAGAACAAGCACTGAACTAGGAACAAGGAGACTTGGATTCCAGTCTCATGTCTTGTCCCAGCAAGTTTTATGAACCTATACAAGTCCCATAATTTGTCTTTCAGGTTAGTTATTTTAAAACTATAACAGTTGAGAAGGCCCCTTCCAGTGTTTTTTTCCCGTATTTCTTTGATAACTCTTGCATACAAAGCTATAAACATATTTGTTGATTGATAACTTAAATGGCATCTGTCTTTGTGGTCATTTGTGTTGTAATAGTATTCAAAACCTTTAAGAAGGGTTCTAACAGTGTAGATTCCAGATACAAACAATAGGTGGGGGATTTTGGAGGGCACTGTACCTTCCTGTCACTCTAGAAATTATTCCATGTTGTTACATTTTCCACGTGTAGAATTGACTCTTCCATATGTTGTTTGAGATGAGAAGCTAGATAAGAAACAATAGCCAAAAGTTGTTCCAAACCCTGGTAATGAGGCAACTTTTGAAGCCTGCTGGGAGTCACTATTGATAACAACTCCATCCTTTCAAGAATTGCTTGTCAAGCCAAAAATCTTAGGCTCGTCCTTGATTCTTCTTTTTTTTTTAATTCCACCCTCCATTCATTCCCTCAGAAAATCATATTGCCTCTACATACATTAAGAGGCTGATAATTTCTTGCCATCTCTGTTGCTACCAGCCTGGCCTATTCAGCCACCACTGTATTTTGTCTGTATTATTGCAGTAGTCTCTTAGCTAGTCTCAGTGCTTCCACTCTTGCCTCCCTACTCCTTCTCAAAGTAGCTACAGTAATCTTATTAAATCATAAGTCGGGTCATGCTACTTCTCTGCTCAAAACTGTTCAATGACTCCCCATTTCATGCAGAATTAAAACCAAATTCCTTATAAGGTCCTCTCAGGCTGTATATAAACTGGTTCTCTGTTTGTTCTCTGACCTCATCTGCTACTTATCTCTCCCTCATTCACTTTTTTTCCAGCCTTATGTCCTTATGTGTCTTCAATCATACTGAGAACTCTCAAACCTTAGGGCCTTTGCTGGACGCTTCCTCTGCTTGTAATACTCCTATGTATCTTCAGGGCTCATCTCCTTGAAACCTTTGTTTAAATGTCATCTTTACAATGATGCCTGACTATCCCATTTTTTAAAAAAAGTTTACTTATTTTTGAGAGAGAGAGAGAGTGAGAGTGAGAGTGAGAGAGAATCCTAAGCAGTCTCCATCATCAGTGCAGAGCCTGATATGGGGCTCGATCTCATGAACTGTGAGATCGTGACCTGAGCTGAAATCAAGAGTCAGATGCTTTACCAACTGAGCTACCCAGGCACCCCTGACTATCCCATTTAAAATTAAATCTCACTCTTTATTTTCAGTTTACACTTCTGTTCCCTAATCTGCTGTTCTTATTTTCACCAGGGCACTTGTGATGTGTATAAGTTACTTGCTTACTGTGTTTAATATTTATTTTGTTTCTTCCTGGTAAAAAAAAATCAGATTTAAAAAATTATTTTATTTTATTTTTTTAAATTGAAGTGTAGTTGACACACAATGTTCCATTACCTTCTGCTGTACAACATAGTGACTCAACGGGTTGATATGTTATACTATGCTTACCACAGGTGTATACCATTCAATGCTATTTCAATATCACTGACTATATTCCCTGTGTTGTACCTTTCACCCTTGTGATTTATTCATTCCATAACTGGAATCTTGTATTTCCCACTCCCTTTCACCCATTTGGCCCATTCCCCCACCCCTCTGGCAGCCATCAGTTTGTTCTCTGTATTTATGGATATGTTTCTATTTTTTATTAGTTTCTTTATTCTTTTGTTTTGTGTTTTAGACTCCACATGTAAGTGAAATCATATAGTACTTGTCTTTCTCTGTCTGACTTATTCAAGGTTCATCCATGTTGTTGCAAAATGGCAAGGTAAAATCAGAGATTTTTGTGTGTAGTTAGTTCACTGACGTATTCTAATCACTTAGAAAAGTGACTGGCACATAGTAGTCACTCAGTAAATACTGATTGTTGTTGAATTAAGAACAACAGTGGCTGCTATGGTCTGAATGTTTGTATGACCTCAAAATTCATGTGTTGAAACCTAACCCCTAAGGTGATGATATTAGGAAGTGGGGCCTTTGGGAGGTGATTAGGTCATGAGGGTGAAGACCTCACGGAGGGATAGATGGGGCTCCACTTAGATCTCTCACTGCTCCTGCCATGTGAGGATACAATCACAAGTCTGTGACCTGGGAGAGGGCCCTCACCTGGCTGTGCTGGCACCCTGATTTTGGAATTCCAGCCTACAGAACTAAGAGAAATAAATTTCTATGGTTCATAGGCTACCTAGTCTCTTGTAGTTTGTTACAGAAAGCCAACAGAATAAGACAATGGCTGCTTATATTTCCATAACAACTTAGAGTTTTTAAAATACACTTACTTTGTTTTTAGGAGGTTCTAATAATATGGAAATGGCCTGGGAGCTCTTCCATAACCAGTGTTAAGAGATTCTCCAGGGACAGTAGAACCCTAAGGGACTGGGAGAGAAGGGATACATATTTGATGATCAGTGACCCTGAAAAATCCATTATACTCAGGTGCGTTTGTGCAAGTGACCAGTTGTATTAGTGATTTGTTGGTTGGGGCTATAGAAAATAGAAAGAATGATTTCAGAGATGAGATAAAGGAGGCATTGAAAAATGAGCATTGCCTTAAGTCACAATTTATGTCTGTTCCTTTTTTGATCATTATAATCAGAGAACATAGTGTTTGATTGGTTAGGCATCACTTAAGGAAGAGAAAAATTGGTTTACTTTTTAAGTCATGCCCAGATTTGTGTATATGAGGTTTATTCATTGAGTGTCCAATAGCGAAAATCCCATGCAAGCAATTTGAGAATGACAATGAATGGGAATAGATATACTAGAAGACTAGGGGCATTTTTTTGGAATGTGCACATTTATCCTGTGATGCACAGCCTAATGATTCCTTAGTGGTAATAGAAGAAAATACCAAACCAATTTTGTTTTTGAAATATTAGCAAATTTAGCAT
The DNA here is from genome assembly GCF_024362965.1 of Panthera pardus. Lineage (NCBI taxonomy): Eukaryota > Metazoa > Chordata > Mammalia > Carnivora > Felidae > Panthera > Panthera pardus. Next base: position 20,472,990 of record NW_026526732.1, on the reverse strand, counting down.
GAGATTAATAGCATCAAAAATATCTGTCCTATAAATCTGTGGAAACAAAGCTATTTGAACCTGTGTAAGCAAAGAAATATTTTATTTCTCCCTGAATAGATCAAATCTCCCACCATGCAATAACGGTTTACTTTTAGCTACAATAACTAGACTAGACTATGGAACAACTGAAGGACATAGATAGCTCCCTTGGGCAGAAAGAGAAGAAAGCTGTGTTTTGTAAATTCAACTATGGTCATCTATAACATTTAATCAGCTTAAGAAAATCAAATAAACCTCATTTGTATCTGAAACGTGTGTAGTAAATGGAAGATTAAATATAAAAGAATTAGATTTCAGGCTATAGGAATATGCTCCTCTGTTTCTAAAGTAAATCTGGATATAGAAGATGTATTGTTTGCCAGGAAGATATTAATTATATATTTAAATAATCACTGAGAACATGGAAAATAACATAAGCTGAAAATATATCATCACTATAACAAATTAACAACTCTATTGTTCTCTTCACATATATGATGGACTACATTTATTTTTAAAAAAAGCTTTTCCTTGCACAAGTATACATGGCATGAAACTGTTCTTATAAGCTATTCTAAAAGACTTTGTTGTTAAGTTTACCTGTTCAGCAAATAATAACAGCAATTAATGCCATGTAGCAGTTTCTCCCAAGTTTACCATCTATATATATCTGCAAGCACAGATGTTCAAATTACAGGATTTTAAAAATGTGATATGTTTATCTAAAAGTTAGTCTAGGGGCGCCTGGGTGGCGCAGTCGGTTAAGCGTCCGACTTCAGCCAGGTCACGATCTCACGGTCCGTGAGTTCGAGCCCCGCGTCAGGCTCTGGGCTGATGGCTCAGAGCCTGGAGCCTGTTTCCGATTCTGTGTCTCCCTCTCTCTCTGTCCCTCCCCCGTTCATGCTCTGTCTCTCTCTGTCCCAAAAATAAATAAACGTTGAAAAAAAAAAAAAATTAAAAAAAAAAAAAAAAAAAAAACAAATAAAAGTTAGTCTAGCTCTGGGGTACCTGACTGGCTCAGGTGGTGGAATGTGTGACTCTTGATCTCAGGGTCAAGAGTTGAAGCCCCGTGTTGGGCATGGAGCCTACCTAAAAAAGATAAATGAATGAATGAATGAGTGAATGAATGAATCTATAATGTTTATCTCTAATTTTTCTATTTGTAACACCCTTTAAATTTTGCTTCATTTTTTTCATTGCATATCTAGCTCCAACCATAGGAACTAGATGTCTAATAAGTTGACAAGAAACTGTTTAGTTTTTTTTTTTTTTAATTTTTTTAATGTTTATTTATTTTTGAGAGAGAGAGAGAGAGAGAGAGGAGGAGTGGGGGCAGAGAGAGAAGGAGACACACAATCTGAAGGAGGCTCCAGGCTCTGAACTGTCAGCACAGAACCTGATGCGGGTCTTGAACTCACAGACCGCGAGATCATGACCTGAGCCGAAGTCAGACGCTCAACTGACTGAGTCACCCAGGTGGTCCTGTTTAGTTTTTTTTTAAAGAAAAATAATACTTTATTCCCAATCTTTTGAAATCATAGCTATTAAAAATAATGAGACCAATGAATAATTATTCTAGAAAGCAGTATTTAAAAGCCCCTCACACTGGTAGAGAGATTGTCGTCAAGACAGGCTGTCCTAATATCTGGGAGGAAATTGTCCGGAGGTAAATATAATTTTTTTTAATAAAAATTCATGGCCATTAACAATTTGTACATTTTTAAAATATAAATTTTATCAGATATCAGGGGTTTGATATGCAATTAACAATTCCTGATGGATTGTAGCCTAGGTTAAATAATAAAGGCAAGAAATCTGGAAAAGATGATTACAGGTTGGCTATAGCAGCTACAACAGTCCAAGGGTAACCTTGTACTTTGTGAGCATCTCCATGCTTCCATTGGCCTTCCTTTCATGATCTCAAGATGGTTGCCACTGCTTTAGGAAGCAGGGCCACACAACCAGTATCCTGGGTAGAAAGGAAGGGGCTGGGATGCAAACTTCTTGTAAGGACTATCTTTTCATCTGGGAGCAACATTTTTTTTTTTTTTTGAGAGAGAGAGAGAGAGAGAGAGAGAGAGCGAGCTGGGAAGGGCTAGAAAGAGAGAGGGGGAGAGAGAGAGAGAGAATACCAAGCAGGCGCCATGCTGTTAGCACATGGAGCCCAACCCTGGGCTCAATCCCATGAACTGTGAGATCATGACCTTAGCTGAAATAAAGAGTCAGATGCTTAACTGACTGAGCCACCCAGGCACCACTGGGAACAACATTTTATGTCAAAGCTTTCCAGAAGATTTTATCTTACGCTTCATTAAATATGACTGTTGTCATATGGCCACCTCTATCTCCAAGGAATATAGGGAAGAGTACCCAATGAAGGAGAATGGAATAATGGGATTTCTGTGACAAGTTTATATTAATCATGAGACATTTTCTAAGGTTAGCAAAAAGGCCTATCATTCCTGAAATTAAGGAATCTTAACCAGCTATCTGAATACAACTAAGATTCTGTTAGGGAAGACCTGAGATGATACTGAGAAACATTTTTTTCTGCTGTCCTGGAATTATGGCTAAGACCCAAAGCTGGCAATAAAAACAAAAAGTATTCCACCTATTACAATCCATACTCATCAGCAGTTGGGGCTAGCTGTCGTTCTTTAGGGCTTGTTGATATGTGCCAGTTCTGAGAAGAGGCTCTGATGCCCCCACCTGTCCTATCACTCATAGTCATTATAAGGAAGTAGGAAGTGGGATTTGGAAAAATGCAGTGTTTGTGAAGAAAGGCTATCCTTCATTCTCCTCAAGGCTAAGGAAAGGTGGGCGGGGAGAGAGAATGCCTGAAGATTGTGATGGCGGCAAGAAGGAGCTTGGCATTTGGTTTCCTGAATGATATCCATTCACATCTGCTTCTTTGAATTCTTGAATTATTTGGTAGCATGTGCACAAAGGTGAACTCACAGAAACTACTTGTCATTATTTACTTATTCTCGGCTCTTGTTGCATACATTCTTATTATGGAGGTCGGTTTTGTAGACTCCTGTACCCAATGGTTCTGAATAGTTGTATGAACATTGTTAGAGGTTAATGGTGCTATTTTGGTGGTCCTTCAGCTAGGAGCCTCAAAAAATCCAGATTATCTCTTTTCACCCCCCCCCCCCCCTTCCCTAGGTGTCTGTGCAAGTAACAGATACATCTAAGAAACATTAGCAGAATAAGCATCCAAGAACCACATTATCAATGATCATACACGTTTTCAATAACTCCTGGTAAAGTACAATTGGAACATGTATCTTAGACTCAAGCCCTAAGCAGTGACCCTATGCGGTTTGGCTCCACTCCTCACCTAGTTCATGTATATTCAATGATGGAAGAATCAGAATAGTGAAAAGGCCAAGAGAAGTGAGAGGCTTGTGAAAAGCAGATACTTCTGCTCCAAATCTAAGCCTCTAGAGTCATAGCTCTAACTTGGGTTAGGATGAGGGTGTAAGAAGGTCTTTGAATCAGATATGTAATTAAAAATTTAAAACTAAGAAGACTAAGTCAACAAAGCTGAGATTAGAGGGGTGCATGGATGGCTTAGTCAATTGAATGTCCCACTCTAGATTTTGGCTCAGGTCATGATCCCAGGATTGTAGGATCAAGCCCTGCATTGGGCTCTGTGCAGAGCACAGAGCCTGCTCAAGATTCTCAATCTCTCTCTCTCCCTCTGACCATCTCCCCCATTTATGTGCTCTCTCTTTCTAAAATAAAAAAAAAATAAAATTCAAAAACCCTGAGATTAGACTCTTCTAGTAACTAAAGTAGCTAAAAAATTATATAATCTGGTTATTATGGTGAGGGAGTAGTTCCTCAGAAGAAAAAGGAAGCCTAGAGGGAGAGATTTGGTATAGCTTTTTGGAAAAACAAACAAAACAACTATGTCATCTTGTAACTCAGTGAACTGTCTAATAAACTAGTCTCATAGATATGTTTGTGACTGTATATCAAGTACACAGTTGTCATGTCTGCACTATAGTATGTGTGTGTGTGTGTGTTTATGAAAGTATTTAGATACATATGAATTAATTTATTTTTAGCTATGAGCTCAAATAGAAAATAGAAAACTGATAGTAAAGTACAGCAAATTATTTAAAACCAGTAAGGGTCAATGGTAAAAGCAAGGCACCAGAGAATTTAACTACGGAGAATTGATGTAGTTAGTAGGATACCAATGTTTAGCCAAATACTCTAGAACGTTACTCATGAAGTAAGCATTATTCTTATGGAGCATATATTCTCCTTATATACTTGCTATGAGTCAATAACAGATTTAACTTTGAGTTTTCTAGAAGCCAGTGCAAAGCAGAAGCATATTTCTGTTTGTGATTCAAGGAAATATAATACAGGGGTGCTTGGGTGGCTCAGTTGGTTAAGTGTCTAATGCTTAGTATCAGCTTAGGTCCTGATCTCATGGTTCATGGGACTGAGCCCCACATTGGGCTCTGTGTACTAACAACATGGAATCTGCTTGGGTTTCTTTCTTATTCTTTATTTGCCCCTCCCCCACTCTCTCTCTCTCAAATAATAAACTTTAAAGAAAAGGTATTATAATATAGAAGTTAAGTAGTTGCTGAAAAATATGGCCATCACTAATACTAAAACCATAAAGAGATGTCCCCTGAGTGTCTCAAAAGAACACTGTGTACTATAGCAACAATATCCCCAACATCCTTGCTGAAGAGCCAATGATAAGTTTCCTGAGGTTGTATAAAAAATGAAAATTTGGATGAAATAAAGTTATAGTAGCCATTTTGATTACCAAAAGAAGAGTATCATCTATGATAAACATTACACTATTTTTTTTACAAAGTACCCTTGGGATTTTTCTCATGGTTCCTAACTTTGTGTTTGAATGTAAGGGTTATCTGAGAATAATGCAATCACAAGTTAAGTTGACATTTCCATTGTAGTTTCCTGTTTTGAAGGGGAATGATGTATGTTGTTAATATAATGTATAACCTAATTTTGAAAAGAGTGAAGATCAACTGGCTTTTAGTCAGAGTTAAATACCCACTTATTTGCTATTTCTAGTTCTTCAAGATCAGCATATTAAAACTGAAAACGTGGTTTGATAGTCAACGATCACTGCCAAAAGTTTTGAATATACATGTGTGTGTGTGTTTAAGTGTGAGTGTGTGTGTTTGTGTTTGTGTGTGTGTGTGTGTGTGTGTGCCTTTAATAAATATTTGCTGAAAGAATAAATGAATGGATAAATATATTCCTTTTAGTCATTTACTGGACTGATTCCTGAAATTTCTGGTGGTATGCATTATTATGTCTGAGACAAAATTTGAACATTTCCTATTGAAACAGACATTTATAAATATTAGTAGAATGCTTTAAAACATGGCTCATAAAATAACATGATTTTTAATAACTTGGATACAGGATGGATATGTAAGTGCACAGTAATCCTTTTATTTTTAAGCTTAAAAGTGAAATCAATAATTACATTAAGGACCTGACCCAACATTAAGATCTGAAAATACTTAGTAACCAGTCATTAAGAACAACGTATATCCCCAAGCTGTTTTCTTTAGCAGGCTGTTTCTGTGTTGAAATCTGTAATTGGCAAAAACAAAGCAGAACAAAATTACACGTGTGGGGGAAAATAGCCAACTGCAACTCCTTTGTACCTCAGAGACATTCACTGCCTTTTTGTTATAAAGCCTGGAGCAGGCTCCTAGCATATTGTGAAACTTCTGATTTGGAACTCCTAAACAGTAAACAAATGAACAATAAACAAACAAAAGCAGTTATGATGATTTAGGTATAAACTTTCTGGGAAGCAATAGAGAGTACTGATGACCTATCCAGTCATACCAACACTTGGTTTTATTCCCAAATATATGTCTTCTTTTTCTTCTGAGCTAATCTTATTTTTCAGCTCTGTAATGCCTCTTTGCCCCCAGATATATTATGGCCCATCTGGAAGGCATTTCTGTTATATCTTTTTACTAATTCATGTTCCTTTTATCCTTTCAAACCAAGATCAAATTTTGTTCTCCCTATCAGGTAGTCTCTGACTGACTATAATCCACTCATTGGTATCGTCTCAGTTCTTATTTGTGGTGGTTCCATTCGTGGTGATGTTCCCTCACATTGTTCTTAAACCTTTCATTCTTAAATTTGGAGTCTTTACTTATTTTTGAATAGCAAACCTCGAAAGTTTTAAACAGAGTAATGGTATCACCCTTATATAATTTAGTTTTCTAGGATTATCTTATCATTTGGTTAGCACTAAAATGACTTGATTTTGCAAGGCATACTCCTTAGAGTTTATTAGAGCAGTGGTTCTTGACCAGGGATCCGGGGAACACTAGAAGATCTCAAAGATTATTTCAAGGACTACTAGAAAATTTAATATTTTAAAGGAAGTCGAATGGGATTTTGTTTCCCTATAGTAAGGCCACCTAGGCTAATAAAACCATCATCATCATTATTATTATTTGGTTTTTCCTAGGTTATATCAGTTCAACAGCATAATTTTGCATTGTTGTCAATAAAGCATTTCAACTCTTTGCATCCATGAGGAGAATATAAAAGGACTGGTTACCATTCTGGGTTATGAAAGAATTGGTTATGATTTGCATAGATCCTTTTTAGGACTTTGTTAAAGGTAGAAGATACTCTATACTTAGGTATTCCATATGTGATAATTTATATTAAAAATACTTCAATCTAATTATTGTTTTCTATAAATATAACCATAAGAATAAAATATAACTTTAAACTTTTTCTCTATTATAACAACAATCACATCTTTAGTGCCTTCTATATGACAGGCAGTCTGAGGCACTGTTCGCTCACAGTCTCATTAATCTTGAAAATCATTTCATTCTGTTCTTATTTGTGTTTTAAGGTTGGAGAAATGGATGCATGTAACTTGCTCAACATTACCTAGTAAGTCAGCAGAAAATCTAGGATTCAAAAACAGAACTGCCTAAACACAGAATGCATACTAATTTGTTCTTTTAAAAAAATTTGTTTTTAACATTTATTTATTTTTAAGAGACAGAAACAGAGCACAAATGGGGGAGGGACAGAGAGAGAGGGAGACACAGAATCTGAAGCAGGCCTCAGGGTCTGAGCTGTCAGCACAGAGCCCAACGTGGGGCTTGAACTCATGAGATCATGACCTGAGCTGAATTTGGATGCTTAACCGACTGAGCCACCAAGGCTCTAATTTGTTTGTTCTATGTTGCCTTTCTTTTTACTGTTTCATTGGCAGACACTGGGTAATTCTTGCTTTTATGTGTGTGTCTAGTAATTTTCTATTGAATACTTGACGTTATAGGTAAAAGAACAGCAGAGACTAAGGTAAGTAATTTTTTACCCAGAACAGGCACACTTGTTTTTCTGTCAACAGAAGACTGAGTTAAATTAGTCAGGAGCTAAGCCAGATTTGGGTTTTGTTATTGCCCTAGTTATCTTCAGTGAACTACAGTTTCCATATTGCTCAGGGGGGATTGGTCTTTTCTTGTGATTGTTGTGAGGCCTGGAATGAGGGAGCATTTTTCTCTGTATTACGGCTGTGCCCTCAGCTTTCAGCAGGCCTGGAACACTTCTGCCTCTGAGGAGGTCACTCTCCCTGCTCCCTCCTCAGCAGAACACTGCTGTCTCATTACTTGATGCAAGGCTCTTGGTAGTAGTAACCATTTTTCTTCAGTTCTCCTGGATCATCCTCAGTCTTAGGTTATGTGTACCTAAGCTTCAGGAGTGGGGCTATATTTCCACATGTAACTTTCTTTTAACAGAGTTGGTTTCTTTACAAGTTCTTTCTCCCCCTTTTGAAGCTTTAAATTGTATAAATTATCGTAATAAATAATTACATGTGCTTAGCCTTTTTGTCCTTACCAAGAATTTGGAACTAATTTCCAGTCTCATATTTCATATCATTTCAATCATCCTGAGTGGCTTCAGGTACCAAATAAAGTTATTCCTGCGCTTTTTAAAAAAACTCAATTTTGTTGATCTTATTCTTCTGGTAAAATTAGACACTAGAAGTCAATTAATTAATTACTTATTGAAATGTACTTGACATATAATGTTATTTTAGTTTCAGGTGTACAACATAGTGATTCAACAATTCTGTACACAACTCGGTGTTCACCATGATCAATGCGGTCACCATCTGTCACCATACAACATTATTACAATATTATTGATTATACTTCCTATGCCCTAATTCCTGTACATTTTAAAGTTCTTCGTTTTGCTCCATCTGCCTCTCTAACTATTTTCCTTTTCATCACCTTAACTTAAATTGTTGGCCAATAATAGAGAAAAATATGTCTATTGGTGCCACAAATTTCAAAAATTTTACCCTCAGTTGAATCCCCATTTTGTCTTTAAATTCCCCTATCCAGCTCCTTCTCTATTGATCTCAGTGGTATTTCAACTTTACTTATGCTCTACTTCACCATTTCCTCCCAGACATGTTGCTCGAAACTAAGGATGTAATCAGACATAGTGATTGACCTCATAGAATTCTCAGAACAGTGATGGATATTAACTGATCAGACTTAGCAATAGCACCATATGTTTGCCATCCTTCAGTTCAGAATAGTATCTCATACTTGATGTGACTTCACGTGAATCTTCTTGTGTTTTTCTTGGAATTCATTCAACTTCTTGGATATGTAGGTTTGTGTCTTTTATCAATTAGGGAAAATTTTGACCACTATTTCTTCAAAAGTTTTTTCTGGCCCTTCTCTCTTTGTCTCCCTTCTGGGACTCCTATTGTTCATATGACTGTACACTCAATGGTGTTCCACAGGTCTTGGAGGTTCTGTTAATTCTCTTTCCTTCCTTCCTTCCTCCCTTCCTTCCTTCCTTTCTTCCTTCCTTTCTTCCCTCCCTACCTTTTTCCTTCCGTGCTCCTCAGGCTAAATCATTTCAACTGACCTAACTTTAGATTTGCTGATTCTTTCTTTTGGCTGCTCAAATCTGCTATGGAAACCCTGTTGTGAATTTTTATTTGTTATTGTACTTTTTAGCTTTAGAATTTCTTTGGTTCCTTTTTAGAAAATTTCTATCTCCATTAATATTCTCTATTTGTTGAGACAATGTTATTAAGGTTTCCTTTGGCTTTTTTTCAACTGTTCCTTAGTTCTTTAAAGGTATTTAAGACTACTTGATTTAAAGTTTTACTGTTGTAAGCCCAATGTCTATACTTCTCAGGGACACTATCAGTTAATTCTTCTTCTAAGTCATGCTTTCTTTTTGTTTTTGCATACATTGTAATTTTTGTTGCAAACTGGACATTTAAAATATTATAATGTGATACCTCTGGGAATCAGATATTTCCCCTTCCTTAGGGCTTGCTTTTATAGTTTGCCATAGGTTGTAGTTGTTCATTTGTTGAATGAATTTTTTTTTTTTTGGGGGGGGAATCTTGGATGCAATTTTATTCTGACCTTGTGTTTAGTGCTTACGCTTCCCTGGGGATAGGGGTACAGAGTTCTACCATCAGGTGTCGAACTCTATTCTAACACCCAGCCACTGGGACGTAATACAGCCACCAATCACGTTTTAATGGAAACTGAGCAATCCTGTGTGACTGAAGATTCAGAACGACTCGTGGTCCACCTGCAGCCATACAACCTGCTTCTGCTTTCCTCCTCCATGTTCTTTTTCCCAAATGGTACACCACAGCAGAACATATGTGGGAAAATGGTATTTACACAATATGGCTTTTCTTCCTTTCGAGGGAACTTTCTTAAGGACTTTCATTGTGTACAGCTGTTCCGTGTCAGACCCCTTGGTCTTCCTCACCAGGAACACCTTTCCATAGGACACTTGTCCTAAAACTTTCAGCAGTTCAAACTGGAAAGGGTCCGCCTTTTCAAACCCTTCTCACATGGTGGCTGACGTCGATTTCCTTGAAGGTGCCTTCCTCCTCTAGTGACTTTGTCTCAGGCAAGGCGGAGTCACATTTGCCTTCTTCAACGGTGTCTTATATGGTGGGCTCTGAGTCCAGGTTAAGATCCTCCTCGGTGGTCTCTATTTCCAGGGGCTCCACCGCGATCTTCTTCCATAGCTCCAGCAACTGTGCAATCGGCATTTCTTAAAACTTTCCTTTCCCTCTGATCAAGTACTGATGGTAAGGAAGAAAAGAAGCAGAGGCACAAGAACAGCGCAGAGAGGTGGGCCGACAGAGTGTTGGCGCCCCAGGTAGAGGCAGGCACCGCGGGGAGAGGGTCCCCAGGTGTGGGCAGAGGTCTGCAATACAGCTCAGCGGCGGGTCTGCTGCCCTCCCAGCCCGGGCTCCGCTGCTGTGCTGGGCTGTGCTGGGCTGCTCTGGGCTGTGCTATGCTGGGCGGGGCCCTGCCGACCACCAGACCAGACAACCTTGAATCTACGCTAGCAGCCTCAGATCGGGTCCCCGGCCTCTGTTGAATGAATTTTCTAAAGTATTTTTGTAACATCTGTACTCTTTTATGTGTATAGTCTCTGTACTGTTTAGCTTACATTTAGCCGCTGTGTTGGCAGAATTTTCCTTGAATTCCTGGAGCTAAAAAAAGAAGGAACAAAACAAGAAAAAAAGGGGGGGAGGAAGGAAGAAAAAAGTAAAAGAAAGAAAGAGTGGAAGAAAAGAATAGAAAGTCTTTGAGTCCTTGCAGATTTGCTCTGTGTTGGGGGTACTCCTTCAAGTCAACAAGGCTGTTTACAACTCAGCCTTCACCTTTTCTTCCTGTATGTGCTAAGTCTAAAGATCAGTCAGAGGTGAAGGCCTCAAGTCTTCTTAAGTTTTACTCTAGGTATGTGTGCTGTGCAACTTTCTGTATTCCCTGTTTGCATGGGTGCTTTTCAATGCCCTATTATTTTAAAGAACGTCCCTGCTTTTCTTCCCAGGCATTCAGTAGGTCTATTGTTTGCCTCTCTATTGTAATCTCTTGCTTTTGGTGGCAGTGGGTTGTTCATTTGCCTTGCAGTTTGGTTTTAGCCTCTGAACAAGTGTTTTTCAGCTGAGTGGCTGGCTGCTTTTTCACCTGAAGGAGTTCTGAGTTAAGTGAAACAAAAATCAAGCACCTTGCATCACCCCTTCTGGGAGCCCCCAGACAGGTCAAAACAGACAAATGTAATTGTATGAGAGTGAGGTCTTCTTGACTCTTTCACAAACCAGGGGCCAAAGTGCCATAGTGGGGATGTAGGCTATCTTCAATATCACTGTCAAGCTGGGGAGGGGGGACAGGGCAAGAGCAAGTATAAATGACATAGAGCTTTCCTACCATTCCAAAGTTCCTTTTTTTCTTGATTCAGTATTACTAGATTGCTATAAATCTTTGATTAATTTTCAGAGTTCTGACAAAATTGATTTGGGCAGTTTTTTTCTTTTTTTTCTTTTTCTTTTTGTTTGTTTGTTTGTTTGTTTGTTTGTTTTTTGCTGTTCCTGTGGAAGGATGGGCCCTTGGAGTTACTTATTCCACCACTTTTGCTGACATCATCTCTACAAATGGGTTTATATTTTAAAATCCTTTAAAAATCAAAATAATGCTATTTCATGGCCTATGGAAATTATATGAAATTCAAATTCAGTGCCCATGAGTATTTATTGGAAGATATCCACGCTTATTCACTCAACTGTTGCCTATGTCTGCTTTCATGCTACATTGGTAGAGTTGAGTAGTTGGGCAGAGATAGTTCTACAGCCTAAAATATTTACAATGGCCCTTTATAGCAAAAACTTGCCTGCTAACCCTGTTTTAAAGTATCCCAGTCTCTAGTTTTCTGTATCTTCTAACCCCTAAGTTGTTACAGAAATCTCATCCAAAGTTGTTTTGATTTGTTTAAAATCTTAATTTGGATTACAAGGTGCTTCTTAATCAGACCTCAACCTGCTGTTTAAACCTTATCTCCCATCCCTTCTCCAGATTCACCCTAATTATTTTATACTTCTTACTCTTTCCCTTTCATGGTGTTTATGCATTGGCATATACCATTATTTCTAAGAATATTCTTTCAAACTTTTTCACCTGTGAAAATTTGGCTGTCTCTGGAATGGGTTGAATAGTGGCTGTCCAAGAAATATGTTTATCTGGGACTTGTGAAGATGATTTTATTTGGAAAAAGGATCATTGTATATGTAGTTAAGATGAGGACTTTGAGATAATATCTGTATGAGAGGAGACCCTCATCCGATGGTGAGTTTCCTTCAAAAAGAGAGGAGGGGAAAAGACACACAGAAGAGGTGATGTGAAGACAGAGGCAGAGTTTGGAGTGATGCATCTATAAGCTAGAAGCCATCAGAAACTAGGATTGAGGCATAGAATGTAGTCTCCCTCAGAACCTCTAGAAGGAACTGAGCTTGCCAACACCTTGATTTCAGACTTCTGGTCTCTAAAACTGTGAGAAAATAAATTTCTGTCATTTCTAGCCAACGTTGGAAGTAGTTTGTTAAGGCCGCCCTCATCCTTTAAGACCCTGAATGAAATATCATGTTATGAAAGGTTACCTGATTGCCCTATGCCCAGGCAAAATTATTTGCTCATTCCTCTTTTGTATTATAACATCTACCATGTTACACTTGAACCTGTGTATTTAAATATTTATCTTCTCTAACAGCTGTAAACTTGTCCAGTATAAGAACTTAACACTTTTGTCCTTCACCCTTAACATATTATCTGGCCTACAGTAGTACTCAGTGTTTATTGAATGAGTGAACCATAGTAGAATATCAAGAGATGTGGCAAGCATTGCTTGGAGTAGGATTATTAACATACTATTTTTGGTTCTGACACATAAAAGCTTTTTCATATGCCACTTTGGTCCTTAGCTTACTCATCAATATACTATAAGAGTGGGATTAAAGCCTTTTCAGCTTTAAAATTTTAAGATGCATTATCTCTTTTGGGTGGTTTCTTTCAGTCATTTTCTGTTCTTATGATTGAATCTGGAAAATTCAATTCAAATGCGGCAAGCTACTACACTATTAACACTGAGGATGTTTAAAAGGACTTTAAAGATTTACCTCCTTTCATTTATTTGTGGGACAAAATTGGAACTAATGTGAAAGGGTTATGCAAAAGAATTTATATTGATACTTTCATAGTATACAAATTTTGTTGCCTTAAGAGTTGAATTTTTATGCTTTGATAATGAATGTGCTTCAAGACTAAATTTTTTTCAGAAAATATTTTATAATAGTAGGTATTGATCATTTGAAGTGTTCAGGTTGGTACGTTAAAAATAGTTACATATAAAATACATGAAATTTATTATATAAATGACAAACTCAGCTGTAATATGCGTAACTAATTTATTATTTGTAATCAACTTTTAAATGGATTTTCTTTTTATATATAGTTCAAATTATTTACTTTCCCCCTCATTGTCTATTTTCAGTATTTCTGTTATGGTAAAATGCTAATATATCAGTCAGTTGACAGTATATATACACTTGTGTATCCACATGTTAGGAAAGCAGTTAAAAGCCAACAAAACATATTATTTATACATTATTTGCATCATTGAAGATGCACCTTTATATAGGCCCTTTTTCACAGTGCTATTAGAACTTTGACTCATCAAATCACTTACAAGGTAATTGTTACAAGGTAATTATCCCCACAGAGATAAGAAAATAGAATTGTCAGTATAGTTATAGAATCAGGGCTAAAAGTGAAATCACTAGCTGAATTTGAGTCAGAAGTTGAGAACCCAATTGCAGAGTGAAGCCAAGTGTTGTTTTGAAAAGAAATTAGGAATCTTTATAAAAGCTGCTTAATTTTGGGAGCACTTAAAAACCACTCCACTAGCTTAAACTGGAAGGAAACCCAGAAATCCCTTGCATTCCACATTTAGGTCTTTTCTCCAATGCAGTTCTCAGAATTTTCTCACTATTTTTCAATAAAGCATATTTTTATTAAGAATCTGTTATGAGGCACCTGGCTTGTTCAGTTGGTCAAGCATCCGACTTCCTCTCAGGTCATGATCTCACAGTTTGTGAGTTCGAGCACTGCATTGGGCTCTGTGCTGATGGCTCAGAGCCTGGAGCCTTTGTCAGATGCTGTGTCTCCTCTCTCTGTCCAGCCCCCTCCCCCCGCCCCCTGACTTGTGCTCTGTCTCTGTCTCTCAGAAATAAATAAACATTAAAAAAAATCTGTTATATGTATGTATCTGTACCATTGGTCACAAGAATACAATTTGATCTGATTCTTAAATTCATGATCATGTAGTATTCTTCTTGATCATGTAAGACATGTACAATATAGATACTTTCTTGGCGTAAATCTGAGTGATGCAGTTTATAAGAGATGAGAAAAAACAATAATCAGTGCAGATCAATATTTTGTGAAGGTCTCCAAACAGGAGATAAAACCAGAGCTGGGCCTTCTGGGATGGATAAGATTGGCATGGCAGGGAGAAGACAAGCATGAGATAAAGAGGCAAGAATAAGAGTAGAATTCATGAGGACAGCGGAGAGATACATTGATAAGTGAATATTAACTATAGGGTGTGAGTCAGGCTGGAGAGATCTGCATTTAAATCATCCTAGAAATACAGTGTTGTATCTTTTGTTTTTATTTATTTATTTTTAAATATAATTTATTGTCAAATTGGCTAACATACAATGTATACAGTGTGCTCTTGGTTTTGGGGGTAGATTCCTATGATTCATCTCTTGCATACAACACCCAGTGCTCATCCCAACAAGTGCCCTTCTTAATGCCTAACACCCATTTTCCCCTCTTCCCTCCCCCCCCATCAACCCTCAGTTTTTTCTCTGTATTTAAGAGTCTCTTATGGTTTGCCTCCCTCTCTCTCTGTTTGTAACTATTTTTCCCCCTTCCTTTCCCCCATGGTCTTCTGTTAAGTTTCTCAAGTTCCGCATATAAGTAAAAATATATGACATCTGTGTTTCTCTGATTTACTTATTTCACTTAGCATAACACCAGCCAGTCCATCCACATTGCTGCAAATGGCAGGGTTTCATTCTTCCTCATTGCCAAGTAGTATTCCATTATATATTTAAACCACAATTTCTTTATCCATTCATCAGTTGATGGACATTTAGGCTCTTTCCATAATTTGGCTATTGTTGAAAGAACTGCTATAAACATTGGGGTACATGTGGCCCTATGAATCAGCACTCCTGTATCCTTTGGATAAATTCCTAGTAGTGCCACTGCTGGGTCTTAGGGTAGTTCTATTTTTAATTTTTTGAGAAACCTCCACACTGTTTTCCAGAGTGGCTCTACCAGTTTGTATTCCCACCAACAGTGCAAGGGGGTTCCCATTTCTCCACATCTTCACCAACATCTGTTATTTCCTGAGTTGTTAATTTTAGCCACTCTGACCAGTGTGAAATGGTATCTCAGTGTGGTTTTGATTTGTATTTCCCTGACGAGGAGTGATGTTGAGCATCTTTTCATGGGTCTGTTGGCCATCTGTATGTCTTCTTTGGAAAAGTGTCTATTCATGTCTTCTTCCCATTTCTTCACTGGATTATTTGTATTTCAGGTGTTGAGTTTAGTAAGTTCTTTATAGATTTTGGAGACTAACCCTTTATCGATATGTCATTTGCAAATATGTTTTCCCATTCTGTTGGTTGCCTTTTAGTCTTGTTGATTGTTTCCTTTGCAGTGCAGAAGCGTTTTATGTTGATGAGGCCCCAGTAGTTCATTTCTGCTTTTAATTCCCTTGCCTTTGGAGACAAGTCAAACAAGAAATTGCTCGAACACGACAGGGATGTCCACAGACACCACTGTTGTTTAACATAGCGTTGGAAGTCCTAACATCAGCAATCAGACAACAAAAGAAGTAAAAGGCATCAAAATTGGCAAAGAAGAAGTAAAACTTTCACTTTTTGCAGGCGACATGATACTCTACATGGAAAACCTGGAAGACTCCACTAAAAAGCTGCTAGAACTGATACATGGATTCAGCAAAGTCACTGGATACAAGATCAATATACAGAAATCAATTGCATTTCTATGCACCAATAATGAAGCAACAGAAAGAGAAATCAGTAAATTGATCACATTTACAGTTGCACCAAGAACCATAAACTACCTAGGAATAAACCTAACCGAAGATGTAAAAGATCTATATGCTGAAATCTGTAGAAAGCTTATGAAGGAAATTGAAGAAGACAAAGAAATGGAAAAACATTCCATGCTCATGGATTGGAAGAATCAATATTGTTAAAATGTCAGTATTACCCAAAGCAATCTACACATTCAATGCAATCCCAATAAAAATTGCACCGGAATTCTTCTCAAAGCTAGAACAAACAACCCAAAAATTTGTATGGAACCACAAAAGACCCAGAATAGCCAAAATAATGTTGACAAAGAAAAGCAAAGCAGGAGGCATCACAATCCCAGAGTTTAGCCTCTACTACAAGGCTGTAATCATCAAGACAGTATAGTATTGGCACAAAAACAGACACATAGACCAATGGAATAGAATAGAGAACCCAGAATTGGGCCCACAGATGTCTGGCCAACTAATCTTTGACAAAGCAGGGAAGAGTATCCAATGGAAAAAAATACAGTCTCTTTAGCAAATGGTGCTGGGAGAACTGGACAGCAACATGCAGAAGAATGAAACTAGACCACTTTCTTACACCGTACACAAAAATGAACTCAAACTGGATGAATGACTTAAATGTGAGACAGGAAACCATCAAAACCCTAGAGGAGAAAACAGGCAACAACATCTTTGACCTCAGTGTTGTATCTTTTAAAGTCTCAGGGAAGTTTGAGCTCTTTACTAACTGAAATAACTTCATGGTTCTTTGAAACAGGAAATACCTTATGAAACCCAATCCTCAGATTTATAAAATTTTGGGAATAAATTATTAGGCCTACTTAGATTTTTCAGTTGTAGTATGTATATCACAAATTTCCCCGTACAGGTACTAAGATATCTCATATTGAATTGAGAGTGGCACATTCATTTTTGACATTACAGTGCACTCCAAATTCATTTAATCTCACTCTCTTACAATGTTTAAATTATTTATTTACTTAATTAATTGTGGGTATTTACTTATTAATTATGTACTATACTGTCATTTATATTTTCTTATTCTTTGTGGGAATGTCAATTGATATATTAATCCATTAATTAATTAATTAATTAATTAATTAGTTTCCCGTACACTAACCCACCACAAATCTCCAAAAGGTAGTTAAAGACATTCTTGGATATTGCAGGACCTGAACTGGGAATCATGGCCTCCAAAATTTCTCTGTTAATGTCCCTGGTACATTTCCTTTCAGTGTTTCCTGCTGCAAGGGAGCAATTTTCATCTACAGTTGGAATTGATTCAGGAACATGAGAAGAGTTTGTCTTTTTGATAGTAATTCTAAGGAAGAGTGAGGGACAACTGCTACAGATTTTTTTTTTTCTTTCAAAGTAAGGTCACTTTAGAATTTAACCTCATCTCAATCAAAATTTAAAATGTGAATATTCTATGACGTTTGAGGTCTGATACATTTGAACCAGCAGAAATAAAAATTTGTCAGAAAGCATGGGCCATATTTCTTCAAGGTGATTACTCTCCTGTGAAGATGAATTATGATTTCTCACTGTTACAGTCATGCTGTATATACTGAATTTGATGACATCCACTAAACAGGAGGGAAAAGAGGTCTAGCCTTACCTTGTAATCCTTGGGCCACAGAAGAAGACTGTTAGGTTTGTTACTCTTTCTCCAAACTGTTGTGGAGTAAATTCTGCTTTGCTTCTATTTTTGGGAGTATTGGTCATTGACAGGTTGACCATGTACTTTATTATTCAAACCAGGATACTTTTAAAGGTAAAAGGGGCTGCTAAAAATTAGCAGGCATTAATTAATCTATAAGAAGAATAACCTGGGTCTGTCCTGGGCAAACCAGACATATGGTCACCTTCTGTCTAAAGTGCAAGCCTTTTCTATCATGAATTATTGCTGTGAATATCATCTACACTGTCCCAAACTCCCCCGACCCTCTCAAACTCTTCTAATATACATTTTAGAACTATGAATCCATGATCAATAATTTCCCTCCATCCTTAATCGTTTGAGAGTAGCATAGTGTAGCAGTTAAGAGCATGGTCTAAGGAATCAGAGCCTTAAGTTATATCCTAGCCATGACAGTTATTAGCTGCATGATGTGGGCAAATTACTTCATCTCCTTATGGCTAAAAGCTAATCAACAGCCTTCGTGCTTCATGTATTGCAGGGTGCAGGGTGCTTTGCCTTGGCTTCTCTCCTAGGGCCCTTTAACATAAAAATACTTCCCTCTTTCCTTTAGGAGTCATCACTCATAAGATTACCCAGAGAAGCATCCTCTAATTTCCTGCATGGAAGGCATAAGCCTGTATGCCAATTTTCAGACAGATGAGTAGGAGTAGAGGGCAGGGGGAGTGGGTCCTGTCATTCAGATCTCCATTTCCCTTCCTCTCTCCTGTGCAGGATGAGGGAGGATTACGTTAACTGGCTATGTGGAGTCAGTGAGGGGGGGTCTGAGGATTTTTTGAATCTTAAACTTTAACCACTTCTCTTATTTTTAGTCTTACCCTCATCTGTACTTTTAGAGGTAGCTGGAGCCTCCAGTTTCTGGATATGGGTTCTGTGGTATAACTGAAAATTGCCTATGGGTTTTCTCACTGTCAATTTAAAATTTAACTTGCTTGAATCTTGTCAATGAGTTGCTTTTTTAGTTTATTTCTCCCCTTCCCCCATTTTCTCATTTCCTATTCTCATTGCCTTAAAGATTTATGCCTCAAAAATCTCTTTATTGTCATTTTACTGAGGTTTATTGAGGGAACAAAAGTAAATGAGTGTGTTCGATTTACCTTCTTTACCCAGATCTAAAGAACATTTTTTAATTAGATTTTTTCTCTTACTTGTTAATATGTAGGAAAGAAGTTGGTTTTGGTGTAACATCTTTGCAGAACTCTGTTATTAATTCTAAAAATGAGTCTGTAAATTCTCTCAAGTAGTTCTATATCTAATTAACCATAGAAATCACTCCAGACTGGTTTCTACTCCCAACACTTGACTAAAATTGCTCTTACTAGGGCCACCAATTTCCTCCCAAGTTGCTAAATCCAGGGGACACTTTTCTGTTCTAATCATAATTTGTGTGTTTCAGCAATATCCCGTACAAGTCACCCATTCCTCCTTGAGGTTCTCTTCTTTCTTAGCTTCTTTAACATCTTATCCTTCCAGTTTTTCTTGTATTTCCCTGGATGCTCTTCCTCTCTGATGGGTTCTGCTCCTTCAGTCACTTGGAGTTTCTTAGAGCTTGTACCCAGGCTCTTTTATGCTGCCTTGTTATCATCACCTTCACTACCAACAACTATTATTGTTTGTATTGAATTGTATTCATTATCACCATATAGATAGTTTTTATAACTCCCACATCTCTTTTAGAATCTCGGACTTTTATGACATAAAGCTTGAAAAATCAAGACTGTACAAATTTCCTAACTGTTCAAGCAATCAACAAATCCACAGGCATTTCATGACTTCAGGGGTAGGAAAAATGAGATTTAAGCAGGAAAAAATGTTAATTGCAAGAAATGCAGACAACATCTAAAAAATTATGATGTTTCAATCTTCAAAAACTTTGGTTTGGTTTGCTGGGGCCAGCTACCAGAATCAATATGATAGTCCCAATTGTATTAATGATACAGCATGGTGTATTGATTGTTAAGTGCTTCCATGGTGAACTGTATTGGCTGATTTGGCCATGTGAAGGATTTATATATTGGTATAAGTTCAATATATCTGAATGGCTTAAACGAGCTTATTCAAATATGGGAAACAGCTTTATTATTAAGCATACATAACAACTCTTTTCATGAAAATTCTGAGCATTAGTACATTACTCATACTCAAAAGATATATCTTTTCAACCAGACATGGAGTTATGCACATAGTCTTGGTATATGACCTTTGTCACATACATCTCTATCTCTATGTCTGTCACATATTTACTATCTATAACTTGCATTTTCATTTTCTTACTGATGTCTTTTGAGGAACAGAAGTTTTAAATTTTGATGAAGTCCAATTTCTCATTTTTTTAAGCTTATGGTTATTGCATTTTGTATGTAAGATATCTTTTCATACCGCAAACTTAAAAAGATATTCTTCTCTGGTTTCTTCTAAAAAAGAACTTAATTGTCCAGCATCTTTTAAACTGTTCTTTTGGCTTCTCACATCGATGAGGTCTATAATTTCAATTTTATCAGAGTCACTTTTTTAAATCTTAAATATAATGATGTGAGTTATCCTTCCTCCACCAATTTCAACCTTATTAGGCCTATTTGCTATCATCTTTCCAAACTCTTAACTTGGTTTACAGATCACTTCATCATGTTTTTCTGTCTCAAAGGAAATTCTTACCTCTATCCTCATACTCTAATACTTTGTATTAGCTTTCCCAAACCATGTATGGTTTCCTCAAATCACCACACTCTCCTTTACTTCTGGACTATTACAGTTTCTCTTTGGGACTATCTTTTTGCCTGTTTATTCCTCTCTTCACCTAGGTAACTGCTACTTGTCTCTCAATCTTTATTTCAATGTCACTTTCCCTGGAAAGCCTTTATGATTTTTGAAGACTGGTGCCTTTCCCA
Source organism: Panthera pardus (assembly GCF_024362965.1). Lineage (NCBI taxonomy): Eukaryota > Metazoa > Chordata > Mammalia > Carnivora > Felidae > Panthera > Panthera pardus. The sequence goes on along the minus strand of NW_026526732.1, from coordinate 20,452,347 downwards.
CATGGTTCCATAGTGCTTTAGGATTTCTGTAGTATTCTGTACTGGTTATGTACTAGCTGTGTTTCTCACTCCAAGTTCCTGGAAGGCCAGGGATATGTCTTGTTTACTATGGTGTCTGCAGTGCTCAGAGGAGTTCTTATTACATAGAAGGGGTGATGGAATATCTTAGATGGTGGGTAAGGCAGGTGAAGATAGCAGCTGTGACCAGTAAACTTGGTTCCTTGAACCCACCATCATTTATAGAAGATTTTTGGTAACTGTTTGATTTGCTTTCCATCTTGGTATAACATTAAACTTTTTTTTAATGTTTATTTTTGAGAGACAGAGAGAGAGAGAGAGAGAGAGAGAGAGAACGAGCAGAGGAGGGGCAGAGAGAGAGGGAGACACAGAATCTGAAGCAGGCTCCAGGCTCCCAGCTGTCAGCACAGAGCCCAACTCGGGGGCTGAACTCAGGAACGGCAAGATCATGACCTGAGCCAAAGTCAGACACTTAACTGACTGAGCCACCCAGGCACTGCTTGGTGTAGCATTTTAATACATGGACACATATTTATTATGGAAATTTTAGGAAAGAATACAGAAAAAATGAAATTATCCATTATACTACATTCTATAGCTAATAACTTAATATTTTGTTGTAATTTCCTTCCAGTAATTTTTAGTTGTATAAGTGCCTTACATGTTATTTAAAAATAGAACTTAAATTGAATAGCATATACAGTTTTAAATTTTAATCACTGTATCCTAAATAACCCCCCAAATAAATCCATACATGAGATATGACCAAAAACAATGATAATTAAAATACATAAACTCATATTTTTATATCCAAATTATTATTACTCCCCTCAGAAAACTAATGATTTTGCAGTTGCTGAAACATTTTTGGGCCCACTCTTTGGAATTATTTTCAGAGCCAAAGAAATATAATTTATTTAGAATCACACTTCATTTTTGATCCAAAACTTATCCATTTATTCAACAATTACTTGTTGAGTTATAGCTACTATTTAAGGTTCTAGAGAGTCAGTTGTGAACAAGACACAGTTCTCTCTCTTCTTGGTTACTTTTTATTATTTAAGAATTTTGGTAATAATTGTCCACTCTCAGAAAATTAAATCCATACTCAAAGGATGATTATTTGCTATGATTAATGATATTAAAAATAGTACATTACTATTTATTAAATAACTATCATAATCCTTCAAAATACATTTATTAATGGCATATATAGATATTTATGTATATATGTGTATATATACATATATATATATATATATATATATATATATAGTTGGAATAAGTCACTATTTTTATTTTTTTTATTTTATTTTTTTTCCACTACTGAATACCTATTTTATTTATTTATTTTTTTTCTCTTTTGTGCATTCTTTTTTTCTTCAGTGTTCAATAAGAGCTTTTATTTTATTTTTTTTTAATATATGAAATTTATTGTCAAATTGGTTTCCATACAACACCCAGTGCTCATCCCAAAAGGTGCCCTCCTCAATACCCATCACCCACCCTCCCCTCCCTCCCATCCCCCATCAACCCTCAGTTTGTTCTCAGTTTTTAACAGTCTCTTATGCTTTGGCTCTCTCCCACTCTAACCTCTTTTTTTTTTTTTTCCTTCCCCTCCCCCATGGGTTTCTGTTAAGTTTCTCAGGATCCACATAAGAGTGAAACCATATGGTATCTGTCTTTCTCTGTATGGCTTATTTCACTTAGCATCACACTCTCCAGTTCCATCCACGTTGCTACAAAAGGCCATTATTTCATTCTTTCTCATTGCCACGTAGTATTCCATTGTGTATATAAACCACAATTTCTTTATCCACTCATCAGTTGATGGACATTTAGGCTCTTTCCATAATTTGGCTATTGTTGAGAGTGCTGCTATAAACATTGGGGTACAAGTGCCCCTATGCATCAGTACTCCTGTATCCCTTGGATAAATTCCTAGCAGAAGTCACTATTTTTAAAGTGACAACGGCGATTGTGAATGAAGCTAAGTAAAATACACAGTTAAGAAAATTAGCAATATTATTTTACAGTGTGATCTCACATAAAAGTGCCAAATAAGCACTTTTTTCATGATTTCCTTCAGAACTGAAGCTTTTGTGGATAAGTTGAATTTGAAATGAATTTTGAAGAGGGACAAATATATAGAAAAGAAATGAACGATGGGTAAATTTTTCTTTTTTTTCTTTGTGTGTGTGTGTGTGTGTGTGTGTGTGTGTGTGCGCGCGCGCACACGCGCTCGCGGAGGTCAGAGGTATGAGCTGAAGTGGGAAATGCAAGGCTTATTTGGTTAGCAGAAAGTATGAATAGGAGAATGGGATGAAATTTTATCAGTGGTTTTCAATTAAGGGTCACATCAGAATTACCTAGGAAACTTTCAAAAACATGCCTTGGGCTATTCTGATAACTCCTTGGGCCTATTTGATACAAAGTTCTCTTTTTCTGGTCAGCTGCTCACCTCTGACTTTGCTATAGGGAAGAGAAGGGGTGGATACAAGTAGTTACCATGTTTTGCTTGAATGAACCCCCTCGGCAGTCAGTGGACTTTAGTTTCCAGGTTAAGGAATGTAGACATTCTTCTATTAGCAACTGTGATATATTGTAGGTTTTGACCCATGCAGTTGAAAGGAGAAAGGCTGTGTTTTGGGTAGATCAATGTTTCGGTGGTTTATAATCATGTTGTAGCTTTTCTGTTACAGAGAAGGTAGGAATACAATATACTGCTTTTTAAACAGGAATAATCATTTAATTTCTGTGTAAATGAGACTGTAGTAATATAAAGCCTTTTCTAATGAAGGCTTTTATCGGATGTGAAAATTTAGATACGTTTCCTTCTTAATTGTTCAAAAGTTGAGTGTGAGCCTGTGCAAGTAGGTTACTGCTGTTATTAGAACTGTTATAAAAGATGGCTATTTTAAGCAAATAGAGCAATCACCTGTAATGCTTATGCCCTCAACTGATGAAAGACCCAAAGGAAAGAAATTCAAATTCATTTTCTTTATTACTTAAGCATTTTCTGAGAAGACAGCATCAGTTTAAGGCTTAAGGAAAGAATGAAAAGTAACACTTAGCTCAGTCCATATAATTGGTTTTTATGAACTAATGGATTGGTTGGAATAAAGGTAGTATGACGTGGCACTACCCCTGATTTGTTCGTTAAACTTAGGCAAGGAACAGATTCTTGGTGCCTCAATTTTCCAAAACTTCTATAGGACTAGGATAATATGCCAGTTTACACTTCTCATATGATGGTTCTGAGAATCCTTTCCAATGGTTATTTTCAAATTATATAGCCACAACAGCAAAGGTGAGCTTCCATTTATGTTTTATCTTCTTTTTACCTTTATAAAAATTTTAAAGTTTCATTTGCTATTACTGCAAATGCAATAGAGCAATGAGAATAGTTTCTTCACATTTGGAACAAATTTCAGGGCTTCAAGTGAAAGAAAGTTTGTTGTATAAATATGTTTCAAATGATTTAATACTAATTAGGCTAGTTACTTGAACTGAGAAATAGTTGCAAAATAATTACTGTTACATTATATGAAGAATAAATTAGAAATATCTACAAACTACCTGGCTTTGATATTCCTGAAGAAAAGCATAAAAAAAGATGATATTTTTAGTGTTCAGGGAGTACATATCCATTCATTCATTCAACAAATATTTTAGCCCCTATTATGAACCAGACATTGTTTTAGACAATGGGGTACAGCAGGGTATGAAACGGAATAATTGTGGCCCAAAAATGTGCTTCCAGAATAATCATGTTTGCCTTATTCTCTTTAATTGCATTTTAATATTTTAAAAATAAACGTTTGGACAGTTGTGACAGAACAATATGTGGCAAAATGCATGTTTTCTAGTCTATCTGCAGGAGTCTGCAAAGCCTTTGATGATTTCTATTTGCTCATGGAAACTGATGCTTTTGGTCCTATGTCTGCATATATAGTTACAGCCTAATTAATCATACCAATAAAACAATTGAATGTACATTAAATTTGGCTTATTTTAGTTCTTTTAAAATGTTTTGTTTACTCTGATAATCAATCATGTTTTGTAACAATATTTTGAGTTTTTGAAAGGAAAGAGATTTTACTTTATAATTTTTATTGCCTTTGCTTCAGAGCATAACGTTCTATGAAGACAGCAATTTCTCTCGATTTAAGCAATGTACAAACAAGATTGGATAAAGAAACTGAAAAATTTCACTGCGACTTGAGTTATCTTGCTGAACCCATGAGTTAAATATAAGAATATAAGAAATGTCACATTAGATTAAATTAATTGCCATGGAACATGCTATTTTATGAAAAAGCATGGAATTCGCTCTCCACAACATTGATCTACTTGAACATAATTATATTTCCTTAGTAATACATTACATATCAATTTTCCATAAATCAATTTTCTACAAAGGCCTTCTTTGATCCCATTTCTATTTTCAGTCAATGCTATCTCTTCAATTATGAGTCTGTTACCTCTTGTGTATGCCTCACTTCCATATTCCAATCACTGTGTAAACTCTACTTTTCAAAACACCCACTAGAATACACGATAATTTGGAATATGTGCCTGACTTATCCATTTCTTTCTTTAAAAAAAAAAAAAAACCTTATACTTGCTCACTTTGAAAAGTGTGAATTTTTAACTGATTATATGTGGAAAATTTTATAGCCTTTTGCTCATTTAAAATATAGACCAGTTCCTCTCTGATGTCCTTTATGATCGGAGAACAATGAAAACTGTGCATACATTCCTAAGAAAAATGATCACAATTTTGTTTATGGATAATACTGTTTTATTGCCATGGGAGAACAATGAGCATTTTGTTGTGTTTATTGTTACAGCAGCACATTAAATCATTGTCTTGAGAGAGTATGTTGAGTATTCTGTTGTGTGATCTCCATTGCATGTTGTATGAAATAGATTTTCTGAACCAAAATGCTCATAACACTTTGTCCCATGCTACAAATCACATGCTGAATGTAATATTCTACACTACCAGCACTGAATAAATATTCATACTGACAGCATTTCTGGATTCATGTACCTTTAACATACTTTGAACTTGTATAGATTACCATATATGCCTATATCAGTGTGATCACCTATATTTGTTAATTTGTATGTAGCTCATCCTCTTAGTAGTTTTTTTAGTCCTACTAATGGAAACTTCCCTTAGATGTCTGTACATGTATTACATCCTCCCTGCCTTGGTAAAGTCTAAATTTCTAGAAAGAGAAAGCATATTTAGCTGATCTTGTTTCTTCTTTCTCAAAGCCTTCCTTTGCCTTATTTTTGTCTTTGTGCCTTCTAAATTTGGTCTTAAATAATTATTAATGAATTTAATTGATAATATCTAATTGATATGTTTGAAACTAAATTTTTTTCATAACACCTCTGCTATATATTTTATACATATGTATAGACCTCCTATGTCAAAATCCCCAAGTTTTTCCTCTTTAAAATGATTTGTTTCAGCCAGCCTGAATGCAGTTTTTACTCAGACTGTATTGAAAACAAATAAATCTGAATGTTTAATTATTCTCTTAGTAGCAGATTCTTTTCCAAGCTATGTAAATATTAAAAATATTCAGCTTTGAGCAGTGCACATTGAGGCTAAATGTGGACTTCAGAGACATTTCTTTCTCTAATCCTGCAAATCATGTTTAATGTTTTATATATGCACAGGAATTTTTGTACATTCACCGTATCTATGAAATCTTCCAAGAAAATAATATTTAGGGCTTATCTTACTAGAATAGCATTATCTAAAATGGAACTTAAATGGCTATCAGAAGAAGTGAGATACTGTGATGCTCTGTGAACACCTTTGTCTTGCTCTTCTTAGAGCAGACATCTTCCTAAGAGCACAGGTCTTTTTACTAAATCATTTTAGTAAAATCATTTTATTCTATGTGTGAAGATAGAAACTTCTTCCTATCTTCCTTGAGTAAACAAACTATTACTTCCAGAACCAAGAACATATAGGTCTAAAGGCTATTACCTGGTTCAGTGCGTTATTTGTGGAAAAAGAAAAAAAAATCCTATCCTCTTTATGTTGTCTAATTAAAGTCCAGAAAAATCTGACACCTGGGGAAAAAGACCAGAACCAGAACAAGAAAGAGGATCTGTCCTTGACAGGAAGTATCGTTTTCTTTCCTAAGTTTCATGGAACACACTAGAAGAGTATTTAAAACTGCCACATGGAATTGCCACTTAGAGATGGACATGGCACCAGTCCATAGGAAATGATGACATGAGCAAGGTGATTATAAAGGGACTCACATAAGTTGATCTTTCTTTTCTGCAGATGACACAGATAGAAAGCTTTGAGCCAGAGTGGAAAGGCACACTGTCACTTGCCTTTCCCCTCTGAAGAAGCTGGGACACATTCTGCTCAGCCAACATGTTCCCCTAGGAATGTGATTTAACTTCCACTTTTCACACAGAATGAAGCAACACTGGAGACCTGTCGGGAGGGTGATAGCAGCCTGGGAGGAATTTGGATAAGTGTTTTTCACTCCACTGTTTTCATGTGACTTGACTCTCCTCTTAATTTAGTTACATCTTGACCTGGAAAATGCAGCCAATGTTTGTCTCTGTTCATTTGGCTTACCTTGATTCATCATGTGCATACCCCTCTTTCCCCTACTCTCACCGTATGCAGACTTTCCCCTGCAACCTACTAATAGACTTTATCTAAATGTCTACACATGTATTAACTGTCTCCCTCCATAGGGGCTTTACTTCTAGGGAAAGGACATGTATTTGGGTCCTTGAAATATATACAAAGAATATTCACCTAAAGCATCCTAAGAGGCTCCCCACTCCTTTCATCAGATCTGACTATTCATATATCTGGCAGCTTCTATAAGAACCCTCTGGTAGTAGAGGAATTAATATTTCTCACTTCTCCCTAGGTTCCCCCCCCCCCCCCCCCCCACCATCAAACGACTGATTTTTATGCATGAGATAATAGACAAGCCTTGGGTGACCTGTTTTTTTCCCCCCTTCCCCCTCCCTCTTTTTCCTTGCGGTAAAATAGTGCTGAAGAAAGAGGGCACTAGTGTACAGCCCAGATCGCATCCTTGCACCGTCTGGCTTAGAGCTGAGGCGTCTGCGAACCGAGCGTGGCCCGAGTGGTGTTCTGGCCCGAGGACCATAGCGCTGTCTATCCGGACTCAGGTACGTCTCAAGTCCAATTCTCCAAGCAGACCCAGGTAAGCAGACACCTCTGGGCGGTGAAACCCACCCACAGTGGCAGACATAGTTGCAGTCTGTGGGATTTCCTCAAGATCTCAGAGGCATCCCCGCTTATTTATTTCTTTTAGTCCAGCATCCCCGGGAAGCGTCGGGACCCGTGGATGCCTGGGTTACCTTCCTCCTGCCTGGCTCACCTCATGCTCTCGCTCCCCGCCCGCTCCCTTAGCTCCTTTCTTGTCCGACTCTCACCTTGAGAAACGGAGCCGGGAGGAACGAGAGGGAGCCAACTTCAGCCCCAGAGGCGGCTGAGATTTGGCGCCTCTGCCCCCGAAGCGGTCGGGTTTGAATATACCTGCAGGAGCACTGGCTGCAAGGCAAAGAGAATGAGGATGGAGGGGTGGTGGGAGGCGAAGGAAGGGGTGTGTGTGTGTGTATGTGTGTGTGTGTGTGTGTGTGTGTGTGTGTGTGTGTGTGTGTTTGTGTGTGTGTAAAGAACGCAGGGAGGAGGGTTAAAGGAGCGAAGTCGGGGGTGGGGTGGGGGGGTGTCAAAGAATTGCAACTCGCTGGTCGAAGCGTCCGCTCCAGGCCCTGCAGGGGAATGTTTCCGCAGCTGGACTGAGCACTGTCCAGGGTTCTGAAGGAGGCAGAGCTTGAGCTACCGCTGCAAGAGCTACCCAGAAGCTCCCCTCCGTTCCCTTTCTAGAAATGTGCAAAGCCAAAGGTCCCGATTTAGGCGGGTGCAGGGGCCCCCTCCGCCCCCTCTCTCCACCCTCCATCGCGGGCATCAAGTTACCTTATCTGCACCCTTTCTCCCTGAACATCTACAGTAAGCCTGACTTCTTGGGTGTGTGTATGGGGGGGGGGGGGGGCGGGGGTGTGGGAGACATACCAAACTCCGACATGCTGAGACTTTACCAGGCGTTGCCTTAGTAACTAATATGGATTTCCTCAAGCTGGCAAATTATATTTACTACTCGGGTTGTATGTTGAGGTCTTTTCAACCCCTTTAATTTAAAGTAAAAGGTGCATTCCTTTTTTGCGTTCATCTTGAAGTAGTGCTTCCACCCTCATAATGAGTTTCCAAATTTCTTCTGGGAAAAAGTTGATCTTTTCAAATCCGGAAAGTTCTCTAAGGCTGGAAGACCTAGCTCCTCCTCTCCTTTATTCCCCTTCCCCCCCCACCCCCCACCAAGTCTGTAAGTGTAATGGGTATTTGGGGACCTGGAAGAGGCTTGAAGCTGGAGGAGGGGGAGGGTCGGTGGGGCTCTGCGCCTCCAGGGACCGATGAGGGCACTGCGGGCAGGACGCACCACGTCCTGCCTTGACCACAGCTGTCTCCCAAGCTGTCCCTCCGGCCGCTATCATGTGTTGAAATGGACCGGGCAACTATTAACATCACTGACCCAGAGTTTTGAAACAGGTCTTGTGATAACGGAGCTTTGATTTTCTTCCTTTTTTTGTCGGCAGCGTCCAGCTCACGGCTGCCACCACGATGCCCATTGTACTCTTGACCAGTTTACTTTGATGCACCGGTGAAGAAGGGGGCTCGAATTCCCCTTTTAGAAGCGTCTCCAGGACACGGAGGTGGTCGTGGAGGACTAGGTGGCGGAGGAGGGGAAGGAGGCCGGGGTGCAAGCGGCGAAAGTGTTGAACCAGCGGTGTTGGCGAGCAGGACCGAGCAGGGAGAGGCAGGCGTCGGGTGTCTGTCTACGCTGTGAGCGCACAGAGCCGGCTGGCAGGACCAGCGTGGCAACGCGGCCAGCAGGCTGTGGACCGCGTCCTCAGCACAATGGTCCGGCTCCTCTTGGTTTTTTTCCCAGCGATCTTTTTGGAGATGTCCCTTCTTCCCAGAGGACCCGGCAGGAAAGTGTTGCTGGCGGGAGCCTCGTCTCAGCGCTCGGTGGCCAGAATGGACGGAGATGTCATCATTGGAGCCCTCTTTTCAGTCCACCACCAGCCTCCGGCCGAGAAGGTGCCTGAGAGGAAGTGTGGAGAGATCAGGGAGCAGTATGGCATCCAGAGAGTGGAAGCCATGTTCCACACGTTGGATAAGATTAACGCGGACCCGGTCCTGCTGCCCAACATCACTCTGGGCAGTGAGATCCGGGACTCCTGCTGGCACTCCTCCGTGGCTCTGGAGCAGAGCATTGAGTTCATCAGGGACTCTCTGATTTCCATTCGAGATGAAAAGGATGGGCTCAACCGGTGCCTGCCTGACGGCCAGTCCCTCCCCCTAGGCAGGACTAAGAAGCCTATTGCCGGTGTGATCGGCCCGGGCTCCAGCTCCGTAGCCATTCAAGTGCAGAACCTGCTTCAGCTCTTCGACATCCCACAGATTGCGTATTCTGCCACAAGCATCGACCTGAGTGACAAAACTTTGTACAAATACTTCCTGAGGGTTGTCCCTTCTGACACTTTGCAAGCAAGGGCAATGCTTGACATAGTCAAACGTTACAATTGGACCTATGTCTCTGCAGTCCACACAGAAGGTAGGCATTGCATTTGGGAAAGAAAGGTACAGAGGAAGCGAGTATATTGCATGATGTGCCTTTATGATCATAATACTGCCCTCTACCCCCCATTTATTTCCTGCACTGTGGGCAACAGACTTTACCCTTGTCAGTACACACCCACCCAGGCATTACCTTTGATCCTCCTTCTGTAATCATAGTGGAGGAAAACTGTGTCCCATGGTGTTTTGGGGGATAGTAGGAACCTATAAGATTCAAACTCTCCATGAGTAGTATCCAACTGTAGTTTTTGGGCTACATGTTTGTCTCACATTCTGAGTTTGTGTTTGAAAGGCTTGTTTGCCCAAGGTGGTATACTACCCTTAAATGACTGGCTGTGGTTTTCCAAGCTTCACAGACTAATCCAATATGAGCAACTGGGGAAACAAACAAAAACAACAAAACTTGCTGTCACCTAAATTGGTCTTGAAAGCTTTATCTTGTCTCGAACAGCTGAAGGTGCTTCTTTGTCCTAGTGTGTGGTTCCCCTTCTTTCATGTACAAAGCTTCCTTGGAATGTTGGATTCATGGGTCCATCTTCCTCTGTATATCAGAAACTTACTTCAAATTCTAGGGTGCCTCAGGCACAAGGGAAAAGTAAATAGTTTAAATCATATATTTATTTTCTTTCTATTAAGTATGTTAAAATTATCCAGATGCCCTCACTCCCCCCAAGAATTATCTTGTTTTATGAGATATAGCACTGGTGACCTCTTAGATTTGAGTTTGGTTTCTAGTCTTTTTCTTCTAATACGACGATTTTGCTCATTAGAATTTAGTTAGATCAGTTACTAATAAAAGGATAGTAGAAATTAGGTTTAAAATGGCTTAAAAAAAGAAATAGATTTATTTGAGGTTAAAAACTTTGATTTTTATAGAGTCTTACATGAATTCTCAAAGTATTTTTTTTTTAAGATTTCCCTTACTCTCCTTCTCTCAGCCTATGCAGATTTGGGGATAAAATGAGACTTTTGAGTCATTTACTCTTAACTCCCTTGTTAGGTCTATAAAGAAACCGAGACCTGTATTAAATATTAATTGCCTACGGCAATTCACACACACACACACACACACGTGTGCGTGTGCACACACACACACGTGTGTGTGTGTACATATATATATATATATATATATATATGTTAGCATATGGAAGAGAATCTTGAGAATATTGCTGCATTCATATTTTAAAATATCAAATTATTAAAAGAAAGGCCAGGAAAGAAAGGCATGACTTCATGTTCTTGCAACAGTTACACAATATTCAGCCACTGGTGTGAACTCTGATTTCAAAATTAAAAAGCATTCTTACTGATGTGGTTATATGGTGATTATTAATGAAAACCAATGCTTTAATAAAGGGAGCAGAGTTTTCAGGACAAACAAACAAAAACAATGTAGAATTATGCATTATAATTTTGGAATTTGCCTTTGGGGGAAAAACTTTCTGCCGCAATATTGTGACTTTTAACAGCTGACTCATATTTCTGAATCTTGATTTTTAATAGTGAATGGCATATCTCTTTTTCAACAAAATCTCATATAACTATTTTAAGAAACAATTTTAGGTTCAAATGCTAATCTCTTGCATATTAATGTTTAATGTTAATTTCCTACATTTTTAATGTTTAACATAGTTTCCTCTGGTGCTTAGGTGGAACATCTTGAAAGCACAAATTGAAGATGTGTTAATTATCAGCATTAGATCTCTCTAAAAGGGAATGGCAAAATCTAGATGGAATGTGATTTATTTAAATATTAAATAATTCTCCCTCCGTTGAGCTAGGTAATAGTTTATAGATACTAGAAGTATAAATTCCTCTTTCCAAAACTAATAGTTCATTACTTTCATACCCTAGTTTTATTTCCCATATTTTATTATAACATCATTTTATGTTGGGATAGTGAAGAGTAAAGACATCCCTATCCATCTTCAATTTGTTTTTCAGTTGCATCATTTTGCTAAAAATAATTGCTTATAGTGGGTTGCTTTCTGACAAGTAGAATTATGTTTTTGGAAAATTAATTTGACTTGTGTTTGCCAATTTTGTTCAGAAAGGGCTAATATTAAAATTTCACCCTATATTAGTTTGGATTACTTTATTTCCTTTCTGCCTTCTGACTGATTTTGTGCGGCAGAGATTATGTCTCCATACTATTGTAGTAGTTGATTCTAGACTACGTTGTGTTCATAGAGCAGTGTCACAGCTAACTTTCGTGTCTATTATCAAGAGATGACGCCATTCCCCTACCTTTTACATATGATCTTATTTCCTCTCAAGGAGAATTTGTTCCTATTCTTATTAGACATAATATGTATGGAAATGAAATTGATTTTATTTTCTTCTATCTGCAAAGAAACGTAACAGTCTCTTTTGTATAAGCACCAGCTGAAAATTCATTTTTCCTGAGGTTCTGCCCTCCTGCTTCTCAGGGACCCATGGTGTACTGGCCTGCAGGCATTTCCTTGCATCATTTAGTAATTTTCCTGCCTTCAGACTGATGGGGTCACCTACTGGTGACAGTTCCTTGTCAAAAAGCAGCTAAGACCACATATCAGTGTTGTCTCTGCCATCTGGGCACTATTCAGGAAAGAGGCCAGTTTGGATATTAACAATTTGGAGCTTAGAAATTCTGGAACCTCCAGTGACCTTCACCTCTCCTTTCCAAATTAGCCATTCTGTAGTAAATTTATCATCATAATTTTTTAAATTAGAAGTTAAGTTAGCATAGTTAAGCTAGTATTAGAAGAATAGCTCGTATAGTTAAGCTAGCATTGTATAGTAAAAGTACTAAGTGACTAGATTAGTGTACCTTCATTTCCATGGTTAATTTTGATGGACTTTACAATCACAATTGGGGCATCCTATTATTTGAATGCCCCAACTGTTTTTATAACCCTTTCTTATTTCATTTTATATCAAAGTTAAGCTGGGAGATATTTTCTGTTTGCTTTCTAAACCAGCTAGAATTCCATTGTAATATTCTTTTACATACTTTTCAATCTTCTGCCACATCATTTGCACCACACTTAACCTCTGGTCATGACAACTGTTGGTTTCCCTGGCATCAAAGAGTATTGGTACCTGCAGTAAGCTCTCCAGAAAAATTTTCAGGATAGTCACTGAGGAGAGTATTGAAAGAGGATCCGTCAAAGAGTAGGTACTGAAGCAATAGAGCCTTATTCACAGATAAAGATTGAGTGCATTTTGGAGCAAGTTACTCACCTGGACTGTGTGTCTTTAAATATGCTAAGCATAAAATACAAAAATAGCCTACTTCTGTGAAGAATATCTTGGCCAAGGACACTGGATTTTATCCTTGTGATGAAATGCAGATTCCCCATCAAGAATCAAATTTATCATTTCAAAAAGTTATAGAAGGCAGCACTTGAATGTAATTCTAGCTGATTACATTAAAAGCATTGAACGAATCCAATAAAGAATATTCTTTAAGTAACTTCAGAAAGTTTTTTTTTTTTTTGATTGGGTACATTTTCATTTGTTTTAAGCCTTTCTGTGTCAGTATTTTGTCTTATGTGTCAGAGGAGTGTTGTTATTATAAAGGACTTAATTATGCTGGTATACAGTGCCCTTCACTGTAAGGTGCTTTTTTGTTTACAGTTACATTTTTCGTTTTAGTGCACCTTTTTTTTTTTTTGATGCTTGCTTACATTTTATATGAAATTGGCCTTTTTGAGGGCTTCTTTTCAAAATCTTTTTTCTTCTTAAAACCCTTTTTCTATCTGATATAAAACTTACTTTAGCAGTCCAATGGCATCAGAGGAAAATCCTCCAAAGTCAGTGAACTATTACTTTAGGTAATGAAGTTACATATAAGAGTTTTATTTCTACCAAATATTGTATTTTCTATCTATGCCCCCGCAACTTTCTTCATATCTTTCTTATCTTGATTCCAACCTATTTCACAAAAAGTTACCTTAATAGTTGCTCCATTTTGTCACAAAATAAGGAACAGCAGTGTCATCAAAGGTTATTTAGGTTAATCAATTAAAGATGCTTAAAACACCACGATTACATCTTTCCCAAGAAGCAGTTCCCATATACTCTGAGTTTCCTATTGGTGATTAGGATTTCTAATATGAGTAAGAGAATATAGGACTTAAATTCAGAAGCAGTATTTCACCTACTAGTCTGCTTTTCTGTGTAATGACCTGACTTTCTGAAATTTCCACCAATTCTCCATCAACCACTGGGAGTCGTCCAAAACAATTTAAATTCCTCTTCCTTGTGATATTTGCCATCAGTAAATCCTCTCTTTTGTGCTGGATCTCACCAGTTCTCTCGCCCATTTATTCTAGTTTTTAATTCCTTCATCATCACAAATAACTCAAGTAGATTTGAGATAAGTTCTTATCCAAAAGTGTTCTAAAACATATGTGCTGCTGCTAGGCCATATCTCCTTCTTTTTGTGCTTGAGCAGTTATTAATATTGGTATTGTTATTATATCTGAGAGTAAAGACTTTACTTTTGTTTCCTTTTAAATATAAAATTATTAGCTTAAATTGACCTTATCAGTAAGTTCTGGGGTTTGATTATTTAATTCATTTTAGCATCACCATAAGACCAGCTTTGTGTCCTCAGGATTTAATTATATACATTGAGACTAAGTAAGGGAGGGTCAAGTGTAAAGTCCCATAGTCTATCACCAGCAAACTACTTCCTGGCTGACTCTGGTGGTCATTCAGTCTTCATGAATTCCCTTGACAGTATGGTTTTCCATTATATACTGTACTACTTTATAGATAAATCAATCAATACAAGTAATTTAAATGAAAAGCCATCACAATAGTCACTCAATTCTAATTGAAGATATGCTATGCAAAAATATGTAAAAAATGTAAAGGCTTGGTCTCAGTTACTAAGTACTTTACACTGTAAAGAGGGTACAGTTGAACACATGTAAACCAAATAAAGTATAAGTGCGGACATTTAGAAACATGAATTTATACATGTTTAGGGAACACTGGAAGAAAATATTGGTGAGGATAATTGGTGAGAAAAAAGCCACAAAAAAGGGAATTTTGATAAGTGTTTTTTTTATATGACATTTCTTTTAAAAGTTAGAAGCAGTAGTAAGAATGTCCCCATGGGATAAAATAAGCAGGTTAGCTTGTCTGGAGTGGCGAGTGTGGTCCAATAACTAATAATAAAGATAGCAACTCAACTTGGATTCTATTTTGTGACTGTGAATGCTTATTAATTTGAAGGACAAAAACTGGAGAATTTTGAAGCATGTGCCAGAGAGTTTTGGTTTCAAGAAAGATATACCCAAGCACAGTTTGATGTGATTCAAAAATAATTAAAGTGAATTTTACTGAAATATGTAGGGGAGATCCATTAAAGGGAAGGGCGAAAACTAACTGTGAAAATGTTAGTTATTGTGGAATTCTAGCTACTAGGCTGTTGAAATAGTTGGCAAAAATAAAAGGTGTTCCTTTGTCAATGATAAGGAGGAGTCCAAACTATGCCTAGTCTTGTAATCCTGGAGGACCAGGAGAATTTTGGTGTAATTCACAGGCGTGTCATGAGTAGGTTTCAAAACCATGATTCTTTAGGTTTAAACAACATGGACTAAGACTTAATATATTTAATATATAATTATATCAGTGTGTAACTTGGGTAAGAGCACATACATTATTAGCAGGCATGGGTATGTGGACAAAAGAAAAACCAGGGATAGTTATGAGATACTCTATTTGTGATTTAAGAAAAAGGGTTCACATCCAAATAAAACCTTGTTCATCCAGAACCTTGATTCTCCAGTGGACTTACCTGGGTACTTGAGACTTGGCTTCTTTGACCTCCAACCTTTTACATTTTAAAAATTGAATTACTGTTGATATACAATATTATTCTAGTTTCAGGTGTGCAACATAGTGATTTGATGTTTTCATAATTATGAAATGATTATCTCCATAGGTCTAGTTACCCTCTCTCACTATACAAAGCTATTACAATATTATTGGCTATATTTCCTATGCTATCCTTTATATTTTAAACATTTTACAAGCTGATCTTTGCAACCTATATAGTTCTCTGACTTTTTAAAAAGAGTGCTGGATTTAATAGACACTTTCCTCAAGTATACAAAGTAATCATTATGAATATCAGTTGCTACATGTGCTGGGACACAGTGGTAATCTTGAAGCCTGTTGAAAAATATAAAGCCATTTAGGGGCACCTGGGTGGCTCAGTTGGTTGGACATCTGACTTCAGTTCAGGTCATGACCTCACAGCTTGTGGGTTTGAGCCCCACGTCGGGCTCTGCGCTGACAGCTCAGAGCCTGGAGCCTGCTTCGGATTCTATGTCTCCCTCTGTTTCTGTCCCTCCCCTGCTCATGCTCTCGCTCTCTCTCTCTCTCTCTCTCCCAAAAATAAATAAACATTAAAAAAATAAAAAAAAAAATATAAAGCCATTTAGAGGCGCCTGAGTGGTGCAGTAGGTTAAGTGTCTGAATCTTGATCTCGGCTCAGGTCATGATCTCTCAGTTTGTGAGTTTGAGCCCTGCATTGGGCTCTGTGCTGATGGCATGGAACTTGCTCAAGATTCAGTCTCTCCTTCTCTCTGGCCCGTTCCTGCTTGTTGCTTTCTCTCCTCTTCTCTCTGTCTGTCTGTCTCTTTCTCTGTCCGTCTCTCTCAAAAATAAATATATAAACTTTAAAAAATATATAAAACCATTTTTTCCTACCAAAAAATGTCCCCAGATTACTATACTTTTGAGTTTCTATATTTGTTATTTTTTTACTATATTGGCTAGCCTTATTAAACCATTTTATAAGTTATTTAGTCAGTATTTAGTGAACAGCTATTATGTGCAAGGAATTAAGGTGATATTCAAAGATGACAAAAAAGAGAACGATTTTGAGAACGTTTTGAGAACGTCTATTATTTTGAGAACGATTGAACTCTTCTTGATTCTTCTGCCATACCATCAATCACTCTGTGACTTTATTAGCTTTGGAATAAATTTTTCAAGTAGCTGGCCTGCATAGGGTAGATGGTGATGGCAACTCCTATTTTATATTTCCCCCATCATGTGGCTTGGCAGTTCCCACTTCTCTTCAGTTACTAAAATTTTTCTCCTAGGGATCTATGGTACTAATATACAATGACTGTTGTATGGATTTTTAATAACTTTCTAGGTAGTGGCTAGAGTGGCATCATCTTGAAGAAATTTGTCAGAAGCCGTATTTTCAGCATGCCCCATAGTAACACCACAGAGGGGTGGGAAACCACAGTGGAGGACAGAATAGTTTCCTGAGTACCTAAAACCACTGAAAAAGCAACTCATCGTTAATGGGTTCTGATATTAGATTGGAAGCAACATCTTGGTAGGAGAAGGTTTTCAGAGAAGGTATAGTTGAAAACCAGAGTCAGGCTGAGATATAAAGACAAAATGATGTGACTGTCTTATCCACGAGAGGCCTATCATTGGATTAAAATTTTTATGCAGAAATATATATGTAACTTATGTATTCAGGTGTTATTTATTTATTCTATTTATTTTTCATGCCTAATTGTTTTCTTTTTTTTTTAAATGTTTTTATTTATTTTTGAGACAGATATGTTTTTATTTATTTTGAGACAGAGCATAAGCAGGGGAGGGGCA
This sequence comes from Panthera pardus, assembly GCF_024362965.1. NCBI lineage: Eukaryota > Metazoa > Chordata > Mammalia > Carnivora > Felidae > Panthera > Panthera pardus. The sequence continues at coordinate 20,434,976 of NW_026526732.1, read as the reverse complement.
GAGAGAGAGGGAGACACAGAATCCAAAGCAGGCTCCAGGCTCTGAGCTGTTAGCACAGAGCCCGATGCGGAGCTCGAACTCATAGACTGCAAGATGATGACCTGAGCTGAAGTCGGATGCCCAACTGACTGAGCCACCCAGGTGCCCCCATGCCTAATTGTTTTCTATGAATGTCTAAAACACTTAAGATCTAAATTTACAGGAAAAATTGTAATTTTAATTTCCTTCAATCTCACGGGAAGTTTTGCTTTCTTAAGCTTAAGACACTGTGGTACCAAATATAGTGTTAATGTTTTTATGAAGATAATTTATTGATTCAGGCAGAAATTCTCCTTTATCAATTTTAAAATTATCTGTTTTGGTCACTTCATGGCCAAGAAATTAAAGATTCGAGCTGATTATCTAAATGATCCTGATAAAAGCCTAAATTGGCAACTGAAAAACAAAAACGATTTTGGGAGAGCAGTTCTTTGATTACCAACTAACTTATTTTGCATTCTAATGAAGACATGACCATCTTATACATTGGTCTATTATGTGTCAGACCCTGATCTTGGTGCTAAGAATACATAAATTAAAGACATTTTGATTATTATTATCATTGCTATAATTATTATCCTTAATGGTCCCATAGTCTGTCAGAAGAGACATATATGTAGTTGTAAGACTCATGGGTTACAAAAATTTAATCATAAAAAATAAATGAATGAAAGGCTATTGGAAATACTATATATTCATCTCAGTTTTATTTGTAAATGGGAATGATAATCACTGCTATATTATTTACCTCATAACAGTGTTTTGGAGAACAAGGAGATGGAATATACAAGTAACTTTTACCTGCTTTTGTTAAATTCCCACAAAAGGGACAGATTGTTTTTTTTAAAAAAAAAAATTTTTTAACGTTTATTTATTTTTGAGACAGAGAGAGACAGAGCATGAACAGGGGAGAGTCAGAGAGAGAGGGAGACACAGAATCTGAAACAGGCTCCAGGCTCTGAGCAGTCAGCATAGTGCCCGACTCGGGGCTCGAACTCACGGACCGTGAGATCGTGACCTGAGCCGAAGTCGGACGCTTAGCCGACTGAGCCACCCAGGCGCCCCCAAAGGGACAGATTCTTAAGATATGAGCCCTTTTTAGCTGATGAATAATGAGCAAGTACATGCAATCAGTTAATCAGGTATAGATTTTGACCCTAAAGCCCAGTAAAATAAGACAAACATGAAATTCGTGGTTAAAAGCATAGCATGTGGTATAGATTTTAGGACTCTTTCTCATGCTATAAATGAGAAAACAAAAGATCCAGGGAAATAAAATGGCTTGCCCAAGACTATAATATGTGTTAGTAACAAAGCCAGGACTAATTCAACTTCGTATTAGATATTTTTTTAAAAACAAGTCTCATTTGTTTGTTTGCTTGATTGTTTTTTTAAGTTTTTAAAAAAATATATTATTTATTTTTCAGGACGAGTGAGTGCGAGCAGGAGAGGGCAGAGAGAGGGAGAGAATCTCAAGCAGGCTCCATGCTATTAGGGCAGAGCCTGACATGGGGCTCGAACTCACAAAACCATGAGATCATGACCTGAACCGAAATCAAGAGTAGGATACTTAACCGACTGAGCCACCCAGGTGCCCCATTTGATTGATGGTTTCAAAATCTTATGATTCAACCTCCTGCATTCCTCTCTTCTCTGAGGTTTATATCATCCAGCCATGCTAAATTCTTCCCAACTTTGCTGCTGTCATTTAGTAGCTTCCGGGAGACTCTGCTGTCACTGAAAACTCATTCTTACTGCTGATAGTCTGCCTTTCAATATGGACTCTTGTCATACTCCCGAATGATTCCAATATTCATATGTGTGATCCATTGATGCTTATCCTCTTAGTTCAGTGACATAAATTCTGTGTCCTTTCCCTTCACTTCGGCAACCCACCTACTCTGACCATCGTCTGGCACCTTGACATTGCCAAGAACTGTTATATCTCTGAACTCTTAAAGGTCAGAAAGACTCTGAACAATAGAAGCCTGTTCTTTTCAAACTCTCTTGCTTCCAACCCACCTGCTCTTAACATTTCTCTTGAAAGCCTGGGTAAAGCCGTTTTCTTATGTGATCTGACTTCTTCCCAGGATTTATGCAACTCTGTCTCCATATTTATGTTTGTTACCATCTTGTAATAAAGTTCCTTTCTTAGAGAAAATGAAATTCCAACTTGAAATGCCCATTCCATATGAAACTCTAGTTGAGGCTTTCATTTTTTTCTGGCAGAAAAATAAAGGCCAGTAAGGGGCATCTTTTTTTTTTTTAATATATGAAATTTATTGTCAAATTGGTTTCCATACAACACCCAGTGTTCATCCCAAAAGATGCCCTCTTCAATGAGGGGCATCTTTTTTAATGAAAGAAGAAAGGATTCTATCCCTGTGAGGGCTGTGATCAAGAGTGAGAGATTACACTTGCTCAGGTGGCTGAATGGTACTATCTCTACAGCAAATGATCAGGGGTTGTGTGTAGTGCATAAGGATGAGATGAGATTAGAAAAGGATGCCTAGAGACGGATTCTAGGGATCAGGGGTAGGATGGAAACAAAGGCTTCAGGGAATTAGCCATGTTTAGAGAGCCATCAGGGTAAAATGTACAAAAATAATCCCTTAAGTTTATTGTACAGATGAGATAGAGCTAAATAAATGTAAGATATTATTGTTGTTGTCAGGCTATTCCAACCTTAAATAAGAAGAATGTCCTTATTCTAAGGGAGCCCATGTGAAGTAAATATAAGAATGTTCTGTAGTGAATGTATGCAAATAAAGAAGAGATATATTTTGCTGATTTGCTGACTTTGAGTAGCACACTTAGCTTCCTGTATTTTTCCTTCATAACAGTTGCATCCATAGCATGTGGCTATAGATGAGGGTTTTCATTTAGACTTGTATGGATTGTTCTGCAGCTATTGCTGGATACTTGAGGCAGTTTTCTCTGTTTTTGGTGGTGCTCTGACATATTTTATAATTTGTACATTATAAAGGGCTAAACAAAACAGATCAATAAACAAATTGCTCACACTATGTTGAAGAGGAGAAACTGTTTACAGTAGAATGGAATACAAGGTGATATGAGGATATTGGAACAGGGAAACAACTTAAACAGATAATGTCCCGTTTTCCTGGGTAAATGAGTGTACCATATTATTTTTACTTTTTGGCTGACAGGTGTCATTATGATGGTAAAAAGAATATGCATTCAGATGTTTATTGTAATTAAACAGATGTTTAGTGAACACTTTCTCTGGGTCAAGCTCTCTGCTATAGTCATCAATGACCAGAGCTGAACTATAATCCCTCTATCAAGAAGTTCATCATGTGGTGGTTACCATTCAGTTTGGTAAATACAACCATCAGAGTACGTATGAATAAAGAGGTAAGAGAGAAATGTCATCACTTTTCTCTGGACCAAAGAAAGAAGTGAGAGTAACCTCATAGAAGCCTCCCAAAGAATGTGACATTGAAATTCACACCATTACAGGACACAGAGGAGTGACTATGAGTCAAAGTATTGATGTAGAAAACAAAGCATGCTCAGGGAACTTAAAAATGTCACTAAGTCTGGAATATATGTTCAGGGAAAAGGATTGGGGAAAGAGCAAGTTGTAAAGGGAGGAAAGGCTTAGGTCATGAAGGGACAGGCTTGCCATGCCAAGAAATTTAGATTCTATTTTGTAAACATGGTGAGCCAGTGAAAGATTTTAAACAGAGAGGAAACACAATCAGATTTATATTTTGAAAACAGCACCCTGAAAATTTTGGAGAGGACGGCTTAAGAAAAGAAGTCAGATTGGAAATTAGGACACAAGTTGATAGGCCATTGATAGTTGGGAAAGTGGTGGAGAAAAAGCCAATTTAATTAATTTAGTCAAGAATGATAAGAGCTTTACTAAAGTAAGTGTCAGTTGGGATGGAAAGGAGAATGGATTTGACAGGAATTTAGTAGGGAGATTAGGATTTAGTGAATGATTGGTTATAAGGATAAAGGAGAAAGGGGAGTCAGTAATGACTACCACGTTTCCATTTTGTGTAACTAAATAGTGAGAAAAGAGGAAGCATAGACTGGCAAAACATGAGTTTTAGAGTAGTTGAATTTGAGGCATCTATGGGAAAAAGTTGAGAGATCCCACAGGCCAAAGATGTAGAAAGGGAGGTAGACTTGTGATTTGTCAGCAAATAGCTGTAGTTAAAACCATAAGAGTGGATGAGATTACCAAGGGAGAGGATATGGAGTGAAAAGAGGAGCAGTAAAGGCAGGACTTTGAGGAAGGTGAAAATGAGAAAGAGGATCCAGAAAAAGGATGTAGAAGGAACAGTTAGAAAACTAGGAGAGCGGTGCCTGGGTGGCTCAGTTGAACTCTTGACTTCAGCTCAGGTCATGATCTCAAGGTTTGTGAGATGGAGCCCTACTCTGGGCTGAGCGTCGAGCTTGCTTGAGATTCTGTCTCTCTTTCTGTCTCTCTCTGCCCCTCTCCTTGCATATGCTCTCTCTCTCTCTCAAATTAAAAACAAAACAAAACAAAAAAACTCAAACAAAACTAGAAGGAGAAAGAGGAAGAACCAGGAAACAACAGACATTACGGCAGCCAAGGGAGGAGAGATTTCCAGGAAGGGAACCACAAAGCTGATGGGGAAAGGAGGGTTATGGAAACAGTGCTCTGTACCAGTAGCCTCCACTTCCTCCTAGCGTCTGCCTCCCCAAGAATCTCTCTCATTTTTTCCCCCAAAGTCTGAGTACTTTAATGTGATTTTCTATAAACAAGGATACTCAAACTTAACCAAAATACAACCATCAAAACCAGGAGATTAACAGTGACACATTACTACCGTTTAACTCTCAGACCCCATTTGAGTTTTACTTCTTGTCCCAATAAAGTCTTTTGTAGCAACAGGATCTAGTATAGAATTAGTCGTGTCTCTTAATCTCTTTCAGTTTGGAGTAGTTCCTCAGTCTTTCCTTGACTTCATGATTTTGACAGTTTTGCAGATAACAAGTCCAATTATTTTATTATTAATTTATTTTATTTTTTCTTAAAGTTTATTTATTTTAAAAGAGAGAGAGAGAGTTGGGAAGGGGCAGACAGAGAGAGAGAGAGAGAGAGAGAGAGAAAGAGAGAACACCAAGCAGGCTCCACACTGTCAGCACAGAACCCCAAATGCTGGGCTAGATCTCACACACCATGAGATCATGACCTGAGCCGAAATCAAGAGTCGGTTGCTTAACCAACTGAGCCACCCAGGTACCCCACAAGTCCAATTATTTTCTAAAATGTCCCTCAGTTTTGTTTTACTGATGTTTCGTCATGATTAGATATAAGGTATACCTCTTCATTAGGAATATTCCAGAAGCAATGTTGCGTTCCTGTCACTGCACTGCTGAAAGGTATATGATTTAAATTTTTCCCATTATTGATGATGTTAATTTTGATCACTAGATTAATATGGTATCTCCCAGTCTTCTCCACTGTAAAGTTTGTAATTAATGAATATTTTATGGGAAGTTGCTTTGAAACTCTGTAAATATCCTGTTAATCATCAAACTTCTGATTTATTCATCAACTTATTTATGTGAGTATGAACTTATGGATTCCTATTTTATTCAGTGCATTTTAGTCTATTATTAATCATCATCATTATTTATTTTGGTACTAAATTGACAAGCTGGCTTTTGTATTCTTTTGGCATGTACCATCATTTTTTGAAAACTCCCTATTTTCTGGTACAAAAACTTTTCAGGTTAATTATTTACTTTTTTAATTTTTTTTTATCTGAGTATAGTGGATACACAATGTTACATTAGTTTCAGGTGTACAGCATGATGATTTGACAAACCTATGTTATGCTGTGCTCACCGCAAGGGTAGCTGCCATCTGTCACCATACAACACTATTACAGTACCATTGACTGTATTGCCTGTGCTGTACTTTTTATTCCCATGACTTATTCAAGGATCTCTTCATTTCTAAACCCATTAGAAGGGCAGAGCCAGGAGGAAGTGGAGGCTGCAAGTATGTTGCATTGTTTCTGGAGACTGAGGAGGGAAGGTGAGAGAGAGGACGGTAGCTAGACCAAGATGTACTTCTAAGTGAAAACATTTTCTAGGATGAGAAAGCGTGAAGCAGTTTTAAAAATTGATGGAAAACAGTGGTAGAAAAGGAGAATTGGAGGATAACTGAAGCAGAGTTTCTGAGGAGGCAAGAAGGAATTGTGGCTGGGCCACACTGAATAGGAAAAGTCTTTCTTCTGGGTGGTGATACAATTAAGTTTGGGAAAGAGGAGAAGAGAAATAATATTTGGTATCCTCTGTTTTCTCAACTATTCAGTGAGGGAAAAGGAAAGGGAAATGGAGAAGTTCAAAAACAAACAGGACAAATACTTAAAGGACCCACCAGAGATAGGAAACCATGTATTTCTAGCAGTGTGATTGCCTACTGTTTTGATATTCTCTCCATCCAGAAGTGTACAGTCCCAAGATACATGTGAGGAGTCCCATCTTTCTCAGCACCTCATTAACTTGGCCACCTGCTGGCCCAATGTCCAAAGCACTGGAATATTCTTTTAGTTAATTACAGAGGCTACCAGGTGCTTGCCAAAGATTACAGCCATGGATTATCCTTTGTCCAGCTCCTGTCACAAGGCCAGATGAAATTAACTTTTCAGAAAACTACATGCCTGACTTTGTTTGCTCTCCTTGAAGAACTGCTTTTTCTAGGTAGTGTTTTAATACTGTCTCTGTTTATTTCTTACAAGTCAGAACGAACATTGGAAATGTAAATAATGCCTTATAATTTTCAAAGATTTGTAGAAAATATTTCTTAGTATGTTGTTCAATATCCCTTTTATAAAGTCCATTTTTAACAATTCTTGTAGACTTTAATATCATGAAATCATTTATCTCTCTTGAAGAACTGACATGTTTCAACTTAACTGGTAATGAGAGAATTGTGTTTTCCATTCTTCTCTTTTCCTACCAGGAATCTCAAAGGTAAATTTGATGCTTGATTACAAAAAAATGTTTAGTGTACATGCATAGATATTAGCTTCTTCATCTTCAACAGCATTATTTAATACTTTATATAATTATAAAGTGCCTCAAATCCATTTTAAGAAGAGTGAGGACATTAATGTATAGGTAAATGGAAGTGACCCTACTGTAGGTATAGATCCCTGCTGAAGTTTCTCTATGTTATGAAGCAGAGGGTAATGACAGGCTGAGAGGTTTTTTAAAACTGTGGAAGAGGAGGAGTTTATGTTACACTCACAGTTGAAGATGGAAGAAAAATGTCCTTTGTATTTAGTATGGTAGAAGAATCTTTGAGCTTTGATCATATACCAGAGGAGAATCATACTCCTTTAGATTAGTGAAAAAGGCCTTCCGTGGCTCATAGAAGCTCTGCCATGGCTGTCTTTTCCTTCTTTAGTACATTCTAGCTCTGCGGCTATGCTGGGATGTTTTGCCCAATGTTGGCAGGGTATATGTGTGGGTGAAACATTCTCTTTACCATGGTCAACACTGAGCAGGGCTGCTGCGTCTCTGTGAATTTCCAACAGCCTCCTTCCCTGTTCTCCCTTTTTTATCTTTAGGGAAAAATAAATCCATTTTCGAGTGACTGTTTCGTGACAAATGGAGAGAGAGCTTGCCTTCCACCCGCTTCCTAGCTTTTCCTAATGTTTTTATCATATGTCTTCCAGACCATAATTGCTTGGCAAACTAAGCACCTGAAAGACACCCTCTGTCTCCTACTTCTGTTAGTCATGATGCTTGTGAAATCACAGAGTCTAGAGAGAGACCCTTGTGCACTGGTACATGTGATAGACAACTTACCCCTTGTTTTTGGCTTGAAATGCCAGATTTGAACACTGAAAAGGCAAATTTCATTTTTTTCAATATTGACACACACCGAAGGAAAGGTTAGTATGTAATCTCCTTGATCTGTCATTTTAATAATGTATATATTTTTTAACGTTTATTTATTTTTGAGACAGAGCATGAGCGGGGGAGGGGCATAGAGAGAGGGAGACACAGAATCAGAAGCAGGCTCCAGGCTCCGAGCCATCAGCCTAGAGCCCGACGCGGGGCTCGAACTCACCGACTGCGAGATCGTGACCTGAGTCGAAGTCGGAGGCTCAACCGACTGAGCCACCCAGGTGCCCCGATCTGTCATTTTAAAAATAAAATTTTACTTGAAAAGAAACAACTGCTTGAAAATGAAAAAAATTATGGAGCGAGTGATTAATTTTTGAAGTGCTTATGTTCTCCCTTTCAGCAGTTTATTTTTAGGCTGTCTTAGGTGCAAAGAGATGTACTAGACTAGTGCATCTCAACCTTCATACGTGTACGAAATCACCTGGGAACTCGATAGGTTGCAGATTCCAGCCCTGGGATGGACCTGAGAGTCTGCACTTCTCCTAGGCTCTCAGGTGGTCCGTGGGCCACAGTTTGGGTAGAAATTCGGGAAGCTCCTTCTGATAGTGTCTTTCTTGTGATAGTACACTGCATATGCCTTCTCATACACTTATGAATTATTTCCTTCAGAGTCATTTACACGTCTCAAGGCAATGTTCTATGCTCCTGAAATAGGCAAAAAATTGGTTTTAAAATGTGCATGTTTAAAAAATTACACCAAAGACATTTATCTATTCATTTCTTTCATTACTTGCCAAATGTGGTATTGCGGTTAATGGGAATCTTAGTTCTGTTTTGTTCACTAACGTATCCCCAGCAATCGAAACAGTGCCTTGCACACAGCAGACATTCAATAAATATTAGTTTAATTGAATTATGTACAGAGGGCTTTTGTTCCAATCCCTCTTCCTGCCTTAGTAAAGGGTTTGATGATTTAAGAGCTTGCAGTATTTTGCATTAATTTTCATTGCTAGCACCATAAATGTAAATGAAACAAGATAGTAGACTAATTATTCAAATTTGAGAACCAAAAACCTTGGAAATGTTTGTTTGTTGGTTTCTTTTTTGCTAAATTCTTTATAATTTTTTTATTTGCTTTTTTCTTACACTGGTGGACTAAAGAAAAGGAAACATCCAATTAATTGCATATTTTGTGGGCAAACTCTTCTTAATTAATATTCTTCTTTACCTTTACCTTTCTAATAATTGAGGAAGAACAACTACACTTACTGTCAATGAAAACTCTCAAGTGGTTATATTTTTTCATTTTCTTCCTTTTTATGATTTTTTTTAGTTTATTTTTATTTATTTTTAGAGAGAATGACAGCAAGCAGGGGAGGGACAGAGAGAGAGAGACAGAATTCCAAGCAGGCTCCACACCATCAGTGCAGAGCTCGATGATCTGAGCTCAATGATGACCTGAGCCGAGATCAAAAGAGTCCGATGCTTAACCCACTGCACCACCCAGGCGCCCCTTCTTTTTATGAATGTTGATGTTGCGTAACAATAGTCTCCTTAGACTTTAGTGCCCAACATCCAGTGGGAAGTGTACTGAGTGGGACGAACTGGGTTTGTCTTATTCCCCCATCAGCTATTCCTTGTGACTCTGGACAAGTCACCAGACCACTTAAAGCCTGTCTTCTCATCTGTAAAGGGTCTGTCATGCTTTTCTCCCAGCCTCCTGTGAGGACCAAATGAACTATTATGGAGGTGCTGTTGAAACTGTAAAGCTTTTTTTAATGTTTATTTATTTATTTTTGAGACACAGAGAGAGAACAAGTGGGAGAGTGGCAGAGAGAGAGAGAGAGAGAGAGAGAGAGAGAGAGAGAGAGAGAATCCGAAGCAGGCTTCCAGGCCCTGAGCTGTTAGCACAGAGCCCAACGTGGGCTCAAACTCACAAGCTGTGAGATCATGACCTGAGCTGAAGTCAGATGCTTAACCAACTGAACCACCCAGGTGCCCTGAAACTGTGAAGTTTTACATAAATATAGCTAGTTGCAGTATATTGCATTATAGCTTATATTATTATATTCTCATTTTAATTATTAATAACTGCCTCCCGACCTCTGCTTTTCCCCAAACATTATAAGCAGTCACTTCTATTTAGTATTTATTTAGAATGATAGTTTTCATGTTGGAGGAAATATTTATCTAAGTCCTTGATTTAGAAAAAAAAATGAGGTTAGGTGACTTACCTGAGGTTACACACAGCTCATTACGATAAGAAGACTTTTCCTTGTAGTTTGGCTTTTGCTTTCTATAAACCCTGAAGCATCTCCAAATCATTTGCCTTTATCTCTTCATATTCTCTTTCTAGTCTCTGCTTTTCCTCCACCCTTAGTCTTTCTATGTGGGCTTGAAGGGCAAGCCTTAGTTTCTTATCAATGAGTCAACCAGTTAATTCATTTATTTGACAAATGCAGGTCCCACTAATCACCCAGCAGTATGCTGGGCATCAGGTATCAAGAATGAATCCAGACTGCAGATGTCCATCAAGGGTGCTAACATAGGCAAATAGCCATCAGAAATGATACTGATGTTATATTTATAGCAGCGTGTGTGTGTGTGTGTGTGTGTGTGTGTGTGCATGATTATGTGATGAAATAATATTATCTATGCATCCTCCAGACTTTATGGATACTCTGTAGTTCCTACCATTGCTTATAGTCCAGAAGGAAAGATAAAGAAATAATTTTTGCCACCTACGTGTATGGTTGGGTGTGAATCAAGAGAGGGTGTGGAGGGTCAAGAGAGGAGGACATTACTTCTAGATGGGGGACATTAGTCAGGTATTTTGGAATAAGTAGCATTAGAGTCTGGTCTTAGATGTTAGCTAGCCATGCAAGGGAAGAGCTAGATGGAAAAGCAATTTCCCATGAAGGAAGTCGTATAAATAAGGGCCTGAATAAAATGCTAACAGATACACAGGGAATGGTGAAATGGTTAATTTGTCTGAGGCAGAACTTGCCTAAAAGGGAGTTGAGAAAGAATTTATTGGAAAAGTAGACCCAGATGTCAGAGTGCTGAGAACGTCAGAGTTTGAACTTGTCTTCCATCTGCTAATTTAGTCAAAACAAAGTGGACTCTCTTTTGTAAATTTCTACTGAAGACCGATAAATAGGTACTTATTTTTAACTCTTCCCGCCCACTCATTTTCTGGTCCTTTTTTCTTCCTTGTAACATTTGTGCTAGAAAGTGACACCTTTGCAGGGAAGCCATCTTCTTTGTTTGTCTGGAAAAATGTCATTAATCATGCAGTCCATTTACATTCCCATAGCAATATAAATATTTGGTGGTAAGAAGAATATAGGCGAATGTATTGCAATGTTTTGCAGCTAGACTTGGAGTCTATGTGGACATGTGGCCCGCCTCTCAGTGAAGCAAAAGGCATATTACAAGCTGGTTTCTCAGCTGTGAAATGCCACTACTTAGGTCGCATGCCTCACTTAAAAAAAAACTGCCAGGAGCAACGCCTTCTACTTGGCGGAGAGGCGTGCCACCTGTCACCCCAAGCTGCCATCCCCTCTGGCATCGTGCACGGGTAACTTTGATTCACTTCTGCATATGGGGAGGTTGTGTTCTGTGCCTTTTGCAGCATATTTCTCCATGGTATTTATTGGGGTGAATTCATTCTTGTCCTCATTGAACTGAGGGTTATTGCCCATACTCATGGGGGCCAAACCTTAATCTGGAAGAATAGTTGTAACCTTGGGGACAGCAGTTGAGTGAAAATGTAAATTGTCTCACATGTGAAAAATGGCATGTGATAGGCATATTTCCACTCAACACCTAGCTGTGATGCCACTCTTGGTGATATTGCAAGATCACACTTTATTTCACTCTGTAATGACATTCCTGGAAATCAGCCTTAGAGAGCACACATTCTAGATTCATTAGGGACCACGTCCCATCAACTCTTAAGGACTATAATAAAGAAAATAATTTATATCTTCACATTCTGGCAAAAAAAAACCCCCTTACAGCATGTACCTTACTTTAGATTTCCTCCTTTGTAAGGTCTGGAATGAGGTTAACCACAAAATAAGTGCTTGATTAACACATGTTGAATGAACAATCAAATAGTGGTTCTGTTAAAAGGTAATCTAATAGGCATTTGTGCTGGCCATAATACTAGAATCTTTTGGCTTCCTATTTTTCTAAGAAAGAAATATTTAAAAACCAACTACGCTCTATGTTTATAGAGATACAAGTTCTGCCTGCCATAATAATCCCATCTTGGCACAGGTGTTGGACTGTAGAGTTTACAATGTGTTTCCTCTTGTGTTTTGAGTTGCTCAAGAAAAAAAAAAACTATATTAAAATAAATACTTTCCAAAATTTTTTCAAATGTAATTCTCATTTTTACCATCTGTTCTTGTTCAGGGCTGAGTTGTGGCCTCCCCCAAAAGTTTGAATCTTAATGCCCAGTTTCTCAGGATGTGGCTTCAACTGGCAACAGGGTCATTATAGAGGTAACCACGTTAAAATGAGATCATTAAGATGGGCACTAACGCAATATGACTGATGTCCTTATAAAAACGGGAAATCTGGCATAGAGAGAGACAGGTAAACAGGGAAAATACCATGTGAAGATGAAGGTAGAGACTGAATGGAGTACCTATAAGACAAGAAATACCCAAGAGTGTCAGCAAACTACCGGAAACTAGCAGAGAGGCCTGGAACAGATTGTTTCTCCCAGTCCTCACCAGGAACCACTCCTGCTGCCATCTTGATCTTGAACTTCTGGTCTCCCAAACTGTAAGACAACAAATTTCTGTTGTTTAAGACATGTGGTTTGCACTTTGTTACAGCAGGCATAGGAAGTGAATTGCAGTTGTTCTCAGGTTACTATATTCTGGAACCTGGGCTAGGTTCAGGTACTTTTTGAATGTGCTGAAAAAAACTAATCTTTAGGTGCAACTGATGCTCATATGTTTATGGGCTATTAGCTGCTTAGCTTTTAATCTTACCGCCCCCCCCCCATCTGACCCACCACATTATTTTCATAAATGTTAATATAATTTAGATGTCTATTATTATTATTAAAAAATAGTAATGATATCAGCATCATTGATTGAGCATTTATTGTGTGCTGTGTACTGTGCTAAGTGTTTTATGTACATTACTTCATTTGGCCCTCCCAATAACCCTATGAAGAAAGTACTTTATTATTCTGAAATATGAAAAATGTTTTTCTGAGTCACACAGGTAAAAATTGTCAGACACAGGGTCAGTCTTATTCCAAAGCCCAGGTGTCTGACTGCTATATAATTTGTATAAAGAGGTGCTACACTGTGGCTTTTTGTCTACACTATTAGGGCTTTTGGTCTGGATATTGTCAGCATTTGAATGCCTGTTTAAATGAGTAAGGGAAATGTAAATAAAGGCAAAGACTCTATAACCATAAACCAGACAGTGTCTTAAAAAAATCAGGTCCTTGAACTAGATTGTATCCAGCACACCTGCCCTAGTCAATTGGGAGGACCACATAGCTCAGCCTATCACTACCTCAGGAAAGAATAAAATAAATGTATCCTGGGTCTTCTTTATCAGTTCTCTTCAAATGCAGAAATGTGTGTCCACTCCAAAGCTCGCTCCTGTTTGACTGTAGAAGGACAGACAGAGGGAGATGTTGTGAGAGTGTGAAGATGGCATTTCCTATGCCTGCTGAAACAAAGTGTAAAGATTTATCACTATTAATCTTTTAACATGAATCTTTTCAGATTATTCTGTGTGGCTTTTTAAAAAATTAAATATATGCTTTCCATGAAAACTGAGAAATACAGAACAGTATTATCAAGCCAATGACAATTATCCATAATTCCAACTCCAGGAAATAACCAGCGTTAGCATTTTATCACGTAAGATGGCTACGTATTGATTTGTTCTAAAGCATACCTGACATTTCTTAAAAAAAAACTTCAAATTTAGTATTCCTGGAAATGATGACAAAAAGCCATGCCTTCCTTTTTCTGTGTCTAGGAAAGTACAGTAATTAAAACAAACAAACATACCTATATTTCTAGAAATGAAGTTTTTTTTTTTTTCCCCAGTGCGCAAAGGGGAAGAAGTCTTTCTCCTCTCTCTGGAAATTTCTAGGGCTTTAGTGCTTGGGGAATTTATTCCATTTTCTAATTTAACAGTGATCTAACTCATTCTCAAAAAGCACAATGTACAAATACTGCCAACTGATTTTCCAGGAGTGTTAGTTCATGTGGAAGCCAGACTCTCCTGTTTGGTTCCTAGTGTTATGGGCATATGTTTCTGAGACTCTTGGCTTGTTGTAGGAAGAATGCAGGTGTTAGGTGGGGTTGGACTGAATGAGTCCAAAGGCCTGAGAAGCTGTGATTCCTTGAGTAGGGGTTCAGAGAGTCTATGGCTTTGTAACAGCAGTATGATCATCCTTTCCTGGGAGTGGTCTATCAATGGCTTTGGCTCACTATTGGAGCTCTCAGCCTTTTGAATTTTGGCTCCTCCATTTGTTGTTAGTTGTTCAGGCAGATGCACAATAGGAATTGTGGGTATCAAGGAGGAAGATTAGTGGTTAAGAGGGAGGTTTCTGGAGTAAGACAGCCCTGGTTTCTTATCCCATCTCTGTCATATTTGAGTTCTGTGACTTTAGGCTAGTCACTTAACTTCTCTTAGTCTCGCTTCTCAACTATGTAATCTAGGGATTGTAATTATACTTACTTCTCATGGCATTAAACAAGATAATGACTGGCATATCATAAGAACTCAGTAAAACAAACACGCACACACACACATATACGTATACACATATATACACAAAAGCTAAATAGGTCATGTGATATGGCATATTCTACTTTGAATGGTTTCTGTTAGGAAGGACTTTGTAAGTATGATACCTTCCAGAACTAGCATAGAATTTATTGATAGAGGGGACAAAAGGATGCCTCATATACTACTTTTCATCGGGGGAATTTTCAGTTTTTAATAAGCTCCTGTTAAAAGGTAGTAATTTAACAGGAAAGAATAGCACTTAAAGCTATTTTTCAGTGATTATCTCAGAGTTACCAGAGAAGCATAGGGTGGGCGTGGCAGAGTGGCCAAGAGGGGAGAGCTGATCCCTCATAGGCCAGTGGGAGGACATCAGACGTTATTCTTATTTCATCGCATTTATTTGGTTCTAGCTATGAACATAGGTATAGCACTGTTTCCTGAAAGTCTTTGATGACCATGTTTAATCATTATCACTATCATATCCTAAGTACCCTTATGTAATCTTGGTTTATATATAATAATTGCTTCCACCCTTTATAACTTTGAAATCTGAAATGGATGAGACTAAGAAGGAAATAGGGCTACACAAGGTGGAAGTTTTAAGTGACATCAGTAAGATCATCTGAAAGTAGATATTTGTGTGGTTATAACCTTCTTGGGGTTAGGATCCCTTTTTTGGTTGTGTGTGTGAGTGTGTGTGTGTGTGTGTGTGTGTGTGTGTGTGATTCATGTAGCATCTATGACAACTTCTTGCTCATAGATTGCATATATTAGTTGAAATACACTGACCTTGCATAAAGTAGGAATTGTCTCAGACTAGTGAGGCTGTGAGGAAAAGATACTCTTTATTTGTCTTAGGGAAGGAGTTAAGATATTTGTGGGCATTTTCTGTACCCAAACTTCCTAAAACATTTTATTTACTTTGTTACATTGCCCTTCCTTATTTATTTTTTTTTCTGGACTATAAATTCATCCCCCCAAAGTTTATATATTAAGACTTCACTTTTTACTTAGGGCACTGGTTCTTGTTTCCGGCTGCACATTGGACTCACTGGGGCAGCTTTAAAACCTGTAGATGCCTGGCCTCCTCTGCAGAGATTCTGATGAAGTCTGGAAAGCAGACACTGGTGTTCATACCCATGTGTGCAAGGCCTTTCCAAGGGATGAAGTGTCTGGAGGCAGAAAGAGAAAATGGCAGACAGTGGGTCTGGCTCTGGAAATATAGAGGGTGAGCCTGTTTTGGTTATCTGGTATCACCTGTTCCATCCTTCCTCCAATACTCACTCTGTAGCCCTGGGTCTGCTTGCCATCCTTGAGCACATGACAAAAGGATGCCCCTTCATTGACGCATTGGGATTAGGACTTTCCTTTGGCTAGGATCTATTTCCCTCCAATCTTTTAGTGGCTGGCCACTTCTTTTCACCCAGGACTTACTCAGTTCAAATGTCATTTCCTCAGGAAGGCCTTCTCCCTCTAACTTACCACTCTTCTTCTCTCACTTTCTATCCTATTGTTTTATTTTATTTACTTTATGCCATTTACAACCATCAGTAATTATTTAATTTATGCAATTGCTTACATAGTTATTATGAGTCTCACCTACTGACAAGACACTGCTGTATTTCCAAAGCCTAAAACGGTGCCTGGCACCCAAAGGGCTTGCAATAGATATTTTTGAATATCTGTTTGTTCTATTCTTGATTTTTGATTTTTTGATTTTTTTGTGAGAGAGAGAGCGAGGAAGTCTGTGAGTGGGGGGAGAGGGGCAGAGAGAGGGAGAGAGAATCTTAAGCAGGTTCCACACTCAGTGTGGAGCCCAAGATGAAGCTCGATCTCACGACCATAAGATCATGACATGAGCTGAAATTGAGAGTCAGATGCTCAACCAACTGAGTCACCCAGGTGCCTGTTTTGAATATATGTTTGTAGCAAGAGTAACAACTATATGTGCAGATGTTGCTAACTCACTCTGGTACTGCTTCTCCCGGATTTAGTAAGATTCAATTCAACATAGTTCTCAATCATTCATAGTTAACCTCAAGATATTTTTTTTCCATATTCCTTATTTAAAAAATGATTTTTGGTGTATAGCAGTTGAAGAAATGAGGCTCAAAAGAGTTAAGCAATTTCTATTTGTCCTTTTTGTCTTTCATTCATTTGCTAAAAAATATTTATTGAGAATCTAGAATATAAGAAGCAAGATTCAGGTTTTTCCCAACATGTGTCCAGCACTTGGATCTTGTGCTATACTTGGTTATAATATGCTTTTCAAGATATATTTTCTTTTTTTCTAAATTTTTAAAAAAGCTTATTTATTTTGAGAGAGAGAGAGAGAGAGAGAGAGAGAGAGAGAGAGAACACGAGCCGGGGAGGGATGGAGGGAGAGAGAGAGAATTCCAAGCAGGCTCCACACTGTTAGCACAGAGCCCGATGTGGGGCTCAAACTCACAAACCGTGAGATCATGACCTGAGCCAAAACCAAGAGTTGGATGCTCAACCAACTGAGCCACCCAGGCACCCCTCGATATATATTTTCTGAATTTAATTTAACATAGGCTTTAAAAGAGATAGACAAGTACTTTTTATAAGGCTATATAAGACAGGTGTAGGTGGAATAATTATAATGTAGATCATACAGTAGAATTAGAATTATTCTTTAGTGAAAGGGATTTCAGATCACCAATGGCCTAATTTCAGGGATGAGGAAGTTGAAATCCAGAGAGGATAATAGTTTGTTTTCCATGAATGCTTGTAGGATGAACAAAGAGCTGACACCGAGTGGTGTTCAAGTGATTCCTCTGTGGCACAGGAGACATCAGATCTAAGCTCTCAGTCCGGAGCTCTTTTGTCCCCGCCAGTGATCCCAAAATGTGTGTGATTAGAACCACCTGGGGATGTTGCTACATGCTGCTGATGGTGTCAGGGACTTACATTTTTACCATCCCTCTCCCCCATGTAATTCTGTTGCACAGCCAGATTTGGGGACCACTGGGTATACTATATTTTTAACACATGAATGCCCATAACGGTAGAGATGAGGAGGTTCCACATAATGTATGGAGAGTCACATTTATAGGACTTTCAAAAAAAACGTTCTGTTTTTTGCTTAGCTGCACAGTATCAGTCGTTGAGTTAAATCTCAATAAACTAAAGACTTGCCTCTGACATTTGATTAGCTTCAAGTTATTGAGTGTGAGGGATATAAAAATGAGTAAGACATGCTTCTTAATATAGACTCTTTAAATCCTGCTTAAATAGAAGGAAATAAGTCAAAGAATCCTAGGATTCCCTTGAATTTTAAATCATCATGATTTGTCTGGCTGCTGGCAAAATGTCTTGTATCTTATAAAGTGCATAGGGATGCCTAATTTGTTCTGGTTTATTGTTAAAGGAAAGTAGCAGCTTTTTAGTTGCTTAAGCTTTTTACTTTACTACTGTGGAATTATCTACCAGATTATAAGTACCCAAAGTACTCTTTCGTTATTTATATCTTATGGGTAATTAGAGGAAGAAACGAGAAGGAAGCACCATATTTTGTGCATCCCATATTTTCAGATTGAGCAGTAATATAATAGACTTAATTATATTATAGGTGTAATAATCACATAACAGATATAATTTTTTATGGAGGAAAAATATCTATAGCAAACACTAGCCAGTTTTCAGTTTCTATGCCTCATATTTTATCTTAAGGTATCTGTAAAGAATGTTGGGTCTGACATGTTTCATGTCACAAGTTATAGAAATTCATTTCTCATATTTATGGGAAAGAAAGAGGCAAAGAAAGATTCCTGAGACAGTCACGAGACTCAAAGAAGCACTAGGAAATTCAGTGTATACTGGGTGCCGTATTTGTTTTTGTATTTGTTTTTTAATGATCTACAAGAAATGTTTCATAGCAAGTAGGGCAAGGATTCAACTACCTGACAGGGAATATGTGAATATTTTTTTTTTCCCCCAGAGGCTTACTGGAACTGGGGAGTTGAAGGAGAGAGGGGTCTGGGTCATATTTGGTGTCACCAACAGCTGTCTCCCTTGTCTGCTAAGGCAAGGAAGATGTGTGGGTTAGTGTGGAAGGCAAAGGACAGGGCAAGGGTGATTGTGGTGGGTGGGTGAGTAGGGAGAACCGAGCACAGGCTACATTGGGATGGGGAGGAACAGACTTACTCGCCTTGGGTCTGGGCTGTTTCCAATATAGATAGGAGCCTGACTATCTTATTTATGGTGGATTCCTGGAGACCAGTATACTGCCTGGCACATATCAGCAGTTTTTTTAAAAACATGTCAAATGGGTGTATATATAAATAACTGTTTGTACGATTATGCTGGCTATTTTGAAGAGGCTGAGATTTAATAAACAGGAGTAGGGAGACTGAGATTACTTTCTTGGTTCTAGCATCATACCTTGCACATAATTGGCACATAAGGAAGTTTGTGGGCAGGCTGCTAACGTTCGTGTTGAGATCAGCATTATAGATTTTTAAAAAATGTTTATTTGTTTTAAGAGAGAGAGAGAGCATGCGTGAGTGGGGAGGGGCAGAGAGAGAGGGAGAGAGAGAATCTCAAGCAGCCTCTGCACTGACAGCACTGAGCCTGATGATGGACTCTGTCCCACAAACCGTGAGATCATGACCTGAGCTGAAATCAGGAGTCATACACTCAATTGACTGAGCCACCTAGGTGCCTCAGCATTACAGATTTTAACAATTTAAATGTGTTAGAATGAACTGAGAACACTGGTTTTTTTAAAAAAAGTTTTAGAAAAGTGTGCTTCTGTTTTCATTTTTGATTTTTTTATTATCTCTGGGAAAGAGAACTCATTTCGCTCAAAATTGGAGTTGCTCCAAAATCATGATTCCCAGCCCCTACCATATTAACTTGCTTATCCCTTCTTTTCTACACACCGACTTTTGCATTGAAACTCTCAGTACAAACCCAGTGGTCTATCACGGGGTGGTATGTGTTTATGTTTGTGGGAACAGAATTTAAGGGTTGGATGCTTATTTTCTGACAGTGTGTAGGCAGCACCTAGAGCAATATATGATTTCCCTTAGCGGCTGTAAAAACAGGTAATCTTTGGTTTTGCATTGGTAGAAAAAAGGAAATAAAAATGATTGTCAACAAAGACGGGAACAAAATTGTAGTGAAATCACTTGGGGGAAATGGAAGCAGGATTGCCAGTGGTGAAACAAATGCCCGCTTACCCTCTTTAGTGAATTTTTATGATTTTTATTTATAGACACAAGTTCATTAAGTAAAAAAGGCAAAACATTTGAATTCAGTCAATCATTAAATTGATTTGAAGGGAAGAAGTTAGATTAATCAGTGGGAAAAACCTTCCCACGGATTCATTAGTTATTAACATATTTACTGTTTATATGAATTCAGTCTCACTGAAAATTTTCAAACAATAGGTTGCTATTAATTTGTCCATTGCCCACTCACCCCACACCCAAGCTAGCTTTCATGTGTATGATTAGTGTCAGATTAGAATTCCTGTGTCTCATCTTTGAGACATATTGGATAAATTGATACATTTGGAATGTGATGTCTTCTATAAAATTAGTTACTATTTATTTATTTATTTATTTATTTATTTATTTATTTATTATTTATTTTTAAAAAGTGTCTTGCACAGCAGCAGGGACCACAAACCCTAATGTCTACAGGGGACAGAGAGATGAGGATAGAAAGGTGAGGCTCACCCTACGGGAACCTGAGGGGACAGGAGAGCAGGGGCAACCCCATCTTTAGCCAACTGCAGCTGTGAGAGAATGTGGGCCTCTCTTATTTCAAGAAAAATTTTTAAAAAAAGTGTTTTTTAAAACACTGTGTAGACCAAACAAAGCCTAGCTGGCTGCCAGTTTGTGACCACTGCTCTCCACTGCTCTCAATAATCAGGTGGTGAACGAGGGGCACATCCTTCAGGACCAGATACCTTGGGTTCTAATTCAGCGAGAACTAAATATGGGGCCTTGGGCAAGTCAGTCTCATTTTTAAAATTATAGATTTGGGCCAAATGATGTGGAATTTAGTGTCTTTTCAAGTCTTACAAGGTCTATGCTTTCATAAGGAGGAAGAGCTGATCTTCACATCCACTACCATTCTCATTTTCACTGTGATTTATGCAATTTCCCCAAATATTTGAAATCTGCCTATTATTGGCCTCTTTGAGAGTTGTTTATGAACATTTGTTGAAACTGACCAGCGAAAATACTGTCAACTTGTCTCCGAGTCTAAGCAAATTGTTAACAGAGTTGCAGAACTTGGCTATCTCCTGCTATAGTAAACATATTAATAAGCTCTCACCAGAAGAACTGCGAACAGATGCAGTTCTTGAAAACACAGTGTCCTTGTCACATTTACTTGTCTGTTTCTCCTAGTGAGGCAAGACTTGCTTGTGGTATCCTAGTAAATACTTTCCTTTTTGTCATAACCAGATCATAGTTCATGAATTTGGAAACATCATTGTAACCAGTATCTTAAATGTGCAAATCCAAGTTCTAAGGGAAGATACACAATGACATAAAATGACAAGGGTTTTTTTTTTTTTTTTTCCCATTCTGTCACAATTGTATTATCCAATTCCTTGGAGCCAGATCTAAGAATAATACATTGCCTTTGTAGCCGCTTTTCCATGTGGAACTTCAGGTGCTTTAAATACAATAAATGTATCCATACACATCTTCCGTGGTCAACTGAGAACAATTCCCACTTCAGTGAAACAATGTAGGCATAACACGAAGCACCTCTGTCTTTGCTGATAACTAGCCCGGTGACCTTGAAAATTGTGTACCTTTCTGAATTTCTGTTTCTTCACCGATAATAACCCTGTTGACTATATTTGCATTTCATAGAGGTGTGAGGATCACAAGAAAGCAATTAGATGTGAAAGTACTTTACAAAACATAAAGTGTGGCCCGGTCTGTGAGATAACATGCTAATCAATCACTTACTGCATTCACGCGTGAAGAATGGAGGTACAAAGTGAATAAAGCAGCTCGTTTTGCCCACTGCAGCTGTAATTCTTTAGGATTCGAAACTGGCACCCCACTTACACCTCTGCTTCCCTTCACTTAAAACCATCTCTCATGTTTCAGCAGTATAATTAACTTGTATCACTGGATGAATGGAATCAAACTTGGAATCTCCGAGAAAAAAGAATTTCTCTGGTCCTTGAAGGACTTTAAAAATAATCCTTTGGCTTTACTCTTTAAAAAGAGTTATATGTTTAATCTCTGCTCTCTTTCCTTCTCTTTGGACTTCTTCCAGTTTTTCCACATTAAGTGTTAGAATTGAAGAACTTGAGTGATTGTAATGACACCTACAGAATTATTTAGAGAACACATTGTCACTTCTGTCCACTTTATCTTACATAATCAGCAGTTTACTGTGTGTCAACCTAGTTTCAATATCTACGATCTAAAATGGTGGCATGATATTCAAATACTGGATATAGTAGATTTTCCTTCATTTTAAGTATTCAGAATGTTTCTGGTCT
Organism: Panthera pardus; assembly: GCF_024362965.1. Lineage (NCBI taxonomy): Eukaryota > Metazoa > Chordata > Mammalia > Carnivora > Felidae > Panthera > Panthera pardus. Next base: position 20,412,787 of record NW_026526732.1, on the reverse strand, counting down.
GTTTTGTTTTTCTTTTTCCCCAAATACATCCAGTAGTGTGTGGATCCCCAGAAAAGTGCACAAAAGCCCTGATTTGTAGCTTTTGCTGATTTCTGTGGTGTAAATTCTGCCACCATATTTGGCTTAAAGGTAATGATTTTATGTCCCTGAACATGGTGCTGGGAAGAGATAATGCCTGACTGGATCTTATGAGCCAGCATGAGCAGCCCAGCCCATAACTACACAGTACTATGATGATCATGTTAGTCAACGTGGAAAAGAAAAACTCTAAGCATGTTTTTATCATTGACTTATTATTTACAAACTATACTTAATATTTATATAATATTACATGCAGTGAATATGGTATATTTATTATGCATATATCTATATAATAGTTTTCATATTTCTAAAACAGAATGAAATAACTATATTACTATATTTCAAGATTAATTTTTTATTTGACTTTTTTCTTTAGTTGCAAAAGTTATTTATACTGACCAGTCTTCAATATTTTTGTAAATAATTTAGCATTATATCTTTAAAATATTCAAAAGCTTATGTTTTATCATTCATTTCCCCATGAGGTGGTTTGTTCTTTCTTCATCTCATAGTGTATATCATGAAGTGATTTTTTCTGCAGAAAAGGTATTTTGGTATCATAGTTTCTGAGGTGTCACATGTCAGAGTCCCCTAAACCTCTGGATGTTGCCTCATTGTCTTTTGGTAAATATTGTTACAAGAGAAAGAAAAGTCTTTGGAAATACCAATTTTATTCCCTTTCAAGGTGAATTTATTTTCTTCCAGCCTAGAGTTTGTAGCCTTCTTTTATCTTTGAGACAGCAATAAAACTTACGAGTAGGTATCTAGGTTGTCAAAGGACAACTTTTTTGTGTGTAACCTTGTAAATTCTCTCAGTTTCCAAGCCTTCCACTAGTTGGTTTTTACTCTTCCATTTGTAATCATTTCCATGGCCACACTGTCTTAAACTTGCGATTCTATGTCTCGTTCTGCATATAACTTTTTTTAAAATTAATTTATTTATTTTTGAGAGAGAGGCAAAATGAGAGCAGGAGAGGGGCAGAGAGAGAGGGAGAGAGAATCCCAAGCAGGCTCCTCACTGTCAGCACAGAACCCTATGCAGGGCTCAATCCCATTAACCATGAGATTGTGGCCTGAGCAGAAACCTAGAGTCTGACACTTAACTGAGTCAGCCACTCAGGGGCCCCCTGCATATAACTTTTAACTTTGGTGTTTTGTTTTTTTCTTTTCTAATTTTTTTAGTTTTATATTTAAGTTTGTCCACTGCATCACTAATGTAGTTTTCCATTTTGCCTGTTCATGGGTCCATTGCTTTTTTTTTTCCCTCCAATGTGATATTTTTTGATATGTTACTCTATTTTTAACAGAAATGATGTCATTGTAGGGATGCCTGGGTAGCTCAGTCAGTTAAGCCTCTGACTATTTGCTTTTGGCTCAGGTCACGATCTTGCAGTGTGTGAGTTCTGAGTTCAAGTTCCACTTCGGGCTCCATGCTGTCAGCTTGGGATTCTCTCTCCCTTTCTCTCTGCCCCTCCCCTGCTCACACACATGCGTACTCTCTCTCTCTCTCTCTTTCTCTCTGTATCTCAAAAATCGATAAATAAACTTAAAAGAAAAGATAAATAAATGATGTCATTTTAAAGATCTCTTTATAAACGTCAAGTAGATTTCTAAATTTCTGAAATTGCCTTATATTTCCTCAAAAAAACTATTTTTGAGGCTCCCCACTCCCTACCCTGACTTTAGAGAGTCGTTACTTTTTTTCTGTGCTACCAATTTTCTTTTATGGACCCATGATGGCTGTTTTGCCCATTGCCCATCTTTGAGTGGGGCGAAGTCTGGCCAGGACTGGCAGGCCAAGGCAACCTACAGGAATGACTTTCCTTAGAGCTGCCATTGTCTGCTCCTCTGCCAGCAACCTCTGCTCACAGCCTGAGATTGGAGGGCAGGCTGACTTCAGGCCACTTGGCAAGCCTCTAGCACGAAGTGTCAGCAGAACAGACACTCAACAAACACCAGGTTCTCCTTGTACTTGTGAAAGGACTGGTCAGAATTCAGGTTGAAGAGAGAAATCTTTGATATAGGCGAACAGACCTCAGATTGTTCCTTCTATTGCTTCCTAACCCAGTCCCATCCATTTGAGAGTTGTAGAAATGTATTCTAGAAGATCATTTTCTTTGTGTTAATTGGTTTCCAAACTTATTAAAGCTTTTTTTTTTTTCTTAATTTGGGTATTTTCTTGGACATTTTAGTGGTGACTTGGGGAGGGAGTTTTTTGTTCCTTTTATTTTCCTCAGTATTCCTTCTACATAGAAAAAAATCATTGCATCTTGTTTTTTTTTTTTTTTTTGGTTTTCTATTCATCATATTTTACTTACTCAGTTCCACATACACAATGAAGCCAGATGATTTTTGTAGCTATATTTTAAGCTTTTATTTTAGCATGGCCACTATTTATAGGCTGCAAGATACATTATTTCATATATCAATGTTATGGATCCTTACTGTTCCTCTTATGTTGCACACTGAGGTCAAGGACAGTCATACACACCACACTGGAATAACTTCAGGTCCTGTATCAATAGGATAGGAGTTAATAATACTTAAATACATTGTATATTCAAATAGTCAACAGATTATATATGCCAATTAAGAGATGCAGTATTCCAGAAATATAAGCAGTCCAGAAACCATTTCTGCATTATTTTGAATTCACATGGATTAAAGCTTTTTCTTTGGCTTCATATTTGCACAATTACAGTTTCACCTAAACTAACATGCAAATTTGCTTGGGTTCTCTAAGAACATACCAATTGCCTAGATTAGCATATTGGTTCAAAAGCAAAAAAAAAAAAAAAAAAAAAATAACCCAGGATATAAAAGTCAAAATGGATCATTCTCAAAATGGATACTCTGCAGATAGTTAACAATTGGCAAGTTTTCCCCAGGAATTTTCAAGAGTTCTTAGTGTGATATACATGTGTGCACATGTGTGTGTATATGTTTGTCTGTACTGAAGGTGTGATTATTATGAAAATGGTATTACAGTTAATTAATACAATGAGAATTGTAGTTATATTTTTTCCTTAGTGTCAGATTGAATTATAAAGTTGTTGCATGGTTTTCATCTTAATTCATTAAGCCTATTTTTATGAATTACTTTCATTTAAAACTCTGATTAATAAATACATTAAAAAATATGTAAACTCTGCAATTCTATACTAATGTTCTATTCAAGCTTTCTTCATTTTCAGAAAATATTCAAACACAGGACGTTTATGTCCAAATTCATTTGAATTATTTTTTTGCTAAAATGTGGCACTTTCCTTGATTCTCAGTGTATAATATCTGTTCTACTTCCTTGATCCACTAATTTTTAATTTTTCTCTACTCTCCCCACCAGACACACACACACACACACACACACACACACACACACACACGGAAACAAAAAATGAGGGGTCAGACCTGTCCTCTTTATTTTTTTTCTTTTTAATGATGTATGCTCAATGATCCTGGTATGTGCAGATTGTTTTTTTTTTTTTTTTTTTTTTTTTGGCACTTAACTACACTTAAAAAGCCATCAATATGTAAGTACTGGATGGTAGTTTGCACAGTGTTTTACCTTATTAAAGATGGTTGCCAAAGTTGTTGGTTTGTTTTAAAGTTCTGGAATTGTTATCTTGTTTAATACCTTTTTAACATTTTATTTTAAAACTATTTTAATATAAAAAGTATGCTAAATCACTCTTTAAACCTGTGTCATCTAGGAAAAGCATCTTCCAGTTCTGTACACTTTTTCAATCCCCCAAATATTTATTATTTATTTATTTATTTATTTATAATTTGAGAGAGAGAGAGAAAACACAAGCATCTGGAGAGGGACAAAGGGACACAGAGAGAGAAAGACAGAGAGAGAGAGAGAGAAAGGGAGAGAGAGAGAGAGAGAGAGAGAGAGAGAGAATCTTAAGCAAGCACATGCTCAGAACTGATGCAGGGCTGGATCCCAGGACCTTGGGATCATGACCTGAACCAAAATCAAGAGTTAGATTCTCAAACTGACTGAGCCACCCAGGCACCTCCAGAACTTAAAATTTTTTTTTTTTAATGTTTATTTATTTTTTAGAGACAGAGAGAGAGAGACACAAGAGTGTGAGCAGGGGAGGGGTAGAGAGAGAAGGAGACGCAGAATCGGAAGCAGGCTCCAGACTCTGAGCTGTTAGGATAGAGCCTGACATGGGGCTTAAACTCACGACCCTAAGATCATGACCTGAGCTGAAGTTGGACATTTGACAGACTGAGCCACCTAGGCGCCCCGCAAACTACTATTTTAAATGCAGAAGAGAACCTTCTTAGTGTGAGTCCTGTAAACAATATGTTCAAAATTTTCTCAATTATTAGCTTCTTTATTAACTTTCAGGGTTGGTTTTAGAGGAAAATGTAGCGATTCTGTGCTGGCTTTTACTCAGCCTGTCTGTGAACCACATTGAGATCTAACTTCACTCACTGTCCTAAAGTCAAGTAATGAGGCAGCCCTGCACAGGGGTGAAAAGCAGAGTTTCTGGAGCCAGGCTGCCTCTGGTCCAAATGTGGACTCTTCCAATTACTGGACAAGTTCTTTAACCTCTCTGTGCTTTCATTTCCTTATCTGTCAAGGGGGGCTAATAATCATCTTACCTCAGGGTAATTAAGTGACAATTAAATGAAATCGGGCCTGGCCTACAGTGGTAGAAACAGTGAGATACTGTATGTAAATTATGTAGCAAAAAAGGACATGTATTGACTTATGCTGCTGGGCATGGTCTCTTCAATTTTGTGAGCAAGAGAAGAGGTAGAGTCTTCCGCTCCTGATCCACATGAAATGAGCTTCCCAAAGTTAAGAAAGCGGTAGTTCAGGTAGGAGAAGGCAGAAGAAATGTTGGGCAAGTAGAAGCAACTGGTGTCCACGCTACCTGGGGAAAGGTTGTAAGAATCATAAAGGACAAGAGGCAAGAACGGCAGTCCTCATGATCACAAGTACTGTTCTATGAAAGTAGGATGAGTCCTGTTCCATGTAGATACAGAGGCTGAGAATAGGGCATATGGAGAGGGGATGCAGGACGTCAGATTCCTCTAATTCAAGGCGAACAAACAAACCAGAATTCTGAAGTGGAATTAAAGTATGGTAGGGCTGTGGGATACCTGTTGCTGATGAAGACTTTTAAACAGAGGTCTACAGAGAAAGGTACCGTATGTTTTCACTCTTATGTGGATCCTGAGAAACTTAACAGAAGACCATGAGGGAGGAGAGGGAAAAAACAGAGAAGGAGGGAGCCAAACCATAAGAGATTCTTAAAAACTGAGAATAACTGAGGGTTGATGGGGGGGTGGGAGGAAGGGGAAAGTGGGTGATGGGCATGGAGGAGAGCACCTGTTGGGATGAGCACTGGGTGTTGTATGGAAACCAGTTTGACAATAAATTTCATATAAAAAAATAAAATCACTCGCTAAAGAAAAGGTTATATGTAATAATAGACAAGGAGGGAGAGATACCAGTAAATATGTCTGATTCTATGACTCCTACAAATGTGGGATATATAGGGGACCCTCTCAGATCTTTGAGGCATTGCTCTGCTAATCATGATTGTCTGGCACTCAGTCCTCCAAATTTCTAATGAAAAATGTTGACATTTTTATTCAACATTTGATTTCCCTGAGCTATAGTTTGGATGTGATTTTATTTTTGTCTTTCATATTTAACTACATATGGTCTGATGAATGCTCATTAATGCTTGCCGGAAACAGGGAGAATCCAGAAACATTGCTAATTATCACAAAGCCCATTGTGCCTAATAAAGGCAGGTGGACTAGAGAACTAGTAAGTTTCTGGCATGACACCTTTGATTCTGGCATTAGTACATTTTATGGAGAGAACAATTTGATTTATTAATGGATCTCATGTTAGTGAAATAATTAAATTTACTCATCAGCAATGAGAAAAAATTCCTTACAGAGAGTAAAATATGAATTGGAAAGTTGGTTGTGTGTTTACTGCTCACATATATGTTCAGTATGATACGTGCCTTAAATCTTCCATGGGAGTAGGCAGTGTGTAAGTTAAATGTGTGTGTCATTTTAGACATATTTCAGCCACTATTGTTGTAACAAGGTCTATTTTTTAAAATTTATTTTTAATGTTTTATTTATTTTTAAGACAGAGAAAGACAGAGCATGAGTGGGGATGGGGCAGAGAGAGAGGGAGACACAGAATCTGAAGCAGGCTCCAGGCTCTGAGCTATCAGCACAGAGCCCGACACGGGGCTCGAACTGATGAACCGCGAGATCATGACCTGAGCTGAAGTCGGACGCTCAACGGACTGAGCCACCCAGGCGCCCCAAGGTCTATTTTATTTCTGTCTGGTTATACTTTGATTATAATTTAGAGAGTTGATTATCAAACATATAAATTTTGGGCGTGTTTAAAATTTATTTGCATGTGATAGGAAAGAATAATAAAATAACTATTATGATTATCCAAGCAGAAAAGAGTTAAATGAACTAAAATAAAATAAAGAAGTAAAAAAAAGTAAAATAAAAAAAGAGTTAAGGGGCAGTTGGGTGGCTCAGTTGGTTAAGTGTCCGACTTTGGTTTAGGTCATAATCTCGGGGTTCTTGAGTTGGAGCCCCACATGGGGCTTTATGTTGGCCCATGCGAATCCTGCTTCAGATTCTCTGTCTCCCTCTCTCCCTGCCTCTCCCCCCCTCAAAAGCAAACAAACAAATGAATAAATAAACAAACATAAAAAAATAAAACTTTGGCCCCTGGGTGGCTCAGTTAAGCGTTGGACTCTTGGCTCAGGTCCATGATCTCGTGGCTCGGGAGTTCGAGCCCCGCTTTGGGCTCAGAGCCTGGACCTGCTTCGGATTCTGTCTCCCTCTCTCTCTGCCCCTCCCCTACTCATTCTCTCTGTCTCTCTCTGTCTCTCTGTCTCTCTCTTTCTGTCTGTCTCTCTCTCTCTCTCAAAAAATAGAATAAACATTAAAAAATAATTTAAAAAAGAAGTAATCAAACACGATCCTTAGTAAAGTTATTTAAAATCATCCTAAACTATTTAAATTATTTCAAAATAGGTTATAATTAACCTATCTACCACAAGCTCTTTTTATAAAAGCAAAAGCTTAGGGTAAGGATTAGGTTTAGATTCTCCTTTTTTATAAAAGCCAAGTTAAATCTTAAAACAAAACAAACAAACAAAAACCAACCAGGATTCCGAAGATGAAAGAAATCCCATCAGTGACTCAGCAAGTAATTCTTAAAGGGCTGTTACAAGTCAGCTCCCCAAACTTTACATGTTTATGTTATGATATGATAAAATGAAAATGACACATGCCTTTTATAATTCTAATGATAGGGAAATGATCTGATTTTATTTCTTATTTTCACTGGTTTCGTTTTGTTCAACTCTAAACATGTTATTCCAGGGTTTGAAGGGAAAAGTTATAAAGTTCTTTGCGTTTTAAAAGGTGGCTTATAGTTTCCCCGCAAAACAACTCTTGATTATTGGCAATAATTGGCAAGGTTCATGGCAATATGTAATTTAAATACCGTAAAATCTCCGAATAACTCTGTTTAGACTTTGTGATATGATAAAGGATGTCATGGCATCCATTTTTTGTATTTTTTTCTTTCTCATTCTGAATTAAAATTGAAATCTATTTGTAAGATAGGGAGGGAAGTCCCAGGGATGTGGCAAGTCATGAGGAATGCCTATTTGGAATTAAAATTGAGGCTGTAGCTAATCTAAAAAATGGATAATCAGATAATCATTAAATGATCCATCTTGGCAAACACAAGTGCTGTGAACCCATGGTACAGCACACCTAGTTGAGTGTAATATCAAGAGGGGACTGTCTATATCATCCAAATCAGCACAAACAGGAAGTAGTAAGGGCAAATAATTGGCTTGAATATCTTGGGATTCTAATTCTATTTTGTGATTATAATTCCTTACCTGAACAAAATATGGTTTTTACCTACTAGCACTTTCTAATTAAAAAAACTTACTTATGTAATCCAACAATCCTTGAACATCAGTTGATAATTACGTATTTTTTAAAACTGCATTTTGAAAATGTGGCCAGTTTCTTTAAAATTTTTAATATGAAATTCATGTTTGAGATTGGCTGCGGATTCCTCGGCTTCTATGTGTTTTTTACGAGGGCTCTAAATTTCTAATAGCATTAAACTATTGAACTGATGACCTCTCTATATCAGTGGGCCCCTAATATCAAAATCACATGTGGAATTTTGAAATATGGATACTATCCGACTTATTTCTAGACCTAGTGAAGGAGAATATCCAGATGTGGAGTCTCAAATTATATTATTATTATTATTGCTACTATTATTTAAAATTTTTTCCTGGGTCGGGCGGCGGGGGCGGTGCTCCTGGGTGTCTCAGTCAGTTAAGCTTGCGACTTCAGCTCAGGTCATGATGTTGCTGTCGGTGGGTTCTAGCCCTGCATCCGACTCTGTGCTGACAGCTCAGAGCCTGGAGTCTGTTTCAGATTCTGTGTCCCCCTCTCTCTCTTCTCCTCCCCTGCTTTCTCTCTCTCTCTCTCTCTCTCTCTCTCTCTCTCTCTTTCTCTCTCTCAAAAATAAATAAACATTAAAAAAATAAAAAAAAATATCCTGGGGAATACTGTCACTTCTTGATCCTGTATAATAACTCTTAGGACACTCACTGTGTCTTAACTTCATGATTATTTTTGTACATTTTATTAAATCTTTACCATTGTACAAGCTTCTGAAAAACAATGCTTACATTACATTATGTTAATGCTGAGCTTTAAAATTTTTCTTAAATAATGTTCATGTGTTAAACATTAAAAATATTTCTAGGAGGGCCTGGGTGGCTCACTTGGTTAAGCATCCAACTCTTGATTTTGGCTCAGGTAATGATCTCAGGGTTTGTGGGATTGAGCCCTGAGTCAGGCTCTGACAGCACTGAGCCTGCTTGGAATTCTCTCTCTGCCTATCTCTCTGCCTCTCTCTATCAAAATAAATAAGTACACATTAAAAAAAAATATTTCTGTGACTGGTTCCAGGTTGTCCTTTGAGTAGTAGGAATATGAAATTGTTTTCAAATATACAGATAAGACTAATAAAATGTTTTTTTTATTACATTTATAATTGTTAACACAAATGATTCAGATTCCCTGGAGGTCAGTTTCTAGTCATATCCACTGGGCTTCCTTGTAGTCAGCACCCTACCCATAAAATTCTTTTAATAAAGTCTTTTAAATTTCTTTTTTACTCTTGGCCATGTTTAAATAGCAAAATGATCCCATGTTGAATTTAAAATGTGACTCTACATTTTCATATGATGAAAGATTTTTATTTTTTTTATTATTTTTTTAAATTATTTATTTATTTTTTATTTATTTATTTTTATTTTTTAATATATGAAATTTACTGTCAAATTGGTTTCTATACAACACCCAGTGCTCATCCCATAAGGTGCCCTCCTCAATACCCATCACCCACCCTGCCCTCCCTCCCACCCCCCATCAACCCTCAGTTTGTTCTCAGTTTTTAACAGTCTCTTATGCTTTGGCTCTCTCCCACTCTAACCTCTTTTTTTTTTTTTCCTTCCCCTCCCCCATGGGTTTCTGTTACGTTTCTCAGGATCCACATAAGAGTGAAACCATATGGTATCTGTCTTTCTCTGTATGGCTTATTTCACTTAGCATCACACTCTCCAGTTCCATCCACGTTGCTACAAAAGGCCATATTTCATTTTTTCTCTTTGCCACGTAGTATTCCATTGTGTATATAAACCACAATTTCTTTACCCATTCATCAGTTGATGGACATTTAGGGTCTTTCCATAATTTGGCTATTGTTGAGAGTGCTGCTATAAACATTGGGGTACAAGTGCCCCTATGCATCAGTACTCCTGTATCCCTTGGATAAATTCCTAGCAGTGCTATTGCTGGGTCATAGGGTAGGTCTATTTTTAATTTTCTGAGGAACCTCCACACTGCTTTCCAGAGAGGCTGCACCAATTTGCATTCCCACCAACAGTGCAAGAGGGTTCCTGTTTCTCCACATCCTCTCCAGCATCTATAGTCTCCTGATTTCTTCATTTTGGCCACTCTGACTGGCGTGAGGTGATATCTGAGTGTGGTTTTGATTTGTATTTCCCTGATAAGGAGCGACGTTGAACATCTTTTCACGTGCCTATTGGCCATCCGGATGTCTTCTTTAGAGAAGTGTCTATTCATGTTTTCTGCCCATTTCTTCACTGGGTTATTTGTTTTTCGGGTGTGGAGTTTGGTGAGCTCTTTATAGATTTTGGATACTAGCCCTTTGTCCGATATGTCATTTGCAAATATCTTTTGCCATTCCGTTGGTTGCCTTTTAGTTTTGTTGGTTGTTTCCTTTGCCGTGCAGAAGCTTTTTATTTTCATAAGGTCCCAGTAATTCACTTTTGCTTTTAATTCCCTTGCCTTTGGGGATGTGCCGAGTAAGAGATTGCTACGGTTGAGGTCAGAGAGGTCTTTTCCTGCTTTCTCCTCTAGGGTTTTGATGGTTTCCTATCTCACGTTCAGGTCCTTTATCCATTTTGAGTTTATTTTTGTGAATGGTGTGAGAAAGTGGTCTAGTTTCAACCTTCTGCATGTTGCTGTCCACTTCTCCCAGCACCATTTGTTAAAGAGGCTGTCTTTTTTCCATTGGATGTTCTTTCCTGCTTTGTCAAAGATGAGTTGGCCATACGTTTGTGGGTCTAGTTCTGGGGTTTCTATTCTATTCCATTGGTCTATGTGTCTGTTTTTATGCCAATACCATGCTGTCTTGATGTTTACAGCTTTGTAGTAGAGGCTAAAGTCTGGGATTGTGATTTCTCCTGCTTTGGTCTTCTTCTTCAAAATTACTTTGGCTATTCGGGGCCTTTTGTGGTTCCATATGAATTTTAGGATTGCTTGTTCTAGTTTCGAGAAGAATGCTGGTGCAATTTTGATTGGGATTGCATTGAATGTGTAGATAGCTTTGGGTAGTATTGACATTTTGACAATATTTATTCTTCCAATCCATGAGCAGGGAATGTCTTTCCATTTCTTTATATCTTCTTCAATTACCTGCATAAGCTGATGAAAGATTTTTAATGTTGTCTTATGTAAGTTATGAAAAATCCCGGGAAGCCAATGAAACAAGCTATTGAGCTTGAGTGCGTGTGTGTGTGTGTGTGTGTGTGTGTGTGTGTGTGTTTGTGTGTGTATGTGTACACGTGTTTTGTGTCACCATCACTGGCATCATCACTGTCTCTGCTCCCTCCATTGTTTACTATGTGGTGAGTGTGACACAAGGTGCTTTAAATATATAAGCTTATTTACTCTGTATAAAACTCTACTACTAAAAGTATTTCTCTGCTATGTTCCAGCTTCCATGTTTGACTTTTGGGAAATCAAGACAAATAGGACCTGCTCGATACCCTTGAGGAGTTTATAGTCTCATGCAAGGCCCTCAAAACACTTCTCCATCTTTCCCTCAGTGCTCTTAAAGTTATTTGTCCTCTAATGAGTTTCTTTCTTTTTTTTATTAATTTTTTTTCTTAATGTTTATTTATTTTTGAGAGAGAGAGAGAGAGAGAGCATGAGACTGGGAGGGGCAGGGACAGAGAGGGAGACACAGAATCCGAAACAGGCTAGGCTCTGAGCTGTGAGCACAGAGTCCAACACGGGGTCCAGAACGGTGAGATCAGGACCTGAGCCGAAGTCAGACGTTCAACCGACTGAGCCACCCAGGCGCCCCATGAGTTTATTTTTTAATGATCACCTAGACAAGTTTTTTTTAATGCCTATTTATTTATTTGTAGAAAGAAAGAGCACGCAAATGAGCAGGGAGGGGCAGAGAGAGAGAATCCCAAGCGGACTCTGTGCTGTCAGGGCAGAGCCCGACTTGGGACTTGATCTCACAAATGTGAGATTATGACCTGAGCCAAAATCAATAGTCAGATGCTTCACTGACTGAGCCACCCAGGTGCCCCAAGGACTAGGTTTTTAATGTTCGTTGAACATACCTAAGAAAATTGTCCTAAAGCTTAGAGTATAAAGAACATAATTGGGAGAATACATTAGGAAGAAATGGGCACGTTTTGAGCCATCAATATGTCTGAATCCATTTAATACAACAGTCTTGTGGCGTGTATTTTATATAAGATTTATGAAGGGGAAAAATGAGGCTCATAGGTGTTAAGAGAGATGCCAAAGTTCACCCACGTGGAAGTAGAAAATACCCGGATTTTAATCTTATTTGGAAGTATCCAAACCTTGACATTTCTTTTGGAATCATGCCATTTCTGTTTCCCATATGGTTTTGGTGTCTGACTTCTAGTCTGGCAACCATGAATAGGGGAGGGCTCTCCAGGTAGTCTGAGATTTATAGAGCAGCAGCAAGTTTTGCTATTAAACCAGGTAGATTAGTAGAATCTATGTTAAAATACTTTTAAGATGTTAAAGTAAGAGGTAGCAAAACCAGACTTAAATAAACTTGGTTCCAAAATCCAATCCATAAGAAATGCTGCTAAACCTATTTGTCAATTCTTAGCAGCAGAATTCCTGACCTTCCTAGTCATTCACAAATTCCCTTGGTTCAAAGGTTTCTCTACATGATAATCAGGAGGATTTGTTAGCTTGAGACCTTATAACATAAATATTAGTTGAAAATGCTGAGCTTACACCATTTAATGAGGACTGTAAACACTTAACTGAGGCATAATTATATGCAGCAATTATAAGTAATACAAGGCAGGGTTTCGTATAAATGTCTGTTTCTGATTCACTAAGTAACTACTGAAATACTTAGCCTTATGGGGCTGGGAAAATCACCTGCTTATGGTCTATCTGGATTTCTCTTCAAAATTTGTGAGTCATTCTCTTTATTTATGCTGTTCTTGTCTCAATCTGGTCTGCTTCTTTGCATCAAGGTTATTATTACATCGACAGGAAATTATTGGGCTCTTTCCATGTGATTCTTATTCAGAGGTCACTTTAAGTACAGAGTCTTTCTCTATTATCTTTGAAAGGGGATTACTACTAATATACTTTCTGTTAGATGACTCCCAAGTTAGTTCTTCTCTTTGGTAGAGCACTCTAGCCCTGCCCTGGACTGTTACCCACCACCCGTCATGTCTTCTCTGTGGAGGGGATTTTACTTTGTTTATTTCCTATGGAAGAAATTCCAAATAGAAATCCATGTTAGAAATGGATCTCATTATGCAGAACTACGGATGCCATGTCACTTTGTGCTTAATGTTGTTATATGTCTTCATTCACTTTGGCAATTCTGGAGTTTTACTCTACTCGTACTTTTTCCTACAATCTTATGGGTTGAAAAAGCTAGACTTATCTTTATGAGAAATGAAGCCTTATGAAGATCTGTTCTTTTTTAGTTGTCTTATGTTGGGTCACCAGGAAGCAGACTCTGAGATGGAGATCACACCCTGGGAAGATTATTAGGGATGTTTTTGAATCCATACCTGTGAGCAAAGGTGAAGAAGGAAACAGGATTGGGTAGAGGGATGTGGTGCAATCACCATAAAGTCCCGGTTCACCTGACAGGAGAACTGCAGCTGAAGTGTCGAGCCCGTCAGAGTTATATTCAGTTAGTTTGAGGGCCTGAGTCTTCCTACCTCCGCATTGTCATTTGTTGTGGGCTGCCTTTGAAGTTGACCTTGGGTGAGGGAACTTTTTCAGTGGAGGCAATTCTGGAAAAAGGTTGACAGCTGAGTACTGTCTCCATAGCTGAGGAACAAATCCATCATTGCTAAAGACAGGATCTTGGCAGTGCAATGCAGCATCCATGACACTAGTATTTCATGAAGAGGAAATAGTGACATAGATTAAACCAATCTTTCTCAACCTTTCAAAATCATATCTCTTCTTAATAAACACAGAATGTGACTCTGATATATCAGAGGGGTATTTGGCTCTTGATTGATAATCTGCACACTTTGCATAGTTCCACTGGATGCAAGTATATCCTATGCCCTGTTAGGAAATGTGTACTTTCTTTTGTTCTCCTTCCCTTCTAACTTTCCTTCCCAGCCTCTCCTATGCAGAATGGTAACGTTTTGATATGTTCTGTATGTATCTGAATGGTAATGTTTCCTGATATGTTCTGTAAAATGCCAGGGTAAAATCTCCATAGCGATGTTGTGATATCCCTCCCTCCTTTTGTGCATTATTGTATAATATCCTAGCAGTGCCAGCACCATGCCGGATGCTCACAAGATCAGGTAATTAATGTGAAAAGGAGGAACCGATGGAGTATTTGCTTTTCCTTTCAAAAATGTTTAGGAAGGGTCTACATCAAAGGCAAAGTAAATGAATTATCAGAACCTAAACTGGGTTTTTATTTTTTGGTGCCGAAAAGAATTGAATTGATACTAATTATGAGGTCAAATGGTATACATAACCATCACATACATAGCATACAAGAATCCATGTTGAAGTATGGGGATTACTAATTTGTGCCAGATAGAGGAAGGAATAGATAGTGTGGGTGAAAGAAAACTCTAAAACAAAAGATGATGACTGTTAAGAGATCAGAGGAGGAATTGATCATAAAAGCAGAAACTCTTATAAATTTGTGATGGTGCTTGATATATTCATTGGCAGGCACTTATTGTTTATGATATGTAGGTGCTTGGGATACAAAGATGAATAAAGAATTCTGCCTATTGTCAACCAAATTGTTCTCTGGTGATAATGCACAGAGAAAATGTGTACAAGGGTCTCAGTGACCGCCTGAATATGAACGTCCAGATGCTTAGTCTCTTGGGTAATACTCTTCTAACTTTCCCACTTTCTACTCTGTTTGAAATTAATATGATATGTCAATTAAATATCTGTAGAGCAAATGCAATTATATGTTATGTAATAAGTATATTTACACGTATCAGGATGCACTTGTTAGCTCTGGGGATATCTATTACTGTGATCGGAATGACTGGGGGAGACATTGGCATCTCTGCACAGGAGAATATGAACTAGCTGGTGAGCATGCCAAGCTCTGTTAGTTTGCTGACCTCAGGGCTGGAAGGGGGTATCCTGCATGAAAGCTGAGGAAATGAAAACATTTTCAGTGTGGGTTAAAGCATTATAAGAGTTTAGAAGGAAACATTTTAAAGTTTTTTTTTTTTTTTTTTTTAATAAAGGAGAGGCTTGCACTTTTGAGTTGGGTGTGGTACGGGATATGAATCAAATGGCTTCACCACCTATTGGCTACATGAATGGGCATGAATGGTCATGTTTTGTTTGTATTTGGAGCTAATAGTTGGCCTATTTATATGCCTGGGTCCAAGGACACTATATATGAATGCATTTTGAAAATTACAAAGCACACTGAAAATGTCATAAATTATTATAAAATTGTAGGCTCTAAGATATCAAATGTGAGCTAAAAATGAAATCTGGGAGTCATTGTACCTTGTTTCCTGCAAAACTGGGAATAACAGGAGAGAAAACAACTGGAAACCCTCACAAATGTTCCTTAATAGTAACTTTAAATGGCCACAAGAATATTAAGCATCATCTGGAGAGACATTGAGAAAAATAGCTACAAGTGAATAAAACCTCACTCATCTGCACCTGGAAAGATGAAATCCTAGAATTAACTTTTGAGAAAAAGTAACCATATGTGGGTCAAAAAAAGTAACCAACCATGAAGACAGTCAAGTGGATACACAGACATCCGTCCATATATGTAGTGAATAGAAATATTGATACTGTTTAGCCTCGAAAAGTTGATGGTTAATATTATCTATGAATTACAATCTGTAAAAATCACCAAGATTAAGGACTGCATGGATGTTTCATCATTGCAGGAATGCTAGACTTTAGGAGCAGCTATTCCCTGAAGTTTGAAAGGCGTGCTGAGATGAAAAACTGAAACTTCTACTTTATCCAGGAGGTCACCCTGAGTGAGCACATGTACCAAAGTTGGATGGGGTGGGAGGTGTGGAGGCCAGATCACTTCACATCCCTTCTTGTCCTTCCTAAGGGAGGTGGGGGGGGGGAGTGGCAGGGACAAGATGAGGCAACCTTTGCCTTTGAAAGTGAGGGGTGCCTCGTTTCTGTGTTTTTGCCCTGTAGCCTTTCTAGTTGCCTGCTTCATCCCAGGAGGAATTTACCAAAAGAGTAAGAAGACCGGCAACGTGTGGCTCATGTACTCACTTGCCTCTCGACTTTCGGGTATCCCGTATGCCTGCGAGCATGCAGGGTTATTGGGATTCCCTTGAATACAGGGCCACTCGTAGTGTGCCTGGATTAAATGCCACCCAAAGACCTGGATATCTTTTAATGAATGAATCAGCCAATCATGGGGCATGTCATGACCATTTCTCTAGGGCTATGCTCACCTTCAGCCTGAGTACAGTTGGCCACTTCCTTGCAGGTTTCTTCATTAGTAAGTTGTTTTGTTTTCAGATGTTAGGTTCACAGTAGTATTGCCCAAGGAGCCTTATTGTTAAATTGCCTGGGCTCCTTTAGCTTTTGGTTGTAATTACTTGGGCTTCTGTCTTTTATAAGTGACAACGATGTTTTATTGAATAGTTGAGAGTAATAAATCTAACACAAATATCCCATAGGCAATGCCTATTCATTTTCACACACAGTTTAATGACCTTAAACCATGGTTCTGTGTCAAGTAGAGAGGTCCAAAATACCTGCCCAAATTACATATAATCAAGGGCTTTGGCAGCTTAGGGAAATACAGTTATGCTTCCAAGTAAGAATATTTTAATTCATAAAAACTATAATTTGCTTTTCTTCCTATGTCTACTCTACATCATTTTGCCATTTACTGGATAAATAAGGGTCCATTTTTTCCAGAGTTCATATACTATGAAGCACTGTAATCATATTTCCTCAAATTAGATTTCATGTGTCTCAGTGCTTTGATGACTTCTTGATAGCATTCCATATGGAAGAAGTATTAGATGTTAACCCTTTGCGAGTAACAAGGAGATATTTGGTACACTCCAGAAAAAGCACGTTATCGCCTTGATTAACAAAGCAATCCCACAGCACATTTCATTGTTAGAAAGTCCAGCACCAGACTCTAAAGGAAAGGAGGCATGACTATTTCTCCTTATTTATTGCCAAATATTAATTGATCACCTACTATGTGCCAGACACTGTGCTAGGTTCTAGAAGTATATCAGTCAACAAATTTCTCTGTCCTCAGAGAGCTGATACTCTACTGGAAAAAGACAATAAAAATGGTAAATAACTAAATTACATAATATGTTAAAAGCTAACCACTATGAAGCTATGGAACAGGGTAATGGTGGTATAGAATGTGGGCTATATCTTAAATAAAGTGGTCAAGAGAGGCTGCTTTGAGAAGATAACATCTACACAATTTCGGTGGCTACTATTACAAAATACCACAAACTTAGTGGCTTAAAACAACAGAGCTTTATTTTCCCATAACTTTAGAGGCTAGAAGATCTAAATCAATGTTGATAGGGCCATGATCCCTCTGGAACCATAGGGGAGAATCTTCCTTTGCCTCATCCTAGCTTCTGGTAGCTCCTGGCAATCCTTGGCATTCTTTGCGGTTACATTACCCCAATCTCTGTCACCATCTCTGCACATGACCTTCTCTGTGTTTGTCTCTGTGTGTCCTCTCCACTAATTATAAGAGCAAGAGTCATGTTGAATTATGGCTTACCATAATGACTGTATTTTAACTTGATTACATCTATAAAGATCTTATTTTCAAATAAGGTTACATTTCTGGGTACCAAGGGTTAGGACTTCAACGTATCATTTTTTGAAATACACAGTTCAACCCATAACAATGAGATAATTAGCCCTGCAAAGATTTGTGTTTTGAGCTAGGGTCCAGTACAAAGGCCTTGAAGAGGGAGCATGATGGGTGTATTTGAGGTACAAGAAGGAGGGCATTTTTCTGGTACAGAATGAATGAGAGGGAGAGGGAAAGTAGGTGAGGTCAGAGTAGAAGCAGGGGATAGAGCATGAGGGGCCTTGTGGGCCATTAGTGGAGCTTGGCTTTTTAATATAGAGACAAAGAGCTTTTAGAATTTGATTTTCATCTTTAAAGTTTCTCTCTGGCAACTGTGTTGAAATAAGGTATGGCAGAAGAGCGTGATGCAGGGAATCTGACTAGAAGCCTGTTGCAATATTCCAGTTGAAATAAGATGCTGGCTTGGATCAGGATGGTAGCAAGTGGAAATGGTGATCAATTGCTGGATTCTGGGTATTTGAAAGGTACGGCCCAGGGATTTCCTGATAGATGTGAATGTGAGAAAGAAGACTCAGGGATGCCTCCAAGGATTTGGGCACAAGCAACTGGACCGATGGTGCTGGGGGCAGGATGAGAGGCTCAGCTGAGATCTCGGGAAGTCCGAAATGCCTCTTCAACTGGAGCAGCGATCCTGGATAGTTAGTTGTGTATAAAAGTCTGGAGCTCATGGGAGACATCCAGCAGAAGAGCTGCCTCTTGCCAGCTGTTATCTGTGCAAATTACAAAAAGTACCCCCTCTGGACCAGCGAGGCTCTGGAGGTGGCATCCACCTTCTCATCTGCCTGGGAGCCTTCATGCAGTGTTAATCGTGTGAACATCATTGTGACAAGGGTGTCCAACGGGCCATTTCTTCCTTCCCTTCTCCATTGGAGAGTCAGATTCTGATTTTTCATTTCCCTCACTCAGAATGACCTTGGCCAAGGTGTGACGAAAATAGGGGTATAAAGACAGGAGGAGAGAGAGACTGACACTAGCATAGTCTTTCTAGGGATGCAGGTGTCTCTTCTTCACTGGCCTTGCCTGATGGTGAGAAATGCCTGTAGGAAGCCCGGAACCTCCCAATGGCTAAGGGACTGGTCCAAACATGCAAACTTCTTTGTTTCTACCTATCAATGGCACACATAGTTCAATATACTCTCTTTTTAAAATTTATGACTGAAAGATACTTACTGGTTATTTACAAGCTGTTAAGATTACTAAGTTTTGGTGATAAAATCGAATCAAGTGCATTTCAAGGCTTGTTGAGAACTCTTACCTCAGTAATCTGCTAAGAGGTGTGGTGTCCCCGTCAACACTTGGCAGGCTTGCAAAGCCTTTTCTGTGCAAGTCCCCGTGTGGATTGTTGGACTTATTGCACATTTCAAAAAGGATTATTTGCTGTGAGTGTATTATGTGTTGTCTGGGTGGGTCATGCTTGTTAATTGTTATTCTTTTGGCATTGTGATAAAAAGAAACGACCCTTAATTACCTTTTTTATTTTCAATTAAATTTATTATGGGTTTTGTGATTGAAGCCACAGTAGAGAGTGAGTGATCGTTATTTAAAACAGAAATACTTGACCCGGTTTTCCAATAACTAGACTTGAAGACCACTAGGCATTGTGGTTCAAATTGAAATATGAATTATCCATACCACCACTGCTGAGGCATGCACAGACAGGCACACAAAATGCATCGATTCCTTTTCTTTGGAGAATGGCACTTGATGGGGGCCTAGAAGGTGGAGGAGGGCAGCAGGATACTTGGCTTTCACCCAAGTGGGTTTCAGTCAGTTGCTTGTCTGTTTCAGGGGCTGCTCTCTCATCCATTCCACTTCCTGCACGGCTTCCTCTTGCTTTCCTGTTCCCACCTCCTCAATCACTGCTTCTCCAATTCAGCACGGAGGAGACAGAAATTTTCCACAGCACGAAGGCAGTGTTAAGAAGCAGAGTCTTGCAATAGAACAAGCACTGTCTGGACTGAGGGTCAGAGTTATCAATAGCGCTCTGTTGAATTTCAGATGGAATAAAAATAATAGCCAATCATCCTCTGTTTCCAAAAATTAGAAAATAAATTTCATATCTAAATAGTGAAGGGGCCAAAATCTTACAGCACCTACATTTTTTTTTACCAGTAAATTCGAAAGATCTCTTTTCACTTGCAAAAATTGTTTCTAAATTACCTGGCTCACTCTTTATATGCACAAGTATTTACTGCGTGCTTTCATATGCCAGGCACCGATCTGGGCACAGAGCTAATTCTGTACTGTACTTAAGCAGAAGGATTTAGTCTAAGAGGTCAAGGCAAGGCAGGGCGACACCCTGCTTTCTGTGCTGCTCACAGGAGCCAGAAGGGCAACTGATGGAGGTGACTGGGAACAAGGGCAGATACTAAGCTGACAACAGAGAAGAAAACAGATAGCCCGACAAAAGTGTTCTGTATTAAAATTCATTTAACAGAGAAGACGCTAGGTGAGTCGACACAGTCAACGAAATAGAAGCAAAGGAACATTATTAGGAAAAAGATTCCTTTTTTTTTTTTTTTTGTTCTGTGTTATGAGAAGAGTGGGCATTTTCAGCAAAAATGTAGCCCGGGCTGGAAATGTTTCCTGGTGTTCCGTGTAGCATCCCATCTAAAGCACCTTCATTGTTATTCAGGTTGAGATCTGCTAGTGTGATGGAAGATGAAAGAAAGGATTTTTGTTGCTAAACTCCTTTCCTGTGCCGGGTCTGAACTGGCTTCTTTATGTGTTGTTTCTAATGGCAGTCTGAGAGACCTCCAGATGAATAACTCACTTGAGATAGCAGCTGTGAAAATACATTCTTAAAAGAAAGATTCTGCCTGTTTAGCACAAGTGCTGACTACGACTGGCATTTGGATACGTGTTGGTTCAGCTGATATCTTCTGGGAGTCACTGATTGCCCTAAAATGCTAGAATGGAGAGATTAAAGAAAAGGAAGAAAGTGTATTTGCTACCATTCCACTGGCATCAGTTGTGAACGTAGAGGTAAAGAAAGACTTATGTTATCACTAGATTTAATATACTTGGAGGAACCGTGGGGCAAAATTATCTTATTTATTATTATTTCTAAAACATTTTACAGTATTTAATACTAAATATTTTAGCAGGAACTTAGAAGACCATTTATGGTTAGGGCACTTTAATTATCCCAATCTTCCGCTTTGTTTCATATAAGCTTTCTTACGGCTGTAAGAACATGCCAAAACCATTATCATAGATGTGCAAAGCCCATGTGCTGGAAATCAGATGAGTAGTATGTGGTTTCAGAAGCGATTTTTGGTTTAAAAGCAGCACCCACTTCTGGGTCTTGGATGTAAGGTTTATGCAAATCTGAGGTGATGGGCGGGATGGGAAGACCATCTGTGGGTAAAATGGGACAGGAGAACGGGGGGGGGGGGGTGGCAGAGAAAAGGCTGTGACCTCCTCTGAAGAAAAGACCCCAAATTAACTTTCCTTATTGGAACAGGTTGTTGGAGAACAGCTTTTGTGTTTGTTTTGGAATTATGGAAACTTTATGAGGAACACTCCCATTGTTAAAAACTTACTATCTTTTCCAACTGTCAAAAAAGAATACAGTTTTGTAACTCTATGAGAGAAAACTAAAGCATAGGTAGGGAATCTGTCCAGCCGTCCACCTCCAGACCCTTCTACATGGTACC
This sequence comes from Panthera pardus, assembly GCF_024362965.1. Lineage (NCBI taxonomy): Eukaryota > Metazoa > Chordata > Mammalia > Carnivora > Felidae > Panthera > Panthera pardus. The sequence continues at coordinate 20,391,292 of NW_026526732.1, read as the reverse complement.
TGGAAATGTAGAGTTAAGTAGTCTTGAGTGTAAAAGGCATAGGTAATGTCTTTTTCTTCGTAAGCAAGCACTAAGAGCCATGTCTTCTCAATTGTGAGGATATATACATTGATAACTTACGGATTATCAAAAATGAAAACAGACTGATTCTATTTTTTTTTAAGCCAGGGGTTGTAAATCAATTATCAGCTAGAATTTTCATTTTCACTGCCTGTTTATGCACACCCATCACATCTCCTTAAAGCCATGAATAGGTTAAAAGATGGGTAAGACGATACTTGGATTTCACTTTGTACATTGTTCTCAGTGTCTTTAGTGAAAATAGGGCTTGGGGGACTTTCCGAATCCTTCTTTAGAGATCTGCCACAGTGTCAACACACAACTCTAAAAGTGAGTACAGTGCTGACAGACCGTTACCAATAAAGTAAGTAAACATGCGATGTTGCTGGCCCAAAGAATCACACTGTCTTCAAGAAATTATTAGTTAGAGATAGAGTCATAGCTCCCATTGGGGATGGTGATTCTACTTTGTTAGTATGTACAAGAAGCTGATGTGGAGGCTGATGTAGCAATGGTTTATGCACCATTTTGTACATTTTGCTATTCTGAGGACTTTATGTACCCTACCATATGGATGGAGTGATAGTGCTTTGAGCTAATAATGAACTACTTTCCTTTCTTTTACCTTTCTGAGCATACAAGCTTCTGCTTTCACTGCTTCAAGTAAGGGAAGATATAACAAAACATGAAAATAAGGAAATAAAATCTTAACCTTTTGTGTTTCCAAAACCTTGGTCCTCGGGGGTGCAGATGGGGACACAGAATATAGAATTACTGATGATCCAGGCAAAGCCGGTTCTTTATGTCTCAAACTAGAAGACAGTCCTTATGAGAGAGGGGAGAAAGGCACAAGGTAAGCAAAAAAGCTAGATGTTGAGGCTTCCTGAGGAAGGGCCTCTACCATATTCTCCTGGCCTGAACCTGAGTCTGTCAGGTAGTTTGGGGGGAGCTGAGAGTAGGGAGGATCTAGACCTTGGTGGGGTATGGGAAAATGGGGTGGGGCGCAAGGGGTGGAGGGAAGGGGGTCATGCAGACAGCAAGATTATCTTTTTGTTTTCCCAACTGTGGAACAGCAATGGCGGTGTGGTGTCCAGGCGTACAGAGCTAAGAGGATTTCACAGTTCTTTGTATCCCAGCAAGGAGGAGGATAGCACACTGTTGTCTCCGGGCTCAAATGTGGCACGGAGCTACCTGACACGTTCCCACTGGATATCTCACAATCCTCAGTGCAGTGGGAAGAGCTAAATGTTTCCCAGGTGCCCTAAAGGGATGAAGTGATGGCTAAGAGCAACACCTGAGTGGCCTTGCTATTGTAGTGAAGGCGACGTGGTACCCTCCCATGAGAATAGATGACCCAGGGCAGGTAGAACAACGTCCATCTCGGCAAAGTAGCATTTTAAACACCTGGAGTCGCTAAAGTACTTAGAGATAAAGGGCATCGTGACTGCAACTTGCTCACACATGTTTGGGGGTGGGCTGGGAAAACGACAAGGCAATTGCGATGAAATATTAACATTTGGGGAATCTGGGGAAGGATACATAGAAATTCTTTGTATAATCCATCTGTCTGAAGTTATTTCAAATAAAAATGTAAAAACTAAAGAGAGACAGAGAGAAAGAGAGGGAGAGAGAGAGGAAGAAAGAGAGAGAGGCTAAGGAATAAAAATTAAAGCTCATAGAGAGGTCTGGGCTGTGTTAAAAACCGACAGTGGACCATTTATTCAAACATCGTAGCCTTGCAGTACTGAATTCATAATAACTGGGAGCCTACCTCTTCACATCTGAAAAGAGAAAGGGAAGAGCAGACTTATAGAGGCTTGAGGACACATAGGACAAGAACTGAAGAGGAGTGATAATTTATTTTAAGTTGAAGTTAATATAAAGTGAACCGAATGTAACCTGAGGCAGCCAATAGTTCACAGGATAAGATTTAGAAAACTTGAACTTTTCATGAATTAGTTAAGTGGCGAATGTCTGCTTTTACCTAGAGACACTTATTCAAAATTAAATTAATGCCTTTATTATTGAATTCATTGATAAAAGCATATATATTTTTATATAATTCTAAGCACTTTGTGCTGGGTATAGTGGGGGCTATAATGGACATGGCTGGGTTGCAGCTAATAAAAATGTGATGCTTTCGAGGTGATTATGAATCTTTAGGAGTGACCAACATATATAAAAACAACCATGGAATGAGAATTTAAGAATTACTATACAAACTATATAGGGAAAATGGCATAGCAGCAAAATAAAAATTATTTGTATTGGAGACCCAGGAAAGAGTTTGTGGAGAAGGTGGCATTTCAGCTGGAGTTTGAAGAATCAGTAGGGTTTTAGTAGATAGAGATGGGATGTAAAGGGAGAGTGGCCCCTTTGAAAAGATAAATATGAACTAAAAAACAAGCACAGGTAATGGCATTGAGTACAAGCTGGATGGGTATTTCACACCATGCTACCCAGGGACTGGGGTGTAGGTATGGTGGAATAGGTAGGAATATAGTCAGATGGGGGCACAATCCAGACATCCTTGAATTCTTAAAGGAATTCACTGGCTTCATCTTTTTAAAAATTTGACTCCTTTTCCTATTTTTAGGTTATTTTGATATCTGTTTTTTTTTATTTTTTTATTTTTTAATATATGAAATTTACTGTCAAATTGGTTTCCATACAACACCCAGTGTTTGATATCTGTTTTTGAAGTAAGGATCCAATAAAATACTCTATCCACCCCTCCACCTCAAACTAGTCCATTGTCCTAAATATTATTTATTAAATAATTATCTTTGACCTTTACCACCTCCTCACACATCCAATATATTATCAAGTTCTATCAAATCTCTCTAAATATTTCTCAGATATTTTCATTTTCTCCATCCTCATCATCAACACTTCAAGCCGCAATTATCTCTTACCTGAATTACTTGAACAGTGACACCAGTAGCTTTCTTGCTACTCTTGGCATCCACCTTCTCCCCTTCTCATCCATTTTAAAAAGGCAAATCTGATCAAGTCATTTGCCTACTTAAAATTCATCAGTAGCTTCTCATTACCCTTACATAAAGTTCAAATCTCGAATATATCACACAGAGTCTTGATGATCTGGCTCCTACCTACTTTTGCAGATTCATTTCTTGCCAGGTTCTCATTAATTTCTGTGTTCTAGCCACTGGGAACTTCTTTCTGTTCACCATGCCCTTCTCTATGCCAGGATGACTCTCTACCTAGCTGCTGCTTCAGATCTCAGCTTGTAAGTCACTTTCTCACGGTTACCTTCCCAAATTGCTAAATATAGATTTGTTCATACTTTAAAATTCTCCCCTAGTGTCCCACACATCCCCTTTCCCATGGGTTTAATCACTTATTTTATAGGATTGTCTTCGTCACCAAACTATAGACTCCATAGGAGCAGGACTTTGCCTTTCTTCTCTTCCCAGAACCCAGTGGGGCTGTGGTACATAGATCAAATGTATGATTTGAGTGATCAAATCCATTCCTTCTCCTACTGATTTGTGATGTATTCTTTTTCATATGTTAACATCTTTATTTTAAGGTCTGTTTTTGTGCCATCTGTTCTATTCCAATAATCTTGATCTTTTCCACTCTATCTATCTATCTATCTATCTATCCATTTATCATCATTCTACTCTATTTCTTGACATTACTACTCTTTATTTCAACTGATGTAACTTTTAGGTATGTTTTGATGTCATCTGAAAAAATAAAATATATTGTACCTATTCTTTCCTGTCTAGATTAGCCTACAAATCCTTAATGTTTTACCCAGGATTGTATAAACTGTGTTTTGGAAAGAACTGGCACCTTTAGAATTGTTCAATTCTTTACAGTACTTTTCCCATACAAAAGCATGTTAAGCTTTTTCATTAGTCATGTCTTTCTTTGTCTCTAAGGAATGTTTGCAGTTTTTTTTTTGTAACTATAAAAAACTTGAAAGAAGACACAAGTGCATGTTTATTAAATATCTGGACAGAAAGTGATTTTCTAAACATTAAAGCAATAAAAGAGCTAACAATGGAAAAGGCTGATTGATATAGCTATATAACAGTGAAAACAATAGCATATGTTTAAACACATTATAAATAAAATCAAAGGAAAAGTGAGAAGCTGGGAGAATAATTGCAATAGAGATGCCAAATGGCTTCTATCCTGACCAAATAAAGAAATGCCACAAGTTGATAAGAAAAACACTATTTTTTTCCAGAGAAAAATGGGTAGAGAACTTGAGCAGGTTTTAGAGAAGGAATTAAAAATGACATAGACTCTTCTTTTTAAGTAATTCTGATTCTGACATGTCACTGTTTGCCTCAGCTGTTTTTAGATCACATGTAAGTCTCTTTGGTTAAATGACACCTTCCAGGTATTTAAAGTAACTAGATCCTTTGTTAAATTTAGGTTGCAAGCTTTAAAATTTTATTTTAGTATCTTAGTGCTTTTCTATTTAGATATCTAGGTAAAAAGAAATGGATAAAAGTGTGGTATTTTCTGTATTTCATAAAGAGAGGAGAAAGATCTTGGAACTTAACCAACTGTAGACATGTACCAACATTCTTTTCAGTATATGTTGATTTCAATATCCTAAATGTTTATTAGCATTTTAAATTGTTACTGATCCAAATATTATATGTTTAGTTGCTTTGAGGAATCAGGACCTGAGTTTTCTTGGGGGAATTTCTTTTGTTATATACTTTTAATATTGAGAATGGTACTTTGATGTGAGTGCTGACAGTTCATCATGGAATTGATTAGGTTATTTAACAAAATTTGACCCAGTTATTCCTTTGTGCTGGTGCAGTTTACATTCTGGGGTTACATAAACAGAAGATTTTGCCAGCCATCAAGACAGTGGATGAATGGTATGTCTTGCATGTTATGATATATGGTGACATATATTAGATTTGAAAGCCAACACATTGTATGCCTCTTTTCTTCCCAGTTCAGGAATGATTACAGAGGAATCAGAAATAGTAATCAGAGTATTACTTTTCCTTTCGTTAATGCTAATTTAGACTATTTGACTTGACCTAGGGTGATAACAAGTTACACAAATTCTGATTCAACATCCCTCCCTACAGCATCCCATGGAATTGAACTCACCTATCTAAGATTGCAGCCTTTGGTCTGAAGGACAAAAACCTGTCCCAATTAGTTCACAACAGAGTTTGGCAGAAAGATGTGTGTCCGGAGGTCAGACTACTCTGTAAGAGAAAGGGGCTGAGCCACACTTCTTCACCAAAGCCACTGATCAGATAAGCCAGTTATCCAATGGTGGAGAGTCTGAGAGGGATCAGATACTATTTTCACCAGAGTAGAGTTTGCTGTCCTGTATAGAGTTGTAAAAAGTAGGAGATGGGCACTATCTCGAACACTCCCCCCAAGCTTTTTGTTTTCTCAATCCATTTCCATTTCAATCCAGTGTGGTTACCCAGGGTGTGACTGTCTCCCTCAGTGGGGAGGAGATCATGAATTTATCCTGCTTTTACCTTCATGAACTCCTACCCCAATATCACCATTGTTCCTTACTCTGTCTTCAGAGACCACTGGTGGGCAGTGTAGACACGCAGTGGATCAGAAGTACACATCAGTTAAATCAGTTGTAAAACTTTGTTGTCATCTAAGATTAGACATTCCCTGTCCTTATCCCCATCCCAAATTATGTCAAGCCTTGTGACCAACATAACTCCCTGAAAGCTATTCAGGGAGATGGAGTGGCAGCACAGTGGTACTCCAATAACATTATAATGGCAATATAAAAATGTCTTCAAATGTGGTTTTTTCCCCCTTTATAAAATTCCTATGTCAAAGAAATATCAAAATTTCCCTGCTTTTCTCTGAAATATTAAGGTCCACAATTTCCAAGTTACAATTGAAAGGAATCGACTTTCAAAGATTATGTCACCCAGTTTGTCCTTCTGCTCAGTGTCTAGATAGGATTGGATCCCTTTCATCAGCTGCAGTTTGAGCTGCCTTGTATTGGGATGAGTAAGGTTCTGCCAGCCCTAATCCTCTCTTATGCCTCAGTGTTTACATCTTTTTATTTGACATGATTGTAGGTTCACATGTTGTTATAAGAAGTAATTATGGAAAGGTCCTGCGTACCCTTTACCTAGTTTTCCCCAGTGATAACATCTTACATGACGGTGGTACTGTATCAAACCCGGGAAACCTTGACATTGGTACAATCCACAGGTGTTATTCAGATTTTACCAGTTTTACATGCACTTGTGTGTGTGTGTGTGTGTTATGTGTATGTATGTATATGTAGTCTGTGAGCTTTTGTCATATGTATAGATTTGTGTAACCACCATCTCAGTCAAAATATAGGACTGCTGCATCATCACAAAATTCCCTTGTGCTACCCCTTGATAGCCATACCCACACCCTCCACCCTGTATCACCTCTGATCCCTGGCAACCAGTAAACTGTTTTACATCTCTATGATTTTGTCATTTAAAGAATGTTATAATCTATGGAATCGGAGAGCAGGTGACCTCTTGAGATTGGGAGTTTTTTCACTCAGCACAATGCTCTTGAGATCCATTCAAGTTGTTGTGTGTATCAAGACTTCATTCCTTTTTATTGTTGAGTAGTTTTCCATGGTATGGATGTATACAGTTTGTTCAGTCATGCCCCCTTAAGGGACATTTGAATTGTTTCCAGTTTGGGGATATTACAAATAAGGCTTCTACGAACACTTGTATGCACATGCTTGTGTTGACAAACTTCTTCATTTCTCTAGAATAAATACCCAGAAGTGGTAGTGCTGGGTGATATGGTAAGTATGCATACATTTAGTTTTTTTTACAAACTGCCAAACGATTTTCCAGAGTGGCTGCACCATTTTACGTTTCCACCAGGGAAGTATACCAAGAATGATACATTTTCTCTACATCCTTACCAGCATTTGGTGTTGTCACTCCCATTTTATTTTAGTCATTCTCATAAATGTGCAGTAATAATACAATGGACTTATGTTTTGTATTTTTCTAAAGGCTACTGATGTGGATCATCTTCTCATATGCTTATTTTTCATGTGTATATCCTCTTCAGTATAATGTCTCTTCTTGTATTTTGCCTGTTTTCTAATCGGATTATTTCTTTTCTTACTGTTGAGTTTTGAGAGTTTGCTGTTTTTCCCAGGTATGAATCTTTTGTTAGATATGTGGTCCTAGGCTTCATTTTTAAAGTTCAAAAAATGATTACACGCTTCACATTATAAGACCAATCCCGTAGCCCATAACATATTACTTGTGTTTTATTTATGAGGTGTAAAACAAAGGCAAAATTTTGAGCTACTAGAACTATAATTCTAAACACAATAATGTTTCCAGAACATAGTGTTTAGTCTAATGAAGATCTGTGACACTGTCACCAAAGTTCATAACAGGGATTCCATGATATTTGAAGGAAAAAAGTTAGAAGGAGGCAATGTTTTATTTATTTATTTTTATTTTTTTTAATGCTTATTTATTTTTGAGAGAGAGAGGGACAGAGCTCAAATGAGAGAGGGACAGAGAGAGTGGGAGACACAGAATTGGAAGCAGGAAGCAGGTTCCAGGCTCTGAGCTGTCAGCAGAGAGTCCAATGCAGGGCTCGAACTCACGAACTGTGAGATCATGACTTGAACAGAAATCAGATGCTTAACCAACTGAGCCACCCAGGCGCCCCGAGGCAATGTTGTTTTAAGTCTTAGTAGAATGCTAGTGTATGCCAGTAGTCTGGACACCATAAGATATAAATTTAAACTGAACTGGAAGAAATTGTTTATCAATATGTTAGTTTGACAACATGCATTTACCATAAATAAGGAGAAAAATCCACCTCTATGAGAGCAGGTTTCCTGCAACGGTGGCTGAAATCAGATTCCTAAGGGCAATTTTTCCCTGTCCCCACATCTGTTTATCCTTTAGCTGACACCTTAAGAAAAGCTGCCATTGTTTCTTCTAAAGAAGAGCTGCCTTAGGAGTCCATGAGTGGGAGGGATTAATTGTTTTATAAATTTAGGATCATATTATTCAACTTTGCTGCATTTGCTTTTCTCATGCAACAATGCCTTTGGAAATCCTGTCAGATAAAGTGATATAAACTTATTCTTTATAATGACTGAATGATATTCAGTGGTATGAACACATGACGATTTACCTAACCTTCCTGAACTGATGAGATTTAACTTTTGTGGAGGTACAGATTCTAAGGAATAGGAATTCCATGATGGCCATTCTTGGTGTTCACACCTTTGCAGCCTATGTGCAGGACCTCTGACTTGCTTCCAACCAACAGAATATGGCAAAGGTGATGGGATGTCACTTCTGTGATTATGTTATTTTATATAAGACTCTGACTCGCTGGCAGGTTCATTGTAGAGACTCTTTTCACTGGCTTGATGAAGTGGCTATGTTGAGGGGGCCCATCTGGCAAAGAGCTATGGGTCTACTACAAGTGACCAGGTGACATTTGAGAGATGAGGGCAGCCTCTACCCAAGAACCAGCAAGAAACCAGAGACTTCAGCCCTATAGTCACAAGAAAATGAATTTGGCCGACAAACTGAGTGAGATTGGAGGTGGATTCTTCCCTGGTCAACTCACCAGATGAGAATGCAGCTTGGATGACACCTCGATTGCAAACTCCTAAGACCCTAAGCAGAAGACCCAGCTAAACTATGCCTCGAGTCTGACCCATTGAAACTATGAGAAAATAAAATGTGCGTTGTTTCAAGTCACTTAATTTGTGGTAATTTGTTACCTAACAATAGAAAACCAATACAATTTCCCCTCTCTCAGGATTTTTATCTATCTATCTATCATCTATCTATCATCAGCTATCATCTATCATCTCATCTCTCTGTGTATTTATTTATTTATGTTTGTCCTGGAAATAATGCTAAATAAATATTTTTGTTTTTATGTCCTTATGTATTGATGCCTTTATTTTGTAGGATTGATTTCTCAGGAGTGTGATTGCTGTATATTCTTTTTAATTTTAATGAAGAATGTCAGATTATTTTCTAAAGAAGTCTAACAATTTGCATTTTAACAGCAATGTGTGAGAGTATACCTTTTCTTGTAACCTTACTGGTTGGTAATGGGTCCCAACAAAAGTATATAATTCTTTCCAGTCTCAGAGGTCTAAAGAGATATTGTTGCTTTAAATTTCACAGCCTATCAGTGAATTTGAGCATATTTTCATGTTCTTGATCACGAAGTTAGCTCTTCTATGATTATCTCCTTCATATTCACTGCCAATTTTTCCCTTCTGATTTTTTTTTTTTTTTTTGGTTATTCCTTTTTGGTCCTTTTCTTTTTTTTTTCACAATAAAATCATTTATCATTTTATGTTTTCTTTGAGTCTAGCTTTTGCTGTGCTCCTTAAGTTTTGGCTAAAGTTTTCTCTTTCAATTCCCTTTGATTTTCTCTTTTATCTAAGTATAATCTAGAGCTATGATTTTTAATTTCTAAGAAAATATTTTTTAAATCTAACATGTTTGATTAGACCATTTCCTCTTTACTTTAAGATAGTTTAAGATTTCATTTGTGTCCGGGGAGCCTAGGTGGCTCAATTGGTTAAGTATCCAACTCTTGGTTTCAGCTCAGGTCATGATCTCATGGTTTGTGAGTTTGAGCCCTGCATTGGGCTCTGCACTCACAGTGTGGACCTGCTTTGGATTCTCTCTCCCTCTCTCTCTCTCTCTCTCCCCTTCTCTCTCTGTTCCTCCCTAGCTTGTGCTCTCTCTCTCTCTAAATAAACTTTAAAGAAATGACTTTGTTTGTGTCCAATTATATATTTGAATTTTGTAAATGTTGCATGGACATTCAAAAATTGTATATTCTTTATTTCTATTAAATTGATAGCTATTCAGTTCCTTGGTGCCTTTACTTTTCAATTTTATTTTTATTTCAGATTTGTATGGAAAGTGGTCCTTATTTAGTACTCTGATTATAGATATATACATAGGTCAAAGATTGATGATTAGTCTTTTTTCATCATATTCCTGAGACCTGTCTTGTTATTTTATTAATTTTTTCTTTAGATGGTGTACTTGTTGGCAAAGCCTCTGAATTCTTTCATATTCATAAAAGTTGTCTAGTTGTGAAGGTCTTCTTTCCTTTTCTTTTTCCCTGTTTTCAGTACCAGATCTTTGTGTTTATAATATATTGTGCCTCTGCCCTGCTGCTTGAATTTCTGGATCTAAGATCAGCAGGTATTCTCCCATTAGAACCATGTCTGAATGCAGGTTATTACTGTGATGCACTTTCCCTTGGTTGTTATCAATTGTTCAAATTTCATGCATTCTTGGACATGTGCCTTTAGGTCATAGACAATAACTGTGTCTCTGTGAAAACAGCTGTGTTTCCTTAAAATATCTAATTTTCCATAACCACTTGAGATTGTTCAGCTCTTCAAGAGTGATCCTCACTTGCTTTTACTGTGGAATGTCTGTAGGCAACTTTTAGGGTGCACTTCTAAGTAGTTTTCCTGGATCACAGCTCCTGGGGAAGACTTCCAAATTGTTCTCTGAGATCTAGCCTCTTTTCCTCTGTTAGATTTCATTCTGTTTCTATCTTTCCATTCTAGTTAATGTTAAAATACCACTTTCTCTTCAAACACTCTTTTCATGACCCAGGTTCATTCTTTTATTTCATACGTTTCTAGCCTGGCCTTCAAGATCTCATTTTTTCTTTGATAACTGCCTAGCCTGTGCTCTGAAATCTCAACCTTCCATCTAAGGAAAACACTTTTCCTTGCACTTATTCAGCGTCATCTTTGTTCACTGTCCCATTGCTTCTGTTCTGACCCTAAGGCTGAAGTCATGCGGCCCTTCCTTGGCTTCCTCAGTAAATATGTTTCTTAACAACAGTGTGTTCCAGGCCCAGACATTTAAAATTTTTTCTTAGTTTCTGAGTTTGCAATTATTTCATTTGTGGCTTATTTTTCTTTATTCATGAGGCACTGGTTCCTTTTTAGTTTTAGTTTTGTTTTGTTTGTTTTTTGTTTTTTAAATAGCATCCATGTCCCTTCTGTATGTGAGGCCATAGTAATTCTCTGAAATGCAAAATGCAATTTCTTGGCCATTTGGATAGCTAATCACAACTCCCTTAAGGCCATAAGTTTGGAGAGTGACTCTTAAAAGCTTGTGAAAAGGCTGTATGAAGCCAATAAGTTAGTTTTCCCATAATTTTCTTTTTACTCTTGTATTTCAAAACAACATACAGAAATGCAGTCTGGGGCAGCATATTTAGTACTATTTACTTATGCCTGGTATGAGACCTACTCCAGTAGGAGTCTGTGTTCTGTGAGTAATTTAGCTGCTTCTGTACTTCAGATATGCAGCCTGTAGATCTGACTGAGAAATGTAATAAAACAAGTTAAATTTGATCTACCCATAAATGCCGAAAGAGCCTGTGCACTAAAGCTCTCTGCTTACTTTAAGGTTAACCTTCATTGGAACAAAAGAGTTTCTCTTACCTGTAATATAATCCCTGTCCCATTGGCCTGCTTTACGCCATAGTTGTGTTGGTATAAGTCAGGTCAAGTTTAGCCACAGAGTACTACACAGACGATGATTACTAAGCCCCACATTCCCTCAACAAGTAAAATCCAGCCACATAGTGACAACAAAAGCCAAGGAAAACCACTGAGGTCAAAACCCAGGTGGCTTAAGTGTCCTAAGGCATCAAAAGCTTCAGACTCTTTCCCCTGTCTTTCCATGCACTGCCTACATTTTGGTCCAGGGCTTATTATTCTGTATTTTTAGTTCTTTAACCAGTAAGTTGGGGCTGGAGTAGACCAATCAATAACATTCCTCTTTACCTCCTGAGTTTGCAAAAATAAACTGAAAAGCACATAAAGGAATTTAAACAGATAATTGGAAAAATATCTGCTTTTGTGTTGATGATGACGAATTAGAGAGTGTTGCTAGATCTACAGCCACACTCTGGCTCTCTCATATGTTCTCTCCATCTGTGAATTGAACTTATCTCCTCATAACTTGGGGTCTTACAAAAACAGAGCCTTCCTCATATAGTTACTAATGGATAGGAAGAAAAGATGTGTCCTGAGGACTTTGCTCTGAAACAGAGAAAGGAGCGGAACTATCTGTCTCAGTTCTTCTTCCCATTGTCAGGATTAAGGAGTCTCTCCTCCTTCAGGAAAGTATAGGCGAGGGGGTAGACAGCACCCTCTTGAGAAGAGCTCCTCTCTATTCTGGAAATGTGAGGAATGGGGGACAAGTAAGTGCCCCTCTATGATAGTGCACATACAAAAGGCTCTTCATGAGGTACTTAGCTTGGATTAGGATTTGGGCTGGGAAACAGGGTTGTGACGTGGAAGCTGAGTGTTAACAGATGAATGGAAGATTTACTCATAACTAATACATAGACTAGATTTTTGGAGCTGGAAAAGTACTTTAGACAGAGAAACAGCATCAATAAGGAGGAGAGTCATAAAATTGCAGGGTGTGTTTAGGGAGTAGTGAGGGGTCCAGTGTGGCTAGAACACTGAGGAAAGTGGCCAGAGATGAGGGTGGCAAGTCCTGCTGGGATTGGGTTTTAAAGTGCACTTCATTTTGTACTTAAAACTTTGAAGTTTGTTCTATAGAGACTCATGTAAAGTATGGGGATGATTTTGATATTTATTTATTTTGAATTTTTTGAATGGTAATTCAATCAATAGCTAGACAGATGAAGGCATAGCTTTGAAGTGTAGCTATGGAGCTCAGCAGATGAACAAGGACTGTGGTGAAGAACTGTGAACAAGTCTATGCCTTCAAATTTAATAGAATTAAGAAACAAAACTCAGATTAATTGGGGGGGGGGTTGTTAAACACTTTAATTAGCATCGTATGTAACTGGAGAAACTTTGCAAACCCAGAGAAAAGTCAGGCTAAAGAGACTCAAACATGCCGGGATCTTTGAATTGCTACCACCCTCTGTTTACCTCATATATAATGATTTACTAGGCTATCAATTTTTCTTTGAAATAATTCCAAAGCCCATGACTGATTTTTCTATTCTCCAGCCCTCTTCACCTTTTCCACGTCCTCATTACCTTAAAATATCAATTTTATACCTTAAAAATACCTTTTTACCTTAAAAATATCTTTTTATTCTGCAAATCATTTCTTTTGCTCTGCAGAATTTTTTGAGTTTGATGAAATCAAATCTCATTTTTTGATTTTTGCTTTTGTTGTTTGTGCTTTTGATGTCATTTCCAAAAAATCATTGCCAAGACCGATATTGACAAACTTCTTCCCTATGTTCTCTTTTAGGAGTATCATGGTGGCAGGTCTTATGTTTAAGTCTTTGATCTATTTTGAGTTAACTTTTGTGAGCAGTTTGAGATAAGGGTCTGATTTCATTGTTCTGCATGTGTTTCTCTAGTTTCCCCAGCACCATTTATTGAAGAAATTATCTTTTCCCCATTGGATGTTCTTGGCTCCCTTGTCAAACACTAATTAACCATAAACGCTGGGACTTAATTCTAGGCTCTTTATTTTGTTCCATTGGTTTATGTATGTATTTTGGTCTCAGTACCACATTGCTTTAATTACTGTGGTTTACTATACTTTGTGATACCTTCAGCTTTGTTTTATTTTATTTTATTTCATTTTATTTTATTTTATTTTATTTTCCCTCAGGATTGTTTTTGGCTATTCACTGTCTTTTGTGGTTCCACATAAATTTTAGGATTGTTTCTTCTATTTCTGTGATTAATGCCTCTGGTATTTTGATGGGGATTGTGTTGAATTTGTAAACAGTTTTGGTAGTAGTATGGCCATTTTCACAATATTAATTCTCCCAATCCATGATCATGACATGTCTTTCCATTTGTTGCCACTGATTTCTGTAAGTTGATTTTGTAACCTGCCACTTTACTGAAATCATTGATTAATTACAACAGTTTTTTGATTGACTTTTTGGGATTTTCCATATAGAAGATCATGTCATCAGCAAATAGTGACAGTTTTATTTTTTTCTTCCCAGTTTGGATACTTTCTTTCTTTCTTTGTCTTGCCTAATATATTGCTCTAGCTAGAACTACCAGTACTATGTTGAATAGGAGTAGTGAGAGTGGGCAACCTTGTCTTGTTCTTGATCTTAGGGAAAATACTTTCATTTTTTTCCCACTGAGTATAATATTAGCTATGGGTTTGTCATATATGGCCTTTATTAAGTTGAAATAAATTTTTCTATTTCCAATCTGTGAAGAGTAATGAGAGTGGGCAACCTTGTCTTGTTCTTGATCTTAGGGAAAATACTTTCATTTTTTCTCCACTGAGTTATATTAGCTATGGGTTTGTCATATATTGCCTTTATTAAGTTCAAGTAAGTTTTTCTATTTCCAATCTGTTAAGAGTTTTTATCATAAAAGGATGCTGTATTTTGTGAAATGCATGCCATATGTGTATTGAGATGCTCATGTGATTTTCATATTTCATCTTATTGACATGATGAATGACATTTATTAATTTGTGTATATTAATTACCCTTCCTTCCCAAGAATAAATGCCACTTGGTCATGGTATATAATCCTTTTAATGTATTCTTGAATTCAATTTGCTAATATTTTGTTGAGAATTTTATCATTTATATTCATCAGGGATATTGGTCTATAGTTTTCTTTTTTGGGGGTGATATCCTTACCAATGTAAATCTGGCTTCATAGAATGAGTTTTGAAGTGTTCCCTCTTCCTCAATATTTTGGGAAAGATTGGTGTTAATTCCTCTTTAAATGTTTGGTAGAATTTACCAGTGAAGCCACATGGTCCTGAAGTTTTCTGTGCTGGGAGTTTTTTGATTACTGACTCAATCTCTTGACTCTTTATTGGTCTGTTCAGATTTTCTATTTTTTCCTGATTCAGTCTTGGTAGGTTGTGTGCTTCTAGAAATATGTCCATTACTTCCAGGTTAGGTAATTTTTGGCATGTATTGTTGATAGTAGTCTCTTATGAGCTATGCATTTGTGTACTATCAGTTGTAATGTCTCCTCTTTCATTTCTAATTTTATTTGTTTAAGTCTCTCTCTCTCTCTCTCTCTCTCTCTCTCTCTCTCTCTCTTTTGGTTAGTCTATCTAAAGGCTTGTCTTTTTTTTTTTTTTTTTTTTTTACTATTTCAAATAAACAGCTCTCAGTTTCCATTGGTTTTCTGGCCTTTAGTTCATTTATTTCAGCTCTGATTTTTAGTATTTTCTTTTTCCTGCTAAATTCAGGCTTAATTTTCCTGTTTTTCTAGTTTCTTGAGGTATAAAATCAGGTTGTTGGACCTCTTTCTACTTCTTTAACATACGCATTTATTACTAAAAACTTTTCTCTCAGAACTGCTATATCCCACAATTTTGATATGTTTTATTTTCATTTTCATTTGCTTTGAGATAATATTTTATTTCTCTTTTGATTTCTTCTTTAACTCACTAGTTGTTTAGAAAGGTGTTACTTGGTTTCCACATATTTGTAGATCTAGTCACTTTCCTCTTGTTGATTTCATGACATTGTGGTCAGAGAAGACAGTTGGTATTTCAGTCTTCTCAAATTTGCTAAGATTTGTTTTGTGACCTACTATATGATCTATTTTAGAGAATGTTCCATGTGTATTTGAGAATAATGTGTTTTCTGCTGCCTTTGAATGGAATGTTCTATATATGTCCGTTAAGTCCATTTGCTCTAAAATGTGATTCAATCTCAATGTTTTCTTGTTGTTTTTATGTCTGGACAATCTATCCATCACTGTTAGTGGGCTACTAAAGTCCCCTACTATTATTGTATTGTCATTTATTTCTCCCTTAAGATATATTAGTATTTGCTTACTATATTTTGATCCTCAGGTGTTGGGAGCATATATATTTATTATTGTTATATCTTCTTGATCTATTGAGCTCTTTATCATTATATAATAATAATAACCTTCTTTGTCTCTTGTCCCTTGTTACCATTTTTGGCTTGAAGCTTATTTTGTCTGAATGAAGTATGATGACATCCACTTTCTTCTGGTTACCATTTGCTTGGGGTATTATCTTCCTACTTTTTCACTTTGAGTCTACGTGTATCTTTAGAGCTGAAATGAGTATCTTAATAGCAGCATTAGTTGGGTCTTGTTTTTGAATCCATCCAGCCATTCTGTACCTTTTACATTTACATTTAGACTTACATTTATATTTAGAGTGATTATGATAAGGACTTATTACGCAATTTTATCTTTTATTTTCTGTTTGTTTTGCATCTCCATTGTTTCTTTTTCCTTGTGTGTCTATATACCTTTGTAAGTTGGTGGTTTTCCATGATAATTTGCTCAGTTTCCCCTTTTCAAATGTTTCATGTCTGTTTTAGATTTTTGTTTTATGGGTACCATGAGGTATGTATAAAATGTCTCATAAATAAAATAGTCATTTTTTTCTACTAATAGCAATTTATATCTATTTGCCTGTAGGTTCTGTAATTTCCCCCCTTCCTTTTTATATTTTTTTGCTGTCACCAATTATCCCTTTCTATGACATACCATAAAAAGGTATATACCTTTTATTTCTACTTTGGAATCTCTCTAAGACCATAGTCTGTGTATATTTCTTTGGTTTTATATCACATCAATGAATATTCTGGACAGAAACATTTGGATTTAGTTGGAAATATGCAACATGAGATGTCATGTGAGAAAGGCTTACTACTACTCAAGGTGAGTTTGGCTTGAACTCAATAATTCCATGTCTTTGTAAGATTTCTGTCTGTTCCCAGGGCTTTATGTTTTCATGGTCTTGTCTGACTGCTGGTCTTCTGCTTCCACATGTGCTTTCTTGGTTGAATATATAATTAATTCAAAGGTGACCCTCAGAATATTTGTTGGTTTACACTCAAAACAATTGTGAATACAGTAGGTTTGACTGGTGAGCTGATAAGGAGAGGAGTCCCTTGATGTATATAGCTCATTCAAAAACTTATTCATCCATATCATGCATTCATATTCTTCAAAATCCTTTGCAGTTAGCCCTCACCGGGGTTTTCTGTCTCACTCTTAGCTCATGCATTTTTTTTTCTATCCTTTGGTGAGTCCCTTTTTTTTCCTTCCTTGATTTCCCACACCCTTATTTTCATGTTTCTTTAGAAATTCTAAATTCAATCTCTATTATGCTAAGAAACCTAGCTTTCTCTAGCACTTTTTCCCAAACACACATGAACAAATCTATTAAGATGCTTAATAAAGGACTACCCAGGAACAGGGTCCATCCTCCTTAGAAACTATTTATGATACAAATAGCAGTTTTTTTTTCTGTTAGACTTAGAATAATACCCATTTATTTCTATGTTGATGCTTTCCTACTTGTATAATAGAGGCATTCATAATAAAACTGTACTAAGAAATCTCAGGGTTCATATCATATCAGGCCTCCTAAAATATAGAATGAAAATAAGAAAAAAATTGCAGAATTTTATTTAGCGACTTAGCATTTAAATGTTTATTTCTACTGATAGTACTTATAAAAACAAAGAAAACCTCCCAAACTTTTCTTATATTAATCAGTCACATGTCTTTCTTGGATACAGATACATTTTTAATACATAAAGATAACACTAGAGACAAAGAAGTCTTTAACAAGAAAAGATCAACTGTAAGCTTGTGATCAACTGTAATACAGTGAATGTCAGATCTCTACAAACAGGAGAAGGTGAGGGTAATGCCCAAACTACTGACGTAGGGTGGGTGTTGAGAATAACAAATCTGTAGTGGCTGTTCCTTTTCTTGATATGGGGAACTTGCTCCCTCCAGGTGACAGGCAGCCAGCAGTCCCAGTCAGGGGTATAGCCTTTTCTGGTAGGTACTACATTAAAATAGATCTGAGGCATTACAATTCTTCTTTTCCCCATACTTGTATATATTAGCATTTCTATGCCATTAGTTCTTGGAATCAATCACAATACTATCTTTGCATGGCTAGTACTATACTTTCTATACTACATTAATCATTTCATAAGTTTGGTAGCACCAGAAGGTCTGCATTTCAAACAAGATACCTAAGTTACTCTATGTAAACATAATTAATCATTTCATTGTTAATGATGTGATGTCAAATCTTGAAAAAAGTAGTTATTCTAAATGGCATGTACTCAAGCATAGCAAAGACTTGCAAACTCATTTCAAACTATAATTACTTGCACTAGAATAGGACAATAATCAACATCGTTGAGATATGTCATTGAAGATTTACTATAGATTCATGAATAAACTCCCAAATCTAGAATATGTGTTAAGAATCATGGAGCAGTTTAAAAAGAGGGCCCAGGGCAGCAGTGATGTAAAAAGAAGGGTGACATCTCATATGAACTACCATTAGACAATTCCTCCAAAGAGCCAAAAGTAAAGTTTCATTGGTAATTAAAAGTAAATTAAAAGCGGCTACTGAATTCTGATGTTCAGATAGTAGTACATTGTCTAAATGATCTGCTTGATCAAGGGGATAGAAATACACATAAGGTCAGCACTATAATGAATGTATATTTATCATTGGAATAAAAAATACAAGCCAATCACTGTAGAAACAAAAGTCTTCTCTAACTATATAATGTCTTTTTAAAACCTGGTCTTGCTATTAAAATTGCATGTGATGCTTCAGTTTGCTGACATTACACAAAGATAATCATAATGTGATCCTGATTCCTCATCTAGTGTGAACCCCTGATCTAGTTCAACTCCTCAGCAGGCTGTGACCCAACGGCCCCTGCCTTATTAACCTAATGGGTCAAGAAGATGGGCAGAGTAAGCACTTTAAGGTAGGGGAACTAACATGTCTGTGTCATTTTCGTAACATTTAATGGAATATGTGGAATCTCAGGAATGGAAGAGTCTTAGAAGTCATTAATTATCCCTTTGTATCTCGTGCCTTTCTTTAGGGCTCTGCTCCACCATTATCTCTTTCATAAACTCTGCATTAGTTCTCCATCCTTGTTCTGCAAACTTGGAAGTGATCTCTCTCTCTCTCTTCTGATCTTTCCTGGCATTTTATCTGGGCTTACTGTGTGTCACTTGTCACCACTTCCCTGGTAGCTATCATGTTCCTGTCTTATGCCTCAGCAGTACAGAGTATTCTCCAAATCATCTTTGCGAGCCCCATAGGACTTGCATGGTGCCTGGTGCCTGGCAAGGACAGGACTCAATAAATGTGTTAGCTGAATGTAACAGAATGTTGATGCGGTTTTTCTGGGGGATCCATGAGAGGAAAGAACACTGGATTCCGGCACAGCAGCTTATGGTGCCATTTTATACTTTAAGGTTGAAGATGATCTCAGAGCTCCACATATAAGCTCCTCAACCGTCCTGCCAGGTGAACTCCCAGCCTCTCCTTGCACACTTCCAGTAATTGGTGAACTTGTCTCTTCCTGAGGCAGTCTATTCCATTTCAGATAGCTCCACATGTGAATCTCTTTCCCTCTCTCCTGACCCCAAGACTCAGATTTAATATCAGCCCAGCTACAGTTACTTTAACTTAACTAGGCTAAAAATATTCTTGCTTTAATCAGTCTAAGGCCTAGAGCTATTCACATTCTGTCTGACTTTACTGGGATTTTCTGCAGCTATTTCCTTTTAAATTGTTCTTTCATGGATTCAAATTTTGGAAAAGACCTAGAGACTAGCTAGTTCACCTTACTTAATTTTCAGAAAATCAGATTGAGACTTGAGAGAGGAAGGGAATTACTGAAGGAGGTCACACAGCTTTAGAGGCCTGAGTTGCAGTCATGTGCGTGGGGAGGAAGGGGGCATTCTCAGCTGTTGGACTGCTTAAAGGACCCAGTAACTATTTATTCCCACGTATTTCACACATAGACATGAATGTCAAATGCCACAACAGAAGATTTTCAATTTGAAATACAATATTAATGAAATCCAATATTAATAGCATGAACTTAATCACAAGCGTAAAAAATGGTCTCCTTCCTTTCAGCGCCTGGCTCACTTGCTGGCATATCACCCATGACCAGTCAGACAACTGTTTGTCTTGTGTCAACTGATTGAGGAATGATGTTGGGTGGGTGTTAATTTCACGAAGAGGAGAGAATAGGAAATTCATCATAGGAACATGCTTGAGTAATAAATCTGATGATATAATTCTTAGTTATGAGACAGTTTTGACTCTCAAAAAGGGATCATTTGTTATACTATTAAGTAGCATTTAATGTTATCCAGTGAAATGGATTTGGGTTGAACACAAGAAATAGATGATATTTGGACTGAAAACACTCTATGAATTTACTTCTTCTTCTCCTTCTTCTTCTTCTCCTTCTTCTTCTTTTCTTACAGATTGTTGCTGACTTGAAAAAAGTTTTTTTTAATGTTTATTGTATTTTTGAGAGAGAAAGAGGAAAGAAAGAGCAAGACAGAGCACAAGAGGGGGAGGAACAGAGAGAGAGAGAGAGAGAGAGAGAGAGAGAATCTGAAACATTTGAAACAGGCTCCAGGCTCTGAGCTGTCAGCCCAGAGCCTGATGTGGGGCTTGAACTCACAAACAGTGAGTTCATGACCTGAGCCGAAGTTGGCACTTAACCACCGAGGCACCCCAGATTGTTACTTACTTTAAAATAATTTCACGTTCTACTATGCCAGGGAATGACAGAATTATGTAACTGACAGTAGGAAATTTGGGAAATTATTGGTTTGAGTTGAAAGGTGGTTCTGTTTATGGGTAACATACTCAAAAAATTGATAGTGGACATATTTTAACTTTGTTCTGGAACTAAAATACAGACAATCTGTGGGATAATCTACTAAGTTTTAGGGAGACTTTTGCTTATTGGGGGGTTTTCAAAGTGAATTCCGAATTTACTCTTTTCTCATCTTTCTGACATGCCACTTCAGAAAAACTCTTCATATGTATTTTAAAATATTATTTAATTAAGTTAATTAATGAATGAGCTTACTTATTTACTTACTTATTTTGCTGCAAAAGACTTTATTGTTTCCATTTGGTGGAAACAAATTTCCACGGCTTGAGAGAGGGCTCTAGGGTGGTTAAAAGGCTGCCTTGTGGCTCCAGGGAGAGGCTCAGGCAAAAACTGCTGGCACCGAGGGGATGCAGAGGGACCCTTCAAAGGCTGCGGGGTTCTGAAGACTTCTCGTTGCGCTTGAGCGTGAACCTTCGGAAGAACTACTCTCCAGCCTAGCCTTGGGGCGGGCAGCCGCTGGAGGTGAGTCAGGTGGTCACCATCTTTTTGACGGTTCACCTCCTCAAGTAGGAAGTGGCTCTCCAGGAAGTCACAGAGACCCCAGTGCGAGCAGATCCAAAAGAGCCTGGTTCCGGTTCTTCTCTAGGTCCATGTGGTTTCCGTGGTGTCCAGGGTTTTCCCCACTCAGTGCGACAGCTGCTGCATATCCTGGAAGAAGGCGTGACTGCTCCGCTGGTTTTGCATCTTCAAGAGATGCTCAGCGCCTAGTGCCTCACCTCAGCCCACACCTTCCAGAGACACATCGTCTTGGTTGAAACAGAAGCCCAGAGAAGTAGGTGTAGGAGACTTCCAGGTGCAAGTTGACCAGGCGATTGCCGGTGGCATCCACCTCCGTGGAATAATTCTGATGAATCTGGGAGCCCGTGGTTGGTTCGCGATGAGGAGCTAAGCTCAGAATACGGTGTTGGCTGGTCCTCCAGGCAGAGAGGGTGGCAAGGAACGTGTTTCGGAAGGTTGCGACTGGAAAAGAGGTTGGGGAGTGGTCAGAGGCTGGAAGAAGGGGGCGTCCCTGGATCGGTTCTGTGCAAAAATTCCAAAATTTTAGTAAAAAAGAGTTTTAATGCTGTGCAATAGAAGAAATGTATGAAGATATAGGACAGGTGTTTGTGAGTACAAGAGAGGAAGTACCTCAAGTAACAAGTAAACGCGGGTGAGGCAAATTTGTTAAATAGAATTCATTAAGGCTTATAATTCCGGAATGTATTTGCAAACCGTATGCTGGGTCCTATTTTTCTGTCTCGTGTTAGAGCCAGGTTAACCTAGTAACTCTTTAAAAACTAAAACTGTTTCTGTATTCTCAAAGATGAATTCCTAACTGCCTATCCAGTATCTTTTTCCTCTGCGTCCCTCCACAAACACGAGCATTACCAATTTATCAATCTCTTTTGCAATCTTTGAGCATATCCAGAACTTCTACCCTCTGCTTCTGCAGTTTCCTTATTCTGCAGTGCCTGTGGAACTTTCTCAAATTTCATGCCAAATCTGGATTCTCTCAGTCTCTTTCAAATGACAATCTGTCCTGACTTACCCAATTTGAATTAAATATTCCTACAGCGTGTTACTTACACCTGTGTTTAGCATTTATAACAGCTTTGTTTTGTGGTTAGTTTATTTCATATTGATCTATCGAACGTAGTTTTTGTGATTTTCTCATTGGCTGGGCATTATTCTCCTATGCAGCACCCTTCCCCCACCCCTGGTGCCTTGTCTTTCACAGTGCACTGCTCCATGCACATTTGTGGAAGTGGTAGCATTTAAAAGGATAAATATTGCTTCTGAGTCTCACAATCAGTAATTCTTGGATAAATCAGAGTGGTTAACTCAGTTGATTTGAGTACCAGTCTCTAAAATTAGATACTAAAGCATTCGGGGAAGAAAATGAAATGTCTAAGATACAATCATTTTTAATATACTAGTACGCTAAACTCTAGAATATATAGATCAAACAGCTTGTTTCAATAGGATAACACGTAACCACATGCCTCAGTAAGCTGCTTCCATTTGGAAAGGAAATTAATAATATTATTATCTTGTAGGACAGCTAAAGAGATAGATTAGGATTTCTGGTGACCACGAATAGTCCTAAGTAGTTAGAAAATATCTTGAAGTATTTCTGAATTGAAGGAATAAGCCCAGCTTTTCACAGCATTTTATTTTTTTCATGCTGGCTTTTATTTATAAATACTTGAATATAATCATTGTAGCTGAGCACGTGTTTCATCTTAGATGTATAGCCAAGTATATGGTATATACAGTTTGTTCAGTTCTCATAATAAGTTATTAGGTTGTTATATGTTCCCACTATTGTCTAAAGTTAATCTCACCTACACCTTTTCTCCTCACACTTTTTACTGAGAAATATTACTTGCAAACAGAAAAGTGCAAAAATCTAAATGGACAGTTCTACAAATGAAATAAAGCAAATACCTGTAAAAACAGTGCCCAGACCAAGAAATAGAATGTTTTATATAGAAGGTTTGGAATAGCTACAGAGTGAGAGGGAACTAGCCAGGTAAAGTCATCCCAGCTGTAGACTCAGACCTTTCTCCTAGTGTTTCCCTGCTGCTCACTTTAGTAGTAATACTGAATTTGCCTGTGTTTATCATTTTGTCATCTATGTATTCATCCCTAAGTAAAAAAGTTAATTTTTCTATTTTTGAACTTCATGTAAATGGAATCACATTGTATATATATTCTTTTGTGTCTTATTTTTGCTTCACCTTGTCATGATAAGGTTCATTCGTATTGTTGCATGGAACTTTAGTTCGGCCATTCAGTTTTAATACTGCATAGCGTCCACTGAATGAATATATCACAGTGTAGTTATGAATTTTATTGATAATAGCAATTTGGGAAGTTTCTACTTACGGGCTTCTATAAACAGTGTCTCTTCATGCACACATTTCTTTAAGTTATAAACCCAGCAGTGGGATTGTTGGATCAAAAGGTGTATGTGCTTCAGCTGTGCTAGATAAGGCCACTTCAAAGAGAGTGTATGAATTTATACTCCCACTAGCAGTATATGGCAATTTCTGCTGTTCCAAATTCTGGCCAACATTTGGTATTAGACTTTAAATTTTTTTCCCAATCTTAAGGATGTTTAATGCTAACTGCTTGTTTCAGTAATGTTACCAGTGAAGTTGAGTACCTTAAAAAAAATAAGTTTATTGGTGATTTATTTAGATTTTGACTTTTGTGAAACTTCTTTTCTTTGCCTATTTTTCTTTATTTTTTTTAAATTAAGCACTTTTAATCTTTTTAAAAATGTTTATTTATTTTGAGAGAGAGAGAGAGAGGGAGAGAGAGCATGTGCACCCAAGTGGGAGAGGGGCAGAAGGAAAGAGAGAGAGAATCCCAAGCAGGCTCCTGTGCTGTCAGCATGGAGCCCAAAATGGGGCTTGATCTGACAATGGTGAGATCATGACCTGAGTGCAAGTCAAGTGTCAGTCGCTTAACCGACTGAGCCACCCAGGCACCCCACCTACTTTTCTATTGGATAGTCTTTTTTTTTTTTTTAACTTGAGTTTTTCATTGAGTTGGCAGTGTATTGAGATCAAGCCTTATCAGCTTACAAATATCTTCTTCCACGCTGTGGTCTGTCTCTTTATCTTTTCCATGGAGTTTTATAATAAGCAGAAGTTCTCAGTTTATAATGTGGTCAAAGTTATCTGTATCTTCATTTATAATAAGTGCTTTATTAAATAAGTATTTATTAATAAGTGTCTTATTAAAGGCCTCTATCCCAGGATTATGAAGATATTCATCTATATTCTTTTTCAAAAGTTTAAAAATTTTCCTTTTTCCATTCAGATTTTTAATTCATGTGGAAGTGATTTTTACTTATGGATATACCTACCCATTATTGTAGTTTCACTGATTGAAAAGCCTGCGCTTTCTCCATTGCTCCGGAGTTATAGCATTTGTTATAAATCAAGTGTCCTTTTGTGTGTAGAGTTGTTTCTGAACTTAAGTTATATTCTATTGGCTGAAAAGTCCATCCTTTCAATAAAAGCTCACCATCTTGATTACTGTAGCTTTATATGAGACTTGATATCTGGGTAAGTCCTTTCTACCATTTTTTTTTTCTTTTTCAAGTATGTCTTGGATGTTTTTGGCCTTTTTAATGCACATGTAAGTGTATTTGTTAAGTTTCCATATACACCTTAAAGTAACCTGCTGGTGATATGGAATTCATGGACTCTATATATTAATTTCAGGAGGAATATTTATTCTAATAAGCTTTCCAGTCTGGGAATTTGATATACATTTAATTATTTAAAAGAAGTGTTTATGTGTATTTCCATATTATTTTAATTTTTTTCTTTAGTTTTATTTTTGCCCCGGATTTATTGAGGTATGATTGATAAGTAAAAATTATATATATTTAGGTTGCACAATGTGATTTTTAAAAGAGGTGTTCAAATTGATGGTGTAGTAATATACACATACACTAGGAAATCATTATTTCAGTTTTTGAGGTCGTCTTTAATATAATCCAATAACGTGTTATACATCTTTGTTAGACCTTTTCTGAGGCACTTGGTATTTTTTGATGCTGTTAGAAATTCACTTTTGTTCTTGAACATAGTTCCACTGAATCTTCCAAGAATCTTTCTCATTATTCCATCTCTCTAACTTGTATCCTCACTATTTCTTACTCCACTGACCTAATCCCTTTAGCGTATGAACATATTCTGTATGCATTTAAAAAAAAGCCTTCAGTAGCTGCCTGTCTACTCGCTTCTCTCTTTCTTTCCTGAAAAACAATTTGAACATGCTAGTTTGCACTCTGTCTCTTGTCCCCCCTCCCAGTCAGTCACTTCCCAACCTGCTGTGATCTGATTCACTGCCATCCATCATGCTGCATCTGATCTGTCAGAGGACCTCCTGAGGATTAAAGCCAGGCTATGTTTCAAAGGCCTTATTTTGAGGTTTTAAAATTATAGAACATTGTTGATAATGATAACACTCTTAGTCATTGCTGTAATAATTGCATTAATAACGATATCAGTGATAAACTTTACCTTTGAGTGTTTTAATATGGCAGCACACTAGATCTACTATTTTTGCAGCCAGGCATTATCACAGGTGGGATGGCACATTCCAACGTTCAAGGTAAGTTCTACAGGGAAGCCTTCCTAATGTCACAACTTCTACTCTGTCCAGTTCTTGTCTCGCCTTTAAATTCTGGACTCCCATTCTCCTCTGGTTCTCCTTTTGCCCATCTAGGCTTTTTTCTTTAGTCTTATCCTCATGTTTCTCTTCCAGTGCCCGTGTCCTCAATCTGGATCCTCCCAAGGGTCTTGTCATTGGTTTTCTTCTCACTCCTCCTATCCTTCCTTGTGTGGTGTCCTCCACTTCCACAGTATCCGCTATTATTCACCACACTAACTTCGTTTTCTCTGGAGCCCAGCATGTACCTGGCTCATCGCTAGCTGGATGATAAATGCATGAATGAATGAGTCTTTAAACTTATGTCTGCCAAATTCATATTCCTAGCTCAGCCTTCAGCAGACTGAGAGATCTAAAACTATCTTAAATCTCCACTGGATGGTGTCCAGCCATCTCGGCTGAAGATTTACAAAACTGAGCTCATAATCTTTCTCTCCCAAACTTGCTCCTTCTCTTATATATATCTTACCCTGGTTAAAAGCACCACACTTCATCTATTTGCTCATTCCAGAAACCTGGCAGTCGCATAACTCCTTTTGTTATGCCAGCCTCAGAAAACAGTAATCAGAATCGACGAATGCACATTTCTTACACTCTGGTTTTTACTTCCCTGTCTCCTGGTACAATCCCTTTTGGCACACCTGTGTGTTTCATATGTTGGTGATTCATATGTTGGACTATTCTAGAAGAATTATAAAAAAGTGCAGATTTTACCCTTTCTGGGGTAAATAACATTATGATTTTCCCATGTGAAGAAAAAGAATCCTTGTAGTTTGGCAGCTTATATTTTGAGATTGCCCAAGAAAGAATCACACAAATACCCACTCCCCCATCCCCTCATTTTTAATTCTTCACACTGTTAGGTATACAAAATAATGGAAGAAAAAACTTGTGAAAAAACTGGAATTTTTATCCAGAAGTTAGATATTCAGATGCGTTGGCACTAAGTGGAGATTTTCAAAATTTTTATTTCCAATGTTCACAGAAATGTGGCTGAGAAAACTGAACTGTGCACTTCATTAATGTTAACTGCTGAACAACCAAATATCTTGCTTTCTGTCACTTCACCCTTTCCAAATGGAGTCATGTTAAATTCTTGCTGCAAGGGTCTCTGTGTACAGCTTTTGTGATGTCCTTCTGGGGTGCCTTATGTGTGGGGTGACTGACCTTTAGGAGTGCTGGCTCAAAGCCAGAGGGAAGAAAACAAAGATAGTACAGTTAGAGCAGAAGCTTTTATAACAAGCATGGTGAAACTGGCAATGATCATTTTTTCATAATGACATAGATACATCATGTGTGAAATCCATCTTAATAGACATTATACATGACTTAGGATATTGATTTATAAAATTCTTTTTAACAGCATTTTATACTGTGATGGACAGTATGAAGCTAGGATTGTGACCGACCGTGTCACTTTTAGTTTTAAGAGCCCTTCAGGGATTGACCAGAAAGAGGTCATGCCTCTTCTGATGCAGGTGAGGGAATACACAGTCCCAGCTTGGCTACCCCACCTTGAACATTCTAGCCTCAAAATCCCCTGTAGTGTCAGCAGAGACTTCCACTGAGACCGCATTAGAGCTTCATGTTTTCTTTGCCCGGACTTGCTTCTTTCTCTTTCTTTTCATTTCCTTCTACAGATGTTGATCCCTAAAGCATTACATAATAAACATCCTGCATACCAGTCTACATCTCAGAGTGTGCTTCCGAGAGAGCCCAACCTGCAACACCTACCACGTAAAAGTTTGATGAAGCTTTGGCAGATGAACATAGCATGAATGCGAATGCTGTGAGGCTTCCCCTAGCACAGGAAACTCATAAAGGTTACCAAGTAAACAGATTCATTCATTCTGGCAACATTTACATACCAGGCACTCTCAGGAATACAGAGATGAATAAGACATAATTCCTTGTCCTCTGGTGATGGATATAGACATGCACAAATGGTCACAATACAACACAATAAATGCTGTAGTGGGAGATGGCACAATGTTCTCATGGAACACAGATGAGAGAGCCATGAAGGCTGTCAGAGTGTTCCTGAAGACTTCACAGGAGGAAATATTTGATTGGAAAATTAAAGGGTAAAGATGAGAGACAGAACTGCAAGCTGGAGTGATGGCATACAAAGAGACAAAAAGGTGAAAAGAGGAATGACAGATTTAGGGGGAGTAGCTGTGTAAAATGTCTAGTGGGAAGGGGGGGGTCTAGGCTGTGATGAAGGTGGAAGTCATGAAAAATTATCCTAGAAAAGTAGTTGGACCAGAGCTAAAGAAGGGGTGGTTGCCTAGTGATAATGTATAAGGAGGAGATAAAGATATCTAAAGAAGACTTAGACTCCATGGGGGGCAACATTGAGGAAGAGCACTTAGTAAGAAACTTTGAAGAACCATCAAAGCGATAGAAGGAGAACTGGGAGAGCTGTGTTGCAAAAGGCAGGAAAGGAGAGAATTTCAGAGAGGTGATGGTCAACCTTGTTATGTGCTCCAGAGATGGTCAGTGGGTCGAGTACTTCAAAATTAGCCATTGTGCCCACATTGGAATGAGCAAGCAAATGGTGGCATACTCATAAATGGAATTCATGCAAGAAGAAAGGATAAAAACATGGAACATGGTGTTGAATGAGAAAAGTCAGATAAACTACAAAGTCAGGTTTAATTAAACCTATAGTGCTTAGGAATACTTGCTTACCTGGTAAAAATGCAAAAGAAAGCTAGAAGAATGAGTGCTCTAAATTAAGACAGTGTTTCCTTGAAAGGAGAAAAGGGTAATGAGCTGGATGGGCACGAGGGCAGCTGCTGGGGTCTGGTGTGTTCTCTTTCTTGATCTGAGGGATGTTTTTATGGGTGTTTCCAATGGGAGAACTCTTTGGACCGTACATTCTTATTTTGTGAGCTTTTCTGTGATGTAGTTTATATTTCACAATAAGTAAGGCTAACAAATAAGCAATTGGAATGATTAATCCAGAGTAATGGTAGCTCTTGGTGAGTAGCTTCACGAGAGTGATGAGTGGTGGTGGTCGGATTGTGTTTGGTTAAGAAAGTAAAACAACAAAATCTGGAAATGCAGATCATTTTCTTCATATTGGCGGGAAATAGGAAGAGATAATTTGGCCTTTTGGAGTAGGTAACCTTTAAGTTAGTAATAATCCTAAACTAAATGCCCTTAGTTAAAATTTATAACATATGCAGGTAAACAGAAGTAAATTACAAATAATTGAACAAAACGTTGTTAAAACTCATGGTGACAAGTGACTTTTTTTCTTAAACAGATTTTTGAAAGCTTTGTTCATAGCTGCTATTTAATGTTAATCTAATGAATGATTCTTAGAAATTTGGAATTATAAAAAGGGACTAACTACTTGAAAAAGTGAATAAACTAAAACACAAGCAACTCAAACATGTATCAGTAATCATTTGCCTTTAAGGGGCTGGAATCTTTGGTGTATTGGTATTTTTTAGTTTTAGCACAGTATTTGCACTTTGTAATGTTTTTGATATGGCAAATTACAACACATTTACTTACCTTCATGAAAACCCCAATTTTGACATCCACACTAATGTCCTCCTGCTGAGGCCAAGGAATGTTACGAATTAGACGGAACTTTTAAGGTATCATTCAACTTGTTCATTTCAGCACCCAGGTCACACAGTGATTGGAAAGCCACAAATGCCTGGGTCTCTTGCCTCTCAGTCCTGTGATAATTTCCCTCCTGCACCTTTAAGCTCGAAGATCACATCTTTGTGTGGCAGAAGATTCCAAGCAGTTCCTATGGTTTTGTTATAATGGAATTTGGTCTGTGCCAGCAACTAAAATGTTCTGTATTTGGAAATTGTTTTCTTTTAAGTCATAGTTTGAAAACACTGAATACTTCATAAAGTGTTATTTATAGTTAGTTTTGGGGTGGTATCATTTATTTAAGGAGAATTCATTTCCTTTGAGGAATGTGATCGAAAAATGTCTTGATTAATGGAAATTCACTGTCAATGCAACTCGTAATGCAAGCTTAAGTTCTGAGACAGGAGATCAGCTGCGTAATCTTGTCAGCGTCCATAACAACATGAGCACATTTATGTTGCCTCATTTCAGAATCTCAGATATCTTTGTGGATGGCCAAGGCTTCTGTTCTCATGGTAGAGTGAAGAAAGTAACCCCTGGCTGATCAAGGGGGTGGGTCCAGGGCTGTATTCTCAGATAAACCCTCCTTCAGAGAGCTTATTCTTAGTGTGCCCTTCTCATAGGAAACATTCCCTCCTTGAGCAGCACTGTCCCTTGTGACATCTTGTATGATGCAGGGAGCAAATTCTCAGTTTAGCTCTTACCAGGATTGTTCTTTTAACCAGTGATTCTGTTGTAAGGGCTACATTTCCCAAACTGAGGAGAACATTGTATCCAGGGAGTCTGCAAATCTTTATAGCTGTTGACCTTCTAAGTGACTATCAATGACATCTTCTAATTTATCACCTCACTGAGCTACTTTCATTATCTGTAACTCTCAACCCACTTAGATCTAGTCAACTTTGTGATATCAGTCCCTGTGTCTGAGGACCAACTCCTCTATCAGACTGTAGGTGTTTTGAAGACATGTTATGAGGCTGGGTAACCTTTGTGCACCCCAGTGCACCTAGAATGATGATAGGTACACACTAAGTTATTAATAATTACAAGTTAAGCAAAAGCTAATGTTTTCATTAAAACATTTTCTTAAAAGCCTTATTGCTTTTTTGTTTCTGTATGTCCAAGGGTAGTTAACTTGCTTTTTGTGCTCTGGACAATATTTGGCGGTATGACTATAAATAGCTTCTCTTCCCCTGGCCTCAGTGGCCTCTATGTGCCTTTATTCTAGAAAGCTGAATTTGCAAGGTTTCCCTTGACACCATTCCTGCAATGTTCCGACTCTCTCACCAGGAGCATGGCCTTCTGTAACATCTCCTATTTCTTCTCTTCTAGGGTTAAAAACATTTAGCACCATCTTGAAAATTGTTTTCTGTGAACGTTTATTTTAAATGATGTTACTATTCCATAGGAGACGAAATACAAAAACACAATAGAGGAACAATATGCAAAATAAATACAAACATCTGGGCAAAATGTAGTGGCATGCCAGCTCAAACATATTTTTCTGTTGTTAGTGTCTGCACAGTTTGTCTCTGGCTTTAATATTCATTTATGTGCCTATAATGCTTCCAGGCACAGTAAAAGAGCCCCAGGGCGTGGCTAACCTGAGGGCCCTTAGAGGCTTCCTGCAGGAAATTGCAGCTTTGCCTCTTACTGGCGGCCAGAGGTGGCTGTTCTCACTGGAGCTCTCACCCTTCAAGCCAGAAATGGGATTACCCCTGGGAACTCATTACCTCCTGTCAGAGGGTCGTTGATTTTCCTCTCTTTAATCACGTCTCAACTGCATAGATTTCACAAAACAGTAGAGAGAGAAATAGATACATTTGACAGGTAGGTTTTGAGGAAATGAACACGTAAATTGTATCTATGGAATTCAGGAGGCACGGTTCCCATGCCTCTGAGGACCTCATTTCCACATCAGCACTTGGTTATCTGAGTGACTACTTTACTCATGTGTGGAGAAGCCTGCTTCTCCTTGCAGGTTTATCTTCTTGATTTATCGTAAACATTTTAAAACTATAAGTAACTGTAATTGTTTATATTTATATTGACTGGCATTAGTTAAGTTTTGTGCTATTTAATTTGCTTTCTTTATTTTATGCTGAAGTTGTTTTTGGCTTTTAGAGAGCTTTACATTTTTCAAGTGCTGATAGACATATAACAGATGATACATTTATCCCCATATATTGATATATGAATATATGAATTTATATTTATATATATTTATATATGAATAAATTCTATATTAGGAATATGCTACATGTAATTCATATATATATATGAATACTTCCATTAACATTAATATATTAATATTCTGTTAACATTAACATTAGCGCTGTGAATCTAAAAAAAAAAAAAGATAACATTAACGCCATGAAACTGGTATGGCAGATTTTACAAATGTGGAAACTGAGACAGAAGTTTTGTGATTACTGTCACCCAGCTGATGAATGACAGTGTTCCTACTGAGATGTGAGGGTTAAGATTCAAAACGCAGTGTACCTGTGCCATCTCCTGCCAGAATTCTCTCCTGCTATTCTAAAGATGGCATGTGCTTCCCCTGTTGGTCTGTGCCCACCCAGATTTTTCTCTCAGTCAGTCATGAGATGACCCATTTTCTAAGGCTCAGTTCAAGTTCACCGCCTTCTTGAAAGCTGTCCCTGACAAAACCGTTGTGGAGGTGTTTTTCTATAAATATTTGTTATTTTTGCCACTTATTTTGTATTTGCTCCTATGTTATTTTGTGTAGTTATTTGACTATGCCAAATTAGATAGGTGGGGAGATAAGGTGAAAAACATGGGCTTTGGGCTCAAATCTTGACTGCTACTTACCAGCTTTATGGCACTTTTTTGTCTCTGTTGACTCATCTGTAAAATGAGGATTTTATTAATTCGTTTAAAAAGTATTTGTTAATGCCTACTATATTCCAGGTGCACACATTTGTGAAAAAGATTCAACCGGGCTCCTGCGTGGCTCAGTCGGTTAAGTGTACAACTCTTGGTTTTGGCTTAGGTCATGATCTTATGGTTTCGTGAGTTCAATGCATCGGGCTCTGTGCTGACAGCATGGAGCCTGCTGGAGGTTCTTTCTTTCCCACTCTCTGCCCCTCCCCCACTCATGCTAGCTTTGTCTCTCAAAATAAATAAATAAACTTAAAAAAAATACAAAAAAAATGTGAGGGAGACAGACTAACAAATAATCAAGACATTGTAAACAAGTGTGAAATGATACTAAAAATAAAACCAGGTGATAAAGTGGTGACTGTGAGAAAGGTTTACGTTAGCTAGGGTGGTCTTGAAAAGTCTCTATGAGGAAATTGATACTTTATCCTGAGACTTGATTGATGTGTAGAGTTAGTCTTGCAAAGACCTGATGAAGAGTTCTCCAGGCAGGAAGACCTGGAAGTGTGAAATCCCCCAGGTTTGAGATATCTTGGAGGAACAGAGGGAAGGCCAGAACAGATGGGGTATAGTGAGCAGGTGCTGTGATCAGATGTAGGGGGTGAGATGGCTGAGAAAGGGAAGGATCAAATCATAAGGGGCCTGTGGTATTAGTAAGGAGTTTGGGTTTTATTCTAATTGCTATAAGAAGTCAACGGAGAGGATAACAACCGCCCCCCCCTACTTTTGGGGATGCTGAATAGGTTGACACAGAAAAGCACTTAGCTCAAATCCTGATGTTAAGTGTTCAACATATTTTTATACCACCTTCACATATACTTTATTATTATAACTACACCATAAGCTCCTTAAATGCGGGTCTACATGTCATACTACCGCATTGCCTACACAGTGTGGCACACTGTGACATAGAAAACCTGACAGGGTTCTTTAGATGTGAGTGGTGGCCTAGTGTGCTGTTCAGAAATAGCCTTTCTGTATAGAGACATGCACTGTTCTGAGAAATTCAATCAATACACGAGGTTATCCGATGAGTTCCGTAACAGCAACTCGCATATAGTGGAGTGTGCAAGTATGCATATTTCTCTCCTCAATCTATATTTAATGGCCAATCTGGAAAAACATTGACTTTTATATGATTACCTGAGAGAGAGATGGAGAGAGAAAGAGAGGGAGAGAGAGAAAACAATAACACAAGTATAAGGGATGAAGGCTCCCTTTACTATTTTGGAAGGGAATGTCTTCAGAAAAGTCTTTTTCTTTCTTATTTGCCACACCATCTGCTTTTCAGATAAGCAGAACTAGGGAGTCCTTTATTGAGATACATACTGTTACTTAGACCCTGAGAGTTTATTTCTTTTTGGAAATGCCAAAGCATTTGAATTTTTCTGTGCTTCAGAGCATGTATTATTTTTTTTCTTTCTTACAGAAGAGATAGAAACCCATCTATCTGGGCTTCCTGGTAAAGGTTTCGTCCTGAAAGATAGCTTCCCAAGAGCCATTTGTCACCGTTTCTATGCATAAGAAGTGGGAAGATTCTTACACTTTTCCTTTGTATGTTCACATTCAGATCACTCACTCAGGGACATGCACTGGTTTTTAAATTGTCTTCTGTTTGGAATTAGAGACGCCTCTTGGGTTTTATGCAACTCCAAAACTGAGCCAATTTAGCTCTCTCCTGAATTGGTGGCCCTTTTTGTTGTCTCTCCTCATTTTCTTCATAGAGGGTCACCTTCAGATGATTAATAAGTACACTGCCTTCAGCTTCAAAATACATCATTTAAGAACATTTGTTTGATTTTCAGTCATCTAGTACCTTTCAAAGTAATCAGCAGAAAGGATAGAACTTTAATAAGTTAAAGGCAAATCATTATTTGATAAAATTCTCTTTTCACTCCTGTAAATCTTCAAGTTTCGTATTTCTTTTTGACAAAACTGTCAAATAAAATCCAACAAGAAGATAGGAGCAGAACCATGAAATCAAAACTGCTTTTATTCCTTTGATTTGCCCAGTCTTTAATAGTAAGTGGGATGTAGCTTTTGTTTCCCAACACAAATGGAAATTTTTTGAGAGTACAGATCATGCCACATATTTCTGTTTCCTCCATTAGGGCCAAAACCTGGCTAGATGCTCAACACACACATAGTAAGCTGATTAGAACACTTGAGCCATTAAACTTGCATTGTTGTTTGATGCCTTCCTCCTGCATCTTAAAACCTTAAGATATCCCACTGAGCCCTTGAATTTGGCACAATGCAAGAGAAGATGGAGTACTAACAGAGCCTTATCACTTATATGCTTCTACTCTGCTGCACTTGTGCTGTTAATTCAGGCCCTCCAGAAGAAAGCATATGTACTCTTTTAGAAAAAAAAAAAAGGAAGACTCTGAAAGTGAGAATTCAAACGAGGATAGCTTAATTTCATTCTCTCCAAAATCTGTGAAATACAAGACAGCATTCTTTAAAGCTTTTTACTGAAGGCTAAGGGTGAGATAGTAGTGATGTTTTGATGTCTAGAACATCGACTGTTTTTCTTTCTAAGCTTTTGCAACAAGGATTATGGATAACAGTGAAACAGATGATACTTTGTAGACTGAGGTCTTGTGAAAACAAAAATATATGATTCACTTCTGTTAGGTATATTATGAAAGATGTGACAGCAAACCATTAACCTGCAGCCATTTCTCATGAGGATGAGAGAGAGCTGGTCTGAGGCAGGTGTTTTGAACTGTAAGTCCTGAATCTTCTCTCTGGATTGAGAAATGCTCTGTATTGGATGTAGTTTCTTGCCATAAGTCTCAAAAATTAAGCTATGTACCCCTCCCAAATCTTAGCTACTCTTAGGAAGTTTTTGGATCTATATGAATGAATTCCTCTTTATGGGAGAATTACATTGGTTGACAACATGTCAAAGCTGAAAAGAGAGAGGTAGAAGATGTGTATTTAACACTTTGAACTCCTGTGGAATCTGTTGCTTAATTTTACCACCTCAAGAATTTAAGAATTTGGAAAGGAAGATTTCATTTACTAATAACAACTGTATTAGGAACATTGTTTTAAGAGTTCGGTATACTAATGATTGTTTAGAGCCTTTTATTTATTTATTTATTTATTAATTTTTTAAAAATGTTTATTTATTTTTGAGAGAGACAGAGACAGAATGCAAGTGGGTTGGAGCAGAGAGAGAGGGAGGCACAGAATCTGAAGCAGGCTCGAGGCTCCAAGCTGTCAGCACAGAGCCAGACGTGGGGCTCGACTCACAAACTGTGAGATCATGACCTGAGCTGAAGTC
Organism: Panthera pardus; assembly: GCF_024362965.1. Lineage (NCBI taxonomy): Eukaryota > Metazoa > Chordata > Mammalia > Carnivora > Felidae > Panthera > Panthera pardus. Next base: position 20,355,531 of record NW_026526732.1, on the reverse strand, counting down.
GGACGCTCAACTGACTGAGCCACCCAGGCGCCCCTGTTTAGAGCCTTTTAAACTGGCAAAAGTAACTTTAAATAATGAATACTCAAGATTGCTAAGAGGTTGAAACTGATATTCCTGTACTTTTGTGGTAGATTGTTTTCCACCACAAATTGGAAAGCAATCTGGCATATGGATTGAAAATAAAAACATTGATAGTCTTTTTTTCAGGATTTTCATTTTTTAGTGGAAATAATTGGAAGCAAGAGACAAATGCACAAAAATTTCATTGAGGTCATATGCATAATTATAAAAGCAAAACAAAATGAACTCAAAATAAATGAGCAATAGTTGTGGAATGCTTATTCAGGTTAGGATACCTCCATTCAGTGGCCTTCAAAATAATGGTTAAGTACCAATAAAAACATGGTAAAAAATATTATTATACAATTAGTGAAAGAAGGCTGACTCTTAAATTATTCCAGTATTACAACTATCAAACTGGTTTGAAAGAAATGTATTAAAATTATAATATTAGTTATGTTTGGGTAATGGTATTATTTATTTATTCAGCCAATAAATAGACTATGTAAATCACATATATTCTCATGTAATCCTCATACAAATTTTTCATTGGTATTCTGTTTTAGAATAGTATGTAGGAAAATACATAAATAATAAGATGCTTTATGCCAGAAACTTAGTGTTCAGGTTTATTGTTCAGGCATCATTCCAATACTTTGGATACTGAAGATATGCTCGGGTCTTTATTTTTCCTTGAAAATGTATCAATTTATCAATTGCATGACTAGGGACTAAAGTACATGAAGGTTCTTTCAACAACCCAGAAAATCTGCATTTCAGATATGAAGGTTATAGTTCCAGTCAAAAGTTCTATTATCAAGACAGTTGCTGTTGAGATAGAGAAGACTGAGTGACTTCCATCAATCCTATAGACTTTAAAGGTATGTCCAAGGTGACACTACTACTTAACTTCTCTGTGGCCAATTTCCTCATCTTAAAGTGGTGATAATAGTCATAAGGTTGTTCTGAGGATTAAGTATGTGTGTGTGCGCACGTGTGTTGTATCTCAAATTTAGAGCAGTGCTTGGCACGTAGGGAGTTGTCAACAAATGGGAGCCAGTACTGTAGTTGTGTTGATCTAGTTGTAACTTCATATGCAACATGCCATCACTTCCCATTATTTGTTCTCCCTATTACTTGATTATATCGTCTGCTTATTCTTCAAACTAATTTTGGCACTAACTACCAAATTTCAGTAAAACAAAGGCAATGAAAATTAAGCTACAATTTTGTAATGTGTCTTCCCATTCATATAGGTCTGGCACATTTTTTGTCCGGTTGATTCCTAGTAATTTTAGATTTGAATTTAGAATTAGATTTTAGATTAGAATTTAGAATTAGAGTTTTTTCATACCATTTCTTAATTGGTTATTAGAAGAGTTATTGATTTTGGTTGGATGATCTTGTATCTGGCAACTGTTGTGTGCCTTTGTTTTAGTTCTAACTAGTTTTCTGGTTTATCTCTCTGTTAACTAGTAAACAAGACAGTCTGCAAAATGACTTTTGTTGCCTACCAGCTAATGTTTAATGATTCATCTCTTTTTTTGTCTTTTGCATTAGCTATGAACAATTCTACATAATTACACTGATAATAGATGTCTTTATTTAAAGTATTTTCAGTGTTAACCTCTTAATGTGTTTATTTGTATTCGATAGATACCATTCATCAATTTATGAGACATTTCATCTATCTTTAACTTTGGTATAATTTATTTGTATTAATTAATTAATTAATTTGCAGTTTTATACCTTTATTTGACAATCAGTGATTGGTTCTTGTCCACATTCACTGTAGATATTTGAAGGTGGTGACAGGTATATAGGTAAACAACATATAGAACTTGTTGGGTGAATCTTCATCTTCGCTGTGTTTTCTGGAAAACTTCATGTGGATACAGTAAGCAGCATTCCTCATTTCCTTTGGCCCAGACAGCTTTGTTGAGCCTGGTGTCAATGAGCACATCTAGAGTTCCCATCTCCTTTACGGCAAATTTCTGGATCTCTTTGAGTGCACCAGGGGCATGCTTCTTGAAACCCACTCCATGGATGTGCTTGAGAATATTGATGGTGTATTATCTGGTCATTACTTTGTTGGTGGCAGAGTGGCCCTTATTCTTCTCACCACTCTTCTTTGTGGGAGCCTTTCTACCTGCTCTGTCTGGGAAGGAAGAGCACGAGGTATTGTAGGAGAGGGAAACCAGTGTGCAAGTACGTAGTGTAATTCTTAAAACTCAAGAACAAGTCTTCAATTTTATCACAGACTTCTCCCTCATGTTAGGATGATCATGAAATTAAATAGTTAACACACAGACTCTTAATACATTTTTTAGCATTGGATGACTCTTTTACTTCTAGAATAAATCCTGCTTGGCAATTGAATAATATTTTCTTTTAATATCCTTCTATATTTTGTTCACTCAGATATTATGTTTAGGAATTTTACATCTGTTTTCCAGAAGAGATAAAAATCCATAGTATAGTGCGTGTGTGTGCACGCACACGTGTACATGCATGTGTGTATTACATTTTTCTCACTTTGTGATCAGTTTTGAATTCTTTTCTAGAATCAAATATAAAGTATACTAATCTTCACTTCTTACTATTGTTTGAAGCCTGTAGTTTTAAAAAAACTTACCTGGAAAGTCATCTGAGAGTATTTTCTGAGGAGAGATAAATCTTTTTTTTTAAAGTTTATTTATTTATTTTGGGGGAGAGAGAGAGAGAGAGAGAGAGAGAGAGAGAGAGAGAGAGAGAGAGAGAAGCAGAGAGAGAAGGAGAGAATCCCAATCAGGGGCTCTATCTCATGAACTGTGAGATCATGACCTGAGCCTAAATCAAGAGTTGGTCATTTAACCAACTGAGCCACCCAGACACCCCCAGACTCTTAATTTTAAGATGATGTAATAATTCTGATGATACTCTGATTTCAGATTTTTTTTTTTTTGCAAACATTTTTCCTTCATTGGTAAGATTACAGGTTTTATTCTTTACCTTTGGAATTCACAAATTTTGTTGGATGGCATCTAGATTATATTCCACAATTTACCCTATGCCTACTACAAAACCCTTGGAGAAAATTCAAGTAACTCCTCTCTGAAAATTTGGGACTTCATCAGTTCAAGTAAATTTTCCTGTATTATTTTCTTCATCGTTTTCTACTTCTTACCTCTTTCTTGTTAGGTAGATGTTAGGTCTTCTGGATTGTTCTTCTGTCTCAATATTTCTCATCTTTTTGTTCTGCTGCATTGAAGATGGGAGGGCTTCTCAGCAAGGTCTTGAAGTTCACTAATTCAGCTTTAAGCCTGTATCTTTCTGATGTTTTTTACTTAAATTTGTCATTTGAGCAATCTTAGTTTTAATAAAAAAACCCCACTTTGTTGAGGTATGATCGATACACAAAAAGCTCTACATATTTAATGTATACAATTTGGTGAGTTTGGAGGTAAGTGAAACCATCACTGCAATCAATGCCATGAACATATCCAATTACTTCTTTTTTCTAGTATCTTCATTAATTTTTGTGGATGTAACATCTCTTAAAGTTTCTAAGAATTCTAATTATATTTATTTTAAACTTCTATGATATATCAACTTTGTTTTTGAAGATGTTAGTTCCTTGGCTTAGTCCAACAACTGTTTTCACATTATTGGCTTTTCTGAAATATTTGTATTTATAATTGAGGTCTGAGATTGGCAAGTAATGATAGCTAGAGATGATTTCCCAGAAAATGTGAAGAAAATAATTCCTTCGGTGAGTGAATTTAAATTCTGTTCATAAAGATTTGGCTGGAGAGAGGGTGCATGGTTGTGACCAGAAGATATTGCTTCTAGATTACTCAAGAGTTTGCTTAATAGATGTAGAGGATGCGTGTTCATAAGGGAACTAGAAGTTACCTGAAGCACCACGTGGTATTATCTTTCTTTTGTCCCAATAACTTCTGTAAAATTCCTTTGGCAGAACTTCCATTTTATTTAGAGAGCTCTTTTTGAGGCATTAGTCAGGAGGCTTAGGTATACTCAGCAGTACAGTAATTTTGCAGCTCACCATTCCACTACCCAATTGTGCTTCTAGTCCCTGCTGTCTTTGATCTTGGTGTTCTTCTTGGATTCTGAGGGGAACACTCACTTCTTTAGTAGTCTTCTCTTGTGCCTTTTTGGTGCTATAGGTTCAGCTCTGTGAGATTTTACCATCAATATGAACCTATCTGCCTGTGTCTTCTAGAAATTCCCCACTGTTCTGGTCTGTGGCTGGCACCCTTCCCAGGTTTCTCGTGCTACCATGGATTCATTTTTATTTTTAAATCTCTGTGTTCTTTGAGTGGCATCCTGGGAAGTAGGAAAGATTAATACATATGCTCAGATATCCATCACAAAGCAGAAAAAAACTCAGTTTTTAGTACTAGCACAAAAAAAATTTCTTAGTTCTGAGGAGTCAGCATAGTTTATTTTACAAAATGTGTCATTTTTCTTTTAGTTTAAGCTTTGAAATATTGTTTCAAAAATATTAAGTGTCAGGTACTGTGCCACGTGCTTTGCACACATTTTTCAATATCTTAATAACTGTAGAAATTCATATTATTTTTCGGGGTGCCGAGGTGGCTCAGTCGGTTAAGCATTAGAATCTTGGTTTCAGCTCAAGTCATGATCTCACGGTTCCTGGATGGAGGCCCACAGCAGCTCCTGGGCTGATGGTGTGGAGTCTGCTTGGGATTCTTCCTCTCCCTCTCTTTCTTCCCCTTCCTTCCCCCTCCTCCCTCTCTCAAAATAAATAAATAAACTTTAAAAAAATTAAAAAAAAAGATATCAAGTTATTTTTCTATTTTACAGATTAAAAAGCAAATGCCTGGGAAACTTGAACCAGTAAATGATTTTAATCAATCCAATGCTTTCCAAAGCCATATTTTTCAAAAGAATAAATTAATTTAAATATAGAACACTGGAGACTTCATAGCATTACTTAAAATGTTAAGTTTTATGGTTTCATAATTTGGCTAAAGACTACAGGTGTATGTAATATTTTCCACATCACAGATTTCAAAGAAGACATTAAATATTTGCATTGACTTTGGAAGAGATTGTCTCAATCCACTAAATGTTTAATTTTTCCAATTATTTCATTCTGGTGTCCATTTTCCTTATCCCTTCGGAGATAGCAATCACTATAATACATTACTAAAGGTATGTGTTTATCAACATTTATATCTATATGTCTATCATTGTTGTGTTGGCAACAATTATTTCCATGATCTAAGTATCAGCTACACATCTTTCTGTGGAATAAAGGTTTGGCCATAGTATGATAAACATTTCTGAAAAATAAACACACAACAGTTCAATGATCATAGTCATGAATAGGGACGAAGAATGGGGGCACTGAGCATTTTTGGTCCCCTTGTAACCTTAAATACTTGCTTATCTTTTTAACAACTCGTCTGTGGTCATTTATAATTCAGAGAGTTTAGTCCAGTAAATTTGTTCAGGTTGCATTAATGGCCACAGAGGTCTGAGGAGAGAAAAATTACTTAAGTTTATTGAAATAAGGAAAAATGTAAAACTCCAGCTCATTATTTAAACAAAAAGATGAAACTATTTATTAGCGATGTGAGTAAAATTATGTTAATTATCTAATGCTACTGACATCATTTAAGTGACAAAAGAATTCTTTAAAATGCTTTAACATTGTGTAACTTGCTGTCACTCCTTATGGATTTGAGTTTTAAGAATGGTCCAAGCTACTTTTTATATTTCTCTGTAACTTACCTTTGATAATTGCCACTTGCCAAATCATGAAATTAGAATAGATGCTGTTCTTATATGCTCTGTGAAAGAAAGGGTGACAAAAATACATCATCACCACCCCCATCCACAAAACAGTTAACTTTATTTTATTTTTAATTGATATTATTTCACTTGAGACAATTAAATATGCACAGACAACATTGTGTCTTAATTTAGTTATTGTACACAACTTTATCTATTTTCTGGCCATTTTTGGCCATTTGCATAGTCTTTTTGGGGGTACAGTTGGTATTTAGACCGTAGGGATAATTTCCCCCTTTTTTCTTCCTCCCTTCTTTCTCTCCCTCTCTGCCTTCTCTCTCTCCTTCTCTCCTTTCTCTCTTCACTTCTCTTCCCCCCTCCTCTACCCTCCTCCCTTCTCCCTTTCATTATTATTATTTTTTCTTTCTAGTTGTCATCATTATATTATAGATCGAAGTTGTAATGTATAGATAGAGAGTTTAGGTCTATCTTCTAAATTTATCTGAGGCTAGGCTAATAATCTTGTCGTTATCACCTTTTGTAGCTTCTTTAAGCAACTAAGCTCTTTTATTTTTTCCTCTGTTCTCCATTTGGAGTTGCTATTTATGTGAGTGCTTATCATACTTGGCATATGTTCTCAGTTTTTTTTTCCTAATTCACTTACTCAGACTCCTAATTAGTGGTGAATTACTCCTTCATTTTATCACCTGATTCTTGAAGGAAGCAGCCTATTCTGGAAATGTTTAAAAGTAAATGGAAATCAAAAAATTATGTGAAAATGCATTCATGATTTAACTCAACTGATGAGAGTATTTGTCTTAGCTGCTTAAAGTTCGGGTTGTTTTCTAATCATCTTTGTTTTTAATTTAATACCTTTAAATTCTGAAGAATGGATACATCCCTACCCATTTCTAGTTATACTGAAGCCAGAAATGAGAGAAAAATAATTTTCAGCTGCAAAAAGTTGCTACTTTATATTTTTGTATAGATCTGTAGGGAAGCTTCTTATAACAGAGGGATCAAAAGTTGACCCAAACTGGGGAAACTGAATTAAGTCTTAATGAAGACTTAAATGCAAATATAATTGTATTTGAACCACCTCTTGAAATAAAAGGATTCTTGACAATGAAAATTTATTTTATATTTTTTATTAAAAACATTGTCCACATTCACTATAAAAATTTTGTAAAATAGGGGAAAATATAAAGGAAAAAACATCTCACTGCCAATAGATATTTACTGTAACTTTTTGACATTGATTTTCTATATCTTTTTGGCACATGGATGTTTGTGCACAAATATACACATATTTTAATTTTCTAAAAAATGTTTATTTTTGAGAGAGAGACAGTCAGAGCATGAGCAGGGGATGGGCAGAGAGAGAGGAAGACACAGAATCCAAAGCAGGCTCCAAGCTCTGAGCTGTCAGCACAGAGCCCGATGCGGAGCTCGAACTGGCAAACTGCGAGATCATGATCTGAGCTGAAGTCGGACATTAACCGACTAAGCCCCCCAGGCATCCCTACACATGTTTTAAAAACATGTTTTTAAAAAACACATGTTTTACACATGTTTTAAAGAAAGCACACTGTATATCGTTTAAACTTTAACAAATTTATCAATTTTGTTGGCTCAAATGGAGCTAAGATCATTTTTTAAAATGTGCTGAAACCTGGCATCAAACTAATCCCTGAATTAAAAATTTATTTCAAACTGATCTGTTACAGAAGAATTTTTAAATCCTCGAGTATGCTTCTAAATCTCTCATTAGTCGCTTCATATCACTTTAATTTGTAATCATTGGGGGAGAGGCGATAGATTCCCCTGTGTATTTCGTTATTGAAATCGTAATTTTATTCCTTAATTTGAAAAGCTCCAATAACCTTTACTATTGAAGAAAGTTTTAAGCTCATTCTAAAGAAATCTCTCTAACTTTGCTGCTATGAAATTGTTTTAAGTAGAAACAGAAGCTATTAACAGAAGTTAATAGCTGCAATGGGTGATCCATTTTGACTAAACCACTCTCAGGAATAGAGGCAGATTCAAGGTTGCTGGGTCTGATTTGGAGGGTCTTCTTCTTTTTTTTTTTTTTTTAATATATGAAATTTATTGTCAAATTGGTTTCCATACAACACCCAGTGCTCATCCCAAAAGGTGCCCTCCTCAATACCCATCACCCATCCTCCTCTCCCTCCCACCCCCCATCAACCCTCAGTTTGTTCTCAGTTTTTAACAGTCTCTTATGCTTTGGCTCTCTCCCATTCTAACCTCTTTTTTTTTTTTTTCCTTCCCCTCCCCCATGGGTTTCTCTTAAGTTTCTCAGGATCCACATAAGAGTGAAACCATATGGTATCTGTCTTTCTCTGTATGGCTTATTTCACTTAGCATCACACTCTCCAGTTCCATCCACGTGGCTACAAAAGGCCATATTTCATTCTTTCTCATTGCCAAGTAGTATTCCATTGTGTCTTCTTTAAGAAAAAAATTATATTGCACTTGGCAACTGTAATGAAAATATATGTTTGTAAGTACATTGCTATGGCCACTTCCAGAGTCTTGGAAGGAACCCCTGTAAATGAGGAGCTTCTGATGCTTAAGGCTTCATTAGCTCCATGTTAAATTTTCCTTGGCTCAGGAGTTAACATTAGTTTTCATTTGAGAAGCATAGTTACATTTCACAACACTATGTTACTGATTGTAGATTTGTAGGTACTTATTTCAATGGGAAGAAATGGTGGGAAGAGCTGGGCCTGTACAGAAGGTTCTGCAGGCTAAGACTAACAGAGGAGCTTTTATGTGCCTGAACCTTCAGGTGATGGCCTAGTGGCCATATTATTGATGCATTATTATTTCAGATTCAGAAGTCACAAAAGGCAGTCTAAACTGGTAGCCAAATAAGGAGAAGGTCAGAAGCTGAAACAGAAGTCCCTATCTCAGGAGCCAAGAAAGTAACCAGAAAGGCAGCCCTTGGTGAACACAGGTGCTGTTGCCCATGACCATCTGGGTTCAAGTGATCAGAGATGGGATAATATCGACCCATGATGTGACAATGAGCCTGGCATATGCTGAGGATATTCTTGAGTAAGACGACTTTCCAAATTTTAAATTATGGAAAGAGAACATGATTTGGAACCAAAAAATCTGCATTTGAGTTCACTTGTTGCCTCTTAATAGCTGTGTCATCTTGGGCAAGATTCAGTTTCCTGAAATTTAGTGGCTTAAAGTAACAAAGTTACGTTTTTTCATGAATCTGCATTTGGGTGGGGTTCAGTGGGGACAGCTTGTCTCTTCTCGAGTTGGCATGAGATGCAGTGGATCAAAGGCTGGAGGCTAGAATGATCTGGGACCTTATTCACTCACTGGTCTGGTGATTGATGCTGGCTGTCTGCTAGGACCTCTGGCTGTGGCTGAACATCTACACATGGTGTCTCCACATGGCTACTTGGCGTCCTCATGGTGTGGTAGCTGGTTTCCAAGGGCAAGTATCCCTAGATAACCAGGCAAAGCTGAATCACACTTCTAGCTTGGCTTCAGAAGTCAAACAAGGTCATTTCAAGGGGGAGAGAACACACACTACATTTCTCAATAGAGAAGTGCCAATGTCATTCTATAAGACAAACGTGTCAGTCTCTTTAGAAAATACAATCTGCCACAAGAATAATAATAACACATATTTATTGAATACTTAATGGACATCAAATGTTAAGTGATTTACACACATATATTGCCTCATTTAATTTATCACGAGAACACTCAGGTTGGTGCTGTTATTGTCTTGATTTTATAGATGATGAAAATGAGGCATTGTGAGTTTTACATCAAGAGTCAAGATTTGAACCCAGGTTTCTAGAGTTCATGCATTCTCAATCCTCAAATAGCAGAATTGTTTTCAGAATTAAATAAGATAATATACCTGAAAGAACTTTGTGAATTATAAATTTGCTATGCAAATTTAGTCATTTTAAGAAAAAAAATTTGGGGAACATTTTCAGAAGTATTAATATTTAAGATTTAGTACAGCATACATGTGTCTGAGTAGGTTACAAAATTAATTTAATAAATGATAATAGAATGGAATTTTTTGATGTTTTTTTGATGTTTCCAGAAGGTAAAACCTCTTAGAGTCCTCTTTTCTCTTGTACCCACTGATCATTCTGTTCCCTACTCTAGCATCTTTGGCCATGCTCTGTATTTCCATTATGGAATCAGAGAAGGTTAAAGCTATGATAAGCCTTAGGTTTTATATGGACCAACTCCCTTATGTATTCCTGGAATTTTTAGTTGTGACTTCTAGAAACTTAATGACCTTTCAGAATAAATAATAATATGGAGTGTTTTTTTTTCTCTGATGTTTTCATTTGAGTTGTTTATACAACCCTAAAGAATGACAGAATTGAGGTGAAAGACTTTTTATTTTATTTTGGAGGTTAAATATTTAGGTTGAAATGTTCTTTTTGTCACCCATTAATATTTAACCAAATGGTAATATGTGTGTAGCACAGGAAGGAAAACAGAAGATAACATTCCTCATGATCCTACAGCTTGCATTGCATGAGAAGCAGCCACCAGAAACAGTGACTGGTTTCAAACTAGCAGAGGCTTATGATTCAGGATATATGGATTTATTGAAGTGTAGTTGTTTCATTAAACAAGACCAAGAAAGCCCATGTGTGTATATGAGTGTACGTGTGACAGGGAAATTAATGTCAATTACTCTTTTCAACACCACTCCCCATCTGTTCCACTTGAAGCTTACAGGGAATAGGTTGTTGGCAGGACAAAGCCAGGACTTTCCTTGGGGTGTTTCTGTAGTATGCTGAGAGAGGCTGCAAAGAGTAACCTGGGAAGGTGGCAAGGATGTGGTCCCTGGTTCCCCTCGAACTGAACCTCAAACTTCGTTGCTACTTAAGTTTGGCCACTCCATGCCTGTTTGGGACAGAAGGTCATGTTTGAATGATAACTGCATGTTGTTAAAGGTCTTAAACTCTAGTCCAGGACTGTCTTGTATGGCCAGCATTAGGGTCACCATATTGCAGAAGCTTCTTCTGCAACAGAAAGGGCCCCGATTGATTTTTTGTGTGGGTTGGGGTTTTCTGACTCCTGAGGGAACTTGGGTTATCAGTTTAGGATCATGGTTTGTCTGGAACCCAGATGCTTAAAGCTAAAGTCACAGATGCCAGGAGCTTTTTTTTTTTTTTTTCTTTTCCTATCCAGAGCAAAAAGATCAGTTAGGGCACAGGCATCCATTTTGCAATCTAGACATTTCTGGTGGTCAGACTGTAAGATTTCAGGTATATTGGCTTTAGCAAGGCAATTATGGGAAGAGAAATGTTGGCTGTCGATATTCAATCCTGATGCTGCTTCAGTGTATAATTAGGATAATTCAGGTAACTAGAAGTCATGGAGAATTCTACCGTAATATAGTTGAATTACACTGCTATGGCTCAAGATTTTGAGAACAAGTTAAAAAAAAGGGTTGATTATATTTGCACTGTTGTTTCCTAAGGCTTTAGAGTTTAGTTTTCCTCTCTTCCCCATCCCTTTCTTCTCCCTTTCTTCCTACCTTCCTCCCTTCCTCCCTCTCTTCCTTCTTTTTTTCAAAGAAAAATACAAAGACCTTTATAAGGCATTGTATCAGTCAGTGCACTTATTAGTTATGACATTTATGTTTTAAATGTAAATAAGCAATAACGGAAGTAAATCATAAAGTTTTTTTAAAGAATAACAGGTGATGAATATATCATAGTCAAGAGAAAGTAAATGTTGAATAGTTGAAAATGAATTTGTTTGGTTTTATATTTTTAAAGTTTTTTATATTTTCATGGTAGTTAACTCCCAATACTATGTTAAGATTTAAAGGAAACATTGTGATAAGCTATTTTTTCCCTCAATGAACTCACCTTCTACTATATTTTATTAATGATGAAGTTATTCGGTGTTTTCAGAGGTAAAGCTTTAGATAATCTTATTTTCCGTATTAAATCAACATTAATTTCACTTAGAAAAGTCTAAGAAAGGAAGCAATTAATTTCTGAGAGGTTTAATATTAAGAAGCAAGAGATTTTACCCAAGCTCAGACTGTAATGTTGTGCAGAAATGCATTTGTTGGGCTAAATTCTTTCTGAAGTTCCTTCTAATTACATGAAGGAAATAAATATATGAATAAAAATGTATCTGCTGTCATGCTCTTCAACTTTCTCATTAACTGATTCTTCTTAGAGTGGAATTATCACTGTTATCACTACTGATGAACTCAGATCAAAATTGTTGCCACTTTTCTAGCCAGCCTAGAGTAAACTGAAGGCCCTAGTGAGCTCTTTCCCCCAAGGGCTATTGTTTCTCCCTAGAAGAAAGTTAGCTTCATAATAACTCTATGAAGACATTATATATTGTTTCCAGAATTAGAAAAAGTAAACACTGTCTACTCTTCTAAGTAGCTATTTAATCAATTAAAACTTGGGAACTGGGAGGACAGCACACATTTCATTGATTATTTCATTGAGCAGTGGCTGAGAATAAATGTGTTCCCACTGCCACAGAATGCTATGATCTTAAAGTAAATTTCAAGACTAGTTTTCTCCCCCTACATGTCACTTTTTGCATGTGTGGAGCCTGAACGGTAATGTACAATTCTATTTTATAGGGCTATGTGGTAGAGAGATTGCTGTCCCCAAAATGAGGAGCCCTAGGTTTTGATGTGGTGCTGCCACTAAATTTCTTTGTCACCATGGTGATTTTCTTCATTTTTTTGAAGTCCACTTATAAAATAAGGGTTAGAGATAAGGTAATCTCTAAGATTCCCTGTGCTCTAAAATTATATACATAAAATATTATATATATAAAATGCTAAAGGGCAGTGATACATACCTCCTGAATTCCTTTGGGACTTGTAATCCAATATAATCATATTTCAATGGGATAAAGAGTTTTTATCAGGCAGACTAATCATATAGTTGCTACATGAATTGGTCCATACTCGTGAGTTGTCCAACAAGTTATTGAGTTGAAACATTGCCCATGCACTGAACTGGACAAAGGTGATACAGACGTGGCCCTTACCTTCACAAGTATACACAGTAATGGGGTATACAGGCATTAAGCAAATAGCCACACCAATATATATATATATATATATATATATATATATATATATATATATATGTATGGTTACACATTTATCCATATCTCACCATAAGTGCTATGAAGGAAATAAACAGGGTGTGGTGATGGAGCTAACATGGGGGTCACTTTATATCAGGTGGTTAGGGAAGATGTCCATGAGTAAGAGACAGAGCTGAGAAACTCAAACCTGAATGATGAAAAAGAAGTAAGTCTAACAAAGATGGAGGGAAGCAAATGAGTCAAGGTTCTGAGCAAAGAGAGATTTATACATTTGAAAACAAAAAGGGGTCCCATGTGGCTGCAGAAATGACTGGTAAAGTGGTAAGAAGTGAAGTGGGCATGGCAGGAAGCAGGAGGTCACACAGGGCCATGTGACTTTTGGATTCCATCCTAAGTGTCAGGGGAAACCACTAAGGAGATCTGAGCCAGTAAATGAGTTGATCCAATTGTGTTTAAGACAGCCATAATTTCTGGGTTGAGAATGGATTGGAGAGAAATAAGAGTGTCTTTTACACAGAAGACTTACAGTAGTCCTGGAGACAGAGACGATGAAGACTGGACTAAGGTAATGACAGTGGATAGATTCAACATAGATTAAGGAACCGATAGGTTATAGGTGAGAAAGACTAAGGAAATCACATGGTTACATTTTTTAAAGCAATTTTTTTAATGTTTATTTATTTTTGAGAGAGACGGAGACAGAATGCGAGTGGATTAGGGGCAGAGAGAGAGAGGGAGATACAGAATCCGAAGCATGCTCCGGCTCCGAGTTGTCAGCACAGAGCCTGATGTGGGGCTCGAACTCACAAGCTGTGAGATCGTGACCTGAGCTGAAGTTGGACGCTCAACCAACTGAACCACCCAGGTGCCCTAGGCATGGTTTCATTTTTAATGTGCATATAAATATATTTAAATTAGTTTCCATTAAAGACGACTTTTTAGTGTATTGTTCACACATAGTTATATGCATGTATGTGTCTGTGTATGTATGTATTTGGAATTGTCATACATTTTATTGTTTATTCCTCTCTTATTCTTTTTTTTTTTTTAGTTAACTACAAAGACCTATAATTACTCTTGTATTAGAATGGGTCCAAGGAACAGACAAATGTGTAAGATATAGTATTAATGCTTTAACTTTCTGGTCTTTCAGAATCAAAATACTCAGCTTCTTTAAAACCAAGTACAGCTTTTCCTTCCTTGGGGAAGCCTTTCCTATTCTTGCCAACAGAGTATGGATACTCTTTCCTCTGGCCTGCCCTTCAGCACCATCCACGTGATGCAATCATGCCTTTGCATGTCTGATTCTTCCAGACCTGAGTTTATCTAGTGCATGGACTCTCTTCTATTCATTTGTTTGCCTGTAAGTGCATGGACTCTCTTCTATTCATGTGTTTGCCCATAAGTGCCTCCCTCTGCCTGACACACACATGCTAGAAGATAACTGAACAACAAAGAGATCATATCCATTCTTGGGATGTGGTACTTATCTTTCTATGTTCCCTCATGATGGTAGGAAAATGGAGATCAGAGAGTTGCTTATTTGAGTTTCTACATGTCTGCTATCATTTCTCTATAATAAGTCAGAGATATTGGATGGTTGTGATTTGGCTGTCATAGATCTTGGCAAAGTGTCATAGGAAGAACTTAATCAACAGTTCCTGTGTGGTTCATCAACTCAAAGCTCTTCAAATTGAAAGGCAGCTCAGAGGAAAGCAAGCCTGCAAAGCATTCACTCTGCACTGCAATGTGATAGCCCAAGCTTACCTAAAATGCTTGATTCCCAATATGGGCTTCTTACAAATAATGTTTCCTTTCTTGGTTTTTAATGGTGAAAATGGATGATGATTTCATACCAAAATGAGAAACTGGACCATGACACATTTTCAGTTTTCAGCTATTAAATTATATATTGTGTTAACACATAGGGATAAGGAAACAGATACCACATATGGATAAAGGAAATTACAGTGGATGATTTCTACTCAGATTCTTTGCAAACTCTTCATATTTTATTTATGTATGTTTTAACTCTAGCATTACCATTAACTGTATCATCTTTGTTTGTCATCTCATTAAATGCCCATCCAGTTCCCTCTTGGTAGTCTTCTTGTCAAAATGTACTGTGAAGATTTTAAATAACAGATGTAAAGAATTATTCACCATCAGTGCGTGCTTGCATATGATCCAAGGATAACCACAGGAAAGTACCCGAGACCCAGTGTGCTGTAGAATTAAGAAGTCGCCTTCTGTGTACTGCTCTGCTTTGCAGCCTGGCATTTCCATGGCATCATGATCCTTCCAGCTGCCCACTGCTTTCAGAAAGATCTGCTAAGCCAAATCAGATCAGGATGTCAGGGCTTTAATAGGTTATCTCTTCCAGAAGCATTTTTTTTTCCAGTAGAAAGAGAAAAGTCATGTGTTGCTAATGGCAGAATTTCAGGTACCAGGGAAGGAAGCATCTTGGGCTAGATGGGCCTTTGCCAGCACTTTTAATAGCATTGTGTGTAGGCCTTATTCCAAATACACTGGCCTAAGGAGCAGATAAAATGCCCAGTGACATTTACTTGGTTGTGTGCTTAGTTGGTACCTCAATGACTCTGCCTTGTTCATCATCACACATAGACACAGCCTTCCTTGCAGTCCCCCTGACCTGTCTGATTCATCCCTCCAGGCCGTACTCATGCATCTGGTCCTCCTACAGCACGTCAAATAAGATTGCAGGCTCTGGACTCCGACTGCCAGGGCTGAGTTCCCTTCTCTCCTATTTCCCATGTATGCAGATAGTAGCAATTTTTCCAAGCCTCAGTTTTATCATATGGTAAATGGTACACTGTGGGTTTCTGAGGGCAAAAGGAGAGAATGATGTAAAGGGCTTCTGGTGCTTAGCACATAGAGCTCAACAAATGTTAGCCAAATAAATAATAAACTCTCATATAGTACTTACGTTATTCTAACATTCATTTATATAACAAGTCATTTGATTCTTAAAACAACTCTAAGAGGTGGTTACTATTATTATTTCCATTTTACAGATGAACCAAAGCACAGATAAATTAACTGACTTACCTGAAGTCCCACAGCTAATAGATGGGAAATCAGAATTTGAGCTCAGGGCTCTCTGGTTCCAGGGTTCCTGCTTTCCACCATTCTGCCATGCTACCTCTCCTGTAAACAAATGATATTACTCTAACAGTATTGGCTGCATCATTGGGAAGCTTTTCTGCATAACTTGAATGCAAGTGAAATACAGGTCAAACGAAGGTTCTATAATGCAGAGTGGTGTGGAATAAGCTTTCTCACCATGATGCATAATACCAGGGCTAGCCTTACAACTTCATAGTAGAAGACGTCAGACATTATCCAGTGCAACAAGCTCGCTTTACAGAAAAGGAAACTGGAACCCAGGGGAGTCCCAGAGTTTGCACACGGTCCTAGACAGAAGCAGAACCAAACCCTGGTTAGGTTTCACAGAACCTTTCCAAATTTAAGGGATTTTAGTCTGCTTACATTTACTACAGGAGGCTCGCTTGTCCTTTGGATTACAGACAATCTTCCTCCATAGGCTAACTTCCTTTTGACTCAAGGTAAAATCTATTTGACTCAGTTAAATGGAATTTTATACTGATCATGTAAAAGATGTAAAAAAATTAGGTTAATAGGAGGAAACCAAGAACTTAGTAATAGGATTGGGTTAATTCTGCTGAACGAAAGGTAGCTAAAAGCAGCTCCTTGGAGGGGTAAAGGAACACCTGGATTCTGATGAATAACAGTCCAGTGACACTGACCAGTATGTCTTTCTACCCCTTCTGGTTCACCTAATGAGCTTGTTGTGTAAGCAGCTTTGTTTTCTCATATTTGCCTGTTTCTGCAAGGCAGTTCTCTGATTTTCAGTGACTCTACACCTAAAAGTTGGCAAAAATAAACCTGCGGGCAAGTTACATGTTAAATGATTACACAACAAATACTTTCTCCTCCCCTACAGTAATACACTTGTAAAAGATCAGATTGGGGAAGAAGAAGCTGTTGAAAAAAATTCTGCTAAGCAGATGCTTACTCTGAGTACTGAGAATAGGAAATATGTTTTGACATGAAGGTCTAGATTATGAAAGAGTGCTGATTCATATTGTTCTAGAATCACCAAATGCTCTTGCTATAAGGAAACTTAAAGATCGCCTGGTATGAACCTGTCTTTTAAGCATGAGCAAAGAAGACAGAATGATAAGCAGTTCAAGGTCAGAGCTAGAGACAGTCAAGACTTCTGGCTCTTGTCCTGGAATTTTTACAGTAATGTCATATAGAGAACCATAAAGAATGTGTTCATCTGCAAATAGTAGAAAACCATCTTAAAGGTGGCTTAGCAGGTAGGGATTCATCTCTCATTCTTATGCAAGATAGCATCCAGAGGAAGGGAGTCCAGGAGCAGAATGAAGCACAGGAATGCTACCAGGTACCCGGCTGCTCTGTCTTCTGCTGCCCCAGGCTTCATGTGTATGCTTCCTCCTCATAGTTCACCCCTCACTGTTACTGCATGGCTGCTGCACCTCCAGGCTCAGGTTCATCTACTGGTATAGAGAGAAGGAAAAAAAAAAGGCCCCAGAAGCATGCCTGCCATCTGACCTTTTCAAAAATTTCCCAGAAGCCTCACCTAGCCTTAAATCTCCTTGTCTGGAACTGGGTCACATCTGCATCTCTATCCACAAGGGACTATGGGAAAGTAGATATTTTTGGCTATGCACAGTCACCCCAGACATAATCAGGTATTTTTTAGTGAGGAAGGATACGCGAATGGGTAATATGGAGGAAACGACTAGAGTTTGAAACAACAACTATGCCAGGGGGTAGGTAATTAAAAGCCATAGACTTCAGAGTCAGGACATATCTGAATTCAAATTGCAGCTGTGACAATTTTTGGGTAAGTTGCTTTATGTTGTTAGGTCTCAGATTCCTTTGTGAATGGAGATAACTATGGCCAAATGAGGTAATAAGGGTGTAGTGAAGTTAAAAGAAGATGATTAAGACATAATAGTATCTCTATCAATTTTCACCCTATACCATTGCTTTAGGATCTGGTAATATTAGTGTTGTTTACCCTTCCCGGGCCAAGCTACATTTCAATATGTTTTAACTTCAGACAGAATGTTCAAGACACCAAGACACGGAAACTGGTTAAACAGGCTTTATTTACTTTATTCCCTATTAGAAATAATGCCCAAATAATATTAAGGCATTATTCACACTGCTTCTAGTCCTTTGTTCAAAGGGGAGAGACTTTAACGGGCCAGCCAACCTGGTCTCAACCTGAAGTGCTTCCTGGTCATGGAGAAGAGATGGCCAGGCCTGTAGCCTAGTGCTTGTAGGAAGTTTACAGCAGACAGGGTGTTCAGAGCCTTTTATACCTTTTTTTAGGGCAGAAGCTCAGTAGATGAGGAAATTTACATCTCCCAGACTAAATCTCATTAGATATTAAAGAGAGAGAGGGAGGGGGGAGAGAGAAACTTCTTAATAAATTAGGGCAGCTCATTTCACATTTCAGGGTCCCAAACATAAGAGCCATATGTATTACACATGCTCTCTCAATCCAAATATGTAGATTAGATATCTCAGGAAATAGCACAAGGTCTATGGTCAACTTTGCTATGGACATTCATTATAGCCTTAGTATTTCTTATTTATTTTTTTTTTTAGGAAGAAATATTGTTATGCTGTCATTATGAGAGGCTCATTTCCCTTCTGAAAAAATTTCTCATATACCCCATAATAGCTATGGTTAGCATGATATTCAGATGAAAACCGTACCATATGTATTTTATTCCAATCATTTTTATTAACAAAATAATTCATGATTATTGTAGATAAGTTAGAAGACAAAGATAATAAAAATATAAAAACATAATTACATATGATTCTACCATCTACAGAAAACCACTGTTAACATTTTCATGCATAACTATGTGGATGGAACTGGAGGGTATTATGCTAAGTGAAATTAGTCAGAGAAAGACAAAAATCATATGACTTCAATCATATGAGGACTTTAAGAGACAAAACAGATGAACATAAGGGAAGGGAAACAAAAATAATGCAAAAACAGGGATGGGGACAAAACAGAGACTCATAAATATGGAGAACAAACTGAGGGTTGCTGGAGGGGTTGTGGGAGGGGAGGATGGGCTAAATGCATAAGGGGCACTAAGGTATCTACTCCTGAAGTCATCATTGCACCAGACGCTACTAAAAAATAAAATTAAAAAAATTTTCATGCATATTCTTTACTTTCTCTCTATATAAATGTAAATACACAGTAAAAATTGTACTTTTAAAATGTAAAATTTTGCACTTTGTGTACTATTTTTAATTTTTTTGTACTTAACAATTAAGTATTTTTGATGACATCAAACAATTTTACATCATCTTTGAAATGGTTGCATGTGTTTTTAATGTAAATACACAATAATTATTCAACCAATCTTCTACGGTAGAGCACAAGGGTTTTTTTTTGTTTGTTTCTGTTATGTTTTCCAATTATGTGCTGTGATGGACATCCTTATAACTAGAACTTGGTGGCAACGAAATTAATTACTGAAAACTAAATTTTTGAGTCAAGAAGTACAAATATGATTTAAAACATCTATATTATAAATTTTTTACCAAAAAGATGGGAACAGTTTATGCTACCATTGGTAGTATATGAGAGTGCTTATTTCCTTGAACTCTTGCCAGCGCTGTGTTATCATTAAAATATATACATAATTTTAGTGTGTGTGTGTGTGTGTGTGTGTGTGTGTGTGTGTGTATTGGGGTACTTATTCTGAACTTGTTGTTGCTGTATATAATCTTCCCAGGTTTGTTTGTATATATAAAACCAGATAGGCAGAAAGAGTGGACAGGTGTGACAGGAGCTGCCTCTGTGAACCTCTTTCCTTCACGTGAAAACTGAAATGGAAAAATGTGGCTTTTCTGCAGGAATAATGATCTCCTTTTGTATTTTTATACCAGTTTTTTTCTTCTCTTAACTTCTTTCTCCATATTATAAAGGATTCGAGTGAGAGAAACAACAAACTGGGTGATTGTGTAAAGCTCTAAAATAGATACAATGAGACAGTTATGACTTAAAAGACTCAGTGATAGAGATTCAATGTAGACAAACATAGACTTCTGAATGCATTGCATGTAAGTACCCAAAGTGCAAAAATAAAATAGGGGAGGAATTGCTTTGCTCAAGGCTGGTAGAAAAAATAAATTAGGGACAACCTGGAAACAAGGTGACCATGAATGGAGAGCAAAGCACTGTAGTTCAAAAAAAAATCACAAGATTGGGCTTTATAAATAGGAACATGGAAATAAAGGAATCTAAAGCTCTTGGGTCACTGCTAAAGCTCATGTCCAATTTTAGATTCTACAACTTGGGAGAGGCATGGATGGAAAGTAAAAATAGACACCACTCCCTGAACTTTTTGTATGTCTGGGAACTTTGTATTTATTAACACATATGATTTAATAATCATGACAAGTCTTTGTGATGCCTATTGTGATCCCCATTTTACACAAGAGGAAACCAAAGCTTAAAGAAAGCACTTTAAAGGCTCTCTATGTCTTTATCCAGATCCAGGATTCAAACCAGGTTGATCTGCCTCCAAGATTCATCCTCTTATTCACTCACCTGTAATACATACCTGGAAACTTGATGTGGCAAAAGGGCAAGATTACTTGGTTCCATCCTATTGCATAGAGATGACAGTCACTTTTTGGTAAATTTCCTTCTTCCACTTGGGTGTATAACTATACCTGCCCAAACTGTGGTTGTTGGGGGTCAGGCTGGGAAATTGCTCATAAAAGTGATCCCTTTTTCCTTTGAATGCTTTGTGTGAGGCAGTTCCTTCACTGACCTTGCATATAAATTCCCTTACTGCCCCTAATGTAGCTGATGACTCACCTTCCTCTGACTCTGATTGGCCAGACCCATAATGCTGCCTGCAGGTATCAGGATGGAGGCAAGGGAGCCATAACATTTTTTAGGTTTGAAGTGGGAGAACCAGACAAATTAAAAGGTTGTCAGGAAAGGTGGAAGTAACAGGGACTGTTTTTCTGGGAGAAGAGAAAACTGAATTGTGGCTTCCAGAAAGATTTCAAAAAAACACAACAAAACAAAACAAAACAAAACAAAAAACCAAATTCATACCAGCTGGTATCTTTCTTCACTAAAAACGAACAGGGAATGAACTTAGATTTCACTGTAAGGAATTTACATCAGAAAGAAGAATTTCCTGATAGTGATAATTATTGAATATTGTAATAGGTTCCCAGAAGGTGCTGTGAAAACAAATTTCTTCATAATTCTTTTAAAAATGGGTCATTATCCTACTTGCCCAAGATGTCCCAGGAGGCAAAGTCGTTAAGTTTTCAAGCTGTCAGACAGGGACTAGTTCACAAACAAAGGGGTTTCATCATCTGGGAGCCTGCTACGACTATGGAATACCAAAAGAGGTTTGTAAGGTATAAGCATGAAATAGAGCAGGGATTAAGGAAGTCTAAAGCATGATACTGATGGATCTTTCAAAACAAAAGCATTTTTTTCATTAAGGGAAGTGAAGAAATATCTATGTATTTTCCCTGTATGAATGTTTCTGCTCATATAACTGATGTATAAATACATAGGGATGAGCTGTGTTGAATGTATTTGTTTGACCAGGATAATTTATGAAGGTGTAATAACAGGGCTTGAACTTCGTTCAATATAATGTCCGAAATGTGAGTATAGCCACCAAATGGAGCTGAGATTGTATCTTAAATATGTCCCCAGTTAATTTTAAGAGTAGAAGAAAAAAAATGACCGATGTAAGGACTAGTCTTCTTTGCCTACTTTTTGCCATGGTGGCAGTTCATACAAGACATTATGAAATCCAACACAGTTTTGTTTTATAGCTTGCTTGCTCAATGAAATTTAGCTACCAAATCACTAGAAATCAATCTTTTATGAATGAATGTCTGTTGATCTGGTTGGATAATCATATATAACTTTAAAATCATATGTAGCTCAGAAAACTCAGAGTTATAATGATTATTTTTTCTCTCCTGAGATAGTTCTATTTTTTACCCCCATTTTCAGTACCTTTTAAAACTCTGCTCTGTATAGACAATGTCTAGTTCTGTTATATTTAAAATTTTAAATTTCAAACAATGGGAATTTCTTTGTAAACCCCATGTTCTCTCTCATATATCTTCCCCTTAGGTTCTATTTAGAAGCTTCGTTTTATGGAAAATCTTGATTTACTCTGCAGTTTATTTTGTCACATAAGATAGGAATTAAGGTTTTCAACATATTTTATTATTATATTTTATGGGCTTTGTCAGATGCCACTCTTCCCTTTCTCGCTCACTCTCTAGGATTTAGGCAACATTATAACAGTGATAAAGTCTGTTATAAAATCTGTTACAACACAGTACCATATAGCACATTTCCATGTTGCAATCTTGTAGTGGTATGCCAGATGCTTCTAGGGATCTGTTATACAGAGTGTAGTTCTATAAACCATGAGCCTTCTGCTCCAGTGGGACTTCTCTACTCTTTGCCTCTAAAAATCTTTTTTGTGGTTTCTCATTTGCTCCCATTCACCCTGAATGCCACTCTCTTGCTTACGTTCTTCAAAGCCCAGTTTCATTTCTACTTTTTTTTTTTTTTTTTTTTTAAATTTTTTAATTTATTTTTGGGACAGAGAGAGACAGAGCATGAACGGGGGAGGGACAGAGAAAGAGGGAGACACAGAATCGGAAACAGGCTCCAGGCTCTGAGCCATCAGCCCAGAGCCCGACGCGGGGCTCGAACTCACGGACCGTGAGATCGTGACCTGGCTGAAGTCGGCCGCTCAACCGACTGCGCCACCCAGGCGCCCCTCATTTCTACTTTTCAAAGAGGCATTCTCTGATCATCTCTGTTTTCTTATTCCGAGATTTGGTATTATGCTATTTTTCATTTCCCATGAAGGATTTATAACTTATTACTGCTGCTATATTTTGTGTGGTTGTGTCATACTCTCACACTATGTATAAGTTCATGTAGGAGGCAGTGTGAAGGGATGGTGATAAGCAAGAAGTTCCGAGTTAGATGTGAAATCCTAGATCCACCACTGTTGACCTTGAACAAGTTACTTAACATTATACAGCTTCTATGCCCTCCTCTGTAAAACTTTTTTTATGAGTTGTGATGAATTAATGAAATGCTAAGATGTGTAGCACAGTGCCAGACACGTAGTAAATATTCATCAAATTGAAGGAAGAGTCAATGTCCAGTATTTCTTGGCAACTCTTTAAGTGTAGAGCCCAAGAAAATTTTTGAGTTGAGAGTTCAATAAACTATTTGCTAATTGAATGAAAATTTGCCGCTCTCTACCAAGTCTAAGTGTTTACAATTACATAGCCCTTTATTTTTTGAGAGTTTTGTTTAGAGTCAGTTCTTTATACACTCACAGCTCCTTTTAGGGTTGCACACAGAACTATCTAAATAAGTTCTTCAAAACCAGGGAAGGCAAGAGGAGGCCTGTGAGGCAGAATGGAAGGGGGAGAGGAGGCAGAGGTGGGCTCAGTGCTGGGTGTTTTAGTTTCAGTCTGGCATTGTTTGCTCATAACCTGGGAGAGAGGCAAAAAGGACCTGTCCTCCAGTTTTCTTTCTATCTGTTGAAAATCTATTCATATTTTAAGACACAGAATAAAGGTGCCCCCAGTTTTCTTGAGGTATAATTGACAAATAAAACTGTAGATATTTAAGGTTTACTATGTAATGGTTTGATAGACATATACATTGTGAAATGATTACCACAATCAAGTTAATTCACACAGCCAACCATTACCTCACATAGTTACGTGTCTGTGTGTGTGTGTGTGTGTGTGTGTGTGTGTGTGTGTGTGTATGGTAAGATCATTTAAGATCTGTTCTTTTAGCAAATTTCAAGTATATAATAAATATCATTAACTACATATGGGCTCACTCATTTCAAAACTGAATGTTTGTACCCTTTGACCAATATCTTCTCATTTTTTCCACTCTTCCACCCTTGGTAACGACTATTCTACTCTCTGGCTCTATGGGTTTGGCTCTTTCAGATTCTACACATAAGTAAGATCCTGTAGTATTTGTCTTTCTATGTCTGGCTTATTTCACTTAGGATAACGTCCTCCAGGTTCAGCCATGTTGTTGCAAATGGCAGGATTTCCTTTTATTTATGGGTAATATTCCATCATATATCTCGACCACATTTTCGTTTTGCTTTCATCCACTGATCGAAACTTAGGTTGTTTTCATACCTTGGCTGTTGTGAATATTGCTGCCATGAATATAGAAGTGCAGATATCTCCTTGAAATACTGATTTTACTTCCTTTAAATATATACTTAGCAATGGTCTTGCTGGATCATATGGTAGTTCTATTCAGAATGTGTTAAAGAACCTCATACTGTTTTCCTAATGGCTATACCAATTTGTATTCCCAGCAATGGAATACAAAGGTTCCCTTTTCTCCATATCCTTTCCAACAAGTGGCACATTCTTTAGGTGGGATTTCCTGATTCCTAATCCATAGCACCTCTATTAGATACTTACGCTTGTCCATGTCATGCCATTAGTTCTGTTGCTAAGTGAAAGTAACATGATTTTAAACTTCCTGTAGGAATTTTTGTCCCATTTTTTATGGTCTTTGCATCTAGTACTATTATCAATATAATGAGTACAATAGGGCTGTTGTTCTAAGAGTCAAGGAAGATAATGTTTATGAATTCAAATTTTAAAGTATAAAGATTTATAAAAGTACAAGTTATTATTGTTGTTTTTCCTATATTAGAACACTTCTCATGGAAATTTATGTGCTACTTTGGAGACTTCTAGGTACAATGAGAAAAATAGGCAGTTTAAACATGGCCCAATGCATGATATTCAGCTATCAATTTCTATAATGAATCATTGGTCTGTGAGCAAGAAAATATGAATACAGAAAATGGCACAAATATTTTATGAAACCAATTGACCTATGCAGACTTTTTTTTGATTATGAAAACATGCACATTTAAATGACTTTTGCTATTAAGAAAAATGAGCAGTAACCTAGGAGTCAAGTCATTCAGAACTGCTCTAGTTCTAACACAATAAGCTTCATGCTCATTGGTGAGCCATTGAGCATCTGTGGTTCAATCTCCTTGTCTGTAACCTGAGGGGTTTAGAGTATATCTAAGGTCTTTATTAGATTTAGAAAACAAAGATTTTGTTATTTGAATACCTGAAAAATTCCTGTTCAGTTAATCTGCATGTATTTTAAGAAGGGAATAAAATAGCTTTCTGTAATTGAAATCCAAGCAAGGCACTTTAGCAATGAAGTTATTGCCCTTGTAACAACATCTTCTGACAAACTGATGTTAGTGCTTTTCCTAAGAGACTTGGCTAGTGGTATTTGTGTACCTTGTAGATTCTTGAATGTGTATTTACTATGGGAAAGTGGCATCTGATATCCTTTCTCAAACCCTCTTCTGTAGACAAATGAGCGTCCACTTGCCAGTTAGTTTTCATGCTTACAATCAGTCAATGCCTCTTGTATGAGCCATGATGTGTTTCCACAGTCCATGGAGCTGAGGATTTTGTGATGCATCAGTCCTTCCATTTGGGCTTCAATGGACTGGACTACGCCACTAAAGATGGTTAAATTAAAAGGAAAATACATTAGCTGATAATTTAATCTTATGAAAAAGGAAATGAGAAAGCTTCCTTTTCAACAATATAGGAAACTCATTAGGTCTTATTACAGTGCCCATGAAACTTTTATAGATGTTGAACTTTAAGTCCTATGTCCTTTTTTGCCGGGGGGGGGGGATAATACTATTCTTTTAAATTATTTTGACTTAACTATAGATGTATTTAACCATTAATGTATTTATTATATAATGTATATATTGAATATTGATATTTACCTCAAAAATATTTGAAAACTACTACCAAATTGTCTGCCAAAAGTTTGAACTGCTTTCACCAAAAGTAAATGTATTTGTGTCTTGCCAACATTAAATATTATTAATTTTTGTAATTCTGGCAATCTGATAGGTGAAAAAATATCTTGTTTTAGTGGCACTGTCTTGATAATTAATGAGAGCCAGTAATTTTTTTCATATGCTTATCACCCACTTTTGCTTATTTTTTTCAAGTTGCTTATTTACAACCTTTGTTCCTTTTTGTATTGTGCTGTTAGAACAAATGCACTTTTACCGTTTATTAAGTGTCTAGAACTGTTCTCAGTATTAGGGATACATCATTGGGTGAGGCACAAAGAGGCGTTCTCATGGAGCTTATATTCTAGAGGGAAGAGAAAAATTAACAAGAAAAAGTGTCAAATATAGGTTATAAGATAAAATCAAGGGACATGAACAGGATTTACTGGGAGGTTTCTTTAAGATAACTGATAAGGAAAAGTTTTTCAGAAGGGATGACATTTATATTGAGAAAGGTTGATAAGAACATCTGTAGAAAATTATCTTTTCAGGTGATGGAAACAGGTAATATAGAGGCATGAGTGAGTTTACAGTATTCCAAGGAGAGAAAGAAGGCTATGGTCTAGAGAAGGTGGGAGAGGGGAAGTGAGCAGAGATGAGAGTGGAGAAGTTGGAAGGCTCAGTCCATGTAAAGGGCTGGTAGTTCGGGAGAGGGAGTTCTGGTATCATTCTAAGTATGCTGGAAAGTGATTGAAGCTTTTTGAAGAGAAGTGATATAATCTGATTTATACCTTAACTCATCACTCTGTTTATTAGGGGTGGAATGAATCATTGGGAGCAAGAATAGACGCAAGGAGACCAATCAGAGGATAGGATAGTTGTGAAGGCAAGAACTGACAGTTACTTGGAATAGAGGATGCTGTTAATGGCCTGTCCAGATTACATGTAGCTGCCTTGTACACCAATCTCCCAGCTACTATGAAAGTAAGCTTTTATAAATCTTGGCCGACTCCTTCCTGGGAGGCTACAACTCCCCTCCCTTCTCATGGACCTTAGCCAATGACCGAGTGGCAAAGGGGTCCTGTTGCCTAAAGGTGGGGCTAACTTTGTGCTACAGTTTTTGCTGTAACACTTTTTTGTGGAATCATACTGAAGCTTATCAGTAGCTGAGATGACATTCCTGCTTAGGATTCCTGACCTGTCCTTCCCTGATTCTCTAGCTCCTCTTCTTCTCAATAAGTAACTTGAACAAGAAGCTTCATCTCATCTCTGCTTTTAGGGAACCTGACCTAAGACACTTGGTTTAGGATGGCTGAGGTTGAAATGGAGGAGACTAGCTTAGAAATGTTTTAGAACAGTCTGTGGAATGGATCTGGAACATGGGAGAAAGCTAGAAATCAAGAGTTCCTAAACTTTGTTATTGAGCAGTGTGGTGGGCAATGGCATTAGTTACTAACAGCAGATGCCTGGAAAGAGCAGATTTACAAGGTGGAGAGGGAAAACATTCTATTTCAAATATGTTAACTTTAACATGTCTATAAGTGGATATATCAAGGGTACAATTGAGTGTACTATCTTTTGCTCCAAAGGGGAGTCTGGTCTGCAGACCTACATTTGGGATTTATCCATAATATTCAAATGCTGTTTGAAGGAATGTGACTGAATGTGACCAGGTCCTGGCATGACAATATTCTAGGCTGAGCAGAGGAGGAAAATCCTCTGCTCATCAAGGAGTAGTCAGTAAGTGGTGAGTAAATCATGAAAGGATGCATTACAGAGACTGATACTGAGAGGATATCATGGAGGGTGTGGCCAGCTGTTGAATGCACCTTGGTGGTAAATAAAGACGAAGACAGAACAGATCATAAAATAGGCAACAGGGAATTTTTTGGTGACCTTGACAAGAGAAGATTCTGAGGTTATGGGAAGGGTGATAAAGGAGAGCATGGCAGATGCTGAGGCAAACACACAGACCTAGGTTGTGAGTAGGAGTGGCAAATGAGATAGTAACTCAAGTGGGAAAAAGAGTCCAAAAATTTTTAGTTTTTATTTTTTACTGACACCAGTAGAAGGAAATAGTTGATTTTTAGCAAAGAGAAGGGACAATTGCAGGATAAAGTTCTTGAATAGACAAAAAGCAATGAGACCTAGTATTTCTGAGTAAGAGTTGGCTCTATCCTAAGATGGAAACACTTCAAATTTGCAGCAGGAGAAATGCCAGAGAAATGAGTGCCAACAAAGAAAACTTTGTAGATGTTGTGATGTGTGGCTGAGTTAGTTTTTGTTGGATTGTTTCTGTGTTCTTATTGAAATATGAAATGAAGATCCCAGCTGAGATGAGGGTCAGAGGTGGGGCCAATAGTTTGGAGATTTAAGGAGGGAAGAGTAAGGATGAAATTATCATGTTAGGGACTAGGAGATTTTATTTATGGAGGAGATGTAGTATAATTTTCTTGCAATATTGAATGCCCCTTTTGGTGTGAATGCTTACGAATTTTTAATAAGACCAGTCATCAAGATTTTGAATTTTTTCCAGGCATACTTAGGTCCTCAAGTGGAGACATGGAATAGGTGAATGGTTTATTTTAACTAGCATTGAGGTTTGTCAGGAGGACACAAAGGAGTTAAGGAATTTGTAAGGGAGTGATTATGAGGATTATAAGGATTATGAGGAAACAGACTATCCTTATAATCACTCCTTTAAGATATGAGATGGGCTAAGAGGCAAATGAGAGGAAGGATGGAAAGAAAGATTGGGAAGTCAATGGATTTGAGGTTTTCATAAAGTTGAAGAAATGTTGGAGTAGGGGTAGCAGAATATATGAGCTTGAAAGATAAGAGGGTATAAACAGAGACTGGGATGTTTGACATCTATATTCAGAGATATTGGAAACATTCGTGACAACAAGGTCAAAGTGTGACCATGGAGGTAAGAGGGTTATAGAAAATATCATTGGATGGAGGGGGTTGAGAAACTTGGAGGATGTGGTTTTGGATCGTCTACACAGGTGTCGAAATGCCCAAACTTGGGGAAAGCGGGTAGAGGTACAGAGGACACTAAGGTGGGGGCTAGAATCAGCAGTGAAATAGAGAAATGGGAAACTGGCACAAGGTGGTATTTGTTTTATTTCATTGATTTCTATGAGTTCTTCAAGTACATTTTATCTTAGAATGATCGTTAAATAAGGCCAAATCTCCCATCATCCTATCACTTCATCAGAGGATGGTGGATTTTGACTAAACCATGCAGCTAGGTCTTGTCTACTTATTCTGACCTGGCCCAGTGTTCCATTCGTTTTTCTTACTCTTCAGGGTTTGCTGTCACCATGAGTGTCTGCCTCTTAACTGGAAGCCAGAGAAGTGAGCCCTCAAATAAACAGGGCTTCTCCTTGTGCTGGTTGACCTCTTACCCCAACATGGTGATCTTTCCCACATTGCTAAAATCTGTGACAACCATTACTGATTGCTGTTGTAAAATAGGGCAGTAGTCCTTTATTTCTCAAAACTTGTTTCACCGTGGATGCCCGGTTAGATAGTTTCTCATTATTTTCGTAGTTGATAGTTTGATTACAGTTGATTACTCTCTTGAATCCATCCAGATCTTCCTTCAGTTCCAGTTATATTTACAAATTATTTGGCAAGTCTGTCCTCTCCATTCCTTGCAACTAATGAGCCTTTATTCAAGCTTGTAACTGCTGTGCTGCCAGGTTGTCTTGAACATCTGCTGGTTGTTTCTGGACAGGGAATTATGGGGAGAGCGGAATGGATGCTTTCAAAGAGCTGGCTGCCCAGGAAGGCCTCTGCATCGCCCACTCAGACAAAATCTACAGCAATGCTGGGGAAAAGAGCTTTGACCGACTCCTGCGCAAGCTTCGGGAGAGGCTTCCCAAGGCCAGAGTGGTTGTCTGCTTCTGCGAAGGCATGACTGTCCGAGGCCTCCTGAGTGCCATGCGGCGCCTGGGTGTTGTGGGAGAGTTCTCCCTCATTGGAAGGTAAATCTCAATCTCTGTCTCTCTTTCTTACACCCCCCCCCCCCCCACATACACTTTGGCTCACATATACTTGCTCTCATAAATCTGGACATCCTGGCTCCAGACAGGGTCTTCTGGGCTGAACCTTTGCTCTAGAGCTCATGGAGAATAGGGCTATTGTCATTTTCCTGCTAGACAAGAGCAGGGCAGTCAATGACAAGATGATGAGACTACTTCAGAAAAAGATGGGAAGTTGTTGCCAGAATGTTTTATTCTGGAGAATTATTCTTTTTAGTTGCTTCTGGCCCTTCCCAACCCCCAGCTCCCTAAACCACACACATGCTTATGTCTTCAAAAAGCATGGAAGCCTTAATGGGGTATTGGTGGAGGAGGGGTAGCAGTGAAAATAGAAATATATATTAAGATAGGAAATTTGAAGGGCTGGCTAAATGCAGCTGAACCGTGGAACCTGACAATGTGCTCTTTTGCATGCGTGGGATGGCTGAGTGATGCTTTCAGCATGTGACTCCTGAGACAGTAGGTGGTGGCTTCCAAAACCTCTGCTCTTCTTTCTGGATCATATGATATGCACTTTTGTGGGAATAGATTTTCAGTGTCATTGTATTTTTCATAGGGTTTTGACCTAACAGGTGTCTTGTTTAATTTGCCTACTAAAAATATTGCACAAAGCAACTGCTTAATTTTTCCAAGGAACCTACTGAATTTACATAAGGGAAAGCCTCCACTGATCCCTGACTCTGTCACATTCATCTTCCAGATTCCCTTTTCTCCTCTCATCTCCTCTACTGGCTAGAATATAATCTATATCTCACCTACTGAAGTACCTCAACCACTGACCCTCTTCTCTAGGACGCCGAGTAGTAATGGTTTGGACATACATCCCCACCAGACCTTTCCTTCTGTCCTTGACGTGTTAAATGCCATAATAGTAGTAACACTAATCTCATCATCATCTGGAACTAGAGGTACCGGAGACTTTTGAAAAGAAGGTAGGATATAAATACAACTAAATAAATAAACAAACAAACAAATACTCTCTCATGAGGAGAAATGGAATTAAGGTCAAATATAATTCAAGATTAAGAAAAAATTATTAAATTTGAGTAAAATTGGCACAGTGCCACAAAATGTCACTTTGGTTTCTTCAACATGATGCAGTTGTGTGAAGCCACTTAGCAAGTCTTAAAAAAAAGAGTGTTTAAAAATGGAATATTATTTCCTTTATGAGTGAAAGGGAGGAAGGCAGCATTGTTGAAGTGTTATACAAAATAAGGTTGGTAATATGTGTACCAGGACATACAGATTTGTTCTTTTTATTGATTTTGTAAAATGACTGCTTTTATGAAGGACACTTGTCTTAAAAATATTCTCATGTTTACCCTTTTCAAAAGAACAGTTGTCTGTTTTTCCAGAATTCATTCTCTTTAACATCCATGAAGAGGCTATCTACCTGATTTCTGGGTACTTTAAACAGATGTGGCAAATATGTGAGCCTTGGGGTATACAGACTGCCTAATTGTGAAATATAATTACATAAAATGTTGCAGTGAGTACCTGGAGTGTAAAGAACTCATCCCATCATAATTTTTTTAATGTTTATTAACTTTGAGATAGAGGGAGAGCACAAGTGGGGGAGGCACAGAGAGAGCGAGACAGAATCCGAAGCAGGCTCCAGGCTCTGAACTGTCAGCACAGAGCCCCACGTGGGGCTCAAATCCACAAACTGGGAGATCATGACCTGAGCCAAAGTTGGACACGTAACTGACTGAGCCACCCAGGCGCCCCTTTCATCATTATTTTAAAGCTGAACAAAGATGACAATATAAACTTACCTCTCTGACTCTTGCTTACCTGCTAATAATAGCTGAGTTCAGACAAGTATTTCTGAGTCTCTCAGATGCTTGCTTGTGAAAAGGTCAGTTACATGTGATATCTACCTCTTTTATTCCTCTATCTGCCCTATCTCTGCTGGGTGCTAATGACACATCATAGGGAATCATGACGACAATGAACACCTGAGCTTCTGAGGATGCTGTTCCCTGCACCGGTGGTTATTGCCAAGGATGCATGGAGTCCTTGAGATGCCAAAGCCTGCCACACTTGGTGCTTCTCTGCCTTTCTGGGCTATATTCTATGGACATCTATCAGAGTAGTATTGGCTGTTACTCTCATATCTTAGAGGATTTGGGGGAAAATAGCCCTTTCTATTCTTTGTTCACAGTTCTCTCCCTTCCCTGGAAGAGATAGGAATTCATACATGAGTCCATAGGGAGCTGAACAGGGAGCCAAGGCAAGCAGGAACACCACACCATACCTAGAATTAGCTTTCCCTTCAGATGTTTGATTCTTCCACTTCCTGAGGAATACATTCTATCCCAGATGGACATTTGGTGGGCTTGGTTCTCTCATTTGTGCAGGCGTGCCCGGAAGGGTTACAGTTTAACATCAAGTGCAACTTCTGGCTACATTTGCAGTGCTGTTAAATATATCTCTCTTCTATTTGGAGAGGAGTTCATTTACTAAATGATAAACTCCTTTGAGGTCAGGAGCCATTGTTCAGTATTTTTCACAGCACATAGTATGATTCTGGCTGCCTCCAGAATCACCAAAGATGGTGATGGACCTCTTTGCATAGAGGTGAGGATGAGTAAGTCATGGCTTAGACTGCAGCAAAAGGTATTTAGTTAAAAGCATTAGAACTTCCTGAATGAAGATTTATATTCTCTTGCCTTCATGACCCCTCTTTTCTCTCATGTTTCACATCCAACATAAAAGAAAATGTAGTGCTACCATCCAAGCATATCCAGACTTTGACAAATTACTGCCATTCTCATTGCTACCATCCCAGTCCAAGGCACCATCATCCCTCATCTGGATTATGGTGATAACCTCCTAATTGATCCCTGCCCTTCCCCATCATCTGTTCTTAAGGCAAAGTGATCTTTTAAAAACTTAAGTCAGTGGAAATGCAAGCTGGTGCAGCCACTCTGGAAAACAGTATGGAGGTTCCTCAACAAACTAAAAATAGAACTACCCTATGACCCAGCAATTACAATACTAGGCATTTTATCCACGGGATACAGGTGTGCTGTTTCAAAGGGACACATGCACCCCCATGTGTATAGCAGCACTATCAACAATAGCCAAGGTATGGAAAGAGCCCAAATGTCCATCGATGGATGAATGGATAAAGAAGATGTGGGGTATATGTATATATATATATATATATATATATATATATATATATATATATATATATATATAATGGAGTATTACTTGGCAATCAACAAGAATGAAATCTTGCCATTTGCAACTACATGGATGGAA
Organism: Panthera pardus; assembly: GCF_024362965.1. Classification (NCBI taxonomy): domain Eukaryota; kingdom Metazoa; phylum Chordata; class Mammalia; order Carnivora; family Felidae; genus Panthera; species Panthera pardus. Next base: position 20,322,305 of record NW_026526732.1, on the reverse strand, counting down.
CTGAAGGGTATTATGCTAAGTGAAATTAGTCAGTCAGAGAAAGACAAAAAGCATATGACTTCACTCATATGAGGACTTTAAGAGACAAAACAGATGAACATAAGGGAAGGGAAACAAAAATAATATAAAAACAGGGAGGGGGACAAAACAGAAGAGACTCATAAATATGGAGAACAAACTGAGTGTCACTGGAGGGGTTGTGGGAGGGTGGATGGGCTAAATGGGTAAGGGGCGTTAAAGAATCTACTCCTGAAATCATTGTTGCACTAGGTGCTAACTAATTTGGATGTAAATTAAAAAAAAATACAAAATAAAACAAGTTAAAAAAAGGAAAAAAAGTAAATAATAAAAAAATTAAGTCAGGTAATATCTCTCTTTCTGTGCTCAATACCTCAAAATGGCTTTTCATTTTTCTCATAAGAAAGTCTTGTGATGGTCTTAAAATCCCACATTCTGTCATTGAAACTGTTTTCCATAATGGCATAATAAACTATAATGACAGAAATAGAATTTTTTAAATAGGAAGTTCTCAAAGATAATAAGAGCATTCTATATTTAATGAATATAGAATAATGGAAAAATGAAACAAAAAGAAATAGGGGCTGAGAATTCTAGCCCTGACACCAAGTAATCATGTGATCTTGTTTAAGTTACTTTTTGTCTCTGAGTCTATTTTTTCCTACAAAATTAACAACTTATATTAAGACCATGTGACAAAACTATGATCAATAGGAATATATTTGTACATTAATTTTTTCTAAAATTATTTGTGAATTTAGATTAATCAGTTTACATTTTCTTACCTGTAACCTTTATTAAAACCAGGAGAATTTGTTGAATACAGCTGGTCAGTATTAGTGTCTTCACGTGGTCATGGAATGCAGCCAGCAGATAATCAATGCAGCCTACAAGATAATCAAACCTTTGACTTTAGACAAATTGGCAGAATATTGTCACCAAGTAAGTTAACTAACCACAAGTTAATCATTACACTAAAGAAATGTTCCATCTTGGCTCTATGAAATCGCCTCTTTTGAGATGATTCTCAGAATTGTGCTCACCATAGCTGTAACTCTAATGATGATGGTGATGATGATAATCACATTTGTTTAGGACCTACTATATGCCAGGCGCTATTCTAAGCACTTTGCATACATTAACTCATTTAATTATGATAACACTATAATGAGAAATGTACTAGTATTATTCCCGCTCTGATGTATGGAGAAGTAGGAAAGTTGTCAAAAAGTGCTGCAAATCTAGAGCTGGGATTTGAACCTAGGCAGTTTGACCTCAGAATTCATGCTCTTAATCACTAAATTATACTCTGTCAAGTTGTCATTGTTGTGTTTAAGAGATATTAGCATTAACCTTAGTTTCCTCTTAGTTTGCTCTCTCTTCTAGAAATTTATTTTATTGTTTAAATTCACCTTCTTGGAAAATGAACTGAAGTATCTCTGTAAGAAAATTTTACATTTCTAATTATTATCTATTTCTTTTAATTTTTTTCCTCTCCCAGTATTAAAGGTTTTATGTGATAATTCAATAAAGGGGCTATTCTTTTCAAGCTCATTATTTTTTATCATAACATGAGACTCCACAGTCTAATTCTCTTTGCACACAGTCTGTATCTATGGAACTATACTTACATAGAAGCCAATTTGGAACAAGTGGGCGATATTTCACTGAAATCTTAAGTGATAATTATTAAAACTGTAATTGTTAACTGGCTGATTTGTTCTAATTTCTATTTTTTGTTCCTTTATTTGAAGAAAGTGAAAGTGAGCATGGTTCATGTGTATGAACACATAAGAGCTACCATTTATTGAGTGTTTGGTATGTACTAGGCTATTAATATTTAATATCTCCAGTCTTCACAACAACCCTGAAAGGTTGATTTGAAAGGTAGAGAGGTTAAACAACTATACCAAATTCCTAAATTTAATAAGTGGTGGAGACAAGATTCAAACTTACTATAATACCATAAATCATATAGATACATAAATATCAAATTATAACCTCCTCAAAGTTGACAGGTTTTATATGCTTGTTAATTTTCCCATCAAGCCTAAAAGGTGTTTTGGTGTGGTAAAAACTCAACTGTGCCAGAAATCATGGGGAGTCAGAGAGAAAGCAAGTGGTTTCATTGTGTGGCCCTTGCTTTTCCTTTCCTATTCCAGGATCAGTATGTTTTATCTAGCATGGTAAGGTTTGACGTTCTTCTTCAGTCAGCCTCAGCCTCTAGAATTCATCTGTAAAATTACAACTCATTTTTGCTTGTCTCTTAGGTTGTATTTTTCTTTAAAAATACAATTTTCTAAAAAAATAAAAATTTTTAAAAATCTTATTTTTGAGAGAAAGAGAGAGAGAGAGAGAGAGAGAGACAGACAGACAGATGGACAGTGTGCATGGGGAATGAAAGAGATAGAGGGAGACCCAGAATCCGAAGTAGGCTCCAGGTTCTGAGCTGTTAGCACAGAGCCCAACTCAGGGCTTGAACCCATGAACCGAGAGTTCATGAGCTAAAGTCAGATGCTTAACCGACTTGAGTCACCCAGGCACCCCATTAAGTTGTATTTTTCTAATTACAAAATGCCTACTTGCCTGTTAAACTATAGCTGAGTGTCAGTGGTAGATCTCTTGTGGGGACCTAAAGACACACTCTTCTCAGGGGATGAGTGAGAGCTTTCTGGCTTTAGTTGTATGCCAGGTGTTGACATTTTCCACCCTGTTTTCCTCATCTTGGGAAGCCTTTACAGTAGATTTACATTCTATCTTGTTAGGAGCCTCTGATTAAATACATGATTAAATATATTGGATATGCCATATTTAATTATATATTTCCTAGCCCCTTTTATTGGATTATGGCCTCATCTTCTAACTTATCCACTCTACAAAAGAAATATCCAATAAAGGTAATTAAGCCAATAACCTTTCATTTTGCCCCCTCTCCCTACTATATCCTGGCCAATCAAACTATTAAGTATAGGGTCCTTACATTTCAAATGCTTACCCCTTATTGGTGGGCACTGTTTTATCTATCATCTCTCTCAACTCTTGTCTTCTAACCCACTAGACCCACTTTCCAATATTTGTTTTTGAAGAGAAATTCCTTCTAAAACTTGATCCATGAAAACATTGACACCATGATTTTTGAGTTGAAAGCACAACAACCTTAAGCACATTAAAAAAATGTCTTGAAAGGAGCACTTGCTTTATCTGGAAAGATGGCTATTGCTTCATTTTAAAACAAAAGAAGTAATTTTTCCTTTTTTTTTTTAAATATAAGGTAATGTTTTTGTCTTTTTCTTCTAGAACCTAAACACATATTTGGAAAAGTGACCTTTATACCCTTGAAACAAGATGATATACCATGGTGTTATGTTTCACACACTTATTTTTTTTTTTATGAGAAATGAGTTATTTTAGATCCTATCTTTCCATTATGGAAAAAATGGGGGGGGATATCTGAAGTTTTCAGCCTTCAGACAAAATTATAAAGGTTATATATTATAAAGTAAATGTGAACTTTCAGTGAAGCATGACCTCCACCAAAATGGATTATAATCAAGAGGCTGGCAAAGCTGATGAGCATTTTCTGATGTGTGATGGTCCCAACTTATAGATACATAACCTGGCCTTCTGTAAGTTCCCAAGGGCAGAAAATGATTGCTAACCGGCTGACAGGCAATCCCTTTCTTAAAACATTCCTCCTCCACACGCAGATTAATGAGAGCTTTGTGGAAGATTACACTGTTAGAAAAAGACTGTGAGAAATATATTCGAGGGAAGGAGAGGGGATTTAGTTTAGAGTACTCTGGAGATTAAACATTGTTTGTAGGAGGATATTGACAAGTATTGTGAGCATAGATCTCAGCCACAGAAATGCTTAGGATTTTCACAATATTTGGGTGACTGATTTGCATTGTGCTTAACCCTTCCTTTACACCAATACCTATTTCCATGGTTCAGATAATGGACTTCTAAAAACTGAATGACTAACATCTTGGTCTTTCCTTGCCTTTAGAGTACTAGAAACACTGAAGGGTTTAGGGTTGCCCTCTGTATCTATACGGCACTGGCTCAATTTGAATGGAGGAAAAAGAAGTCATTATAATTTAGTCAAGTTTATGTTTGAGGCTGATCAAAGACAGCAGGGATTTTATATTAATACATTTTGTGGAAACATGATAGTTTCTTCCCAAGCTGGCTGCACAACAGAAACAATATGCGCACTTAAAAATGCACATTCCTGGATCCTACCACAAACCGTCAATACAATTTCTTGATGAGAGACTTTGGATCTTCTTCTTGTTGTAAAGACTGAAGATGAGTTAAGTTTCAGAACCACTACCTTCTGAAGCCTACACCCATGCTTTACACTCTGGTGGTATTCACAATAACTGAGTTGCTCTCAGGACATATTTAATTTTTTTTTAACGTTTATTTATTTTGAGACAGAGAGAGACAGACAGAGCGTCAGAAAGAGGGGGAGACACAGAATCCGAAACAGGCTCCAGGCTCTGAGCGGTCAGCACAGAGCCCGACGCGGGGCTTGAACTCAGGGGACCACGAGATCATGACCTGAGCTGAAGTCGGACGCTTAACCGACTGAGCCACCCAGGCGTCCCTCTCAGGACATATTTGAAAGGGAAAATGGAATGAAAATTTTAACTTTTTTGCCTGTTATTTTGACACTTTAGCTCTGTTTTTTTAAAATTTCTTAAGTTTATTTGGCTTCAAGATTTTCTTTCAAAAGTAAAGATACATGAGGAGAGTAGTAAATAATAGTAATATTGACAGTAGGAGTGGTAGTAATAGTAGTAAACACTATTTTCAGCTCTATTTCCTGTATTCCTGCCCAAACTGGCCTATTGACTTGACCTGTAAAAAGCAGAGTCATGTCCTAGTTTTCTGACTGATCAAGATGCAGAGTAGGAAACATTTACACAAGTGGCAGATTAGTCCAGTCATCTCTGAGTCTAGGGTTGCCCAGGGATGAACAATGAACTACCATTTCTTGCTAATTGTAGAGTTGGGTGCTGATGATTTAGGTGCTTGTCAGCTGCTTGGCTGCCTATATCAAAAACCCTAAAACCATCAGTTCCTGGGCTCCACCCCCCTTCAATTCTAATTCAATATGCCCAGGGATAGATGGAGGAGTATGTACATTTCAAATCAGCCTTATTGAAATTCACCAACTTTAAGTGTTTCATTTGATGATTCTTGTAACTCTGTATAAGCATCATAACTCTGTTTAAGCATCATAACTATATAAATCATGATATAGAATATTTCCATCACAGAAAAACATTTCCTAATGTCCCTTGGCAAGCATTCCTTTCCAACCTCTGTACACAGGCAATTACTCATCTGCTTTCTGTCATTACACTTTTGCCTTTTCTAGAACATTGTATACAGAAAATCATATGGAATGTAGTCTTTTATGTCTGACTTATTTTAATTGGCAAAGTGCTTTTGAGATACACCCATGGTGTTGTACGTTTGCATAGCTTCTTTATTGCTGAGTAGTATTCCATGGCATGGATGTGCTTCAATTTGCTGATCCATTCTCCTATTGATGAATATTTGGATCTTTCCCAGTTTCGACTATAATGCATAATGCATTTATGGACATTCACGTATAAGTCTTTGTGTGGATATATCTATTTAATTCTCTTAAAGAAATATCTAAGGGTGAGATTATGGGTCACATGGTAAGTCTGTATTTAACTTTATAGATTGCTTTACAAGAAACTGGCAAACTATTTTCCAAAGTGGATGTACCATTTTGCAGTTCCCCCAGTGGTGTATGAGAGTTCTAATTCCTTTACATCTTCACCAAAATAGTATTGTCAGTCTTTTCACTTTTAGCTATTCTGGTGGGTGTGCAGTGGCATCTCTTTGTGGTTTTAATTTGCATTTTCATAATGACTAATGATGTTGAACATTTTTATGTGCTTATTTGCCATTTTAATATCTCTTTTGGTGAAATCTTTTGTAGATCTGTAAGTCCATTTTGTCATCAGGTTGGTTGTTTTATTGCAAAGTTGTAGAAAGTTCTTTATAATTTCTGGACCCAAATCATTTATTATTTTTTTTTGTTATGTTTCTTTATTTTTGAGAGGCAGAGAAAGACAGAGAACAAGTGGGGGAGGGGCAGAGAGAGAGGAAGACACAGAATCCAAAGCAGGCTCTAGGCTCTGAGCTGTCAGCACAGAGCCCGATGTGAGGCTCGAACTCACGAAACGTGAGATCATGACCTGAGCCGAAGTCGGATGCTCAACTGACTGAGCCACCCAGACGCCCCTGGACCCAAATCATTTATAATAAACATATATAGCATATATTTTTGCTAAGTATGTGTCTGAAAATTAAATTTTGTTAACAGTATCTTTGGAAGATAGAATGTTTTAAAATTTAAAAGTCCAGTTATCAATTTCTTCTTTTATGATTTATGTTTGTTGTGTTTTATCAAAAATAGCTTTACCTACTCCAAAGTCACAAACATTTTTGTCTAAATTTTATAATGTTTCTTTCTATGTTTAGATATATGATTAAGTTATATATTTGAAGTTAATTTTCATATATGTTGTGACATAACAACATATATGTTGTTAAGTTTCATATATGTTTTTTTTAAGTAAAAATATCCAGTTGTTCCAGAACTGTTCTGTTGAAATGACTATCATTTCTCCATTAAAATAGCCTGATATTTGTTGAAAATAAATGAGCATATATGCATGTGTATTTTTTTTTTAATATATGAAATTTATTGTCAAATTGGTTTCCATACAACACCCATTGCTCATCCCAAAGGTGCCCTCCTCAATACCCATCACCCACCCTCCCCTCCCTCCCACCCCCCATCAACCCTCAGTTTGTTCTCAGTTTTTAACAGTCTCTTATGCTTTGGCTCTCTCCCACTCTAACCTCTTTTTTTTTTTTTTTCCTTCCCCTCCCCCATGGGTTTCTCTTAAGTTTCTCAGGATCCACATAAGAGTGAAACCATATGGTATCTGTCTTTCTCTGTATGGCTTATTTCACTTAGCATCACACTCTCCAGTTCCATCCACGTTGCTACAAAAGGCCATATTTCATTTTTTCTCATTGCCACGTAGTATTCCATTGTGTATATAAACCACAATTTCTTTATCCATTCATCAGTTGATGGACATTTCGGCTCTTTCCATAATTTGGCTATTGTTGAGAGTGCTGCTATAAACATTGGGGTACAAGTGCCCCTATGCATCAGTACTCCTGTATCCCTTGGATAAATTCCTAGCAGTGCTATTGCTGGGTCATAGGGTAGGTCTATTTTTAATTTTCTGAGGAACCTCCACACTGCTTTCCAGAGCGGCTGCACCAATTTGCATTCCCACCAACAGTGCAAGAGGGTTCCCGTTTCTCCACATCCTCTCCAGCATCTATAGTCTCCTCATTTGTTCATTGTGGCCACTCTGACTGGCGTGAGGTGATATCTGAGTGTGGTTTTGATTTGTATTTCCCTGATGAGGAGCGACGTTGAACATCTTTTCATGTGCCTGTTGGCCATCCGGATGTCTTCTTTAGAGAAGTGTCTATTCATGTTTTCTGCCCATTTCTTCACTGGGTTATTTGTTTTTCGGGTGTGGAGTTTGGTGAGCTCTTTATAGATTTTGGATACTAGCCCTTTGTCCAATATGTCATTTGCAAATATCTTTTCCCATTCCGTTGGTTGCCTTTTAGTTTTGTTGGTTGTTTCCTTTGCCGTGCAGAAGCTTTTTATCTTCATTAGGTCCCAGTAATTCACTTTTGCTTTTAATTCCCTTGCCTTTGGGGATGTGTTGAGTAAGAGATTGCTATGGCTGAGGTCAGAGAGGTCTTTTCCTGCTTTCTCTTCTAAGGTTTTGATGGTTTCCTGTCTCACATTCAGGTCCTTTATCCATTTTGAGTTTATTTTTGTGAATGGTGTGAGAAAGTGGTCTAGTTTCAACCTTCTGCATGTTGCTGTCCAGTTCTCCCAGCACCATTTGTTAAAGAGACTGTCTTTTTTCCATTGGATGTTCTTTCCTGCTTTGTCAAAGATGAGTTGGCCATACGTTTGTGGGTCTAGTTCTGGGGTTTCTATTCTATTCCATTGGTCTATGTGTCTGTTTTTGTGCCAGCATGTGTATTAATTAAATATTTTAGCATTCCAATTCACCTTTACCTTTGACTCACTAGCTAGGATTCTTTATTATTTTATGAATAATTATTTAGGGTTTATAATAAGTTTCATTAAGTTATTAATGTCCATATTCTAAGAATATTATACCACATTACATATAGTATAAGAACTTTATAGTAATATATTTTTATTTCTCTCTTTTGATGTGTGCTCTATTGTTTCATTATTTTACTTCTAATTCTATTCTAATGTCTAAAATACACTATTATTTTAAATAGTCAATTGTCTGTTGAAGAAATTAAAAATGAGAATAACTACCTTCCATAATTACTTATGCAATTACTTTTTCATTCCTTTGTGTAGGTCCAAATTTTCTTCTGGATTATTTTCCTTCTCTCTGAAGAATTTTCTTTAACATTACTTGTGAGGCTGGTCTGCTGAATAAATTCTCTTCACTTTTTTTGTCTATAATGTTTTTATTTTACCTTAATTAAAATAAAAAAAAACATTTACCTGGTATAGACTTCTAGGTTGATAGTTCCTGTTTTTAACTCCCAATACTTTAGAGATATTACTCAATTATGTTTTTGACCTGCATAGCTTCTGATAAAAAATATGCTATGATTTTGTGTTCCTTGAATATGTATTTTTAATCTCTTACTGTTTTAAGCCTGTCTTTTTATCACTTGTTTTCAGCAATTTGATTATAAACCTTGATGTGGTTTTTCCTTTTATTTATTTGACCTGAGGTTTATTAAATTTCTTAGATATAAGGGTTCATAGTTTTTTCAAATCAAATTTGGAAAATAATTGGCTATTATTTCCTCAAATATTATTTTCTTAAGTTTATTTACTTTGTGTGTGAGAGAGAGAGCAAACGTGAGCAGGGGAGGGACAGAGAAAGAGAGAGAGAGAGAATCCCAAGCAGGCTCTGTGCTGTCAGTGCAGAGCCTGATGTGGAGCTCGATCCCACGAACCATGAGATCATGACCTGAGCTGAAATCAAGAGTCGGATGCTTAACTGACTGAGCCACCCAAGCACCCCTATTTCCTCAAATATTATTTCTGTCCTTATCATTCTTTTCTTTCTATCTTGGGCTCCAATTATATGTATGTTTGATTGCTTGATATTTTTGCACAGGGAGATTATATGTCTTTTTTTTCTCCCACTTTTCTTTCTTTGCTTCATCTTCTACACTGTCTATGGATATGACTGTGAATACATGATTTTTGTTTGTTTGTTTTTGTTTTTGGCAGTGTTTAATCTGTTCTTAATCCCATCATGTGCATTTTTTATTTCAGATATTGTGCTTCTCATCTTCTTGTCATTTTATTATAATTAAGAATAGTTTGTATGTGACTTCATCCCTTTTACATTTAATAAGCCTTGTTTTATTGCCTATCATATGCTGTGCTCTGGGGAATATTCCAAGTGCACTTGAGATGAATTTGTATTTTATTGTTGTTGGGCTGAGGGTTCCATAGATGCCTGTAAGGTGTAGTTTCTTCATACTGTTGTTAAAGTCTTCTATATCCTGTTGATATTTTGTCTCTCCATTATTTTTGTTGAATTGTCTTTTTCCCCCTTTAACTTAGTTTTTGTTTCATGTATTTTAAGTTTCTCTTGCTAGGTGTATATATGCTTATAATAGCTGTCTCTTTCTGATATATTGATGCTTTTCTCATTAGAAAATATTCCTCTTTATATCAAGTGACTTACTATTTTAAAGCTTTTATTCCTGATAAGAGTATAGCTACTCCAGCCTTTTAATGATTGCCATCTACATTATATCTCTTTTTCCATCCTTTCACTATCAACATATTTGTATTGTATGTAAAATATTTCCTTAGACAACATGTAGTTGGATCTTACTTTTTTAAATCTAGACTTACAATCTCTACCTTTTGATTGTATTGTTTTATCCTTTCACACATAATGTAATTATTGATATAGAGTTACTGCTACTAATTTACGTTTTGCTTTCCAGTGTTTTGTGTCTTTTTGTTCCATTGCTTTTTTAATCTTTTTTTTTCAGTATATTTTTTAAACATTATTTTCCTAGTGCTTGGTAAGGGCTTACTGTATAAATCTTAACTTATGAATCCACTTCAAATTTATGCTAATTTAACTTCAGTGAGATATACAAATATATATTACTCTTCTATAGCTCTCTTTCCTTTTTCTTCCTTTTGTACTATTGTTACACATTACATTTACATATATTAGAAACTCAGCAATGCATTGTCATAATTACTGCTTTAGAAGTTATGTCTATTAGAGAAACTGACTAGGGAAAAGTAAATATATTCAAAGGTATTTTTACATTTTCCATCTGATTTACCATTTTTGATTCTCTACATTTTTTTCACTATGGATGCAAGTTACCATCTGGTGTCATTGACATACCAGATACAACTTTGTTCTTACCCACCATCTTTGTGCTGTTGTCAAATATATTACACTTCCTTGTGTTATTGGTTCTCACATAAAATTATATGCATATTGTTTTATGAAGCTGCTTTTTAAATCATTGAAGTTAGAAAGAAGAAGAGATATACATTTATACTGTTTTTTATAATTACTTTAACTACCTTTACTTGTGCACTGTGTGTGTGTGTGTGTGTTTGAATTTCTATCTTGGGTAACTTGCTTTAAGCGTAAAGAACTACTGTTAATATTTATTTTATTTATTTTTTGGGGGGGTAGGTCTGCTAGTAATGAATTTACTCAGTGTTTGTTTATCTGGGAATATCTTTATTTCACTTTCATTTTTGCTGGATAGAAGATTCTTGGTCAACAGCTTGTTATTTCAGCACTTTGAATATGTCACCCAACTGCCTTTGGGCCACCATTCTTTCTCATATGAGCTCATTCCTTGTTCTGACCAGAAGAAGTGAAAGGGTTGGGAAGAGGGGTGTTCTGGGATGAAGATTCTTCCTACTGGAAAGCCCTTACCTCTTGGCAACCTTAACCCTGTCCCATTTCTCTTTTATGTACTTTGAATGGATAGTAAAATAATCAAGGACTATTGCTCTAAATATTTCAGAGAGTAAAACTCAATAACCTTTTCTCATTGGAGGCTATTAAAACTCATTAAAACTCTCATTCCAGAGTTTGAGCTATATACTGTGAAAAATGGACAATTGCACAAAAGAAATTTACACTTTTTCCCTGAGATACTTACCCAGAGTCCTAGTTGTAGTTATGGTCAATGTCTGGTGTGTTCTCATATTTGGGAGAAGCATATCTTTTTATCTGATATGCTTTAGAGATGAGTATGGTTTCTACATGTTTTTAAAATAACATTGAAGATTGAAAACAAAAACAAAAGCAAAAACGTGTGCTCCGAACATTCCTTTTCACACTTTTTTTGTTCATAGTAGTAGTTTTCTTCCTGTACAGGTATATTCCCTAAAAATTACCATAAACAGGGGCACCTGGGTGGCTCAGTCGGTTAAGTGTCTGCCTTCAGCTCAAGTCATGATTTCATGGTTCATGAGTTCGAGCCCTGCCTCAGGCTCTATGCTGACAGCTTAGAGCCTGGAGCCTGTTAAGATTCTGTGTCTCCTCTCTCTCTGCCCCTCCCCACTCGCTGGTGTGCTCTCTCTGTCTCTGTGGAAAATAAAAATAAAAAACATTAAAACATTTTTAAAAAAATTACCATAGACAGTTTTTCAAAATGTAGGATGCCACTTCGGGGATTGATGGAAACACTACATAGTAATTAGGAAGTATGACCTAAAGGGCTTCTGGGTATGGCATTCCTCTCTAATGAGGAGATAAACAGGTATAAATTTTGCTTCCTCGGTCACCAAATGTAGCACATTATATAGGTATTAAAATTCACTCTAATAAATTCCTATAAGGGTTGAAAACTTAGCTAAAAACTCAAGGGAGCTGGAATTGCAAAAATTGTGTCAGTAACAAAGTACAGGCATATCTTGTTTTATTTTACTTCATTTTATTGCAGTTTGCAAATATTGCTTTTTTTTAAAATACAAAGTGAAGGTCTGTGGCAACCTTGCATCAAGAAAGTCTATCGGCATCATTTTCCAATAGGATTTGCTCACTTTGTGTCTCTGTGTCACATTTTGATAAGTATCACAATATTTCAAACTTTTAAATGTCATTATATTTGTTATACTGATCTGTGATCATTAACCTTTGATGTGACTATTGTAATTGTTAGGGAGCACTATAAATTCTATGTTTTTAACAGCAAACTTAATTGACAAATGTTGTATGTATTCTGACTGCTCCACTGTCCAACCATTCACCTGTCTTGCTCCCTTTCCGCAGACATCCCTAGGCCACCCTGAGACACAGGGAATAAGGCTTAATATTGAAAATTAAGCCAATGAGAACCCTACAATGGCCTTTCAGTGTTTAAATGAAAGGACTTTTACTTTCAGTCAAAAGCTAGAAGTGATTAGGCTTAGTAAGTATGTCAAAAGTGAGACAAGCCAAAAGCTTAGCTTCTTGTGTCAAACAGTTAGTTGAGTTGTGAGTGCAAAGTAAATATCCCTGAAGGAAATCAAAAATATTATTTCAGTGAGCACGCAAATAATAAGAAAGCAGGCTTATTGCTGACGTAGAGAAAGTTTTAGTAGTCTAGATAGAAGATCAAACCAGCTATAACATTCCCCTAGGCCTAACCCAGAGTAAGGCCTTAACTCTCTTCAACTCTGTGAAGGATTAGCAGGTGACAAAGCTGCAGAAGAAAAGTTTGAAGCTAGCAGAGGTAGGTTCATGATGAGGTTTAAAGAAAGAAACCCTATTTATAAGATAAAAGTACAACGCAAAGCAGTAAGTGCTAATGTAGTGCAACAAGTTACCCAGAAGATCTAGCTAAGATATTAATGAAAGTGGCTACATTAAACAACAGATTTTCAGTGTAGAGGAAACAGCCTTCTATTGGAACAACATGCCAACTAGGACTTTCATAGCTAGAGAGAAGTCAATGCCTGGCTTCAAAGCTTCAAAGGACAGGCTGACTCTCTTATTAGGGGCTAATGCAGCTGGTGACTTGAAGTTGAAGCCCAGGCTCATTGATCATTCTGAAAATCCTAGGGCCCTTAAGAACTATGCTAAATCTACTCTGCCTCTGTCCTGTATATGAACAGCAAAGCCTGGATGGCAGCACATCTGTTTACTACATTGTTTACTGAATATTTTAAGCCTAATGTTGAGACCTACTGCTCAGAAAAAAAGACTTATTTCAAAACATTACTGCTCACTGACAATGCACCTAGTCACCCAAGAGCTCTGTTGGAGATGTACAATGAGATTAATATTGTTTTCATGCCTGCTAATACAACATCCATTCTGCAGCCCATGGATCAAAAGAGTAATTTCAACATTCAAGTCTTATTATTTAAGAAATACTTTTTTTTTTAAATATATAACTGCCATAGATAGTGATTCCTCTGATGAATTGAGCAAAGTAAATTGAAAACCCTCTGAAAAGGATTCACCATTCCAGATGCCTTAAAGAACAGTCATGATTCATGGGAAGAGGTCAAAATAGCAGCATTCACAAGAGTTTGGAAGAAGTTCTAATGTTCGTGGATGATTTTGAGGGGTTCAAGTGCAAGAAGAAACTGCAGATGTGGTGGAAATAGCAAGAGAACTACAATTAGAAGTGGAGCCTGTAGATGCGACTGAATTGCTACAATCTCAGGATAAAACTTGAAAGGATGAGGAGTTTCTTCTTAAGGATAAGCAAGGAAAGTGGTTTCTTGAGATGGAATCTACTTGGGGAGAAAATGTCGTTCAGATTGTTGAAACAATAACAAAGGATTTAGAATACTACATAAACATAGTTGATAAGGCAGTGACAGGGCTTGAGAGGATTGACTCCGATTTGAAAGAAGTTCTAATATGGGTAAAATGCTATCAAATAGCATAGCATGCTACAGAGAAATCATTCATGAAGGAAGAACCAATCAATGTAGCAAAATTCACTGTTGTCTTATTTCAAGGAATTACCACAGCTACCCCAACCCTCAGGAACCACTCTGATCAGTCAGAAGCCATCAACATTGAGGCAGGATCTTTAACCAGCAAGAAGCTTGTGACTTGCTGAAAGCTCAGATCTTGGTTAGCATTTTTCAGTAATACAGTATTAAAAAAATTGTTTAATGTTTATTTATCTTTGAGAGATAGAGAGAGAGACAGAGTACAAATGGGGGAGAGGCAGAGAGAGAGGGACACAGGATCCGAAGCAGGCTCCAGGCTCTGAGCTGTCAGCACAGAGCCCGATGCGGGCCTCAAACTCACGAACTGTGAAATCATGACCTGAGCCTATTTCGGACGCTCAACCAATTGAGCCAGTTGGTGTCCCAGTAATAGAGTATTTTTAAATTAAGGTATGTACATTTTTTAAAAATACACAATGCTATTATTATATACTTAGTATAGTACAGTATAGTGTAAACATAACTTTTATATGCACTGGGAAACCAAAAAGTTCATTTGACTCACTTTATTGCAATATTCACTTTATTGAAGTGGTCTAGAACTAAACCTGCGATATCTCTAAGGTGTATTACAGAAGAGTAGCTTACTTGCATGTTTTACCAAAGTAGAATATTGAAAATTATTAAGTCAATTTACTGATTTTTTTCCACTACATCCTGTTGGAAAAGTTTACATTGATTGTTATGAAATCACTTAATGAAACTTACAATTTCAAAAGATAACACTGAGTTTATTAACTATACTTCAGGTTATTAAATTAGTGGTGTTTATACTTGTATCCCCAAGGTTTTATGTCTTGAGTTCTGTGAAGAAGGAAAGGTGTTTGCTGAGCCTGACTTTCTGTAGAAAAAGACTCATGGAATGCTAAGTTTTCATCTATCCAACATCTTGCTGTCTCAAGGCCCAAGTTGGTGAGAATATGCTCCCAAAGTCCCTCAGTTGGCTGCTGCCAGATCTTAGTTCTTGCTGGCTATCTGCTGGAGATGGTTTCTTGCCATATGGATCTCTCCATGGGACAGCACACAGGATATCTGGCTTCTCTAGAGCAAGAGTGGGAAACAGTAAGACAGAGCGAGGGGTGGAGGGTGGGGAGGAAAGGTGAAAGTAGTGATGGGCTGTTTGTAACCTAATCATGTAAGTGATATCTCATTTCTTTTGCCATATTCTATTCATTAAAAGCATATTACTAGGTCCAATGCCTCAAGGGGGAGGGGATTGCATGAGAAAATGATTGCATGAGAGGATCTTAGACAGTGTCTATTATAGTAGTGTAAACAGAACCACAGTACTTGCACGTGTAGTTCACTTTTTTTAAAAAAAAGTTTATCGATAGAGAGTGAGTGCACGTGCAAGCACGCACATATTCATATGCAGGACAGGGGCGAGAGAGAGAGAGAGAGAGAGAGAGGGTGAGAGAGAGAATTCCAGGCAGTCTCCATGCTTAATGTGGAGTCCAATGCGGGACTTGATCCCACTACGGAAAGATCACGACCCCAGCCGATATCAAGAATCAGATGCTTAACCAACTGAGCCACCCGGATGCCTCTCACTTTTTAAAAAATAAGTTTGGCTCTTAGTCATTTATGGTCTTATTTTTA
Organism: Panthera pardus; assembly: GCF_024362965.1. Lineage (NCBI taxonomy): Eukaryota > Metazoa > Chordata > Mammalia > Carnivora > Felidae > Panthera > Panthera pardus. The sequence goes on along the minus strand of NW_026526732.1, from coordinate 20,306,578 downwards.
AAGGGACTATGATAATAAGGTTAAAACAAGAATCACAATGAAACATTTGCATTGGTACCATTAAAGGACATAAGTACTCTCTGCTAGGATTATTATCCTTGCATTTTTTGAAAATGTTAGAAGACACTTATTTCAATCTCTACTTTTTTCTAAATGTCATCCATTTAAAAAGCTTTAGGAAGGCCTGTCATCTTTAGTCTTGATATATCTGTATACATGATGTTTCTTGGCTAGGTTTATCATATTATCCGTAAGGCCTTGAGGATAGCAGTGTGTTAAAAACAGGAACATTTTACTTTATAGAAGTTGGTTTGACTTTGTAGATTTTCCTTTAAAATGGTAAATAGCAAAAATAAAACAATATAGTATGAATAAGTACAAATGCAGAATCCATCTCATAAATCCAAGATATCCTCTTTTGATTCATTGGATTTTTAAAAATCACAAACTGGAATTTTCAATTCTTTATGCACAATTTCTATGAAAAGGAAAATAATATGTTAATGATACATCTTCCTAGTGGGAAAACAAAAAGCTAATGTCTTCCTTAAAAGTAATATGGGTTATATTAGGTTCTGGAAATATACTGCTATATTTCACAAAACATACTGTAACAGTTGGTTTATGTAAATCTATATGTTCTATCAGCATTGTGGTTTAATGTCTCCTTGTGGACTTCTCTGGTCAACTGGGGTGAGGAAAACAGTACTAAAGACTCAGAGATACTAACTTACTAGAATTCTGGTTTAAATCCCGTGGATCTATCTCCTGTAGAATTAGTAGCTCAAAAAATATTTGAAAACAAGAAGTCTGTAAGTTCCCCTTCAAGACAAATATTATAGTTCTTTCATGTTTCCTAAGCAAGAAGATTATATCTGTAATATACACAACAATTAGTTGTTTTAGTAAATTCTTAGAAAAGATGATTAAATCTTTTAACTAACTTGTGCATTACATCAAATGATTACTTTAATAGAATAAATTTTGACTAGCAGCCATAAGAATCAGAAAAACTTCTATTATAACCCCCGTTTCCATATTCATTGCTAAGAGACCCAGAGTAAGTTCTGTCACCTTTCCACAAAGTAGCAGCAATGCTAGTCTCCACTACATAGGGCTAATGCAACCTTGAGTGAAGATGATGGCATTTAAATGCTTAACAGATTCCTCTGCATGTCATTAAACTAATACATATTAGCTGTAAATTTTAGTCATATTACTGAACGAACTCAGTCTGACTGAGCCTTCTTTTCTTCTTAAAGCATTAAGTACTTGGATTCAAGTCTGTATGTTATTTTCCCAGAACAGCACTAGGAGAGGAAGCAACAATGTAAGTGAGCCCTCTCTGTCTGCCCTGTAGAGCGTTGTCCCAACAAATTACTTCCTAATCCCAACCTGGTGGACTAACAAGAGTTGACATGAATTCCCATTGTGACTTTCTCTGACAACTCACAAGAGGCTAGAATAGAATAGGCTGAGTCACTTTTTAAACTTAAAAATTTTAGGTTCTCTTCATTCTCTTTCTGCCTGATATATTCTGAAATAGTTTGCATGAGTTACATGTCTTCTCTTTTCTCTAGAATACTATGAAATTTGTATTTAAACATTCTCGCTCTCTTATTTTCTATAATTCTCAATGTATATTATTTTTTCATGTGCTTAATGTTCTTGAATTTCTGTTTCAGAGTTTTTATGTCACACCAAAATCTGATATGGACATATTTGAGACTATTCTAAGCCTGAATAACTTAGGAGTGATATTTTGATAATAATAATTTAATCACGTTTTCAGTTACCGTTATTTGCATGGCATCTCTTCTTTCACTGGATTTTTTTTTTTCTTATGTTCTCACTAAACATCAGTATTTTTGCAGTTTCAGTTTGGCCATTTCTAGGCCTTGCCTTGAAAAATACATTTTAAAGCAGAGTTGTAGCCAAGGAAAATGACTCTGAACAACCACTTCCTGATAGTCATTTAAGTACTGTCCCCTGTAGGTATAAAGATCATTTATTTTTATAATAGACCTATAAAATTCTTCCCTTTTGTATATTATTTTTGATAAACTTTACTTTTTAGGACAGTTTTATTGTTTTTAGAACAGATTTACAGAAAGATTGCTAAGATAATATAGATAGCCTCTCTAAACTCAGCACTCAATTTCCCTTATTAACATCTTATTTTAGTATGGTACATTTTTTTAAGGTTAATGAATCAATATACATGCACTATTATTAACTAAAGTCTGTACTTCATTCATATTTTCTTAGTTTTTACCTAATGTCCATTTTCTGTATTAAGATACCAGCATGCATTTAGCTGTCATGTCTTCTTAGACTCCTCTTGGCTATCATGGTTTCCTAGACTTTTCTTATATGAGATGACCTTGACAGTTTTTGAGGTGTACTGGTCAGATATTTTGTAGAAAGTTCTTCAGTTAAGGTGTTTTTTTGTTTTTTTAATAATTTCACGACAGTTGTAGGTTTTTGGGAGTAAGACGACAGAGGTAAATTATCATTTTCTTCATATTATATCAAGAGTAAACTACTGTCAACATGGCCAATCATTGTTGATAATGACCTTCATCATCTACCTTTCTTATTTAAAAAAATAATTTGCTCACTGAAAGGTCATTTGGATACTAAACGTCCATACAGACTATTACATTGTGTATTCACGTTTGGGACCATCTTCTCTAGACCAGCTTTTCCAGTTTCAGTGCATACAGTATCCCCTGGCACTGCTTAAAGTGAAGCTGAGCAAAGAGCAGCCTTGTGATCTTAATTCATAGCCATGAGTACATCCAAGGAAGGATTCTAATCTGGGCAGGAAGTATAGGAGGGAAAATGGGGGTTAAGTATAATTACTTAGAGGAGGTTGTTATAAGAAATAGTGGTCAAAATCCAGACTCTGGGACTCTTAGGAATCTATTTTTAGATAGAAAGTAGAGTACCAGACTACAAACTGCCAGAGAATTCCAATTATACAAATTGGGAGAATAGAGTGCAAGTGAAGAAAATAAAATTAGCACTCTTATGTGCATGTGCATTCTCAGGACTAGCACTTGTACCACGGCCATGACCTAAGGCAGCAGGACTAATTTCAGACCCCAGAAATGCACTGCACAGGACAAGGCATGACTAGGTTTGCAGAGAGATGACCCTGATGATCCCAGCTAAGTATTTGGAGAAGGAAAGGGCTGATTTTAGTATAGTGTTCATAGATGAACACTTTGCTCATTCATTTAGATGAGAGAAAATTGAACGATAAGATACCCATTGTTTAAATTGTACAGTTGGTAGCATGTCTCACATTAGAGCTCAGAACCCTCAATTTTCCTATTCTTTATTTCCTTATCCTTTAAGAGTTTTTATATCTCTGTAAAATGTTATTTACATTTTTATTTCTTTTTTGTTTTTTAAAAAAAATTTTTTTTAACATTTATTTATTTTTGAGTCAGAGAGAGAGAGAGAGAGAGCATGAACAGGGGAGGGTCAGAGAAAGAGGGAGACACAGAATCTGAAACAGGCTCCAGGCTCTGAGCTGTTAGCACAGAGCCCGACGTGGTGCTCGAACCCACAGACCGCGAGATCATGACCTGAGCCGAAGTCGGACGCTTAACCAACTGAGCCACCCAGGAGCCCCCATTTTTGTTTATTTCTTTAGGTAATATTTATTTTATCTAGATATTTTATTTTAACTTTTTTTCACAGTATAGGACCAAATTACCTAAGGGCTTTACTAGATTTTGTTACTTTGTATATCAATGACTCAATTTTTTAATTACACATTATTTTCATTGATGATAAAAGGACAAAACTAAGCTTTGGTCTATTTCCATTGATTCTGCAGGAGAGAAAATTAGTCGTCACTGATTCTCAGATCATAGGATATACTTAGAGAATTATCTCTTTTGAAAAACAGGTGATTTTTTTTTTTTTGCCTTTACACACAGAGCAAATTAGATCTTAGAGCGCTTGAGAGAATAAAAGTGAAATCTATATTGTATAGGGTGATATCACTTAATGGAATTCCTTTCTCTGCCTTCTGTTTTAAGTAAGAGCTAACACTTTTTTGCCTTGTTTTGTCCTTAGGTTTTACAACTTTAAAAATTTGAATTTTTAAAAATAAAGATGGACTATAGCATCCAAATGTCATGAATTTGAACTTTATTAAAATTGGTTTTCTGCAAAGGACCTCCAGTAGCTTTTCATAGTTTATTCTTTCCAGTCCACAGGCTGTTTTTTCTTTTAACATTCTGAAATTTCACTATAAAATTATCTAGGAAAATAGTACTACTCTAACAGTGACCTGAAGCAAAACTGACTCTTGAGCAAGAACTCACTTTCAATGAATAGTTTAAAAAGTAGACCTTTCTGCTTATCTCTAGTCATAAGGCCAAAATATATGTGGTCCTGGTCTAACTAGAAATCACCTCCATGTAATAATATACTCAAAATCTGTAGGATGGTGAAATGTAAAATTATAATAGAACATCTACTGAGGTACACTTAAGCCAAGAAAAGGGTGACACTGTTTTCACTGCCCGTTAACTGGGATACTTTGCAATACGCACCTCGAGTACGTAAATAGATGTGTGTGCACACGGATAACAAATACGTTTCAGCAAGAGATTACAGTGAATACAAAATGAGCGAAGGAGGAGGCAAGAAAACTTGAATGTTCACACATAACTTGCCACCTCTTAAAAAAAAAAAAAGGAACAAAAACAAAAACAAACATCCACAAACTCTCCAAAGAGTCATGGTGAGAAGTGAAGTGTTTGAGGCAGTGAATAATGAAGTGTTCATGATAGCTCCAACTCACTAAACAAAATATGTCTTATGCCATCACCCAAAGTTATGAACATATTCAGGATAAAAAACCCAAAATAACTGCCAGTTTTCAAGTGAGAAAAGAAAAAGGGGAAAAGATGTATATTCTTTTTTTTTTAATTTATTTATTTTTAATATGAAATTTATTGTCCAATTGGTTTCCATACAGCACCCAGTGCGCATCCCACATGAAAAGATGCTCAACGTCGCTCCTCATCAGGGAAATACAAATCAAAACCACACTCAGATATCACCTCACGCCAGTCAGAGTGGCCAAAATGAACAAATGAGGAGACTATAGATGCCGGAGAGGTTGTGGAGAAACGGGAACCCTCTTGCACTGTTGGTGGGAATGCAAACTGGTGCAGCTGCTCTGGAAAACAGTGTGGAGGTTCCTCAAAAAATTAAAAATCGACCTACCCTATGACCAAGCAGTAGCACTGCTAGGAATTTACCCAGGGGATACAGGAGTGCTCATGCATAGGGGCACTTGTACCCCAATGTTGATAGCAGCACTCTCAACAATAGCCAAATTGTGGAAAAAGCCTAAATGTCCATCAACTGATGAATGGATAAAGAAATTGTGGTTTATATACACAATGGAATACTACGTGGCAATGAGAAAGAATGAAATATGGCCTTTTGTAGCAACGTGGATGGAACAAAAGATGTATATTAACTCATCTCTGTGTTCAGTGCAAGTTCACTTTACCATGATTACTATTGTATTCCTACTATAACACTTGGTATGGAATAACCACTTAATATATTTTTGTTGACTGACTTCCAAAGGAAGAATGTTGGTAGAGATAAGAACAGCAGCAGAATGTTAGAAATTCATACGTTGACTGAAAATATCATTATAGCTCAAGCTGTCCATTTTTCCCTTCTCCCAGACCCCTAGCAAATACAGAAATTTTAACTCCTTTTCCCTGCTTTGTCAAACGTACTGTGGACTGAATGTCTAAATCTAGTAACAGGTGAAAATAGGAAGTGGACAATGAGTCAGGATGATTGAAATGATAATCAATTAGTAATCATTTTTGAGAAGTTAGTTATTAAATAAAAATGGGTGGAAAGACTATAGTTAATAAGAATAAATAAAAGATTGACATTAGAACACATGGGAGTAGAATTGTGGGGATATAAAAGAAGCAGAGAGATCATTAAAAAGGAAAAGCAGGGGCGGTTGGGTGGCTCAGTCAGTTGAGCGTCCGACTTCGGCTCAGGTCATGATCTCACAGTCTGTGAGTTCGAGCGCCGCATCGGGCTCTGTTCTGACAGCTCAGAGCCTGGAGCCTGCTTCAGATTCTGTGTCTCCCTCTGTCTCTGCCCATCCCTGCTCATGCTTTGTCTCTCTCTGTCTCAAAAATAAATAAAAACATTTAAAAAATTAAAAAAAGGAAAAGTAATTGAGAAGGAATAAGGTTTTTGTCATAAAAATGTTCTGAAAGCTTATATCAAGCATTTCCATAGTCAATTCAAAAAGTTCTCATTCCACTAAAAGTAAAGGAAACTGATTGTACATAGCACAAAAAGTTATTAGTCCAACTTGTTACTTTCAACCTTAAATTTTCACCCGCATCTCATTTTCATCAGATATACTTTAAAAATTCTTTTATGGTAAACCATAAAGTTTTACAACTTGGAGTTTGCAAACAGATTATTTCATTAATAAGCAGGAAAGACAAGAAGCTTAATTGCTAGAGTGATTTATTTCCTCTAGCAAATTGTTTTTCTTTGAAATATATTTTCTAGAATTCTCTTCAGTAGAATTTCCAAACGACAGGTGGGTAAAACTTTTCCTCTTTTGAATTTGTCTTGATTGCGAGAAATTAGCTAATTTCATCCCTCAGTTCTCTCCAAGTCAGTTACAGCTGTACATGCAACATTATCTGAATTGGAAATATACTTCAAAAATCATTCATTTGCATGTCCTATTAGAATAGGCAAAACTCTAATGGCAATAATTACTTGCCCTTTCTTTTGCTCTTTAAATAAAATACTTGACAGAACTCTACATAAATGTGCTTTAAAATTTGGATATTAGCTCATCCCTGTAGAATCCATTCTCAGAAAAAGTTTTTCTTAGCTTTGCTAAATGGAATGAATACCCATTTCTAGTGTTGCAGATGTGCACATCAGGTTGTTGTTGTTTACTGTTGTTGTTGTTGTTGTTTTCTGGATCAGAATGAGACATGGTAGTTGACAACCTAAAATAAGTCATACATGCTGGTGTTAAATCAATAAAACATTTCACTTTAATGCTTTCTTTGAAGAAAGGCACTAAAACAATGAGCAAGTATCCTAGGCAAACTAGGATATTTCCTCATAAAATTGTTTAGAGGAATTCTTGTTTTGCCTTATTAATTAGGGTATGAATTTAGTTACTACAATAAAAATGAAACTAACACTTAACAATTTGGAAGTAGGCAGCTCAAGGTTAGTAGGTAAGCTCTATACTCCATGAGAGCTTCTAGAGATTCAGGTTCCATTCAATTTGTTTTGATCATCTCCTCTGATGTTGTTCTCATCTGCAAGGTTCAACAGGGCTCATTATGCTGTTCATGTTCCAGTTCTGGAAATAGAAAAGGGAACAAGTGGAGACCTTGTTCCCTTTTTCTTTTTAATGTTTATTTATTTTTGAGAGAGAGAGAGAGAGACAGAATCTGAAACAGGCTCTAGGTTCTGAGCTGTCAGCACAGAGCCCGATGTGGTGCTCGAACTCAGGAACTGCGACGAGATCATGAACTGAACTAGTCAGATGCTTAACCAACTGAGCCACCCAGGAACCCTGACCTTGTTCCTTTAACAGAACATGGAAGTTCTGCACCCTTATCACTTCCTCTAGGTCCTATTGGCAAAAACTTTGTTACAATGTCATGGTTTAGCTCCCTGAGAGATTGAGAAGTTTATTCTTTATTTTGGTTGGCCGTGTGTTCAACTAGGAACTCTTAATATGCAAGAAGAGAAGAACAGATTTTGGAAGACAAGTATTATTTCTGTCTCACTTCCCAGTTCTTAGGGTTGCACTGAGGGTCAAAAAAAAGTGATGGATGGAAAGAAGATATGAATATTAGCTGATAGAACAGTAAAAATGGTAATTTTTACCATTTTACTGGTCTTGAAATCAGCTACTAGGACCTGGGTGGAAATGCAGTTAAATGACATTAAATAGATCCCTAAATTTTTGTTTCTATCTATAAAGAGGACCTGACTTAAATGGGCTCTATGTTTCTTTTCTATGCCTTGTATTATAGTCTTAAAATTGTTCTTTGTACTTTTCTTAAGTAATTTTGTGATTGTCATCTAGAATGTGTCTAGGTGATTGCTTGGCATTATCTTGTCTAATTCAGATATTCCTTCTCCTTAGTCAGTTTTCCCTTCTTAGTCTGACTCCTGATGTTGGCAGTTCCAATTACTTCCCTAACTTCTGTTTCTTGCTTGTGGCAAAAACATTTACATTTTGATAAGCTCTTTGTGTGGTTTCTGTAAAATGAAGAAGAAAGTTGAAAATAGAAACGTATACTTTAGGATGTATGGCAATAATCAGGTCAGTTAGTCTGTAAATCACAATTTCAGTGGGCAATTAAATAGGTCTCCTCCCCACTGAGCACCCTGAAGCATTGTAAAATGTAGGACCTGGAACACTGCTGGATTTAGCCAGGAATTCAATATTCAAATGGGTCACTTCAGACATATAATAACATTTGTCAGATGATAAAGTTTAATAAGGTTATCATAAATCTTGGTTTAGGCCTAAGCACTTAGCTTCTACCTGTCATGTTTTCAGTTGATTTGAAAGAGATAGAGGGGAGACAATTATAGAGAATCTCTGAATCAGAAGAAAATCTAATAGCCATTTCATTCAACTTCCCTTCCAAAGCAGAACTCTGTTCAGCACCTCAAACATACTCATTCTGTTTTTGCTTGATTGAAAACTCATTGCTTTCTGAGACAGCCTAAAGTTCTATTCTTTACAGTGTTGAGAAAGAACACTTGTGCTGATGTCTCTTGTCTTGTGCTGATGTCTCTTCGATTTGCCAATTACCTATGTATGGATTATCTGGATGAGACCTCATTGCATGCTGTGAGAATCCACTAAATTGCATTCTTCTTGACTTGGGAGTTTTGTTAGTTGACACTTACGTGTCTTCATGAATTCAGTTCCATTAACCAAATCTTTATTGAGTGGTTGTGGTTAGCTAAGCCTTGATTTCCTGTAACTGTGTATCTTGTGTTAGTCAGATGGGCTATGTTATGTTACAGTAACAAACAACTCTAACATCTTAGTGGCTTAAAGCAACAAAGATTTATTTATTGCTCGTATTACATATCATCTCAGGTTTGTAGAGCCCCACTTTCCTGTTATTTTCATTCAAGGATGTGTAGTTTGATGAAGCTTTCATGATCTGTAAGACTTGGTTAATATGGAAACAGGAAAGAGTTGTGTTAATGAGAATATTTCCTTTAAAAACTTTCACCCTGAAGAGACCACATAGCTTCCGTTCACATTTCACTGGATAAACCGTCTTATGGAAGGGAAGTGTAATCCTACCACGTGTCTGAAACAGGGCCAATCAGAAATATTCATTCTGCAATTAAATATTGATGATGGATGTTTAATATTTGTTCAACAAATGATCAAGTTATTTTTATTACCATGTGCAAAACACACTTAACTTCTCAAAGAAGACAACCCCCCAAATCTGTTAAATAATAAAAATTCAATTGAGTAAATTTTAAAGATCCAATTGGCTTTATCAATTATTCATGATTCAGGCAGCATCCCATCTAGCAAGTAGAAAAGAGCTCCAAAGTGCTACAGGAAGGGAAAGGTTTTTAAGGTAGAAAGGGGAAGGGATAAGGAAAGAGTAGATTATCACATCTTCCTTTGGGAGATGGAAAGGGCCTATGTGGCAGATTACCTCATTGGTGATGACCAGAAAACTCCAGAGTAGGTTAAGACTACATTCCTGTTGAAGGCTGAAACTACCATTAGGTTAGGTATTAAGCTGTGATTTGATGACATGGGCTTAGCATAAGTGACTCTATTTTAAACTGTTTCTTTTTCTTTTTCTTTTTCTGTTTCTTTCTCTTTCCTTTTCTCTTCTCTTCTCTTCTCTTCTCTTCTCTTCTCTTCTCTTCTCTTCCCTTCTCTTTTCTTTTCCTTTCTTCTTAACAAGTCCCATCTGGCAGGAGCAAAAGTTTCATAGATCAGGATATCTGGATGATAGGTAGAAGGCTATACATTAAGTCTGAATATGGCTCCTTTTGATCTGGAGACATATGAATAAAAAATGTAAGTTAATTTTCTCTCATAGTCCAATTACTGGTTGAAGGAGCATAGGATAACTTCAATAAATATTCCAATTTGGAGAGAAAATGATGAGAGATAAGCAACAGGTCCTAGTCTAGTCCAGAGCAATTCTGCTAGGTCATAGAGCCAGGCTGTGAAAGCCATTTACCTTGGGGTGGAAACATTTCATGTGTAGACCTTGGTTCCACCATAGAGTAGACTCCCTGCCCATTGTTCTCTGGCTCTCTGAGAGATTCTTCCTTTTCTGTGATTCTTTGTGGGCATATCTGAAAAATTAGTGTAGGAGTGTATGCCTCCTTTCAAGCCTGAGCACCTTCCTAAGTCCACTTTCTGTCTGCAGGTGGTTAACAGTTCAAGGGTTGATTTAAGCCAGTGGCAGTCATTTTCAGTCCAGAGGTGATTCTTTATGGCAATAAATGTTTCTCAAAACTTTGTGGATGTCTTATCTGTTAGATTCCAGTCAGCAAATTATGCTATTCCCACATGTAGTTCTTTGTAAAACATGGTGCTTAGGGTAGCTGTTTTTTTTTTTTTTAACTTTGTCATTCATGTGTTTCTAACTCTTGACTTATTGGAGATACTTTGCATCAGTTAGGCTTGAAATAAAGCAACACTTTTAGGCTCATTTTCTGGGAAGTGCACCTTTAGTTAGGTCTCACTTAGAGACATCTTAATCCATTCAGAAATGTTTATGAGTCCTACAGCCATGCTCTTAATTTGATCCTTGCCTGCAAGGCAGAGTTTTACTTGGCCTTTGTTGCCCAAAGATTGTGAGTTTTACTTTGGGGTAGGAAGCAGTTACCTCTTCCCTATATTCCTGAATTCGAGGACTCTTTGGATTTATTTTTCATTGTTGTTTCCAAACCAGTTAATTTTTTCCTGACCAAATCTCTTTCTTATGTCTTGATAAGTGCAGCCAATAGCTACCTACATATGCCATAAATAATATTTCTCCATTTTCTTTTCTAAGAGTTTGGAGTTCATTTGGTACATGATCTGCCTACCAAATTATTACAGTTGACAATTTTACCAGACGTTTTCCCACTACTTAACTAACAGTTTCTTCCTTACCTACTGCCTAATGGCTAAACCAGGGCCACATTTTGCATTTTTTTCCCCACAGCTGTCTCCTTTTGTTCAAATGTCTATATCCATCAAGGTGTGCTAGGTTATGCTCTGGATAAAATACCCGCAAAGTTTTAGTGGTTTAAAACCGTGAGGGCTTATTTATTACTCACACTAGTTGTAATTATAATTAGTTACCATATACATTGTCCTCACTTGAGGATATAAGTGAGGGAAACACCACTATTTGAAGTGTCACTGGGTGTCATGGGAGACAGATGGGAACTTGAAAGGATTCTGACAAGAAAAAACAAATATCAGTACCATTTACATTTTATTAATCAAAACAAGTCACCTGGCCACATCTAACTTAAAGTGAGGGAAGAAATGCAATATTAGTGTGTCTAGAAGGAAGAGAACCAGAAATATTGGTCATCAGCATTAATGACTACCGTACTCCTTTTAATTTCTAAAAGATTGGTTGCTTTTGTTTAAAACCTAGGAGGTCTAAAGCTCTAAATATGCTAGCTTTTGCATATGTAACATCTGAATATTATTTCATTCAAACATTTGTAGGGTTAGAATATATTAATCAACTAACCATAATGAAATATTTGTATTAATAACAACAGTTTTTCAGAATAAAGAAAAAATTAAGCCATTGTAAGATAACTCAAGAGTCTGCATCAAGAATATTTATTTTTCCATGGGGTGCTTGGGTGGCTCAGTTGGTTAAGCTTCCGACTCTTGATTTTGGTTCTTCATTGACAGTGCAGAGCCTGCTTGGGATTCTCTCTCTCCTTTCTCTCTCTGTGCCCCTTCCCTACTACCCCCTCCCAAATAAATAAACATTAAAAAAGAAAAAGAAAAAAGAGAATGTTTAGAAGGTATAGTATTTTCCAAATGGAGATGTTCATAATTCATGCCATTCCATGAAGTCTTTGATCAAGTAGAATTCATTTCTAATTTTCTGTTACTTATATTCCTTACGTATGTTTGAGATAGGATTTTATTAATCTGTCTGGGGCAAAAGTCTATCTTTTTAACAAAGATTCATGGTACTTTGTAATTCACTAAGCACACGGGAGGCAGAGACATATCACATGAACAATAAAAAATCATATTCTTTTAATATAGGCATTAGTTTTACTAAAATGTGAATTATAGTTTCTAAGAAATAAAAATAAAAATATTTGCAACCACTAGGTTCAAAATGTATTTACAATGAGCTGTTTTGCTTTGAAAAAAAAATACAACAAAACAAAAGCCAAATAAGCAGAAAAATTTTTAAAAATTATTTTTCTACAATTAGTAAGGACAACCGGGCAAATACGGTATCATTTGGGGGTTAGTAGAATAGTTGTTTACTTATTGTTATTTATATTCTTATTTTATTCTTTAAACATCTCTCAAAATTGAATATTCAGTTGGTTAAATAGCAAGCCTTCTGTCTTGTGTAGGATGCCTTTTATTTTTTTTTAAACTAAAGTCCATTATGTTTATCTCTGCGCATAATGATCTCAGACATTCTAAGTGTTTTCCAAAAGGGATTAGTGTATCTCTTAGAGCTGCCATAGGTCATAGAATTAACGAGAATCTTGGAAACTCTTTTGGTTATTGTATCACTGAGGTGACTGCAGTATCATTTCTCTGATTTCCTTTCTTCAGATATCTTTTCTTTCAAATCCATCCTGTACCCCACTGTTGAATCAATCTTTCTAAAAACATTTCTTTGTCCGTATAAGTACAAGACACAAACAACGTTGACTTCCTGTTGTTTATAGGACAATGTCCAGATTTTCTGTAGTAGCATTCAAGATCCTTAATATCTCATTTCTAAACAACAAAAAACTTTAAAATTTCTCCAGATTGTGTACATTAACCGGATAACATCATGCCTGTTATTCATGAATGTGAATTATAATCACTTTTGATGTTTTTTTGTAATGTTCACTTATTTATTTGGAAAGAATGAGAGAGCATGAGTGGGGAAAAGGCAGAGAGAAAGGGAGAGAGCGAGAGCGAGAGCGAGAGCGAGAGCGAGAGAGAGAGAGAGAGAGAGAATACCAAGCAGGCTCTGCACTGTAAGCATGGAGCCTGATACGGGGCTCCAGCTCACAAACCTTGAGATCATGACCTGAGCCAAAATCAAGAGTTGTATGCTTAACAACTCAGTCACCCAGACATCCCCACTTTTGATGTTTTTTAAAAAACTGGACTCAACTTCCAAATAGTCTTATTTAGCATATCAGAGTGAGAAGAACATCTGTACTTTTAAAAACTCCACCACAGGTAATTCTGATGGGAACTTAGCTGCTGAGAACCCCTGCAATAATAGCTTGGAACTCTTGGCTATGTGTTTTTAAAAAATTTTTAAATGTGTATTTATTTATTTTGAGAGAGAGAGAGAGGGAGGGAGAGAGAGGGAAGAGAAGCAGGGGAGGGGCAGAGAGAGAGGGAGAGAGAGAATCCCAACAGGCTTGTCACTGCCAGCATGGAGCCCAAGGCGAGACTCAAACTCTTGAACTGTGAGATCATGACTTGAGACAAAATTAAGATACGCTTAACCGGCTGAGCCCTCCAGGAGCCCTTGTATTTTTTTAAATAAGAAAAAACCAACCTAGTTTTGATCATCTTATTAAAAGGGCTCATTATTACCTTTATCTTCCTCATTTTCACTCCATCTTTCATCTACTGGTTCATAATACTTGTTTTAGGTATAAAGTATTGACAACTCCAGGACTGGTTCTCATGAGACATGATTCAGTACTGTCACCATTATTTCACAATTCTTCAAAATGTCTCTTATTGACCACTTGAAACAAAATCATCCAAGTGGCTTTGTAAGTACACAAATTCTTGGGCTTCACCACAGACTTATTATCAGATATACTAAAGTTTGAAAACCATTCTAAACTAAAATTCACCATTCATGATGTATTCAGGTATATCAATGGTAACAAACCTGAAATCACAGATTGGCATGAGGCTTGAATGAATGACTGACTATATAGCACATTTGTTTAATTTGATGATTTAATTACTTCAGGTGCAGTAAGCTAATATGTAAGTAGATGACCCAAACGTTTTGTGGCTTAATAAGATAGAAGCTTGATTCATACTAAGCAATCCAGAGGTGACTGGCCCAAAGCTGGCAAGGTGATTGTGACCCATCAGGTCATCCAAAGACCCAAGCTTAAGATTTGTCTCTGTTATTCTTAACACGTACCTTCCTTCTATCAGTCCAATGCAACTGCTGCGCCTGTTGCCATTTCTTGGTTAGTAAGAGAAAAAGACTGCTCAGGGCAAGTAGCCTTCTCTTTTAAAAAATGACCTGAAAGTGGCATATATTAGTTCTGCTCATGATTCATTAGTATCCGCTTAGCCATCTGCTCATACCTAGCTGTAAGGGAGGTTGATAATCTCTTACTAGCTAGCCATGTGCCCAGCTCTAACTCCAGGTTTCTTACTAGATAAAAAACAAGAGAAAAATGGATGCGAGGGATCTGTTAGTGGTCTCTCCCCCAGAAAAGACCTGTCAGTTTCTACCTTTGCACTAATTTCTCACAAGAAAATAGACTTTTGGGGAAAAACATATATGTGATATTTGAAAAAGAGATTTTATGAAATATATAAAATATATACTATACAGCATATATAATATATAAAAATGTTTCTTTACATGTTCTGAGACCCAATTTCCAATGTGTACATGTGTGGGGTTCTCACACCAAAAGCAGTTCTCTGACACCAGCTGGGTACCCTAACATTCAATTCAATTCTGACTATCTACCTGGAAATAGCATCAGATTCCACAGGTTAAATTCTTAGCCCTGCAAGATTGCCCCTCTCCCTCCCCCTCCACTTCAGACTCCAATCACAAGTCCAGGTTATGATTTGTACTTCTGAATAACTGACTGTAGATCATAGGTTTCAATGACCCTCTCCTTGGGTTTGGTAAATTTGCTGGAGGGGCTCACAGAACTTGAACATTTTACTTACTAAATTACCAGTTTATTATTATCCTAATCTCTACATGTTCACCAACCTAGAAGCCCTATGAACCCCATCCTTTTGAGTTTTTATGGAGGTTTCATTACATAGGCATGATTGATCACATCAGTGGCCATTGGTGATTGATTTTACCTCCAGCCTCTCTCCCCTCCTTAGAGGCAGGTGGGTTGTGGAGCTGAAAGTTCTAATCCTCTAATCACTTGGCTGTCTCTCCCTGCCCCCCAAACCCATCCCTAGGTGACACAAGGATTTTCCAAAAGTCACTTCATTAACATATACAAGGACAATTTTATGGCCTTTATCACAGGAAATTCCATGGGTTTTAGGAATTGTGAGCTAGTGACCACTGGAGCAACACCAAATACACATTTCTACAAATCACAGTATCACAATTTTAATATTTAATTTTATTAATTACTTTACTAATAGTTATAAGATATATATGTCCTCCTTGTAGTTTGGAACATCATTAAGCAAAGTGTTCAACTGATAGTAACCATGGCATTTGAATCAAAAGCTTCACTAATGTTTAATGAAATTACATTCATTGTTTCTTTGATCTCCACAATCTGCCATTCCATTCCAATAATAATTTGATTTGGCAAGAGTTGCTCTTCTCAAAGCTATTTCAATTGTTCTGTGAGTCTCCCTTCAAGGCCTCATTTACAGCACTTCTCTTTACTTTTCTCAGGAATCTGTCAGAGTGGCGTCAGTGGCAGTTTTCCCTCTTCCACCCGCTTTGAGAAGAGCACTCACTCCTCTGCTTTCTTTCACTTTCCAGAAGCCTCCTCTGTTCTTTCTGTGCACTCAAAGGGGGAGCTTATGATTCTCTAATATAACCTGCCATTTCCAAGGTACCAAAAGATCTTTGGAAAGATGCTCTTTGGTTTGCATAAATCTTGATTTTCTTTAACATTGCACATGCTATGCCTCCTTTCCCTGGCTTCCCCCCCCCCTCCCATCATATCAGTTTTCTCTTTTGTGCATTCAACATTCAGTTATTGAAAGTAGACTCTATACTAGGCCACTGTGCCAAAGGCTAGAAGTGGAGAAATTACTCCTTCTTTTGAAGAGTACATAATGTAGTAGCGGAGAAGAAGCTAAGCCAATATATACAATAATGATAAAGAGTGTTAAGATTAAAATACAAATAGGTATAATGGGAAATGTTTGAAGTTTAGTAGAATGACAATTCCAAAGCCTCTTCTTCTTAATTGTTGATATATTTTTTCTAAGTTATGATTTTTTCATTGCTTTACCTGTTTCACTTGATCAAAGAAAATTTTCTATTATTTTTCTTATGTCTCTTAAACCTTCAGATCCTTGATCTGATTTCTATGCAAGTGGACTATTTTTGTTTCCTTAGTTGACCTGGCCTGTTTTTTACTTTGTGGGATTCCCATCAGCTTTTTGTGCCACTCACAGCTCTGGATTGAGCCACTATGATATCCCGCTTTCCCCATCTGTCCCATATTCCTGTAGAAAGTCCTATTCCTATTAAAGCAAGAATTTCATGTGTAAACTGACCTTTTAGACTCTCTTGCCTCTGAACTATTCTTCCATCTGTATGCTTCTTATAAGCATCCTGGCCTGTCATCTTGGAATATTGGTACTTTCACTTCCTGATCTCAGGCTCACAAGTAAAATAAAAGATCTTTTTATACCATTATCATTATACTTCACCTTTCAGAGGTCTTTACATGTGTCAAAATTATTTCTGCTCCACACATTATATTAGTGAAAAACTAAAGTGCAGTGAGGGTATATGATTTGATTGCAGTGTTAGGGTTAGTAGGAGAGTTAGGATTTAAACTCATATTCTGATTTTAAACTCCATGAGCGTATTGCATTCTTTGTGAAAAGAACATATGGCTCTTTCCACTAAGGTTATATCCACTATGAAAACTTTATTATGAGGTAGCATAAATCTTTCTCCTGTTATTACTACATTAACAATTCTAAATTAGTGTTTTGCTTTGGCGGCTCTAAGACTGGAGGGCAGAGATGTCAGATTAAGTCTCTGTATATGACCTTGATACTAATGAGCAGAGTTGAATGCCCATTGTTGGAATAAGATGTGACCTTGGACTCAAGTCCAAGGAATGGGAATGGGAACTAACAACAATGCAAAAACTGGACCTCTACAAGAATAGAGTTAAAGAAGAAATGGAAAAGTTTACTTATCTGCCTAAAGATGTAATAAAGAACTTGACTCTGCCAAAAGCTTGGGTGAAAAAAGGAAATAATCCAGTTAGAAACTGAAGTCCTAGGTCAGAACCAAAAATAGGCCTTGAATGTGAAGCTATTTTATGACTATTTTGCAGAACTCCTTAAGACAAGAAATTAATTTAAAAACATCCTGAACTAGTGAACACACTGGGGCTTTGAAGAAGCAAAGGCAAAACAATTATGTAACAACCAAGACTTGTAAAAAAAAAATCCCACTAAAAATGAGCTCATGAGAAAAAAAAAAACCAGGAAAGCACACAAAGAAATATTACACTTTGAGGGAGACAGTCAACACACATTTAAGGAAATATCTTTCTTGGAACTTGAGATAATAGAGAAATTGCCAACAGGTCATAGAGTAATCACTGTACTCTTAAAAGGATTTAAAGAGCCAAAGGAGAGGAATAAGTCATAGAGAATAAGACAATGACATAATGGCTTGAAGATTTGACAAAGAACAAAATAAAATATCTACCAGATATCACTGAAACTAAAATTCATGAGGTGATTATTTATATAGAACATTATACAACTGAAGAGGATTCCAGTGAGAGAAATCTGAGGAAATTATTCAGCATGAGGTACAGAGGGTAAAGGGATAGGAAATATGAAATAGAGGGTGAGAGATATGGAGGATAGAATGAAAATATGATGATCAATGTGACCCACCTCTAACGGTGAATATGTAGGAGTTATTATTTGCCCTGAATGTTCAAATGAATAGAATGACCCTTTTATCTCAGTTTCCAAGATCATGATGGAACCTCCATGTGATGCATGGCTGGACATTTGAAGTGAGAGTTTAAGTGCATCCAATTTTCTGGGGAGGGGTTGGAGACCGTGTGGGTTTAAGAAGAAGTCCTGATTTAGTTCATTTTATTTATTGGTGCAAACTTTAATAGCTCTAATATTATGTTTATCTTTTATCTAAGCCACTTATATCTGTGCATGTCTCTGTGTGTCTACCTATCTCAAATCTGACTCTTTGTCTAGTTAGTCATTACATTTGGGATTTGATGTTTGAAAACTATGTTTAATGTAGCTAGTAATTAAGATTGATGTTCCTGCCAGTCAGACATGCCTGGTTGGCATCATAGGACAAAATGTAATTTGTCTCTTGACATGAGCTTTGAAGAATTTTTCCTCTAAAATAAGAATGGTCCTTTGGTGAATCTAAATACATAAAGCAGCGATTAACAGATCTGTCTTGCTGTATAAACAGCAATGTGATGATAGCAGAGGACTTCAATACCCCACTCTCAACAATGAATAGATCATCCAGACAGAAAATCAATAAGGAAACATTGGACTTAAATGACACATTAGATTAGATGGACCTATCAGACATATAAAGAACATTCCATCCAACAGCAGCAGAATACAAATTCTTCTCAAGTGCACATGCGACATTTTCTAGAATATATTATATGTTAGGCTATAGAGCAAATCTTAATAAATGTGATAATATTGAAATCATATCAAGCATCTTTTTTTACCACAATGATATGAAGCTAGAAGTCAATTATAAGCAAAATGGAAAAATCAAATACATGCAATTAAACAACCTGCTCGTAAACAACCAATGGGTCAAAAAAAGAAATAAAAGGAGAAATAAAATATATTGAGACAAATGACAATGGAAACACAACATATTAATACTTATGGGATGCAGCAAAAAAAGTTCTAAGAGGACAGTTTGTAGCAATAAAAGCATGCATCAGGAAGAAAGGAGGCTCTCAAACAATTTAACTTTATGCCTCACGGAACTAGAAAACAAAGAACAAACTAAGCCCAAAGTTAGCAGAAGGAAGAACATAACAAAGATAAGACCAGAAATAAATGAAATAGAGACTAAAGAGGGGTTCCCTTGTGTCTCAGTTAAGCGTTTGACTTCAGCTCAGGTCATGATCTCGAGGTCTGTGAGTTCTATCCTCACACCGGGCTCTGTGCTGACAACTCAGAGCCTGGAGCCTGCTTCAGATTTTATGTCTCCCTCTTTCTCTGCCCCTCCCTTGCTTGCACTCTTTCTCTCCCTCTCAAAAATAAATGAACATTAAAAAATTTTAAAAAATTAAAGATCTTGTTTAAGTTGAGGTGTCCTTTAAAAAAAAAAAGAAATAGAGACTAAAAAGACAATAGGAATGATCAATGAAACTAAAGTTGTTTTTTGAAAAGATAAAGAAACTAGAGAAACTGTTAGTTAGACTTACTAAGTAACAAGGAAAGAGAATTCAAATAAATATAATTAGAAATAAAATAGGAGACATTACAACAGATATCACAGAAATACAAAATTATGAGAGTGCTATGAATAATCAATCACCAACAAGTTGGCAACTTAGAAAAAATGCATAAATTGCTAGAAATATACAACTGACTCAGACTGAATCATAAAGAAATAGAAAATCTAAACAGACCTATTACTTGTAAGGAGATGACTCAGTAGTCTAAAACCTCCCAATAAAAGCCTAGGACTCCCAATAAAAGTCTAGTACTCCCAGGAAAAGTCTAGGACCAGATGGCTTTACTGATGAATTCTACCAAACATTTAAAGAATAATTAGTTTAAATCCTTTCAAATCCTTACAAAAAATAGAAAACAATTCCAAAGTCATCTTGTGAGGCCAGCATTACCCTAATACCAAAACCAGGTGAAGATACAATAAGAAAAGAAAATTATAGGCAAATATCTCTAATGAACATAGATGTCCAGGGATGCAAGGATAGTTCAACATCTACAGATCAATATGATACACCACATTAACAAAGTAAAGGATAAAAATCAGATGATCATCTCAATAGATGCAGAAAAAGCACTTGCCAAAATTCAATACCCTTTCATGAGAAAAGCTCTTAACATGAGGTATGTTAAGAAAACATACCTCAGCTTAATAAAGTCCATACATGACAAGCCCACAGGAAATGTCATACTCAACGGTAAAAAACTGAAAGCTTTTCCTCTAAAATCAGAACAAGAAAAGCATATCTTCTCTCATCACTTTTATTCAACATAGTACAAGAAGTCCTAGTTGGAGAAATCAGGCAAAAAAAAATCAAAATTGTAAAGGAAGAAAAAAATTGTTTCTATTTGCAGATGACATGATATTATATATATATATATATATATATATATATATATATATATATATATATATATATATGTAAAAGTCTGAAGACTCTACCAAAAAACTGCTAGTCCTAACACAATTTCAATAAAGTTGCAGGATATGAAACCAGAACACAAAATTATCAGTTGCATTCTGGGGTGCCTGGGTGGCTCAGTCGATTAAATGTCTGACTTTGGCCCATGATCTCACTGCCCATGGGTTCGGCCCTTGCATCTGGCTTAGGCTGACATCTCAGAGCCTGGAGCCTGCTTCAGATTCTGAATCTGTCCCTCTGCCCCTCCCGTGCCTGTGCTCTCTCTCTCTCTCTCTCTCTCTCTTTCTCTCAAATATAAAAAAATAAAATATTAAAAATTTAAAAAAAAAATCAGTTGCATTTGTATACACTACAAGTGAACTAGTGGAAAGAAAAAATGCATTTACAATAGCACCAACAATAAAATACTTAGGAATAAATGTAACCAAAAAGGTGAAAGACCTGTACATTGAAAATCATAAAGACACTGATGAAAGAAATTATGGAAGACACAAATAAATAGAAAGATATTTCTTGTTTATGGATTAAAGAAATTAATATTGTTAAAATCTCAGTACCACCCAAAGCAATCTATAGAGTCAATGCAATCTCTATCAAAAGGTTGTGGCCTTTTTCAGATAAATGGAATAATCCTAAAATTTGTATGAAACCACAAAAGGTCCCAACTAGCCAAAGAAATCTTGAGAAAGAATAAAGCTGGAGGCATTATACTTCCTGATTACAAAGTCTATTACAAAGCTATAGTAATAAAAATTGTCCCATATTGGCATAAAAGCAGACACATGGATCAATAGAAAATAACAGCTCAGAAGTAAACCCATGAATTTATGGTGAGTTAATTTTTTGATAAAGGATTCAGGAATATACAATGGGTAAAGGATAATATTTTCAATAAATGGTGCTGGGAAAACTGATATCCACATGCAAAATAATGAAACTGGACCCCTATCTTTCACCACACACAAAAATCAGCTCTAAATGGATTTAGAGAGAAAGCATAGATGGAAGAAAACATAGATGGTAAGCTCTTTGACATCACTTTTGGCAGTGATTTTTGACTCCAAATGTAAAGGCAACAAAAACAAGAATAAATGAGTGGGATGACATCACACTGGAAAGCTTCTGTACAGCAAAGGAAACTATTAACAAAATGAAAAGGCAAGCTACTGAATAGGAGAAAATAATCTTCAAATCACATATCCAATAAAGGCTTAATACTCAAAATTTATGAGGATCTCCTATAACTCAATAGTGAAAAACAAAACAAAACAACCAATTTAAAAAATGAGCAAAGGACTAAATAGGCATTTTTCCAATGAAGGCATAGAGATATCAAAGAGGAACTTCAAAGGGTTCTCAACATCACTAATCATCAGGGAACTGCAAATCAAAACCACAATGCATTATCATTTCATTCTTGTGAGGATGTCTATTATAAAAACAGACAAGAGATAATAAATGCTGATGAGGATATGGAGAAAGGGGAACCCTTATACCCTGTTGGTGGGAATATAAAGTGGCACACCCAGTAAGGAAAACAATATGAAGATTCCTTAAGAAATTAAACATAGAACTTCCATATCCAGCAATCCAACTTCCAGATATAGATCCAAAGGAAATGAAATCATTATTTCAAAGAGCTATCTGCACTCCCGTGTTCATAGCAGCATAATTCACAATAGTCAAGGTATGGAAACAACCTAAGTGTCTGTCAGTGCATGAATGATTAAAAAAATGTGATATGTGCATTCCACTATATGTATTATAATTATATGTAATATAACATAATGTATTATCTATATTAGAATATTATTTAGCCTTAAAACAGAAAGTAAGTCATGTCATTTGTAAAAGCATGGATGAAACTGGAAGGCATTGTGCTAAATGAAATAAACCCAACAGAGGGGTGCCTGGGTCACTCCGTCAGTTAAGCACCCAACTCTTAATGTTGGCTCAGATCATGATTTCACAGTCATGAAATAGATCCTGGTGCTGGGCTCTGTGCTGGATGTCAAGTCTGCTTAAGATTCTCTCTTTCCTTCTTCCTCTGTCCCTGCCCTGCTCGTGCAGGCTTGTGCTCTTTCAAAAAAGAGAGAGAGAGAAAGAGAGAGAGAGAGAGAGAGAGAATGAAAAATTATATGTGGAAACAAAGAAACAAAAAATCAAACTCATAGAGAGTGTAGTAAATTGGGTGCTGGGGGCAGGGATAGTGGAAATAGGGAGAAGTTGGTAAAAGAACACAAATTTTTGGTTATGAGATGAATAAGGCCTGAGGATCTGATGTATAACATAGTGTCTATAGGTGATAAAACTGTATTAAAAATTGAAATTTGCTACGAAAGTAGAACTTAAAATATTCTCATTAAAGCAAACAAAAAAAACGGTTCTTTATGGAAAATGGAAAAATACTGACACGTCCCACAAAAGCTTCTTTTCAAATGGCAGTACCAGTAACAAATGAGTGATGACATAATGGGCCAAATCTTTCTGGTAGAAGGGTGGTGGAATAAAAGTGGTGTTATCACTGATTCACTCTTTAATCCACTGTAATCAGACTTTTGGCATTCTGTGCCCGAACCTGTCTGGTAATACCTCCTAGTTGCTATATCTAATAGGTACATTTCTGTCCTTGTTTATTTGCTCCTCTGCTGAATTTGTCTCTGTTAAACATTCTTTTTTCCCCCTGGTTTTCTCTCATTCTGTTCTCTCCATTTACTATTCCCTCTATTATATTCCCTCGTGCTTTGGAAAGTCTTTTTCAGTCTCCTTTGACCATCCCTTTCCATCCGCTGGCTCCTTAGATGCTATTTGGCAAGTTCCTTACTCACTGTGCTTTATTTCTGACTTTTTCCACTCTCCTTGGGGGAATGTCACTCCCTCTCAAGGATTCTGCCTTCACCAGTAATCTCTCCTGAGCTCTCATCCACACATCTATGTACTCACTGAACATCTTCACTTGAACATCCCAAGGCAACACAAACTCCTTATGTCCAAAGATGAGTTCATCATCATCCTCTGGTCCCTCCCTATATGGACTTCCTCTAAATTTACTGTCATGGGGAATGGCACCCTAAATTACTGCACTATCACTCAAGCCACACATCTGAAAGTTACAAATACACACATCCATAATTTGGTCACCATGTTTTGCTATTTTATCTCTTCTGTACGTTTGACTCTGTTCCCGTATCTCCATCTCTATAGCTCTTGCCTTAGTTAAAGCCTTCATCATTTCTTCTCTTAAAATGTTTTTAACATTTATTTATGTTTGAGAGAGAGTGAGTGAGAGAGAGCACATATGTGCGAGCAGGGAAAGGGCAGAGAGAGGAAGCAGGCTTCTTGCTGTGAGTGCAGAGCCAGATGTGTGGCTTGAACTCATGAACCAGGAGATTATGACCTGAGCCAAAATCAAGAGTTGACTGTTTAACCAACTGAGCCACCCAGGCGCCCCAAGTCTTCATCATTTCTTAGTTGGATTACTGCCACAACTGCTGTCTGACTTTCTTTACTTCATCCTTGCAATTTTATCTCCCTCAATCTGGTCTCTATTCCCATTTGTTTTTCAGATTGCCATATCAAAGCACATCGTTCCCTGATTTAAGTATTTAACATCACTTGTAGTCTCTGGGATGGAGTCCAAACTCCTTGGCATCCTATTGATGGCTTCTTTCATCCTGACCCCAGTTTACCTCTCCAGTATCATCACGCAACTGCTTTATCCTCTGTGCACCTGTTATTCTCTCTCTCACCAATTTGCCTTTCCATGCTTTATCCCCGCTGTTTTGAAGGCACTCTGTGCCCTCCTTCCTAAGTAACTTCTCTTTTTAGGAAAGGTCACTGGTTTATTCTCTCCCAAGCCTCTTCCTTCTGGGTTAGAATGTTGTGTATCTGCATGCTCGCATCCCCTTTGTTTCTCCTTTCAAGGCCCCTGGTATATTCTGTCCTAGCAATTACCTCAGTGTGTTGTGATGGGCTGCGTACTAGTGTGATTCTCCCAATAGAATTGTGAATCCTTCGAGGACAAGGACCGGGTCTTATTTCTGTTTCCCAAGCATTCAGCACAATGTCTCGCACAGACAGTGAAGGCTGGGCCATGACTGAATCAGGTGGTTACAGAATTATTTTCCTCAGAGGAGTTCCTTCTTTATTCAATCCTTTTATTGCTTTTACTTCCAACTTAAGCCAGAACCTTTCTCGCTCAGGCTTCTTTCTTAAGTAGTTCAAAGAGGATTTGATTTGCTTCGAATAGCCCTCTGAATTGAGTCCCATCTTTGTCCATTTAGGCTCCTCTACATGAGGCCATGCTCCATGATTTTACCTGAATTGGAGGGAGAAAACATTGAATTCTCTCTTTTTATGTGCCATGTTTTATTCTTTAATTAATCTTTTGGCCCAGTATTACCCCTCTTACATTCCCCCATTCCTCTCCATTTTCAGATGGTTTATTCATTCCTCTAAACTTCTTTAGTTAGCTCCATTTTCTTTTCCTTTTCTTATGCTGAAGCTAAAAGCAGTCTGCCACCTTTCATTCTTTCCTGTCAGTCAATCTCTGGTCCATGACAAATTAACATTTACAGGTTTTTTGTATTGAATACCTAATGGTTTCTCTCTGCTTAAAAAGGAACACACTGCACACAAACAAGTTGTGGAAAGGACTGTTTATCACAAGAGAAGTTGAAAAATTGGGATAAACATATTGATTTGTCACAATCTTTTGATTGTGCTAAAATGAAACCAAGTAACTGATCATCCGAATACTTCCTAGTCTCTTCAGACATAAAATTGCTTATCTTCTAGCATAAATAATATTTAGTGCCTTCTAAGTGTATCTGCAAATGTTGACATTTGCCTTATTGAAAGGGGAAATCTATAGAATAATAATGTTCTGAAATAATCCTTTTAATGTAAATATTTATGATAATATTTTGAAACAAATCTTGGTCATGACAATTACATGACAGCAAGTTGAAATAGGAGAAATGGGGCCATTATCTACATTTTGAAAATTTTATTTAAAATTTTTTAAATTTTATTTTAATTCTAGTATAGTAAACATACAATGTTATATTAGTTTCAGATGTATAATTATCTGAATTTTTATGTAAAAATTTATAGAATAATATTGGGACATACATGAAGGAAACATGCTGTTCTGGTTATAGAAAAAGGGCACTGAAATCACATGGAGCTGGGTTACAGTTCTAGGTCCACAACTTACTTGCCATTTTTACCTTGGCAAAACCTCAGGATCATCGTATGACAATCTGTCTAAGGATTAAAGGGTCAAGACATTAAAGTATTTAATACAGTTCCTAGCATATAGAAAATATTCAGTATATATAAGTAAATCATTAATATAATAATTATCATTGCTTTTCCCACCTCTTTGTTCCCTTTTTCTTATTATCCAGTTTACCTACTACTTTCAACACTCTCACCATGTTTACCTCTTCCTAAACCAGTACTTTTCAAAACGTGTGCTGTGACCCCCTGGGGGGTCATGAAATCAATCTAATGGGTTGTGATCTGCATTTTAAAAAATGTAATAGAATAAAAAATATTAAATTAAATTGTATGTACTGAAAGTTAGTGTTTTTATGAAAATTTTCAGTTACACATGTAATTTAAGTGATATTTTAAAAGGGGTTCTCTGGTTGCTATATGTAGAATATACTCAAGGTGGGCACAGATAGAACTAGGAACCTACTGCAGTCATTCAGGGGAGAAATAAGAAGGGAATGGACTAGGGTAGAAGGAATTGTAGAAGTGAAAAGTGGCCAGATTATTGATATATTTTGTGATTAGAAGCAATAGGTTTTGTCAATATACTGGACAGAAGGTATGAAAGAGTTGGACCAAGCAACTGGAAAAACGGATAACGGATCTGCCATTTTTTAAGATGAGGAAACCCACAGAAGCGGTCAATTTGGGGTGGGGGTCATCGAGATGTAATTTTATTTTTGTATATATTAAATTTGAGTTGCTGATCATCATGGATGTGGAGATTTTAAGTGTGCAGTTGGATATACAAGTCTGAATTCAGAGCAGGTTCTGGGCTGGTGATACAAAATTGGTAGTCATTACGATTTATATGCTATTTAAAGCCATGAGCCTGAGTGAGATAACCAAGGGTGTGAATATAGTTAGAAAAGGGAAGAGATTTGAGGTCTGCCACCTGAGGCACTGTGACATCTAGCACTTGGGAAATTAAATAACTGCAAGCAAACAAAGAGACCCAGACACTGCAGCCAGTAACAGAGGAAAATACCCAGGAGAGTATGGTGTACTAAAGCCAAGTGAAGAAAGCACAACAGGAGGGAGTTAATTTACTTGTGCCAAGGGGCTATTTGCAGGTCACCCCAGAGGTGGAGTGGATGGAGGTGGTGCATGTAGCAAATGGTGGTCATCGATGACCATTACAAGCACCTTTCTTTTTTGGAATGTAGGTAAAAGCCTTTGGTATATGTTTTGTGCATATGTGGGTTTTTGGTATATGTATATGTCATTATTCTATAAATCGATTTGTTCTTACTTTTTCTTTCAATGCCATGTTTTAAATTTTTATTCTAGTTTGTATATCTACTCTAGGTTGTTTTTTGTATATCTACTCTAGGTTGTTTTCCTCTGTATTCTACCAAATTCTAAACTCCATTCTAAACTCTAAACACTACTTTAACGAACATTCCTGTCCCCTTTTGGACCCGTGCAAGCATTTCTCTGAGAAAGATACCTTGGACTGTAATTTCTGGGTCATAAGAAATTTGCATACTTGATTTTCACAAAATATTGCCAGTTTGCTTTCTTGAGTAGCTGACCCAGTTTACCAGCAATATATGACCCAGTTAATCTCTTCGTAACATTTTTTACACTTGGTTTTATCCCCCTTTCTCATGTTTTTCGTCATGCTAATGGTATTCTGTGACTCTCTCAATGTTTTGATTTGTGTATCTCTCATCATTAGTGGCTTGAAAATGTTTTCATATTGATGTTGGCGATTTGGGCTTCTCCTCCTATGCTTTTATCTATTCGTGTATTCTTTGTCCAGTTTCATTCTCTTTCCACCTGTTTCCTTTTTTTTTGATGTCTATATTATCCATTAATGACATCTACTTTGTCATTATTTTTCAGTTTCCACGGCATATCTCTATCTTTATCACTTCAGAGTCTGTGTTACAGTTTTCCTCTCGATTTTATCTTGAACCTTTCAAATCAATGATTTAAAATCCAACTGAAACTTTGATCTATATTGTCTTAACTGTCTCAGCTTCGTTGGCCAGGTCTTTAATTCAACCAACAAATGGAATATGTTTAGGAATTGTCTACCTTTAATCTTTCAGAATAAGTGCTTCTCTATATTGAACTTCCTAATACATTGACTAATATCTCTCAGTCCCCATTTAGCATCCAGATATGGGCACAGTTCTGTCTAGGGAAGAATTTAAGGACTCTGAGCCAAATCTTTTCTTCAAGAAGCCACATAGTCTTATATTGAACACATATTGCATTAAGTTGGTACTGCCCTACAGTGTTTCTGGTTTAAGTGTCCTACTAGGTTGTAAGTTGTTTAAGGGCAGGCATGTTATCCTAAGCCAATATAGCATGGGAGTTTAGAACATGGGTTTGATGGTCTTGGTTCAAGTCCTGGCTCTGCCACTTAATAGCTGCATAGTTTGGCAATGTTATCTAACTCTTTGTGCCTTAGGGTATTATACCATTGCTGTGAGAATTAAATGAGTTACTACATATATAGCTTTTAGAAGAATGCCTGAGCTTTGTACTGCCCAGTAAATTAAAAACAAATTTTTTTAATGTTTATTTTTGATAGAGGGAAAGCATGAACGGGAGAGGGGCAGAGAGAGAGGGAGACACAGAATCTGACTCAGGCTCTGGGCTCTCAGCCCAGATCCTAGGGAGGGGCTTGAACTCACGAACTGTGAGATCATGACCTGAGCAAAAGTCGGACTCTTAACCAACTGAGCCACCCAGGTGCCCCTGTACTGCTCAGTAAATGTTAACCATTATCATAAACATTGCTATCACCTCTACTTCCATCCCAATGGCATGTTATATATGTTAATAATGCACATTTAAAAAATGATGTGTATATAGATGTGATATACTATAATTAGCAGGTGAAATGAGAGTTGAGAGTAAACACAGGAAAAGGCAAACATTTTTTATCACTCTTTCTCTGTACCTTTGCCTTGGCTCATAAAATGGGAACTTCACAGATACTGGGAAAAAATTTCACCTATCTCTCCATCTTCTCATGCATATGTTCCAGCAGAAAGGATCTATTGATTGGTGAGGTGGAGAGGATGACTAAGCATGCCCTCTCGAGTTGTGATTTTGCTCTTTCTTTCTGCCTAGCTCTCCTAAAGACCAAACCTTTCTCCTCCTCTTCTTGAAGTAAGCACACTGGGCAGGGCTTGCCCCTGTGTAGGGAAACCCTTCCCATAGAAAGTAGGAAAGCCTATGTTTGTCTTGAGCCCAAACCAAATTCTTAAATAAAAATTACGAGCACTAAAGCTATTTTGATTCTTACCTGATTTCTGTCCTTCATTAGTTAGCTCATCCTCTGAAAGGTCCCAAATAAAAGGAAAGATGCATAGTGAAATAGTGGTAAAAGAGAAAATAAACATGGAGAGACAGATACAGAGGGAATGGGCTAGCTATAAATGATAAGATGGAGACTTGTTCATTTCTTTTTTAGAACAGAGTGTCCATGGGATGGCAGCGCTGGTGACTGATGAAGAAAGGAATAGATCCAAGGAGAGGTGATGTTGGGGGTGCAATAGATAGGCACAGATAGGGACTTTATATCCTGATATTTCTAGGACAGTCCAGGTGTATGCCTGAAGTCCTAGCATTTTTTCCAGTTTAGCATGTCCCTGAACAAAGGCATCCCAGTTTGGATAATTAATTATATAGTTACCGTAGGTATTACGGAGAGAAGACTCTTCTTGGTACATGATAATGGATAAAATAGATGAGCACTTTCATGAGGCATGTTATTTTTAAGTGATGGGTAGCCACATTTCTAGTTTTAAATGTTACCTAAAAGTTGTGTATGATGAAATTTCTTTGAGAAAATATGGTCATTAATAAAAGGATGACCAAAAATACTGTTTTCATTTATCTAGTTCAGTGGTTCTCAAAGAGTAGTCCCTGAAACATCATTGTGCCTGGGAACTTGTTAGAAATGAAAATTCTTGGGGTGCCTATGTGGTTCAGTTGGTTAAGTGTCCAACTTCAGCTTAGGTCATGATCTCGTGGGTTCATGAGTTCCAGCTCCACATCAGGCTCTGTGCTGTCAGTGCAGAGCCTGCTTCAGATCCTCTGTCCCCTTCTCTCTCTGACCCTCCCCTGTTCATGTGCACACACACACTCTCTCTCTCAAAAAGAAATAAACATTCAAAAAATGAAAATTCCCGAGAGCCATCCAGAATTACTGAGTCAGACACTGAGAATAAGACCAGCAATATATGGTTAACAAGCCCACCAGATGAATTTGATGCACACCAATGTTTGAGAACCACTGAGTTAGTTTATATGTAATAACTGTGGAAGCAGGGATATTATTTGGTTGTAATTTATCCATCAATCAACTGTTTTTTAAAAAAATCTACAAAACCTCTGTGTTGGGTGCAAAGAGAACACAAAAATACCAAAAGAAGCAGTCTGTACCCTTTAGAAGGTTACAATTTAGTTTGGAGAGATTGCACCTGTGCTCATAAGTTGTCTAGTAACTGAAAATGGTAAATAACTAGGCAGGCTGAAATTTCCATCAGAATTCAGAAGAGAGTTCCCAATGGGAGAGCATAGTCAGGAAATATTTTGTGGAGATCACAGAACTGGGAGAGCAGAACAGATGGGAATTGGCAGGAACTGGGAGAATCCATCTGGGAAAACAAAATCAATACACACCAAGCAGTGAGACACAACTGGGAAGAGCACTGTTCACATCAATAGAGCATTTCATTGGTGATCATTCAAAAAAGATTCAGAGGTAAGATATGTTTTGGAAATTTGGGATTGAACAAAGTTAAACAATTTTTTTCCTCTCTTTTAACTGCATATACTTCTCAGGATCTTTAAAATTCTAAAGACAAATATGATGTTCCAAAGGGGATTGTGGCACTACTTTAATTGTAGTCTTCAGCAAAGCCAGTGCCCAAATCGGATTAGATCCCTGAGAACTTTCTGAAGCGGAGTCATTGAGTCATTATAGCACATGGGCATACTAAGGCATCCAGCATGCTAGTCACCTCTTGCTTATCCTTTTGCAGCAGAATTATGTCACTGATGTAACAGATCAAAGTGATGTTCTGTAGGATGACCAGACAATCCAGATCTCTTTGGATTTTACTAAAATAGGATATGGGAGAAATAATAGCTTTGAGGTGCAGCTATAAATGAATATTGTTCATCCCATGTGAATGGGAACTGTCTGTGATCCTCATTTCTATTTGTAACAAAAAGAGCACATTTGCCAGGGCAGTGACAACATGCTACTTTTAAAGCCTTACTAATCTACTCTAGTAATGCCACATCCAGCACAGCTGTGGAAATGAGGGCTATTACTTGGCTGAGCCTGTGGTAATCTACAGTTATTCTTCAGGGTCTATCTGGTTTCTGTAAGAACTCCTCTAGGGAATTAAATAGAGGTGATAACAGGGCCACCCCTGAATACCTTGGGGTTTTAAGTGGCAATAGGCACTTTAATAGTGACATCATCTCCCACCACTAGGATAAAATATGTATTTTATTTACTATTTGAATGGAGATTGAGGGGGCAGTTTCAGAAGTTTCCATTTGTTCTTTCCTAAGACCAATGACCCAATGTGGTGGTGACTCCAACTGCCAAGAATATCAATTCCAACTATACACTCAGAGACTAGAGAAATCACTACTGGGTAGATCCATGGACCTGAGGGCCCCACTATAAACTGGAGATTATCTGGGTATTCATTTATTCCTGACCATTATAAGCCCCCACTTCAACAGAGAAAACATAATGATACTTCGGTTTTCCAGATATCAGTGTCAATTCAGAACCTATGTTCAATAGTCCTTGAAGGGTATGGGCATTTTCCCCCAGTGTTACAGTAACATAAGCATATGGCTGCAGGTCCCATTGGGGAAGGATCAAGGAAGGGCAGGGTCTTTTCTTCTGAGAATACAGTCAATTTTTCAGTCAAAGATTTCCAAATTGGCTTAGATCTGTGAACTGAGTGAGAGATTGTGACTTTTATTGGGACGATTCCCTTCACCCTTCTGCTTTTTTCCATTCTTGCTTTTTTCCACCTTCTCTGGGAAAGCCATGCCTACAACTTCCTTTAATTTGACCTCCTTGACTGATCCTCCAACTGCTTTGTTTGGTACAGCAATTCCATTTCCTGGCTTATATAAGTAAAGCCTCATCAGAGTTCCATCATCCCCTTGGGTATTAATAAGCTCATCACTATAACTGCCTCTCCTATGGTCAGGTATAGTTAGCGGAGAATCACCACTGAACAATTATGTGATGCTGCTGTCCCTCTTACTAGCATATTCCTGATAATGGTTGGTATGTCCTCTGGGATTCCCATGGAACAAAATTCTTTGGATATAATTATATGTAATATAACCATTAGAGAATGCTTACTTTCCTCAGCTTCTTTATTTTTTCTCCCATCTGCGAGGGCAACTCAAATATATCCATTTTGCTCTGCATTAACTATTGCTTCCTCCAGGCTGCTCTGAGCCACCACAAAGCGTAAAACCCTGTCCCTTGGCATCCTTGCCAGGGTATTAAATCCCATTTCTCCAAATCAACGAATTCTTGCATATCCAGTCTTATATTCTGACACTCTTCATTAAGCCCCCTCAAAATTTAATCCCATGTAGTATATGCTAGCTAATTCTTGCAGCAACTTCAGTGTAATATCTCTTTCCTTTCTTATCAGATCCAATATGTCTCCAGCAGAGTTATGCTGAGGTTTAACCTCAGTTGCCTGCCTGACAGCCAGAAGAGAGGGTGGGGCAGCATTGGGGAAGAGGTTTCAGCAGCATTTGTAAACACGAGAGAAGGGCTGGTTCTTTTTGTGGAAGAGTGGGCTACTTCAGCAAGACTTACAGGAGATAAGGGCCTCTTTTCAAACTGTCAGTGAGGTTCTCTTGCTCTCTCCTATGTTAGTCGTCAACGGCTTATTATGATCCCCAGTTCCTCATTATCCTTTGGCATGGCAGAACCCAATTTAGCAGCAACCAGACAACTCCCTGTCATAGACATTGTTCCATCATTTCTTTCAAATGCCTGAATGTCTGTACCACAGGCATTCCTCTTCATTACCACTAATAAAGTCTTTAGCTGTTGGACCACCACCTCAAACAGGGACCTTCCGCAGCCCACACATCAAGTAGGATGGTGATTCTTTTTCTGCTCAGCCATGAGTGTGTAGGTCCCCCAATTCCCACTTTCTGTTTTCTCATATCACCCCTATCCTTATTTGTGATGGTTCGTGAATTCTAAGAATTAAATGCCAAAATGGGATTAGATATTCAGGGGATGTTTTTTTAGGGTAGAGGGAGTGAAGGCCTGTGAATCATAAAGGCAAGGGAGGAGGAGAAGGTGGGGAGAGCCTTCAGACTACAATGCAGTCTGAAATTTATAGAGGAGAAGGAGCAAGGGAGACATAAATAGAAAGAATCTCAGATTGCAGTGAAGTTCTAAGAAAGTTTTAATCAGGTTGATGGGGAGTTTGGGGTAAAAATTGTGCATCGGAAGGATCCTGTGTCTTGCACGAGTACTTTTGCTGTGCTCATGTATTGGCCGTCAGCAGCCTGTGGAAAAGCATCTTTTCTGTGCAAACATCACAGCCTGTGGAAAACGTTTCTGTGCAAACGTCAGCAGCCTGTGGAAAAGCATCTTTTCTGTGCAAACATGGTAGTGGGTCTAGGCCCCCATGAGAGGAGATCTGACTGGGGCATTTCGTAGCTTTCAAGAGGTATGTTTTCCAGACTTATTTGGTGATAGCCTTTCCTTGCAAAACATTTTCTGGAGATGTTTTGTGGAATATACTTTAGAAAGCTCTAGGCTTTATATTTGTGTTAAAATTTGAGTTGCTGATATAAGTCATTTTAGGAATGCATATGGCATCTCTTTAATGTCTCTGGTGTTCATTGCTTAATTTTTGGGTCAAGAGAATGTTCTACATTTTTATTATATTTTAAAACAAACATCTATATAGCAGATTACCATGTGCCAGACACAGTTCAACGCTTCTATAAATATTAACCTGCAGCAATACATTTAAGATAGGCACTATTATCACCCTCATTTTGCAAATGGGGAAACCAAGACTCAAAGAAGTTACATGACTTACCCAAGATCATATAACCAGTATGTAGCTATGCCAGAAATTAAATCCAGAATCTGGCTCCAGAGTATATGCTCTCAATCACTAGGCAATACTGTCATGTGGGCATTCCTGTGTGTCTGAGGCCCTTCAAAAGAGACTTTGGATGCTAATGCTGAACTATACATAGCAGGCCCTTGGTAATGAAGGACTGTCAGTGCCTGGTGTATTAGAGCTTGGATGACCCAGACGAGCAGGATTCTGATAGCCAGAGTTCATTTGCCAATGAACTTCCTCACACACATGCATGTTCTGAGTACACATTATTTGTGTCATGAACCAATACAAGGAAAACCTGCACGTATGTGCCCCATACACACCAACTGAATCGTGTGGCTATGCCGTGTCTTATATGTTCATTACAAGCGTATGCAATCAGGATTTTTCCAGGATTCTTATGAGTGCATTAGTAGCTGGTTAGCATGAGATGTGTGGAATTTGACTCCATACAGACCTGTACTTATGAGCCTGGATCTTGAGCAGGTTTCTTTCCTTCTTTAGAACTTCACCTGTCTCATCAGCAAAAGCAGCTATCATAATACCTATCTCACAGGGTTAGGAGAAATTAAACTTCTCAGCACAGCGCCAGCACTCAGGACTGCAGTGTTTTCATAAACTGAATGAAACATTATCTACAGTTCTTAACGCAATCAATTTCTAGTGATTGTTAGTGAAACGAGCATATACTGTGTTAACCTGAGCTGGTTTCAAAATATACCCTTGCTGGTTTTCCTATAGAGTCCTGTCTTCTTGTTTTCCTTTAGACTGAACTCTTTAGGGCACCCGGCTCCGCTTCCTAGTCTTCCACTCTTCAGCTGTGTAGTTCTAGACAAGCCACTTTCCTCTGTGGGCACGAATGTCCTCTCTTGTTTCTGAGTTGAGTTTTACAGACTTGGAGTCACGGATAGGTGCTGGGTTGCCTGCTTGAGAATCAAGAGAGAACTTTGACAAACTGCAGTCATAGGCTTTATCTCAGTGATTCTGAGCATTTTGCTCATTAGGGTAATAATAGTAGCTACTATTAGAAATAAATCCCTGAATTTTAGTGGTTTAATACAGAGAAGTCTATTTCCTGGTCAGGTAAATGTCTGATGCAGGGGTGCCCAGTAGTTTTCCTGCTCTCCTCTTTATTAAGATTTCATCTTCTTTCATCTTGTTGCTGTGTCATCCACCAGGCCATTGCAATCTTCTACTTCCAACTAGCAGACAGAGGAAGTACACGTAGGAGCATACAAGTGTGGAGTGGCACACATTGCCTTCTCTTAGATTCCATTGACTCAAACTTGGTCAAACGATACACCAAGATTCAGGGAGTGTGGGAAATGTAGCCTGTGACAGCTCCATCCCAGTGACAGCTTTGTGCTGGAATGACGAGTGGTAATTTCTCCTATGGACAGCCAGCTGTCTCTCCTATAGCTAAGTTTATGAATCAGTGAGCTTGATGGCACCTGAACTTGTTTCCAGAGGTCATCTGACCATATGTCTGAAGCATATCATGTACAGAGGAGTCTTAGCTAACTTTTATTTAATGAGGTTCTTAAGACTTTTTTTTTGAAAATTTATTTTAGAGAGAGAGAAAGAGTGAGCAAGCGCCAGTGGGGAAAAGGGGCAGAGGGGGAGGGGAGAGAGAGAGAGAGAGAGAGAGAGAGAGAGAGAGAGAGAGAATCTTAAACATGCTCCATGCTTAGCACAGAGCCTGACGTGGGGCTCAATCCCATGACCCTGGGATCCTGACCTGAGCTGAAATCAAGAGTCGGTCACTCAACTGACTGAGCCATGTAGGCACCCCCCTTAAGACTTTTTGAAATTCTAAAACTTGATTCTATATTCTAAATTTGAATTCCACAGACAGGAAAAAAATCAGAAAAGATTATGAAAAACTTTGTCTCTTACCTAAATTCCTCCCCACCGCCCCCCCCCACCGCCAACTGGATTGCAGAGTATTAATTACAGTCACTCTTTGTTAATTCTCTTATCTTTTCAATGTGGGGAGAGCAAATACCTTTCAAATCAACAGGAAGTGTATTTTTAAAATCACTATGCATACCAACCTTCTCATCAGAATGAACTCCCTTGTTTTTCAACACATGTAGATTATGTGTTATTTTTTAATATAATGTTCTTATTGAGTGTTAATTGCATGCACCTACAGCTTTCCAAGAAGTGATAACTAGATACTGTCAAACTTATAACAGCCAGTCTTCTCTCTACCATTGTACATGTGTTAATTTATAAGGTGGATTAGCAGGAACTTCAGAAACCCCTTATTTTTGGACTGCTTGATGATGTTAGTGAAGAAAGAAAAATGCAGATCTACTACTCCCATCGAAAATGCTATAAAAAGGCAACGGGCAGGCGTACTCTAGCACAAAGGTTTTTTTATTGATGAAAGCTTTTGCTAATGTACCCTAATTTTATAAGCTTTCCAAGTTAGCACAAAAAGTACATGTAAACCCAGAAAAATCTCCATCTGGATATATTTTCCTTCTATTTTCTTTCTTTTTTTTAAAAGTTTTTATTTATTTTTGAGACAGAGAGAGGCAGAGCATGAGCAGGGGAGGGGCAGAGAGAGAGGGAGACACAGAATCTGAAGCAAGTTCCAGGCTCTGAGCTGTCAGCACAGAGCCTGACACGGGGCTTGAACTCACAGACTGTGAGATCATGACCTGAGCTGAAGTCGGATGCTTAACCGACTGAGCCACCCAGGCGCCCCTCCTTCTATTTTCTTAATATGCACTTTCTTATTTGGAAAGATCTCATGTAACTGTAATTATCATTTGCAGAACACTTAGTCTGCCCTCTCTACATTTTTGTGTAACTTCCTCGGGTCTCATGAGATGAGTGTGAATGGTGTACCCTGGGCAGCATATTTATAGGTAGGTCTGATATTAGAGTGTGCAGCTCCTCCGTTAAGAAACTCCTTCTTTGGGGCGCCTGGGTGGCTTGGTCAGGCTGGTGGTTGAGTGTCTGACTTCGGCTCAGGTTATGATCTCACAGTCCGTGAGTTCGAGCCCCGCGTCGGGCTCTGTGCTGACAGCTCAGAGCCTGGAGCCTGTTTCAGATTCTGTGTCTCCCTCTCTCTCTGCCCCTCCCCTGTTCATGCTCTGTCTCTCTCTGTCTCAAAAATAAATAAACGTTAAAAAAAATTAAAAAAAATTAAAAAAATTAAAAAAAGAAACTCCTTTATAATAAATTTCATTAATTTTTGTGATAATTTAGAAATAATTAATATTTAATTTAAATGTTTCTTAAAAAGAATTTACTAAGTAAAATAATAATGCAAACAAAATTGTAAAAGAAATCCTCTATGTTAAATAAAAAAAAAAACTTGAACAAAAAAGCAAACCATAAGAGACTCTTAATGATAGAGAACAAACTGAGGGTTGATGGAGGGAGGTGGGCGGGGAAGGGTCTAAATGGGTATTAAGGAGGACACTCGTTATGATGAGCACTGGGTATTATAAG
Organism: Panthera pardus; assembly: GCF_024362965.1. NCBI lineage: Eukaryota > Metazoa > Chordata > Mammalia > Carnivora > Felidae > Panthera > Panthera pardus. The sequence continues at coordinate 20,269,091 of NW_026526732.1, read as the reverse complement.
TAAGTGATGAATCACTAAATTCTACTCCTGAAGCCAATATTATACTACATATTAATTAACTAAAATTTAAATAAAAAATTGAAAATAAATAAATACATTATATCTATATCTATATCTATGTCTATATCTATATCTATATATCTGTATCTATTTGAAAAAAAACTTGAAAGCAATATAGGAACCTTGGTTACATGTGCTTTGGGAAAGCTCACCATCACAAAAATTCAGTAGGGGTGCTTTTTGTGTGGGTATTCAGAGTTCTAGAATAGATGTAAGGGAACAGAGATGAGATGTAAGATAGCAGGCCTGTTTTTGGCCATTCTAGAGCCTAAACCTTTGAATTTCATGTATCCTAACATTCTATAAGGACAAGGGTTCTGTTTTCTTGCATTTTAGTTCTTAACAGAGAGGTGGCCTCTTTACACAGTGTTGTATAGTATTTTGTGAATGAATGAATTGATACATGAAAAATACATGCATGTAAAAATGTCCAGTGAGCCATTATTTTGATAATTTAAACAATTTCTAATCAATGAAATTTTTAATCTGAAAAGTCACTTTGAGATGCTTTTGGGTTCAATTTAAGATGTGTCTGAAAGTACCGAATATTTTTAATCAAAGATGTTTGTGGGGGTGCCTGGGTGGCTCAGTTGGTTAAGCGTCTGACTCATGATTTTGGCTCAGATCGTGAGCTCATGGTTCATGAGTTCCAGCTCTGCGTTGGGCTCTGTGCCAACAACAAAGAGCCTGCTTGGGATTCTCTCTCTCCCTCTCTCTCTCTCTCTGTTTCTCCCCCACTCGTGTTCTCTCTCTCTCTCTCTCTCTCTCTAAATAAAGAAATAAACTTAAAAAAGATGTTGTTAAAAAATGACAAGGGAAATCATTGAGTTATAGTTCCTTTTTTTACAAAGCCATTTTTACCCCCTTTTGAACTACTGCTTTAAATTCTTTCATAGCATACAAAATTTGTTTTAAAAGGTGACAGTTATTTTATGGGAAACTTCACAGTGTTCTGCCTTTTCTTTTTCTTTATTCATTTTTGAAGATTTATTTAACCCAGCATGTATATTTCAGGTGAGTGAAACTCTTAAGAAGCAAACTTAATGGCTAGCTGATCTGACTGCCGATTCAAAAGGTTAAAGCAACAGAAATAGCATGGTAAAAGTTGCAGAAGGTTGGTGAATTGTTATGTGGAAATTTTTAAACTTTATTTTTTAGTTAAGTCAGTTGGGACCTGAATTGTTATCATAACAATGCAGTAAATTCTTCTCCCTGAGGAATTAAGTTCAGAAAGGTAAAAAATCTTCAATAACTATACTTAAAAAATGGCACATTGAAGTTAAATTGCTTTATTTTTCCTCCTTTCTAAGTTAGATCCGGCCCTTTGTCTATTTTCAATCCTTTTCCGGGATGCATAGGTTTTCTAAAGGCAAACTGAGGGCACTATACAATCTTTGAATTGTAACCAAAGTGGGGGTCAGCTTTGCCTTTCCCCAACTAATATTTGTCTACTTACCTGCTTCTTCTCCCACACACTGCACACATAAACATGTTTAGGCATGTGCAAAGTTACGGGCATGCTTTCTTAGGGCATGATTATTCATGGCTGGGTAATCATCTCTCCCTGATTTCTATAGGATGTGGAATCTTTTAAGTGAAGGTAGAAGGAATTCAAAGGAAGGAGTGTGCCATAGAGAGGAAGAGAAGTGGGCTGAGGGGAAGTCTGTAAGTCATGGTCAGCATGATTGTCTAGTCTAGGAAACAAAATTGTGACTATCACTTCAGGATTGGGGCTTTTTTCGCCGTTGAGTACAAGGCAGGAATGTGGTGAGGAACGAGAGGTACAGGAGCAAGAGGTAAAGCTAGTGCCATATAGGACAAGATCGTATACCTGAGAGGGAAGAGCAGTTTTATTCATGTTTTCTCAGACCAGTCCCACGGCTAGTCCTCTGCCCTCTTCATTCACACTCCCACGGAAGGGGGAAGGAATTCTGTTCTAGTCCTGAGATCTAACCGTCATCAGTGAACAAGGTACACTTTTATTCCTTAAAAGGTGCAAAGCTATGCTTATTTATTATTCTTTTTTTCTGCTTTCTTGTGGGTAAATTGGTAAGTAGTCTTGTGGCTCCTTAGACCTTGGCTAACACTCGCACTCATATCTCCTCTCTCTCTATTTCTGTCTCTGTCTCTTGATCCCATTAGTCCTAAGATAAAGCCTTAGAAGTTATTAGGTCTTTCAAGTAATCTTTTCCTAGGACTTTATTTCAAGCACTTGCACAGTTATTAGTTAATTAGCACTTCCATTCCTATTTTCCTGCGGAGAGAAGGAATAATGGGCGATCCAATATATAGACATGCCCAGATACCTGGCTATAAATTGTCAACTACCACCAAAACCCCATCTATTCAAAGTTGAGAAGCAACTCAAAAAATAGGTGGGCAACTTGTTTGGATGAGAGAGAGAAAAAATGGCATTTGGGGACAAACAGAGCTGGCTTTGAATCCTACCCCAAACACTTAGTGTCTGTGGCACCAGGGAAAGTGATTTATTTATTGTATATTAATTTGTTTGAGCTTCTTTCCATTTTTAAAATGCTTACTTATTCATTTTGAAAGAGAAAGTGCTAGTGGGGGGAGGGGCAGAGAGAGAGAAGAGAGAGAATCTGAAGCAGGCTCTGTGCTCTAGGGGGCTCCATCTCATGAACCACGAGATCATGACCTGAGCTGAAACAAGAATTGGAGGGCACTTAACAGACTGAGCCACCCATGCCCCCCTGAGCTTATTTTCTTATCTCTAAAATGGAGATTATAATGTTTTCCTTGAAGGATTCTTGCAAAAGTCATAATAATGTATTATCCTTGACATACAGTAGACACTCAATATATAGGACATTTTTTCAATCAGTCTGTGATTTTCCTTTCCTCCCCTCCTCTGTCCCAAATGACTTCTTTCTCCTTTTTGTACACAGCCCCCAGATTCCATGTCATCTTTCTATGACTTCTCTTTTTTCCTGAAAGATTACCCTAATTTACTGGCATCAGACATCACCTGTGTAGAACTATAGGTAGCTGAAGGTTGAGTAAAGAAGGGCACAAATCCTGCGGGGCTATGATGACTTAGATCATACAGGCATATTAAATAGGTAATCTCCTTATCAGGCAACTTGATGTTTCACATTGGTAACCCAGGAAGGCTAATAATGTGACCTATTTCCAAACTGATATTCCGCAAATATTTTCAACTTTTATTAAAGTGAACAGAGAAAGAGTTTCTATTGAAAAATTGTACACACTTTTTGTATTAAAAATAAAATATATTTGTCATATGCACTAAAAGTAGTGTAAGATGTTAACTTAATGGAATGAGCTTTTCACAATTTTAAGTCACTCATAAACAGGGAACATTTGTTATTCAGATAGAGAAACAATGTTAACAAGACCAATATCCTGTATCTATGTTGCCTTTCTTTTTTGTCTACTTTGTTAATAAAAATAGCATCTAACTATTTCATATACACATAAACATATTATTTTATGTTGTTATATTATATTATACTGTATTATATTATATTATATTATATTATATTATATTATATTATATATTTCTCCCTAGAAGAAAGATAAATGACTGCCAGTATTTGTCAATCATAGTTATTCATTTTGTGTTGAATTTTGAAGTCTCCAGCTCTCAGTTTAGTTTTCCTGCTTGAATTTTTATAATTGCCAGAGATTACAAGCAAAAACCCAAGATACCTTGACTAAATGAAATTTTGCAAGATTCTATAATGATATGAAAGTATCATCAATGGGTGAAAATCTTAAGGTAAACTTTGTCACTTTGTTACCTTTGAATTTCTTTATAATTTATAGGACAATCTTATTTTGATTACTTTAATTAATCCTGAAAACAACCCCACATATTACATATTATTAATACTATAGACAAAAAATAGAGACTCAAATTATGTCATTTGCCCAAGAGTATGAAGCTTGAAAGTGGGATAACCAGAGTTCAAATATGAATCCATTAGCTCCAAATCCTATGCTGTTTTCTGTGACCATGTTGCAGTTAATTTTTAGAAAATTGAGCAAATGCTCCAAATTTTAGGTTAAGAGTCCGAAAGGCAAGAATAGAAAATCATCTACCTGGGATGATTTGTCCTAGAGAGTGCAATTAACTTGGTCCCAAAATGGTTTAAAGATCTGGGACATTTTTGATTAAGTAGGTGAAGGTTGGTAAAATTTGCCAACTTTTTCTATTCTGACTTCATTCACTTCTTTGTACTTTAAATGTGATTTCACAGAATAAAGAAATGGAACATCACATAAAAGGGTGAGTCCATGGCTCCAGGCTTTTAAGATACAATTCAGTTCTACTCTATAGGGTTTCAGAAACAAACAAACAAACAAACAAACAGAAACCAAAGAAACAAAAAAGAACAAAACAAACAAAACAACAACAAAACAAAACAAAACACAGAAAAAACCATAGCTGTAAAGGGTTCATGGAAAATGACTTAGAGGCAGGTTGTAGAAAGTAGAATGATGATTTGGGATGCAAGGGTATATTTCATTCATGGAAGGAGGATGTTAAGAATGTCTGAAGCATTACCATTGACATGTGAGTATCATCAGTTCATTAGGATTTTGTTCATTTATGTTATAAATCCAATTTGTATTATTAATTTGGATTCTATGATTCACTTCAGCCTAGTGATACTGATGGGTAGTAGATACTCTCAAAACATTTTGTTAGAATGTTAGAAGGTAGGGGACAGAAATGTTGGGAAGATAAATGTTGAAATAAAGATTTCAGTTTTGTGGGTCTAGTTGACCTTAAGATATATAGTGATATTACAATAGTGTTTTAAACAGAAGGGAATCTTGAGGAATGGAACATTGCCATTTTGCACAATGTGATTATATGCAAAGAACAACCATTTGTGTTTTTGGAAGGTGCTGTTATTTTGAGCTGAAAGATTAGGGTAGAATTATAAACATTTTCAGTTGTAATATCATGGAGGTGCTCCTAGCTTTTCTATGTTAAGAATTTTTCAGTGACTCAGAGAAAATTGAGTTGGAATGTTGGGGAAGGAAATGGAAAAGAAGGAGATTAGAATTAGAAGCAAGTCCTAAAGGGGTAAAAGGGAGAAAATCAAGTCACGGAAGCTTTGTAATTTGTCCAGAATTTCACAGCTTCTAAATGTCCCTGGACTCTATGTTCTCATAGTTCTATGAAATCTATGAAATAGGAGGAATAATAACCCTAATCTGTGATGTTACTATAGTATTAAACTAGAAAATAAATGTGAAATTCTTAACACAGTACGAAGGAGATACACTGCAAGATACTATAAGATTATAATGATGATAATAATAATAACACTGACTCTATATCCTAGGCTTTCTTTGCCTACCACACTGTAGTAACACAAGATGATTCAGTGGTGGAACCAGAGCTGGCAGGGAAACCGCTGCTCTTTTGTTCCTATAATGCTAGAAAGTGGCTGGATATGGGTAGGTGTGTCACCGACAGAGAGGGGGTTTGAGGTGGGAGGAAAAGGGAGGGGTGTAGGGAGAACTGACCATGGCACTACTGTAGAAGTTAACATCCTTTTACTATCCATCCTGAGCTCACCTCCTACCTCATACATTCCCCTACCATACCAGGGCAAGTATTCGAAAAGGGGCTTATTCACTTATCAATTCTTTACTGTGAATAGATCTATACAAATAAAAGAGACCCATTTCAGGGCAGTGCAACAATCCACCAAATGCAGGGGTTGCTTGCTTGGCATTGAGAACTGTGTTTCTCGCTCCTGTGGTGCACATGTAGGCACGTGTGTACTAAAGAATGGAGATTCATACCAGGAATGGGAAAAAAGCTTTTGAACCTCACAATAAATGAAGCATATGGGGTAAAAAAGAGTGCCTGTTTCATACACCACCCTTCTGATGTGATTCTTTCAGAGAGAACTTCTCAATATAAAGTAATTATAACCTACTCACACCAGTCTTGCCCTGCTTTCTGCTTCATTGACTCATTCAACTTCTGCCAGTGTTACTTTATATTTGAGTTATAAGGAGAAAAAACATTTCGTTTAACTCGCTATATAGCATTTTTCAAAATCCAAGCATCACTAGAGTTCTTGGAAAGTAATGACTACTGAATTTGTATTTGGTCTGGAGAGTTTTTATCCCCATTCTTGGAAGGACTTAACAGTTATGACATTTGGTCATTAGAATTTGGTGACCTGTGTGTCTCTAGTGAAACTTGAAAAGGCTAACAGGTCTCTGATGATAGAAAGAAAACAAAGTAAAGTACTTTTTTCTTTTTCTTTTTCTTTAACCACTTGCTATAGCAGATGGACAATTTTTATTTAAAGATGAAAGAAAAAAATTTAGTAAATGAAAATTTTCTTGGATCTCCTAGATAGGAGCAGTCTGGTCACTTAATTGGGGTTAGAATTATGATCAAATAAAAGCAATCTGATTATCGAGAGACTTTTTTTTTTTACACCATGAGATCCACTTAGGAGTCAGTTTAATTGCTGACTGGTGTATCAAGTGCTTAGAACAGAATCCATTAAATTTTTATTTAAAAAACATCAACACACTTTCATCAAACATTCTAAATTATATCTTTCAAAAGTCCATGACTATACTTAGCCTTCTATGAGCTAATAATTCAGATAATAAAAAATGACAGACAATAAAAAATGAACAAGAGTGTTTGTTTTTAAACCTTTCCTAAATGTTAATTAAACGTTTTTTTTTTTTTTTTTTTCCAATTTCATTTTTATATTCCACTGACCAGCCTGGCTCTGAGGAAATTCCTTAGTCACCAACCCAAAGGACAATGAGTATATCAATCAGGGCTCAACTAGAGAAACAGGACCATTAGGGTGTAAACATTAAAAAGCTTCATTGCAAGCAACTGGCTATGCACTTATGGGGGTTGACTAGGCAAGTCCAGAATCCTTAGGGCAGGCCATCTGGGAGGGCAGACTGGAGTTCTCAGCTACATTCTGTCCACAGGCAGAATATCTTCTTCTTCAAGGAAGTCTCAGCACTGCTTTAAGACTTTTTAACTAATGGAATCAGGCTTACCTAATCATCTAGGATAATTTCCTTACTTGAAATCAACTGATTAAACACTTTAATCACATCAACAAAATACCTTCATAGTAACACCTAGATTAGGGTTTCACCCAGTAACTGAGGACTGTGGCCTAGCTGTGTTCACATATTAAAAGTCAATCACAGGATGTCAATGTGCAACAGATCCATTCAGAAAACAAAGAATTAATATTCATTAATTGCTTGAATCAAAAATAACTTATCTGTGCTTTTCCAAAAATCACAATTTTGAAGATGCTTCAGCATTGCCTTCTAATTTGCAGTGTAGCTCAGAATAAATAAATTAGTGTGTGACCTGGGTTTTTCCATTTGGGGACAATCTCTGAATTACCTAAACCAGTCTTATTAATGCTTCACGCCTATAAATCTCAGCACTAGCTCTGATCTTTTGGGGGGAAGGGGATGGGCTTAACTTCTTTTCCTTCCCCGTCTTCTTTCCAGTTCTAATGGAGTAAACTGTTTTTTCAATGAACTAATTATTTGCTGCTACAGCAAGGGAGGGATTTTTTTCACAAATCATGTTGAATACATGGTGGTTAATTTCTTAAGCTAGACTCTCAAAGCTCAGTTCAAAGACCAAAAACTCTTCTCTTTAGGTATACACATCCTAGATTGGAAATCTCTTCTTTACAGCAACTAACTTGAATTTACAGCTATGTATGGGGAACATATACTTCTAGCTAATATCTGTTCCTTCACGTACTCATTCATTAACTTAGCCTCCTATTCCTAATTGGAGAATTATTTCTAATTGTTGACATTTACTGAATTTCTACTGTGTACTAGACTTGACACCAGATGCTGTGGTATAAAGGCCACAAAAGTAAAGGAAACAGCCTCACAGGGCTTAATTATACATTAAGTTCAGGGTGATTGGTGCTAAGATGAAAGAAGTAAAATGTATTATGGGAAGATGTAGCAGGGAGACCAGGAAGTTGCTCCTTAAACTCTTCCTGAACAAACTAATACCTTAACTGACGTGCGCCAGATTTAGGGCATGTTGGACAGAGCAGGAAAAGAGGAAATACTTGCACAAAGGCTAATAGGTGAGAGAGCTCATGGTGGGCTATGGATTCACAGAGAACATTTATCAGGTTGAAGCACAGAATTCAAATCAAATGAGAATGTTTAAATGTCCAGAGTTGAGACTGAGGAAGTAAGTAAACCCTAGATTTTGGAAGTCCTACTTAGTTATGTTAATGAATTTTGAACTTCACTTACGGGAAGTCAAAAGCCATCAGAGAGTTAGAAGTAATATAGGAAGGAGTATTTTGGAAAAAGTCTCTCTAGATGTAATATGGACAATGGATTAGAGAAGGGGACTCTGCAAATTCAGTGAGAGTAGGGATGTTTGTTTCTATTTTGGACACTGTTGTGTTCAACATCCAACTGAATAGCTCATTGCTTAGACTATAGTAGATAGTGATTAATTAAATAATTAGTTAAATGAATATTTATTAACTTCTAGTATAATATCCTTGCTATATGCAAAGGACATAGTGCTAAATAAGCTTGATATGATCTAAGCCATCATGGGTCTGACAGAGAAGGGAAAGAGATAACAAACAATACATTTATAAATAAAATAATTACATACTATTCTAAGTGCCATGAAAGAAACCAAAGAATTGCTGTGATGGAGAATGATGGGAGGTGCCTATTTTAGGTAAGGTTGTCAGGAAAGACCTGCTTGAGAAGGTGGCAATATGGAGATATAAATCGTAAAATATGCATTTTAAAATAACTATAAAAAGTAAGATCGAGTGGAAACAATTGCAATGATTCAGGGAGGTTATGATGAGTGTCTACGACAGGGTAGTGGAAATGATCTTGGAGGGAAGTGGTGGGTTTGAAGATAATGATCCTACAGGACTGGGTCACTAACTGGATGTGGGGACTGAAGAAGAGGAAGGGATTATGACTATCGAATAGTGGATGGTGGTACCATTCCCTGAGGTAGAGATTCGAGGAGTAGAAGTAGGAGGACGTTGGTGTTGAGGTGATAATAGAGTCTGTTTCGGACACTGCTCAGGTTGTGGCTGATGTATACAGGCAGGCAGGGGACGCTGGCTGGACCTTGGTCCACATCCAGTTGCACAGGCTGCACACTGACATTACATCGATGGTGTTATTTCTAGGCATTCACCAAAGACTGCATAGTTTGGTATTGCTGGAATTTGATACAAACTTTGTTCAATCCTTTCTTTTGTTAACAGCCGTGTATTGAGTTCAGAGACAAAGATGTGGTCACTGCCCACAGAGAACTCTCCATTAAGTAGTGGGGTGAAGGAAGGCTAGTAAAAAAAATAATTGTGATGCAGTATATGAATAATTTAATGGAGTCATGTCCAAAGTGCTTTAGAAGAATAAAGGAATAAGTATTTTGGAATATGTAGAAGTGTTCAGAAAGAGTGGAATTAGATCTTGTTTTTGAAGAATAGGTAGGACTTCCCCGGGGAGAGAAATGAACAGGGTTCAGGGGAAAATTTCTAGTCTGAGAGAAGAGCAGGAGAGAGGCAACTAAGAACATGGCATTCATGACAAATAGGGACAGGATTGGGTGAGATCGTAGAAGACAGGCACTGAGGCTGGGGGCACATCATGGTGGCAGCTTGTGATCTGTCTTACTCTGGAAAGGATATTCTGCCTGTGCTAGTTCAGAGTTACAGCTTAGAATGAATTTGTCCCCTTTTATGATGGTGCCCCTATTTGACAGAGCTGCTGAAGCTTTGTTATTCCTGAATTGTTCTTGTTTTCTGTAATGTTCACTCAAACCACCATTTTTGCCTTTATCTCGTTGTCTGTTTTTCCAGAAGGCCAACCTAAATGAGATCATGACTATTTATAATTTCAATTTAGTTTTTAAGAGCATAAAGGGATCTCAGAGCCTTCTAATTTGTTCTCTTCCTTTAATGACAGCCAGTTCTAGGGCAATGAAGCAAATATTTATTTTTTTTCTGTTGATGTCAGGATTTCTCTTCTTACATCTTCTCTTTTTGGCCCCCATCTTTTTTTTCAACTATTTTTATCCCCCTTTTTCTATTCTTTTTCTCCTTCATACTGCATATTATACAAATTTACAAGTGCCTTCTCCTCACTAAATTTATTTTTCAAATAAGCAACAAATATATGTAAATGATGTTGTATGTAGAGTTATCCAAATTTTGTGCCCTTACTCCGAGGTCTTATTAGGATGCTTTTCCTGTAAGCAATGGTCTTTATTAAATAAATGACAGCCACTATTACTGATATTCTTAAAATATGTACCCTCCCAGTTTAAAACAATAAGCTTACATGTCCTAGTGAGACTATATGTTATGAAAAAGTTATTCTAATAATAGCTTATTCTAAGTTATTGTGTAAATCTTACTCCATTATGTATTAGATTTGTTCATATGAAAAATGTACTACTATTGTGGCTTAAAATTGCCTTCTTTTTTTTAAGTAAACAACTAATTCTAGAGACTGAAAATCAGGAATATACCTACCACCATTAAGATTTAATTTTCTTTCTTTTTACATTTAAATTTTAATAAACTTATACCTAGTTGTTTATGAACCTGGAGTGGATAATTTAGTGGCAGAAAAACATAGTAGGCTGCTACTTTGAGGATAGTATTAAACATTTCTGTCTCAAAAATACCACTTAAAATCATCTGGTCTACATTGTCATTTTCTTTTGAATGGTGTGAAAGCTTTTGTTGCCATGTCAACAGCTTGATCTAAAGTTCACTCTTCCCTGGCCTCCAGTGAAAAGATATTCTTCAGCTGACTAGCTCTCTTAGGGAAGTTTATTAGAGCCAGCTGTACAATTTAACAGTGTAAAAGAAACTAGGACTAATGGGAAGTATGGCTTGAAGGTATAGCATTTCACATGGAAGAAATTGTTCCTCTATGCCACAAAGCATTCATAGCAGAGTGACCGTGCTCTCACGAGTTGCTTCACACACTTAAGTCCAGTTAGAAGTCAAGAAATTGTTACGGAACATGCCATTAGCAGTGGAATTAAGAAACCTTCCCCAACTAAGAAACCTTCCCCAACTAAGCACGTAGTTGCTTAGACCAACGTATGTTGGCCTCCAGTTTTCTGAGCAACATGGTACCCAGTCATGTAGTCCATTCAGATTTGGTTCCTAAGGTATTTTCCCAGATCCTATAGCATTATAAAGCTAGAGAAGATTTGTGTTGGCAACTTAAAATATGCGGATAATGGTAATTTATTGAGGAGCTGTTATTATATAGTAGGTACTGTGCTAGGCACTGCTTATAAAAAAAATGAGTAAGACTAAGGAGTCTCGTGGAAGTGCAAGTACATGTAACTACGTAGTGATATAGGTTCTTATATTTAAAGTGTACAAATAAACCATGGGGCAGAAAAGTAAGAGAGGAGAAAGCAAAGTAAGGAAAACCTCTCATTCACTGACAACAGGATACCTACTAGAATAAGTTAACTGTTGCAAATGTTCTTGTTGAAAATCTCTGCAGTGTGGCTATTACATGGTAGCTTGTTCGTTGCCAAATTTGTCACCCAGAAAGCAGTAGTTTCAGTTGGTACGTTGACTTTATTACTCAAAATTTCTTTGGAGCATTCTGTTCAGAATCGTTGTCTTAAAGACTTTGATACATCGGGATGATTCTTCTTTGACAAATATTTGAATTTAAAATGAGTTGGCTAATGTGATATGACGGCTTCTTTCGGTATTATAGTTAACTTCATACTCCTTCCAACTAAAAATGAACAATTACGAGTTCTTCATTTTTATCCATCTGATGATTAGTTAATGCCTGCATTTCATTTTTGTCATAATACCAGGAAGACTCAGATCATCCAATTTTCAGACTTCAGAAACATGTTGGTATTGTGACACAGTGCTTCATAAACAAGATTTAATGCATCCTTTTCAACTGATCACATTGTTTTGCTTACAGATAAAATCATGATTCATAAGCATTAGTACAGGTGCAAAAGAGCTCTCAGTTACTAATATTTTAAGACACTCATCTGAGCAACTAAATAACAACATGGCCTGTCATGAAAAGTCACTAATATTTATTGTGTTCTCATAACATTTAGAGTAAGGGACAGCTCATGCAACAACAGTCATTCATTTATTCAGTCAGGGGAGGAGTCTAAGTACCTGCTGTGTGCCAAGGGCTGTAGTAGAGCATGGAAGTGTAACACTAACTATATCATGGCATCTATTTTTAAGAAGCCTACAATCTACATGAAGAGATAGACAGATTCCCAGTAATTATAACACAAAATGAAAGTACTAATAGATGCAAGTAAAATATATTTTGGGAGCATCGGATATATAGAGGGGTATTTTCATTGTGAAGCCTTCCCAGAGAAGGCAACTTTAAAGCTGAATCTTTAAGGAAGAATAGATTTTGTAAGGCAGAGAAGCTGTATTGTAATAGATGAGCTGTCCTGTAATACTGCAATGTGACAAAATTCTTTCATCATATATATTTTGCCAAGTATTTTATATCTTATTTCTTTGTGATACAGATCCTATTTATCATCATGATAACCCCATGAGTAGGCACCATTATCATCTCCATTTTAGAGGTAGAAAACTACCAGGCTTAGAAAGTTTAGTAATTTGTGAAGGTCCCAGCCAGGGTGTGGAGGGAGGATGACTTCACAACCTGAGCCTTTGCCCACCAAAACTAAACCATTTCTCACTGTGGTGGTGACATGCTGAATAGACACAGTGGTCATGGAAAACTTTTTTCTGGCCCAAGTGATTGGAGTCGATGCCACAATTTTTAGTCTTGATTAGATAGTAAAAGCTTGAGAATAAGATCTAGTTCATTTCTTCCCTATCCCTTCCAGTGCCCTGGATGGACTTCCTAGGTAATTCTGGACACAAACTCTTTTTTGTATGGGTGAAAATATTTTGAGGCACAAAGTCATTTGCAAATGCAAAATAATACTTTGAAAATATTTGGAATAAAGGTGTTCTCTGAAGCAAGTGCCCTGCCATTGATTCATGAATGCAATTTTAACTATACTAAGGAAACTGAGAAATCATAAATGATGTATAAATCAGTGATGTGCTTGCAAGATTCTGACAAAGTCAGTTAGTATCAGAAGAACAGACATAAATAAATCAGTTCCTTGCTGAATTAAACATAAATAAATCAGAAGAATAAACCTGAAAGGATCTAGATCCTGCTTTAATTAAACAAGTAGTAAAGTATACCAGCCATAAAATAGCATCTTTGCATCTCTGATTCCAGATGTAACATCCTGCCTTTTGCTAAGATATTGTGTGTCTGCTTCTGGAAACTCACCAGGTAAATCCATTATTTAAATACAAGTGAAACAGAAAAGGAGACATGCTTCCAATCACAAGTGTGGTTTGCAACTTATATTTTTCTAGAAATAATATTATAAGGACAACATCATGGCTGCAATCACAGTAAATCTGTTCTCTTATTTCTTCGGTGGAAAGATTTGGAGCCACCTACCCACGGTTTGTCTGATTTCTCCATCTTTCAAGAGCCAAATTACATTATGTTTTAGAAATGATTTTGAGACTTCTTTTTTTTTTTTCTCTAATTTTTTTGATTGCTCAAGCCTTGGTTATTTTTAAAAGCTTTAAATTTTCTTTGCACTCATTTCTCATTTAGAGTTTGAAATGATATGATCAAATACATCTGCCTTAAGAAGTAGCATTCAAATCAGAATCTGGGTGGATGAGTTTGAAGTAATTTTTTTTAAGTAGAGAGCATTTTATTAACTAAAGTTTCTGCCCATGGGAATATTTTAAGTGTGTGAAGATAAAAAGAATATGTAATCTTCACAGCAGCTGGTGGGAGAAAGTCTTTATAGGAAGAGACCAGCCTTGTTGAGAAGAGGGTTTGATAAAGCCAGCAGTGGGTAGGACAAGACTTTGGAGTCTCAGGTGAAACTTACACACAGGTTTAATGCAAAGAAGAGAGCAATGCTGAAAAATAAATAATGAATGAAGTAGGAGATGGAATGGTCAGTTTGTAAGGCAACCTGGAACAGTGGTTTTCAAACTACAGGTCACGTACCATTATTGGGCATAGACTCAATAAGTGGATGGTTGCCAGCCGTAAAAAAAAAATAAACAGAAGAGAATAAAATAGAACATATCAGTGCACAACATATAGTAAAGATTAAGTATTGTTTTGTAAAATGCTCAATTTTATGTATGTACATAGAGGGTAAATATATTTCTTACAAAAACTAAATTATGAACAATGATCTAAAGAGGAGAAGAATTCAAATTAATAGCAGGGTAGGGTATTTTTTGGGGGGGAATAATAAAACCAAAAATTTGCAAATCCTCTCCATATCCCTTGCTAAAACTTGAGTAAATTCTTTTTTGAAATTTGTTGTTGTTTTGTGTATGTTTGTGCTTGTGTGTACTTGCACCTGCACACATGTGCAGGAGTGTATAGGGGGAGTATTATGGACAGGGAGGATTTTAAGAATGTAGGAAAGAATCACATAGGAGATATATCTATCTCCATATTTAAGTGTCTTACATATATCCATGTATAATGGATACTGCATTTACATTCGGTTACATTTAAATGTCATCCTGAGATCAGAAACTAATAAAATTCAAATACCATATTAGGAAGGGAAAGCACCATAGATATAGGTAGTTATATCATTAAGTCATTCAAATTGATTTTGCGTTTCCTACCTGAAATGAGATATATAAGTAATGGAATGTATATACTAGGTCCAATGCTAAAAATCAATTTATTTTTAATAAGCTTTTTCACATTGCTGAATTTTAATGTGCTAAAAGAAAGATCACCAGAGTATGCTATTTTTAATCTTTTTTTTTCACTAAACCTTCAGTCTTGAAAGTCTATACCTGTGTTCGTGTGTTACTTGCTCTGCACATATGCTCCAATATTTTGTCTAAAAGTTTAGCTTTATGGGTTTTTTTTCTGTTTTTTTTTTCAATTTATATTCTATACATTATACTATTTTAGAAGCAATTCAGAAACTACTGAATATTTTTTTTAGTATTTTCATTAAAACAAATAATTTTTTTTCCTTTTTTCCTTCCTCTCAACATCCTTCTTTTCTTTTTTCTTTCTGATATATGGAGTTCCTCCCACATGGCAGATTCTGGGAACAGTGGTGAATAAGGCAGATACTACTTCTGTCCTTGTAAAGTTCTGGGAAAGGGGAAGGACAAGTTTAAGGGAGGGACATTTAGCCTAGACTTGCAGTTTTGGAGAAGATATCTGGATAAAATGACGCATAAGATGTTAGCCGAAGTATGAGAGACATTGCCAGGCAAGTCAGAGCTGGGATGAGGTGCAGAATGTCATAGGCAAAAGGAATAGCATGTACATGGGGTAGGAGGCAAGAGGAGCAGGGGAAGGAGAGGTGAGGGGTGACCTTAGAGAGGTAGGAAGGGGCTCCACCTCCTCACAAAAGCCACTGAAACCAGGTAGGAGTCTGAATTGTATTGTAAAAGCAAGGGGGAGTTGCTGATGTCATTTTAACAGGTTCCACTTGATTTCTACTTGAGAAAGAATGTATTTGTGGAAACAGTCCAAAGCCACTCAAAGCAGAGGGTAAAGTCAACAAGCATCTTCTGTAAAGCACCAGATATTAAACATTTTGGACTTTGTGGATTATATGGATATCTTTGTTACAACTACTCAACTCTGTTGTAGTGTAAACACAGTCATAGACAATATGTGGACAAATAAGCGTTATTGTGTTCCGATGCCATTCTATTTAAGGACATTTAAAGTTGATTTCGTATAATTTTCATGTATGGCAATTTTTTTCTTTATTTTGTTCTACCATTTAAAAATGATTCTTAGCATTAAGCCATAGAGGCACTGTCTCTGGGCTGGATTTGGCCCAGAGACTCCCGTGTACTGACCCCCTATCTACAGAACAAAACAGGTGTGTAAACGAGGGAGTAACATCGGGCAGTACACGAGGATATTTACAGATTAAAGAACATGAGGTTAAATTCTACTTCTGACTCTGATTCTGATGGTAAAGTGCAAAGATACTTTAAACATTATGTACTATTGTGAAGTCTCTTAAGCTGACAGCTTTGAAGGGCAATATATATTTCTATTTACACATTCTAAGATGTGTAAAGGGAATTAAATTTTAAAAAATCAAGTCCTGTAGTGTCATTACAAGCTAATAGTAGAAAGTCATTAAATATAGAAAAATACATTTACAAGCTTTTAAAAAGCAATGTGTATATTTATACATTATAAGTAAGACATGTATTCCCTGGGTTTTCCAGGGAAATAAAACCAATAACCAATAGGCAGTCTCATGCATGCAGTCTCAACACTCTCTCAGCCACTAGAGAATGAGCCTTGGGCCTGGAACACTTCCTTCTCAAAAAGATAAAGAGTCCTCAACAACCAGTGCTGGACCTATCACTTATCTTTTCCTGTTTCAGACTCAGTATGTACTTCTTTGTTCTGCTTAAGCATGTGTCATATGGCACTTGGCCAAGCCCACCACTATATCTGTCCTCTGTGGTGAGGAAACAGGGTCTTTCTGCTGCAGTACAAAGGGGGTACTGCCAGGAGGGACCCACTGGCCATGGGGAACTAATGCCCATTACTTAAGCTGATCTTGCTCTGTCTCTCCCTATAAGAGTAAAGCATTATTCCATGAAGTGCTTGACTGTTTTGTTTTCCTTGGTGACTCAGGTACCAAGATGCAGTGGGCATAATTGTTCGATCTTCTACTCCTGATAATAGGCAATAGATGCTATTTGCTTCACATTTTATCTATTTATCTATCTCTATATTTATATCTATATCTTTATCTACATGATCTATATCTATCAATATCTATATCTGTCTATATTCCTCTCTCCTTCTCTCTTTATTATGAGGAATTGGTTCATGCAGTTATGGACACTGTATCCCAAGATCTACAGTTAGCAAGCTGGAGAACCAGGAGAGCTGATGGCTTAAGTTCCAACCCGACTCCAAGTCCAAAGGCAAGGGAAGGCCAATATCTTATCTTGAAGACAGACAAATAGAGACAATTCTTTCTACTCAACCTTTTAAATATATTTAAGACTTCGGTGAATTGGATGAAACCTATCCACACTGGGGAGGTCAATCTGCTTTACTCAGTTTACCATTTTAAATGTTCATCTCATTCAGAAACATTTTCACAGACATAGAGAAATAATGTTTCATCAAATATCTGGGCACCTCATAGCCTATTCAGGTTGACACATGAAGTTTACCCCATCACAGAAAACAAGAGGGTTTATAATAAATTCCTTTAAAGATTAACATTAACCAAGACCTGAAAAATGAGTTAGCTAAACAGTAGAGTGGCTGGGGGTATTGAGGCTGGTGAAGAAAACTTCAGGTGGGGGAGCTACATGTATTAGAATCCAGAAAAAGATGAGGACATAGGAAAAACCAGAAGAAGCACTTTATTTCTACCTAGAGGCTTGCTGGGCTTTTCTGAGGGGCAGGGTTAAACAGTGTAGGAACCCCAGGAATGCTTTGTATCTGTCTATTGTCTCATTAGGGTTGAACCAGCTGTAGCAGCTACAGTTCACTGGTACTATTCGATTCTCCAGAAACAAACATTCTTAAGCAATAGGCTCCTATACTACTTCTGCCCTTCCACTAGCCTTACCTAAGTAACTTCTAAGAGAAAAGAGAATCAGCGTCAGGAAACACTTCCAATTTTCATAACAAAGGCCATAGTTTCTGTCCTTGACCCCACAGAGCCCCTCCCTCCTTGTAAAGCACTCTGCCAGGAGGACATAATGATGCTCCTGCACATTATCCTTGGCATTAGGAAGAGGTAAGTTAAAACTGTGACCAACCACAGGTAAGTGGTTTAGAGACTTCAGTTGAAGGCTGTAACTTGGTTCTTTTAGCCTCAGGTCATATGTTGGAGAAACCAAGAACAAAGAATTTCATTCCTGCCAATTGCAGGGAACTGTTTTTTACTGAAGAAAACAGTAAAAAATCATCTATACAGCAGACTTGAAAAATTTTATTTTTGTCAGGAATATCATTAAAATATACTTGCACAAACATAATTCTTGCAGTGGAAAGATAAAGCATTGTCTTGGGACCACCCTCTTTAGCACCAGTGGAATACCCTCTTTCTGCTGTATGTTTTAGTACCACATAAAAAGAAATCACAATGAGGGGCACCTGGGTGGCTCAGTTGGTTAAGCATCTGACTTCTGCTCAGGTCATGATCTCATGGTTTGTGAGTTTGAGCCCCACGTTGGACTCTGTGCTGACAGCTCAGATCCTGGATCCTGGTTCAGATTCTGTGTCTCCCTATCTCTCTCCCCCTCTCCCACTCGTGCTCGCGCTCTCTCTCTTTCTCTCAAAAGTAAAATAAACATAAGAAAATAAAAAAAAAAAGAAATCACAATGCCATGTACTATGATTCTAGGTTTACATATACAATCTTTGTATATGGCATGCACATTCTGGTTATCTATCTATCTATCCATCGATGTCCATTATGATTCATGTTAAACTACAGAAAAGTGAGTTTTTAGCATTTTAAATATGATGAAGACCATAGTTTCTTGTTCTGATTCAGTTTAGCTACATTCTTTGGGCCAAGGCATATAGTGTAGGTTCCTAGCATTATGACAGATCCATTTTCAAGGATGAAAAAAATCCTAATATCTTCATAACTTATGAATAGTTTGGGCCTGCCTGCCAGAAATCCAGCTGTGTTACTATAGAAACCTCGTTGGCCTAGATGTGATGTCATCATCCCACAAAAGCTAAAATTCAACCATTCTATTACAAATTGTTAATACAAATATATATTGAATCATCTAATTATTAGTTACAGATAACACTTTCCCAATGCTTTACTCAAAGAAGTTAAAAGATATTCACTAAATACGATTGGTCAATAATGAAATATCAGAGTAGAGGTGGGGGTGGTGGTTGGCTGAAATGGTGAAATTTATTATTTGTTAAAATACAATGCAGCAAATGACTGCTGAAAACATATTTTAGTGACAAAATTATCTTACTGATGTTTAAAAGAGCTAAGTACAACTTTCTAAATAAGTCCTATGCTTCTCTTCCTAATGACAGAAGAGGCTTATAGCCATTATGTTCAAAGAGCAAACCTCAGAGGGTGCCATCATAAGGGAACTTTATTTTTCCCTACAATTCTCCCTTTAATCTTGCAGTAAGGGTGCTAATTTGTCTTCTGCCCTCACATGACATTCAGGGTACGTTTCATAACTTAGAAAATAGAAAATCCCACATTCACTTCTCATTACAAAAGAGTCTCTGTGCAGTAATTATTATGTCCAGTCCAGGGCAATAATAAACAACTTTGAATTTTGATTAAGCTAAACACTTCTGCCTTCCCTTACAAAAAGCCTAACAAAGGTAGGAATCTGTAGTATGACTGGATGAGGGTTTAGACAGGTTTTTCCTCTGCCAAAAATATCTCCTCCACCAACAACTGCTGCTTAGGACAGGAGGCAGAGGGTGAGAAAAGACAATAGAACAGAATGAGAACAGTCTTATTTGACTGATACTGGTGAGTTAGTATCAATACTCTGGAACAATACCAGGGGTCAAAGCTGGTATTTATTTCTGGAGCACTGTCATGGGCTCCATCACAGGAAATACATCTTCTGTATTTGAAGGAAACTGGTTGCTTGTTTCCTTCATCATCCTGGGCATCTGGAGACATTGCTTCCAATCTCTCCCTTCTAGGATCTTCTTAGCCCTCTAGGTAGTGCTTCTGGAAAGACCTAAGGAAAATCTAGCCTGTTTTCTCTTCTGCATAACTAATATCTGGTCCACAGAAATCAAGGAGTCTTTGACTCATCATGAGTGGGAGTACCACCTTCTTGTTTTAACTCCTTCACAGGCTGCTCCAGCCTTTTACCTATTAAATAGCTCAGATATGGTATCTAACAAGACCCGGGGATATATGTGAAACTTTCCTGTAGTTTCATTGAGGCTCTCTCACTAGTTTAAGTTAGAGATCAGTAAGGTGGTGAGGTGCTCACAGTACAGTAATCTCCAGGGAAGTCCTCCTTCTGATGTCTCTGGCCAATTCACCTTCAACCATGCCAGTTTTCCAATATGACAGAAGGGTAAGGATAACAAAATTGGTTTTAATTAAGAAACAATTCTTTTAAAAGTCCTACTACATAGTTCATACATCACTTTGTTGTCTTGGAGCATTTGGCATCTATTTTCTTGGGGCCTCAATGAGAAATAAAACCTTTCCCATTTTAACAGCCAGGTCTAGTAGCCATTAATACTCTTCTTATTTGAAAAAAATTTAAATGATACACTAATAGTAAGTTAACATGCAAACTTAATAGCAAAACATGAAATAAAATTTTGTGTGAGTATAAAAGTTTATAGATGTGTAGTCAATTCATTCTTAATTTTTTTCAATGTTTATTATTTTTGAAAGAGAGAGAGAAAGACAGAGTGTGAAGGGGGAGGGACAGAAAGAGAGGGAGACAGAATCTGAAACAAGCTCCAGGCTCTGAGCTGTCAGCACAGACAGGCTTCAACCCACAGACCATGAGATCATGACCTGAGCCAAAGTCAGACACCCAACTGACTGAGCCACCTAGGTGCCTCCTCAATACATTCTTAAGTGATGGTATTATTTGAGTATTTGGCTGTTCATCTGAATATTAGGAATTATGTGTAATTAAAGTTAACTATACTTACCAAAACAAATGAATAAAAGATTATTTTTATGAACGATTTTTTAAAGTTTATTTATTTTGAGAGACTGAGAGACCAAGCAGGAGAGGGGCAGAAAGAGAGGAAGAGAGAGAGAATCCCAAGCAGCCTTCACACTGTCAGCTCAGAGACCTATCTGGATCTTGGGCTCATGAACACATGAGATCATGACTTGAGCCAAATGCTTAACCAAATGAGCCATCCAGGCACCCTGATTATTTTTTAGCCATGCAATATATTAGTATGTATGAGTAGTGGTAAATCTGAACGTCCAGGTAAATATTCTTCCTTTGCTTAAAATGACTCAGCCAGATATCTCCTTGCATCTTGTAACCTAAGACACACCTTTGTTTGCTTTCAAACACCTTCGGTAGTGATTGTATTCTAAATATCCTTCGGAGGATATGATTTGGGTGGAATGTTCCATCTTGAACACCAAGGGTGAGACCTGATTCATTTAAGACAATCAGTAAAGTCATTTTCTAGCTTCATGATTGGCTCAGAGATAGGGATGTGAAACAATTTGGCAAAATGAAAAATTTGTTGGTGACTTCTGGGAAAAGCATTTCCTCTTTATTTCCAGAGAAAAATTCAGATAGTTTCCCTAAATGGGTAAGAACTGAAGAAAATATATTCCTAACAGCTATTGGTAGGTAATATGAAATTTCCAGAAAGACTAGCTTAAACTGATAATGATACTGTGGGAAACCGAAACCAGATGAAATCTGGTCATGTCATCTTTGAGTCACTGTAACTAAACTAGCCAAAGCTTGACCTTCTTTTGGACTCTCCAGTTATCTGAACAATAAATTTGCTTTGTTCTTTAGGACAGATCTAATAGATTTTCCACTTCTTGCAAATGAAAACATCGGTACTATGCCTATTCAGAACATTATCTGTGTATTGCTAGCAATCCAGCTATTGGGAGTGTAATTGGGTATTCATTACTACCACCAAGAGCACTTGGGCTTTCTTAATTAAAATGGCCACTGTATTTGTGTTCTGATCCTTTATTTGCTCTACAATTGATCTGAGGGTTATTGGTTTGACCAGTTACTGCTCATGGTGCTTCTTCTTCTGTAGTAATGATTACAGAGTTGCAGTAAGGTTGCCTATTATTCTAACATTGTGATTGATCTCTAGACATAGCCCTTGGTTGATTCTTTTCCACTCACTCTCCAGGATCTGGCACAGAATCTATTACTGCAATTACTCTTCCCTCAGGATTGCACCATCAAGAGATGAAGTTAATCCTGAGTAAATAGGAAACTTGTTTATCTAAAGAATCATACTCTGAGGCCACTTACAAATAATCCACCAGAAACCTTTAAAAGAAAAAAGATTTATTTTTATCTTAACATTATATTGATTTTGTTTCTATCATAGAATATTAAATGAGAATCATCACTCTATCATATACAGAAATCTTTTTAATATTTGTCTTTTCCTTTACAAACATGTAGAAAAAATATATGCAAAAAAAATTCAAGCAATTTCATAGTATTAGACAGGTCCATGACAATTGCCTTTCCTTACTTTAGGGAGGTATCTTAGTTTGGAATACCCTAAAAGCAGACTCTAAGACAAGGATTTGGTTGTTGGGAGTTTATATGGGAGATAATTCAAGATGTGGGGTGAAGAAGCCAAGAGAGTGAGATGGAGAAGGATAAAAGGTCAACAAAAGGTACACTATTGGTCTGGCTAACACTGTGAACTATGGAACTCGATATGAGTAAGACTCTCTAAAGAGCCACAAAGAGTGGCCTAAGTTGTATTTCATATTCTTATTCCTGTACTATTCACATCCATTACAACTTTTCTACCTGGTGGAGATTTTCTACTAAGAAGACAGTCACTAAACGTCACCCACAAATAGCTCCAGGAAATGGGTCCAGTTATTTGGAGTTATTCATTACAGGGATAAAGGCCAACAGTAATGTTAAGTCTAATCAATACATAGATTTACTTTAAATTTAAAAATAAAATGCCCCTCCCAAAGAATAGTAAATTGACTATCAAGTTAAATTCCAGGTAGAAAGAAAGAGTTCTATGAAATCAAATTGTAAAGATTAATGCTCCTGAAAATCTATTTTGGTTTGTTAAAAAGTGCAGAAAATAATTATTCAAGAAAACTATTTTTTTCATTGATTATCAATTGAGACTGTATATATATGCTTTTTGTCATAGCCTTGTTAAAAGAAATGGCTCTCCTTCCAACATAGGGAAATCTTTGAATTACTAGATAAAAGTGTTTGGTAGTAAAAAAGAAAAGATTTTTTAATTAAAAAAAAAACCCTTAGTTTTCTACATACCATGAGTGAGAAGCCCTCAGTGGTTCTTTTATTTTATATCAAGGAGAATTGCACAGTTACAGTATAATTACCTTTGATAAGCATTTCATTCTATCAATTTGTGCTAAGTAACACTCCTTGCGCACAGATAGGAAAGAAACTTTGGCAGTGGCATTATTCAGCGATACTGGTATGAATGGACAATTTCTATTCTTGGTTCATAAAACTATATCATAGGAAGAATAATAATACTTGTGAAATTATCAAAACCTACATAATGCCATACCCTACAGAAAAGCAGACAGCAATGGCAAGAACAATAGCACTTAACACAATTCCAAAGACTGGTTGAATGGAAGTTCTTCCACTATGTATATCTTGGGAAGACTCTGTTTTCTGACTCCACTGTCACAATGGGTCTAAGGATTGTCCCTGAGATAGACTTCTGAATGAGGAAGTGTAGAAGGACTAACTGATCCATGATGATTGGAGGAACTCCCAGTCTAGTTACAATCTCTCCAATATTCATAGATTCTGAATCTGATCAAATATCAGACCAATAATATAGTGTAATTTAAAACATGATTTGAATGAGTGCCTGGGTGGCTCAGTGAGTTAAGCATCCAACTCTTGATTTTGGCTCAGGTCATGGGATCATAGTTGTGAGACCGAGCCCCATATCGGGTTCCACGCTGGACATAGAACCTGCTTAAGATTCTGTCTCTGTCTGTGCCCCTTCCACACACATATGCATAAGCTCTCTCTCTCTCTCTCTCTCTCAAAAAAAAAAAAAAATATATATATGTATGATTTAAAAAAAACACACAAACTAGCAAAAGCATCAAGATACTGATTTTACAGATAGATTTAAAATCTGCCTTGATTTTGAGTTTTATTTTTTCCTTGTCAAAAGCATTGAGGTAGTCACCAATTATAGTTAGGCACAATGCTGTCTATTGAATAATCGTAATGTTCCAGGCACTATACTAAGTTCCTCAATATGTTATTAACTTAATTCTTCAGCAATCCTCCAAGCAGATATTATTAGCTTCATTTTATGGATGAGAAAATGAAGACTTAGAGAGGTTAATTAATTTGTCCAAGGTCACAACATTAGTAAGTGAAGGAACTTGGATGTGATTCCAAGACCTTCTGAATCTAAAACCCAGGATCATTGACAAGTCACAGATGGATGACTTTATTGGGAAGTTAGTGAAATCCATTTGCCATACTTCTCTTCAAAAAGGATAGCAGTGGTAGGATTTAGCAAGATTCTATATTCTATGAAGTCAGTAATGTTCAGGTGTAATTGTCTGATTAATGTCATATATTAATGTCACTTGGGACAGCACATTTTTACCTTTTTATTAGACTTTATTGTCTAGAGGAGTTTTAGTTTCACAGAAAAATGGAGCAGAAAATGCAGAGTTTCCAGATCTCTTCTGTCCACTTGACCCTCAAGCACAGCCTCACTCGGGACTGACATCCTATACTAGAGTGGTATATATTTTAAGATTGATGAAGTTACATTGACACATCATTATCATCTAAAGTCCATAGTTTACATCAGGGTTGTACATTCTGTGGGTTTTGACAAGTGCATTATGACATATGTCCACATATAGTATCATATATAATAGTTTCACAACGTTTTTAAATGATAGTCATTTTAAATGATACATTGCACTAATCTGTCTTCAATTTAAAAAAAAATTTTTTTAACATTTATTCATTTTTGAGAGAGCATGATCAGGGGAGGGGCAGAGAGAGAGGGAGACATAGAATACGAAGTAGGCTCCAGGCTCCGAGCTGTCAGCACAGGGCCCAATGTGGGGCTTGAACTCTCGGACTGTGAGATCATGACCTGAGCTGAAGTCGGAAGTTTAACTGACTGAGCCACCCAGGTGCCCCTGTCTTCAATTTTTAATTCAATAAATAGGAACTAACACATCTGTTTTAAATACATATGTATATTTTTTAAAATGTTTATTTATTTATTTTTGAGAGAGAGAGAGACAGAGAGACAGAGAGACAGAGACAGAGAGAGAGAAAAGGAGGGGCAGAGAGAGAAGAGAGAGAATCCCAAGCAGGCTTCGTGCTGTTAGTGCAGAGCCCGATGCAGGTCTCAAACTCATGAACCATGAGATCATGACCTGAGCTGAAATCAAGGGTCAGATGCTTAACCTACTGAGCCACCCAGGTGCCCCTAGAACAAATCTTAGAAGAGACCTTAGAAATCCCATCAACTGGGGGGGTGTGGGTGGCTCAGTCAGGTAAGCATCTGACTTCTGCTCAGGCCATGGTGTCGTAGTTTGTGAGTTCGAGCCCTGCATCCCACTCTCTGCTGTCAGTACAAAGCCTGCTTATCCTCTGTCCCCTCTCTTTCTGCCTCACTCCTGTATTCTCTCCTTCTTAAAAATAAATAAACATTAAAAATGAAATAAAAAGAAATCCCATCCACTGAATATGGCCTGATTCATACAAGTTTAATATGCTGCCAACCTATCGATGTTGCAGGGGGTCAGTCTCAAGTAATAAAATGTATCAAATGACCAAATATTGGGTGAGTTGCAACCATGGCTTCATCTGAAAGGCGGCTTCCTTTAAACAATGAGAAATTTTATTTTGAAGTAAGCATATCTTATGTGGAAGGAAGCACAAACAGTCATCCATTGCATCCAAACTGAAACTGTGCAAGGAAGTTGTGGGCTGTCATTTATTTTGAAGGTACTGAGTATTCGATTTGGCAAAACAATTTCTTCAGTTTTAGAGGGCATTGTTATGTGCCCATCACACTACCGAGAGCTGTAATTCTTAATAAGAGATTTTTTTTTCCTGTTGTTAAGTGAGGCCAAGAAGTGAAAAACTTATCCTAAAAGTTTTCTCTGACATTTATCTCTTACGTGGTAAATTGTACAAAACTTTAGGGCCTCATATACATCTGCAAAGCGCTTATCAACTGTTAACTAAAACCCAAAGTTAACGTTTGGCTCTTCTTGCAACACTTTTTTAGTTCACCTCTTTCCTGAAGTGGATTGATGTTTGATTAGGAACTTCTGTTTGACTCTTAAACTTGAATGGTAGAATGACAATTGTAACCCTGAAGGATACAGCTCTTTTTCAACTGACAACAAAGAGAAATTGCATTGTACATACGTATAAGAGCTCAGTCATAAGTTTGCTCTAGTCTACATCCTGTCAAAGGCTCTCTTGAGATGTCTGATATTTGATAGACAGTCTACCAGACATATGAACTATTGATTCTAGTACCTTCTTCAATTTGTCTTTTTATTCAATTACACTATCTATAAATACAGCATCTAAAGTTTACTATCTTTGTGCCAGTCCCATACTCCTGTCCTTGTCCCATACAATTTATTTACCCTACACTTCAGCTCTAGTAAATATCTTTGTTTATAATTTTTACCTGCCAGTCTTGAAAACTTATTCACTATTTAGAAGTTGGGAAAATAGATTTAAATATAGGGGTGAGTGTGTACAGAACACATAAACATCTTGTCATCGTAAGCTTATTTATGTTAGTCCTTGGAGGAGAGAGACACTTTACCAGCAGGAGAAGGTCAGTTCTAAATTTTAATTATTTTTAGTTGTAGGGAAGTCGTATTCTTGTGATACTGATGTATTATGATTGAGTTACAGTTTCAAGGATATGGGGATTATTTTAGGTTTATAGAATTTATCATCGTTCTGTGAGTCTGTGTTTATGTGGACCAAGTCTTTGACAGACAGTGTTATAGCCTACCTGAAAGAGTTTTTAAAATTACAGTTGAACCCAATGTAGTTCCTTTTATGGGAGGTATTTATACTAGTTTGCATTTATGTGTGTCTTAAGGGCAGGCAGGGCTCCACTTTCTACTATAGCAGTCTCAGGGGCAAGGCATTGCTGTTCTCTGCTTCCAACAGTGCGGGCCAGGTAGTGATTAATAAAGGTGGTGGCAGAGAATCCGAAATGGACTGTTCTGATGAATAACTGTATGCTGTATGGCTTCCCTGTTTGCTGTCTGGATTCCAGACCATTTTCAAGCTTGTTTCTCAAGTCTTTTGTTAATATGGGAGCCACCAAAAAAATCTAAATGAAATAACTTTCTGTTTAAGAAAACAAAAAACTCTGTTTCAGCATTCAACAATTCTGTGTAAACTTTGGCATATTAGAGCTGCGTGTCATTCTAAATCCAGGTTCCGGATCACATACAAGGTCCCTGGAGTAACATTCCAGTCTGAATGAGCCTCTAATGATCTGAATGATGTGGCACAGGTTAGCTTCTCTGTGCACTGGTGTCCTTGTCTGTAAATTAGAACCATGGCTGGTGGCGACTTTTGTACTAGACGAGAGACTTTGTGCCACTGGGCACCCTAGGGATTCAAAGGCGCCCCCTCAGGGCTACTAAAGGGGAGCAGAGTGAGAGAGGGCATGATTAGGAAGAGCTGCAGAACTGAAATTGCACCCTACCTTTTCCAAAGGGTAACCAAAGCCACATTTGGTTTTACCCACTTACTTGTCTTCAACATTGCCTTTGAATACAGTATTTGAAAAAAAAAAATGAAATAAAAGAAGTCTAAAATGTCTTCTAGCTACTTTATTCGGTGAGTCTGCGTTTTGTCCTGAAAATCTGTTCTGCATAGTATTCTCTAAAAATAATGGGAGGAAGCAAAATGTCATAGGCATAATGGCTACAAAAGATAGCACACATTTCTAATAAAAATAACTGTCATTTATTGAGCACTTACAGTATGCAAAGAACAGCATTATGAGTGCTTTAAATGAATACATTCATTTAATACTCAAAACAACTCTGCAAGTTTGGTATTATGCCTAAGGTCATATAAGTACAGGAGGTAGGATTTCAAACCAGTGAGCTTATTCCAGAGCGCATACTTTTAATTCCATTTCCTTTCAGCTTAGCAATAAAACTTTAGAAGCTGAAGGCAACATATCAGTTGATTTCAAGAATAAATGAATGAACAAGAATCTTTGGAAAGTTATGACAATGTTCCTGGTGAAGCTGTACGGTGTACATTTATCAGATCTAATTTGAGGGGGATCACCAGACTGAAAAGTAGTTGAGGCATTGTTTTTGCAGTTTTTATACACTGCATCCTGCTAGGATGCTGACATGTGGAAAAACAACAACAAAATTGATTTAGGGGCATCACTTTAAGTATCTTTCCAACAGCGGTGCTACATCAGTTCCTCTGGCTAGGACTTCCAGTACTACCTTGAGTATGTTGGGTAAGAGTTGTGAGCGTGGACAACCTTTCCTTGTTCCTATTCTTAGGGGAACAGATAGTTTCAACAAAGAGATGAAAATGAAAAACAATTCAAATGGAAATGTTAGTTATAAAAACCAGATGATAGAGGTTTAGTTTTCATTGTTGAATATAGTATTACTGTGGTCATGGCATATACCTTTTCTTCCTAGTTTCTTAAGAGTTCTTTCCATGCACAGATGTTGAATTTTGTAAAAAGGCTTTTTATGCATCTATTAAAATGATCTTATATTTTTTTCTTTTGTCTGTTGATACAGTGAATTGCATTAATCAATATTTGAATGTTGAATCAGCCTGACATTTCCATATGATACCCGACTTTGGCCATAAAATATTTTATCTTCAATATTTTTTGGTTTGTATTTTCTGGTATTTCATTAAGGTTTTCACATCTATAGTCATGAGAGAAATTTGTTTGTAGTTTTATTTTCTTATAATGCTTTTGTCTGTTTTTGCTTTCAGGGTACTACTGACCTCATAAGGTAAATTAGAAAGTGTCCCCTCCTCTTTACATTCTGGGAGAATTTGTATAGAATTGGTGTTATTTCTTACTTAAATGTTTGGTAAAATTTACCACTAAAGCCATCTGTGTCCTGGAGGTTTCTTTATTGGACATTTGTTAATTACAAATCAATTGCTTTAATAGAGATTAGATTTTGGGTCATCCATTGAATGATTTGAGCAGTTTGTGTCTGTATTAGTTTGCTAGGACTGTCGTAGCAATGTACCACATACTGGGTGGCTTAAACATTTGAAATTTATTTTCCCATGATTCTGGAGGCTAGAAGTCTTGGACAAAGGTTGGCAGGTTTGTTTCTTCTGAGGCTTCTCTCCTTGGCTTGTACATGGTCATCTTCTTCTGTTCTCACAGGTTGCCCTTTGGTCTGTGTCATTTGTATTCTAATCTCTCCTTCTTATAGGGACACCAGTCATATGAGATTAGAGCCTGCCCATATAACCTCGTTTTTACCTTAATTACTTCTTTAAAGGCCCTGTGTCCCAATAAAGTAACATTCTGAGGTACTGGGGATTAGGACTTCTCCATATGAACTGATAACAGTGTCATTCAAGGAATTTGTTCACGTCTTACTCAATTTATTGGTATAGATTTATTCATAGCATCCACTTATTAATCTTAATATCTGTAGAGTCTGTAGTTATGTTTCCTCTTTTGTTCTGGATGGTGACATTTTGTGCCTCTCTTAATGTGGTCATGTGATTATCAAGTACATTGTATTTTTCAAAGAAATAGTGGATTATTTTCTCTATTATTTTCCTATCCTCAATTTCATTAACTTCTGATTTTATCTATTTTCTTTCTTCTGATTGCCTGGGTTCAATTTGCTTTTGTTATATTTACTTAAGCTGCAATACTAGATCATTGCTTTCAGATCTCCTTTTCCAATATGAGCATTTAATGCTGTAAATATCCATCTAAGCACTGTTTCAACTGCATCCAGTGGTGTGTTGGATTTGGATTACACTGGAATACAGGAGCTGATTATAGCAGCTCTTCCCAATTCCATTTTCTATGCTGTCAACCATGATAGATATATTTACATCATGGAAGTTGGCAAATATTACAAATAAGATTCTTTTCTTTTTTTTGCCACAAAGCTGATTGATGAACATTTACTATTATACCATTCTCTGGGTCTTATGAATTTTGATATGTCATGCTTTCTTTTTCATTTAAACCAAATATATTTCCGTTGCTCTTTTGAGTTTCTCTTTGACTCATGAGTTATTAAAGTGTGTTGTTTAAATTACAAAATATTTGAGGAATATTTCAGATATCTCTCTGTTATTGATTTCTAGTTTATTTTAGTCATAATCCAAGAACATATTTTATATAATTGTAATTCTTTTAAATTTGTTAGGATTTGTTTATGGCCTAAAATCTAGTTTATCTATGGTCCAGAATATCCTGTGTGCACTTGAAATGATTGTATATCTAGGCATAGTTCGGTGGAAAAAATGTCAAGTAGATCAAGTTGGTTTTTTGTGTGGCTCATCTTCTATATTTTTCTTAATTTTCTTTTTACTTGCTCTATAATTTATTTAAAAAGGGATACTGGAGTTTTCAACTATTGTGAATTTGTATATTCCTCCTTTCAATTTTAAAGTTTTTTACTTCATGTATTTTGAGATTCTATTGTTAGGTGCACACATATAGCATTGTTTCATCTTCTTGGATTAATTCTTCCATCTTTATGTGATGTTACTCTGTATCTTATTTATTTGATAATTTATATAGGTAATTTAGCATTGCTTTTATTAATATTTTCATTTTTTTAATGCTTATTTATTTTTGAGAGAGAAAGAGACAGAGTGCAAGTGGGGGGAGGTTGGAGAGAGAGACACACACAGAATCTAAAGCAGGTTCCAGGCTCTGAGCTGTCAGCACAGAGCATGATGTGGGACTCGAACTCACGAACCGCGAGGTTATGACCTGAGTCCAAGTCAGAGGCTAAACCGACTGAGCCACCCAGGCTCCCCAATATTTTCATTTTTTAAAGTTTTTATTTTAATTCCAATTAATTAACACACACTGTTATATAAGTTACAGGTGTATGATATAGTGATTCAACAATTTCATATATCATCCAGTGCTCGTCATGACAAGTGCACTCCTTAATCCCCAACACCTATTTAGCCCATCCCCCACCCACTTCTCTAGTAACCATCAGTTTGTTCTCTAAGGTTAAAACTCTTTTTTTTTTTTTGTTTGTTTGTTTGTCACTTTCTCTTTTTTCCTTTGCTCATTTGTTTTGTTCTTGAAACCCACATATGAGTGAAATCATGTGGTATTTGTCTTTCTTTGACTTATTTTACTTAGCACTATGCTTTGTAGCTCCATCCATGTCATTGCAAATGATAAAATTTCATTCTTTCTTATGGCTGAATAATGTTCAATTATATATATGTGTATATATATATATATATATATACACATATATATGTGTATATATATATATACACACACACATATATATGTGTATACACACACACACACACACACACACACACATATATATATATATATATATATATATATATATATATATATATATATATATATCTCACCTCTTTTTTATCCATTCATCAATTAGTGAACACTTGGGCTGCTCCCATGTCTTGGATATTATAACTAATGCTGCTATAAACATAGGGATGCATGTATCCCTTTGGATTAGTGTTTTTGTATTCTTTGTGTAAATATCCAATAGTGAGATTGTTGAATTGTAAAGTAGTTCTATATGTAATGTATGGAGGAAACTCCATACTGTTTTCTACAGTGGCTGCACCAGTTTGCATTCCCACCAACAGTACACAAATAATTCCTTTCACCTCCATTCTTGCCAATACCTGTTGTTTCTTGTATTGTTGGTTTTAGCTATTTTGACAGGAGTGAGATGATATTTCATTATAGTTTTGATTTACATTTCCCTAATAATAAGTGATGATGAACATTTTTATATGTGTCTGTCAGCCACCTGTGTATGTTTTTGGAGAAACGTCTGTTCATGTCTTCTTCCCACTTTTAATTGGATTATTTGATTTTATTTTTTTGGGTATTGAGTTGTATAAATTCTTTATATACTTTGAATACTAACCCCTTATTGGATATGCCATTGGCAAATATCTTTTCCCATGTTGTAAGTTTAGTTTTGTTGATTGTTTCCTTTGGTGTGCAGACGCTTTTTATTTTAATATAGTCCCAATAGTTTACTTTTGCTTTTGTTTCCCTTGCCTTAGGGGACCTATCTATAAAAAAGTTGTACAGCTGATGTCAGAGAAGTTATTGCCTGTGCTTCTGTCTCCTAGGATTTTTAGAGTTTCAGATCTCACATTTAGGTCTTAAGTTCATTTTGAATATATTTTTTTGTATGGTGTTAGAGAGTGGTCCAGTTTCTTTCTTTTCCATGTTGCTATTCAGTTTTCCCTACACTATTTGTCTTTTTCCCATTGGATATTCTTTCCTGCTTTGTCAAAGATTAATTCACCACACAATTGTGAGCTTATTTCTAAGTTTTCTATTCTGTTCTATTGAATATGTGTCAATTTTTGTGCTAGTACTATGCTGTTTTGATTACTTCAACTTTGTGACATAATTTGAAGTCTGGAATTGTGATGTCTATGGCTTTTCTTTTCTTTTTCAAGATTGCTTTGGCTATTTAGGGTGTTTTGTGGTTCCATACAAACTTTAGGATTGCTTGTTCTAGTTCTGTGAAAAACGCATAGAAAAACGCATTTTACCAAGATTTATTCTTCTAATCCATGAGCATAGAATATTTTTCCATTTCTTTGTGTCATCTTCAGTTTCTTTCATTAGTCTTTTATAGTTTTCACAGTAAAGGTCTTTCACCTCTTTAGTTAGATTTATTCCTTGGTATCTTATTATTTTTGGTGCAATTTTAAATGGATTGTTTTCTTAACTTCTTTTTATGCTGTTTCACTATTGGTGTATAGAAATGCAACAGATATCTGCACTTTGATTTTGCATCCTACGACTTTACTGAATTTGTATTTATTTATTTATTTATTTATTTATTTATTTATTTATTTAAATATGAAATTTATTGTCAGATTGGTTTCCATACAACACCCAGTGCTCATCCCAACAGGTGCCCTCCTCAACGCCCAGCACCCACTTTCCCCTCCCTCCCACCCCCCATCAACCCTCAGTTTATTCACATTTTTTGAGTCTCTTATGGTTTGGCTCCCTCCCTTTCTAACTTTTTTTTTTTCCCTTCCCCTTCCCCATGGTCTTCTGCTAAGTTTCTCAGGATCCGCATAAGAGTGAAAACATATGGTATCTGTCTTTCTCTGTATGACTTATTTCACTTAGCATCACACTCTCCAGTTCCATCCACGTTGCTACAAAAGGCCGTATTTCATTCTTTCTCATTGCCACATAGTATTCCATTGTATATATAAACCACAATTTCTTTATCCATTCATCAGTTTATCAGTTCTAGCAGTTTTTCGGTGGAGTCTTTCAGGGTTTCTAAAAATACTATCATGTCATTTGCGAATAGTGAAAGTTTTACTTCTTCCTTACAGATTTGGATACATTTAATTCCTTTTTGTTGTCTGATTGCTGTGATTAGGACTTCCAGTACTATGTTGAATATAAATGGTGAGGGTGGACATCCTCATTTTCTTCCTAACCTTAGGGGAAAAGCACTCAGTCCGCCCCCCCCCCCCCCCATTAAGGATGATGTTAGCTGGGGATTTTTTTATTATTGTCTTTATTATGTTGAAGTATGTTCCCTCTATCCCTACTTGTTAAGGGTTTTTATTATGAATGGATGTACTTTGTCAAATGCTTTTTCTGTGTTTATTGAAATGATCACACAGTTCTTATTCTTTCTCTTATTGATGTGAATAACACATTGATTCATTTGCAAGTATTAAATGACCTTTGCATCTCAAGAATAAATCCCACTTGATTGTGGTGAATGATTTTTTTAAATGTATTGTTGAATTCAGTTTGCTAGTATTTTGTTGAGGACTTTTACATCTGTGCTCATCAGACATATTGATCTATGGTTCTCTTTGTTTGTAGTGGTTTTGGTATCAGGGTATGCTGGCCTCATAGAATAAATTTGGAAGTTTTCCTTCTATCTTTTGGAATAGTTTGAGAAGGATAGGTATTATTTTTTAAATGTTTGGTGGGATTCTCTTGTGGAGCCATCTGGTCCTGGACTTTTGTTTTTTGGGAATTTTTTGATTATTAATTCAATGTCTTTGCTGGTAATCGGTTTGTTCAAATTTTCTATTTCATCCTGTTTCAGTTTTATTAGGTTATATGTTTCTAGGAATTTATCCATTTCTTCCAGGTTTTTTCAATTTGTTGGCATATAGTTTTTCATATTATTCTCTAATAATTGTATCTCTGTGGTCTTTGTTATTATTATCTCCTCTCTCATTTGTTATTTTATTATTTGAGGTGTTTCTTTCTTTCATGATAGTCTGGCTAGAAGTTTATCAATTTTTAAAAAAATTTTTTTAACGTTTATTTATTTTTGAGGCAGAGAGACAGAGCATGAACCGGGGGAGGGTCAGAGAGAGGGAGACACAGAATCTGAAATAGGCTCCAGGCTCTGAGCTGTCAGCACAGAGCCCGACGCGGGGCTCCAACTGACAGACCGGGAGATCACGACCTGAGCCGAAGTTGGACGCCCAACCGACTGAGCCACCCAGGTGCCCCGAAGTTTATCAATTTTATTGACTTTTTTCAGCGAAACAGGTCCTGGTTTCATTGATCTGTTCTATTGTTTTTGTTTGTTTGTTTGTTTTAGTTTTTATATCAATTATTTATGCTCTAATCTTTTTTATTTTTCTTCTTCTGGTTTTAGGTTTTGTTTGTTGTTCTTTTTATAATTCCTTTAGGTGTGAGGTTAGGTTGTGTATTTTGAATTTTTCTTGCTTCTTGAGATAGGCCTGTATTGCTATAAACTACCCTCTTCGGTTCACTTTTTATGCATTCCAAAGGTTTTGAACCATTATATTTCATTTTCATTTATTTCCATGAACTTTTTTATTTCTTCTTTTATTCCTGGATGACTCATTCATTGTTTAGTAGCATGTTATTTAACCTCCATGTATTTGTGGTCTCTCCAGATTTTTTCTTGAGGTTGACTTCAAGTTTCATAGTATTGCAGTCAGAAAAGATGCATATTATGACTTTGATCTTTCTGAATTTGTTGAGGCTGGTTTTGTAATTTAATGTGATCTGCTCTGGACAATATTCCATGTGTGCTTGAAAATAATGTGTATTTTGTTGTTTTAGAATGGAATGTTCTGAATATATCTGTTAAATGTATCTGGTCCACTGTGTCATTCAAAGCCATTTTTTTCCTTGTTGATTTTCTGTTTAGACGATCTATTGATGTAAGTAGGTTGTTAAATTCCCCTACATTTTGTATTATTATCAATTAGTTTTCTCATGTGTGTTATTAACTGTTTTATGTATTATGTATTTGGGTGTTTTCATGTTGGGTGCATAAATATTTACAATTGCTATACCTTCTTGTTGGATTGTCTCCTTTATTATTATATAGTGTCCTTCTTTGTCTCTTGTTACAATTTTTGTTTTAAAGTCTATTTAGTCTGATATAAGTGTTGTTACTCCAGCTTTTTTTTTTTGACATCTATTGCATGATAAATGTTTTTCCATCCCCCCACTTTCAATCTACATATGTCTTTGAGTCTAAAATGAGTCTCTTGGAAGCAGCATATAGATGGGTCTTTTTTTTTAAATCCATTCTGTCACCCTATGTCTTTGGATTGGAGCATTTAGTCCATTTACATTCAAAATAATTGTTGATAGATATATTTTTATTGACATTTTATTAGTTGTTTTGTGGTTGTTTCTCAAGATTTTCTCTGCTCTTTTCTGGTCTTTCTCTCTTTCGTGGTTTGCTCATTTTCTTTAGTGATATATTTGGATTTCTTTGTCTTTATGCTTTGCATATTTGTTAGTGGTTTTTGATTCATGGCTATTGTTAGGTTTGTAAATAGCAGTCCATATCAAGTTGATGGTCATTTAAGTTTGAAGCTGTTCTTTACTCCTCTCCTCTCTGTGTTTTAGGTATAAGGTGTCATTTTTGACATCCTTTTATTTTGTGAGTTCCTTGATTGATTTTTTATATAAATATTAATTTTTACTCTCTTTGTCTTTCCTTCCCTCCCACTGTCACTTTCAGTCTTTTCTTTCCATTCAAAGTGTCCTCTTTATATGTCTTGGTGTGGATCTGCTTTTGTTGATTTTGTTCGGACTTCTCTGTGACTCCTGGATCTAGATATCTGTTTTTTTTTTTCCCCCAGATTGGGGAAGTTTTCAGCTATTATCTCTTCAAATTAATTATCTGCCCCCTTCTCTTTCTTTTCTTTTTCTGGCATACCTATAATGTGAAAGTTATTATATTTTATGGACTCACTAAGGTTCTTAAGTATATTCTGGAATATTTTCATTTTTTTTGTTTCACTTTTTAAAACGTTTATTCATTTTTTAATGTTTATGCATATTTTGAGAGAGAGAGAGAGAGAGAGAGAGAGAGAGAGAGAGAGAGATACTGTGAGTGGGGGAGGAGCTAAGAGAGAGGGAGACACAGAATCTGAAACAGGCTCCAGGCTCTGAGCTGTCAGCACAGAGCCCCATGTGGGGCTCAAACTCATAAATCATGAGATCATGACCTGAGCCAAAGTCAGAGGCTTAACCAACTGAGCCACCCAGGCATCCATCCCTCTTTCACTTTTTTATAATAGCTTTACTGAGATATGATTTGTATGCTATAAAATTAACTGTTAAAATATATGATTCTGTTTATCACATAAACAGAATTGTGCAACTGTCACCACTATCTTAATTTTGAAATACTTTTTTATCAGTTCAGAAAGAAGGAACTCATCCATTAGTAGTCACTACCCATTATGTCTGGCTTCTTTCATTTAGCATAATGTTTTCAAGTTTCCTCCATGTTGTGGTTTCTGTTAGTACATCATTCCTTTTTGTGGCTGAATAATATTCCAAGCATGGTTATACCACATTTTTTTAATTAATTCATTCATTGATGAATACTTTAGTTGACTCCTCTTTATTATTTTACATTAATTTACTTTTAGCCTATTTATGTTTTCATGCTTAAAGTAGGTTTTATAGATGGTAGAGTTGGATCTTGCTTGTATATTGATTCTAACATTCTCTTTTTTTAAATGGTTTGTTGAAACAATTGTAATTATCGATATGATTGTATTAACATTTGCCATCTTCTTAGATGGTTTATATTTGTTCTTGTATTTGCTCTTTTTTCCCTTCTGTTTCTGTTTGTTTGGTTGGATTGATTTTTAAGTGATACATTTATCTTCACAACTGTCTTATTATTTATATCTCATTAAAATGTTTTTTGTGGTTGTTCTTAGGTTTACAATATTCATCTTATTTCATGAGAAAATGCCTTCAAGTAACCTTATGCCATTTCGTATGTAGTGCAAAGACATAATGACAGCATATTCTCCATTCATTTTTCCCACACTTTCTGTCATTTTTGTTACATATTATTTTTACATATTTTATTTCAATTAATTTAATTTATATTTTGCTTTAGACAATCAATTATCTTTTGAAGAAATTAAAATAAGAAAAAATGAATTTTCTGTTCATCTTCATTACTAGTTCTCTTCATTTTTATTTTTATGCATCCAATTGCATTCTGTCCATCACATTCGTTCACTTGGAGAACTTTTTTTTAACAACCTAGTGCAGGTCTGCTGGCAATGGATTTTTCTTCTTTTTCTTTTTTCTTTTTTCCAGAGAAAAGTCTTTATTTCTCTTCTATTTTTTGAAAGATATTGTCACAGGGCATAAAATTCTGGATTGATTAATTTTTCTTGTCTTTTGACACTTAAATATTGTCATTCCATTATCTTATAGTATGCATAATTTATAACGAGAAATCTTTTTTATTTAAAAACATTTTTGTAATGTTTATTTACTTTCGAGAGAAAGAGACAGTGCAAGCAGGGGAGGGGCAGGGAGAGAGGGAGACACAGAGTCCAAAGCAGGCTCCAGGCTCTGAGCTGTTAGTACAGAGCTTGACACTGGGCTTGAATCCATGAACTGTGAGATCATGACCTGAGCCAAAGTCAGACGCTAAACTGACCAAGCCACCTAGGTGTCCCTATAATGAGAAATCTTCTTAATTTTTACCTTTGTTCCTTTGTGTGTAATCTGTCTCTGTTTATCACTGGTTTTCAGAAGTTTGAGCATGAGATGTCTAGAGATTTGTGTATGTGTTTTGTGTTTATCTCAGTTGTTATTCTATGAGATTCTTGGATTTGTGGTTCAGCATCTATCACTAATTTTGGAAAATTCTCTGGAGTCATATCTTCAAATTTCATTTGTTTCTTTCTCTTCTCCTGGGATTCCAATTACATGTATGTTAAGTCATTGGATATTTTTTCACAGAAAAATTATTTTTCCACTTATATTTCAGTTTGGTTAATTTTTTCCTCTATCTTCAATTTCACTTTCAATTTCATTTCAAGTTTCAGTCTACTGATAAGCTCATTAAAGACATTTTTACCCTGTTCATCTTGTTTTTTTATTTTTAGTATTTCCATTTAATTTTTTTCCCTTAGTTTTCATTCCTTTGTTGAAATGATCTATCTGATCATGTATATTGTCCACTTTTTCCACTAGGGCACTTTACATACTAATCAGAAGTACATTAACTTACCTATTTGATTGTTCTAACATCTGAGTCATTTTATATCTGATTTTGTTGATTGTTTTTTTTTATTGCTTCCTTGTATGCCTCATAATATTTTTTTTGTTATTGCAAACTGGAGGTTCTGTGCAGGAAGTAGAAATTGAAGTAAACAGTGTTCTTGCCTGGAAATGGGCATGCATTTGTTTTGTTTTGTTTTGTTTTGCTTTTGCTTTTGCTAGGCCTGTATTATGATGAGTGGTTAGTCTTGTTAGGAGTTGGACTAGGGATAAGCTTTAAGTTCTTGTAACGCAGCATTCTCCAATGGAAACAGAATATAAAACACATATTTAATTAAACATTTTTCAGCAGTCTTATTTTAAAAAATAAAAATAAAAGTGAATTTAATTTAATAATATATTTAACTTAAACCCAACATATCCAAAATAAGATCAACATGTAGTTCTAGATACATTTAAGTGCTCAATAGTTGTATGTGGTTTGTGACAATAATATTAGATAATAAAACGAGTATTTACCGGGTTCCTGGTGACTCAGTTGGTTAAGTGTCCAACTTTGGCTCAGGTCATGATCTCATGGTTCGTGAGTTTAAGCCCTGCATCAGGCTCTCTGCTGTCAGTGCAGAGCCTGCTTCAGATCTTCTGTCCCCTCACCCCCTTCTCTCTGTGCTTCTCTCCCACTTGCGTGTTCTTTCTCAAAAATAAATAAACATTAAAAAAAAACTTGAGTATTTCCTGTGTGTAGATTGGAAGTTGGTTTTCAGAGAGTTTTTCTTAATGTCTTTTCCAGCCTTACCTTTAGGTTTTCTGTGAATGCCTATACCTTCAAGAAGTTCTGTCTCTATATTCTTGACCTTCCCCTAGTATATGTATACTGCTGTTACTGTATTAATTTAGTACCTGGTAGTAGGCACTGGGAGTACATTCTCTGTTGTTCTGGTTCAGCATTATTCTTAGGCAGTATTTTGTTCCTGTATCTCAGGGGGTAGGGCTTTCTCATTTATTCTCTTCTCTTCTATTAAATGATCTGGACCCAGTGTGTATTTCTGCTCTTCCCCCCAGGGTTAAAGAATATTATTTGTTTTCTTCTTCTAAATACTCTGGGTTGTTATCTGTGTCTTAAGTGTGATGGTGTTTTCTACATTCTTCCAGAGACTTAAGGTTTTCTTCCATAGAAAGGATAAGGAAGAAGCATATAGGTAGGGCTTTTGCCCTTTCTTCAGGGCTGCTGTTACTCTCCCCCAGGCCCTGTACTACAACAGTGACTTTCTCAAGACGCTGGTCCTGCCCCCAAACCATTATGGTAGTGAGGTTTGTGAAGAGTCTGACAGTTAATGCCGTTGACTGGTGGTTTTGGTTCCTGAGAGCCATATGCTATCACACTAGTTCTCATTCTACCTTATTTAATAATTTTTAAAAGTTTATTCATTTATTTTAAGAGAGAGAAAGAGAGTATGTGGGGAGGGCAGAGAGAGAGAGGGAGAGAAAGAGGGAGTCCAAGCAGGCTCCGCACTATCAGCTCGGAGCTTGATGTGAAGCTTGAACTCATGGAACCGTGAAATCGTGACCTGAGCTGAAACCAGGACTCAGATGCTCAACTGACTGAGCCACCCTGGCAATGACAGGTCATATTCTACCTTTAGGAAGCTGGTAAATTTTAGTAGAATTATCCTTACTGGCTTGTGAACATTGAGCACCGAGCATTTGCCTCAAGGCAGTTTGTCCTTGGAAACATTTATTTTTTTCTTCGATTTTGCTTGCTTTGTGACTCTGTTATCTTATAGATTCAAGACACATTGTGATTTTGCAGATTTTTCTATTTTTTTTTAATGTAAGAGGGAAAGTGACAGCTTTCTGCATCCCAAGTAGAACTGGAGTTCCTGATGCTTATTTTTGATAAATATAACCTATTCCTATGGAATCTCTAATGCCCCTCATTGGAAGTTACTGATATTCAGAGAGTAAGGTCTAGCTCCTATAAAACTCTTTAAGTCATGTTTGATTATGCTTCAGTTAATATTAAGAAACAATATTTTTTAGGGGCACCTGGGTGGCTCAGTTGGTTAAGTGTCTGACATCGGCCCAGGTCATGATCTCACAGTTCATGAGTTCGAGCCCCACGTCAGGCTCTGTGCTGACAGCCAAGAACCTGGAGCCTGCTTTGGATTCTGTGTTTCCCTCTCTGCCCTTCCTCCTCTCATGCCCTGTCTCTCAAAAATAAATAAACATTAAAAAAAAAAGAAAGAATATATTTTAGTTTGCTTTTCAAATGTAAAGTATAATAACTTAAATATCCTTTTTGGTACTGCACTCCCCCTTCCAGATAGGCTGATATCTCAAATAAAGGGAAGACTTCCCCCTCTTTCCACTTCCTGGCACGTAGGAATCAATGACACAGACATTTCTTTGTGAATGGAATAATGGGGTTTGATTGGTGTCATGGTGAACAAGCAAATGAGACTGGGCAGTGGCAATCTCTATGTCCTCTCAAGAATGTGAAGTCGTGCACTATGATAGGGTGATATACAATCGGATATCCAGTGTTGATGCATTTACATTATTTTACAAGGGAGTGAGCTCAGACCATATACTAAAGGCTTATGTAGCCAGTTATGATGGACACTAAACATATGTTCAAAAAACATTCAGAATAAATTGTTTCTAATCTGACACTTTTACCTCCAGGTATGGATTGTTGCAATGACCTCAGGTTACAAATCATAGCTACTAACTAATGGACATCATGAGCCTATGGCTTTATTGACACCCACCATTTTTGTGAGTGTTTCATGTTTTTTTTTTTTTTTTTTTTTTTTTGCTAGAGCTTGCTGTGACAAGTTAGAGCCCATCTGTCTGCTCAGTAACAAGCAAAATGACAAACATAATATAGGAAACATTGTTCAGATATCCAAGATTGTTTTCTACCGTTTGGTTTTACTAATATGCTAACATTCAGAACTGATAAATAAATGAAAGATGGGGAAGACCTTGAAATTGAGATCATCTTTATTAGAACTGCAAGATGACAGCAGTATTTTTAAATGGTCATTTGTTCACTATCACATTTGTTATGCATTTTATATTTAAGTCACTACCTCTCCAAAAGGTTCTTATGCTGTGAAATAAATTAGCTGTCATAATTTATACCAGTAGGAAGCAAAGGAGCTCCTTCCGTCTTTGGAGCTGGATTTTTACAGGAAGATGTGGACATGTGGTATGACTGATATTTTGTTTCCTGATCTAAGAATTTTTTCAAAGGATGAAAAAAAATCCAGCCTTCACTATACACTTTTTTTCTAATGTAGTTACTGAGATATTATGGTAGAAAAATTTGTCTATAATTAGATGTCGGTTTGTGTACATTTTATATCCTGAATTATCACTATTAGGAGGTGGAACATTTTTTCCTTATGACTACCCATTGCTTTTATGTGGTGATACAGCCGTGCTTGGGAGACGCTCTGTATTTTTTGTTTTAAGGTAAAGTCAATTGGAAAGATTTAGGAATTTGATGAAACTACTTAATCAGAGGAAATATGCATTTGACACATTTTGTGATCCTTCCCCAGCATACATCCTTGTCTGCCCTAACTTTTTAGAAAATACCTTGTATGTAGGTAGGGAGTTAAGCATAAACAATATGCACACTAAATGCATGTTGGATTCATGAAACCAGGTCAGCTGACTGTGGGATACTCTCCTAATGATGGTATGTGACGAGATTCTCCCTCAACCTTCTTACCTTTCTAAAAACTGCCTAACATTGACTCTAAAGCATGCATGAGCTAACATATTGTGCAGTTCTTACACAAAAGACTTATAAATACCCACCATTATTGCTGTTATTAATATTCTTTTGTTTTAAAGAGAAAAGTACCAGCTCCTCTCACTTCAGAGCAAATAACACAACTGTAAAAGCTGTTGCCAAGCAACCTACATTCACAGCTCAGATGGGCTGAATTGTTTATATTCATATGTGGATAAAATTGACCCACTCCTTCTTTAAAAAAGACGTATATGAAGTCTTTGAGATATTTCTACTAAGCTTCTAGGGTGTGGGTCATGGCATTATTGTTCTGTAGGAGGTTCCAAAGCTGACACACTGAATGTATATATCTCTTTTACTACTCTTGCCAATTTACCATATAGGTATCTTGTTTGGGGTCTGTTTCCTCATTAGAATGTGAGTTTCTGGAGGACAAGGATTGTGTTCTCATCACATATAAAAGGATCCTATACATAGCCAGCATTCCATAAGTGTGCGATAGATGTGTTAAAAATGATCTTATACAAGTATTTATGCTATAGACACTTTCTACAATTTTTTTTGCTAGAATTTAGAAGGAAGAAACTCTTAGATTAAAAAATCCAGCAATACTAAATTATTATAAACCACTACTGAAGCAATAAGTTAAACAATACTAGAATTATGGGGTGTCTGGGTGGCTCAGTCAGTTAAACGTCTGATTCTTGGTTTCAGCTCAGGTCATAGATCTCATACGTTCATGAATTTGGGCCCCACATTGGGCTCCACACTGTCAACATGGAACCTGCTTGGGATTTTCTCCCTCTCTCTCTCTCTCTCTCTCTCTGCCCCTCCCCCACTCACATGCCCTCTCTCCTACTCTCTTTTTCAAAATAAGTAAACTTAAAAAAATAAATATAATTTTAAAAAATACCAGAATTATAACATTTTAGAAGAAACTTTATAGGACAATTATTCCAGTGGTCTCAAACTTAGTTCTTATTTGAAGCACATAGAAGCTTATAAATTTAATTGGTCTAGGATGAAGGCTTGAATTGGGGTATTTTTTTAAAGTTCCCTAGTTGATTCAACTATAGGACTGAGAACCACTAATATAGTCTAATAGTCTCATTTTATGGTGGGAAAAATAGCCCCAGAAGAGTGAGAAGTGTGAGGTTATAAGAGCACAAGCTCTGGAATCACCTACCAGCTATCTGCCAATGTCCGATTTTAGCCATTAGTTCATCATTGTAAAATAGAGATAATAATATAGACTTGTGGGACCTTTGGGGACATTGAATGGGCTAACATGTATCATGCAGGTATAGCCATGACTGGTGAGGGCCAGGCAAAAACCAACCCTTCCCTTAACAATTTTATGAGTTGCAAACCTAAAGGGGAGAGAACCTTGATCCACTGATTTCCAGAGGCTTAAGTACCATGGAAAGCAGCACAGGATGTTTAGCTCTGATGTTTATACTGGAAAGGAGCAAACATTAATATATCTGTCAAGATCCCTGCAGGTAACACGTGAAACAACTAGAAGGATAAATGAAGAGAATTTAATGAAGAGACTTCTTTAAAAGACGTGGCAAAGTTAAGAGAACTACTAAGGTACCATGAAGCAAGACAGGGCCTGCCAAATCATGAGGTCAGAGTGGCTACTGGAATCTGGTACAACCTGTGGCTACAAGAAATAGGCTGCCAGGAAGAAGCTGCACTACAGTTAAAGGTACAAGAGCTAGTAACCAAACTACAGCCTGTCAGGAAGAGAGCCAGGAGTGAATCTCTCTCTCTCTCTCTCTCTCCTCTGCTACCGTCTGCTTTTCTGTTGGCAATCACACTGGCTAAGACAGAGGACAAGGAAGCCCAACTGATGGAATATATAAAGGTCAATCTCCTAGTGCTCAGAGGAGGGCAAAAAAAAAAAAAAAAAAAAATGGAGAAGGCTCTGAAAGGGCAACACTATGCTGGGTACTTTATGTGCAT
The DNA here is from genome assembly GCF_024362965.1 of Panthera pardus. Lineage (NCBI taxonomy): Eukaryota > Metazoa > Chordata > Mammalia > Carnivora > Felidae > Panthera > Panthera pardus. The sequence continues at coordinate 20,224,672 of NW_026526732.1, read as the reverse complement.
GATGTCTTTAAAGCTGTGTTGCTTTGGGGCTAATCCAATAGAACATAAATTGTCTGAAATTACTGACATTCCCTGTGGCACAGCTTTCAATGCCAGGAATTCACATATATCCCTACTAACTTTGTCCTGAAATAAACTTTCCCAGGCAGTAAAACCTGAACTTCACAGCTGAATGTGGGTCCACTATAAAGGAGTCACAGCTTCCACTCTGGCAAATGGCTGTTTTGTTGGAGTAGATTCAGCAGAGAAATCAGCATGCAAAGCCTGCTAGCCAGGGACACAGAATAACCAAAATCCACTCCTGCCTCAGCAGCTGCCTGCTTTTCCTGAGCCGTCTGTTCACTTCTTTGTCTTTTAATTTATCCACAAAGAAATGAGAAGAACACCTGCTTCTCATTACGAGATTGAGATGTTTTGAGGGAAAGGAGGATCATTCTTATGGAAGAAAGATGCTAGCTACTTAAATACAAAGTTGAGGCAGGAGCCATTCTATTGGCATTAATTTCAATCAACAAACAGAACACATATGAGGTACCTGACATTTTATTTCTTTTAATAAACCTATTTTTGAGAATCACCTGGAGATTCAGAGGAAAATAAGCAGCCTCTGCCTTTGAGGAGTTCACGGTCTTGTGGGAGGAATCAGAAATGAAACCTTTCTTAAAATGGAATTAATATGAGATTAGAGAAAGGTTTTGGTACCCTTTTAAAATTGGCTCTTGTATGTATTAATCTAATTATACCTATCTATATACTTATTTATCTATCTATTTAAATTTTGTTTATAAGCAGTGATCTATATAAACTCTTTCAGCACTTCAAATGCATCAAATCCTGACCAGGAGTACTACTTGGCTCCTCTCCTACCTGACAATGCCTTCCCTTAGATTCCCAGAGTTCTCCATCCATTTACACCCATACCTGGGTTCTTTCTGCAACCCATGCTGATTCCCCATTGGCTGGTAGCCTTGTTTTGAATAATTTATCCTAACTCAGTTTGTCATTTTTTTATGATAAATTTCTCTATATTAGCCCTACTCCATATCTTCCTCTCCATCACCACCTGGCAGGGGAGAAAGTTTATTCAGGGATTTTATAAAATACCTATTTGGGGGACCTACAGACAGTAAACATTCTGTTGCTTTTTTCTCTTTGTTTAATGCTGGAGTGTGTGACTTGTTCAGTGACTGGGATGTCAATACCAAGAGCCAGGGAAATCTTAGGCTTATGAAACAATTCGTGGTCAGATTTATGACAGTTTAAGGTAAGAAGTATCTCATAACAATATTGAGGGAGAATGAGGACCTCATAGTTGACATGACTATGAGCCAGAGGTGAAAAGGGGTAGCATTTCTAGGAATAGCTTGAGCAAAGTTTCAGGGTCAAACATGAATCCTGGTAGGTACTCAGCTCTGTGCCTATGATCTCTCCATGGCAGTATGCTTCCTTGTTTTATAATATCAAATTGGTGAAGGAGGATCAGATAGAGGTCAGGGATCCTTGAGAACCAGAAATAAGGGCTATGGGAAAGATCTGGTTGACATTAGACAGCAATTTTTAGAACATTTTCTGAAGTGATCATAGCTTGGTTCCAAAGATTCTCAAGCAGTTAAGCGTATTTAAATTTTCTTTACTTTGCAAGTTTTTTTTTTTTTAATTTAAGTATTCAGCCACTATAAAGTCAGTTGCATAAAATTTCTGTGCTCTGTCCAAACCCTCTTGACTCTGGTGATTATTTTACTCTATTAATTGTCTGATAAGTAGTAGAGATAATGAAGAGAATGAGTGATGGCCAGCCCTGCTGTGTCTTCTTCTCTCTTGCAACACCTTGTTATAATAGCTCTATGTCTGAAGGCTTAATAATATTGTCTCTTTCCCAACTCCACTCTTTCAGAAAGAATTTACAGCACACTAAATATGAGAGACCCTGAAATGATGCATCTGAGGTACAGGAATTGCTTAATTCAGAGAAAAGAAATTTGGTGGGGGGGCGACTAACATTCTTTACCAATGGAAAATGCATATGATATGCTTATCATGCTCAGTCCTGAGATCACCTGACCTTCAGACATAGAACCAAAGGTAATCCAGAGGCAGTGGCAGCAAACCTTTAGCTAGAATCTAGATCTTTCTTAATGTAGGAGATTTCATTAAAAGGCATATTGAATGCCAGAAATGGATTTATATTAATGGAATTGTTACCTTAATTAGCACTATGAGTGTTAGTAAAGGGCCTTCATTGATGAAATAAAATGTATTCAAGATATGGATCAGCTAAAACATTTTAGAGGTACTCTAAATAGGGGAAAAGAATCTAGTAATGGCTATGGTCTGTCTGTATCCTCAAGAAAGTTTCCAGACTCAATTCCTAAATGGTACTCTGTCCAGCCATTGGTTTCGGATAATTTTTCTTTCCTAATGGAAGCCACAGGTAAAACTGAATCCTATCTCTGGAATGTTCCTATGTCTCCCTTGAGTAATCCTGTCAGGCCAGGTATAATTAGAGCACCTAAAGTAAGGCAGAAAACTGAAGAATCTTTTGCCTTAAATAGTGTAACACATAAACTATATTGCACCTTCTTCCTAATAAACATTTATTCAATAAATATCTATGTGTTTGGCAGAAGTAGCTAAACTTTAAGTACCTCATATATTTAAAGGCTGCTGTTATAAGTCAAAAGAACTGGAGAGGTCTTAGATCAGCTGGCGACAGTTAACCTTCCTTATATTTCTTTTTTTAATTTTTTTTTAACGTTTATTTATTTTTGAGACAGACAGAGACAGAGCATGAACGGGGGAGGGTCAGAGAGAGGGGGAGACACAGAATCTGAAACAGGCTCCAGGCTCTGAGCTGTCAGCACAGAGCCCGACGCGGGGCTCGAACTCACGGACCGCGAGATCGTGAACTGAGGCGAAGTCGGACGCTTAACCGACTGAGCCACCCAGGCGCCCCTTTTTTTTTCTTTTTTTTTTTTTTAATTTTTTTTTTTAACGTTTATTTATTTTTGAGACAGAGAGAGACAGAGCATGAACGGGGGAGGGTCAGAGAGAGAGGGAGACACAGAATCTGAAACAGGCTCTAGGCTCTGAGCAGTCAGCACAGAGCCCGACGTAACCTTCCTTATATTTCAATTACATTATTGGCTATGCAGATTTTTAGGAATTCAGACCAGTGCTGATAGCTTTTTAAATATATATTTATTCTAAGTTCTAATCAACCAGCATGATAGTAAGACGTGGATCAAGCTCCTCCCTAGGTTAGAGATAGCTTATTTTTATTTCCTACCAATCCTTATTGGTTCTGGTTAATGAGTTCTCATTTGTTTATTAATTTTGGGAAATAGGAGCAGAACCATCAATGTAGCCATGCATACATTCACTAATCATTCTTCTGTGCTGTAGCCACACCTTTGGATATGTATCACCTATCACTGATACTTTAGAGCAGCTCTAATAATTGCAAATTTGATGACTGTGCCTGTTTTGCAACTTCTATCCCCAACTTGATTTGTTTTTTTCTTAATTGATAGCTGCTGCCTTTCTTATGAATTATTAATAGTAAGAGTGGTTTTATTGTTTGGTAAAATGAGAAATTATTCTTTTGTTCTTAAGGTTAATTGTGGTTTCTTGTGTCTCATTCATGCTTTAACATTTCATAATGGGTAAAAGTAAACAAACCATTGAAATCATAAAAATAATTGTGTGGGAAGATAGTTTAAAAAAAAGATCACAAATTCACTTGTGTTTAAGGGCATAAGTGGTAATATAAATGTGCAAGAGGTAGGTATAAGGAAAAGAGGAACTGTGGCCCCATCAAAAAACATTTGTGATTCTTTTCTTTCTGAGCTATTCAAATAAAACTGACCTCTGGGTCCAGTGGATTGTACCAAGAAAAACATTGGAAATAAAATTTATGCTTTCTAAAACTCAATGTTTTTATAAATAAATACCTTGAAGAAATTGATATTCTTTATGATTTAAAAATATTTGTTTTAGTTACTGTAAATAATAGTATTATTATTACCAAAAATTATGTAAAGATAGAAATAGTGGTTTCTAAGTCCAGAGAATATGATCAGACTTTATGCAGACTGAGATAATTATAGCAATATCATAGAGAGTGGTTAACTATTCAAAACCTCCATCTTTCTGGCACTAATGTATAGTGAGTGCATTCATTTTTCCAAAATGCCTACATTTCATAGCCTCAAGATTAATGTTCATATGACAATTAGTCATTATAGTTAAAAGTAAAATATAACTGAAAAACCTATAAGTAACAAAATGTTTTTCTAATAGCTACAAGCCAAATGTATAAATCTTACAATATGGAACCTTTTTCTCCAACTGTCTGATATTTATGGTTTTAGTGCCTTCAAAAGATGTGACTTGTGAATATTTATCTTAGCAATATAACGAGATGTAGTGTCCAGCTCACTGAATTGTGTTTTGCAAGCCCTGTTTTCATAGCTCAACTTTCCTCAACCTCCCAAAGTTCCTCCTGTTAAAAACAGCATCTGATGTTAACTTTTAATTTTAAACAAGGATGAATTATCTTTACAATTTTTAAATTCTACAAATATTAGAGTCAACAACAAGAATAAATGAACAGGACAGTCTCTTTTCTCTTTGTGCTTGGAATCTTACTCCATAAAATCCCAGGAAGAAATTCTCAGTTATTAGGAAATACACTTGATCATTGGTATATGGACCAATTTGCTTTTAACAAGTCTGTGACATATGGGTTTGTACCTGCTGCTCAGGCGATTGTGCCAGAGTAGTTTGCTCCAGCTGAGAGCAATAGCTTTGATGACAGATTCTTTGGCTTGGAAAGGCAGTAGAATTCCTAGATCAGGCTTCCATGGAGGGGCAAGGCTCAACAGGGGGCTCACCATCCAGGTGAAAAAGATGACTCTCTGAAATAGCTTTGGAAAGTGGAGCTGATAATCTGCGGGAGTGAGTCTATGGATGTACTCCTCAGTAAAGAGGAGATCAAAGGAGGAATTGAACAAAGGATTACGTATTGTTTATTAATAGCTATACCTAGAATACACTCCACAGATTGGTTCGTTTACCATGTTATGTCATAGTTACATATGTTTTACATCTTTTATTTCTTGACCAATGCAACATCAAAAATGCCAGAACCATATTTTTTTCATTTTGTACACTCAATATATGAAACATAATAGGTATTTCATATATGTTGTACTTTGATAAGTACATAACTGGACATATTAATAAAGAAAGACTCCTTTGGGTACAAGTTACAGAAACCTATTTGAACTAGCTTGGGTGAAAAAACAGAATTTGTAATAAGGGGAAGACCACATCTAGGTATCAGCAAAGTAGTTAGTACCAGGCATATAAATGTCAACAGGATGTTTTCTCATCACCACCCCTCTGCAAAATACTTCCTTCTTGCTCTGTGGATCAGCTTCCTCTTCTCTTATAGCTCACATGATAGAATAAATGGCTGTAAATAAGCACCCACATTTACATAATATAGGATCCTTCCAGTAAGAAGAGATATCTTTCTCAGCCCCAATTCTGAATTCTCCAAGAAGACAGGCTATTTGTTGTGGCTTTGGATCAAGTGTCCATTTATAACTGGCAAGGGTCTTGGGACCACATGCCTGCCTATAACCCAATGATATAGCTGCATGGATGGGGGAAGCAGGTTTTAGGAAAAGGTAAATGAAATAATTCTGAAAGTAGGTATCCCACTACTTTGGAAGAATCAATGTTAAAGCAGCTTAAGAAATACACACATATGTGTTTATATTATATTATATTATATTATATAAATTTTATCTCCTATGTATTATATAATGCTATGTACTATATGTAATATATAACCAGTTATAACATATATTATAAAATATATTATATATAATAATACATAATATTATATATATAAATAATAAAATCAACCTACCTTTTACATACTCATCTTGCTCTTAACAAAGCTGTACAAAAATGAAAAGAACCATATGAGATGTTTCCCTAAGAATCTTTTGTTGTATGCTGGGTCTTAAAAATTGGGGAGGAAGCAGATTCCCTGTTTTGGTAAAGCACTAGGGCTCCAGACAAGAGCTTGTTGCTCAATAAAGGCTTCCTTCTTTGCTCCCTTCCTCCCTCTCTCCCTTCCCTTTTCCCCCTGCTTATTATAGGGTAACTCATAGTAGTGTGGCTGTTTCCATTTCTAAAAGGCCCTGTTGGTGAAAGAACTTAGGGCTCATGAATGAAGAGTTGCAAAGATATGAGAAAAATTATATACATGATTGCCATGATAGGTAATTTTGATTGGTGATACATATAATAAAGGCAGGCATATAAAGGATTCAGTGTATTTATTTAAATTGTTTTAGATATTGAAGACTCTATATGCACATTTGCTATACTACACAGGTGTTTTGGTATCACCCAGAGTTTTCTACATATTTTCTACATATTTAACATTATGGTAGAGCTCTTATATTGTTCTAGGCACTATTCTAAGCATTTTACTTACTAACCCATTTAATTGACATAATAGCTTGTAGGGTAGGTTGTTAGCCTCTTTTAACAGAGAAGGAAACTGAGTCATAGAGAGGTAAAAAAACTTGACCAACATCATACAGCATGTGCTGCAGCCAGGACTGAACCCACTTGGTTCCAGAGTTCACCTTAGTGTGCATTCCATGTAAATTTTGCCTACCTTTTCTGTGCAGGTACTGTGGCATGACAAGTTATATAGCTGATAAAGTTAAGAAACATATTACTGGAAATATTTCAATAAGTGAGAACTATGAAGTTATTATACAAAGGTGAGGAAAAGCATACCATAATTTCCTGTGCTTTTTTTGGCTCTAAGGTGACAGATGGGACTATTTTAGCAAGGCAAATGTCTTAAAGAACTTCAGGGTTTCTAACATTTTACTTTTCAGGTTCATTTGATTAATTTTCAGGCATAAAAACAAGATCACTGGAAGGATGGATGATAAGTTTAAGTAGCAACTATAGTAGTCATCTATCTCTTTCCAAATAAGAGTATTTATATAATCAGAGAATTGCCTACATTGAAACTCTAAAAATATGTTGTGCAACTTCCTTCCTTTACCTTCTCATAATTGGGCAACTTAAATATCAACTCCATATCACTGGCCTTCTTTCTCCAACTCTAAATCTCCACCAGGAAAATAATTTGCAAGTTAGTTTCCCAATAGTCTTTGCATAGTGCCTTTCTAATCACGAAATCCTTTTATGTTTGTCCTTGCATTAATTTTATGTTTAGATCTGACTGGCATGTTCACAAATGGAGAGCCCTAGAGAAAGTAGATCGTATACTATTCTACTTTGAATTTTTTGTGACCTAATATTCAAATATTAGAAGTGAAGGACAGACTTGCTGTATATATCTGGCAGGTCTTAGTCAGTAACTACCTTAGGCCAAAAGCAGCAGATGCTCTGTTTTCACAGTTGTTTGTGAGTGTCACATGAAAGTAAAGATACCTTGTCTGTCTAATCTGGTCTCCGCATTTGCTTGGGGCATTTGGATGAGAGCAGAATTTGTACAGAGTGAACTTATAAATCAACTCAGATCATATCTCTTATCTATTTTGATACTTCCCATGGCTTCCCATCCCCTTCAAAGCTCATGCCCAATCCTCCATGGCCTGGTCTCTGTATCTTTTAACTCTGATCCCAGTCACTCTTTCTTGATTTTGCCAGCACATTCCTACATGGGCACCTTTGCATTTATAGTTCCCTCTGCCTAAAATGCTCCTTAGACATTTCCAAGGCTCATACCTTCCCCTCCTTTATGTCCTTCCTCAAATGCATCTCATGTGAAACTTTTCCTAACTACCCTGATGGAAATGTCACCCCCTCTAATACTTCTTTCTTTCTTCCCCCAAGAAGTTGTATCTATCTTACTTTTGATATATTTTACAACCTTTTCTTATTGATTATTTTGCCTTGTGAAGTTAGATTTTTTTTTTTGTCTGTTTTACTCACTGGTATATCCTCAGAGTATAGAATATTGCCTTGGTGAAATATTTGTTGAAAAAATGAACAAGAACAGACTATAAATACAAAAAAATAGAGATAATAAAGGAGAGCGTGATTAACTCTTTAATGGTGTTAGAAAATAATTGGGAAGACTTCCTGGGCGGGGAGTGGGGTGGGTGGGGGGGGGTGGGTAACATCAAAACTTGGTTTTTAAGGACTGATAAGATTTTTCCAGGAGGGCAAATTTGAAAAAGTTCATTCCACACAGTTAGAACATTATACCATGTGTAATGGTACAGATATAAAACCATATAATGTGTTTGAAAAACCTCAAGCTTTAAGCTTTAAAATATTGATGAATATTAATATGTATTAAAATAAGGATACTATAAGTTATTCCTTAAATAATGGAAATCCCATTAAGAGTTTCAAGCATGAATGACAGGGAATCGTGCTTTGCTCTGCAGCAATGGAAAACATGGATTTGAAGAAATTGAAGCCTGACTTAGGAATACAAGTGAAAAGCCTTAGCAATAACGCAGGCTAACATAGATAAGAGACGTATTACAGGTTGTATGTAACAAAAAGGAGGAGTGGTAACAAAAATAATTAACAGGAATAAATGATTGAGTGTGTGTGTTGAGGGGGTGGAGATTTAGACGGATGGAGAGAACTTACGACGTTGGTGAAGAATGCTGTTGTTCAGCTGAATTACCCAGTCTGTCTTTTGTCTGTTAACACTGATGCATTTCCTAGGATAATTCCTGAGCTGTTCAACTTCATTTGATAGATCTTGAGAATTTCAGAACTCTGGTTTATTGCTAATGGGATGCAACTAATAGGATAAAAGACCTTTCTTTCTTAAAATCAATGGAAATATCAGCAAAACAGGCTAAGCTATATTTTCTCAACATGCATAATCTTAAAACTTTCTGTAAGAGCTTCAGACTGCTGAACTTTGTCTTGAAGTTAATAGAAAACTATTGATTTTGATTCACTCAAAATCAGAACTATTTTCTGACAAATCATCCGCATAAAATTATTCTGCATATGAAATATATCACTATTTGTTATTGCCAGTTCAGTGTGCATTATTTAATACAAAGAGGATAAACTTTAAGTCACAGTGACCTGGTCTGAATTCCATACCTGCAAGATGACCTTTGGCAAAATTACCACGAATCTTACCTTTCTCATTGGTAAAATAAAAATAATACCTATATCACAGAATAGTTTTGAGGTTTAAATGAAACAACACACATGTATAAGTGTAGGATCCTTCAGTTAAAGTAACAACAATTGATGCCAGCTAATGAGCAAAAAGGATTTATCAGAAAGAAGTCAGGACTTAAAATATTGATAAGAAGCTAGAGAAGAAGCAGAAGTAGGCACAAACTAAGTTAGCAGGAACCACAGAAATGGTCTCCTAACCTAAACGGGGTGGTATGGGTATCACCACTAGAAGGGATATGTGCCAACTGTTTGTGTAGTCTTCATCCTTTGTGACCTGCTTGAGACTCTAAGTTTCAGGAAAGAGTGTCCTGTTAGCTGATTTGACTTCTCTCAGCTTCCATGCTAGGGAGCTGATTTAGGAATTTCTCCTCCTTCTCCCTCCTCCTCCTCCTCCCCCTCCCCTTCCGTCTCCCTCCTCCTCCTCTCCTTCTCCTCCTCCTCCTCCTCCTCCTCCTCCTCCTCCTCCTCCTCCTCCTTCTTCTTCTTCTTCTTCTTCTTCTTCTTCTTCTTCTTCTTCTTCTTCTTCTTCTTCTTTCTTCTCCTAAGCATTTCTATCTCAAGACTTCAAAAGAAAATTAGGATGCTTGGAAAAGTAGAAGGTATTCTCACTAGCCAAAAACATTAAGCTGATGACTTCAGAGCTGTTTTGCCCATAATCCATAGCAAAGTAACACATTTGATATCATGACCTGGGCTTCACAGATGGATATGTATGTGTTTGGTTATGTGTAACTGAGACAAAAGTTTCTCTAAACCAAATTTTTCTTAGCATATGTGTAGTACTCTGTTTCATTTTATTTTATTCTATTTCACTTTTTAAAAGACTGGTTCATGGGCCGTTAAGTTGATTTCATGACTTATGAATGAGTTTCAATGCACAGGCTGAAACCATTTTATTACACTGTATATAATATCAGCAAATTGTAGGCATTCTGTAAATGTCAAATTCTCTCATACAGCTTTTCCCCCTTTATTCTGCCTCCCACTTCCCCATCAAATAAAATTGCATACAGTGCTTGAATGACCAAAACACCTGAAGTCTCCTTCATTTTGTTGACCTAAAGACATAGTGTTAATCATATTTTCCTAAACAATGGAGTTGTTTTAAAAAATCGTGAAGTTGGTGGTGCCTGGGTGGCTCAGTCAGTTGAATGTCTGACTCTTGATTTTGGCTCAGGTCATGAACTCGCAGTTCATGGGATTGAGCCCTGCATGGGGCTCTGTGCTGACAGCATGGAGCCTGCTTGGGATTCTCTCTCTCCCTCTCTCTGCCCCTCCCCCCCCATACTACCTCTGTCTCTCTCAAAATAAATGAACTTTTAAAAAATCAGGAATTAAAGACATACGGAATATAAAGAAAAACAGTATTGAAGAAGAAGTAGTAAAATGAAGAGAATAAGGTGTGATTTAAGCCTCAGCAAAACTAGGATTTCCTTTTTGAAATAGAATGGAATAATTTTCTATTCCACACATATGGCATCTGTTGCTGCTTTCTGGTATAAGACTTTGAAGATTAAGCACACCTTTTCTCAGTTTTCCTTGTATTGAAAGTGCTATTTGGCCTTTTTTCAGTACAAATATATTTTGGTGTAAAATAATGGGTTCAATGGTTTGGGGGGGTGGTTAGTACCTCAAATGAATAAAATAATTGACTCAATGCTTCATTTCATTTGTATGTATGTGTGGTCAGTCAGCTGCCAAAGCATTAGACTTACAAAGAGTTTGGCCAAAAGGACTTGAATCCGTTTATATGCTTCAGACACAAGAAAGTTATAGGTTTACAGTGTTACAAGTTACTTTTTGGTCACTGTGTATTATTTCAACCATGTCAAAAGAGCCTTTTTTCCCCAACTGACGGGATCAACAACACATCTATACTAGCATGCCTCAGCTGGGCGTCACTTCCCAACAATCTTTTGTCTATTTTTTATTGGTTCACTATTCCATTTTCAAGGAGAACTGTGGCAATTCCCCCTGGATTGAAGCCTTAGGGCTCAATCTATGTCAAATCCTGAGTGATTTCTCTAATTTGTGTTTGAGGTGTATCTAGTTGAGACTCCCCGATTTCTCTGTCTTCAAATCACAACGTGTCTTTTCACCAAAAGAAGTCCCTGATTTTAAGGTATATTGTTTCTCAATCTCTTTTCTTCTTGCCTCTTCTGGAACATAAGCCCCTAAGTTTGTTCCTTCTCATCTGTGTCTTCAAATTGTCCTTCTCCACTGGAAGTGTCTTCTCTTTTTATAGACATTCTCCGATACCCTAACAAACTGCCCAAAACATCTTTGTTCCACATTCCAATTTTCATAAGCTTTCATACTGTAACTCTCCTTTACTTCAAATGACATATTTCTTGAAAATGTATTCTTGTTGCTTCGGCTTCTTCATATTTATTCTTTCTTGTATCTCTAATCAAGCTTTCACGCACAAGTCTACTGAAACTGTTCTGAGTCTTCAGAACAAGACTATCCAGGAGGTGTTTTGTTTAAGTTGGTTTCCCTCACAAAGCCCTCTTGTAGTTTCTTGAATCCTTCCCAGGTTCCTTGTCCATAAGCTCTTCCCTGAAGAGTATGTATTTTCTAGAACCATGTCTTCACATCTCTTGGCATAGAAGTTGGGGAGAAAACTGTGGAACCATATCGCATTAGGTTCAATTTGGGGTCTGTCACTATAAGCTGTGCCACCTGGCCCAATTTGCTCACTTTTTTCAAACCTGTAAATGAAAATAATAACAGTACCTATATCCTAGATTTTCTTGAATATTAAATGTAAACTGTTTAGGGAGGGTTTTTTTTTGCTGGTAATAAATGTTAGCTATCATTCCCCACCACCAAGAAAATAGAAGCCCTTTTATTGGGGATGTGGGAATACTTTGCCAATTTCCCATAAAGAGAGCTCCTCCATAATACCTCTGTAGACTTTTGTCTGGCTCTTCAGTCTTTCTTCCCCCAGTGTATTAGGGGAAAGGGTCCGAGCATTTAATTTAATCCCCTCCATCTTCTTTCCTCTTTTACACCCAAAATTTTATAGGGCAGTCTGCAGTGGCTAAGTCTATCATATGCTAGGGTTCCATATGAGGAACTCTGTCATTGCTGCACCTCTAAGCCATGACCTTCAATACATTTTGTACCCACCCACCATCTCCTTTATCAATTTCGATTGATCCAGAGCTTGTCCAGAGAAAAGAGAATACCAACTCATTAGGTGCCTTCAAACCTCAACATGTATTTTTTTTTTTGTCTATTACATTTGATTCTAAATTCCAGCCTTTCTCCGCTGTAATTTATTCTACATATTACTGCCTATAATTTTCCTAATAAGAAGTTCTTATGGTGTCTTTTCTTTTACAATAAATACAGTTGCTCTCCATTATTTATAAAATTGTGTGTGGATTTCACTGAAATTTTATGGTCCTCCACAGCATGGTTTGATTCTCCCACTGGTGCTTTTCTGTTACTTAGTGCTCCAGATGAACTAGACTTTTCCCTAAATAGCACATAAGTTTTCTGCCTCTGTGCCTTGGCTTATGCTATTTCTTTGATTTAGAATAGCACCTGATCTTTTTTTACTTTTTGAAATTCTGGTTATATTCTGAGACCATCCTAGTGTCATCTTTTCAGTAAAGACTTTCTTGATCCCCCAATCTAATTTATGCCTTCTTCTATATGTATTTTTAAATTCTCTTATGGCACATTCTCCTAATTTTAAATTTATAATGAGACTGTTTTATTTTCCCTTGTACAATAAGACCACGACCTGTTTAAGAGAAGGAGCTACAGCCTCTCCTTTTTAAACTCATTAGTTTCTATTGAGCATTAAGCATGAGACCTTATAGTTATTAAGTGCTGAATAAATACGTTGTTATTTACTTGAAATTATTATATAATACAGGGTACCCATTAGACACATTTTCTAACTATCTATTCTTTTTGGCTTTTTAAAATGTTTATTTATTTATTTTGAGAAAAAGAGAGAAAGAGAGCAAATTGGTGAGGGGCAGAGAGAAAGGGAGAGAGAGAATCCCAAGCAGGCTCTGCACTGTCAGCATAGAGCCTGATGTGGAGCTCCACCTCATAACCTTGAGATCATGACCTGAGCTGATATCAAGAGTTGGACGCTTAACCAACTGAGCCACCTGTTCTTTCTTTAAAGTAGTCCCCGCTGCCCCAAAAAGATAACTGTGATTTTAGCTGCAGTAACAAGCCATTTCTTGTGTCTAAAGGACACAGTGATTACAGTTGTCAGAGTAATTTTCTTGAAGTTTTCAGGTAGAAAATGTTGATCAAGGCCTTAAAACTTACAGTGGCAAAAGATGGCATTGGAATGGTAGTTTGATGACAGGTAGTTATCATGGCAGCAGTGAGATTCATGCAAAATTTTCATTGAAAATGAGTCCCTTGGCATTCAAAGAAAGCCCTGGGCTGCTTATTTCCATAAAATACTTTTCATGCAACTATATGCAGAAGATTTTGAGTTAGGCATACTAGGTATTCTAAACCTAATTTAGAAAGACTGTAATATCAAATATTTGCAGTCTGTTATACTTAAGAAGCTTTTTATGATACTTTGCTTTCTCCATCATAAACGTACTGTTTCTGTTCTCTGTCTCTCTTTCCCTTCTTTCTTTCCCTTATCTCAGTTCTCTTCTTCCCCTTTGCTTCTAAATCCTTTTAAAAAATACCCTGCCCTCTTTTCTTCCTACATATTTTATTTTATTCTTGACTTATCTACTTGTAGGTTTGTTCCACCAAAATGTTCTACCACATTGACTTCAGAGAAGTCAATGGAACCAAAAAGCTTACAAGTAGACCTTACTACATGCAAGGCAGGAATAAAATCCATGAGAGAAGGGGTCATACATCCCATAATTGGTATTATAGTCCAACATCACATTCTGCATTGAAGTAGTAGATATAGTTGCTGAATGAATAAATTAACAATAATTCTAATACATGATAGAGACTTCCGTCACATCTAGGAAAATGAAAGCTTCTTGCCCTGGCTGTACTGAGAACTGATGAAGGTTCTTTTGTCCAAGCTGTCACCAACTGTCTCCCTAGCAAACTGTGCTGATCTCATTACATGGGCATGCTCATGATTAAATGTTAGTGCTTCTAGAGAGCTCTTTCCCTCCCATCTCTTTTCTTTGCTCATTCCTATTTAACTCATCCATCAGACTCTAGTTTAGACAGTTTCTTTCCATACCACTCAAATATAGTATAAGTGTCTGTTCTTAGAAAACACTGAATTTTTCCAATCACCATGCTTATCATACTGTTTTAACATTGTTAGTTGACTTGTCTATTTCTCCATGTATTGTTATTTGCATTTGATCGGGGACCTGTATGCCTTGTTTACAGCTGTATTTTCAATATCTAAATATTCTACTTGGCAACAGTCAGGGTAGAGACACTGAGCGAAAGCCATTAAATGAAATATTTAAATAGGATCTCTGGTTTAACCTGGTTAGTCATCTGAACTCTTCTGAAGGACTAATGAAAACCCAGGGCACCTGACAAAGTCAGCGTCACTGGAAGTCTGGTTTGAATGAGGGAGTCAGGAAGGATTGATCAACAGGTGACACACCATGGGATCATGGAAGAAGTGAAGCACAATGTCTAGGAATGAAACTAGAATAAAATTCCAAGGGACAGTTTGACTAAAACATCCATCTGGAGGGGATGGGCAGGAGCAATGTAAGGAAGAGTACAACATAAGGTACAGTGTAAGGAAGTACAATGTAAAGAGGACTAAACTAGAGACACAATGGCATTAAAAATGAGTAGGAAAGGAGGGTGGGCTGAAGAGCCTGAAGTCCTTGAAACATAACCAAAGAATTTTTTATACAGCTTCTGACCTAGAGCACAGAAATAAGGGAACTGTTTAAGCATTCTGGTCCAGTTTGGATAGATGTTGCTATTCTCTATTTCCCACAAAATGCCCTTTAACATGGAGAAAAAAAAGAACATAATAATTTCCCAACTAAATTTGATTGTAAAACTATTGTTGGTCTTGGATAAACTTAACATTTTGGGCTGAATTGAGAACTAATTGGTAATTAATAGATACTTTCTCACTTGGAATAGACCAAGCTCAGATACTCTAAATGAAAGTAGGGAGACATTTTATTTGTAGTCTCTGCTTTCTGGAAAAGAGTCCCTGGCTCAAGACCAACCAAAACATTGGGCAGGTATCTTCTGCAAGTGTCTTTTGAGGTGGTCATAGAACTTCTCCCCCATGTCCATTTGACAGCATACTACGTCATAGGAAACATCAGAGCAGAAATGTTGATAGTGGCACATGGCATCCCAGTAAGTGTATTTCCATCAGGTAAATGTTGCTCCTCTCTGGACCCTTTTAATGTTGTCCTATTTTGTTTTCTTAATGTACAATAGTAATATCTGAAGTAATCTTATTTATGTAGATAAGTATTGTCTGCTTCTGGTACTGACATGTAAGCTCTGTGAAAAGAAGGACATAGTTCACCTCTGCATTCTCTAGCACCTAGGGACATTACCTGTAAGTATTTGTTGAATGACAAATTAAGGAAAATGGAGGGAGTTTGGAATACTTGTGTCTTCAGTACATGTTGTGGAGTATACTCTATCTCTTCAAGCCAACGGAGAACCAGAGAGAGGTCATAAGAGAAAAGCTTCTCCTAATTCAACAGAACTATGCTTGAGAATCTGCATGCTGGTTCACATTCTGGCTGCATGCTTGATGAGACACTCAGCAATCCATGGGGCCAACCCATACATCTTGTCCATTAGCAAAACTGAGCCTGGATAGAGTTCTTATTTTTGAAAATAGCACCTAATTAGAAAATAAGTTTAGGAAATTTCTTGACATATTTGATAGAATAAACAAGACATAGTCTTCATGAAACAAGGGTAAACAGCCAAAAGATGAGAATATGAGGCAGACAGAAGATTGGGTAAGGAAGGCATAAAAAAACAGAACAGCAAAAGTAGATTAAAATCTGCGCTAAAGAATTAAAATTGGCTTTGTGGATAATATGATGATACAGAGGCAGATGCTAAAGCTGAGACTGTTTAACATGTCCTGAACACTGATGTATTTCAGGCCATGCGCTAAGCCCTATCCATATGCCATTGGCCACCCCACCTCTCTAATCATGGCTGCACACTAGGATCAACTAAAGAAAAATTTTATGTGCCAGTGCTTTACCATACAAAGATTCTGATTTAATTGGTCTAGAACAGGACTTAGGCAGTTCCACATCATTGTACAACTCCAGCAATCACTACCAACAGAGAAAAGAATGTCTCATGAACTGTGTGGTGTCATAGCTCTAAGCTTACCCGACTTTATTATTATTACTGTTACTATTACATTTCACGAGTGACTTAAATAAAAATCCAGTATTGAAAACTATCAGCATGTGCGATTCCATTTAGTCTCATTTTGGGGGATAGCCTTGAGATGGTCTCCCAAGATACAGAGAGAAAAGCAAATAAATAAAAGTGATGAGAAAGGAGACTATAGAAATGGGAAATAACCAGAAAAAAAATGCAAACAGAATTGCAGGCACTCTCATAGCACAGGCCAAGGCCATTAAAACAGAAGTAATTCTTTACAACATAATTGTAAAAAGTCTTCAGTTACAAAGGACTCATTGAAAGGGCATGCCATACTTCAGATAAAATTTATAAAAAAGAGGCATTTAGATACATCCTTGCAATGTTTATGAACTTCAAAAGTATAAAATATTCTTATGAATCCATAAGCAAGGATCAGAAAGCAAAACAGAAACAAAAAAAGAAAACTGGCCACAAAGGTGTGAACTTGGGTTAGTTTCAGATTTTTATGATGGGAGATAATTTTAAAATGTCCATAGAATTTTGTGGAAGATAGTATGTTATCTGTGACCAACCAAGATGTTGCTGTCATGTGAAAGCAAGAGAAAAACATTTTCATTTAAGATCTTAAGAATCCACTGAAAAATTATACAAATATATTCTCCATCTGACTAGATTTAATAGCCATTAGATTTTTATATCATAGCATAAGCCAGATGCATTTTAGATAGATTAAATGATATGTGTGTCTATATTTATAATTTACATTATATATGTTATATTAACAGTACACTGAAAGATAATATAGATAAATATTTCAAAGTAATGGCAAGAATCAAAAAGGAACGTATTTATAAAATTGGCTCTTTAAACATCTTTTGCCTACAGGAATCAAGATAGACCAAATTTTATTTTTTTATTTTTTATTTTATTTTTAGCACAAACACGTTTATTTACTAACCAAAGGGATGATCATAATTAAATCAACACTTTGAAATAGTTGCATGTAAACTGTTGATGATAAAGGTAATTGAACACAGTAATGAAAAATAAAAGCAGTATGGGGATTTCCTCATTGAACTGAGCTTGTTCATCCTCCCAGATAATTCCTGTCCAAAATGATGATGGAATTTTTACTCTACTTTTTCATAGACATAAGTACAGGTGACATTGTTCATGGCACCTTCCGCTACTAATTTCCCATCTTCTAGTTTTCTTGTTAATGTGCTTTCCTTCCATCACATTCCTGATGTTGAACCAATACATTGTTAGTGTAGTTGCAGACAGTCCGTTTTTCTGCTATCAGCTGTAGTTTCTTCAAACTTCTAGGTTACAGGAAGACTGTTGTTTTCAAAGTGTTCTCAGTTTTTATGATGAGGATTTTGCCATCAGAAGAGATGATACAGTCTGGTTGGCCGCTGCACCCACTTTTCACAGAGCCGTCTCCATTCCTACTTCCTTCATGTATTTGTCAAAGCCTTTGCTCTCCATTAAGCTCCATCTTCCTACCATTTGCTGAAGGGTGGCCATGGTGGGCGTGGGAAGGACGATTGACCAACAAACTAGGAATATATTCTCAACATATATAATAGACTGTATGTGTATACATACATATGTATAAACATCTATGTATATGAGTATATACATACACTGTAGTGATGTAACAAATATGAAACATATGGGAAAATGACATAAACGGATAATTACCAAAAATATATTAATTTAATGTATATTTTTTGAGTGAATGTGTAAGCAAAAAGTTTTATTCATTTTTCCCCCCAGATTTAGTGAGATATAACTAGACATATATCACTATATAAGTTTAAGGTGTACAATGGGTTGATTTGACACATTAATATATGTAAAATGATTACAACAGTAGGGTTAGGTAACACCTGTATCACCTCACATAATTACCATTTCTTTCTTTCAAGTATTGAATACAGTATTATTAAGTATAATCACTATGCCATACGTTAGAGTCCCCAAACTTACTCATCTTGTAACTGAACGTTTGTACCCTTAACCAACATGTTTTCTGCACACCCAGGCCCCACTATTCTACTTTCTGTTTCTAGGAGTTTGACTTTTTTTATATTCCACATTTAAGTGTGATCACACGGTATTTGTCTTTGTCTGGCTTATTTTACTTAGCATAATGCCCTCATGGTCCATCAATGCTTTTGCAAATATATTTCCTTCACTTTTATGGCTGAATAATATTCCCTTCTGTATATATACCATATCTTTATTCACCCATTGCTGGATATTTAGGTTGTTTTTACATCTTGGCTATTGTGAGTAATGCTGCAATGAACATGAGAGCAAAGACAACTATTTGAGATACTGATTTGACTTCCTTTCGATATATACATAGAAGTAGGATTGCTTAATCATATGGTAGTTCTATCTTTAATTTTTCTGAGGAAACTTCATTCTGTTTTACGTTGTGGCTGTACCAATTTACATTCCTACAGTGTACAAGGGTTCCCTTTGCTCCACTATTGCTAATACTTGCTGTTTCTTTTCTTTTTGATAACAGCCATTCTAAACAGGTGTGAGGTGATATCCCACTGTGGTTTTGATATGCATTTCCCTGATGATTAGTGATGTCGAAAATTTTTTTCATGTACCCAACGGACATTTGTATGTCTTTGGAAAAACTGATTATTTGGCTTCTCTGCCCATTGTTTAATTGGACTGTTTGGGTTTTTTGCTCTTGACTTATATGAGTTCTTTATATATTTTGAATATTAACCCCTATCACATACATGATTTCCAAATATTTTTTCCTATTTCATATGTTGCCTTTTTGTTTGGTGATTGTTTCTTTTGCTGTGCAGAGGCTTTTAGTTTGATGTAGTTCAACTTGTCGGTTTTTGCTTTTGTTTCATGTACTTTTGGTATTGTATCCAAAAATCATTACCAAGACTGAGAGAGCAATGGACCTCTTAAAAATTTTTTTTAAAGTATTTATTTCTGAGACAGAGAAAGAGAGAGAGTGGGGAAGGGGCAGAAAGAGGGAGACACAGAATCTGAAGTGGGCTCCAGGCTCAGAGCTGTCAGCACAGAGCCTGATGTGGGGCTTGAACCCACAAGCTGTGAGATCGTGACCTGAGCCGAAGTCAGATGCTTAACTGACTGAGCCACCCAGGTGCCCCAAGAAATGGACCTCTTTGGCAGCATCCTACACAGCTGGAGAAGCTGGGTGCTCAATCACATGCTCTTACTTTCTCCTTGTGGGAGAAATAATGTTTTGAGAAGATCTCTCTTGGCCCTGCACTGTGCACCAGCCATCAGAGGGCAGATGTAGATAAAGTCCAACTGTTCCTCTATCCCTCTCCAGTACATACAAACTTGGAACTTCGCTCAAAACCTGGACTTCCACAAAGGCTCTCTTACCCATGGGTGATTGTCTAAGTTTTTTTCTGGGGGCTTCTGGATCACAGCTAAGAGAAACTGGAGTTGGTTCGTGTGACTTTGCAGTGTCCACAGCCAAGACCAAGGTCTATCTGCCTGTTAACTGATGCATAAGTAGGCAAGGCTCTTCCCGGGTCCCTTGGTGTAGAGTGCCAGATGCCATAGCTCCCACGAAAGTACTTTCTTCCATGAATGGATGCCACGTTTTTGTTGTTGGGGGTTTGGGCGACACAATCCTGGTACATGTTTGCAGCCATGTTGCTGATGTTACTCTCCATATGTATGTGCATGTGTGTGTGTGTGTGTGTGTGTGTGTGTGTGTGTGTATAGAATTTAATTAATAACAAAGGCAAATTAAAGAAGTTATCTGATACATTGTTTTACCTACCAAGTTACAAAAGATTTAAATAAATAATAACATGATATTTCTCCATACTGGAGACTGTGAGTAGATGAACATTCTCAGAAACTATTAAATGTGTGAATGGCTGTAACATTCTGGAAAGCAAACTACCAATATGTATTAACAACATTTAAAAAGCTTATTTCTTTTGATTTAGTACTTCCCTTCTTACTCTATTCTTAGAAAATATTTAAGGATACTGACTGAGATATAAGAAAAAGGATGTTCACTTCATATTACTTGCAGTAGAAAAAAATGTCAAAACCAGCAAAAATGTCTAGCTATTGGGCGGTAAGAATATTTCTGTTATAGACATAAAAATATTTAAAAATAACTTTTTTATGATGTGGGGAACATTTATATATAATCACAAATAAAACAGTGAATATGAAATTATTAGTATGTTTTGAGTTTTGTGAGAAAATGTATATATATGTGAAAGAAGACTGGAAAAAATTAACCAAACATAATATTATTATTGTCTAGATGGTGGGATTATAGTTAACTCATATAATCTTCTCTACAGCTTTATATATAACATTTTAAGTACATGATAAAAAGTT
This sequence comes from Panthera pardus, assembly GCF_024362965.1. NCBI lineage: Eukaryota > Metazoa > Chordata > Mammalia > Carnivora > Felidae > Panthera > Panthera pardus. The sequence continues at coordinate 20,203,744 of NW_026526732.1, read as the reverse complement.
AACAAAATAGTGGGGAAGGGTTATTCAGTAAACAGTGTGCTGATAAATAGCAATTTAGAAACACTTCAAATTAGATACTTAAATTACCTTGCACACAAGTATAAATTTATTTATTGCTTTAACACTATTTTCTGCCTATTTTTATGCAAGGACTGTAGCCTTTTGCATTCCAATTTTTGTTTTTTTGTATCTCAATGACTAAAATTTGTACATTGTTTCAGGAACAAAATAACAAACTAGCTAGGCTAGTTTAATCTATTTTCACAAAAACCAAGTACACAGTTATAGAAATATCAAGTCTTTCATTTATACTTGTATCGTTAATTTTCTCATGAGGAAGAAAAAGAACTAGGCTAATGCATAAATTCTCAGCTTTTTGCTATAATGCCATTACAAATCAATTTGAAAGAATGTGTGCAATTCTTATACTGTAGGGAATATTTAGCAATTACATTACTTCAGAATTCTGTTTTTTTTATAGAATGTGTACTCACTGGAGAGTTAAGTAATGCTAAATAAATTAGCATCTTAATGAAAACTGTATATTAATACTGTTCCTGTTCCTAAGTAGTAATTTAATTCCAGTAAGTCAAGGAATTCGATTCTTGCTAAATAAATATCATTGTCTTGAAAAATACAATGCTGCAACTAAGCATTTGTACTCCCTGATGTTTAGAGAAAGCCATTATTAAAGAGAAAATGTATTCATTTTTAAGACTATATGGTTTGGAAATTTTGCTTATTGTCCAGTCGGGCAAATTAGATAGGCATAGTCAGTGCTCTCAAGCAAGTTGTTAGATAATCCAGTTTAGTTATAGAATGTAGTTATTACATACTGTATAGCTAAAGTAATAGAATTTCAACAGCTCTATCATAAATTTAATTTCTTTAAAAGATGTAGCCCAACACAAAGAATAAGACTAAGATTCTTACCACACAGTATATGGTTAGATGATAGTTTTTGTTTTCTTTTTTAAAGTTTATTTATTTATTTTGAGAAAGAGAGAGAGAGAGAGACTCTGTGTGTGTGTGTGTGTGTGTGTGTGTGTGTGTGTGTGTAAGTGGGGCTGAGAGAGAGACAGTGAGAGAAAGACTCTCAAGCAGGCTCTACACTGTCAACACAGAGCCAGACATGGGGCTCAATCCCAGGAATCTCTAAACCATGACCTGAGACAAAATCAGGAGTCCAACACTCAACCGACTAAGCCTCTCAGGTGCCCCTAGAGGATAGTTTTTAAACACCATACACAAAAGTAAACTCAAAATGGATGAAAGACCTAAATGTAAAATAGGGAACATCAAAATCCTAGAGGAGAAAACAGATAGCACTCTTTGACCTTGGCTGCAGCAACTTCTTACTAGACATGTCTCCAAAGGCAAGGGAAACAAAAGCAAAAATGAACTATTGGGACTTCATTAAGATAAAAAGCTTCTGCAGAGCAAAGGAAACAATCAACAAAACTAAAAGGCAACTGACAGAATGGGAAAAGATATTTGCAAATGACATATCAGATAAAGGGTTAGTATCCAAAATCTATAAAGAACTTTTCAAACTCAACACCCAAAAAACAAATAATCCAGTAAAGACATTGGCAAAAGAGATGAGCGGACACTTTTTCAAAGAAGACATCCAGATGGCTAACAGACACATGAAGAGATGCTCAATATCATTCATCATCAGGGAAATACAAATCAAAATCACAATGAGATACCTCCTCACACCTGTCAGAATGGCTAAAATTAACAACTCAGGAAGCAACAGATGTCAATGAAGATGTGGAGAAAGGAGAATACTTTTGCACAGCTAGTGGGAATGAGAACTGGTGCAGCCACTCTGGGAAACAGTATGGAGGTTCCTCAAAAAATTAAACATAGAGCTACCTATGACCCAGCAATTGCACTACTAGGTATTTATCCAAAGGATATGAAAATGCTGATTCGAAGGGGCACATTCACATATAGTATGTATGTATGTATATATATACATACATATATATATATATATATATATATATATACATACATACATATATATATGTGTGTATATATATATATATATATATATATATATATATATATATAATGGAATACTACTTGGCAATGAAAAAGAATGAAATCTTGCCATTTGCAAAAACATGTATGAAACTGGAAGGTGTTATGCTACGTGAAATAAGTTAGTCAGAGAAAGACAAATATATTACTTCATTGATATGCATATTTAAGAAACAAAACAGATGAACATGGGGAAGGGAGGGAAAAATAAGATAAAAACACAGAAGGAGGTGAACCAGAATAGACTCTCAAATACAGAGAACAAACTTAGGGTTGCTGGAGGGGTGTGGCGTGTGGCTAAGGGCTAAGTGGATGATGGGCATTAAGGAGGGTACTTCTTGGGATGAGTACTGGGTGTTATATGTAAGTGATGAATCATAATTCTACTCCTGAAACCATTATTACACAATATGTTAACTAACTTGGATTTAAATAAAATTTAAAAAATAAATAAATAAATAAATAGCATTTTTAATCCAAAAGAATTTAACTTTTCAACAAAATTAAGACCTCGGTGTGATTTAAAAAAAAATAATACATATTAAAGAGTTAACTTTAAAAATATCATGTGTTAGTAAATGTGAAAAATACCACGTAAAGTGAGCAAAGAATTTTTAAAATAATATTTTCAAGTTTGCATGTAATGTTTTGTTTTGAATTATAGTTTATATTGGGTATTAGGTTTAGTCAATAATGGCTACACAAATCACTTTGTGTCATGGAGTAGAAGGCTGTGTGTGTGTGTGTGTGTGTGTGTGTGTGTGTGTGTATTTTTCATGTTAAACATGGTTTGCCAGGTTGTTCATACAGTAGTTTCCAAAGTCCCACAAGACTTAGTCTCCTGTTCAGTTTTTCCTACTTTTGAATTCTCAGGGAAATCTTTGGTCTTGATTAGTGCCTTGAAATTTTGACCAATGCCCTTGTTCTGCCTTCTTAACTCAGAATGCAGAAGACACAGTACACAGGAATATATGAAAAATCATGTATGAACAGTATTTGTTAAGTGCTTATTATGTGCCAAATTCTGTGCTAGTAATTTTGTATGTGTTAGGTAATACTCATGGCAAATAATTTCACAGATAAGGAAGCTGAAACTCAAAGGTTAAGTCACTTTGAAAGATGCCTTACCTATACATAAGTAGTCATGGATTTGGGATTTGTTCTTAGAGACATCTGAGTCCAAAGTCTATAACAAGAAGAGGAGTTAATTAAGAATTTTAATATATATATTATACATATTAATTATATGTTAATTAATTTATTAATATATCAATAGATAGCTACTAATCAATAGATATATAGTAATATAATAGATATACATTAATAGATATATAATTAATATATCAATAGATATGTATTAATAGTATATTAATATATCAATAGCTATATATTAATTCATCTGATAAACTACTCCATGTCTATAAAAGGCCCTACACCACTTTCTCAAAAATGTGCTGGTTGTCTTCTGGTAGTTATCCTCATGTTATGGTTTGGAATCACTAAGCTGAGATACACCGGAGTCAAATTCAGCAAGATTCACTGGGCTTTCAGGTCTGCCAATCAATGGCAGCATCTGATAGATGAACTTGAAGAGTCTGAACCATGCACTAGGAGTCTGCTTTTTCTTGCTGGCTGCCAGTAGATGTGTTAGCCTAGGCTGCATGTCTTCAGATGTTCTCAGAATTTTTCAAATGAAGGTGCATTGAACCTAGCTGGGCCGGTGGTTCTGGAGGCCACCCGCAGGTTCAATGATTTGCTAGGAACACTCATAGGACTCACTCTGTAGTGGCCCTCATGGCTACAGATTTTTACAATGAAAGGATACAGAGCAAATCAGCAAAGGGAAAAAGCACATGGGACAACATTGGGAGAATCCAGGCAAGTGTCAAGAATGCCTTTAAAATTATTTAAATATTTCAAATATATAGATAGTTCAGAAACAAACGTAGCAAACATCCATGCAAACCGGTCGTATTTAGCAAATGTTAACATACTGCCATTTTGATTTTAGTTGTTTTAAAGCTACTTCCCTTATTAATAGCCAGCTCAGTTGTTATTTCCCCAGAGCTGGATCATTATGTAGCTCACCTCCAAGGACACTATTCATGTAAAATACAGTACAAATGGAGATGAGCAACGCTGCAGTTGTGCCCTTGAAGTGGCCACTAGCTGAGAGTTGGTATGGACTTTTCCTGACAGTGCTTTTATACTTTTACTACATGTGTAAGGGCCCACAAATAATTTATAGTATTATTTTTGAATTTTCAAAGATACACATAAATGCTAGTGGCCTCTTGGTAGCTAAATCTCAGGCAATATTTTCAGTGTTCATCTCATTTGATCTCTCCATAGCATTGGATTCAGTGGACCACTTCCTTCTTTAAACTCCTCCTCAAGCACATTTAGCACCAGTATATTCCCCTCTTCCATCTTTCCACTCAATTAATAAAGTCTCCTTCCTTGACTTTTCAAATCCTTTGTGTCCTTTTTTGCTAAACCCAATCTCATGGGGATTTTATTCATACCCATATATTCTAGTAGTACCTTACCTATATGGTGATGACTGCCTCGGTGGGATCTTCATTCCTGGTTTTATGCCTTCACTAATACCCTTATGAGATTGATTAGTGAGTACATGAACTCTGATCAGGTCTACCTCAGGCCTATTTTCCATACTTTATTTAAAAAAATTTTTTTTTAACGTTTATTTATTTTTGAGACAGAGAGAGAGCATGAACAGGGGAGGGGCAGAGAGAGAGGGAGACATAGAATCTGAAACAGGCTTCAGGCTCTGAGCTGTCAGCACAGAGCCCGACGCGGGGCTTGAACTCACGGATCATGAGATCATGACCTGAGCCGAAGTCGGACACTTAACCGACTGAGGCACCCAGGTGCCCCTCCATACTTTATTTTAAGCCATAGATTATATAATCAGTTGAGTAATAGATAAACCTATAAATCTTAAATTTATTTTTATTTTGGTGCTATGTTTTTCCAGTAGATGAGACATTTTTCAGTTTGCAAGGTTGTAAATTTATTATCACTCTTCTCAGATACACTTCTCTTGTTTTAGTCCCAAGAAATGGCATTAATCATCCAACCAGAATGAACTAGCCACCTTTCTTCACTCTTTTCTTTACATTACTACCAACACTAGGTTCCACTGGAATTCCCTCTGGGCTCCACTGGACTCCCTCTTTCACACCTCTGCAATCATTCAATTATTTCCAACCATATTTCCACTGACCAAGTAAAGAATCTTATCAGTTCTCATCTGTACTATTCTCTCTTTGTAACTTGTTTTCCTTATGCTAGTCTCACAACCGTGCCCTCCTCCAACAATTCATTCTCCCTGTGCCTCCAGAGGGACCTTATTAGAATCCAACTCGGTTTATGTCATGCACCCCAATCCCCAACCTCTTACATCCGGTGATAATGTCCTTCCTATTCATGTCTCTCTGTTGAATAGCTCTCCAAGCATTCAAGATATAGAGCGAACTCCATAGCAGGACCTCTGAGGCCTTTGGCATTCTGACACATTCTCACAATTTACCACCTTCTTTGACAACTTCTGCTAATCATTTTGCTTCCAGCCACCTGAAACTAACATTTCTCATGTTTTCTCTTAGTGGGAGTTTTTTACTTGGTAAGGTATAAGTAACTTACAGTTTTTAATGACTGAACACATAAACATGCTAACCACATTACCACCTCCCAGGACTTCACCTGAGTTATACAATCTACTTGTCTTAAAGAAGTTCACTCATTTATCACCTCTTCCCCAAAAGATTTTCTTAATCTCCAGTTCTTCCTTGTCCCAGGGAGTGAAATATTTCTTCATCTCCACCGACTGCATTGTATTATCATCTGTTAACTTGTTTATATCTTTTGCTTTTCCTGATAACAAGTACTTATTCATTTGTTTCCTCAGTGACAACCATATACTCAATAATGGGAGACACCCAATAAATATTTATTGAGTAGTGGGATAAACGAAATTCTGATGTAGAGATTTATAATTTGAAAAGTCTATTTAAAAAATCCTATCAAGGTTTAGCTCACAAACTACCTCCTAACTGAGTTTTTGAGATCCTTCCTCCTCTATTAACTGGTTATGACTTTTCTTTCCTTTCCTCTCTTTCCTTTCTCATAACTCATGATGTTCTACCTTGTGTAATTTATGTGCATGTGTGTCTTTGCCCGACCTTCCCCATTCCAACTTTAAGCTCCTGGGAACACTGATACTGGGTCCCCATCCTCTTTGAATCCCTAGCACCGAGCTATGCCCTCTAAGGCAGATTGTTATATGCTCATTGGATTTTGAATTTATTTAACTACTATATCATGATCAGGCTATAGTATCAGTATCAAGCCAAGACCACATATTAGTCATATTTTAGATCTTCTGGAAATATTTTTTTTTTGCTTAAACTATTATATTAAAATAAATTATCACTATAAAGCAGCAGATCATATTTTCTATGAAACAGAAGTGTGAGGTCAGAATGATATAATGAAGTGACTATCCATCTATCTATGTATCTTTCTACCTCCTGGCACCATGTCAGAAACAGAATGCTCAACACAAGGAATTATTATTTTATGACATTTAAGTAATCAACATGGACTTTCTAAAATACTTCTAAATATAGTCTATAATTCTCTGATGGCTATCTTAATGACATCAGATGTTCCTCATTAAAACCATTGTTCTAAATTTTGAAATTTTCTCAGAACTGCTATCAAGATTCTATTGTATGCCATCATGAGGTGATTTGAGTCATAGCTGTGACAGTCTGATCAGTCAGAGTTTTGTTAGATGCTCACAGTGTTTTTTAGGAAAGAAACTAATCTTTGAGTGAATTTTAAACAAATGCACATGAAAGAACAGATAATACTAATTAGGCACAATCAGAATTCATCACAGTGGAATACTTAATGTATATTCTTTCCAACACCATAATCGAGGTTATTATTACATTTAGCAAACACTTATTAAATACCTACCTGGGTAAAACACCATGTTGAGTATTTGAAATCAGAATCTATCAGGATGTTATCTTATAACCCCATATTTATAAGATTTGATGGTAGAAGAATTTAACTTACTTTTCTCAGTTTAAATGGGGATTGTCAGGGGCTAGAGAGAGAGAGAGGAAATGGAGAAGTATTGGTCAAGGAGTACAAATTACTAGTTATGAAAGATGAATAAGTTCTGGGGGTCTAATGTACAGCAATGTGACTATAATTAACATATAATTAACAATGCTGTATTATATACTTGGAATTTGCAAAATGTTCTCACCATGCAAAGAAAGTTAGCTTGATTATGGGTGATTATTTCATAATGCAGACATATATCAAAATATCAAAAAGCACATCTTAAATATATACTATTGTTATTTGTCAATTATACTTTAATAAGGCTGGAAAAATTTTTTAAAATAGCAAAAAAATAAGGCCAGAATTGCTGTGGTAAATAGCAAATTTGTATTCATTCAGGAACCATTATAAAAAATGTGCTACATACTCACTAACATGAACATGTGCACAAGCATCTTTCTTGTACTGTTTTTCTAAATGAGCAACATGGAGATAATTATATCACAATTAGTTCTTGTTGAAGACATGTTCTTTAGTGAGTGCTTAAATGCACCATTTAATTAACCTGTGAGGCACAGAGAAGTTAAACAAACCGAAAAATAACAGGAGAGTATCAACATTTAAGAGCCATCGATGCTGGTTAGCCACCATGCAATATTGGTATAAGGATTTATTTTACCAAAGAAATAAATGGCAAATGTGAAATTATACACAAATAAAATTATAAAATTGTAAATAAATAAATAAAAAGAAATGTGAAATGCTTATTCCTTAAAAATGCACCCTAGTATTTGGCATCTGCAATTTTATCATTTTCTAAAGAAAAATTTCTTATTATTCATTCTGAAAGTTTTCTAATACCAATTAAAATGCAGCCTGACCTGACTTATTTTATTTTCCATATAGTTCCAAGTGAATATTTCTGCATTAATTCACAAATACTTGACTTTTTGTTGCATATCATTTAAAAATCACAGTGCATTTCATAATAACAATACATTTTTTACTACACAAATTGCATTAAATCTTCACCTGTAGTGAGGCTATAGCATTAAAATAAATGTAACATTCCTATCATTCTGAGGTAGCCACTTGACAAATAGCAGAAACTAAAATCTGAAAAATAAGTCTATTGCAGACTCCCACAGCCAATGCAGCCTGCCGCCATTTTCAAATGGACATTAATAAAAAAATAAAACAACAACAACAACAACAACAACAACAAAAAACCTCTGAAATGGTGGAGAGGGCAATAAATAACAGATAAGAAACATGTCCTCATTTGCCAGAAAACTCATTAGAATTCTAATTAATTTTTTTTCTTAGATTGACAAAAGGTATTTTTTTTTTAATCTATTTATTTTTGAGACAGGGAGAGACAGAGCATGAACAGGGGAAGGTCAGAGAAAGGGAGACACAGAATCTGAAACAGGCTCCAGGCTCTGAGCTGTCAGCACAGAGCCCGACGCGGGGCTCGAACTCACGGAGTGAGAGATCATGACCTGAGCCGAAGTCGGCTGCTTAACCAATTGAGCCACCCAGGCGCCCCACAAAAGGTATTTAAGATCAATTAAGTACAGGGAAAAAAACAAACAAATGTGTATCCCTTAAGGAAAGAACTTTTTCTTCTACCACGCAGAGAGTCCTTCTGAAGCAGGCCAAGTGAAATGCATACAAGTGATGTTAAGTAAATGTTGACATTATAATGCTATCAATTGACCCCTAAGAGAAATGCTGCCCCTGTTCTGAAATGACCATCAAGGCAGATTCCATAAGTTACCAACTGATAAAAATATAAGCATCAATGAATAATGTTGCTGGTCTCTAAGTCATATTTGCATGTCGTTTTGTAGTTTCAAAGTGAGTTCCTCCTCGTATTCATTTAATCACAACAACCTTATGATTCAGCGTAGAATTTCAAATTGAAAGAGACAATGGGGATCATGGAATATCACTCACTTCACAGATCAAGAAATCTGGATCCAACCTCATGTTTCGGATGGAAGGGAACTCAAACCATCAAAACGTATGCCCAAGAAATACTTGACAAACTGGAGTAGATGGAATAATGTAATGTAGGAAAGTGATCTGTTTAAATATGAACGAGGAAATGGTAGAAACTTAATTTTCATGGAATTCAGACATGAGATGGTATTGATGAAGCCTAAATTTACATATTCTTTGCATATGGTAGATTAAAGTTTTATATTTTAATCTGTCACAAGAATTTGCTAGCTGGGAAATTACATTTAGGTGGATGAACTCTTTTCGGAATAGTACATGATTTCAAGAACTCAAACAGAAAAAAAAAGAAAGAGAGAATCACTTATTAAAATTGTTTTCCTAAAATGAGATTCTGGATGCAACACTTCCTCTTTCCTTCTCCTTTCTTTTTTTTTTTTTTTTTCTCCAAAATACATGCTTGGCATACAAAATATTTAAAAAATAAAATGAAGCAATGCGGAACTCAGTAAGCATTTTTATCTGGTTCAGTGTCTTTAAATCCTTCATTAAAACTTTGTCTATTTGCCTAAGCAGAAAACCTTCTATATTATGTCAATATTTTAAGAGTAATATTGGAATGAAATATTGCTGTTTAGTGATTTTTCTCCCTAATTAAGTTTTGTGGGAAAGAATTTCAAAACAAAGGCTGAAAAAAATCTATATTGAAGGGCATGCTGCCCTGTGGACACAGAGCAGGACTTACTGATCACCCTCTGGAAGTTTCCATTCTGCCACCTCCTTCCTCCACTTCCTTCTTTGTGACAGCTGAGTTTGTTGGTTACAGTCTTGTCCAGGAGAAACTGAACTGGCCTTAACCACATGGAAATTGATTCCATATACTCAGCTTCATAAGCACCATTTTGGGGAAGATATTACAGACAGCTTCCTTTAAATGCTGAATTTTAAATATTATATATCCAATAAACTTGGGTTTTTTTTTTTTTTTGAAAAGAAAAGCTCTAGTGATATCCAGTTGAGGATGTCCAGAGAGGTTGCCAGGGCTGTCTGGCCTAAAGCCTGGAACCAGACTGTGAGTAATGAGGTGGGAGGGACTTATGATGGCTCTTTAAAGAGTTTTGCTGGGAGAGAGGAGATAAAAAGCCCCTTAGGAAGTCCTGCAGAGAAGGAGGGGAACTTAGCTTCAGAAAGCCTTCCGATAGGCAGGCGGTCCTTTGAATATTTATCTCATTCAAACCAAATTTCTAAGTCTTTTGAGGTTTGCCTGCCATTAAGTTTTGTAGCATAGTATTACATTTTCCTAAATGTATGCTATTTGTCACCTTAAAAATTGCTTGCCTTGTTTGTAGAAAAGAATGAAGAGCAGCTGCCCAAGTGAGAGACCAAATTTTCTCTGTATATGAGTATGGTCCATTAAATGGCCATTTCAAATAAATTGCATAATTCACAAATATTGCTGCTCTATGATTTATAAGCTAAATCATCTATTAGAAGAATGAGTTTTCAATGAACAGATAAGGCAAAAGTTCATATCTCTAAAATGTGGTAGTCCTTTATTGAGCTAATCATTTGCAGCTTTTGTCAGGGTGCATATTCCTTCCTGCCTGTGACCATAGCTCTGAAGAAAATGCTAGTTCCTTTTCAATTTTGCCCAGTGGTCTTCCACACTGTTACATTCTATCAGTGTTTTGCCGCCTTCCAAGGCTGTGTTCAGATATAGAATAACATTATCTCTGCCCTCTCATGTGGATCTATGTTAATATATCTCCAAAGAGTATGATGGATGCATGAAGTAGGCATCTGGCTATTTTCTGTAATTTGAGAAGCTCTAAGAAGGCCCATCTTTCCCAAAACATCACTGAAGGATGCTTGGGGATCTCTTCTGAGCTCATTATTTTTAAAAATGCAAATTCTCCTTAGTATGTTAATATGATAATCCCCTAATTGTTTAGCTAAGATTTATTTTATCACATGAGTTTCAATCAGCAACCATCTGTTGGCCACATTTTATGTTTGAAATACAAAGTTATTTACTTTGTGGGACACAAACATAAAAGTTATCTGTGCACCTGGATACCTAGTAGAACACCAGATTGTGAGTTGCTTAAAGGCACAGTGTCTTTCCTGGGGCCTAGAATGGTAGAATTAATAAACAGTATTTATAGACTAAACACATTACTGGATGAATCCAGTAGACTCCTTACCTACACAAACATCTGTAGTCCACAGAGTACATTGTGAGCAGCATGAGAATATTAAAACGTTTTGGTAAAGAGAAGAAACAGGCGAGGACTGATAGAGACTTCATAGAGAGTGTTTCACATGCCTTGATTTTTGGGTAATATTTAGGCAGTTTTTGCAAACGGTTATGGAATTTCGATTAGTTTAAGCAGTAAAGACCAAGACCCAGAGATTAGAAATTAAAGAGTTGAACTTATTTAGGAATCGACCAGTGTCTCCAGTGAACTGTGAGGCAAGAAGTAGAAAGGGAACAAGGCAACAGCTTTTGGCCATAAATGGAGTCCTCCAAATGCCTTGTAAAGGAATGTGGACTTTATTCCTAAAATAAGCAAGGGAGCTGCTTGATCATAGTAACAAAATAAGATCATTGAGTACCTGAGATGCAATGAAAACACAAAATGGTTTAGGAACAAAAGGCAGGTTTTTGTCTACAGCACAAATTGATAAAGTTGGCCTAGAGTTCAGTGAACCCAAGAAGACTATTGCATAAATTATTTGAATGCTAACTCTCTACGTAAGAAGAGATTTCTGTGTCAAATATGCTTTTTCAACAAAATCTAATGCCTGCCTGTTTTTGGTCCTCTGGCACTTTTATTAAAAGGGGCATTTGGTGACTATATTCACTGGTCCCATGAATAGTACAGGACTCCGTTGGTGCAGGACTCCTACAGTGATGGGCTGAGGGGCATGTGAAACATTTGAAGAATGCCCCGGGAGAAGGATGCAGCCCCAGTGGAGAAGGAGAAAATATTCCACGGTTTTTTTATAGGAGAAAATAAGTCACTTGAAGGAGGTATTCTTCAAACATAAAGCAAAAACACTGCAAAAGAATCTGGGATTCTATCTTAAATAACTTCATTGTTAATACTGTTCCCTATGTCTTCTAAAATCTCAGTTCAAGGGTTTGAAATCTAGCCACATCGTCAAAGAGCAAAAACACCCACTCAGTTGGTTCTCGCCCTTATAAACTCTAAGTGGTGCCAAGGGCTTATGAGGCACCATTCTGATAGATTTGTAATGGTAGTCACATGATCTCTCCTTTAATTTCCCGAGATCAAGATTTAGAAAGTGCTTCTTTTATAAATCAGAGGGTAAATGCAAAATGCCCCCTTTAAAGGCAGCTGCTCAGCAGTGTAAGAGATTGGGTTCAATGCTTTGGAACTTACCCCCACCTTTTTTTTTTTTCCCCAGATGGATAATTGTTAGAGGGTTATTAGAAGTAGTTAAGTGAAAGGCAATTATGAGGAGAATATGGGCAAATCTGCCTTCATTTTAATTTGAATGTTGGAGCATTCACGTATTTGTTGTGTGTTCCTGGTACTGGAATTCAACCCTGTATCTTTTGTTAAAATGTTCTTCAAATATATATGATTATGCAGATGTATAGGAAGAAAGCATGTATTACGGAGTTAGTCTCTCTGCAACCCTTCTCCTGTTAGAACAAATGTAAAGTCTCTTTTATTATGTAACTACAATAAGGATGTGACTTTTGAAGTTCTTAAGGTGTGCGTATGCATGCCTTTTATTTTAGTCGCTTAAATAAAGAGGAACCAAACACAGGACTATTGCCAAAGTATCTTTTGAATAAGAGAGAATGTATGGAAAAAATAATGGCAAATAATCTATGTCACTATGTTTTTTATATTCTATCTGAATGTTTTCAATTAATTTAACATCAAAATGTTTTTTAAAATTGTATACCTACAATATATATTGTCCAGATATTTGAGTCATTTGAATAAAATCAATCTATCTAGGCTAATTTTTAAAAGAATATCACAGAGAATATAACCTCCATAACCTTAAGAAATAGGTAATTTTTGGAAGCAATGTTTAATTTCATGCATAAGGTATGTAGTTTGGCTACAAAATCTCTGACTAGGATAAATTGTTGGCAACTAATGGTTGCTAATCATTCTTATTCTTTTAATATTAAAAAAATGTTTTTGCAAAAGAGGGAAATGTTTTCAATTGTTTTAAAAGTAAATATAAGAGTTATTACTATTTTGAAGCTCACCTGCATGTCTCAGAACGATGAATATATATTGGTAATTAATATTTATCTCACTTCAACGATACAGGCTTGGAATAATAAAAGGATGCCTGCCTTACGAATGCAGAAATTGAAGACGACTTAGGTTAACTCCCAAGGAGACCCATTGCTTCAATAATTACGTGATACTGAAATGCATTAGGACCAGGATCTTAGTGTTTGATTATCCTAAGAAATCGGTGTCCAGCATGTATGTTGGAGGACTGCTGTGAGCACCGGGGCAACTGTGAAAAACTAAATGGAGTGGATATTTGTTTCAAAAAGCTAAAGCGGAGGAGAAAAAGAATGTAAATAGTATAGAGATTCAAGAGTGGGAGTTGTCACCGTGAGTTACAGTGGGCAAGACGGGTTTAATTTAGACCATTTCAAAAGTCGTTGAAATTTGGATTGGAGGAGGAAAAAAGTAGGAACGCTGAAGTGAGTGAATGACAGCCAGCGGGTGCCAGGCATGGTCACGATAGTTTGTACGTGCAGGGACTCTAGAAGAGGAGGGTCAGTCTGCAAATCTCAGACCATTCTCCTGATGAAAAATCCTACTGTCATCAACAAAATTCATTTCTTCTGCCTTGAAATTTTTTTCTCATTTTGTTTCCTTTTCTTTTATGATGCTGCCCTCATTGTCTACGGTTATTGTTTTGACTTTCAAGACTCAGTTCAGATGCCACTAAAAATCCATAGCTAGTTAGCTATATGATTCCATACAATGTATTAAAATTTGTTCTATATTAAGAAAAAATAGGATTTACTAAAAGCATATTACCTGTCTTTAGATCGTCTGAGATATTTTTGTATCTATTATCAATTTTTCCATTTTTAGTTATTCTAGATAATTTGGAGTCAAGATTGAAGTGATTATTTTTTCTCTCATTATTTTATTAGCATGAATAACCATTTGATAAACAACCCCCAAAGAAATCTCATTAGATTATTCCTTCAAATCATATTGTTTAGAAGACCCAAGAAGTACCAAAATCTATGCCATGTACATTAAAGATTCTTTTTTTTTTTTAGTTTTTTATTTTATCTATTTTGAGAGAGAAAGAGGAGGGGGGAGGGAGAGAGAGAGAGAGAGAGAGAGCGAGCATGAATGGTGGAGGGACAGAGAGAGAGAGTGAGAGAATCCCAAGCAGGTTCTTCACTGTCAGTGCAAAGTCAGACTTGGGGCTCTATCTCACGAACGGTGAGATCATGACCTGAGCCAAAATCAAGAGTCAGATGCTTAAGTGACTGAGCCACCTAGGTGCCCCTATGCTATGTACTTTAAATATAATATCTTTGGTTTTTAATTTTCAGTACAACAAGTGATGTATTTTTAATCTTGTTGTATATTTGAGAAAAATTTGGCTTAGAAAGTTCAAGAAATTACCCAGGCCATACAGTTGGAAAATGGTGAAGGCAATATTTGAACTAAGATCTCTTAAAAATGAAGTTTATGCTGTTCTACTACAACATAAATTCACTCGTAATAACATTTACCTATTCCTTGTCTAGCATTAAAGAGAGTAAATGACTCTTACATCAATTTTATTTCTTCCTGAAATATTTAATGGAAATCACCAATGAGACTGTATAGGGCTATGGCTGTCTTTGTGGGAATGTTTGTAATTACGAATTTATTTTTATTAATAGGCATAGGAAAGACTATTGTTTTTTTTTTCCAATTTCTTATGTCAACTTCAGTTTCAATTTCTTCTAATCTGTCAGCTTTATTGGCATACAATTTTTCATAATAATTTCTTATTACATTTGTGGAATAATTTCTTTTAATATTTGTAGAATCTACAATGATGTTTCTTTTTTCATTGCTGCTAGTGGTAATATATATTTTTCTCTCTATTTTGATCATTATATGTAGAGAGTTATAACTTCCTTTGACTTTTCAAATAATCATCTTTTGGTTTCTTTGATTTTTTTTTTTTGTTGTTTATGCTTGTACCTCCATTACTGCCTTTCTCCTGCATAATTTCAATTCAGTTTGGCATTAATTTGCTAGCTTACTAAAGTGGAAACAGCATTAATTTTTAATTGTTCTGTTTTTGTTTGATGTACACTTAGAGATAAAAATTTTACTCTTACCACTGCTTTAACTGCATCCCATGAATTTGAATATGTTGTGTTTTAGTCATTCAGTTCAGAGATTTTATAATTATGCATGTGATCCATTCTCTAATCTATGGATTATTTATGCATGTTGCTTAATTTCAAATATTTGGTTACTTTCCAGGTCACTTCTGTTATTGGTATTTATTTGTGGCCCTGGAGTGGTCTTAGTGCATGTTTCATGTGCACTGAAAATAATGTGTCTTCTACATTTGTTTGATATAATGTTTTATAAATGTCTATTAGGATAAATTTGGTTTATATTATTTGTCCTGTTAAAATATGTAATATATATATATAAAATATATATACAACCATATTTGTGATTTTGTATGTTATCCCATTAGTTCTATCAGATTTTGTTTCACATATTTTGAAACTCTGTTACCAGGCTTGTTATGTGTGCTTGGTTTTATCACCATAGAATATCCAGCATCATCTTGGGGAATATTCCTTGTTCTGAAGTGTATTTGGACTGATATTAATGTAGATGCACCAGCTTTATTATGCTTATTATTTGTATGATATAGATATTTTCTGTTCCTTTGACCTCAACTTATTTCAGTATTTATATTTAAAGTGCATTTTTAAAGACAGCTTATAGTAGCATCTTATTATTTATATAAAAACTAATAATGATTTTCTATTAAGTAGAGTGCTGACTCCACATACACATAATATAATTATTGATAAGGTTTGGTTACAGTCTAATACTTTGTTGAATGTTTTTTATTTGTCCTTTTTTGTTCTCTGTTTATTTTTAAATTATTTTAAAAAAATTTTGGCAGAATATGTATAGCAAAATTTACCATTTTACCGATTTTTATGTTCCTCTTACTTTTGAATTAATTAAATATTGAATTCATTAAATATTTCCTTATATCCCATTTTATCTCTCTGTTGATTTTTGCCATACCAACACTTAAAGTGATTGTTCTAGAGATTACAATATGCCCCTTTAATCTCTTGTAGTCTACCTTAATTTGTTTTTATTACTTTCTGTAAGAGTGCAGAACTTTAGGACAGTACACTCCTATTTTTCCATATACCATTCTTCATACTATTTTTTTTCACATAATCAATTTCTATGTATGTTAAGACTCTTCCTAATATATTGTTGCTATTTTTGTTTTAACAGTAAATTGTGCTATAAGGATATAAAAACCAAATTAAGCCTTGTATATTTACCCACTTTTTTTTTTTTAATTTCTGGCACTCCATTCCTTTGTATATATTCAAGTGGATTAATTATTTCCCTTTTCCACCTAAAGAACTTTATTTAACCTTATTTGTGATGGGCATTAAGAAGGGCACTTGCTGGGATGAGCACTGGGTGTTACATGTAAGAAATGAATCACTGAATTCTACTCCTGTAACCATTATTACGCTCTATGCTTACTAACTTGGATTTAAATAAAATTAAAAACAAACATTATTGGGAAATGAGGTCTGCTAGTCATAAAAGATCTCACTTAAAACCCTATGCTACTTATTTGAAAATTTCTTTAGAAAGTTTTTAGTTTGATGTAGTCCCACTTGTTTATTTTTGCCTTTGTTGCCTATTATTTGGTGTCATATTAAAAAAAAGTCATTGCCAAAACCAATGACAAGGAAATTTTCTCAATATATTTTCTTCTAGGAATTTTATGCTTTCAGGTTTTACAATAAAGTTTTTTATCCATTTTGAGTTAATTCCTGTGAATGGCATAATATAGAGGTCAGTTTTATTCTTTTGCGAATAGATATTCAGTTTTCACAACACGATTTATTGAAAAGACTACCCTTTTCCTATTGTGTGATATTGGTGCCCTTGTCAAAGATTAGTTGATACATGTGTGAGTTGCCATCTGGGCTTTCAATTCTGTTTCAATGGTTTATGTGTCTGTTTTTATGCCAATGCCATACTGTTTTGATTACTACAACGTTGTAATATAGTTTGCAATCAGAAACTATGATGCCTCCAGCTTTGTTCTTCTTTATCAAGACTTCTTTGGCTATCTTAGGTCTTCTGTGTTTCCATATGAATTTTGGGATTGTTTTTATTTCTATGAAAAATGGCAACAGAATTTTGATAGAGATTGAATTGAATCTGTAGATTGTTTTGGGTGGTATAGATAGTTTAATAATATTAATTCTTCCAATCCCAATGAAAAAGGGATATCTTTTCATTTATTTGGGTGCTCCAGAATTTCTTTCATTACTCTTATAGTTTGCAGTGTATCTTTCACCCCTTGGCTTAGATTTATGATTAAATATTTTATTGTTTTTGATGTTATGATAAATGGGATTAGTTCCCTAATTTCTTTATCCAAAAGTTCATTGTTAGCATATATAAATGCAACTGATTTTGTATATTGATTTTGAATACTGAAACTTTACTGAATTTTTTATTATTTCTAACAATTTTTGGGTGGAGTCTTTAGGGTTTTCATATAAGATTGTGTTATCTACAAAAAGAGACAGTTTCACTTTTTCCCTTTCAATTTGGATACATTTATTCATTTATTTATTTTTTGTGTTGGCTGATTTCTCTAAGACTTTCAGTAATATGATGAATAAAAGTGGCAAGAGTGGCACCCTTGTTTTGTTCCTCCTGTTAAAGAAAAGAAACTCTCAGTTTTCACTGTTGAGTATATTAGCTGTAGGCTTGCCATTTATAGTTTTTATTATGTTGAAGTGCATTCTTCTTCTTTTTTTAATTAATTAATTTATTTTGTGTGTGTGTAAGACAGAGAGAGAGTGCAAAAGAGGCAGAGAGAGAGACAGAGAGAGAGAGAGAGAGGGAGAGAGAGGTGATCTCGAACAGGCTCCATGCTGACAGCACGGAGCCTAATGTGAGGCTCAAACTCAAGAACCATGAGGTCATGACCTGAGCCGATATCAAGAGTTGGATACTTAGTGGACTGAGCCACCCAGGTGCCCTGAGGTGCATTCTTCTATACTTAATTTTTGAGAATTTTATTGTAAAAGGATGTTGGCCTTTGTCAAATGTTTCACCAACAAAATGAAATGGTAGCCTACAGAATGTAAGAAAATATTTGTGAATTATATATCTGATAAGAAGTTAATATCCAAAATATACAAGGAACTTATACAACTCAATAACAAAAAAGCACAAGTAAAATTAAAATGGGCAAAGAAAATGAATAGACATTTTTCCAAAGAAGACATCCAAATGGTCAACAGGTACATGAAACAGTGCTCTACATTACTGATCATTAGGGAAATACAAATCAATACCGCAGTGAGATATCACCTCACACCTTATTAGGATGTTTTTTATGAAAAAAAAAAAAAAAAAAAAACAAAAACCCAAAGTGAGGATATGGAGAAAAAGGAAACCTTTTTTGTGGGAATGTAAATTGGTGCATCCACTATGGAAAACAGTATGGAGGTTTCTTAAAAAAATTAAACATGAATTTACAATATAATCCCAATATCCCCCTACTGAATATATATGTGAAGAAAACAAAACCAGTATCTCAAAGGATATCTACACCCCTGTGTTGTGACATTATTTACAATAGCAAAGACATGGAAACAACTAAGTGCCCATTGACTGATGAATGGATAGAGAAGATGTAGTGTATACACCAACACACGCACAATGGAATATTATTCAGCATGGGAAAGTAAGAAATCCTACCATTTGCAAAGACATGGATGAATTTAGAGGACATTATGCTAAATGAAATTGGCAAGACAAAGACAAATACTATATGATCTGACTTACATGTGGAATCTACAAGAAAAAAACTTGAACTCGACCTCATAGTAACAGAGAATAGAAAGGTGGTTACCAGGAACTGGTGAGTCGAGGAGGTGGGAAGATATAAAGGTATAAGCTTCAGTTATATGACAAGCTCTTGGGACCTAATGCATAACAGTGATTATAGTTAATAAAACTGTATTGTATATTTGAATCTCTTAAGCTAAGAGGGTAGACCTTAAACATTCTCAACACACACATGCACACGCACAGTGGCTATGTGAGATGATAGATGTGTTAACTAACCTGATTATGGTAATCATTTCACCACATTATATGCTTTTTTTTTTACATTACCTGCTTTATATACAGTTTTATTTGTCAATTATCCCCCGATGAGGGTGAAACATTTTTTAAAAAATGCAGTGCATGATCCCAGATTAGCTCCTAGTTTGAAACAGCTTAAAATGACACGACTGGGGAATTTTAACTGCATTTCAGACTGTATATTAGATAGTATTGTGTCAATGTTAAATTTTTTGATCATCGTATTTTGGTTACAAAGGAGAATATTCTTGTTCTTTAGAAATACATGCTGAGCTATTTATGAGTAAAGTGTCATGATATCTGCAATTACCTCAATTAGTTCAGGGGGAAAAAGATCAAACAGTGTACAAAATGTTGACAACTGGTGACTCTAAGTGAAGAATACTTGAGGATTCATTGTACTATTTTTGCAATTCTTCTGTAAGTTTAAAATTTCTTTCAAAATAAAAACCTGGGAAAAATACTTTTAGTTCACCTTCTCTTTTAAAAGATATTTTACTGGATGTAGAATTCTAAGTTGATTTTTTAAATTCTTTCATCATTCGTCTTCTGCCTTGTGTTGTTTTCTGATGACATGGGCCTGGTCATTCCTATTACTATTTGTGAGTATGAATAGGATTTTTGTTCTCTGGCTACTTAAAAATTTCCTTTTTTACTTTGGTTTATAGCAATCTAATGGGACTGGTATGGATTTCTTTGTATTTGTCCTTTGTATTTTGTTGAGCTTCTTGGAAATATAGGTTGATATTTTTAATCAAAATTGAAAATTTTAATGATTATTCAAATATTTTTTCCATTCCCATCTCTCCCATATACTTGGGGCTTAGTTACTTGTATATTGGACATTTTGGTATAATCTCATCTTTGAAACATTATCTATCTATCTATCTATCTATCTATCTATCATCTATTATCTATCATCTACCATTCTACCATCTATTATCTATCATCTATCTTCCTTTTGTCTGTTTTTAGTTTAGCTCCTATCACCCTGTTATCTTTAAGCTCACTTTTCCTTCCTTTTTCAATGTCTAATCTGTTAAGCCCTCCCCATGAGTTTTGAAAAATTCCAGTATTGTATTTTCAGGCCTAGAATTGACATTGGTTTCTTCTTTATGGTTTCTAGTTCTCTTCTGAAATTCTTCATGTGCTTCTCATTATGTTCATCTTTTCTTATGAATACTTTTAAGGTCTTTGTCTACAAATTCCAAAACTGCTGTCATTTAAAGATTTATATCTATTGACTCTTTTCTCCTGCTTCTGTGTCTTTTTTTTTTTTTTTTTTTGCTTATGCACAAACCTAGTATTTTTTTGTTTTTTCTTGTAAGCAGGTCATTGTGATGTTACATTTTTGGGAGTCTGGATTTTGTCTTTGGGATGTTTTTGCAGAGAGGTAATTTACTGATGGATCAGCTTTATCCTTTTTTAAAAAAGGCTTACTTTTAGGCTCTATTAGGGTAGATATACATCATGTATTCCTGACTGCACTATTGACATTTTGGGCTGAATAGTTATTTGTTTTGGGCAGTGTAGCATCTTTGTGCAATGTAACATCCCTGATTTCTACTCTCTAGATGCCAAAAACACTTCCCGCCACTGCCCCTACAGCATAATAAATGACAAGATTTCTAGATATTGCCAAAGGTTTCCAGGAAAGGGGTCAGAATCACCCCAGTTGAGAACCACGGACATACAGTAGCCATTTCTCTGCGACCAGAATAGCTCTTCTCCTTATGAGTGGCCTCAACTGAATACACAGAATGTTGAGTTTGATAGCTCCACTCTGGCTGGTCAGAGCTCTATGGACTATCAGCACTGTGCAGCTTCTGGAATGTCAGCTCCGCTCACACCCCCTCCATAGCCATATTCCGTCAGGCCTCACCAAGTCTTGCTTTATACATTTTCAGTTTATATTCAACCAAATACTCAAGTGGACTCCTTTGCAGATTTGTGGAGCTCTTCCTCCATTCACCTTCTTCAACTATGTTACTCTGCCCTGAAAATTCCACCTGCACCTGCTACTCTGAACTCTGAATTTTATTCCTTCCACCTCCCAAGGCTTCAGCTCTCTGTTGGGCTTTATTATGCAGTGCAGTGATTTGGATAATGCTCCTTCTCAGAAAACTGAAGCTAATGTGGACATTATCTCGTGTGGTTCCTTGTCTCAGCGATAACAGCCCTGAGCTATCTGTTGTCCTATGTTTGAAAACAGTTGCTACATATATTTGTCCAGTTTTATTATTGTTTACAGTGAGAATTTAACACAGAATGAGCATTACTTTTTCATGGCTTATTCTCATAACTGTCACTGAATATTTTTAGTTGCTAATGTAGTTTGAAGAACTTTTCCATTTGTACGTTTGTTGTCAGGATGAAGAAGGATCACAATCCTGCCATTGACTGAGTTTCTTTGCCAGCCTTACTGTTACTGGCTTAACAGTTATATGCCTTGATATATGCAGATATTCAAGGGTTGTATAATTTTTCTTTCCTAAAAACATGCATATTTTCTATGTATTTCTGTGTATTTCTATGTAGATTGTATCTCCTTTCTCTTAATTTTACTCATTATTTCATTTACATTTTTATATATTTATTTATTTTTAACACCAGCCTTGTCCACCTTTTCTTGCCTTTGGGAGGTAACTTTATACTCAGAGAGCTACTTTCTTTGGCTGTAGGTATTTTATTACATAGGTAAGAATTAACTAACATTTCTAAATAGTGCTCAAAGCATTTTTTTAACGCAACAAAAAAAAAATTTTGGAGAATTAATTTCTGATTAGTACTGTTTTTCTCCCATATTCTTGTTGCTTGTAATTTCTTCTGGGCCTAAATTTTATGATTGCAAATTTCACCATAAACCAAAATTTCAGTCTCTTTTTATGAACAGTGTAATAAGAAGTAAACTAATCAGGGAATTGGGGATTAGGATTTCAGACACAGCTTTGCTCCTGACTAGTTATCTGGTATTTAGCAAAGTACTTAGCACATTTGGTCTCAATGTCCAAATCCTTAATGGGAAAACTCTCAAATGTCCTTTCCAGTTCTAAATTCTATACTGGATCTTAAAGGCAACTGAAATGTTTCTCTTTTCCCAAGGTAGCTAACTCAGACTCTGAGAGAAATTATAGGTATTTAAAATTGTCTTTTGCTATAGTCAACAAAGGACAAAATATGATAAGTGTTAAAGCAATTAGAAAATATTTGAAGTGCTTTAGTCATATAACTTTATACTGTAATTTCAGTGGAGCAAAAAATGGTCTTATTAATTTTTTATGTTCCTGTGGATCTTATATATGGTAGATATTGAATTGCTTCATATTTTTATATTTCTGATAAAGGAGAATAAAGGCTGAAGTCATTTCATGTGACAAAAGAAATCTGGCTTGCCTCTTATCAAAATGTGACCTTTCCTATGTCTCTTTCACTGTCTCTTTCACCCATTTCATCTGAATTATAAGTGAGTTTGTCCCGTCTT
The DNA here is from genome assembly GCF_024362965.1 of Panthera pardus. Taxonomy (NCBI): domain Eukaryota; kingdom Metazoa; phylum Chordata; class Mammalia; order Carnivora; family Felidae; genus Panthera; species Panthera pardus. The sequence continues at coordinate 20,180,716 of NW_026526732.1, read as the reverse complement.
GGACCTACACCATGACTGATTTCTAAACTGTATGAAACTGGCACTCATGCCTATGTGCACTTGACAACCTTGTGTTGAATGGAGCTCTGTAGTAGATGTTGTGAGTGAACAAACTGTTAAGATATTGAATTTGCCCTCATGGAGCTCAAGTTCCAGTGGAAGAGATTGATAGACAGCCAATAATTATAAGCCCAGGTGATCAGTGCACAAGGTACTAGGGAATCAAAGGCAAGAAACCAAAGTTAAGAAATATAAATGAGTTTTTCATTTGGGGTGCCTGGGTGGCTCAGTCGGTTAAACATCTGACTCTTGGTTTCAGCTCAGGTCATGATCTCAAGGTTTGTAGGTTTGAAGCTCACATTGGGCTCTGCACTGACCAGTGTACAGCCTGCATAAAATTCTCTCTCTCACTTTCTGACTCTCCCCCACTCGTGTTCTCTCTCTCTCTCTGTGTCTCTCAAAATAAACTTTAAAAAAAAGTCTCTTAAAAATATAACGAGGCTTTCATTTCAAGATTGGAGTTGAGAATACTTTCAGCACTGGCTCTTTCTGGACCTCACTTAAGTCGAGCTCTTTGCTGTCTCAGAGTCTTTGCTCTAGAATGTTCTTTATATCTTCACTTCTTTGGCTCCTTCTCATCATCTAAATTTCAGTTCAAGTATCACCTTCTTTAAGGCATTCCCTTTTTGCCTTATTCAAAATAGTTTCACCTTCATTATTTAATTTCCCTAATACTTTACTCTCAGCTACTTATTATTCACAATTAATTTACTGAGTCACAGTTTATTGTCTATCTATCCAAATGGTAGGAATCTGTTTTGATCACTTCTAGATCCCTAGAACATGCCTGGCTTGTAGAAGCCACTGAAAGATATTTATTGAATGAAAGGAAGGCTTAATGAATGAAGTAATTTGGGAAAAAATGCTTCTCCTTCTACCTACCCCTACCCTCCAAAGAATGTTAGGCCATTAGTACAAAAAATTATCCTCAATATTTCATGTTCTTTAATTCAGATAATATTTATTGAGTCAAGTATTGTTCTAGCCAGAGTTTATGATATGTAATAAAATACATTCTACCTTGTTAAGAAAAATATTGTTTATTACCTTGCTTATTTCTATAGATGGTCAGTAAACTTGAACTATATGAAATCTTACGTCTCAAAATGAATCATTTAAAATGTAAGCATGCAGGGGCGCCTGGGTGGCTCAGTCGGTTGAGCGTCGGGCTTTGGCTCAGGTCATGATCTCGCAGTCTGTGAGTTCGAGCCCCGCGTCGGGCTCTGTGCTGGCAGCCTGCTTCGGATTCTGTGTCCCCCTCTCTCTGCCCCTCCCCCACTCATGCTCTGTCTCTGTCTCAGAAATAAATAAACATTAAAAAAATTAAAAAAAAATAAAATGTAAGCATGCATAATATATGGAATAATGATTATCGTATTAGCAGCAGCAAAATCTAGTGTGATAGATAAGGTAACTGAGAGACATATTCACCTACTTCCCTCCTTGCTCTAGAAATAGGTGTTTACCTCCCTGCCTCCTGACTTTTGGGGATAAGCCACATTACTTACTTAGGCTGATGGAACATTAGCAAACCTAACATAAGAATACATTTGAAGTTTCTTGCACAGTTGGGTTTGTCCTCTGGTGCTTCTGCCGTCACCTCAAGCCACACTTCACCAGATAGCTGTTGCTCTTCTCCTCCCAGACCATGTCCAGGATGAATACATAAGGAGTAGACATGAACCCAATGCCCATCAGCTTGGAGTAGAGCCTTCTAGCACAGCTCAGCCTAAATCAGCCACACCCAACCCACCTGTAGATATATGAATGAGGATAAATGACTACAGTTTTAAGTCACTGGAATGGTTTGTTATAGTTCATGAATAACCTGTGTGCCAACTAGAATGTGAAACTCAACCAGATACAAGGCCCACAGTGCTGTTGAAATCCTGAATTAAGAAATTTAAATGTACATGTAATCTTTGTTTTTAGGCTGTTGGATATACAGAAGTTATTTAGGAAAACATCAGATTGGCCCATGAACTAGAAGGTACAAGAAGGGGGGTTTTATAGTGTACTTAGGCAAGAATTTTGTGTTGGCCTATGGTTTTTATCTCTTGTGTTAAATATGTATGCTTAGAAAAAGAGTGGGAGAAAATGATAATAATGCATATTTATGGAGCACTTACTTTGACAGGCACAGTTCCAGGAGTTCTGGATTCCTAATTCCACAATCCTAATTCCTTTAGGACTCCACAAAGATATGAGATAGAGATATTACTTCCATTTAAAGATGAAAAAACTGAGGTTCTGAGTCTATAAGTAGTTTTTCCAAGGCCACAAAGCTGGACAGTGGCATTATTAAAATTCTACTCAAACAACATGGTTCCAGGGTCTATACTCTTAACCACAATGCAACACTAGAGTATTTCTGGCTTATGATTCATATATTACTCACATATAATTCAGAAACATCTGGTTTCTCAGTACTGTTTGCTTCAAAAATTCCAAATAGCTCAAAATTGATTTTAAATACTGCACTTTTGACAATTTAAGGATTGCTAAGTGCAGGTGTTCTGTGTTCTGAATGTGGCCCTTTGTATTGAATCTGCACACTGCCTTCCTAAGTGTCTGCCCATCAGAATAGGGAAGGCGGCAGAACATCAAAGACTTGTGCACAGGAGATGGACATCTAGGGGGTGCAAGTCCCTGAAAGGCAGGTGGGGGGTGTCATGATAAAGCTGATATTCACATATCTAACTTCCTCTTTGTAGCTGCTCAGGAAATGTTTTTAAAATGATAACATAATAATAAAAATAGTAATAATAATACTATTAATAAATAGTAATCATAGGTTACTAGTGGAGATGTGCAATGGCATATTTGAAGTTATTTTGAAAAAGAAAGAAAGAAAAATGTTTTCCAAAGCCATTATTTTTCTTTAGTGGATAAGTACAGCTGTTTTTCTCTACAAATGTATATGTTAAAGAGAGAACTTGCACGTTATTGAGTGTTCTTTGCCCTGGAAACTAAAGTAATGAATGGTGCTTCATCACAACAGTCATGCAAAGAGAGGACTTTAAAATTAACTGCTGTGAATTTTAGGTTATGTAGAAATAGGTAATTTTAGCTTCAGACAATCTGCTTTTTACTTAGTGGTGGGTAAGTTTATGGAGCCAATCAGATATAAAATGAATAAGTCTTGGTCCTGAACACCACACCCAATTAGAATAAGTTCAATAGTTAACAATGATCTCTTCAGGTCACTCTCTTCTCTTTCCATACAGTCATAGAGTTTTAAAAGTGGAGATATTTATGTCATCTAGACAAATGTCTATTTGGTTCTTGAATTCTCTCCGATGGAGGAATGTACCATTTCTGGGGTATATCCAGCCTCACACCTGATGCATTTAGTTGGCCAGCTCAAACTTAATATGTCCTAACTAACTTACTCGAGTCAGAAATATTCATTCGTGCCCCACCCCCTTCATCCTTGACAACTAGCCCATCACCAGGTTATTGTGACTGTAAATATCTTTTGGATGTCTTCACTTTCTGATGTGTTTACTTCCCTCTGTGTCACAAATTGGGTCCCAGACATAATCTGTCTTCCATATTGATTTAATAGTCTCTGACTAATTTCTCTGGTTCTGTGCCTGCACCTTTTAAATCTGTACTCCTAGCAAGCCAGAGTGTTTTTTTTTTCTTCAATGTAAATAAAATCTTTTACTCCCTTCTGTAAAACACTTTATTCTTCAATAGATTCATATTGTGCTTAGATATAACTATAAAGTTTGGCCCTTCATCCTCTGATATTCTCATCTCTCTGTACAGTGCTTATTTATGATGACCTCCTTTGATTGCATTTTACATTATTCCCACTCCCATTTTAAGTTGTTTAAGAATTAAAAGATAAATGTAAAGCACTTAGAATTGTGCCTAACAGATAGACTTAATAGCTACATAGTTCACTTTTATTCTATTGCTATTTGTTTATCTCATGCCTGCTCTGTGTTAGAATTGGAGGGGGGGAGCTGTGTCGATTTTGTTCACTGCACTCATAAGCATAATACCTAGAAAATATGATATGTGCATTTCATGGTTTTAAAATATAGTTGAGTGAAACCTTTATTCAGAAAGTTCTAGCCTATTGAAGTTATTGTGTATATTGAGTTGAAATTTATCTCTCATTCAAATGTTAGTCCCATTACAACTTTAGGACATTCTAAGTTATATCCTCATATTTCATTACAGATACTTATGTTTATCTTTCTCTTAAGTTTTTGTTTGAATTCCAGTTAGTTAACATACAGTGTTAAATTAGTTTCAGGTGTACAATATAGCGATCCAATAATTCCATATGTCACCCAGTGTTCACTACAAGTGCACTCCTTAGTCCCCACCACCTATTTAACCCATCCCTCCCCCCCCACACACACACCTTCCCTTCCCTCTGAGAATGATCGGTTCTTTGCAATAAAGAGTATGTTTCTTGATTTCTCTCTCTCTTTCTAATTTTTTTTCTCTTTGCTTGTTTGTTTTGTTTCTTAAATTCCACATGTGAGTGAAATCATATGGTATTTGTTTTTCTCTGACTGACTTATTTGAGTTAGCATTATACTCTCTAGCTCCATCCATGTCCTTGAAAATGGCAAGATTTCATTCTTTTTCTTAAAAAGTAATCTCTACACCCAAAGTGGGTCTTGAATTTATAACCCTGAGATCAAGAGTTGCATGTTCTACCAACAGAGCCAGCCAGCAGCCCCTAGATTTCATTCTTTTTTATGGCTGAGTAATATTCCATTCTATATGGAATACACACACACACACACACACACACACACACACACACACTTATATCTCCATACCACATCTTTATCCATTCATCAATCAATGGACACGGGCTGCTTCCATATCTTCACTATTGTAAATAACACTGCTATAAACATAGGGGTGTGTATATCTATTTGAATTGGTGTTCTTGTATTCATTGGGTAAATACCCAGTAGTGAGATTGCTCGGTTTTATGGTAGTTCTATTTTTAGTTTTTTGAGGATACTCCATACTGTTTTCCATAGTGGCTGCATCAGTCTGCATGCTGACCAGCAGTATACAAGGGTTCCTTTTTCTCCACATTCTCACCAACATCTGTTGTTTCCTGCATTGATTTTAGCCATTCTTACAGGTGTAGGTGATATCTCATAGTTTTGATTTTCATTTCTCTGATGATAAGTGATGATGGACATCTTTTCATGTGTCTCTTGGCCATCTGGATGTCTTCTTCAGAGAAATGTCTGTTCCTGTCTTCTGCCCCTTTTTAAATTGGATTATTGGAGCACCTGGTGGCTCAGTCAGTTAAGAATCCAACTCTTGATTTCTGCTCAGGTCACAATTTCATCATTTGTGAGTTTGTTCCCTGCATTGGGCTCTGCATTGACAGTGCAGAACCTGCTTAGGATTCTCTCTCCTTGTCTCTCTGTCCCTCCGTCACTCTCTCTGTCTTTCTCAAAATAAATAACTTAAAAAAATGGATTATTTGAGTGTTGAGTCTTATGAGTTCTTTATATATTTTGGACACTAGCCTTTATCAGCTATGTCATTTGCAAATATCTTCTCCAATTCAGTACGTTGCCTTTTAGCTTTTGTTTAGCTTTGTTTCCTTTGCTGTGCACACCTTCTTATTTTGATGCAGTCCCAATAGTCTATCTTTGCTTTTATTTTCCTTGCCTCAGGAGACATATCTATAAAACATTTACTATGGCCAATGTCAAAGAAGTTTCTGGTTGTGTTTTCTTCTAACATTTTTATGGTTTCAGGTCTCACATTTAGGTCTTTTATCCATTTTGAATTTACTTTTGTGTATGGTGTAATAAAGTGGTCCAGCTTCATTCTTTTAAAAATTTTTTAAATGTTTATTTATATTTGAGAGAGAGACAGAGAGAGAAAGAGAGAGAGACCGAGACAGAGCATAAGCAGGGGAGAGGCAGAGAGGAGATGAGGAGACAGAATCTGAAGCAGGCTTTAGGCTCCAAGCTGTGAACTGTCAGTATAGAGCCTAATGTAGGGCTTGAACTCATGAGCAGTGAGAGCATGACCTGAGTCAAAGTCAGACAACCTACTGAGACACTCAGGAGCCCCCAGTTTTATTCTTTTCATGTTGCTATCTGGTTTTCCCAACACCATTTGTTGAAGAAACTGTCTTTTTCCTATTGAATCTTCTTTCCTACTTTGTCAAAGACTAATTGATCACATAACTGTGAGCTTATTTCTGGGTTTTCTATTCTGTTCCATTGATCTATATATTTGTTTTTGTGCCAGTAGCACACTGTTTTGATTACTACAACTTTATACTATAACTGGAAGTCGAGAATTGTGATGTCTCCAGTTTTGCTTTTCTTTCTCAAGATTGCTTTGGCTCTTTGGGATCTTTTGTGGTTCCACACAAACTTTAGGATCTTTTGTTCTACAGATAGTTGGATTTAACTTCATCTATCTTTGCTATCACAACTAAATCAACATTGAATTCATCAATGAGTCTGGTGAAATTATTGAATTTAAAAATTTAAATGCTAATTATTTGATAAATCCTAATAATTTAAAAAAGTCATTACTGTCACCTAAATATATGATGACTGATCATTTAAAATTTCCTCCAAGAAATTCCTCCAGGAAATTCCCTTTAAGAAACTCAATATACAAAAAGGTGAAAAAAGGAAGAGTTAAATGAAGATGTACTTTTTTATTTACCACATGATACTTTAAAATGTTTTTATGTTTACACAGCATGTTACTTCAACATAGCATTTCTGTTTACTTTTTAAAAACTTAACTTATTGATCAAATAAATTAGGGTTTTATCCATAAACTGCAAACCAGAGTACTCCTGTTTTATTAATACAGTAAGTTCAAGTTCTTAAATGAAGCACTAGAATCTTTGTAAGAATGAATTCTTTAGATACAGCTAATGTGTCAGTAGAAAAATATGCTTTCAGCTAAGTTTTCAATATGACGATGAAAAAGACTTCATGTTTAGATAAGAATGAATAGAAAGATTGGAAGTTTCAGTTATTAACAAGTTTTGCTGAAAGAGACTTGAAAATTGGCTTTTAAAAACCTAACTGAAGGGATGTTGATGGCATCTGCTGGTTACAAAAAACTATAATGACAAAAAGTACTGACAGAATGTGCTGCTCCTGAAAAAAAGTCTAAAAAAACTGACAGACTCTTGTATAGATTTTTGAGAAATAGTAAAGAACCTCAAATGATAATAATGTTAAAATGTAAAATGGCAAGCATATTATCCCTCTAGGGGGAAATATAATGAGAATCCAATGTTTTAGTGGTATACAAACATTAAATGAGATGGTGAGATAAACAGTGCTTTATGTTTGATTAATTTGGACAAGCAATCCAATAATTTGACTCAGAAGAAAATGAATACAGCCTCAGAGGCTTTGAGGGAAATTTTTATTCAAATAATCTAGATCATTACTTCAATTTTGATGTAAAGCCATTAGCTGTTGGCCAAGAAAGAGTTTCTTTTTAATGGAAAGAGGAGTTTTCTGCAATAATAAGTGTTTAAAGACTCTTGCTAGAATTTTGGCTGAGGGCTATATGAAACCAGTTCAGTGCAACGCCCCCCCCCCCCCCCCCACCGGACTTATTCTACTTTTTATTACTCAATTTAACCATTTTGATATGAAATTATTGTACCATATTTAGGAAGCGCCTTAAAGTATACATACAAAATCGTATTACTTAAACCAACTTAACTCATAAATCAAACTATTGATGACTGTGTAGGCTTCAATATCCTGACTTCTCTATCCATTTTCTATAATGCTACTAGAGCTTTCTCTAAACTAGATTTTATTACATTGCTCTTTATCTCTAAAAATACTCAATCTCCCACTCTACCCAGCATAAAGTGTGAGTTTCCTAGCCTAATATGCCACTTCCTTGATAATGGTCACCCAGTCTATGTTTACAATATAATTTTGGCCTCTCAGCTTTACAACCTCTCTTAGAGTCTCCCCGTCTAGCTATGATTTCCCCATCTAGCTTACTTGCCCATACTTTCCCTTCCTCTGACTTACATGGCCCCAAATTCATCTAAATGGACAAGTCATATTCTTTCTCCAAGACCCACCTCAATAGTAATCTCCTCTCATTCACTTTCTGTGGTAGGCAGAATAATATAAACAAACAAACAAACAAGATGTTCCGTGTCCTAATCGCTGGAACCTGTGAGTAGATTACCTAAATGGGAAAAGAGACTTTGCAGATGTGCTTAAAATGAGGATCTTGTGATGGAGAGATTATCCTGGATTATCTAGATGGGCTGATTATGGAACCTTATCGAGGAAAAGGGAAGCAAGAGTTAGAGAAAGAGGCGTGATGATGGAATATGAGGTCAGAATGATACAATTTCTGGTTTTGAAAATGAAGGCCACAAACCAGGGAATCTGGCTTGTAGAATCTGGAAAGGGAAAGGAATATATTCTGTCCTATTGCCTCTGGAAGAAATACAGTTATATTGATACCTTTGTTTTAGCCCAGTGAGACCTATTTTAGAGTTCTGACCTCTAGAAGTATAAAATAATAAATGTGTGTTGGCTAAAGCCACCAAATTTGTGGTAATTTTTTATAGCTGCAATAGGAAACTAATGCAGATATTAGTATCTGGAATGGGGTGCTGATGTAACAAATTCATAAAAATATAGAATAAACTTGGAGTTGCAAAATGGGCAGAGGCTGGAAGAATTTCAGGAGCATGATAGAAAAAGCCTAGATTTCCTTGAATGGACTGTTAGAAATATAGGTGTTAATGACTCTGCTAGCGAGGACTCAGAAGAATATGAGGGCGAGCCTGGTAGAAAAAGTATTTGTTGTCTGTCTTAGAGAATACCCAAGTCATCATGAATAGACAGTTGGTAGAAATAAGAATATTGAAGGCAATGCTGGTGAAGGGTCAAATGGAAATGAAGACCATGTTATTAGAAAGTGGAGGAGAGAGGATTCTTGGGGAATTTACCTGAATAGTGCCTGCAGTTATATGGAAAACAAAACTTGCAAATTATGAACTTGGGTGTTTAGCTGAGGAGATTTTCAAGCAAAGTGTTAAAAGGTGCATCCTACTTTCTTTTGGTTGTTTATAGTAAATTGTGACAGGAAGTAGATAAATTTAGGGAAGAACTTTTAAGCAAAAATGAATGATATGAGAAATTCTCAGGCTATCTGGATTGTACATATGCCAAAAATTAGGAGATTCCCTGTCATAAAAGTGTGCTTTTGATAAAAAGCCAAGGGTGTGGCTGGATCACCATTGGCTAACGCATGGGAGGCATGGGAGGCAGCACCTTTGATGATCAGACAGTGGAGTCTTTGAAGAGATTAGATTTTCTATTCCTTATCCCATCAGCTGTCTCTGAAGGCAAAATAGAGATGGGATTATCTAGGAAAGATCCGTGGAAGAGCTTTATGTCTAATGGGATAGATTTCCTTAACATACACAAGAGACCCACAAGGTTTTTGAGTGTGTTCTGCTAACATAAAACACTGACAACTTTGACTACAAAGGACAAAGTGTTTGAAATGAAATAAAACTGTCAGACTCACAAAATTATAAACAGAAGAAATAGGCTGATCAACTATTCAGCTGCAAACACGTGTTATACTTTATATGAAAGGAAGCATACCTCTAAGGGCAGAAAGTGTCAGGAAGACAGAACCCTGGACTACAGGATTATTCCCAGGCCTCGAAATCTATGTTGCTTGCCCAGCTAGATTTTGGAAATATGCCTATCCCACTATTGTATTTTGGGAACAGATAACTTGTTTTCCAATTTCACAAATTCACAGATTGACAGAAATTTTGCCCCAGAATGGATTAGATCTTACCCATACCTTATTCAGATGATTTAAATGATGGAACTAGGGAATTCTGAGTTGATGAGATATAGATGAGATTTTGGACTTAAGTTGATGCTGTATTGGATTGAGATTTTTGGAGAGGTTGGGATAGAGTGAATACATTTTGAATGTGGTATTGATGGGAATTTTTATTTACCAGAGGGCAAACTGTGATAGAATAATGGCCCCCTTCACATGTAAATCACTTGAACCTGTAAATATATTATGTCACATGACAAAGGGGAATTAATATTTCAGATGGAAGTAATTGTTCTTTGATATTAAAATTATGTTACACTGTTTCTTTTTGCTTACATTTATCTGGTATACTCTTGCACATATTTTTATTTTCAAGTTTTCTGAAAAATTTTATTTTAAGGGAGTCTATTTGATCTGGCATAGTTTTGTTGTTTCTTTGGAATCCAATTTAATATATTATTTTATTATAATCAGTGAGTAAAGCCAATATTCCTTTTATTGAAGTGACAGATATATTTAATCCAGTTTCTGCCCAATTATAATTTTCTTCATATTATACCTTTAAACCCTTTCACTAGGTGTTTTATTTGTTTTGCTTTTTTTAGTGTGCATGTGTGTAGGCATGTGTGCATGTGTAGCTCTTTTGATAGTTAGGGAAGTTTTAATTATTATTCTGTGAGTTGATTTTGTTTTACTTTTAAAATATACTCATTTTTCAACTATAATAATACCCATACAGAAAAGCACACAAAATGTGCACAGCTCAATGAATTTTCACAAAGTGGACACACCCATTTAATCATTGCTGAGGTTAGGAAATTGCATATCCCCAGGACCCACAAAGCCTCCTCATGTCCTCTTCCAGTTACTACCACACTTCTTTTTAAAATATAACTATGGGAGAGACCTGGAAAGATGGTAGTGTATAAGGACTCTGGGCTCACCTCGTCCTGCTGATCCCTTAGATTCCACCCCCATCTGCCTAAATAACCCAGAAAACCGCCAGAAGACTAGCAGAACAGACTCTCCCAAGCCAAGCGTACACGAGAGGCCCACAGAAGAGGGTAGGAAGGGCGGAGAGGTGGTGCGTGCTACACGGACTGGCGGGAGGGGCAGCCCGCCCAGCAAGGCAAAGCCCCCAGTCTGGCTTGCAAAAGCGGAGGTGTTGGACTGCATGAGTTCTGACAGCCAGTGGGACTTAACATGTGGAATGTTAAAAGTGAACAGCTCTGCTCTTAGAGAGTGAGGAGGGCGAGAGGACACCCGGAGGGAGAGTTGTTGAGCCACAGAAGACAGAGCTCAGCTCGGAGGGGGAACAAAGGCACTGGCCAGCACCATCTCCCTCTCCCATCCCCCAGCTGAAATCCCAAAGGGAACCAATTCCCATCACCGAACTTGCTTGCACCACGCAAATGCCCAACACTGTGCTTCTGTGGATCCAACCCTCCGACAGGTCTGCCTCCCTCCTGGTGCTGCAAGGCCCCTCCCACAGGGGACCACCAAAGGCAAAGTGAGCTAAGCCTGCCCCTCCCACCCCTGTGCACCTTGCGGATCCACCCCGGCTAATAAGCCAAATCCCATCAAAGCAGTACCACAATCTTGGCAATGTGCAAGAAGCCCAGACAGAGGCCACACCACCCCACAGTGAGTCTTGCCCCTGGGAGAGGGGAAGATAAGGTACACATCAGTCTGACTGTGGCCCCGGCCATGGGCCGGGGGCAGACATCGGGTCTGACGGCAGCCCTGCCCACCAACACAAGTTACTCCGGACAGCACAGAGGAAGTGCCCTGCAGTTTGGAGCCACCACAGGGACTACCCAAAATGACAAAATGGAAATTTCTCCTCAAAAGAAACTCTAGGAAGTAGTGACAGCTAATGAATTGATCAAAAACTATTTAAGCAATATAATGGAACAAAATTTAGAATAATAGTCATAAAATTAATCACTGGGCTTGAAAAAAGCATAAAGGACAGCAGAGAATCTATTGCTACAGAGATCAAGGGACTAAGAAATAGTCATGAGGAGCTAAAAAATGCTAGAAATGAGGTGCAAAATAAAGTGGAGGTGGCCATAGCATGGACTGAAGAGGCAGAAGAGAGAATAGGTGAATTAGAAGATAAAATTATGGAAAAAGAGGAAGCTGAGAAAAAGAGATATAAAAAAATCCAGGAGTATGAGGGGAGAATTAGGGAACTAAGTGACGCAATCAAACAGAACAATATCCGTATCATAGGAATTCCAGAAGAGGAAGAGAGAAAAGTGCTGAAGGTGTACTTGAACAAATCATAGCTGAGAACTTCTCTGATCTGGGGAAGGAAACAGGCATTGAAATCCAAGAGGCACAGAGAACTCCCTTCAGACATAACTTGAATCGATCTTCTGCATGACATATCGTAGTGAAACTGGCAAAATACAAGGATAAAGAGAAAATTCTGAAAGCCTCTAGGGATAAACAGGTTCTAACTTACAAAGGTAGACATATAAGAGTAGTGGCAGACCTATCTACTGAAACTTGGCAGGCCAGAAAGGAATGGCAGGAAATCTTCAATGTGATGAACAGAAAAAAATATGTAGCTGAGAAGCCTTTATCCAGCAAGTATGTCATTCAGAATAGAAGGAGAGATAAACGTTTTCCCAAACAAACAAAATCTGAAGGAATTCACCACCACTAAACCAGCCCTACAAGAGATCCTAAGGGGGAATCTGTGAGTGACATGTTGCAAGGACCACAAAGTACCAGACACATCACTACAACCATGAAATGTACAGACCACAATGAATCTAAACCCATATCTTTCAATAATAACACTGAATGTGGGGCACCTGGGTGGCTCAGTTGGTTAAGCAACTGACTTTGGGTCAGGTCATGATCTCGCAGTCCATGAGTTCAAGCCCTGCATTGGACTTTGTACTGACAGCTCAGAGTCTGAAGCCTGCTTCACATTCTGTGTCTCCTTCTCTCTCTGCCCCTCCCCTGCTCACACTCGGTCTCTTTCTCTCAAAAATAAATAAACATTAAAAAAAGAATACTGAATGTAAATGGACTAAATGTTCCAACTAAAAGACACAGGGTATCAGAATGGATAAAAAAAACAAGACCCATCTATTTTCTGTCTACAAGAGACTAATTTTAGACCTGAGGACAACTTCAGATTGAAAGTGAGGGGATGGAAAACAATCTATCATGCTACTGGAAGTCAAAAGAAAGCTGGAGTAGCCATACTTATATCAGACAAACTAGACTCTAAATTAAAGGCCGTAACAAGAGATGAAGAAGGACATTATATAATAATTAAAGGCTCTATCCATCAGGAAGAGCTAACAATTATAAATGTCTATGCACCAAATATGGGAGCCCCCAAATATATAAAACAATTACTCACAAACATAAGCAACCTTATTGATAAGAATGTGGTAATTGCAGGGGACTTTAATACCCCACTTACAACAATGGGTAGATCATCTAGACACATGGTCAATAAAGAAACAAGGGCCCTGAATGATACATTGGATCAGATGGACTTGACAGATATATTTAGAACTCTGCATCCCAAAGCAACAGAATATACTTTCTTCTCGAGTGCACATGGAACATTCTCCAAGATAGATCACATACTGGGTCACAAAACAGCCCTTCATAAGTATACAAGAATTGAGATCATACCATGCACACTTTCAGACCACAATGCTATGAAGCTTGAAATCAACCACAGGAAAAAGTCTGGAAAACCTCCAAAAGCATGGAGGTTAAAGAACACCCTACTAAAGAATGAATGGGTCAACCAGACAATTAGAGAGGAAATTAAAAAATATATGGAAACAAATGAAGATGAAAACACAATCCAAATGCTTTGGGATGCAGTGAAGGCAGTCCTGAGAGGAAATACATTGCAATCCAAGCCTATCTCCAGAAACAAGAAAAATCCCAAATACAAAACCTAACAGCACACCTAAAGGAAATAGAAGCAGAACAGCAAATACACCCCAAACGCAGCAGAAGAAGAGAAATAATAAAGATCAGAGCAGAAATAAACAATATAGAATCTAAAAAAACTGTAGAGCAGATCAATGAAACCAAGAGTTGGTTTTTTGAAGAAATAAACAAAATTGATAAACCTCTAGCCAGGCTTCTCAAAAAGAAAAGGGAGATGACCCAAATAGATAAAATCATGAATGAAAATGCAATTATTACAACCAATCCCACAGAAATATAAGCAATTATCAGGGAATACTGTGAAAAATTACATGCCAACAAACTGGACAACCTGAAAGAAATGGACAAATTCCTAAGCACGCACACACTTCCAAAACTCAAACAGGAAGAAATAGAAAACTTGAACAGACCCATAACCAGCGAAGAAATTGAATCAGTTATCAAAAATCTCCCAACAAAGAGTCCAGGACCAGATGGCTTCCCTGGGGAATTCTACCAGACATTTAAAGCAGAGATAATACCTATCCTTCTCAAGCTGTTCTAAAAAATAGAAAGGGAAGGAAAACTTCCAGACTCATTCTATGAAGCCAGCATTACTTTGATTCCTAAACCAGACAGAGACCCAGCAAAAAAAAGAGAACTACAGGCCAATATCCCTGATGAACATGGATGCAAAAATTCTCAATAAGATACTAGCAAATCGAATTCAACAGCATATAAAAAGAATTATTCACCATGATCAAGTGGGATTCATTCCTGGGCTGCAGGGCTGGTTCAACATTCGCAAATCAATCAATGTGGTACATCACATTAATAAAAGAAAAGAAAAGAACCATATGATCTTGTCAATCGTTGCAGAAAAAGCATTTGACAAAATTCAGCATTCTTTCAACAAAAACCCTCGAGAAAGTCGGGATGGAAGGAACATACTTAAAGATCATAAAAGCCATTTGTGAAAAGCCCACAGCTAACATTATCCTCAATGGGGAAAAACTGAGAGCTTTCCCCCTGAGATCAGGAACACGACAGGGATGTCGTCTCTCACCGCTGTTGTTTAACATAGTGTTGGAAATTCTAGCATTTTCAGAATTGAAAGGAAATGAAAGGCATCAAAATTGGCAAAGAAGTAAAACTTTTCCTTTTTGCAGGCGACATGATATTATACATAGAATATCCAATAGACTCCACCAAAAGTCTGCTAGAACTGAAACATGAATTCAGCAAAGTCGCAGGATACAAAATTAATGTACAGAAATCAGTTGCATTCTTATACAGTAATAATGAAGCAACAGAAAGACAAATAAAGGAACTGATCCCATTCACAATTGCACCAAGAATCATAAAATACCTAGGAATAAACCTAACCAAAGATTTAAAAGATCTGTATGCTGAAAACTATAGAAAGCTTATGAAGGAAATTGAAGAAGATATAAAGAAATGGAAAAACATTCTGTGCTCATGGATTGGAAGAATAAATATTGTCAAAATGTCAATACTACCCAAAGCTATCTACACATTCAATGCAATCCCCATCAAAATTGCACCAGCATACTTCTCAAAGCTAGAACAAGCAATCCTAAAATTTGTATGGAACCACTAAAGACCCCAAATAGCCAAAGTAATATTTAAGAAGAAGACCAAAGCAGGAGGCATCACAATCCCAGACTTTAGCTTCTACTACAAGGCTGTAATCATCAAGACAGCATGGTATTGGCACAAAAACAGACACATAGACCAGTGGAATAGAATAGAGACTCCAGAATTGGACCCACAAAAGTATGGCCACCTAATCTTTGACAAAGCAGGAAAGAACATCCAATGGAAAAAAGACAGTCTCTTTAACAAATGGTGCTAGGAGAACTGGACAGCAGCATGCAGAAGAATGAAACTACACCACTTTCTTACACCATTCACAAAAATAAACTCAAAATGGATAAAGGACCTGAATGTGAGACAGAAGCCATCAAAACCCTAGAGGAGAAAGCAGGAAAAAACCTCTCTGACTTCAGCCACAATTTCTTACTTGACACATCTCCAAATGTAAGGGAATTAAAAGCAAAAATGAACCATTAGGACCTCATGAAGATAAAAAGCTTCTGCACTGCAAAGGAAACAATCAACAAAACTAAAAGGCAACCAATGGAATGGGAAAAGATATTTGCAAATGACATATCGGACAAAGGGCTAGTATCCAAAATCTGTAAAGAACTCACCAAATTCCACACCCAAAAAACAAATAATCCAGTGAAGAAATGGGCAGAAAACATCAATAGACACTTCTTAAAGAAGACATCCAGATGGCCAACAGGCACATGAAAAGATGCTCAATGTCACTCCTCATCAGGGAAATACAAATCAAAACCACAGTGAGATACCACCTCACACCGATCAGAGTGGCTAAAATGAACAAATCAGGAGACTATACATGTTGGAGAGGATGTGGAGAAATGGGAACCCTCTTGCACTGTTGGTGGGAATGCAAACTGGTGCAGCCACTCTGGAAAACAGTGTGGAGGTTCCTCAAAAAATTAAAAATAGATCTACCCTATGACCCAGCAATAGGAATTTACCCAAGGGATACAGGAATACTGATGCATAGGGGCACTTGTACCCCAATGTTTATAGCGGCACTCTCAACAATAGCCAAATTATGGAAAGAGCCTAGATGTCCATCAACTGATGAATGGATAAAGAAATTGTGGTTTATATACACAATGAAATACTACGTGGCAATGAGAAAGAATGAAATATGGCCTTTTGTAGCAACGTAGATGGAACTGGAGAGTGTTATGCTAAGTGAAATAAGTCATATAGAGAAAGACAGATACCATATGCTTTCACTCTTATGTGGATCCTGAGAAACTTAACAGAAACCCATGGGGGAGGGGAAGGAAAAAACAAAGTTAGAGAGGGAGGGAGCCAAACCATAAAAGACTCTTAACAACTGAGAACAACTGAGGGTTGATAGGAGGTGGGGGAGAGGGGAAAGTGGGTGATGGGCATTGAGGAGGGCACCTGTCGGGATGAGCACTGGGTGTTCTATGGAAACCAATCTGACAACAAATTTCATATTAAAAAATAAATAAAATATAACTATGATTATAACTTCAAACTATAGATTATTTTTGTTTGCTTGCAACTGTATACATAATTTAAATCACACAGAAGTTATTCTTTTGTGTTCTTTTGATCAACATTATGTTTATAAGATATATCCATGTTATTACATATACAATAGCTCACTTATTCCCATCACACTGCACTTGTATGACTATAACACCATTTATCTCATTTACCTTTGATGAACATTTAGGTTAATTATAGTTCTTGGCTATTAGAAACAATGATGCTGTGAACATGCTGTTCATGTCTGATAGTGCACAAATGTACATATTTCAGTTGAGTGTATGACTAGGAGTAAATTTCTTTGCAATATATATATATATATATATATATATATATATATATATATATATATAATATTTGGTATGAGCTTTTCCTGACACATTTTGTCAGTTAAAGCTGTTTTCCTTCATTTTATTTTCTGTCTATGTGTCTGTGTGTTTCTGTGGATGTTCTATTTTTCCTTTTTCTTTTAAGTTTGTTTATTTCTTTTGAGAGAGAAGGGGGGGAGGGACAGAAAGCAAGAGAGAGAGAGAGAGAGAGAGAGAGAGAGATCCGAAACAGGTTCAGCATTGTCAGTTCAGAGCCTGAAGGGGGGTTTGAACTCACAAACCATGAGATCATGACCTGAGCTGAAGTCAAGAATTGGATGCTTAACTGACTGAGCCACCCACACACCCCTCTGTGTATGTTTTAAATCTTGAAATAGGAGCACCTGGGTGGCTCAGTTGGTTAAGTGTCCGACTTCAGCTCATGTCACAATCTCACAGTCCATGAGTTCGAGCCCCGCGTCGGGCTCTGGGCTGATGGCTCAGAGCCTGGAGCATGCTTCCGATTCTGTGTCTCCCTCTCTCTCTATCCCTCCCCCGTTCATGCTCTGTCTCTCTCTGTCTCAAAAATAAATAAACGTTAAATCTTGAAATAATATTAAATTTTATGCAGGGATTTTTTTTAAACAAATTTAATTTTTATTTATTTTGAGAGAGAGGGAGAGAGCATGAGCAAGGGAGGGGCAGAGCGAGGAGAACAGAGGGTCTGAAGCGGGTTCTGCGCTGACAGTAGCAAGCCTGATATGGGGCTTGAACTCACAAACCGTGAGGCCATGACCTGAGCCAAAGTCAGACACTCAGCCAATTGAGCCACCCAGCCGCCCTGCAGTGATTTTTTAAATATCTATTTAGATAATCATGTGAGTTTTCTCCAGATAATCATGTGAGTTTTCTCCTGTACTATGTTATTACGATATATTACATTGGTTAATATTCAGAGATTAATCTATGCCCAACAAATTAGATAACACAGATGAAATGGAAAAAATTCCTAGAAACACACAGACTACCAAAACTGACTCAAGAAGAAATAAGAAAATATAAATAGACCTGTAACAAATAGAGAGATTGAATCAGTAATCAAAAGCTTCCTAACAAAGAAAAGTCCAGGATTAGATGGCTTCACTTGTGAATTTTACCAATCATTTATGGCAGAATTAACACCAAATCCTTTTCAAAGTCTTCTGAAAATGGAAAAGGAGGGAATACTTTCCTAACTCATTCTAAGGGGCCAGAATTGTGAAAACCAGATAAAGGCTCCACAAGACTCTACAGACCAATATCCCTTAGGAATATAGATGCAAAAATTCTCAACAAAATACTAACAGAATAAATCCAACAGCATTTCATTTTATTATATTAAAAAAAGTTTTTTTTAAATTTATTTATTTTTGAGAGACAGAGGCAGACAGAGCACAAGTCAGGGAGGGGCAGAGAGAGAAGGAGACACTGAATCTGAAGCAGGCTCCAGGCTCTGAGCTGTCAGCACAGAGCCTGATGCGGGGCTCGAACTCATGGACCGTGAGATCATGACCTGAGCCAAAGTTGGATGCTCAACCGACTGAGCCACCCAGGCACCCCTCCAACAGCATTTTAAAAGGATGACACACCATAGATAAGTAGGATTTATTCCAGGAATGCATGGGTGGCTTAACATAAGAAAATAAATCAATGTAGGGGCTCCTGGGTGGCTCAGTCAGTTAAGCATCCAAGTCCTGATGTTGGCTCAAGTCATGATCCCAGAGTCATGGGATCAAGTCCCATGTTGGGCTCTGTGCTTAGCATGGAGCCTGCTTAAGGTTTTCTCCCTCTCCCTCTCTCTCTCTCTCTCTCTCTGCCCCTCCCCCACTCCCTCACACTCTCTATCTCAAAAAAAAAAAATCAATATAATGTGCCACATTAATAGAACAAAGGAAAAAAATGCATGATTATCTCAACTGATACAGCGAAAGCATTTGACAAAATCTAACACCTTTCCTGATGAAAACACTAAAAAAACAAAAACAAAAACAAATAAACCTAAGAATGGAAGGAAACATCTGTAACATGCTAAAAGGCCATTTATGAAAAACATATGGAAACATCATACTCAAGAGTAAAAGACTAAAAGATTTCCTTCTAAGATCAGGAATAAGACAATGATGCCAACTATTGTCATCGGTATTCAGCATTGTGCTGGAAGTTCTAGCCAGAACAATTAGGTAATAAAAAGAAAGAAAAGTAATCCAAATCAGAAAAGAAGAAGTAAAACTACCTCTATTCACAGTTGAAATGATTCTATGAAAAAATCTCAAAGAACCAACAAAAAACTTACCTGAGCTAACAAATTCAGAAAAGTTTCAGGGCACGAGATCAATACAAACAAATCAACTGGATTTTCACACACCTAACAGTGAAGAATCCTAAAATGAATTTAAGAGAACAATTTTATTTACAATAGCATCAAAAAAATAAAATACCTAGGAATAAATTTAACCAAGGAAGTGAAAGACTTGTACACTGGAAACTATAAAACATTGCAGAAAAAAAAAAATGGAAAGACCTTTTGTGTTTATGGACTGGAAAACAATGCTGTTAATATGGCAATGCTGTTTCCTGAGACTGGGGGAGGAAAATAAAGAGTAACTGCTTAATGAATATGAGCTTTTATTTTGGGGTGATGAAATTATTTTGGAACTATATAGAGGTAGCAATTGCACATTTTGAATGTTCTAAATGCTGCTGAACTGTTCACTTTAAAATGGTTGGTTTGGGGCACCTGGGTGGCTCAGTCAGTCAAGCGTCTGACTTTTGGTTTCAGCTCAGGTCATGATCTCACAGTTTATGAGTGTGAGCTCTGCATTGGGCGCTGTGCTGATAGGGTGGAGCCTGCTTGGGATTCTCTTTCTCCCTCTCTCTCTGTCCCTTCCAGTCTTGTTCTCTTTCTCAAAAAATAAATAAACAAACAAACAAAATAAAATGGTTGGTCTACAAAACATGAACAGGGAGGGGGGAAGAGAGGCAAACCAGGAAACAGACTCTTAACTATAAAGAACAAACTGAGGGGTGCGGGGCAGGGAGATCGGTTAAATATGTGATAGGTGTTAAGGAGGACATTTGTTGTGATGAACACTGGGTATTGTGTGTAAGTGATAGATCACTAAATTCCACACCTGAAATTAATATACACTATCTGTTAACTAATTGGAATTTAAACAAAAACTTGAAAAAAATAAAAAATAAATAGTTCGTTTACATCATGTGAATTTTACCATAGTTTAAAAAATAAAAGAATAATTTCAAAAAAGGAAGGGAGGGGAGAGACTTGATGAAGTCAAAGTGGAAACAGCTGATGACTCTATAGGACTCTGACTTTTGCTAGTTCTTTAAAATAAAGCCAACCAGGTATGAGTTTTTAAAAAATCTGTGCATTAATTAATTCAAGAGGGGTATAGTGTATTTTTTTTATCTTCCTGAATTTGATTTTATAATACTAAATTTGTTTGCATCTATCTTATGAGTGGTAATGGCATATATTTTCAAATATTTTTAATGTTTGGTTTTGGTATTAAGTTATAGAGGTTTTATTAACTGAATTTGAAAACATTTACTTTTTCAATCTGGATGAACTTACATAAGATAATGTTTCTTTGACACTTGAAAAATCATCTGGTAAATCTAGTATAGTAAAACCTTGGTTTTCGAGCATAATTCGCTCTGGAAACATGCCTGTAATCCAAAGCACTCATATTATCAAAGAAAATTTCAAGAATCATTGACTCAGTTGTGATCATGTGATATTCAGCCTCACGTACTACTCAAGACATTGCTCATTTAGCAAGTTAAAATTTACTAGAAATATTTGCTCATCTTGTGGAACACTCCCAGAATAAGTTACTCACAATCCGAGGTGTTGCTGTATCTTCTAATAAATTCATTTTAAACTTCTGATTTTATTATTTGGTTAAGTCTATGATTATTCAAGTCTTGTATTTCTTCTTGAGTCAAGTTTGCTAATTAAACTTTTCTAAGAAATTGTCCATTACCTGCTCTGGGTTAAAATTTATTGGCATCGTGGGGTGCCTGGGTGGTTCAGTCGGTTAAGTGTCTGACTTCGGTTCAGGTCATGATCTCACGGTGCGTGGGTTCGAGCCCCGCATCGGGCTCTGTGCTGAACGCTTGCTCAGAGCCTGGAGCCTGTTTCGGATTCTGTGTCTTCTTCTCTCTCTGCCCCTCCTCCACTCTCACTCTGTCTCTCAAAAGTAAATAAATGTAAAAAATGAAAAAAAAAATTATTGGCATCAAGTTTTTGGTAGTATTTTCTAATTTTAATTTAATTTCTTGTGTATATTATGTTATATCCTTTATTTTATTCAAAATGTTGTTTATGTATGCCTTCTCTCTTTTTAACCATACAATAACCTCAGAGGACTGTTTATTTTATTGGTGTCTTCTAAGAACCAATTTTTACCTTAGTTTCTCATCTCTATTATATCTTTTCCCTTAATTTCATTAGGTTCTGTTATATTTTAGATTTATTCTCCGTCATTTTCTACTTTCTTAAATTGCATATTGAGTTCATTTATTTTCAGCTTTTCTCTTTTTCTCATATAAGTATTTCTGGCAATAAATTTCTTTCCTATAATCCCTTAAGATATTTCCCACAAATTTTAATAACAATATTTTTCTTGGCTTTCAGTTAACACTATTTAAAGTTTAATCATAACTTTTCCTTGAACCTCCATTTATTAGAACTTTAAGTTTTTAGTTGCCAAATATTTGGAGATACATTAGTTATTAAATCAAATTCTAATGTAATATATGGTACCCAGAAAATGTCAGCTATATATTTTAAAAATGTGCTGAGACTTGCCTCATTGACTAGTTCAAGGTTAAGTGTTTAAATTTCCATGCATGTGATAGAAACACATTCTCTTCTTTTGTTGAATACAAGATCCTATATGTGCTCATTACATATAGCATGTTAATTTTGTTAAAATTTTCTAAATTCCTACCAAATTTTGTCAGCTTGCTTGATTAATAATTGAGAGAAATGCATTAGACTATTGAGATCCATACAGGGAAGGTAGATTTTTATTGATTTACTTTATATTTTGATGCCAAGTTATTTGCTGCATAAATTTAGAATTATTGTATATTCCAGATATACTAACTTTATCCCTGATAGTGACTTATAACTGAAAGCAAATTGTATCTCACATTAATATAGCAACTTTTACTTTGTTTTGGTTGGTATTTACTTGTTCAATCTCCTTATGTTTTTACTTTTAATGCTCATATTTTAGGTAGATCTATTATACACAAGATATCACTGTTTATGACAGTTTTTCATGTTTTTATCCAAGTGAAAATATGTCCTTTTACCTAGTGAATTTAGTTTTAATTATTGATATATTTGGGATTAGGGCCATTGCCTTATGTCATACTTACTATTTATTCTACATTTTTCAATGCTTTCTCTCCATCCTGCTTCTATTGGATTGTTTAGAAGTTGATTTTTTTTTCTCTCTTTTATGTACTGGTTTATTTATTTTTAACTTTAATTCCAGTAAAATTAACATACAGTGTTATGTTAGTTTAAGGTGTACAATATAGTGATTTGACAATTCTATACATTATTTAGTGCTCATCATGATAAGTATACTTTTAATCCCCTTCATCTATTTCACCCATTCCCCCCATGCACCTCCCCTCTGGTACCACCAGTTCTCTATATTTGAGTCTGTTTTTAGTTTGTCTCTTTTTTGTTTGATCACTCGATTTGTTTCTTAAATTCTACATATAAGTGAAATTGTATGGTAATTTTCTTTCTTTGACTTATTTCACTTACCCTCTAGATTCATCCATGTTGTTGCAAGACTTAATTCTTTTTTATGGCTGAGAAATATTCCTATATTTATATTTATATTATTTATATTTATATTTACATTTAAACATATGGGTGGCTCAGTCAGTTAAGTGTTCAACTCTTGATTTTGTATCAGGTCATGATCTCACAGTTGTGAGATCGAGCCCTGTGTCAGGCTCTGTGCTGGACATGGAGCCTGCTTAAGATTCTCTCTCTGTGTCTCCCTCTGCCCCCTCCTCTGCTCATGTTCACTCTGTCTCAACCGCCACCCCCCACCGCCGCCAAAAAAAATGAAAACACAGAACACATCTTTATCCATTCATCTATTGTTGAATGCTTGGGTTGCTTCCATATTTTGGCTATTGTAAATAATGCTGCAATAAACATAGGGTACATATATCTTTTCCAATTAGTGTTTTCACATTCTTTGGATAAATACCCAATATTGTAATTACTGGATCATATGGTAATTCTATTTTTAAGTTGTTGAGGAACCTCTGTACTGTTTTCCACAGTAGCTGCACTGGTTTACATTCCCACCAACAGTGCACAAGGGTTCCTTTGTCTCCACATCATTGTCAACACTTGTTGTTTCTTGTGTTGTTGATTTTAGCCATTCTGACAAGTGTGAGGTGATATCACATTGTAGTTTTTTCAGTTTCCCTAATTAGTGATGTTGACCTTATTTTCATGTGTCTGTTGGCCTTTGGATGAAATGTTTGGAGAAATGTTTGTTCATGTCTTCTGCACATTAAAAAAATGGATTATTTTTGGTGTTGAGTTGTATGAGTTCTTTATATATTTTGGATACTAACCCTTTTCAGATATGTCATTTGCAAATATCTTCTCCCATTTAGTTGGTTGTCTTTTGGTTTTTATTGGTTGTTGTTGTTTGTTTCGCTGTCAGAAGCTTTTTATTTTGATGTGGTCCCAACAGTTTATTTTGCTTTTGTTTCCTTTGCCTCAGGAGACATACTGAGAAAAATATTGCTATGGCCTATGTCAGAGAAATTTCTTCCTGTGCTGTCTTCTAGGATTTTTACAGTTTCAGGTGGTGTCACATTTAGGTCTTTAATTCATATTGAATTTGTTTCTGTGTATGGTATAAGAAACTGGTCCAGTTTCATTCCTTTGTGTCCAGTTTTCCTAACCCCATTTGTTGAAGAGACCGCCCTTTTCCCATTGGATATTCTTTTCTGGTTTGTGGAATATTAAATGACAATACAGGGCAGCTGGGTGGCTCAGTCAGTTAAGCGTCTGAATTCAGCTCAGGTCATGATCTCACTATTGGTGGGTTCAAGCCCCGCGTCAGGCTCTGAGCTGACAGCTCAGAGCCTGGAGCCTGCTTCAGATTCTGTCTCCCTCTCTCTCTGCACCTCCCCCCTCGCACTGTGTCTGTCTCTTGAAAATAAATACATGTTTAAAAAAAAATTTTAAAAATGACCATATAATCATGGATTTATATCTGGGTTCTCTATTCTGTTCTATTGATCTATGTGTCTATTTTTGTGCCAGTACCTCTCCTTCTCCTTCTTCTCCTCCTCCTTCTTCTTTTCTTTTTTTCTTTTCTTTCTCCTCCTCTCCTTCTTCTTCTTCTTCTTCTTCTTCTTCTTCTTCTTCTTCTTCCATTTTTATTCCCTTTATTTCTGCTCTAATCTTTATTATTTCCTTCTCCATGCTGGTTTCGTGTTTTGTTTGTTATTTTTCTATCTCTGTTATGTGAAAGGTTAGGTTGTTTATCTGGAATTTTTCTTGCTTCTTGAGGTAGACTTAGTAGTGCTATAAGTTTCGTTATTAGAACTGTTTTTACTGCATCCCAATGATTTTGGATCATTGTGTCTTCATTTTCATTTGTCTCCATTTATTTTTTATTTCCTCTTTGATTTATTGGTTGACCTATTCATTGTTTAGTACCATGTTATTTAACTTCCATTTATTTGTGCTTTTTCCAGATGCTTTCCTGTGGTTGATTTCTAGTTTCATAGCATTGTGGTCAGAAAATGTGCCTGGTATGACTTTGATCTTTTTGAAATTTTCAAGACTTGTTTTGTGGCCTAATATGTTGGAGAATGTTTCACGTCCACTTGAAAAGAATGTGTATTCTGATGTTTTAGGATGGAATGTTATGGATATATCTTTTATACCATCTGGTCCAATTTGTCATTCATAACCATTGTTCTCTTGTTGATTTTCTGCTTGGATGATCTATCTATTGATGTAAGTGGGGTGAGAAATTCCCCTACTATTGTTGTATCACTATTGATTAGTTCCTTTATATTTGTTATTAACTGCCTTATTTATTTGGGGCTTTCATGTTGGGTGCATAAATATTTATAACTATTATATCTTCTTGTTGGATTGTTCCCGTTATGATTATATAGTGTCCTTCTTTGTCTCTTGTTACAGTCTTTGTTTTAAACTCTATTCTATTGCTACCTTGGCTTTCTTTTCACTTCCATTTGGATGATAAATGCTTTTCCATCCCTTCACCTTCAATGCACATATGTCTTTAGGTCTGAAATATGTCTCTAATAGGCAGCATGTAGATGGGTCTTGTTTTTTTATTCATTCCATCCCCTATGTCTTTTGATTGGAGTGTTTAATCCATTTACATTCTAAATAATTACTGATGGGTATGTATTTATAGCCATTTTGTTAGTTGTTTTGTGGTTGTTTTTATAGCTCCTCTGTGTTCCTTTCTACTCTTGCTCTTTTCTGTCATAGTTTCCTGGCTTTCTTTAGTGATATACTTGGATTTCTTTATCTTATTATTATTATTTTTTATTATTATTTATATTATTTATTAATTATTTATTATTATTTATTTTTAAATTATTATTTATTATTATTATTACCAATTTTTGATTTGTGGCTACTATTACGTTTATATATAACATCTTCTGGATATAGCAGTCTGTATTAAGTTGATGGTCGCTTAAGTTTGAACGCATCCTAAAATCATGAAATTTGTATTCCTCTCCCTCCTACATTTTAGGTATATGATGTAATACTTTATATCCTTTTATTTTGTATATCCCCTGACTGATTTTTATAGATATACTTAAATTTACTGCTTTTGTGCTTCCTACTTCTCTTACTTCTGCTTATGGTTTTTCCTTTTCATTCAAAGAGTCCTCTTTAGCATTTCTTGTGGGGCTGGTCCAGTGGTCATGAATTCCTTTAACTTTTGTTTGTCTGGGAAACTCTTTATCTCTCCTTCTATTCTGAATGATAGCCTTACTGGGTAGAGTATTCTGTGCTGCAGATTTTTTTCCTTTCGGTGCTTTATATATATATATATATATATATATATATATATATATATATATATATATATATATTTTTTTTTTTTTCCCCCCCCGCAGGCCTCTTCCTTCTGGCCTGCAAAGTTCCTGCTGAAAAATCAGCTTATTGGTTTCCCTTGTATGTAACTGTTTTATTTTCTCTTGCTGATTTTAAAATTCTATCTTTAGATTCTTAAATACTGAGAACAAACTGAAGGTTCATAGGGGGTAGGGGAGAGGGGAAAGTGGGTGATAGGCATTGAGGAGGGCACTTGTTGGGATGAGCACTGTGTGTTGCATGGAAACCAATTTGACAATAAATTATATTTTAAAAAAACTTAAAAAAAGGAAACGAAAAAGAGTAGAACCACATAAAAAATAAAATAAAATTCTCTCTTTATCACTATGTTTAGCCATTTTAATTACTATGTATCTTGGTGTGGATCTCCCTCAGTTGACTTTATTGTGAGCTTTCTGTACCTCTTGGATCTAGATTTCTGTTTCCTTCTCTAGATTTAGGAAGTTTTCAGCTATTATTTCTTTAAATAAATTTTCTTCCCCCTTTTCTCTTCTTCTGAGATCCCTATAATGGGAATGTTATTATTCATGATGGCATTGCTGGGTTCTCTAAGTCTATTTTCACTTCTTTTCTCTCTCTCTCCTGTTGAGCTTGATTGTTTTCTATTACTGTTTTCCAGTGTGCTAATACATTCTTCTGCTTTCTCTAATCTACTCTAGTCTACTGTTTACCCCTCTAGTGTATTTTTAATTTCAGTTATTGAGTTCTTCTTTATTGGTTCTTCTTTGTTTTCTGTCTCTTTGTTGAGGGTCTCACTCAGGTCCTCCACTCTCTTCTCAAATTCAGTGAATACTTTTATGACTCTTACTTTAAATTCTCTATCATATTACTTATTTCCATTTTTTTTAGCTCTCTTGCTGTGATTTTGTCCTGTTCTTTCATTAGGACATATTCCTCTGTCTTCCTCATTTTGTCTAACTTTCTGTGTCTGTTTCTGTTAGGAAAGTCAGCTAGATCTCCTGCACTTGAAAGTAATGGTCTTATGAAGAAGAGGTCCTATAATATCTTGCTTTGCAATGCCCCTGTTCACCAGAACCTGATGATTCAGGCGTCTCTCCTGTGTGTGTTGCATGTACCCTACTATTGTGTCTCAGCTGTGTTTGCCTTCAGTACAGTTATGCAATGGCTCTCCTTGCCTGTTGTGGGGAGTGTTTGGTCCCTGTGTTGTTAAGGGGCCAGTCTGGGGCTTCTTTGGATTTGAGTTGCACCAGACCAGGCATTTTCCAGAGCTCCTGTAGCACCAAACTGCAGGCACTTTCCCTGTGTTGATCCCTGAGAAGCTTTTATTGGTAGACAGGGCCTGCAGTCAAACCAGATGTCTGTCCCCAGCCCACTGCTAGGGCTGTGGTCAGACTGGTGTGTAATGTTATATTCCCCTTTCTCCAAGGTAGGAATCACTTTGGAATGGTGTTGGCCCCTACTGCACCTGCTTGCACACTGGCAAGCTCATGGCACTGCTTTGGATATATTCTTGCCAAGGGCATGTTAGAGAGCAGGGGGAACACAGGGATGGGATGCATGGTGCCAGCAAAGTCTTCATAGGCCTGCTGCAGGAGGGGGCTTACAGTTACTTGGGAAAACTCCTGTCAGGGCTAGGCTGAAGGGAGTAGGTATGTGGAAAAGTTCAAGGGTGTGCTGTTAGCAAGTTATGTGGGGAGTATTTGGGTTGTGCTGCTTCCCACAGGTGTCCATGTATCTATGCTGGTCGGGGGCAGGGGGTGAAGGAAGAAAAAGGTGCTTGCCAGCTCTTTTGTTCTTGGAGGAGTGTCCCAAAGTCCCTGCTCTCCAGCAGATGCTCTGAGATTTGTAAATAAATCTTCCCGTATACCTAAGTGTTTTCAAACTGCTGTTTCTATTCTGTATCTCAGTGGATCTGTTTGTCGTACTGTCTCGTTAAGGGGAGGGACTCAGTTTCCTATTGCCTCTGGCTCTCCGTACCAGTGGTGTCTGTCCCTCTTATGGAACAGTACTGTGTCAGTTTGGCTCTCAACCATGTCTCTGCCCTTCCTACCCTCTTCGATGTGGCCTCTTCTCTGCATTTAGCTGTAAAGGGTCTGTTCTGCCTGTCTTCAGGTCATTTTCTGGGTTATTTACACTAATGTGGATGTTTTCTCGATGTATCTGTGGGGCAAGTGGAACTTAGGATCCTCCTACTCTGCCATATTCTAGAAATTGATTTTTTACAGAGAATTTAATTTTGTTACTGCCATTTTCCAGGAGTAAGATCTTTGATCCTTTTTCTTTCAACCATTTTATATCATTATGCTTTTGGAATTTCTAATAGCGTAGATTTAGGTTTTTAAATGTAGTTTTAGAATAGTTGTGTTTTAAAAGGAAATTTTAATTCATTTCTAGATTTAATGTTAATATAGTGTGTGTGTGTGTATGTGTGCATGCATGCACATATTTATGAGTTTATCTTAGTAGGTTTATTTTTTGATGAGGATTTAAAGTTCCTTAGATTTTGAAAGTATCTTTAAATATTGACCTTAAATGACATTTAATTTGGGTTCTAGAGGGCTTCCATAATCTTAGGCCATTTTTTAATGATAATTTCTGTGCTTATGGCTTTTGTACCATATAGCTTATAACAGATGTACAATGTGACTTTCCCCTATGTTTTCTCAACCCTCATCCTTGGACTGACTTCAGGTCTCCTCAGTCTGGTGAGCAAGACTTTTCAGTTCCACTTGATTGGATTTTGCAAACTGTCCAATCTCCCAGCTTTATACTATGGTGTTAGTGTCAATCCTTCTGACCTCCATGGTTCATGAAACCATCTTTCACATCACCAGATGGATGTTAGAACCCACTTCCAATTCTGTAGGGTTTTCTCTACACAAGCCAAGATCTTGTGGGCTGTTGTTGCATTACCTCATGCTTATTGTTCAGCTTTGATTCTTGTGTTTTTAAAAGTGTTTATTTATTTTGAGAAACAGAGAGCATGCAAGTGGGGGAGGGACAGAGAGAGGGAGAGTGAGGATCTTAAGCAAGCTGTATGCTCAGTGTGGAGGCTGATGCAGGGCTTGATCTCATGACTATAAGATTATGACCTGAGCTGATATGAAGAGTTGGACACTTAACTGACTCAGCCGCCCAGGCACCCTGTTTGGCTTTGAATCTGCTTGCCATTTCCAGCACCTGAGAACTGCTTTTTGTTCTTGATCATATTTTACTTTGTATTTCCAGGTAATTGTAGTAAGAAGAATATCTATATGAACTTAGTTGACCATGTTATGAGAATTTTTAGCAAAATAAAAAAAAAAATCTACCCTTAATGAAAAAAATCAGTAATAGTTTGAGCAATTACAGTGAATTAACAATGTCACATATCTATTGATCTGAAGTTGGTAAGAACACTTTTTCCCCTTCAAATGGTAGGGTCTAGAAATTAGAGATTAGGTAAATTTCAATTGGGTCTGTTAAAAGAATCCATGAATGAAGTTACTGAACCATTGGATTCACTT
This sequence comes from Panthera pardus, assembly GCF_024362965.1. Classification (NCBI taxonomy): domain Eukaryota; kingdom Metazoa; phylum Chordata; class Mammalia; order Carnivora; family Felidae; genus Panthera; species Panthera pardus. Next base: position 20,150,759 of record NW_026526732.1, on the reverse strand, counting down.
TGAAAAGCCACACATTGCTGTGCTTTGACCTTTTGTTCCAGGAAGAAAAAGGAATCAGTTTAAAGAAAGAACTGCAGGCCACCCTGACAGCATGGTTGTCATCTCAGAATATGAGAAAGAAAGCAGCACTGGAAACTTAGCTCTCCACATGTGCACTGATAACTTCCCCACCACTATGGACCTCATATGTTCATTTCTTACTCCTTTTTCTCCCTCCCTTCCTCTGCTCTTTCCTTCCTTCCTTTCTTCTACAAATAGCTATGGAGGACACAAAGTTACATTATCTGTGGCACTGAAGAATTATTCTTGCTGTGAGAACTCTCATCTGAGAGTTTCATTTTAGTTACCCAATGACTCTGCAACTCAAGAAACTGCCCAGCCACACATGATTGCTGATAATAACTCAGGATCTTCATAACTCATTCCTCCTTTACTTTTATCTTATAAACCTCTTATTCATTATTAGTCATTGTACCTACCTTCTTGGCCTCCGTGTATACTCATATGCCCTTTTCTCATCTAATATTAAATCAATTACTTCTCAGCCTTTTGGCTAAGATCAAGTGCTATTAAATCAAATGGGGTTAGATTATCTACTGTCTTCCATAAAGACAGTAGATTTTTCTTTCACAGAAAGTAGACACATGTACATAGAAAGTAGATCCTTCTATTTCACAGAAACCTGCATAGCTCTTGCTTCCAGTCCACTGTCTCTAAGCAGACCCCTCCTCTCAACCTTGGGACTGCTTTGGAACTAGAGGCCACTAAAAAATAAATGGTGATGGAAATTTTAGTGATGAGGTGGAACCTGTTGGATAGCTCAGTTTTAACACCAGTGAAGTCAAAAGCTACAGCCTCAAATTCAAACCTTACAGAATTTAAGCTCCAAATGGGTCCATTCTGACCTAGTCCTAGTGGGATCACACAGGTGATAGCTTGCTATAACACCATGTGGTTTTTGAGCCATACCGAGTTCCCTCAGAGCATGATTTTACAGTTTTTCTGAAAGGAACTTGGGATATCTTTGTAATTTGAACATGGAGGTATTTCTGGGCTCATAATTACACAGAAAATGGGGTATGCTGAGGTGCAGGTAAGAGTTGTGACTTGCTTTGAGCTCCAGTGGCCTGACAGATTTCTCCAGCTTTGCTCTCAGGATTGCTCATCAGTTTGGGTGACCAAAATGAGAACACCTTCTCATTGCCCATCAAGGACTTAGAGAATTTAGAATATCTTCAGATACCTACTGAAGAGTTATCTTTTCAGAGACGCTTCCCTGAGCACCCAGTGTACAATATCCCCTCTTCATTTATATCACAGGACTTTTTAAAAACACTCTACCTAACCTATATCATCATGTGATAATTTTTCATTATTTGTCACTTTAATATCTCACTCCCCCCTCACTCCATATATAACTTTATATGCCAGGTAATATTTATTGGATGCCAGACATTGTGAATTTTACCTTTTTAAATACTAGATATTTTGTATTTCTTAAAAATATTCTTGAGCTACTTATGGGAAGAGGTGACGTTACTTAGAAATAATTTTGTCCTTTTTCATCTTGCTTTTAAGCTTCGTTAGCCAAGACCAGAGAAGCAGTTAGTCCAAGACTAATTTTTCCCAAATACTGGGGCAAGTTCCTTTTTAGTACTTTAGCCATTTTTCTGTGAAACATGATTTTTTTCCATTCTGGCTATTGGGAATAATTATTATTCCCAACTCTGTGTGATCTCCAGGCACTATGCAGTCAAATTTTCTTGGTTGGTTGTTTCCTCAGTCTTATATAATTTCATCACATGCATGGGCTGTCTAATATTCAACTAAATATTTTGGGAGAATTACTGCAGACTATTCTGTCTTTGAAGCTCTTCCCTCTCCAGTGCTTTGCCCTGTGGAGTCTGGCCACCTTGGTTTTTCCTGACATTCAACTCTGTCACTGAACTCAGTGAATCCCCTGGACTGTGCCTGAGTCCGTGCCTTCCCGCCCCTCTCTCCCTTGCCTTTCTGAGTCATGATTTGGAAACCTCCAAGAAGTAGGCTCAAAATAGTTTAGGGCTCATCTCATTTGTTGCTCACTTCATAGAGATCACTGTCTTGCATCGCTTGATGGAAAATGTCTTGAGAGCCATTATTTTATGTATTTTGTTCAGTGTTTTAGTTGTCGCCGACAGAAAAATGAATTTGGTATTTGTTAATCTGTCTAGGCTCGAAGTAGAAATCCAACCTATGAATTTAAATAGGAGCAAAGATATTTCTCATCTTATTCATTAATTTATTTTCAGGACCTAACAGTGCTTGGCACTAAGTAGGATATCAGTAAATATTTATTAAATGAAAGAATGCCAAAGATTTGAATCAGCTAATGTTGGAGGATCTAGATTAGTTCTTCAATGAATCAAATTTACTCTAAGTGAATTAATTATATGAATGTAAAATAAAAAAGTACCATACAGATATATGATAACTTTGTATACATTTTCCTGTATTATTAGAATGATTTACTAAGTCCTAGATACAATTCAACTTATCATTAAGAACAACTCAAAGCTGAGGAAACTGAAGCATACATAAGTGTACATATGTGATTCTAATGCAAAAGCTGTAATCATGGGGCGCCTGGCTGGCTCAATCTGTTGAGCGGCCAACTCTTGATTTTGTCTCAGGTCAGGATCTCACGGTTTGTGAGACTGAGCCCCACATCTGGCTCTGCAATGACAGCACAGCACCTGCTTGGGATTCTCTCCCTCCAACTTTCTCTGCCTCTCCCCCCACCTCAAAATAAGTAAACATTTTTTAAAAAGTTATAATTATTGTCCTCAAATTCAAATAGCTACAGGTATAAACTTACATTTTCTTTTTAAAATTTTATAGTATTTGTTAGGCTGAAACTGGTCATTTTTCTGGGTGTTTTATATTTTTTGATGCTTCTTAGCATGTAATTGTCTACCCTTGTGAAAAAGTGATCTAAATGTATTAACTATATAACTACAGCTTTCATAAATGTTAATTTAAAAATAATAGCTTTTAATTTCTATTATGGATATTTTAGAACTAAACAATAATCATTTAGATGTCCTTTAGCTCATCTAACGGGTCAGAGTTTACAACTAATCCCAAATTTCAGAGAAAATATAACAGCTTGTTTTAGTTAGTGGTGTGCTGGTAAATGTTTAACAACTGATTCTCTTCAAAAATGAAACAAAGCAGAACAATAAAGCCTTGATTTCTAGTGTTTGCTCATTTTTATGGATTAAACTGTGTCTTCAAAAAAGATGTGTTAAATTATTAATGCACAATACCTCAAAATTAGGCCTTATCTGGAAATAGAATTGTTCCAAGTGTAATAAGTTCGGATGAAGTCGTACTGGAGTAGGGTAGGCCTTTAATCCAATATGACTGATGTCCTTATAAGTGGAGAAGAGACACAGAGATACAGACACACAGAGGGGGAACACCATGTGATCACAGAGGGAGGGTTTGGAGCAATGTAGCTGCAAGCTAAGGAGTGCCATGGATGGGTGGTCACTATCAGAAGCTCAGAAGTTGCAAGGAAGGATTCTACACGGAGTCTCAGAGCATTATCCTGCTGGCACCATGATTGCAGTCTTAGAGCCTCTATAACTATGAGAGAATAAATTTCATGTGTGACTCTTCCTGTTTGTGGTACTTTGTTAGAAAATCTGATATTCCCATGAAGGAAATACTCTCAGTATGGCCAGTTTCAACTTTCTGACATGAAATTACTCAATACAGAGCTGGGAAAAGACGCTAACAATGGATTCTTGCCAGCTGGTATGAACCACCTCCCACATATCACTGTTAGAGTATTCTCTATGAATTCTTAAATACAAATTGGTTCATACATCTTTATCCATTAATTCATTAATTCATTTAACAAATATATAATGAGCACCTACTAGGAGCTAACAACTCTTATAATTGCTTGGGTTACATAAGTGGACAAAAATGATAGAAACCTTTCTGCTTTCTGAAATGGAGCTTCCATTTCACTAGAGGAATAAAGAAAATATATTTACATGGCATGCCAGATAGTGATAAGTTTTTTTAAAAGCAGCTTTCCAATGTCATTTTTTTAAAATTTTTTAAGTTTATTTATTTTGGGGGAGAGAGAGAGAGAGAGAGTGAGAGAGAGAGAGAGAGAGAGAGAGAGAGAGAGAGAGAACACGCCCACATGAGCACATGAGGGACAGAGAGAGAAAGGGAAAGAGATAATACCAGGCAGGCTACTCACAGTCATCACAGAGCCCACCTTGGGGCTCGATCTTACAGACCATGAGATCGTGACCTGAGCTGACATCAAGGATGCTTAACCAGCTGAGCCACCCAGGTACCTTGATAGCGATAAGCTTTAATGAGAACAAAGAAATAGAGAGAAGGGACACAATTTTAAATAGAGAAAGACCTCACTGTGAATGTGACATTTGAGAGACACGAAGGAAATGAAAGAGTGAGCCATGAAAATACCCAAGTAAAGAGAATTCCAGAATTTCAGGCAGAGTAGCCACTACAAAGATCCTAAGGCCAGGGCGTCCTTGTTCACTGAGGAACAGTAGGGCGACCAGTGTGGCTGGAGCAGAGCAAAGGTTAGAATAGTAGAGATGAGGGAGGTAATGAGGATCAGAGTGTGTAGAGCCTTTAAAGGTACTCATCAAAAGACTTTGGGTGAGAAGGAAAGGCATTGGTGGATTTTAAGCAGAGAAATGCCGGGATCTGATTTATGTTTTAATCAGAATCACTTTGGCTCTTTATTGCACTGTTTTTCTAATGGGTCTCTTGCTTCCCCTCAGTTGGTTCTTAACAATTATTTGGGAAACTTCAGTCTTTCATTTGGATGGCACAGGGACATGAAAAATAAGAGTTCAGTGGCAATAAAACAGCCAGGGATTTAAAACGGAGAGCAGAGATTTGTAATTTAAATCTGTAAAATTTTGCACTAAGGAATGAAGCCATCAGAGCCTTCCCAACAAAATGAAAAGTCTCTACTTGGTGGTCATGGCTTCATTTACCATGAGCTTCCAAATGGAGTTTTCAAAGAGTTCCATTTTGAACTGTTGAACCAGCATAGTCTTTCCCTTAACAATTTCTTACAACTTTATCTTAACATCTTCTAGAACGTGCTTCTGTATTTCCTCCTCCTCCCCCTCATCATCCCCCTCCTCCTCCTCCTCCTCCTCCTCCTTCTTCTTCCTCTTCCCTCCTTCTCCTCCTCCCCCTCCCCCTCCTTCCCCTTCTCCCCCTCCTCCTCCTCCTCCTCCTCCTCCTCTTCCTCTTCTCCTCCTTCTCCTCCTCCCCCTCCCCCTCCTCCCCCTTCTCCTCCTCCCCCTTCTCCTCCTCCTCCTCCTCCTCCTTCTTCTTCTTCTTCTACTACTTCTTCTTCCTCTTCCTCTTCTTCTTCTTTCCTTTTAATTTCAATCTAGTTAGGAACTTTGGTAAAATAAAATTAAGAAAATTATTAGGAAGTCAAATACAGCATAAAGACATGAAGAATACAAGCCCAAAGTTGTATTATTAGATTTAACAGACACAAAATCTCATTTCAGTAAATATAATAAAAATAAACAAAGAAAAGAATTGCCAAAACAGTATTCATTGTTCATTGAAAGTGTGGGTTGGGCCTAGGTGATTCGTAGAGAATATTACTATTATACTCCTAACTTTTAGATATTCTATAATTGTAAATAAAAAGTTACAAGTGAAGTAGAGGTTTCCTATGTTGAACGCCTGTATGTACCCTTTTAAAAAACACCATGCATATCAATATTTAAAATTTTAATATGATAATGACTTTATTAAATTATCCAATATGGTTTGGTTTAACTATCATACTTGCATAGGATTATGCATATGTATTCTGCTTCTTTATATAATTTTTATGACATTCCTAATAGAATAACCAGCCTCACAGAGGTGTGCTGATGGAAATGGAAGAAACACTTTGCAGCCATTTCAGTGAATTTGGGGTATTCATTTAAAATTTTTGATCCCAAGTAAAGTGAGTGATGCTCTATTTTCAAAAGTCATCTTTAATCAGTAGCTAGTTCCAATAATTTATTCCATAACTTTTTAGTTCAATTTAAATTATCTTTTGATGAAATAAAAGAATTCTGGGCCCACTGATTTCTTATATGAGGATTTTTAAAAATGAGTAACAAATTTAATAAAATTACATCTGCTGTGGATTCAATTGTGTTCGCTCAAAATTCATATGTTAAAGTCCTAATCTCCAATGTGACTGTGTTGGGAGATAGGGCCTTTAGTGAGATAATTAAAGTTAAATGAGGTCATGAGGGTAGGACCCTTATCCAACAGGATTACTGTCCTTGTAAGAAAAAAAAGTACCAGAGAGCTTGTTGTCTCTCTGTTTTTCTCATACCGTGTGTATTTAAGCACTGAGGAAAGGCCACATGAAGACAGTCTGCAAGCCAGGAAAAGAGCTCTCACAAGAAACTGAGTCAGTTGGAACCTTACTTTTGGACCTCTGTTCTTCAAGACTGTGAGAAAATAAATTTCTGTTGTTTAAGCCATCTGTCTGTAGTATTTTGTTATATCAGCCCAAGGAGACTAAGGCAATCTAATTCATGAACAATTCATGAAACATTTGCTGACAAAACTTTGCAGATGATAATATTGAGATCATCTCTACTTGTTGACAATTATTTTGAAATTAAAATTGTGACATAGCAATCTACAAAAAAACCTTTTTCTTCAAAATTTCTGACTTTTAATTTTGCCCTTTATAAATGTCAGCTCCTATCTGTCAAAAAAAAAAGATTCTTTCTTTTCAAGAAATTTAAAGATCATTAACTATATCAAAGATATCAGTCAATAGAGAAAGTCAAGCTTTCCTATTGATATGTTTACATATTGAGACAAAACTGATTTCTTATCCTGAAGAAAAACTGTTCTGTAGTTCATTCTTGATATAATTTTTCCTCTCAATACCAAGAATAGCTGTTTATGGTCAGGTTCTATATTATTACAGTTGGCTGGGGGGGGGGGGGGGGGGGGGTGGGGGGAGGTGTCAATAAGACAGAAGCCCTAAGTTAATAGCAGTTACCTATTTCCTTGAAGTATGTATCTCCATCATGAACAATTTCAATCTGCCAATGTTAAGACACAGAACATAGCATTTGGGAAAAATGCTAACAATCAGTTCTGATGGGCCAATGAAAGCCACCTTCAGTGCATTGGTTCTTACATAACATAAAGTTTATATCATGTCACTAAGTGGTGTTTACTTCAGCTGATTTTTTTTCACCAAGACCTTCTCAAAACAGAAACTATTGCGTCGATTTCCATTCTCTCACAAGCTACTTAGGTAACTACTCCAGGATGTTTCCCTGATGATGGCAGTTGGAGCAGAAGAACTTACTCCCTCCCGTACAGAACATAAGCCGCCAGCCACATTTTTTGACAAAGTAATTCTTCATAATGTTATCATATCTAGAGGTAGTTGTGCTTCTCAGCTTTGGAACTAAAAGAGAATTTAAATAAGAGAAGAGTTTTCTTCCCCTAAGTCTTCATCATTTTCAAATCGCACACATACTAAAAGAACTGCCACGTAAGAATTTATCCGCACGTTTCTCAAGTTGCAATGAAAGAATGCTTTCCCAGCTTCATTTATGCAGGGCCTTGGTTTTCCACATCATTAGGCAGTTTCAGAAATCATCGAGCTATGATGCACAGAAAGTAAAACTTGAGCTACTTTCTTTACCGGAATCAGCAAACATTGCTAAGCAAATATCTTTGATGCAGTCATTCACTGATGTCTTGGCAACTGTATGTGTCTTTCAGTCTTAGCAACCCCGGATGCCGCTTTATTTAAAACCCGTGAAACACTAATGTTTTGTTAGAATATTGAACATAGACTTCTATCAGCTTTTTAATTTAATACTTTTTGTTTCAAAGAATTATTTGATTGTCCATTTAACTTTTAATGTTTTGTGTATCAATCATTAGTAAATTTTGATGACTTCACAAATTCGTCAGGTAAAGCAACTCCACAAATAACATACTATGGTTTCAGCACCTCACCATCAATTGGGGATAAAAACCAAATTCAATATATGAGGGGATGTATTTTCAGGTGAATTTCATCAGAACTCTTTTGCCCTCATTTCTCTGGAATCCTTTCCGCTATCCATATTCAAATACTATTATTGCCACATTTAGCAGATTGTATATCTTTTCCCATAAAAAAAAATCCAGTGAAGCCTGTGTGGCCATATAATTAGAGTTAAAGTAAATAATGAGACTTGTATTTCCCTAATGTAGAAATTAACTCTTACATGATAGATTATAAAATAAACTTGATTAAAATTTAAAGTGATTATAAAAAAAAGTGCATAAAAATAAATGCTTGTTATGTTCTTGGATATTTATATACTTTTGGGTTACAGTTGGCAAAGTAACCATGAAATGCCACACACTATGACACGGTTCTACTGCATATGGCACGCATACAGCTTGAGCTACAGGCAATTGACCATACAAATTGTAAAAACAAAGTGCTTACACCCTACGCAATGACAGGGGGCCACAGATCACATTCTTAGATCTTACAACAATGTCTCACTGCTATAGATTTTTCTTTTTTTTTTTTCTTTTTTTTTAATTTTTTTTATTTTTTAATATATGAAATTTACTGTCAAATTGGTTTCCATACAACACCCAGTGCTCATCCCAAAAGGTGCCCTCCTCAATACCCATCACCCCCCCTGCCCTCCCTCCCACCCCTCATCAACCCTCAGTTTGTTCTCAGTTTTTAACAGTCTCTAATGCTTTGGCTCTCTCCCACTCTAACCTCTTTTTTTTTTTTTTTTTTCCTTCCCCTCCCCCATGGGTTTCTGTTATGTTTCTCAGGATCCACATAAGAGTGAAACCATATGGTATCTGTCTTTCTCTGTATGGCTTATTTCACTTAGCATCACACTCTCCAGTTCCATCCATGTTGCTACAAAAGGCCATATTTCATTTTTTCTCATTGCCACGTAGTACTCCATTGTGTATATAAACCACAATTTCTTTATCCATTCATCAGTTGATGGACATTTAGGCTCTTTCCATAATTTGACTATTGTTGAGAGTGCCGCTATAAACATTGGGGTACAGGTGCCCCTATGCATCAGTACTCCTGTATCCCTTGGATAAATTCCTAGCTCACTGCTATAGATTTTTCTAAATGCTTAGTCTCAGTCTCTGTCTTACTTCCTCTTTGAGTGGTAACAGTTTATGAACTGGCACCAGTCTTTGGCCCATACTGTGAATAGTGCTTTTGTAGAGAAACCTTCCCATATCTAGACAGAGCTCACACATTGGATGGATTGTGAGGAGACTGATGGTAAAGAACTGTTAACATCTAGTAAGATTTTATCATGTGCTAGACTGTGCTACATATTTCACGTGGATCATATATTTTAATTCACACGCAATTCAAAGACGTTGATACCATTTCCACCACCATTTTATAGGTGGGGAAGCAGAGGCTTAGAAAGTTTCAGTAACCAATTCCTATTTCATTTTGTTTCCTGGGATTAGTTGAATGAGAGACAGAATGGGATGCTACCCTGGTAGTGGAACTTGAAGGAAGAAAAAAAGACCCATTTGTCCACAGTAATTCCCCTCATGGACCCACCCTTCTTTTACACTGGCTTAAAATTGTCTTTGATACATGAAAGCTTGGTTTGTAGAAGTTTTAGGAAAGGCTCCCACACGTGCACGGTTGTGTGCAATGTTTACAATCTTTGCCCTACGTTTCTGCTAGGACATAGTCACAAGTCTCCAGCTGGCAGATAATTTCAGGTTCAGGATGCCAGAGGTGAGTTGGGGGATGGGGTGAAGAGCATATGGTAAAATAAGAATTACTTATCTGACCTTGATCTCCCATATGTGAAGTTTCCACTTCTTGAGAATTCCCTTCATTTTTCCTCTTTTGCCTTTTGCCACCATCTCGTCCCCTCCTCCACTTTGGTCGCTTTTCTACCAGAACACCATAGGGCTAGAAGTGAGGCTTCTGTTTGAATTCTAATTCTAGCAGGACAGGAAAACCGAAGGGGGAAGTAGCTCATCATCCTCTCTGTTTTCCAGCGGGCTGATGACCTCTAAGTGCCTGTCCTACATAATTAAATAAATAATACCTACATTTTGTATCAGTTTTATATTTGTGGTGAGTTGGCAGCAACTAATTTTAAAATTAACTACCAACTAATTGGACCACTATCCCCATTCCTGGTTCATCAAATCTCCACTGTGCCTTCACATTATAATGTAATTAGCCTGTGTGTGTGCATGTGTGCATAGGTGTACGTGTGTGTGTGTGTGTGCACACGCACCCATGCCCACAATGTGTTTCCACAGTTTTTGTCTGAGAATTCTAGAAACAAAGAACGTTCACAAGTAACTACACTCTAGGTAATTTTAGAATGACCTTTCTAAGACAAACCTAACCATGTCATATCCCTGCTCAAAATCTGCGTAATTTCTCACCACCTTAAAAATAAAATCCAAAACCCTTAACAAGGATGTTCAGAGGTGCCTGGGTGGCTCAGTAGGTTAAGTGTCAGACTCCTGATTTTGGCTTAGGTCATGGTCTCCCGGTTTTTGAGATCAAGCTCCCTGTCGGGCTCTGTGCTGACAGCACAGAGCTTGCTTGGGATTCTCTCTCCCTCTCTCTCTGCCCCTCCCCCCCCCCAAAATAAATGAATAATCTTAAAAAGAAAAAGGATGTTCAGGTTCTTCAACATCTCACAGGCTTGTCTTAAGTGTTACCTTGCACACTTTAAGCAAACTGAAAGCCTTGCTGCTTGATTGCTTTGTCCCCTCTTGAACTGGTTCTTCTTCCATCTCTCTTTTTACTGTGCAGCTCCAATGCATCCTATGAGTCTCGTCTTAGATGTTACTTCCTCTTGGGCAAAACCTCCCTTGACATGTCCCTTTTCTTTCTCTATTCTTCTGTAGCCCGTCTTCCTTTCCTTTCACTGCTGCAACTCTCTGTGGCGATTGTGTATTCAGTGGCTAGTCTTCCCTGCCCCTGTGATTGTCTGGAGAGCAGGGGCCGCACCTGCACCGCTTATCAATGTATCTGCAGCCGTAAGCAAAATGCCTAACTCACACAAGATTCTTAGTGCATAAATGTCGAATGAATAAAGCCAGTCTGAGTTCTTATTGAAAAAGCTGCCATTGCCGCCATAAAATTTCTCACAATTGACATCACATGATTTAAACTGAACTACATGACGTTTCTTCAACCTTTATAAGTATGGTTAGCATTGTATTTATGGAATTTTGTGCTTGTTTACATATGTTTCTGAAAATATTTTTATTATCCTTTCTAATTTTCTTGGTTATATGCTAGTCTCTGGAATACATATATATTTTTAAATATTTGTTTATTTTTGAGAAAGAAAGCAGGTGAGGGGCAGAGAGAGAGGGAGGCAGAGAATTTGGAGCAGGCTCCACCCTGTCAACACAGAGCCCAATGCAGGGCTCGAACTCACTAACAGGGAGATGATGACCTGAGCTGAAATCAAGAGTCAGATATTTAACTGACTGAGCCACCCAGGCGCCCCTCTGGAATATTTTTAAAGAATTATAGCTTTATTATTAGGTACATGCAATTACTTGTACTCCACACAAATCAAATCGCTTTACTCCCTAGACTGTAATTATTTTAATTGAATGTAAATATGTTTTTATAAAATGTTTTTAAACAATTTTTAAATGAATACAATTGCATTTCTGTTTTTTTTTACTATCAATTTTCTTATTAAATGATTTTAACTTGTATAACGCAAAGGTGGCACTCATACATCTCCTGCCCAGCTATGATTGCTAGAATTAGAAATGATACCTTTCTGTTGTTTCCATCAGAATTTATTCAGTGGAATAAATATTATTCTTCGGGTTGGGACTGCGGAATTTCACAGGGACTAGAACAATGATTCTGGGTAAGAGAACAGGCTTGTGAAAGAGCTGCTGTGTAAAAACATTGAGGGGGATAAGGAACAAGGATTCTTGTATTTTGTAGCTTTCTGTTAAATGTTTGCCCTGTTTGTCCACATTATGCAGTTTTATTTCCAGAGCCCAGATAGGAAAAGGAGCTCATCACCAGGAAGCAGATGGGGCAGCAGAAGCTGCTGGAGGCTGTGAATATGCCTCGTAGAGTTCAGCATGCAGCACAGTGGGAGTCACTGCAGACACCTGGGCTGAGCAGGTGCCCGCAGGTCATTTCTGGTCACATAGTCCACACTACCACCACCACTGTCAACAACAACGACAAGAGTAAACCCCCAAACCAGGTTGAAGGAGAGCTGCTGCCTCCCTGTTTTCCAGTGTGCTTCACGGAGAATCCACCAAAACAATATCATCATAAAAAAATCCCAACACAACTAAGCAGCAAAAATTCTTGAAAATTCTCTGTGGATACTATTTGGCAAGTAGACAAGATGATTTAAGTACATAAAACAAAACAAAACAAAACAAAACAAAAAAACCCAGGTGCTTTACGGATGTTTTTCAGCAACTTTTTGTTAGCATTCCCTAACCTTATCTGTGATAGATTTAAGATCTCTTACAAACCTCTAACAATTAACATTTCAAAAGTATTCACCAACTAATCCTAGCTGAATACTTTTTTCTGTCACATCCTGGTTCTCCGTGATTTCATGATTTCTTGGATTTGACCCCAACTCTAATTTTGGAATGAGGTCATCTATGGTGAGGGGGAAGGGCTTTAGCCAAAGGCAAGGGGGATCTAAGGCTCTACCCCACTAAAACATACGACTTCAAATTGTGTATATTCATAGACAATGATTTACTCCCATGATGTGCTCCTCTGTGTTGGAGGGCAAAAGGACAGGAGGTCACACTTTCTCTGCTTTTAGCACTGACACATGATACTTGCTTTTATAAACTGGGGATGATTTTTTTAAAAAAAGAAATACAAATAAACAGCATAGAAGTTTCATTTCATACACTTAAAAAAATTGTGGGTTTCTTGTTCAGACTATATCTACACACACAGAAAAGTCTCACATAATATGGAATCCTGGGGAGTAACACACCTCAAGCTTAAATTTTATGTCAAAAGTAACTTTTTTCTTTATAAGTCATTTTGATTTTAAATATATACTCATAAGCAGAATTTCTTGAAAGTCTGGTGGATTTTATTTTTACCCTTGACCCCACAGTTCAGGTCTTCAAACTGCTATACATGTAGTTATGATATAATATGAATAAATTGAAATAATTAAATTAGTTCAAAGTTTTCTAAGCAAACTGAGCATAGAGAAAAATAGATGAGTCTATCTTCTTTTTTAATATCAGTTTGACTGACCGTCATATCCAGTGATGGTGAGTAAAGCCAGACTTGTTAGAAAGACTCAGGTCATTCACCACCAGGGAGCAGAGCTCAATGGCCTTATTATGTAATAGGCTTACAACACTTTGAGGACTTCCTGCAGTCCTAAGGCTAACAGCTTCTAAACTGGGATTTATGCCCATACTTCCCGCCACACTTCCCTCTATGCTCCAGCCATACGGACTCTCCAAATTCTTTGAATGGCCCATGCTCTTTCCTATGTATTAGATAACCTACCAGGAACCTTCTATACCAATTCCTCTCCATCTTTTCATCTGACTAACGTCCACACATCCTTTGGGTCTCAGCTCAGACATAACTTTCTTAGTCATCCTTAATCACTTTCTCCCCACCCACACTTATATACCTATGTACACACTTGACTGAGTTAAATCCCCAAACTCTTCTCCTCATAGTACTGGTTGCTTTTCCTTCCTTACCTTTACAGTGTTTGTAATTCTTGTTTAATGTTTGTTTCCCCCACAAGTCTGTAACACTAGGGGCAGAGGATAGTGTGTCTTATTCTCAATTGAATCTTGAGCATAGGAGAGCATCTAGGTAAATGCAGAAGGAAGGAAGGAAGAGAGGGAGGGAGGGAGGAAATGAGGGGTGGAGAGGAAAGGGAAAGGAAAGATCTGTTCAAAATTGTAAAATATCTATCCTAATGGATTTAGAAAAAGCATGTAGACATTCTCTGGTCTGGCTGATTAGACTACACTATACTTCAAGGTCTCTTTAGCTCTGGATCATGTTAAGTCAGCTATACCTTCTACAACCCTCGGTCTATTGAAAATACAGCTCCTGTGTGGTTCACTGGGAAGATTCTGAAATAGAACTGCACCAATGAACCCAGCTTAGTGGAGGACACATTTATCCCAACTGATCTCAGGTAACAAGGGGTAAGCGATGGTCAGTCTTTTATATTTGGCCCAGATCCCTGCTCTGTGAGAAGCAAGTGATAAAACACTTTCTCTGTCAGAGACCGAACAGTTAGTTATGTTCCAGAAACTGCAGGGAGCGACTCCGTGGGTGTAAATAAATCCACCTCTTGACCAAGGGAGAAAATTAACATTCTCTTTAGTTTGACTCAGCTGTAGACAAATTTCTTCCTGACTATGGGCCCCTTGACTTCCCTTTCCTTCGAGCATTTAATTTAAAAAAATGCTGTTAGGAACACCTGGGTGGCTCAGTCAGTTGAACATTGAGCTCTTGATTTCAGCTCAGGTCATGATCCCAGGGTCATGGGATGGAGCCCCATGTCTTGGGCTCTGCACTGAGCATGGAGTCTGCTCAGGATTCTCTCTCTCTCTCTTTCTCTCTCTCTCTCTCTCCCTCCCTGCCCATGCACGTGTTCTCTCTCTCTCTCTCTAAAGAAAAAATAAAACAAATAAAAATCAGCATTATAAATTCTTTGTCTCTTGGAGGTGTACATTTTCTCCTACACTCTTGCCAGTTTTACAGCAGAGAAATTTCTTTCTCAGGTACCTGGAAGCCATCCTTTGAAATGTAATCATCAAGAGTGATAGCAGACCTCTGTTTCCCAGTTTCTGTGGAAAGGTGGAAACCTAACTTAGATAAATGACAATTATAAAACACAGATGGCTAATCACATTGACCAAGCGCCTCTCAATGTCCTCCAGCACTTGCTCACTAGCTTCTCCCAGCAATTAAATCTCCCCAACTTTTGTTTCAGCAGAGGGGAGTTCAGTGTCTTTGGCATATTGGAATATACTTGAATAAAGTCTTGTTTGCCTGTTTAACTCTATCCAGTGTAATTTTTTTTGATACCTGCTTGGGAAGGAATCAGAGCCACTCACAGGAGGTTTGGCCTGGTTCACGTGCATACTTGAATTAAATTGGAGCTACATCACTCATAACCAATGTGAATGTTCTAGAAGGTGATCAAATTAAAATAAAATTTGAACCTACTGGATAAAACATCAGTTAACTTCCATTTAGTGAGCAGGAGGATTAGTTTCATTTTGGGGAGTGGGACTGTTTTCTTTGAATGCTGCTGTTTTGAAAAAACATTGAAGAGGAAGCATCTGATCACTTCTA
The DNA here is from genome assembly GCF_024362965.1 of Panthera pardus. Classification (NCBI taxonomy): domain Eukaryota; kingdom Metazoa; phylum Chordata; class Mammalia; order Carnivora; family Felidae; genus Panthera; species Panthera pardus. Next base: position 20,135,317 of record NW_026526732.1, on the reverse strand, counting down.
GGCAATGTAAGTTTGAACAACGTCCAGGAGCCAGATCTGTGGTTGTCATGTTTCTGAGCTAAATCAATTTTCTGCCCTATAAATGCAGCGCATATAATGGTCTTGGTTGAAACCTTGAAAGCTTGCTGAGCTCTTATTGTGAAGGCCCTGAGTGCCTGGGTTTTATTTTATTCTGATTTGGACAGCAATTGACGGTTTTGTGCCTAAAGAGCACTGGGTTGGGAGCCAGACTGCCTGGATCCATATCCTGGCTCCACTGGGACTTCAGTTAGTTGCTGAACGTCTTCTGACTCAGTAAATGTGAATAGTAGAGAATCTGAAGCCTAGTAAATGCTCAATAAATGTTAGTTCTTGCCATTGCTACTATTATTATTATCATCACTTTCACTACTGTGAAAAACAAACAAGACTTTATTATTTCAGAATTTACTACTCTCCACCAAAAAAAAAAAAAAAAAGCCATTGATGGGTAGCAATTCTGGCTTAAAATAGACTGTCAGCCTTGCTGAATTGCCTCACTCACGTGTAACGCTGAGCTCTATTTGTGAGACCTTTGTCTTTCTCTCTCCCTACCCCAATCCCTGAATTTTTTTAGTGATGGATGGGCAGACAGAGATGAAGTCATTGAAGGTTATGAGGTGGAAGCCAACGGGGGAATCACAATAAAGCTGCAATCTCCAGAGGTCAGGTCATTTGATGATTATTTCCTGAAGCTGAGGCTGGACACTAATACGAGGAATCCCTGGTTCCCTGAGTTCTGGCAACATCGGTTCCAGTGCCGCCTACCAGGACACATTCTGGAAAATCCCAACTTTAAAAGAATCTGCACAGGTAATACGTGTTCACAAAATACTAACTCAGAAGTTACAACTCTATCTCCATTGCAACTTGTTGAATGAGAGTAGAAGGTGTCAAGGCTGGAGTTCCAAAGACTAAATTACCATCTTAATTTATAAAATGGCTAGAATGAGGAGAGTGTGTGTATTACCCTGAGGATTCATGTTTCTATGTTCCAGAAAGACAACTTTGGTCTCTGGTGGAGCAGGTTGTAAGAAGAGATAATGTAGGTCAAGGAAAAGCGGACTGAGAATTCACGTATCTACTATTCAAGCCCGAGGGAAGAGGTTTTATTGCAAGCATGTTTAGGAAATGTTAACCACAGACATAAGTAAGCAGCACTGGTTTGATCCCTTTTTCTTCTTTACGACTCGCTTCAATATACAGGTCTGGAGAAGGTGAGATAATGACATCCAGGGCCACACCACGAACATACATGTATGTGTATGTGGACGTAGGTGGCCAGAAACTCTGCACTCTCATTTGCAAATAGGAGTGACATTTCCCAGTGGGACAGATAATTCCCATGCACTGCTCACTGAAGGCATGCCAGAAAAGGGCAGCATATTGTTTCAGGTCTTCAGGGCTTGGTGAACTCTACTGGGAGTGGAGTTCCCTCCCCCTACCCACCCCACCCCACCCCACCCTGCCCCAGGAACTGCTGTACTTAACATGACTAACTTACCATACTTCTTAACAGATTTCTTAACACAGTAATTTCCATGAGTGCTATCATTACTGCATAGAGACATTGATGTCCCCTGTCTTTTTTCAGTATTGCTTAATGTGGCAAAAATAGATCACCTTTGGTATACCACAGTGCCATTCAAAGCCAGTTGTCTATACTGGGTTGATAGCACAGCATGATGGACAGGCATTAAAGGTGGTATTGCCAGGACTGAGACGGGAAAGACTACAGGAAAAGCGAGAAGGATCAGGAACTAGATTTTGGATGGGTTAAGTTTGAGATGGCTATTAGTGGATTGCAACTATATATGTCACTTGGTCATTGTGTTCTATTGGTAAAATTTAGATTACTACTTGGATGTCTTTACATAAGGATTTCCAGGAAAGTATCTTGTGACCTAAGCTTTCAAAACAAAAGTTAGAATTCTACAGCCATGTACGTTTTAAAAACCATTTTGGGTTTTCAATTGTCATAGTGCATGCAAATGTCAAGGTTAAAGTTTGAACTCGGTTAATGTTCATACTAGAAAATTTAAAAATTTCACATTCATGAACTGTTCTTGTATTTTACTTCACTCAGCTATTTTTAAGAGTTTCTTATGTGATTACAACCTTTTATAAACATGTTTATGTTTGCATTTCATTCTGGAGTCAAGCTTAGGAAATATTTCCCTTTGTTCTTAGTTCTAAGAAAGATCAAAGGCTTATTTAACTTTTCTATTTGGAACTAATTCATGAACTTTATTGATCGTTTCTTCTACGGGAATCCTAGAATTTTATCATTAATTTTTCTTTAGCAGTGTTTATGTTATCTGTGTATACATTCGTGTAAATTTACTTTGCTCTTCAGTTTTAATGTCTGCATTTCTATGAAATTGGCTTCAGTGTTATTGATGAACAACTAAACTTTTACTTCATGTATCATTCTTATCTAGTTGAGATCCTTGAATAGCAAATGAATTGCATAGTCTTCTAATGAATATGCAGACACATTTATGAAAATTAATGTGCAGAAGTGAAATGAACCCTTCCATTCTATTGATAGCTACTCTTTCTATCACTTATTTTTACCTCTTCTAATTGGGTCATTTCAATGTTTTGGAAAGTTTTGATATTGCAGTTCATTTCCATAGAAACCTTTATTGAGCTTAATCTCAGATGTCACTATTTAAATAAAGAGTTTCCATGCACTAGATTTTCAGTTTGAATATTAAGGGTCCTGAGCCCAGGCTGAATAATTTGCAAATCACTGTGGCTAATTAAAAAGTACTTCATGCACAGTCTACATCACTGCTTAATTAGTTGCGAATATCAAGGGATTAGAGAAAGTGTTGGAAAGGTACTAACCAAAACATCAAAGCCTAACTTCTAAAAAAATTAATCATTGTGAGGACAGTGGAGAGAATAGGTATAAAGCAAATCAAAGTCACTCTCTTCCAGTAAATGTCTTAACTGTTTATAGCATTTTTTGCAGTGGCATAGGGCTTTATCCTTCCTGATGAGAATTGTGAAAATGATTCCATGGAAACTGCGAGAGCATTTGGAAGCGTAACCAACTGGAGCCAGCACTGGTTCTGTTAATAATCTGCCACAAAACTTGAAGGACCTCATTTAATCTCTGAGTCAATTTTTGCAACTATAGCATGATAACACTTTCTATTTTACACAGGTGTGAGAATTAAATGAAGTAACACAAGTGAGATACTTCGCAAATCCTTACATAAGTGTAAAGTGTTGTTGTTAATATCGTGTCTTACAAGAAGGAAAATAAGATGTAGCGTGGATTACCTTGTTAAATATTATAGTTTTTGAAATTACAAATTTAGCATAACTATATTCCAAGATGTGGCAACTAGAAAAACAAGCACAGAACCCTTAATCAACCACCCTTACACAGTGCCAAAATGGATATTTTATTTTTCTCCTATCTAGGCTTTCACAATTTTTTTCTGATTATCAAAGTAATATGCAGTACTAAGTTTAACATATACAAATTGGAAATATAGAAAAACGTAAGAAAGATGAAAAGCATCAATAATTTTCTTTTATATAACTATTAATTACTATTAATTTTTTGATGTATTTCTAGCAAATATACTGTTAAATTTTTGTTATATTTTTATCCATATATACTTATAAATCATATAGCTAATATTATTTTTATATTGCTTTTAGAATGAATACTGCCTTTTCTTTAAATTTATGAATTTCTTTGTCACTAATTTCTTTCACTCATTTTTTTTTCCACTTTTAAAAATTTTATTTTAGAGAGAGAGAGAGGGGGTTCAAGCAGGGGAGAGGGGCAGAGGGAGAAAGAGAGAGAATCCCAAGCAGGCTCCATACTCAGTGCAAAGCCCAGCACATGGGTTCAATCTCACAACCCTGGGATCATGACCTTAGCTGAAATCAAGAGTTGGGTGCTCAACCGACTGAGCCACACAGGAGCCCCAATTTCTTTTATTCTTAATTGCTATATAACATTCTGCAGACATATAAACTCTAATTTCTTTGACCATCTCATTCTTCTGACACATCTAGGCTGTTTTCAGTTCTTTATGAGTTAAAAAAGCTGCAGAGAGGTATTAAAAATTCTTCTCCCTAGTCCTCACCTTATTCTTTTCTCATTTTGGATAATTTTCTTAAAGTATATTTCCAGAAGTTGAATTTCTCAAATGATATGAATACTTCTAAGAAAATAAGAGGATCCAAAAGGCAACTCCTACCAGCACCACTTGCAATTCTATGGACTTTTTTCATTTTCTTTTGCATAGTTATAATCATAGTGTGCCTGTAATACTGCATCTTTTTTTCAGTTAAGATTCTACTTTACTTTTGATGTTGTTGCATAATCTTTATAATGACCATTTTAATAGCTCCATAATATTCTACCCAATGAAAATATTATAATTACTTAGTCATTCTTATATTACTGGACATTTAGGTTGCTTCCAATTGTTCTTCTTACAAAACAAAACAAAACAAACCAGTGAATATGGTACAGAGTTTTCATGATTGTTGTTGTTACTACTTATGGATTGTTCCCTCACTATAGATTCCTAAATATATAATTATATTTGGAATATGACAATATTTGGGTTCCTTAAGTACATGTATTGCCATTGTCTTGCAATATGGCAATATCAAGAGTTGCTGTGGTTAGCAGTATATCAACTGAATGAGTTCACTTTGTCCTCACTGACCTTTTTCACAATCCAATGAATTTATGGCCATAATTTTTTACTTTCTGTCCTTATTCTTTATAGCAACTGGGAACAGGAGGACATAATGCTTTTTAAAGCTAGTATATCTTTCCTTGTAGTTGGCTATTATTGAAAACATAATGAAAGTATTTGGATGGTATCTGTAATACTCATCAACAGCTCAGGACTATTAATATAATGACAGATAGTCTGATGTGACAAAATTTCAAGACTTCCAAGCATGAGTATTCTTTTTTTTAAATTGAGATATAATTGACATATAACATTATATTAGTTTCTAGTGTACAACACAGTATTTGTTATTTGTATATGTAGTAAAACCATTACTCTAGCATCCTTTATCATCCATCATCACTATATATATCACATTTTCTTTATCCATTCACCCATTGAAGGATACTTAGATTGCTTCCATGTCTTGGCTCTTATAAATAGCTTCAATGAACATAGGGGTGAATATATTTTTTCAAGATAGTGTGTTTGTTTCCTTGAGATAAACACCCAGAAGTGGAATTGATGCATCATACGACAGTTGTATTAACTTTCTGAGCAACCTCCAGACTGTTTTCCAGAGTGGCTGCACCAATTTCCATTCCCACAAACAGTACTTAAGGGTCCCCTTTACTTCACATCCTCAGCAGCATTTGTTATTCCTTGTCTTTTTGATAATAGCCATTCTAACAGGTGTAAAGTGATATCTCATTGTAGTTTTGATTTGTATATCCCTGATGGTTAGTGATGTTGAGCACCTTTTCATGTACCTATTGTCCATCTGTATGTCTTCTTTCAAAAAATGTCTGTTCAGATCCCCTGCCCCTTTTTTCATCATTTTTTTTTTTGCTATTGAGTTGTATGAGTTCTTTATTCATTTTAGATAGTAACCTCTTATCAGATATGAAACTTGCAAATATTTTCTCTTTTTCAGAGATTAGCTTTTCATTATGTTAATTGTTTCCTTTGCTGTACAAAAGCTTTTTGGTCTGATGTAGTCCCACTTATTTATGTTTGCTTTTGGTATCAAAATCCAAAATATCATTATTACCAAGACTTTCTTTTAGCAGTTTTATGGTTTCAGGTCTTATGTTCAAGTCTCTCAAGTTTTTTCTGTGTGCATTTATAGTGTAAGATCATAGTCCAATTTAATTCTTTTACATGTGGCTGTCCAGCTTTGCCAACACCATTTATTGAAGAGACTAATATTTCCCCAAACCGTGGGTACTCTTCACCCAGCTTGGAGACTGTCACTCACAATTTTTAGACTGCTACTAATTTTTATAATATATTTGCTTCATGAGTAGGTTTCAGTGGAACTTCCATTTTGAATCAACTTACCATGTGAAGTGGGATAAGATGGGTCTAATATAATTTGACCCAGATTGAGACAGTTTCTTATTTACTACAGCCTATAAGGTCCTAGGGTAATAACTTCTCTATACTTTCGGAAGTTTGACTCCAATGCCAGTATGCACTCTTGAAGAATATCATTTGCCTTTACCCAAGAAATTGGTATATTAATTAGATTTTGTGGAATGCTTCACAATTTTCCACCCCTCCCTGTATCCATGCTCTTTGAAATACGACTTTGCAGCTCCTCCCATTATGAAGTAGAATTTTGTTCCCTGCCTTTTGAATTTTGATTGATTTTATAGCTTATTCTAAGTCTAGGTTTTAAGAGGCTTGACCTACTATTGTTCTCTTTCTTGGGATCTTCCCTCAGCTATATATATATATATATATATATATATATATATATATATGCCTTCTAGAATATGAGAAAGAACTTAAAGCAAAAACAGGATGATCTCTTAGTTGAGGTCATACTGGCTAAACTAGTCTCCAGCCAATACACTCGCTGACTGTTGACATATAAGTGAGCCCAACCGAGATGAGTCATGTCCAACCCAGAGCAACAGAACTTCCTATTGACCCCCAGATTCATGAACTAAATAAATACCTGTTGTTTTAAGCCACTAAGCCTTGGGATGGTTTGTTATGCAGCATTATTGTGGCAATAGACAATAGAGCAATAGCTGATTTAATTTAGGGAACACAATTTCTCAACCCAATGCCAGAATTCTAAATCTTATCCCCCTTCAGGAGGAATGATACAATATTGTACCCTATATCTGGTGAATGAAACCAAACATTTTTATAAATTCTTTAGTGAAGAAGATTTAAAGCCTCCTGATCCAAGGCAGTAAGACTATTCTACTTCAAAATTCTGGAAGTGCTAACAAATGGGCACAGTTATAGCTGAGACAAACCAATAGCTTCAAAACCTAAAAGTCATAGGTTCTCACACAGTGCTGGTAGAAATTGCTTAATGGAAATATGTTACAAATCTTTAGATGTTGTCTTCGATACAGCAGTTTGGGGTGCTATAACAAATTAGCATAGACTTGGTGGCTTAAACAACAAATATTTATTTCTTACAGCTCTGGAGGCTAGAAAGTCTAAACTCAGGGACCTGCATGGTAGGGTTCTAGTGAAAAGCCTTCTTCCTGGTTTCCTTACATGATGGAGAGAGAAAAGAAGCAAGCTCTTCTCCTATAAGAGCACTAATCCCATCCTGAGATTCTGAGGTCTCTACCCTCAAGACCTAATTACCTCCTTAAATCGTATCTCCAAATATCATCACAATGGGGATCAGAGTTTAAAGATAAAAATTTGGAGGGGACACAAACATTCAGTCTATAGCAGATGTGTTTTGTATCTTTTGGTTGAAAGAATAAACATGAACTGACCTTCTGGGCATTACACTTTCTCAGAAAACCTCATTAGTTATCACGCATAGATGAAGCTCTGAAAATAATATCATACTATAAGCACAGTCTTGGTCTGCTTATCTCCTAATACTTTTGACCTGTCCTGTCAACTGTAGTACCCATTAACCAAGTGTAATTGTTTATATTTAAATTTAAATTAGGAGTGACTGGGTGGCTCAGATCGTTGAGCGTTACACTCTTGGTTTCTACTCAGGTCATGTTCTCACAGTTCCTGGGATCAAGCCCCACGTTGGGCTCTGTGCTGGCAGAGTGGAGCCTGTTTGGGATTCTCTCTCTCTCTCTCTCTCTCTCTCTCTCTTTCGGCCCTTCCCTGCTCATGCTTTCTCTCTCAAAATTAATAAGTAAATATTTAAAAAATAGAAATTGACATTAAGATAAAATGAAATGAAGTGAAATACTCATTTTCTCAGTTTTACTAGTCACATTTTGTGTATCAACACCTGCATGTGGCTAGTGACTACATCTTGCATAGCACAGATACACAAAGAACTTCCATTATAACAGAGAGTACTATTGAACAGTGTTGCATTCTATTTTCTAACCCCATAAATGCAAGTTTGGTTGTTTCTATGGTTATTTGGATCTTATTCACAAGCTAGTGCTTGTAGCATGATCAACTTGCTGAATATCCCAACTACAACAGCTGAAAAATGTTATAAGCCAAGACTTCCATTTTTCTTGGTGATTCCCGCAGATCCTCCAACCCAAATAGGGCATTCTGGTTCCTACAAAGAGCAGCTGTGTCTTCATTCACCTATTAAAATTCAATATAGCTCCTTCTTGCATGTCATTTTAATAATTGAATAGATTTATAGAAACATGTACATGTTCTATCATTCAAAGACATGAAGATTGATGTAGGGACATCCTTTTAGTTTATATACATCTTGATTCTGTTCCCAAGGGACTTGAATAATTTTTAGCATCAAGAAGATGTAGACTTCAGGTATAAAAATGGATTTTTTTTGAGGCCTCCAACACTTATTGAAGCAGTGACCTGTTACTGTTTTACCTTTTAATAGAAAAATTTAATTTACAATTATGCAATGTTGGATATGTTACTGAACCTTTCGCTATGTAAACTAGTTACTTATAGATTGGCCTAAGGTTTATATACCTGTTATTAATAAATTTGGTTTCGTTTACTAATAAATCAATTAGATTAATTTCTCCCTATTAAACAATTTATGTATTTCCAAAATTGAATGCTCCCTCTTATGGTCAAGCCTAACTTCTAAATGAATTTGAGAATGAGTATTTTTAATGATTAAAATATAGACCATTCTTTTTTTTTTCATTTTTTTAATGTTTATTTATTTTTGAGAGAGAGAGAGACAGAGCAAGAGTAGGGAGGGGCAGAGAGATAGGGAGACACAGAATCCAAAGCAGGCTCTAGGCTCTGAGCTGTCAGCACAGAGCCCAATGCAGGGCTCAAACTCATGAATGTGAGATCATGACCTGAGCTGAAGTCAGACTCTTAACTGACTGAGCCACCAAGGCACCCCAAAATCTATGGTCATTCTTAATAAAGAGTTCACCTTGGCATAAAAGAGTAGTATGTATTTAGATATTCCCAAATGGCTACATATGGGTTTTCTATATCCTGTAAGTTGTACTGCTTCTCACCAGGAGAACAGTTTTGCATTTCTTGTCTTGTGCACATTTTCCACTAAGAAAACTCACATTAAGTAAAGTCATAATTTCAGCTATCATAAGAGGTTACAGTCTTTTCATGATGGGTAAACCAAACATACTTGGAGAATGGCCCGTTTACTTTTTCCCCTTATTTGTATATTTTTGCTGAGGTATAATTAACATATAGCAAACTGCACTTATTTAAAATGAACAGTTTGACAAATTTTGACATGTGTATATGCCAATGAAGTCACCACCACAATGAAAACAATGAATATATCACTCCTCAAATTCCTTTGTGTCTCACTGAAAATTCCTCCTTCCAGCCACTCCCAACCCTCTCCTCCCTCCTATTCACAGGCAATTTTCTCTCACTCTAGTTCATTTGCAATTTCTACTCTTTTATATGAATGGAATTGCTGTGAACTCTTTTCTGTCTGCATTCTTTCACTCAGCTCAATTATTTTGAGATTCATCATTGTATTACATATATCAACAATTCATGTTTTCAAATTACTGAGCAGTGTTCCATTATCTGGACATAACACAATTTATTTACCCATTTACCTGGTAATGGGCACTTGAATTGTTTCCAATTTTCGGTTGTTACAAACCAAGCTGCTAAGAACATCCATGTACAATCTTCATATAGACCTATTACTTTCTTTTCTTTTGGAGCAAGTCCTAGCTGTGGAATGCCTGAATCCTGTGGGAGGTGTATGCTTACATTCTTTTATTTATTTTTTGGTCCAATTCATCATAGAGATATATGATTGGGAAACAGTATTATAAAGGGATCAAACACTGAAAAGATAAATAAATGGGTTGTTAGAATTCAAGAATCAGTGAGACTTTTGAACTCCTTCTTGGGGAGTATGTTCCATCATTTCATTATTTCTGCTATGTGGAGATAATGATAAAGATTAAGGGGATATTCTATAGTCATATCATGAGCCAAGTCTTGGTTCATGGGCCTATGTCAATGTCATGTCATAATCATAAAAGACCGCTCTATTCACTAATTGACCTTTCTCTGGAGTAGCACTGACTGGTAAACAACATAGTTGTGGCCACAAATTCCTATAAAATTTGATGGGCCTCCCTGGGTACTACATAGGACAGGTATTAAAATTTGTGAGAAATATCAGTAAATTGAATCCATAAGGACTTACCTCAAATAGATCTGGTCTAATACTCTAATCAACTGGATACTATTATCCAATCCATTTGGATAAATTAACTGCCCAGACCCTAAGATGATATGAAGAAGAATTTTGTCCTTTAGAGCAGTGGTTCTCAAGTCTGGCTTATTAAAGTCAGCATGAAAGCTTTTAAAAAGGCACTTCAATTTATGTTACCAGAAATGTCTTAATAAACACATAGCAAGTTTTGTTTGGAAAAAAGAAAAAGGTACTTCACTGCACCAAGCTGGATCCCACGCCACACCAACTGAATTAGAATTTCTGGAGTGGAGCTAAGCACTTATGTTAAGGACAGGCAGAAATTCATACTTAAAATTTATGAGGCTTTTAGCTCTTTTTTTAATTTATAAAATTTGGAATCATCTGTCATTGTGCAAGTTGAGAGCTTGCCAAGGTTTTGGCTGTGGCAGCTGCAACAGCTAATGAGAATTTAGTAATTTCTAATGCTGAATCAATCTCTTCCATTTGTTTTATTTATTTATTGGTAGGCTTGTTTGAAGCATTAGCACTCCCAAAGCAATAAGTCATGGCTATATACTATGTTTCTTTATGTCCAGATTGGGCAATTACTAGATGTATTAATTTTCTATTGCTGCCACACAAATTACTATAAAGTCAGTGCCCTAAAACAACACAAATTTATTATTGTACAGTTCCACAGGCTAGAATTCAGACAAGGGTCTCACTGGGCAAAAATCAATCAGATGTCAGCAGAAATTCATTCCCTTAGGAAGGCTCTATGGGAGAATCTGTTTCTTGCTGTTTTCTAACTTCTAGAGACCAGCCATTCTTTAGTTAATGCCCCCCTTCCTCCTTATTCAAAACCAGCAATATTGCATCTCTCAGGACCCTGCTTCCATAGTCACACATTTCCACCACAGCTAGGGAAGATTCTCAGTTTTTAGGGACTTGTGATTAAATTAGGCCTACCCAGATAACCAAAGATAATCTTCCCATTTCAATGGAAATTTAATCACATCTGCAAAGTCCTTTTTGCCACGTAGCCTAACTTATCCACAGGTTCCAGGCTTTAGGATTGTGGGTATTTTTGTGGATCTGTTATTCTGTCCATCACAGTAGATGTTTAGACAGAGTAAGGGATTAGCCTCTCTAAGCCCTTTCTATTAGCTACTTCTTTAGCTCTTTTGCAGCAGACCTCCCTTTATTAACTAACAGCTGCCATGAGAAAAAGATTGTAACTCTTCAGGAACACATTTAAAAACCCAGTTGCATTGTGTTTCTGTGAAAAGCAAACATCTAGAGTGTTGAGAACCTGTGCCTCTGGCTGACCAGAATGGTATCTAAATGCGTGGAGACCTTCCTTTACATTTCCCTAATCCTTGTTTTTTAGTTTTCCATTGCTGGGGGTTATTCTTCTACACCTGCAAATTGAGAACGTCATAATCACTTTGCTCTTACCACAGAGAGACACAGAAATCGTTTTCTTGGTAATTCAACTTTTTGTATGGCCACAATTAGGGATGTGTCCTTACAGATATTCTTTGTCCATCTCTCAATTCAGTCCATGGAAATGATTTTCATCTCTCTCCCACAGACATACATCAAGATGTCAGACCTTCTCCAGGAGTCTGGCTACATCTTAGAGCGAGAGCCTAACTAGAGTCTCAGTCTTCTCTCTCTTTGCATTTGTCTTCATTGGAAAGATTAATGGGTGCCAAATTAATACCTTCAGCAATTTCATCACAAAAATAAGAGTTTTGGTTTGGTCCTTGCCGTGAGGCTGAGTTTTCATTTGTTCTTTGTAGGATGAAGATCTTCTCAGTTTTACCTTTTAAGAGTTGGAGGTGAGAGGCAATTCCATTTTTATCTCTGAACATTTAATTTTCCTACCTCCTTGCCTCAATGTGTAAGCTCACTTGATAAAATCTCTGCCTTCCAAGTGATTACGGGTGACAATGTTACTGAGTGTTTTGCCACTGACGAATAATGGACTTATGTCCTTTTAGACCCAGGTCACAGTGTCCTCACCATCTGCTGTCTGGTTCTATAAGCCTCATATTTAATGATTCATTGTCATTTTTATTGTTGTTATAGCTATTCCCCTACTTCTGGGTATCAATTTCCTTTTTTGGTAGGCTAGGTGAGGATACACTGTTATAACAGATGACCCCTAACTGAATATTTTACAAGAAGAAATAATTATTTCTTGTTCATCCCACATGCTCATGTGTTAGTTAAGAGACTGCTCCATGCGTTCTGTACTGTGGGACCAAGGCTAATAGACCAGCTTCTATGTGGAACATTGACAATTGTGGTAAGGGCACAGAACACAACCTACGTGATCTGGATTTAAAGCTTCTGCTAAAAGTTGTACATGTCATCTCAGTACCATTTCATTGACCAAAGCAAGTCCCAAGGTTCCGCCAAATGTCAATGGAGAGAAGATATGTAATCTATCCTAGGGGAAAGACATCTTATATTTATGGGTAATAAAGTTTATGATAATATTCAATCAAAACTAGCACTACAGCTGTTTATTTATGAAGTGCATACCATATATGGTTAGAATTTTTGGAATTGAAACTCAATTCAATCTTTAATTGTCAGAATTACCTTCTCAAAGTGTCATGGAACATTTTTGCCAAAGAGAAAGAGAAATTCCTTTCTTTGCTAGGGGCTAAATTAATTGTAGGAAACTTTTATTAAGACAGTGAATGAAAGACTCAGAACTCCAAGACCGAGAGACATCAGCCAAAATGGCTTGTCAACAAAATGCCTTTCTTTTCTGATCAAGGTAAGATTAAGTAATAATTAGGCACTACTATACTGAATTTCATATTTCTGATAGTGAAGGCTTCTTTATTTAATGGCTTTGGAACTGGAACTTATTCCTATCTTAGGAAGGACTAAAAGAGAGGGATTCATGCATAGTCAGACATAGCAAACTACTCTCTACTTTAGGATCCAACCTCCCATGTTTAACCTACAAAGGTCGACACTCACGGACAGTTTCAGGATTTCCTTTCTCACGTGTGGTGCGTGATAGGTCAGCATTACCTCTTAACAACACATAAAGTTCTTGTAAAAAAAAAAAGACCAAATGTGCAGAAATTCTTATAGCACAAATGGCATTGAAGATCTCAGTCTTATATTTCCTCCTTTTTAAGAGATTAATTTACATCATCTCCTGGGAATAAAATGTCCTCAGCCTTGCTGCACTATGCTATCTTGGTGACACTTTTCCAAGTCTATGTGTTCAGAGGGTAAGAAGACACTGTCATGTAGTGAATGGCTAAGAACCCCCTATCCTGGGCGCCTGGGTGGCTCAGTCAGTTGAACGTCTGACTCTTGGTTTTGGCTCAGGTCATGATCTTCTGGTTCGTGAGTTCAAGCCTTGCTCTGCCAGTGCAGAGCCTGCCTGATATTCTCTCTCTCTCTCTCTCTCTCTCCCTCTCTCTCTCTCTCCCTCTCTCTCTCTCTTGCTCTCAAAATAAGCAAATAAACATAAATAAATAAATAAATAAATAAATAAATAAATAAATTTTAAAAGAGAATCCTCCATTCTCTGCTTCAGCCCTCTCTACAGGATTATGCAAAGGTCCCTGGCACACTATTTTTAAGCATTATATTTTTTTAAATTCCTAAAATAATATGTGAAAATTAGTGTCATATTAATTTGTATCTTATTAACACTGAGGCTGAATGTCTTCTCAACTTTTGTAATACTTAACAATTTTTTTAGCTTCCATGCCTTCTTTACTGTGATGTCAGATTACCCTTTCTTGAAGTTAAAATATTTTTAAATTCTTAGTATAAAACTTGTACTTCTTATTTCAAAAACTTTACACAATAAAAGAAATCAATCCGTGCCTTTGAGTCCTCAAAACCACATCATTAGTGACTTGTTCAGTTTGTAGATAAGTTTAGGTCATAAGACTGTAAGTTTTAGACTCTATAGTGATGTGAACAAGTTCGGGAAGTGGTTACATAGCTATTGGAATGGAGTTTGTTGAACAGAAAGCATACAAACCAAAGCTAAATTCTGTTTTTGAGGCTATACCTATGTGTCATCATTTTTTAAGAAAGTAAGATGGATAAATAATAATAAAAATACAAACACGTGCAAACAAAGAAGGTACAAACTTTCAATAAATAAGTCATGAGAATGTAATGTATAGCACATGACTATAGTTAATAATACTGTGTTACACATTTGAAAGGCACTAAGGCAGTAGATCTCACAAATTCTTACCACACATACACACAAAGAAAAAATGAATCAGGATATAGGACGTAGGAAATGTTTAGGAGTATTCCAGTTATTTGGAACAGCCTATAAAGACTAAAGACATCATGAAAAACTGTACATAAGGCTAGACTATTTAACTAAAGGGTTAGGTATACATATCTATATGTTTTATGCATTAATATCTAGCCTTCTCCTGGTAATTATGTAAGGCAATCTACAAAACTTCTAACAATGTATGTGACTTTTTGTTAAATGAATTGAAAATAAATATTCCTGGAAGTTAGCCATGGTATAAAATAAGGTGCCTTATATGTGGCCTTGGTTTTTTTAATACACTTTTTTTAAAGAATAGTTTTAGGTTTATAGAAAAACTGAGTAAAGGATAGAAGCTATATTTCCCCACAATCAGTTTCTCATATTATTAACATGCTACATTCGTGTACTATATTTGTTACAATTAATGAGATAATATTGACACATTATTATTAACTAAAGTCCATATTTTATTCAGAGTTTCTTGATTTTTATCGAATGTCCATTTTTTTTTTCTGTTCCAGCATGCCATCCAATAGAGAGCACACTACATTTAATCATCCTGTCTCCTTAGGCCCCTCTTGACTGTGACAATTACAACATGACTCTTTAAAATATGGAAATTTTGTAGAATAAGGGTAGGGGAAAATCAAATAAAGTCAAAGATATGATAAGAGAGAAAATGATACATCTTATGAGATTATGTTCTATGGCTAGAGATGGGCATCAAATACGGTTTTGACCCACAGTGTCCAAAAGATACAAATACATCAGATGTTTATGATAATTCATCCTGGTAGAGAGTCCCACGATAACTTTCTCCTGGGGCCATGAATAAGACTTCGTAATGTCCTAAACACTTTTCTTAACATTGTGTTTATGGAAACTTTAAACATAGCTTATTAAGGCTATTTCCTGTAACATCTTAAAGGTGGGCCAAGGTCATGATGACTAAGTACCTTTCAGGTATAGGAGGAGGGATGGCAGGGGAGTCAATGCAGTGCAGCTATCCAAGCCCACCGGAGGATTGAATACTTCCCCTAAATAGCTCTTCCTATAGGGCTCTTCCCCAGGCTTCCAGGGAGAATCAGATAATTCAGGGTGACCCACCTCACCCCAGTCTTTCCCCAAGTTCCCCTTTGATGAAGACACACAAAAGACTTTAAACATGGGTACGTGAAGAGAAATCTCCACGGGAGGATTTAGAGTAGGATGACTAAAGGTCAGGTAGTTGTTGAAGCTGGTGGAAGGATGAGGGCTGGATTTTGACAGGCAAGTATTCCAGACACCTCACAGATTGAGGGATCGTGCCTGCTGTCTTTTCCTGCTTCACGCTGCACTTGTTCATCTTGGTTAGGGGCCGCTGCTCATAAAAATAAATTATATTCTCTTTGGCCACATCTGTGTACAGTGCAAGATGGCCAAACATTTGAAGCTACCTTCTTTTGCAATTATAGTATGCCAGAAATGAGATGAGATTTTCTGTAATCACAATTACTTATATTGTTCTCTAGATTTAGAAATTCTCTGTGGACAGTATTCCTAATTAAAGCATTGCTACAATTAAAATAGAAGTGTGACCTACTGTCCTTAAGCTTCTTTAAAATACCACACACACACGCTACTCCTACGCTAGCCTAGTTCTGTACAGTAGGATTAGTAGACCCCTATTTGATTTCTAACTTTACTCCTCTATATGTGTGACTTTGGAAAATGCTTCTAACATTTTGTGGCCTTAGTTGCCTCATCCATAATATGGGAAGTATATACCAATGATAAAGGGCAAAGATTAAAATTAAATGAAATAAATTATGTGATGTTCTTATACAAAAATTTAGATAGTAATATTGTATTAATGATTGTTATCTCTTTATGTATACATAAATATATATTTAAGGCCATTTACTTATCTACACACGATATATGATATCCCTTATATATCATAATTTTTAAATCATTGTATCCTTTCTGTGTTTGTCAAAAGTTTAACTGGTATTTCTTTCTGTTCTTTTGAATTTTCCATCTTCCAAGTTGTCATAAATGTTCACAAGCTTCAAGGATACTGAGCTTAGGGGAATTTTAGTGCTTTTGAAAGGTTGGAAATGTTATTCCAAAGTTTATTTTATTTCATACCCGAGAAAAAAGGATCCCATGACTTCAAGAAGCATAGTAGCTTGGACCTCAGTGACCTTTCATCTCCAGTAGGTTAGGTGAGGCCAATGGCATGGGGCAGACTAACCTGCCCATCTGGTGGTAAATACCACATCAGTGGTTTCAATATGGACCCTCCCAGCCCCACCTCACCCCACCTTGGACCATCTCTTACCTGCTCATCTTTGAATTCTCCCTGAAGAGTCTCTGTATTTCTTACAGTGATTGTCAAACTTCTCTCTTAAACCACAGTTTCCTTAAAAGTTGTGAAAGTGGGATACACTTTTGCATTCTCTCCCTCACCAAGCACAGTGACAAAGTGAGTGTGTAATACACTGAGCTGAATGAATGGATGAAGGATGAGATTGGACACCACTCAGAGATTCCCTGGCCCAATTATCTTACTGCCTTGAAGCTCCTATTACTTATTATATTACCAGTGCTTTCTTGGATGGACACATGTGACTACCTTGAAGGGCGCCACAGGTTCCATAGTGGAGGACAGGGCCCTAAGGAATGAGCTCACACATTTTGTGGAGAACTAGGACTCAGAACAATTACGATTTCTGTGATGTCCTTTTTTCTTGACTGAAGTAGGGTATTGTGGAGAAAGGGCATCATGAAGGCAATGATAAGAGTTTGGGTGCCTCAGAAGGAGTGAACAGAGATATACACTTATAGAGAGAGGCACCAAAAGTGAATATCCTCAGACTTTCAAACATAACTTTTCAATGATTTCCCTACAAATTATTTCTCAAATTTTCCAAGAGTTCTTCCTGACCAGCCTGCCATGTCAATGTTAAGGAAACTTTTTATTAGTTTCAGGAGTAAAAACAGTGCAAAACCATATAAACTACAAAGCTGGTTTACCAAATTGTGTAGCAGGAAGTTTCTTGAATGAAAAAGGAAAAGCTGTATGGTCATGACTAAACAACTGAGGAATGCTGTGCATACCTTCAAATCTGCTAGTTGGGAAGGAAAATTTTGAAGATTCATGATGCATTGGTTTCCACTTTTCCTGTGAATAGGACTTTTGTTTGTTGTCTTAGATACAATCATTTTATTAAGTTTGGGATATAACTCAGGAGACAAAGAAGTTTCCAGAGAGAATCTGTACCTTTTTGGTTTTTTGTTTTTGGATGACTTTTCTTTTTTAATTCAGACATTTTTTTCTTTTGAGAAGTTTCAGGTTCTTAGCAAAATTAAGAGGAAGACACACAGATTTCCCCATGTACTTCCTGCCCCCACACTGCCTGCCCCATTGTCAACATCCCCCAGCACAGTGGTAATATTTCTTATAACTGGTGAACCTATACTGACCCATCATTATCACCCAAAGTCCTTGGTTGCATTAAGACTCACTTGTGGTGTTGTACTTTATATGAGTTAAAGTACCATACAGAGTACTTTCACCGCCCTCAAAACCCTTTGTGCTCTGCCTATTCATCAACCCACCCCACTCCCCCCAGCCCCTGGCAACCACTGATCTTTTTACTGTTTCTGTAAGAATCCATCTTACATTCCCATCATCTTATCAAATTTGTTTTCACTTGTCTTTTTTACATTATAAATTTTATATCATGCATAACCAACCCTTAACATGTTATAGCTATGTTGTTGTTTTACTAAAATTTCAATTTTATCTCGGATTAGAAAATATCCTTTTTCTTCTTATTTGTTTCCCACTCTTACCAAATCTAAACACTGCATTGTCAGTCAGACATTATTCCCAGTCTACTAATTACTTTATTTTACAACGCCCTTTTATTTAAAATTTCTTGATTTTTAGATCAGAACAAACAGGGCTTAACACATATATTCTATAACAAGGCAGGATCCACCAACTATCTACCAGATGGGGGTTAAAGTAAATCTACCAGATGTTTATTCTGTGCTGTCATATCCCCAACACCGTGTGGGTGCATAATGACATGCTATAGGGTGCAAAAGGTTAATAAACTGATATCTGTGCCAAAGAAGTTTATAGTCTAGTTGAGATGGTGGGACACATTCACTTGATTCAATTAAGTAACATGACCTGAGAATATATAACAACAATATAGGCTGAAATGATTATGTGCAAAATTGTGAGACGCAGAAACTGACAAGAAAGGGAAGCCCATGCTGTAAAAAATGTACTAATTGTGAAGTTCGGATTCACCCAGGAAGAGAGAGTGCAGCCTTGCCTCTCAGGGGAGGGATTTTCAGAAAAGCAGCTGATGGGGACTACCATCCTGGCAGAAGCTAGGCACCTCCTGGATTTCAAGGAGTTGCCAGGAATTCTCCATCAGCTGTCCTGGAATGTTTGTTCCAATGTACTCATCCCAGAGTCCACTTAGAACCATGTCCCACCCACCCTGGCCATGGCTGTAAGGCTTGTACCAGCCCAGAGAGAACCTACCAGGGGAAGAAGAATCAATCTCTGTAGAATAAGACAATATTGTGTTTTTATACTGAGTATTTTTTCTAGCTGGAAACAGATAGTGAGCAAGAAACAATGGGAAAGGTATTGTATAAACCAAGGAACAGAAACTAGCTCACTATTTTGCATGTGTATGTGTCTGTATAAAGTCCCATTAGTAAATTCAGAAACCTGTCATAAGCAGAAGATGCAATTAACTGTTACCTGGAAAAGATTCCCTGTGCTTAGGACACATATAGAATGAATTTCCATCTCCAGTATGTGGCTTACTAGTTATGGAGCTGGGAGCAAGGTCAGTTTCTTCTGCTGTAAAATGAGAGTCTTAATGTCCTTTCCATAAGATTTGGAGGGAAGTAAGCAGAGTATAAATACATAGATTTCAGTTTGTCCCATTTTCTCTTAAAAAGAAGCTTCTAAACCTCATACATGTTTATTTTTGAAAATGATTTTGAGCTGGTGGTAAGTGGCATTAAAAAAATATAGTCTGGCCAACAACTGCTCTTGAAGCATGGCCTTAAAGTCAGCTGGTTGGTTGAAAAATGGGACTCCAGTGCGTGTGATGGCTTAGAAATCAGAAAAAATAATAGCCCTACAGTGGAGACAACACACTGGGTCCAATTAACATTTCAGAGAAATGAGCATTTCTTTATTTCTGAAATATTCAGAGTTAAGCATACTTAGATCGCTACAGTACTTATTGTGATGGTAGATTTTATGAAAGCTAGTTGTCTTCTCCATGGGGATCTCTTATCTACTTTCTGTAGATGACTGGAGGCTAAATACTCTATGTATATCAGCCAATGAGAGGTGTATTCATTTTCCACTGCTGCCTTGACACATTATCACAAAACTATCAGCTTGGAATAATGCCCACTTATTATCACACAGTTCTGTAGGTCAGAGGGCTCAGTGTAGCAAGGCTTAGTTGAGTCTTGCATTGCATCTCATAGGAAACAAGCTCATTTAGGTTGTAGGCTGATTTCTGTTCTTTTAGCTGTAGTACTAAGGTCCCTATTTCTCTGCCACCTGTCAGCCAGCAGTTATTCCTGTAAGTTTCGTGCACACTTTTTCATGCTGTCCACATGGTCACTCCGGCAAAGGTGGGCAGAGTCCCTCTCATGCTTCAAATCTCTCAAATTTATCCTTTTGGCACATTTCTCTGCTTTTAAGGCTTGTGTGGTTTAGATTGGGTTCACCTGGATAATCCAGAAAAAATCCCCTCATTTTTAAGACTCTTTAACCTTAATTATATCTTCAATGTATCTTTGCCATATAATATAACATTCGCAGGTTCCAGAGATTTGCACATCTGCAGGGGGCCATTCTGCCTACCAGAAAAATTAAAAGCTATTACTCTTTATCTATTTCCAGAGCATACTATATTTCTAAAAAACACTGTCTGATTTCAGTTAAATGATCTTGGCAACACCTGCCATCTAATAGGTTTGGAATATAATCTCTCAGAGTAGTTGTTCCTGACATTTAGCAGACACTGATCTGCCTCAAATACGTGCTGACTTGTTTTGGATTCTCTCCTAACATGAGTGACAAGTGTTTCTCCCCATCCCTGTTATGGTTCTCAGTAGTGGGATCTATTTTCTACATTACCAAATAGGAAAAAAAAAGTGGTGTTTATTGATAACTATGCTTCATTAAACCTAAATATTTTTCTGTACATATTATTTGGGACGATGGTCAGGAAAGGAATTAGAAATAGATTTTACTACATTTCCTGGTAGTAATGTGAGCAAACGTGGGTGCTAAATCATCTGTTGTCATTGGTAGGATTTAGCTGATAGGAGATACTCGGGTTTCCTGATGAGAGAACTTTCCTGTCACTGAGGACGGACGTGTTGCTCCCAGGAAGGAGTTAAGCTCCTCCTCATATGGGGGCTAAAGATAGCTGCAATTGCTGTGAGTGAACCCAAAGAACCCAGAGACAAAAGCCTAAACCCTGAAGAGCTGATCCTTGTATCCATGTTTTATTACTGGTCATATTTTTTGCCCTAATTATTCCCAATATTTATTTCCTTTAAGTCTAGAAAGGCACAATGGGGAAAAGTGAAATCACACATTATTATTATAAAATCCTTGTTCTTCAGGCTGATTTTCTCTTCTTTCTCTCTGGCTCACTTCTCCTTTAGCTATTTCACTGCTAATTAGGATTGCTAACAAGAATGAACAGAAGTAAAGAAGTGAAATACACAGGTACATCTGACCCTAATTACTAGCCCTAGTGTGGGGTTTGGGAAATGAGAAAGTGAAAACCAGTGACCAGAATGTTGGACTCTTTAGTCATCCTTGCTGGTCTCCAGAATGCCTGTGACAGTCATGGATAACTGAGTGGCCCCATTCTCAACCTATGGATGATCTTTAATACAAACATCTGGGAATAATTAGAATCCAAATTATTTTTTTAAATGATGAAGCTGGACCCAGAAACATTTGCTATCTGGTGCATAGCTACACAACATGAGTACCATGTAAATTTTCTTATACAATGTCTAGAAAGTTGACCCTATTTTTTTTCCTGGATATATTTGGAGAAGTCCAAGCCAGAATTACTGAGTTATAGTTACATTGGTCAGTATGAATAAGCTAAGACCAGAATGAAAATCTATACTCTTTCATACATGCTTCCCACCAGCTTATGTCTTTCTAGCTGTGGAACAGTTCTAGAGAAAGTGGCGATGCTGTACTGGAATGGTTAGATGTGGTGAAAAGCACCTGATATGTCATCACCTGCATTTTCACATGCTATTAGCGTGTCATGACGCCTTGTTTTCCACTAATAAATCACTATAAGCTTGAGGCCTTTGTCTTGACAACCTTATTTTCTCTCATCCCAAGAACATTCCACAGTCCTGGTGATAGATGACCAGACCTCATCTTTGCTTGAATTCCTGTGTAAAGAATTTTTCTTCATTTGAAAAGCTTTTTCCCTTTGAAATTCAGCCAAAATTTAATGAGAAAACTTATCCATTATGCAGTCTTACTCTTAAAGCTAATATGAGTCTCCAGTTATGGAAATCTTATACGTATTATCTGCCTTAAGTTAGGAATAATTTAGAAATCGAATAAGAAATCCCTTTCATTGACATTTTGAAGATTAAATCTGATGCCTCTTGAACTTTGTTATAGCTTCATGAATATTGTAAGGCTTCAAAACTTGGCTGTGGTTTTAAAACTCATCCAAGAAGGTCTTAATGGTGTTAAAACTCGTGTTTATGTAATATCCCTTCTTTCAACTGGTTTAAAGCACCTAGAACCTTGTTTGGGTCTATCTCCATGACATGCGTATAAGTTGTTAAGTAGAAGGCCTCATTATCTCCACTTCATAAGGAGGATCCCTAAGGGTCAAGAAAGTGACAGAAAACTAATAAAGGACACATAATTCTCTAGTAGATACTTCCAGGCTCTGAATCCCTCTCTGGGAAAGTTGTTTTCACTACTGAGTTTCCTCTTATTTGCAATACATTGTGTTAGCTGTGTATTCAACCCTCAACTTCTGCTTCAGCCTGGTGCCTAGCTCCTGCAGCCCACTTCTCTTCATTTGCCCACCGACCTGATTTCTATCAATAAACTTCTTACTCTAAGCCCTGGAACATCACTATTACTCTTTACTCTTAAAGTGCATGAGATTCTCCCAGCATGCTTTGGGCCTCACAATGGAGGTGCTCTTTTTAGTGGATCTATGATGAAAGCCAGGAATCTGCATATCAGTCCAAAGCTGATAGTAGTTGAGAAAAGTGCCTCATAATCAATCCTGATGTGGAATGGAAAAGTTGGAAAGATTTTTAGAATCTTGAGTTTATTAACTATGGTCTAGTGGATTCCAAGCCACCTATCCTAACTAGTTTGAGTTCCTGAGAGGCAAAGCACGAAGCAGAGATTCTTTTGCTAATGATTTATTGAGTTGTATTCTCAAGAGAAGGAAAGGGCTGGAATCAGGATAGGGCTGGGGGATAAGCTATCAATTTCCCAGCTGGAGAGAAGTTTCAGTTTGATCCCATAAGTATGCCCTGGAATACAGATTGACCACAGAATTAACAAGGGGAGGGCAGTTTTTGAACTTTAGAGTCAGTCAGTCATTTGGCTGAGTTCTTCTAGTGGGCAGAGGAAGTGGTGGGGAGTGCGGCCTTCCTGATGAGGCATTTCCAAGTTCTTTGAGAGTAATTCTTCATAGAGGGAGATAGCTGGAGGGTGATATCAGCATATCAGGGCTATGAGTATTCTGGCTGGGAAATGTGATCTAGGTCTGGCACCAATAGTATCTGCTACATCTCTCAACTCAACAAGAATCACCTTTACTCCCCCTAGTCTTGAATTCCCAGCTTTATCATTTGCCCAATCCATTACTTAACTCTCCATATTTCTGTGTTTGAGAACCTTCCCTAGAAGTTCCTTGACCATAGTTCCTTAAAAACTTGTTCTGCCCTGGAGCCTTCCCTGGAGCCTATCCATTAAAAGAGTACCATCTTGGGGTGCCTGGGTGGCTCAGTCAGTTAAGCTTCTCACTCTTCATTTCAGATCAAGTCATGATCTCATGGGTGTGGGATTGAGACCTGTGTTGGGCTCCACACTGGTCATAGAGCCTGCTTAAGATTCTCTCTCTCCTTCTTCCTTTGTCCCTCCCCTGTTCATGCTCTCATGATCTCTCTCTCAAAAAATCAATCAATCAATCAATCAATCAATCAATCAACAGGGTACCATCCCTGGCCACTGTTAGTTTTCAGATGTCTACATGGCTCTTCCATGACTTTTTGTTTCCACAATCCCAACATGCATTCTCCCTTTCCTGCTTAATTTATTTAGCTAACCCTCTCCCTAGTTCCAGGAAGAACTTTGACATTTCAGAACTCTAGGGGTGCCATTATCATTGCATTCTCGGAGAATACCTTCCAGAGCTGTGTGATATAGCAACCCAGGCAATACTCCTTGTGTACAGCCTTCTGCCTCCAAACTAGCCTTCTGCAGCAGAATGTGACTGTCCTCTTCCCGGTCTTGCCCTCTCCAAGTCTCTCATTTCCCAGGTTCTGCCTGGGTATTAGAAAAGCTAGGAATACTTTTACTTTGCTATGCTTGTTACCTTCTGCCATGTTTCCTCCTCTAATAAGAATTTACAAAAGGTTGTAAAATCATAAGAAGCCATCAAATGTTATTGTACACTCCATTATATGGCAAACTAATAATGAAATTGAACACTTCAATAAAATAACTTCACTTGGTAGAGATATTGCTAAAAGGTTCATATGACAAAGTAAATAAAGGAGCTAAACTAAATGTGGAACGTCAAAGACAGAGATATTAAGCTAGCTTCCCAGATCCTGGAATTACTGCCTGCACATGAGTTGGACTTTTCACAGAACTTGGGGTCTGTGTGCTATGGCAGAAATTCAGAAAGCACTGCTTCCAAAAACTTTCCTGCCAAGAAATTCCTGTTCTAAAGATAGAGCATAGTGATTGGTAAATCAGATTTATATATTTTTTTTATTTATTTACAACACACTCACAAAAGTGAAACAATTATGATTGTTTAAACATACTATACTAAATATTATTTAATTTAAAAATAATGAGGCAACTGACAGGAAAACAAAATTCATAAAGAGAAAGGTTTAGGGGTGCCTGGGTGACTCAGTCGGTTAGGCGGCCGACTTCGGCTCAGGTCATGATCTCATGGTCCGTGAGTTCGAGCCCTGCATCGGGCTCTGTGCTGATGGCTTGGAGCCTGGAGCCTGTTTCAGATTCTGTGTCTCCCTCTCTCTGACCCTCCCCCGTTCGTGCTCTGTCTCTCTCTGTCTCAAAAATAAATAAACATTAAAAAAAAAATAAAGAGAAAGGTTTACTGTAGTAACCAAAGTAAACTAAAAGTATAATTTCCATCTATCAAAGTGGCAAATATTTTACAAAATGGTAGTATGTACTGTTGGTCAGGATATGGTAAAATGCACATTCAAATATGCAGCTGGTGGTAGAATAAACGGTAGAGCTTTTTAAAAACTTTTTATAAGTTTATTTATTTATTTTTGAGAAAGTGAGAGAACAAGCCGGGGAAGGGTTGAGAAAGAGGGAGAGAGAGGATTCCAAATAGACTCCGTACTGTCAGAGCAGAGCCCGACTCGGGGCTTGAACCCACAAACCGTGAGACCATGACCTGAGCTGAAATCAAGAATTGGATGCTTAGCCAACTGAGCCACCCAGGCATCCCAAGTTTTTTTGAAGAGCTATTTTTTTCACTATGCATCAAGAGTCTAAAGAAACAACCTGAGTGAGCAATTTTATTGCAAAAGATTTGTACGAAGAAAATGATCAAATATACAATGAAACAAATATGTGTGTGCAAATAGGAGAAATAAAACTTTCCATATTCATAACCACAACAGATAAATGTTTTTATATATATATATATATGTTAAACAGTTTCAGATTCACAGCAAAATTAGTTAATCAAGGCAGAGCCTCTCTTAGTATCAACACCCCCCACCAGCAGAGTGGTACATTTGTTATGATTTATGAACCTACACTGACCTGTTATTATGATCCAAAGTCTGTAGTTTACGTTATAACTCACTCTTGGTGTTGTATATTCTATGGGTTTGGACAAACTTATAATGACCCATATCCTCCATTATAGTATCATATAGAGTGTTTTTACTGCCCTCAAAATTCTCTATGCTCTGTTTATTCATCCCACCCCATCCACCTCAGCCCCTGGCAACTACTGACCTTTTTACTGATCCCATGGTTTTGCCTTTTCGGAATGGCACTTAGTTAGTATCACTTAGTTGGAATCACATAGTATGTAGCCTTTTTATATAAGCTTCCTTCACTTAGTAATTTAAGTGACCTCCATGTCTCTTCATGTGTTAATAGTTATTTTCTTTCACCACTGAATAATATACCTTTGTCTAGGTGCACCGAAATTTCTTTATCCAATTGCTGGTACATGTTTACCATGGAAGAAAATAGCCTCATTTTACTGGGCTCTGTCAGGTATGGTGTAAGTTGACTTTTTCAATGGTGATATAATCCAAGTCAAAGTTTGGAGGTTTGGAGAACAGGAAAATTTGGGTTGAATGGACACGGAAAAGATGGAGTAGGGTTGAAATGACTTGGGTCTAATAAGCTCAGATTTAACAAGGCTTTTATGTGGCTTAGCCCAGGTTGTATAATTCTGAATTCGATTTGAAGTCCAAGACCCAACTAACTAGAGGAAAATACTAACTTTGTTTTGTTTGCCTGCTTAGCTTATTTATCTTTCTCAGGACCCTCATGTGTGTCAGTGAGTTAGAATAAGACTCATGGGCTTGTGCATGTTTAAATAGTCACAAGAGCTGGACAGCCATCTAGCAGATAAGTTTTAAAAAGGAGTGATAGTTCCAGAAAGAAGCCTGAGACTTCAGTACTGAAAGCCTGTTGGGACTTCTTTGCCTTATTGCTTCATCTAAAACTCTCTGACTAGCTGTTTAAAGTTCAATAAATAACAACTAGTATTATTGGTATCTTTATTAGCCACGTTAATAAAGGCTTAGGTTTTTAGTGTTTCCTCCACGCTGTGTATTTGTACCTCTGTAAATATTGCTATGCAGGAAGCCCCTTCCTTTTTCTCCTTTTTTAACTCTTACACCTGCTTAATGACAGTCTTATGTGCAACCTCCTGTATGAAGCCTCCCTGGAATTTTACAGTGATTGATTAAATCCTTGTCCTTAGAGTTGGGTCTGCACAATTTGACTCTTTAAAATATACAAGCAGCACAGAATTCAACATATGGAATGTGCACCATGGATGGCTGAGTGATTTTCAAAATGAGAATGCAGTCACCACAGTATTAAATTCTTATTTGGTTAAATGAATACATAATCTTGAATTATCATG
This sequence comes from Panthera pardus, assembly GCF_024362965.1. Classification (NCBI taxonomy): domain Eukaryota; kingdom Metazoa; phylum Chordata; class Mammalia; order Carnivora; family Felidae; genus Panthera; species Panthera pardus. The sequence goes on along the minus strand of NW_026526732.1, from coordinate 20,108,254 downwards.
AAAATTTTATTTTAAAAGATATTAAAAATTCCTATTATTCCATGTACTGACATCTTTATTCGCTCAGACAATCGAATGGATATGAGCCTTAAACAATTCATTTCCAACAACAGTTCACAAGCTTAAAATGGAACATAATTTTGGTTCTATCTTTTAAGAGATTTGAAGAACTTTCTCATTTACTGCTTCAGACTGAAATAATTGCCTAAACTTCCCAACATTCATTTATACACAGCTTCTTATATTATTTTTATAGATATTCAGAGCTCCTAATTTGACTAATGTATTAAATAAACACTTCATTCATATTATATTTATGTTAGTTTTTATTCAATAATCTCAAGTAATAGCTTATAGTCATTACATCAAGTTTCATTTTGAATGTTATCAAATGTATTCTAGTCACCATCAATAATAATCAAGCCTCAGTTGGACCATGATCCTACTCCTGAGCTGTCAGTCATTCACTATGAGAAATAGTGAGATAAGGTAGAAGAGAATTATCCAAATAACTCTTATTACTGCATGGAAACAAGCAAGGTGTCTTCCATTGTAGATGGAGTTTATTCTGACAATACAATGGTGGCTTTGCAATTGACAGTAGAAATAGGAGATGCCTTGTGGTGGATGGATTTCTGGCAGCACAATGGCCCCCAGCTATCCTTACTCTTTGCATACAAACTGATCTGTGACTGCATCACATTCAAGGAAGCCAGGGGCAATGGAAATTCACCAATAAACCACAGTATCCCTTGTACACAAAACAAGCTTTTTCTCCTGGTCTAATCTAACTTGAAAAAAATACATTTTTATGCTGTTCCAGTCTACATGAGCAGTTGTAGATATACCTGGTGATTCTGATTCAGCAGTTGCAGAGGAAAAGAGAAATCACTGCTGCCTTCACTTTATAGTTCTGAGATCTTTCAGGGGGCACAACTGAAAAATCAATGCCAAATGTTCTTAGAGAAGATGCTTTTAATGGGTTTCCTGTTGACCTCACCACTAGAAGCAGCTGTCATATTTGATCAATGTGGCAGTGTCATGCTGATCAATCTCTTCCCTGGTTTATCCTTCCCAAATATTTCTGAGCATATACAGGGTGAATGTATAAGCCTTGGTTCCAGTGCTCATTTCTCACCAAAATAATCCCTACATTGGTTTCCTTATCCCTTGTTAAGGATGGAATTAATCTCCACTTCTGCCTTTTTGTTTCTAGCTATGAAAGAAATCAGCAAAGGGGGACTAATGGCATATTTTTAATCTCACCCAGAGTACTGTGACAACACAGTGAGCCTTGGGTTAAGGAAAAGAAGGCTTCCTCTTTTTATGCTGAGTTCATTTGAAGAATATTGCAGAATATCAGGCCTCAAAAAAGTACAATACTTTGAATGCACTCATGTAGCTATTTAACCCAATGCATGTGCAAGAACATACAAGGGAATATGTGTGCGTGCATGTGCACGCACACACACACACACACACACACAAATACACACACAGTGAGAAAGAGTTCTACTATCGCTCAATTTTACACCTAAATCCTGGATTATTGTCAAATTACATGAGCTTCAGTATAAATCTAGTATTTCAGCCTAGACTTCTCCTACCTTTATGATGAGGTTCAGGTATCCATTGCTCATTACTTCAATCTAGCCTTGGTAATGACTAATGCTGTCCATTATTTCTGCTATCTCAATTTTGAACCTTAGTGGTTAGTGTGCTCCTCCTTGTCTCTAGATTTGGACACTTTTTTATATGGTTTTGAGAATCAAATAGATTCATTAAGGGGTGGTGAGGCACATATACTTCATCTCATTCCAAGTCCTAATTGAAAATAATTGGCTTTGTTACACAAGAAAAAGTCCACTTTGGGTACAAAAATGAGCAAGGAATAAGTATAGACAAAGAATCATCTTGACCACATTTGTGTTTGTTTAATATACCCTTATCTAAGAATAACTAGAAGTCATGAGGGAAAAATCTTGATATGTTGCCCAATTACTTCAGTAGAACTGAATCCCATGATTGAGGCATCATCCAAAACTGGTGTAGCACCTGGCATCCTAGAAAGCAAAATTCCCATAAAGCACTAAAAAAGTCCCACAGTCAACAGAAATACTGGCCCAGCAGTGCTACATTCCATATGTTCCTCCAATGCATTTTTGATGAGTGTGTTTTGATAAGCTTGAGCAAGGTCAGTTTGCAAACACCTGACCTCAGTAGTCTAGGTTAGCAGTCTAGGTTAACTACAGGCACAGAGCATGCATGCTGCTTGAGAGAGTTCGTTGTGGTACAGTAGAGCTTCCTCTAAGTTTGTTCGTATCCTGTGACTTCCAAACTGTTGTTACCAACCAAGATGATATGCCTGCTTCAAGAGCCACTTGTTTAATTAGATTTTTAAGTTAACCTCTATGGCTAAGTACACTGCCAGCTAAGTGCATGGACAACAATTGTGTCCAGAAGGATTGACCCTGGAATAGTCTGGGAACTCAGATAAAACCTTGGGAAATTAGTTAATAGTTTCTTGTGACTAGGTCAGTCTGAAGGTCATAGAATCTAGAATCTTGATTTTTAGTGCTGTGTTTCTTATCAAACAATTTTTGTCTGTTGTCTTTAACTTTATGTAGTAAATTTATGGAACATCTATATGAAAGGGCCTTGCAAAACATTCTGCCTCTATATCAACATGTTCCATGTGAAATAAATCACGGTGACCTCACCGTGTGATGAAATATGTGGAAGTTCTCTTTATAGATTACATAATCTACAGTCAAGGGCAAATTTTATTTTGCACACACAAGCATTTATCAATGTGGTGGCAATGCCACATCTTTCCATGAGCCTGCTGAGTACAATATCCCTCTTGGATTACATCGAAGCAAGAGACAGAGAAACCTAACACTTAAGAGCAAGAACTCTGGAATCATACCAGTTGAGTGTCAGGCTAGTCACCACCATTATCCAGCTGTATGATCTTGGACAAGTCATTCGACCCACCAGTGCCTGGATTTTCTGTTAGTAAGCTGGACATAGTAATATCACCAATTTCATAAGTCATTGTGAGATGGATAAGATAATATATAGAGAGCACCTGATTAAGTTCCTGTCACATAGCAAGCATTTGATCATGTTATCTCTTTGTATCTGGTGCCAGATGAGGTTTGGTGCTAATTCTTGCACATTTTTAAAAACAAATAAAATTTTTAGTTTAGAAAAGTTTTAAAGAAAAGTTGAGAATTTATATCAGGGAGTTCTTATACACACTACATTCAGTTTCTACTGTTGTGAAATTTCATAGCGCTATGTTACTTTTGCCCAAATTAATGAGCCAACATTGGCACAGCATTATTAACTAAACTCCGTATTTTTCCATATTTCACCAGTTTTCTTTTTTTTGCTCCAACATCCCATCCAGGATATAACATTATATTCTTTTATCTTGTCTCCTTAGACTCCTCTCAGTTGTGACAATTATTGAAGATCTCTTGTTTTCGATGACCTTGACAGTATTTAGTTCTAGTCAGGTATTTTGTAGAGTGTTCCTAAAGCTGAGTTTGGTTGATGTATTTCTCATAGTCAGACTGGAATTATGAGTTTGGGGAGGAAGACCACAGAGGTGATGTGTCTTTCTTCATACAACATAATAAGAAGTAAACCTTACGCGGGGGTGGGGGGTTGCCTGGGTGACTCAGTTGGTTAAGCATCCAACTTTGGCTCAGGTCATGATCTCACGGTTCATGTGTTTGACCCCCATGTCAGGCTCTGTGCTAACATATCAGAGTCTACAGACTGCTTCAGATTCTGTGTCTCCCTTTCTCTCTGCCTGCCCCACCCCCCCCCTCTGTCTTTCTCTCTCAAAAATAAATATTAAAAAAAAAGATTACACTCTATCTATCAATTTATTACCAATGATGTTAACATTGATCATCTGGTTAAGGAAGTGTTTACCACGTCTCTCTTTTTATACCCCTTTTAATGCTGTACTCTTTGAAACCAATTCATTAAGTGTATACCACACTTAAAAGATGTGAAGTTATTCTCCACCTTCTTAAGGGCAGGGTATAAATTTTTTAGAATTCTTCTCCCCCATTTATTTTTTTAAATTTAATAATTTATGTATATGAGCAGGGACTTCTTTTTTTAATGTTTATTTATTTTTGAGAGAGAGAGAAAGAGAGAGAGAACACAAGTGGGGAGGGGCAGAAAGAGAGGGAGACAGAATCTGAAGCAGGCTTCAGCTGTCAGCACAGAGCCCAATGCGGGGCCTGAAGTCAACTATGAGATCTTGACCTGAGCTGAAGTCGGAGGCTCTACCGACTGAGCCACCCAGAAGCCCAGAGCACAGACTTCTGAGTATATTTTATACTTTGGGTTATAATTCAATACTATATTATTTATTTTGTTGCTTAAATGGTTTAGCTCTGGGAAAGACATTTGGGTGGTCTTTCAGTTGGCTCTAGTATCCCTCTGACATATATGTGTCTTATTTTGTTTTTTAAGTACTTCCTTACTTTACGGTACTACAATATGCTCTAGGCTCATCTTGTATATTTCCTGCCCCAGCCCTACAATTGTTTATTTCTCCAAAAGAGTCCTTATTCCTTTTATTAGAGAATGGTATTAGAAACCAAGATCTGGTATTAGAAACCAAGCACTGGGTATCTTGTTGCTATTGGGGTCTTAATGTTTCAGCCCACTGAGCTGGGAAATATATGTACACCAGTCCACACTTAAATATATATGTATAATTTTTTCTATATAAACTTATCAACATCTATATTAAGCTAAACTTAAATTCATCCTGATGCCTTCAGTATGATTCTGGTACCACATGGTTTATTTATACAGAGGCTTATCTATAACCTCTGACTCCAACTGTGATAAAATTGGCTTCTGCCATACACTTGTTTATTTGTTCAACCTTGGTACATGTACAGCTATTTCAGAATTGTTAACTTATGCTCCATGAGAAACAATTTGGCCAATGAGTATAGTGCTTATATTCCATTTCTGAATATAATTTTAATAGATTCAGATCAGCCCTGCGGCCTCTCAAGGAGGTCCTTCTTATAGAATCTATATTTGGCATTCTTGTTTCTATAAATATGCCCTTCATAACCTGAGCAGAGCAGTTGACATCCAAGAAAATTTGCATAAAGTCTGTACCCTGTATTGGTTTTAGTAACAGACTCTGCTAAGAATTCTTTTCCTGTGTGCTCTCAACAACATTAATCTTAGAAACTGCTCTTCTAATTTCTGTGACACATATTGACTAAAGTCTCACTAGCCATGAGTTCTTACTGGGGCCTTAGGAATTCCAAATTCAATTCTTTTAAGAAATTCTCTTGGGAGACACTACATAAAAAGCAATATGCCACTCAAGAAATCCCAATAATTGCAACTTTGGGACAGATAGTGTTGTTATCTACACAGACTGTTGTCTACTTAAAATATCAACATAAAATATCCAGTAATAGTGACCTGGGAAGGTGAACCCTGGATTAAAATCCATAGTATATTTCATTCTTAGGTGGTACAGGTAGGGTAATAAGCCTTATGACCTATATTTAAACCCCAGAGTCTGTTTAGAACATGATAGGCTTCTATTCCAGGCTCCCAACTTATCCACTTGGGATATGAATTTCAAGGAAAAGGCTGAAGAATATGAAATTCTTTAATATGTCCCAAAGTGTACATTTTTATGTACGGTATTTTGTCCATTTATAGATACTGTATTATATTAATAAGAAGTCAATTATAAAAGTAGAATTAAAATGCTAATGTCATACAATTTTATGGTTTTGTTTTTATAATAAATAAGACTCAATATTGGCTAACGGACAATGCTATGTTAGGCCCTAATTAAATAAGTCAGAGGTCAGTGGAATATTCACAAATAGCTCTTGTATTTTTGCAAAATCCACCCTAACATATTAGTTTAATCCAAACACTGCAACACAAAGCTAGAGGTACTTTATTTTTTTTTTATTTTTTTTTCTAATTTTTATTTTATTTTTATTTTTTTTATTAATATATGAAATTTATTGTCAAATTGGTTTCCATACAACACCCAGTGCTCATCCCAAAAGGTACCCTCCTCAATACCCATCACCCACCCTCCCCTCCCTCCCACCCCCCATCAACCCTCAGTTTGTTCTCAGTTTTTAACAGTCAAAGCTAGAGGTACTTTAAAAGGACAGACCATTGAAAGGAACTCAAAACAGGCCAGAATACCATTAGATCATGGAACTCCCTTACATATGTAAAAGAAAGCATGTTTCCCATCACCCATAAAAAAGTAGAAGTGGTGCTATGAACATAGATATGCCTTCTTCAAGTTTGATAGAGGCCGAGAGGAATAGGCAAGGATTCTGACCCAGCAGGTTGCTGAGGAGAGAGTTGGTTCCTGATGAATTTTAACCACACTCTAACTTCCCACGGTGGTTAAAGCAGCCAGCTTCTGTAACACACTTTATCTCTCTGATTACCGGCCAAATGCTTACTGCAGACCTGCAAAGATTAGTTACTCCAGGGGGAGTGGTTTATAACTCCACGACAGTGTTTTTTGCCAGATCAATAATAAAGGCAAAGGCACATGGCAAGCTGCCCTCATTTTCTCTGAACTATCCCTGTGGTCCAACTAAATGTTACTGACTGGTCCTCAGCATCACTTAAACACAGCAGCAATTGTTCTCATTTGTTTTTCATATGCACCACAATTATTTGAAATAAGAACTAGCTAAAATGCAATTGTGTTTTGGGGGAATTAAGGGCTTGATATATATTATCATTAATTTGCAGGGAGCCTACAGTTCATGTGTCAGGTAAGTGGAGGGTTTCTTTCTTAACAATAGATTGTGATGGTGTATTTAGAAAAATGTCTGTACTGCTCACATATGTTAAAACCAGGGGGTTTTAAGCAATAGAAATTCAACTAATAACAACAGTGATAATAACATATGCTCGATTAAACGAAGCTTCCTTTCTTCTCTTCCATCCTACATAGGAGTTAATTTACGTTTTAATAAACTGAGCAGAAAATATTTTTTTCTGTGGTGTGAACAGACAAAACTTTTTAGGGAAAAGTGGAAAATATAGAGTCAGAGGAAACAAAAATTCACAGATCCTAGACATGAACATGAACAAGCTTGGACAGTTGTGAATCTCATCACCAGTGCTCTCTGGAAAAGGATAAAGAAAATTTAGCAGCTCAGGTCTTCGAGAAAAATTGAGGGCACGTTACTCCTTTGAGGTCATTATTTTTAAAATGACCTGATTAATCTTCCTTCAATTAATCTAACATTTGGGTCATTTAAAGGAATATGAATTTTATTTTCTTTGTTTGATATGTTATCAGTATACAATAACACAGCCCTTTCTATTTTGATCTGAATTGAGATTTTATCCAATCATGTATTGAGTATATAATGCTTTCAGATAGAGAGGCAATGCAGAGCTACAAATACCAAGAAATCTGAAGAATATTTTCTCCAGGAAAGTTATGTTTACCACTGTTTCCCAAAATGCTTCCTTGTTTTGTGATGATATAGAAGAATACTTTCTTTGTTTCTTTTTAATTTGAAGTTAATGCTGAGGGTCTATATTTGAAAAGGCAACATGACTAGATTTATGCATAGTGGTGGGGTTCTAATGAAATAGAACAGCCACAACGAAAGTACTCTATTGGAGCTAAACATTCTCTCGATCTATTTTCTTTATCTTTTCACTTTGGGCATTCAATCTGAGACAGCATTATTAAAAACTCAGAAGGGGCACCTGGGTAGCTCAGTCAGTTAAGAGTCCCACTTTGGTGGGGCACATGTGTGGCTCAGTGGGTTGAGTTTCCGCCTTCGGCTCAGGTCACGATCTCCCAGTTCGTGAGTTCAAGCCCTGCATCGGGCTCTGTGCTGACAGCTCAGAGCCTGGAGCCTGCTTCGGATTTTGGGTCCCTCTCTTGCTCTGCTCCTCCCCTGCTCATGCTCTGTCTCTGTCTCTCTCAAGAATAAATAAACATTAAAAAAAAATTTAAAAACTCAGAAAAAAAAATCAAGCTGATTGTTTTTGCTAACAAATGTCTCGTCTGTCATGGGACTTCTCCAGCAGTTAGATAAAGCTGATACTTGCATGCATAGTGCTATTGAGCAGGGACCAGGTCCAGCTCTGGAGGCCACTGTCTCTGTACTTAACTAGCTATGCGACCTTAAGTTTAGGACCCTGGGATTTCTGTGGAACAATGTACTTCTTTCCCAGATTTGAGTCGACTAAGAAGTAGACTCAGAAGCAAAACAGATGAGGATAAAATATGTTTTATTAATAATGTGACTGTATAACTAGAAAACTCAAAAACTTTATTAAAAATTAGAATTAATAAATTAATTTGGCAAGCTTGAAGGATACAAGACCAAAATGCAACCACCAAGAGTGTTTTTACACACTGGCAATAAATAACTTCAAAAAAACTTCCAAATTTACCGATCATTGCAGTATAATAAAAATGAAATACCTAGGTTCCGCCTATGGAAAAATTACAAAACGTTGCTGGGATGAATTTAGGAAACTCTAAATAAATGAAAGCCTTCTAAATATGCTCTAAGTCATGATCTGGGCAGCAGTCACATGGGTATGGACTTCCATGAACATTTATTGATCAGTAAAGATTTCTGTGGTTTACCATATGTGAGTTATACATACCTCAATTAATTTTTTTCTTTTTAATTTAAGAAAAAAAAAAAAAAAAACTAACTGAAGAGCAGACAACCCAAATGGATTAGGGGCATAGATTAGATATGTGGCCAAGATAGACTTGTCACTACTTGGTCCTGGAACTAGAGCGATTAACCCGTCTATCCAACTACAGGACTGCACAATGACAAGCCACATCTTCCCAAGGCCTGTGACTAACCAGAACCTTTGAGTACTGACGGGTCATTGGCTCCAAGGGAGAGAGCAAAGGGAGGAGTTGAGCATGTCCAGTTTCTTGTTCTCAGTACATCAATAAAATGAATCACTCTTCTCTTCCCATTAGGTGAGTCAAAAATCTGAGGTGATACTTAATAGGGAGTTTCTTCAACAGAAGCATTAACTGAAGGGGAAGAGAGACGTTTCTCCCCAACTGTGACTTAACTTTAGTGTTCCTATGTGTAAGCCAGTGATAATAAACTTATCTCATACAGTTGTGTAAAGAGTAAAAAAAGATAAGCTATGCGAATGGCTTTGCCAAGTACCAGTAAATGTAGAATTGGAAAAGCAAAGCATAGAAACTTCAGACGGGCAAGGGATCTTCGAAAGATAATCTGATACACTTGTGGCATTTTTTTTTTTTATTGGAAAACAGAGACCCAAGGAGGTCTAGACCCTTATCTAAGTTCCATGGCTTGTGGGAAATGTACTGTTAACGTGTTCTAGCAGACCCGCCTGTGGGTTCCAGGTGCTCATGTGCCTGGTGCAGAGGTCTTTCTGTTACACCGCTCTACAGAGTAGCCATCCTACCTGGCAGCAGACAGAATCGCCAACCCTTGTCCCGACCACCGTGTTTTCAGAAGCTACACAGTCAGTTGCTACCCCCGTGGAGGCCCTGTGTGCTGCCTCACTCAGGAAGCAATTTGTAGCCCTTATTGCACTGTAGCAATAGGAACAAGATTACTGCTTAGAATCAAGACAGCTATTTGCACAATCCACTCAAGTAGTTAGACAGGTATTCTTTTGAAGGTAAATAAACACAGGCAACTACAATTATTTTCTTCCATTTAGCATATTAGAAAAGGTAATGATTTAATGATACCCTAGTGGTCTGTAACAGTTAGCACACAGCAGAAAAAATGAATCATAAAATCCCCTTCTCACTAAAAACTCTGAGACTAGTGTTATGAAAAGGGACTAAACCCCAGGGAACCACCGTGTTTTCACCTTCCCACCAAGTGACAATATTATTAGTTTGGATTCTCTATTCACTGGTCGTGAAAATATAGGATTTGGGGGAAACGGGAAAACCTGTTACATATTCTGTTTGTTCAGTAATAGATCCTTGCAACATTACCTGAGACAGTTGCTATGGCAAAGAAAATGGTCCTGTAAAGGCCAATTTTCGGACTCTAATGTTGCACCTTCCCAAATGCTAGTTCATACTGAGCTGGGGTAGTAGCTAGAGAGAGAGTTCTTCCTGATGGTGGTACCTCCTTCATCTGCAGAGCCAGTGGACTTTCAGGGTATGGAAGTGCATGTGCTTGCTTCAGATTCACACAAAACACACAAGCTGTTGGTGTTTATTTTGGAAAGGGGTGTGAATTACAAACATTTCCTGAAAACATGTGCCTACTAGCCTCCCGGCTCTCTGTATGATAAATATTACCAGGATGGGCTTCTTCGTTATAGATTGCCGTTAGAAGATTATGTGTCAGGACTTCTAGTCAGAGAGATAGCTGTGCACATCTAGAAGGATCCTAGGGAGAAGCCTCAAACCAGCTTGACAATGATACTGGTGCACAGCAGATGCCCTCTCCTCAGCCACCAGAAAAGTGCCTTTTCTGCAGATTTCTGTATCTGCAACCACATTGCCACAGAGTGTAACAGAAAGAACAAGGATCAGGAGGGCATTTGGATACCTCTGCTCTTTCCTCACTTGTAAATGGTGAGATTAATGTCTATTTGGCGGGATTATCATGAACTCGTTATTTGAGCACTTATAAACAATCCAATAAATAGCAGCTAGTATTAAGGTGTATATTTCCCATTAACATTAGATAAATTTAAAATTAGTTAAAACTGACAATAGTCTACTGATTTTTTATTATATAGTATGTATATATACATGTATTTTATATATGTAATACATTACCCATAATAACATCAGTGAATAGCTACAGTTAGAGGCTAGCATGGCTCAAGAAATGTGTCACCGTTTGACCAGTCTGTCTTGTTTGCACCGGTGCTTCCAGAATAATATTGCTTCACTCTCAAAAGTGACCCAGTTTGGACAATAACTTATATGATCACCCTAAATAAGGTTCAAAAGGAAACTACTGATTTTCAAGAAATCCAAGAACAGTTACAGCCTCAATGCTTAGATATAATATGTCCACTAGACAAACCATGGCTTAAAAAATTTGTACTAGGGACACCGACATAATTTTAAAAATATATAATAAATCTTTAATGGCAGTTACCAAACAAAAACAACAAACTCAGTGGTCATAAGGCTTGCCCCTGATAAGAGAATTTTCCATGAAGAACACCAGGGGTTTATTCTCATATTTTTCTGTACTTTGCTCCTGGGTTGACTTTAATAACTGCCACTTGAAGCAGGTGGTTTTAGTATTAACTAGGACCCTTTAAGTGGCTGCTGCAGTGAAGGTTAATTTTGCCTCTCAGTTTTTGTCTGTTTTTTTTTCTTTCTTTCTTCACTTCCTGGTAACATATCTAATTCTAGTAGCTTTAACATATAGCTCTAGCACTTGGAAGTTTCAAACAGTGTTTAAAGCCTTGTTTAAAACTCACCAGACAGAGACACCTAGGTGGCTCAGTAGGTGAAGCATCCAAATTTGGCTCAGATCGTGATCTCATGGTTTGTGAGTTCAAGCCCCATGTCAGGCTCTGTGCAGACAGCTCAGAGCCTGGAGCCTACTTTGGATTCTGTGTCTCCCTCTCTCTCTGCCTCTCCCCCACTCATACTCTGTCTGTCTCTACCAAAAATAAACATATAAATAAATAAATAAATAAATAAATAAATAAATCTCACCAGACAGATGACATTAATTTATCTCCTTTATACCCTAATATAAAAGAGAAGGAAAGGAAATTGACAGTAAGAGCCAAGGGTTCTGGGTAACAGACATAAGTCACCCTGTTTTAATGACTTAGCAGTTTTTGCAAGGATGTTTGCTTTCTGCTGTACATAACTTTCTATAGTTGTTCTGTGTAGTTTGATTTCAAAGCACTTTCTGCCTGTCATACTCTTTATTTCCTCTCAGAAAATATCCTTTCAAATGAGAAAATATTACTTTAATAAATCACATTTTTAATAATTTCCTATTAAGCAACATTGGAAGATGAGGTAAAATTGAATGTTTCCCCTCTTCAGCCTGGCCCCAGTATTTTGTATCTTATGCTTAGGGTAGATACAAGTCCTGTATCTTTTTCACATTTTCAACTATATCTAAGTAGTTAAGCTTTTTTTTTAAAGTTTATTTATTTATTTTTGAGAGAAAGAGAGAGTAGAGAGGGGTGGGGGGAGGGGAGAGAGAAAGAGAGAGAGAGAGGGAGGGAGAGAAGATCCTAAGCAGGCTCTATGCTCAGCATGGAGCCTGACACGGGGCTGGATTCATGACCTGGGATCATGACCTGAGCGGAAATCAAGAGTCAGGTGCTCAACCAACTGGTCCACCCAACAGTTAAGCTTTTAAAAATAACTTTTAGAAATGTCTTATTTCATCTCAAGCTCAACATCAGTATCAAGACTCTTGACCTTCTCTTATAAGCATTCCAACCTTCTTTAACTTCTCTGCTGCTCTCGGGCTGGAACTTTAGTGTCCAGTGGCCTATCTAGGCTGGAACAAAGAGGTCATCTGGCTGGGGTGCAAGGGGCCTTGTGCTGTTCTCAGTCCCATCAGTAGCTAAACTCACCACCTTTCCCACCTTCTGGCACCTAGAACACACACCATAGGCCTCCCACCCCCCAGAAACAATCAGTCCGGGTGGGGGGAGGGGAGGAAAAGCCCACCGTAGACAAAAGCAAGTTTCTGGAACTAAATGCACCATCTCTCAATTATGCCAGTGATGTGTTTCAAATCGATTTTGTTTTACAAACCTGTTATTTTTTTTTTCAACAAATCCAGTTGGTTTCTGAATTTCTCATCCATACATAAGTCCTCAAATTTACACTTCTGATATGGAGCTCATATCTAAGTTGATACTGTTCTTGTGCAACTTGTTTGGCAATTGGGAAACTTTAGATTACTTGTTACACGGGTGAAAATGATTGTAGGGTTTTTGAAATTCACAGGTAAATGTTAAATGTTAAAAGTAAATGTCTAGTATGACTTTTCCATCAAGAAACAATTTACCTCGGTTTCCAATAATCAGCAAATCTGATTCAAATATTTCTATACTGTCAACTATATATAAGGAGATATTTATACTATCTAGTTCTTACTCTGGATTCTTGTGGCCCTAGATATAAAAAAATTAGTCGAATCATCAAAAGAAAATATCAGGGCTTAGGTAATGCGCAAACTGAGTTATTATAGATTGTGCATTGTCATAGAAGATATTAAAAATGCTTTTTCAGTACCGTGATCTAGGGAGACTTTTAATATAAGTTTCTGTGAGCCAAGAGAGAATAAGAGTTATTTTCATTGCTCCTGAAGGATTTCCTTGCAATATTTGAAAGTTCTTTATTTTCACCTGTATGGAGTTTGTGTCATATGTTATAAAACCATTATTGAATTCAGAAAATAAAATTGAATAAGCTATTTGCAGCTAGAATTAGTGCTAGTCACAAGTACAAGGCTTGTACAAGTGGACTTGGCTTTTCCTTCCTCTGAGAGCCCTGAAAAGCATTTGAGAATGAAACATGCGTTCCGAGACCTCATTATTGCAACCTTGGTAGCAGTCTGTTTTTGTGTTGCAGGCAATGAAAGCTTAGAAGAAAACTACGTCCAGGACAGTAAGATGGGGTTTGTCATCAACGCCATCTACGCCATGGCTCACGGGTTACAGAACATGCACCATGCCCTCTGCCCGGGCCACGTGGGCCTCTGTGATGCCATGAAGCCCATCGACGGTAGCAAACTCCTGGACTTCCTCATCAAGTCCACATTCATTGGTGTGTCTGGAGAGGAAGTGTGGTTTGATGAGAAAGGGGATGCTCCTGGAAGGTAAAGCCATCTGTTCTGTATTGGGTTCAGATAACCGTGGGACCCTCTCCGAGTAGACAGATGGCAACTCTGGTCCCTTTGGTTCCATGGTTTCCAGGTGTCAGGAGAATAGATATGACTTAATAGATAAGAAGATAGGGCTAATCTCAGTTGGATGTTATGTCATAAAACATTGAAAACTTACTGGTAAACCCACAATCCTGTATTCTTCCAGTGGATCCCCCCTACCCAGCTATCACCCCAGCCCTTCCCTCAGGATGTGTACAAGCCCAGGAAACTGGAAGGATGACACCTGGGTGGCAGGACCCTCTCTGGCAGTGCTAACACCAGACCAGCATCTTTCTCATTGATTGGTTGGAAGGCCATGCTGGTTGTGTAATATGCTTTTTTAAAGGCTTACTTATTTATTTTGAGAGAGAGGGAGAAAGTGAGCAGAGGAGGGGCAGAGAGATAGAGGGGGAGAGAGAGAGAGAAAGAGAGAGAGAAAGAGAGAGAGAGAGAGAGAGAGAGAGAGAGAGAGAGAGAATCCCAAGCAGTTTCCACACTGTCGGCGCAAAGCCTGATGTGGGGCTCGATCCCACAAACCATGAGATCAATACCTGAGCTGAGATCAAGAGTCAGACTCTTTTTTTTTTTTTAATTTTTTAATGTTTATTTATTTTTGACAGAGAGAGAGACAGAGCATGAGCAGGGGAGGGGCAGAGAGAGAGGGAGACACAAAATCTGAAGCAGGCTCCAGGCTCTGAACTGACAGCACAGAGCCCGATGCGGGGCTTGAACTCACAGACCTTGAGATCATGACCTGAGCTGAAGTCGGACGCTCAACCGACTGAGCCACCCAGATGCCCCAAGAGTCAGACTCTTAATTGACTGAACCACCCAGGCACCCCTGGTTGTGTAATATTTTAATAAGAGCTTAATATTTGAAGAGTACCAAATCCTCCTCATGTATCCCCTCTTCTCAGGCTAACTTATACTCCTGCTAATATGTCTCTTGAAACAAAACAAAAAAAAAGAATTTTCTTTCTGGTATCGAATCTTTATGGCTTCCAAAGAACCAAGAAGCAAAGAAAAATTAAACCTAACTAATATGTATATTTTCCTCCATATCATTTTTTACGCTGTCTGTTCTGCAACAGCTGCCTTTATAACATCAGTTAGCTCACATATGATTGGTAGAGAATGATGTCAGTTTAAAGTGCAGTTTTCCAGGCATACAAACAAACTGATGTTCGTTCACATGAATGTTTTTTTCTAGGCAAGGGATAATCAGAATCGCAGGGTAAGATTAAAGTCTGCAGCAGGAAAGAAAAAGGCCCTCAGCTTGGCTGCTATGCAGTATGCCCACAATCTTGGGTTTTTTTTTTTTTTCTTCTCTGTCTCTCTCTCTCATAAGCCCTGTTATCTTTCAGTATATGATTTTACAGAATGAGAAATTTTAGGAAAGCATATGTTGTGCTAAAATGGAACATCAAATCATTTAATCCTCATTGCTATAGGCATATCATTATCCTCTTTTACAGATGAGAAACTGAGTGTCAGAGAAACTAAAAAACTCACCTAAATTCATGTAGAGAGTAGCTGGTAGAGGCAGTACCGTCTGGATCTGAGGCCTATAATCTTTCTGCCATATCGCCCTGCCTTTTAGCTAATCCTAAAATTGGGCAAAGTTTCTGGCAACCTTCTTAATGTCATTTCAGAGGTACTGTAAGAGACTATCTGACCCTAAATAATTCTTGACATATCTCTTCCTATCATATAAGCTTAAAGTTCTGTGTTCAGAGAGTGCCTTGTGGGGATTCTCCCTGTGAAAATCCAATAGCCCTGGGAAGGATAAGTGATATAAGTAATTGTCAGCAATTACAATGATGGATTTATCAGATTCCTTCCAGGCTGCAGTTAGGTAGGAGGAGATTTATATCAAAACGTGAGTGGGGTGGATGGAATGATTTAGGGCCTGGGAATGTGGAAAACTTCCAGGTGCTGGGCACCTTAGGAAACTGTACCAAAGGGAACAAGTGGACCTGGGATTCAGAGCACTGACCACTCCCCCCTTTAAGCGCCTGGTTGTAATCCTGGGTTCCACTGGAAACTGGGATCTGTAAACTGTCAGATTTGGTATGGAAGCCTTCCTTCATGATTCTGTAAGAGGATATATATACAATGTGCCTAGTACAAGGCCAGATGAATTTTTTTTAAGTTTGTTTGTTTGTTTGTTTATTTATTTATTTTGAGAAAAAGAGAGTAAGTGGGAGAAGGGCAGAAAGAGAAAGAGAGAGACAGAGACAGAGACAGAGAATCCCAAGCAGGCTCCACACAGCCAGCACAGAGCCAGGTACAGCACTCGAGCTCATGAACATGAGATTATGACTTAAGCTGAAACCAAGAGTTGGATGCTTACCTGACTGAGCCACCCAGGCACCCCTCCAGATGCATTTTAGACACTCCATACATATGAGTTTCCTCCTGATCTCTTTATTTGTAAGTTATCCAAAATATAGGCACACACTTTTAGCTGGTTTTTCCTCTGTGCAATTACATATTTAAATCATGAACTTTCCTCTGGGTCCCTTTCCAAGGATCATTTCCTCATGCTTGAAACTGGTCATCTTAATCTGTGTTCAGTTTTGGTCTCAACCACCTCCCTCTGCTTCCAGCCCCTCTCATACCGCCATTCATGCTTTTGGTCCCTCTTGTAATTATTTTAGTTAATCATCATGCAACATAAACTGAGTGCATTGAGAGGGTGCTATAAAATTGTAATTTACAGCATATGGATATTCCAAATAGATGCCAACATGCTGAGAAGAGACTCTAGGGTCAAGAGAAAAGAGCGGTGTTCATTAACACACATAGCACAGGAGAAGGCTCTATTTAGTATCTCATGTTTTTCCCTTGGTATCTTTCAGTATTTTTTTTCCTCCAGCTTTTGTGACTTTTTGAAAATGTGTTTTCATACCAAAATATTACAAATTTTTCAGTTTCTAAATGCTAATGAAGTGTGAATTGATCTCTCCTTTTGAAGAGCAAATGTTGAAATAAGTCTTAGGAAACTGATCTATAGGAAAAAGATACCCTAAAGCTGGCATTGCACCAAAGCCTTACCTGAAAGTATGTATGGAAAGTCAATAACAATATGGGGTAAAACATAAAAATTAAGGGAAATAAAAATGGAAATTATTCACCAAACATTCACAGCAGGTTCTATAACCATAATGAGTTTAAAATGGAAAAATTTTGGAGGTATGTATTAGCATCATTGATCAGCAAGATGAATAGGGGCCGATAGCCCACAATCAATACCCACTTGGGTGTCACTCAGAGAGCCACTAAGAAGAACGTGTCGGTATGGCTCAGCAACAAGAAGAATCAGAACTTTTATTTATTAGCCAAAAATCTGAACAAAGAGATGAATAATATGCTCCAGGTGTGCCATTTTCCTTTCTCACGTGGTAAGGTCTCTTCTGGAAAATGAAGAAAAACTTCTTTCCCTCTCCCAGAGTTCCCTTTCCCTTTGGAGAAATTGCCAGAATTTGGATGTGGAGAAGCCACTAGCCACCCTGTGGGTGGCAGAATGTGTTTGCACATTAAGAACAGGCAGGAAAGCCAACAAAGGATAGTAGTTGTCTAGATAAAGAACTAAGACATTTATAGCAAATAGGTTTTGGAAGCCAACTAAGGTTGACAATAGCTTCCTGAGAGTGCTGGACTGGGACTCTGAGTCTGCATAGGGTATAGAGAGAAAGAATTCCAGAATGGATTAGGTAACGGTGTGGGGGGTTGGAAGATGAGGAAGAGGAATGCATATTAGTTAATTGCCACCTATTTCCTCAGGTCCAGCACAAAGAGCAAGAGACCATCCCTCTCTATTCTCGGGCAGCATGGTGGGAACTCTGTGTAGGTATTACAGCAAAGAGAATTCCGCTTTGCAAAACCAGAAAGGGAGAGTCAGACATACATTTTTGGGAAACTGCCAAATGAGTTATAGTTTACTCGGAGTAAAGAGCAACATGGAGAGAAGATTGAAGAAGGCCAGAGAATTTGCAAAGACTGAGAGAGAAATAGCTGTGCAAGTAT
The DNA here is from genome assembly GCF_024362965.1 of Panthera pardus. NCBI lineage: Eukaryota > Metazoa > Chordata > Mammalia > Carnivora > Felidae > Panthera > Panthera pardus. The sequence goes on along the minus strand of NW_026526732.1, from coordinate 20,090,306 downwards.
AAAGATGTTCTCCAGTTTTCGTACAGTAATGGAAATAACTAGAGAATTTTAGGGCATTCATAGTAATACAAATATGAATGATATAGTGATATTGGCTTATGTATGCATTTGTCCCAGTTGTAAAATAGTTTTTTTACATGTCTTATGTCAATAAATCCCCACAAGAACCCTGTGAGCCTTTAAGCGGTTAGTGAAATTCCTAAGTAGTATAATCTACTGTTAAAATGTTAGAAAAGAGATTCTAGCTATGCATTCTAATGCCAAGTCCTGTGCTCTTTTCATCGCATTGGAGAATGTTCTCCATTGCCCATGCTGGAAAATGATGAGGTCTGGCCCCCAAAGTACCCTCTGGCTGCAGTGTGAGTTTCTAAATGTAGATGTTGCCATAGTGTACCATTGCAGCATTTGAAATAACTGAAGTAACTGACACCGATTATTTGGATTCAGAAATGTTTGTCCTAATCAGGGAAGAGACCAGTTTAAATGTCAGTGCTCAAGATGCTAAATCCCCAACATCCTTGTTAATTAAAGCTGCTGTTTCTCAGATTTCTTGCTTTATTAGCACCTAAAATAGGTTCCAGACTTGGTAAAACTCACTTCTTTTGATCCAGTGTAATGAAAATGGCAACCGAATGTGAAAAAGAACATTAGAATGACAGTAATCAAGTTAAGAGATTAATAGTCTCCGGGCGCCTGGATGGCTCAGTCAGTTGGACGTCTGACTCTTGATCTCTGCTCAGGTTGTGATCTCATGGTTTGAGATGAAGCCCCCACATCAGGCTCTGCGCTGACAGCATGGAGCCTGCTTGGGATTCTCTCTCCTCCTCTCTCATTCTGCCTCCTCCTGACTTGCATGCACACTCTCTCTCTCAAAAGAAATAAGTAAACATTAAAAAAAAAAGAAACTGGGGTGCCTGGGTGGCTCAGTCAGTTAAGCATCTGATTTCAGCTCAGGTCATGATCTCACGGTTTGTGAGTTTGAGCCCTGTGTGGGGCTCTGTGCTGACAGCTCGGAGCCTGGAGCCTGCTTCGGATACTGTGTCTCCCTCTCTCTCTCTGCCCCTACCCCACTTGCACTCTGTCTCTCTCTCTCTCTCAAAAATAAATGAACATTAGACAATTAAAAAAAAAAAGAAAAGAAATCAATGTTCTCAAGAATTGTGACTTGTTCAAAGAATAACTTAGTGAATAATGATTTGAAGGAGATGATAATCAACTCAACACACATAGGATTAGTTTTGAATACAATAAGCAGAGAGAAAAGTGCGGAGTCATACATTCTTTAGCAAATATGGACAATACACAGAGACTAAAGAAGGAAACACACATTTTGGAAATTGGGAGAAACATTAGAAACAAACGAAAATATTGACAAGCATTAGGCCATGAGATAATTCTAGCTTTTTTATCTCCCTTCTCTCTATGACATCTGTTTACCAAATTTCTTTGTTTTCTAGATCATGACCATATTGTCCAAGGCACATGTGTTGTTTTTCCTGTAGGTATGATATCATGAACCTGCAGTACACCGAAGCTAATCGCTACGACTATGTACATGTCGGAACCTGGCACGAAGGCGTGTTGAACATCGATGATTACAAAATCCAAATGAACAAGAGTGGAATGGTGCGGTCTGTGTGCAGTGAACCTTGCTTAAAGGGTCAAATTAAGGTAAGCTGACCACAAAAGCTTTCTTAGACAGAATGAGGCCTCCTGCATGGACTACAGAAAGAAAAACAGACATTTTTCTTAGACAAGCCTGTCCAGAAGGGATATGCCAGGCTTACTGTTTTTGTTCTTGTGTTTAGCTAATATTGGAAAAACAAAGGAAGATTAGGAAATGAAATAGGCAAACCATTCAAATATTGGAGAATAGTCCTTTGAATTGCAATGATGAGCCTGACCCTTCAATTTAATCTAGAAAGGGAAGGGACAAATACTTGAATATAAAAATTGAAACAGAAGTAAATGTGGACACCAAAGCCAATGTACCGCTTAGTCATAGTTCCAGCTATTGTTAAAGAGATCAGAAGCTGAACAATACTAAATAAGCACATAATTAACATAAAAGAAGCTGCAAGGAGCTAACGCAGAAGCTGCTTATCATTTCTCTTTTCATCGCCACGTTCTTTGATTTTCCTGAAACTGACGTTTTCTAGCCAAGAGAGAGTCCTCACTTCCTAGTTATTCTTAGAAGTTTTTTTATCAGCCTGGGGCAAGTGAGGAACCACGATATTGCTGTATGCATAACAGTAGAGTAAATAAACATCAAATATCGAACATTTGGCTGGACGTGCTAGAGAGGATTCTCAGTGAGGAAGGCATGGGAACAGCGCGTCTCTGTATCTCATGCTATTTAAAACCACACTGGATGATGCACTAGGAAATGGAGTGTAGGGAAGTGATCGCCAACTGGCAAGAGTATGGGTGAAATGACCTGGTAGGTCTTTCCCCTCTCTAATTTTCTGTGATTCATCTCTGGGAGCAGACAGACTGTCACATAAATGTCACACAGCACAGCTGGGCTGGAGGCGGTACCGGGTGAGGCACTGGCCGTCTGGCCATGCCACCATGCCACCTGCCATTCTCATTCTCAGGAGCTGGGGAACCACCCCTGTAGGAAGAAGCTCTGAGTAGTACACTGAGGGATCTTGGAGCAAGAGTGTAGTCATGTGTGGAAGTGCTGGTGCAGAAACTGGAAAAGCCCAGCCTCTACTGGTCAGTGAAAGCAGAGGATTTGGAAGTTGTAACATCTTTTTTTTTTTTTTTAAGTTTATTTATTTATTTTGAGAAAGAGCGAGAGAGAGAGAGAGAGCGAGAGAAAGAGAGAGAGTGCACTTGGGGGAGGGACAGAAAGACAGGGATAGAGAAAATCCCAAGCAGCCTCCACACTGTCACTGTCAGAGCAGAACCTGACATGGGGCTTGAATTCACAAACTGCAAGATCATGACTTGAGCCCAAATCAAAAGTTGGATGCTTAACCAACTGAGCCACCCAGGTGCCCCAAGCTGTAACATCTTTTGAAGAGCTGTCCTGATGGACTCAAACTCTCAGGCATCCCAACCACTTTGAGGAAGAAACAAACTTCGGAGATAATTTACCCTAGTTGGTTTGTCTGATTGATTGCATTTTATGATTTTTTTAATCAGAATATAGTTGACACACAATGTTACATTAGTTTTATTCACCCTAGTCGTAAGTATCTTGTTCCTTCTATGCAGATGTGATATTAAAAATTTTTAATATTTATTTATTTTTGAGAGAGAGAGAGAGAGAGAGAGAGAGAGAGTGGGGGAGGGGCAGAGGCGGGGGGGGGGGGGGGGGGAGACAGACTCTGAAGCAGGCTCCAAGCTCCGAGCTGTCAGCACACAGCCTGATGTGGGGTTCGAACCCATGAACCATGAGGTCATGACCTGATCCTAAGTCGGATGCTCAACCGACTGAGCCACCCAGGTGCCCCCAGATGTGATATTAAAAGTACTTAATAATTGCCATGCCAACTAACTGATCAGAATGGACTCCTTCTTGGCTCTGTGAGAAGGTGCTGGAGGCATCCCACCAAGCCGAGAGTTAGTCCTTGAATGGTGGGAAGATTTGGGCAAGGAGTCCTGTAAGGCAGGAGTAGTGTGGGGCATTCAGGAAGCTGGAAGATACCATGAGTTTGCACTCTGGGCAGAAGTATTTCAGCAGTGTAAGCATGGCTGCAGCCAATCCAGTGTGTACAGGCTGTAGGTCAGCAAGGCTGCTCGCCAGGAATCCCATTTCTGATTCTTGTCCCAATAGAATTCTTCCATATGAGGCTGTCTGATGGTTTAAACTCCAGAGGCCCAAAGCTTCCTAATTGTTGCTATGAGATGCCAGACCACTGGCCTCTAATTTTGTCATCCTTTCTGGATGGCGGGGAAAATGGGACATCTGAGACAGAGGTCATACTGCGGGGACAATGTGAATCAAGGGGTATCACATGTGTGACTCAGGCCTTTCCAACTTGGGTGGGAACATTGTCTATGCTGCAAACAAGTACTGTAAAACGTTATGGAACTACAAAGTTGGTTTTTTTCAGAGTATAAGAAAAACAATCAAACAAACAAACCGTGGCAAGAGAAAACAAATCATTCCAAAGATTCCCTGAACTCCGGCCCCCTTCCACAATTCCCTGCTGTTACTGTGGTTACTGGTAGGCCATGAATGGGGGCTTGCGTACCATGTGGATTCCCATTTGTACCTTTCAGAAGAAAGGCCTTTCCTCCCCAGGTTCACAGGAAAGGCTGTCATACACCTCTATGCCCAGATACTAAAGTATTTCTGGCTTCACGTTTGCATTACGCCCATGCAGTGTTTGTTATTGAAGGAGATCCCAGAAATCATCGCGGAGCCTTTACAGAGCACTCGCTATAAATGCAAATCTCTTGGGGTCTAATTTTAGAAAGATTGTGTACCCTGCAGGAAGAAAATATGCCTGTTCTCAATGGCACCTGGAGTGGAGGTGGTGGGGGGGGGGGGGAGGGAGGGGGAATGTTTGTTTGTTACCCATAAGCACCATGGGAGGTATGCAAACAAATGAAATCTGAATCCCATTTCCCAAATGATAGCACTTATATTCTCACACCACCAATTTGCCACCCACCAGGCCCAGGATGCAAAGAGCCAGATCCCTCAGTAGCCACCACAAAGACAGCAGAGAGGCAACATAGAAGGTGATTATAGGACTTGCACTGGTATTCACTGGAAAGCATAATGCTTAGAAAGGGATTATTCACTTTAAATATAGAATGCCATTTAAAATGCTAAAATAAATCATTTGACTTTTTAAATGATAACCCATAGAGCTTTCTTATGGTAATTTCCCTTGAAGTAGTTAAAAGTAGTTTTCTTATGTTATCGATTCTTAGAAATCTACATATCATGTCTTATAAAAGCAGAAATTTCTTTTTAACCATTCCAGAAACACAGTTAAGTAAAATCAAACTTTTTATTGTTGTGTGTTTTATTAGTCAGGGTTCAGTCGGGGAAAAAAGAACCCTTGCCAGGTTGTTTGATAGAGTGGTTATAAAAGTAAAGGAGGGCACCAAGGCACCGCAGAGATGAGTAACAGCAAGAATCATCCTCACCCCAGGCCAGAGGGACACAGGGAGGAGTCACAGCTGCTCCTGAACTGCCCCCTGAAGCGGGGAGGGGAGGATACCTTGGCTTCCCCTCTCTCCCTCGCTTTAGTCTCTCATTAGGTCCCTGCATTTGGCCAACTTATCCAGAAGACAGTGACAAGAAAGCCTGGACAGTGTAGTTCACGGGTTTCCTCAAAACCTTAAAACTAAGCACTGCCTAAGCGCTAGTGCATTACTGGGAAACGGAATTCTCAGATGCAAGAGTGAAGGGAAAGGGAAAAGGAGACACGGAAGCACGGAAGCCCCTGCCACCACCACCGCCACCACCGTCACTAAAGTGATGCTTTACTGAGCAGGACGCCACTTCACTGAGTATAACCGGTCATTCGACCTCAGAGAGATCTCTGGGTGGGCCACTTGGAGTATCTACTGGAGCAAGGAGGGGGGAAGAATGTGTGCGCCTATGCCGTGCCATTTTCTGTTTCCTGTGGACAGAGTTTACTCACAGGAAGTAGTATCGTCTGATCCCTTTAGACAGCTACTGGGGAAGCCAGAATCTATGTCTGGTCCCACGGTCCTTTTTCAGATCTAGGAGCAGTTGGGTCCCATGCGGTCTGGTCTGGGCTTCTGCTGTGGTGACTGCAATGGAGGTAGCTGAAACCCAGTGACGGAGTCAGGGGAGAGACAGACAGTTGGACATGCCAAGAAAAGAAACAACAGTGATAGAGACTGAAGTATGGGTTGCAGAAGTGTCCAGGACTTTCCAAGAGCCAGTGGCCAAGGGCCTGAGAGAGAGGCTAGGAGAAGAGGATCTGAGGGAGCACACAAAGTGTGGACAGTGAATCTGCTGTCAAACACCAACAGCCTGCACATGTGGTGATCTCCTGTACCAGGCCTGCTGCCATTTTCCTTGGTGTGGTGAAGAGCCAAGAAGGAGTGGGAAGATGAAGGCAGCAGTGAAAGGAAGGAGAAGGGAGGCAATAGAGGTCAGGGATAAATATTTTTCAAGCATATTCTTGCGCAAGTACAATAATAGATACATTACAGTCACCATTTTAATGATTCCTTAAAATAACACTTTTAAAGCAGATATTGTGGCCCCCATTATACAGATGAGGAATCTGAAGCCCAGAGAGGTTGAGTCACTTGCCCCAAGCTCTCTCAAGCTAGAAAGTGCCAAAGCTGGGATCAGAGCCAGCCCAGAGCTCTGATCACCTCACTGCCTCGTGTGGTTCAATTGCCTGTCATTAGATGAACTGGTGTATTTCCTACTAATGCAAGTTTCAATTGCTAAGCTTTATTTTCTCAGGAGTTCACAATAAAATTATAAATAGAGATGCACTTTAACAGGGAACAGAATCTAGAATTGAAGACGCAGTATTAGTGCGGGAGGTTGGGAGAGTTTAATAGAGGCAGGGAATCCGGCAGAGATGTCGAGGGAAAAGATCCTGCAGATTGCTTTCACTGGCTCCTATTCTTTCCTTTCCTCTCTGTCTTCTATTTTGTTTCTCCCCTAAGTTTGTCTGTGGGTTCTTTGCTTTAAGAGGATTATTTGGGGGCTGGGATTTGGGCATGATGAATGGACAGCACTAATTCCTCCTGTTCTCACCCGGCCAATCAAAATAAAATTCTGAAGTTACATGAATGTAATAGAATAGATCACAAATATTTCCCGATTTACACAGGCCATACTGTCATATAGTGAAATATACCTTACGTACATATAGAAAAGCCCAAGTACATGTATCTTACAAACTACAGACTTTGGAATTAGGTTAACTAATTTCCTTTCAAGAGATAAGTCTGATTCTTTCCTATTTCTTGGTATTTTCTATTGGAAAGATAAAAATTTAGTTTCAAAGGTGTTAGCAGGGTGGACCTCAGAAGATTGCTTAACTTATATCTGCTAGAATCCCTTGTTCAGCTTCAGCTTCCTGCATCACCCTGAGTTTCCCACTCCAGTTAGATCAGCAAAGAGGCCAAACCACCAATTTGTTGAGTATCAAACTAAAAGGGACGTGTTCATTTTCATTGTGATCCCAGACTCCTTCAAAGATGGAAGGAAGCTAGGACAGTCTATTAAGAAACCATTAACCATTGACCTTTAATTGGAACTATGTATCCTTAGATTTAATAATACCATAAGCATGATTAGGTAACGCTACTAGAGGAGTTTGACTCTAGGTTTTTCTGTTGGTAAGTATAGCTACTTGGCAGATGTTTTCAATGTAAAAATCTTATCGTTTCTAATAATACCCTTCTTTTAAAAATATAATGGCTAATATTAATTTTCACATTAATACTACCACCTGTCAACATAGGCCAGTGATTAAAAAGCAGCCACTTTGTTGTAGATCTGATAGTTTAAGACTGCAGAGATTAGGGATGAGAGGCTCACATTCCAGAATGTTTGTCTTCTTTAGCAACCTAAGATCATCCCTTTAATGCCTGCTGTGAACTCATTCTTTCTGTAGCCTCTTTAGCATTGTTTTCCTCTTCCTCTGTACATTTTCCAGCTCTTGAAAGAACTCTTTCTATATTTATAGTTGCTTACTTGGCCCAATTCCAGCATTATCCGGCAAGGGATGCTGTCCCTCTGAAAGACTGGATATCTATTTTGATCAAAATTGTCAAGCAGTTAGTACCACCTTCCCTTTCCTAATGATAAATAAATAAATGAGATAAGGTTAAATTTTGTGTGATAGAACATATATGATTTGCCAACCATCCTTCCTGTTACTTTATGCAGAAATAGTTACAGGCAATAGATGTGTCTTGGGTCCATGCTCTCAAGTATCAAGGTTGAGAAGAAAATGCAGTCACATTATAACGTGTGTACTCCAGGTAATAACACATCTGCCGATATCACAGTTAAATATCCTCAGGGAGAAAAACAACTTTAATGATGTGATAGAATATGAAACACTGCATTGTGTGAAATCAGACAGATGAACTTTGAAAAGCATTATCATTCCATTTGTTTTGTAATGATGGAAAAGTTGCAAAATTTTCATCAAAATATAAAATAACCAAAAATAGGCTTTAACACCATTTCCGGGTAATTCCCCACCTGATGAGATACTGGCCCTTTGATCTCAACACCCGGAATTGGAAGTTAGGGAAACGGGGTGCACTCTTCTTCCCCCTTCCACTCTTCTTACTCTCACATTGAATCTGAGTAGCTCACCTGCTGATTTTCTTCTAGGTCACGTTATGGATCACGCTTGACAGATTATTTTATATTCAGTTTTTCCATCTGTAGTTGCTCCACATTCAGAGTTCAAAGTGTGTCAATTGCCCTTCTTTATACTTCTAGCTATTTTTGTTTTTATATGATAGGCTATAGCATTTGGAATGGTTTCATTCTCCTCCAGCGCCTCCTCAAAATTGCTCAGATATGTCCTCTTCCCTCCATGGCAGTAGGAGGAGGAATTTTGTCTTGAATTTGGTGTCAAGAGAATCATTTTAGACTGAAATCTACCTCAAGCAAACGTGCTCATGGTGCAAACAGTCATTACTGTCTGGTCACTACGTGGCTTGCGTGTGCATGTCAGGTCCCCACCACCCAGCCCATCCAGCCCCATCATCCTGGACCTTCCAGAGAGTTTTCAGAGTTATTTCATGACCGCTAAGTGTGAATTATCTTTGAATACTTCCCATATCTGTAATGAGCATTTTTATTTTGGTTCAGCTTTTTCCCTATTTGCTCATAATTTTGATCTAGTTAATATTTCTCTCCTTTTCTCACTTTCAAACATGAAAGAAAACATTAAATTGACCACTTGTATAGCCACCAGCCACATTTAGTAATTGTAAACCCTTCACTCTATTTTTTATCACCTTACCCTTTCCCTTTCTTTCTTTCTTTCTTTCTTTCTTTCTTTCTTTCTTTCTCCCTCTCTCTCTTTTACTGTGTCCTATGTTCTCCCTGAGCCATTTGAAAGTCAGGTGCAAATATCATGAAACTCGATATCTTAATACCTCAGCTTATGTTCTGTAAGAATAAGGATAATTCTCATATAGCCATAAGAGGAGTGAAGAAAGTTAGCAATAATATCATCAACCACAACTGTCCCATCCACCTCTGCTTTCTCTCGGTGGGAATCAAAGCAAACTACCCATTTAAACTGTTCACAGTTAATGTAGCCATTCTGGCAACCAGTGAAGTGATGATACGGTTCGTCCATTATGTAATTCTTTCAAAATTCCACTGCAGGATGGCAAGATCTGAATATAAATTGCCCACATGAATATAAAAAACTCCTTATCTGAGAAGCTTGTGATTACATAACATTGATGTGATCTCCCCGGGCAACTAAAAATATATTGGCTGCAATTTTGAAAAAAAAAGAAGACTAAATGCTTTGTGTGTGTGTGTCTTCTTGTGCATGTGAAAACATGAATACCATAGTCCCTCTGGATGAGGAGGAAGCTGTAAGCACTGGTCATAATGAGAAATTCTGTGGAATTATTAATTTATCCATAGCTACTTTGAGTAATATCTACATCTTCACCTCTCGTATGTTGACCAGACTCTGTTTACTGAAGTTGTTGGTGATCACCTTAGCTTCAGACCCAGCCTATCGCCACTTTTGGGCAGATAGCACCTGATAGGTGCTGCTGCTAAATGACGTGATACTGAACAGTGGCAGTGGCAGACCCATTTGCTTTTGTAAGTAAACATTTATTGAAGTATAACATACATACAGAAAAATAGAGAAGGAAGTATGAGTATGCAGCATACCAACTCTGTTCTAGCTGTTGCCTCTGCCTAGAATACTCTTCCACTGGATATATTCAGGGCTTATACCCTTTCCTTCTCTCAAGTCTTTACTTAAATGGCAATATCTTAGTGATGCCTTATCTAATCAGCAAATGCAAGATTGCAATTCCTTATTCCAGGCATCCCCCTTTCTAGGACCACCATGAGGCAAATGAGGTGCCTAGTGCCCAAGATTTAGGGAGGCACTCACTCTCGAGGTTGTGCAAATGCAGGGTGCATACTTACACAATGCTGAGGGTGGGTGTCTCTTTAAATTTGGTCCCTAGGTGCTACACTTGCCTCACCTTGGTCCCTGCCCTGCACCCTATTCCTCTTTCTCCCTTTAGTTTTCTCAAAACCCTTCTCTAGAATAATAGCTCCTCCTCAGGATGGGGATATTATCTGTTTTGTTCACTGACTATGTCTAGCCTTGACATGGTGCCTGGCACATTATATGCACTTTAAACGCATGTTGTAAGAGAATGAGTGAATAATTGAATATATATGTTCTGCATAAGCGTTTCATTCCTCTATCAGTACACTTAACACATTATATTAGATTTTGAGCTCCTTAACACTAACAATTGGGTTCTTCAATAATTTATCCTATGCATAGCACCATGTCTGACACACTGGGCCACTAAACAAAGGTTGATTAATTGAATATATATCTACCAGGCTCTGAGATATAATTTTGTTTCTCCACATAACATGTCATCGCCTTAGCAGCCATTGTTACACTAGGAGTGTCTGCCTTTTGAAAATAACTGCAGATAACAAGACTGAGATTTGCACAAGATACCAATCCCTTCTGCAATGGCTTCCTCACCTACAGAACGCATGTAATTAACTCCACTGCATTGAGTGGCAATGAAGGGTTAGTGTAATTCTGTACAGAGGTCCTAGCAAAAAACCTGACTTTATATATGTCCATTCTTGTGATGATTTTAAGATTTTATTTATTTATTTTGAGAGACAGACAGACAGACAGAGAACAGAGAATACCAAGGAGGTTCTGCACTGTTAGCACAGACCTGATGCGGGGCTCAAACTCATGGACTGTGAGATCATGACCTAAGCCAAAATCAAGAGTCAGATGTTTAACCGACTGAGCCACCTTGGTGCCCCATTCTTGTCATGATTTTATATTCCCATGCCATTTTTATTATATTTTCCATATAACAAATTACAATGTAGGGATTTTAATTGATATTTTGTATTTACTTTTTGTAGGGTTTTCGTCCCTTACTCTTCTTTTCCATTCTTTGAATTCATTTCTGTTTCTTCTGTTTATGTCATAGTCTATATTATTTTCCTCTTTTCATCCGTCTACATTATTGAGAAATTAACATGGGCCAAGAATTATACTAGTGATGCAGATGGGCTGGGTCTGAGGATCCAGGGGAAGGTCCCACAAGACCAGCCAAAAGGGTCCTTTACTTCACACAGGATAGAAACCAAACACCAGCAAGAGAAAGTGGAAGGATTTATTAAATAGCCTGAGTGACAGAGAATAGCAGACGGAGTGTCTGGGAGACTTGAAAAGGAAAGGAGAATGAGTCTCATCATTGCTTGGGGTTAGGGGTTCATATTAGAAAAGGGTCTAAGGTACATGTTTCTTCAGGAATCCAGGGTAGAGGCCATTCAAAGGTGAGTATGAGCTGTACAATAGGTATTATTTCATACATTACTGAAGGTAGGAGTATTGATGCCAGTATCAGCCAAGGTTTGTTTGCAGTTAATGTCCTGGAACATGTTTGGAATTTGGCTCTTCTTAGGTGTTATCAGGTATTTGGGGCCCAGGACAAATTTCAGAGAGTGATTAACTTTCTTACTTTCCCCTTGAAGTGAGAACATAGCTTCATTGGCTTATTCAGAGGTAAAATATGGAACGTGAGTAAATGGGGCCTAGTAGAAAAACAGCAGAGATGGAACTTTTCTTTTTCTTTTTTTAAAAAAATATTTGTTTGTTTGTTTGTTTGTTTGTTTGTTTGTTTGTTTTGAGAGAGATAGAGACAGCACAAGCAGAGGAGGGGCAGAGAAAGAGGTTGAGAGAGAATCCCAAAAAGCCTCCACACCATGAGCACAGAGCCCAATGCCAGGCTCCATGTCACGAACCATGAGCTCATGACCTGAGCTTAACCAAGAGTCAGATGCTTAACTAGATGCTAAACTAACTGAGCCACCCAGGTGCCCCAAGATGGAGCGTTTCTAACATGGAGTCCCTTCAGCTTTAGTACCTCACTAGTACAGGGAATGCAAAGGAAGCTCAACCATGGCCCATTCCTTTGAGGAACTCAGTGTAGCTGGAGAAAAACATCAGCCATTAAGTTGATTGGGGGGCAGGGTTAGCTCTTCTCTCTTGTAGCTGATTCTCCCCCAGTCCTGATTAGAGTAGACTCAATTTCTTTATTCTGTTTAGTCTTTTAGGCAGTTCTCTTCTGAGGAAAATTTTCTCTGTTTCCTTTGATTCACAGTTACCTTTCCTTCATTATTTTCTCTTGATGCTATTTATTTTCTTACGTTCTTTTTCTAAATAAAACCTTAATTTAAAAAATCCATTTCATGTTACTTCAGAAACCGAGTCACAGAATGAACACTTGCTTTCCTATTGCATGAATCTTTTAAGACTCCTACAGTGTGTATGTAATTGAATAATGGCATTGCGTGTACCAGCAGGTCACCTAGTCTCGCTAGCAATCAACAGCACTGTGTACGCAGGATCTAGAAAGAATCAAAGCAGGCTCGGGGCCTTAGTAAGCCTTGGTCCTTCAAGGGCAGTTTCAGTAAAATATCAAAACTGTTGTTGTGATTCAGATCTATCATAAAAAGTATTTTCTGTGACAAAAGTGAAAAAATACTTTATTCAGTTATTGGGTGTATACTACAGTAGTCTCCTCTTGTTTGTGGGGAATATAATCCAGGACACCTCCCTCCCTATGGATGGCTGAAATCCCAAATAGTACCAAACCTGTAATATATGCTATGTTTTTTCCTAGACTTATATACTTATGATAAGGTTTAATTTATAAATTAGGCACAGTAAGAGATTAACAAAAGTAACTAATAATGATGCCACTGTACATGCAAAAGAAATATTAGTAAGCATGACTCATATAAAAAAACAAAATATACAAATAATCAATAATATGATTTTGATTTGAATATCTGAAGGAGATTTGAACATAAATTAGAGACAATAACAATATTTTAAAAAACTGTACCTAAATGAAACATATCTACCATATAGATATGAAAAAAGCTAGTGGACAAAATCTAACTTGTAGTAATGAAATGCCAACTATATTTTAGCTCTTAGAGAATTGTAAATAAGGCCCTGTTTGAAAGGATTTACTGCTCCAGAAATACTGTCTGAAGCTTGTAATGTTGTACCTACCCTTGAGAGTATAGACACAGATGGACTTTGGACTTGTGGAGAAAGGTGACATTCTAAATGGGAGATTATGTTCTTTCTTTATGAAAATGTATTTATTTGTTTGCTATATGGTTCCATGTGAGAGCCATGGGTTAACACACACCTATAAACACGCACACACACACGCACACACATTCTCTCTTCTTTATCTCTCTTTCTTTAAAGTGTATTCTCTAGGTTACTCCTTGCACAAAGCAAGTCAGATGAAACACAAATTTGATGATGTTTCTAGCCTACTTGAAACCTCCCTCCAAAACAAACAAACAAAACAGAGTTATGTGGACATTAATGAGGACACAATGAGGGGTTGGCACAGAGGCTCTGTCCTCATTTGACAGACTCATGTAAGAAATTATTAACAGACAGAGTTAAGTGCAGAAGCAAGGACCAGGGACTAAGTGAATGCCTGACTAAAGAGCTTATGTTGCAAAGGTATTGGGGTTGGGAGGCACTAAACTTCTTTGAGTGGCCTAATTGTATGTTTTAAAAAGATTCAAGTGACCACCCACTGACCACCTACTGTGTGTTTTGGGTACATATCTATCCCTTGATGACAATGATCTGAAAACAATGAGCTGGCTTGGTCCCTTCTCTTGAGGAGCCCACTGGCCATTCCCGTGATCTAGGAAGCTCTGCATGTTAAGAAATTAGAGAAAGAAGAAGTAAGAGTAAGAAGTAAGTAAGTAACCACAAGAAGAAATTAGAGCATGTTGTATAATTAAAAGACAGGGCCCAGAATTCAAGTGTAAAGTGTTAAAATCTCAGTCTAGAGGGGTGACTGAGAGATGGAAAAGACAAATCAGATATTATAGACATTGTATGCCAAAAGTACACATACTTGGTGGCAGAATAAAGAAGACATAAAAAAAAAACTGCATGTGAGCAGCTTCATTTTTTATTATTAATAAATAATGATATAATTATGTTTTATAATTTTATAATGATATAATTACATAATTTTATAATATTTGTATAATTATAATTTTATAATTGTTAATTATATAATTGATTATATACCTTTATATAATTATATAATTAATAGTAAAGGTATAAGTTAATCATTTATTCATTCATTTATTCAATCATTTAAAACCTAATTTTAAAGACTTTCCAAGAGTCACTCATAGGATCTACCTTCACCAGTCATCCTGAATAAATAAATTTGCTTAGCATTATCACCTTTTGAATTTGTCAAATTAGTAGCATTAATTTTATAGTGAGAGAAAAACACAAAGCTGACTGAAGTCATACAGTATTTTGTGATGGCTTTTACTATACTTTTTATACCAACTAAAATAAGAAAGTAGTATTCATTTATTGAATTTTTCTCATATATCACTTAAAAAATTATTATCTAGAATGTAAATTTTCCATGCTTATTTTGAAGTTGGGGCTAGTTTTTGAAAAGACTTAATCTGATTCTACTTTCTAAAGTCATTTGAAAGTAAACGAAGAAAAAGAAAACATTTTACATTTTCTGAAAATAGACTGTTATTTGATATTTTATATGTAATTCTAAGATAAATATATAAATTTTGACCTGCTCTGTGAGAAGATAATTTTATTTTCACAAAAGCTAGAGTTTGTATTATTTTAAGGTATGGCAATATTTACAATTTAATTCCTGATTTTACATACGAAAACATTTAATAATATTTACTGTATTAGGGAAGAACTTTTGTTTCTAGCCATAAAAGAGTAAGGGAGTCCAGACTGCCTTTTGCTGTAAACAACTAGAAAACTTGACATAATATATGAAATAACTGTGTTCAGACATTGGAAAACAGTGCATGACCTTGATTCCAGGGAAGTGTAGGCAAACAAACAAGATGAACCCAAAAGTCACTAAGGCTTTATACCTGGAGGCAATCCCCTGATTGTTGTGCAATGAAAGAGAATACAGAGCTTGGAGACCTTGCTAATTTAAGAAGACAGAAATCAAGATTTAGGAAGGCCAAGGCAGCGAGAATTTGTACTGCAGTGTAAGGGAGAGGAGATCTATTCAGAAAGAGTCCCAGAGGTTAACACACAGGTTCCCTTGAATATTTGGCCAAACACCGATCTGCATACGAGTAGGGTAGAATTCAAAAAGTCCAGGTAGAAAACAATTGCTGGGGAGCTGGAATCCCTGAGCTTACACAGACCCAGGAATTGTCTCATTTTTCACAAGCCAGAGTGGAGATACCTTGTTGAATACACAAGGAATTAAGTAGAAACCCTAGGTGATTACACTTTAATATGAGGCTTAATTATTTCTAGAGCAGACAATCTTCTAGACTTATCCTAAAAGATTAAAAACAAGGCTCAAACTGAGCCACGAGTAGTTTAACTGCCGCCAGAACAAAGACCAATAATTAATTCTTCAGGGAAAAACATCCAGGACTCTACACCTTATGTACACAATGTCCAACATCTATCTGATCAAAATATTTATATCCAGCCACATCAATGATTATACTAAATGTAAATGTATGAAACACTTCAATGAAAGGCAGAAGTTCTCAGACTGGAGATGAAAGCAAGATCTAATTATGTGCTGTTTACAAGAGACTCACTTTAAATGCAGTGTGTTTTGACTTTTTTTTTATTATGCCAAGTGAAATTTGCTTACCAAACAAACTGAAAATGAGAGAAAGTTTAAACTACTCCAATAATAAATGATTCTTTGTAATTTTTGATTCATTGTAATTTGGGGCTAAAAATAATTTTTCTTCCAACAATTTATGTGATCTTTTAAATTCACTAGAGCAAGTCACAAGGCCAATAACAGGGTTGACTTTCTTAGCCATCATTCTGTTTTTATGTGTATCAAGTTGCTCATATGTTCATAGTTACAAAATTCATTTAAAAATCCTCAGATTTTATGAATAAATAAGGTTTTATTACGTAAGAAATTTGTGGCTAAACATTGCTCTTTCAGAGAAGAAAAATTTATTTTTATTTTTCTGAGAAAAATTAATACAGATGAATATAAATAATAAAATTTAGCTGTTTCATTTTTGTAACACTAAAAAATATAATGTCATCAATTCCCTTTATGAAAGAAATTATTTTTGAAAAGCCTCCAAACCCAGCATGGAATGAACTGAAATTCACATCTGAACTTGAAGATAATCAGGCCTATTCGAATGCATGTACTTAACGTTCCTCAGCATATAGGATATTTTGAAGAGTTACTCTTTTTTTTATTGTAGTATGAAAAAAAGTCCTTATATGAAATAGAAGACTTTCTGGAGAGACCATCTTTAAGGCGTGTGAATTATCTCTGGGTTACAGGTCATACGGAAAGGAGAAGTGAGTTGCTGCTGGATTTGCACAGCCTGCAAAGAGAATGAATACGTGCAAGATGAATTCACCTGCAAAGCCTGTGACTTAGGGTGGTGGCCCAGTGCAGATTTAACAGGTAGGAGCTGCCTCACTTTAGATCTTGTCACTGACTATGGGCTTTCCCAATGTGCCCATTGTTTAAAATATGAACATGCAGTTCGTGCCTTTTTCAATGTTTATTTACAGTGTGCACTTTAAAAAAATTTTTTTAATGTTTATTTTTGAGAGAGAGGGAGAGAGAGAGAGATGGAGAGAGAGAGAGAGAGAGAGAGCATGAACTGTGGAGGGGCAGAGAGAGAGGGAGACACAGAATCTGAAACAGGCTCCAGGCTCTGAGCTGTCAGCACAGAGCCCAACGTGGGGCTCAAACCCATGAAATGCGAGACCATGAACTAAGCCAAAATCGGACGCTTAACCGACTGAGCCACCCGTGGGCCCCTAAAGTGTGCATTTTTTCATGCTCACGTCAAAGAGCACAGAGAAGCCGCTCACAACTTTTCCAAGATTTATATTGTAAAGCAAGTTCATTTAAATATTTATTTATTTATTTATTTATTTAATTAAATATTTATTTAAATATAAATAAAAGTGTATTAAAGGGACATTCTGGTATACCAGCTATTTTCTGTTTTTTTCAATTTTTTTTAAAAGATACTACTAGTCACCTGCATGTATATTAGCAAACATTTGTTGAACATCTATGCATGAGGCAGTATTCTTTTGCTTTAAATTTGTCTTGCTTTATTATTTTATTTTGTTTAAAACTTATCAGGGAAGAAACATGTAAAAAATAATCTAAGATTGTTTTAATGTAGTAGAGATATTAAGAAAGTACATAAAACTTGTGAGGCAGATAAGAAGATGAGAGGAATTCCAGAGAGAAAGTAGAAGATGGGAAAAATGAAGGCATATAACACGTGTGGGGAAAGCCACAAGTGTATGAGGCTGGTTGGTAGACACAAGGACCTAGCAGAGGCCAGAAGTGAGACTGGACAAGCATGCTGGAGGTGGATGGTAACAATCTTCTGCATGACCTTTTCCTAAGGGTTTGGACTGCGGCTTTAAGCACAGGAAAAACACGGAAGGATTTAAAGTAGCAAATAACAGGGGCTCCTGAGTGGCTTACTCAGTTAAGCGTCTGACTTCGGTCCGGGTCATGATTTAATGGTTAATTAGTTCAAGCCCCGCTTCAGGCTCTGTGCTTACAGCTTGTAGTCTGGAGCCTGCAATGGATTCTCTGTCTCCTTCTCTCTCCACCCCTCTCCCATTCATGCTCTGTCTCTCAAAAATAAATAAATGCTAAAAAAAATTTTAATAAAAAAAATAATAAAGTAGCAAATAACATCATGATATCTGTGTCCCCGAAAGATGCTCCTGGCGGTAGTATAAGGAGTGTAGTGATATTGGATGAAAAACAGAAACTAGGAAGCTATTGTATTGGTCCAAGTGAGTAATTTCAAAGGCTGTAGACTAGGGCAGCTGCAGCAGGAACGGAGAGGAATATATGAATGCAAGAGATGATTTACTAGTAAAGTCAATGGGAATCATATGGATGGATTATCAGTTTGTAAGTTGCATTAGAGAAATGTTAAAATATACAAGTTTTGTTTTCTGTGGACCCTGGTATGAACTCACATGAGATGTGTTTCACAAATACCTTTCAGAAATTTTAGGAGTAATAGAGCCATGGAAGCTGCCATCTGAGTACACAGAGATTTTTGTCACCTGAGTAATCTCATCCCTCCTTTTAGAGGGGGAAGCTGAGGCCCAGAGAGGTGTACTTGTGTGCCCAAGGTCACGAAACTAGCTAGAAGCCGAGCTCAGTTCCCTGGGTCTTGATCCTCTGCCTCCCTGGGTGTTGTTGAAAATCATTAGGGAGGGTAACATTCCTGATTGTTTTTTTAATTTTTTATCTGTTCCCAAATAAGAATAGCAACTAAGAAATTGTATGGCTTACTCAAAACACACCAAAAATGGCTGGGTAAATAGAACCAGGTCACATAATGAAAATTTTACTTATTTAGTGAAGTACCTTGTAAAATGTTAATCGTGTTAGAAAAAGTTAAACTAAAATGAGTGTCAGAAAGCCTTTAGAAATTGTTGAGTACAAAGACCTTCTTTAAAGAAGGGAAATTAGATTAGAGTATTTTTGAAGGTACAAACTGTATCTCACTCATATTTTTATTCTGTAGCTGAAAATTGTTATTCAACTTTATTATGCCTAAAAACTCCCCAGGAAATACCCATTTCCAGAGAATCCCATTCACTAGTTCTGAGATGGGACCCAGCAGATTCTAAGGTGCCTGGTTCCTGTCCCATCCCTTTAGAAACATTACTCTCTGGCTCATAGTCTAGTGTCTTGAACATCATAGCTGCCTCGTAAATGTCCTATTGAGAGAAATAGAAAGAAGAAGGGGCTCACCTAAGTTCATCCTGGTCAGTGTGTTTGGTTAATAGAGAATCCACTATGAGAATCCAGTGTTTTTATCCCTGGGTCTAACTTATCTCATGGTTGCATGCAATGGAATGGCTTGGAAAAGCTTTTCCAACCACTTTTGGCCAACAAGGCTTCTCTCCCACTCGTGCTGTGCCTCTGTTCACATCTTTATCCTCCTCCATATAGTGTGTGCTTCATGCTGGGTCTTTTTATCTCAAGTCAGCCCTCTCTGCTCTTTGACGGAGACTGCAGCTGACTAGGAAGAGGCTCGGAGACAAACCTAGCCTTTCTCTGGTTCGTTCATCTTAGAAGTCAGAAGTTCTGGCTTGGAGGTATAAGAATTTTTCTTTTATCTACCTTTTCTTGGGCTTCCCCCAACTTTTCCTACTGCTCCATTTTCACTTTGGGGCTTATTTCATACATGATAAAGAACGTCTATCCTATTTTAAAACGTTAAAATACAAAGAAACTTTTTAAAAAGATCTAATACGTTAACATAATGGAACTCAAAGTCATATATTTTATTCCCTAGAGATCTTCCATTGTGGGTATATTTTTGGCCTACTGCCAAATGATCATCACCATTGAATTAAGGCTCTTTGAGTTAGTAGCGCATAAAAAAATATCCTCCTTGACTGTACATAGATATTTAATGTGATTATCTTTCTAAAACAGTTAGTCTATCATCCATCATATGTGTAAAGGTCACTTTAGTTGAGCCGAGCAACAAATCAGGCTGCCCTTTTCTAATAGCAATAGATTTGATTATTTTGCAAATATATATATGTATATATATGTGTGTGGGTGTGTGTATATATATTATATACATTACATTAATATATATACACACACCCACACACATATATCTTATGTTTAGGATCTTTCAGAATACACATCTTTGATACTAATTTATACTTAGTTTTAATGACACCTGTCATTTCTGGATTCCTTTCAGCCTTACACATGAATGGAAAATGAGGTCTTATTTGGAGGCATGTCAGGCTCAGAACAAGGGTGCAGCACATGGCAGTGTCTTATTGGTTGTTGCCATGGTAGCCGTAGTTGTGAAAAGAGAAAACCCACAGGCAGAGAATGCCAAAATTCAGTAGAAACACTCAGAGGAGTAAATGCATTGCCTTTCAGTAGGTGTTTTGTTTTCACAGGTGGATCTTCTTTTGACTGAATTTTAGTTAATAGAAAAGAGTGAGAAATCATTCTTCTTTAGGAAATGGTGTTTTTTACTGAAGGTGGACTTTGTTTATATGCATAAAATCATTTTACAAGATAGCTACTCTCCCTATATTTTCCAAAAACTCTAATATTAATGAATAAAAACATGTTTATAAGTGAGTTTTATTTTCATTAGAATATGTTGTTTTTTTGGCTCTAAAGAAAAAAATGGTACATTTCTTAAAGGAAGCACTTTCTGTAGCACTTTCGTTCATAAGTTTTTCATATTTTCTTCTTGGAAAAATGCACATTTTAATTCAGCACTTCAATTTCACACTTATTTCTTAAGATGCATAAACAGAGATCTCTTCTGACACGCTATAAAACTTGACAGTAGTTTAACAATTCACGAACCAATTATATGTAATCTGGTGCTACTTATTTCTGTTCAAAAGTCAAATAGGATGAGAAAGCCAGACTGCACTAAATTTTATCATTAAAAATAGAAAATATTAAGCTATAGAAATTAATTAGTTTTTACCATTTTTGTCCATCCCAACAGTTACTCTGACCTCTTACACTATCTACTCATTTACTTAATTTTATATACACCACCACCTGCTTTGTGCCAGGCATTTTTTGGAGAAACTAGAAACATATAGGTTTATATAAGTTTATATCACGGGGAGGAATTTCATATGAAATGTGAGCATATAAGCAATCAAGTAGAAGTCCTACAACAGGAGTATGTACAAAATGTCATATGAACACAGAGTAAAAAAAGCAATTATTTTCCCCTGGCAAGACAAGAGGCTTCATAGAGAAGGGGATATTTGAGTTGAACATTAGCTATGAAATAGAATTTTTCCTTGTAGGTAATTGATATTAATGTGATACCATTAAAGAAAGCATTTTGACAAAGCTTTATTAATTATGAAGCATTATTGTAAATGTTATTAAATGTCCCAAGACATTTTAAATAGAATAAATGTGGACTTTCTTTATTTCTTCGGTTATATTAAATTGGTATTAACCTAATTGGGAAGAAGTCCAGTATTAAATTATAGCTTCCTCCTGTGCAGTTGAATCTTACAAGTGAACCAAAATTTGTCTAAAAATTAGGAGTAACTTCCTTTCCCTCAGATCAGTAATTCTTGGATTTTGGTCAGTAATTTGTAGTCTGCTTGAAGGAAAATGGATCTGTCTAATGGCTCTGGATTCTCTGGGATAACTGTAACCACAGATACTGCCAAGACCTTAAGTTCTTGAGGCTTTAGATACAGTATGCACAACTCACATAATGGCTTCTGCTTTTAGATGCTGGGGGTCAGGCAGGGCCACTGGATGAAGGTAACTCCTATCCCTTCCAGTCTTAGGATACCTAAACACACGTGGGGATTGGAGAACTCTTCTTTTTAAGCCTCAAAACAGGACCAAAAAAGTCTATTACATATCATATCACTTGTATGGACAATATGGATATTACAGCTAAGTCTCTCAAAGAATCAAAGCTAATGCTTCTCAAATTTAAGATGTCTAAAAAAAATAAGAGAAGAAGGAAAGAAGAAAAAGGAGGAGAAAACATGTTTAAGAAGCTGGTTCAAAATATAAACATTCAGTCCCAATCCTCAAGTGATTCTGTTTTGGGGGGATTCTGGATTGACCTTGAAAGGTCTGGTTTCCCCATAGGAAAAAGAACCTAGGACCTTCACAAGAAATAAAGCAACCACGGTAGAGTTGTAGGTACATTGTTTTGGCATGTTGTTGACAAAATGCTACTGTTTCAGCACAGAATACTTATATCTCCTTCTAGCATAAGCATATTTTTCTTCACTTGTGTCCACTACACTGTGTAGAATAGGCTTAGTTTATAGCTAGGTTTGGAATGATTCTGTGATTACTTGTGCAGATGCCTGAGTACTGGTTTTTCACTCTCGGCTACATTAAGGGGACTGATATTTATCATACACAGTTTAGAGAGTGAAGCTCCACTTGGTGACAACCAAAACCAGTTTGTTTACCAATGGATTTCAGCTGACATATTAGACAGACAGACTTGGCTGTATGACTTAAAGATCATAAAAAGACTTCACTGGGGACTTCTGCCTTGAGCTCTCATTTCAAAGGTGAAGTGTACCCTTGTGGGAGTAAGGATCTTAGAGGGCTTGCACCTGGATCTCCCTTTGCCCCTTGGCGCTTACCTGCACTGTCTTTCTCTTAGTATATTACACCTTTTGCCCTTAAGTAAAAACATTATATAAGTATGTTCTGTGAATCTTCTCAGTCCTTTCAAGCATCTGAACTTGTGCAATCTTTGCATATAAAAATAGTATCATTATTGGAAAAGTTAATGTAACATACCTACCAATAGCTTGATATAATTGAATTATTGTGTTAATGATTTTTTAGTAAAGCGTAGGGTCTGGCAAATACTTATTACCAGTAAGGAGATCATTAAAGACAAACTCAGATTTGAATAGCTTCAAATCAGTGAAGAAGAAAAGTATGAATAAGAAAGAGTATGCAAAGGAAAGTATGATATATGTAAGAATCTTCTTCAGATGATCTTGCACAGAAGACCATTGTGTAGTCATCAGCTTCCTATAAGCTTCTTCAATTAACGGTCAATTTCCATGTGCCTTCAACTTCTGGAGACTCTCTGAAGAACCTCAGATTAAATCACTAAGGGGTGTAAACTTCAACAATATTAAGGTTCCTTTTTCATTTGTCTAGGAGTTGGAAATGAGGACAGAATTGCACAGTTTAAATTCATGAATAAGTGTTCCAATGAAAAGGTTCCCATATCACTAGATTGGTCAGTGGGAACACATTAACTAAGACCACAGAATCTAATATTTTAGCCTTTGTAAGTATTGTGGCTTTTCAACAGAATGCTTCAACGCACCAGCAAAATAAATACACTATTTAAGCTAGTACCTATTCATAAACCATGGAAGGAGAAAACTATACAATTCCTTTGGAGTAACTCAAAAGTTCTCCTGCAATTGTTTCAGTCAATGCCTCCACCTTTACAATTTGTCCTAATTAATTTAATTACAAATGAAGCATGAACTGGCCACATCTGCCATCCTGGAAATGTTTTCCCAATAGTATTTAATTTTATAGCAAATTTGTCCCTACTGAAATGAATTATTTCATTTATTCCATCAGGATTTTATCCAATGCCTGGTAGATATTTTATCTGGTACGATCAAACAGCCATTCTGGTTTTGTCAGTTATTTATCTTCATGAATCTTACAACATAATAATTGAATTTCTGGAATTTTTATTTAAGAACTTCTTTTCTGGCCACATTTTGTGATCTATAATTGAATACTTGAACTTCATAGATTTGTTACTAGTAATAAATTTGTTGTTTTATATGAAACTTTTCTGTTAGGATTTTTAGTCAGAGCAGTCTGCTTAGCATGATAATCTCTAAAATATTTCTATTGTATTTCTAAAGTGTTTTCATAGTATCCATAACTTTTGCAGTACCTTTTTTACTGTGAGCCTTTGACGATGAGCAATGGTTCTTTGATATATGCTCTGCTGTTGAGTTAATATGTCTAGATCATGGTGTATCATTTTCATGTTTACACAAAAAAAGAAGAGTTATGATAATCTAGGTACATATGATAATCTGTATTTTTTGGGGCTCTGTCAACAATCCAGCTTCCTATTTCTGTGAAGTCTTTTGTCCTTTTGCAACTAAAGGTATTCCTTGCCTAATTTTTTTAAATTATAGATAATATAGGTATTTTCATGAGTAGAGCAGCTATGATCTGATCATATATAGGGAACCATAGTACATCTTGTCTAGAAGTAAATCCTAGATTAAATATGTGGGTTTTATGTCACAGAGAATAATGTATCCTTCCAATAATAATCTCAAAATACTAGTTGTTAGTTGTGGGTCCAGGCATAGGATTGTTAAATGTTTTCACCATTCCTGTGGTTTTATTAAACCAATATATCTGATGTTCTATTAATAGCGAGATTATGGGGGGACATAAAGACACCTATATCAATAAGAAAGACATATCGCTTCCCTTGGGAGCTCAGAGGAAGGACAAGGAGTTTTTGGGTGCCTGTGTTTCCCATGGGATTAAGTCACTGGACAGACTTTAGGTAGATGTCCTTCTGAATTTTAGCTAATGTGGGACATTGGTTCTTTTAATCACATATCCGTTTGAAGTATCTATAGGCTTCCTTCTCTACAGTTTCACAAATCATACAGAATAGAGGCTCTTTTAGTTGTTTTACCTAAAGATCCATAACTATATTGATTTCTAGCTTATTTACTTTTTAAATCTATCTGGAAATGTCCAGTCACATATTGGGTATTTTCCAAGTTGATAATTTTACATTTTCTTCTGTTTGATTCCCCCAATTCAGGACTAAGCCCGTTTATAAAATGAGAAGATATAGTCTTTCTTGTCAGGTGTTGAGTCTACCCCAGAATTGTTTGAAGATGTCATAAAGTCTATCTTTATCTTTATTTAGTTTATACTTCTGCATCTTTGTTGAAAGAAAGGCTTTCAAAATTGCCTTATGTAATGCATTTTCTATTTCTATTTTTTAAACTTTACACCACTAGGTTATTTAAATCTTCTCTTTTCTAAATGGCTGCTTTTAAACATTTTCCTCCATGAGGCTAACAATTAGTTGAATTAACTCATATATATCTGTAGTGTAGGACAGTAAGCGTCTAATAAAAATCCTGAATTCTGCAGAAAATATTATGCCTATATCCCTGAAGTTTAGGAAAATCATTAATTATAGCTCTTAATTTGGCTCTAGACCAGGGTTTTAATTCAACGTCCATAGATCTGACTTGTGTTCTACAAATTTAAAATGTGGTATTCTTTTTCTGATGAAAGCGCTGAGGACAGACTAGCTCATTTACAAAACCAGGTAAAGTTGCATAGAAAAAGGGATGGAATGAGGGCTAGCTTTCAGAAGGTTACAAACGCTTTGACAAAGACTACATTGGAATTTAAATTGTATTTAGCAAGCTCAGTATGCCAATCAAAAGAGTGGAGTATTAACTATTCAGTATTTTATCTCCTAATTTGTCCCCAGCCCCTTTTACGTATTGTAATTCATTGGATGTGTCATCTCAAAAGTTCCCCATAATAGTCATTGTTATTCTAAATTATCTATCTAATCATTTTCTAAAGTTTATCAAGGAAATGAGAAGATTTGGGATTAAAAATGTGACTTTTTAGAGAAAGCAGACGTTCTCCAGGAAGATGCTTAAACTCTGGCATAGACAGGCCCCTGATTCACGAGAGTGCCCCCTCCCCCTCTCCCCAGCTATGATCAGAGTGTGTGCTTGTGAATGGCTGGCACTTGTTTGTTGCAATGAGTCTGTTCCTTCTTGGGTGATTATCAGACGCACAGGTTGACACTGACTGAAGGCTTGCAGAAACCATGTCCTTGAGGGGAGCTGCAGTTGATTGAACAGGAGTAGAACAGGTTCTGGTGGCCTCTGCTCCCATGGCTGCAGAACAAGGAGTGTTTTCTTAAAGTTGTGGGCGTATTTTTTATTCTCACAATTTGGGAATACTGGCCCAAACTAAACACGAAGTTTAGTGAAGGGGTCGTCTCCAGGACCTGACAAATTTCTTTCTCTCTGCAAAATACAAAACAGACTTTATTCTCCATCTGAGGAAAAAGATAAGCCAGGTATTGAGGAACACAGTGCTGTCTCTCCTTTCAAGAGATGTGTGATGGGAGATTCCATTCTTCCTTGGTACCTCTAGTAGAGGCTGATAACTCAAAGGCCCTCAGATGCCACAGATGGGTTATACATAATTCAAGAGGTGAGACAAAGTGAGTAATATGTAATAAATGGGAGAATGCAGATTCTTCTAAAGAATTCAAATAAAATTTATGTTTAAAACACTCTGCTGGTCAAGATAGTTCTTGTCTGTGAGCTGGACTTACCTCTGGACAGTTATGTGAAAATAAACACGTTGTTAATTTATTGCTTACTAGCTTATTCTATTACATTATTACCATTTAACCTTCCCTGGAAACACAGTTTAGCTTCCTTCTTTTTCTTTCTTTTTCTGAAAGTGTAGAACGAAGTTCCACCCACGGAGTGGCATCCATTTATAAAGCTGGTGTTGGGAGAAAAGATTATTTTTATAGGCTCAAACGTGTCACATTAGGCTTATGACGAGATCAGGTTTGAGAACATGATTGTCCAGACAAGCCAATAATGTATATTTACTTCTGTAATAGTGAGACATGTTCACACGTAATTGAAATAACGCGAATTGCGGAAGATGTGAACAGAGCTGTGCTTTCTGTAGCTGGTAAGCGATGCTATTATTGATCAGCAGAAATCTTGGATTTTAAAGCTATTTTTCTCGTTACAGGCTGTGAACCTATTCCTGTGCGCTATCTTGAGTGGAGCAACATAGAATCCATCATAGCCATCGCCTTTTCCTGCCTGGGCATACTTGTCACCTTATTTGTTACTCTTATCTTTGTGCTGTACCGGGACACACCAGTTGTCAAATCCTCCAGTCGCGAGCTCTGCTACATTATCCTAGCTGGCATCTTCCTCGGTTACGTGTGCCCTTTTACTCTCATTGCCAAACCCACCACCACATCCTGCTACCTCCAGCGCCTTCTGGTTGGCCTCTCCTCTGCCATGTGCTACTCTGCGTTAGTGACCAAAACCAACCGAATTGCACGCATCCTAGCTGGCAGCAAAAAGAAGATCTGCACCCGGAAGCCCAGGTTCATGAGTGCCTGGGCCCAGGTGATCATCGCCTCAATTCTGATTAGCGTGCAGCTAACCCTGGTGGTAACCCTGATCATCATGGAACCCCCCATGCCCATTCTGTCCTACCCAAGTATCAAGGAAGTCTACCTTATCTGCAATACCAGCAACCTGGGTGTGGTGGCCCCTCTGGGCTACAACGGACTCCTCATCATGAGCTGTACCTATTATGCCTTCAAGACCCGCAATGTGCCCGCCAACTTCAATGAGGCCAAATATATTGCCTTCACCATGTACACCACCTGCATCATCTGGCTGGCTTTTGTGCCCATTTACTTTGGGAGCAACTACAAGATCATCACCACCTGCTTTGCAGTGAGCCTCAGTGTAACGGTGGCCCTGGGGTGCATGTTCACTCCCAAGATGTACATCATTATTGCCAAGCCCGAGAGGAATGTCCGCAGTGCCTTCACCACCTCTGACGTAGTCCGCATGCATGTTGGTGATGGCAAGCTGCCCTGCCGCTCCAACACGTTCCTCAACATTTTCCGAAGAAAGAAACCAGGTGCAGGGAATGCCAAGTGAGTTATCTGACCCGGCTTTGCCTCCCTCTCTGTCTTTTCTCTTTTCTTCCATTTGAGTAAATCGCGTTCTTCCATTTCCCCAACGGTTTTCATTTCCTTTCTTAATCTTTTCTCTTTCCTCCCCCCCCCCACCCCCCGCCCAAATGTCATACTCTTCTGCAGTAGGAAATGCTAAAGGTCTTCTTCGTTTTCATTCCTTTGAAAAAGCCAGGAGCATGAAACAACAACCAGCTGAACATACCCTTATTCTTACCTAGAATCTTCAGCTTCTGTTCTGCCAATAATTGTTTCCTTTCACGCGGGTCCTCCCCTGTATGGAGCATCAGCACATCTCTGGGGTCTGGGTTTGAGATGCACATTCTAGTTCCAATTTTTAGTTTAGAATATGACTGAATAAAGTTTCTGATTTATTTTTATCACGCTGGAGTCTCACCCTTACTAACCTGGGTTGGAGAGGAAGGAAATGAAGCCCCTGTGGAAACTTGACTGTTTCAAAATTTGAGTGCAACTAGCAGCAAGTCTTTCCTGAGAGAAGTTTCCTTAAGCAACCCTCCTACCATGCCCCTCTTACTTATTGAGCATGGATGTATAATAAAGATGTTCCATAATGGTACATGAGAATCGAGCTACCTCTACTGCAAGCTCAAGATCAGAATGGTTTGTTTCTGAGCCATAAAGCACCAAAAGAAATAAAAAAAAAAAAACAGATAAAGGTGAGGAGCTCCAAACTGACATGGATGCTTGAAGTTCTAAAGGTACTTGACCCATCCCAAACCTCCTCTATTTTCCTCATTAGCAGTGTTAATTTTTCTGTTTGAAACAATCCTTTAAAAGTGAGGAATTTTAATACAAATAATTGTAACATATACATGGTTTTATAACCCGAACAAGTCAGAAGACAAGGGGAATAGGTGTTATTTCCCCCCACTTTGTAAGGGAGGGAACTCAGCCACTGTGAAATTCTGTGACTCCTAAGTGTAATTCTGTTTAGTTAGCTGTCCTTTGTCTAGGTCTTAACTTGCATGAAATTTCTCATCTTAACACATGTCAAAAAATTGACGTGCCTCTGTGTTTTGTAACTTTACTTGTCAAGCAGTGCCAGGGGCATCTTTTACAGAAATCCTGTAATTGGTTTGAGGATCGGGTGAAGGAGTCTATAGGAAAATATATTTTTTAATCCATAGAATTACTATTATTTCAAATAATAAATAATAATTTTCCAGCATTAAGGATTAAGGTCATAGTGCATGCCTAATTGTTGCCGTATCAATTTCAAGTTCTGAATAAGATACTGGTCATAAAAGTCGCTTAGTCATTTTTTTCCCTTGCCAGGCGTTTCACGCTCGCCAGCACCCCCTCAGGAGTAGGCCCCTAGCAGGGACTCATCAGAAAGCGTGAAGGCAAACCAACAGTGCCATGAAATGAGAAAAGAATAATAGGCCATAGCCACAGAATCCAGATGTAAAATGGCGCATAACAATTTTCATTAAGAGGGAAAAAGTGAGAAGAAACGCAAATGAGAAGGGAGAAAACGCTCTTTAAGCTGGAATGTTTGTAGACACTAAAAGATTTCCTTGATTGCGTCTCAAATGGTCTTGTGAGGGTTCCATTTGACCACCTACCTTTATGCACGTCCACGTTTCTGACTTTTCTGACTTTATTATGGTTCTTCAGAAACTTTCATATGATTTTTGGTCATAGTCATTTCTGAAAGCTGTTCTAGCCATTAAATGAAAGGAGAGACCTATGTGATCAAGACATCTTGTGTTGCTACCCAGGGATATGCGTTTTTGAAAGCTCTCCCAGTGTTTTTATGTCCCCTTGTACACAGAATTCTATAAGCGCCTGTCCAAGAGCAGTGACTAATGAATAGTATATAGTGCTTGCTGCTGGGATAAGCTGATGTTACTTTAACAATGCTTAGCAATTCTCTGGCAACCAGGCATTGTTGTACATTCAGATCATCCTCTCATACCCGGAACCTCTTTCCTTATAAGCTAAGAATATTCCCTTCACTACTATGAATTTAGAAAAAAAAAATGTATTTGGGATCCTGCTTTTAAGAGAGAAATCAGCTTGTTCTAAATTGTATTGGTTTTCTCAGAAGTGCCGTTTTACTAGTAAATTGCTTATCTATTAGCTATAATTTATCAAGTTCTATCGGATTATGATGGTAGGAAATATGCTTCTAATTAATAACATGCAGCTTTTTTAGTACAATCTATAGCTTCTGAAGGATGTACCACACAGCTGAGCTGATGCACAGAAAGTATTTGAGGCTAAACTTCTACCGATCACAGCCATTTATGCACTCGTTTTCTCATTTTTTCTTCTACGGCTTCTCTTGTAACTCTCTATGAGACTGTAATTTTAAATTAATAATATCAGTGCCTACATTTTTACCTTTTTAAATGTTATTTTATGTTTTTCTGGTTTGTCTCCAAACTTACAAAAACCACAACAATCTAATATTTTTCTACAGCAACTAAAATCTAGCAGAGTTGTGCCAACTGGAGCAAGGGGCTGAAAACTCTGGAGAGCACATCACCCAATGAGTTTATTACCATTCTGGATGTGTAATTCCTACATTTATGGTGCGCTGAGGGTGTTCAGCAGTCTGCATATGTAGCTATAAACACAGAACAGCTGCTGTAATGAAGAGCTTCCAACTGATCTATCTGTTTGAATATTATTCTGAGGAGTTGCAAGTCTGACTACATCCTCCTAAGAGGCTGTTTCTGAGATGCTTGGGAGGGATGACGTCGTGGGTCTGTTTTTGCAAAGTTTTCTGCAGTTTTTAAATTCGATTCACAGCTAAGCATCTGACACAACCAAAGGTCTGGGCACTTGCTTTGCATTTTCTGAAAAGTAATTTAGGAGGAGTGTAACCAAAAAATTGGGTGTTTGGGTTACTTACAGTCAGATGTCCGATTAAGCATAATCCTACCCTAGAAGGTGGATGGAGTAGTATATTGCCTTTGAAATCTCTAATTCTTTAGCTGTTAATTTAATGTATTTGAATAGGAAAATATTCAGGCTTAACCTAAATAAACCTAGTGGTAAAATGCACTATCTTGGCAATACAAATTCTTAGACTTTAATAATTAAGTAAATTTTTAGATACAAATTACTTATCACTTCCTTTTACACAAAATGAGTTAACATTATATAACTGAACAATTAAAACATTATGTGAATGACATGCTTCTTTTAAAAACTAGGGTATTAATGACGTCAAACTATTATTTCTAGATATTTTCTGTGTAAATGACCTCACTGAATGCCACTCTGATGGCATAGGAAGCTGAAATGTGCCAGTACACTCCTATGGCCTTTTGCATGCAAAACTAAAAGCAATTACAATCACAGAAACACATTACATTGATTCAAGGAAGTAATTTTAAAGTGCAGGTTCCTAAATAAATAGAATATTATTATGTTCCTGTGATTGTGTCCTAAGCATTTGAGTGCAAAAGCTAAGTGAAATACCAAATAGAAAGACGCTCCGAGGAAATTTTCCTCTTGGTCTGCTAGGAACATTTTTTTGTCTGTAAGCAGAGGTCACTAAGCCTGCAGCATTCGTGACTGTGCCCTGCGGATGCCTTTTAATTTGACTTTCTTCTTTTGATTATTAAAGGAAATATGAGAGGGAACCAACGGACATCACAATCAAATAGAAATAACCTGTTTTCTTTCATAGAAAGAACTCAATCATTACTCTAATAAGCTTATGAATGAAAAAATATGTCATTTTGAAATCATTTTTCTCATAAGCATACAACAAATGGCTTTAAAACTATATTGTAAAATAAGATGAAAGTATTGTAATTCTTCCCTTGCTTTTAGAGTAAATATCTGAAGATTTTATCTAAGTACTTGTCATAGAATTTTACTACTTGATAGTAACATTCATGGAGAATCTACTGTTTGTTCATTCACTTATTCAATCAGCCATTGTTTCAGCACTGAGCTTAAAAGCACATGGGTACTTGATGTGGCATCAGATCGTATTCAGGATAAAAAAAGATATAAGAGGCAGGCAGTGATTGTACCAATCTTGCAATATAGTCAGGAAGACACCCAAAAATATAACTAAATATCTGGGGCTAGGTGCCACAATACCACAATACAATAATTTGAGTGTCAGAGAAGAAAGAGATTAGGTTCAGCTAAGGGAACAGTATCTCTTAATAAAAGTGACCTTTGAATGTGACCCGAAAGGATGTTTTTCAACATAAAGTGAAACTTCACAGACGTGAATGGACTTTCAGGCTACACCATGGAATCTGGTATGAGTGAGTTACATGGAGAGGTGTAGTGGTGGGTGAATTTGTAACACAGAAAGAGGACAGACTGTAGATAATGGTCAATGTTCTAAGAAGAAGCTCAGGTATTTGTTATATAAACTGCAAAGTGCATTAAAGATTTTTGTGATCTTTTATGGTCATGTGTAAGCTTCATGGGAAGAGACTGACTATCAAAAGGGTAGTTAATAGAGTGCTACAATAATCCAAATGACAGGTTAAAAATGAAAGTTATAAAATAGAACAGTGGAGTGAAAGTCAAACCTCAGGTACGAATAGGAAAAAGTTTTCTGAGCTTGATTCATTAGAGTTGGGTTATTGGTTTGGAAAGAGGAAGGAAAAAATAAAAACTAGACTACAACTCTCATGATTTGAGCCTGTGTGACTAGAAAAATGAAGCTACCATGATGGTGGAATACAGATGTAGAACTGGGGAGATGTGAATGAGTTGAGTTTCAAACTTATCAATTGAAAATGCAGTGAAGGCATCCAAATAGAGTCAGCCATGAGTTGTTTAGAAATTTAAGTCAGGAACTCAAGAGAAAGTCTGAGTCAGAGCTCTAGATTTGAAGTGGCCAAAAGAGTGACGATGACATAAGAAAAGAAGAAAGTAGGAGGAAGAACATTAGGGGACACTTGCACTTGAGAGATAAGATAATTGAAGAAAACCTGAAGGCAACATAAACAAAAGGCAATAAACAAAAAAATGGTGGGAAGCAGGAGGACTGCAGTATCCTGGAAACCAAGGAGGAGACTGTGTCTTAGCTCAGGTTGCCATAGTAAAATCCCACAGACTGGGTGCTTAAACAACAGACATTTATTTTCTCACAGTTCTGGAGGCCAGAATTCCAAGATCAGAATGCCAACATGGTTGATTTCTGGTGAGATCTCTCATCTTGGGTTGCAGATGGCTGCCTTCTAGCTGTGTGCCCACATAACTTCTTCTCTGTGCAAGCATGGAGAGAGGGAGAGAGAGGGAGAGAGACCTATCTGGTCTCGCTTCTTATAAGAGCACCAGTCCCAGAGGAGGACCCCACTCTTAGAACTTCATGTAACCCTAATTACCTCCCCAAAGCACCATCTTCTAATGACATCACATGGGGACTTGAACTTACAAACTTGGGAACAACATTCAGTGCACAACAGACTGTTTCAAGAAGACTGAGCTTGGGATCCTTGGGATCCCCAAGGATGGAGACTCTATGGTTATCCTTGAGTAGCTTCAGTGATATGGGTAGAATTTCTGTTGCAATAAGTTGAGTTTGGGCATTAAAGGAATTTAAATTCTAGCTAATATTTAAGGAGGCTAGGAGTGACATAATAAAAAAGAAATTTAAGCTTGTTTGTATTATCTAAGAAAGGAGCCAACAGAGAAAGAAAATGGAAGATATAACAGAGAGATCATGTGGTTCATGCTAAGCCACCTGACTCAGAACTGTGCCATTACAATACAGCCCTTTGTCATCTATTGACAGCTCTGTGACCAATGAAGCATCAACTCTGAAGAACATGTGGATTGCAGTTGATGCTAGTTCTCACTTAGCTACATGTTATGTTGCTTGATACTAAAAAGAAAGATGAAAAACATCAGGCTGGGAACTTCTAGGACTTTTAATTAAAATCCACAGATATAACCCTTATTACTGATTTTATCAGACTTCTGGACTTAAAATATTGAGTGTAGGACTTGAGGAGGGACGTACAAAGGAAAGTCTGGAAAGTAACTACTGGGGGAGGTAGAGGATTCGCAGCTCATAAGTACAAGTTGTTTGGAGAAGGACGAAGGTTGTTGTGTATCCAGACTCAGCTGGAGCTGAAACAGGTCCCTTTATTCAGCTGTGATTGAAAGGAGCTAGAAATCCTTGGATCTCTCCCTGACAGCCAGTCATAGTGCCTGAGCCTGCCAGCATGAGCACATTTTGTTTGGGGTAAAAACTTATGCCCCTTAAAAAGTAAGCCAAAATGTCATCACTTCCTGAAAGAAGTCACCTGGAAGCACAGTAGCCATAATTTAGAATGGAAGTAGGTAAGTCAGCATGTCACATGTGGAGAAGTTGTGCCGCTGTGAGGGACCACCTGCAGAAATCACAGGCTTAAGTGTGGGGAGGGGTACACGACAAGACAAAGGGTGGATGGACACAACTTGTCCCCCTTGAGGTGCAGCAAAATTACGGCCACCGCTGTTTTCTTGTTTGTTCTGTCTTGTTGATAATATACTTATTTTTCAAATAATACAAAAATCGCTACTTTTACTACTCATATTTTATGTTTTCAACTTCTATACTGAGACCATAAAGTGCAGACTATCTGACAGCTTCAAAGAGGACATAATTCCTTTTGAATATAGATCACCATTTGTATTTCTTTCACATTCAAATTCACTTGCATGACTGACACATATTCAAGTTCCCAAACTTATTATTTTATCCTCATATGTAAACAGTATGTAGTTTCTAAACTGAATTCAGAATATTCTATATGAATATACATAATGGCCCAAGAGAGGTCCATATAAGACAATTGTGCAAAGAAACTAAGGCAGGGAAAGCTCAGGGCCACTTTTATAAGAGAAAGAGATGGAACTAAAAGCATTGGTGTTTGGGTACAATCATTTATTTTCATCATTCTAATAGCTGTTTATGTCTAGCTGTTTACATACCTCAACAATGTACGTATTCATTCATGCACTCAATAAAATGAATAAGGCATGTAGACTGCCCTCAAGAAGTTCATGGTTTATTGGTATAACATGCCATTATAATAAAATTAGGTAAGGGGAATAATAGGAACGGTGATTCAGGTGGATGGGTAAATTTAGAGTCAGAAGTTTTATCGAGTGTAGATCTGTTTTTTGTTTGTGTTTGTTTGTTTGTTTGTTTGCAAGGCCCCACTCTATATAACAGTCACCTGTTAACTGAAAGAGATTGCCAGAAGACATACTGGAGACCCACAGGCTAAACCTGACCATGGGTGTTCTCAGATCATTAGAGATCAGATCATCTCAGAACAGAGCATAACGGCTCATTAATTAGAACCCTTGAGCTGCAAGTTATAGAAGCCAGCTTAAGCTAGCCTAAGCAAATTTATTTTCCATTTATATAAAATAAATAGGAAAATTGGTGCAAAGAGCATGGTACAGTGCCTAGCATATAGCAAAATCTCAATAGTTGTTAGCTAGTGACATTGGAATTATGGAGGTAGGGGAGGACGTATGGGAGTTTAACATAAAACTCTGAATTACACTATCATGGAAAGAGAGTTCTGAAAACTGGCTGCATGCATCATCATTATCATCAGCTCATGATATCTATGCTGTGCAGCATGGAGGAGCGTGTATCTGCTGAAAGTGGAGACATGCACGTGTTACTCAGTGTGAGATGAGTGTGGGAAAAGACATCCCGTTTGACATGGTTTGGCAACCTGTCCATGCTTGGCCACAGCTAAAGAAAGATGAGGTCATTTGCATTCCATCTGTGAGTGTCCAATGTAATGTGTTACCTACTCGAAAGCGAAGCAGATCATGTAAGCAACATGTTTGTAAAGCTAGTTCAAGAGCAAAACGTTAACAGCTTGCAGAATGAAGAACAGAACAAGAAAGTACCAGTGGATTTGTAAGCTTCAGATCATGAGAACAGAGGCTTAGACTCCTTAATTAGAACTCTCTGGCTGCAAGTTACAGAAGCCAACTGAAGCTAGCCTAAGCAAAAGAGCTGGGCTATTTAACAGAAAGAATGTAAGGAATACTTTCAGTATCTCATGGTAACAAGATTTAGAATGCTTCTGGGTCACATAGGGGATTTGGCTCCTGAGGAGAAAGGTCTCAGCCTCACCTCTTGTCTCCCTCCCTGCCCCCTTCCTTTTCTCCTCGTAGATATGCTTTTTCCACATCGTGGGTCCTCATGGTCAGTCCAAGGACAACCATCCCAGTGCTCCTGAGTTGCTGTGTTAGAGATCCAGCTACCCAAAGAGACTACTTCAGTTCTCTCTACCTATGTGGCTTACATAACACAGAAACTGATTGGCTATGTCTGGTTCATGGGTCTATCGCAGCTTAAGGAAGTAAGGACAGTGTGTGGAGTCACAGGGTATAAAACCGTCTTCCAAAAGTGCATCATTCCTGTCCCCCATGGGCAGGATCAGGGAGGCAGTTTGCAAAAAGGGGATACGATTGTGAGAAGTGTCTATACCAGAGTAATCCCATCTCCATCTCAAACCCTATCCTTTCTTCCTTGACCTCTGAATAAGTAATTTCTAAGTGCCAGGATTTTATATTTAAAAATGTTGAGCAAAAGACAAAACCTATACGTGGCTAGCCAGCCAGACAAAAAATCCATCACCTATCTATGCAAAATGTGAGTGATTCTTTCAAATTTCAGTAGGTATGCCAATGGAAGGGAAAGAAAATGCCTTAGCTCTGACACAGCATTTATTATAAAGGTATGCGGTATAGAATCAATAAATTTAAAAAATAAACCTGTATTTGCTACTTTTATAAAGGATCTTGGCTATAAAATTCTTCTCAGTTGCTTGAAAATGAACAAAGAGGAGGGGAAAGATGTTCTGTTTTGTTAAAGGGAAATAGATGATTAGGACATTGTCTTGTGAATGAATTAAAATACACCATAAATTACAGGCCAACAATAAAATATTATTTATTATTAACACTGGTTAATAGAATATAAAGAGAAAATAAGCATATATTTTAATCAAGTTAATCCAAATATATTATTATAATTTGATTTTGTTTCAAAAGGGTAAAGGAAACCTATAATTTAAGGCAACTTAACAATACCTTCTATACAGATTTTCTTCAAGATAAATGAGGGGTCCACTGCTAACAAAATTAGGCCAAGTCCCTAGTGATGCTGCTAAATATATTGAAAAACGACCACTTGAAAGAAATCAATAAGAAATATTTTCCTTTCTGTGATTTTCCAGCTATAAAAATATATAGTGTTACTTTGCTTCTAGTAAATTTTCTCAAACACTGTGGGAATTAGTATCACTTTCCACTTTGCACTGCTTATGTTACTTGGCTTGGATGGGTTCGGGATGGGGAGCGGGAAGGTGTTAACAAAGGAAAACAAAGACATACATGATCACAGTAAAATAGAAGGAAGTATGACCATGGAGCAGGAGTGGCAGTGAGGAAGCAGAAGGGACAGATCTGTGTCACCAGCCAGCCCTGTGACTTTAGCCATCGATTCTGTCAGTGCCTTATTGCAAGCCTTGGTACTTCAAGCCATTTTAGTAAAGTTTTCATAATTCAGGCCTTGGTTTAAAATATATGGAGTACTTTAGAGACTGTGGACAATTTACTGGTGAAGAAATATTGAATGGTCTGTGGCCCCACAGAATTTCGAGTGGAGTGGAGGGCACCAGAAAGAACCCTCACAGTGACAATGTGGCAGAGTAAAGTCCTAAGACAGAGGAAGGACAGCATGTTCAGGAAGCGTAATAGAAGGGGCCTCTGGTGTAGACCATGGAGTCAGGGGTGGGGATCTAAGATAGCTGAGAATAACAGCTGCCTAGACCATTAGCTAATCCATTAGCTAGGCCTAGCAGTGGGTTAAGGTGGGGGAAGGTACAGGGAAAGTGTTTAAAGCAGGAATCCCTATGTGAGAAGATAGAGAGGCAAGAGACACCACATCACATAGCGGTGTGGACGGGGGCAGTTTTCAATAGGGCCGACAGTAATTTCTTACACACAAAAAATGTTTGTTTAGCTCTGAATGGTTAAAAGCCAAAAGTTACTCCAGGGCTGATCCTAGCATGAAATCACTTTTGCTCTAGTGGTTAGATTGGTTTCCAGGCCCGACACATACCTTTTATGTTTGGGAAGAGAACCACTGCTGACTCATTCACTCAACAAATTTTCAAGTGTCCCGTGTGTGGGGGACACTGGTACAGTGCAGGGAATATAACAGTGAACAGAACAGATCCTGCCCCTGCCTTTGTGGAAGTGAAAATCTAGGCAGGAAACCAGACATCGAATGAGTAATGACAAGTGTAGTGAGTGTTGGGGCGTCTGGGTGGCTCGGCCAGTTAAGCTTCCAACTCTTGATTTCAGCTGAGGTCATGATCTCACTGTTGTGACATACAGCTCCACATCACTATCTGCCAAGCAAGTGGAGCCTGCTTAAGAGTCTCTCTCTCTCTCTCTCTCTCTCTCTCTCTGTCTCTCTCTGTCTCTCTCTGCCCCTCCCCCCTCACACTCTCTCTCAAAAACAAACTAACTAACTAACAAACAGAAAAACAAACCAAGTGTAGTGAGTGTGTATAAGAATAAATACAAGGTGTTACGGGGTGTTATTACAGAGATATAACTGGTCCCAGTGCATGGAGGCTGGACATGTTCCAGGAAGAAGTATTATTTAAATAAGACTTCTGAAGGAGAAAAGGGGTTGGCTAAGGATGGAGGGAGGCTAATAGGGTAGAGCAGTCAAGCAGTCAGAATGTAAAGGCTCTGAGTAGGAAAAATACGTGTGGCCGAAGGAAGTGAAGCAATGGAATAATCAGCTATGACCAAATCAGGGTCTAGTTAGAGGCCTTAGGAACTAGGATCTCACCCTCTGAACCATGGAAATGCTCTAAGGTCATAAAGCAGGACTGCACTGTCACCCATTAGATGTGTGTTGTAGAGCTGACACTCCATCCTCAGCATGGAGATTGCACCGGGGAGCAAGATTCGAGACTCTGGACTCTGGGATGAGGCTATTGCAGGGTCCAGGTGGAAGATTACAGTGGCCTGACCTAGGGCTTGGACAGTTGGTGGCAAAAAGAGAGATTGCAGAGAAAAATGAAGACATAAAATATAAGTAAAAGTAACATTGCTCACAAAATCCCATTTAAGACATATAGAAGAAGCAGAAATATGCAGTTACCTCACGGTTGTTTGGGTCCAAAGCCTATACAATTTGAACTTTTACCAGACTAAATGTATTAACCAATCTATAACATGATTGATCTATACAAGTAGGGGTGGATCAGACACAAAAGCAGAGAAAAGCAGTCACTGAAACAAACCTTACAAATGACCATAGACCATTGTGATACGGAGGTAGGGGAAGGGGCTGATGACCCATGGGCTTTTTGAAAATTTAAGTTCAAATTGTAAGATGTTCCTTAGGATTAATAGGGTAAAACAAGCTATCTTAGCCTAATGCCATCAAATGTTTAATTATTAAATCATGTAATGTCTATTATATCCATTCTCAGGCTTTCTGATCCAGAAATTCATAGCTTATGTTATTTACTACATATATATATTTCCTTTATTCCACGAGAAGAATCCTAGTTTCCAAGGAAACAGGAGATGATAGAATTAAAACATCTCAGAAGTATATATTTATGTTATTCCACAATAGCCATACACGTGTCTTAGAATAACTACTAATACAATATCAATCAATTAATTTCTCAAAAAGAGGTCCATACAATAGTTCGCATCTGATCTTTCCATCCCTCTTATTTAAAATAGTTTTACTGTAGGGGCACCTGGGCAGCTCAGTTGGTTAAGCATCCAACTTTGGCTCAGGTCATGATCTCACAGTTGTGAGTTTGAGCCCTGCGTCTGGCTCTGTGCTGACAGCTCAGAGCCTGGAGCCTGCTTTGGACTCTGTGTCTCCCTTTCTCAGTATGCGTCTCCCACACTCATGCTCTGTCTCTCTGTCTCTCAAGAATGAATAAACGTTAAAAAAAAAAAATTAAATAGTTTTACTGTAGCTATATTATATGAGTATATAGACATTACATACTATACTTTCTCCCTTTTAACCCTCATTTATTGGTAATTCTACAATCAAGGATGCATTTACTACTTACCTCCAGTCCTTATGATGATGTCGTAGTTATTTTGGTAGTCCAAAGCCCATACGCTTAGCCCAGAGTAGATTTTTCAGGGATTTGCTCATGAGAACAATAGTCACTTAGTTTTTGCTTGTTGAAAACAGTTCATCTACAACCTTTATATCAGATGCTAGTTTTGCTGGCTATGAAATTTAGAAAGCACATTTTGTTTTCCTAAAGTAACTTCAATATGTCATTCTAGTTACATTTAATACAAAGCTTTGCTGCCCCAAATTCTGATGATAATCTATTTTCCCTTATAAAACACTTGCTGTTTTTTCCCTAGACATCCAAAATAAATGTTTTTTCCATTTCCTATAAAGTCTGGTTATTTTACTAGAATGTGTCTTCATAATGGTTTTCTTGGGTCAACATTCTCAAGTACACAATATTCTCTTTCAATGTGTAGTTATAAATCTTTTAAAATTTCAGTAAAATTTTCTTAAGCTATATATGTGTAGTCTTCAGTATTCATTTCCTTGCTTTGTTTTTTTCTTCAAGCGTTTCTAATATCTATATATTAAATCTTTTTTATGTAGTCTTCAGTATTCATTTCCTTGCTTTGTTTTTTTCTTCAAGCGTTTCTAATATCTATATATTAAATCTTTTTTATGTAGTCTTCAGTATTCATTTTCTTGCTTTGTTTTTTTTCTTCAAGCATTTCTAATATGTATATATTAAATCTCCTTTGGCTAACTTTGATATTTACATTTTCTCCCTAATCCTTTTTATTCTTTCATTTCATATTCTTTTTATTGAAGCACAGTTACATAATTACATCGATATGCATATATTTTAATGGAAGTTTGATACAAGTTATAAAGTTGTGTGTTATACCCCTGTAACCCACATGCAATCAAGATATAGAGCATTATCTTCACCTTAGAAATTTTCCTCATTCTTTTTTAATCGGTCCCACTTCCCATCCAGAGGCAACCACACTACCGTGATTTATTAGCCTTTTCTTATTCTTGAATTTCATAAAAATGAAATAATACAGTAGATTTTCTTTTATGTCTCCATTCTTTCATACAGCATGAGATTTGTTGATGTTCTTGCATGTATCAACAGTTTATTCCCTTTAATTGGCGAGGATTGTGACATTGTATGAATATACTAAAATTTGTTTGATCAATCTAATGTGCTAACGTGCATTTAGGTTGTTTCCAACTCTCACTATTATAAGTAAAGCTACATTCAACATACATATACTAGTTTTATGAACAAATATTTTCATTTTTTGGAGGTATGTGTCTAGAAGTGGAAATGCTGGATGATAAGGCAGGTATATATTTAATTTATAAGAAACTACCAAAGAGATTTCCACAGTGATTTTTCCATTTTATACTCCTACTAAGAAAATAGGAGATCCATTTGTTGTTGATAATCCTTTACATTTTAGTCATTCTAATGGGTTTGTAGTAGTACTTAATTATAGTTTCAATTTGTATTTTCCTGATGACTTAATGATCTTAGAATTCTTTTCATGTATATTTTGGGTCATTTATATGCTCTTTTGTATGAAATATTTATCCAAATTATTGCCTATTTTTTACTGGGTCATTTGTATTTTATTACTGACTTGTAACTTCTTTTTATAATCTGGATCTAAGTTTTTATTGGACATACATATTGTAGTAATTTTTCTTAATTTGTGACTTACTTTTCATTTTCTTAGTGGTATCTTTCAATATGTGGAAGTTTTTAATTTTGATGAAGTTCAATTTACCATTTCTTTTATGGTTAGTGCTTTTGTGTTCATTTTAGAAAATCTGCCTACCCTAGGTCCTCCATTTTCTTCTAGGATGTTTATAGTTTTGACTTTTATACTTAGAACTATGATACTTTTTAATGTATGGTGTAAGGATCAAGGCTCTTTTTGTTCTCTTTCTAAATAGAGATCCAACTTTCCAAGCTTAATTTTTGAAAAGTCTTTACTTCCCTCACTGACATTGGTGCTTTTATCAAAATTCAACTGAACACACATGGACCCTCTATTCTGTTCTATTGATATATTTGTGTATCTTTATGAAAATACCACACTGTCTTCTATTCCTGAATCTTATATTGTCTTAAAATCAAAGAGTGTAACTCCCCCAGCTTTATTATTGTATTGGCAATTCTGGGTTTAGTGTATCATTGCCATTACTAAAAATTTCATCATTAGGTGTGACATTACTTCTTGGGTTCTCATTGATTTCCTTTATCAGGATGAGGATATTCCTTTATGCTCTCAGTTTGCTGAGAGATTTATCATAGATGGGCATCAAGTTTTGTCAAAATCTTTTTCTGCATCAGTTGAAATATCATGTTCTTTTTTTATTTTACTCTGTTAACATGGGGAAATATATTGAAATATTATTAAATATTTTTTAAATTATTTTAATGTTTGTTTATTTTTGACAGAAAGAGAGACAGAGCATGAGCAGGGGAAGGGCAGAGAGAGAGGGAGACACAGAATCCAAAGCAGGCTCCAGGCTCTGAGCTGTCAGCACAGAGCCAACGTGGGGCTTGAACTCACAGACCGCAAGATCCTGACCTGAGCCGAAGTCAGAGGCTCAACCGACTGAGCCACCCAGGCGCCCCTGAATTATTATTAAATATTAATCCATTCTTGAATTTCCTGATATGTTCTCCTCTGTATTGTTGGGTTGAAATGGAGTCTACTTCGTCTGACATTGGTGCGGCTAACAACTTTTATTTTTGTTAGTGTTTGCATGTTATATCTTTTCCATCCTTTGCTTTTCGGCTTTTTTTGCATGCTTATGTTTAAAGAGTGTCTCTCCTAAGGACTCATAGTTAAATTTAGATTTTGTTTCTTAGTTAGTCTGATAATATTTACCTTTGAATTAGAATATTTAGTTCATTTACACTTGATCTCATTGCTGACATAGTCATATTTATATCCACTCTTTAACTATTTTCTACTTGTCTCAGTGGAATGATTACTTCCATTTATGTTTTCTCTCCTATTGTTTTTCTCTTCGTTCTTGCCTTCTTTGGGTTAATATAGCATTTTACTATTCAATTTTCCCATGTATTAATTTGTTAGCTTAACATTCTTTTATTATTCTTTTTATGGTTACTCTAGAGATTATAAAAAGTATTTCCCAACTTTTATAATCTCAAATAAATTCAGAGTTTTATCACTTTCCAAACAAAGCGAGGATCTTAAAACACTTTAATTGCGTTTACTTGGTGTCAATTTGTGTTTTTGTTGTGCATTTTAATTCTGCACATATGTTAAATCTTATTTTACGTTGCTATTATTATTTTGCACAGTCAATACTTACCTACATATTCCTGACATGTAAATCCTCCAGTGATGGACTGAGATGACTTGAGTGTGGGTTGTAGTTTTACAAAGTTTATTCGGCTTCACCTGGTGCATCCTGTTACTAGGGTACAGCTATCCAGGGGTCCTGTGAGTCCCCGCTGTTTCCTTGGGTTTAACATTTTTTTTTAAATTTTTTTTAACATTTATTTATTTTTGAGACAGAGAGAGACAGAGCATGAACGGGGGAGGGGCAGAGAGAGAGGGAGACACAGAATCTGAAACAGACTCCAGGCTCTGAGCTGTCAGCACAGAGCCCGACGCGGGGCTCGAACTCACGGACGGCGAGATCATGACCTGAGCCGAAGTCGGCCGCTTAACCGACTGAGCCACCCAGGCGCCCCGGGTTCAACATTTTTTAAATGCCTTTAATTTCAATTTTGATTCCTCAGGGCTGTGAGACCTCCAAAAGCTTCATTCTGATTTCCCACAGTTTTCTACTTAGCTTTGTGTCCTGTGCTTTGTGCAGTCTGAAATTTGCACATTTTTCATCAGGGAATCTACTAAGTGTTAGTCTCTCTCTCTCTCTCTCTCTCTCTCTCTCTCTCTCTCTCTCTCAGTTTCTCTGTGTTTGTTTGTTTGTTTTGCCTCTCTCCAGAATCTTGGCTCCTCAAGTCCTTGCTGACTTGGAAGACTTGAAATCAATTTTTGTGTCTATAGCCCTATGCATTTATAAAGTTTTTCCTGTTTCGCTACCTCTTAGTTAAGACCCTCTGCCTGGATTTTCAGTCTGTTCTCATGAACCAAAAATCATCAAATGTTCCAAGGGCAAAATAGCTTGAAGGTTATCTGCTTACCTCTCTGAAGTTCTCTTCTTTCTGACTTATTGGTACCTTGGATTCTGGTTGCCATGACAGTATTCAATGTCTTTAAATGGTTTTTTAAAAATATTGTATCAGTTTTTTGTTAATTGATCTCAGTGGGAGACTTGGTTTAGTCCAAGGTATTACATCCTACCCTGAAGCAGATGTCCTCTTATACCAATTTTAGTATCTCCTCCTCTCCTTTTTCAGTAAGCTCTGATATCACTATGGTTACTTTTAGGGCCATGGTGTCTATACATTGAATACTAAGAAAGAAACTCTATGATAATTGACTATTCAGTTCTTTTTCAGGTTTGATGGATGGTGACAGGAAGCTATTAATGCCTCTACTGAAAGAGAAATGATAGCATAAAATAAACTGTAGTAGAAACACGTATCTAATATTGATGTTAGTGCCATAGCCAAGAATATGAGAAGTTTGACAGAATTCTAGACTTTTTGTTATCATTCCAACTTCAATTTTAAGCT
The DNA here is from genome assembly GCF_024362965.1 of Panthera pardus. Classification (NCBI taxonomy): domain Eukaryota; kingdom Metazoa; phylum Chordata; class Mammalia; order Carnivora; family Felidae; genus Panthera; species Panthera pardus. The sequence continues at coordinate 20,045,966 of NW_026526732.1, read as the reverse complement.
TTTTACCAAAGTAATTATTTCTTTTTTCTTTTCTTTTTTTTTTCAATATTTTATATTTTTTCAAGGAATAGGAAAAGAGTTGATTTACATTTCTAGTCTTTTTAGCAAATCACATATATAACAAGGATTCATCATTTTTAATCGACCAAAATTAAAAATAAATTTGAAATTATGATTACTAATGAATCATAATTTATGATAAGTTATCAGCTATTTTCTGTTTTCCAAACACCTGCATTAGTTTGCCATGATCACTGTTTGTATGCCATGTATAACACGTTAGGCAAACATGATTTTTGTGTAATTTAATTAGATATTTGTCAAATGCTGAAGAAACAAGAAGCATAAGACATGACTCATGCTCAAATTGGAGATAATAACATATGTAAATGTACCAAACATACAAAAACTTTATGAATGCTATAATTTAAGTCAATTTAGACTTAAATTGACTTCTGTCTGAGTATGACAGAAATTTGACATAATCTAGTAGAAATTTTCAAATTTTTAAAATTTATACCCCTTTTTTCATTAAGGTATTATTGAGATATAACTTTGTATTAATTTCGATGTACAATATAATCATTCGATATTTGTATATTTTGTGAAATGATCACCACAGTAAGTTTAGTTAATATCTGTCAGTATACAAAGTTACAAAAGTTTTTTTATTTCTTTTGTTATGAGTTAGGAACTCTTAAGATTTATTCTCTTGTCAACTTTCAAATATGCATTACCATATTATACTGGTTTGCATGAAAAATATTAGCATGAATATCCAAATTCTATAATTTCTATTTGATATTTTTCCTTAGTAGTTCATATTTTAATATATGTTTTTAGAATTTTTACTTTTTTTCAGCAAAAGAAAACACATTCACAGATTCTATTCAATGCCTTGGTTTATTGGGGTAAAGCCAAGAAGAGAAGGAATTTTGCTCATGAACTATATGTTATGATAAATTTATTTTTGGAATAATAGTTATTGTTTATTTTTCATATACTAAAAAAGTGATAAATATTTATTGTAGGAAATTTTTAAAATACAGGAAAGCACAGAATAGCTGGTAAAAATTATCTAAATTCTAGCAATATATGGAGAAAAACCACCATTACCTTTTTTTTTTGGTATATTCTAATTTTTACAGAAACACACAAATACATATACACATTATTTTTACTAATTATTTGTAAACTTAATTTTCACTGGAGATTTTATGACATTCAATATTTAATATTAGGATTTGGTATTAGTTATAGATACAATAATTGTTTTTGATATTCCTAAAACTACCAAAGTGATGGAGACGCTCAGAAGTATTTTTGACTTATTTTCTATTAGAAATATTTCTCCGTTCTGTTTTGATTTTTTTCAATCATTTATTAATTTACTGTAAATAGGTGACCACATGTCTTTTTATGTCCTCCAAAAGTTCCAATTTATTCATTTTGTCATGACATGACTTTCAAAGCACTCCCTTCATCCTTAAAAGCAATTATTCATCCTTTGCATGAGAGATTATATGGTTTCCTTTTATTTCCGAAAGTTGGGGCAGGATAAATGGGGGATAACTGGCACACATTGGTAAATCTGGCATGGATCCTGCCCTTCAAAAACTATGGCTTTCCAATGTAGGCGATAAGAATTAGCATCAATTAGTTATATAACAAAAAGTGAAAAGGATCACAAGAGAAATGCAAAGATATAATATACATTGTGATGTGGTCAAGAACTTGATAAACATCTTAGAATGCTGAAGGAGCTATGTGCTAAATTTTGCAAAGAGTAGGAAGGTTCAAGGAACATATATGGAAGACTAAAACTTCTTACAGTATCAGGGAGTTACTGAAGTGATAAGGAGGGCAAGACTAGAATGTCAGAGAGAGAAGAACTGAGAAGTGGACCAATGGTCTGCAGCTGCTTTGCCTGGGGGAGCATCCGCCAACTCCAGACCCTGGCTGGGGGCTTAGTGGCCAGGCATGGACTAGGCTTAGTATCCAGGTATGACCCAAGCAGAGTCAATGGAGGGAGCAAAGAAAGCAGAAGAGATGCTGTGGCCTTGAAGCTGAAGTGATAAAATGCAAAGCAGAGAGGCTTCCACACATTCTAGCTTCTCTCCCAAAACATTTGCCATTGTCTGCAAAACATTTGCAATTGTCTGCAGTTCAGTGGATCAGAAATGTTAAAAGATAAGCTACACACTTCTGATATATGGAGTTATTTTTCTGAGGGCTTCCAATTCTGAGAAGACAGACCTTCCTGTGGAAAGAATGAGAAAACACCCTAGCAACCATGTGAGGCCAGAATGACAAAACTGGAGAGGCACTCAATCATGTGGTCAAGGTTCCACATCAAAACATTTGCCTAATGCTGAAGATGTGTGGGTCAGAAAGCCAAAAATCTAAATTGAAAATCTTTGAGAAGCTGACCAGAATCTCCCATAGCCTCTTAATGCTGAGTGTACTAGTGCACAAGATATTCTATTAAAAATCCTGAAGAGGTAGCTCAGTTGGTTAACCATCCAAATCTTGATTTTGGCTCAGGCCATGATCTCACTGTTTGTGAATTTGAGCCCTACATCGAGCTCTGTGCTAACAGCACAGAACCTGCTTGGGATTCTCTGTCTCCCTCTCTCTATACCCATCCCTCGCTCTCTCTCTCCAAAATAAATAAATAAACTTAAAAAAAAAAAAGTCCTGAAGGGATTTTCCTTACTGTAGACCAATTCCTAACCCAATTATAAACTAACTTTGACTCAGCGCAGTCTGGATTAGATTAAGATGATATGTCCGCCTCTACTTAACAGATAAAGTAGTAAAACAACTCTTAGCACAGATAATACCATCTACAATTTACAGCCTCTGGAGAACCTTATTTTGTGTGTGTGTGTGTGTGTGTGTGTGTGTACATTCATATGTGTCTTATGTGTTTAGGCATGGAAGAATTAATATAACCAAAAAATCAAGGGAAACAGTTAGACAATAGAAACAGACTCACAGGTGATATACTGATCACTGTTGGAGGATGCTAGAAAACGAAATCATTACTCTGAACACTGGTAAAGAAAAAAGAATCACCATTTGACTTGTGTTTTCTGTTTGAACTCTACATCAGAGGAACTGAATAGCTGATGAGGAGAGGTTCTACTTTAGAAAAGAAATCTAGTTGACAAATACAGAAAGAATGTAGAATTAGATTACCATTTTGCAGTTTTGTAATAAAATAATTGATCTTCGTAATGATCATCAATGACTGCTAAAACCATTGGATGAAAGGCTGATGGGAAGTTTTGTAATGTATGCTTTAGAGTGACTACACCTAAATGCACTGATCAATCTTAACATGATTAATAGACAACCTGATCTATGTGCTTTTTGATCTGGTATAATAGAAAGTAGACACTACCTCCTATGAATTATATTCCCTGCATAAGCAACCATGAATCTGATCAAGCTCTTAGATCTAACTATCAATTCATAAGCAATAATAGGTCACAGAAAAATATGTTGAATGACACTATAGGGACTCAATAAGTAAAACCCATGATCTGGGAAACAATCAGTCTTTCTTCAACAAATAAATAGCCAGGAAAAGGGAGAGGGGAACACCTACAGACTAAAAAAGACTTAAGAGACTCATCAACAAAATGCAATTTGCAGATCTTGTTTGGATGTTGATTTAAAATCAAAAATAAAATAAAAATATATGAGACAATCAGGGAAATCCAAATCCTATAATATTAAACATTTAATATCAAATATTAAAGAATTACTATTAATGTGTTTTAGATGTGATAATGTTATTGTTTCTTTTATTATAAAAATGTGCACCTGTATTATAGGCCTATGTACTGAATTGATTAAGGATAAAAGACATAATGATTTGGCTTTATTTATTTATTTATTTATTTTTAAAGTGTATTTATTTATTTTGATAGAGAGCACAAGCAGCACAGGGGCAGAGAGAGAGAAGGAGAGAGAGAATCCCAAGCAGGCTCCACACTGTCAGCACAGAGCCTGATGTAGGGCACAAACCCATGAACAGTGAGATCATGACCTGAGCTGAAATCAAAAGTTGGATGCTTAACCAACTGAGCTACCCAGGTGCTCCAACTTAGCTTTACTTTAAAATTAATAACTGGCTCGTATAGGTGAAAGAAGATTCACAAATATATTGATTATTAGTGAAGCTGGGTATTAGGGAAATAGTGGTTCATTTTAGTGTTTTCTCCATGTTTCCATATTTTTAAAATTTTTCAGAGTAAAAAGTCAATTTTGAGGATGTCTGAAAAACAGATGCAATTGGAAAGAATATACAAACTCTTACATATTAGTGTAAATTGTGCAAGTGCTTTACAGCGCAATTTGGTCATATATAAGAAAATGAATGTGCACTCACAACAATCCACCAATTTTATTTCTAGGTTCACACCATAGAAGAACTCTCCCACTTAGGTGTGCAAGGAGACATAATCAAGAATGTTTACTGCAGCATTGCTTAAAGTGGCAAAATGTAGGAAACAACTTAAATGGCCACCGATAGGAGAATTGATTATGTTTTAGGTAATGTGGTATGTATTCAGTTTAGTTTAAGTGAATAAACTAGAGCTTTATCTATTAATGTAATACCAAATGGACAAAATGGGAAAATTGCTGAATGGAAATAGAGTATGATGTTATGTATATAAAATCTAATAACATGCTAAACACTACCATATATTATTTACTGACACATATGAATATATATGTTGTAAAAGCATTAAAAAATTCCAAGTGATGATCCATACCAAATTTTCCCCCCAAAAGGATAGGATTAATATTGAATAATATACAGGGGGCTTCACATATTTCCTTTATGTTTTCAAAAGAAAGAAAACTATAATAAGACAAAAATGTTCATATTTGACAAATTTATAATGGCAATTAAATTGAATTTTATTAGAACATTCTCTACAGACTCTTATTAGCTTGGAAATGTTTATAATTAAGAGCGTTTAAAGAGAGCAGTATTTTACACCTCTATGGAAAAACTGCATTGTGTGTTTATATAAAGAATATTAATGTACTATGTTAGATATGCATGCACTAAAATGGAGAGTAGAACAAATTGCCACTTACAGATGGCCTACATATACAGTCAGAGCTCCACTCTGCACTCTGATGAACGAATGTTGAGAAATAAATATTTAAATTCAGATAATAGAAAAATGCATTTGGCTTTGGGAAGCAGAGGCACAAATTATCCCATATTTATCTATAAAAACAACAACAAAAAAAAGAGAGACCATACTCTGCTAAAATGGCCTTGAGTGTTTGCTGCCCATCTTTATGATTACTCTGGACAGCTGCCACATTATTTCCATGGTGAACTGACCATCTGGAATTGTATAGACCATTTTTTCTCTGCTAAAAGTAGACTCACCTCCAAACCTATCATAGACACAGAACTTCAGACACAGATAGCTTACCTGCTCTGTAGCTATCTTTCACCTGCTCCTGCCATATCCATTCAATGTCACTAATGTTGCTCCCCACAAACTTCATCTCCCACAATTTGGAAAGTAGCAGTTTATTAGAGAAAACAGTTTATTTTCTACTAGAAGTTACTGAGATTCTTGAATAAGGAAAGTGATTAACAGTCATGAGTAAAATGAAATAAAGTTTGAGACACTATGAATTAGTCTACTCTAAACATACTCAGATGTAACACATCTGGGTCTTTTGTCTGTGTTTTTGTTCCTCATCCTTCAGAGGAGGGGGTTCAATAGTGATGTATTAGGCTGGGATAGCATTTTGCCAATTGGAAGCATTTTCACATTTATTCTTTCAAAATCCTTCCTTATGGATGTAAAAATTGAGTCTGATGGGGGCAAATACACAGTTGGAAAGTGCCTGGTTTCTGGAGTCCTACTCCAGACATCATACTGCTATGCTACAATGAGTGAAACTTGCTTGTGACAACTTTTCAAGTTAACGTGAAGAATAATTCCTAGCATACAAACCAAACCGATGTATGAGTGACTTACTATAAAGAAAATGATACATTAAAACAAAGTCATATGACATGAAAAAATGCTCAACATCACTCATCATCCAGGAAATACAAATCAAAACCACAATGAGATATCACCTCACACCAGTCAGAATGGCTCACATTAACAACTCAGGCAAGAGGAGATGTTGGTGAGTAATGTGGAGAAAAGGGAACTCTCTTGCCCTGCTGGTGGCAAGGCAAACTGGGGCAGCCACTCTGGAAAACGGGATGGAGGTTCCTCAAAACATTAAAAATAGTACTACCATACGACCCAGCAATTGCATTACTGGGTATTTATCCAAGGGATACAGGTATGCCGTTTTGAAGGGACACATGCACCCCATGTTTATAGCAGCACTATCAACAATAGCCAAAGTATGGAAAGAGCCAAATGTCCATCGATGGATGAATGGATAAAGAAGATGTGGTATACATATATATATATATGTGTGTGTGTGTGTGTGTGTGCGCGCACACACACACACACACACACACACACACACACAATGGAGTATTACTAGGCAATCAAAAAGAATGAAATCTTGCCATTTGCAACTACCTGGATGGAACTAGAGGGTATTATGCTAAGCAAAATTACTCAGTCAGAGAAGACAAATATTGTGTGACTTCACTCATATGAGGACTTTAAGATACAAAACAGATTAACATAAAGGAAGGGAAGCAAAAATAATATAAAAACAAGGAGGGGGACAAAACATAAGAGACTCTTAAATATAGAGAACAAACAGAGGGTTACTAGAGGGCTTGTGGGAGGGAGGATAGGCTAAATGAGTAATGGCTTAACTAACTTGGATGTAAATTATAAAAAATAAATAAATTATAGAAAGCTAAAAGAAAAGAAAACAAGTCATATAGGACTAAGTACACTCAAAGAGAGATAGCTTCTTATATAAAGGAAGTTTTGGACAATGGGAATAGGTGGGAGAAACTATAACAAGCGGTGACTGTATAGCAAGGAGGAAGGAACAGAAAAGAAGGAAGGAAGGAAGGAAGGAAGGAACAGAAAAGAAGGAAGGAAGGAAAGAAGGAAGGAAGGAAGGAACAGAAAAGAAGGAAGGAAGGAAAGAAGGAAGGAAGAGAAAAGAAGGAAAGAAGGAAGGAAGGAAGGAAGGAAAGAAAGAAGGAAAAGAAGGAAAGAAGGAAGGAAGGAAAGAAGGACAGAAGGAAGGACAGAAGGAAGGAAGGAAAGAAAGAAGGAAGAGAAAAGAAGGAAAGAAGGAAGGAAGGAAAGAAGGACAGAAGGAAGGACAGAAGGAAGGAAGGAAGGAAAGAAAGAAGGAAGGAAGGTAGGAAGGAAGGAAAAGGAAAGGAGGAAGGGGAAAAAGAAAAAGAAAAGAAAGACTTTGCACTTTCAGAAGAAATTGGATATGAATCTTCCTTACTAAATTTCTGGGGTTTCTTTAAATCCACAGTTTCTGCCAAAAGATTCAAGCACAGATTTGGAACTTATATTTGACAAGTCTCCATATGCTGCATTTTCCCTCCAAGCTTTTACTCTGGCTTGCCGAATCTGTGGTTGGTTGAATACGTGGTTTTACAGTTGCTAAAAATACCCTGAAGTCAAGCTCCTTTCAGTTTTTACACAGTTGATAAAATGGACACTCTGGCAATGGAGTTTTCAAGGCTTTGGCCTGTAACCTTTAATCAACATTTCATAAAATGTAAGGTCTGTAGGCATAGGTCATTTATATTTCACTTCAACCACAAGGTGAGTCAGAGACTGAAAAATGACACCAGGAAGGAAATGCTATAATTGTTTAACTATTTCAATCAATCGTTAATTAAGGTGGCTTTGGGATTCCTGGGAGTGACCATGTGGAGTTTGGCTGTCAGTATGGCTGCAACCCATGAAGGAACCCAGAACTGTCCACTGAGTGCAGCGGTAATTCCAAGTCAGTGACAGAGGCCAGAGAGCTCCCACCCCATCCCCAGGGGACACAAGTGCTATCTGTCTGGGCAGGCCATACTCTGTGCACCTCTGCTAATGTCACCGTGTCAAGTCTCTGAGCCGTCAAGGTGTTTCCCTGTGGTTTTTTTAACAGCATACATAGACCCAGCAGACAAGACCAGCTACATCATTTGCACAGCCCAGTGCAGAAAGGAAGCATGAGGCCCCTGGTTGAAAACCAGAGGAAATGTTAGAGACTACAATATAAAGCCTTTTCTTTTCTCCTCTGGTCTCTCTCTCAACGTGTCCTTGTGTTTTTCATTTGCCATTTAATGCTGCGCAGCGGGGGTGATACCTAGGGGCAAGTGCAGACTTTTCCAGGCCCCCCAGCCTCCACTGCGTGACCCCATACAGGTGCAGCCCTCAGGCTGCTAGGTTCCCCTCCCACTGGTCACTGGAAAGACACCACAGGGAAATTGAACCAAGCCTCTCCCCTTCTCTCCCTCCTGCCCTAGCCCTTGGTAGACTGGTGATCTCGAAGGATATTAAAAAAAACAGCACATGGACTAAAAGGGTGGAGGAGGGGTGAGAGGCTCACCCCTACGCTGTTGCCTGTTAAGTGCACAGTGGCCCTGCTAGTCCAGGAGGGGATGGCCTGGAGATGCACCCGACCCTGACCTGATCTTCCTGCACTGTGTCCAGAGGCCCCTGCCAGTGGTAGAGAGTGGCAGCGGCCGATCCCTGGGCAGGGCCAGATAGTGGAGAGCTCGGAGAGCTCGGAGGGTCCCAGGGAGCACCAGGGAAGTCAGGGAGGCAGGACCATGGGTAAGCTGAGGCTCTAAGCCCCTGGAGAGCACTCCATCTCTCCAGCACACAACACTTACAAAACACAAATCAAATGATTAAATGATTACAGATCTCAAAATGATGACCATAAACCACGAAATCCCAAGTGCAGGGCCCTTCTGATGAGGGACCCACTGTGCATCCGTATTAGACACAGGACCCTGAAGCCAGCCCACTGGACCGGGCCACATGTAGACATTATCTACAGTAGCATTAACTCGGGATTCAAGGGATGCAGGCAGTTTAGCAAGGGAATCCTTTGAATGTATTTTCTGCCTTCCTTCATGAGAAATGAAGTTGTTTTATTATTTTGTAGGTTAAATAATCTTTTCTTACTGATAATTTCACTTATACACCCATACTCATACTTTTATCCCTGGTCACCTAGTTGCTGATGTTTTCATGACTTTTTGTGATTTCAGGTGGGCATATTAAATGTCAAGGACATGTTACTTTGACAAGTTTAATAGCAAACATTATCTCTTTGTTTGTTTTAAATAAATGGACTATTGCGGTAGTAACAAAGTTACATGAAGGTGTTTTGAGTTTTTATCTCTGGGTGAGGATTTCAAATTGTTCTGGGCAGATCATGTACTATTTTATTGAATGGCTCAAACTTGGCAGAAATACAGATATTGATTAATTTTAATTTTTCTCTTTTATCTTCAACTGTGCTATGGAAAACTTTGTTTCCCACCTTCGATATTCATATCAGATTCCTTGATTTCAGGTATTAAAAAGCTATTCCAGAATACTCTTTTCCAAATTTCAAACTCACATCTCTCCTTCCTAGCACGTATCAGGCCTCTGCCTGAAAAATGTGGAATGAGGAGGGATGTGATCTGTTCCTACAATATCTCTGTCTCCTTCCTCTTGTGTTTCCCCTCCTCTGTCTGCTTTAATGGGAAAAAAAGAGATAGGGAACGTAGCAAAAGTCTTTGACTTGCCTGCAGCCGTTGTGGCCCTCTTCTGATTAACACTGGATAACTGTCACCAGGATCTTGGGGTAGGTGGCCTAATGCTGATACACAGGGAATCGTTGTGAGTTTTTAGGGACTGCTATAGGGGACTTCATCACCGAGAGTTCCTTAATATCAACATTCCCCCCAATTCAACCAACCACATCCATAGCGCCCACAGCACCTGCTGCTTTATCATCTTGTTCCCCGAAATTCTTTTCTCTGATTGGCAGCCGTCTTATGTGGAGTGATAACAAGATGGCTTTATCCCACTGAGTGCTACTTAACTCATGGGAAAGCCCACGTCTCTTCACCCTAACAAAAGATGGAAAGGCCAGCTGCCCATGGTCGCTCCATTAACCTTGTCGTGACCAGTCAGTGCTCTTCTCCCCTTCTCAGGTCATCCTATGTGCTGTGTAAGGAGACATCTAACCAAGGAATGAGACCGCATTCTCCCCCATGTGGCAGATGCCTCCAATCTCTTGCCATTCCCCCTCTCTCCACCATCAGACATACTCTGTCCTGTGGCCAAGAGATAAATGTGATTTTATAGGAAGTGACAATTATGCCTTTGTGATAAAATAATAAGGAAAATTAGCAATGCAACTAAAATTCGCGACGTAAGACATAAATCCGTGAACGGCCTTAAAGAAGAATGGTCGGCAGGAAGATTCTGCCTGTAACAGTGTGAGTGGAGGTGGAGCCCACTGCCGCCAGGAAGAAAGGGGGACGTGAAGAGTGGAGGAAAAGGGCTGATTCTGGACAGACATACACACAGCAGCAAAAGCATCGGCCACTTGGAAAGAGATGGTCTCGTAAGGGAAAAGAAAGAATGCACTCCACTGACGTGGCTTTCGGAAACGAGCGTGGCAGTGAGAAGCAGCCAGGCAGGGCGAGGCAGACACAGGACACGGGGGTGGGGATGACGTGGAGAAAGGCTCAGGAGACAGGCTAGGCCCAGGCCCAGGCACCACCTGAGTGGCGTCATCGCTGTATCTGTACACGTGTGTAAGCACTCACTCACTGGGTGTCTTTTTCTTTTCAATCTTCAGGAAGAGGCAGCCAGAATTCCCGCCCACCAGCCAGTGTCCGTCGGCACATGAGCAGCTTTGAAAACCCCCACACTGCAGTGAATGTGTAAGAGAAGCTGCGTGGAAAATAGAGTGGTTGGCCCCTTGCTTTCTCTCTCCTGGGTTTTGCCACTTTCTAACATGGAAACAGATGTGGTGCATGCCATCAAGAATGAGGAACCATTTACGTGCCATGGTTTGCACGACCGCCTTAATTTGTCCATCGTTCTTAAAGGGACACTGTCAAGTTGTTAGTCTTTTTGCTTTTTTAAGTTTCAAAGCAAGACGCAACACTTTTTCCAACACTGGAGATTCGCTTTTGTTTGTGACTCCCACTCACAAGCTCGAAAGTGAATTTCCCCCCTTCTTAAATTTGTCAGCTTTTCCTTGGCAAACAGAGCTCTTTCTTTGCTTTTTTTTTCTTTTCTTTTTTTTTTTTTCTTTTGCCTTTTTGCTGTTGCACAAATGTTTGAAATGATCCTGTCTGCATTAAAGTACAAGCCATAACTTGAACTTATGGAGAGTTCCATAATGTCAGTTTGAGGGGTTGGACGCCAACATGAGCCTCTGCTGTGAGCCTCCCGCACCCTGGGGAGCACAAAACAAAAGTTTTGTGAATCCCATGAAAAGAGAGTTTTATAAAAAGGAAATGTGGTTATTTCCCCAGGATTCTGAGTGTTTTTATCAGATTTTGCCCCATCTGATAAAAATGGTGCATGTTTGGTCCAATTTTTGACCTTTAGATCTTGACAGTGTCTCTTTAAGTTAACAAAAGAACATAGACCATGTTCAATTCATTGTGCACGGAGTCTGTGGTCATTTTCAGCTGTTCCTTTACAGCCCTTCAAACTCCTGGGAGAGTCAAAGGTACACATTCCTGCAGCAGGAGGGAGCCCACTGATGAGGTGTCTGTGGCCTGAATAGCTCTTCAGATGAGAAGAGCCCAATTGGTTCAAATGTCTGCTACTGAACCTGGCTGTGGAGGACAGTATATGAGGCCATGGAGTCTCTTTTCTTCACTCAGTGGAGTGCATTGGGAAGTCTGTGTTCTGATATTCCCTTCAAAAGCCCAAATAGAAAGAGTGCGGTCTCAGTCGAATCATACTGACTCTTAGAGGGAAAAATATGGTAGCCCTGCCAGGACGTTTCAGGTGGTAGTCAGGGGGCCGCTGCACATCTAGATCAGAGCCACTCTCGTCTGCTTGGATGCAACCTCTGCAATTTTCCCAGGTCAAAAGGCATTGAGCATTTCTTGCAGCGTGAGTTGAGTCTGACCGAGGGCACAGCAAGGAGATCCTGATCATGACAGCTGCTGGCTGCCTGTCAAAAGGGATTGATGGGAATAGTAGATGTGCTTGTCCTGCCATGACAGCAGGGCCAGAAAGAGAGGAGAGTCACCTAACATTTCATGACTTCAAGGTGAGTGCCTAAAAGCAAAAGCAGAGGCTGAAAGTGGGTACATTCTTGGTAGGTGACAAAACAGAAAAAAAAAAAAAAAATGCAACGATCAGCAAAGCTAATAGGTTGGCTGTTAAGAACTCTCAGAATGGGATCTATTCAAGCCTTCTTTCTGGAGACTATGAAGGATCCAGAAAAGATGGAAAAGAGACTATTTTTAGCCTTTGTTGTTTCTCAACAAACAACAGCAAAAAAGATATTCTCACTGTGACCTTCAGTTCCTACAGCTTTGAACAATCAAGGCAAAGGGGCTAGTGATGCAGATAAAGCTTTCTACTGGACCATTATGGTCTGCCTATATCCATCCTGCCCCATAGGGCCCTATGTTTCCAGAGCAAACCACAAGGACTCCAGGTCAGAGCTGAGGAACATCACATGACTTGCTATGGAAATTACAGGTCTGGTAGCATGGAGCATAGATGACACAATAATGCTTGACTTGAAGTTCCTTCAAAGGGAACATAATCTAGCATGGGAATTTCTTTCCTCAGCTGTTAATCACGATTAGGTTGAACGAGTAGCCATTTAAAATGTACTCAGAAAAACCTCAGGAACCATCAGAATTCTACTCATTGGTTCAAAACAGATTTGTCAGTTTTCTCAAGACAGTACACCTTATGCCCAAAGTTCATGGAGGCTTCCATACTTTATTGACTTTGATGAGGTAATTTTATTTGTGGATGTCTATTTCTTAATTGATTCATTGAAGAAAGCACACGCCTGTTAGTGCAAACTGATTTCCTTTGTGTTATCTTTTATCCTGTATCATATAGCTTTAACATATAGAATGTGATTAACCTAAATACTTTAAAAGGAGGACTGTATGTTTAGACTTTGTGATATTGTCAATTTGAGCAGGCCAAGTGGTTCTCTGACTAGCTTATGATGTTAGAATCCGAGGTGAGGGATAAAATTCACAATGCCATTTAAGACTGGTATCAGCAGAAACTACCAAGTTCCCATGTAGTCAAAAAGCATTTGTCTCCAATAATACATTCAGAGATTTTCTACCTTACTAGTAGTGAATCAAAAGGTGAGAAACTTTAATTATGTTCACATAGGCTCCTGGAAACTGTGTACTGAATATCCAGATTTTTCTGGAAAGCTTTCAAAAGTGTAACTGGCATCAGTGGAAGTCCTTTGTACTGAAGACTAACTTTGCATCGCCTGAGAAAACAAGAGTCTGACTCATACGGTTTCAAATAGTTCCTATGCCTGCGATTCTACAAGAATCGCTCCTCAGACTTCATTCCGGTCCCAGCTCGCTGAAGCAGGTAGAGGTGAGGCATTCGTCCAGCGCATCTCTGGCATTCCTTCCGGAGTGTCTCAGTTGGGGCAGCAGCAGCCATTTTGAAAGGCCCGGCGTGAGTCGCAACTGTAGCTGCATGACCTCAGCAGAACTGCCCATAAGCCTGTAGCTCTGGTTTATTTTCTTAGCTTGGTAAGCCATTCTCTCCATGCTGGGACTCAATGGCATTTCCTGTTTCCATTTGCATTTTCAGAGAAAGCAAATGCTAACCTCGTCAGGTTGCAAGGAGTGAGTCTCCACCCTCCTATGTGAAGGTCTTGCCTTGTCTGTGGGCTCTCTGGATGCCGTCCTTATGTCTGTTGTGAAGCTATTAAGCCTCGTGGCCAAGACTTGAATCGGACATAAGGGAGACAGGTGTTGTGTAAGCTTCCCCTCAGGCAGCTTGTGCAGGATGCTTCCCTCCTGATCTCAAACACCCACCCACTGTGATTCCCATTTTAGACCTCTCTGGAGCAGAGAGCAGTGCACTCGGCAGATGTAACTAGTACTTACTGAAACAAATAAAACAGACGAGATCACCCTGAATGCCGAAGATGTACTTATCTGTTTACACCACCCACTTCCAGCCACTCTCCCAAGTGCTGCAAATCCCGGATTTTCTGACTGGAGGGGATTGTCGTACTCACCTAATGAAAGAAAGATCAAAGCAAGACCCCAAGCCTGTCAGAGCTGGAGTGCAGCCCCAGGCCCCCTTGGCCCTGCACACTCCCTGTCTAGCTCACCCTCTAGTCCTGGTTCCTCGCCGGCCTAACAGCCGTTTCCTCCAATAACGTCAGTATTCATAAAGACATGTAGCCACCTGAGGTATTCAAGCCAAATGCTACTGCACTCGGTCTCCAAATATACGATTGTTTCGGGCCTCATGTCTGTCTTCTGAAGTGAGAGCAAGAGGGCATGCCGTGTGACAATTATGGGGTGTTTCTAGACTAGGTTACTTTACCTAAGATCAGGAAACCGAAAAAAGTTAAATAATAGAAGGAAGACGCTGATGGCCGAAACAGAAGGTATTAAAGTTATCTAGGGTTAAATGGAAGATTTATTTCACAGTAATATTGCATTTTTATAATGCACGTATGCCTTTTTGCTGCCCCATATTTTATACATTTTTCTCCTCTCAATATCATGGCCATGGGCTCTGAACCTTTGCAAGTAAGCTAATCCCTTTTCACACCAAAATGCTTATTAAGCCCTCCCCCCAATTGATGATAGTAGTTGTATTTTTTTTAGTGGCCGCTTGAACAAAAAACACAAAAAGCTTCTCAGAATTTAGCTACACTTGTACCTAGCAGCACACTTTGTCACAATAGCGTTTACATGCATTTGAAAATAGCAGTGCATAATCTGTGAAGACAAAACATTGATTCAGTCTAAAAGCAAAGCTTATCGCATTTGTAGATTCATGGACCATTCAAGCTGTATATGGACCACACGTCAGAAAAAACTAATTCAGAAGGACCAAGGTTTATACTCTGCGCTGCAGTTTCTATGAGATGACACATTTCCTTCACTATCTCTGGTTTTCAGGAAGCAATTTATTTTGTCCTTGGGAAAAAAAAAAGGTGAATCTAATTTTCTTAATCTGATAAATGCCCTGGGACATTAGAACGGCTTCCTAATTAAACAGTACTTTACTGCAAATCTGGAACAAGACTCTGAAGGGAAGGAAAAGCTGCTAATTTTGACGGCCAGGGTGAAAATCTTCCATTACAAGAATAAGAAAGGTATTGGATTAAAACAGAACTAAGTTATGATTACATCTATATGCAAGGTGATTAATAATACCATTAACATAGGGAAGCACATGATTTTTAAAAAGGCCCACGTAGAATCCTGGGCAGTGAGGTAGCTTGAGTGAGTGAGTGAGTGAGCGAGCGAATGAGTGAGTGAAGTAGGTCCCAGAAATACAGGCATAGCTTTTTGCCAGCATATGTGGAGACTGGAGTGACATTTTGTTGAGGAATATAAGCCCGGTGGTGAAGTGAGGTGTAGACTAGCTCTCAAGAGACTTATATCTTAAACACACACACACGACTAAATGAAGACACAAGGCATCCTTCTAGTTTAATGATTTCTAAAAAAAAATAAGCATTGAGGGGCGCCTGGGTGGCTCAGTCGGTTAAGCCTCCGACTTCGGCTCAGGTCATGATCTCGCGGTTCGTGAGTTCAAGCCCCGTGTCGGGCTCTGTGCTGACAGCTCAGAGCCCGGAGCCTGCTTCGGATTCTGTGTCTCCCTCTCTCTCTCTGACCCTCCCCCGTTCATGCTCTGTCTCTCTCTGTCTCAAAAATAAATAAACGTTAAAAAAAATTTAATAAAAAAAAAAAGCATTGAGAGGCAGGCATTAGGAGAAGGAAAAAGTGTTTCCATTGCAATTAAAAGGGATGCAAATGATTGAGGTTGGATGGTATACTAAAGCATAGTTAAAAGGCAAGGCAAGAGGCAAATCAGTGGTTTTATACTTTCTGGAAGGGTCATAATGATTGCACCAAGAGAAAAATGGTGTGAGTAGAGTAGGGAGTGGAGGAAATTGGGAAAGAAGGAAGCTGGAATTTACCTAGGGTTTCAAACTCAGAAGAGGAACTGTGGATTATGGTCCTGCCTGCTGGCTGGTTGACTGTTCATACTGGGAACATTAATCATCTGTTTTTGAGTTGACTCAACTCGGAAGAAAGTCAGGTATTCTAATATGAGTGTGGAAGCTGAAAAGTCTGTAATTTTGCATTTACAAGGACTTCTACATTCTCAAGGAATATAGTAAGCATATATTTAAGAGAAATATTAATTTTCATATCGTATTTTGGAGATAGGATTTTTCCTAGACAGTTAAAAATACAGCATATAAATTATAAGCTATATAGAAGAACTACCTTTTCCCAAATAATGAGATCAAAATTTTAGCTACTGTACCTATTTTGGGACTTCTTTATCCAGAATTTTCTGTAATAGGTATCAGAATTTCTTTAACATTCTGCACTTAGTGGCTCACTTCCCTTTTCAAGATAATAATATATAAAATGTCAAAACATTATTGTCATTGTAAATGTGACACACACATAATTTTGAAGTACTCATTCTTGTATTTTCAAAATGATTAAATAAACCATTATATTAGCTACTGATCATTTCATACATTTTCCCAAACAAAAGACCATGATACAAAATAGTCTATTTCACACATCCACCTAAGAAAAACACTGTTCCTTATCCCTATTCCTTTTAATGTCAAAAATGTGTTAACATTGTGCTACTTTCTCTGTTGTTTTCACGGATACAGTGAAAAAGCAAACTGAACACACACACATACACGAAAAAATAAACTTCCTGATTTAAGTATTAACACCGCTGTTATTAATAGTATGCTGTGGCAAGGCACCACCATCTGCTGAGAGTTATACAGAAAAAAAAAAAAAAGAAGCTAAAAGTCCAAAAGCAAGACCAGAGTTATTAATTACAACATACAGAATAGAGTTTGAGTACATGTACAATACATCTCTTTCCCTCCTCCTCCTTCTTCTCCTCCTTCTTCTCCTCCTTCTTCTCCTCCTTCTTCTCCTCCTTCTTCTCCTTCTCCTTCTTCTTTTTCTTCTTCTTCTTTCTCCTCCCCCTCCTCCCCTTCCCCCTCCTCCTCCCCTCCCCCCCTCCTCCTCCCCTCCTCCCCCTCCTCCTCCCCCTCCTCCTCCTTCTCCTCCCCCTCCTCCTCCCCTTTCTATTTAATTGGTTTGAAAATGGTCCCACGAAGATATAAGCCAATAAAGCTGGAGTCCTGCTGGTACCCCAACATTTTTCTTCTCCAAAGCTCAGCGAGGAAAAGGCCATGGAGGGGCTTTTGTCTGAGTAACTTCTGCTTTCTCTGAATCTTCGTTTCGTCTCATTTGCATCACAAACTATGCTGAAGGACTAACCCAGGGTCTAACCATCTGTATTTTGCTGGACTTCCTTAACACTACCTAGTTAAAAATCCCCAGCGTGGAAATCCCAAACCAGCCGCTGTGAATCAGGGCCTTTATGTGAATTGCGGTCCATTGTAAGTGTCGGGGATGATGCATTGAAACAAAAAGAAAAGCAACCTTTGTGACACACTTAAAGGGAATGTGGGTCTGGGTTTTCCCTCATCTGGTTTCTTCTCCTCCGTACAGCTGCCATGTGTATGACCACGCTGCTCTGGTACCTGCACACGATGAGAAAAGCTTTGATTTGTTCCAGGGACTGAGAAGAAAGGGCGACAAGAGCTATGGTCGTTATATTCTGTTGTCCCTGTGTAACTGTAGTTTTATTTTTTGGTTCCTCCATCAATTTTGGAATCTTTCAAAGGCTTGCACAGAGTGACAATTTTGTTGTTACCTTAGGCGTGTGCGTGTGTACGTGGGTGTATAATAACTTTGTGAAATCTCAGACCTAAATGAAAATAGCTGCTTGCGTAACAGGCCGGCTTTTCTCCCCTACAACTTGTTCAGGGGCAAAACGTTCTGCCTTGTCCTGGGGTGAATGGAATCACTGACTGCAGCTACAGAGGCCACCTGGGGTCGCTGCAGCTTTTGGCCTTTGACCTGTAATAAGGGGAGATTGAGGGCTTGGCCGCCAGACCTACAGTGGCTTGCGGGAGCGGGGTGGGGGTGGGGGAATCAAATTGCCTTGAGCTGGGATTGCATATAATTTGTATGTATCTTATCCTGTGTGCATGATCTATCTGCAAATAAATCCATCTCTATTTTGTTCATAGTTCTAATGGCAAGTCTGTGTCATGGTCTGAACCAGGTGGAAGACAGGTGCCCAAGGGACAGCACATGTGGCACCGCCTCTCTGTGCACGTGAAGACCAATGAGACGGCCTGCAACCAAACAGCCGTCATCAAGCCCCTCACTAAAAGTTACCAGGGCTCTGGCAAGAGCCTGACCTTTTCCGATACCAGCACCAAGACCCTTTACAACGTGGAGGAGGAGGATGCCCAGCCGGTCGGCTTCAGCCCTCCCAACAGTCCTTCCATGGTGGTGCACCGACGCGTGCCAACCGCGGTGAGCACCCCACCTCTGCCGCCCCACCTGACCACAGAGGAGACCCCCCTCTTCCTGGCCGACCCGGCCATCCCCAAGGGCTTGCCCCCTCCCCTCCAGCAGCCACCGCCACCGCAGAAATCCCTGATGGACCAGCTACAGGGAGTGGTCAACAATTTCAGCACCGGGATCCCCGATTTCAACGCGGTGCTCGCTGTCCCCGGGGGTCCGGGGAACGGGGTGCGCTCGCTGTACCCGCCCCCGGCGCCCCCGCAGCACCTGCAAATGCTCCCGCTGCAGCTGAGCACCTTCGGGGAGGAGCCCGCCTCCCCGCCCGCAGAAGACGAGGATGAGGACGACAGCGAGAGGTTTAAGCTCCTCCAGGAGTACTTGTACGAGCGGGAAGGGAACACCGAGGAAGACGAGCTGGAGGAGGAAGACGAGGACCTGCAGGCGGCCAGCAAACCCCTCCCCGAGGATTCACCTGCTCTGACGCCTCCGTCGCCTTTCCGCGACTCGGTGGCCTCCGGCAGCTCGGTGCCCAGCTCCCCCGTGTCCGAGTCGGTGCTCTGCACCCCTCCCAACGTGACCTACGCCTCCGTCATTCTGAGGGACTACAAGCAAAGCTCCTCCACCCTGTAGGGAGGAGGTGTCCGCGGGGACAGCAAGAAAAACCAGGGAGCACCAGCACCTCCGGAGATGAGCCGACGGCTGGGAGGAGGAGATGGGGGGAGGAGGGTGAAGTCAGCAGGCAAGGAGGACAATGCTGCTGCCGTAGGGAAGGCCAGAGGGAACTGCGCTCTGCAAGCAAAAGGGGATCCAGGCGAGGATCCCGATTCTTGAATTATTCAAAAGCCTTCTCTGGGAAGAAAGGGAATTCTGACAAAGCACAACCCCATATGATAAACAACTTTCACCACATGAATGAATGAATAAATAAATAATACGTCAATAAATAAATCAATCAACACGAATAATCTCCTCTCTTGGACATTGTGCATAGATAGACATGCCCACACACACTTGGCCAGCTTGAAAAGAGACAGCACATGTGGACCAGCCAGGTGAATCGTTAGTGGACATCGTGGCGTTCGTGGCATTCTTAGTGAGCAGGCTGGAGCCAGACAGAGCAGGTGGGTGAAGGAGGGGCAGGCGTGGAACCACCCATGGGACGGCAGCTCATTTTTCTCCAGCCCTTCTCCTTACTGAGCCCACAGACTCCTGGTCTTCAGGAGCCTCCCTTCACCCACTGCACCTGACCCAGGGCCAGCCTTGTTGCGCTGGGAAAAAAGTGTATGGATACCCTACTGCTCTGTGATTTCTCTCTATTTAGGAAAACAGGGATCAGAGCAAAATCATCACCAAAAAGTGCTTCATCAGGAGTGCTAAGGGAGGAAGGATTGAGAAGCAAGAGGACACATAAGCATGAGGCTTTGAACACAATCAGCACAAATAACGTCCCATATTTGATACTCGCTTATTGGTGATTTCGGAGAAAAGCTTAGAGCAAGCGATTGTTTTGAGACTGGCAGAAGGTGTTTTGTGGATTTTCTTGTGTTTGTGCCAAGGGGGCTCTTCTCTGCCCTTTAATTAAAGAGAACAAACCATGTGGCAAAATTGTTACCTTACATTTACTGTAGCAAATAATACTTACCAGTTGAACTTCTAAAATGCAGTATGTGTATTTGGTGCCGTTGTTTCTCCTGTGTACTACAGACACAAATCCATCTTCCAACTTAAGGGTGTACTCAAAGCAACTATTGCTGGTTCAATGACAAATAACGTCCTTCCTATTGTCATCCTTCCTATTGACAAATAATTCCTGTAACTTGTGAGTAAATGTGTTCCTGTGTCTTTGTATACTTGTGATAATAACATTTGTGCACTGTAATGTCAATGTCACTGCAACTAGAAGTCGTCTTTCCAATATAGTATAGATATTTCTTTGTTCCAACGATGTTTTAGATATTGTCACCAATATCTGCAGAAGCTCTTTGATGGTTTGAGTGCTGTGGTCCAATGGTTTCCTTATGCTGCTCAGATGGTCCTCCCTCTTCTAAAAGGGAACTTATTTTTCAGATATTTTATGATGTGGATATGTTATAATGAAGTGGCTTGAAAACGTGTTGTATTAAAAATTCACAAAAACTGTGGGTTACAATAAAAAAGTACATTTTATAAATTTTCAGATATCATTATTAAAACATAAGGTTGAAATGACAGTATTGAGATGATTTCAGGTCACTTTAGATTTTTTTAAAGAGATTTTCCACAGCAACTTGAGCTTTCAGTGTTTAGAAAGCATATGCTAACCTCTCTGTCTGGCATAATTTCCCCAGTTTTCTATTTACCACTTTTTGCTTTCTTTTAATTTTTATTTCCATGTACTTTTATTCCTCTATTTTTGCTGTCATCCCTTTTCTTTATATTTTTGTTGTGTACTGTAATAACCACGTATGTGTCATCCAGTCATTTCATTTATATCCTCCTTTTTACACCCAATAAAAGTGACTCTTGTTGCCATTTTGATTTCTTCTATTATTTGTGGAATGGATCTTACCCCTTTAAATATCTGTTTATGCCTTATGTGCAGTCATATTTTAATATGCTTCCTTCATTTGGAAGCTGATTTCTCAGCCAAAAATCATCTTAGAATCTTTAAATACCCGCCTCATCATTTGTTCAGAATTTAACATCAGCTCCGATGTTTGAGGCTCATGTTTCTCATGCCTTCCCATACTCCACTGCCAAGTTTAGTCGGTTCCATAACAAGAATGGACCGCCTTTCTTTTAAAAAATTATTTTGTAACAACTTTGGTGTTAATGACTGAACAAGGATTTCAATTCCATGTTGAAAAATGACTGAAATGAGGATTTCAATTCCATGTTTTCATTGTAATGAAGGAGAATGAGGGAATTAGATGGTTCCCATGCTTAATAGATGGTCTACTTCCTGGCAAACTAGCAAGTAAAAGCCTACTATCTATTATTCGTGAAACATGTTTTATATCTTAATGCCACTAACATATGTCCTTGATATCACAGGACTTGTGCATTCAGATTTTTTTAAAAGTAAGTATAGATCAGGAAAACTGCTCTACTATTCAAATAATGTAAGATATCGGTTTGTTCTGAGGTTTTAGTCTGAAACATTTGGTGAACACATTCAACACCAATCACATTATTTCTCTGAATGCCTAATATTATCATGATTAAATGTTTTCCTGAACACAATGCAGTATTAGCTCTTACAGCATAATTGTTCAAAATTGGAAATATACACAGACATACCTTATACCAAAAATGCAGATACTTTTCATCTTGATGTACGTGCTTATTCACATTGTTTAGCTTCTTGTAAAAGTGTTTTCCTTTGGCTCGTTACTGCCTTTGTCAAATAACCTTGATAATGCTGTATAATAAATATTTTCTATTTATTAAATGTGTGCATTCCTTCTCCATACTTTGTAAGAGGTACAATAAGAGAAATAGACTGGTACGAAAAACAATTACAATGGTCTGATTTTGCTCACAACATGTCTGCCAGATGAAAGTTAGAGAACATCATGCAAGACCTACAGGCCAGGTGGGTGATAGAGAAGAGTACAGTTTGATGATGTGGAAGGTGGGAGGGACCAGAAACTCTAGATTGAAAATTAAATCCAGAATTTGAATATTCAGTTCTATGGCAGACATTGTCTTGCATTTTTTGATAGAATTGTGAGACTTGACAGACTCCTGGATCTCTAGCAGAGCTCTGGAAACAGAGGCATATGAAAGCTGCATCTTTGTTTCATTTGTGCCCCACAAGGCTCACACTCTAGAGGGACCTGGTTTCTTACTTTGGTGATACCTTCCTCTGTTCCCTTACATTTCAAGTTCTATTCCCTTTTATTTCAATAGAGACTTCACTGGTCTTCAAAACAAGTAACCCCCTGTTATTCACATCTTCTGCCGTAAGATACCTGCAAGGTAAAGTATCTACCAAGGGTTGTCCAAGGGGAGAGCAATGATGGTACAAGGATCACATTCATGAGACTGCGATGTATTTAGATGGTAGGAGCAAGATATATACAGGAAAGTTGATGTTGAGGGAATCTCCAGAATCAGGGGCTGAGACACCAGGGATGTTCTTCACTGTATCTTGAGAATAGAATGAGAAATCATGAAATGGGAGCTTGATGTCTCAGAGAGAAAAGTCATAGGACAGAGAATGAGAAACAAAAGATGAAGAAGAAGGAGAAGGAGAAGGAGAAGAAGAAGAAGAGGAAGAAAAAGAAGAAGAAGAAGAAAGAGGAGGAGGGCGAGGAGGAGGAAGAGGAGGACGAGGGGGAGGGGGAGGAGAAGAAGAAAAAAGAAAAAGTTTCAGGTGTGTTGTCCAAAGATACCCTTAGATTGCCTGTTAGGTCATAAGGACCTCCTTTTAGAGAGTCCAGAAACTTCACCATAAGGAAGACATTTGAAGCAGTTGGGTCTGGGCTCCAGATAGCACAAATGATGTGTGAATAACTACCCCGATAATTTCCCAGAGACTATTTTGAGAGGGAATCACAGAGAAGGGAAACAACATGTTCATCCACTTACTCTGTGCCAGACATTTTGCTAGGTTCTTTACATTCTCATTTAATCGTCCCAGTACCACTGCTACAGGGATATTTTAGAATACTGAAGTAACTTGCCCAGAGTCTCTCAGCTAGCAAGTGGCCCATCAGGGATTTGAGCTCTGTCCTAAGCCAGCACAGAGCCTGTGAGTTCGTGTTCCTCGCTAGAGCTCAGGAGAGTGTGTAGGGGCTGGTCCCCCTTTCTCATTCCCACAGCATTTTACTCCCATCTGACTACATTATGGTTTGCATGTCTCTTTCCCTTAGTAGATTCTAAGTTCCTTTTTGTTTGAGATCCATTTTCTTCTTTCTGATTTGTGAGACTTTAGGGCAAAGCAGACATTCAGTAAATGTCGAAAAGAGGAAATGAGTGTTGTAACACCGTGTAGTTTCCCCAGCTTAGTTCTCTGAAGATTTATTCCAAGAGCCTTATGGGGTCCAGTGCTTTATATTTCCACCTACTGATCCTAACTCTGCCAACTGGAACAACACATGTTTTCATCATGAAGAACAAGCTCTCCTTTTGGCATCAAAAAGAGCTGTCCCACTGGGCAGAAGGTCTGCCTTTCTTGCGGAAGAGCATGGCAACACTCGGTGACCGTCGAGCCCGGCCAGAGGTCTGGCAAAGCAATAATAGTTGTGAGGAACAGTGTCCTCTGCAGGAGAGCTGCCGGTAACATAAGACTGCTGAAGCAGGGCGCCCATCATCCAAAGGGAAAGCATGGTCTGGAGGTTCCTTCTTTACAGAAGGACAGACCTTTAGACAAGGTGAAAGGCAAAACTAGCCACCGGGGCTTGCAGGGAACATGGGAGAAAGGGAGAGCCTAGTTTAAGGAGTTGAAGTAATGATGCTATTAAACCAGAAACTGGCTTGATTTTTCTCATGGTAGCTTGGGAAACAAGACTTATAGATTAATAATAATAATAAGAAGAAGAAGAAGCTTAAGAATGAGCATAACAAACACTGAAAAGGAAAAGAATCATAGAATTATTGAGTTGGAAGTAAATTTAGAAGTCATTTAAAATACACTATCACCCCTGTGATAGCGTGTCTGTGTCCTGTTCCTCTTGCTGTGTCAGAGGCAGGTGAGGAGTCACTTCTGGCGAGGGTGGGATAGGTGGAGGGAAGGGCTGGGGTACAAGGCCTACTACCTGCACTTGTACAAAAAGAGAGCAGACAGCCCCACACACTAGGTGAGCGATGTTAACCCAGGAAGCTAGCCAGAGAACAGAACTAAGACACAAATCCGGGATGAAGGTATTGGAGGACCAGGAAAACAAGGGGGTAGAAGCAGCAAGGTGTGTGGAAGGCTGATAGTCTGATGGCATTCAAACCAAACTGCTGGTGACAGAAATGCACTCTCAGTGGGACTAAGGAGGCATATACATGTGTGCTCTGGGCTTATTTTAAGGAATGGGATGGATTCGGGTGAGTTTTGCCCTCTGCTAAAGTATTTCCAGGGACTAGGATCTTGCATTCGAAAAGGGAAAACTCTAATGATTAGAAAAGGTTTTGTTTCCCTGAACCCAAATTTTGCTTTTCTTTTACTCTTGCCCAGAGTTCCGCTCCTGGAACACACTGAATAAATTTAGTGCACTGTGTCCATGACACCCCTTCAACCATTGAATAGTGATTATGCCATTAGTTAGTAGTTTATTCTCCAAGCCAAATAACTTCACTTCCTTTAACTGTTATCTTTATTATTAGGTTCCTAAACTCCTAATCAGGCCATGGTGATATTTCCAATTGTTGTGTATCCTTTAAAAAATGTTGCATCCAGAACTAGACATAGTACTGCACTAATACTTTGATTCACTTTAACCATTGTTCCAGCATTGCTGCCTAAGATTCCGCTACTTTTGTCAGCGTCTTGCCACATTTTGAGCTCAGGCTTAGCTCAGAGGCAGCTATAACCCATAAGCCATTTTCTTATGAACTACAGGAAATGGATATGAATGTGAGTATCTTATTAGGATAGATTTACCCAGAAACAGACCCCGAGAGAACGATTTGAGTGAAAGCTGTATATTGGGGAAGTGATCCTTGGAAGCACCAATAGGAAAGTGGGGAGGCAAAGCAGCAAATGATATGCAGCCAATAAAGGGTGTGTTACCAGGCAGATTACCACTGTGGGACTCAGTCCTGCCGGAGACTCTGGGAGACAGTGGAGAGCATGCCTCATACTGGCCCTCATCCCCATGGGACAAGGATGTGGGGAGCATTCAAATATCAATTCCTGTCATGGTTGGGGGCTACTGGGGAGGGAGGTGCCTGCTAATTCCAGTAACTACCAATGTGTCTCCTATGCAGGCTCCTGTCTCCAAAGGAAGCCTTCAGGCAAAGAGTTACAGATGTTGGCGGTTGGAAACCTGAGAGTTGGCCTGTGTGGGGAAGGTGAATATCGAGAGGGGGCAGGGCACTAGCAGTATCTGCTATAGATGGGAATATGGGAATAATAGATAGAGATAAACATACACACAGGCACAAATATCAGTACAGATAAAGATAAGAAAACAAAGAGCTGTAGAAGGCAAGGTAAAGCTGTCTTAAAGGGCTTGAAGTGAGAACAAGTGCTTCTAGACTCAGCCAAATAAATTCCTGTTTCTTTTAGCAAGGTAAAATCACAAAAGAATATTATTGATTGATTGATTGATTGATTGATTTTAAACTGTACTTTTTAAAGATGATTTTATTTTATTTTTTAAAATTTATTTATTTATTTCTGAGGGAGAGAAAAGAGAGAGGGGCAGAGAGAGAGAGGGGGAGAGAGAATCCCAAGCAGGCTTTGTGCTGACAGAGCCGACATGGGGCTCAAACTCAGGAACCATGAGATCATGACTTGAGCCAAAATCGAGAGTCAGACCCTTAACCAACTGAGCTGCCCAGGTGCCCCACAAAAAAAAATTAAAGTTCAGCTGTCCTTTAAATAAATTTGACGTTAGCCTCTGGATTATTTCTTGCAACAATTTCTTAAATTGTGTCATTTTTCAATTAAAAAACCATGAAATTTGTAGTAGAAATTTGGAGATTTGAAAACAAATCTATAGTCATGTCATCCAAATATTGACATTACAGACATTTTGATTTTTTCTTGTAGTGATTCTCATGCCAGTAAGTTTGGTTTTAACAGAATTAGGTCATCTTTTATTTATAATATTTTCCTGCTTTTTAAATTTTGCATTATGACCTAAGCAAGGATTTCTACTTGATCAGAGTTGATCACTTGCTCTTGGAGCAAAGTTCCCTATCTCCATGGAATCAGGATCCAGGAACGCTTTGAAGAATAATTCATTCTGTGTTCTCAACTGAGAAGTTCAAACATGCAGCAGTTTCAAACATATAGCAGCATAGCTGATAAATGGGATGGTCCTGTGCAAGCCAGGTTGGCAGGAAATGACCTGAAAAGGGAAAACAAAGTCATGAGAAAAGAGAATGGAATCTGAGCAAGAATCACCAACAGGGCTTGGGAAGACAGGTAGTGATTAAGCCCCTGAAAACCTCATGTACTCAGTGATGGAGAGGCTGTGGGGCTCAATGGCAAGAGTGGATTTCTAGGGATCTAACAAGTTTCCCAACTCCCACTACCCCACATGTAAAATTTAGAAGAAGCCACAAGAAGGGGCAGGGATCTCCCTGCAGGTCAGTAGGAAAGATAAACACTGTCAGATACAAAACAGTCATACCCGTTTTGGTATAGCTGAGCAGCAGGCCAACCTAGTGAAGGGTGCAGATGATATCAATAGCTGAGATCAGTAGCAGGGCTGATACTGGGTTCAAAGCACAGCAAGGGCGAGAGCCTCAGAGGATGTTAGAGGTCAAGAGTGGATCAGTGCCACCACGCTGGCAGTTCAAGCCAGGAATAGATGTGGAGGGATGGCTATGGAGAGATGCAAGAATCATTCATAAGGAAAAATGCCTGCAAGCCACAGCCAAAACAGATCGGAAAGCAGCAGCTGAAACAGGAAGGCAGAGGTGCAGGCAAATTATATGAAAGGCAATGTTTTCTCTTCAAAGACTCAACAGAACACTGTGTTTGTGTGCTATGTGGGGGATTAGGGCAAATAATTTTTTTAATGTTTCTTTTTTTTAAATTTTTTAATGTTTATTTATTTTTGAGAGAGAGAGAGAAAGAGACAGAGTATGAGTGGGGGAGGGGCAGAGAGAGAGGGAGACACAGAATCTGAAGCAGGCTCCGGGCTGCGAGCTGTCAGCACAGAGCCTGACTCGGGGCTTGAACTCACTAACCGGGAGATCACGAAGTGAGCCAAATTGGGCCTTATCAACCGAGCCACCCAGGTGCATAAATCATTAAAATGACCTACTGAATATTCACATGCTAAAAGCATTCAAAGCATTTCTTACTGATATTAACAAAAATACTCCATAAACTTCGTTGTATGGATATCTTGTAATTGTCTTTAATCACACTTATTGTTAGACACTTAGACTGTTTACAATTTTTCAAATCCTATAAATAGGATGAGGAATTATGCCACACCAAAGATTTACCCTCTGTATATTTCTTCAGGTTGGTTTCTAAGATTATGTTAGTAGTTATTGGGTAATAATTATTATTTATTCCCTGAATTTTATATTTCATGCCACATTTAACTTTGTAACATCCTTTGAGGTAGGGTTTCTTCTCATTTTACAGATGAGAAAACTGAGGTTCAAAAAAATCAAGTAACTTGCCTAAGGTCACAAAGTTAGTGGGATGTAAAGCTGTATGTACTACACTCCCTGGGCTCCAAAGCCCATACTTTGAACTGATATGCCCAAATTCGAAAGACCCCCAAGAACAAACCACCAGAGTCCAGAGTCAAAGCCAAGTGGCAAGGGTCATTTATTGCAGGTTCGAACCCGGACCTCCGCGCACTCGTTACCGGTGACACTAAGAGGTCCCGAGCGAGGATCTTACAGCTTCTTTTATAGACAGGCACAAACAAGTTAGGGATTTTTCGCGGTTACAGAGCTGTTATTTGTTGACATTTAAATTTAAACACTCAGCAGAACTTGATTGGTTCCCGCCTTTTTTTCAAACCACTCAGCAGAACTTGATTGGTTCCCGCCTTTAGGCCAGACCACAACCGGGCACACCCTGGCTGGTTCCGGGAAAGGGGGCGGGGAGGAGGGTCTTTTCTTTGCAGTTGTGAGTACACCTGGTAATTTTTCTCTTAGTCTCTCATGAACCACCACACTGTGCGGAAAATTACGCTGATGCTATTTTCAAAATAGTATGATAGGGAAAGATAGGATTCAGTAGGCAGAAAAGAAGAGTCCGGGGCTTAAAAGTACCTGGGTGGAGGAAAAACACATATTTTAAAACATTTCTTCTGGGAATGTCTGACCTGGAGCAAACTCCCTCAAGCATAAAGTTCCTCTTAAGAATGCAACAGACACTACCTACTCCCCTCAGGTTTTCCTCAGAAATTTGACCAACAGAGACCTGACTAATAATTACTAGTCGGCCATTAGATGTAGGACCCATAGGAAGGGTATGGCCATAAACCATCCCTCATATGATAAAAATGAGCCAATCAAAAAAAGGAATGACTACGCATTTAGAGGTACCTAGCCAGTGAGAGTGGAACCTGAGAAGGAACAAGGGGGAGGGAAGGAAGCCTACCAAAACTCTATAAAACAAAGCTCCTAGCCTACAGTCCTGGCCATTTACTTTTGAATGCCCCCTCTCTGTAAAGACAGCTTTCATACTTTTCTTTCTTACTGATCTTCTCCTCTAATAAACTTTGGCCTGCGGCTCATTTTATTTTGTGTTCACCTCTGCATTCTTCAAAGCATGGAGACAACAAACCTTGGATATGGCGGTAAAAAAATCCCGCAACAATAGGACCCTGAAAACCGTTCTATAAGCTCTTTACACAAACTAGCATACTTAGTCTGAGTAGCAAAATAATAGAATTGTAGGCAGAAAGAGTTAGGGGTCCCCAGAAAAAGAAAAATGAAACAAAGCTTTCCTGCCACAAGAGAAGTCAGTTTTAGGCCCCCAGCTATTTTCTTTGATCTATGCCCTACTTCCTTGATGTATGCATATCCCACGGAACTTTCCAAAAGGTATCAGAATTACAAAGAAATGCAAAAACCTTAGCGGTCAAGGGTTTTAAGGGAACAAAGGGAATGCAAAAACTAACAGTCTCTGAGGCCAGGAAATAGCTTAACCACATTGGAGACAATAAATCAGTGGTAAAACTCCCTGTGCTATATCAAAAGTAAGCAAGGCCTTGCTTTCCTTACCCGAGTAGTGAGCCCAAGACCCCAACCAGTTTAGGTGAGCTCTGGCTCTCAGATCATGCCCATACTACCTTCCCCTTGTCCAACAGTTACTTCTGTTCCATTATAATGTGAAAGTCTCCACCTGAAAGATGAGTACAACTTCATTAATATACATAGAATACATACTTAGGTGTGTTTCCTCAGTAAGGCTGTGCAACTTTATGCCCACTTTTACATGTAATGACAAAGCTCCTCTTTCTGAATATTCATTCTCACTCTAAATAAAAAGAACCCAGGGGCACCCGGGGAAGCAGTCATTGAGGGTCTGACTTCTGCTCAGGTCATGATCTTGTGGTTAGTGAATTCGATCCCCGCCTTGGGCTCTGTGCTGACAGCTCAGAGTCTGGAGCCTTCATCAGATTCTCTCTCTCTCTCTCTCTCTGTCTCTCTCTCTCTCTGCCCCTCCTCCGCTTGGCGCTCTCTCTCTCAAAAATAAATAAATGTTAAAAAAAAAAAAAAAAAAAAAACCTTTAAAAAAAGAAAAACACTCATCCCTGCTCAGGGAGTCATGGCTTTGGAAGTTATTCTCTGTCATCTCCTGACTTGCTACAAATAAAGTTTCTTTATGACAATGCTCGAGTAATTTACCTGTAACTTACCAAGGAGCAGACTCACGATTTTTCCATTACAAAATCACTAGTTGGGAGCTGGCTATGAATGTCTCCCAACGGGCATTCTCTATGGAGAGAATCCATTGTTACAGAAGTTTGCCAAATCCACAAGCAAAATCATCACCCCATATTGACTCACAATGAAAAGCTACCAACAGGAGAAAAAAAAATTCTAACTCAAAATCATTGTTTAATTGTAGTAATTTATAAAAACACTAGAAAAATACTTGAAGTAAAAAAATATTTATAGTAATTACTGTATTTGTAAGACAGCAAATATTGCCACCCCAAGATATGCCTCTTGGCATGGTGATTATTTCAAGCTGACTTTTTAAGGAAATACAAACACAGGAGAAGCTCTGAAATGCAAGAAGAAGTTACCCTTTTGTAAGAAATATTTACATTTGGGAAATCTCCATTTGTAAGAGTGTTGGGGAGGAAAATTTCTTCTCTACCCTTAGAAGTGTTTCTAGCCGGTCTAAGAATCAAATTGACACGGGACAGATTAACAGGAGAAAATCAAACAAAAGTTCAATAACATGCATACCTCCTGCATGGTGGAAAGGGAGACCCAGAAAAACTGAGTAATTCCCCAAATGGCCAAAGACAATCACCTTAAATATCATCCTCAGCCAAAGACAAAAGCAGATATTGGGTGTGGGGAGTCAGTTATGGGAGGTGTTGAGGAAAAGCACAGTAAACAAAGGTAAGGTTGTTATGCAGACTTAAGTAGTTGTCTTTTCCATTGTTAAGTCTTTCTAGAGAGTTAGAATTATTCCCCCCTCTTCCTTGTGCAGCAAAGCAGACAGGCTTACAAATGGAGATTTCCCTTATGTATGTAAATTTATCTTTACAAAAGGATAACTTTTACTTGGATTTCAGAGCTTCACCTACATTTGAAGTTTCTTAAAAATAACCAGCCTAAAATAACCAATATACCAAACGGGGATATCTGGGGGTGGCAAAATTTGCTCCCCTACATATTTATTAATTAACACACGTATTAATTAATATGCCATTCTAAAGTAACATGTTTCCTGGGAATTTCTCTTAAAAGGTCACTTTTTGGGGCGCCTGGGTGGCTCAGTCGGTTGAGCGTCCGACTTCGGCTCAGGTCACGATCTCGCGGTCCGTGGGTTCGAGCCCCGCGTCGGGCTCTGTGCTGATGGCTCAGAGCCTGGAGCCTGCTACCGATTCTGTGTCTCCCTCTCTCTGACCCTCCCCTGTTCATGCTCTGTTTCTCCCTGTCTCAAAAATAAATAAACGTTAAAAAAAAAATAAAAAAAAAAAGTCACTTTTTTTTAAAGTAGGTCATTACTACTTCCAGAATGTTCACTGAAAGAAATTTAAAGTTAAAAGCAAAATTAGAGAAAGAACGACTCCTCTCCTCAAAAATGTGAAAACTTTTATAAGTGGATATAGAGTTAGTCAGCTAAATTACTAATAAGTACCACCCAACAATTACAAACTTGAGATCAACATTGGTTATCACTAAAATTTTAACATGTTGGCTACTTTCTTGAAATAAACTCAGTTGTCATTTTTATTATTTTTAAAAATTTTATTTGAGAGAGAGACCAAATGGGGGAGGGGCTGAGGGAGAGGAGGAGAGAGAATCCTTAGTTGGCTCTGTGCTCAGTGGGGAGCCCAGTGCAGGGCCTGACCCCAGGACCCTGTGATCATGACCTGAACTAAAACTGAGAGTTCAGACACTCAACTGACTGAACCACCCAAGCACCCCATCAGTTGTCATTTGAATAGACTAATCTCACACTCAACAGATCCAATGTATCTAAATGTTTCTTTCACTGGAGCGAGTCTCTGACTTCAGTGCAAATTGCAATATATTTTAAAGAACCCTTAACTGGAAATTTTTAGCTATATTCAAAATTAGGTGGTTGTGGTAAATCACTTAACTCCTTTAAGCCCCGACATTTTTATCCCTAATACAATGAGTTTGGGTGATACAAAATAATAATAAATGTATTAGACTTATTATATGTCTCTATGCCCCCAGTATCCTTGATGTTTAATCCTTACAACTGTGTGAAGGAGGTGTGAAGTTTGCATTAATCAGGATATGCTAGGTTGTGTTTAGTATCAGGAGAGAAGGAAAGGAGGAGGGAAGGAAGGAAGGAAGGAAGGAAGGAAGGAAGGAAGAGAGGAAGGGAGGAAGGGAGGGAGGGAGGAAGGAAGGAAGGGAGGGAGGGAGGGAGGAGGAAAGGGGGAGGGAAGGAGGGAGGCAGGAGAGGTAAGGGGAGGAGAGGGGAGGGAAGAAGGAGAAAAAAGAGGAGAAAGGGAGAATAGGAGAGAGGACTACAATCTTGTAACCAAACCAGAGTCTGTGTGCCCATGCACACTGAGTTTGGCAATGAAGAAATATAGGCTATTTATTCATGTGGTGCCATCCAGGAGAACAGGAAGCTAATGCTCAAAACCTCAAACTGCCTGGCGACTTACAAGTGAGGGTTTTTAAAGGCAAAAATTAGGGTCTGGGTGGAGTGGCATTCAGTGACTGGGGGAGAATGAGATCATGTTCTTGAGATGTTATCTTCTGTTCTTTGACTCCAGTGTGTCTGGTCTTAAGGACACCTGTTCCACTTCAGGGACTGCAACTCTACAAAACAACTCTATTCAATGTCAGTGAATTAATAAAACAGCATATTCGGGCAATACATCCTGTGACTCCTATCCATAGTAATTTGTTACATTTATTTTTTTTATTTTTTTCAATGTTTATTTATTTTTGAGAGAGAGAGAGAGAGAAAAAGAGAGAGAGAATGCACATAGGCACACAGGTGGGAGGAGGAGAGAGGTCAGAAAGAATCCCAAGCAGGCTTTGTGCTGTCAGCACAGACAGGGGTTTGATCTCATGAACCATGAGATCATGACCTAAGATGAAATCAAGAGTCCGACACTTAACCGAGCCACCCAAGCACTCCAGTAATTTATTACACTTAAATGATTGTGTAAGTGTTCTCTTTTTTCACTACAATTATCCTATATAACACATATCTAAAATCCCACCATACTGGTCAATAGTGGTCTACAGGCAGTTTAACAAATCCAACCTACATTCCATTTTCCCCTAGTATTGTTCCCAGATGTCTTCAATCTCAGTGTCTTATAAAATAACATTTATTTCATGCTCATGTGAAATCACATTCAGGTTAGGCCACTCTCTTTCATCCCTGTAGCAAGCCCCCCATGGAACATGCGGTCTCCAAGTGACTGCAGTAAGGGAAATGTATGAGCTGGAGATTTGGGTAGGATGTTTGTAGGAGTCAGACTGAAAGTGAATGGTCAGTCGTGTGACCCCTGAAATCTAACTGCAAGGGAGGCTGGGAAATGATAATTCCTAAAGGTGCAAATGGTGAACATGTTTCATGGTCGCTGCCACAGTTATTACCCTCAATCTATAGATAAGAAAACTGGGCTTGGATGGACAAGTAGCTTGCCTCGGGTCACACAGCTCATAAGTATGACAGAATTCAAAGGATCATCAGGATCCAAAGCTTACGTTAGTGACACTAAACCATCCAAACCTGTACTAAAACTGAGTAGCCAACTAATGTCAATCTTCTGTGACCATCTCAGGTGACCTCAAGGAGGAATCAAAACCAGGAAGAACCAGAAAACCGGTTAACCAGAGGCTTGCAAGTGTAGGGTCAGAGGGCAGGTCGCCCCCAAGTGGCCCATTCTGGCGTGAAGATTATTTTGAGCTGAAGACAATCGAGAACCTGCAGGCTTCATTAAGAGAAATGTTTGCCTGTCCTTTAATTACACAGAAGAATCTAAATTAAAGGTCTTCCCCAGAATAATGGGTATTTCCAAAGATAAATTTTATATGGGTGACCCATCTGTCTGGTAGGGCAAACTTCTAATTATCAAGCATCTTTGTTTCTTCCTACTGCCCCGTGAAGAAGTGCACTCCTTTCCTCTAAAGTCCCAAACTGCTGCCCCCTTCTCCTTGCTACAGAATGACATATATACTTCATTTTGCCTGACTGTCTTTGGAATTTCCATGTCTATGTAGATTCTCCATATATACACTGTTAATCTGTGTCATACCAATTTGATTCCTAGTCCAGCTAGAAGGACCCTTAAAGGGAACAGGAATTCTGCCCCCTAACACAAGCAATATTTTTTTTTGAATTATTAAAAAAATTTTTTTAATGTTTATTTATTTTTGAGAGGCAGAGAGAGACAGAGCATGCGCAGGGGAGGGACAGAGAGAGAGGGCGACACAGAATCTGAGGCAGACTCCAGGCTCTGAGCTGTCAGCACAGAGCCTGATGTGGGGCCCGAACTCGTGAACCAGGAGATCATGACCTGAGCCGAGGTCAGAGGCTTAACCGACTGAACCACCCGGGTGCCCCCACAATATTTTAAACCATCAGATGTGATAGAAACATAACATGGTAAGATGACCTAAGGGTCTTTCTCATGTCCATGTGGCAATCAGTAAATCTTAATTTTAACGATGGTAATAGATTATACTTTATGACACATATTATTTGGAGAGCTGCTTGAGAGCACATATACCTCTTTCCCGTTTTGTGAATATAATCTCCTGCAGCTAACAAGCTTTGGAGCAATCTGAAAGGCTGTCTCCCAGGCTAGAGTCCTCAGTAAGACGATGAATAAAGCATTTACTAACCTACTTTAAGGCTGATTTTCTTTCAGTTGACACGTTCTCTTGTATCTTTGGCACATTCACCACCTTGCCTACACCCAGAAGACAGAGTGCTTGCTAGTGTAGATTTTTTCATATGTTTTCTCTTTTTTCCCCCAGTTTTTCACTACAATGCATTATCTGCTTTCATGTAGCCATGTTCACTAACACGTAACAGAAACTTTTAGCACAGTTTTGTGACCAATCTTTTTGTCAAAATCTAGTCTAATGGCAAAGAGTGCCTCCAGGCCTTCAGGGAAGGTTCTGTCACCCCAAGTAGCTAGATGTGACTTAAAATGACCTTAATCCTTCCGTAATAAGATATTTAATTTACCGTAAGTAGTGGTGATGGGGGCAGGCACTTTTAAATCTTTGAAAACGTCATTAAACTTCCTAAGTTTCTTGTAAGTTTTAGTCAAACGCCAATTAATTTCTCTCCTTACCACCCCGCTTGTTAAATAACCAGTTAAAGCATAATGAGATACAGAGGGGGTGAAATGCATACCTCCGCAGGATTACTGCAGAACCCTAGTGATACAATGAAACACTTTTCTAGAAGGGAGGACCCCTATCAGTGAGCAGGTTTTGTGCTTAACCTGACTTGATGAAATACATTCCACTTCTCCTATAGAAATAGACATCATTTGTCACTTGATTAGATCTGATTTATTTCAACTGTAAAAAGCATACCCTTAATGGAGAGAGGGGCTGCAACCTTCTCAGCAAAAGGGAGGCTCAGAGGTGCAGAGCTGAGACCCAGAAAGATGGAAGTTTACGGAGGAGTTCTGACCAGTGACCCACATTAGCAGTGCCTACTGAGCCCCAGAAGTTGACGTGACCATTCCAATATACAAGTGGGTTGCAATTCATGGCATTATTTATATTCATTTTTCTGATCAGGTTCTCTGCTGTGGTGGATTTTCAGAGAATTTGCACCCAGAGGTGGTAAAATACTGATCAAATGATTGTTCTTTCAGCTTGTTTAGCTTCAGAAAGACTGTTAATCCTCACTGCTCTTTTTACCCCCAGGTCTGAATCTCTAGATCTGAGGTCTGAAACCCCAGAGACTCTAAATACTGCTGGATGTGGGAAACAAAGGCAAAAGAAAAAATCACATTTCCTGACAGCTTACAGCCCATTGACAAATCCTTGAGACAGGCAGAGTGACCTCCCTCCAGGAGCTCAGCTGCCTAGATCATGACACTTTGCTAACTGCAAAAGGCAATCTTAGCCCAATCCCCACCCCCACCCAGGATCCTGGGAGTCCACATTAACATATAAAAATTCCTTTGGAAACTTTGTTTATCTCTACTCCCCAAATATATGTTGGCAACCATCCTCCAAGCATATGGCCCACTGACAGACATATGAAGGGTCTCATAACTGACCTTTTTCTCACAATAGCAAGGCCCCTCAAGGTCCTGGAAATCTTGTTTCTAAAATTCCTTAGAGACTTACGCTATCCCTGACCCCCTCACAATTTGAAAGTATATAATGAGTCACCCGTCACAACCCCAGTGCAGCTTGTTCTGCCCGCGGGTCCTGTCCCCCTGTGCTTTTTTTTTAATTAATTAATTGATTAATTAATTAATTTACTTATTGAGAAAGAGAGAGAGACAGAGCACGAGCTTCGGAGGGGCAGAGAGGGAGACAGAATCCGAAGCAAGGTCTGGAACTTGTGAACCTCAAGATTGAACTTGTGAACCTCAAGATCATGACCTGGGCCTAAGTCAGATGCTCAACCGACTGAGCCACCCAGGGGCCCCTCCCCATGCTTTAATAAAACCACCTTTTGGCATGGAAGATGTCTCAAGAATTCTTTCTTGGCCATTGGCTCTGAACGCCAACAATTTCCACATCACTATCCACCTTCCCTTTTCTACTCAACTATTCTGTATTTGCCTTAAAATAAAGGCCACACTAATGGGAAAATATGCCCTCATGAAAGATTTAGTTTTGCCTGATTATCATCTTGCTGTTTACCATTTCTGTTGGCATAGGCAGGGAAAAAACTGAATGACAAATTTAATTTTCTTTGGCTCTTCTGTATGTTAAAATAATACTGCAGAGCATTATGTATAAAGTATAAAGCAGTTTCACTTTGAATCAAAAGTATCTATATTTCTCTTCTTTATAGTCAACATAAATATGAGACAGGCTTTAATTTTATCTCCAAAAATATTTATCAAAAGCTTAAGAAACACCATCTCTGTGTATTTAACCTAAAATAAAAATATTTCCAAGCTGATTATCCTTAAGCTACTGCCTAGAAAGATTCCTAAACCACTACTGAATATTAAAAATGAACTTTATCCCCACTGCCGAGTGAGTTAAAGGAAAGAGAGGAAAGTATGTTTCACATTTTGTAAATCAAAGGATCGCTTAAGATATTTTTGGAAATAAAGCTGGAAATATTGGTGAATTTAATTTTTTTACCAAATACTTTGTCTTTCCCTTTATGTTCAAAAATAAAGTTAGAAAGTGGTATTTATCCATGTACCAGTGTCCACTTTGGCTAACTGCTCGGAGAATTGTTTCAGGTTCTTCCAGAGATCTTAAATAAAGTGCCAGTCGCTACTTTGTTGACTCACCGGGCTAAAAGCAATAATGAGTTTCTTCTTTTCCTAAGACGTTCATGGTACAAATGGGTATCACAGTATTTTACATATTTAGTAGTTTGCTGCTGGGAATCAGGGGTCAGGATATGAACCTCACCATCTCATGAGTTTTGACTGTGCTTCTCGTAAACCCTCCTTGTTGAAAACACACAACCAGCATCATCAGGGCTTTCCAAGCCTGAAGTTTTAGATAAAGCAGTTAATATAACAAAAGTGAAAAACATAGTGGAGTCCTTCTAAGGTTGTGTTTCTTAACTGGGCTGCACGGTGGAAGTACCTAGAAAGCTTAAAAATAAACAAAACACATGAAATCCTAATCTCCTAGAGCTTCTACTGTGTGGCCAGGTGTGAGAATCATTGCCTTAAGAGTATAGGTATAACCACTGGATCAAATTTTAAAAAAGGAAGAAGTAATCCTTGAGAGTTGTAGAAAAGTCTAGGTAAAAAATAAAATGCTCCTCCCTATAATCCTAGCTCACATTTTGTATAATAAACTAATAGCTCACCCCTCCTGGCCTATGAAACTCCCATAAGAAGCCAGCAAGTTGAGGAAGAAAAGTTACACTAAATAACCTTAAACAGCAACCTTTAAGGGCATGAAGAACTTTCTTGTCTTCATTGCTTTTCAACTTCATCTGGAACTAGTCTACTCCAATAGGAGCTGGGTTTAGACTGAATACCCAGTGAGGCAGGATGGGAATCGAGAGGTAGCGCTGGAAGATGAACTGTATGTGCCCTCAACAACAAAATCACTGGTTTCTATTCTTTATATTTCCCCCTCTATATAGACATAGCACTGCAGTGAGCCCCTAAGTGACTGTGTCTTACCAATGTTTTCATCTCCCAGAGTGTCTTGTGCATAATAATTGCCCAGTGAATACCCAATCAATCAATCAATAGTTAGTGCTAAATTTTAACAGGAGATTGTCTTCAATAGTTTCTTCTTACTCTATAAGCATTAATAATAGAGGAAATGCAGAAAAGAATGTCAATTTAGGTGGGATTTAGTGCTCTTGACATCCACCTACAAAGTGTAGGATTTTCAATTTTGAAAGAACGAAAACAACTTTGTTTGTGTGTGTGTGTGTGTGTGTGTGTGTGTGTAAAAGGTAAGACCTGTCCTAGATACTCTTGAGACTAAAAAGACAAAAAAGAAAGTAGCCCATAGTAACAGGAACTATAATAGACCTGTTACATAAGTGATGAAATTTAATTTATTATTACTTATTATATTTATTATTTATTATCTCATTTGCTTTAATTCTTCACAATAACTTGTGAGGTTTGCTATTATTTTTCTTAGATTTATAACCAGATCTTACTCTATAAGCCCATCCTTCTTTTCTAAACTAGAATTTCCTCTCCCCAAACTTTGTGTATAAAAACAGAATGTCAAGAGTATTTTACGTTCAGATAATTTTGAAAACTCCCACCTAAACAAAGTTAAAGATGCTTCCTTACTACAGAACATCTTAGAGCTTTTATGAAGTAATCATTGGAAGTCTCTAAGAGACTGACACATACACAGTGCTGAATCTGGCTTCCATCTTTGTCATTTCAGGTGAAAGAATGAACACTAAGGTCCTATTTCTCCCAGGCATGGCGGGACTGGCCAAGGAACCTATAGGAATGCAACCTCACTAGCTTACAAGTAGTTAACCAGCACTACCCTGAAGATATAATCACCAAATGTACTTAATGAAACTTCTAACATAATGAATTAAGATATTTTTCGGATTCCAAGTCTCTCTCAAGAAAAGACCTCCAGAGGATCAGACGAAGTGGCATGACCTCATGGGTCTCCAAGCAATGGTGTCTACCTTCTCGAGAGACCCCTGGCTCAAATTTTGTCTTTAAATACCCTCATTTGCCAGCCATCCGGGAATTCAGGACTTGGGGGTATTGGCTGTCTGTTTTCCTGGATGGTGCCACACCAATAAAGTGCCTATTTTTCTTCACTGCAAAATCTTGGTGTCAGTTTTTATTGGCTTGCTGTGCATTGGGGTGGACAAATTCTTTTGTTAGCTTCAGTTACAATGTTAATTCAACTGTTTTGACCATGGAATCCTTTGTTAACGATGACTTCTCTCAAGGACATTGTCTAGGGAAAAGACTTTTGTAAGGCACTTCTCTGAACAAAGGCACAAATACGTAGCTTAAAGGCAGAATGTGGTCAGTGTTCTCAGAGGTAGAGATAGAAGCCAGGGAGGTTCAGAGAAAAAAGAAAATACCTCTAGCTGCTAGAATAAGCTGCCCAGGAAATGTGACATTTAGACTCTATCATTAGTGGCATCAATTTCCTCCCAGGACCTCATACTCCAAACCCAGTGATCAGCAACTTTTGCTGCAATTTGGAATCCCTGAGAAGCTTTACCAAATGCTAATGTATGGGCCCTACTCTCAGACAGTCTGATTTATTTGGTTTGGGATGTGACCGAGGTTTTAGGATTTTTAAATTTGCCCATGTGAGTATAAGTTGAGTCCGTGGCTGTTAATCTTGACAAAGTCTATGACTTGACTTATCCAGAATAAAGTATTAATGATTTCTTTGCAACAATTCTCATGCCACTCCTAGCTGTTCCCATAGTGAAAAGCCATGAGGCAGGTTGTGGGTTTCAATCTTATTTAAATCTGCACCAGTATTTCAGATGCTTCCTATTTTTGCTTTTTTCTTTCAGATTTTCTCTCCTGCAGTATACCTAACACTTAAAAAGTAGGGCTACGGAATCATTTCAGAATTAGGGTAATAGAATCAGTTAAGAGCACAGGCTCAGTGTCAGACTATCAGAATTCAAATATGTTTACCAGGTTTTCAAACTTAGGTAAGATATCTGACTTTTTAAGCCTCAGTTCCCTCATTTTTAAACCAGGGTAATGATAATACCAACCCCTTTTAGGTTGTTCTTAGGATTTTAACAAGTTAACCCTGGAAATATCCAGCACAGTGTCTGGCATATATTTAGGGGTTCAGAACAAGTTGCCTCAAGATGTGTCACTTTGGCCTGCAGATTATTTTGAGCTGAAAACAATTAAGGCCCAAAAGACTCAGGAAGAAACTTTGACCTTCCTCTTAAGTGCCTAAAAAAAATTTAGATAGAGGACATGCTCCTCAAAGAGAGCTATCACGTAGATAACTACATTATAATATGAATTAGGGGTGGTAGACAAGAGGAACTTAGCAAAGTCTGTTTGTTAAAATTCCTCTCTATAGCCCATTGCTTCTGGGTGGCCCAGCAAACATTTGGATGCCTCTTTCCATTCTTCCTTTGAGTTGCCTTCATTCCCTCTGAAACCCCAAACCTTTACCCTCTTTCTCCCCACCCTCTTTCTCCTTACCCTCTTTTCTTGCTCTGCCTGTCTTTGGAATCTTTTATGCTTATGTGGATTACCTGTACCTAGTCATTAAATCTGATTTCCTTCTGTTAATCTCTCTCAGGTGAATTTGATTCTTAGACCAGCCAGAAGAACTTAAAAGGATAGAGAAAAATTTTCTCTCCCCAGCAACATTCATCAAACGTTAGCTGTCATTATCATCATCATTTTATCACTTTTTCAATTACCTCACTAAAACTGTCCAGAAGTTAGAGAAAGCTTGTTAGGAGCCTGTTAGGAGCTAGAACCTCAGGCACAATTCCAGGCTGCATTTTCAAAGTGACTTGTATGTTCATTCAGGTCAGAGAGGCAGTGCTTTGGTTCAGTGGTTCTCAACTTTGCTGCAGAATAGAATCACCCGGAGCACTTTAAAAAAAATCTACCCCGGGCCAATTAAGTCAGAATTTCTGGGGATGAAACTCAGGCAACAGTATTTTTAATGTCATGGGTGATTCCAGCATGCAGCTAAAGTTGAGAAACTGTGGTTTAGTTCTAGAGATTACCGATAATACCAAACCGTGGTTTAGCTCTAGAGATTACCGATAACACCCAAAGTCTTATTTCTCCCTCTTTCCTCTCTCTCCCTCTCCCCCTCTCTTCTTCTCTTCTCCCTCCCTCTTTCTGCTTCCTTCTCTGTCTGCTCTTCTACTTTAGCCAGATTCTATTTTGCCACTTCCTAGATGAGTTGTTCCACCTGTGATTACCTTGATTCGGCCTCATCGACACCACCTGCGTTTTACATCCTTTACACTCTGTTAAAGGGAAGTGTCTATATCTATTTTTTACTTCTAGTAGGTGAACATTTCTAGACACAAAAGCAGACAATAAAAACCTTCATTTGGAAAAAAAATGTTGTTCAGGACATATTACCAAGAAGAGAGATTGCAATACCTAATTTTGTAAATAGCTTTCAGACTTCTTTTACTCTCATGATCCCATGTCCTTCTCACAACAGCCTTTTAATGTATTCTAAACCCCATTTTTCACTCAAATAAAGTGAGCTTCAGAGGTTTTACGTGACTTGCCCATGTCTGCAGAGCTAATGAGAGGCTAAACCAGGTCTTAAACACTTACCTTCTGGCATATTTAGAGCTGTTTCTATCATACCACGCTCCAAGTCAGAAGGTCCAAAATGTGATTGCTCAAACTCAGCATCAGGTAGTGCCAGCTAATGAAAATAAAGTGGGATACTGTGAACCGTGCTTATCTCTCTCTCTGTCTAATTATGTCAG
Organism: Panthera pardus; assembly: GCF_024362965.1. NCBI lineage: Eukaryota > Metazoa > Chordata > Mammalia > Carnivora > Felidae > Panthera > Panthera pardus. The sequence continues at coordinate 20,003,991 of NW_026526732.1, read as the reverse complement.
GGTGCCCAGCAGAACCTGTTTCTATGGTTTAAAAGTTCTGTATTAGACAAAAAATGGAGGTCTGGAACTTTGAATCTATCTCCTTTTCTTCAGTACCCTTCACTTCATTCTTTCGAAAATCTACTAGTCCCTGATCAAGCCTCTGTATAAAACCACTGCATTATTTGCCCAGATAATGGGTTTGCAGCAATGTCCTCAATCTGAAATGTATCTGTTTCCCACAGGCTCACTCAGCCTGCCACCTGTCACTGAATATGGCTCTGGAATAAGAGGGAAGGGGAATGGGAGGAGAACTTCATGTAGCCAGAAAACAAAGCAGACAGATCACAAATAGGAAACCCTCTTCACCTATCTCTCAAGAGCATTGAATTAAATGATAAAGCAGCAGTGAAGAAGTAACAAACCACTCTGCTCAAAGAGCACTCTGCATTTTTCATCTCATTGTTGTATTCTTTTTTAAAAAAAGTTTTGTTTACATTTGAGAGAGAGAGAGAGAGAGAGACAGAGCACGCGCAGGGGAAGGGCAGTGAGAGAGGGAGACACAGAATCCGAAACAGGCTCCAGTCTCTGAGCTGTCAGCACAGAGCCCAAAGCAGGGCTTGAACCCAGGAACCGTGAGATCACGACCTGAGCCCTAGTTGGACTCTTAACTGACTGAGTCACCCAGCTGCCCCTCATTCACTGTATTCTTTAGCTCCCGAATTTGTTTCATTCTTTTTACTGGATAATTGAAATTTGCTAAGAGGGTAGATCTTTATGTTCTTATTACAAAAAAGGGAGGAGGTAATTATGTGAGGTGATAGATATGCTAATTACCTTGATTGTGGTGATCATTCATTCCACAATGTATATGTCTATCAAGACATGTTGTACCCACCAGAAGTATATAATTTTTGTCAAAAAAAATTAAATACAGAAAGGAATGTCTGTAGTTCATTTTCAGTAAAACTAAAAGTTAATGGTCATATACCCATAGATAACATGTTATTTGCATAAAATAGCAGTTGTCCTGGAGAATAGAAATGAAGAGTTATTTATTTTTACCTTTCCTCTTTAAATAAAAATTGAATATCAAGAGGAGAAAGAATAGACCAGAGGTTTATTCATCAGTCTGTCATGCTTTAAAAAAAAAAAAAGTATTCTTAATGTTTTTTTAAATGCTCATAATTTTGTGATGAATGCCATTTTGAACACAATCCAAATCCAACATTTTAAGACATGTGCATAAAGAACATATCAACATAGTTACTTCTGGCATTTTATTGCCACTAAATAAGGGTTTTAATGAAATGAAAGTCCCAGAGACTTTAGTTAGAAATGCTCTCAGTCATTCCTTTATATCAATACTATCTTGTCTGTTTCTCTATTATAGCACAGTTTGTTCTAGAATGACATGGATGTGTCTATCCCAATCACTAGACTAAGATCTCAGGAAGGCAGGTGATATGTCTAATACTTTTTTTGTATTATAACAAAGCCTTGTTCAGTTTTGTATATTGTATACACATGTATTAAATGTCGACTACTTTTAACTGAATTGGAAAACATTTAAGTAATTATAGAGATTTGTTGTCCCTTTTCCAAATGCCTACAATTGTGTTTTGCACTAAGCAGGCATTTAATTATTATTAATGAATGAATAAGCAGTTGACTAGGTGAATAAATAAATAACTTTTTAAAAGAGTATGTTTTCCAAAAAACCTGATTTACTTAGCAAACTCTAGAAAATTGAAGGGATTGGGGCGCCTGGGTGGCTCAGTCGGTTGAGTGTCCGACTTCGGTCCAGGTCATGATCTCGCGGTCCGTGGGTTCGAGCCCCGCATCGGGCTTTGTGCTGACAGCTCGGAGCCTGGAGCCTGTTTCAGATTCTGTGTCTCCCTCTCTCTCTGACCCTCCCCTGTTCATGCTCTGTCTCTCTCTGTCTCAAAAATAAACAAACATTAAAAAAATTTAAAAAAAAAATTGAAGGGATTAAGACTTGTTAAGGGAAAGAACAGCCATGCTATAAATAAGTGAATAAGTTTTAGCTTTGTTATCTCTGACATTTTCTGGGAGTTTGCTTTCTACATCTCAACTACCCAAACTTGATATCTATTGGGCAAGGGGCTTTCAGATCTTCAAAGTCCCCCTGTGAAAATGACCAGGAATGAATGCTTTTTAGCTGATCGTGCCAAAATTTTTCAAATGCTTATGTTCAGTTATAAGCATCTTCCTACAGAAGAAGGAAGCATCATGGAGTACTTTACAAACACTGGGCACTTGCATTTAGCAGAGCCAGAATCAGACATGCACCTTTAATAACTCATAAAGTATTTTCCTGAAGTAATATTCTTTTAACATCATTTAGTTTTTGCATAAGCAGCTAACATACTTGAATCTAACTGAGTATTAGTCTCAATTAGTTTTCAGGAATTATGGGGGAAGAGAGGTACAAATTAAATGATACTATGAAAAAGTGAACGCACCAATCCAGATTGTGAGCCATTCTATATTAAATTAACTTAACTTAGTTCTTTAACAAGTTAAGGTCATGAAAAGTAAAAAGGCAGAAGACATTGATCTAGATTAAGATATCTTAATGATAATGATAACTTAATATTGCTTAAGTCATTACAGTAGAAAGAAATATATAAACCTTTTAAAAGATTGGGGTTTTTTTTTTAGATAGAAGACATTTGAAGATGGACTGGATATTGCACGATATGAAACTTAATATTGACTTCTGGTTTCTGGCTCTGTGTACAAGGAGCTTGGAAGTTGTCACTCCACCTTAACAACAAGTAAAACAGTAAAAATTAAACAGACTGAAAGATCAACAACTTTTCTGAGATCCACAAGAGAGATGAAGACACAGGTCAAGTCACTGCCCCCCAAATTGAAGAGGCAAATGGGACAGGCAAATATAGAGAAAGAAAATCTACCAGGGCAGAGACTCATGAGTGAAAACCACCCAAAGAACCAGTGCCGGGGTTTGGAAACTTGAACTGTAATTGACCAATTGCTGGAGGCTCAAGGTGGTAAAGTCAGAGTTTAAAACTCCAAGTGGACCCGGTCATAAGGGAACCTTCATAATTCTATAAGACTTACTTTCAAGAGCTCAACCAGGTCTCAGAATAGAGAAAATTTGCTCATGCTTCTGTCAAGGCAAGCCCAGGGGTAGGAAATAAATTTTGAAATATGCACTCTGTTCATAAGAAGGCCTACTCTCAGGAGAAACTAGTTAACCAGAGCCTAAGCTCTGGGGATATTTTCAGAGCTTAACTGACCCAGGGGAAGGGAAATATTCAGTTTAAGTCCACTCTGGCCATTTTCTTCTACCAAAGGTGTGTATATCAATGACAGCAATGATAAAAGGACAAGGGGGAGGAATTTGGATTTTAGGATTACTTTGTTATTATAAGTTATTCATGCTACCTGTGAAGTGTATAGGATTATTTGAAAGTGTTATTTATTGTAAAAGCATATTGTAAACTCCAAGGCAACCACTAAAAAAGTAAAAAAAAAAAGTATGATATCCTATATACATATATATCAATATGTATATATGATATACCTATATACATATTGATATGCTAAGAAAGGAGAGAAATCGGGTAAGTGGACGGAATCATATCAAATGCTCAGTGTAAAGACAAGAGGCATAAAAAGAATTGATGACAAAACAAGAACAAGAACAACAGATAAAAAACAGTAACAAACATGATAGATATTAACCTAACCATACCAATAATCACTTTAAATGCCAATTTTGGAAATGAACCAATTAAAAGAAGTGGTAAGAGTAGATCAAGAAACAGGACCCGACTATTTGAAAGCAACGTTTCAAAAGACTGTTTTTCAAATTCCAACAGAGGTATTGCAACCGCTAATTTAAAACTTGTAATGTAAAAAGAAATACCTCCAATTTCATATTCAAACATTCAAACCACTGTTAAGAATATTTCTGTACTGGAATTTGTGAGGTAAATTGCATTTAGAGGGTAATAAATAAAGAATCATCCATTCAAAAAAAAGAAAAAAGAAAAAGAAATATGACCCAACTATATGTTGTCTATAAGAAACCCACTTTAAATATAAATACATATAGATTAAAACTAAATGGATGGAGAAAAATATACCATGCTAAGAGTAAAAAGGAAAGCCGGAACAGCGGTATCAATTTCAAACTGAGACCAGATCTCAAAGCAAGGATAAAAACAGATATTATATAATATTGAAAGGGTCAATTCTCCAAGGAGACATAATAATCTTTAATGTGCATGTACTCAACAACAGATCATCAAACTGTGTGAAGCAAAAACTGATAGAACTTCAAGGAGAAATGGATGAATCCATTATCATAGTTGGAGACTTCAACACCTTTCTATCAGAAATGGATAAATCCTGTAGGCAGAAAATTATTAAGAACTTAGTTGAACTCAACAACACCATCAATCAACTGGATGTAACTGACATCTATAGGCTACTTCATCCAACAACATCAGAGAACACATTCTTCTCAAGCTCACATGGAACATTTACCAAGATAGACCACATTTTGAGTTATAAAGTGTACCTTAAACATTTTTTTAAAAAGTAACTTATGCGATGCCTCCTCTCAGACCACAATGGAATTAAAATAGAAACCAGTAGCAGAAAGATAACTGGAAAAACCCAAAATACATGGAAGCTAAACAATACACTTCTAAACAACACACAGGTCAAAAAAGAAATCTCAAAAAAATTAAATATATTTTAAATTAAATGAAAATAAAAATACAAGTTATCAAAATTTGTGGGATAAAGTGAAAACAGTCCTTGGGGAGAAATTAATGGATATATTAGAAAAGAAGAAAGATCTAAAACCCTACCTCAGGAAGCTAAAAAGCAAAGAGCAAACAAAATGCAAAGGAAGCAAAAGAAAAGAGACAGAGCGAGCAGAAATCAATGAAATTGAAAACAACTAATCAATAGGGAAAATCAGCAAAACCAAAAGCTGGTTCTTTGAAAAGATCAGTAAAATTGATAAGCCTCTAGACAGGCTAATTAAGAAAAAAAGGAAAGAGGACACAAGTTACTGATATAAATTAAAGAGCGGACATTATTACATATCTCATGGAAATTAAAAAGACTAATAAAAGAATACTATAATTAACTCCATGCCCACAGAACTTGATAAATTAGGTGAAATGGACCATTTCCTTGTAAGACACAATCTACCAAAACTCACACAAGAAGGAATAGATAAGAGTCAGGGGAATGGGCCAAATGGGTAACAGGGAGAAGGAGATACAGGCTTCCAGTTATAGAATGAATAAATCACAGAAATAAAAGCCACAGCATAAAGAATACAATAAATAATATTGTAATAACAATGTAACAGGACAGATGGTAGCTATGCTTGTGAACATACCATAATGTATATATAAACTTGTCAAATCACTAAGCCATACACACAATGTCGACTGTGCTCAAAAGAAAAAAAAAAAGATGAAATATTCTCAGTAAAACAGGAAAAGGGAAACTTTCTCAACTTGAAGCTTTTCCATTAGGATCAGGTACAAGGCAAAAATGTCACTTCTCACCAGTCTTTTCCAACATGCACTAAAAATCCTTGCTAAAACAGTAAGGCAAGAAAAGGAAATAAACGATATACAGATCAGGAAGAACTATTTAAAACTGTCTGTAGATAACATGATCATCTATGTAGAAAATACAAAACAAATGACCGCCCCCGCCAAATCTGGAATAATTACTTATTAAAGTAATTACAGCAAGATTGGAGGATGCAAGGTTAATGTACAAAAGTCAGCTGCTTTCCTACAAACCAGAAGTGAACAAGTGAATTTTGAAATAGAAAACACAGGGGTGCCTGGGTGGCTCAGTCAGTTAAGCATCTGACTTCAGCTCAGGTCATAATCTCATTGTTCGTGAGTTAGCTCAGGGCCTGGAACCTGCTTCAGATTCTGTGTCTCTCTCTCTTTCTGCTCCTCCCCTGCTCACACTCTGTCTCTCTCTCAAAAATAAATAAACATTAAAAAATAAAACAAAGAAAAAGTTATTGGTAATTGTGTTAGGAGAGATAATAGTATTACGGATATGCAAATGAAAAAAATCTATATGTCTTTAGTAATATACATTGAGGTGTTTATTGGTGAAATATTCAAAAACAAAATAGAAAAAAATAAACAAAGTAAGAAATAAGTATGGAAAATTTGGATAAATATTGAATATGAATGATGACCAATAGGAGATTATAATACTACTGTCTATACACTCTCATGTCACTATTTAATGCTGCATTTTAGCAACAACAAGAAAATGGCGAACACTAAAAACTGAGCCTAGAGTTACAGTTCTTCCAGAAGGTGAGCAATTTTTTCCAGATCTTGTTATCCTTTAAGAATTATTCTACATATCAATAAACATATTGCTACATATTCTGTTTATGAGACCATGCCATCTACCCCGTTTGGTACTTTGCTTTTTCACTTATTTTCGTGTTTGCATAACATTATATACAGAACTGTATCATGCTTAATATCTGCATCCAATTCCATCTCACAAAACATTTTAATGAATGTTGTTTTATCTGTTCATATGCATGATAGAGAAAATGACTTTGAGGTTAAAAAAATCTATAGAAACATTTTTTCCCACTCTCTAATGATGCATGCCTGATCAAGTCAGAAGGAAAAAGGCCTTTTAGCCGTGAGCCCATCACTAATGGGAAAGCTGGCACATTTTCATCATTTCCTGGTCCTTCCTGACCCATTCAGAACACCGAATGCCACATGTACATGATATGCCTGGGTATCTGACAAAATTTTTTTTTTCTTTTCAAAATGAATGAATTAACATTACCCAGTGACAAGAAGAAACAATATTTTCAGAGGAGAAAATATATTCCCCTCCCTTCCAAAAAAAAAGAAAAGAAAATATGTTTCTCCCAAGGTGAAAAGGATATAACTTTTTATTAAAGATCACCTTAAAAGAATTTTTATTATCCAGAAAGTTGTAGGTACAAAATATCTTTCAGAATGAAATGCAGACTTTTTAGAAGTTTGAAGCCAAAATAAAAAAGATAAAGTTTATTCTAGTTTAATTCTCTCTTTCTTTCTGTGTTCTTCTAAGGTAGCAATAATCATTAAGAAAATATTTTAAATATTAAAGTATTAAATTTAAAAGTTGTAATTGTTGGGGCGCCTGGGTGGCTCGGTTGGTTAAGCATCTGACCTCAGCTCTGTGCTGACAGCTTGGAGCCTGAAGCCTGCTTCCAGTTCTGTGTCTCCCTCTCTCTCTGCCTCTCTCCCACTCATGCTCTGTGTCTTTCTCTCAAAAGTAAATAAACGTTAAAAAAAAAAAATTAAAAAAAGAGTTGTAATTGTTAAGGTTTTATTTTCAAGAAAGAAGGACAAACATATAACTGTACAGGCAATTTATACTTTATACTTTGAATATATTGACATTTTATCAAGAAAATGATTAAATGACACCTAGGAATTCAACCAGAAATAATAAATTATGAAAAAGTTCATTTTTTACTATCTCCCAGTATACTGTTATACAGAATGATAAAATTGAGCCTCAGTATGAAACAAAGAAATTTTATTTTTTTCTGTTAAATGCCATAGACATTGCTCCTCATGACCCCATACCCACCCACATAAAAATCAGGAAAATAAATACTATGTATGTCACATTTTTCTACTGCATAGTCAGCAATTTAACAAGAATTATGTGAATTATAAAAGAATTCAAATTTAATATTTGTCTATCTCTCAAAACACTTTCTCTTCCCAATAATCCGTCCCCCTCCCCACCACTAAAGAATAAAATGTGGTTCATGATCTTTATGGTGATATTATAGTCACAACTATGTCCATAGTAGAGTTTCACTTTCTCTTTGATAACTTTAAGCAACTTCCAGACTTGCTTCTGAAAGCCTTGGACACTCCAGAGCACACATCCTTAGGATGTTAGTTTTGTCTTCATTTATTCCTTCAAATCTGATTTCATTATTTAAAACCTAAAACAGAATAACAAAATGGCTTCTATAGAAGGGACCTTGAGATGCCCAAATGTAACTCCATCAACTTTGTACTACTAATAACTAACATTTATTGAACAATAATTATATACCAGGACTGTGCTAAAGAACTTTTCCTAGATTACATCATTTAATCATCAAAGTAATTTTATGCAATAGATCTTATAATTATCTCCAATTAATGGTAAGATTAGAGGGGTTCATAAATGTTAACTATCTTCTTCAAGCTCACTGTAGGAACTAGTTAATTTTGCCTGCTCAGGATTGCTTTGTCTTTCTTTTTATGCCCCAGTCTTCCTTTAAGGAATGTATCATATCTTTCTTCCCTCAGTCAATAATTGAGTTGAAGATGACCCTGTCCTGGTTCCAGAAAAGGAACTCTGCTTAAGGCCATGAAAACCAGAAGCCTGGCTCAAGGGTACGTTAATGTCCTACATTGGAGTAATCTGAATAAACCCCAGGGTAAATCATAGTTCTTTGGGACCAGAACAGTCCTCATTCTGAGGCGGTTGCTGAACTGATAAGGTGTAAACCTGAAGCCCATGGTGGCCATCTTGCCACAATTCAGAAAAAAGTCAAAAGGAATGAGACAGTCTCCTAATGGCATCCGTCAGGCCTGAAGTTTGAGCTACTCCTGGATTTGGGGTTATATATAAATGAACAAATTCCTTTTTGTAAAGTCTGCTGGACTTGACTTTCTTTCTTTTGCACTGGAATCAATGATGAATGATCCAATCATTAAGCTGAAACAGGACAGAGCCAGGAATTAAACCCAGGTGTCCTCTTCTAATCCCTTTATATCACAGTGTCAGGAATTAACTCAATCCATTGTTACCTCTAAAGAGCTGGAACAAAGTAGAACAAGATTTAGCCACAGAATGTGACTGAGTCACAGAAGGTGACCCAGAATCAGACCCTAAGGCAAAGATTTTCATGCAAGTAATTTAGTGAGGACATGCTTCCAAAGGCAACTAATAAGGTAGGGAGAAGCCAGAGCTGAAAAGGAAAAGAAACCAAGCAGGAGTGAAATTTCTGGCAAAGCTCCGGCTTGATGTCTGAGGGAGCTTTTGTGAATTACATTGCAGTCTGTCCTGCCTTGGGTAGGAAACTGGGATTTTTGATTGGGTTCTAGTCGGCCACTGGCAAATGGGCCAACCTCGGTGGAGGGAACATACATTCCCAGGTTTTTCCCCTCTTTACGCATATTGGAGACATAGCTTCAGTAACCCAAGGAAAGTTCTCTGAAGAACTACTACAGAAAGGAGGTCTGAATTAGAGGAACCTTTCCTGGATATCTAGCATGATCAGGTTTTCTGGAGGAGAATCCTGGATAAGTTAAAACTGTAGACAGGTCTCAGCAAGCGATGTGAAATTGAAGTTCAGCTTGTTTCTTTGACTCCTTACAATGTTTCCCAATTCATGGACAGAACTTCTCTAAGTCTATGATTTTATTTCATTTCTTTCGGTGCCAGAGAACATTTCCCTGTCCACAAAGCCTTGATGCTACCAAATATCCTTAACTTCACTTAACAAGAATTTTCTTACATTTTCAGTGGGAAAAAGAATAGAGTACATATTGATAAGTTGTCTTAAAAATTAAATGACAAAATGCATCATCATAATACCTAGTACTGAGCTATTTGTAAGCTATAGCCAATGTGAGTTGAATTGTGTCCCTGAAAAATTCATATGTTGGAGCTCTAACCCCAGTACTTTTGAATGTGACTGTATTTGGAGACAGGGACTTTAAAGATGTGGTTAAGTTAAAGCCAGGCTGTTTGGGTGGGTCTTAATCCAATCTGCTTGTATACTTAGAAGACAAAACTTGGACACACAAAGAGATACCAGGGATGCCTCCACGCAGAGGAAAGACCATGGGCACACACACAGCAAGATGGCCATCTACAAGCCAGGGAGAGAGGCTTGAGAAGAAACCAAACCTGATGGCACCTTGATCTTGGACTTCTAGTCTCAGTAATGTAAGAAAATAACTTCCTGTTGTTCAAGCCACCCACTCTGTGGCACTTTCTTATGGTATCCTAGTAAACCACTCACATGCATATCAAAACTGCCCCTTTCTTAGTTTTTCATTCCAGGATCTCATCATTCCTGGGTATGTATCAGTAGATGGCTATATGTCAGGGGAAAAAAAAAAAATGTGTCCTCTGTAGTGTTTTGGGCCTACCTACCAGGTTGAGTATATCAGAAAAAAAAACCTAGAAGAAAATAGAATAATTTTCCCAGAAGGAAATATTGAATAGATTCATATTCCATATTCACTGATACTGTAATCCCAGCAGGCAGGGAATTCTCCATGCTATGGCTCAGAGACCACAGTAATGTTAGCATGAGGACCAGGTGGAATAAAGTCAGGGTTTAAGTGCATTTATTTTCAGAGAATTAGTAAAGGATGGGATGGAGTGAAGGTTAGTTCTTCCTTTGGTCTTTCAGGTCTAATTTTGACTCACCAGCTCTATAAATGCTTCTTAGGAACACTAGGTACTTAATAGAAGCTAAACAACCTCTCCATGACTTATCTATGATTCTGAAAAATGAATCTAGGGAATCAAAGTCATAAATCTCTGTATAACTGCCTTCCAAAGGAAATGATTTCTTGAATGATTTTTATTGGAATAGTAGATCCAATGCATATATCCAGAGATGCAACAAAGCTTCTCAAGATGGAAACAGAAAAACGAGTTAAAATATTAGAACAGAGAAAACAGAACTATGTGGTCCTCTTTTTGAAATCCTAATGATCCAACAATGGCTTGCTGTGTTCACAAAGCATCTTTATGTGTATTATCCCATTTGAAACCCAGAACAATGCAAGAGATACACCGGGAAGATAACTTAAGGTCAAAGAACTCATCAAGTATTTTGCCAGAGATCAAAACAGTGAGTGGAAATAAATAATATTTTCCAGCATTTCCTATATGTAGGCATTTGATACAACATTCAGAATGACAAAGGTAAATTACATCCAGATTGACTAACGTCCTGCCAATCAAGAAGACTTTATTTATCATACTGTTCTATCAAAAATATTGCTGTTCAATAAAACTTTAAATTGTATTCTTCATAACTGATGGACGGTAATTAACTACAAGAAGCCAAAGGCAGGAATAGAAGCAGGTTTCCTAAATACTGATTATTCTATAATATTCCAAGACAAGGAGCTGGAGCCTGTATTAGATCACTTTAGACCCACAAGTGATCTAGTTTTGTAGTCTCTTAGAGGAGTTGGAAAGATAAACTCTCCCAGCCGTTCTTCTGTCTGGTCATTTGTCCGGCCAGAAAAACCCAGCTGTGTACACACAGATGAGGGTCTGTATGAGTTAGGGTCTCTGGTGAGGAGACAAAAACCACAGCGCGGTGGACTTCGGCTGTGTCCGCTTGGCCAGGCTGCAGCAATTCAACCTAGGTGCTGCCGTGGAGGTATTTTGTAGCTGTGGTTAAAGTCCGTAATCAGCTGACTTTAAAGCGAGGGAGATAAAATCTGGGTGGTCCTGATTCAGTTTGCTGAAAGGCCTTATGAGCAGAGCTGAGGTGTGCCTGATGAAGAAATCCTGTCTGTGGACAGCAGCTCAGCCATGGCCAAGGGTGCCAGGCTGCCCTAGGGAGTTCAGCCTTGCCTAGCCAGACCCCACATTCATGTAAGCTCATTCCTTGTTATAGATAAACAAACAAACAAACAAACAAACAGTGAGAATTTAATACAAGTATTTGTTAACTACTTAAACAAGTTGTTAACTGGGTCAATGGAAGGGTAAAGCAGAGAATACTGAGACAGCACAGAGTTAGCAACAGAGGAGGCAGTTACCACCACTAGTTCTCAGGGCACAAAGGGGAACGTGAGGCTGGAATTATTAAAATTGGGAAATTTATGCCAGCCTGGGACAGCCCTCTGGGAAGCAATGCTGGCTGACAGCTGCTGATGTCTGCATAGGCATTGGAAGGCTGGTTTGGAGAAGGGGGGGAACTGTAAATCGGCTTCAGCTGCTGCTTGTAGAAAGGCGCTGTGAGAGGGAAGAGGCCAGGATAGGGTGATGCCGACGGGAACTGCCGACAGGTAGGGAGCAAACAGGAAACAGCATGTCCACCCGTTCTGGAGCCTTCCAGTCTCCTCCTTCCTTATGTTTGGGAAACTAACAAGCATCCAGCTGGCAAAGCAAAAAAAAAAAAAAAAAAAAGTGTTGCATCTGAAGCAAACGTTCAGAAAGATAAAGGTAAATTAGATTCAGGCTGATTAATTTCTTATCAATCAAGAAGACTTGACTTAATGCACTATACTGTCCAAGCAGGTATGTTAGGCACAGAGACAAAGTAGCTTAATAACTGAACAGGGTATATGTATCGCTCAGAATATATATAAGTGAAAAAGCTGTGTTTTCCCAAAGAAGAACCAAAGAAAGTATGTAAGTGGATATATCTGCAGCATACCACTTCTTAAGTCTTCTACCTTCCTAAATATAGATAAATCAAAATTATTTCCCACCACATTTCATTCTTTTTCAAAGCAGCCATTTGGGGGCACCTGGATGGCTCAGTTGGTTGAGTGACTTGATTTTGGCTCAGGTCATGATCCCAGGGTTTGGGATTGATCCTCGGCTTTGGGCTCCACACTGAGCGTGGATCCAGCTTAAGATTCTCTCCCTCCCCCCCGCTCTCTCTCCCCCTCCCCCCCCCCGTCCTTCCCCCACTCTCTCCCTCTCAAATAAATAATTGCCTCTATCAATCCACTGGAGTCAGCAATAGTCATACTAATTGCCAAAACGCTTTAAGAAAAATACTCAACCAAACTAATGATATTCTTGGTTTGGGTTAGAAGTGGGACAGAGTAGGAGTATACACTAGCTACTCAGGGGTTGTGCAATGTCCCAACTGTGAGTAGGAAGTGCCACGGGAATAGGAAACATGATAAAGTCGTAAATATTAGAAAGTGAGAAATGGCCAGACTGGGAGACCAACTTGGCATAAAGAATGAGGAAAGAGGAAAATCTGCATGACCCTGAGGTGGTTTGTGTTTTGTTTTGAGCAAAACGAGGCAGAGACAATCGCAAAAGCAGCAGCAGCTCACTGAGTGTGGCTCACAGATGTTTGCAGCACAAAGTCTCCTGTGTGCCTTCAACATCAGCCTGAAGTTCCTTGAAAATGCCGTGTTCCTGTGCCTGTAACTCTTCATGGGTCCTGCCTTCTGCCTGAATGCTTTTCTTTCCTTATCTTTCCATGAGAGACTTGCCTAAACTTCCAGTTGGTTCAATCTTCTCCTCAGTAACACCTCCTGTGACCCGGGGCTGCAGCACTGCACAGCCCCAGGAGAGTATTCACATTTGTTTTATGTAACTGTTGTCCCTGGGAGTTATGCGACCTGACAGCCTCCCTCTGATCTCCCCTAGGCATCAGACATGCTGCTTCCTCTTCTTTCCTTCCTTCCTTCCTTCCTTCCTTCCTTCCTTCCTTCCTTCCTTCCATCCTTCCTCTCCTTCCTTCCTTTCTCCTTCCCTCCCTCCTTTCCTCTCTCCCTTCCTCCTTCTCTCTCTTTCTTTATATATAGGTAGATATATGTCTCTATCTCTACCTACCTACCTACTTACCTACCTACCTACCTACCTACCTATTATTATCAGTAATCTAGGGCTGCTGTAACAAAACATAACACAGAGCACAGCATGGGTGGTGGAAACAACAGAAATTTATTTTCTCACAGTTCTGGAAGCTGGAAGACAAAGATCAAGGGGCTGTGCTGTCATGGTTGATTTCTGATGAGGCCTCTCTACCTGGCTTGTAGACAGCCACCTTCTCCCTTCCTCCTTACATGACCTCCTTCTGGGTACACTCTGAGAAAGAGAGATCTCTGGTGTCTTTTCCTCTTATTAATAAAGATACAAGCTCTGGAAGATTGAAGCCCATTCTTTATGAACTCATTAACCTTAATCACTTCCCTGAAGGTCCTATCTCTAAATACAGTCACATCAGGGGTTAGGGCTTGAACGATGAATTTTGGGAAACACAATTCATTCTATGACACTAAGTATCTATATTTGTTTCATGCCTGTTCACCCCTCGAGCCTGATTATACAGAGTATAATGTTTGTACCTAATTGAAAGGCTGGCACAGCTCCTTTAGAATGCACATTTGGAAGAATTAGCTGATTTGGATGAAAGATAATAAATTCAACATTACACATATAGATCTTAAGATGATGGTAGGACAGTGTCTAAATGGGGAATTGGAAGGAGGAACAGAAGCCCAGAATAAAAAGTGAAGTTGAAGATGCATTTGAGAAAGTTTAGAAACAGAAGTCAACATAACCATTGGCACATTGGTACAATCAAAACAACAGATTCTACCACATTCTTTTATTGTAGCTCCTGTCATTGTTCTGGCATTCAGTTCTTGAGCTCGCCACTAAACTGAAATTCTTTCATCTAATGAGGGCAGTGTGCAGGGGAATGGCATTGGCTCAGTGGAATTCATTTTCTTCATAAAAATTCAAGCTTAACTCCACACTGCTTTGCCAAAGGGTGCCATGATAGTGAATCCACATGCCTTTCCCATGTTCTCCACTTCCCCAACATGTCAAACTGTCTCATGATAATGCCTCACTAATTTTATGAGATAAGATGGTTTATTACATTGCTTTTTAAACCTATTAGGAAAAAGCAGATTTTATTGTAGGAAAAAAAAATCTCCAGATTTGACATTCCACGTCTTCTTTCCAATTAATGGTTAATTAAGATTTAGATTCTATTCAATCATCCCCACCTAGTTTTGTACCATCATAAATCCTTTGACTGGATAGGCTGTGATGCAGATAAACCACAGGCACAGGTCAGAGTGAAGAAAAAAGAAATGGTATCTTATATGATTTAATGCCATTCAGTTGCAATTATTCATGTAAAACTGGATATAAATGGACTTATTCTACATTGGGCATTTAGGATTTGCCTTTTAATAGTCATTGGCATAAGTATGTAAGTTCAGAGTGTTCACTAGTGACTGGTGGTGTATGATTATTTGCAGAATGACATATCACTTGGAAAGAAAAAGGAGAGCAGCAGCATATTGAATAAATAACAGAATTTATTACTTATTTATTTAATTTATTTTAGAGAGAGAGTGTGTGTGTGAGTGGGGCAGAGGGAGAGAGAGAGAGAAAGAGAGAGAGAGAGAGAATTTTATATTCTCTCTTCATATTCAGAGTAGAGCCCCAGTGTGGGGCTTGATCCCACAACCCTGGAATCACGACCTGAGCTGAAATCAAGAGTTGGGCACTCAACCTACTGAGCCACCCAGACTCCTCTAGAAAATAGAATTTTAAAAGTTATTTTTAGCAAACACTAATTTGAATAGTATCCAAACACCTAAATTTCATCAACTCCATTTTTCACTTTTATATAGTGTTGCAATATTATACCTTATTCTGATGATAAGAAAGAATACCGAAGCGGTGGTGCATTTAAGATGTTATTGTCTTTTGGTGATGTCTATGAATCCCCATTTTACTTTTTAGAGAGTTTACATTGGCTCCCATGTGACTGATACTCGATTTTATAATATTTAAGATTTATCTGTCTCTTTACTGACATCTACCTTCTAGTTGAAATCTTTTTATAGGAGTTTTCATTAGCGGTTTTGTAAAACTATTATTTCTCTATTATTTATCTCATTTTTGCTTGCCATTTATGCAATCATAGGAAGTCAGTAATGCTTTGAATCATGGCTTGCAATATGTATCATTTATACAGCAATCTTATAACAAGAAGACTGTAGCAAACAGAATGGCGTCAAGAACATTAATCAAATTGTGATATTATTCACTCGGGCTTCATGAGACAGCTGCCCAACTATGTGTACTGGGATCTTTCGGATTTGTAGGCGACTGAGACTAACCTCATGAGAACTGACTGTATCTTACACCACAGATTATCTCTAAGACAGTCATATCACTTGAGACTCATTTCGTTTTAGCCAATATTACTTATTTGTATCTCTGGACAAAGGCACAAATGTGGAAGCTATCTTAAGCTGCGTTTCTAGTGCTTTAGAAGACTTGTATCCCAGTATTGGCCACGAATGTCATGTCCTAGTGTCAAATAATAACAGAAGAGTTTAAAAAAAAAATATTTGAAACCAAGACTACAAGCTAGTGACAGGGATTTCTATCGGTAACTAGCTTTTGGTTGCAAGGCATAGGTTCCTTAGAACAATGGTTTCTAAATGCCCACCCACAGATCCATTTGGTTTCACAGGGCTTCCTTTCATTAGTCTGTAGTAGAACAAAACAACTACGGGCAGCACAATACATCTATCATAGAATTAAATTTATCTCATTCAGAGGAGAGTTCTTCTACCCCAGATGCACGTCTTTTGGTGTTAAAATGGTTTTGTATCATGAAATGTCAATAAAGACAGTATGAGATTTTATTTATTTGTGCCTTTTGTCATGTTTTTTAATGACAGAAACTGGCACCCCTACACGCATCCTCCTTTTATATGAAATTGTACTTATCTCAAGAATCTTACAGTTTGGAAGCTGCTCAGTGCAGGGATCCCTCAGGAGCCTTTTGAGATCAGCTATCCCCTTCGCTCTCCAACACACAGCCGCTTCTCAGCCGCAGGTTCATGCCACAGAAACACCAGAGTGTTCTTTTTTTTTTATTTATTTAAAAAAAATTTTTTTTTTTAATGTTTATTTATTTTTGAGACAGAGAGAGAACATGAATGGGGGAGGGGCAGAGAGAGAGGGAGACACAGAATCGGAAGCAGGCTCCAGGCTACGAGCCGTCAGCCCAGAGCCCGACTTGGGGCTCGAACTCACGGACCGTGAGATCGTGACCTGAGCTGAAGTCGGACGCTCAACCGACTGAGCCACCCAGGCGCCCCAACACCAGAGTGTTCTTACAGAATCTTGCAAACAATAGGAGAGAGCCTGCCCCGAGCAACAAATGTCTTCCTTCTAGGCAATTCTAGCCGTAGCATGGGCCATCAGAAGGGTGGCTTGTCATCTAGAAGAGCAGTCCGGTGTGGGAGATAACCTTGTCTAGAGAAGGAAGAGAGAAGGAATCTACTTCTGTCTTTCCTTAGGCAAGGACAAAATTATCTCAACTCTTCTTAGTTCACTTTAAACCTCACATCCCATTTACAGAAAAACATGATAGGATTCAGAAAGCTTTTGTGGTTTGTTTATGGTCTCATAGTGAGGGGTAGACTTAGAAATCACAAATCTCTGACTTTTCTGAGTTGCAAGTGACAGCTTTTAAGAAAAGAATCTTGGAGGGAAGATTTGGAAATAATCCGCTGAGGCATACAGATGGCAAACAACTCAAGTAAATGTTATGGGGGTTGTGAGAATGAAGCATCTGAAAACGTAACTATTATTGGTGAAATATTACCCTAATCTATTATTTCATGAAATGATCCTTGTGTTTACCCATGCCCTGAAACATTCTGCATCCA
The DNA here is from genome assembly GCF_024362965.1 of Panthera pardus. Taxonomy (NCBI): domain Eukaryota; kingdom Metazoa; phylum Chordata; class Mammalia; order Carnivora; family Felidae; genus Panthera; species Panthera pardus. The sequence goes on along the minus strand of NW_026526732.1, from coordinate 19,986,499 downwards.
TCTGCAACATTTATTCTGCTGGAGATAAATAGCTTCTAGTCTCCCTACTTAGTTCTACATGGTTAAATGACTCCTTCAGTTCACAGCTATTTTTTAATTAAAGGAAATGCATGTTCCCCTCTGGCCATGGTTCTCAACACTGAGAAACGTCATGTAACAGAATCGAGGCAAATTTCCCCCTACAACCAAAAGCTTTGTGATCATGCCGTTTTCTAGGGATATTGGGTCTGGCGGTTCTGTGGCTAACGGACTTGTGCTGGCTTTTCCGAGAGAGAAGAAGCAGACGACGTGTAAGATTTGCTGAATGAAAGAACAGTTGGGGAACACAGGTAAACAGGTGGGGTTACCTTAAAGCTGTCCCCTCATCCTGCTCTGCAATATGGGTGCAGTGCAACAAAGCACTGTCTGCGCCCTACCTACAAAAGACTTAAACCTGGAGGCTGATTTAGAACGCGATTTTGAGTGGTCCATTTTACTTCCCACTGCTTTCTTCAATACTCTTAGTTTTCTTTTCTCTTGCGAAGTATTCCGGATGTTATTAATTTGTGGTTGTGAGGTCTAAAGATTGTTATTACACTGTTGGCTGTTATAGCTCAGATCCAAACAGGCCCCGAGAGGCTGTTATTCTCAGCAAAACTAGTCTGTCTAGATTTTATCTGGGTTGTAGGTGTCTGCAAAAATCAGCCTTCAGAGTAAGTCCTTTTATTAAGATTTCTCGTTTTGCCTTGTGCATTTGTTTTATTTTGCCCGCCCCCGGGGAACATTTAATGAGCAACAAGTATAAAGTTGCTCCCGAGCCCCAGCGAGTTCCCCCTTCAGGAGCCTGGAAGTTTGACATTTTGTTTTGACTTTGAATTGGAAAGCCAGAAAGAGGGAGCCAGGTAGGTGTTGTGGAAAATAGCGTGTGGGAAGTGACTACCACAGAGGCCAATGCCGGTCTCAGTTTGGATTAGTCAGTTTATTTCAATGAACAAGCCTATGAAACAAGATGAATATGTTTGAATATTTGGAGAAATGAGAGCCCTGAATAAAGAACTTTAAATACTGCTGTCTGTGCAAACTAGTCTTTCTGGAGGAAAAGGGGAAATGAGGTATTCAAAAGGGAGTTGCTGACTGCTGCATAACCCTAAACCATGAAGATGCTCTACAGTGTCATTGCCGTATCCACAGAAGGGACTGAGAGCTGGAGTGCTACCAAGGACCAAGAGGAAAAAGTGCCGTATACTTGAGGAAATTGAGGGGAAGTGAATACTGTAATAAGACACTGTAAGCCATTTTGTGAGTCAGGCTCTGCTATCCCAGTCTTGCCTTGTACAGCTCCTTGTAGCTGGATGATCTGGCTTGGCTTCAGGCATCCCCATTCCTGGGCCAATCCTGAGAGAGGGAGGAAATGCAGCAGGAGCGCCACAGTCCCTGTGAACTGGGGAGTGCAATTGATTTGGAATCTTCGATGTGACTTCCATACTCTGTATTCTGCCCTGCTGTCCTGCCTGGTGCTCTAACCTTTCTGGAAAAAGAGAGTCTTCTACCCCTAGTCTGTTCGACTTGTGTCTTCGTGCCCTCCCCTACTTGGGTTGACCAGGGGAGTGGACCTAAGAATAGAGTTTGTCTCTTTCCTACCTCCTGACAACTAGTAGGGGGTCCTATCCAACATGAACAGTCTTTCACAATGGCATCCATTTCTGACACCACTCCTGCCTCCCAAAAGCCTGACTTTCCTTGGACCTATGAGAAACAGCGTACCAAAGTGGTTAATAATGCAGGTTACTGCCTGGGTTCCAATCCCCGCTCCATCATCTACTAAAGCTGTTTAGTTTTAGTTATTCAACCTATCTGAAATCTCAGTTTTCTAACCAGGAACATAGAAGTAATAATATACTTAACCCTTTGAGTTGGAAAGAAAATCAACTGAGAACATAGTAAATTCTTGGGAAGAATGAGTGACAGTTATGTTGACGGTTTGCTATCCCCGTACTCAGTATGTCTGATCAAATCCCCCATTTTGAATGTCTGTGATTATTTGGACCGGCATACAACTAAGGAAGTACAACAAGGAGCATATTACTGTATTGCCCAGCTGCCTCTTCGGGTGCACAAGGAGATTACTAGAGATAATAGTAATTTGGGGAAGAAATGCTTTAATATACATATTTTTTACTTTCGAAAGTGACCTTTTAGAAAATTTGAAATAACATTAGACACAAGAGGCAAAAAGATTGCTACACAGAAATACCAATATACCCTTTATCCGGAGATCCTTTCAAGTTTTGCTCATTGTCCCAGCCATGTCCAGGGATATGACAACATGGACAATAGCACCATTCCCAGATTCCATTTGGCACCCAGCTGTCATGTGTCTCTAGGTCCCTTCAACTGGGGGCAATATCTTAGCCTTGACCAACATCTTGACCTTCATGACCTTGACATTTCTGAAGTTGCTGGGCATTTCTTTCGTAGAGTTTTTCTTATTGTAGTTTTGCTTACTGTTTCCTCCAGAAGAGAACCACATTATGCATTTTTGGTGAGTATATTGCAGAAGGGATGTAGGTAGTGTTCTCATTGAATTCTACCAGGTGGCACATGTCCCATTACTGAGGGCACTAATTTGATTCCTTGATAAATACAATGTCTGTGAGGATTCTCCTCTGGAACATTACTTTGGAGTTACTAAGCATTTTTCTGTGGAGCGACTTTTGTTTCATGCAAATGCCCCATTCTTCAGCACACTTTCACCACTAGCTACAGTAGCCATTGAATTTATTATCACCATAATGCATAGAAGTGGTGGTTTTCAAATTACAATACTTTTCCTGTATTTATTATTTGATAGTAAAGTTTCTTTAATCTCTACTTATTTGTATTAGTTCAATGGCTTAGTTTCTTTAATCTCTACTCATTTTTATTAGTTCAATGGTTTATAACCCACCAATATGATTATTTATTTTGATGCTTAAATTTTTAGGAACCCCTTCGAAGTAGATAATTTCTCCTAACGTGTTTCCTTCATTCTTTCAGGACTTCCTTTGTTTTTGGCACAAGATGTTCCAAGTTTATTTTCTACTTTCCTTGACCCTAATTGGGATAAGCTACTTCTCCATGAAGGCTTGGTTCTTTTAGTGGAGAATAGTATGTAGAAATAGAAACAGAAATAATAGAAACCAGGGTCTGGATGTAAGGTATGTTCATTGATACTGGAGCCTTGATGTCTGACGTGTGCCTTTCACTTACATTTTCTATTAAATCTCTTATTTCATTCTACACTACTGAATTTATAATTCATTTGAATCTTCCTCTGTTCCATATTCATATTTACTTCTTCATCAGTGAGAAACCAAGCCCCGTCATGTCATCCTCAATATATTTGCTAATTTGCTCAATCCCCTTATGTAGGCAAGTTCCCAGCTTACCAAGTTTCCTCACCCCCACCCCAACCTTGATACTCCATCGTGGCACAACCACCATTACTGGACCTGCCTGATGTCATGAAGGAAGGAAGGGAGAGAGGGAGGAAAGAAGGAGGAAGGGAAGAAAACAGAAGATTAACAGAATTGTCTTAATTTGGTCATGGTTTCAATGGGTGCTTATATTACTTAAAACATTCTTAAAACTACCGTTAAGTTTTACTTTTGTTGATCATTCCGTTCCTATGAAATTGCTGTTGGTTTTGTCTTTTGATTATTATTTGGTTCCTCTCACATTCTTTGTCATGACCAGGTTCTCAGACACTGAAAGTAATAATGGGAGGGAGAGGTAATCAGTTTGGTAGGTCATGCACACAAACCTTGGACCTTTCATTGTGCCCGGATGATAGAGTACTGAGTGACAACTTTTAACGAAATCCTATGGTGTGTGTGTGTGTGTGTGTGTGTGTGAGCGTGTGTATCTGGGGAAGGAAGCAGAGAATAGTTTGTCAAAGGAATGGTAAGGTCTATTTCCAAAAGAAGGAAGAAAAAAAATGTGTATCTTCTTTTCAATCCACATCTCTCTCCTGATTCATTGTGACAGTCTCCAAACTCATCTCTACCTTTGATCTTCTTAGCTTTTTTAGTGGAGGCCTTTCATTATTCTCCACCAAGCTGACAACACTTCTTTATCCTCTACCACTCTGGGTCAAATTTGCCTGGTGGGCATCTCCATTGTATCATTAATGGCATTAATTTGAATTTTGTCGTTATCAAGAAACTCTGAAGTTCTCCGGAACAGGAATCTTTTGATCCACTTTCAATCCCAAGCCTGAAAGTACCTCGAATTTAATAAGTGCACAATAAACATTTGCTGAATGGATAAATTAATGGATGTATGAGAGTGACCTAAGGAAGCTAGAGTTAGATACTGTCATCTCTTCCTTTGCAAGTTAGTATTTATAGTTGATTATTTTGGAGCAAGGTTCAGGAGTCTGCACTTTTAACTAGAGTCCCCAAGTGATTCTATTTAGGTCACACTTCAGGAAAAATTGAGATATGCTTCCATGTTCTTGATTTCAAATTTTACAAACTAACTTCATTCTCCAGTGCCACCATTAGAGCACTTTCTTGAGCATTGAAGACACTAAATGATTATATGTTTTAAGAGGCATTGGGATGCAACCCTGATTACCTATTAGCCTTCCGGGATGCACATTAACACAGCATTATTTTCCTTCTACTGTATCATGTAGGCCACTTAAATATTTCTTTACATTCTTCCAAATAGCTCTTCACTACCTATGCATTTCACAGCTGAATCTAAAGTGAAACCTCCCATTTCTAAGAAATACGGACATACAGTTACTCTCGATTTGTAAAATGCAATAAGCAACCTTTTAGGATTACAAAATTGTTAATGCATGAGAACAAAGGCAATGGGCTTAAAAGTATTGACACCTAAGGGACATTTACAGATAACCTGGTCTCATAGACTATGCACAGGATTAGATAAGTGGCAAATGTGTTTTTTTTTTTTAATTTTATTCATTTATTTTGAGAGAGAGAGAGAGAGCACAGAAGGGACAGAGAAAGAGAGGGAGAGAGAAAGAATCCCAAGCAGGCTCCGTTCCATCAGTGTGGAGCCCTATGAGGGGCTCAAACCCAAGAGAACTGTGAGATCATGACCTGAGCTTAAGTCAGACACTTAACCAACTAAGCCACCCTGGTGCCCCAACATGTTTTGTTATCATGGCATATTTTTTTTTTTCCTTTCTAAGTATTCAGGCGCATATTAATAGATTATATAGTTTTCTGCATGACTCGATTGCTTTATATACTTTCTAACTAAATGATCCCATAAGGAAAACCAAGATTTATTCCCACTTATATCCACATTTTGTTCAATAAAAAAAACAGAGAGTGGTGAAAGTTATGTATGAATTGCATGTTCTTTTTGTCTAATAAGATGGACGGTGTTTGTGTTTGAAGAAACATAATAAGCAAAAGCAGGCTTGTTTATGACTGTGATGTCTATAGGTATGAACATGTCAACTGGTGAGAGAAGAGTCTGCACTCGTTCCTGTGGGAGGATTCACTCTGGAGAGCGGGAATCTTCAGTGACAAGGTTTTACCCCAGGTCAGATCAGCCAGGCACTTGGCTTCTTGCCATTCTACTTAAGTGGCTGAAGTAGGGAGGTCAAGGCCATGGCCACCACTTCAAAGCCCCAGAGCCAGGCTCTGGGCCTCTCACTGAACCAGTCACATCCCATTTTCACATCTGATGCAAAGAGTTGTCTGTTCCATTCACCTGCTGGCCTTTGCATTTTATCGTTATATTTTACAGCCTCTATTCTTCCCATGTCTCCTCTTTCCCTCTGCACATGGAAGTTTACAACAGAGCCCCAGGGCCCTCAATAAGTGGATCATGCGCTCAAAGTATGATGCCTATTTGGTAAGAGGAGTTTGAATTGCACTCCTCCTACACCGATTTACAGAAAGGAAAGAAAGGACGTTATCACAGATAAAATCTGTGGATTAATCTTTCTCTCTCTCTTTCATTCTTATTTGAGAGGGGAAAAGGGGGCCACATTTTAGAGAAATGGAGTCAGAGAAAGAATTTTTTAAAGTCTATCACAATAGAAAAAGTGGAAATAAACCACGTATACACAGTAATAGCTACTGCAGAAGTGACTAATCTAGTATATCTCTATCATTGCTCAAACAATGACACAAAAATTCTACCACAGCCACAATGTTTATAGAATTTTGAGTGTCAAGCAATGCCAAAGCAAAGTGAAATTGAGTCACAAGCAGCTATTAGTCAATAAAGGTTACTCTCTAGATGGTGCGTTCTCCTAAGGGGATCTCTGCATTAGTGGCTACGGTTTCAGAGTCCGGTTATCCCTGAAATTCTCTGCCTGTGTTAATAGATGTTTATCCTCAGTCACCAGTTTATTCAGTAGACTGTTGTGTGCATGTGGTTACTGATGAGTGTTTAATCAGTGCTCACTAAACTGGCAGAATTTGGCTCCAGTATAATAGAATGTACTATTAAGACAGTTCATTAAGAACAACAGGGACCAAGTACATTTCTTTCCTCCTTGAGTATACCTATTCAACCATGACGAACCAGCTGGGCTGGTAGTCAATGAAAAAAAGAGAAAAAGCCTAGCTTACATTAGTCTTTATTCTGCTAACTTGTTTTCCACAGATCAGGCTATGCCACTGACATTCCTCAGGGGAATTAGCAATGTAATTGCCACTTAATTACAGTGCTCTATCATAGATCAATTTTTACTTTAGAGAATTATGCTGGGAAATGTGCCTTAGGAGTCTTATTTCTCTGTACATATCGAGAGAGTTTCTCTTTGCTATCTTAAAATAAACATTTCACAGGAAAGATAGACTAAGGCTGTTTGTATCAGAAAAGCCAGAGCTGTCAAAGCTCCCTTAAATTTGATTTCTCTAGAAATGGAAGCATTCACAGAACCACAGGACTGGGAGAAATTTAGAGGAAGCTGCTCACCATGAAAGAGAGAGAGAGGAAATGCTCAAAGCTTGTCTTCAGCGAGCAAGGAAAGAAAAGACAGGCATGTTTTCTTGGAGAAAGGGAGAGAGGGAGTTTTTTGCTTCTTCCTACCTCGGATCCCAGATCAGATTATTCCCCAGAATGCATCAAAATCCATTAAGAGACCATCTCTCGTAGCAGATTTGGGCAAGATTTCATTAATGAATGGAAGCGTAGTTAAAGCCATCCTCACCACTAACTTGCTCTGTAACCTTGGACAAATTTCTTAGTATCCTGGTACATCAGGTTCCTCATCTATAAAATGGGAATAATACTAGTATATACTTACAACAGAAAAGTTTGTTATAAATATTAAAGAAATGAATGTGCATAAAGCTTAGCCTCTTGGTCAGACTCTTATTGTTTGGTTGATTTTTTTTTTAGTAGAAGTTAACATAAATTAACTTTTTAAAGTTGAAATGTATTTGACATATGACATTATGTACATTTAAGGTATACATGTTAATTTGCTACATTTATAATATTTAATATGTTTGCCATTGTAGCAATAGTTAGCACCTGTATCACATCACATAATTATCATTTCTCATTTTAATAACCTCTTTTAATGTTTAGGCTTAGCATTGCAACTCTCAATTATATTACTAAACTGTAATTCTGTCATTCTTTTGTTCCTCTTCAATGGTAATTTTTGCCAGCAGTTTGAATTTTTCTATCAGTTCTTCCTCTAGTGATTTATTTAAAAAATCAGAATTGTGAAAAAAAATTGAGAATTGATAAATTTAATTTTAACCGGACAATTTATCTTACAGAGCAAAACCATGTTTTTGGTACACGTAGGTAAGGGCAAGTAAAGAAATTAATATTTACTAAGTTCCCTCAACATCTACTACATTTCCATATGGTAGATGATAAAATTTCTTTCCACGGTGAAAAAAAAAATCAGGCTCAGGGAGGTAAAATGGCATTTTTAATGCATCAATAATTTTCTAAGCTTTTCAATGATAAGGACCTTTCCAAAGACGTAAAAATATCACAGATCACCTCGTCACGATAGTCATAAGCGTTGTTATTGTTGAATGAGAATAAACATAGTGATAATAGTTGAGTATAATTGTATATTATATGAATTATAATTGTAGCAAAATAAAAATGAAAAAAGCAGCTTATATTTTTATTCAGCCTATAAATTATGATGTACACATTAGTCCAAACCTAGACTTCTTGCAATAACTCTGCGTGGACCTCCAGGGCTTTTTAATCAACAGTTTTAGGAACCTCACCCTATATAATTATGTATAATTGTAATTATTAATTATTATAATCATTGATTATATAATCATACTATTGATTATATATTATTGTATTATTGCTTATTATGTAATTGATTATATGATCTAATCATATAATCATTGACTATGTAACATGTTTCACAGCAGTTTTGAAACATTTTTAAATATTTGGTTTTTTCACAATTTCATTTAGATTAAGTTTACTAACAATATAATATTTATACAAATGAGATTTAATAAATATAAACTTGAATGGATGTCTTTCATTGCTATTAAAATAAGCATTTACTCACATAGAGTATGTGTGTTTTAGGGAATATTTTTGTGGGGCCTCACATTAACAAGAAAAACAGTTTTATAAGGCAGGGAGTAACGATTTTAGATCCAACCATTAGTCAGAAAGCTTTTTGTAAACAAATCTGCTTTATATTCTAGTCACAGTAACATTATGAAATGAGTAGTTATCATAAACATTGATTTAAAAAATCACCAGCTTGGGGTGCCTGGGTGGCTCAGTTGATTAAACATCCAACTCTTGATTTTGGCTCAGGTCGCGATCTCACGGTTCATGAGTTCGAGCCCCCTATCGGGCTCTGTGCTGACAGTGCAAAGCCTGCTTGGGATTCTCTCTCTCCCTCTCTCTCTGTTCTTCCCTCATTTGCATGCTCTCTCTCTCTCTCTCTCTCTCTCTCAAAATAAATAAAAAAATAAATTAAAAAAAATCACCAGCTGATGAATTCCTTTTGTTTGATCTGCTTTAAAGTTCTGAGAAGAACTGGAAATTTCATCCCCTCTGACTCTATCTTATCTTATCTTGTATCTTATCTTATCTTATATCTTATCTATCTATCTCATCTATCTTTTAAGTAGGCTTTGAGCCCAGCCCAGAGCCCAGCTCGGAGCCCAGCATGGTGTCTAAACTCATGACCCTGAGATCAAGACCTGAGCTGAGATCAAGAGTCAGACACTTAACGACTGTGTCTGTCTTTATTACCTGATGTGACTGACAGTGTTGACTTTCAGATACCACTTCTTTTTTTTTTTGAAGCAAGAAGGCAAAACACAGTAAAATACATACTGTAGCACTTCCTTTACTTTTGTTCTTTCCATTTGTATAATTTATGTAGATAGACCATAAGAAACAGAATATAATAAGACTACTGCACCATACTTTCCTAAAAGCAGTTGACAAAATCCATACATTAAGAGAACAAAGCAGTATTGTCTCATGACAAATGACTATCCTGACATGTATAAAGCAGAGTAAGCTACTAAACTTGTATAATTTACTCAGTTAACAACTAATTGCTTCTTTTTTGTTAGGAGTTTGCCACCAGAACACAGGTCTTAGGAAAACATCACTAAATTTGAGCCAAAATGGAAAAGGAAAAGACTCCTATCATATTGCTATCATTGGACATGTAAATTCAAGCAAGTCTATTACTACCAGCCATCTGTTCTACGAATGTGGTGGAATCAACAGAATAACCATCAACATTTTTGAGAATGAGACTGCTAAGATGGGAAAGTCCGCTTTAGATATGCCTGGGTCTTGGAAAAACTTAAAGCTGAGTGTGAATATGGTATCACCGCGGGTCTCTTCTTATGGAAATTTGAGACCAGCAAGTATGTGGCCATCACTAATGCTCCAGGACACAGAGACTTTATCAAAAACATGATCACAGGCATATCTCAGGCTGACAGTGCTGTTCTGACAGTTGCTGCTGGTATTTGTAAATTTGAAACTGGTGTTTCCAAGATTGAGAAGACCAGTTAGCATGCCCTACTGGCTTACGTGTTGGGTTTGAAACAACTAACTTTTGGCCTTAACACCATGGATTCTACTGAGCCACTCTTCAGTTAGAAGAGAAATGAAGAAGTCAGGCTCTACATCAAGAAAAGTTTCTATAACGTTAGCACGGTAGCATTTGTGCCCATTTCTGGTTGCAATGGTGGAACATGCTGGAAATAAGTGCTCAAGATGTTGGTTCAAAAAATGGAAATTCGCTACAAAGATGGAAGTGCCAGTGGTGCTACACTGCTTGAAGTTCTGGAAATATCCTGCCACCAACTCATGCAATTGACAAGTCCTTCATCTGTCCCTTCAGGTTGTTTATAAAATTGTTAGTATTAGTATAGCTGCTGTGGGCTGCATGGAGACTAGTGTTCTAAACCAAGCGTAATGGGGCACCTGGCTGGCTCAGTGGGGTGGAACATGCAAATCTTGATCTCAGGGTCGTGAGTTCAAGCCCCGGCATAGAGCTTACTTAATAAAAGAAAAATAAACCAGGCATAACAACCATCTTCACTTCGGTTAACATTACAACTGAAGTAAAGTCAATTGAAATGCATTTTGAAATTTTGCGTGAAGCTCTGCCTAGGAACACCACGGACTTCAATGTCAAGAACACGTCTATCACAGATGCCTGTTGTGACCATGTGGCTGATAACAGCGAAAATGACTCCACTGATGCAAGCGGCTGTCTTCACTGTTCAGGTGATTATCCTGAACCATTCAGGCCAGATCAGTGGGGACTATCCATGTGAGCTGGAGTGTCACATTGTTCACATTTCTTGTAAGTTTGCCAAGCAGTGAAAGAAGATTGATAGCTGCTCTGGTAAAAAGATGAAAGTTGGCCCCAATTCTTGAAATCTAGTGATGCTACTAACATTGAAATGGTTCCTGACAAAATTATGTGTGTTGAAAATTTCTGACTATTATCCTCTGGGTCATTTTGCTGTTCCTGATATGATGGAGACAGTTATTATGGGTATCATCACGGCAGTGGACACCATAGGCTGCAAAGTCACCAACTCTGCTCAGAAAACCCAGATTGGCTGAATGAATATTATTTAGAACATGGCACTCTGTCTTGGTTGCTTGTGGAAGAATGTCTCAGAGCCGTTTGTCTCTCTTGGCCATTTCAGTTTAATACCTAAAGACTGGTCAATGATAGAAGTGCTATGTAAAACATACAGAAAGGAAGGAATGTTTTCCCGACCATTTTTTTGTGGCAATTTTAAGTTGTTAGATTTTAAAATCAGTACTTTTAAAATAGAAACATCTTGACCAAAATCGGTCAGAGAATTTTGAGACCAATTAAAACAAAGTTTGATAAACCCGTGTCTTCTTTTGGTCAGCACCAAAGCTTCCCATAGAATTTCCTGGGCAAAGATGTAAGGAGAAAATAATGTTGCCCATGATGTATTTCTGGTATTCCATTTGCCAGAACTTGATGAATTGGATATTTTAGAGTTAAATGATTATTCTCAGGGCAGTGATTAAAGTGTTTTTTCTTCATTTACATCTAATAAAGAGGATCATCTCTTGATTTAGATACCCCATGAAAAGTTATGGGAGGGATCTGTCATTTTCGATTTTCACGTTTCTTAGGATAGAAGAACTAAGAGTAACTTGTTATGTTATGTATAACTTCATAAGAGGGCCAAAATTCTGCAGTATTAGAAGCCATGTATGTGACATAGAGAATTTAATTTTATGTATTCTATAAATATTTAGTTAACTTGTTGGTACAATCTCTTACACTTAGTTTCTCAGTTCTTAAATGCATTGTCACATCTCCAAATAATGCAGTCAAGTTTATTAAAACAAAAGAGTCTGAATTATAAGGTTAAGTATTTTGGATTGGCCTACTTCTAAGAGTTAATGCTGTGCAGTTTCTAGGAAAATAAAGATACTAAAAGTTGAAAAGTAAAAAGAATAAAAGAATAAAAAGAATAAAAAAGAATAAAATAATTCTTTTTCTTCTAAGGGTGGAATAGCTTGTTGCATATTAGTACCTTTACCATAAACCAATAGAAAAGCTGGAAAAAAAAAAAATCTGATACCACTGAAGAGATATCAAGGCAACTAAGATTTCAAGAGTTAGGATCCTGGAATAAAGAAACAAAAATTAGGGTAAACCCCACATTATAACTAGTCTAAAATTTTTACAACTGCTTTTAAAATGCCCTTAAGGCGTTTTAAGCACTTTAAGATAGGCTAAAAGGACAAGCAGAATGTGGTAATAAGAAATTAGCAAGCTGAATAGAGATTCCAGCAACTATGTGGGACCATGAAAACAAAAATTACAATTAGGGCCAGTGAAGGACATTCTGACTTCCAGTTTATATCTAAAAGGTATACATTCTAAAAATAAGATCAATCAAAAATAGACTAACCTTCATAAATGAGTGAAATCCAGCTTTGAATCCTATTTAAACTGCCTCTATTTTAATAGCTTTCCTGAAAGCAAAATTACATACTCTATGAAAAAAGATAATGTCAGTAAGGGCCTCAAATTATATTTGCAATTATATATATAAATTATCTGAAATTCGACAAAAAATGATCAAGTATGCCACAAGAATAACTAGCCAAAGAAAAACAAAAGCACAAGAGTTAAAAACAGACAATAAGAGTGGATCCATCAGTGATTATAGGTATTGGAGTTATCAGTTGTGAACATTCATATAATTGATTGATATATTCAATAAAATAGATGACAAAATGAAGAAATTCAATATGATATAACTGGAATGTATGAAGATATTCTAATGGAAAACACAAAATTTAAAAATATAGCAAATGGCATAATAAACTTTTTTTAAAGGGTACACATTTAACAGTAATTTACATGCAGCAGAATTGAGAAATATGAACCAAAAATAAAGTCACTAGAAAATATATAGATTAAAGCATGCCCCCCCAAAAAAAACAAAACAAAAAAACAAAGAAAAACCCCCAAAAGATGAAAATACAAAAAATACCTTAAGCAATCCATAGGTAAGAAAGAAAAAAGCCCATTACATGTGAAATTGCAGTTTTAGAAGGAAGGGAGAGTGTGAAAAGGCAGAGGCAATTGCTGATGAGATCAGAGCTGAGAATTTTTTTTAAAACTTAGAAACCATAACAATCCACAGATTAGAGAAATTCTATGAATCCCCAGAAGTGTAAATCAAACAAAACTGTACCTAGGAACCTGGGAAATTTATATTAAAATTTATGAAAACCAAAGGCACAAAACAAAAACCCTGAAAGCAGGCAGAGGGCAACAAATCATATAATACTTTCGGTCCAAAGCCTGACTTTTCCACAGAAATTATGGAGGCAACTAGACAATGAATCACAAATTTTAAAATGTAGAAAGGGATTAACTGCCAGCTTAGCGAAAAGGTCCTTCAAAATAAAGGCACATCAAAGATACTTGCAAAAGCAAGAAAAATTTGGGAGAACCATTACCAATAGCCTCACACTAAACCAAAAGAAAACAAAGGAAAAAACACACACAGGGAATTCTTCAAGTAGAAGAAAAATTATTACAGTTGGAAAGTAGAAATACACAACAAAGTGATGAGAAATGAGACTCAATAAGTACTGGAAGTATAAAATAATAAAGTATTTAAAATATATGTAGAATTAAAGGGCATCAAAATAATAACACCAAGTTTGGAGGGAAATAATGGAATTAATCTAAGATTCTTATATTGCCTGGAATTTAGTATTTGTATTTTTTAAATATTATACCCTATAAGTTAAGGAAGCATGTAATAATATCTAGGATGATAACTCCAAAAGGTGAAATAATTAACTAATAAGCTAAATAAGGCAAAACTGAAATGAAAAAAATGATATCAAGAAAGTAAGAAAGTAGAGAAATACATCCATGATGGAGAAACTGGTATTGGCTTATACTCCTATAGTCAACAATTTAAAAAGCTAGGGCAAAAATAAGAGCTATAAAATTACATTAAAAATATAAAAATTATAAAATTATTAAAATTTATGAAACTTATTGGTGGCTTCTGGATAGCAATTAGCCAAAAGCTATGATATTTGATAGAAGGAAAGCCTATGAAAAGAACCTCATATCTCTCCTGGCTTTCAACTTGAGGAAATTTGCAAAGTACAATGTAAGACCCAATAGAAAGGGATGATCTAGGTGGGCAGAAAAGGGAGGTTGAAATTTGGGGCTGACAAGACAGCCGGGATTTCTGGCCCATAATATTGGATGGGTCAAAACTGCATAAAAGTAGCCCCAAGAAAACCTAAACTGAAATTCGTCTCAGGCCCCTGAGCATATATAAGCTAAAACTCTGGAAGGCATGGCAGAGAAAGGCCGCTGGGAAACTGAGGAACTGAGTGAAGACTTTAGATGTCAGTAGGTGTGGAGAAGATATAAGTGTTCAGCATAACCAGAATACAGAGACCATGGAGAACACCATGGGCTTTTAAATGAGACTCGAGAAAGAGTAAATTTCAGATCCTAGAAAGAGGCGTAATTAAAATAGACGTGTTCTAACAAAGCCTAAAATCAAGCATCAACAGAGGCATAAAAGATGACCTATCTCACTAGTTAAACTGCCTGAGGAGTAAAACCTAATACTCTTTAGAAGAGTATAACACAATCCATAAACTCTACGCTAAATCTTCCACAATCTTTAGCATATAATAATTATTATTGACATTGCCAGAAAACTGAGGGTAAAGAGATACAAGGAAGTAAAAGCAGACACAGAGGATGATCATAGTATTGGAATCAACAGATAAGAATTCCAAAGTTTCTATGATTAATATGTGAGGGAAATAAAGAAGATGAAGAATTTTAGCACAAAATTAGAGTGTAGAAATTGAGTGTTCTAGAAGTAAAAATATTCTATAGTTCAGAGTCTAGTGGATAGTTTTACATTCAAAGGGCACAGCAAAAAACAGGATTAGTAAACTCAAAAACAAATTAATAGAAAATATGCAAACAGAGAAAGTAGAAAAAAAAAACCCAGAAAACATAAAAATCACATGCATAACTAAAGTCACATAAGGAGAAGAGAGAGAGAGCAAGGCAGAACAAATATTTGAGAAAGTAAAGGAAAAACTTTTTTTCCAAATCTGATGAATGACATGGGCCCATTAATCCAAGAAAGTCAGTAATCCCCAAGTAGGATAAAAACAAAGAAAAATACAGCCAGGTATATCATTAGGCAACTGTTAAAGGAAAAAATAAGAGATAGAATACATAATAAATAAATAATGAGATAGTGGATTTAATCTCAACTGTATCAGTATTTTAATTACAAATAACTTCTTTAAATATCATAATTAAAGCAGGGCGCCTGGGAGGCTGAGTAGGTTAAGCCTCTGACTTCAGCGCAGGTCATGATCTCGCAGTCCGTGAGTTCGAGCCCCGTGAGTTCGAGCCCCGTGTCGGGCTCTGTGCTGACAGCTCAGAGCCTGGAGCCTGTTTCAGATTCTGTGTCTCCCTCTCTCTCTGACCCTCCCCCGTTCATGCTCTGTCTCTCTCTGTCTCAAAAATAAACATTAAAAAAAAATTTTTTTAAATGTCATAATTAAAAGACAAAGACTTTCATACTAGATTAAAGACAGTGTAAACATAAGGCCATCCAAAACTTAAAAATAAAAGAACAGTAAAATATCAAGACATGCAATCACTAACCAAATCAAAGCTTGTTGATATAATCAGATAAAGTACTTTTGGGGTAAAATACACAACTAAGGAAGGGTCTTTGTTAAACATATTTAAACAACTGCAAAAAGCACGCAATTCAGAAAAGAAACAAATAGCAAAAAGTTTCAGCAGACATTGCCCAAAAGTGTCTATCCATTTGGCCGCTAAACATAGAAAAAAGTATCTAACTTTATTAGTCATCGCAGAAATGCAAGTTGAAACCACAAAAAACTATCACTACGCACTTACCAGAATGCCTAAAATGGAAATGTCTGATGATACTGAGAAATTGGAACTCTCATAAACATGTAAGATTATAAAAGAAGAAAAACTGAAAAGGATCTGGAAGACATATTTACTCTAGTGATGCCTGGTAAAGTCTCTTGGAGGTTCTAAATCAATACTAATGTTATACTAGAGTGTTTCTTTTTTTAAGGATCTGACATTCTTTTTAAGCAACACACACACACACACATATACACATCCATTTGAATATATTCAAACATACAATCCAAGTATAGATTCCTATACATATAAATGAATATCGATTCATATATATAAACACACATACATATTTAAGATAAATATTTAGTGACTTTTATTTAGTTCTCGTCATCCTGTGGATATGTTCATTCTCCAATAATGACTTCCTGGTCATCAGACCCCCTCAGTAGTGCTAATTAGTAAGTATACTCATTAGAGATTCAGATGTCCCAAATATGTGCACCAGGAAAGCCTCACACCTTATATATAGTGTGTACTTGAGTAAGACCTGTTCTTCTCTATGACTGTGAGTTATTTTAGAGATGTAAGCCTCCAAAACACAGAAATAGCCTCTTATTCCCTAAGTGAAGAGAAAAATTTCAGTTTGCAAAGCATTATTTTGGCATCATAAAAAATGGAATTTAATATATTATTTTCTAATTTTAAGGCTAAAGATGCTTAACTTCGTATGATTAGAATCTTCTCCAATCCTCCAACATTCTGGGGTCTTTTCCCTTCATGTTCAATAAAACTATTTGATAATCTATCTCAATCGTTGTAAGAACTCTTAGCCCGCTTCTTAAAATCCCCAGACTTTCAGGATTCTTCACATCGCCTTGGGCACTTCATACATCCCTCTTACCCTCCTTGCTGTACTTTTGGTCATCCCCTTCAGCATTTCGCTTCATCTCTCCTCCTGTCGTCCATTTGCAGAGCTTTACTCCAAATCAATCTAGCCTTTTCCTCTTTTCCTAAGGTGCCATCAACATAAATTTTAGTGAAGAATTGCTAGTGGCATTGCACGGAAAAATATTCGATAATAAGCATTAGACACCACTGTTCAGAAAAGTAGTGTGACCTCTCTCTCATTCTCCCAAGACTTGACTTCCTGCTGTGTTGTCTTTCTCTTTCTTTCTCCCCAAAACACTCTATGAGCACTCAAACCTCTCTTTAACAGCCAGGGGAACAATCCCAAATACGTGTTACTCTACCATACAGAGAAATGAATCTCTTTTGTCTTCTTATTCCTCCTCATTTTGGCCAGTCCTAGCCAACAAGCATTTCCAAACATCGACCTCTCAAGACACACATACACCCACATGCATGTTCCCAGACACACATTTGCCAATCTAGCATAGCAATTTTTTCACAGACAAATACATCAGGGCTTCTATTTTCCAGGATCTCACCTGCCTTGAGAGAGATATGTCAAAGAGTAATTACATGTGTAGGATGAGAAAATGAGGAGATAAAGAAGGCTCACCAGAAATAAATCTTAAAGGAAGGCGAACGTACATTATCAATAAGTAAGTGGGATTCCAGTAAGGGAACTCAGAGAGAGACAACGATGTGGGAAAGTCACCTTGTCGTCAAAGACCATGACATGTGCTGAAAATAACTAGTAATCTGAAGTTATTGGTGAAGAAATGGGGTGTGTGTGACATTTATGGTGAGACAGTCAAGTAAACACATACAATTAGGTATCCCAAAATAAAGGCTAGTGCCCCGGAGACAGATGCAGACTAGATATCATCTTCTGAAAAGAACAAAAACAAAAACAAAAAAAACCTTTTTAAATTTTTTTATCGTTTATTTTATTTTTGAGAGAGAGAGAGAGAGACAGAGTGTGAGTGGAGGAGGGGCAGAGAGAGAGGGAGACACAGAGTCTGAAGCAGGCCACGGGCTCTGAACTGTCAGCACAGAGCCCGAGGCAGGGCTCCAACCCATGAAAGGTGAGACCATGATCTGAGCCCAAGTGGACGCTCAGCTGACTGAGCCACCCAGGTGCCCCCCAAAAACGTTTTAAAATACAAAATCAGGGGCGCCCGGGAGGCTCAGGTGGTTAAGCATCCAACTTCGGCTCAGGTCATGATCTCCTGCTTCACGAGTTCAGGCCCCACATCGGGCTCTGTGCTGACAGCTCAGAGCCTGGAGCCTGCTTCAGGTTCTGTGTCTCCCTCTCTCTCTGCCCCTCTCCTGCTCGTGCTCAGTCTCTCTCTCTCTCTCTCTCCCTCTCTCTCTCAAAAATAAATAAAAACATTAAAAAATTTTTAAAAATAAAATAAAATAAATAAATACACAATCATCTCAGAAGTATGGTAGCAGCACACCATTTAAATGCTTAATCGATATGATTTCTTAGATGATGATAAGACAAATAGACTGATCCTGAAAAGGCAAATTTTCCAGGAGTAGAATTCATCTGTTTGGGTTGATTCTACAAATAGGTGAAAATCATTTCTGCCATCATCAATATTGTTGAGGCAACAAACCGTGAATGTATAAAACCAAAGTCTATGGGGAGCATCTAGGGGACTACTTCCTCCAATTCTTTTTTAACAAGAGAATTTGAGTATTGTCTTATATAAAACATGGCTTTTTAAAATGTCTATTTATTTCTGAGAGAAGGGGAGAGAGAGAGCATGAGCAGCGGAGGGGCAGTGACAGAGAGAGAGAATCCCAAGCAGGCTGTGCTGTTAAGGCAGAGCCACACATGGGGATTCAATCTCACAAAGCATGAGATACTGACCTGAGCCAAAATCAAGAGTCAGGGCACTTAACCGACTGAGCCACCCAGACTCTCCCAAATACGGCTTTATTTAAATGAACCATTGACTGCTTCATTATCACACAAATACATTTAATAAAATTGCAAGCATTTATAACATTTTCCAATAGAGTGTGCATGATTTAATTTTCCAAAGTATTAGATTCTTAAGTTTCAGATATAACCTTTAGTAATACAATAGCATTTGCTTTTAGCAGTTGTGATACAGAAAACATTTTAGGATTTCATCCAAGTGTGTTCTGGCAGGGTGGGAGGGAGGCAATAACAAAGTGTTTTTTTTTCTTCCCTTTTCGAGAAGTACCTTAATCATTAAGCCTAAATTATGCAACTTGAACTTTTCAGGGATGAATAGCGTAGGGACAGTCTAAAGCCAAGCGTTCATTCCTGTAAATACAGAAAACAAACTGATGGTTGCCAGAGGGGAGGGGGTGGGGGTGAGCAAAATGGGTGAAAGGGATTGGAGATCCAGGCTTCTAGTTATGGAATGAACAAACTGTGGTAATAAAGGCACAGCATAAAGAATACAGTCAATGGTATTTAATACTGTTGTATGGTGACAGATGGCAGCTACATTTGTGGTGAACTTAGCATAATGTAGAGAGAAGTTGAGTCACGATCTTGTGCACCTGAAACCAATGTAAGTGTCAGTTAGACTCCAAGAAAAAATTTTTAAATAAAAATAAAAAGAAATAAAATCAAGTGTCCATTGTTTACCCTAGTTCATTTGAATCCTTACTATAATAGTCTTTAAAAACCAGAATTCACAAAGGATTTTGGAGCTTTTAATAGTTTCCCTTACATAATAGGAGGAAATAGTTTCATTACCACCATAGAATTTTACCATAATTCATAAGTAGAAAAAAATACAAAAAATAAAATGTAATGGAATTCACACTCAGATTGTATTGGGAAAGAGGGGACTTTGGAAGGGGTAAGACAGGGCTTGGATGCTCATGGATTAGTTTCTCTCCACTGCCTGAAGCTGCATCTCAGCAGGGCTACTGTTAGAGCAGGTGGATTCAGTGTGAATTTTAAAAAGAAGAGGACATTGACTAAAGAAAAAGCCAAAACAAAGGAAGGGACCTGATGTCTCGTGTATGTCCAATATTCTGGGAGCACTGAGTGGCTATACGGGGTACCCATGGCAGAGCAGAATTGATAGCATTTTGTGTTTAGACCTCTTTTTTTTTTTTTTTTAATTTTTTTTTTTTCAACGTTTTTTTATTTATTTTTGGGACAGAGAGAGACAGAGCATGAACGGGGGAGGGGCAGAGAGAGAGGGAGACACAGAATCGGAAACAGGCTCCAGGCTCCGAGCCATCAGCCCAGAGCCTGACGCGGGGCTCGAACTCACGGACCGCGAGATCGTGACCTGGCTGAAGTCGGACGCTTAACCGACTGCGCCATCCAGGCGCCCCTAGACCTCTTTTAAAAGTGAGCCACACCTAAGGATGTGGAAAAAGGGGAACACGTACGCACTGTTGGTGGGAATGCCAACTGGTACAGCCACTCTGGAAAACTGTATGGAGGTTCTTCAAAAAGTTAAAAATAGAACTACCCTGCGACCCAGCAATTGCACTACTAGGTATTTATCCAAAGGCCACAAAAATGTTGATTCTAAGGGGCACGTGCACCCCAGTACTTATAGCAGCACTATCGACAATAGCCAAATTATGGAAAGAGCCCAAATGTCTACCGACTGATGAATAGGTAAAGAAGATATATATATACACACACATACTATATGTACAATATATATGTATATATAGGTGTGTATATACATGTATGTGTGTGTGTATAATGGAATATTACTCAGTGATCAAAAAGAATGAAGTCTTGCCATTTGCAACAACATGGATGGAACTAGAGTGTATTAGGCTAAGTGAAATAAGTCAGAGAAAGACAAATATCATATGATTTCACCCATATGTGAAATTTAAGAAACATAATATGAACATAGGGGAAGGGAAGGAGAAATAAGACAAAACACAGAGGGAGGCAGGAAAACCATAAGAGACTTTTAAAAACAGAACAAACTGAGGGTTGCTAGAGGGGAGGTGGGTAGGGGGATGGGCTAAATGGGTGATGGGCATTCAGGAGGGCACTTGTGGGGATGGGCACTGGGTGTTATATGTAAATGATGAGTCACTAAGTTCTATTCCTGAAACCAATACTATGTTATATGGTAACTGAGTCAAATATAAATAAAAATAAATAAAATAAAAATAGAAATGAGCCATGCAATCTTCAGTCAAAAGCCTTTAGCTATAGGGAAGAGATCTGAAAGCAAGCAGGGTGAAAGATTGAATGCCTCTGGCTTAACAGCAGGTTCAGGGGATCAGTAGAGACAGCAGCATGAGGAGCAGCCCCTCCCATAACATCATGAAGAAATATAACCTGTTTTTCCTAGTCCTTCGGAAGAGGGGGTGTAGGGGGAAGGGGAGGGGGAAGGTGAGGGTAGGAAATTTGAATCTTTTGTTGATTTGTTTTTCATTAAAAATCTCATAAAAAATGAACTTTACTTTTAGAACAGCTTTAGATTTATAAAAAAAAGGGAGATCATACATAAAGTTTGCATGTACCTCATACCCAGTTTCCCTTATTACTAACATGGTACATTAATATGATACATTTGTTATAACTGATGAAGAAATATTGGTACATAATTCTGATTGCCTTAGTTTTTACCCAATGTCTTTTTTCTGTCTCAGAACACTTATGATCATTTAGTCATCTTGTCTCTACTCAACTTTTTGAATACATAGAATATTTTTGTAGTCATTTGTTTTAATGTCTTTGTCTTCTAATTCTATCATATGTTTCAGTTCTTGGTACATTCATATTATTTAATCCTTACAAGAACCCTATCCAGGTTATTATTATTATTATTATTCCCATTTCACAGATAAAGAAACTGGGGCAAAGAGAAATCAAGTAACTTGCCTAAAGTCACACAACAATAAATGATGGAACCAGGACATGAACCAGGTAGTCTGGCTCCATGGGAGTGAATGCAGACCAAAAATTTATTAGTCCAAATTATCTCAAATTTCTTAATGAGACTCTGAAATTTTAGGTTCTCGTAGTTCCCAGAGTTCCTGGGCTCCTATAAAGAAATGGAGACAAATGAACTCCTGGACATCACATCTGACCTATAAGACAAACCAGGCTCTTGACCCTCTTCTGTGTACCTACCGCCTCCAGTCTTATCTGTCTAGCGAGGGGAATAGACTAGTGTGTCAAAAACATCACATCTAGCTACGATCTGTTATAAGTCAATGAGAAGATAAAATCCGATTCTGTTGTTCTGAGCATTTCAAGCAAGATCAGCTGAGGCTATGGCAACTCAGAGATTTGTATCGGTTTTCGTCTCTAAAGAATTATTTTATTTCTCAAAGCTCACTTTGTCTATAAAATGTGGTACCATATAATGTATCTTATGTGGTTATTATAAGGACCAGAGGAAATACATATAAAATACCTAACATGTTAGTTTCCTTTTCTCCATCATCATTATACATGGAGTAGTCAGAAAACAGAAATGACTCCTTGTAATCCTACAAAATGGTAGTGATTTTTCTAAGAAGTTTAAAATAATAAAGTCATAGTAAGTACAGGGCTACAATCTCCAGGAACTGCAGGTCTGTGACTCATCAGTTTGTATGCCAACGACTTTCTTCAGTCTCCAGAAGCAAAAGAAAGTACCAGCAGACATACCCTACTTAGAAACATCACCCTTCTTGTCTTTTATTGTTTATTAAAAATTGGGGTGCCTGGGTGGCTCAATCAATTGGTTAAGCATCTGATTCTCGATTTTGACTCAGGTTTGGGATTCTCTCTCTCCTTTTTCTCTCTCCACCCCTCTCCTGCTCATGCTCGCTCTAAATAAGTAAATACATAAACAAATACATATTTTTAAAAATCTTTTATTTATTTTAAAATTTTTTTAAATATTTATTTATTTGAGAGAGAGAGAGAGAGAGAGGGAGGGAGAGAGAGAGAGAGAGAAAGAAGTGCGAGAGGCAGAGAGGCACAGAGAGAGGGAGACATAGAATCCTCCGAAGCAGGCTCCAGGCTCTGAGCTGTCAGCTCAAAGCCAACTTGAGGCTTCAGCCCACGAACCATGAGATCATGACCTGATCCGAAGTCAGACACTTAACCAACTGAGCCACCCAGGCACCCCTTAAAAATCTTTTAGATGGCATCTTTTATATTAGATGCCTGACGTGAGTAGTCTGTGGATTTACAGGGAAAGTACAGTTCATTTCAGGGATACCCTTGGAACTTTCTTTAGGTTATAATAACTCCTTTTCTATGCTGCAAACAAACCTAGGCTAGGTTAAATCTTCTAACTCATGACATATTAGCACAGCTGGGTTAATATATCACTGTCTATCCTAGGCAAGTGGCTTTGACTGATGCAGGAAATGAGGAAGGAATAGAACTTAGGGCATTTGAAGAAAGGAAAAGCCATGAACCAGCAGACATCAGATTCCACAGTCTCTAGTAACCCCTGCCATTAACATTCCAAATGACCTCCCATATCTTTATTATAGGTATTGGAAGGTTCACTGACTTTGGAAACTTCTAGAAAATCTTGCCCATGAATTCTGAAGGTGGCTGGCATTTATACATCTGTTTCATATTGCAAACATGGCTTCTTTTCTAGCTTTTCTTATATTCATCATTCGAAATAAAACTACTGTTTCTGTTTTAATAACTGGATGACAGATGTGGGATTTTCTTCCAAGGCTGGTAACAAAAGAGTAGATCTTTTTGACTGCCCTCATGTTGAGATGGCAGCCCTACCCAATCCCCCTTGGAGATTAATTTGAACATACACAAATGAGTTGGCTGAGCAGTACAGGAAGTGGGGTTGTATCTGATACATTTCTTTCCCTCTGGGATGTCAGAAGAAGAAATTTCAGAAGATAACTCACTTGGAAATGGAACCACTATTCAAGAATTTGAGAGAAAAAACACCTTGCTTTTTACTATCAAAGAATGTTGATATCACATAAAAAATTAATGTGATCTTACTAGGTAAAAGTTAGCGATGGTAATTTCGCACCACAGATTGTTTAATTCTGATCAATGATCAGGATAAGGACAGGAGAGAAAGAAGAAGGCTCAGGGGAAAGTCTATACAACGAAGCTAGGTACTTACTTCCATTCAGATTCAAAACTGCCATGATTACTTTGCTGTTTCTTGACCTTTCATGAAGCAGAATCCCCCATCTGATTGAAATAATCAAGCTCTGAATATTTAATACGTATAGATTTCAGATAGCAATCAGATTTATTGAAATTCTAATTATGCTCCAGAAGAGATTGCATTTGAAGATATCCAGAAGGTAACATTCGAAGACCTACCAGTTTAAATGACAAGTGACACGTGGAAAGGAAAGAACCAGTCTAATGTTGAAATTGTGCACCTAGTTTATCAGAAGTAAGTAATCTCATGAGACAAGGTAATGAAAATTGTAGCACAGGAAATGGGTAGCGTGAAACATTACCATTTTAAAGCCTTTTCATGGTTATGCATAGAACAAGACATGCATAGAAAAAGAAAAAGGGGGAAAAAAAAGCCCTAGGCAGAGCAGATGGTTTGATGCACACTACCAGTGATTTGTATACACACAGTTTAAAATGACAGTCTTTATTGTTCCCTGCACATGACTTCTGATGACAGAAGCAAAGTCAACAGGCTTAAAAATATGCAGACGTGTTAATATAATTTTATAAGTGGAGATTGCACTTCATCTATTAAAAAAAACTCAAGGTCACTCCTTACCATATGTCTTAAAGATATTGGTTTTACTGATAGATGAAAAATACAATCTGGAAAGAGCTATGAGACAGCAGCCGCCGACTTCCAAAATAGACTCATGAAAGAAGGAAATACTGAGGGACATTTATCTTTGAAAAATACTGTGGCTACCACTAGAATGCATCAGCCCCAGCAAACCCATTTCAATTTGGAGTGTCAAAACCAAAAATATAAAATAAAATACAATTTAAAAAAAATTAGAAAACAAAGCAAAAATACATACAGCACAAGATAGTTTGCAGAATAAGCATCTGTTTCTAAAAAAGATTATTCAATAGAAAAATTTGAGAGTGTTCAGGGGAAAATCTAGGTATAAAACTGAAATAAGAACTTTTTCTTAATAAGTACTGGGGAAAAAGTTAATCCAAGTCTGCCTATATGTTGAACACACTTTCTTTTTTGGAGGGAAAAATGAGGTAAAGTGAGGGATATAATGCTGGACATTAATATTAATATTAACTTTATATTAACATTCCAAATAGGAATATAAAATGTATTCAGTAAAGATAACAGAAAACCCAAACTACATTTCTCTTTCGTATTGTGTTCAGTGAAAGGAAAGAACCAGAAAATTCTGGAATAAAAGAGAAAAGGATAAAAGAAAGCTGGGGAAGGAAAGAAAGGTAAGGAAGAGAAAAGCCAACAGATTTTTCACTTATGGATGAAGAGTGGACTGGTACTAAACCACAGAGAGGCTGATGTCATAGATGGTGCTGGAAGATCAAAAGGCAATATGTCCTTTGGTTACCAAACGGGGCCATGGGAAAATAAATGCCGGAATGTTTTCACACGTTACCTATTCTCATCCTGTGCATGTTCACAGAGAACAAGAATATCTACTTCTGTCTTAAATGTAAGAACTCCTGGGCTCTGCTGCAGCCTGCGAAACTGGAACAGATTTAAGCTTGGGGCCCCAGAACCAAGGTGATAATAGTGTATATGCAATCTGGATGTCTCACTCCTTCAGATAATGCTACCAAGATGGAACTTATGGATGGATTCTGGGGGTCCATGAGCCCCTTGACATTGCATGCAAATATTTGATTTGCATTCTTCATTTGCATTTTTCTGGAAAGAGAGAGTACACTTGCATCAGATTTTCACAAGGGCTCAATCAAAACAAAATGTTCAGAACCACTGTAAAATAAACTGAACTTGGTACATAAAGCAGGTGGGCGTAAGGTAAGAGCTACGCACAGACCATAATGCTAGATTTATTGACTATCTACGTGTGTTAGCCACTGTTACGATCCTATATGTTATTCTCCAGTTTAAAGATGATAAAACTGAGGTCTGGGGTAGATTAAAAAAAAAAAATTAACTGTCACACAAGTGATTAACTCTTAAGGCTCTTGATTTAGTCTCCATTGTAATTGTTAGTGTCCCACGGGGCTCTGCCCTAAAGCCTGTCTCATTTTGTCCACTTCTTTGAGCATTTTTTCCTCTGAATTCAATTGCTATGTCCATGTTGTTAGTTACCAAATCTGTACCTTGAGGATACAACTTCCTCCTGAGCTCCAGGACAATAAATACATAAAATCGCATATGAAACTTCTCTTGTTATAAGACCTCAAAGTCTGTGTGTTTTTCATTCAAAATGAGATCATTTCCCACTAATATTCCCCTTCAAAGCATCTGGAACCAACACTATCAACCATCTAGTGGCACCAAGAGAAAAATTAAAAATAGAACTAAAAAAACAGAACTACATTTGATTCTTTATTGTCTGTTAACACATACATCCCAGACACTTGTCCTGTTCACTTGCCTTCCTAAATATTTCCAGAACGTATCACTTCTGTGTTCTCCCACTGCTTAGATCTACCCCTTTTTTCCATTTTATTGAGATATCAATAACATAACATTATAAAAGTTTGAGGTGTACGATGTATGATTTGATATGTGTATATAGTACAAAATGATTATCACAATAACCATAGTTAACACATCCGTTACCTTACACAGTTATATATTTTTTTCTTGTGGTGAGAACTTTTAAGGTCTACTCTCTTAGTAACTTTCAAATATACAATACAGTAGTACTAACTATAGTCATCATGCTGTGCACTACATGCTCAGAACTTACTTATCTTGTAACTGGAAGGTTGGACCTTTTTTTACCTCCTTCACTCAATTCTCCCTCACCGCCAACCTACCCCTTATGGCAACCAACAATCTGTTCCCTATATCTGTGAATTCAGTGTTTTAGATTCCATATACAATTAGGATCCTATAATATTTGTCTTTTTTTGTCTGGCATTTCACCTAGCATAATGTCCTCCAGATGCACCTAAGTTGTTGAAAATGGCAGGAGTTTCTTCTTTTTTAATGATTGAATAATATGTATATTTATAACATTTCCCACATTTTCTTTATCCATTTGTCCATCGGTAGACACTTACGTTGTTTCCATGTCTTGGCTATTGCAAATAATGCTGCAGTGAACATAAGAGTGTGGGTATCTTTTCAAGAGTGATTTCATTTCCTTAAGATATACACACAGAAGTGAAATTGCTGGATCATATGGTAATACTATTTCAGCTTTGTGATTGTTGTAAGGCCCACCTTCACATCTCCATCCCAATCTAATCTCTAATTGTTAAGTCCCATAGATGCTCCTGTGATCCCTTTGGAAAAAGATTCCAGTGGACCTCCCATGTAGTGTCCCTCTATGCTGGGGGAGCTGGATGTCCACTGTAGACTCTCTTTTTCCCACTGGAGAATCCACAGACCCAAGGGGCCCTCTCAGTGCAGCTTTGTGCCAGCTGGGGAAAGGGACTATCCGGTTGGAGTGTAGCCATTCCTCTTACCCATCTAATGTGGTCCCTCCTGGTCCCCACAGTGCAGAGAAGGGTGCTTCAGCCTCATCCTGGGTTCTGGAATTTTCACAATGGCGCCTTGTCTATGATAGTTGTTAGTTGGTCTTGTAAGAGGGCACTGAACTCAAGGATGTTCTATGTCACTACCCTGATGACCTACTTATATCTTTTATGCAAATTTGATCACATGATCTCCTCCATATCTATCTTTGGCTTGTTGAGCTTTCTGGAGATTCCCATTTCCTTTAGGATAGCATCCAAATGTCCTGCTTCCAAGGCCCTTCGTAATCTGGTTCCTGCTTCAGACTCATCTTTTGTAACTCCAAACTCCAGTCTCAGTGAACCATTCGCATCTTCCTGTTCAATCTCATACATTTGTTATTTCCTCTACCGGTAGCACTTACCCTGCTCCTTCCTCTGACTGACTCCTACAAATTCTTCGGATTCGGATTTAGTCAGATGCTCAGGGAAGATGTTTTGACCCCTCTGGAATAAGTTGGATATTCTTACAATGTGCTCGCATAATACTCCGTGTTTCCTCCACCACAGCACTTACATACAATGGTCTTATTCTCCCACTAGGCAGTAATATATTGAACAGCAAGGTCACATCTGTCTTGGTCACTCTTGTACTCCCAATGTTGAGCAGAGTGTCTGGCAAATGTTAGGTATCCATTAATCCTGTTGAATGAATAAATCTAACTCAGTCCTACGAATGGATCGCCTTTACACAAGCCTGACTGATGCTAACTTGTTTGGGATTGCCAGATAAAATACAGTTTTCCCCGTTAACTATGAATTTCAGATAAACAATGAAAAAAATTATGGTGTAAGTATGTCCTAAATATTGCATGGGACATACTTATACTAAAAATATACATGTTGTTTATCTGAAATTCAAACGTAACTTGGTGACTGGTATTTTTATTTGTTAAATATGACTAGCCCATGAATTTTGGCATTTGCCTGCTCCTTTTTCAGGGGTTTTGCAGGTCTTTTTTTCCCCACACCAAAAATGCATCTCCCACAGGCTTCAGAGGTGGTCAAAATTATTTGCCAATAACTTTCAAAATGTACTACCTGAACTGCTGAGGCTCTTCCTCTGGCTGACCTCCAACTTTATTACTGACTTAGCTTCTGGGTTTTTCCTTACATAGCTCCTGTGCCCACTTATTTTCCCACTACTGGCCATGACCTAATGAATGCATCCTGATGACATGTTTTTCATTCACTCATGTCTACCATTATGCTACTAAGTCTATTGCCCTGGACTCTGCCTCTCCTATACTCCCCTTGGAAGATCACAGCTAAACTGACGAGAGCTCCCAGATTCCCTGTTACATTTGTGGGTAGTTCTAATTGTTAGGGAATTTTTGTATTAGACTGAAATTGTCTTCCCTGAAGCTTTGACCTATTTGAGTTTCAATACAGTTTGCTCCTTGAAAGTAGAGAGATATCTTATTCACTTTGGTATCTTCAACATCATTGACAGTGACTGGCATGTAGAAGGTTCTTATAAATATCTTCTGAATAAAAATGAATATTATTGCCTTTGGAACTATACTGTGTACGGTGAATCTCTTATCCATAGTCAGTTTTTCAAATATGGGAACAATGTTATACAGAGAGGTCTGCATCAATCTTGTCTGCCATAGGCTGGGTCTTCCCATTTCCTTAAATCATTTTGCATTTAAGAAGTGTGCCTGGCACAGAAGAAGCACTTGAAAAATATTTATCTGTTAAGAATTTATCCATATTTAACTTAAAATGGCAAATATTGATATGAAAACATAATGCTAAATATAGCTTCAAAGAAATAGACTTTACTGGAGAGTATAGGTGAACAAAAAATATTAATGGTCAAAGCGATCATTATATCCCCTAACAATGTATATCATGCTAACTGTTCCATGAAAAGGAGACTTAACTAAACATATATTGCCTAGATCTTTTGAAAATGCATGTGTGTGTACACATACCCCAAAATGCCCACGATATGAGATATTTTAATTTTGAAAACATTTCTCTAATTTTTGTGTTATGTTTTAAAAAATGAACAATGCTCCAGTCTTATTACTTGCCCACATGCAGTGTTCAGGTACAATTGGCCTCAACATTTAACATGTCAGGAGAGTATCCAGTATTTGTTTTTTATGAAACCCATTTTTTCCCATTTTCTATTGAAATAGTAAGCAAGATGAACGATTATACCATTCATTGTTTTTTTCCCAAAGAGATCTATAGAGGAATAAATAAAGAAGGAAGAGAAACCAATGATTCAATGCAATAATTGGAAGAAAAATCATGCTAGAAAGATGGTAAAGTGCACATCTAGGTGCTAGATACACCTTAATTAGGTTATTAAAAAGGGAAGTAATTATCAACATATCTTCAAAATTGCATACTATCCTTCAGCTCGCTTATTAAACTCAACAGCTATATTTGATCATTTATAGCCACTGGAAAAACTAAGATTTTTTATTACTAAATTATTATTTTGAACCAGAAAACTTTGAAGTAGAATGAGAAACTTAACACTTTCCTGCCTTTTATTTAGAACCCATGCCAGTTGCTAAGATGGCATATTGACATATTCTTTATTTAAATCTGACTTGAGGTTGTATAATAGTCTATTTCCTTTTTAAAAAAAATAATTTATTTTGAGAGAGAGAGAGGAGGAAGGGCAGAGAGAGAGAGAGAGAGAGAGAGAGAGAGAAAACAGCCTCCAGTGCTGTCACTGAGGAGCCCGACATGGGGCTCGATCCCACCAACTGTGAGATCATGACCTGAGCTGAAATCAGGAATCGGACCCTCAACTGACTGAGACACCTAGGTGCCCCATCATCTATCATTTTTATTGCCTTAGCAATATGAATGGGTTGGGAGGAGGAAGAATCTCATTCCTCATTAAGATTTTCACGTGGCCACACTACCAAACCATGACTAGAAACTTCGGGCATAATTAAATGGATGGAAAATAAACAGGATTCCTCGCAGCAAGATTCCCTAAAGGAAGCATGTATTCATCACATAAACAGGGGAAACTGCTGAAGAAATTTGGTTGCACCTTGCCGGTAGTCAAAGGGTTTGTTATTAAAGACAACAGTTTCTGAATAGAAAGTCCTGGTATAGAGTGTGAGCATGGGTGTAGATGGGTGGGTGGGTCTACTTACACAGAGAGGGAGAAGGCAAAAGGATTTCACCCACCGTCATGCTAGTATCAAACTATATAGGAGCTTAGCTCTGGGAGTAATAATGAGATTCTGCACCATATGAAGTCATTTCTATCTTAGTCTAAACATTTGCTATCACAAAGTGCCACAGACTGGGTGGCTTATAAACAAAAGAAATTTACTTCTCACACTTCTGCGGGCTGGGAAGTCCAAGATCAAGGTGTCGGCAGATTGGGCATCTGGTGAGAGCCCACTTCCTGGTTCATAAACAAGTAACTTCTCTGAAGTGTCCTCACCTGGTGGAAATAGGTGAGAGAGCTCCCCGGGGCCTCTTTCAGAAGGGCACTAATCAGCCCCCAAAGGCCCTGCCTCCCAACTCATCACATTGGGGTTAGGTTTTAACACATAAATTGTAGGAGAGCCATAAACACTTGCTTCATAACAGTCTTTTCCCCAGCAAACGCAACAGCCAACATGTGTCAGATTGTAGGGGAGGCTCTGTGTTCTGGCTACAGAGCATGTGTTTATCTTCCCTAAGGGACTCAACATCAGTCTCCTTGCCCCTGCCCTCTCTGTCACTCTCATATTGCCTCTGCCCCACTAGTAAGCCCTTTTCTTTTTCTTTTCTGTTTCTTATAAAATGCTTTCCCTTTGCTTTTTCTTATAAAATGCTTATAAGCTTTTTCTTATAAAATGCTTTCCCTTTCCCTTTTCTTTTTCTTATAAAATGCTTATTTACTTATTTTGAGAGAGAGAGAGAGAGAGAGTGAGTGTGCATGAGCAAGGAAGGGGCAGAGAGAGAGAGGAGAGAGAGAATCCTATGTGGAATTGATCTCACGAACCAGGGAATCATGACCAGGAAATCAAGAGTTGGATGCTTAACTGATTGAGCCACTCGGGTGCTCCTATCCTTTTTCTTAGATAGAAGATTTGAGAGGGCATCCCTGGAATAGATTATAATAGGTTGCCAGAGAAAATGGTTCTATTTTAAAAGAAAAACAAGATTCTGCTGGCTCTATGTTACTCCTTCTGACAAACTGATGCTTAGAAAGCAAATCTATGGCTCCTGCCACCGGCCAGAGAATCTGGAAGACAGTTGTGGGAGAAAACCCCTGTACTGAAGAATTTTCTTTTCTAAGGGTACAGTGTGTGAGGAGTGGTCAACTTCCCATAAAAAAAAGGAGATGAGGGTTCTGTGCCAGAACACTCTTGGGAAGACATACATTGCGGGCCCTGTTTGGCAGAAGATAAGCCATATGTCACAAATGATGGTGAGATTGAATTGCTTTCCTCTCACCTGACACTCTCCTGCAGTGTCAGAACCAGGAAGCCTGAGATACTTAGAGTTTTATTTATTTGAATTGTTGCATTTGTTCAAACTGTATCCCTAAACCCCTGACTGAGCTACTAAAAATAGTATGACTCCCGAGACAAATAATGAATAATACTCAACACAGCCATAGGAGAGGGAGGAGAATGCTTGCAGCTGAGATTTGGAAAAGAAGTATCAGTGAGGGAGAAAGATTCAAAATGACTGCCAAGACCTGAGATACAAGACACTCAGGTCCTGTCCAGTTGTCTTGTTCTGTCTGCTCCCACGGATAAAACAAATGAGTTTCAGAAACACTCAAAGATATTGAAGACATCCTCTGAGAGCTGCCCTTGGGTAGTTCAAGAAAGAGCAATGTGAAATGATTCTTAAAACAAAAACATGATATCCAGGGGAGATGTACACGACCTTATTGATTAAACCACAATTTATTCTTGTAAATCAGAAACACATATTAATTGCAAAAGGTTTAGTTCTAATTTGAACAACTTGATAATGTCAGTGCCATAAATATACATACACAAAAGCTTACCCTGGGACCTAGTTTCACTCTTTTGGAGAAAGAGGAACAATCTAATCATACCCCAGCCTGGATTCTTCTTAGCACAGAGCCATGAAACAAAGCCCTTGCCTTTTCATCACATTGGGACAGCTGAAAAACTCTAGTTTTGTACCTTTTGTGTAATTCCAAGTTAAACTCTAAATAAAGAATAGGAACCATCATTAATCAGGCATACCTCAAATCAATTAAAATAGATGGGATTATTTTGGCAATTAGCATAAGATGTTAGATCCTTAACCTGAGGGTGCTTTGGTATCAATTCCTAAATTCTTCAACAGGGACTAATTCAGATGATACTTTATCAATTCAGACAATTTTTTTAATGTTTATTTTTGAGAGAGAGAGAGACAGAGTGCAAATGGGAGAGGGACAGAGAGAGAAGGAGACACAAAATCCGAAGCAGGCTCCAGGCTCCCGTGCGGGGCTCGAACCCACAGACGGGGAGATCATGACTTGAGCCAAAGTCGGACGCCCAACCAACCAAGCCACCCAGGCACCCCTCAGATGATTTTTGAAGTTAATGTGATTCAGATAATTTTGCAAGTTAAATAGTCTTCATAAAAAGTCAATTTAATTTTTATAGTTCAGAAAAGTACAGGAAAAAAGCACTCTTTTCTACCCAAGTGAACGACAATGACTTTGAGGGCGGTTGTCTTCAGACTTCAAAATGGAAAAGTAAGTGCCTCCCATCCCACCCCATAAATCAATTGTTATTTTATGCTTTAAAGCTTTCACCAAAACCCTACTGTGATTATTGTGGCAGCTATCTCAGAACATTCAATAAGGATTTATTAATTCATTTTTACATTGTATTAAGACATAATTTTGATATAATTGTAGGAACTCTGCCTTCAACTTCAAATGATACTCATGAATCACCTATCCAACACTATTATTATTATTATTACTATTTATAGACAGGGAGAGACCCACATTTCCCCAAACACTGAAGATTGATTTTTAAATCAATGATCTACTGGTAAGGAAGTGATGAATACTTCTCTCCAAGTATCAAGTGAGAGTTTCGGAGATCATCATGGAGCAATAAATAACTGACAGATTTTGATGGCCTCATCCAAATGTAGTCACCTCTACAATCTCATTTCAACAGTAGACTTAGGGGTACAAACAGGTTGAGAAGGCACTCTGTTAAAAGTTAATTTTGGGAAAAAAAAAAACTATTTTCTATATAGTCCAAGATGATCTTCTCATGAATTCTGGTAACAAGAGAAGGGCTAACTCTGACATAATCTAGAGCACTTGTCTAAAGTAATGATATAAATTCTATTTCATGGTGAATCCAGTGTGATTTTTTTTCCATTTAAAAAGAACCTAGCTCTCCCTAAAATTGTGGCCCATGAGATAAGAGTTGTCTTGTTTCACTTAATCTCTAGACTATTTAAGATTTGGAGCCTGGCTCCAAACAATTATACCTGCTGTGGGACACAAGCACAGAATTAAAAGGCTAAAAGTTTATCAAAACGCCAGATATTCTGGTAAGGAGATGTGGATCTCTGGAGGATTCTCAGGGCCCCTGAGACACAACAGTGGCTTCTAGTGGATCTGCAGGAGAAGGAATAGGTTATTTTTTGCTTAGGCTGAAATACAAATCACAATAAAAGTTAGACTCTATGATCCATTGTGCCAAAATAGAGAGAGAGAGAGAGAGAAAGAAAGAAAGAAAGAAAGAAAGAAAGAAAGAAAGAAAGAAAGAGAAAGAAAGGAGGGAGGGAGAGAGAGAGAAGGAAGAAAAGAAAGAAGGAAGGAAAGGAGGAAGGAAGGACGGAGGGAGGGAGGGAGAAGAGAGAAAGAAATCAGATGGAGCAAATGTAAATTCTAGAATTAATTTCAGCAGCTCTTTAAAAGAGGCTAACCCAATTTTATTCTACAAACCTCTTAAGCACCTGAGCTGTATACTGTGGTAAGCTGAGAAGCAGACAGAGCAAGGGCATGAAAAGAATAATAACTTAATTCTATCAATATTTAACAAGTGGCACATCAGGGAGATGCTGTGGGAAACACCCTATGAGGGGCCTGAGCCCCTGATGGGCCATGTAATGGTGTCCCTTTCACAGGAACACAGGAGGGGAACAGGTACTGCCCACATGCCCCCTCTGGGAGCCAGCCTGCCCATCTGCAGTGAGGGAAGAAAAAGGAATGTCTGCAACTCTATGTAAAGGTCTTTTGTTGAGAAATCATGCCTGCTGGTGTTGAAATTTTTTTTTTAATATTAAAGAAAAGCTTGTTTCTCTGTAGCTCAGATCAAGCAGTAGGAAATTATAATTGCTTGCCATCAAGGACACCAGACTCTATCCAGGGGAGTGTGAATAGAAGTGAGGAGAACACCCTCTCTCTGCTGGAACTCCTAATGGGTTTCACTGTGGGATTCAGCTACAGAGCGGGGACAAAACAATGCTGCATTTTCCAAAGCAGCTCCACCCCCCTTGAGGTCCCAGAAGCCTAGGAATCCTGAAGAATTGCAGTGGGGGTGGCAAACATGGTGAGGACTAGCTATGTGGAATATAGCATTGTGGTTAAAGGGGAATAAAGGGAGAGTATAAGCCTTCTATGGTTTGCCTTTCATGTCCTGCAATTTCTGTATTATCAAGATTCAAAAGAATTCAAGGAGGGTCTCACCCACAGGCAGCACTTCCCATGATGAAGCGTCTTCTGGGATCAGGGATTTACAAAATTCAGTCCTTGTCCTTAAGGCTCTTCCTTTCAGGGACAGAGTCAATAAACATCTAACAGTAAGGCTGAGAGATACATAAGAGCTGAAAATCTAGTAATTAATAATAGCCATATTTGATCACTGTTAAGAAAAGGAAAAAAGGAAAAGAAGTACACCATGTTATTAGAAGAAAAAAGAAAAGAGAAATTATTTTGAAGACGTTCGAAGGATGATCAATGATCACCGGATACTGAAATTAAGATTTTTTTTTTTTGTCAATACTTACATATTACCAAGAGAAGTGCAAAAACTAGGAATGAAGTTCTAAGAGGGAAATAAAAACAATATAAACTAGTCGGGTTATTTTCTAGCTACATCTTAGTGAATAACTGAGTAAGCTTTGTTCGCTCATCTGTAAGCCCAACATATGATGGAAAACAAGCTGGAAATAACCATTTCCTTCCTATTTGATGGAGAATCTTATGAGGATGTATGAATTGATCCCAACACGATGTTTTGAGCTCTTCAGCAGAGAAAAGAGACGAATTGTATTATTGTAAACAAGGTGCTTAAGGAGGCACTAACACACACAGAATGCTATATTACACTGGTCTGTGCATCTGAGATGGGAAAAGACATTACTCTGATGTACCCTGTTTCACATGAACAAGTTGGCATTATGTGAGATTCTAGAATCTTTAGAAGTTTAAAATACGCTTTATAGAAATCATAATACTTAAAGGCCGTTCTCTTAATTTCAATAGACAAAACGATGAGAAGATATTACACTATGAGAAGACATTAGGTTAGGTGCTGGAGGTATAACAATAATGAAGATATTTCTTATCCTCAAGGAGCCGACAGAAATGAGGTAAAGTCACAAGCTAGTTAATGCAGTCAGGTTCTATAGTAGACATAGGTACAGTGGATATAACAACAGGGAAGAAAAAGCAACTAAAACCATCAAAGGGTTCAGAAAAGAGTTGACCAAGAAGGCATTATTGGAACTGGATCACACAGACAGATTTGCAGTTAAGGTGACAGAGCAAGGGCAGATCAAGCATATGAAAGGACGTGTAAAGGTTCAGATCTATCAAAGAAGACACATAATGGTAAAATGCTCTTTGTGGTTGGAGCTGAGGTGGGGGTGAGTCGGGTAGTGGTAGCTAAACAAGAGCTCACTGTTCTTATTGCATAATACCTTGTCTTTTATTTACATTATTTTTTTTCAGGGCTGCCAACTCATCTTTTTTTTTTCTGAAAAAGATCTGTATATGGACTCCTTTAAGCCACGATTCCTCAATCATGCCATTTGTAGTAATGTGGATGGGACTGAAGGGTATTATGCTAAGTGAAATAAGCCAGTCAGAGAAAGGCAGATATCCTATGTGTTCACTATCATATGTGGCTCTTGAGAGACTTAACAGAAGACCATGGGGGAAGGGGAGGGGGAAAAATAGTTACAAGCAGAGAGGGAGGGAGGCAAACCGTAAGAGACTCTTAAACACAGAGAACCAACTGAAGGTGAATGGGGGGTGGGGGAGAGCAGAAAGTGGGTGATGGGCATTGAGGAGGGCACTTGTTGGGATGAGCGGTGGGGATTGTATATAAGCCAATTCGACAATAAATTATATTTAAAAAACCCCACAATTCCTCAACTGCTCTAGCTTTCTGCTGGATTGAAATGGTGTCCTACGAAGTTCACTATCTAAGGATCAACGTACATGTAGTTATTTTCTCTGTACATAGTTCACCTGACTTCATAGTTTATCCACATGCTAACTTTGAGGTGATTAATTTGACACAGAGCCACAAACCACCGAATGCTGAGTCCTTGTTCTACCTCCCGGAGGCCTTGTAACTGTCTATTTCCGGCTCTCTGTTTAACAGTTTAGCAAATATGGAAAACTAGTCACAATGAAGAGACAGGGTACTTAATCTTCAGACTTGAAAGTTTACACTTAATCTGGATAGAACAGAACGTCAATGAGGTCACAGGGAGCTGGGCTTCCCTGCTCTCGAGCCACAAAGGACACACACATCTAGTATTAGCTGGCCCACAAACACAAACCCTTCGTCAAAAGGACTCTATATCAACACACTTGGAAATTAAATTATAGAATTCCAGGACTGAAGATAATTCAGTAAATATTTACTGAGTGCATAATTTTTTCTGGGCACTGCGGTAGGAGACAGAGATACAGCAGTGAGCAAAACGGCGTCCCAGCCTTCACAGGCTTACCTTTTAGATGGAAGAGACGGGCCAGATGTACATACAGACATGCATGTGTCACACAGGGAAGGGGAACAGAGAGTGACATTGATACCAGTGCTGTTGTATGCTGAACATCAGAGAAGCCCTCCGCAGTCAGGTGATATGCCAAGTCCCAAGAACTAAGGTCGTGTGCGGTGAGCTGTGTAGGGTGTTTGGGCAATAGCAAGGAGGCTGGTGTGGCCACAGCCAAGTCAGAGAGGGCAGGGCGCTAGCGAAGGAATCAGAGCAATAGCAGGGCCCAGACCATAGAGAGCCTTGTAGGTTTGGTTACAGACTCTGGATTTCGCTCACAGTGAGTTGAGACCATCGGAGGGTTATGTGCAGGGAAAAGGTGTGGTCTGAGTTATGTTTTAAAATGATCACTCTGGGGGTGCCTGGACGGCTCAGTCGGTTGAGCATCCGACTCTTGATTTGGGCTCAGGTCATGATCCCACGGTTGTGAGATCGAGCCCCTTGAGCCCCACATCAGGCTCTACCTGCTTGGGATTCTCTTTTTCCCTCCCTTCTGCCCCTCTCCTCCACTTGCATTCTCTCTCAAAAGAAATAAATAAACATTTTTAAAAAAATGATCACTCTGGCTGATGTGGACAGAAGAGACTATAGGGGTGCAGAGTGGAAGCCTCAGCTCCTGC
Organism: Panthera pardus; assembly: GCF_024362965.1. Taxonomy (NCBI): domain Eukaryota; kingdom Metazoa; phylum Chordata; class Mammalia; order Carnivora; family Felidae; genus Panthera; species Panthera pardus. The sequence continues at coordinate 19,948,467 of NW_026526732.1, read as the reverse complement.
ACAACCTGGGGAGAGGTGGGTGGCATTGTCTCTAGTGGTAACAGCTGTGATATGTAGGAGATGAAAGGTGACTTGATTGTCGATCTGTTTTTTTAATTTCTTTTAATGTTTATTTTTGAGAGAGAGAGAGAGAATAAGAGAACAAGTGGGGGACGGGCAGAGAGAGAGAGGGAGACACAGAATCCAAAGGAGGCTCCAGGCTCTGTGCTGTGCCCAACACGGGGCTTGAACTCACGAACCATAAGATCACGACCTGAACCAAAGTCAGATGCTTAACTGACTGAGCCACCCAGGTGCCCTGATTGTCAATCTGCTTTAAAGTCTCCAGGACCCGAGCGCAGGACTTTTGTCTGCTTTATTCTCTCTGTATCTACAGCTTTTAGATCAGTACCAGACACACAGTGGTCCATTTGAAATATTTTAAAAACACTGAGTGAAAGTAATGGCTGGTGGATTAGATGGGGAGCGAGAGAAAGAACAGATCAAGGATGGCTCCAAGATTGGGGGGCCTGAACAATAGGAAAGTGGGGATGACACTTGTTGAGATGGTGAAAACATTGAGAGAACATGCTGTGGGTTGGGGATTGAGAGTCTGCTTTAGGCTGTGGTAAGTAAGCGGCAGGTATAAAAGTCGGAAATTCAGAGCACAGATCAGAGGTGGACACTTTGGGAACACCCACATCTCACAGTCTTGAGGATGATGGAGAATCACAGAGAGAGTCCAAGAGAGAGCAGCCAAAGAAGAAGGAGGAGAAGCAGGGGGAAACCAAGAGGTTGTGTGGATAATGGGGCTCCTCCCCTATGGAAATGCAGCCAAGGGGGCCAGTGAGGAATGCTCAGGGCTGACTCTGCACTAGTCCTGGGGAGATTACTGTTATCCCTACAATGGAGAAAGGGAAGAATTGAGTATAGACAACTTCTGTCATTTGGGAGTTGGCGGGGTGGGGGAACAGGGAGGAAGAAGCAAGGTTGTAGCTGTAGGAGAATGTGGGGTCAAGGGAATGGTCCAGTCATGAGGAAACACCTGGTGATCTAAGAATGAGCTAGATAAATTCAAGGTCATCTGGCAATGCAATAATTCACGAGCAATAGAAACATTGAAATAATAGTCCTTTGAATCTCATAATCCTTCTTTACTTTCTTATGTTCTTACTGAAACTAAACGGACTTCAAATATATCTGATGACTGGATTCTTCCAGCAATGCGTCTGATTCTGAAGAGTGTTCTTGCCTGTGCAACACCTTCTGTCTCCTTCCTCCCTCTTCCTCTTCATTAATATGTAGGTCAGAACTGAATGATCCAGGTGAGTGCATTTAATGATGCATTTGATGATGACATTGATCAGTCTTGTGCTCATTCCTGTTTAGCACCAGCGCATCTTTGGATTGGCTGCCTCTTTTGCGGGGAAGCGACCTGTCCTCTGGACCTCCACCTCCAAGCCCTTTCCCTCAAAGAGGCAGAGAGGCATTTCTTTGTTGCTACTACTTGACAGAAAGAAACCTCATAATTATCAGCCAGAATCAAAAGGTGGTGGTGGCTAAATTGTTACACAGTTTTACAGAATCTAGTATGAAGGATGAATTATTTAAAGCCAAGAAAATTGCTATGAAAATTTCAAAAGTCATGCTATTATTATTTCTGAAACACTGTCAGCAGAGATACCTAAGCATATTAATTGGAATGGCTCTACAAAATAAACTTATCATGCAAAAAAAAGCAATAAACCTTAGGATATTTGGAAAATTAGAATCTAATCAGAGAGCATCTTCAATTTAATTTATTTCACTGAAGCTTACCTTGTACAAGGCACTATGAAGTCTTGTTGAATAAGAAATAGCTCCATCATTAAAAAAGGAAAGACCAAAATCAAGTATCAAGTTATAATTATAGCAACCTGCAACACACATACAGCCCCCAAATTCCTCTCCAAACACATCAAGCATTTTCATATTTAGTCTTTCTGCATAGTTATTCCAACTCCCTAAGGCATCCTTCTTCCAGTTCTCTGCCTTTGAAATCATCACTCTTCAAGATCAGCTTCCTGGGGACTTGTGGGTCTTTATAATAAGAATTAACCCCTTCCTCCCCATTTTGCAACTGGACCATTTTCTTGCCAATATATCTATGTCTGCTCAGTCCTTTCCTCCCCACTTTGCAAATGGACCATTTGCCTACTAATATGTATATGTCTCCTCGGTCCATCAGACTGTGACCACTTTGAAGACAGGACTTATTTTTTATTATTTCTAAGTGCCTTTCCCTCAGCATCTAGACTAGTGCCTTGACCGTAATAAGAATATGATAAATTTTTGTGGAAAATAAATTATTTCATAGATCATCACCCTGAGAAAGCTCACTCAGAGACAAAAAGCCAACATACTTGCTGGAGTCTTGATAAAATTGGCTAGAATTTATTGGACTTAGTCTATGCCAGAAACTGTGTGTGTGTGTGTGTGTGTGTGTGTGTGTGTGTGTGTGTGTGTATGTCTAATACATTATGGCTAATCCTCACTTTAGTCCTTATCTCTTTGAAATATATTTTATTAAGCCTCATTTAAAGATGAGAAAACTGAAGGTCATAAAGGTTACCTAAAGTGATCAAGACAGCATGCTTGCAAGGGGCAGGTCTGAATCTAGTCTGGGTCTAAAACTAGACTTGAATCTAGTTTTGTCTGACTCAAAGTCTGGGCTTTTATCTACTACTCAAGCTGTCCCAGCTTCACCCCACAGCCATCGTTCTGACAGACAGGAGGAGCTGGTCAATTACTGAAAACTCCCCTGTGCCAGGCATCACACAATTGCATGTGTTTCATTTCATTAGATGCTCACAAAACTTCTGTGGGAATGACTTAAAGAGGCTTAGAGAATGTAAGTACGTTTCCCAAGATAGCATGGCTAGACGCGGCAGAACTGACATCTCTGCCCTGGGCTCTGCCCCTAACGAGGACACTGTGATAAACCTTTTAGACACTAAAAGAGTTATGCCAGACTCCCCATTGCTCAGCAAGCCCCCTTTGCTTTCCTAGATTATTTTTACTGCTCCTGATGCCACTTCCTGTGCTCTCTTCCCACTTTGCACCTCTTAGAAAAGCATGTTTCTCGGATCCTATGTCTGTAAGCTGTAGCTCCTTCATCGCTGACTCCTTTTCAGTAGCCCCGGGGTTTCCCTTCTCTGGATGCAGAGGGAACCTGTCTTCCAGTGACTTCCCAGGCACCCACGGATGAACCTCTGGGGGATTCAGCCCAGAGGAGGCTGTCCCTCCTGCACTGCACACCTTCACCCCTCCCTACCCAAGTCACAAAGACACTGAAACTTCCTCCCTGAGCTCTTTCCCATGATGCTCCACCTCTCTTTACACTACTCCCTGCCCATAGATCTCTCCAATTTTTACTCTTGCCAAGGTTTTATCAAAGCGAGTTTACAGAAGCTGACCCTCCCACTGTCAGTTTTTCCTTGCAGGGAGCACCCGGGGAGATTGGGTGGGGGTGAGTCTGAGTGAGGAATTCTTGCCCTCCACCAACACAAGGTCCTGCTTAGAGCTGCCAACAGTGACCCATGCAGAAAGAGCCAAATGCAGAAAGTGAGGACTAATTTTAATGCCCAAGATCAGGAAAAGAGGTGGGATTTCAAACAAGAGGCAGGCAGGACCTGCCCAGAGGGTAAAGTGAGCCTGACATGGTGAGATAATAGTGGGACAGGAAAAGGAATGAGTCACTCTTTGCTAGTTGTGAAGGCAGGTGACCTAAGGAACACAGCAATATGGGTAAAGGGTAAGAGAGAAGTGAACGGATTCATACTGAAAAGAGCACGGAGTACCTAGATGCTCCTGTGTGGGAAAATAGCCTTGCACCCTCTCTGGTTTTCAAACAAGGAAACTAAGACACGTTTTACTCAATAACAATCCCCAGGATCCCAAGTGAGAGTTTAAAGTGCACGGCCCGTCTGGTACACTTGAGGTAGTGTGCCGTCATGTAATTGACCACATTGTTAAATTACGCATTGACAGATAGTCACCCTTAGCTAATGAATCGCCACAGTTTTGAAATCTTTCTCAAGCTGCAAACTGAGTGAAATATTTAAATATCAGGACATAGTCAACTCGAAAGGCAAGACGAGTTTGTTCCAAGTGACTGCAGTTCAACCCTTGGGTAAATGAACTGTCTGCTGAGCTTCCAGCAGGTCACACTTTCTAGAAATTATAGTGTCTGTCATCTATACGCGAGATCCCTTCTTTTAACCTATTCTTGCTCATTTACTTTTCTTATACTTCAAAGATATAGAGTTTGAGCTTTTTTTTTTTTTTTAATTTTTAATGCTTTTCTGTAATGCTCAATGGGATTCATTTGAATCAACAAACAGAACAGCTGTGATGTGCTGGGTGTTAGTGTCTCTGGCAACTGTTCAGACAACACCTGCCTGCAGGTTTGGGGATTAGCATTTTTTCACAATTCTTCCCTTTCACAGCTCAGACTATCATGCTTTCCTTTCTTTTTGATCTGCTCAGGAGTGCTGTCTATTTCAGCTCCTTTTCTCTGCAGTGAGTCAGAAATGGAATTCAACATTCTCGTTGTTCCCTTGCGTCCCATCATTCCTTCCTTTCTTCTGCAGTATCTCCACTGCTTGCCTGAGACTCCTGCGGGTGAAGTGCCTCCCTCTGAACCACTGGAAACCTTTCTATCAGCACTTAATTACCGCCAATGTAATTTTACGTTAATTTGCCTCTTTCATCCACTAGACTCGGAGTCTCCTGAGAGCAGGAACTGGACCTTTTATGTATGTATCCTCTATAGCTACAACAGTGCCTGTCGTACAGAAGGTATTCAATAGACTTATGACTATTTATGAGTCCAGAGTGAGAGGTTTTAGAATGAGTTGTCTCCCTGCCATTTACTCACCTGAAATGGACAGAGCATTTCACCTTTTCCAACTTGTTTCCTTGTGTTAAATATAACAATACCATTCTCTTCTAATTATCGTATGAATGGAGATGAAGCCACGTAATGTGTTTTATAGATTGCAAAGTATATACGCATAGCATAAGTTACTGTGTTAACTCAAAGGTTTGGGGTCGACAATTAGAGGGAGGGTGTTTCAAACCAGTGGTTCTCAACCTTGAGTGATTTTGCCCTCTGGAGGACATTTGGCAATGTCTGGAGGCATATCCGGTCATCACATCTGGGTGGTGAGGGGTCTTGGTTACTGGCATCTTGTGGATAATGACCAGGAATGCTAAAAGCCCCCTACAACAAAGAATTCTCCACCTCAAATTGTCAATAAACCAAGGTTCAACACTGGTCCAAGCTTAAGCACATATAATGGGCAAAACACTTCCCGTAATATATTTGCCACTAGACAATTGTCTCAGTTTTAGCGTTTTATACTTCAATAGGGATCATTATATAATGCACTTATAACTATTGAAATAACTCCTTGTCTTTCACAATATAAATGTGTTTGCTTATTCTCTGTGTAATCTAGAAACAGTAATCTAACATATGGGAGAAATTTCTGGTGTCTTCTCCTTCCAGCCATATGGTAGACTTCTACTTTTCTAACCCTGTGGATGTAGACAGGCTTTCATGACTAGCACTCACCAATGCCCCGTAAACAGAAGATACGTGTGTCACTTCAGGGTTAAGCGTTTCATAGCTGGTACAAGACTGTTCAGTCTTCTCTTGCTCTGGTGTAGCGATTTCAGATGCAGAAGTTTATATGGCGATGACCCCACCACATGGAAGCAGCATGGATCCCAATCATCATGTGGTGGGCAGCTGCCTAGAGCCTCGCCCAGATCCACATAGGATTCCACATGAGCAAAAAATAAACGTGTTCTAGGTTAAGACATGGCAGTTTGAGGGTTTTTGTTAATGAAGTTTAACTTAGACTTACTTGACCACCACACTAATGAAAGTAAAAACAGTATTGGTTGCATTGACATTTCATATTTAACCCGAACAATTCCTAAGATGGAATCAATAAATACGTTAATGTAGAATTGGTGGGAGATGGGAAAAGGAAATGATTGACCCAGTATCTTGCTTTTCAGAGTATCTCTATGTAATTATGACAACTATGCTGGGTCTGGCCTCACGGTTTTGTTTTCAAAGGGCCAGAGTCTGGAAATTTTGACTAAGTCGTTTTGTTGATAGATCATCCTTCAACCACTAACATGTATTTAATTAATATGTAGCAAATCTTGAAACCTTCTTGATATTCTAACTGACTCAAAATGCCATAACCATATACATTGGACAACACATTACTGACTGAGACTTCATGGCCTTTGCTTCAAGGAAACTCCTAGGCAAATTAGTCTTGAATTCCAGGACTTTTTCTGTCAATTCAGCCGGATTGAATTTGCAAAGCTTGCCCTCTTGAGGCCAAACAGTTCCAATCGACAAATTATTATACCTGGATGATAGCGAATAGTCTACTTGCTCTTGAAGCTACTAACTGCTGAGTTCTGGAATAGGCAGCAATGCAGAGTGAAGAGTATGGACTCTGGAACCAGTTGTCCGGCTTTGTGTCTGGGACCTACCACCTCTTATCTGTGACATCTGAGGCCCATTCCTTCATCTGTAAAATACGAATAGTAAAAGTACCCATATTATGGAGATGTTCAGTTAAAGGTGTTGATAGATGTATAGGACTCAAAATAATATTTACTACAGAGCAAGTGTTCAAATAAAGTACATTTACATTGTCTGTAGTGACTCTGAACTAGTATCTGCACACAATTTCCTCAGAGTGTTACATACATGAACTAAACAAGAAGTTACTATTCTTTGAGGGGCACCAACTGAACATTTCAAAATATATTCAAAACAGATACATTCAACAGTTTAGAAATATGACATAATCTATGTTGAAATGTCCTATCTCCAACAAGATCTCCATCAAACCATGAAGACAATCCCACGAAGACATTTGGGTTTTGTTTGAAACATTAAGATTTGTAAATATATCTTCACAAATGATGTTCTTAAATGGCTCTGAGAAAAGAGGTATTTGTTAAGTGTTCTTTCTCTCTTTTTTATTTCCTTTTAACGTTTCCGGGCAATCAAATCAACATTGCAATGACTAGTTTAGACATGAAAATCGTACTGCAGATAAAAAAAGCAGATAAATTTACTTTAAAAAATGGCCTTTGGTGGATTCAAAGAGGATTTTCAATTCAATATAGGAATTAGTCATAAAATTGATTACTGTACATTTTCTGGAAGATGGTGTCAATTGGCTCCGTGAAGAAATAGTTAAAAGTATATCCTGCTCCCACACAATAGTGGGACCTCCACAATAAGTCTGCCACACAAAATACAATCTCCTACAAACTAAGATGTTATCATTGTATTTGGCTCTTTGATCTCATGAATATTAGATTATCCTGCACAATGTGAAAACAGAAGGCCACGAAGAGAATTGTCAAAATTGGCTAGAATTTCATTTATGTTTTGCCAAGCTGTTCTGCATCAACTGTTGAAAATTATATAAAAATGAAACATGGAATTAAAATTATAATGGTTAAGTAGGAATACATAACCTATGGAAAAATATTGGGAAATTTAATTGTCTGATACTTTAAAAATTAATACATTTTTAATTACTTAAGATTATATTGATAATGGGGCACTTTGTGCTTTTGATCTCAATCATATCATGTTACTATAGACACTTAAGAAAAATGAGAGGCTGATAATTTAATCAGAAAGACACACAGAAAATCTACTTCGACATGCATAGCAAAGGACTTGCCAGGGACCACAGTACGAGCTACTCAATAGCCACTTAAAGCATGATTGATTTTTAGCATATTTTATGCATTGATAAAATGAACTGCATATTTATGAATATTATCTATATATCACTTTGTGCGGACAGCAGGGCATATATTTGAGCTCCATTTAGAGCTGCAAAAATGGAGATTGGAGAGTTGATGATCTCCTGAGGTCACATAAGAAACGGCAGAGGCAGAAATTGACCTAACCGTGCTAGATATGCTCTTTATCTATTCAAAGATCACAGAGTTAGTCAATGGAAGAAACTAGGATGTGAGCTCAGATCTTTGATTAGAGTCTAGTGCTCAATCGATATTCATTCATCAAATTTTTAATGAGTACCTGCTACATAGATATTGAATGTTGATGTTCTTAGAGTGACCAAGCCCAAGTCCCTGATTAGACTTTATAATGCAGAATGAGACACAAAGTACTAAATGTACATTATAATGCAGTGCCAAAGTGAGTGGGGTAACACAGGATGCTATTGCAGAGGAAATAAGGGGCTTCCTTCCTAGACTGGGAGAAGGGAAAAGAGGAAGTGTGGTTTAAGTTGAGAGCTGAAGGCTGTTAGGAACGAGACAAAGGAAGGGAGACGAAGGGGAAGGGGAATTCAGAGTAAGTGCCCCAAGAAAAAAGAGAACATGGCATCTTAGGAAAAAAGGATGGATTTCAGCAATGACTAAAAGAGACAGTATGAGTGGAAGTCGAGATGTTGAGAAGCAACAAATGTCATCTTACAAACTGAACTTCGTGTGGAAACACTCATGATTTTTTTAAATGTTTTATTTTTGAGACAGAGGGAGACAGAGCGTGAGCAGGAGAGGGGCAGAGAGAGAGCGAGACACAGAATCTGAAGCAGGCACCAGGCTCCGAGCTGTCAGCACACAGCCGGACTTGGGGATTGAACTCACAAACCGCGAGATCATGACCTGAGCTGAAGTCGGACACTCAACCGACTGAGCCACCCAGGCGCCCCAGAAACACTCATGATTTTTAAACAGGGTTGAGACACAATTTAGTTTGAATTCTGGTTAAACATGGCATATTGAATGCATGTATTTACCTCCATTTGCTCCTAAAAGTCCAGTAACATGACAACAGATGAATTTAAAAGCTAAGTGGTGCCTGGGTGGCTCAGTCAGTTAAGCATGTGACTTTGGCTCAGGTCATGATCTCATGGTTCCTTAGTTTGAGCCCTGTGTCAGGCTCTGTGATGACAGCTCAGAGTCTAGAGTCTGCTTTGGATTCTGCATCTCCCTCTATGTCTCTGCCCCTCTCCTACTCACGCTCTGTCTCCCTGTCTCAAAGGTAAACAAACATTAAAAAAAAAAAAGTTAAAAAAACCCAAATCAAATAGACTGAAAAAGGAGACAAGAGGAAATGAGAAATGGTTACAAATATTTTGAAAATGGAAAGCATACCAGAAGTGGTAATTGACATAACAGAGCTGAGAATGCAGAAATCTAGGCACTTGTAAGAGAGATGCTTATGAGAAACTATGCAATGTAGAAGGTAGACCTGGAAAGACTTAGGAGCCTGCAGGTAAAGATTCTTTTGAGGGCAATGAGGTAAACTCTGAGCAGTTTAAAGTGAGTTTAATATCACTTCAAAGTTCAGTTACTTGATCAGATCCTCTCTGCAAGTCTGTACAACATGTTACCATTCACCTGCCTATAGAATCCATAGGGTTTGCTATCAGGAGGAATTACATGGAAGGGGATACCAAGCATGGTGTAATGAAGGGCAAAGTGACGAGGTGGGTGGGTGAACATCTGCAGGCTGAACATGGAGACTTCTGTGCTCTCTAACTAGCAATGAGGCTTATAGCTCTCAGAAAGGAGACTGAGAAATTATTTTCTGGAAAATGTGAGCAACCAAAGAGAAAAGCACTGCAGACGCTGAGTTGGAGAGGGTCAACAAAGTAGTAGCTGGGTCTCCCATCCAATCATCCAATGGTGAAACTCACCAGTCAATAATCCCTATTCATGCTCAAAGAATTCCACTAATGATGGTGTCTCACTCTTGAATCAATGAAATATCAGGAGACATTGAAATATACCCTCCAATATGTAAGCCAGAGACATAATAAAGATTAAAAACACTCCAAGAGAAATGTAGAAAATTTAGAAAAAAATTGGGAGAAAAATAGAGAAAAAAAAAGATCAATTTTTCAGGCAGGTATGAGAAAATATTTTTTTGTTTAAAATAAAATGGTGCTATTAGAAAAAAAAATGGTGCTATTAGAAAAAAAATGGTGCTATTTAGAAAAAATTTGGGAGAAAAATAGAGAAAAAAAGATCAATTTTTCAGGCAGGTATGAGAAAATATTTTTTTGTTTAAAATAAAATGGTGCTATTAGAAAAAAAATGGTGCTATTAGAAAAAAAGAATAAAGAACCAGAAGAATTCTTGGAGGTAACATATATAATTGCAAAAAAATCAATAGGAAATCATTGAGGAAGAATAACCTCGCTAAAAAATGAAATATAAGTGTGAGAAGTTGGATTATTTTTCAGAAAATATCTCCTCCTTTCCCCCACAGAGTAGAGGATATTCTCCCACTCTACTGATGTTGAGTTAGAACCACAAGGCCGAAAGATGTACGTAGAAGTGACAGTGTGCTGTTTCTAAACGAAAGTCTTAAGTGGCACATGAGTTTCTATTTGGCTTCTTGAACATCTGCCTGTTGAGAAGCCACTGGTCCAAGGAAGATGAGAAATACACATGGCAAATAACCCTGATCTGCCAAGCCCAAGTGACTCTAGCCAAACCTTGCAGAGCCCCAGTCAACTAGAGACCAGTGAGCAATAAACAAACAAACAAACAAATAAATGCTTTTTTGTGACACTGAGCTCTAGAGAATTTTATTACACAGCATTATTGCAGTAATAACTAAAATAATATAAGACAAAAATATAAAACTCAAAACAAACAAACAGGACTCAATCCAAGAGTTTAAACAGCCAGATAATAGATATTTCACAAAGAGAGAACCAAAAACATTTTAGGGGAGAACATAGGAAAGAAACAATACATGAAAAATTCCCAGGATTGAATGACATAAATTTCTATATTCAAAGAGCCCAATGGGGACGCCTGGCTGGCTCAATCGGTTAAGCGTGGGACTTGGGCTCAGGTCATGATCTCACAGTTTGTGAGTTCAAGCTCTGCATCAGGCTCTGCTCTGACAGCTGAGAGCCTGGAATCTGCATTAGATTCTGTGCTCCCTCTCTCTGCCCCTCCCCCATTTGCACTCTGTCTCTCTCTCAAAAATAAATAATAAACATTTAAATTGTTTTAAAAAATAAAATAAAAGAGCCCAATGAATACAAACAGATCTACACCAAGGAAGATCTGATGAAATTTCAGAATATCATGGATAAAGAGAAGGATTAAAACTTCCAGACAAAATAAATAGGCTACATATGAAAAACAGTCAACCACATGGAATTGGTCTTAATAAGGTAATACTGAAAGCAAAAACTCAATAAACAAATGCTTTTGAAATTAAAATTGAGAAGGTAAAGATTCTAAGCTAGAATCATGGAACTATTCAAACATTAAATCAAATATGAGGGTAAAGTAATAGTATTTTCAGTCATGTAAGCACTCAAAATTATTTACTTTCAAAACCTTTTTTCCAGAAAGTTATTAAAGAATATGAGAATAAGATGAGGTAGACTTGAGATCAAAGAAGTGAGAGCTCCAACATATTAGAAGAAAAAAATTCAGAATTATGGCAAGAGAAAGTTCTAGAACAACAGCTGTGCAGCCAGCCCAAGATTTCAGTCCCAATTAGAGAAAGACAATGAAAGGCTTTAGGAGGAATAGCTTCATGGAAAATAATACAGCCAACAGCCTAATAGTTTACCTAACATACTTGACAATCTTACTAGAGATTTTATAGGTCTTTTTGAGAGCTTGGAGGACATAAAGCAGAAACATAAGGCAGAAAAAGTGAAATGAGACATTACTTTTATAGTAAAACACAAGATCCCTTTGAAGGATTGAAGTTTCCATAAAGTACCTTTGTACGCATGCAGTATTTTTTTACTGCATGTTTGAATTATATGTACTGCATGCCTTTGTTTGGATTTCCTCAGAAGCTGACTCAAAGATAATGTTTCAAATGTAAGTAGCTTATTTGGGAAGTAAAGGAAACACTGGGAGGAGAAAGGGGAGGTGAGAGGAAGGAAAAGAAGCTCACAAAGTAAGAGGGAAACCAAAGGCAACTGCAAATTGTTCTCCGTACCCATAAAAATAATTTTGAAACCTAGTTTTTTCACTCAACCTTGTATTTTTAAGCTATCTCTACATATCCATGTAGTATTTCGCTTACCTTTATTTCCTGTATGTTATCCCACTATCTAAATAAATCATAGCTGGGGTGCCTGAGTGGCTCAGTGTGTTGATCACCCAACTCTTGGTTTTAGCTCAGGTCACGATCTCATGGTTCCTGAGTTGGAGCACTGCTGTCAGTGCAGAGCCTGCTTGGGATTCACTCTCTCCCTCTCTCGCTTCCTCTCTCTCTTTCAAAATAAATATACTTTAAAAATGTTACAAAAAATTAATAAATCATAGCTTATTTACTCATTCTTCTTGTTCCTGCCTTTCCGATTACACTGAATGATGCAATATTTTTGCCCATGACTCCTTGTGAATATTTGTAAAAGATTGGGTTTTGTTTTATGTTTTTAGCACTGATGTTGGGTTATTAGGTGTGATAGGTTAATTTTTTATGTATGTATGTATGTACTTAGGTAGGTAGGTAGGCTTCACACCCAGCGCAGAGCCCAACACGGGACTTGAACTCAAGATCCTGAGATCAAGAGTCAGATGCCCAACTGACTGATCCACCAGGCACCCTATAGGTGTGATGGTTAATTTTATGAGTCAGCTCATCTAGGATACGATACCCGGATATCCGGATGCTGCTGTGAAGGTATTTTTTTGGATGAGATGGACATTGAAGTCAGTAGACTTTGAGCAAAGCAGATTACTCTCCATAAGGTAGTTGAGCCTCATCCAAGCAGTTGAAAACCTTAAGAAAGAGCTCTACTTGCCATCAGCAGCTGGCCTTCAGAGTTGAGCAGCAACCCTTAATTCTTTCCTGGTCTCTATCCTGCTAGCCTACCCTGCATATTTCTGACTTGCTAGTGTTTATAATCATTGTATAAGACATCTCTTTAAAATAAAGGAATTCCTCTTTAGATCTACAAATTAGAGATTAGAGATATGTGTGTCTTTATATTTATGTAAACACTGTCAGAAAGCAAACATTTCCTGTCCCCTTCAGGTTCCTTCTAGCCAGACTAAGAATCAAACTGACATGAGACATTAGAAAATCAAGTTCGCTCTTATATGTATGGGGAATCCACGAAGATCTGGAAATTCCAAAGACCGTCAAAGACAGTCAGGCAAAATGAGATATATATGTCATTCTGAATGAAGGAGAGTGGGGCAGGGGTCTGGAACTTCAAAGGGAAGGAATGCAACTCACAGGAAGATGAAAAAATAAATGCTTGTTAAACAAATGTTCACTGGGTCCCTCAGAAACAATGGGACAGACAGAACTTGAACAAAACCGACCTTGCTAGGTCCCTCCCTGTCTACCATACCTAGTTCATAGGATAATGTAGTTATCTATGGTGATAGTGCTCTTTTTGGAGCAGGTCCTCTATCTAAATCCTTTTTAAGCTATTGTGGGAAAGGCAAAGAATTTTTCCTGAAACTCCTGGGTTTTGATTGCTTCTTAACTCAAAATCATCTTCATGGCAAAGCGGCCCATCTTGGGGCAGCCTGCCGTGGGCCCCTATAACACATGCACATCCTACTGAGTCTGTTTCTTCAGAGAACTCTTCTAATACATCTAATGAGTACACATAGAACTTTACCAGATATTGCCAAAATGTTCTACAAATGTTCTAGGATTTTTACATTCTCATCATCAGTTAGAAGAAGGATTATTTCTTCACATTACTACCAGCATTTAACTTAGTCACACTATAATAGTTTTGACCAGTGTGATGATTGTGAAATATTATCTTGTTATTTTATTTTGTATTTTTTTCACTGCTATTATTTCTTGATTTAGAAGCTTTTCATATATCCCATTTGGTCATTCGTATATAAGCTTCTTTAAAAAAACACATTAATTTTTTTAAATAAACTTTCATTAGTGTTTTGATTTACAAAGAAAAAATTACACAAGTGAAAAGTGTAGAATTGGATGAATTATCACTAAACAATTCCACCACAGCTATCATCTAGGATTTAGATTCTAGATTTTAAAAAATCAAACACTGCCAAAACCTAGAATGTTCCTTCTAAATACTCCACCCTTTCTTTTCGCCAAATAATAAACACTATCCTGAATGCTAATCTTATTGTTTAGTCTTACTATTTTATAGAAGTGGAACCAGACCACACGAACTAGATTGAGTCTGGTTTCCTTTCCTCAACCTGTCTGTGAGGTCAGTCCATGCTGCAGAACAGATTGATAGGTGATCATTTTCACTGCTGCTGCATCGTTCATTGCATAACTACACAAAAATGTATTTCTCTAATCTGTTGTTGCTTAACATAGGATGATATCAGAAAACTTATTGCATGTTTTTCAGTGCACACAAGTGCGTACCTAGCAGTAGAAATGTGTACCTTTACTTCAGCGGATGAAAGTTCTCCATATGGAGGTGCCTGGATGGCTCAGTCGGTTCAGTGACTCTTGATTTGGGCTTAGGTCATGATCTCCTGGTCCCTGAGTTTGAGCCCTGAATTGCACTGTGCACGCACAAGGTGGAGTTTGCTGGGGATCCCCTCTCTCTTTCCCTTTCTCTTTCTCTTTCTCTTTCTCTTTCTCTTTCTCTTTCTCTTTCTCTTTCTCTTTCTCTTTCTCCCTCCCTCTCTCTCTCTCTCTCTCTGCCCTGCCCTGCTTGCTTTCTCTCTCTCTCTCAAAAATAAATAAATGGACTTAAAAAAAAAACAAGCAAAAAACTTCTCCATATAGTTGTACAAGTTTTCACTCCCAACTGCAATACATGTGAGCTCTGGGGCCTCTATAGTTTTGCCAACAATTGGTACTATCAGCGCTTTTTTTAAAATTTTTATTTATTTTTGAGAGAGACAGAGACAGAGAGAGAGAGAGAGAGAGAGAGAGAGAACAAGCAGGGGAGGAGCAGAGAGAGGAAGACACAGAATCGGAAGCAGGCTCCACATTCCAAGCTGTCAGCAAAGAGCCTGATGCGGGGCTTGAACCCATGAACCATGAGATCATGACCTGAGCTGAAGTTGGATGCTTAACTGACTGAGCCACCCAGGTGCCCTGACACTTTTTAATTTGAGCCAATCTATGAAGTGTGAAAAGATTGATTTGTGGTCTAAATGATCACTTCCCTGCTGACTGATGAGACTGATCACATTTGCATATGTTTGTTGGCTATTTGGATCCTCTTTGTTTTTGTTTATTTATTTTGAAAGAGAAAGAAAGCATGAGCAGCACATGAAGGGGCAGGGGAAGGGGAGAGGCAGAGAGAGGGAGAGCAAGAATCCCAAGCAGGCCCCTCGCTATCAGCACAGAGCCAGATGCAGGGCTCAATCTCACAAACTGTGAGATCATGACCTGAGCAGAAATCAAGAGTGAGAAACTCACCCAATCGAGCCACCCAGGCACCCCTATTTGGAGCCTGTTTTTATGAAGTATCTTTACAAGTCTTGTTCTCCCATTCTTCTATTTTGTCATATGTATGTTCTTAATGAGTTTTATAAATTATTTACATATTTCCAATTTGAGTTTTTTGTTTTTATTGTGTAGTAAATATATTTCCCTACTCTGTTAACTTACGTTTTACTCTCTTACTGGCTTAATTAAGAGAAAAATTTAAATGTTATGTAGTTTAACTTAGCATAATTTCCTTTATAACTGTCAGTTTTGTTATTGTTTAAAAAATCCTAACATCCTGAAATCATAAAGATATCCTCTTTTGTCATGTTCTATAATGGTATTGTCTGAAATAGAACTACCATATGATCTAGCAATTCCGTTTCAGGGAATATTTCTAAAGGAAATGAAAAGAAATACCTACATTTATTGTAGTATTATTCAGAATAGCCAAAATGTGGACATAATCTAAGTGTCCATCAATGGATGTTTGGATAAAGATAATGTCACACGCACGCACACACACACACACACACACACACACACACACACATTCAGCCATGAGAAAGAAGGAAATCTTGCCATTTGCGACAATATGGTTGGATCTTGGGGGCATTATGTTAAGTGAAATAAGTCAGGCAGGAAAAGACAAATACTGCTTGGTATCGTTTATATGTGAATTCTAAAAAAGCCAAACTCCTAGAAACAGAGTAGAATAGTAGTTATGAGGGAGTAAAAAGGTATAAACTCAAAAGGTATAAACTCCCAGCTATAAGAAGAATAAGTCCTGGGGATCTAATGCACTGCATGATGACTATCATTAACAATTCTGTATTATATACTTGCAAGTTGCTAAGAGAGTAAATCCTAAATGTTCTCACCACAGAAAAAGAAATGGTAATTATGTGAAGTGATGGAGATGTTTCCTAATGCTACAGAAGTAATCCTTTTTCAATATATAAGTTTATCAGCTCAGCACGTCATATATCTTAAACCTACACAATGTTATATGTTTTTTTTTTTTTTGCCTATTTTTGTTTTAACTGGAGGCTCAGATGCCACAATGTTATATGTTAACTTTATCTCTGTAAAAGGGGGGGGGGGATTGCTGCAGTGATAGAAATGATCTTTATCTACGTCAAACTGTTACCATAGCCATTAAACACACGTGGCTGTTGAGCCCTGGAAGTATAGCTAGTGACTGAGGGAATACTTTCAAACTTTAACTTTAATTAATTGAAATATAAGTTGCTACATGTGGCCAGTGGCTGCCGTATTGAATAGAAATCACTCAGTTACGTCCTCGGACTACAGTAGGATTAAACTAGAAACCAGTAACATAAAGATAGCTGGGAAATCCCAAAATATTTGGAAATTAACATAATTTCTAATAATACATGGGTCAAAGCAGTATCAAGATAAACTTAAAATTTACTTTGAACTAAATTAAAGAAACTCCAGTTTATCAAACTATGGAATGCAATGAAAGGCGGGCTTAGAAGTAAATGTATAGCACTAAATTCATGTTTGAAAAGAAGAAAGTTCTAAAACCTAATCTTCTTAAAAAGCTTCTGCACAACAAAGGAAACAATCAACAAAACTAAAAGGCAACCAACGGAATGGGAAAAGATATTTGCAAATGACATATCAGACAAAGGGCTAGTATCCAAAATCTATAAAGAGCTCACCAAACTCCACACCCGAAAAACAAATAATCCAGTGAAGAAATGGGCAGAATAAAAATGGGCAGAAAACATGAAGAGACACTTCTCTAGAGAAGACATCTGGATGGCCAACAGGCACATGAAAAGATGCTCAACGTCGCTCCTCATCAGGGAAATACAAATCAAAACCACACTCAGATATCACCTCACGCCAGTTAGAGTGGCCAAAATGAACAAATCAGGAGACTATAGATGCTGGAGAGGATGTGGAGAAACGGGAACCCTCTTGCACTGTTGGTGGAAATGCAAACTGGTGCAGCCGCTCTGGAAAACAGTGTGGAGGTTCCTCAAAAAATTAAAAACAGACTTACCCTATGACCCAGCAGTAGCACTGCTAGGAATTTACCCAAGGGATACAGGAGTACTGATGCATAGGGGCACTTGTACCCCAATGTTTATAGTAACACTCCCAACAATAGCCAAATTATGGAAAGAGCCTAAATGTCCATCAACTGATGAATGGATAAAGAAATTGTGGTTTATATACACAAAGGAATACTACATGGCAATGAGAAAGAATGAAACATGGCCCTTTGTAGCAACGTGGATGGAACTGGAGAGTGTTATGCTAAGTGAAATAAGTCATACAGAGAAAGACAGATACCATATGTGTTCACTCTGATGTGGATCCTGAGAAACTTAACAGAAACCCATGGGGGAGGGCAAGGGAAAAAAAAAAAAAAGAGGTTAGAGTGGGAGAGAGCCAAAGCATAAGAGACTCTTAAAGACTGAGAACAAACTGAGGGTTGATGGGGGGGTGGGAGGGAGGGGAGGGTGGGTGATGGGTATTGAGGAGGGCACCTTTTGGGATGAGCACTGGGTGTTGTATGGAAACCAATTTGACAATAAATTTCATATATTAAAAAAATAAAAAAATAATAATAAAAAAAATAAAACCTAATCTTCTACCTCAGCAAGCTAGGTAAAGTAAATGAAGCCTAAGGTAAATAGAAAAACTTAATAATAAAAATTATAGTGGAAAACAATGAAATCAAAGGGGAAAAGTTAATAAAACCAAGTTGTTTTCTTAAAACGAACAACAAAATCCATACATAGAGCCTCATTAACCAAGGAAAAAGTAGACAAATGGCTAATATGCAAAATGAAAAAGGAGTCATCACTATCACTACAGAGCCCGTGAAAAGAATAAGAAAAGAATATTATAAACAACTTTATGGCTACAAATTTGATAGCTTAAATTAAATGGACCATTTCCTTATACCAACCCTCACAGGGATAATTGGATAACTTGAATATATGTCTATCTATTAAAGAAATTGAATCAATAGTTCATAAACTTCCAAAAAATAGAGCACCAGACCTATGTAATTTCACTGGTGAATTCCACTAAATGTTTAAAGAAAAAATAATGCAAGGTCTTCACAATCTTTTACAGAAAATAGCAGCAGAAGGAACACTTCCTATCCCTTCCTATAAATTCAGAATTATCCTAATACCAATCCAGATAAACTGATATAAAGAAATAATTGAATAAGGGCACTGCGGCTCAGTCGGTTGAGCATCTGACTTCGGCTCAGGTCACGATCTCATGGTTCGTGGGTTCGAGCCCAGCATCGGGCTTTGTGCTGACAGCTCAGAGTCCAGAACCTGTTTCAGATTCTGTCTCCCTCTCTCTATGCTCCTCTCCCACTCGCGCTCTGTCTCCGTCTCAAAAATAAATAAACGTTAAAAAAAAAAAAAGAAATGACTGAATCAATAAATGAGAGAGAAGAGACAAATCTACCATGTAGAAGAATTCCAAAGGATTTATGTAGCGATTGTACCCTAAAGGCTGTGGCACGGAACTCCCCACTCCCTAAGTGCTGGCTGTTCACAGTGATTTCATTCCAAAAAGAACACTATGGAAAGGGAGGGGGTGGGGAACAAACAGCCTTAGAGTGGAGAAATTTGACATGTTACCTCAGCCAAGTGGTCTAGATCAACATCGACAGCGTTGACACGTTGATTGTATATACCCTTGACGTGACATGAGAGTGGCACTTCTCTGTGGTCTTCCTCCCCAGACCCATAACTGTTATCATGAGGAACATGTCAGAGAAGCCCAACTGAGGCACAGTCGACAAAATACCTAGCCAGGACTCCTCAAAATTGTCAATCGAGGCCATTAGAAACATGGAAAGTCTGAGAAACTGTCAAAGCTGAAGAAGGCTACGTGCAATGTGGTACCCTGGCTGGGATCCCAGAACAGAAAAAGGGCATTAGGTCAAAACTAGGACATCTGAATAAAGCAGGGACTTTATTAGTTGTATAAATGTTGGTTCATTAATTGTGGCAAGCGTACCATAACTAATATATTTGCAACAAGGGAAACCAGATATGAGGTATATAGGAACTCTCTGTACTATCGTTGAACTTTTTTGTAAATCTAATACTATTCTAAAGCAAAAAGCCCATTAAACTAAATTAATGGGGATATGCTGAAAACTTTCTCTCAAAAACTGGGTTGCCTACTATCTCCCTTTTTATTCAAAATCATATTGGAAGCCCTAGCCTGTGAATTGAAATATGAAAAAGGAATAAAATATATAAGAGTTGGAAAGTCAGAAAAAAACAATATGTTTCTATACATTAAAAAAATGCCAACTCTGTGGGGCGCCTGGGTGGCTCAGTCGGCTAAGCATCCGACTTCGGCTCAGGTCATGATCTCACAGTCTGTGGGTTCAAGCCCCGCATCGGGCTCTGTGCTGACAGCTCAGAGCCTGGAGCCTGCTTCCGATTCTGTGTCTCCCTCTCTCTCTGTCCCTCCCCTGCTCATGCTCTGTCTCTCTCTGTCGCAAAAATAAATAAAAACATTAAAAAAAATTAAAAAAAAAATGCCAACTCTGTAAGTTAATTTTTAGAATTATCATAGTCATTGAAGCTAAATTCATTCTCCACAAATGTTTTATTTTCATTGTTATAAACCAACTATAAACAATTCAAGAACTTGACATATTATTGTAAGATATTAAGACATACATTAATGCTAGATATACCACATCAATATTTTTGAAGACTGAGTATTTTCAATTCTTCTTAAATTAATCTATGAATTCAATGTAATTCCAATAAAAGTCTCAGCAGGTGTGTTTGTGAAAACTGAGACGTCAATGCTAAGATTTATCTGGAAATGTAAAGGAACAAGAATGGCTATAGCAAACTTGAAAAAGAATTACAAAATGAGAGGATTTGACTTGCCTGAAAAGATTTATAATAAAGCTATAGTAGTTAACACACATAAGAATGGGTCCAAGTATAGACACATAGACTGGTGGAAGGAGAGAGTGAAAACAGACCTTTTCTTTCTTTTCTTTTTAATGTTTATTTGTTTATTTTGAGAGAGAGAGGGCAGAGGAAGGGCAGAGAGTGAGAGGGAGAGAGAGGATCCCAAGCAGGCTCCGTGATGTCAGCACAGAGCCACACGTGGGGCTAGAACTCACAAACTGTGAGATCATGAGCTGAACCCAAACCAAGAGTCAGATGCTTAACCCACTGAGCCACCCGGGAACCCAGAACAGACCCATTCTCATAGGAGCACTTGAATTAAGACCAAGGAGGTGAATATTTCTGCATCAGTTGGTTATTTGTGTGGGGGAAACAAATGACACTTGATATCTACTTTCAATATTTCCTTTAGAACAGTCCTGCTGATTAGCTTTTATTCTTCATTCAATGATCACTCACTACATGGCATTTTTCTCTAGTTTTCTTTGTAAAATCTGCATCTATCTGAAATTATCTCATTTGATTGCTTTTTAATATTCTACCTAGCTTCCACTACAATATAAAGTCCTTGAGAGTAAGAATCTTGTCCATTCTACTCACTGTTGTACTTGGAGTATCTAGAACATTTCTTGGCACGATCATAAGCTTTCTATATAAAAAGCATTTCTAAATAAACGAATGTGTAAATCTGCCAGGGAAATTCGGAGTGAAAAGAGCAGGTAATCCGCTGACCCAGCATTTGAATGATGAGGAGGAGTTTACCTGGGAGAGTCTTGGATGAGGTAATGGTTTGGAACATATTCCAGATAAAGAGCGTAGTAAGTATGAAAGGTTCGATGAACGTGTGAAAGCATCACTGGGGGATTTTCCAAGCAGGCCATTCCTCTGTGTAGCAAATGGAAATGTTAAAGAGTCATTTACTCAGTCACAAGTCTCAGATTACTCGTATTATTTTCTTTTCATTTGATAGATGAAAAACACTTGCTTCCACACTGAAATACCAGCCCAGGATTCTGAAGACTTCTCCATCTGCCCAACCCAACTCTCAGCCTTTTCCAGTTTGGGGTTGCATGAGCGGATGTTACTCAGCACTTATTTACATTACCTGGTATTATTTTTAAGTCAGTAGTTCTGCAAGTCAAGTGCATGCCACGCTCATCTCATTTTTTTTTGTTTGTTTGTTTTTAAATATAGCTTCCTGGGCTCTCCTTCTGAAAGATTAAGCCAGAATGTCTGAGTAAGCTCACTAGCCAGCTCCCTAGATGTCTTAGTCTGGGCTGATACAACAAATTACTATCATAATTACTGCAACATTAACCTAGAGTGAGTGGCTTAAACAACAAACATTTCTCACCGTTCTGGAATCTGAGAAGTCCAAGTTCAAGGTGTCAGCAGATTCAGTTTCCGGTGAAATCCACTTCCTGGGTTACAGGCCTGTGTTTTCTTTCTGTGTCCTCACTGGGTGGAAGGGGAGAGAGCTTTCTGAAGCCCCTTTCATAAGGGCACTGATCTCATTCATGAGAGCTCTACCTGCATGACCAAATCACCTTCGGTCCACCTCCTAACACCATTATTTTGGGGGTTAGGATTTCAACATACAAATGTCGGGGATTACATGTAGTCTATAACTTCAGGAATGCAGAGCAAGTGTGCTAACGACTAAATTCTCATCTAAATCCTGCTAACCAAAGTGTGGTCCACTCAAACCATTCACATCACCTGGGAACTTATTTGAAATTCTGAATCTCGGCCCCCACCCCACATGTACTCAATCAGAATCAGCTTTCCTAAGATCCTAGATGATTCATATGCACTTTTAAGTTTGAGAGGCATGCACTGATCTAAACCACTGTGCTCCTACACTTAAGGCGTCAGCATCACCCGGGAACTTGTTCGAATGCAAATTAGCTGACTGCACCCCAGTTCTGGGGGACCAGAACCCCTCTGGGGGTAGGCATAGCCATTTGTCTTAACAAACTCTTAACACTCAAGTTTGAGAAGCACTGGATTCGAGCCATTTTCCTGCTTTTAGCTGTGACCATTTTTAACTTTAAGCCATTTGCCGCCTATGAGTTTTAGCACCACAATTCTATTTCTAATGTCAGTGGGAACCTAAGAGAGTTAGAGAAGGAGGAACCTGTAAAAATCTATGGCGATATGTATGTATGGAACAATATGCTGCACTTATGGCAATAAATAGAGGATTTCCTCTTTCCTCAAGCTGGAGACATATTGAAAGGACTCTCTAGTTGGGTGAACATACAAGCCATATGCTGGCAGGCCATAAAACTTGTTTAAAGACATATCCATGCTTTTTTCAATAGCTATTTTAGTAAAGGTTTTACTCCCACCTTGATGTCTAAATTTTAAGACGCCTCCACCTCTGAAAAACATTTTTCAAAGATGTCAGATTATAGCAGAGTGAACAGCTTCTTTAGTTTATTTCAGGACGCTGCCAGAGCATTGTCGGCTCCAGGTGTTTCTAAATATTACGGGTGGGGGGCTTCCCTCGCTTTTATAAACACAGCAAGGCAAAGCTTCCTATCTTTGTTCTTTAAATAAAAGCCCTCAAAACTACCTATTACTTCTCAATCAATTCCTGGGGTTTATGTCACAGCCTCTGGTAGCTGAAGGCTTAAATAAGATTGTTTTACAGATCCTCGGTCTTCTTCAGACCCACTCCTTCATTTAAATACTAAAGCGTTATAAGTCCTTTGCCAAGTTCAGAGTCAATCTGCCATTCCCTTTCCCAAGGGGCCGCAAGAGAGAAATCGCAGGCGGGAACTCCAGGTGTTAAACCCTCTGGGGGCAGAGGCTGGAAGGAGGTTTAACCCCCGGCCAGAGCCGCGCCCCCGGACCACTACCCCCGCGCCTGCGCGCCCGGACCCGGGCGTTCGCGAGCCGGCTCCGTGGCCTCCGCACTTTTTCAGGCCCACCTCGAACCGCCCAGGGCCAGCAGGGGGCGGCCGGGCTCCGCGCGCCCCTGCGAGGAGGGGACGCCCCGGGAAAGGAAGTTCCCGGCTCCCGCCCGGCCGCCCACCCAGAGCGCAGGCGGCGGAGGGAAGCGGCCTCCCCTCCGGGTCCTCCCCCGCCAGCCAGTCCCCGGCCCTTTCCCCGCCCCGCTCGGCTGCCGCCGCGGCAGGTTCCGGGTCCTGTGACCCGTCGGGCGGTGGCGCGGGCGCAGGGCGGCCGGCTTCGGGACGTTGCGACGGCCGACGGGGGCTCCGCGGGCGCGCGGGGAAGACGCGGCAGGGCGGCGACCCCGGCGCGGAGCCCGAGCTCGCGGGGGGCAGCCGGCCGTCTGGAGCGGGGCCGGGGGAGCTCATGGCGGGCGGGGCAGCCGGGGACCCGGTCCTGGGGACGGCGGCGGCCGCCGCGCCCGAGACCCGCGAGCACCTCTTCAAGGTGCTGGTCATCGGCGAGCTCGGCGTGGGCAAGACTAGCATCATCAAGCGCTACGTCCACCAGCTCTTCTCCCAGCACTACCGGGCCACCATCGGGGTGGACTTCGCCCTCAAGGTCCTCAACTGGGACAGCCGGACGCTGGTGCGCCTGCAGCTATGGGACATCGCCGGTAAGTGGCGGGCTGCGGCCTCCGTCGAGAGCCGGCGGCTAACTCAGGTAGCCACACGGAAAGGGACGTGGCTGGGTGGACCCCAGTGGGATCACGACAACGGTAAGGGGCAGTAGTAGTTGAAGGGTTTAAAAGCAGGACAAGATCGAGAAGTGCGTGTAAGTAACTAACCCTGGTTAGATGCCTCTACTAAGTCTGCAGAAAGCATCTCATTTTTAAGAGATGGAAAGGTGGCCCTCTCCACTCCAACGTGCTCTCTCTCTTTCCCTCCCTCCCCTGACCAGAGGTGAAACAGCCATGGGGGCTTTTCCTGGAGTTTTAACTCTGAATGATGACAAGTTATAATACACGAGGAAGAGTAGGAGGAGGGGGGGGGGGCAGGGGCCAGCTCCTCTCAACCAGCTTTAATATTTCACAGAGGAGCACAGAAGTTGAATGATTGCCCCCAAGTGACCCTCTTAGATAGTAACACAACCAAGGCTAGCAACCAGGTGCCTTTTCAGAATGTTTTTCATCACCCACCTTGGATCTGAGACCCTTCTTTCTGAGTGAAATTCTATTCTTCAGGTAGGGTGATCTCCTAGGTGAGTCCTTAACAACCCCTGCACCCCGGGGAAGATTTGGGAAAGCTACTCTTGAATCCTGCCTCCCTCCTTAAGCCAAGGCCTAACCCCACTCCTGGCCCTGCCCCACTCCACACCACAATAGATTGTTTCCCTGGCATTTGCTTTCAGTTGACAATTTGGGAGCATAATGCCCCTCTTTGAAGGGGGTGCATATTCTCCTTGCTCTAATTTACGAAAACTTGAGCTCTGTCTGGTGGGGTGGTGGAGTGTGGGCATTTAAAAAGATGGTGACTTTTGGAAAGTTTAAATATGGAAGTGATAGCAAAAGTTACCCTGTTCAATCATTGCTGGTAAGAAGCTCAGTCTGCAATAGAGAATCTGGATGGGAGAATGTTCAGAGCGAGAGAGCATCCTTCACGCTACAGATGCATCAACTGTAGAAGGTATGGTCACCCAGCTGGCAAATGAGTGGAGGGGACACAGGTCTGTCTGCTAGGCAGTGTTTTTTTCACCAACAGCTTATTACATATGAAAAAGTATTGAAGAATTAACCTATGTATATTAACCTAAATACTCACTTATTCAAGAACAGACTTTTCTGCCTCAGATATGCAAATAAATTTATGTATGTCAATCCCTCACAGAAAGGAGGATAATCTGCCCTGGGCTCAGCTTTTTTTTTTTTTTTTTTTTTTCTTTTTTCCCTTTTGGTTACAGAAAACCAAAAGTTCGTTTGAAAAGTCATCTTTTGAAGTCAGGCTTCTTTTGAAATACTTCCTGCTGTTTCACAGACACTTATGAATAGTAGTATTGCTTCTTGACAAAGTCATAAATTCTAAAGGTTGCCTTACCATGTGATAGTCATTCTGCAGGAATCTTCATTGTCGCTACAGATTTCCGTGAAGATTTTACACCCCTCACCTAGGAGGGTGGTTGACTTTGCCTTATTCTTCTTGTTAAATAATATCATATTTAGCTATTATGATTGGATTTCACTGCAGGTAAATAAAAGATTTTATTGGCACATTTGTGTTTTTAAGCTTCAAGCAAAAATGCTGGTATTTGGAGGCTTGGGAAAGCAAAGTCATGAGTAATTTTCTCCCTGGGTATCACCTCTTATTTTTTTGTCCAGCTCTAACAGACCTATGCAGCCAGGAAAGAGACATAATCAGTCTTGTCAGACTCTGGTACCATTGGCCTAGATGGAATGTGCTTGCACTTTTCCCTAAATGCAAAGGTTGAGCTTTGCCGGGACAGAAAGCAGAATTTTAAGATCTCTAAAAGGGATTCCTGGATGTTCAGTACCATTCAGCAAGTACACACGAGCTGTTAAAAAGATTAGGGGTAAATTAATGAGGTAGTTGAAAATTACTAGTCTCACCTTATAAATAAGATTTCCAGAGATGGAGTCTTAATATATAAGGAAGTTAACACAGAAATAATTTGGCTTTCACTTGGGGCTTAGGGAGCTACATCATTAACTATGTTTGCTTTGAATATTTGACCTCTTAGTGAATCCTAGCTCATACCATTTGAGTTAAGTGGTCATGATGTAATGAAGCAAACTGAAGGCCACTCCAAAAAGTTCCCCATGGCTAAACATATTTGCCTTATGTAGTTACAACATTGAATGATCTTTAATTGTGAAAGTTTAGAAATACTCCTTGATTGCAAAACAGTAGGTAGAGCTGGCCAGTTGATATGACTAACTTAAGGTGTGGCCCTGTGACTAGTTTTTCACTGTTGGTTAGAGATGAGAAAGATGGTCAAGGAATTTTGTTGGGTCTCTATACTTGGAAACTTTGGCAGGGGTAACAGGGAGGAGTTGGCCAAATGTTTTCCATAAATGTGGCCAGGCAGTTTAAGCTAAACTCTTCAGATTAGGAACCGCAGTGATTCTTGGGTACAGGCCTTCCAAATGCTTTCTTATTGCATCAAATGAATGTAGCTACAAAATACCGATGCACCTCAATATAATTTTTGTGTTGGGCAACCATCTCTTACCCCATACCTGTTTGAAGATGGCTCTTAACACAGGACTGAAATATATACTAAGACACTGAAGTCTTCAGTAAGCTTTTCAAAAAGTTTAATAAATACTACTAAATTAAGAGGTAGCAAGAGATGTCTCTGATCTTCTTTTTGTTGCTGTTACATAAATGAACCCATTTATTATAGGCCAGCAATGTTTTAAATAGTGGTCTCTTGGGGCACTTGGGTGGCTCAGTCAGTTAAGCATTGAACTCTTGGTTTCATTCAGGTCGTGATCTCATGGTTTGTGAGTTCAGGCCCTACCTGGGGCTCTGTGGAGCCTGCTTGGGATTCTCTCTCTCCCTCTCCCTGCCCCTCCCCTTGCTCCTCCTCAAAATAACTAAATAAACATTTAAGAAAAAAAGAAAGTAAAGACAAGCTTGTCCATTTAGAACTAACATAATTTAGTCTTCCCGTATTCACTGAAGTGATTGCTTTTGTAGGGGAGGCAAAACTTTATCTCTACCTTCTTAGAGTTTTCAGCAGAGCCTGAAAATTAAAAAAAGAAAAAAAAAAATCAATCCGAGACAGATTAACAGCAGAAATTTATGTCACCTAAGTTTTACCTGACACAGGAGTCCTCATAAGAAAATGAACACCCAAAGAAGTGACAAAACCTAAGTGCTTTTATACAGGTTGAACAAAGGGAGGGAATTGTGGGAAAATAACTAAAATATATGGGGAGGCTAAAGGAAAATAAGAGTTATTTTGTATGGTCTGTTTATAGAGAATTCTCCCAGCTTCAATTCCTGTCCGTGGTGATAGGAATGTTTCTTTCCTCCTGGTAGAGAGAGGACATCTCTCCTATGGGGGTTTTCTCGTCTGCTTTCAGGAAGAAAAAAGAGAGATTAGCGTACCTTTCGGGCACCTGCTCTTTTTGAAGTCCCTTTAGTTCAAATTAATCCTTATGCCAAAGTGGCATTTTCTGGGGGCCTGGTCTCTTCTGCCACGCTTCACTTTTTAGGATTAGTATTTCTGTATAAAAATCTGAGTAAAAATCTTCTGTAAAAAAAACTTTGGACCAACGAACCAATCAGGAACATTCTACTCTGAAGTTCATGTAAATAGTATTTACCAAAGTATAAAATGCATGGTTGGAAGACATTATCAATTATATAAACTATACTTAGATTCACTTTTAATTTTTTTTTTTGATCCCCAGCCTAAATTAGAACGTTGATCCTGCTTTTCTTATCCCATTTTCCACGGTGGCAGTCACTGATCACTGTACCTCGTGGCCTCTTCTTGTCTTTCATAACTCTCCTTTAACCCTCATGAGCAAGAATCTTGAATATTATCTCCAGTGCTTTCTTGACCTTCAAAGTATCTATTAGTCAAAATTACTAAAATTCAGTTTTTTTCTAAATATGCAGAAGAAGTGCTCTGAGGAATCAGTCTATAGTTATTTGTAGTCTCCCTCTTCAACACTGAATTTACAATGACTTTCCAATTACTTAATAACTCACTTAAAGGGATTTTTAAAATCTTCCTTATATCTGACTTCCGTACAGTCTTCCTGTCCTTAGCCTTATACAGACTAAAATGCTGTGTTGGGTTACAAACAAAACCTACTGTTCCATTTTACATCTCTTTTTAAAAAATTTATTTATTTTAAGAGAGAGAAAGAGAGGGAGGGGAGGAGAGAGAATCCCAAGCAGGCTCCCGGCTGCACGGAGCCCCGATATGGGGCTCTATCCCATGACCCTGGGATTGTCATGACCTGAGCTGAAATCAAGAGTCGGACACTCAACCCACTGAGCCATCTAGGTGCCCCCATTTTACATCTTTAAATCTTCCTCAGTTTGTGAATCCTAAGACACTTTGGGTGCTCCAGTCTGGATTTTGTATCCCCAATTGCCCAGGCAGAATGGTCAGTGTAACAACATATTAACATATGCCTATTGCCCCCTTTTTTTTTTAATATGTTACCATTTTCAGTTGCCTCAATTGGCCCACATAAACTGAAAAGTGCCCAGGTTAGTAGTAGAGGGAGTGGGACATTGATAAAAGTACTAAAGTTTGACTTTTCCCCCATTTTCCTAATCATTCTACTATTTGAATTGAACTATATAGGCTTTTAGAGATCCCATAGTCTAAATACAGAGAAGTATAATAACTTGACCAAGGAAACACAGATAATTGATGGCACTATACAAAGACATGTCTTCTGATGCTGGAATATGAAAATAAGCTTTTAATTGTTCAGTGAATTTTTGGTTCACTGGTGTCAAAACACTCCAAAGAATGTCATCTGAGAGTCTAACAGACTCTTGTCTAAATTAGCAAATGTTCTGGTCATCCGCATAGTAGTGCACATGATTCATATGTTAAACCCCTTTGCAATAATTATCATCTCTTTATATTATCAGTCCAGAATTTCCAGTTATTATACTCTTCTTAATTATAAAACACTGAACTTCCAATGTAGACACTCTTTGGTCGGCCCCATCATTTTTGGAGGGCGTTTTGAAAGACTTTCCACACTGGACTTTCTGAAGATAACAAAGCTGTTCATTGCTATACGCTTGTAGAGCACACCTGGAAAAGCAAGGTAATAATTATAGATGTTTGCATGGTCTACTCTGTAATCTCACTGATTAAACCTACAAGCCATGCGTTATTTTCGAGAGGCAGTATTACTTTCAGATATGTTATAGGAGAAATTTTATCCATTATGAATTTGTTTTCTTGACCTTCTGATTTTCTTAAGCTTCTGATATGGAAATTTCAGTGATTCATTCATATTCTATTTTAAAGTGTACCCAAGATTTTTGTTTTTATCAGGTATGGTAAGGCCAACACACCAGAAGATGATCACCATTGAAAAGATGGTTTGTTACTCATAGATCCCAAGAGGAGGGAGTATCCACCCCATGCAGGGCCACATGGGGAAGCACCAGGGTTGGTCAAGAGGCAGAAGGAGCAAGGGATAAGCATGGGCTAGAGCCTTTATTGTGGTTTTTGCAAGAAGGAATGGCCAAGGCAGTACAGGCAAGAAGAGCAAGCTTAGGATTGGTTAGTTTGACCTATTTCAGTGGGCGTTGGGCTATGGGGGTGGTCCCTATTTGTTTAGTACCTGGCCATGGGTGATTTAGGGCAGGAAGATAGTGACTTAGACTGCAGGAGCCTTAAAAATGCCTGAAAAAAGGGATGGTAAGGATTCCGAATTGGTTGGTTTGCCTATCCAAGATGTGCTTTCAGCAGGTTGTTTGCAGTCTCTCAGAACTAGCTAACCCTGGGAGAGGCAGGCTCTCTGCTGGTCCACAAGGCCCCAAGACATCAAAGAATTATAATATAGAAAAAAAACCCATCATGAACACATACTTCTAGGCATGTTAGAAAAGACTGAGAGATAAAGTGCTCTTCCAAAGAAGAAAACTTTGAAGGCCTCAGATTTATAGTTCAAGAACAGCATATCCTGAAACTAGTGATGATTTCACACTTAATCAACACTTAAGAAGTAGACAGTGGGCTGGGGCGCCTGCATGGCTTAGTTGGTTGAGCATCCGACTCTTGATTTTGGCTCAGGTCATGATCTCATGGTCCTGGGATTGAGTCCCATGTCAGGCTCCGTGCTGAGCATGGCGCTTGCTTGGGATTCTCTCTCTCTCTCTCTCTCTCTCTCTCTCTCTCACTGTCTCTCTGTCTCTCAAAAATAAAAAAAAAAAAAAAAGGAGAGGGTAGGCTAAGTGAACAAGTTTAGGTTGTGTTTTGGTTGCAGAGATCTGGATGGTGAGAACAGTACAGACATAAATGATAGGGGTTGCAGATTTCTGCAAGATGAGGTAAAAATGCTTTAGAATTCTACTCAGTTGTATTTCCAAAAGTGCTTTTCTCACTTTTTGCAATCAAGGAAGCTAGAAACATGTAATTTCTTCAGTCTTGTTTTGAGAAAGATGAACCACATAAAAATAAATGGACAGTACGGGTTAGTTTATGGATCTTTGTTGGTCTTTCTAGCTGACACATGGCCTTACATTCTCCTCTTCTGCCTTCTTTCCATTCACTTCTGTCCAGATGTTTTCCTTAAGCATCCTCTGTAGTGACTTTTTTTGTTGCTTTTTGAAATTAAGCTAAATACATTGTTTTATTTTAGTGTGATTATATGGAGACTCCTCCATCAGGCTCACCCGTGGTGCTTAAAATGCAGATTCGTTAGGATCAACTGTTTCGATAGATCTGCCTTCCTCTGACACCACTATGCATCGTGATTTTAACAAAGAGGTTAATTCTCTCACCTGGTAAGTCCATGGTTGGGCAGTCCACAGCTGCTGAGCAGAACCTTAAAGTCTCCATGGGCCAAAGCTGACACTGCATCACACAACCATTCCTTCGTCATATTGTCATATTCTTCGTCTTTGCGCTCTAGTCAAATATGCATGTCTTGCTGCAAGGGCAGCTGGGAAATCTAGGGCTTCACCCTAGATGACTAGCACTGTGTTCATTTTCTTCATTCCCATTGCCAAGATTAGATATCTTTGAGCCTAGATGACTGCACTGTGTTCATTTTCTTCATTCTCATTGCCAAGATATCTAGTTACAATAAAGATTCCGTCTTCTAGAGAAGGAAGTAACACACTTTTTTAAAAGAAAGCATTGGGAGTCATTTGGAATATTCTGGAAATATGCCTACAGCAATATGGATAAAAGAGGCTGCCACTAGTATTGGGGTCACTAAAGCACTCAGCAGTGGGGCATTTCTCGTAGCTGCTGTGGTAAAGCCCTAAGAGACTATGAGAAAGGGACCTTGTGTAATAGGGCTCTGCTATCCTTAAAGAAAGTCACTGCAGGCTGATGGCACTGCCTTGGGTCTATTCGGAAGTATGGGACATGTGGAACAATGTGTCCTCCAGAAAGTATTTGGCTAACAGATTGGACAGCACATCAGATAACAAATCAACCTGGGCAATTTGAGTAATTCTGTCTCCCCGGGATTTTATTTTCTCATCTGTAAAATAGGAGAGGTTGGACTAGGTGATGTGAGGTGGCATCTGGCAGTTACAATGTTGTCCATTTAAGTGTTGGTCAGGAAGGCATGAAAGTGGTCCTTCCCCACCCCCCCACCCCCCATTAAGAAATGACTACAACACCAGTTAAGGAAGATGGTGTTGCTGATTCCCCGTCACACTCTTTGAGCTACTTCTACAGATCTCGTGACAGGAAGATCCCTCAGGTCGTGCTGAATTTTTATATTGCCATAAGCTTTAACTCTACACACACACACACACACACACACACACACACACCATGAAAAAAAACTCATGCATCTGTCTTTGTATTTAATAACTGCAGACTTCTCTACCCCATCCTCTCCTGTCCTATGATACAACCCAGGGGCACTCAGCATAGTGGGAATTTCCTGCATTTTATTTATGCATTTGTGGAAAGTAGGATTGAGAACAATAAAATTTTCTTGGACTGAACTTAGAATGGTTGATTGACTACTTCCCAGGGAGCATTCTTTATATTTCTTGTCTAAAATTAAGGAAAAAAAAAAGTCCAAGATTCTACAGAATTCCAGTGCAATTCTAATGTAAATGTGAAAGTCTTCCCTGTTGGTAGGTTTGGTCCTTACCCCTGTTTTAAACTTAGAAAGGGCTAACTCCTGAAGTGTTGTGAAAGGTAAGTACTAGAATGCATTATTTCCATGAGAAAGACTCAGCACTGCTGGAGATTGTATCTAGAGATTAAATACCTGAATCTGTTTAGTCCGTTGATGGTGAGCCTGGCTCTGACTAGGGTGACTGCTGGTGGGTTTTGGGCATTGCTGCATCTACAGTTTAGAGACAAAGGAATAAAGACAACTGATTTTCATGACAGGTAAGCATTTGAATGGCATTTCTTGATAATGTGTCTTTCAGAACTACTAAGATTAGCTTACGTACCTCAATGAAGAGCATCCCTTTGTTTGATACCATGATACACTTTTTTTTTTTTTAAATTTTTTTTTTTTTCAACGTTTTTTATTTATTTTTGGGACAGAGAGAGACAGAGCATGAACGGGGGAGGGGCAGAGAGAGAGGGAGACACAGAATCGGAAACAGGCTCCAGGCTCCGAGCCATCAGCCCAGAGCCTGACGCGGGGCTCGAACTCACGGACCGCGAGATCGTGACCTGGCTGAAGTCGGACGCTTAACCGACTGCGCCACCCAGGCGCCCCCATGATACACTTTTCATATCTCTGATGACACCTAACACCCTGTGGTGCAGTTTGTCTATTTCCTCCGATAGATTGTGAGCTCCTCAGGAGAGGAAATCATATTGATTGTTCCATGCTGTTCACCAGTATCTAGCACAGTGCCTGATACATGCAAGGAACTTAATGCATGTTTTTTAGTGGAGATCAAATCTAGACACGATTTGGGGGCTGTTTTAGTCAAGATAGATTAGGTTATGTTGGAGTTCCAACCACATTAAAAACGTCAATGGCTTAAAATAATTATTCCTCACTCTTTCTTCATGCCCACAGTGAGGGCAGAGGTTGGGGCAGTGGTAGAGATGTGAAGGCATTTTTCATTGAAACTACCTGAAGACTCAGACTAATGGAGGCTCATCTCATGATACTCTCCTCTCAAAATTAGGGTTCGAGCCTGCTGCAGCAGGACAGGGACACTGTCAGCCAAGTGATTCTGCTTAAAAGTGACACTTCTGTTCACCTTTCATTGGCCGAGACGAGTTCGTAGCCACTCCTGACTCAGTGGGGGCAGAAGAGTGTGATCCTTCACACACTTAGAAATGGAGGAAAATGGAATATTCATGAACATTAGTTTTGTTTTCCACTGTGGTTCTTTCTTTTAGACAATAACAAGAGAATAGATAAAATTACCCAAGGAGAAATAATAACGAAGTTGTAGGATGCAGCTCTTACTCCAGTGGCAAACTTTATGTTATTTTCCGGTTTAACGACTGGAAGAGCTTGATATATCTATGTATTTAAACCTTTGAAACCAAAATAGTTAAATCTAGGTTTTGCCTTGTTAGGTTTTTTGGGAGAACAACTCTCAATTTTATGTTAAGATTATTATTTTAAATGAATTCATTGTCTCTTTATTCTCTAATTAAAGATTTTTTTTTTTAAGTTCATATATTTTGAGAGAGAGAGAAGGAGAAAGAGAGAATCCCAAGCAGGCTCCATACTGCCAGCGTGGAACCCAGTGTAGGACTCAATGTGGGATTAGAACTCACGAACTGTGAGATCATGACCTGAGCAAAAACCGAGTCAGACACTTAACTGAGCCACCCAGGCGCCCCTATTTTCTAATTAAATGTTACATATTTTAGAAATTTGTGCTTTTTAGGTTTTTTGACCAGTTCAAGAATATCTCTGAAGCACTAATGGATTACTTCAGAATTTTTCAGAATTACTTCAGAATTAAAAAGATAATGAACTCAGTAAAATAGGAAGTATATTTCACTATTCTGTTGGAAAGTAAGCAATTTCCCTAAATGCATGGCTTGGCCTTTTCATGCTGGATTATTTATATTTGATCCCCATTGCTGTCTGGATTCAGTGATTGAAGAATCTTTAGCAAATCATTATAACATTAAAGTTATCACACAGAAACCTAAAACATCAGAAGGAAGAGCTGGGAGGGCTTAGAAGATCCCTAAAATCCTCTAAAGACAGATGACTTACTGAGGCTGACAGAGTTACTTGCCTAGGATTGCTTGACCTTTGGGTGCTTGGTATTTAAATTTTTTTTTAATGTTTATTCATTTTTTGAGGGACAGAGCATGAGCAGGAGAGGAGCAGAGAGAGAGGGAAACACAGAATCCAAAGCAGGCTCTAGACTCTGAGCTGTCAGCACAGACCCCAGTGTGGAGCTTGAACCTACAAACTGTGAGATCACGACCTGAGCCAAAGTTGGATGTTTACTTAACTGACTGAAGCATCCCTGGGTGCTTGGTATTTTGATTCTCTAGTACATTTGTACTTTCCTCAAGTTCATTTTCCTCTGCCAACTGTTTTCACCACTACAGTTTACAGCATATAACTAGCTAATAGTTTAAGGTTTTGCTATGTTTAATTGTACCATTTTAAAAAGGATACTTAGGCTTTCATCATGTAATACATTTATTGAGCACTTAATACTAGCTAACATTTACACAGTGCTTACCATGAGGCTGACATTTTACTTTTTTGAACTTAAAGTGTAATTTACATACACAGATCTTAAGTCCTTCATGAATTTTTATATACCAGTGTCAGTTCAAGGTATAGACTATCCCCTAACCCTCTAGCATAGAAGTAGCAAATACTTTAGGTTTTATGGGCCATTCACTCTTTGTTGCAACTACTCAACTCTGCCATTGTAGAATGAAAACCAATGAAGAAACCCATAAACGGATGAAGGTGATAGTATTCCAGTAAAACTTTATTTAGCGAGGTTTGACCATGAATTATACTTTGTCGTACTCTGCCCTAGAAGACTCTCAGGCAGACATTTTGCATTAAACCTTCCCAGTGACCATCTGTAGGTATTATTTTTTATAGCTTTATTGATATATAATCGACAATACAACAAACTGCACAATTTGATGTTTGACATGTAAACAGTAGTGAAACATCACTGTAATCAAGATTGCAAAAGAATTTCCGAACCTATCTCGCTGCCTTGCCCAAGGTAATCACTGATGGGCTTCCTCTTACTGAGTCACTATAGTTTTTATTTTTAAGGATTTGATATAAATGCATTCATATAGTATTACCTATTCCCTCTCTGGTCTAGTTTCTTTCACTTAGCTTAATTATTTTGAGATTCATCTATTTTGTTATTTTTATCCATAATCTATTCCTTTCCTTTCTGTTGTTATATTCCATTGTATGAATATACCATATTTTATTGATTACCATTTTCGACTATTAAAAATAAAGCACCTATGAGCATTCATGAACATGACTTTGTGTAGACATGTGCTTTCATTTTGTTTGGGCAAATACCTAGGAGTAGAATGTGTTGGTTGTATGGTAGATATATGTTTAAATTTTGAAGAAACTGTCAAATCGTTTCCCAAATGGATGTACTATTCTAGATTCTTATTCTTACCAGTAGTAAGTAAGAGTTCTGATTGCTCCATTTCTTCACCAATACTTGGTAAACCCAGACTTTTTATTTTAGCCATTCTCATAGGCATGAAGGGGAAGCTGGTTATGATTTAAAATTTTTTTTTTCTTTTTAATTTTTTAGAGAGAGCGTGAGCAGAGACGAGGGGCGGGGAGAGAGAGACAGAGAAAATCTTAAGCAGACTGTATGTTCAGCACGGAACCTGGTATGGGGCTCAATCCCACAACCCTGAGCTGAAATCAAGAGTCAGACGCTCAACCGACTGAGCCACCCAGGCACCCTAGTTGTGATTTAAATTTGCATTTCTCCAGTAACTAATTATGCTAGGCGTCTTTTCCTCTGCTTGTCATTGTATGCATTCTTTGATAAAGCATCTGTTCCAGTCTTTTGCTTACTTTATTAATTAGATTTTTTATCTTCTTACTCTGGAGTTTGAAGGGTATAAGTCCTTTACCAGATAGAGGGTTTGCATTTTTTCCTCCCAGTTTGTACTTTTCCTTTTCATTTGCTTAATAGCATAATTGACACTATTTTGAATTGCCATATAGTATGGTTTTTAGAAAGCACACTCTGAGACTATCAGAGAGTTTTGAATACTAACCTTGGAACCTAGGGAAAGTAACCTGATTATTTCTTTTTTGTCTTTTAAAGATTTTTTTTTAATGTTTATTTATTTTTGAGAGACAGAATGTGAGTGGGGGAGGAGCAGAGAGAGAGACACAGAATCCAAAGCAGGCTTCATCCAGGCTCTGAGCTGTCAGCACAGAGCCCGATGCGGGGCTCGAACTCATGAACCCTGAGATTATGACCTGAGCCAAGCCAGATGCTTAACCGACTGAGCCACCCAGGTGTGCCAGTAACCTGATATTTCTAATCCACAGGTCCATCTCGAAAATTCCTTGTCATATACATTTCTGATTTTCTTATATTTTATCAGAAAGTTTATGTGAATACAAATTTGTATATGACTTAGTATGATTGGTTGAAAGAAATCTTTTTAGGGATTTATAGATGATTCAGTAAACAAAGCAACACTCACTAAAGCTTAATCATTCTTTATTACTTCTGGATTTCTATACTTTTACTAGTTTGGCACCCCGCCCTCTTTTCTAAGTTGAAGGGATAGTTCAAAAGAGTACTTTCTTATAATATGAAATAATCATGTAATCTGGACTATCTTAATGAGGCTAATTTCCTTTTTTGTCATAGTCATTTTATATTTAATAATTAAATTTTATAAAAACAAAAATTGGTAGTATGTGTTCTCTAGTTAAAATTGAACTCAGAACCACTTTAATGCATCTACATAGTCTTTTTGCAGATTAGTGATACTGACTTTGATCAGTTGGTATATCCTCTGTGAACATGCTGTGTGTAGTTATGAAGTATAAGTTTAAGGAAAAGGTACAATGTTAATTTCTTATAATTGTCAGCATTGTGATCCAGTAACTATATAGCTGGCTGGGCAGATTTACATTACCAGTAAAATATAAATATGATAGTGGGGTTTCATATGTGACTGTTGTAATAAAGTTCAGACATCTGAACTGTCATAGTACAACTTCAGGTTAGCCCATATGAGGAGTTACGACAAACCACAAATGAACTTCAGTTTTATCCATTTAAGCTTGCCTATTGTGTTCTTTTCCCATTATTTCATTAAGCAATATCTAACATTGTATGATGCTCTAGTAGAATTTGGAGGAGAGAGAAAATATTTTTTGTGGGCAGCTTTGCATTTGTTACTATCAATGAAATGTAGATAAAGTGTTTTTTCATCATATGTTTTAACAGGAAAGTGTCCTGTCAGCTTTGTTTTTATCATTGATCAGAGTTTCACATCTTCGATTTACATTGATTGCCAGTCATATTTCCTTAGTACTCTAGTCAGTAACTCGACAGACGGAAGGTAAATGCCTTAGAAGTCAGGGTAACTGTAAGATAGTTCAGAATGGCTGGCAACAGGGGTGCACGGGACTCAGAAGACCTGGGTTCTAGTGCTGTCTTAGTTACTCAGTGCCACTGTAATCCTGGCCAAGCAGCTCTTTGCATGGTTTTTCATCTGTCAGATGAAGATAAGGGTCCTTCCTATGTCAAAGAACAGTGTGATACCAGACAGAAAGAGAACGCTTTGCAAAGTCCATGTGGTATGCGAAGCAGTAGGATTTTCCCCAAACTATTGAACATGGTAAGTTATTTTAAAAGTATGATATTTGAAGAACTCTGCAGTTGGTCCTTCTTTCAATCACACAGATAATTGTGCCACTTTTTGCTAGTAGGTTTGCACGCGTCTGCCTTCTTAGAAGACAGCAATCTTGCAAGCAGCGTCCAAAGCGGGTACAGCCTAGAGACAGGGACGAAAGATGAACTCCTTTATCTCTTATCCAGTCTTAGTCTTTTCGACTGCGTTTTACCCACCATACTTATCTCTTCCTGCAAGCTTCATTTTCTTCTGTTCTGTCTCTTCTCCCCTCCGCTCCTGGCTTTCTTTTTCCCTTTAGTACCTTTCTCTTAGACTGGGGAAATGCAGGGGGAAATGCTGGGCTCTGTCGGTTCAAGCACCGTCATCTGGATGTTTATGGAGCATATGTTGTACATTCACAGAACACAACGCTAGTTAGTTCCGTACTGAGACCACATGATCGGCCACATGGTTCTGTGCATCCCACCAGTTTCTTTGCTATGGAATGGGAAACCTGTGTTTACGGCACTGTTCTAGAGTCAGAGGCCTTATATCTAAATATAGACTCAGTCTGATTATGAGTTCTTAATCTCTTGTTATATTTACTTCTAGGGCAGGAGCGGTTTGGCAACATGACCCGAGTATACTACAAAGAAGCTGTTGGTGCTTTTGTAGTCTTTGATATATCGAGAGGTTCCACGTTTGAGGCCGTCTTAAAATGGAAAAGTGATCTGGATAGTAAAGTCCATCTTCCAAATGGCAGCCCTATTCCTGCTGTCCTCTTAGCTAATAAATGTGACCAGAAAAAGGATGGTGGCCAGAATCCTTCCCATTTGGACCAGTTCTGCAAAGAACATGGTTTCACTGGATGGTTTGAAACCTCGGCAAAGGTGAGGTCTGCTTCATGTTTGTATCTGCTCTGCTCTTAAGTCCTAAATCTGAGCTATAGCTATAAAACATTTAGACAGGTTTATGTGAGTGGGTTTTGGGAGCCTAATAAAAAGCAAAACATAGCATGGATATGTTATAGTTTCCTTCAGTGGGCAGCAGAAATGCTTTCAAAATTGGCTAGTGGGGAGGTGACTAGAAGGGCAGGTTTTCCATCAGACTAAAAATTAGCTGTTATTTAGAATAAAGAACAATGACATTCTCTGAGTTTGAGCCTTTAAATGGAGCACTTCTGCAACTGGAGTTTATGGGGGATTTTTTGTCAAGCACAAGGATTTTTTAATTTTTACCGAAGGCTTGCCAAAATATAGGCACAGAGATGACCCTGGTGAATATGTGGGTCACGTGCAGTACTAACAAAAATGGACCAGAAACTGTCAGAGCGACAATGTATTCAGGTGATGTTTGAAGAGTTTCAGATTAATTGTGTATGAAAGAATTTGAACTAGAGGCAAGTGTCAACATTTGTGACATGCTTCTTCATGAATAGCGGAGTGAGAATTCTTTCTTTCACATATTATGGGATAAATATTTTTTGAAGAAAAACAAAAACACTTAAGTCGGCTGTTAAAAATCTTACCAGTCTAGATACACAAGAGAGCAAAGGTGAAATTCACAGGCACAAAGTATTGGTGGGGAGAGAACTTGTTTACGCACATTGGGAATTTCACATTAGAGGTCAAATAACAATTGGACTTACATAAGAATGGTGAAATGTTTGAGAAATTCTCAACGACAAACAAAATCCGAAACCAGAAGACTGGCGTATCTTAACACAGTCCCAGCATTTGGAATGCCTTCTGTGGATTTCTTGCAGACGTTTTTTTGTTTTTTGTTTTTAAAAGAATTTTTCCTCCTAGGTAACAAATGTGACCGGATTTATCTACTGGTCTGAGTACCTGCTTACCACTCGGTTACTTTTAGCTTTACCAGAAAC
Source organism: Panthera pardus (assembly GCF_024362965.1). Lineage (NCBI taxonomy): Eukaryota > Metazoa > Chordata > Mammalia > Carnivora > Felidae > Panthera > Panthera pardus. Next base: position 19,908,779 of record NW_026526732.1, on the reverse strand, counting down.
CCACCCTCATCGCAGAACACCATTGGGTGCCACCGACGATCGGAATAATGAAAGGAAAGCTATTGAGTGATGTTGGGGTCATCGGCACAGCTGGTGTCTGCTGGAGGCAGAGGTTTTTACTCCTAAGCTAAAGGCTATCTGTTGAAAGAAAGACATTCCAGAATCTTAAAATTTCGTTTCATGAGTAAAAAGTAGCAGCAGAAGAAAGCTGCAGTGCAGGGGGGGTGGGTGCAGCAAGAGCACTTAGCCAGGCAGGACGGGAGAAATGGCAGAAGGGGGAGGCTGCTCCTGGAGGCCCTTGTCCTGGAACCCGTCCCCCTTCCTGCGGCGTGTCCGTCGGGTAATTTGCTTTATTTCCCAGCTTTGTTGGGAAATAATTAGTGGTATGTGTAATGTTTATTAGAGCATGAGATTTGTTGGAAGAGATGGCACGTATTACAGATAAAATTTCTTCTCTAGGTTTTATGTGAATTAATCACTCAGGTAATAAATCCAAATTTGTCCCCAGAGTCTAGATGGGAGATTCACAAATGATAGTGTCATGTGGCCTGCAGCTTGAGACTGTGCAAGTCATCAGCTTTGTTAAATTTATAGACAGCGTTACATGTGGAGGTGAGAAGGGACACGCTGGTTAGCGGTAGAAGTGTCAGATATGTTCTGTGCTTTCCTACAAATATATTAGCAACACCTTCTGCAGAATCTCCTTAGTAGTGAACCAGGAATGGCCCAAGAGAATAACAGTAGCATAAAATCTAGGTTAAAAATTTTAGGCAAGCCTTAAAAGTACTGCCCACATGTCACTAATGTCTGTATATTTCTGAGCCGGCTGGCGCTAACTTCACATCTGATTCCTGCTTGAATCCCAGTGATCTGAATTTTAATGGGAACACAGCCAAAAGACAGTTTTGAATTTGTGAACTTCATCTTTTCACCTTTATGACAAACAATGGATTTGTAGTATGAAAATGTGTGACTAATTACAATATGGGAATTTCTGTTCCTAGTCAATTGCTGCTAAATGCAGTTAGAGAGCATTGTAGTTCTTTGGGATAATGGGAAGGGTGGGGACCGAGTGACATTTGGACATTTGGAGATCAGTACTTTAATTAAAGAAAACTTGTGTTGATGCTGGAAAAGATACCTGAATAAATAGCACAGGTCTTACAGGTTTCTCACTGTCTGAGAAACTTATAGCAAATAAGGAAGAAAGCTGGAATGAACCTCATGTTGTTAGACTGAAATTGGAGAGATCAGTATGAACTTAATGTTTCATATGTACATATAAATATATATATATGTTTCTGTGTATATATGTGTTTCTATATATACACATTTGCATAAACAGAGAGACAAACGTAGAAATAGATGTCTACAGGTCTGTGGATGCATATATATATTTATTACCTCTCTCTGCTCAGAGGGCTTAGGAGCAATGATACCACAGATCCAGTGAGCTTACTGGTCCCCAGAATTTGTTTTTTAAATACTGTTCTCCCGTAAAAAGAACAGGGGTTTTGTGGAGAAATGATTGATTCCAGGACTAGTGGGACAAATAAAGATGCGCCAGAGATATTTTGCGGAGCCAGAAACTAAGGGAGCACAAAATGATGGAGACGTGTCAAAAAGAAACAGGACCGTTCTTACAGAAGCTCCAAAAATGTAACACAGTTTGAGGAATGAAGTAAATAGCTATTGTAATGGATCTAATCTGTGGAATAAAATAATAATCCATGACATGAATAAACCAATTAATAAGTAAGGGAGAAGAGAAAACTTTTCCTGACGGTAGAATTCTAACTAATATATGTAGAAGGAATGATGGAAATAGAAAGTCACCTTTAATCACCATGGTAGTAAATGTTTCAGGGAAAAATTAATTAATGGTAAAGTTAATGGGTAAAACTGGTAAAAAAAAAAAAAAAAAACCAGGTGATTTATATATTGGAACTTACTAAGGGCAAAGGATAAATAGTAATTGTTCAGTGGAGAAGCCTGGCAGACGTGACTCAAAGCAAGTGCCTCCTTGTACACTGAGAAGGACACATCCCTTCTTCCTGCCAGTAATGCATAACTTGAGTTTAATGATACGAAACACCAAACAAGCCCAGACTAAGGGATATTTTCTGGCCAGTACTCTACAAGAGTGTCAAAGTCGTGGAAGGGAAGGTGACTGAAAAACTGTCCCAGGTTAAAGGAGACCAAGGAGACATGAGCACGAAATACAGCTGGTCACCTGGATGGCAAATAGGACATTGGGACGATGGTAAAATTTGAATAAGGCTCATAATTCATGCCCACACTATTATCTAATTTCCTGGTTTTATCTGAAAATCTGGATTTCCAAGCTGTTAATATTTTAGGAAGATGAGTGGAGGGTATGTAGGAATTTTTACTATTTTTGCAATGGTTTTGTAAACCTGAAATTATTTAAAAATGAAGTTAAGTACTTAAATAAGCCCAGATTTTGCTCTGTGTTGTTACTCGTGTAGTGAGTGACAGCTAATAAATCTGTCACACAAATGTTGTGATAGCTTGTGACTCATTAGAATATTTTTAATGGCCGTTGCACCCACCACATTGTTTCAGGTTAATTTACACATGACAATTAAAAGTAATAATCTGCACTCAGAGATGGGGGACGACATAATGCGTTTATCATATTTTAGTGTGGTATGAGCCCGTTGACATTCTTCTTCATAATGTGTCGTGAACAACTGACTTAGATGTTCTAGGGCGGAAGGTTTTCATCTTAGTGCCTTCATTTATGTGAGTGGGAACCCATTGTGGGAATGAAGATTCCTTTACAACCATTGAGATAGTTCAGTGAATCTCAGCGGCAAGAAGTTTGAAACAGGAGCATCAGAAAGGGCGATCATTTGTGAAAAGAAAAGAGTTCCCTAGCCACATTATACTCAGTGGCATTAAACTCTTAGGGTTTAACCCTTTAGTACGGGAGGAGAAGATGATAGCTCGTGTATTATAATGTCCCCTCTGACAAACTCGGCTAGTCCCGTTAATACTCTTAATGCTTACTTCCAAGCATTAATCTGAAGAATTCATCGTGTTCGTCATTTCTGCATTACAGGATAATATAAACATAGATGAAGCCGCCCGGTTCCTAGTGGAGAATATTCTCGCAAACCACCAAAGCTTTCCTAGTGAAGAAAACAACGAGGACAAAATTAAACTGGATCAGGAGACCTTGAGAGCAGAGGGCAAGTCCCAATGTTGCTGACATGGCTTCTGCTTCTGGCCTGTGTGCAGAGTGCAGCCTGACCGGGCTGGATCCAAGCCCGAGAATGGATAAGGGGGCGGCTGTGCTGCTCTGTGAATCTTCACAGGGCTGCACTTCAGACGAACGCTCCAGTTTTTCTTCAGGTTGTGTAGACCTTTCTCCTTGTACAGAATGGCCGTGGTGGCACCCCCAGGGAGCCTACGCTGACACGGGGCGTGTGGTAAAGTGGTTCTGCCCGCGACCCCACACTTTAACGCAGGCACACTTAGGCCTCTAGGGTGGTCACCATGAATTCAGGATAATGTTTACGTCCTCTTTAACATTTTTTAAAAATGATGGTCCTCAGGATTTGGTAAGATTTTCAAGTTGTGCCTTTTAGTGGAAGCACTGGGATGGTCATGAAACCTGACCTGAGGTCTTCCAGTAATTTTATGGGCCTGTGTTTTTATCTCCACATTACATTCTCCCCAGGGAGGCTGTCATCTCTGTTAGTCACAGAAGGCTGTTTTGCAGTTCTTTTTCTACTTAAAACTTTGATACTTCTATAAAATTGTTATCATCACACGTTATGTCATTACTCCTGGCCGGCGTGGTGTGCCCTTGCTAACAACGCAGGTGCACTGGTGTCCTGGCTTCTGGTTGCTGCCAGTTGGAAACAATATAAATGAACATTCCTGCTTTCCTCTTCCTCCCGTGTGTTTATTTTTGTACCTGAGAGCCTGGCTGCTATTACTGTTGGAGTTCTATCTAACTGGAGCTAGTCTTTTCAAATCTGTATTAGTAACGGTAACAGAGAAGTTACTTGAAAGCATATACAATTAAATCTGAGATTCTCTAAGTATGAATTGTGAAGGAAACTAGGTCATGCGTAGTTTTTATGTAAAGTTTTGGACATTTAAAGTAGAACACATGAGAAACTTAGGACAGCCTCGTAATATTTGTATTACCATTTAACCCAGTTAAGGAAAAGAATAAATATTTTGACTGAAGCCTCTTTTGTTTTTCTTTAACTAATGTGGTTCTAGAAAGGTAAATGGGGTATACTTTTCTGCCTTAGAAAACTTCGTGTCTGCTCACATTTTCCTGTTGTTTTTAAGGGAGTTGATACCTTCTGAAAGGTCCAACTTATTTTTCAAAGGAATTTTAAAGGTGTTTGTGCCATAATCCAATGCTAATGCAAATGAGGCATTGACCAAATTGTCTTATACATTATTATGAACATGGGATAGGAAAAGATCCATGTATTTATTGAGAGCAGGAAATAAAAAATTAGCAAGAATTGCCTTTGCTCTGACAGGTGTATTCTGGGAATAAATAGTTGACATGGGCCATAAAACATAGCTTGCTCTTCTCATTAAGTCTAAGTTTTGCTTAGGAATCACAAAGGTGTTTATATGTTCTGCACTTAATAAGCTCTTTGATCTTTTGGGACATGTATTCTATATAGAATCAGATTTTCCAAAGCTAAGGAATATAAAGAACACCCTTATTTAAATATTACTTCTCATATAGTTAATACAGTCCCTCTTAATTTTTAAAAAGGTATTGCATTAAATCTTTCTAAGAAACCTATGTGTCTAAAATGTTTAAAATTTTTTTTTTAACGTTTATTTATTTTTGAGACAGAGAGAGACAGAGCATGAACGGGGGAGGGTCAGAGAGAGAGGGAGACACAGAATCTGAAAAAGGCTCCAGGCTCTGAGCAGTCAGCACAGAGCCCGACGCGGGGCTTGAACTCACGGACCGCGAGATCGTGACCTGAGCCGAAGTCCGACGCTCAACTGACTGAGCCACCTGGGTGTCCCGTGTCTAAAATGTTTAAACCTATACTCTGTACTCTAAAATGTTTTCTGGTCTCAATACAAAGTACAACTTCTTAATTTTTCTTTAATTCCAAAGTCCAATAATGTAAGTAGTATGAAAAATTGGTGCCAGACCTAAACATTAGAAATATAAAGCTCACAGGGCACCTGGGTGGCTCAGTCAGTTAAGCGTCCGACTTTGGCTCAGGTCATGATCTCGCGGTTTGTGAGTTCCAGCCCTGGGTCGGGCTCTGTGCTGACAGCTCAGAGCCTGGAGCCTGCTTTGGATTCTGTGTCTCCTCCTCTATCTGCCCCTCCCCTGTTCATGCTCTGTCTCTCTCTGTCTCTAAATAATAAATAAACATTAAAAAAAAAAAAAAAAAAAAAGAAATGTAAAACTCATTCTGGATGATGGCTGAAAGCAACAAGTCTTGGAATTTTCTTTTTTTACATATTGATTTTCATTTTTATAAGGTATTCATCCTGTTTAAATTGAGCAGTGGATTGAAAATCAGGAGTATTGGGCTTTCTTTGTCGTATTTGTTTTCTTAGGATAATTTTAAGGATTGAGAGTACCTTACATAATGGTTTTTTGATAGACAGGGTTCCATATGTTGTGTGTGACAATGTATTCTATTTATCATTTTTTACATTTTAGAAGTAAAACTGAGGATTTCACTTTACTCCTAAATTCTCACTGCAATTTGTTTTTGTAATGTGAACATAAAATTTGAATTTAAGGTTAGCTACATAAATGGCCAAAGGAAAGAAGAGAATATTTTGATTTCCTTATTCACTTAATTGCTTAGTGAAAATTCCTGAACCTTCAGACTTATTTAAATAGTTTTCTATTTAAATAATAAAACGTTATTGAGATTGAAATCTATAACATTACCTAAAACATGAACATTTTAAAAGTACAGCACTTTTATTTCCATTTATACATCAGTATTATTAAAAAGTCTGCACACCTGGAGTACCTGGGTGGCTCAGGAGGTTAAGCGTCTGACTTCGGCTCAGCTCATGATCTCAAGGCCAGTGGGTTCGAGCCCCGCGTTGGGCTCTGCTGACAGCTCAGAGCCTGGAACCTGCTTCGGATGCTGTGTCTCCCTCTCTCTCTGTCCCTCCCCTGCTCATGCTGTATCTCTCTCAAAAATAAATAAACATTAAAAAATTTTTAAATAAGAAAAATAAATGTATTAAGAATTTAAATGCTGTGTGAGCCATTCAGAAAAGTAAATACCAAGTTCCTAATTGTAATTCCTGATAGTAAGAATTGTGGATGTCAGTTAAGACTGACTTGAGCTTTTTAGATAATGTCTACATTTTTATGGTGCAATTCATTTTCCTGCAATCAGTATGTTTCTTACCCTAACACTGAAATCAAGGAACATTCCCATTTGGAACACAATACTTTAAAAGATAATAAGGGCGCCTGGGTAGCTCAGTCGGTTAAGAATCAGACTTTTGATTTCAGCTCAGGTCATGATCTCAGAGTCATGATCTTTTGCTCCACCCTGGCTGTGGAACTTGGTTAAGATTGTCCCTCTCCGGGGCGCCTGGGTGGCTCAGTCGGTTGGGTGTACGACTTCAGCTTAGGTCATAATCTCGCAGTCTTTGGGTTCGAGCCCTGCCTCGGGCTCTGTGCTGACAGATCAGAGCCTGGAGCCTGCTTCGGATTCTGTGTCTCCCTCTCTCTGCTCCTCCCCTGCTCTCACTCTGTCTCTCTCTCAAAAGTAAACATTAAAAAAAAAAAATTCTTCCTCTCCCTCTCTCTCTTCCCTTCCCCCACTCATACTCTTTCTCTTTCACAAAAAAAAAAAAAAAAAAAAAAAGAGAAAGAAAGAAAGAAAGAAAGAAAAAGAAAAAGAAAGAAAATAAAGTAAAAACGCTTTGGATTATCTTTACTTTTTACTACGTTTAATAACCTCATCTATGATGACCTCCCCCTTGTCAGAGCTTACATGTATTTGTTTACTCCCTAAATCACTTAACTTTCCTAAGATTAATAGCTGGAACTATTCATCTCAGTTAAAAATGTACATTTGTGATGGGTGGATTTTTGTTGATATTCGTTCTAGCCAGTGTGCAAGAATAGACAAGAACAGGCTTCATAGGCATGTGAAATCATATCAACTACCCATTTCTTTTATCCAGGATTTTGTTCTGAAAGATGAATGTGTGAAGCCACCATTCTTATTTCTGTTTCTCCAAGTTCTGTGTGTATGTTGGGAAAGGAGGGAGGAATGTGGGTGATAAAGGTTTGAGTTGCATATAAAATACTGCTGGAACTGTGTATATGCTAGTAATTCAATCCACTGCCTCCCCAAAGTCACCCGAATGCCATGTGGTATTGTCCTGACAGTCTGTCGGCGTTTCCCAAACCAAACCTGTCATCTTTCAATCTTCCCGTTGCCAAACCCGCTCTAGAGGTTTAAGTGTTTACAGATTATAATTTAAATAAGTTTTGTTTATGTTCATTCTAAGTTAACATGAAATGCTACCTTTTAGTGGCATGATTATCTAGCTGGTATTTTTGAACCCCACTAAATTTCTAGCTGCCATTTTCCTCCCTTTATGAAAACTTTGCTTTTGAGTCTTTAATATAGCTTTAGTCATGCCGTTAAATTGTGATTTGAGAGCTTGCAGAACTTTAAAGAAATACAATAATTGCTTTAAGTAAAGTCTTGTAATAACCCGGCTTCAATTTCAATTCAACATACCACTCCTCTCTCCATCTGAGGTTTAAAGGATGAAATTTCGTGGATTTGTTTTCTTTTATTGATTGCAAACTGAGGTAATACCCAAAAACTTTTCTCCTATGGAAATGTGGTAAGTGCTATAGGACTTTCATTCTGGTTTGCTTCAGAATGATTTTAACAGCTGGGAGTGGAATCTAATTTTTCAGAATATAACACTTCTAAAAATCGAATATATTCTTTTACTCTAGACTCCTTTTGTGGTACTATTTGGGCATATGTCCATCCAGTCCTATTTAACAAGAAGATGATTTAATATAAATGCAATACATGTTGCTAATAGCCATTCTTCAGGGATACATAATACTGTGTATCCTGTTCTGAAATAATAGTCACTGCTAACCAGAAATCAGGTTATGTTCAAACATTCAGAGACCTGTCACAGTATAACATGAAGACTGAATGCTAAATTGATGGTAAGTTGAAAATACTGTGTTCTGATAGTTTAAACTTATGTATGAAAATATATTCTGATAGTTTAAACAGAAAATATATGTTCTGATAGTTTAAACTTATGTATGAAAATATATTGATAGTTTAAACAGAAAATATATGTTCTGATAGTTTAAACTTATGTATGAAAATATTCCAATATTTTGTATGTAAATTTTAAGATAGATCTAGGCTGAATCAAACTCAGCTGAGAGTATATGAAATCCACTCCCGTACCCTATTCCTTGAACTCATGATTTAAGCCTGTCCTGACTTGTGGGTGCCAGACTCTGATGTGATGTGATAACTAACCCTTTACTCAAAATGGTGGCCATGCATAGGCATGAACTACCATTGAAAGGTCAGGACCAAACTCCTGTCCCTACAATTCAAGGGAGACAAGTAAAGGCTTTCTCCCTTCTTTAATTCCCCATGTCATATATTAGTCAACAGATAAAGAAAGCTGAGACTTTATTTCCTCCTTAACCAATTGGAGAAGCTTCCAAATGGCTACTTCTAGTAGTGATATTTATGGAACTCCTTATTATAAGAGAGTGAGTCTGTCTTTTAACCTTTACTCAATAACGTATTTGTAAGTCTATTTTTGAAGCCTTTTTGTTCTTTTCAAACCAAAGTTGATGGTGAACTTGATAAGAGAATGAAGCAGGTCTGTCCAAAGGAATTACCTATGAGTTTCTTGGCCCGCTCAGTATGCTTAGATTAGAAAAGAAATTTTAGCTAACTCCCACCAGGTCCTTACATGTGATGTTTTATTCTGTTCCCAACCCCAAGTTTAAATAAAATAACCATTATATCATGGTTGGCTAATTCTGTTCTAACATTGGTTTTAGAAGTCACTTTAAAATGTTGGAGTTCATTATTTCTAAGGCAGCATTAGTATTTACCCTAAATATTGCACAATTAACATTACCTCTTAAAAAAAATAAGCTTGAAGTAAAGATGAGGTTTCATACACTGAGTTCAAAATCAGTTTCCTATTGAACAAAAATGACCATTTGCCTCTTAAAAAGCATTTTGGTGTATAATGAGATCTCTTACAATTTTTATGAGAAATGACATTGGTACCTATATTTCAACTTTATAACCAGATCAGAATGTATACAAAGATAACAGAAAGAAAAAAAAAAAAGGAACAGGAACCCAAAGTGACAAACACTTCACAAGAAATGACATTGTTACCTATATTTCAACTTTATAACCAGATCAGAATTTATACAAAGATAACAGAAAAAAAAAAAAAAAAAAAAGGAACAGGAACCCAAAGTGACAAACACTTCATAAGAGAACTTTTACCAAGGAGCGGCTATATAAACAACCATATTTCCAAGATCTTTGTTTTTAAATGAAACAATTGTTAAAATACAGGAGATAGAATAAGGAATGTAGGGTGGGTGCACCCTGTCATGGGTTGAATGGTGTTCCGACAAGGCATGTTGAAGTCCTACCCGCCCCCCGCACTTCGGAATGTGACCTTATTTGGAAATAGATTGGTAGCAGATGCAATTAGTGAAGATGAGGTCATACTGGATAAGATGGGCTCCTACAACAATAGGACCGGTGTCCTTATAAGAAGGTGGCCTTGTGAAGACACAGGGAGAATGCCATGTCAAGACAAAGGATTGAGTGATGGATCTACAAGTCAAGGAACACCACAGATGGCCAGCAAACCACTGGAAACTAGAAAGAGGGAAGGATTCTTCTACAGTTTTCGGAGGGAGCGTGGCCCTGCTGACCCCTTCTTTGCAGACTTCCGGCCTCCGGACTGTGAAACAATACATTCCTGCTAGGATATGCCACTCAGTTTGGAGTTCTGGTAATTGAAGGAAATGAATACACACCCCAACATCAGTTCTGCTTCTTTTATAGGTCAGGGAAGAAAAATTGTAGGATAAGATTTCAGTTGAGCTTTCCTCAATCGAATGTGAAATAACATAAGATAGACCCTCTGTGGGGAATACGTTTAGGAATTCCCTGAGCTTGCACCGATGGGTTAACAAGGCATAAAGAAATAGAAAGCCACAGAATGTACGCATCCGAGATTAGGAAAACAGGGCAAAGGCCCCAGTATAGGACAAAGATACAGGAATAGAAAAGCCTCAGGAAGAAAACATCAAAAATGAGGTAAACTAGTTTAGGTGTTGGGGCGGAAATGCCCTCCAATTTAGTACAATAGCAGAAAGCTGCTTTCACAGGAAGGAAGGACAAAAAACAGGAAAATGGGACTTGAGACCTCAGCAGGGTGAAGTTGCCCAGAGCTGAGCTAATTAGCAAAAGAAAGGTGCTTATTGACCCTGAGGTAGCATGCTCTGTCTTTCTAGTCCCCTAGGTCAGTTCAGGTAAACAGGTGGTGCCTCATGTTTGCTGTACACAACCTTCTGCCCAGCACCAGAATTTTGTTTCGTATTGACCCAAACCCCTAACACTGCATATCTTCGACACTCCCTTTCCCTCATGTCCATGAGTTCATGTTCACAGTTTCATTGTCTCTTTGTGCATGCCCATCACGCTTGTAAGCCTTTTGATTCTAATAAAATCGGAGCAAGGACCCATACTTGGGGCTCTTGTCGCCTCCTGGACATTAGCCTCTCTGGCATTTTAATCCTGCATCTGCTCTCTTGCTGGACAAGAGAGAACTCCAGACCCAGAGTCTAAGACAGCCCTCTGTAAACATGCACAGATTCCTCCCCCCTCCCAAAGGAAATAGCTTGTTTTCCAGAAATTATGGGAAAATCAATCACAAGTCACCTGGCCTAGCCATAAAGAAGCCTCAAATTCCTAAAAAGAAAAAAAAAAAAGAGTTGACAACATTTATAACAAAGGAATAAGCTCAAAAAAATAGCAGAAGGCACACAACCAAGCCAACTAAAGAAAAACTAACCTGGACGCGTACCTTAGGCCAAAGAGAAAATCGAACCTAAAATTACAGAATGTCTGGAAAATCACTATGAAGGAGATACCATATATAGAAACCACTGAGCTGCAAAGAGCAATGCCAAAATCAAAACACTTACTTCTAAATGATGAAAGAATAAAAGGGAATGGAATAAACCTTCAATATAAGAACTTAAAAGACCAATGAAGGAAAAAAAATCAATGCTAGCAGAAGTTTGTTTACTAGAAAACATATTAACTATTGTAAATTTTTTGGAGAGAGAAGATGAAACAGATAAACTTGAAAATTATGGTGAAAAGAACATAATCACAGTTACATGAGAAAGTTAAAAAATCCTAATTGAAAACTTCACTCAACACCATGCAAATGAATTCAAAGGAAAACCTAAATTTCTTAAACTGCTCCAGGGAGAAAAATCATCTAATTGTTATATTTGAGATATAAGTGGTCAAAAATCTCACCTTTACCGAGCTCAGCCCTCTTTGTAACCACAATCATCAAAAACACATGAGATCTAGAATAGATTACAGGGAACTCAATAAAAATATTTAAGGAGTTGATCTTCCCAATACTATTTAAATGGCTTCAAACGTGGAGAATAGGAAGGTCTCTGTTTCAAGGAAGTTAGCTTGAAGTATAACAGACACCTCCTTGCTTGGCAAGTCACACAGCTGATGACAGTGACTTACCAGCCAGTTCATGGATAGGGTCTGTCATACTGTCTTAAAGGAAGGCTAGTTACTCACGATTAGGGATCTGAGAAGTGCTGTGGAGTAATTTGGGGAACGCAAAGAAGGTGAGTCCCAAGGCCTCCAGGGAACAATGATCTGTGCACACCCACACTGTATCACCGTGTTGGGGGCATAAGAAGGGAGTGGACTTTCCATAATGAGGGGAAAACGAAGCAAACTGAATTCCATGACCTCTGTCTAGCTGGTGTCTCATCATCATCCCAGGCTTACTATCAAGAATGAAACAACACACTGTTGTGAGTCAATGATTGCACTGAAATTCTTAACCATAAAAGAAACGCTATTTGCTGGGGAAAAAAAAGAAACTTTATAATAAAAATGACCAAATGGTAAGGTTTTTCTAGGATTTAAAAACGTGCTAAAGGAAGTTAGCATGGTATTTATATTGTAACCTGGCGAGGCTGCATAAAAATAGTAAACTAGCCCCCAACCTTATAGCTATGCAAAAACCCCACATAAATAATTAGCAGATGAAGCCAATAGCACAATAAAGATCAATGTAAGATGCCCAATAGGGGCTTCTAAAGTTGTTTATTATTAAGATTTGTTAGGAAAGCCAAGAAAAATGTGGCATGAAAACAAATCAAGAGGACCATGTAATTTTTCCATAAATGCTGTACAAAAGAATTTCACAAAAGTTGATTGTGACTTGCAAACTTTGGGATAAGTGGCTATTATTTCCTGAATATGATTTTTTTAAGTTTATCCATTGTGCCCAAAAGTTAACATCCAAGGAAAATACTAACATTTGTGAGGATCCAGTATACCTGAGCTGCAGATACAAATTGAGACAATTTTATTATTTTGAAAAACGGTATTTTTCCTGGAGTTAAGAGATAAATGATTGTTAAATATCATAAACAAAATATAGGCACCCTGGTATATTTGCTTACTTTTTCAGAAGGTTCCAGCAAACTAATTATATTCTCCGCAAGCAAGCATTGGCTATTAATACAAAAGAGGTTACTTAATACTTAAGGATTTTTTGTGATTTCATTGATTCCTTCTTAGCATGTACTAGCTTCCATTTTATCTTGTTTAAACATCTCATAGATAGTGTATAAAAAACCGTAAGAACAATTTTATGTGGAAAAACAATTATTAATAAATGTCTTTAAATACAAAAATACATTGACAGCCAATACCAATATTAAGAGGGTATGTTTAGATAGCAGGGTTGTGTCCTTTTAAAATAATGAGTATTTATAGAAATGTAAGGCAGAAAAATTATTAATGTAACGTTTATACAAATTTAGTATAAAACTGAGCAGATTATTGGAAGGAAAGCGTTAACCCCCGGTTTGGTAGTTTTTTGTCTAGCCTCGGTGACGGTGACGCCTGATTTTACTCTTGGTCATTTCCTTCTTGAAACATTAACTCAAAAAATTGTTAGAATGTGTGCCTATACTGGATCCAAGATAAACCAGACTCAGACTGAGGACCATGTAGGAGGCCGAGCAACCAGACTTCATTGTCAATATTCTTCGTAAAGAGTAACCAGTAGTGATCAAGCAGCCACAGGGAAGCATGGGGTCTAGTAAAGTAGCTCTGGAGAGGGCCATATGACTGGGTAGCAATCAAGGCTGACGGGCTTTCTGAGATAAGATGGAGTAGATTCACCTAACCTCCTCTCTTACGATCCTGAGTGCTGAGTGACCGGGATAGCAAAGACTTCCTGGGAGTTACACGACCATGGTCTTGACCTTACAAGCACTCTGTGTGCTTGCTTATCCTACATCCTTTTTAACGCTACAGAAACTTAACGTTATTCAAAACCTATTCTGTCTCACAATTTCTCTATTTGGACCCAAGAACATTGCTGTTAATAAGAGAGGGGGTTTCTCAACTGTAGACTTCTGGTCATTGTGGAATTGTTTAACCAACTGGTTAGTGTTCATAACATTAACGAACTATCCTGTAAAGGTTGAATTTTACTTTTAGTTGTTTAATTCCCTTTAGGACAAGGGTCCTTCAAGAAAAAGTTCCTCTTGAGAAATCTTCAAATCTGGTTAAGATAAATTAAAAACAAGAAGGTTAATTTTGCTTCTCCTGTAATCGAGGTGACAAAAACTTCAAAATCATGTACAAGATCTGTGACAAATTACCCTCCAGCCAGACATAATGACCCATCTAAGCAACAATAAGAAAAAATAAATCTTAGAGAAAAGCAAAGTATTCAAAACATGTTTCCTTCCATTGCTCAAACTTCAAAACAAAAGACTTGGTTATGGTATTCTAATGAGACAATTTTCTGTTTGGGTGTCTATGGAAACTAGGAATTTAAAGGACAATGTCATTGAGAAGAAGATTGCTATGGGCTTATAGTAATTTTTAATAGATGAAGAGAATTTTTTAGATTTTTCCCAAGTTATGAATTGTAGTAAAAATTCCTTTTAGAAGTTGAAAAACATTTTTTTCCTGAATTACATTTTGCTGTTCAAACAATATATATTTTTAACGTTAGTGATGTTAAGTGTACCCTTCTGAGTCTTATTTCAGGCATTTGGACATGCGGGAATAGTAAGTTTAACAGCATGACAGATTAATAATAAATTTAATAATGCTTGTTTTGTTTTACTTAATTGCAGAGAGATTTCTAGGTCTCACTCCGAAATCATCACAGTGGGAGGGAATGAAGATATGTTTAGACAATGGAAAACTATAAGGAAAAGTGCCATAAAATTATCATTGACAACAACAGAACAAGTGTGTTGGAGACTATGAGAGTTTTAGTACTGTTAACACTCTTCATTTTGGAACTGTCTGTTCTGAACATAGATGTTTAAACATGTCAAACAGAAGCCGTTCTATATAAAAGAGACTCTAAATAAAAACTACAAAAATCTTTCATTATTAAATAATGTAAGTTCTTTTGATCATCAGTCGTTGCTTGTATAGGATGTAATTAGTTTGCTGGAACCTGTTAATGAAGTAACCAATGAATACATCCCAGATTGCATATATTTCTTAAGCAATATTTGCTATAATAGAATTTCATCGTTCAATTCCAGGGACTTTGACAGGGAACGTATATAAACTTCTACATTAAACGTCTAAATTTGGATACTAAAATATTTTTTAATAATTTAATTGTGACCTTGGGGCCTGGGTGGCTCAGTCAGTTGAGCGTCCAACGTCGGCTCACGTCATGATCTGTGGTTTGTGCGTTTGAACCCTACGTCGGCTCTGTGTTGACAGCTCAGAGCCTGGACCCTGCTTGGGTTCTGTGTCTCCCTCTCTCCACTCCTCCCCCACTCATGCGCTGTCTCTCTCTGTCTCTCAAAAATAAAATAAACATTACAATTTTTTTAGGAAAATAATAATTTAATTGTGACCAGTAAATTTTTGATGCAGCTTTCTATTTGCTTCTGTAAAGCAAAAAATTCCTTCTGTGATGATTAAATAGGCTTAAGTCATTCAACATTCTGCTGAGGTAAGTATTTGTGTACCTCTACGTGTAAAACAATTTCGTATTAGCTTAAGAATAGCTAGACAGATTAAGGAATCAAAAAATCAAAAATTGAATGTGAGGGAATTTGGAAGTGTAGAATATGAAGAGGTTTTATTTCAAATCAGCAAACAAAATTTGATTATCTAATAAGACATGTTGAGAAAAGTGAATAGTTATACAGGGAAAGATGTTGACTCCCTACCTTTCGTTATTTATTCAAACTAATTTCAGATGAGTAATAATTTATATTTAACAATTATTATGGTAAAGCATGGGATTTTTTTAAATTTTTTTAAACATTTTTATTTATTTTTGAGACAGAGTGAGACAGAGCATGAACGGGGGAGGGTCAGAGAGAGAGAGGGAGACACTGAATCAGAAGCAGGCTCCAGGCTCTGAGCCATCAGCCCAGAGCCCAATGCGGGGCTCGAACTCACGAACTGCGAGATTGTGACCTGAGCTGAAGTCGGACGCTTAACCGACTGAGCCACCCAGGCGCCCCAAGCATGGGATTTTTAAGAGAACCTTGAAATTGGGGAAATCTCTCCAAGGATGACACAAAAACCATAAACTCTGATACACTCAACTACGGAAAAGTAAATAGATACATTGCCAAAACCCACCATAAATAAACTCAAAAGATAATTCTGGAAAAGTAACCCATATTCTCATTAAACTGCTATTGTCCTTGATTTTTAAAGAACTCTTACAAGTCAACAAACAAACAAAACAACAGCCGAATAGAAAAATGAGCAAAGAACAAACAGAAACAGTTCACCGAGAAGGAAATACAAATGATTATTATCCAGATGAAAAGATGCTCAAACACACTCACAAAAATGCGAATTCAAAGCCACACTGAGAAACCATTTTTCATCTCTTAGGTTGACCAAAAATGTATTTGCTACAATGATTACAGTTTGGTGAAACAGGGTCTCGTGTTGCTGAAAAGGGTGGAACATGACAAAATTTATACAAAGGACAAATGGACAATACCTATGAAAATTATAAATGTTATTTTACATCACATTTCTCATTGACATTCATTCTACAGGTATGCCTGCACATTTGTAAATATAATTCACGTGGGAAGGATGTTCAGTCCAGCAATGCTTAGAAGAGAGGAACTACTAGAAAGAACAGATTAGAAGCAGAACAGTGCTGTGGCTTTCCTTTCATAATCAAATCAAATGTGAATATAGAAAGGGTACAAATCCTTTATATAGGAACATAACCATTTCATAAGTTATCCAAAGCCCTTTGAAGATTAAGTGCTAAAACTCCAGTCTGTTTGGCATGGGTAGAAATAAGTCATCGTATGCAATGTGTGTCCTCGATTTAGCAATGAGGGCTCAGTGATCATTATGTTCATTGTTGTGACTATATGCCAAACACTGTGCTGAGCATTTTAAAAGATTTATTTAACCTGCTTTTAATAATATGTTCCCACAAGATGACTTTTTAAATGCCAGTGCCTCTCCATACTTTTTTTTTTTTCAAGAAATCCTTTAAGATACACAGACCCTTGAATAACTGCTTTCTAGATTATGATCCTGTTACTAAAGTGCTAACCTACCTTCTACTCTATTGGGTAAAAATAGTTTCCTCTTCTCCGAAAAGATGGTTGACGTTTTCTCTGCCAGTTCTCGTGCAAGTGGAACAAACAACCCCATCCTAACGTTGGCAAAGCAACAGACAAGGACAGTCAAGTGCTACCCTGTACCTGTCATGGCTCTACCCAAACCACACTGTAAAGATGAACAAACAATTTCCTGCTTCTGAAGAACTTATAAGACAGACACTTGCAAATGACTAAAACAGAATTAAGCATCCTCCCCTTTCATTTGTGTGATATAGCTCTTAATAATTTAGAAATTCTCTCAGATGTCAGCTAAATTTTAATGCATTTTAAAACAACATATAGGTACATAAGTCAATAATTCACCACTGGTGAATGAACTGGTGCACATCACTCAGGCATGATTACATTGCACAGGCTTCCTGCATAGGCAGAAGGAAGGAAACAAACACGCTTAGCACTTAACTACATAGCAGGCACACTATTTATTTTTTAAGTGTGTGTATTTGTATGTATTTAATCCTTACTAGTTAATAAGATATGTAACATCAAACATCCTTACAGGTGAGAAGGCAGAGGCTCAAATAGTTTCAGGCATTTGTCAAAGGCAACTCAGTATGTGGCAGTTCTGATGAACTCACTCATTTACAAATCCCATAAAGGATTGCAGCTAGTGTCATTGTGGTAAAACAATTGTAGCTGTTGTAGTATTTCGTCAAATGTGAAATATAAAACACATCACTGTGTGATGTTCCTCTGAAAAAATATTACTTTGCAAATCATACCATAACATACACATTATGCCATATTATCCTCTACCAAATTGCATGTGAATAAAAGGATAACAATGTTTCTGACAAATTGATGTTTGATGTCTTGATGACAATCCTTCAAAATTTGATCACACCAGCTTCTTACTTAGAGTTTCTACTATTCTGAGGCTTCAATTATATAAGCAATCATTTTTTATTTATTTTAGTTACATCATACCACACAGTTTCAACTCCTTATGAGTGTCTTTCTTTCTTAGGTTCAATGATAAAAAGAAAAGAAAGAAAGTAAAAGAAATGAAAAGGAAAAGGAGACAAAGGAATTATTAGTCCTCAAATGACATATCTTGCTTCATCAATACCAATCTTATGCCCTGCTGTTTTTGCAATGCATTTTTTACATACAAAGTAAACTTTTATTTCAAAGCTAATTATGTTATAACCTTTCTGAAGACATATTAATTAAGTAGAGGTTAAATTCAGCACACTTAGTAGCAATGACCCATACAACTTGGATATAAGTGAGAAAATCATGGAAAGGTGTGATCATGTTCTCCTATGTTCAGGCAATGACCATGATGATCACATTGTGTGATTACAATTACATTAATTATAAGACTTCATAAATTATAAGATACATCTTGATTTCAGGGATCTTAAAATGTAAAAAAAAAAAAATTACAATACATGAAAAAAGTTTGTGTCCACCAACCACAGTGCTAGGAACTGGAATACCAAGAAGTAATAGAGTCTCATCCTTCATGCCGCTCACAGTCTAGTGTGGGTAGACAAGTAAGCCAACAGTTAGGATTCAGTGTGATGACAAAAATTATATATATTATTTATATATACACTTTATGTGTGTTAACCTATTTGATCTTTATAATAATTCCGCAAGCTAGATACATGATAGAGGTACGAACCTGTATGGATATCCAGGAAGGGTATCTAAATTATCCTGTGTGTGTCAGAAGCCTTTGATGGGAGGTACGCATAGGTGTGAGTAGTATAGGAGAAGGACAGAATTGAAAGTAGGCAATAGCACTCCATTAGCACAGCTATAGAGGTAGAAGAGTGGGACACCTGGGGAATACTCAGAGTTGAGTACTGAAGGCACTGTGGCTCATGGGATGATGGGGAAGAGTCAGAAGGAAGGCATCCCCACCCTTCCTGCCCCCCCACCACCATATTAAGAAGTTTAGACACTATCTTACAGATTGAGGAGTGCTACAGTTGGATCAGAGGGATTTGTAATTGGGATGAAAGAGGCCAATTAAGAAAACTATTTCAAAAATCCAAGTAAAGAGGTGCCTGTGTGGCTCAGTCGTTTGAGCGCCTGACTTCGGCTCAGGTCATGATCTCGCAGTTCGTGAGTTCAAGACCTGCGTAGGGCTCCGTGCTGACAGCTCGGAGCTTGGGGCCTGCTTCCGATTCTGTGTCTCCCTCTCTCTGCCCCTTCCCCGATCATGCTCTGTCTCTCTCTGTCTCTCAAAGATGAATAAACATTAATTTTTTTTTAAATCCAAGTAAAAATAATAAGGATTTAGATTAGGCCAAGTAGTAATTTGTGAAATACTAACTACTAACATTAAAAAGTTACAGTCAGCCAAAACAACCTAGTAAGGAACTCCAAAGTTCCACCTCTCGACAAAAGGAACAAAAACCCGGCAAAACTATGAGAATTTACCTTTTTTGGAACCCTGAAAACTAAGCAAAGACTTGTAGCAAACAGAGAATCTTGAAAGCAGCAAGAGAGAAGTGATCTCACTTATAAGGGAACTTCAGTAAGTTGCACGAGTAGTGAATACTTTAACCAAGAATTCTACATCTGACAAAATTATCCTTCAAAAATAAAGAAGAAATTTACACATTCCCAGATAAACAAAACTGCAAGAGTTTGTCACCAGCAGACTTAGCCTATAACAAGTGCTGATCATTTGTTTGCTAGAGCCATTCAGGCTGAAATAAAAAGATATCACACAGTAATACAAATCCACACGAAGAAATAAAGAATACTATTGAGATAACTGACCACCTAGGTAAACATAAACACAGTATAAATGTATTTCTTGTTTGATTCATTTCTTTCTGTCTGATTTTAAAGATAGTTGAACAAATCAATTATTACAAATCTGTGTTAACTGACACACAGTATATAAAGGTGTAATTTCTGATGATATCAGCATGAAAGTGGGGGGGCAGACTTTTTTATATACAGGAGCATTTTTATATATTATTGAAATCAAGTTGGCATTATTCTCAACTGAAGGAGAAATATAAAATCTGAGCAGACTTTAAAACAAGTGTAGAGAGATTGAATTAGTAATCAACTTCTAAAAAAAAAAAAAAAAAAAGTATAGGACCAGATGGCTTCCCTGGTGAATTCTACCAAACATTTAAAGAAGAATTAATGCCAATTTTTCACTAACCCTTCTGGAAAACAGAGGAAAGGGAACACTTCTCAACTTACTCTATGCAGCCAATATTACACCAATGTTAAAGGCAGTAAAAGGTAGCACAAGAAGTGAAAACTACAAACCACTATCCTTTATGGTATCCTTTATATAAATGCAAAGGTTCTCAAGAAAATACTAGCCAACCAAGTCCAGCAGTATATAAAAATAATTAGACACCATGAAAAGTGGAATTTTCCCTAGGAATGCAAGACTGGTTCAACCTACACAAATAATCAATATAGTGCACAATATTAATAGACTACAAGAACAAGATACACAATCATCTAAATATATGCAGAAAAAGCATTTGACAAAATTCAACACCGTTTCTTAATAAATATACTCAACAAAGTGTATTTGGGAACAGAAGGTCACCTGTTGAAAATCCACAGTGGGGCACCTGGGTGGCTCAGTTGGTTAAGCATCCAACTCTTTATTTTGGCTCAGGTCATGATCTCAAGGTTTGTACGTTTGAGCCCTGCATAGGGCTCAGCCCTGACAGTGTGGAGCCTACTTGGGATTCTCTCTCTCCCTCTCTCTCTGCCCCTTCCCTGCTGGCAGGCTCTCTCTCTCTCTCTCAAAATAAATAAGCATTAAAAAATTGAAAAAAGAAAGAAAATCCATAGCAAACAAGCATCATGTTTTTTTTTTTTTCTTATACAGTATTACTTTGATACATTTATACATTGCAATATGGTTGCCACTGTAACAATATTGATCACATTACATACTTAAGGTATTTTCACATACATTTAATATACTATACATTAGCTCTCTGTGGCTTATTAGTACTCATTACAAGTCTGTACCCTTAAACATCATCAATCTTAATTCCCTACCCCATCCCCAGGTAACCACCATTTTACTCTGCATTGTTGTTGTTGTTGTTGTTGTTTTTTATAAGTTTAACTTTTTAGATTACACATACAGGTGATATCATACAGTACTTACCTTTCACTGTCTGGCTTCCTTTGCTTAGCATAATGTGCTCAAGGTCCATTCATGGAAGGTCCATTCTGCAAATGGCTGGATATCCTCCTTTCTCCTGGCTGAATAATATTCCATTAGATATATGTACCACATCTTTTTTATCCATTAATCTCTTGTTGGACATTTGGATTGTTTCCATATCTTGGCTATTGGGAATAATGCTGCGATAAACATGAGGGATGCATATACCTCATTGAACTCCTGTGTTCCTTTCCTGTGGGCAAATATCCAGATGTGGAACTGCTGAATCATATGATAGATCTATTTTTAGCCTTTTGGGGAACCTCCATATTGTTTTCCAAAGCGGTTAGAGCAAATGTCGTATTTAATGGTGAAAGCTAAAAGCTTTTAGGAAACAAGACAAGGATGTCTGCTCTTGCCACTTCTACTCAACACTATACTGGGAGATCTAGCCAGGGCAATTAGTCAAGAAAAAGACCGAAAGGTATCCGATTGGAAAAACAAAAGAAGTAAAATTATCTCTGTTTGTAAAACACCTTATCTTATACATAGAAAATGCTAAGGAACCCAGTAAAAACTAGTAGCTTTAGTTTTTAATCAACTAGCTCAGCAAAATGGCAGTATAGAAGATCAATGTACAATATACAAAAATTAGTTGTATTTCTATGTAGCAGTGATGAGCAATCTGAAATTAACAAAGCAATTCCATTTGTAGTACTCTCAAAAAAAATAAAATACTTAGGGCTAGATGTAATCAAGAAAGTATAAGATTTCTACAGTGAAACCACAAACCATTATTGAAGGAAATGAAAGATCTAAATAAATAAGAAGAAATCTTGATTGGAAGACCTAACAATGTTAAAATGACAATAGTCCTCAAAATGATTTACAGATAAAATGCAATCCCTATCAGAGCCCAGTTGCTTTTTTTTTTTTTTTTTTTTTTTTTTTTTAGCAGAAAAGGATAAACTGATCCTAAATTTCATATGGAAAGGCAAGGGGCACCAAATAGCCAAAATAATCTTGAAGAAGGATCTACCTGATTTCGAAACTTGCTACATTACACAGTCATGGAATAGGTGGTGTGTAATGTATAATAAGCAAACTCCTATATGCTAAACACATTAACATGTTTGATGGGACATTTAGAAAATGAATTTTCCAAGAAGAGGTAAATGTTAATGAAAGGAAAAACACTAAATCTCAATATATAAATTTGCAATTTATAACTTTGTATATAGAGGGCTTGCTTATATAGGAACACACCTGTTCTGACACTTGAATGGCTCATCTTTATGAAAAAGAGAAAAGAATCTGTGCAATTCGCCAAGCTCAGTATTGTACTGCACGTATGACATTGTGGCTCTTTCTGTTACTGTGGGCAAGCTACTTTAGTGATTTCAACAGATTCTTGAACTGAACAGAAATTGCTTCCCACTCAGTTATAATTTTACCATGCAGAGGCTAGAAGTTGGGAATAAATAATGAAAGAAGTCATGCAGGTTCACACGTGATGCTCTGTGTGGGATGTAGGTGGTGACTGAAGAGGGGGAACGTGACCTTGTGATAGAAAGGTACCGCGTTATGATATGAAAGACATTCTGGCAGCTCTTTTATTTCACACAAGTTAATGGGGAAAAATCCCTATCATGAAAGAACAAATATGGTTATTAAAGTTATGCCTTTAACGTTGTACCCTACAGAAAGAAGTAAACAATTTCCAGTAAGGAAAAGCACAGAATGCAGACTGCAATTTGATTATGACTGTGGCATTATTTGCCACATGGCTCCCATATCATTGAGATAATCATGGTAGACATGAGAGACACATAAAGTGTTTTAAAAAAAACTTTTATGTAATCCTAGATTTATTTTTTGATAAGGGACCTGGTGGATTAAAGATGGCCACGATTTCTTTATGACCCCCTCCTCAGAGAAGGAGGTTTATTTTCCCCCAGCCTCGTTCTACTTTGGCCCCGTGACTTCTTAAGCAATAGATTATGGTAGAAGTGACACCATGCTAGTCCTAAACTTTTGAGGACTGACAGGCAGCTTTTGTGTCTGACCTCTGGGAACACTGACCCCTAAAATTCTGCCTCTCAGAACCTAACCGCCATCTTGTGAAAAACCCAAGCCACATGGAGGGGCAGGTGAGGTGGACAGACTGGTGAGTCTGTCCAGCCAAGCGCCCAGCTTCCAGTAAGCATCAACTGGAAGCTGTGTGAGTGAGCCATCCTGGATGTCTAGAGCCACCCAATAACTGTGGTCCCAAGTGACGTCCTCAAGACTAGAGCCACTCAGGTGATCCCAATCAACATAGGGCATTGTGAAGAGTAATGAATGAAAGTATTACCTTTTGGCTGGTTTTTATGCAGCAATAGATCATTAGAGCAATCACTTGCATAAAGATGTATGTTAAGGGGTGCCTGGGTGGCTCAGTCGGTTGAGCGACCGACTTCGGCTCAGGTCATGATCTCGCAGTTCGTGAGTTGAAGCCCCGCGTCAGGCTCTGTGCTGACAGCTCAGAGCCTGGAGCTTGCTTCGGATTCTGTCTCCTCTCTCTGTTCCTCTCTTGCTCACGCTCTTTCTCTCTCAAAAATAAATAAAGATTAAAAAAAAATTAAAAAAACAAGATGTATGTTAAGCTGTGTTAAAACTAAGGTTTATAGATGGCAGAGTAAAAAATTAGTATATTTGAGCTCTATCAACAATTGTGTCTGCAATCTAATGGTCTCCTCAGAACTTCCGCAAGGGAGTTTTCCCAACTCACTTGAGTACCTTCAGATTTGATCTCTTTTCTCAAAGCAAATTTATATTCCACTGGGTCCTCGATAAAAAGTCTGTGAAAGAATCTCTAAGTACCTCCCGTTGAACACATCGAAAGTGCTCTCTCTTCTCTAAAGTTCGAGCATGTAGACAGTTTTACTCAGAACTTCCCCTTATTTAAAGATGGTTCACTTGTTCGTTTTTAACACGATGAGAGCAGAAGAATGTTAAATTCTATATTGAACTTTTATGTTGTCATTGATATGTTTTTAAAAGAGATTAAAATAAAACAAAACAAAAGCAGATCACCTCAAGAGACAATCAACCTACTTCTCCTAAAAGAAAACTTCAGAGTCAGTAAACTGTGAATAGAAATCTCAATGCGTTGAGTTGATTTTTGAGTTTGGTTTCTATCATCTGAATTTGGTCAGAATGAATTAGTGGTAGAAGATTGAGTTAGTTTTTGCTTTTAGGCTGTTATACTTTTACTTCAGATCCCAGAGTTGAGTTAAATGTCAACACATGCTCTCCTGGATTAATAAAACACATTTTCCAGTATAGTCCACCAAGAAACACAGTGTACTTGGAGTTAAACCTGTCTTCCTGGATGGCTTTGAGGAAAAACTACTAGCTGCATAATTCTGAGCAAGTGGCCAACACACCCTCCCCTCAAAATCTGAATCAGGAAAAAAATAATAACCATCTTGTCCTGTTTACCTGGAAGGATAGTTCTTCAAAAGCAAGTGATCATACATACATATTTAAGGAGTCAAAAAATTTTTTTAACTAAAATTGTTTTATTGTTATTCTTGATAATTATATTTCTAGTAATTGTGTGGGTTTTTTTTCCCCCTGTCTATTCTGGAAACTATTTTACTATACTTTTCTGAGTGCCAAAGTTGAACATTTTATTCAGATTGAGGTGTCTTTGCCTGCTTTGCGTACAAAGGCCTCTGAAGTTAACTGATATTTAGCTGGAACATAAACCATGGCAGAAATACTGGGGAAAGGGGCACCTGGGTGGCTCAGTCGGTTTAGCATCCAGCTTTGGTTCTGGTCGTGATCTTACAGGTTCATGAGTTTCATCCCCACATCGGGCTCTGTACTGACCGCTCAGAGCCTGAAGCGTGCTTTGGATTCTGTGTCTCTCTCTCTGTCCTTCCTCTGCTCACTGTCTCTGTCTTTCTCTCAAAATAAATGAATAAACATTTTTAAAAAAAGGAATACTGGGGAGAGAAGAGAAAAAATAGTAGAAAATAAGAACTAAGGTGACAATTTCAAGCATTTAACCTTCTACCTGAACCTCCTGTCTTTCTATCTCATTTTGACCCATCCAGTACCTGTACTTTGTAATCCTACCTGAGATTTATTGACCATCAACTTCTCATGTCCTGTTTCTCTCCACGCCTAGTTTAGATTCCATGGTTTGTCATTATAATCATGTCTTTGGATATACTATTACTCCCTTGATCTCCTTTTCTTATATATGTCTCTTGGAATTTTGTGTACATGGAATTACATAGTAAAAACACTGTTGTATGTTGCTTAATTCTTGAACCTAATTTTTTTTATGATTTATCCATGTATTTATCTGTAGTTCAATGCTTTTTAATCCTGAATGGTATTACTGAATACATCGCATTTTGTTTATTCCCCTGTTGACAGACATTTAGGTTATTTCCAACTTTGGCAATCACGAATAAAGCCACCATGGCTTTCTTGAACAAATCTTTGTGTGAAGATGTGTTTTCATTTCTCTTAGGTAAATACCTGAGACTGGAATTGTTGGATATTAAAGTAGGCGTGTGTTTAACTTTATAAGAAACTGTCAAACAGTTTTCTAGAGTCATTTCTCATCATTAGTGACTTAAATTTGCAGTTGCCTGGTCAGCCTCTCATTTGATATGGGTATTAGTTAATTTTGCTTCATAACAAATGTCTACATAACTTAGGGCTATAAAACAACACTGATCTGAGCCAGCTCTTTGGAACTTGATGGCCTAGCCTCACTTGGATATTTGATGGTTACCTCATTGTCAACTGGGATGATGGGCATATTTGGCCATGGGTGTTTCAGAAACTAGCCAGGACTCATCTACATGGTAACTGGGTTACAAAATCAGTAAGAGAAGGCAAGCTCCAATATACATTCGTTTTTCAATCTTCTGCTTGGTCGATGTTTGCTAACATCCGAGTAGCCAAAGAAAGTCATGGCTGAGAACATATTAAGGGGCACAGATATAGACTGCAACTTTAATGGAAAGTCTAAAAAGTCACATTGGAAAAAAGTATTGCTACATGGATAAGAAGTATTTGAGGCCTTTTTGCTGTCTTCCACCATCTTCCCTTTGACCACACCTCATTTCTACTCTCTTCACATGAAAAATGTAATCACTCTCATCCCAGAAATCCCAAAAGTTTATTTCAATAATGACATTAGACTCAGAGTTTAGGATCTAGCTCTCTAAATCAGATCCACGTGCAGATGAAGTGCCAAGAACCATAGCAATCAAGGATTAGTCAGGGAAGCAGAGCTAACGTGAGTCTTACTGGAATCAGGGATTGATTATAGAAATTAGACCTTATACAATATGTGAGTAAATGGTGTAAATGGAAGAATTTTGGAGGATCTGAAGGAGTTACTGTTGAGTCCACCTAAAGTCTTGGTGCAGAGAGAGAAGTTAGAGCTTGCAGGGAAATCTGAGAAACTGAGCATATCCAGCCATAGCAGAAGGATCAAGAAGAGGAAGTTCATGGCGAGATTTATGGGAAGTTTTTGGCTTTGTGAGGCTACCAGAGTCAAGCATTTCCACCCCCCCCCCCACCTCCCCAAACATTTGATAGTAGAACTGGGGCTGCTGTTGATCAGCCTAGAAGAGTTAAGCAACTTGGCAAAATAAGATCATACTGTGACCCCCGTAAACACACCTGCAGACACTAAATCTAACACCGATGGAGCGTTTGACACTAAATCTAACACCGATGGAGCATAACGACAATGACAGCCACTATTTCCTTATATGCTTTAAATCACAAGCAAGTTCCTCTCTGGGCCAAATCTAAAAACGGAACATGAAATTCTGAGTAATGTAGTCCTCCGTTTAACTAGGTTGACATGGAATAGTCCAATATGTTATTATTAGTTGCATTTTTAAATCTCAGCATTACAGGAGATCTGTATCTGCTCATTCTATCTCTTTGGGTTTTAATGTCTATTACACTAATGATTGTGCTTATGAGCCCTTCATATACCCTACTTTGTGAATGTCCAAGTTTTGGGCTGATTTCTATTGTTTGTTGTCTTTCTGTTACTGAAATTTAGAAATTTATATATTCTAAGTGCAAATTCTTTGTTGTATAAATATATGACAATGGTATTATCCCATCGAGGCTTGCGTCTGAATTTTCTTAGTAGCGACTATTTTGAGCTGAAGTTTTTAATAAAGTTCAGTTCATCAAACTTTTTATTATGGTTTTGGGTGTTCTAAGAAATCTTTGAATACCCCAAGCTTGCAAAGCTATTCTCTGATATTTTTTTAATGAGCCTTTTAGAATGATTTTTAAAACTTTAATTCCAATATAATTAACATGCAGTGCTATATTAGTTTCAGGTGCACAGTATAGTGGTTCAACAATTCTGCACATTACTCAGTGCTCATCAGGATCAGTGTACCCCTAATCCCCTTCACCTGTTTTTACCCATCCCCCATCCACTTCCACTCTGGTAACCATCAGTTTGTTCTCTATATTTAAGTGTTTGCTTTTTTGTTTGTTTGTCTCTTTTATTCTTCATCCATTTGTTTTATTTCTTCAATTCCACACACAAGGGAAATCATGATATTTGTTTCTTTCTGACTGCCTTATTTCACTTAGCATTATATTCTCTAGGTCCACCCATGTCATTGCAAATGTCAAGATTTCTTTATGTTTAGATCTACATTCCATCTTGAGCTAATTGTTGTATCTGGGGTGAGGTATTGGTTGAGCTGCATGTTTTCCATGAGGACATCCAGTTCTTCTGGTACTATATGTTGAAAAGCACATATAATCTTCTTTTTCCACATTCAATTTCACCAGTGCCCTTATAAAAAGAAATTTATCACATTTCATTGTATATGTATCTATTTCGAGGCTTCCTGTTTTGATTAATTATCTGTTTTTCTATTCCATGTCAATAATTATGGCTTTATAATAGTTCTTAAAGTAATACAAATCTTCCACATTTGTTTTACTTAAAATTGGTTTTAGGGGTGCCTGGGTGGCTCAGTTGGTTAAGCATCCGACTTCAGCTCAGGTCATGATCTCACAGTCTGTGAGTTCGAGCCCCACATCAGGCATTGTGCTGGCAGCTCAGAGCCTGGAGCCTGCTTTGGATTCTGTGTCTCCCTCTCTCTCTCTGCTTCTCCCCTGCTCATGCTCTGTGTCTGTCTCAAAAATAAATAAAAACAGTAAAAAAATAATAATAATAAAATAAAATAAAATTGGTTTTAATTTTTTTTAACGTTTATTTACTTTTGAGAGAGAGAGACAGAGTATGAGTGGGAGAGGGGCAGAGAGAGAGGGAGACCCAGAATCTGAAGCAGGCTCCAGGCTCTGAGCTGTCAGTACAGAGCCTGAGGTGGAGCTGGAACTCATGGACTGTGAGATCATGACCTGAGCTGAAGTAGGACACCAACTGACTGAGCCACCCAGGCACCCCTAAAATTGGTTTTAATTATTCTACGTCATTGGCATTTCCTTCTGTTGTTTTACATGTGTTTATTTATTTTTGAGAGAGCACAAGCAAGAGAGGGGCAGAGAGAGACAGAGGATCTGAAGAAGGCTCCGCGCTGACAGCAGCGAGCACGATGTGGGGCTTGAACTCACAAACTGCAAGATCATGACCTGAGCCAAAGTCAGATGCTCATTCGACTGAGCCACCCAGGCACCCCAGTCATTGGCATTTCTATATTAATATCAGTACCAGATTATCAATTTATACCAAAAAAATAAACTGCTTGAGTTTTGGTTGGAAATGCACTGAATCTATAGAATTTTGGGAAATTGACATGTTTGTAATACTGAGCCTTCTAACCTATGAATATGATGCATTTCTCCATTTATATAGGTCTTCTTTAATTTTAGCAATAAAATCTTCAGGTAACAGCCTTGGATGGCTCTTGTTAAATTTATTACTGAGTAATTTTTGTTTTTTTGGTGGCATTGTAAATGGTATTATTTTTAATCCCCTGTCCCCACTTCAATCTATCGTCAATAGAGCAGCCAGATTGTTTTATTAAAATGAAAATTCGATATTACTCCCCATTTCATAACTAACAAAGGTGACTTCTATCAAACGTCATAAACACCAAAATTATTTTAATAACTAAACACTTCTACATCATCCAGCCTCAATGCCTACCATTTGTTTTCTTGTTCCCTCTCTAGCAACTATACTGACCCCTTTGCTGTTTCCCCAGACACCTCTCTCCTCCAGAGACTTTTCATTGTTGTTTCCTTTGCCAGCAATAGTCTACTCCAAATACATCCATGTCTTTCTCCTTCACTGTTTTCAATCTCTCCTTAGATGCCACCATATCACCTGACTCCCGACTACTTTGTAATTTTTTTTTAAGTTTATTTACTTATTTTGAGAGAGAGAAAGCACAAGCAGGTGAGGAGCAGAGAGAAGGAGAGACAGAATCCCAAGCAGGCTCTGTGCTCACGGCTGTTCCATGCAGGGCTTGAACTCATGAACCATGAGATCACGACCTGAGCGGAGAGCAAGAGTCGGACCCCCAACTGACTGAGCCACTGATGCACCCTTGACTCCTGACTACTTGGTATGAAATAAACCTGACTTGCTCCTTCTGCACCCCCTATCCAATTTATCTTGGTGACTCACATTTTCATTTGTCAAGGCTGAACACTCCAGCTTATGCCTTTTGACATGGCATCCTGCTTAATTTTCAACTGCTCTTATTATAAGAAGTGTCCCAATTTGGACAATAAATTGCTTATCACCCTGCCATTATCATGATTGATTTGTTTTTCTTCACTTGTTTTTCTTCGATTGTGTCATATAGTAGATTTGCATATTTGTTTGTTTCCAGCTCCCCCAAAGAGACTGTAAATTCCATGTGATAGAGTCTTTACTTGTGTTGTTGACTGTTTCACCTCAACCATTGGACTGTCACCAGCACCTAGTCTCAGTAAATATTTGTTGTATTAAGTAAATAATTAATAAGGACACAAGCAGAATGACTTTGCTTTTGAACTTTTTTTCTTCTTTCTATAAAATGAAGTCCTACATTAAATGAGGTCATTAAGATCATTCTGGCTGTAAAATATAATGATTGCTCGTGAAACCTGACACAAATTTCATTTAAGTCAACAGCTGCTCTGTGTAGAGGGAGAACAATGTTTTTCATAAGCTAGAGTAGTCATCTAAAGACATTGTTCTAACGTGGAATTTTGTCTAAGTAGCACAGATTGATTTATAAATAATAATGAGTGACTTTATATCTAGAAAGATTCAAGCATAAAATTTGATCATTATCGATCATTTTCTGACCTGATTTTTTTCCCCATATATTCTTGTAACACTAAAATATATTTTTATTGTATGGGTGAAGTTATTTAGGGAATTCATTTTGTGATTATAACCCCCAAGTTTCTAACCCTAACCCAGACCTGTCCCCTAAACTCCAGCCTCATATCCAGCTCCTTCTGTGAACTCTCCGCTTAAGCTTCCAGTGGCATCTAAAACCGAACATGTTCAAACCTGAACTCCAGATTTTCTCCCCTAAACCTTCTGTTCCTCAACTCTTTCCCTTGGTCCCTTTTCAGTGAAAGGCAGTGCCATTCTTTTATTTTTTAAAACACTTTAAAAAATGTTTTATTTTTATTTTTGAGAGAAAGAGAGGGAGAAAAAGAGAGTGCTAGGGAGGAGCAGAGAGAGAGGGGAACAGAGGATCTGAAGCAGGCTTTGGCACTGAGAGCCTGATGCAGGGCTCAAACTCAGGAACCTTGAGATCAATGACCCTGAGCTGAAGTTAGACGCGTAACTGACTGGGCCACCCAGGTACCTCAGTTCTATCCTTTGAGTCACTCAGGCCAACATCCTTGCTGCCATACTTGATTTCTTTTTTATCCCATACCCTACGTACCTTCTTGTCTATAGATGGAAACGCACCAAGGGCCAGACCGGTCTCACCCTCCTACACATTTACCCAGGCATGGACAATATTGCATTTCTCTAAATCACCACAGTAGCATTTTAACTTGTTTTCCCTAGCTTTTTCCCTCCTCATCCCTCCATCCTCACCCGTGCCTATTTCCCACAAAGCACCTAAAAAGATCACTTTAAAACCTAAATTGTCAGATCACGTAACTTCTCTGTTCCACATCCTCAGATTGTTTCCATCTGACTCAGCGTAAATGCCACATACCTGACAGGGGCCTGTCGGATCTGCCACTCTACTGTCTCTCTGACTTCGTCTTTTTCTAAGTGGAAATTTGATGAATCGTTTTTATGATTGAAGCATAATTGACAGGCAATATTGGTTTCAGGCGCAAAACGTATTGATCCGACAACTCCATACATTACTCACCACTCGCCACGTTAAGTGGAGTCACCATCTGACTTCATCTTTTACTACGTTTCTCCTTGTTCTGCTCGTTCGACTCACTGGTGGCAATATAGCACAACACATACCCTCCCGCCTCAAAAAATTAGTAGCTGTTGACCTTGCCTGGAATCATCTTTCCCCCAGAGCTCTGAAAGGCTTCATGTCTTACGTCCGTCCCTTCTCTCTTTAGATGCACAGCGTGGCCACTTCTGTGCCCTGGATGTGATACAGCAACTTCCTCCTAGTTCTCACATTTCCCATTTTCTTTATCCTGATTCCTTTTTCCTGCTTAGTAATTAACCTCATCTGACCTACGGTAACAACATTATGTATTTTGCGCATGTAAAGTTCAAGAGACCTTGTGCCCTCCCTATATCTCTCCGTCCCCAGCAACTGGGACTGGAACACAGTAGATGTTCAATAAATATCTGTTAAATGAAAGAATGAGTCAATATTTATTTGGCAGAACTTTTATTACCCAATGCTCTTCTTCCTCTTCCATTCTTGAATTTTAGCTCCATTAAGCAAACAAAGCAAAAGACTCCTTGTTAAAACAAACAATTTAAATGAGTTACCTTTAACACATACTTTTAGACTGTGTTTTTCAAAAATGTGTTTAGGAAGCTGAAAGTATACACAAATGCAAAACACTGTAAAATGCCCAATCACACCTGGAAGCTTCATCCTCCAACAGACCCCTAGATTCCGTGCGTGCTTGGAATCTAGAAGAGAAGGCAAGTTTGGATGTCAACCCTCCATGGTCCTCAGAGGAAAGGAAAGAGCTAGCAGAAGCAGGGGTATTTCGATGCTTTCTTGCTGTTTTAGTTCGGCAAACCACACACAAATTGTGGGCTGTTCTACCTTCCCGTGGTTGAGAGTTCTCCACCAGAGCACCCACCTCAAAACCTTTCCCACCAAAGTGTTCTTCCATCCCGGAAGTGCTGGCATCTGTGTCCAGCCAGGAAATTTTCTAAGTGAGAAACCTGGAACTCAGAGAGGTAAAATGACTTTTCCCAAACCCCTCAGAGCTGACCTTGGATGAGCAGGCCTCATGCCTGCTCATCTTTACTGTGTTTCATTAGCTTGTTACTCACATTAATTACATATAAGAAACGACTTAAAAGTCCAACAATAGGACAGTGGTTAAGTGTCCTCATATGATGGTTTACTACACAGCTATGAAAAATTGTGAGGTAGAAAATTATTAAATGGCAAGGGTAAATATTGGCAATGTGGCTAAGTGAAAAAATCAAGCAGTAAAATTGCAATTTTGTGTATGTGATTTGTGTACATAAGGGAAGGGTCTGTACATCAAAATGGTATCAATTGACATTTCTGGAAGATGAGGCTGGAGGTATTTTTATTTGTCTTCATACTTTATAATTCCAAAATCGATCCTTTTGTGACAAAAGTGTAGTTTAAATTTCTCCCCTGTATCACACTTCTGATTAATTTTAAGGTCTGTATTTTTTTTTTAACGTTTTATTTATTTTTGAGACAGGGAGAGACAGAGCATGAACAGGGGAGGGGCAGAGAGAGAGGGAGACACAGAATCTGAAACAGGCTCCAGGCTCTGAGCTGTCAGCACAGAGCCTGACGCTGGGCTCGAACTCACGGACCGCGAGATCATGACCTGAGCCTAAGTCGGCCGCTTAACCGACTGAGCCGCCCAGGCGCCCCAAGGTCTGTATTTTTAAACGCGACAGTACATTTATAAATGTTAACTTTTTTGTATAAATAGCATTCATACGGTAAGCATGAGATATAAATGTGTGGAAAACGGAACAAGCTTCATGAATGTAAAGAATCACTGGAAATTAAACTGAAAGAGGGAAGGACTTTTAACTGTCTTAACCAGGTATCTAAGGTGAGGCCTTTTTGTTCTGTTTTGTTTTGTTTTGTTTTGTTTTGTTTTGTGGAAATACACACACCATTACAATCAGAAAGCCTTGCCTTTTTCCTTGTAATTATCACATTCTAAAGTTATACTTCAAACTAATTTCTTTTTTTACCTTTCCCCGAATTTGTAAAGTTTTTTAAAGCTCCTTAAAGCTCTCATAGATCACTCTAACCCAGAATCGTTACTTCCTTTTTGCAACTGCAGTTTTTGTCAAATTATTTTAAAACTGTCATAGGTACAAGTAACAGTGTTTCAGGAGAATGACGGCACTAAACTTTGTTTTGTTGTTGTCACATGAGCATCTCGATCAGTCATCACAATTATCCATTTATAACCTTTTTTTTTTTTTTTTTGGACAAATACAATGAGGTTCAGAGTCTAAATAGCTCACCTAACTCATACTTCTAGTATGTGATGGAGTTTGGTCGACGCTTAAGTCTACATAATCAATAAACTTGGTCTGCCGTCTGTCTTAAATTAATTTGATGGCATTTGTCAGCACAAGGGTCCTTTCATCTCCTCGTGCACTCTTCCCAGGCCCTCAAAGCACCACCTCTCACCATCCAGAACTTCTGGCCGCAGCAATTTACCCAGGGCTGTTCCGTGATCCAGATCTGAATTGTCACTCCCGCTGTCACACTGTATCTCTTCTGTGCCTGTGCCCACATGCTGCCGGCTTTCTCTCCATGCTTGTTTCCAGTCACGTGTGCTGAGGACATCCCTTTGGATATCCACACTCGGGGCTTCCACTGTGCCTGACTCACATCTTTCCTGTAGAATTCATTGCATCATTTTGTAATTATCTGTTCTGGTTTCCGCTTGTTCCACAAGATTGTGAATTCTTCGCTGACAGGAACAACATCTTATTCACCTATTTGGAAATATCTGATGCATAAAATTAAATCTCTAGGCAAACTAAATCTCTAGATAGGCACAATTAAGTTAAAATTACAAAAGAAATAAATATTATTATTTATAGTAGATGGTGCCAGCACCCAAAAGGTAAAATTCACGAGGTCTTGGAGCTAATAAAAAAATGTAGCAAATAAGGAGGAAAATACATATCCCATTAGGAGGGGAAAATCAAATCAACTAAAATTGGCCCAGAAATGACATAGGTGACAATTTAATAGATTGATATATTAAAACAGTTATTATTATAACTGTATTTCATATTTTAATATGGAAAAAGTCTTCCAGGTTTTTAGTTCTTTTTAAAATTTTTTTTAATGTTTTTATTTTTGAGAGAGAGACACAGTGAGAGCAGGGGAGGGGCAGAGAGAGACGGAGACAGAATCTGAAGCAGGCTCCAGGCTCTGAGCTGTCAGCACAGAGCCCGATGTGGGGCTCAGACTCACAGACTGCAAGATCATGACCTGAGCCGAAGTCAGACACCCAACCGACTGAGCCGTTCAGGCACCCCTTTAGTTCTTATAATAACTATTTCTGGAACCTCTCATAAGCCTGGGAAATACCTGTTGGTGCACTCTCTTCCGTGAACACCTGTCCCAGTTTCCCACAGCAGCACCGAATTCCCATGTCAGGGCTGCAGAGGCTCCCTCTGTCACCTGTGATGGGCTCCTCATTACCTGTTGGTCAGCTCTGAATTTCCAATTCAAGATCTTCCCTTTAACTGTGTTTCTGATCCATCCAATTATGATGTCCCTGGGTGTAGTATTTTCATGTTTATTGGGCTTTGGGTTTATTAAGTCCCTGGGAATTATGGATTTTACAAAATTTGGGAATTTTTCAATCATTATGTTTCCATTTAAGTTTTTCTGTATTTTCTTCTCGCACCTGTCCACCCTCCCTGCCCATTCAGAGTTCCAACTGCACATGTACTAGTCCATTTGAGGTTGTTTTCCAGCTCCCTAATGATCTCCTCTTCATTTTTTTTTTTAAGTCTCTTTTTCTCCTTTTCATTTTGGATTGTTTCTATTGTTTTGTCTTCAAATTGACTAATCTGCTCTTCTGCAGTATCTAATATGCCTCGATCCCATCCCATATGCATGTTTTTCAATATTAACATTGTATTTGCAGTTTTAGATATTCTTAAGCTTAACATATTCATTTTTTTTGCTAGCTTCTTGAACACATGGCACACAGTTATAATAACTATTTTAATAATACCTGTCTAATTCCATCATCCATGGTTTTTTTTTTGTTTTTTGTTTTTTTTTGTTTGTTTGTTTTCCTGAGTCCTGTTCAAGTGGCTGGGGTTTTTTTTTTTTTTTTTTTTCTCCTTTTAATGGGACATATTTTCATGCCTGGTAATCTTTATTGGATACCAGTCATTTTGAAACTTACCTGTTGGGTGCTCGTTATATTTGTATTCCTATGAACATTCTTAAGATTTGTTCAGGGAAGCTGTTAACTTACATGGAAATAGTTTATTTCAGCTTCTGCTTTTAAGGTTGTTGGATGGGACAATGAAGCACATGTAGATGGTAAAACTTTCACCCTTACTGAGGGACCAAAATGCCACAAGTGGTTCCCTATGAATTATGAGATTTTTCCAGTCATGCCAGTTGGAACAGACACTACTTTCCTGGTGGGAACAGGCCCCATGTAAGCTCAGAGAACGTTTCACTCTCCTGGTTTTTCCATGGCCTCGGGACATTTCTTCACATGCTCC
Organism: Panthera pardus; assembly: GCF_024362965.1. Taxonomy (NCBI): domain Eukaryota; kingdom Metazoa; phylum Chordata; class Mammalia; order Carnivora; family Felidae; genus Panthera; species Panthera pardus. The sequence goes on along the minus strand of NW_026526732.1, from coordinate 19,872,767 downwards.
TACAGATCAGCACTCAGACACTGAGGGCCTACCCTCCAAGGGTCTCCTTCTGCACAGGGCTTTCCCCCTCATACTCTGCGATGGGAAACTTAGCCACAAAGCTTCCCTGGACTCCAGCTCTGTCTCCCCAACTCAAGGGCACCATCAGGCTCTGCCTGGGTTCCCCACCCTATGTCAGAGCCTCATAGTAAGCTAGGACAGTTATAAAGCCTGTCTTTTTTGTTTTCTACCTCTTGGGGAATACTGCCTTTCAATATTGATGTCTTCATCTATTCTATTCAGTTTATTTGTTATTGCATGTGAGAAGGTAAATTCACGTCCTGTTACTGCACCTTGCTGCAGAGCAGAAACTTTTCTAAATCTCATTTGAAAGGCCACTCACTAGAATCATGCCTGAAATCAACGATCCTGGGCCAACGTTCAGGAAATCGACTCTAACACTTGGAGGTTTGCATGCATGATGTTTATTATTGAGTGTTCTGGGTAACTTCTCTGAGTGTAAAGCAAGCAAGTTTGGGCAGAATAAAATAAACTGCAATGCCGTTGTAACAGAGGCCTGAAGAAGCATCCAGAATTGTCCCAGTTATACCCATTCCCTCACATACATGAGTGAGGTGCAGGTTGCTTTTAGGGAGAAGCTCTTCTTGGGGCGAGTGACACAGTGTCTTCCAGTAGCAGAGGGAGCGCCTCTATCCAGAAGGGGTATCTGGATTAGTAGCATTATTCAGCGGCAGGTTATTATGCCACCTGATGAAGTGTTTTAGTATACTCAGGACAACTATTGCTTATTAATTATACAGCTAATCAAAACGGGAATAATTTTTCAGCGAGTGTCATGAAAATACCGTATTTCCTTCGTCTCCCATTTTTTTTTTTTTTTATTTTTTATTTATTTATTTATTTTTTTAATTTTTTTTTTCAACATTTTTTATTTATTTTTGGGACAGAGAGAGACAGAGCATGAACGGGGGAGGGGCAGAGAGAGAGGGAGACACAGAATCGGAAACAGGCTCCAGGCTCCGAGCCATCAGCCCAGAGCCCGACGCGGGGCTCGAACTCACGGACCGCGAGATCGTGACCTGGCTGAAGTCGGACGCTTAACCGACTGCGCCACCCAGGCGCCCCCTTCGTCTCCCATTTTTAAAGAAACTCTACCAGAAATTTCTTCTCAAAGATAATTAAAACTCTAAGTTACGGTTTCTCCAAAATAATGAGGCTCTCTCTGGCAGGGACATTTGGCACCATATCTGCAGGATTCAAATCCTCCATAACTAGTGGGCTCTGAAGAGACAGAACGTTAGGGGACAAAACTGCATCGAAGCTGCAACTTTTAGTAATATTTTCGATGACAGAATAACCATTTCTCTGTAGGCCCTCTGTTCAGAGGGGGCAGGGTAGCAGAGAGCTGAAGAGTGACCACCGGTATAAAGCTTTAATTTTGCAAGATGAATAAATTCTGGGGATTGTGCCTATAATTAACAATACTGTATAGTACACTCACAAATATGTTAGGAGGGTAGATCTTGTACTAAGTGTTCTTGCCACAATCAAGAAATACAATATAATACAATGCGATGCCATACAGAATGATGCAATAGTGTGCAGTCTGAAGCCAGGCTGCTCACATTTACATTATGGCTCCACTCCCTCTGTGCCTTGGACTTTGGGCAAAAGCTCACCTTTCTTCTCCATAAAATGGGCTGATTGTATCCATCACAGAGTCGTGATCTCTAAGTGAGTCAGAGGCAGAATAATGTGGTTGTAAAAAGAGGAAGAGTCTGGCACCAGACTGCATGGGCTAGAATCCTGCCTGACACTTACTAATTTATCTTCACTTTTCCGCCTATTTCCGTGTTTACAAAAAAGAGAGAGAGATTGTATTATTAACAAATTCCTAGGGTGTTTATACGAATTATGTGCACTAATGCAGGAAAAGAGCTTAACAGAGTGCCAAGCATACAGCAAGCTCTCAGCTGGCCTGAGCTCTGATGATGAGATGCCCGGGGGGCTTGCGAATTTCAACCGAATTTGGTGAAGAAGATTAACACTAGAACACGCCCTGCTCTCATGCCCTTGAAGGCTAGCGGATGAGAAGGGCCAGGGCATAAGTAAGGATAAAAATAGGGCAGGGTATGCTGAGAATTTTAACACACATAAAAGCTCTGTGGCAAATTGAGGAAAATGATATGAGTGTCAAAGAGAGATGACAATTAAAGAGCAGGGTATGAAAGGACAGCTAACCTGAGCCATAAGTGGAACGTGGAGAATTTACACCTTCTCACTTGATTGGTTAAATTCTAGGCAACTTATAACTGACCCGACTGCAAAGAGGTGGCTGAGCACCTTTGATGTTATTGTATCTGACTGTGGGACCAAGTGTCCGAAGCCACCCTGAGCTACTAGCTAGGACTTGAAGAAGCAGAAATGCTTCCCCTCTCTCTGCAATAGCCCACCCTGCCTCAGTCCTCTGGGACTCCCTATGCTGGGCGGCAGAGTGTTTACCACAGTTCACTTCCCCATTTCAGCAGATCCCCAAGTAGACCAGAGAGCCCTGCCTGTTCTGTTTGTGCAGGCATGGGGAAGTGAGTATTTCTAACCACTTCCCTATGGAGCAGGGTAGCATTCCTGCCGCCTGAAGCCAAATAACTCTTCCTCAAAAAAGATAAACATAGATTGGAGAGAGGCTGCACCATGGGTAGTTCTAATAAAATACAAGCCCTGTTTCTCAGCCTTTGGAGTTTATTAAACAGAGAACTTGGAAATCCATAAGCTGAGTTGCGGGGCAACTATTTGGATTTGTGACCCTGGAAGGTTGTAGCAAGGGTGGTTAGCCTGGAGTAGGGCGGAGAGCGAAGCCTGCGGTGTGTGGCTAATCGTGCTCTGCCAACCGCCCCACGTCAGGCAAGTAAGTCTCTTTACTTCTCTGCACTTCAGTTTCTTTACCTGTAAAAGGCAATGTTAGCTATCATTATCTGAGTGCTTATGATGTTCCAAACATAACATCTGAGCTAGAGTATTATTCTTCTCCTTTCACAAATGAAGAAAATGGAATTCAGAGAGTATAAATAACCTATCCAGGGTAACTCAGTCAGTATTAAAATTCAAGTTTGTTTCTAAAGCCTATTCCCTAAGGAGCTAGCATGCCTCCCTGAGCCCGGGGTGTACCAGGAATGTAATACATCACTGCTATTACGTAATGGCATTGACCATGATTACCACCTGTCCATAATACGGACAAATATATATATATATATATATATATATATATATATATATATATATATATATATTTATGTAGGGCCAATTGTCCTTTTTGCACTGGCACATATGAATACCATCTTATGGTTTCACAAAGAGCATATTTATCTCTTGGAATCATGGCCTGACCAGAGTTTAGTTGCAGAAAGAAGAGAAATTCTGTTTATGCATGCTGCATACATAGCATAATAAAGGAGAAAGAACACTGGACTAAGAATGAATAAGCATTTCATATTTTAAAAAAATATTATCTCATTCCATCCTTATGTCAACTCCTTTATTTTTATCCTAATTTAATAGATGAGAAAGTAGTCTCTGAGTGGGTGTAGTGATATGTTTGGCTTCAACCAGTGCTCTTTCCTTTAACGCCTCTAGTCTAGACTACACCAGCAGCCAGAAACTCTTGGCAAGACACTTCTCTCTTCTTGGTCTGGGGGTTTTCATCTATAAACTATGGGTGGGCTGAAGATTACTTAATTGCTAAGACTTTTCTTCTCCAAGGGTCTTGGCATCTTGCAACCATTAACAAATGGCTTCAGGGATGGCCTTGGCTCAAGATGAAACTCACCCGTTAATGGGTTGATTGCTTAAAATTGTGCTATTTTTAGCCACTCATCTTCGTATATGCTTCTGGTTATGCATTTGATTCCTTTGATAAGCTTTGGTGTTAAATAATATTTTCTCAGAGTTTGGTCCTCTGCTTTCATTCAGGAGAGTTCTCTGGAAATTTCATCCTTGGGATACATGAGGCAGGGTCTTCAAAATGTCTTCATTTTTTTCCCCACGTATAAAGGGGATGTTTGTAGGGCACTTTTTCAATCATAAAATGGGCTGAAGTTATTTATCTTGCATATAGAAATATAATGAAATTGTTGCCTGATTGTTATCTGTGCAACCCCCAATAACAATAAGATTGGGACAGTCTGCCACACAAAGGCTATGCTGAGTAGAGAGGGCTGGGCATTCATTTGTCAGGAGAGTCGAACGATTTGCTTTTGAGGAAGCTGGTTTTCCCCTGCAGAGCTGGGCTTCTGAGCATTGCCTAGTCCCAAGAGCAGAGGGGATTATTTAAAAATAGTTAATTATGGGGTGCCTAGGTGGCTCAGTTGTTGGGCCTCCGACTTCGGCTCAGGTCATGATCTCACGGTTCCTGGGTTCGAGCCCCGCTTCGGGCTCTGTGCTGACAGCTCATAGCCTGTACACTGCTTCGGATTCTGTGTCTCCCTCTCTCTCTCTGCCCCTCCCTTACTCGCACTCTGTCTGTCTGTCTCTCTCTCTCTCTTTCTCTCTCTCAAAATAAATAAACATTAAACAAAAATTTAAAAATAGTTAATTATTTCTAGGCTCATGGGAGAGCCCAAAGAGTGATCCGGGTTCTAAACCTCAGGTCTGTGCACGGTCAAATTTCTCTATGGTGAAATTGCGTCGGGCCTGCACAATATTTTGCTTCGTTATAATAAGTTTTCAAGTGTTTCCAGTCTAAGCATTTCCAACTTCATTTATTCACATTATCTGCCCACTCTTTGATGGCATTTGGGCTGTCATCTCTGGAACAGGGACTCCTATATGCTGTGCTTTCATCGTGTGCTAAACATTTTACACACATACTTATTTTCAAGACAGAATTGTGAGTTAGATGTTAGCATCTCCTGATCACAAATGAGTAAATTGAGGCTCACAAGGAAGAACTTGCCAAGGCAGGATGACTAATAAATACCTCCATGGACTGGCTGAGCATTAGGCTTGAGTCTTAATAGGTCTTGGTTTTCTTGGATCTGTTTCTTCTGTCTCCAGCGCCTTCTCAAATGAGTGTATGAAGGGCCACTGGATTCTATGACTTGAATGTTTTCTTTCACACGAACAACAGGGACACTGGACTTTTTCGTCACAGACTTCATTCATTATTAGCTAAACTTGAGCGACTAGGGTGCCCTGATCTTGCCTTCCCTGCAGGGATCTCCCGCACTGCCCTGTATTCATTTCTGGCCCCGCCCTTTTCAAGCCCTTAGCAAATTCAGTTCGTCCCTAATGTCTCCTTAGTTATAATTGAAAGAACTTGTTCAGCGGGGAGAAGACCTGGAGAGAGGCGACATCGCATAATAATCCATCTTCAAATAACTGAAAATCCAAGAGAGAATAAATAGTGTGTATGGCTCTGAAGAGTAAAGCCAGGTAGAGCGGACCTGATACACGGCTGCAATTTTTCAGAGCTGCCCATCAATCCTAGCGTCAAATCCAGTCCCTCCGAGATCCTCCCCGGACACCCAACTGCTAGGTTCCCACCTGGATTTGGAGACCTGAACTCACCGCGTCAGCGGCCCCACCCGCGGCCGCAGAGTCGCTGTGGAGGAGCCGGGATCTGCCCCCGCCCGGCAGCAGACGCTTGGCCGCCGTCTCCTGGCAACAGCAGACGCGGAGCCGGGCCGGGCCGAGGCCGGCTGCTCGCTCCGAGCTCAGTCCGCGCAGGGGTCCTGGGGCCTGAGTCCGCCTCTGCCATGGCCTCCAAACAAGCCAAAAAGAGAGAAGTGCATCGTATCAATTCGGCGCACGGATCGGATAAATCTAAAGAGTAAGGGACCTTTGCCTGCCCATCCCACCCCTGGCCTAGCCTCTTGGCCTGTACCCTCCTCCCCGGGCTGCTTCCCTGCAGCAGGCTCTGCCAGGGCGGGAGTGGGGCTGGCCTGCTCGCTGCTTCTCTATCCTCGCTGGGAACCCCATGCCTGTCTTGATCCGTTCCCTTCCCAGAGCCCCTGGTTTCCCTGACTCAGCTGCCCAGCTACACTTCCGGTTTCCATCCGTGAACCCCCCTCTCTACCCGCCCCTCCTCACTTCCTTCATAGGCCACCCTGGCTCTTAGAAGGGTTGCAGCTGCCTTAAGGAAGAGGCATAGCTCAAAGGCTGTCCAGTTATGGTCACGTCTGGCCCCAATAATGACAGACAGAGACAGAGATAGAGAGACAGAAAGAGAACTTTGACCTTAATGCTTAATGGTGATTCCCTATTTTGTATCTGCCTCAGTAGGACAAGTAAAGGCCTTTAATCAGATGCCATCAGATGTAAAATGGTTTTAAAAAGTTAAAACTATATCAATATGTAGTTCACGTTACTAATATAACTCCTCTTCCGCACTCATCCCCATGTTCCTGATTCCCTAGTCCCCAGTTCTGTCTTTCTTTGTAAGCAGGCTTCCAACTACCTGGCAGATAACCCATTCATTTTATTAACTTAAATTTCAGGTACTATATTACATACATAAGTGATTTTAACAAGATCGCTCTCCTGCTAAATACCAATGTAGGTCAGGTCATTTCAACATTTACTAATAACTTCCATTCTTATAGGTACAAGGCCTACAAGGTCCTATAAGATCAGGCTCTTATTACATTTCTAACTTTACCACCTCCTTGTTCACATACTAGTCTCCTCTCCACTCCCTGGAATACCCCTGTGCTGTTCCTACCTCGGGGCCTTTGCACTTGCTATTTCTGCTGCTTGAAAGCGCTTCCCCCAGATTTTTGTATGGTTTTCTCCTTCATCTCCTTTAAGTGTGTACCTAAATGTCATTTTCTCATGTCAGCTTCTTTGGCCAACTGTTTTAAAATCACAACACCCATTTTCCTGCTAAAACCAAAAGCCAAAACAAGCAAACAAAACAAACAAACAAACAAAAAAAGCCCTCCATATTTTCCTTTCCTGCTTTATTTTTCTTAAAATTTTTGTTCATTTAAAATATTACATATTTTACTCTTTAAAAATTATGTTTCTTTATATGTCTTCTGGATAGAATGTAAGTTCCATGACGGTGGCGCTTTTTCTTTTTCTATTTGATACACTGTTGACTCCTTAGTACCTAAAGTGATTCCTGGATCATAGGTAGCAGACACTCAAAAATGCTTATTTAATGAATGAATGACAGTGATTAAATAAGAGATTATGAAAGGGTTGCAAAAGAATTATTGAATATATTAAAAAAACCCTAGTCAATGATGATTATAATTAATGCATGTTGAAGGCTTATAACTCTTAAGGAGTTTGGGGGAAAATCTTTGAGTTTAAAGAGTTTATATCCTGGGAGAGATGAGATTGTTAAGGAAAAAAATAAAATGATCAAACGAGATACCATAAAGCACAGTACATGGCCTGGTCCTATGATGGTTGTGTCACGTGAGAGAGATAAGGTGCTTACTGATAAGATGCTAACTCTCTCCTCTCCAGCACTTCCCATTTCTTTTTGAGATGATAATGTTATTTCTAACATGTTAATTTTTTTCCAGAAAACATCTGAGTTGAATTATGTCAATAAAATTGAACATATATATTTGTGAAAATATGTCAATAAAACTGAACATATATATTTGTGAAATATTTTGCCCTAAAAGGCAAATAGGTACACAAAATCTAGGCTTTGCCAGAAACTATCTATTGAGGATTAAACATCAAACCATTAGATTTTACTGTAGCATTGTGTGACAGAATGTGAAGTTTGTTATAAATCAAGTCGGCCCTCTAAGTTTAACTGAAAATCCAATCATAGCTACCAGGCTTAGTTGTCATTAAAAGATAAGGTACCACCCAGCATGGGGCCTAGAGATCGAAGTCTGTCAAGGCTCCAGTATAATTGTCGTTTGAAACGTGCTGGGGGCATTTATACTAAGTTTTACATATTATTTTACCACACCTTGCAGTTACACAGCTAATAGTTGCAACCAACTCTACTGTGGTGCTAGATCTGGAAATGAGAGAAAAGGTCTGCAGAGCCTTGAAAATACCAATCGCCAGCCTACCTCTTTTATTCACTAAAATTATGTGTCATAATGGGGACATGTCTGGCTTTTGCCTAGCATGCTGGCTAGTACTGAGCATTACCACTTGTTGATTAAATGAGCTCATAGGTTAGGGACCTGGCTTGATTTCCATCCCTTCTGGGTTGGATTAAAGCCTGGTTCTCCCTCCCTTTCTAATCCGATCTGCTGTTGGCAAAGTGCGAAAAATGAGATGTTACAACTGAGAAAGCAGAGGCATCTATGTCCAGCTCTGACCAAATTCAGAAGTAAATGTGACTTTGAATCATTAATACAAGTTATGCCAGAGAGCTGAATTGTCAGTCTTGACATTAGGTGAACTTATTATCATTTGCTCTGTTTCCCTGTATCAGGAAGAATGGCATCTCTGTTACATGGTTCATTCTGACACTAATTTTTTTGTGACATTGGACATGTCATTTTTCTATTCTGACATTCGGTGTTTTTCTTATTTAAATGAAGAACCATCTAATTAAAATTGCTCCCAATGCACTCTGTCCTTCCTTCTCTGCTTTATTTTTCCCTCCAGCAACAAACTTACATGACTTCATCAGATTTTTTAAAAACTCCAGTGTCTCCGTAATGAGGGAGGGATTTTGTTAGAGTTAAGCATTTCAAACTTTGATTTAGTTTATGGTTTCTAATAGAAGTTGTCTTTTTAGGGGCGCCTGGGTGGCTCAGTCGGTTGAGCGTCTGACTTGGGCTCAGGCCATGATCTCACGGTTTGTGAGTTCGAGCCCTGTGTTGGGCTCTGTGCTGACAGCTCAGAGTCTGGAGCCTGCTTAGGATTCTGTGTCTCCCTCTCTTTCTGCCCCTCCCCTGCTCATGCTCTGTCTGTCTCTCTCAACAATAAATGTTAAAAAAAAAAAAAAAAGGTTAAAAAAAAAAGAACTTATCTTTTTAAAATTCCATCTTCAGGAAAAATCGTTGCCATAACAAATGTCACAAGTTGCAGCTCTCCTTATCAAATAGCTAATGATAAATAGAAATTATGAACCAATCTAACCAATTTGAAAACCAACTGGCATGGAAAAGACACTTTCATTGTTAGATGCTATGAGAAAGATATGTAGTGACACCAAGTCAAAAATTTGATTTTCTTGGAAGTACTAAATATAAGCCTTTGGTAGGTCACGGATAACTTAAAAGAGAGAAAAGGAAGCATGAATTTTAAGTATTCATAGCTATTAGAAATGTTCAAGCTTATACTTTTTAACACTAAATTCTTTGGAACTTTAATGGACAGTATGAGAAAGGGAAATAATTGAGTGTTTATGGTCAACAAAATTTTGTTTCACTTCCAATAGCACAAACCAAGTCAAATGAACAGACAACCTCTTAAACTAACAAGAATTATTCCACCTTGTAGATTCTTAGTGATGATGAAATATCATTAAACCTCTTTCCAAAACAGAATGAGATGTATTTCATAACGCCCGAGTTAATCTATCCTTAGTGCCTTAAGTGCATATCTAAATTTTGTAGATTTCTCAAAAAAGATCACCACATCAGCCTATGTGAAAATTTGAAAACAGAACTATTAGAAAAGCCCAATTGTGATGGGTATTATGAAAACAACATAAAATAGAAGATACATATCTTACTGAGGATTAAATTAAGTGGGTTCTTGGTTATCAGAGGTTCACGAGGGAGAGCTGGTTAAATGAAAACATGCATATGTTCCTCCACCTTCAGAGATCAGGAAAGAAATTCCTCACCAGAGAGTGGAAAGCTTCCTTCTAGCCCCATGTCCAGTCCTCACAGCTCCACAGAGAAAGGCAAAGGTAAAAAGACCAGGAGAGGAGGAAACAACCCAGGGCTCACACTGAGTTTTGTGATTTCCCCAGGTGACCTCTGTGGACCCCAACAACTAAAGTCAATTAACAAATTTGAAAGGTCAGCTCCTGTGACAGATGCTTCCCTAGGGGAAAGCTTGTTCTTTATGTTCGTTTCTGAACTGTTCAATGAGCACTGCTCATGCCCAAGTCACCGGTAGGTCTGGGAGGACAAGGAGTTGTGAAACATGGTGTCTTCTCTCCAGGGTTATGTAATCGGGGAGCACAAAAAAAGCCCTTAAGATTCATACAGAAGTAACTAAGAAGCATATGGTGATGCCACACTGGTCAGGAGGTACTTGTTAGAAATCATGGAAGGAGCCATATGTTGGCTTGGGGTTAGATTAGAGACATCGTGAGATTCCTAAAATGAGGGCTCTATGAGGCAGAGGAGAGGAAGATCATTTCCAACTAGAGCTGGTCTGTCCTCACTCCTCTAACAGCCAATGCCCAAATCAGAAGGCACAGGTTAGCGAGATGGTCAGTGCAGCCAACAGGAACGTTTAGGTCCCAGAAAGCCATCCTGATGGCTGGTATAGACAGTCTGTGTATGAATGGACTGGCACATAAGGCGCCCAGAATGAATATGCAGCAGAATGAGAGGGACAGACCAAGGGATTTAAACTATATTAAGGGATTTAAACTATGAGGGAAAACATAGATATTTTTCTATATTAAAATGATGCTTTATGAGGAATAATTCAACAATCGTCTGCATGGACTTTATGCTGGATTAAGAATCATAGCAAAGAAATAAATAGTGGTCTGAGATGATGGAGAATGCCTAATTTGGGGAACTCTTGATGGTAGCGAGGAACATTTTTAAAGGGGGAGTGGATGGGTGCAGAGCTTAACTATAAGGTGACTGAAGTCAAAGACTACAAAACCCAAATTTCTGATCTTCTATTGCCGTGGTAATATTTGTTGTGATGTCCAGCTATGACGCCACTCTGTCTGAAAAGACAAGGGGAAAAAAAAAGTGTAAATAAAATTCAGTGACAAATTTCTAAAGGCCTTGTCTGGTCTATCTTTGCATTCTCTCGGGGCCTGGCACAATGCGTGTTTAATAAATGTGTGTATGATTTAACTGAGTTGAACCGGAAACCTGGTGTGGCAGCTTGGCCATAAAACCCTCTGAGTCAGAACCAGAGAAAGGCTTCGAGAGCCAGAGGGGAGGGGGCCTGTCAGTCATCCCCAGAATGCAGGGCGACACTTGGCATAGGTTAGGGCACTACATAAATGTCCGTTGCATAGCTTTAAATATAATATCTCAGCCCAAAGTCCTGCTTCATGAGGATAGAAGTATCACGTTCATCTTGGTCGGGTCTGCCATTAATCCTCCCTTTAAAATAAACCTCATCTAAGCACTTTTTAAATAATTTATTCAGATTTGACATGGTTTAAGAATCATCTCTGACAGTGAAATCTTTTTTTTTTTTTTTTTAAACACCCAATTTTTAGTTTGTTTAGTTTTGGAGAAGAAATAGTTCCCTCTAAAGTTGACTCAGTAACATTACTAAGGAAGTAGAAGTTACCTTAAAAAGATTTACATTTATAAACTCCTGTAGAATTTGTACTTTATTGTTACCTAAAAACATAATCGAATGTGTACTTTGAAACTAGTAATGTTGTTGCCAGTGCTTCTCAGATGAGCAAACTAATATTGCCTCCATCAAAAGTGATTATTTAAAAGTAGTTTAATGGACTTTAACATTTCCTTGACATTTCCAGGTCACAGCTTATTTAATTCAAGGGATTAAATAATTTACAAACTGATTATACTACTTAATGTGAGATAAAATGACTAAAAACTGTATCTAAGATTTGTATAATTTGATATAATATGTGGAATGTGAAAGATTGGATAGAAATATTACTAATCTTTCTCACTTTCATCCCAACAAAGAACATACGCATACGTTGTCATAAAAAGTATCCAACTAGGTGTTTTGAAGCTGTACTAACAATCCTCCAGGGATAGGTCCAGGCTGATTAATTACAAGTTCTGGGGCTATAGCTCTGTTGAGTTATATGGCTGAATTAACACAAGCCACATGTTTAAAGTAAACAACTTTTATTTTGAATGGTTATTTTGTTTGTTTTTTGTTTTTGCTGGTGTCAATATGAATGTGATGGTCCAAATATTTTGTGATTATTTTTATTCCGTCTTTCTGATACGATGAATATTAGACTTATATATGTTACTTCCGTTGAAGTTCTTAAAAACCCAGTGTGCCCTTTCTGCCCTCATTTCTTCACCTCTCAGTATTCACTCCAGGCTCTGTGGTTTCCATCCACAGCCTCCATGGAGACTCTCAGAGGCCGGGTCAGCTCAGAGCTTCTCTGTTCTCTACCCCTTCAGACTTTTCTACAGTGTTTGTTTCCGAGTAGAACTGCAAACTGGGGTATGCAGAAGAGCTACCTACTGAATCTGAGGGAAGGAGAGGTACCCAGGGTAGTTATAAATTAGTGAGAATGTGTCTACAGCTCATCAAACCTTGTGGAATCAGAGGCAAAAGGAGTGGAAGCAGGAAGAACTCCGGACTTTTGTGCCTGTGTTAGTCTGGGTCAGAAACACAGTGAGAGTTTAACCAGGTAAGGTCAAGGTCAAAGGTGAAGTCTGTACCGCATGCAGTCCCAAGAGGGCCCATCCTGCGTACTATTATAATGAATTGGAAATTAGAGACAAAGCCTCACGTTTGTGCCACCTTGGGTCAAAGTCCAGTAGGAATTTAGGACTGGTTTCTACCATAGACAGAGAATAGGTTATGAAGATAGCAGCTGGAGTTGCAGTTAAAAAAAAGTCAGTTGGAACCTGTGCACGTACAAGCCTGTGGGTCCTGCATACCTGTTGTTTCTTCAGTGGATTTTGCTTAAAGTCATTGTAGACACTGTTTCATGTATTTGCACACCATGTTTTATGTTTGTGCTTTATAAATACCAGCTTTGCGGCTGGAGGGTAGGGTGTCAGATCCTGGCAGTTGGGAAGCTTAAGATCCCAGTGGCCTTCGTACTTGGGCTTTTGAGTGAGAAACTTCTTGTTCTACTCTCCCAGTTGCTCCTGTCCCTCCAGAGGGTTCAGCTGCCTAACAGGGGAGCATGTGTCACTGCAGCTGAATCTCACCTTTCTTGCCCTCTCCTAGAGGCCTCCTTTCTCTCTGGCCTACCTGTCTTGTTTTCTTTCTTCTACCCCCCAAATTAAGTCATTCTGGAACGGTCTTACTTCCCTCTCCTCTCATTGCCTTTCTTGTCTCTCCTTTGATCATCTAAAACAGTCATTCCTGATCAAAGTCGACTAAATTAGCATCAGTGGTACTTACTGTGTAATTGAGCTCAAGTTCAAGTGGACAAATCTGCTTGGATGTGCTCTACTATTCCAAGTTAAATATATCCACAATGGAGGTGATGGTTTTGTTTGTTTGTTTGTTTTCTCCCAAGTGTACATATTTCCCATGTCTTTCATTTTAAAGAATCTTGTTACCATCCTCGCTGACACTCTGACTCCACAGTTCAGTCGTACTTGACTTTTCCCTCCTCTTTGCCCATTGCGTCTAGGTGGTCTCTACGTTCTTTTGATTTTACCTTCAAATTTCTTCTCTAGCCTGGCTTAGCCTTCATTTTCTTCCTTGTCATTTTCTAGTTTGGGCCTTTAATAACTCCAGGTGGAACCACTGAAAAAGCATTCTAATTTCCTTGTCCTTCAGTCTAATTTCCAATCTTCTTTATATGCAATACTGTTAGTAATCTTACCCTATTCCACTAGTAGGTTGTTCCTGCTTTGAAAAAAAAAAAGAGAAAAAAAGAAAGAAAGAGAGAGAGAGAAAGAAAGAAAGAAAGAAAGCTAGAAAGAAAGAAAAGGAAAGAAAGAAGAAAGAAAGAAGGGAGAAAGTAAAAGAGATTGAGAGAGAGCAAGCAAGCTGGTTGATAGGGCCACAACCAGCTTCAACTCCCTCTTATTTTCTGTTACCAACCAAATACTAATATACTATTTACATTTTCCCACTTTTCTGTCTCTGTGTCTCTCCCCATTCTCTTTTCTCTGCTTACAGTTGCTTTCACCCTACCCTATAATTCTGTGCACGTCTTAAGACCTACTTTTCCTCGCAGCCATCATTGATTTGCTAACTTGGAAGCCACTATCCCCTTTTCTGTGCCGATAAAGCACTGAGTTTTTAACTTTTCTTGAGCTCTTTCGCTTTTGCCTTTGCAGTTCCCTTACTGTGTGTATTTATTCTCACTACTTTTAAGTTATTTGAGAATAAAGCCGAGTCTTACTTATCTTCATGTTCACTCAAGCACAATGTATTGAAAAAAAGAGATAAATGTTGAACTTTTAAAATTAAGTGCCCAATTAAATAATTTGAACGAAACCAAGGGAATGAAAGGTCAACACGACAACGTGGCTTTATTTTTAATTTAAAGATTGTAATTTAATTTATTAATGTAATTTAATTTAAATGTAATTTAATTTAATTAATTATTAATTAATTTAATTAATGTAATTTAAATTAAATGTAATTTAATTTAAATCTTTTTTTAAGATTGTAGTTTATTTCCTTACCTATTTGATACTTCTGAAGATCGCGGCTGGCTCAGAATGCCCCAACGCAAATTAAGTCGATTGTGCAATTCCGTTCATGTTCTAATTCCTTCAGGATACTTACTGACACTACTTCAGAAGGCATGCTGATTGCACGTTGCACAAATAAACTGCCTCCCACTATGAATAAAATCATGTCTTTACACTGAACAGCGTGCTTGAAGAAAACAATGACAAAATTCCAGACCCTCATTTTATTGAAGTTTTAATCCCTACAGTGAAAATAAAACCATTAAAGCACGTATAGGACTGTGTGTATGTAAATCAGATTCTGATTTTTTTTTTTTTTTTTTTTGCTCAAAAGTCTCTAATGACTTTGTATCAGCTAAAGTTTTCTTTGAAGGTTTTCAACTCTTATACATTTTCTACTGTATTATATAATCTTAATTGATGTAAGAATTTTTAAAAACCATTTTGTCATCTTTGCAAGGTATGTAATTAATGTGTTTTTAAGTTTTAAAAGGTTATTTTATTCATGTTCTATTAAAAATTGGATTGTAAAATACAATTCAATAATTATTTATCTATCATTATTTATATAGTTTTGACTTCTTCCCCTATCCAAACTATGGAGGGCATTTAATTTACCAGGAATAGGTATACATGAAAGACAGAAATGTAGACGAAATATGTTTTACTGCATACAAATCAGTAATCAAATATATCATAAAATGTCGATTTAATTTTACTGTGTATTATGACTCTAGGAACATATAACATTGCTATCATAGTATGTTATTTGGAGTTTCCTTAATTTGCCTCTTATTACTCCCAGTCTCGTTTTTTTTTTTTCTTCTTTCTTTTTAAAAGTAGGTTTACTGATATAAATCTGATATGCAGTAAATCACAGATATTTAAAGGATATGTTTTGATAAGTTCTGAAGTGCATGCACACATGTGAAAATGTCAACATGATTAAGATAATGAACAGGTCTACCATTCAAAAAGGTTTCTGTGATTTATTGGTGATCCCTACCTTCTGTCCCTTCCTGACTACAGTCTCCAGGCAACCACTGTTCTGTGTTCTGTCACTATAGATTAGTTTTCATTTTCTAGAGTTTTATATAAATGGAATCATAAACTATGTATCTTTTTTGTATGACTTCTTTCACTCATTATAATTATTTTGATATTTTTCCGTGTTGTTGCTAGCAGTTGGTGAAGAATTGGTATTATTTTTCCCTTGAATATGTAGTAGACTTCACCAGTGAAACCATTGGGGCCTGAAGTTTTCTTCGTTGGGCAAGTTTTTAATGATAAATTCACTTTTTTAAATAGACACATGGATATTCAGTATGTCCAACCCAATCTATCTGTTCTTTAGTGAGTATTCTTAGTTTATATCTTTCAAGGAATTGATCCATTTCATCTAGGTTATCGACTATATAAGTAGAGTTGTTTGTAATATTTCTTTATTATCTTTTTTTATTTTTTTATTTTAGAGACAGAGTGTGTGTGTGGGGGGGAGCCAAGGAGAGAGAGAGAGAGAAAGAGAGAGAGAGAGAGAGAGAGAGAGAATCCTAAGCAGGTTCCACACTCAGCATGGAGCCCAGTGCAGCCTCTATCCTAGAACTCTGGGATCATGACCTGAGCCAAAATCAAGAGTTGGGTGCTCAACTGACTGAACCACTCAGTTGCCCCATTTGTTATCCTTTTAATATCTAGAATCTGTAGTGATGACCCCACGTTAGCTTCTGATATTGGTTGTTTGTGTCTTCTCTCTTATATTCCTGATCAGTCTGACTAGAGTTTGATTAATTTTGATGATCTCAAAAACTGAATTTTGGGTTCATTGATGTTTCTCTATAATTTTTCTGTTTTTTGTTTTTGTTGATTTGATCTAATCTTAACTTCCTCATTTGATTTACTTTATAATTTTCTAGTTTAAGGTAGAAACTGAATATATTGTTTTGAGACTTGTATTCTTTCCTAATACAGATATTTTTTCTATAAAATTTCCTTTATGTATTGCTTTAGTGGCATCCTGTAAATCATAATATGTTTTTTTTTTTTCATTTTCATTCAGCTCAAATACTGCCTAACTTCCTTTTTGATTTCTTCTTTAACATATTGGTTAATCATAATTGTTTTGTTTAGATTCTAAATATCTTTGAATTTTTCAGATTTTTTTCTTAGTGATTTCTAGTATAACTCCATTGGTCAGAGAAGATACTTTTTATAAATTGAATTATTTAAAATGTTTTTAATCTTTATTTATTTTTGAGAGAGAGAGACAGAGACAGAGACAGAGCATGAGCAGGGAAGGGGCAGAGAGAGAGGGAGACACAGAATGTGAAGCAGGCTCTAGTCTCTGAACTGTTAGCATGGAGCCTGATGTGGGGCTTTAAGTCACGAACCATGAAATCATGACCTGAGCTGAAATCAGACACTGAACCAACTGAGCCACTTAGGCGCCCCATAACTTGGATTATTTTAAATTTTCTGAGACATCCTATGTCTCAGATTATGGTCTATCTGGATAAATATAATGTATATTCTCGAAAAGAATGTACATTCTGTTGTGATGAAATGTTCTCTAGCTGCCTTGGTCTCCCCCAAACTCTCATCTGCCCCTCTACTCAAGGAATCTGCTGAGATATGCCTGGATTACCTCTCTCTGCACTGCAGTCCAAACTTCTCTCACAATCATAAGCTAAGGCAACGATAGGGCTCCCCTCATGTGCTTCCCATGTTTTCAGAATCACCATCCCTCATCACTTGATGACTGTCCTGAAAACCAGTTTCATGTGTTTTGCTCAGGTGTTTGGTTGTCTGAGGTGGAAGGATAAATCCAGTCCCTGTTATTTTAATTGACGTGAACATAATATCACTTAGGTTTATTACTTAAATTTTACATTTGATTTCTAAATATTAAGATGGGAGGTGTTAAAGCAGCATTTACACATATATATCCACAAGTCACATATTGTAAGTATGGATATAATTCTTTCCTTAAAACTGAAATCCCAGATTATATGTAATTGCCCTGTATATCATCTTCTACAAGATTGTTTTTTGTTGTAGTAGAGACATCTCATTATAAGAATTTTAACTAAAAGAATGCAACTTACATATGTGATAAGGAAGATCTTTTTTTAAATTTTTTTTTTTTTTAACGTTTATTTATTTTTGAGACAGAGAGAGACAGAGCATGAATGGGGGAGGGTCAGAGAGAGGGAGACACAGAATCTGAAACAGGCTCCAGGCTCTGAGCTGTCAGCACAGAGCCCGACGCGGGGCTCAAACCCACGGACTGCGAGATCATGACCTGAGCCGAAGTCGGCCGCTTAACCGACTGAGCCACCCAGGCGCCCCAAGGATGATCTTAAATCACACACATCTTCATAATTTTTATCACTGTGCTCCCTTTTGGGTTGTATTGCAACTTCGTTCTTCCTCAAGCTTCCTATTTTAAACCGATGGTCCGTTCTGGGTAAACGTTAAATAATATATATCTATTAATAAAATGTTCATCTCTGTGCAATGGGCCAAGTCAACACTATCTAGAAAATAAAGTCCAAGCTCATCAGCAAGGCCCTCGGTGGGGAGCTGCCTGCCTGCTGACCTAGTGTTTCTCTCCAACCTAATTTCCCCACTGCTTTTTACTCATCCTCATGCAGTGCTGAAAAGCTCCTAGTTCTCTGCACCCACTCTGTTTCTTGCCCCTGTACGGTTGCTTGTGTCCTTCTCTTTCCTTACTGATGCCCTTTCTGCTTTTACCACCTGGAAAATTTCTCGTTGCCTTTCAAAACAGCTCAGATGCTATTTATCGCAGGACGTTTTTCCTAATTGCCTCACATGAGGCACAATGCCCCCCTCTTTGCCATCTGTGAATACTTCCATCTCTGCGTCTACCACATTATATTGAGATAATCTGTTTACCTGTTTGAATTCCAAAATAAACTCAAGAGCAGAGATATATGTATATTTTACGGGTCTGTAACCCTCTCATCTAGCACAGTGCTTGTCACAGTACAGGTGTTCAATAAATGTTAGTTAAAAATAAGTGAACTGTCAGTTGATTGAGATTCCTTTCTCATTCTGAAACGGTATTCTTCTAAAATGTTTTAGTCTCCAGACAGATCTTCGTTAAAACAATTTGATCTTCGTGAAAATAATTCTGCATTCTCAGTTTCTTGTCTACCTATGGCATAGCTTATAGTGAGTTGTTCCCTGATGTAAGGGCCACACTTTCTGTTCCTTCTCAGTTTGGGACTTTTAAAGTTTGTTTCTGGATGTATCCTTGCAAGGGACTGAATGTTTGTGTACTCTGAAATTTGTATATGGAAACCCTAATCCAAATGTGATGGTGTTGAATATGGGGCATTTGAGAGGTAATGAGGTCATGAGGGTGACGCTCTCATGAATGGGATTCGTGTCTTTTAGCTCTTTCCACCATGTGAGGACACAATGAGGACACAGTGAGGACACAATGAGGACACAGTGCAAGCCAGAGGACAGCTCTTCTCAGACCCTGACCATGCTGGCACCTTGATGTTAGACTTCCGGCCTCCAGAACTGTTGAGGAATAAATTTCCATTGTTTATAAGCCACACAGTCTATGGTAGTCTGTTACAGCAGCCCAAGCTGACTAAGGCAATCCTTATTTTCTCAAATACATTTATCTCCAAATTCTTTCCTACAAAGTCTACAGTTGCTCAGCATTATTCCTGAAGAAAAAACAGGCACACAGCGTCCAGCAGAATTCCCTTTTTTACTTCTCTCATTCATTTTTGAGAGTTTTTAAAAACACAAAGTTACTGTTATCATTATGTGTTAGTAGGAGATACGTTTCAGAATTCTACCAAAATGTATTGACTTGTTTGCCATTAGTACTTGTAGCCCCCAGTTTCAATCTGGGTTCATTTCCCGTTTTCCTGAGATAAATCCTTCAGCAAATATTTTTGTAGGAATCTATGCTGGTAAACTCATAATTTTAAATGTTTTTATTTAATTTTAGAGAAATGTTTCTGCTTCACACTTAAATAAGAGTGTAATTGGATCTTAATTCCAAGATCGACAGTTATTTTACCTCAGCTCTAAAGATATCACTTCATTGCTTTCAGTGTCTGTTATTGCTGTCAATTTGATTGTTTTTATATTAAGGTAACTTGTCATTTTTTAATGTAGATAGATTTTCACTTTCATCAGTTACCTACAATTTAAGTCGAATTATCTGGATGCAGATTTCCATTCCCTGACTTCCCATTTATCCTTTATTATTCCCTGATGTACTTTTTCCCATCTGAGGACATGTCTTCCATCAATTCTGAACATTTTTCAGCAGTCAAATCTTCTAATATTTCTCTCCACCCCCATTTTAACTATTTATCTGCCTGGGCCTTCTATTAGGCATACACTGGAGGTTTTTTTCTTTTTAAATTTTTTAAAATGTTTTTATTATTTATTTATATTGAGAGAGAGGGAGAGAGCATGCACGCATGAGTAGGGGAAGGGCAGAGAGAGGGGGAGAAAGAGAATCCCAAGCAAGCTCTGTGCTGTCTGCCTGGAGCCCTATGCCAGCTCAGTCCCATGAACCATAAGATCGTGACCTGAGGCAAAATCAAGAGGCGGAAACTCAACCAACTGAGCCACCCAGGCGCACCTGGAGTTTTTCAATCTATCCACCTGTTTAGTTCACTGTTTCTATCTCTTTATCTATCTATGCAAACACTTGATTTTTTTAAACATTTTTATTTAAATTTCAGTTAGTTAGCATACAGCCTCATGTTAGTTTCAGGTGTACAATATAGTGATCCAACACTTCCATACATCACCCGGTGCTCATCACAAGTGAACTCTTTAATCCCTATCACCTATTTCACCCATACACCCACCCACCTCCCTTCTGGTAGCCATCAGTTTGTTCTCTCTAGTTAAGAATCTGTTTCACAGTGTCTGGGTGGCTCAGGTGGTTAAGCATCCAACGTCAACTCAGGTCATGGTCTCACGGTTTGTGGTTTGAGCCCCACATCAGGCTCTGTGCTAACAGCTTGGAGTCTGGAGCCTGCTTCAGATTCTGTGTCTCCCTCTCTCTCTGCCCCTCCCCAGCTTGTGCTCTGTCCCTCTCTCAGAAATAAACAAAAAACAATAAAAACATTTTTTTAATTAACAAAAAGACTCTGTTTCACAAAACAGATGAACGTAGGGGAGGGGAAGAAAAAATGAGATAAAAGCAGAGAGGAGACGAACCATAAGAGACTCTTAAATATGGAGAACAAACTGAGGGTTGCCGGTGGGGTGTTGGGTAGAGGGATGGGAGAAATGCGTGATGGGCATTAAGGAGGGCACTTGTTGGATGAGCACTAGGTATTACATGTAAGTGATGAATCACTAAATTCTACTCCTCAAATCATTATTACACTATATTTTAACTAACTTGGATTTAAATTTTAAAAAAAATTTAAAAAAGAGTGTGTTTCAGGGGTACCTGTGTGGCTCAGTCAGTTAAGCATCTGACTTTGGCTCAGGTCATGATCTCATGGTTTGTGAGTTTGAGTCCCACATCAGGCTCTCTACTGTTAGCATGGAACCCTCTTGAAATCCTCTGTCCCCCATCTTCTCTGCCTCTCCCCCACTCATTCTTTCTCTCTCTCTCTCTCAAAAATAAATAAATATTTTTTAAAAAGGGTCTGTTTCAAACACTTGATTAAAAAAATTACCTTCTTTTATTTTAACTTATTTTTTAAAATTTACATCCAAATTTGTTAGCATATAGTGCACCAATGATTTCAGGAGTAGATTTCTTAGTGCCCCTTCCCCATTTAGCCCATCCCCCCTCCCACAACCCCTCCAGTAACCCTCAGTTTGTTCTCCATATTTATGAATCTCTTCTGTTTTATCCCCCTCCCTGTTTTTATATTATTTTTATTTTCCTTCCGTTATGTTCATCTATTTTGTCTCTTAAAGTCTTCATATAAGTGAAGACATATGATTTTTTTCTTTCTCTGACTAATTTCACTTAGCATAATACCCTCTAGTTCCATCCACGTGGTTGCAAATGGCAAGATTTCATTCTTTTTGATTGCCGAATAATACTCCACTGTATATATATACCACATCTTCTTTATCCATTTATCCACTGATGGATATTTGGGCTCTTTCCATACTTTGGCTATTGTTGATAGTGCTGCTATAAACATGGGGGTGCATGAGTCCCTTCGAAACAGCACACCTGTATGCCATGGATAAATGCCTAGTAGGATAGTTCTATTTTTAATTTTTTGAGGAACTTCCATACTGTTTTCCAGAGTGGCTGCACCAGCTTGCATTGCCACCAACAATGCAAAAGAGATCCTCTTTCTCCGCATCCTTGCCAACATCTGTTGTAGCCTGAGTTGTTAATGTTAGCCATTCTGACAGGTGTGAGGTAGTATCTCATTGTTGTATTTCCCCGATGATGAGTGATGTGGAGCATTTTTTCATGTGTCAGTTGGCCATCTGGTTGTCTTCTTTGGAGAAGTGTCTATTCATGTCTTGTGTCCATCTCTTCACTGGATTATTTGTTTTTGGGGTGTTGAGTTTGCTAAGTTCTTTATAGATTTTGGATACCAGCCCTTTATCTGATATGTTATTTGCAAATATCTTCTCCCATTCTGTCAGTTGCCTTTTAGTTTTGTTGATTGTTTCCTTCGCTGTGCAAAAGCTTTTTATTTTGATAAGGTCCCAGTAGTTCATTTTTGCTTTTGTTTCCCTTGCCTCCAGAGACGTGTTGAGTAAGAAGTTGCTGTGGCCAAGATCAAAGAGGTTTTTGCCTGCTTTCTCCTCGAGGATTTTGATGGCTTCCTGTCTTATGTTTAGGTCTTTCATCCATTTTGAGTTTATTTTTGTGTCTGGTGTAAGAAAGTGGTCCAGATTCATTCTTCTGTGTGTCGCGGTCCAGTTTTCCCAGCACCATTTCTGAAGAAACTGTCTTTATTCCATTGGATATTCTTTCTATTTTTGTCAAAGATTAGTTGGCCATACGTTTGTGGGTCCATTTCTGAGTTCTATATTCTGTTCCATTGATCTGAGTGTCTGTTCTTGTGCCATTACCATACTGTCTTGATGGTTACAGCTTTGTAATATAGGTTGAAGTCTGGGATTGTGATGCCTCCTGCTTTGGTTTTCTTTTTCAAGATTGCTTTGGCTATTCAGGGTCTCTTCTGGTTCCATACAAATTTTAGGATTATTTGTTCAAGCTCTGTGAAGAATGCTGGTGTTATTTTGATAGGAATTGCATTGAATATGCAGATTGCTTTGGGTAATATGGACATTTCAACAAAATTTGTTCTTCCTATCCAGGAGCATGGAATCTTTTTCCTTTTTGTGTGTGTGTGTGTCTTCTTCAATTTCTTTCATAAGCCTTCTATAGTTTTCAGTGTATAGATTTTTCACCTCTTTGGTTAGATTTATTCCTAGGTATTTTATGGGTTTTTGTGCAACTGTAAATGGGATCGATTCCTTGATTTCTCTTTCTGTCACTTCATTGCTGGTGTATAGGAATGCAAGTGATTTCTGTGGGTTGATTTTATATCCTGCAACTTTGCTGAATTCATGAATCAATTCTAGCAGTTTTTTGGTGGAATCTTTTGGGTTTTCCATGTAGAGTATCATGTCATCTGCGAAAAGTGAAAGTTTGACCTCCTCCGGGCTGATTTGGATGCCATTTATTTCTTTGTGTTGTCTGATTGCAGAGGCTAAGACTTCCAATATTATGCTGAATAACAGTGGCTAGAGTGGATATCCCTGTCTTGTTCC
The DNA here is from genome assembly GCF_024362965.1 of Panthera pardus. Classification (NCBI taxonomy): domain Eukaryota; kingdom Metazoa; phylum Chordata; class Mammalia; order Carnivora; family Felidae; genus Panthera; species Panthera pardus. The sequence continues at coordinate 19,849,533 of NW_026526732.1, read as the reverse complement.
TGACCTTGGGGGAAAAGCTCTCATTTTTTCCCCATTGAGGATGATATTAGCGTTGGGTCGTTCATATGTGGCTTTTGTGATCTCAAGGTGTGCTCCTTCTATCCCTACTTTCTTGAGGGTTTTTATCAAGAAGGGATGCTGTGTTATGTCAGATGCTTTCTCTGCATCTATTGAAAGGAGCATATGTTTCTTGTCCTTTCTTTTATTGATGTGATGAATCACGTTAATTGTTTTGCAGATATTGAACCAGCCCTGCATCCCAGGTATAAATCCCGCTTGATCGTGGTGAATAATATTTTTAATGTATTGTTGGATCCAGTTGGCTAATATCTTACTGAGGATTTTTGCATCCATGTTCATCAGGGAAATTAGTTTATAGTTCTCCTTTTTAGGTGGGGGGGTCTCTGGTTTTGGAATCAAGGTAATGCTGCCTTCATAGAAGGAACTTGGAAGTTTTCCTTCCATTTCTATGTTTTGGAACAGCTTCAAGAGAATAGGTGTTAACTCTTCCTTAAATGTTTGGTAGAATTCTCCTGGAAAGCCATCTGGCCCTAGGCTCTTGTTTTCTGGCAGATTTTTGATTACTAATTCGATTTCTTTACTGGTTATGGGTCTGTTCAAATTTTCTATTTCTTCCTGTTTCAGTTTTGGTAGGGTATATGTTTCGAGGAATTTGTCCATTTCTTCCAGATTGCTCATTTTATTGGCATATAATTGCTCATAATATTCTCTTATTATTGTTTTTATTTCTGCTGTGTTGGTTGTGGTCTCTCCTCTTTCATTCTTGATTTTATTTATTTGGGTCCTTTCCTTTTTCTTCTTGATCAAACTGGCTAGTGGTTTATCAATTTTATTAATCCTTTCAAAGAACCAGCTTCTGGTTTCATTGATCTGTTCTACTGGTTTTTGTTTGTTTTTTTGTTTGTTTGTTTTGTTTCAGTAGCATTAATTTCTTCTTTAATCTTTATTATTTCCTGTCTTCTGCTGGTTTTGAGTTTTATTTGCTGTTCTTTTTCCAGCTCCTTAAGGCATAAGGTTAGGTTGTGTATCTGAGATCTTCTTTCCTTCTTTAGGAAGGCCTGGATTGCTATATACTTTTCTCTAATGACCGCCTTTGCTGTTTCCCAGAGGTTTGGGGTTGTGGTGTTATCATTTTCATTGACTTCCATATACTGTTTAATTTGCTCTTTAACTTCTTGGTTAGCCCATTCATTCTTTAGTAGGATGTTCTTCAGTCTCCAAGTATTTTCTACCTTTCCAAATTGTTTCTTGAGGTTGACTTCGAGTTTCATAGCATTGTAGTCTGAAAATATGCACGGTATGATCTCGATCTTTTTGTACTTACTTAGGGCTGATTTGTGTCCCAGTATATGGTCTATTCTGGAGAACGTTCCATGTGCACTGGAGAAGAATGTATATTCTGCTTCTTTAGGATAAAATGTTCTGAATATATCTGTTAAGTCCATCTGGTCCAGTGTGTCATTCAAAGCCATTGTTTCCTTGTTGATTTTTTGATTAGATGATCTGTCCATTGCTGTGAGTGGGGTGAAGTCTCTTACTATTATGGTATTACTATCACTGAGTTTCTTTATGTTTGTGATTGATTAATATATTTGGGTGCTTCCACAATTGGTGCATAGTTTACAATTGTTGGGTCTTCTTGGTGGATAGACCCCTTGATTATGATATAATGCCCTTCTGCATATCTTGATACAGTCTTTATTTTAAAGTCTAGATTGTCTGATATAAGTATGGCTACTCTGGCTTTCTTTTGTTGACCATTAGCATGATAGATGGTTCTCCATCTCCTTATTTTCAATCTGAAGGTGTTTTTAGGTCTATAGTGGGTAAACAGCATATAGATGGATCTTGTTTTCTTATCCATTCTGTTACCCTATGTCTTTTGATTGGAGCATTGACTCCATTGACGTTTAGAGTGAGTACTGACAGATATGAATTTATTGCCATTATGTTGCTTGTAGAGTTGGATTTTCTGGTGGTGTTCTCTTGTCCTTTCTAATCTTTGTTGCTTTTGGTATGTATGTATGTATTTATATTTTCATCTTTTTTCCCCTTAGAGAGTCCCCCTTAAAATTTCTTGCAGGGCTGGTTTAGTGGTCACAAACTCCTTTAATTTTTGTTTGTCTGGGAAACTTTTTATCTCTCCTTCTATTTTGAAAGGCTGGGTAGAGAATTCATGGCTACATATTTTTCTGATTCAGCACATTGAATATATCCTTCCACTCTTTTCTGGCCTGCCAAATTTCTGTGTATAGGTCTGCTGCAAACCTGATCTGTCTTCCCTTGTAGGTTAGGGACTTTTTTTCCCTTGCTGCTTTCATGATTCTCTCCTTGCCTGAGTATTTTGTGAATTTGACTATGATATGCCTTGTTGATGGTCGGTATTTATTGAAACTAATGGGGGTCCTCTGTGCTTCCTGGATTTTGATGTCTGTGTCTTTCCTCAGATTAGGAAAGTTTTCTGCCATGATTTGCTCACATAACCCTTCTACCCCTATTTCTCTCTCTTCCTCTTCTGGGACCCCTATGATTCTGATGTTGTTCCTTTTTATTTATTTTTATTTTTATTTTTTTTAAATTTTTTTTCAACGTTTTTTATTTATTTTTGGGACAGAGAGAGACAGAGCATGAACGGGGGAGGGGCAGAGAGAGAGGGAGACACAGAATCGGAAACAGGCTCCAGGCTCCGAGCCATCAGCCCAGAGCCTGACGCGGGGCTCGAACTCATGGACCGTGAGATCGTGACCTGGCTGAAGTTGGACGCTTAACCGACTGCGCCACCCAGGCGCCCCGATGTTGTTCCTTTTTAAAATAAACTTTTTTTTTAACGTTTATTTTTATTTTTGAGACAGAGAGAGACAGAGCATGAACGGGGGAAGGTCAGAGAGAGGGAGACACAGAATCTGAAACAGGCTCCAGGCTCTGAGCTGTCAGCACAGAGCCTGACGCGGGGCTCGAACCCACGGACCGTGAAATCATGACCTGAGCCGAAGTGGCCGCTTAACCGACTGAGCCACCCAGGCACCCCATGATGTTCCTTTTTAATGAGTCACTGATTTCTCTAATTCTTAAATCATGCCCTTTTGCCTTAATCTCCCTCTTTTTTTTCTGCTTCATTATTCTCTATAAGTTTGTCCTCTATATCGCTGATTCTCTGTTCTGCCTTGTCCATCCTTGCCACCACTGCATCCATCCGTGATTGCAGCTCAGTTATAGCATTATTAATTTCATTCTGACTAGTTTTTACTTCTTTTATCTCTGCAGAAAGGGATTCTAATCTATTTTCGACTCCAGCTAGTATTCTTATTATCGTGATTCTAAATTCTGGTTCAGACATCTTGCTTGTATCTGTGTTGGTTAAATCCCTGGCTGTTGTTTCTTCGTGCTCTTTCTTTTGGGGTTAATTCCTTCGTTTTGTCATTTTGAAGGGAGAAAAGGAATTAATGAGGTAGAAAAATTAAAATAAAAAATTAAAATTAAAAAAATATTAAAATTAAAAAATTAAAAACACACAGACACACACACACAAATCTAATAAATGTGCTAGATCCTAAGCTTGTTCTGGTCTGGGTGTTGAAAGTGGTTTGGCAGATTAGAGAAAAAAAAGGGAGGAAAAAAAAGGAAATCATTTGAGAATTTGAAAAAATGAATGCACTGAAGTAGACTAAAATGAGATGATGGGAGTAAAATAGAATTTGAAAAAATGTACACAGAAGTAAAGAATATAGTAGGAAAAAATAAAGAAAAATATTTTTAATAAAAATTGAAAATAAAAATGAATTTTTTTCTCTTTCTCTATTCAAGAAAAAGAAAAGAAAGGAAAAAGAAAAAAGATATCATTTGAAAATTTGAAAGAGTGAATACACTGTAGTAGACTAAAATAAAAATGATGGAAGTAAAATAGAATTTGAAAAAAATTACATAAAAACAAAAAATATGTTAAAAAATTAAAGACAAATATTTTTAATAGAAATTGAAAGTAAAAATGAAGTTCTTCACTTTCTGTATTCAAGAAAAAGAAAAGAAATGAAAAAGAGAAAAAAGAAAAAAAACCCAAGGAAATTGTTTGAACATTTGAAAAGGGGAATACACTGAAGTAGACTAAAATAGAATGATGGAAGTAAGATGGAATTTGAAAAAAAATACACAAAAGTAAGAAATAGAGTAAAAAAAATTAAAGAAAAATATTTTTAAGAAAAATTGAAAATAAAAATGAATTTTTTCTCTTTCTGTATTCAAGAAAAAGTATAGTGTAAAAGAGAGGGAAAAAAAAGAAAGAAAATTGAATAGAGGGACCTGCTAATAGATTTAAATAGCACTGAAATGACTTCGTTTTTCCCCTAGAAGTCAGACTGAAGCGCTTTATAGTCCATAAACTAAGTAGGTGGTGAAACTTCTTGAAGAGCAAGGTTGGCCCAGTTGGGTGGGCTCAGTGTAATGGCTCCGTTCTCCACTAGATGGCGCTGCTAGCCTACTGGGGTGGATTGTTGCATAGATGCATCTACGCGTGCATGGGGGCAGGGAAAATGGCGTCACCCGGTCTGCAGTGTGGGAACTCTGTTCTCTCCAATCAGCAATCGCGCACCCATCCTCTGTCTTCAGCTTTCCTCCACTCCCCGCTTTTTCACTGTCCGTGACCAAGCCCCAGGCAGTACCTCTCTCCTGAGTTTTGTCTCAGATGCGGCTGTTTTCCCCGGCCCCTTACTGCCGAAGGACTGCGGCTTTGACCCGTCCCGCCCTCTGTGGGAGGGTCTCACCGAGCAATGGCTGGAATGCCGGCTGCACCCAGGAGCACCCGCTGGACCCTGCTACTGCCGGTGCCCCGAGACTGTGGCCAGGTGCCAGCCCCAGAAAAAGTTCGCGAGCTGGTGTAGCAGCAGCTTTTCAGGGATTATGGAGAATCACAACACACATCTGGCACCAGGCTTCACCCTTAACGACCTTGCCCCAGCACTAGCGAATGTGGCCGCCTTCTGGGGTCTGCTGGGACCAGGTGGCTTCAACAGCCTCCACCAAACGTGCTTCCAGCAGTGGAGCTGCTTTTCCCCGTGTGGCCCGAGAACCTCCCGGACCCCACTCTGTTCCTAGGGATTCGCCCTTCCCACCAGAGCACCGCCAGGTATCGAGCTGCAGAGTTGCAGACTTTGCGCTTCCCTTGTTTACAGTTTTAATGGAATTTAAACCCTCTCCTTTTCTCTCTTTTTAGTTTAGGCCCTGTGGCTGTTTCCAGTTTTCCACTTGCTCTCCAGTTGCTTTTGGGGAGGGGTGATTTTCCCGTATTCTCTCCCCCCCCCCCCCCACCAGCCCGGCCTTTCTCCGCTTGCAAAGGCGGTTCCCTGCCCGCCGCTGGCTTCTCTCCTCCCAAGTTCACCTCTCTGTGCCACATATCTGCCAAATTCTGTGGTTCAGGTTGTGCAGATTGTTGTGTTAATCCTCCAATCAGTTTTCTAGGTGTGTATGATGGTTTAGTGTTGGTCTGGCTGGATTTCATGGACGTGAGACACACAAGAAACTTCCATGCTGTTCTGCCATCTTGGCTCCTCCAAAAAAATTACCTTCTAAATCACTAGTCTTCTCCTTTCTTTGGCTTTATTTAGTCTATTCTTTCAACAGCTGAAGTTGCCATTGCTAAAATTTTCCAGTATCTCTTTGTTCACATTGATCTTCTTTGTTGTATGTTTGCTTAATACCTTTCTGCACTCATTGCAAAACAGAACTTTCCCTCCTTTATTTTTTTGGCAATTCTAAACATATTTAAATATCTTTTAAGTTTGCTACATTATTTCTCTTGGGTGGATTTCTTTCTTTTGATTTATTTACCGACTGTCCTTCATAATTTTCCATTTCTTTTTTTTGCTTTTTAATGTTAGTTTTTTAGTCATATTTTATAGCTATTTTAGACTCATGTATACTGTTCTTTGTCATGTGGTTTGGATGGTTTTCCAGAATGATTCACTCCTTACCCATTGCCATCATCCAGTCGTGATACACTATTGAAAAAGAGAGGACAGTTGTTCCCAAATTGAAATACTTCCTTATCAGTTGATAAATAGTTGCTTTTTTGAGATTTCTGAAGAATATCTCCCTCCTTTTGAATGTTGATCCTCTCTAAAAACCCCAGGACCTGTCCACACTAAGTGGTTAAAGGACCACTAGGAGGTCTCTAGCACACTGCTCCAGTGTAAAAGCAGCATCCTTTCTGATTACAAGGTGCATTTTTATATTACTCTGCCCCCACCCAAACCTTAACTTTGGGAGGTGGAAGGCTTTTCTCCCATGTGGGAAGTGCTATCCCTGATACCACACCCACTGTGGTAGAAGCCACCTCCTATTCCCATTTTTTTATTTGTTTTGGCCACCCTATTTCCTCACATCATCACAGGACATTGGCACGTTGCCTATTGTGCCATAAACTATAGGGGGAATATACCAGCCTTAGTTCAAAGCCAGGAGCTCATGAGTAGCTGTAGCCACTCACTCATTCATGAAGCTTATTACTGGCCTCTTGACATTTACAGGATAAATTTAGCTTCTTTTCTGAAATAGGCTTACAGATTTTTTAAGCTTGGACTACCACAGCTCAAATCAAATTCCAGTATCTACTTGTAGATTATGCTATCTCAACCCCCTACCCACCACTACAGGTTCTTTCTGTATTTAGTCCATTGACTTCTTTTTTCACTTGAGATGTAATTTACATACAACATTATATTCGCTCAGGTGTACAACATAATGATTTGATATTTGCATGTATTGAGAAATGATCACCACAGTAAGTCTAGTTAACATCAGTTACCACATATAGTTACAAAATTTTTTCTTGTGATGAGACCTTTAAAGACCTACTCCCTTAGCAACTTTCAAATATGCAGTAAAGTATTATTAACTGTAGTTATCATGCTGTACATTACAACCTCATGACTCCCTTATTTCATAACTGGAAATTTATACCTTTTGACAACCTTCACCCATTTAGCCCACTTCCTGCCTCTGGCAAACACCCATTCACATTTTTCAATGTTTTTTTTTTTTTTTTAATTTTTTAATGTTTATTTATTTTTGAGACAGAGAGACAGAGCATGAGCAGGGAAGGGGCAGACACAGAGAGAGAGGGAGACCCAGAATCCGAAGCAGGCTCCAGGCTCTGAGCTGTCAGTGCAGAGTCCAATGTGGGGCTCGAACCCATGAACTAACTGCAAGATTATGACCTAAGCCAAAGTCAGATGCTTAACCGTCTGAACCACCCATGAGCCCCTCCATGGCTTTTGATCATGAAATTCTAGCCTCTCCTAAAATCTCCAGTGACACTTCCCCTATTGCAATAGCATATTTAGACTCACTGTGTAGAAGGAAGTATTTAGCCATATATGTAGAGGATATATTTATCTTTCAAATCTGTTTTACAAATTGTAATTTTAATGGATCGAATCATTTACTAGTACTTGGGTGTACTCCTATGTGATTTAGATAACTCTGTACCCCCCCTGATTTTTCAGTATGTCAGGTTTGATTTCTTTGCATATTTGATTTTTCTGGAACTTGGCCACATTTATTTCCCAGGATTACCAGTTCCTAAATCTTCAAAAGTCCTGAGTTACTTCTGTGTTTAAAGATTAGCTTGTTCTCAGAATTGATGAGACCAGGAATAAGATGCTTTGAATATTTAAGGATCTCAACTATACTAGAGCAGTACATACATTCTGGCAGTGAACGTCAAAAGCATATTGTGCTGAGAGTTTCAAAAGCCACATATTTGTGCATGATCTTTTGAAGTCTACAACATATTTGACATTGGGCTATATTTGACCACTGTTTATATTGTGCATGTAGCAATATAGGTGAGCTATTGAGCTGGTATAAGATACCTCAAATAAACGTCTTTTTAAGTGATCTTCGATATAGATGGAATCAAATTTGACATGTTACAAAGAAAGTAGGCCAATTAGTGATAAAGCTTAATAGCTTAAGGGAGGGAGCCAGAACATTTACTTACACTTGACAGAATGAAGAGGAAAGCAAAACATAATCTTAGCAAAGCCTTTATTTATTTTTTTAAAGAAATTAGATCTTCCTTTTACAAAAATAACTTTTAAAATTCTGAGCTTCCTGAATGAGGTAAATTTTATCATGGTTTTGATGGATACAAAATCACCAATTTCTTTTTATCTGTACAGTTTGTCCCAACACTCAATAAAACAGATGTACTATAATGTACTATTTTGTATCTTTATTTTTTAATTAATATTATGAAAATTTTCCCTCTCTCCCTATTGTCATCCTTCTCTCCTATTTTCTTACATGCTATTTAGAAACACTCCTTTACAATACATATATTTTCAACCTCTCTTTTCCAGCAAGATGGTGGATTAAGGTAAAAAAAAAATGATACCTACAAATGCCTACATAAAGAAATAAAAATCTTCGGGGGGTGCCCAGGTGGTTCAGTCAGTTAAACATCTGACTTCAGTTCAGGTCATGATCTCGCAGTTTGTGAGTTCGAGTTCCACGTCGGGCTCTGTGCTGACAGCTAAGGGCCTGGAGCCTGCTTGGGATTCTGTGTCTCCTCTCTCTGCCCCTCCCCTGCTCTCTCTCTCTCTCTCTCTCTCTCTCTCTCTCAAAAATAAATAAACATTTAAAAAAAGGGAGAAATAAAAATATTCAGAATCCAGAAATGAGGAGGGAACTGAAAGTCAGGATGTTGTAACTCTAAACTGAGGCTGTAACTTCCTTAGGGAAGGCTTATCAGTCTTATGAAAATAGAGTATTTTGTTTTAACATAGATAGGACAAATGAGGAAAGGGAGAGCTCCAGCCTTAGGTAAAGGCATGACTTTCCAGAGTTTAGATCTTTTTTTAAAAAGGTGAATAAGAAAATCTGCTTTAGAATCTTAGGTTATAAGGCTAGCTTTTCTATGCTTAGTGTCTGGGTGAAAAAAAAACACAAATCTTCCTGGAGAAATGAAAACCTTTGGACTGAGACTTATGTAGGTTTGAGATCTGATTTTAAAGGACCTATGGGTTCCTGGATGGCATATTTATTTGGGATCACTGACAGAAGAAAATTCTATATTACATTGAAAACACATTCTTTCAATACAGGATTGCCTTGGGGAAAGGGGTTTGGAGGAAAAGAAAACCCTGATAAGGATAGGCTGATAATAAAAGTGTCCTCAAACACAAGAATATACAAAAAATAGGCAGAAATCACAACGATAAAAAATGAATCAAGTGTCAAAAACTTAATAGAAAAATAATCTATAAGTAATTTACCATGCATATGTTTACAATGATTAAAGATAGAAAAGATCAACTCCTAAAAAAGGAATTACCCTATATATTTGTCAATGTTAATAATCAATGCTAGTTATAACATCAGAGTAGCAAGTAGGAAGTAATCAATGCTAGCTCTAATATCACACAACCCCCAAATCACACACCAAAGGATATTTCTCATTTATACTAGAGTATGATCAGGAGTTTAGTAGTGGCTTTGTATGTGCTATATGAGGATTCTTGGCTCCCTTCATCTTGTGGCATTACCATTTTCTAAGATCTTCCCTGAAGGATTGAGTCATGCTGACAAGTATCTCACAGGATGTTTTATGAGCCTCAAGGTAGGATACAACATGTTTCCCCCACATGTCATTGTCCAAAACACCACCACAAAGTACCAGCCAAATTGCAAAGTAGTATGGGAAACGTAAGAAATGGAAAACAGGACTGGTGAGCCATCTGCTCAATCTTCTCCTTTTCTATTTATTCTTCTGGATCTCCCTCTGAGTACTTCTGTCTCCTTCTTGGACTTTTGAGAACCCTTGGGGATTACATTGAGGCCACCCAGATAATCCAGGATAATCTCCCAACTCAAATACTGTAAGTTATTTGCATACCTCTTTTGCCATGGAAGGTAATATATTCACCATTCTGGTGATCATGGTGTGGATATATTGATGGGGGCGGATTATTCTGTCTACCACACTCATTGACTGCTTTCCTCAGTTTTCTTCCTACTCTTTCAGACTTTTAACATGGAGTATCAGGGCAGGTATACAACTGTCGACGTTAGAATATTGAAATATTTTCATTTGATTGTTGAATAGCCTTAACAATAACCTTACCAAAACCCCTGAGCCCCAGATATTTCTGCCTCCTTCCCTAGGTCCCTGACCTACCCTGAGAACCCTACTACATCCCTGACCCCACTAGTTAGGTGAATAAGATCTGGCATAACTGGAACTGGAGGCTTTGAGGATTGACATGCTCATTCCTTACCAGTTGTTGGGTGTTTTGAATAGCATTCTTGGGAGTGCCTTTCCTTAGGTATGTAATTTTCTTGGTGATTTAATCCAGTCTTAAGACTCTAAATATCATCTAAATGCTGATGACTCAGATTTTCACTAATTCTATCTCCTAAAGCCTCAGAATCCTACATCTAACTGACTACTCAACATGTCCACAAACGTGTGGCAAACATTTAGAACGCAACTCATTCAGAAGTGAAATGCTGCTTTATTCCTTACCTCAGTTTTGCCCCATCCCACAGTCTTCTATCTTGCATCAAATATCAATTCAATCTATTGGCTCTCTCTTAAAAACAGGGGATTATTTCCTGCCTCCTCTACTGTTAGCATTCTGGTCCAAGTCACCATTAGCTCTCACATGGTATTTTAGTGCCTTCTAATTCTCTCTTTTGTTTCCTTTGACCTTTTCTCGACACTGCAGCAAGAATGAATATAAAAATCCATGCTTGAAACTCTCCTTTGGCTTTTCCCACCCCACTTAGGCAAACCCAGTCCTTCCTTTAGCTGAGATCACCGGTATACTCTCTACATTCCAGACACCTCTCTGAAACGATCTCCTTTTACTGCCCCTCAGACACACTGATATTTTTCTTCTTCACAGAAGCCAGGACACTCTCCGCATGTAGAAAACTCTTTCTTGCTCTTCGTACTTGCCGTGTTCCTGTATCCGGAACAGTCTTTCCACGGATCCACACAGCTTAATTTTTTAGTTTCTTTCACTATTTACTTAAATATGGTCCTATTATGGACCACTTTCCTTAACCACTGTGTTAAAAATTCTGTACCTTAACTCTTTAGTTTCCCCTTCCTATTTTATATTTACCCCCAGCATTTTCCCCTTTTGAATGTACTATATATTTTACTTAATTTATGCTGTGTTTTTGTGTCTCCACCCACTAGAGTAAGAACTCCCTAAGGGTAAAGATTTTAGTCTGCTTTGTTCACTGCTTATCCCAGGATTGAGAACAGGGTTCTAACCTCACTCACTTGTTAAAACTTGACAAATTAAACAAGATGCGTATTTTAGATTTTAAAATTTACAATAATATAGAAAAAGTAAAAGTCAAGGTTTAGAGATTGGAAATTGTCATAGATTAATAATAAGAGTAAAAAAACAAGTCCAACTTCTCTGTAGCTAATTAGTCAAAATATATCACAAATTTTAATTATGCATATATTTAGGTACAGTAAGTCTTCTTATAAAAATCTATACTAATAAAAGAATTAATAATGTTTGCAAAGGGGCACCTGGGTGGCTCAGTCGGTTAAGCGTCCAACTCTAGATTTTGGCTCAGGCCATGGTCTCACGGTTTGTGAGGTCTAGCCCCGTGTTGGGCTCCATGCGGCTGTGTGCTCCATGCTGCTTTCCCTCTCTTTCTGCCCACCCCCCCCCCAAAAATAAATAAATTTTAAGAAAAAAAAAATAATGTCTGCAAGGATTTGGCAATAAGGATAACCCTACAGTCTCATTTATAATAGGGGACACAAAATTCAAATCAAAACTTTCAAATTTTTCGCTATAGGATCTTAATTAAATGAAAGGCTGTAAATTCATGTGATGGGATAGTTTGCAATCATTAAATTTGTATTTAGTTAAATTCTCATTGACATAGGAACTATTTGCAATATACTGGTAAGTGGGAAAAACAGTCTATAAAAAGAATAAGCTGAATGATGTTTTGAAGAAGAAATGCATATATTTTCCCACTAATTTGAAAGAATGGACAGTTGTCAACAATGTGGATTCTAGAATGGGGTGGGTATGTCTTTCCTACTTATCTAATTAAGAATTTTTTTCTTTTAAAATAATGATCACATAGCACTTTTATCCTGGGAAGCATCAAAATTATATCTGTGCTGATTTTCAAAAAGCTTTTAATATTATACGCATAAAGGATTTTCTTCAAGTGTGAACTGTATAGAAATATTCCCATTTATGGCATCTTATGTGTTTATAATGAATGTCTTGCATTAGTTAGTAGGGGCTAAAGCTCAAGATTTGTTTGTGGAATAATCTCTTTGGGTATTTCAGTCTTTTGAACGTTAACCTGTGGATGCCATCTGCCACAGGTAAGACTATATCGAAAAATGTCATTAACATGGATGCTGACAAGATAATTAAATGTCTACCATGCAATTAATCCAATATTTTGCCTTAGAGATTCAAATTAAAACTAACTCGCCTCCTTGCTCTGTCTCTAGTCAGTACCTTTTTGGCGGTAATGTGCAACCTGGCTCCGTTGAGCAGAAGAAGGGGAAGTTCCCGATCTGGCCAGAATGGAATGAAGCCGACATAAATGCAGAAAAGTGGGATGCAGGCAAAGGTGGAAAAGAAAAGGATAAAATGGGAAAAAGCCCTGTATTTGTAAGTCCATTTGAAGGTGACTAGATTTCATTTTAGTTTTAAATTTTATCACGGAATAGGATCGCCTAACATGTGAGTCCATTTTCTCCACAGCCTCCATTCAAAGGAGAGAAATTTTGTCTTTCTCCCTCTGTCTCCCTCCATCCTACCCACCTGTCTTTCCAAGCCTTAGACCTGAGCTTTGCTGATTGTATTTGAGTAAATGAAAGGAGAGACGTGATCAAAGAGTCACGGTGAAATAAAGGGGGAATCGATAGAACAGTTAGCTAGTGGATTTTGGACAGAGTGGGGAACCAGACATTTAGAGACAGTGATTTAGAGGGGGTGCCTGGGTAGATTAAGTGATTGACACTTGATTTCAGCTCAGGTCATGATCTCACAGTACATGGGTTCGAGCCCCTCCTTGAGCTCTATGCTGCCAGCAGGGGGCCTGCTTGGGATTATCTCCCCCCACCCCCCTTCTCAAAATAAGTAAATAAACTTTAAAAAAAGAGTAGAGAGAGTGATTTAGACAATGAAATACCCCAGCAGACCTGTGAGCTGTTATCTGGAGATTATAAGAGACAATTTTTTTTAAGATGTTATATGAGATAACAGTTGAATCCCTCTTAATATTCTCTTCAAGATATTTGGGGAATGATCTCAGGTACTTTTCATATATCTGTGGCCATTCAGACATGATGTGTCCCTGGGACTGGAGCTGAGAATGGTGTTACTACCTTTTCCAATTATGTTATCTTAGGTTCTTCTGTCTATTTAAAAATGTTTATATCTAAAGACTTCTTTGTTGGGGGTATGGGTCTGGGTTGCATTTTAAATAGGACCCATGTATTTGGTGCAGCAATTCATTTAACAAAAATATTTATGGAACACAATCCAATTTCAAAGCAAAAACAAAATTGCCAGAATGACCACGTTGAACTCTGGTGTCTTTATTTGCACAGAGAACTCCAAAGTGGTGTTTATTAGCAATTATGTTTTATTCACAAAATGCGGAATTATAAGCTGCATTATTCATAACATTACTTTGTTTAAAAAAGATAGTAAATATAACGAATTGCTGATTCTCTTAGTACTTGAACAATTTCAAGTTCTAACTTGTGGCACTTTGAGATGCAAGGGACTTTGGAACTCTCTGGGTTCAAATGGAAACGTTCATATTCTACATATTTTTAACAGAAATTTACAACTAGTGGGGGTTGAATGTGAATTTACATTAGGAAGATAGATTGTACAAATCCTCAGTTAAGAATTTGAGCTCTAGAAAAGGTCTAAAAATGAGTCACTCCCAACAATAAGGAGGAGAAAAGTAGAAGTGACTGAAAACTCTGAACTAGGAAATAAGATCTAAACTATAACACGTTAGGGCCCTTGGAGTGCAAGTATGCCTTTATCAGATGACTATGAAAAAGTATTGCTGGTCTCTGGAAGGCCAGGCATCGAATTCTAGACATGTGTGCTGGTCACTGGATGCCCATTTCATTTGAAGGCAACATACAGAAATGGTGCTGGCTGAACATCAGACCACAAAGTAGATACTGTCGCCCTTGGACTATGGAGCTGCATACAACTGCATAATTAGGGAAGCGCCAGCCCTCCTCCTGTGGTAAATAGGGGCTATTACAATGGAGTGTGATACTTCAGAACTTTAGCTAACACTCCCTTCTGCCTCTCCTGCCCTCACAAGGTAGAACAGCACCTCAAACCTTGGTTATTGCAACTGCGCAAAGGTACCATCTGGGGTATAATTTGCTTCCCACTCACAGTTCTGTTCTACGACTTCAGCATTCATGGCTTGGGAAGCGACAGTCCCTCTACAGAAGTGAGTGGTGGACACTCCAAGCATGGTGATTACATTTCTATGATACAGTAGCACAGTAGCTCTTAGCCATGATTTGTAACATCCATATTTTACCAGGATCAGTTACCATAAGCCTGGACCTATAGCAGGTATCCTTGGGATTTTATAGAAAGTCACTTCTTTAGATGTGAGGCTAGTGATCAGGAAATCAGCGTCAGATAAGCTAACCGTTCCTTGTAATTCCAGATTTGGGTCTCGCTTCTTCAGCTAAGGGACAGCAATAAAAAGACATGGATGGTAAACCAAACTGAGACATATTTAATGAAGTATTGTAAAGTGGGTATAAGAAATACACCTAAGGCAAAGCGACATGGAAAGAGTACCGTTAACTTAACATGGAGAAAAGGGAATCACAACAGATTATGATAAGATGGGCCCCCCTTTACCTTTTTATTTTCTCCTCAAAGAAATTTAATAATTCAAGACATGAAAATTAGAAGGCAAGCAGAAAGTAGTGACTTGGGGCTTATGTCAGTTTCTCTGGGCTCAGAGAGAGGATATTGTCTGGGGCTACAAAAACAGTTAACACTTGAAGCAGAATCCCAGAGGTAACTACAGAGACACAATCTGAAAATTTTGTATACAATTTTATGTCAAGACATTTACCCAACTCCTAAGCTATATGTGTGAAGACTTTGCTGCTGAGCAAATGAGTAAAACACAACAGCTTGGAAGCTAAATAAGAGAAACTATTTCATGATGCTGTGGCAAGAGATTGGGACTAAGGGTATACCAAGGTGAAGGGACTCAGACACTCAGCCTTCCAGTTAGTCCCCCAACATGGCTGTAGCATTCTGTATTGAGTAAGGGTAAACCAGAACTACACCAAGCCGACCAAATCTTGAATCCCACTGTTGACAGGGTGAAGTTCATTTTGTACTTTGCCTGCTAGAAAGGAATAAAATCCTCCTCTGGAGGAAGACATCATTACCTAGAGTTTTGAAGAGGAACAGAACCAAGTGGCTGAAAAATGAGAGGAAAAATCAGACAATAAAAATCGATCCATGGGTGACTCTGATTGAAATTGTCAGATAGGGGAGTTCAAAGTAACTGAGTTCATATTTGTGAGGGAAAGAACAACATGAGGCAACCCTGGAAGTCTAGTGTGGCTCCTGGAAACTTCAGTCTGGTTTTCAGGGACTCATTCTTTGATCATTTTGACTAGATGTTGGGATTACCTTTGTCTTCATTCCAAGTATTCCAGTACCTTGAATATGTTCCAGATACACATAGACAATTACTGGGTTGAAATCCCAGATAATACCCTCAAATAGAGCCTATTTCTCAGGCCACAACAGCATTAGGATAAAAATATGAGTACCATAAAAATCACAAATGATATTTATTTGTCTCATCACTATTAACTCAGGTGAAATTTAGTTACCCCTTTTAACAATACAGTTTACCTTTATAGAGCATTGTTTTTGTACCCGCAGTACTTTTCAGTTTTGTAAGGACCACCCCAACAACCTAATTACCTTGTGAGCTGTAAAAACTTTTACACAGTAGCTACTTGAAGTCTCTAATTTACTATATTGCTAGCATTTGAGAGTAGAGATTTGTATGTCATTTTTCTTCCCGAGCTCACTAACTGACCCATTCTATGGGCTCAGAAACTAATAAATTAATTGCATTATTGGGCATTTATCTCAGAGAAATGGAAACTAATGTTCATACAAAAGCCTGTAAGTTGTATGCAAAAATTTATAGCAGCGTTATAAGTAATAACCCCAAATTGGAAACAGTTCAGATGTCCTTCAATGGACAGATGGTACACAAACAAACAAATATTTGTATCATGAAGTATTACTCAGTAATAAACAAGAACAAACTATTGATATATGCAGTAGCTTGAATGAATTGAATCTCCAGGGAATTAGGCAGAGAGGGCAAAAAGCCAATCCACAGGTTACATGCTATCTGATTTCATTCATATAACATTACTGAAATGATAAAATTAATGAAAAAGAGACCAGATTAATGATCTGGTGGTATTAAACAGGTGGTAAGGGCGTTGGAGGGTGGGTATGGCCATAAAAGAGCCTAGGATGGGTCCTTGTGCTGGTGGAATTGTTCTGTATCTTGAGTGCATCAATGTTGTTATCATGGTTGTGATATTGCACTATAGTTTTAGAAGATTTTACCATCAGAGAGACTGGCTAAAGAGGACACAGGGACTCTCTTTATTATAATTTCACACCACTACATGTGAATCAATAATTATCTCAAAATAACAAGTTTAATTTTGAAAACTAATAAATGAAATTCAGATCAGAGGTATGAATTTCATTTACATACAATCATACTTTTTAAATCTTCTCTACTCAGGTTAAAAAAAGCACAATATTTTCAGTGCAAAATATGTCCGTATCTGTCCCATCCAAATTGTTTTCCTACCATACCAAATTCACATCCCAAAGCAGCTTATGCTTGTTTGGACTGCTTCCTCTGCAATAAAATGTTACTCAACAATCAAGGTTTTGTTAATTAAATACAGCATTGTTAACTTCAGTCTTTACCAAGTATTCCATGAACTACCTCTGAGAACATACAAATTGCTCTATAAATGCTTGTTTATTCATCAGATCTATGCACTTATTAATTTTTTTTTAAGATTGAGTTGCTTTTATTTTAATAAAACCATATGGAGAGAAAAACCCTCAATATATTTTTATATAGCATTTTTTTGAAGACCCTGAAGGAAAGATTGAATTGCCACCATCGTTGAAAATTTATTCCTGGAAGCGTCCACAGGATTTTTTATTTAATCGGGTAAGAAATATTTTTACTATTGAATAAAATACATACTAACTATGGGCTGTACTATCCTACTTATGGAAATTCTCATTTTTTAAAACACTGTAAATTTTCCCCATGGTATTTAGTAAGAAAAAGGAATTGCTTTTTGGCATTTAATAGAAAAAAATGATTATCAATATAGTTTACTATTTCTTGTACTGGTTTCCAAGAGAATATTGAAATTTTGTTTAGTCTTGAGTTTTCTCTACATGATGTCAAAGGATAGCCTAAAATGTGTGGGAAGCTATTGCTTAATTTTTGACTAACTTTGCCTTTTCTGGTTCTTAGCCAGAACCTATGTGTCATGAAATTCTGTTTACTCTAGTGTGTATTAGTGTTAATTTTCTAGTCCGAGAGGTTTGCCCTTGGTTACCTGTGTTCCAGGTATTCTTGAAGCATTTTCCAAGGGCCATCTTCATTTCTGGACCCCATGCTCAGCTACTTGAATCACATTGACTAGCACAGTGCTCAAGAAACCATATTTTAATTTAATTTAATTTTCTTAAAGTTTGTTTATTCATTTTGAGAAAGAGAGAGAGGGGCAGAGAGAGAGAGAGAATCCCAAGCAGGCCTCACATTGACAGTGAGATGTGTGGCTTGAACTCATGAACTGTGAGATCATGTCCTGAGCAGAAATAGAGTCAGATGCTTAACTGACTGAGACACCTAGGCGCCCTGAGAAACCATCATTTTAAATGAAATCCAGTAGGCTAAAATAGTTATTTAGTGCTAGTCAAATGTTTGTAATGGAGCTGAATCTTCCATTTACTATGGAACCCACCCAATCTCAATTTCTACACAAAGTTATTTTATTCTTAAAAGTTTTAGCCTTAATAAGACTGCTACTAATGCAAGAAAATACAATTCAGCCACCATATTTCCAACTACCGTTACTATCTGAGAAAGATAATTCTAAATTCAGAGATATTTAGTAAAATGAGAAAATCATAAGATACACCTCTGTCCATCAGAATATTTATTGAATGTCTATTTGTAAGACATTTTAAATAAAATAAATCAAATGTACATGAACTATGCCTTTAAATAACTTATGCTGTTAGGTAATATTGATGTGAAGAATGTAAATTCTGTGGTGTTAATATAATGCACTTAATAGTAATGTATTATTAATAATATCCAGGCTCTGTGCAATGGAAGTGCAGAGTTTACATTTCATGCAAATAAAGGATATTAATTCCATAAAGTGGGGGTATTTCAAATGTGAATAAGTAGAAGAGTTATATGCCATCTCTTTTTCTTTTTAGCATACCTTAGTTCTGAGAGATACACTTGTTTTATAAATAAATTCATCTATTGTTGTTGGTGGCACTTCTACCTGAACTTATAATGTTGACACCCATCTTCGCACCTCTGCTCTCCCTCTGTGCTCTTTCTCTTGATCCCGTGCACCTGCTCCTCTTGGGGTATGCACCAGAACAGCCACAACTGAAAGTCTTGCTAACTATGAAGTCTAAGAATAATGTTTTTTCAAGTTTTAATGCCCAGGTCCATGGTGATATATACACTTTACATTGAAACTCATTAAATATGGGCATATATAAAGCTTAGACAAAAATTTAGCAAAACAGTAATGAACTTTCTTTTTTTAATAATTTTTTAAATGTTTTATTTACTTTTGAGAGAGAGAGAGAGAGAGAGAGAGAGAGAATATGAGCAGGGGAGGGGCAGAGAGAGAGGGAGACAAAGAATCCGAAGCAGGCTCCAGGCTCTGAGCTGTCAGCACACAGCGTGATGTGAGGCTTGAACTCGTGAACCATGAGATCCTGACCTGAGCTGAAGTCGGATGCTTAACTGACTGAGCCACCCAGGTGCCCCAATAATGAATTATCTATATGAAATTTACTCTCTTCTACTCAAAGCAAGGGATGAAGTCACAGGACATGATTTAAGTCAGAGAGAAACTAAGTTATGAAAAAACTGAAAAGCCTGGATTTAAGATATTAGAACCAACATGGACTTTTTTCCAACTGAGAAGGTTAACAAGCCCTAACCACTAGGGGAGTTATCAGATCTGTTTATTTCTGAGAACCAGGTATTGATGGCCCAGGCTCTTGAGCGTTAATTATATTGAAGAGATGTAAGATGTCTGAAGATTTATTCTGTCTCTGGTATAGGTATAGGGAATAGAGACCTCTGTAGAGACTTCTGCCTTAATATTTGCTGTCTTTTACAACTGTCAGTGCCTACTTTCACTTGTTGGCAGGCAGCTGTTAAGTTTCACTCCTCAAATTTTAGGTATTCAATATTTATTTAATCTATTATTAATCGAAGTCAATGTACATTGGTACTTGCTGAAGAGTATGGACATTTTAGAAGTGTCACCTTGCAATTCATTAGCCAAACCAGAATTTAAAATATATTTTTTATGTAAAATATTTATATAATATGTATGTAACTTGCTGTGTTCATAAATTATAAACATAACAGTCAGTTCAGGCCTTCAAGGTAGTTTTGAGTAAGTTTTTTCTCAGACATAAAAAAATATTTTGTTGAGTTTTCAAGGTGTTAATTGTCCATGTGATTGAGAGTAGTTGATGGCATTAGTTTCCATGATTTTACTAATCAAAAACACATTTATGTTAATTTGATATGTTGAGTATATGAGCTTGATATGAATTGTAACACATTTTTAAAAACTACTATAAATAATATTTTCCTTTATTATGTTTATTCATTAGCGCTCTAAGTATATAGAAGCATCTTTAGACATATACCAATAAAATAATGACCATTAGATGAATTTTTAAAAAGATAACAGGATTTGAAATTGGGCAAGATTTTAAAAAGCTGTCACAGTTAATATTTTTTTATCAAAGATGAAGATATTTTTCCTGCTATCGTGTTAACTAAGCTTCAGGTGTAACTTGAGAGGTTAACTTAAATTTTAGGCCACTTTTTAAACTGTCAGTTTATGTGTGTATGCATGCTGACTTTATCTGCATATATTATATCTTATAACATTCTTTTTTGATATGAAAAGACTCTATTTGATAGGCATTACAGTATTAAGTGAATGTCACGTATAGCTGTAAGAGGGTTATCTTATGGAATTATGTGCTTATTTTTTTCTTTTAATTTCTCTGGTTGTGAGAAACGAAATCAGGTTTGACTTGTTTATATCACATGAAACTATATTTCATTCAGCTACATTTCCTTTATTTTTCCTAAGGAGTAATATCTCCATATATATATATATATATATTTTTTTTTTTTTTTTATTTCAGACTCCAGTAGTTGTGAAAAATGAAATCCTGTTTGACTTGTTTTCAGCAAATGAACATTTACTCCGCAGTGAGGTATGTAGGGAATTTCTAACTGAAGTCTGATTGCAGAATACCTTCCAGACCTGCTTAAAACAATTCCCAGACTGTCAATTTCAGTTATCTCTCAGTTACCTCTAAGTTTTGGAATTGCTCAGTATTTTATAAGCCAGACATTCAAAGAGGAAGAAAAGCCTCTTCAACTGAGTTTAATGAGCAAATGGTGGGGAAATGTTAGTAGTACAATTTGCTGTGTCCCTATCCTCCTGCCCATAGACCTAGGGTAGCTGAGACTCACAATCTGCGCATTTTGCCTCTTGACCCGTGCCTAGTAATTGACATCAAGTTGCTGCCTGACTTGCTCTGCTCTGTGCTCAAGAGCAGGGTGTCCTGATATTGTTTGACTTGCTAACGCAGGGAAAATCTTACCTAAACACCCCCACCTCCACACCCTGGGTTTTATCCATCAGAAGCAAGCCTGTTCCACTCCCCTAAGGCGGTTATATCAGAAACAGGGTGTTTTTTAAAAAAATTATTTTCTCCTAAGACCCAGTCGAAATCAATTGTCATTATTGATTCAAACACTTTGTCTTTCTTATCTTAAATATCTTGACCAATATTAAAATCAAAACACTTATTTCTTCAACCAGGTTGTACTGATTAGCATAAAGTTACCTTTGAATGGTTTTATACCTTATATTTTAGTCTAACATATGCTTATTTTATGATCCAGAGCATGCATAGACTTTACCTTTTTATTTTTTGAGGGAAGAAAAGCACAAAATATTCTATATTAAAATTACCAGATATACAGAAAGATACTTGGTTTACCTTTTTCAACTTAACTAAACTAGAAGAAATGTCCTAGATAATGTAAATTAAGGCAAACCTAAATCTTATGAGGTTAGTCTCAAGTATTTAATCTTCTTATAAACCAGGCAGTTAAACATAAGATGAATATTTCCAAAAATCCAATATTACTGAGGGTAATAATGTCTTTACTTAACACCACTGTGACTCACAGATCCTTTTTTTTTTTTTTTTTGCATTGTTTCTATTCCCTGTAAAATACTGAAAAATAGATAGTATAGTCTACGTTTTACAGACTGCATTACAGAAACTGCAGTTTAGAGACAGTGAAATGACATGCCCTAGAGCAGAAGGACCTGGAAGAAAATTCAAACCCTGGTCTCTGTTTCTGCCCCACTCCCCACTGCACCTTGCTGCCTGTTGAAAACTCTGCCCATGGGAGTTTTACTTAGATCACTTCTGCACCTGCAGACTGACACATGAAATACGAGACTTAGAGATTTAACTGTGTATGCAATTTTGATTCTTTCTCATCTCATTCATTGTCTAACTGATCCTATTGACATAAAAGAGATCATTTTCTTCTCAAACTTCTCAACACTTACAGAAGAGTAGCTTACTCATTTATGGAAAGTGAATTCCAGAATAAAATCACCACTACTCTCAGAAGCATTCACTCTCTCTCTCTCTCACTCTCACCCTGTCTCTCCCCTCTCTGTCTCTGTCTGTCTCTGTCTCTCTCTTTCTCTCTCTTTCACACACACACACACACACACACACACACACACACACACACACACACAACTGAAATGGAGGTCAATCTCAAATCACTGACAGTTTACTCTGGAAGATAGCTCTTAGCTAAGAGTATGTTTAATGTTAAGCCTTTTTAGCTTGTATTGTGACTCTGCCTCCCAACAACAAAGGCAAGAACAGTGACTTTATTTATAAGTTAGAAATCAAAATGTGGAACACATTACATGTAGAACTTAATATTACTACTGGAAGTAGATTTTCGACTGGTTTCCCCCCTAAATTATAGTACCAACAACTGAAAAGCAACTGATTAACACTAGTGGCTTTTGTCTCTAGCTGATGAGATGGATTATCAGTGAAATCTATGCAGTGTGGAAGATATTCAATGGAGGCATTTTGAACAATTATTTCAAAGGGACCACAGGGGAGCCTCCTTGTCTTGCCTGGAAGCCCTGGGAACACATCTACTCTCTGTGCAAGGCTGTGAAAGGTCACATGCCCTTATTCAATAGCTACGGAAAGTATGTTGTGAAACTTTACTGGATGGTAAGTAAGTTCGTGTTCACGTGCATTAAAAATTGTCGTTCATATTGAAATATATTTGTTTTACATGCTGTTACCCAGGCTGATACAAGGTCATGCATTTATACAGGATATCAATTGTGCACTTAATGGGAAGAAATGTCCTGCATATGTAATTTGGGATCGATAAGAAGCATCGTTGTTAGTCCTGTGACACCAGTCCCATGTGCTTTTTAAACTGTTGCTGCTTGGCACAAGGAGGGGTGGTCCTCTGCTATCTCTGCCCTCTCGGGGAGGTGGGTAGACAGATAGACGCACAGGGCTCTCTTCCTTCTTCCCTTCTTTCTGATGTGGTATGCAGTCTTGAGCAAAGAGAGTGCTTGAGCATATGGTCCATTCCTTCTCTCCTGCTGAGAGGCCCGGTCCCACCCAATCTTTTTCCTAAGCTTGGGATTTGTACTCATGTTAACAAATCTTACCTTGACACAAAAAGTTTTTGCTCCTGCCTGAAAGGAAGCAAATGGGATAGCAGAAATAGAGAATGAAAAACACCCCGTTTATATGGCAGAGTAGGCTTACACCACATGTAACACTAGATTATGAAATCCCTTTGAGTTTTTGTGGATGGAATGCTTTGTCTAAAGGCCCATACTCACAGGCAGAGCCAGCTACATGATTTGCAGAGCCCCTTGGTCAAAAATGATTGGGAATTTCAATATGGTGATAGCAGCACTTGAAAAAAAAATGGCACCCCTCTAAGGGTGAGGTTCCTTGTGACTGTGCAGGTCATATACCCATGAACCTGGTCCTGGTCACTTAGGAAGAATGTTCTTGAATATTTGAGGAAGCGGGAAGTATGAAAAGTTAACCAGCCCAGTCTGTATTTCTAAAGAACATGACTTTCCCCTCAGTAAGCCAGAACCATCTACCCTTCCTGGGGTGGAGAATGCTGAAAGGCATTAGGAATTAATAAGATCATGGGGCGCCTGGGTGGCTTAGTCAGTTAAGCTGCTGACTCGGCTCAGGTCACTATCTCAGGGGTCTCCAGTTCAAGTCCCACTTGTGGCTCTCTGCTGTCAGCACAGAGCCTGCTTCTGATCCTCTGTCTCCCTCTCTCTCTGCCCCTCCCCTGTTCTCTCTCAAAAATAAAATGAGACTTTTTTTTTTTTAAGGGAATTAGTGAGATTGTTACAGCAGGGACATAAAAGTAAAGAAGGTAATATTAGCCTCTGATATCTAAAATAGGATTTTTGGTGTTTTGATATTCACAGCAAGGTGAGAGACTTTGAAAGTCAAAACTTTGTGAAGAGAGAAAATGACTTCCTAAATGCCTTTATCTTCCTTATTTACCAGTCAGGAGGCAGATTTGGGGGACAAGACTCTGAAGTTTTAATGTACACCGAAGAATGACAGTAAGGATACACCATGGATAGGGCTGAGGGATTATAGACAGAAGGTAAACATGGGAAGAATGGCAAGGTCAAATGCCCAGTATTGGCTCCCCTCTCCCCACTTTCCACACATTTACTTAAACTGAGGTGGGAGGGAGTTCAAAATTATTAAGAATTATGGGGCGCCTTGGTGGCCCTGTCAGTTGAGTATCCGACTCTTGATTCTGGCTCAGGTCATGATCTCACAGTTTGTGAGCTCAAGCCAGGCATCAGGTTCTGCTCTGGCAGTGCAAAGCCTGCTTGGGATTCTCTCTTACCCTCTCTCTCTGCCCCTCTTGTGCTCACACACTCTCTCTCTCTGAAAATAAATAAACTTCAAAACGGTTATTAAGAATTGCAAAGGAGCATCAGCAGAATAGTAAACCAACCCTGTTAGTTTCTTTCTCTCTGCTTCCTGACATCCTTCCTTCTTTGGGAATTTCCTTCTATGTGAATTTGCAACATTTATTAACACTACATTCCGTTTTACAGTAAAACTGTGACTTATTTCTCTTTAACTGTACTGATTCCTCATAGGTGCAAACCCACCTGTATTCAGAATTAAAACAAAAAACAAAAAACAAAAAAACGTAGTCCAACTTGCAAGTTTCAGTCTGATCCAATCATTTGAGCAGGCTAGACAAGGTAGCCCTTGAGGGAAGAGGGGCGTGGTGTCCAGTGGCTTCTTCTGGTTCCTCAGTGGTCTCATCTGACGAATGGCTTGCAGGGCTGTTGCCAAACTGTTGAGCCCAGAGATACAACTTTTTCCACATGAATTATTTTTGTAGGCAGTTTGTTGGCACTTGTCGCGGACATGCAAGGCCATGTTCTCCCTCTGAGGCTGAGAGAAAGCTTTACTGGCTCTCAGCATTTCTAGATCCATTCACCTGGCCCCATGGACTCTTCAGGGTCCCTTGCACACAGAGGCAAAGAGACCACATCCCTCAAGAGAATAGACATCAAATATGTCATGGAATGAACACAGGTAAAGAGAAAATGTGGTAATTGTGTAGAAGAAACTAGCAAAAGTCCTGACAAATGGTAGATTTGCAACACTATTGCTATTCTTCTTTCTTTCATGTATTCCTTCCTTCTCTCTTTCCCACCCCTACCACCTTCCACCACGAAAGCCAGAGGAACAGATCCTTCCTCTTTCCGCCTCTCGCTAGAGCCAGGGGGAAAGCATGTGATCAGCTTACCTGGTGCTCACTTGCCCAACAACCGCTCTTATGTGAGGATGTGAGGGTGGAGAGGATGTACATAGATGGTGGCAATGCTGTGTCCCATGCTCCTGCAGCGCGGCCTGGCTGTGCATCTTTTGCCCAAACTTGCTTCGTTCCTGCCAAGGTCTGATGTGCAGTCCTCTAGTGTCCCATCAAATCTGTGCATCTCTTACATACTTCTTGAATTGCCCGTATTTGCCTATTTATAAAACAGGTTATTCAAAGTTTTGTCACAGAGCTCTAAGTATTCTTTTATTTGTGCAGAAAATCACAAATGTGGGGGTAGAGGAAGTGCTTTGAAATTTGTCTTTTAACTTTGTGTCTTCTACCCAATGGAGGCTTGTAATTTTTATGTAGTTGATTATGTCATTATTTTTATTAACTAACTCTAGGATGTTTATGTTATTTAATGTAAGATATCATTATCTCAAGAACATTAAAAAAAAAAAACCCTTATATTATCTAGCATTTTGGGCTTTTTTTTTTTTTTTTTAATTTGGGTCTTTGATTTGTTTATCTACAGTGAGAAATGAAGACCTGGTTTCCTTTTTGTCCTAAAATTTCAGTGAATTGCCCCAGGATTACATATTGAATGTTGTACTTTTTATCCACTAATTTTATTTTGTTTATTTAAAGAAAATTGTTAATGTTTATTTATTTTTGAGAGAGACAGAGACACAATGCGAGCAAGGGAGGGGCAGAGAGAGAGGGAGACACAGAACCTGAAGCAGGCTCCAGGCTCTGAGCTATCAGCACAGAGCCCGATGCAGGGCTCGAACCCATGAACTGTGAGATCATGAACTGAGCCGAAGTTGGATGCTCAACCAACTGAGCCTCCCAGGTGCCTCTTATCCACTAATTTTGAAAACTACTTTGATTATACACTGCATTCCAATGTGGACTTGTGTTTGTTTTTGGACTCCATTTTCTCCTGCTATTTTTCTTGTCCTTTTTAAAATACCATATAGGGGCGCCTGGGTGGCTCAGTCGGTTAAGCGTCTGACTTCGGCTCAGGTCATGATCTCGCGGTCCGTGAGTTCGAGCCCCGCATCGGGCTCTGTGCTGACAGCTCAGAGCCTGGAGCCTGTTTCAGATTCTGTGTCTCCCTCTCTCTCTGACCCTCCCCCGTTCATGCTCTGTCTCTCTGTCTCAAAAATAAATAAACGTTAAAAAAAAAAATTTTTTAAAATACCATATCACTTTAATTGTTATGGATTTACAGTATGATTTGATTTTTTAGAATAAGATCCACCTAATATTCTTCTGCTTCAATATTTTCTTGGCATGCATGCTTTTTAAACAAACACTTTAATTGGTATTTATCTTTGAACACATATTTATAATTATGTATCCTTTATTCTATATATAAAAGGGTTTAGTCCTCATCATCCTGCTACAGCTTGTCTTCTCTTGATTATTGTACTTTCATTCATCTTTCATTCAATTGGAATGTGCATTCCAAATTTATGTTCACTTAGAATATACATGTTATATATTTTGGGTAACTTTAAATATTGTGGTCTATTTTCCTTTATATATGATTGCTATATGAATGATAATTTGCTTACATATAGAATACTTGGATAATACTTTTTTTGTTTGTTTGTTTTAGAACACAATAGCCAATGCCTGAGTATCTTCTAGTTTCAGTGTTAAAGACACTTGTTCTGAAGCTCTCCACTGTATCTGAAACCCTCGCACTTTATCTTACCTGCTTTTGCTTCATTTTTCCCCATAGCACTGTGTATGGAACATCCAATGCCCTATCCTCGTAGTAAATTCATTACTATGTGTAACAAATATATAAGAAGCTGTTACCGTCTAGATGCTTTCTATTCAGGGATTTTGCTTAAATATATATATTTTATATTCATGTATTGATCCAACCTAGTTTTTCAAATTGTTGAGGTATAAATGACACACAGTGTTTACATTAGTTTCAGGTTTATAACATAGTGATTTGATAAGTTTGCACATTATGCTGTGCTCACCACAAGTGTAACTACTGTCTGTCACCATCTAACACCATGACGATACCTTTGACGATATTCCCTGTGCTGTATCTTTTATCCCCATAACTTATTCATTCATAACTAGAAAACTGTATCTCCCACTCCCCTTCACTCATTTTGCCCATTTTCTCCCCCTCCCCTCCAGCAACCACCAGTTCTCTGTATTTATGGGTGTGTTTTTTTCTTTTTCTTTTTTTGTTTATTCATTTGTTTTTTAGATTCCACATATAAGTGAGATCATATGGTATTTGTCTTTCTCTGACTGACTTATTTCACTTAGCATAATACCCTCTAGATCCATCCATGTTGTCACAAATGGCAAGATCTCATTCATTTTTATGGCCAAAAAATATTCCATCACACACACACACACACACACACACACACACACACTCACAACCCCCCCCCCCCCCCCCCCCACACACACACACATGCACACTATATCTTTATCTCTTCATATATCCATGGTCAGTTGGGCTGCTTCTATATCTTGGCTATTGTAAATAATGCTGCAGTAAGCACTGGGGTGCACGTATCTTCTCAAATTAGTGTTTTTGTTTTCTTTGGGTAAATACCCAGTAGTAGAATTATTGGATCCTGTGGTATTTCTGTTTTTAATTTTTTGTGGAACTTTCATACTATTTTCCACACTGGCAGCACCAATTTATATTCCCACCAACAGTGCATAAGGGTTCTCATCCTCACCAACATTTATTATTTCTCGTCTTTTTATTCTAGCCATTGTGACAGGTGTAAAGTGATATCTCATTGTGACTTTGGTTTGTATTTCCCTAATGATTAGTGATGTTGAGCTTATTTTCATGTGTCTGTTGGCCATTTGTATATCTTCTTTGGAGAAATGTCTGTTTAGATCCTCTGTTCATTTTTTAATTGGATTATTTGTGGGGTTTCTGGGTTTTAAGTTGTATAAATTCTTTATATATTTTAGATATGATATATTTTGTATACCTTATTAGGTATATAATATATGAGCATTTTCTCCCATTCATTATGTTACCTTTTTTTACGGCTTCCTCAGCTGTTTCAAACTTTTTTGGGGGGATGTAGTCTCAAAAGTTTATTTTTGCTTTTGTTTCTCTTGCTTTAGGAGACCTATCTAGAAAAAGTTTCTATGGCTGATGGCGAATAAATTACTGCCTATGGTTTCTTCTGGGAGTTTTATAAATTCAGTTCTCACATTTAGGTCTTTAATCCATTTTGGGTTTATTTTTGTGTATGGTAAGAAAGTGGCCCAGTGTCAGTTTTTGGCATGTAGCTGTCCATTTTTCCCAGCACCATTTATTGAAAACACTGTCCTTTCCCCATTGTATATTTTTACCTCTTTCATAGATTAACTGACCATATAAGTATGGATTTATTTTTGTGCTTTCTATTCCGTTCCATTGATCTATGTGTTTATTTTTGTGCCAGTGCCATACTGTTTTGACTACCACATCTTTGTAGTATATCTGAAATCCGGGATTGTGATACCTCCAGTTTTGTTCTTCTTTCTCAAGATTTCTTTGGCTATTTGGGGTCTTTTGTGGTTCCATACAAATTTAAGTATTTTTTATTCTAGTTCTGTGAAAAGTATTGTTGGTATTTCCATAGGGATTGCATTGAATCTGTAGACTGTTTTGGATAGCATGGACATTTTAACAAAATTAATTCTTTTAATCTATGAGCATGGAATAGTTTTCCATTTGTTTGTGTTGTCTTCAATTTCTTTTAAATGTTTTATACTTTTCAGAGTACAGACCTTTCACCCCCCTGATTAAGTGTATTCTTAGGTATTTTATTCTTTTTGGTGCAATTGTAAATGGGATTATTTTCTTAATTTTTCTCTCTGCTACTTCATTTTTAGTATACAGAAACACAACTGACTTCTGCATATTAATCTTGTATCTTGCAAGCTTACTGAATTTACTTATTACCTCTAATAGTTTTGTGGTGGAGTATTTAGGATTTTCTGTGTACAGTATCATGTGATCTGCAAATGCAACCTACAGTTCTGTTTGTTAGGCAAATACACAAGCCAGGTTATAATACTCTCCTGCTGGTTTTCTCTACTTTGGTCCATTCTTTGAGATGGGAATTGCAGTCCTTGAAAGAACATAGAGTACTGATAACAGTGATAACAAATAGATAGATGCAATTTTTAAATGACAAAAACAAGGACTTTGTTTTCTCAGAGACTGTATTCATGGGATTGAAAGATGGCTACCTGGTATTCTGGTTGAATAGAAACTTGTATCTTATAAATATATGAAACCCAGTATTTATAATTTATAGCAACAATGGGATCATATGATACTTCTTGTTCTATAACGTATTTTTTCCCTAACTACGGGCATTATTTACGCTATATATCAATCTACCTTGTACTCCATTGTTTGAATGTAATGATAATTATACATTTTTTGTTAATTTCTTATTGATATTTAGATTATGACCAGTGTTTTACCAATACAATTCTGTAAAATAGCATTTATGTGTATATATTTTTGCCCACTTATGATTATTTTTCTGGGATTTCTACATGTGGAATTATTCAAATATATGCAAATTCTTAATTTTCATAAATATATGCACTTTGCTCTTACACTTTATTTTTTCTTTTTCTTTTTTTTTCTTACACTTTAATTTGTGTGCAATTTATATTTGATATAATTGGGATTTAAGTCTGTCATTTTATTATTTGCTTACTTGTTACTTCTGTTATTTATTTATTTTTTTGTGTCTATTTCCCTATTCCTGTGTGTTTTCTTGAACATTCTTTGGGATTCCATGTTGAATTATCTCTAGTGTTTATGAGTGTATCTCTAAGCATTACTTGTTTTTCTAGTGGTTGCTCTAGGGATTAAAATATACATACTTAGCTTATCACAGTCTAGTAATATCAGCATTTTACCGCTTAAATTAGAATATAGACCCTTTACCACCATTTGGGTCCCTTTACACCTTTATAACATAATTGATTAGATGTTTTTATACATATTCAGAACCTTTATAAAATAAATGTTGCTTTCAAAAGTCAAATATAATTTTAAAAGCTCGAGAAGCAAAGAATACTTTATTGTATTTAGCTGTATGTTTGTATTTTTCTTTACTCTTTCTTCACTCCTGATGTCCTAAGATTTCTGTCATTTCCTTTTTTTTTTTTTTTTGTCTTGCTTTCACTACCCTTTTTATTTATTTTTTTTCTTCTTTCTTTTTTACCATCCTTTCTTAGTCTTCTGGTGACAAATTATCTTAACTTTCTTTTATCTGAAAATGTTTTATTTCACCCTAATTCCTAAATGGTATTTTCATTTGATACAGTGTTGTGGGTTGGGCAGGCCTTTTTCGTCAGCATTGAAAACTAGTCTGATACTTCCTTCTGGCCTCTGTGGTTTCTGGAGAGCGATTTGGTGTTCTTTTCTCGCCAGCTAGCTGGTTTCTGGCTTTTTTCTGTGTCTCCAGTTTTTAGAAGTTTGAATTTAATGTGTCTGGGTGTAGATTTCTTTGAGATTATCCTCTCTGGGATATGTTGAGCTCCTTGAACCTGTAGGGTCATGTCTTAAGAAAATTTGGGAAAGTTTTCAGTCATTACTCATTTAAATATTTTTTCAGCCCCACATTCTTTTTCTCATTTTGTGGGGGACTCTGATGGCATGCATGTTATATCTTCCTTCACTGTCTCATAGGTCCTTGAAGTTCCTATCATTTGTAAAAATCTATTTTTCCTGGTTGTTCATAATTTCTATTGACTTAAATTCCAATTCACCAATTTCTTTCCCATTTGCGTTCTGCTATTGATCTTTTCCTATGAAGGGTGTTTTTTTTTTATTTCAAAATTTCTGTTGTTTTTCCTCATATTTTTTATTTCTTTGATAAGATATTCTATTTTTTATTTGTTTCAAAGAATATTCATAGTTGCTTCCTGGAGCATTTTTATGACATCTGCTTTAGATTTCTTAACTAAAAATTCTAAATTCCCTGTCATTTTGGCACTGTACTCTGTTGACTGTGTTTTCTCATTGAAATTTAGATTTTCCTGGTTTTTGCATGATGGGTAATTTTGGACAGTTTCCTGGACATCTTTAGTGTTATGTTGTATGACTGATTGCTAATTAAATTTTTTATTTTAGCAAGTAGTCAACCTGTTTAGATTCAGAGTGCACATCCTGGCTCACTTTTGTGGGCTGTGCTTCATGTGTTAATTTGGTTTATAAAGCCTGTGCATTGCTACTCTGCTCTGTCACTCCTTTGTTGTCCCATGATAAGACTTGATCCGCAGTATCCTTAGCACTAGCTGAGGAGGGGGAGGTGTACTGCTTCATCCCTGCATGGGTAGAGTGTGGAAATAAGACTTCCTCCAACAGGTTCTACTTATGCAGAAAGCACTTCCTCTTTATTGCGGGAGGTTGATAGAAGTCACAATTCTGCCCGCTGACTCCACTGGGAAGAGAAACTGCCCTGTTTACTTCAGGACAGTCACAGAAGTCAGACTTTCACCCTCAGGCCCTGTATGGGAAGGGCACCACCTGTTACTGGGCTGAAGGTGGGGGAGTGCTGTTAGGGTTCTTATCCTAATCTATATAATTATGTTCATTCAGATACGTGCTGAAATCTCTGTCCGCTGATTGCTCCTTCCTTGATCTTTTGTAATTGTGATTGATGCTATTAATTAAAAAAAACAAACAAATTTTTTAATGTTTATTTAATTTGAGAGAGAGACAGAGCATGAGCAGGGGAGGGGTAGAGAGAGAGGGAGACACAGAATCCGAAGCAGGCTCCAGGCTCCCAGCTGTCAGCACAGAGACCCACTCGGGGCTTGAAATCATGAACCACGAGATCATGACCTGAGTCAAAGTCATATGCTTAACCGACCCTGCCACCCAAGCCCCCCCGAAAATATTTTTTATTATCCCTTTAGCATGGTCTTAGGAGGCAGAGGATATAAATATATGTAGCCATTTAGTTATCTTGACCTAGAATTCAAGTGTGGAAAATATTAAAATTTGAACATGACTATATTCTAAAGTAACTTAGTAATGTATATTTATACTAATAAAGGAAGCATCCTTCTTCATAAATGTGCTAAGTAATTAAACATTTTGATGGTCATTTCAAATTATGTGGTGCTAACACAGTAAACTCAGTAAAAACTGCCCCATGTACATCTTTTACATGCAGGTAAGAAAAAAAAGTGTAAAAATGTTTCAGTGTTGGGCACCTGGGTGGCTCAGTTGGTTGAGCACCCAACTCTTGATTTCGGGTCAGGTCATGATCCAAGGGCAGTGGGTTTGAGCCCCTCGTTGGGTTCCATGCTGAGCATGGAGCCTGCTTAAGATTCTCTCTCTCTCTCTCTCTCTCTCTCTCTCTCTCTCTCTTTCTCTCTCTCCCTCTACCTCTACCCTGCACTCTCTCTCGTGTTCTCTTTCTCTCTAAAATAAAATTTCAAAAATTTCAGTGTTCTAAGATAAAGTCTCAAATAAATAAAGTCAATGTTCTACGATGAGGTCTCATATATATAATATTTATATGTAACATTTATATTTACATATATAACATTTAATTTCTTCATAAACTTTAAGGAAGCCACCAACCAAATTTTAATATGAAAGAATCAAAAAACTCCCAGGAAAATTGTTATAAGTCTAGTCAAAGTGTGTTTTTAAATGTAATACTGAACACTTATCCCTGTGTATTTTTCATAATAGCTTTTCTGAGAATCAATTCATGTACCATGCAGTTCGATCTATTTAGACTATACAGTTCAATGGTGTTTAGTAATGAAAGCATTCTCAATTGAAATATATTATTGATCAGCTGTAAGTAGATGATACTCATTGAACTGGTTTAGCTTAAGTGCTTATGTCTGCTTTAAAACATTTCTTTCGTGGGGACCCAGTTGGTTCGTTCAAAATTGTTCTCATATTACTAGGTTTCATTGTGGTAAAATATATGTACCATAACATTTGGCATTTTGAATGTTATAAATGCACAATTCAGAGGCATTAAGTATTCTTACAATGCTTTACAACTATCACCACTATCTATTTCCACAACTTTTTCATCATCCCAACTGGAAACTCTGTACCCCTTAAACAATAATCTTTCATTCCCCTTCACCCCCAACCCCTGGGAACTTCAAGTATGCCTTTTGTCTCTGTAAGTTTGCTTTTTTCCAAATATGTCATACAAATAGGATTACAAAATATTTGTCCTTTTGTCTCCGGCTTATTTCGTTGTGTATTCTTTTGGGTCATGTCATTTGAAATTAGGAGAGGGAGTGGCTATACACATAAGTTTTAATCCTGTCTTGCCCTATATGATCCGTTAGAGAAGAAAGAAAGACATGAAATCACTAAATATGGCAATATGAATTCAGAGTTACTCATCCCATACAAAGAAATCATGCCCCTATTGCCCCTATGTACTGGGAAAACTAGTGTTTTTTGAATCTTTAGTTCAGATGTCACCTTCTTGTGAAGACTGCACAAGCAATATTTGTCACACTTGCTTTTCTGGTCCTAGAGCACCATGAAAATATTATGTTTTATGTTATTTGCATACATGTCTCCTGTCACTAGACTGTAAGAAATTCACTGCTATAGGCCAGGTGTTAATGCAGACTTGGGGTTCACAATGCCTGCATCACTGCTGAAAATATTTCTTGGGCAAAAGAATAAATTCATAATAAAATTTTGCATGTAAAACCAAAGTTTAAAAAATATTTGAGTTCATAACCATTAAAGTTACCATTTGTCCCAAACTTTTAACTGTGAAGTAATATGCATACAGGTAAATATATAATCCTTTTATTAAAGTATTAATTAACTTCATGTTAAAAATTAGATCTTTAATTAGGAGTAAAAAGGATTCTGGTAATTGGAAGTTTAAAGTCACTGAGTCTATCAGAGTGAACAATAATTACTTATACTTGGAGAATTTGTGTTATGATTATGTTGTTATTTAATTATGGCCAAACTTATCCATGGTTGTATAATGTTTTGGTTCTGCTGTTTGAAACACTTTGATCTACTGCATTATATAGGATGGGCACCCAAGAATGTGTCTATAAGGTTTCATCAATAATGACTGTTGATATAGATAAATAAAATAAAATAAATTAAATTAAATAAAACAGCTAAAATTCTCAGCCACAGTAGTATTGAAAACCAGCGCACCAGTCTTTAGATGTAAGAAGGTAAGGCAAAATTATGAAAGAGTAAATAATAACATCAGTAGTGTACAATAATATATGAGAAAAATAATGTAAATCACTAACTGTACATTCCTTTCTTCTCATTTTTAGGGTTGTTGGAGAAAGATAACTATTGATGACTTTCTGCCTTTTGATGAAGACAACAATCTATTGCTTCCAGCCACAACCTATGACTTTGAACTCTGGCCAATGCTTTTGTGTAAAGCTATCATTAAGCTGGCAAATGTTGAGTATGTAGAAGGAAGAACAATCACTCGCATAAAAACAAAAAGACAACAAAAAACTATACATCTATATCACATAGCTTCATTAAAAAAAAAAATCTATTTAAAATAGCTTTCTTTCCAAACACTGTAAACGTTTTGATATAAAAATACCAAAACCACTAGTTTGAAATATTGGGTTATCCAGCAATAAGACAAAATTCTCCCAAGAGAAAATACTCAAAAATTATTCTATATCCAGTGCTTTCTTACAATGAATAGAAGGTGATCGTGAAAAATAGTGTTTCACCTCAGCAGGAGAAAAAGGTTGTTTTTGTAGGGGGAAGTACTCGTTCATCTAAACAGCGAATCATGTACACTGGAATCCAGTTAAAGTTTTAGGTTCTGTACATGCAGCAATAATTTATAATCTTGAAAACCTGAGCTCTTCTGAAGGATAACAATGTTTTTGATACCCTCCTCAAGATTTTGGTAACACTGCTCCCTTTTAATACATTTGTGATAAAAACTTCTTCCATTTGCTTCAATATTCTTGTGAAATCTGCGTATGTCTTCCATGCTTGCATGTCTTGTCCATCAACATGTATGAGGTGTGTCTGCCACATTCATCCTCTTGGCTCCCACCTACAGAGACCTTAGGTCAATGCCTCCCCGCCCTAGCCATGCAAAAAGAATCTTAGATGCTTGAGTTGCAAAGGCCTGGCAACTTTGTATCATTGCTCCGTGGGGGGGATTCTCACCTATACTGAGCCGCCTTGAATTTGATACCCTTCTCCCTCCTGCAGGGTGTGACAGCATCTCATTGTCAGCAGGATGCCTTCGGGCTCCAACAGACCACTGAAACCCTTTGCTCAGCCTCCTCCCCTTCTGTTAACAGAGCTCTGTCCATCAG
This sequence comes from Panthera pardus, assembly GCF_024362965.1. Classification (NCBI taxonomy): domain Eukaryota; kingdom Metazoa; phylum Chordata; class Mammalia; order Carnivora; family Felidae; genus Panthera; species Panthera pardus. The sequence goes on along the minus strand of NW_026526732.1, from coordinate 19,813,824 downwards.
AAGGGCACTCCAGTTTGGTTTTTTTGTCTGGATTTTCCTTTGGCTCAGCTTCCTTTGTTCTTTCCCAAGGCTACACAATAAAACCAGCCACTCCACTGCCATCCTAGACAGATCTCTTTTCTCTCACCAACCTTCGATCTTCTGTTCAGAATTTGTTTCACCAAGCTCACAACTCTTAATTTCAATGATTAAAAAAAAAACAAAAAACTCAGCCCAGATCTTTTAAAGTAGCTGAATAGAACTGAGTATTCACGCTGGTGACAACCGCGTTTGTTTGTTTTGAAAGAAAATGATGTTCCTAATGTTCCTAATTCTCAGACCTAACTTGAAGTTCTGAGAACTGGAGCTGAATTAATGGCAGTGAAGCGCTAAATGGGTGACCTGGAAAATTGGAGTGGTATTTTGTCTTTCTTAAAGCTATAGTTCCATAGAATTTTAGAGCCTCCTAAGAAATAGAACTATTGCTATTTTAAAAAATCAATAAATCCAGCTTAGAAATAAAGGACCAGACTAAATGTAAGACATTTCTTAGGCATTATAGTGGCTACCTGTATACTTGTGGTACAATTTATACTTGTCTCTGCACTTTTTTTCTCAAATTTTATAGTATATAGCAATATTTTAATATGAGTTTTAGCTTTCTACATTAAAAAATTAACGTGTAGTAAGTATTTCACTATCACTGTGCACTACACAAAGGAAAGAACACTCTTCACATGAGGTATGCAGTCACTTCCTAAATATGATTATTCATAGTTTAGACTGTGAACTTTACCAGGAGAATTCTGGTATCTGTGACATGTGTAGGCACATCAAAATTCATAAAGTCTGAGTAACAAACCAATAAAAGTTTATAGATGTTAGAACATGTGACTAAGATAGTAAGATTTCTTTCTGAAGAAAAGAACACATCTGGTCAATATCATTAATCCCCTCCATTGGCACGTGGTAAACTGCCAGTGTGACTCCTGGCCAGAACAGGGCTGTGGCATTTCTGCGTCTCTGCAAATAGACCAATCACTTTGGGGGGAAAAAGGGACTAAAATGAGCAGAGTGGTATTGGGTCATCACACTCTCCTCTGACTTCATGCTATGGTGGCAGATCTACTCATTTGTATCGGATAGAAGAGATACTTGTCATCTCTCTGAGATTATCTAAGGACTAAATTAGGGCTATCTGATGTAGCCTTGACCTGCTATGTATGAGACTGATTTAGTACCCAGCCTCATGGGCATCCTGGAATAGGAGCTAACATCGGAAATATAAAAAGACATGGTTCTATTTTGTAAAGAATATGATGGTATATCGAATATATACAATGTATATCATCTAAATTTATATACTTTATAACATATATTTGAATATGCTTTGTGTATATGACATGAATGTTAACATATCTTTTTAAAATAAGGCGTATAGCGTGTTTTTAAAATAAACATGAACTTTTAGATTGGATTCCTTTAAGCGCTTTAACAAAACGAATCATCTGGCCGTTGGAATAGTATTTTCTTCTACTGTAACATATAAGCCGTATGACCCCTACATTTATTATTATATCACTGCTTATTAAAGATTCTCGGTGCTTATATATCTCTTTGTGTATGTTTTCAAATGTTATTAACTATGCTATTGCGCATTTGCTTTTTTAGCATCCATGTAGCCGAGAGGAGAGAATTAGGGGAGTTCACGGTGATTCATGCACTTACCGGATGGTTACCAGAAGTGATTCCTCTCCAGTAGGTTTTACCATTAAGTTCTTCATATGTATTTTTCTTTCTTTCCCAGTAATGTTTCTTTAACTAAAGTATTATTAAACTTTCAGAAAATTTAAAGAACATCTCATATTTTACAAAATGTTTGTGAAAATAATATTTTAGTGTATTAATATTTTATAGTATTATACAAACTTCCTTGAGAATTTCAGGATAAATTCTGTTTTTAGAAGAATACTGTGAATTTAATATATAAATATATGAATTACAAATATTAAAACCATGTTATTTATCATGTTAGCAGGTGTCCCTTTATACTTATACAACTACTAACCTTACTTAATACAGAAACATATGGGGGCCCTAGGTGGCTCAGTAGGTTAAGCATCCACCTCTTGGTTTCAGCTGAGATCATGATCTCACGGTTTGTAAGATCAAGTCCCTTATTAGGCTTTGCGCTGACATCGCAGAGCCTGCTTGGGATTCTCTCGATCCCTCTCTCTCTCAATTATACTATAAAATTTCAATTTTATGTATACATATAATTTTAAATGAAAAGAATAGCCCTCTCTAGCCCATAAAGGCAACTTGTAATTAGCCACACATATTAGGAAATAATTAATAGTAATAAAATAACTGTTAGGCATTAGGAACACTAATATATTATTTCTAATTAAAAATCACAATCCTGGAAATATTATCTCATATAATCATTCATATAACCTCATTAGCTGGATATATGTTATTACAAATGAAGAAACTGAAGCCCAGAGTGGTCGAATACCCCAAAGCTGTGTACGTTGTACCTGGAGGAGAAAAAAATATATATCTAAGTCTTGTTGGGTCCAAAGCCCACAGTCTTTCTTTCCTGTGATTCTAAATATTTGTCTATGTCCAAACTAGAGAGGCCATTTAATGTAATGCTTACTTAAAATTTCACGAGTACTTTTATTTCGTACATAAAGGTTATAGACACACAATTTTGTTATATTACCATTAATAGTAGAAATTAATCAAGTCGGGGCACCTGAGTGGCTCATTCAGTTAAGTGCCTGACTTTGGCTCGGATCATGATCTTGTGGTTCATGAGTTTTTGCCCCACATCGGGCTCTGTGCTGACAGCTCAGAACCTGGAGCCTGCTTAGGATTCTGTGTCTCCCTCTCTCTCTGCCCCTCCCCTGCTCACACTCTGTCTCTCTCTGTCTCCAAAAATAAATAAATGTTAAAAATTAAAAAAAAAAGAAATTAATCAGGTCAAAGTGCATAGAAAAACATTACATTGATACATCTGAACATATCATCAATTCAGATGTTGTATTTTATAAGAAGATCAAATCCATAGTTCAATTATCAGTTTGGATCATCTCTGATCTTTGACTGATATTGGGAAGCTACTGTTCTCAAAGGGTCCAGGTTAGAGGAGATTGAATTTGGTCCCTAGTAACTTGGATCTTACCATCTAAAGCATCATTTCAGCAGGATAAATTAGCTATTGCTTGGTTCAAATAAAAATATCTGCAGGGAAAAAATGGAAGTATAGATCCCTTCCTCAAAGGACTACTTTCCTGAAAGGAGAGATAATCTTATTATTATTTTTTTAATCTTAAGGAAAGGTCTAGACAACACTCTTTTGGGTTGTCTCATGGGAAAATCCTTTTTTGATACCTAATAAAACAGAGTATTTCTTGACATTATATGGACAATATTAGTGGAGAGAGGTAGAGACAGAATGAGGTGTAAAAGTATGGGCTTTTCTAAATTTTTATCTTCAGTGTTGATGGAATGTTTATAATTTTGCTTAATTTTTCCTGCATGGAAGTGAATAAAGATAGCAGGGACATGAAATCATCAGAAGTCCATTGGAGAACAGTACAGAAATAGGAGATCAAAATCATTCGCAACTAGAAAATTAGAAAAAAAGAATTGTGAATTGTCTCTTGCCAGAATCATACACTGAAATCATATATGAAAATTGAAAAGTATTCATCTATTTTCAGAATTATAAGGAGACCACTTTAAAATTAATAAAAATGTTGAGCAATTTTAGATGTCCAATTTGCATGAATTTATGGGTGCTCATTTCTATGAAAATGAGGCAGAAAAGCTTGAGCTCAGGAATCAGAACTATATAGCTAGGTTTATGTTCCTACACTTTCAATTTCAAGCTATGTGAATTTTGCAAGTAATATAACTTTCTTTATATGTAAAATGAGAGTAAAATGACCTATCCAATATGGTTGTTCTTAAGATAAGTGAGTAGGTGATAGAAAAAATACTAATGTATGGAAGAGACATAATTACTATAAGTTTCTTTCCCTGTCTAGTGACTGTCACTAGATTATTTAATATTATCTAGAAAGATATATGGTAGTTAGTACTCAATCTTTGCAAATGGGGAAAAGTCTAAAGAAGAGTGAGACTGACCCAAACATTCAAATTTATCAATTTTCTCCTAAATACAACTGAAAACTAAAAGATATACACTGTCTTTGATGTATGTATATCACAATTTGAAGAGTATTTTCCTATGAACATTCTGCTGCATTATTCATATAATTCTAAACTACAATTATACTATAAAATTTCAATTTTATGTATACATATATAATTTTAAATGAAAAGAATGTCATGAAATAGTATAAAAAAGAGTGTCAAGAAACGTTTAAGTTGAAATATGGAAGCAATGGCCATCAGCCGAGGATGCTGGTAGGGGTCAGAGAGGGCCTCGTGGAGTGTTCTGAGTTGGTCTGGGCCTTTACCGTTGGCTGGATTTGATTGAAGGAGAGGAAGGAGAGAGGCATTGAAGGAGGGAGAATGATACTGTCAGAGCCACATGGTATGTTCAGGAGTAGAATATTTCTGTTGCCAGGAAGGATTTGAGTGTGAAGAGAAAGACTCAGGGCCTTGCAGTCACATTCATGGTTTTCCATGGTTGTACATGGTCAAGGAGAACTAGTGTTGACTACTGGAACCTTTTCCCACGTGAAAATCAGCTAGGAGGAAAGTGTTTTGTGGCATTTCCAACAGACACCTTCCCTTCCACTCTCCTGAGGGAGTACCAAAAGGAGGCACTGGTCTACGTGCAATTATTGGCCTTGCCTCTTATGTTTTCCTTCCACTAGTGCAGTTTTACCATCTGAAAAGAAAAAAGAAACCTTTTAACTCTCCATATAATAATAGGAACATAATCAATGATATGTCTGAGAGGATGTAAGAAGACAATTTCAAATGAGGAGAATATTTGTTTCTTGGCACATTTCTCTGATGTCGGCGTAGTTCATCCGGAATAGAGCACTTTGCCACCTCGCTTCTTTAAGCTGAAATCTGATTGACATATAATTTCCTATTAGTTTCAGGCATACATTATGGTGATTCAACATTTTTACACATTACTAAGTGGTCCCCATGATGTCTAGTTACCATCTGTTATGATATAGTTGCGACAATATCGTTGACTGTATCCCCTATGCCGTACAGTGCCTCACCATGACTTATTTTTATAACTGGGAATTTCTACTTAATCCCTTCACCTACTTCATCCAACCCCTAATGCCTCCGCCTCTGATAGCCAACAGTTTATTTCCTGTATCTACATGTCTGTTTCTGTTTTCTTTTGTTTGTTTTGCGTTTTAGAGTCTACATGTACATACATACAGTTTTCGTCTTTCTCTGACTTATTACCTTTAACATAATACCCTCTAGATCCATCACGTTGTGCACAAATGGAAGGATTTTTATCTTTTCTTATGGCTAAGTGATGTTCCATTGTATATATATGCCACACCTTTCTTATCCATATCTTGCGTCTTGTACATAATGCGCAATAAACAAAGGGGTGCACATATCTCTTCATATTGGTGTTTTCCTTTTATTCAGATAACCCAGAACCGGAATTTCTGGATTGTATGATAGTTCTTTTTTTAAGTATTTTGGAGAAATTCCATCCTGTTTCCCATAGTGACTGCACCAGCTTACAATCTCACCAAGAGTGCATAAAGTTTCCTTTTTTTCCACATCCTCACCACAACTGTACTTTTATTTTATTTTTTGTATAACAGTCATTCTAACAGTTACGAAGTAAAATCTCATTGTGGTTTTTGTTTACATTTACATGATGATTAGTGATGCTGAATATCTTTTAATGTACCTATGTCTTTTTTTGGGGGGGGAGAAATTGTCCAGTCAGATCCTCTATCCATTTATTAATTGAACAGTTTGGGTTTTGATGGTTTGTTTGTTGCTTTTGAGGTATATGAGTACTTCATCTATTTTTAACTCCCTATGAGATATAAGATTTGAAAATATTTTCTTGGGTGGCTCGGTGACTCAGTTGGTTAAGCGTTCGACCTCGGTTCAGGTCATAATCTCACAGTTTGTGAGTTTGAGCCCTGTTTCAGGCTCTGTGCTGACAGCTTAGAGCCTGGAGCCTGCTTTGGATTCTGTGTCTCCCTCTTTCTCTGTCCCTCCCCTGCTCATGTTCTCTCTCTCTTTCTCAAAAATAAATAAATATTAAAAAAAAAACAACTAAGAATATTTTCTTCCATTCAATAGATTGCCTTTTCATTCTGTTGGTCATTTCGTTTGCTGTGCAGAAGCTTTCCAGTTTGATACAGTCTCACTTATTTGTTTTTACATTTGTTGCCCTTGTCTTTGGAGTCAAATCCAAACAAAAACAAAAATGACAATGTCAAGACCAATGTCAAGATGCCTATGTTTTCTCTAGGAGTTTTGTGGCTTTAGGTCTTACATTCAAGTCTTTAATCCATGATGAGTTGATTTTTGTGTATGGTGTAAGATAGTGATCCAGTTTCATTCTTTGGCATGTGGCTATCCAATTCTTCCAACACCATTTCTTGAAGAGACTATCTTTTTCACATGGTGTATTCTTGTCTCTGTTGTCATAAGTTAATTGACTATACACGGGTGGGTTTATTTTTTCGCTGTCTATTGTGTTCCATTGATCTAAGTGTCTGTATGTCAATAGCATATTGTTTGATCATTATAGACTTAGAACGTAGTTTGAAATCAGGAAGTGTGATGACTCCAGCTTTGTTCTGTCTCCAGTTGCTCTGGCTATTCAGTTTTTTGTGGTTCCACACAGTTTTTAAGATGATCCCTACTTATGTGAAAAATGTTAGAATTTGAAAGGGATTGCATCAAATGATTTTGGGTAGTGTGGACATTTTAACAATCTTAATTCTTCCAATCCATGAGCACAGAATGTCTTCCCATTTATTTGAGCTTTCTTCAATTTCTTTTATTAATGTCCTATAGTTTTCAGTGTACAAGTCTTTCAGCTCATTGGGTAAATTTATTCCTAGATGTGTCATTATTTTTGATGCAGTTATAAATGGGATTGTTTTATTTGTCTTTCTGATGGTTCATTTAGTGTATAGAATGCAACATATTCTGTATATCGATTTTGTATCCTGCAACTTAACCTAAGTCATCTATTAGTTCTAACAGTTTGGGGTTGTATCTTTTGGATTTTCTACATATATTAGGTCATCTGCAAATAGTGACAATTTTACTTCTTCCTGTCCAATTTGTATACCTTTTATTACCCTTGTCTACTTGTTCTGGTTAAGACTGGCAATGCTATGTTGAATGAAAGTGGTGAGAGGTAGCATCCTTGTCTTGTTCCTGACCTTGAGGAAAAGATATATTTTTCATTATTATGTTGAGGTATGTTCTCTCTAAACCCACTTTGTTGAGAACTTTTACCATAAATGGACGTTGTACTTTGTCAAATGCTTTTTCTGCACCTATTGAGATGACCTTATGGTTTTTATCATTCATTTCATTAGTTTGGTGTATGACACAGATTTGCAAATGTTGAACCATCCTCACACACATCCCTGGGATTAATCTCACTTGTTCATGGTGTATTATTCTTCTAATGTATTGCTAAATTTGATTTGCTAATATTTTGTTGAGGATTTTTGCATCTATGTTCTTCAGAAATTTTGGTCAGTAATTTCCTTTACTTGTGGTGTCCTTGTCTGGTTTTGGTATCAAAGTAATGATGGCCTTGTAAGATGAATTAGAATGTGTTCCTTCTATTTTTTTCACAAGAGTTTGAGAAGAATTGGCATTCATTATTCTTCAAATGTTGGTAGAATTCACCAGTGAAGCCATCTCATCCTGGAATTTTGTTTGTTGGGATTGTTTTGATTACTGATTCAATCACCTGCCTAGCAATTGGTCTGTCCAGATTTTTTATTTCTTGATGATTCACTCTTGGTAGGTTGTACATTTCTAGGAATTTATCGATTTCTTCTAGGTTGTCTGACTTGTTGTCATATAACTATTTATAGATTGTATTGTGATCCTTTGTATTTCTGTAGTATCAGTTTTTATTTGAGGCTTCTCTTTTTCTTGGTGAGTCTAGCTAAAGATATTTCAATTTTGTCCATCTGTTCAAAAAACCGGTTCTAAGTTTCATTGATTTTTTTTCTATTGTATTGTTAGGCTCTATTTCATTGATTTCCACTCTGATCTTTGTTATTTTCATCTTTTTATTAGTTTTGTGTTTTGTTTGTTCTTCTTTTCTAGTTCTTGAGGTATAAAATTAAATTGAGATATTTCTTGTTTCTTGAAATAGGCATTTATTGCTATGAACTTCCCTCTTGGGGTAACTTTTGCTGCATCGGTATGGTTTGTTTTTTTGTTTTTTTTCTAATTCAGCAGATGTATAGGAGTCACTCAGCTAGGTTTTTTTGTGTGTTGTTTTTTTTGTTTTTGTTTTTTTTTTCCAAAGGAAGTTGTTCCATATGTAGTTACAGGTTTGGTGTGTCATGGGAATTGCTAAGTTCAGAATCTTACACCACCATTTGGAACCAGAACTCTGTTCGGTCTCTTTGCATCAGCAAAGCCCAGCACACAGTGGGTACTCAGTCAAAGCATGTTGGATGGATAAATGTATCTATTTGAAGTAACTATTGAAATTTGAAGTAACTATTGAAATTAGTCTTGTGAAATTGTCAATTGATTTTTCTGTCAGTAATTTCTTGATGATCAATGGTGGAGTAAAAAGTTCAGTTTGGAAATTAATGTTGGTGTGTTTTATTTAAGCCCAGGATATACGGACAAAGTTTGGGAGCTCTTGAAAGAAATATTGCCTGAGTTTAAGCTGTCAGATGAGTCCAGCTCTGAAAGCAAAACAACTGTTGTAGATACCAAATTAAAAGAGGCAGGGAAAGAAGTGAAGAATGGCAAAGAAATGAAAGATGGCAAAGAATTCAAACTTGACACTTCAGTGACAGCATTAAAGGCACCTGAGAAAAGTGACAAAGTTCCAAAGGGTAAGAGATTTTCTATTACAATGCCATTCAACATGACTGTTATATATAAATGCTTTACAATCATTGCTGAATTTAATGACTTTTTATTGTCATTGTCATTTACTAAGTGTTATGAAAATAATTACTATCCTTTCTTTGTAGAATTTTAGGACTAGTAATGCTGTTTACTATATGGTAGTTATTGTTCCATATTTTACTGTCTTAAAAATCAAAGGCAACTATATATTTTGATGATACTGATAGTATAGTGTTAATATAGGAAGAGACATTAAGTTTTTAATTTCCATCAAACTCATCTACCTTATATGTTATATGTAGAGTGGAATGGACCAAAACAACAAAAGAGAAAGTTGTCCTGTTTTTGTCTTTATTGCCCCCCACCAAGAAAATGTGAAATAGACACAGATTATGATTACCTGACCATTTATTGCAAGGTAGAAGTTCAAATTTTAAAATAAAATAATTTCAAGTTATTTTATAAAGTATAAGATCATAAAATAAGAAATATATTGAATAATTATTTATTTTATATTTTCTAAAATATTTCACATAGCTATGCATATGAGCAACAAAGCTTTTACAGTAAAGTAGGATTAGATATTCTAGAATATACTTAGCTTTTTTTATATACCTTGATAGCCTTTATAATGATATTTCAAATAATTGTTTTATAAAATATTGACAATTTGTTCAAATTATTCCTTATCAAGATTTTATCTACCAACATTTACCACAGAGAAACTATTACTATAAATGTTCCTTAAAAACATACCAAGATCAAGTATGTGAGTGATATCTGCTTATCATAAGCCCTTCTTTAAATGACCTAGTGTGTATTAGTTTATGAAAGAAAGCAAACCAAGAAAGCTGATTAAATTTGTTTCATGCAATATTTCTCAAGTTAATTTGAACTTAGAAGACTTTTTGCATGTATCACAAATTAACAACTGTCCGTCCATCCATTAAAATCTACTACTTGCTGAGTAGAGTAACAATAAATGTTCCAAGAGTTAGTGATAACTCGGTGAAGAAAATCAGATGTGGAACTTAGCTCCTAGCATTTATGATCTAGTGAGAGAGACAATGTTAATTGAAAAAAAAAACAAACAAACAACTCTAACCATATACTTGGACATGAGACCTGAAGGGAAATTCAGAAAACTACAGGAATTCATATTTAGTCTAGGGCATCAGGGTAAAATTCTCTAAGTAATTTTGAGCTAGGTTTGCAAAGATGAGAGGGATTTCTTGAGAAAGATGAAGGTATGTGGAGAGAAGAGTATTCTACGTGGAGGAAACAGCAGATAGAGAGCTTATGATATAGTAGGAGGAATAAAAATACTAGCTTTATTCTAAAATGAGAAAATTAGCCAGAATTATATATAATATATAATTATATATATTAATTAATATGTATAATGTAAATTATATTCAAATGATCATCTCCACTTAATACAAAATTATG